>NC_091471.1:154309260-159449260 GCF_036971445.1 Narcine bancroftii | reverse complement strand
ACATTATGTTTGGGATCATTGTCGTGCTGTAGGATGAAGTGCCATCCAATTAGTTTGGAGGCATTAGCTCCAACAAGAGCAGATGTTTCTTTACACCTCAGTTCATTTTGTTACTGCCATTAGCAATTACATCATGAAGTGTGCCAATACCTGTGGCAGCCATACATGCCCAGGCCATTACAATCTCCATGTTTCACAGATGAGGGGATATGCTTCGGATCTGTGCAAGTTCCTTTATACCTTCACATTATGCTTTTGCTATCATTCTTTTTCAAACTTTATTTATTTGAAAAATGATTGGTAACCATACAAAATACAGACAAGAACAACATTATATATATATATATTAAAAAATTTAAAAAGAGGAAAAAAATTAAGTGTTTCAAAATTAAATTACCACCACCCCCCCCCCCACCCCTTCAGCCAGCTCTCTTAAGGAGAGCCAAAAAAAATAAAGAAAAACTAAAAATAAAATAAATCAAAGTACATTTAAATGCATATAGTCGAAATATGGTAACCACTTATTAAGAAAAAGAGTAATTATCATGCAAAACATATGTAATTTTTTCCATAACAATACAAGCTTTCATTTCATTCTACCATCCCATTATATTAATCACTGTATTTTCTTTCCATGTACTTGCTATACATTTTCGAGCTACGGACAATGCTAAATATACAAATGCAATTTGAAATTTTTCCAACCCCAATCCCTTTAAAGGAATCACATAACCCAATAAAAAAATGGATGGATCTAATGGTAAGTTAAACTTATACAATTTTTCCAAAATTAACTTAATTTCTTCCCAAAATGGTTGTACATACATACAGGACCAAACAGCATGTAAAAAAGTTCCAACACGTGTACCACATCTAAAACAGGAATCTGAATTTCTAAAGCCACATTTTTTCAATTTCTCAGGAGTTAAATATAACTGATGCAAAAAATTGTAATTAACTATTCCATATCGTACATTCTTCAATCTAGTAACACTATCATAACACATAATCCGTCCAATATTCTTCAGGAAAAACAAAAGTTGTCATTTTCCCATTTAAGCTTTCCGGCTTATCCATATTATCTTGTAGTACTTGATACATAACAGAAATATAGCCCTTTTTTTGGTATAGAAGAAATCAAAGACTCGAATTCCAACAATACAGGTAAAATCATCTCTCTACCATACATATTTTTTTATCAATGATCGAAGTTGATAGTAAATAAACAAAGAATTTTCCGCAATATCAAAACGTTCTTTCAATTGATTAAAAGAAATTGTCTTTCTACAAAGCAATCCTGTAATGTTTTTATACCCTTAAAATCCCAATTCTTTAAATGACTATTAAATAATGAAAAAGGAATAAGCTTATTAGCTTATTATTATTATAATGGCGTTAAAATAGATGATTTACCTTTTGATCCTATAATCTTATTCCTTTTTGTCCATAACATCAATAAATGTTTTAATATCGGCATATTATACTCCTGTAATAAATTTATATTCCACCGAAATATAAATTGATGTATTGCAGTTTCAGAAATACATGCCATCTCAACTTGGAGGCCGATCCAAATCCATCAAACCACTAATAAATTTAAGTTGGGCTGCTTCATAATCATTCCGAAAGTGAGGTAATTGTGATCCACCTAATCCATACTTCCAGGTAAGTTTATTTAATGCTACCCTTGGTAGTTTACCTTTCCATAAAAATTCCCTAGTGATTTTATTGAAGTCCTGAAAAAATTTCTTTGTGAGAAAATATGGTATTGATTGAAACGAATATTGAATAAGTGGAAAAATATTCATTTTTATACAATTAACCCGGCCAATTAGAGTTAACGAAAGGTCCTTCCACTTAATTAAATCTGTTTTAATCTTTTTCAATAATGGAACATAATTTAATTTATATAAAGATTGATACTCAGTATTCACAATTATTCCTAAATATTTAATTTTATCCATTTCAAATTAGTAACATTTTTATAAACTGAATTCTCTCCTTCACCAACCGGCAAAATTTCACTTTTATCTCAATTAACTTTATATCCAGATAATGATCTGTACTGTAATAAACATTCCTGTAGGTGTGGCAAGGATTGTTCTGGGTTTGTTAAATATATCAAAACATCATCTGCAAATAAATTAATCTTATACTCTTCATCCAGAACTCTTATCATTTTGCCTTATTAATTGAGCCAACGGTTCAATGGCCAATGCAAACAGGGCTGGTGACAATGGACAACCTTGTCAGGAAGAACGTGTCAATTTAAATGATGACGAAACTTGTCCATTTGTCACCATCCTAGCAGTCGGGTTTGAATATAAAGCTTTAACTCAACCAATAAAAAAATGGGCCAAATTTAAACTTTTCCAAAACCTTAAAATAAAAAATCCCATTCAACCCTATCAAAAGATTTTTCCGCATCAAGTGCAACCACCATTGGATGATTGGGTGGCTGCTGATATGCATTGACCAAGCTAATTAATCGAAGAATATTATCTGAAGCATGTCTATTTTTAATAAACCCCGTTTGGTCTACATGTATCAATTTAGGCAAATATTTAGCAAGTCGATTTGCTAACATTTTAGCTATTATTTTATAGTCCACATTCAATAAAGAAATAGGTCTATGCAAAGACACCTCTATCTTTCTTTGGAATTACAGTAATTAAAGCACTAGAACAAGATTCTGGTACTCAATGTTCAGTCACTTGTTGTAGTACCTCCCCAAACACCGAGGATAAATTCTCATAAAAAACTTTATAAAATTCCACCGAAAACCTGTCATCACCTGGTGACTTATCATTAGGCATTTCCAACATAGCTGCCTTAATTTCTAGATCTGTAAATGGAGCTTCCAAATCTATAATATCCACTTCTTCTAATGCTGATAACGTTAATGTAGATTAAAAAAAGAATCAATAGATCCATTATCCCGTCTCCCCTCAGAAGTATATAATTTTTTATAAAATGAATAAAACTAGTCATTGATTTCCTGAAGTTTATAGGTAACTGTTGAATTCTTTTTAACAGCATTAATAACTCTTGAAGTCTGTTCCTTCTTTAACTGCCGTGCAAGTAAATTGTGTGCCTTCTCACCCCACTCATAATATCGTTGCTTAGACCGATTAAATAAACATTCAAATTGATAAGTCTGTAAAGTATTATATCGCAGTTTCAATTTAGTTAAAGCTATTTTCTGATCTTCTGTCACTCCCTTCTGAAATTCTTTCTCCAGTTCATCAATTTGCTTTTCTAATTTAAGACTTTCAGCCATATATCCTTTCTTAACTTTAGTAGTATAACTAATTATTTGCCCTCTTAAATAAGTTTTTAAACGCATACCATAATACAAAATGACTTTTAACTGAATTAGCATTTTCAATTAAAAAAAATCAATCTGCTCTTTAACAAAAGTAACAAACTCAGGTTTTTTCAACAACATTGTATTAAATCTCCATCTATAAGATGAACGTACTACCTCTGAACTTTCATAAGAAAAAATAATAAAGAATGATCTGATATAACTCTACTCTTATATTCTGCCTGCAATACCTTTCCTTGTAAATGTGCCGATATTTTTAAAAATCTAGTCTAGAAAAGGAAGCATGTCGAGAAGAATCAAAGAAAAATCTTTCGCTGTAGGATTAATCCTTCTCCAAATATCTACCAAATTTAAATCTTTCATTAAAGCCCCAATTTGTATCACCATCTTTGATTTTCTATTACATTTTGGGGATTTATCCATCAAAGGATCTAAAACACAATTAAAATACCCCCAACTAAAATATTTTCGTTAGCTTGACTTAATACAAAAAAGCGTCTGAAATAAAACACTCATCATCTACATTAGGTGCATAGATATTAAGTAAAGTCCAAAGTTCATTAAAGATTTTTCAGTCCACTTTTAAAACCATCCCAGCATTCCCCTCTACACTAAAAGATAAATTTTTATGAACTAAAATCGCTACACTTTTTGCCTTAGAATTAAATGAAGAAAAAAAACATATGACCCAATATCAATTTTCATTTTCTTGATACAAGCTAAAACTCGCTTTCGCTTAATTGGATTATTTAATCCCTGAACATTCAAAGTTGCAAATTGCAAACTAGACATTTTAACAAACTAACAATATAATCACTTAATACAAAAAAATTGCTCTCCTACTAATAAATGAAATCCACTCTCCTTCCCCTAATATTATAGAAAAAGTTTATATAAAAAGGGATACAATTAATTCCCCCCAAAAAAGGAAAAAAAAACACCCAAAGGTAGTAACGCCCTAAAAAACTGGATGTGGTAAACCCAAACAGTGGCAGATGACTATCAAAGATAACCATCCACCTCCCCCCAGCCAGAAATACAATATATATATATTATATATATATATAATAATGTAATTCAACGTCATAGAAATATTCAGCCCAGCGACTCCAGTCATTTCTTCAGCATCAATAAGATAGTGTGTCAAAACCTCCTCCTTTCCATCTTTGCCATTTTTTCCATTCTGTCCATTTCCATTTCCATTGGCCCTTCTTTTAGGCGAGATTCTTCCCTGACTACGTATCTCCGGTAATGAATTGGCAAAAACCATTGCATCATGATCATTCTCAAAAAATTGAGACTGATAATTGCCATAAAAAACCTTCAACACAGCAGGGTATCAAAAAGCAAATTTATATTCTTTCTGCCACAACACCTTTGGCCGAATTGAACTCACATCGACGTTTAATAATTTCTTGACTCAAATCTGCATAGAAAAAAACTCTATTGTTCTGAATTATCATTGGAGCTTGACTTTGTCCTGCCTTCGGTACCGCCAACTGCAAAATCATTTCTCTATCCTGATAATTCAGCACCAAATTAAAACTGCTCGTGATGGCTCTCCCGGTAACAGTTTCTTCTTATGTGCCCTCTCCAATACTAAACCACCCGGAAAGAACTCTTTACCCAACATCACGGGGATCCAGTCCTTAAAAAATTTCATTGGATCTGCTCCTTCAATATCTTCTGGAAGGCCCACGATTTTTACATTATTTCTCCAACTTTGATTTTCCAATGAATCAATCTTTCTCAATAAATCTCTCTTCTGAATTCCCCAATCCACGAACGAATCTTCCACTTTCTCTATTTTATCCTTATTACGTACGACTTGCTCTTTACATTCAGAGAAAGTTGTCTCAAGTTTTTTTTTTAATTTTCTTGTACTACATCCACTGAAGTAAGGCATTTATTAACATCTCTCTTAAGTGTGGATATACCTTCAGACACATTAAACATTGTAGTTTGCATTTGAGTCATTTGGTGAGATATTATCCATATGGCGAGACATATTATCCATATGGCAGGCAATCCCTTCCAAAACAGTAAAAAGAGTTCAGTCCAGATTCCAGTACCACATCTTGGGACCCACCTTCTATAAACTCCTCCTCCAGTTGTTCCTGTGAACTGGCCATTAAAGGTAAGTCTTCTTGTTCCGGCCTTTTCCCGTGCGGCTGCAGGTGTGCACACCCGACGACAGCACCCCGACCACATTGGGGCGCCGCCGCTTGGGCCCCCCGCCCCCTGCAGCCCACACAGGCTCCAGTAAGTCGCAGACCCTGGAGGCACCGCGCATGTCCGGCAGGGCCAAGGGCCACGCAGGGGCTATCTCCAATGCTCTCCTGCGCGTCCCCGTCTCCCCCGACGGCAGTGCGGACTCAAGGGCTCTTTGTTCAGTCGGGTCGCCCGTGCGCCCGATAGCACAAACACGTGGGTCAACGTAGGCAGATTTCATCAACAAGCTGGCGCCATCTTGCGGAGACAAGACCGGCGCTGGCGTAATACTCAACCTAGCTGTAGTTCTCTGTGGCTTGGAAGTTTCCGACGGCAACTCCGTGGCTCCAGCTGGACAGGTAGGCCTCAGTTCTTCAGCACTTTTAAAGAGTAGTTTTTTCTGTAGTTGAGTCTAAGGTTTTTTAATATTAGCCGTCATTATAGACAAATAATGTACTTAGAAGTAGAAATAAAGCGATTATATACTTAAAGTTTAAAAACGGGTGTTTAAAAAAACTTGCTGGGGAGGAGTAGGACCACACGACTGTCCTCTATGCCATCTGGCCACGCCATCGCTATCACTCTAATACAGGTTCATCTTGGTCTAATCTGTCCACAAGACCTTTTTCCAGAATTCTGCAGGCTCTTTTAAATACTTTTTGGCAAACTGTAATTGGATTATGCTGTTTCTGTGGCCAACTAATGGCTTGCATCTTGCATTGTGGCCTCTGTATTTCTGTTCCTGAAGTCTTCTGCAGACAGTACTTATTGACACATCCACCTGCCTACTGAACAGCATCTCTGATCTGTCAGACATGTGTTTGGGGATTTTTCTTCATTATGATGAGATTTGTTCTGTCATCAGCAGTGGAGTCTTTCTTGGCCGACCAGTCTCTGCAATTAATGAGCTCACCAGTTTGTTTTTTCTTTTTCATGATATTCCAAACTGTTGATTTTGGTAATCCTAAGATTTGAGCAATCTCTTACTGTTTTATTCTTGTTTTTCAGCCTCATAAAGGCTTCTTTGACACAATTCTTGTCCTCGTGTTGAAAAATGGCAACTACACGGACTCCAAAAGTGATCAAAAGCTTAGAAGCAAGCCTAGCACCAATGAAGCAATTAAACATACCTGAGTAATCACAAACACCTGTGAAGCCAGATGTCCAAACATTATAGAGCCCTGAAATGGGAGAATGATATATAAAAAGTGCTGTAATTTCTGCATAGTAAAATGTATACAAATTTAAAACCGTGGAGCACAGGAACAAATAATGGAGAAAAAAATGCAGTCTCTCAAACATTATGGAGGGCATTGTACATCTGGGTGTTCTGCTGCACTGGAAACGTGGAGCAATGCGCATTCTCTGAAGCAGGAACACACACTAGCTGCATATTAATGGCATACTCGTGTTTCCACCAACAGCAACTCCTTGCATTAGGCACTGATATAGCAGCAATGATGCCACTGCTGTGGACCCAAGAGGAGCAGGGGAGCTGAAATGTGCCCTGCAGCTCTCCACAGCTCTTCTACTGCCTGTAGAACAGGGTCAGTTGCACTTTTGTTACGCCAATAAAAGACCCAATATGAAGTGAAGGATGTCTATTTTTAATCCAATTAAAATTACAGAAACAGGCTAAACAAAATTAACCTTTCTTTTGTTTTGTCATTTGTTTTGCCTCATCCATTTATCTAGTTAGCCTCCCCAGCACTTGGCTTAACCCTGTTCCACTCAGGGGAGTCACGTTATGGAGTAGTGACTGGTTGAGTGGAACCAGCCCTCTCCAGAGAAAAGAAAAAAGTTTGAAAAAACAGACCTCAAAAAACATAAAATACAGGAAGAGAAAGAAAGTTACAGAGAAGAGACAGAAGATGGCACCCAAAAGAGAAAAAGTAAGAACAACAGAGAAAAGGGAAGAAGGAAAATCACTGGAGAAGAAAGAAGGAGGCCTTACCTGCACATCAGAGCAGAGAGCCACCGTGGAGAGGAGCAGCCGATCTCTGATGTTGGTGAGTCCCCAGAGGAGCAGTGTCCTCCCAACCGGTGGACTTCAAAAGTGGCTCTCAGAGCCAAGAAGAGGTGCGCAACTGCACAAGTGCAGTGCGCAAGTAAAAGAAAAGGTTAACGCCAGCAGGAGGGGAACTCAGTTGGGGAGCGGCCAGCTGCAGAGCGGCCAGCTGAGAGACGCCCAGTATCGGGGCATTCGGCTGGGAGAAGTAAGCAAGAAAGAAGAAGAATGGTGAGAAAGACAATGAAGGGCAGGAAGAGGGTGAGTGGCAACGGGGTGACCGGCAGCGGGTCGGCCTGCGGCGGGAGGTCGAACAGCAGGAGGCCCAGCAAGTATACAGAACCAGCTCACCAGAGAAGGATGAAGATACACAGATACAGAGAGATGACACAGAAGAGGAGGAAGAAGACCAAGAATTTCAAAGGAAAGAAGGTAAAATAGAATGACAAAATTTAGATAAAGCTTTTTTTGAAGAACAAATGAGGTAATTAAAAGAATGGCTATCATTATAATTTAGTTCAATCAAAAGAAAAATGAAAAGAGCTGAAGACAGAATGCAAAGCTTTGAGTTGGTCATAACTGAAATAGGGAAAAGAGTAGAAAATGTGGAGGAACGAGAAGCTGCTGTAGAAATGGAGATAAATGATTTAAGAGGGAAGTTGGAAGAGAGTGAAAAAAAAATTAGAGACAAGATTGATTGTCACAAAAAATTGATGTATTGGAAAACTACAGTAGGCAAAACAACAAAAATAGTGGGACTGAAAGAAGGCAAAGAAGGGTCAGATATGAAGGAATTTATAAAAGGACAGATCCAAAGGTGCTGGGAATGACAGATTCACATGAAGAAATAGAAATCGAAAGGGCGCATAGAGCACTAGTACCGAAACCCCCACCACGTCAAAAACCAAAATCCATATTGGTAAAACTTCTAAGATATACGACAAGAGAAAAGGTTAGAGAAAGAAAGGTTAGAGATTATAAGGGATAAAAAAAATTTTTTTTACCCGGACATAAGCTTTGAACTTTTAAAGAAGAGGAAGGAATTCAACACGGCGAAAACAATCTTATGGAAGAAAGGTTATAACTTTATATTAAGAGATCCAGCAGTACTCAAAGTATTTATTCCTGGGGAACAGAATAGACTCTTCTCAGACCCAAAGAAAGCCCAAGAATTTGCTGAACATTTGCAGGACAGGAGAAGAGGAGGAGTGACAAGAAGAAAATATACAAAAATATAATGTATATATAAAGATTGATAAGAGAAGGGGAAGAAGGGGGAAAAAAAGTGCTTTGTTATGTATAGGAAAATAGTGTTCTCTGGGGGGGCTGGGGGGGAGAATAACGGTCACTGCGAAATTGGTTGATGCTTGTGAGTAAGTTCGCAAACCGAATGGAAAGGGGAGTTGTGGTTGCCGTCAAGGGACAAGGGGCAATCCAAGGAGGGGAGGTTCATTTGGGGTTAAAGGGTTATTGCTTGTGGGGATTATTGGGGTATTTCATGTCTTAAGTACGTTGTCATATATTGAGATTAAAAAGGAAAACTTAAAAAACAGTAATGGAAAAAAGGGGATGGAGGTGGTGAAGAGGAGGAAAAGAAGTTAAAATAAAGATGCAAGATGGCCACGTTAGACAATATGACTATAAACATTAACAGAATATATAACTAAGTTTAAGTGTATCCCACTGGAAAAGAAAATCACATATTTAAAAGACAAAATTACAATGTTTGAAAAAACCTGGGAACCATATATGGAACATAACAGAAAGAGCAGGCCTCGGACCACCACCACCTAAAATGATAAGAAGATAAACACGATCAGATTTAATGTGTATAAGTAGATGATACGAACAAAAAAGACGTATTCCTTTTGTATAAAGATAGTTTTATTGTATTTTATATGTTCAATATTTACTGCTTTTGGAGGGGAGTGGGAAGGGGAAAAAAAAAGAAAATATCACTGTGAATATTTAAAGAGATGCATCTGTAAATATATTGGTTGATATGGTTCCTAGTGCGATAAATAAAGAATTATCAAAAAAAAAACCCTGTTCCACTCACAAACTGGATTATGAATTTCTTAATGACCATGTTGTGTTCTGCTCAGTGCCCAACATTCAATATTGGTAGTCCTTTCTTCCGGTGCAATCAGAAGATTCTACAGAAGAAATCATTGTGTGTGTGTGGGTGGGTGGGTAGGACAAGAAGAGAAACAAAGACCTTGAAAACTGTATAGAATAATTGTAAATTGTAGTCAATGCTGATACTGTTAACACTGACACTGATAATGTTGATAACAGTATAAGTTTGGAAAATCATAAAATATTCAAAAAAATAAATCATATATTTAGAGCACTTTAAAGCACAAATCAATCTTCCAGATTTCATTGCAAATGCTTCAAGATATATACATTAAAAACCCCTGGTGTCTGGAATTTAACCAACAGCAAAAAAAAAGAGGAAAATACATTTAAAAATTATAATAAATAAGAATAGAATAGGTTAAAAAAACACATTTGAAAATTGTAAAAGTAAATGTTCTCTGAAGTAACACAAACCTTATTGGAGATGGGAGCAAATATTCAGCCAGTGGAGTGCCTTCATCGTGCTTTGCTTATAGCAGCTGGTTGAATAAATTTGTGTGAAACAGCAATGGCATCGCCCAAGATGAAGAGCTGGTTGATGCTGCTCGCCATTGGGGTGACTCTCTTGAAGTGACTCCTTATCCCTGCTCAGTAAGAGTCGCCCCAATCAGAGACATTATCTGTAAACTGGGGGGGGAAGGGAAGGAACCTACAGATGCAGCGATGGTTAAATGTTTTCAAAGAATGAGACTGAAAATAAAGTAAAATGCTTTAAGGTTTATCTGTTCTAGCAACTGAAGCTTATTCAGTGAAAGTACAGTCTAATATTTTTGTATTTTCAAAATTTTATCTTAATACAGATGTATGTTAGGCACTGTATAAGCAAGTTTCAAGCAATTGAGAAATACATTTATCTAGCATCTACCAACCCCGATAAATTGTACTAGGGGTCGAGGCCATCAATCCCCGGCGTGAAGTGACATCATCTGATTTTGCTTTCACACTCGGCACCTTAAAGGCCGATTGGCAGTTAATTCCTGGGATCACTTGCAAGTGTGAAAGGGGCTTGATACTCATCTTTAAATGGATGATGGTTGGAGATACAATTGAGTACTTTTATTGAATTCTGTAGAAAAAGTGTAGAAGGATGATAAAGATCAGGAAAAAGTTTATAAAAATCCAATGCTTTTTTCCCTCTGCTTAGGAGTCCAGAACTAGGGGTCTCTCAGAATATGTGGACCAAGGATTGCTTTGGGAGCCAAGTAATTAAGTTGGTCAAAGTTGAGACCTATAGACTTTTGAACTTGACTTGGAATCATGAGCAAATGAACTCCAGCACAAGGATCAGCCACAAACATATTGAATGGTGAAGGGATTCTGGAAATTGCCTGGTCATGCTTCTCTCTTTAAATAAACAGCCCTTTCCATGAAGGGTGCATGTTAACATTTCTAGTCATGGGGAAAACACAACACTGGATGGGAGGTGAGATTGCAGAATAATGTATGGAGAAAAACTGAACAGCTGATATAGAGGGAGTAAGCCAAGACGAAGTGGACATTTAAAGGAACCCAAAATAGGAGGTGAAATACAGAAATGTGTTAGAGAAATGCAGCAGGTCATGCAGTATCCATAGGAAGTAAAGGACCTAGGCAGTTTAACTAAACAGTAGGTGGAAAGGGAACATACAAGAAAAAAAGTGGAATGAGAAGAATTCTGTTGGAAAGATTAAATTTTGCTGCTACATGTTCAAAAGAAACAATTATCATGAATAAAAAGATCTTTAAAACTTTTAATGGCTCACCTATACCATAAAACGTGTATCTGACAAAGAGGGTTGGAAAAGATGATTAGTTACACTAGGAATGACAAGAGAAAAACTATAACAAAATATTTCCTAAATTGAGTCCATATCCTCAATCTATCTATGCCTTGTTATTGGGTTCTTTTAGAGAAACAAAAAGGTAAATATGAACCTAGATGTCTTTTCAGAAAAATTCAATTCCATTTCCACCCATGAAGGTCGGTTAGCTAGCTTAATCAAAACGTAACAATAAGAGTAAATTACATATATTGGCCGCCAAATAATAGAATCAAAAGTTTGCTTGTGATAATTCCCCCCCATTCATTTTAGCCTTTTGGAGACGAGCCCTATTCATACGAAGTTGTTTTCTTTGCCATATATACGAGATAATCAAATCCAGAGTATTAAAGGATTTAGGAATAAAAATTGGTAAAATTTAGAAAAGATACAAAAATTTAGGTAAAATACTTTTTTTAGATATTTACAAATTAGGCATTTTGTTTGGTCCAAACATTCAGATTTTCCTTGAATTTATTAAGTTAGTATTCTTAGTATTTTTTTTAATTTGCAATTTTCCATTTGGTGGATTAATATCAAATATTTATAATAATTTAATGGATTTCAGAATGGCCTCATGGCAGGATTAAGAACAATTGGGAGCGCGATTTGAATAGAACATTTTCAGATGAGGATTGGAACTCAACTCTTAAATTGATCATTGAGTCTTCATTTTGTACATGACATTGTTTGTTGCAATTTAAGGTGGTGCGCAGAATACATATGTCTAAAGTTAAATTCTCATTTTTATCCTGATATGGATCCATTTTGTGGTAAGTGCAACATTTTTGAAGCTTCATTGATTCATATGTTTTGGAAGTGTCCAAACTTTGAACATTTTTGAAAGATATTTTCCAAATTTATCAACAATTCTTAAGACTAAATTATAACTTTGCCCTTTGAATGCTTTATTTGTTTTTTTCCCTAGAAGAGGATACATCTCCATCCTTAACCCAGAAGAGAATCCTAGCTTTTGCTTCATTGATAGCTAGATGAGCAATTTTGATGAAGTAGAAAGATAATGTTTCACCCACTCAAATCAATGGTTGCATATCATGTCTTATTTAAGTTTGGAAAAAATTAAGATATAATTTTAAAGATGCAAACTCTGAATTTGATAAGATGTGGGGCCCATTCATGGATTATTATCATAATATGAGGATTTAAGGGGTGTGGCTACTCCAGGAATTCCCTGTCTGGGGACCATTATTCAATTCATATTTACAATATATACAGATAATCTTGTTTAAAGGGAGGAGGTAGATTAGTAGGGATTTTTTAAATCCTATTTTTCCTTTTTAATTATCAAGACCAAAGTAAAGGGGGGTTTAAACTACAGATTACAGATCATATCACAGAACAACATGATCACAGAGAAGTATAAAATATTTTATACAAGGGAATTTTACGTGTATTTGTATAATTTTTGTATTCAATATTATTTTTGGACATAGTGATAAATATTTATGATTTAATTGTTTAATATTATAATTATAGAATTTGATGACCTGAATGAAATAAGTTATGTAATAATTATGGTTCTCATTTACCATAAATATGTATATGATTTTATTTTATTTATGTTATCATTAGTAAACCTTGAGTAAAGGGTTTTTGTTAAACAATAAAAATTATTTTAAGAAAATTGTTATGCAGAGTTCTTTGTAAACAAATAGAGCCAAATGAACGGTCTTGGTGCCATTACTCTTAGGGAAACCAATTAGCTAAATTTGGAGTCTACAGAGTAAAGGTATAAACCTACAGTGTAGTTATACAACTGTACCATTCAGCAAATATATATTCTCATATTCTTGTTAAACTGAGAAAGCCAGGTACGGAATGCTAGCTCAATTTTGACAAAGGAAAAATTTGGATCAGTATGTGGACGAGATGTATGGAGGGCTTTGGTCCAGGTGCAGGTCAGCAGGAATAGTCAGAATAACAATTTGGCACAGACTAGATGGGCCAAAGGGCCTGTTTCTGTGCTGTAGTATTCAACAGTTCTTATCAAACGACAAGATACCTGATATTGTAAAAAAGGGGAAATCAAATTTGGAGGTACATCTCTGTGAAATACTAAAATATTAACAATTTATTAGGGGTTTTAAATATTGATAAATTTATGTGGAACTGATTATAAAATGAACACATTCCCTTAATGGCTCAGCAACCAAAACTTTCAGAATATTGTTAATCCGAATATGAACAGAATTTACACTGCACTATTCTTAGTGACAAGCTAGTGCCATAAAACTTGCTTGTCTAAATAACCAATGTGCATTATTCTAAATCCTCAAGAAAATTATGAAACATATTACATTTCCCACTCTACCCAGTTACTTTACACAAGTCCAGTTTAGGTAGTGACATGATTGGGTGAAGGAAACCTGCAGTGGTGACAAACATTCGGAAACAGTGTTTTCCTAAAAATTCAGTTTTGATGACTTCCCAGATTTACCAAATCTCAATGTGTGACATGTGATATAATTAATGAATATGTTCAAGACAGAGATGTTTGGTCCATAAATAGCCGGTATATTGCCATTAATTGGAAGGTAAATGGCTCAATGTTTAAAAAAAATTGAAGAAATGAAAGCACACCTAGTGAATGCCAGAAATTTCACTGTACAGTTTTATTTACAGTTTTTGTTTTTACACTTTGAATACGTATGCTTTTTGGGACCATTTTCCTTATTCAGCTTGTATAACCAATGCAAAATAGAGATTCTTCCAAGGATACATGTTTTAAAATACAGCAGAACAATACAAAACATAGAGAGGATTTCAATATATTTCAACATCTCGAGCAAGGAATGTAATCATCATATTGCAATTTTTAAAAAAACAAAATACACTTATTTTTAAAGAGAAATCCACGCTTGCCCAATAAGTAAAATTTACTAAACTGTAAAAGCTTGTTCAAAGGTAAAGTTTAAAATCAAACTGTGAATTCTGTATTAATATAGCAGGATTTAAGTAATACACATGACAAATTTTGAATTCTACCAATTTAAAATTGAATACCCAGTCCCAAAACACGCATTACATCTCATGATCTAAATTAACCCAGCTGTTATTAGACAGTTTTTTAAAAATTTGAACCAATGAATAAATTAAACCTAACAGCCAACAAAGAAGCACGGATTACAGCAAATCTTGTTTGCTGGGCAAAAAAAAGTCAGAACTGGACTAAGTTACTAGGAACTACAACATTCGGTCAAGATCTTAACCCTTTCCCTTTCAAAAATTACTAAATACTTGTACAAGCCCCACCCACCAAAAAGTCTAAATTGTGTCACATTTAGTGTAAGTAATCTATTATTTTTAAAAAAACTTGCACCTCTTAAAATATTTAACTTTACAAGCTATCTTTAACACTTTCAGAAAATTTCAGAATCCAAATGAATTCATAAAACATGTTGAAGGGAAAGGGTTATTTTCACAGAATACTGAACAAAGTCAAAGATAGAAAATTGACTGAAAACTCACACTTGTGCATTGTTAGAATGCAGTCCCACTCTGCTTACTAGAAGCTTTGGTTTAATTTGAAGTGTAGATTGCTTTTCGCATCCAGTCTTCCAGCGATGAGCATACAACTGGTGCCTTCTCAAACAACATACCTGTTCTTGGTTGTCGATCCACTTTTTGTGGCAGTGTCTGTATGGGACTGGTAGCCAATCACTACTTTAGGTGAAAGCCCTAATCTTTCTTTGTAAATTCTCCTGTTGCAATGAAAGTGTAAAGAATTAAGATATCACAGCTAGAAATCTCTTCAATTAACAAAAAAAAAATCCATTACTGGATAACCAATAATCTCAGGCTTATTTTAACAGTGGTTTCTTAAAACAAATACTGTTCCATTTAAGTGGATAATCAAGGGGTTTAATTAATGTAGCAAAAGAAAACAGTTATGTACACACACACTCTCCCAATGTTAGGAATAATTTTCAGCAAATATTTTCCCCAAGCTAACTCCTTTTAGGAATCAATAAATGCAGCTTTCACTGAGACAATTCCAAAACTGTTATGGATGAATCAGTAAAATTTGGATGCAAAATGAATAAATTGCTATCTAAGTTTCCAGATTGTAGTCAACATTTCAAAACTTTGATTTCATTTCATTTGCATGATTCTAACCCTCATCTCCCTCTAGATAACTGACATCTATGCATTCCAAGATCAAACTCCACATCTCAATTTTTTCACAAAAACTTTCAACAGCAACAATCTAAAAAAAATGTGAAGATGAAGATAACATTATGTTGACACAAGTTAAAAAAAAATCTAGCTTTAGTATTCCTAATTTTAATGGCATCCTTTGGAGTTAATTGAAAATCTTAGTATCTCAGAAACAAAACCCGCCTTTTCCAAGGACTTTTCTTGGTATTGCTTGGATTGAGGCTACCCAGTCCTTGAACTCATGGCTAACCCTAACACAAGGTGGGTCCCGAACAGCCTCAAGTTGTACATGTCCTACTGACTTATTTTCAGAAGGTAATTCACTGGTGTATCGACAGAACTGATTTACTGCATCTGGTGCTCCCTTTGTGGCTTCTCTACACCTTCTCAACGACCAGCTGCTGAATAGCATCAACAATCTTCAAAGCTCGTGGGCAACAGCCAAGTCAGGCTGGCTGGAATTCAGAGTCCTTAAAGGGCCAGGACACCATCAAGGTCAAGGTCAGAAACATAGGCATGAGGGCCAGAATCCAAACCAGACTGAAGCACAGTGGACTGAGGCCTCCCCTACCATCAATACTACTGGTGCATGTCCAGTCATTAGAAAAAATTAATGACCTCAGGGCAAGGCTGTTTATCAGAGAAAGGTGAGACATAGAATACTACAGTACAGGACCTTCGATCCATGGTGTTGTGCTGACCTATATATTCCTTAAAAAGTACTAAACCCTCCTTACCCCATAACCCTCATTTTTCTTCAATCCATGTGCCAAAGAGTCTCTTAAATGCCAATATTTAAGCCTCCACCACTATCTCTGATAAGGCATTCCAGGCACCCACAAATCTCGACATAAAAAACTGACCCCTGATATCTCCCCTCCCTTCACTTTGTACACATTTTCTCTGGTGCTTGCTATCCACATCTTATTATGCCTCTCATAATCTAATACACAGACTTCTATTAAGTCTCCTCTCATCCACCTACACTCCAAAGAGAAAACTCCCAGCACTGCTAACCTTGCCTCATATGACTTGTTTTCCAATCCAGATAATATCCTGGAAAATCTCCCCTGAACCCTCTCCAAAGCTTCCACATCCTTCCAAGAATAAGGTTACCAGAACCAAACAATACTCCAAATGTGGTCTTGCCAGAGAATTGTAGAGTTGCAACATGACCTCTCTACTCTTGAACTCAATCCCTCATTACTAAAGCCCAGCATCCTATAGGCCTTCTTAACTATCCTATCAACCTGTGCAGCAACCTTGAGGGATTTGCACCCCAAGATTCCTTTTTTCATCGACACTCTTAAGTAACTGACCATTAACCCTGTACTCGGCCTTCTGATTTGTCCTTCCAAAATGTATCACCTCACACTTATCCGGATTGAACACCATCTGCCACTTTTCTGCCCAACTCTGCATCCTGTCTATATCCTTCAATTCCATCCACAACTCCTCCAACCTTCGTACCAACTGCAAACTTACTGACCCATCTTTCTGCCTCTTCATCCAGGACATTTATAAAAATCACTAAGAGCAGAGGTCCCAGAACAGATCCTTGCAGTACATCACTAGTCACTGACCTCCAGGCAGAATACTTTCCTTCCACTACTACTATTGCTTTCTACCTGCAAGCCAATTTTTTTTATCCAAATGAATCTCAGTTGTTTGCTGCACCGAGACCTGGCTAACAGTGAACACACCAAATCTCTACGATCTGACCAGAGGGTTTCATAATTCTCAGATTGGATCGGAACTCTGATTTTAAATTTACTCATACAGCATGGCAACAGTTCATTTTGGCCCTTGAGTCCATGCCACCCAATTTACACTGGGAGCTCCAGTTTCCTCCCACCAATCAAAATGTACCAGGGGTGTAGGTTAATGGGGTGTAAATTGGGCAGCACAGACTCGTGGTCCGAAATGGCCTATTACCATGCTGTATATCTAAATTAAAATTAACCAACAACCCCAGTGCATTTTGAACAGGAGGATGAAACTGGAGCACCCAGAAAAAACCCACGCAGTTATGGGAAGAACGTACAAACTCCTTACAAACAGTGCGGGTCTCGAACCCCAGTCCAGTCACAATCACTGGCGCCGTAAAGGCATTGTGCTAACTGCTACACCAACTGTGCCTCTCTCTTTTGGCAAAGAGAGAGAACGTATTATGTGCTTTTTAATTTATACCAGCTGGTGCACTGAATTTGGGGTCACGTTGACCTCCTGCTCCACTGCCTTAGAACAAATCTTGATTAAAATTAGAATCTTCCATCTACTTCTAAAGTTCTCATCAGTGATTCTCACTTTTACACCAAGATAAGGAAGGCCTACTGTCCTTGGCAAGACGGATCATCTGGCTTTGTTCTTCCTACAAAGCCAAAAAGTAGAGACTCCAGAGATCAGTACAGCCAACAGGTAGTCACAGGAGTCTGAAGAATGGCTACTGGACTACCTCAAGTCAGCAGTAAAACACGAAAATCTGCAGACACCATGTTGAAATAAAAACACACAAAGCTGGAGAAACTAAGCAGTGACCTTTATATGACAAAGGTAAAAATACATAACCAATGTTTCAGGCTTGAGCCCTTTATCAGTAGGCATCCGAACAAAAGACTAAGGGGTGGGGGGGGGGGGAGGGGAAGAAGGGGTGGTCACAAGGCAGGAGGTGATAGGTGGAGGAGGGAGGGGACAGGAGAGATCAAGGGGAGGAGGGATGGCTTGAAGGGAGGGGGAAAGGAGGGAGAAAAACTGGAAAGGGGAAGGGGGTGAAGGGGAGATAGAGAATGCAGGTTAGCAGAAACCAGAAAAGACTGAATGCCATCTGGCTGGAGATTGCCCAGATGGAAAATAGAATGTTGTTCCTTATTTGCAGGTGATCTTGGTGGGATACTGCACAAGGTCATGGACAGACCTGAGTGTGACATAGAACTGAAATGGTTGGCTACTGGGAGGTCTCTGTTATGTAGAGGATGGAGCGAAGGTGCTCAGCGAAGCAATCTTCCAATTTGCACCAGATGCAGTAAATCAGTCCTATGGGTACACGTGAAGTGTTGCTTCACGTGAAAGGCCTGTTTAGGGCCCTGGACCGAGGTGAGGGAGGAGGTGTGGGCGCAAGTGTTGCACCTCCTGTGGACACAGGGAAAGGTGCTGGGGGGAGGGGGGTCAATTGGTGTGGAGGGATGTGTACATGTGGGAGTCATGGATGGAAGGCAGAGAAGGGAAGATCTGTCTGCTGGTGTGATCCTGTTGTAAGTGCAGAGGATAAGGCATTGGTTGCAGAGGCTGGTGGAGTGGTAGGTAAGGATATGGGGTGTTCCATGTTTGTTATGTCTGGGAGCAGAGGGGGCCAGGGCAGATGAGTGTGAAATTGGGGAGATGCGGGTGAGGGCTGAGTTGATGGTGGTGGAGGGGAAGCCATGTCTGTGGAAGAAGGCAGACATTTCAGAAGATCTGGACTAGAAGATTTCATCTTGAGAACAGATGCAGCAGAGACACAGAAATTTAGAGAAGGGGTTAGGGTTAGGAACAGGGCATGAGGAAGTGTAGTCAAGGTAACTGTGGGAGTTAGTGGACTCGTAATATGTCAGTGGAAAGCTTGTCTCCCGAGATGGAGACAGATGCATGAAGGGGAGAGTGTTGTCGGAGATGGACCAGGTGAGTTTGAGATCGGGGTGGAAATTGGCCACAAATTGGATGAAGTTGACAAGCTCATCACGCGCTCATGAGGCAGCCTCGATGTGGTCATCTATATACTGGAGGAAGAGTTGAGGGGGGTCTTACCTGTGTAGGCTTCCAGCATTGATTGCTCCACAAAGCCCACAAACAGGCAGGCAGAGCTGGGACCCATGCAGGTGTAGCTGGGACCCATGCAGGTATCCATGACTACTCCTTTGATTTGGAAGAAATGTAACGAGTTGAAGTTGTTTAAGGTGAGGACAGTTCTGCCAAGCAGAGGATGGTGGTGATGGAAGGTGACTGGTCAGGTCTCTGGTCCAGAAAGAAGCAAAGTGATTTAAGACATTCTGTATGGGGGATTGGACATCCATCGTGAAGCTGAGGCAATCCAATTCAGGGAATGTGAAGTCATTGGAGATGGAGGGCATGTAGATGTAGGTGGGGCGGGATTGGACTAACTAGAGGAGAAAAGATAAAGTCAAAGTAAGATAAAACTGGTTCAGTGGGACAAGAGCAAGCAGAAACAATGGGTCTACCCAGGTGGTTAGGTTTGTGTATCTTGGGTAAGAGGTAGAAATGAGCAATGCGGGAATAGTGAACAATGAGGTTGGCTACTGTGGGGGGGGGGAGATAGGTGACCAGAGGTGATGAGGTTGGAAATGCTGTTGGAGAGTGTGACTTGATGTGTCATGGTGGGGTCCTGTGGGAGGGAAAGATAGGGAGGCGTCTGAGAGTTGTCATCTAGCCTCAGGAAGGTAAAGATCAGTGCGCCAGACCGCAACAGCGCCATCCTTATCTGCAGATTTGATGGTGAGGTTGGGATTGTTGCAGAGAGAGTAAAGGGGAGAACATTTGGAGGAAGTAAGACTGAAATACGACAGGGGGTGGTGAAGTTGAGTCAGTTGATGTCTCGGCGGCTTTCTGAGAGCTGTCGCTTTGGCCTCAGCAAGGTAGTTTCTGAGAGCTGTCCCACCAAAACCACCTGAAAATTGGAGGAACAACACCTTATTTTCTGTCTGGACAATCTCCAGCCAGATGGCATTAATATCAACCATCCGCTAACTTGCTTCCTCTTCCCCCTTCCCCTCCCAGTTCTCTTCCTTCCCTTCCCCTAGTCACCCTCCTCTCCTTGATCTCTGCTGTCCCCTCCCTCCCTTCTCCATCTATCACCTCCTGCCTTGTGACCACCCCTCCCCCCCCGACCCTTTTGTTCGGACATTTTCCCATACCTTGAAGGGTTCAAGTACAAGAAATCAGTTATGTATTTTTACCTTTGCTATATGAAGGACACTGCTTGGCCTGCTGAGTTTCTCCAGCATTGTGTGATTTTACCTTGAATCAATGGATTTGGTAATGTTCAAGAATTCAGTTGAGCATCTGAAATGATTACACCATGACCATTACAGACTATGTGGACGAGTGTGGCACAACCAAATAGTTCAGTGTTTTCCACAACCAGAAGTCGAGCGTGAACAATGAAATCCAGAATCTGCTGAGAGCTAGATCACAGGCATTTAAGACTGGAGATCCAGAACACTACACAAGGAACAGGTACAACCTACGAAAAGTCATCTCCTGGACGAAGTGGAGATGCCGAATGTGAATAGAAACAACAAATGATATCGGATGAGAATGGAAACAAATGATACCCAAAAGCTGTGACAGGACCTAAATGACACAACCTACCATAAAACCAAATCCGGTGCAGTAGGAGAAAGCTTCACTCCAGATAAGCTCAATGACCTCAATGCTTGATTTGACCACCAGAACAAGAACCACTGTGCACCCCACATCTCCTGATGATCCTTTACTCTCAGTATCAAATGATAACATGCTGGCTGCTTTCAGGAGACTGAATCTAAGGAAAGTATCCAGTCCTGACGAAATACCCTGCCAAGTACTGAAAACCTGTGCTGACCATCTCACGGACATCTTCAACATCTCACTCCAGTGGGATGTGCTACGCACCTGTTTCAAACAAGCCTCAATCGTGCCAGTACCCAAGAAGACTATGGTAACCTGCCTAAATTATTATCGACACAATGATGAAGTGTTTTGAGAGGCTTGTGTTGAAGTTTATCAGTTCTTGTCTGATGGCGACATATATCTGTTCCAATTTGCCTACTGCAGCAATAGGTCAACAGTAGGTGCCATCTCACTGACTCTATTCAAAGCCATGGAACACCTGGTCAGTAAAGATGCATACATCAGGATGTCCTTTATCAACTACAGTTTAGCATTCAACACCATCGTCCCCTCAGAACTGACCAGCAAACTCCAAGACTGGGCCTCAATACCCTAGTGTGTAATTAGATCCTGGATTTCCTCACCTCATGACCACAATCAGTGATGATGGTAAGAACATCTCCTCCACAATTACACAACAGGACTGCATTCTTAGCTCCCTGCTCTACTCTCTATTCACCTCTGAAGGTGTGGCTCATTATAACAATAACACCATCTACAAATGTGCTGATGATACCAAAGTAGTGGCTTGTATAAAAAGAGGTGATGAGTCAGCGTACAGGACGGAGATTGAAAACTTGGCTGAATGGTGTACAAACAACCTTGTACTCAATGTCACCAAATCCAAGGAGCTGATTATGGATTTTAGCAGGGGAAAACCAGAGTTATATGATCTCGTGCTCATTGGAAGATCAGAGTGGAGAGGATGAGCAAATTTAAATTTCTGAGAGTAACCATCTTGGAGGATCTTACCTGGATCCAACACACTAATGTTTTCATGAAGAAAGCACACTAACACCTCTACTTTCTCAAGAGTTTGTAGAGTACTGGTACGACATCAAAAACCTCAGCAAACTTCTACTGCTATGTAGTGGAAAGTGTGTGGACCAGCTGATATGGGAGCATCAAAAACTGAGTGGAAAGCCCTGAAAAAAGTAGTATTCCATCCAGAAAAATCCACATGGAACGCTGCCACTGGAGAGCAGCACCAATCATCAAGGATCCACACCCACTCAGGACATGCTCTGCTGTCACTGCTTTGACCAGAAGAGGAACAGGTGCCATAAGGTTTGTGCACCAGGTTCAGGAACAGTTGCTACCCCCTCCACCATCAGACTCCTCAACAACAAACACAATCAAACTCATTTAATTAAATATTTATTTTCTTTATTGCACCGCTTGTTTTCATTTCTTTCTTTGTTTAATTTCTCTCTTTTGATACACATCTTTTCTTGAGTAGTTTTATTTGCTCTACCAAAATCTACCTGGCCTGCAGGAAAAAAAGAATCTCAGGGGTGGATTGGATGTCATCATGTATGCACTCTTGTGCATAAATCTGAACTTTCAATTTTAAGGTTCAAAGGATTAGATTAGATGAATCCAGAATGCATAACACAGCTGAAGTCTTCAAGCTGCTTCTCTTCTCTTCTGCTCTACCTTCAAGATTCTGCAGCAAACCAGTTTAAAACATTAACCATAGTTTAGTAGAAGGAAGTTTGTAAAATGTCATTTTTGAAATACTTTAGATGTTAAAGACTTCCTTAGGTTTGCAGGAAGATGAATTACTCAGGGGGGAAAAAAAGCTAGTTTATGTTCGACATTGTGAAGAGCACCCTTTCACAAGGCTTGCCACAACATAGCACAAGTGTTTAAGAGAAGAAATTATAAATGTTAAAAAGTGAATCTTATGTTAACTTACCCTATATATGTGATAGATTCTCTATTTTCACAATCAGTAGTCCATATAGCTATTTTGTCACCTTTGTTTCTAACATTGACTACTGCGCCACAAGCGTCATCACTATGTTCATCAAATGCTTCTCCTATAAGGCACAGTAGCTTTATTGTGAGAGGGAGAAAGAGAACAGAAAAAAAGGAATTAGTGAATTGCTGTGAGTTTTACAAGCTTGAAGTAAATAAAGAAAACCAACAACGTACGTTTAACTTGCCTCAAAAAAATGAATAATCATCTTTCAGTCAAGACAAAAAATTGAAGATCAATCTGCTCTCTTAGATCGCCTCACAAGATCCATTGATCAATACGATACAGGAAAAGGCCTTTCAGCCTATGTGCCTGTGCCAAACATGATGCCCACAAACTAAAACACTGCTCCTTGCACTTGACATATCCCTCCATCCCCTTCATACCCATAGCACAATTCTGAAGAAAAACAATATCTTCCCCAGTCTTGTGGCAATGTTGCCAAAGTTCATTAATTACTAAACTGCTGTGTAGGGTGTTGCAGTATATAATTCAGTGGCCTCATTTAATGCCTTAAAATTTTCAAGTGGTGTCAATAGGCACTTTTAAGCTGCAGGGAGAAATCGACCCATTAAATCGCAAACCCGGTGATTTAAGTGCGATCTTGCCCCTGCAATGACGCAGTAAGTGACACATCATGCACTCCCCTGTGCTCCCACCAGCCATCAGTCATAACCCCCCACCGCCCCGTCAGTCCCCACCCATCATCAATCACCACCCACCCCAGTCGGTCACTCTACCTTGTCAGTCGCAACTCAGTCAATCAACACCCACCCTGTCAATCACGAACACCCAGCAACGTCTCACTGCCGAAAACCTTGGTGTCACAATTGGAGTGGCATTCGCAGCAGCTCACTGCCTCCCACTCCTCCCCCACCTCGAAGGCAGCAACTCCTCTCCCCATCCCCCGCAGCATCGACCTCTCCCCCACGGCAGCGACCTCACTTACTCCAATTGTGCCCACCTCTCTCCCCCTCGCACCAGCACCCCACGCCCCTAGGCTCTACAACAGCGACAACTCTCTCCCCCCACAATCGTGGCAGGCACTTCACCCAGGCGTTACGCTGTGATGCCAGCGCAACGTAGTTAAGTTTAACTGGGCTCCCGGACAACCTCTGAGGTAGGTCAGGGGTCTGGTTGGATTTGGACCATGCTGACCAGGCCGGACTCTTCAAGATGCCACATGAGTGGGGCAAATTACCGGATTAACCCCATTTTACACAGCAGCTTGAAAGGGCTAATGATACAATGTAGGCACACTTGCACAAGTGGATGGAGTGAGAGCACTGGCCTGAAGTAAACTGGACCAGAAATCTTTTAAAAAGGGGCAAGAATACTTACAGTTTCTAACCAAATACGATCCAGATCAGTCTTTCTCTGTTGCTTAGAAAGGGTGAGTAGCCATCTTCCCCCTCTCTTGTTTTTTTCATCCTCCCACATAGGTTCAATACCATCCTACACAGAAAATATAATAATTTTAAAACAGATCAGGGAGAGGCTTCAATAATTGTTAATTAAATTACATGTTTCATTTTGATTCCCCCTCCCCCTCAATTTAAACAAATGTATCTTTTAGTAAGATATAGAAGCACTCTGCCATTTGTACCCAAGGTATCATTATTGGCTACAGGTTCACGGTTGTCAGCATGGTTACATCAAATTAGTACAAGTTTTAGATAGATTATTTGAAATATTGGTGAGACTTTTCCACTGAAATTGTGAAAATATGATTATGAAACCTTAAAACAAGAATATTTAATTTCGATGACAGTACACATTTTATTCTAAACATTAGGTGGGAAATGAAATTTAGATTCTAACTGTTGAACAAAGAGTTTGTCAGTAAAAGACATTTTAATTTGATCTGAAACTATACCAATCAGAAACAAGAATGGTTACAAGGGTGGAAAATACATGCAAGCTAAGCATTTAACATCCTGAATAGGAAAAAGCAATATATATTTGATGTGTACATTAATTTTTACAAAATTCAGTACAAAGTGAGAATTGATGTTCATTAGTAACAGCAGTTACTAATGAACAATATATTTGGCTCAGCAGGTTTATGGAAATGTTCAAGAGCTATTTCCTAGCTATCCCTATTAGCACAGTCTTCTGAACATTTTCCCTCACAGAATCAAAGTTGCTTAGCACTTTGTACTGGTGTCTTTATGACTGCATAATATACTACTGACATCTCCACATTTACACTGAGGTACACATATGTGAATAAACAAACAATTCAAGTTCAGTTTCAAGAATAGAGACCAGTTGGCCAGCATTGACTAGTTGGGCTAAAATACATGTTTTTGTGCTGCAGAACCCTATAACTAATTGATAGTTTGACTCAATATACTAAGTTACTCCTAGATTTTGTAGCTAGAAAATTTTTCTCCCAATTGAGCAATTAAAAATCAACAATTGGATTTTTCTAGGAATAACATTTTCATTTCTATGTAACAGGCACTTTTCCATATCTTACTATTTTTGCTTACACCTTATCCTGAAGGCAAGGATTCAGAAAAACAGTCTACATGGTCTCTGGAGCAATACTCCATGATTTAAAAGGAATGCTTATTCTTTAACTCCCAGAAACTGCCCTGCTACTGTGATCACATTCAACTACAAGCAAATCTAAAATATAAAGATGACCTTCCAGAGTTCATGCTGAATCAAATTAAAGTTGATATTTTAGATTCAATAGTCAAAAGTGGATTTTTAAAAATGAAAGAAAACTGATTAGTATACAATTTCTACTTAACATGAGGCTGCTTGGTTGATTTGACTTTCTAAATTTCGCATTGTTCTCTTTCTGCATTCGTCTTTCAAATAAATAGTTATTGAACCAAATGCTGTGTAAGAAATGAATATTTTGGTGGCATGGAAGAAGTTGGAATGAAGAAAAAAAATTTCCTCAGGGCTACTTGTCTGGATCAGATCATTTTGGGAGATATCACAATGTCCTTTGTGAAAAGGGTTATAAATGTAACAAAATAAATCCTTTTGATAGTAACTAAATATTAATGCTTGAGCATCGTATGCCACAATGAAGGCTATGAAACTGAATGATGTGTAATTTCATTATCAATAGGAAAAAAATACAACTCAATATCTGCTTGAAATTTAGTTATTAGTATATTTAGGTTAATGCTACAAACTTATTCTGAAACTTAAGAGCATGACCATCTACTTACCTTGAAGAGAGAGTAATCGCAGCCTGATATTAAATTACTACAAAGCTGGATATGATTATAAAGGCTGTGAGATGGAGAAAAGAAAACAATTAGTCAGAACAAAGGGTTAAGATCACCAAACTCTGGGCATTTTTCCACATTTATTTATTATACAACTACATGAGATAATAGTGCACTGATGAATCTGGTTTGTATAATATCTATGGAAAAATCATTAATTCCTTTCGCCACTCCTCTATGAAGATCAACATTTTCATGTACATAGAGGTTTTTGATTTAGAGCAATAAGGATAACTTATTCCATTACTTAGAACGACAGAACACTACAGCACAGAAAAACAAGTCATTTGGCCCTTCTTGTCTATGCTTAAACATTATTCCACTAGTCCCACTGACCTGCACCCATTCCATAATCCTCTAGAGCTCTCCCATCCATGTATCTATCCAATTTATTCTTAAAACAAGAATGAGCCAGCATTTGAGAAATTTGCTTCACAGTTTTTCCACCATCATTAGTATTTACACCTGCTACATCTTTTAGACAAGAGCATTATTAAACCACCAAAATTTGAAGTTTAAAGATTTTGTTTCCGGAAATAAAACAGAAGACAGATTGAGGCAAAGATCATACTTAAGTTAGCTTCTAGTCACAGAACTGCATTTTTTTTTTAAATTAACACAAAAGGACACCACACAGACAGTAGGAAATCAAAGTCATCCATATTTACACTACCACTGTTTGAAGGATATTTTGAAAGGTGCCTTTATTCCAAAGGAGACCAAGATCCATGATGCAACATCTTGTGTAAATGAGAGTGAGCTCAAGGGCAATATTAGCATCCAAAGAATTAGCAAGAACTTTGGACTGGAATGCATCATCCATTCATACCAATGACCAGAATTATAGTATAATTCAGTATTAGTCTTTTTTTTATTTGAACATTTTCTGTGAGTAGCACTTAATAATTGGGCCTACACTTTCATCTAGTTCAGCACAATGGCAAAATACACACCAAGTCGATGTTAAAAATAAACAACTGCACTTCATTTGAGATGATGATAATTCGATAGATAGGTTATCAATCTAACACAAAATCTGTAAAATAATATGCAAGAGAAGCATAATGACACCGTCAGTGGAGCCATTGCTTCACAGCATCAGAGATCCTGGTTCAATCCTAATGCCAAATGCTGTCTATGAAGACTTTGCACACTCTCCCTGCAATTGCATGGGGTTTCCCTGGATGCTCCAGTTTAGCTCATTAAATGGATGATATAAATTGCTCATGTGTGGGTGAGTAGCAAAATCTGAGGGAGTTGAAGAAAACACAGGGAGAATAAAAAATGGGATGAATGTAGTGGTTTATAGCATAGTTTCCTCAAGCAAAATGACCCATTTGTCTCTAACCCTAACCTCTTTACTCACCACACAATTTGACATGCAAGGTCATGCTGGCCAACTTTCTGCATATTCCCTGCTGGCTTTTAATTACAAAAAAAAGCTAAACATCCAGTATCTACACAACAAATGATTTTGCTTCCAGTCATCAGTTTCAACTGTACTAAGATCTGAAGACCCAATGCACAGCAAGAATGGCTGCATTTGGGAGAAACTCTAGATCTCAAAGCTGAAGCAAGCCAATTTCCAAGGTGTTTATTCACCAAAAAGAAAAGACAGTAAGAATGCCCCAGACAATTTTACAACAGTAAGCAAAATCTCAACAACCAAGATGCAGAGATAATTGATAATGAAGATTAATGGAGAAGGAGGGAAAAGAAGGGTTGGTCAGTGATACCAATGGACTCCATAACAAATAATTCCCCAAATGGTACTGTTAATTATGTCCAAATACAGTCCTATGCAATAAATAAGGTGAGCCTGGAAAGGATATTAGACATAATTTGACATGCAAGGTTACTTTAGTATTTTGATTTATAGTAGACAAAGCCATCAACATAACTTACACTAGATAATAGATTGTGAGGGCCCAAAATAGTTTACATCCTTGAATACTTTCAAAGCTATTGGCATATGCTGCAAAATCTTGACTTTGAACAGTTGCTTTCAGACATCCAAATGAACCTTGTCATCATAAAATTGTGCTGCCTATGCTCTTTACTGTTCTCTCTCTGTAACTCTGCACTTCTGTCACGTTTTTCTTGCTGCACTATGTATAGGATGTCCAGCTAGACTGCTCACAAAACAAACTTTCTCCCTGCATTTTGGAAGAGCAGGTAGTGTGAAGAAAAGAAGGCTGCAGAAGGACTTTATAACAAATTAGGAGAATGGGCAGAGAAGTGGCAAATGAAATACAATGTTTGAAAATGTACAATCATGTACTTTGGTAGAAAAAATAAACAAGCAGACTATTTTCTTAATGGGAAGAAAATTGAAAATAGTTCTAAAGAGACCTGGAAGTCCTCATGCAAGACAGCTTGGAGATAAAGATGGTGAAGAAGACAAATGCACTCCTGGCATTCAAGAAGAATAGAGTACAAATTTGCACTGCTTAAAATCCACAATACGCTCTGACAAATCAGACATAATGCGATGTGAATGTTATGCGAACACAATATATATTTAGCGAAGACACACTGCATTGCACCTGTAACCTTTTTAGATGCAAGTAGGGATTAATGTGGAAACCGGCACGGGGCCCGTGGGGGGAGCAAGCGTGGGGCCATGGGGATGGTGTGAGGACTGACACAAGTCAGTGATATGGTAGAGAGCAGGGCAGTGGGATCAATGTGTATATACAGTTTCCTGTAGCTAGCATTCACTTTTCCTAAATTGCTGTGAACTTGGTCGTGGTAACTGAATAATTATGGGACCACGGATGTATATGCAGTCGGACGTGCCCGAACGGACATTATGTAGCGCATTCCTGTAAACAGAGTTGGATAGATAACAATAAATAAATTTTCAATTAAAAATTTAAATTGTGAAAGTAAATGATCTCTGGAGCAACCAGCAAAAAGGGAGCAAACATTCAGCCAGTGGAGTTTCCCAGTCATGACCCGTCCACAGCAGCTTTTTAAATAAAGTTTCAATAAAGCTGTGTTTGAATAAAATGATGCTGCCGAGGATGAAGAGCTGGCCGATCCTGCTCACCATTGGGATGACTCTTCCAAAGCGTCTCCGTATCCTTGCCTAGTCAGGGTCTTTATCTTTACTAATATTAAGTATATTATTTAGTAAGGCTTTAATCTGTAGAACTTGTGGGGCAGGGGTTAATTAAGTCAGTGATATGGTTAGCATAACACTGTTACTGAGCCAGTGACCAGGAATTTAAATTTTAAGTTACATGAATTACATGATTAAAGTGAATTTTACATAAATAAGGACTATATTACTGATTATTTTTTCAAATTATTTTATATTTTGCACTGTCTTTTGCCTTTTAAACTGCTTATTCTTAATTCTGGTGTATTAGTTAGGCATTGCAAGTGTATGTCTCAATAAATGAAAATTCGCAAACATGGCATCCGGGATCCCTGTATGTGCTGGATACCAGGGATTTCACTGTACTTCAGTTCAAATATCCATGCAAGCTTCATTGTGTCTCTTGATGGAAAACTGTTAAATGTTACCATTTCTGTATTGAACAATGTGCCCTATTTTATTCAATGTCAGTGATAACTTTGATATCTAATAAAGAACAGTCAATAATTATCTGGTCTGAATATTTAGACAAAAGCGATGCTTATTCCTATAGATTATGCATTGCTTCAGATACACATGCTCCATTTTCCACCTCAAGATGAAAGGATTCGGTGGAGCCACATGAAGCTCGGTGCTGATTCCAAATTAAATTAGCACCCCTTGCAAACGATTAATAAACCTTTGGCCCTTGTCAAGTAACATGCCCCACATTAAATGAGAAAGACAGATCAGCATCAGGCAAATGCAAAATTCTACTTTCTTAGCCATTTCCGTGGTATAGTTGAAATGCAAAGCAGATTAACCATTTACTCAAAGTACTGTTTTGCTACCTTTAAAAGGAAAAATGTTAGCACTGCAATTTTAAAAACACAAGACAATATTATTGTATATAACAGACAGCAATAGCTTGACACCCGACATTTGTGTGCCAGGAAGAATAAGTAGAAGGTTGATCTCCAAAGCCAAGATTAAAACCATTAATATAACCAAAAGAAATGGAAGCTCAGAACCCAGAGGGTACAATCACCTCTGATCAATTCCAACTTAATTTCTGTTAAGAGTTTAAATTAGACAATTTAAGAAAAAGCGGTCAAATTGCTCAAACTCTAAATCGAGAAAGACAGAAGATCTACTGGGAGCAGCATACAAATTAAATCAAATTGAACTATTATTAAGTGACTCCAAGTTAAGAATAGATTTATTCAGAAACAAAATAAAACTGGAACAGATTGAAGCCCAAGTCTCACTTTTCATTATGTTCACAAATAATGAGTACATATAGAGTCAGCTGGGAACAAAATCAATTGATCTATTGTGAATGTAAGAGAAAATTCACATTAATGAAAAGGGAAGCAAACACTGCTCCAGATAATGATGAAATGAATCATAGTTACATCAGCAGTTAATATACTTTGGAAGTCTACACTCTGCAATTGATTAATTAATTGGATGGATTTCTGCTGAGCCAAGAATAGCTTACTATCCAAGAAAAATGGGAATAATTGACATAGATAGGAAAGAACAGGCTTAGAAACAAATGATTCAGGCACAATGCTAACCCTTAATAGATTTCTGCATGGCTCACAAACCCATTTGAAAGTGGCAATGCAATCTTGTGAGTCCTGAAAGTTTCTAAAAAAATTTCTAAGAACTTAATAGATTAAAGATCCCTTTTGACCTCTTGGAGAGCTTGAAGAAACTTTTCAAATAAATTTCAAATTACAAAGAGCCATAAAGATAAGTCCATAGTAGGTTCACTGGTCACTGTTAATTGCCCCCTATGCATGGCTAAGTCATAGAATCTAGGAGAAGCTGATTATGAGAAATTAGGCAACTTGGTTGGCATGGAGGAATTGGGCCAAATGGCCTGTTTCCATGCTGTATAACTGACTTAATGCCAACAGACAAGGTATACTATTGAAATTGGCCTGTCCCGCATCAGACTTGTCAGCCACAAACGAGCCTGCAGCTGACGTGGACATTTACCCCTCCATAAATCTTCATCCGCGAAGCCAAGCCAAAGAAGAATATTCTGTCATCTCAATCTTGCAATTTGGTCTTGTCAAAAACATTCAAAAGGTAGATCTGATTCAAGAGTCAAAATTATAATTTATTGGGGAGAATAAAATGATTTGAGTATTAATTCTTGTGAAAACCACTACCCATCTTTCACCGGTCTTACTGCAACAGTGAACTCCCATTTTGTAAAAAGATATCCTCTGCAACTGGTTTCCAATCCAATTGATGATTTGCCCCTTGACTCCATCTACTCAGAAGTTATGCACAGAAGACTGACATCCTCTCAATTTTAATTTCAATTTTTTTTAAATGCATCTGCATCGTTCTGTTATCATCCAGATTAATCTCAGTCAAAATCAGGACTCATTTTAAAGTGATTAGGTGTGTTCAAGAGAAATTATTCAAGCAATTTTTCCATCTCAGAACAGAGAACAGACCTTCAGCCTACAACGTTGCGTTGATGAATATAAATATATATAACTGCGCCAAAACAATCTAATCCTTCCCTACCTCATACTCATAACCTATTTTTCTTGCATCCAAAAGCATTTTAAGTGTCCCTATTGCACCACCAATCCCAGCACTACATTCCAGACTCCCACTACTCCCCGTATAAAAAAATTTTATGTGTCCTCCAAATAGATATCCTTTCATAATCTTATATTGCTCAATTAGGTCAACTCTCATTTTTTTGTCACCCCAAAGTGAAAAGCCCTCATTCAGTCCACCTTACAAGACAATGTTCTCCAATCCTGGCAACATCCAGGCAAATCTCCACACACTCCCTAAAGCTACCACATCCTTCCTGTCATGAAGTAACTAGAACTCAATTCTCCAAGTGTAGTCTAACCAGAGTTTTAGAGTTGCAATGTTGTCTCATGGCTCTTGAACTCGATCTCCTGTCTAATGCCTTAACCACACTCTCAACTTGTGTGCAACCTTGAGGGATCTGTGCACTTGAACCCTGAGATCTATCTATTCCTCCACAATTAAGAATCCTGCATTAACCATGTACTCTGCCTTCTTGTCAATTTTTTTCCCCATAATCTTGTCATTTTTTTCTGATCAAGCATCTATACTTACAAACCATTTAAAATTACTTTCTCTCAATATATTACAATAGTCTTTTCCTATCTTAAAGTGAGGCATGCTTTGATCGCAATTGCCTGATTTTGCTTTATATTAACTTCGACAAAAATAAACATTGTTTTAATTTGTGTTTTTACTTACGCCCAGAAGTCTTCCACCGTATCGAATTTGGATATCAGGCGTAGATTTGCTTGCCAAGTTTTGTTTTTATCATTTTTGAAGAACCAAAGTGCCCATCTGCAAGCAATTGTATAGAAAATTAGATTCTATAAGAACACAGTTACCACAAAGAGCAGCTGTTGCAACCTTTCAAAATATTAAAATTCTTGAGAGGAATGAGCCATTGGAAGAGTCGGAATCATTGCTGTCTCATTTTCAGAACCTTTGATAAAATCAATCCCTGAGCACTAAAACACAATTTATTTTGCTTTTTTTTTTGAAAGGTTACTCATATAGAATTTCAGGGAGTCTCAAACACATTCTCAATGGAAATATACAACTAGATCTAAGGCAACAAGACCACAGTCTTAACAAGGAAAAATGTAAAACAATGATCATTTTCTGATGCCAATACCAAAGACTGATTTCCTTGCCTTCAGACAAAAGTTCACCAAAATAAAAGGGCAAAATTCCACAAATAATCAGGTTTTAAAGTAGAAAATGAAAAAGTGAAATAATTATAAATACATCACTGTTGCCCACACAGGCCACGGGTGACTAACAGTCAGGGTTTGAGAGGGTACAGAAGGCAAGAACTCCCGAAGGGCCTCCGACACTGAACGCTTCTTGATCGTGTCAGAGACATGGACTTGGAGCTTGGATTGCTCATGAACAGGAGCCTGTGCAGCTGCAGACACTGTGGGAACACTGGAGGCGAATCCACCGATACTCAATGACTCTGAAGGGACTCCCTTTTGCTTCTCTTTCTCTAATAATGTAAGGGGCTGCAGAAAGTATATCATGCATGTTACATTTTAATGTATTATTGCATGACAATAAAAAGGAAACTTGGACCACTATTTATTATCCTGGACAGCAACTAAAAGGATTTCTCCACACCAGAGGAAGACTAGTTTAAACCAAGTCTACTTCTATATTTTGCTTCAGCTAATTATGAAAAACAGGAGTTCCACTGAAAATTGCAGGAAAAGGTGTGAGGGAGAATACACTTCAGGGACAGCTTAAAAATCTGCAGATCACAATTAATATATATTTTGACAAAAACTCAAAATGAAGAAAGAAATGTGAATTACACATCCTATGACACTGTGGGAAGCTGGAGAAGAAATTTCAGGAATCCTCAGAGATATTTGTATCATCCTCAGCTATTGGTGAGATGGCAGGTGGCTATTGTTCTACCTTTGTTTAAAAGGCTACAAAGAAAAGCTTAGAATAAAGAGTGATGAGCCTTCCATCAGCGGTGGTTGTTATTAAAGACACAGCAGTTACATGCATTTGGAAAGGCAAGGATAGTCAGTATGCCTTTGTGTATGGTAAATCACACATATTTCTCTACCCATGGATCTGTCCAGATGCTCTACGAGGGCGAATAGTCTTTCCTCCAAAGTAGGACTCTACAGGGTTTAGGTTTCAAAAATTTAAAAGGGACCCCCCAGAGCAACTCTTTCCCCCTCCCCCCCCCAATAGATGGAACTAACTGCTAGTGGAAATGGTAGAGGCAGGTACAATGTGCAGCAACTGTGTCGCAGTGTGAAATGAAGAACGAGAAAATTATCAGACATAGTCGAGTCAAAGTTCAGTAAAAGTAGTTTACTCTAACAGTCACCTGCAGCTTTTAAAAACTCTGCACATTCCAAATGATCTCATCACACTGTGACACCATGACATCACTCGTAACTTCCTGAACCAGTTCAATTAAGCCTCTGGTGAGCTGCGATATGGCACTCCCCCTCCTCTCCCCCACCCCCCCCACCGGCAATAGAAGGCTAAACCTCTGGTGCCATTACTGTCCACTGCTCTTGGGCCTTAGCATCGGGGTTGTGGCAAGGGCTGCTTAAAGTTGAGATGAGCGGGCTTTAGTCGGTCAACCCTAAATGTCTCTGGATGCCCCCCATGTCCAGTACACATTGTACAGTTGTTTTGTAGCACTCTGAAGGAGCCCTTTGTAAGGGTGATCCATGTGCACCTCTATGCCTTTGTGATGAAAGGTGTCATTGTTGCATGCCTTGACATGGGAATTGGGGCCAATTTTCCAAGCACGTGCTGCGAGCATGAACTCCATAAACCAACTCAGCTGATAAGTTGAGATCCTATTTGGGTGATGTTCTTATTCCCAGGAGGATCCAGGGCAGCTCATCTGCCCAATCAGGTCCCTGGAGGCGGGCCATCAGTGCCTATGAAGCACTCCACCAGACCATTTGACTGCAGGTGGTAGATTGTCATGTGGTGGAGCTGCTTTGCCAGAAATCGCAACAAAACGTCCCAGAAGGTGGAGGCAAACTGTGGGCTTCTGTCAGAGGTAATGCCTGTGGGTAGGCAAAATCAAGATAAACAGACAGAAATAAAAGCTCTGACACATGAATCAGTCAACGAGACCGTCATAGGAACCGCCACCTAGTGAATCTGTTGATGACTGTTAACAAGTACCTAGACCCTCGTGACAGCGGAAGCAGGTGTGGTCGAACCTTCGCTGCAGTGGTTGGAAAGGCTGAAGTGACGCCTTCATGTGCTTTTGCACACTTCTGCCCTGTATGTGACCTGTTTTTTGAGCCCATGCAACACAAACTTGTCAGATATCAGGCGGACTGTTGCTCTAATGGAGGGGTAGGACAGTCCATGAATAGTATCAAAAATGCAATATCTCCACACAGCAGAGACGATAGGGTGAGGCTGACCTGTGGAAATGTTACACAGCGGAGAGGTACCTTGCGGCTCAAAGGCTACATCCTCAATTGCAGGCATGTGACAGCAGTTTGATAAGCCGAGAGTTCATTGTCCTGGTGCTGAGCTTTGGTGTGCGCCATGTAGTCAACACCTGGAGAGAGGGCACGTACTGCTTGAACGAAGGAGTAAGATAGGGTATCAGCCACCACATTACTCTTACCGGAGATGTGTTTAATCCTGGTTGAAAACTCGGATACGCAAGATAGGTGGCATTGCTGGCCAGGGATCTGATGCCTTTGCGAAGGCGAACATTAGCAGTTTGTGGTCAGTAAAAACTGTGAAGTCCCTGCCCTCCAAAAAAAAAGCTGAATTGTCTGACTGCTAGGTACAGCGCCAGCAGTTCACTATTGAATGTGCTGTATTTTGTTTCCAGAGGGTGGAGGTGCCTACTGAAAAAAAAATTAGAGGCTTCTATTGTTCCAAGACGCCACCTACTGCCGCATCTATTGTCAAGACAGTTGGTACATCCATTTGTGGATGGACCAGTAATGTTGCCTTCACTAGGATGTCTTTGGTCTGCTGGAATGCTACCGTCTTCTCCTTTGTCCACTCGAGTTCTTTGGCATGAAGAACGAGAAAATGATCAGACGTAGTCGAGTCAAAGTTCAGTAAAAGTAGTTTACTCTAACAGTCACACATAGCTTTTTAAAACCCCACGGGTTCCAAATGATGTCACACTGTGACGTCATTCGGAACTTCCAGAGTCAGTTCAATTAAGCCTCCGGTAAGCCACTACAAATGACATTTTTTTTTAAATAAACAGATACACAGATAGGAAGGGGTTAGGGGTTAGAGGAATATGAGCAAAGTGCAAGCAAATGGGACCAGCTCAGATGGGCAATGAGTCTGTCACTCTACATACCTCAGTATTTTGGTTAAACAACAAATAAAATGGAATTTAGGTAAATACATGATGCAGAAGGGTTCCATACAGAAATTGAAATAATTTTTACCTGGATTGTACATACAGGAATGTTAACAAGGACAATCGTTAATTTATTTAAAATAATGCTATGGAATCTCTTAGATCTAATGAGCAATTTAATGTCCAACACATAAGGCACTGCATTCAGATAACTATTAGGTGTCAGAAGGATGATGTTACTTTAAAGTATTTTAAGGAAAAATCTTTTTCTCACTACCTTAATTTTAGTATATTCAGTAATAAGCCACAAAACCCAGCAAATTGAATCTTTCTAAAGAAAATAGTTTCAGAAATATTTATAGGTATCTACTCTTCCGTGGGATTCTTTTTTTAAATATACTATATACCAAATCCATGCAATTAAATGGATTTAAAGTTATTAACATAAAATTGTATCAACTTTGGTCATATGATGACACTGCAAAAGTTCAAAGTTGCTTTACCTATTCTGTAATGGATGTTTTATGTAGTGTTCAGGCTTCCCTAATTCTTGAGCTGCTGTCTCAGTTTTACCTTCTTCTGAAGATTGGGGTTGTGTGGTAGTTTCCTGCAGAGAACAAGAATGGCCAGAAATGTTTAAATCGTTATGTTTGTACTGATACAACTGATGTCACAGAAAAGATTACTGACAAACTGAGCACCGAAAGAGTAAATGATCATCAAATGAAATAATTTGATGCCCAGCTAATTGTGGACAACTTTTGCTCAAACGTTAAACAAGGACAAGATTAAGATTGACAATTTAAGATAACTTTACATTCACATGCTTGCACTGATTGCTGAAGAACTCGAGGAAATAGGTTGCCAATGAAAGATAGAAATGTAGAATTCTTCTTTCCCCTTTCAAAGCAGCATCAATTTTGCTTACTCAGCATTATCAAACATGCTTCTGACTGAACTTAGAATGATATATAAAAATCCAAACGTAACTGTGTATAGTACTGCAACAGAGGAACTCCAAATGAAATGCAATGCCTTCTATGCCTGGCAGTCTCATGTTTAACCGTTGGTGGAAAAGTGCCCTGAAATCAGAGCAGCTGTTGCTAACATTTGACTCAGTATTGCTGGGTAAGGAGTAATAGATTAAAATTCAGAGGCTTCCATGAAAAAAGAGGTGCTCTGAGAAACTCGTACAAATAGTTTCATGCTGGGAATATAAAAGTGAAAAATATAGTTCTCATTCAATATCCAGATATCTTTGATGAAAGTCAAGTTATATCTTTGAACACAAACAAATCTCCATTCTCAGTAGCTCAGGAATTGAGTACCAGTTTTTTTTTTTGCTGCAATGCATCTAAAGGACACTGCAGTTCAAGTTTATTATTATCATCCAATTGTATAAGTAGACCTGGACGAAACAGTGCTCTTCATTCCTCGTAAAAACATCAACATAGCTCACATATTAACAAGTGATTTATATGCAGAACACATATAAAAATAAATAAATATTGTTAAATAATTAGTAGAGTCTCAGAGGTATTGTATGAGCAGTTCAGTCACTAACGGTCTCACTGCCCACAGGAAGAAACTGTTTCTCAGCTTGGTGGTTCTGTATCTTTCCCGATAGTAAAGGAAAGATACTGTGTGTGGGGTGATGGGGGCCCTTAATGATTATGCATGCTGTCTTCAGACAAAGATTCTGGTGGATCACATTGATGGAGGTTTTTTTTGGGGGGGGGGAAAAAGAGAAAAACCAAGAGACCCCAGTGATCATCTCTGCCACTCTTATGATCCTGTGGACTGACCTCTGATCCAGTAACCACCACACTGTGATGCAGCCAGCCAGGATGCTCTTGATAAAGCTCCTATAGAAAATTGATAGTATGGTGGCCGAAAGCCTTGCCAGCCCCAGTTTTCTCAGGAAGTGCAGTCGCTGTTGCACTTTCCTGAAAAGTAAGGTGTGTGTTCAGGATAGATCACTACTTAAATGAACTTCAAGGAACTTGGTGCTCTCTACTGCAGTTATTGATGTGTAGTAGAAGGTGGTCACTCCAAGTCCTATTGAAGTCTACAATCATCTTGTATATCCACAGGAAAGCAACACTTAATTTGTATATCCACAAGACTTATTTACTACATCTGCTGCTCCCTTTGAGGTCTTCTCTGCATCAGAGACCGGTTGCAGATTGCAAAATTGCTTTGTTGGGCACCTCCTCTCCGTCCGCAATAACAGCCAACTCCCAGTAGTCATCCATTTCAATTCTGAGTCACACTCACAGACTCTCATGCCTGTCATGGCCTTATGTACTATCCCACCCTGACCACCCACAGAGTGGAGGAACACCACCTTATTTTCCATCTGGGCTCTCTCCATCTAGATGGCATTAACATCGACTTCTCCGTTTTCTGCTAAACTTGCTCATTTTTTCTTTCCCCTCCCATCCCCCTTACCCACCCAGCCTTCCCTCCTTCCCCCTCATTTCTGCTGTCCGCTCCCTCCTTTCTCCACCTATCATCTCTTGCCTTTGCCACCCAACCCCACCTTTTTGTTCAGGTGCTTGCTGGCATTCTCTCACACCTTGATGAAGGGCTCAAGCCCGAAGCATCTATTATGTATTTTTACGATTGCTACATAAAGGGCACTGTTTGACCTGCTGAGCTCTCCAGCATTTTGTGATTTTTCGACAATCATCTCCTTAGGCTTGTCCACATTGAGGCCTGAGTTGTCAACCCTGCACTATAACACAAGATTTTTCACCTCTTGTAGTGCACCTCATCGTTGTTGCTGATGAGCCCAACTATTGTTGTTTCATCTGCAAATTTGATGATTTTGTTGCAGTGTAGCCGACCCGCTCCCCACACGCACACGCACAGAGTTGCAGGTTAAGCTCACTCCTTTACTAGGGCTGGAAATGGTCTTCCCACCATTTTTGCTGCCTGACTTAGTCAGCCATATGAATAACAATAGCAGGTAGGAACATCCATGCATATGAATGCCCTTCTTCCCCAGCCTGTTTCTGCTGAGTTAGCTGGGCAGCTTGACCAATGCCATTTAGGGCTCTTGGTCTGATGCTGCCCCAGCTTCTACCCACGCCAGTTCATTGTCCTGGGAGTCACTTTAGCGATCTCTGTCCGCATCTGCTGCCACGTGATGTGCCGGCCCGATCCCTGCAATTGTGGGCCGCCACAGGAGTTGAATTTGGCACTGAAGTTGTGGGTCAGAAGCAAGCTGAGCACACAGCCCTGAGATGCACCAGTGCTTGACTTTATGCTACCAACCCAGAGGTCTATCTATTAGTGAGTCCAGAATCCAGTAACAAAGGTGTTGAGTCCAAGAAGGGCAGCTTCTCCACCAGCCTCTGAGGAACATTTGTATTAAATGTCGAGTTGAAGTCAATGAACAGCAGCCTGGCCCATGAGGTATCATTCTCCAGGTGAGTCAATACAGAGTGGAGGGACAAGGCTATAGCATCATCAGTGGAACAATTCAGTCTTTAGGCAAATTGAAATAGATCCAGCATCTCTGGGAGGTACTCTTTAATGCATTCCATCACCAGATCCTCTCAAAGCATTTCAAAATGGTGGCGGTCAGTGTCACAGGGTGGTAGTCACTGAGGCCTGTCACTCTCACCCTCTTTGGTACCAAGCTGATGGCGACTACTGCAGTGACGGGTTGAAGGTGACTATAAAGTCCTCTTCCGTTACTTGGTCTGACGACGCTATTTCCCCATGGCTGCCCTGCCACGTGGCGATACAAGCAGGGCCGGTTCACCATGAAGATGTGCGCCACCACACAACACCCGCCCCGCCCCCCCCCCCCAAGAACCGGCTACACGTCCTGTCACTTTGGCAGCTGGCCCCAGTGCTTGGGCGCGGCCGTCTGCGATAAGTCTAAATGAGCAGCTTTTAAGCGGACAACAGTAAACCGTTCTTCCCTGCCACCCACATCTAAAGTAAAAGTGCCACCTGACAGCCGGAGAACCTTGTACGGCCCTTCATATGGGCACTCCATATGGACCCTTCATATGGGCGCTCTGGACAAACAAAAATTGCGCCACATCCAGATCTTTCAATTGATGGGATGGTCAGGTGTCGTGGTGAGATGGGGACGGTGAGGTTAAGTTTCCCAGTCATTTACTGAGATCCGCGAGCCGCTCACCTTCGTTGTGCGTCGTCTCAGCATCCAGGTCAAAGAATTTGCCTGGCAGGGAAAGTGGTGCACCATAAACCATTTCTGCTGATGAGGCTTGCAGGTCCTCCTTGGACGCTGACCTCATCCCAAGGAGAACCCAGGGCATCTCATCCACCCAGTCGGAGCCGGAAAGTCTTGCCATCAGAGCGGACTTTACGTGTCAGTGGAACCTCTCTACCAACCTGTTAGGCCGTGGTGTGGTGCAATGTTACCCCTAAAAGCCTTGACAGCTGCAACCATAGTGCAGATGTAAATTGGGCGTTTCTATCACTCTTGATGTGCACCGGCACGCCAAAACGAGCGATCCACTGGCTGACCAGGGCTCTAGCACAGGTCTCAGCTGACTCATGGACTGGGATGGCTTCCAGCCACCCGTTTGCTCTGTCCATTATGGTAAACAGATACCGTGACTCACTGGGCACCAGCAAAAGGCGCACAACATCCACGTGGATATGCTGGAACCTCCAAATTGCCAAGTCGAAATGTTGAACAGGGCCTGTGGACTTTAGACGTCTGGCACCTGATGCAGTTACAGGTTAGCACTGCCACCTCCTTCGTGAGGCCATGCCAGACAAATCGCTGCGCCACCATACGCATGTTAGTCTTTACTGAGGGGTGGGCAAGATCGTGGATAGAGCTGGCGACCCTAGCCCTCCACTCCTGTGGAACTACCGGTCATGGTGAGCCAGTGGAGGTGTCGCAGAGCAGTGGCTGGGCAGAGTCAGGAAGCTGGATATCCTTGAGCTGGAGACCTGAGATGGCAGTCCAGAGAGTTTGAGTTTCGGCATCGTGCTGCTGGGCCTGCGCTAGTTGCGCATACTTGAGGGCGGGAGCTAGCGTGCTGATGGCCGGGCGGGAGCGCATCCACGACATTGTCCTTGCCCTCCTGGTGCCGGATGTCTGTAGTGAATTTGGGCACGTGTGACAGGTAGCACTATTGCCTGGCCGACCATGAGTCCTTGGCTATAGCCAGTGCTTGGGTGAGGGGCTTGTGATGAGTAAAGGCGGTGAAAGTTCTGCCCTCCAAGAAGTATTGGTAGTGGCAGATGGCCAGGTAGAGCGCCAGGAGCTCCTGGTCAAATGCACTGTATTTAAGCTCCAGTGGCCGCAACTGCTTACTGAAACCACTGCCCATCCAGCCACTGTTCCAGTACTCCCCCGACCGCCGTGGCAGAAGTGTCAACCAAGAGTGCCATGTGTACTTCTGGGCTTGGGTGCACCAATAAAGTCGCCTCTGCGAGGGCCTGTTTCATTGCAGCGAAGGCCTTGTTCGCCTCCCCCGACCAGGCCAGGGTCTTCTCTTTCGTCACGATCAGCGCAAAAAAGAGGGCGCATGATGTGTGCGGCGTTGGGGATGAATCTATGGTAAAAATTTACCAATCCCACAAATTCCTGCAGGCCCTTGAGGGAGGAAGGTTTGGGAAAATGCTGAATGGCTGCCATTTTATCTGATGCTGCAGCTGCCCCAAACATGGAGATGGTGTGCCCCAGGAACTGCAATATCTGTTTCCCAAACTGGCATTTGGCCTTGACCATGAGGCCGAATTCTGCCAGACAGGCGAACAGGGTACGGAGATGGGACTTGTGCTCTTCGGAGCTGCAGCTGACTACCAGGATGTCATCTAGGTAGATGAAGACAAAGTTCAAATCCCTACCCACTGTGTCCATGAGGCACTGGAATGTCTGGTCCATGTTTTTCAACCCGAACGGCATCCAGAGGAATTTGAACAAGCCAAATGGGGTGATAATAGCAGTCTTTCCAATGTCATCAGTGTGGACCAGGATCTGGTCGTATCCGCACACCAGATCGACTTTTGAAAAGAACTGCGTGCCGTGGAGATTGGCCGCGAAGTCCTGGATATGGGGAACCGGGTACCTGTCTGGAGTAGTGGTGTCATTTACCCTCCGCAGGGCCTCCAACCCCCTGATGACTTCGGGACCATGTGCAGTGGCGCTGCCCAAGCACTGTCCGACCACCAAACTATGCCCAACTCCTGGAGCCTGGAGAATTCCTCCTTTGCCTGTTTTAGCTTTTCCGGTGACATCCGTCTAGCTCTGATGTGCAGCTGGGGACCTTTTGTGGAGATGTGATGGAAAACTCCATGGCTGAGGGAGGCAACATCGAAGTGTGGCTCCAGGATGGCAGGGAACTCACTGAGGATCTCGGCGAACTCGTCTGTGGCGGTGGATACTGTGGTAATTTTGGGTCTGTTGTCGTCCGCCGTGCCCAGGCGCACCGAGCAAAAGGTGCGGATGTTGAGCAGCCTCCTGCTGTCACGTCCACCAGCAGACCGTGAGCCCTTAGGAAGTTAGTCCCTAACAGCGCGGTGCCCACCGAGGCAGGAACAAATCTCCAAGTGAACTTTTCATCCCTGATCTGTATCTGTGCCCTACAGGTGCCATAGGTCTTGATTGTGGAACCATTGGCAACCCACAGGGTTGGACCGGGGGTCCAGGTTCGTGTTTCTAGAGCTATAGGGGGGAGGGCACTCAGCTTGGACCCTGTGTCCACCAGGAACCAGCTGCCTGTGGACTTGTCAGTGATGTAAAGGAGGCTGTTCATGTGGCCAATCGTGGCAGCCATCAACGGCGGTTGGCCTGGCCGTTCCCCTGGAAGTTGCAGGGCAGACGGCACTTATGGGCTTTCACTCCCCAGTGCTGGTGATAAAAGCACCATGTTGTCTGGGTTTCCTCCAGCTTGTCCTTGGGGGTATCCTGCAGACGGCGGAGCCCCAACTTGGAGACTTGGCTGAGGGCTGCCTCGTTCTCCTGTTTTGAGCGCCAGAGGGCATCTGCCCAGGCTGTGGCCTTGCGGGAGTTGGAAAAGTCCTCTTCGAACAGATGGAGCCAGATATCTTTTGGCATCTGTTCAAGGAATATCTGGTGGAAGAGTAAACACTGTTCATGATCCTCCGCCAGGGCCAGCATTTCGTCCATGAGGGCTGAGATCCCCCAACCAATCTAGGTGTAAGAGCCTGGAAGCACACTGCTGGGGAGTGAGGCCAAACTTCCCCAGGAGTAGATTTTTTTTTTTTAAGGGCGGTATACTTGCCCACTGCTGGTGGCTGGTGAATGATGTCGTCCACCCTCGCCGCCATGTCCTGGTCCAGTGCGCCCACGACGTGGTCATATTTTGAGGTGTCAGCTGAGATGTTGTGGTAGAATTGTGCCTCTGCCCGCCTGAACCACATCCAAGGGCGATGGGGCCAGAAGGGGGGGGGGGGTAGATTGAGGGCTACAGTTTTCACCTCAGCTGAGTCCATCGTTCGCTGGGTCCAGATAGACGTCTGGGCCCGTCGGGGTCACCACTGTGGTGATTGCAGGAGCTGAAGGAAATTACTGCTACCACACAGATAGTCATTAAAGACTGTTTTTATTCAAATTCAGCACGCCCCTTTAAGGGCAGCATGAGCTCAGTCACCTGGTGCATTGTGACATCATAATCACTGCCTAGAGCATGTGCTGGAAAGGATGCTGGAATCAGAGAGAAACCTCTGACGATCCCATTTCCCCATGGTTGCCCCGCCATGAGGCGATACAAGCAGGGCCGGTTCGCCATGAGGATGTGCACCGCCACAGTTTCACCATAAAATAAAAAGACCAACAAGAGAAGTCGCAAAACAGAAGAAATTCAGCCCTTTGACCTTATTCCACCATTCAATAGGACCATGACCACTTTTCTGCCCTTTCCCCATAATCCTCGTTTCCCTTATTGATCAGAATTTTTCACAAGGATCCACCCCCGCAGCTCTCCATGGCAAATAGTTTTAAATATTTTTTTTCCTATCTCAACCTGAATGAATATCTCCTTATTCTTCTCACTCTGGTTTTGAACTCCTCTATGAGAGGAAACATCCTTTCATCATTTACCTTGTCTAGCCTCCAAATAAACTTCTGTTTAAATATCATCTCTCATTCTTCTACACTCCAATTAGAAGAATGCCAACCTGTTTCAACCCATCTCTCCATTCTCAGAATCATCTTAGTGAGTTGTAGGATGCATTTTAAAATGTTATCATTTGCTTTCTTGTGGAATAATTAACTATCTGCCAAATGATAAGGAGGTGAAAACAAACTTAGAAACAAGCTTGTGAACTGAAGTCTTTGTGCAAGAAGGTGGATTTCATTACAATTTGAATTATTGTCAAGAGAATTTTAGAGATATATATCTATATCTATATATAGATATCCATCTCTCCCTCATGAAAGAACAAAGATAAAATTTTAATAATTAGCAAAATTCAGAATGACAATTTGAACAAAGAATAATCAAGATTCACTTAACATTTTTGAAGTTGTAAACCAGTTCAACGATTAGATTTATTGTCAGAGTACATAAGTGACCTCGCATAGAACCCTGAGATCTCTTTCCTGTGGGCTGGCAGAATTTCTACTCATCGATAGTTCAAATTGTACTGTGGAAAAAAGTACACATACAAGATTTAACTGTAAATAAAGTGGCTGCATGCAGAAAAAAAAAATCTATGATAAATAATGTGCAACCAATAAGTTTCCGATTGAGTTTGTTGTTTAGGAATCTGATGGTGGAGGAGTAGCAACAGTTCCTGAACCGGATGGTATGAGTCTTGTGGCACTTATACCTCTTTCCTGATGGCAGCAGAGAGAACAGAGCATGTAGTGGTGTGGATCATTGATCATTGCTGCTGCTCTCCAATGGTAGGTTTCCATGTAGATTTTCTCAATGGTGAGGAGACTGTTGCCTGTGAGGTCTTGGGCTGCATCCACTATCTTTTACAGAGCTTTCCACTCAGAAATATTGGTGCACACATAGCAGGCCACAATGCAGCTGGACAGCACATTTTCCACTACACATTTGCAGAATTTTGCCAAGGTTTCTGATGTTACATTAAATCTCTGCAACTCTTAATGAAGTAAAGGTGCTAACATGCTTTCCTCACAATGATGTTATTATGTTGGACCAGGAAAGGTCCTCTGAGATAGTTACTTCCAGGAATTTAATTTTGCTTACCCTCTCCACCTCTGAACCCCCAATGATCATTCACTTTGGTTTTACCCTTCCTAAAATCCACAATTAGCTCCTTGGCTTTGGTGACATTGGTGTACTAACAACCTCACACTCATTCAGCTAAGTTTTCAGTCTCCCTCCTGTATGTCAACTTGTCACCCTATTTATACAACCCACGACTGCAGCATCACAAGCAAATTTGAAGACTGTGCTATTGTTGTGCCAAGCTGCACTTTCATAGGTGTAAAGTGAGTCAAGCAAGGGGCTAAGCCTGTAGCCCTGTACGTGGTGGTGCTTCAGTGCAGATGGGGATTGTGCAGGAGGTGTTATACCAATACACACTGACTGGGGTCTGGAGGGGAGGTGAGGTGGCCCTGGTCTTGGAGTTTGCTGAGCAGTTTTGAGTAGATAATGCTACTGAATGCAGAACTGTAGTCGATAAAGAGTCTCCTGATGTTTTTGCTGTTCAGGTGTTCCAGGATTTTGTGCAGAGCCAGTGAGATACGATCTGCCATAATAGGAAAATTGGACGGATCAATGTTACCGCTCAGACAGGAGCTGATATATTTCAACACCAGCCTCTCAAAAACACCATCACTGTCGAGTGCAACTGGTCAATTGTCATTTGGCAGGTTACCACATTCTTCTTAGGCACTTGAACAATTGAGGCCTATTTGAAACAGATGGGTACCATGCCCTACCTAAATGAGATCTTGAAGATATCAGTAAATATAATGACAAGTTGGTCAGCACAGGTTTTCAGTCCTCAGTCACTACTCCATCTGGACCAGATGATTTACTCTCCTGAAGGCAGCCCACAGATGAACTTTGACGACTGACTGTAGATCATCATCAGGGGACAGCAGTTCTTCCTGATTATGATGGTCAAATTGGGCATAGAAGGTATTGAGTTCATCTGGGAGTGAAGCTTTACTGTCTCCTACTGCACCAGATTTAATTTTGTAGGAGGTTATGTCATTTAGACCCTGCTACAGCTGTCATGCATCTTTCATTGTTTCCAATCTCATCCAGAATCTCCATTTCACAGAAGCTTCAGCAAACAAAATTTGATATAGTGTCATAAATAAAGATATTAGGATAGCTGATGACACGCATGGCCATAGTAAGGTGAAATCCATCAAAAGGTAACTGTTGCACATGACACCAAGAGAAAACAACTATTTAAAGGGACCCAATGATATGGGATCTGTTACAATCACCTCAACAGGTAACCAGCATGGGTTTAAAATACTTTACTTCTCCCAAGCACTGCATTCTGTCATGAATATTAAGAAACACAAAAGCTGCAGCTCCTGGAATCTTGAGCAAACAAAGAAATGCTGGAGGAACTCAGCAGGTCAGAAAGATTAGATCTTTAATTCAATGAAGTGAAACAAATGAATTTTCAAACCAGATGTAAAAGAGCTGCCGCTGGGCCAATAGATACCTTGAAACTTCAGCAATGGATATTAACGCGCCAGCACGGAAATGGGCCAAATAGACTAGCAGGTGCGCCACCTGTCTTTTTTATTGAAAATGTGATTTAAAATTTTTATCCATACATGTAATAGTAGCAAAATACAATAATCAAATATTAATGTCAGTTCCATTATATATGATTGTTATAAAACTCAACCCCTTCCCCAGGATAATAAAAATCAAAAAAAAGGCTAAATATAAAAGAGAAAGTAAAGAATCATGACTGCCAAGAAGACACCGCCACCACATGGTTCTAACCATTTAGATTTTTAAAATTCTTCCAAGAAGGTTAACAAGGTTCTCGAAATTTCGGGAAAATATCTATAAATTAATTCTCGCAATTTGCAAATACAAGTACTAAATTTTCAAAAATACATCATATTTGTTTCTTAAATTATAAGTAATCTTCTCAAGGGGAATCCAGCTATGCATTTCTGCATTCCATCACCGTACCTTGATGAGAGTCCGATTTCAATGTTACTGCTATACATTTTTAACCTTTTTTTTTTAAAAAAAGAATTTTACTTTTTACCCCTTATTGCTATACATTTCCTTAATACTGCTAATTTTTATAAATTCTTTTTGATATATAGTTAATTTAAATTTTGGTCTTATCCCTACAATATTACCTAGTAAGAACAATATTGGATTTTGTGGAAATTTAATTCCTGTAACCTGTTCTAAACGAGTTCACAAGTCTCACTTTTACATACCAAGTAGTATGTAAAAAGGTACCCATATCCAGGCCACGTCTAAAATACTGAGCCGATAGATCTGACTTCAATCTATTTAACTTCTGCGGTGCAAGATATAATTTATGTAGAAATAATTTCTTTATCTAATATTTAGTGTATTTGTTATACTATCTCAGCATAACTCCAACCAATTTTGTTCATCAATATTAATATTTAAATCCAACTCCCATCTGCCTGGACCTATGTATCCCCTTCTTAGGAATTCCCGTCTACAATAAAATGTACATAACTGAAATAAATTTCTTTATATGTCTATTACGAATCAAATTCTCCACATCTCTACAGTTTGGTAATGAATTATTGGACCCAATTTATCTCTTAAATATGCCCTTAGTTGATTTTCAAAAATACAATACATTTTTTTAATTATGTTCAAATAACATTAAATGTCCTACTCCATAACAATCTTCTATGTATGCAATTTCTTTATGAGACCAAATATTTTAAAAATTGATTATCTATGTAAATGGAATAAGTCAGTTTTGAGTCAGAGGCATTTTTGATAACACAACTTCCCACATTCCAATTTCTGTGTTTATCTTCTTCCAGTTATTAATCAAATATTTCAACAATGGGGATCCCTCTCACTCAATATCAATTTAGATTCCCATTTATATACAAAGTCATCTGGTATTCTCTCTCCTACTTTATCAATTTCTATTTTCATCCATGCCGATTTTCCTTCTTCAAAAAAGGAAGAAAGAATCTTCATTTGAGCCCCCTTGTAGTAACTTAAAATTTGGAGGCTGTTGGCCTCCTAATTCAAATCTCCAATTTATCTAAAGAAACCCTCAACATCTTACCCTTCCAGAGAAACTTCCTTGTATATTTATTTAATTCTTGAAAAAACATTATTGGCAATGTTTGAAAGAGATTCTGTACTCTAGGAAATATATTCATTTTAACACAGTTAGCTCTGCCCAATGTTATTGACAATGGCCTTCACTTACTCAAATCTTCTTCAGGTGAATAATTCAATTTATATAAATTATTTAAGTTATTATCTACCCACATCCCTAAATATGTTATTCCATTCGCTGGCCATTTAAATTGGGAGTCTCTTTGGCACTGAATATAATCCGCTCTAGTGAGGGGCATAATTTCACTTTTGTTCCAATTAATTTTATAGTCCAACACTTTTCTGTATTCCTCCAATCTTAAATATAATTTATGTATGAAACCTACTGGCTCTGTCAAATAAATCAAAACATCATCAGCAAATAAATTAATTTTATATTCCTCTCAGTTCACTTTAAATTCCTTAATATTAAGGCAGATCAGATCCATTCTGCAAGTGGTTCTATCGAGAGAATAAATAAAGCAGGCAATAATGGACATTCTTTTCTACTAGATCTTGTTAATTGAAATGGTGCAGAAACCTGTCCATTTGTTACAACTTTAGTTTTTGGTTCATTATATAAAGATCTGATCCAAATTGCAATTATCTGTCCCAACTCAAATCTTTCCAATACATTGAACAAAAAAAAAACCATTCTAATCTATCAAATGCTTTTTCCACATGTAAAGCCACTGCCACACTTAAATCTCCCCTCTTTTGTACTAAGTAGTCAAGTCACATTATCCTCAGACTTTTTTTTTTTTACAAACCCTGTCTAATCCATATTTATCAACTTTGGCAAAGATTTTGTCAGCCTATTTGCTAATATTTTTGCAATTATCTTATAATCTGCAATTAGCAATGAAATAAGACTATATGATGAAGGTTTAACCCTTTGGTATTACTATTATTGGTGAAGAAAAAGAATTGGGAAAGTGTTCATTTCCACCATCTGGCCTAATACTTCCATAAAAGAAGGGATCAACAAATCCTTCAATTCTTAATAAAACTTAAGCAGGAAACCATCTCCCAGAGATTTACTGCTTTGTAATAAGCTCAATGCCTCCATCACCTGTTAGGGTGAAGGGGCATCCAGTTCTGCTTGTTCTTCCAAACTTAATCTTGGGAATTTATTTGTGACAAAGTCTTCTATCTTATCATCTCTTTGCAGCTTCAATTGACACAACTTAAAAAATAAAATTGCTGAAAACCTTCATTAATTTCTTGAGGTTTGCAAGAAGTCACATTCAAATCTGGTCTTAATTGCATTAAGGGTTCTTGAGACTTGCTCTGCTTTCAACTGATGGGCCTTCTCAACTAGCTCATAGTATCTCTGTTTAGTTCTCATTATTGCTTTCTGTGTCCTATATGTTTGAAATGTATTAATAAGTCGTCTAAGTTTCTCTTCAGAAGTCCGCCTTTGCGAATCTTTTCCTAAATATATTATCTTTCTCTAACTGTTCTTCCTCTTTCATATAATGCTTCTTAATTTTAGAAGTATAACTTATAATTTGTCCTCTTAAGTATGTTTTCATTGCATCCCATAAAATAAATTTATTAACTGAACTAGTCTTGAAAAAAAATTGAATTTGCCTTCTAACAAAAATTGTGAAAGTCTGGCCTTTTTAAATAGCATTGAGTTAAATCTCCATCTGTAAACTGATTCTTCTTTATTTGACATTGTAACTGTCATTAAAAAAGAGGAATTATCCAATAAAATTCTTGCTTTATAATCAACTTGTTTAATTCGATCTTGGAGATTTGCTGATATTAAGAATAAATCTATCCTCGAATAAGAATAATGTCTACTTGAATAAAACCAATAATCTCTCTCTTGGATGGATTCTTCTCCATGTGTCTATTAAATTCAACTCTTTCATTAACATCAAAGTTGTTTTTGCTGGCTTTGCCCTTATTATGACTCTAGTTGATCTAAGACTGACTCTAAACAAAAGTTAAAATCCCCACCTATTAATATATTCTTGTATGCTTTGCCAAGTTGAGAAATGTTTCTTATATAAATTTTTCATCATCCACATTCAGTGCTTATATATTCATGAGTCCATAACTGAAAAAAAAATTGACAATATGTATAACACATCTCCCTGCAGGGTCAATTATTACATTCTACATCTTGACCAGAAGGGTCTTATCAAAGATTGCCTTGTTTATGAGAGAATAAATAAAGCAGGCAATACAAAAAAAAAGTTGTGACATACCCCCTACTCAATCTCTTTTTAATTTCTGATGTTCTGTTTTAATTAAATTAGTCTCTTTTTTTAAATATGTCATAATTCTTTTTCTCTTCACCATTCCGTTTAGCCCATTAACATTAAAACTTGAAAAATTCTGTGTTGCTCACTGACATTTAATTTAATCCATGACTACCGATATTTCCCCTTCAACAAATATCTGAATATTTGTTATCTACCGTGTTAAGGGATGTCCTCCTCGGCAATCCAGATAAGAAAAATAAATGTTACACATAATCAATTTACAATCATAAGTTATAAAATTCAAAAAGAAATAAGTAAAAATAACAAAAAAATCATATTAATAATAATTATGCAACATTTCCCCCCCTCCATTTTACAAGTTTGCGGCATCTGCCACAAATACACACGACTTGATAGAAGTCAGTCCACATCACCTCTAACTAACCCCCCCCACCCCCGGATGTTTACCATATAGGCCCATTTTTCATTAAAAATAACTGAAAACCCACTCTTCGTTAATCAAAGCATTTTCATGTTCCCACCTGCTGATTATGTGGCAGTGGGTCCACAAATTCCTCTGCACGGACATAATTGTGAACAACCTGTTCTCTCCTCCTTACAAAAAAGCTTCAAAGTGGACAACTCTGTAAACATTTTGCCATAAGGCGTTCTTCACCATGCTAAATTCTTTTTTCCAATCTTATGTTAAGATAGAAAAAGATCTTGTTTCCATGTAATTCCAGGTACCTCTTCTCGCTCTAACTCCTTGTGCTGCTAATGCTAATTTTTTCTATCTTGATAACAGAGGCATTTTATCAATATAGATCTGAGCTTCTGATTTGGTGGTGGCTGAGGTCTCAAAGTTCAATAATATTTTCAAATGTATCTGCTCAGAAACCCATCATTGGAAAAATCTTAACAGATCATCACCTTCCTCACTTTTTATTTTTAAACATAAAAAAGACCAACAATTTTAATATTGTTTCTTATAAAGTTTTCTAATAAGTTTATTTTTTTCCCCCAAAGCTCTTGTGTCTGTCGCATCTTCCATTTTTCCCATTCTGTCCTGTTCCTTCTCCATACCAGTCTCAACAGTTTTTTTTTAAATATTTTAGTTTGGTTTTCATAGACTCAAAGCAATTCAAATAACCAATACCATCTTTTTCAATATTCATACAACATACATAACTCGTATTTATTCCCCCCCCTCCCTGCCCCCAAACATATAATCATACAAATACTAGTGGGGTTCACAGCCCCCAGCAAAACCAAAGAAAAATCAATCTACCTATCTAAATAAAAGGCAAGGAATTTAAAAAATACTTTAACTCCACTCCTTTCCATGCTGGAACAGATTTTTATTATATCCATATTTCAAAGGAAGCAGGAACTAGTCACTCTGATTTCTCATGTATTTCAAATAGGGTTGCCAAACTTTAACAAATGGATCATATTTCCTCCTTAGATTGTAAGTGATTTTCCCCAAAGGAATGCAATTCTGCATTTCCATATTCCATCATGTGATATTTAATTGGGAGTTGGACTTCCATGTTAACCACTATACATTTCCTGGCTACCGACAAGGAGACCTTCATGAAATTAATTTGATATATGGACAGTCTAAAACTCACGTCCCCAATAGCTCCGAGAAGGTACAATTCTGGATCTTATGGAAAATCCATCTTTGTAATTTTTTTCCAGAATATACCCCAGGTCCACCCAGAAGGATCTCACCTTTGTACATAGCCAGGTGGAGTGGACAAGGTTCCAACCTCCATACCACACCTAAGGCACACTTCCAAACTTTCTGGCTTTGATTTATGTGGTGTGAGGTACAGGTGGTCCAAGAGGTTGTATTGTACTAACCTGTATCTGGCATTAATGACCCCAGTCACACTGTCAAAACACAGGTCTTGCCACCACTCTTTGTTGATTTATATGCCCAACTCCAACTCCTATTCCTCCCTCGACCTGTGTAAGTGTGGCTTCAGGCCCTCACTTTGAAATATGTAATACATTCAAGAAATAAATTTACACACATTATTTTGTCCAATTAAAATCTTCACATTACTACATCTAGGTAGGATCAAAGACAGTCCTAATGTTTTCCTAAAAAAGATCTTATTTGCAGATAGCAGAAGAATATTCTATTAGACCAACCATATTTGTTCCCCAACTGCTCAAATGACACAAGCTGCCTTGGTTTGTAACAGTCCTTGAAACACCTGATCCCTTTCTGGCACCAGGTGTCTAGGATCTTATTTCCCAGAGTCAAGGGTATTAACCTGTACTGGGTAAAAAATGTTTTAGGAGATATCCTGCAAGGTAAAAACATCATGAGTTGGGACCGGAGAAGGAGTCACCCAGTACTAAGGAGTAACAGGATGCAGGTGTGACCTTGTACGCTCAAGATAAGTGTGGCAATAACAAGATGATGTGCAGCAGACTAACAGAGAAGGGTAGCAACAGCTTATTCATTGGACAATGTAATGGTATGATAGTAAGTGCGTGTCCTGAGGTATAAAAAAAAACACCACTTGCTGATATCGGGAGAATGCGCCTTCTCCAACTAACACGGTTAGTTGCAAGTGTTACAATCCGGTAATAAAGAACCTTGATTTCGACTCAGTCTGGTGTCTGACTCACTCGTTCTCGAACAAAGCAGACCTAACAATTTGGTGACCCCGACGTGATGGGTGAGTGGACACTAGACGACGGTTTCTGTTTTTCTTGACAATCATCTCAGCCGGCTGACAAAAAGGTCCAGAGAAGCCTGTTTTAACAAAATTCTCTCTCTCTTAAAATCTTTATGATTGTCAGTAAGAACTAGAGATCAGACAAATTAGACGATCATAATTGAAGGTCGTCACCTGCCAGGATTGTAACACGCAAGTGTTTACAGACAAAACTATAAAAGTCCTTAAGGTGTTTTAGTGACATTTGATAAGTGCTTCGCCAACAAACTACTAGAGTTAAAAAGTCTTTGTGACGTTGCAAAGTCCAATAGAGTGAGAAGGTGGTCTAAGAACAATTGGGGACCTGAGTTTTCTGCCCTAAACCGGTTATTAAGAGGAGAAATCTCCCACGTGAAGGTTGGGTTTTGAAAGAAAACGAAGGTTCAGGCTTATTGGTCTCCATTGTATAAGACTCGCTTATAAATGTCCGATAGGTATGATAATGTCTGTACACTTAAAAACTTAAGAATTTATTTCCCAAATTCGCCGTGGTGGAATACCACAGCGGACATTAGAGACCTTGAGACGACAAAAAGAGTACTCAGAGATGCCTGCCTGGTGAACAAGGGCGACGACCAAAGACTGCAAAAGCTGTGTCCGGATCAGGTAGGAGATATCAATGAAAAAGTTGACAGAATCTTAAGAGACACACGGTTTATTCTTAATATTTTTGACAAGTTAAATGAAGGTATTCCCAGCATCACCAAGGAGATAAAGTTACGTAAATTCATAGATTGGTACAGGGAAACTGGACAAAAATATAGCCCAAAAACTTGGTTTCCTAGTTGTAACCTAACTTTCAGACCTCTTTGGGAAAACAGAGAGTGGAAGACGAGCAATCAGAGTATACAGGACAGTCTGAGGTCCACCAGAGGACCAGACTTGGAGACTGTTTCACTAAAAAACTTTTGTCATCCGGCCTGCAAGGAGACATTTTTAAAGGTGATTTTTGTTAACATAGATCCTCTAAACGGACATGAACCTAAATTAAGAGAGGCATTAGGAAGCAACCCCGCAGCAATGGCTGCACAGTTGCCTGCTAAGACCTTTGACCAAGTTATTAGGGAAATTAATCAGGAATTAGAGAAGCGAAATACCAGTAAAGAGGCATTGGTGAAACAAAGAATTCTCCGAAAATGTGTAGATCGCTGGAGGAAGATGGGGTGGTTACCTGGGACCGTCGAGATGTTCCTGACAGGTGAGGGAAACAAAATTCTAAAGTGTAGGGTCTTAGATAAGCTGGAAGAAACAAAACGAGACATAGAAAGGAAAATCTTTAATCGAGAGTCTGCACAAAAAAAGATGAGAGACAAGGAGATGCGTTACCACGATGTCCTAGCTCTATTCGAGGAATTTAGTCCCCCTGATAACCCACCTATTATGGCCCCTGTAGAAATAGCTTGTAGACCCCCGCCCTATGCATATGTTGAGTCACAAGGTACCCCTGACACCCCAGATGGGACCCAGGAGTCACGTCCCTTATATCCAGATATTGAAACACTGGGACATGACAGGAACATCGGGAATGGGGACACGTCAGTCAAGATACAGGCCCCTTTACTTAAAATAAAAGGGGGATTAATAGACATCGAGACCCCCCGCAGGATCCAAGAAAATAGAAGACTTAGAGACACAGAAAAGGAACATGAAAAAGGTTCAGGATAACGTTGAAAACTTAAACAAAGATGTGAATGTGCTGGGGCAGATAAGTAAGGAACAAAAATAATTAATGGTAGATGTATTGAGAGAAATGGAAAAGATAACTCCAACACTGTCAGCAGAACTCCAAGCAGGAGGAATAGTAATAGGAGCAAAGGACGAAAAGTGTAGTGCAGATGAGGAAACGAGATACGGCCCACCATGGGAGGGAAGTAGCACAAGAGAACTCGGGAAGGAGAAGAGTAGACATGCCCGCCTGGACATAGTTAGGATGAAAGAGAAAGACGTGAAACCACTAGACAATGACCGAAGAAATTATCTTAGAGACAAGCGTGAACGATATACCTCCGACTCTGAGACATCAGGACCTGACGGGGACAGTGATAGTAGTGACGAAGAGGTGTCTGAACAGGGAGGAAAAAATAGATGTATTCCAAGAGTAAAGATGGAACAGAAATCCCCAAAATTGAGATATCAATGCCCATTGCTGATCACGGGGCGGGGAAATCAAAAGTATGTACCCTGGTCACGAATGGACTTAGAGAGTCTAATGAAAAGACTTCCTCCATTAAGTAATGGGGCTGGTCCATGGATTTCTTGTTTCGAGCGAGAAACCTGTCAGGAACAATTAGCACTTGCAGATGTCAGAACTATCATGATAAAAATGAGGGCAGAAGGAGCCCTGAAGCAAATAGAGAGAACACTCAAAAGCGGAAAATTGGGGGATGAAATAGAATTTGACCCACTTCAAAATAGATTTTGGGAAGCACTTAGAGAAGCATTCCCTACACCCTATAGTCTGGACGCCTTAGTAACCCTCCAACTAAAAGAAGGGGAAGGTGCACATGAATACTTTTCTTGAGCGTGGGACTTATGGGAAACTGGGACTGGAGAAAGACCGGACCATAGCCCCCTAGGAAATGCTCATTTTCGAAATGGGACAATAAACGGACTACCTGGTCCAGTTCAAGCAAAATTAAGGGACATTGTGGGGTTAGAGATGATGCCAGAGGACTTGTGGAAAAGACACCTGACACATGTACTCAAACGACATCGTCAATCAGAACAGGCTAAGTCAGAAAGTGCATCACAGAAGGGAGTGGATAAAACAACCGATAAATTGATGAAAGTCACAGAACAAATAGGGATAAAACTAGCGGCCCAACAGATAGACGCACAGGCCATGGGGCTAGTGATAAATCCGGGACCCCAAGAAAGGAATGGTTGGGAAAGACCACTAAGTACCATGTATAGAGGAGAGCATACCCTATGCTGGCACTGCCACAATCCTGGACACTACCAGCGGGACTGTCCAGAGGCTGGGAGAGGAAGGGGCATAGGATTATCCTCTATTAGAGGTAATAGAGGAAGAGGAGGAAATTTAAGAGGACAAGCAAGGGGTAGGGGTGGACACATCAATCGGCCCCAGAAAATTGGGGGATGGCAGAGTGATCAACAAGTACAGGCACCCCAGTATGACAACGATATTTGGGAAGGTGCTGAATTAGATTATTGACAGGGCCCTGGAGAATCAAAAATCACGCCTTCCTGGGAGCCACCGAAAATTTGGGGGACGGTGAATGGAGAAAAAATTGAATTTATGATTGACACAGGGGCAGCAGTAACGACCGTAATTAAACAACCCCCATGGAGCACATATTTGGGCAAAACATTATCTACAATAGGATTCTCCGGGATAAGGGAAACACAGCCCTATACCGATAACATCGACATGACATTTGGACGACAAAGGGTCAGAGCACCTCTCCTAGTTGTGCCAAGCTGCCCCATTAATTTATTGGCAAGGGACTTTCTTACTAAACTGGGGATAACCATACAATGTTCTGAGAAGGGCCTTCGGTTAACATGCCCAGGGGACACAATACAGAGGGAAGGACAGTTGTACTAATGACCCCAACCAATGCTTCAGAAGACTCTGTGGAGGTTATTATTTTCTGGAGTCGACTACTGTATGACGAACCAGGCCCAGGTCTGATTAAACAGTTTTTTGAGTGGAGGGCCAGTATTCCCCAGTATGGGGAGTACCAATACCCACTGGATCCCATGCATGTAACATTAAACTATACCATCCACCCGGACCTGGAGTATGAGGAGAGGTGGGACTCTCTAAAAGAAGGGAAGACAGAAATGATACATTGTCCATTTATCTTTGTGGGAAAGGAGGGAATAGCTGCTATGGTTATCTTGTCGGAAGAACAAATGGAGTGGTTCCACTTAGGAGTAGAAAGTGTACCGCATGTAACCTTGGGAATTGCCAAAGATCACCACACCCGACAGTTGGGACCGATGGTGAAGGAGGCAATGGGGTGTGAATACAGGCAAACGGAAGTCCCGGGATATTCCACCTCGGAGGGAGGGAAATTTGTCAGACAATATTGAAGCATGGGACCGGGTAGTAAATGAGAAAGTAGAAAGAGACCAACCCATAAAAGGAGAAAATATTGATCACCGGGACTCAGACAAATATCTTTCTGATCTGAGCCCACAGATATAGACAACGGGGCCTTACGATGTGGGAGCAATAAAAGGGGAGGTATTTCTGGAATTAGCCAACCCCAGGCAGAAACCGATATGGAAAAAACAATACCGTTTGTCACCCAGCCAAGAGGAGGGTATTAGGGGAACGATAGGAGGGTTAATGGAAACGGGGGTTTTAAGGGCAGCACCAGACAGCATGTGGAACACACCCATCATGCCTGTCCCCAAACCAGGTAGAAAAGACTGGAGAATGATACACGACCTCCGGGAAATTAACTCTGCTACCAAGACCATTGGGAGACCAGTCCCAGACCCATACGTTGCACTTAGGGCTCTGAGTCCAGATCACGAATACTATACTGTCATTGATCTGGCAAACGCATTCTTTTGCTTAAAATTAGCCGAGGAATGCCAAGACTGGTTCGCTTTCACTTACCAAGAGAATCGGTACACATATACTAGATTACCTCAGGGTTATAAGGACAGTCCAGGACTGTTCAATCAGGCCCTTAGTGAAATCCTAGTGAAATTGAAGCTCCCAGAAGATGTTACGCTGATTCAGTATGTAGATGACCTGCTATTAGCAGGAAGAACGGCACATGGGTGCCTAATGGGGACAACAGTTTTACTCAGGGGCCTAGGTGAGGCAGGGTTTAAAGTAAAGAGGTCGAAATGTCAGATCGGAAGGAGGGTGGTAACTTTCCTAGGAAGACTCGTCGGTAAAAATGGTACGGCCATGTCCGAGACACATCGGGAAACGATATTAGGTTATCGAAAACCGACAAAAGTACAAGACATGTTAGCATTTTTAGGGCTCTGTGGATACAGTCAAACTTATGTCCCAGGATATGTGAGTTTGACCCAGGGTTTGAGGGAAATGGTCACGGAGATAGGTCACCGAAGGCTTAAGGAACCAGACAGGTGGAATGTAGAACGCGAGGCGGTTTTCCTGCGTGTTAAACAGGAATTGGGGAAAACGATCAGCCTGGCTAATCCGGATTATAGTAAAGAATTCCACTTGGATGTGGCTGAAACTGGGGGCATTGTTAGCTCAGTTCTGTATCAGAAGGATAGACGACGGAGGAAGGTATTGAGTTACTATAGTTGCAGACTAGACAATGTAGAAAGAGGAAAGGCCCCATATCTTCGTTATCTCGCAGCAGTTGCTAGAACGATACAAAAAACCGCACATATTGTCCTCTGTCATCCCCTGGTTATTAATACAGACCACAGTGTCTCAGCCCTTTTAATCTCTAGTGCCTTCAGCTTCTCGGCCAACAGATCTATTAAGATGGAGGACGCCCTTAAGGGTCCTCACATCACCTTCAGGTCGCCAAGGGACAACTATTCCAACATGGCTAGAGGATTGAACTCGGGATTTATGGAGACGCATGACTGTGTAGCAAGAGTCAAGATAGATTCCAAGCTGAGGGAGAAGCTATTTGAGGATCCCATGGAGGAGGTGGATTGGGAGTTATTTACAGATGGAAGTTGCCATAAAAGTTCAGAGGGTAATGTGGTGGGATATGCAGTGGTAGGATGGGTGGATGATGCACCCTATCTAGTAGAGTCCTCTATCATCCCCCAACCAGCATCAGCACAATTGGCAGAAGTGATAGGGCTCATAAGAGGATCGGAACTGAGCGAAGGTAAATCGGTTAACATTTATACTGACTCTGCGTATGCTTGGAGTGCAGTCCATATTGAAGCACCAGGCTGGATAAGAAGGGACTTTCGGACTGCAGCCGGACAAAACATCCGACATGATCTGGTTTTACGGAGACTTGTCAGGGCAGTCATGCTTCCCCAGGCTCTAAGCCTAATTAAGGTAGCAGGCCATCCCCTTCAAAACACAAAGGACGGGAAAGGAAACACGGCGGCTGACAGAGCAGCCAAACAGGTTACTGGATATCAAGAACCTATACAGGGGATGATTCTGAGGTCCCATGGCAAAAAAGAGGAATTAGAGAGAAGAGAAAATAGTAGTAAGTTGAGTGACCAAAAAGAGAAGGAGGGAGAGGGACCCCCATCAAATATTGAACACCTGATAGAAATACAGGAAAAAGCTAGCCCAAGTGAGAAAGAGGAATGGATGAAATGCGGTGCTACACGACAGGAGATCATCTATGACAATTGGACAGTACATGTCTGGCGCTCCCCGATAGGTACGATAGTTGCCCCCCGCCAATTACTTCCGCTATTATTTGAAGAAGCACATGGGTCGACTCACATTAGTGCCACCAAAACTTATAATACGCTTAAACAACACTGGTGCAATCCACACTTACGCGAGCACACTGACAACTTTAGAGCTGAATGTACTATCTGCAATGGGCATAACCAAAGGATCACCTTACCCCACCCGCTTTTACGATTTCCAGTACCGACAGCCCCATGGAAAGAGATCTATATTGACTATACAGATATGGGTACTGACCTTAGGACAAAGGAAGGACACCGATATCTCTTAGTGGCAGTAGATAGGTTCTCACGGTGGGTGGAGGTTGTCCCAACGAAGAGGGAGGATGCGGATAGTGTAATAGGCTGGCTGACGCGAGAGTTGATACCCCGCTACGGGGTCCCCAGCAGAATATGCTCTGATAATGGGTCCCACTTTAAGAATGAGCTGATCCGACAGGTTAAAGAATACTTAGGGATCAAACACCATTTCGGTAGTGTCTATAGGCCTGAAAGCCAGGGGCTAGTAGAAAGGGCAAACAGGACGATAAAATCCAAATTAGGAAAGGTTTTGGGTGGGACCAGGTTGAATTGGGTCGAGGCATTGCCATTAGTACTGATGTCTATGTGACAAGAGAAGGCCAAAGATACCTTCCTGTCACCACACGAGATTCTAATGGGTCGACCCATGCCCGGTCCAAAGACTGATCCAGCCTGGGTAAAGAATTGGGAAGAAAGGGAAGTGGAACTGGACCATTATATGCAGATGCTGAGTAATATGGTTGCTTTAGTTTCACAACAGGTGGTGAATGCAAATAAGGAGAACCCGGACACTGAAGGAGTTCCAGTGAAGGAGGGAGACCTGGTGTATATCCGTAAACCAGGGAAGGTACATTGGACTGAAATTAGATGGACTGGACCATACACTGTTACCGCCGTGACAGATAGGTCGGTAAGAATTGACAAACCAGGGGATAATAATTGGCATCATTTTGCCTTTTGCTCCAAGGCAAAACAACAAGTAGCAAGTATTGGAAAATATGATGAGACTCATGTGGACAATGCCGAGGGCCCTATGGGCATTCCTGCTGATGGGTTGCCAAACAAGCCAACAGAGTAGTTCGGATCCATGCGGGGCCAAAGTTATTCTGAAGATAGATAAAGACAAGGATAGCATCTTCCAGTTCGATCTATGCAGTGTAATAGCGTGTGGTAGGAATGAGGCGTCCTGGAGAGGATATGATGTTTATATGTGTAACTTTCAGAGAGGATATCCGGAGTGGGGCCTACATGTATGTCCGTCCTGGGGTGAAGTTTGGTGGTGGACAGGACCCGACACTAGATGGATAAGAAAGCCCCTTAACAAAGGGTCCAGCAGACCCCTTTATAATTTTTTCACTAAGGTCTCCCTGATACGTGGTGCCGTTACCCATACTATGAAAGGCAAAAATCCCCTGATTTTGGCAGTAAAAGCGGGGCTGAACAACCCATGGAATATGAAGGGATGGAGCTCTAAGACATGTGAGGGGGCACAGGGAGAGTCAGAGATCTCCTCTACCTAATGATTGGAGTGTCTGTAAGTGGAAAAGACCCTTGGGGAGTGGTGAGGTTTGACTTACAAACCTACACAAAGGACACACCCAACCCCACTTCTACAGAGGAGGTAGTGCGAAAATTTGATAGTAAGAAGCTGTCCAGGGGAGAGAAGATAGCAATTGAGACAGGTATAGATGAGACAAACTCCTGGATAGAACAGATGGGTAAATATGCGGATCAGGCAAGGTATGGAAACTGCTGGATCTGTGCCCGGGGAAGGCCAACATTACGGATGAGCAAATCTATTTTTGAGGAGACAGATGCTATAGACTGTGCCTTGAACCTAATGTCAGAGTCTAACCCACTGAATAGGTGTCTGACATGGGAACAGGCGTTTCCCATAGCTCCGGCCAATGTGACCCCCCCCCCATCTTTAGATCCACGAGCATAAGTAATGTTACTTGCTTCGCCAATAACAACACAGCGACACATGCTTTCCACATGGGTTGGCTACCCAGTGACTCGTGCAGACTCATGTTGATCTCACGGGCAGCAGAAATGCTACCCGATTGACCCAGGCTAGGGCAGATATTTGGTGGTTTTGCGGAGGTAGAGTGTTGTATAACTGGCTCCCCTCTAATTGGAATGGTCGGTGTGCTTTAGTAACGCTTAATGCGCCAGTCCTGATTGTGGAAAGGCAGAAGGGGGACGAGGATGCCCTAGATCTACACCACACAGGGGGTTGGATGTGGAGAAGAAGGAGTGTTAGACTCCTGGGGCCAGAAGGAAGGAACCCTGACGGGGTGTGGATTGATGCAATTGGCCAAGCCCGGAATATACTGGACGAATTTAAACTAGCTGATGAGATTGCAGCTGGGTTTGAAAACTTTCCTATATTTAGTGCAATCTTTCCCATCACAGCAAATAAAAACGTAAATAGGATCAACCTAATTCACTATAATGTCCAGCGCCTTACAAACTCGACCAGGGACGTTGTTGAGGCAGTACACCAACAACTGTCAGAAACTTCCCTTATGACACTTCAGAATAGGATAGCGATTGATATGGTCCTGGCGGAAAAAGGCGGAGTGTGTGCCATGTTTGGAGATCTATGCTGCACTTCTATCTCTAATAACACAGGGCCAGATGGGTCACTCACTAAGGGGCTGACAAAACTTAAGGCATTGGCGAAGGAATTAAAAGCCCAATCTGGAGTCTCTAACCCTGTTTTGTCCTGGTTACATGGAGTGTTTGGGAAATGGGGCACAATGTTGGGACAACTTTTCCTAGGATTGTTCATTTCTGTATCCATTTTTATCACTTGTGGCTGTTGTTGTATTCCATGCATTCGAACGCTGGTCACGAGGACCATTGAGAGAGCCTTTGCCAACCGCGGTGAGCTGCCTCCAAAATATCAAGCTCTACAAGCTACGGAGCGGAACTATCTCACGTCACAGGAGGCGTCAAAAAATGCTGAGATCGATCCGGAGTCTGATGGAGAATGCGACAGGGAGGAGGGATTATAAAATAGATTGTAGCACAAATGTTAACTTTTATCTTAACTAATTACAAATGCTTAGAAAGGATAGCCAGTTATTTGCTTGGGGGAAAACGGGGAGGAAACTTGTAAACGGGCAATGGGATCGGGGAAACGGATGGGGGGGTATACGCTAAAGAGGGTTGGGGGGAGCCCTCGCCCACCAGCCGAAAAACCCCGTGAACAGAACCCATATAGAGCTTGGCAATAATAAGCGAACTAATGTAACGCGGTGGTAGCATAGTCAGGGCAAGATTGTCCTCTAAAGAGGAAAAAACATCATGAGTTGGGACCGGAGAAGGAGTCACCCAGTAAGGAGTAACAGGATGCAGGTGTGACCTTGTACGCTCAAGATAAGTGTGGCAATACCAAGATGATGTGCAGCAGACTAACAGAGAAGGGTAGCAACAGCTTATTCATTGGACAATGTAATGGTATGGTAATTTACTAAGTGCGTGTCCTGAGGTATAAAAAAAGACCACTTGCTGATATCGGGAGAATGCGCCTTCTCCAACTAACACTGTTAGTTGCAAGTGTTAAAATCCGGTAATAAAGAACCTTGATTTCGACTCAGTCTGGTGTCTGACTCACTCATTCTCGAACAAAGCAGACCTAACAATCCCCACCTTCCATCCAATACAATGATTTATTCTTTCCCATACCTAAAGTATATGTTTTAATATGGGGTTATCTGTTTTCTTTGAAATTAATTTAGTGTCCCATTCATATATAAATTCTCCTGCTATCTTTTCACCTACCGCGTGTAGTCCAATTTGTGCCCAGGAAGGGGGGGGGGGGGGGGCGGCCTCCTTCAAAGAGTGAGGCAATAAACCTTGTCTGGGCTGCTCAATAATATTTTTTGAAATCCAGTCATTTTAACCCCCCCCCCCCAAAATTGTAATCCCACGTCAACTTTTCCATGGAGATTCTAGCCACCTTACCGTTCCACAGGAACCCTCTGGCACATTCGCTGAGCATCTTAAAAAAAAACCCCGGGGCAATGAAATGGGTAACAATTGAAAAAAGATATGGGAACCTTGGCATCACCTTTATTCTGACAGTTAACTTTGCCCACCAGTGTTATGGGCAGAGTCCTCCTATCAAGGTGCTCTTCAAACTTCTGGAGCAAAGGGAGATGATTATGTTTGTTTAAATTACACAAATCTTTATCTTTATTTATTTTTAACCCCAAATACTTACCGTCTTCTTGCAGCCATTTAAACTGACGTCCCCATTTGTCAAAAGCATAATTTCACTTTCATCCAGATTTACCATATATCCAGAGACCTTCCTATAATCTTCTAGTGTGGTCTTCAGCCTAGTCAATGACCCCTCAGGGTCTGTCAAAAACACTAATACATCATCAGCAAAAAGGTTGATTTTGTGCTCCACCTGGCCCCCCTGAACACAATTGTTTGGATCCAACTGAATGGCTTCCACCAGCGGCTTAATTACTAATATGACAGCACTGAAGACAATGGACAGCCTGCCTACTGGACCTACTCAATGGAAACACTGGAGACATCCACCCATTTGTAATAATTTTTGCTTGGGATTTATGGTAAAGTGTTTTCACTCAGTTAATAAATGTTTGACCCAATTCAAGCTTCTCCAGTACCTTGATCAAAAAGTCCCATTGCAGTCTGTCAAAGGCCTTCTCCGCATCCAGAGATATGGCCACTACCAGATACATCCCCGACTATGCCAGATGTACTATATTAAGCAATCGAGCTATATTGTTTGCTGATTGCCTCCTTTCTACAAATTCAGCTTGATCTGGATTTGTTAATTTCAGCAAGTATTCTGCCAACTTATTAGCCAATGCTTTTGCAATGATTTTATAATCTGTGTTTAATAATGCGCTGGGTCTATATGAGGCGGGGCTCAATGGGTCCCTGCTTTTTTGGGGAATCACCATGATTAGTGTTGAGAAAGACTTTGGGAAGCTATGCGTCTCCGCCGCCTGATCCATCACCTTCATAAGAAAGGCATTAGCAGATCTTTGAACTCTTCAAAATTCGGTGGGGGAAACCATCCTTTCCCAGTGATTTTCCAACCTGCGATCTCCTCTTTAGAGAAAGGGGCACTCAGCACCTCTTTCATTTCCTGATCCAAATTTGGAAGTTCCAATGAGAGCAAGAAATTGTCTATTTTGATTTATACAATTTATTGTAAAACCTTCCAAATGTATCACTTATTTCTTTTGGTTTATACGAGATCTTTCCTTCCCCATTCAAATCTTTTTTTTTTTTTTTTTTTTTTTTTAAATTTTTTTATTTTTCACACCATAAATCACATTAGCCATGATATACACTATTTCTTTTCACACATATACAGTGACTTTTTCTCCCCCCCCCCCCTTTCCTCCCAAACCACCCCCCCACCCCCCCCTCTCATCCATTTTAGGTATACAATCTAGGTTGCATTAAGCCAGTCAGACAATGTTGTCATTCAACCAAATTACACCAGAAATTCTACTGAGTCCATTCTTTTCTTTCCTTCTCCTTCCATCAACTTAGGTAATGTTTGTCCCCGGTAGGTTTTCGCTATTGTATTTAATGTAAGGCTCCTATACTTGTTCGAATATTTCAATGTTATTTCTTAACCAATATGTTATTTTTTCTAATGGAATACATTTATTCATTTAAATTTGGTAGTTTCTTCCTTTTAATTTGGTTATGTATTCCATTAATATTTAAAGACATATAGTTCAGCGTAGCCCTTTTATATTTTGTTTATCTTCTCTTTCCGTTTTTCCATCATTACCTTTCCTCCTTTTCCATTTCTGTTTTCTTATTTTCAACTCTTTATAAGACAACATTCCTACAACATCTAACATTTTCCTTATTCTCCTATTTCTATCTTATTTATCCCCAATCTCCCCTTCACCTCCTGAGTTGTCCTTTATCCCTTGTCGGACAACCACATCTCCCCTCTCCATTTGGATTTGCGAATCCACTCGCAAGCGTCAACTGATTTTGCAGTGACCGCTATTTCCCCCCACCCCGCCTCCCCCAGAAAAGATTTCACTTTTCATATGTCACAAAGGTCCCTCTTTTAATTCCCTCCTTATTCTCTCTATTCCATTACCTTCCCTTATTAATTCTTGTCTATACTATCCATATTTTCCTCTAAGTACAGATACATTCATGTATGCTCATTGTCTCTATTCACTCTTATACCTCTTTACCTGCATACATATCAATCGTGATCATTTTTACTCTCATTACCCGTCTTCATCCCTCAGTCTATTTTTGTCTTTACCCACATACATATCAGTCGTGATCGTTTTAACTCTCATTACCCGTCTTCCTCCCTCAGTCTATTTTTGTAATTGTTCTGCAAATTTTCGTGCTTCTTCTGGATCCGCGAATAGTCTGTTTTGTTGTCCTGGAATAAATATTTTCAATACCGCTGGATGCTTTAGTATAAATTTATACCCTTTCTTCCATAAAATCGCCTTTGCTGTATTGAACTCTTTTCTCTTCTTTAGGAGTTCAAAACTTATATCTGGATAAATGAAGATTTTTTGCCCTTTATACTCCAGTGGTTTGTTGCCCTCTCTTACTTTTTCCATTGTCTTCTCCAGTACCTTTTCTCTTGTAGTATATCTTAGGAATTTTACTACAATAGATCTTGGTTTTTGTTGTGGTTGTGGTTTAGAGGCCAATACTCTATGTGCCCTTTCTATTTCCATTTCATGCTGTAGTTCTGGACATCCTAGGGTCTTAGGGATCCACTCTTTTATAAACTCCCTCATATTCTTGCCTTCTTCATCTTCCTTAAGGCCCACTATCTTTATGTTATTTCTTCTGTTATGGTTTTCCATTGTATCTATTTTTTGAGCTAGTAGTTCTTATGTCTCTTTAGTTTTTTTATTAGATTCCTCCAATTTCTTTTTTAAGTCTTCTACCTCCATTTCTGCTGCTACTGCCCGCTCTTCCATCTTGTCCATTTTCTTTCCCATTTCTGTTAAGGTCATCTCCATTTTATTTATTTTCTCTTCTGTGTTGTTTATTCTTTTTCTTAAATCCTTAAATTCCTGTGTTTGCCATTCTCTAAATGATTCCATGTATCCTCTAATAAGAGCAAGTATATCCTTTACCTTGCCTCTCTTTTCTTCTTCTATTTCACCATACTCTTCCTCTTCTTCTTCCTCTGGGTTGGCCATCTGTTGTTTCTTTGGTGCCCTTTCCTCCTCTTCTATCTTGTTTCTCTCTCCGCAGCGGGCCTCTTCGGACAGGTAAGGCCTTCACCTTTTTCCTCCTTTGTCTTCTCTTCCTCTCTTCTTACCGTTGCTTTCGACTTTTCTTTTTTTGTCGCCATCTTCTTTCCACCTTTATACTCACTTTTCTGTAACTTTTATTTCTGTGCCTTTGTGTTTTCTCTTGTTTTTCCCGACTTTTCTGGAGAGGGCTGGAGTTCACCGTCCGGCCACTACTCCATCACGTGACTCCTCCCCCCATTCAAATCTTGAGGCCTCTTCCACCCTCACCTGCCAGGATAAGACTTTGTGGGCCCTCTCCCCCATCTCAAAGTACTGCTGTCTAGATCTTGAAATCAACGTTTCTGTTTTATATGTTTGTAACGTATTATATTTGAGTTTTTTTTTATTCACCAAATTTCTGTATTTTTCTTCTGTACCTGCTCTTTGATAATCCTTTTCCAATTGAGCTATCGCCTGTTCCAGGGTGCTAACTTCCTTCATGTGCCCCTTTATAATGGTTTTGATGTATCCAATGATCTGGCCCCTTATTCAAGCCTTTAATTAGGAGATTATCCTCAGGAGAGGAGCAGTTCGACTCACAGAACAATGCTATCTTGGCCCAAGCAAAGTTACAAAATTCCGGTTTTACCAAGAGCAATGTATTCAGGTACCATCTATACATTGAAGTCTGCTTACCTGGCATTATGATGGATAAAGTCAAGGGAGAGTGGTCTGACAATAGCCACACTGTGTACTCTGTTTCCACTATCCTACGCTTCAATTGGGCTGATACCAAAAATAAATATTCTAGTGTTGGAATCATGTTGTCTTGAGTAAAAGGAGTAATCCCTTTCTCTTGGTTTCGGCCTTCTCCAGACATCAATGAGATTCAGCTCTTTCATAAAGACCAGGGTAGACTTAGCCACCCTGGCCCTTGTTACTTTCTTTGCTGGCTTCTCCATGACCGGATCCAGACAAAAATTGAAATCCCCTTCGGTTACTAGCAAGAATATATCTTGTATAAATTTTTCATCATCAAAATGTGGGCATATACAAGTATCCAAGATTCCAAGTATATTTGACAATGCACCATTACAAAACTCCCCATCAAGTCTGCGACCACATCCTTAACCATCTCTGGAACATTCCTCCCTATCAAAATAGCCACTCTACTGGCCCTGGAATTGAAGGACGACATCACCACCTGACCCACTCACCGCCTCTTTATCTTAAAATCCTCTTGTTCTGCAAGGTCAGTTTGCAATTTTCTTAAATTGTGCCAACACTCTCTCTTAATCGTACCATTTATCAGATTTACATTAAAACTCACGAATTTAATTGACTTATCCATTACCCTCGGACCACTCTGTTATACCATTATACCTCTCTTGACCATTGATACCTAGTCTCTGTTCTAATTCTCCCCTGTATACCTTTGGCAGAGGCGATCATGCTCCCAAACAAAAATTAGTTAACAAACCCAAAACCTACATTCCAAAACAAAAAAAACCTTCCTTTTCCTTCCACCACTCTCCCCCACCCCATTTACCTTTACCCACCCTGACACCAATAACCAAGCCATTGGTGCCAATCAAACCCCCCCCCCATTTTGAGAAATGCCCAATGCACCAATCCTCCACTCGTCTTCCCTCCCTTTCTGTGAGCTCCCCATATCTCTTTACTTAACATACAATCCCCTTCAAACATTAACATTATGTAAAGAAACAACCCTCCCATAGTCCTCACATTTCCAATATATTTTTCCCCTGAATTCCTCTTTCCCCTTTATTTATATTTAGTCTCGCTGCAGAGACAGGAATCTTACAAAGTCCATTGCTTCCTTTGGATCCTTAAAGAACCATCTTTCCCCTCCAGCCCATACTATCTTCAGTGTTGCCAGGTGAAGCAGGGTAAATTCAATTCCTTTTTATTTCCAGCTCTTTTTAAACCAGTTCAAACTCCCTCCTGCGCTTCAATAATGCCGCACTTATGTCCTGATAGAATAAGACCTATCCTCCATCATATTCCACCAGCTTTTGTCACCACCTGCAAAATCCTCTCTCTATCCTGATAGCGCAGGAATCTCACCAGGATAGAGAGTGGCCGTTGATGTGGCCCATGTAGAGAGACCAGTGGGCCCATTCTAATTGCAAATTATTTCCTATTTTTCCCTCCCTAGTATATCCAGGATCCATTTTTTCCAGAAACTCCACTATGCCTCTCTTCAACACCCCAACAATCTTAAGTGTTCCTCTGATTAATATTTTCTAACATGTCTATCCTCTCCTACATCTTTACCCTCTCTTTCCCATGCAACAATTTTGTTCTCCCCATCCAATCTTTCCTCTACCCTCTCAATTCTCTCCTGTTTCCATTATCCTTTCCATTAAGCAATCCAGTTTTCATTAATTGTCCCTTTCCCTGCCACTGGTGTCCTCAAGTCCTTTTTATTTATCCGATAGCCTTTAATATTTCCCTGGCAAAAGGCATCAATCAGCCTTCCACTTCTGTATATTGTCTTTCTTTTGCCCCCTCGTTCTTCATCTTCCTCTACCTTGCTCTCCAACTCCAGGCCATCCCACTGATTTTCCTATGGGCATGTTGCCCCTGGAGTCCACCAGGCCTGATGCCTCAGACCCAATCTCTTCGTGCCTGCTGATTGGAGCAGCCTTATCAGGCAAGTCTCTGCTCTCTTTAATATTTATCCCAGCCCATGGGGTCCTTCCCTCCACCTCCATCTTGGCCCAACTCCTTCGACCTCAAGCATCCCTCTGCCAGCAACATTGCTGCCATCTCCACCTTGGCTCGAATCTCTCAACCTAAAGCCTCCATGCCTCTTGCTGCTGCCAATTATCGCCACTGCTGATATCGCCACCCTCTCCTTCTCAGCCAAGTTCCCTTTACCAAGCCTCTGAACTTCCCGTTGTCATGGACATCGCTGCCCAAGCCCGACTTCCTCGGTCTCGAGCCTGAGCACGGTTCTCTCTGGGTGTTGTCCTGGGCTAGCCTCTCTTGTGTTGCTCTCGATCACCTCCTCTAGCGTGTAATATTCACAACCAGGGGGAGTGGCCGGCCTTGCTCAGGCACCAACACCGCAGCCGCCACTATTCTCAGCCTCAGGGTAGGCCCCCTTCGATCTTCTCTTTGTCATGAGCTCATCTTCCTCTCACCTCTTACTGACTTCTTTCCCATTTCCTAGTCTTTTCTCAGCTTTGTGAACTATCCTATTGCTCTCCTATAGATTTCTACTGTTTGTGGGGGGGTGGGGGGGGAGAGAAAGAGGGAGGGATTCTATGTATTTTCAAAATCAGTCTATTCACCTATGATGTGCTATTGTACCTATCAGTCCAGGCAAAATATTTGGAAAAATTACAAGTAACGCTAGAAAAATATGGAAGAATATAAGGCTACAAAATAATTATGGATAAAAGTGATATAATGCCATTAACAAATTTTGAATATGAAAGATACCAAAAAGGAAGTAAATTTAAATGGAAGACGGATGGAATAAAATCTTAGAATAGCAACTGACAATAAATTTCAAAATTTGAAGAAAGAAAGAGACCAACAGAAATGGAGACACTTACCAATTACTTTAGTGGGAAGGGTTAACTGCATCAAAATAAAAGTGATGCCAAGACTGCAATATCTTTTAAATCGCTGCCTATTCCATAACTTAAAACTTTTTAAAGCTACTAACAACCATATTAGACAGTTCCTCTAGAATAAAAAGATACCAAGAATTCCAATGAAAAAACTGACATGGGTCGACAGGCTGGGAGGATTTAGACTCCCAGATTTAAAAAAATATTACCGAGCTGCACAAGCTAATTTCTCGCAGCCTTCTTCACTGAAGACAATCCCCCATCTGGGGTTCAAATGGGAATGTACTCAATGGAGGAGGTGGAAGCAAAGGACTTTATCTATAAATGAGTTTCAAATCACAAAAGAAAAGGATGGATAACCGCATTCTAATACATATGATTAGAATGTGGCAAGAAATTAATGAATGTACAGGAAAAAAGTATTGTAAAAATGTGTCATTGACCATAAAAATGGGCAATAGAATATTAAATTTGTGGTATGACAAAGATAGAAGATATATTAAGAACTGTTACATGGAAGGAACTCATGTCCTTTGAACAATTAAATGGCTAATGGGACCTTCTGTTGTCTCCAGCTTAGATCATTCTTAAGAGAAAGATGGGAACTAAAGTTGACCTAACTGAAATTAGTGAAAATGAACGAACAGTTTGGATGGGGAATGTATCCAAATTTATAATAAAAAGTGCAAAACTGGGTTGCAGAGGTAAAGGAAAAGATGGGAGTCAGACTTGGGTGTGGTGATTTCAGAAAGAATCTGGTCAGATTGGTGTAAGGACAGCATGACATCAATTATAAATTGAAGATATGGATATCCATATCAAATTATGGATTGGTTCAGTATAATTTTTTTTTTTTTTTTTTTTTACACCAATTATATCTTACCCCACAAGTTACACAGATCAAAAGCAAAAATTTCAGAGATGCGTTTCAGATGTGGGACTGAGACAGAAACCTTTCTACATTCCACGTGGTCATGCAAGAAAGTGAGGCCATTTTAGCAAGAAATCGCAGAAAAATTAACCAGGATAACAGGAGTAGTCTTCACGGGCAACCGAGAACTATATCTATTAGCCAATTTCATGGAAATGTGTGACAAATTGGCCAAATACCAAATCTCATTTATAAAAATAGCACTGGCAATAGCAAAAAAAATGCATCTTGATCACTTGGAAGTCCAACTCCCCTCTACTTGTAGCACGATGAACTGCGGAAATGAACAGCTGTTTACCTATGGAAAGGGGGGAAAAAAAAATCACATAACTTAAAAATAAATGACACTTTTGTAAAGGTCTGGTACCCATACCTGAACCACCTAGGGGCCCAGATACAGTGATAAAAGGAACAAAAAAGGTATAAACTATTACATATAAAAACTTGCGTTTCCCCAACTGTACTCTATACACTTAAAATATATGTAAGCTCTGACATGAACAGATCTGTATGTATGGAAGGGGAGGAGGGAGGGAAGGAACTGTTTTGTTTGTTGTCTTTGTGAGAAAAAGTTTAATATATTGTATATTTAAAATGTCACTATGTAAAAATATTTTATAAAAAAATTCAAAAAAGCCATCCCACCCCTGGCACACACTCTTCATCCTCCTCCTGTCAGAAAGAAAAATCACATGTGATCACGCATCATATAAACTTACTGCACATCAATTCAACTCTTCCCTCACTCACAGACCAGAACTCTCCAGCTTTCTAACATCCACATGGCTATTCAAGGTTCTTTTAAATGTATCTATTCTGGCAATGCATTCTAGTCACCCACAACCCCCTGTATACAAAAGACAACCTCAACTCACCTAAACTTTCCTTCCCCTCACCTGGTATTGGCCATTGCCAGCCTGGGACAAATTGTCTGGCTGTCCATTCTCTCTATGCCTCTCAATCTTGTACATTTCTATCGAGCCTCCTCTTATTCTCTGCTGCTAACTGCCAAGAACTCTGCCATCCACCTTCAAGTTTGATCTTTCAAAGTGCATCACTTTTATAGATTTAACTCCATCTATTGTTTTTCTACCCAACCATGCAACTCACTCCATGTCCTGTTGTAACCAATGCAACTTGCTTCACTATCCACAACACCTCCAACCTTTGTGTCATCTGCAAACTAACTGCCCCACCCGCCACTTCTTCATTCAAGTCATTTATAAAAATCATAAAAAGCAGAGATCCCAGAACAAATCCCTGTGGGACACTAAAAGTCCCACTACTTCCAAGTAAACTAAACTGCAATATCACCCTATACCTTTTTTTGGGCAAGCCAATTCTGAATCTATGCATCCAAAGTTCCATGGATCCCATGGCTCGTGACTTTCCAAATGAGCCTACCATTGTTAAATGCCATAAACACATGCACTGCCCTATTTTCATCAATTTATTTTGTTACCTCCTTGAAAAACAATTAGACTCATGATGCACAACCTGCCTCTACACAAAGCCACATTGACAATCCCCAATAAGACCAAGCTTCTTCAAATACACATAAATTTCAACCCCAACATCCTCTCAAATAATTTGCAAACCAATGATGGGTTGTCTTTAATTTCTAGAATTTTCCCTATTACAAGAGAACTACATTTGCCATCCTCCAATACCCCACCCTATGGCCAAGGAGGATGAAAAACAATCAACAATCTGTGGCAGCGCACATCCTCATGGCGAACTGGCCCCACTTGTATCGCCACGTGGCGGGGCAGCCATGGGGAAATGGTGTCGCTGGAGGCTTCTCTCTGACTCCAGCATCCCTTCCAGCGCGCGCCCTGGGCAGCGATTATGAGGTCACAATGCACCAGGTGACTGAGCTCATGCTGCCCTTAAAGGGGCGTGCTGAATTTGAATAAAAAGAGTCATTAATGACCATCGGTGTGGTAGCAGTAATTTCCTTCAGCTCCTGCAATCGCCACAGTGGTGACCCCGACGGGCCCAGACGTCTCAGCCGACGCCACAAAATTTTACCACATCGTTGGCACGCTGGACCAGAACACGGCAGCAAGGGTGGATGACATCATTCACCAGCCACCAGCAGTGGGCAAGTTTACCACCCTCAAAAACCTACTCCTGGGGAGGTTTGGCTTCACTCCCCAGCAACGTGCTTCCAGGCTCTCACACCTGGATGGGTTGAGCTCATGCTGCCCTTAAAGGGGCGCGGTGAATTTGAATAAAAACAGTCGTTAATGACCATCGGTGTGGTAGCAGTGATTTGTCTGGCATGGCCTCACGAAGGAGGTGGCAGCACTAACCCACAACTGCATCAGGTGCCAGACGACTAAAAGTCCACAGGTACACGCAGGTCCCTGTTCAACATTTCAACTTGGCAACGCAGAGATTTCAGCATATCCAAATGGACGTCATGGGCCCCTTGCCAGTGTCCAGGGAGTCGCGGTACCTGTTTACCATAATGGACAGAACAAACAGGTGGCCAGAAGCCATCCCAGTCCATAAGGCATCAGCGGAGACCTGTTCTAGAGCCCTGGTCAGCCAGTGGATCGCTTGTTTCGGCGTCCCAGCGCACATCAAGAGCGACAGAAGCGCCCAATTTACATCCGCACTATGGTTGCAGCTGGCAAGGGTTTTAGGGGTAACACTGCACCACACCACGGCCTACTACCTACAGTCTAACAGGTTGGTAGAGAGGTTCCACTGACATCTAAAGTTCACTCTGATGGCAAGACTTTCCGGCCCCGACTGGGTGGATGAGTCGCCCTGGGTTCTCCTTGGGATGAGGACGGCGCCCAAGGAGAACCTGCAAGCCTCATCAGCAGAAATGGTTTACGGTGCGTCACTCTCCCTGCCAGGCGAATTCTTTGGCCTGGATGCTGAGACGACATACAACGAAGGTGAGCAGCTCCCGGACCTCTGTAAATGACTGGGCAACCTAACCTTGCCACTCCCATTGCACCACAGCACCCGACCATCCCATCAACTGAAAGATCTGGATGTGGCGCAATTTGTGTTTGTCCAGAGATGAACACAGAGGGCCACGCTGCAGCGCCCATATGAAGGGCCGTACAAGGTTCTCCGGCGGTCGGGTGGGACTTTTACTTTAGATGTGGGGGGCAGGGAAAAACTGTTTACTGTGGTCTGCTTAAAAGCTGCTCATTTAGACTTATCACAGTCGGTGTAGGTGGCCGTGCCCAAGCGCTGGTCACCAAAGTGACAGGACGCTTAACCAGTTCTGGGGGGGGGGGGGGGGGGGGGAGAATTGTGTGGAGGCGCACATCCTCATGGCGAACTGGCCCTGCTTCTATCGCCACATGGCAAGGCAGCCATAGGGAAATGGCGTCATCAGAGGTTTCTCTCTGACTCCAGCATCCCTTCCAGCAATTTATTCCACTGTTTCCTACTGCAACCTGGGGTTCATCGTGTCCAGCCCAGAGAATTTATGAGCTTTTTTTTTTTAAAAAGCTCCGCCACTTTCTGTTTCTTAACTTTAAGATGTTCCAGAGCATTTACATGATCTACATTGACTTCACATTCCCTAGTGAACACTATATGGATCTCCCTTACCTCCAAGCACAGGCTCCCCCCTTATCCTTGAGCAGTCCTACCCTTATTCAAATTATCCTCCTGTTATTACCCAGCCATTTTTTGAAATTAATTTGCCAACGTGTTCTGTATCCTGTGGACTTAACATTTGATCAGTTTCCTATGTATGACATTGTTGAAGGCCTTACTGAAGTCCACATATAAAGTGTATCTAATGTATAAAGAGATGAACACAATTACAACAAAATCAATTTTCAAGGAACTGCATTTACACCAACACATTTCTACTACTTGAATACATTTACACACTTCCACTACAAATAATCACAAAAAGGATGAAAAATGTCAAAATGTACCACCACTTCGTTTTCCTTCCAATTTGGTGGAATTTTTATTTTTAGCCTCTCATTTAAAAATGTTCTATAACAGAAATTTAAAGTCAACAGCGCTCTGGTAAAGTGTGATGCACAGTAAAAAACATTGCACTAACCAGGTTAACTTGCCCAAGAGCATACTGTTCCCAAATACAAAGAATCACACAATTGTAACACTGGCTTTGATTAGAGAGAACTGTGTGCAGAATTAGAGTATTAAAATTTACACATTGTAACATTCATTATTTTTAAAATCATTTCTTTGGCAGTCACAAAGTAAATGGATTTTTTTTTCAGAAATTCTTTTCTTCTAAAAAGGTACAAAAACAAAATTACCATCTACATTGCAAAATCTGTCTACTTTCAAAGTTATGCCTTTGGTACTTCAAAGCCAACAAATTGCTCTTTGCAAATACAGCAGCAAATTAACAGCAAAATTCCACAAACAGGTAATAGGATAAGTGGGGGTGTGGCAAGATGGCGTAGAGTCTAGATGTGCAGTCTCGACCTCTCTGGCCAGACTTTTAAATACCCATTTTTTAACCCTTTGTTTTCAAGTTTAAACTTTTTTAATTTTAGTTTAAAGTATTAAAGAATTATTATGGCCACTAATGGTAAAAAGACAAAACCTCAAGTTTATAAGAAGTTACATTTTCGAAGTGCTGAAGATTTGGGACCTAGACAATTTGATACAGCCTCAATCTCTTCATTGTCTAAACCCCAAAGATTGCCTGTGGGGACTGAAAAAAAACCTATTACTCACCAAATGAAGGATGGCACTGGACTTGCCCGTTCTCCGGAAGAAGGTGCGTATTCCCAAGAAGTGGACCCCGATTTGGAAAGCCTTTTGATTTCAATGGAGGGAGCACACAGGAAGACGACTCCATTGTTGGAAATGCATCAGGTAGCATTTCAATTTAAAGAAATCGTTTTTCTTTGTGAATTGATGAAAAAACGAGATAAGGGGGTAGACCAGCGGCGACCATGAGTAAGTCGGAGTGCCATCACTGGGAGTCCAGACCCGCAGTAAAAATTTTTAAATGCCTACTGTTGAGTTGCAGCAGGAGCTGCAGTTACCTTGTTCTGCCACTATGTCAGAAAGAGCAGAGCTAAGCTTTACTGAATCACAGTGTATGCAATTAAATGCAGTTATTCAAGCTGTAATAAAACCTTTGTTGACATCTCAAATGAATGAAATGGTTCAAATGAATCCTGGTATAAGTTCAGAGTTAAATATGGTTAAGACATGTGTGGATGCATCTTAAGAAGAATTTTTTAAATTTCAGACTGCTTTTTTGGACTGTAAACAACAAGCGACTTCTAATACAGAAAAAGTGTGGAAGGTGGAAAAATCAATCATAGAATTAGGATAACCTGAGAAGGAGCTTGAAAGAAAAATAGATTATTTGGAGAATCAAAGCAGAAGGAATAATGTGAAAATTGTTGAGGTGCCAGAAGGTATAGAAGGAGAAGATCCTCTTCGTTTCTTTAAAGACTGGATTCCGCAAATATTAGGGCAAGAATTTTTTTCTGGGGGATTGGCACTGGAAAGAGCCCATAGAGCTTTAAGAAGAACACCCTCAGCTGGTTAACCACAGAGACCGGTAATAATTCGATGTTTGAGTTATTTGGATAGAGAAGCAATACTTCGACTTGCAGTACAAAATGCGAGACAACGACAAACCCCATTATTGATTCAGAATAGCAGAGTCTTTTTTTTTAAATCTTGATTTGAGTCAAGAGGTCATTTAACAACGATGTCGATTCAATCCAGTTAAAGAAGTTTTGTGGCGTAAAGGTTATAAGTCTACTTTTCGTTACCCTGCAGTGTTGAAGGTGTTTTATGGAGACTATCAATTTCGGTTTTTTGAAACTGATCGTGAAGAAATGATTTTTGCTGATTCATTGCCAGATACAAAAGGACAAAGATGTAGTCCACCATTATCTCCTAAAGAAAAATCTGGTTGCTCTGGAAATGGAAGAAATGGGAAAAACAGAAATGGAAAGAGTCCACCTCCTTCTGAAATGGGATCTTCGAGATTGGAATCCTCTAGATGAAAAGAAGAATTTTCTTACTCTATTTTTTCTTTTGTTATTATGATATTTTGATGTTATTGATTGTTTGGCTGGGGAGGGGGAGACTTGCACTAAGTTCTTTACTAGTCATCAGCCACTGGTGGGTGACCCACACCCAATTTTTGTTTAGGGGATTACTACCTTTTGGTAGATTTTTTTGGGGGGGTTCCTTTTTTTTCTTTATTTTTTTTAAACTTTATAACATGAATAACATATAGAATTACATTAAAAAAAATTAAGAACAAAATAATAAAATTACAATACAGTATCAGTAATCTAAATAAACTATACCCTCCCCAATATTATTACACATTAATAACCCAACTCAAATTAGACCAACCCCCCCTTCCCCCCAAAATAAAGAGTGAAGAATTAATAAAGTTAATAATATGTGAGAAAAAAACCCACTTACAAAAAAAAACAAAAACATAACCGATTAAAATACTAACAAAAAGAAAAGTAATTAATACTAAGATATCAGACTTAAAAAAACATATTTAAATCAAACTTAAATGCATATATTTAACAAAGAGTTAAGATGAAACATATATTTAACTCAAACTTAATGTAAAAAATTAATAGTAACATTATCTATCAAAAATTCTTAAACAGTAATCAATTCTTTTAAAAAAATTGTAGCATGAGAAAAATAAGATGAAAAAAAAACTCTCTATAGAGATAAACCTTCACCAAATATCAACTAATTTCACATCTATCATCATATTAATCACATAAACCACCATCTTAAAACAAAATTCAAACCTCATTAAACATTGTACAATTCAATTTTAGTACTCTTCCACCATTTTTACCTTTTACTCTTGAATAATTATCCAATAGAAGCTCCAATACCACATTTAAATATCCCCAATCATTACGTTAAAATTCAGATATCCAAATAATAAAAACACATCTACAATGAAATCTATATCTTCAACAAATGGAGCATAAACCACAAACAAAATTCAAGCCTCATTAAGAATTGTACAATTCAATTTATAACTTTCACCATTATTCCCTTCGTTCTATAACTAAAATAGCAAAATAATATACATCAGAATTACCACTCCTTTCACCTTAAAGTTAAAGAAAAAATATTTTAAAAAACTTATCCATCCCATTCACATTTAAATTTCAAATATTCCTTATCTACTGAATAAACTTTAAAAAAAACACATCAATTTTTAGTTTTTTAAACAATCAAATACTTTCTTATGCTTTTTTTATATAACACAAAAAAAAACCTTCACTCTTTAATCTAATAGTACAAGGAAAAAAAAAGGTAGGAGGTTAAAAATACCCCCTCCTGTCTAAACCGCGCAATGGGGTAACTCCCAAAAAAAAAATGGGTGTGAGATAACTCACACGTAGCAGATGACTTTCAGGAAATAGTGCCCATCCAGTTCTCTCCCCCAACTCTCACTTCATCTTAAACTAACATCATCATTATTTAATATTCCTTTTTTAAAAAAAGGATTAGAAAAAAAAAGAACAACTCTTCTTTTAATCAGCTCCAACTGCCAAGTCACCATTACAACCATTCCTTCTTGGAGCATGGCTCTTTTCTTCCATCTCTTGTCTCCTTAGAGATCGCGGCGGACTACGTCTCTGTTAAAACTGAGTAATTGGCAGCTCTTGAGCAAATGCTATAGCTTCCTTTGGAGAATCAAAGAACTTTGGTTGGTAACCATCTTGAAAAACCTTCAAAACAGCTGGATATCTAAAGGTTGCCTTATAACCTTTCTTCCACAACAACTCTTTAGCAGCGTTGAATTCCCGTCGTTGGAACATAACTTCTTGACTCAAATCCGCATAGAAGAAAACTCGATTATTTTGAATCATCAAGGGTGATTTTCTCTGTTGTGCATTTCTAATAGCCACTTGTAAAATTATTTCTCTGTCGTAATAATTCAAGCAACGAACCAAAACAGGTCTTGGACTTTGACCTGAAATAGGTCTTCTATGCAAGGCTCTGTGAGCACGTTCCAGTATTATACCTTCCGGGAAATGTTCTTGACCCAGCAGCTGCGGAATCCATTCAGTAAAAAATTTTCTTGGGTCTGGTCCCTCCATTCCTTCCGGCAAACCAATAATCTTTATATTGTTCCGTCTGGATTGGTTTTCCAAATAATCAATCTTTTTCACCAAATTTTTATTTTGAGTTTGTAAGTCTTCGACCATTTTGGTCACATCTGAAACTTGATGTCGTATTTCGTCTATATCTTCTTCACACGAATTAAATTCATCTCTCATTTCATGCTTAAAAGCTCCAAACTCAGCCATCTGCTGAGAATTTATTTCCATCAGAGTATTGAACCTAGTACCAAGTTCAGTCATAATCTTAGATAATCCCTGCATTGTATAAGATAATTTAGATTCAAGATTCACAAGAATCTTTTCAATTGGAAGAGATTCTGGCTCAACAGATTCCTGCTTCTTCTGCATAACCAAAGGGTCTTCTGTTGCTTCCTTCATTCTGGTTGCCTTCCTTGTAGTATAGCTGCATGTGGAAACCCCAGCCACAGCCTCTCCAGCAATGACTGGAGGACGCTGGCCGGGATTTTCCCCAGTCCATAATGTGTTAATTTCTCCCAGTACATCAAGTTGTATAGGTTCTTTTATCTCAAAAGGTGCAGTTTGCAGTGCCACCGCTACAGTTGACAAATGCCTTTCCCCAGCCGGTACTTCAACTGATGTTACTACAAGTGGTTCATTCATAACATTGCCGTCAGATGCTACTGCACATGTGCGAACCTGAGTAACTCTTTGTTCTAAAGGCTGTTTGGCGCCCTCTTTAGAGGGCTCTACCGATGTAATATTGAACTCTACATCCGAAAGCTGTACCTTTCTCCTGGGATCCATTTCAGGCTAAGTCTCGATGTCTTTCCTGTAGGTAGGCTCCAAAACTTGAACTTTTGGAAAATGTAGTTTTTTGATAATCTGTTATCGTTTTTTTTTGCTCTTTTCCACCAATTGTACCATCATAAGTTAAATTAACAGCACTGAAGTTATCTAAACTTTTAAAGAATTTTAACGGGCATTTCTAGACAAAACAATAAGACAGAGTCAGGAGAGGACTGTAAGGCACGTCTGATCCTTACGCCATCTTGCTACGCCCCTTTTTTCTTTATTTTTTTTATATAGTTTTTAATTTGTGATTTTTTTTAATTGGAGGGCCTATATACATTGATTTGAGTTTTTATATAATTATTGGTATTTAGTAATAATAGTAGATGTCAAAGTTGAGGTTTGCTACTTTTAATGTTCGAGATTAAATAGTGCGATTAAACGTAAGCGAGTCTTGGCGTATATTAAGAAAATGAAAATTGATATTGCCTTTTTACAAGAAACACATTTGAATGTGAAGGAAAGTGTGAAATTGAAAAGGGATTGGGTTGGGCATGTATATTTTTCTTCATTTAATTCTAGAGCTAAAGGTGTAGCAATTTTGATACATAAAAATTTATCTTTTGAATTACAATCAATGGAGGAAAAGGCAGGATGTATTCTTAAATTGAATTGTAAGATTTTTTGTGAATTTTGGACTTTACTTAATATTTATGCCCCAAATGCAGATGATGAAATATTTATTTCGGATGCATTTTTATGTTTGGGTCAGGCTAATGATAATATTTTAGTTGGTGGTGATTTTAATTGTGTTTTGGAACCTTTATTAGATAAATCTCCAAAGAAAGTTAAAAAATCCAAGATGGCAATTCAGGTCCAAGCGTTGATGAAAGATCTTAATTTTGTAGATATTTGGAGACGTCTTAATCCGACAGAAAGATTTTTCGTTTTATTCATCTGGAAATGAATCGTTTTCAAGGATTGGCTTCTTTTTAGTATCGGCACATTTACAAGGGAAAATATAACAAGCGGAATATAAAAGTAGGGTGATTTCAGATCATTCTCTGTTATATTTTACATATGAAACTTCTGAGAAAATTCAAATAGCTTATCATTGGAGATTTAATACAATGTTGTTAAAAAAGACAGAATTTAATGATTTTTTGAAAAAACTAATTTTTTTTTGAAAGAAAATTCTAATTCTGTTCAAAGTAAATTTGTAGTATGGGATGCTATGAAAGCTTATTTGAGAGGACAAATAATTAGTTATACTTCTAAAATAAAAAAGAATTGATTAAATCAGAGTCTTGAATTAGAGAAACAGATTGATGAGTTAGAAAAGGAATTTCATAAAGATGCTACAGAAGATCAGAAAATAGAATTATCTAGGCTGAAATTGAAATATAACTTTGCAATCTTATCAATTTGAATGTGTGATTAATAGAACTAAACAACGGTATTACGAATGGGGATAGAAAGCACAAGGTATTGGAGTGGCAATTAAAGAAAGAACAGATATCGAGGACTATTAATGCTGTTAGACGGAATTCCCTTATTACTTATAAACCTCATGAGATTAATGATGAATTTTATTCATTTTATAAAAAGTTATATATATCTGAAAGAAAACAGAAAACTGGATCATCGATCTTTTTTTAATCCCAGTTGAATTTACCAATATTAGAGGATGGAGATATATAGGAGTTAGAAGAACCATTTACTGATTCTGAAATTAAAATGGCTATGCTGGAAATGCCGAACGGTAAATCGCCTGGTGATGATGGATTTTCGGTTGAATTTTATAAAAATTTTTTATGATGATTTATCTAGTGTTTGGGGATGTATTACGTCAAGTTGGAGAACATTATGAATTACCTGAGTCTTGTTCTAGTGCTTTAATTACAGTAATTCCTAAAAAAGATAGAGATCCTTTGAAAGTATCTTCATATAGACCAATTTCATTGTTAAATGTAGATTATAAAATAATAGCTAAAATATTAGTGAATAGATTGGCTAAATTTTTACCAAAGTTGATTCATATTGATCAAACAGGTTTTATAAAGAATAGATATGCTTCAGATAACATTTTGCGCCTGATTAGTTTGATTAATAGATTTCAACAATCTTTAGATCACCCGATGGTGATATCCTTATATGCAGAAAAAGCATTTGATAGAGTTGAATGGAATCTTTTGTTTAAAATTTTGGAGAAATTTAAGTTTGGTCCTTCTTTTATTGGTTGGATTAGGGCTCTATATAGTAAACTGGTAGCTAGAGTATTGACGAATGGTTTGATTTCGGAATCTTTTAAGTTAACTCGATCAACTCGTCAAGGTTGTCCTTTATCACCAGCTTTGTTTGCGTTAGTGATTGAACCTTTAGCACAGTTGATAAGACAAAATACAAGGTATGAAAGTTTTAGATGACGAATACAAAATTAATTTATTTGCTGATGATGTATTGGTGTATTTAACAAACCCAGCCCAGTCACTTTTGCATTTGAAGGAATGTTTAATACAATATGGATGTCTTTCTGGATATAAAGTTAATTGGGGAAAAAGTGAAATATTACCGGTAAGTGAAGGAGATTATTCAGTTTATAAGAATATTATTAATTTGAAGTGGACTGATCAAATTAAATATCTGGGTATAATTTTGAATGTTAATTATCAATCTTTATATAAATTAAATTATGCTCTGTTAATGAAAAAAATTAAAACTGATTTGATTAAATGGATTTACCTATTAATTTAATGGGAAGGATAAATACAATTAAGATGAATATCTTTCCATGTATACAATATTTGTTTCAATCTATTCCGTATTTACTTGATAAAAATTTTTTTTTCGAGATTTAAATAAAATGGTTAGGGAGTTTTTAAATGGAGGGGTAAATTTTCGAGAATAGCTTTGAATAAATTAACTTGGAAATATGAGTTAGGGGGATGACGTTTACCACATTTTCAAAATTATTATTAGGTAGCCCAACTTAAATTTATTAGTTCATTGATGGATTTGGTACGGCCTCCTAGTTGGGCTAAAATTGAGATGGCAAGTATTTCTGAATTTGAAATACATCAATTTTTGTTTAGGTGGAATATAAATTTGTTACAACAATATAATGTGCCTATACTAAAACATTTAATGAAGTTATGGATAAAGAAAAATAAAATGATAGGCTCTATATTATTGGCTATGACTCCATTGTATAATAATCAACTTATTTCTTTATCAATACATAATCAAAGTTTATTGCATTGGAGATTTAAAGGTGTGAAAAATTTGAGAGATTGTTTTAAAGTTAAATTTTTATCTTTTAATCAGATGAGGGAAGATTTTGGTATTGATAAGTATTCTTTATTATCAAATTCGATCTTTGGTAAAATGTATGTTTGGTCGAGACATGATTTTACATAAAATGACTAAATTTGAGACTTTTCTTATGAAGGTACCAGAGAAGGGTTACATTTCATTTATGTATCAAATATTACAGGATGGTATGAATAAAAAGGGTTGGGATAGATCCAAAATTAAATGGGAAGCGGATATTGGTTTTATTTTTTCTGATGATTGGTTAGATATCTGTTATGTAACTAGATTGATAAATGCACGCTATGCAATGATTAATTACAATTTTTTTTTTTACATCAATTACATTTGACACCTGAAAAATTTTAAAAATATGGTTTTAATTAATCTGATTTGTGTTTTAGATCTGGTGATATGGTTGGAACTTTTTTTCATGCTGTTTGGTTATGTATACATATACAATCTTTTTGGAAGAAAATTCTATCATTTTTAGAATACCTGCATAAGATTTAAATAGTTTTAGATCCAACTGTATTTTTATTGGGGAGTTTGCAACCTCTGAAAGGTTTGGGATTAGATAAATTCCAGCTTGCTTTTGTATATTTAGTTTTATCAGTAGTGAAAAAATGTATTGCTAGTATGTGGAAAGATACAAATATGATTGATATTAATAGATGGCATAATGAGATGAAATATTGTTTAATAATGGGAAAAATTATGTATGTTTTGCATGATAATTATAATTTTTTATTAATAAGTGGCTGTTATACTTGGAATATTTACATTTTAATTTGTATTGATTAGATTTTAATATGTATATTTAATTTTTTTTAAAATATTCTTTTTTATGGCTCTCCTTAGGAGAGTTAGCTGAAGGGGGGGTTCTTTTCTTTTTTTCATGTTTAATTGCTGTACATGTCATATATTATTTGTTTTTTGAACGAATAAATAAAGTTTAAAAAAAAGGTAATGGGATAAGTAATTTTTTTTTAAACTTTGGGTAATACTCAGGGATATCAATAAAATGCACTGTTCATTCCACCCCCTTAATTCTATTGAATTTTTTTCCATCCATCAAATCCATCCATATGGTCAGCCATCTCTTCAGATGTGTCGGGGAAAGTCTGCTGACTGGCTGCAACACGGGCAGATATTTGGGGTACCAATACCTCTGAGCAAAAGGCCTGAAAAGGTAGTAGACAGAGCCCAGTACATCACAGACAAAACTCTCCCCACCATTGAGAAAATCTACATGGAATGCTGCTGTCAGAGAGCAGCAGCAATCAAGGATCCACACCATGCAGGTATGCTCTGTTCTCTCTGGTGCCATCACAGGAAAGAGGGATAGGTGCCACAAAAGTTTAGATTTATTGTCAGAGTACATACACGACATCGCATACAACCTTAAGATTCTTTTCCTTGCAGGCAAGGTAGAATTACTACTTATTGGTAGTGCAAAAAAAACTGTATACAGCATATACATGTAAATAAAGAATATAAACAAAATGAATGTAAACAAACTATGCAATACAGAGAAAATTAATTTAAAAATATCAATAGAGTGCACAAGTAAGAGAACCTGATTGAGTTTGTTGTTGAAAAGTCTAATGGTGGAGGGAGAGCAGCTGTTCATGAACATAGTGAAGTAGGTCTTGTGACACCTATACCTCTTGCCTGATGGCAGCAGCAAGAACAGAATGTGTGCTAGGTGGTGTGGATCCTTGACGATTGCTGCTGCTCTCCAAAGGCAGCATTCCCTGTAGAGGTTCTCAATAGCAGGGAGGGTTTGCCTGTGATGGCCTGGACTGTTCTCACTACTTTTTAAGAGGGCTTTACGCTCAGGGGTATTGGTGCCACCAGATTCAGTTGCTACCCTTCCACAATCCGATTCCTAAACAACCTTCAGAGACTCATTTAAGGACTCTTAGTTTGCACATTATTTATTACTGAATATTTTTATTGTTCTGTATTTCAGTTTGTTTATATTTCTTTCTTTTGTATTCAAGTTTTTTTAGAACATTTTTTGCACAATCGATAAGTAGAAATTTTGCCTCACCTGCAGGAAAAGAATCTTGGGGTTGTATGCAATGTCATGCATGTATTCTAACATTAAATCTGAGCTTTGGATTCCCATCTTCATTACAGCACCTTGGACAATGCAGAAATAAATGGGTACTGCTGAAGCAGCAGCTTTTTTTAAACTCAAGGTGCTGAAGAAAAATTAGTACCCTGGCTTGATAATCAAGGAGACATTGAAAAAGTTATAACTGATTTGAGGGCTTTAGTACAAACTTTACGAGTTGATGAGGAGATAGAGAATTTATCATCATATATACAAAACAAAGAGGCACCAACATTCTTATTTGCTGCAACCAAACAGGTGTGCAAGATGCTCCAAATTCAAGAGGATAAAATTACATTATGCAAAGACAGAAAAAGAGATAATAAATGAGAACAAATAGAGAAATATTCGCAGTTGCAGTTAGAGCAAGGAAAAATTGACATTTTGTACAGACAGATCTGCAAGTTCTCCAGGAGTAGTTCATGATTTGGGTTGTTCAGGCAAGTTCAAGAGACTAGTAGATGCTGTAAAAAAAATGTTCTTGAACCTAGAGGTGGTGGACTTCAGGCTTGTCCTTGCTGCCTGACAAGAACAGCATCAAGAGATTATCACCAAGGTGATGACATTGGCTGCCTTCTTGAGTCAGCATCTCACAGATGTTTTCAGTTCAGAAAATTGAGCTTGGGATATATAATGAATGATTATAAAATGAAGAAAAATAAATTTGGTTCAGTGAAGAGAAACTGAAGAGTAAAAGGGAAAAATAATGAATCATTAAAGCAGAAAAATTACAAAACAAATTAATTTTTGGGTAAAGTTGGGGAAGATTATTATCTTTCTGATAACATGGCCTTTGGAGCCCATTACTAAATGTATAGTAATATTGATTTTCAAGAACAAGACAAGAGGACACCAAGGTACAAGTTGAGCTATGGCATTCCTGGAAAGAGGTAATTAGATTACTTTTTATTGCCCCAAGATATATTGGTGCTGGAGATAAATTTCCACTCCCTCGGTTGGTTCTGCCCATTTCTGGGTCTATGGTGACATAAAACATTGCATCAAACAGTGTTGTGCCAATTTCTGACAGGCATCCCTCACCCTTTTTCTTGAATGAATGCTAAGATTATTCCAGTCACTATCTTTACTGAATTCCCACTAATAAAAACTCCAGCTCACCACATTCAACTATTGACATTTGTCCATCCTCACTGCTGAACTTATAATGTTTAACTTATAATGATGTGGCCTTACAGTTAAGTGCAACATGAAAACTTGGAAGCTCTCTCAAGATGAAACCTGTTGAATTATAACCAATTAAAATCAGCTAAATTATACACAAGTTCACAGCAACAGCAAATTTGACCATTAAGAAACTACTGAACATTGAATTACAATCTGGGATAGGGAAAAGAGGAAATTGCAAATGGGAAGTCTATTTGTTATGCAGCACACAGCTAAATGAAACTGCTTTTAGAGCCAAAATGGTTGTTTACTTTGTGGTTGTTCCTATACCAGACTTAATGACATCATTTCTAAATCCATCTCCCCCCCCCCACCTCATCTTTTTCTTGAAGGTGATGAATCATGTCAAGATACAGTTTCAGATACCAACAACTATGACTATCTCAGCCAAATAATTTTGTCATGTGCAAGTTTAAAACCTCCAGTGCTGGCAGATCATTAAATTGTGCATGAGAATCATTACAACTTGAGTTATTCCAGCCCTTGCCCTAATTTTTCTTAGGCAGTCACTTGAAGTTCAAGATGATTGGCTATGAAAACACAAGTTGTTCTATATCCATCAAGTAGAAAATTTAATTCACATTTCTGAACCCAGCCAAAGACCCAAGTACCAATTATTGTAACTTCCTCACCACCCACATTTAAATTGCCAAGTACCGCTGTGGCAGAGTATACAGATATGTTTTTGGGAGATAAATTGAGAAAGGTTTGTTAGAGTAGATCACACACAAAAATTTTAAAACAGATCTTATTTAAAACACCGGAGCTCTGCCCCATGCTAGACATAATAACTCCTCAGCTTTTGAAAGAGATTTGAAGAGTGCTCAAGGGACTGAACTAATGGATTATTGTTTACAAAAGGCAACAGATGAAAGATGTTGTTGGAGCCGCAGATTGTCTGGAAGAAAACTTGTTGTTCCTAAAACGTGGTTTTGCAAGGAGGGGGAGAGAGAGAGATCACTTGTACAGTATTACAGCCAGCAGAAGCAGCTGGGACTCGAACAGGACAAGCTGGAAAGCCTATTTTGTAAGACAGCCTGGTCAAAGATCTTGTGGTTCATGGCTGTCTAATGTTTCACTTGACATAAGAGAAACAAAAAGGAACTCTGTGGTGACCTGAAAGAAAGAGGTTATCATCTGGAGAACCCTGAAGGGGCAAGTTTTGTCAGCAAGATACTGGAGTGGCTGATGGAAGTACATCAGTTGTGGATGCCCTGTAACAACAAATTTCTCTCTGAAAGCTGACAAGAACCTTCCTGAGTAGTAACCATTTACCTTTCAAGCGCCAAAGCCTGGTGAACTTTATAAATGTTACAGTATAATAATTGCCTGCAACCAGTGAACTTGGAGGGATGAGAAATGAGATTGGGCTGTGAACCAAAGAACTTTTCTGAACTTACACACATCACATACATGTGTGCTTAGAATTAGAAAGGGGTTAAGTTAGGTTAAGTCAATAGAGTTAAGTTAAAATTTGATTCTATTTTCATGTTTAAAGATAATTAAAAGCAACTTTTGTCTTGCTGCTGGTTTATGAGTCCTCTGGGCTCGTAACAACTGCCAACAACTTGTATTTACTTAACAACTTAAACCTTGCTACAAATTGATCCCACAGAGCATAGCTTGGATCAAGAATAGGCTTAATGGTGCACCTTTGAGGAAGAACAGTTGGAATACTTTAGGGAAGGAGCTCCAATCCTCAGGATTGACAGTCAGAAACAAGAATGATACTGGCTAAAATCAGGAACAGGGGTTAAATGAACAAACAACGGCATTAATGGACACAGGAATACTTTGCAGAGATTGCACATTGTTTCAACAATGGATTTTCCATTTAGAAACTATTACTTGAACTAAAATGAGCAAAATGGGAAATGTGTTTGAGAGAAATTAGAGTGTATTTATACCAGAAGTAAAGCTTCACTCCTAATGTTCACACAACTTTCAAATTTGCGTAACTATACATAGCACACACATCAGGTGCCACTAAGAAATCAGTATTAAACATTATGACTAGCTTGCTTTGGAAAAGAATCAAGAGAAGTTATTGGATTCCAAACAGAAAAATCTTCAGAACGTTTGAAAACATGATGCAAGATCAGAAGTCATACAATGTTTTTGTGGGGGAAAAAAAACAGTTAATCAAGTATGACGAAGAGAAATAGTCATCATCCTCAAGACAGAGATTATTCAACAATCTGTTATATCTGGACTGTTGCCTTGTCAGTTGTCAATATAATATAGTACTCCCTGCTGGGAGATGGACAGCTCAGGGGCCAAAGAGAAACACCCACAGGGAGAAAGTACTCATTACCTATTCAGCAACAAGTGATTGGCTTGAAGAATCTACACGAGGGCTAGCGGAAAAGAAATCGAACGAATTTGAAACACTGTATAGACTTTTAAACGTTTCAAATAAAACATTTTTATCGCATATTACATCACAATTATTAAAATAAAAGATTAATTCATACTTCGTTCACTTTTTATAAAGAGTACTGTACAGATGACAATGGTGATCATTAAGCTTTAAAATAAACTGACAAAATTTAAAAGAAAACAATGACAAACAAAAAAGGTGGAATGGCGAACGTCTTAGAACTTGTATGGTGACGCTAGCTTTTCATTAGTTCTTTTTTTACCCGCCAAGAAAAAATAATCAAGAGAAGGCGTTTAGGAGGCATTTCGTCGTGGTTTTCAAGTAGCGAGCGGGGGGCGGGGGAGGGGGGGTGTTAGATGAATAATAATCAGGACCCCCGAGGTGGAGGGTGGACAGTATCGTGAGCACAACGTGAAGGAGAACTGAATAATCCTCCCCACTCCTCCGCAGAACAAGAGGTTTGAGGATCCCTAACTCCTATCGCGCGGCCCCCACAGTACTTAGAGGCCTGACCCGCTGCCATGCTGTTACTGCCACCCACTCCCTGATCACAAGGAGAACATCCGTGAAGTCACTACGGAGATTCCCCCCGCTTGATAGTGACAGTGAGCGGTCGTTAACTATGCACTTCAGGTGGTGCGACGTGCGAAAGCTCTGTGCACCCGCGCCGTGAGGTAATGTCACTCACCGACTCCACGGTCGCCATCTTGTGTGTGTGAGTCCGGCCCTCGAGCGCACCGCCGATTGAAGCAGCACTGATCACGTGGCGCCGGCCGGCCCGGACAAGCGCATGCCCAGTGCGCCTCGCCGGAGAGGTCGGCCTGACGTACAAGTTTTTTAAAAAAAAACTAAGTTCAAACGGCGAAAGCTATCGAGACCACGCCCATCTAAACATGAGGTCACGCCCCTTTGTGACGTCCCTTCTCTGACTCACTGGGCCTCACACCTCCTCTTCCACACGCCTTTCCCTTACGTCGGGTGCGGCCACCGCAGTTTCTTCGATCTCAGACCACGCCTCTTGTTAAAGTCCCATCCGCGCACGCGCTTTCACTCCAGTTCCACGAGAAGCCCCACCTCCCGTGGTGTGCCTGTCAATCACCTCCAAGCCACGCCCATGCATCCTGATCCACGCACTTCATTCACCCTATCAGTTAACAAAAGTTAAACAAGTTGATTGTCATATACAGTGTCAGCACCATAGGACTGCGTTCTTCTTAATCCCTACTTTACTCCCGACGATTGTATAAAAAAAGGGCAATGAGGAAGGAGATTGAAAACTTGACTGAAACGTGCACCAACATCAACCTCGCACTCAATGTCACCAAAACCAGGGAGCTGATTGTGGACTTTAGGAAGGGAAAACCAGATGTGTACGATCCAGTGATCATTGGGGGATCAGAGGTGGAGAGAGTGAGCAAATTTAATTTCATGCGAGTCCTTATCTCAGATGACCTTTCCTGGACTCATCGAAAGCATGCTTGCATCATCAGGAGTTTTCGGAGGTTTGGTAAGATATTGGAAACCTTGGCAAACTTCTACAGATGTGTGGTGGAAAATATGCTGACCAGCTGCATCACAGCCAGATATGAGCTCCCCAATACCTCTGAGCAGAAAGCCCTGCAAAATGTGGACACAGCCCAGTACATCACAGGCAAAAACTCTCCTCACCGTCAAGAAAATCTACAGTCAACACTGCCGACTGAGAGCAGCAGCAATGATCAAAGACCAACGCCACCCAGGAGATTGTCGGTTGTCGCTGTTGCCATCAGGAAAGAGTTGTACAAGTCTCATACCACCAGTTTCAGGAACAGATGCTGCCCCTTCAGATTCCTAAACATCAAACCCAATCAGAGACTTATTTAAGTACTCTTACTTTGCACTTGATTCATTGAATATTTATCTTGTTTTACATGGACAATTTGTTTACATTTCTTTCTTTACTTACATCTCTCTCTTTCTCTCTCTCTCTCTTGAGCATTTTTTTTTTGCACTGCCATAAGTAGGACTACTGTCTGGGTTGTTTCTGATATCATGGATGCTACTAACAATAAATCTAAACTTTAACAATGTACAGATGCACCAACAGCAATAGTATGAATTAAATTAGCATTAGAGGTGCATCACCAGACACTCAAAGCATTTCATGACAGATGCACACCAGGGAGTCCAGGGCATTACTGCCTACAAAATGAGGGTGAACACTATAGATGGCTGTGATGCTTCACTAACCGATGAGCTGAACACCTGCTATGCCCGCTTTGAGAAGAAGATCCAAACAGTGCCTACTAGAGTCCTTGAAAAGGCTGAGGACCCTGTGAGTATTTGTCTCTGAGGACAATGTCAGGACATCATTCAAGAGGGTGAACCTTTTCAAGGCTTCAGGCCCTGACAGCATACCTGACAGGGTTCTGAAAATCTGTGCAAACCAACGATCTAGAGTGTTCACGAACATTTTCAACCTCTCATTGTGGCAGTCAGAGATTCCCACCTGCTTCAAAAGGACATCAATCATCCTGGTAAGAGTAGTTTGAGCTGCCTCAGTGACTACAGCCCAGTAGCACTAGCTTCTACTGTGTTGAAATGCTTTGAGAGACTGATCATGGTCAGAATTAACATGTACCTAAGTAAAGATCTGGACCCACTGCAACTTACCTATTATCACAATAACTCCACAGTAGATGCAGTATCGCTGGCTCTCCTCTCAGCCCTGAATCACCTCAAAAGCAGCAATTCATACATACGGATGCTCTTCATCGACTACAACTCGGCCTTCAATACCATTATTCCTCAGTGTTGTTCAAGAAGCTACAAACTCTAGGCCTCTGTACTCCCATCTGCAACTGTCTCCTTGACTTTCTCTTTTGAAGACCACAATCAGTATAAATTGGAAACAGCATCTCCTCCTCACTTTTTAAATAATTTTTTATTTAGTACTTCACCGTGAACCATGTCAGTAACAATATATACAAATCTTTCTTTGGCTTGGCTTCGCGGATGAAGATTTATGGAGGGGGTAAATGTCCACGTCAGCTGCAGGCTCGTTTGTGGCTGACAAGTCCGATGCGGGACAGGCAGACACGGTTGCAGCGGTTGCAGGGGAAAATTGGTTGGTTGGGGTTGGGTGTTGGGTTTTTCCTCCTTTGTCTTTTGTCAGTGAGGTGGGCTCTGCGGTCTTCTTCAAAGGAGGTTGCTGCCGCCAAACTGTGAGGAGCCAAGATGCACGGTTTGAGGCGATATCAGACCACTGGCAGTGGTCAATGTGGCAGGCACCAAGAGATTTCTTTAGGCAGTCCTTGTACCTTTTCTTTGGTGCACCTCTGTCACGGTGGCCAGTGGAGAGCTCGCCATATAACACGATCTTGGGAAGGCGATGGTCCTCCATTCTGGAGACGTGACCTACCCAGTGCAGTTGGATCTTCAGCAGTGTGGATTCGATGCTGTCGGCCTCTGCCATCTCAAGTACTTCGATGTTAGGGATGAAGTTGCTCCAATGAATGTTGAGGATGGAGCGGAGACAATGCTGGTTGAAGCGTTCTAGGAGCCATAGGTGATGCCGGTAGAGGACCCATGATTCGGAGCCGAACAGGAGTGTGGGTATGACAACGGCTCTGTATACGCTTATCTTTGTGAGGTTTTTCAGTTGATTGTTTTTCCAAACTCTTTTGTGTAGTCTTCCAAAGGCGCTATTTTCCTTGGCGAGTCTGTTGTCTATCTCGTTGTCGATCCTTGCATCTGATGAAATGGTGCAGCCGAGATAGGTAAACTGAGTGACCGTTTTGAGTTTTGTGTGACAATGGAGATATGGGGGGGCTGGTAGTCATGGTGGGGAGCTGGCTGATAGAGGACCTCAGTTTTCTTCAGGCTGACTTCCAGGCCAAACATTTTGGCAGTTTCCGCAAAACAGGACGTCAAGCGCTGAAGAGATGGCTCTGAATGGGCAACTAAAGCGGCATCATCTGCAAAGAGTAGTTCACGGACAAGTTGCTCTTGTGTCTTGGTGTAAGCTTGCAGGCGCCTCAGATTGAAGAGACTGCCATCTGTGCAGTACCGGATGTAAACAGCGTCTTCATTGTTGTGGTCTTTCATGGCTTGGTTCAGCATCATGCTGAAGAAGATTGAAAAGAGGGTTGGTGCGAGAACGCAGCCTTGCTTCACGCCATTGTTAATGGAGAAGGGTTCAGAGAGCTCATTGCTGTATCTGACCCGACCTTGTTGGTTTTCGTGCAGTTGGATAACCATGTTGAGGAACTTTGGGGGGCATCCGATGCGCTCTAGTATTTACCAAACCCCTTTCCTGCTCATCATCACCCTGTACAGAAACAAAGGCGAGAAATCAGACTGCTCAAACTACAGGGGAATCACTCTGCTCTCCATTGCCAGCAAAATCTTCGCTAGGATTCTCCTAAATAGAATAATACCTAGTGTCGCCGAGGATGTTCTCCCAGAATCACAGTGCGGCTTTCACGCAAACAGAGGAACTACTGACATGGTCTTTGCCCTCAGACAGCTCCAAGAAAATATATACAAATATTCAACATTAAAATATACACAGTGACATTTTCATTTCCCGCCTTCCCCCCACCCTCCCCACCCTATAACTTAAAGCAAGAAATGAAAGAAAGTAGGAAAAATAAATAAACAAAAGAGAAGAGAAGAAAAAAAATTGTGTCATCCAAAATTTTATATTTAATTATTTTCGTACTTGTATCTTATCTCTTTAAGAGATGGAGGTCTGAAATTGGCGGTTTCTAATATACTCTATGTATGGTTCCCAAATTTGTCCAGTGATCATGTTACCATTAGTTTCAATATAATTATGGAAATTGAGTGGAAGTAAACCAGATTTGAAAAAATGAGAAGGGATTTGCAAGGAGTGGTTTGGGCTGATTTGTTTTATGTGAAGGAGGTAGAGAAGAATTGGAAGTCTTTTAAAGGTGAGATTTTGAGGGTGCAGAATCTTTATGTTCCTGTTAGGATAAAAGGCAGAGCCAAAAGTTTGAGGGAGCCGTGGTTTTCAAGGGGGATTAGAAAGTTGGTTCAAAATAAAAGGGAGGCCTTCATTAAATATAAGAAACAAGTTAAAGATGAGATGCTTGGAAAATACATGGATTGTAAAAAGATTAAGAAAGAAATTAGGAAAGCGAAAAGGTACTATGTGGCTATAATGGGCAGGGTGAATGTAATTCCTAAGGGTTTTAACAAATATGTAAATAGCAAAAGAACAGTGAAGGATAAAATTAGTCCATTAGAGAATCAGAGCAGAGAACTGTGTGCAAAGCCGAATGAGATGGGGGAGATATTGAATGAGCTCTTTGGTATTCACTAGGGAAAAGGATATGGAATCATGTAGGATAAGAGAAGCAAAAGGGGTGATTATGGAAAATACAGGGATTAGGAAAGAGGGGGTGTTGGAACTTTTGAGGTATATAAAGATGGATAAGTCTTCTGGTCCCGACGGGATTTTCCCCAGGACCTTGAGGGAAGTCAGGGAGGAAATAGCAGAAGGTCTGACAATGATTTTTCAAAAGGGGCAGGGACTGATCAGGGACACCCAACATGGGCTTGTGTGGGGAAGGTCATATTTGACAAGTCTTGTTGAATTTTTTGAGGAGGTGACTAGGAAGGTTGATAAGGGTAGAGCAGTAGATGTTGTCTATATGGATTTCAGCAAGGCCTTCGATATGTTTCCACATGGAAGGTTGATAAGGAAGGTTCGGGTGCTAGGTATTAATATTGAGATAGTCAGATGGGTTGAATGGTGGCTATGGTGTTGTGGTGATTAACTGTCTGTCAGGATGGAGACTGATGACGAGTGGTGTGCCTCAATTTTGGGTCCCTTGTTGTTTGTCATTTACATTAATGATTTGGATGACGGTGTGATAAATTAGGATAGTAAATATGTGGACGATACAAAAATAGGGGGAGTTGTGGATAGAAAAGATGGTTTTCAGGAACTGCAGAAGGATTTGGCCTGCTTAGAAGAGTGGGCTGAAAGATGGCAGATACGTGTGAAGTGCTTCATTTTGGGAAGAATAATCAATACAGGACATATGCGGTGAAGGGGAGGGCATTGAGGAATGCAGAGGAACAGAGAGATCTTGGAATAATGGTTCATCATTCTTTGAAAGTGGAATCTCATGGGGATAGAATGGTGAAGAAGGCTTTTAGAATGCCTTAAATGCCATAAATCAAAGCATAGAATATATGAGTTAGGAAGTGATGTTGAGATTACTCAAGGCATTGTGAGGCCGAATTTGGAATTCTGTGTGCAGTTCTGGTCCACAAATTATAGGAAGGATATCAATAAGGTAGAAAGGGTGCAAAGAAGATTTACTAAAATGTTGCCTGGATTGCAGTATCTAGAATACAAAGAAGATTGATTAGACTGGGTCTTTATTCCATGGAGTGTACAAGGTTGAGCGGGGATTTGATAGAGGTATTTAAAATTATGAGGGGGATAAATAGAGTAAATGTGAATAGATGAGTTTGGAACAAGGGGTCATAAGTTAATGGTTAGGGGGCAAAAGTTTAGAAGTAACATGGGAGGGAGCTTCTTCACTCAGAGAGTGGTGGCTGAATTTTAAGAAAAAATTTGAAATGTGTTGTCGTACATTAAGTGTAATAAAAGAAAACTAAGAGATGAAAATGGGGAAAAGGGTGATGGAGGTGGCGAAGAGATGGAAAAGAGGTGTATGCAAGATATAAGATGGCCATGTTGAACTATATGACTATAAACATTAATGGAATACATAACCAAATTAAAAGGAAGAGGCTACTAAATTTATTGAAGAAGGAAAAAAATAGATATAGCATTTGTGCAGGAAACGCATCTAACTGAAGTGGAACAAACAAACTAAAGAGAGACTGGATAGGACACGTAACGGCAGCATCATATAACTCAAAAGCTAGAGGTGTAGCCATACTAGTTAACAAAAATGTACCAAACAAAATAGAGGAGGAAATAATAGATCCGGCAGGGAGGTATGCAATGAATTACATCCTCACATATATTTCAAACAAGGATCAAAAGTTTATGAAGGATATTTTTTTTGAAGATTGCAGACACACAAGAAAATATATTGATAGGAGGGGATTTTACCCTTAATTTGGACCCAATGTTGGATAAAACTGGACAAAAGACAAGTAAAAAGAATAAAGTAGCCAAATTTATGATTAAATCAATGCAGGAAATGAAAATGAATAAATGTATTCATTGGAAAAGATAACATATAATTTAAAAAATAAAGTCACAATATCTGAGCAAATTTGGGAACCATACATGGAACATATCAGGACATAAAATGAGAATGAAAATGATAAGAAGACAAAACAACGAGATTCAGTGTGTAATAAATAGATAACGCATTTTTCTTGTTTATTTTCCTTTGTGAGAAAATATTGTTTTATGTTTTTATTGTATTGTAGATGTTGAATATTTATGGGTTTTGGAGGGGGGTGGGTAGAGGGGAAAGAGGGAAATGGGAAAAAAGGGAGAAAAGACAACTGTGTAAATTTAATGAGAAATGTTTGAACATATTTTGGTTGATATGGTTCATAGTGTGAAAAATAAAAAATTATAAAAAAAAGAAAAAAGTTGGATACGTGCATGGATGTGAGGAGATTGGAGGGTTATGGTCAGGGAGCAGGTAAGTAGGACTAAAGGACATCACTTAAATCGGTACAGACTAGAGGGGTCAAGATGGCCTGTTTCCATTATATGGTTATATGTTATGTTCTATATTTATTTTTTAACTGTTCAAATGTCCATAAATTATTTCACAAAAAGCAATCTTTTATTCTTTTAATTCCTTTTCTTGCCCATTCCTTAAAACATAAATTGTCTATTGTAAAAGGAATTGATAGCTTTTGCATTTGAAACATTTTTTTGTATTTAATAATTTATCATCTTTTTCTCCAGATGTATCCTCTTTTATATTTTTAGTATATGATGTTGTATTGGTAGATTGTTATGTTGCAACAGTTTCTCATGCCATAGAGTAAATGTTCTGGGACCTTTTCTCCTAATTTATATAATTCTGTCATGAGCCAAGCCAGTTTTTCTCCCGTCTATTAAAAATCTGATAGATATCTTAACTGTGCTGCCCTGTAATAGTTTTTGAAATCCTCCTTGTTTATACACCCATGTTAATTTTTCCAAAGCCACTCTTGATTTTTTACCCTTCCATAGAAACTTTTTTATTAATTTATTTAATTTCGTTTATTAAAAAAAATTCCCTTGTCAAGGGAATCGGTAGCATTTGGAACAAATATTGTAGCCATGGAAATACATTCATCTTGATGCAGTTTACTCTCCCTATTAGTGTTAATGGTAAATCTTTCCATTTCTCTAAATCTTCCTGTATTTTCTTTATTAACAGTTAGTAATTTAATTTATACAAATGATTTAAATTATTACCTATTCTGATACCTAGGTAATGTATGGCCATTTAAAAGGGGATTCCCTTTTACATTTTGTATAATTGACTGTTAATTGGTATCACTTCACTTTGATCAATATTAACCTTGTATCCTGATATTGCCACATATTCTTTCAATTTTGCATATAACATTTTTATTGATTTATCTAGGTCCATTAAATATACTAATAATATCAACCACAAATAAGCTCATTTTAAATTCTTCCTCTTGTGCGGGGACAGAAACACACCACTGGATATGGTGATGGTTTCAGTTGAACTGTTTATTTGAATTTCACGGGCGCTCCTTTAAAGCCAATGGGAGTCCTGCCCCACGCAGCAGTGACGTCACCACATTGCCCGGGGCACGAGCTGTGGCCTAAGCCATGAGGCAATGAGCAACCCCCAATGGCACCATCTTTCTGCAGCTGCCCAGCCAGTGTGGCAGTACAAGGGGGGGCCGGTTCACTCACAGAGTTGTGCGCTGCCACACAACCCCCCCCCCCAGAACTGGCTTATGTGCCCCGCCGCTTGGGCGGCCGACCCCGCCACTTAGGTTGGGCCATCTGCACGGGTTGGTCTAAGTCCTCCTGCGCCGGCTTCAGTCGGTCAATTATGAATAGTTCCTCCCTGCCCTCAATGTCCAGAGTGAAAGTCTTTCCTGATCGGTGGAACTCTTTGTACGGCACTGCAGAGGGGTGAGGTGTAGGCCACGACGGACGAACACAAACTCTGCTGAGGCCAGCTCTTTGGGTTGTTCACTGGGTACTTGCTATGGTGGGTCAGTGGTGAGGGTGCCAACCAGGCAAGTCTGTTGTGGAGGTCTGTGAGAGGGATTGAGATCTCACCTCCAGATTCTGCGCCCATTCCAAAAAACTCCCCTGGTACCGACAGCAGTGCACCGAAGAAGAGTTCCGCAGAGATGAAGCCTGGAAGTCCTCTTTTGGAGACGTTCAAATGCCAAGCAGGACCCACGGCAGCTCGTCTTTTAGCCGCGCCATGAGAGCCGCCTTGAGGTGCTGGTGGAAGCATTCTATGAGTCCATTTTCCTGGGGTTGATAGGCTATGGTGTGGTGGAGCTTGATTCCCAAGCGGTTTGCTAGTTGTGCCCAGAGGGCAAAGGAAAACTGGGCACCCCTGTCACTGGACATGTGGGCTGGAATGCCGAACCGGGCGACCCAGTTAGTGAGCAGGGCCCTGGTGCAGGACTTAGCGGATGGGGATGGCTTCCGGCCACCACGTCATCCAGTCGACCACTATCAGGAGGTAGTGGGCGTCCCTGGATACTGGTAGTGGGCCCACTATATCAATGTGGATATAGTCAAATCTCCTGGCTGGCGGATCAAAATGTTGTATCAGGGCTCTAACATGGCACTGGACTTTGGAGGCTTGGCAGTGTGTACGATTCCTCGCCATCTGGGCCACTTGTTTTTTTAATCCGTGCTAAACGAAAGGTTCCATCACCTTGCGTACTGATGTCTTGACTAAGGGGTGGGCCAGGTCGCGAATCATCCGGTACGCCTTCTGCCTCCACTAGGGGGAGACTACCGGTCGCGGCGAGCCGGTCGAGACATCGCACAGGAGTGTGTCATGGCTGCCAGGCAGCTTCAGGTCCTCGAGGCGCAAGCCAGTGATGGCAGTTCAGAAGACTTGCGTCTCCTTCTCCTCCCTCTGGGGCTGAGCTAATTGGGCATAGTTCAGGCCAGGGGACAAGGTGCGTCAGCAACGACATTGTCCTTACCCACCCGGTGTCAGATGTCGGTGGTGAACTCCGAGATGTAGGAAATTTGTCACTGCTGGTGTGCCGACCAGAGATCCTTAGCCTTGTCGAGGGCCTGAGTGAACGGCTTGTGGTCCTTGAAAGCGGTGAATGGTCTGCCCTCCAGGAAGTAGCGAAAGTGCCTGATAGAGAGGTACAAGGCCAGAAGCTCCCTATCGAATGCACTGTACTTCAACTCGGGTGGTTGGAGGTGCCAGCTGTAGAAGGCCAGCGGGCACCACGGCCTGTTGACTTCTTGCTCGAGGACGCGCCCCGATGGCCATGGTGGACGCATCCACCGAGAGTGCTGTGTGGGTGTCGGGCCGTGGGTGGGCCAGTAGGGTGGCACTAGTGAGGATGGACTTGGTCTGTGCGAAGGAAGTTTTGGCCTCCTTCGTCTACTTGGCTGAGATCAGGGCATTATGCGGGTGACCCACAGGATGAAACAATGATAGAAGTTCATCCCGGTGAACTCCTGAAGGCCCTTGAGGGTATCTGGCTTGGAGAACTGCTGTATGGCGTTGACCTTGTCCTGTGATGGTGCTGCTCCATCCACGGTGATGGTACTGTAGCAACTATTTTCCGAACTGACATTTGGCCACGTTGATGGTGAGGCCGAATTCAGCCAGGCGGGCGAACAGTGTGCGGAGATGGGTCATGTGCTCATGTGATCTCAACTGGCGATGAGGATGTCATCAAGATAGATGAACACCAAGTCCAGGTTTCTACCCTCTGCGTCCATGAGCCACTAGAAGGTCTGGCTGTGTTCTTCAGGCCAAGGGGCATCTGTAGGAATTTGAAAATGCTGAACAGGGTGATGATGGCAGTTTTGCCACTATCATCCAGGTATACGGGCATTTGATGGTAGCCCCTCTCCAAGTCGACCTTAGAGAAAACTCTGGCGCCGTGTAGGTTAGCTGCAAAGTCCTGTATGTGGGGGATGGGGTACCAGTCAGGTGTGGTTGTGTCATTGAGCCGGAGGTAGTCCCACATGGGCACCAACACCCAGAGGCCTTTGGGATATGTGCAGGGGAGAGGCCCAAGGACCGTCTGACCTGCGGACTATGCCAAGTCGTTGGAGGAGGGAGAACTCCTCTTTTGCGAGCTGCAGCTTCTCCAGCAGCAGCCATCTGGCCTTGGCATAGATTGGGGGCCCTGTGTGGTGATGTGATGACGGATGCCGTGCTGTGGCATGGTGCTGGTGAATTGTGGCTATAGAATGGTGGGGAACTTAACTAGGATGCAGGAGTACTCAATCCTGGACGTGCAGACGGTGGCTATCCCCGGGCTGTGCACGCTGTACGACTCAAGTCAAAGGAACTGGAAGGTACGGACATGCACGAGTCTCTTGCCCTTCAGGTCAACAACCAGGCTGTGCACTCGGAGGAAATTTGCTCCTAGAAGCGCAGTTCTCATGGTGGCTAGCAGGAAATTCCAGCGGTATTTGTCTGGCCCGAGGTGTACCTGAATGATCCGTGTACTGAAGGTCTTTTTTTATATAATTTTTTACTTTTTACACAGTGAACCATAACAACCAAAATATTGTCAAACATTTCTCATTAAATTTACATAGTTGTCTTTTCTCCGCATTTTTTCCCCCATTTCCATCCCTCCCCTTTACCCACCCCCCTCCAAAATCCATACATATTCAGAATATACAATACAATAAAAACATAAAACAATATTTTCTCACAAAGGAAAATAAACAAGAAAAATGCGTTATCTATTTATTGGACACTGAATCTAGTCGTTTTGTCTTATCACTTTCATTCTCATTTTAAGGGATGGAGGTCATAGGCAAGCTCTCTCTGATATGTTCCATGTATGGTTCCCAAATTTGTTCAAATATTGTGAGTTTATTTTTTAAATTATATGTCATTTTTTCCAATGGAATATATTTATTCATTTCCATGTACCATTGCTGTATTCTCAGGCTCTCTTCCATTTTCCAAGTTGACATTATACATTTTTTTGCTATCGCTAAGGCTATCATAATAAATTTTTTTTGTACTTTATCCAATTTGAGGCCTAATTCTCTATTTATTATATTACTTAACAGAAATATCTCTGTTTTTTCTGGTATGTTATTTTTTGTGATTTTATTTAGTATCTGATTTAATTCTTCCCAAAACATATTTACTTTCGTACAATCCTAAGTTGCATGTAATATTGTTCCCATTTCGGCTTTGGCAAATACTAGAGCGCCTCGGATGCCCCCCCAGTTCCTCAACGTGGTTATCCGACTGCACGAAAACCAACAAGGTCGGGTCAGATACAGCAATGAGCTCTCTGAACCCTTCTCCATTAACAATGGCGTGAAGCAAGGCTGCGTTCTCGCACCAACCCTCTTTTCAATCTTCTTCAGCATGATGCTGAAACAAGCCATGAAAGACCTCAACAATGAAGACGCTGTTTACATCCAGTACCGCACAGATGGCAGTCTCTTCAATCTGAGGCGCCTGCAAGCTCACACCAAGACACAAGAGCAACTTGTCCTTGAACTACTCTTTGCAGACGATGCCGCTTTAGTTGCCCATTCAGAGCCATCTCTTCAGCGCTTGACGTCCTGTTTTGCGGAAACTGCCAAAATGTTTGGCCTGGAAGTCAGCCTGAAGAAAACTGAGGTCCTCTATCAGCCAGCTCCCCACCATGACTACCAGACCCCCACATCTCCATCGGGCACACAAAACTCAAAACGGTCGACCAGTTTACCTATCTCGGCTGCACCATTTCATCGGATGCAAGGATCAACAACGAGATAGACAACAGACTCGCCAAGGCAAATAGCGCCTTTGGAAGACTACACAAAAGAGTCTGGAAAAACAATCAACTGAAAAACCTCACAAAGATTAGTGTATACAGAGCCGTTGTCATACCCAAATTCCTGTTCGGCTCCGAATCATGGGTCCTCTACCGGCATCACCTACGGCTCCTAGAACGCTTCAACCAGCATTGTCTCCGCTCCATCCTCAACATTCATTGGAACAACTTCATCCCTAACATCGAAGTACTCGAGATGGCATAGGCCGACAGCATCGAATCCACGCTGCTGAAGATCCAACTGTGCTGGGTAGGTCACGTCTCCAGAATGGAGGACCATCGCCTTCCCAAGATCGTGTTATATGGCGAGCTCTCCACTGGCCACCATGACAGAGGTGCACCAAAGAAGAGGTACAAGGACTGCCTAAAGAAATCTCTTGGTGCCTGCCACATTGACCACCGCCAGTGGGCTGATATCACCTCAAACCGTGCATCTTGGTGCCTCACAGTTCGGCGGGCAGCAACCTCCTTTGAAGAAGACCGCAGAGCCCACCTCACTGACAAAAGACAAAGGAGGAAAAACCCAACACCCAACCCCAACCAACCAATTTTTCCTTGCAACCGCTGCAACCGTGTCTGCCTGTCCCGCATCGGACTTGTCAGCCACAAACGAGCCTGCAGCTGACGTGGACATTACCCCTCCATAAATCTTCGTCCGCGAAGCCAAGCCAAAGAAAGAAACTTCAATTGTTGAAATGTTAATAAATTATTTCCCAAAAAAACAGTTTTCTATTCTTTTGATTCCTTTTCTCTCCCATTCTCAAAAGGAAAGGTTGTCTATTCTAAAAGGAATTAGCAGATTTTCCATGTATTAAGTAAATGATGTAGTACTGGTGAGTTTTTATATTGCACCAGCTTTTCATCCCACTTATAAAGTACATGTTCCGGTGCCTTTTCCCTTATTTTATCAAGTTCTATCTTAGTCCAGTCTGGTTTTTCCCTTGTCTGGTAAAAATCTGATAAATACCTTAATTGTGCTGCTCTATAATAATTTTTAAAGATTGGTAACTCCAAACCACCTCTCTGTTAATTTATCTAATGCTATCCTCAGTTTCCCCCCTTTCCATAAGAATTTCCTTATTATTCTCTTTAGTTCATTAAAGAATTTCTCTGTTAAGGGAATTGGCAATGATTGAAATAAGTATTGTATCCTTGGGAAGACATTCATTTTAATGCAATTTACCCTCCCTATCAACATTAACGGTAATTCTTTCCAATGTTCTAACTCTTCCTGCAATTTCTTTATTAGTGTCTGATAATTTAGTACAGATGGCTTAAGTTATTATCTAACCTAATACCTAGGTATCAGATTGCTTGTGTTTGCCATTTAAATGGTGATTCTTTTTAAATTCTGTATAGTCTGCATTACTCATTGGCATTCATTCACTTTTATTTGTGTTGATATTGTACCCCGATATTTCTCCATATTCCTTCAATTTCTTATGTAATTCTTTTACTGATACCTCTGGTTCTGTTAGGTATACTATGATGTCATCTGCAAATAAACTGATTTTATACTCCTTCTACTTTATTTTTATCCCTTTTATTTTATTTTCTATTCTTATCAGTTCTGCCAAAGGTTCTATTGCTAAGGCAAACAATGAGGGGGATAGCGGACATCCCTGACTAGTTGACCTACTTAATTTAAAGTGACACGATACATATCCATTTACTGTTACCTTCGCCAATGGTCCATTATACAATGCTTTAATCCAATTTATATATTTTTCTGCTAGGTTGAACTTCTGTAATAATTTAAATAAGTAATTCCACTCTCCTCTGTCAAAGGCTTTTTCTGTGTCTAGAGCAACAGCCACTGTTGGATTCCTATTTCCTTGAACTGTGTGGATTAGATAAATAAGTTTCCAGACATTGACCGCTGTTCATCTTTTCTTAATAAATCTAGTTTGATCATGTTTTATTATTTTAGGTACACAATCGGCCAATCTGTTTGGTAATAATTTCACTATTATCTTATAGTCTGAGTTAAGTAGAGATGTTGGTCTATATGATCCTGTTGTTAATGGATCCTTCCCTGCCTTTGGTATTACTGTAATTATTGCTATCTTACATGAATCTGGCAAGTTTTGTGTTTCTTATACTTGGTTCATTACTTCCAGGAGAGGAGGAATTAATAACTCTTTAAATGTTTTATAAAATTCTATTGGAAATCCATCCTCTCCTGGTGTTTTATTGTTCACAGCTTTTTTAATATATCCTGTACTTCCTCTATTTCAAATGGTTTTATTAGTTTGTTTTGTTCCTCTTGCAATTTCAGCAGTTCAATTTTAGCTAAAAATTCCTCTATTTTATCATCTTTCCCCTTGTTCTCAGTTTGATACAATTGTTCATAAAATTCCTTAAAATCTTCATTAATCTCTGTTGGATTACGTGTAATTTGTTTATCCTTTTTCCTTGATGTCAGTATTGTTCTTTTAGCTTGTTCTGTTTTAAGTTGCCAGGCTAATATTTTATGTTTTTATCCCAGTTAGTAATACTTTTGCTTTGTTTTCATTATGTTCTTCTCCACCTTGTACATTTGTAATGTTTCGTATTTAATTTTTCTCTCCATCAATTCTATCCTTTTCATTATATCATCTCTTTTTACTAATTCCTTTTCTGTACTTACTATCTCCCTTTCCAACTGCTCTATTTCCCGATTATAATCCTTTTTCATCTTAGTCACATAGCTTATTATCTGCCCTCTAATGAAGGCTTTCATTGCATCCCATAATATAAATTTGTCTTTCACTGATCCTGCATTTATTTCAAAATATGTTTTAATTTGGGGTTCAATAAACTCCCTAAATTCCTGTCTTTTAATTAGCTTGGAGTTTAACCTCCATCTATATGTTCTTGGTGGGATGTCCTCTAGTTCTATTGCTAATAATAAGGGTGAATGATCTGATAGTAGTCTAGCTTTATACTCAGTTTTCCTAACTCTCCCTTGAATATGGGTTGACAACAAAAACATATCAATCCTTGAGTAAGTTTTGTGCCTACTTGAATAATATGAAAATTCCTTCACTCTTGAGTGTTGCCTCCTCCATATATCCATAAGTTTCATTTCCTGCATCGATTTAACCATAAATTTAGTTACTTTATTCTTTTCACTTGTCTTTTGTCCAATTTTATCCAACACTAGATCCATATTAAGGTTAAAATCTCCTCCTATCAATATATTTCCTTGTGTGTCTGCAATCTTCAAAAAAAATATCCTTCATAAACTTTTGATCCTCCTCATTAGGCGCATATATATTAAGCAAATTCCAAAATTCTGAGTATATCTGATGCTTTATCATTGTATACCTCCCTGCCGGATCTATTATTTCCTCTTCTATTTTGATTGGTACATTTTTGTTAACTAGTGTGGCTACACCTCTTCCTTTTGAATTATCAGATGCTGCCATTATGTGTCCTACCCAGTCTCTCTTTAGTTTATTATGTTCTGCTTCATTTAGATGCATTTCCTGCACAAATGCTATATCTATTTTTTCCTTCTTCAATAAATTTAGTAGGCTCTTCCTTTTAATTTGGTTATGTATTCCATTAATGTTTATAGTCATATAGTTCAACATGGCCATCTTATATCTTGCATACACCTCTTTTCCATCTCTTCGCCACCTCCATCCCCCTTTTCCCCATTTTCATCTCTTAGTTTCTCTTACTACACTTAATGTACGACAACATATTTAAGACATAAGGTACCCCTCACAGTTCTCACATCCACTAATACCTTAATCCCAAAGGTTCGTGTGTTGAAGGACTTTATGTCAGTGCTGTTCGCTGCCCATAGGGTTGGGCCTCATGCTCTTGTGCGGGATTCGAGGGCAGTGAGGGGAAGCATGCTCAATTTTGCTCATGATCCATTTGCCTTGTTGACCACTTCATCAAAGGCGCACATCACATGGTAGAACATCGTGGAGTCAGAGGTGATCTGTCTGAGATGAAACTATGCCTCTGCGTGCATGAACCACGTACGAGGTCAATGGGTCCAAAAGATGGGGAGTTTCATGGAGACAGCACTGATCGCTGATCATTCCATGTTTGGAGACCAGATAACATCTGGGCTCTGCGGGGTCACCAATGTAGTGGGTGCTACACACATGGAAACAAACCACTGGACATGGTGGAGGTTTCAGTTGAACTGTTTATTTAAATTTCATGCAGCGGTGACATCACCACATTGTCTGGGCGCAAGCTATGGCCTAAGCCATGAGGCAATGAGCAAGCCCTGACAGCGCCATCTTTCTGCAGATGGCCCGCCAGCACGGCAGTACAAGCAGGGCCAGTTCACTCACAGAGATGTGTGCCGCCAAACTCTTTTACTTTTATTCCCTTTATCATAGGTTCTTTTCTTATCACTCTGCCAATGGTTCTATAGCCAAAGCAAACAGGGAAGGTGATAATGGGCATCCCTGTCTTGTTAACCTTCTCTATTTAAAGTAGTCTGAAACATATCCATTTGTTACCACTTTAGCCAAAGGACCATTATACCTCTAATCCAATTATTACATTTTTACAGTAATTTGAATTTCTGTAGTAGTTTAAACAGGTAATTCCATTCCACCCTATCAAAAGCTTTCACTGCATCAAGAGCCATGGCCACAGTTGATGTTTTATTTATTTTTGCTGTAGGGATTAAATTAATAAATTTACAGACATTATCTGCTGCCCTTCTATTTTTAACAAATCCTGTTTGATCCAGCGTCACTAATTTTGGTTCACAGTCGATAGTAATTTTGCCATTAATTTAGTAAAGATATTGGTCAAAATGAACCCGATGACAACAGGTCTTTTCCTGTTTTTGGAATTACTGTGATTATTGCCATTTTACACAAGTCAGGCAAATTTTGGGTCTCTTCCACCTGTTTCATTACCTCTAAGAGGGGCAAAATAAATAGATTATTGAATACCTTATAAAACTCTGTAGGAAATCCATCTTTGCCTGATGCTTTATTATTTGGTAATGTCATTAGTGTATCATGTATTTCTGTAATTGTCAGCGGATTTAGTAATTTATTTTGATATTCCAATTGCAATTGGGGTAATTCAATGTTTGACTAAAACTCATCTATTTTGTCATTCTTCCCTGGGTTTTCGGTTTGATACAATTGCTTATAAATTTTTAAAAAATTTTCATTAACCTCTAATGGGTTATATGAGATCTGTTTATTCTTCTTCCTTAGTTCTTGTTGCTTGTTCTGTTTTTATTTGCCAAGCCAATATTTTGTGGGTTCACTATCAATTCTCTCTTTTTCTCTATATCTTCCCTTCACAATAAATCTTTCTCTATCGTTACTATCTCTTTTTCCAACCGTTCTATTTCCAGATCATATTCTTTTTTAATCTTGGTCATATAACTAATTATTTGTCCCTAATAAAGGCCTTCATTATGTCCCATAATATAAATTTGTCTGTTACAGAATTTGCATTTATTTCGAAATATATTTGTTGTTCTATGTATTTGCAAAAGTCTTGCCTTTTTAACAATATGGGGTTCAACCTCCATCTATATGTTTTCAGTGGAATATCCTTGAAAGCAATTGTCAATAACAAGGGTGAGTGGTCTGATAAAAGTCTTGCCTTATATTCGGTCTTTCAAACTCTCCCTTGAATCTGTGCCGACAACAAGAACATATCAATCCTAGAGTAGGTTTTATGTCTGTTTGAATAATATGAATAATCACTTTATTTTGGATGTTGTTTTCTCCATATATAAATTATCTTAATATCATGCATTGAGTTCAATGTAAATTTAGCTGCTTTATTTTTTATAGTAGTCTTCCCAGTTTTATCTATTGACATGTCAAGGTTAAAATTAAAGTTTCCCCCAAGTAAAATGTGTCCCTGTGTGTCTGTTATCTTTAAAAAAAATGTCCTGCATAAATTCCTGGTCATCTTCATTAGGTGCATAAATGTTCAACAAGTTCCAAGATTCTGAATAGATCTGGCACATCATCATTACATATCTACCCGCTGGGTCTGTAATTACTTTCTTTATCTTAATCGGGCACACAAAACTCAAAACGGTCAACCAGTTTACCTATTTCGGCTGCACCATTTCATCGGATGCAAGGATCAACAACGAGATAGACAACAGACTCGCCAAGGCAAATAGCGCCTTTGGAAGACTACACAAAAGAGTCTGGAAAAATAACCAACTGAAAAACCTCACAAAGATAAGCGTATACAGAGCCGTTGTCATACCCACACTCCTGTTCGGCTCCGAATCGTGGGTCCTCTACCGGCATCACCTACGGCTCCTAGAACGCTTCCACCAGCGTTGTCTCCGCTCCATCCTCAACATTCATTGGAGCGACTTCATCACCAACATCGAAGTACTCGAGATGGCAGAGGCCGACAGCATCGAATCCACGCTGCTAAAGATCCAACTGTGCTGGGTAGGTCACGTCTCCAGAATGGAGGACCACTGCCTTCCCAAGATCGTGTTATATGGCGAGCTCTCCACTGGCCACTGAGACAGAGGTGCACCAAAGAAGAGGTACAAGGATTGCCGAAAGAAATCTCTTGGTGCCTGCCACATTGACCACCGCCAGTGGGCTGATATCGCCTCAAACCGTGCATCTTGGTGCCTCACAGTTCGGCAGGCAGCAACCTCCTTTGAAAAAGACCGCAGAGCCCACCTCACTGACAAAAGACAAAGGAGGAAAAACCCAACACCCAACCCCAACCAACCAATTTTCCCTTGCAACCGCTGCAACCATGTCTGCCTGTCCCACATCGGACTTGTCAGCCACAAACGAGCCTGCAGCTGACGTGGACATTACCCCTCCATTAATCTTTGTCCGCGGAGATAAGCCAAAGAAAGAGAAAAGAATATAACAACTCCACTGGCTTTTGAATTGTACAATGATACCACTACATGACCTACCTAGTCTCTCTTCAGTTTGTGATGTTCTAATTCCATTAAGTGTGTTTCTTGTATAAATGCTATATCTATTTTCTCTTTTTTTTAAGTAGTGTCAGTAGCTTTTTTCTCTTAATTTGATTGTGAATTCCATTAATATTAATTGTCATATATTTCAATGTATTCATCTTACCCATCCACTTTCACCTCTATTCCACCTCTTCAACCCCTCCATCTCCCTTCTTCTAAAATCACTCTTTAGATTGTTCTTCTTTATGTGATGACACAACTAGTAGGAAAATAACAAAAACCATAAGAAAACCAAAGAATAATATTAAATAAAACCACATTAAATCCCCCTTTACTGAGTTGTCTTTGCCACCTCGCAAGACAACCACAACTCCCTTTTCTACATGGGTTGCAGTATATACCGTAAATGTCAACAGATTTCGCAGTGGGCAGATCCTTCCCCTTCCCCAGCCCCCCCAGAGAAATCACTATATATTATTCTTTAAAATATAACAAAGCCTTTTTTTAGCCTCTTTTTTTCTTAAATGTTTGTTATCAAATTATTAACATTCAAACTTATTTATATACCTTATCTTTACAGTCTTTTTATTATTTTCTTTACTCCTCTTCCAGTTGCTTATTTGGTAATTGATCTGCAAACAATGAGCTTCTTCTGGATTTGAAAACAGTCTATTTTGTCCACCAGGGATGAATATCTTCAACACTACTGGATGCCATAACACTAAGTTATAACCTTTTTTCCATAGTACAGTTTTTGTTAAATTAAACTCCTTTCGCTTCTGTAAATGTTCGAATCTGGATAAAAAAAATCCATTGTACTCCAATGGTTCCTTATTTTCTTTCACTCTTTTAATTACCATTTCCAATATTTTCTCTCTTGCTGTGCATCATAGTAGTTTTATTAGTATGGAACACGGTTTCTGCTATGGTTGCGGCTTTGTTGCCAATGCTCTGTGGGCTCTTTCAATTTCTATTTCTTCTTGGATTTCATCACTACATCACTTAGCTTTCTCATTTCTGCCATAGCATTTTCCATTCTGTGTATTTTTACATCTGTCTCTTGCATGGTCTTTTTAATAGTACTGAACTCAGCCATTATTGTTCCCATTAGAATATTTATTGGACTGTCAAAATATTCCTTATCTACCATCTGCATATGTTTTTAATGTATTTTTTCTTGTACGTCTTTATATTCCTCTTGATCTTCTTTCTTTTGTTCCATTTCTTGGCTCCGTGTTGATCTTGCTTCTATTGTTGTCTTCTCCCCGGCTTCTCCCATTATAGAGTCACCATCTTGCTCTCAGCGTCCTTTCCCTTCTGTGTCCTCTTTAGTATGCGTACTGCGCATGCGCAATTCCTCACACATGCAACACTGGTATTTCTTTTTCAGGCTCCGCAAGCCAACGTTCCAGATCGCCCCAGGGGACTGATATACCGGGTTTACAGCTTGGTTCATCCTCTTTGGGAGAGCTCCCTGTTCATGGACTCCGGTAAGGCCTTCCTCTTTTTTTCTGATGATTTCTTCATCTCTTCTTTGCTTGCCATTGCAGTCTTTTCCTTCTTTGGAACCATCCTCAGAATCTTCTTATACTTTTTATCTTGCAACTTTTTTATGTTTTACTTCTCTGCCTTGTTTTTCTACCTTTTTTTTCAACTTTCTCTGTGGAGGGCTTGTTTTCCATAACCAGCCACTACTCCATCACGTGACCACCTCATCTCTTCCTCAATGATCATCAACAGAGGTGCATCCCAAGGATGTGTCCTTAGTCCACTGCTCTACTCATTATACACCCATGACTGTGTGGCCCGGGTACGATTCCAATCTACAAGTTTGCTGATGATATCACATTTGTTGGCAGAATTACAAATGGAAATGAGGGATCCTTCAGGAGGGAGAGAGATCAGCTCATTGAATGGTGTAATGACAACAACTTTGCACTCAAGGTCAGCAAAACCAAGGAGATGATTGTGGACTTCAGGAGGAAGTTATGGGAACACAACCCAGTGTTACGAGCCCAGAGGACCGCAAAACACAGCAGCAATAGATATTCACCAAGACAAATCGTTACTTAAACAAACATTGCTTTTTAATTTAAAAACAGAATCACACTTTAACTTATCACTATTGACTTAACTATCCTAACTTAACCCCTTCTAATTCTAAGTGCACGTGTATGTAATGTGTGTGTAAGTTCAGAAAAAGTTCTTTGATTCACAGTCCAATCTCACTTCTCATTCCTCCAAGTTCACTGGTTGCAGGCAATTCTTATACTGTGCACACAATTTAACATTTATAAAGTTCACCAGGCTTTGGTGCTTGAAAGGTAAATGGTTCCCACTCAGCAAGGTTCTTGGTGGTTTTCAGAGAGATTTGTTGTTTGTTGGACATCCACAACTAATTCCTTTAAATCGGCCACTTGCTGAAGAAACTTGGCCCCTCAAGGTTCTCCAGATGATAATCTCTTTCTTTCAGGTCACCACAGAGTGCCTTTTTGTTTCCCTTATTTCAGGTGAAACATTATACATCCAGTCCTCTCCTCTTGCATGAACCACAAGGTCTTTGACCAGGCTGAACTAAGCACTCACAACCCGTCTTCCAAATGGGGTTTTCCACAAGCTTTCCAGCTTGTCCTGTTCCAGTTCCATTTGCTGCTGCTGACTGTAGAACTGATCTGTGTGTGTGTGTGTGTGTGTGTGTGTGTGTGTGTGTGTGTGTGTGTGTGTGTGTGTGTGTGTGTGTGTGTGTGAGAGAGAGAGAGACACACACACACACACACACACACACACACACACACACACACACAGAAAGCCCGTTTTACTCTCCCTGCTTGCAAAACCACATGACCCTCCAAGTTCCACTCCAGACAGAATCCGGTTCCAACAAGCTCTATCATCTGTTGCCTTTTTGTAAAGAACAATCCATTAGTGAAGTCTCTTGGGCACTCTCCAAAGCTCCAGCAAAGGTTCTGGGCTGATATGTCTCGCATTAGCAGAGCTCCAGCATTTTAAATAAGATCTGTTTTAAAGTCTTTGTATGTGACCTACACTAAAAACCCTGCCCCAATTTATCTCTCATAAACATTTCTATATTCTGTCACACTTATCTTCATCAAGGGATCAGTGGTGGAGAGTATCAAGAACTTCAAATTCCTGGGTGTTAACATCTCCGGGGATCTATCCTGGAGCTTCCATGTTGATGCAATCACAAAGAAGGCTCGCTAACAGCTATACTTGGTGAGGTGTTTGAGGAGATTCGGTATGTCACTGAAGACTCTCATTAACCTCTACAGGTATACTGTAGAGAGCATTCTGGCTGGCCGCATCACCACCTGATATGGAGGCGCCAACTCTCAGGACAAGAATAAACTCCAAAGAGATGTCAACTCGGACTGTGACATCACATGCACCAGACTTCACTCCATCGAGGACATCTACATGAAGCAGTGTATTAAAAAAGCAGCCTCTATCCTCAAGGACCCCCACAACCCAGGACATATCCTCTTCACACTGCTACCATCGGGGAAAAGGTACAGGAGGTTAAAGATGAACACTCAACAGCACAAGGACAGCTTCTTCCCTGCTGCCATCAGATTTCTGAATAATCAATGAACTTTTCGTGCATTATTATTTTAACTTTTTTTATAGTAATGTTGTAAGGTGATTATAATATGTTTGCACTGTGATGCTGCCACAAAACACTGAATTTCATGACTTATTCATGGCAATAAATTCTGATTCTGATGGATATCAGTACCACTGGGTAGCATTAATTGAGACAGAAATACTAAAGGAACTCAACAGGACTCATAGGGAATAAAGATATATCACCAATGTTTTTGGCTTGAGCCCTTCTTCCATAATGAGTTAAAAGCAGGCAGGTGCCTGTATTAAAAGAAAGGGCAGGGGAGGGAATATAGACCAACAGACAAAAGGTATTAATTGTATAGGGATAGAGCACAGGAGAGAGGAAAGGTGAGGTTTGATTGGGGAGGGGGCTGTTTGCTCTGTGAATGCAGAGCTGGGGGAAAGAAAACAGAGGGAAAAGGGAAGAGACAGACAGACAGACAGACAGACAGAGCTAGATGAGAGGACACATGGAGTCCCCAGACAGAATATGAAGTTTTGTTCCTCCAATTTGTAGGCGGCCCCAGACTGGCAGTGCATGAGACCATGGGCAAGGGAATGGGTGACCACAGAGAAATCCTCACTATTGCGGGGACATAGCAGAGGTGCTTAAGGAAATGTCCTGTCCCTGCAACGTAGAGGAGACCACAATGGGTGCACCAGATGCAGTAGATGACACCTGCAGATTGCGGGGATATAGCTGAGGTGCTTAAGGAAATGTCCTGTCCCTGCAATGTAGAGGAGACCACAATGGGTGTACCGGATGCAGTAGATGACACCTGCAGATTCACAAGTGTAATGTTGCTTCATCTGTAAAGACTGCAGCAGACATGTCTTCCCTTCTCCTCTCCATGCCTTCTAGGGGGACAGTTCCCTCTGTGGCTCCCTTGTCCACTCATCTATTCCCACCAATCGCCCCCTTGGTGTCAACTCTTGTGACTGCAGGATGTGCTGCACTTGTACCCACACCTCCTCTCTCACCACCATTCGGGACTCTAGTCAGTCCTTCCAAATGAAGCAAAAGTTAATTCATGTTAGTGTGATTGGTAACAAAGCATTTGCCAGGTTACTTGTTGTTGAAGGGAACAGAGCAGCAACAGTTTTAAACAGAGAATTTGTCTTATTATGGCCATGTGATAGAGAAACAAGAGACCTGTCAAAGTAATGTTCACTAAGCTTAACAATGAAGCCCATGCAACAGAGAAGACTTCATTTTTACTGAAAAATCAGTCTTTCAAAGCATAAAGAATGGAGAAACACAAATGCTATCTCTGGCAGCTGATGAATATTAATTTAGGGCACAGACTTTTGTAACAGCTAGCATTTATCTATGATTTTAATGTGGCAATATATCCTAAAACTTATCACAATCGCAGATTCAGATATAACAAAGAGCCTCATATTTGTACAGGTAACAAAACACTTGATCATTGTAAAAGGGAAGAAAGGTGTATTTTTTTTAATTGCAGGAGATACAGGAGATCTGAAATAAAAAAGCGAATGCAAAAAGCCCTCAGGGATGTCTGGAAAGAGGAATGTTGGTAACAGTTCAGGTCTATGAAGAGTCTTGGACCTGGAACCTGAACCCTTTCTTTGTTTACATTTCTCTCTTTTGCCTCTTTTCTTGAGTGCAGTTTTTTTGCACTACTGATAAGTAGAAATTATGCCTGGCCCGCAGGAAAAAAGAATCTTAGGGTTTTATGTGATGTGATATATGTACACAGACAATACATCTAAATTTTGAACTTTTAAGTTGTTGCTACTCTACTTGGACCGGAGCAGGCTGAGTGGGCACAGGTGTACAAAATTGGGGGTGTGGAATGATGGTGTAGGTGGGAGATGTGGAAAAATGCCTGTCTTGGCAGAATTAATTATTTTTTTAAAAATTGAATAACTTTAAAGATCTCTCGTAATGGCTACAAGAAATCTAAAGCTCAAACTGTAAAGAAAATGGCTACAACAGAAGCAACAGTAATGGAAGAAACTGAGTTCAACCTCAGTTTTGATTCCTCTCCAGCTTCTTTCGGTGCATCCTCCTTGGGTGAGAATTCCACCTCCAGCGCCACTTCCTCAGGGAATTGAAGAAGATGGCACTAGAGCATGGAGGAAGACTGCAGACATGACTCAGGAACAACTGCGCATGTGTGGATCTTTGCGCATGCGCACAACAGAAGCAGCCTGCATGGAGCCTGCGGGCCCCTGTATCAACCAGCATTGTGGGCCCTGTGTCGACCAGCATTGCTGGCCAGACAAGGGCCAGGCAAAGGTCTCGTGTACAGGCTCAGCTGCTGACAACATCAAGAGAAGAGGAAGAGATCAGAGTAGAAGAAGAAGGATGTGTGCCACAGTCACAAGGAGAGGAATCAAAAGATGAGGGAAGAAGTCAGTACATTCAAGGTAAAGTGGGGACATACTATGTTACTCCAGAACCACTGCAACCCCAAATTTTTCATAAAATTTCTGAGCAAATAATTTTAATGAATGAGAAAATAGATAAAAATTTGCAGAAGTAAGAACAGAATTTACTACACAATTGGGAGGTATTAAGGAATAAGTTACTGTAATGAAAACTAATATGGCAAAATGTATAAAAACTGTTGACAGAATTAAAATTAAAGTTCTAAATTTGAAAATTTTAAAGATTGTCATATGGAAATAGAAGAATGAAAAGATACAATTAATAAGATAAAAGACTCTTTTACAGCGTGGGAGGTTCAGAAAAAAGACTTGTTGCAAAAAGTTGATATGTTAGAAAATCAGAGTAAAAAAAATGTCAAAATTGTTGGACTTCCTGAAGATTTTGAGAGCACTAATCCAGTACAGTTTGTTTCAAAACTAGTTATCTGAAATTCTGAGGTCTGAAAATTTTCCGAATGGACTGGAACTTGATAGAGCACACGAGAGCTCTTAGAAATAAACCGTATCCAGTAATCTATTTTGATTAAGTGTTTACATTACAAGATAGAGAAATTATATTGAAATTGGCAGTTCAAAAGCAAGGGAACAGCAAGGAGTGTTAATGATTCAGAATAATAGGGTATTATTTTATGCAGACCTGAGTAATGCTATTGTTAAGAGAAGAAAATAATTTAATCCAGCAAAATTAGTTTTATGGAAGAAAGGATATAAATTTGCTTTTGATATCCAGTCCTTAAAAGCCTTTTATGAAGAATACCAAGCACAATTTTTTTGGTAATGAATCTGAAGCTTTGCTAATGAAAAATAACCAGAATCTTCAACAGAAAGCCAGAAGCCAACTGAAATTGAAGTTGAAATTGATGATGATGAAGTCAATAGAGATCTTGAAGAAGCTTATCATACTTGATTGACGGACTCATATTGTTTTTGATATTCTTTCTGGTGGAGGCAGACTCTTTTATCTGTCTTCTCCTTCTGAGGCTGTGTGCCACTAGTGGCAAGTGGCACTTCCTGTAATAAAGGGGTTTAGTGCTGATTCTATCAGTATTTTTTGGGGTATTTTAATTTTTTTTATTATTTGGGGATTTCCTACTTTTCCCTATTTGGAGATGTAGTTTATTTTTAAGATTGGCTGTGGAGCTGACACATGCTGTGAGTCAAATATCTTTGAAATTATATTATATTAGTTTGAATTATGTAACATTTAATGTGAATGGGCTCAATAACCCAATTAAAAGGAAGAAAGTTTTAGCTTTTATTAAAAAGTTAAAAGTTGATATAGCTTTTTTGCAGGAGAACCAAGTAACAGAGAAAGAACATCAAAAGTTAAAGAGAGAATGGGTTGGTCAAGTTATGGCTTCGTCTTTTGATTCTAAAGCAAGAGGAGTAGCTATTTTAATTAACAAAAGTTGCCATTTAAATTAGAATCACTGGTTACAGACCCTATGAGAAGATTTATTTGGGAAAATTGCCAAATTTATTCAGTTTTGGACTTCTATGAATATTTATGCACCTAATGTAGATGATGAGAAATTTATTCAGGACACTCTCCTTAATCTTGCAGAAGCAAATGAAAATGTAATAATTGGTAGATATTTTAATTGTTGCTTAGACCCAATGTTAGATAAATCTCAAAAGTCTTTAACAAAAACAATAATTGCAAAAATAATTCTGACCTTAATGAAAGATTTGAATTTAGTGGATATTTGAAGAAAATTGAATCCAAGGGAAAGAGATGATTCATTTTATTCAGATCAATTTGATTCTTATTCAAGAAAAGCTTTCTTTTTAATTTCTGCTCAATTGCAAGGATGAGTTGTATATGCACAATATAAACCTAGAATCATATCAGATCATTCATCATTATTGATTTCATGTTCAAGTTTTGATAAAGTTGACTCAACTTAGAGATGGAGATTTAATTCTTAGTTATTAAAAATGTTGACTTTTGCAATTTTATAAGAAATCAAATACAAATATATTTAGATATAAATACTAATTCAGTTGATAATAAATTTATTTTATGGAATGAATTAAAAGCTTACTTAAAAACTCAAGAAATAAGTTATTCAACTAAGATTAAGAATGATTATCTTAAAGAGGTAAATAAATTAGAGAAATAAATAGTAATCTTGGAAAAAAATTTACAAAAAGATTCTTCCGATAAAAAGAGGGTAGAATTAGTAAATAAGAAAATGCATTATAATTTGATACAGATATATAAAACAGAGAAGTTAATTGAACAAACTAAAGAGAAATATTACGAACTGGGAAAGAGAGAGCACACAAGGTTTTCAATATTGCTAAATTAATCAGTTTAATTCTTGCATCTCAGAAGAAGTGAGATTTAGCCTTAATTTTATCATTAGATGCTAAAAAGGCTTTTGATAGATTGGAATGGAATTATTTATTTAAAGTCTTAGAAAAATTTCAGTTTGGACCAATTGGATTAAGACTTTATATAAAAATCCTTGGGCAAGAGTAGTTACTAATAGACAAATTTCTTCTTTTTAGTTAACTAGGTCTGCCAGACAAGGTTGTCCTTTGTCTCCAGCATTATTTGTTTTGGCAATTGAACCATTGTGTAATTAATAAGTATAGATGTTAGTATTAGAGGAATTAAAGTTAAGAAGGAGGAATTTAACATTACTATGTTTGCTGTTGATATTTTAATTTATATCAGAGATTCTGAAAATTCATTATGTTCATTATATAAGAAATTAGAAAATTTTGGAGAAATATCTGGTTATTAATTGGAACAAAAGTGAAATTATGCTGTTAGTTGAAGGGGATTATGATCGACGTAAACAAATTGCTCAATTTAAATGGACACAAAATCCAATTAAATATTTAGGTATTAAAATTGATAAAAATTTAGATAGTTTATATAAGTTAAACTATTTACCATTATTTCATAAAATTAAGAAATATTTAAATCGGTGGAATGATCTACCTGTAACTTTAACAGGTAGAGTGAATTGTATTAAGATGAATATTTTTTCCAAGGATCCAATATCTTTTTCAATCTATTCCTTGCCAAATACCTCAAAACATTTTAAATATCCTATTGTTAGGAATTTTTTAATGGAATGGAATAATGGCAAGAGAAGCCTTGGAAATTTTAACTTGGAAATTTTAATTAGGTGGTTTACAACTTTCATATTTTCAGAATTATTATAAAACGGCGCAACTGAAATTTATTTATTATTTATTGATTTAAATAATAAATTATCAGTATGGGCAAATATAGAATCAGCTAAAATTGATGAGGAATGTATATAAGGTTACCAATTCTAAGGGAATTGGTCACATGGGTGAATTTGGGCACCATAGTCACGTGGGCCAGAATGGCCTGTTACCATGCTAAATCTCTTTCTCTCGCAACCTAAACGCTAAACTATGTTAACACTCCAAAACAATAGTGAAAAAGTACCACACTCTAAAAGGTGCTGTCTTTGTAACTCAATTTAATTGCAGAAAGATTTTAAAAGATTGACAAAGTTCTAAAAACAAAATGGAAAAGGCTGGAGACATAGCAGCTCAGGCAGTATAAATGAAGAAAAACAGAGGCATCGTTTTCAGTCAATGACTCCTCACACGATAAAATGCTCTGATATTTTCCTTAAAGAGAATGTCTGTGGACCAAGAACAGCTGGTTTTCCCCCCAAACAGCTGTCAGAACATCCTGAACTGGCCTAAACATAAATTACTCTGGTACCGTCAAAAAGTCTGTCTGAACTATTGAAACAATGTAAATAATTATATTATCTGTATTTGCGTCATGGCAAGTTGTCATAATTTAAATATATACTCATGTTATTGGTGTACTTGTGGAGCTGCAACAGTTAAGAATTTCAGTGCAGTTATACATTGTATTTACATGTGTGACGCTAACTTCTGATATTTCACACCCTGGCAGGCTGGTAACTTGGGTAACCCTAAAACTGAGCAACTGTCCTAAATCTTCCCTGTTCCCGTTATTATTTTTAAAAATCAAACCCCCACCTCCCCTTTGCATTCTTTCATATTGCGAGAAACAGAAGTACCTTCACAGAAATTGCTCGAGACAAAAATTGAGAACAAAGAACATTTATTATACAACAATGCAAAGTTGGGTGCTTTCCCCTTACCCTGGGAATACACACATACACTGGGGCTCACCCAACTTTTATACAGTTGATTTCAGTATAGAAATACCTTCCCCCTTACATTCTTCTGCCTCCTGGATGAGTTTGGCATTAGGCAAATCCTGTTTGCCTACGTGCTGTTTCTGTGAACTTGGAGGACCAGGGGGTATCCTGTCGGTGTCCCATCATGTCATTGTCCTTATTCACAAACCTGCCTTTGTTCTAATTCACACCTTTCCGACTCTCAGGGCTACAACCTTCTTATATGCAGAATTTGCTAATTCGTCTAGGGCTAGAAGACCCTTATCTTATTCAGACTAACTTTACTTCCTACATCCTATTATCTATCCTTATCTCATTCATACTGGCGAACTTGCTGATTCTGTCTAAAAGGTTAGAAGACCCTTACCTTATTCAGACTAACTCTACTTCCTACATTCTAATATCTATTCTTATCCTATTCATACTGGCTTTATTCATTACACATATAGTTTCCTCATCTTCATATTTTTATCTCAGTTTTACTCATCTCTCACAATATGTACCTGTAATTTGGGAATGGACCACGTTGAACATGCATTAATTTCCCATTTAACATCTCACCCACACACAGTTACATTCAATCTCACGTTGTGGTCAGTGGCGCAGGCGCAGCTGCCCGGGTCCTCCCACTTCCCGTCGGTCTTTCGGATAGTGTCATGGCGTCGGACGGGGAAGTCGTGAGGCGCGTGTGTGAGACGGACGGTTGCGATAAGGAGGCGCGGCTCCAGTGTCCTATCTGCATTAAACTCGGCATTCAGGGCTCTTTCTTCTGTTCGCAGGTAAACCGTGGGCTTTCCCCTCCCTCCACCATTTGCCAATGATCCCTAGCTTGTGGTTTGAAGCGGGCGTTTTGAATGGGATGGTCATTGAAATCAGAGTCTGGGCTCCTGAGGCCCCGCCGTTTCACTCTCAGCCGGGGCCCTGACCCCATCTCCTTCGACCCCAAGGTTCGCCTTCAACCAGGACCTTTCGTGGGTCCTCCAGTCCCGCACTCTACCTGTTCCCCGGAGTCCTCGCCGCGGGCCCTGCTCTAACTCTTTACACCACCCCCCCCCCTCCCGGGAATTGTGCTGCCACCTTACTCCCTCCTCCCCAGGATCCTGCCCTGAATCCTCGAGTCCCGCCCTCCACATGGCCAGCAATTCCAACTTCACCACTACTTCGTACTTTAATCCTCCACTCTTGTTTCCCCTTCCTAATTCTAACAATCTCTACGTTTTGCATTCTACTCTCACCCACTTATTGCGACTCATTTCACCATCCCATCCCATTCAACTGAATCTCCAGATCAGCCTTTTCACATCTTGCAGCTCTTGCTGGATGTCTATACAGGAAGCACTTAAAGCCCTCCACTGGAGCAATCTACTCCCCCAATGTACTTGCATGGAATGCATACAAACAGTGAGAAGGTGGAGGAACTCAAGTGGGTCAGGCAGCATCCATGGACATAAATGATTAGTCAATATGTTGGGTTGAATTGGATGCAACTAACCTCCATTCTGCACCATTCACCCATTTTGCTTGTCTATCCCACACATAGCAATTCCTCCCAGTTGGCTTTATCAGGAGGTTCATTATTGAAAGGGCTTGATTCTACTTTGATGTGGGTTTATTGATAAAACCTATGTGGGGACTGCAAACTTTTCCACAGATGGGGTAGATGGCTGGTTGGGTGAGGTGCTCCTTCTGCCATTTATGGAGGGATTCCATGGATTCTAATGTTGGTACCATCCTAAATGCTTCTCCACTTTGAGGACTCATGAGGTAGGAACATCAAGAGTTGATGAGAATGTTCATTTGTTTTCTGGTGAGACTTTGAGTATAACTTTAAATATTTTCCTCTGTCTACCTTGTAAAGAGCTTTGAGTGGGTGCAGTTCTGGTTACCCAGTTTGAGAAAGAATGTCATGGAGCTAGAAAAGGTGCAGACAAAAATCGCAGGGCTGTTCATTGGGCTGAAGAGTTTAAGCTATATGATTGTCTTAGACATTTCTCCCAGGAATGTAGGAAGGAAAGGGGGGAATCTTGGAGGCATATAAAATCATGAGGGGCTGAGATAAATATAGTCTTTCTCCCAGTGAGTCTAAAACTACAGGGAATGCATTTAAGATGCAAGGGGAAGGATAGTTGAAAGGAACATGAGGGGCACCATTTTCATACAGAGGGTGCTAGTTATATGGGCCAAACTGTCAGAGGAAGTACAGAGATGGGAACAATTTGCAATTTTCAAAAGTCATTTAGACAGGTCCATGGATGGGAACAGTTTAGAGAGAGATAAGGCAAATGCAGAAACTAGAAATAGCTTGGATAAATAACTTGATCAACATACGTGGAGTTGTTGGGCTGGAAGGGCCTGTTTCTATGCTGTAAGACTGATTTGTGGGTGCCAGTTTTTGGAGTCTGATCTTGGGCAGATAAATCATATAAATTGGTGTAATTAGCACATTATTAATGGAAATATTGGCTGGGATTGGAAACTGATATTGCATTGCTTAACCTAGTGAATTTATAAGATTTTGTGGAGATTCTGTTGGTGGTACCTTTACAATATTTTGAGGTGTTGGCCAGGTCTCAAGCCCAAGAGGACAGAAACTCATTGGCCTGGTATATCATAGAAACATAGAAGATAGGAGCAGGAGTAGGTCATTCGACCCGTCGAGCCTGCTCCGCCATTCAACGAGATCATGGCTGATCTTAAAGTTCAGTACCCCGTCCCCGCCTTCTCTCCGTAACCTTTAATACCCTTATACTGAAGAAATAGATCTAATTCCCTCTTAAATATATTTAATGAACCTGCCTCTACTGCCCTCTGTAGCAATGAATTCCACAGATTCACCACCCTCTGGGTAAAGAAATTCCTCCTCATCTCAGTCCTAAATGGTTTGCCTATTATCCTCAAACCATGGCTCTGGGTTCTGGATTTTCCCATCATTGGAAATATCCCATCTGCATCCATTCTGTCCAGTCCTGCCAGAATTTTATGTCTCTATGAGATTCCCCTCTCAATCTTCTAAACTCCAGCGAGTACAATCCCAATTTGCGCAATCTTTCCTCATAAGTCATTCCAGGTATTAGCCTGGTGAATCGCCTCTGCACTCCCTCCATTGCAAGAACGTCCTTCCTTAGATCAGGTGACCAAAACTGCACACAATACTCCAGGTGTGGTCTCACCAAGGCCCTGTACAGCTGCAGAAAGGTATCCTTGTTCCTATACTCAAACCCTCTTGATATGAAGGCCAACATACCATTTGCTTTTTTAACCGCCTGCTGTACCTGCATGCTCGCCTTCAGAGACTGATGTACAAGTACCCCTAGGTCTCTCTGCACTTCCCCATCTCTTAATCTATTGCCATTCAAATAGTAATCTGCCCTCCCGTTTATATTACCAAAGTGGATAACCTCACATTTATCCACATTGTAGTGCATTTGCCATGTATCTGCCCAGTCCCTCAATTTATTCAAATCAACTGGAGCTACCTGACCCCCTCTTCCGTGCACACAACCCCTCCTAGCTTAGTGTCATCTGCAAATTTGGAGAAATTACATCCAATCCCCTCATCCAGATCATTAATGTAAATTGTGAACAGCTGGGGTCCCAGTACAGATCCTTGTGGTACCCCACTGGTCACCGCCTGCCACTCAGAAAACGAGCCATTTATCCCAACTCTCTGTCTTCTACCTGCCAGCCAGTTCTCAATCCACATCAATACTTTGCCCCCAATCCCATGAGCCTTGATTTTGGAAGCCAGTCGTTTATGCGGGACCTTATCGAAGGCCTTTTGGAAGTCCAGGTACACCACATCCATTGGCTCTCCCCCATCTATTTTACCTGTCACCATCTCAAAGAATTCCAATAGATTTGTCAAGCACGATTTACCTTTTGTAAATCCATGTTGACTCAGTCCGATTCCTTCTCTGCTAGTCATATGCTCTGCTATTACATCCTTAATAATGGATTCCATCATTTTGCCCACTACTGATGTAAGGCTCACCGGCCGATAATTCCCCACTTTTTCTCTACTCCCCTTTTTAAATAGTGGGGTAACATTAGCTACCCTCCAATCCATGGGTACTGATCCTGAGTCTATCGAGTTCTGGAAAATAATTCTTAAAGCATCTGCTATCTGAATGGCCACTTCCTTGAGTACCCTAGGATGTAGATTATCAGGCCCTTGGGATTTATCTGCCTTCAATCCCATCAATTTCACCAAGACCATATCCTTAGAGATACTGATTTCTTTCAGTTCCTCCCTTGCATTAGTCTCTATGTTTCCCAACATGCTTGGGAGGTTATTTGTATCCTCTCTTGTAAAAACAAAACTAAAGTAAGAATTTAATTGGTCTGCCATTTCCTTATTCCCCATTATATATTCCCCTGATTCCGACTGCCAGGGACCTACTCTGGATTTCACCAATCTTTTCCTCTTGATATATTTATAAAAGCTTTTGCAGTCGGTTTTTATATTTGCTGCAAGCTTACTTTCGTAATTTATTTTTGCTCTCTTGATTAATCCCTTTGTCCTCCTTTGCTGCATCTTGAACTGCTCCCAGTCTTTGGTTGCGGTACTTTTTTTTGGCCAATTGATATGCTCTCTCTTTGGACCCAATGCTGTCTCTAATTTCCCTTGTTATCCACGGTTGAGTTGCCTTTTTTGGTTTATTTTTATGCCAAACCGGTATAAACGATTTTTGCAATTTCTCCATTAGATCTGTGAATGCTTTCCATTGTCTATCCGCAGTCAACTCCCCCATAAACACCACCCAATCAATCTTACTCAACTCCCGTCTTATACCATCATAATTCCCTTTATTTAAATTCAGGACCTTAGTCTCGGTTTTAATTTCATCACTCTCCATGTCAAGTGAGAATTCGATCATATTGTGATCGCTCCTACCCAAAGGGCCTCGCACAACAAGATTGCTGATTAGCCCCTTATCATTGCATAATACCCAATCTAAAATGGCCTGCTCCCGAGTTGGTTCCTCGACATATTGGTCTAGATAACCATCCCGTAAACATTCAAGGAATTCCTCCTCCTCAGTATTTTTACTAATTTGGCTAGTCCAATCTATATGCAAATTAAAGTCTCCCATGATGACAGCTGTTCCCTTATTGCACGCTTTTCTAATTTCTCTTTTAATGCCTTCCCTCACCTCTACACTACTATTTGGAGGCCTATATACCACCCCCACTAATGTTTTCTGCCCCTTGCTATTCCTCAGTTCTACCCATATAGATTCCACATCTTCTGAGTTAATATCCTTCCTGTCAATCGTGTCGGTCCCTTCTCTCACCATCAATACTACCCCACCCCCTTTTCTTTCTTGCCGATTCCTCCTAAATATCGTATACCCCGGGATGTTAAGTTCCCAGGCTTGCCCACCCTGCAGCCATGTTTCTGTAATCCCAATCAAATCATATTTGTTTATCTCAATTTCCACAGCTAATTCATCTACCTTGTTCCGAATGCTTCTTGCATTAAGATATAAAGCCTTCAGATTTGCTTTTTTCACCCTCCTTGCTCTTTGTATCAGATCTTGATTTTCAGTAAACCTCTCCAGCATGAAAATAATCACCATTTTCCTTTCTCAATTATCATTCCTTCTACATTCCACAATCACACCCTTCTAGGCTCCCTCAATGATCATTTAACACACCCACCCTGCCCACATTTTGCCTTGTCCACTCCAACTCTATCCACCAGTAAATTTGTGGGTCAATGAAAACTTTTAGTTCTGAGCTTTATAAATTTGTGTTCAACAAGTGGATTAGGAATTTAGAACCACAAGAAGTTAAAGATGATACAGACAGATACTGTGATGTATTTGAATGATAGAACCAACTCCAAACTGACCGGCTTTGTTCCTCTGAACAATACTGACACAAATGTTTGCATAATATTACATCTTCTCGAGGTCCAAGCATGATAAGGTTTGAGCCATCCATTGAGCATAACTGGGAGGATTAGCAAAATACATCTTCTAGCCATTAAAGTGGCAAAAGCTATCACATGACAGTATGACACTGATAATCGACTGTTCTCTATCTCCACAGCAAATAAAGCTGGGATGAGATTGAATTGTAGCTGAGAAAATGTGGGAAAATGCATTTTAAAAATTTCCTTCCAATAGTGATCTAATGCTGAACAGGACCAAATCTTAGTACATAGCTAATTTATCTTTGGATAAATATGCTCTATCTTGAATTGAATAAGTGAATGATGTGCATAAGTGAAGAGGAACCGACCAATTTTAAACACTTGGTCCATATGTCCTTAGAATAGTTTAAGTCACTCTCCCAAGCACTCTTAATTTTGTTCACAGAAATGCAACATTTTTCAGAAATAAATCCATAAATGAATCTTATTAAACCCTTTTGACAAGGATTTAACCAAAAAAATAAGTTAATACAATTACTATCAAGGGAGAATGGAAAAGTAGTAACTTAGTTTCTCAGAAAATCTCAAACCTGTAAAATTTTTTTTTTAAAAAAAGGATATTAGGGAGATTAAATTTATGTGACAAATGCTCAAATTCATAAAACAGCTGTCTCCAAATAAATCAAAAAATGAAGTCATACCCTTTTCTCTCCATTGATGAAAAACACAAATTAGATGTAATGTTTTGAAAACTTAAGTTTAATAAAATATGGCAAACGTTTATGGAATATTTTAATGTTTAATGAATTAAACAGTAATTTACTGTTTTGTATGCAACATGTGAAGTGTTTGTAGTCTCTTCCTGAACTCAATTATTTATATATAAGGCAATTCACCAACGTACTGTTATCCTTTTGGAGGTTTAAGGCGTCCCAATGCTTTTTCTCTCTTTTTAGTTTAGGGATATAGATTTCGGATTAGTTGGTCTTTTTTTTCTGCAAGAATAGGAGATATAATATTGAATTCTGTTTGTTTATTATTAGTTGCGATGTTCATTTTTATTATAGGATGCATTGTAATTACTCTGTACATGCGCAGCATTATTTTTCTCGTAATTCAATAAAAATTATAAAAATATTTGCATAATATTGGATATTTACCAACAAAGAGCAAGAGTTCAGGGCAGCTTTTATTTCATCAACGAGTTACCAAGGCCAGTTTCAGTGCTGCCTGGCTCATGGGGAACATCACAAACTTTAGCTGTTTACAAATTCTAATTGCATTATATCCATATGAGCAATGTTGTGAGGCTAAAGTGTTGTCTTGAATAGATTGTCAAGTATTTGTTCTGTATTATGATTCCTGTTTTTAGTCGCCTCGTGAATTTGATGGAGGTGTTGAAATGTGGGTGAGTAATGTGTAGGATTTGAAGGTATGTTGAATATGCATGTTGTTTGACAGTGAAGTAAAAGAATCCTTTCTCTTTCATTGTGGATTACAGGGAAATATTTGAGAAACTTTGCCATTTAATGTTTTGCAAATGTGAAAAAGATATGTTTGTGTGTTATTCATTTTACTATGACAAGGAAGAGTTTATAATCTTTGTAAGAGATAGGAGTGGGCTTTATAGATTTTTGACACTTTTTTGCCTGTTTGGGGCATGCTATTTAAACTTAAAAAAATGGATTTGGGGGATGTATAGCCTGCCTTTTATCCCTTGATATTTATTCCTATTCTCCCGCACACACCAACACTACTTCCTCCACAATCATCTCCATCTATTTCTCAGAAGAATGTCCTTCTCATGTACTCTGCACTGGAAAATTCTTGCCACTGAGGGATTGCCATTTACTTATTGGCACTTGCTTGTATTTCCTTCCTTTCCTTTTTGGTGCCCTTGACCTATTTTCTGAATATTTAATTATGGCAACGCACGTCTGTAGTGGCAAACCAGCCCGGCTTGTCACGTGCGGTTGGCGGGGCAGCCGCGTCAAGGATGGCATTGTGGGACTGTCTCTTCTGGTCATCAGGATGCACACGCCGGGATTTTCGGGATGGGACCCAGGATGTCCTTAAAGGTTACAGCGCAGAATACAAAATAAAGAAATTGTGAACCCAGAGCTCACAGCCAATTGTCTCAGTCTCTTTCCTGCACTCGCTCACAACCTGCTACATGTCCTGAAGACTCAACGCCTCAGAACAAGCAGTTGTAGGCACCATCCATAGAAGCTGCTGACTTTCTGGACAAGCAGGTCCTGCACTTGGTTCAGCCTCATTCAGACACTGCCAGAGGAAGGTAAATACATGGCTCTGAAAAACCTCCTCATCAGCACATAAAGCCTCTCACAAAGCGAGTGAGCAGCCAGGCTCTTGCACTTGGGTGGTCTGGGCAATTGGACCCCCTCTGCCCTCATGGATGAGATGCTTATGCTGGCGGAAGGGCACAAGCCCTGCCTCATGTTTGAGCAGGCATTTCTCGAGCAGATACCCGAGGACGTCAGACTCCTGTTGGCCGACTCTGACTTCAGCAACCCACGCAAGGTTGTGGCACGAGTGGATGTTCTTTACCGTTTGAAATGCAAAGCCATAGACTCTCAACCGTGTTATGTGGCCACCACCAAGGACAACACCCAAGTCTAGTCCACCACGTGAGCAGGCCCTGCCCCGCCAGATGGAGAGGTCCGATCCCAAATGGTGCTTCCACCTCTAATGTCAGATGCTGCCAGCCATGTTCAATCCCAGGAAACTATATGGCCAGCTGCCTTAAGTGGCTGCAACACCTGGCTGACCAAATAGTCTTCTCCACTTCTCCGGCCACAGGTTCCTCATGGACATGGGGATGGAGATAAGCGTCATAGTCCCTACGGAGCTCGAGATGTGCACGAGATCCCACAGCCCTTCCCTCCGGGCTGCCAATTGAACCTTTGTAAAATGGTGGATTCCTGAATGTTTCAGCGACACCACATTCCAATAGTTCTTCACCCTCGCTTCGCTGGACAAACCCTGCCCGGTGAGATTTCATCCAGGTCCACCTCCACCTCCAGGGCACCTCCACCTCCAGGGCAGACGGCTAGTTCACACTAAGACTTTCTACAAGGTGCCCCTCGGCAAGGTCAACAAACCATCTACCCAACTTGCTTCAGTGAAAACCAAACACAGCTAGTATAGCCACCTCCTTGCAGATTTTCCCTCCATTCTGTGCCCCCAGTTCACTGTAGCCATGTCAAAACATGGCGTCAAACACCATATTGCTACCACTGGCCTGTCGCCTGGCCCCAGGCAAACAACCTTGCCAATGAAGAGTTTAGGCGCATGGAAGAGCTTGGCATTGTCCATTGTTCCAATAGCTCGTGGGCCTCACCCCTCCACTTGGTGCCTGTCCAATGGCAGCTGGAGGCCCTGTGGCGATTACAGACACCGGATCACCCAATCCCCCATATCCAGGATTTTACAGTGAATCTCCATGGTGTAAAGCTTTTCTCCAAAGTCAACTTAATTCAAAGATGCCACCAGATCCCTGTGTACTCAGATGATGTCCAAAAGACGGCTATCATTACCCTGTTCAGCCTGTTTGAATTCCTACACATGCCATTTGGTTTGGAAAATGTGGTGCAGACCTTTCAGTGTCTAATGGATGTGGTCGGCAGGGACTTTTCTTTCCTCTTCATTTACCTTGACAACATCCTGGTAGCCAGCAGCTCGTCTGAAGAGCACACGATGTACCTCCACCAACTTTTCACTCCCCTCACCCAGTTCAGCCTCACCGTTAACCCAGAGAAATGACAGTTCAGCCTCCTGGAAATAGACTTTCTGGGCCACAAAATTACCCCAGCCAGTGCCAGCCCTTTACCAGACAAAGTGGATGCCATCAGGCGGTTCGCCAGACCGACAAATTCGTGGGCATGGTGAATTTCTACAGGGTCATCCCTGTGGCAGCCAAGATTATGCGCCCTCTCTTCACGTTAATGTCTGGCTCGTTGATGGAGCTTAAATGGGAAGATGAGCCAACAGTGTGTTCGAGCAGACTAAAGAAGCCCTGGCCCATGCAACAGTGCTAGTGCACCCATAAATGGATGTACCAACAGCCATCACAACACAGCCATGGGCACTGTCCTGGAACAGTTCGTTGATGGCTCATGGCAACCCTTCGCTTTCTTCAGTCGACACCTGCGGCTGTCCGAATTGAAGTACAGCGCATTTGACAGGGAACTACTTGCCCTCTACCTGGTCATCCACCACCGAATGGGTGTCCGTTCACTGACTACAAACTGCTTACTTTTGTCTTCTCAAAGTCCTCCGACCTGTGGTCTGCCTGACAACAAAGATACCTATCCTACATCTTTGAATTCACCATTGCTATCTGACACCTGGCAGGAAAGCACAACATGGTTGCTGATGCACTTTCCAGTTATGTCACAAGACATTGACTACCATGATCTGGCTCAGGCACAACAGAATGACCCCGAGACACTCAGCCTCAGAACAACAATCACGGGGTTGCAGCTCCAAGACTTCCCACTTGACACCAATGGGACTATGCTCCTCTGTGATGATTCCACTGGCCAGCCCTGCCCTTTCATCCCCACCCAGTAGAGGAGAACGATCTTCAAAATAATTCACAGTTAGTTGCACCTCTCCACCCACATGACAGTGCGGCTAGTATCCGCAAAATTTGTTTGGCACGGCCTGCATAAACAAGTCATGAGTGGGTGAAAAGCTGCACAGACTGCCAGACGTCCAAGGTCCAGCAGCACACCAGGCACCAACTCCAGCAGTTCGATGCCCCAACCCGAAGGTTCCAACACATCCATCTTAACATAGTTGGACCCTTGCCTGCCTCTTGGGAGTCCGTCTACCTATTCAAGGTGGTGGACAGATTCTCGCTGGGTGGAGTCCATACCCATCCCGGATGCCGCCACATAGATGTGTGCCAGGGTTTTCCTCACCACGTGGGTCTCCTGCTTAAGTGTCCTGACATGTTACATGTGACCGGGGGGGTGGGGGACAGTTTACCTCCACCCTGTGGACACAGCTCTCAAAACTCCTGGGCACCCAGCTGCACCATACCACAGCTTACCAACCTTCAGCCAATGGGCTCGTTGAGCATTTCTACCGTCATCTCAAATTGGTGCTGATGGCATGCTCAATAAGCCTATCTGGGTGGATGGACTGCCCTGGGTTCTCCTGGGCATTCACACAGCACCCCTAGGATGACCTCTGGACCTCCTCAGCCAAACTAGTCTATGGAGAGACCATCGCAGTGTCTGGACAATCCCCTCCAGCAACCAAGCAAGACCCCATTGTCCTTGAGAGGCTGCGTGACAAACTGAGCTCCATCGCACCACCTCCATCATTGCAGCATGGTCAACTGCCCTGCAACTACCCGTGGGGCTTGACTTCTTGTGAGTTTGTGTTCGTGCGCAGGGGTGCACACAGGACTCCCCTTTAGCAATCTTATGAAGGTCTATACAAGGTGCTTCACTCCAATGCTTCAACGTTCACCCTTGACATTGGGGGCAAGGAGGAGTTATTCACGTTGGACAGTTTAAAACCAGCTCATGTGGTCTTGTCCCAGCCAGTAGCATTTCTTCCACCAGTGCAGCGAAACACCACACCTCTCCCTCAATGCATCCGAGATCATCAGTAGTGGTTCTTACGGGGGGGGGGGTGGTGTTGTGTGGCGACACACATGTTTGTAGCAGCAAATCGGTCACGCGCAGTCGGTGTGGCAGCCATGGCAAGGATGGCATCGCGGGACGGTCTCTTTCGGTCCAAACTGAAAGGTCACACACACACTTGTGTCATTGGGATGCAAGACTGGTACGTTAGGGGCAGGACCTAGATCAGGCTTAAAGGCTGCAGCACAGAATTCAAAATAAAGCAGTTGCGATACCCGAATTCACAGCCTGTCGTCTGTCTCTTCGCTGCGCTCACTCACAACACTACATAATTATATTAAAATTATGCAGCTCCATTTCTTTATGCAAATACCATATTTGGAGCTTCAGTTAATTAAGCTGAACACTTTTTGTCTTGTTGTTTGTACTCAAAAGTCCATTTCAGACTCCCTCTTCACTGTTATTTAAGTAGAATTCCAATAATTATTACTGATTTATCTTTATTCTCAATTTCATGTTTCCTGTGTAAACTGTATCATGGAATCTCCTGCATTGTTTTTCATTATCAAAGGTTATAGTTCAGTGGTTCTCAACCTTTTTCTTTCCACTCATATACCACTAAGTATTCCTTATGCCAGAAGTGCTCTGTGATCAGTAAGGGATTGCTTAAGGTGGTACGTAGGTGGAAAAAAGTTTGTAAATCACTATTTAAATTGTACTTAATTGACTCGTTGTGTGCACGGTTTAATAACTCCAAAGGAATTTCAATATCAATTGGGTCTAGAGCAATGGTTCTCAACCTTCCCTTCCCACTCACATACCACATTAAGTAATCCTTTAATCACAGAGCACCTATAGGATAGGGATGACTTAAACTGGTATGTGAATGGAAAGAAAAAGGCTGAGAACCACTGTTTTAGTTGCTTGTGGCTTGGTGTCATATTTTGTTTGTCAAAGCCCTATCCAATGAAGTAGCTTAGAACATCTAACTGCATTAAATGTGATATCAATACATGTGATTGTAACGACTTGTATTAAATCTTGAATCCCTTCCACAGGCATAGACTTTGCTCTTTATTGTGCCCTTTCTTTATTTGCTACTTTCTACTTGTGCTCCTCTGACTCAAAGAAATTTGTGTCTAAAACTCTGCCAGAGATTTACTTGGATGGTGAAGATCAATACATTTTTTACTTTGCTGTAATGGTTACCTATATGTACTTGCATATACATTTAAAAAACCCTGGTATCCAGCACCTATGGGGATTGAGAGATGCCACATAAGTTTTTTCCAGTTGCTTGAGACTTGCTCTTACAATGCCTAATAATACACTTGCATTAAGAATAAAAAGTTTAAAAGACAAAAAAAGCCTATACTGCACTTGCATGAATAACATTGGATGAATATATAAACCTTAAAGCCTTTTGCTTTATTTTCAGATACATTCTTTGACAACACAACTTGCGCTGCATCTGCAGGTTCTTCCCCACCCCACCTCCATGGAACTGCCCGAAAGACAGGCAATAAGATTATAGTAATTAACCCCCTCTCCCACGTTTACAGATAAAGCCTCTCACTGGGGCAACTCTTACTGAGCAGGGATAACGAGACACTTTAAGTGAGTCGCCTCAATGGTGAACGGCATCAACTAGTCTTCACACCATTACTGTTTCACACAACTTTATTGAAACAGCTGCTTATGAGCAAAGCATGACCAAAATGGTCCACTGGCTGAATATTTGATCCCTTCACAAAAGGTTTGGGTGTCACTTTAGAGAATATTTAGTTTTACAATTTTAAATATTTACATTTTTTACCTATAATTTTATTCTTATTTATTTTAATTTTTAATTTAATTTCCTTTTTTTGCCAGTTGCTCTAAGTGTGGATGCCAGGGGTTTACTGTATGCAGCATTTTTAATGCAATAGAAAGTAACCAAGTAGTTTACAAGAATATTATTAAACAAAGTATAAAAAACATGGAACAGTACTACACATTTCATTGTATACTTTTTAAAAAACCTTATCTGGTAACGCTTATCTAAACTTTCCTCTCTTGTATATTAATATCTTCTAGTATTTGTCATTTGCATCTTGGGAAGAAGGGGTAAATCTGACTATCCTTTCTTTTGTCTCTCATGATTTTATATCCTTCTCTCAGGTCACCCTTTACCTCTGATGCTCCAGAGAAAACAATGCAAGTTTGTCCAACCTCTCCTCTCTGTTTACACACTCTAATCCAGGCAATATTCTGGTGATCCTCTTCTGAACCTTCCCTAAAGCCTCCAATTCCTGTGTTCTGGTGATTAGAATTGTACACAAAGTCTAATTATGGCCTAGCTAAAATGTTACATTGCTGCCAGGTGACTAGCCAACTTTTATACTATAAGAAACCCTGAATGTGGCAAGTATGACATATATCTTCTTTATCACTCTATCTATTTGTGTTGCCATTTTTAGGGACCTATGGACTTACACCCCAAATCGTCTGTACATCAATGCTCTTAAGGGTCCTACAATTTACATTTGACCTCACAATTGTCTGGATTAAACTCTTGTCTGCTGTTCTCTGCCCATATCTTCAATTGATTTGTATCCTATATTAGGCAAGAGCCTAAAGATGAGCACTCAGTGGCATAAGGACAGCTTCTTTCCTGCTGCCATTGTATTCCTGAATAATCGATGAACCAAAGACACTGCCTTACTTTTCGTGCACTTTTATTGTTAGTATTATTTTATTTTTTATAGTAATGAGGTAAGATGGTTATAATATGAATGTTTTCACTCTGTCGCTGCTGCAAAAACAGAATTTCATGACTTGTTCATGACAATAAATTCTGATTTTTGTCAATATATTGACAGAATAACACCCCTCCACTACCCTTTGTCTTCTATGGACAGGATAATTTAGGGACTTGGTCAAATAATGTACTAAAGTTCATGTAGACAACATCTATTACCTTGTCCTCATTAATCACCTTTGTGATTTAAAAAAAAAATTAAAGTATTAATCATTGCACCCCTTCTCCTTCCTGATCTCGCTGTTTACCATGTCCTTCTCATTTGTCACAGTCACTAAAAGACTGTAGCAGAAAAAAAACTTGGTCAAATTATAAGTTTTGAGCATCACTTTCAAGGAGGAAAGCAAAGGGTGAAAAACTACAGCATGCTGTTGTGCAGAGGGACTTGCGAGTGTTTGTGCATGAATCGCAAAAAGTTAGGTTGCAGGTGTAGCAGGTTATTAAGAAGGCAAATAGAATGTTGGCCTTCATCGCTAGATGAATTGAATTCAGGAGTAGGGAGGTAATGTTGCAACTGTATAAGGTACTGGTGAGACCGCACCTGGAGTACTGTGTCCAGTTCTGGTCTCCATATTTGAGGAAGGATATACTGGGTTTGGAGACAGTCCAGAGGAGGTTTACTAGGTTGATCCCTGGGATGAAGGGGTTGACTTGTGATGAAAGATTAAATCGTCTAGGATTGTATTCGCTCGAGTTCAGAAGAATGAGAGGAGATCTTATAGAAACATATAGGATTATGAAGGGTATGGAAAGGATAGATGTAGGAAGGTTTTTTCAGCTGGCCGGGGAAACTAAAACGAGAGGACACAGGAGGATACAGTCTCAAGATTCGGGGGAGTAGATTTAGGACTGAGATGAGGAAAAATAGTTTTTCCCAGAGAGTAGTGAATGTTTGGAATTCTCTAACCAGGGAAGTGGTTGAGGCTGCCTCATTAAACATATTTAAAATTCAGTTACATGATAGAGGAATTAGGGGATATGGGGAGAAGGCAGGTAGGTGGAGTTAGGTCATAAATTAGATCAGCCATGATCGATTTGAATGGCGGAGCAGGCTCGATGGGCCATTTTTGACCTATTCCTGTTCCTACTTCCTATGTTCCTAAGACCAAGAGAGTTAAGGGGGAAAATAACAGAATGTATATTCTTCTGTTATGCTGATTGGATTCGAGATTGAGAGACTGGACACTGAGGAAACTTGGTACTGGAGTAGTTTATGGTATCACTTAACTGAGTGGTTCATTAATGTTCTTAATATGAGTTGTCAGAATTGGCCTTTCAAGCTGTCATAATTATATATCTATTTTTTTAAACTTCCTCAATAACTCAAGACCACAGTTATAAATGTCATTTTGGGTGTGTGAGTGGTATTTGGAATTTAGTTGTTGACCTTCATGTCCCTTTATCTCTGATTTATTTTTGTGGTATTTAATTGCCTTTGTGAAAATAAATTTCTCAATTGTTAAATGGCAAGTGATAACTGTCAGTGAAACTGTTTATGATACGAGGCCTGTGGATATTTGCATAAAGAGTTATTATTGATCACTTATGATGTATAAGCTTTATGACCATGAACACTTTTTTAGACATACAGAACGGTGATATGACATTTCACCCCATGAGTCAGGCTGCCCAATATACACTCAATTAACTACACCCCCAGTACATTTCAAAGGGTAGGAGGAAACCTGAGCCCCTGGAGATAACCCATGCAAACACAGGGAGAGTGTACATACTCCTTTCAGACAGTTGCTTTATCCAAGATGGTGGGTTTTGGAGAAGTGCTTGTCAAGCAAATGACAATTTCAATTTCATTACACCTCTAACCTTGTGATTTGTAGGTACTGACAAAATTTGGTAATGAGCCTGTACTACCTGCTTCTGCCTCTCACCCGCCCTCCAGAACTGGGGATTCAGTTTTATTAACATCTTTGATAATCAAGGAAAGATGGTTAGATTCTCTTATTGGAGATGATCATTGTCCCATATTAGTTGATTTCGAGTCCATGTAAGAGTAAATAACATGGATCAAAGAGTTGATGGACAGCAAAAATAGTATCAAGTGGATTGAATTAGTGCCATTTGGATGAGCAATAAAAAATGTTGATATCTCTGTAATTTATCAGATATCCAAAATATATTTATTAAAATACACTTGAATATTGACTTTTTTTAAGAATGGTGATTTCTGGGGGAATTTTATTGATAAGATTATATAGTGTATGTTAGATTTGGATTTGTGAAATTGTATTTCTCTTTGGACTGCTGGAGATCTTGCCAGAACAGTTAGTTTGTGCTTATGGGTGTTTTGGCCATGTTGAATTATGCATTTCAAGGATAATGCAGTACTGAATATGGAGATGCCACCTACAACCACAAAAGAAGTGGTGACCTTGCACTTGTGCAGTGGAAAAGCACATACTATTCATTTGATTAACTTTTAGAGGACATCTGTTTGTAACAGCTAATAATGCGACTAGATGTGAAGGCAAGGAAAGTTCGTAAATCTGACACGTGATCTGGATTCCATTAACCAATCTAAATGATGCCAGTTTATTGTGGTTACCTGAGATTGAGCATAAAATCGTAGACTGATATACCACTGCAAATTTAAAAGCGCTATCTTCTATCTAGATGGGGTGGCATAGTTAGCATAGCGGTTAGCTCAATGCCAGTGATCAGGACCGGGGTTTGAATCCCACGCTGTCTGTAAGGAGTTTGTACGTTCTCCCCGTGTCTGTATGGATTTTCTCAGGGGACTTTGTTTTCCTCCCACCCTTCAAAACGTACCGGGGTGTAGATTAATTGGGTGTAGTTGGGCAGCACTGGCTCATGGGCCGAAATGGCCCATTACCATGCTGTTATGTCTACATTTTTTTTTAAATGAAATTTTAAACAACATTAAGGCTCCTCTTCACATCAGCAGAGGCCTTATCCCTGCTATCTTGCGCATTTTCAGAATTGTAGGAACAACCTATTTGATCCTTGTTACGTTGCAGTTTTGAACACATTACTGAGAGAATTGGCATTGCATTTTATATTTAATTGACCAGAAAGCAGTAAGGTACTTCCTGAGGTTGTGAAGGGTCGGGTTTTAGTTATGAACATCAATCTACCTTCCTGTTTGTCATTCACATAAATAATTCTTGCTCAAAAATGTGCCTGTAGAAAGTTGGTGAAATCCTACCAATTTCCTTCATGGCTTTTGGGCATTTGTTGCTCTTTGTAAGGACATTTGCGTTTTGCTCCACTCTATTGCCATCTTGTACATGACCCTGTATTTTTCCCATAATCCAGTAGCTGAGCAACTTCCACCCATTTAAACTATTGATGGAATAGGACTCCACTGCCTTTTAAGGTAAAGAATCTGATTACTTTCTGAATGAAAACAACTTTCTCCATTTTGCTTGAAGGGAATAATTTTCTGTATTTCAAAATCTCTCAATCTTCTATTTGGTTGCTCCTTTACCAGCCTCAATGGGTGAATATTTGTTCAGATTGGATCATGGCACTGCACGGCACATGACTGCTTTGGTGTTCCAAATGCTGGCACCCATAGAACTGTAAAGTGGAAAGGATTCTGTAGCAAGATAAAGCTTGCAGAGGGAAGATAATGGAAAGTTAATAATTCTGAAGCAAAAGGAGAGCAAATGCTATGCAGATGGTGTTTGATTTTTAAAAATATCTTGAATCAGGCTGAAAATTAATTTTTAAAATTAGTAAAATGAAAGTGAATTCAAATATTTTTTTTCCCCAGAGGCTATTTGGTTTGTCTTTGGTAAAGTTAGTGCTTAATAATTCAAGTAAAGAAGACAAGGTTTAGGGAAATAGTGAGAGGTGTGTTAAGAAGAGGTTTTGAAGTTGAGCGAAATTTAGTGTGTTATGGTCGAGTGAAGAATTTGGAGAAATTCCATATGGTGCCAAAAGATCAAGGTGCTGAAGGTGAGTCAGTATAATGGGTGTGCAGATTAGAAATTTGAGACGTTTTGAAATTATTGCCATAGAAGTGGGAAAACCAAGGGTGATCTGCAATTGATGGACAGGATTTTTGTTGTCGGATATTCTGCCAATAATTTCGTACAGTCTGAGACTTAAAAAGATGATGAGTTTAATTCCAGGTTTGTGTACAGCTAGGATTGCAGTGGGTTAGTCCATATTTGTATCTTGACTGAAGGTGGGAATTTTTTTTATAAAGTCTCACTTTGGATTCCTGCCATTAACTAGGGAATGAAGAATATGGAAACTTTTTTTTTACACCATAAATCACATTAACCATGATGCACACTTTTTCCTTTTCACACGTATACAGTGCCATTTTCTCCCCCCCCCTCCTCCCATCCCACCCTCCCTACCTCCCCCCTCCCGTCCATTTAAGGTACAAAATCTAGGATACATTAAACCAGTCAGACAATGTTGTCATTCAATAAAAATACACCAGAAATTCCACTGAGTCCATTCTTTTCATTTCCTTTTCCTTCCGTTAACTTAGGTAGTGATTGTCTCCAGTAGGTTTTCGCTATTGTGTTTCATGTAAGGAAGAATATGGATACTTGATTCAGTGTGCTTCCCTGAACTTAGACTGTTCGAGGGTTCCAGGAGCATGTTGTCCTACTATACTGTAAGTGTCAGCATGACTATCGAAAGTATCTGGATACCTTTGCATCATAGTTCAATCCTGCCTATATTTTAAATCCACCTGAGCACTCTTTCAACCCAATTCCAGTGATGGAATCAGTGAATTACTGGAATACAAGGCAGCCATATTGTAACTGTGGTACATGAAAAGATTGTAGCATTATTAATCTCAACAGGGATCATGGTCTGGAGTTCAGGTTTTCTGGCTTAAGGAGATACAACTTTTATTTGCATATTGGGATATTTTGATTTTCTTTGCAATCAATAAAACAGTTCAAAGTCTATTTACTGTTGTGATTTGGAGAATATGGCAGCATCTTTGTGCACAGCAAGCTCTCACAAAATGCATTGTAACATTGACCAGATAGTCTATTATTTTCTTAAATTTTGATGAGGGATAAATATTGGCCAAGGCCAGTGACAGCTTCTCTGCCACTCTGTGGAGTCAACTTGAAAGAGCAGATGTGGCCACAGTTAAATGTTTGATCTGAATACATTACTTGCATTTTGAAAGTCAGCCTCTGTTTTTGTGGTTCAGTCTCAGGAGTGAGATTTAAGTCCATGAACTTCTGGCTCACTGTCAAGAATGCTACCCACAGATCCTCCTGCTGACGCCAAGAGTAGAACTTGAACTTTCTTGGAGTCAGTGTATGCTAAAATTAATTGGAGCTCCTAACTAAATTTATTCTGTCAAGAACTGAATTGTATTTTTTTTTTTAAATCGTTTGATTGTTCAATACATTACTATTACAAAGTACAACTTAACAATTATAAATGCAAATTTATAAATGTGTATTTACAGATTAGTGCATGAGCATTATGCCTTCCTATTTGGAACTTTATATTTAGCTTATTTCTTCTGAAATAAGCCATTAATGCCCCTTGTAAAGGTTGAGAATTCATTTTAGCCTATAATGTTATTCAGTGCAGTGCCACCCACCATAAATCTGATCAGCAATTGCTAATATTGTAGGAAATATGATCAGCTCTTGTAAAACATTTGTTTACATCAATCTCCACTGCTTAATAAATGAAATTCCTTTTTAAAATTCCTCATCTCACACTATTAACTAAGCATTAATGACTCCTCCGTCCATAAGTAAGCAAGGGTCAAGTAAATTATGGTAATGCTGGTGGGGTAATTAGTTCATCCAGGGATCAGTGAATAAACTGTATGATGTGATTTCATCAGAGACTGGCCCAGTGATTTATGGAAGACATCTGTTCTCCACATCATGGAAATGCCACTAACGACATTTGAACTATGTAGCCCTGTGCAGGGAAGGAAAAGGTGCTTAATTTGCAAAATTAATAATGCTGTTAAAGGCTTACTGTACATGTGTAAAGCAGTCAAGAGAAGTTAACTTTTATTAAAGCAGCATCTCATTTTGAGTTATAGTTGAGTACTTTGAAACTTAAGTTTCCCCATTATATTTCTGGATGCATGAATTGTTATCTTGATGTTTTTGGTCATCTGTTTTTGATGTCAAAAATGAGCAGTTACCTGGCTCAGAGTAATCTGTACTTTAGTCATAATTTTGTGCAAAAGTGCCTCATTCTTAAGAATGCTGATTGCACACAGGGCGAAAGTTATTTGATTTAAATTGAAGTCTATGAAGTGGTGGTAGTTTCAAAAAGTAGCTGTAATTTGAACTCTCTTTTAAGCGAATGCTTGGAATTTCACTTCAAATCTGAAAATTATCTAGAATTGTTCGTGCTTGGCCAGTTTGAAATCATCTTGGGTGTTTGGTGATTTGTTTTGTGAAGTTTATTGCCTGAACAGCCAAGACTGAGAAATAAACTGGGAATTACTAATCTGGACAATGACATGTTCACATTATGCCTTAAATTGTGATGAATCTACTATTTTCATGTTAAATTAGATTTTATTTGTCAAATTTTTCAGGAGTGCTTCAAAGGAAGTTGGTCAACTCATAAGCTGCTTCATAAGAAAGCCAGTAAGTACTTTGAAGGGATTGCCCATGTCTAACATGTGGCAAGATGATTGTTAAATTCTTGAATGTCAGTTTTTGAATCATGTCTTCACCATGATCTTGCATTGTTCCTGAATAATTGTGGCATATAAATGAAATGTAATTAATGCAGATAGGTAAGTCTCCAATGAGAAATGCCAAGAACATGTGAAGATAAAAAAGCATAGTAAATAACTTGTGGATATACCAATTCTAGTAGTTGCAAATGGTTATATAGGAAGCAAAATAAGAATAAGGTGCATGGAAATTTGAACTACGTTGGCTGTGTGATTTGGTCCTAGGCAGATCTCCGAAACTTAAAAATGTTGAGACTCGTGGTTTTTAGACGGCAGGCATGTTACAGCACAATCAAGGAATTTTGCCGCTAGACGGCAATTCCTGCACCGCGATTTATCCTGAAGGACCCCTACGAGTTTTGGAGGAAGCCTGCAGAGTAAATGATACCGGAAAAATTTGTTGACGGTCATCCACTCTACTGCACGTCAAACCACCAGAACTCTTGCACTCAGGTACTTGCAGTCTAAAAAGGCGCCCAGTGTGAACAATCACACGGGTAGTAATTATGTTAATTTTTTTCTGCAATTTTCTTGACATTGCAGTCTAAAAACCATAACTATTTAACATCACCACTGAATGACAGGACCTAACATTGAAGCACTCCATTGTTGCAAGGTAGTTTTTATGTTGAAGACTCAAGTGAACCCATAACTTTCGGACACAATCTGTGAAGCAAGAAAAAACTTTCCACATCAGTGATGAAATGTTTGCCTTTCTCTCTTCTTCATTGCTGCATTAGTATGCTCAATCAGCATTTTCAATTTTTGATTTCTGGCATTTGTAGATTCTTTTGATTTATCAAATTACAACCCACTGAGTCAGAGAGGTCATCCTAAAAGATGCACTAAAAATAATTCTTGAATTTAACATTCAGGTTATTTATTGGGCATGCAGTTTTTAAAAAAGTTGTAATTATTCAAAATGGAAGACTTAGAAATTGTTCAACCTTATTTGTACGTGTCAAGGAAGCAGCAGTCTACTTTCTAATAGGCATATATCTATAACATGTTGTTAACTTCATACTGAAGTGCCTGTGCATGGTTGATGTGGCAAATTGAAAAAATTGTTATTGTAGGATAGTTGAAATGCAATACAGTCTATGCCCTCTCTCTCGAATAACATAAACTTCTTGCGAATAACAGGAAAACTAAATGCAACCGTGTCTGCCTGTCCCGCATCGGACTTGTCAGCCACAAACGAGCCTGCAGCTGACGTGGACTTTTACCCCCTCCATAAATCTTCGTCCGCGAAGCCAAGCCAAAGAAATGCCATTAAGTACTCTCCTTTATACCTAATACACTTGGCCATAAAACTCCCAAGGAAACAGTGGAGGCTGCTTCATTTAATATATTTAAGGCTCAGATAGACATTTTATTTCCATAGTTGGAGTTATGGGGAAAAGGCAGGTAGCTGAGTCTATGGCCTTGTCAGCCATGATCTTGTTGAATGGTGTCGCAGGCTTGACGGGCAAGATGGCCAACTCTTTATTGTTTAAACATCCTTATAATGTTCAAAATAACATGCATGATAAACACATTAAAATATTTAAATACCTAAAAAGAAATATTTATTAGCTAACATACTGCTTCCACTTAATATATGGATACTTATGAGCAATAATGGAGTTTAAAATTATACGGTGCAGCTATGTAAACAAAGAAACCTCTTGAGGAAAAGTACAAGACACAAGTGGTCTGGAAACTGATAACACAATACAGGAAAGTACTGGAGAATCTGAGCCAGTCACACAGCATCTATAGGAAGCAAAGGGATACAATTAATGTTTTGGGCCGGAGTCCTTCAAGTTATGAGCAACAAGAAGGTGCTTGAATAAAAAAGGTGGAGAGAGGAGGGAAGGGGGCGGGGAAAAGCACAGGCCAACAGGCAAGAGGTTATAGGTGGATAAGGGTGGGAAGGTAGAAAAGTAAAAAGCTGAGAAGTGATGGGAAGATAGCTCTGTGAATGGAGGGGAGCTAGAGGAAAGGAGACAAAGGTGGGGAAAGAGAGAGAAGGGGAAGGCCATAATGGAAACCTTAGTTAACCCCCTTCTAATTCTAAGCGCACATGATGTTAATACCATCTCATTGGAAAGTGCCTAGATGGAATATTAGATTTTGTTTCTCCACTTTGATGATTGCCTCAGTTTGGCAATGGATAAGGCCACTTGAGGCATGGGAATTAGGTGTGGAATTGGAATAGTTGGCCACTGGGAGGTACCTGTTGCAGGTGACAAACCAAAGGTGCTCAACAAAACTCTCTCTCAAGCATCCCTGCCTTTAGAAGTTATGAGAAAAGTGTAGTGGCTGATAACTGTGAGGTTGATTTTTTATAAATAAAAGCAAACAATTAGAATTAGTACAGTATTTAAGTTGACTAATGAAGGAAATTAACATAGTGTGACATGTTTCTGGGAGATAAGTTGGGAAAGGTTTGTTAGAGTAGGTCACATAAAAACACTTTAAAACAGATCTTATTTGAAATACTGGAGACGTAATGGCTTCTAACACCTTTTTTCAAAAGCTTTGATGAGTACTCAAGAGGTGTCACTAATGGATTATTGTTTACCAAGGCAACAGATGAAAGAGCAGGCTGGAACTGCTGTTGTCTGAAAGGAGAATTTGCTGTTGTAAGCAGAGAGAGTCAAACAGGCTTTCTCCCAGTCTCAGTGTGTGTGTGAGAGAGATAGAGATAAGCAGAGATCACTTGACAGTGTCAGGCAGCAGAAGTTGCTGGGATTGAAACAGGATAAGCTGGCAAGCTTTTGGAAGATAGCCTGGTTGAAGCCCTTGTTGCTCATGCAAGAGGAGAGGACTGGCTGTCTAATGTTTCACTTGGAAAAAGAGAAACTAAAAGGAACTCTGTGGTGACCTGAAAGAAAGAAGTTATCATCTAGAGAACCCTGAGGGGGGAAGTTTAGTCAGCAAGACACTGAGGTGACTGATGGAAGTATATCAGTTGTGGATGTCCTGGAACAACACATCTCTCTGAAAACTAACAAGAACCTTCTTGAGCAGAAACCATTTACCTTTTGAGCACCTGAACTTTATAAATGTTAAATTCTGTGCACAGTATAAGAATTGCCTGCAACCAGAGAACTTGGAGGAGTGAGAAGTGAGATTGGACTGTGAACCAAAGAACTTTTCTAAACTTACACACATGTGCGCTTAGAATTAGAAGGGGGTTAACTAAGGTTAAGCAAATAAATGGAGTTGTTAAAGTTTGATTCTATTTTCATGTTTAAAGATGATTAAAAGCAATTTTTGTTTAAGTAACCATTTGTCTTGATGAATATCTATTGCTGCTGGGTTTTGGGGTCCTCTGGGCTTGTAACAATGGAAACCGATTATGATGTTGCAGGAATTGCAGCATCAATTATATCTTGTCTTTCCACTTCAGAAAATGAAAAGTCTAAAGAATCCCCCAAGTCTGAGAAAGGTGAAATGAATACAGATCCCTGGCCTGGATATCGATACACGGGAAAATTGAGGCCACACTATCCATTGGTATGTCTCTTACTGGCTTTTAACTCTTGTAAAACAATCAGAAAGGAACATTTGTGAGATAATTGGTTCCTCAAATTAAAGTGGATGACTCACAGGGAGGGCACTGATTCATTAGAACTTGTGGAATTTGACCATCAGAAGAACATGGAAGGGGAGCATTTAGTACATTGATGCTTTCTCTAGGTCCAAGGAAGAACAGCTATTCAGATGCTCCTCTACTTACAATGGCTTGACTTACAATTTTTCAAAGTTACGATGGTACCATAGTGATACACATTCTAATGAAAATATTTTACCTGTATATAGTCACTTGATACTGTAGTTTAACAATTTGCAGCATGGTGGTGTTGGTGCGACTGTCGTTACTGGTAATCACACAACAGCTGATGGATGCTTTAGCTGGTGCTATATTTATTATTTTTAAAATTGTTTTTTTCAGTGTGGAATAAAAAGGTATTCAACATCTAATTCTAAAATAGGCTTTGTTTTAGATAAATTTGCCTGGCTGTAGGCTATGGTAAGTGGTCTGAGCACATTTAAGGTAGGTAGGCTATGATGTTCGGTATGATTTTCAACTTACGATTTTTATGCTTACGATGGGTTTATTGGAACTTAACCCCATCCTAAGTCAAGGAGCATCTGTACAGGTGTACTTGGTTCTACATCCTCATAGTTGAGTGCATGTTCAATTCCTTTCTAAAATTACTTATAGAATCTTTTCAAGTGTAACAGGCCATTCTGCCCATTTGGTCATTTGTGTTCCACTCAAGGAGATGTTTGTTCTGTCTTTGAAGCCATGCAGAATCTTAGACCCAGTTTCAGAACACTTCTCAGAATTTATTTTTCAAGTAAGAAAAATCAGCTTGTGGTTTATTGATAATCTCTCAGTTCTAATAAAATTTTTACACTATCTTTAGTACCACTGTTAGTGATTGATATTTGTACTCTGAACCTTTTTGTTTCTCAACCCTATTTAGATTTCACTTAATAATTCTTACTTGTAAGGATATAACATTCTATTTCACCCATGTTAAAATGTACTTGCTAACAAGTCTGTTTTCCAAGATTATTCATGCCAACATGTAAATTGCTACACACCTCCTAGATATTGATTGCCTTTACCTGAGCCACCAACCCCCATTGCCTGCTTCCTTTAAAACTGATTGGAGAAAAGAAAAAAGCTAAACTGAATCTTGGAACATCCAATGCAAAAAAAAAAATCCATACAGTTAAACCCTTGGCTTCACTTGAGCCTGTTTCATTTCCATACCAATACTTTCTCTTTTATTCTTTTCACTTCTATCTTATCACCGAAGTTCCTGTCTGGCATTTTATGGATTTAGCTTCTAAAAATCATATATTTAATATCGATTGCTTAACCTTTAAGCTTCCTTGTGTCATGAACTATTCAATCAAGATTTTTGGTTATCATTTTTTTAACATATTCAAGAAAGCTGCCCTTGAATTGAACAAATCTTTCCAAATTAGTTTTTCTTTTGTTTCCCTGTTTAGTGTCTAACAACTTACCCACCATTAATAAAGAAACAATAGCTGCAGATGCAGGCAGTCTCGATTAAAGGACAGACAAATGTGACTGATTGTTTCTACTTGTGGATGCTGCCTGACTCGCTGAGTCCCTCCAGCTTCATTATTTTACCACAATCAAAATTTGTCTGACTTGGATGAATCCCTGCTCTCTTATCCGAATAGGTATATAATCTCAACAGTCCTTGGCCAATATTGTATTTGCTGAGGGATTGAAAGATGACAAATGGTGTCTGTGATTGTTTCTTTCTTCTGCTAATATACAACCTGTTTGGATAGAGCACAGTGAAAATATCAAGTGATTTAAAAAATATATATATATATTAGTATAATTTTTCCATCTAGTATTATAGAATCATGAGAAGTTTGAGACTGAAGGAAGTCATTTGACCCATTGTGTTATTACCAACCAAAGAAGAACAACCCAGCTCAGTCCACCTCCCAGGATTAGTCTTTTGTCTTGTTGTTCAGAGCTTGCATGCATATTCAGGTGCTGCTTCCTGGAGCTATGATTAACTCATCAACTTTATTCACTTTGCTAACTTTCACTCCGATCTTAAATTCAGCTTGTTCGTCTCTGGCAACACTCTCCCCTTTCTTGATCTTTCTGTATTCATCTCGGGAGATGAACTCTCTGCAGATAGTTTCTGCAAACCAACCAGCTTCCAGAGTTACCTCGATTGGACTTCTTCACATCCTGTATCTTGTAAGGATTCTATTCCTTCCTTTCAATTCCTCTGTTGTATCTGCTCCAGGATGTGGCCTTCCATTCCAGAACATCTGAAATGTTCTCGGTCATCAAAAGGCGTGGCTTCCCCTCTATTGCCATCAACTCAGCAGCACTTCCTCTATTTCTTGTACATCTGCTATGGCCCCCTCTGTCCAAAATGCAGTAAGAAGAGGATTCCTCTTGTCCTCATCTGCCACCCCACCAACCTCCACATCCAACATTTTAGGCTCCACAATTTATGTGACCTACAACATGACCCTACCACCAGATGTACATTTCTCTCTCCTCCCCTCGCCACCTTCTTCACTTATCCTACTTCTCGCTTCTTGGAATCTAGCCCTGTGACTGCAAGAAATGCTACACTTGCTCCCACACCTCCTTCCACATCACCATTCTGGGCCCTAAATTGTCCTTCCAAGTGAAGCAACACTTGTGAATCTGCAAGGGTCATCTACTGCATCCATGCTCCTGTTGTGCCTCCTTTGCATTGGAGAGACTAAATTTAGACTGGGAAATTGTTTCATTGAGAATGATAACTGGGATCTCCCTGTGGCCAACCATTCTAATTCCACACACCATTCTCACACCAATATGTCAATCCGTGGCCTCCTGCAGTGCCAAACCAAGGATACCTGCAAATTGGAGGAATAGCACCTAATAGTCCATTGACTGCAATTTCTGTTAAATGTCTCCATCAAATCTCTTTCCCTAAATCTTTCTCATTTGCCTCCAACTCTTCCCTTTCCTCTCCATTCAGAGCTACTCCCTCCCCATCACCTCATCTTTTTTTCTCTTCTTCCCTCTCACCTATATCCACCTCTTCTCTCCTTGTCCCTTCCTCCCTCTCACCTATATCCACCTCTTCTCTCCTTGTCCCTTCTTCCCCCTCACCTATATCCACCTCTTCTCTCCTTGTCCCTTCTTCCCTCACCTATATCCACCTCTTCTCTCCTTGTCTCTTCCTCCCTCTCACCTATATCCACCTCTTTTTTCCTTGTCCCTTCTTCCCTCTCACCTATATCCACCTCTTCTCTCCTTGTCCCTTCTTCCCTCTCACCTATATCCACCTCTTCTCTCCTTGTCCCTTCTTCCCTCTCACCTATATCCACCTCTTCTCTCCTTGTCCCTTCTTCCCTCTCACCTATATCCACCTCTTCTCTCCTTGTCCCTTCTTCCCTCTCACCTATATCCACCTCTTCTCTCCTTGTCCCTTCTTCCCTCTCACCTATATCCACCTCTTCTTCTCTCCTTGTCTCTTCTTCCCTCTCACCTATATCCACCTCTTCTCTCCTTGTCCCTTCCTCCCTCTCACCTATATCCAGCTCTTCTCTCCTTGTCCCTTCCTCCCTCTCACCTTTTAGTTCAGGTAGCTGCCTACTTTGTTTCCTTGTACCCTGACAAAGGGCTCAGGCCCAAAACTTTGATTTCCCCCACCCCCCCCCCCCACCCCACCCCCTTTTTCGTGACCTGCTGAGTTTCTCCAGTACTTTTGTCTTCCACGTAAATCTGGTAAGAATTTTCACCCACATCATCCTTTCAAATAGCAAGTCTGGTTTTCCACCTCAATTATGAAAACTCTTTAATAATTAATGCTCATCCTCCAAAAAGTCTTGTGTTCTCAATTTTTGAATTTATTTTGATCTGTATTCGGTTTGTTGGGAGAAAAAGTTTGATTTTCCCCTGGATATTGTGTAAAGAAGCACCTTTGACATGACTCCAGTCAGTCTAATTTTATTTCTTTGTTCTGGACTTCTCAATTTTGACATGAAAGGAAACCATTTAATATAAATATTTGCAAGTGTATTCTAAAATTGAAAGAATGTCTAATATTATGCATTTTATTCTTCATAGACTTCCATGAGAGCTGTTCCGAGTTATATCCAAGGGCCTGATTATGCTGATCATCCATTAGGTAGCCTGATATTCACTTGCAACTAACATAAATTCATATTTATATATCTTGAGACCTTGCTTTGACTGATATCAGCAGTTGATTATTAAGTTGTTTGATGTGTTTTGCTTCTAATTAAGCTTGGAGATCTTGTCACTTGCAAAATTGGAGGCTATCACTAGGTTTTAGTTACTGAATCATTGCTCAGTAACTAATAGATCTGGTATATGTTCATTTGGTGACAAGGTAAAAATGTTGTGGTGGAGATCCAAGGGCCTGCAGAGGCTGGGATCTGGAGTGAAACACAAACTGCTGGAAGAATTCAGTAGGTGAGGCAGCATTTCTAGAAGCAAAGGGATGGCTTGTGGCAGTGTGAGCAGTAAGAGAGAGACACAACCACCACATTGAGGGTTGTTAACGACTGTTTTATTTGAATTTGGCATGTGCCCCTTTAAGGGCAGCGCTGGCTCAGTCACCCTGTGCGTGATGATGTCACAGCAGCTGCCTGGGGCGCATGCCACGCGGGAGATTTGACTGGGGAAGAAACGCCCGACGATGCCATCTTCCCAGGGCTGCCCTACCACATGGCGTTATAAGTGGGGCTGGTTCGCCCTGAGTGAGTGCGTCGTCGCAGGGTGATGTTTCTGATCTAGGGTCTCAACCCAAATATCAACCTTTGCCTCCACAGATGCTGCTTGACTCGGAGTCCTTCCAACAGTTTGTGTTTTGCTGAATGTTGTAGTGAACCAGTATCTGTTGGGCAAGAATCTACCTGGTTTATGTTCATCTTTAAGCCATCTAATTGTCTACCCGACCTCATTTTGCCAAATTAGATGATTGTTTTTGTTTTTTTCCCCTCTTAGTCATCAAGTATCTCTTTATTTACATCTTTGTTATTTGCTTCAAAGCCAGTTCTATATTCTTCTTGCCCATTGAGCAAAGATGTTCTAAGTTACCTGTAAAATGATATAACAAAATTCATGTACCTGCAATCATTGGGCTCTGGTCTCTCCCAGATGTTGAAATATTTCAATGTCCAATCCCTTGAATCTCCATAATGTTGAACCAACTCCCTTGGGTCATCCTTCAGCATTTTTCTTTGATCAAGTATCCTTGCCCATTACATGTAAATGAGTAGGCCAGTCATACTTTGAGCCTGCTTGACCACTCCTTCTGACCATTACCTCAACTCCACATCCCTTGTGACCTCTGGTAACCTTTCCCCCTCTCTTTGTATCTGCTTGAAAGCTACTCAAGACTTTGCCTGCACTGCTCTTTGAAAAGTTCCAAAGCCTCTGCCCTGGACATGTTTACTATTGAAGAAAGGGCATCATGGAGCAGGATCAAAGCTGTTGCTTCATAGTTCCAGTGAGCTAGGTTCAATCCTGACTTCTGTTTCTCCTGCTGAACATGCGAGTTTTCTCCTTGTGTTCCATTTCCCTCCCTCATCAAAACGGGCAGGATTTTTGAATATTTTATTTAAAAAAATTTTCCATCTATGTAATTGTATACTGTACAAGCAAAATTTGATTAAATTTTAAATTACAATGATTACATGATGGTGTAATCCCCACCCCCTTTACTCAACTGGCAGGTTGTTGGATTAATTGGCTGCATTAAATTCCCCAAGTGTGTAACTGAGTTGCAGAATTTGGGGGTGTTGTTGGGTTGAATGAAATAATTAAATTGTGAGATGCAGCATGGTAGGTAGGGCTCTTCTGGCCCAAGAGCCCATGCAGCCCTAATTAACCTACTAACCCCGTACAACTTTGGAATGTGAGGAAAAAAATCAGTACACCCAGAGGAAACCTTCATGGTCACAAGGAGAACATGCAAACTCTTTACTGATTGCAGCGGATTTGAACCTGGATCGCTGGCATTGTAATAGCGTTGTGCTAACCACTACGGTAATCTGAGTCTCTGCCTAATTCCCATGATCAAAAAGAATGCTTCCTTTCTTGAATGAGAGGCACCTTTTATTTTTAAACACTGACCCTTCATTTTTAGATTCTCCTACAAAAGGAAACTTCTTTCCATGACCTCTCAGGGTCCTGTTTCAAATTTTTGAATTAAAAAAAAATTTAGATATACAGACGGTAACAGCCCATTTCAACCCATGAGTCCTTGCTATCCAATTTATACCCCATTAACCTATACCCCTGGAATGTTTTGAACGGTGGGAGGAAACCAGAGCCCCCGGAGAAAACCCACGCAGATACGGGAAGAATGTACAAACTCCTTACAGGCAGCGTGGAACTTGAACCCTGGTCTGGTCCCTATCGCTGGTGCTCTGAAGACGTTGTGCTAACCACTATGCCAACCTTGCTGCCCAATCCAAGATGCTCTGTCTTCCAAATTTTGAACACCCTTTCCTCATTTTAAAAAAAACCTTGCCATTCCCATTATTGTAGAGTTCTGACTAAAGATCTTTGACCTGAAGCCTTAAATCTGTTATCTTTCCACAGATGCCTCATCTGAGGTTTTCCAGCATTTTCTGTTTTTGTTCCACACACTTGTATTCAGTTCCCTTGGCATAAATGATGCATTGTTAGATTTCCTCACTACTTCTGTTTTTTTAATATTCTCATCAATTGTATGTTTAAATCTGCCTCCCATTTCTGTCTAGATTTATGAGCTCCCTGTTTGATAGTACCTGCTTGTAATAAAAGGTACATTGTGAAATAATTTTTTTAGTATAACCTCTAATAAGAAATTCCAGCTCACTACAAGCTGGTAAGAACACTGTTGAACCTAATTTTTCAAAAAGTATCTTCTCAATTGAAGATGCAATATTGAAGATGCAATAATATTCTCATCAATTGTACGTTTAAATCTGCCTCCCATTTCTGTCTAGATTTATGAACTCCCTGTTTGATAGTACCTGCTTGTAATAACAGGTACATTGTGAAGTAATTTTTTTTAGTATAACCTCTAATAAGAACTTCCAGCTCACTACAAGCCGGTAAGAACACTGTTGAACCTAATTTTTCCCACAAGTATCCTCTCAATTGAAGATGCAATAAAGTGTATTTGAATTTATTCCATATTTATTTAATTGTTGAAATAACATCAATTGACCTTGTACACAACAATCTTCTACATTTTTAATACCATTAAGATACCAAATATTTGAAAATTGGTTGTCTTTAGTAAAAGGTATAAGATTATTTTGAATCAAAGGTACCTTGGATGATGTATACCTTTTGTTCCAATTTCATTATTTATCTTGTCCCAGATAGAAATAAAATGTTTAAGCAAAGGTGCTTCTTTCACACCAGTTGTTAACTTTGAATCCCATTTATATATAAATTCCTCCTCTAATTTCTCTCCTATTTTCTCCATCTCATTTTGACCCACACTGGTTTTCCTATCTCTCAAATAAAGACGTAGGAAATCTCAATTGAGCCACTTGATAATAATTCTTAAAATTAATAGGTGACAAACCTCTCAATCTTCTGGATTTAATGCAGAAATACACTGGAGTATATCTGTATTCTCTTGCCATTTAGAGAATTTTTTTTTTGCAATTCTTGTTAACAGTTATAACCTATAGTGGCATCATTGAAAATCTTTATTGCAACTTTTCCAGTGCCTATTGTGTCCTTTGTATAACGATCAAGATTGTCCTCAGTTCTCCAACAGTTGTACATGCAAAGATTTATTTTTCTATTTTCTAATCTTAACGCTTTAGAAATTAAATTAGTGGTTTGTTTGCATTTTTTAAGTGACCTTGACAGGGGGTTTGAAAATAGTTTGTCTTATCTTTCTTGTAGCTTTCTATCCAACTAAGTCTTAAATGCTATTTAGGCTAGTGTGCAGTATGAAAAGAAGTGTGTTGGAACTTTGTGTTAATTTGTGTTCTCTCTATTTTTCAAGGAGTTTCTGAATCTGAACAGTCCTTAAAGGGAACATCCCAAATCAAAATTTTGCCTCCAGAGGACATAGAAGCAATGCGGGTAGTATGTCGCGTGAGTTGTGGAGCTTCATTTTATCTTTTAAGGTGCTGAAATCAGAATATTGCACTGTCCTTTTTGGCTCTTCAATCCTAAATTAGAATATATGATGATGAATTTATTGTTATACACATTGTACAATGTACATGTGCCCTGAAATTTCTGCTGTAGTTGATCAGGTACTTGTACAAGAAAACTAATAGTAAATTAAATTAAATGAGGCAATAAATGCCCAAGATGGTCTAATATTCACAATGATCTTCATTCAAAAAGTGACTTGGAATAGAGCAGACAATTCTTCTGTGGTGTCAGAACAGTCCAAGAGTAGTGTAATAAAGAGCTTAATATTTGCTCAAAACAAACTGTTCTTGAACCTAGAGCCTTCTGGTCTTAAGGCTTCTGTAACAACCTGACTGCAGGAGACAGTGAGAAGAGGTTGTGTCTCGGGTGATGAAATCCTTAATGTTGTCTGCCTTCTTTCTATATGCAGCTTCTCATAAATGCAGTCAATGGATGGGAAGTCAGAGCCTGTGATGATGAATCTGGCTATGTTTGCTATCTTCTGCTGCACCTTAAAACTGTGCCCCCTCGTGTTAGCCATTTCAAACTTATGGGTGAGGGAGAAGCCTCTGGCTATCCACATAATCAATGCCCCTCATCATCTTGGACACTATTTTGTGGCATCTTCTAACTGTTAATCAAATGACTCAGCACTTCTATTTCTGAGATTGTACCATAAAGGGTCACAAAGTGCAAAAGTGCTTTAACAAGTTTGAGAGATTGGACTGAAATGAAACTTACTGTATCCTCTCCAACAATTTTCTGGTTCTTTTGGCAATTAACAGGAATGTTGGTAAACAAAATTTAACACTATGACAGCCATTCTCAACCTTTTTTGGCTATGGCTCCCCTTAGGACTCTGCTCAATGTTTATGGGACCCCTTCCCTGTGAAGCAGCTTAGTTTGTGTCTTCCGTACTTCTCTCCTACTGACTACATAAAAATAACATTTTATGGTTTCAGGCTGTGCCCCTAGTGGGGCTGTAAAGGCCCCTTTGAGTATGACTGACTCAAGAAGTCATTGATTTTTAAAAAAAAAAAGCTTGGTCAAAGTAATGTTTTAAGGGAACAAGAGAAGTAGGGAGTCGATAAGTTTTTGTGAGAGACTTGAAAGCTTTGTAGGGTTGAGACAGTAGTAGAAAGCCTCATTTAAAGATGGCTGCCAGATCCAGATGCTCAAAAAAGAGCAAGCTTCAAAAGGTATTTGCATCCAGAAATTGGGTGTTAATTTTGTTACCAACGTGCAATGTGGTCTTGTTCCTGTGTTTGTTATTTTCATATAGGACTCCCACTCAACTTATCAATTAGAAAGTTGCTGCTAAATGTAATTCCCAGGTAAATCATTGTAAAAAGTCATAGAATTTTTTTTAATGCTGTTGCATAATGTGTCAAAACAAGTTTAAAAGCTAGTTTCCACCTTGTATTAGAAACTTTGAAAATAGTTGCAGAAAAATGCCATTCAGCCCTTTGAGCCTGCACCAATATTATCATGGCTGTTCATATGACTTCAGTACCTTGTTCCTGCTTTCTCTCCATACCCTTTGAGTGCAAGAACCACATCTGACTCCCTTTTGAATATATCTAATGAACTGGCCTCAACAACTTTCTATGGCAGGCATTTCTACATTAGCCAAGAAAAGTCAAGATTCTGAACACCAGTTTAATCATTTAGTTTGTTTTTCCATCAAAATGTGGTGAGACAAGAATTAAGATCTATACAGTACATATAATGCCGTAAAGCAGTTGCAAACTCAAAAAAGGCATTGTGGGCCTTTTTGTGGTGGTAGAATTCACTTATTGTCCTTGCGTTGCAGCTTGCTCGAGAAGTTCTAGATGTTGCTTCGATGATGGTTCGGCCAGGAGTCACAACTGAAGAAATTGATCATGCTGTTCATATGGTATGGAGCTTTTATCTATTGAAAGCAATAGAAAGTGGCTGAAATTGAGCCAAGTTTGGCCAAAACCCCTAACCTGTTAATCTTACCTGTAGCTTTTTCCACTGACTTTGTCATTTTGTTGGGTAGTTGAGCAGGGGTAAGTTTTTTTCTGATCTAAAAGTGAAATACTATGGGAGCTGCAAATTTAAATTAAATTTTGTATTTGGACATGCAGCACAGTAACAGGCCCTTTTAGCCCATGAGCCTATGCCACCCAATTAACCTACAAGTCCTGGTATGCTTTTTGGATTGTCGGAGGAAATGTACACAAACTTGGGGAGAATGTACAAACTCCTTACAGAGAGCGCAGGATTTAAACCCAGGTCACTGGCACTGGACAGCGTTGTGATAATCGTTAAACTAAAATAAAAACAAAGTAAATACTCAAAGGGTCAAGGAGAGAGTCAACATTTCAGGTTGATGGCTCCTGTCAGTTATTAACTTGAAATGTGCATTGTTTCCTTTAACTGAAGGACCCTAAATGTTTCTACATCCTCTTTATTTTGAGCTGACCTGTAGGATAATGTATTTATGGGCAAATAAAGATCTTTATAATGTTCACTTTATCCAGTCAGCTTCAAAACATGATTGTCCCAAGCCCAAAGAAAGTTTCTCTAAACATTCTGAGGGTATGGGTAGAGTTATGCCGACAATGTGAATTGAAGTTTCCCAACATTAAAACACTAACCCCTTCATATTATAAGCACTGTTTCCACTACTTTAATAAATAGTTGTAGCCTTAGAGTTGATGAATCTTGCATTAGAGGACCTATTTAAGGTGAGAGAGGAAAATTTAAAAGGGATTGATGAGCAACTCTTACACCAAAGGTGGTGGGTATATGGAGTGAGCTGGCAGAGTGATAGAGGCTAGTGTTACGAACCCAGAGGACCCCAAAACCTAGCAGCAATAGATATTCACCAAGACAAATGGTAACTTAAACAAAAGTTGTTTCTAATTATCTTTAAGCATGAAAACAGAATCCACTATTGACTTAACTAACCTAACTTAACCCCCTTCTAATTCTAAGCACACATGTATGTACGTTCAGAAAAGTCCTTTGATTCACAGTCCAATCTCACTTCTCATTTCTCCAAGTTCACTGGTTGCAGGCAATTCTTGTACTGTGCACAGAATTTAACATTTTATGTTCACCAGGCTTTGGTGCTTGAAATGTAAATGGTTATTGCTCAGGAAAGTTTTTATTTAGTTTTCAGAGAGAGATTTGTTGTTCCAGGACACCCACAACTGATTTACTTCCATCAGCTACTTCAGTGTCTTGCCGAAGAAACTTGCCCCCTCAGGGTTCTCCAGATGATAATCTCTTTCTTTCAGGTCACCACAGAGTGCCTTTTTGCTTCTCTTATTTCAAGTGAAACATTAGGCAGCCAGACCTTTCCAATTGCATGAACCACAAGGGCTTTGACCAGGCTGAACTAAGCACTCACAACCTGTCTTATAAATGGGGTTTTCCACAAGCTTGCCAGTTTGTCCTGTTCCGGTCCCAGCTGCTGCTGACTGTAAAACTGCAGAACTGATCTCGCTGTGGCCCGTTCGTTTTCTTCCCCCACCCCCACATCTCCCACACAGAGAAAAGCCTGTTTTACTCTGCTTGCAAAACCACATGACCCTCCTAGAACAGCAAGTTCCAGACAGTCTGCGACTCTGACAAGTTCTTTCATCTGTTGCCTTTTTGTAAACAACAATCCATTGGTGAAATCTCTTGGGCACTCTCCAACCCTTTTGCAAAGGCTGTTGGCCCCAACATGTCTAGCATGAGCAGAGCTCCAGTATTTTAAATAAGATTTGTTTTAAAGTGTTTGTATGTGACCTACACTAAAAAAACCTGCCTCAGTTTATCTCCCAAAAACATCTATATACAATACAAACACAACATAATCTTTCACGCTAGGACAATTATTATGTTCAAAACACATTTAAATACATTAACTGGATAGGAAAAGTTTAGTGTCAGTGTCTCCAAAGTGGTCGATATCATTGATAAGGGGTTGATAACATGGGGGGGGAGGCAGTTGATGTAAAATAGCGCCTTCCTTGCCTGTTTCAGCACAACTGCTGCCAACCCCTCTCCCTGGTCCAGCACAGCTGTCATCCACCCCCACCCCCCAGTTTAAGGTGGGGAGGCTTACCTGCCATGAACCGTGCCCTGCCATCGCACTTCCCCTTCATCGCATATGTGCCAGCTGGAAGTGCACAGCCTGCGGATCCCAGGATGCTGCATTTAACAGGTAAGTGCGCTTTCTGAAGGACAAATGTAATGTCTGGCTTGAGGTGCCACCAGACGGAGGATAGAGGTCTGAAAAGCCAGACTGTCTGGCCTATAACTGGATATCTGACCACCCTACCGAGTGTCCCCTGTCCAGCAGCCCCCCCCCCCCCCACAGTGCAGCACCAGATTCCATGACTGGGGGTCAATGAGGGACCATATTCCCTGAAGAGGTTGATGTTCTAAAAAGTTTGAGGACCCCTAGTTTCAAGGGAATACCCAAACACAGGCAAATGGGACTGGTATGATTAGTATGGGCTGTCAAACTTTAATTCTATTTAAGTGCCCACTTATTTTAAACAATTTATTTTCTCTTGTTCAAATTATTGTGGTTAAAAGTACAAAGTATCTAGTGAAGGTAAAAGTTGTCAATAATAGCATATTCATTGCTCCACTCAATTTGGGGAAAAAAACCATTGTGTTTCCTCACTGGCTAACATCTGGTTAGTATCCACCACATGCAAGTACAAGAGTATTTAAATAATAAAGTATTTTACTTAAACTTTACTCCTCAAAGCCTGTAAGTGGTTGTGGAGTTGCAGTCAATAAACAGGCTGCAGTCATAATGGGGCCACACATGCAGAACATTTTAATCATTTGGTGGTGTGCTGCTACCCACTTTGTACTAGCTCATCGTAGTATTATTCTTAAAACACCCACATTAGCACTGTGGTGTAAAGCTACAAACAATTTTAGGTTAGTGTTTTTTTTCCCCAATCATTTGGAATGCAGATCCCATACAGTGCTTGTATTGATTAAGGTATTTTTAAATTAATCAACTGATACAGTGGTGCCAGAGTGGGTCACTCAGAAGGGACCTGGTAAATTGGTACTATTTATAATGGCCTTTGGAAGCATTGGCAGAGAAGTAGATCATTAAGTCCTTCAATTTATTGAGCTTGTGGTTGATCAGTAACCTAGCTCTGTTCACTTTCCTTGGTTTGTTTTTATCTCCCCTTGTTGAGCAAAATTACAGCTCAAATTTAAAATTGTACATCAAACATAGTGTTCTTTAATTTTTAATAATAACTGATTCATCACCAATCTTTATCTCCTTGGCAAATTTGGATGCATGGCTCACTGTGGTATCTTAGTAATTCCTGATATTTATTAATGACTGAAAGCTGTTAGACTGTGTGAATAACCATAATCATTCCCTTGTCTTCTGCGTTACAGCTATTCTAATAAGCTCAGTAAGGTGTTTTAAGATCATTGAGGAATTTTAGCTAGCGAAGGTGGTAGGAGGAGGAGGAGGGGGGAGGGAGGGAAATAGAAGTACTGAAGGAGATGGTGGGCAAGGGTTTCAATGCCATGCCATGTGTATCAGAGAACAAGAGTTTGATGTTATGCCTTGAATTATTATTACTGTATTTTGTAAAAATGAAATTGTAGTGGTATCTGTAATGGAATCTATATAATAAAAGTACTGTACAACTCTGCCAGAGATGTGGGGTCAAAGTTTTAAAAGAAATGACTGTGGCCACTTCCTGTCAAAAATGACTTTATAATTTAACGTTTTTAATTAAGGTCAAGTTTCAAATTGTTGAATAGTGCACTCGCTGGTGTGTAACTTTCACTTAATTTGAGGCATGCATACACAAATCTAGCAGTAAATATATAATATATATATAATGACAAAAATTGCTGGGACATTTCCTTAACAAAGTGCAGGAAATATGCTACAAGTCAGGCAGCATCTATGGAGAGAGGAGTTAACATTTCCAGTCCTTCAGAGCTGTAATGTTAATACTCTTTACAGATACTCTCTAATTTATTGAATATTTGCAGTACTTGCTGTTTTTTACTTCATCCATGTCAATGGATTGCTTCAAAATGTCTTAAATGTGATCATTGAAACAGTTTGAAATGGGGAAATAACAATTAAGGATGGTTATGTGAAGTCTGGTATTTAAACAGTGGATCAGCAGATCGAACTTTCAATGAGAATTGCTAACCACTGGCTACTTTAATTTATTTAGGCCTGCTTGGCAAGAAACTGTTATCCATCACCACTAAATTATTACAATTTTCCCAAGTCATGCTGTACATCAGTTAACGAGGTGATCTGCCATGGGATTCCAGATGCACGGCCGTTACAGGATGGTGATATAGTTAACAGTGAGTATTTGTGCAGCAAGTAAAGATTAATTGTGTGGACCATTGCAAAGTTGGATTGTGTGACTTATTGCTTTCCTTGCTAATACAGCAGAATATCCATTATCTGCCACCTTTGGGGGTTGTGGATGTTTGGTATGCAAATTTTCCAGTTGATTGAGACTCACTTTTCCAATGCCTAACTAATAAGCCTTCATTAAGAATATACTGTTTAAAAGACAAAATACAGTGCAAAATGTAAAGTAATTAAAAAAAAAATAAAATTATTGTAGTCTTTGGTTCATTTAATCAGGCAATTGCTGTAAATTTAAATTTGAACCCCTGTCACTGGTACTGTAACAGTGCTGTGTTTGCCACTAAGCTAATTGTGCTGCTGTCATAATTAAGTCCCGCCAATTTTAAAGTTTTTTTTTAACCATATAGAACAATCCTCAAAACTTAAAAATTTCGCCTCAAAATCACTGGGTCTAAAATCCGAACCTTGACAGCGAAGTTTCATCACTGGTGCCATTTTCCCCTCCCCCTTCATATCCTACTCCCATCCCACCAGGTCTAACACCAGTGTCCCTGTTAGGCCCTGGATGTACACTACCACCTTCCTTGCGCTGACAACCATGCAAGTGGCAACAGCGAAAAGAATGCGTACGCATTGAGAGGGCATTGCTAGTTCAGCAGGGCAAATCTGCATGAGTCCAACAAAATCTCAGTGCTCCCACACGGAGTCCATATGCTCAGTCTTATTTACTTGATTGAATTCTGGATAATTGGGATTCTACTATATTCCAAAGTGCAACTTCACTTATTAAGACTGGACAAAATAGGAGGAAGTATAGGGTGAAGACCATTGAAGCAAGCTTTGCCATTCACTAAGACCTTCTGGCTTCCCTCCAATTCTATTTGAGCTCTAAATACCATTGTGCCCCAAAATCTACCCTTTTGAACATCCACAGTCCAATGGAAAAGAGACCGCAAAGATTTGAAGCTTATTTTGAAAAAAAACAAATTCTACTATTATTTGTTCAATTTAATAATGAGCTGAGCCCAAAACCTCTCTATCACACAACACAGCTTCATGCATCTTTACAATGTCACTGCCACCTCAGTTTGTCAACTGTTTAAACCCCATTTGTGCTTTTGTTACTTCCTGACTGCAGCATTCTAGCATTGCCAAACTCCTGCTGCACTTTGCACCAGTGCTCTGCGTAATTAATGAGATCTTCATATTTTGAAAACTTCAACTTATCATCTGTACTGGTGATTGTCCCTGATTCTTAAACTCAGGGCCATAACCCCTGTCCCCAAACTCCCTGCCTTTCCTCTTAAAAGATACTTCTAAAAGCCTACAAACATTTGTTCACCTATCCTAATATACATTTCTTGTGGTCCCTTGCCTAAGAACAATGTTTGTTGCACAAGATTCAGCCATTGTTCAGAATTTAAGTATCCTACAACTGAATTTTTCTTTTATAGTTGATATTACGGTCTACCACAATGGTTTCCACGGTGATTTAAATGAGACATTTTTTGTTGGTGAAGTTGATGAAGGATCTAAGAGGTTGGTGCAGACAACATATGAATGCCTAATGCAGGCTATAGATGCAGGTGAGTAAATGGCAAAGAACTGATCTATCATGAGCAATAATGGGGACAGTATAGGAGCGAGATTATATATTGGTATATTTCTTAATTGTAGTAACTTTAATAATTTCTGCTTTTACTCAGTATCGTAGAATCAATTAAAACAAGCCTCAAAACTGGGCCAGTGGAATTGTTTGGGCTGCACCCTGTCTTGAATTATCTGCATTGTTCTCGATGATCTACAATTATTTTATATTTAATGTGTTCTACCATATCACAATTTCCAAAGTCAAAGGGTTTCTCTTGAATTCCCTGGGATGTATATACTGTACTTTTGTTTCCTCCCAAGTCAAGTCACCTTTATTTATTGTTCTTATAAATAATGGTGATTTGACTGTCAGAACGATTGTTGCTGTTTTCTCATTTCCATTTTCTTTCTTATTCTGTTCTTATTCTATCGGTTTTTGCAATCTTGAAGCACACTGCCAGATCAGCCTTCCCTGGTGCTGTTGATAATAAAGCTCAGCTGTGGAGTTTCTGAGTTTGAAGGCTTTTAGAAGCATCTAAACGGTGTATTTTTAATGCAGTCAGCAGTCTTCATTGTGTTCTTTGTATTTGTTCAGAGCACCTAACAAGTAGAGCTATAACTTTTATTACGAGGCGCGCCACGTGATGACGTGGGGCTAGATTTGGAATCTCTTCTCTCTCCAAAAAAGTTTCAAAAAAAGAGTTTAAAAAATCTGAAGTGATTAAAAGAAAAGCTGTTGGCCTACAGAACAACTCAGAATGCCACCTAAGAAGGCTAAAACAGTTACTATCTTTCAAGAACTTGAACAAGAAAAGAAAGCAGATGAAGAAGAGGGGCCTACCTTGAAGGATCCTGGCTCTGTCCTAAAGGTAGGAGCTCGTAGGGATAAGCCTGGAGCTGGGGAGACCTTGGATGTGGCTCACCTACCACAGGAGAAATGACTCTGCGCATGAGCGAGTTGCAAATATGCAGAGCGCAGAAAAAAAGGGAGGCAATTTTTAAAAAAGGCTCAAGAAGCCTCCAGCTCCAGCGATCAAGAAGAACAGGAAGAAGAGGAAACCTATGTAGAACAAAGAGTTTTGGCTAAAAAAACAAGAGAAAACAAAAGGGACATGTATCTGCAACAGAAATGAAAAAATATATGGATACTTTTCAGGAATTGACAATGGCAAGTTTAAAAAATGTAATGAAAACAAATATAATTGAAAACAAGGGTTATACAAAAAGGTGGAAAAAATATTGTTGCAAATGGATAAAAAATTTGAAGTGTTGGAAGAACAAAATTAAAGGGAATTAATTTGATATTCAAAATGTTAAAGAACAAGCGAAAAAAGTTCAAGCAGAAACGGCCGCAATAAAAAATCAAGTAACTCAAAAAAAATTGCTATGTTAGAAAACTTCAGTATAGGAAATAATATAAAAATTGTTGGACTTAAAGAAGGCGATGAAGGAAAAGACATGAAGAGATTTTTGCAACGTTGGATCCTGCAATTTTTGGGGGGTAACTGAATTTCAAGGAGATATCGAGATTGAAAAAGCCCATAGAGCATTATGACCAAAACTGCAGCCAGATCAAAAACTACATTCGATATTATAGACAATAGGAGCTGGAGTAGGCCCTTCGGCCTGTCGAGCCAGCACCGCCACTTTACAGATCATGGCTGATCACTGCCATTAGTACCCCTTTCCAGCCTTATCCCCATAACCCTTAACTCCTTTGCCCACTAGAGTCTTATCTAACTCTCTTTTGAACATAATCAGCGAATCTGCCTCTACCACCCTCTGTGGCAGAGCATTCCACAGATTCACACTTCTCTGGGTAAAAAAAATGTTTTCTCATCTCCGTCCTAAAGGGCCTACCCTGTATTCTTAAACTATGCCCTCTAGTCCTCGTCTCCCCCATCATTGGGAACAAGTAATCAGACTTCACCTTGTCTATCCCCCTGATAATTTTGTATATCTCAATCATGTTCCCCCTCATCCTTCTAAACTCCATCGGATACAAGTCCAGTTTTTCTTGCCTTACAGCATATGTCAACCCCGCCATCCCTGGAACTAACCTTGTAAATCTGCGCTGCACACCCTCTATAGCTAGTATGTCCTTCCTCAAAATTGGAGACCAGAACTGGACGCAAAACTCCAGGTGGGGTCTCACCAGGGCCCTGTACAACTGCAGAAGGGCGTCTCTGTTCCTATACTCCAATCCACTCTTTATGAAAGCCAACATGCTATTAGCCTTCTTCACAGCTTTCTGAACCTGCATTCTAGTCTTCAGTGACCGGTGAACAAGTACTCCCAGATCCATTTGCTCCTCCCCACTCCCTAGCTTGTCTCCATTTAAATAATACTCAGCTTTCCTATTATTGACCCCAAAATGGATAACCTCACATTTGCTTACATTGAACGTCATCTTCCATTCAGCAGCCCACTCCCCCAACCTGTCCAAGTCCCTCTGCATTTTCCTGACATCCTCCTCGCACCCCACACCGCCACCCAGTTTCATGTCATCTGCAAATTTGCTCAAATTATTAATTGGACAAATTACTTTGTTATGAAGTGAGGGAAAAGATCCTGGAACTAGCGGTGAAACAAGCGGAAGAGAGGCAATCTCCGTTAATTTATAATAGAAATAAGGTCTTCTTTTACCCTGATAAAAGTTTTGATTTGTTGAAAAGAAAAGAATTCAATGCTGATAAAAATGTATTATAGAGAAAAAGTTATACTTTTGTTTTAAGGTACCTGGCAGTACTGAAGATTTTTGTTCCTGTAGGAAAAATTTTTTTCAGAACCCAATGAAGCAGAAGTGTTTGCAGAAAGAGAGACGACAACTGGGTGATGTTTGAAATGAGAGAAGAAGCAGAAAGATGTAGAAAAAATGTTTGGAGAGAGAATATTAGGGAGGAATGTTCTTACCCGGTAGATCTATGTAAAACTGAAATTGGTCAAGATTGAATAGATCGAAGGCAATAAAAGACAGTATAATATTTTGGGGAGTTAGTTGGGAGCATGAGCCTGGCCTCTGCAGAGACATGCGAGCGGGTGTGATTTCGATCACAACTCCTATAAATTAGGGAAGTAAGGACGTATTACTAATAATGTAAGCCTTTGGGTGGGGGTTCTATCTTTTTCTGTATTTCTTTTAATTTTTTTAAAATAGGAATAAAAATTCTACTGTCTTAAATATTGCTTTGATCTTTTTAAACTTAATTTTACTGAATGTTCTTCAATTTTCCTTGCAGTAAAGCCAGGCGTACGATACAGGGAATTGGGCAATATTATACAGAAGCATGCGCATGCAAATGGCTTCTCAGTAGTTCGTAGCTATTGTGGACATGGGATCCATCGACTCTTTCACACTGCACCTAATGTGCCACATTATGCTAGTAAGTAGTTTGGAATGTTCTAGGGAGTGTAATCCAGTTTAAAACTCCTTGTGGTGTGTATAGCCATCTCTAAAGATTTGTTTCAGTAATTTCTTGTTTCAAAACCACAATATCAAATCTGTGAAGTGAAACCAAACATTTAAATTAATATAAACTTAACTGTGCATTAAAGAAAATTAAGATATAGAATTGTGCCCAGGAGAGCAGAATGGACATCCTGGCTATAAAACATTTATAGTTAATGATTCTGAGAGTGCATCAACTTGTTGGCATAGCAGTTAGCACAATCCTTTACAGCATCAGCATTCTGGACCAGGGTTTAAATCCCTTGCTGTCTGTAAGGAGTTTTGTACATTCTCCCAATGTCTGCGTCAGATTTTCTGGGGGTTCCAGTTTCCTCCCACCATTCAAAACATACCAGGGTTTCGTTTAATTGTGAATAAATCGAGTGGCACAGACTCATGGCCTTGGCGAGTCTGTTGTCTATCTCATTGTCGATCCTTGCATCTGATGAAATGGTGCAGCCGAGATAGGTAAACTGGTTGACCGTTTTGAGTTTTGTGTGCCCGATGGAGATGTGGGGGGGCTGGTAGTCATGGAAGACTACACAAAAGAGTCTGGAAAAACAACCAACTGAAAAACCTCACAAAGATAAGCGTATACAGAGCCGTTGTCATACCCACACTCCTGTTCGGCTCCGAATCATGGGTCCTCTACCGGCACCACCTACGGCTCCTAGAACGCTTCCACCAGCGTTGTCTCCGCTCCATCCTCAACATCCATTGGAGCGCTCACACCCCTAACGTCGAGGTACTCGAGATGGCAGAGGTCGACAGCATCGAGTCCACGCTGCTGAAGATCCAGCTGCGCTGGATGGGTCACGTCTCCAGAATGGAGGACCATCGCCTTCCCAAGATCGTATTATATGGCGAGCTCTCCACTGGCCACCGTGACAGAGGTGCACCAAAGAAAAGGTACAAGGACTGCCTAAAGAAATCTCTTGGTGCCTGCCACATTGACCACCGCCAGTGGGCTGATAACGCCTCAAACCGTGCATCTTGGCGCCTCACAGTTTGGCGGGCAGCAGCCTCCTTTGAAGAAGACCGCAGAGCCCACCTCACTGACAAAAGGCAAAGGAGGAAAAACCCAACACCCAACCCCAACCAACCAATTTTCCCTTGCAACCGCTGCAATCGTGTCTGCCTGTCCCGCATCGGACTGGTCAGCCACAAACGAGCCTGCAGCTGACGTGGACTTTTTTACCCCCTCCATAAATCTTCGTCCGCGAAGCCAAGCCAAAGAAAGAAGACAGACTCATGGGCAGAAATGGCCTGTTACCATGCTGTATGTCTAAATTTAAATTTGTCATTATCTGCAAACTATTTGCTCCAAATGCCAATGGTAAATCCATAGAAGCTAACCGAATATTTCTGAAGCTGATTCTGTGACCTCAAGATAATTTACACATTCATTAATTCCTTATCAGACTAACAAAGCTCCATCTTCAAGTGACTATCTCAAACTCCTGGAGTTATTTCTACTCCTGTTCCAGTGCTGAGATGAACACATGGTGTACCCAATGACGCGCTAGGTAGTGTGGCTACGTCTCTGCCCCAATAACCTGGGTTCAGTCCTGACCTTGGGCACTGCCTGTGTCCAGTTTTTTTTTTCAAATCTCTGATTTCTTCTGGGTGTCTGGCTTTCTCCCCATTTCAGAAATGTGCGGATGGGTAAATTTAATTGGCCATTGTAAATTGCCTCTCATGTAGATGGGTGGTGGGAGAATTGATGGACATGTGAAAAGGAAATGGTATTAATGTGCTGAGAGCCAGCATACTCCCGATAGGCCAAGACACTTCCTATAGAGTAAGGGGAATAACATGAAATTGACAAAATCCTTGTGTAATTTTTTTTATTTCTCTTACTTGGAGTCCATGTTACTTTAATGTAACTGGAAAAAATGAGGTGAGATTTTGATGCTCCCTTTCCTCAAGCAGTTTCTGAGCTCTTGAGTAACATATAATCTTGACTGTTCTTCATTGGTGAGGGCATTGAGTACAGGAGCCAGAATGTCATTGTAGAACTGCACAGTGTTGTTGAGACCATAGTTGGAGTTTTGGTCATCCAATAATAGGAAATAAATATCTTTAATCTGGAAAAGGTATTGACATGATTCATAAGAATGTTGTGGGGATTTGGGGGCTTACATTATAAGGAAAGGCTGGGGCTTTTCTCCCAGATGTATGGGAGGCTGATGGGGAACTTTAAGATTTATAACATCATGAGGGGTATAGATATGGTAAAGAGTCTTTCTCCCAAAGTTGGAGAGTCAAAAACTTGAGGGCATACATTTAAGGTGAAGGTAAGGGGGGGGGGCGGGGGCGGGGGGAGATTTAAAGGGACTTTGGGAACATCGCACAGGGTGGTTAATATGTGATAGAAGAAGTGGGGACAATTGTTACATTCAAAAGACATATTTAAACAGATACATGGATAGGAGAGGTTTGGAGGGATATGGGCCAAATGCAGGCAAATAGGACTGGCTTTGTCAGGATGGGCTGAAGTGCCTGTTGCCCTGCTGCAGAACTCTCAGGGTGAAGTTTGAACAAATTACATTATCGCCTTAATGTAATAGAATGTACAAAAGGAATGCCTAGGAATGGGCTACTATATCACTAATATGTTGTGATTCAAACCATGGCTTCCAATTCAGCCCAATTAACCCTTTTCTCATTCTTCCACTTGCTCCCATTGACCATTCCATCTGTATACTTGGAAATCTAAAAGGCTGACATTGGGAAGGATATGGGAAGAAAACTAAGGAAATGGGGGCAGGATTAAGCGACCAAACCCCTGAAGCCTGCTCTGCTATTCAGTATGATCCGAGCTAATCTGCCCCAGGCCTGTCTTCTCAAAGGCAGTCTGTATGGTAGGCCTGGTTGAGTGTATCTACATGAGGCTACAAGAGCACTTTTAATATTGAGATTTAAAAAAGAAAGTTTAATAGTCTTTGATTTTTTGCAGAAAATAAAGCCGTTGGAGTGATGAAACCTGGTCATGTGTTTACCATCGAACCCATGATTTGTGATGGTAAGTTGTGCTTTTAAATTTCTCCTTTCCTTGGCCCATTGGAAATCTATGGAAAGTTGGCCAAGTCTGCACTGCATTTAATAGAAAGTTTGTAAACTGAGTCGAAAGCATTTCTTTCTGAAACCATTCCCAGTGAGTAAGTGAACTCGGTTGGCAATTACAGATATTAGGTTTTTTTTACTGTTGTGTTTTTGTAAAATGAAGAGTACTGCAAATGAACAGGAGTCAACATTATTAGTGTGATGCTCATTAAGGAGACTGATAGTGGTGGGCAAGAAACTGTCCTTAAATCTGATGATGTATGAAGCCTTGTGAATCCGCTTCCTGACAGGAGGAGATAGAAGACAATGTAGCCGGGGTGGGATTGATCTTAATACATTGGCTGCTTTTCCAAGACTGCTGGAAGTATATTTGGAGTCATGGGAGGGGAGGTTTGAATGATGGTCTGAGCTGTGTTCACAATTCTCTGCATTTTTGAATGGAGCAGTACTTTCCCCATGCCGTGATGCATGCTGACCTGATACTCTTGACGATGCACCTGTAAAAGTTGTTGGATTCCAGGGACGTGCCAAAATCCTGATATTGGTGCACATTCTTGTTTGGTTGTTGCAGGATAGGTTGTTGGAAGAGATGTGGACTGTAGCTGGTGGTGGTTGGATATCAAGATTACCCCTAACAGCACGATGGCCTGAATGGATTCCTTCTGTGCTGTGACTTTCTGTGATTTGTGTAGTCTGTGATGTTAACCCTGTGATGTATTTTCTACATTGTAGGGGCTTGGCATGATGAGACCTGGCCAGATAGCTGGACGGCAGTAACGAAGGACGGCAAACGCTCTGCACAGTTTGAGCACACACTTCTGGTCACAGAGACTGGTTGTGAGATCTTGACACGTCGCTTGGAGGACAATGGACACCCTTATTTTGCTTCGCAGTTGTAGCCTGGTAGCTATACTGCCCTTTCCAGCGGCAGCCTCCTTGATGTCTTCACCTCAAGTTCAGCCATTGCCTTAAGGCACTGATTCATTTGTTATTTTTTTGGGGAGGGAGGGTTTGGATGCTGTAAAGCACCAGATACCCAAACAACATGCCTTTTTTCCTCATCCTGTTTGAGTGCCTCTGCTCCTAACATCACTTCTTACTGCCTGTATCTTAATTATTTCTTGATAGAATAAAATTTGTGGCTCTATTCATGGATTGTGGGCTATTGTTTAAAAGGAAATTGAAGTTCTTGCCGGTGATTCTGAAAGGTGAGCTGGTAAATTTTCTCTGGTAATTTATTCCTGTGAACATGCAGGTGTGAAAATGATGGTGAAAGTTTTGACTCCAGAGGAACCAATCATTTGTAATTTGCTAATCAGTCCTCTGGTTTTCTAATTAAAACCCTGAATACCTTGTTGACTTTATTAATATCAACACTCAAATTTGTGTGACCAGATTGAAGAAGTTATTAACTTTGTCTTGATCAGACACGTGACAAGATTTAACTTAAATATGTAAGTCTTTTTTTTCTGATAAGTAAATGCTGGTCATTATTATTGCTGCTAGGAAATTGAAATTTAGAACGGGGGAGTGAAGTTTTGTCCCTTTTTAAACTTTTAATGTGACCCTTTTGCTGACTTCAAATATGAGATCATATGATGTATGGATTAGATGGTTACGCTGCCCTCACGTTAAAGGCAAAAACTGGCCCATGTAAAGCAACAGAATTTTAAATTATTAAAGAGATTTAACACTATCCTGGTCACATGGTGATATCCTTGCAGTGTGTGTGATGTTTAGATTTGGAGAGTTAGAAAAGTCATCTTCGTAACGTTCAAATATTTAGTTTTCTGAGGCAGAGGTGGAAATGACAAGATGTGAGTAAAACAGACACCCCAACTGTGTCAACTGGCTGATATGAACTTGATTATGGATGAACGGGCAACTTGATGCTTAAAGAATTACTGTCTCAGATTAGTGAATTAATAATGAAATGCACTCACTGAAGCAACATGGAAATAATTAATCTTTCTCACATTGCACTGAATTTCCTGAAATCTTTCAATCTTTTCTTTCAAGTCTAAAAGATGGGTAACTCTGATTGTTTTGTGTGCCAGATGTAGAGGAAAATTATTGAAGATTCCCCACTGATTGCCCTCTTTTGTGAATGTAGCTCCATGGGTTTTGCTGCAGACATCATTCCCTTTGGTTCTAACCCTTCTTGATTCTTGCCCTCCGTACAGCCTAACTCAGCTGGGTTCTTGCTCCTGACCTCTAAGCTGTACAGCACTGAAACAGTCCCTTTAGCACATGTCAACCTAATTATTAACTTGAACTAGTATGCATTTGGTTCATATACCTTTAAATCTAATCCATGTATCTATCTGAATATCTTTGCAATTGTCTCCATCTCTACAGCTTCCTTTGGCAGCTTGTTTCACATACCAACTAGCTGTGTGTGAAGAAGGGCCGTGTTCCTTTTAAATCTTTCCCCTCTCACTTTAAATCAATGCTTTCTGATTTTATATTCCCCTCCTCTGGGGGGGGGAACTGACTATTCACCTCAGTCAATACCCCTCATTTTATATTGTCACCACTCTGCCTCCTGCACTCTAGAATATTAAATGAACAAAAGTCAACCACATCCTAATTAGTTGCCTGAGATAGCAATAAAATGGCTTTTGTTTTTAAAAAGGCTTTTCCTGAAGAATTGTAGTTTGTTGTCGATGTTGTTCACTGCATTGTGGAAGTGGGAGATTATTGTCACAAAAGGACCCTGCAAATGAAGATCCTCAGTCATGTCAGCCGTCGAGCTGAAACTGGGTAAATGTCAGATAATGCATCACCACTGGACTAGAGGTGTTGCATGCAACTTGGACACAGATTGGGGGGGTGGGGGGGCCAAGATCCTCTTGCCTTGCTTCAATTGGAATAAATGTCACAAATTTGTTGGTCCTTGAGAGAAGAGTTTGTCCTTGACAGATTTACCCTCAGTCCCTGTTCTATGTGACATGAACTTAAGGAGCCTTGATTTCACTGGATCTTTATTTCAGTTGCTCCCATCAGTCACAAATGTCACACAATGCTACAGGTGCTATAATCCTGAAATAGCAGCAAAATACAAAAAAAAACTCAACAAAAGCATTATCTGTGGATACAAACCTTTTAAAATGGACTGTAAACCAGTGAGGGTGGTTGAATAATTATCTGAGAAACTGGCTCAATGAATTTTGGATACTTGGAGAGATTCTTTCAAGTTTTTGTTGATTTGTTGTTCTTGTAAATTGATGCTTTTCCCGACATGGTCAGAACCCATATCTATTATCTACTTGTAAAATTCCTTCCAAACCATAAACTTAAAAATGTGTACAGCATATAATAATTTAGTTGACAGGTATGCTGAGGAGAATTTGCCTGAAGTATTAAAGGGAGCATTTGATAAAATTACATCTGGTCTTGTCAGCAGTGGTAAGAGTAAGTTCATTTGAGGAAATTGACTATTTAATCTTCATCGACAACCCCAAATGTATTTGAGGTTTGTACCAAGTCTACAATGGTTCATTTCAGTGGTTTTCAAATCACTCTTTCCCCCCCCCCCCACCAACTCACATCCACTTTAAGTAATCCCTTTGCCATAAGGCAGGGGTTCCCAACCTTTTTGTTCCTCTGTACCTCTTGGGCATTTTTCTAGGTTCCCGTGTACCCTTAAAAATGAAGGATTAAAAACACACAACATTGTGCAATCTGACTGCAGATTACAACACCATGAATTGTACAGTAGTGGTTATTCTCTCAGACCCAATGTACCCCCTGAAAAGTACAAATGTACCACTGGGGGGGGGGGGGGGTACATGTACCCCAGGTTGGGAACCCCTGCCTTAAGGAATTAGTTAAGGTGGTATGTGAAGTGGGGGGGGGGGGGGGGGGGTGGGAGGTTGAGAACCTTTGGTCTGCTCTAGACCCAATTGTTACTGATACTTTGCTTGAGAAAAATTGTCATTGGTCCATTTCCTTTGTGAAACCATGCACGAGTCAAACTTTTTCTTTCCACTCTGATACCACCTTAAGCAATCCCTTACTAATCAGAGCACTTACGGCATCGGGATTGCTTATGGTGGAATGTGAGTGTAGAGGGGCAGTTTGAAAGCCACTGGTTTGGATTAATTTGTCCACTTATCCACTTTGCACCTAAATTACCTGAAAATCAATAATTTTGATCTGTAATTTCTATTTATTTAACATTTGGTGCCAATATCTGACATTTGATGAGCTTGTTTTGGTATACTTAAACCATTCTGGATCACTAGAAGTTGCCACTGAAATGAGCAGTGTTCAATTTTGAATGAATGATTCATGCACACACATCCTTTTGCTTATCTGAATACAATATTACAAAGTGACCATGTGGATTTATCAATCCCATCTGTTGGTCATTAAGTTTTAAAGTAAAATTTAATAAGATATGGATGGCAGCTGAATAAAGATACAGCCAAGGATTAACAGGATGGCCTTTTCCTGGCAAGATGCTCATGTTATGGTTCATTAAGGGATGTTCTATTAGCCTCAACTGCTATTAGTTCAGCTAATGTCTGCAAAGACTGAGAATGAGGAATCTAGATTAGACACCGTTAAATGTGATGGATCTTGAAATAAATTTAATACCAATTTCATTTGGTGTGTCATTATTTTGCAACATGTAAATAGGCCTTTCAGCCCAATGTTCATGCCAGTCAAATTGCCTGCATTTGGTTCAAATTCCTCTAACTCTTTGTACCTGTCTCAATGTCTTTTAAAAGTTACAATTGTCTGCATCTATCACTTTCTCTGACAGCTTGTTCCATAAACCCAAACACCCATTTGACTAGAAATACCATCATGTTCTTTTTGGAATTGCTTCAGATGAGTATTTGAGAATCTTCATGAGTCACTCTCCAGAAGAAGAAACTAGACCATTCCTTAGTTGTCTGATCTAACTGCTACTGCTTTTCCAGGGACTTTCACCTTAAAACTCTGCACCATTTCCCAGGATTTTTTTCTCGTTCAGTTTCTTTCCCCACCCCCAATAAGGTAGTAACAGAAATGTGCTTCCACAGCCACCTCAAAGTTCCTTACATCCAGATAGCAAACGTTGCACATATCAGCACTGTTTAAACTCAAAAACTCCTGATCTGACCTCTTTGGATTTATTTGCTGCTCTCTGTCCTTGCTTTAACTTTTTTTCCCCCCTCCCCCATCATCCTGAACTTTTTCTTGCTACTCACTCAGGATTGCTGCTGTTATGGTTTGGTGAACTGAGCTATGCCTCTTAGCAGCTTCTTGGAATCACTGAATTGTGACCACCCTTGAATATTATATCTAGTCCCCAGATAAACTTTCTTCTGGTCTCAGACCTCAATTGCTAGCCCTATTTATACTCCTGCAGGACAAATACTAATATCAGCCACTGCATTCTTTTGCTAGTACTGTGCCCCAAGGTCATTAAACTATCAAATATTGGGAAGTAATCAAAATTATGTACACTACTACATCATCTTATCCACCCTGTGTACCCTCCTCAGCTCATTGGTGAAATTCCTTAATCCTGGAACCAACCTCAATATTGACTTTCAGTGTGATGAGACTGGGATAGGAGACTAATCTCCACAGGGCTCATCGATTGAACATCTTCACTTGGGGCCATTTCTCACCCACAAATTAATCTGGTGCATTTTAGCTACACAGCCTGCCTTAGGTAATTGAAACCAATTCTCTTTTATGCATTTGAACCCGGCTCAACAGGAACATTCACTTGAAACCCTGTTTAAATTTTAAAATGAAAAAATAGCACTTATGAAAACCCCCTATATGTGGCCCTCTACAAATGTCATTTGGCAGGAACTTTTATTGGAGTGACAGACTCAAAACTTTCAAAGAATAAAGTATCATTTTATTTTGTCAAGTTACTTTAATCTTGCAAAGCAACCATGGCAGTTCAACAGTTAAAGACTGGGTTACCAATATAAACAATCATCAAGGCAATTTTCAAAGTACTTTCCGCACCGATTAAGTCTCTTCTGGATGTTCCGACTGACTTTAATATAAGAGGACCGTTCGAATGCTTTTTTAAAAAAAAGAAAAAAGGATTAGTTTAAACTTGAGATTATACTATTAAAATAATTAAGATTTATTTCCCTTCACCTATCATACAGTGGGATGAGCCATGGATTGTTATGATACAGATGGACTATTAATTCTACATCAAGATTTTTCTTGCAATCCATAACACTAGTGGACTATCTCTTTATTTCCATTGAGGGTCCCACTTTGCAATTTTGCTGTTCACCCTTTTTCCATTCCTGTCGTACTTATAAAGTACTGGGCATCTCCATATTCTATGAATAAAGAACATCCACTGTAAATTCACAATCAAGAAAAACAAATTTTGACAGCAGGTGCTGCTGTCTGGGTAGATAGATGAGTTCTCTGTACTATCTGAAGGCTACAGAAGATCACTCAGTACTCTGGCCAATAGTCTGCCATTCAAGGTTTAAATAAATTCCAGATAATCTGGGATACGACTCTTATGGTCATTGTCACATTGACTTTTGTGAGATCTTGCTCTGTAAACTAGCTGCCATGTCACTACATCTCAACAGTGGCTTACTGATAGTATACTATGGTTTCACAACATCACAGCAGTAAAAGCACAAGTTCCTTCTTCAGACTAGGTTAAGTGGAAAGCTTTGGTTTACTTAGGGAAGAGAGAGCTCCCTGTGGCTGATAGAGGAATTTAGAATAAACCATCCATAGAACATTTCAGCATAGAAACAGGCTCTTCAGTTCATCTAGTCTGTGCTGAACTATTTATTCCACTTAATCCCTCTATACCCATCTCATCCATGTCCCTATCCAAATTTCTATTAAATGTTGAAATTGAGCCTGCAACTACTATTTCTGCTGGTAGCTCATTCCACACTCTCACCATTAAGTGAAGTTCCCCTTGAACATTGTACCTTTCATCCTTAACCTATGTCCTCTAGTTCTTGTCTCAGCCAACCTCAGTGGAAAAAAATTGCTTGCATTTACTCAATCTATAGCCCTTACAATTTTGAAGACTTCAATCAAATCTCACTTCATTCCCTGGATCGCCAAGTTGCGACTGATTTAACTTTTCCCTGCAACTCAGCTCAAGTCCCAGCACATCCTTGTAAACTTTATCTGGATTCTTTCAACTTAATTGATATATTTGCTCTTTTCCAATCTTATTGGTATGTTAGGATAATTTAGTTCGTGGAAAAATAAAGTCTCTAACTACGTAGGTGTAGCTCACTACAAGAGTCACTCAAGGGGAGAGATATCATAGTTTCAGTCCTTGCAAAACAAGATTTTTCTCTACCCAATCCAATGAACTAAAGCTTCAGGATCAGAGGTTTGCAGCGCAGGGGGTTATCACAGCCTATTCCCCACTCAGTCGTTGGCCTGTTATGTATCACCACCTTGGAAGTGTGACAAGTATTTTGAAAGTGACGAAAGGTTCTGCAGTCACCACTCTCGCAGTCAAGAAAGTTCTGGATTTCCTTTGCAGTACACAAAAGTGCTGAAGAAACTCAGCAAATCATTCAGTGGCCATATAAAGCAAAAGGCAGTCGATGTTTCAGGCCTGAACACTCTGCTCAAAATGTTGACTGCCTTTTCTTTCCATGGATGCTGCATGACCTGCAGAGTTTCTCGAGCACATTTATGTACAGCACTAGACCCCAGCATCTGCAAGTTTCTTTTTTTTTTAAAACCTAGATTTACTTTCATCAACATCCTTCTAATCCTTTAACTGGTACAGTACAAGTTCCATCTGTCATATACATGAACTAACAGAGGCCTGTTAATTAAATATGTTGGTTATCAATAGCTGACCTAACTCAACCTTCAGCACAGCCCTGCTCCCTTGGCATCACTTTTCCAAGAACTTCACCCCTTTGCTCTCAACTGACCCTGCCCTGGCACCCCTCCTTCATTCCTAGTGAAATGTCACTCACTCGTCTAAAGTCAGATTTTACAATACCATATACTAAATTGTTCTCAAGGACCCTGTTCTCTGACATCTCTATTAAAAGGAAATAAAAACTGCCTATTCAAACCTCTCATTTCATACACCCCAGTTAAATGTTCCAAAGAAAACTGCCTCAGCCCTGGACCTGGGATGAAGGGGTAGACCAAGAACTCTTGGGGAGGCATAGAAGAAAATTCCCATCTTACTGAAGCAAGGTTTAAGAGGCATTTAGACAGGCACGAATAGGCAGGGGGTGACAGGATATTAACCGTATGCAGGCAGAAGGTAATAGTTTAAATTGACATCATGGTCAGCACAGAACATGGCCTGAACGGCATGTTCCAGAGCTGTTCTATGAGGAGTCAGGATTTTTGTGGAGAGGCTTATGCTCCTGAGATTCCATATCTAAGAAAACACTTACTGGAGCTAGCACATTGAGGCGACTGACACACCTCCACTTTCCAAGAGGTCTGAGGAAATTTGGCATGTCGTTAGATACTCCATCAAACTTCTAAAGGTGAACTGTGGAAAGTATACTGACTGGTTGCATCACAGCACTAATCCACTGTCCCTTTTGGACCTCTCCCTCAACAGTTACTGACACTACTTCAATGGTCCAGCACAAACTGAGGAACAACTCTTCATCTCCTGCCCAACCACCTTTGACTTGATAATTTGTCCAAAAGAGTTGCTCCATTCTCCTTTTACTTTCAGTTTTCAGAAATTGCTCGCACCTGTATTTTACAGCTTTGTTCAGCTCCATTGTTAATTTCTAACTTCCCTCAAAAGTTAATCAGACTGTTCCCTAAACATTGGAATCATCCCTGATAACCCTGGCATCACTCAGTCAACCCTCCCCCACCTTACACTATACTTAAGATGAACATTTTTTTTAAAAAACTCATTCCCAATTCTGATGAAGAATCTTTAATCTCACTTTTCTCTCCAAAGGCTGGCCTGGTTACAGGCTATCCCCATATTACAACTGCCATGGGCTACTATGGACATCCCCACATACCAACAAACTCATTAAAATCAGAAGTCTGACATATAAACATTCACAGCTTTTCTGCACAGTTCCATGGATCGACAGCAAGCCCAATGTGGAAGTGAGCCCTTGATGTGGAGACTGCACCTCTGACACAGCAGTGGTTAGAATGTTGAGCCATTTTCTCAACATGTCTAACTATATAATTAGGAGTGAGCTTCCTACTGAACCACCTCAATTACTTCAGTAAAAACTGTAAAACTTACCTCTTCCCAGTATGCATCAGATCAAAGCTCTCATTGATCTGATTGAATGGAAGTGTGAAACTCACAAACTCATCCACCTTTAGTTTTTTATCCATGTATTCTTTCACCAGCTTGGGAATACTCTGCACACTCTTCCATCCTGTGTAACAAGGACAAATGTCTCAACAGCTACATAACTGCCAGTGACTGGAATGTTCACTTAGAGGAGAATCGTGGAAGTGGATTAAGATAAATGTTCAAGTGAAAAAGGTACACATTTGAAAAGGAACAAAACTTCAGGGTTGTGGGTAAGCCAAGAGAAGAACTACAGAAATCCTGCAACAAAATCTGGTCTTACTGGATCCAAGTTCTATTATCTCCACATATGAACCACCCAGGCAGCATTATTGGCAAAAAGGTTAGTGCAACGCCTTTACAGCGCCAGCAATCAGGATTCAAATCCCATGATGTGTCAGGAGTTCTCCCCGTGTCTGCATGGGTTTTCCTGGGGGCTCCAGTTTCCTTCCTCCATTCAAAAGGTTAGTGGGCAGTAAATTGGACTGTACAGACTCGTGGGCTGAAATGGCCTGTTACCGTGATGTATGTCGAAATTTTTATAAAAATTAAACTCACCATGGATTAAAAATGGATGGATCATCAGTAAAAACAAAAAAAAGATGAAGTTTAACTCAACATTGAGGGACAGTGGCAGAACTGGTTGAGCATCAAGCAACCTGGGTTTGACCTGGATCGTCGGAACAGTTTGCATACAGCTTGAATATACTCTCTGTGACTGCATGCATTTCCAACGCCCCCAAAGATATGCAGAATGGTGGGTGAATGGGCTGCTTAATTGCTCCTAGGGTGTAGGTGAGAGAATAATCTGGGTAAATGTTGATGGCAAAGTGAGGAAATAAAATGGAAACATGTCAGACTGATGTACATGGGAGTTTGATTGTTAGTGTGGACTCAGCTGGTCAACTAAAAAAAAACAATAGATTGCAAAGCACTTCAAAGCCTCTGCTTTCTAAGAAGTCTGAGGAAATTCGGCATTGCATTGAATACTCTATCAAACTTCTACTGGTGCACTGTGGAAAATATACTGACTGGTAGCACCACAGCCTGGTTTGGTAATTCAAGTGACCAAGAAAGGGGCTCCAACCTCCCATCCATTGAAGATATACATCTATGTGAGGCACTACTTCAAGATGTCAGCTGACATCGTAAAGGACCTCCATCACGTCCTCTTGCTGCTACCTTTGGACAGAAGGTGCAGAAGCCTGAAGGCTGGCACCTTTAGGTTCAAGAACAGTTTTTAACCACCACCACCCCCCCCCCACCCCGAACAACTCTTGAGCCTTCCCCTTCTTACACTGATCAGGACCGGTCCACCACCACAAAAGGACTTATCTGAACTATTCCTGTCACCTTATTTTACACGAGAATAACTGAATATAACTTTTTTTGTTGCCTCTTTAATTGAATTGTATTGTCATCGACTTTTAGCTACAGCAAGAATTTCAGTGCATATGTACATTGTATATGACAATAAATTCATAATTATTGTGTCCTATAACTCAATTTTAGAATTTGGTTGCTCACTGGTTTAATAAAAGGTGCTGACATTTGCTAAGAAAGTTTAGTTGAATCTGTGGCTGGATCAAGGTCGAGTTTTAGAGCATGGAAATGGGACCTTTGACACAATTTGCCAGCAAAGATGTCTACATGAAGTAATTCCCCATATTTGGCCCAGTTCCCTCGAAACCTTTCCTATCCATGTTTGTTTAAACATTGTAATTATTCCTGCCTCTACCACCTCCTCTGACTGCTCATTCCACACACACATGTGCTTCTCAGGTTCCTTTGAAATCTTTCCCCTCTCACCTTAAATCGATATCTTTTAGTTTTAGACTTCCCTGTTCTGGGATAAATAGACAGTGACCATTCACCTTCAATACACATATGTGCTGGAGAAACTCAGCAGGTCAGCCATCAACCGGAGGAAGTAAGTACTGTTTCATGCCTGGGCCCTTTATGAGGCCAAAGAAAAACAGCCAGACCTCAAAAAAACAGATGGAGGGTGTGGAATGGGAGGAGGAAGAGGAAGGAATGGCAAGGGAGGGGCAGAAAGATGAGCATAGGCTAATAAGTAATAAGTGGATACAGGTGGGAGTGTAGAAGAGAAAAAAGCTAAGATGTGATGGGGAAGAGGACAATCTCCTTGATAGAAGGGAAGGGGGTGGGGAGCTGGAGGAAAGTGGATAGAGGGGGAGGGAGAGATAGGCATAGGGGAGAGAGGTTAACTGATAGAGTAGAAGTTGATGTTAATACTGTCTGGTTAGAGTGCCCACACTCCTACACTCCAAGAAAGAAAAAACCCAACCTATCTAGTCTCTTCTTGCAACTCAAACCCTCCAGTTCCAGTAACATCCTGGTGAATCTTTCCTGCACCCTGTCCAGTTCAAAGATATCCCTCCCTAACACTGGGCAACCAGACCTCCATGCATTAACGAAACTGCAAGCAATCACTCAGGTGGTGAGGAAGAAGGGACAAGCTGATTAAGAGGACAATCAGGAAGAAAAATTAAAAGATTGTCACCAGGGCTTGTACTTTATGCTTCCCTTCCTCGTTCTCTCCTCCTGCATGGACACACCTTCCAAAATTGCAATTACCAAAAAGGGAAAATGGGAAAGATCGTTTCCAACTCAAAGTTGTGAAGCAAAGTCAGTGTGACAAGCGCAAACATCACCTCCAAATGCAGTTCCTTTCCAGATACGACCAGTCACCAGCTGGAAGGGACGGGTGGCGATTTCATGACCTGCAGGAGCCACCCCTATGATGACACTGGTCCCCCAGCCCTTATGACAGGCTTCCAGTGCTGCTCTCTGTGAAGTGTGCGTGTTGGGGGGGGGGGGGGGGGGGGATGGATTGAGGAATGCAGAGAGAAATAGAAACACAGGAAACAAGACAAGTTAGAGGTCATATAAAAGTTTTGTCATAATTACCAAGAGTTTAGCAATAGCAACAACTTCCATTTCTATAGCACCTTCAATGTGCTCTGAGGTTGAAGAACTTTACAGGAATAACTCCAGCAGGAATCATTGTCAAAAGGCTGGTCAGAGAGAGGTTTTTAAACTATTACACATAGGAGCAGAATCAGGCTATTTGGCCCATCATGTCTGCAACACCATTTGAATCACAGCTGATATATTTTTCCTCTCAACCCCATTCTTCTGCCTTCTCTCTCTGACCATTGACACCCTTACTGACCAAGAATCACAGGTGGCAAAACCCTCCTGAAATCAAGGTTAAAAACTTCCAAAAATTGTCAGCCATTTTGGAAGCTCATTAATCTGAAATATTTTCATCCTCTCTCCAAATATGCTGCCTGACCTGTTGAGTATTTTGAGCATTATATCTCATATTACTGCAGCAGACTCTGGGTCAGGTGAAACTACTGAAGCTGAGTTTCATAAGTTTTTGTTAAGCATAAGGATACTAAAGGTCACAGAACCAGAACGTGCAGAGTAAGTTAAAGGACAGATCAGCCAAGATCTCTCTGGATGCCAGAGTAGATCTGATGAGCCGAACTTTCTCCCCAGAAAAGAACGCTTCCTTTCTGCCTCACTCTTTCACAATGGGCATTTTTGCTGAAACCACGTCTCCTCTCCCCAAATACAAAACGTGTACTTATCTTTAGCAATCCCTCTCAGGCGAGAGGATCTTATCACTCACCATAGTAATGACATTGCCAATACACTCAAAAGAGTAGTCGACACCACCATCAGTTAGTGCCATCAAAACCTCCTGAATGGGTTTCTCGTGGTCCCTGGGGTTCACACATTCTGTCACACCAAACTCCTTGGCCTTTGCAAACTTATCCGTGTTGACATCAACACCAATGATCCGGTTGGCACCTGCAACCTTGCACCCCATGACAGTCGCCAGTCCCACTCCGCCCAGTCCAAATATAGCGCAGGTGGAGCCTGGTTCAACCTGGGATTCAGAGAGAAGCAACGTCAGGCAGGCAAAGACCAACCAATGTCCCAATGCATTTCTGAATAGGATAGCCTTTCCCAATGAGATCACAAGAACACAGGACACCACTTGGCCCCTCAAGGGGTAATCGTTTAACACAAAATCTACTTCCTCCATTTATCCCTTCACCCTGAATAAACATAAAAATACAATCTCCCAATTAAATATACAGGGACTCCCAGGTTATGAATAATCTAATTACAGAAATCTGATATTATACAAGTTCTCCCTTGCATCTGCGTCGATCTGTCCCAAGTGGAGGAGTCTTCATTGTGAGCACCAAATACAATAGTTAAAATCCACTGTCTGGGTCCATGGATGGTGGGAAGACATCTCCAATAACTGCCATAATAACTGGGTTGAGGAGGAGAATGATTGGTGAAGATGAAAGAGAGGGCCAGGGGAGCAGTTCCTTCAGAATGTTGAAAGAGGGGAATCTTATTGAAGGTGCCAGAAATTGTTACCTTTTGTGTTCATTCTGTTGAAGGTGTAGGCTGGTGAAGTGGAAAGTGGGGATCTAAGAAATTCAATGCTGGGAATTACTATCCAGGAGAGCATAGTTGTAGGAAATAGACAAAGAGTGGTCCACAGCTCTATCAAATTTACCCGAAGGGAAGCCACAAATCAGAACGACATCAAATCTTGCCATCTGAGCAAACACACTGAGTCAATGTTCATACATTTAACCATATAACCACTTACAGCACAGAACAGGCCAGTTCGGCCCTACTAGTCCATGCCGTAGCAAATCCCCACCCTCCTAGTCCCACTGACCAGCACCCGGTCCATACCCCTCTAGTCCCCTTCTATCTATGTAACGATCCAGTCTTTCCTTAAATGTAACCAATGATCCCGCCTCGACCACGTCTGCTGGAAGCTCATTCCACATCCCTACCACCCTCTGCGTAAAGAAATTTCCCCTCATGTTCCCCTTATAATTTTCCCCCTTCAATCTTAAACCATGTCCTCTAGTTTGAATCTCCCCCTTTCTTAATTGAAAAAGCCTATCCACATTTACTCTGTCTGTCCCTTTTAAATTCTTAAACACCTCTATCAAGTCCCCTCTCAATCTTCTACGCTCCAGAGAAAAAAGCACCAGTCTGCACAACCTTTCCCTGTAACTCAGACCCTGAAATCCTGTCAACATTCTCGTGAACCTTCTCTGCACTCTCTCTATTTTGTTTATATCTTTCCTATAATTTGGTGACCAAAACTGTACACAGTACTCCAAATTTGGCCTCACCAAAGCCTTGTACAATTTCATCATAACCTCCCTACTCTTGAATTCAATACTCCGATTTATGAAGGCCAACATTCCAAATGCCTTCTTCACCACACCATCTACCTGAGTATCAGCCTTGAGGGTACTATTTACCATAACTCCTAAATCCCTTTGTTGCTCTGCACTCCTCAATTGTCTACCATTCAATGTATATGACCTATTTAAATTTGCCTTTCCAAAATGCAGCACCTCACATTTCTCTCTATTATAAATTCCATCAGCCATTTCTCAGCCCACACCTCCAGCCTTCCTAAATCACCTTTTAATCTACGGTAATCTACCTCACTGTCCACAACACCACCAATCTTTGTGTCATCCGCAAACTTGCTTATCCAATTCTCTACCCCTACATCCAGATCGTTAATATATATAACAAATAATAGCGGACTCAGGACCGAACCCTGAGGAACTCCACTAGTCACCGGCCTCCAATTGGAAAAACAATTTTCTACCACTACTCTCTGACACCAGCCATCCAACCACTGCTGAATCCATTTCACTACCTCCTTATTTATACCTAATGCTTCCACTTTTTTTCCTAACCTCCTGTGGGGAACTTTGTCAAAAGCTTTACTAAAGTCCAAATAGACAACATCCACAGCTTTCCCTTCATCAACCTTTTTTGTAACCCCCTCGAAGAACTCAATCAGGTTTGTCAAGCATGATCTACCCCTGACAAAACCATGCTGATTACTCCCTATCAATCCTTGTACCTCCAAAAATTTGTAAATAGCATCCCTCAGAACACTTTCCATCCCTCAGAACACTTTCCATCAACTTGCCCACCACAGACGTCAGACTTACAGGCCTATAATTCCAGGTTTGCATTTGGACCCTTTCTTAAACAGAGGAACTACATGCGCCACCCTCCAATCCTTTGGTACCACCCCCGTGGCCAGTGACATCCTAAATATCTCTGTTAATGGCCCCACTAACTGTCCACTAGCCTCCCTAAGTGTCCTTGGGAATATTTTGTCCGGTCCGGGAGATTTATCCACCTTTATATTTTTTAACACAGCCATCACTACCTCCTCGGTTATCCTTATATGCTTCATGACCTCCCCACTATTTTTCTTTACTTCAACTGGTTCAACATTTTTTTCCCTAGTGAATACCGAGGCAAAGAAATCATTCAAAATTTCCCACATTTCCTCAGACTTCTCACTCAGCCTACCCTCACTATCTACAAGGGGTCCAATTTTATCTCTCACTAATCTTTTACTTTTAATGTACTTATAGAAACCCTTTGGATTTATTTTTACTCTGTCAGCCAAACCCTCTTCATACCTTTTTTTGGCCTTTCTAATTTCTTTCTTAAGATTCCTTCTACACTCCTTGTAGTCCTCCAACTTCTCAGCTCCCTGCTCTTTATACCTCTTGTACACCTCCCTTTTTCTCCTAACCAAATTTCCAATATTCCTCGAAAACCAAGCCTCCCTATGACTTCCAGCCTTTCCTTTGATCCAGACTGGGACATAACTACTCTGTACCCTCAAAATTTCTTTTTTGAATATCCTCCATTTTTCATTAACATCCTTACCTGAAAATATCCTGTCCCACTCAATACTCCCAAATCCCTTCTTATTCCTACGAAATTTGCTCTTTTCCAATTCAGAACCTCAACTTTAGGCCTCTCCTTGCTCTTCCTTAAAACTACCCCAAAACTAACAGAATTATGGTCACTAGACCCAATTGGTTCTCCAACATTAATGTCCGCTACCTGATCTAGCTCGTTCCCTAACAGGAGATCCAGTATTACATCATCCCGAGTCGGTTCTTCTACTAACTGATTTAGAAAACAATCCTGAACACATTTAACGAACTCCAGCCCATCCAGCCCTCTAACCGTATGGGTATCCCAATCAATGTGTGGGAAGTTAAAATCTCCCATGATCACTACCCTATGATTTTTACACATATACGTTATCTCCCTACAAATTTGTTCCTCTAATTCCCTTGGCCCATTTGGTGGTCTGTAATACACCCCTATTAGCACCCTCTTGCCTCCTTCACCCCTCAATTCCACCCAAACAGCCTCACTGGTCGATCCCTCCATACCATCCTGCCACCTCACGGCAGTAATGTCCTCCCTAACAAGCAGAGCAACTCCTCCTCCTTTTTTACCCCCTAATCTATCACATCTAAAACAAATGTATCCTGGAACATTAAGTTGCCAGTCCTGCCCCTCCTGTAGCCAGGTCTCACTAATTGCCACAATATCGTGACCCCAAGTATCTATCCATGCTCTCAGCTCATCTACCTTGTTCACTATGCTTCTTGCATTAAAATATATGCATCTCAGAGAATGCATCTCATATGCATATGATGTAGATAAAAAGGAAATTATTACTTGCTGCAAACAGGTACTTCGTAATAAAAAAACTACATTAAAATCACCATACGGAAAGATAAAATATAAGATAAATCATGCAAGGAAAAAAAGTGGCATTTCTATAGGGAAAACAAGTCTTTGTGGTGTTGGAACAGTTTATCAATAGGGTAAGACGGGAGGTTTAAAAATCTGATAGCCCTTCGGGAAAAAACTGTTCTTGAACCTAGAGGTTCTGGAATTCAGACTTCTGTACCTTTTGCTTGAAGGGAGCAGTGAGAAGTTTTTACCAGTATGATGGGTGGAGGGAGGGGGCCTTTAGGATGTTGACTGCCTGCTTAAAGCAGTGTCTTCCAGAGATGTCTGCAATAGATGGGAGATCAGAGCCAGTGATGGACATGGTTATGTTTTGTTACCTTTTGTGTTCATACGCATTGAAATTCCCAAACCAGCCTGTGATATAACTAATCAGTATACTTTCAACATTTCAACTGTAGAAATTTGTTAAAAGTATCTGACGATGTGCCAAATATCCTCAGAAAGTAATGGTGTGCCTTCTTCACGGTTGATTTAAGGTGTTGATTCCAGGTATCCTCTGATATATGGAATCCCAGGAACTTGAAGTACTAACCCTTCCCATCTTCTTCCCATCAATGCAGGCAGACGTATGGTCCCTCAGCTTCCCCTTTTTTAAAATCAACGATAACCTCCACGATCTTGGTGTCACTGAGAGCAAGATTGTTGTTCAGTACTGCCCAACCAAGTTTTCAATCTCCATCCTGCAATCTGCTTCATCATTTCCAGTTATTTGGCCAACAACTGTGGTGTGAATTTATAGATAATGTTGGAACCGAACTTGGCTCTGCAGTCATGAGGGAATTTAACATACAGAGTTGAGTTCCTACAGGAGGTTGGTGTGATAAGTATGGGTGAAATACTGTGCGAATCTGTGGAGACGCAATTGGTTGCTAACACTTCCCCAGAGATAGATTCAGTGTAGGAGGGAAGCAAAGAGTTAGAGGGACCATATGAAATTGAAAGGAGGGTGGAAATTGAATGCAAAAGCAATGACATTTGAGTGTTGTATTGTAGTTGGGTGAGTCCTTGGGCTTGTAATATCCCTTAAGCCAAAATCCAAATTAATTTACCTTTGAATGTACTCAATGATATGCACCACAGTTCTCTTAGATGGTGAATTCCAAAGATTCACATTTCAATGCATTCAGAATTTTTTATAATGACCACCCCCCCCCCCCCCCCTAACCTGAGACCAAGTTCCACTTTCCTGCCTGAGAAAATAGTTCTCTCAATGTCTCAGCTACCTTTCATTCTTCAAAAGTCCACTCAATGTGAGCCAATTCTACTTGCTTTCTCCACACTGGACCACCCCAAGAATGAATCCACTGAACACAAACCACACTGAGAGCCGCAAGGGTATTGTTCTTGAGGTATGAACACCTAAAATGAATAGAGCAACAAGTCTTGTAAAATCATCAATAGCTGGCAAGAAACTACAGTATCCTGTCATGCAGAAGGACTGGGAGTGCTTGTGCATGAATCATAAAAGGTTGGTTTGCAGGTGCAGCAGGTTATTAAGAAGGCAAATGGAATGTTGGCCTTCATTGCTAGATTGATTCAATTTAGGAGCAGGGAGGTTATACTGAAGGTACTGATGAGGCCGCATCTGGAGTACTGCCTACTGTTCTGGTCTCCTTACTTGAAGGCAGTGCAGAACAGGTTCACCAGGTTGGTCCCAGAGAGAAGGGGGTTAGCCTATTAGGAGAGGTTGAGTCATGTGGGACTGCATTTGCTGGAATTTAGGAGAATGGGAGGGGGTTATCTTAAAGAAACAAAAAATTATGACAGGCATAGATCAGATAGAGGTAGGTAAGCTGTTTTCATTGGTTGGGGAGACTAGAACTAGGGAACATAGTCTCAAGATTCAGGGTAGAAGATTTAGGATGGAGATAGGAAAGAATTCCTTTTCTCAGAGGGTGGTGAACCTATGAAATTCTCCTGCTCATTGAAGCAGTAGAGGCTACCTTAGTAAATAGATTTAAGATAATGTTGGATAGATTTTTACATAGATGGGGAATGAAGGGATATTGGGAAAAGGCTGTAGCTGGAGTCAAGCCTATCATTAGATCAGTCATAATCTCATTGAATGGCAGATGGCCTACTCCTGCTCCTATTTCTTGTTCTTAGTTCAGTCCTGTGCTCCAGAAACAATTCTGAAATATCTGCTTGAAGAAAAGAAGGATTAAATACGTTATACAAAAATACCTTGGCTACATTGACAACAGCTCCATAGCCGGTGGAAATACCACAGCCGAGAAGACAAACTTTTTCCAGAGGAGCTGCGTTGTCTATCTTCGCCAGAGATATATCAGCAACAACGGTGTACTCGGAGAAGGTGCTGGTACCCATGTAGTGGTAAAGTTGTTGGCCTTTACAGGTGAATCGGCTGGTCTTATCTGGCATCAGACCCTGCCCCTGGGTCACCCTGAGATACAAACCAATAAACATTCCATCAATCAAACCACAATTCTGCCACTAATACAATAGAAAATTGACCATGCAAAAGGATAGATTATAAAGAAGGGCTATGGAACATTTGGCTTCATTGGGCAGGGCATTGAATACAAGACTAAAAAGGTCAGTTAGGCTGCACTTGGTGTATTGCGTGCAATTTTCATTGCTCTATTACATGAAGGATATGGAGGCATTGGAAAAGGTACTAATTCTTTTACCAGGATGTTGCCTAGTTTGGAGGGTCTAGTGAGTAAGGAGAGGTTGTTTTCTCTGAAGTGTCAGAAGCTGAGGGGAGACAATATAGGTGTTTATAAGATCATGAGAGATTGATAGGGTAGACAGAATAATTTTTCCCAGGGTAAAATATATTAGAGGACATGCATTTAAGGTGAGAGGGTGAGAGTTTAAGGGAATAGAGAAGATTTGCAGAGCATATACTTTTTAGAAGCTTTCAGTTAAGCACAACAGATTGTAGAAACAGCAAACAGAGAAGAGTACACAATAGGAAAAGGCCCTTTGGCCCAAATGTTTGTGCCAAACCTGATGTCCAAATTAAATTACAACTCCATTGCTTGCACATGATGGATATCCCTCCATCCCCTTCATATTCATGTGTATACCTCAAAGCCACTTAAACACTACTAATGTATATGGTTCCATCACTACTCCTGTTAGCTCATTCCAGGCACCCACCACTGTGTAAATATGGCATCATGTTCAGCGCAGACATTGCAAAGGCCTGTTCCTGTACTGAACTATATCAAGTCAAGTCACCTTTATTTGTCGTTCATACCATGCCTTGCACAGTATAGACAAAATAGCACATCTCCAGGAACACAGAGCATATTTACATAAATAGAAGTTAAAATAGGGAGGAGTCACGTGATGGATTAGTGGCCGGTCGGGGAACTCCAGCCCTCTCCGGAAAAGTTTAAAAAAAAAACACAGAAAACACAAAGGCACAAACACAAAAATTAAAATAAAATGAAACTAAAGGTGGGAAGAAAATGGCAGCGAAGAAAGAAAAGTCGAAAGCAACGGGAAGAAGAGAAGAAGAAGACATCAGAAGAAGAAGGTGAAGGCCTTACCTGTCCGAGGAGGCCCGCCGCGGAGAGAGAAGCCCGCTCCCTCAGGTCAGTCAAAGTCCCGAGCTCGGGACTACAAAAATGGCTCGCAGAGCCAAGCAAAAGTGCGCAACCGCGCATGACAAAAAAAAACACTGACGGGAGGGGGGACCAGCTGAGGAGTCGATCTCCACAGCTGAGAATGACAGCTACAGCACAACAACAAGAAGAGAACATAGAAAACAACGAGAACAAGAAAGAGAGTAAAAAGAAATCAAGGAAACAACAGATGATCAACCCAGAGGAAGAAGAAGAAGAACATAGAGAAATGAAAGAAGAAGGGAAGGGCAAGACAATGGATATATTTTTTTTAAAGAATATATGGAATCAGTAAAAGAATGGCAATCACAAGAATTTAGTGAAATAAAAAGAAGAATAAAAAGTACAGAAGAAAAAATGAATAGATTAGAGATGGTCATGTCAGATATAGGAAAAAGAGTGGACAAGGTGGAAGAAAGAGAAACAGCCATAGAAATGGAAGTAGAGGACTTAAAAAAGAAATTAGAAGAATCTAATAAAAAAGTTAAAGAGACACAAGAACTGTTAGCTCAGAAGATAGATATAATGGAAAATTATAATAGAAGAAATAATATAAAGATAGTGGGCCTTAAGAAAGATGAAGAAGGCAAGAATATGAGAGAATTTATAAAAGATTGGATCCCCAGGGTCCTAGGAAGACCAGAATTACAGGAAGAAATGAAAATAGAAAGGGCACATAGAACATTAGCCCCTAAACCACAGCCACAACAAAAACCAAGATCCATTTTAGTAAAATTCCTAAGATATACAACAAGAGAAAATATATTGGCGAAAGCAATAAAGAAAATAAGAGAAGACAAAAAGCCACTGGAATATAAAGGTCAAAAAATTTTTTTCTATCCAGACATAAGTTTTGAACTCCTGAAGAAGAGAAAGGAGTTTAATACAGCAAAAGCGATCCTATGGAAAAAAGGATGTAAATTTATGCTAAAGTACCCAGCGGTACTTAAAATAGTTATTCCAGGGCAGCAAAACAGACTATTCTCGGATCCGGAGGAGGCACGAAAATTTGCAGAACAACTACAAAACAGACAGAGAGATGAAGACATGTAACGAGAGCAAAAATGACCACGAACTATATGTATGTGTGTATATATGTGTGTACATGAGTGTATCCGTATTTAAAAGAAAATATATAGAGTATAGATAAGAATTAATAAGGGAAAGAAAGGGAAGAGAGGAAGTAAGGAGGGAATTAAGAGAGTGACCTTTGTTATATATGAAAATTAAAATCTTTTCTGGGGGGGGCTGGGTGGGGAGGAGTTACGGTCACTGCGAAATCAGTTGACGCTTGCGAGTGAATTCGCAAATCCAAATGGAGAGGGGAGATGTGGTTGCCCGACAAGGGATAAAGGGCAACTCAGGAAGGGGAGGGGATAGTGGGGTTAAAGAAATTTTAGATAGGAGAATAAGGGAAATGTTTGATGTTTTAGAAATGTTGTCTTATAAAGTGTTCAAAACAAGAAAGCAGAAATGGATAAGAAGGAAAGGTGATGATGAGGAAACGGAAAGGAAAGATAAACAAAGTATGAAATGGCTATGTTGAACTATATGACTTTAAATATTAACGGAATACATAACCAAATCAAAAGGAAGAAACTGCTAAATTTACTGAAAAAAGAAAAAAATTGATATAGCATTCGTGCAAGAAACACACTTAACTGAAATGGAGCACAAGAAATTAAAGAGAGATTGGATAGGACATGTAACAGCAGCGTCATAAAAAGCTAGAGGAGTAGCTATATTAATCAGTAAAAATGTACCAATTAAAATAGAAGAGGAAATAATAGATCCAGCAGGGAGATATGTAATGATAAAATGTCAGATATATTCGGAGTTTTGGAATTTACTCAATGTATATTCACCTAACGAAGATCAAAAATTTATGCAAGATATTTTTTTGAAGATAGCAGACACGCAAGGGAACATACTAATAGGAGAGGATTTCAACCTTAATTTGGATTCAAACATGGATAAAACTGGGAAAAAAATTAACAGAAAGAACAAAGTAATCAAATTTATAATTAAATCGATACAAGAAATGCAACTTTTGGATATATGGAGGAAACAACACCCAAAGGAAAAGGAATATTCATATTATTCGGGTAGACATAAAACATACTCAAGAATAGACCTATTCCTGTTATCAGCTCGCATGCAAGACAGAGTTAGAAAAACAGAATATAAAGCTAGAATATTATCAGACCACGCACCCCTGATATTGACAACAGAGTTAGAGGACATCCCTCCAAGAATGTATAGATGGAGATTAAGCTCCATGCTACTTAAAAGGCAGGATTTTAGAGAATTCATTGAAAGACAAATTAAAATGTACTTTGAAATAAATACGGAATCAGTGAAAGATAAGTTTATACTATGGGACGCAATGAAAGCATTCATCAGAGGGCAAATAATAAGTTATGTAACCAAGATGAAGATTCATGTAGAAAGGAATAAAACAAATTACCAACTACCAAAACTAATACTGACGCAAAATCAGCTAATCCCTTTTACAATAGATAACCTTTCCTTTAGAGAATGGGAGAAAAAAGGGATCAAAAGAATAGAAAATTGCTTTTCAGGAAATAAATTATTATCCTTTGAACAAATGAAGGATAAATATAACTCACGATACAGTGTTGGCATACTACCAACTGAAATCCTACTTGAAGGACAAATTGGGAAGCAGTCTGAGGTTACCAGAGGGAAGTAATTTTGAATATGTGATTACAGACACAATGATAATCAAAAAATTTATAACAAACATGTATATTAAACTACAAGAAAAGGAGAATGAGGAAACAAATGGTAAAACTAAACAAAAATGGGAACAAGATCTAAACATAAAGATAAAGAAGGAAACATGGGAGAAGTTATGCTCAGGAATTATGAGAAATACAATAAATACGAGGTTATGTATGATACAATATAACTGGATACACAGGCTATATATTACACCTCAAAAGTTAAATAAATGGGACCCAACAGTATCTGACAGATGTTTTCGTTGTAAAAAGGAAATGGGAACAACAATTCATGCAATCTGGATATGTGAGAAAGTGAAAAAATTTTGGGAAGATCTAAACCAGATATTAAATAAAATCACAAAAAGCAATATACCAAAAAACTCAGAGATCTTCCTCCTAAGTAACATAAAAAAACAAAGAATTTGGACTTGATTTGGATGGTGCACAAAAAAGATTTGTTAGGATAGCCCTAGCTGTAGCAAAAAAATGTATTATGTCAGCCTGGAAATTAGAAGATAACTTGAGAATACAACAATGGTATTTAGAAATGAATAAATGTATTCCATTAGAAAAAATAACATATAATTTAAGAAATAATATTACAATATTTGAACAAATATGGGAGCCATACATGAAACACAATAGAGAAAACCTACCGGGGACATCTACCACCTAAAATGACAGAAGGAGAAGGGAATGAAAAGAATTGACTCAGTGAAATTTCTTGTTTATTTTTATTGAGTGACAACATTGTTTGACGGGTTTAATGTATCTTAGATTCTGAACTTTAAATGAATGGGAGGGGAGGTAGGGAGGCTGGGATGGGAAGAGTGGGGGGGGGGGAGAAGGCGACACTGTATAGTGTGAAAAATAAAAAATTTTTAAAAAGTAGAAGTTAAAATATTGAGATATATACAATGAAAGTTCACAGTATACTATCCACATATGTTCTGGGAATTCAGGAGCCTGATGGCTTGGAGTAAAAAAAACTTTGTAAGAGCCCGAGTGTTACAGTACCTCCTACCAGATGGCAGAAGGGGGGGGGGGGGAGGTGTATGAAAGTCCTTCACAATGTTTATTGCTTTTTGCATGCATCCTGTGTTCTAGATGTCCATCATGGTAGGAAGAGAACCCCCAATGATCTTTTCCACTGACTTCTCTATCCTCTGTAGGGTCTTACGGTCGGAAGTGGGTCAGCTTCCAAACCAGGTGGTGATGTAATTGCTCAGGATGCTCTGAATATATCTTCTGTAGAATGTAGTGAGGATGGAGGGTGGGAGAACTTTCCTCAGCCTTCACAGGAAGTAGAGGCGCTGCTGAGCTTTTTTCGCTAGGAGCTGGTGTTAAGGGACCAGGTGAGATTCTCCACCAAGTACACACCAAGGAACTTGATAGTCTAGACGACCTCAACCGTAGAGCTGTCAATGGTCAGCCAAGAGTGATTTCCACCAGGCCCTCCTGAAGTCGACAACCATCTGTTTTGTTTTATTAATGTTCAGATACAGGTTGTTGGCTCTGCACCAGTCCATTAGTGATTGTACTTCATCTCTGTACGCTGACTCATCATTCTTACTAATAAGGCCCAACACGGTCATGTCATTAATGAGCTTGATGATGTGGTTCAAGCTGTGTTTTGATGCATAGTCATGAGTCAGTAGAGTGAACAGGAGTGGACTAAGCCCACAGCCCCGGGGGGCCCCGTGCTCAGTGTGATGGTCTTGGAAGTTCTATTTCCAATCTAGACTGCTTGAGGTCTCCCTGAAAGTCAAGAATCCAATTGCAGAGGGAGGTGTTTAGACCCAGCAGGCTCAATTTCCCTATCAGGTACTGAGGTATAATTGAGTTGAATTCCAAAATGAAGTCAATAAACAGCATTAGAACAGAACATACATGACCTTATCTTTCCAGGTGGGTGAAGGCATCATCCTTAAAGCGGCTGGATATATAATCCTTTCACAAATATATGTCCACAAGTTTCTTGAATACTTGAAGAAATGCCTCTTATTTTTAAAAATTGCATTTGTTTCCTCAACAAATTTCTCTAGAACTGGCATGTTACATGATTGTAGCATTAACTTGAAGAAAGACCTTCACCTTTAATGAAATGCTACTTCAAAGAGAAAGAACAGCAGGAGAGGTTGATAGGATTGGATAATACAAGAGAGTGGGTGGACGTAAGAGCTTACTGTGCCAATGGCCTGATATTATGTTGAAAATTAGGAGACAATTGACTGCTTATTGTGTTAGGGATAGCCAGGAAGTAATGAGGAATCTCTCAGGAATCTGTGATGTCCCAGGTGTAAAGTATTGAAGAGCAGTAAAAGCAAAACAATAACTGCAGATGCTGAAATCTTGGGCAATGAGAAACTAGAGGGACTCAACAGGCCAGGCAGCGTCTGTGGGGAGAAACGGCCAGTCAACATTTTGGGTTGTGACTATTTATCGAACAACAGTAACAGCCTACCTGATCTTCTGGCAGAGATTGGTCTTGGGATTGAGACAAAACTTGCATTCCCCACATTGTGGTATGTAAAGTGGAATCACTCGATCACCTTGCAAACAAGAGAACAGATCATTGGACAAAATTAAAGCCTTCAGCTCTTCGATCCATCACAAAAGTAGTGGGGTTGAAAAAAAATGTCTTATTTTTATTTTTCCATATTTCATTCCACGAGTGCAAGAACCAAGAACAGGACAAGGCTATTCAAAACCTCGAACCTATTCTTATTTCATAAATCAGAGGTGCAGGTGGACCTGAGCGTCTTCATGCAATATTCCCTAAACTTTCATGTAACTTACTGACTTGTAAGACATTAACCAGTCCACTGTTTTGGACTCCTTATCCAAGGAAAGATAATAATTAGCATTAGAGAGGGATCAGAGGAGGTTCACAAGAATGATCACTGGAATGAAAAGGTCACTATAGGAGGAGCTTTGATGGCTCTGAGTTTAGGAGGATCTCATTGAAACCCATCAACAAATGAAAGGACTGGATGGAGTAGATATGGAGAGGATGTTTCTTATGTTGGGGGAGACCGGGACCAGAGGTTATAAAAATACTAGATGGGATACTTGAGATAAGTCATCCCATTTATTTCAATTAGTGCCTTTAGCTCTTGCACATGCACCCAAGACAGCTGTTCCATCATCTCACCCAAAGGCGACTTCCTGCATCCTAACTCTCCTTGTACAGTGGAGCATAAAGCCGCAACTTTTTCCAACTCAAGACGTATCTCACCCAGTGATAGAATAAAAATCTTTTTCTTTCTCTTTTTCTTTCCTGGAAGGATTTTAAAACTGTTGAGTTTTTTTTACTATTTTATTTGGACTGGTCGGCTTGAATTAGAAGAAGCAGAGACTTTTCTCTCTAGAGTGTGAGACGCTAAAGGTGGGATCTTCGAGAGGTTTAGAGTATGGATGAGGTGAATGGACTTTTTCCTCGGGTAGAAGAATCTAAAAATAAAGAGCATAGATTTAAGTAAAGAGGGGAAAGTTTTTAAAAGGGACCTGAGAAGCACCTTCTTCGTACAGAGGGTGGTGGGTGTGTGGAATGAGCTGCCAGAAGATGTGGTAGAAGCAGGGACAATAGCAACAATTAAAGATATTTAGATGGGTACATGGATAGAAAAGGTTTAGGATATAGGCCACACACAGGTTTAATGGGCAAGTTGGGCTGATTTGCCAGTTTCCACTCTGTAAAATGTCATGACCAAATTTTTACCTGTTTTGAAGGAGGTCACTCCCTCTCCAACACTCTCTACGATGCCAGCTCCTTCATGGCCAAGGATAACAGGGAAGCGACCCTCGGAATCAGAACCACTCAGAGTGTAGGAATCGGTGTGGCAGACACTGGTGGCAACAATCTGATAGGCAAATTACCCAACTTCATTAAACAGGAAACATATCTATCCATCAGTGTTTTACAAGCAAATCCAAAACAGAATGACCCGAGGCAATAGATTATTTTCACCAGGAGAAACTACGGCCTGGGGCCAAAAACTAGGAACACTCTTTCAAAAAAAGGTCATCAAGTGAGAAAGATGAGAAGGGATGTTAACTGACCTATATCAAACACCTTCAGCTGTTATTTTGCATTATTGCAAACAAGATAGACAAAAATCCAAGAATGCAATTATTTTGTTACTCAACACATCAAACATCACCAGCATGTTTGCTGTTTATGCATTCAGAGTGTCCGAGAAATCTAACTCACACCAAGCAGACTTCAGGAGAAAAAGGCTTTTTTTCCATTATATCAGCTGGCTGAATTTGGATTAACCAAGGACTCTGAAAGGCTCTCAGCGCCCCCTCCTTTATTCAGAGATACAAGCAAGTTGTCATAGAATGTTATTTACAAAGATAACTCTTACAATCACAAAGGTAGTTAAAACAACTCCAACTGAATAACTGTCAGCATGTTTTTATTTATACAAGATGGAAATTATTGTATAATCATCAGTAAAATTCCATTTGTACAGAACCATAAATACCAGACTAACAGCTATGGCCGCAGTTGTGACAACTCTCCATGAAGCATTTGACTTTTAAAAGTTAGAAATTCAACTTACAGAAGAATTTAAAAGTTACCAAAAGGTTCTTTACGGAAACTCCTAGGAGTTTGAAGTGAGGCTTGTCGTGGCCAGGTTTCACTCATTACCTGAATTCGAACTTCGTGGGCTTTTGGAGGAGCCACTTCCACCTCCTCGATAGAAAGGGGCACCCCTGCTTCCCAAGCGACAGCAGCTTTGCATTTGATAACCTGTCAGAACAGAAGATTTCACCAATTGTTGCAAATGCTTGAGCCTGCAAGACGACATCACCTTAAAATCCACACCCAGCCATGCTAAAGCATCAAAGGGAATGGAAGCCTGGAACTCTTCCATTTAATCCCCTCCTTGCAAAACGGCAAAGATACGGAGGTTAGTTAAGGGAATAAAGTGGCCTATTGGCCTTCACTGCAAGAAGTCTGGACACAGAAGCAGCAAGGTCTTACTGCAGTTGTGTAGGGTGATAGTGAGGCCACAGCTTGAGTATTGTGTGCAGTTTTAGTCTCCTTATCTAAGGAAGGACATTTGTGCCATTGCACCAAAGATTTCAGGGAAGACAGAGCAGCACAGTTAGTGTAGCGGTTAGCGCAACACTGTTATAGCACTAGCAATCAGGGTTCAAATCTGCACTCTCTGTAAGGAGTTTGTATGTTTTCTCCCTGTCTGCATGGGTTCCCTCCAGGTGCTCCACTTTTCTCCTACCATTCAAAATGTACAAGGACTTTGTAGGTCAATTGGGTGTAATTGAGTTGCACAGGCCCATGGGCCAAAATTTAAAGACTGGATAGACTAAGGTTGTACACATTGGAATTTAGAAGGAGAAGGGAATCTCATTGAGATGTAAATTTCTGATGGAACTGGATAGATTAGATGTAGAAAGAACGTTCTTGATGTTGGAGAAAACCAGAACAAGGGGTCACAGTCTAAGGAAAAGGGGGAAGAGTACCAAGATGAGAAACCTTTTCACTCAGTTGTGAATTTGTCATATACCCTGCCACAAAGTTGTTGAGGCTGGTTCATTAGATATGTTGGACGTTGCCCTGCTAGCTGATGGGATAATGGGTATAGGGAGAAAACAGGGACAGGGGATAGAGGCTATATTTTTGGCCCAGGACGTCAGGGCTGGGGTGCTGGGGCGAAGAGGCAGCGGGGAGGGGGGCTGTCAAGCACTCGCCAGCTGATTGTCATCCCTGTTTTCAGGCGGATGCATTCAGGTGCCTAGCGTCAGTGCTCCGGCGATTATCCCTCTCGGAGGAGAATTGGAAAGTGCGCCTTGGCGGCGCCACCTGCTCTTTCAGGTGGCCTCCCGACAGCCGTATGGGGTACAATATGCGGCTTTACAACGGGTATTTTGGCCACCTGAAAGTGCCTAATGTCAGAAAGTGTACAGTCATGCATTAATGGTAGAAAAAAATAAATGGAAATAAAATTGAAAACACGCCGATGAGAAGGGACCTGGGACTCGTCTTGCAGGATAGCCTCAAAGTAAACAAGGTGAAGACAAATGCTGGCAGTCATTTCATGAGGAATAGAATATAAGAGCAAGGATGCGATGTTGAGGCTTTATAAAGATCTGGCTCCTCATTTAAGAAAAATTGTGCTAATTTTGGCAAGGGTTCAGAGGAGGTTCACAAGGATAATTCTGAGAATGAAAAGTTTATCATACGAGAAGCTTATGACAGCTCTTGGCCAGTATTCGTTGGAATTTAGGAGAATGAGGGGGAATCTCATTGAAACATTTTGAACGTTGAAAGGCATCAACAGAGTAGATGTAAAATGATTGTTTCCCATGGTGGGAGAGTCTGGACAAGAGGGCTCAACTTCAGGATTAAAGGGCATCCATTTGGAACAAAGATGCAGAGGAATTTTTTCAGCCAGAACATGGTAAATCTGTGGAATTTGATGCCATAGGTGATTGTGGAAGCCAGATCTTTGGGTATATTTAGGTTCTTGATTAGCCAGGGCATCAAAGGTTACAGGGAGAAGGGCGGGCAGTGGGGTGGAGTGGGAGAATGGATCAGTTAATGACTAAATGGCAGGATAGACAAAATAGCCTATTTCTGCTCGTCTTTTGGTCTAATTATGGTCAATATTTCTCAGAATAGATCTCCATGAAGCTTCTTACATTACAAAAATACTTCATTGCCTGTGAAGCACAGAGTCCACAGAAAACACAAATTGAGGTTTGTTTCCCACCAACAGACTGATAAATAACAGCAAGTTTAAAAGGTTTACTGCTGGGGAAAGGCAGTTTGGAGATCAAGAGAGCCAGAACAGACACAATGGGCCAAATGGCCTCCTCCAAAGATGTAAATCCCCTGTATAATTCAAGTTTAGTACAGGTATGCACCACTTAATATCCATGATAAGTTCTGTGAAACTGGGTGTTATGTGATGTGGACGCTGTGCCAACACTGTATTACTGTATATACTTACCAAAACTTTAATTTTTTTAAAAACTTATGTCAACACTTTATTATCCTATATTGCACATAATTTAACAAAGAGGATCAGGATCATCCACATCACTGTTCTCAACTTCCTTGTCACATTGAGCTTCAGGGCCTCCTTCCACACCTACACTTGTAACCAGTCCAAAGTGCTTTCACCTTGTACTAAAAGGCCAGTAGGTTTTGGACAGAATAAAGTATCATAGAAAAACCTGATGAAAGTCAGTCCTCATTTACCCATCATTCCCATAGAGGAATGGGCCTCTGACTGCAGGCTTTCCACCACCTTCCACAGCCAGAGTGATGGAAATATATGGCAATGACCTTAAATTAAATACAGAACTGCCACTCCAGCATAGATTTTACACTCCATTAAGTTCTTAGTTATGTAAAAAATCTCCAGCGACTTGTCCTGGTCCACGCACGTCAATGTAGTGACCAAGGAAGTGCACTAGCACCTCGATTTCCTCAGAACTCAACACCTATCACTGCATTCTGGAACATATGGCAAGAAGCCTGAACTTGAACCTCAACCATATCTTTTTGGCTCATTGTGCATTGTCCATTGAACCACAGCTGAAATCCTAAAATCCATCTCCCTCACCAAGTCTTTTGGCAGCCAAGCTCTTTGTTTGGTGGGGGTGGGGGGGGGGGGGGGGTTTGCAGTGAAGTGCTGTGCTGCCATCTAGCCAAGAGAGGAAGCTTTTGAGAATTGAACTCAAATTGTGCTGTTATTTTCAGAGAAAGTCATGACGCAATGAGCAGAATTTCTGAATCCAAGTTAAACGTGGCGAAGATTTGAGCACAGAAACTGTGGCAAGATGCCAATACTATAATTCATTAAATAACCAAATATATGCCAATGCGGAGGGTCATGGACTGCTGACTACAGATGACGCAAGATATATGGAGTTGTGTCAAAGTATAAAGTGAAAAACAACAACAGTAAAATGAAAATTTGCTAAAGTTAGCAACCTTTCTAACTAGAGACACACACATACAGGCGACTTCAGCTGCTGGAATATGAGCAACAAGCTGGAAGAACTCAGCAGTCCAACATATTTAGTGGAGGAAACGGATGCTCGACACTTTGTTCCTTAGTTAACTAACATGTGCCAGAGGGAGGATGAGCAAACAGAGAGAGACAGAGGGAGAGAAAACAGTTTGAATCAGAGAAACAGGACTTAATGGGGTCAGAGAAACAGCAATGAACTTTGCCAGTTTTTCTCAAAATTACTATGGATGACATCTTCTAGATTTTAAAGCAAAGCCATATCACTAGTAAATACAATTTTATCTTCTTCTTTGGCTTGGCTTCGCGGACGAAGATTTATGGAGGGGGGTAAATGTCCACGTCAGCTGCAGGCTCGTTAACCGCAGAGGCTGCAGTTTGGACAAGAGGGGGGAAAAAAAACAAACTACTGGAGGAATTCAGCAGCAGACAGCATCTGTGGAGGTAGAAGAATGGTCAATGTCTTGGGTTTGACACCTTGAATTAGGGCTGATTAATTTCAGACAGTTAAGAAAAGCTGTCATGCTTAATACTCTGCAAGATCTGCTGAGTTTTGTTTATTGCACTCGACCCCAGTATCTGCAGACTTCCTTGTTTAACTCCTGTCATGTTTACACCTACTGACAACACTTCAAAACCAAAGGCAAACTGTAAAAGTTCAAAATCTGAAATAGAGAGAAAAGTTCGCAAGTTTTCAACACGCCAATGGTATCAGAGGTAATGTTTCAGATCAGTGAATTTTTACTGTTTTTCTTTCCACAAATGCTCTCACATCCTTCAGGGTCACTCATTGGCTCAAAGTACAGCTTGAGAAGCTGAAGGCTTTCCACATGAAAGTTTTTGCTTTTAACCATTTGTGTGGTTTTTGATTTTTTTTCTCCATTTGCACTCTTAAACTAAAATGTTGCTTATTTAGAAAATGTAACGAGAAAAATGTCTTAGAAACATTACACACTCATCTGGATAAAGCACGAATTTAAATTCACTGTTGCCGTCAGATGGTCCTAACTCATTCTTTGTCTTCTTTCCTGCCCCCGCTACCCCTCCCATCCAACTCCCCTCTGCTACCCGAGAATGAAGATCACATGCCTCAAATAGGCCGCTGCCCACAATCTCCCGTTAGTGCACACCATTCGACCCTCCGTGGAGCCGGCGACCCGCCGCAGCGCTCCGATCAAATGTTGCGCGGAAGTCGAAGGGTGCAGCCCCACCACGGATATATGAGCTGGACCCCTTGTGTCGCCGCCTTCCCCCAAACCTGGCTCCCAGCCCAGACACCGCGCTCCTCACCTGGCCTGCAGTCCCCGCCATGCTCCCCACGCCGCGGGAGGCAACTGGCTGGCTGGAGGGGGGTGGGGCGGGGAAAGCCCGCAGGGTCAACACGTGAATGGTCGGCGTTGATGTCAATCATCAACATCCTGTCTTCTGGCTGGTCGACTGGTGACGTCGTGCTTTGGGGGAGGAGAAATTACGTCACTATTTGAGGGTTGGACTGGAACCGTGTGGTCGAAGGTCAGGGAATGGTAAGGGGAAAGTTCTTAAGACACTGAATTTATTGTCATTCCACTGCACGACAGCATCATAGTGCAATCATTTCTATCAACCACATTTTCAAAATAAATAAAACAGCGCAAGGAAAAGACAAAGTAGGGCAGGGTCTTGGTTCATTGATCATTCAGGAATCTGATCACAGTGGGGAAGAAGCTGTCCCTGTGCTGCTGAGTGCTGGTCTTCAGGGAAGAGGGCATGGCCTGGGTGGTGGGGGCCTTTGAGGATAGAGCCTGCTTTTTTAAGACACTGACTCATGTAGATGTCCTCGATGGAGTGAAGTCTGGTGCCTGTGACGTAGCTGGCTGACTTAACAACCCTCTGGAGATTTCTGATCATGAGCGTTGGTACCTCCATACCAAATAGAATGATCTCCACGGTAACCTGTAGGTGTTTTTGAGAGTCTTCTGTGACATACCAGATCTCCTCAAATTCTTCACAAATTATAGCCGCTGGCGAGCCTTCATTATTGCACTGACATGGAGGCTCCAGGACAGATCCTCGGAGATTTTGACACTCAGGAATTTGAACTCTTGATCCTCTCCACTGCTGACCCCTCGATGAGGACTGGTTTGTGATCTCGTGATTTGCTCCTAAAGTCCACAGTCATCTTTCTGGTTTTTCTAATATTGAGTGCAAAGTTATTGTTGTGACACTACTCAGCTAGCTGATCAATCTCCCTCCTGTATGCTTCCTCGTTGCCATCTGTGATTCTGCCGACAACCACGGTGTCATTGGCAAATTTGCAGATGAGGAAGTCAAGGATACAGTTTCAGGTTCAGAGGCCCAGGGTTTGGAGTTTGCGACCAGCACTGAGGGAATGATGGTGTTGAAGAATGAGCTGTAGTCAATGAAGATTAACCAGATGTACGTGTTGTGTTGTCTAGGTGATCCAGAGCTGAGTGGAGAGCCATCTGCACCTGCTGTGGAGCAATTGTAACAGTAGGCGAAATGGAGTAGTTCCAGACCTCTGCTTGGGTACGTGTTAAATGTGGCCATGACCAATCTCTCAAAGCATTCAATCACAGTAAATGTAAGTGTTGCTGGGCGATAGTGGTTAAGGCAACTCACTCTGCTCCTCTTGGGCACTGGGATGATTGATGCCCTTTTGAAGCAGGTGGGAACCTCCAACTGCAGCTTTGAGAGATTGAAAATGTCCATGAACACTCCAGCTAGTTAGTTGGAACAGATTTTCAGTACCCTGCCAGGTATGATATCAGGGACTGATGCATTGCGAGGGTTCACCGTCTTGAATGATGTTATGACATTGGCCTCAGAGACAGATATCACAAGGTCCTCAGCCTTTTCAGGGATTCTCATAGGCACTGTTGAGTTCTCCTTCTCAAAGTGACCATAGAAGGTGTTCAGCTCCTTGCGTAGTGAAGCATCACAGCCATTTATGGTGTTTGACCTCACTTTGTAGGATGTAATGGCCTTTCTTCTTACAACAGAGGAGTGTTGTATGTGGAAGAAACATGGCCTCCCTGCCTGTCTGGAATGTGTGTATTGTGGATGGTCACGTGTTCTCCCCGTCTAAAACATAATCAGAAGTCACATCACCTGTCAATCAAGGTTGGACTCTGCCCACCAATTAGTGCACACCTTGCCATTGGCCAACCATCACATAGCACATTCTCTCTCTCTGCCTTGTGATCCAAGCTCAGGACATCACACCATGTCAGGTCGCTACTGTGGATATCATAGAACCATAGAACAATTAGAGCACATAAACAGGCCATCTCGGCTTCCCTGGTCCATGCTAAACCATTTCTTTTCTTAGTCCCACTAACCTGCACCCAGCCCATAGCCCTCCACACCTCTCCCATCCACTACCTGCTCATATTCTTTTTAAATGTTCAAATTAAGCCCAGATTTACCACTTCAGCTAAAAGCTTGTTCCACACTCCCACCATTCCCTTTAACCATATAACCATATAACCATTTACGGAGCGGAAACAGGCCATGTTGGCCTTTCGAGTCCACACCAGTTCACTGATTTTGTGCGCCCTCTTCAGGCATTGGTGATTTTAAGTGTAGTGTATCTTTGAGAATTTTAACATCTATCCATAGGTACTCTATACTTTGGATGTGAAATCTCATATAAAAATATTCAAAAACATTGGCTGTGTGGGAGAAGCCAGTGAGTGGCTGTGGACAATAGCTTCTTTGTAAAGAAGTTCCCCCTAAACTTTTCCCCTTTCACCCTTAACCCATATCCTCTGGTTTGTATCTCATCTACCCTCAGTGGAAAAAGCCTATCTATATTTATCAGTCTATCCCCCTCATAGTTTGAAATACCTCCATGAAATCTTCCCTCATTCTTCTCCGTTCCAGGGAATATAGTCCGAACCTGTTTAATCTTTCCCTGTAACTCAGTTCCTGAAGTCAGGGCAACATCCTAGTAAATCTTCTCTGTGCTCTATCTTATTGATATCTTTCCTGTAGTTAGGTAATCAAAACTGCACACAAAACTCCAAGTTTGGCCTCACCAATGTCTTATACAACTTTAATATAACATCTAAGTGCAGTGCGCGCAGTACTGGCCCCACCCTTTACACCCATGGTTCGTGTGCCGTGGCCAAGCAAGCTGGGACGTGGCAGCGAGGTCCTTGGGTCGTAGGTTTTATATCGGAGTGGCCTTCTCCTATGCAGGTTTCTTACCCGGGCTGGAGGGGCCTGCCTCCCCTCCTAGGTCGGTCCATACTGCCCGGACCGGGGCCGAGGCCGCTGCTGCTCTCCCTGTGCCCGTACTGGGGCCGCCGCCTCCCACTCTCTGCCCGGATCGGGGCCTCCGCCTGCCCCACTCGACCGAGGCCGGGGCTGCCGTCTCCCCTTTGCTCCTGCCCGAATTGGGGCCGCCGCCGCCTACCCTCAGCCCGGACCGGGGCCGGGGCCGCTGCTGCTCTCCCTGTGCCCGGACTGGGGCCGCCGCCTCCAACTCTCTGCCCGGATCGGGGCCTCCGCCTGCCTCACTCGACCGAGGCCGGGGCTGCCGTCTCCCCCTTGCTCCTGCCCGAATTGGGGCCGCCGTCGCCTACCCTCAGCCCGGACCGGGGCCGGGGCCGCTGCTGCTCTCCCTGTGCCCGGACTGGGGCCGCCGCCTCCAACTCTCTGCCCGGATCGGGGCCACCGCCTGCCTCACTCGACCGAGCTGGGGCCGCCGTCTCCCCCTTGCTCCTGCCCGGATTGGGGCCGCCGTCGCCTACACTCAGCCCGGACCGGGGCCGGGGCCGCTGCTGCTCTCCCTGTGCCCGGACTGGGGCCGCCGCCTCCCACTCCCTGTCCAGACCGGGGCCTCCGCCTGCCTCACTCGACCGAGGCCGGGGCCGCCGTCTCCCCCTTGCTCCTGCCCGGATCGGGGCCGCCGCCGCCTACCCTTCGCCCGGACCGGGGCCGGGGCCGCTGCTGCACTCCCTGTGCCCGGACTGGGGCCGCCGCCTCCCACTCCCTGTCCAGACCGGGGCCTCCGCCTGCCTCACTCGACCGAGGCCGGGGCCGCCGTCTCCCCCTTGCTCCTGCCCGGATCGGGGCCGCCGCCGCCTACCCTTCGCCCGGACCGGGGCCGGGGCCGCTGCTGCACTCCCTGTGCCCGGACTGGGGCCGCCGCCTCCCACTCCCTGCCCGGACCGGGGCCTCCGCCTGCCTCACTCGACCGAGGCCGGGGCCGCCGTCTCCCCCTTGCTCCTGCCCGGATCGGGGCCGCCGCCGCCTACCCTTCGCCCGGACCGGGGCCACCCCAAGGCTGCTGCTCTCCCTGTGCCCGGACTGGGGCCACCCCAAGTCCAAAGCCCGCTGCGCAGCTCAGACGGCAAAGTCCTCCTCAGCGACAAGATCTCCATCCTCAACCGATGGTCAGAACACTTCCAATCTCTTTTCAGTGCCAACCGCTCAGTCCAAGATTCCGTCCTGCTCCAGCTTCCTCATCAGCCCCTAAGGCTAGAGCTGGATGAGGTTCTCACCCTGGATGAGACATATAAGGCAATCGAATAACTGAAAAGTGGCAAAGCAGCAGGTATGGATGGAATCCCCCCAGAGGTCTGGAAGGCTGGCGGCAAAACTCTGCATGCCAAACTGCATGAGTTTTTCAAGCTTTGTTGGGACCAAGGAAAACTGCCTCAGGATCTTCGTGATGCCACCATCATCACCCTGTACAAAAACAAAGGCGAGAAATCAGACTGCTCAAACTACAGGGGAATCACGTTGCTCTCCATTGCAGGCAAAATCTTCGCTAGGATTCTACTAAATAGAATAATACCTAGTGTCGCCGAGAATATTCTCCCAGAATCACAGTGCGGCTTTCGCACAAACAGAGGAACTACTGACATGGTCTTTGCCCTCAGACAGCTCCAAGAAAAGTGCAGAGAACAAAACAAAGGACTCTACATCACCTTTGTTGACCTCACCAAAGCCTTCGACACCGTGAGCAGGAAAGGGCTTTGGCAAATACTAGAGCGCATCAGATGTCCCCCAAAGTTCCTCAACATGATTATCCAACTGCACGAAAACCAACAAGGTCGGGTCAGATACAGCAAGGAGCTCTCTGAACCCTTCTCCATTAACAATGGCGTGAAGCAAGGCTGTGTTCTCGCACCAACCCTCTTTTCAATCTTCTTCAGCATGATGCTGAACGAAGCCATGAAAGACCCCAACAATGAAGACGCTGTTTACATCCGGTACCGCACGTATGGCAGTCTCTTCAATCTGAGGCGCCTGCAAGCTCACACCAAGACACAAGAGTAACTTGTCCATGAACTACTCTTTGCAGACGATGCCGCTTTAGTTGCCCATTCAGAGCCAGCTCTTCAGCGCTTGACGTCCTGCTTTGCGGAAACTGCCAAAATGTTTGGCCTGGAAGTTAGCCTGAAGAAAACTGAGGTCCTCCATCAGCCAGCTCCCCACCATGACTACCAGCCCCCCCCACATCTCCATCGGGCACACAAAACTCAAAACGGTCAACCAGTTTACCTATCTCGGCTGCACCATTTCATCAGATGCAAGGATCGACAATGAGATAGACAACAGACTCGCCAAGGCAAATAGCGCCTTTGGAAGACTACACAAAAGAGTCTGGAAAAACAACCAACTGAAAAACCTCACAAAGATAAGTGTATACAGAGCCATTGTCATACCCACACTCCTGTTCGGCTCCGAATCATGGGTCCTCTACCGGCACCACCTACGGCTCCTAGAACGCTTCCACCAGCGTTGTCTCCGCTCCATCCTCAACATCCATTGGAGCGCTTTCATCCCTAACATCGAAGTACTCGAGATGGCAGAGGTCGACAGCATCGAGTCCACGCTGCTGAAGATCCAGCTGCGCTGGATGGGTCACGTCTCCAGAATGGAGGACCATCGCCTTCCCAAGATCGTGTTATATGGCGAGCTCTCCACTGGCCACCGTGACAGAGGTGCACCAAAGAAAAGGTACAAGGACTGCCTAAAGAAATCTCTTGGTGCCTGCCACATTGACCACCGCCAGTGGGCTGATAACGCCTCAAACCGTGCATCTTGGCGCCTCACAGTTTGGCGGGCAGCAACCTTCTTTGAAGAAGACCGCAGAGCCCACCTCACTGACAAAAGGCAAAGGAGGAAAAACCCAACACCCAACCCCAACCAACCAATTTTCCCCTGCAACCGCTGCAACCGTGTCTGCCTGTCCCGCATCGGACTTGTCAGCCACAAACGAGCCTGCAGCTGACGTGGACTTTTACCCCCTCCATAAATCTTCGTCCGCGAAGCCAAGCCAAAGAAGATAACATCTAAACTCCTGTACTCATTATTTGATTTATGAGGCAAATATGCCAAAAGCTCTTTTTACAACCCTATCCACCTTTGATGCCACTTTCAGGGAATTATATATCAGTATTCCCAAATCCCTCTGTTCTTCTGCACTTGTCAGGGCCCTACCATTTACCATGTATGTCCTTTCTTGGTTTGTCATTCCAAAATGCAACACCTCACTCTTGTTTGCATTAAATTCAATCTTCCATTTTTCAGCCCATTTTTCCACCTAGTCCAGATCCCTCTACAAGCTTTGAAAACTTTCTTCGCTGTCCACAACATCTCCAATTTTAGTGTCATCTGCAAACTTATTGATCCAATTTACCACATTATCATCCAGAGATAGATGAAAAACATCAATGGTCCCAGCACTGATCCCTAAGGCACACCACTGGTCACTCAGCTCCAGCTTCTCATGTCCACCCATTGTTTTTTTTTAAATTTTTTATTTTTCACACCATAAATCACAATAGCCATGATATACACTTTTTCTCCCCCCCCCCCTCCTCCCAAGCCACCCCCCCACCCCCCCCCTCTCATCCATTTTAGGTATACAATCTAGGTTGCATTAATTCAGTCAGACAATGTTGTCATTCAACAAAAATACACCAGAAATTCTACTGAGTCCATTCTTTTCTTTTCTTCTCCTTCCATCAACTTAGGTAATGTTTGTTCCCGGTAGGTTTTCGCTATTGTATTTAATGTAAGGCTCCCATACTTGTTCGAATATTTCAATATTATTTCTTAAACTATATGTTATTTTTTCTAATGGAATACATTTATTCATTTCTATATACCATTGTTGTATTTTCAAATTATCTTCCAATTTCCAGGTTGACATAATACATTTTTTTGCTACGGCTTGGGGTATCTTGACAAATCTTTTTTGTGCATCTTCCAAGTCAATTCCAAATTCTTTATTTTTTATGTTACTTAGGAGAAAGATCTCTGGATTCTTTGGTATATTGTTTTCTGTTATTTTATTTAATATCTGATTGAGATCATCCCAAAATTTTTCTACTCTCTCACATGTCCAGATTGCATGAATTGTTGTTCCCCTTTCTTTTTTACATCGAAAACATCTATCAGATACTGTTGGGTCCCATTTATTTAACTTTTGCGGTGTAATGTATAGTCTGTGTAACCAATTATATTGTATCATACGCAGCCTCGTATTTATTGTATTTCTCATCGTTCCAGAGCATAACTTCTCCCATGTTTCCTTTTTTATCTTTATATTTAAATCTTGTTCCCATTTTTGTTTAGTTTTACCATTTGTTTCCTCATTCTCCTTTTCTTGCAGTTTAATATACATATTTGTTATAAATCTTTTGATTAACATTGTATCTGTAATCACATATTCAAGATTACTTCCCTCTGGTAAACTCAAATTGCTTCCTAATTTATCTCTCAAGTAGGATCTCAGTTGGTAATATGCCAGCGCTGTATCTCCAGTTATATTGTACTTATCTCTCATTTGTTCAAAGGATAAGAATCTACTTCCTGAAAAACAATTTTCTATTCTTTTAATCCCTTTTTTTTCCCATTTTCTAAAGGCAAGGTTGTCTATTGTAAAAGGGAGTAGCTTATTTTGCGTCAATATTAGTTTTGGTATTTGGTAATTTATTTTATTTCTTTCTACATGAATCTTCTTCCATATATTGAGGAGATGGTGTAATACTGGAGAAGTTCTATGTTGTACCAATTTTTCGTCCCATTTATATAATATGTGTTCAGGTATCTTTTCCCCTATTTTATCTAATTCTAGTCTCGTCCAGTCTGGTTTTTCCCTTGTTTGATAAAAATCTGATAGGTACCTTAATTGTGCGGCTCTATAATAATTTTTGAAGTTTGGCAATTGTAAGCCTCCTTGTTTATACCATTCTGTTAATTTATCTCGTGCTATCCTCGGTTTCCCCCCTCTCCATAAAAATCTCCTTATTATTTTCTTTAACTCTTTGAAGAATTTTTCTGTCAGTTGTATTGGCAATGCCTGAAATAAGTATAGTATCCTTGGAAAAATGTTCATTTTAATACAGTTTATCCTTCCTATCAGTGTTAGTGGTAGCTCTTTCCAATGCTCTAAATTGTCCTGTAATTTTTTCATTAGTGGATTGTAATTGAGTTTATATAATTGGCCTAGATTTTTGTTTATTTGCACACCTAGGTATCTTATTGCCTGCATTTGCCATCTGAATGGGGATTCCTCCTTAAATTTTGAGAAATCCGCGTTATTCATAGGCATTGCTTCACTTTTATTTACGTTTATCTTGTATCCCGACACTTCTCCATATTCCTTCAATTTCTTATATAGTTCTTTTATTGATAGTTCTGGTTCTGTTAAGTACACTATCACATCATCCGCAAACAGACTGATTTTATATTCCCTGTCTTTTATTTTTATTCCTTTTATATTATTATCTATTCTTATCGATTCTGCTAGTGGTTCTATAGCTAGCGCAAACAATAATGGTGATAGTGGGCATCCCTGCCGCGTTGACCTGCTTAAGTTAAATTGCTTTGATACATGTCCATTTACTGTCACTTCCGCTAACGGTCCCTCATATAATGCTTTAATCCAATTAATAAACTTCTCCGGTAAACTGAATTTTTGCAATACTTTGAACAAGTAATTCCATTCTACTCTGTCGAAGGCCTTCTCTGCGTCTAAAGCAACTGCTACTGCCGGTGCTTTATTTCCTTCTACTGCATGAATTAAGTTAATAAATTTACAAATATTGTCTGTTGTGCGTCTTTTTTTGATAAATCCAGTTTGGTATGTCCACCCATTGTTGAATCCATTTCAGTACTTCATTATGAATACCTAGAGTCTGAACCTTCCTGACTAACCTCCCAGGCGAGACATTGTAAAAGGCCTTACTAAAGTCCATGTAGACAACAGACACAGCCTTTCCTTCATCAACTTTCCTGGTAATCTCCTTGAAAAACTCTTTAAGATTGGTTAAATATGACCTATCACGCACATAGCCATGTTGATTAACCCTAATCAGTCTCTGGCTATCCAAGTAATTGTATAACCAATCTCTTAGAACACCTTCCAATAATTTATCTACTACTGATGTCACGCTCACTGGCCTATAATTTCCAGGGTTACTTTTGCAGCCTTTTTTAAACAATGGAACATTGCTGGAAGTGTCACGGATAAGATGTGCACTACACTGAAGCTCAGTCGTTAGTATTGCGATAGGTTGGTACTTGCAGAGAGCTGCCACCCCGTTGGTCAGGGAACCAGGTGTGTGTGTGTAAGACTCCCTGTTTGTCGTGTGTAAGCAGGTTGAGTATAGGTTTACTGTTGTGAGTGTCCAACTGAAATCCGAAGTGAATGTCTATATTTTTGCTTAAGTGATTGAATACCATTTAATGTTCTCCCCCGTTTGTTTCCTGTGTGCTAATAAAAGTTCTGTGTGATTTTAACAGACTCATCTCTCTGTGAACTCACCAAACCCGATACTCTTCTCAGTACACCAATTGGCACCGCGAGCAGAGTTCAAAGAGTTTTGGCCGGACACGTGGAGTCTTAACCATGTGGGAGTGGAAGATCTTACTAACAATGTGGGAGATCGTATTAACAAGCATGTGTGTAGGTGTCCTGTTGCATGCAAGAGTGATTGCGTTCCTGCTCACAAATGGGGGCAGCAGGAGGTGATCCACAGATAGGGAAGGGACCCCAAGGTCAGATTATAAAATTCCAATGACTGTCAAAGATTCAGCTAATTGGTAAGCCACGCCATGCCATTTGATAAGGTTGACAGGTTGGACCCCCACGGAGAGAAGCTATGGGAACCACTTGGTCTCCTTTCTGGGGTTTCCCCAAGACCGGGGGGGTGGGGGGGGGGGTGGAGTTGGCAGGAGCCCTATGGTTACTGATAACCCAGTGGGATATCACATCTGAGTTAAGTAATCAGGGCACACAGAGAAATAGGGAGATAAAATCCCTGCAACACGAGGCAGAGCAGATTGCCCAAGTGACTAACTTAGAAATTAAAGTATGGAGGCAGCTTCTAAGCTGATTGAAATGCAGCAGCTGGAAGCAGTTCGCTGGTCTGACTCGCAGTTTGACTCAGGAAATGTACAAGCCATTATCCAATGGGGGGAGGGGATCAACACATTTGGGGGATGGGTATGTGTGGATGGATGGTGATATCTATGAGGAAAGTGAATCCCATGGCACATTTCCTCCTCCCTGGGTGCCTGAGCCTTTACAAGCCTGACCAGTGACCACACAGTCTAGGACTGCCATGAGGGGACCCTGCCGACCCTCCAAAAGGGGAGGGGTGTAGCAACTATGTTTCAGTATGCAGTGGAGAATGAGAAAATTATCAGACGTGGTCAAGTCGAAGTTCAGTAAAAGTAATTTAATCAAACAGTCACCTGCAGCTTTTTAAAACCCCGCGTGTTCCAAATGACGTCGCATTGTGACACCACTTGGAACCTCCCGAGCCGGTTCCATTGAGCCACTACATGGTGCCTCCCCACCCCCAAAACCAGCAATAGGAGGCTAAACCTCTGGTGCCATTACTGTCCATCGGTCTTGGGCAGTCATCCACCCCTTCACATCGGGGGTCATGGCGAGGGTTGAACAAGGTTGAGATGAGCAGGCTTTAGTCGGCCTGGATGCCCCCCAATGTCCTGTACACAAGTTGTACGATTGTTTCGTAGCACTCTGAAGGGGCCCTCATACAGCCTCTGTAAGGGTGGCCCAAGTGCACTCCTACACACAAACACAAACCCACAGTCCCAGACTTCCATTGGGATGAAGGGTGTTGTTGTTCCATGCCTTGACGTGGGAACTGGGAACTCCTGTCCGCATGCTGCGGGCACAAACTCCCCAGGTACAATGAGTGGGGCTTCATAAACAAACTCTACCGATGAGGAGTTGAGATCCTCCTTGGGTGCTGTTCTTATTGCCAGAAGGATCCAGGACAGCTCATCTGCCCAATCAGGTCCCTGGAGGCAAGCCATAAGAGCAGCCTTTATGTGCCTATGGAAGCACTCCACCAGGCCATTCAACTGTGTGTGGTAGAGCTGCATTCCTAGTAGTTGCGACAAAACATCCCAGAGTGTGGATGTAAACTGTGGGCCTCTGTCGGAGGTGATGTGTGTGGGTAGGCTGAACTGAGATACCTAGGCAGAAATAAAAACTCTGGCTCATGAATTGGTTGATGAATCCGTCATAGGAACTGCTACCTAGTGAATCTGTCAATGACTGTTAACAAGTACCTAGACCCTCATGACAGCAGAAGCGGGTCAACAATGTCAACATGGACGTGGTTGAATCTGCACTGCTGTGGCTGGAAAGGCTGAAGTGGTGCCTTTGGTGCTTTTGCACTTTTGCAGATTGACACTCCATGCATGTCTTTGCCCAGTACATGACCTGCTTTTTGAATCCATGCCATATAAAATTGTCGGCTATCAGGCAGACCATCGCTTGAATTGAGGGGTGGGACAGTCCATGAATATCATCGAAATGCAATATCTCCACACAGTAGGGATGATAGGATGAGACTGACCTGTGGAAACATTGCACTGGAGAGTGGTACCTTGCAGCCCAAAGGCTACATCCTCGAGTTGCAGGTTTTTTTTAAAATTTTTTTATTTTTCACACCATAAATCACATTAGCCATGATACACACTTTTTCCTTTTCACACATATACAGTGACATTTTCTCCCCCCCCCCTCCCTCCTCCAAACCCACCCCCCCACCCCCCCCATCCATTTAAGGTATACAATGTAGGTTACATTAAACCAGTCAGACAATGTTGTCATTCAACAAAAATACACCAGAAATTCTACTGAGTCCATTCTTTTCTTTCCTTCTCCTTCCATCAACTTAGGTAATGATTGTCACCGGTAGGTTTTCGCTATTGTATTTAATGTAAGGCTCCCATATTTGTTCGAATATTTCAATATTATTTCTTAAACTATATGTAATTTTTTCTAATGGAATACATTTATTCATTTCTATATACCATTGTTGTATTTTCAGATTATCTTCCAATTTCCAGGTTGACATAATACATTTTTTTGCTACGGCTAGAGCTATCTTAACAAATCTTTTTTGTGAATCCTCCAAATCAATTCCAAATTCTTTGTTCTTTATGTTACTTAGGAGAAAGATCTCTGGATTCTTTGGTATATTGTTTTCTGTTATTTTATTTAATATCTGATTGAGATCTTCCCAAAATTTTTCTACTTTCTCACATGTCCAGATTGCATGAATTGTTGTTCCCATTTCTTTTTTACATCGAAAACATCTATCAGATACTGTTGGGTCCCATTTATTTAACTTTTGAGGTGTAATGTATAGTCTGTGTAACCAGTTATATTGTATCATACGTAGCCTCGTATTTATTGTATTTCTCATCATTCCAGAACATAATTTCTCCCATGTTTCCTTTTTTATCTTTATATTTAAATCTTGTTCCCATTTTTGTTTAGTTTTACCATTTGTTTCCTCAGTTTCCTTTTCTTGCAGTTTAATATACATATTTGTTATAAATCTTTTGATTAACATTGTATCTGTAATCACATATTCAAGGTTACTTCCCTCTGGCAAACTCAAATTGCTTCCTAATTTATCCTTCAAGTAGGATCTCAATTGGTAATATGCCAGCGCTGTATCTCCAGTTATATTGTACTTATCTCTCATTTGTTCAAAGGATAAGAATCTACTTCCTGAAAAACAATTTTCTATTCTTTTAATCCCTTTTTTTCCCCATTCTCTAAAGGAAAGGTTATCTATTGTAAAAGGGAGTAACTTATTTTGCGTCAATATTAGTTTTGGTAATTGATAATTTGTTTTATTTCTTTCTACATGAATCTTCTTCCAAATATTGAGGAGATGATGTAATACTGGAGAACTTCTATGTTGTACCAATTTTTCATCCCATTTATATAATATGTGTTCAGGTATCTTTTCCCCTATTTTATCTAATTCTAATCTCGTCCAGTCTGGTTTTTCCCTTGTTTGATAAAAATCTGATAGGTATCTTAATTGTGCGGCTCTATAATAATTTTTAAAGTTTGGCAATTGTAAGCCTCCTTGTTTATACCCTTCTGTTAATTTATCCAGTGCTATCCTCGGTTTCCCCCCTCTCCATAAAAATTTCCTTATTATTTTCTTTAACTCTTTGAAGAATTTTTCTGTCAGTTGTATTGGCAATGCCTGAAATAAGTATAATATCCTTGGAAAAATGTTCATTTTAATACAGTTTATCCTTCCTATTAGTGTTAGTGGTAAATCTTTCCAATGCTCTAAATCGTCCTGTAATTTTTTCATTAGTGGATAATAATTGAGTTTATATAGTTGGCCGAGATTTTTGTTTATTTGTACACCTAGGTATCTTATTGCCTGCATTTGCCATCTAAATGGAGATTCCTTCTTAAATTTTGAGAAGTCCGCATTATTCATAGGCATTGCTTCACTTTTATTTACGTTTATCTTGTAACCCAACACTTCTCCATATTCCTTCAATTTCTTATATAATTCTTTTATTGATAGTTCTGGTTCTGTTAAGTACACTATAACATCATCCGCAAATAGACTGATTTTATATTCCTTGTCTTTTATTTTTATTCCTTTTATATTATTATCTATTCTTATCAATTCTGCTAGTGGTTCTATAGCTAACGCAAACAATAAAGGTGATAGTGGGCATCCCTGCCGCGTTGACCTGCTTAAGTTAAATTGCTTTGATACATGTCCATTTACTGTCACTTTCGCTAACGGTCCCTTGTATAATGCTTTAATCCAATTAATATACTTCTCTGGTAAACTGAATTTTTGCAATACTTTGAACAAATAATTCCATTCTACTCTGTCAAAGGCCTTCTCTGCGTCTAAAGCAACTGCTACTGCAGGTGCTTTATTTCCTTCTACTGCATGAATTAAGTTAATAAATTTACATATATTGTCTGTTGTGCGTCTTTTTTTGATAAATCCAGTTTGGTCTAAATTTACCATTTTCGGTACATGCTCTGCTAATCTGTTTGCTAATAGTTTAGCTATTATCTTATAATCTGTGTTTAGTAAAGATATTGGTCTATATGACGCTGGTGAGAGTGGATCTTTCCCTTGTTTTAGTATTACTGTAATTATTGCTGTTTTACATGAATCTGGTAAGCTTTGTGTTTCATCAATCTGGTTGATTACATCCAGGAGGGGCGGAATTAATAAGTCTTTAAATGTTTTGTAGAATTCTATTGGGAATCCATCCTCTCCTGGTGTCTTATTATTTGGTAATTTTTTTATTATCTCTTGTATTTCTACTATTCCAAATGGTTCTGTTAATTTATTTTGTTCCTCTATTTGTAGTTTTGGTAGTTCAATTTTAGTCAGAAATTCATCTATTTTCCCTTCTTTCCCTTCGTTTTCAGTTCGGTATAATTGTTCATAGAATTCTCTAAAGTTTTCCTTAATTTCTTTTGGATTATATGTAATTTGTTTGTCTTTTTTCCTTGATGCCAATACCATTTTCTTAGCTTGTTCTGTCTTAAGCTGCCATGCTAGGATTTTGTGCGTTTTTTCACCCAGTACATAATATTTCTGTTTTGTCTTCATTATGTTCTTCTCCACCTTATATGTTTGTAGTGTTTCATATTTTATTTTTTTATCCGCCAATTCTCTTCTTTTAGTTGTATCTTCCTTCATTGCTAATTCTTTTTCTATATTTACTATTTCCCTTTCCAACTGCTCTGTTTCCTGATTATAGTCCTTCTTCATCTTGGTTACATAACTTATTATTTGCCCTCTAATGAATGCTTTCATTGCATCCCATAGTATAAACTTAGCTTCCACTGATTCCATATTTATTTCAAAATACATTTTTATTTGTTTTTCAATAAATTCTCTAAAATCCTGCCTTTTAAGTAACATGGGGTTTAATCTCCATCTATAAATTCTGTCAATATTAAGGGTGATTGGTCCGATAGTATTCTCGCTTTATATTCTGTTTTTCTTACTCTATCTTGCATACTAGCTGATAACAAAAATAGGTCTATTCTTGAGTATGTTTTATGTCTAGCCGAGTAATATGAATATTCCTTTTCTTTTGGGTGTTGTTTCCTCCATATATCCAAAAGTTGCATTTCTTCCATTGATTTAATTATAAATTTGGTTACTTAGTTCTTTCTGTTAATTTTTTCCCCAGTTTTATCCATATTTAAATCCAAATTCAGGTTGAAATCCCCTCCTATTAATATGTTCCCTTGCGTATTTGCTACCTTCAAAAAGATATCTTGCATAAACTTTTGATCTTCTTCATTAGGTGAATATACATTGAGTAGATTCCAAAATTCCGCATATATCTGACATTTTATCATTACATATCTCCCTGCTGGATCTATTATTTCCTCTTCTATTTTAAATGGCACATTTTTACTAATTAATATAGCCACTCCTCTTGCTTTTGAATTATACGATGCTGCTGTTACATGTCCTACCCAATCTCTCTTTAATTTCTTGTGCTCCAATTCAGTTCAGTGTGTTTCTTGCACAAATGCTATATCAATTTTTTCTTTTTTCAGTAAATTTAGCAGTTTCTTACTTTTAATTTGGTTATGTATTCCATTAATATTCAAAGTCATATAGTTCAACGTAGCCATTTTATACTTTGTTTATCTTTCCTTTCCGTTTTTCCATCATTACCTTTCCTCCTTTTCCATTTCTGTTTTCTTATTTTAAACCCTTTATAAGACAACATTCCTAAAACATCAAACATTTTCCTTATTCTCCTATTTAAAACTTCTTTAGCCCCAATCTCCCCTTCCCCTCCTGTGTTGTCCTTTATCCCTTGTCGGACAACAACATCTCCCCTCTCCATTTGGGTTTGCGAATTCACTCGCAAGCGTCAGCTGATTTTGCAGTGACCGCAACTCCCCCCCACCCAACCCCCCCCAGAAAAGATTTCACTTTTCATATGTAACAAAGGTCACTCTTTTAGTTCCCTCCTTATTCCCTCTATTCCATTTCCTTCCCTTATTAATTCTTGTCTATACTATCTATACTTTCCTCTAAATACAGATACATTCACGTATGCACATTATACATATACACACTTATACTTCTTTACCCACATACATATAAATCGTGGTCATTTTTACTCTTATTACACGTCTTCATCCCTCAGTCTATTTTGTAATTGTTCTGCAAATTTTCGTGCTTCTTCTGGATCCGAGAATAGTCTGTTTTGTTGTCCTGGAATAAATATTTTCAATACAGTTGGATGCTTTAGTATAAATTTATACCCTTTCTTCCATAAAATCGCCTTTGCTTATTGAACTCCTTTCTCTTCTTTAGGAGTTAAAAACTTATATCTGGATAAATGAAGATTTTTTGTCCTTTGTACTCCAGTGGTTTGTTGCACTATCTTACTTTTTCCATTGTCTTCTCCAGTACCTTTTCTCTTGTAGTATATCTTAGGAATTTTACTAAAATAGATCTTGGTTTTTGTTGTGGTTGTGGTTTAAAGGTCAATGCTCTATGTGCCCTTTCTATTTCCATTTCTTGCTGTAGTTCTGGACATCCTAGGATCCTAGGGATCCAGTCTTTTATAAACTCTCTCATATTCTTGCCTTCTTCATCTTCCTTAAGGCCCACTATCTTTATGTTATTTCTTCTGTTATAATTTTCCATTATATCTATTTTCTGAGCTAACAGTTCTTGTGTCTCTTTAACTTTTTTATTAGATTCCTCTCATTTCTTTTTTAAGTCCTCCACCTCCATTTCTACTGCTGCTTCTCGTTCCTGCACCTTGTCCATTCTTTTTCCCATTTCTGATAAGGTCATATCTATTTTATTCATTTTCTCTTCTGTATTGTTTATTCTTCTTCTTAAATCATCAAATTCCTGTGCTTGCCATTCTTTAAATGACTCCATGTATTCTTTAATAAGAGAAAGTAAATCCTTTATCTTGCCTTTCCCTTCTTCTTCTATCTCACTGTACTCTTCCTCTTCCTCTTTTTCTTCCTCTGGGTTGGCCACCTGCTGCTTCTTTGTTGCCCTTTTCTTCTCTTCTTTCTTGTTTTCGTTGTCTTCTGTGTTCTCCTCTTGCTGCAGGTGCTCTGCAGCTGTCGTTGCCGGCTGTGGAGATCGACTCCCCAGCTGGTCACCCCTCCCGTCGGTGTGTTTTTTTTCATGCGCGGTTGCGCACTTTTACTCGGCTCAGCGAGCCATTTTTGTAGTCCGGATTCTACCGACCTGAGGGAGCGGGTTTCTCTCTCCACCGCGGGCCTCTTCGAGCAGGTAAGGCCTTTTCCTTCATCTTCCGTTGTCTTCTCTTCCTCTCTTCTTACCATTGGTTTTGACTTTTCTTTTTTCGTCGCCATCTTCTTTGCACCTTTATACTCACTTTTCTTTTACTTTTATTTCTGTGCCTTTGTGTTTTCCTTTGTTTTTTCCGACTTTTCTGGAGAGGGCTGGAGTTCACCGTCCGGCCACTACTCCATCACGTGACTCCCCCCCCTCGAGTTGCAGGTTTATGACAGTAGTTCTATAAGCTGGGAGTTCATCATCCTGGCACTGAGCTTTGACGAGCGCCTTGTAGTCTACACACGGAGAGAAGGCACGTACTGCTTGAATGAAGAAGCGGGACAGGGCATCAGCCACCACATTACTCTTACTGGAGATATATTTAATCCTGGTTGAAAACTTGGATACGTACGATAGGTGGCATTGCAGGGATCTGATGTCTTCATGAAGACGAATGCTAGCGGTTTGTGGTCAGTAAAAATCGTGAAGTCCCTGCTTTCCAAAAAATAGCGGAATTGTCTGACCGCTAGGTTCAGTGCTAGCAATTCCCTATTTAATGTGTCGTGTTTCATTTCTGGAGGGTGGAAGTGTCTACTAAAAAACGCTAGAGGCTTCCATCGTCCATTGGTGTAATGTTCCAAGACTCCGCCTACTGTCACGTCAGATGCGTCTATTGTCAAGGCGGTTGGACCAGCAATGTTGCCTTCATTAGGGTGTCTTTGGTCTGTTGGAATGCTACTGACATCTTCTTTGTCCATTCGGGTTCTTTGGCATCGCTGGACATGAGGTTTCGTGACATGAGCTGCAGAGGGTAGAAAGCGATGATAGAAATTGACCATCCCCACAAATTCCTGGAGTCCTTTGATGGTATCGGGCCTTGGGAATTTGAGGATGGCTTCTACCTTGATAGGCAATGGAATGACACCCCGGCTGCTGATCTGATGTTCCAAGAACTCAATAGAGGATTGCCTGAATTTACTCTTGGCAGGGTTCAGAGTTAGCCCGAACTCCCGTAGGCAGCGGCAGAGTAAACACAGATGTTTCAGGTGCTCTTTGTGGGAGTGGCTGGTGAAGAGTATGTCATCCAAGTATATATGAAAAGAACGTCCATGCCATGCCTCATTGTGTTCATCAATTGCAGAAATTAATCCGCAGAATTTTTGAGCCCAAAGGCATTCTCTTTTTTTTGAATATTTTTGATTTTTTTTTCAAAAATATACAGAGTAACATTTTAAATATAAAATATATTAAACTTTTTCTTACAAACACAATAAATCCCCTTCCTTACATGCAGATCCATTCACCATCAAAGCTTACATATATTTTAAGTATATAGAGAACAGTTGGGGAAATTACACTTTTGTATATATAACATTTACGTTTATACCCTTTTTTTGTTCCTTTTTATTACTGTATCTGGGCCCCTGTGTGGTCCAGGTATGGTTGCCAGACCTTTGCAAAAGTGTCATATTTATTCCCATAGATATGCATTTGTTCATTTCCACAATTCATCATGTTATAAGTAGAGGGGTGTAGGACTTACAAATGATTAAGATACATTTTTTCGCTACCGCCAGTGCTATTATTATAAATGAGATTTGATACTTGGTCAATTTGTTGCTTATTTCCATAAAATTACCTGATAGATTTAGTTCTGGGTTGCCCATGAAGGCCACTACTGTTATCCTGGTTAATTTTTCTGCGATTTCTTGCCAAAATGGCCTCACCTTTACGCACAACCATGTGGCATGTAGAAAGGTTCCTGTCTCAGTCCCACATCTGAACACACACCTCTGAAATTTCAGTTTTTGATCTGTGTAACTTTTGTGGGGTAAGATATAATTGGTGTAAAAAAATTATACTGATCTAGTCCATATCTTGCATTTATAATTGATGTCATGCTGTCTTAGACCAATCTGACCAGCATTTTTCTGAAATCACCACACCCAAGTCCAACTCCCATCCTTCCCTTGACCTCTGCAACCCTGGTTTTGCACTTTTGCTCTGGAGAGCACAGTACATTTTTATTATAAATTTGGATGTATTCTCCATCCAGACCATTTGTTCAGTTTCACTAATTTTAGGTGGGGTCAAATTTGGTCCCCATCTTTATCTTAAGAACAATCTAAGCTGGAGAAAACAGAAGAAGGTCCCATTGGCCACTCGTATTTATGTTTTAATTGTTCGAAGGACGTAAGAGTTCCTTCCATGTAGCAGTCTTCAATATATCTTATACCTTTGTCATACCACAAATTTAATATTCTATTGCCCATGTTCATGGGAAATAACACTTTTTTACACAATGGTGCTTTTATTGACATCCTTACATTTTTTACCATATCTTCATTAAATTCTGGCCACTTTCTAATCATATGTATTAGAATAGAATTATCTGTCTTTTTCTTTTGTGATTAGACACTCATTTATAGATAAAGTCCTTTGCTTCCCCCTCCTCCATTGAGTACATTCCCATTTGAACCCCAGATGGGCGGTTGTCTTTAGTGAAGAAGACTGCGAGAAATCTAGCCTATGCAGCTGGGTAATATTTTTTGAAATCTGGGTCTAAGTCCTCCCTGCCCGTAGTCCCATGTCAGTTTTCCATTGGAATTCTTGTTATCTTTTAATTCCATAGGAACTGTATAATATGGTTGTTTAGTAGCTTTAAAAAGTTTTTAGATAATGGAATAGGCACCGATCGAAAAAGCTATTTTCATCTTGGCATCACTTTCATTTTTACGCAGTTAACCCCTCCCACTAAAGTAATCGGTAAGTCTCTCCTTTTCTGTTGGTGTCTTTCTGTCTTCCCAAGAAGAACATAATTTAATTTGTACAGATTTTACAAGTTATTGTCAGTTGTAGTTCCAAGATATTTTATTCCACCCATCTTCCATTTAAATTTACTTCATTTTTGGTATCTTTCATATACAAAATTTGTAATGGCATTATCTTATTTTTATCCATATTTATTTTGTAGCCTCATATTCTTCCATATTTTTCTAGTGTTACTTGTAATTTTTCGAAAGATTTAGCTGTGCCTGATAGGTACAATAGCACATCAGTGAATAGACTGATTTTGTATTTTTCTTGCCTGACTTTGAAGCCCTTTATATCCAAATCCCTTCTTATTATCTCTGTCAGTGGTTATGTTACTAAAATAAAAAGCAATGGGGACAGGGGGCATCCCTGTCTGCTAAATCTACTCAAGGGGAACACTGCCGACATCTGATTATTTTTTATTACTTCAGCTTTTATTGTTATTGTCATTATTTGTTATTATTTTAGTTTTTAATCCAATTTATAAATGTTCTGCCTATACCAAATTTTTTCCAGTGTTTCAAATAAAAAGGACAATTCCAAACATTTGAATGCTTTTTCCATGTCAAAGGACCATTCAGATTTTGACATGTATATTATATTAATTTTCCTAGACTATTTGAGGAATGTCTTTCAACAAATCTTGCTTAAATATGCATAAGTTTTGGCAAGTATTGTCCTAACCTATTAGCCAATGGTTTCACTAGTATCTTATAATCAGCATTTAACAGGAATATTGGGGGTTCCTATTTTTTTTGTAACAGTGTAATAATTGTGGTTGAGAATGATTCCAGGAGGATCTGTTTCAACTGCTTGGTCCAGTACATCCATTACCAGGGGCATTAATAATTCTTTTAATTGTCTGTAAAATTCAGGTGGAAATCCATCCTCCCCCAGTGATTTATTAGCCTGAAGGGTGCCCAGGGCCTTTTTGATTTCTTCCCTTGTGAAAGGAGTATCTCATTCTATCCTTTCTCTCTCTTCTAGTTTTGGAAGTTCGACATTCACCAAAAAAAATTCCATTTCATTCTCACCTTTTAGTAAATCTGATTTGTATAATTTTATGTAATATTCTCTAAAATGTCATTAATTTATTTTTGCTTGTATATTAGGGTATCTGTTTTTATAGCATTTATCATTCTTGACGACTCCTCTGTTTTAATATGCCAAGCTAAAGCTTTGTGCTTCCGTTCACCCAACTTATTGTTGTTTAGTTTTTAATATAGCTTTTTCTGTCCTATATGTTTGTATTGAATTGTATCTTAGCTTTTTATTCTCCAATAATCTTCTTGTGGTCCTGTTCTTTGACTTTTTTTCTAATTCTTTAATATCTTTCTCCAAACTGTTTACTTCTGCTAAATGTTCCCTCTTAAGATTTTTTGTATAGGATATAATTTGTCCCCTTAAATATGCTTTGAGCATGTCCCATATCAGAAAACTATTATTAATAGATGGCAGGTTTGTTTCACAAAATATTTCTATCTCTTTATAAATTTGCAGGTCTGTTCATTTAAGCAATGTAGTACGAGGCGCCATTGGTATATATTCTCTTGCTTTTCCATTGTTGCTATAGTTAATATCTGATAGAAGCCTCGCTAGATATTCTGTTTTTATCACTCTATTTTTTAACTGGGCAGACATTAAAAATAAGTCAATCCTTGTATGTGAGTCATGCACCCTTGAGTAAAAAGAGTAGTCTCTATCTGTTGGATTAAACTGCCTCCATACATCGATAAGATTTAGATCTTTCATAAATGTAATCATGGTTTTTGCTGCTTTCACCCTTGTTATTGTTCTTGCTAATTTATTTTGTATTGAGTCCAAGCAAAAATTAAAATCTCCTTCAATCAATATATTTTGTCTTTCCTCTGCTGTTTATTAGAAAATATCCTTCATAAAGGTTTCATCATCATATTTGGAGCATAAATATTCATAAATGTCCATGGTCCTCCATAAATATAACAATGTCCAATTACATATCTTTGAGCATGATCAATCGAAGTATCTTCTGTTAACACTGGTGTATTTTTATTAATTAGAATCGCCACCCCTCTTGCCTTTGAACCAAAGGAAGACAATATTATTTGTCCCACCCATCCTCTTTTTAATTTATCATGTTCCAGTTTAGTAAGATGTGTTTCCTGCAAAAAGATTATATCCGCTTTTAATTTCTTTAAGTATGCCAAGACCCTCTTCCTCTTCACCACCCGTTTATCCTGTTAATATTAGGACTAATAAACTTTAGTGTTTTATCCATACCATTTTTCAAACAGATATTATATAAAAATGAAATCTTTCCAATTTTTAAAATACTATTGTAACATTTCCCTTTTAAGAGGCATTACCAACACTTACATTTCCCCTTTAAGAAACACACATCCATCCCTAGGTCTGATGGTGATGTTAACCCAGAAGTCCACGGATTCTTCCGAAGAAGAAGACAAAACCCTCCCTTTGGTGCCATCTTTTAAAACTGCTCCTCTCCCAGTGCCTTCTTCTTTCCCCCGCCCCCCCCATCGGAGTTTCCACCTTGCTGCTTTCCTTACTACCTTTCTGTCTTTTCAGAGCTCTCCATCTAAACCACAATGGTTTTTCTTTTATCGGTGAAAACAAGATGGTTCAGTACTACTAAATATAAATAAAAAGATGCATCTTTCAGATAGTCCCGTTTTGAAATGGTCTTTTCAGTCCTTTCAGTTGGCAGCTTTAATTTTTTCACAATTTTCTTAAAAATTCTTCCTCTTCTTCTTTACTCTTGAAAATTTGTCTATTGCTTTCTGAGGCATCCACCCTCAATTTTGCTGGGTAAATCATTGAGTATTTGAAGTTTTTAGATCACAGTTGTCTCTTTACCTCATCAAATTCCTTTCTTTGTTTGACGAACACAGGGCTGAAGTCTGCAAAAAAAATCACTTTTGTATTGTTCACTACTAATGGGACATTATTATTTTTTGAATATTCATATAAGATCAGATCTCTCTCCTGGTAACTTAAAAGTCTTACAGGACTGGTTGTGGTCACTGTTCGCCAGTTCTTCTGGGTCTGAGGGTCCAGTGAGCCCTTTCAATTAGCAATTAGCTTCTTTGCATTTAACTTATTTTGTCCCAGCATTTGTGGGATCCATGTTTCAAAGAAACTCTGTCTTTTCCCTCTATTCCTTCTCTCAGTCCAATGATTCTTACATTGTTACATCTGCTGATAATTTTCCATATGATCAATCTTATCCACCACTCCTTTTTTTCTCTGTGTCCCATGTTTTTGCTTTTTATTCCAGTGCCTCTAGCCTGTCTTTTTTTGTCCAACTCAGCCACTGAACAAGTCATTCGTTCCATTAAGTCTTCCGTGACTTCTTTGATTTCCATCACCGTTTCTGATATGTCTCTCATCGTTGATTCCACACTCGTGAAATAGTGCATAAAAATTCAATTTTGTTCAGGATGTTGGTTATATCTCGAGCCAACCCACCCCCAGCTCTGCTGGGTTCAGCCAGTACAAAGGCCTCTCCTGAGTCGCTCATTGGGCTTCCACTTGATGTTCCTGGCTGAGCTGTTGTTTCTTCAGTTTTGGTTTTGGTTGCCTTGGTTGTTTTGGCACTTGTTTTATTCATTTTTGACACTAAAATTCTGGTTTTGAGCTTTCTAACCATCTTGTAAATACTTTTTGTGGAGAGCTTTCAAAGCACATCCGCTCAGCTCCTTAACATGGCCACCTTAAGTTTCCCTACATCATAAATGCTCTTTGTTCTGTAAGGAACTGCTTTAGGTGGTATGTGAGTGGAAAGAAAAAGTTTGAAAACAACTGTTTTAATTATACCTAATTGACTCGAAATGGGCCAATGACAATTTTTCTCAAGCAAAATATTTCTGTAACATTTGGGTCGAGAACAGTGGCTTCTCAACCTTCCTATCTCATTCACATATCCCGGACAAGTCCCCACTTGTTACGAACCCAAAGGACTCCAACTGCTGCTGTAGAACTGACTTCTTTCTCTTTCCCTCTCTAAAAGAGAAATCACCTGTTTGTTTTTCCTCTCTCTGCTTGTAAAACCACATCACCTCTTCCAGGGCTCAAACCCAATCTTTGACAGATCTTATCAGTATCTCTGAGCCTGGACTTCATTGCCTGTACACAACAGATCAGCATTCTTCGTTGCTTCTTCTTCTTTTTTTTTAAAATTTTTTATTTTTCACACCATAAATCACAATAGCCATGATATACACTTTTTCTTTTCCACACATTTACAGTGACTTTTTCTCCCCCCCCCCTCCTCCCAAGCCACCCCCCACCCCCCCCCTCTCATCCATTTTAGGTATACAATCTAGGCTGCATTAATTCAGTCAGACAATGTTGTCATTCAACAAAAATACACCAGAAATTCTACTGAGTCCATTCTTTTCTTTTCTTCTCCTTCCATCAACTTAGGTAATGTTTGTTCCCGGTAGGTTTTCGCTATTGTATTTAATGTAAGGCTCCCATACTTGTTCGAATATTTCAATATTATTTCTTAAACTATATGTAATTTTTTCTAATGGAATACATTTATTCATTTCTATATACCATTGTTGTATTTTCAAATTATCTTCCAATTTCCAGGTCGACATAATACATTTTTTTGCTACGGCTAGGGCTATCTTGACAAATCTTTTTTGTGCATTTTCCAAGTCAATTCCAAATTCTTTATTTTTTATGTTACTTAGGAGAAGGATCTCTGGATTCTTTGGTATATTGTTTTCTGTTATTTTATTTAATATCTGATTGAGATCATCCCAAAATTTTTCTACTCTCTCACATGTACAGATTGCATGAATTGTTGTTCCCCTTTCTTTTTTACATCGAAAACATCTATCAGATACTGTTGGGTCCCATTTATTTAACTTTTGCGGTGTAATGTATAGTCTGTGTAACCAATTATATTGTATCATACGCAGCCTCGTATTTATTGTATTTCTCATCATTCCAGAACATAATTTCTCCCATGTTTCCTTTTTTATCTTTATATTTAAATCTTGTTCCCATTTTTGTTTAGTTTTACCATTTGTTTCCTCAGTTTCCTTTTCTTGCAGTTTGATATACATATTTGTTATAAATCTTTTGATTAACATTGTATCTGTAATCACATATTCAAGGTTACTTCCCTCTGGTAAACTCAAATTGCTTCCTAATTTATCTTTCAAGTAGGATCTCAGTTGGTAATATGCCAGCGCTGTATCTCCAGTTATATTGTACTTATCTCTCATTTGTTCAAAGGATAAGAATCTACTTCCTAAAAAACAATTTTCTATTCTTTTAATCCCTTTTTTTTCCCATTTTCTAAAGGAAAGGTTGTCTATTGTAAAAGGGAGTAGCTTATTTTGCGTCAATATTAGTTTTGGTATTTGATAATTTATTTTATTTCTTTCTACATGAATCTTCTTCCATATATTGAGGAGATGGTGTAATACTGGAGAAGTTCTATGTTGTACCAATTTTTCGTCCGATTTATATAATATGTGTTCAGGTATCTTTTCCCCTATTTTATCTAATTCTAGTCTCGTCCAGTCTGGTTTTTCCCTTGTTTGATAAAAATCTGATAGGTACCTTAATTGTGCGGCTCTATAATAATTTTTGAAGTTTGGCAATTGTAAGCCTCCTTGTTTATACCATTCTGTTAATTCATCTAGTGCTATCCTCGGTTTCCCCCCTCTCCATAAAAATCTCCTTATTATTTTCTTTAACTCTTTGAAGAATTTTTCTGTCAGTTGTATTGGCAATGCCTGAAATAAGTATAGTATCCTTGGAAAAATGTTCATTTTAATACAGTTTATCCTTCCTATCAGTGTTAGTGGTAGCTCTTTCCAATGCTCTAAATCGTCCTGTAATTTTTTCATTAGTGGATTGTAATTGAGTTTATATAATTGGCCTAGATTTTTGTTTATTTGCACACCTAGGTATCTTATTGCCTGCATTTGCCATCTGAATGGGGATTCCTCCTTAAATTTTGAGAAATCCGCGTTATTCATAGGCATTGCTTCACTTTTATTTACGTTTATCTTGTATCCCGACACTTCTCCATATTCCTTCAATTTCTTATATAGTTCTTTTATTGATAGTTCTGGTTCTGTTAAGTACACTATCACATCATTCGCAAATAGACTGATTTTATATTCCCTGTCTTTTATTTTTATTCCTTTTATATTATTATCTATTCTTATCGATTCTGCTAGTGGTTCTATAGGTAGCGCAAACAATAATGGTGGTAGTGGGCATCCCTGCCGCGTTGACCTGCTTAAGTTAAATTGCTTTGATACATGTCCATTTACTGTCACTTTCGCTAACGGTCCCTCATATAATGCTTTAATCCAATTAATATACTTCTCCGGTAAACTGAATTTTTGCAATACTTTGAACAAGTAATTCCATTCTACTCTGTCGAAGGCCTTCTCTGTGTCTAAAGCAACTGCTACTGCCGGTGCTTTATTTCCTTCTACTGCATGAATTAAGTTAATAAATTTACAAATATTGTCTGTTGTGCGTCTTTTTTTGATAAATCCAGTTTGGTCTAAATTTACCATTTTCGGTACCTGTTCTGCTAATTTTGCTAATAGTTTAGCTATTATCTTATAATCTGTGTTTAGCAGAGATATTGGTCTATATGACGCTGGTGAGAGTGGATCTTTCCCTTGTTTTAGTATCACTGTAATTATTGCTGTTTTACATGAATCTGGTAAGTTTTGTGTCTCATCAATCTGGTTGATTACATCTAGGAGGGGCGGTATTATTAGATCTTTAAATGTTTTGTAGAATTCTATTGGGAGTCCATCCTCTCCTGGTGTCTTATTATTTGGTAAATTTTTTATTATCTCTTGTATTTCTACTGTTCCAAATGGTTCTGTTAATTTATTTTGTTCCTCTATTTGTAGTTTTGGTAGTTCAATTTTAGTCAAAAATTCATCTATTTTCCCTTCTTTCCCTTCGTTTTCAGTTCGGTATAATTGTTTTCCTTAATTTCTTTTGGATTATATGTAATTTGTTTGTCTTTTTTCCTTGTTGCCAATACCATTTTCTTAGTTTGCTCTGTCTTAAGCTGCCATGCTAAGATTTTGTGTGTTTTTTCACCTAGTTCATAATATTTCTGTTTTGTCTTCATTATATTCTTCTCCACCTTGTATGTTTGTAATGTTTCATATTTTATTTTTTTATCTGCCAATTCTCTTCTTTTGGTTGTATCTTCCTTTATTGCTAATTTTTTTTCTATGTTTATTATTTCCCTTTCCAACTGCTCTGTTTCCTGATTATAGTCCTTCTTCATCTTGGTTGCATAACTTATTATTTGTCCTCTAATGAATGCTTTCATTGCGTCCCATAGTATAAACTTATCTTCCACTGATTCCGTATTTACTTCAAAGTACATTTTTAATTGTTTTTCAATAAATTCTCTAAAATCCTGTCTTTTAAGTAGCATGGGGTTTAATCTCCATCTATACATTCTTGGAGGGATGTCCTCTAGCTCTATTGCCAATAACAGGGGTGAGTGGTCCGATAATAGTCTAGCTTTATATTCCGTTTTCCTAACTCTCCCTTGAATGTGGGCTGATAACAGGAATAGGTCTATCCTTGAGTATGTTTTATGTCTAGTCGAGTAGTGTGAGTATTGCTTTTCTTTTGGGTTTTGTTTCCTCCATATGTCCACAAGTTTCATTTCTTGCATTGATTTAATTATAAATTTGGTTACTTTGTTCTTCCTGTTAATTTTTTTCCCCGTTTTATCCATATTTGGATCCAAATACAGATTGAAATCCCCTCCTATTAGTATGTTCCCTTGCGTATTAGCTACCTTCAAAAAGATATCTTGCATAAACTTTTGATCTTCTTCGTTAGGTGAATATATATTAAGTAGATTCCAAAGCTCCGAATATATCTGACATTTTATCATAACATATCTCCCTGCTGGATCTATTATTTCCTCTTCTATTTTAAATGGCACATTTTTGCTAATTAATATAGCCACTCCTCTTGCTTTTGAATTATACGATGCTGCTGTTACATGTCCTACCCAATCTCTCTTTAATTTCTTGTGCTCCAATTCAGTTAAGTGTGTTTCTTGGACAAATGCTATATCTATTTTTTCCTTTTTCAGTAAATTTAGTAGTTTCTTCCTTTTAATTTGGTTATGTATTCCATTAATATTTAGAGTCATATAGTTCAGCGTAGCCATTTTATATTTTGTTTATCTTCTCTTTCCGTTTTTCCATCATTACCTTTCCTCCTTTTCCATTTCTGTTTTCTTATTTTCAACTCTTTACCAGACAACATTCCTACAACATCCAACATTTTCCTTATTCTCCTATTTCTATCTTCTTTATCCCCAATCTCCCCTTCCCCTCCTGAGTTGTCCTTTATCCCTTGTCGGACAACCACATCTCCCCTCTCCATTTGGATTTGCGAATCCACTCGCAAGCGTCAACTGATTTTGCAGTGACCGCTCTTTTCCCCCACCCAGCCCCCCCCAGAAAAGATTTCACTTTTTATATGTCACAAAAGTCACTCTTTTAATTCCCTCCTTATTCTCTCTATTCCATTACCTTCCCTTATTAATTCTTGTCTATACTATCTATGTTTTCCTCTAATTACAGATATTTCACGTATGTCCATTGTCTCTATTCACTCTTATACCTCTTTACCCGCATACATATCAATCGTGGTTATTTTTACCCTCATTACCCGTCTTCATCCCTCAGTCTATTTTTGTCTTTACCCACATACATATCAATCGTGATCATTTTTACTCTCATTACCCGTCTTCATCCCTCAGTCTATTTTTGTAATTGTTCTGCAAATTTTCGTGCTTCTTCTGGATCCGAGAACAGTCTGTTTTGTTGTCCTGGAATAAATATTTTCAATACCGCAGGATGCTTCAGTGTAAATTTATATCCTTTCTTCCATAAAATCGCTTTTGCTGTATTGAACTCTTTTCTCTTCTTTAGGAGTTCAAAGCTTATATCTGGATAAATGAAGATTTTTTGCCCTTTATACTCCAGTGGTTTGTTGCCCTCTCTTACTTTTTCCATTGTCTTCTCCAGTACCTTTTCTCTTGTAGTATATCTTAGGAATTTTACTACAATAGATCTTGGTTTTTGTTGTGGTTGTGGTTTAGGGGCCAATGCTCTATGTGCCCTTTCTATTTCCATTTCTTGCTGTAGTTCTGGACATCCTAGGGCCTTAGGGATCCATTCTTTTATAAACTCCCTCATATTCTTGCCTTCTTCATCTTCCTTAAGGCCCACTATCTTTATGTTATTTCTTCTGTTATAATTTTCCATTATATCTATTTTTTGGGCTAGTAATTCTTGTGTCTCTTTAGTTTTTTTATTAGATTCCTCCAATTTCTTTTTTAAGTCTTCTACCTCCATTCCTGCTGCTATTGCCCGTTCTTCCATCTTGTCCATTTTTTTCCCCATTTCTGTTAAGATCATATCCATTTATTTTCTTTTCTGTGTTGTTTATTCTTCTTCTTAAATCATTGAATTCCTGTGTTTGCCATTCTTTAAATGACTCCATTTATCCTCTAACAAGAGCAAGTATATCCTTTACCTTGCTTTTCCCTTTATCTATTTCACTGTATTCTTCCTCTTCTTCTTCCTCTGGGTTGACCATCTGTTGTTTCTTTGATGCCCTTTCCTCCTCTTCTTTCTTGTTTCTATTGTCTTCTGTGGTCTCTTCTTGCTGCAGGTGTTCTGCAGCTGTCGTTGCCGGCTGTGGAGATCGACTCCCCAGCTGGTCCCCCCTCCCGTCAGTGTGTTTTTTTTCATGCGCATCGCGCATGCGCGACTCCTCGCGCATGCGCGGTTGCGCACTTTTACTCGGCTCTGTGAGCCATTGTTGTAGTTCTTTTTCTACCGACCTGAGGTAGTGGGGTCCTCTCTCCACAGCGGGCCTCTTCGGACAGGTAAGGCCTTCACCTTTTTCCTCCGTTGTCTTCTCTTCCTCTCTTCTTTCCGTTGATTTTGATTTTTCTCCTTTTGTCTCCATCTTCTTTCCACCTTTATACTCACTTTTCTTTAACTTGTATTTCTGTGCCTTTGTATTTTCTCTTGTTTTTCCAGACTTTTCTGGAGAGGGCTGGAGTTCACCGTCCGGCCACTACTCCATCACGCGACTCCTCCCTTCGTTGCTTCTTCAAAGTCAACCTGAGCCTCACCATCTAGCTTCACCAAAGCTCTTGCATTTTAAATGAGATGTGTTTTGTGAAGTGTTACTCTGAAGTGTAACCTAAACTAAACCTCCACAATCTATCTCTTTTAAAGACATATTTTACCCATAACTATTTTGACATGCTCCGTAACACCACCTTAAGCAATCCCTTACCAATCACAGAACAGTTAGGGCATGGAGAATACTTAAGGTAGAATTGAGGTTTTTTTTAAAGTTGCCCATCCCTGTTCGAATGGGCCACTTCAAAATGGGCAATTGGCTCAGGGCCTGAGTTTGGCTACTTGTGACCTAAACAATGGCTGCTGTAAGGTGAGTGGTAGAACCTGGGGTACAGTTGATAGAAAAGTGTGAAGATTAGAAATGGGACTACTTGAACATCGTGGGCCAAAGGGCCAGTTTCTGTGCTGTATTGTTCTGCTCGTGTCAAGAGGAATTTGAAGGGCAATGCAGACTTGTTCCTCTGTTGTATATTGCGGGACACCTCTCTTCCCATGTTTGAAATAATACGTGGGTTGTGTTGGAGAAAAAATAAACAGAAATTTGGATTATATTTTATCTTTAACAAAAAGTTACCTCAAGCACTGTTGCTCTCCTTCAGTACTATACTATGGCTGACAATATTTTTGCGTTTGCATCTCTGAAGTGGGATTTTAACCCACAAGCCAGGTCTTGTTCTCCACAGGGGTTTCTGCTCAGGGCAGGGGAGAATCATACGAAGAGGAAATGAAAATTTTACAAAATTGCAGATGCTGGAAATCTGAAATAGAAGCAGGAAGTGCTGGAAACACTCAACCAGTCAGGCAGCATCAATGGAGAAAGGAATAGTTAACTTTTCAAATCGAAGCTCCTAGGGCAGGGATTGGACTTGTCAGCTCCCCTTTGTTGAGGTGTGGCTGTTCGTCACTGAACATTTAGGTGCGTTCACTGTATTGTGAGCTCGCCGAGCACAATGATGCTGAGATCGAGGAGATTTCATTCCGACCTTCCAGCTCAGGGATTTCAATGCGAATGCTCAAGTGACTGGGTGCCTTGGATGGCCTCTGTCCAGTTTGGCCTTTTGACTTGGGGGCGGGCGTTGGAGCCGCTCAAAGAGGGGAACCAAGGTGGATGATTGGGTGTGGTCGTTGCACCTCACGTGCTAATCAGGCGCCGCAGCCCCGGGACCGCAAGGAGCGAGCTGGGCGCCGAGGGAAGAGCCTCTCCGAGCGGAGGTAATACTGTCGCGGGCTGGGACCAAATTCATGAAGAACCGGGTGAAGGTGATGGATTAAGGTGGATAACGTTGTTTCTTTTCACACGAACCGTTGGATATGAGTGAGTGAGGGAAATGGACCTTCTTCCCAAGGCGAGGTTGGAAAATCGGATCGGTTCCAAAGCAGTGAAAGTCTCCCATGTATGAGCCTGGCGTATTTGTAACATGAAGGGATTTATCCCCACCCCCCCCCCCCTCCAAACAAGATTAATTTCGTAACAATTGCTCTTTCTTGAACTGTTTTGTGTCGTTTCTAGGTGCTAGTCCCTGTGTGATTTATGTGCGGAATGGCGAGAGAGGTTGGTTCAGACGAGTATTGTTTTGCCAGGACGGTTAAATCTTAACATAGATAACTCTCACACCCTTAAAGTGCTTTTTGAAAATAAAAGCTGAGGAGTCATTTAAAATATGTGACTAACGCCGTATTCAGATATTATATTCGCGTCTGGGTTTCTTTTCAGAAGCGAGGTGGGTGATTATCCCATCGCGGTTCTTTTGGGAGACTTGGGAACAGAAGCTCAGAGTTTATTGTAACAAACTTACTTGCTACGGCCAAGCGGGAGCTTCGTGAAAGCTGCTACCATAGACATTACAAACCCTGCCAGTTTGAGCCACAGGAACTTTTGACTCTGCAGTCAAGAGAGTGTTTCGTGTGGTGTGATTTTTAGGGAGAATTTGCCAAGGTTTTATATGTGGATGGCTAATGAACGCACTCATTCCTCATACACCCATGATCTGTTTCTGGGTTTTGGACTTGGCCGGCAGTTACTGTCAGAACTGAGGAAGTTAAGAGCTAACCAAATTATTGGGTCTGGAGTCGTATCTATTTAGGTTTCCTTGACTTGAAGGAAGCTAGTGGTTCCGTGGACTTTTAATGGTAATTTCATGGTCACCATTACTGATACTGGCATTTTATTCCAGATTGATTTAATTGCCCAAATTTAAATCCCTTCGTTATTGTGGTGGAATTTACACTCAGGTCTTTGGATAGCTTGCCCAAGGTTCTGAAAGCTAGTCCAGTACTCTGACTGTTACATTTGTAACATCCCTGTGATAGAAGCTTCTGATCCAGAGGTTTAGTACAGGCCACCGTCGGCTGAACTCTGCAGCAGAGCCTTAAAGTTGCTGGTTTAATGGGGCACGCTTTGTAGAAAGATTACAGTGTGAACCGTCACAAATCTGGCTGATACTCAAACTTAATGATTCTCTATCTCGTGCTGTCCTTGATGTACAAACCATTTGATAGCATGTAGTGGAGCTTCTCACAGCCTTATCTTTAACCTTGGCCTTATCTCTGCAAAAGTACTTTGGAAAGAAGGAACAGGAGCCAGAATTCTGTAGCACAGAAACAGGTCCTTCAGCTCATCGTCCTTTTTTATTCATTCAGAGATGTGGGCTTCATGGGCCACATATACATAATTACTCAATTACCCATTCATAATCCCTCTTGAGAGGGAGGTGAAGAGCAGCCTTCCTGAACTGCTGAGGAGATTGAGATGTGGGGGTGCTCATGTTGTTGGAGGGGATTTGGACCTAGCCACAGTGAAGAATGAGCAATATATTTCAAAGTCAGGATGGTGTGTAGCTTGAAGAGTGACTTCCAGATGATGGTGTTCCTGGACTTTTGGTGCCCTTGACCTTCTTGTGCAGTGCCTAACCTTTTATCTGGGATTCTGAAAAATGGCAACCTCCAAAAACTGGCACTTTTTTTGGTAGATGACATCTGCTCATCAAAGATGGAGTTTGGTGCCAAAAGTGACCTTTGCTCAACTCCCATGTATCCTGTAGTGTTCCATGTCAGTAATCCTCCTCCCCCCCCCCCCCCCAACCTATTGTCTCCCACCCTCACCAAACCCAGTCCCTTTTGATCGGATATCTCTCGTATTACCCCACACCTTGATGAAGGGCTCAAGCCTGAAATGTTGGTGAAGCATCTTCACCTTTGCTACGTGAAGGCACTGTTTGACCTGTTGAGTTTCTCCAGCATTTGTGTTTTTTTTCTCACTTAACCACAATGTCAACAGAATCCTGTGTTTTACCTTGCTAAACACTTTATAAGTACCTTACCGGTCAAGCATAATCCTCACTCAACTCCCGTTGGAATATCCTGTCTTGTTCCACTACTTTATAAGTGCCTCCAAATCGCTGTATACTGACATCCATCCAGTATTGCAGAGCTTTCAGTCTGCCCGACGGTTGCCCAATGCGGTATTAATGGCAGTTGTTACTACCCATGATCCCTCATGCAGCTGAAAATACTGTACCAGCACCAGCGCAGAGGAACCAAGAAGGGTGACATTACCGGCAGTGCGATGCGGGTAGGCAGGGGAAGAAGACATAGGTGTGACGTGGGAGAGATAGAGACAGCAGCAATACTCGGGTGGGCGAGGGGAGGGGAAACGGCAGCGTGTCTTGGGTGTGCGAGGGGAGGGGGAAGACGGCAGCGTGACTTGGGTGGGCGAGAGGAGGGGAGACGGCGGCGCGACAGGGGAGGGGGAGACGGCGGCGCGTCGGGGAGGGGGAGGCGGCGGCGCGTCGGGGAGGGGGAGGCGACGGCGCGTCGGGGAGGGGGAGGCGGCGGCGCGTCGGGGAGGGGGAGGCGCGTCGGGGCGGGGGAGGCGTCGGGGCGGGGGAGGCGTCGGGGCGGGGGAGGCGGCGGGGCGGGGGAGGCGGCGGGGCGGGGGAGGCGGCGGGGCGGGGGAGGCGGCGGGGCGGGGGAGGCGGCGGGGCGGGGGAGGCGGCGGGGCGGGGGAGGCGGCGGGGCGGGGGAGGCGGCGGGGCGGGGGAGGCGGCGGGGCGGGGGAGGCGGCGGGGCGGGGGAGGCGGCGGGGCGGCGGCGGGGCGGCGGCGGGGCGGCGGCGGGGCGGCGGCGGGGCGGCGGCGGGGCGGCGGGGGGGCGGCGGGGAGGGGGAGGCGGCGGGGAGGGGGAGGCGGCAAAGGAGAGAGACAGCAGTGCGAATCTGGCAGGCGAGGGGCGGGGGAGGAAGAGATGGCAGCGCGACTTGGACGGGTGGGCTTAAAGGGACTGAAAGCAAAATGATTCTGAAATCCTGAAGATACTTGTCTTGTATATGTATTGTTTGTCTTCTATGTGTTATGTCAGATTGTGTGCCTGCATGTTTTGCACTGAGGACCGGAGAACACTGTTTTGTCAGGTTGTACCTGTGCAATCAAATGACAATAAACTTGTCACCACAGCCCTGCTTTCTACAGGTTGAGCTGCCACAGTGGATCAGCTGTTTGGAAGAAGTAGCTGCCAAACTATGAGAATGCAGTAATTTACTAAAGTTCCCATAGCCTTATTTAAGCAATTGGTTTGGACCGAGACAAAATTTAAGACTGATATATTTACATTGTAAACTTTGGAGATTTTATATTCACACCAGGCATTATCATGGTTAACATTACAACTTCCAAATAGTCTCCTAGAAGTGGATTGATCTTTTGTTTCTCTTCCTCAGTGGTGTGAGCCATGTCTGAGGCTGTAATGACACCAGCGATGAATTTTCAAGTGGGTCCTACCAGTTTCAGAATGAAGTAAGTTTGAGTTTTTCATCCACTTTTTTAATATGGAATTTCAAACATAGAAACACTTGATTAGATCTCTCCTGTCCATGACAGTCCTTATGTTCCATGAGAAACCTCCTCTACCTTGCCTATTCCTCTATTGCTCATGTGTTGGTCCAGATTAAACGTTGCTTTTTTGGACATCTCTCTCACTCTCTGTATATGTATTGTTTGTCTTCTATGTGGTTTCACAATTGAATTAATTAGTGTTGTATGATTATGGCCCATAATTTTGGTTTTGCCCATATAATATTTATTTTCTCCACATCTCTGGTTGAAGTATTAATGACTGGCTCTGGGTTATAGAAACAGGCCCTTCAGCCCATTGAGTCCAAGCTACCTCCCAAACATCCATTTATATTAATCCCATTATTTCATTGCATTTTCATTGACTAACCATAAACTACTCTAGGACCACCAAAATAAAAAAAATTTATCCTTTTATCTCTCTGTTCTCTCTCTCTCTCTCTCTCTGTGTTTATTATGGTAATTTCATTTATCTTGTTTACATTTCAGGGTATCTGTGCTTTATACATGTGTATATGGACTATGAACCCTCATATCATGTATCATATCGACTCCCCTCAGATTCTGCCACGGAACTACACACTAATAGGGCAATTTACCGCAGCCTATCAACCTTGCACACCTTTGAGATGTCAGAGAAAACTGGAGCACCTGTGGAAACCCACATGGTCACAGGGAGAATGTCCAGGTTCTAAAGTGGAGTAAAAGACTACACTTGCACCCACACCTCCTCCCTCACCACTATTCAGGTCCCAAAGTGTCCTTCCAAGAGAAGCAACACTTGTGAATCCACAGGGATCATTCACTGAATCTGATGCTCTGGCTGTGACCTCCTCCACATTGGTGAGACTGAACACACATTGGTAGATCCTTTCGTTAATCATATTAGTTCTGTCCACCGCAACAGCGAGGTCCTCCCAGGGTCCAGCCATTTCAATTACACGCACCAATATGTCTAAAATGCCCTGTGTACTGCCAAACTAAGGCTACCTGCAAATTGGAGGATAACTCCTTTATTCCGTCTGGGCACTCTCCAACCAATGGCATTAACATCGACTTCCAAGTTCCATTAACTCCCTTCCATGAGTCTCTCTCTTTTCCAACTCCTCTGTGTCCTTTCCTCTAGCTTTCCACCACCTTCTGTTCCTTCTATCAGGGCTACCCTTGGACCTCTGTCCTGTCATTTTTTTTTCCTATTCTACCTTCCCACCCATATCTACATCCCTTTGTCCCTTCCTCCTCTCCTGTTCCCCAACCCCCTCCCATCCCCATCTTTTTATTCAGACGTCTGCCTGTTTTTGCTTGTACTTGATGAAGGGCCCAGGCTTGAAACATTGGTTACTCTTTACTTCCTATGGAAGTGTGTGTGATCTGCTGTGTTTCTCTGGCACATTTGTGTATTGCATTGGACCCCAGCATCTACAGACTTTCTTGTTTAACTCTCAGGCCAGGATTGAAGCCAAGAGGCAGGGGCATAAACTATCTTCCTGTTCATGACTTTGTGGGTTATGGAGATTCTCATTCCCAATGCTGTCGCTGTCTGAATTTCTTCATTTTAAACAGAAAGTCCTGTTACCAATAATGAAAGGATTTTTCTACCAATCTCTAATTCTTCTACCAGTAACCTTGCAGTTACTTGATCACTGCCCTTACTTCTAAGGGGAATAGTTGCTTCCTATTAGTTCTACTGGGCTTCTTTTAACTTCATAGAAAATCCACATTTATCAGTCACAAAATTAATTTTGAGATTCCAGTAAATCTGTGGAACTTCAACTATCACCTTGGGAATCTTAACAATGCAGATATGTTCCAATTGCTCCAGACCATTGGTTTTCAAATTGCCCCCCTCAACTCACATCACCTGAAGCAACCCCTATGCCATAAGTGCTCTGTGATTGGTAAGGGATTGCTTCAGGTGGTATGTGAGTGGAAGGGAAGGTTGAGAATCACTGCTTTAGACCCAATTGTTACTGAAATATTTTGCTTTTCCTTTGGAGTTGTGAAACCATGCACATAACGAGTCAATTAGGTATGATTAAAACAATGGTTTTCAAACTTTTTCTTCCCACTCACATACCAGTTTACTAATCAAAGAGCACTCATGGCATAGGGATTACTTCAGGTGAATGTGAGTTTAGAGGGGCAGTTTGAAAACCACTGATCTAGATGAATGTTTGGCATCAGTTTGCAATCATTTGCAATGATTGCATGCACTTCATTGCCTCAGGTGTTAAGAGCTTGTTTATAATTTTTGTTTAATTCTTCCTTTGATTTTCAAGTTCATATTAGTTGTGATCCTAAATTTCTATCACTCCCTTGTTGGTGTGTGTTCTAAGCTTTGGAGTTATCCCATGGATGTTCAGCCTCTTGAATTTGTTCAGAGAGATGGACATCTTTATGGGTCATTAAGACCACTCTCTTTCGTCCATTCGGACACCTTTTCTCTTGAAGATGGTAAATAAATGAACATAGATTTAAAAAAAAAAAAATCAGCATAATTAATACAATTTGACATTGATCCAAAAGAAAGTTTGACTAAGTTATGGAGACAGTTTTACAGCATGTAAATGGGCCCTTCAAGCCAACTTGTCCATGCCAACAAAGTGGCCAAGTGCCTATTTACATATATTTGGCATTTTTATAACTCTTTCCTATTTAAGTACCTCTCCAAATATCTTTAAATGTGTTCAGTTGATGAGTCTTGACCTGAATCCCTTCTTGCTCCACAGATGGTGGTTAACTATGCTAGTGGTTAACTATGCTATTATGTTTACCTTTCAGTAATTTTGAAAATGAGTTTAGAAATGAACAACTGCTGCCTCGAAGCAGGAATGGGCTGCCCTTGCCTTCGCTGGGCAACAGTAGACCTGCAACAACCAACACCTGCAAGTACGCTGTGGACTCTTCGTTCTACACCAGGAACAACCCTCATCCCAAGAGGGTCTATCATATCAAAGGTAACCTGTGATGTGCACAGTAACCCCTTAACCTTCTGGGCCACCAAAGGGGTTGGAAAAAGCAATCACGTGGAAACTGAATAAAATGGAATTGTTATGAATACAACAGTTGAGACATTATGTTGTAACTTTATAAAACACTGTTAGGTCACCCTTGGCGCATTGGTGCAGTTCAGGCCACCACGCTGCAGGAAAGATGTGCTTGTGTGAGAGTGAGGAGAGGGGATTCACCAGGATTTTACTTGGATTGGAGGGCTTTAAATATGGAGTAAAACGGAATATGTTGAGCTTGTTTTGCCTGGAGTGAAGGAAGCCAAGGGGATGATCGGAATAGAAGTTCACAAGATTATGAGAGGCATAGATAAGGTAGTCTAAATCAACTTCCCATGGTAGGGTTATTGAAAGTAAGAGTGTGTAGGTTTTGGATGGGAGGCAGTTTTAATGGGGATCAGAGGGTAGGTTCTTTTTACAGGGAGGGATTGATATCTGGAACTCAATGCCAGAGGTGGTAGTGGGATTGGATACAATTACGCAGCAGGCGAAGCAGCATCAGTGAGAAAGAAAGAATGATTGCCATTTTGGGCTGGGATCCTTCATTAGGATTTTTGATCAAAATCTGGCTCAATGAAGGGCTCTGGCTGTAAACGTCGACCATGTTTTATTTCCCACTGTTGCTGCTTGGCCTGTTGGGTTTCTCCAGCAGCTTGTGTTGGTCCAGAGTCTCTTGTGTCCCTAGCTGTATGAATAATCTATCTATGGTTTAATTTCAATGCAAGTATAAAACTAGTTGGTCATATAAGGCCAGGATCAACAAAAAAATGGTATCTTCTTTGACCTTCAGTTTGCTTAAATGTGTCTCTGAACATTGGTGTAGATTCTTCAGCAAATCCCTATGAGCTTATGTGCCTGTTCAGATTTATTCTTAACTGTGTTGCAGGTTTGAACAATGCGCTGGTGTGTAAGGTGGATGATGGTGTTTGTCACAAAGTACCAGTCAGATCACCAACACCTAAACAAGAGTTCATCAAATCTAAGCGCCCAATCACTGCCAATGTTCCCATCACTCCTCCATACCCAGCACATCTCATCACCGGATTGCCACTGTCCCCGTGTAAAGAAGTTGTTCACCCTGACATCGGCTTGTTATGTGAGTATTAATGGGTCCAAGGGTGTGGTGGGGACTATTCTAGTTCAACAATTTGCCAGCAGACCAATCAAGTGGCAGTGAGAATGCGATACCCAGGTTGGGGAGAAGTGTTTAAAATGAGGAGCTTGTCACGGGTCTTGGCACATTAGCAGCAGACCATTCAAGTGGCAGAGTGAGAAAATTGCACTGGAGCAGGAGCAAATAAAAATAAAGCAGGCACAGCGCAGAGCAGCTAGTGTGTGAGTGGCTCAGTGTAGGAGTGGATATTTGAGGATTTGGTTTGCGAGACTTCAGCGAACAGAGGAGAATGTCCAAGAATTGAGGCAAGGAAAGGATGGGTTTTTACTCTTTTTTTTCTATTTCGTAGATAATGGGAAAGACAGCCAGGGCAAGGACGTATTCCTCTGGCAGAATGCGGTAGTTAGCAAAGCCAACACTATCCATGACTACTTCATCTGTGAGAAGTGCATCCAACTACAGCTCCCTACAAATGGAGTACAGATTTGGAGCGGGAGTAGAAGAACTCCGAATCATTTGGGAGGCTGAGGGAGTGATAGACGGGAGTTGCAGTGACACTATCACAACTAAGAGGCAGGCAGATGGGTGACAGTCAGGAGAAGGAAAGGGAACAGGCAGGCAGTGCAGGGCACCCTTGAGGCTGTTCCTCTCAATAAAAAAGTATACAATTGTGGACACTGTTTGGAGGGGGTGGGGGGGAAGAGAAACAACCTACCAAGTACAAGCCACAGAATTCGGGTCTCTGGCACTGTCTGGCCTTGTGGCTAAGAAGGGAAGGGAGGAGAAGAGTGAGCTGTAGTGATTGGGGATTCATAGATACGGGGACAGATAAGAGGTTCTGTGAAAGAGAGTGAGAATCCTGGAATATGTTGCCTCCCTGGTGCTAGGGTCTGAGATATCAGTGATTGAGTTCACAGAAGGTAGGATGAGCAGCCAGATGTCATGGTCCATGTAGATACCAATGACATATGTAGGAAGACTGATGAGGTCCTGCAAAGAGAGTTCAGGGAGTAAGGCACTAGATTGAAGGGCAGGACCTCCAAGGTTGTAATTATCAGGATTGTTACCCATGGCACATGCTAGTGACGTTTGAAGTAGGAGGATAATGCAGTTTAACCCGTGGCTAAAGAGATGGTGCAGGAGGGAGGGCTTCAGGTTTCTGGATCAATGGGCTCTTTTCCAGGGACCTGCTCCAAAGGGATGGCTTGCATCTGAACTGGAGGGGGCTAATATCCTTGTGGGAAGATTTGCTAGTGCTTCTCTGGTGGGTTTAAACTAGATTTACAGGTGATGAGAATCAGAGTGTCAGAGCAGATAGTGGGAGTGCAGTGGAGAGGGAAAATATGTGAAGACTGCATGTAAATTCAGAAATCAAAGGGTTGTAGGTGGTGGAAATGTTCTCAGGTCATCTATTTCAATGCAAGGAGTATTGGAGAAAAAGCAGATGAGCTTAGAACGATGGGCACATGGAATTATGACACTGTGGCCATTAGTGAAACTTGGTTGCAGGAGGGGTGGGACTGGCAGCTCAATGTTCCAGGCTTCCAAGGTTTCAGATGTGATAGAACAGGGGAGATGAAAGAGGGAGGAGTGGAATTGTTAGTCAGGGAAAATATCACAGCTGTGCTCAGGCAGGACAGACCAGAGGGCTCGTCTACTGGGGCTATATGGATGGAGTTGAGGAAGGGGAAAGGTATGGCCACATTCATGGGGTTGTATTATAGATCACCCAATAGTCAGTGAGAATTGGAGGAGCAAATCTGTAGAGAGATAACAGATGGCTGCAGGAAATATAAGGTTGAGATTGAAGGAAATTTTAACTTTCCACATGTTGACTGGGACTCCCATACTGTAAAAGGACTGGATGGCTTGGAGTTTGTCAAATGTGTTTGGAACATTTTCTAAATCAGTAATAGTTCTCAACCTTTTTCTTTACACTCGTATTCCACCTGAAGTAATCTCTTATCAACCACAGACCAGCTATGACATCCTATGCCATAGCTACTTTATGGTCAGTAAGGGATTACTTAAGGTGGTATGGGTCTGGAGAAAAAAGGTTGAGAACACTGAGGAAGAGGTACCAACTAGAGAGAGTGCAATACTGGATCTCCTCTTAGGGAACTGGACAGGTGCAGGGGTGCAGTGCTAATTGTTTAGGTGTAGGAGCTCACTAAAAACAGCAACAAGGAGGTGCCGAGTATGTGTAAGGGAACATTTTGGGTGCAATGATCAGGTTGATTATGAAGGATAGGTCTGGTTCTCTGGTTGAGATTCTAAATTGGAGAAAGGCCAATTTTGAGGAAATGGGAAAAGATCTAGAAAGTGTGGATTGGCAAGTGGAAGCCTTCAAAGACAAAATTTTGAGAGTAAAAAGTTTATATGTTCCTGTCAGCATTAAAGGCAAAGTTAACAGGTTTACGGAACCTGTTTTCAAGAGATATTGTGGATCTGGTTTGGAAAAAGAGAGAGTTGTAGAGCAGGTATAGGGAACATATACGCCCTATATACGCTCTGTATACGTATACAGAGCCGTTGTCATACCCACACTCCTGTTCGGCTCCGAATCATGGGTCCTCTACCGGCACCACCTACGGCTCCTAGAACGCTTCCACCAGCGTTGTCTCCGCTCCATCCTCAACATCCATTGGAGCGCTTACATCCCTAACGTCGAAGTACTCGAGATGGCAGAGGTCGACAGCATCGAGTCCACGCTGCTGAAGATCCAGCTGCGCTGGATGGGTCACGTCTCCAGAATGGAGGACCATCGCCTTCCCAAGATCGTGTTATATGGCGAGCTCTCCACTGGCCACCGTGACAGAGGTGCACCAAAGAAAAGGTACAAGGACTGCCTAAAGAAATCTCTTGGTGCCTGCCACATTGACCACCGCCAGTGGTCTGATAACGCCTCAAACCGTGCATCTTGGCGCCTCACAGTTTGGCGGGCAGCAACCTCCTTTGAAGAAGACCGCAGAGCCCACCTCACTGACAAAAGGCAAAGGAGGAAAAACCCAACACCCAACCCCAACCAACCAATTTTCCCCTGCAACCGCTGCAATCGTGTCTGCCTGTCCCGCATCGGACTTGTCAGCCACAAACGAGCCTGCAGCTGACGTGGACTTTTTACCCCCTCCATAAATCTTCGTCCGCGAAGCCAAGCCAAAGAAAAAAAGATAGGGAACATGGAGCAAATGAGGTACTTGTGTGTATTTTTTTAAAAAGTTTTTTCCTTGCATTAAGAACAAAACCAGGAAGGCAAAAAAAAAAGACATGAGGTTTCTTTGGCAGAAATGTGAAGGAAATTCCAAAGGTCTTCTACAGATATATGAAGAGCACAGGGTGGTCAGCAAGAAAAGAAGGGCGAGATTGTAAATGTTTTTTTTTTTGCATCAGTATTTGCTCAGGAAACTGGCAGAGTCTAGGGAAGTTAGGAAAGCAAAGAGTGAGGTCATGGAACCGATAAGAATTAGAGGAAGAGGTGCATGCTGGTGGATAAATCCCCAGGGCTTGACAAGATATTCCATTGGATCTTGAAGGAGGCTAGTGTAGAAACAGGTGCCCTGACAGAAATAATTAAAATGTACTTCGCCAGAGGTGAGATGCTGGAGGATTGGCTCATGTTTTTCCATTCTTTAAAAAAGACGCCACAAGTAACCCAGGAAATTATAGGCTGGTGAGCCTGATGTCAGGAGAAAGTAATTTATTGGAAGGTTTTCAGAGATTGGAGTTGGAGGTCTCGGGGCGCTGGAGGTCTCGGGGCGCTGGAGGTCTCGGGGCGCTGGAGGTCTCGGGGCGCTGGAGGTCTCGGGGCGCTGGAGGTCTCGGGGCGCTGGAGGTCTCGGGGCGCTGGAGGTCTCGGGGCGCTGGAGGTCTCGGGGCGCTGGAGGTCTCGGGGCGCTGGAGGTCTCGGGGCGCTGGAGGTCTCGGGGCGCTGGAGGTCTCGGGGCGCTGGAGGTCTCGGGGCGCTGGAGGTCTCGGGGCGCTGGAGGTCTCGGGGCGCTGGAGGTCTCGGGGCGCTGGAGGTCTCGGGGCGCTGGAGGTCTCGGGGCGCTGGAGGTCTCGGGGCGCTGGAGGTCTCGGGGCGCTGGAGGTCTCGGGGCGCTGGAGGTCTCGGGGCGCTGGAGGTCTCGGGGCGCTGGAGGTCTCGGGGCGCTGGAGGTCTCGGGGCGCTGGAGGTCTCGGGGCGCTGGAGGTCTCGGGGCGCTGGAGGTCTCGGGGCGCTGGAGGTCTCGGGGCGCTGGAGGTCTCGGGGCGCTGGAGGTCTCGGGGCGCTGGAGGTCTCGGGGCGCTGGAGGTCTCGGGGCGCTGGAGGTCTCGGGGCGCTGGAGGTCTCGGGGCGCTGGAGGTCTCGGGGCGCTGGAGGTCTCGGGGCGCTGGAGGTCTCGGGGCGCTGGAGGTCTCGGGGCGCTGGAGGTCTCGGGGCGCTGGAGGTCTCGGGGCGCTGGAGGTCTCGGGGCGCTGGAGGTCTCGGGGCGCTGGAGGTCTCGGGGCGCTGGAGGTCTCGGGGCGCTGGAGGTCTCGGGGCGCTGGAGGTCTCGGGGCGCTGGAGGTCTCGGGGCGCTGGAGGTCTCGGGGCGCTGGAGGTCTCGGGGCGCTGGAGGTCTCGGGGCGCTGGAGGTCTCGGGGCGCTGGAGGTCTCGGGGCGCTGGAGGTCTCGGGGCGCTGGAGGTCTCGGGGCGCTGGAGGTCTCGGGGCGCTGGAGGTCTCGGGGCGCTGGAGGTCTCGGGGCGCTGGAGGTCTCGGGGCGCTGGAGGTCTCGGGGCGCTGGAGGTCTCGGGGCGCTGGAGGTCTCGGGGCGCTGGAGGTCTCGGGGCGCTGGAGGTCTCGGGGCGCTGGAGGTCTCGGGGCGCTGGAGGTCTCGGGGCGCTGGAGGTCTCGGGGCGCTGGAGGTCTCGGGGCGCTGGAGGTCTCGGGGCGCTGGAGGTCTCGGGGCGCTGGAGGTCTCGGGGCGCTGGAGGTCTCGGGGCGCTGGAGGTCTCGGGGCGCTGGAGGTCTCGGGGCGCTGGAGGTCTCGGGGCGCTGGAGGTCTCGGGGCGCTGGAGGTCTCGGGGCGCTGGAGGTCTCGGGGCGCTGGAGGTCTCGGGGCGCTGGAGGTCTCGGGGCGCTGGAGGTCTCGGGGCGCTGGAGGTCTCGGGGCGCTGGAGGTCTCGGGGCGCTGGAGGTCTCGGGGCGCTGGAGGTCTCGGGGCGCTGGAGGTCTCGGGGCGCTGGAGGTCTCGGGGCGCTGGAGGTCTCGGGGCGCTGGAGGTCTCGGGGCGCTGGAGGTCTCGGGGCGCTGGAGGTCTCGGGGCGCTGGAGGTCTCGGGGCGCTGGAGGTCTCGGGGCGCTGGAGGTCTCGGGGCGCTGGAGGTCTCGGGGCGCTGGAGGTCTCGGGGCGCTGGAGGTCTCGGGGCGCTGGAGGTCTCGGGGCGCTGGAGGTCTCGGGGCGCTGGAGGTCTCGGGGCGCTGGAGGTCTCGGGGCGCTGGAGGTCTCGGGGCGCTGGAGGTCTCGGGGCGCTGGAGGTCTCGGGGCGCTGGAGGTCTCGGGGCGCTGGAGGTCTCGGGGCGCTGGAGGTCTCGGGGCGCTGGAGGTCTCGGGGCGCTGGAGGTCTCGGGGCGCTGGAGGTCTCGGGGCGCTGGAGGTCTCGGGGCGCTGGAGGTCTCGGGGCGCTGGAGGTCTCGGGGCGCTGGAGGTCTCGGGGCGCTGGAGGTCTCGGGGCGCTGGAGGTCTCGGGGCGCTGGAGGTCTCGGGGCGCTGGAGGTCTCGGGGCGCTGGAGGTCTCGGGGCGCTGGAGGTCTCGGGGCGCTGGAGGTCTCGGGGCGCTGGAGGTCTCGGGGCGCTGGAGGTCTCGGGGCGCTGGAGGTCTCGGGGCGCTGGAGGTCTCGGGGCGCTGGAGGTCTCGGGGCGCTGGAGGTCTCGGGGCGCTGGAGGTCTCGGGGCGCTGGAGGTCTCGGGGCGCTGGAGGTCTCGGGGCGCTGGAGGTCTCGGGGCGCTGGAGGTCTCGGGGCGCTGGAGGTCTCGGGGCGCTGGAGGTCTCGGGGCGCTGGAGGTCTCGGGGCGCTGGAGGTCTCGGGGCGCTGGAGGTCTCGGGGCGCTGGAGGTCTCGGGGCGCTGGAGGTCTCGGGGCGCTGGAGGTCTCGGGGCGCTGGAGGTCTCGGGGCGCTGGAGGTCTCGGGGCGCTGGAGGTCTCGGGGCGCTGGAGGTCTCGGGGCGCTGGAGGTCTCGGGGCGCTGGAGGTCTCGGGGCGCTGGAGGTCTCGGGGCGCTGGAGGTCTCGGGGCGCTGGAGGTCTCGGGGCGCTGGAGGTCTCGGGGCGCTGGAGGTCTCGGGGCGCTGGAGGTCTCGGGGCGCTGGAGGTCTCGGGGCGCTGGAGGTCTCGGGGCGCTGGAGGTCTCGGGGCGCTGGAGAATAGTGGTAGATGATTGCTTATCAGACTGGAGGCCTGTGACTAGTGGTGTGCCTTGGGGATCAGTGCTGGAACCATTATTGTTTGTCATCTATATCAATGATCTGAATGATAATGTGGTAAATTGGATCAGCAAGTTTGCTGATGACACTAAGATTGGACGCATTGTATTCAGCAAAGGTTTTCAAAGCTTGCAGAGGGATCTTGACCAGGTGGAAAATGGGCTGAAAAATGGCAGATGGAATTTAATGCAGACAAGTGTAAGGTGTTGCATTTTGTCAGGACAACTCAAGAAAGAATGTACATGATAAATGGTAGGGCATGGAGGAGTGTGGTTGAACAGAGGGATCTGGGAATACAGATACTTAATTCCCTGAAAGTGGCATCACAGGTAGATAGGGTTGTACAGAGAGCTTTCCGCATATTGGCCTTCATTAAATCAATCATTGAGTATTGGAGTTGGGATGTTATGGTAAATTTGCATAAGACATTGGTGAGGCTAAATTTGGAGTATTGTGTACAGTTTTGGTCACCTAACAACAATAATGTTGAAAGAATGTAGAGAAAATTTACTAGGATGTTGCCTGGACTTCAAGAACTGAGTTACAGGGAAAGGTTAAACGGGTTAGGACTTTATTCCTTAGAGTGTAGAGGAATGAGGGAAGAATTTGGAGGTATACAAAATTATGACGTGCATAGAGAGAGTAAATGTATGCATCTGGTAGGCTTTTTCCACTGAGGGTGAGATACAAACCAGAGGATATGGGTTAATGGTGAAAGGGGAAATGTTTAGGTGGCATAAAAGAGTGAACTTTTCATGCAGAGAGTAGTGGGAGTGTGGAATTAGCTGACTGCTGAAGTGGTGAATGTGGACTCAATTTTAACTATTTATAAAAGGAGCTAGAAGGGATGAGTGGCCACTTCATAGTGGGTGGAACTGTGGCACAGAGGGTAGTTGTCTCACCGCTCCAATGATCCAGGTTCAATCCTAATATCCATGTGGAGTTTGCACATTCTCCCCATGACAGTGTTGGGTTCTGTCCCATCCAAAGCTGCCCCCCCCCCATTATTCTAGTTTCCTCCCACAGGGTGGTGTGTTAGTTGACTGCTGCAAAAGTTGCCCTTCATCTGGTGCGTGACTGGGAGCTAGTAAGAGGAAGGATGATTTGAATCTTGGGGGGAATAGGTAACTGAGATTTGTAGGGTTGCTATGTCAGACTGAATACATTAGATGGACTGAGTGGCCTTTTATCTATGAAAAGAATTATAAATACTTAAAAAGATAAAACATGAGAAAAGGCCTTTCATTTGTCATCAGGTGCTCAGTATCCTGTCGTACCATTCCCTATTTGTATTCCTCACTCAGGCCCAAGCCTAGTTCCACTGAACAGAGTTTTAACAATTAGCCTGGCAAGGAAGTTGGAACTAAAGGATGCATGTTATTGAACAGTTTATATCTCAGGGAGTAGACATCTGGAATTTTTCCCACACAAAATAAATGAAATGCTAGCTCAATTAATAAGCTGAGAGCAATAGGTTTCACTAGATAAGGATATATGGAACCCATACAAATGGATGTTGTAGTGAATGCCCTTCATCTCTTTGAATTGTACAAAGGGCTGAATGGTCTCTTCCTGTTCCCAACAGAAAACAGCCATTTGGGCCAGTGAACCTGTGTGCAAGGTTCCCAATTCCACTCATTTCCCCTCAATTGCCTCATTTTCGTGCCACTCGATAAGAATTCCATTCAAGTTAATTGTCACATGCACCAAGACACTAAGATAAAGGTTGTTTTATGAGCAATCCAGCTGAACATTTCATGCATAGTGCAACAGTTAAGGCACTGTCCAGAGTTACAGAGAGACTGAGCATAGTTTCACTATTTTGAGGTTAATTCAGGAAACAAAGGGAAAGAAACTATATGTGATCTCACACTTGTGAATCTTCTTCCTGATAGGAAAGGATGAAGAGAGTGGGACCAGAGTGGTAAAAACACGAAACTCAGCAGATCACAGTGTACTTTATATAGCAAGGATAAAGATACATAACCAATGTTTCAGGCTTGAGCCCTTTATCAAGGTATGAGCAAAATGTAGGCAGGCGCCCAAACAAAATGGTGGGGAGCACAGTCCCTCAGGCAGGTAGGCAGGTGCCCAAACAAAATGGTAGGGAGGAGCACAGTCCCTCAGGCAGGAGATCATGGGTGGAGAAGGGAGAGAGGGCATACCAGCAAACCAGGGGAAGGGGATGACTCTGTGAATGGAAAAGCTGAGAGTTGGAGGAAAGAAGGCAGAGGGTTGAGGAAGAGAGAGAGAATGGGGAGTAGGCTAGCAGAAACCAGAGATATTGATGTTAATGTCATCCAGTTGTAGAGCGTCCAGATGTAAAATTAGGCGTGGCTTCTCCCATTTTATGAGTGGCCTTAGTGTGACAGTACATGAGGCCATGGACAGACATGTCAGTGCATGAGTGGGGCACAGAATTGAAATGGTTGACTACTGGAAGATCTCTGTCATTGATGCAGACAGAGTGAAGGTGCTCAGCTATGTGGCAAGGGTGGGATGAGTCCTTTGTTGTATCTGTAACCTCTACCAGCTGTGCTTGAAAGAAGTGTTACTTTGGAGCATCTTGTATTTTCTATTGACTGGTTCTAATAGTAAAGTAAAAGAGGTTTTTTTTTATTATGATGATGCATTTCCTCTCAAAAGCAGAAGATGGAGAACTGATCTAATTTGGGGGCTTGAAAATGGTGATCTTTCGGACATGGAAAACATGTTCTCACATGAGGGAAGTCCAGAACTAATCATATCAATTCTGATGAACTATTTCTTTTTGTACCGGGGTGGGGGGGGGGGGGGGAATGGGGTGTGTGGAGCAATGTGGGGGAGGTGCAGAGAGGAATGCTAGAGAGAGAAAGAGTGACCATCTATGTTCGACCTATACTGTCTGACCAGATGAATATTTCCAGCTGTTTCTCTTTAATTTGTATGTACAGTATCTGCATTATAATTCTGGGTAGAAGCTCCTTTTCATGGTCCCTATTCTGCCTTGAGTTTTGTACCAGGTGCCAGTTTTGTGCCAGTCACTCACTTTGCATATTAAGGAATATCTTCAGTAAAAGTTTAAGGATGGTATATATTCTCTTCTGTGGCTCTTTGTGCAGACTCCCAGGCTTGGCGGGAAGCACTGTCTGATTTGACGGCCCGAGTGGGAATCTTTGTTGAACCAGGACGAGAAGTAAAAGAGGTGATTTACACTGCTCGTGACTATTAGTCAAAAAACATCAGCCTAGAAAAAAAATTAAAACCTTAAAAACTGCCTGCAATCCTCTTTCAAATATATCCTAAACATGACCACCTCAAATTGACAGACGATACGTTTTACTCTTTTTCAGCGGTTTTACTCTTTAATCTTTATCTCTGAGCAGCATTCCTGCTCCCTGCTCTACCTCCCCAAACCTCCCCCTACCCCCCTTTTTAAAAAAAAACCCGCTCCACCGTCCACCATCTTTAACCTCTCCTCAGTTCACCCACTAACCCCACCTTGTCTCCTCTTTAAATCTTTCCTCACCTTTCTCAGTCCTGAAGTAGCTCACTCTGGCCCATGAAACCTGTGCTACCCAATTCACCTACCAACCACGTACATTTTGTAGGGTGGGAGGAAACCAGAGCACCCAGAGGAAACCCATACAGGTCCCTAGGAGAATATACTCCTTGCAGACAATGTCCAATTCGAACCCAGATTGCTGCCACTGTAATAGCATTGCACTAACCATGCTGCCCTCTGTTAGCTGTGCTGCCACACCTGCTGAGTTTATTCAGCAGCGTGTGGTTTGCTCAAGATTCTAGCATCTGCAATTTTCACACTAAAATGTAATTATTTTAAAAACAGGAAGAGAAATGGGCCAACCAGTATTCTGGTGAGAGAGGGAGTCTTTGTACTTCACCATCTCGGAATCCCTCCAGATCAAACTCGCGTGCAGGGACGGGCGAATGCATAAGACCAGTTCTCTCTGTGGCTGAACGAGAAATCCTCGTGAGTACTGTTAGGTCTGCTTTGTTCATGAATGAGTGAGACAAACACCAGACTGAGTCGAAATCAGGGTTCTTTGTTCTTTATTACCGGATTGTAACACTTGCAACTAACAATGTTAGTTGGAGAATGCATTCTGCCGTTATCAGCAAAATGATGATTTTTTATACCCTTGGATACGTGCTTAGAACATCATCATATCATTACTTGTCCAATGACTAAAACTGTTGCTATCCTTTCCCTGCTAGCTTCCTGCCTCTCAATCCATCAATGTCTCTCTTATCTTGTAAGTACAAGGATGCATTCACATCTTGTTACAGCCCTGCACAGGGTAACTCCTTACACATTCCCATCTCATGATGTTTTACCTTACAGTACTCCTAAGATACATTGTGTTACCTATTGGCCCAAACCCTTTTGTCATAGTCTTCCAAGTCCCTCACCAACCACCTACAAGTTGCTCATTGGGCTCATGTGAATGCAGCCACCTCCAATCCACCTGCCACCCTGCACTGGATTGGTGTCATTTTTCCTTCGTTATCATTGGATGTAAACTCAAGGATTTCCTATCCTGTGTTCTGTGAGAGTGTCTTCACACACTGACTACAGCCATTAGTGAAGGCATCTCAAAGTCTAGACACAGATGGACAATAAGGAATGGCCTTGTCAGTGATTTCAACACCAGATAAATGAACAAAAATAAATCCCTGTGTATTTTGTCTTGGCATGAGTTGTTAAGGCTCCATAGTATGATTGCTCAATCTTGGTGATCTGAGGTCTCATTCTAGGTTACAACATCATGGGCTCAAAAATCCAAAGGTTTAAGCTAACATCCCCAGCACTGTACCGAGAGAATGCTGCACCAATGGATGTACCAATCAGTGGTGCAATGCACTTGTCAAGAAAATGTAATGATGTGCAATTTGTAAAGGAGGGCCTTTGGATGACGAACCAACGCAGTTGCACAGGCATATATGATTTATTCAGCATCTCAGGAATATAGGAAAACAAGATCCCCGAAAGCCTTCTACGGCCAAACCATGCCTTGTCTAGTTGTCAAATAATTGTTTAGGTTATGGTTGCCCCATTATGGGAAGGATGTGGAAACTTTAGAAAAGGGAACTGAAGAAATTAACCATGATGAAGGTGTGAATTATGGGGATAGATCGAACAAACTTGGGTTGTTTTTTTCTGGAGCATCGGAAGCTGAGGGGATATGTGATATAAGTTTATAAAATTATGAAAGGCATTGATAGGGTTAACGGTCAGAATCTTTCTCCCAGGGACAAAATATTACACACTGAAGGGGATGCATTTAAGGTGAGAGGGAAATATTTAAAGGTGATGTATAGTTTTTTTCTATATACAAAGTACCTGGAATGGGCTGCTAGGGGTAGTGGTGGAAGCAGATACAATAGAGGTGTTTCAGGTGCAAGCAGCAGAGATCTGGTTTAATTTGGCATCATGCTCAGCACAGATGTGATGGGCTGAAAAGCCTGTTCCTGTGAAGTAATGTTCGATGTTCAGTTGCTTTTCAAACCCTGAGAGTTCTGAACTGATCTTTTGAGGGATTCCATTTTCTTCTGAAGCAATGGGAGAGGATAGAATTGTAGATATTTTCTCAAGAGAATCGTGCCCATTTTAAAAAGTCTGATTTGTTGTTGTAACCCAGTAGGGACAAGCATGGGAAATAAGAAAACATGCAAAAGTTGTAAAGCATTGTGGCCACCTTGTATCACTGATGCAATGGACTTCGATGAGTTCCATTTCAATGCAACATTAACAGTCTCTTGTGTCCCACCACAACTAACTGTCTTACTGCTGGCGGTGGGGGTTGTAGGGAAGATGTGTATCCTTGTCAGAGAGTTGGTGAAATGATTGTGTGTCATGTACTGCCCTTCACAGGTCCTGGAGTTGCTATCTCAGATCCTGCAGACTGATTCCCTCCAAGCAGTCCAGCAATGGTTACTTGTAACCAGTCCAAAAGGTTGGTGATCCATCTCAGGATTATTAGAGATTAACCCTCTGAATACATTGCCTTTCTGTTGAACCTTGCTAATACACACTTGTTCCGTAAAGCGCAACAAATGTCATTCCTGGTTTACTTTATTTGCCTCAAAGTAGTTCTGGATGCCTTCAGGAAAGGTGCTTAAAACATCCCAAGTCTTTCTACTGTTGACACCAGGCATCTCCCATCTAGAATAAATAGTAAAATCCCTCTTATCCAGCACCTATGGGAATTGGCAGATCTTGGATAAGCTTGTTTTTTCAGTTGCTTGAGACTTCCTCTTACAATACCTAACTAATACACCTGCTTTCTATACCTGGTAGATATTTGGATTGGGGACTTTTCCCAATCTGCTCTAATATCACTTCCCTTGCCTGGAATAAGCTTTAAATACAAATACTTTTCTATGCAACAATTGGAATGCTCTATTCTGTTAAAACCAATGTAAATATTGTGATCTTCTTGGTTGAAGCAATGTAGTTGCCACTTTTAATTTCTTGTCAGATAATTTTGAGGACTGCCCATTAAACTAGATAAAATGGCGGATCTTCTAATGGTATCCTTCCCACGTTTTATCTCTCTTTAGACAAAGAGGCAGTGTTGGATATGATTTGTATGGCGGTAGGTAACACGAAGCAGGTCAATTCAAATGGGCCAGCGTGTCCCCTGTCAAAGGATGGTTTCGCTTTGCGGCACTTAGCTGAAGACCCAGAAGCAGTATTCCGTGCTCCAACAGCCTGCGAGAGGCGTCGTGCTAGGTTTGTGACCTCTTCAATTCTGCGCAAGATGCATGCTTACTTATTGTCACAGGAGTCCAATGTACTTTTCAAAAGCATTTGGGGAAAGCCAGGCATAGAATGATATGGTCTTGATGCAGGCAAGTGAGATTAGTGCAAATGGGCCAAAAGGATCAACATGGTGGGCCAAAGGGTCTGTTTCTTTACAGTATGACTATTTTTCCATTTCCATTTTGCAATCCTTCTAAATAGTCAGACTTAAAAGCAGAAAATGCTCGAAAGTTTCAGAGTCTGGAAGGTTCTACTGTGCTGTTTTATTTTCAAGAAAAGGTGTGCACATCCATCCATATAAAATTGCTAAAGGGGATTGGTCATTATTTTCTGTGAGAATTTGCTGAACATTAACTAGTTTTTTGTTTTAACATTATAATAGTTTCTACACTTAAGGAAAAGTTCTTAATTGGGTAATGAAGAACTTCACAATCTCTTGAGTTTAAAAAAAAATACGTAAAATATCAGAATCAGGTTTATTGTCATGAACATGTTTTGTGGCAACGGTATTGTACAGAACAAGGTGCAAGATTTACTATAAATTACAATTTTGTAAATATAAGATTTAAAGAAATAAGTAGTGCAAAAGAGAAAATAATAAGGTAGTGTCCATACTGAAATCTGATGGCGGAGGGAAAGGTGTTTTTATAATGATTGTATTTCTTTTATTTTGTGATTCTTTATTTATCGGACTATGAACCAAATCAACCAACAGATTTATCTCTTTAAATATTCAGTGACATTTTCTCTTTTTTCTCCCCATCCCTCCCTTTTCCCTTTTCACCGCCCTCCAAAAACAGTAAATATTGAACATACAAAATACAATAAAACAATATCTTTGTACAAAAGGAATACGTCTTTTTTGTTCGTATCATCTACTTATACACATTAAATCTGATCGTGTTTATCTTCTTATCATTTTAGGTGGTGGTGGTCCAAGGCCTGCTCTTTCTGTTATGTTCCATATATGGTTCCCAGGTTTTTTTTTCAAACATTGTAACTTTGTCTTTTAAATATGTGATTTTTTTTTTCCCAATGGGATACATTTAAACTTGTATTCTGTTAATGTTTATAGTCATATAGTCCAATGTGGCCATCTTGTATCTTTATTTTCACTTCTTTTCTGCCTTTTCACTACCTCCATCCCTTTTTTTCCATTATTTTTTTTTAAGTTTTCCTTTTTAATCTCCATATATGACAACGCACTTAAGACATGAAAATACCCCAACAATCCCCATAGGCAATAACCCTTGAACCCCAAATGAACCTCCCCTCCTTGGACTGCCCCTTGTCGGCAACCACAACTCCCCTTTCCATTCGGTTTGCGAACTTACTCGCAAACGTCAACCAATTTCGCAGTGACCATTATTCTCCCCCCCGAGAACACTATTTTCCTATTCATATAACAAAGGTCTTTTTTTCCCTTCTCTTATCCATCTTTAAATCTATATATACATGATCTTTACTTTATATTTATTACATATTTTTGTATGTTTTCTTGCCGATCTTCCTTCTTGTCACTCCTCCTCCTCTCTTCTGTCCTGCAAATTCTTTGGCTTTCTTTGGGTCCGAGAACAGTCTATTCCGTTCCCCAGGAATAAATACTTTAGAGTACTGCTGGATGTCTTAATATAAAGTTATACCCTTTCTTCCATAAGATTGATTTTGCCATGTTGAATTCCTTCATCTTTAAAAGTTCGAAGCTTCTGTCAGGTTAAAAAAATATTTTTTGTCCCTTATATTCCAACGGCTTATTGTCTTCTCTAACCTTTCTTACCTGCTCCAGTATGTTTTCTCTTGTCATATATCTTAGAAATTTTACTAATATGGATCTCGGTTTTTGATGTGGTTGTGAATGATTGTATTTCTTCAGGCTCCTGTACCACCTTCCTGATGATAGCAATGACAAAAGACATGACCTGAGTGGTGAGAGTCCTTGATGCTAGAAGCTGCCTTCTTGAGACACTATTTCTTAAAGATGTCATTAATAAAGGGAAGACTAATGCCCACGATGGTGCTGGCCAAGCCTAGAACCCTCTGTAGCCTATTCCTGTTCTGTGCATTGGCACTTCCATACCAGACAGTGTTGTAACCAGTCAGAATGCTCTCCACAGTACATCTGTAGAAATTTGCTGCTGCTGTATCTTATTCATGATTACATTGAATGGTGGCCTCAGGATAGGTCTTCTGTTGACTCCCAAGAATCTAAACATTTTTGTCCTCTCCATATGAATTGTTCTTTCATAAAATGTCAGCTGTAAAGTATTAATGAACTTTTTTTTAAACAGGTCACAACAAAGATTGCAGACAATCTTGGAGAAAGAGCCAGGTATTTAAATTCTGAAGCACTGTGTCCTCACGCAATTTCTTACCATTGTGGCAATCTAAACTGGTTTAAGATTGTAATTTGCAGCAACATCATGAATAGAAGATTGCATGGATGAATTGGGCCAAAGGGCCTATTGTATGCAGTAGAACTCGAAGCAATTTCCATGTCATTGAGAGTCCATCTGATCTAAGACACCATAATGAGATCTTGGTATCACCAATGTTTTATACTTCCAACACCATCTAATAACCAAAATAAATTGAATTTTGTATGGATTAATCAGGCCAGATAACGTCTTAACCTCCTTTTCCCTTTCCCCGCTTAGTGCATCAAAAATTTCAGATTAGATAATGTGACTATGAGCAAGTCACACATTAGCCCTGGCAGGGTATTAAGTATTTCTTCCAGCCAGCTGGAAGATTGTTAACAATAGTGGGCAAAGAAGCTCGATGGTTTATCTTTTGTAATATGTGAATGATTTGGACCTGCTGTTGAGTCCAGAAAAGTTGCAGAGATCTAAAAATTGTTCAGGTGGTTATCTGACATGTGAAGCTTTAGACTGCAGAAAGATGTAGCTGATTCAGTCACTTTGGTGGAAAAGCAGAAAATACAATTTAATCTTGGCAAATGAATTTGGGAAGATGCAGGAAGTCAGGGGAATGGAACATTAAACAAGCACTTACCTGTGCGAAGTTTGATGATGATTATTCGAGTAATGGGAGTTGGTGAATCAATGTGAGATCCCATCTGTGCATGGGCAGCCCGGAGGGGAGAAGCCACTGAACTTAAATAAGCTAAACGAAGAACCAACCATAACTCAAACCTGTGACTGAACATGTTTATTTCAACCAAAACATCTTTATCTATAAACAAGAAAAAGAGGGGCTGGGAGAGGTGGGCACGTTGACTCACCAATTCCCATTACTCGAATAATAATCAAACTTTGCACAGGTAAGTGCATGTTCAATGTTCCATTATTCTTTGCAATGTACATTGGTTCACCAATGTGAGAGTTTGTAGCTCAGTGGCTTATCCCCTGCGGGTGGTCTGAAAGTCCATATTCGGTTCAATGGGTCCCCCTTCTACGGCCTTATTCAATCTGCCGCGTGTAGGATGGAAGCGTGAAACTCTGCCCCTCTGAATTTAAAGGTTTGTTGTAGAACCTATTAAAGGTTCTCACATTACTTCATCCCGCCTGGTGAAGGATATCCCATTTAGGGACCTCTGCCTTATGGACTGCCAAGGTCGCTGCTGTTCGAGTTGAATAAGACCCAAACTGAGAAATATCCACTCCAGCCACTTATGACCTCCCGCAGCCATCTGGGGGTAGCCTGCTGATGCAATTTCTTATAGTATATCAAGAGGTATTTCTCATTTAGTCTAATATGTTTTGTATGTACAATGTAACTTTTTAAACAATCCAACACATAATCTTTCATCTTCTCCATATGCATACAATGAAAATTTTGTCCCAATTCCCCCTTGCCTGTTATGTGTCAAAACGTTTGTAACTTGAATGCTAACACAGTCCCCCTCCCAACGAATGTCAAGCCCACCAGCATAATCAGCTTATGGGACAGGCTACGCAAGTCCAAACTGGAAGTTGGTGACGATAACCTTAAATAGTCCAAAACAATCTTCACGTCCCAAATATCCTTGTTTCAGAGTACCAGAGGATGCAAGTGGAACACTCCTTTCATAAATCTTTTGATCGAGGGTGGTTCATCATCTTGTGCCCAGATTCCTGGAGCGTCAAGAAAGCAGCCAGTGCACTCTTTGCTATAGTCACTGCACTGTAGCTGGCCCCCTGCACACAGAACATATCAGTTATAAAACTCAGTACACCTCCGATAAAGGCTGACTGTTCATTCAGTCCGATTTGTCCACAGTACTTTTTCCATCTCCCCACATAGGAGGAATACTGTTTCTGAGTAGATTTTCCCCAAGATGCCTGCAGGATGTCCAGAGTTCTAGGCTGCAGAATGTTTATGTTGATCCTCGCTCTTCCATCCTGCAACCTGACAGACTTAAGTGAGACAATGGATGAAATATCGTTGACACTGGTTGGATTAGCAGACCTCTGCTTTTCATGAATGTTAATGGAATCCCCACCATAAGCCTAAGGAGTTTGGGGAACCAGCATTGGGAAGGCCAATGAGGCACTACCAGCAATCCCGAGGCACCTCTTCCTGTATCTTATTCAGACACTTCGCCACCAAGGCAAACGGGGGAAACGCGTTAAAGTTAAATTTTGACCAGTCTAGGGTAAAGGCGTCAATGGCCTCCACTTGAGGATCCGGCAGCCAGGACACGAACCTCTGAATTAAGCAAACAAATCCATCTCCGGCATGCCAAAGTTGTCTGCTTGCCATTTAAAGTATTTCTTACCCAGAGTCCACTCAGTGCTATTGTTGAATTTCCTGGACATCAGGTCCGCCTGTACGTTGATCCAACCCAGCAGGTAGGTGGCAGTATCCCAAGTGCTCCTCTGAATACACCAGCAGCAAGTCTCAATGGCTAACTTATTACAGGAAGGAGATTTAAGACCTCCCATATTATTGAGGTTGGCCACAGCTGAAATGTTATCTAACCTCAGCAGTACATGAATGTCAGCTTCCCTCGCATAGAAAGACTTTAGTGCTAGAAACTCCACTAGCATTTCCAAATGATTAATGGCTGATTTAGAGGCTTCCCTGTGCTCTCTGTCCATCCATTTTCCCCCAGTAGAGATCTTTAGATTTGTGGCTCCCCGACCTTCGCCACTGGCGTCTGACCTGATCTCCAGATCCTCATTCCTGAGCTCGACCCTCGCGTAATCCCGTGAGATATAGTCGATCCACTATGCCAGGTTGGATCTGGCCTTGCTTGTTAGCCTCATGGGCCTGTCAAAGTGTCCCCTGGCTGCCTTAAGAGCAGATATTTTGTTCCTTTCCAGGAACCTATAATGTAGCAGGCCATGATGTACCGCCAGGAAAACCACCACCAGTTTCCCAATCAACCTGGCCACCTTTCATATGAAGGGACGACACTCTGTCATGATCCCTCTGCAGGCAGACCTGATCTCTGCCACTTTATCCTCTGGAAGGGAAAGTCTCATGTCTTCTATATCAATAATGAAGCCGAGGAATTTTAACCTCTTAGTAGGCACCAACACTGATTTCTCGGGATGTATGAGAAACCCCACATGGCTTAATAATATCGAGGTGGCTGCTACTGCCCTTTTTGTTTCCTCGAATGATCTGCCCACGATAAGAGTATATCCATTACCATGTGACCCTCTTTCCTGAGCCTGGCAAACACTGCTTCAGTGTTCAATGCCCTGGGTGCTGAGCTCAGCCCACTCGACAAATCCTTATACTGCCATAGCTCTCCTTTCCAGGAAAATTTCAAGAACTTCCTGTACTGTGGGCAGACCATGACTGGATAATCTGCAAATCTATTGAGGCCATGTAATAGCCCTTACATTACATATGCAACACAGAATATGTTATCCATTTTAAAATGCCTCAACAAGACATATTCGTTAAGATCAGATAGATCCAGTATCACTCTAGTGCCGCCACTTTTTTTTGGTCATGTGAAGATGCTTGATGCAAACTCCTGTTTTTCAAGGCTATAACATTTTTCCTTTTTAACGCCATGATCTTGGCATGTACAACCTCCATCAGTTGTGTGTTGTGTGTGTGTGTATTCTTGTAATTATCAAGAGTACTCAACTGTAAATGCTTCCTCGACCTGCCTTGTCTGTGGGATGGTACATTCTGGGCCGACCTCTGTGAAGCACTTTGAGCGGGAAAATTCTGCTGTTGCTCTCTCCACAGATGGCGTTCTCCTGCTGATTGTCCCAGACCTTTTCTGGTACACCTCCACTTCCGGAGGGCTACACTGGGACCCAGCAGTCCTGGAATTTTTACTGCTTGCCTCCTTCTCCAGAGGGCTCGTTTGGGGGGGTTTGATTCCATTTGTGTGGATCGCTCTCCTGCAATCTCCCTCAGGGCTCTGCTCCTGCAGGCCCACTATTTTTGTGCATTTTTTGGGGTTGCTCTACTACGATTTCCCAATGATTCAGTGCTTAATTGGTGAATTCACGTGCCAAAAAACATACTGCTCCTCTCAAGTCAATGCAACGCATGTAATGGCTGCACATGGGCGGATGGGATCTCATGTTGGTGAACCAACGTACATTGCGAAGAATAATATGTATTGATTGGGAAGATGATGAGTGGGGCAGTGAAACAGAGCTTTCAATGCAAGCCCATTGATCTTAAAGGTTATATGGCAGGTAGTCAAAACTGCACACAGAATGTGTCCCTTTATTAGCTGACTCTACCGGGAAGGGGGGGGGCATTTGTGTTATCATTCAGGAGGCTGATGGGGTACACAAAAACAAAGGGATTTAAGAAGGTTGGTAGGAAATGGGTTAAATAAAAGGTGCATAGATTTAAAACAATTGGAAGAAAAATTAGGAGTTTTTGTGTATATATAAATATATATTAAAAAAATTACATTGCCCAAAAAGGTGGAGAAACTTTTCTCCTGTTGATGTGTACTTAAAACCCCATGTGCTTCAGGGCACCCTCCTTCTGTAATTCCTTTTTAATTAGCAAGGACCTGATTGTTTAAATGGGGCTAATTATATCATGAATTTTCTGATTTTACTCATGCACTTACATTTTTAATCTTTCAGATAATAAAGATTTCCAAGTACTAGAAAAAACAAAGCCATCCTATCCTTGCCAACAAAATGCCCAAACCAAAACTGTAAAGAAGTCGAAAGCACTTGGAGATGTGAAGAAAATATTCATTGTGCCTTCTTCACCTATAATGGACGGGAAGTTGTGCCATAGAAAGTCTGATTGATATGAAACTGAAAGAACACTTTAGGAGTTTGCAACAAATGAACTTGTAGAGTTATCAGTAAAAATATTATGATGGAAGCATTGATGTGTAGGTTATGTCATCCAACTTCCTTAATCTAAATTACAGATTGGTCCAAGTACTATCTGCTATGTAAAGGAAATACAGGAATTGTAAGGAGCTTTTGTGCCACTGTACTCAATTTTAAAATAGCAATGTGGTTGTAAGTGACTGTGCCATTAAATATGGCATTTCTTGCTCACTGAATCACAGATCCAAAAATACAAGCACTTTATTATTTCAAGATATTTCTGACAGCAATTATTACCTATCCCTAATTATCAATTAAGCAAGTAGCTTTTTTCAATGACCCCTCTCCTCTGGGTTGGGAATCCTGTAAGAGCCCAGACTTAAAATGATTTTCTTTTTGTAAGAACTAAAGACAAAATGTTTCTTGTTTAAAACAATCAGTGCAATTGATCTTAATTTGTAATACAAAATGTTTGCAATTTAAATTCCCATCAGCTGTTTGGAATTTGTACCACCATTAGATTAAGCTGCATGAGCTACCATTAATTTAGTTACCCTACTCCAATTCAAAGTCCAACAACCAAATTCTTTTTAATGCATGTTGATCAACCAACAGGGTGCAATTTGATACCACCTTTGATAGATCTGCTGTTCCATGTTCCATAATCAAATCTCTTGAAGTAGCCCATAACCTATTGAAACCAACTTTCATAACCACTTCAGTGGACTTTCTACATCCCTTCCTTTAAATTCTGACTGCTATTTTTATTCTTAATCTTACTTTGTACTCATGTATTTGAACATATGAGCAATTAGGAGTTATTTTTGAAGTTACTGCATTTGTGCTACTCCAGAATAGTTTTTTTGAAACAGTTTGTTCTCATGAGAATGGAACTACAAATCCATATTTGTTGTTTGTCTTGGATACTTGGAGGGCAGGAAGACTCCACCATAGTGTGGAGCTGGAGTTGTATAGAATCAGACAAATATGGGATGTCAGACTCTTGTCAGTGAAGTAGCTGAGATTTTTAAGATGATCCTAAATCATTGTTTATGTTGTCATTTTTTGACAACAGAAAAGGACATTGAGTCCATGCCAGTTCTCAGAGCAATCCTGTTCCTTTACTTATTTCCCTGTGACCTATTCTCTCTTGCATTCTCACCAGTCCCTCACTATGGGTAGATTAAAGTTACTAATTAATCTACCCATCATGGCTTTGGGGTGAGGAAGGAAAATTAAGAACTGGGAGTGGGGGAAAGGAGAACCCAAGTGGTCATGGGGAGAATGTGCAACTTCACAAGGCAGCACTGAGGTAAATGGGTTGCACAGACTGTTACATCCTTCTCTTTGCCAGTCCACTATTTACCAGGTTTACTATGGTATTAAATTTAACCTCCCATAGTGACAAATGTATCAAAATCTTTCCATTATCACCATTAAATGAAACTAATCTAAGTTTTGTTCCATGTTTGAAGATAGCTTAACAGAAACACAAGACTGCAGATGCTGTAATCTCGAGGGGGGGCGGGGGGAGAAAAAAAACTCAGCAGGTCTGGCAGCATCAGTGGATGGCTGAGGTTTTTGTGGTCTTGATGAAGGATCCTGACCTGAAAATATTGGACATTGTTTTTTCTCCCACTGATGTTGCTTAGCCTATTGAGTTCTTCCATCAGATTTGGTTGTTTTTTCGCTAGCTTTCACAATCTTTGAGTAGGTTATGCCTAAATTAGTACATTTTTTTTAAACAGCAGGAACTATTCTGCATTTATGTTCTTTTGAAATTAAGGGAGAATTTTAAAAATAAGAGTTATTTCTGTCATCATGAATATATGATGGCTCTTTACGCACACACTTTCATATTTTACCAAAGGTCTTTCAATATTAACAACTGGGACTTTCTTGGAGCTGACACTGTTTAAGATTAAATTGCAATGACATGCAAGAACTAAGATTTTTTTTCCGTTTTGCATGATTATTAATCTGTTATAAGAATGTTAAGCAATTGTGGAGGAAATCAAACGACAAGATTTGTACAGATAGCTAACATTCTGCTTTCAGATTGGTCCATGTTTCAGGACCAATCACAGTGATGTAGTGTTGAAGAGATGTGAAATGGATATGCCTTCACAGAAATACCCAATCAATGTTGTTAACCATAATTACTGAGGCATCATTTTTGGCTGATTTGGGTCTAGACTATACAATTATGTGTAAAATAGATACCTAAATACAATTTATTTTGCATATTTATGATTTTTGTAATCACATTGGTATTTGTTGTTCTAATAATCTACATATTTGGTATTTTTCATTTTTGTCAGTTCTAAAACTAGGCACCACCTCCAACTCTCAGCCCAATTTAGAAAACTCTCACTTGATATCAGCAGAATATCAGTGTTTTCAGTTTAGCTTGTCCAATTGCAGAAGCAAGGCCTTGTGCGATGAACCCATGCATCAGGCATGATGATAAGATAATGAGTGAGAGATAATGCAAATTGTCTGACATATTTACATTTTTTTAATGAGTTCTTTTGGCTCCAGTAAGGAATACTGATGATCATTACAGATGCCATTTTACTATATTGATGCTGAACTCAAATAAAAGGTTTCAACATTCAGCACTTGTGTTTTACTCTAGATAAGTAGTGTTACATGTGCCAGGAGGTTCTCCCAGTTGGCTGAGAAAGCTTTTGCAGAATATCAGGCCTGATATGTTTGACTTGGTTCGATGGCATAATTATCACAAATACTACAACACAAGGATATAATCCTTAAAAGCAGATTTTTTGACTTGCTTTTAAAACCAGAGTTGAATGTGTCTGAAAATCAGTGGTTGACGAAGAGGAAGTAGATTTAAATGTGACTTTTGTAAAGGGGATCAGAGAGCAGAAAAAGAAAAAAAACCATACATTATAGGCAATGTTTCCTGTAATGTTTAGTTGTCAGCGTGTCCAAAAATCTTATGTTGTGCAAATTTTTTTTTCCTGTGACCAATGTAACTTGAAATTGTTGCAAGATCATTTTCAAGGTAACTAACTTTTTTCTGGGCATATTAATTTCCTTTGCAGCGGTTGTAAAGTGTGTGTATGTGTGTATACACAGCTTAGAGGGAACAGTGGTTATATAGACAGATGAAAGTACAAATAGCAAGACTCCCAAATCAGACCTCTGTAATATAAATCCTGTTGCAGTGGCACTATTGGCACCTTTCACATAACAAGATATCACCAACTACTTCAGATCATGAGGAATAAAGGAATTTTGAGAATCTTGAAAATAAAATTGCAGATTCAAGGAGGGAATTTCAGCACTTTTAGTAAATTAAGATAATTTTAAAAAGTAGTTTGGTGGAAAGGGAAGGTAAACATCTAGAAGTCATAGTGGTACAAGTAGCTGTTGCATGTAAAGAGAGTTGAACAGCAGATTAATGAGTAGTGTCTTTGAGTTTTGAATCTCTGGGTTACTTTTAGCAGCATGTGGGAGTGAGTAGAGGATTAATCTGATAAATGTATGGCTAAAATGATGGTGTCGGGAGGGAGGGTTTTGGATTTCTGATTCTCTTGCACTAACAATGGGGAAAGGAGTGAACTGAAATGTCCATGATAATTGCAGGGAGATTTGCCAGTACTGTGAGACACTGTAGATAAAGAATTGGAAGGGAGATGTATTTACAGCACCATCAAACTGGGTTTGAATCTGGCACTGTCGGTAAGGAATTTGTACGTTCTCCCTGTGTCTGTGTGGATTTTCTCCAGCATTCTGGTTTCCTCCCACCTTTCCAAAATAAATGGGCTGGAGGGGCCTGTTACCATGCTGCATGTCTAAATTTAAGAATGAGAAAGCAGTTCATTGAATAATGCAATAGCCTACTCTTGAACAACAATTTAAAAAAAAACAATTATTTGAACTGAGGTTATCAACAAATGAAACCAAGCAATTTTTTTTTTTTAAAAGTTTTTTCCACAGTCAAACTATTAATTACATAATCCTGAGATGGAAGATGACATTTCTGAATTATTTTGATAATCAGGTTGCTAATTCAATTGTTCAACAGTGTAGCAAACTGAAATCAAAATAAGTACTGTATATTACTTGGCAACCATCAGCTTGGCCCTTTTTAAATCAATATTAACAATTTAAAAGTGGCCTCCCTACTTACTCTTATTAATCTTTAAACTATGTGTAGTATTGTATGTACTTAATTTTCAGAATAAATTGACAATAATTTCCACTTGGTTGTGACTTCGTAAAGTAATTCAGTACATACAAAATCAGAATGAACTAAAAAAAAGTTTGTGGCCCTGATTGAAGACAATGTCATTTTAACATTTCAGTAACTAGATCAATGATTGACGAGCTTCAGTGGGAATGATAAAATAGTGTTCATTCTTCACTAAAATACTTTCAATTAATAAAATTAATTTTACCAGAAGTATTTCTCTGGACTCAGTGATTTAAATATCACATGAGCTAAGAGGATTGAGAAGCCAAATTGAAAGACTTTCTTTTGCATCATTTAAGCCATACAAAGGACAAAATAAATAAAATTGCAGTCAAGTATGGAATCAAATTGAGAAAGGGTTATATTTTACCACATTGTTCTTCCATTATTCCTAAGCTTCTCGTCTTATGCACAAGCTTCTGCTGCCATCCTAGTTTCTGCCGATTCACAAGTGTCCGAGTCAGCATTGTATTGTTTGGTGCTACAAAACTCTCCTGCAGGAACTGCTCCTTTGCGCTGTGGCAGGACTGTGAAAAAGGCTTTTTCCCAATCTTGTTTTTCCAAGTATGCTAGGATTATCTCAAATACTGCAGGAATTAAAATAAAATAATTCCCATTTCACAATCGAACTACACAACTTGAAAACTAGATAAAAATAGCTTTCTGTCATTTACACCTATTGGAGGAGGCAAAAAACAGTACATAACTTTTGTCACGATTAGCCATTGTTATCTCGTTAATTATTATTACAGACTTGCATGTAATGTACATTTAATATACAAACTAAAAAAATGTGCACATATGTCACAAAGAAATCATGGTACTTACCATGATTTACGGTTAAGACTTTGCGGCTATTCATTTTCACGTAACTTCCAAGAGGAAGTTGGGCGTGCGTGATTCCCAATTTCTCGGCATTGTCATGTGTTAAACCCTGGAATGGCAGCCATGTAAACATGAAAAGTCACATATTTCAAAGCACTTATTTTATTTTGTTTGTAGAAATGCAATTTTAACATTTTAAATTTAAAAACACAACGAAATAGGAGCAGGGTCAACCATCCTGCTTTGTTACTCAATAAAATAGCTGAACTGTCCGTGGACAGTTCAGGTTTATTTTTAAGAGTACATATTGTACATGACATACAATCCCAAGATTTTTTTTTCTTCGGGCCAGGCAGAATTTCTACTTATTGGAGTAGACAAGAGAGAAATGTAAACAAGAAGGTAGCACAGACACTGTGCAGTAGAGAAAATAAATATTCAGTAATAAATAATGTGCAAAGTAAGTCCTTAAATGAGCCTCTGATGGAGTCTGATGGTGGAGGGGTTGCAACTGTTCCTGAACCTGGTGATACTAGCCTTATGCCACCTATACCTCTTTCCTGATGACAGCAGCGAAAACAGAGTGTGTTCTGGGTAGTGTGGATTTTTAAAATATAAATATACACAGTAAAATCTTTAATATCACAATATATTAAACTTTTTCATACAAAAAACTGCTCCTTCCTACAAAATATAAATCCACACACTGTCAGCTCACATTTATACTATCCATAAAAAAATCTATGTAGGGAAGTCGCAATGTTTATATTGTAACAGCATCTGTATTATCATTATTATAATTGAGCCCCTATATGGTCCAAATATGACTCCCATATCCTGACAAATGTGTCATACTTGTTTTTTTTAGATTGTATGTAATTTTCTCCATATGTATACAACTATTTATCTCTGCAGTCTATCGTGCTATGAGCAAGAGAGAGTCAGACTTCCAAGTAATTGCAATACGTTTCTTAGTCCCTGCTAAAGCTACTTTGACAAAAGAAGTTTGGAATTTAATTTATTACTTATTTCAATAAAATTACCCAAAAGATTAATCTCCAGGTCGTCTGTGAAGGGCATTACTGTTATCCTTGTTAATATTTCAGCCATATCCTGCCAAAAAGGCCTCACCTTCACACACAACCACATAGCATGTAAAAACATTCCTGTTTCAATACCACATCAAAAACACATCTCCAATATTTCAGATTTTAACCTATGTAGCTTCTGTGGTGCAAGATATAATTGGTTAGAAAGTTATATTGAACCAATCCATATCTTGCATTTATAATTGATGTCATACTATCCAAAACACCAATCAGTCCAACATCTTTCTGATATTACAACACCTAAGTTTGAATCCCATCTCTCTTGACCTTTGTAAACCTGGTTTTGCACTTTCAGTCTGGAGAGTATAGTACATTTTTGTTATAAATTTGGTGTATTCCCCCGCCAGATCATTTGCTCCATTTCACTAATTTCAGGTGAGACCAACATTGGCCCCCCATCTTTCTTTCAAGAATTATTTTAGCTGGAGAAAACAGAAGAAAGTCTCATTAGCTACTCCATATTTCTGCTTTAATTGACCAAAAGACACGAGTCCACTTTGTCATACCAGGAGTTTAATATTCTATACCTATCTTCATAGGCAACAACACATTCTTACATAATGGTGCTCTTAATGATATCCCTGCATTTTTTTCCCCCAATACTCTCATTGATTTCTTGTATTAATATAGGATTATCGGTCTTTTTTGTTATTGACTTAACACTCCACATAGATAAAATCCTTTGCTGCCCCCTCTTTCATTGAGTATGATCCTATCCAAATCCAACAAAGGGGGGGGGGGGGGGGTGTGCTGCCTTCCTCAAAGAAAGATGAAAGAAATCTGGCCTGTGTTGTCAAATAATAGTTTCTAAAATCTGGTTACCTAAGCCCTCCTAATTTATAAACCCACATTAATTTTTCCATTGAAATTCTCGGCACTTTATTATTCCATAGGGATTGCCTAATACAATTATCTAATAATTTAAAGAATTTTTTGGCAAAGAAATAGGAAGCGATTGAAAAGGATATTGGAATCTTGGCATCACTTTCATTTTGATACAGTTAACTTTAACCAAAGTAATCGGCAAATCTTTCCATTTCTGCAAATCCTTCTCTATCTTCTCCAACAGGGAGTATAATTTAATTTATACAAATTTTGTAGGTTATCATCAATCATGATTCCTAAGTATTTAATCCATCTACTTTCCATTTAAATCTATTTCCTTTTGATATCTTTCATAATCAAAATTCATCAATGAAATTATCTCACTTTTATCCGTATTAATTTTATAACTTGAAACTCTTCCATATTTTTCTAGTTTCTCCAGAGATTCAGCTGGATCAGATAAATATAATTGCAAATCATCATCAAATCGGCTGATTTTATGTTCTTCTTGTCCAACTTTGAAGTCGCTAATGTCCGGATTTCTCTTTATAATCTTTGCCAGCAATTCAATCGCAAGAATGAAAGCACTGGGAACAGGGGACACCACTGTCTATTAAATCTACTCAAAGGGAAAACTGCTGACGCTTAACTATTAGTTATAATTTTGGCTTGTGGTTTAAGATAGAGTTTTTATCCAATTTATAAATATTCTACCTATTCCAAATTTCTCCAAGTTTTAAACAAGAAAGGTCATTCTGAACAGTTAAATGCCTTTTCTGTGTCAAGGGACACTGTTATACTGGAATTCAATTTTGATTTAGCCATAAGTATTATATTGAATAGCCGACCAAGACTATTTGAAGAGTGTCTTCCTTTTACAAATCCCACCTGATCTGTATGTATCAATTTAGGTAATACTGTCCCAGTCTATTAGCTAACACCTTCGTCAATATCTTATAATCAGAACTCGCTTCTTCCAAAGCTTTCAGCTTTTCTTGCATTTTAATCAAGTCAACTTCCACTTGGCCCATTTGTTCTATTAAATCATCAACTAACTCTTTAAAAAATTCAGTCATTTTCTCTGACATATCTCTTATTGCTGTTTCAACAACTGCAAAACGATTGCATAAAGTCTCCAACTTATCAAGGATATTATTCTAGTCACGCGCCATCCCACCATCACTGCCAAGCTCAATAAGTCCCAAGACCATTCTTATGCCACTCCCTTTTGGGATTTCACTCAATGTTCCTGCTTGAGGGGGGCGCGTGGCAAGATGGCGTAGAGGACAGACGTGCGGTCCCACCCTCCCTCAGCTAGTTTTTAAAGCACCAGTTTTTAAAGTTTATAAAAGAGATTAAAAGTTATATTTTTATTTTGGGGAACATTAGTGAGTTAGAATGGCTACTAATGTAAAATAAACGAAAACTCAACTGCAGAAGAAATTACCTTTTAAAAGTGCTGAAGAATTGAGGCCTACCTGTTCAATTGAAGCCACGGACCTGACGTTTGGAACCTACAAGGCGCAGAGGACTCCTACCCGGCTAAGTATGATGCCAGCACTGACCTTGCCTCTGCAAGATGGCACCTGCTTGACGACGAGTTCAGCCGGTGCCGAACCATGCGTCCACGATGTTGGGCGCATGGGCGACCCGGCTGAGAGAAGAGCCCTTGAGCCCGGGCTGCCATCAGGTGGGCTGGGGATGTGCAGAATGGCGTCGGAAGTCACACCTTGTGCAGTTCCTGGCCTTACCGGGCATGTGCGGTGCTTCAAGGGTCTGGGACCTGTTGGACCATGTGTGGGCTGTGGGTGGGGCCTGAGCGGCGCCATCCCAACGTGGTCAGGACGCCGTCGTCGGGTGTACAGACCCACAGTTGCACCGGGAGGGGTCTGACAACGCTGGAAGAAGCAGACTTGCCTTTACTGAGCATCTTACAGGAACAATTGGAGGTGGAGACCAGAGAAGGTAGGCCTCAAAAAGTGGAACTGGAATGGAGTCTGTGTTTACAGTTCTGGAAGGGATTGCTTATCAAATCGACAATATGTGTAAAGAAATGACTTAAGGATTTTTAGAAGTGACAACCAAAATAACTACTATGGCTGAAGATAAGTCTGCAGTTAAGAGTGATGTTAATCACTGTATTAAATTAGTGGATACAGTGCAAGAAAATTTTTTACAAATTGAAACAGCTTTTCTTGAATGTAAAGATCAAGTTGAACGTAATAGGGAAAGAATGGAAAAAATGGAAGATTCCTTTGTGGATTGGGGAATTCAGAAGAAAGACATTGAAAAAAATTGATTCATTGGAAAATCAAAGTCGGAGAAATAATGTGAAAATTGTGGGTCTCCCAGAAGATATTGAAGGGTCCAATCCAATAAAATGTTTTAAGAACTGGATTCCAAAGGTGTTGGGCAGGGGTGTCAAACTCAAATTCACGGAGGGCCAAAATTAAAAACTTGGACTAAGTCGAGGGCCGAACTAAATATTTATTGAAAATTTTCAACAACATCTGCATGTTTTCTCTTCTTTCAACATATGTAATGTTAAACTTTAGGATATAACTTTAGGAGGATAATGTTACAGGTCAGGAGTAGGTAGCTCAAGTTCACCCTTTGCTTGACCTGAGGGAAACATATTTGGTCCCTGTGGAGATGTAGTCAGCATTCACAGGCTGTGTCCATTTTGGCCTGCATCAGGATTCAGCATTTCCTGCTCACTCCTCAGGCTCTAGGCCTCTATTCACCCTCGACCCACCATCCCTCTACCTGACCAGTCCTTTACCCAACCTCTACTCACCCCTCACTCCACTTGCTCTGCCTCTACCCACCCCATCCTATACACGCCCCTCTACTGCCTCTCCCCTCAACCTGTTCCTCCCTCTACCCGTCTCCCACCCTCTAATCACCCTCCCCTACTCGCCCTGCCCCTCCCCTTTTACCTCTTCCCTATCCACCCCTCCTTCTACTCATCCCTCCCTCTAACTGCCCCTCGCACCACCATAACTTCCCCTGCCCATTACTCCTCACCTACACCCTCTGCCCACCCCTGCTTACCCACCCACTCAGGCCCAGCGCGCTGCCGATCAGCCTTTGCAGAACAGCGGGGGCCGTGCGCAGCCTGCATTTACGTCGCGCCGACAGGAAATCACAGGCGCTCGCCAATCCGCCACACCGCTCGACAGGTGGGAGAAGTGACTGGTTGTGCAGGGAGCCTTCCAACTGGCTTGCTGGCTGATGACATCGACAGACTTCTCGTGTTACTATTTTGTTTTCTCAAAGTTTGCACGGTCAACCTGCAACACTCTTGCTCCCTCTGCTTCCCGTAGATCTGATGCCCGGGTGTTGTTATGATTCCCAGCAGAAGGTTTGTGGAACTTTACCATTCTGGATTCCTTTTTGAGAATATTCTGGCCATCTTTTAAGGGGGGTGGTTTTAGGGGGGTGGTTTTAGGGGGGTGGGGATAGTTAGGGGGTGGGGAAGGATGTGCAATGAAGGGGGAGGATGGTGGGGGTGACATTACCAAAAAACAGCATCAGCTCTCGCTGCAGGGCGGGCCACCTCTAATACATTTTTGAAATGATCTTGCGGGCCAAATATAATTATATCGCGGGCCAATGGGCCAGAGTTTGACATGTGTGGTGTTGGGCAATGAGTTTTTTTTGGAAGGCTTAGAATTGGAACGTGCATATAAACCGTTACGAAAGAAACTGTTACTGAGACAACCGCCACGGGCGGTTTTAATTCGTTGCTTGAAATACCAGGACATAGAAATGATATTACGGTACTAAGATAGGTGGAATAGTGGATAATGAAGAAGGTTTTTAAGGATTGCAGAGGGATTTGGGCTGCTTAGAAAAGTGGGCTGAAAAATGGCAGATGGAATTTAATGCTGATAAGTGTGAGGTGCTTCATTTTGGTAAGAAGAATCAGAACAGGACATACGTAGTAAATGGGAGAGCATTGATGAATACAGAAGAGCAGAAGGATTTAGGAGTAACGGTACATTGTTCCCTGAAGGTAGAAACTCATGTGAATAGGGTGGTGAAGAAGGCTTTTAGTATGCTGGCCTTTATCAATCATTGCATGGAATATAGGAGTTGGGAAGTGATGTTGAAATTGTATAAGGCGTTGGTGCGGCCTAATTTAGAGTTCTGTGTGCAGTTCTGGTCGCCTAATTATAAGAAGGATATAAACAGAGTGGAGAGAGTGCAGAGAAGATTTACCAGAATGTTACCTGGGTTTAAGCATCTAGAGTACAGGGAGAGATTGGGCAGATTAGGTCTTTATTCTTTGGAGCGTAGAAGGTTGAGAGGGGATTTGATAGAGGTATTTAAGATTATGAAAGGGATAGACAGAGTGGATGTGGATAGACTATTCCCGTTAAGAGTAGGAGAGATTGAAACAAGAGGACATGAGTTAAGAGTTAAGGGGCAGAGGTTTAGAGGTAACTTCTTTACTCAGAGAGTGGTCGCGGTGTGGAATGAGCTTCCGGGAGAAATAGTGGCGGCAGAGTCAATTTTATTATTTAAGAAAAAGCTGGACAGGTCTATGGATGAGAAGAAGGTGGAGGGTTATGGTCATTGTGCAGGTAGGTGGGACTAGAGAGGAGTGTTTGGTTCGGTGTGGACTAGAAGGGCCTAATGGCCTGTTTCCGTGCTGTAATTGTTATGTTATGTTGGCGGTGCAGAAAGCACGACAAAGTCAAACTCCAATGATGGTCCAAAACAACAGAGTATTTTTCTATGCAGATTTGAGTCAAGAGATTATTAGGAAACGTCGGGAATTTAACTCGGCTAAAGAAATATTGTGGCGGAAGGGTTACAAATTTGCATTTCGTTACCCTGCAGTCTTTTATGGTAATTTTCAATCTCAATTTTTTGAAAATGACCATGATGCATTAATTTTTGCTAATTCACTACCTGATTTGCGAGGATATGGAAGATCTTCGCCGCCGTCGCCTAACAAGAAGACAAATGGAAATGGGAATGGGAAGAACAGGAAAAATGGGAAGAATGGAAAGAAAGAAGTTTTAACACAAAGTCTTATTGACATTGAAGATCCGGAACAATCATTGGGAATGGAGTCACTGGGATGAATATATTTACAGTATTTGATTGTGTTGATGTGAATAATGTATTTCTGACTGGCGGAGGGGGATAGCACTGAAATCTTTGATAGTCATCGCAACTAGTGGGGTTTACCACATCCAGTTTTTTAGGGTGTTACTACCTTTGGGTAGTGTTTTTTGGATAGTTATAATATCTAGGGGAGGGATAGTGATTTAAGTTATTATAAGGGGAGTGATATTTTGTAGTGAGAGATTATATTGTTAATTTGTAAGGATGTTTAATTTGAAATTTGCAACTTTTAATGTTCAGGGGTTAAATAATCTGATTAAGCAAAAGCGAGTTTTGGCTTATATTAAGAAAATGAAAATTGACATTGCCTTTTTACAAGAAACTCATTTAACTGAAAAAGAATATTTGAAATTGAAGAGAGATTGGGTTGGACATGTGTTCTCTTCTTCATTTAATTCTAAGGCAAGAGGTGCAGCAATTTTAATTCATAGGAATTTGCCTTTTGAATTACAAAATATGGAAGGAAATGTTGGACGGGTCTTAAGGGTGAATTGTAAAGTTTTTGTTGAACCTTGGACTTTGCTCAATGTTTACACACCTAATGTGGATGATGAGCGTTTTATTTCTGATGCTTTTTTTTAAAAAATTTTTTATTTTTCACACCAAAAATCACATTAGCCATGATATACACTATTTCTTTTTCTCACATATACAGTGACTTTTTCTCCCCCCCCCCCTCCTCCCAAGCCACCCCCCCGCCCCCCCTCTCATCCATTTTAGGTATACAATCTAGGTTGCATTAAGCCAGTCAGACAATGTTGTCATTCAACAAAAATACACCAGAAATTCTACTGAGTCCATTCTTTTCTTTCCTTCTCCTTCCATCAACTTAGGTAATGTTTGTCCCCGGTAGGTTTTCGCTATTGTATTTAATGTAAAGCTCCTATACTTGTTCGAATATTTCAATATTATTTCTTAACCTATATGTTATTTTTTTCTAATGGAATACATTTATTCATTTAAATTTAGTAGTTTCTTCCTTTTAATTTGGTTATGTATTCCATTAATATTTAAAGTCATATAGTTCAGCGTAGCCCTTTTATATTTTGTTTATCTTCTCTTTCCGTTTTTCCATCATTACCATTCCTCCTTTTCCATTTCTGTTTTCTTATTTTCAACTCTTTATAAGACAACATTCCTACAACATCCAACATTTTCCTTATTCTCCTATTTCTATCTTATTTATCCCCAATCTCCCCTTCCCCTCCTGAGTTGTCCTTTATCCCTTGTCGGACAACCACATCTCCCCTCTCCATTTGGATTTGCGAATCCACTCGCAAGCGTCAACTGATTTTGCAGTGACCGCTATTTCCCCCCACCCCGCCCCCCCCAGAAAAGATTTCACTTTTCATATGTCACAAAGGTCACTCTTTTAATTCCCTCCTTATTCTCTCTATTCCCTTACCTTCCCTTATTAATTCTTGTCTATACTATCTATATTTTCCTCTAAGTACAGATACATTCACGTATGCACATTGTCTCTATTCACTCTTATACCTCTTTACTCGCATACATATCAATCGTGATCATTTTTACTCTCATTACCCGTCTTCATCCCTCAGTCTATTTTTGTCTTTACCCACATACATATCAATCGTGATCATTTTAACTCTCATTACCCGTCTTCCTCCCTCAGTCTATTTTTGTAATTGTTCTGCAAATTTTCGTGCTTCTTCTGGATCCGAGAATAGTCTGTTTTGTTGTCCTGGAATAAATATTTTCAATACCGCTGGATGCTTTAGTATAAATTTATACCCTTTCTTCCATAAAATCGCCTTTGCTGTATTGAACTCTTTTCTCTTCTTTAGGAGTTCAAAACTTATATCTGGATAAATGAAGATTTTTTGCCCTTTATACTCCAGTGGTTTGTTGCCCTCTCTTACTTTTTCCATTGTCTTCTCCAGTACCTTTTCTCTTGTAGTATATCTTAGGAATTTTACTACAATAGATCTTGGTTTTTGTTGTGGTTGTGGTTTAGAGGCCAATACTCTATGTGCCCTTTCTATTTCTATTTCTTGCTGTAGTTCTGGACATCCTAGGGTCTTAGGGATCCACTCTTTTATAAACTCCCTCATATTCTTGCCTTCTTCATCTTCCTTAAGGCCCACTATCTTTATGTTATTTCTTCTGTTATGGTTTTCCATTGTATCTATTTTTTGAGCTAGTAGTTCTTGTGTGTCTCTTTAGTTTTTTTATTAGATTCCTCCAATTTCTTTTTTAAGTCTTCTACCTTCATTTCTGCGGCTACTGCCCGCTCTTCCATCTTGTCCATTTTCTTTCCCATTTCTGTTAAGGTCATCTCTATTTTATTTATTTTCTCTTCTGTGTTGTTTATTCTTTTTCTTAAATCCTTAAATTCCTGTGTTTGCCATTCTTTAAATGACTCCATGTATCCTTTAATAAGAGAAAGTATATCCTTTATCTTGCCTTTCTTTTCTTCTTCTATTTCTCTGTACTCTTCCTCTTCTTCTTCCTCTGGGTTGGCCATCTGTTGTTTCTTTGGTGCCCTTTCCTCCTCTTCTTTCTTGTTTCTATTGTCTTCTGTGGTCTCTTCTTGCTGCAGGTGTTCTGCAGCTGTCGTTGCCGGCTGTGGAGATCGACTCCCCAGCTGGTCCCCCCTCCCGTCGGTGTGTTTTTTTTCATTCGCATCGCGCATGCGCGATTCTTCACGCATGCGCGGTTGCGCACTTTTACTCGGCTCTGCGAGCCATTTTTGTAGTCCATTATTTACCGACCTGAGGGAGCGGGTTTCTCTCTCCGCAGCGGGCCTCTTCGGACAGGTAAGGCCTTCACCTTTTTCCTCCTTTGTCTTCTCTTCCTCTCTTCTTACCGTTGCTTTCGATTTTTCTTTTTTTGTCGCCATCTTCTTTCCACCTTTATACTCACTTTTCTGTAACTTTTATTTCTGTGCCTTTGTGTTTTCCTTTGTTTTTCCCGACTTTTCTGGAGAGGGCTGGAGTTCACCGTCCGGCCACTACTCCATCACGTGACTCCACCATTTCTGATGCTTTTTTGTTGTTAAATCAAGCTAATGAAAATATCATAGTTGGGGGAGATTTTAATTGTGTTTTGGATCCTTTACTGGATAGACCTCGAAAAAGTATAAAGAAATCAAAGATGGTGACACAAATTGGGGCCTTGATGAAGGACTTAAATTTGGTGGATATTTGGAGAAGGGTCAATCCTACGAGAAGGATTTCTCTTTTTATTCGTCCCGACATGATTCATTTTCTAGAACAGATTTTTTTTTTTAAAAAGTATCAGCACATTTACAAGGAAGAGTTTTATAGGCAGAATATAAAAGTGGGGTTATATCGGATCATTCTTTATTATTTTTCTCTTGAGTAAGTTCAGAATTGGTACGTTCATCTTATAGATGGAGATTTAATACAATGTTGTTGAAAAGTCCAGAATTTGTTACTTTTGTTAAGGAACAGATTACTTTGTTTTTGACTGAGAATGCTAATTCTGTAGATAGTTGTTTTGTATTATGGGATGCATTAAAAGCTTATTTAAGAGGGCAGATTATTAGTTATACTACTAAAGTTAAGAAACAGTATATGGCAAAGAGTTTGGAACTGGAGAAGCAAATTGCTGAATTGGAGAAGGAATTTCAGAAAGATGTAATGGAAGATAAACAGTGGCTTTGGCTAATTTGAAATTACGTTATAATACATTGCAAACTTATCAATTTGAGCATTTAATTAATCGATCTAAGCAACGTTGTTATGAGTTGGGTGTGAGGGCACATAAGGTACTAGCGTGGCAGTTAAAGACGGAACAGGTTTCACGGACTATTAATGCTGTTAAAAAGAATTCAACAGTTACTTATAAACCTCAAGAAATAAATGACCAGTTTTATTCATTTTACAAAAAATTGTATATTTCTGAGGGGGAAACAGGATAGTGATTCTATTGAATCTTACTTATCTAAATTAATGTTACCAGCATTGGAAGAGGAGGATGTTATGGAATTGGAAGCTCCGTTTACAGAATTTGACATTAAGGGGACGATTGATTTTCTGTGGAATTTTATAAAAACTTTTATGAAGATTTATTGTCTGTGTTTGAGGAGGTGTTACAACAAGTAATTGAAGAGCATGAGTTGCCGGAATCTTGTCTTAGTGCTTTAATTACTGTGATTCCAAAAAAAGATAGAGACTTGTTGAAAGTGTCTTCGTATAGACCTATTTCTTTACTGAATGTAGATTATAAAATCATAGCGAAAGTGTTAGCAAATCGACTTGCCAAGTATTTACCTAAATTAATACATATTGATCAAACAGGTTTTATTTAGAAATGAAATGCTTCAGATAATATTCTTCGATTAATTACTTTGGTCAATGCATATCGACAACAGCCGAAAAAGCTTTTGACGAGGTTGAATGGGATTTTTTTATTTAAGGTGTTGGAAAAGTTTAAATTTGGCCCTTTTTTTAATTGGTTGGGTTAAAGCTTTATATACGAATCTGATTGCCAGGGTGGTGACAAATGGTCAAGTTTCATTACCGTTTAAATTGACACGTTCAACCTGACAAGGGTGTCCATTGTCACCAGCCCTGTTTGCATTGGCTATTGAACCGCTAGCTCAAACAATAAGACAGAATGAACAGATAAGAGGGATGAGAGTTATGGATGAAGAGTAAAAGACTAATCTATTTGCAGATAAGGTTTTTATATATTTGACAAATCCAGAACAATCATTGCCGCATTTGCGGGAATGTTTATTAAATACGGAACATTATCTGGATACAAGGTTAATTGGGATAAGAGTGAAATTTTGCCAGTTGGAGAAGGAGATTATTCAGAATATAAAAATATTATTAAATTGAAATGGTCTGATAAAATTAAATATTTAGGAATAATGGTCAATGTTGATTATCAATCTTTATACAAGTTGATTACATTCCTTTATTAAAAAAGATTAAAGCAGATTTAATTAAGTGGAAAGATCTCCCATTAACTTTAATTGGCCAAGTTAATTGTATTAAGATGAATATTTTTCCTCGAATTCAATATTTATTTCAATCAATACCATATTCTCTTTCAAAGGGATTTTTTCAGGATTTAAATAAAGCTATGAGAGAATTTTTATGGAAAGGTAAATTACCTCAGGTAGCATTATATTAACTTACTTAGAAGTATGCGTAGGTGTGTTTCAATTACCCCATTTTCAAAATTATTATGAAGCAGCCCAGTTGAAATTTATTAGTAGACTGATGGATTTGGCCCAACCCCCGAGATGGGCTAAAGTTAAGATGGCTTGTATTTCTGAAGTTGAGGTGCATCAATTTATATTTCGATGGAATGTAAATTTGTTGCGGGAATGTAATATGCAGATATTAAAACATCTATTCAAGGTACGGACTAAAAAAAGTAAGATTTTAGGATAAAAAGATAAACTGTCAATTTTAACTCCACCTACGGCTCCTAGAACGCTTCCACCAGCGTTGTCTCCGCTCCATCCTCAACATCCATTGGAGCGCTTACATCCCTAACGTCGAAGTACTCGAGATGGCAGAGGTCGACAGCATCGAGTCCACGCTGCTGAAGATCCAGCTGCGCTGGATGGGTCACGTCTCCAGAATGGAGGACCATCGCCTTCCCAAGATCGTGTTATATGGCGAGCTCTCCACTGGCCACCGTGACAGAGGTGCACCAAAGAAAAGGTACAAGGACTGCCTAAAGAAATCTCTTGGTGCCTGCCACATTGACCACCGCCAGTGGTCTGATAACGCCTCAAACCGTGCATCTTGGCGCCTCACAGTTTGGCGGGCAGCAACCTCCTTTGAAGAAGACCGCAGAGCCCACCTCACTGACAAAAGGCAAAGGAGGAAAAACCCAACACCCAACCCCAACCAACCAATTTTCCCCTGCAACCGCTGCAATCGTGTCTGCCTGTCCCGCATCGGACTTGTCAGCCACAAACGAGCCTGCAGCTGACGTGGACTTTTTACCCCCTCCATAAATCTTCGTCCGCGAAGCCAAGCCAAAGAAAGATATATCAATCAGCTTATTCCTTTTTCAATGTTTAATAATCATTTAAAGAGTTGGGACTCTAAGGGTATAAAGATGTTACAGGATTGTTTTGTAGAAAGACAGTTTCTTTCTTTTAATCAATTGAAAGAGCTTTTTGATATTGCTGAAAATTCTTTGTTTGTTTATTATCAACTTCGAGCTTTGGTGAAAGATATGTACGGTAGAGAGATGATTTTACCTATATTGACAGAATTCGAGTCTTTGATTTCTTCTATACCAAAAAGGGTTATATTTCTGTTATGTACCAAGTATTACAAGACAATATGGATAAACCGGAATGGGAGAAGTCTAAGCTTAAATGGGAAAATGATTTAGCCTTTGTTTTTCCTGAAGACTATTGGGCAGATATGTGTCATGACAGTGTTACTAAATTGATGCATGAGCGGTATGGAATGGTTAATTATAACTTTTTACATCAGTTGCATTTAACACCAGAGAAATTGAAAAAATATGGTTTTAGTAATTCAGACTCTTGTTTTAGATGTGGTGTATGTACCAGTACTTTTTCTTTTTTTACATGCTGTTTGGTCTTGTGTTTATGTACAACCATTTTGGCAAGAAATTAGGTTAACTTTGGAAAAACTATATGACATTAAGTTACCACTAGATCCATCTATTTTTTTAATGGGATATTATTCCTTTAAAGGGTTGGATAAATTTCAAATTGCTTTTGTACGCTTAGCATTTTCTGTAGCTCGAAAATATGTAGCAAGTACATGGAAAGATAATATAGTGATTAATATAATGCGATGACATAATGAATTGAAAGCTTGTAATGTTATGGAAAAAATTACATATGATCTGCATGATAATTTTTTTGTTAATAAGTGGTTACCATATTTGGAATATATGCATTTAGATGTATTTTGATTTATTATATATTCTTAGTTTCTGTTTATATATTTTTGGCTCTCCTTAAGAGAGCTGGCTGATGGGGTGGGAGGGTGGGTGAGGTCTTTTTTTTCCCTGTTTTTAAAAAAAATATATACACTTATATAAAATTGTCTATATGGAATGTATGCTGTATGATTACTAATGATCTTTTAAATAAATAAAGTTTAAAAAAATGTTCATGCTTGAGTTGGCGTCTCCTCCGATATAGGTTTTTGATGTCTCGGCTTCTTAACTGTTCATTTTGTTCATCCACAGTGAAAAAATTCTTAACTTTAAACTTTTAAACCGTCTTTTTAAAACTCTAAGGAGAGCTCATCCAAGACATGTCTGCTAGTTCTTTCGCATGACCATGCCCCAGTGGCGTGGATCCTTGATGATTGTTGCTGCTCTCTGATGGAAGTGTTCCATGTAGATTTTCTCAATGCTGGGCTGTGTCCAGTGCCTTTTTCAGGGTTCTCTGCTCAAAGGTAGTGGTGCTCCCACATCAGGCAGTGATGCAGCCAATCAGCACATTTTCCACGACATACGTGTATAAGTTTGCCAAGGTTTTCGACGTCATGCCAAATCTCCGCAAACTCGTCTGTTCCCCACAACCCTTAGTTATCCTACTATTCAAAAAGACTATCTGTGTCTTAAAATACATTCAAAGAGGAAACTTCCTTTACTTCTTTGGCAGAGGATTCCACAGATATATTACAAAAAAAAAAGAAGTTCACACCAGTCATGTCAGCTCTGTATAATGATAAAATTTCCTATCCAACATGTATTTTCTATAATTGAGAAAAAAAACAGAAAAAGAAATACGATTTGGACTTTCAAACTGGAGAATTGGACTACTAAGTTATTGAGCAGTTTTAACTTACTGAATGAAGTGAGCCAGACTGCAGTAATCTGTGGAGCAGATCACTGGAGATGCATGGGAGGCTGTCAGAAGACAGAAGCATGGCAAGCAGGCTGGCATCAGGATTAGACTGAGTTAACCCATTCAAACCTGCACCCCCTATAGCCCAATTCACAAATGTAGACTGCTTGAGAAAAAAAATGGATTACTTAAGGCTGCATCTGAACTAGAAAGAACGACAAGGCTGCTGTGCTCTGGTCCTTACACAAGTGTGGCTCCAGGACACCATTCCAGATTCAGCAATCCATCTAGATGGTCTTCTCTCCTTTCAGGCAAACGGAGATGCTGCTGCTTCTGGCTAGACTTGAGGAGGGGTGTGTGCATTTACATCAGTGAGAACTGGTGCACAAGAGTACCTGGTGGTAAAATACAGACCCAGGGAATTCATGTTTATGCTGATTGCCACAGTTTACATTCCGCCTTCGACAAATGAGGGTGAAGCCATGAAAGAACTTTATGGTGCCAACTGTGAAGCCCAGACATTTCACCTTGAAGGTTGTGTGATTGTAGCTGGCAACTTTAAACACATCAACCTGAAAACTATTATGGTTTCAACAGAATCATTTCGACACCAGACAAGAAAACACCCTAGATTGAATGTACACTAACATTCCTGGTGTTTATAAAGCTCCCACCTTGGATACATGAATCACATATCCATCCTACTAACCTTGGCATACAGACCATTGGATAAATGAACAAAGTCAGACTGCAGGGAGACCAAGATGTGGCCGGGGTGGGGGAGGCACAGTAGTGCTACAAGACTGCTTCGAGGCCAAGGATTGGAGTTGTTTCTGAGAGGCATTCACCTACAACAGCTACGTAAACATCGATGAGTACATGAGCTCAGTGATAGGCTACATTAGCAAGTGCATCAAGAATGAAAAGGAGATCAAATGCTACACCACAATGCTAATTGAAAACCATGGTTGGCAGAGATCAATGCACTTCTCAGATCTTGAGATGCAGTCTTCTGGACAGGAGACAAATTAGCATTAAGATCAGCCAGGGCTGAACATCTCCGTGTAATCCAGAAGGCAAAGTCTGGGTATGCTCAGAGGATCCATAATCAGCTGACTGACACTGGCAACACGAGGTGCATGTGGCAAGGTATCTAAACAATATACAGATCACAATACAACCTTGCAAGTCAACAACAAGGACACCTCCCTTCTGGAGAGACTGAACATCTTCCACACATGGTTCCATGAGAAGAACAGGCTGACGCCAAAGAACATTACAGCACAGGCCCTTCAGCCCACAATGTTGTGCTGACCCATATATACCTACCATGATAAAAACCTCTCCCAACCTTATAACCCTCTATTTTTCTTTCATCCATGTGCCTTTCTAAGAGTCTCTTAAATGCCCCTATTGTTCCAGCCTCCACCACCATTCCTAGTAATGCATTCCAGGCACCCAACAACTCTGTGTAAAAAAAAAAACTTATCCTTGATGTCTTCCCTAAACTTCCCTCCCTTCAGTTTGTACAGATATCCTTTGGTGTTTGCTACTCCTGACCTGGTAAGAAAGTACTGTCTACCTTATCTATGACTCTTGTAATCTTGTAGACCTTTAGTAATTCACCTCTCATCCTTCTTCATTCCAAAGAGAAAAGCCCCAACTCTGCTAACCTTGCCTTCTAAGTCACATTTTCCAATTCAGGCAACATCCTGGGTTCTGTACCATCACCAAAGCTTCCACATTTTTCTTGTAATGAGGTGACCAGAATTGAACACAATATTCTGCGTGGTCTCGCCAGAGATTTATAGAGCTATAATGTTACCTCACAACTCCTAAACTCAATCCCCCAACTAATGAAGCTTAGCATACCAAAAGATTTCTTAACTGCCCTATCAATCTGCATGGCAACCTTGATAGAACTATAGATTTGGACCCCAAGTTATTCCATAATGTCAAGTATCCTACAATCATGTATTCTGCCTTCAGGTTTGACCTTCCAAAATGCATCACCTCACACTTATCCAAATTGAACTCCACCTGCCACTTTTCCACCCAACTTTGCATCCTGTTTTAACCTATGACAACCTTTAATTTTTAATTTAGACATACAGCATGGTCACCAGCCCTTTTGGTCCATGAGCCTGTGCTTCCCAATTACACCCAATTGACCTACAGCCCCCATTATGTTTTTTTTAATGATGGAAGGAAACCGGAGCCCCCTAAGGAAACCCATGCAGACGTGGAGAGAACGTACAAATGCCTTACAGACAGCATGGGATTCAAACCCAGGTACCAATCGCTGACACTGTAACAGTGTGGTGTTAACCACTATGCTAACTGTGCAGCCCTAACACTATCCACAACATCTCCAACCATTGAATCATTTGCAGATTTACTGACCCATCCTTCTGCTTCGTCATCTAGGTCATTTATAAAATTCAGAGCAGGGATCCCTGAACAGATCCCTAGGGGAACTCCACTGGTCACAGACCCCCAGGCAGAATACTATCCATCCATGACTACCCTCCACTTTCTACAGGCAAGCTAATTCTGAATCCACATAGCCAAAGTTCTATGGATCCCATGCCTTACGAGTTTCTGAACGAGTCCATATACATCACATGCATCACCTTATCTTCATCAATTTCTTTTGTTACTGCCTCAAAAAACTCAATTAGGCCTGTGAGGCAAAGCCTTCCCCTCACAAAATCATATTTACTTATCCCCAGGATTGTACTTCTCTAAATGCTCATGAATCTCATCCTTAAGAATCCTCTCCAATAGTTTGTCCACCACTGACGCAAGACTCACTGAATTCTCCTCATTACATTTTTTAAATAAGGGAACCACATTGCTATTCTCCAATCCTGCAGTATCTCCCCTGTGGCCAAGGTGGATGCAAAGATCATTGCTAATGACCTGCAATTTCTTCCCTCCCTAATGCAAAATCTAATTTATGCTTCCTTCTTCTTAACTAGCTGCCTCAACTGTTTTGTCAACCATCTTTTCCCTGTCTCAGTGGAACAGAATCCCAGGCAAGTGGTCTTCCACATTACTTCTGTGCTTTTTCCCCCCAAGAAAATCTATTCTTAATTTACTCTCCCTAGTTCTTGCCTCATCCCATCATAATTAGCCCTTCCCCAATTAAACACTATTATTTGGTCTGCTTTTATTCTTGTCAGGAATCCTTCCTGGACACACCTGACAAATTCTGTCCAATCACTCCCTCTTGCAGTAAGGAGGTGCCAGTCAATATTTGGGATGTTGAAATCTCTCACAACAACAACTTGTGTTATTTCACATCATTCTAAAATTTGCCTACTTATCTGTTCCTCGGTATCCCAAGCGCTATTTGGGGACAATAGATTACTCCCAATACAGTGATTGCTCCCTTCCTGATTCTGACTTCCACCTACACTAACTCAGAAGACAGTCCCTCCATAGTGTCCTCCCTTTCTGCAGTTATATTAAAGCATCTAAATCCCAGTACCTGGTAATCCTGTCCTTGCATCAGTCATGTCTCCGTTACAGCTATATCATTATAATTCCATGTACTAATCCATGCTCTAAGTTAATCTTTAGTCCTAATACTCCTTGCATTGAAATAGATACATTTCAAATTCTCCAATTGACTACTTTATGGTCCCTATCCTGTCTGTCCTTCCTCACAAACCCACAACACACTGAATCAACTTTTCCACCTTCTAACCTATCTTCTGCCCTCACATTCTCCCTTCCTCCTTCCCAAACTAGTTTAAACTCTACCCAACAGCTGTAACAAACCTGCCTCCAAGGATATTGGTCCCTCTCCAGTTCAGGTGGAGCCCATCCTTTTTGTACAAGTCATACCTTCCCAGAAGAGATCCTAACGATCCATAAATCTGAACCCCTGCCCTGTGAACCAACTTCAGCCACACATTCATCTGCCACAATTTCCTATTCCTACCCTCACTGGCAGTAAGATTACCACCCTTGAGGTCTGGCTTTTCCATTCTCTATATTCTCTCTTCAGGACCTCATCCTTAATCCAATCTATGTTATTGGTAACAATGTGGATCACAACATCTGATTGCTCACCCTTCCACTTGAGAATGCTGCAGACTTGATCTGAGATGTCCCTGATCCTGGCACGTGGGAGGCAATATGTCATCTGGGAGCCTAACTATTTGCCCAACATCGAATCCTCAATCACTTTTGCTCTCCTCTTCTTCCCCTTCCCTTCTTAGCTGAAGGGCCAGACTCCGTGCCAAAAACCTGACAACCACAACTTGTCCCTGGTATATCATCTCCTCCTCCCCACCCCCAAACAGTATCCAAAACATTATACTTATTGTTGAGGGGGAACAGCCATAGAGGTGCTATTCCCCTTCCCTCTCCTAACAGCCAACAAATTATCTGTCTCTTGGCTTTTGGCTGTAACTCTCTCCTTATAGCTTCTGTCTATCACTTGCCCTGCCTCCCGAATGATCCAAAGTTCATCCAGCTCCAGCTCCCTAAAACAGCCGGATGCACATCTTGCAGGTGAAGTTATCAGGGATAATTGTGCTCTCCCAGATTTCCCACATCCTGCAATTAGAGTATTCCATTGTCCTTGCTGCTATCTCCACTACCTACTCTTTGTTACTATGCAAAGATCTTACCTGACCTTATCTATTATACATCCTCAGCTTCTGCTCTTTGAAGCCTCTTGAACCAAAGCCTCTCAATCCCCACTCCTACACTGAGCCATGCCTCTCAAACCAAAGCCCCTAAATCTCCACTCCTGCTTTGAGCCAAGCCTCTCGAGTCAAAGCCTCTAAATTCCTATTCCTGCACTGAGCCAAGCCTCTTGAGCCAAACCTCTAAATCCCCACTACTATAATGGGCTACTCACAGACTGGCTGTTCTGCTTGAGGTTCTCCTCTTTTTAATGCCTACAGCTAATTGGTCAGTGGAGAAATTTAAACAAGCACCGACCTCTTCTGCTGTATTTTCATTGCTCCTCTTCTCATTCACAGTTCCGATCTCTCAGTCCCTGACAGCTCCATCTCCCCCTGAAGAATAGGCTTCTCGCATAGCCACAGCCAAGATGAGGAGAATCCTATCTAGAGTGAACCCACACAAGGCAGTGGGGTCCAGACAACATATCCGGTCAGGTTCTGAAGGACTGTGCAGACCAACTGATGGACGTTCCTTACATCATTGCAGCAGTCCATCTTCCCCACAGGTTTTAAGGTAGCCACCATCATCCCAGTGCCAAAGAGGATGACAGTAACAGGTCTCAACGATTACCGCTCAGTGGCACTGACCTCCACCATCATGAAATGCTTCAAGTATCTGGTAATGGTACATATCAAAACACACCTCCTAGAGACATAGGACTCATTTCAATTTTCCCACAGACAGAACTGTTCCACTGATGACGCTATAGCTTTTTCCCTCAACTCCGTGCTGACCCACCTGGAGAACAATGCCTCATATACCAGGCTGCTGTTCATCGACTTCAGCACCTCTCTCTGTAAATGGATTTTGGACTTCCTCACAAAAAGACCAGAGTCTGTCCAGGCTGGCAGCAGAACGTTGAGCACCATCACATTGATCACTGTGCTCAGCCCGTTTCTGTTCATGCTGCAATGTCAAATCCAGCTCCAACAGTCATCAAGTTTGCAGAATGACACGATGGCCTGATCAGCAACAATGAGTCAGTCAGAATTTATTGTAATTTTTAAAACCGTAAAACAGTCATAAAAAGGAAAATGCATTTCTCCAGGACAAGGTGTTACTTAATAACAAATACTATACACAAGACCAAACAAAGAAGTGGGTAAAATGGCACCGTAGCAAGAGGCAGCTGCAAGCAACTGCCGCGCAGCCATCTTGAACCACCATCTTATCCCAGCCTCCCACTTACAATTTTATCCCTTACATTAGATTTAACTTTAAAACAAATTACTCATCAGAATGTACAAAATAATGGTGAACGGAACAGGTTTATAGACCGAAGCCAGTGCATGAGCTCAGTAAGATAGGATAGCAATGTCCAAATCAGCATAAAGTGACTCCTGGCTAAACAGTTGCCACTCCCCCGTCCAGAGGGTGCTGCAGCCTTCCGCGGTTTCCAACGACTACCGGGCCACAGATGGTAGCGCAAGTCCTCCAGCCTATTTTTCAGGGAAATTCCCCTCAGTCTACAGTTCCTCGGCACCTTGGCCCCGGCATTGGGTGCTGCTATACCCGCATTCCCGGCTGACACGCCCGTCATGGGTGCCCACCGTTCCAAACACTCAGGCTAATTCCTTAACTCTTCACTGTTCTTCCAACCAACAGGATGGTGCCACCAGCAATGCAGAAGGCCCTCACCTTGAGGCTGCCGGCCGCTGCCCTGCTGACTTCAGCCTTGAGGTACTCCAGCTTTCTCCACCTACTCTGCTCACTGCACCACCATCCCCGACACTGTGGGTTAATTCGTGACCAATGAGCTCTCTACCGCCAGCACCAGCCATTCAAGTCAGACCTCAACAACTTCAAGAGATCTGCTTCTTTTGTGATGTCTCCAGCATTGCCTTTCCTGTTCCCCATCGTTCCAGAGACCGTCCTCGATTCATTTCAGTGTTCCTTCACGGCACCTACTTAGGTAAATGTAACACCAGTGTCCGGAGAGGTCACTGTGAGCTGCAGTCGTGTCACCATCTTGGATCGCAAAACAGTAAAGAGGTGGAAAATCTTGTGAAATGATGTGAGAATAACAATCTGAGTCTCAAAGTGGACAAGATGAATGAGATGACTGTGGACTCCAGTAGGATTAAGGACGACCACCCTCCACCACTCATTAATAGCTTGGAACTAGAGAGTGAAAAGCACCAAGTTCCTCGAAGTCCACTTAAGAGGTGACCTATCCTGGATATACAACATCTCCTCACTTGTCAAGAAGGTGCAACAGGACTTCCTTAGAAGGTTGAGGGCCACCATTCCGTCAACTTTCCACAGGAGCTCTATCGAGGGCATCCTGGCCAGCTGCATCACAGTGTGGTACAGTTGCTGGAAAGCATCAGATTGGAGGTTAATCCACAGGACCATAAAAATAGCAGAGAGGATCACTGGGATCTTCCTCTCCCTAATGATGTAATTTACTGGGATTGTTGTTTAGAGGGCTCGCAAAATCCAGGAGGACCCATATCTCTGTCCTCGCTCGCAGTATCTTCTAGCTACTCCCGTCAAGAAAAAGATACAGAAGTTGAAAAGCTGAGGAATGGCTTTTCCCATGAATAGAAAGACTCCTGGTGAACTGCTAAAACAACTCTCCACGATGCTACTATTTACTGATAATATTTATTTTAATATACATACACATATGTACTGTGTATATGTATCATTGGTCTATATATGTGTTATATCTATAAATATGTTTATACTGTTCTGTACCATGGACCAGAGAACGCCATTTCATCAGGTTGTACTGGTACAATCAGATGACAAACTTGAACTCTCTGGGAGAAGCAGTTCCTCCTTATCCACCCCCTAATCTTCTTATGTTCACTAGTTTTAGTCTCATCCACCAGTGGAAACAGCTCCCTGCTTCTATATTATGTGTTCCTTTCATAATTTGAAAAGTCCCCACCCCATCATTCTAATTTTCAGGCTTCTCAATCTCTCTTTATAAGCTAACCCCATTTCCAGAATTAACCTCTACATCGCCTCCAAAGTTAGTCCAGCTTTTCTCAAGTAAGGCAACCAGAATTAAACGCAACACTTCAAGTGCAGCCTCACCAGTACCCTGTACAGTTGTTACAGACCCTCCCTGCTTTGAACTTAATCCCTTTAGCAATGAGGGCCAACATCCCATTCACCTACACTTGATTACCTGTTGCATCTACAAACTATCCTTTGTGATTCATGGACAAGTACACCAATCTCAATCTCAATTAATGTTGGCTTTAAAGGTACGGATGTTGCACTTTACCTTGTGGTGATTATGGTCCACCAAGCCACCAATGACATAAGCTTTGCTTGCATCCAGCTCATTAAGCATGTTAGGGGAATCAGAAGTGAGATAAACCAGATCTTCATTCTTTATTACTTCAATGAAATGCTTTGCAGTAACAGTGATTCCCTGAAAAAAAAATACAACAAAGCAAGACATTACTGCAACATCAAGTTACAATAATATCTTTTGGCATTATAAAATGTCCCAATGCACTTCACAGGAGTTACATCATGCAAAATTTTCTCCAAGCCATAATCAAAAATATTAGGATAGTTGATGACGTTTGGTTAAAGAGTTTGGTTTTTAGCAGCATCTTGAAATGGGTCAAGAATGGAAAGAAGAAGAAAGGGAGTCACGTGATGGAGTAGTGGCTGGTCGGGTGGAACCAGCCCTCTCCAGAGAAAAGAAAAATAGTGTGAAAAAACAGAGCCCAATAAACATACAAGCTCAATACAGGAAGAAAAAGATAAAGTTACAGAGAAGAGACAGAAGATGGCACCCAAAAGAGAAAAAGTAAGATTAACAGTGAAAAGGGAAGGAGGAAAAGCACAGGAGAAGAAAGAAGAGAAGAAGGCCTTAACTGCACGTTGGAGCAGAGAGCCACCGTGGAGAGGAGCGGCCGATCTCCGGTGTTGGTGAGTCCCCAAAGGAGCAGTGTCCTCACGACCAGCGGACTACAAAAATGGCTCGCAGAGCCAAGAATTAGGTGCGCAACTGCGCAAGTAAAAGAAAAGTTTAACGCTGGCAGGAGGGGAACTCAGATGAAGAGCGGCCAGCTGAGAGACGCCCAGTATCGGGGCGTTCGGCTGGGGGAAGCAAGCAAGAAAGAAAAGAAGAGTGGTGAGAAAGAGAATGAAGGGCTGGAAGAGGGCGAGCAGCAACGGGGTGATTGGCAGGGGGATGACCTACGGCAGGAGGCCCAACAACAGAAGCAGCTCACCAGAGAAGGATGAAGACACACAGCGGCACAGAGCGGCACAGAGCGGCACAGAGCGGCACAGAGCGGCACAGAGCGGCACAGAGCGGCACAGAGCGGCACAGAGCGGCACAGAGCGGCACAGAGCGGCACAGAGCGGCACACAGCGGCACAGAGCGACACACAGCGACACAGAGCGACACAGAGCGACACACAGCGACACACAGCGACACACAGCGACACACAGCGACACACAGCGACACACAGCGACACACAGCGACACACAGCGACACACAGCGACACACAGCGACACACAGCGACACACAGCGACACACAGCGACACACAGCGACACACAGCGACACACAGCGACACACAGCGACACACAGCGACACACAGCGACACACAGCGACACACAGCGACACACAGCGACACACAGCGACACACAGCGACACACAGCGACACACAGCGACACACAGCGACACACAGCGACACACAGCGACACACAGCGACACACAGCGACACACAGCGACACACAGCGACACACAGCGACACACAGCGACACACAGCGACACACAGCGACACACAGCGACACACAGCGACACACAGCGACACACAGCGACACACAGCGACACACAGCGACACACAGCGACACACAGCGACACACAGCGACACACAGCGACACACAGCGACACACAGCGACACACAGCGACACACAGCGACACACAGCGACACACAGCGACACACAGCGACACACAGCGACACACAGCGACACACAGCGACACACAGCGACACACAGCGACACACAGCGACACACAGCGACACACAGCGACACACAGCGACACACAGCGACACACAGCGACACACAGCGACACACAGCGACACACAGCGACACACAGCGACACACAGCGACACACAGCGACACACAGCGACACACAGCGACACACAGCGACACACAGCGACACACAGCGACACACAGCGACACACAGCGACACACAGCGACACACAGCGACACACAGCGACACACAGCGACACACAGCGACACACAGCGACACACAGCGACACACAGCGACACACAGCGACACACAGCGACACACAGCGACACACAGCGACACACAGCGACACACAGCGACACACAGCGACACACAGCGACACAGACACACAGCGACACAGACACACAGCGACACAGACACACAGCGACACAGACACACAGCGACACAGACACACAGCGACACAGACACACAGCGACACAGACACACAGCGACACAGACACACAGCGACACAGACACACAGCGACACAGACACACAGCGACACAGACACACAGCGACACAGACACACAGCGACACAGACACACAGCGACACAGACACACAGCGACACAGACACACAGCGACACAGACACACAGCGACACAGACACACAGCGACACAGACACACAGCGACACAGACACACAGCGACACAGACACACAGCGACACAGACACACAGCGACACAGACACACAGCGACACAGACACACAGCGACACAGACACACAGCGACACAGACACACAGCGACACAGACACACAGCGACACAGACACACAGCGACACAGACACACAGCGACACAGACACACAGCGACACAGACACACAGCGACACAGACACACAGCGACACAGACACACAGCGACACAGACACACAGCGACACAGACACACAGCGACACAGACACACAGCGACACAGACACACAGCGACACAGACACACAGCGACACAGACACACAGCGACACAGACACACAGCGACACAGACACACAGCGACACAGACACACAGCGACACAGACACACAGCGACACAGACACACAGCGACACAGACACACAGCGACACAGACACACAGCGACACAGACACACAGCGACACAGACACACAGCGACACAGACACACAGCGACACAGACACACAGCGACACAGACACACAGCGACACAGACACACAGCGACACAGACACACAGCGACACAGACACACAGCGACACAGACACACAGCGACACAGACACACAGCGACACAGACACACAGCGACACAGACACACAGCGACACAGACACACAGCGACACAGACACACAGCGACACAGACACACAGCGACACAGACACACAGCGACACAGACACACAGCGACACAGACACACAGCGACACAGACACACAGCGACACAGACACACAGCGACACAGACACACAGCGACACAGACACACAGCGACACAGACACACAGCGACACAGACACACAGCGACACAGACACACAGCGACACAGACACACAGCGACACAGACACACAGCGACACAGACACACAGCGACACAGACACACAGCGACACAGACACACAGCGACACAGACACACAGCGACACAGACACACAGCGACACAGACACACAGCGACACAGACACACAGCGACACAGACACACAGCGACACAGACACACAGCGACACAGACACACAGCGACACAGACACACAGCGACACAGACACACAGCGACACAGACACACAGCGACACAGACACACAGCGACACAGACACACAGCGACACAGACACACAGCGACACAGACACACAGCGACACAGACACACAGCGACACAGACACACAGCGACACAGACACACAGCGACACAGACACACAGCGACACAGACACACAGCGACACAGACACACAGCGACACAGACACACAGCGACACAGACACACAGCGACACAGACACACAGCGACACAGACACACAGCGACACAGACACACAGCGACACAGACACACAGCGACACAGACACACAGCGACACAGACACACAGCGACACAGACACACAGCGACACAGACACACAGCGACACAGACACACAGCGACACAGACACACAGCGACACAGACACACAGCGACACAGACACACAGCGACACAGACACACAGCGACACAGACACACAGCGACACAGACACACAGCGACACAGACACACAGCGACACAGACACACAGCGACACAGACACACAGCGACACAGACACACAGCGACACAGACACACAGCGACACAGACACACAGCGACACAGACACACAGCGACACAGACACACAGCGATACAGACACACAGCGATACAGACACACAGCGATACAGACACACAGCGATACAGACACACAGCGATACAGACACACAGCGATACAGACACACAGCGATACAGACACACAGCGATACAGACACACAGCGATACAGACACACAGAGATACAGACACACAGAGATACAGACACACAGAGATACAGACACACAGAGATACAGACACACAGAGATACAGACACACAGAGATACAGACACACAGAGATACAGACACACAGAGATACAGACACACAGAGATACAGACACACAGAGATACAGACACACAGAGATACAGACACTGAAATTCTTGGTCTTCTTCCTCCTCTTCTTCTAAGGACAGAAGAAGGTAAAATAGAAGGACAAAGTTTAGATAAAGCCTTTTTCGAAGAACACTGACTGAATTCCTGAGTTTATGGTCTCAAATGCTGAAGACACAGCACACAATAACAAAGTGATTAAAATCAAAACATACATCAGAGCAAAATCACTACAGTCAGAGATCTGGGAGAGTAGCAAAGGTCTGAAGAAATTACAAAGATTACAATGATAATTAAAAGATTTATAACAAACATGTACATCAAATTAAAAAGAATGGCTATCATTAGAATTTAGTGCAATCAAATGAAAAATGAAAAGAACTGAAAACAGAATGCAAAGCTTAGAGTTGGTCATGACTGAAATAGGGAAAAGAGTAGAAAATGTGGAGGAACGAGAAGCTGCTGTAGAAATAGAGATAAATGATTTAAAAGGGAAGTTGGAAGAGAGCGAAAAAAAATTAAAGAGACACAAGATTTATTGTCACAAAAAATTGACGTATTGGAAAACTACAGTAGGCGAAACATAAAAATAGTGGGCCTGAAAGAAGGCAAAGGTCAGATATGAAGGAATTTACAAAAGGATGAATCCCAAAGGTGGTGGGAATGACAGATTCACATGAAGAAATAGAAATCGAAAGGGCATACAGAGGGCTAGTACCGAAACTGCCACCACATCAAAAATCGAGATCCATATTGTTAAAATTTCTAAGATATACGTTAAGAGAAAACATACTGGAGCAGGCAAGAAAGAAGGTTAGAGAAGACAATATGCCGTTGGAATATAAGAGACAAAAAATTATTATTTTTTTTTTAATAAACGCGGACATAAGCTTCGAACTTTTAAAGAAGAGGAAGGAATTCAACACGGCGAAAACAATCTTATGGAAGAAAGGGTATAACTTTATATTAAGACATCCAGCAGTACTCAAAGTATTTATTCCTGGGGAACGGAATAGACGCTTCTCAGACCCAAAAAATGCCCAAGAATTTGCTGAACATTTTCAGGACAGGAGAAGAGAGGAGGAGGAGTGACAAGAAGGATGACCGGCAAGAAAATATTCAAAAATATGTTAAAATATAAAGTAAAGATAATGTATATAAAGATTTAAAGATGGATAAGAGAAGGGGGAAAAAGAGAAAATAGGCGAGAGCTTTGTTATAAGTATAGGAAAATAGTGTTCTCTGGAGGGGGCTGGGGGGGGAGAATAATGGTCACTCCGAAATCGGTTGACGCTTGCGAGCAAGTTCGCAAACCAAATGGAAAGATGGAGGAAAAAAGAGAAAATGTCACTATGAATATTTAAAGAGATGCATCTGTAAATATATTGGTTGATATGGTTCATAGTGCGATAAATAAAGTATTACAAAAAAAATGGAAAGAAGACTGAATTCCTGAGTTTATGGTCTCAAATGCTGAAGACACAGCACACAATAACAAAGTGATTAAAATCAAAACATACATCAGAGCAAAATCACTACAGTCAGAGATCTGGGAGAGTAGCAAAGGTTTGAAGAAATTACAAAGATTACAATGATAATTAAAAGATTTATAACAAACATGTTCATCAAGCTGCAAGAGAAGGAAAATGATGAAATAAGCTACAAATCCAAACAAAAGTGGGAACAAGATCTAAACATAAAGACAAAAAAAATGAAATATGGGCAAAGCTTTGCTCCGGAACTATGAGAGATATAATAAATACAAGGTTACGCTTGATACAATATAATTGGTTACACAGGTTATATATCATGCCCCAAAAGTTAAATAAATGGGATCCAACAGTATCAGACAGATGTTTTCACTGTAAGAAGGAAATGGGAATAACAGTATATGCAATTTGGGCATGTGAGAAAGTGGAAAGGTTTTGGGAAGATCTAAATCAGATATTAAATAAAAATCACAAAAAGCAACATACCAAAAAATCCAGAGATCTTTCTTCTAAATAATAAAAGTAAAGAATTAGGCCTCACACTAGATGAAGCGCAAAAAAGATTTATTATGATAGCCTTAGTTGTAGCAAAAAAATGTATAATGTCAACTTGGAAATCAGAAGAGAGCCTGAGAATACAGCAAGGGTACATGGAAATGAATAAATGTATTCCATTGGAAAAAGTAACATACAATTTAAAAATTAAGACACATTATTTGAACAAATTTGGGAACCGTACATGGGACGCAACAGAGAGGGCCTACCACTGAACTTCACCCCCTAAAATGATAGAATGAGAAGAAGACGAAATGAACTGACCCAGTGTGTAAAAGTAGATGACACAATTTTCTTGTTTATTTTCATTGTGTGATGACATTATTTAATGGTTTTATTGTATTGTATATGTTGAACGTTTAATGGGTTTGGAGGGGGGTGGGAGGGAGGGAGGGGGAAAAAAGGGGAGAAAATGACACTGTGTATATTCAAGAGAGAAATGTTTGTGTGTATTTTAATTAATATGGTTCATGGTGTGAAAAATTTAAAAAAAATTAAAAAGAAAATTACAAAGATTGGGATTTGAAAACAAAGTTGGGAATTTTAAAATTCAAGTGTAACTGGACTCAGAGCCAAGACAAGATAGCTGTCGTGGCTTTCCCTTTTGAAAATATATATCTGCACCCTTCTCCAAAACAGAATTTACAATCAAGACCAAGCACTCTTGTCTATTGGTATGAGTAAACATGCCCAAGTGAAGCAAAATGTGAAGACCAGACCCAAAGGTTTAAGAGAAATCAGCAGGAAAATTATTCTGTGCTGGAGGATTTTAAGCTAATTTGAGGACTGCTCAGCAAGTTCTGACAAAATATCCAGTCAGAACACAGACTAGTGGAAGCAATGGTCATTTGACCAATCAATCACAACTAATCCATGAGAGCTTTTTTTGTACCTTCCAGTTTACCCATCCTTTGTCATTCTCATCCATATTTTTCTTCAGCTGTCCATTATGACTGGTTAAATACATCTAGTGCAAAAGGAATATAAAAATTAATATCTACTCAACAGGTCCTGAGTTTGTTATCATAATGATAAACTGTCAACATTTAGCATCACAGGTTCTGGAGAACACTGACAAAGTCACATTGAAAAAAATCCAGAAGTGTCTGTCACTTGTTACGTGGCTGGACAGAATCATTGTTTCTCCAACATATTCAGAGTAATCTTCTGAAATCAGTCAACTGATTAAAACTTAGCATTATCTCTATATAAAAAAAATAACCTAGAGATATTCTGCTTTATTGCACTAAAAAAACCCCACATTTTAACCCCTTAAAATAGTGTATTAATTTACCAAAAAAATTTTTTATATCAACTTCAACCTTAATATTATGTATGTCCCAATATTTAACTCACACTTAAATAAAAAAGTTATTTTTAACTCCTGGTTTGGCATCTATGACATTTGGCTGCTCAACTTAGTTGATCAGACAATTGTTGGTAGATCCCAGATGTTACTCAGAAATAGGTGTTGGGAAACAAACAAAAATAGAGACACCAAGATCTTTGAAATATGCTATTTTCAAGGTTAACTTTCCTATCACTCTAGTACCTGGGCCCATAAAGTTCTCCTCATCCATAAATTACTTTGTACCATTCCCTTCTTTTTTTTTTTAATTAAATTATCTTTGCAGACTCAAAGAACACATTTTTTTCCATTAAATACTGCCTGGAACCTTTTATATCTATCAGAATTGATAAGAATATCCTCATTTCACATTATAGAAAATGTTACCCCTGTAAATGCAGCCCTCTCAGTTTGGACGGCACAGTTAGCACAATACTATGGCAGTGCCGGCGACTGGATTTGAATCCAGTGGTCTGTAAGGAGTTTGTACCTTCTTCCTATATCTGTAAGGGTTTCCTTCGGGTGTTAAAACTTATTGGGATTGTAGATTAATTGTTGCATTTGGGGAGCACAGGCTTGCGGGTCTGTTACCATGCCATTATATCTAAATTTAAATATTATGAACAAGAAGTCTGGATAAATGTCCTCAAATCTCAGCAGAGTTTCTGAAACAATTGCCAAATCAAATCCTACTCTGGATACCCAGGCATACCAATCGAAATTCAGACTCCTATGCAATACTTTCAGATGAGACAGGAAATCAGCCATTGCCTATCTTTGAGAGACATGTAGAGCAGGCGTGGGCAAACTACAGTCTCTGTGCCAACTGTTGCCCATTTTTAAATGGTCGGTTAGAAAAAAATGGCAGCACTGCTGGAGCTGCTGTAAAAGAAGCGCAACCATTGGTGCAGACCTACAGAGAACGAAGTCTCAGCTCTCCCCCGTGCGTTCCATCTGGCCAGTATAAGTGCCATTGGCTCTGTACAGGCTTTAAGTGGACAGTTAAAGGAGTCAACGGTGATTGTAAACTGTCGGGCTAATATCATTTAGCTCATGGCTCCTTAATTTTTCTGTATGTGCCCCATAACCAAAAAGGTTTGGCCACTCTGATGTAGAAAATTCCACTGGCAATATATCAAAAACAGCAATGATATCAGGACAATGTCCACTTTAGAAGACCAAAAAATTCGCTAGGAGAAAGAATTACACATAGATCAGGGAGAAGCGATAAAAAGGAGTGTTTGCAGAGTTTGGGGTAGGATCTTTTCATAGTGGCCCAGAGTGGGTAGTGGAGATGGCAGCTAGGGCAGTGATATGCTCCAGTTGCAGCATGTGGGAGATCTGGGACAGCATGAGTATCCCTGATGACTATACCTGCAAGAGATGTACTCTGCTGAGGGTCCTTTATGGACCTTGTTAGGGAGCTGGATGAACTCCGGATCATTTGGGAGGCTGGAGGAGGGGAGGGGGGTGTTAGTGATAGACAGAGCTATAATGAGATAGTCACACCTAAGAGACATGTGACTGGGTGACTGTCAGAAGAGGGAAGGGGAATAGGCAGTCAGCATAGAGCACCTGGGACATTCCTCTGAACAATAGGCATACTGCTTTGGATACTGTTGGGGGGGGGGGGGGGGGGAGGTGGAGGTATGGGACAATCTGCCAGGCTCAAGTTGTAGTGGTCGGGTCTCTGATGTAGAGTCTGACCCTTCAGCTCAAAAAGGAGTAGGGGAGAGGAGAGCTATGGAGATTGGGGATTTGGTAGTCAGGGGGATAGACAGGGAGGTTCTGTGAACAAGACAGACTCCCAGATAGTAGGTTGCCTCCTAGGTGCCAGGGTCAGGGACATCTCAGATCGAGTCCACAGCATTCACAAGCAGGAGAGTGAGTAGCCAGATGTTGAGGTGCACATTGGTACCAAAGACATCAATAGGAAAAGAGATGGCAGGAGAACGGCAGAGCAGAGCTGGAGTTTCTGTGAGAAATTAGGAAGGGGCAAGACAACAATATTCCAAAAAAAAAAAAAAAAAATTTGAAAAGAAAAATAGCACAATTATGGCTGACAAGAGAAATCAAAGCCAAAGTAAAAATCAAGAGAGGCCAAACAAGGAAGTAAGAATACAGGTACCCACCACTATTCAAAAGTTCGCTTTGCGCCATTTCACTTTTACGAAAGATCTTCATTAGTACCTGTTTTTGCTCACTGAAAGAAGATTTTTGCTTTTATGAAAACAGATACCCGAGCAGCGAGAGTGCCGCCACCAAACTCCTTCCCCGGGAACTACACTCAGCATCAAGCCTCATTAGCTTTGAACAGAAGATGACCCTCTTCTTCTGTCTCCTACACCCCAGTCTCCTGTACCTCCCACCACCCCAACCTCCGTCGACTCAGCCTAACAAACCATCATCACACCTCTCAGCTTTCCAGTGTGCTTGCTGCTTTCCCTATTCTGGTAAGTGAAACGACACTGTACATACATTATTTCTATTTTATATAGGCTGTGTACCATATGTGACAGCATACAAGGCCCACAGGCTTATAAGACACCCCTCAATTTTATCAGGAAATTTTAGGAAAAATTTGTTTGTAAAACTTGGACAAAACATGCAACTAGGACAATGGTAAAAATTGTTTTAATAATACTGCTGAAATTAACAAGAGAAAACCTTTTATAAGAGAACATTAAATCAAGTAACTATCATAAACAAAAACACAATAAAAGGTTTGGAGAACATCAAAAACTTTAGTGGCTTTCTCTACATTGGAGAGACCAGTCACACAATGGGAGATCGCATCGCTGAGCACCTCCTCTCTGTTCACAACAACAGAGACATCCCAGTAGCCAACCATTTTAATTCCGAGTCACTCTCGCAGAATCACATGTCTGTCCATGGCCTTGTGTACTATCCCACCGAGACCATCCACAAATTGGAGAAACACCACCTTATTTTCCTACTGGGCACTCTCCAGCCAGAAGGCATTAACATTGACTTTACTGCTTTCCACTAAATTGGCTCGCCTTTTCTTTCCCATTCCTGTCTTTCTAGTTCTTCCACCCACCCAGCCATCCCTCCCTCTTTTCACCACCTATCATCTCCTGCCTATGCCACCCCCCCTTCCCCCTCTCTTTTGTTCAGACACCTGCTGGCATTTTCTCATACTTAGATGAATGGCTCAATCCCAAAACATCAGTAACACTGACCTGCTGAGCTTCTCCAGCTTTTTGTGTTTTTACTTCAACCAGTGTCTACAGATTTTTGAGATTTACTTCTTCCTTTCAAAAAAATTATCAGTATCAACACCTATCAAAAAATATACCAATTAAAATAGAGGAAGAAATAATAGATCCAGCAGGGAGGTACGTAATGATAAAGCGTCAGATATACTCAGAATTTTGGAATCTGCTCAACGAGGAGGATCAAAAGTTTATGCAGGATTTTTTTTTGAAGATTGCAGACACACAAGGAAATATATTGATAGGAGGGATTTTAACCTTAATCTGGACCCAATGTTGGATAAAACTGGACAAAAGACAAGCGAAAAGAATAAAGTAGCCAAATTTATGGTTAAATCAATGCAGGAAATGAAACTTATGGATATATGGAGGAGGCAACACCCAAGAGAGAAGGAATACTCATATTATTCAAGTAGGCACAAAACTTACTCGAGGATTGATACGTTTTTGCTGTCAGCCCATATTCAAGGGAGAGTTAGGAAAACTAAGTATAAAGCTAGACTACTATCAGATCATTCACCCCTGTTATTAGCAATAGAACTGGAGAACATCCCACCAAGAACATATAGATGGAGGTTAAACTCCATGCTACTTAAAAGGCAGGAATTTAGAGTTTATTGAACGCCAAATTAAAACACATTTTGAAATAAACACAGGATCAGTGAAAGACAAATTTATTTTGAAAGCCTTCATTAGAGGGCAGATAAGTTATGTGACTAAGATGAAAAAGGATTACAATCGGGAAATCTTTGGCTTGGCTTTGCGAACAAAGATTTATGGAGGGGTAATGTCCACGTCAGCTGCATCACCTTTGTTGACCTCACCTCACAATCAGGAAATAGAGCAGTTGGAAAGGGAGATAGTAAGTACAGAAAAGGAACTAGTAAAAAGGGATGATATAGCGAAAAGGAGAGAATTGGCGGACAAAAAAATAAAATCTGAAACATTACAAGCCTATAAGGTGGATAAGAACATAATGAAAACAAAGCAAAAATATTGCGAACTGGGATTAAAAAAAAACCACACAAAATATTAGCCTGGCAACTTAAAACAGAACAAGCTAAAAGAACGGTTCTGGCATCAAGGAAAAAGGACAAACAAATTACATATAACCCAACAGACATTAAAGAAATTTTAAGGAATTTTATGAACAATTGTATCAAACTGAGAACGAGATGATAAAATAGAAGAATTTTTAGCTAAAATTGAACTACCAAAATTGCAAGAAGAGGAACAAAACAAACTAATAAAACCATTTGAAATAGAGGAAGTACAGGATATATTAAAAATGCTGCCAAACAATAAAACACCAAGAGAAGATGGATTTCCAATAGAATTTTATAAAACATTTAAAGAGTTATTAATTCCTCCTCTCCTGGAAGTAATGAACCAGGTAGAAGAACACAAAACTTGCCAGATTCATGTAAGATAGCAACAATTACAGTAATACCAAAGAAGGGGAAGGATCCATTAACACCAGCATCATATAGACCAATATCTCTACTTAACTTAGACTATAACATAATAGTGAAATTATTAGCAAACAGATTGGCCGATTGTGTACCTAAAATAGTAAAACAAGATCAAACTGGATTTATTAAGAAAAGACGAAAAGTGGACAATGTCTGCAAACTTATTAATCTAATTCACGCTGTTCACGGAAATAAGAAACCAACAGTGGCTGTTGTTCTAGACACAGAAAAGTATATAAATTGGATTAAAGCATCGTATAATGGACCATTGGCGAAGGTAGCAGTAAATGGATATGTGTCGAGTCACTTTAAATTAAGTAGGTCAACTAGACAGGGATGTCCACTATCCCCCTCATTGTTCGCCTTAGCAATAGAACCTTTGGTAGAACTGATAAGAATTGAAAATAAAATAAAAGGGATAAAAATAAAGGAGAAGGAGTATAAAATCAGCTTATTTGCAGATGACATCATAGTATACCTAACAGAACCAGAGGTATCAGTAAAAGAATTACATAAGAAATTGAAGAAAGATGGAGAAATATCGGGGTACAAGATCAACGCAAATAAAAGTGAAGTGATGCCAATGAGTAATGCAGATTATACAGAATTTAAAAAAGAATCACCATTTAAATGGCAAGCACAAGCAATCCGATACCTAGGGATCAGGTTAGATAATAATTTAACCACTTGTACAAACTAAATTATCAACCACTAATAAAGAAGTTGCAGGAAGACTTAGAACATTGGAAAGAATTACCGCTAATGTTGATAGCGAGGGTAAACTGCATTAAAATGAACATGTTCCCAAGGATATAATACTTATTTCAAACACTACCAATTCCTTTAACAGAATATTTTTAATGAACTAAAGATAAAGAGTAAGGAAATTCTTGTGGAAAGGGAGGAAACCAAGGGTAGTGTTAGATAAATTAACAAAGAGATATAATCAAGGTGGTTTGCAGTTACCAAATTTTAGAAATTATTATAGAGCTGCACAATTAATTTATTTATCAGATTTTTACCAGACAAGGGAAAAACCAGACTGGACTAAGATAGATCTAGATAAAATAGGGGAGAAGATACCGGAAAATATACTTTATAAGTGGGATGAAAAGCTGGTGCAATATAAAAACTCACCAGTACTGCATCATTTACTTAATACATGGAAGAAGATCCACTTAGAAAGGAAAAAAAAACAAATTACCAAATACCAAAATTATTATTGACGCAAAATCCGCTAATCCCTTTTACAATAGATAACCTTTCCTTTAGAGAATGGGAGAGAAAAGGAATCAAAAGAATATAAAATTGTTATTTGGAAATAATTTATTAACATTTGAACAGTTGAAGTACAAATATGGAATAACTCATGGTACAATGTTTGCATATCATCAATTGAAAGCTTATTTAAAGGATAAATTGGGAAACAGCTTGAGATTACCTGAAGGAAGCAGCATTGAATATGTGATTACAGACACAATGATAATTAAAAGATTTATAACCAACATGTACATTGAGCTGCAAGATAAGGAAAATGAAATAAACTATAAACCTAAGCAGAAGTGGGAAAAGGATCTAAACATAAAGATAAAAAATGAAGTATGGGAAAAGTTATGTTCTGGAACTATGAAGAATACAATAAACACAAGGTTATGCATGATACAGTATAATTAGTTACACAGGAAATATATTACTCCTCAAAAATTAAAAAAATGGGATTCAACATTATTGGATAGATGTTTTCACTGTAAGAAGGAAATGGGAACAACATTACATGAAACTTGGGCATGTACGAAAGTGAATACGTTTTGGGAAGAACTAAATTAGATACTAAATAAAATTACAAAAAAATAACATACCAAAAAAACCAGAGATATTTCTTTTAAGTAACATAAGAAGTAAAGAATTAGGCCTCAAATTGGATAAAGTGCAAAAAAAATTCATTATGATAGCCTTAGCGTTAGCAAATAAATATATAATGTCAACTTGGAAAATGGAAGAGACCATGAGTATACAGCAATGGTACATGGAAATGAATAAATCTATTCCATTGGAAAAAATAACAATTAAAAAAATAAAGTCACAATGTTTAAACAAATTTGGGAATCGTACATAGAACATATCAGAGAGAGCTTGCCTATGGCCTCCATCCCCTAAAATGTGAGAATGAAAATGATAAGACAAAATGACTAGATGCAGTGTGTAATAGATGATGCATTTTTCTTGTTTATTTTCCTTTGTGTGAAACTATTGTTTTATGGTTTTATTGTATTGTATATGTTGAATATTTATGGGTTTTAGAAGGGGGTGGGTAGAAGGGATGGAGGGTCAAAGGGAAAAAAGGGAGAAAAGACCACTGTGTAAATTTAATGAGAGACGTTTGTACATATTTTGGTTGATATGGTTCAAAGTGTGAAAAATAAAAAATTATAATTAAAAAAAAAAGCCGTTTCGGCCCACGAGTCCGTAATTAGGTATGAGTTAATTCTGGGCATGACCAACCTCTCAAAGTAGATGTGAGTGCTACTGGGTGATAGTCAATAAGGCAGCGCACTGCTCTTCTTGGGCTCTGGATGACTGATGCCCTTTTTTCAAAATAATATTTTATTTATTTTCCATACATGTAGTTAGCAAATAGTTAATACAATAATAAAATGCAAAAAATACACATATTTATAAACCCTCCCCCATTACCCACAAAAAATTATTTAAAAGTATAATAATATAGTAATGTAAAATAAAAAAAAGAAAAGAAAAAAAAAGAAAAAGAAAATCTTCAAGTGTTACTCTGAGATGCACAATCAAACACACAGGACATTAACCAAGCTTCTATATAGTCAATTTAGAGAGGATCAATATTGGACTATGCTCTTTTGAAGCAGGTGTAGCAATGAGAGCTTGAAAATGTCCATGAAGACTCCAGCTAGTTGGTTGGCACAGAGATTCAGTATCCTGCCATGTATGGCATCAGGGCCTGACATCTTGCTAGGGTTCACCCTTTTGTGAGATGTTCTGACATTGGCCTCAGAGACAAATATCACAAGTTCACCAACTTCTGCAGGGATTCTCATTGGGACTGTTGAATTCTCCTTTTCAAAGCAAGCATAAAAGGTGTTTACCTCATCAGGTAGTGAAGCATCACAGCTATTTATGATGTTAGGTTGCGCCTTGTGGAGATCTGGATCACTGATCTTAAACCTATTTACCTTTCCCTCAGTAGGTTGTGATTCCTTTGATTCATCCACAGCTTTTGAAGGTTGGGGTACTCAGGGTATGTGCGTGTGGGCACACACTCATCCACACAGGTCCTGATGTAGTCGGTGACAACCGTGGAACCCTCATTTAAGTTTGAAGGTGAGTTCTTGAATATGGCCCAGTCCAATTCATAGCAGAGGAATTGAATGAGCATTTTGCATCAGTCTTCACTGTGGAAGACATTGGTTGTACTGATTTTTCAAGGGTGTCAGGGAAGAGAGACGAGTGCAGTCACAATCACCAGAGAGAAGGCGCTTGGGAAGTTGAATAGTCTAAGGGAAGATAAGCCTCTCAGATCAGATGAATGCACCCTCGGGTTCTGAGAGAAGTAGTTATAGAGATTGTGGAGGCATTGGTAATGATCTTCCAAGAATAAATAGATTCCAGCATGGTTCCAGAGTACTGGAAAATTGAACAGGTCACTCCACTGTTTAAAAAGGGTCAGAGACAGCAAAAATAAAATTATAGACCCATTAGCCAAACATTGATGTTGGAATCGATTGGAGGTGCATGACAAAATAGGCCAAAGTCAGTATGGTTCCCTTCAGGGAAAATCTTGCCTAACAAAATTACTCAATTTTTTTGAGGAAACCACAAGTAGGCTAGACAAAGCAGATGAAGTGGATTTTGTATATTTAGACTTTCAAAATGACAAGATGCGAGCCCATAATATTACAGGAAAAATACTAGCATGGGTAGAGCATTGGCTGATCAGCAGGATCCTAGTAAAAACACAATGCTAGAGAAACTCAGCAAGGATAAAGATACATAATTAAAGTTTCAGGCTTGAGCCCTTCATCAAGGTATGAGCTAAATGTAGAGAGGCACACAGGAGGTAAATGAAGGAGGGAGGGCATATCAGCAAACAGGGGGAGGGGAAATGGCTCTGTGAATAGAAAGGGAAGGGGTGGAAAACTGGAAGAAAGAAGACAGAGGGATAGGGAAGAGAGGGAATATGTGACTGGGCTAACAGAAACTGGAGAATCAATGTTAATGCCATCTGATTGGAGAGTGGCCAGATGGAATATTTGGTGTTGCTCCTCCGATTTACCTGTGGTCTTGGTTTGAAAGTACATAAGGCCATGGACAAACATGTGAGGACAGGAGTGGGATGCAGAATTGAAATAGTTGGCCACTGGGAGATCCCGGTCATTGAAGGTATTCAGTGAAGCGATCTCCCAGTTTGCATCCAGTCTCTCAGAGAAGTCCACAATGGGAGCACCGGATACAGTAGATGACCCGCACAGATTCACAGGTGAGGTGTTGCTTCATCTCGAAGGAATGTTTGGGGGCCCTGAATGGAAGTGAGGGAGTAGGTGTGGTTGCAAGTGTGGCACTTTCTGCTGCTGCAGGGTAAGGTGCTAAGGAGGCAATTTGTGGAAAAGGACAAGTGGACAGATGGAGTGGTACCTGCAGAAGGCTGAAGAGGGGAAGATGTGTCTGGTGGTGGGATCATGTTGTAAGTGACGGAAATTGCGAAGGATAATGTGCTGGATGTGGAGGCTGTTGAGTGGTGACCAGGGAAATTCTGTTTTTGTTATGTTTTAGGGTAGAGGGGGCCAGGGCAGGGCCAGGATGAAGAACATCTTGGATGAGTTGTACTGGAACTCTTCATTTTTGGAGCAGATACAATGGAGATGGAAGAATTGAGAGAAAGGAAAAGAATCTTTGCAGGGGACTGGGTGTGAAGAAGTGTAGTCATGGTATTTGTGGGAGTTGGTAGGCTGTTAAAAAAATGTCTGTGGAAAGCTTGTCTCCCAAGATGGAGACAGAGATCAAAAAAGTAGAGTGTTGCTGGAGATGGACCAAGTGAATCTGAGGTTAGGAGTGAAAGTTAGCAGCAAAGTAAATAAAGTTGATGAGCTCATAACAGGTGAATGAGGCAGCACCAATGTAGTTGTTAATGTAGCAGAGGAAGAGGAGGAGGCTTGTCTGTGTCGGCTTGCAGCAAGGATTGCTCCACAAAGCCAACAAAAAGGCAGGCATAGTTGGGACAAATGGCTAATCTTTTGATTTACAGAAAGTGGTATGAGCCAAAGGGGAAGTTATTGATAGTGATCCTATTGTGGATGGCTACTGGTTATTCGTGGTGTTCTGCAGGGTTCAGCGTTTGAGCCACTTTTTAGGTTGCATGTTAATGAGTTGGATTGCAGAATAAATAGCTTTGTGGCAAAGTTTGAGAAGATACAAAGATAGATAGAGGAGGAAATGAAAAAGAAAGAGAGAGTAAAATGGGCAAAGAAGTGGCAAATAAAATATAATGTTGATAAGTGCACATTGGTGGAAGGAATAAAAGGGCAGACTATTATTTGGATGAGGAGAAAATTCAAAGGTGCAAAGAGACTTGGGACTCCTTGTGCTGGATGCCCTAAAGGTTAACCTACAGGTTGAGTCAGTGGTGAAGGAGAATGCAATATTGACATTCATATCTAGAGGATATGAGCAGGGATGTGATGTTGAGACTTTATAAGGCACTGGAAGATTCCTGGAATGAACAGATTAGCAAATGGGGAATGCATGACAGCTCTTGGACTGTTCTCCTTAGAGTTCAGAGAGGGCACCTCATAAAAGCATTTAGAATGTTGAAAGGCTTGGACATCTACTCTGGGCAAGTTGTTGTTTCCCTTGGTAGGGAAGTCTAGGACAAGAGGGCACACTTCAGATTGAAGGACACCCATTTAAAACGAAGATATGGAGGAATTTCTTTATCTAGAGAGTGGTGAACATCTGGAATTTGTGACCACAGGCAGCTGAAAAGGCAGAGATTGATAGGCATCGGAAAAGCCAGAGTATCAAAGGTTGTAGGGAGAAGGCAGGGGAGCAGGGCTTAGCGGGAGAATGGAAATAGCTCATGATGGAATGGTGGAGCAGACCTGATGAGCCAAATGGCCAACTCCTGCTCCTATATCTTATAGTTATGCTCTTGTGTTTACCACTCAGATTAAACTCATTGAAGCAGAATATCAAGATATACTCACATTACAGTTTGTGGGTCTATTCTATGTGTAAAAATTATTTCTGTATAACAACAGTATTCACTGCTTTGTTGGATATTAAATGGTTTGGGATATTTCTGTCTGGTAAAAGTAAATGTTAGGGATACTAAGTACTAGAGACAATTGGATATGAGAGTGAAATTCAACATATTATTTTTCTCATCTCTAGAAAAGCGACTGAAACTGGTTGGGAAACCTCACCTTAACAGGATGTGCTGCTTTTCGATTTTCTGCATAACACCTCTGAATCTGATTATGAAGCTTTTTGATATCCTAAATTAAATAAAACCATTTTAATCACCATGCATTTGGTAATGTTGTAAAATAGATCAAAAGTTTGATAACAAAATAATATAAACAAAGCACACAGTGGACACATACAAATCACATCTCATTGTTAGTTCTAAAAACATTCTTCTCAATACTAGAAAAATCTCATTCAGTGATGGGACAACAGAATGAGAAGACACAGGAAATTCAGAACACGAGTACTGAACATTTTTACAAATTATTTGGCTAACTTCCACTTTGTTTTTAAACTCAGACAAAGAGTTCATAGAAAAGGGAACTAAGAGAAATGAGTACTTTCAAAGGAGAGAAGGAAGTAGAGGACAGAAATTTTAAATTAAGAGAGATGTGGAGTACATATTTTAATTTACAAGTTTTCCGCTCTACAAGACATCTGGGGGAGAGATGAGAAAGGACACATAGCACACTAAGTGCTAACCCACTGATTTGTTAAAACTCTCTCGGCCTCCAGTTTGGACACTCAAAACGAAGTACCCCTTTATACTTAAAAAAAAACATCAGCTCAGACTGTACAGTTATAGTTTAGAAACCAGTTATGAATCTTTATCATTGCTGGTGCTCCTGCAGCTAATACCAACAAAGCTTGCTATAATAGAGCGATTCCCAGGCTGGAGAGAGCAATGAATTCTATTAAAAGTATTTCAACTCCTCCTTACCTTTAACGCCATCAAACTATCAAAGCTACAATCCAGTACCACACGAATGTTACTTGGAGTGACATCCCTCTTTAAATATTTCCTTGCAGATTCTTCAATCCCATCCTCGTTTCGAGTTTGACGTTCCCGTCTCTTTTTCACTTTCTTCTCTTTACGTTTCTGCCTAACCAGAGAAAGTAAAAGATCAGTCAAAAAGATGAGTTTAAAATTTTAATTCCACTGTTATTGGATGAAAGAAACTAGCTCATTTGTAACAATTTAATATAAAAGTTCCTATTATTATTATTTTGAACTAAGTTGGACAACACCAATGGTGACTGCAGAGGCATTATTGAGTGGAGAAACTAGGAAGTTGTTGTTACATTGTATTTTCATAAAGTTTGTTCCTCTGGTATTTTGTCGAGGTACTTTGATTGGGTTGAAATTGCAATTCTTATCAAGGAAATAGCACATGATAGTTAAGAGACACAAGAAACTGCAGATGATGGAATCTTGAGCAAACAAAATGGAGGTCAAATAAATAACTGCTGGAGGAACTCAGCAAGTCAGGCAGTATTCATGGATAGAAATTGCCTATCAACGTTTTAGTCCAGGATCCTCAAAAAAGGTTTCAGACTCAAAATGTTAATAGTTCATTTCTCTCCATGGATGTTGCTTAACCTGCTGAATCCCTCTAGTTCCTTTATGTTTGCACATGAACAGTTAATGTGCAATTTTGCTATTCCCGACAAAGGTTTTCAGCCTAAAACATTGACTATTTATTGTCTTCCATGGAAACTGCCAGACCCAGTAAGTTCCTCCAGTATTTTGGGTGTATCTCCATCTTTTCTTGTTTACTAAATTTCTCACAAAGTTCATGTGTGATACCTTAATTTCTTCCACTTTCCTGCACTAAAAATCAACTCAAGTTTATTGTCATCTGGTTGAACAAGTACCACATAACAAAACAGTGCTCTCCAGTCCTCGGTGCAAAACATGCAGACACTCAACCAGACATAACATGCATACAGACAAATAATACATATGCAGGACAAGCATTTCATCTATAAAAATAAATAAATATTGTTTTGTACAAATGAGAGTTGGATGGTTATTGTGAGCAGTTTCTTTGGTTGTTCAGCATTCTCACTGCCCTTGGGAAGAGTTGTTCCTCAGCCTGTGGTGCTGGCTCTGATCCTCCTGTATCTCTTCCCTCATGGAAGCATCTGAAAAATGCTGTTTGCAGGGTGGAAGAGGTCCTCAACTTTCACTAGAGTGAACTCTTGATCCTTCTGATTGATGGAAATAGTTTTGCTAAATGTTGGTGTTCATGTTTTTCTCATCTCCATGTTTTTTTTTGTATGGTTTGGCAATAGATTAACAGAGTGTATCAAAAAGACACAAGAGTTATAGGAATTTTGAAACAAGAGGGAGGTATATCTTGCATTCTCTATTAACACTGTTACAAGATCAAACCAGCAACCACAAAGAAGGCATATCACACAGGGGTAAAGATGAACAATTACTTTATTAACAAAAAAATTCACCTTCAAACTTTAATTCAAAATCCAATTTTTTTTAATAACAATGCCCTCTGGTTACTATGCAAAACTGTGTAAAACTAATAAATTCCCCAGCCTAAATATAACATATGTAATCAAAGTCTAAGCTACACTTCCAATCAGCCCACAGAAAAACTTAGACACAAAACAAACAAAACACACAAAACTTCGATCTCAACTGAAGCAAAGATCATAAACAAAATTCAGTTTGTTTGGTAAACTGAAGCCAAAAGATATTTGAAAGAGAGAGAGAGAGCAAAAAATTTGAAGTTGTCTTGTTGCTTGCAGAGAGGAACAACTGGCTTGGTCGGGATCCTTCTGGCTGCCTTCAGAATGTTCATCATTTTTGAAAATCCCAACATTCTAAACTGTCCTTCAGACCATGACTCAAGCTCTGGGCCTCCTTCCACTCTACACTCTACTTGGTTTATCATCCAAGTCCAGAAATTTTTAGATCATTCTCTGCACATGCTCAGTCCATCTCCCACTCTCTCAGCAGTCCACCTTCACCTTGGCTCTCTAAGGCAAACTGTCACACAACACATAGGCCAATACACAACACAGAACTCTGTAACAACACTTTCAACAACTTTTGTATTCAGTCATCCTATTCCAGGAGGTTCTTTTTCCATTTTCTCTTAAATCACCCTCATTTAACTATAACCAGACTGCTCTGAAAGTACTAAATGACAGTCCTTTTATTGTTTCCAGTCCTCTCTCTTTTCACATTCACTTGTTTTCTCACTTTTCCAGTTCTGATGGAGGGTCACTAGAAACAAACAAAGGTTCTCCCCCTACTTATGCAGCCTGACCTGCTAAGTATTTTTATAGACTTAACAGTTACAACTACTCCTTATATTTTCATAGTTCCATTATTCAACAGGGTACTTACCTTTACTTCCCGAAGATCTAATTTCTTTCAGCAGTGTACTTTTGCTTCACAACTGCTGGTGTTATTAAAAGAAAATAAAGGATGCAGATTATAGCTTGCAAAGTATTGACAGAAGTAACAACATTCCATTTCAGAAGAATTTTGACATTTATTCAAAGAAGAGTATGTGGGACCTAAAGAAATTAAAAGCGAGACATACTTTGTCCAATTATACATACTTGCGTTGTTCTTTTTGTTCGTGCCATCGTTTCTCTCTCATTAACTTCTTCATCTGTCTTTTTGACATGGGTTCCCTTCTGCCAATATCCCATTCATTCTCATTCACTTGATTTTTCTCATCCATGAACTTGCAGTTACTGATTCCGTGCTGTTCTAGTTTTTTATCCTTTGAATCCATGTCTTCCATTAAGGCTGCAGTAGGTTCTGCCCCTTCACCTTCTTCCTGAGATCCCATTATGGATAGGATTTTTGCTACCTCATCACATTAAAAGCTGGGGAAAATAAATACATTTTGGATTTAAATCATAAAGAAATACAAATATAATGCAAAAACAAGACATCCTTGTTTCAATGTTTTAGTCCAGGATCCTCAAAAAAGGTTCCAGACTCAAAATGTTAATAGTTCATTTCTCTCCATGGATGTTGCTTAACCTGTTGAATCCCTCTAGTTCTTTTATGTTTGCACATGAACAGTTAATGTGCAATTTTGCTATTCCTGACAAAGGTTTTCAGCCCAAAACATTGACTATTTATTGCCTTCCATGGAAACTGCCACACCCAGTAAGTTCCTCCAGTATTTTGGGTGTATCTCCATCTTCTCTTGTTTACTAAATTTCTCACAAAACATTAATTGTGCAATTTAGGTAGGCACAAACCTCGATGTTATGAATACTGCCCTAATCACTGATTACCTCACTTCTTTGTAGCAACATTATCTCGATATACAAAGCTGCCATCTCTTCAATAAAAGTAGAGGTAGGAAAATAAAAGAAACTGACTAAATGTTAATTAAGATGCTGAAAAATGGCAACACTGGCAGAGCTGTTGTATTGGCAACACTGCCACTGATGAGGACCCACGGAGAGTGGAGAGACAGCACTACCATGGGCTCCAACTGCCCATCCGACTGCTGTCAGCTCTGTACAGGCTTTAACCAGCCTGTTAATGGAGCCGACAGTGATTTTATTTTAAAATTCTATGATCAGCAGCAATCACAAGGGGTTGCATTTCTCAATCTCTGGTCCATGGCCTGGTGTTACAAGACAGTCTGTTGTGACATGAAGACAAATATATAATAAACTAATATGCAAAACAAGGTTGTAAATATTACGACAAATCCTATCAAAACAGAACAAAGTCTTGTTGGTCTGGGAATGGGCTCAAAACTAGCCAGCACCCATTCCCATTGGTGATCTGAGTTTGTCCTTAGTGGTCAGTCCTAAATAAAGGAATCAATGGGTGAAAAAGAGGTTGAAAAGCACTTACTTTATACAAACAGGCCAAAAAAAGGGGGCATGGATGGGCCATCAAACCCCTCAAGCCTGCACCACATTCAACAAGGCTGATTATGCTGGCCTCAACTACTCTTCTGCACAAGTTCACATCCCTTGATGATCCCATCCTGACCATGTCTGTGGATGACGTGCGTGTTGCCTTTAGGAGTGAATCTGAGGAAAGCATTTGGTCCGGATGGAGTACCTGGATCTGGATTAAAGATCTGTGCTGTCTAATCTACCAAGGTATTCACGGATATCTTCAATAGCTCACTCCAGCAGCGTGTGGTAACCACCTGTTTCAAACAGACATCATATAGAAGCCCAAGAAGAGGGTTGTAACCTGCCTGAATGACTATTGACCAATAGCATTTATACCAACAGTGATGAAGTGTTTTGAAAGGCTGGTGATGAAGCAGATCAGCTCCTGTCTGAGCAGTGATACAGATCCATTTTAGTTCATCTATTGTAGAAAGAGGTCTATGGCAGATGCCATCTCACTGACTCTACACAAAGCCCTGGAACACTCAGACACTGCAAAAATGCATACATCAGGATGCTCTTTATTGACTACAGTTTGGCATTTAACACCATCATCCTCTCAAAACTGATCAGCAAACTCCTAGACCTGGGAGTTAACACCCCAATGTGTAATTGGTGCTTCCTCACCTCCAGATCACAATCAGTGAAAATTGGTAAGAACTTCTCCTTCACAATCTTCGTCAGTACAAGAGCACCACAGGGCTGTGTTCTTAGTCTCCTGCTCTACTCACTTTACACTTATGACTGTGCAGCTTGGTACCACAATAACACCATCTACAAATTGCCAATGATACAATGGTCATGGGTTGTATAAAGGATGGGAATGAGTCAGCATACAGGATGAAGATTGAAAACTTGGCTGAATGGTGCACCAACAACAACTCAATGTTACCAAAATTAAGGAGCCGATTGTTGACCTCGGGAAAGCCAGAGGTATACAATCCAGTGATCATCAGGGGAATCAGAGGTGGAGAGGGTGAACAAATTTAGGTTCTTGGGAGTCACTATCTTGGAAGATCTTTCCTGGACCCAACACACTAATTGGATCATGAAGAAAGCACCTCTACTTCCTCAGGAGTTTGCAAAGGTCTCTAGAGGTGTGGCGGAAAGCATGCTGACGAGCTGCATCGTGGTCTGGTATGGGAACGTCTATACCCCTGACCATAAAGCCCTCCAAAAGGTAGTGGACACAGCCTAGGACTCTTCCCATTATTGAGTGCATCTAAAGGGAACTCTACCATTGGAGGGGAGCAGCAATCATCAAAGACCCACACCACCCAGCACATGCTCTGTTCTCACTACTGCTATCAGGAAAGAGGTATAGGTACCACAAGACTCATACCCACCACTATCAGACACCTCAACGACAAAAAACTCAATAGAGATTCATTTAAGGACTCTTCCTTGTGCACTTTATTGATTTTCTTTTGTTCTCTCTATATTGCAGTTTGTTTACTTTTGTTATCTATTTACAGATCTTTTACTTGTTTATATTGTGTAGTTTATTTTTTACACAACCAATTAGTGGCAATTCTGCTGCACCCGCAGGAAAAAGGAATCTCAGGGTTGTATGTGATATCGTGTATGTACTTTGACAATAAATCTGAAATCTCTCACCCTCAATTTCACCTCTACCCTCAATGGACTATCCTCAGCTCGATGCACAGTTACCAGTGGACCCTCACTCTCTTGCTACCACAGTTTGGTACCTCCCTCACCACGATCTGCCACAAACTTCTCCTACACTTCATCTGCCACAGGATCCACCATTCAACCGCCAATTCTACACACACCTGGCATCCATCGAGGATCAGAAGCTTATGTTCCTGGAGAGTCCGCCTCGGAGACCTCCCATGTAGGTCTCCACTCAGTGGTTTACAGTACCTAGCTCCTGATGTGGGTCTCCATCTTGGCCCCAGCAACCTACAGGATCAAGCCTCTGACATGAACTTTCACCCTAAACTCGGTGACATACAGAACTGAGCATTGGATGCGGGTTTCCACAGCCTACAAAACTGAGCCTGTCGCCAACTCCACCCTCGCTCGTGAGTGCACAGGCCTCTCTCCACCCTGACTTTCTCAACCCTCCCCTGGACTCTTCCTACTGTCCACTTCCTGATCCACCCAACCCTCCTCCCCAACACCCTCCATCCCATTGAACCTCCTCCAAACTCCTGCCTGGTCTTCACTATCCCCTCTTGGAGACTGAACCCTCTGTTCAGTACAAGTCAACCTTTGTCCCCCTTAGCCCACACACGCCTTAATGAGTTTCACGCACGCCATGATGCTGAACTCTTCTTCCATTGGGTCTAACTCCAAGCCTACTCCCACAACCACAATTCTCCCCCTCCCCCCCAACCACCACCACAATTCTCCCCCTCCCCCCCAACCACCACCACAATTCTCCCCCTCCCCCCAACCACCACCACAATTCTCCCCCTCCCCCCCAACCACCACCACAATTCTCCCCCTCCCCCCCAACCACCACCACAATTCTCCCCCTCCCCCCCAACCACCACCACAATTCTCCCCCTCCCCCCAACCACCACCACAATTCTCCCCCTCCCCCCCAACCACCACCACAATTCTCCCCCTCCCCCCCAACCACCACCACAATTCTCCCCCTCCCCCCCAACCACCACCACAATTCTCCCCCTCCCCCCCAACCACCACCACAATTCTCCCCCTCCCCCCCAACCACCACCACAATTCTCCCCCTCCCCCCAACCACCACCACAATTCTCCCCCTCCCCCCCCAACCACCACCACAATTCTCCCCCTCCCCCCCAACCACCACCACAATTCTTCCCCTCCCCCCCAACCACCACCACAATTCTCCCCCTCCCCCCAACCACCACCACAATTCTCCCCCTCCCCCCCAACCACCACCACAATTCTCCCCCTCCCCCCAACCACCACCACAATTCTCCCCCTCCCCCCCAACCACCACCACAATTCTCCCCCTCCCCCCCCCCCCAACCACCACCACTAGAGATCCATTCTAGATCCCTTCTGCTTTAAGCCATCTTCCTCCTTCTGGACACATTCTGGTCTTCTGCCTGCTCTGGACCTTTATATTTCCAATTGCCACCGTGACATGAACCATATTGACTTCCTCACTCATTCCAATCTCACCCCCTCAGAACACATGGCCCTCCACTCTCTCCACACCAATCAGAACCTCACCAACAAACCTGCAGTCAAGGGTGGCACTGTTGTGGTCTGGCACACTGACCTCAACCTGATGGAAACCAGAGGACAACTTCTCAGACACCTCCTCTCACTTTCCCCTCCAACAGGATCCCACCAAAAATCAAACCACAGTATCAGTTCCATCTCTGAAATCATCACTTCTGGTCACCTCCCCACCTACATCCTGGACACCCTCCATCACTTCAACAGCTTCCAGTTCCCTGAACTCGTTTGCCTCATGTTTATCATGGATATCCAATCCGTATACACCTCCATCTCCCGTACTGAATGAAGGTCTCAAAGCTCTTCGTTTCTTTCTGGACAAAAGAACCAATCAGTCCCCCTCCACCACCACCCTTGTCTGGCTGGGAGAGCTTGTCCACATCCTCAATAATTTCTCCTTTGACTCATTCCACTTCCTCCAGGTTAATGGAGTAACCATGGGTACCCATATGGGCCCCAGCTACGCCTGCCTTTGATGGTTATGTGAAGCAATTATGCTTTGGTGCTGCCTCATATATCCATGACCATGAACTTTGCTGCCAACTTCCACCTCAAGCTCAAATTCAGTTTACAGGATCAAGAGGTGATGGGATGCTGAACAGACGAGGGTGGAAGAGGTCGAGTGAGTTGGAGGGCATCATGGTCGGCATGACCACACACCGCCGCCGCGAGCACAGGTTCAAACCCCGAGTGGGAGTAAAACGTTGACCGCATCCGAGTGCCTAGTCATTGGGACGGCGGATTTACCTGCTCACAAGCCGCCCTCTTACGATGGGAACTCAGGTAAGCAGCGAGGATTACCCTGAATCACAGCTGCCGATGCCACGGCTTCGTCCGTCGCCACCAGACCGAATTCAACAAGAATATCTGCAGATGCCCACCACCTCCCCGAGCAGGGAACGCATGGTTTTGACGTCATCACCCCGCGCCCACTGGGGTGGGAGGGGTGGAACCTCTCCGTCACGCCGCGAATCAGAGTGGACGCGCCGATCGGACCCGTTCCCATGGCGACGCTCGGAGCGACCAATCAGCGCGCGCTCGGCGTCAGTGGCGGGACTCTGGCAGTCTGTCAGCGTGCGGTGGAGATCTGTCCTGTTCCCTGCCTTTGTGAGGCGATGAACGGTCAGCCACTGTCCCAGGACAAGTAGCACCATCGGTAAGGCCATTTTCCGTCCTTTTCATCGCATAACGTTTAGAGTGCTTCCAGAAACAATGTGCGTCAACTCACTAGCAGGCAATCATTCCCAGAAAACTCACAAGCAAAGCACATACCGGGTAACTGCAAAGAAAATCCGAGAATTTATAGTTCAAAAATGGCTTTTCCTGGTTCCCCTTTCAAATTCCTCTTCCTGATTTTCACCCAACACTGCCCTGCCAAAAATTCTGAAGGGTGATTCTGTCTCTCCCTCAGAATGATGGGAATAGTGGCTTCAACAATCCTGTGTTGAGGTGGTGCTGGGATTAGAGGGGGTGGGGGGGAGGAGTAGGGGAGATTTGATTGGAAACTTCCTGCCCTATCTTTTCTCCTCCTCCTGGTGGCTTCGATTTTGTTGGTAGACAAATATCCAAAATTGTAGAGGGAAGAGGTGATAATTTGATAGGGAGATTGGGCTGGAGTCTTGATGCACTATGTTTGGGCCTTGTGTCGAATTTGCAGTAGGTGTAAAGAGAACTGTCACATCTGAGCATAGTCCTGGGAACATCAACTACTCCACCTATAGATCTCTGCCATTGGTTTTATGGTGACAAGTTTCCTGCAGCCCACTGGTTACCTAATTATTTGAATCACAGAATTCTGCATCACAGAAACTGACCCTTTTGGCCCACATCTTCCATGCCGGCTGTGATGTTTAGCTGCTCTAATCCCTTTTGCCTGTGTTAGACCTGTGTCCCTCTATATCTTTCTTGTCTAAGTACCTGTCCAAATGCCTTTTAAATGCTGTAATTGTATTTGCCTCTCCTGCCTCATCTGGCTGTTTCTTACAGATAGCCACCACCCTGTTGAAAATGTACTCCTTAGATCTTCCATCTCACCGTAAACCATTGCTCTTGAGTACTAGGCTCCCCTACCCTGGGAAAAAGACTCTGATGCTATCCTATCTAAGTCCATCATAATTTTATAAACCTCTATGAAAGCTCCCCTCAGCCTCCTATGTTCCAGTGAGAATAAGCCCAGCTTATCCAATTCTCTCAGGCATTATTTGGTGACTTTCTTTTTATTCATTCAAGGGATAGTGTCTTTGCTGAATGAGCCAGCATTTAATTGCCCTTAAAGGTAATGCTAGCTTTTGGAACCTCTGCAGGTGTGGGAGTTCCAGGATTTTGACCCAGCAACAATAAAGACAATAAAGAAACTTGTTAATCAGAACACCTCCATTCTGATCAAAGTCATTTTATAAATGTATTACAAACAACAAAAGTCCTAGCACTAATCCCTGAGATATACCACTTGTGACTTCCAATCAGAAAAATACCCATACAGCACTACCCTCTGTCTCCTATCACCAAACCAGTTTGGATCCAGTTTGTTGATATGTGCTCTAGCCTTCTAGCCCATGCTTATAGACTGGATCTTGTTAAAAACTTTACTGAAAAGTCCACACAACCAATGTTCACAGCACTGCCTTCATAATTTAAAAAAAAATAATGAATTGGTCAGTCTGTTTCTTAAATAAGTAATTTAAATCAATTAAAATCAGTGCAATCTTTTAACTTCTGATCATTTTCTCCAGGATTGCTGGAAGCAATTTCCTGGGACTTGTCTTCATTTTCAGGAGGCTTCAAGAGGGTTCTGGAATTCTGATGAGCTGGTGTGATAAATGGATCATGACCTCATGTGGATCAATGTCCTCAATTTACAAACCTCTCTGAAACATGGACAGAAAAGTTACCATAAAAAAAATTACATGGGTGAGTTTGAGGGCTTTTTGTTGTTAAGTGTATGGATGTTTTTCTTTCAATAATTATTTAAAAATAGATTTAACTTGTTTAAATTGAACTTCCAGGTATTACAGTGTGTTTCCTTAACAAAGGAAAATGACCATCCTTGGTAACACTGAACTCAACTTGGTGCCTGACCAGCTGACATGTCTTCAACATTTTCTTGTTTTGCTTCTCTAAGCTTTGGTTGTCAGTGCTTTTTCTTTTGTTCTCAATTCCTTCCCTTGTGTGTGTCCATCTCTCTTATAGCAAGTTCAGCTTTTTGTCATTCAAAAAGTGAATTAAATCATATTTATTTCTCTGCATGTCGCAAAAACGATTGTTCTCACAATAACCTTTCAACTAATTACCAATTTAAAAAATTTGTGCATGGGCTGTCTAAATTATTAAGTTAAAAACATAAAGGAAATCACAATGTTCATTGCATAAAGTGAGCATAAAAGATTTCTCAGTACTTTTTAAAAAATGTCATTCCTATTTAGGGGAATATATTACCTCTCCTTAGCCCTTAATTTGTCAGTCTGAAATATTTATAGGCTCCTAACCTTTACTTGTCTAATAATTATCTATATGTTTTAACATTCTGGCACAGGCCTCTTGATGCTTTATCAATTCTCTCACTCTCTCTTGAACCACATTCACCATTTTATGATGTGCTGCTGTGAACTAAACTGCATATTTCAGACCTGTGAAAATTAGCATATATTTCTGAGTCCATGTTCACCGTGTAACTGATATCATGGCACTCGTTTCCTACAATGCAAGGCATCCTCGTGGCTTCTGCATTCTTCAAAAGAACTTGGAGAGGCTGCAGAATGAGACTCTTCTTTCCATGTTTCAATATCATTTTGATTGTTTTTTATTCCAGAAATATGTTTGTTCATTTCAAAATCTCAAATCTAAATATTGTTGGACTTGAAAATTAACACGTTTGTCAGTCTTTAATGAAACTCTGCTCCAAACTCTTGACATTTTATATTAGTGGGATGAGGCAAAAAAATGGTTCGGCATCGACTAGAAGGTCTGAAAGTAACTGTTTCTTTTCTGTAATATTCTATCGTTTTATGTCTGTAAATATATTCTAAACATTATAAAACTGATGGATTTCTTAGTGTGTGCCCTCTTGTGGCTCCAAGAAGTCATTGCTACCTAACTGTTTTGAAATATAAATTACACAATCCATTGAATCCCTGCTGAATAGTCCAGCGATTAAGTTGTTATTGGATGGAAATATAATTCTCTGGAACTTTTAAATTCTCAATTACGTTTTTCCCTTGGGGCAAAAATAGGTCAATGCCATGGAGTCATTCCAAATGCCACACATCCAATTTGCATTATTCAATAATTGGAAGGGTTAAAGCTTCTAAATGTTGTTGACAAAGAGACCTAGCTAAAACTCTGTCCACCTATCACCTACCAGGCTCCATTTCATCTCTTCCTCTCACTTCTTTATATGGACAAATTTCCCTCTATGCTGTTAATCCTGATTATGGGGTTATGAGCCAAAACGTCAACTATCTGTTTGCCTCCACAGATACATACTGATCCACTGAGTTCCTCCAACAATTGTTTTTTCACTCCAGACTCCAACTTCAGCAATTCATTGTGTCCCCATTTTACCACTCCCCTGTGAATACTTTTCAAGACCTGGCCAATTTGAAGAAGTTCTCCTCTCTTCTGTGGAGTTCTGTAAGTCCCTTTCTTGTAGTTCTTCTTTTGTTGTTTCCACTGGTCAGGCAACACTCTCACCTATCAGTTACCAGCCACTTTCTCACTACTTCATCTCATTGCCTTGTACTCTCTACACTCTGTCCTGAACCAGAATCACACCCTGAAACATTGACTATTCCTCTGCCCCCACAGATACTGCTTGACTCAAAGAGATCGTCCAACAGTTTATCTCTTGCTTTAGATTTCAGCACCCATAGTCTTTTGTATCTTCTCTGACTACAGATAAGGTGCCAGATGACTGGAAGACAGCAAATGTGGTGCCTTAATTCAAGAAGAGGCACAGGCCTGAGTCAGGTAATTAACGGCTGGTGAGTCTAACCCTGATGTTTCAATCCTGTCATCTTTAATTCTTGTCAGAAATTTTCTTCATTAGAAACTATTTGACTTGGTTTTCTGGAAGTTCATATAAATTGCATCCATAGATATTCCTGTTATATTAGTTCCTTAAAAAAATCAAGTTAGATTCAAAAGGGACAAAATGGCTTTCCTTCATCATTTTAAATTTCTACTGAGTTTGTTGCCCATTTTTTCATAGGGGTTTTCATTCCTCAAATTAAATTGACAGTATTGAAGCAGAAATTATTCATCTGCAGTGATATTTTCATCTTCACTGGCCTGAAAAACTCCAGTTCTAACTGACTCGCAGAACATCCCCACACCTACTACGAAACTATGGCATTTAAGGAACTAACATGCAAACTGTATTCTGTGTCCTCACAGATCTGTGACCTCTCACACTCAATTATGACCTGCTTTGTTTAGTGGGATCATGGTCAGGGTCACTCTCAGCTTCCAAACTCAGGAAGCTGGTCACTGTAGCTGCTGGGGGCATGTGGCTGCTTTCCGCAGGTTTCCCTGAGCATGTTGTAAAAAGGAACATGATTGTGCAGGATGCTGTTCTTCACTAGTCTGTCAGGTTGCTTTGACTACTGTAAGGTAAAACATCATGAGATGGGAATGTGTAAGGAGTTACCCTGTACAGGGCTGTAACAAGATGTGAATGCATCCTTGTACTTACAAGATAAGAGAGACATTGATGGATTGAGAGGCAGGAAGCTAGCAGGGAAAGGATAGCAACAGTTTTAGTCATTGGACAAGTAATGATATGATGATGTTCTAAGCATGTATCCAAGGGTATAAAAAATCACCATTTTGCTGATAACGGCAGAATGCATTCTCCGACTAACATTGTTAGTCGCAAGTGTTACAATCCGGTAATAAAGAACAAAGAACCCTGATTTCGACTCAGTCTGGTGTTTGTCTCACTCATTCATGAACAAAGCAGACCTAACACTACATGGGAACACACACCCACTTGTGGCATTCATTTATATGTTTTGTGCAAAACAGCACTGTAGGAGCAAATGGCAATCTGCTGGAGGAATTCAGGTCAATCAGCATCAGTGTGAGAAAAAGGATGGTCAATGCTTCAGGTCAGAACCCTTCATCACAGAACTAGTTTGTACTCCAGATTCCAGCATCTTCAGTCTCTTGTCTTGATCCAGCACAATGGGATACCTAAATCAGACTTTTCCCTGAGATGGTCCACCATTATCTCCTCAGGACAATTAGGACCAATCTTAATTTCTGGATTTTCCAGTGATACACCTTAATGAATGAATAAAAACAACTGGTAAGAGTGCTGCTTGCAGTGTGGTATGGCATGGTCCTTTGAGTAGGCTACCCAGATCTCACCAGCTCGATTGTAAAGAACTTGAAGCACCTCAGAGGCATAAGTTACTGCAAATACTGGCATCTGAAGGAACTCAGCAGGTGGAGCAGTACCTTTGGATGAAAAAGAATGGTTGATGTTTTGGGTCAGAACACTTCATCAAGAGACACCACATAAATGCTGAGCTGAAACTGACAATATCAGTAGGAACATTTCAATGCATTAATTGTTAAGATTCTCAACTTTCTCAAACAGCATTAAGGTAACCTGTAATGTTACTTTTATGGCACAAAGAGGCATGGAACAATTTTTAGGTCATCCTCAAAGAATTTTGTGTAGTGTTACATACACCTAACCACAAGAGGGAGTAACAGTTCCACCGAGTCCACAGATATTTTATTCAGCTCAGTGTAGCGATGATAAGTGAGAAGATTTTATAGGCTAATAACACCAAAACTAACATTAAACAGTAACATTTAACACTAAAAATTCAATTGGGGTCTCACAGGGACATAACCAAGCAAAATCTGAGTTACTTAAGATATTAGATCAAGTGAGAAAGGTGATACTGAATAAAGTGGCAACATAAGACACAGAGAGGGGTGAATCTGGCATTCTCTACCCAAGGAAGCAGTAGAGATTGCCTCATTAAATTTCTTTAAGACAGATTCATTTTTGAATAGTGGGTGATTAAGGATTATGGAAACATACAGTAAGTGGAACTGAGTCCACGGATGCAGAAAGTAGTAAACTTAGGTCCATCACGGGCTCTGACCACCCATCCATTGAAGGCATCTATGCTCAAAAAGGCAGCTGATAGCACTCTGGTTGCAATCTCTTCTCACTGCTACATTCAGATAGGAGGTATGGAAGCCTGATGCCCAACACCTGTAAGTTCAAGAACAGTTTTTTTTCCCCCAACGAACCTCCATGTACCACCCTAATTATGGACTATTCGAACACCACAAAGATCTGTCTGTACTACAGCAATGCCTCTTTTTTTTCTCTTGCACGAGTGTAACTGTGAATATGATCTATATTTATCTTTCTGTATGGTAATTTAATGTATACTATTGGAGTTTGTGTTTCTGTTACCCACAAAGTACCTGTGTGTTTGCAGCAAGTAAGAATTTTGATGCATCTGTACATTGTATTTGCATGTATAACAACAATAAATTTATTTTCCTTATCGGTGTGATCTGATTGAATGTTGGAGCAAGCTCAATGGACCTGATGGACCTACCTTGTTCTTGCTTATTATGTTGTAGAAATGAAAGGGAAGAAATTTTTGGATTCACCAGCTAAAGGCATTGTTACTATGGGTTCAGCATTTAAAGTTCAGGATATGTAAGATGATCTATAAATAAGGCCATAAAATTATAATTAATCCATATCTACATTCCCAGATAGGCCACATCTCTACTAATTTGTTGAGGCAATCTATCACTGCCTCAGTGTGTAACTCAACAAGTGGAATCTTAACAGCCTTCTCATGAAGGAGGTGAATAGTAAGTGAATCAAGTAGGTTCTTATGTAGAGGAGAGTGCAAAGCTCAAGGGTTATTGGCCTGTATTCATTCAAGCAGCTGAATCGTATTCCACAATGGAGACATTAGGAGCCTATAGAATAGATTCCACAAAATGTTTGTGTCATGTAGGTGTCAGTGCTTTCTCGTTCATTCATCAACAGGTTCAATGGATGTTATCTGCACTGCACATGAGCTTCAAGGAAAATTCAGTCTTTTCTAAACTCTTTTAACTGCCAACCAAGAGGGTTTAGAGAATCCTTCAATAAATTCTTACCTCTCCTGTTATCATAAACAATGGTCTATTCATTTCATGCCATTACTTCAATTAGCACCTACTTGTGAAATGTATATAAAAGTCTCTAAAGATCTTGCGATGTTACTGAATATGAATTCTTCTGTCTTTCAAATAAGATCTATTTACAATGTGTGTATGTATGTAACCTACTTTAATTTTACCAAATTCCTCCCAATATTTATCCATTACACCTGGACTCACTTCATGTTTACCATGGACATCTAATCCCTATACCTCCATCCCCCAATCTGAAGGCCTTAAAGCCCTTTGTTTCTTTCTGGACAATAGAACCAACCAGTGCCCCTCCACCACTTCCCTCCTCAATAATTTCTCCCTTGACTCATCCCACTTTCTCCAGGGCAAAGGAGTAGCTATGAGTACCCACATGGGTCCCAGCTATGCCTGCCTTTTGTTAGCTACGTGGAGCAACCATACTACAAGCCTATACAGGCAAGGTCTCTCAATTCTTCCTCTGCAACATTTATAACTACTTTGGTGCTGCCTCATGTACCCATGATGAGCTCATTGACTTCATGCACTTAGCAGCCAACTTCCACCTCAAGCTCAAATTCACTTGGTCCACCTCTAACAACACTCTCCGATCTCTCTGTCTCCATCTTGGGAGACCATCTCTCGACACAGATATTTTCGACAAACCCAACTCCCACAGCTACCTTGACAGCACCTCTTCCCACCCTGTCCCCTATAAGGATTCCATTCCATTTTCAATTCCTCTGACTCTGTCGCATCTGGAATTCCTTGTCAGATCATCAGAGATGTCCTCATTCTTCAAACAACATGGTTTTCTCTAACACCATCAACTTGGCACTCACCCACATATCCTCCATTGCCTGCACATCTGTCCTGGCCCCTTCTGCTCCCACGTGCAACAAGGACAGGATTCCTCTTATCCTCACCTACCACCCTCCCAGCCTCCACATCCAACACATCCTCCTCTGCCATTTCCATCACTTGCTATGTGATTACACCACTCAACACATATTCCCTTCTCTGCCATCTGCAGGGACTGTTCCCTCCATGGCTACCTTGTCCACTCCTCCCTCCCCACCAATCCTCCCCTTGGTACCTACCCCTGTGACCACAGGAGATGCTTTACTCGCACCCACACTGTCATTCATGGCCGGAAGCAACATTTCACTTGTGATTCTGCAATGCTTATCTAATGAATCCAGTGCTCCCGTTGTGGTCTCCGCTACATCGTAGAGACTGGATGCAGACTGGGAGATCGCTTTGTTGAGCACCTCGGCTCTCCACTACAATAGCATGGATCTCACAGTGGCCACCCATTCCCTTGCTGACATCTCTTACCATGGTCTTGCATACTTCCAGACTAAGACCACCTACAAATTGGTGGAACAACACCTCATCTTCCTACTAGGCACCCTTGTGACAGAGTATATAGATTTGTTTTTGTGAATGTAATGGAATATATATTTGGGAGATAATTGGTAAAATTAGAGTAGGTTACATACATAAACACATTTTAAAACAGATCTTATTTATAATACTGAAGAATTCAAGTTCAGTGGACTTTACAGAAACTATGGAGAATGCTATGCACATTTTACAAGTAGATGCTAATTGAAATGATGTAATAAAATGAATAGACCATTGTTTTGGACTAGAGACACTCTGGCTGTTTGAAGTATCTTTAGTGCTCACAGAAAGGTCACTCCTGGGTTTTTCTGAAGAAGGTGGGGGTTTTTGCAAGTGAGAGAGTCACATGGGTTTTCTAGCAGTCTCAGTTGGAGAGAGAGAGAGTGAAACAAGCTCTCTCAGCTAGTGTGTGTGACACTGAAAACAGCTGAACAGTGCAAGCCAGGAAGCTTGTTGGACCTAAAGGAAAGCTCCAGAGCGGTGGATGGCTGGAAGTGCTATCTGTCTGATGTTTCTCTTGGAATAAGAGGAACAGAAAGGAACTCTGTGGTAGTCTAAAAAAAAGAGGTTATCTTCCAGAGAACCCCGATGGGGCAAGTTTTGTCAGCAAGACACTGAGGTGACCGGTGGAAGTACATAATTTGTGGATGTCCTGGAACAACACATCTCTCTCTGCAAATCTCCAAAGAACCTTCCTGAGTGATAAACATTTACCTTTCGAGCACCAAAGCCTGTGAACTTTATACATGTTAAATTCTGTGCCCAGTATAAGAATTGCCTGCAACCAGAGAACTTGGAAGAATGAGAAGTGAGATTGAAATGTAAACCAAAGAACTTTACTGAACTTAGACACACATTACACACATGCACACTTAGAATTAAAAGGCGGTTAAGTTAGGTTGAGTAAGTCAATAGAGATAAGTTAAAGTTTGATTCTGTTTTCATATTTAAAGATAATTAAAAGCAAATTTTGTTGTGGTGAATATCTATTGCTGCTGGGATTTGGGGTCCTTTGGGCTCATAACAGGAGATAAATTGGGAAAGGTTTGTTAGAGTAGGTCACATACAAGCACTTTAAAACAGATCTTATTTAAAATACTGAAGCTCTGCCCCATGCTAGACATATTGGCTACTCAGCAAAAGCTTTTGAAGAATGCTCATGAGACTTTACTGATGGATTGTTGTTTATCAAAGGCAACAGATGAAAGAGCATGCAGGAGCCACTGCTGTCTGGAAGAGAGCATGCTGTTGTAAGAGGGTCATGTGGTTTTGCAAGCAGAGAGAGGAAAAAAACAGGCTTTCTCTCAGAGAGAGAGAGAGAGAGAGAGAGAGAGAGAGAGAGAGAGACACACATACACACACACACACACACACACACACACACACACACACACACACACACACACACACACTCACTCTTATACAGTGTTATAGCCAGCAGAAGTAACTGGGATTGGAACAGGACAACCTGGTAAGCCGTTTGGAAGAAAGCCTGGTCAACGCCCTTGTGGTTCATGCAAGAGGAGAGAACTGGCTGTCTAATGTTTCACTTGAAATAAGAGAAACAGAAAGGAGCTCTGTGGTGACCTGAAAGAAAGAGGTTATCATCTGGAGAACCCTGAAGGGGCAAGTTTCATCAGCAAGACACTGGAGAGGCTAATGGAAGTACATCAGTTGTGGATGTCATGGTACAACAAATCTCTCTCTGAAAACTGACAAGAACCTTCCTGAGCAGTAACCATTTACCTTTCAAGCACCAAAGCCTGGTGAACTTTATACATGTTACATTCTGTGCATGGTATAAGAATTGCCTGCAACCATTGAACTTGGAGGAATGAGAAATGGGATTGGACTGTGAATCAAAGAACTTTACTGAACTTACACACACATTACACACATGCGCGCTTAGAATTAAAAGAGGGTTAAGTTAGGTTGAGTAATTCAATAGAGATAAGTTAAAGTTTGATTCTGTTTTCATGTTTAAAGATAATTAAAAGCAAATTTTGTTTGAGTCACCATTTGTCTTGGTGAATATCTATTGCTGATGGGTTTTTATGGGTCCTCTGGGCTCGTAACACCTCCATATTGGATGGCATTAAATTTGACTTCTCTGACTTCCATTAAAACCTGCTTAAATCCTCTCCCCTGCACCACTTCTTTCTCTGTCACCACCCCCTACCTCTGTCTCTCTCTTCCCTGACTCGCACAGACATAATAAATTCTGATCTCTCCACTTAACATATCCAATTAACACCTTTTGTTGGTCTGGATTTCTCCCTTAGCCGGCATTGTCCGAATTCTGAGACTTTCTGAGATTTCCTGCTTTTGGGTCATTCTGCTTATTCCTTGAAAAAGGGCTTAGGCCCAAAATGTCATCAATATATCTTTGTCTACTATGGACACTGAAAAAACCAGCTGAGTTCCTCCAGTATTTTGCTTTGTTTTTACTATAATCACAACGTTTGCAGACTTTCATGTTTCACTCACCGGAGATCTAATCCTAATACATGATGCACTCTTGTGTTATAATTCACATTTCTTTCTCAATCTTTGTAGCAATACTGCACTTCACTACCACAGACTACTCACTTGGTGCTAAGCAATAGAACATATGGCGAAGTGTCAGTTCTCATTCCTTTAGCATCCAAGATCATTCCAAGTTGCTGTAGTTCCTGACAAACAAATATGGAGCTAATCTGATAGACAACTGCAAATGCTGGACATCTGATCTAGAAACACAAAATGCTGAAAACAAAGAGTAGGTCAGTCAGCATCTGAGGAAGTATGAATAGAATTAACATTTTTAGCATTTTCTGCTTTTAATTTTATACAAAAAAAATGGATCTCACATTCAATTGATAAGGAATACTAGGAGATGAAGAGATTAATATTAGACTACTTTGTAAAATGGATGCCTGTACTTAAGTCAAATGTTAATTTACAGATTTAATTTTTTTATATATGACCCTCCTTAAGAAATATATATATATATATATATATATATATATAAAAATTAACACACACACATATGATATTGTGTTGTGAAGAGTACTTTTGGGGTAATCATTTTCTCTTTTTTTACTATATTTATTCGAATCTTTCCATTTCCTACTTTTTTTTTCTTTTTGGGGAGTTTAGGGGAGAGGAGGTGGGAGGAATCAAACACCTAATATATGTATTTACAACCTTGAAATTGATTGCATTGTGGATGAAAACTTTAAAATAAAATATTCAAAAAATAAGAATGGATCTCACAATAAGATCATAAAGAGTAAAGTTTCCCACCACTTTGGCCAACTATGCAGCATAGCTCCCTAACAAAGGTCCGGTGTGATGAAAAGTCAATGATACATAATGTTGACAGTATTTTTCTTTGCTGCCTAACCGGCAATAATTTCCAAAACATTTTCCACATCTCAAATGCCATCCCTTAACAAAGAACACACAGAGCAGTACAACACAGGACCATGATGTCTGTATTGGACATGGTGCCAAATTAAACAAAATCTCTTTTGCTTGCACAAGATCCCTCTTGCTGCTTATTCATGTGTGTATTTGGAAGCCTTTTAATCACTGCTATTGCGTCTGCTTCTATCAGGGATCTACCATTCTTGTGTAAAAAGAAAACTTTCCCCACACAACTCCTTTAAGCTTTCTCTCCCTCCAGCGTGTATCCTCCAGCATTTTTACCCTGGAATAAAGATTCTGGCTGCCTACCATATCTGAACTTCAATTTTGATTACAAAATCCCTCACATTCACCAGTATGCCAGAAGATGCTAGCACATGATTGCTTGGAGGGGAGAGGGAGCACAGGGGCAGCATCAAGCACCTTGGTATTTTTTGGAATACATGAATCTATGCAAAGTCAACAGAGGGAACACAGAACCTCCCAACTAGTTTCCTTATGTGCCTAGTCAAGCACTTCCAGCCCTATCTCAGGCATATCCCACATTATACTCTTGAACCACTTCAGAAGCACAGGACTGGAATGTAAGCAAATCTTTGCCAACCATTTGGGACTGCATTAAAAAAATGACTGAATTACCTGGGGCTGAAGGTACCCCCCCCCAAGTCGATATATATACTGAGCCTATTACCCTAGCACCTTTAGCAGCAGAGATGTTGATTGGTGTTGTCAGAGACATAGATATAGAGTTGAAGAAAAAATCCAAAGAAAAGTGAGATTCAACACAATCTCTCTGCACCTCACATGATAGAGATGTGGTAAAACTTGAATAAAATACATTTTCTGTTGTGCCTTCTATGACACTGATTTCTCCCAGCACATTTAAGAGACAATTAAGTACTTTGGAATAACAGTGTTGTAAGTTAAAATGTTTACAATAATAATTTTCCACAGATATATAATCACAAAATTATATTTGTTTTGTTGAGGTAAACAAGTGAGACTGTGGATGCTGGGAAACTGGAGTAACACCTAAATGCTGGAGGAACTCAGTGTGTCAGGTAGCATCTATCGGAAGAAATGGAGAGTGACTGTTTCAGGCTGAAAACCCAATATATCAGGAACAGCATGAAATGGACAGGAGGCATGCGTAAAAAGCAGGGCGAGGAGAAGGGAGAGCAGTTACAGGGGTGACAGGTGATGGGTGAATATAAGTGGGAGGGGATTATAGAAAGAAGCAGAGGGGGTGAGGAAGATGCATGCTGATAGGAGGAAGAAAGGAGGTGGGGAACTGGAGGCAGGAAGGTGTGGGTGATGGGCACAGGAAAAGAAAAGAAAGAATTAGACCAGCGAGATAAGGTAAACCAAGGAGGGGATGGGGAATCATGGTTGAGAAAACGAGTTACTGGAAATTGAAGATCAATAGTGATGTGTTCAGCCTGCTTCTGTTCATGGTACTGACCCACGACTGCATCAGCAGATCCAGCTCCAACAGAATCATCGTTTGCAGATGACACAACAGAAGTTGGCCTCATCAGCAACAACGATGAGCCGTGCAACAGAGAAGAGATGGGAAATCTCATGATATTGTGTGAGAATAACAACCAGTGTCTTAATGTGGACAAGACAAAGGAGGTGATTGTGGACTTCGGAAGTACCAGGAATGACCCCTTTCCCTACACATCAATAACTTGGTAGTGGAGAGTTTAGAGAGCACCAAGTCATTGGAGTCCACTTACAAATGACGTCTCGTGGACACACAACATCTCATGTCAGGAAGGTGCTTGCTGAAAAGACTCAAACGGGCAAGGCTACTGACCACCATTATGACAACCTTCTATAGGAGCTCTATCAAGAGCATCCTGACTGGCTGCATCACAGTGTGGTATGGTTTTGAATTGGATTGGAGGTCAATCTATAGGACCGTAAGAGTGGCAGAGAAGATTACTGGGGTCTGTCTCCCTTCCCCCCCACCATTGACGTGATCTACTTGGGATCGTTGTCTGAAGAGGCATACGAAATCATGGATGACCCTTACCACCCCACACATAGCATTGCATCGTCAGCTACTCCTGTCGAGAAAGAGATACAGGAGTATCAGAGCCAACACCACTAGGCTGAGAACTCTCTTTCCATGGGTAGTGAGGATGCTGAACGACCAAAGAAACTGCTGACATTAACCATTGGAGACTCTCATTTTTATGTAATAACATTTATTGATGTGTTTTTATATATTCTTTGTGTGTGTGTGATATATATTGTATGTGTATATGTCTGGTTGTGTGTCTTCATGTTTTGCACCAAGGACCAGAGAATGCTGTTTCGTTGAGTTGTATGTGTGGAATTGAATGATAATAAACTTGAACTGTCTAGTTGGAGACTGCCAAAACAGAATACAAGGTGTTGTTCCTCCAATTTGCATGTGGTCTTATCCTGGCAGGACAATGGGCTATGGAAAGTCATATGAAAATGGAAGTGGAATTAAAATGGAAAGACATATAAAAATGGAAGTGGAATTAAAATGGCTGGCCAACAGGAGATTCTGGCTGTTGTGGAGAGTGGAGTGAAGGTGCTCAATGAAGCAATCTCCTGATCTGTGTCCGGTCTCCCAGATGTAGAATGATCTGATTGGCATATATTGAGGGATAAGTATTGATAGGGGCACCACAAAGACTCCCCTATTGATCCTTAGAAGAGTAGTGTGAGATATTTTGCATTGAGCTAAGAGTAGGTGAAGCTTTGCTTCAACATCTAATCTGAAGGATTTGCCTCATCTCTTCGTAAGGTAAACATAGACATAGAAACATAGAAGTTAGGAGCAGGAGTAGGTCACTCGACCCTTCAAGCCTGCTCCACCATTCAACGAGATCATGGCTGATCTTAAAGTTCAGTACCCTGTCCCCGCCTTCTCATCGTAACCTTTAATACCCTTATACTGAAGAAATATATCTAATTCCCTCTTAAATATATTTAATGAACCTGCCTCGACTGCCCTCTGTGGCAATGAATTCCACAGATTCACCACCCTCTGGGTCAAGAAATTCCTCCTCATCTCGGTCCTAAATGGTTTGCCTATTATCCTCAAACCATGGCCCCGGGTTCTGGATTTTCCCATCATTGGAAAGATCCCATCTGCATCCATTCTGTCCAGTCCTGCCAGAATTTTATAGGTCTCTATGAGATCCCCTCTCAATCTTCTAAACTCCAGCGAGTACAATCCCAATTTGTGCAATCGTTCCTCATAAGTCATTCCTGCCATTCCAGGTATCAGCCTAATTGGAGTCATACCTGTTTCTTTTACTTTCCCCATTCTGTTTCAAAGTTTAATTCTACTCTGAATTCACCAATTTCAAGTGGGGATTTTTAGATTTTATTCCCCCACCCCTCTCATATATATTTCTTTCACAGTTTGCTTTGATTCATCAACTACACACAAAAGTTAAACCAGATCAGAGCTTGTACAATAAATGTCAGGGCCCTTGAGAGAGTTGTACCACAGAGACATAAAGGTACAAGTACATAGTACCTGGAAAGTGAAGAAGCAGGAGACAAAGTGGTGAAGAAGGTGCATGGCATGTTTGACTTCATTCGATGGAGCATTGTGCACGTGAATTGGTACATCGTGCTAATAACTATAGGATATTGGTTGTAGTTTGGTGATCTGGAATATTGTATGTAGTTCTGGTTGCACAACAATAGGAAAGATATGATTAAGCTAGAGAGGGTAAAGAAAAGATTCACAACAATGTTATAGGGCTGGATCATTTGAATTCATGAGACCAGACAGCTGGTGCATTTTTCCCTGGAGAATAAAAGGCTGAGGTTTACAAAATCATGAGGGATATAGATTGGGTGAATAACCACAGTCATTTACCCAGGATAAGGGAGTCAAAAACTAGAGGACGCAAGTTTAAGGTGAGATGAAAAAGATCAGAACATCAAATTATCTTACCTCCCTCTCCAAAGACTCCATCTGCATCTCTTGCTGCCTAGGAATGGTCATCATACCCTGGCTACACTTTGTTCTCCCTTCTCCGTCATGGAGAGGTTGCAAGAGTATGAAAACATGCACCAACAGGCTAAAGACCGGTAAAAGTCAGGTACCTGAATGAATCAGACAACAGTGTTCTCATGCTGCATTAGTGCTAATTGATCTCTTTTTCATTGCAACTCTATACTCTGTCAATTGCACTCTTCTGCTTACATGCCTGTATGAATGGTAGAACTAACCTGTTGGATTACTTGCAGAAGAACCCTCCTCATTGTACTTAGTATAAAGTAGGAATTAATCTTTAAAAGGGACATGAGGAACAACTTTTTCATACAGAGGAAGGTGATAATATGGAACATGCTCCCTGAGGAAGCAGCATGAGTGGGTACAATTTTGACATTTAGGAAGTTAATGAATAGGAAAGATTCAGAGGAATTTGGTCAAACCCTGGCAAATGAGATAAGACGGTTGGCATGGACAAGTTAGACTGCAAGGCCTATTTCCATACTCCATAACTCAATGAGAATAAGACATTGGAATAGTCATGTCTAGAAGTAACAGAAAACATGAGTAAAAACTTTAGTGGCAAATAACTTGGCATGAATGATAGTGCACAATATTACAAAGATGAAAAATAAGAATCTGAGTGATGTGATTGAAACCACATCTTGAAGTCAGATTGCCTCTGAGCTTGTTGATAACCTTGTTCAGTTACAAAGATTTCTGGGAGAGAAATTGTGAGGGACTAAGTCTGTGGTGGGAATTGAGGGCAGTAATTTTCAGTCTTCCCAATCATTGATTTCCCCATTATTTAGAACAGGACAAAAATTTACTCTCGAAGAATTTTAAAAAAATTACTTTCATGGAATGTCTGTGCAGCATGGTGTTCCTTTTATCTGGGATTTCTTTTTGCCCCATCTGATTTCTGTGACAGGGTTAGTGTAAAATCACAGCTGTTTAATGTTTAACTCAGGCGTTCAGAGCCTCTGTGGAGTTTGGAATCTGACCTCTTCTGTTTAGATAGACGTTAAACCTGGCTTCACACACCCTACAACTAGCAGCCCTCTTCTGTGGACCTCTCCTTCTCGCCCTCTTTTTATATCTTTGCGGTTCTTTAAAACTAAAATTTCTAATTATTCCTGTTAACTAGGATATGGTGTTTCGAAAGATGTCAATGCTTTGGGTGCTGTTGACCCTAATTATCTCTTCTTCTGCGACCTCCACAAAAAGTAAGTATGCGCTGGCCCTACTGATGACAGGCTCTTTGCATGTCCTCGGCATTCATTCTGAATGTATTCTTTCATCGTCTTCAATAATTAAATTGACAAGTTGCTCATACAATAATTTAAATCCAATGATTTTCTCAACACGTTAAGTATTTCTCTCCTTTTATGTCCATCTATAATTTGGAAGATTTGAAAGTAATTTGGTGTTGAGTTAGAAGTGAAAGAGAAGGACAATAAATCAATGAGAGAATTTCAGAAATGTCTTTACCTGTAGATTACTGAGAATGTGGACTCATTCCAAAAATGAATGTTTGAGACAAACTGCACGATGTATTTAAGGAAAAACTGGATAAGCACATGATGGAAGAGAGAATAAAGGAAATTGTGATTGTGGGATTAGATTAGGGGGTGGGTGATTTTTCATATGGAGCATAAACGTCAGCATGGAGTAATTGGGTTAATGAAGGCTGCAAACTCTGTTCTTTTACAGAATATCTGTTAAGTTCATGAAATGAATGGTTTTCATTATGTTTAAAATTTTTCATTTTAAATTGAGGGTGCAACAATCAGTAATAGTTAATGGCAAAGCGAACTTGAACAATTTTTTTTGTCTGCTCTCAAATTTTAATTTTCATCAGATTGCTGCAAGTTAAAATTGGGCGTGTTGTTTTTATCCCATTTGGGTTATACTGAATTCTAAAAATCTTCTACGAAAGTGACTAATTTAATACCTAGTATAAAACTAAACTGGTAAAAGGGTTAACCATATTACATTGGGATGCTTCTGGAGAAGGAAAGGCTCAATTATTTAAATGGAAATGATTCTTGAAAATAAATGAATTGAATTCCACAAATGTGCTAATAATTGTCGGTCTCTAGAGCAGGGGTTCCCAACCTGGAGTACATGTACCTCTAGTGGTACATTTGCATTTTTCAGGGGGTACATTGAGTCTGAGAGAATAACCACTACTGTACAATACATGGTGTTGTAATCTGCAGTCAAATTACACAATGTTGTGTTTTTTTAATCCTTAATTTTTAGGGGTACATGGGAACCTATAAAAATGTCCAAGGGGTACAGAGGAATAAAAAGGTTGGGAACCCCTGCTCTAGAGCAAGACTAAACTCCAATTTAGAGAGGGAGGTACATGGAGTGCTTGGATTAAGATACATTGTACCAAAGGTAATGAATTTTGGAACAAACAAGCAGTAATGTGAAAATGTTTATGGAAGGACTGAATGGATATTTAACATATTAGTCAGCTAGGCTGTAATGATAATGAAATGTAGGTGTATCCTCTTTCCTATACTCAGACCTATTGTAAAACACATTTCATAAATTTGACAAAAAATTTCTGTTGTACTGGTTTCATGGTTAAACAGCTGTAAGTTGAACACTCAGTTGGAGTTAGAAATAATCTTGCTGGTTTATGTGGGGTGCAGTTTGCACACCTTGTTAAATTGGAGTCAGACCTTTGTATCATTGCATCCCAAAGCAGAGAACGAGGCCTATCATGCTTGACATATCTCTTTGAAAGAGCTATCCTTTTAGACCCATTCCTCTGTTCTCTCCTTATATCCTAGTAATTGTTATTTTCTCCTTTTTATACAGTCACTCTCATAAATCTGTTGCACCTATTCTTTCAGGAGGTACATTCTTGATTGGTGTAACTTGGTGTGGGATTCACTTCTAGTTTGTGAGTGAAAATATAAGCTGTGTTTTGGAGAAAATTAAATCATGAACAAAGAAATACTTTTATTTGTTATTACACACCACATTGCAAATGTAGCCAGATATAGGTGCATTGTTGGGACTGTTTGCTATTTTCTTTTTTTCTCGCTTGACATAATATGTGGCTTGTGCTGTTACTATTCAACTTCCACCTCATCCTCCCTCTCAATGCAAACGGCTAGACTGAGATTACAAACATAATACATGTATGACAGAATACAATGCAATGATTTAAACATTGAATTTTCCATTTTCTGGTATTCCTCTCCTCCATTGTTCTTCTCCCACACTTACCTGTCCAGCTAGTTCTCTTTGTACATCTTTTCCATTTCCTTCTCTTCCCCTCCCCCCCCATCCCCATTTCTATAGAACCATAGAAACAGAAACTGCCCCCTTGGGCCCTTCTAGTCTGTGCCAAATCATTTTTTTTTTGCCTAGTTCCACTGACCTCCACCCACTCCATAGCTCTCCATGCCATTCCCATCCCCATACCTGTCCAAATTTTTCTTAAATGTTAAAATTGAGCCCACATTCACCACTTCAGATGGCAGCTCATTCCACACTCCCATTACTTTTTGTGAAGAAATTCCTTCTCATATACCCCTAAACTTTTCTGCTTTCACTCTTAACCCATGTCCTCTGGTTTTTATCTCACCTACCCTCAGTGGAAAAAAGCTTATCTGCATTTACTTTGCCTACCCCCTCATAATTTTAAATACCAGTACCTCTGTCAAACCTCCCTTCATTCTTCTGTGCTGAAAGGAATAAAGCTATACTCTGTTTAACCTTTCCTGTAACTCCTTCCTGAAGTCCAGGTAACATCCTAGTTAATCTTCTCTGCATTCTTTCTATCTGTAGTTATGTAACCAAATCTGCATACAATACTCCAAATTTGACCTCAGGAATGTATTTTAGAACTTTACCATAACATCCCAACTCCTATACTCAATACTTTGAAGGCCAATATGTCCAATGCTCTCTTTACAACCCTATCCACCTATGATGCCACTTTCAGGAAATTATGCATCTGTATTTCCAGATCCCTTTGTTCTACCGCACTCCTCAGTGTGTGTCTTTTCTTGGTTTGTCCTTCTAAAATGCAACACTTCACACTTATCTGCATTAAATTCAATTTGCCATTTTTCAGCCCATTTTCCAAGCTGGTCCACATCCCTCTGCAAGCTTTGAAAATCTTCACTGTCCACAAGACCTCCAATCTTAGTGTCACCTGCAAACTTGCTGATCCAATTTACCACATTATCATTCAGATCATTAATATAGATGATAAATAGCAATGGTTCCAGCACTGATCCCTGAAGCACACCACTAGTCATAGGTCTCCAGTCTGAGAAGCAATCTCCACCACCACTCTCTGGCTGCTCATGTCCAGCCATTGTTGAATCCAGTTCACTACTTCATCATGAATACCTAGCATCTGAACGTTCCTGACTAACCTCCTATGTGGGACCTTGTCAAAGGCCTTACCAAAGTCCATGAAGACAACATCGACGGCCTTTTCTTTGTCATCTTTCTTAGTAACATCCTTGGAACACAACCTACCACACACAAAACAATGTTGATGATCCCTAATAATTTTCTGTCTATCCAAATAATTGTATATCCGATCTCTTAGAACACTTTCTAATAATTTAACTACTACTGATGTGAGATTCACCGGCCTATAATTTCCAGGGTTACTTTTGGAGACTTTTTTAAACAATCCCATGGCACCACATCTGTGGCTAAGGATATTTTAAATATTTCTGCTCGAGCCACTGCAATTTCTACACTATCCTTCCTCAAGGTCTGAGGGAATATTTTGTCAGGCCTTGGGGATTTATTCACCCCATCTGGTTTAAGACAGCAAGCGCGTGCTCTTTAATCTGTATAGGTTCCATGATCTCACTGCTTGTTTCCCTTACTTTCCATGACTCTGTGCTTATTTCCTGAATGAATACTGATGAAAATAAACCATTTAAGATCTCCCTCATCACTTCTGGCTCCATACAAATCAACTATTCTGATGTTCAAGGGGATCAATTTTGTCCCTTACTATCCTTTTACTCTTAATATGCCTGTAGAACCCTTAGGATTTTCCTTCACATTATCTGCCAAAGCAACTTCATGTCTTCTTTTAGCCTTCCTGATTTATTTCTTGAGCTTTATCTTGCATTTTTATATTCTTCAAATACCTCATTTGCTCCATGTTGCCTATACCTGCTATTCACCTATATCTTCTTCTGAACCAGATCCCCAATATCCCTTGAAAATCAAAGATCCAATGCCTGCGAACCTTGCCTTTAATCCTGACAGGAATACAAAAACTCTGAACTCTCAAAATTTCACCTTTGAAGGTCCTCCACGTACTTCGCACATCCTTGCCTGAAAGCAGCATCCATGCATTCAAGATTCTTTCTCATTTCCTCAAAATTGGCCTTTCTTCAATTAGAATCTCAATCCAAGGCCCAGACCTGTCCTTCTCCATAATTAACTTGAAACTAATGGCGTTATGATCACTGGACCCAAAATGTTCCCCTAAACATACTTCTGTAACTTGTCCTGTCTGGCTACTTAATAGGAGATCCAGTATTGCACTCTCTCTAGTTGGTACCTCTATGAATTGATTTAGGAAACTTTCCTGAACACATTTGACAAACTCTAAGGCATCCAGTGCTTTTTCAACATGGGAGTCCCAGTCAATATGTGGAAAGTTAAAATCTCCTACTATCACAACCTTATATTTCCTGCAGCAGTGTGCTATCTTTACAGATTTTATCCTCCAATTCTCATTGACTATTGGATGGTCTTTAATACATCCCCATGAGTGTGGTCATACCTTTACTGTTCCTCAGCTCCACCCATATATCCTCAGTAGATGAGCCCTCTGATCTGTCCTGCCTGAGCACAGCTGTGATATTTTCACTGACAAACAATGCCACTCCTCCCCCTTTCATCCTTCCCCATTCCATTGCATCTAAAACAATGGAAGCCTGGAACATTGAGCTGCCAGTCCTGCCCCTCCTGCAAACAATCTGCCCATCATCCCCTCTCCATCTAGTTCCAACCTTTAGAACGTAGAACACTACAGCATAGTACAGGCCATTTGGCTTTCAATGTTGTGCTGACTCATATATTCCAATCAAAATAAAAAGTTCTAAACCCTTACTACCTCGTTACCTTCTATTTTTCTTTCATCTAAGTGTCTTTCTAATAGTCTTTTAAATGCCCCTAATGCTACAGCCTCCACTATCATCCCTGGCAAGGCATTCCAGGCACTCACAACCCTGTGTAAAAAAAACCTTTCCTCTCATGTCTCCTCTAAACTTACCTCCCTTTACTTTGTATATATGTCCTCTGGTGTTTGCTGTTCCTGCCTTGGGAAAAATCCCTGTTTGTCCACCCTGTCTATGCCCCTCAGAATCTTGTAGACCTCTATTAAGTTTTCTCTCATCCTTCTTTGCTACAAAGGGAAAAGTCCCATCTCTGCTAACCTTGTCTCATAAGACTTCCTATAATGAGATGACCAGAAATGAATACAATACTCTAAGTGTGGTCTCACCAGAGATTTGTAGAATTTCAACATGACCTCACGATTCTTGAACTCAATCGCCCTATTAATAAAATCCAACATCCCACAGGGCTTCTTAACTATTCTATCAACCTGCACGGCAACCTTGAGAGATGTATGGATTTGGACCCCAAGGTCCCTCTGTTCATTCACACTCTTAAGTGACCAACCAGTAACCCTGTACTCAGCCTTCTGGTTTGACCTTGCAAAATGCATCAACTCATATTTATCCAGATTGAACTCTTTCTACCATTTTTCCACCCAACTCAGCATCCTGTCTGATCCTTTTGTAACCTACAACTACCTTCAGCACCCTCCACAACTCCTCTAACCTTCTATCATTTGCAAACTTACTGATGCATCCTTCCACTTCTTCATCTAGGTCATTTATAAAAGTCACAAAGAGCAGGGGTCTCAGCGGAACTCCTCTAGTCACTGTCCACCAGGCAGGATATCTTCCATCCACTTCTCCTCTGCTTTCTACATGCAAACCAATTTTTTATCCACACAGCCAAGGTTCCATGGATCCCATACCTCAAGACTTTCTAAAGGAGTCTCTCATGGGGGATCTTGTCAAATGGCTTATTAAAATCCATATCTACCACATCTACCATCTTCATCAATTTTATTTGTTACCTTTTCAAAAAACTCAATTAGGCTCGAGAAGCATGACCTTCTCTTCACAACTCCATGCTGGCTATCCTTGAGTAGACTGTACTTTTCCAAGTGCTCATAGATCCTATCCTTAAGAATCCTCTCCAATAGCTTGCATACCATTGATGTAAGGTTCCCAGGATTCTCTGTGTTATCTTTTTTAAACAAGGGAACCACATTTGCCATTCTCCTATCCTCCGACATCACCCTTGTGGTCAAAGAGGACTCAAAGATCATAGCCACTGCCCAGCTATCTCTTCCCTCACTTCCCACAGTAACCTGGGCTATATCGTATTCGGCCCCAGGGACTTGTCAATCTTGATGTTTTTAAGAAGATCCAACTCTTCCTCTTTCTCAATCTCAACATCGTCTCACCCTAGCACACAAGCCTGTTCTATTCCGACTTCACCCTGATCAAGGTAGTTTTCTCTTGTGAATACTGAAACAAAGTATTCATTTAGGACCTCCCCGACCTCCTCTGACTCCAGGCACATGTTGCCTCCTTTATCTTTTAGCAGCCCCAAATTCATTCTTATCATCTTTCTGTTCATCACATACACATAGAATGCCTTGGGGTTCTCCTTAATACTACTTGATAAGGCCTTCGAGCTCTCCTGAGTTCCTTCTTAAACTCTTTCCTGGCTACCACCCCTCCCTTGTACTGCTATATAATGGTAATCCATCCCTGCCCTGGCTCCTAATGAAGGGTATTGACCCAAAACATCCACAAACACCTTTTGCCTCCACAGGTGCTGCTTGACCTTCTTGAGTTTTTCAATGTTCTGTTTTTCGTGTGTGGTGTTGACTGGGGTGGGTGGGGGGGGGGGGTGGGGGGGGAGGGGACAATGACTTCATGATAAATCGTGGGACTGAAGGGATGCAGAGCCAAGTTCAACCCATTTTTTGGCCATTTTCAAAGCTTTTTCCTTTGATCAGTGTTATTTCCATGTTTATTTTAATTGAGTTGTAAAAGTAACTTTATACAAAGAAATAGACCAATGTGCCCATACAGTATACCTAGGACTAATGTTATTGTTCCATGCAAGCCCCCCCCCCCCCTTTCATTTTACCCCATCACCTTGGAATTTCTATTGAATTTACTAAATTAAGTATATCCCCTACCTAAATGGTTCAATGATATGGTGAGGTTGGAGGGAAATAGAAATATATAGTTCATTGATTTATTCTGAATTTAATTTTTTTAATTCAAAGTTTTTCAAACTTTCCTCATTGCATGATGCAGAAAACTGAAGTGGTTTGTAAGCCCTGAGAGTACAACATTTGAACTTGAACTTGCAATCAGTGGATTTGTAAATGTAATTCTGAGTCTGTACTATTAAATTTCACCCCAAGATTTTAATCTTGACAAAAGTAACCTTTGTGCTTGTTTTTATGGTATGTGACAACATGACATTTGATAAGCAGCTGAATGGGCATTGTTCCATTCTGAAGACATTAGTTTTTAAAGACAATCAGTTTTATTTGAATGAATAGGTACTTCACAGTATCACTGGTATGGCAATCCTCATGAAACAACAAATTTATTCAGTTATGGAGTTGGCCATGGAGTATGTAAGAAAGCATGGAAGATTAATATTTTCCCCATGTATAATGCTTTAGTATATGACTCTAAAGCATGGATTCGTTAATCCTTGTGCAAGGGTCGTTTAAGTTGCTTGCATAATATAACTTGCATTAATATAATGCTTTCAACATAATAAAACTTCCAAGATACTTTGCAAAAGCACTCTCACTCAATCAAATGGGGAATTAGAGCAGTGTGGACCAAAGTTTGGTCAAAAAGAAAGGGTTTTAAGGAGAGATGAAATGACCAAGTGTTTTAAATTTCTAGGCAGATGGGATCCTGGCCAATTTTTAAATTAATAATACTCATCTCCCTACACCCACAACCCCATCAACAATTTGAGATAGGGAAGGCATGCAAAAAGGGCAATGTTACAAAAGTCATAGGGGATTTCAATATGCAAATTTATTGGGAAAAGCAGGTTGGTACTGGATCCCAAGAGAAGAAATTTATCTCGTACCTTCAGGATGGCTTCTTAGAAAAGCTTGTGGTTGAGCCAACCAGGGAAAAGGCAATTCTGGATTGGATATTGTGTAATGATAGGGAGCTGAAGGTAAGGGAAATCTTAGGTGGAAGTGATCATAATATGATAGAATTTGCCCTGCATTTTGAGAAGGAGAAGCTAAAATCAGAGGTGTCAGTATAGCAGTGGAATAACTGGCACATGAGCAGGGAAGTTGGCAGAACAGCAATGGCAGGAATTTCTATGAGAAATTAGGAAGGTACAGGACAGGTATATTCTAAAAAAGAAGAAATATTTGAATAGGAAAAAAATCACACAAGAGAAGAAATGCCAAAGTATAAACAAAAGTCATTCAAGGAAGCAAAAATCAATGGGAAGATAGAGGACTTGGAAGTTTTTAAAAGCTTACAGAAGGCAACTAAGAAGGTCTTTAGGAAGGAAAAGATGAACTTTGAAAGGAAGCTAGCAAATATGAAAAAGGACACTCTAAGCTTTTTTAAGTATATTAAGAGTAAAAAGATGAGAATAGATATAAGATTGATGGAAAATTATGCTGGATAAATTTTAATAGGAGACACGAGGAGATGGTAGAGGAACTGAAAGAGCATTTTGTATCAGTCTTCACTGCGGAAGACTTTGGCAGTATACCTGACTTTCAAGGATGTCAGGGGAGAGAGGTGAGTGCAGTCATGATCACAAGAGAGAAGGTGCATGGGAAGCTGAATGGTCAGCTTCAGATTTTGAGAGAAGAGAGATTGTGGAGACATTGGTAATGATCTTTCAAGAATCAATAGATTCTGGCATGGTTCTGGTGGACTGAAAAATTAAAAAGATCACTCTGCTATTTAAAAAGGGGAGGCAGTAGAAATGAAATGATAGACCTGTTAGCCTAACATTGGTGGCTGAGAAGTTTTTGGAGTCATTTATCAAGGATGAGGTTATGGAGTACCTCTGGAGGTGCACGACAAGGTAGGTTAAAGTCAGCATGATTTCCTCAAGGGAAAATCTTGTCTGACAAACCTATTGCAATTGTTGGAGGAAACCACAAGCAAGCTAGACCTGCCATTCTCTACATTTTCTTTGGCTATGGCCCCCTTAGGACTCAAAATTGATGGGCCCCTTCCCTGTGAAGCAGTCAATCCTTCCATATTTCTCTCCTACCAATTACATAAGAAATATAAAAAAACTTTATGATTTCAGTCTGTGCTCCCCTTAAATATGGTTCCCGATGAGAAGGGCTCGGCTAAAAAAGGAGATGCAGTGGATGTTCTAAGTTTGGATTTTCAAAAAGTCTTTGACAAAGTGCCACAAATGTGACTGTTTAACAGGATGAGAGCCTATGAATTACCGGAAAGATACTAGCGAGGGGTAGAGTATTGGCCGATCAGCAGGAAACAAAAAGTGGGAATAAAGGGATTCTATTTTGGTTGTCCACCGGTTATCAATGGTGTTCCGCAGGAGTTGATGTTGGGACCACTTCTTTTTATGTTGTATTTTAATGATTTGGATTGCAGATTGGTTTTGGGGCAAATGATACAAAAAAAAGTGGAGGGCAAGGTAATGAGGAAACGCCAAAGATGCAAAGAATCTTAGATTAGGAGAATGGGCAAAGATGTGGCAAATGCATGGTTATGCACTTTACTAGAAGGAATAAAAGGGTATCAAAGCTTATGGGGAGAAGGTAGGAAAGTGAGGCTGAGAGAGAGAATGGATCAGCTCATGTGGGAATGGCAGAGCAGACTTGATAGGCTAAATGGCCTACTTCTGCTCCTGTATCTTATGGTCTTAATATTTTGTTAATTCCCTTTTTTAAAAAGATATGCAATTCCCCTTGCTGTTGAAACTACTTCCGCTGACCTTTGTGTGCTGCTGTGAAACCCATCATCTATTATAATTTAATTTTTTTTTCATCAGTGCGACAAGGTGGGCCAAGGTTTAACGCAGGGAAGATATACAAATACCATTACTTCGTGGAGCTCCAATTACACAGAGGAGGAGAAGCAATTGAAGAAAGTGTAGGATTTAAAATTGTATCCAACATCAACATTGATTTGTTGTGGAGAAACTCAAGCAATGAAGATGACCAACTTATTCGAATAGCGGTATGTTTTGTTTATTGGTAACTATTTCAATCAAAATGTATTGAAGGAATCCACTCAGTCTGACTTGCCAGTTTTTTATTGGGTTCATTTAGGGGAGAGAGGATATGTGAAAGAGAGATGAAGAATATTGTAATCTGAACTCCTTTTGCTTTCACCACTTGATTTTCACCACTTTTCCTCTCCAGCTACTCCTTGAAACTGATAATCCCTATCACGATGAATGTGAATATTTCATTTTCAAGGGCATCATCATCAATCATTCTCCTTCCCTCCCTCCCCTCAATCTGCATGCACCTCAAAGTAAATACACTTTGTTCATTTCAACGTTGTTCTAAATTTGACATGGCTTTCATTTATTTCAGATGAACCCCATGTCTTGGGTAAACTTATACCTCTCATTTTTTTCATTTTAGATTGGTCACAGTGTTTGAGCTACCGAAAGAAAATAGACACACACATTAAGAGCAGTTCAGTTTATACAAATGTTTATTACAAATTCAAAAGCTGATTTCTAACTACAATATGTAAGCCCTTCCCAACTATACTTATCAACGCTTGGACTGGTCCCAACTGCCGAAGCGAGGCAACGACTGCACACTTGTAGTAGGTTGTCAGGGCGCCGGTAGCAGCTTCTCCACCTCCCCCGACCGGGACTTTGGCTGGACTCTAGAAGTTCTTCTTCTTGCTGAGAGATGTTGCCACCTCTCGGAGAGTCTCAAACTTCAGCAGCGGGATCATGGCTTATATTACCCAAAAACTGCTTACCTAAGCACCTATTCCCAGCACAGCAAGAAAGATAAGCGAGCAAGCTAGCATGCTAGGCTTCTATCGAATAACATAATTTTCAGCTTATCACTTTGAATACAATGGTTTATTTTGCATCAAGGCTAGGCCTCTGACAGTCTGTGACCAAAACAAGCAGTAAGATTAAATTTTCTTGGTACACAGATGTCCTTTCGTCAGATAACTGCATCTCTGGCCCCTCGGTGGAATTTAGCTTATGTCTGGTGATTCTAAAAAACAAGCAGGTTCTCAGCCTTCCAGAAGCAAAGGCTGCAAAATTAAAAAACACGGTTAGAATCTTCCATTACACCCCAATGTTCACCTCTTCCTTGTCAGATTCATTTTGGCATAGTTGCATGTGTTATGAACAAGAAGTCCAGCAGCCTAGAACAGTGATTGGGAGGGGAGACACAAGCTCAAAAAGAAACTCAGATTCAGTTATTTCAATGAACTTGGAATTAGAAAGCAGTTCTCAAAAATGGAGGCCTTGAAGCAGCCGAATTGCATTTGTTAATATCATGTGGAGAAGGAAATCGGCAATTCTACCTGGCAAGATTCAGATCTATAGCAATATGTTTGACTCTTAAGTGGCCTATGAAATGGCTCAGTGAATCACTTAGTTTAAAGTTTTTTCAGAACAAGTAATGAATGTTGCCTTGCTAATGACACTAACATCCTCTAATAAAGTTGCAATGAGGTTCCAATAGCCCAACATTCCAATTTAAAAAAAAAGCTTTAATCTTTATCTGCAGCAATGGTTCCATAATCTGTAACGTTTTGCATCGGCTATTTTCATAGTTACCCCTTTTAGTTCTCTGGGATGTGAATTATAAAAGCCTGAGAATTTATTGGCTTTCAGTACCTTCATATTGTGTTTCCATTGTAAGGTACAAGCTTCTACACACAAAAAGAAAAAGATTAGTGAAAATTAATATACGTCCTTCAGAATCAGAAATTGAAGAATTTAATCTTAGGAACAAAAGTGGCAGGGCATTGGACAAATACTTTGATTCTGTCTTCATAGAAGAGGATACAAATGTCTTTCCAAAAACACTAAGGAAATCAAGCGCATATATTTGCAATATCTTGCAAATGAACAAAAGCAAATGACTTCAAACTTGCAAAGGCTTCATCATGGAATTAAAATAATTATATTTCCACCTATCATGCCTGTGAAATTCCAGTCCATTTTGTTGCACTTGCTTCTCTTTCCCCAGATCCCTAATACATTTGTCTTTCAATGCAAGCTCAGTTTCCTTTACAAGGATTTTACTAAATCTGTTTCCACAAATGGTCTTAACCAGCCTTGGTGGGTTATTTTGATTTCAATTTCACAATTCTTTTGATTGAGAAATAATTGCTGTTTTTCTCATACGATAAGGCATGTAGAAATATCAACTGCTGGTTATAATTCTGTCATTTAAAGTGATGTGTGGGAGATTAGACTGCTGGTACAAGTGCACAGGCTACAGATGAATGATTTTCCCTTTGTTTTCTTCCATTTAATTGATGTAAAGCCTCCTTTTCCTAGGTAACTGATGTCAAAGTTGAAAATGTGAGTGAACGAACAGATGATAAAAACATCTTTAAAGGCCTCAATGAAGAAGGAATCCTTGGAAAAAGTAACTTAGTATCCTTGAAGAAGCCAGTCCTCATCCATTGGATTAATGGAAAGGTACCATCTCTACTGTTACCTTTTGCGATTACCCTGACTTGATAGGATAGTTCTGTAAATGTAGACAAGAATGTTATTGTCCTCTTTGAAGTCTGAATTGCAGTGTTTATTTGCCTCATATTCTTTACTTCATTCTATTATAACTAATTTAATATTTCTGGTCTTTTTATCAACCCCTAATTCTCGTCACTCAACCACTGACCAAGTTTAATAATCAAAAATCACTTCCTGTAATGAATACCTTTCTCTCAGGATGACTGGCATTTTCTTTCAGAGAAATTGGAGAGTCTGGGTTTGTTTTCCTTGGAGGTAAGAAATTTTGAGGGAATCTGAGGGGACCCAGAGAGTAGTGAAAACTGTCTGAAAGAATGTTTTCCCAGAAACACTAAGGAAATCAAGTGCATATATTGTTTTTACAAAATTTTGCAAATGAACAAAAACAAATGACTTCAAATTTACAAAGACTTAATCATGGAATTAAAATAATTATATTTCCACCTATCATGCCTGTGGAAGTTCTTTGAAATTCCAGTCCATTTTGTTGCATTTGGTTCTCTTTCCCCAGATCCCTAATACATTTGTCCTTCAAGACAAGCTCAGTTTCCCTTACAAGGGTTTTACTAAATCTATTTCCAAAAATGGTCTCAACCAGCCTTTGTGGGAGCACCAACTTACGGTGGATTATTTTGATTTCAACTTCCAATTCTCAATGTTTAGAGCACTGGTCTTGTAAACCTGAGGTCATGAGTTAATTCCTCGTTGGAGCCTCATTTCTGTGAGGGGCTCTGGACAAGTGGTGGCTCACTGTCTTTCTTATGGCAGACAGTTAAAGAATTTCATATCTGTTACATTCTAAATGTAGTATGACATGACAATAATGGAACCTTTACCTTTAGAATGGCGGAAGCAATGCTGACAGCATTTAAGAAGTATCTAAATCAGCACTGAAATCACTTAGTCATAGAATACGAAGAACTGGAATATGGGATTAATAGGAATGGAGTGCACTGGTCTGTTTGGGCTAAATAACCTGTTTCTATACTTTGTGACTGCGCTTGGCTTTAATATCATAATTAACTTACACTAAATAACATGATGTGTAATAATTAGACAAACAGGTGAGTGAACAGCATTGTTAAGAAACTGATTATCAGTATATATTTAGTAATAGGTCAAAATTCAGTACAGTGACATCTCCTTTTTCGCTCTCCTCTGAGGTAGAGGATTAAAGACACAAGTCCTGATCCAGAGACTTGAACAAAACAACCTAAACTGGGTGTATCTGAGGGAGACATTAAACCATAATTTTTCAGAGGTGGGCTCAATAAACCTGTGTCATTCTCGAAGACCAGGGTTGTGTTCATTATCATATTGCAGTTTGTCAGAACATGTTTAGAAGTTGGATGCTATGTTTTATACATTACATCAATTACAGCATTTGTAAGGTACTTAATTGGTTCTAAAAGATTATCTTAAAAATGAAATTGAATATTAAAAATAGTTGAAGAAATAAATGTGAAGGGATATGAGGAAAGAACGGGGAGCAGGGCTAGTGGATTTCTTTTTGGAAGACCTGGCCTAGATTCCATCAAACTCATGCCAGCACCCAGGACAGATGTGGTACAGAGTAGTACAGCGAGTCAAGCTGCGGCCTCATAAATAAATAATCTTGGTTCTGGCCTAACCTCCAGGACTGTCTTTGTGGAGATTGGGCATTCTTTCTGTAATCACATGAGTTTTCTCCGGGTGCTTGAGTTTCCTCCCATATCCAGAGATGGGTGTTAGTAGGTTAATTGGCCACTGTATGTTTCCCTTTGCATGTAGGTGAGTAGTAGAATTTGAAAGGTGGAGCAGAAGTTGTTGAGAATAGAATGATGAGGTAGGATTAGTGTAAATATGGATGCTTGCTGGTTGGTGGTGACTTGGGGGCCGAAGGCCCTGACTCTGTATTATATCTCTCTCTGATTCCAATCCCATAAATCTCACTTCACTCTCCTCATCCTTCCTGCCCACCCCCTCCCCCATCCTCCCAGACTACCCACCTACCTTATGGACCATTTATAGTAGCTAACTGTCTTAATGCCTTTAAGAGGTAGAGGAAACTGAAGCTTCTGGGGAAAACCTACATAGTCACAGGGAGAATGCGCAAACTCCAATTAACACAGTGCTGGAGGTCAGAATCGAACCTAGGTCACTGAGCTTGAGACACCTGCACTACCTATATTGGCTCTCTGCCATCTTTCTGTACTATTCTGTAAAACTATTTTGAAAAATAAATATGGTTGTGAAATATGTCATTGAAAATTAGGGTTGTTTTCTTTTAAATTCATGCCAAGTGCCAAAGCAGTATGAACAACTTTGAATTTAGTATGCCCAGAGAACAAAATATAAGGCAATAGCTGTTGGGATGTCTTAAAGCTCTGCGAAGAAATTAATAAAACCCTGCAGAATTATATTGAATATAAAACAATATGGTCAAGGCATTTTATGTTATTTCTTTGAATAAATAACATTTGGATACCAGAAGAGGACGTAACTTAGAATGAAAAAGAGTTTCATCCAAAAGTCATGAAGAATATTAGGATGCCTGGAGAGATCAAGGCATGGAATGGGCTCAAAAATAGAGTAGATATACAAACCACCAATTTACATCAGGGTGATTGGGTAATGCTTTTAGAAACGATGCAGGCTACTTGTCTGGGTAAATGGGCCACAGTGGATCAAATATTTGTCTCCTTTTCTATGCGACAATCTTGTAGCTATGTTAAATCAATTCTTTCATAATGTACTTTCAAAAGAAATCTGTCAGCAATGAACTGTTTACTGTTGTAAGTAGTACCTTGATCTCCTAGTCATTATCTCACCAATTTGATCAGGGAGTTGAAGTAGTAACATCTCGATTGGGATTAACCAATGAGACTGTGACACTTGAAGCTCAATAAGCAGAGAAATGCTTATAGTATGCAGGAATTTGCCAGGCATGTGTATTCAAAGTTCACTAGAATTTACAGTCAATGGCCAGTAAAGAATGAGCTGTACAGTTACTGATCGTGTAACAGATTATCTTCTGTGTATTAATCAATTTTTTCAGCAAATAGTGCCATATCTATAGTTGGATACTCCAGTATTGAAAAAATTCCCCTAGAGCACCATTTCAATAGTTTAAAAAAATGGTGCTTTTTTGTATGTTACACACTCTCACATCAATTACATAAATATTAATGAAAGAGGTTAGAAAGGGAGGGAAGAATCTGTCAACTTCTCAGTTGGCATGGGAAGATGGAGCACTGTGAGCAGATGAACATATCAGATGACCAATGGTGCCATGAACCATGCAACTTTATTTAATAATGAGTGTAGTAGATACTGGTTCACACTTATTATTCATCCCTCATTGCCCCTGAACTGCAGGAAATGTCAATCACATGTATATATGTAGAGACATCTGTGGCTCTAAGAGGTATGGGATGGCACATTTCCTTCCCCGAAAGATCTGAGTGAACTAGGCTTTATGAGAATTCAGTAGTTGTACAGTAACCATTTTCTATTTAATTATTGGAAGTGTATTTCTCCAGTTGATTTTATGTGATTTGAACTAGTGTTTCCCAACCAGTGGTCTAGTTGCTCTATTCATCATGCCACCATACCACTGATAAAAGTTTAATGGATATGACCAATCAGACAGAGTGAGCAACCTGATTAACATTGGAGTAAATCTTCAAGTTGTGCAATTAAATTCATTGAGTGAAATTGACCAATCTAGGCTTCCTCATCCAAGGATCTTTACTTCAGTCCCAAGACACACATGCAAAATCCAGATTCAGGCTGAATCTGCGACAAGGTGGAACTGCTGGATGTTAATACTGATTACGTTAGTGTCCCTGCATCTTACTGGGCAACATGATCCCAGGGAATTTGACAAGAATATAAACAAGGTGGAGCATCAGTTGCAATCTTGTTTAAAGGCAAAGAAAATTCAAGAGGTTGCATGATCTGAAGCCTCTTGAATTATTGCGTATTTTAATAAAATTCCTTTGTAATAATTTCCTTCTCAATTAAAAATGATTCTGCAATAGTTTACAGGATAATTATGCTAATTGTAGTGAATGGAACTCTGGTTGCTTTGGAAATTAGTTTTACAAAACTCATTGAAAGCTTGCTAACTCAGCACCCGAATGGTGTACGCTAACCCAGTGACGCAATACTTGATAGGGTGTTAATTGCATGTTGAACAAGGTTCATCTGAATTGTTGGTTAAAGTTCAAGGCCTTGGCTCCAAGCGCATTCTAATTAGCAGACAGACTAACGTGGAAGTCCAAAAGACAGATATCGTCCTTCCATATTTTCTTATAATAGACGTTTAGGGTTAGTAGATTAAGTAGTCACGTGGATGTATTTGGGCAATGTATGCTCATGGGCTCTATCTCTTAATTAAAAATTAAATTACAAGGATCCCATTTTACCTCTGCTGGATTATAGAACAACCCCATTCTCCCACTAAACTTTCCTGTGACCTATTCTCCCCACAGTCCTATTATCTTCCCCCAGATGCTATAATCTGCAGGCAATTTATTTTGGCAATTAACCTACTATCTCTTCCGGATGACAGAGAAAACTGAGTCCATACCCATACAGTCACAGGGAGAAAATGCAAAGTCCAAATGGACAGCACTGGAGGTCAGAGTTGAACTCAGGATGCCAGAACTGAGAGGCAGCACCTCCGCTTCCTTTGCCACTGTTTCCTTTATTTTAAATTTAGACATACAGCACGGTATCAGGCCCTTCTGGTCCATGTGTCCATGCTGCCCAAATACAGCAATTAATCTCCAATCCCTGCACATTTTGAAGGATGGGAGGAAACCCATGAAGACTTGGAGGGAATGTACAAACTCCTTACAGACAGCGCCAGATTCGAGCGCAGGTTGTGGCATTGCAAATGTTGCACTACCACTGTGCTAACCCCTGCACTAACTGTGCTGCCCATGTCTTGTAGCATAATTTTTTTTAATGATTCAGCTCTGTTACAGGCCCTTCTGAGCCACAAGCCCACTCTGCCCAATTATACCCTTGTGACCAATCAAGATACTAAGAAACTGGAGCAGCTGAAGGAAATCCACGCAGCCACAGGGAGAACGTACACATTTCTAACAGACAGTAGCAGATTGAAAGTCAGGTTGCTGGCACTGTAATAGGATTGTGCTATGCTACCATGCCGCCCCAATTTTTAAAAATGGAAGATACATTTGTGACATTACAGTCACCAGTTTCATATTTAAAACAGAAAGTATCCCCCATTCTCTTTATGTGTAGTCCTTCTGGTAAACTCCCATTTTAACTCCTAAAGAGATTCATTGGGAAAAGCTATGACCTGAATATACCCAGATCTTAGTCTTTCCAGGGATTTATGGGGACAGAACTGGTAGATGATCTGTGAATCGAAATATTTCATCATAGTCTTGGTAAACATTCAAATTTCTCCTGTGCCTGTCCTAACTCATAGCCAGACTTGTTTACCCATTATCCATTATGTTTGATGATCTAACTTTTAGTCCAGAAGCACCAGTTTTAAAACTCTTGTAATTTTCAAATCATTGAATTACTTTGGACCCCCCACCTTCTCAAATTTTACTCATATAGTCAATAAAATATTGAGAGATTTCTGCATTCTTCTGAGCTTCTACAATTTTAATTTTCCACCAATATCATCTTCAACCACCTGGCCTGAAGCTCTGGAATTCTCACCCATAATCTTTCTTTCTTTCTTTAAGATGCTCTCTAAAATCCATTTTTAATCTGTTTGGATCTCTCTTTCTGTAACTGTCAATTTTTGTTTTATTAACAGTGAGGCAATGTGAGATGTTATTACTACAGTACTATAATTAGATTTTTGTTAGATGATCGTGAATGTGAAATTGTTATGGAATAAGTTAATAAAATTGTGGTTAAAATATATCTTAAAACGGCAAGATTTTAAGGTTTAGTTGTAAGCTCACATTTCACAAACAAACATATCATTTGCATGCAGGAGATATGCAAGGGGTAGACTTTGTGTCTACAGTTGGCTTTGCAGAGACAATGGAAAGTGCTTGTGAGAGTTTCACAAGCAGGTGTTAATGGACCAGCATGTTTGAACAGTGTCCGGACTCAATAACTGAGAACTCTTTTGCTTTTAAACTGGTGCCAGAGTTTTAAAATTTTTGGTTGAAGTTGTTGTCCCAAGAGGGGCCACGTGGTTTTGTAGAGAGAAAGCATCCACAGTTTGTGTGAAGGCTGCAAGTTGGCAGACCTGCTGCAAGGGCCTATTTCAAGATGGGTTTTGAGTTCTGAGTTCAGCCTATTCAAAATCTCTGTAATCAGGTGCCGAGGTTGTGGCTGGTTATTGTGTTTCTCCTAGAATAGAGAAAAAGAAGAACTCCTTGTGGTAACCTGGAAGAAGTGTTAACTTTTGGAAAAAGTTTTGGGAAAGTTTCTTCAGTAAGACACTTCAGTTGCTGATTGAAGGAGACCATTTTGTGTGTCCAATTAACAATTTCTCTCTGAAACCAACAAAGATCTTCCTAGGCTGTAACAACTTAAAGCACCAGAGCTTGGTGAATATAATATGTTTAATTCTATGCACAGAATGGAAGATTGCCTGATACCAGTGAACTTGGAGAAGTGAAAAGTGAAGGATTGGACAGTAAAAAAGAACTTTCCTGAACACATAAACATTACATACATGTGCGCTTAGAATTAGAAGAGGGTTAAGTTAATAGCAATGAGTTAAATATTGATCTTATTATTCTGTATTAAGAAAATAAAACCATTTTTGTTTAAGTAGCCACTGTCTTGGTGAATTTCTATTGCTGCTGGTTTTGAGTCCTTTGGGCTCGTAACAAAATCAACTATGACCTGCTTCTTTTCCATTCTCCAGGTGAAGACGTTTTACTCATTTTCAAATGAGCCAGTGGTATTTCAGAATATCAAGAGAGGCCTGGCCAGCTTATTCCAAGTCCAACTCAGATCCACAAGTATTAATGAGGTAAATATTTGATGCAGTACTCTTCATATCCTCAGAATAGTAGTGGGAGTAGAGGAGATTTATTTCAATGGTGGACAAGGTTTTGGAGAAGATCCAGAAATCCTCTCCAAGCATTTAGAGAGGCATAATCTGATTTGGGATAGTTAACATGGCTTTGTCAGGGGAAGGTCGTGTCTCACAAACCTGATTGAATTCTTTGAGGATGCAACAAAGCACATTGACAAGGGTAAAGCAATGCATGTTGTGTACATGGATTTCAGTAAGACATTGATAAGGTTCCCCATGCAAAGCTCATTCAGAAAGTAGGGGGACATGGAATCGGCAGTGTGGAGGAACTGTGAGATTTTGCGATCTGTGTCCATAGGACATTCAAGGCTGCTGCATGGGTTGATACTGTTGTTAAAAACCTATATAGAGTGTTGGCCTTCATTAGCTGTGGGATTGAGTTGAAGAGCTGTGAAATAATGTTGAACCAATATAACTGATATAAGACTTCTTTAGAAGTAAAACATGAAAGTCTGCAGACACCATGGTAGAAATAAAAACACAATGCTGGAGAAACTCAGCAGGTCAAACTGTGTACTTTATATAGCAAAAATAAAGATACATAACGAATGTTTCAGGCTTGAGCCCTTCGTCAAGGTATGGACCAAAATGCCAGCAGGTGCCCACTTACTTAGACCTCACTATAGGAAGGATGTAGATGCTTCAGAGAAATGAAGGATGTTGCCTGGATTGGAGAGCATGCCTAATGAGGATAGGTTGAGTAAACTTGCTCTTTTCTCCTTGGAACGAAAGATGAGGGGTGACCTGAAGATGATGAGAAACATTGATTGTGTGGATGGCCAGAGGCTTTTTCCCAGGGGGGAAATGGCTAACATAAGGGGACATAGTTTTAATGTGCTTGGGAGTAAGTACAAGGGAGGCATACAAGAGGCAAATTTTTCATACAGAGAGTGGTGGGTGCATGGAATATGCTGTGAGCAAAAGTGGAGGAGGCACATATAATAGGATCTTTCAAGAGTCTATTAGATAGGTACATAGAGCTGAGAGAAATGAAGGGTTATGCAATCAAGAAATTCTAAGAAGTTAGTAGAGTAAGTTATTAAGTTAGTACAATGCTGGGCCAAAGTTCTTGTACTATGCTGCAGATTTCTATGATGTATGTTCAATGAGAAAAATCATAATAGCATATCTAATTAAAATTTACTATTCTCTTCACTGTAATTTCTTTGTTTAAAGCAACAGGTGGGCGTTGCTGGCATGGCAGAATTTCGTCTCCATTCTTAATGAGCCTGGGAAATATTTATTTATTTGTTTATTTTTCTATTCCTTACATTATAATTTCCTCGTTGTGGCATTTTTACATGTTAAATACACAGAAATTATTGTTAATGTGTTATATATTTCTGAAAAGCTTTAGCAAGCAAGTCTTTCTCTGTATCTGTACATCGTAGTTGTGTATATCGACAATAAATGCTTCATTCATTCATTCGCGATGAGCTGCCTTCTTAAATAGCCTCTGCCTTGTTGATATTCCCAAGTAACTTTATGGGACATTTAAAGTCAATCACATTGTGTAAAGTAATGTAATGTCATTTTTCCAAAGAACATCATGTGGGTTGTTATTCAAGATTTCAGTAGCCCCATAGTCATTATGCTGTTCCTTTTATTCCAAGTTTATTTAGTTTGGCAGTTGTGTTTAAACAATCAACTATGCTTTGGTTTCCAAGCCTCCAATTTTTAAGCCTGGTAAAAATTAAAATTATTTAATAATTTATCACTGATTCTCTGTTTCGGGAGTTAATTTATTTAGTTCAGGATCCAACTGAACAAAGCAACTAGATAAGGGGACAGTTGACCTGTCAAGAGACTGACAGTGAAATGTTTTCTTAATAACACTTCCTGCCATTGTACTGGAGCTATTTTATCAATGTTGACATGCATTATGATGCCACAGTAATTTTGTGGGAATAGAATTTGTGACATTGCACCAGTTATGAATAGACTATAAACTCTAAAAGATTAGGATGAAATTCTGGGGAAATCCATTTGTTTCTATCTAGGATCTTCCAAAATACAATTTCCACATTCCAAGAAAAACTGATCTAATTTACTGTGGAGTCTAACTATCTGCCACTGGTTAGACTTGCTTTAAATCTTTGCTCACAAATTTACTGAATGCACTTGGTAATTCACAGTATTAACAGGTTTGCTTCAGCAATTAGACTGAAGGAGATAAATATTGAGTGAAAAATATTAGGAAGGTTAGTAGATGAATTAGAGTGGGTGATCAATGTCAGATAATGTAAAGAAAGTGAAAAGCTGGGGCGCAGAAGGTAGAAATAGAGGGCACACAGAACAGCTGCCAATTGCAATCTGTTCTACACCTCAACTTGATTGACTTCAGTGGAAGTCTGTTTATTTTCTGATTGCCTGGAAGTAGACAGATACTGGCTGACTAATGAGTGAGTCTGGGTTAGGTTCTTGAGAGGTAAGAGCACAAGATGAAACCTTTTTTTTTTGGATGGATTTCAGATTTATTGTTGGAGTACATTACATACATTACATTACATTCTTTTTTCCTACGGGCCAGGCACAATTACCTATTGGTCATGAAAAAGAAATGTATACAATCTACACATGTAAACAGATAACGAAATGTCAACAAACTGACTGCATACAGAGAGAGAGAAAAAATCAATAAAGTGCACAAATCCGAGTCCTTAAATTAGTCTGAGGCACCTCCATACTTTGGACCTTTTCTTTTTTTTTAATTTTTTATTTTTCACACCATAAATCACATTAGCCATGATATACACTATTTCTTTTTCACACATATACAGTGACTTTTTCTCCCCCCCCCCCTCCTCCCAAGCCACCCCCCCACCCCCCCCTCATCCATTTTAGGTATACAATCTAGGTTGCATTAAGCCAGTCAGACAATGTTGTCATTCAACAAAAATACACCAGAAATTCTACTGAGTCCATTCTTTTCTTTCCTTCTCCTTCCATCAACTTAGGTAATGTTTGTCCCCGGTAGGTTTTCGCTATTGTATTTAATGTAAGGCTCCTATACTTGTTCGAATATTTCAATATTATTTCTTAACCTATATGTTATTTTTTCTAATGGAATACATTTATTCATTTAAATTTAGTAGTTTCTTCCTTTTAATTTGGTTATGTATTCCATTAATATTTAAAGTCATATAGTTCAGCGTAGCCCTTTTATATTTTGTTTATCTTCTCTTTCCGTTTTTCCATCATTACCTTTCCTCCTTTTCCATTTCTGTTTTCTTATTTTCAACTCTTTATAAGACAACATTCCTACAACATCCAACATTTTCCTTATTCTCCTATTTCTATCTTATTTATCCCCAATCTCCCCTTCCCCTCCTGAGTTGTCCTTTATCCCTTGTCGGACAACCACATCTCCCCTCTCCATTTGGATTTGCGAATCCACTCGCAAGCGTCAACTGATTTTGCAGTGACTGCTATTTCCCCCCACCCCGCCCCCCCCAGAAAAGATTTCACTTTTCATATGTCACAAAGGTCACTCTTTTAATTCCCTCCTTATTCTCTCTATTCCATTACCTTCCCTTATTAATTCTTGTCTATACTATCTATATTTTCCTCTAAGTACAGATACATTCACGTATGCCCATTGTCTCTATTCACTCTTATACCTCTTTACCCGCATACATATCAATCGTGATCATTTTTACTCTCATTACCCGTCTTCATCCCTCAGTCTATTTTTGTCTTTACCCACATACATATCAATCGTGATCATTTTTACTCTCATTACCCGTCTTCATCCCTCAGTCTATTTTTGTAATTGTTCTGCAAATTTTCCTGCTTCTTCTGGATCCGAGAATAGTCTGTTTTGTTGTCCTGGAATAAATATTTTCAACACCGCTGGATGCTTTAGTATAAATTTATACCCTTTCTTCCATAAAATCGCCTTTGCTGTTTTGAACTCTTTTCTCTTCTTTAGGAGTTCAAAACTTATATCTGGATAAATGAAGATTTTTTGCCCTTTATACTCCAGTGGTTTGTTGCCCTCTCTTACTTTTTCCATTGTCTTCTCCAGTACCTTTTCTCTTGTAGTATATCTTAGGAATTTTACTACAATAGATCTTGGTTTTTGTTGTGGTTGTGGTTTAGAGGCCAATACTCTATGTGCCCTTTCTATTTCCATTTCTTGCTGTAGTTCTGGACATCCTAGGGTCTTAGGGATCCACTCTTTTATAAACCTTGAAGAATATACCGAACTGTGGTTCACAACTCTTGTGTGGATGTAAGTTTCTTCCCTCTAATGTTGCCCTCTAAATCTCTTGCCTTTTTTGTAGATAAAAACAGCTTCTACTCATTTTCCTCTTGTTTTCCATTTCCATTGTGTTTCTTTGTAATTTACATTTCAGTGCATCTGCTTACTCTTGCTCCTGCAACCATTAGGTTGATGTATCCGGGAAGTGCAAGGTTAATTACCAGGCACATCGTAACCAGGTAACCAAAGTGAAGAAATTAAACAGCTGCAAGGTGGCACAGAAAGGATTCACCAGTCACAGCAAGGTCAGTGTCAACAGTACATTTATCTCTTAGATTTCTAAAATTTGATATCTAAGTATATTACACACAGGTGTATTTATTCTTACAAAAGCTGGGTGATTTACGTGGAATGACACTAAATTTAGAACACAGAAATAAACATTCAGTACATCAACGTGTTTATTCTGTAGACAAGTTTGTTCTCACTTCAGTTAATCTCACTGCATCAATAAATCCTTCTATTCCTTTCTGCCTCCTGAATTTAAATACATCCATGATATTTTCTTAACAGCTTCTTCAAATGGCAAGTCCTAGAGTCTTACCATCTTTGGGGTAGAGACAATTTTGATTTATTAGTAGCTATCTTATATTTATGACTTCAGTTTTGTCCTCCCCACATTTAGAAACATCTTTCCTGCATCTGCCCTATTGAATCCTACCATAATTTTAAAGTTTTTTATTATTTAGGGGGAAAGATCCTATTCAATCTTTCCCAACAGCTGGCACTTGTCGTAAAGGCTTTTCAGGTCCAAGAACTTTTGTAGTCATTGCAACATGTCCATGCCTGAGTGCAGTGCTGCCGGACCTCACCAGAGAGCCGCTCCGGCACCTAATGGGGCACTCCAGCACCTCATTGCTCCATGTATTTCCCCCCCCCCCCACCCCACCCACAAGCTGCTGAGCACTATTTTAGATACTGTAAGGTAAAACATCATGAGATGGGAATGTGTAAGGAGTTACCCTGTACAGGGCTGTAACAAGAAGGGGAGGTGTCCTTGTACTCCTGTTAGGTAAAACATCATGAGATGGGAATGTGCAGGGCTGTAACAAGATGTGAATGCATCCTTGTACTTACAAGATAAGAGAGACATTGATGGATTGAGAGGCAGGAAGCTAGCAGGGAAAGGATAGCAACAGTTTTAGTCATTGGACAAGTAATGATATGATGATGTTCTAAGCACATATCCAAGGGTATAAAAAATCACCATTTTGCTGATAACGGCAGAATGCATTCTCCGACTAACATGGTTAGTCGCAAGTGTTACAATCCGGTAATAAAGAACAAAGAACCCTGATTTCGACTCAGCCTGGTGTTTGTCTCACTCATTCATGAACAAAGCAGACCTAACAATACACAAGGTAAGATACCTATTTCTTCCATGACCAGTCGTCCTCCTTTCTCATCCTACTATTCACTTTCAATTATACAATGCCAAATACAACTTAGCGGCTACCAAGGCCAAGTCTCACGAGACCTCTTTGTTGCCATTTTTGGTGAGCTACAGCACCTAAAACATTAGCGCTGCACCCCTGCCTGACTGTAATGTGTAAATAAATGCTTGCAAGTCAAGGAAAATACCGAATATTATGACAATTTAAAACCAAGAAGCTGAGTGGTTGTCCTTCAATCAGAGAAGGGTAGCTTAAATAGAGGGATTCAGAGTTCTGGCTTTTATATAGTGTTTTACAGTTTCCATTGGAGGTGGACACTAACCAGAGAGTGCAGATTTAAGGTAATTTCTAAAGAACCAGAGAGGAAAAGATCCATTTATTTTGTATGGGGTTGCTGTAATTGAAATGCACTGCCTGAATGGACAAAGGAGGAACTATTCAATAGGAACTTTTAAAAAGGAAACAGAAAAATGTCTCATGTAAATTGATATTGGAAAGCAGGAGAATTTGAGAGTTTTTTTTGGAAGTGATGCACAATATGTCAGGTGTCATCTTTTATCGCTGTTAAATTTCATTTAAAAAATTTTCTGAGAAATTATGTTAAATTGAATCAAAAATTAGAAAAATTAATTGCAGGAAAAAGTGTATGCCTATTTCCATTTGCTTGCAAAGCAAATATTTGTTGAGGTGATCTTGGATCTGAAAGGGAATGGCAGAGATTTTCTGTTTCATGGTAGGTTGGAGATGGGAAAGTTGTAGAAATAGGGCATAAGGTGTGCCATTGATGGATTGTAAATGTCTATCTGTCTTCTGTGTGTGGGTGCAGGTTTTTGTGTATGTGCAGGTTTGAGTCTGAAAAGGAAGTCACATTCTTATCTATCTGCATTTATCATTCATTCATCATTTAATACTGCCGACTTCTAGGGAACTGTTACAGTGTTATTTAAATATTACAACTTTTGACAATAACCTGAAGAGCTGTGTGTGTGGGGGGTGGGGGGGGGGGGGTGGGTGGAAAGAAGAGAGAGAGAAGGAAATGCAATCCAGATAATTAATGAAGGGCATTAAAAAAAGTTCAAGGGAAGTCTGGAGAAGGATCTGGTTGAAGTTTAGAAAATCCCATTGGAGTGCAAGATCTTGAAATTTTTTTTACTGCTTTTGTTTTTAATACTGCACAGATTTTGTTTTGCAGGTATTAGGAGTTAATACAACATCATTATCAATGAGTTTTTATGTATTTGAGAAGAATTTAATTCATTCAGTATTATCAGAGGAGCATCACCTGATATCTCTCAATCTCCAAGATGAACTTTCAACCAAAATTGTATCAATGTAAGTACACATTTAAAATATTTTGACAGGGAAAGGAAGTCTCAAATCTCTGTAGTCTCTACCATGATTATGAAATGTTCTGAAGAGCTTTACTATGCTTTTGAAGATTTGGCACTGTTGTCATAAGTTAGGTTCAGGCACCATAAATGTTTTGTAAAGCCACTCATGGAATAATTTGGTAGATACTTTTGATAATTTCACTGCTCTTATTTGTGGTTAATAAATAGTAGTTTCTAAGTCTTTATACATTGACAGTGGAAATTGAATTTATTTGTCAGATATTACAGCTTTGTTGAAGTAAGACAGAAACCAGCAGAGGATGGAAATCTGAAATAAAAACATAAGTTAGTAATTATTTTATTCATTCAAGGGATTTGGGCTTTGCAGGCTGAGCCAGCATTTAATTGTCCATCCCCAAATGCCCTTGAGAAATGTCTTCTTGAACTTCTCATCAGGTCAGGCAGCTATTGTAGAGAGAGAAAGAAAGCTGCCTGTGATTTCTTTATTTCTCTCTTCTCAAGTGCTACCTGACCTGATGAGTATTTCGAGCATTCGTTTTCCTCATGCAGAGATCCACTGACTGCAGTGCATGGGTGGAACTGCATTGTATGGATCTACTGCGATATAATTCCATTAATGTACGCAGTTAGAATGTACTGTGGGCATACTGTATCTGCTGTATAAACTATTTCTTCTCTCTTAGACAGAAGTTGGAGTTTCTGATGACAGAGGTTGGGCCTAAAGAAATCCAAGGAGATCAGATTAGCAATATTGTTAATTCAGTGAATCCCAAATATATCCCCACCTCTATAATTTCTGGAGTAGTCAAAGCAAGATGCAAAGAATGTCCCTCAGTGAGTAGTCAAATTGTTCTTGTATTTTAAAATCCTTTCACCAGTGCTTGGAAAGGAATTTGCCGAAGGAATATTTCCTCATTCTTGTCAGCTGGTCAAATTCATACAGAAATCCCTTGAAAAGGATAATACTGGCTAAAGTGTTCTAAACCTTTAAAAGATTCAATCTGTTGCACTTCACTTTTGCAGCTTGTCGAATACTGGCAGAGTATTCGTAAAGAATTGGAGCCAGAGAATCTCGCAAAGGCCTCTGCCTCCAGGAAATTCTTATCTTTGGTTCAAGCTCTCAGAAAAGCTAAAAAGGAAGAGATCCTGCAAATCCTAAGAAATGAGAGTGAAAGTAGACTGTGAGTCACATTCATTTGTTTGCTTCTCATTCAGGCACAACTGTTCATATAAAAACAAGGCACATTGTTATGAACCTGAGCTTCTGTTGCAGAATGTGGCATGCTAAAGTTTCAGATTGTAAATCTTTAATGTGCAGATTAAATGTAAGTGTTATACATTCCCCTTTTGCTGGATCTTATATCATGGGAATCAATATGAAGCATGGAGCAGAGTAGCATTGGGAATGCAGGCAAAGAGGGTTCTACACATAAAAACATAAGATTCTAGAAATAATCAGTAGGCTTTGAACATCTGTGGAGTGAGAAACAATTACTATTCAGTTTGATGACCATTCTTCAGAACTGGAAAATGTTAGAAATTAAACAAGTATCAACTTGTAAAGAAGGATGGTGGGGTTTGCAGAGGTCAGAGAGGACAAAAGAGGAGATGTAAATAGGAAGAGATGAATGAAATCTGAAATAACCTGGAGGGGTAAAAACCCTGAATGTTTGAATGTGAAGTGTAAGGCTGGAACGGCTGATTATCAAAACTGTTGAAGTCACTCTTGATTACAGAGGCCAAAATGTATCCATCTCAAGGATGAGCATTATTTCTTAAATTGAGCTTTGTTGAAATATTGTAAATGATGGAGGGGAGTAAGAGTGGTCAAGGATTGGAGAATTTCAGTGACTGAAAGTTCAGGTTGTTCTTACAGACAAAATGGAATTGTTTGACAGAGCAATCATTCAGTCTGCATTTAATTTCCATAAGCAAAAGCTTTTATAAATATGTCAAGAGGAAAAGATTGGTGAAATCCAGAGTAGGTCCCTGGCAGTCGGAATCAGGGGAATATATAATGGGGAATAAGGAAATGGCAGACCAATTAAATTCTTACTTTAGTTCTGTTTTTACAAGAGAGGATACAAATAACCTCCCAAGGATGTTGGGAAACATAGAGACTAATGCAAGGGAGGAACTGAAAGAAATCAGTATCTCTAAGGACATGGTCTTGGGGAAATTGAAGGGATTGAAGGCAGATAAATCCCAAGGGCCTGATAATCTACATCCTAGGGTACTTAAGGAAGTGACCAGTCAGATAGCAGATGCTTTAAGAATTATTTTCCAGAACTCGATAGATTCAGGATCAGAACCCATGGATTGGAGGGTAGTTAATGTTACCCCACTATTTAAAAAGGAGGGTAGAGAAAAAGCGGGGAATTATAGGCCGGTGAGCCTTACATCAGTAGTGGGCAAAATGATGGAATCCATTATTAAGGATGTAATAGAGGAGCATATGACTAGCAGAGAAGGGATCGGACGGAGTCAACATGGATTTACAAAAGGTAAATCGTGCTTGACAAATCTATTGGAATTCTTTGAGATGGTGACAGGTAAAATAGATGGGGGAGAGCCAGTGGATGTGGTGTACCTGGACTTCCAAAAGCCCTTCGATAAGGTCCCGCATAAATGACTGGCTTCCAAAATCAAGGCTCATGGGATTGGGGGCAAAGTATTGATGTGGATTGAGAACTGGCTGGCAGGTAGAAGACAGAGAGTTGGGATAAATGGCTCGTTTTCTGAGTGGCAGGCGGTGACCAGTCGGGTGCCACAGGGATCTGTACTGGGACCCCAGCTGTTCACAATTTACATTAATGATCTGGATGAGGGGATTGGATGTAATATCTCCAAATTTGCAGATGACACTAAGCTAGGAGGGGTTGTGTGCACGGAAGAGGGGGTCAGGAAGCTCCAGTGTGTTTTGGATAAATTGAGGGACTGGGCAGATCCATGGCAAATGCACTACAATGTGGATCAATGTGAGGTTATCCACTTTGGTAATACAAACCGGAGGGCAGATTACTATTTGAATGGCAATAGATTAAGAGATGGGGAAGTGCAGAGAGACCTAGGGGTACTTGTACACCAGTCTCTGAAGGCGAGCATGCAGGTACAGCAGGCGGTTAAAAAGGCAAATGGTATGTTGGCCTTCATATCAAGAGGGTTTGAGTATAGGAACAAGGATACCTTATTGCAGCTGTACAGGGCCTTGGTGAGACCGCACCTGGAGTATTGTGTGCAGTTTTGGTCACCTTATCGAAGGAAGGATGTTCTTGCAATGGAGGGAGTGCAGAGGCGATTCACCAGGCTAATACCTGGAATGGCAGGAATGACTTATGAGGAAAGATTGCGCAAATTGGGATTGTACTCGCTGGAGTTTAGAAGATTGAGAGGGGATCTCATAGAGACCTATAAAATTCTGGCAGGACTGGACAGAATGGATGCAGATGGGATGTTTCCAAGGATGGGAAAATCCAGACCCGGGGCCATGGTTTGAGGATAATAGGCAAACCATTTAGGACCGAGATGAGGAGGAATTTCTTGACCCAGAGGGTGGTGAATCTGTGGAATTCATTGCCACAGAGGGCAGTAGAGGCAGGTTCATTAAATCTATTTAAGAGGGAATTAGATCTATTTCTTCATTATAAGGGTATTAAAGGTTACGGAGAGAAGGCAGGGACGGGGTACTGAACTTTAAGATCAGCCATGATCTCGTTGAATGGCGGAGCAGGCTCGAAGGGTCGAATGACCTACTCCTGCTCCTATGTCTATGTCTAGGTACCAAATGCCATTTACTAAACTTAGCAATGCACACAGTTTCATCAAGCTTTTGGCATCCATTCAAATTGGATTTAAGATCAGGATGTGCCACAGAAGGAATTCACTATTAACACCGACTGCATGTGCCTGTCCCAGCAACATGTTCACCCATCCGTTGCCTCTTCCATCTTCTTCTGGCAGCCCCCCATTAGTCGATGCCGTGACCTCTGCTCACACTGAGGCTTCTTTGGCAGCAATGATGGAGTTCCTGGATTTCAAAAACGACAGCAGTTTCATCCTGCAGGAAAGGTTCCTGTATGCCTCTGGCTTCGCAGCTCACCCCACAAAAGAATTGCTAAACGCCTTAATGGTTAGTATTTTTTAGTTTTACAGTTGTCGTGTTGTTAGATTGTCAATGATTCAGCACGAATTTCCTTAAAATTACCCTTCTGATTGATACCAAAAGTTTACAGTGTATGGGTGCCTGGCATCATGTCCTTTGCCCAATTGGGCATTCTGCTTCTGAACAAAGTTGAAGGGCTATGCGGATAACAGTTTAATTTTTCTGATTATATATTAGATATTGTAGGATCAAAAAATGAGCCACCTCTCTTCTCCCCACCATCACAAAGCACTAAAATAAATGCAGATTCTCTCCTCAGCGAACATCCCACATGCTTCAAGTTAAATAAGTGATGTTACTAAAGGACAGTTAGGAATTAGAGCTACTTGCACCTGAGAACAGAAAGGCAAGGACTCTTAATTAATAAGGATTTACTTTTAAAATAAATTTTAAAGTTGTTTTTCTCATGTTCATGGATATGTGGGTCATTGCTGACAAACAATGACCGAAATACCTCTCAAACTGACTGGTTTGTTTTACCAATTCAAAGAGCAGGTGCCAGTCAATCACATGGGTAGATCAGAAGGCAGATACAAGTATTGGAATCTCCCACAAAAAGCAATGTGAAAATAAATGGATAATCAAATTCAGGGGTTTTGTTTGAATGATAAATATGGACACAGGAGAGATGTTCTCTGTATTGTTCTAACAAAGTTCTGGTGGATCATTTACTTCCACCTGAGAGGTTAGGGGCTCAATGTACTATTTGACCAAATAAAACTTGAAGTTATATACAACATGAACCTAAGCTAATTTCCAATTTAATTAATTATTCAAATAATTACTCTAACATTATGCTTTAAATCTTTTACAAATTTAAACGTACAGCACAATAACAGGCCATTTTGTCTGTGCTGCCCAATTTACACCCAGTAAACCTACACTCCCAGTACGTTTTGAAGGGTGGGAGGAAACCGGAGCCCCGGAGAAAACCCACGTAGACAGGGAGAACCTACAAACTCCTTACAGGCAGTGCGGGACTCAAACCCCAGTTGGTCCCGATCACTGGCATTGTAAAGGCATTGTGCTAACCGCTATGCCAACTCTGCCACTAAGGTCAATGTACATGCCCATTCTTCTGATCCATTATTTATTCTATAGTATCTTTTAATACAAAGTTTTTCTGTCACTTCTTTTAAAACCAGGGGATACTTGATGGTAAAATTGGGAGTGAGGATATCCGAGAAACAGTTATTATTATCGTTGGAGCACTTGTCAGAAAATTCTGTGAGAAAGGACAGTGTGAACTACCGGTGAGTACAGGAAATATGTCTATTTTTTTAAAATTGGAGAGAATTACATCACTTCTGTAGCACAAATTAACCTACTTGGTTCAACTAATCTACAATGATGTTTACGTGCCACGTGAATATCTTCCCAATCCTTGGCAGAAACATCATTTTCTTTTTCCTGTATATTGACAAGCTTCTAATTATACACATCTATTCTTTTACAGTCTCTGCGCTCTGGGTGAATAATTTTCTCCAAGATTTATTAGTAACTATCTGATGTTTTTGGTCCCTTGTTCAGATCTCCATCAGGTTGGCCCTGAACTATACAGAACTAATTCCCAAAGAGTTCCATCTTTTCTGATATAAGCAGCCTTCCCAATGAAGAATTGTATTATATGATGAATATGAAACTGTGCAGGAGTGAAGTTATTGGTTATTATTGACAATGTATGTGTAGTTAATGCATTAATTTTAATTAGGCAGCCTTGGAATGGTTAAATTGAATCACAATGTTCATTATTACCATTCAAAATCATCAATTTTTCTCCAGCTTTTATCAGAAGCCTTAAGATTTTGCCAAATTCCTGTCAGGTAATAATTGACACAACACAAGATATTTGGGGAGATGGTTAATGTGAGATAAGAGATAAAATTGAAGTTGGTTCTGGAAGGAAGATATAGGTTAGGAAGATAATCCAGAATCAGGATTTTATTGTCATGAATAAATCTTGAAATTCAGTGTTTGCAGTAGCATCATAGAGCAAATATTTATATTATAACCATCTTACAACATTACTATAAATTAAAAAAAATAATAGTGCACTAAAAGTAAGGCAGTGCCTTTGGTTCATTGATTATTCAGGAATCTGATGGCAGTGGGGAATAAGCTGTCCTTGTGCAGTTGAGTGCTCATCTTTAGGCTCCTGTACCTTTTTTCCCAATGGTACCAGAGTGAAGAGGGCACGGCCTGGGTTGTGGGGGACTTTGAGGATAGAGGCTGGTTTTTTAAGACACTGCCTCATGTAGATGTCCTCGATGGAGTGAAGTTTGGTGCCTGTGAAGTCGCAGGCTGAGTTAACAACCCTCTAGAGTTTATTCTTGTCCTGAGTTTTGGCGCTTCCATACCAGGCAGTGATGTCACCAGCCAAAATGCTCTCCATGGTACACCTGTGGAAGTTTTCGAGAGTTTTTGGTGACATTCTGAATCTCTTCAGACACCTCATCAAGTTTAGCCACTGGCAAGCCTTCTTTGTGTTTGCATCAATGTGGTGGCTTCAGGACAGATATTCAGAGATGTTGACACCTAGGAATTTGAAATTCTTGACTGTCTCCACTGCTGAGCCCTTGATGAGCACAGGATTGTGTTCCCGACTCCCTCCTGAAGTCCACAATCATCTGCTTGGTTTTGCTTCCTCATTGACATTTATGATTCTGCCGACAACTGTGGTGTCATTGGCAAACGTAGATAGCACTGGAATTGTGTCTGGCCACAATTCATGGATATAGAATGAGTAGAGCAGTGGGCTAAGCACGCTTCCTTGGGGTTTGCCTTGTTTATAATCAGTGAGGAGGAGATGTTGTTTCCAATTTGTACTGACTGTGGTCTTCCAATGAGAAAGTTAAGGATCCAGTTGCGGGGTGGGGGGGGGGGGGGGTGCGGTGTGATGGGTACAGAGGCCTAGAGTATGTGACTTAATTCCAGACCTTTCTTAAGATCCCATTGTGAGGAATAATTCAAAATATATTGTGCATGTTATATTTTAAATTTCATTATCTGATACTGTACCTTTTCATTTCAGGCAGTGATTAAAGCAAAAGAAATGATTCTGGATGGAGCGGAAACAGCAAAAACGGAATCTGAGATTCTGATGTACCTTCTTGCTTTGAAGAATGCTCTCCTTCCCAATGCAGTTCCTATTTTCCTGAAACATGCAGAGGCTGGCTCTGGACCTATCAGCAATGTTGCAATCTCTGCCATCCAGAAGTATGAACAGGCATTCATCACAGAGGAGGTGAGATTCTACTTTAGTATTATGTTCATAGAAGCTTAACAAGCAAGACTATATGGCCCATTGAACCAATGCTAGCTTTTTAAAAAGCTATCAGTTTAGTCAGTACCCCAGCCATATCCCCATAATCCTGCAGATTCATGCTTGCAAATTAGACAGGCCATTTTTAACCTTTCATAATATGTACTCAAACTGAGTCCATGGGTAAACTACAGTATGAACACCAGTATGAACTAGCTGGTGGTTAGGTATGAAAACATTTCGAGAAAATGAGGACATGGGGTATATGTGCTTGTTGGTAGTCCCTGAAAACCGAGACACGGAGTATATGCGCTTGTTGATAGTCCAGGAAAACAGGGACACAGAGTCTAAAGGTTAAAGGTACCGCCCTTTCAATTTCTCTTGGTTCATGGAGGTACCTCATACTTTTGAATACCAGGGGCCAAAAGCCTTCCTCTTAGAGACACAGTAGATGGTGGAATCTGGAGTAAAAAAAAACAAGAACTCAGCAGATCGAACATCACCTGTGGAGGCAAAGGGACAGTCAACATTTCAGATTGAGACTGCGCCTGTTCTGATGCAGCTCTTGACCTGAAATATTGACCATCCCTTTGCCTCTGCAGCTGTTTTTCTAATGAAGATCCTTCCACAAACCAATTGTTACCACCTATTAATATGATGCAAATCTGCCCAAGGAAAAGAATGGTTTAAATGTTAATTGCTTTAGTATTGGGCAGTTAGTGGTACTGCCTCGTAACTTGAGAGATTGAATTTGATCCTGGCCCTTGGTACTGCTGGTTGGTAGGTTAATAGGCTGCAGTAATACATACTTAGTGGAGGTGGGTGACGGGAGAATCTGGGTGAATTTGATGGCACACGAGGGAGAATGGAGTACAAGGAAATAAATGAGATACTGGAAATAATAGGATTGTTCTCAAGGCTAGCATGGACTCAATGGGATGAATGACTGATCTCCTGTGTTGCATGAAACCATGAAACAATAGGGAACTATCCTCTTTACTGAAACTCATCCTCCAAATTTGAGCTCCGCCCATATCCCTCGTCTTCAGATACAAAGTTTTTTTTTCATTCTTGAGTGCAGGACCTCACTAACATATCTGGACATTAATTGTCCATTCTTTGTTGCTCTTGGTGCAGTAGTCACTGTCATAATGTAGATAGAGCAACCAATTTATACACAATACAATTCCATAATCAGTGACATGATGGAATCTAGATCAAATGACAAATTGATGGGGAAACTTTGCAGGTCAATCAATATCAATGGGAGAAAAAGAATAGTCAACAATATTGACCTGTTGATTTGATATTGGGATGTTGGTAGAAAGATAAATCTTGTCTTAGAACATCAGAGAGATCTTCTATCATCATCTTTGAAATATTGGCATGAAATATTTTACGTCAACACCAAGAAAACAGGCAGCACCTCTGGAGGTGCAGCATTCCTCAGGTGTTGCACTGGGAGCATCAGTATAGTGACTTAGGAGTAAGGATATTACACACTTCCAATGTGAATCATGCTGGATCCCTCTATGCATAGCTGAAATGAGATTAATTCAATCTATGTGCGGTAAAAATGGCCTCCAAGTCTCAGATTTTCAAAGTGTACCTTCCCATCTTGTGCAGACACTGCATAAGGACTCCCACTTTCTGAATCCACTCCCTATTTTAAAAAGTCGACTTGTTTATTCCTTCTGCCAAACTGCATGAACATACATTTCCCTACACTAGATTACATTTTCCACTTTTTGCTCATTTTCTCAACCTGTTCAAGTCCTTCCTACTTCTTTGACACCACCCTCCCCTCCACCTATCTTCGTATCAGCCACAAAATTTAGCCACAAAAACATCAATTCCGTTATCTAAATCATTTATAAACCCAACATTTATTGACCACATGGTGGTCAGACAAAGAATTGTTGGAGAAACTCAGCACATCAGATGGCATCCATGGGTAGAAATGGTCAGTCAATTTTTTGGGTCTGGACACTCCATCAAGATATCTGCAGTTTTTGTGTTTCTCTATTATATTGAACCACTTCAGTCTTTCTGGTGAAGAGCTTCCAGGCAGATAAATCTAAATTTTGATCTGATGACAATGAATGAATGATGCTATAATTTCCAGTTAAGGGAATTTGGAAGTGGTAGTACTTCCTACACCTACTGTCCTTGTCCGATTAGGTGGTATGGGCTGCAAGTTTGGGAGGTGTTGTTGGGGAAGCTCCCTAGCATGTCTTATTTCTGACCAGGTGAAAAAGGTAATGAACAGGATCTACCACCAGACCCGAGGGATTCATGAGAAAACTGTGCGAGTGTCTGCTGCAGATATCATCTTTAACAACAACCCCTCATACATGGAGGTCAGAAACATTCTCCTCTCCATTGGTGAACTTGTACCTGAGATGAATAAATACATACTTGCAAAGATTCAGGATATTCTTCGTTTTAAGCTTCCGGGCAGGTAAATGGGAATTTTGTTGATTTGTAATTTGTATTTTATCAGAGCAATAAAAGTCGATATGATCTGAATTGTATGCCCCTGTAAGGAGGGAGGAAACAGATTTAACAGGAACTTTCAAAAGGGAATTAGATAAATTCTTGAAAATAAGATCTGGGGAAAGAGCAGGGGAGTAGGATTAACTGAAAAGTTCTTTCAAGGGGCAGGAACAGAATCAATGGCCTATATAGTTTCATTATCTTTTTTAGACCACCTTAGGATTCTTTTCCAATTTTATACTCTGTAGGAAGGAACATTCTGCCCTTTGTCTAAGGTTAACATTAAAGTCGCTACTACTTTGACACTTTAAAGCAGGCTTTGTTATTCCAGTGATATCAAGGATCACCTGTTGATTCTTATTCGTGGTGGGGGGGGGGGGGGATCCTCCTCAGTGGTAGAATTGATGTCAGCAGCCTGCCTTACATGGTAAATAAGATCCAAGAAGGAAACAAGGCTGGATTCTTGGTGGGAGTTGGACCCTGATAGTCTTCATGAGTGTATTCAAACTAACATTTGTTAAGAGTATCACGTGTTTGAAAATTGGACAGGTTTCCTGAAAAAACATTCCTAGTTTATTTTTTAGTTTGGTCAGTATAACTAATTCTGGAGATCTCAGGAGATCTGTAAAGGTAAACACTATCTGTTCCTTTATTGTTTGCAGTGACATAGTGAAAAAAGTTCTGAAAGATACCTTTGTTCACAACTATGACCGTTTCTCCAAGATTGGCTCCTCATCTGCCTACTCAGGATACATGAAACGTATGTCAAAACAACTACTGCTTTTATTTGTACAATACCTTCAATACAAAAAAAATCTGCTGATGTTCAACAGGAACATTGTCAATTTGATGTGAAATTCGTGCTTGTGAGCTAATCCAAAGTGGAAGGGGTTAAGGACCACCCAAAGGAGGAGAGTAAGGAAGGGATTTGCAGAGTTTAAGGAAGTAATTCAGAAACTGTGGCTTTAGCACTTTATGGCATTTGCTGCTGTGGGTGGATCCACTAAATTTAGGATATAAAAGAGAGTACAATTAGATGAGAATGGAGATGTTGTTGAGTTATGGGATCAAGGAGAATGTAAATGACAGGCAGGATTTGGACAGAGAACGAGGGTTTTGAAGTTGGCTCTGGTCATGCAACACTTTATTATCAACCAACAAGTAAGGATTGTAGGTGAAGGTGGATAATGGACGGAAGTTGAGGTGATTCACCACCAATGGAAATAAATAGTGCCATCGTGGACATACAATCCTGGAACCTGTAAAGAAAAAAAGTGCTTTAATAATACCTTTCAGTGCCACAGGCTTTTTGAAATTTAGTTACCCTTCCCAGAGCTCCGAACATTTCATTCCATGCTGAATCAGTGGCAGGTAGATGGGAGTTTCATTTATTTGTAATTTGTGTTTCAACACAGCAGTGAGTTTATGTGATTTGATGTGTAAGGATAGTAGAAACAGATTTAACAGGAGCTTTCAAGATGGAATTATGTTTTTCAGAGGGCATTGACTCTAGATCCATATACAGTCTGGACATCCTGTACTCCGAATCAGGAATCCTGAGAAAGAGCAACATGAACATCTTTGTATTCAGCCAGGAATCACAACTCCATGCTACCCAGGTGCATAGAATGCTATAATTCTAACTGGTTGCAATTAATTATGCATGATCATTGGAACCTATTGTTTATACAAAGGACTTCCTCCATGTTGCCTTAGACTTGGAATATTTTCTTATCATTGCATTAGAATAGCTTGAGTGTCCATTGTAATTTTCTTCTCCAGGTTGTCATTGAAGCTCAGGGATTAGAGACCTTAATAGCTGCAACACCAGATGAAGGGGAGGAGAATCTTGATTCCATGGCCGGCATGTCTGCAGTATTGTTTGATGTCCAGCTCAGGCCTGTCACCTTCTTTCGAGGTTACAGTGACTTAATGGCCAAGATGTTTACCACGACTGGTGACCCAATCAGCGTTGTCAAAGGAGTCATTCTACTCATTGATCATTCCCAGGTATCTGTCAGTCTTCAAAAATTCTAGTTTAAAAATCAGGTAGCTTCTTTTATCTCAGCCAGAGATCTTAATCAGAATGTCATCTTTAATTAAAGTACTCCCATCACCCTGATCACAATGCCTTCTCAATGCTTCCTTTGGGCAGAAGATATACAAGCCTTGGTTCAAGAAGTTTCTTTCCAATTGCTCAGATTCTTGAACTACCCTTGGATACACTAGTCAGAAATTTCTGCACTATTGCATGTCACCTTTTGTATTTTGTAATTTTTTTGTATCTTTTGTATTTTTTTGTATCACTGAATATTTATGACGTTTTGTATATAATTGTCTCTTTAAATTTAATTTTTCAAAATGGTTGGGTCCGGGCCTATTTCAGATAAAAACAGCCCAGTAGCAACAGCAAATCACATCTAACAATGTTTAAACAACAATGAACAACAAGGGAAGGCATTTTAAGCATTAAAATCATGTTTAATTCCCACCGCCGATCACTGACACCTCCCCACCAAGGCAGTACTACCGCCGGGAGCCTCAGATCCCCACTGCATCTGGGAGCCCGAAGTCCCTGATGCCTCCGGGAGCCCAAGGTCTCCGCTGCCTCCAGGAGCCTGAGGGCCCTGCTGCCGCCGGGAGCCCGATCTCTCCACTCCTCCCAGGAGTCCGATGCCCCCATTGCCTTCAGGAGGCCAACATCCTTGGTCAATTTGGCTCCGAAAAAAATTTGGATAAATGAGGATTTCCCATTTAAAAATTTTGGGTAATTGAGGATTTCAGAGAATCCAATTTTAGATCATTGGAGTTATACTGTACTATTACAATTTTTTTTCATACCTGTTCAGATTCAGAATGTAAGAATTTTGGGCTTATGTACATTGTACAATGTGTATGACAATAAACTCATTGTCACATTGTCTAGTGCAATGGTTCTCAACCTTTTTCTATCCACTCACATACCACTTTAAGTAATCCCTATGCCATTGGTGTTCTGTGATGAGTAAGGGATTGCTTAAGGTGGTGTGTAGGTGGGAAGGGAAGGTGGAGAATCACTGCTCTAGACCCAATTGTTACTGAAATATTTTGCTTGAGAAAAAATTGTCATTGGCCCATTTCCTTTGGAGTTATGAAACTGTACACATAACGAGTCAATTAGGTACGATTAAAACAGTGATTTTCAAACTTTTTCTTTCCACCCACATACCACCTTACTAATCACAGAGCACCTATGGCATAAGGAATACTTAAAGTGGTATGTGAGTGGAAAGAAAAAGGTTGAGAACCACTGGTCTAGTGCAAAATAAATTACACAGAAGTCAGTGTAATCCTTCCCATAAAATGGAAGCATGCATCAGTGCTTTCATTGTTCATCCAATTTTCCCTTTGCTGCAGGGTTTACCTGCCACCTACAAAACGCAATGCAGTTGGAGGGGAGGGAGTTTCAGGCTGAATGACTAACTATTATATTTCTAAACTGAGATAGTGCCCAACTTGGAGGGGAACTTGTAAGTTGTGGTGCTGCCATTATTTACCATTTCAGTGGAAAATGGCTTTGGCATCATTGTGAAAGAACTGGTGAAACAAGAGACTGGAGCAAATCAAAAACAAGCTGCTGGAAGACATAGTGGGTTGATCAGCATCTATGGAGGTAAAAGGATAGTCAGCATTTGGGATATGATCCTGAATCAAGACTGAGAGGTTGGAGGGAAGGTTCGCTTGTTCTCAACCCAAAATGTCAGTCATCCCTTTACACACATGCTGCTCAACCAAGCAAGTTCCTCCAGTGGTTTGTATTTACTGTGGAGGCAAAGTAAACATAAGTGTACAGACATTGGGCCAATGGGTAGATAATTTAGCACCAAACAGTGAGGAAATCTCGAAAGGGTGCAGAAAAAAAAATTATTTCAAAAATGTATTCCTTACTTCAGGCAGGAACCCCTAAATCAAGACAAAGGTGGGAATCAGATTTGGGAATAGAAATTGAACTATTTTGCTGGTCCGACTAATATTAGGACGTCATGATTAACATGATTAATGTAAGGTATCGGCTGGTGCAATATAACTTATTGCATCAGCTAATACCTTACTCCAAAAAAATTAAATAAATTGAAATCAGAAATATCAGACCACTGTTTTCGATGTAGTCAAGAAATAGATACTTTCTTGCATTCAACTTGGTCATGTCCTAAAGTGAGGCCTTTCTGGGAAGATCTGTGTAATCTCTAGGAAAAAATAATTACTGAAATTATTTTTATTGGGGAACTTAGAAGATGTAAGACCTAAATTGAGGTTGTCAAAATATCTATTAAAATTCATTAAGGTCACTTTAGCGGTGGCCAGGAAATGCATAGGAGTTACTTGGAAATCTGATCCCCAACTAGGTTTATCCTGCTAGAAGATAGAAATGCATAATGGTGTTCCCTGGAGATTGCCTATAACCTCAGAAAAAGGTACGATGTATTTCCAAGAATATGGCATTTATACCTAAGGTACATCAAAGTAAGTCTTTAACGAATCCCCCCCCCCCTGTCTTCCCCACAACCCCCCTAGTGCTCGCAGCACCAAGGACCTTGGATAAGTCAGGTTATTTGTCCCTTGATGGGAGTGGCATTTATACTAGGTGAAGCCAATCTTTTTTTTTCTTATTCTTTCTCTTTTCTTACTTTTTTCCCTCTCTTTTCTTCTTTCTTCTTGTTTCTTGGGGGGAAGGGGTGGGAGGGTTCCTTTTATTTTGTTCTTCTTTCTCTCTATTATCTTCTCCCTTTGATTCAACATGGACATTGAATTTGCGTTTTTGTAGTATTGTTGTAATTTTTCTTTCTTTATAATAATCGAATCATGTTCACTCTTTTTTCTCACTTTCTTTAATATCAACATATGGATCTATATTTGCATTATTTTAATTTGATTGATATTGATGTTTTTCTTTTTGATTATTCTTTGTTTTGACTGCACGTTGATTGAAAATTCACAAAATAAAATATTTTTAAAAACAGTGAGGAAATCAACTCTTCCTATATCTCATTGTTTGCGAAGAAATTAATCTATTAAGTTTAAAGTGGAAATTTGAAATAAAATATTCAAAGATAGACAGTAGGCCAGGTACCAGCTGTGAGGGAATAAAGAGAGAAAATTGATTTCAGGTTTGTGATCTATCATCAGTTAATCTTAACTGTTTCTGTCCATGAATGTTGCCTTAGCTGCTAAGTATATCCAATATTTCAAATAACCAAGGCTGAGGAAAATCTACTTTAGTGTCAGCCAAAAAGTAAACTGCTGGAGGAACTCAGTGAGTCAGGCAGCATCTGTTGAGACAAGGGTATAGGCCACGTTTTGGCTCGAGACCCCCTTTGCCTCCAAAGATGCTGCCTCACCTGCTAAATTTCTCCATCAGTTTGTTTTTTTGCTCCAGAATTTGCAATTTCTTGTGTCTCTATCTTTAGTGTTAGGATAGTTTTGATCATTTTAAAACAAAATTGAAATCTGTCAATTTCTTTTTGTTTCAGGTCCTTCCATTGCAGTCAGGATTGAGGGCAGCTGTGGAGTTCCAAGGAGGTTTGGCCATTGACATCTCGGGTGGAATGGAGTTCAGCCTATGGTACCGAGAATCTAAAACCACTGTCAGCAACAGGTATGAGGTGGACTCCGTAGCCTGCTTTACGTTGTGGTACTTACTGTAGAAATGTAGTAAGTGAAGGCCCTTTAGTCACTCAAGCCTGTTCTCCCTTTAAAGCAGTTCACAATTGTTGATATCTTCATTTCATTTCCTCTCATGACTCGAAATCCAGAAAACCTTAGAATCTTCATATAACACTGAAAAGCCCAAACACCCTGTTATTCCTTTGGCAGTTCTTTGAAAGAGTTGCACAGGTTAGTCCTAAATCCTATTTTCTCCCTACAACTACACAAATTAATTCTTACCTAATGACATAGTCCCAGCACAGAAACAGACACCTCACCCTGCAATATTCATTCTGATCATTTTGTCGTCCGTAATCCCATTTACCCCATGTTGTTTTATGTCTTGCTTATTCAAGTATCTGTTCAAACACATTGTAAATGTATCTGATTCCACCTCCTCTTCTGGCAGCTTGTTCAGTTATCAACCACTCTCAGTGTAAAAATAAAAACTCCTCTCAGATACCCTTCAAACTCCTTCCTCTCACATTTGAAACCCTTACCACTGGAAAAAGGTTCTGATTACCCTGAACCTCCTCTGTTTTGATTATCTACCCTATCTATGTCTCATATCATTTTATGTATTTCTATTAGATCATCCCTTAACCTCCTTCGCTCCAGGGGAAACAAGATGTTTGATCTCTCCCTATAACTAAAGTCCCCCAATCCAGGCAACATTCTAGTGAATTTTTTGAAAGTTTTTTTCTGATGGTGCATGCTTGAAATGACAACAGGCCTTGATGTGAAATAATTCCTCCTCATTCTCCTCTGGTTCTTCTAATAATAATTTTAAACATGACTTTGGATTATTGACCAATGCACTAGAGGAACTGGTTTATCTGCCAAACCCTTCGTTCTTTTGATTTGATCTGTCCTTGCCATCCTCTGCACAGAAGAAAACGATTGCAGATTGTCCAGTTCCTACATGAAGTCTCTCATACATCTGTACCCTCTTCATTGTCTTGACATTCTTCCTATATGTGGTGCCTAGATTTACATATAATCCTTGATCTGAGGCCAATCCAGTGATGTGCAACTTTCATGTATTCCTGTGTTTATTGTACTATCTTAAAGAACAGGTGTAGAAAAGATCGTAAGGGTTAGAGTAACGAAGAAAATTGAAAGTGAGGATGTTATTTTACTAAGGACTGGCAATCAATGAACACATGGCTCAATGGTGAGCAGACATGGCGTGAAGTAATCCTTCTGTTTGTAAAACCAGGAATCTCATGCATGTTCTTATCCAGCTGATCTGCTTGCTATACCTCAGTCAGCTCTTTTACTGTCAGCCTTACCTTCATATTTCCATTTCACTCTCATCAGTTTCTACTGATTTCCTCTGCTCTTTCTTTATGTAGGAAAGGTTCCCAATATCATGTATGAATGACATTACTCTCATTTTGTGGTTCCAACTTGTTCTTGGCAGACTCGCACTATCAGAAGAGATGGGTTAGAACCCATCTAGTGTATCAAATCCTTTATTCTTTCTATTAGATCACCTTATGTATACACAAGTCTAGATGATCCAACTCCTTCGCACAAGTAAACTCAACAGGGGCTGATCTATTTTGGACTTGAGCTTGGAGAGGAGAGCCTATTTCAAACTTGTCCTCTATACTCGTATGTTCCTGGTGAGAATGTTTACATTGTGTCGCTGATACATTTACAATTAGCTGTACAGTGATTGGTATCGGTTTTCTTCATTTCACTTTCTGTGTGGGTCTGCACTAATGTCATAGATATAATGTGGTTAGTTGTAATGCCAGGCTCTTTTGATCTCTGAGATGAGCTTTAGATCATCTTGTTGTTTGCCAAGTCTCAGCTTGATCTGCCCATCTGCTGAAACCTTCTTACTTGATTTTGTTGTTTGTTGATCAGTATAATACTTTTCTGTCATTTTCCAATCATCAGTCGTTCTCTGTTCAAACTACTGCTTGGTTTTCAATCTCTCCTGGAGCCAGCACCTCAAGATATCCGTGAAAGGGGAGGAGTCACATGATAGAGTAGTGGCCAGTAGGAGAATACCAGCCCTCTCCAGAAAAGAAGAAATAAAGTGAAGAAAACACAAAGTTCAAGAAACACAACAAATAAAAGATAAAGTTGTGGAGAAAAGAAAGAAAATGGCACCCAAGAAGGAAAAAGCAAAAACAATGGGAAAAAAAAGAAGAAAAGAGGCCGGAAGAGAAAGGAGAAGGCCTTACCTGCATGAAGAAACAGGGAGCCATTGTGGAGAAAAGAGCCCGTTCCCCAAGGTTGGTGACGACCCCGCAGAGTCGCGACTTCCCGACCGCTGGACTACAAAATGGCTCTGAGCCAAACAGAAGTCCGGAAAAAGAAAACACTGACGGGAGAGGGGCCCAGCTGAGGAGCGAACTAACACAGAGCGACCAGCTGAGTGATGCCCGACAGCAGGGCTCTCAGCTGGAAGGAGAGGAAAGCGACAGGAAAGGGAGTGATAGGAAAAAAGAACAGCAACAGGAACCCCATCAGATAACTAGCCCAGAAGAAGAGGACCAACACCAAGAAGCCATGCAAAAAAACACCTAGCAAAGTGAGGGAAGCAGCTCAACGAGAAAGTCAGAAGAGACACAGATACAAGGAAGAGAAGTAGAAGACACAAACACAGATGCAGACACAGAAGAAGATCAAGTTCTGCACAGAGGAATAGAAGGTAAAATAAATGGTCAGTATATAGATTTTAAAATTTTCAAGAACAAATGAGAGCATTAAAAGAATGGTTGACATTAGAATTTAGTGAAATGAAAAGAAAAATAAAAAGTACAGAAGAAAAAGTGAAAAGATTAGAGCTGGTCATGACAGAAATAGGGAAAAGAATAGAAAATGTGGAAAAATGAGAAACGGCTGTAGAAATGGAAGTGAATGACTTAAGAAGAAAATTGGAAGAAAGTGATAAAAAAGTTAAAGAGTCACAAGAGTTGTTAGTTCAGAAAAATGATATAATGGGAAAATTATAGTAGGCGAAACAACATAAAGATAGTGGGCCTAAAGGAAAATGAGAAGGCACAAATATGAAAGAATTTATAAAAGAATGGATCCCAAAGGTCCTGGGAATGCCAGAAATACAGGAAGGATTGGAAAAAGAAAGGGCACACAGAACACTAGCCTCGAAACCACAGTCACAACAAAAACCAAGATCTGTTTTAGTAAAATTTCTGAGATACACGACAAGACAATATATACTGGAGAGGGCAAGGAATAAAATTAAAGAAGATAAAAAACCATTGGAATACAAGGGTCAAAAAATATATTTTTACCCAGACGTAAGTTTTGAACTCCTAATGAAGAGGAAGGAGTTTAACACAGCAAAATCGATCCTATGGAAAAAAGGCTATAAATTTATGTTAAGATATCCAGCTGTGCTTAAAATATTTATCCCGGGGAAATATTCTCGGATCCAGAGAAAGCATGAGAATTTGCAGAATGCCGGTAGGACAGGAGAGATGAAGAGATGTAACAAGAATGAAGAACGATGACAAACTACATATAAAGATGTAAAAATAATGTATAAGTAAGAACTAAAGAAGAGAAAGAAAAGGGAAGAAAGGAAGTAAGGGGGGAAAAAGAGGGGGACCTTTGTTAAAGGTGAAAAAAAAAGTCTTTTCTGGAGGGGGTTGGGTGGGAGAGAATAACAGTCACAGCGAAATCAGTTGACGCTTGTGAGTGGGTTCGCAATCCAAATGGAGAGGGGAGTTGTGGTTGCCCGGCAAGGGACAAGGGGCAACTCAGAGAGGGGGTAGGACACTTGGGGTTAAGGGAATTTTAGATGTGGGAGTTGTTGAAGTATTTTATGTTTTAGAAGTGTTGTCATACATTGAAAACTGAGAGATGAAAATGGGGAAAAGGGGGAAGGTGGTGGTGAGGAAAGAGAAATGAGGTATAAACAGAATATGAGATGGCCATGTTGAACTATATGACTATAAATATTAATGGAATACATAACCAAATTAAACAAAAAAGGCTATTAAATTTCCTGAAAAAAGAAAAAAATTGACATAGCATTTGTGCAGGAAACGCATCTAACTGAAGTGGAACATAATAAATTAAGGAGAGACTGAGTAGGGCACGTAGCGGCAGCATCATATAATTCAAAAGCCAGAGGTGTAGCTACATTAATCAAGAAAAATGTACCAATCAAAATAGAGGAGGAAATAATAGATCCAGCAGGGAGGTATGTAATGATAAAGTGTCAGATATATTCAGAATTCTGGAATTTGGTCAATATATATGCACCTAATGAAGAGAATCAAAAGTTTATGCAAGATATTTTTTTGAAGATTGTAGATACGCAGGATAATATATTGATAGGAGGGGATTTTAACCTTAATTTGGATCCAACGTTGGATAAAACTAGACAAAAGATGAGCAAAAAGAATAAAGTGGCCAAATTTATGGTTAAATCAATGCAGGAAATGAAACTTGTGGATATATGGAGGAGGCAGCACCCAAGGGAGAAAGAATACTCATATTATTCGAGTAGGCATAAAACATACTCAGGATTGATATGTTTTTGTTGTCAGCCCATATTCAAGGGAGAATTAGGAAAACTGAATATAAAGATAGATTGCTATCTGATCACTCACCCCTGTTATTAGCAATAGAGCTGGAGGACATCCCACCAAGAACATTTAGATGGAGATTAAACTCCATGCTACTTAAAAGACAGGAATTTAGAGAAGTTATTGAACGGCAAATTAAAACGTCCTTTGAAATAAATACGGAATCAGTGAAAGACAAATTTATATTATGGGATGCAATGAAAGCCTTCATTAGAGGGCAGATAATAAGTTATGTAACTAAGATGAAAAAGGAATACAATCGGGAAATAGAACAGTTGGAAAGGGAGATAGTAAGTACAGAAAAAGAACTGGCAACAAGGGAAGATATAACAAAAAGAAGAGAATTGATGGACAAAAAAATAAAATACAAATGTATAAGGTGGAGAAGAACATAATGAAAATAAAGCAGAAGTATTATGAGGTAGGAGAAAAAACGCACAAAATATTAGCCTGACAACTTAAAACAGAACAAGCTAAAAGAACTATATTGGCATCAAGGAAAAAAGGACAAATTACATATAATCCAATGGAGATTAATGAGAACTTTAAGGAATTTTATGAACAATTATACCAAACTGAGAATGAGGGGAAAGAAGACAAAATAGAAGAGTTTTTAGCTAAAATTGAACTGCCAAAATTGCAAGAAGAGGAGCAAAACAAGCTGATAAAACCATTTGAAATAGAAGAAATACAGGATATATTAAAAAAACTGACGAACAATAAAACGCCTGGAGAGGATGGATTCCCAATAGAATTCTATAAAACATTTAAAGAGTTATTAATTCCTGAACCAGATAGAAGAAACACAAAACTTGCCAGATTCATGTAAGACAGCAATAATTACAGTGAGACAGCAATAATTACAGTAATACCAAAGACGGGGGAAGGATCCACTAACACCAGCATCATATAGACCAATATCTCTACTTAATTCAGATATAAGATAATGGCAAAATTATTAGCAAACAGATTGGCCGACTGTGTACCAAAAATAGTAAAACAAGATCAAATTGGATTTATTAAGAAAAGACGAACAGCAGATAATGTCTGTAAGTTCATTAATTTAATTCATGCAGTTCAAGGAGATAAGATACCAACAGTGGCTGTTGCTCTAGATGCAGAAAAAAACCATTGACAGGATAGAATGGAATTATTTATTCAAAGTATTACAGAGGTTCAACCTACCAGAAAAATATATTAATTGGATTAAAGCATTATATAATAGACCATTGGCGAAGGTGACAGTAAATGGATATGTATCGAACCAAATTAAATTAAGTATCTCCCTCACTGTTCGCTTTAGCAATTGAACCATTGGCAGAACTGATAAGAACAGAAAATAAAATAAAAGGGATAAAAATAAAGGAAAGGAGTATAAAATCAGTTTATTTGCAGATGACATCATAGTATACTTAACAGAACCAGAAATATCAATAAAAGAACTACATAAGAAATTGGAGGAATATGGAGAAATGACGGGGTACAAGATCAACCCCAATAAAACTGAAGCAATGCCAATGAGTAATGCGGATTATACAGAATTTTTTTAAAATCACCATTTAAATGGCAAACACAAGCAATCCGATACCTAGGTATTAGATTAGATAATAATTTAAGCCACCTATACAAATTAAATTTATCAACCATTAATGAAGAAATTACAGGAAGACTTAGAACATTGGAAAGAATTGCCACTAACATTGATAGGGAGGGTAAATTGCATTAAAATGAATGTCTTCCCAAGGATACAATACCTATTTCAATCGTTACCATTTCCCTTAACAGAGAAATTCTTCAATGAACTAAAGAGAATAATAAGGAAATTCTTACGGAAAGGGAGGAAACCGAGGATAGCTTTAGATAAATTAACAGAGTGGTACAAACAAGGTAGTTTGCAGTTACCAAACTTTAAAAATTATTATAGAGCTGCACAATTAAGGTATTTATCAGATTTTTATCAGACAAGGGAAAAACCAGTTTGGACTAAGATAGATCTAGATAAAATAGGGGAGAAGGGACCAGAACATATACTTTATAAGTGGGATGAAAAGCTGGTGCAATAGAAAACTTCACCAGTACTACACCATTTACTCAATATAATTTGGAAGAAGATTCACTTAGGAAAAAAGCAAATTACCAACTACCAGAATTATTACTGACGCAAAATCAACTGACCCCTTTCACAATAGATAACCTTTCCTTTAGAGAATGGGAGAGAAAATTGTTTTTTGGGAAATAATTTATTAACATTTGAACAAATGAAGTACAAATATGGAATAACTCATGGTACAATGTTTGCATACCATCAACTGAAAGCCTACTTAAAGGATAAATTGGGAAGCAGACTGAGATTACCAGAAGGAAGCAGCTTTGAATATGTGATTACAGAAACAACGATAATAAAAAGATTTATAACAAACATGTACATCAAGCTGCAAGAGAACGAAAATTATGAAATAAGCTATAAACCCAAACAAAAGTGGTAAAAAGATTTAAACATAAAGATAAGAAATGAAATATGGGAAAAGTTATGCTCTGGAACTATGAAGAATATAATAAACACAAGGTTACACATGATACAATATAATTGGTTACACAGGTTATATATCACGCCCCAAAAGTTAAATAAATGAGATCCAACGTTATCAGATAGATGTTTTTGGTGTAAGAAGGAAATGGGAACAACAGTATATACAATTTGGGCATGTGAGAAAGTGAAAAAGTTTTGGGAATATCTAAATCAAGTATTAAATAAAATCACAAAAAGCTACATACCAAAAAAATCCAGAGATCTTTCTCATAAGTAATATAAGAAGTAAAGAATTAGGCCGTAAACTGGATGAAGCGCAAAAAAGATTTATTATTATAGCCTTAGCTGTAGCAAAAAAATGTATAATGTAAACTTGGAAATCAGAAGAGAACCTGAGAGTACAGCAATGGTACATGGAAATGAATAAATGTATTCCATTGGAAAAAATAACATATAATTTAAAAAATAAAGTCACATTATTTGAACAAATTTGGGAACCGTACATGGAACACAACAGAGAGGGCTTGCCTCAGACCTCCGCCCCCTAAAATGATAAGAAGACAAAATGACTTGATCCAGTGTGCAAAAGGAGATGACACAATTTTCTTGTTTATTTTCATTGGGTGATGACATTGCTTGATGGTTTTATTGTATTGTATATGTTGAATGTTAAATGGGTTTGGAGGGGGTGGGAAGGGGGGAGGGAAGGTAGGGGGGAAAAAAGGGGAGAAAATGCCACTGTGTATATTTAAGAGGGAAATGTTTGTATGTATTTTGATTGATATGGTTCACAGTGTGAAAAATAAATAAAACAAAATTTAAAAGATATACCAATGCCTCTACTTTCTAAGGAGTCTGAGGAGATTTGGCACCTCGTCTGATACGCTATCAACAGGTGCACTGTGAAATGTATACTGCTTGGTTGCATCACAGCCTGGTTTGGAAATGTAAGTGCAGAAGGCCGCAGAAGATAAAACACATAGCCAGGTCCATCACATGCTCTGACTTCCCATCCATTGCAGACCACTCACTGTGAGGCACTGCCTCAAGAAGGCTCAGGCCTGAAGGGTTGGTTAACCTTTTTACTTCCTATGAATGCTGTTTGACCTACTAAATTTCTCCAGCCCATATGTGAATTGCACAAAAACCCAGCTTGTGCAGATTTTCTTGTTTAACTCCATAAATGACTCCCATCACCCTGGTCATAGCCTCTTCTTACTGCAATCTTCGGTCAGAAGGTACAGACACCTGAAAACAAGCACCTTTAGGTTCAGCTGGATAAGAGCGTGTATGAGATCCCTAGTTTTATAAACAAGGGAATTACTTTACACAAGCCTGCTCACCATTGAGCCCTGTATTCACTGATTTCTACTCAGTAAATATCATCCTTACTTTCAAATTTCTTTCCAACAGCTATCAGGCTCTTGAACTTCCCCTTGTTACACTCACCTGGGGCTTCGACACCAGAAAAGGACTGTATGCATGAGGATAACTGTGAATATTTATTATTTATCTACCTAATTTATTTATTGTCTCTTTTAGTTTCAATTAATTAGTTTACTATTACCGGTATAGTGTTTCTTGACAAATACATCTTTGACTGCAGCAATAAGAATTTTGGTGCATATGTACATTGTGCAATGTGTATGAAAACAAATTCATTACCATTATCCACCTTGCACCACGTCCCACTTATCCTTGAGCCCCATGTTATAAGCTTTTTGTACATCGTGTTCTTTCCTAACTCTCATCCTCATTTCAAATCCCTCCATGGGTCTAACCCTCTCTATAGTTTTGCATTATTTCTTTATAATTCTTTCTTTAGATACTTGAGTAAGCACCTCTTCAGCTGAGAAAAGCTAGACATTTTTTCCACATAAAAGAGCATCAATTAGAATAGAGTGTGGATAAATGTGATGTTAATGAGCACAATGTTGCCTGTTGTGGGTTCATGGTTCATTGTTACAGTCTAAACCAGACATTTTTTATTTGCTCTCAAGGGGTGCCATGGTCATAATTGGCAATATCACAGTGGACTCGCTGTTTGTGCAGAGTGGGGTGGAAGTGAGTGTGGAAACGGAGGCTTTACTTGATTTTGTCTCAACTGTGAAGTTCTCAGAGTACCCATTCCTTGTCTGCATGCAGATGGTCAAAGACCAGTTCCCTCTCAGGTGAGAAGCAAACCAGTTTTATTTTGTTAATGAAAGAGGGGGCTGAAGCATGACTTGATGGAGTCTTTCAAAGTCATGAAGATGTTCAGTTGATGGGAAATCTGGATGGGACTGGAACCAGGATTCAAATGGGTCCAACAGAGAATTCCCAGGGGTAAGGAGGATATGCAACAGACCCTCAAATTAGGCAAAAAAATATAGAAGTAAATAGGATAGAGTGCAAAGGAAAGGGCAGGAGGGAGTCCTTTTGATTATAGAGACATAATGGATCAGCTGGGCCAAGTTTCCAACCTGTAGATGATGCTAGGATTTCAGTACATTTGAGGGATGGTACGAATTTGATGATTAAAATTGGTTGTCTCCTTCTTTCATTTTGTTCTCTGTTAAAGCTGTAGAGGAGGTTCTGTTTAGTATACCATTCACTGCCAGTGGTAGAACTTTTTCTCTATGACCTAAGGATCTTGTAATAGTCCTGGATATTTAGAGTAAAGCAGAGAACATTGAAAGCAGTTAGAGGAAGGAAGGAAGAAAGAGATGTGATTTCTGTTTGATAATCTTTGGAATTCCAGAATATAGCCTTGATTAAAGATTTTGAAGGAAGCAGGCTGAATGGAGTACACCGAGGAGCTTACAATGTACTTCTGATTTTACAGGCAATTTGTGACGAAGTATGAAAGCTTATCATCAGAAAAATCCTATGTCTCTCGGAGAGGCAGGAAAACTGTGGTACCTGGATCAGAGTTCCCTCTCCACCAGGAAAACTCTGACATGTGCAGAAGAGTCTTTGCAATTGAGTCGGACTCATCAAATTGGTTCTGAGATGGGATTGGTGGGGTGGGGTGGGGGAGGGGGGGAAAGAGATGAGAAGGGGTGATTTGTCACTCACTGCAGATACTGCAAGAAATAAAAGCAAACCAGAGATTAATGGAAGCTGGCACCAGCTGCTGAGCAGCCAGAGAGACGAGTCTGAATTGTTAAGTAATTCTAAATGTGAAGAGTTGTCTCATTTTGCCTGTCTGTTGCTGCATTTTTGAAAACTTATGAAGTGAATGGTTTTAACTGACTGAAGGCAGGAAACAACCAAAAAAGGGAAAGTCATCCAGCATTTCTGTAGCACCTGTTGTAATCTCTTTCAAGGCCCCCCCAAAGTGCTTTTCAGCCAAAGAAATACTTTTAAGGTGTTGTCACTCTGGTAAAATAGGTAACACGGCAACCATATCATAGCAAGTTCCCACAAAGAGTGAAAGATAATGCTATAATAATCTGCTTTCATAATGCTGCAATTGAGGTCATCTCCATGACTCTGTTTATCCAACTCCTCACGTGCCCTTGCTTGCTATTAAATATTTTGCTGCTTCAGCTTCCTATTGAATGTTTTAGGTTAAAATTATTTCTTAGTTTTCACTCTCCCTGCCACTATCAGATTGTCAAGAGCAGCAGTTCAGTGACTAGTTTCAGTGGAACAAGAATAGAAAACATTGGGAATATTCAGCAGGTCAGGAAGTACCTGTGGAGAGAGAACCAGTTAATGATTCAAGTTGAAGATCTTCATCAGAATTAGTAAAATAGGAAAACACAGTTAGCTTTAAGCTAGATAGAGTGAGAGGATAAAGGAAATATTTCTGATAGGATGATATCTAGGTAGCTGCGGGGATCCCAATGTTTACAGAGCCATCTGGCAATTTTTTAATAAGAACATTTGGAGAAACCAAGCAATGGGGAATGTTAAAGCTATGGGATGCAGGTCAAAGCTTTTGCTGAAACAAAAGGAACGATGGAAATGATTTCTGATCAGTTTCAATGGGCTATTGAATTATAGACATGGAACAGAAGGAAACCACTTAACCCATGGGGTTATGCATGCTGAAGGAATGGCTTGTCTTCAAGAGTATCTGGCCTCCCTTCCCTCTACAGGACTGGTTTTCCAGGTGATCCATATCTGGGAAATGATGAGCATGAGGTCATTTTAAAGGGTGGACAATGCCAGTGCTTCAGTTACTGGAGAAAGGAAGTTTCTCCCCACAAATTCACTGGGATTTGAGTCTGTGTGCAGGCTGAGGCCATGAGCTGAAAGTCTCTGTGATGGGTCCACTGCAGAAGTTGCCAGGAGTAAGGGGAGCATGTACTGGACAATGTTGGGGAGTGTGGAAGAGCTATTCACACTCCTTCCGTCTGCTCATGAAAACTGTTTTGAGTATTGCCAGTAGAAACTCCTGATACAATGAATAGAAAGGTTCACAGAACCATCTTTTTCTCGAATCCAACCCTGACTAAGATTTAAAACGAGAATCAAGTCTACAGAAAACACACTGTTGCTTCCAGGCTGACATTTAGAATTATTTTTTCCAATTCTGATGAATTTATTTTCCCATTAAGGCTGTGTGTTAATTTAATACCTTTGTGATGTTTACTTTTTTATGTCTATTTAAAGTTTTTTTAAAACAGGGGTGAAATTCAGACACGGTCAATGATATATAATTGGAAATAAAGTAAGTGGTTTGAGTGAAAAGGAATTAAACGCAGTATTTAGACTCTTGTACAATAGCAATGTTTGTGATGTGTTTACAATAATTGTGTGAAATCATTTTGTAGAACATCAATTTTTAAAAATCTCAGCTGGTTTATACTTCCTATAGACACTTCTCCTCACCAATACTATATAACTGACATTTGGGCCTCTGGCCTGGCCTTGCCATCCTTAAATTTTAAAAATATGGATAAACAGTACAGTAACAGGCCATTTCAGTCCATGAGTTCGTACCACCCAATGTATACCCAATTAACCTACACCCCTGGTATGTTTCGAACAGTGGGAAGAAACTGGAGCCCTGGGAGAAAACCCAGGGAGAACATACGATTTGAACCCTCGTCCTGAGCACTTGCGCTGTAAAGGAGTTGCACTAACCACTATGCCAACCATGTCTTTGGCCAGGCATATTCCAAGAGGTCTTACACATGCTCTTACTGATGACATTTTAATGGCGGGTAACAGGAAACTACACTTTATCTGATTGAGTGATTCTCTAACTCTCCCTTGGATATGGGCTGACAACAGGAACAAGTCAATCCTTGAGTTGATTGAGTGATTCTCAATCAAGCAGCACATCTCCAATATTTTCAAAACACAAAAAAAAATCAATTAAAATAAGAGTGATATTTGTTTGGTTCCTGTATGATTTCTGTCCTCACAAAGGCCTGAAGATTCATCTTCAGTTCATGGAGGAGTTGACAACTCCCAGTTAGCAGTCACCTGACATTGTCCGAAATAACAGTTATGTAGGCACTGAAACTCAGAATGGAGCTTGGAAAATTTAGGCTTTGAACCAGATGATCTTCCAGTAATTCCTGGTTATTTCAAACTTTTTTTTATTAAATGTTGAGTAAAATATGGCAATGTCTGAAGCCCAATTACAATATTAAAAATAAAATAGGAACTTTGGGCTGGAATTAAAATAAGGAAATTAAAACTATAATTTTTGAAGAAGACTTTTCTCTAAAAACATAAAAACTAAAAGTTGGGAACATTTTTTTAAAAGTGCTAACAGTACCAAAATGAGAATGGACCAAGATTCAAGATACTGGTATAATCTAACAAAAAGCCACGCAATGTTCCTTGGGACTGAACAGGAAAAAAAACGAAACAGTACAAAGACCCTTTGGTGTATAATGTCTTTGCTGACCATAATGCCAATTTTCACAACTCATCTGCCTGCACGTGCTCTATACCCACTCTCCCCCACACCCTGCCTGTCAATGTGCCTAAGTCCCTTTTAAACATTGCTCTCATATCTGCTTTTCCACTTCCTTGGCACCTATCACTCTCTGTGTAAAAAGAGATCTTATAAATTTCCTTTAAACTTGAATCTTTCTCACCTTAAATCTCTACCCTCTAGTATTTGATATTTCCACCCTGGGGAAAAAGACCAGCTACTTATACTTTCTATCCCCCTTATTTTCTTATAGACTTCTTTCTGATCTCCCCTCAGCAACCTCCATTCCAGAGAAAACAGTTCAAGTTTGGCCAGTCTTGTAGTTTATATCCTCTAATCTTGGCAACATCCTGGTGTATCTCATTTGACCCTCTCCTTCCTATAATGCAGCAAGTAGAACTTCACACAGCACTCCAAATTGGACGAAGCAAAGTTTTACATGGCTGCAATATGACTTGGTAACTTTTATACTGAGAGCCCTGACTAATGAAGGTAGGTATGCCGTTCTTTATCATCCTGTCTACTTGTGTTGCCACCTTCAGGGAGCAATGGTCCCTCTGTAAATCAAGGGTTCTACCATTTGTATAATTCCTGCTTACATTTCATCTCCCAACCCGCATTCGTCCAGACAAAACTCTGCCTTTCCATTTCACTTCCTATATTTCCAATTGATCTATACATTGCTGTATCCTTTGACAATCTTCCTCATTATCCACCACACTGCCAATTTTAGTGTCATCTGTAAACTTGCTAATCATCCCACCTATATTTTTGTCTAACTCATTTTTATCTATTACATAGGTCCCAGCATGTGTGTGAAACATCACCATTCATAGACGTACTGTCAGAATAACACCCCTCCAGCTCTAGCCTGTCTTCTACCGACCAACCTAATTTTTAAAGCAACCTGCCAAATCACTGTGGATCCCATATGTCCGAATCTTTTCAATTAGGTTGAAATCCACAGTGCCTATCATCTAAAATGAAAGACCTTGTTGAATATTTGACTGAAGTCCATATATCCTCTGTTCTATCGTCATCAATCCCACAACATTGAAACTACTCCAACTTATCCATTCTGACTCAAGTGTCTTTCCTAAACTCATCCCAATTTTCTCATTTGGCCCTTATCCTTCCAAAAGTCCTGTCCATGCAGCAGTCCAAATATCTTTTAAGCTTTGTAATTGTCCCTGCCTCTAGCACCTCTTCTCAAAGTCACAAAGCTATGATAATTTTCCGTATTAAGTCCATGCATTTCCAGATATGTGTAGATCCTATCCTTAAGAAACCTATCTAATAATTTATCTACCTCAGATGTAAGGAGTAGGTATAGCCTACTTTACTTTAATCTATAAAATTCAAATCTTTAATCTGGCATTTTGGTGTATTCAATTAAAGTAATAAGGTTAACATACATGAACATGTACAGTTTCTTTGTGAAGTTTTGGATGCTTTAAAAAGTGAACTCTTGGAAAACAACTGATAAGACAAAATTGGAAAGTTGTCACAAACAGACCTCCCAGATTAGACAGAGCCTTACATACCCCTTGTCCAAACTAACCTTCTGCATTCATTGTATGTGGTATGGCCTCCTCATCATCAGTGAAACCAAATGCAGATTAGGTGACCAGTTCGCCAAACACCTGTGCTGTCTGTGGGACTAAACTAGAGTTTCCTGTAGCCATCCATTTCAACTCCCCCAACCATCTCTGTCCTTTGCCTCAGGGTAAGACTAAACATAAATTTGTACTCCTCCTGGACAGCCTTAAATCTAATGGCATGAACAATGGATTTTCTAATTTTAAGTAGTCCCCTACCCCCATCTGATACCACTGATTCAATCTCTTCTTTACCTACTTTTTTTCCTCTTTAACTTTTCAACTCACTGCAATGTTTTCTCCCTCTTCCTCTCCATTTTTTTGTCCTACATCACCTCTGGGGCCCCTTCCCCAGCTTCTTTCCCCCTTTACATATGCAATTCCAACTGTTCTATCTTAGTTTTGATAAAGGATTCAGACCAGAAATGTTGGCTGACTATTCTACCCACGGATGCTTTTTCACTGTGATAATACGGATTCTATCACCAATGTGTATATGTATATATTATGGTATAGGATGGTTGTGATTGGCTGAGAGCATAGCCAAGCCTAAGGGTTGCTCCTAGCCAGATCCAGATCATTCTAGACTGGTCGACCTACATGTGATATGCTCCAGTATTCTAGTTAATAAAAGCCTTGGTTTGGATCAACAAGTCTTTGATTCTTTTGACGTGCACTACAATTTTATTAACTAGAAAGTTTTCAAAGGATGGATGTATGCTGCGACCAGGACGCCTCAACATCAACTCGCAGTCGGTTACAGCTCCAAATGACTTTAAGCACTGGGTGAGGTGTTTTGAAGCTTACCTACAACTCTGATCCTGCTGTGGTGGAGGACGGCCATCGACTACTAGTATTAATGTCTATGGTGTCCTCAAGAGTCTATGAGAGCATCCAGGACACAGCCACTTATGCCGCAGCCATGAAGGTGCTGAAAGGACTCTACGAGCGACCAGTAAACAGGGTCTACGCCCGGTACAAACTAGCAACCAGGAGGCAACTACCTGGTGAGTAGTACTACCCTATAGCCAAGCACTAAGGGCACTGGGCAGATCCTGTGCCTGCACAGACAGAACTGCTGCTGAGACCACCGACGATCTCATTCGGGATGCTTACGTGGCCAGGGTCCGATCAAATGAGGTGAGGCAGTGCCTGCTAGAGCACAGGGGAGAAAACCTAGAGGACATGATTCGGATCGCAGAGACAATGGAGGATGCAGTCTTAAATATGGACGCTTACTCTCAGGGCTAGACCCCACGCTATGAAGTGAGTAGGATGTCCTACTACCCCACGGCCCACCGACGGCCTGTCAGTCGCCGCTACACTACCTGATACGACCCCGAAGTGCTACTTCTGCGGGAAGGACAAGCACAGCAGGTCCCAGTGTCCGGCGAGGAAAGCCAGGTGCCAGAAGTGCCTTAAAAATGGCCACCTTGCTGTAGTCTGTTGCTCCAAAATGGCCACTGTCAAACACAGCACTTCATGTGAGGCCCAAACGTCACCCTCCCATTCAAACATCTCTTCTTCAGAGCTCTCATCAAATGAGAGCAAGGGCTCCACCGCGCGGCAGCGCCTGATGTCACAGGGAAATGACTGCCCATGCCCCGGCTTCAACGACCGTGCTGCCACCATCACCGCTACTGATGCTGCCGACCAGGTACCCGCCGCCGCGGCCACCACTACCGATGCTGCCGACCAGGGACCCGATGCTGTCGACCAGGTACCCACAGCCGCAGCCACTGCCACCGATGCTGCTGCCACCCCCCGACGCTGCCGACCCGGTACCCGCCGCCGCTACCGCCAACTGACTGCCCCACCACCGACGACTGCAAGCAGCGACCCCCAGCACTTACCGTTGGCTGGCCGACACCCCCAGCAGGCTGCAGGCAGCAGCCCCAGCTCCTCAATACTGACAGCTCCAGCCCAACTGCTTCTGTGATGTCACCACGCACACGTAGTGCACTTCAGGCCTGACGCTGCGTGATGTCATCACATAAGACTCCACTGTTCCCAGCACAGGTCGCTGCATCAGTGACCCTGGACCAGGACTGCCCCCATCCCCTTACAAAAGCAATGGAACTGATTAAAGTGCATGGCCACCATACTAATTGCTTATTTAACTTGGGGTCAGCCGAGAGTTTTATTCGTCCAGACCTAGCCCACCGTTGCACACTGGTTATTCTCCCCACTGACCAGAGGATTTCATTGGCGTCCAGGTTGTACTCAACTGGGGTAAAGGGGTATTTTGTGGTGACCCTGAAAGTCCAGGGCATCACATTTACCAATTTTAAACTTTAGTCCCCCCCCAACTGTGCGCTCCCATATTGCTGGGACTGGATTTTCAGTGCCAGTTCTGAACTGTTCCCCTACACTATGGGGGGCCCCACACCCCACTCTGTCTGTAACCACGCCACCCCGGAGGCCTCCTGCCAGTGACAGCCCAAGCCACCCGCCCCCGCGCCCTGGCGCCCCACTGTAGCCTCTCCACCCTCCGGGTCGCTTCTCCAGCACTCTTAGCAAACCTCACCCCTGGCTGGAAACCAGTGGCCACCAAAAGCTGGCATTATAGTTACGAAGACAGGAAATTCATCACAAGCGAGGAGCGCAGACTGCTGGACGAGGGCATTATCAAACCCAGCTCAAGTCCCTGGAGGGCCCAGGTGGTGGTTGTTAAAAACGGGGAGAAGCCGCGGATGGTGGTTGACTACAGCCAGACAGTCAACCGCTTCACGCTTCTGGATGCGTACCCACTCCCGCAGATCACGGATGTGGTGAATTCAGGTCACCCAATATCATGTGTTCTCCACTACTGACTTACATTCGGCCTATCACCAGCTCCCGATCTGCCGAGAAGACCGACTTTACACAGCCTTTGAAGAGAACAGGCAGTTGTATCAATTCCTCATGGTACCCTTTGGGGTCACGAATGGTGTCACGGTTTTGCAGCGGGAAATGGACTGGATGGTAGACCAGAATGGACTAACAGCTACTTTCCCGTATCTGGACAATGTCCATCTGCGGCCATGACATGCAGGACCAACATGCCAACCTCGAGAAATTTTTTCAGACTGCGATTCAGCTGAACTTAACCTACAATTTTGACAAGTGTGTCTTTCAGACCACACGGCTCGCAATTCTGGGTTGTGTGGTGGATAATGGGGTGGTAATGCCAGACCCTGACCGTATACATCACATCATGGACTTGCCACCCCCCCACACCCAAAAGGCACTCAGATGCCGCCTGGGTTTCTTTTCATACTACGCCCAATGGGTTTTACACTCTGCTGACAAGGCACTGCCATTTGTCAAGACCACCTCCTTCCTCCTGTCAACCAAAGCCAGAGTGGCCTTCGACCGCATCAAATCAGACAACACCACTGCATGCCATCAAAGAGTCCATTCCGTTCCAAGTAGAGAGTGATGCATCCAATATTGCACTGGCGGCCACTTTGAACCAGGCCGGCCGGCCGGTAGCCTTCTTTTCCAGGACTCTCCAGGGCCCTGAGAGCCGACACTCCTGAGAAGGAGGCCCAGGCCATAGTCGAAGCAGTACGTCGTTGGAGACACTACCTCACTGGCAGGTGCTTTACACTGCTGACCGACCAATGGGCGGTCTCGTTCATGTTTAGCAATACCCAGTGAGGTAAGATCAAGAATGACAAGATCGCTAGGTGGAGAATCGAACTCTCCGCCTTCAATTATGACATACTGTACTGGCCTGGTAAACTCAACGACCCGCCAGATGCGCACTCCAGGGGGACTTGCGCCAACATACAACTGGACATGCTGCAGAGACTCCACGAGGAGCTCTGTCAACCAGGGGTCACTAGGTTCGCGCACTTTGTTAAGGGTCGCAACCTGCCCTACACGGTCGAGGAGATTCGCTCCATGACCTGAGTCTGCCTGATGTGCGCTGAGTGCAAGCCCCACTTCTTCTGTCCGGAGAACACCCACGTCATCAAAGCCACCCGCCCCTTTGAACATCTAAGTGTGGACTTCAAGGGGCCCCTACCATCGACCAACCATAACACCTACATTCTTACAGTGATCGATGAGTATTCTCGCTTCCCGTTCGCTGTGCCCTGCTCATACAGGACTGTCTCCTCAGTCATAGTGACCTTGCACAGCATCTTCGCCATCTTTGGGTAGCCCAGTTACATCCACAGTGACCGGGGGTCCTCGCTTTTGAGCGCCGAGATGCAGAAGTACCTTCTGGAGCGTAATATTGCTTTGAGCAGGACCACCGGCTATAACCCACGCAGTCATGGGCAGGTCGAAAGAGAGAATGCCACCGTCTGGAAAGTGGTTACGCTTGCCCTCCGGTCCGAAGGCCTCCCTGCCGCTTGCTGGCAGGATGTGCTCACTAGCGCCCTACACTCTATCTACTCCCTCCTATGCACCGCGACCAATGCCACGCCCCCCATGAAAGGATGTTCTCTTTCCCGAGGAAATCCGAATAGGGAACAACCACGCTGGCGTGACTCACAGTTCCTGGGCCTATCCTCCTGCTACACCATGTCCGGTACTCAAAGAACGACCCTTTGGTTGACCGAGTGATGCTGCTTCAGGCGAACCTGCATTATGCATACATCGAGTACCCGGACAGGTGGAAGGATACAGTCTCGGTAAGGGACCTAGCCCAAGCCGGATCGGACCCAGCAGTGCTCCCAACTCAACCTCCTCCAAATCCTTCTCCCGTAGGTCATGTGCTCGAACAGAGGAATCAGCACCACCCCACCAACTCAGGCCAGCCTGTTGACCACGCCGTTGGGGAAATGAGCGAAGCAGTGGCTGCACCCAATGAACCCACCAGTGACACGACACGAGCGACCCAAATCCCAGCACCACGGCGGTCACACCGGACGATCAGGCCCCCTGACCATTACAGCCCCTAACCTCACACCAGTTTTCTCCTTTTTTTTTAAAGTCCTCCATTCACCTCGGGGTCAGTTCTCAAAGAAGGGGTGAATGTGATAGTACAGATTCTATCACCAATGTGTATATGTATATATTGTAGTGTAGGATGGTTGTGATTGGCTGAGAGCTTAGCCATGCCTACTGGCAGGTCTTAAAGGGTGGCTCCTAGCCAGACCCAGATCATTCTGGACTGGTCAACCTGCATGTGATACCCTCCAGTCTTCTAGTTAATAAAAGTCTTGGTTTGGATCAACAAGTCTTGATTCTTTCGACGTGCACTACACTGACCTGCTGAGTTTGTCCAGCAACTATTTGCTCAAGTTTCCAGCCTCTGCCACTTGTGTCTCTGGAAAGTGGATGCTGCCTTTAAAATTCTGACATATTGATGTGAAAAATGTACAGATAACTGTTAAAAAATGTCTCATTCAAGGTGTAGAATTCAGTCATCTCTCTCAAATGGCTGCACACTGGATAAGGTCTTCCTATTCCAGAGTTTCTTGAGTGGCCTAATGTTAGCAGTGGACCTTCCCCTTAATCCTGTGGGACCACAGAAGCTGAAAGGCAAATGCAGGAGTTAAATGATTTGAGTGCTGCTGGGTGCAGATCATTAGTATTATATTAGCATTCAGCTCTGCCAGTCCACGTAGGTTCTCCTGCTTCACTTAAGCCTCTTCCATCCATCTCCACCAGCAGGTCCTTGAATTTCTTCTTTGCCTCCTCATAGATTTGGAAGGGACCTGAGACGTTCCCTCTTTCCACTGGGTATATGGAAGAGGAAGTAGGAACAGTTGTAATATTTAAAATACATATATGAACATGGATAGGGTTTAGAGGGATATGGGAAAATCAAGGCAAATGAGAATAGCTTAGTTGGTATGGTGAAGTTGGGCCGAAGGGTCTATTTCCGAGCTGTGGAACTCTAGGACTGAATGTTCCAGAGATACAGCTCGAACACAGGCAAGTTGTCCGAGCTTCGGTAGACTATTTGGTTGGCACAGGCAAGCTGGACTGAAGAGTCTATTTCTTCGCTGTAAAAATGATTACAAATGCATCTCTACTTTTCCACTGAATAATCCATGTGGAAATGAATCAACAATCGCTTTTCACAAAGTAAGACTTTTAGATGCTTTAGTAGTATTGATTAATTGGGAAGGTGGGCAAAGCAATGGCAGGTGGAATTTAACTCAGACAAGTGCAAAATGATGTACCCCAGTGAGTTAAAACAGGACAGGACTTATAAGGTGAATGCCAAGGTTATTGGGGAGTGTCACTGAACAGAGAAGTAAGGGTGCTTCCCTGAAAGTGGCAACACAGGTAAACAGAGTAGTGAAGAATGCTTGCTTTCACTAGCCATTCAAGGACAAACCAGGGAACTATTCTTTTATTTGGCCGGTACGCCAGGTGTCCGTAATAGGAATGTTGCTGGAGGGGGATTCAGAGGGAAAGGATCTACAACATGTGCAGGGGATGCCTTTGTGTGTAGGAAGTAGTGACTCATGAACTTGATTAAGTTTTTCAAAGAGATGACCAAAAGGATTGATGAGGGCACTGCAGTGGACATTAATATGGTCTTTAGCAAGGCCTTTGACAAGGTGCCACAAGGTGAGATGGCTAGTTGGATTCTAAACTAGCTTGCAGAAGGATTCCGAGGGTAGTAGTGGAGAAATTTACAGATTGGAAGCCTGTGACCAATGGTGTGCTGCTGGGTTCACTGTTATCTATATTAATGTAGCTAACATGATCAGTAAATTTGCACATCACCAAAATTAGTGGTGCAGTGGACAATGAGAAAGGATATACAAACTTAGAAAAGGATCTAGATCAGTTGGGATGGTGGAATTTAACTCTGACAAGTGTGGAGTGTTGCATTTAGTTAAGTCAGCCCAAGCCGTGCACCGTACTCCTGCACCCCTCTCTTCTACAATATTCTCCACAGTCATGCACCGTGAATGGCATGACTGTGGAGAATATTGTAGAAGAGAGGGGTGCAGGAGTACAGGTGCATTAAAAATCTGAAAGTGCCAATGCGTGTGGACAGGATGGTGAAAAAAACATTTTGGCACAGTACTGAGTACAGAAGTTGTGACATCATAATAATTGTACAAGTCGTTGGTGAGACCGCACGTGGAGTGTGCAGTTGTGGTCTTCCAACCAAAGAAAGGATTTCATTAAGTGGTGAAAAGGGTGCAGAGCAATTCATCAGAACATTGCTGGGATTGGAATAGTAGGGTCTTAATTCTTGAGAGAGTAAGAGGCCAAAGGGTGACTTTTTGAGAAAGTGTAAAAAAAAAATCACGAGGGGCATGGATAAAGTAAATGCTGACATTTTTTTCCATGGTGCAGATGATTTTAGGAGATGGTATAGATTTAAGGGGAGAGATTTAAGAGAGATTTTGGGGCAAGTTTTTCACTCAGAGGGTGGTCTGTATTGGAACTAGCTGCCAGAAGAAGCTATAGAAGTGGGAACAATTATGATAGATAAATAAGACAAATATATGGATATGAAGGGCTTGTAAAGATACGGACCAAATGCAGGCAAATGGGAAAAGTCCAGAATGCCAACTTGGTCAGTATGGACGAGTTGGGCTTTACGGCTGTTTCATGCTGTGTGACTCGATGACTCTTGCATTGAGTGCAAGAGTTGGGATGTCATGTTTATGGTTATACTAAATGTTGATTTGGCCATACTTAGAACATTGTGTGCAGTTCCAGTCACCACATTACACGAAAGATGTGAAAACACAATGCTGGAGAAACTCAGCAGTGCACTTTAGAGAGCAAAGATAGTTTTTACTTCAATCATGGTTCTGCAGACTTTAATGTTTTACTTTTTACCATAGGAAAGGTGGTTATGTTGAAGAGGATTGAGTGCACTGGAGTTATAAGTAGAGATAGAACAGCTGAATTTGTTCCCCATGGAATGAAGGTTGACTTTACAGAGGTTTATAAAACTATGAGAGGCCTAGTTAGGGTAGATAGCCAGAATCTTCCCATGGCGGGGGATTTTTAAAAATTTAAATTTAGACATACAGCATGGTAACAGGCCATTTCAGCTTACAAGTCTGTGCCAGCCAATTTACACTGAATTAACCTACACCCCTGGTATATTTTGAATGGCGGGAGGAAACAGGAGCCCCCTGGGAAAACGTACAAACTCCTTATAGATAGCGCGAGATTCGAACCTGGTCCTGATCGCTGGCGCTGTAAAGGCATTGTGCTAACCACTACATCATCTGGACCACCCCTTTAAAACTAAAGGGTATAGGTTTGAGAGGGGGGAATGTTTAATAGGCATCTGAGGGAAAAACATTTCACACAAAGAATACTTGGTGTCTAGAATGAGCTGCCAGGGGAGGTGGTGGAGGCAGGAACAGAAACAACATTTAAAGGGAATTTGAACATGGTTAATGGCAGGATTCAAGACAGTATGGAGGAACAGAGATCTTGGGGTCCAGGTCCATTGATCCCTAAGGTTACCACGCAAGTTGATAGGGTGGTTAAGAAGGTGTATGGTGTGCTGGCCTTCATTAGTTGAGAGATTGAGTTCAAGAACCATGAAGTAATGCTGCAGCTTTATTTCACTCTAGTTATATAAACTCTAGTTCTGGTAGAAGCTTTAAAGAGAATGCAGAGATTTACCAGGATGTTGCCTAGATTGGAGAACATATCTTATGAGAAAAGGTTGAGTGAGCTAGGGCTTTTCTCTTTGGAGAGATGGAAGAGGTGACTTTATAAGATTATGAGAGGCAGAGATACACTACCCTTCATAATGTTTGGGACAAATACTTTTTTTCCCCCTTTGCTCCACAGTTTTAAATTTGTAATTAATTCACATGTAATTGAAATGCACATTCCAAATTTTATTCAAGGTTATTTGTATACATTTTGGTTTGACCATGTAGAAATTACATTAGGTTTTATACATAGTCCCCTCATTTCAGGGCACCATAACATTTTGCACATTTGGCTCCACAAGCATTTGTGATTACTCAGGCATGTTTAATTGCTTCACTGGTGCAGATATAAGAGAGCTAGGCTTGCTTCTAAGCTTTTGATCACCTTTGGAGTCTGTAGTTGCCATTGTTCTACATGAGAACCAGAGTTGGGCCAATGAAAGTCAATGAGGCTGATAAACAAGAATAAAACAGTTAGAGACATTGCTCAAACCTTAATCAATAGTTTGGAACAATATTTAGAAGAAAGAGTGTACTGCTAAGCTCAGTAATTGCAAAGGGACTGGTATCCAAGGAAAACCTCAGCTGCTGATAACAGAAGAATTCTCATCATAATGAAGAAAAATCCCCAAATGCATGTCTGATAGATCAGAAACACTTTTTAGGAGGCAGGAGGTGTGGATATGACAATGAGTACTGTCCGCAGAAGACTTCATGAACAGAAATACAGAGGCTACACTGCAAGATGCAAGCCCCCAGTTAGCCACAGAGAGGATGGCCAGATCTCAGTTTGCCAAGAAGTACTTAAAAGAGCCTCCAAAATTCTGGAAAAAGGGGTCTTGTGGACAGATAAGACTAATTGAACCTGTATTAGAATGACGGCAAGAGCAAAGTGTGAAGGTGTGGGGATTTCAGAGATAAGATTTTAAACAAGAGATAAGATTTTTTTAAACAGAGTGGTGTATACCTGGAATGGATTGCAGAGGGTGGTAGTAGAGGGTAGAACAAAAGGGGCATTTAAAAGATCCTTAGATAGGCACACAAATGCAAGGAAAATAGATGATTATGGGTGTGTGGTCGAATAGGTTTAGATTGATTGTGGAGTAGGTTTACAAAGGTGCAAATATTGTGGACTTAAGGGGCTGCACTGCACTATTCTATGAGCAGGTGACTGAGCAGAGGGAAATTAATTAATGCTGGCGTGGAATTCTGATAGATCAGTACAATGGTTGACATAGACATAGTGGGCAGAAGGGCCTGCTTCTATGCTGTATGATATGGTTATCTTATTTTATCTCTTTATGGGATGTATCACTGTCATTTGTTGCCCATTGCAAGTCACCCTTGAAAAGATGATGCACAATAAAGTTTTGGAAAAATTCAGTAGATCACATACAGGAAGCAAAGGATAACCAACTTTTCGGGCCTATGCTCCAAACTTCAGAACCAATCACAACTGCTTCCTCATGATTATCACCCTCAGTCTTGTCTATGTAACAAAGAGTTGACTGGGATAGGAATGGCCTGGTCAACATATTCTCAATCCCTTACAAGTTTGGCACTGCTAATGCAGATTAAGTTTCAGTGAAGTTATGGCACTAACTGGAAAGTTTCCTGTTGCAGTTCAGTGTCAGGATTCCTGACATAGATACGTCACCTTAAATATCCTTGTTGCAATCTGGGGATACCTATGGTTCGCTGATCAGAGGTTCAGAAAGTTTTAGAATGTCCCATTATCTTTTTCTAACAAACGTTGCCAAATTCATTGCTATCGTAGATGGCCATCAAATTACTTGCTGGATTTTTCCCTTGGATCAAAAACACGAGGGTTTAGTGGAAGATGTTTCTCATTGTTATACTGACTGCACCTTCCAAACCTGCAGCCCGGGTCGGCAAATGTGAAACATTGCCACTTGCAGATTCATCTAAAAATCACGTTATCCTGGAGGATCACAACAGGTCAGGCAGCATCTATGGACGTCAGCATCTCAGGTGGAAAGCCTGCATCAGGACTTAGAACATAATGGGGAGTAGAAGTCTCAGTCACCACACCTCTGAATCCTAATGCAAGGTCTTGACCTGAAACATTCACCATCCCTTTGCCTCCATGGATGTTACTCAACCCATTGAGATCCTCCAACAGCTTATTTTTTGCTGCAGATTCTAGCATTGGCAGTCTCTTTTATCTCCATCCTGCATGTTATCCTGACTTGTAAGCACATTGCTACCACATTATCAACGATCTCAAGTATATATCCTGAAATTCCTGCCCTTGTTCAGTTGTGGGAAGACCTTCATCTCGTGGACCAAAACCTTTTCAAGGGAAGGTTCAAACGGGAAACAACATAATGAAAAGTTGACTATAACCAAATGCTTAATTAAACCAACCATACAAATACTATAGCTAGCAGAGAAGCCCCACTCATTGGGATCACATCTGCCACCCTAATCATTCACCCTTTCACCACCTATGTAAACTGTAGTTACTTGCCAAACTCCTCTATAGATTCTCCAAAACCTGCAACCTCAACCATCAAGAAACACAAGTGCAGCAAGCATCTTAGAGACACCACCACTACACCTTACCCTACAGCTCACACCATCCAGGTTTGGAAACATCACCCATTATTTTTCACTAGATCTAAGTCCTGGACCCACTAACGCTGTGGAAGTACTTCAGTACAGGGATTTCAAACAATTCATGAAGGCAGCTCACTATTCCTTCTTAAGGTAAATTTTGAGAGAGTGAAAGAAGGAGACTCCTCCATTTCCTACAAAGGAATAAAATATTACCAATTTTCTGTGCTCTCATGGGAATTTAATTTTTTAAATTTTAATTTAGAGAAACAGCATGGAAACAAGTCCTTCTGGCCCAAAAGCTCGTGCCACCCAAAAATACACTATGCGACCAATTATCCTACAAACCCCATAGGTACATAGGAGGAAATATGAGCACCCGGAGGAAACCAATGCAGATCCAGGAAGAGCAAACAACTTACAGATATTGGCGAGATCGCTGGCATTGTATCAGTTTATGCTAACTGTACTGCCCTATTTTGTTATTAATTTTTCATAATTACTCTTCCCACAACTTATGAGCTACTTTGACATGATCTTTAAAATCACTGCTATTAGAAATATGAAATACTTTTTTTTGAAGTTTTTTTTGAAGTCTCTGAAGTTTTTGTCACTCATAAAGAGTTAAAACTTTTCATGTCACTTCCAGTTTTGTCGCTCAAATGATTTTAAGATTTCATCATTTATTCCTATAGGGCACAGAAGAAGACTCTCTCTGCCAGCCTTCAACTTCCCTGCAACGTCATTGTGTCAGTTGACCTCACTAAATGTTCCCAGTTTCCAATAATTAATCAGGAGGCCATTCTGCCCCTCGAGCAGGTTCTCTAAGATTACTGATGATTTCTTTAAACTGCATTCAGTTGCTATGCTCCTGTTTCTCAAAATTCTATCCAAAAAAATCTTTCAGTCTCGTATTTAAAAGCATTACTCAAACTTCTATCTACTGCAACTTTGTGGGGGAGAGCGCTATGTGTGGAGAGCTCTTTCCCAACTTCTCAAAGAATTATTTCTATGTCACCACCACCCCCCCCCCCCCCACCCCAACCCCATCATCCTCACCAACACCAAGCTGTGATTTCGTATTCTTTGGTAGCCTGGTGATAATGATATGATCGTTTGTTGACATACAATCAAGTACAATGTACAGATCCTCCAACATTTTTACATGCTGCAGCCACACAGATGGCTCAGTGAATCTCATTTGAATCAGAAGGTTGTGGGGACTTTCGTTGCCATTGTCTACGCAAAACAAAATCTAGACTGACCTTCCAGTGCAGCACTTGGGGTGCTTTCCTTTTGACATAAAGTTACCATTGCACAATCTTAAAAAAAGACCAAGGAAGTTCTCACCAGTAAGATGGATCAATATTTAATTTCTAATAGTTAACATTTCTAACATTTCTAATAGTTCATCACCTAGCCATTATCACAAAGCGGTTTGTGGTGCTTGCAGTATCAAATTGGTTATTATCATTCCTATCTTGAGAGAGAGGGCAAATCCCATCCTTCCAAAACTAGATGAATAATTTAAAAACTAATGTGGATATGAGGAAAATGTAGGGAAGGGTATAAAAGGAACAAACAAGATCTTCTCAAATATTAGTGAGGCAGAGATCACTCTTAAGAAAAAGATGGGGAAATTAATGAATCGAATGAACGGTCTGGATGGGGAATACACCCAAATTTATATTAAAAATGTACTATGGTCTCCCAGAGCCAAAGTGTAAAACCAGGATTACAGAGCTCAAGGGAAAGATCGGAGTCGGACTTGGGTGTGGTGGTTTCAGAAAGAAGCTGGTCAGATTGGTGAAAGGACAGCATGACATCAATTATAAATGCAAGATACGGATTGGTTCAGTATAATTTTTTTACACCAATTATATCTTACCCCACAAAAGTACAGATCAAAAGTAGAAATATCAGATATGCTTCAGAAGTGGGGGTGAGACAGGAACTTTTCTACATGGGTGAAGGGGAGGCCATTTTGGCAAGACATTGCAGAAAAATTAACCAGGATAACTGGAGTGGCCTTCACAGGTAGTTTTATGGAAATAAGCAACAAAATGAATAAATATGAAATCTAATTTATAAAAATAGCATTGGCCGTAGCAAAAAAAATTATTGTAATCACTTGGAAGTCCAACTCCCCTCTACTTTATATTTTTGAAAAAAATAGTCAAAAAAATTAAAGAGGCAGGTTGCTTGGTTCTCACCATGGTTGTTTGGGGGGGGATCTTGCTATGCTCAAATTTATGGTGGCATGACTAGCTTGCCCGTGATCCAGGTTTAAATCTGCTGCTGTCTGTCAGGAATTTGCACATTCTCCCCATGACCATGTGGGGTTCCTCTGAGTGTTCTGCTTTCCTCCCATGTTCCAAAGATGTACATGGTCAGTAGGTTAATTGGCTACATGGGTGTAATTAGGTGATGTGGGCTTGTTATTATGCCTGCTGCATCATTTACAATAGTGATCACAATTCACTCTTTTTATTTTGACTGTGAGGTAGTTTGAGGTGCCCTGGAAGGGATAGGAAAGGTGGTAGAGATGAGAAATACCTACCCTTTCATCAGCCACTACCTTTCAAGTGTCTGCATAATTGTATCAGAGGCCCACTGCTTGTCAGGCAGAAATCATGGTTCAACGAGTTCAGATTTCAACTTGCATCCCTGTCACTCTCTTCAGGTTACACACCAATTCCACAAATACCTGCTCTGGATTCTGGTGTTGACTATCCCAGCCACAAGGCTTGGTACCTTAAATATCATTTTCACTCTGTCTGAACTGACATTACATTCTTTCTGTAATTCATACAGCTTTGCTCAGACTAGTCTGGCTGCTATGTTGCTGTGTGAAGAGGAGCCTGCATTCATAATCTTTTTTTCCCTGTAGGGCACCGTGATTACATCATTTAGTTTCTGCTTTGGATCAGGAGCTTAGACAGGTCAACCTCGTTGTACTACTATAAATAGGTCAATTTATTAGCAACTGTATCTAAATATCCTGCATGATATTCTAGTTATGTATGATAGGATGAAGAAAAACAAGTTATCAGGTCTGCTCCCTTAAAACTAAAAACAAAGTATGTTGGCACTTTGATTGACCACTCCCATAATCGCACACCACTCGTTTTTCCTAGTCTTGCTAATCTTCTCTGCTCCCTTGAAGTGTTTTACTCTATGTAAATCTACTTCAACCACCTTTTAACGAGCATGTCCTATTTCCATTTTCGCCACCACCCCCCACCCCCCCCCCCTGCCTTTTACTCTTGCACCAATTATCTTCAAGCATAATCCTTGGGTTATTGACTCCCTTCACAGATGATTCCCTCCAGATGCTGCTTTCCATGCTGCTAATAGAAAGTTTTTTTTTGTTTTCGTTGTTCAAATTCTGTGCTTGGAGCAGCTCTAGTAAACAAATGCTCAAGGAGAGCAGGTTCTTTATGTTCTCCGCGTAATTTAGAGTCCTTTTTTGTGGAGTTTATTTTCACTTCTTTTTCAACATGGTCAATTCAGCAGGTGCCACAAGAACAAATGTTGTGAAGTTGTTTCCACTATCCAGTATCTGGAACTAAGAGTGGCCACTAACAATATGATGGTAAGAAATACCTTCAGCTCTTTGGAATTCTCTCTACCAGTCTGTGGATTTCCAGTTGTGAAGATAGCCAAGATTTGGATCACTTGGAGACTGAGGGTCAGTGAGGAAGTGAACAAGCCACAGGGATGTGATTTCATTGAAAACATGTTCAAGGAGCCAACTGGCCCTTTCTTTTTCCTATTTTTTATGTTTTAAATAGGTGGAGGAGCACTGGTATTGGTGGTGAATCTTATGGGCGTAAATAACAAGGGCAATACAGCTCAATGAATACTACAGTGACAAACTTCTCCATTACTTCAATAAAGTCAATTAAGTCGGATACTCAATAAAGGGTCCTAACATGAAACAGTGACTTACCATTTCAATCCATTGATGATGCCTGGCCAGCTGAGTTCCTCCGACTTCTTTTTATTCATTCACCATTACTTTATTTAATGTAAGGTGCGGTGGAAAAGCTCCAAACATTATTTAATTAAATTTACAAAATACTTCCTAACATATTTGAAATGTTAATTTATTTGCCTAAGTAGCTCATACAACTATATTGATTTATCAGAATATTTACTGTGAACTTTTAAAAGTATTGTTACATTTAGACAGGTGATTGAGAAAGGAAAGGTTTAGAAGGATATGGGCCGAATGCAAGTAAATGGGACAAGCTTAGTCAGCATGGACAAATTGGACTGAAAGGCTTGTTTCTGTGTAGCAGAACTCCATGAATTATATCTAATTAGTAAATAATGCAAAACCAAATTCCAATATCATCCATTTAATGTCAGATTTTGATGCTCCCAGTATCCTTAAAACCCTTAAGAATGATTATTTGAAAATAATGTAGTGAAATGTTCAATATTAAAGACCAAAATAGTAGAATTGATTGATGTCAACTAATAATTACTTGTAAAGAAAAACCAAACCAAATAAACTAGCCACTGGAAAATTAATTGATTTTTATTAAGCAAATCCAATACATACAAATCATTGGGCTCACACATTGTTTCCAAATTTGGCTTTATAAAGAGATAAGAAACAATCCATCTATTAACACTGTTTAAAAATACTTTCCCTTTGTGCAACACTGAATTAGTGCAATTTCCAGATTTGTGACAACGTCCTTTTGTTGCTTCATTCTTAATTGAGAACTTTGAGTTGATTTCTCTCTGTTCCTTTCTGCTATAAAATTCCTCTTCAATTTAATTTCCTTTATTGTCCACCCAATACTTACTTTCAACCAACTGTTCCTTTTGCAGCTGCTCAATCTTCCACCATCCCAAGCCAAACTAGTGATGTCACTGTAGGCTTGCAGCACCTCTTGCCTTATACAGTCTTCACACATGCTCTCACACTCTTCCCTTTGCCATTGCACACATGACACGTAGAAACAGTGTAAATACTAGACAATGTTAAGCTCTAATATTGTATTGGTAGAAGACAAACATGACAAGATTCCCTTGGAGGATTGGGGAAGGGGGAACAGTCCACGCAGGGCATGTTATCACAACTTGAGAGTTTTTAAGAAATTGCCCTCAATCAATGAAAGCACCAATCAAGATGATGCAAAAGAGAAAAGAAAAACTTATGGCAATTTTAACAAAGTTTGTAGCCTCAGCAGCTTCTGATATTTAACAACAGTTGTGAACGGTTAACATTCCAGACAAATAATGTAACATCTTAAACTAGACATGAACAATTCCAGTCTGGAACCCCTCCTCACTTAACTGACAGAGCCGGTGTTTGAGCTGCTTGTCCTATCGATTTACACATAGTTCAGAGTGGTATCAACAAATGTCGAAAGGAATGCTCTCGTGTTGTGGCCAAAACAATGTGTTTTTTTTTAATGTACAGATCTTTTCTCTGAAGATGCTACACTGCAAAGCTTCACATCCATATATACTTTCAAAACCAGATCAGTCACAAGAAAATCCTGCTCTACTGATGAGGCTATCTGGATTGCTAAAGTGAAATTCAGGTTAGGTCACCAATTCTAATGAAACCCCCATGATAGTCTCTCTTAAGCAAATTTGTAAATTTCACTACTTTAGGAGAAGCACTTTAAATAGACAGAAGCCATATATATACACGTACATCCTTAATAATTATTGGGGAGGGCAGGATGGGGGTTTCAGTGGTGGGAACTCCATATAAACATGCTTGGTTTGAATTAATGAACAGAAAATCGAGTGGGCTTCATCAAGAGAACATCCAACCCATATGGTTTCTAAACTACCAGGAAAACTCTCTTTGCTCATTATCAAGAATTCATAACAAAAAGCACAAATAAAAAATGCAGATTGTGGAAATGTGAAATATAAACTGAAGATGTTGGAAAGACTCAGTGGCTCATGCAGCAAATGTATAGAGAGAGAGAGAGAGAGAGTTGATGCCTTCATCAGGACATCTCTGGATTTCCAAGAAACACACAATGAATGTCACATTTCATTTCCTCCCATAATTTTCAAAAATACAATAACTGAATTGTAGTTGAAAATATTGCAGCATTAAACCATTATGCACCCTAGACTCAAAAGTATCATCTTCAATTCAGAGGGCATAAAGTATCAGTTTACCTTGGAACTATAATGATTTTTGTGGAGAAGGTGTCTAATTACCTACCCTTGACATTCAACAACATTACCATTATCCAGTCACCAATCAGAAACATCCTGGATGTCACCATTAACCAGAAAATCAACTGACCCAACCATCAAGTCCCATGGCCCTAACAGGCAGCCAGAGGCAGAGCATCCAGTAAAGAATGGTGATGCATCAACAAGGCACAGGTCAGGAACCCCTCCACTTGCCTGGAGGCCTGCAGTTCCAACAACCCTCCAGAATTTGGCACCATACAGGACAGAGCAGTGTTAGTCACTGATACAGAGTGGCTGTAGTGTGCGCCATCTACAAAATGCACATCGCAAACCCACTTCTACCTCCAAGAATTGCATATGGGAACTCAAACACCTACAAGTTCCCCATAGAGTAACACACTGTCCTGAATTGAAAATACCATTCCTTCACCGTCAAATCCTGGAACTCTTTACTCATTAGTACTGAGGGAGCCCAGCCCCTTCACCCAAGGGACTGCAGTTGTTCAAGAAGGCAGAACTCCATCATCTGCTTAACTGCAATTAGGGATAGACAATAAATGCTAGACAGAGTTGGCCACATTGGGAAGAGTTTACAAAAGAGTGGGTGGTTGAGGTACACAAGGAGTGATAACTTCAGAGATTTTGTTAGTTTACATCCAAACTTTGGGAAATAAATTATCCTGGATACCATATGGCAGTAACCACTTTAAGACTGGTCAAACCCTGTCATGAAGAAACTACTACAGTAAAATAAAACTTGCTCAGAATGGCTCTACTGCCTTTTATGCAGAGAGGTTAGTTCTTTGGTCACTTGGACTGTTTTCAAACTTCTCACCTGAAAACACACACATTTTGGGTAGGGACGACAACCACTTGTATTCCATAATACCTCTGAAATAAAATGTTCCTCAGGAATTTAATCAAACAAAATCCAATGCTGATACCCAGAGAGATACGGAGGCGGGTGATCAAAATCTTGGTCAGAGCAGGAGATGGACATAGCATCTTAAGAGTTTGGCAGTGAAGTTAGGGAGGAAATGCTTATGAGTTTGACAACAGAAGGCAAGTCCAGCAGTGGTGAGGAATCTAAAATCAGGGGTGATGAATGAATTAAAGTGAGGAGTGTGACAGAGCTGTAGGGGATAATAGAGAAAGTTGCAGAATGTTATGACAGGTGCTGTAATGTTCTATGGTCTTGTGTAAAATGGACCTTAGGCTCCCAGGGCAGCTCAGAACAGTCTTACAATGCATTCCTGGTGCTTGTAGTGCCTCAGCATTGGATGATTTTGGTGGTGCATTCCAGATCTTAATGTGTGGCAAAAAGTCCTTGTCCTCATGGTTGTTTTACCAATCAATGCCCTTGTGTCCTCTGCTGACTGACCTTCTCACTTTTGAAACAGATTTTCCCAATTTATTTAATCAAAAGCCTTTCCTAATTCTGAGCATCTCTATTAAATCTTTCTGCTAAGATCCTTCACAGCTCCCTCAGTATCTCTGCAGAGCCAAAAGCCCTTCTGTAGATGACCATTTTGGATGCTTATTCAGTGTCTGAACGAGGTGGACATTAAGAACGAATAGTTCTCAGGGTGATGGCAAAAGCGCCGGAGAGATGGACAATTGTACTTCGAGCAGACAGATGTTCATTGGACTGAATGCCCAAGAATCTTTGAAAATTCACGGTACATAACCACCACACGATTTTCCTGCTTTGTGCTGGTGTTCCTAGGAAGGGTTAGTTGGAAATAATCACACCCAAACAAATTGGAACTCGCCCCACTATGATCTGGGCTTCCAGACAAACCTTCATTGAGTGCTGGGTATGTTTGCCTGAGAGCTTGAGTCTTGTCTTATATGGCAAACTGCTTCACATCAACACAGAGCACACTGAAACTGGTGTGCTTACTGAAAGGTGACATCCTAACACAAGCTCTGTCCCTCACTGACTGCCATTAATGCCACCACAGAAACAAGAGAACTCTCTGCTGGAGAGTTTGCAGCTACAGAAAGAAGACGTTGCAACCAGTCACTGCCATGAGCACCTGAGTAGTTCCAATATTTGTCAATAAAATGAGCAAGTTACAGCCTTCCTGGTGACCTGGTATGTTACAGGAATTTCTCACCTACACTAGTGCAAACGGTATTGATAGAAACCCTGAGAAATGTTGGAAATGATGTAAACAGGAAGGCTCTGGATTAGACATAGCACCCAGACATCCTCTGACAAACTGAGAGGATCACCCATGCACATCAGTAACGCTACGGACCAAGAGCAACATTCAGACCACAGTAACGACAGTACCCTCTATAATGTTGGGGACAAATACACTTTTTCTGCTTTATTTTCCACTGTGTTCCACTGTTTTAAATTTGTAATCAAACAATTCATGTGATTAAAGTGCATAGACCAGATTTTATGCAAGTTATTTATATGTATTTTGGTTCGACCATGTAGAATTACAGCAATGATTGCTTGAAGTCTGTGATTCATAGACATCACCAGGTGCTGAGTATCTTCTCTGGTGATGCTCTACTGCAGCCATCTTTAGTTCTTACTGTTTTGGGGACCTGTCCCATTAAGTTTTCTTTTCAGTATTTGGAATGCTCAATTAGATTTTTATCAGGTCACTGACTTGGGCATTCAAGAATTTTTCAGTTTTTAAACTTTGAAAAAAAAATCCCTTGTTGCTTTAGCAGTATGTTTGGGATCATTACCTTGCACTATTCCAAGTTTGGAGGCATTTGCTCGAACTTGAGCAGATAAGGTGTATCTATTCACCTCAGAATTCATTTTGAATGTCCATAAATGACAGACTTCAAGCAGTCATTGCATGCAAGGGATAGGCAACAATGTACTAAACATGACTACTTTAATATACCATTGCTATGTCCCAAATATTTTGGTGCCCTGAAATGTCGGGACTATGTATAAAAAGTGCTGTGATTTTTACAAAGTGTATACAAATAACCTCAAATAAAATCTGGAATGTGCACTTTTAATCACGTGAATTGTTTGATTACAAATTTAAAACGGTAAAGTATGGGCAAATAAAGGAAAAAAAGTGTCTTTGTCCCAAGCATTATGGAGGGCTCTGTAAGTAACCTGAAATCTTAGCCCAAAATACACTAAGTTATGCCTGTGATTCTGAAAGAAAACATGGCTTTGAATTCCTGATTTCAGGCAATAACTTAAATGCAGGTTTATACTCTTTGGTAAAAGCAGATATGGAAATGAGATTAGATATAATGAAATTACACTTCCAGTGCAGATCATCTCAACATATCCAGATAAATGCACATAGAGCCTGTGGCTCCTTAGTGAGAAAGAACTTTGCAAAACTGGCTCTATAAGGTATGAATAATAAATGTGAGGAACAGAAGAGTATGCAATCAAATACCAAGGGCTATAATGTTCTTTCATCACTTTTTCTACGGTTAATATATTCCACTTTATTCTTACCTGTGGAAGGGAGCTGTGCATTTTACACACCAAGTGCTGGATAACTATTTAAAGAAACCAAATGCAATATTCAATTAACATTTTTGCTTAAAATAAAGCAGCTTCAAATAAAATAAAATACAATTAGGTGAAGTAATCTCCAAATCCCCACAGAATTGTGAGCAGACCAACATCTTCGTTTTGAGGGTCAGAGAACTTGGATCAAATATTTTGAGATCTAAAAGCAGACACGGGCCTCTAAACCAGACACTGATGTCTGTACAGTACTGTTGCTAAAAGCTGATCGATGCTTTGAAACTTCAATAAATGTTTGCAGGGTTGAGGTTCAGACCAGAGAGTTATTATCAACTTCATCCTTCCCTGTTTTGTTTTCTCTCATGATTTATCAGCGAGAATATAAATAAGGTTTTAACTGCAATCATACCTTCTTGAGCGATCTGGCATTGCAAATGTAAAACAAGCACACATTCAGGCAGGAGCACTGCTGCGAGCTGTCCAAAAATAGGACCACAGCTTTTCGAGTGCTCACATTATATTAACACTCGTACAAGCCAAGTGCTATAATGCACAAGGTTTACTACATTAATAAATTATTGTGTAATACTGTGCTGAGGGAAAACACAGATGGAGACAATATTGGTTGTATCCAATACAATGGTCATTGATACTCTGGCATAAAACATATGTATTTCCCCCCCAAAAATTGTGCTTGTTTTTATTTTGAACATTAATGCAATTATAGTAAACACACATGTCCACTTTAAAATAGGAAAATATTAAGGAAATAGTTTTCTTGCTTTTGTAAAGCAGTCTTCTTACAACTTTCTTCATCCTTATCTCCTCCTAGATGAACATAGATAATACCAGAATTAGACTCAAAAATTGCAAGGCTACATGTATAATCTGTAATTCCACTTAAAGTTTATAAGTAAATGATAATTATCAAATATATCACACAGGAGGACACCAGCCCATTGCACCTGGGTCAATTTCTGACCAATGCTCCAATTAGTTCCTTGTGGTCTTCCACAATACACAAGTACTGGAGAAACTCAGCAGGAAAGCAAATCAGTCAACATTTTGGGCCTGAGCCCTTCATCAGCAATGCCAAAGATTGGGTGAACACCTAAAAATGATGGGGGAAGTGAAGGAGGTGGAGCCCAGGCATACAGGTGATAAGTGAATGCTAGAGGGCAGGCGAAGTAAAGAAAGGAACTAAGAGATGATAGGGGAGGGGCAGAGGCCTGAAAGATGGTCCCTCATAGGAGGAAAGAAGGGAAGGGGGTAGGGGATAGGGAGCTAGAGGAAGGAAGGTGTGGGTGGTGTGCAGGGGAAAGAGAAGGGAAGGGAGAAGCGAAGGGAGGGAGAGAAAAAATGGTGGAGAGGGTTACCGGAAATTAGAAAAGTTGATTTAGATGCTGCCTTGATTGATGAAGTCTAATCTGCTGAAGTCCTCCAGCAATGCCGTGTCTTGTTCCAGACTTGTGTAACCTCACTGTCTTGTCCTTTTTTCTTTTCATGTATAGGCTGAACACAGGCAAATGGGACTAGCTTGGGTAGATAACTTAGTCAGCACGGACAAGTCAGATAAAAGACCTGTTTCCCTGCTGTAAAAACTCTACATTTATCCAAGAGTTCCAATTCAATCTTGTTCCATTGTACTTTCTGGCAGAGGTGGACAAAGGAAAACGTGCTCACCTAAGACCAGAGCTGGCTTTTGATTTCCTTAACTCTGCCTTATACTCTCCAACCAATAACAATCATCAATAAAAACTGAAAATGCTAGAAACACTCAGCTGATCAGGGAAATTTACATTTCAGATCCAAGATCAGCTCTGACAAAGGGACTCAGCTGTGAAACATTTTCAAATTTTTTCTTTCCCCACAGGTGCTGTCTGACATGTTCAGTCTTTCAACCGTTTTCCGTTTTTATTTCAGATTCCTAGCATCTGCAGGTTTTTGATTTTCAATGAAAAACATATTTAGTAAAATCTTGCTTGTGTATTAAATCACCCCTTGACCTTCTCTGTTCCAACAAGTACAACCAATCAAAGCCCTGGAACTGTTGGAATAAATTTCTGGCACTACCCTCTCTAAAACCCTTAACGAGATTCATAGTGATATGCACCTAATTGGATCACTGCATCACAGTCAAATGTCTGATATGTACAGGTTTAGAACAATCTTACTTATAGTCCATTCATAAAGTTGATAATCGATAATGCGCTTTTGCAAAAAAATCAGCCTCACCAACTTGTCCTTCCACTTTCATATATCAGCTCTAATTTTATCATTTATTTCTTTGTTCATTTTCCAGGAACAGGTTTGTCTGATGTTTGTCCTTTATCTTTGATAGTGAAGGTTTTGACAGCACTCTTGGTTTATTGAGGCCTGGTTACTGTGTGTAGCACTACAAACTTTGACTGCAATTGTTCAAGGGAGTGACCTTCATCTATTTTACTTGAAAGCCAAGTCCATTAAATGATGAATAATCGTCAGCGAAGGGCCTGCCAGAGACAGTTTCCATGGTAAAGTAAACAAACCGCATTTCATTACTTAGAGCAGATAAAAATAGCTTTACTGGGCATTCAGACAAAGACAACACCTTCTATTAACAATTAAGCAAAACGTTTAATAAAGCAAAACATCTCAGGTTTTTCACGGGGATGTATGACTACAGAAAAGAAGGAAGATCCACAAATGGAGATGTGGATTCGGCTAACTAAAGACTTCAATAGACAATAGACAATAGGAGCTGGAGTAGGCCATTTGGCCCGTCGTGCCAGCACCGCCATTTTAGATCATGGCTGATCATTACCATCAGTACCCCTTTCCAGCCTTATCCCCATAACCCTTAACTCCGTTACCCACAAGAGTCTTATCTAACTCTCTTTTGAACATAGTCAGTGAATCCGCCTCTACCACCCTCTGTGGCAGAGCATTCCACAGATTCACACTTCTCTGGGTAAAAAAATGCTTTCTCATCTCCGTCCTAAAGGGCCTACCCTGTATTCTTAAACTATGCCCTCTAGTCCTCGTCTCCCCCATCATTGGGAACAAGTAATCAGACTTCACCTTGTCTATCCCCCTGATGATTTTATATACCTCAATCATGTCCCCCCTCATCCTTCTAAACTCCAATGGATACAAGTCCAATTTTTCTAGCCTTGCTGCATATGACAACCCTGCCATCCCTGGAACTAACCTTGTAAATCTGCGCTGCACACCCTCTATAGCTAGTATGTCCTTCCTCAAGTTTGGAGACCAGAACTGGACGCAATACTCCAGGTGGGGTCTCACCAGGGCCCTGTATAACTGCAGAAGGGCGTCTCTGTTCCTATACTCCAATCCCCTCTTTATGAAAGCCAACATTCCATTTGCCTTCTTCACAGCTTTCTGAACCTGCATGCTAGCTTTCAGTGACCGGTGAACAAGTACACCCAGATCCATTTGCACTTCCCCACTCCCTAGTTTGTCTCCATTTAAATAATACTCAGCTTTCCTATTACTTCCCCCAAAATAAATAATCTCACATTTGTTCACATTGAAATTCATCTTCCATTTAGCCGCCCACTCCTCCAGCCTGTCCAAGTCCCTCTGCATTTTCCTTACATCCTCCTCACACCCCACACCGCCACCCAGTTTAGTGTCATCTGCAAATTTGCTCATGTTATTCACAATCCCCTCATCCAAATCATCAACATAAACTACAAACAACTGAGGACCCAACACCGATCCCTGAGGCACTCCATTCGTCACATCCTGCCATTCTGAAAAAGACCCATTCACTCCAACTCTTTGTTTCCTATCTCTTAACCAATTTCCTATCCATGTCAGCACCTTACCTTCAATACCATGCTCCCTGATCTTGCCCACTAGACTCCCGTGCGGTACCTTATCAAAGGCCTTCTGGAAGTCCAAATACACCACATCCACTGGCACTCCCGAGTCCACCCTCTTTGTCACATCCTCAAAAAATTCCAGAAGGTTAGTCAAGCATGACTTACCCTTAAGGAATCCATGCTGACTAGCCCTTATACTATTATTACTGACTAAGTGTTCTGCTATTTCTCCTTTTATGATGGACTCCAATATCTTCCCCACCACTGATGTCAGGCTAACCGGTCTATAATTTCCCGTTTTCTCCCTCCCTCCTTTCTTAAAAAGCGGCACCACATCAGCCACTCTCCAATCCTCAGGGACCTCCCCGGAATCTATGGAACTTTGGAAAATGTCGACCAGTGCCTCCACAATTTCCATAGCCACCTCTTTAAGCACCCTAGGATGCAGCCCATCAGGCCCTGGGGATTTATCAGCCCTCAGTCCCAACAATTTACTCATAACCTCCTGCTTCTGGATCCGGATATCCATTAGATCCCCTACCTCCCCAGTAAAGTTCCCCAAGTCTCTTGGTACCGCATGACCACTACCCCCTAAATGACTATAACCTATATCCTCCTTGGTGAAGACAGTTGCAAAGTATTTGTTAAATTCCTCTGCCATCTCCGGTAATAAATGTCCGGTAATAATTTCACCCTTGCCCATTTTCAAAGGGCCAATTTTAGACCGAACCAATTTCTTCCTCTTCACATACTTAAAAAAGCTTTTGCTATCCTCCGCAATATTATCTGCTAATTTCCTCTCGTACTTCATTTTCCCGTCTCTTATGGCTTTCTTAGTTACCCTCTGATGTTCTTTGAAGGTTTCCCAATCCTCTAATTTCCCACTCCGCTTCGCTATCTTATAATTACTCCCTTTGGACTTGATAATGCACTTGATTTCCTTAGTTAGCCAGGGCTGCCATTTACATCTCCTAGAGCCTTTCCTCCACTTTGGAATAAATTTGTCCTGAATCCTGTAAAAAATGTCCATAAAAACCTGCCATTTTTCCCCAGTTGTCCTCCCAGCTAGTGTATCTTCCCATTTTATTTTGGATAGCTCCTCCCTCATAGCTGCAAAATTCCCTTTATTTAACTGAAGTACAGATGCTTCCGACTATTCCCTAATGGCTCCCCTACATCAAGGTCACTTATTAAGTCTGCGTCGCTGCACAGCACCCAGTCCAGAATCGACTTCCCCCTGGTAGGTTCCTCCACTAGCTGTTCCAAGAAAGTATCTCGTAGACATTCTATAAACTCGCTCTCTTGTGTTCCTGCCCCCGTCTGATTATCCCAGTCCACCTTCATGTTGAAGTCCCCCATAACTACCGTATTGCTACCACTTTGACATGCCACTCTTAATTCCTGATTTATACTACTACCGATATCTGAGCTACTTTTCGGAGGCCTGTAAATGACCCCCATTATATTCCTCTTGCCCTTGCAATTTCTTAATTCAATCCAAACAGACTCTACCTCACCTGTTTCAATGTCCTTCCTTTCAAACGCCTGAATCTCATTTCTTACCAACAGAGCTACCCCACCTCCTCTTCTTAACTTTCTGTCCTTTCTAAAGGACGTGTACCCTGGAACATTTATTTCCCAATCCTGCCCTTCCCGCAGCCATGTCTCCGTTATTCCGACAATGTCATAACCTCCCATTGCCATTTGCGCCTCAAGCTCATCCATTTTATTCCTTACACTCCTTGCAAAGAAGAAGGATTATAGAGGAGAAAAGTAGAGGGGTTTTCAAAATACCAGATCTTAGGGCTTTTGCACCATCAATAAGGTACAGTAAGAATGTGATGGAATACTCTCCAGTTACTTGGATGAGTGTATCTCCATAAACACTCAGGATACTTAACACCACCCAGGATGGATCAACACTCCATCCACCAGCTAGTACACAGTGGCTACTTGCCCAAGCTTCTCCAACAGTGCCTACCAACAAAGACAAGAGCAACAAGTGTAGGAGAATACCACAATGTCTCCGGTTGCACACCACCCTGACAAGCAACCAGTCCTTCTTGTTGATGCATCTAAATCCCCAAACTCCTTCTCCAGCAGCACTCTGAGAGACACAGTAAAAGCAGTTCAAAAAGTCGCTTATCACTGCTTTTTCATTGTCCAAAAATTGGTCCCTTTGAAGATCAAAGTGATTGGCTTTGTATGGAGCCAAAAAAGATGGGGGAGATCTTAAATATTTTTAAAAAATCAGTATTCAATCAGGAAACCAGCACAGAGTCGTGGGAAATAAGGAAAAAGCAGTGAGGTCATAGAACCTATACTGATTAAAGAGGAAGTGTTTGCTGTCTTAAAGCAAGCAAGGGTGGATAAATCCCCCAGGGCATGATAAGATATTCCCTTGGACCTTGAGGAAGGCGTAGCAATTGCATGGGCTCTGGCAGAAATATTTCAAATGTCCTAAGCCACAGGTGTGGTGCCGGAGGATTGGAGGGTAGCTCATGTTGTTGTTTAAAAAAAGACTCCGAATAACCCTGGAAATTATAGACTGGTGAGCCTAACATCAGTAGTAGGTAAATTATTGGAAGGCGTTTTAAGAGACCAGATATACAGTACAATTATTTGAATAGCCAGGAACTGATTAGGGATCAATCGTCAACAATGTTTTGTGTTTGGTAGGTCGTGTTTAACCAAACTTATAGAGATTTTCGAGGAGGATACCAGGAAAGTTGACGAAGGAAAGGCTGTGGATGTTGCCTACATGGACTTTGGTAAGGCCTTTGACAAGGTCCCACATGAGAGGTGAGTCAGGAAAGTTCAGACGCTGGGTATTCACGGTGAAGTAGAGAACTGGATTAAGACAATGGCTGGGCAGAGAGTAATGGTGGATGAATGCTTCTCAGACTGGAGGCCTGTGACTAGTGGTGTGCTTCAGGGATTAGTGCTGAGACCATTGTTGTTTGTCATCTATATCAATGATCTGGATAATAATATGGTAAATTGGATTAGCAAGTTTGCAGAAGTTTGTTGTAGACAGCAAAGAATGTTTTCAAGGCTTGCGGAGGGATCTTGACCAGTTGGAAAAATGGCTTGTAAAATGACAGATGGAATTTAATGCAGACAAATGTGAAGTGTTGCATTTTGGAAGGACAAACCATGAAAGGACGTACATGGTAATGATAGGGCATTGAGGAGTGCAATAGAACAGAGGGATCTGGGATACAAATACATAATTCCCTCAAAGTGGTGTCACAGGTGAATAGGGTTGAAAGAGAGCTTTGGCTTTCATAAATCAAAGTATTGAGTAAGAAATTGGGATGTTATGGTAAAGTTGTATAAGACATTGGTGAGGCCAAATTTGGAATATAGGGTACAGGAAAGATAGAAAGAGTACAGAGAAGATTTATTAGGATGTTGCCCGGACTTCAGGAACCAACTTAAAGGGAAAGGTTAAAGAAGTCAGGACTTTATTCCCTGGAGCGTAGAAGAATGAGGGGAGATTTCATAGAAGTATTTAAAATTATGAGGGGGAATAGACAGATAAATATAGATAGGCTTTTCCCACTGAGGGTAGATGAGATACAAACCAGAAGACATGAGTTAAGGGTGAAAGGGGAAAAGATTAGAGAAACTTCTTCACACAGAGAGTGGTGGGAGTGTGGAACAAGCTGCCATCTGAAGTGGTGAATGTGGCCTCAATTTTAACATTTAAGAAGAATAAGGACAGGTACATGGATGGGAAAGGTATGGACAGCTATGGACTTGGTGCAGATCAGTGGGACGAGGCAAAAAAATGTTTCAGCACAGACTAAAATGGTCAAAGGGGGCTTTTTTTCTTTGCTGTAATGATCTATGGTAATTAGGGACATTATGGTCATTAAGCGTTGACCTTGCCATTGATGCCTGCATTCTCTCCAGTGTCCTTCCTGGTCAGTATTTATCCTTCAGCCAATAACATTGTCTGATTACCTCACCATTACCATGATATTTATGACAACTTGTTAAGCTAAAGTTGACTGCCATATTTCCAACATCAGAACAGTGACTGTAGGTCAAAAAAGAAAATTATTTACTATAAATGCACCAGGGATATCCATAAAAGTCACTAACATTAAACAGTACAGCACAAGAACACAGGCCTTTGGCCCATGATGTCTTCACAAACACAATGCCAGATTAAACTAAACTTTTCTGCCTACGTATGATCCATATCCCTCCATTTTCGTGTGTCTAAATCAAGAGATTTTTGTATATTATTCTTCGCTGCTTTATTGTGATATGAGAATCATCACCTGACTCCTTGTCCCGATGTTGATGACAGCATTCAGGTATTCATTCAAATCCTATTGGCTCCAACTCACAAGTGCTGTGGTTACCTGTAGAACTGCTGAACCATAGAGAATTACAGAATCGCTGTAGCAGGGATGTGATGTATAGAGGTAAATGTTGAGAACCTCGAGAGCATGGTGAGGACTCAATGTAGGTGGTGGGGGGGGGGGGGGGGTGGTGACAGGATCAAAAGAAGTGCTGTGCTGGGTGAGAGTTGTTCCGGGAAGTTCACTCTCACCCTTGAATTGCCTGGTAGTTAGGCTTGTAAAAATGGATGGGGCAAGAACAGCTAAGATGTTCTGGTTCCTTTTTGTTGAATCTGAGAATTGTTAACTGCCATTTGTTCTAAGAGATGTTTTGCAGCCTTGTATGATACAAGGCCACCGGCTTTGGAAGGAAGGAGGGTTCTGCTTGGCTTACATGTAAGGTTCTACTTCGAAAATTACATGATTCTGTAACTATCTTTTCCGTGTATAAATATTTGGTGCATCCTCTTGTCGGACGGAGACCCTATGAGACTGATTCAAGTGTGACTGCAAAAATGGGCTCTTCCAGGTAGCAACTGTCTAATAAAGAGTCAACAAATAGATTTCTGTGTGCTGTGCCTGTTTGAATCACAGAACCACAGATGGAGGCCATCTGATCCATCAGGTCTATACTGGCTCATTGTACAAAACTATTCACACTCATTCTGTTCTTTCCCAGTGCATTCATTATCTTCCCTTAAATTCCTATCCTTTCTGATAACCTTGAATGACTCAATCATACCTTGTGTAATAAATACAAAAATGCTGGAGAACCTCAGCTAGTCACGTGGTGTTCTTTATGTAGCAAAAATAAAGATACATAATCAATGTTTTGGGCCTGATCCCTTCATCAAGCAGACAGGCATCTGAATAAATTGGTGGGGGGGGGGGGGAACATAGGTGGATATGGGTGGGAGGGCTCAAGAGAAAAAAGCTGAGAAGTGATAGGGAGAGGATATAGCTCTGAATTGAGAGGGAAGGGGGTAGAGATCTCGAGGAAACGAAACAGAGGGATGGGAAAGAGAGGGACACAGAAGAGCAGCCTTACAGAAACTGGAGAGGTCGATGTTAATACCATCCAATTGGAGAGGCCCCAAGCGGAATGAATATTAGGTGTTGCTCTTCCAATTTGCAGGTAGCCTCGGCTTGGCAGTGCAAGAAGCCGTGGACAGATATGTTGGTGCAGGAATGAAGCATAGAACTGAAATGGATGGCTACTGGGAGATACCCACAGTTGCTGTAGACAGAGAAAAGGTGCTAAACAAAATGATCTCCCAGTGTCAGAAACCTTCGGGTTGGACATGCAGCTTCTTGTGACTAGTGATATGAATGAGGATTGTTGACATTGGATTTTATAACCATGAGTGTGGAAAAAAGAAAAAAGTTTGTGGACACCAACCTGAAAACTCTTACAATAGCAGTATGAAATTAAGTCAAGTTCCCTATTTTTCCTCTATGACATCAATTCTTTAATTTGTAGCATTTTGTTCTAAACCTATTTCAACCAAATTTCAAGCAATTATTTTACATTTTATACTTTTCACCTGACATTTCAATCTGTGTTAGAGTGGTTAAGTTAACAGACTAGCAAAGCTGTGATTGGAATGGACAATCCAGTTTCTAGGATCCCAACCCGAAACAATGATTTACTATTTCTACATGTGTACGCCGTCTGAACTGCTGAGTTCCTCCAGCAATTCATAATCTACTCTAGACCTGCAATAGTGCTTCCACATAATCCTAGCCACCTACAACTGCTGTAACATAGATATTAAAGCAGAAAAGGGATAATCAGTTGTGGTCACCTCCCAACACCAACCCAGTCAATCTTGAAATATTCTCCTCACAGATATGCAGTCCGTCCCCCATCCTAGTCAAGTAACAGACTGACAGCGTGTACATAAAGAATCTCACCTGACAAGCCAGGTTCCAAACTCTTCCATCACAATGCCTGAGCATGCCTTGTCCAGCCAGTAGCATTGACTACCAGGGTGGGGCAAAGAACTCTCATCCTGAGAGAGTAGACTATTAAATCTCATAGAAGTAGGTCAACATGGGAAAAACAACTTCCTGTTCAGCACTCACTGTCCACCCTCAGCTGACAAATCAATGGTCCTTTCTATTGAACAACACTTGGAAGAAGAGCTGAAAGTAGCAAGGGCACAGTGGAAATTCTGGGTGAGGACCAACATACTTGGCAGAACCCCCAGTTGGTACACTGATGGACAGAGCAACTGGGTTGGGTTTAAAGCAATTAGTGATGGAATTGAGATGAGGGATAAACCAATTTTCACACTCCTTACCAATTTCTGTGCTAAATGTATTGGTCCTTGATTACATTGCTGGAAGAAATTGCAGCACAGCCCTTGTGGGGACAAAGTCCTATCTTCAGACTGAGGACCCTCTGTGTTCTGTTGCACCACTATTGTGCAAAACGAAGAGACAGAATAGATCTGAGCATCCATGAGAGACTGAATATTGATCAACATCACCTGAAATGCCTATCAGCACAATCTGTAACCTCATAGCCCAACTGATTCCTCACTCTGCCACTACTGTCACACCAGGGGATCCATCCTGGTTCACTGAGGAGCGTGGAAAGGCAGGCTTGGATCAGTGACTGGCACAGGTGCTAATCCAGTTAAACTACAACATAGTGCCACATGCAGGACAAACAGTAAGCTATTCCACAACCACAGAATTGTTCTACAATTGTGACACATCTAGTCATAAATAATGGAGGAAATTGAAGGGGAGGAGGCTGCAAGAACAAAAATGTGAAAGACAAGGCCAGAGCATTCACAATTCATCTCAGCTTCCTATTGAGAGCATACTCTTCCACTAATTTGACGGACTCGGACACAATAGCAAAAAATGGCTGAGAGCATTAGATGCAGCAAGGCTACAGGTCCAGGCAACTTCTCAGCTATAGACTTGACCTCTGTCCCAGAACTAGCTCTGACTCTTGCAAGGCTGTTCTGGTAGAATTACAGCATTCGCACCTCAGGACAATGTGGAATATTACCCAGGTAAGTCCTGTTTGCAAAAGCAGGGCAAATCCAAAAAGGCTAACTGTCACCCAATCAATCTGCACACATTCATCAAAGTGCTTTGGACACTGTCATTGACATTTGTTATCCAATATCTGCTTACCTACACACAGGTTGGGTTTTTCACTCCAGCCCTCATCACAGTCCAAATGTGGAGCACAGAACTGAATTCCAGAGGTCAGGTGAGAGTGACTGTACTTCAGTGAGTGTGGCATCAAGGGGCACTAAGTAAACCTGTACTTAATGGGCATCAAGGGGAAGCCACTCCAATGGCTTGAGTCACACCTCACATTAAGACTGAGCAGAGGGAAGAAGTCAAGCATCCCAGTGCCAGGGTATCTGTGGAGGGGTTCCTCAGTTCTATATACCAGGTTCAAACGGTTTCAGCTGCTTTTCTAATCAATGTTTTATAAAGCCTCAGCTTTACATTCTTGCTTTTATATTCTAGTCCTTTGGAAATGAATGCTAACATTGCATTTGTCTCCCTTATTACCAACTCAATCTGCAAGTTAACCTTTAGGGAATTCTGCATTATGACTCCCATCCCTTAGGATCTCCGCTTTCTGCATTCTCCCCCCATTTAGAAAACAGTCTACTTTATTTCTTCTCCCAAAGTGCATGACCACCTGACACATAGTGTATCCCAGGGATGGAAAACTTTAAAATTTTTAATTTAGATATACACCACAGTCACAGGCCATTTCAGTCCACGAGTACGTACTGGGGGGGTGTAGGTTAATTTGGCGGCATGGACTCGTGGGCCGAAATGGCCTGTGACTGTGCTGTATGTCTAAATTAAAAATTAAAAGGTGGCCATCCCTGGTGTATTCCATTGGGGGACATTTTGGTCAGTGTAGACAAGTTGGGTTGAAGGGCCTGTTCTCTGTTCTCCCTGCTTCCTCAACACTATCCACCTTCCACATATCATCCGCAAACCTAGCCATCCATTCCATCATCCAGATCACCTACATATAACGTGAAAGTAGCAGTCCCAACAACGATCTCTGTGGAACACCACTAATAACCACTAGCTAGCCAGAAATCAGGGGCAATACAATTAGCACAGCAGTTAGTGCACCAACAATTGGAACTGAGGTTTGAATCTGCCCTGTCTGTATCTCCTCATGACTGCATGGGTTTCCTCCAGATGCTCTGGTTTCCTCCCACAGTTCAAAAACATACTGGAGGTGTAGGTCAAATTGGGTGGCATGGGCTCATAGGCTGGAAGGGCCTGAGATTGTGCTGGGAGTCTAAATTTAAAATTTAAAAGGCCTCCTTTGCCTCCTGCCAGTCAGCCAATCTTCTATCCATGCTTGAACCATTTCCCTTAGTACATAGGTTTCCATATTGTTTAGAACCTTCATTTGAAGAGACTTGGCGATGTTTATAAATTATTTCATGGACAAATATTTTCAAGACTTTGTCAATTATATTGGGTTTTAGATTGCAACCTAATCCATTGACTGCTATTTTTGAAATTAATAGTTCCAGAGGTGGGTCATATTCCCACTTCTGCCCATCAGACTGAAGCCTTTACTGCATTATTGGCCATTTTATTTAAATAGAAAGATCCTAATGCACCTACTTTGATGCAATGATTTTCTCAAGTTATGCCATGTTTAAGTTTAGGAAAAAATTAGAAGTTTCACTTTTGATACCTCTATTAAGTTTGAAGAGACTTGGAGTCTTTTTATAATCTATTCTTGCATGAGTATACTTGGACTTTATCTTCCAGACTGCTTTGGATTTCTGTTGTTTTTTTTTTAAATTGAGGCTGCCAAACCTTTTTTTCTTGTTTATTTTGGTAGGTTAGATGGGGTTTTAACAATTTTTTTTGGAATATTCTAAATTGAGGAGAAAGGGATAATATTTTTCAATATGTTATAATGTTATATGTTGTATTGTATATTGCAATATATTGACATTTCTGTTTTTACTATTCAATTCTGTATTCTATTCTTCTCATGTATTGTTTAATAAAAAGATTAAAAAAGAAAAAAATATTTCCACATGACTTAGTATAATTATTGTCCCTTCTGGACTATATTTAATGTTATTTCTTTTCTCTTTGTTGGTGAAAATCAGAAGATTAACTTTTATTAATAAATTCTCAGGATAGGCTGCCCAATCTTTTTTTTGTTTTGTTTCTTAGATTAAGTAGGGTTTTATATAATGAGTTTTTTTTTGAAGATTTCAGTTTGAGGAGATGAGAACATATTAATGAATTGTGGTGTAATACAATATGTTATATCATATGATGTCATATAGTGAATTTTTTTCCTTCTTGATTATGTTCTCCTATTCTCCCTATGTATTGTTTACCTATATGATTAATAAAAAGATTGAAAAGAAAGAAAGACCTTCATGTGCGGCACCTTGTCAAAAGCCTTCAGAAAATCCAAGTAAACATCATCCACTGACTCTCCAACAGATTGGAGAACTCAACCAATTGGTCAGACAAGATCTTAACTGAAAGAAATCCTGCTGACAAACCAATTTAATCGATGTTGACTTCAGCTCCAACAACACTGGAAGCTCAATATCTTTGTGGGCAAAGCAGTACATTTGATTAGCACCATCCACCACTCTACCTATCTATTCAGTCTATTACAAGACATTGCAGCTGCAGTGTACAACATCTACGGAAATGCATGCAGTAACTCACCTAAACTACCTCAAAAGCACCAAAAGGACAAAGGCAGCAGATGCATGGAAACATCCTCCCCACCAACCCCTTTTCAGGTTCTTCGTTGAGTCTCACACCATCCTGATCTGAAAATATATTGCCAATCCATAATACTCCAGCGAGACACTTCCAGCTCTGACCTTTTCAGCTTAACCCAGTCTCAGCAGTTGATTGGGGCTGATCCTCATTCCTACTTCCCATCTGCAACCCTGAATGATCTAATTATGCAAATGGGGTCTTTCTGCTCTGCATTTGCCTCTACACAGCTGAATTTCAGATTTCCAGAACTTCTAGGAATGGCCTTATAACATCTATCAAACCAGTTCTATCATTTGTTTTATTACTTCTTTACTTAGATGAAACTGAGCCATCATTTACTACCCACACCTGCTTACCTTTGAGATGGTAGGGATGAGATGCCTTGAACTGCAGTCTTTCTGGTGAAGAGCTAATAGGACGTGGGTTTTGGAATTTAGACCCAATTACAATGGACATCCAATTATGTAATGAAAAAGTGGGAAAGATCTTTCAAGAAGAATGGCCTCCAGTAGCTAAAAGACCAGACAACTCACAAAAAAAATTATTATCATTTCCTTGCCTAGAAGAAGTCCATTCAGTTGAATGGTCTGCTTCAATGCAGTAAATACTCTGTGATTCACACACAGTGATCAACAACTTTATTTCAAATGTCAACAACTGGATACTTGGCACATATTCTAATGGACATGATATCCAAAAGGGCAAATAGGTTGGAGTTATTTACAGCAACTCAACTATCCTATATACGATTTCCCTTTAGATTATGTACAATAAACTCACTGCCTTAAATTACACAAAATCAAAACACACGGTGATAGAGTTGTTGGAGCTCCACGAGCGAGCAATGTTTTTGACATTAATACAAACTGAACTACCCCATGCAAGCTAAGAAATACATCAAAGTTATACCAATTTATTTTGACGAAAGTAGCTTTGAAAGGTCCAAACTTCAAATGGCACTGCTCAAACTAACAGTTTTAAAAAAAGAAAAATAACAGGACAGTGAGCTGGACATTGGAGCTGGACACAGATAAGTTACTGTCAAAGAGCAAATCTCAGCTGTTCACTGACTTTTGATCTTAAACTTATGTCCAGAAATTCATCCTGGTCAGTGTGCTATATGGAAGTCCCAGTGCATTGTACTCTTCCTCTCAAATACACCATGACATGATTACAATGTGCATTTATTGAACTTCTAGGCCAAAAAACAACTGCAAGCCACTCATCTGTAACATATTAACTCCTATTGCCTAAGCTCTTTGTTTATTAAGCAATTATTAGGCTTTGCTGGTTTACAGTTATTCACAATGCAACCAATGAACAAATGCTTGCAAAATAGCATCATAATTGATCTCATGACCCATCAGAACACCTCACAGGTTTGCCCTTTAGTAAAAATGTATTGTTTCTATGTAGCTGCCATGCTTGCCCATTTTCTAATATCTTTCTGCCCCCAAACCACACATTTCACATACAATGATACAGTACAGAAACACAAAACAATGCAAGAAATACAGTAGCACTCCTTGGTATTCGGCACCTATGGGGATTGGTAGATGCTGGATAAGTGCTTTTTCCGGTTGGTTGAGACTTGCTCTTACAATGCCTAACTAATACACAAGAAAAAAAACAGTTTAAAAGACAAAAGACAAAAATACTATACTGTTCTTACATTGAACAAACTTCACTTGCGTAAAAATATAAATCTTAAAGTACTGAACTTTATTTTCAGTCACATTCTTTGAAAAGAATTTAACCATCACTCAATCTGCAGGTTCCTCCTCCTCCTCCATGGAGTCACCCGAAAGATGAACAACAATAATATCATAGATAATTAACAGCCCCCCCCCCAACAAAGTTCACAGATAAAGCCCCTGAATGGGGCAACTCTTGCTAAGCAGAGAATAAGGAGACAGTTTAAGAGAGTCACCCCAACAGCGAGTGGCATCAACCAGCTCTTCATCCTGGGCGATGTCATTGCTGTTTCACACAACTTTATTCAAACAGCAGCTACGAGCAAAGCACGACCAAGGCAATCCTCTGGCCAAATATTTGCTCCCATCTTCACCAAAGTTTTTATGTGTTACTTCAGAGGAAATTTACTTTTACAATTTTCAACATATTTTTATTCATTATTTTATTCTCATTTATTTTAATTTTAAAATGTATTTTTCTCGATTTTTTTTGCCAGTTGCTTAAGGCTGCTGATTTACTTAAATTACTGATAACAGGGGTTTTACTGTAGAAGGAAGTGGTCATTCATCCCTTCAACCACCTGTCATTCTTTACAGATCATAGCTGATCTTCTAGCTGATCTACCTTGCTCGATTTTCTTTCATTATCCTCATAATCATCTATCCCTGCAGCATCAAGAAACTTATAGATCTCTACTTTGAATGAACACAATTGAACACAGAGGTTCACCAGTGTCCGAGTTCAGAAATATCTCCTTATCTCCATCAAAAAGGCCAAACTCTTAATCGGAAACTGTGCCCCTGAACCTTGTCTCCTCAGCAAAGGCAAAACTCCTCCAGCATCGAGCCTATCAATCCTTTTAAGAATGCTGTAGCCCATATTTACAAACTGTTGGTATTAAAATTTAAATGAATCTCGAACATACCCTCTCTTATAGGTCTCTATAAATATTTATATGTTTAAAAGGATTAGAAAATGAAGCATTTCTATTGTGGTTTTCTTGACCCTCTTTTTTTTCTTCTTTTTTTAGTGGGGGGGGGGGGGAAGAGGAGTGGGAAGGGATTTATAGGAGGTTTTACTTTCTTTTTCATAAAATACCACGTATTTGGATTAAGTTTGAAATATTGTGATGTTTGCTAAGTGGTTTTATATTAAATAATGTAAATTTAAAAAGAAGAATGCAATAAGTTTAAATCAGATATCCTCTCATTCTTCTAAATTTTACAGAATATGGTACCTTCTATCCTAAGTACCAGACCAACGAATTTTATTGCATTCTCTTTAAAAGGATTTAAATAAATGAGATCAAAACTGTATACGTATTATTCTGAGGGGATGGTTTCACCAAGGCTCTATACAATTACTGAGCCTTGGTGATACCATCCCTGCATTCCTCTTCTCATAATGAAGCTTTACATACCATTTACCCCCACGCCCCACCATCCCCCCTGCCCTGCTGGACTTGCATTGAGTATATTCAAGCACATTTAGCCACCATTGAACATCAATACTACCATATTTCACACTATTTAGCAAATATTCTGGTTTTCTGTTTTGTGCACCCTCACCCTGCTTGTCCATATCTCATTGACACCCCTTTATATTCTCCTGCACACTCACAATCCCATATAATCAGCAAACATTAACGCGAACGTGTCGATGTGCCTGTTCTTCTCATTTCACTCCCTCAGCATAATTTTGCATTCCTTTCTATCACATGTTCATAGCTAGTTCTGCTTAAAGGCACATGCTCCTTTATCCCAGTTATTTTATTGGATAATAAATTTTATGTTTTTCCTGCCCCATGAGAGAGATATCTTTGCTAAATTGAAAATTGGATTTGTTACCACCTTATTTTAATGATCTTCTGGTTTTAAATGCTCCCACAAGAGGGAAAAATCTTCTTATTTCTCCCTTATCAAGTCTTCTATTAATTTTGAAGATTTAATATTCTGATAGTTCATCAATTAAAACATTTCTCTCTCCACAGATGCTACCTGATCAGCTGAGTGTTTCCAGCATTTAATGTTTTTATTTCAGATTTCCAGTATTTGTAGATTTTTGCTTTCCTATCAATGGAATATTAGATTATTTTCTTTAAAATTTCCTGGATTGAAATCAAGAAATCAGTTTGCCTTTTAAATCTGGGCTCTTCCCACCCAAGACCTTTCGGAGCTGGGTAGAATTTTAAAACAGGGACTATGTAAGTTTTGGTTAAGAATAAGAAGGCTGAAAGATCAAAAGCACCAAATTGGAATTAAGATGTAAAACTGCCAAGAGCTGATCAGGATCTAATCAACTTGCTCCTGATTTCTTTTTGTCTGACTACATTGATCTGAATGCCAAGATCTTATACACCAAGATCCATCAGTATTTCATTTCTAATTTTACCATCTTAACTCTATTTTTTTTGCCATATTTCTCATTCAAAAAATGCATTACACTGTAAATGAACAACTTACATAAAAAGCAATTCAAATATAATGAAATTTTTTTTTAAATCCATTATCCAGCATCTAATTATTGGGAAATGCTAAAGGTCTGGATCTGGGTCACTCATAATGAGGAATTTAAGCTTGGGGTGCAGAGATGAGCAGAATGTGGCAGGAGCTGGGGTGGGGGTGGGGGGGCTAGTCTAGAGTTCAACTGTGGCCTGACTATACAGCCAACGTCAGGATTGAGATCTGGAATAACAAGGGTCAGAAGTGCAGGAACGTCTGTAACTGAAGCCATGGTCCAGAGTGCTTGTTTTGTTCCTGCTCACTGGAATATTTGTTATACTATAAAAGCATGTAAAAATCATATTGAAATGTGTTTGGTATCAGTTGATCTATCATCTAGTTATTCCAAAAAAAACCAATAGTCCACCAAAGTCCCAAATATGTCAGATCATCAGAATGTTACTGAATATTTGACATCAAGTCATATAAAGTTAAATCAGGAATGTTTACTAAAGGTTTAGACAAATACTCTTTGGAAATAAAGAGTATTCCAATGGCATTCCAATAATTGTGGTGTGAAAATACAATGGGTAAGAATTGAAGGAGTGCAGAGATCTAGCAGGCAGTGAAGATGACCTACGGATAGATGTTAAAATTCTCAAAGATCTTTCTTTGGCTTGGCTTCGCAGACGAAGATTTATGGAGGGGTAATGTCCACGTCAGCTGCAGGCTCGTTTGTGGCTGACAAGTCCGATGCGGGACAGGCAGACACGGTTGCAGCGGTTGCAAGGGAAAATTGGTTGGTTAGGGTTGGGTTTTTCCTCCTTTGTCTTTTACACTACATTTAAAATCACCAATGCCTGAAGAGGGCGCACAAAATCAGTGAACCGGTGCGGACTTGAAAGGCCAACATGGCCTGTTTCCGCTCCGTAAATGGTTATATGGTTAAAGAGATGCTGGATGTTGGCAAAACAAGTTTAGAGAGAAGGTTGTAGACAAAGTGTTCATGGAGCAGTAGACGCTGGGTCAGAATACATAGCTGTGCTGGAAAATAATACTGGATGCCAACCCAGGTAGAAGCAGCAGAGTTTTGGAAAAGTCTGAGTTGGGTTAGTACAAGGTGGTGGTCTGTGATGTTACAGAAATCGTGCCTTCTGGTTCTTGACCTCAGCCAGGGAAAACAGCCTGCCTGCATCCAGTCTATTTATTGAACCCAGTACAAAATGTTCCAAGTTTTGATTAAATCTTTTTTCATTTTTCTAAACATCAAAGAATACAGGTATTGTTTAACCATGGGACCAATCTGGTGAATTTTCATACACTCCCTTGGTGGCAACTATATCCAAACTGAACACAAAGGCCCAAGTGTGATCTCATCAGTGCCACCCACAATTCCAGTAAGCCATTTATCGGGTCAGATATAGCAATGAGCTCTCTGAACCCTTCTCCATTAACAATGGCGTGAGGCAAGGCTGTGTTCTCGCACCAACCCTCTTTTCAATCTTCTTCAGCATGATGCTAAACCAAGCCATGAAAGACCTCAACAATGAAGACGCTGTTTACATCCAGTACCGCACGGATGGCAGTCTCTTCAATCTGAGGCGCCTGCAAGCTCACACCAAGACACAAGAGAAACTTGTCCGTGAACTACTCTTTGCAGACGATGCTGCTTTAGTTGCCCATTCTGAGCCAGCTCTTCAGCGCTTGACATCCTGTTTTGCGGAAACTGCCAAAATGTTTGGCCTGGAAGTCAGCCTGAAGAAAACGGAGGTCCTCCATCAGCCAGCTCCCCACCATGACTACCAGCCCCCCCACATCTCCATCGGGCATACAAAACTCAAAACGGTCAACCAGTTTACCTACATCGGCTGCACCATTTCATCGGATGCAAGGATCGACAACGAGATAGACAACAGACTCGCCAAGGCAAATAGCGCCTTTGGAAGACAACACAAAAGAGTCTGGAAAAACAACCAACTGAAAAACCTCACAAAGATAAGCGTATACAGAGCCGTTGTCATACCCACACTCCTGTTCGGCTCCGAATCATGGGTCCTCTACCGGCATCACCTACGGCTCCTAGAACGCTTCCACCAGCGTTGTCTCCGCTCCATCCTCAACATTCATTGGAGCGCCTTCATCCCTAACATTGAAGTACTCGAGATGGCAGAGGCCGACAGCATCGAGTCCATGCTGCTGAAGAACCAGCTGCGCTGGGTGGGTCACGTCTCCAGAATGGAGGACCATCGCCTTCCCAAGATCGTGTTATATGGCGAGCTCTCCACTGGCCACCGTGACAGAGGTGCACCAAAGAAGAGGTACAAGGGCTGCTTAAAGAAATCTCTTGGTGCCTGCCACATTGACCACCGCCAGTGGGCTGATATCGCCTCCAACCGTGCATCTTGGCGCCTCACAGTTCGGCGGGCAGCAACCTCCTTTGAAGAAGACCGCAGAGCCCACCTCACTGACAAAAGACAGGAGGAAATACCCAACACCCAACCCCAACCAACCTATTTTCCCCTGCAACTGCTGCAACCATGTCTGCCTGTCCCGCATCGGACTTGTCAGCCACAATCGAGCCTGCAGCTGACATGGACATTTACCCCCTCCATAAATCTTCGTCCGCGAAGCCAAGCCAAAGAAAGAAGTCAAATCCTTTCACAAGAAAAGCCATTATCCCATTTGCCTTTCTTGTAGCTTGCTTTACCTGCATGTTTCCTTCAATAACTAGAATACACTAACACCTAGGTCCTTTTGAACATGCTTTTCTATTGGGTGCAAAATACATAACTTTATATTTCCTACCATGTATTCCATCTCACTAAGCTTGAGTATTTCACCTTGAATTCTCCTCACAATCATCCCTGGTTTGCATAGGTGATCTTTCGCTGTCGCTGCATTTTCTTTACTATCCCCAACATAAAGGATAACACTGACTGAAGCTATCTTTAGAGCCAAGGGATTAGTTTATGCATTGGTACTGGTTCCAAATTTTAGGGCACACTGTCTTTGTCCTAAATGGGTGTCTCTTGCCAGTTTATATGTTCAGCCTTGTGCCAATTTTAAAACAGGCTATTTCTAAGGTGTGAAACTGTTGCTCTGGAACAGTTCTCCACTTGAAGAGCATGGGAAATTAGTTGGGTCATACCCATCAGAACCAGAAGGGGTGAAGAGAAAAAAAACAAAGGCATGCAAGTAGTCAAAAGAGAAAAGCACTTGCACCTCTCAGGAGCCGTTGGTGTGCATAGCTTTCCTGTTGTTCTTACGGGTTCCACAACAATAAAACATATTTCTGGCTCCTTCTGGCAATGGCCTCCCCCCCTAAAGGGACAAATCAACTCCTTAACATCTACACCTTAAAGTTACAATTCACCAGAGCTAAAATGCAGGTGCATTGGCCATTCATGTTTCGACCTCATCCAAGGTGACAGCAACAAACACCTTTGCATAAACAGCATTTTTGGATTGTTAGTGCCTGTTATTAAGCTGCTTGAGAACTGACAACATTTATACAGAAATGTCTTTTAGGTAAGGTAAGGCTATTCTACATCTGAGCAAAGAAGTAAAATTCAATGGCTAGGTCTGAAATTCCTAGCAGAACAAACAAATGGCAAAATGCAAGGTCATATTTCCACCCCTAGTTGGTGAGAGTATACTTGTGTACAGTTCTGTTCACCCAGCTATTGGAAAGATGTAACTGAGCTGGAAAGGATGCAGAAAAGATTCATGAGGATGTTACCAGGACTGGAGGGGTTGGTTACAAAGCAAGAATGAATCAGCTGGGCCATTTTTCTCTGGAATACAGGAGGCTGAAGGACATTCTGTGAAGGACCTCCTCATTATAAAATTATGAGAGGACTAAGTAAGTCTAGTAAGTCTTTTTAATAGTGAAATAGATTCTAGACAGCATGGGTTTAAGGTGCGAGGGAAAGATTTAAAAGGGAGCTGAAGGGCACGTTTCTCCACACAGAGTGTGGAGAGTATGTGGAATAAGCTTTCAGAGAAAGTGTTCAGGCCGGGGCAATTATAACACTTGAAAGACACTTGGACAGGAACATGGATAGGGAAGGTTTTGAGGGATGGGGACCAAATACAGCTTAGGAAAATAGTCAGCAAGGGCAAGTTGGGCCAAAGGGCCTCTTCCTATGCTAAAAAGAAATGATTTTAAGACATTAGCCAAGGGTTATTAAAATTCTCATTTTTTGAGAACGTCATTCTATTTATATATTTATTTGATTTGACTGGGAAAGGAACTATTTCTTGTAGAGAAGGGGCAAAGGCTTTAAAATCAGAGACTGACTCTTCTGAATCATGTCAGCAAGTGCTCCCTTTGACAGCTGACAAGACCTAACAATGATGGCAATGCAAGGGTACCAGCACACTATAGGAAAGCACTCACTTCTGAACTGCACTTACATCAAGAGATCTCAGTGGCCTCCCATGTCCTTCCCAGATGCTGCCCTTTGACATCAAACAAGAACACAAGGTCAGTTTCTACCAATTCTGTTGACCATTAATTCTAGATGTCTTCCATTGTCTTTAAAATCTCAATCTATTGGACTGACATTCTGACTAGATGAGGAAAACTTTATTCATATTTTAAATATTGCAAGACCAACGTTGTTGCCTATAGTGACTGTCACAAACTCAAGTTCCTAGTTACTTGATAGAACTGTTCACCACCTTAGGATTTGTGGTGGGTTAAGTTTGGGACCACATAATCAAGAGTGCTATTCTCCCCACTTCAGATCTCCTGCTACAGGGATCTTACTCAATAATTTTTGTTACAAGACTTGCAATTACATTGGTAACACTCCTAGGATACGTCTGTTGATTTCTGCAGTGCTGTTTAATTTGAAATTGCTGTTAAGAGACGTGCGCCAATCCCAACAGCTCCTCACATCTGGCTACTTACATTTGGTGGGGGAAAGAGTTCTCATCTGTGCTCGACCACAAAACTCATGGTAGTTCCATCGAAGGAGGGCGGCGCGATGATGCGAGGTCCCTGCTGGGATGAAATGCTGATGACAGGTTTTCCATCCGACAGTTCTTTGCAGCCCCTGCTTGTTGTCTGGCTGCCGGGCAGGGTTTTACCGGTGGGGAAGTAATAGGGACTCTCCTGGTACTGGGGCTCGGGCTGTAGCCTTGGTGCTCTGCTGCCTTTCTGGGTCTCGCTGCATTCCGTGTCGGGGGCGGATGGCAGGGCAGGCAGAACCGTCGGTTGCGGCAGGAAGCCGGGGTAAATCATGAAGGTGGGTCCATAGGTGCCGGGGCTGAGAGCCATGGGCGACATTGGCATTGGGGCTACTGGTTGTTGAGGCATTGGGATGTCGACGTATTGCCCGGTCTCCGGATCGTAGAGCCGCCTGCGAGCGGGCTGCACCGGCAGGTCCACCAGGTAATACTGGCCGGTGGCGGGATCCAGCAACATCCTCCGCTGGGGCTGGGGCACCGGGAAACAAGGTACCGAGGTGCCGTCCATGAGAACCGGCGGCACTGGTTGGACCTTGCCCGGACTGAGCGGCTCCAGCGCGGGTGGAGTAAGACGGATGAAATGAGCGTGCTGTTGCTGGTAGACGGCGGGTGGCGATGGCTCACGGGGCGCGGTCGGGGGCTTCTTCACCGGGATGGTCAGGTAGTTCTCGTGCTCGGGCGGCGGCAGCTTTTCCTGCGATCCCGCCGCGGCGCCCGGTTGGCCGAGCTTCTCGCTCTCCTCCGCCCCTTGGCGTGGCTGAGCCCGGGACGGGCGGAGATCGGGCGGTGGCGGCGACCCGACGCCCACCTGGCCGCCCACCGTCGGCTTGGCGCCCTGGAGCAAAGGCTGAGGGGCGACCGGCGCCACGGCGAAGAGTTGCGGGACGGCCGCTCTCACGCCGCCGCTCGCAGGCTTGGGCAGGGCGCGGGCTTGGCTCCGGGCGGCGGCCGGGGGTTTTGCGGGAAGCTGCTCCTGCTCGGCCCCGCCGGGAGGGGCGTCAGAGTCCGAGGCCTCCTGGCTGGCGATCAGCGACAGCACGTGGCTTCCTGCCAGAGGCCCCGGGCCCGGGCCACTCTTGCGCCTCCACTCGTTGTGGTCGAACACGTACAGTTGCTCCATGCTCCTCACCGCCGCCGTCAGCTTCTCCAGCGCCAGCTGACTGCTGCTCGCAGCCGGAGGACTGCCGCCTGCCTGCCCCGGGCCCCTGGCACCGACCCCGGGAGGGCCGCCGCCCGTCGCCTCCTTGAGCGGGACGCGACCCGATGTCCTGTGAACGAAGGCCGAGCCGTTCTTCATGGCCGCCGGGCTGCTGCCGTCCTCCGGCCCTTCCTTCCGACTGACCGCCTGGCACTTGATGACGATGGGCAGCGGGGCGCCGCTGCCTCGCGGTTGCTCCGCCGCCGGATCCACGCCCGGCCCGCCACCGTCCAGCGTCGACACGTGGTAGGAGCTCTTCACCAGCTTCCTCACGTCCCGCACTTGGTGAATCGGCGCCTGCAGCTTGTGCATGGTGTCCCGGACGTCGCGGACAGTGAAGGGGGGCGCGCGCGCGCGCGCGTCCTCGGAGCGCGTCCCCTCCGCTCGGGGCGCTGGGCCCCTGGCGTCACTTGCTGCTTTGCCCAGGCTGCTGGCGCCTCCGGCGAGGTTGGGAGTCAGCAGCTTGGCAATGCTGAACGGGCTCTGCCTCCCGCCCTTCGCCTCCCCGAGCCGGATTCTAATCTCCGCGCCGCCGTCCGCTGGCCTCTGCTGACCCTCCGCCGAGGTGTACGTGACATTCACAGCTGGCTGCTTTCTGCCGGGCGCCTTCTGAATGCTGGGCACGAACAGATGAGACATCTTGGTCTCTTTGCAGAGTGGGTGTCCGCCAATTTCGGCTCGGACGCGCTGCGCCGGCTTGCTCTCCCGTGTTGGCGCTGGCGGCTCGCTGTCCTTCCAGGACCTGAAGGCGCTCTGTTGACTGCGGTGCAGAGTGCTCTTGCAACCATCGCCGGAATCGCCCGTGGCCGGCCGGGTTTCGCAAGGGGCGGCCTCGCCGGTCGCTTCCACGGGGAGCGGGGAAATTTCCGAGCTTCCGCCGTTGGAATTGTGTTCAACATCACGCGAAGGCGGAGGCGCTTTCGGAAGTTCGGCGGCGGCCGGGCTAGTCGGCCCGGCGAAGGAGGTGTCGGTGATTTCCCCACGCTCCATCTTGAGCTCCTGCTCGAATTGCATTTTCTTCCCGATGACATTTTGCAAGAGATTGGAGGCGAATTTGGATTTCTTCTGCGCGCCATCCATTGCCTCAGCCGGCTTGCTGCTCTCCCTGCTGCTCTCGACCCCCTCCTCCCCCAGCGCGGACTCGGTAACCTCATCGGTGCAACGCAATCCGACCACACCTCCGGCCAAGTGCACTCGCCTTTCGCCCTCTCTCCTGGCCGGGCCCTGCTCCTTGACATCGTATCTAAAGTTTAAGGTCTCGGTTAAAGTTATAACCTTGGATCCGATCTGTTCATATTTCCCAGACAGATGGAGTTGCCTTTTGGACGTTGACTGATCCGCCGGGGTTTCTTGCTTCTCGTTAGCGGTGACTGCAACGCCCGGTACCGGGAGGTGCACGGTTTCCGAACCGGTGGCACGTTGCTCTCTGCCACCTTGCGCTGTGTCCAAGTTTGCGCCTTTGCTCGGAAATCCCACCCGCCCTCTCTTGCCCGTTGTTATACTGCGAGACTTGAGGTCAATATAAGTGGCGCAGCGGTTGAGTGCGGTGTTCTCATCTGACAAGTCGGTGGATGTCCTGTAACCGGCGCTGAAAGTATCGAGATATTCGTCACCGGCGCAGGCGAGGCTGCGGAAAGTCCGAGCCGTCAAAGAGCGCACTTCCTTGTCGGCGTCGTCCAGCTCGCTGACAGCACTGGAGGTTCCGCTGGAATTTCCAAAGGTCTTCCAATTGGATTTAGCCCCAGTCTTGGCTGGGGCATTGGAGCAAGAATGTGCATCCTTGACAAGATCTCCCGCTGCCTGGGTTTGAGTTCTATGCTGGTTCCCCGGCCCCAGGGCGAGGGATTCCTTTCCCTTTTCCTGGGTGCCATTTCCTTCGCTTACGGACTGCGAGTCCGTTTGAATGGATACCTGAAGCCGGTCGCCACAACTTGCATCCTCAGTCCGTTTCTCCAACGCACTGGCGCTGCGAGCGCCCTTAACTGGCAGGCCGGGGGAGACCGCGCCTGTGGCTGGCGGATCTTCGGCGTGACTTGTTGCGCCCAGAGGCGTCCGGGAACTGGCCTCCGATTCCTCGCTCTCCAAAGAGCTGCTCTCTCTGCATGAACTGCAGGCGCTGCTCTCCTCCGTGTCCCAGCCCTCCCCGAGCTCGCATTCGCCATCGTGATCCAGTTCATAGAGTTGAATCTCGTGAGTGGTAATGTAATGGGCTTCGTCGCTGCCGCCCGGCTGCGGCCGATCCCACAGCAACGCGCTGGAGCTGGAACTCTCATCGCCCAAGTTCAAGGCCGGCTCCTTACGCAGCGCTGGCGAATCCAAGCAAGAGCGTAAATCACCAGCGCAATCTTCCATTCCCGTACCGCCGTTACTCGGCGGCGATTCAGCACACTCGCTGTAACTCTCGTAGAAATCCGAGTAGCCGGCAGCAGTGTCGTAACCCGAATGGTCGCTCTCGTCCGCCTGAGTTTCCTCTGCGTCAGCGCAGCTCCGTCCAGAAGGACTCTGGCCCTTCTTCACCATGCTGTCCCCTTCTCCCTTCTCCCCGGGCACCGAGCCCCCTCTTCCGTTCTCCGTACATTTACGTCGCGCCTCCGCCTCTCCGCCGGCGAGAGACCCTCGCCGTAGCATTGACTCGCCGCCGCAAATCGGGCTAAAACGGGGGGGCAGTGGAGCTCCGGGTGCCCGGGGCAAAATCTGGCCGGTGCCAAGGCCCGCGCCATTCACAGTAGCGCTCCGAGCCGCCGCCAGCGACAAGTGGAGACGAAGCATTAAGCAACGACGGGCTGCAGTGTCCCAACAGTCAGGTCACCGCTCAGACATTTGGTCAAATGTCTCCACTCCCTGAGCCGACTTCGCAGTGAGCACAGAACTTCCTGCGGGGGATGGAAGCAGAGTTTAATAACTGGCATGTACGCGTTGGCAAACACCAAATCGCCTGCTGAGCCTGTTAATTTCACGTCGAAGTATACATGTATTATTCATGAACTTTCTAAAGAAAATTAACCGTTTAAACATTTCTGCATAATTATGAAAAAGAAAGTTTTGCCCTTTACAACTCCCCTCAGCGCAGGTTGGCCTCTGATAGGGGAGAAGGGGGAAATTGCACAGCAGGTAGACGGCCCGAATGGCCTTCTGTCCCGTGGTCCTGCATCCAAATTTGGAGCCGTTGCTCCATGTGTTCATATTTTGGACAGACGCATAAATGGAATGTGATGACAATGTGGAGCTCGTTCCTTGCTTGCCCCCCCCACCCGGCGCTCTTTTTAATTTCTCTTTCTCCCCCCCCCCCCCCGCCCCCTCCTTTGCAAATCGAGTCTCGCTGACGCGTTGGTCCGATGCAGATTCGTCTGAACGCATCGGAGAATCCCGGGAACCTGATTCCTGAGATTTTACTGCAACTTTGGTTTTCCCGGCACTTTTGAAGGGACCAATCCCGCGCAGGAGCGTCTCAAAAACCTTGGCACCGACCGAATGAGGGATGTAAGAGAAGAGGCCTTTCCACAAATTAAAACAATTTTGGTTGCCACTTTTAAAACATGAGTCGTGTTGATTGTCACCACGTCAAGTTTTGGTTGTATATTGTCAGAGCTCAATAATATGTGGTTTGTAGAATGTATCGATGTAAAAATGTAAGTTCAGTGTATCCGATTGCATATACAATTTAAATCCCACGAACAAATTAAAGCCCTCAGTGTAAATCCCTAATTTGAACTCCAATTAATATTTAATTGTCTGCAGCAAGAGATGATTTTACCTTTGATTAATAATGGCAACGGAATGCCATTCTGTATACCTATCAATCAGATACATGTGATACAATTCAGAGATACACACCATGGCTGATCGAGGGGAAAACTCACGGTGCCAATCCTGAATGTCGTTCGCTGGTGGATGGGCGTGAATCCATCTCCGGCTGATGGAGGCTGAGGCAGGCGTCAAGTCCGTTGTACTTGGAGTTTCGCTTGGTTTTTGTTCGCGGCGATTCATTGAACAGTCTCACTGGGTCAGAACTATAACTATTCATAGGCTATGCGTCAGTTATTCCCATTGAATAAAGTACTATTTTAAACTAACCATTACACTCGCTCATTGTGAGAATAAGATAGGGAGGGGTCGGGAGGGCTCGAGCCAATGGGGAGCTGGAAGTCACAGATCAAGCCAGTGACTTTCAATGAAGATGTCTGAAACCTCGCAGCAATATCCACTGGCGAAAAGTATTTGGCTAATCTCTGAAATTGGCAGCCTTGCCTTCCTCTCCTGGCGGTGGACACCCCGATGTGCATTTAAACCATCGACATGAGGTTGATGTCTGCTCGCTGATAGATTCCGGGGAAAGCACAGCCGACTTTCCCGTCCAGCAGTGCATCTTCACCAATGGAAATGCGTCCAGAGCCTTCTTTTACGGGTCGAGATCATGAGCTGCCAGAGGAGCTCAGCCGGTCGGGTAGCATCGCTGGAGGGAGGCTTAACGTCGAGACACCATGCTTCAGAAGAACCGTCAACTCTCCATTTCCCTTCACAGCTACTGGCTGACCCTTGAGTTCCTCCAGCAGTTCGGTTTTCGTTTTCTCTAGATTTCAGCATCTGCAGTCCCTTGTGTCGCTGTCCCTTTCTTGAAATTAGTTCGGGTATTAATGCTGGGCAGAGGACCATGACCGAATTCACTTCTTCAAAAAATAGGGCCTTGGGATCATGGAGGGGGGGGGGAGGGGGGAAGAATAATTTCAGTGCAGCTATTCTCATCTGAACAAATACACTTTCATCGTCATCTCTAAACACCCCCCCCCCCCCCCACACACACACACACAGAGTACTACAAGGGACCATAAGGACAGGTTTGCAGGTTACCACAATCTGCACCCTTTGCATGTGTCAGAAAGGATTTGCCCATTGAGGTAGAGGTGACACTGTGAAACTAAATTTTAAAGTCATGTGTAAACTGTTCATTTTTTACTTAATTAAACATTGATAAAGCATCTATTTTGTGCAATGTAACCAAACCCTTAGTCTGTAGTCCCTCAGGAGTTTGCAGAGGTTTGATATGACATCAGAAACCTTGGCAAACTGCTACAGATGTGTAGTGGAAAGTGTGCTGACTGGCTGCATCATGGCCTGATGTGGGCAGAAAGCCTTGAAAAAGGTATGGATACAGCCCAGTACATCACAGACAGAACTCTCTTTCACCATCAAGAAAATCTACATGGAGAGCAGCAGCAATCATCAAAGATCCACACCACCCAGCTGTTCTCACTGCTACCATTAGGAAAGAGGTACAGATGCCACAAGACTTGTACCATCAGATTCAGGAACAGTTGCTACCCCTCCACCAACAGACTCTGAACTCATTTAAGTTTGCACATTATTGCTGAATATTTTTTTCTGTATTTGCACAGTTAGTTTGTTTACATTTCCTTCTTTTGTTCTATCTCTTTCTTGAGTTTATTGATTAGTAGAAATTCTTCCTGGTCCACAGGAAAAAGAATCTCAGGGTTGCATGTGATGTCATGTATGCACTCTGAAAATAAACTTGAACTTTGAAGATCAAAATTCCATTTATTGTCATGTACACAAAATATACAAAAAAATCCCTTCCTTTGCCTTGTAAAGACATATAAATAAGTGCCACTAATCCAGCGCCACTGAAGTGAAGAGTAGCAAAAGAAAGTCCCTTCAGAGAATTGAGGGCCATGGATCTTGCCACCTCCTCCTATGTCACTGCATCCTGCATCCCTGTAACCTCAAAAGTCACAGCATCCTGCCTGTTCCTGCAGTGAACTCAAGCTCCAGACGTCCGAGTCTCCATCCTCAGTCCCTGATTGTGAACCCTCAATATTATTAGGAAGCTGTAAGAGACCAAGGCCCTTCAAGAGCCCTGCTCATGATTGGCACACTCACAGATACCGGTCTTGATAACTGCTTCCCCAAGTCAGTCACCAACGGCCTGGTGTGAGCCCTTCAGGTGCAAAGCTCTGCACTGGTCCACTGCTATGATCTCCTCCCCTGTAGCGTCCCGTCCCTGGCTTGACCTTCTCTGGGGTGGGGTGATGTTTTCCCACTCTGATGCCCTGTTCCAGTCCACTGCTCCCTGGAACCCACAATTCCTGATGTCTGGTCTGCTGAATTTGGGTGCCACCAACTTGAGCACTGAGCTCTGTGAAAATTCACCATTGTTGATGGTAGTAAGGCCACATTGAAAGTAAATATCCAGAAAGCTATCACTGCTCATACAACTAACTTTAGTTCAGAGCAGTAATTAAATATATGCATTCTGATTTATAGTACAATATATGGCGCATCTTAATCACACTAATTTTATCTTTCTAAACTTATGCAGTTGTCCTCAGATATTGGAGAACATGACACTTTGGAAGTCAACAAATCTGAGGTCATTTTTCGGCCACTAGGTGATGTAATTTAAGAATTAACTACATAATTTCCCCAAATAGATAAATTAGAAATAATTTAATGGGGTTTGAAGATCAGTTTTATGAGGAATAAAGACTGTCAGGTGCCAAGAATACACCACGTTCATTTACATCAGTAAAATCACCAAGAGCCAGTGTTAAACAAGTGAAGTGATTTCTTCGTTAGCAATACATGCATTTGCAGACACATAATCATCATACCAGATTAAAAATAAGGACTGTAGTTATGAGGGAGAAATCTGACCTGGACGCATCTGCTTTAACTGTGCACTCCCTTCTCAGTATCACTGGATGTGGATTGCAAGTTAGCTGGGGGTTTTTATTGCTTGGTGGATGATGGGTTAGCGACAAGGCTGGCAACAGGTGTGCTTTATACAAGCTGAATCTTCCCACCAGCAACCAGTATTTCAGTGCCCCAAATATATAATGACATCAAAATAGAACACAACAAAAATGTTCCATCAGTTTAATGGAAACTTGGGATGGGATGGGGAGGAAGAGTTGTGGGGAAATGCGGTGGGGGAGAGAGAAAGGGAGAGAGGGGGCGAGGCAGGGTATCAGGTAAAGAAGAAGGTAAGGGGAAGTAGGTACGTGGTAAGTGAAGGTAGAGAAGTGTAGGAAGGAGTTTGAGAAGTGATGCATAGTATTGAGCACAAAAGGCCAAGCGGTGGATTCTTTCAAAACCAATAATTTTTTAAAAAGGCTTCCAAATGACAAAAATAGAATACATTGGAAAATTAAACCTATAGATGCTCAAAATCTGAAATAAAAGGAACCTTAAAATGCTGAAGATTCTCCATGATTCAGAGAGCATCAGTGAAGAGAGAAATAGTTAAAGTTTCGATTTAAGACTCTTTATCAGAATGGGAAATTGGGAAAACCAGTTCATATCAACCCACAAAGAGTCAAGAGAAGGTGAATAAAGAGAGCATCTCTGATAGGATGGGGGCCAAGGATATATATATATTTTTTTAAATTTTTTATTTTTCACACCATAAATCACATTAGCCATGATACACACTTTTTCCTTTTCGCACATATACAGTGACATTTTCTCCCCCCCCCCCCCCCTCCTCCCAAACCCCTCCCCCTCCCATCCATTTAAGGTATACAATCTCTTTCTCTTTCTTTTTTCTTCTTTGGCTTGGCTTCACGGACGAAGATTTATGGAGGGGGTAAAAGTCCATGTCAGCTGCAGGCTCGTTTGTGGCTGACAAGTCCGATGCGGGACAGGCAGACACGGTTGCAGCGGCTGCAGGGGAAAATTGGTTGGTTGGGGTTGGGTGTTGGGTTTTTCCTCCTTTGCCTTTTGTCAGTGAGGTGGGCTCTGCGGTCTTCTTCAAAGGAGGTTGCTGCCCGCCAAACTGTGAGGCGCCAAGATGCACGGTTTGAGGCGATATCAGCCCACTGGCGGTGGTCAATGTGGCAGGCACCAAGAGATTTCTTTAGGCAGTCCTTGTACCTTTTCTTTGGTGCACCTCTGTCACGGTGGCCAGTGGAGAGCTCGCCATATAACACGATCTTGGGAAGGCGATGGTCCTCCATTCTGGAGACGTGACCCACCCAGCACAGCTGGATCTTCAGTTTTTTAAAATTTTTTATTTTTCACACCATAAATCACATTAGCCATGATACACACTTTTTCCTTTTCACACATATACAGTGACATTTTCTCCCCCCCACTCCCTCCTCCCAACCCACACCCCCCCCCCCACGCCCCCCTCCCATCCATTTAAGGTATACAATCTAGGATACATTAAACCAGTCAGATAATGTTGTCACTCAACAAAAATACACCAGAAATTGTACTGAGTCCATTCTTTTCTTTCCTTCTCCTTCCATCAACTTAGGTAATGATTGTCCCCGGTAGGTTTTCGCTATTGTATTTAATGTAAGGCTCCCATATTTGTTCGAATATTTCAATATTATTTCTTAAACTATATGTTATTTTTTCTAATGGAATACATTTATTTATTTCTATATACCATTGTTGTATTTTCAAATTATCTTCCAATTTCCAGGTTGACATAATACATTTTTTTACGACGGCTAGAGCTATCTTAACAAATCTTTTTTGTGCATCCTCCAAATCAATTCCAAATTCTTTGTTTTTTATGTTACTTAGAAGAAAGATCTCTGGATTCTTTGGTATATTGTTTTCTGTTATTTTATTTAATATCTGATTGAGATCTTCCCAAAATTTTTCTACTTTCTCACATGTCCAGATTGCATGAATTGTTGTTCCCATTTCTTTTTTACATCGAAAACATCTATCAGATATTGTTGTGTCCCATTTATTTAACTTTTGAGGTGTAATGTATAGTCTGTGTATCCAGTTATATTGTATCATACGTAGCCTCGTATTTATTGTATTTCTCATCGTTCCAGAACATAATTTCTCCCATGTTTCCTTTTTTATCTTTATATTTAAATCTTGTTCTCATTTTTGTTTAGTTTTACCATTTGTTTCCTCATTCTCCTTTTCTTGCAGTTTAATATACATATTTGTTATAAATCTTTTGATTATCATTGTATCTGTAATCACATATTCAAGGTTACTTGCCTCTGGCAAACTCAAACTGCTTCCTAATTTATCCTTCAAGTAGGATCTCAATTGGTAATATGCCAGCGCTGTATCTTGAGTTATATTGTACTTATCTTTCATTTGTTCAAAGGATAAGAATCTATTTCCTGAAAAACAATTTTCTATTCTTTTAATCCCTTTTTTTTCCCATTCTCTAAAGGAAAGGTTATCTATTGTAAAAGGGAGTAACTTGTTTTGCGTTAATATTAGTTTTGGTAATTGATAATTTGTTTTATTTCTTTCTACATGAATCTTCTTCCAAATATTGAGGAGATGATGTAATACTGGAGAACTTTTATGTTGTACCAATTTTTCATCCCACTTATATAATATGTGTTCAGGTATCTTTTCCCCTATTTTATCTAATTCTAATCTCGTCCAGTCTGGTTTTTCCCTTGTTCGATAAAAATCTGATAGGTATCTTAATTGTGCGGCTCTATAATAATTTTTAAAGTTTGGCAGTTGTAAGCCTCCTTGTTTATACCATTCTGTTAATTTATCTAGTGCTATCCTCGGTTTCCCCCCTCTCCATAAAAATTTTGGCCAAGGTTACATGATGTTTTTAATTGAGTTTGGTTGATAGATTAATGAGGGCCACTGGAGAGAGAGGAGACAAACAAAGGTAAATGCAGAAGTTGTGAAATGCCCTCGAAGAAGAGTTTTGGCTCGAAACGTTGACCATTCTATTTATTCCATTGATACTGCTTGAACCACTGTGAGTTCCTTCATCAGATTGTGTTTGGCTGCAGATTCCTGTGTATCTCCATTTAGTAACATGTAGTACTTCTACACTTTCCTTATTGATATACATTCTTATGAGGTATTTTGACCTCATTTTGGCAAGTCAGATCACCTGGTTGTTCTCCTTCTGCCTTCATACAGACAGAGCCTAAAAAAAGAGGCTCCAGAGATCACAGCAGCCAGAAGGTGGTCACAGGAGACTGAAGAACGTTTACAGGACTTTGTTGAGTCGGCAGATTAGGTGGTATTCAAGTACTCAGCTGAGAATCTAAATGATTACACTGGCCCATTACATACTTTATCAAAACAGCTGCAGACATGATTCTTATTCTAGAATCGACTTATTTTTAATATCTACACAAATATAAAGGAGGATATTGGATGTTCAATACAAAAAAAGGATATTATCAGATCATTCACCATCATTAATTACTATAAGGATGCCAGACAAGGAAAAATTGGTATATAGGTGGAGATTGAATTTAACATTAAAAAAGGAAAGATTTTTTGTGATTTCATTAGAAGGCATATTCAATTATTTTGTGATACAAATCTGAACTCAGTGAATGATAAATTTGTAATGTGGGATGCTTTGAAAGCTTATCTGAGAGGGCAAATTATAAGCTTCACTACAAAAATTAAGAAGGACTATATAAAATAAGTAGATCAGTTGGAGCAAGAAATAAAAATATTGGAAGAAGATCTTCAGAAGCGAAGTTCAGAAGATAAGCATGGGCAATTGATTAATTTAAAAAACTACAATATAATAATTGCAAACATAGAACTGAAAAAATGATTACAAGAATTAAACAGAGATTATGAATTAGGTGAATGAGCACATAAAGTACTTGCATTGTAATTGAAATCTGAGCTGGCCTCAGGAACAATTAATGCAGTTAAAAATGATGTGAATGTTATTAGTTAAAAACCGCAAGAAATAAATGAAACTTTCAAAAACTTTTATTCTAAGATATATAGCTTGGAAACTTTAAAAGACGATGACAAAATAGATATTTTTAATCGTACCTAATTGACTCGTTATGTGCACGGTTTCATAACTCCAAAGGAAACGGGCCAATGACAATTTTTCTCAAGCAAAATATTTCAGTAACAGTTGGCTCTAGAGCAGTGATTCTCAACCTTCCCTTCCCACTCACATATCACCTTAAAGAATCCCTTACTAATCACAGAGCACTTATGGCATAGGAATTACTTAAAGTGGTATGTAAAGGGAAAGAAAAAGGTTGAGAACCACTGCTTTTAATAAAATATTAAAAAAACAGCTGTGGACAAGTGTGTCCCCACCAAATCGTTCAGGGTTTTCCCCAACCAGAAACCCTAAATGAACAATGAAATCTGGGACCTTCTGAGAGCCAGATCACAGCCATTTAAGTCAGGAGATCCAAATCACTACAGAAGGAGCAGGTATAACTCCCATGGAAACCTATTTCCCAGGCGAAGTGGAGAATCCAGATGAGAATGGAAACAATGAAGGAAACCCAATAGCTGAGGCAGGAGCTAAATGTCATAACCAAATCTGATGCAGAAGGAGATAACAAAGATTCACTCCCAGATGAACTCAATGCCTTCCCTACCCAATTCAACCACAAGAAAAAGGAAGAACCACCACTCTGCATCCCCATGTTCCTTTATGAACCTCTCCTATCCATACCCAAGGATGACATGTGGATGGCTTTCAAGAGAGTGAATCCAAGGAAAGCATCTGGTCTGGATGGAGTATCCGACCAAGTATTAAAAATCTGTACTGACTAACCTACCAATATATTCACGGATATCTTCAACATCTCACTCCAACAGGGTATAGTACCCACCTGTTTCAAACAGGTACCAATCTAACCAGTGCCGAAGAAGAGTGAAGTAACCTGCTTAAATGATTATCGACTAGTAACAATTACATCAACAGTAATGAAGTGCTTTGAAAGAATGGTGTTGAAGCATATTAGCTCCTGTTTAGATCCATTCCAATTCATCTATTTCAGCAACAGGTCTACGATGGATGCCATCTCACTGGCTCTACACAAATCCCTGAAACACCTGGACAGCAAAGATGCATATATCAGGATGCTCTTTATCACTACAGTTCATCATTTAACATCATCATCCCCTCAAAACTGATCAGCAAAATCCAAGACTTGGAATTCAACATCCTACTGTGTAATTGGATCCTGGTTTCCTCACCTCCAGACCACAATTAGTGAGGATTGGTAAGAATATCTCCTTCATAATCACCATCAGTATTGGAGCACAAACAGGGCTGTGTTCTCAGCCCCCTGATCTACTCACTTTAAATTTATGACTGTGAGACTCAGTTCAACAACAACACCATCCACAAATCTGCTGGCAATACCATGGTAGTGGGTTGTAGAAGAAGGGACAATGAGTCAGCAATCAGGAGGGAGAATGAAAACTTGACTGAATGGTGCACCAACAACAACCTCACACTTATAGTCCAAGGAGTTGATTGTTGACTTCAATATGAGAAAACCAGAGGTCTATGATCCAGTGATCAATGGGGAGATCAGAGGTGGAAAAGGTGAGAAAATTTAAGTTCTTGGGAGTCACTATGTTAGAGGATCTTTCCTGGTCCCAACATACGAATGGCATAATGAAAAAAGCATGTCAGTGCCTCTACTTTCTCACCAGTTTGCAGAGGTTTGGTATGATGCCAGAAACCCTGGCATATTTCTATATGTGTGTGTGGAGCGAAGTGTTTATGACCAGCTACATCACAGTTTGGAATGTGAACACCAGTACTCCTGAGCATAAAGCCCTGAAAAAGGTAGTGGACACAGCCCAGGACATCACAGGCAAAACCCTCCCCATCATCGAGAACATCTATAGGGAACGCTGCCGTCTTAGAGTAGCAGCAACCATCAAGGATCATTAGCACCCAGCATATGCTCTGTTCTCACTGCTATCATCAGGAAAGAGTTAGAGGTGCCACAAGATTCACACCACCAGGTTCAGGAACAGCTGCTACCCGTCCACCATCAGATTCCTCAACAACAAACTATATCTTGGACTCATTTAAGGACTCTTACTTTTACATTTCATTGATTTTTTTTCTTCTCTCTGTGTTTGCCAATCAGTTTGTTTACATTTCTTTATTTGATTACATGTATACGATGAATACATTTTTTTTCCACTACCAATTAGTGGTAATTCTACTTGGAGAGTAGTAAAAGTAATCTCAGGGTTGTATGTGATGTCATGTATGTACTCTGATAATAAATCTGAAATCTGAAATCGTATCCAATTCACTTGTGAAATTTATTAATTGAATCAGCTGCCATCTCCAGATCATAACCACTCACAACCTAGAATCCTGTCTCGTCTTTTTTCGCTAATTATCTTAACATTTATTTTATCAATAAATATTGTTTGAATGCAAAATAATGAACACTTTTGCCTCATACTCTAATTAGACTGATGTTAACCTAAATCCCATTAACTGAGATCCTGGATGGTTCTGTACCTGTTGCTGTAACAGGTGGAATAGGTGAAGAATCCAGTGCATTATCTGATATTTACAGATATAAACTAAATTCATCCCAGAAAATTATTTCTGAGCTATTTCAGGTTTTTAAAAATCTCATAACATAATATTCAAAACAGGTCATCTGGCCTGTCAAACCTGCTTCACCATTCGACAAGATCAAGACTGATCTTTCTGTGGATTCAGCTCCACTTACTCCCCCCCCCCCCCACTCCCCCCACCACTGTTAATTTCCCTATTTTTCAAAAATCTGTTCTCTAAATATTAACCATAAATAGCACAGTTAGCGCAACACTATTAAAGTGCGAGCGACCCAGGTTCAAATTTGGCGCTATAATAGGAGTTTGTATGACCTCCCTGTGTCTGCGTGGGTTTCCTCTGGATGTTCCCATTTCTTCCCACCCTTCAAAAATGTATGAGGTCTGTAGGTTAATTGGCACATAGGCTGGAAGGGCCTGTTACCATGCTGTATGTCTAAATTTAAAAAAAATTAATGGCATTTCATGCTTCCTTAGGCACATATATGCTGCTCTCTGGGAAAAGCAATTTATTTAATGATAAGGAGTTTATGGTCATAAACGTTGTACAATGTAAACCTGCACTGAAATTCTTATTGCTACAGCCAAAAAGGTTGTTAAAAAACCTACACTCGTGTAACTGAATTAAAAGCAGATAATAAATATTCACAGTTATTCTCGTGCAATAAAGAAGGTGACAGCAGAAGTGCAGAGAGACCTTTTATGGTGATGGAGCCATTCATTATTAGTATAACAAGGGATGGTCCAAGAGTCTGATAGCTGTTGGAAAGAAACTATTCTTGAACTTAGAGGTGCTGGTCTTCAGGCTTCTCTACCTTCTGCCTGAAGGTAGCCGTGAGAAAAGGTTGTGACCAGGATGAAAATGGATCTTTTTGATGCTGACTGCCTTCCAGAGACAACACCTCACATAGATGCATTCCCATGGATGGGACATCAGAGCCTGTGATAGACCTAGTTATGTTAGTTACCTTCTGGAGCCTTTTGTGTTCCTGGGCACTTGAATTTCCAAACCAGGCTGTGGTGTAACCAATCAGCATTCCTTCCGCAGAAGACCAATAGAAGTTTAATAGAATATTCAACAACAAACCAAATCTCTTTGGACTCCTTAGAAAGTAGTAGTATTGATGTGACTTCTTCATGGATGCCTTGAAGTGCTGGCTCCAGGAAAAGTCTTCTGAAATGTGGACTCCCCAGGAATTTGAAGGTTCTAACTCTTTCCACCTCTGTCCCATCCATGCAGACAGATGTATTGTCCCTTGCCCTCTTTTTCCTAAAATTAACAATACTCCTTGGTCTTGGAGACATTAATCAATATTTGAGAACACTTATTTGACTATATTCACTGGAGATTAAGATGAGGGAGAATTTTATAGAAACATTTTATGAAAGCCATAGGAAGGTTGTTTCCACTGGCAGGTGAGTCTCAAGCTAGGAGACATAGCCTCAAGATTCAGAGGAGCAGAGATGAGGAGGAAACAACTGACTACAGTTTCTGTGGAAATTTTCACTACAATGGTCAGAGGTCCCCACTTGTTTCAAAAGGATGTCCATTATTCCAGCACCATAAGATCATAATACACAAGAGAAGAAATAGGCTATTCAGCTCATCGAGTCTGCCCTGCCATTTAATCATGAGCTGATCCAATTTCCACTCAGTCCCACCTGCCAATGGAAACAGACGCCCTCCTTTTATCTTATCTATTGCTTTCATAATCTTGTATAAAATTTCCTCTCATCTTCATCTCCGAGTCCGAAAAGTGTTCTCAAATATTGATTAATGTCCCTTCGATATCAAAAATTAACTGTTGCAACTTTTGAATCTTATTATTTCAAGTTGAAGTTTATTGTTGCATGTATCAAAATACAGTGATAGAGTTTGTTTTGCGGGCAGATCAGTAAACATCTTATACATAGTACATCAGGCAAGACAAAGAGCATATGAGCAAAGGCAACATAATTTTATGATTTTGCAGCAGGAAAAAAACTGTCTTTGAATCTGGTGGTGCGTGATCTCATACTTGCAAAACTTCTTCCTGACAGGTGAAGAGAGTGTTGTCGGGGTGTGATGGGTCTTTTATTATGTTGGCTGCTTTTCTAAGATAGTGGGAGTTACAGTTGGAGTTGATGTAGGGAGTGGGTGTATGTGATGGTCTGAGTCATGTTCACTACCCTCTGCAGTTTCTTGTGATCTTAGATGGAACAAATCTCATTCCAGGCAGTGATGCATGATAGGATGGTTTCAATTGAGCACCTGGAGAAGATGTTAGGGATGCAGGTGAAATGACAAATTTCCTCAGTCTAAGGGAGTAGAGATATTGGTGCACTTTCTTTGCAATTACATCGACATTGGTGGATCAGGGTAAGTTATTGGAGATGTTTACCCCTAAAAACAAAGCTGTAGATTATCTCCATCTCAGCACCATTGATGCAGATGGGGGAGTGAGATCCACCCTTCCCCTGGTAGTCTATACCAAGTCTTTGATCATGCTGACAGTGAGGGAGTGGCTATTGTCTTAATACCAAGCCATGCTCCTCTATCTCTCTTCTGTACTCTGCTTTATCATTGTTAGAGATTTTGTCTGCAATGATGGTGCTATCCACGTGATGCACCATCAATAATCACAGAAGGCTGATGTTATAAAACTATCAGGCTTTTATTAACTAAAGGCAGGAACTACCATCAACCTCATTGACTGATCAAAGCAAAGAGGAAGGGGAACATGCAGGGTGCTATGGGTAGGATCAGTCTTAGGAGGCATGTCCAGCCAGCAGCAGCCAATCATGGCATAACAGTGGTTTACTACATTCACCCCTCCTTTTTAAGAAAAGTCCTGTAGGTTGAGAAAAAAAAGAGAAGGTGAAAAAACTATACCTATATACATTTTCTAGATTAAGTCTATCAGGGGGTCTCCTCTGTGGCAGCGAGCGGCATGGCAATGGTTGGGGCACCGCTTAGCATCCTGAGCAGCTTGTGAGATTGGCCTGTTAACAGTTTGTTGAGGGGTGGGAACAGATGGCGTGGTGGGAAAGTGTGGAGCTGATACATCGTTGGCAACAACAGTGGCTCTGGGGATTCAGGACAAGGGGTGGAGTAGTGCCAAAGAGAGCAGGCAACTGGAGATTGCCACCCCCCCGCCACTGCCTTCCCAGCCCCCTCCCCCGTACACCTCAACAATATGTGTGAACAATAAGGACAAGTAGTGGAAGCTAGGTCCAGGGCAGTGGACTACAACGGAAGAGGCAGTAAAATCCTCAAGCTCTCACTGTCTCTGAAGGGACTACCTTTCTTTGCTTTTTCTCCTCTCTTTCTCTGCAGTATGGCACTGGAGAGCAGCAACTCTTTGCCAGCCTTTGAATGGCACAGAAGCCTTTCACTGTACACATGACCATCATATGTAAATAGAAGTTGAAAGGTAGGGTGAAGAGGGATGGGATGAGGCCCAGAGCAGAGTTGATGGGCTGAATGGCCTGTTTCTCTGATGTGGGTTCTATGTATTTACGCCAATGGACTCAGTAACTATTCTTGTCTTGATGATGATCTGCTTTCCATCTGTGGCAGAGATCAGGCAATGGAAATCGAGAACCTTTCTGCAAATCATCAATCTTGCTCTCAGCATCGCCAAGAAGCCTATTATTGATTTTAGGATGGAGAGGCTGAGGGATCACACATCTGTCTGTATTGATGGATCAGAGGTGGAGAGGGTCACAGCCTTCAAGTTCCTGTGAGTCCATATTTCAGAAGGCCTTGCACATCCAGGTAAGCATGAAGAAGGCACCAAAATGGCACTACTTTCTAACAAGTCTGAGGAGATTTGTCATGTCATAAAATATTCTATCAAACTTCCACAGGTGCATTGATTGATGCACAACAGATTGGTTTTGTAATTCAAGTGTTCAGTAATGCAGAAGGCTGCAGAAGTACTAAACATAGCCAGGTTCATCACAGGCTCTGACCTCCCATCCATTGAATGCTTTTTCATGAGGCGCTGCCTCCAGAAGGCAACCAACATCGTAAAAAAAAAACCATCAGCTGGTTACAACTTCTTCTCACTGCTATCTTCAGGCAGAAGGTACAGAAGCCTGAAAATCAGCACCTCCAGGTTTAAGAAGAGTTTCTTTCAAACAGCCATTGGACTCATGGCCGTCCCCTTGTTACACTGATCAGGGCCTGCTCCGATATCACAAAAGTTGCTCTAGTCTCTCCAGAGGGCAGACTTTAATGCTCCTAACTCTCTCAGTATTGCGCATGCCATCAACTGCAGCCAAATATTAGTGTGTAAAGTTGCAGAGAATGTACGTGCCTGCAATAACAGGAGAGACTTTAATCATGTTAACATTCAGGAGTAATACGATGCTTGGAATCTTATCAAGGTCCTTGGCACACTCGTGATGACTTTACATTCATCCCTCCCAGTGCTGAACTTGACATAGTTTATGAGAAGAGGGAAGAAAGGATGGGGGAGGAAAACAGGCACGCAAACAATAGGTGAATATGGGTGGGAGGGCAGAAGAGAAAGAAACTGGGAAGTTATAGAGGAAGGGGTATCTCTCTGAATGGAGAGGGGAGTGGGGAGCTGGAGGATAGGAGATAGAGGGTTAGGGAAAAAGAGAGAGAGAGAGAGAGAGAGAGAGAGAGAGAGAGAGAGAGAGAGAGAGAGAAATGGTCTAACGGAAACCAGAGAAGTCAATGTTAATGCTATCTGGTTGGAGACTGCCTAGGATGAATATTAGATGTCATACCTCTAATTTGCGGTTGAACATCTCCTCTCCCTACCTTTTCATTCAGGCGTCCAACTGTTTATTGCTCATACCTAACAAATGGCTCAGGCCTGAAACATTGGTCGCCCTTTGTTTCCCATGGATGTGACGTGACCTATTGAGTTTCCCCAGTGTGATAGTACAGGATACTATCACCAATGTATATTTGTATATATTTGTTTATAGTTGTTGTGATTGGCTGATTAAAGCCTTGGTTTGAGCTAACAAGTCTTTGGATCATTCGAGGAGCTGCAATATAATCAACAAAAAGTTTCAAAGCATGGAGCAAATGCTGCGACCAGAACGCCTCAGCATCAACCCACAGTCAGCTACTTCCCAGAGTAACTTTAGGCACTAGGTCAAGGTTCCGCCTGCCGCCGCTGCTGCCGCCGACTGCTACCTGCAACGATCAGACCCGACTGTGGAGGAAGACGCAGTCAAACTACTGGTGCCGATGTCCATGGTGTCCTCGAGGGTCTACGAGAACATCCAGGATGCACCATCCTACAAGGATGCCATGAAGGTGCTGAAGGGACTCTATGAGCGACCTATGAACAAGGTCTATGCGAGGCACATGCTAGCAACCAGGAGGCAGCAGCCCGGTGAGTCCTGCAGAGCCAACCTCCAGGCACTGAAGTTACTGGGGAGAACGTGTGCGTGCAGCAACAAAACTGCAGCCGGCATCACTGATGACCTCATCAGGGACGCTTTTGTGACTGGGATCCGCTCTAACGAGGTGAGGCAATGATTGCTGGAGCATGGGGGAGACAGCCTGTCTGAGACAGTGAAAATCGCTGAACAATGGAGGCTGCAGCCCTAAGCAGGGACGCTTATACACAGGGCTGGAGCCCTCGCTATGATGAAAGTAGAAATCCTGTTGATGGCCTTGCTGCCGCCGCAGTGCCCAACGCTGCCCCGAAGTGCTACTTCTACGAGAGGGAGAAACACAACAGATCCCTGTGCCCTGCGAGGAAAGCTCGATGCCAGAAGTGTGGGAAGAATGGTCATTTCACCACTGTCTGCCAGTCTAAAATGGCCGCCACCAAATACAGTGCCTCATGTGAGGCCCAACTGTCTTCCCCAAATTCAAATCTCCCATTCTCAGACCTCTCATCCAATGAGAGCTTGACGATGCAAGCACCGTGCATTGAAGACGCTGCCCACACAATGCCCCATCCTCACCACGGTGACGCTGATCCCCAACGCAGCCTACCTGCCCAATGGAACCCTCCAACCTGCAGGCCCCAAGGGTCTACCTGCCACTGCCGCCAACTGTGGCCGCCCTCCACAGCCCACTGCCGTTGCCTTCACTGCCGCCAACGGCGGCCGACATCCAGAGTCTGCCGTTGCTGCCACTGCCGCTGCTGCCCCTGCCGCCACTGCTGACTACGGCTGACCCCTACAGCCTGTGGCTGCTGCCGCTGCCGCCACCGCCACTGAGCCTGCCGCTGCTGACGACTGTGGCCACCCACCACAACTTGTCGCTGCCGAGGGCCTACCTGCCACTGCCACCGACTGCAGCCACCCTCCACAGCCTGCCGCTGTCGCCAAAGGCCCACCTTCTGCTGCCAAGGTTCCACCTGCCGCTGCTGCTGCCGCAAACTGCAGCCGCCCTCCACAATCTGCTGCAACCACTGTCACCGAGGGCCCATCTGCCACTGCCGCCGCCGCTACTGTCGCTGCCACTGTCACCTTACCGGCTGCTGCTGCTGACTGCGGCCGACCTCCACAGCCTCCTGCTGCCGCTGCCACTGACAGCTACCGAGCAGAAGGCCCCACCGAAATGTGTTCACTGTGAGCCCACCCACACGAGTGACATCATCACACTAGCCCGCACTACAAGAAGCATCCTCACTCCCCCTACTGGTGGCTGCATCCATGAAACTAGACCAGGTCCAGCCATATCCCCTAGCTAAGGCTATGGAGACTATTAAGGTGAACAGTCAATACATTAACTGTCTATTTGATTCAGATACCAGAGAGAGTTTTATCCATCCCGACCTGGTCCACCGATGCACGCTGACAGTTCATCCGACAGACCAGAAGATCTCACTGGCCACAAGAGCCTTCTCAACGGGCATCAACGGGTATTGTACAGTGACCCTGAAAGTGCAGGGCATCAGATTTACAGGATTTAAGTTGCTGGCCCTGCCCCAGTTATGTGCACCTGTCTTGTTGGGGTTGGATTTCCTTTTTTTAAAAAACTTTATTTAAATGATTTTTAAACAACATACAATCAAACATAACAAAAAGAAATCAATTTTTTATATAAAAAACCCCTCCCTACCCTCCCACCACCCTCCCTTAAGGGGAGCCAAAAATAAAAATAAAACATAAAACATATACAATATTTCAAAATATTTCCAAATTCATACATTCCAAATAAGGAGATCACATTTTAACAAAAAAAGAATAGTTATCATGCAAATTACATGTAATTTTTTCCATACAAATGCAAGCTCTCAATTCATTATTCCAACGTATTATATTAATCTCCACATTATCTTTCCAAGTACTAGCTACACATTTTCGTGTTACAGAAAACACTAAGAGTACAAATGCAATTTGAAATTTGTCCAACCCCATTCCCTTCAAAGAAACCATATAGCCCAACAAAAAAAATCGATGTGTCTATTGGTAATTTAATTTTAAATAATTTCTCCAAAACCAATCTAACCCCCTCCCACAATGGTTGTACTTTATCAAAGGACCAAACTGCATGTAAAAATGTTCCAGTACTTAATCTACATCTAAAACAGAAATCCAAATTACTAAATCCATATTTTTTTCAATTTCTCTGGAGTCAAATATAACTGATGTAAAAAATTATAATTAACCAATCCATATCTTACATTTGTCAATTTAGTTACACCTTCATGATAAATAACTTCCCAATTCTCTTGAGGGATAATATAAATTAAATTACTTTCCCATTTATTTCTAGATTTCTCCCAGTCCGGTTTATCCATACTTTCTTGTAACAATTGATACATATCCGAAATACAACCTCTCTTTGGTATAGAAGAAATCAAAGATTCAAATTTTGTTAACTTAGGCAAATTCATCTCTTTACCATAATTATCTTTTATCAAAGCTCTGAGTTGATAATACACAAATAAAGAGTTTACAGATATATCAAATGTCTCCTTCAATTGATTAAAAGAAAGAAACTGACCTTCAAAACAATCTTGAACCATATTTATACCTTGAGAATTCCATCTCTTCAAATGATTATTAAACATTGAGAAAGGAATAAGCTGATTTTGATATAATGGAGTTCAAATTGATAATTTACCCTTAATTCCAAGAGCCATATTTCTTTAACCCATATCTTTAACAAATGTTTTAATACTGGCATATTACATTCCTGCAATAAATTCATATTCCACTTATATATAAACTGATGTACATCAACTTTAGAAATACAGGCCAATTCCACCTTTGCCCAACTAGGGGGTTGATCAATATCCATCATTCTACTAACAAATTTCAATTGTCATAGTAATTTTGAAAATGAGGTAACTGAAGTCCACCTAGTGCATGTAAGTTTCTGCAAAGCTATTCGAGCTAACTTTCCCTTCCATAAAAATTCCCTCACCACCTTATTCAAGTCCTGAAAAATGCTCTTTGAAAGTAAACATGGTATTGACTGAAATAAGTATTGGAAACGGGGAAAAATATTTATTTTAATGCAGTTTACTCAACCAATTAATGTTAACGGAAGATCTTTCCATTTAATCAAATCCATTTAAATCGTTTTTAATAGAGGAACATAATTTAATTTACATAAAAAATTGATAATCTTTATTTACAATTATTCCTAAATATTTAATTCTATCAACCCATTTTAATTTTATAATATTTTTACATTCTGAATAATATCCTTTCCCAACTGGCAATATCTTACTCTTATCCCAATTTACCTTATATCCAGATAACTCCCCAAATTACAACAAGCAATCTTGTAAGTATTTCAAAGATTGTTCTGGGTCTGTCAAATACACCAACACATCATCCTCAAATAAATTAATCTTATATTCAACATCCGCAATTCTCATCCCTTTAATCTTATCATTCTGCCGAATTGTCTGAGCTAATGGTTCAATAACCAATGCAAACAAGGCTGGTGATAATGTACAACCTTGCCGAGTCGATCACGTTAATTTAAAAGGTAAAGAAGTTTGACCATTTGTCACCACCCTGGCAATCAGATTTTTATATAAAGCCTTAACCCAACCAATAAAAAAAGGGCCAAAATTAAACTTCTCTAACACCTTAAATAAAAAATTCCATTCAACCCTATCAAAAGCTTTTCCCACATCTAGCGCAACCACCATTGGGTGGTTAGGTGTTGTCTCGATGCATTAACCGTGTGTGCTCCACCATCGACCTCTGATCAGCCTACCACCAGCTTCCGATCTGCACGGAGGACCTTCGAAGTGAACGGGTGTTTGTATCAATTTCTCAGGGTCCCCTTCAGTGACACAAATGGTGTCATCTCTTTCAGTGAGAGATGGACCGGATGGTTGACCAGAATGGCCTGACAGCTACATTCCCGTATCTGGAAAACATCACCATCTGTGGCCATGACCCGCAAGACCACGACGCCAACCTCGAGAAATTCTTCCAAATGGCAAAACGGCTGAATCTGACCTACAATTTCGAGAAGTGTGTCTTCCGGACCACCCATCTTGCTATTCTAGGTTGTGTGGTGGAAAACGAGGTGGTAATCCCAGACCCCGACCGCATGCGCCCTCTCATGGATCTTCCATCACCCCAAACCCAGAAAGCACTCATATGCTGCCTGGGGTTTTTTTCCTACTACACCCAATGGGTCCCACAGTACGATGACAAGGCTTGGGCACTGATTAAGTCCACGTCCTTCCCCTTGTCAGTGGAAACCAGAGCGGCCTTCAACTGCATCAAATTTGACATCACCTCGGCCACTCTGCACGCCATAGACAAATCCGTACCCTTCCAAATAGTGAGCGATGCGTCCAATTTTACACTGGCGGCCACCTTAAAACAGGTTGGTAGGCCTGTCACCTTCTTTTCTAGGACCCTCCAAGGCCCTGAAAGCCAATACTCATTTGTTGAGAAGGAGGCCCAGGACATTGAAGAGGCGGTATGTCGTTGGAGACGCTACCTTGCTGGCAGGCACTTCACTCTGCTGACCGACCAATACGCAGTCTCATTTATGCTTAGCAGCAACCAGCGGGGTAAGATCAAAAACGACAAGATCACCAGGTGGAGGATCGAACTCTCTACCTTCAACTATGACATTCTGTAGCCACAACTACTGGCAGGTCATAAAGGGCTGCTCCTAACCAGACCCAGATCAGTCTGGACTGGTCGACCATGCTGTAATACTCTCAATCTTTTGCTGATTAAAGCCTTGTTTTGAGCTAACAAGTCTTTGGATCATTCGACGCGCTGCACCCAGCACTTTTGTATATTGAACTACAATCACGGCACCTGCACACTTTCCTGTTTAAGTCCGCAGAAGAAACTTGGATTTATACAGAGGCTTGCACAAGGTCAGACCACCCTCCAAACGCTTTTCAGGTAATGAAGTGTTGCAGTCAGAAACCTGCTACCAAAACACTCTGCTGGAGGAACTCAGGGACGAGCAGCATCCATGGGAGAAAAAGATGTATGGGCTAAGAACCCTTCATCGAGTCTGGAACTAGTCATAATGAAGGGTTCTGAAACGAAAGGTCGACTGTTCTTTTTCTTCCACGGATACTGCTCATCCTTTTGAGTTTTTCTAACAGTGTGTTTTGCTCTGGATTCCAGCATCTGTAAATTCTGGTGTCTCAACCTTGCAGCCTTCTTGGCTTGGAAACAGAACTGGGATAAAAGCTGATCTATTGTAATGATGCAGATTAGGGAATTGCCTTTCCCAGAAGTCAAGGAAAACTCACCTTTTCAAGCATGGGCTTGAAGCTCCTCCAAACAATTGCACATTGTGCAGTACTCAATGTCAATTAAAACAAAAGCACTCAACCCCTTTGGAGTGGGGCTTGAACCCATTACCTTCCAGTTAAGGGGCAAGATTTTTACCAATTTAGTTGTGTTCTTTTATAATCGATCTCAAACATTCTTTGAAAAATTAAGCAATGGGTTATAGCAGCAGCCCATGAATCTTTTTCAACACTGCCCTCAATTGCTGCAGCTAATTTCAATCACACTGCTAATGAACAAAAACCACAGTTTCATCCACCTTTGAAATGTTGTGTTGGGTTATGCAACCTTATTTATCATGGACTCAGTGTGGAGCTCACTTATTGCATCAATCTGTTTGTACAATTACATCTTTAATTTGTCAAATTGCTTTTTCAGATTTCAGCAGAATCTAGTCCATCGGAATCACGTCGCCACCAGTTCGTTTAACAATAATATTTATTGTCATATAGATTGTATAATGTATATATGCAATGACATTCTTACTTGATGCAGTTCAGCGGGTACATGCAGGTGGTGAGATTTGGCTTCGGGGGAAGTTCATAATGCAGGAATACAACTTGGTCAACAATTCTTGAATTTTTGTTGTATCATCACATCTATATCTTCTGAAACGTATATACAACTTACATTTGAAACTTACATAACTTTAATTTGTTCATTCTGATAAAATCTTTTGCAAAATAGAATTTAAAATACATGAATACATGAAGAATTATTTGTATATATGTTTGAAGATGCATTAGAACTGGATCCAAATGCTGTCTGGATAAACAGTTTGGAGATTTTGAAATTTAACTTGGTGAAACCTCTGGATGGATTAGCGTCTATTTAAAGTAAATGGAATCTCTTTTTACTTGGATTGGGGGGGAGGAGGGGATAGGTGTTAAATGTGGCAGTCACACTGGCTGTCAGAAAGTCTCAGAGAGAGAATGTGGCTCTCCAGTTGTCTCCTGTTGACAGGAGTTGGGTTTGATATTATTCTTCCTGTCAGACGCGACTGTCACTTTTCAATGGCCATAATAAGTAGCAGCAGATGAGTGGTGATTAGGCAAGAAGACCAAGGGTCTTTGTTTTCTTCCTACATCAGATCCTGACCACAGAGTTCTAATTTTGTGGTTTCCATTTGTTTAAGGTTAAATAATTGGATTCCTTTTCTCACCAAGAAAAATGGCTTCTAATTTCTGTGGCACCATATCAGGGCATCCTAAAGCCCAGATGGTACGGTAGGGACTGAGTATCTGATCTGTGCATAGTAAGATCCTGTAGAGCGTGTCGAAAGAATCAAAGGCTGGTTGATCCAAACCAGGCTTTTATTAACTAGAAGACTGGAGTGTAGCACATGTAGGTCAACTAGTCCAGAATGACCTGGTCTGACTAGGAGCAACCCTTTAAGACCTGCCAGTAGGCGTGGCTATGCTCTCAGCCAATCACAATCATCCTACATTACAATCTATATACATTGGTGATAGAATCTGTACTATCACAGATCCAAAAACCAAAATTGTGGGTAAGGCCCAGCCTCCTCCTCTAGTGTTGGTGAGTGAGGGATCTTGGCTGTGGCATCAATGATAATGGCTGAGCTCTCCTCTGAAGAAATTACATGGAGTTTGTCAAATTGTGAAGTTGGATAGAGTCTTAGTTTAAATGGCGGCATCCTGATCATAGATAAACGCCCACATCTACAAACCTGGCTTCTTGATTTGAAACAATATTAAGTAACAACTTATATGGAAACTATCTCATGCTTAAAACAGTAATGAATTGTTGCAGGGTGCTTTAAAGATTGATCCTAGAAACTTAATTGCCACCACTGTGTGAGTCAATCAGTTTGATGTGAGAGGGAGCTGAGGCACAAAATAAATGGTCCAGCTTATCGAAAACTACTTCTATTGAGCCAGAACAGAACCGTACAGCACAAGAACAGGACCTTCAGCAGTTCTGTGCCTGCACAGATCACAGTCAATCTAACTTATTCCCATATGCCCATCCAGGGACTGAATCCCTCTATTCCCTACCACTTCACATACCTCTCTATATGCCTCAGTTGTCACTATTGTATCAAATTCTACCAACTCCAACAGCCATTCCAAGCACCTTGCAATTTCTATGCAAAGAAAATCTTGCCTCACAAATCTTTAATTATTGCCCCCACTCCTTCCACCACCCTCTCCCCCCGCCTCCTGCTGCCACCACCTTAAACCTGGTTGTGCTAAACCATGGCAATGTATAATTATCTGGTCAAACATACCTATTGGCCAGTTCTACTTGTGGCCCCTCTCCATAGGCTCCTGTATAAAGGTGACTGTTCCACAGCCCCCTGCAGCTCAGTGCAGAATAACTGAACAGTAAGGATATACTATCTTCTCAAGTGAATTAAAGCCAATTGGTTTCTTCACAACAGTCTCCTGAGTGATAGATGGTTCATCAATTTAATCCACTTGAAGTTTTCTACAATGGAGCAGATCCTCAAACCAGAAAAACTGGAAATCAACCCTCAATTGCCTGAGGCATCTACCAGGCGCAATCTGGCTGCACTGTTTTGAAATATTCCTGCAGACCTCCTCTACCATTGTGCAATCGGAGACCGACAAACTGCAAGTGCTGCACTCCCGGGTCAGCACCCTGGTGTACTCCATGATCAGGGACACCACACCGTACCAGGAGGCCATGGACATCCTCAAAGGGCAATACCTGTATAAGATCAATGTTGTCTATGCTAGACAATTTCTAGTGACTCGAAAATAACAACTGGTGAGTCAAGCACCAAATATCTTCGGGCCCTGTGAGCATTCAGGAGGGCCTGCAAATGCAAACCTGTGTCTGCCACAGACTGTGCAGAGGTCCTGATCCGGGATGCCTATGTCGTGGGAATCAGGTCAAATTACATACAACAGAGACGCTTGAAGCAAGGGGAGCTCAGTCTGCGGAGACCAGTCAAGCTGGCAGGTTCACTGGAGGTACTCGATCGACAACACGACCACCTCATGGTCACCCCAGTCGCAGCCATCCTGGAATGTGTCACCAACCATCCCCCCACTCCCCCACTCCATTAATGACCAGACTACAGCAGCAGTGCTCTGCAAAAGCCTCCTGATGTTCTCAATCAGCTCTGGTAATGACCCCACCACAACTGTGGTGTTCCAGGAACTCCCAAAGTGCTATTTCTTTTGGCCTGGGCAAGCATCAGAGGAAACACTGCCCAGCGAAGGATTCAATCTGCTCCAGCTGCAGAAAGGAAGGCCACTATGCCAAAGTTTGTAAGTCCAAACCCCTTCCTAGCAGTGCCTTGTGTGGATTGTGGGGGCTGTCTTCATCAACGCCACTATTACCCGGGGCCAGCAGCGCCATGTGCAATCCACGGGGGCTGCCATCCTGGATGTGATCTTCAGGACCCAGGTGTGCCACGTGCAGGCCGCAGAAGCCATCATCTTGGGTGCCATCTTCTGGATCCAGCAACACCACGGGCAGGCCCTGGGGGCCGCCATTTTGGATGCCGCCATCTTCTAATGCAGCAATGTGCAATGACCTAACTAGCCTCCATCATCCTCAGACAGAACAGTCCGTACCAACTCACCAGGTTGATTATGGACAATAAAGTAAACAGCCACTTGACGAGTAGCTTGTTCGATAGCGGGAGCATGGAGAGTTTTATAGACACAGTACAGAGCCTCTCCCTCACAGTACTGCCAGTGAACCAGAAGCTTTACCTGGCATCCAAGTAATTTGGATGGTGCGGGGTACTGTATATGACAATTCTAGACGGATGATAATGTCACAGCTCTGTGCTGCTGATCTATTGGGGCTTGATTTTCAGTATCACATTAAAAGAATGATGACGGCATTTGATGGGCCCCACCACCCTTCAACATTTGTAACCAGCAATTCGATAGCCAACCCATTGCCATACACGTCCACCAACTAAACCACCCACCATACATGACTTGTGGGCTCTCCACACCTAAAGTCCCCCCTCTGTCGCTATTCACCAAACTCATCTCCAACTGCCACTAAAGCAGATGTTACAGCATGGGGAACAAGGCCTTCATCCGGGCAAAGATACAGTGCTTACTTAAGGAAGAGGATATTGAAGCCAGCGATAGCTCTTGGAGAGCGCAGGTAGTGGTAGTGCAGAATGGGGAAAAGAATAGAATGGTCATTGTCTACAGTCAGACCATCAATAGATACACTCAGTTGGACGCACACTCCCTTCTGTGAATCGCCAACATGGTCAACCAAATTGCCCAGTATCAGGTCTTTTCAATCTTTGACCTAAAGTCAGCATTCATCAGCTGCCCATCTGCCCAGAGGATCACCAGTATATGGCATTCAAGGCGGATGGCCGCCTCTACTACTTGCTGCGGGTCTCCTTTGGTGTCACAAATGATATCTTGGTCTTCCAGCGGGAGATGGATCTATGGTGGATCAGTAAAAGTTGCAGGCCCCTTTCCTACATCTTTACAATGTCACCATCTGCGGCCATGACCTGCAGGACCATGATGCCAATCTCCAGAGATTTCTCGAGGCAGCCAAACTCCTAAATCTGTCGTACAGCAAGGCCAAGTGCTTGTTCTGCACAATTCGCCTGGGCATTCTTGGCTGTGTCCTGGAGAATGGCATCATTGGCCCAGACCCAGACCACATGCGACCATTCCTGGAGCTTCCCCTCCCTTCACAGCCTCAAGGCCCTGAAGAAGTATCTTGGGTTTTTCTCCTATTATCCTCAGTGGGTCCCCAATTATGCGGACAAGGCCCGCCCCCAAAGCTACATCCATCCCCTTGACTGCATCAGGTCTGACATTGCCAAGGCTCTGATGCATGTTGTAGACTAATCCACCCCTTTTCAGGTGGAAAGTGACGCGTCAGACTTCACCCTGACAGCTACCCTTAATCAAGCTGGCAGGCCAGTCACATTTTTTTCACGCACCCTGTAGGGCCCCGAGATTTGGCATTCCTCAGTCGAAAAAGAGGCCCAGGCCATTGTCAAGGCAGTGCAGCACTGGTGCCATTACTTGGTCAGTAAGAGATTCACCTTGCTGACTGATCAATCCACTGTTGCATTCATGTTTAAAAATAAAAAGCGAGGTAAAATCAAAAATGATAAAATACTGCAGTGGAGAATAGAATTATCCACCTATAACTATGACATCCTTTAGTGGCCAGGGAAACTTAACGAGCCACCAGACGCCCTGTCCCATGGGATTTGTGCCATTGCCCAGATCGACCGACTGCAAAACCATAATGATCTCTGTCACCCTGGAGTCACCAGGTTCTTTCACTTCGTCAAAGCTCATAACCTGCTGTACTCCATTGATGAGATCAGGACCATGACAAAGAACTGCCAGGTCTGTGCTGAGAGCAAGCTGCAGTTCTACCGGCCAGACAGCGCACAACATATTAAAGCCACTCGCCCCTTCCAGTGACTCAGTGTCAACTTTAAGGGACCCCTGCCCTCCACTAACATATACTTCCTTAACATCACCAGTGAATACTCCCACTTTCCATTTGACGATCCCTGCTCAGACATGACTGCTGTCACTGTCATCAAGGCCCTGTGCAGCCTCTTCACTCTATTTGGCTTCCCCAGTTATATCCACAGTGTCCAGGGGCCTTCCTTTATGTGGCAAGCTGTGTTAGTACCTGTTGGGGAGAGGCATTGCCATGAGCAGGACCTCCAGTTATGAACCCTTGGGTAATGGGAAAATGGAGAGGGAGAATGCTATAGTCTGGAAGATAGTCCTCCTGGCCTTGTGGTCCAAAGCCCTACCAGTCTCCCACTGGCAGGAGGGTCTCCCAGAGGCCCTCCACTCTATCAGGTCCCTAATCTGCACCGCCACTAACACCACACCACATGAAAATATGTTTTCCTTCCCCAGGAAATCTGCAACAGGGACCACACTACCGGCATGGCTGATGTCCCCAGGGCCTGTCCTACTCTGGAGGCAACTGAGGAACCATAAGTCTGACCCATTGGTCGAAAGGGCCCACCTCTTCCATGCCAACCCCCAATATGCCTGCATGGCATATCCAGACAGTCACAAGGACACTGTTTCTATCAGAGACTTGGCTTCCTCAGGGGCCCTGGAGACAGCTGCTTATCGCCCCACACTCTCCTCACCATTGAACGCACATGATGAACCCGACCTCTGGTATCCTGCCTCCACCCCTAGGAAGGGTACACTAGGCACGGCACCCACCCACCAGCACAATAGTAATGAATATGAACAGGCGCCCGAGACTGTCCAGGACTCCGCTGCTGCACTGCAGCCGCAACTGGTTCTACGACAGTCCCAGCGAATGACCAGACTGCCTGATTGGCTGAACTGATGTCTTTCAAATTGTAAACTTGTAACTTTGTACGTTCCACTTCATCCTGCGAGAATCTTTTTGAAAACAAGGGGTGAAAGTGGTAAACCACTGTCAAGCATACCTATTGGCCGATAGTACCTGTGGCCCCTCCCCACAGGCTCCTGTATAAAGGTGACTGTTCCACAGCCCCCTGCAACTCAGTGCAGGACAACCGAACAGTAAGGATGTGCTATGTTCTCAAGTGAATTAAAGCCTACATCCACAATAGTCTCCTGAGTGATTGATGGTGCATCACTACTGACATTGCATCCTGGGAGAAAGACTCTGACTATCTAAGCCTCTTATAAACCTCCACCAGGTCACCCCTCATCCTCCTCTGTCACTCCAGAGCAAACAATCCAAGTTTGTCCAACCAGTGGCCACCCATTTCAATTCTGCAACCCATTCCCTTGCTGACATGTCTGTCCACGGTCTCATGTTCTGCCAGAATGAGACCAACCACAAATTGGAGGAGCAACACCTCATCTTCCGACTGGACTTCTCCAGCTTTCATTTCTTACCCTGTTGCCTTCCCCCAGCTCTATCTCTCTCTTCTCTGTCTCCTTTCACATAGTCATGATAAATTCTCACCTCTCCCCTTATATATCCAATTAACCCCTCTGGATTCCTCCCATATCCAGCATTGTCTGAGTTATGAAATTTTCTGAGATTTTCTGGATCATTCTGCTTATTCCTTGAAGAAGGGGTCAAGCCCAAAATGTCAGCAATATATCTTTGCATTTTATGGACGTTGAAAGACCAACGGAATTCCTCCAGCATTTCATTGAGATTTTACTACAACCACACCATTTACAGACTTTTGTGTTTCACCCACCCTCTCCTTGTTACTAATACTTTCCAATTCAGACAACATCCTAGTGAATCTCTTCTATACCCTCCCCAAAGCCTTCACTTCATTCCTATAGTAAAATGCTCACAAAGGAACCTATTTCAATAATTCTCTTCAGACAGTTTGCAGAGTCTATTTAAAAGTGACCCTACAAACTGCAGGAAACAGGACCTGACCAAGATGAATATTTTCAAGTTCGTTAATTATCATTTGACTGTACATGTATTGTACAACCAGAAGAAATAGCATTTCTCTGGACCATGGTGCACAAACATACAGAATGCACAGCACATAATAATCCTATATGTACATAAAAATATAATTATAAAATAAATATTTACAACACCCATTGGGGTTGCTAGATGCCAGATAAGTGAAATTTATGGTTGTTTGAGATTGTGTGTTGTGTGATTGGCAAACAAACAAGAGGAGATGGCTTCCCAGTTGTTTCTGAAGTCACCTGCCACTGGTGGTTTTAACTGCACCTGGTTAACTGAGGGGGCGGGGGGTATTACTTTTGCAGTTTTTTGAGTTTTTTTCCCTTTTGTGGTTTTTTTTAGTCGGGTAGTTGTAGTTTGGAGCCTAAGTTGTAGTTTTATTTTTACTTTGTGTTTGATTTAATTCATTTGTGATGTCTAACTTAAATTTTGCAACTTTTAATGTTAAAAGTTTGAATAATCCAATAAAAAGAAAGCGAGTATTAGCTTATACCAAGGAAATGAAAGTAGATATAGCTTTTCTGCAAGAAACACATTTGACGGAAAAAGAACATTTAAAATTGAAAAGGGATTGGGTGGGTCAAGTTATTTCATCTTCTTTTAATTCTAAAGCGTGTGGAGTCACTATGTTAATTCATTAAAAAGATGGTCTTTTACAATGGATTCAGTATCGGAAAAGAAGGGTAGGGTATTGATGGTAAACTGTAAAAAAAATTCTGAATTAGGGACATTGTTAAATGTTTATGCCCCTAATGTAGATGATGAAAAACTTATCACTGAAGCCTTTTTGGGATTAAATCAGGCTAATAATAATATATTGGTGAGAGGAGATTTTAATTGTTGTTTGGATCCTTTACTGGATAAATCTCCAAAATCGGTAAGAAAATTAAAGATGGCAGATTGTTTATTGGAGGTTATGAAGGATTTAAATTTGGTTGATATTTGGAGGAGGAGAAATCTGACGGAAAAAGATTTTTCTTTTTATTCAGCCGGACTTGAATCATTTTCAAGAATAGATTTTTTTTTTAGTGTCGGCTCATTTACAAGGGAGAATAGTCAGTGCTGATTATAAAAGTCGTACATTGTCAGACCATTCACTTTTATTAATTTCATGTGCTGGTCAAATTAGTTATGGATGGAGGTTCAATAATGCATTATTAAAACAGCCGGCATTTATTAGAGATCAAATTATTACTTTTTTACCATTAAATGAAAATTCAGTGCAAAGTAAATTTGTATTATGGGATACTTTGAAAGCATATTTAAAACATCAACTCATTAGTTATACTGTTAAAATTAAGAAAAAAATATTTGGAAGATGGGAATAAACTTGAGGAAGAGATTAAAAATTTGTGGAAGCATTTACAGAAGAATGTTTCTGCACCTCCTTCCTGATGGTGGTAGAAAAGATACTGTGCACTAGACAGAAAGGGTCGTGAATAATTCTCTGAGACCTATTTAAGCAACGATCCCATGTGAATATCATCAGTAGAGGAAAGGGAGACCCTAATGATCTTCTTGGCCATTTTGACAATCCACTCTATTGACTTCTGGTCTAATGCTGTGCAGTTACCATTCCACACAGCCTGATAGGGCACTCTCAATTGTTCTGCTGTAAACTCTTGTCAAGATGGCGGAAGGTGGCCTTGTCCTCCTCAGCCTCCTTAGGAAGTCTAGGCACTGCTGTGCCTTCCTGACTAATTACTTTCTTCAGTTCTCAGTGCAACAAGCATGAAACTTAAAGTTGATGGACTTTACTGTTATTATTTTCTCCCTTGACTCGGTTATGATTTAATTACTAAAACCTTTGGATTAGGTGCCAGTTTCATGACAGTGCATTGAGTTTGTTCTGTCTCTGGGAGTTATACTGGAGATGTTATATTTGAAAATTTTCTAAGTGGGAAGTTGGTGTTTCATGTATATCTATTAGTGAGCATGAGTTAATGCTCTCAAGGCTTCTTACTCTTGAATACAAAATTCCTGATGCCTTGAATAGTGGCCAATTGTTTTTGAGTTCCTGCCGATCCACATATGCCAAAAGAGACAGAATGAAAAATAATACCTTCTGTTTGAAAATTGTCCACTATGTTACTTGGGATTTGGCTGTCAGCTGCCCAGTTGATTAAATAAAATCCTACTGGGAATTATTGCCTCGGATTTGGAGCCAAAATAAGCACTTCCCAGTTTTAATGAAAGCTGGAGGCAAGTTCAGATCAGCCTTAGGTAACTAAAGATAGCAATAAGCAGCATTATGGACCATTGCAAGCTGCATAACAGTGACCTTTTTACAGTTGTCATTTTAACCCTTTGATGTGCACTGATTGGTCATGCATTGTATTTATTTAAACTGCACTGATGATCATTGCAAGTTAACCTTTAATGTGTTGTTGGTAGATTCCAATATCAACAGCAACTTTTCTTCACTGTAATATAGTCACACTAAAGAACTTTGAAGAAGTGATTATCAAATAGAAATTTGATATCATGTCGCATAAAGAGACATGGAGTGAACTGCCAGAGGAAATGGTAGAGACGGGTACTAACTGGGTAGAAAAGGTTTAGAGGACATGGACCAAACACAAGCACTGGGACTAGCTCAGGGAGACAACTTGGTCGGCATGGACAGGTTGGGGTGAAAGGCTGTAAAATCTATGATTGCTGAAAGATGACCAAAACCCAGGAGGGGAAGGGAGTTTAAAGAGACTATAGAGGGAATCAGAGCAGAGAATTTGCAGCCTCTGAGCTTTAGCCACTGAGAGTACAATGGATTAAATAAAATAGTGGAGTGAATAAAATAGGATTAACATCACCTCTATAACATTCATTAAAGTATAAGTTAATGTAGAAGTTTGAACAAAACTTTCTGTTATGTTATTTAGTTCGTCACAGATCTCCAAATAATTTGCACACAGACTTGAAGCCTTGAAAACTCTCTGACAAGTGCCAGACCATTATTGCAGGAGACCAAGAGCTGTGCCTGAAAGGAAAGCAATGATGTGATAGCACAAATGGACAAATCAGACACCTTCCAAACCCAATATATTGAGGTAAGCACAGAGTATGCAAAGTCATTTCTTGTTTCATGAAGACTTAAAATTTAAGGGGCATTTTTAATCTCAGTGCTGAATAAACAACGTGATTAGATTGTTCATTTCTTTTATACTGTGCCTCACTTTTATGTCAAATGTTTCTGATTGCATATTTACTTTAATTTTATGATGTATTTATGTGTTAATTAATTTACAACACTTCTTTTAAAACAATCTCTTCATCATTTTTCCATCAATAATTTTGATTGTTTCAATGTGCTCAAACTATTTTAAAATGAGTTTATCAAGTGAAGTTAAAAAACCTTGAAAATGGACATTACCAGCAGTGAGGTGTCATCAATTTCTAACATCCATAATCCACCTAAAGTTCACTCCACCTCATAGAAATGTAGCAGAATTCACCTCTCTTATGTTGGCGATCCCACTCAGGGATCTGCTTGTACACTTGTCACGGCTGAGGGCCAGATACAAAATGCTGGATACAATGATGAGGACAGTGCAGGTGAGGGGTGGGGGGGGGGGGGGGGTGGGGGGGGGTTGGGTAAGTTTGCTGCTACCTGACCTTCTTCTTGTCTGGTTTAAAGTTGTAGTTGCTGGGTCAAAGATGTACTTAAGTCAGAGAGGTGGAGGGTTTTGCCACTTCCACTGGAACTCAGCTTGGCTCAGTGTAATAGTAATTAAAGTAAGGTTCTGTCTGCTTAAAGGGCTGCAATGGGTAGAAGCAAGCACCTCATCCAAAGCAATATGAGAATTAATAACACTTACTTGTTGCAGCCATGCACACTGACAATGCTTATATAAATTATCATGATTAATTTTCAATGTGATTCACATCAGTACAGATCATCGTTTACTGTTTTAAGTTCTTTATATTGAAATTTTTTAATTAAGAGAAAATTGATTAAAATATTATGAACAGTTGCAAAATGCACAATCACAGGAGTTTACAGCGAAGATATATGTTTGAAATTTAGTAGGAGGGGTCTGCACTACCCTCAAAGAAACCTCAAGGGAATTATTGAGTGACAGAGGAACTGTGTGAGCCTCACTGTATCACATCATGAGATCAGCCCTTTCAAATTCACCTACAGAAATAATCTGCTTGCACTTCTCAACTACAATCTATTTGTGGTCAGCTGTTATTTATGGGGTAATGTAAAGGGATCAGGAGCTGGACAAATGATTTTTATTTGTACCGTAATGCATGTAATGCATTCCGATCAGTTCTGTGCTTCAAAATGTTCCAGTGAAATATTCACTGTTTTGTCCTTCACTGGTAGTTTAACATGAATAAATTGTGTGATGCAAACTTCAAACACCCCCTCTATACCTACTTCCACTTGTCCATCAGTAAAGGAAGTCCTATAGTACTTTCACATGGATGTTATTGGGACTGGGGAGGGCTTGAGTTGGAAGGAAAGGTTGGAAAGGTTGGGACTGTTTTCCCGGGAGAGTAGGAGGCGAAGGGTGACCTTGTAGACATTTATAGAAGTATGAAGGGCATAGGTTCAAGATTCTTTTATTGTCATGTAAGAAAACAGAATATGAAATTTTCTTTAATCAACTGCAAGACAGACAAATATTCATCATCAGTACAAATTACCTGGCGCCCCTTACAGGCAGAAAACAGAGAAATAAAACTGACCTCACCCAGAGTCACTAAGTGTCCAGTACTCCTGCAACCTCCATAACCAGTCTTCAGTCCAAACTATTGGCAACCCAAGCTCCAAATTCAAACCTCTGACACAATCAGGAAGCCCTTAGTACCCTTGCCACCGTCTCGCATCTCGGTTCCAATACTGGGTACCCCTTCAGCCAGTCTTGAGTCAATTTCCTGCAGTCCACAGCCTGATACAAGTCCCTTGGCCCCAGTTACTAGCCACCTGCAGCCTGCGTGGGTTCCTCGCCTCAAATCACCAACAGTGTACCACCTGTGTGCTCCTCAGTCTCACTGATCTGCTGCTGTGGTCACTGTCCTGTGGGTAATCTCCACTGTTTCTCCTTCTCAAACAGGTGGAGAAGGGGGGGGGGGGTGATCTCCCTGTTTTCTGGTGCCATTCGCCACTCTAGTTCCCTGGAATCTACAATCCCTTGTGGCTGATGTCATACACCTTGGGCCCAAACCCCACGGTCAAAGATTTTAAAATAAAACACCATCGGCTCCTTTAACCAGCCGTTTAAAGACTGTACAGAACTGGTCCCTGAATAAAGGTGACTGTCCCTCAGCCCCCTTCTCAGTTCGGGACAGTCGACCAGCAAGGATGTGCCTTCATTCTATTGCAAATAAAAGCCTATCAGTTTTGCTCAACTTCAGTCTTTTGATGGTGCCTCACAGACAATGAACCTATAAATACTATCTTCCCTTTTTTTGCACTAATTTTCTATTTTTAAATCTTGTATTCAGAGAACTGTAATTCACAGTAATTTTGAACTGTAGTGCACAATTCTGCTGCTGCAAAGCAACAAATTACATGACATGTTCTTGAAAATAAACTTGATTCTGATACTGATTCTGGAATGAGCTGCTAGAGGAAGTACTGAAGAAGGGGGCAATGACATCGTTTAATTTACACTTAGACAGGTTCGTACATAGAAAATAGTTTAGAGGGATTTGGGCCAAATGCAAGCAAACAGGGCTGACTCAGATAGACAACGTGGCTTGCATGAATGTGTTGGGCCAAAAGGCCTGTATCCCTGCTGCAAAACCCTGTGACTCTATGACTCAATGGGGTAATGTAAAGGGATCAGGAACTGGGCAAATGATCATTGGCAAGAGCAGAAAGAATAAAACAGAAAGTCTATGCACTTTCAACTACAAAGTGAAGGAGTTTTCTTTTAGAATCTCAGAGCACGGCCAAGCTCCTCAATGAACCACCATCCTATGTAGGAAACTCACAGCTACACACATTCAAATAATTGCTATTTTATGTGTTTTAATGGTGATGATTATTATTAATAATAATAAATGTTGTCCAAGAGATAACTCCTCTGTCAAATATTGCCATGGGATCTTTCATATTCGGCAGATGAAGACCAAGTGTGGGTAAATTATGGACTAAACATGGATAAATTGGGCTAGTACAAGTAAAGATATGATGGGCTGAATGGCCCGTCGTGTCATACAGCTCCATGAGTTACGTGAAATACAAAACATGAAGATGCTGAAATCTTGAGCACACAATCTGGAGGGATTCGAGAGGTCAGGCAGCATCCATGGTAGAAATGATGAGTCATTTTAAAACATTCCAGGTCGGGACCATTTATTGAGACTAAAGTAAGAAGGGGATAATATCAAGTAGATGAAGGGGTAAGAAAAGGAGGGAAAGATGCTGAGAGGGGCTAAAAGATGGATGGGGCTATGGAGAGGGGGAGAGACGGTAGAGAGAGAGAGAGAGAGACCGGTGGGAGGGATGAGGGAGGCGAGAGAGAAAATTAAAGACATTGGTTTAAAGGCTTGAATGTTTGACCATAAGATGACATATGGGACAGCCCAGTGCTCCTTCAGTTCCAACTGCACATTTCTGAGAAAACCACCTCATGCTAAATGTTGGCTAAGCATGCCTGTCACTGAGGAACCTCGTATGTCAGGAGCAGTGATTTCTCAGTGTGCTGGAACACACGGAGGAACGATGTTCAAAACATAGGACGGGAGTGAGATAATCAGCGCAGGCAACCAGCTTTGTGTTTTCTCTCTTCAAAGATGTTGCTGCAGATTTCTGTTTCCACCCGCTGCACTGAAGGTAATGATTCCCTTGACCATTTTGATTTTCATCCAATCTCTGACATTTCCTCCATTCTCTCCACCCCTCCCCCTCTCTCTCTGCAACATGTTTCCAGTTCTGCTGAAGAGTAATTTATCCTGTTTCTTTCTCCACGGATGCTGCCCAACTTGTTGTATGTTGTTCTAATTTTCTGTTTTTGTTCAGAAAGGGTACAACTTGGTTGGAAGTGCTGTAACAATATTTATTTTGTAGTAGGTATGAGAACTGCAGAGTACCTCTCTGTGTAACTTTATGGATTCAAGTGCCACTCCAGAGATCTGGATGCAGAATCTACACTAACAATGCTGGACTGAGAGAGTGCTACAGTGTTGTCAGTGTTTAATTTCCAATTAAACACTAAAGGGAAGAAAATTCTACCCTCACTGGTGGATGTAAAAGATTTCACAACAGTCCTTGATCCAGGGGATTTTCTTGCATTCCTGTCCACTGTTTACACCCTGCCCTAACTTCGCCATTTCAAATAAATTAATTGCCTGGTCATGATCAAACTCCTGCTTGCTGTGTACCTAATAGTGACTTCATTTTTAAAGTATTTTATTGGTTATAAAGCACCTTGAAATGCTCTCTAAAGGAAGGAAAGTGTTCTAAATAAATGCAATTTTTATATTTATTGAATTGATGAAAAGCTCCCACAGGAAATCTACAAATTGTGGCTGTACCTGCCCATTTCAACCTCCTGGTAAAAATCAAACATCACCTGTTGCATTCCCTGTCTTTCTTCATGGAGTTACAGCAAGCTGCTGGTTCATTCCAGTTTCAAGTTGATGCGAAGGGTGGCACGGTTAGTACAATGCTATAACAGTGCTGCACGTGGTATCACAACGCTGTAACAGCATTGCACGTAATGATTAGCACAACACCAGCAATTGGGACTTGGGTTCGAATCCCACGCTGTCCGTAAGGAGCTTGTACATTCTCCCTGTGTCTGCGTGGGTTTTCTCTGGGTGCTTTGGTTTCCTCCCACTGTTCAAAATGTATAGGGGTTATTGGTCAATGGGTGTAATTGGGTGGCACAGGCTTGTGGGCTGAAAGGGCCAGTTACCATGCTGTATATTTAACATTACAAAAAAAATTAAGTTTCTTCCCTGGACCGGAAGACAATCTTCAACACTTTTTACTTATAAGTCATCATGCAGTTTGTAGGCATTTAGTAAGTGCACTGAGTAAATTCAGTATGCAACCTTGGTTACATAAATGATCATACCAATCCACAGAGACCTGGGATTAAATTAAGCATCATTAGTTTTGATGATGACTCTCAGTCTCATGATTAACTGAAACTGCTAACAAAACACCAACTGCACTTAAGATGAGAGATCAAAGACAAATGTATATGTGAATACTAGCTTCAAGATTATGACCCTTGCCCTGTTGTTCAAGCCACAAGCGCCAGTGGGACAAGTTCCAAACCCCTTAAGAAAGTCTGCAACTGCATCTCAATGGTTGTTCTGTTTATGAAATATAACTTTGAGTACTTGTAGGATGTCTGCAACAAGGGTGAAATTGTAAAGGTTCCCAGTTCCAAGTGGTTGAAGGGCCTTCAGGATTGTATTCGTCAGCAACTGAATATTTGCAAAGTTATTACAGCACAGATGAAGGGTGCAGCCCAATCTCGATATCGGATCTTGACCCAAAACATTGACTGATCATTTCTACCCATGGATACTGCCTGACCCAGCTTCTCTTTGTCTGCTCACAATTCCCGTATCTGCAGGTTTTGTGATTCTTCAGCCCAGCAGTGGTGGGTTTTTATGACAATCTGCTAGTTTTGTAGATACCATGAATGGGACCAGCATTTTTTTAAATGCAGATTTGGTGAATAACTTGAATTTAAGTCCACCAGCTCCATGAGATTTGAATTTCTTGATCAGTACTTCTCAATGATCTGCCCAGGGGAGCAGTAGAGACTGCCTCATTAAATGTATTTAAAACACAATGGAGAGATTTTTGAATAGAGGGGGAATTAAGGGTTATGGTGATCAGGCAGGTAGCTTGAGCTTAGTCCATGGCCAGATCAGCCATGATCTTTTTTGAATGGAGGAGTAGATGCAACAGGCCAGATGGCCGACTCCTGCTCCTATTTCTTATATTCATCTAAACAGAACACAAAACAAGAGACAAAATGTACATGTGTTTTGTAACCTTGAGATAATTTCCTTTTGTGAATTGCATGCCATCAAGAGATATGTAGTGAAAAGTGTGCTGATTGGCTGCATTATGGCATGGCACCAATATCTCTGAGTGAAAAGCCCTGCAGAAGGTAATGGACACACCCTGGTACATCTCAGGCAAAACTCTCCCCACCATCAAGAAAATCAACATGGAACACTGCCACCAGAAAGCAGCAGTAATCTTCAAGATCGACACCACCTGTTCTCGCTGCTGCCATCAGGAGAGGTATAGGTGTCACTAGACTCTCACCAATCCACCAGTAGACTCCTAAACAACTAGCTCAATCAAAGACTCATTTAAGGACTCTTACTGTGCACGTTATTTATTAGTGAATATTTATTTTCTGTATTTGCTCAAATTGCTTACATCACCTTCTTGTTTACATTTCTCTCTCTTGCATAGATATCCATTCTTAAGTACAGTTACTTTCTGCATTATCCATAAGTAGAAATTCTACCTGACCCACAGGAAAAAGAATCTCAGGGTTGTATGTAATGTCATGTATGTACTCTGACAGTAAATCTGAACTTTGAAATTCACTTTCACAGAAATAATATTGGTATATTTTCCATTCAGATTATCCTGCCTGACAATAATAGTTGGATTCCTGGAAATTTTATCCTGCAAAGTTCTACTCTCTCCATTGATCGCATGGTATGTCTATCTATTCTCAAGAGACCATGCTGTTGAAGTTGAAGATCACATCATCCCATTCACTCTTCACCTTCACAAACACATTGTAAAGCAATAATGCTTGGCCCTTAGTCTATCTTTTCTCCAGATTTATAACTGATGAATCAAAGGGTTTGGAGAAATGTTTAAGAAATACTTTATTTCTGATGCTATTGATGACTTTTCCCTTGTGTTTGTTAATTACAGTGTTGTGGAGGTAAACCTTCCAGGACAAAAATGTACCTCCTTGACTGGTCTCAATGGCCTTCAGTCTCCTGACATTAATTTTGATAGATCATCCTTTTGTGAGGCATCCCCTGCTGATTCAATGGAAGAGGTTGATACTGAAATTCTACTCTGCTGGTTTGAAGGGTGAGCAAGGGACACAATTCCAGGCCATAGTTTAAACCGAGCTCTGCCATCTGTCATCAACTTCAAATGCCACAGATGAGTGGCAGAAAGGAAGAGCATCATGTGTTGATTGCATGGATTGTACCTTGACAGCTGAGATCTTCCGTCCTTTTTGCAGGCATCCTGGAACGACTGAGGGTTTCTAGTCTGGAGGCTCCTGTGAGGCAGACTCCACTGGCTGAGGAATGATTCTGGTGAGGTTCTTGCAACCTCTGGGTGTTGCCATCACATTCAGGTTCAGTCACTGTTGTAAAGAAAGAGGCACACCATCTGGGTCATGCACACCAAGATCCCATGAACAGCAATGAGATTATGAAGGGCAAACATTGGATGTTTGAAATGGTGCCATGGGATTGATTGTGTGAGACAGAACAAGCAGAAGGCTCTCGGGGTTAATGCTTTGGTGACAGAGTCCCTCCAACAATGCAGCAGAGTCCCTCGGTACTGCTGAGAGTGAAAGCGTGCCCACAAACTATGGCTCAGAGGCAACACCCCTTGCAGTGTAGTCAGAAGCCTACAGTGCTATGGAGGTATAGTGTGGATTGTGGAGGGCCATGTGGGCTCTCCGTCTGGAACCTGGTGGGAGTGTGGAGGGTCATTTGGTCTTTCTATCTGGTACCTGGTTGGAATGGGGATTACAGAGGGTCATATTACAGAGGGTCATGAGACCTGTTTGGCTGGAGCCTTTTTGGAAGTCCCCTCACCTGCCAATCATGGGTTCTATCTGCCTACCTGTGAGGCTGATGCGTGATTGGCCCTGGCAGTTGACATGTGATTGGTCCTCCAGGTGCAAATCTCTCTCTCTCTCTCTCTCTCTCTCTCTCTCTCTCTTCCTCTTCCCCCCCCCCCCCCCCCACCTCGCCCCTCACTCCTTGCTGCTGTAAGGAGATTATCACTGAACTCCAGGCTGTAGTCCACAGGCAGCTCCAGAGGGCCAAACGTAGATCCCAAGCAGTGGGCGATGCAGGAGACTAGGTTCATTTGATATACTTATTAATTGTAATTAACTTTCTATTTGTTAGTTTGCTGTACCTGCTAGAGATAGTGAGAGTTAGAGGGTACTGTGTGTTTAACCCTTGCATTCCCAATCAGAGATTGAGAATGTTTAGCAGTGATTTATTCACACCTGATGTGTATTATTGCTGTGTATGTGCTCATTAATTGTGACCATTACTGGACTCCAGGCTGTGAGCCTCCGATCGCTCAAGAAGTTTGACAGCATTGGGCCCATCCTGGATCCCAGGCAACGGTGACACACAGTATTCTGTGCTGTGGTTGGAGGGTGCTGAAGAAGTTAAACCTTCATTTCTCGGTATACTGTGCCTGTGTGCTGACCAAGATGTCTAAAGTTCCACCCACACTAGTCCCACCTGCCTTCATTTGGCACATATCCCTCTAAACCCATTCTATCCATGGATCAGACCAAATGTTTCTCAAACGTTGCAATCGTACCTGCCTCAACCACATCTTCTGGTAGCCTGTTCCAGACACCCATCACCTGTGTAAAAAAGTTGCCCCTCAGGTTCCTGTTCAATCTCTCCCCCACTCACCTTAAACCTATGTCCTCTAGTTACTGATTCACCTACTCTGGGAAAAAAGACTTTCTACATTCACACAGTCTATTCCTCTCATTATTTTGTACACCTCCATGAGATCACCCTTCATCTTCCTACATTCTAAAGAAGAAACTTCCATCCTGCTCAACCTCTCCTATAGCTCAGCCCCCTGAGTCTTAGAAACATCCTTGTGAATTAGAATTAGGCAGCAATTAGTGTAAATGAGTACCTGTACTTGTTTGTTGACATGATTTCAATGAGTAAAAGAGCCTGTTTCTGAGCTGACCATCTGCAGCAGTCACTGTGACTGGTTTAATGGTGTGAGTGTGAGAAAAAAGAGATAAATGGATGAGGTTATGGAGAAATTAAGTAGAGGAAAAGGCTTGTATCTCCATTGCAGTTCCTTTGTGTGAATACACAGAGTCTTTTGTCCAGGATAGGGAAATCAGGAACCAGAGGACATAGGTTTAAGGTGAGGGGGAGAGATTTAATAGGAACTTGAAAGGTAACTTTTTTACACAGGTGGTGGTCTGGAACAGGCTGCCAGAGGATGTGGTTGAGGCAAGTGCCATTGCAATGTTTAAAAACACTTGGGTACATGGATAGGGTGGGTTTAGTCCAGTGCTTCTCAACCTCTTTTGCCCTAGGCCGCACATTAATTTTTCAAAAAAATGTACAACCCACCATTAGCGGAAAAAAATTATATATTCAAAAAAAGTTTTAATTAAACCATTTACTCCAAGTGTATTTCAATGCAATTAAGGCCAGGAATACACTGGAACAGACATTTTATATTCAACTACTACTTCAATATGTCATCCATCTCAAACACACATTCAACAATTGTCGCCACTTCAGTGGGAACCTTGCCCCTGATGCTGGCTGCAGATTTTTTTGATTCGAAGGACTAATTTTGTTAGTTTCAACCTTAAATCTCCATGTTTTGCAATTTTCAGTCAGTTTCTCTTACTTATAGCAAATCACTAACAGCACTGAAGCCACATTTTACTAAATAAGACAATGGAAAATGTATCAATAGTTTCCTTGCTAAAGTAGTTGAGTTTGGGTATTTATTTTTGATCTTGTTGGACAGCCACATCATGATTCCTTTCACTTTGAACAGAGTTTTCACAGATTCATCATGTTGCAACTCAGATATCTCCTCTTGGTATTGCACTAGAACTTCCGATAAGTCCACCAGCAATGGCTAAGTTAACCAAGAGGGAAAATCCATTGCCTTTAAATCACAATATCTATCAAAATGGTCAACAATGACGTTTATAGCAGCATTAGTTACCTCACACTTATTCAACAAATAGAAATGACTGAAATTTCTTGCAAATATCTTCCTTTGGCATAATTCTAAAAGTGTCAAGAATCCAAATAACTTTGTTTTTGCATCAATGAATGTTATATTTGCTACTTGGAGTTGCTTGTTCAATGTACTTAGTTTCTCAAAAATGTCCGTCAAGTAACTCACATAAGCATCGCCATCTGTTGTTAGCAAGAGCTTCATTTCAGGTTTGTCCTTCAAAAACTCGCTGAGAAGATCAAACAGTTCCATAAACCTTTTGAAGCAGTTTCCCTTTAACAACCATCTTACTTTAGTGTGAAGCAATAATCTCACATGTTCTGCATTTTTATTGACACAAAACTGCTTAAACAAACATTTACATTAGGCATAACCTTTGATGGCATCGATACACTTGATCATAGAATGCAGTATCTCGTGTAGAACAGGGGAAACTTTCTTGGCAATGAAGTTTTCTCGGTGGATAACAATGCACAATCAACATGATTTCATTTTCATACTTCATTCATTTTAAACAAGTGTTTTTTTTACCCATCAGCAGGTACACCATCTGCAGCACTAGATACAATGCTTCCTTTTGGTATTTCATTTTCAACCAAATAATTTTTTGAGCTTGTAGATATCAACTGCAAAAGTGTCTGTTTCTAATGATTCACAAACCACATCCCTTCTTGAAACTCTCACATATGCCAATAGGCCCTTTCAGGTGGCCTGAACACCCTCTTGTAAAGCCACACAATCTCCCCTTTACAGCTAAATACATATTCATCTGAATGCGGCAGAAACGCCTCTGAGACATTAACGCCAACCGTCTTCCAGGAGGGATAATCAGCAGAACATGGCTTCCTGGGGGCAGGCTAATGACTCTATCACCCCGTGACCCAACTTCCCGCTGTCTGACAGCCCCTCCCCGCTGTGCTACCTGACAGCCCCCGCCCCACTGGAGAGGGGAAGTTGGCGAGGGATGTCGTGGCAGGAATGGCTGGCGGAGGACATCAGGGGGCAGCCAGTGTGGGCTGTGACAGATCAGCTGGCTGTTCCTGCTCCGGGGCCGCTCTCTGCAGCTCAAAATGCGGCATAGCAATGACGGTCTTCCCTACCCATAATCCCCCATGCAGCTGGAACTGTTGTGGGAAACAGAGCGGTTCCACCTGCGTGGGGGATTATGGGTAGGGGAGATGGCATTGCTATACCACATATTTATGATGGGTGGCACTGAGGCACCAGTCACCCCACCTCCATCAGATCTGGAGGTGCTACAAGGCGCCTCTGGATATGAATAGGCCCTTTCAGGTGGACCAATAAATGCTCCAGCAGCTTTTTAGGTCTCCCACCTGAAAATTGCGTTCGCAGTTTTAAATCCACTCCTGTTGCTGGCCTCAAGGTGGAGGGTCCACCTGAAAGGGCCTATAATAACAGAGCCTCACTGTCTTGTTCATTAGATTCATCCAGATGGATTGAGAACTTTCGTGATTTCAATTTCTCAATAAGCTGTTTTTCAACATCTTGACCCATGTCATCTATTCTGTTGCAGACATTACTGTTACTCAAAGGCATTGCTCGGACATCTTTGTCATCCTTTTACAGAAATGTTTTGAGAAACAATGATACTGCAGGTTTAATCAGTTCTTCCCCAATTGTATGATTCTTCCCATGTTTTGCAATCACCAGAGAAATTTCATCGCTAGCTTCAAGGATACAATTCAGGGGCTGTAGTTTGCACAGTGAATAATGAACTGATTTTTGATCTATTTTCAAACTTTCTTTCAGTGATTTAAAATATTCCAATTTCGAATTGACATGGTTAGGATGTTTTACCCTCAAATGAGCCTGAAGACGGCCAGCTTTCATTGATTCATTTGTCAAAGTCTGTTGGCATAATAGGCAAAAAGGTGCACATTCATCGTGTACAGCAGGTATTAGCCCAAACTTCAAGAACTCCACTGAATATTGATGAACCTTTTGCTTGCTTGGTCTGCTCATTTTGAAAATACAACAACAGATCTGAAACAAAATTTTATTATGCCTTAGAATTGAAAAATGCAATAAAGTAATGATCAAATCAAAGGAAGAATACTGGCCCTAAAAATATATGAAAAAAACATGAAAAAAAACACTAATGCGGTTTCTGACATTTTTTTCCCCTTGCGGAGAGTGCATCAAAACTGCACTAGCCTCATGCTTTACTTTCTGGGCTCCATTTTGCCAATTTTGGCGACCCCTCAAGCTGACACCTGGGGTGGACCCCACCCCCCACCCCCATCAATGCGCAAGTGCACAAAGATACATACAGGTCTCACTCACTACTGAACTGAAAAAGGAAAGGGGTATGGAAGGAGACATGATTGTCGGGATAATTTGGAATCCTTGTCCCCAGTCAGATCATTTGGAATGGATGATAATAAGACCAGTCAGAAAAAATCCAATTATAATGCTAACCAAGGATAGCAACAGTTAAAATAAGAGAAACAAATGGAGAAACAACAGAGAAACATTGGAAGAGCAAAAACACGTTATGAAAATAAAAAGAACAAAGTGATTTTACTTAAAAGTCACCACAATTGTGTTGAACTGATAGTGTTGCCAAGTCACATCTCTCACACCAACATAACGAGTTTATTTTTCAAACCAACATTTTAATTATTCCCCAAAATATTCCTACGCCCTGCTAGAATATTCTTAAGCCCCACGTCCCGTCAAAATATTCCCATGCCCTACTGGTGGGGTGATCACCCCACCTTGAGAATCTATGGTTTAAAGGGATATGGACCAAATGAAGGCAGGTGGAATTAGTGTAAGTGAGATAATACTCAGAATATTGACAGCTACATTTTTTTTCGAAGTTCTGCGGCAGAAGAGCAACCAATTAATCAAGACTGACAGGTCAATCAGTGAATATTAGACATGGGTCTGTTGCTAATTTAGTTTCTTGAGCCTGACAACCATATTTCACTATGACATCCTCTGCAAGCACAGTCTGTGAAGACAAACCAGAAAACTCTCAAGTAATCTTTCTTTGGCTTGGCTTCGCGGCGAAGATTTATGGAGGGGGTAAATGTCCACGTCAGCTGCAGGCTCGTTTGTGGCTGACAAGTCCGATGCGGGACAGGCAGACACGGTTGCAGCGGTTGCAGGGGAAAATTGGTTGGTTGGGGTTGGGTGTTGGGTTTTTCCTCCTTTGCCTTTTGTCAGTGAGGTGGGCTCTGCGGTCTTCTTCAAAGGAGGTTGCTGCCCGCCAAACTGTGAGGCGCCAAGATGCACGGTTTGAGGCGATATCAGCCCACTGGCGGTGGTCAATGTGGCAGGCACCAAGAGATTTCTTTAGGCAGTCCTTGTACCTTTTCTTTGGTGCACCTCTGTCACGGTGGCCAGTGGAGAGCTTGCCATATAACACGATCTTGGGAAGGCGGTGGTCCTCCATTCTGGAGACGTGACCCACCAGCAAAAGACTTTTTCATTGTCTATGGTCTCTATTGTGAAGGTTTCAGGTTCTGTGTTCTCATTTATCCATCAGATAGAAACTTTTACACTCAAGATGCTCTTGTCTCTCGTCAGGTGATGGACTTAGCTGTAATTACTTGGCTGAAAGTCACACCAACTAGATACATGGGCCACTCTTGCATCTCATATCCAATGAGCTCAGATACAAACCTAGTCCCTAATAGGATCTTGCTGCATATTATTACATGTAGGCCAATTTTGGGGCTTGCCCACTCCATGAGGTGGATTGTGCACGTAAAGCCTCTGCAGTTCTCTGTGGTAGGGTATAGCTGTGTTCACAGATATGCAGAGAGTAAACCAAAGTAATCACTGCCTTGTCCTTTCAGGTTTGGGTCCTCCTGCAAAGCAACAGTTAAATTTATTTGGGTTTTAAACATGTTTGCCTGTCAGTGTACAGTGATCAAATTACCCATGGTTAAATTGTAGGGCAGCAGATGTTAAATCATGGCCATACCCATCAATCAAGCTTCTACCGACCTTTTTGGACTGTCTATTTTGGAGGTTTGGGTTTAAGCGTAATGTGGCAACACAGTATTAGAAATAAACAGTGTTGCAACTGGGCTGGGAAATTCAGGGATAGGTGATAAGTGCCAACCTCATGTGAAATGGAATCAGGCTGTTGTCTGTGTGGAGAGTGTATCATCAGGTTCACCAAAAGTGAGATCTTTCTGAATCAATCTTGTAAACCTTAAACTCGAGGACATTTTTTTAAGGTGAAGGGGGTATGTTCAAAGAAGATATGTGGGGTAGGTTTTTTGCACAGATGGTGGGTGCCTGGAATGGGCTACCAGAGGAAGTGGTGGAAGCAAAGACGATAATAGATTTAGGAGGCTTCTAGATAGACACATGTGTGTGCATGGAATAGAGAAATAGGCATTGATAATGATAATGAATGAATTGGGTGTACATTGTACAGCGTATACTGTAAGTGTACTGAAATTCTTCCTTGTAGTTCAAAGCACACTATTTTTGAAAAACTATCAAACAATTAAAAAAGAACAACCTGATGAAACAGCATTCTCTGGTACTCGGTGCAAAACATGCAAACACACAACCAGATGTAACACACATACAGATAACCGATACATATACAGGACAAATATACATATATAAAAATAAATAAATAATGTTGTAATGTGCGTCTAAAGAACCAAAGACTTGTTGATCCAAACCAAGGCTTTTATTATCTAAAGACTGGAGCATATCACAAGTAGGTCGATCAGTCCAGAATGACATGGTCTGGCTAGGAGCAATCCTTTAAGACCTGCCAGTAGGTGTGGCTACACTCTCAGCCAATCACAGTCATCCTACACTACCATCTGTATATATGTACATATAAACATTGGTGATAGAATCTGTACTATCACAATTGCTTAATAAATAGTGGAGTTTCGGATGGTTAGCAGTTAATTTAGTCGTTCAACATTCACACTGCTTGCAGGAAGTAACTGTTCCTCAGCCTGGTAGTACTGGCTCTGATACTCCTGTATCTCTTTCCCGATGGGAGTTGCTGAAAGATGCTGTGTGCGGGGTGGCAAAATCAACGAATTTGCATGCCCCCTTCAGACAATGATCCTGATAAATCACATTGATGGGGGGGGGGGGGGGTGTAGGGAGGCCCTAGTGATCCACACTGCCAGTCTTATGGTCCTGTGGATTGACCTCCAATCCAATTCTCTATAGCAATTGTACCATACTGTGATGCAGCTGGCCAGGACGCTCTCGACAGAGCTCCTGTAGAAGGTTGACAGGAGTTGTCAACCTTCTCAGGAAGTGCAGTCGTTGTTGCACCTTCCTGACAAGTGAGGCGATGTTGTGTATCCAGGACATGTAACTTGTTAAGTGGACTCCAAGGAAATCTCTTCACCACTGAGTTAATAATGTATAGTGGAGGGTTGTCTTTTCGAGTCCTCCTGAAGTCCATAATCATCTCCTTCATCTAGTCCACATTGAGACTCAGGTTGAGATTTTCCACCTCTTCTCTGTAGTGTGACTCATCATTGTTGCTGATGAGGCCAACTACTGTTGTGTCATTTGCAAACTTGATGACACTGTTGGAGCTGGATCTAGCGATGCAGTCGTGGGTCAGTGGCATAAACAGGAGTGGGCTGAGCCCACAGCCCTGAAATTTGCCAGTGCTCAGGGTGATAGTGCTTGATATTCAGCCGCTGACCCAGATAGATTGTGGTCTTTCCGTTAGGGGTGATGAGACAAACAGGGATGATGATTCCCAACAAGGACAGCTTCTCCACCAGCCTCTGGGGAATGATTGTATTAAACGCCGAGCTCAAGTCGATGAACAACAGCCTGACATATGAGGCTTCGTTGTCCAGGTGGGTCAGGATGGAGTGGAGGGACAAGGTAATCGTATCATTGGTGGAATATTTCTTTTATAGGCAAATTAAAATGGGTCCAGTGTCTCTGGGAAGTGTGCTTTGATGCATTCCATCACCAGACACTTGAAGCATTTCATAATGGTGGAGGTGAGTGCCATGGGACCGTAGTCATTGAGACCTGTTATTATTGCCCTCTTTGGTACCGGGATGTTGGTGGCTGTCTTGAAACCCATGAGGATGATGGTCTGCTGAAGTGAGGTGTTGAAAAGTACTCGGTCAGCTGGTCTACGCAGTCCTTCAGTACCTGACCAGGTATGGTGTTTGGTCCCCTGCCTGGTCTGGGTAGGTTTCTCCTCACCTCGGCCTCAGCTATGCAGGGCATCCATTCATCAGGGGGACATGGAGCCCCTAAAAGTATATTTATTTGAACTAAAAAGAACCAATAAATACAACAAAACAGATGGATAATAAATATTTACAGTTAACCTTGTGCAAAAAATAGTGACAGCAATAGTACAGAAAGTCCTTTGTAGTGTCAGAACAGTCTCTGATTAATGCTACACAGGAAGGTTCAAGAGCCTGATAGCTGTTGGAAAGAAACTGCTCTTAAACTTAGAGATGCTGGACTTGAAGATTCTGTACCTTCTGCCTGAAAGTAGCAGTGAGAGGAGGTCGTGACCAGAGTGGTGGAGTACTTTATGATGTTGGCTGCCTTCTTGAGGCAACGTCTCACATTGATGCAATGGACAGTGCATTTGTTTAAATTGGGCAAGATGTTCAGCACAGGCATGTGGGCTGAAGGGGCTATCCCTGTGCAGTACTGTTCTAGATTCTATGTTTTCAGTTCTTTCCCCAGGAGAGCCCCTCCAATATTGTCAGGTTTATTTTAGCTCTTCAATTCTGAATTGTCAGCTGGAAATCCAGAACTTCCTCCAATATTGGGAGGATTTATTGTCTTCAGCCTCCATTGCAACTCAATTTCCATCCCCTAACTCCCATTGGACTTGAAGAAGCTGAACATGATAGTTTATCTTTGAGACCAGATTTTGGTTTGAAACTTGTGGTCCCACCACCAATACTAGCCCTGGGAACACTGCCTAATGGTGAACCTAATTCAGCCCATCCATTGTTAAGACACTCCTCCTTTGTCTTTAGATTTGATGATCCTAACACCCTTCAGACCTTCCCGTCACGAGCCCTGTCCTCTCTGTAAACTCTGAGCCTTATATCTCCAGTGTCACCCATCTCCCAGTGGAGTAAACTGCAGAAGAACACGGTAGATGCTGCCTGTTTGATTGGTGTTCTTCACATATGTGTACAACGAATACACATTAGGCATTTGATCAACTGTGTGCAAATGTTTGACTAATTGAAGGAAAAAAGTTTCTGTGTTTGCCCATTATCACTCATGAATTTTAGCTTTAACATGGTTTCATTGACCACTGCACACACCAACAGCAGTCTGTAATTTTCTAATATAAGAAACGGGCAGCATGCAGCGCATTGAATCTATATCTGTTCACATTGCAATCCTATTTTCTCACGTTTTCTGATAGATCTCTCAGTTTACCTATCTGTAAGGAGTTTGTGCATTCTCCTCATGTTTGTGTGGGTTTCCTCTAGGTGCTCTGGTTTCCTCCCTCTGTACTGGAGTCATAGGTTAATTGGGGTATTTGGGCGGCATGGGCTAGAATGGCCTGTTGCCATGCTGGACGTCTAAATTAAATTAAATTAAAAGCCAGTCAACTCCACTCTGATCCTCCCACCACTTACCCACACGAAGGGTAATCTGCAGAGGCCAATTAACCTACTAATCAACATCTTTGTGACATGTGAGAAAACAGGAGCACCCAGGAAAGACTTGCTTGGTCACAGGGAGAACATGCAAACTTCACATAGACAGCACAGGAGGTTAGAATTGAACCCAGGTCTATGGAAATGTGAGGCAGTGGTTCTACCCGCAACACCATGGTTTAGAAGCTCCTTGGAACCCCAGCAGTGCATGAACGTGTATTGTAATCAGAACATTATTAGCAAGCCAGCATTTATTGCACAGCTCTGACTGTTCCTCAAGAAGATGGTGATGTCAACATAGAGGCTTGCTGACTTGGCTCAGAGAGCATTTTAACAGTAAATTGGAGGGGTGAACTTGGGATCATGTAATGGCCAGACCTGATAATGATGGTGCATTTCTTCCTTTGGAGAGCATTGGGGAGCCAGATGGATTTATACGAACAATACAGTAGTTTAAGTTGTAGTGTGACAGTAAGTCAAAGCGTACGGGGTAAAGTGTTACAAAGACAAAATGCAGGGTATAGAGAAAAGTATAGTTAAACCATTCAGGGGCATCATCTTTTACCAATGTGAGGTCCATTTAAAAGTCTGATAACAGTAGGAAAGAAACTGTCCTTGAACCTAGAATATGGTGCTTTGAGCATGTACTGTACATACGCTGCTGAGCAGAAGGAGGGGGAAAAAGAGAGTGGGACCGGGGATGGGATGTTTTCCTGAGATGTTGGGAGGTATGGACAGAATCAAGTTGCTTCTTCCTAAATTATTATCTGAATTTAAACAGAGGTTGTGGTGGGATTTGAACTCAAATCTGTGGACTAGATCACACTGTGCCATTAAACCACCATCATAAACATATTCCTGCTGTAAAATGTATTTCACTTGTGGTAATTACTTGTTCAATTTCATGAAACATGAGTTCTGACATTTTAATTCAAATACATTTAGATTAAAATGTGTGTAAATGTATTGCGAGATGCAGTGAATTTTTTGGATAATTGACATTTCTGGGCTGCTTATTGTTTATAAACGTGTAATAAGTCAAGTGAATCTGTCATCAATAACTCAGAAGTGTGTCTGGCATTTGTGTAAATGACACCCTGCTCCTGGATTACTTACAGAACGTCGGTGCTGAATAGTGCTGAAGCAGGAGGTGTGGGCCCAAGTGGAGCATCTCCTGCAGTTACAGGGGTAGGTGCCAAGGGGGAAATTAGTGGGGAAGGAGGAGTGGATGAGGAAATCATGGAGGGAATGGTCCCTGTGGAAGAGAGTGGAGGAGCAGAGAAGATGTGTCTGGTGGTGGGATTGTGAATTAAGTGGCAGAAGTGGCGGAGGATAATATGTTGGATGCTGAGGGTGGTGGGTTGGTAGATGAGGACAAGAAGAATCCTGTCCTTGTTATGCATGGGGGCGGAGGAGGCCAGGGCAGATGGATGGGTAATGGAGGATATGCTGATGAGGGCTGAGTTGATGGTGGTAGAGGGAAAGCCACATTGTTTAAAGGAGGACATCTCTGATGATCTGGCATGGAAGTCCTTGTCCTGGATGCAGATGTGATGGAGATGGAGGAATTGAGAGAAGGGAATGGAATCCTTACAGGGGACAGGGTGTGAAGAGGTGCAGTCAAGGTAGATGTGGGAGTTGGTAGGTTTATAGAAGTTGCATGTCGAGAGTTTGTCTCCCAAAATGGAGACAGTGAGAACGAGAAAGGGGTCAGTGTTGCTAGAGATGGACTATGAATATGAGGTTAGAGTGGAAGTTGGCAACAAAGTGGATAAAGTTGATGAGCTCATCATGGCTGGAGGAGACAGCACCAAAAAGTCATCAATATAGCAGAGGAAGAGTTGAGTGGCCTTGCCTGTGTAGGCTTGTAGCATGGATTGCCAACAAAAATGCAGCCATAGCTGGAGCCCTTACAGATAACCATGACTACTCCTTTGACCTGGAGAAAGTGGGATGAGTCAAAGGAGAAGTTATTAAGGGTAAGGACAAGTTCAGCCAGTCAGGGTGGTGATTAAGGGGTACTGGTTGGGTCTATTGTCGAGAAAGAAACAAACAACTTTGAGGCCTTTGGTATGGTGGATCGAGGTGTATAGTGATTAAATGCCCATGGCAAAGATGAAGTGGTCAAGTTCAGAGAACTGGATGTTGTTAAAGTGATGGATGGCATGTGATATATCCCGGATGTAGGTGGGAGGGATTGGAACAGAGGGTACAAAACGGAGTCAAGACAGGCAGATACCAGTTTGGTGCACCAGGAATGCATAGAAACAATCAGTCTACAGGGACAATTGAGTTTGTGAATCTTGGATAGGAGGTAGAACTGGGCAGTGTGGGGTTGGGAAACAATGAGGGTGGAGGCTGTGGGGGGGAGATGACCAGAAGTGATGGGTTCAGAGAGAGTGTATGAGACTGTGGTGTGATGAGGTTTAGTGGGGTCCTGTTGGAGGAGTAAGAAAGAGGAGGTGTCTGAGATCTGTCGTCTGGCTTCAACCACATAGGGGTGAGTGTGTCAGACCACAACATCACCACCCTTGTCTGTGGGGTTGGGATTGAGTGGTAGCAATGATGAAGTGTTTTGAAAGACTCCTGTCTGAGCGGCGACATGGATCCATTCATATTTGCCTATTTAGCAACACCTGGACAGCAAAGGATACATCAGGATACACTTTATCAACCACAGTTCACCACTTATCACCATCATTCCCTCAAAATGATCAGCAAACTCCAAGACCTGGGACTCAACACCCCACTGTGTAATTGGATCCTGGATTTCCTCACCTCCGGACCACAATCAGTGAGGATTGGTACAAACATCTCCCCCACAATCAGCACCAAAGCGCTGCGTTCTTAGCCCCCTGCACGATTCGCTATACACTTATGACTGTGTGGTTTGATACGACAATAGCGCCATCAACAAATTTGCTGACAATACCACGGTAGTGGGTTGTAGAAAAAAGGGACCATGAGTCAGCATACAGGAGGGAGATTGAAAACCTGGCTGAATGAAGCACCAACAACAACCTCACACTCAATATCACCAAAACCAAGGAGCTGATTGTTGACTTCAGGAAGAGAAAACCAGAGGTGCACATCCAGTGATCATTGGGGGAAATCAGAGGTGGAGAGGATGAGAAAATTTAAGTTCTTGGGTGTCACTATCTCAGAGAATTTTACCTGGACCCAATACACTAATGGCATCGTGAAGAAAGCACGTCAGTGCTTCTACTTCCTCAGGAGTTTGCGGAGGTTTGGTATGACACCAGAAACCCTGGCAAATTTCTACAGAGATGTGGTGGGAAGTGTGCTGACCAGCTGCATCACAGACTGGAATAGGGACACCAATACACCAAATGTAAAGCCCTGCAATAGGTAGTGGACACAGCCCAGGACATCACAGGCAAAACCCTCCTCACCATCAAGAAATTTTACAGGGAAATCTGCTGTCAGCGAGCAGCAGCAATCATCAAGATCAACACTACCCGGCACATGCTCTGTTCTCATTTCTACTATCAGGAAAGTGGTATAGATGTCACAAGGATTGCACCATCAGGTTCAGGAACAGCTGCTACCCCTCCACGATCAGACTCCTCAACAACAAACTCAAGCAAGGTTTAATTTTAGGACTCTTACTTTTGGACTATTGTTTTTTTTTCTTCTCTGTATTGCACATTGATGCACAGTAAATAACTCAAAAGACTAAGGCTGAGACTGAGTCACTGATCTACAGGCTTTTATTCACAATGGACAAGGACCTCATCCTGTGGCATGACCCGGGCTTTCTGGGGAAGGGTCAAGGTGTTAGAGGCTTTAAAAAAGGTCAAAGAGGGAGGGGCCACAGATACAGTCACTGGATGGGGCGGAACCAGGTAATCAGGGGTACAGCAGTTCACCACACACAGCCAGTTGGTTTACATTTCTTTATTTGTTTACATGTGTACAGTTTTTTTTGCTCTACCAATAAGTGGTAATTCTGAAAGAAGAATCTCAGGTTTGTATGTGATATCATGTATGTTCTCTGACAATAAATCTGAAATTTGGTATGTGCTCAGATAGTAGAGGGCAAGGTGTTCCAAGGGGTGAGGGGATGAGAGATGGTGAGGGGAGTAGTGAAGTTGTGACAGTTGATTTCTCAGCGGCAGTTGGAAATATAAAAGTCTGGGTCAGGTAGAAGGCTGGTATGAGGTGCCTAGGGGGAGGAAGAAAGTTTGAAGCAGGAGAAGAGGTCTGTAGTGAGAGGTGGAGCCTTCACAGTTATTGCCCCTCACCGTCCTTTTAGCAGTTGAAAATGCTGTAACAGTAGTGCTTACTTTTGAATAGTTTTTAAAAACCTCAGAATTAAAACCAAATGAATAAAAATAGAAGAAATGAATTTCACTAAAAATGTCAAAAACCCATGTGGTCATCGAACACCAAGACTGATAAACAGCAATGACACACTGTGTATAAAGACAAGCTGTGGCACTGAACTGCTGTCAAGAATTCTACGCCTTTCTCCAATGGGAGCTGATAAACATTAAAGTATTGGCGTTGAGTGCAATACAAAAATGTGCAATACACAAACTTTCTGTGTTGGAATCTTCCAAAAGGAGGTGAATGTGTTATCACTTTCTTCCTCCCCCTTGGCACCTCATACCAGCCTTCTTTAGCAAAGAAAGGTCACCAGTTATGGTATAACTTAAAGGTATGTATAACCTATAATAATTGCAAGTTAATCCATGCACGCTAAATTGTAGGTCAGGCTGACCATTTGGAATTGTGCACCATTGAATGATCTTGCCCATGTTTTATTTCGCAATCACCCACAACTTTTGCAACTCATGATTTTCACAGCAAGGTCAGTTAGCCCAGGCTTTCTACTTGTACATTTTCTTACAGAGATACTTTTGGTGCATTAACCCTGAGTCTGCTGCAACTTCCACACACAGAAATGATTAAATATTAAAGTGAAGCAAATCAATTTTGAAGATTCTGCTCTTGTGTGGCATTTGATGCCAAAGATAATGTCACTCAGCCTCAGCCCCCCTGGTTTGATCCTGGTCTTGTCTGCTGTGGAGCAAACCAAGGAGAAGCTGGAGGGACTCAGTGGGTCAAGCGGCATCCATGGATAGAAACGGTTGGATGATGTTTTCCCTTGTCAAGACTGAGTGGTGGAATTTACTTGTTCTCCCCCTGACCATGTGGGCTTTTCCCAGATGCTCCAGTTTCCTCCCACATTCCAAAGATGTGCTGGGTGCATTGGCTGCTGTAAGTGGCTCTCAGTGGATAGGTAGTGGCCAGAGGGAAGTGAATGGGCACACATACAAGAAGAGTTTACAGGGAAATAAAAAGGGGTATAGGATTGTTCAGCTAGGAGCCAACATAGACTGCTGTGTAGTGATAGGTAATTCAAAACTCCCCCATGGAATTTAGTATGAGACTTACAGTAGTTTAACTGGCAAACTAGTCTCCAGCAATAGCAAGGGATATGGATAACTGAATGCAACATTTACAGATATATAAATAACCTTCCCAAGGAGATTGAAATCAGATCAGATATCAGATCAGGTACTATTTATTGTCATGTAATAGAACAGAAATGTCATATTACATGAAATTCCCTTTAGTCTGCCATAAGGCAGACAACAATTCACCATTGACATTATTATTGCTGGGCACCCCTTACAGTCAAGAAAGAGAAGCAAAAGAGAGGGCAAAGCTACCGGCCTGCAGCTTGACAACATTTCACAGGAGTTCAACTGAGTGTGTCCTGTCTGGATGCATCATTGCATGGTATGGTAGCTGCAAAACCTTGGACTATACAATACTATACAATACAGAGACAAGATCAAAGCAGCCGAGTAGATCACTGGAGTCTCCTTTTCCTCTATTGACAATATTCATTAGGAGTGTTGCTTAGATAGGCTAAAAGAATTATTAAGGATACCTACCATCCAGCACACTGTATTCATGACCTCCTACCATCTGGAGGGAGGTACAGGAGCATCAAAATCAGGACTGCCAAACCAGGAAATATCTTCTTCCCATAGGTGGTGAGATTGATAAACGGTGTCTTATAATTGAGTAAATCATTCCAAAATATTTATATATATTTATTTTAGATTATATCTTTAAGCATATATGTGATTATTATGTGCTGTATAGTGTGTGTGCGTGTGTGTGAATGTGCGCGCGTGTGTGCGTGTGTGTGCGCGCATGAGAACCTGAAATTTATATGAAGTAAGCTCCATGTCTCTGTGATCTTCTCCCGACTGTGGGTTTTTTCTATCTTTTTCACAACCTGAGTAGGTCTCCATGTTTTGGAAATGATCAGGTTAAACATTGGTGCTGGCAGGAGTTCAAGTCAAAAATCTATATTTACTTTGACTGACAAGCATTGCTTTGGCAGAGACTGCACAGCAGATGAACATGAACAGATCGTCAGTATTTGGTTACTCAAACCCAACTTTACTTACACTTCAAGCGATGTGTTTTCAGGAGGTTACCAAGGTTAATCCCATGTATGCAAGTAGTGTTTTCCTGTCAAACTATTGAAAACTCAGTTGGTTCAGAAGTGTTGAATGCACACAGGTAATGACTGAAATGTAGGATCAGGAGTGCTCAGAACAAAAGCCTAGCCTGGAACCCCAGTGCAGTACTGAGGGAGCTCTTCACTGACATTTTTCTGTTGTGATATAATATTGAAGCCATAGAACAATACACAAAGTGCTGAAGGAACTGAACATAACATTCAGCATTCATTTTATTTTAAATTGTATTTATCATTTGTATCAATGCAAAATATAAATTCAATAATATAATAACTTAAAAAACCATACAAAATGATACAATAATTTTTTTATTTTCTCCCCAACCCCCTCCCCCCAAAAGAAAGAAGAGAAAAAAGAAAGTAAAAAGAAAAGGAAGGAATACCTACTTCTACATATTATTAACATACATAATATTCATTGACTATTTTTTATAATTACTAATGGAGAGGCACGAGCAAAGTGGAAGATGTGGATGGACGTTTATTCATATAATCTATATATGGTTCCCAAATTTTATAAAAGTTTCCAATTTGATTCCTTAAACTATGTAATTTTTTCTAAAGATATACAATTTTGCATTTCAATATGCCATCTGTCTATTTTTACCAAATTCCCAGTTTTCCATGTTACTGCTATATTTATTTTTTTTTCTTGATACTTATCCAATTTCAATTTTATATCTTCTTCATAAAAATTCCCAAGTAAAAATATTCTTGGATCTTTTATATATTTATCTTCATAATTTGTCCTAACAATTCACTCAAACCTTTCCAAAACTGTTCCACTTTCATACAGGACCAGACCGAATGTAAAAAGGTCCCTATTTCCTTATTACATCGAAAACACTTACCCAGATAATTAGAATTAAGTTCCATTCAGTTTATGAGGAATATAATATAATTGATGAAGAAAATCATATTGAACCATTTGTTATCGAGCATTAACTGTATTTGTAACACTCTCTTGTCTCAATTTTGACCATATTTCCTCTTGGATTTGTATATTTAAATCTTTCTCCCATCATAATTTTGATTTATATAAATCTCTTTTTCTTTTAGTTTCTTGTAATTTTATATACATATTAGTAATACATTTCTTAATAATAAATGTATCTTTTATTATAGTTTCAAATTAACTTCTTTCTGGGAGTCTCAAATCTGTTCCTAATTTATTTTTTGAATATGATTTTAATTGATAAAAATATGCAAAAATTCTATTCTTTTTATATTATATTTATCTTTTAATTGCTCCAAAGTTAAAAAGAAAGATCCCAAAAAACAATATTTTATCCTTCATACTACACCAATGATCAAATAAAGAATTATTCAAAGTGAAAGGAATAAGTTGATTTTGTTTTAACAACATTTTAGGTAATTGATAATTTTAATCCCTCTCCCATATGAATTCCATTCCATATTTTCAATATATGTTTTTAAATTGGTACTTCCACTTTTCCTTTGAACAATTCAGTATTCCATTTATATAAAATTTGTTCTGGGATAGTTTTTCCAATTTTATTCATTTCAATCTGAACCCAAGCTGTTTTCTCACCTATTTGATAACAGGAGGACAAAAACCTTAATTGAGCAGCTTTATAATAATTTTTAAAATTCAGTAATCTTAACCTCCCTGATCAAATTTCTATGTTAATTTTTCAAGACCAATTATTAATATTTTACCTTTCCAAATAAATTCTCATATCTTCTTTCTTTGGCTTGGCTTCGCGGACGAAGATTTATGGAGGGGGTAAAAAGTCCACGTCAGCTGCAGGCTCGTTTGTGGCTGACCAGTCCGATGCGGGACAGGCAGACACGATTGCAGCGGTTGCAAGGGAAAATTGGTTGGTTGGGGTTGGGTGTTGGGTTTTTCCTCCTTTGCCTTTTGTCAGTGAGGTGGGCTCTGCGGTCTTCTTCAAAGGAGGCTGCTGCCCGCCAAACTGTGAGGCACCAAGATGCACGGTTTGAGGCGTTATCAGCCCACTGGCGGTGGTCAATGTGGCAGGCACCAAGAGATTTCTTTAGGCAGTCCTTGTACCTTTTCTTTGGTGCACCTCTGTCACGGTGGCCAGTGGAGAGCTCGCCATATAATACGATCTTGGGAAGGCGATGGTCCTCCATTCTGGAGACGTGACCCATCCAGCGCAGCTGGATCTTCAGCAGCGTGGACTCGATGCTGTCGACCTCTGCCATCTCGAGTACCTCGACGTTAGGGGTGTGAGCGCTCCAATGGATGTTGAGGATGGAGCGGAGACAACGCTGGTGGAAGCGTTCTAGGAGCCGTAGGTGGTGCCGGTAGAGGACCCATGATTCGGAGCCCAACAGGAGTGTGGGTATGACAACGGCTCTGTATACGCTTATCTTTGTGAGGTTTTTCAGTTGGTTGTTTTTCCAGACTCTTTTGTGTAGTCTTCCAAAGGCGCTATTTGCCTTGGCGAGTCTGTTGTCTATCTCATTGTCGATCCTTGCATCTGATGAAATGGTGCAGCCGAGATAGGTAAACTGGTTGACCGTTTTGAGTTTTGTGTGCCCGATGGAGATGTGGGGGGGCTGGTAGTCATGGTGGGGAGCTGGCTGATGGAGGACCTCAGTTTTCTTCAGGCTGACTTCCAGGCCAAACATTTTGGCAGTTTCCGCAAAGCAGGACGTCAAGCGCTGAAGAGCTGGCTCTGAATGGGCAACTAAAGCGGCATCATCTGCAAAGAGTAGTTCACGGACAAGTTTCTCTTGTGTCTTGGTGTGAGCTTGCAGGCGCCTCAGATTGAAGAGACTGCCATCCGTGCGGTACCGGATGTAAACAGCGTCTTCATTGTTGGGGTCTTTCATGGCTTGGTTCAGCATCATGCTGAAGAAGATTGAAAAGAGGGTTGGTGCGAGAACACAGCCTTGCTTCACGCCATTGTTAATGGAGAAGGGTTCAGAGAGCTCATTGCTGTATCTGACCCGACCTTGTTGGTTTTCGTGCAGTTGGATAATCATGTTGAGGAACTTTGGGGGACATCCGATGCGCTCTAGTATTTGCCAAAGCCCTTTCCTGCTCACGGTGTCGAAGGCTTTGGTGAGGTCAACAAAGGTGATGTAGAGTCCTTTGTTTTGTTCTCTGCACTTTTCTTGGAGCTGTCTGAGGGCAAAGACCATGTCAGTGGTTCCTCTGTTTGCGCGAAAGCCGCACTGTGATTCTGGGAGAATATTCTCAGCGACACTAGGTATTATTCTATTTAGTAGAATCCTAGCGAAGATTTTGCCTGCAATGGAGAGCAACGTGATTCCCCTGTAGTTTGAGCAGTCTGATTTCTCGCCTTTGTTTTTGTACAGGGTGATGATGGTGGCATCACGAAGATCCTGAGGCAGTTTACCTTGGTCCCAACAAAGCTTGAAAAACTCATGCAGTTTGGCATGCAGAGTTTTGCCGCCAGCCTTCCAGACTTCTGGGGGGATTCCATCCATACCTGCTGCTTTGCCACTTTTCAGTTGTTCGATTGCCTTATATGTCTCATCCAGGGTGGGAACCTCATCCAGCTCTAGCCTTAGGGGCTGTTGAGGGAGCTGGAGCAGGGCGGAATCTTGGACTGAGCGGTTGGTACTGAAAAGAGATTGGAAGTGTTCTGACCGTCGGTTGAGGATGGAGATCTTGTCGCTGAGGAGGACTTTGCCGTCTGAGCTGCGCAGCGGGCTTTGGACTTGGGGTGAGGGGCCGTACACAGCCTTTAGAGCCTCGTAGAAACCCCTGAAGTTTTTATTCAAACTACAAAAGAGCATTTCTAGCATATGAATGGGTAATGATTGAAATAAATATTGTATCCCTGGTAAAATATTCATCTTAATACAATTCACCCATCCTATTAACATTATTGGTAAATCTTTACATCTTCTCAGATCTTCTATCTTTTTTAATAGTGGTGAATAATTTAACTTAAATAAATTATTTATATTTCTATCAATTTTTATTCTAAAATATTTAATTGCTTCATTTTGCCACTTGAATTTTGTCAATCTCTTACATTGTGAATAATCCATATCGACCATAGACCATATAACCATATAACCACTTACAGCACAGAACAGGCCAGTTCGGCCCTACTAGTCCATGCCGTAACAAATCCCCACCCTCCTAGTCCCACTGACCAGCACCCGGTCCATACCCCTCTAGTCCCCTCCTATCCATGTAACGATCCAGTCTTTCCTTAAATGTAACCAATGACCCCGCCTCAACCACGTCTGTCGGAAGCTCATTCCACATCCCTACCACCCTTTGCGTAAAGAAATTTCCCCTCATGTTCCCCTTATAATTTTCCCCCTTCAATCTTAAACCATGCCCTCCAGTTTGAATCTCCCCCACTCTTAATTGAAAAAGCTTATCTACGTTTACTCTGTCTGTCCCTTTTAAAATCTTAAACACCTCTATCAAGTCCCCTCTCAATCTTCTACGGTCCAGAGAAAAAAGCCCTAGTCTGCACAACCTTTCCCTGTAACTCAAACCTTGAAATCCTGTCAACATTCTCGTGCACCTTCTCTGCACTCTCTCTATTTTGTTTATATCTTTCCTTTAATTTGGTGACCAAAACTGTACACAGTTTTAATTGAAAAAGCTTATCTACGTTTACTCTGTCTGTCCCTTTTAAAATCTTAAACACCTCTATCAAGTCCCCTCTCAATCTTCTACGGTCCAGAGAAAAAAGCCCTAGTCTGCACAATCTTTCCCTGTAACTCAAACCTTGAAATCCTGTCAACATTCTCGTGCACCTTCTCTGCACTCTCTCTATTTTGTTTATATCTTTCCTTTAATTTGGTGACCAAAACTGTACACAGTTTTAATTGAAAAAGCTTATCTACGTTTACTCTGTCTGTCCCTTTTAAAATCTTAAACACCTCTATCAAGTCCCCTCTCAATCTTCTACGGTCCAGAGAAAAAAGCCCTAGTCTGCACAACCTTTCCCTGTAACTCAAACTTTGAAATCCTGTCAACATTCTTGTGAACCTTCTCTGCACTCTCTCTATTTTGTTTATATCTTTCCTTTAATTTGGTGACCAAAACTGTACACAGTACTCCAAATTTGGCCTCACCAATGCCTTGTACAATTTCATCATAACCTCCCTACTCTTGAATTCAATACTCCGATTTATGAAGGCCAACATTCCAAATGCCTTCTTCACCACACCATCTACCTGAGTATCAGCCTTGAGGGTACTATTTACCACAACTCCTAAATCCCTTTGTTGCTCTGCACATCTCAATAGCCTACCATTTAATGCATATGACCTATTTTGATTTGCCTTTCCAAAATGTAACACCTCACACTTATCTGTATTAAATTCCATCAGCCTTTTCTCAGCCCACACCTCCAGATTTCCTAAATCACCTTTTAATCTACAGTAATCTTCCTCACTGTTCACAATACCACCAAGCTTTGTATCATCCGCAAACTTGCTTATCCAATTCTCCACCCCTACTTCCAGATTGTTAATATATATAACAAACAATAGTAGACCGAGGACCGATCCCTGAGGAACTCCACTAGTCACTAGCCTCCAATTGGACAAACAATTTTCTACCACTACTCTCAAACACCTCCCATCCAACCATTGCTGAATCCATTTCACTACCTCCTCATTTATACCTAATGCCTCCACCTTTTTTCCTAACCTCCTGTGGGGAACTTTGTCAAAAGCTTTACTAAAGTCTAAATAGACAACATCCACAGCTTTCCCTTCATCAACCTTTTTTGTAACCCCCTTGAAAAACTCAATCAGGTTTGTCAAGCATGATCTACCCCTGACAAAACCATGCTGATTACTCCCTAGCAATCCCTGTACCTCCAAATATTTGTAAATACCATCCCTCAGAACACTTTCCATCAACTTGCCCACCACAGACGTCAGACTCACGGGCCTATATTTCCCAGGTTTACATTTAGACCCTTTCTTAAACAGCAGAACCACATGCGCCACCCTCCAATCCTTTGGCACTACCCCTGTGGCCAGTGACATCCTAAATATCTCTGTTAATGGCCCCACTATCTGTCCACTAGCCTCCCTGAGTGTCCTTGGGAATATTTTGTCCGGTTCCGGAGATTTATCCACCTTTATCTTTTTCAACACAGTCATCACTACCTCCTCGGTTATCCTTATATGCTTCATTACCTCCCTACTATTTTTCTTTACCTCAACTGGTTCAATATTTTCTTCCCTAGTGAATACCGAGGCAAAGAAATCATTCAAAATTTCCCCCATTTCCTCTGACTTCTCACTCAGCCTACCCTCACTATCTACAAGGGGTCCAATTTTATCCCTCACTAATCTTTTACTTTTAATGTACTTATAGAAACCCTTTGGATTTATTTTTACTCTGTCTGCCAAAGCCTCTTCGTGCCTTTTTTTGGCCTTTCTAATTTCTTTCTTAAGATTGCTTCTACACTCCTTGTAGTCCTCCTTCAAATTGTCAGCTCCCTGTTCTTTATACCTCTTGTACACCTCCCTTTTTCTCCTAACCAAATTTCCAATATTCCTCGAAAACCAAGCCTCCCTATGACTTCCAGCCTTTCCTTTGATCCTCACTGGGACATATCTACTCTGTACCCGCAAAATTTCTTTTTTGAATATCCTCCATTTTTCATTTACACCCTCACCTGAAAATATCCTGTCCCACTCAATACTCCCCAAATCCCTTCTTATTCCTTCGAAATTTGCTCTTCTCCAATCCAGAACCTCAACTTTAGGCCCCTCCTTGCTCTTCCCGAAAACTACCTTAAAACTAACAGAATTATGATCATTAGACCCAATTGGATCTCCAACATTAATGTCTGATACCTGACCTAGCTCGTTCCCTAATAGGAGATCCAGTATTACACTGTCCCGAGTCGGTTCTTCTACTAATTGATTCAGAAAACAATCTTGAACACATTTAACGAACTCTAGCCCATCCAGCCCTCTAACTGTATGGGTATCCCAATCAATGTGAGGGAAGTTAAAATCTCCCATGATCACTACCTTATGATTCTCACACATATACGTTATCTCTCTACACATTTGTTCCTCTAGTTTTCTTGACCCATTTGGTGGTCTGTAATACACCCCTATTAGCACCCTCATGTCTCCTTCACCCCTCAATTCCACCCAAACAGCCTCACTGGACGATCCCTCCAGACCATCTTGCCACCTCACGGCAGTAATGTCCTCCTTAACAAGCAGAGCAACTCCTCCCCCTTTTTTACCCCCTGATCTATCACATCTAAAACAAATGTATCCTGGAACGTTAAGTTGCCAGTCGTGCCCCTCTTGTAGCCAGGTCTCACTAATTGCCACAATATCGTGACCCCAAGAATCTGTCCATGCTCTAAGCTCATCTACCTTGTTCACTATGCTTCTTGCATTAAAATATATGCATTTCAGAGAATGACCCTCACATACATTCTCTTTTCTACCTTCTACCCTAATCTCCATCCTACCTTTGTTATCGTTTTTATTCTTATCTAGATGGCCATGCTCCCTTGACATTGCTCTCACACTCTGTTCTCCACCCCCCTGCCAAACTAATTTAAACCTTCCCCCACAGCTCTAGCAAATCTGCTTGCCAGCACATTGGTCCCCCTCCAGTTCAAGTGGAGTCCGTCCCTTTTGTATAGGTCTGACCTTTCCCAGAAGAGATCCCAATGATCCAGAAATCTTATCCCTTGCCCCCTGCACCATCTCTTTAGCCACGCATTCATCCTCCACATTCTCCTATTTCTACCCTCACTAGCACATGGCACCGGCAGCAATCCAGAGATTACTACCTTGGAAGTCCTGTTTTTTAACTTCCTACCTAATTCCACATAATCCTGTTTCAGGACCTCATCCCCACTTCTAGCTAAGTCATTGGTCCCCACATCGACCACGACTTCTGGCTGTTCTCTTTCCCCTTGTAGAATGCTATGTACTCGATCAGAGATATCCCTGACCCTGGCACCAGGGAGGCAACATACCAACCTGGATCCCCGATCTCGTCCCACAAATCTCCTATCTGTCCCTCTGACTAACGAGTCCCCAACTACAAGGATCCTGTTCTTATCCCTCCTTCCCTTCTGAACCTCAGGGGCAGCCCCCGTGCCAGAGATCTGACCCCTACGACTCATCCCTGATAAGCTGTTCCCCCAGCAGTATCCAATGCAGAATACATATTGCTGAGTGGCACTTCCACAGGGGTACTCTGCACTGGCACTCTCCCTCCTTTCCTCACAGTCACCCAATTCCCTGACTCCTGCCTTCTAGGGGTGACTGTCTCCCTGTAACTCCTCTCTATCACTGCTTCTGCTTCCCTCTACTTCCCTTATGATCCTCACTTTTATCAACATTAACTTTATAACCCGATACTAATCCATATTCTTTTAATCTCATATCCAATTTATTCAACAATATGTCTGGTCTTGTTAAATATACTATAACATTTTCCACAAACAAACTAATTTTATTAACTCAAATCCCTTTATATCTTTATCACTTCTAATTATTCAGCATTCATGAAAGACCCTGGATAGTTCAGTTAGTAGGGCATCAGACTTTTAATCTGAGGTTCCAGGGTTCAGACTCTGTTTAGGGATTGTCCTGTCTTTCAACCTATATTTTATCACCTCCTTCCCATACTTCTTTCATAAATGACATGAGGAACTATTCTAAAGAAGACTGGGGGATTATCTTTGCTGCTCTGGTAAGCATTTATCCTTGATAAAACTCCTATCTAGTCAATATCAGATTATGGGAACTTGTGTGAAAATCGGCTAGATGTTTCCCATGTTATAACTTCTCACAGATGGTAGAGATCTCTGGAATTCTCTACCCGAGGGTTGTGAAGGCTGGATACATTTTTTAAGCCAGGGATTGAGAGCTGCAGGGAACTGGCAGAGAAGAGGAGTTGAGGTAGATCATGTCATATAGTGTGGAGGAGTGGCCTCCTCCTGTTCTCCTGCCTTTTTGTGTAACAGTGACAAAAAGGTCTCAGGCAGAGTTGAGGTGAAGGGTGGGTGTATGAGGAAGGGGAGACATTTACGCCACCAGCAGTGTGGGTGAAGGGAATTATGAGCCGATTGACATGCTTGATGTTTCCGGCCCACAACACTGCGCATGACCTCAGCAATGGTGGCCAAATATGATGTCCAAATCAAATTAAAACTCTACTGCCTGCACCTGATAGATATCCTTCCATCCTGTCTATCTCAAAGCCTCTTAAATGTAAAGATTGTGTGCTTCCACTATTACCCCTGGAAGCTTTCCATTCCAGGAACCCACCACCATCTTTAAAAAATACTTGCCTCACACATCTCCTCCCCCGTCCTCAACTTAAATGCATGAACTCTGGTATATGACCCTGGAGAAAAAGATTCCAACTGTCCACTCTATCAATTCCTCTCAATTCGGTAGACTTCCATCAGGTTGCTACTCAGCCTCCAACACTCTAGATCACACATGTCAAACACTGGCCCGCGGGCCAAATTTGGCCCGCGATATAAATATATTTGGCCCGCAAGATCATATCAAAAATTTATTAGAGGTGGCCCGCTGGCTGCCGCCCCAGTATAGCGCATGCACAGTAACTGCTGTGTCCCAGGGTGAGAGAGAGAGAGAAAAATCCTGGTCCTTGAAAAGTAGTGGTGGGTGGTTTTATAAACACGCTGTCGTGTCCCCCCGCCCACCCCCCCACCGCAGCGCGACCTGGCCGGTGTCAGGGGAAGCCAAGGCCGCTTCCCAGTGCCTGGAACCCCAGTGGCACAGCGTTTCTTGGAGCTGCAGATGGAGTCAGGACGCCGGAGGGAAGATTGGGGCTCCCCGCAGGGCGATGGGGGCGCCGGCCGCCGGCCGCCCTGCGCCTTCCCACCAGACCAGCGGCGGGTGCCCGGAGTACACGTGGAGAGCGAGGCTGGTTGGGCAGGTAGGGTGGAACCCCACGCCAATCTCAGGAGTGGCGTGGGCTGGATCGGGATTAGCCGCGCTCACCTGCTCCTCCACCGCTGACTGGGATCCCAGCGTGGTCCTGAGCGCGGAGACTGCCCTGGAAAGGTTCTGGGACACCGGCACGGAAAGAAGAGCAGGGTCCGTAGAACATTACAGATTAGAAACAGGCCCTTCGGCCCTTTGACTCTACCTCGTGAAAACCCAACACTGGAGAAACTCAGCGGGTTAAACCGTATCCTTTATCCAGCAGAGAGGTACCTGACAATGTTTGGCCCTTGATCCCCCTCATCAATGTATGAGCGAAAGTCTGTGGTTCTTATAAAAACACCAGAAGGGAGAAACTCAGCAGGTCAAAGGGGGTCCGGGAGAAACTCAGCAGGTCAAAGGGGGATCCGGGAGAAACTCAGCAGGTCAAAGGGGGGGGTCTGAGAGAAAATCAGCAGGTCAAGGGGGAGGGGTCCGGGAGAAACTCAGAAGGTCAAGTGGAGGGGGTCTGGGAGAAACTCAGCAGGTCAAGGGGGGTCCGGGAGAAACTCAGCAGGTCAAGGGGGGTCCAGGAGAAACTCAGCAGGTCAAGGGAGGTCCGGCAGAAACTCAGCAGGTCAAGGGGGGTCCGGGAGAAACTCAGCAGGTCAAGGGGGGTCCGGCAGAAACTCAGGGGGGGCCTGACCTCGCCAGGACCGTTGCCCACTTCCCCTCCCTGCCGCAGGCCGACCCGCGACTCACGGTGACGGGGCCGCTGATCCGCCGAGATGCCGCCCTGCAGCGAGAGCCGATGCCCCCGCACTGTCATTGTCCAACCCGATTTCCCGCAAACCCCGCCCTCCCGCACACAGGCCTGAGTAAGTATTATGAACTTTAATCTCAGGATAAAATGATCTTCCAATAGTTTCATGTCACAGTGATAAATATATTCCTGGTTAAAAATGGTCCTGCACCTGGATACAAGCTCATTAGGCATAAAACTTGAAACTTGAAAAGTGTGTAAATCAAAGGATATCTGTACCAATGGAAAAAGGGCATGGCAAATAACCCTGCTAGAGTTCATGCCCACAATCAGTCACCCATTTGATTGTTTCAGGAATCATGTTATTCTCCCACATTCTCAATAGCCCTCAGATTTTACTATTCGACAGCACACTAGCAACATTTGACAAATCCTCTATAAAGAAATATTATTTATTGAATATTTTATTTCTCATTTGTTAATGCTTCTGGAAAGAGTTTATCCAAAACTATTATTAAACATTTATTTTAATAAGAAAAAGTTTAACATTACATATGTTGAAAGAAGAGAAAACATGCAGGTGTTGTTGAAAATTTTCAATAAATATTTAGTTCGGCCCTCGACTTAGTCCAAGTTTTTAATTTTGGCCCTCCGTGAATTTGAGTTTGACACCCCTGCTCTAGATAAAAGACCTCTCCCCATAATTCAAGCCCTTTCAACCAGGCAACTTCCTGGTAAACCTCTTCTCTACCCTTTCAAAAAGCAGATGCATCTTTCTTGCAATAGGGCCAACAGTTAATGGCACAGCTGGCATAATCGTTAGCATAACGCCTTTACAGCGCCAGCGATCAGGACCATGGTTTGAATCCCACACTGTCTGTAAGGAGTTTATATGATTTTCCCATGTCATTGTGGGTTTTCCCCGGGTGCTCTGGTTTCCTCCCACTGATCGAAACGCATCAGGGGTGTAGGTTAATTTGGATGTAAATTAGGCAGCATGGATTTGTCGGCAAAATACCCTGTTTCCGTGCTGTATGTCTAATTTTAAAAATTGAGAACTGCACATAATATTCCAAGTATGGCTTAACCAAAGTTTAGGTTGCAACATTACTTCCTTACTTACACTCAATGGGCCTCCCAGTGAAGCCAAGGATATCATCCTTCTTTACCACCCTCTCTACTTGCAGCCACTTTCAATGATCCTATGTCCCTTTGCATGTAAATTCTGTTTAGAATTCTGCCACCTCTATTCAATGGTATGAAGGAGAATGGAATTTGCCATTGTTGAGCTGTATATTTGAGAGATTTGGGCAATTGTGGTTGAGCGATTGCCACACAGGTGCATAACCTGCAGTAGTATCCAGAGGGACTGACACCATCTGTTTCTCCATGAGCTTCTGACTAGGTCCTGAAAAACTCTGAACCCTATGGTCTAAGTTTCTCCCCTTTGCTGCCTCCACCAAGACCTCTGGTAACAAGGGGGTGGGATGCCTGTGGGGTGTTGGTACTCTCCCCTTTCTCCTTCTCTCTCTTCCCCCTTACCCACTCTTCCATTCTACCTTTCCTCCTTGCCTCCACCCTCTCCACACAATCTCAATTCCTCACTCTCCTTCATCACTCCCTTCCTTATCCCTCCTTTCCTCATTCTTGCTTTGTTCCTTCCCTCTTGCCTTCTCATTCTTACCCTTTTCCTCAGCTCATTCTCTTTCCCTTCTCCACCTCAATCTCTACACCTCTCGTGCTTTCCCTCTCCAACTTTCTCTCCTTTTTTCTCCATCACACCTCACTCTGCTCTTCTTCACTCATACTTCTCATATTATCAATTCCCTCACTTCCTTGTTCCCAGAGAGAACAAGTAAGTTTCTCTCCAGTCCCTCTTTCTCCCTCTTCCTCACTCTGCAACTATCCCCTCCCTCACTTTTAATCCTCTCCTCTCCCTCTCCCTTGATCTCTGCCCTATCTTTCTCCATTCTCCCCTCTTCCTCATTCCCTTCTTTCTCTTTTCTCTCTCTCCCTCACCCTTCTCCTTCAAGAAACCAACCTATTAAAAGATTCACCCCATCCCATCCGACCCTCACCCGATAGGAAGATTCATGAGATCACACACCAGCAGATTCAAGGAGACAGATTATTTCTCACCACAATCAGACTCCTGAAAAGGTTGCAGGAGAAGGCGAAGTGAAGGGGAGGGGGTGTGTTTAGGGAATGTGGTGGGTTTGGTAGGTGATGCCAAAAAGTAAAATCGCTGAGTTAATGGAGGTCTCGAGGAAGGACTGGGACCTTTCCCATTCAAAGCACCAACTCTCTCCCTCAGAGCTGGTTCTACAAAGTGAATCTGAAGGAGCCCAGTTATTGATGTTGGAGACTCTGAAATCTGGGAACTCAGGATTTTGGATGCCTTATGGCTAACTTTCCAGACTATTTATACCGCAACATACCTTTCATATATTTTTTGCACACAAGAGAGTAATACTTTTTCCACTATGACTGATGAGTTTAAAGGGCGCACAGTAATCAGGGTCCTGGGGAGTTTAAAGGGAACACAGTAATTGGGAGGACTGGACAGACTGGACAGAATGGATGCAGAAGGAATGTTTCCAATGGTGGGGGAGTCCAGAACCCGGGGCCATGGTTCAAGGATAATAGGCAAACCATTTAGAACCAAGATGAGGAAGAATTTCTTTACCCAGAGGGTGGTGAATCTATGGAATTCATTGCCACAGAGAGCAATAGAGGCAGGTTCATTGAATATATTTAAGAGGGAATTAGATATATTTCTTCAGTATAAGGGAATTAGGGGTTACGGAGAGAAGGTGGGGTCAGGGTACTGAACTTTAAGATCAGCCATGATCTCATTGAATGGCGGAGCAGGCTCGAAGGTCCGAATGACCTACTCCTGCTCCTATCTTCTATGTTTCTATGTTTATTAATCAGGGTCCTGGGGAGTTTAAAGGGAGCACAGTAATTAGGGTCCTGGGGAGTTTAAAGGTAACTTGGAGAAAAGGTCTTAGTGAGTTTAAGGGCAGTATAAGAAACAGAGCAAGGGTGTCAAATACTGAACCACTGAAATTTCCAAATACTGGATAGGGAACCATTGTAGTTTTACTGTATTTACTGTTAGATTTAATGCAATACGTGATTGTCCAAAAAGTCATGGGATGACATTAAAGGGGTTTTCAGATTACAAAGTGGTAAATACTTTTCTGTATCTTTTTATAAAATAAAACTAATGAAAACTGGAGGAAATGCGATTGCTTGATTGAAATATGTCTGCACAAGTAGATGAGTATCTCCTATACAATCCACACACAGATAATTAGGAAAAATCCCAGATCTTGTGAAACTGTGTGGTGGGAGCCCAGGAGAACATTTCACTGTTACAAATTTACTTTCCTGAGTGCATTTCACATTCACATTCACTTTCAATTCTGTTCATCAGGGTGTCGTGATGCTGAAGAAGTTGCTGATGGACAGTAGTTTATGGGAAATTGACAAGGCTGAGTCCCAATAACAAAACTTATGTTTTTGTAGCACCTATTGCAGCAATTCACCAAAGCAAAACTAATTGGCCACCAAATCATGTAAGGTGATATTAAAATATAGAACATTATAGCCCAGCCACAATGTTGTGTTGATCTATGTAAACCGACTCACCAACAGTCTAATCTTCCCTAACCCATAACCCCTATTTTTCTTACACCCACGTGCCTAAATGATTTGAATATTCGGGCAGGTGATCAATAGCAGGTAGGTTTTAATAAACATGTTACTGGAAATTAGAGACAGAGAGAGAAAACCACAGTTAAGCCATTCAGTCCATCGAGTCTGCTTCATCATTCAAATCCTGGTTGATGTATTCTTCCTCTCAATTGCTTTCTTCTTCTTTCTCCTATAACCTTTGATGCTCTTAGTAATCAAGAATCAATCAAGCTCCACTTTAAATCTACCCAATGGCTTGGCCTCCACAGCCATCTGTGGCAACAAATTCCAAAGACTCACCTGGCTGAAGAAATTTCTCCTCACATCTGTCCTAAAGGGACGTCCTTTAATTCTGAGGCCGTGTCCTTTGGTCCTAGACTCTCTCACTACTGGAATCATCTTCTCCACATCAACACTATCCACTCCATTCAATATCTGGTAAGACAATGTTCAATTAAGGAAAGGGCAGTACTGAGGCAGTATCACACTGTGAGAGCAAGGGTGCAGAAGTCAAGGTCTGCAATGCTGGGAAGACGGAGAAAGATAATGATTTAAACAGCTGAAATGGGATTTGAATTGAAGGGAGGTTTTGTGTGGGAGTGTGGGAGTACTCCGGCACACTTCTTGTGGGTAAAGATCTGCTGTCTCCAACTACACATTTCAAGCAATTAGCTGGTAATTTGCCAGGGTGGATTTACATCACCGTGGAACCATTATCTTTTGTCTAATTTGTTCAATAAAAGTTTAACATCGGTGACTCCACCACCAGTTCACTGCTGATTAGCTGAGCGGCCGGTTGTTGATGACTTTTCGATAGTGTCTTGAAGGCCTGCGAGCCTCAGCCTCACTTCAGAGGAGTTTGGAGGCTTTGATGGATTGCCAAGGAGCCAGTTCATGAACCATACAGGAATTTCAGTTCATCATTCTGCTATTTCATCATCCAGATCAAGGACTCACATCTTGGACTCTTGTTTTGATGTGGGAAATGTGGGACGGTGCGCCCTAAGGAGGACTGAATTGGCATATCTTCAATCAACATGAGACTTGCCCTCTCCTGTTTTGGACTGTTGGTTTATTATATGCCAGGCTTGTCTTCCGAAAGACTTGGGCCCTACAAGAGTTGCGCTGGGCCAGGAAATCCATAGTGGACTTCAATGACCACTATAGCCAGGGATTATTTTGCATCACTGGAAGGTGAGAATGCGGTCATACTTTTCCCCAACCATCACAGTTGGAAAATGCACAAAGGCAATGGTGGGGAGTGATGGTACCTTGGGCATTATTACGAGTGCAAAAATGGAGGGGAAATTAATGATTTGCCTAAGAAATGCAAAGGCAATGGGTCTATTCATGAGTTGAGTTGATTTGCGGACTCATCAGCTGCCTGTCATTTCTGCGGCCTGGATGAGACTGTGTTTCTTGTAGTTATGGAGTGTGCAAGGATGGGAGGCCCAGCTCGCGAGCTTGAAAGGGTTGCTCTTTAAGTTCAGACTGCATTTCAGCCTTGTGTTTCTGATCTTTGGGCACTCAGTACAGACAGGGGAGGGTCGGGCGAGGGATGTCCTCATGGTTCTGGTACTGGGCTTTAAGGAGGTTCATAACAAGAGGAGAAAGACGGAAAGACAGAATTCCAGATCTTGGGATTCATTATTGGAGGAGAGGTCATTGCAAACTCTGCAGCCTATGTCTGACCAGTCACCATGAATATTTATATTGTTATTCCTCATTCAAGTTCAAGTTTATCTTCATCTGACTGTACATATATAAAACCAGGTGAAACAGTATTTCTCCAGACAATGGTGCATACACAGAACACTGATGGCATAGCGAATACTAGTTGGTAGTTGAGTGGAAAAAAAAGGTTGAGAACCACTGGCCTATAGGAAACAAAGGGATATAACCACTGTTTCGGGCCTGAACTCTTCATCGTCACATGAGCGAAAAGCAGGCAGTCGACTGAATAAAAAGGAGGGAGGAGGAGGAGAGAAGACAAGGGAAAAAGGGATGGGGAGAGAACACAGGCCAACAGGCAAGAGGTCATCGGTGGATATGGGTGAGGGAATCCTTAGGTTCTTGTTGCTGGAGATTAGCAGCTCCAGTGCCAACACCAACAGCTGGTCTCCCTCTGGTGCTACATTGCAGAACTGCAGCAGGACTGTGAAAGTGAATACGATTCCAGTGGATGTTTATACAAATTAATAGTGACTAAAGGATTATATATATTAGACCAGCATTACCACATACATCAATATATGTATCTATTATTGTTTACTTTTGTGCTTCAAGTATCTTGTGTATAAGCAGTGACCACAAAATGTTCCTTTTTATTCCATGAAACACAATTAAACTCATTTTAAAAATAATTTTGAAGGAAGGATCTTACAGGGAACACACAGAAGACAGATAGGGACAGAATCACGGGGTTTAACCTGTGGTCTGAGCCCCAGATGAGTGAGACCCTGGGGTCATTTCCTGATTACTTGTGGATGACATATCAGTATCAATAGCAAGGCCAACATTTGTTGCACATCTTTCATAGGTTCAGAGTCCAATAGCAAAGAAGCAGTTCTTTCAGCCCATCATTGCTGTACCAGCTTCTTTGCTCATCTATACTGGTCTCACTTGACCACATCAGGGCATGACCTTCCACACCTTGCCAGTTTAATTGTCTGTCTAAATGCCACTTGAACACAGTGATTGAATCTGATTCCATCACCTTCTCTGGCAGTGAGTTCCTTCCAGATATCAACCACTCTCTGTAAAGAGATCTCCTCGAAATCCCAGCTTACACCCATGCCCTCTTATTTTTGATGGCATCACCATAGGAAAAGATTCTGATGATCTACCCTATCTATGCCTCACATAATCAAATACCCTTCCTCATCTCCCGTCTCATCACAGAAAACAAGTCCAATTGATTTAATCTCTCCTCAATCCAAGCAATATCCTGATGAATCTCCTCTGCACTCTTTCCAGAGCAATCGCCTTCGTTCACTTCAGTTAATACTGTCTTGTCAACCTGCTCCACCTGAACACATCTATTCAGCACATCATTTATTTCCACCACTGTGAACATTCTCTTTGTCCACCCATTGCCTTCCCCACCTTTGATACTTGCCATTCTATCTTTCTCTCTTTCTCAGTTAGGATGCAAGGGGTCTTCACCCTGAAACCTCTCCACAGATGCTGAAAGAGGAGGTCTGCTGCTTGCGAGTAAAGCTCTGCTGTCTCCAATTAACTGGAAGTTTGCCAGGGTTTGCTCATTAAAAGTTTATCATTGGTGACTCAAAAGACTTTGACTCTACAGCAATCAAGTTGGGCCGGGAATTATTTTTAATCGCTGGAAATTAAGAATGTGGTCCTGATACTTGTCTCCAATTATTACTGTTGGAAAATATACAAGGACCTTGGTCATTAAAGTGAGTGTAAAAATGGAGGGGAAATCAGTGATTTGCCTATGAAATGCAAAGGCAGTGGGCCAAATCATGAGTTGAGTTCATTCATGGACTCACCAGCCGTCTTGGTTAAGACAGTGTTTCACGGAACTATGGAGTGTGTGACAGTGCAGTTCCTGCCCATGTGCTTGAAGGGATCGATCCTTAAGCTCTGGCTGCTTTTCAGCCCAATGTTCCTGATCTTTGGGCTCCTGATATGAAGAATGGAGGGACAGTCGAAGGTTGTGCTCATTGGCCTGGTATTGGGGCCAACCAAGGTGGCCATCCATGGGTCCAGGTCAATGGTTCAGCTCAGGCAGACTGCCTGACGCTCTTCTGAGAACACCTTTGTGTCTATGTATCTCTGTGTATCTCAGCGCTCACGGCCATTTTGGAGGGTCTATGGGAATGGGTGCCCCCCCCCCAAAGGTTTGACGGTATTGACATAGATAATCAAGTTTCAATTTGGAACTTATGTTTTGTGTGATAGCCTGAATTGTAGGCTAATATAGTACTTGTAATTTTTGGATTAAGAATAATAAAGGGATGGCATTGATTTACCACCAAGAAGACAAAAAAAGGGCAGTACTGAGTGAACGCTCTTGTCAACCTAGAATTTATGGTTGTAAAAATCCAACAGTGCATGTACAGAGATCTCTGAAAAGTGGGGGAGTGTATCTTCATTCATGGCTGTGGGGGTTTGGAAAAATTTTGCTTTGCAAAGTCTCTGACTGTAGGCTGGGTGCTTTGGGGGCAGTAGTAACTGGCAGATTGCCAGGTGTCATTTCTGGTCTTGAGTGAGAGCTGGATCATTACCATCAGTGAGTCCCCTCCCACCCGAGGACTTTTGCCCAGGATGGGTAGGGGAAAAGTTATATCAATGGCTCCTTGAACTCGTGAGGCTGCAGGAATATCGCGCTGACCCGCATGGTGGGAGGACGGCACTAAAAATTCCCACTATATATGCTTCCTTCACTGCATTTTTCTTTTGAAAAAAAAGTGTGTTCCGTGGTGTGTATCATCATGGTTTGGCAATTACTGATTGCGTAGTTCAGCCATTTTCAGTCTTTTTTTGGCTATGGCCCCCTTAGGACTCTGCTCAAAGTTGATGGGCCCCTTTCCAGTAAAGCAGTTAAGTTTGATTGCTATCTTCCATACTCCTCATAAAAAACATAAAAATATTTGTTTTGTGAGGTTAAAAGAAAATAAGGCTTTTACTCTGAGCATAACAACCACCGCTTGTGATTCCAGAACAAACAAATAAGAAACCATTCTTATCGAACATATAGGAAAGAAGAAAACACGAAAATTCATATTACAATTTTTTATAAAGATTCTTAGACAATAATGGTTTGTATACAAAGCATTATTTGAGGACCTTAAGCATAAACTCAAGGAAGTGAAAGATTTTAAAAAAAATTCTTACTTACAAAATGAAAATTTTAGAGAGGTCCTTGAGCTTGATGTTCCTGTGTAAGATTTTTGATGTTAGACTCCAAATTGGACAGTGATAGTTGAAGGTCACCTCTTGTTGTGATATCAAGTCTGTTCCTGGATTTTGTCAAGGAATCCACCTTACTGAAAGGAAAGGCAATTAAAAATATTTTAACCTTATCCCATCGTTTTGAAAATCTATTCAGCAGATGATTCTTAACCCAAAAATCTTTTTAAACATTGATTGAATATACAGCATGCAATTATATCACCTCTTAATCAACTTCTCTTGATATTCTGCATCAACATGTTGTTCCTCAAATGGATTAAGTATTCAATACAGGATATTGAGGTATAACAGGTGTTACAAGATCAAACCAGCAACCACAAAGAAGGCATATCAGACAGGGGTAAAAATGAACAATTACTTTATTAACAAAAATTCACCTTCAAACTTTAATTCAAAATCCCCCCTTTTATAACAATGTCCACTAATTACTATGCAAATTTCTATAACAGTGTAAAACTAATAAATTCCCCAGCCTAAATATAACATATGTAATTAAAGTCCAAGTTATATTTCCAACCAGCCCACAGAAAAACTTAGACACAAAACACACAAGACTCACAAAACTTCGATCTCAACCGAAGCAAAGATCATAAAAATTCAATTTGTTTGGTAAACTGAAGCCGAAAGATCTTTGAGAGAGAGAGAGAGAGAGAGAGAGAGAGAGAGAGAGAGCACAAAATTCAAAGTTGTCTTGTGTTTCTTGCAGAGAGAGGAACAACTACTTTTTCTGGATCCTTCTGGCTGCCTTCAGAATGTTCATCCTTTTTGAAATCCCAACATTCTAAACTGTCTTCCAGACCATGACTCATGCTCTGGGCCTTCTTCCACTCCACAGCACCACCCAGTGGTGGTTTATCGTCCAAGTCCAGAAATTTTTAGATCATTTTCTGCACATGCACATGCTTAGTCCGTCTCCCACTCTCCCAGCAGTCCACCTTTACCTTGGCTCTCTATGGTCAACACAAAACCACACAACACATAGGCTAATACACAACACAGAACTCTGTAACACAGGTCATAAATCTTTTTCTGCAGAGCTGTATACATTGGCTTTAGGTATTTCACATAAACAGTAATCTCACCGTCCCTCAGTGCCTCTGTAGGTATTTCACATAAACAGTAATCTCACTGTCCCTCAGTGCCTCTGTGTTCAGATGTAAAAATTCCTGATGTCTCTAAGAGCTTTTTAAGGGAAGAAAAAATGGCTTCCTTACTATCAATAAACTTTTTGTGTTTACCCTGTTAAGTCTTGTTCAATAAATTGAGTTTATCAAAAGATATTTGCTAGATAAAATATATTCCCCTTTGCATCAACAAGTTTTTCTCCATCCTTGTTGTGAGAAAGAAGGAAAACAATCATGTCCCAGAATGCAACAAAACCACAAAGACAATTTCCTCTGGACAGTTACCTCACCTTGGTACGCAGCGGCATCTGGAAATGATCATCATTTTATTCACGCATCTGCAGGAATAGGAGATGTGATTTTCTAATCCTCTGAAGGAGATGTGATTTTATAAAGTTTACAGTCTTTATGACAATTGAAAATGAAGCATTTAAATGTCCTAAGTTTTTAACTATGAATGACACAATGAACAGTCAAGATTGAAGGTATAAACATTTTCAACTGTGTGATGAACCCTCTGTATCTTTCAGCTATTGAAGCAGGCACCATCAGTTGTACAGGCAACTACGGTATGTTTTCAAATGGAATATTGTTCTCATTTATGTAATTCTTAACTTCTTCAAAAATAGCCAGTCCTTGAGTATCTGTTTTAACCCTTTTGACGAACATCTCTTCCATCAGCTCACTTCCATTCCAGAATCTGGCATAAGCCATGAGAAGAGTGTCATTCTGTCGCAGAGTGAATAATCATAATGAGAATTTCTTGTATTGTAATGAAATGAATAGTTGTTTTTCAGTGTCCCTTGCCATCTCATCAATACTTTTCGAAACAGTGGAATGACTCAAACAAATGACCTGAATAGGCATTTATGATCTCAGATATTATTATGGACATTGAAGGGAAAATACATATCTCAGCAATGTTATGAGCATTTCTATTTTTAGCAATCAATTCATTTATCTTGTATGATGCAAGAAGACCCTTTTCTAGTTTCTGTGATGTTTCAGTAATCATCTGAGTGTTGGCCTTCTCTCAAAATTACCCTGAAAGGATTTGAAGTAATGCAATGATGTATCTTTCTTCTCTTTATGTACGGTTTCTAAATATTGTTCTGAATGGTTCTGATTTACTACAGCTTAGAATCAAATAAAGAATACACTCACATGTTTCTTCCAGCACACCATGAAGTCAACTTGCTTTATTTTTCACTAGACACATTTCATTTTTCAACTCCCCAAACACTACCCAGCCAAACTCCTCTGACCTTCTCATTGACTCACTGCCACACAGATAATCCTGACACGCTCTATCACCTCCTCCTGCGTCTGAGATTCATCACCAGTATACTATTACCCCTACACATCATATCACTAATGTCATCAGCGGCAATTGGCACTGCTCCTGATGAAGGTAAGTACTTGACCCTGACAGTTTCATCCTGCTTGGCTCGTACTTTCATTTGAAAATGTTTTTTTTTAATTTTAAAGTTCAAACACATGGGGAAAGATGTAATGAAACCATACGATATGTATTCTACCAAATACCTGCTGACACTTCTTTTTAGCTGAAGAACTCTGGGTAAAATTATTTCAGAAGGATCACAATCTGAATTTATTTTTGTTTTGATGCATCACAGTGCGGTCATTTTTATAACCACCTTACAAATATAAATAATGCATGAAAAGTCAAAGTAAGGCAGTGTCTTTGGTTCATTGAACATTCAGGAATCTGATGGCAATGGGGAAGACGCTGTCCTTTTGCCGCTGAGTGCTCCTCTTTAGGCTCCTGTACCTTTTTCCCGATGGTAGCAGAGTGAAGAGGGCGCGGCCTGGGTTGTGGGGGTCCTTGAGGATAGAGGCTACTTTCTTAAGACACCGCCTCATGCAGATGTCCTCGATGGAGTGAAGTCTGGTACCTGTGATGTCGTAGGCCGAGTTAACAACCCTCTGGAGTTTATTCTTGTCCTGAGCATTGGTAACAGAAAGTAATGCAACCAGCCATTATGCTCTCCATGTACATCTGTAGACGTTTTCAAAAGCCTTTTGTGACATACTGAATCTCCCCTAACACCTCACAAAGTATAAACACTGGCGAGCCTTCTTTGTGATTGCTACAACATGGAGGTTCCAGTACAGATCCTTGCAGATGTTGACACCCAGGAATTTCAAGTTCTTTTTTTTTAAATAACGTTTTATTTTTCACACTGTGAACCCTATCAACCAAAATATATACAAATGTTCCTCATTAAATATACACAGTGGTATTTTCTTCCTTTTTTCCCCCCTACCTTCCCTCCAAAACCAATAAATAATCAACATATACAATACAATAAAACCATTAAACAATGTCATCACACAATGAGAAATAAACAATAAAAAATGTGTCATCTACTTTTACACACTGGATCAGGTTGTTTTGTCTTCTTGTCATTTTAGGGGGGTGGAGGTCCACGGTAGGCCCTCTCTGTTGTATTTCATGTACGGTTCCCAAATTTGTTCAAATAATGTGACTTTATTTTTTAAATTATATGTTATTTTTTCCAATGGAATACATTTATTCATTTCCATGTGCCATTGCTGTACTCTCAAGTTCTCTTCTGATTTCCAAGTTGACATTATACATTTTTTTTGCTACAGCTAAGACTATCATAATAAATCTTTTTTGCACTTCATCCAGTTTGAGGCCTAATTCTTTACTTCTTATATTACTTAGAAGAAAGACCTCTGGATTTTTTGGTATGTTGCTTTTTGTGATTTTATTTAATATCTGATTTAGATCTTCCCAAAACTTTTTCATTTTCTCACTTGCCCAAATTGCATGTACTGTTATTCCCATTTCCTGCTTACAACGAAAACATCTGTCTGATAATGTTGGATCCCATTTTTTTTTAACTTTTGGGTCGTGATATATAACCTGTGTAACCAATTATACTGTATCATGCATAACCTTGTGTTTATTATATTCTTCATAGCTCCAGAAAACTGAGGTCCTCCATCAGCCAGCTCCCCACCATGACTACCAGCCCCCCCACATCTCCATCGGGCACACAAAACTCAAAACGGTCAACCAGTTTACCTATCTCGGCTGCACCATTTCATCAGATGCAAGGATCGACAATGAGATAGACAACAGACTCGCCAAGGCAAATAGCGCCTTTGGAAGACTACACAAAAGAGTCTGGAAAAACAACCAACTGAAAAACCTCACAAAGATAAGCGTATACAGAGCCGTTGTCATACCCACACTCCTGTTGGGCTCCGAATCATGGGTCCTCTACCGGCACCACCTACGGCTCCTAGAACGCTTCCACCAGCGTTGTCTCCGCTCCATCCTCAACATCCATTGGAGCGCTCACACCCCTAACGTCGAGGTACTCGAGATGGCAGAGGTCGACAGCATCGAGTCCACGCTGCTGAAGATCCAGCTGCGCTGGATGGGTCACGTCTCCAGAATGGAGGACCATCGCCTTCCCAAGATCGTATTATATGGCGAGCTCTCCACTGGCCACCGTGACAGAGGTGCACCAAAGAAAAGGTACAAGGACTGCCTAAAGAAATCTCTTGGTGCCTGCCACATTGACCACCGCCAGTGGGCTGATAACGCCTCAAACCGTGCATCTTGGCGCCTCACAGTTTGGCGGGCAGCAGCCTCCTTTGAAGAAGACCGCAGAGCCCACCTCACTGACAAAAGGCAAAGGAGGAAAAACCCAACACCCAACCCCAACCAACCAATTTTCCCTTGCAACCGCTGCAATCGTGTCTGCCTGTCCCGCATCGGACTGGTCAGCCACAAACGAGCCTGCAGCTGACGTGGACTTTTTTACCCCCTCCATAAATCTTCGTCCGCGAAGCCAAGCCAAAGAAAAGAAAGAATAGCTCCAGAACATAACTTTTCCCATGTTTCATTTTTTATCTTTATGTTTAAATCCTTTTCCCACTTTTGTTTGGGTTTATAGTTTATTTCATCATTTTCCTTATCTTGCAGCTTAATGTACATGTTCGTTATAAATCTTTTAATTATCATTGTGTCTGTAATCACATATTCAAAGCTGCTTCCTTCTGGTAATCTCAGTCAGTTTCCCAATTTATCCTTTAAATAAGATTTCAATTGATGATATGCAAACATTGTACCATGAGTTATTCCATATTTGTACTTCAACTGTTGAAATGTTAATAAATTATTTCCCAAAAAACAATTTTCTACTCTTTTGATTCATTTTCTCTCCCATTCTCTAAAGGAAAGTTTATCTATTGTAAAAGGGATTAGCAGATTTTGCTTCAATAGTAATTTTGGTATTTGGTAATTCGTTTTATTCCTTTCTAAGTGGATCTTCTTCCATATATTGAGTAAATGATGCAGTACTGGTGAGCTTTTATATTGTACCAGCTTTTCATCCCACTTATAAAGTATATGTTCCGGTACCTTCTCCCCTATTTTATCTAGTTCTATTTTAGTCCAGTCTGGTTTTTCCCTTGTCTGGTAAAAATCTGATAAATACCTTAATTGTGCTGCTCTATAATAATTTTTTAAGCTTGGTAACTGCAAACCATCTTGGCTGTACCTCTCTTATTAATTTATCTAATGCTATCCTCAGTTTTCCCCCTTTCCACAAGAATTTCCTTATTATTCTCTTTAGTTCATTAAAAGATTTCTCTGTTAAGGAAATAGGTAACGATTGAAATAAGTATTGTATCCTTGGGGAGACATTCATTTTAATGCAATTTACCCTCCCTATCAACGTTAGCGGTAACTCTTTCTAATGTTCTAAGTCTTCCTGCAATTTCTTTATTAGTGGTTGATAATTTAGTTTGTACAGGTGGCTTAAGTTATTATCTAACCTAATACCTAGGTATTGGATTGCTTGTATTTGCCATTTAAATGGTGATTCTTTTTTAAATTCTGTATAATCCACATCACTTTTATTTGCGTTGATCTTGTACCCCGATATTTCTCCATACTCCTTCAATTTCTTATGTAATTCTTTTATTGATATTTCTGATTCGGTTAAGTATACTATGGCGTCATCTGCAAATAAACTGATTTTATACTCCTTCTCCTTTATTTTTATCCGTTTTATTTTATTTTCTGTCCTTATCAGTTCTGCCAATGGTTCTATTGTTAAAGCAAACAGTGAGGGGGATAATGGATATCCCTGCCTAGTTGACCTGCTTAATTTAAATTGGTTTGATAATGTCCATTCACTGTTACCTTCACCAATGGTCCATTAAATAATGCTTTAATCCAATTAATATATTTTTCTGGTAGATTGAACCTCTGTAATTCTTTAAATAAATAATTCCATTCTACTTTGTCAAAGGTTTTTTCTGTGTCTAAAGCAACAGCCAGTGTTACCTTCTTGTTTCCTTGAACTGCATGAATTAGATTAATAAGTTTGGAGACATTATCCGCTGTTCGTCTTTTCTTAATAAATCCAGTTTGATCTTGTTTTACTATTTTTTGGTACACAATCAGCCAATCTGTTTGCTAATAATTTCGCTATGATCTTATAATCTGAATTAAGTAGAGATATTGGTCTATATGATGCTGGTGTTAATGGATCCTTCCCCGTCTTACATTGCTGTCCTACATGAATCTGTGTTTCTTCTATCTGGTTCATTACTTCCAGGAGAGGAGGAATTAATAACTCTTTAAATGTTTTATAGAATTCTATTGGGAATCAATCCTCTCCAGGCATTTTATTGTTCAGCAACTTTTTTAATATATCCTGTACTTCCTCTATTTCAAATGGTTTTATCAGTTTGTTTTGTTCCTCTTCTTGCAATTTTGGCAGTTCAATTTTAGCTAAAAACTCTTCTACTTTATCATCTTTCCCCTCATTCTCAGTTTGGTATAATTGTTCATAAAATTCCTTAAAGTTCTCATTAATCTCCATTAGATTATATGTAATTTGTTTGTCCTTTTTCCTTGATGCCAATACAGTTCTTTTAGCATGTTCTGTTTTAAGTTGCCAGGCTAATATTTTGTGTGCTTTTTCTCCTAGTTCATAATACTTTTGCTTTATTTTCATTATGTTCTTCTCCACCTTATACGTTTGTAATGTTTTGTATTTTTTTTTGACTGCCAATTCTCTCCTTTTCTTTATATCATCCTTTTTTACTAGTTCCTTTTCTGTATTTACTATCTCCCTTTCTCTATTTCTCGATTGTAGTCCTTTTTTTCATCTTAATTACATAACTTATTATTTGCCCTCTAATGAAGGCTTTCATTCTGTCCCATAATATAAATTTGTCTTTCTCTGATTCTGTATTTATTTCAAAATATGTTTTAATTTGGTTTTCAATAAACTCTCTAAATTCCTGCCTTTTAAGTAGCATGGAGTTTAACCTCCATCTATGTGTTCTTGGTGGGATGTCCTCCAATTCTATTGCTAATAACAGGGGTGATCTAGCTTTATATTCAGTTTTCCTAACTCTTGCTTGAATATGGGCTGACAACAAAAACATATCAATCCTTGAGTATGTTTTATGGCTACTTGTATAATATGAGTATTCCTTCTCTCTTGGGTGCTGCCTCCTCCATATATCCATAAGTTTCATTTCCTGCATTGATTTAACCATAAATTTGGCCACTTTATTCTTTTTGCTAGTCTTTTGTCCAGTTTTATCCAACATTGGATGCAAATTAAGGTTAAAATCCTTTCCTATCAATATATTCCACTGCGTATCTACAATCTTCAAAAAAATATCTTGCATAAATTTTTCATCCTCCTCATTAGGTGCATATATATTGAGCAATTTCCAAAATTCTGAATATATCTGACACTTTATCATTACATACTTCCCTGCTGGATCTATTATTTCCTCCTCTATTTTGATTGGTACAGTTTTATTAATTAATATAGCTACACCTCTTGCTTTTGAATTATATGATGCTGCCGCTACGTGCCTCTCTTTAATTGGTTATGTTCCACTTCAGTTAGATGCGTTTCCTGCACAAATGTTATATCTATTTTTTCTTTTTTCAGTAAATTTAATAGCCTCTTCCTTTTAATTTGGTTATGTATTCCATTAATGTTTATAGTCATATAGTTCAACGTGGCCATCTCATATCCTGTTTACACCTCATTTCCGCTTCCTCACCATCACCATCCCCCTTTTTCCCATTTTCCCTTTTTAAACTCAATGTATGACAACACATTTAAAACATAAAATTCTCCAACAACTCCCACATCCAATATTTCCACCCCCTCTCTGAATTGCCCCTTATCCCTTCCTGGCCACCCACAACTTCCCTTTCTATTTGGATCGCGAACCTGCTCGCAAGCGTCAACTGATTTCGTAGTGATGGTTATTCTCTCCCCCAACCCCGCCCCCCCAGAAAACACAATTTTTTACATACATATAACAAAGTTCTCCCTTTTTTCCCTTACTTCCTTCCTTCCCTTCTCTTTCCCTTCTTTAGTTCTTTACATATACATTGTTTTTACATCTTTATATATATATATATATTATCGCCATTCTTCATTCTTGTTACATCTCTTCATCTCTCCTTCTGTCCTGCAAGCATTCTGTGAATTCTTGTGCTTCCTCCGGATCTGAGAACAGTCTATTTTGCTCCCCGGGTATAAATATTTTAAGCACAGCTGGATGTCTTGACATGAATTTCTAACCTTTTTTCCATAGGATCGATTTTGCTGTATTAAACTCTTTCCTCTTCTTTGAGTTCAAAACTTACGTGTGGGTAAAAAAATATTTTTTGACCCTTGTATTCCAATGGCTTATTATCTTCTCTAATTTTATTCCTTGCCCGGTCCAGTATATTTTCTCTTGTATTTCTCAAAAAATTTTACTAAAATGGATCTTGGTTTTTGATGTGTCTGCGGTTTCAGAGCTAGTGTTCTGTGTGCCCTTTCTATTTCCATTCCTTCCTGTATTTCTGTCATTTCCAGGACCTTCGGGATCCATTCTTTTATAAATTCCTTCATATCTGTGCCTTCTTCATCTTCCTTTAGGCCCACTATTTTTATGTTGTTTCATCTACTATAATTTTCCAACATATCAATTTTCTGAGCTAACAACTCTTGTGTCTCTTTAATTTTTTTAATCACTTTCCTCTTTAGTCGTTTATTTCCATTTCTACAGCTGTTTCTTGTTCTTCCACATTTTCTACTCTTTTCTCTATTTCTGTCATCTTCTGTTCTTTTCATTTTTCTTTTAATTGCACTATATTCTAATGACAACCATTCTTTTAATGCTCTCATTTGTTCTTCAAAAAAAGCTTCATTTATAATCTGTCCAACTGTTTTACCTTCTATCTCTCTGTGAAGATCTTGGTCTTCTTCCTTTTCTTCTGTGTCTGTACCTTTGTTTGTATCTTCTTCTTCTCTTCTTTGTATCTGTGTCTCTTCTGATTTTTTTGATGAGTAGCTTGTCTCACTTTGTCGGGCCTCTTCTTGCTTGGCCTCTTGTCCTCTCCTTCTGAGCTCCTCATCTGTTGAGCCTCCTGCTGCTGCTCTTCTTTCCTTTCACCCCATTGACTTTCTTTCTCACCTGGTACTTCACTCCCTCTCCTGCCACTTCCCTCCTCCTCCAGCTGAGAGCCCTGGTGTCGGGCATCCCCCAGCTGGTTGCGCCGTGGTTGCCCGCTCCTCGGCTGAGTCCCCCTCGCGCATGTGCAGTTGCGCACTTTTGTTTGGCTCAGAGAGGCATTTTTGGACTCCATTGGTTGGAGGGTCGCGACTCCACGGAGCTGTCACCAACCTCGGAGATTGGGCGCTCTTCTCCACCATGGCTCCCTGTTTCTTCATGCAGGTAAGGCCTTCTCCATTCTTTTCCGGTGTCTTTTCTTCTTTTTTACCCCATTGTTTTTACTTTTTCCTTCTTAGGTGCCATTTTCTTTCTTTTCTCTACAACTTTATCTTTTATTTCTTATAATTTGTATTTATTGAACTTTGTCTTTTCTTAACTTTTTTTCTTCTTTTCTGGAGAGGGCTGGATTTACCCTACTGGCCACTACTCCTCTCAGACTTTCAAGTTCTTGACCCTCTTCACTACTAACCTCTTTTTTTTTAAACTTTATTTAAAATTTTATGACATGAATAAAATAAAAATTACATTTAAAGAAATAATAAAAAATAAGATAATAAAAATTAGAATACTACATCATTAAACTACACAAATTAACCACCCCAATAATTATAACACAACATTAATCGTCTAATTTAAAATTAGTCCAACCCTCCCCCCAAAATAAAGAGTGAAGAATTAATTAACAATGTTGTAAATAAAATAGAAAAAGCCCCACTTACAAAAAAAGGATAAAACAACAACAAAAAAAATTACTAACAACAACAAAAAATATCAATACTAAAATAATACCCTTAAACATATATTTAAATCAAACATAATACATGTATTTAACAAATGAAATCCACTTTAAAACTAAGTTCAAATATTAAAATCATATATCAACCACATATCTGTTATACAAAAAAATCATAATTAATAATACATAAATACAGAATTTCCATTAACACCAAGTTTCCTTTATAATTAATCGAGAGAACAAAAACATCCCTTAGAAAAACAATCAGATAAACTTTTTATTCCCTTCCCCTCCCCTTATATAAAAAAGAAAAAAAAGAAAAAAAAGTTCAAACTCTTATAAAATTCTCCATATTCTTCATTTATATCATCTTCAAAATTCTCTATCAAAATTAACTTAATTTTATTAAACTCTTCTCCCTCAATGTATTTGTACTTGATTTTCTTCTTTTTCTTCTTATTATCTTTCCCCTCATCTTCCTCTTCATCTAATTCAACATCCTCAATTTTTGACTTATTATCTTCTGTGACATCATCCTCCTAAAAAAGAGAGAAAAAAGAGAAAAAAAATCCACCCCCCAAAAAAAAGAGAAAAAAAAGGAGAGAAAAAAAAACCTCCTAATTCCCTCTCAATTACAATCATAAAACAAAAAGAGTTTAAAAAAATTATTTATTTTAAAAAAAATAATTTTAAAAAACCTTCACTTCTTAAACCAAAAATTAAAAAGAAAAAAAAACAGGTCGGAGGTCACGACTACCTCCTCCTGTTTAAACCGCCCAAAGCGGTAACTCCCCCAAAATATTGGGTGTGAGATAACAGGTAGCAGATGACTTCTGGAAACTAGTGCCCACCCAATTCCCTCTCCCAACTCCCATTTCATTAAACTATCATCATTATTTAAACTATTTAAACTCTTCTCAGAAAAAAGGATAAAAGATTTATTTTTTTAAATCAACGTTACCACTTTGGTCACCATTTCTTCCATTTCTTTTAAAAATCTGGATCCCACCTTACATCTCTACTCTCTATGGAGACCTTAAAGGACTACATCATTCCTGAAACTGCATGATTGGTAGAGACTGAGCAAAGTCCATAACCTCTTTAGGATTGTCAAAGAACTTTGGCTGATTTCCATCCTGAAAAATCTTCAGTACCGCAGAATACCTGAATGTTGCCTTATGTCTTTTTTTCCACAACCGTTCTTTCACAGAATTAATTTCGCGTCGTTGAAACATAATTTCTTGACTCAAATCTTGATAGAAGAAAACAGGATTATTCTGAACCATCAAAGGAGATCTATTTTGCTGGGCATTTCTAATAGCCGTACGTAAAATTGTCTCTCTGTTACAATAGTTTAAACAACGGATCAGAACAGGTCTTGGATTCTGTCCTGAAAAAGATTTTCTTCTTAAAACTCTTTATCCTGTCCTAACACTCGTGGAATCCATTCAGTAAAAAATTTTCTTGGATCTGATCCTTCTATGCCTTCTGGCACACCAACAATTTTCACGTTGTTCCGTCTAGATTGATTCTCCAAATAATCAACCTTTTTTGCTAAATTTTTATTTTGGATCTGCAATGTTTCAATTATTCTATTTTCATCTTGCAGTTGATCCTGTGCATTGACTAAACCTTGATCACACATTTCAAATCTTTCAATGGTTTCAAGCTTAAAAGCTTAAAAGAAATGGAAGAAATGGTGACCGAAGTGGTAACGTTGATTTAAAAAAATAAATCTTTTATCTTTTTATTTGAGAAGAGTTTAAATAGTTTAAATAATGATGATAGTTTAATGAAATGGGAGTTGGGAGAGGGAACTGGGTGGGCACTAGTTTCCAGAAGTCATCTGCTACCTGTGAGTTATCTCACACCCAATATTTTGGGGGAATTACCGCTTTGGGCGGTTTAAACAGGAGGAGGTAGTCGTGACCTCCGACCTGTTTTTTTTTCTTTTTAATTTTTGGGTTAAGAAGTGAAGGTTTTTTTAAATTATTTTTTTAAAAATAAATAATTTTTTTAACTTTTTTTGTTTTCTGATTGTAATTGAGAGGGAATTAGGAGGTATTTTTTTCTCTCCTTTTTTTTCTCTTTTTTTTAGAGGGGGATTTTTTTTCTCTTTTTTCTCTCTTTTTTAGGAGGATGATGTCACAGAAGATAATAAGTCAAAAATTGAGGATGTTGAATTAGATGAAGAGGAAGATGAGGGGAAGATGATAAGAAGAAAAAGAAGAAAATTAAGTACAAATACATTGAGGGAGAAGAGTTTAATAAAATTAAGTTAATTTCGATAGAGAATTTTGAAGATGTTATAAATGAAGAATATGGAGAATTTTATAAGAGTTTGAACTTTTTTTTCTTTTTTTCTCTTTTTTATATAAGGAGAGGGGATGGGAATAAAAAGTTTATCTAATTGTTTTTCTAAGGGATGTTTTTGTTCTCTCGATGAATTATAAAGGAAACTTGGTATTAATGGAAATTCTGTATTTATGTATTATTAATTATGATTTTTTGTATAACAGATATGTGGTTGATATATGATTTTAATATTTGAACTTAGTTTTAAAGTGGATTTCATTTGTTAAATACATGTATTATGTTTGATTTAAATATATGTTTAAGGGTTTATTTTAGTATTGATATTTTTTTTGTTGTTAGTAATTTTTTTGTGGTTAAGTTTTATCCTTTTTTTTGTAAGTGGGGTTTTTTCTATTTTATTTACAACATTGTTAATTAATTCTTCACTCTTTATTTTGGGGGGGAGGGTTGGACTAATTTTAAATTAGATGATTAATGTTGTGTTATAATTATTGGGGTGGTTAATTTGTGTAGTTTAATGATGTAGTATTCTAATTTTTATTATCTTATTTTTTATTATTTCTTTAAATGTAACTTTTATTTTATTCATGTCATAAAATTTTAAATAAAGTTTAAAAAAAAAGAAAATATTGTTAATTTTCCACACTTATCTAGGTCATTCCAGGCTGTCTCCAAAATTGAAAAAAAATCTTGCGTTGCTTAACAACTACTGTATATAGAAAAGATGAGGAGTAAAGTCCTTTCCTTCCCCCAAAAATGTATAATCCATTAGTTTCTGTGCCCTCCCCCCCCCCCCAATATACACCGAGGGATCCCCTTATTAAGGATTTCAGTCTGTGGCCCTCCTGATGAATTCTCAGCTTTTCTCTCCTGCCCTCCTGTCCAGGTCCACCTATGGCCTCTTGGTTTTTCCCTCATCCCACTTCCTTTTCTATTCAAGCTCATACCTTAATGTAGGTCTTAGGTCCAAAACATTGGTGGATTAAATATAATTTCCTCCCATTGCAGGACCTCTGAGTTTCAGAGAGGTTGTTTTGCCCCTGTTGAGAATGGTTGGCATGGGTCTCATCATGGTGAGTTGCAGCTCTAAGGAAATGGGCCTCCAGTCCTACACAGCAGTTGCAGCTCCTGCAAAGTCATTACTTTTCAGACTATTAACTTCGGACAATGGTGTACAGGGCATTGTACCTCCATCCATTAGTCTGGATCGTGGTTTATTAGCTATGTCCAAGACTCTGGGTGCAGATGAGGCTGACGAGATACATCAGAAGACAATATTTTTCTTGCAATCTTCTAGGGAGGTGTCCCTGGCCCTGAGTAAGAGGCTGACGATAGGAAGGGTCTTCATTCCAATAGAGCCTATGGTGGCCCCATGCTTAAGGTTGTCCTTTCTGCCCTCTATTCCCATATATCTGTGGTGTGCTGTGGTGCAGCAAGCAGACACAAAACACAGGAAAGACTGTACTACATGCTTTAATCCACTTAAACTCTGTACACCATTTGAGGTATCTCAATGGCTCCACACATGTGACTGGCCCAGGAGGAGCCAGCTCATTTATATACGGGTCAGTGATTGACAGCCAGCCAGGTGGAGTCGACCTCCCAGGTTGTCTACCTGCAGGTACAGAGGTCATTCCCTGCAGTAGACTGGTGGACATGCGGACCAGTGTTGTAGTTGTATCACCACATTAACCCCCTTCTTAAAATAAGTCCGGGGGGGGGTGTCTCGGTGCCGGGTAGTATTTACAAGTTCAGGCAGTCTGGTGACTTTCTGTGCCTCTGAGACCATAGTAGGGTCAGCTCCTGATCAATGGTTGGTGATGGCAGGGTTGCCTGAGGATTGGCTGGGTCCAGGGTGGCCAGGGCAGCTGGCAGTGAGGGCAGGGTGGTGTATGGCAGGGAGGGGGTGTATGTGTTTGGCTGGTCTGTGAGGAGTGGGCCCTCTGGAGAGGCGGAGGAAGGGGGTCGACTCCTGGGTGGGCCAAGGGTAACCATGGTGGGGAGGTAGGGTCACTGTTGGTGCCAGAGGGTTCCTCGCGTCCATTGGGGTACCTGATGTAGGCGTAGTTCAGGTTTGAATGGAGATGGAGCACCTGCTTGATCAGGGGGTTGGACTTGTAGGTCCACACATGCTTACGGAGGAGTACCGGTCCCGTAGACCTTAGCCACATTGGGAGGGAGATGCCAGTTGCCAATTTCCTAGGAAAGGAGAAAAGGTGCTCGTGAGGCGTCTGATTGGTAGCCATGCACAAGAGTGACTGTATGGCATGGAGTGCCTCAGGGAGGGCCTCTTTCCAGTAGTCAATGGATCAGCCTCAGGGCCAGAAGGACTGCCTTTCGGATCACCCCATTTTCGCGCTCCATCTGCCCGTTGCCTCTCGGGTTGTAGCTAGTTGTATGACTAGTTGCAATGCCTCGCTCTGTCAGGTACTGGCACAGCTCCTCACACATGAAGCCAGACCCCCGATCACTGTGGATGAATGCCAGGTATTCAAACATGGTGAAGATCTGCATTAGTGCCCTGATAATAGCGGCTGTGGAGGTATCAGGGCAAGGGATGGCGAAGTGAAAATGGGAGTATTCGTCTATGACCGAGAGGAAATAGATGTTTTTATTCGTGGAAAGCAGGGGGCCCTTTAAGTTAACTCTGAGCCGCTTGAAAGGCCAAGTGGCCTTGAAGATGTGGGCTTGTGGCGGGTGGAAGAAGCGTGGTTTGCATTCCGCACAGACCCTACATGACTTGGTCATGGTCTGGACTTCTTGGACGGTGAAGGGGAGGATCCGGGACTTGATGAAATGGTACAGGAGCGTGACGCCCAGGTGGCAAAAGGTGTCGTGCAGCGCATGCAGTTTGTCAGACTACAGGTCCGGGACAGGGCAATACGGGAGTCATTGAACTATCCTGGTCGGTACTGGATGTCATAGCTGAATATGGCCAACTCAACCCTCCAGCGCAAGAGGGATGGAGGGGGTACACATAGTGTGGAGAGGCCGCAGGTGGACTGGGGTGGTTGCTGGGCTTTGTGCTGTGGATGGTGAGTGGGCGGAGTGGACCACCAAAGGCAAGGGTGAGGCTTTGGTGGTGGCACTGGAAGTCCAGCCCCAGGATGACAGGCACACCACCACAGAGCTTGAGCATGACCAGGAGTCTGAGTATGTTCCCCAACCCTATTGTCAGGTCTACTGAGCAGTGCTCGAGTGCCATGATAGAGTGGTCCTGGGCAGCAAAGGCGATAGAGAAAGTCATGGAGTATACCTTTAATTTCAGTATACAGGCCATATTTGGTTGCACGAAGCTTTCAGTACTACTGGTATCAAACAGGCATGCTGTTACCTTCCCGTTGACAATGATGTCCATCATTGAGTGCAAGTCCATGGGGCGCAAGTCCCTTCTTTAGCGGGTTGGACACTAGGATCATCTTTGGGTCCGAGCCGCTGCTCCCCAATGGTTGTGGCGAATAGCAGCCAGTGGTTTCCCTCTGGGGTGTGGGGTGCATCGGGTGCATGGTTATGTATGCATGCATGTTGACCACATTGTCCCGTTGGCATGGTGAGTGAGTTTATTTTTAGGGGTGACTTAAACTTTTTTTTTATTTTTTATTTTTCACACCATAAACCACAATGACCATGATACATACTTTTTCCTTTTCAAATATATACAGTGCCATTTTCTCCCCACCCCCCCACCCATCCCACCCTCCCTACCTCCCCCCCCCCCCCGTCCATTTAAAGTACAAAATCTAGGATACATTAAACCAGTCAAACAATGTTGTCATTCAATAAAAATAAACAAGAAAATCCACTGAGTCAATTATTTTCATTTCCTTCTCCTTTCGTTAATTTAGATAGTGAATGTCCCCGGTAGGTTTTCTCTATTGTGTTTCATGTAAGGCTCCCATATTTGTTCAAATATTTCAATGTTATTTTTTCTAATGGAATACATTTATTCATTTCTATATACCATTGTTGTATTTTCAAATTATCTTCCAATTTCCAGGTTGACATAATACATTTTTTTGCGACGGCTAGAGCTATCTTAACAAATCTTTTTTGTGCACCATCCAAATCAATTCCAAATTCTTTGTGTTTTATGTTACTTAGGAGGAAGATCTCTGCATTTTTTGGTATATTGTTTTCTGTAATTTTATTTAATATTTGGTTTAGATCTTCCCAAAATTTTTCTACTTTCTCACATGTCCAGATTGCATGAATTGTTGTTCCCATTTCTTTTTTACATCGAAAACATCTATCAGATACTGTTGGGTCCCATTTATTTAACTTTTGAGGTGTAATGTATAGCCTGTGTATCCAGTTATATTGTATCATACGTAACCTCGTATTTATTGTATTTCTCATCGTTCCAGAACATAACTTCTCCCATGTTTCCTTTTTTATCTTTATATTTAAATTTTGTTCCCATTTTTGTTTAGTTTTACCATTTTTTTCCTCATTCTCCTTTTCTTGCAGTTTAATATACATATTTGTTATAAATCTTTTGATTATCATTGTATCTGTAATCACATATTCAAAGTTACTTCCCTCTGGTAGCCTCAGACTGCTTCCTAATTTGTCCTTCAAGTAGGATCTCAATTGGTAATATGCCAGCACTGTATCTTGAGTTATATTGTATTTATCTTTCATTTGTTCAAAGGATAATAATCTATTTCCTGAAAAACAATTTTCTATTCTTTTGATCCCTTTTTCCTCCCATTCTCTAAAGGAAGGGTTATCTATTGTAAAAGGGAGTAACTTATTTTGCGTCAATATTAGTTTTGGTAATTGATAATTTGTTTTATTCCTTTCTACATGAATCTTTTTCCAAATATTGAGTAGATGATGTAATACTGGAGAACTTCTATGTTGTACCAATTTTTCATCCCATTTATATAATATGTGTTCAGGTATCTTTTCCCCTATTTTATCTAATTCTAATCTAGTCCAATCTGGCTTTTCCCTTGTTTGATAAAAATCTGATAGGTATCTTAATTGTGCAGCTCTATAATAATTCTTAAAGTTTGGCAGTTGTAAGCCTCCTTGTTTATACCATTCTGTTAATTTATCTAGTGCGATCCTCGGTTTCCCCCCTTTCCATAAAAATTTCCTTACTATTTTCTTTAACTCCTTGAAGAATTTCTCTGTCAAGTGTATTGGCAATGCCTGAAATAGGTATAATATCCTTGGGAAAATGTTCATTTTAATACAGTTTATCCTTCCTATTAGAGTTAATGGTAAATCTTTCCAATGCTCTAAATCGTCCTGTAATTTTTTCATTAGTGGATAATAATTGAGTTTATATAGATGGCCGAGAGTTTTATTTATTTGTATACCTAGGTATCTTATTGCTTGCATTTGCCATCTAAATGGTGATTCCTTCTTAAATTTTGAGAAATCCGCATTATTCATTGGCATTGTTTCACTTTTATTTACGTTAATCTTGTAACCCGACACTTCTCCATATTCCTTCAATTTCTTATATAATTCTTTTATTGATAGTTCTGGTTCTGTTAAGTATACTATAACATCATCCGCAAATAAACTGATTTTATATTCCTTGTATTTTATTTTTATCCCTTTTATATTATTTTCTGTTCTTATCAATTCTGCTAGTGGTTCTATAGCTAATGCGAACAATAAGGGTGATAGTGGGCATCCCTGCCGTGTTGACCTGCTTAAGTTAAATTGCTTTGATATATATCCATTTACTGTCACTTTCGCCAACGGCCCCTTATATAATGCTTTAATCCAATTAATATACTTCTCTGGTAAACTGAATTTTTGCAATACTTTGAATAAATAATTCCATTCTACTCTGCCTTCTCTGCGTCTAAAGCACCTGCTACTGTTGGCGCTTTACTCCCTTCTACTGCATGAATTAAGTTAATAAATTTACAAATATTGTCTGTTGTGCGTCTTTTTTTAATATATCCAGTTTGGTCTAGATTTACCATTTTCGGTACATACTCTGCTAATCTGTTTGCTAATAGTTTAGCTATTATCTTATAATCTGTGTTAAGTAAAGATATTGGTCTATATGACGCTGGTGCGAGTGGATCTTTCCCTTGCTTTAGTATTACTGTAATTATTGCTGTTTTACATGAATCTGGTAAGCTTTGTGTTTTATCAATCTGGTTGATTACTTCCAGGAGGGGAGGAATTAATAAATCTTTAAATGTTTAATAGAATTCTATTGGGAATCCATCCTCTCCTGGTGTTTTATTATTTGGTAATTTTTTTATTATCTCTTGTATTTCTACTATTTCAAATGGTTCTGTTAATTTATTTTGTTCCTCTATTTGTAATTTTGGTAGTTCAATTTTAGTTAAAAATTCATCTATTTTCCCTTCTTTCCCTTCGTTTTCAGTTTGGTATAATTGTTCATAGAATTCTCTAAAGTTTTCCTTGATCTCCTTTGGATTATATGTGATTTGTTTGTCTTTTTTCCTTGATGCCAATACCATTTTCTTAGCTTGTTCTGTCTTAAGCTGCCCTGCTAGAATTTTGTGCATTTTTTCCCCTAGTTCATAATATTTCTGTTTTGTCTTCATTATGTTCTTCTCCACCTTATATGTTTGTAGTGTTTCATATTTTATTTTTTTATCTGCCAATTCTCTTCTTTTAGTTGTATCTTCCTTCATTGCTAATTCTTTTTCTATACTTACTATTTCCCTTTCCAACTGCTCTGTTTCCTGATTGTAGTCCTTCTTCATTTTGGTTACATAACTTATTATTTGCCCTCTAATGAACGCTTTCATTGCATCCCATAGTATAAACTTATCTTTCACTGATTCCGTATTTATTTCAAAATACATTTTAATTTGTCTTTCAATGAATTCTCTAAAATCCTGCCTTTTGAGTAACATGGAGTTTAATCTCCATCTATACATTCTTGGAGGGATGTCCTCTAACTTTATTGTCAATATCAGGGGTGAGTGGTCCGATAATATTCTAGCTTTATATTCTGTTTTTCTAACTCTGTCTTGCATGCGAGCTGATAACAGGAATAGGTCTATTCTTGAGTATGTTTTATGTCTACCCGAATAATATGAATATTCCTTTTCATTTGGGTGTTGTTTCCTCCATATATCCAAAAGTTGCATTTCTTCCATCGATTTAATTATAAATTTGGTTACTTTGTTCTTTCTGTTAATTTTTTTCCCCGTTTTATCCATATTTGAATCCAAATTCAGGTTGAAATCCCCTCCTATTAATATGTTCCCTTGCGTATCTGCTATCTTCAAGAAAATATCTTGCATAAACTTTTGATCTTCTTCATTAGGTGAATATACATTGAGTAGATTCCAAAACTCCAAATATATCTGACACTTTATCATTACATATCTCCATGCTGGATCTATTATTTCCTCTTCTATTTTAATTGGCACATTTTTACTAATTAATATAGCTACTCCTCTTGCTTTTGAATTATACGACGCTGCTGTTACGTGTCCTACCCAATCTCTCTTTAATTTCTTGTGCTCCAATTCAGTTAAATGTGTTTCTTGCACAAATGCTATATCAATTTTTTCTTTTTTCAGTAAGTTTAGCAGTTTCTTCCTTTTAATTTGGTTATGTATTCCGTTAATATTTATAGTCATATAGTTCAGCGTAGCCATTTCATACTTTGTTTATCTTCCCTTTCCGTTTCCCCATCATCTCCTTTCCTTCTTATCCATTTCTGCTTTCTTGTTTTGAACACTTTATAAGACAACATTTCTAAAACATCAAACATTTTCCTTATTCTCCTATTTAAAACTTCTTTAACCCCATTCTCCCTTCCCCCTCCTGAGTTGCCCTTTATCCCTTGACGGACAACCACATCTCCCCTCTACATTTGGATTTGCGAATTCACTCGCAAACGTCAACTGATTTTGTAGTGACCGTAACTCCTCCCCACCCAGCCCCCCCAGAAAAGATTTCAATTTTCATATGTAACAAAGGTCACTCTTTTAATTCCCTCCTTATTCCCTCTATTCCCTTTCCCTCCCTTATTAATTCTTATCTATACTCTATATATTTTCCTCTAAATACGGATACATTCATGTATACACACTATATTCTTCTTTGGCTTGGCTTCGCGGACGAAGATTTATGGAGGGGGTAAAAAGTCCACGTCAGCTGCAGGCTCGTTTGTGGCTGACAAGTCCGATGTGCGACAGACACTATATATATACACACATATACCCCTTTACACACATACATATAGTTCGTGGTCATTTTTACTCTCATTACATGTCTTCATCTCTCTGCTTGTTTTGTAATTGTTCTGCAAATTTCCGTGCTTCCTCTGGATCTGAGAATAGTCTGTTTTGTTGCCCTGGAATAACTATTTTAAGTACCGCTGGGTACTTTAACATAAATTTATATCCTTTTTTCCATAAGATTGTTTTTGTTGTATTGAACTCCTTCCTCTTCTTCAGGAGTTCAAAACTTATGTCTGGATAGAAAAAAAATTTTTGACCTTTGTATTCCAGTGGCTTTTTGTCCTCTCTTACTTTCTTCATTGCTTTCTCCAATATATTTTCTCTTGTTGTATATCTTAAGAATTTTACTAAAATGGATCTTGGTTTTTGCTGCGGTTATGGTTTCGGGGCTAAAGTTCTATGTGCCTTCTCTATTTCCATTTCTTCCTGTAATTCTGGTCTTCCTTGGACCCTGGGGATCCAATCTTTTATAAATTCTCTCATATTCTTGCCTTCTTCATCTTCCTTAAGGCCCACTATCTTTATATTATTTCTTCTATTATAGTTTTCTATTATATCTATCTTCTGAGCTAACAGCTCCTGTGTCTCTTTACCTTTTTTATTAGATTCTTCTTATTTCTCTTTTAAGTCTTCTACTTCCATTTCTACAATTGTTTCTCGTTCTTCCATATTTTCCACTCTTTTTCCTATCTCTGATATGGCCATTTCCATTTTATTCATTTTTTCTTCTGCATTCTTAATTCTTCTTTTTATCTCATTAAATTCTTGTAATTGCCATTCTTTCACTGATTCCATATATTCTTTAAAAAAATATACATCCATTGTCTTGCCTTTCTCTTCTTCTTCTTCTTCTTCTTCCTCTGGGTTGACCATCTGTTGTTTCCTTGTTTTCTTTTTACCTTCTTCTTTCTTGTTGTCGTTATTGTTTGTGTTCTGCACCTGCTGCTGTGCTGCAGGTGTCTCTCTCAGCTGTGGAGATCAACTCCGCAGCTGTTCCCCCCTCCCGTCAGTGTGGTTTTTTTCATGTGCGGTTGCGCACTTTTACTCGGCTCTGCGAGCCATTTTTGTAGTCCTGAGCCTGGGACTTCCACTGACCTGCGGGAGCGGGCTTCTCTCTCCGCGGCGGGCCTCTTCAGACAGGTAAGGCCTTCACCTTCTTCTTCCGACATACTTTCTTCCTCTTTTCTTCCCGTTGTTTTCGACTTTTCTCTCTTCGCTGCCATTTACTTCTCACCTTTATTTTTACTTTATTATAAATTTTAATCTTGTACCTTTGTGCTTTGTGTGTTTTTTTTAACTTTTTGGGAGAGGGCTGGAATTCCCTGACCGGCCACTACTCCATCACGTGACTCCTCCCCCACATGGTGAGTGAGTTGATGTAGTCGGGGGTTGGCTGGCTTGTGGATGGCACTGCCCGGTGGATGCACATGGCATCAGTGTGGTCAGGCCACCGAACCGGAAGTGAGGCCAGAGGTGATGTCATCGGTGCAGGTGGATGTGATGTCATCAATCGGGCAGACGACAGGTGGAGGAAGATGGCTGCGTCCACGGTGAGCACACAGCAGCAATGCGGGTGAATGGCCAGGCCGGAAGTGATGTCAGCGTTGCGGGCAGAAGTGGCAGGCCGAGTAATGGCACTGCCCAGTCTTTGCACATGGCAGCATCCGGGGGGCTCCTGGCTGATCATAGAGGGCCACAGTGCTCCTGCTGGGTCTAGAGAGGCATACCTTAGCAAAGTGGCCTTTCTTCTGCATCGCGAGCAATGCAAGTTCCTCACCGGGCAGCTCTTTCGGATGCGCCTCTCCAACCCACACCATGATGCACAGTACTTACAGTGGCGGGTTGCGTGGGTGGAGGCAATCGTCTCCTTCCTGTAGGACCTTTCGGTGACTGCAGTTGTCGGCCTCAGCCAGGCTGGAGGTTGGGGGAGTCAGGCATTGAAAACTTCTACATGGTGGGCTGCAGCTTCTAGAGAGCGGACCAACTCCATGATTTTGGTAAGGGTGGCAGTATTTTCTTCCAGCAATCTCTGCCAATGGTCCTCGATCACAACCCTCACAAACACAGGCATCTTGGATGAGTTGCTCCACCCCCCCTTCAGTTCCTCTGGTCTTGGTTGTACATGAGCGGAGCTAGTTCATGCAGAGCCCCCAGATAGGCGTCTGCTGTCTCACCTGGCTGCTGTACCCTGATGCTGAGCACGTACCGGGTGGACAGCATGTTCGTCAGGGGCCTGTACATGCTTTCCAGGATGGCCATTGCAGGTTCAAAGTCCATGCAGACTCTGATGGCCTGGAAAGCGTGGGGGCCCAGTTTAGTGCGAAGTACCATGAGTCTCTTTTGGTTCGTGTTGATCACCTCAGCCTGAATTTGGATGATCACCTCTATCACAAGCTTCCAGATCTTGAAGTCCGCTGGGGCACATGGATGTTGGGGGTTGATTTCCAGCCTCTCGATGGTGTGTAACTTCTCAATGGTCTTCGTGGATTAAATTGTGGGGCGCTGTGGTGCAGCAAGCAGACACAAAACATAGGAAATACTGTACTATGGGCTTTAATCCACTTAAACTCTGTTGTACACCAATAGTAGTCTCAATAACTCCACATGTGACTGGTGTGGGAGGGGCCAGATCAAGTCTATGTACAGGTCAGTGATTGACAGCCAGCCAGGTGGAGTTGGTCTCCCAGGTTGTCTATCTGCAGGTGCAGAGGTTGCCCCCTGCAGTAGGCTGGTGGGCACATTGCCCAGTGCTGTGGATGCATCACCACAATACCTAATGCAGCCATTCTTACTGAGTCGGTTCACCTACACCCCAGCCACCTGTCACTTCTGCGGCCAGAGGAGACTGTGCACCATGTGTATGTGGAGTGTGAGAGGTTGCAGCCCCTCTTTTCGCACCTGCAAAGGTTACTCCTCAAGTTCTGGCTGCACTTTAGTCTCACGCTCCTTTATTATGATTGGCTAATGTGGGGAATGGGGGAGGAGGGGTTGGTAGGTGCTTGGAAGATCTCCTTGTGGGATAGTTGCTGGTTTTAGCAAAGCTGGCTAGCAGTTAATGGTTCTGGACAAACCGACTGCTGCCCCTCCTTTGGGTTTATGTCGAGATCTGTGTGTCGTTAGAATGGGATCTTGCAGTATCTGAAGGGGCGATGGGCAACTTCTGGGAACAGTGGATTCCCCCCAGGGAATCAAGTGCGTGGTAAATAGTTACAACAGGATTTTAATCTAAAATGTAAATAGTGTGTTGTAATCAGCAAAGAACTGTTTCAATCTTTTTTTAGACCACTGTTTAAGTCACTTCCGGTTCAGATGTTACAAAACTGGAAGTGACATCATAACACTCCCAACGCATTTCTCAGTCCACGGGCTTCGTCACTGAGGTGGAGGGGTCCCATGTCATCTCAGCGTGGGCCCCCAGAACTCTTGGTTGGCTGACATTCTAGGGATGATTCGAAAGTGAGGCCCATCTATCAGCTGCTGCTACAGTACACCCCCCCCCCCCACCCAAATCATCTCCCAGTATGATAGTCTGAGCCTTAGGCTTTTTGGGAAGACGTCCACGATGACACGGTGGTGGAAATGGCACTGGCTCAATGCAGTGAACTGAGATTCCCTGGTGGTATGCTATACTGATGGCTGGCTCTGCCCCCATCTATCCATATATAACCCTGGTTTCCCACTACATTGAACTGGCCAAGTCACTGGAACAGGCCATGGTTGAAGCCAGACGTAGCCCTAGCCACTATCCTTAATCAGGTGGGCAGGCCGGTTGCATTTTTTTCTCAGACATTGCAAGGCCATGAGCTCCGAAACCCCTCTCTGGTAAAGGAGGGTCAAGCCATTATAGAAGCCATGAGGCACTGGGGACACTACCTGCCTGGTGGGAAACTTACGCTCCTCACTGACCAATGCTCTGTTGCATTTATGTTCAATAACGTCAAGAGGAGCAAAATCAAAAATGACAAGATTGCTGGGTGGAGGATCAAGCTCTCTATCTACAATTATGACATTGCCTATCGACCAGAAGCTCTTAATGACCCTCCAGATGCCTTATCCAGAGGAAGCTGTGCCTCTGCACACACCGGCCAACTGTGGTCTCTGCATAATGAGCTCTGCCATCCAGGGGTCACCCACATGGCTCATTTTGTCAAAGCACGCAATCTTCCCTACTGATGTCGGGGAAATGAGGTCTTGCCAGATCTGCGCAGAGTGCAAGCCGCACTTCTACCTCTCTTCAAAGTCACACCTGATCTAGGCCCTTCAAACGGCTCAGTGTTGATTTAAGGGAACTCTCCCCCTCCACTCCTCTCCACTCTCCACTCTTTCTCTCTAACATTGATGAGTAGTCCCGCTTTCTGTTCGCCATTCCATGTCCAGACACATCCACTTCATCAGTCATAAAGGCCCTAGATTATATTTTCACCCTGGTTGGGTATCCCAGCTGTATAGATAGTGACTGGGGCGTATCTTTTATGAGTGAAGAGCTACATCAGTACCTACTGGCAAGGGGCATAGCATCTAGCAGGACAACTAGCTATAACCCCCGGGGGAATGGGCAGGTTGAAAAGGAAAATGCCACAGTCTGGAAGGCTGTCAAATTGGCCCTCAAGTCAAGAGGCCTTCCAGACTCACACTGGCAATATGTTCCCTCTATGGCGCTCCATTCCATCCAGTCGCTGCTATGTACCACTACCAACTCAACTCCTCATGAGTTCCTATTCAATTTCAAGAGGAGGTCGGCATCAGGAACTACACTATCAACCTGGCTCACTACTCCTGGTCCGGTCCTTCTCAGGAAGCACGCAAGGAGAAACAAGACCGACCCCCTGGTGGAAAGGGTAAAACTGCTCCATGCCATCCCATGTATGCCTGTGTGGAGTACCCGGATGGCAGGGAGGACACCATCTCCATCAGGGACCTTGCACCCACCGGAATAGAGGGTCCGTTGCCTCAGGTGCCCTTAGAGCTCATTTTCATCATCCCCAGTCAGGGCTTCAGGGAATCTGGTTTAGGAGAAAAATGCATCCTCCTCCACTGTAGAACCAGAAACCACGCCTGCCACTCCTTCTCCACAAGGGGACCAGGACACCCAAGGAGCCCAAGGCCCTCCTATGCTAGACGCTCCACCAGGATCTCCAGACCCCCAGATCACTTCAATTTATAAATAAATGTATACATTTTTTTAAAATTCTGAATCAACAGACCCTAAATTTTGCAGTAAGGGGTGAATCCAATGAACTGAGATTCACTGGTGGTGTGTTATACTGATTGCTGGCTCCACCTCTTGGCTCTGCCCCCATCTACCCATATATAACCCTGGTTTCCCACCTAAACCCTGAGCCATTCTGAAGACCACTGTCTTCAGAAGATAGTTCAAATGAAAATCCGGTGTGAGGATTTTGGGGAACTCAGTTAGGACCTTTGTGTAGCGCGTCGAATGACTCAAAGCAAGGCTTTTATTACCAAAAGATTGGAGTGTAGAACATTGAGGTCGACCAGTCCAGACTGACCTGGGTCTGGTTAGGTGCAACACTTATGTTTTCCTCCATTGTATAGCCCCTACCAGTTACTGTATATATGAGGCTGGCTCGCCCACTAATGACTCATCTCTTGTCTCCTCCCTTTTTGCCCTGGCCATAAAGGTCGCAAAATTTTTACCTTCCCTTTTTGGGCAATCCTGGACCTGGATCCAGGCCACCCAAAGTCTTGTGTGCATTAGAGCCTATTGTTCCTGCAGCCTATGACTCTGTGGTTATTGATAGAGCCTATCACTAATATAAACTGAAGTCGACATTAAAGCCATCTGTTTGGAGGGTGCCCAGACAGAATATGAGCTGATACGACCATGTACTTTCGAGGGATTCATACAGCCCTATAAGGTGGCAGGACAAGGGCAAAGTTACAGTGCCTAGCGATACAATGAGAACAATTAGTACAAAATAAGGGCAGTGTGAGAGCACGGTCACGCTGTTCATTCAGCAGCCAGGTGTTAAAGGAAAAAACTGGCTTAAAGCCTGTTGATGCCTGGTTTAGGCCTTTAATTTTTGCGAGTTTGATCATTTGTAATTTTGCATGTGAAAAGGCTGAGGACTGGGGCAGACAAGCCACAGGTGGATCCAAGAGAGGAAGGCTTGATTGACAGATGGCCCTTAGATACAGCCTATACTCTTTCAGATGAAGGGTGGCTGAAGTGAACTGATCGTTTTCCTCCACAGCTGCTGCTCGACCTGCTGTGTCCCTCCAGCAGTTTGCTCCCTAGGATCCCAGCAATTCCTTCTGGTCACTGGGTTCTCACACGTGTTACATTGTGGATTTATGTACATTTTGGATGTTTCAACATTTATCCATGTCTTTTTGGTTTGAACCTGTTGAAGTAGTTTGCACTCCGGCCCCCCGGCAGGCGGCGCACAGCGAGATAACGGGGCGGAGCCGTCAGCAGAAACTTCCGCAACTTTTCTGCAGCTGCCTGGGGTCGGAGCGGGCGAGTGGGATGCTCGCCGCCTTGCACTAGGTCGCCCAGCGGGGAGAGGCGAATCCCCCGCTTGCGGGGATGACCAACTCGTCTTCAGAATGGGACCGCAACAGCAGCAGGGAGCAGGACGAAAACAACTTGTCCCAACTCGAGTGAGTAGCCCAATCTCTCTTCGAAGTGGGGAATTCCTCCCACAGATGCCACCTGATCTGCGGAGTATTTCCAGCATTTTTTAAAATTTAATTTTATTTCCCGCTTTCAGTTTTGATTTTTCTCGAAGTTAGTGTGCAAGCTTCAGTTTGATAACTTTGGGGAAAGTGGCAGAACACCTGTAGCGTCTTTATTTCAGATTTCTGGCATCTGCGGTATTTTATCTGGGGGGGGGGTGGGTTGACTATTAATGGGCTTTAACCACATAGTTGGCAGAGTCAGGGGAGAGAGAAATAACCAACCTGGGCAATATTTGTTTCACCTGGTGAATCGTTGCTCTTTCACTGTTGGTTTGAGGAAGTTTCAGTTATGCAGTTCTAACGAATATTAAATTTTTGGTAATAGGTGAAAGATTAAAAATCAGTACTGTATTGATCTTGAATGGTTTAATTCCAAAAATGGTGGTGGGGGTGGGGTAGCATCTGTGGAGAGAGATGTGGCAATGTTTCAAGTTGATGTCTGGGAGATTTACTCAGACCTCTGACTTCTGTGGTATTTTACTTTTGGGGGTTTATCTTTTAATTATTTGAATGAAATGGCTGTAATGGTGAATCTTTTCCAGTTGTCAGATACCCTCTATCCCTTCAACTGTTCTAATTACTGGTTAAAATTGCAGCAAGTAACTGAGTCTCTCAGCCTCTCCCCAACCCCCACCCTTAAGGTGTTACATTTGACTTCTACTGTACAGAAATCAAAATCTGTTCTAATTCAGAGTCCTACAGCATGAAATCAGGCCCTTTAGCCCAACTCCTCCATGTTGCCTATCTGAGCTTGTCCCATTTGTCTGTATTCAGCCCAAATCTCCTGGAAACTTTCCTATCCATATACAGTACCTGCCCAAATGTCTTCATTTGCCATTGTACCTGTCACTTCCTCTGGCAGCTCATTCCACACACAGACCACACTGTGTGTGTGGGGTTGGGGGAAGGAAGGAATGTGCCTCCACATTTCCCTTTAAATCTCCTCTCTCGCCTTGAATCTATGGCCTCTGGATTTGCACTCTTCTCCCCGAAGACAAGACTGTGGCTATTTACCTTACCTCTGCCTTTCATGGTTTGATAAACTTCTGTAAGGTCAGCCCTTGATGCTCCATTGAGAAATATCCCATTTTATCCAGCCGCTCCTTATAACTGTAGCCCTCCAATCCCAGAAACATCCTTGTGAATCTTTCCAGCTCAGTAGCATCCTTCGTACCAGAACAGCGTGCAATGAAGTCATGTTGACAGTTGCTTGTAACCAATGGGGAAGTACAAACAGGTGAGACTGAGAGGTCACTCCAGCCCCCTGCCAAGCTGTCCCCTCAGCCTCTTACCTTGCCATCCAGTTTTGTTGCTTGGTTTCTTTAAGTCCCAGAATCTGCTACTAACCTACTCCACCAGTGTCCAGAATCTTCCCAAAAGCTCACAGTGCTCTGAATGAAAGATTATTCTAAATCAATGAACTGCTCAGTAGATCAGGCAAAATCTCTGGGTAGAAATAGTCTGTCTCAATAATTTAGGTCAGAACCTTTAGCAAGAATATTGTAAAGAATTTATCCATCGCGGAGAAGTCACGTGATGGAGTAGTGGCCGGACGGTGAACTCCAGCCCTCTCCAGAAAAGTCGGGAAAAACAAGAGAAAATACAAAGGCACAGAAATAAAAGTTAAAGAAAAGTGAGTATAAAGGTGGAAAGAAGATGGCGACAAAAAAAGAAAAATCAAAATCAACGGTAAGAAGAGAGGAAGAGAAGACAACGGAGGAAGAAAGAGAAGGCCTTACCTGTCCGAAGAGGCCCGATGTGGAGAGAGAAGCCCGCTTCCTCAGGTCGGTAGAAATAGGACTACAAAAATGGCTCGCAGAGCCGAGTAAAAGTGCGCAACCGCGCATGAAAAAAAACACACCGACGGGAGGGGGGACCAGCTGGGGAGTCGATCTCCACAGCCGGCAACGACAGCTGCAGAACACCTGCAGCAAGAAGAGACCACAGAAGACAATGAAAACAAGAAAGAAGAGAAGAAAAGGGCAACAAAGAAACAACAGATGGCCAACCCAGAGGAAGAAGAAGAGGAAGAGTACAGTGAATTAGAAGAAGGGAAAGGCAAGGTAAAGGATATACTTTCTCTTGTTAGAGGATACATGGAGTCATTTAAAGAATGGCAAACACAGGAATTTAATGATTTAAGAAGAAGAATAAACAACACAGAAGAGAAAGTGAATAAAATAGATATGACCTTAACAGAAATGGGAAAGAAAATGGACAAGATGGAAGAGCGGGCAGTAGCAGCAGAAATGGAGGTAGAAGACTTAAAAAAGAAATTGGAGGAATCTAATAAAAAAACTAAAGAGACACAAGAACTACTAGCTCAAAAAATAGATATAATGGAAAATTATAACAGAAGAAATAACATAAAGATAGTGGGCCTTAAGGAAGATGAAGAAGGCAAGAATATGAGGGAGTTTATAAAAGAGTGGATCCCTAAGACCCTAGGATGTCCAGAACTACAGCAAGAAATGGAAATAGAAAGGGCACATAGAGCATTGGCCTCTAAACCACAACCACAACAAAAACAAAGATCTATTTTAGTAAAATTCCTAAGATATACTACAAGAGAAAAGGTACTGGAGAAGACAATGGAAAAAGTAAGAGAGGGCAACAAACCACTGGAGTATAAAGGGTAAAAAATCTTCATTTATCCAGATATAAGTTTTGAACTCCTAAAGAAGAGAAAAGAGTTCAATACAGCAAAGGCGATTTTATGGAAGAAAGGGTATAAATTTATACTAAAGCATCCAGCGGTATTGAAAATATTTATTCCAGGACAGCAAAACAGACTATTCTCGGATCCAGAAGAAGCACGAAAATTTGCAGAACAATTACAAAAATAGACTGAGGGATGAAGACGGGTAATGAGAGTAAACATGATCACGATTGATATGTATGTGGGTAAAGACAAAAATAGACTGAGGGAGGAAGATGGGTAATGAGAGTAAAAATGATCACGATTGATATGTATGCGGGTAAAGAGGTATAAGAGTGAATAGAGACAATGTGCATACGTGAATGTATCTGTACTTAGAGGAAAATATAGATAGTATAGACAAGAATTAATAAGGGAAGGTAATGGAATAGAGAGAATAAGGAGGGAATTAAAAGAGTGACCTTTGTGACATATGAAAAGTGAAATCTTTTCTGGGGGGTGCTGGGTGGGGGGAAATAGCGGTCACTGCAAAATCAGTTGACGCTTGCGAGTGGATTCGCAAATCCAAATGGAGAGGGGAGATGTGGTTGTCCGACAAGGGATAAAGGACAACTCAGGAGGGGAAGGGGAGATTGGGGATAAAGAAGATAGAAATAGGAGAATAAGGAAAATGTTGGATGTTGTAGGAATGTTGTCTTATAAAGAGTTGAAAATAAGAAAACAGAAATGGAAAAGGAGGAAAGGTAATGATGGAAAAACGGAAAGAGAAGATAAACAAAATATAAAATGGCTACGCTGAACTATATGACTTTAAATATTAATGGAATACATAACCAAATTAAAAGGAAGAAACTACTAAATTTACTGAAAAAGGAAAAAATTGATATAGCATTTGTCCAAGAAATTGGAGCATAAGAAATTAAAGAGAGATTGGGTAGGACATGTAACAGCAGCATCGTATAATTCAAAAGCAAGAGGAGTGGCTATATTAATTAGCAAAAATGTGCCATTTAAAATAGAAGAGGAAATAATAGATCCAGCAGGGAGATATGTTATGATAAAATGTCAGATATATTCGGAGTTTTGGAATCTACTTAATATATATTCACCTAACGAAGAAGATCAAAAGTTTATGCAAGATATCTTTTTGAAGGTAGCTAATACGCAAGGGAACATACTAATAGGAGGGGATTTCAACCTGAATTTGGATTCAAATATGGATAAAACGGGGAAAAAAATTAACAGGAAGAACAAAGTAACCAAATTTATAATTAAATCGATGGAAGAAATGCAACTTTTGGATATATGGAGGAAACAAAACCCAAAAGAAAAGGAATACTCATACTACTCGACTAGACATAAAACATACTCAAGAATAGACCTATTTTTGTTATCAGCTAGTATGCAGGATAGAGTAAGAAAAACAGAATATAAAGCGAGAATGCTATCGGACCATTCACCCTTAATACTGACAGTAAAGCTAGAGGACATCCCTCCAAGAATGTATAGATGGAGATTAAACCCCATGCTACTTAAAAGACAGGATTTTAGAGAATTTATTGAAAAACAATTAAAAATGTATTTTGAAGTAAATACGGAATCAGTGGAAGATAAGTTTATACTATGGGACGCAATGAAAGCATTCATTAGAGGGCAAATAATAAGTTATGTAACCAAGATGAAGAAGGACTATAATCAGGAAACAGAGCAGTTGGAAAGGGAAATAGTAAACATAGAAAAAAAATTAGCAATGAAGGAAGATACAACTAAAAGAAGAGAATTGGCGGATAAAAAAGTAAAATATGAAACATTACAAACATATAAGGTAGAGAAGAATATAATGAAGACAAAACAGAAATATTATGAACTAGGTGAAAAAACGCACAAAATCCTAGCATGGCATCTTAAGACAGAGCAAACTAAGAAAATGGTATTGGCAACAAGGAAAAAAGACAAACAAATTACATATAATCCAAAAGAAATTAAGGAAAACTTTAGAGAATTCTATGAACAATTATACCGAACTGAAAACGAAGGGAAAGAAGGGAAAATAGATGAATTTTTGACTAAAATTGAACTACCAAAACTACAAATAGAGGAACAAAATAAATTAACAGAACCATTTGGAACAGAACCATTTGGAACAGTAGAAATACAAGAGATAATAAAAAAAATTACCAAATAATAAGACACCAGGAGAGGATGGATTTCCAATAGAATTCTACAAAACATTTAAAGACTTATTAATACCGCCCCTCCTGGATGTAATCAGCCAGATTGATGAGACACAAAACTTACCAGATTCATGTCTTCTTTGGCTTGGCTTCGCGGACGAAGATTTATGGAGGGGGTAAAAAGTCCACGTCAGCTGCAGGCTCGTTTGTGGCTGACCAGTCCGATGCGGGACAGGCAGACACGATTGCAGCGGTTGCAAGGGAAAATTGGTTGGTTGGGGTTGGGTGTTGGGTTTTTCCTCCTTTGCCTTTTGTCAGTGAGGTGGGCTCTGCGGTCTTCTTCAAAGGAGGCTGCTGCCCGCCAAACTGTGAGGCGCCAAGATGCACGGTTTGAGGCGTTATCAGCCCACTGGCGGTGGTCAATGTGGCAGGCACCAAGAGATTTCTTTAGGCAGTCCTTGTACCTTTTCTTTGGTGCACCTCTGTCACGGTGGCCAGTGGAGAGCTCGCCATATAATACGATCTTGGGAAGGCGATGGTCCTCCATTCTGGAGACGTGACCCATCCAGCGCAGCTGGATCTTCAGCAGCGTGGACTCGATGCTGTCGACCTCTGCCATCTCGAGTACCTCGACGTTAGGAGTGTGAGCGCTCCAATGGATGTTGAGGATGGAGCGGAGACAACGCTGGTGGAAGCGTTCTAGGAGCCGTAGGTGGTGCCGGTAGAGGACCCATGATTGGGAGCCGAACAGGAGTGTGGGTATGACAACGGCTCTGTATACGCTTATCTTTGTGAGGTTTTTCAGTTGGTTGTTTTTCCAGACTCTTTTGTGTAGTCTTCCAAAGGCGCTATTTGCCTTGGCGAGTCTGTTGTCTATCTCATTGTCGATCCTTGCATCTGATGAAATGGTGCAGCCGAGATAGGTAAACTGGTTGACCGTTTTGAGTTTTGTGTGCCCGATGGAGATGTGGGGGGGCTGGTAGTCATGGTGGGGAGCTGGCTGATGGAGGACCTCAGTTTTCTTCAGGCTGACTTCCAGGCCAAACATTTTGGCAGTTTCCGCAAAGCAGGACGTCAAGCGCTGAAGAGCTGGCTCTGAATGGGCAACTAAAGCGGCATCATCTGCAAAGAGTAGTTCACGGACAAGTTTCTCTTGTGTCTTGGTGTGAGCTTGCAGGCGCCTCAGATTGAAGAGACTGCCATCCGTGCGGTACCGGATGTAAACAGCGTCTTCATTGTTGGGGTCTTTCATGGCTTGGTTCAGCATCATGCTGAAGAAGATTGAAAAGAGGGTTGGTGCGAGAACACAGCCTTGCTATAGTGTACTTAACAGAACCAGAACTATCAATAAAAGAATTATATAAGAAATTGAAGGAATATGGAGAAGTGGCGGGTTACAAGATAAACGTAAATAAAAGTGAAGCACTGCCTATGAATAATGCGGATTTCTCAAAATTTAAGAAGGAATCTCCATTCAGATGGCAAATGCAGGCAATAAGATACCTAGGTGTACAAATAAACAAAAATCTAGGCCAATTATATAAACTCAATTCAATCCACTAATGAAAAAATTACAGGACGATTTAGAGCATTGGAAAGAGCTACCACTAACACTGATAGGAAGGATAAACTGTATTAAAATGAACATTTTTCCAAGGATACTATACTTATTTCTGGCATTGCCAATACAACTGACAGAAAAATTCTTCAAAGAGTTAAAGAAAATAATAAGGAAATTTTTATGGAGAGGGGGGAAACCGAGGATAGCACTAGATAAATTAACAGAATGGTATAAACAAGGAGGCTTACAATTGCCAAACTTCAAAAATTATTATAGAACCGCACAATTAAGATACCTATCAGATTTTTATCAAACAAGGGAAAAACCAGACTGGACGAGATTAGAATTAGATAAAATAGGGGAAAAGATACCTGAACACATATTATATAAATGGGATGAAAAATTGGTACAACATAGAACTTCTCCAGTATTACATCATCTCCTCAATATTTGGAAGAAGATTCATGTAGAAAGAAATAAAACAAATTATCAATTACCAAAACTAATATTGACGCAAAATAAGCTACTCCCTTTTACAATAGACAACCTTTCCTTTAGAAAATGGGAAAAAAAAGGGATTAAAAGAATAGAAAATTGTTTTTCAGGAAGTAGATTCTTATCCTTTGAACAAATGAGAGTTAAGTACAATATAACTGGAGATACAGCGCTGGCATATTACCAACTGAGATCCTACTTGAAAGATAAATTAGGAAGCAATTTGAGTTTACCAGAGGGAAGTAACCTTGAATATGTGATTACAGATACAATGTTAATCAAAAGATTTATAACAAATATGTATATTAAACTGCAAGAAAAGGAGAATGAGGAAACAAATGGTAAAACTAAACAAAAATGGGAACAAGATTTAAATATAAAGATAAAAAAGGAAACATGGGAGAAATTATGTTCTGGAACGATGAGAAATACAATAAATACGAGGCTACGTATGATATAATATAATTGGTTACACAGACTATACATTACACCGCAAAAGTTAAATAAATGGGACCCAACAGTATCTGATAGATGTTTTCGATGTAAAAAAGAAATGGGAACAACAATTCATGCAATCTGGACATGTCAGAGAGTAGAAAAATTTTTGGATGATCTCAATCAGATATTAAATAAAATAACAGAAAACAATATACCAAAGAATCCAGAGATCTTTCTCCTAAGTAACATAAAAAACAAAGAATTTGGAATTGATTTGGAGGATGCACAAAAAAGATTTGTTAAGATAGCCCTAGCCGTAGCAAAAAAATGTATTATGTCAACCTGGAAATTGGAAGATAATTTGAAAATACAACAATGGTATATAGAAATGAATAAATGTATTCCATTAGAAAAAATAACATATAGTTTAAGAAATAATATTGAAATATTCGAACAAGTATGGGAGCCTTACATTAAATACAATAGCGAAAACCTACCGGGGACAAACATTACCTACGTTGATGGAAGGAGAAGGAAAGAAAAGAATGGACTCAGTAGAATTTCTGGTGTATTTTTGATGAATGACAACATTGTCTGACTGGCTTAATGCAACCTAGATTGTATACCTAAAATGGATGAGGGGGTGTGGGGGGGTGGCTTGGGAGGAGGGAGGGGGGGGGAGAAAATGTCACTGTATATGTGTGAAAAAGAAAAAGTGTATATCATGGCTAATGTGATTTATGGTGTGAAAAATAAAAAATTTAAGAAAAAAAAGAATTTATCCATCGCAATGAAGGATCCCAACCCAAAATGTCGACTGATCATCTCTTCCCCCATGGACGGATGCTCCCTGACCTGCTGTCTCTCCACCAGCTCAATGTTTGCTCAAGATTCCAGTATCTGCACCTTTTGTGGGTATCTTGTTCAGACTTGACTGACCACTTGGGCTGTGGGCTGCCTCGCTATAGGGCAAGTTTGAAATGTTTCACTCAGATACAAGCATCTGTCTGCACTGATGGCATGGGAGTGGGGAGAATCAGACTTGGGAATCCATGTTTCCGAAGACCTCTTCAGGGCAGCCAGCCCCATTCAAGCAGCCATGAAGAAGGTACACCAATGCCTCTACTTTTGAAGGAGTCTGAGGAGATTTGGCATGTTGTCAAATACTGCACTAAACTTCTGCAGATGCACTGTGGAAAGAATGCTGGCTTGTGCTTCACAGCCAAATTCAGGAGGCTGGAGAAAGCAGTAAACATAGGCAGGTCCATCACAGGCTCTGGCCTGCCAACGATTGCAGACATCTATGTGAAGCACTACTTCAGGAGGATCCCTATCACCCTGGTTGCAACTCTTTTTGCTTCACTTGGGAAGAGGGAACAGAAGCCTGAAGACCAGCACCTTTAGGTTCAAGAAAGAACAGTTTCTTTCCGACAGCTATCAGGCTCTTGAACCTTCCTTTGTTAGACTAATCGGGGACTGTCTGGCACTGATGCGTCACTTTTTAGGACAAGGATTATTGTGAATAGTTACATCCATCTTGAGTATTTGTTTCTTTTAATTTAATAAATGAGTTTACTTTTCTAATTTTTTATATTAAGAATTATGAATTTCACCACATATGCATATTGTACAATGTGTGTGACCATAAACTCCATTGTCACCATCAAATAGAATTCCATTGTTCTTAGTTGTTCATCATTCTACAGTTCCTAGGAATATCCTCATTAGGTGAATTTTCCTTTCAAAGCAAATACATTTTTGAGAGCATGATTGAAGTGGTAACCACAGACGCAGTCTCCCCAAAGCTTTGTTTCAATGCTGTAAGTGAATGCTGTGGTAATGTAATCCCTCTGCAGTAAATGTTTGTCTGTGCCTTGCTAATTTCCAGCTGATCCAATAGGTTAACATTTGGAGAAATGCATGGAAGGACACCCCACCTCTCATTGTCCTATGTTCAACTCTTCCTCTCGACTTAGCTTGTGGGCGTCTCTCTTTCTCTCGCTCTCTCTCTGCTCCCTCCCAGATTTGTACGGTTACCAAATTCTGATACACTACACACTTTCCTTCTATCAGATTCATGGATGCAGGTATTTGTTTGAGCTAAGCAGCATCTTCAGATAGCCATCCAGCTATAAAGGACATAAGAAAATAAGAGCAGGAGTAGACCACACCATTGCTTTATCCTGTCCCATAGTTGCCAGCATAGCAGAAGCCTTTTAAACTACCTATTAACATATGCAACAACCATGAGAGATCTATGGATTTGGGCCCCAAGGTCCCTCTGTTCATTAACACTGTTAAGAATCCTGCCATTAACCATGTGCTCCGCCTTCCAGTTTAACTTTCTAAAATTCATCACTTTATTCTTGACCAGATTGAACTCCATCGGCCACTGTTCTGCCCAACTCTTCACCTGTCTATATCCTGTTGTAACCTACAACAACCTTCTACACAATCCACAATACCTCCAATCTTTGTTTCATCTGCAAACTTATTGACCCATCCTTCCACTTCTTTGTCAAGGTCATTTATACAAATCACAACCAACAGGAGTCTGCAGAATGCCATAGGTCACTGACCTCCAGGCAGAATATGTTCCATCTACTGCTATCTGCAGGCAATCTAATTCTGAATCCACACAGCCATGGATCCCATGTTCATGACTTTCTAACCTTGTCAAATGTCTTGCTAAAATCCACATGCACCTCATCCACCATCCTCGACATGCTCCAGCACATAGGCTTGTTCTACTCTGACCTTGCAATTACCAAGGTCTCTCTCTGGTGAACACTGAAACAAAGTATTCATTTAGGACCTCCTCTAGGCACATGTTGCCTCCTTGATTCTTAAGGGGTCCCACCTTCAGTCTGGTCTTCATGCCTTAGGAATTTCTTTATTCCTACTTGCCAAGGACTTCTTGTGGCTCTTCTTGGTCTTCCAAGTCCTTTCCTAAGTTTCTTCCTGGCTACCATAGAATTCTCATGAGCCGTTCCTGACTTTTTTTTTTCTTCCTAAACCTTGTGTAACTTTTTTCTCTTAACCAGCTGTCTCAATGGGACAAACCTATCCTGAATGCCATGCTAGTGATCCCGAAGCATCATCCACATTACTTCTGTGTTTTTCCACGAGAACATCTATTCCCAATTTACTCTCCCAATTCTTGCCTAATCCCATTGTAGTTGGCCCTTCCCTAATTAAACACTTTACCATTTTGTCTACTTTTATTGTTATCCATAGCTTTGCTAAAGCTCAGGGACCTATAGTCATTATCACTGAAATGCTCCCCCACCAAGAGGTCTGTCACCTGACGAGGTTCATTACCCAGTATTAGATCCAGTATGGCCTTTCCTCTAATTGGCTTGTTCACATAGTGTGTCAGGACATACCTGAAAATTCTGCCCCTCACAGTAAGGAGGTGCCAGTCAATATTATGGAAGTTGAATTCTCCTGTGGCAACAACTGTTATTTCTTCACCTTTCCAAAATCTGCCTTCTGATCTGTTCCTCAGTGTACCAAGGGCTATTTGGGTGGGGGTGGGGGGCGGGTGGGAGGTGGCTGCATCTATTGACCAGCCATTAACCACCTTTTTTCAACTATGGCCTCACCTAGGGCTCTGCTCAAAGTTTTTGAGTCCCCTTCCCTGTGAAGCAGTCAGGTTTTGGTTTCTTCTGTACTTCTCTCCTACTGTCTACATAAAAACAAAAAAAAATGATGTTGGGTGAGTTGAAAAGAAAACTAGGCTTTTACTTAAATGTGCTAGGGCCCCCATTGAAAACAGCTGCTATAAATGACTCCAAATCGGTGATTGCTCCCTTCTGTTTCTAACTTCCACCTACACTGTCTCAGTAGGCAAACCTTCCACAATGTCTTCCCTTTCTACAGCTGTGATACTATCCCTGATTCGTATTGCCTCTTTGTGCATGCCCCCCCCACCCCCCAAGTTTACTCTCCCTTCCAATCCCTTTTGAAATGTCTAAATCCAAGTACCTGTATCAGCTAAGTCTCTGTAACTGCCAATATATTCCACTCATCCCAGCAATCAGGACCAGACCTGGGTTCAAATCCCACGCTGTCTGTAAGGAGTTTGTACATTCTCCATGTGTCTGCGTGGATTTTCTCTGGGGTCTCTAGTTTTCTCCCACCCTTCAAAACGTACCAGGGGTGTAGGTCATTGGGGTGTAAATTGGACAGCATAGACTCGTAGGGCCAAATTGGCCTGTTACAGAGCTGTGTCTTTTTTTTTAAAGTATAACTTTCATTTCTAGAATCATCTTTGTGAACCTCCTCCAAAACTTCTCTAAATGTCAGCACATCCTTTCTTAAATGAGGAGCCCATAACTGCTCACAATACTCTCAAGTGATGTCTCACCAATGCCTTATAAAGCCTCAACATCACATCCCTGATTTTTGTATTCTATTCCTCTTGCAATTAATGCTCGCACTGCATTTGCCACCTTCCCCGCTGGCTCAACCTACAAGTTTACCTTCAGGCTAACCTGCACACGGACTTTGGGTCCTTTTGCATCTGAAGTTATCAATTTTCTTCCCATTTAGAAAATAGTCTGCCTGTTTATTTCCTCTGTGGTGTTTCAAAACAGCTTATGGATATAAATAGTTTCTAATGAAAATCAAGTTAAATATATTGAACCTGTAAAAACATGAAATGAAAGTGGGTGACACCCCATTAAATAGAATGAGTTCAGGTGAATGGCACCACCTGAGGTGTGAAGGGTCTAGAAATGTTTTGGAATGTTGTAAAGGGTTGTGCAGTATAAAAGTGGAGAGGTTTTGCTGGGATATTTGCAGTAAGTTGTTGAGACCATTCTTGGTGTTCAGGTTTGGATTTCATATTGAAACCAGTGAAGCAAAGGTTCACTGGATGGATCGCTGGACTGAAGGGGTTGACACTTTATAAACACGTTGAGCAGAATAGGTCAGTACCCATTGGCGTTCAGAATGTGAGGCCATTCTTCTGAAGTGTGTAAGATTTTGAAGGGGATTTGTGGGGTGAGTGTGGAGAGGCCATTGTTTCAAGAATAAGGGATCCTCATTTAAGACAGATGACAATAACATTTATTTGAGGGGAAAATCTTTGAAGCTCTCTAACCAAGAGGGGTGTGAAGATGAAGACATTGAATCCAAGTATATTTAAAGTGGACATTGATAGGTCCTTGATTAGTAAAGGTGTCGAAGGCTATGGAGAAAAGGCTGAAAAATAGGTTGGGAGGGAAAATACATCACCCAAGATTCAAATGGTGGAGCAAACTTAAAAGGAAAAATGGCCTAATTCTACTCCTACATCCAAGTAGAAATTGATAAAATGTGAACTACAAAGGGGCTGTTGGGGATTGGGGAGAGTATTGAAAGGAGATGTTGAAGATTGGATCATTTATCGTCACACAACCAGGGACAAACCATTTGGCCCATCCCCATATCAGAAGGAGGTAAGATATGCCTGCATCCAACATTGGGTCTTCACTCCCTGCACAATGAACATGGCTAGCGGGCTGGATCATCAGACATGTTATACCTGTCAAGTAACTAATCCTCAATCAAAAGAAGGCATTAACTAGCGAGGGGGGTGGGGGGGGGAAAACTGAGCAGTCTGGGACTATACATTCAATTTTAGAAGGATGGGGTAATCTTGTAGAAACCTATAAAATCATGAAAGGAACTATCTTGGCAAGGAGGTTGTACCATTGGTAGATGAGGCTAGAACTAGGAACTCGAACCTCAAGATTTGGGGGAATAGACGTAGGACAGATGAGGAGGAACTGCTTCTTCAAAGAGCAGTGAATTGGAAGAATTTTCTGCCCAAGGAAGCAGTAGAGGCTGCCTCATCAAATGTATTGGAAATGCAGTCAAATTTTTGAATAATGGGGAAATTGAGGGTAATGGAGAACAGATGGATAAGTGGAGCTGAGTCTATGAAAATATTTATCTTATCCTTTTGTACTTGTTATCTCCTCTGTCTTGGCATATTGTAGTGTATACTATTGTAGTTGGAGTTGCTCGCATGCCTGTTTGGCTGCAGCAAGAATTTGGATGCATTTGTATGTTGTACTTGTGTAATGTTAACAAAACAGCATGGTAGAAGGCCTTTCTGGCCCATGAAACCCATGTTACCCAATTAACCTATCAACCATGTACATTTTTGGAGGGTGAGAGGAAATCGGAGCACCAGGGTAAAATCCACGCAGTTTACAGGGTCGGGCCTCTGGCGATGCAAGGTATTGCGCTAACAGTGAGGACAAACTCGCCATTGTAGATTAGCCATGGCGGAGCAGGCACCCAACCCCAGCCCCTTAATGTTGGACCTTCTGAAAGTCCAGAGACACGGTTTATGCCTCTTGTTCTCCTCGTGAGTTCAATGATTGTCTTTGCACTTTTATTCCCTCATGTATTTAACTTGCTTTCCCTTAAACCACCCCGTGAGAGAGATTTTCACATACTTTTTCCAAATTTCACTTTGGATTGGACCCAAAAATACAAGAGATTTTCCTGGTGGAAACATTCTCTCTCCTTTTTTTTTAAATCTTTTCCTAACAGGACTCTCTAACATAAGTATTCACTTGTCCAAGTCTATTTTCTGGAGGCTTCCAGCAATTAATTCCTCCTATTCAAACCAGCAGTGGTGTCGATGTTCCAAGTGGAGGTGTAATTCAGGATAAGCATGAAGGGAAATGGAAAGGATGTAGGCGGAAGATTTGGATTAGACTCTTCAATACCTTGGCCAAGCAGTCGTGTTAACTGGATGGTGAAGAAGGAGTGCACAGAGATCAGAAGCTGAAGAGGCAATGGAAGACAGCATGAGTGGAATGAGAATTGGAAGGAAACAGTAGGAGATTGAGTAATGTCCAACATGGCTGTGGGACATGGGAGCAGTCTAAATTGTCACAGTAAGGACCTCCCAGTGGCCAGCCACTTCAATTCCACACCCCAATGCCACACCATGACCAATTCCACACCCCAATGCCACACCATGACCAATTCCACACCCCAATGCCACACCATGACCTCTCTCGATGTCAAACCGAGGCCACTTGCAAATAGGAGGAACTAGTTGTATTCCGTATTTGCAGTCCCCAATTAGACAATATAAATATAGACTTCTCCAACTTTCTGTCCCACTGTGTGCGTGCGTGGCCCCCTTTCCTGCAACCCTCTCTCCTTTCCTACAGTTCCCCACCCTTTCCTGTCCTTCTATCAGAAAGTTACCACTTCTTAGTCCTCTGCCCTCTTTCCCCCTGTCCCTTCTAAGCTTCTTCCTCTTTTACCATCCCACCTCTATTCACCCATTACCGATTCGCCTTTGATTCTTTCACCATCTCTACTCCAATTTTTTTATTCAGGGATTGATAAATAAACCTAAATCTAGAACTAAGATGGAAGATTGGCCTTTGCCAGAGCAGGAGCTTTTCTAAACATGGAGTTGTGGTCACAGGGGGATGGGGGAGGGGAGGGGGAAATAAAGGATTTAATGGAATTTGGAGGTCGATATTTGTGGTGATATGTATATACTCTTGCTACTCTGTACATAAGTGGCTGGGCTGCCCACTGATGACTCGATCCCCTGTAATCCCTCCCCCTTTGACCTGGCCATAAAGGTCAACCTCCCTACCCCCTTCCATTTATTTGAACACATGGAGTTGGGCCAGCTACAATCTAATGTGTATTAAAGCCTATTGTTCCTCACTCAGTCATTGAAGTCATTGATAGTGCAGATCAATTTACATCCCCCAGGTGCCTTATCCTGAGGGATGTGCGCCAGTGCACATCTCAACTGCCTCCAGTACTTCCATGATGACCTTTGCCACCCTGGAATCCTGAGGTAGTTCCACTTCATGAAAGGCTGGAACCTCCCGTATTCCACCGAGGACGTCAGGTCTCTGACCAGACACTGTGGGGTCTGCGCCGAATGTAAACCGTAGTTCTTCAGGCCCGACAAGGTGGACCTCATCAAGGCCACACACCCTTTCGAATGATTGAGTGTTGATTTCAAGGGACCACTGTCCTCGACCAATAGGAACGTCTATTTCCTTAATGTCATAGACAAGTTCTGCAGATTCCCATTTGCCAGAGGTCATGACAGGACAGGGGATGCCACAGTTATCAGGGCACTCCGCAGCATATTCACTCTCTTTGGGTGCCCGGACTATATTCAATGATCAGGAGTCCTTGTACCTGTTGGCTAGAGGCATGGCCACTAGTAGGATCACGAGCTATAACCCCAGGGAGAACGGCCAAGTGGAGCGAGAAAATGCCACCATTTGGAAGGCAATCCTTCTGGCCCTTGTCAAAAGGCCAGGTGGTGTTTCACTGACAGAAAGTCCTTCCAGAGACACTGCATGCCATCTGATTTCTCCTATGTACTGCTGCAAATATGACCCCACATGAACGCATGTTTTCCTTCCCCAGGAGATCGATGACCGGAACCACTCTGCCTCCTTGGCTCTTGTTTCCGGGTCGAGAGGAAACATGCGAGGGGTCACAAGACCGACCCGTTGGTGGAAGAGGTGCAGCTCCTGCACGCTAACCCACAATACATACATTCAGTACCCTGACAGCCATGAGGACAAAGTCCCTGTCCGGGATCTGGAGACACTCACCACCCCCGGTCACCACATACACACACTTCGGCTCCTAGAGACTTAGTGCCGTCTAGTGAGGCTACCCCAGGTGCCCACACCACATGCTTGGGACCCTCACCCAGCTGAAGTCTAATTAAAGCCTTTCGTTCCACACTCAGTCTTTGGAGTCCTTGATAGTGCATCTCAGTATTGATACTGTTTGTAGGAGTGTGCCAAGACAGAATACAAGGTATTATTCCTCCAATTCCCTATTAACCATTGATTTTAGTGGTCGCTGGTCTGGTAAACATGTCTTTTAAATGTTAATGACCCCTAGCAGATGATATTCCATCCTGCCTGTAGCCTTGGATATTTTTGATCTGTCTTATTATTACCCTGATAAACCTCATGGATTAAAATATCTTTAATTATTGTGAAGATTTTTCAGAATTCTACTGCCACCAGGAAGACTTCTCACAGGATCCGACCAGATACTGGCAGGTCAGCTATGAAGTCCCCTGTCACAGGAACCTGGTGGAGAGCTGGTAGAGGAATAGTTTGCTCATCTGCATCTCAGCAAGTCTCACAGGAACAAAAAAGGAGAGCTGGGACACATTGTAGTGTGCGTCGAAAGAATCAAAGACTTGTTGATCCAAACCAAGGCTTTTATTAACTAAAAGACTGGAGCATATCACATGTAGGTCGACCAGTCTAGAATGACCTGGTCTGGCTAGGAGCAATCCTTTAAGACCTGCCAGTAGGTGTGGCTACACTCTCAGCCAATCACAGTCATCCTACATTACAATCTGTATATATTGGTGATAGAATCTGTGCTATCACACATTTGGAATCAGAAATAAGCTAGGGCTCAAGTTGTTGATCAACAGCAGATCTGGACTCTATGAAACTTTGGAATGCCTAGCAGTGAAACTAGCAGAGAAAAGTAATTGTGAGTAGAAGGTGGAACAGTTGGTGCAACACGATTATAGCATTAGCAATCTAGGTTCCAATCTGGAGCTGTCTGCACCAGGTTCTTCCCATGACTTGCGTGGGTTTTCTCAGGCTGCTCAGGTTTCCTCCCACCCTCTAAAATGTAGTAGTTTAAATGGGTGGTACAAATTTCATGGGCTAGAAGAGTCTTCTACTATGCTGTATTGTTAATTTAAAAAAAACTAATTAAATGGAAAAATAAATCTTTTGTCATTAATGAAACCAAACTCATCTTAAGCCACAGCTGGTGAATGTGTTGTCGTTGGTAGGTCTCAATCAACTTAGAGCTTGCAACTGTAAAAGTGCAGAGTAACATTTATACAGCATGGAAAGAGGCCTTTCAACCTGACTTATCCATGCTAATCAAGCTGCTCACTCGAGCTAGTCCATATTTGCCTGCATTTGATCCACTTCCCTTTTAAACCTTTCCTGCTTCTGTATCTGTCCAAATGCCTCTTCAATGATGTAATTGTCCCCACCTGCACTCTTTCTCCCTGGTTGCTCACTCCACATACTCCCCACCCTCTGTGTGACTCCTCTTCAATCTTTCCCTTCTCGTCTTAAATCTGTGCCCTCTACTTTTAGATTCCTCTACCCTGGGGAAAGACTGTGACTATTTGCATATCTATGTATGGTGCTACCACTATGTACATAGATGTATGTATGGGCTATATGGACTGGCCTGCCCCCTGAGCCTGTGACTTCTCTATATAACCATATAACCACTTACAGCACAGAACAGGCCAGTTCGGCCCTACTAGTCCATGCCGTAGCAAATCCCCACCCTCCTAGTCCCACTGACCAGCACCTGGTCCATACCCCTCTAGTCCCCTCCTATCCATGTAATGATCCAGTCTTTCCTTAAATGTAACCAATGATCCCACCTCGACCACGTCTGCCGGAAGCTCATTCCACATCCCCACCACCCTCTGCGTAAAGAAATTTCCCCTCATGTTCCCCTTATAATTTTCCCCCTTCAATTTTAAACCATGTCCTCTAGTTTGAATCTCCCCCTTTCTTAATTGAAAAAGCCTATCCACATTTACTCTCTCTGTCCCTTTTAAAATCTTAAACACCTCTATCAAGTCCCCTCTCAATCTTCCACGCTCCAGAGAAAAAAGCCCCAGTCTGCACAACCTTTCCCTCTAACTCAGACCCTGAAATCCTGTCAACATTCTCGTGAACCTTTTCTGCACTCTCTCTATTTTGTTTATATCCCCATTAAAGGCTGTTTCACCCAAGTCCCTCCTTCATTACCTGCCTTGGAACCAGGCCAGCAACATGTAAGCTGTGCTGACGCTTTAAGGTGATTAAATCACGATTCTCTGTCTGATTGTGGCTGATTGGTAGTACAGTATGCCCCTCATAATTTTATAAACCTCCAAGGTCACACCCCAGCTTCTTACTGCAGGGAGAAATGGTGGTGAGACAACTTTCCGCACACAATCAAATTCAATTTTATTATCATTTGACTGTACCTGCCCAACCAGATGAAACACAGTTTCTCCAGATACAATACACTGCATATATAATAACTACACTGGATGGGTCACGTCTCCAGAATGGAGGACCATTGCCTTCCCAAGATCGTGTTATATGGCGAGCTCTCCACTGGCCACCGTGACAGAGGTGCACCAAAGAAAAGGTACAAGGACTGCCTAAAGAAATCTCTTGGTGCCTGCCACATTGACCACCGCCAGTGGGCTGATAACGCCTCAAACTGTGCATCTTGGCGCCTCACAGTTTGGCGGGCAGCAACCTCCTTTGAAGAAGACCGCAGAGCCCACCTCACTGACAAAAGGCAAAGGAGGAAAAACCCAACACCCAACCCCAACCAACAAATTTTCCCTTGCAACCGCTGCAATCGTGTCTGCCTGTCCCGCATCGGACCTGTCAGCCACAAACGAGCCTGCAGCTGACGTGGACTTTTTACCCCCTCCATAAATCTTCGTCCGCGAAGCCAAGCCAAAGACAGGGTATATACAAATATTATTAAAAATAAATATATATCAATATTTGAAATTATTTACTCAGTTATGAGTCACCGCACCGGGTGAAGCCATTAGAGGGGGTGACACTAAAATGACTTTATAATTTTTTTGTGGTGTTTCAGCAGAAATTTATTTTTTATTTAAAAAATCCTGTAGTCAGTTATAACAACAAAAACACTCAGTTACTAATAATGTTGTAATTCAATGAAGTAGCAGCCATGTTTGAGGCTGTTCAAGCGAAGAGTCTCATATCTGACACTGAGGAAGAGTTAAAGGTGTTAGTTGGACATGCTGTGGAGTAATGGATTATTGTTTTGAAAGCTGATCAGAAGGAATCAATTTGAGTGTGTCCAATGAGCAACAAATCTCTCTCTGAAACTGACAAGAACCTTTCTGAGCAGTAACTGTTTAAGTACCAGAGCTTGGTGAAAAATTCATAATGTTAAATTCTGTGCACAGTATAAGAATTGCCTGATGCTGGTGAACTTGGATGAGTGAGAAGTGAGATTGGACTGTGAATGAAAGAAATTTTCTGAACATATAAACATTACATACACATGTGCTTAGAATTAGAAGGGGGTTAAGTTAATATTATTATTAAAGTTAAAATTTGATCCTGTTTTTATGCTTAAAGAAAATTAAAAATTACTTTCCATTTTTCTTTGTGAATTTCTATTCCTGCTGGGTTTTGGGGTCCTCTGGGCTCGTTACAGTGTCCATTCCAAAATCAACCACTTTCTATGATGAGGTATCTGACCTTTTTATAGAAATGCCAAGGCTGAGAAGGTACATGAAAGCATCAGAGATTGATTTGGACAAAAGCCAAAGAGTGGGAAACATTAGGCATTTTAACATTCATAGCTGAATGGGTCTTTGTAGAATTAGTACGGGAGGAGGTTCATGGGTGTGAGGGAGGGCAGTGACACCAACCATAGTGACGCCACTGGCAATGCTCCCAGTTAATCTCATCACTGGAGGAAAGTGAGACCCCAGTGATCTTCTTGGCCTTTTTGATGATCCTCTGCATTGACTTCCTATCTGATACAACCAAATGGGACATTCTTGATTATGCTACTGTAGAATGTTGGCATGTTCTCAAGATGGAGCTAGTAGCTTTGTCCTCCTGAACCTCCTTAGGAAGTGTAGTGAGATTATGTGTTTGTATATAGATATGTTTTGGGAGATAAATTGGGGCAGGTTTTTTAGTGTAGGTTACACACAAACACTTCAAAATAGATCTAATTTAAAATACTGGAGCTCTGCTCAACTCAGACAGGGCAGCTCCTGGGGGGTCTTTGCAAAAACTTTGGGGAGTGCCCAAGAGACTTCACTAATGGATTGTTGTTTTGAAAAGCAACAGATGAAAGAGATCAGGGGAATAGTTCAGAGCCTCAGGCTGTCTGGGAGTGCAGCTTGCTGTTCTAAGAGGATCATGTGGTTTTTGCAAGCAAAAAGAGTTGAACAGCTTTTTGTCAGAGAGAGGGAGAGAGATCAGTTCTGCAGTGCTAAAGTCAGCAGTAGCAGCTGGGACTGGAACAGGACAAGCTGGCAAGCTTGTGAAAAATCCCCATTTGGAAGATGGATTGTGAGTGCTTAGTTCAGCCTGGTCAAAGCCCTCGTGGTTCATGCAAGAGGAGAGGACTGGCTGTCTAATGTTTCACTTGAAATAAGTGAAACAAAAAGGAACTTTGTGGTGACCTGAAAGAAAAAGGTCATCAGCTGGAGAACCCTGACGGGGCAAGTTTCTTCGGCAAGACACTGATGTGAATTAAAAGGAATCAGTATGTGCCCAGGAACAACAAATCTCTCTCTGAAAACCGACAAGAACCTTCCTGAGTGGTAACCGTTTACCTTTCAAGCACCAAAGTCTGGTGAACTTTATAAATGTTAAATTCTGTGCACGGTATAAGAATTGCCTGCAACCAGTGAACTTGGAGGAATGAGAAGTGAGATTGGACTGTGAATCAAGGAACTTTTCTAAACTTACACACACATTACATACACATGCTTAGAATTAGAAGGGAGTTAAGCTGGGTTAGTTAAAGTCAATAGTGATAAGTTAAAGTGTGATTCTGTTTTCAAGTTTAAAGATAATTAAAAGCAACTTTTGTTTAAGTAACCATTTGTCTTGGTGAAAATCTATTGCTGCTGGGTTTTGGGGTCCTTTGGGCTTGTAACAGTAGGCACTGCTGCGTCTTTGTGACTAATGAGGAAGTGTTATGTGTTGTGCTGACTATTTCTGATTGGTCCTTAGCTTTCCAAAGGCAAATCTTGATCCTCTCAGAATCCTTCAACAATAACTTTTCCACCATTGATGTTAGGCTTAGCAACCACGACCTCCTGACTTGTTCTTCATGCTCTTCTTAAATTAGAGATATAACGTTGGTCACCTTCCAAACTTCTGGCACCTCAACTGTGGCCAATAATGGTATTGCCACGCCCCCTATAATTTCTTGGATTAAAAAAGTTTAGGGCAAGAGTAAATGAAAGCAATAGGCCTCCCAGAACAGTTCTATTTGTGGATCTTGGGTGAGAGGTGGAAACAGGACGTGATGGTTTGGGGCATGATCAGGTTGGGGTCTGTGGAGAGGAGATCTGAGACAGTGGCATAGTGTTTGTTGGTGGGGTCTTGGTCCAGGGTAGGTGTAAGGAGGCATCGAGAGTTGGTGACTGCTGCTCGCCCTGATGAATTCCTCCAGCAGATTGTTTGGCATCAGATTCCAGTGTCTGCAGACTCCTGAGTTGCCTTCAGAAATCCCTTCCTTGGATTCCTGCAATGTCCAATGATCCATGTGGTCAGGTCTGGGGATTTATCTACCTTTGTGTGCTTTAAGGCAATAAGCACCTCTTTTGTAATGTGTATGTTCTAAGATCTGACTATTTCCATGAATCCCCTAGATACTATAAATATCTGTGGCAAATATAAATGAGAAATATTTAAAACCGTGCCCGTGTCCTGAGTCTACAGATGGATGACCATATTGAGCTTTAAGGGGACCTATTCTCCTCTGAGCTACCCAAGCTGCCAGCTGAAGTGGTGGATGCGGGTTCAATTGCAGCATTTAAGAGAAGATTGGATGGATGGGTGGGGTATGGTCTGGATGCAGGTTGATGAAGCTAGCAGAATAGTTCAGCAGATACTAGATGGGCCATAGGAACTCTGTTGTATTGTTCTATGGTGACCAGATCAATATTTTTTTCAAGGTAATGGAAAATAAAAATGACTGGTGCCTGTCTAAACACATATGTTTATGAAAGAATATTCTTCTGCATTGCATCTAATGGTGAAGTGTGTGGACAATGGTCAATAATTAAGAGCTTTTCTTTATTAGTAGGTGTGTGACTAATTGTTATTTTTCATATATATAGATATGTTTTAAAGGAGATAAATTGTGGCAGTTTTTTAGTGTTGGTCACATACAAACACTTCAAAACAGATCTCATTTAAAATGCCAGAGCTCGACAGTCCAGGTTCCAGGTGCCTTTGCAAAAACTTTGAAGAATGCCTTTGAGGACTTCACAAGTAGGTGCTAATTGGACATGCTGTGGAATAATGGATTATTGTTTTGGAAAGCTACAGATGAACAAACTCAGAAGATTAGGTCCGGAGCTGCAGTCTGTCTGAGTGCAGTTGGCTGTTTTAAGAGGGTCATGTGGTTTTCTCAGAGTGAGAGAGAGAGAATTCAGTTCTACAGTTCAGCAGCAGCAGCTGGGACTGGAACAGGACAAGCTGGCAAACTTGTGGAAAACCCCATTTTGAAGGCAGCCTGTTCGAAGCCCTTGTGGTCTCTACAAGAGAAGAGGATTGGCTGTATAATGTTTCACTTGAAATAAGGGAAACAAAAGAACTCTGAATTGACCTGAAAGAAAGAGGTTATCATCTGGAAAACCCTGATGGGGCAAGTTTCTTCAGCAAAACATTAATGTGGCTGATTACAAGGAATAAGTTGTGGTTGTCCAACGAGCAACAAATCTCTCTCTCAAAATCAACAAGTACCTTCCTGAGCGGTAACCATTTACCTTTTAAGCACTAGACCCTGGTGAAATTCATAAATGTTAAATTTTGTGCAGCGTGTAAGAATTGCCTGATACTGGTGAACTTGGAGGAATGAGAAGTGAGATTGGACTGTGAATTAAAGAACTTTTCTGAACTATACACACATTGCATGTGTGCTTAGAATTAGAAGGGCATTAAGCTATTAGTAATTAAAGTTTGATCATGATTTCATATTTAAAGATAATTAAAAGTAACTTTTGTTTAAGTAACCTTTGGTCTTGGTGAATTTGTACTGCTGCTGGGTTTTGAGGTCCAGATTTTATTTATTTTTAGAAACTGTTGTGGAGCTGAGACCTGCCATGCAGGTGGCGAGGGTTGTGTATTTTTAGATACAATATGGTGGGAAAAAATTTGAGCTTGTAACTTTTATAATGTGAATGGGCTCAATAATCAACTCAAGAGGAAGAAAGTCTTAGTTTATATTAAAAAGTTGAGAGTTGATATTGTTTTTTTTTTACATTTAACTGAGAAAGAACATCAAAAATTAAAAAGGGATTGGGTTGGTCAAGTTAGAGCTTCATTCTTTAATTCTAAGGCAAAAGGAGTTGCTATTCTAATTAATAAGTTGCCTTTCAAATTGCTGTTAATTGGTTCTGCGGGAAGGTTTGTTTTAGTAAATTGTCAAATTTATTCAGAATTTTGGACTCTGAATATTTATGCTCCTAATGTAGATGATGATAAATTTGTTCAGGATTCCTTTCTTAACCTTGCAGACGCATATGAAAATGTGATAGTTGGTGGTGATTTTAATTGTTATTTAGATCTATTATTAGATAAATCATAAAAATCAATAATGAAAACAAAAACTGCAAAAAGTATTTCAACATTGATTTTAATTTAGTTGTTATTTGGAGAAGATGAATCTGAAGGAAAACTATTATTCATTTTATTCTTTTAGATTTCATTCTTATTCTAGAATAGAATTTTTTTAATTTTGGCTCATTTAGAAGGATGAGTAATGCATGTAGAATATAAGTCTAGAATTTTATCAGATCATTCACCTTTATTGATTTCATGTTTAGAATCTGAATTTATAGATGGTGATTTAAATCTTTCATTGTTAAGAAATGTTGATTTTTGTAATTAAATGAGAAATCAAATTCAGGAATATTTGAATATCAATACTGATCCAGTTGATAATAAATTTATTTTATGGGATGCTTTAAAATCTTATTTGAGATGTCAAGTAATAGGTTTTTCTAGTAAAATTAAGAAATATTATCTTAAAGAAGTAGATAAATTGGAAAAAGAAAGAAAATTTAGAGAGATTTGCAGAAAGATTTGTCAGAAAAGAAAAATATACTTAATAAATAAAAAATATAAGTCAATTTAGATTTATAGAACAGAAATTCATTCAGAGAACTAAACAGAAATATTATGAATTAGGGGAGAGGGCTCATAAGGTGTTGGCTTGGCAATTAAAAACCGAACAGGCTTCTGGAACTATTAATGCTATTAAAAGAAATTCAAAAATCACCAATAAACAAGAAATAGACAAGTACCTCATTAGTGAGGGCATCAAGAGATATGGGGAAAAGGCTGGAAATTGGAACTAGTGTAGCTTAGTGTAGATTTACAGAAGAGACTCGATGGGCCTAGTGGCCTGCTTCTGTTCCTTTGTCTTGTGATCATGTGATCTATAAACCTCAAGATATAAATGGTTCTTTTAGAAATTTTTGTTAATTTATATACTTAATCTAATAATGATGAAATAAAGACTAATAATTTCTTATCTGATGTTCATCTTCTTTTGTTAAATTGCCAAGATTGTAAAGATTTGATTCCTTATTTACAGTTAGTTATTAATGCACTTAATTTTATGCAAAATGGTAAGTCTCCAGGTGATGGTTTTCCATCTGAAATTTATAAGAAATTTAAAGATTTGTTAATGCCTCCATTAATAGAGGTATTGAAACAGGCAATGGAAGTCCATTCTTTACCGGTGCCTTTTTCTAATGCTATTATAACAGCAATAGTTAAGAAAATAGAGATTTGTTAAAGACTGGATATTATAGACCAATTTTGTTATTAAATGTTAATTATAAAATTGTAGCTAAATGAGGATTAAAACAATAGAAGATTGTTTTGAAGCTGATCATTTTTATTTATTTTCAAAGAATGGAATTAAAATATGTTATTATCAAGTTAAAGCTTTTTTAATTGATTAAATTAGGTCAAAGTCTAAGATTACCTAAACAATTTGAGTTAGAAATTTTACTTACTAAAGGAGGTATTAATACATTTATTTCAGAAATTTATAAATTACTTCAAAGGAAAATACCTAAATTAGATATTCATAAATCAAGATTAAAGTGGGAAAATTATTTAGGTTGAACAATAGATCAAGATAATTGGAGAATGTTATGTAAAGATAATATGACTAAAATTATTAATGTAAGATATAGATTGGTACAATATAACTTTTTTACATCAATTATACTTAACACCTCAAAATTAAAAAGATTTAATTTCTTAAGAATTATGTTTTAGATGTCATAAAGAAATTGGTTCTTTTTTTTCCATTCGACTTGGAAGTGTATTAAGGTTAAGTCATTTTGGATACAAATTATTTCGAGAAAGTGTTAAAGGTTAAACTTCCATTAGACCCAATGTTATTTTTATTAGGAAATATTAAAATGTTTAGTTTAAAATTAAGGTTAACTATATATCAAATTGATTTTTTATGATTGCCTTTAGCTGTTTCAAGGAAATGTGTAGGTATTACTTGGAAGTCTGATATAGATTTGGGGATGCAGAGATGGCATATCAAAATGAGATTTTGTATTCTCTCCAAAAAATAACTTGTAATTTACATGATAAATATCATTTATTTTTGAAAATATGGAGCCCATATTTACAACAAGTTTGTTTGAAAATTTAAACTCTCAATAGCTCATCCTGTTGGTGGTTTTCAGTTTCATGGTGGTTGATTTGAATTGATATATTCATTGATAATCTCCTTTCTTCTTTCTTGGGGGTATTAGAAATTTTACTTACTAAAGGAGGTATTAATAAATTTATTTCAGAAATTTATAAATTACTTCAAAGGAAAATACCTAAATTAGATATTCATAAATCAAGATTAAAGTGGGAAAATTATTTAGGGAGACAGAGGGGGGGGGGGGTAGGGAGGGATGGGTTAGTATATATACCACATGTATTTTTTTTTATATATGTATATATTCATTATTGAATGTATTGTGGTTTTAAAATTTTAAATAAAATATTTTTTTTAAATTTGTGAAGAACTACGATCTTACCTGCCTCGCTCTGACCAGAGTGTGCCACTAAGTAGATTGAATGTTTCGAGCCAGTGACCAGGAGGGACAACAGGGTAGCCCATTGGATGTAGTCAAGGTAGATTTAGGAAGGCCATTTGATGAAGGTCTAGGTCTGGAGTAAGAAAGCCCATAGGGATTGGGATGATGGTTATGCAGACAGATAGCTGAATGAGGCTACCAGTGAGTCAGGGCAGCAGGATTCCAAAGGAGCAAGTGTCTATGGAGCTTCGATGCAATCCAGGGAATTATGTACAGGCCAAATGCTAACGCTACATTCTGTCAAGGCAACAAAACTTTGGCTGAGCTGCTCAGGAGCTCTTGATGAAAGTGGTAACAGATGATTTTTTTCAAAAAAAAAATGTTAGCAATCCTCCTGGTAACGTTAGTGGAGGATAAAACCAGGGCCAGTGAAACTTTTTCCAGAAATGGAAAAAATTAGATGTAAAGCAGTTTTGGGTACAAATGGAATGTCCTGCATTAGAATGGAAACTGGAGCAAAGCACAATCCACTGGAGGAACTCTGTCCCTAGTTCTAGACTCACCTACCAGTGGAAACAACTTGCCTGTCTCTATCTTGCCTATCCCTTTCATAATTTTTTATATTTCTATTATCCTCTCTTATTCTTCTGAATTCCAGCAAGTTTAATATCCCAACATAGAACACAGAACATCAGCCCACAAGGCTCTGCTGGCCCATGTAAACAACTCACCAATCTAATCCTTCCCTTCCTCACACTTGCAATTTTTCTTACATCCATTCACCTAATGGTCTTTAATCTCTTCCATTGTCCCTATTGTACCAACCTCCTTTACCACCACTAAAGTGTTCCATAAATGTACACAGTGTTTGAACAGAGGTCTTTTACTTGCTAATGTTCAACCTTTCCTTACTCCCCGTATGTTAATAAATCCACAATGTCTATAATTCATTTAATTTAATGCTTAAAATCATTGAATTTATTAATAGTCAGAAGCTGTTGAATGAAAACCTATTGAAAAATACTCAGGCTAAATAAACAAGGAGGCTGTAAATGTAAACCCTCTGTCAGAGGATTTGTTTGCAGATGGTATTTCTAGTCACTGTGATTCTTTGAACAACCAAGGCATTAGGGGAAAATTTTGAAGTTTGTATTTTCCCACCTGAAATATCACTTCATTTTGAATATGAAATTCATTTCAAGCTTCCCACCAGAAATCCCATTGAACTGAAACTGTGTTTTAAGTGTAACCCTGATATAACAAGTGAAAGATGGGTTGACCACCTGAGGTGTAGCTTGAAAAGTTGAGTAGTATAATGAAATAAACTTATCAAACAACGACAAATAGAACTGAGGACTTCTTTGCTGAGATAAGTTCAGGGGAGGGAGTTTGAGATTTAGCATTAGATCAAAAGGAAATTTGTCACTTTAGCTGATACTGGCCATCAGCCCCAGGACACTCCAGTGAGAGAAGCATTACCTGGTCAGTCAACAGCAGATATCAGCATGTAAGGCTCTGGGTCAGAGGTGTTCTCAGTGTCCTATTCAGTCACCAGAAGTTGTGCCTCGTCAGATTGTCGATGGATTGAAATCTGGGGTGGTTGTGAGTAGACTAAGCTCAACTAGTAGCAGAGGAGTAGAAAGAGAGAGGGGGAAGAGTATTTTTTTTTAAAAAGCTAGCTGCTTGAAAACTGAGTGGAGGAGGGGTTCTTCAAATAGTGGAGCATGCAAGGAATCCTGGATCTAGGTGGGAAGGGACTGAACAAAATGGGACAAAATAGAGTTGTGGTACCAGGAGATAAATTCAGTGAAGTAGGAGCAGACAGAAACCATGGGTCTACCAGAGCAGTCCTGTTTGTGGATCTTGGGTAGAAGATAGAAAAAGTCAGTGTGGAGTTGGGCACTCTTCTTGGAGACTGTGGATGGGGGACCTCCGATGATGCTGAGATCTGTGATGATGCAAGAGACAGTGGTCTGATGACTGTTGGTGGGAGCGGCATGCAAGGTAGAGGTCAGTCAACCACTTAACAATAGCATCTCCTTTGACTGCTAGGTTGGGATCGGTACAGACTTATCAAAGAGAGCTGTGTGCTCAGAGGGGGTGAGGTTAGACTGGGTGGGAGTGGAGGTCCGGATGGTTGATGTGACATTGGATGTTGGAAATGGAAGGGGGAAAAAGGCTGGAAGAGTATATCCAGGTGGAGGAGTGTTGGAGGGGTCATCAGTGTGGGGAGAGGTTGGTAAGGTCTCCTTGCCAAAGAAATGGATATGGAGGCAGCAGAAGAAGAGCTTAGCATCATAGCACAGCCAAAGCTTGTGGAGGTGAAGGCATAGTGGTAGAAAGGTGGGGTTTCTGTGGACAGACCAACTCTGGATTGAAGATGGGGTGAAGACAACATGGTAGGTATGGGGAGAGGGTGAGTAGATCAGAAGACCATGAGAGGAAGAGCTTTGCATTCTTGGGTGGGGGGGAGAGTATGAATAATGTGTTTGTGTGGGGGGGGAGGGAACTCAGGCGATGGCTTGGGTGCAGTGTATGGGTTGGGGGTGAGATATGAGACAGGAGGGATGGGTTGACAAAAGATAGCTGGAGACCCACAGTGTCAGGACCCTTGGCCCAGGGGAGAAAAAAAAACAAAATACCTGGACTATTGAAGCAGGGCCCTGGCCTGAAACATTGATGGGCCATCACTTCCCACGCATGCTGCCTGACCCTGTGAGTCCCTCCAGCAGTTCAGTATCTGCTCAGGATTCCAGCATCTGCAATTTTTGTCTTCCTCAACATGATGTTAATCTGTAAACCTCTAGTGACAGAAAAAGGAGTTATCATTGGGTTAATTTAAATTCCAAGTGAGGAATTCTGCTCACTTGCTGGTAATTGAACATCCAGACTGTGGCAAGCATGGGCCAAAGCACTGGTCCCAGCCTAGTTATGTACTTTGCAGAAATCTTTCCTTGCAGCATAAAGAGGAAGTGTGTTTAACTGTGTGTGTTCCACCGTGGCCACATTTCCCTATTTGGGGAAGGAGCGAAGTTTCTGTGAAGCTGGGGGATGTTTTCATCGCTTGCTGTACCTTGGTTGTCTGGTTGGGCCCAGAGTTCACACCAACCTGTGTTGAGCCTGCGGGTTGGCTGTCTGAGCCTGTGGTGAACTTAGTACCAGTGTGGACATTGATGAGTAGGTGATACCCACCTGGTCAGGCAGATAATAGAATGGACCTTTTGAAAATGAATGGAACTGTTGACTAGACAGGATGGGTGAGCAGAATGGGAAGTTGAGTCATTGGTGTTTATAATGCACCAGCTGGGAGTAAAATGGAAAAATTGGTGTCACTCTGAGCCAGAGTTTATCACCACATTTGCCCTGACTCAGCTCTTCACCCATTTCATAATCAATCCACTGGGTCCTTCTGCAGTTGCCATAGCAGTCTTAACTCCAATCTGTACAGAAAGGGTGTCATAACTACAGCCAATACAGACAGCTGTGGTTCAGTTACATGCTGGGTAAGTGGTGTGAGAGTAAAACCTGTTGTGAGCTTCAGGCTGGTTGCTGTCGACACAAATAGTTCATCTCTGCAGACCCATCCAAACTTTGCCTTGGCAGACACCCAGCATAGCCTCCTCTGCTGGAATTAGAACCATTTCACCCTTGACTGTGCAGCCAGATGCCACTCCGACTCCATTTATAAATCCTTGGATAATGGCAGATCTCTAACAATGACGAGGAAGAGTATAGAAGGGAGGCAGATGGACTAGTGACCTGGTGCTGGGACAACACCTTAGCATCTCCTTCAACGCCACCAAGACAAGGAGCTGGTAAGAGACTTCTGAAGGAGGAGCAGAGCTCAGTACCAGGTCAACGATGCTGAGGTAGAGATAGTCGACAGCATTGTTCTGAGGGGTAAAAGTGACCTGTCCTGGCTAACCCACTTCGACGCAAAAATAAAGAATGCATCTATTCCTCTACTTCCTCAGGAGTCTGAGGAAATTTGTCTCATCGCCTACACCAGCATTCTGTGTTTTTACTGCCCTCTCAGTGTCTGCAGACTTTCATGTTTCACTCCCTGACTACTTCTCCAGGTGCTCCATCGAAATCATCCTATCAGGGTGTATCACTGGGTGAAATGGGAATTGCTCACCCCAAGACTGCAAGAAACTACAGAAGTTTATGAATGTGGCTCAGTCCATCCCCAACCCACCCCCCCCCCCCCCCATTTATAACTCCATTGCCTCGGAAAAGTAGCCACATCTGCAAACAAGTCCATTAGAAGCCTCCTTGTTTACTTAGCCAAACTACTTTTCAATGACTTTTCATGCAACAGATTCTGACTATTAGTAATTTCAAAGTTTTTAATCGTTAAACTAATAATGAATTACGGACACTTTTTAAACATACAGGGAGTCAGAGACTGTTACACTTTGGCAAGTAAAACATCTCTTTACCTATCTGTTCAAACATTTACAGAAACCTTTGGTGGCAGTGGAGGCTGGTGCAATAGGGACAAAAACTTGGGTGCATGGATGCAAGAAACATATTAGAGAGTCATCCCACTCTGCCACACACTCTTTCCCCCCCCACCAAAAAAAAAATCAGGAGTATAAGATCACACTCAACCAGATTCAAGGACCGTTTCTTTCCTGCCATTATCAAACTCCTGAATGAACCCCAAAATAAAGAAATGATCTCTCTGTAACCCTGCATTTTTGTAATGTCTTACTTGGTGTACTGTGTACAAGATGTCTGCTTGTAAAAGATCCTATCTTGCTGCATTTGACAATAAGCTTCAACTTCCTATCTATTCTTGCATAACTCTTGCTTTTCCATCTTTATTTCACCCTTTCAAATTTCCTGTCATCTCTTTCTCATGCTCCCCCTTATCTGTCCCTCACTAACTCCTCCCCTCCGTGTGTGTGATTCCTTTGTACAGAATTAGCTCACTGTTTTGAGTCTTGCTTTCAACTATCTGACAAGAACTCTTCTCTGGACCTGGGTGAGCTTTTCATTTTGTGAAGGTTGCTAGCTACATAAGAGTAGCTCATTGTTGCAGGGGGAATTTGAACAGGGACATTCCCAACATACTCTGAGGTTGCAGTATAATCGAGCGAATATGAGGGAAGTGTCATTGTGGAGAAAACAGCAACTGTTTAACCACCTGAAAGGTGAAAGGGAAGAGCCCAGGAATACTGCTCAGTCTATTCTCAAAGACTGGTTCATTGTTGATTCCATTTTCACCTGTTTTTACCTCTAACTATTCATTGTCCATAAGGAATAGTTTAATTGTTGAGTGTAAACTCTTTGGTGCACAGGCCAGTAGAAGGTCTTGCAAAACATCACTCCACCCTCCTGTGTGTTTCATTATCAACCTTTATGGATTAATACAGAGGCTTCTCGGGTGAATAAAACTTGCCAAGATGTATCGTTGTTAACTTTTAGCCCTCAATGAACTCAAATGCATTTGAAATATTAAATATAGTAAAACCCCTGGTATCTACCCCTGGTAGCTTGAGACTCACTCCTACTTTTCTTTGGCTTGGTTTCGCGGACGAAGATTTATGGAGGGGGTAAAAAGTCCACGTCAGCTGCAGGCTCGTTTGTGGCTGACAAGTCCGATGCGGGACAGGCAGACACGATTGCAGCGGTTGCAAGGGAAAATTGGTTGGTTGGGGTTGGGTGTTGGGTTTTTCCTCCTTTGCCTTTTGTCAGTGAGGTGGGCTCTGCGGTCTTCTTCAAAGGAGGTTGCTGCCCGCCAAACTGTGAGGCGCCAAGATGCATGGTTTGAGGCGTTATCAGCCCACTGGCGGTGGTCAATGTGGCAGGCACCAAGAGATTTCTTTAGGCAGTCCTTGTACCTTTTCTTTGGTGCACCTCTGTCATGGTGGCCAGTGGAGAGCTCGCCATATAACACGATCTTGGGAAGGCGATGGTCCTCCATTCTGGAGACGTGACCCATCCAGCGCAGCTGGATCTTCAGCAGCGTGGACTCGATGCTGTCGACCTCTGCCATCTCGAGTACTTCGACGTTAGGGGTGTAAGCGCTCCAATGGATGTTGAGGATGGAGCGGAGACAACGCTGGTGGAAGCGTTCTAGGAGCCGTAGGTGGTGCCGGTAGAGGACCCATGATTCGGAGCCGAACAGGAGTGTGGGTATGACAACGGCTCTGTATACGCTTATCTTTGTGAGGTTTTTCAGTTGGTTGTTTTTCCAGACTCTTTTGTGTAGTCTTCCAAAGGTGCTATTTGCCTTGGCGAGTCTGTTGTCTATCTCATTGTCGATCCTTGCATCTGATGAAATGGTGCAGCCGAGATAGGTAAACTGGTTGACCGTTTTGAGTTTTGTGTGCCCGATGGAGATGTGGGGGGGCTGGTAGTCATGGTGGGGGGGGGGGAGCTGGCTGATGGAGGACCTCAGTTTTCTTCAGGCTGACTTCCAGGCCAAACATTTTGGCAGTTTCCGCAAAGCAGGACCTAACTAATACACCAGCATTAAGAATAAACATTTTAAAAGATAAAAGACTGTGCAAAATATATAGTAATTTAAAAAATCAGTATTCATTATGTAAAATTCACGGGTCATTCCCATAACTTAAAAATTTTAATTTAAAGTTGAACATTGTGAACGATTAGTGTTGTGTTAACTGTGCCATCATCCTAATTAACACCCCCTCCCTATGTTTAAAGATAAAGCCTTACTATTATACAATATACTAATAAAGATAAAGACTCTTGTGAAGCAGGGATAAGGAGACACTTTAAGAGAGTCATCCCAATGACTAGTGGCATCAACCAGCTCTTCATCCTAGGCGATGTCATTGCTGTTTCACACAACTTTATTCAAACAGCTGCTACGAGCAAAGCACAACCAAGGCAATCCTCTGGCCGAATATTTGCTCCCATCTTCACCAAAGGTTTATGTGTTACCTCAGAGAAAATTTCCTTCCACAATTTTAAACTTGTTTTTAAATTTAAATTTTTATTTACTTATTTTCCTCTTTTTTTTGCTGGTTGCTTGAGGTTGCCAGTTGCTTGAATTCTGGATAATAGGGATTTTATTGTTGTTTGTAGTTGATGGGGCAAAGTATTGAGTTGTTTCTTGTGGTACATGAATTGTACATGATGCTGCATGTATTGGAAGTATGAGAATTATCTGCTTGACGTGATGGGGAGGCACATTCTTCTGTCTTCATTGATTGTTGCTGGGGTAAGACGGGTACTAAAGAACGTTAAGGTTACCTGATCTGATTTAATTGTTCGCTGCCTGTGACACTGAAGCCCTACACTTGCCCTATTTGCATCTGTTGATCATTTACAAGGTTAAAGTAATGAATGTCTGATGCTAGTTGGAGATCAAAGTGGAGCCTATGAGCAGCAACTGGTGAAATTGGGTTGGAGTGATGGGAATGGGAAGGCATGTGGATCAGTCAATCACTTGTCCCATTGCCGTACTCTGCATGAGGTGTTGAGTTGGCTGCTTGCAAAGCAAAAATTTTCATGGCACGTATGACTTGAACTTGTGATCAGTGGAGCACAAAGTTTTACTTCTGCAATATGGCTGATCCCACTCCGTTGGGCATTGGAGCCTCTTTTGAAGCAGCCAATCAATTGATGTAAAAGCAAAATGTTTTATTTCACTGTTCATGTTGAAGATGAGATGAAGCCCCATCCCTTCCCCAACAACCCCTGTCCTCTCATAATGTGTCTGTTTCATCAACAGCAATGAGTTCTGTTGGATGAATGAGTTCCCTTTTTAATCCTCTAAATTTCACTAAAACTTACAAATGTTCATTCTCACCTCTGTGTTGCATCCACCACCCTTTGGTCAGGCCATAGGGTAAAACTCCACCTCTGCAGTGTTGGTGGGTTCTTCAGGGTGTTGCAACTTGCATAAGCAAAGGGACAGTAGTTGAGGTGCAGTAGGAACATCCCCTTTTGAATGCAGTGTCAACTAAATGGCAGTGTCTGTGAATGATTATGTATTAGGAGTCCTATCAGGTAATACAGCCTGACTCTTGTATTGTTTATTCCAAAATAAATAAATCCCAACAAAACATTCAAACTATTTGCACATTTCCTCAGAAAGTGTCAGTCCCAAGTAGTGTACCCACCTGTGTCCTTGAATTCTGCACCACCAACTGGCTGAAGTTTTTGCAGACCCTTTCACCCTCTTGCTGCTACGGTCTGAGGTCTTCAACTGCTTCAAAAGGACATCTGTTATGCAGGTGCTCAACAAGAGCAAGGTGACCTGTGTCGATGACTGTTGCCACTGCCATCTACTGTGCTGGAGAACTTCGGTGAGTTTGGTCATAGAGCAAACCAACTGCTGCTTCAGGAAAGACCTGATTGGGTTTGGTCACATTTCTCTGTGCTCTGTGACCCTGACTTTGTAGTTGGGTGTTCATGTCCTTTCTCCGTTGTGTCAGAACCGACATCTTGCATGTGGGGTCTTCAAATCTGTTGGTACATGTGTGAATGTGGGGTCTTAGAACACAGAATATTACAACACAGTACAAATTCCTCTGTCCACAGCATTGTGCCAAACTATATAACCCTATTCAAAAAATCTAAATTATCTTGCACCCATAACCCTCTATTTTTCTTGCATTCATGCACCTGCTTAAGAATCTTTGAAATGTCCATCCTTCACTATCACCCCTGACAGTAAGTTCCAGGTGCCCACCACTCTGTGTATATATATATATATATATCTATATCTATATATATCTATATATATCTATATATATATCTATATATATATCTATATATATATCTATATATATATCTATATATATCTATATAGATATCTATATAGATATATATCTATATATATATATCTATATATATCTATATATAGATATATATATCTATATAGATATATATATAAATAAAGAACGTCTGACATCTCTTGACTTTGTACAAATGTCCTCTGATGTTTGCTACACTTGCCCTGGGTGGTCTGCCGGTGCCTCTCATAATCTTGAAGACCTCTTGTAAGTCGCCTCTCATCCTTCAAAGAGAAAAGCCCTGCCTCTGCTAACCTTGCCTCAGAAAACATATTCTCCAATTCAGGCAACATCCTGGTAAATCTCATCTCCACGTTCACCCTCCAGAGCTTCCACGTTCTCCCTCCAGAGCTTCCACGTTCTCCCTCCAGAGCTTCCACGTTCTCCCTCCAGAGCTTCCACGTTCTCCCTCCAGAGCTTCCACGTTCTCCCTCCAGAGCTTCCACGTTCTCCCTCCAGAGCTTCCACGTTCTCCCTCCAGAGCTTCCACGTTCTCCCTCCAGAGCTTCCACGTTCTCCCTCCAGAGCTTCCACGTTCTCCCTCCAGAGCTTCCACGTTCTCCCTCCAGAGCTTCCACGTTCTCCCTCCAGAGCTTCCACGTTCTCCCTCCAGAGCTTCCACGTTCTCCCTCCAGAGCTTCCACGTTCTCCCTCCAGAGCTTCCACGTTCTCCCTCCAGAGCTTCCACGTTCTCCCTCCAGAGCTTCCACGTTCTCCCTCCAGAGCTTCCACGTTCTCCCTCCAGAGCTTCCACGTTCTCCCTCCAGAGCTTCCACGTTCTCCCTCCAGAGCTTCCACGTTCTCCCTCCAGAGCTTCCATCTTCTTGATCCTCTCCAGACACTGACCCCTGTTCATACCATGCTCAAGATCTTTGTATCAGATTTTCATCCTGAAAACCTCCTGGTTCCCCTGTCCAGATCTTGTCAACAATCACTGAAAGCTCTAGGCTCCACTGGAGGGCTCACCATGCTGCCTACTCTGTGGTTCTTCCCTCATTGGCAGGCTGGCCCCTGTTGATCACTGTGTATTGTCTTCAGATCTGCTGCGATGCCTGAGGAGGTTAAATCTCTCAGGCCGCAGTGTTAAACTAAAGCTCTATCTATTTCAGAGATCCAGCATGGTAGCAGGTCCTTCAGCCCACGAGCTCATCCCGCCCAAATGTGAACAATTAATCTACAACCTGTTTAATCCTGTATTTGTATGTGTGAGTTCTTAGACAACACGTGGATAAATGAAAGGGTTCTTTGAAGTTATTGTAAACAGCACCATGAGGCTGCAAGCCTCCAGTACAGATACAGCATACTGTATGTCAGCCCCCCGCTGGCAGCCAAGTCTATTCAAACAGTAACTATAATCAAGGCCTTGCTAGTGGCTATGCAAACATGATATCATTACACACACACCTTTCCTTTCCCTCCCCCCGCCCCAGTATGTCTTTGGAATGTGAGAGTAAACCAGAGCATCTGGAGGAAACCCACACAGACACAGGAGGAACATATAAATGGCTTACAGACAACGGTGAATTCAAACCCATGTCACTGGCACCGTAATAGTTTTGTGTTAGTGTTCTTCTGACTGGATGTAAAATATCTAATGGTGATTGGAAAATGTACTGAGTTCTCCCCAAATGCTGACCAATGTTATCCCTCAGAAGTATAATGGTTTGTGGCCATGTGACCTGGTCAAATTCATTCTGAGTTTTGTATATTTAAAAAGTGCTTTTTGGTCATGTATAAAAGAAAAATGCTGGGGACAAGTTCTATGTATGAAGGAGATGATGCATTGTTTTCAAGTTGATCCTTCTTTCCTTCATGTCTGACTTTTGCAGCCATAATTGGCCCACTCGGCACAGTCTTGCTGTGCTGCAGTGCAGGAAGCTCTCGTGTCTCTTATGCAGCAGACATCGGGCCTGTGATCTACGAGTGCTGCAAAGAACTAGCTTGTACCAACGTGAGCCCTGCTGCTGGAGTGTGATAGTCACTGCAGCTGGAGGGGGGCGAACAGACTGAGTGGAAGGAAGGAAATCTTGGTTGCTGCAACTTGAGAAGTAACTAATTTAGCTGTTCACTTCCTCTTTTGATATTGGACCAAAGTGGAGATTAATTTTCCAACACATGATTTTAATGCAACTCAACTGCCTCTGTATTGTGCAAAAGTCAAGGAATTTGGGGTTCTTGTTTTGCATAATGCTAAACCCTTTGGAATGCTATGTTAATCCAGAACACTAATGTCTAAGCCCCTGAGATGATGAGAGCTTATTCCCTTGGGGGAAGGTGAACAACTAGTAGTCATTGTACACATTGGTAAAAATGACAGAATTAGAGTAAGGAGCGAAGCATGAAAGTCTGCAGGTGCTGTGATTGTGATAAAAGTACAGAAATGCTAGAAGAACTCAGAAGGTCCATAAGAAAATGTAGAATCAACGTTTTGTGTAGAGTAAGGGATGAGGTCTTGCACAATGAGTACAGGCAGTTGGATAAGAGACTGAGAAGCAGGACCTTGTGGGAAGTGATCTCTGGATTACTTCTGGTGCCATGTGCCAGTGAGCTCAGAAATCAGAAGATAGGCTAGGTGACTTTGTGTCTGAGGAACTGGTGCATTTCTGAATCATTAGGATCTCTGACCTTAAAAGGAGGGATGGTTGCACTTGAACCAGAGAGGAACCGATATCCTGGCAGGAAGGTTCACAAGTGCTACACGGGTGGGTTTAAACTAGATGGTCAGGTGGTTGAGAATGGCTGCAGGACCGAGGCAGTTGAGAGGTTAGAAGTTGGAATGGAGGTTGTTGAAAGTTTAGTGAGCGTAAAGGCAGGGAGTGAGAAAGATGTTATTTAAGTTGTGCTTATTTTAATGCTAGAAGCTTGGATAAGGCAGATGAACTTGGGGCATGGATAAACACATGTGACTGGGATGTGGTAGCCATTATGGAAACCTAGTTGTCCTAGCAGGGAATTTTAATTGTTCAAATATTGAATGGGAAAGTCAAAGTATGAAACGTTTAGATGGGGTGGAATTTTCAAATGTGTTCAGGGAAAGGGAAACATTTAATCTCTCCTTAGGAAATTGGCAAGAGCAGGTGGATGAAGACTTTAGATGAGCCTTTGGTTTAAGAAAGTTTTGGAGAGGACAGGCCAGGACAAGAACTAACTTAAGTTGATTGGAACAGGATATTTGAAAGAAGAGTCCAGGACATGCACGCAGCTGTTAGTGAAGAGTCAGACATGCAAGTGTAGGGATGCTTGGATGATGAAGGAAATTCAGGCTCTGGTCCAGAGCATGGGCAGGTATTAGCAGCTGGGACCAGTGTGTACCTGCAGGAGATTTGGGAACTGAGAAGCAAGTTAAAAGAAATCAGGAGGGCAACGTGTGAGGAGATGGTCCTAGCAGATGATATTAAGGATAATCCGGAGTGATTTTTAACTATATAAAGGGTAAACAGAGAAAAATACCCCTTCCCCCAGGAATCAAGTGTAGAGCTACAGGAGACTGGCAAGGTCCTCAATGAGTACTTCTGTTTTTACTGTGGGGAAGGACAAAAAGACTGGGGAACTTGCACCAGTTAATGGTGGTGTCTTGAGAACCATCAGTATTACAAATATCCAAGGACACTGAGAAGTGAGAGAGGAAATGGTGGTGCTTTGGCTGACGATGAAGTCTTTATGAATAATGTCTTTTTAAAACCGCAGGGGGAAGACAAAATATTTTGATTGGAGATTTCAATTTTTGTTTAGATCCAATATTGGACAAATCAGCAAGAACAAGGGCAAAAGCTGCAAAAATGCCATTCTCATTTATGAAGGAATAAATTTAATTGATATATGGAGGCAGCTCAACCCCTTAGAAAGAGACTACTCATTCTATTCATGGGTACATGATTCATATACAAGGATTGATTTATTTTTAATTACTGCTCAACTACAAAGAAGAGTAATCATATGCTGCTCCCAGAATTATCTCCTGTTCTCGGTAGCTTAAAAGTCTCACAAGACTGGTCTTGGTTTCCGATCACCACCTCTTCTAGGTCCGAGTGTTCGGTGAGCTCTCTCGATATGTAGTTTTTCTCCAAATTTGTCTTCTCCCAACACTTGTGGCATCCATTTTTGGAAAAAAAGTTCACTGGGTCTCTTCCCTCAATTCCTTCCTTTAGTCCAATATTTTGGACATTATTTCGTCGACTGAAGTTCTCCATATGGTCAATTTTGTCAAGCAGTCTTAGTTTATCGGACTCCCATTCTTTGGCTTTTTTTTCCCAAAGCTTCGAGTTTTTCATGCGTTTTCATTTGTTCACTCTCTGCTCGACCCATTCTCTTCATCAGGTCTTCAACAATTTCTTTTATTTTGGTCGTTTTCTCCATCCTCTCTCATCACTATTTCAACATTTATGAATTGGTTACTCAAATTATCTCAATTCTTTTCCAGGATGATGCTCAATTCTTGACCCAACTCCCCAGTTTTACCTGGTTCTGCCATTTTTACCCTGCTCCCTTTCGGTCTTTCATTCAGAGTTCCTGGTTGAATAGGAGCTGTTTCAATCCTTGTTCTTGGCTTCCTTGTGCCAGTTTTATCCCTTTTTGATGAGGTAAATCTTGATTTTTCAAGTTTGGAGCATCTATTTAATACTCTTCATGGAGAGCTCAACCAAAACTAAGTCTAAGTCCTTCGAATGGCCAGGCCCTCTACTCCTCCTCAATGGTGGGAGAGTGTGTCCAGGGTGTCACAGCTCCTGCAGTACATTGGCTGCCTTTCCTTGGCACCAACAGATGTGGATGGAGTCTACAGAGGGGAGGGATGTTTGCAAGATGTTCTGAGCTGCATTCAATACCTTCTGCAACGTCTTCCAATCTTGAGCAGAGTAGCTCCTGTCGCATGCTGAGATGTCTGCAGCATGTGTTGGGAATCTTCTCTTGCCATTAAAATTTAAAAGTTGGAGACCTCTGCCACATCATTTTGTGAGCCATCATCAAGAGAGAAAGGAGAAAGCCCTATATTGGTCATCAGGATGAATTAACTCTTGGCCTGGGGTAAAGAGAGTGTCGAGTTGTGGAGCCACATAAAGCTACTGTTATCTGCACTGCTTTGCCCCATACAATTCTAGTCATGGAGACATACAGCCAGATGTAGGCTCTATCAAGAACCCATTTCCTCACCTCTTGTTTTTATTCCCCTGATACTCCTTATCGCCCTCAGTTTCTACTACTCACCTATACATTTAGGAGACTTACAGTGATTGATCAATCTACCAAACACATACCTTTAGAATGTGGGAGGAAATCTGAGGAACAGAGACACAGCAAGAGCATACAAACTCCTGACAGCGCCAGAGGTCAGATTCAAACCCGGGTCTCAGGCATTGTGAGGCATCAACACTATCTCATTTGTTCCTACCCCCATTTTACTTTTCTACCATAGCTAGAGATCTGGTCTTCCCTAAGAAAATGTGAACTGGGATTGCTAGAACTAACCAGCAAGTCAGATTGAATTGCAAATGGAATGCTTACTTGTTCCAGTTGAATAACTTTTTGAATCTCAAAAATAATTTAAAAAGGCAGCACGGTTGGCGAAGCAGTCAGCACAACACATTTATAGCGTCAGCAATTGGGACCAGGGTTCAAATACCACGTTGTCTTTAAGGAGTTTGTATGTTCTCCCTCTGTCTTCATGTGTTTTCCCTGGGGGCTCCAGTTTCCTCCCACTATTCTAAACATACAAGGGGTGTAGGTTAATTGGATGCAAGTTGGGTGGCACAGACTCGTGGGCCAAAATGGTCTGTTGGCTGTGTGTCTAAATTTTTTAAAAATTAATTTATAAATTTTAATGCTTTTACAGCACCAGCGACCCACGTCAAGTTTATTATCATCTGATTGTATAAGCACAACCTGATAAAACAGTGTTACTCTGGTCCTCAGTGCAAAACATGCAGACACAAGACCAGACATGACACACACACAGTCAAAACTACATATGCACGACAAGTATTCATGTATACTAATAAATAAATATTGTTTCATAGATGTGAGTCTCGGATGGTTAGTGTGAACAGTTCCTTTGGACCCAGGTTTGAATCAGGTGCTGTCTATAAGAACATTTTCCCCGTGTCTGCGAAGTTTCCTCTGGGTGCTTCGGTTTCCTCCTACATCTCAAAAGTTCATAGGTTGATTGGGCACATGGGTGTAATTGAGTCATGTGGGTCTGAATATCTCTGAATTAAACTATAACAGGATTTGAGATGCAGAGAAGGAAAAAAGGGGAAGTGGGTGATGAAATACAAATAGAGAAGGAATTGGAATTGCAACAAAAAATGATTGGAGGTGGTGGTGTCAATGGGGATGGGAGAATCATGAAATGGGAGAGCTTCGCACAGCCCTCCTTGCCATGTACGGTGTTTCGATGTGTCTCAGCTTCCTCTTTCCCTGCCCGTTGAACCTCAGTGAGCAGCTCACAGCAGCACAGAGCTTGTGTTGCAGATTGTTTCCTTGGCGTTTTCTACCTTCAGCCGCCATTGGGAGCAGATTCCGCCAGATTCTTCTAGGCTGAGGTTAGTGAATGACCTTCACTCCTCTAACCAGTTCTCCTCTGTGTTTGTCTCTGTCTCATTCATTACGCCCAGCACTCTTGTGACTCACCGCCCTAGCTGCTCTGACAATAAATAGTTAATGAAAGCAAGTTGGTGTCTGGTCCCAGTTTTCTGCTTTCTTCCTATATCCTAGCACATTCTCTGAAGTATTATTTTTCTCTTTGAAGACAGTTTTTCAGCCTTCATGTTGAGTTTAAAATCTGACCAACTTGCTTTTTTTTTAATCCTGTTTCCTCTAAATTTAATGTTCAGTCTGTGACTTGTGTTTGATGAAAGCAATTTTTATTAACTATCTTTCAAGGGAAGTATTAACTGCTCCTCTCTGCACAGAGGCTGCCTGACCTGCTGAATGTTTTCAACATTTTCTGTTTTTTTATTTTGGATTTAGATTTTTAAAAATTGGACATAAAGCATGGTAACAGGCCCCTCTGGCCCACGAGCCTGTGCTGACCAATTACACCCAATTAACCTGCAACTCCGTACATTTTGGAAGGTGGGAGGAAATTGGAGTGCCCAGAGGAAACTCGCATGGTCCAGAGAGAATGTACAAAATCCTTACAGACAGGGCCGAATTTGAATCCAAGTCACTGGCACTGTAATAGCATTACATTAACCATGCCAACCCAGATCTTAATTTCCATCATGTTTGGAATCATTCCAATAAATCTGTTTGTTGCTTTGCTGGGTTTAAAAATGACTACTGCTTAGATGAGGCATAAATGTTTCATTTTCATTGTTGGGGATGTGTGCTGATGTTTAGGTATTTCTGTTTGTTACCTCGTGACGTGGACGGCACTGTCACACTGGTCCAAGAGGCTCTTTGGATGTTTCAGAGGATGGTTAACAGTCTGTAACGTTCACGTGAGTCACAGATGGGTCAGAGGGGTCCAGTGTTACTGTACGTCACAGGGCGCAGTATTACCAAGAGTATAGGATGTAGAGAAAAGTATGAGAGCGTCATGTTTTACCAATGAGAGGTCTATTTAAGAGTCAGGTAACAGCAGAGAAGAATCTTTGGTGCAAATATTGTAGATGGAAGGACCTGTTGTTGTTCCGTTCTATGTCCTGAATCTGAGGGTTTGTGTTTTCAAGCTTGTGTGTCTTCTGCCCAGCGGAAGGGTGGGGGAAGGGAATGTGACTGGGATGAGAGGGGGGTCCTTTAGCATATTGGCTGCTTTCCCAAGTGATGGATTCCTAGCAGAAACAGACTGTGCTTCCATCACCTTTTACTGGGATTGTGACAAATTTGATCTAGGGCTTGGAGCCTTGAGGAAATTATTCCTCTTCTGCCTCTGATCATTGATCCAGGTCACATGATCTAACCCAGTAACCTCATTGTATGGCTACCCTGTGTGACGTCTTGTTAAGCATTGCCCTTCATTGCACCATCTTTTTATCAAGTACCAACAGGTTCTCAGTAAATTGATTCTTATAGGCTGCATCTTTCTCAGTCTTTTAAACCAGGTGAAAACCGTCCTTGGATTTTTTAATGTACCTGCTTCAAATCCTTTATTGTTACACCAATAAAATTTACTAGGAGTTGAGGGACTGCAAATGGTGGAATATAAAGCAAAAACAAACTGTTGGTAACCTGTTGATTTCCGGCCAGAAAATCTATGTACTATTAATGATTGAGATTTGCTAATAAATTGTAAATATTCTCATTAAGATCAGTTGTTAATTGTTTCTCAATGTAAAATCCCAGTGCTGTGCATCGGATATATTAGATAAAGAAAAGTGAAGGAAAAGATTTTTTGAGACTTTTACTTTCCCAATGAACCAGAGGGGCTACAGGACTGGGGCGTGAGAAGATCCTACTGCCCATTTATCCTAATGTTATTCCATGATTTTTGAACTGAATTATTTGTTGTCGCATGTACCAAGATACAGTTTAAAAAGAAAGCTTAGTTTCTCATGCTCTCCAGGCAAGTCAACCTATCAAATGCAACAAGTAGTGGAAAACAAAAGTGTATAGGGTTAAAGAGAAAAATAAATCACTTAAAACAGTGCAAGGACAGTATAGTTTTACTGATGAGAGAGAGTTCCATTCTGATAACTAGTTTGGTTATCCATTGACCTGATCAGAAAGCCCTGTGACTAAGCTAATAGTTATGGAAAGTTGTGGAGCAGGAGGTGGCTATTCGGTCTGCTGAGCTGATGCTGGCTCTCTGCATCTATCTTTAGGGCTATCAGGAAATTACTCAAACGCCAGCAACATTTATCAGGGACTTTTGATCATTTGTGAATTTCTGCAACTCCTCTTGCTTTGGTGAACACCAGTTTTGAAAGAAAATCTACAAGTGCAAGTGACTTGAAGAAAAGCAGGAGGATGTGAAAGGGGAATAAATTGAGAGAAGCAATTTTGGAACTGAGATGTCCAATCTGCCTTTGAGTTGAGGGTGCGAGTTCTCCAGTGAGCCATCAGGTTTAGTTCCTGGTGCTTGTTGATGGATTTCCTGGAGTGGCTCTCTGCTTTTGCTTCCCTGTGCTGTACCGTGTTGTTCTGAGCTCGGGGCCTTCTCTTGGAATTTTGCCACGTCAGCCTTTTCTGCCAGGTTCCGTGTTTATTCCTTGTGCTCATAGGATGGGCTGACAGTTTCTCAAGTTTCCAGAAACAAGTCCTCCGATTCTTTAGCTCAGCCTGCGAGATGGTGATTGCTGTTTAAAATAAGCTCACAACCGCAGAGACAGGAGACTGCAGGTGGTGGTCAAGAATAGTTGATTACATTTTTGGTCAGAACCAGTCATCCTTTGGATCCACCAGAATCTCTTGGCTTGTGTTGAAATAGTGATGCACCATTAGAGTTTCTGGTTTACCTTGGTTATACTGCCCATCCAGATCAGTGCAGAAGCTGGCTCTTCTGAACTCCATTCTCAGCACTGAGAATTCTGGACTTCCTTATGGAAAGACCATAGTCTATCTGGGTCAGTAGCAGAATAGTGAGCACAGTCATGCTGAGTACAGGCACACCAGAGGCTCAGCCCACTCCAGTTCACGCTACTAACCCACAACTGCATTGCTAGTTCTAGCTCCAACAGAGTCATCAAGTTTGCAGATGACACATCAGCGGCAATGATGAGTCGCACTACAGAGAAAAGGTGGAAAACCTGATGTGGTGCAAGAGTAACAATCTGAATCTCAATGTAGATCAGACAAAGGAGATGATCATGTACTTCAGGAGAATCAGGAATGACAGCCCTCCACTACATATCAATTACTGAGTAGTGGATAGAGTAGAGAGCACCAAGTTTCTTGGAGTCCATTTAACAAGTGGCCAAACAATGTCTCCTCGCTTGTCAAGTAGGTGCAGCAGCAACTGCATTTCCTGAGAAGACTAAAGCGGGCAAGGCTACCAGCCACCATCATGTAAACCTTCTAAAGGAACTCTACTGAAAGTGTCCTGACCGGCTGCATCACACTGTGGTACAGTTGCTGTAGAGAATTGGATCAGAGGTCAATCTTCAGGGCCATAAGAATGGCAGAAAGGATGAGGGTGCACAAAATCATTGAGGACTCCTACCACTCCGTCCAACCCATCTTTCAACTACTCCTGTTGGGGAAAGAGATGCAGGTGCCTGCACCACCAGGCTGAGAAGCAGCTTCTTCCCGCAGGCAGTGAGAATGCTGAATGACCAAAGGAACTGCTAACACTAACCATCTGAGACTCTAATATTTATTAAACAACATTTATTTATTTATATACATGTATATTGTTTGTCTATATGTATGCAATGCCTGGTTGTTATGCCTGCAAGCTTTACACTGAGGACCAGAGAATGCTGTTCATCGATTTGTACATGTGCATTCAGATGATAATAAACTTGAATAGTCAATAGTTTGGTGGCCAATTGCCAACGAGCATTAGCCTTGGAGCAAATACTTGCATTGGTCAGTGAGCACCCAACCCCAAGATTAAACAGCAAGCACGAACTTCCAGACTGAGTTGAAGAATTTGAGTGCTTGCACACTTTATCCTTGTCACTTCCTGATATTCACCTTAAATGTCACTCATCAGTGTGTGCATGTTCTTGAGTATTCTGGCTGAGTTTTGTGCTCTACATAAAGATTAAGAAAAAGTGGCTCTTTGGGGCTGACACATCAACCATAACTAATGAATGATAGAACTGGGCTGTGAATGGCCTCCTGCTGACTCTGTATTAGCCACCCCTGCATCAACATTTTCCAGAGTGATTTAGTTCTTTGGAAATATCAAGCCCACTTAAGAGTTGTATTCAGTTCTGGTCACCTTGTTGTAGGAAGGATATGGTAGCTTTAGAAAGGGTGCAGAGCAGATTTACCAGTAAGGTGTCTGGATTTGAGAACATGTCCCATTGAAGAAAGGTTGAGCGAGCTAGGATATCATTTTACAATTGTACAAGACATTGGCGAGACTACATTTGTTGGAGTATTGTGAGCAATTTTGGCCATCCACTTACAGGGAAACTATCAGGAAGCAGGAAAGAGTGCAGAAAGATTCACAAGAATGTTGCCAGGAATGACAGGCTTAAATTGTAACATTAAGCTGGATTGGCTGGGACTTCTTTCCCTGGAGTGTAGGAGACTGAGGGGGGGGGCGGGGGGGCGAATCTTTATAAAGGTCTATAAAATCATAACAGGTGCATGGTCACAATCTCTTTCTCAGCAGAGGCATCTCAAACTGGAAGTCAAACAGTGCCCTTTATGTAGCAAAGGCAAAGATACATTACTGACGTTTTGGGCTTGAGTATGAGAAAATGCCAATAAGCGTCTGAACAAAGGGTTAGGACATGATAGGTGGAGAAAGGATGGAGGGGACAACAGTAATGAGGGGAAGGGGCGATGCAAGAGCTGTGTTGGTGAAAGAACTATAAAGACAGGAAAGGGGGAGGGGGAAGAAAAGGAAAGCAGGTTTAGTGGAAGGCCGTAAAGACAATGTTCATGCCATATGATGGAGATGGAAAATAAGATCTTGTTCCTCCAATCTGTGGGTGATCAGGGTGGGATAGTATACAAGGCCATGGACAGATGTGAGCGCGGGGGCGTGACCCAGAATTGAAATGGCTGGCCACTGGGAGGTCACTGTGGTTGCTAACGGAGAGGAGGTGCTGAGCGAAGCGATCTCCCAGTCTGCGACCGATCTCTCCAATGTAGAGAAAGCCACAAAGGGTGCACCGGATGCAGTAAATAAGTCCTGTGGATGTACAAGTAAAGTATTGCTTCATGTGAAAGCCCTCTGACCACGGTGAGGGAGGAGGTGTGGGCATAAGTGATGCACCTCCTGCGGGTACAGGAGATGATGCTGGGGGTGTGCAGTGGGAGGGGAGGGATGAATGCACAAAGGAATTGTGGAGGGAGTGGTCCCTGCAGAGGGAGGAGAGGGGAAAATGTGTCTGGTGAGGGGGGGGGGGGGGTAAGTGCCAGAAATTCCAGCGGATAATGTGTTGGAGGCTTGTGGGGTGGAGGGTGAGGATGAGGGGGGTTCCTTGTTTGTTGCGTTTGGGGATAGAGGGGACCAGGGCAGATGAACGGGGAATGGAGGAGATATGGGTGAGGGCCGAGTTAATAGTGGTGTAGGGAAAGCCCCGTTTGTGGAAGAAGGCAGAAATTTTAGAGACTCTGCAATGGAAGACTTTATCTTGGAAATAGATGTGATGGAGGCAGAGAAATTGAGAAAAGGGTATGGAATCCTTGCATGGGACAGGGTGTGAGGATGTGTAGACTAGATAGTTGTGGGAGTTGGAGTGTTTGTAGCTTGAGATGGAGACAAAGATCCAGGAAGGGGAGAGTGTTATCAGAGATAACCATATAACCACTTACAGCACAGAACAGGCCAGTTCGGCCCTACTAGTCCATGCCGTAGCAAATCCCCACCCTCCTAGTCCCACTGACCAGCACCCAGTCCATACGCCTCTAGTCCCCTCCTATCCATGTAATGATCCAGTCTTTCCTTAAATGTAACCAATGATCCCACCTCGACCACGTCTGCCGGAAGCTCATTCCACATCCCCACCACCCTCTGCGTAAAGAAATTTCCCCTCATGTTCCCCTTATAATTTTCCCCCTTCAATCTTAAACCATGTCCTCTAGTTTGAATCTCCCCCTTTCTTAATTGAAAAAGCCTATCCACATTTACTCATTCTGTCCCTTTTAAAATCTTAAACACCTCTATCAAGTCCCTTCTCAATCTTCTACACTCCAGAGAAAAAAGCCCCAGTCTGCACAACCTTTCCCTGTAACTCAGACCCTGAAATCCTGTCAACATTCTCATGAATCTTCTCTGCACTCTCTCTATTTTGTTTATATCTTTCCTATAATTTGGTGACCAAAACTGTACACAGTACTCCAAATTTGGCCTCACCAATGCCTTGTACAATTTCATCATACCCTCCCTACTCTTGAATTCAATACTCCGATTTATGAAGGCCAACATTCCAAATGCCTTCTTCACCACACCATCTAGCTGAGTATCAGCCTTGAGGGTACTATTTACCATAACTCCTAAATCTGCACTCCTCAATTGTCTACCATTCAATGTATATGACCTATTTAAATTTGCCTTTCCAAATTGTAGCACCTCACATTTATCTGTATTAAATTCCATCAGCCCACACCTCCAGCCTTCCTAAATCACCTTTTAATCTACAGTAATCTACCTCACTGACAACAACACCACCAATCTTTGTGTCATCCGCAAACTTGCTTATCCAATTCTCCACCCCTACATCCAGATCGTTAATATATATAACAAATAATAGTGGACCCAGGACCGAACCCTGAGGAACTCCACTAGTCACCGGCCTCCAATTGGACAAACAATTTTCTACCACTACTCTCTGACACCTGCCATCCAACCACTGCTGAATCCATTTCACTACCTCTTTATTTATACCTAATGCCTCCACCTTTTTTCCTAACCTCCTGTGGGGAACTTTGTCAAAAGCTTTACTAAAGTCTAAATAGACAACATCCACAGCTTTCCCTTCACCAACCTTTTTTGTAACCGCCCCTAAGAACTCAATCAGGTTTGTCAAGCATGATCTACCCCTGACAAAACCATGCTGATTACTCTCTATCAATCCCTGCACCTCCAAAAATTTGTAAATAGCATCCCTCAGAACACGTTCCATCAACTTGCCCAACACAGACGTCAGACTTACAGGCCTATAATTCCCAGGTTTGCATTTGGACCCTTTCTTAAACAGAGGAACCACATGCGCCACCCTCCAATCCTTTGGCACCACCCCCGTGGCCAGTGACATCCTAAATATCTCTGTTAATGGCCCCACTAACTGTCCACTAGCCTCCCTGAGTGTCCTAGGGAATATTTTGTCCGGTCTGGGAGATTTATCCACCTTTATCTTTTTTAACACAGCCATCACTACCTCCTCGGTTATCCTTATATGCTTCATGACCTCCCCACTATTTTTCTTTGCTTCAACTGGTTCAACATTTTTTCCCTAGTGAATACCGAGGCAAAGAAATCATTCAAAATTTCCCCCATTTCCTCAGACTTCTCACTCAACCTACCCTCGCTATCTACAAGGGGTCCAATTTTATCTCTCACTAATCTTTTACTTTTAATGTACTTATAGAAACCCTTTGGATTTATTTCTACTCTGTCAGCCAAAGCCTCTTCATGCCTTTTTGGCCTTTCTAATTTCTTTAAGATTCCTTCTACACTCCATGTAGTCCTCCTTCAACTTCTCAGCTCCCTGCTCTTTATACCTCTTGTACACCTCCCTTTTTCTCCTAACCAAATTTCCAATATTCCTCGAAAACCAAGCCTCCCTATGACTTCCAGCCTTTCCTTTGATCCAGACTGGGACATAACTACTCTGTACCCTCAAAATTTCTTTTTTGAATATCCTCCATTTTTCATTAACATCCTTACCTGAAAATATCCTGTCCCACTCAATACTCCCCAAATCCCTTCTTATTCCTTCGAAATTTGCTCTTTTCCAATCCAGAACCTCAACTTTAGGCCTCTCCTTCCTCTTCCCTAAAACTACCCTAAAACTACCAGAATTATGATCACTAGACCCAATTGGTTCTCCAACATTAATGTCCGCTACCTAACCTAGCTCGTTCCCTAACAGGAGATCCAGTATTACACCGTCCCGAGTCGGTTCTTCTACTAACTGATTTAGAAAACAATCCTGAGCACATTTAACGAACTCCAGCCCATCCAGCACTCTAACCGTATGGGTATCCCAATCAGTGTGTGGGAAGTTAAAATCTCCCATGATCACTACTTTATGATTTTCACACATATACGTTATCTCCCTACAAATTTGTTCCTCTAATTTTCTTGGCCCATTTGGTGGTCTGTAATACACCCTTATTAGCACCCTCTTGCCTCCTCCACCCCTCAATTCCACCCAAACAGCCTCACTGGTCGATCCCTCCATACCATCCTGCCACCTCACAGCAGTAATGTCCTCCTTAAGAAGCAGAGCAGCTCCTCCTCCTTTTTTACCCCCTGATCTATCACATCTAAAACAAATGTATCCTGGAATATTAAGTTGCCAGTCCTGCCCCTCCTGTAGCCCGGTCTCACTAATTGCCACAATATCGTGACCCCAAGTATCTATCCAGGTGACCAGGTGGACCAGGTGAGTTTGAGATTGGGGAGGAAGTTGGACGTGAAATGGATGAAGCTGACAAGCTCATTGCGGGTGCATGAGACAGTCCTGTATAGTTGTCTCTATACCGGAGGAAGAGTTGGGGGGGGGGAGTGTCTTGCCTGTGAAGGCAAACAGGTAGGCATAGTTGGGACCTATGCAGGTACCCTTGGCTACTCCTTTGATTTTGAGGAAGTGGGATGAGTTGGCAGAAAAGTTATTTAGAGTGTGAACGTCCAGCATCTTGTGTTTTTACTTCAGCCATGATGTCTACAGAATTTTGTGATTTACTTCAAACTGGAGGGCATAGATTTGAGGTGAGATTGGAAAGTTTGAAAACACCTTTTCACACATGCTGGGTGGTGGTTGTGTGGAGAGAGCTGTCTGAGGAGGTGAAGACTATTGTAACGTTTAAAGAACATTTAGGTAGGTACATGGATAGGAAAAGTTTAAGGGATATGTGCTGAACACAGGCAAATGGGACTAGTTTTCATGGACTACTTGGTCAACAATGGCTCCAAGGATATTTTTGGAGAGAGGAAGGGTGAAAGCACTGAACCAGGGCAGTAGGTGAACAGAACTACCCTAGTCTGCCCGCCCCCTCCACGACACCGATTTGGAAATGTGCGGCTATGTTTCATTATTGTTGGGTCTAGATCTCGATCCTGGTATGCCGTCTAAAGTAACGGTACCCACGAGGATAGCAGAAAATCGCCTCCACCTTCTCGAGATGACCAATTAATAATCAATCAGAGAAACGGTTAAGGTGTCCTGACCAACAAGGGTCCTGGGCCTGAAACTTTCACTCTTGCTTTTTCCACAGATGCCGCTTGAGTGTTTCCAGCATCTTTTGTTTTTATGATGGTGTGCTGGATTTATCAGTAACATCACAGCCCCATCAAATCTTGGGCCTCTGCACTCAGTCGCCTGCTCTGTGACTCCAAGGCACAAGTTCCACCAATGAAGTCATGGCACTAAACAGGCCCTTTGGCCCAATGCCCATGCTGACCAAATGAGTCCAATTTGCCAGTATTTGATCCATATCGTTCTGAACCTGTCCAAATGGTTTTAAAAGTAACAATTGTCTTGCCTCCTCTGGCAACTCAACACACTCAGACACAGACTAAACCTTCCCCCACCCCACCCCCAATGAAGAAGGTTCCTCTGAGGACCATTTTTCAAAGCTTTCTTTTCTCACCTTAAACCTATGGCCTCTAGTTTTAGGCCCCCTTACCCTGGGAAAACAGTCTGTGACGATTTACCTTATCAAAGCCTCTCACAATCAAGTCAAAAAACTGACCATGCTAAACTTAACAAAGATATATATGAACCATGGAAGAGTTTATCCTAACATTCTTCCCAGGCTGATCCAGAACAGGCTTCAATGTTTATTGCTGCATGTGTGTGCAATGCACAGATGCACTGAAATTCTTGCTGCAGCCAAATAGGTATGTAAGATGCACCAATTACATTAGTAAAATTAAGATTGCTACAAAATACAAGACAGAAAAAAGGATAATAAATGTCAATAGATGAACATTCCATTGAAGTCCATGTAAAAAAAAAAGTCATGTTTCAATAATTCAGACAGATCTTTTGGTGGTGTCTGGGTAGTTTATGGTTAAGGCAGTATGGGGAAGTTCAAGAGCCTGATAGCTATTAGATAAAAACTGTTCTAGAACCTAGAGGTCCTGGACTTCAACTTCTTGTACCTCCTGCCCGAAAGGAGCAGTGATTGTGACTAAGGTGATTTGGGGTGGCGGGGGGGAAAGAGATGGGTGTCCTCTATGCCATTGGCTGCCTTGAGCTGTAACCTCACATTGATGTCGATGCCTGTGATGGACATGATTAGGTTTCCTAATTACTGCAGCCCCTTCTGCAGTCCTGGGCATTGGAATTACTTCCCTTCTCTAAAGCTCTTGTTCTGTTCTCCTCGGACAGCTGGTATCACTATGGTCTCTCGCGTCATGCAGCTGAGGCCCTTCTCCTGTCCAATGGAGAAGATGGGAGCTACCTTCTGAGGAAGAGTCATGATGCTCCAAATTTCTATGCACTGTCGGTAAGGTAAGCAGGTCATTCCTTAATTATTAGACTACTAGATCACATAGATGATGAAAAGGTTGCCATTGAATTATTTAAACTAACGTATGTAGGAAAGACAGTGAACCATTTTAATTCCAGTGAAAACAAGAATTTTGGACCCTTAACACCAACCCTGTGCATGAATGTCGAACAAAGAACGTGTTTAACCCCTCAATGTGTTCTGCAATCCAATTATATTTGGACTGATCTGAATCATTGCTGCATCCACTTTGCTGATTTTTAATTCCTTTGCCTAACTTTTTTTTTAAGCTTGTGAATTCCATGGAACATAGAAAACATTAAAACTTTGACCAGACCAGCGTGTTCTCTTCTCTTTATTCTATTCAACTAAAGTCGCATTCTATTTCTCTCAGGAAGATGTGAATTCAGTTGGGAACACACCAGAGAGTGCGCGCACTGTTATCTGGAGCAAAAGGAATCTGCTGGAGGAACTCAGCGGGTTGAACCACATCAGCGAGAGAGAAAGAATGATCAACGCATAATTGAGTCTTCTTCAGTCTCTTACCCTACTGTGTATGGCTTATTTTCTACCTCCTGTCCCTCTTTTTCTTCTCTGATCCACCAATCCCTGCTGACCCCTGTCCAACCCCTCCTCCCCTGCCCTCATTTTGCTGGCTATCTCCCCTTTGCACTCTCAGTCCTGATGAAGGGTTCTTGCCTAGAATGTCAACCATTCTTTCTCTCCCATGGATGCAACTTGACCTGCTGAGTTCCCCCAGTAGATCATTAGTTGCTTCATAACTTCTGTTGAGACAATTCATAAAATGAATTAACACAGGCTGAATGGCCACTTTTATGTAATGCCTTCCTTGTGTATAATCATATTGAATGGAATGATGAATTAGGATTCATTCTTCCTTGATTAGGAAGGAAATCAAGGGTGGCAGGGAGAAGGCAGGAAAATGGACTTCAAAGGATATTAAATCAGCCATGATGGAATGGCAGGGTGGACTTAATGGATTGAATGATCTAATTCAGCCTGTATCTTGTGAAGGTAGAACTGATTACTGGATAATCTATGGCCCAGACTGATGGGACCAAAATTCATTGTTTTTTTTTCTGACGCTGATAATCTGTATGTGTTATAGTCCTTTATCCCAAATGTGCCCATGCAAATGCTCCAGTCCTGATTGTAGGTCCATCGTGTGTTGCTCCTTTTCCACTGCGAGTTTGCAGGGTTTCCTGTCAAATTAACCAAGTGCATCAAGATTGAATATTTGTCTACTGGAACAGGCATTGACAATCTTTTCCTTGAAACCTTAGTTTGCTAAATTTGTCCTTTTAAACTTGTCTCTTCAGCTTTGAACACAATGGGTTTTATCAGCAATATCAACTCCTAGTTTGCACATGGCTCCGAGAGGCTCCCCCAGTGATTCAACAAAATATTCACATTTCTGCTAGTTTCTCAACTGCCAAAACTTCTTCAGTATGGTAAAGTCTGAATTGTCTTGTTCTAGCCATTAATGGACAAGACCTTAACCCCCAAGTACAAACCTGTATTGCAGATGATCAAATCAAACAGTAACTTGGTGATGTCCAAGTCAAGGGAAATTATCCAGCCAAGAACTGATTGCCGATGTGATCTATTATGTCATGTTGAAGGTCACTAACGACTCTAAACTTTCCATTGCAGAGGCAAAGACTCAGTCAAGCACTTTCAGGTTGAGTGGAGTGAAGGCACAATTAAATTTGGATTCAGTGAATTTTATTCGTTGTCAGAATTTGTCAGTCACTTTGCCAACCAACCACTGATTGGAAGTGAAACAGGTAATCAGCACATGCCTCGTGCACTGCTCTGGGCTTCACTAGTGACTGGATACATTCAATTCCTCACCTTCCAATCTAGTTACATCAGAGCTGTTCTGTAACTTAACTGCAACAGTCTGTCCTGCTTTTGAATAACCTTATCTAATTCTTTAAAATAGCGTTTTGATGATGCAACATGGTAGAAATCCCTTCCAGCCCATGAAACCTGTGCCACTGAATTACACCCCATTATACCTACTGAGCCTGTTCATTTTGAAGGGTGGAAGGAAACCAAACTACTCGTAGGAAACCCACCTAGGTCGTGAGAACATACAAACTCCTTGCAGGCAGCGGTGGATTGAAACCCAGGTCTGGTGCTGTAATAGTGGAGTGCTAACCACTGCACTAGCTGCCCTTTTCAAATCAAAATCTCAGCATCCACATCTCATTCATCTTAATGATGTTCCAAATGGTTGATTTTGGTAATCCGAAGGTTTGGGCGATGTTTGTTTTATTCTTATTTTTCAGCCTCCTAATACCTTTTACTTCCATTGATTACCAAAATCGACCGTTTGGAACATCATTAAGGATGATGGGGCGGTAAATTGGATGAGTAAATGTGCTGCTAAAACTAAAATAGGTGGAATTGTGGATAATAAAGAATGGATTCAAAGATTGCAGAAGGATTTGGACTGCTTACAAGAGTGGGCTGAAAGATGGCAGATGGAGTTTAATGCTGAGAAATGTGAAGTGCTTCATTTTGGAAGGAATAATCAAAACAGGATGTGCGTAGTAAACGGGAGGGCATTGAGGAATGCAGTGGAGCAGATCTAGGAATAACAGTGCATCGTTCTCTGAAGGTAGAATCTCATATGGATAGGGTGGTAAGAAGGCTTTTAGTATGTTGGGCTTTAAAAATCAATGCATAGAATACAGGAGTTGGGAAGTGATGTTGTGACTGTTCAAGACATTGGTGAGGCCAAATTTGGAGTACTGTGTGCAGTTCTGGTCACCAAATTATAGGAAGAATATCAACAAGGTAGAGAGAGTGCAGAGATTAACAAAAATGTTACAAAGTAAATTTGAGCAAATTAGGTCTTTCTTCTTTGGAGTTTAGAAGATTGAGGGGATTTGATAGGGGTATTTAAGATTATGAGAGGGATAGATAGAGTTGATGTGGATGGGCTTTTTCCATTGAGAGTAGGTGAAATTGAAACAAGAGGTCTTGAGTTGAGAGTTAAGGGCGAAAAGTTTAGAAGTAACATGAGGGGGAAATTCTTTACTCAGAGTGGTGGCTGTGTGGAATGAGCTTCCTGGAGAAGTAGTGGCAGCAGGGTCAATTTTGTCATTTAAGGAAAAATTGGATAGGCATATGGACAGGAGGGGAATGGAGGATTATGGGCAGGGTGCAGAAGGGTGGGACTAGAGGAGAGGACTTAGTTTGGTGCGGACTCGAAGGGCCAAAATGGCCTGTTTCTTTGCTGTAATTATTATGTGGTTTAGGAGTGAGGCTGCACTGGTGAGATCATTAATTGCAAAGGGACTGGTATCCCAAGGAAGACCTCCACTGCTGGTGATGTAAATGAAGAAAAATCGCCTTATTCCTGTCCAACAGATCAGAAATAACTTCAGGAGGCAGGTGTGGATCTGTCAATGACTTCTGTACGCAGAAGACTTCCATAAACAGAATTACGGAGGCTACACTGCAGGATGCAAACCATGGCAAAGGTGGAATGCTTTGGATTTTGGGCAGATCCTTTCCACCATCACATTGATGCAGATTAATCTTGGTCTCATCTGTCCACAAGATCTTTTCCAGAATTCTCCAGGCTCTTTTAATTCAATCTTGGCAAACTGTTATCTGGCCTTCCTTTGACTTTCATTGGCCCAACTCTGGTCCTCATGTTGAAAAATGGCAACCACAGTCTCCAAAGGTGATCAAAAGCTTAGAACAGTGGTTTCCCAACCTTTTTCTTTCCACTCACATACCACTTTAAGTAATCCCTATGCCATAGGTGATCTGTGATTAGTAAGGGATTGCTTAAGATGGTATGTGGGTGGAAAGAAAAAGTTTGTAAGTCACTGACTTAGAAGCAAGCTTAGTTCTCTTATACCTGCACCAATGAAGCAATTAAATGTACCCGAGAACTCACAAACACCTGTGAAGCCAAATGACCCAAATACTACAGTGGCCTGAAATGAGGGGACTATGTATAAAAAGTGCTGTAATTTCTACATGGTCGAACCAAAATGTACACAAATAATTTTGAATATAAAATCTGGAATGTGCATTTTAATTACATGTGAATTATTTGATTACAATTTTAAAACTATGGTGCACAGGGGCAAATAAAGAGGAAAAAAAGTGTCTTTATTCAAACATTATGGAGGGCACTGTAGCTCAACTAAAAGGGATGCTTTCATTACTGCACTTATCTTTGCTGCTCATAACAAATTCCAGGTACAATTACTGAAAGTCTGAGTTTTGATGGACCTGTATTCTGGAATGTTAGACTGAGTTCAGTGCCTGTGGAATCCAGTTATGGACATAGCTGGTGAAATGCTAATTCCCTAGTCCAAAGCATGTGATGATGCCCACATTTCAAGAATGATTGTAGTAATTGCTCAAAAAAAGGGAAAGGTCATGGAGGAATTTTAGCAACTAAAATTGATAGTCTCATAGCCACAGGGTGGCGCAGCAGAAAATACCACTGCTTCACTGTACCAGAAACCTAGTTTCAATCCTGACCTCGAGGACTGTCTGTGTGGAGTTTCCACGTTTTCCCCTGTGACTGTGTGGATTTCCATTGGCTGCTCTGGTTTCTTCCCACATCCCAAAGCTACATAGGTTTATGGAATAATTAGCCACTTTAAATTGCCCCTAGTGTCTAGTTAAGAGGTAAGATCTGAGGGGAGTTGAAGAGAATAGTAAAAAATGGGATTAATGTTGGATTAGTGTAAATGGGTGGGCAATGTCAGCACAGATCGAAGGGCTGATCTGTGTCTAACTCCTATCTTACATTTTGTATTAATTCTATCCCATTTATTTTGAATGTCAAAATGAAGCAATAAAATTACCATAAGAACGTTACAAGCCAATCTTGGTTTCACTGTATTTTTAAAAATTAGTTTCAACTATAAAAGCACAATGCTATTGATTATGGATCTCTGAAATAAAAATGGATGACATTTGAAACCACAGCAGTCAGGCAAAGCCCTCATTAGAGAAATAGTATAAACATTTTGGACTGACGTTTCATATGTGTTCTGTTGAGAGTTTAGTCTGAAACACGATTTGTTTTCCACTACAGATCGGGTTGGGACTGCTGAGTATCTCCATTACTTTCTGGTAGTGCTTAGATGAAAATTCTTACTTGCTGACATACGGGTATACAAGATACACGAAATAGAATAATGTACATTAAAGTATCACAATGTACCTAGACAGAAAAAGTGATAATAAATATAAAGGATTAATAAATATTTGTAGTTTGTAATTAAGTGCAGGGAAAAAGTGATGTTTCAGTACTGCAGAGATTTTTGGTGGTCCTAGAGTAGTTTAGGGTAAGGGTAGTACAAGGAGTTTCAAGAGCCTGATAGCTGTTGTTCTTGTATCTAGAGGTGCTGGACTTCAGGCTTCTGTATCTTTTGCCTGAAAGTTGCAGAAGAGGTTGTGACCTGGATAATGGGAGTCCTTTATGATGTTGGCTGCCTTCTTGAGGCACAACCTCACCTAGACACCTTCAATGGATGAGAGATCAGTGCCTGTGATGGACTTGGTTTTGTTTTCCACTTTCTGCTTTCCTGATCATCCCGAGTTTCCAAACCAGACTCTGTCTGATGCAACCACTCAGTAAACTTTCTACGGTGAAGTTCGACAGAGTATTGGACAGCATTCCACATCTCCCAAGACTTCTTAGAAAATTAAAAACTTAGCTTAAGTACAAAAAGGCGTGGGAACGAATGAGCACTTTTGCTCCTGATGCAATCAAGTTGACTGTTGATCCATTATTTTCACATTTTTAAAAAAAAGTTTTTATTAAATGTATTTGCTGAAGGGACGCTTCTTGTACTTAAAAGTCCATATCCTCGGCAAGTGGACGAGCCTTCCATTTACGAATCTGTGCGGGTTCACACAGCCATGCAGACAGGACGTACAGAGAATGACCTAGTTTCCAATGCTCCCTCGGTAAGTGCAACTTCTTTGCTAGGTTACTTGATTCTGACTTGGTCAGAAACTCGAGCTGAATTTGATTCAAAGAAGTCGGTTGCTGAAGGGTTTTTGGCTTTAAATCATCAACTATCACCTTCCACCAATGCTTTGAGTGGTCCTCCAGTTTTCCAACAGTCTTGTTTACCTCTAATTTGATTACATAACGTGAAAAGCTTCTTAAATGCAAATATATGCAGATGACAAGATTAGTAGGGTTATGGATCATGAAGATTGTTAAAGGAAACAGCAGCTTGGAGAAATGGCAGTTAAGAAAATTCTTAGATGCAATGCAATACACAAAAGAGCTGGAGAAACTCCACAGATTACTTGGCATTCATAGGAAGTAAAAGAGTAACCAACATTTTGGGCTTGATCCCTTTGTCAGGGATCAGTAAAACCTGATGCCTAGTAGATCCCTGAATAAAAAGATAGAGGGAGAAACACAGGCTAACAGGTAAGAGGTAATAAGTGGATACAGATGAGTGTGTCAAAGAGAAAGAAGCTGAGAAGTAATGGGACAGAGGGTAGCTGTGATCGAAGGAAGGTAAAGGGGTGGGGAGCTGAAGTAAAGGAGACAGAGGGATAGGAGTAGGAAAAGAGGGACTGGGGGAAGGGGTAATGGAGAGTGGAGAAGTCAATATGGATGCTGCCTGGATGGAGACTTCTGAGATGGAATACAAAATGTTCCTCCAATTTGCAGGTGGCTTTAATTTGACAGTGTATGTCAGAGTGGCAATGGTCTGTGGAATTAAAGTGGCTGATCACTGGGATATCCTTGCTGTTACATCTGACAGAATGAAGGAGAAATAGCAGATTCAATTTAATCTGGACAAGTGTAAGGGTTTGCACTTTCGGAGGTCAAATGGAAGAGGAAAGTAGGCGGTTAATGGCAGGAGCATTGATGTGCAGAGGAATCTTGTAGAGTAGGTCCCTGAAAGTGACAACACGAGTAGACAGGGTGGTAAGGAGGGTATATGGCATGCTTGTTCAAAGTTCAGGTTTATTGTCAGAGTACAATAAACATACATTGTATGTAGATGACATCACATATAAACCTCAGATCTTTTCCCTGCAGGCCAAGCAGAACTTCTACTTGTCAATCGTGTAAAAGATTGTACTCAAGAAAAGATGCAAAAGAGAGAATGTAAACAAACTGCAATATAGAAAATAAATATTCATTAATAAATAATGTGAAAATCTTTAGATGAGCCAAGATTGAGTTCAGTGAAATATTAAAGTCTAGAGACCCTATGATTGTAGTCAAATCACAAATGTCAGAGGAATTCAACCCGTCTCGCAGCGTCCATAGGAGATAGATATATTACCGACGTTTCAGGCCTGAGCCCTTCAAGGTAGAAGCAAAAAACAGGAAGGAGAAAGGGTCCAGGAAAGGTCCTTAGAGATGGTGATTTCCCAGGGATTTTCTTAATTACTCGGGGATGACTATCGACCAGTTTACTCACATGTACGTTGGAGCATATCAGTTCCTGTCTGAGTGGTGGCATGGATCTGTTCCAATTTGCCTACTGTAGCATCAGGTGCCATCTCACTTGCTCAACCAAAACTCTGGAAAGCCTGGACAGCAAAGATGCACACTTCTGGATGCCCTTCATTGACTAGTTCGGCATTCAACAACATTATCCCCTTAAAACTGATCAACAAGCTGCAAGACCTGGACCTCAATACTCCACTGTGTAAATGGATCCTGGATTTCCTCACTCCAGGTCCCAGTCAGTGCAGATTGGGGAGAACCTCTCCACCATCTGCATCTGCACTGGAGCACCACAGGGATGCATACTTGGCCCCCTGAACTACTCACTTTACACCTATAACTGTAGCTTGATATGACAACACCATTTACAAATTTGCTGATACCACAGCATGGGGTTTATAAAAAGGGGCGATAAATCAGCATACAGGAGGGAAATTGAAAACTTGGCTGAATGATGTACTAACAACTCGATGTCACCAAGACCAAGGACTGTAGCCTTCAGGAAAGGAAAACCAGAGGTATACAATCTAGTAATGATTGGGGGAATCGGATATGGAGAGGGTGAGCAACTTTAAATTCCTGGGGGTCACTATCTCAAAGAACCTGTCCTGGACCCATCATATTAATGCCAGTGTGAAGAAAGCATGTCAGTGCCTCTACTTCCTCAGGAGTATGTGGAGATTTGGTATGACATTGAAAACCATGGCAAACTTCTACAGATATGTAGTGGAAAGTGTGCTGGCTGGCTGCATCATAGTCTGGTAGGAGGGCACCAATATCTCTGAACGAAAAACCCTACAAAAAGTCCATCACAGGCAAATACTCCCCAGCATCAATAACACCTGCATGAAATGTTGCTGAAAGAGATCCACATTACCCAGGACACGCTCTGTTCTCACTGCTGCCAGCAGGTAGGAGGTCTAGGGGCCACAGAACTCATTCCTCCAGGTTCAGGATGAGTTGCTAGCCCTCAACCATCAGACTCTTGAGCAACAGATTCATTTAGAGACTCTTACTTCACTCATTATTTATTACTGAATATTTGTATTTTGGTATTCGCAGTCAATTTGTTTACATTTCTTTATTTGAGTACAGTTTACAGTTACTGGTAATTAGAAATTCTGCCTGGCCTCCAGGAAAAAGAATTTCAGGGTTATGCTGTAATTTATGTATTCTGACAATGAATCTGAACTTTAAATTTTGAAGATTTTTTGGTTATTTATTGATTTATCTTGTTATCAATGGAAAATGAATTTAACTATTCTGTTTACTTTCACCAGCTTGTAGAGAACTGGTCTAATTTGTATCAAAAAATAATTTGAAAAATCTTTCTAATTTTCAGCTGGGAACCAAAGAAGGCTATCTAACAAAACAAGGAGGCAGAGTTAAGGTGAGATGTGCCACTGATTTGATGCACAATTACATGTTGGTGACATGCTTTACGAAGAATATTAAAGCTTAGGTATGTAGCACATACAGGTCCTTGGGCAGATACAGGTCCTTGGGCCTACCTTGCCTATCCCACCTGTTATACTTAAGTGGCATTTACTCAAGTTAGTGCTGTAGTCTTCTATGCCTCTATGATTCACGAGCAAGGCTACAGAGAATATTTACCAGGGATGAGGGGCTTTAGTTGTCTTGGGACTGAAGCTGTTCTCCTTGCAGCAAAGATCAAGGGAGTTTGAATCCATTGTAGTGATTGTCTACAGGAAAAAAATGGTGTGATCACTGGTAAACGGACAACTTGTCATTGAGTAAAATCCTTTGTAGAACGAAGGGAAATCACGCATGCTTGTGTGATCTGGAGCACACAGTGAAAGTTACTGTCATAAGATCATAGAAAATTGGAACAAGAGTTACCAGAAGGAAGTAATTTTGAATATGTGATTACAGACACAATGATAATCAAAAAATTTATAACAAACATGTATATTAAACTACAAGAAAAGGAAAACGAGGAAACAAATGGTAGAACCAAACAAATATGGGAACAAGATCTAAACATAAAGATAAAGTATGAAACATGGGAGGAGCTATGCTCCGGAACTATGAAAAATACAATGAACACGAGGTTACGCATGATACAATATAACTGGATACACAGGCTATACATCACACCTCAAAAGTTAAATAAATGGGACCCAACAGTATCAGACAGATGTTTTCGCTGTAAAAAGGAAACGGGAACAACAATTCATGCAATCTGGACATGTGAGAAAGTGAAAAAATTTTGGGAAGATCTAAACCAGATACTAAATAAAATCACAAAAAGCAATATACCAAAAAACCCAGAGATCTTCCTCCTAAGTAATATTATAAACAAAGAATTTGGACTTGATTTGGATGGAGCACAAAAAAGATTTGTTAGGATAGCCCTAGCTGTAGCAAAAAAATGTATTATGTCAACCTGGAAATTAGAAGATAATTTGAGAATACAACAATGGTATATAAATGAATAAATGTATTCCATTAGAAAAAATAACATACAATTTAAGAAATAACATTACAATATTTGAACAAATATGGGAGCCATACATGAAACACAATAGAGAAAACCTACCGTGGACTTCCACCACCTAAAATGACAGAAGAAGATAATGAAAAGAACTGACTCAGTGGAATTTCTTGTTTATTTTTATTGAGTGACAACATTGTTTAACGGGTTTAATGTATTTTAGATTCTGAACTTTAAATAAGTGGGAGGGAAAGGGGGAAGAAAATGACACTATATATTTGAAAAAGAAAATGTATGTATCTTGATCAATATGGTTTATGGTGTGAAAAATAAAAAATTTAAAAAAAAAATTGGAACAAGAGAAGGCATCATCTTTCAATGCAATCATAACTGATCATGTGCCTTCAGTACCCTATTCCTCTCTCCATTCCCATTAATCCCTTTAGCTATAGGAGCTACATCCAACTCCCTTTAGAATATGTAATGAACTGGCCTCAACAACTTTCTAAGGGAAGAAGTTTCTCTTCATCTCAGCCCAAAATGGTTGCCCACTTCTCCTTGGAATGTGACACTTGTTTTGGACTTCCCCAACATTGGGAACATTCTTTTTGCATCTAACCTGTCCAGTCTGTCACAATTGTGTCTGTCACCATGAGATCCCCTCTCATTCTTCCAAATTCCTGTGAATATAATCCATGTCTATCCAGTGTTTCTTCATCCATTAGTCCTGCCATCCCAAGAAACAGTCTGAAAAATCTTTGCAAGGCAAATCCTCACAAGGCAATGGGTTTGACTAAAACTTATTTGCAGAGTTGCTGGGGGCTACATTCTATTGCTCTTTCAAAGCAAGAGTGATGAAATGCCAGGAATTGTGCTTGTTCATCTTTCCTGATCTGGGTGTTGGTGGCAAGGTCTACATTTCTAGAACTCCCTGGTTTGCTGAATAATCTTCAACCACATTGGTAAGGACAGCAGATTAATATTGACAAGAACAAAAATAACACAAGTTAGTGAGATGTTGTTTTTCAAAATTAACTAAATTGAATTTCCAGAGTTGCCATAGCAGGATTTGACCATTGACCTCTAAATCAATTAGATTTGAACAAAGCTTATTTGCAAAGTTGCTGGGGACTACATTTAGTAATTTAATTACTGCTCTGTAAGCTTTCACTTCAATGATAGAAAGTTGCACCCATTATGAAGTAGTTCCTTGAAGTGTACATTTGAGCAAGATTCTTTACCGAGACTGAGTAAAAGCATGAAAACCCTCACTGCAAAAAAAAATTCAATAACATGTATTCAGAAGAGATCTGGATAAATGTAAAGAGAAAATTGTGGCTTCAAGGACCTGAGATGAGCTGGCTCGAGCAAGAACAGTTCACCACCTGCTTTGCTGATGTATCACTTCACCTATATTGAATTGAAAATTCCCTCATCTACAGAAACTGCTCGAAGATTAAACATTAGAAGTTCAAGTTCACACTTATTGTCACGTGTGATGAGGTGCAGTTAAAAGGTTTTATTTGTGTGCTATCTGGCACCTCTATCCAAACCCAAGCAGTAGAATGAAACCGTTCTCAGCAGGGTTTGAGGGAGAGGTCTGAATGGAGCAAGGGAAATGTTATTTTATTAGAACAAGTTTCATTCAGTCATCCGATTAGAAGCGGGTAAGAAACTGCCTTTGCATCTGGTGGTGCATGATTTCACATTTTTAAATCTTTTTCCTGATAGGAGAGGGGGTGGCCAGAATGGATTGAGCCTTTTAATATGTTGGCTGCTTTTCAATATCATCGGGAAGTGTAGGAGAGTTGCTGGGAGTGGGGGGTTGGTGTAATGAATACTGGACTGAGCTCCACTGCATTGTTTCAGATGATTAATAATCCAAAATTAAACTGATTTGAGAAACTTTTTAAAATCTGACATACAGCACTATGTCAGGTCAATTCGGCCCCACGAGTCCGTGCCGCCCAATTTACAGCCCATTAACCTACACATTTTTGAAGGGTGGGAGGAAACCAGAGCCTCTGGAGAAAGCCCACGCAGACATAGGGAGAATGTACAAATTCCTCAGTGCAGGATTCAAACCCAGGTCCAGTCCCGATCGTTGGTGCTGTAAAGGAGTTGCACTAACCACTACACCAACCATCTAGGCAAGATGCTGGTTATATTTTCAATATTTAACTACAACCTGCATTCCAGTGGGGTTAGTGAAGTTAATTATTTCAAGTTCCTTAAACGAAAGTTAAGTAAAACTATGTCCAAGGTTAAAGTTATTGGAGAAAACTATTGGATCCTTGAAAAAAAAAATGAAAGTTATGGTAGGTACAGGAATGTGAAGTAAGAAAAGAACTGGAGGCATAGATTTGGGGTGATTGAGGAGGAACTAGGATGTCATGCAAATCGTGCTGGGGATCCATGTAGGATGTAACAGGGAGAAACTGGTGATAATAGGGAAGGATCATTGAATTGTTTATTGTTACATGTACCTAGATACAGTGAAAAGCTTTGCCTGCTATCCAGGCAAGTCAACCCATAGGGGAAGTATATCTATCAAGCTGCAGTGGTTTAAGTTTGCTTCCACCTTCTCAAGGCTATTAGGCACAGGCAATTAAATACTAGCTCTGTCTGTGAAGCCCACACTCCTAGAATGAACAAAAAAAAAATTCCATGTAGAAAGCCAACCCAAAGTTGACAGACCAAATTATCCACCTCACAGTTTGCAGTTCTGGTGCACCTGGAGACCAAGCACCATGCTTGAGTCAGGACATTTGGTTGCCTGTGGATACAGCCATTTTTTCCCCTTCCGGTCTTGGAGGTTACTTCTCAATGCTAGAACACTGACTCTAGCTGTAGATGTATTGTGCTGTTACACTTGACAATTATGTAAGTAGATTAATAATCAAGAAACCTCTTCTTAATACAATCAGAAAAAAAGAAAATGCTGCAAACAGGTAAAGTAGTATATGGAGAAATACAGTTAACATTTCGGGTATATTCACAAGTGCTGGAGAAAATGGGCAAGTCGCACAACATCCATAGGATGTAAAAGGCAGGCGTCGTTTTAGGCCTGAGCACATCCTCAGGAATCCTGACAGAGGAGTCAGGCCTAATATGTTGACTGCCTTTTATTCCTTTGGATGCTGAGTGACCTGCTGAGTTTCTCCAACACTTTTGTGTTGTCCACTTGAACCAAGCATCTGCAGACTTTCTAGCTTAACTAGCATTTCAGGATTGTTGAGGTTTTCATCAGAAAGCTCAGTGACCTGTGACTGGTTTAATGTATCCTAGATTTTGTACTTTAAATGGACGGGAGGGGGGAGGTAGGGAGGGTGGGAGGGAGAAAATGGCACTGTATATGTGTGAAAAGGAAAAAGTGTGTATCATGGTTAATGTGATTTATGGTGTGAAAAAAAAACTCAGTGACCTGAAACAATGGCTGTTTTCTAGAAGAACTGAATGGACTGCTGAATATTCGAAGCATTTGTTGTTTTCAGATTTCCAATACTTGCAGTGATATGCCTTTGTGTCTTTACTTGTTAATTCAAAGTCCTAATTTAATTAAATTAATCTGGAAAGTAATAGTTAAAATGCATCAAAACCCCAGTGGATAATTAGTTTGGTCAACTATTTCAAGTTAACAATCAATTGTATTGAATCTCATAAATTGGAATAATTCAAGAAGCTGTCAGATGATCACCAGCTGAACAGTTTCACATCCTTGTTGACACTCAAGTCCTGTGAATAAATACAATAAAGGACTAATCTTGCCTTCAGAGAGATTAATCGGATCTTTTCAGGCAGCTCTGGTTAGGAAATTGTGAGTCTTGCAGGCCAATTGAAAAGCACAAAATTGTTGATGTTAAATCTTTTTGCCCCCAAATCAGAAAATGCTAGAAGTTCTCAAAGGTCAGGCAGCAGCTGTGGAGGCAAAGAGAGTTGTGTTTCAGATCAATGACATTGAAAGGCAAAAGATCTATTAAATCGGAGAAACTGGAGATGAAAGTGATGGTCCTGAGACAATGACTTTTTTTTCTCTTGACAGATGCTTATTTTTAATTTTTAAATTCCATATCTCTGAATTGATATTTTCTTATTTGCAGAACTGGAAAACCAGGTGGTTTATTTTACATAGGAACGAACTGAAGTATTTCAAGGACAAAATGGTAAGAATTTTCAGTCTCCATCTGATCAGCTTTATTAATGATTGAAAGGCCCCCCCTGCTGCTGGCATAGCTTACCACTGATCCAGTGCATGTGACTGTCCTCCAGTGCTTTGCCCAAGTAAACTTTGTTGAGATGTGACTCCTGCTGATTGCTGACCATGCTGTGCTGGAGGCCAGTCTGACCTTGCCTTGAGCCAGCTGTTGTTGGCCAGCAGGATATACTGGCCAGCAACATCCCCCAACCTCATTCCATTTGTGTGTAGGGTTCTGGCCACCACACTGTAGGTTGTGGGAGTGTGTGCAATGTTGTTCCTAGCAGAGGAACAGACCACATCATGTGTTTTTTTTTACCCCAAAGAATTTTGTATGCTGTCTCAATAAGCAATTAAAAAAAAACTCTACATTCTACAGTCTACAGAACCAATCAAAACACTGGATTTAACTGAATGCACTGGGGTACAATTTGACTACTCACAAGAGAGGATTAATTGTTTCTGGTAAGAAATGAAACTAAATTCACTGTCTCTGACCTGCAACAGTGTGACTTTTAAGAAAATGATGTCATGGCATGCAAGTAATTCCATGTTTCCATATGAAGCTGGCTGGACACTAGTCAATGGCTGTATGGAATGAACTTCCAGGAGAAGTAGTGGTGGGAGGGTCCATTTATTCATTTAAGGAAAAATTGGATAAGAATATGGATGGGAGGGGAATAGAGGGTTATGGGAAGATGCAGATAGGTGGGACTAGAGGAGAGTACTTGGTTCGGAGTGGACTAGAAGGTCCGAGATGGCCTGTTTCCGTTCTGTAATTGTTATATGGTTACATGGATTGAAGTGTGTGTCCAATCCACCCAAATTTCTGTACACCACTGATAGATGTGATCATTGCATGTACAATGGTGTATAGATGAGAAACTTAAGTTGATTTTAAATAGCTTGATAGCACCGTTTTGTACACTGAAGTGACATGATATATTAAATGTTTTTGTTAAAAAGCAGGTTATAAACCATCATGTTTGATAATGATCATCACAATTTTGCTTAAAATTTTCAATTATTACCTCTCAGCTCTACATACCTGGTTCCAGTCTGAACCAATCTTGTATGTTCCGATTAATTGGCTGCTATGAATGATCCCGTTGTAGGTTCGTGGCAAAAAAAAGCAAAGGGATTAATGATGGGAATATGAGAGTGAACAAGTCAGGGTGAATGGGGCTGAGCTATCGGGAGTTTGCATGAGCCAAATAGCTCTGTACATTTACTGAGTAAAGACTGGAAAATTCTCTTCACAGTTTAGTATTTCCTGAAAGAACATATTACATGTGTACAAAGACAGGGATTGAAGCTGATGAATGGATCAAGCTAATAAGATGGAAATTGGTAAGTAACTTTAAAAAGAATGGTGATGTGGCTCGTGTACCTGGAGTAGGGAAATCATTCACTCTTTTATTAGGGATGTCACCTACTTTGCAAAGTGGAATTAACAAGGCAAGTGCTTCGATTTTATTTAAGGGGGGAAGAAGCCTCCATATGCACCTCACAAAGAGAATTTGTTTCCTATGCAGGAACCAGATTCATTGCAGTAAATTCTCTCCCCCAGCCCATTATGAATGAGTGTGGGTTAAGCAAATATTTTCTTTCAGAAAATCCAGAATAATTGATCCTTCAACATGTGGTCCTCTGCTGCTGATAGGTTCAAGGTTGTACTTAAATCAGTCTCATTTTGTTCTAATGCACAAAACTGAGCACACAATGGTCATTTAGAGATGTAAATAGGAGTAGACTATTTGCTCTCCATCGTGGGAGACACTCGCCAACTTGACTATACCGCTGTAAGGATTCCATTCTCTCAATTCCCCTAGCGCATCTGCGACGAGGACTTCCATGATAGATCACAGATGTCCTCTTCCTTCAAACAACGTGGCTTTCCCTCTACCAGCATCAACTTGGCGCTCATCCGCATATCCTCTGTTTCCCACACATCTGCCCTGGACCCCTCCGCTCCCAACAAGGACAGGATTCCTTGTCCTCGCCTACCACCCCACAAGCCTCCACGTCAAACATGTCCTCCACCACTAGACACCTATTCCCCTCTCTGCCTTCTGCAAGGTCTCCTCCCTCTAACTTCCTCCCCACCAATTGTCCCCTTGGGACCTGTGACTGCATGAGATGCTCCACTTGTGTCCTCACCACCATTTGGGGTCCCAAACAGTCCTTCCAAGTGAGGCAAAATTTCACTTGTGAATCTGCAGGGATTATCTACTGCATCCCGTGCTCCTGATGTAGTCTCCTCTACATCAGAGAGACTAGATCGCTTTGTTCAGCACCTTGGCTATATCTGCCACAATAGTGTGGTATCTCCCAGTGGCTACCCATTTCAATTCCCCATCCCATTCCCTTCCCTTCTCATGTACTGCCAGATCAAGACCAACTGCAAATTGGAGGAACAACTGGATGGCATTAATAGTGACTTCTCTGGCTTTCATTTAACCCCCCACCCCAGCTCTGTCTCTCCATTCCCTGATAAATTCTTACCTCTGCCTTATCATATCCAATTAACACCTTTTATTGGTCTGGATTCCTCCCCCAGCTGGCATCATCTGAATTCTGAGATTTTCTGCTTATTCCTTGAAGAGCTCAGGCCTGAAACATTGACTATATATCTTTTACTTTTTATGGATGCTGAGTTCCTCTAGCATTTTGGTGTGTTTTTATTACAATCACAGTGTCTGCAGACTTTCATGTTTCATTCAACAAGATCATGATTGATGCTCCACAGCTCACTGGCTAGACCCCCAAGGATTAATTACCTCCAAATAAGAAACTTCTTGACTCACTACATCTTCTCTATTCCACAGTAGGGGCAACATCCTCTGAATACTGTCAAACCCTCGTAATTTTAATCTTTCAATGAGATCTCTTCTTCCCCTTGTTATTCTAATTATGGACTGCCCTGACACCACAAAAGACTGTAGTTTTGTAATACTACAGAATTATTATCTTTTTTAATATGTATACTTATTTTTCCCTTTTCAAAATACTTGTTCATCTGCAGCCAGTAAGAATTTTATTAAATTTAGACATACAGAACGGTAACAGGTCCTTTTGGCATTGTGCTACCCAATTAACTTTTTGAAGGGTGGGAGGAGTACGTAAAAACTCCTTAGATACCACTGGATTCAAACCCTGGTGCTGTAACAGCATTGTGCTCACTGTGCTGCCCTAATTTTAACATAACAATTACAGCACGGAAACAGGCCATTAGGCCCTTCTAGTCCACACCGAACCAAACACCCCTTTCTAGTCCCACCTCCCTGCACAATGCCCATAACCCTCCATCTTCTTCTCATCCATATACCTGTCCAACCTTTTCTTAAATAATACAACTGACTCCGCCGCCACTATTTCTCCCGGAAGATCATTCCACACGGCTACCACTCTCTGAGTAAAGAAGTTCCCCCTCATGTTACCTCTAAACCTCTGCCCCTTAATTCTTAACTCTTGTTTTAATCTTTCCTCCTCTTAACGGAAATAGTCTATCCCATCCACTCTGTCTATCCCTTTCATAATCTTAAATACTTCTATCAAATCCCCTCTCAACCTTCTACGCTCCAAAGAATAAAGACCTAATCTGTCCAATCTCTCCCTATACTCTAGATGCTTAAACCCAGGTAACATTCTGGTAAACCTTCTCTGCACTCTCTCCACTCTGTTTATATCCTCCCTATATTAGGCGACCAGAACTGCACACAGAACTCCAAATTAGGCCGCATCAACATCTTATACAATCTCAACATCACCTCCCAACTCCTATATTCCATGCAATGATTGATAAAGGCCAGCATACTAAAAGCCTTCTTCACCACCCTATTCACGTGAGTTTCTACCTTCAGGGAACGATGTACCGTTACTCCTAAATCTTTCTGCTCTTCTGTATTCCTCAATGCTCTCCCATTTACCACGTATGTCCTATTCTGATTCTTCTTACCAAAATGAAGCACCTCACACTTATCAGCATTAAATTCCATCTGCCATTTTTCAGCCCACTTTTCTAAGCAGCCCAAATCCCTCTGCAATCCTTGAAAACCTTCTTCATTATCCACTATTCCACTTATCTTAGTATCGTCTGCATATTTACTAATTCAATTCACCACCCCATCATCTAGATCATTAATGTATATAATGAACAACAATGGGCCCAATACAGATCCTTGAGGCACACCACTGGTCACCGGCCTCCAACCTGACAGACAATTATCCACTACCACTCTTTGGCCTCTCCCTTTCAGCCAATGTTCAATCCATTTGACTATCTTAAAATTTATACCTAAAGACTGCACCTTCCTAACTAACCTTCCATGTGGTACCTTATCGAAGGCCTTACTGAAGTCCATATAGACAACATCCACTGCGCTACCCTCATCCACATTCCTAGTCACCTCTTCAAAAAATTCAATCAGATTGGTCAAACATGACCTTCCTCCCACAAATCCATGTTGAGTGCTCCTGATCAGACCCTGTCTATCCAGATGTTTATAAGTACTATCTCTAAGAATTTTCTCCATTAATTTACCTACCACAGACGTCAAACTTACAGGCCGATAGTTGCCAGGCTTCCTCCTTGAACCCTTTTTAAATAACGGAACCACATGCGCAATGTGCCAATCCTCCGGCACTATCCCCATATCTAATGACATTTGGAAAATTACCGCCAGAGCCTTTGCTATTTCCTCCTTCACTTCTCTCAATGTCCTGGGGAAGATCCCGTCTGGTCCCGGAGACTTATCCACCTTTATATTCTTCAAAAGCCTTAAAACTACACCTTTTGTAATCTCTATATTCCCCATATTTACCCAATTTGCTTTTTTTTATCTCACATCTCCCAATATCCTTCTCCTTAGTGAATACCGAAGAAAAGAAACTGTTCAATATCTCCCCCATTTCTCTAGGTTCCACACACAGTTTTCCGCTCTGATTTTCTAAGGGACCAATTTTGTCTCTAGCTTTCCTCTTACCATTAACATAGTTGTAGAACTCTTTTGGATTAGTTTTCACCCTGCTTGCCATAGTTTTCTCGTACCTTCTTTTAGCTTTCCTAATTCCTCTCTTAAGATTCCTCTTACATTCAATGTATCTTTCAAACATCTCCTTAACTCCATGCTTCTTATATCTAATGTACGCCTCCCTTTTTCTTCAAACCAAGTTTCCAATATTCCTTGAAAACCACGGCTCTCTCAAACCTTTTGCCCCTCCTTTTAACCTAACAGGAACATAAAGCTTTTACACTCTCAAAATCTGATCTTTAAAAGACTTCCATCTCTCTACTACATCCTGCCCATAAAACAAATTGTCCCAATGCACACCCTGCAAGTCCTTTCGCATCTCCTCAAATCTAGCTTTTCCCCAATCAAAAACCTCAATCCTTGGCCCTGATTTCTCTCTTTCCATAATGACATTGAAGCTGATGGCATTATGATCACTGGACCCGAAGTGCTCGCCAACACTAACCTCCGTCACTTGACCCATCCCATTTGCCAACAGTAGATCTAACACTGCTCCTTCTCTGGTCGGCACCTCTACATATTGTTGTAAAAAACTATCTTGCACACATTTCACAAACTCTAACATGCATATGTATATGTATAATCAATACCCAAACCAATTGTCCTGGTAGATCATTGCTTGATTCGTCAACTCCCCCTCCTGTATCAGGACTATTATATTTAAATTAAAATAAAATCTTTCCAAATATTAAAACTGATCAGGGTTGATTTTTCATGAGATTATACCATAGTACAGGCCTTTGGCCTACAATATTGTGTCGGCCCATCTAAACCTATTCTGAGTCTTAAATGCCCCTATTGATTTGGCCTCAACCCTTGGAAGTGCAATGCAGATAGTGACCACTTTTTTAAAAAACTGATAGCTCCCCAAAACTTTCCTTCACACATCTTGCATAGTGATTAATCAACTTCCCAGCACCCAAAAGTCTGGATTGTCTGATCTCTGAAGCCAAGCAGGCACAGGACTGGTCAGTTCTTGGAGGGAAGACTGCCTAGGAACACCAGGTGCTGTTGGTTTCGGTGAGGGGCGCTGAACAAAGTGGATACTCTCTGCAGTTCTTTTAAAATTCATGTATGTTACATTCTAGATGTAGTATTACGTGACAATAACGGAACCTTTACCATGACAACAGTGATGATACCATCTTTACCTGGTTCAATCAGACCATGGTCGTCATCTGCAACAGCAATTTTATATGGTAAAGAAGAGAATGAAGTTAACCTGACCTGACCCCATAATTTCTGTCTCAGTTCTGCAGAGTTATACATCAAAACTGCCAACACTAATTGGTTTCTTATTTTGATTCTAGTCTCAGATGAGGAAAGCTACAAAAACTTAAACCAGCAAGAATTTCCTCCAGAACGAGAATCACGAAGGCAGCGACTGATGACTTAAAAAGAATCTGTTAATCTTGCAATAGTTTTATTTTGATAAAGTTATTCCAAGATTCTTTGCCCATTTAAAAAGAACATCAGGGTCCCATTTGGACAACAAAAAAAGTGTTAAACTTAGAACTTTTAAGTGCTGTGCCTGTACCACCAGAAGAAGACTGGGCCACTGCTAAAATGGCTGCGGATGAATGGTGAAGCAGAAGAGCTCAGAGAATCAACAAAATCAATTCCTGCAAAATTCTGTAGCTATCATTAGCAAACCCGTAGAAGGGATGAAGCAGCATGTTCCATATTGATAACTGTCTATATCCATTCCAGTCATGCTCCTTCATATTCAAGAATCAGCTTGATAAATGTTTAAGTTAAACTGTTATATAACTGTATCTCATTTTAATGTTGTTTTGCATAATTTTGAGACTTCTTGAAGAAAAAGGATTAATTTAAAAATAGTATTAAGACTGGTTGAAACCCTCTGGTCTAGATTGTGTTGAATCTGGGATCTTTGGCTTGGAGAACAATCATCATGGCAATGGTACTAACAAAATTTGAAATGCAGAATTTAAAAAAATTAATCTTATGGAAATTTGACTGGGAGGAAGTAAATACAAAATTTACAGTGAGAACTTTGCTGAGGATTTAAGTTGCCAGTTCCCAGCAGGCTGTACAGAGTGAACTGGCAGCTGGGTGGGGGGGAGGAGGAGGTGGTATGCTTGATTATGTCAGGGCTTAGGGCAATTTGAGGTCCAGCACCAGTTGGGTTTCAACCTGTGTTTCCCTTATGCTCATTGGAACTAAATCACTGCAGTTTTATGAATTAAGCAGCAGCTTTTCATTGCCTTGTTACAAACCCATTTTTTAAAAAAAACATGGTTGAGTACTTTAAATAAATCTGTTTACCTACCTTAAGTTATTGGAAAATTCCAATAATCTAGTACCCTTGGGATTTGGATGTTAACTGAGGTCCTCCATCAGCCAGCTCCCCACCATGACTACCAGCCCCCCCACATCTCCATCGGGCACACAAAACTCAAAACGGTCAACCAGTTTACCTATCTCGGCTGCACCATTTCATCAGATGCAAGGATCGACAATGAGATAGACAACAGACTCGCCAAGGCAAATAGCGCCTTTGGAAGACTACACAAAAGAGTCTGGAAAAACAACCATCTGAAAAACCTCACAAAGATAAGCGTATACAGAGCCGTTGTCATACCCACACTCCTGTTCGGCTCCGAATCATGGGTCCTCTACCGGCACCACCTACGGCTCCTAGAACGCTTCCACCAGCGTTGTCTCCGCTCCATCCTCAACATCCATTGGAGCGCTCACACCCCTAACGTCGAGGTACTCGAGATGGCAGAGGTCGACAGCATCGAGTCCACGCTGCTGAAGATCCAGCTGCGCTGGATGGGTCACGTCTCCAGAATGGAGGACCATCGCCTTCCCAAGATCGTATTATATGGCGAGCTCTCCACTGGCCACCGTGACAGAGGTGCACCAAAGAAAAGGTACAAGGACTGCCTAAAGAAATCTCTTGGTGCCTGCCACATTGACCACCGCCAGTGGGCTGATAACGCCTCAAACCGTGCATATTGGCGCCTCACAGTTTGGCGGGCAGCAGCCTCCTTTGAAGAAGACCGCAGAGCCCACCTCACTGACAAAAGGCAAAGGAGGAAAAACCCAACACCCAACCCCAACCAACCAATTTTCCCTTGCAACCGCTGCAATCGTGTCTGCCTGTCCCGCATCGGACTGGTCAGCCACAAACGAGCCTGCAGCTGACGTGGCCTTTTTACCCCCTCCATAAATCTTCGTCCGCGAAGCCAAGCCAAAGAAAAACATGTTACTATAATTTTCCCAGTGAACCCAGTAAAGGGAATGAAAAACAATTTTTCTGAATTATGATTCCAGTGCAAATGTCCATGATCCTGAGCACCACCTCCTCTCGTTCTCTTCCCCCCACCACCCAAAACCATGCTATCCAATCATTTTTCAGTCTGGATCAGCTTGATCCCAGGCTAATGTTCTGCCATAAACTAGTAAATGAGCTGGATTTATAACAATTTAAAGTTGAATAATTGGAGTTTTGTTGCACTGACAATATACTTACCAACATTAAAAATATCAGTACAAATCAAGCTAGTTTGATGTAAAAGCAGGAGAACATTGCAAAACATTTTTTACATTGTGGCAATTTACAGGCTCAGACTTTAAGTGTTTTCCATTCCATCCTACCGAGAAGGAAATGACCAGGAATAGTTAAAATGCACGAGTATTTATTGCTGGCAAGGATGGAAGAAAATGGATTAATTTTGAATAGATATTATTGATTTAACATTTTTTTAGTTAGTGCAGTTCCCAGAGCATTGCATAAAACTGCTTTCAACAATACTTGTACAAATTGTGATATCAGAGTCAGGCCCTTTGGTTCAACCTGCCCATGCTGGCCAAAATATCCCTCTCAACCCATCCTATCCATGTATCTGTCCAAATGTTTCTTAAACATTGCAATTGTACCTGCCTTAACCTCCCCTGGCAGCCCATTCCAGACACTCACAGCTTGAAAAAATCTTCCCTGTAGCATGGTGACCAAAGCTGAACACAATACTTCAAATGCAACTGCAATGCTACCTCCCAACCTTTATACTCAATACTCTGACATGAAGGCCAATAGTCTATTTGACCACTCTTTCTCTTGTGATGCCACTTTCAAATTACTCCTAGATCCCTCTGCTTTACAATACTCCCCAAATTCTCTGTGTTGGTCCTACCCACATTAGACCTCCTAAATACAACCTCAAATTTCTCGGTATTAAAATCTATCAACTAGTCTGCCCACTGATCTATTACCCATGGAACTAATTTGGAACCAAAATATCAAAAGTTATACAAGCTTATTTTGCTATGTGTACAATCTATATACATATAAAAAATATTCATATAAATATATGTGTGTGCCATCTGCAAACTTGCTAATCATGCCATGTCTCTCCATTATTGATGAAGTTGACAAACAGCAATGGACACAGCACATCACTAGTCATAAAGCATCCAGTCCCCAAAACAGCCTTCTACCATCACCCTCTGCTTTCTTCCATGAAACTAATTTTCTATCCTTTACTGCTATCTTTACTTGGATCCCATGCAGTCTAAACTTCCAGGGCAGCCTGCCTTGCTGAAATCCATTATACAATGTTTACAGCTCTGCCCTCAACCTTCTTGGTCACATCTTCAAAAAAAAAAATCAGATTTGTGAGACATGATCTTGCACTTACAAAGCCATGCTGACTATCCTCTAATCAGCCCTTGTCCATCAGAATTCTCTCTTGTAACTTACCAATCACAGCTGTTAGTGAAAAAGATTCTTAATTCTAGATCAGTTTGGTTTCCAATCAGTCATGCCACACACTTGAGCAGTTAGATCATCTGAAGAAATGTGAGTGCATTGAATGAAACGTCGTGCAGCTTTAACATTAGAGGAAGTGCTGTTGTAGAAAACTCAGCCAATTTGTATGCCGTACCATTGTAACCATAAATTATTTTATTTAAAACTTGTCAATGTTTGTGGGTGAGGGCCATTCTTCAGGCCTCAGCTTGCTATCAGTAGTGAAAGACAGAAGATCCTACAGATTTGCCTCATCTTCTCCCCTCAGTTTCCTGAAGCAGAGGAAAAGAATCTCAATCAGTGACAACATGGCCGTAACATATTAACAGAAACAAACTGGGCAGATTTGATCATTTCTGTTTAATTCCAAATTGTACTGCACTGATTTTAGTCAATTGTTCTGAATTTAGTAACAAGGTACTTGGGTGAAGCTACATCAACAGATTTAAATTGTTGATTACTTTCACTTGTGTATTAAAATCAAGCAAAATTAATGCAATTTATACAGCACAGTAATTTAAATCCAGTCTTGATTCTCTCTCCCAGAAATAAACCAATGAATTACAGAGGCAAGAAGCAACATTAACTTTCACACATTATATTCCTAAACAAATTGGAATCTTTGGAAAATCATAACTGGCAGTGGAAGAGTTGTTAAGCAAAAGAATATTCAATACAAGAAATACTGCCTTGGTAAAAAGTCATGCACAGTCCAAGTATCAATTTTAGCAGCATTAAACTGGACGTTAGCTTGAGGATCATTATCACAATGGCAGCACGCACCTCAGAATTTGCACAGACGACTTGCCATTAAGTTCAATGTTCAAGGCAGTGGGTGAGTTTTCCAGAGTCTACAATTCAAGAAACTTCCACAGCTTGGCGAAGCTCCTCAAACAATGGTGCCAGCTCCTTTTCCAAACTGACAATCAATCCTTTAACACAAAACACAATCTAATAATGGCTAATCATTCTACTTACACTATTTATCCACGCACAATAAATTCCACCAGTATTCATTTTCAATAAAGCTATGAACTAAAGGAAAAGTTAAACAAGATTGAAATGGTTTAAAAAGACTGAACACATTTAAGTTATCCATTGGCAACCAGGTGACAAAATATAGAATAGTATAGCACAGAAACATGCTGAACACGATGCCAAATTAAACAAAATCTCTGCTACCTACATATGATCAATATCCCTCCAATCTCCTCATGTTTATATATCCATATAAAAGTCTCAAACAGAACTATCGTATCTGCTTCCACTAATGAAAGTTCTAAGAGAATAAATTGCTCATCAATGGAAAACTGCGAGATAACTGCAAAAGTGACCTGTGCTGATCTCTGCACAAATTTACAAGGCACACCAGAAGAATGTGTGCTGGAAGCAATAAATAAGCTTAAAAGAATTGAAATAAACATGTCTGGCATTTACAAAGTATCATAATTTCTATAGGGTAAAGATGACTTTGTAAACTAGACAATAAACGTAGCAAGAACAGCTCTAATGTAAATGGTTATAAAACGAGTCATGAAGGCTACTGCTTACTCAGTTTCCCCCTTCAAGACATTCCATCCATGTTAGTTTCACAAAGGACATCAAAGATCGGGATGATAATGTGGTAAAATAGAACAGAAAATCTGCAGATGACACAAAGATTGGAGGTGTAGTGGGCAGTGAGGAGGACTTTCAAAACTTGCAATGGGATCTGGACCAGCTGGGTAAACAGGTTGCAAAATGGCAAATAGAATTTAATGTGCACAAGTAGGAGATGTTGCACTTTGGGAGGACATACACAGTAAATGGTAGGGTACTGAGGAGTGCGGTAGAACAGAGGGATCTGGGAATACAGATACATAGTTCCCTGAAAGTGGTGTCATAGATAAATAGAATTGTAAAGAGAGCTTTTGGCACATTGACCTTTATAAATCGAAGTATTTAGTACTGGAGTTGAGATGTGATGCTTAAGTTGTACAGTATAACATTGGCGAGGTCAAATTTGGAGCACGTGAGCAGTTTTTGTCTCCGACCTACAGGAAAGATATCAATAAAATTAAAAAGAGTGCAGAAAAAATTACAAGGATGATGCCGGGATTCGAGGAGCCGAATAAATAGGTTATGACTGTATTTCCTGGAGTTTTGGGGTACAAGGGGAGATTTGATAGAAGCATACAAATTATGAGGGGTATGAATAGGGTTAAAGCAGATAGGCTTTTTTCTACTTTGGGTGAGACATGAATGAGAGGACATGGATTTAGCATGAATGGTGAAATGTTTAAAGGGAACATTAGGGGTAACTTCTCACTCATGAGGGTGGTGTGAGATAGATAATATGGTGCAAGGGCTATGGTGTGGGTGCACATCAATGGGACTTGGTTGGAAAAATAGTCAAAAATGGATTAGAAGGACCGAAAGACCTGTTTCTGTGCTGTAGTGTTCTATGGTTCCTTGGTCCTAACAGACTTCTTAAAAAAAATGCTTTCAGGCTAGAAAAAGTTTTAGCTATTACAGATCTAGTTCTGTATGATTTCTGCTCTATATTTACTCTAATATGAAACAAACTGACTGAAGCATAAGGAATCAGGATATTGTCAACATTCAACTTTGCATTTATCTCAAGAGCAACTATTCACAAATGTAAAAAAGTTTCTCAATCCTGTTAAACATTTAATTTCAACTTTTGCTTTGTCTTTCTCAAAAAATTTTGTTTTATATATATGCAAATTTTATTGAGAGAAAAATAATTCACACGAGATTGGAGGATGAAAATCCAAATTTGTTATGCCAATACAGTATACTATACACCATCACTATTATTCATTTCCATATTTTACTCCAGTTGTCATTCTTTTCAGCTGCATCTAACAAAAATCTGCCTTAAAATCTGCAGGGTGGCATGGTTGGTGTACCAGTTAGCACAACGCCTTTACAGCACCAGCGATCAGGACTGGGGTTCAAATGCTGTGCTGTCAGGAGCTAGGAGTCATGTGATGGAGTGGTGGCCAGTAGGGGAATACCAGCCCTCTCCAGAAAAAGTTCAAGAAACACAAAACTTAACAAATAAAAGATAAAGTTGTAGAGAAGAAAGAAAATGGCACTAAAGAAGGAAAAAGTAAAAACAACAGGAAAAAAAAGAAGACGCCGGAAGAGAAAGAAGGCCTTACCTGCATGAAGAAACAGGGAGCCATCATGGAGAAGAGCGCCCGTTCTCAGAGGTTGGTCACGACCCCGCAGAGTCGCGACCCCCAACCGCAAAAATGGCTCTGAGATAAAAAGTGTGCAATCTAAGAAGGAAACACCGATGGGGGGGGGGGGGTGTCAGTCGAGAAACGGGCAACCACGGCGCGACCAGCTGAGGGATGCCCGGCACCAGGGCTCTCAGCTGCAAGAGGAGGAAAGCGACAGGAAAGTGAGTGAAAGGAAGAAGAGCAGCAGCAGGAGGCCCAACAGATGAGTAGCCCAGAAGAAGACCAACAGCAAGAAGCCCAGCAAGAAGGCGGCCAGCAAAGTGAGACAAGTAACTCATCAGGAAAGTCAGAAGAACACAGATACAAGGAAGAGAGGAAGAGAAGAAGAAAACACAAACACAGGTACAGACACAGAAGAAGAGGAAGAAGACCAAGATCTGCACAGAGAAATAGAAGGTAAAACAGATGGACAAAATATAAAGTTTTTTTTCAAGAACAAATAAGAGCATTAAAAGAATGGTTGACATTAGAATTTAGTGAAATTAAAAGAAAAATTAAAAGTACAGAAGGTAAAGTGAATAGATTAGAGCTGGTCATGACAGAAGTAGGGAAAAGATTAGAAAATGTGGAAGAATGAGAAAAGGCTGTAGAAATGGAAGTGAATGACTTAAGAAGAAAATTGGAAGAAAGTGACAAAAAAGTTAAAGTCACAAGAGTTGTTAGCTCAGGAGATGGATATGATGAAAAATTATAGTGGGCCTGGAGGAGTCACGTGATGGAGTAGTGGCCGGTCAGGGAACTCCAGCCCTCTCTGGAAAAGTTTAAAAAAAACACACACCATCAAAGGCACAAACATAAAAATTAAAACAAAGTGAAAGTAAAGGTGGGAAGAAAATGGCAGCGAAGAAAGAAAAGTCGAAAGCAACGGGAAGAAGAGAAGAAGAAAGAACGTCGGAAGAAGAAGGTGAAGGCCTTACCTGTCTGAGGAGGCCCGCCGCAGAGAGAGAAGCCCGCTCCCTAAGGTCAGATGAAGTCCCGAGCTCGGGACTACAAAAATGGCTCGCGGAGCCAAGTAAAAGTGCGCAACCGCGCATGCGCGAGGAGTCGCGCTTGCGCGATGCGCATGAAAAAAAAACACTGACGGGAGGGGGGACCAGCTGAGGAGTCGATCTCCACAGCTGAGAATGCAGCTGCAACACAACAACAGGAAGAGAACATAGAAAATAAAGAAAACAAGAAAGAAGAGAGTAAAAAGAAAACAACAACAGATGACCAACCCAGAGGAAGAAGAAGATAGAGAAATGGAAGAAGAAGGGAAAGGCAAGACAATGGATATTTTTTTTTTAAAGAATATATGGAATCAGTAAAAGAATGGCAATTACAAGAATTTAGTGAAATAAAAAGAATTAAAAGTGCAGAAGAAAAAATGAATAGATTAGAGATGGTCATGTCAGATATAGGAAAAAGAGTGGACAAGGTGGAAGAACGAGAAACAGCCGTAGAAATGGAAGTAGAGGACTTAAAAAAGAAATTAGAAGAATCTAATAAAAAAGTTAAAGAGACACAAGAGCTGTTAGATCAGAAGATAGATATAATGGAAAATTATAATAGAAGAAATAATATAAAGATAGTGGGCCTTAGGAAGATGAAGAAGGCAAGAATATGAGAGAATTTATAAAAGATTGGATCCCCAGGGTCCAAGGAAGACCAGAATTACAGGAAGAAATGGAAATAGAAAGGGCACATAGAACATTAGCCCCGAAACCACAGCCACAACAAAAACCAAGATCAATTTTAGTAAAATTCTTAAGATATATAACAAGAGAAAATATATTGGAGAAAGCAATGAAGAAAATAGGAGAAGACAAAAAGCCACTGGAATTCAAAGGTCAAAATTTTTTTTTTCTATCCAGACATAAGTTTTGAACTCCTGAAGAAGAGAAAGGAGTTTAATACAGCAAAAATGATCATATGGAAAAAAGGATATAAATTTATGCTAAAGTACCCAGTGGTACTAAAAATAGTTATTCCAGGGCAGCAAAACAGACTATTCTCGGATCCAGAGGAAGCACAAAAATTTGCAGAACAACTACAAAACAGGCAGAGAGATGAAGATATGTAACGAGAGTAAAAATGACCATGAACTATATGTATGTGTGTGTGTGTGTGTGTATATATATATATATATATATATATATATAGATAGATGTGTATGTATATATGTGTGTACATGAGTGTATCCGTATTTAAAGGAAAATATATAGAGTATAGATAAGAATTAACAAGGGAATGAAAGGGAAGAGAGGAAGTAAGGAGGGAATTAAGAGAATGACCTTTGTTATATATGAAAATTGAAATCTTTTCTGGGGGGGGGGCTGGGTGGGGAGGAGTTACGGTCACTGCGAAATCAGTTGACGCTTGCGAGTGAATTCGCAAATCCAAATGGAGAGGGGAGATGTGGTTGCCCAACAAGGGATAAAGGGCAACTCAGGAAGGGGAGGGGATAGTGGGGTTAAAGAAATTTTAGATAGGAGAATAAGGGAAATGTTTGATGCTTTAGAAATGTTGTCTTATAAAGTGTTCAAAACAAGAAAGCAGAAATGGATAAGAAGGAAAGGTGATGATGAGGAAATGGAAAGGAGAGATAAACAAAGTATGAAATGGCTATGTTGAACTATATGACTTTAAATATTAATGGAATACATAACCAAATTAAAAGGAAGAAACTGTTAAATTTACTGAAAAAAGAAAAAATTGATATAGCATTCGTACAAGAAACACATCTAACTGAAGTGGAACACAAGAAATTAAAGAGAGATTGGGTAGGACATGTAACAGCAGCGTCATATAATTCAAAAGCTAGAGGAGTAGCTATATTAATCAGTAAAAATGTACCAATTAAAATAGAAGAGGAAATAATAGATCCAGCAGGGAGATATGTAATGATAAAATGTCAGATATATTCGGAGTTTTGGAATTTACTCAATGTATATTCACCTAACGAAGAAGATCAAAAATTTATGCAAGATATTTTTTTGAAGATAGCAGACACGCAAGGGAACATACTAATAGGAGGGGATTTCAACCTTAATTTGGATTCAAACATGGATAAAACTGGGAAAAAAATTAACAGAAAGAACAAAGTAACCAAATTTATAATTAAATCGATGCAAGAAATCCAACTTTTGGATATATGGAGGAAACAACACCCAAAGGAAAAGGAATATTCATATTATTCGGGTAGACATAAAACATACTCAAGAATAGACCTATCCCTGTTATCAGCTCGTATGCAAGACAGAGTAAGAAAAACAGAATATAAAGCTAGAATATTATCGGACCACTCACCCCTGATATTGACAATAGAGTTAGAGGACATCCCTCCAAGAATGTATAGATGGAGATTAAACTCCATGCTACTTAAAAGGCAGGATTTTAGAGAATTAATTGAAAGACAAATTAAAATGTACTTTGAAATAAATACGGAATCAGTGAAAGATAAGTTTATACTATGGGACGCAATGAAAGCGTTCATCAGAGGGCAAATAATAAGTTATGTAACCAAGATGAAGGACTACAATCAGGAAACAGAGCAGTTGGAAAGGGAAATAGTAAATATAGAAAAAGAATTAGCAATGAAGGAAGACACAACTAAAAGAAGAGAATTGGCAGATAAAAAAATAAAATATGAAACACTACAAACATATAAGGTGGAGAAGAACATAATGAAGACAAAACAGAAATATTATGAACTAGGAGAAAAAACGCACAAAATTCTAGTATGGCAGCTTAAGACAGAACAAACTAAGAGAATGGTATTGGCATCAAGGAAAAAAGACAAACAAATCACATATAATCCAACGGACATTAATGAAAACTTCAGAGAATTCTACGAACAATTATACCAAACTGAAAACGAAGGGAAAGAAGACAAAATAGATGAATTTTTAACTAAAATTGAACTACCAAAATTGCAAATAGAGGAACAAAATAAATTAACAGAACCATTTGAAATAGTAGAAATACAAGAGATAATAAAAAAACTACCAAATAATAAAACACCAGTAGAGGATGGATTCCCAATAGAATTCTACAAAACATTTAAAGATTTATTAATTCCTCCCCTCCTGGAAGTAATCAACCAGATTGATAAAACACAAAGCTTACCAGATTCATGCAAAACAGCAATAATTACAGTAATACCAAAGACAGGGAAAGATCCACTCGCACCAGCGTCATATAGACCAATATCTTTAATTAACACAAATTATAAGATAATAGCTAAACTATTAGCAAACTGATTAGCCGACTATGTACCAAAAAATAGTAAATCTAGACCAAACTGGATTTATTAAAAAAAGATGAACAACAGACAATATTTGTAAATTTATTAACTTAATTCATGCAGTAGAAGGGAATAAAGCTCCAACAGTAGCAGTTGCTTTAGACACAGAGAAGGCCTTTGTCAGAGTAGAATGGAATTATTTATTCAAAGTATTACAAAAATTCAGTTTACCAGAGAAGTATATTAATTGGATTAATATTGGCAAAAGTGACAGTAAATGGATATATATCAAAGCAATTTAACTTAAGCAGATCAACAAGGCAGGGATGCCCACTATCACCCTTATTGTTCGCGTTAGCTGTAGAACCACTAGCAGAATTGATAAGAACAGAAAATAAAATAAAAGGGATGAAAATAAAAGACAAGGAATATAAAATCAATTTATTTGCAGATGACGTTATAGTTTACTTAACAGAACCAGAATTATCAATAAAAGAATTACATAAGAAATTGAAGGAATATGGAGAAGTGTTGGGTTACAAGATTAACGCAAATAAAAGTGAAGCAATGCCAATGAATAATGCGAATTTCTCAAAATTTAAGAAAGAATCACCATTCAGATGGCAAATGCAAGCAATACGATACCTAGGTAAACAAATCAATAAAAACCTCGGCCATCTATATAAACTCAATTATTATCCACTAATGAAAAAATTACAGGACGACTTAGAGCATTGGAAAGACTTACCACTAACACTAATTGGAAGGATAAACTGTATTAAAATGAACATTTTCCCAAGGATACAATACCTATTTCAGGCATTGCCAATACACTTGACGGAGAAATTCTTCAAGGAGTTAAAGAAAATAATAAGGAAATTCTTATGGAAAGGGGGGAAACCGAGGATAGCACTAGATAAATTAACAGAATGGTATAAACAAGGAGGCTTACAACTGCCAAACTTTAAAAATTATTATAGAGCCGCACAATTAAGATACCTATCAGATTTTTATCAAACAAGGGAAAAGCCAGATTGGACTAGATTAGAACTAGATAAAATAGGGGAGAAGATACCTGAACATATATTATAAAAATGGGATGAAAAATTGGTACAACGTAGGAATTCTCCAGTATTACATCATCTGCTCAATATCTGGAAGAAGATTCATGTAGAAAGGAATAAAACAAATGACCAATTACCAAAACTAATACTGATGCAAAATCAGCTAATCCCTTTTACAATAGATAACCTTTTCTTTAGAGAATGGGAGAAAAAAGGGATCAAAAGAATAGAAAATTGCTTTTCAGGAAATAAATTACTATCCTTTGAACAAATGAAGGATAAATATAATACAACTCAAGATACAGTGTTGGCATACTACCAACTGAAATCCTACTTGAAGGACAAATTGGGAAGCAGTTTGAGGTTACCAGAGGGAAGTCATTTTGAATATGTGATTACAGACACAATGATAATCAAAATATTTATAACAAATATGTATATTAAACTGCAAGAAAAGGAGAATGAGGAAACAAATGGTAAAACTAAACAAAAATGGGAACAAGATTTAAACATAAAGATAAAGAAGGAAACATGGGAGAAGTTATGCTCTGGAACTATGAGAAATATAATAAACACGAGGTTACGTATGATACAATATAACTGGATACACAGGCTATACATTACATCTCAAAAGTTAAATAAATGGGACCCAACAGTATCTGACAGATGTTTTTGTTGTAAAAAGGAAATGGGAACAACAATTCATGCAATTTGGACATGTGAGAAAGTGACAAAATTTTGGAAAGATATTAAATAAAATCACAGAAAGCAATATACCAAAAAACCCAGAGATCTTCCTCCTAAATAACATAAAAAACAAAGAATTTGGACTTGATTTGGATGGTGCACAAAAAAGATTTGTTAGGATAGCCCTAGCTGTAGCAAAAAAATGTATTATGTCAGCCTGGAAATTAGAAGATAACTTGAGAATACAACAATGGTATATAGAAATGAATAAATGTATTCCATTAGAAAAAATAACATATAATTTAAGAAATAATATTACAATATTTGAACAAATATGGGAGCCATACATGAAAAACAATAGAGAAAACCTACCGGGGACATCTACCACCTAAAATGACAGAAGGAGAAGGAAATGAAAAGAATTGACTCAGTGGAATTTCTTGTTTATTTTTATTGAATGACAACATTGTTTGACTGGTTTAATGTATCTTAGATTCTGTACTTTAAATGAATGGAGGGGAGGTAGGGAGGGTGGGATGAGAAGGGGGGGAGAAAACAACACTGTATATATTTGAAAAGAAAAATGTATGCATCTTGATCAATGTGGTTTATAGTGTGAAAAATAAAAAAAATTTTAAAAAAAGATAGTGGGCCTAAAGGAAGATGAAGGCGGCAAAAATATGAAGGAATTTATAAACGAATGGATCCCGAAGGTCCTGGGAATGACAGAAATACAGGAAGGAATGGAAATAGAAAGGGCACACAGAACACTAGCCCCGAAACCACAGTCACAACAAAAACCAAGATCCGTTTTAGTAGAATTTATGAGATACACGACGAGAGAAAATATATTGGAGAGAGCAAGGAATAAAATTAGAGAAGACAATAAACCATTGGAATACAAGGTTCAAAAAATATTTTTTTTACCCAGACACAAGTTTTTAACTCTTAAAGAGGAAGGAGTTTAATACAGCAAAATCGATCCTATGGAAAAAAGGTTATAAATTTATGTTAAGACATCCAGCTGTGCTTAAAATATTTATCCCTAGGGAGCAAAACAGACTGTTCTCGGATCCAGAGGAAGCATGAGAATTTGCAGAATGCCTGCAGGACAGAAGGAGAGATGGAGTTGTAACAAGAATGAAGAATGGCGATGAAATATATATAAAGATGTAAAAATAATGTATATGTAACAACTAAAGAAGGGAAGGGGGTGAACTTAGTTATATGTATAAAAAAAAGCCTTTTCTGGGGGGGGGGCGTTGGGTGGGAGAGAATAACCGTCATTGCAAAATCAGTTGACGCTTGCGAGCGGGTTCGCAATCCAAATGGAGAGGAGAGTTGTGGTTGCCCGGCAAGGGATAAGGGGCAACTCAGAGAGGGAGGGGGGGAACATTTACAACTAAGGGAATATTGGATGTGGGAGTTGTTGAAGTATTTTATGTGTTAAATGTGTTGTCATACATTTGAGTTTCAAAAGGGAAAATTGAGAGATGAAAATGGAGAAAAGGGGGATGGTGGTGGTGAGGAAGTGGAAATGAGGAGTAAACAGGATAGGAGATAGCCATGTTGAATTACAGGACTATAAATATTAATGGAATACATAACCAAATTAAACAGAGAGGTTATTAAATTTACTGAAAAAAGAAAAAATTTACATAGCATTTGTGCAGGAAACGCATCTAACTGAAGTGGAACATAATAAATTAAAGAGAGACTGGGTAGGGCACGTAGCGGCAGCATCATATAATTCAAAAGCTAGAGGTGTAGCTATATTAATTAATAAAAATGTACCAATCAAAATAGAGGAGGAAATAATAGATCCAGCAGGGAGTGATGTAATGATAAAGTGTCAGATATATTCAGAATTCTGGAATTTGCTCAATATATATGCATCTAATGAAGAGGATCAAAAGTTAATGCAAGATATTTTTTAAAGATTGTAGATACGCAAGGGTATATATTGATAGGAGGGGATTTTAACCTTAATTTGGATCCAATGTTGGATAAAACTGGACAAAAGACTAGCAAAAATAATAGTGGCCAAATTTATGGTTAAATCAATGCAGGAAATGAAACATATGGATATGTAGAGGAGGCAGCACCCAAGAGAGAAGGAATACTCATATTAATCAAGTAGGCATAAAACATACTCAAGGATTGATACGTTTTTGTTGTCAGCCTATATCCAAGGGAGAGTTAGAAAAACTGAATATAAAGTTAGACTTCTATCTGATCATTCACCCCTGTTATTAGCAATAGAACTGGAAAACATCCCACCAAGAACATATAGATGGAGGTTAAATTCCATGCTACTTAAAAGGCAGGAATTTAGAGAGTTTATTGAAAGCCAAATTAAAACGTACTTTGAAATAAATATGGAATCAGTGAAAGACAAATTTATATTATGGGATGCAATGAAAGCCTTCATTAGAGGGCATATAAGTTATGTAACTAAGATGAAAAAGGACTACAATCGGGAAATAGAACAGTTGGAAAGGGAGATAGTAAGTACAGAAAAGGAGCTAGCAACAAAGGATGATATAACAAAAAGAGAATTGTCGGACAAAGAAAAATGAAACATTACAAACGTATAAGGTGGAGAAGAACATAATGAAAATAGAGAAAAAGTATGAACTAGGAGAAAAAACACAAAATATTAGCCTGGCAACTTAAAACAGAGCAAGCTAAAAGAACTGCATTGGCATCAAGGAAAAAGGACAAACAAATTACATATAATCCAATGGAGATTAATGAGAATTTAAAAAAAATTTTATGAACAATTATACCAAACTTAGAACAAGGGGAAAGATGATAAAATAGAAGAGTTTTTAGCGAAAATTGAACTGCCAAAATTGCAAGAGGAACAAAACAAACTGTTAAAACCATTTGAAATAGAAGAAGTACAGGATATATTAAAAAAGCTGCCGAACAATATAACGTCTGGAGAGGATGGATTCCCAATAGAATTCTATAAAACATTTAAAGAGTTATTAATTCCTCCTCTCCTGGAACTAATGAACCAAATAGAAGAACCACAAAACTTGCCAGATTAATGCAAAACAGCAATAATTACAGTAATACCAAAGATGGGGAAGGATCCACCAACCCCAGCATCATATAGACCAATATCTCTACTTAATTCAGATTATAAGATAATAGCAAAATTATTAGCAAACAGATTGGCCGACTGTGTACCAAAAATAGTAAAACAAGATCAAATTGGATTTATTAAGAAAAGACAAACAGGGGATAATGTCTGTAAACTTGTTAATTCATGCAGTTCAAGGAAATAAGATGCCAACAGTGGCTATTGCTTTAGACGAAGAAAAAGCCTTTGACAGGGTAGAATGGAATTATTTATTCAAAGTATTACAGAGGTTCAATCTACCAGAAAAATATATTAATTGGATTCTTCTTCTTTGGCTTGGCTTCGCGGACGAAGATTTATGGAGGGGGTAAAAAGTCCACGTCAGCTGCAGGCTCGTTTGTGGCTGACCAGTCCGATGCGGGACAGGCAGACACGATTGCAGCGGTTGCAAGGGAAAATTGGTTGGTTGGGGTTGGGTGTTGGGTTTTTCCTCCTTTGCCTTTTGTCAGTGAGGTGGGCTCTGCGGTCTTCTTCAAAGGAGGCTGCTGCCCGCCAAACTGTGAGGCGCCAAGATGCACGGTTTGAGGCGTTATCAGCCCACTGGCGGTGGTCAATGTGGCAGGCACCAAGAGATTTCTTTAGGCAGTCCTTGTACCTTTTCTTTGGTGCACCTCTGTCACGGTGGCCAGTGGAGAGCTCGCCATATAACACGATCTTGGGAAGGCGATGGTCCTCCATTCTGGAGGATTAAAGCATTATATAATGGACCATTGGCGAAGGTAACAGTAAATGGATATGTATCGAACCAATTTAAATTAAGTAGGTCAACTAGACCTACAACTTATCCATTATCTCCCTCACTGTTCGCTTTAGCAATAGAACCATTGGCAAAACTGATAAGAACAGAAAATAAAATAAAAGGGATAAAAATAGAGTATAAAATCAGTTTATTTGCAGATGACATCATAGTATACTAAACAGAACCAGAAATATCAATAAAAGAACTACATAAGAAATTGGAGTATGGAGAAATATCAGGCCATAAGATCAACACAAATAAAAGTGAAGTGATGCCAATGAGTAATGCAGATTATACAGAATTTTAAAAAGAATCACCATTTAAATGGCAAACACAAGCAATCCGATACCAAGGTATTAGTCACTTGTACAAATTAAATTATCAGCCACTAATAAAGAAAGTGCAGGAAGACTTACAACATTGGAAAGAATACCGCTAACGTTGATAGGGAGGGTAAATTGCATTAAAATGAATGTCTTCCCAAGAAGACATTCAATCGTTACCAATTTCTTTAACAGAGAAATTCTTTAACAAACTAAAGAAATAATAAGGAAATTATTATGGAAAGGGGGGGAAACTGAGGATAGCGTTAGATAAATTAACAGAGAGGTACAACCAAGGTGGTTTGCAGTTACCAAACTTTAAAAATTATTATAGAGCAAAACAATTAAGGTATTTGTCAGATTTTTAATCAGACAAGGGAAATACCAGATTGGACCCAGATAGAGCTAGATAAGAGGGGAGAAAGTACCAGAACATATACTTTATAAGTGGGATGAAAAACTGGTACGATATAAAAGCTCACCAGTATTGCATCATTTACTCAATATATGGAAGAAGATTCACTTAGAAAGAAAAATACAAATGACCAAATACCAAAATTATTATTGACGCAAAATCAGCTAATCCCTTTTATAATAGATAACCTTTCCTTTAGAGAATGGGAGAGAAAAGGAATTAAAAGATAGAAAATTGTTTTTTGGGAAATAATTTATTAACATTTGAACAATTGAAGTACAAATATGGAATAACTCATGGTACAATGTTTGCATACCATCAACTGAAAGCTTACTTAAAGGATAAATTGGGAAACAGACTGAGATTACCAGAAGGAAGCAGCTTTGAATATTTGATTACAGACACAATGATAATTAAAAGATTTATAACGAACATGTGTATCAAGCTGCAAGATAAGGAAAATGATGAAATAAGCTATAAACCTAAACAAAGGTGAGAAAAGGATTTAAACAAAGATAAAAAGTGAAACATGGGAAAAGTTATGTTCTGGAACTATGAGAAATATAATAAACACAAGGTTAACAAATTTGAGAACCGTACATGGAACATAAGAGAGGGCTTGCCTCGGACCTCCACCCCCTAAAATGATAAGACGACAAAATAACTTGATCCAGTGTGTAAAAGTAGATGACACATTTTTCTTGTTTATTTTTCATTGTGTGATGACATTGTTTAATGGTTTTATTGTATGTATATGTTGAATCTTTATTGGTTTTGGAGGGGGGGGAGGGAAGGTAGGGGGGAAAAAAAGGGGAGAAAATGCCACTGTGTATATTTAAGAGGGAAATGTTTGTATATATTTTGGTTGATATGGTTCACAGTGTGAAAAATAAAAAAATTATTTAAAAAAAATCCTGTGCTGTCAGTAAGGAACTTGAACATTCTCCGTGTCTGCTTGGGTTTTCCCCAGGGACTCTGGTTTCCTCTCACCATTCGAAGCGTATCAGGGGTGTAGGTTAATTGGATGGCACAGACTTGTGGGCCAAAATGACCTGTTACCATAATGTATGTCTAAATTTTAAAAATTTAACTCTCAGCATCAAAATCTATTGTACTTGTATAGAGAAGAAATAAAAAGCAATATTACTCAACACTTAACCACACCAAAGTTTAATCCCACTAAAATGTCTTGTAAGTATAGGCAGTTATGTCCATTGCAGAAAAAATTCTGAATTTGCTTTCATTAATAAATCCAGCAAGCTCTCAAATAGTCCAGTTATTGTCCAACTTAAATTTACTGGAGGAACTCAATGGGTCGAGCAGCATTTGAAAAATAATTATTGATGTTTTGGATCAGAACCCTTCATGACTGGCAATTCTTTTTCTGAGAATTCTTTTTCTCCCACTGATGCTGTTCAAGCCACTGAGTTACACCAGCAGGTTTATTTTGCTCTAGTTTCCAGTGCCTATAGCCTCTTGTGCTTTAATCTATTGCTCAGCATAAATAATCCTACTTCCTGGCATCTGATAAAATAATCTGAGAAGTAACAGTATGATTTAGTAAATTTAAGTAGAGATTAAACATAAATTGGACTAATATAGCAAAATGTGGCAACAGTGAAAAAAACCTTTTAAACATACCACTATAATGTCCATTAAGTTACATACCTGTGTTAGCGTTGCTATTGGCTATGAAACTAACAACTAAAGGCAACCGATTAAACTGTACAACCTGGAAAGCAAAGGAAAATAGTTTGAAAATCAAAAATCAGGATTAAATCTTTGCATGTTAAAGCTTCAGAACAGAAGGATCCAAGTGATCACCTCCCTTCCTATGAAATCAGTATAACCAGGCTTGAGGTAACGGTAGAATACTAAGAATGAAACATTAACAATGAAATACAGGTCAAAACCAAAATACAGTACCTATTAAACTCCTCCGATGATTGGGCCTCCACAGCTGTATGTGGCAACGAATTCCACAAATCCACAACCCTCTGGCTAAAGAAATTTTTCCTCATCTCTGTTTTATATTATCTAATTCTAAGCCTGTGCCCTCTTGTCCTGGACTCACCCACTAAAGGAAACATTCATGAGCTAGAGTTAATTTTCTTTGAAATCATCTTATTTATTTTTGTATACCTCTTTAAAGTTGAATATCATTACATCTTTAAATGTAGCTGAATGCTTTATTTATTCATCATTATGAAAATCCTAATACAAAGTTATGCAAAATGTTTATCCATTATACCAACTAAATTAAAGCTACATAAAGCTGCATCTACGAAGTTTGGTTTATAGGATTAACAAGATAGTAATGTGGAATATCGTCCCCATGTTTCCTTGAAGATGACACTATTTGAAAATAGGAAATACTAGAACCTAGAAAGTGTCATCTATACCTATTATAATTTCTCCAGCATCATTTTCAATCGGTCCGACATCTACCCATGTCTCTCTTTTATTCTTCATATATTTAAAACAAACTTAGTATCCTTTTGTATGTTATTTCCCAACTTCCTTTCATAATTCATTTTTCTTTCCTCATGACTTTCTTAGTTTCTTTCTGCAAGTTTTTAAAAGTTTCCCAAATTTATTTTCCCACTAATCTTTGCTTCCTTGCATGCCCTCCCTTTTGCTCTTATTTTATCCTTAACCTCTCTGGTTAGCCACAATCATTTAGAGTAAAATCAATATTGACCTCACATTTAAAACTTGCATTTAATGGTAGGAAATTTTAAACCTCTGCCACCTTGACAGTGAAGAAAAAATTCTATCGTCTCTCCTGGATCAATCAACTCTGATTTTAAGATAAAGTTTCCTGATCTTGGCTGCTTCCACCCCAGCTAGAAGGGCAGACATTCCACCAGTCTGCCTGCTAATAATTTCAAAGATCTGATGAATACTGTTTGCTTGTGCTTCACATCATCATACCTTCCCAGGAAACAGCAGTAGGATTCATACTACTCAACAGGTTGAGGGCTGCAGCAAGAACAAATGCTCTGTTAACACAGCAATCTTTATTCCAGTCAAATGGATGGTTAGTTTCATGCCACGAAATGGTTTACAAGTTTCATACCCACATTCATCTAATGCCTAAATTACACTGAACAGGCTTCAGATTTATTGTCAGAGCACAGTACATACATGAGATTCTTTTTCCCGTGGGCCAGGCAGAATTACCACTTATTAGTAATACAAAAAAACTGTACACAGCATAAAACATGTAAACAAATAAACAGCTGAGAGTGCAATACAAAGAGGAGAAAAAAAAAACAACAAATAATAAAGTGCAAAAGTAAGAGTCCTTAAACGAGTCCCTGATTGAGTTGGTTGCTGAAGAATCTGATGGTGGAAGGTAGAAGCTGTTCCTGAACCTGGTGGTGCGAGTCTTGCAACAACATAAAACTCAAAATCTGATATCTAGTCTTCATTAATGAATACTGTTTGATTATTAGCTTAAAAAGGCATATTCTAAATGTGATACAAGTACATTGTAAAGCATCTATTTTGCCACTTTAGCAACCAAATTAAAGGCTAAAAATACTCACTCTAGTGTTATAGACACCACAATAACCATTCATCACAGTACTCTCTATATAGTCTCACTAACCCTTCTCTTTCCCCGATTACACTGCTTTAAATATTTACCCTATTCCCTTTTGAAAGTTTCTGTACAACAACGCTTCAAACAGTTCATTCTACGGTATGAAATCTCTTCCCCACATCTCTTTAACCAATTACTTCAAATTATATCAACTGCTTAGTGACCATTCCACAAGTGAAAACTATTTCCCTTTATCCTGTCAATGGTAAATATGCAAGTGGATATAATAATTCTTACATTAATGTTGTTTATCACAGGGTAAACAATTCCCTTACACAATTCCTACATCCTTGAATCCATTCTAATAAATGTGTAAGATTTTTTAACAGTGTTGGTGTCAGTAAGCTGTATCATTTTATCAGCAGTACCTTTATATCTTAGTAAACAATTTATTTCTGTCTTGGAATAGCAGTTGGAGAATCAAGAGGCTGTTTTGAGAATGGATCCACTGCAGATTAACCATAGTAGCGTAATAGCTAAACAACTAAGAAAAACTTCTGCATTATATTATGTACATGATCTCTTCTACTTCTAATGGACCCAAATAAATATTCCTCCTCCTCCTGGGAGAACAATAAGACATCCATGAAATATGCAATTTCTTTGCAGAGGGAGGAGTGGGTAAATGTTGCAAGATCCAAAATTAGAATGCAACATTAAAGCATCATAACCTGGATGTCCCCAACCAAAATGACCGAGAAAATATAAAGACTAGAAAGCACACGAGCCCCTCAATTTTCCTCAGAAACCTGAGGAAATTTGACATGTCATGTACATGTGCAGGTGCATCACTGCACAATACAGGAATTGCTCTACCCAAGACCACAAAAAACTGCAGAAGGTTTGAATTTGGCTCAGACTGTCTCACACACCTCACTCCCCAAAAACTCATCCTATCTTGACCCCTTTGCCTGCACCCTCACCAATCAGGAAGAAGATTCATAAGTATAAGATCACATATCACCACATTCATTGAAAGTCTCTCCCCCCCCCCCCTCCCATTATCAAATACCTGAACGACCCTGAAAACAGTGAAATTATTGTTGTTTTTGCTCCATACCAACTAACTCACTCTGACTCAGCCCTTTTTGTACTGTACATTAGATGTCTAACTGGTCTCCTCCCAAAACACAAGCTGCTAGAGAAATTCAGCTGGTCAAACAGTGTCCTTTATGTAACAAAGGTTAAAAAAAAAAGAACCAATATTTCAGGCTTGAGCCCTTTATCAAGGTATTAAAGAATGTTGGCAGGTGTTCAAACAAAAGGATGGGGTAGGGAAAGGGGGTCAAGGGCAGGAGATGATAGACAGAGAAGGGAGGGAGGAGAGAACAGCAATCAGAGGAGGAGGTATGGCAGGAGGGGGGAGAACTAGAAAAATAGTAAAGGGCAAGGGGAAAAAAGGTGAGCTGGTTAACAGAAACCAGAGAAGTCGAGGTTAATGCCATCTGGCGGGAGAGTGCCCAGACAGAAAATAAAGTGCTGTAAATTATCTGCTGTAATTTCAGGCACTTACTACAGGATCCCACCACCAGACACATTTTTTCTTCTCCTCCCCTCTCTGCCTTCCATAGGGACTGGTCCCTCCATGATTCCCTCATGCATTCATCCCTCCCCCACCACTGGCACCTTCCCCTGTGGCTGCAAGAGGTGTAAAACTTGCATCCACATCTCCTCCCTCACCATGGTCCAGGCCCCAAACAGCACTTTCAAATGAAGCAACGCTTCACTTGTATATACACAGGACCGAGTTACTTCATCCGGTGCTACCTTTGTGACCTGCATCTGAGAGACCAGTCGCAAATTAGGAGTTCGCTTCACTAAGCACCTCTGATACAACAAAGACCTCTCAGTAAATAACCATTTCAATGCTGTATCACACTCCCATACTCGCATGTCTGTGCATGGCCTCATGCACTATCCCACCCTGACCACCCACAGATTGGAGGAACACCTTCTCTTCGGTCCGGGACTTTTCTGCTTTCCGCTAACCTGCTTGCCTTATTTTTCCCCTCCCCCTTTCCAGTTCTCCCCCTCCACCCACCCACCCACCCAGCCATCCCTCCTCCTCCTCCTCCTCCTCCCGATTGCTGCTGTCCTCTCCTTCCCTTCCCCTCTCCCATCCTTTTGTTCTGATGCCCGTCATGAAGGCGAAACGTTGGTTATGTATTTTTTTAACCTTTTCTATATAAAGGACACTGTTTGAGCAGCTGTTTCTCCAGCATTTTGTGTTTTTACTTCAGCCACGGCATCTGAATATTTTCATGATTTAGTTCTCACAAAACCTCCATCTTTGTGTGCACAAGATGATAAACTTGAACATAAAGTTACTATTTCTGCTACTAATTCATATTAAATTTTGATCAGTCATAATTTTCTTTGGTTCAACATTTTAATAAGAATGCTCTCCAATTTCACACACATTTGCCCAACTTGCTGAATCTCTCTGCACTTTCAATTTCTCATTGTCATTATGGGGTTGGAAAGAAACACTACTTTAATGCTCAGTTAAGTACAAAAATAAAACCAGAAATAATTACCTGGTAGGAATTGTAATAGCAAATTATGCTCTTATTTTTTGAAAGTCCTAGCTTGCTTCCTTGATCTGTTGCCAAGGCAAAGGTAGAGAGGAATCCAGGTCTCAGGGCATGTTCTGGTGCGTTATCATTAGCAACTGAAGAAAAATAACCCGTCGGGGACAATTAATTTCAACCACTTCAATAGTTAATTTGCCAAGTAAGTTTAAAACACAGAAAAATCTTACCACATAACTCTTGTGACAAGCTGCCTGCAGACTCACAAAGGAACAAATGTGGCTTCTGTAAATTACCTCTGAAAAGTCCCCATGTCCAATCCTTCTGCTAAACTCCAATCCATTCCTTGCACATGGAAATTCCTTAATGCGTAGGGCAGAGGAAAGGAACCTAAACGAGTTCCATTCATAAAATGGCTGAGGGAAAACTGACAGCAAGTTATCCCATCCTGCTAAGATAAGCTGCCAACCTATCAAGACACTTGTACTTCTCACATTTTCTTATCATATCAAAGGTCCATTAAGTCTATCAGAACAGCACTTCCACTTCCTCTGTCCACTTATTTCCTCAAAACCAATTCTCTCTTCGATGCTGACAACCTGATGTTCTTCAACTAGCCATTGATGCTCAAAATAATTAACCTACCAGCATGATTAGTGGTGTGGGCAGACATCAAATCACCGGGATAAAACTCACAGTTGCAGGAAGAACGTACAATCTCTACAACACAGCATCAGAGGTCAGAAACAAACCTGGGTCGCTGGAGCCTCTCAAGGAAGATCAAGAAAGAAGTTATGAATATAGAAGCAGGAAGGCATTATTGTACTTGCATAGTGCTTTGTGATGTCTGTTAAGCATACTATGACATCATCTGCAAATAGATTGATTTTATATTCCTTTTATTTTATCGCTTTTATTTTCTGTTCTTATCAGTTCTGCCAAGGGTTCTATAGCTAAAGCAAACAGTGAGGGAGATAGTGGACATCCCTGCCTAGTTGACCTTGGTTCAATTATATATCCATTTACTGTCACCTTCACCAATAGTCCCTTATATAATGCTTTAATCCAATTAATATATTTCTCTGGTAGGTTGAACCGCTGTAGTACTTTAAATAAATAATTCCATTCTACCCTGTCAACAGCTTTCTCTGCGTCAAAAGCAACTGCCACTGTTGGAGTCTTCTTTCCTTGTACTGCATGGATTAAGTTAATGAACTTAGAGATATTGTCCATTATTTGTCTTTTCTTAATAAATCCAGTTTCGTCAAGTTTTACTATTTTTGGTACACAGACAGCCAATCTGTTTGCTTATAGTTTTGCTATTATCTGATTCCACCTGCATTGAATTCGCCCATCGTTATTGAATGAAGATCTACCGGGACCAATGCCTGAAGAGGGTGCACAAAATCAGTGAACCGGTGCGGACTCGAAAGGCCAACATGGCCTGTTTCCTCTCCATAAATGGTTATATGGACTCTCAAAATACTCCATGATTTACAATACTCTCCAGATCCCTACCATTCACTGTATGGGTCCTACCCACGTTAGACCTCCCAAATTGCAAATATTCACATTTCTCTGTATTAAATTGCATCAACCATTCCTCTGCCTACCTGCCCCAACTGATCTGTTTCTCCATGTCACCTGTGGCACTGATTTAGAACCAAAAATAATGAGAAAACTGAAGACCAAACCATTAAAATAAAGTTATACAAGTTTATTTGTCACATTATACCTCATACAGTGAGAGAGGTTTTTCTGCAATTAGTTTAAAATCTTATCTCTAATATTCATACACCAATGGAAAGAGCACAATTTGGAAAGTATAGCTTCAATGAAAAGAAAGACCATTTAGCACAAAGGGCAGCATGAGAGCACCATTGTGGAATTCATGCAGGAGGCTGGTTGGGAGGAAGAAACCATCTTTAGGCCTGCTAGTACACAATTTCACACTCCTCAGTGAAATTACAGAACAAAAACAAGAAACAACTTAATTCAAAAACTATAAATTATCTGATTCTTACCTTTTTTCTAATTTAAATTAATAAAAGTGCAGGTGTTGGATAACTGTGCCCCTTAACATTCTATTAATGCCAGAGATAGTGGTCAGTGAGTTTAGGCTTCCAGATTTGGTGTCACCAGTGTAGAGAAACATGGGGTCCTTATTGACAAAGCACTGGGAAATTTGCAAGAAACATCCAAAGTTCTGGAAGAAGAACCCGAATAATTTTCTTCACCATACCACAAAAGAACTAACTGAATGCCCAAGTTTAGGTTGGCAGTCAAATGCCTAATTTGTCAGGTTCCTTTCTCTCACTGATTGTTCAATAATACATCTTATTAGAAAAAGTAGAAAATTTCTGTACATACAAGTAGCAAACCATTTTTATGATTTCTTTGACTATTTAGGAATCATGCCAGATTTTCCATTAAACAGTTATGTGCTTGTGCCCCTTACTTTCCAAATCCATAGCAATCTTGACTGCATCGTTTAACAAGGACAAGAAAGTCTCTTGCTAGAAATCCTCTAGCGAGCAAATCATCAAACAAAGCAGAAAGAATACAAATCCATTTATTAAAGTCAAATTCAACCAATGTAGAATATAGAACGATACAGCACAGCTTCGGCTCATGATATTGTGCTGACCTATATAAACCTACTGACAATCTAATCTTCCCTAACTCCCATATTTTTCAATGTTTCTTACATCCATGTGTCTTTCTAAGAGTTTTTTTTTTAATGTCCCTATTGTAACAGCCACCCCCACCATCACCAGCAATGCATTTCATGCATTCATTGTGTATATATTAAAAAAAACCTACCCCTGACCTCTCCTCTCCTTATAGGAGATATTTCATTGGAATTTGCTACTGTCACGGCAGGGAAAAGACGTTTCTTGTTCACCCTATCTATGCCTCTTATAATCTTGTTGACTGCTATTAAGTGACCTCTCATCCTTCTTCACTCCAAAGAGAAAAAGCCCCAACTCTGTTGGCCTTGCCTCATAAGACATTCTCCACTCGAGGCAATGACCTGGTAAATCTTCTCTGCACCCTCTCATCAGCTTCAACAACCTTTCTGTAGTCATCAGACTGAAAAAGAAGAATTGAAGTGTGGCCTAATCAGAGTTTTAAATCGGCTGCAACATTACCTCACATCTCTTGAACTCAATCCCCCAATAAAGTCTTCTTAATTATCAACCTGTAGGTAACCTTAAGAGATCCATGGATTTGGACCCAAAGGTCCCTCTGTTCTTCTTTACTGTTAGGAATCCTGCCATTAACCATGTACTCCATCCTCAAGTTAGACCTTCCAAAATCACTTCACACTTATCCAGATTTAAATACATCTGCCACTTTTCCATCCAACTCTTCATCCTGTCTATATCCTGTTGTAACCCATGACAACCTTCTGCACTATCCACATCATCTTTGTGATATCTTCAAATCTACTGACCCATCCTTCCACTTGTTCGTCCAGATCATTTATAAAAATCACAAAGAGCAGGGGTCCCAGAGCAGATCCCTGCATAACTCCACAGGTCACTGACCTTAAGGAAGTAGACATTCCATCAACTACTGCCCTCTGCTTTCCGCAGGCAAGCCAATTCTGAAACAGACACATTTCATGGGTCCCATGTCTCATGGGAGACCTTATCAAAATGCCTTAATAAAATCCATATACCCAACATCTACTGCCCTATCTTTTACCTTTCTCAAAAAACTCAATTAGGTTTGAGGGCCAACTTGCCTTTAAAGCCATGCTGACTATCCCTGAGAAGACTGCTTCACTAAATGCTCATAAATCTTATCCCTAAGAATCCTCTCCAAAGGTTTATCCACCACTGATGCAAGACCCTCTGTCTACAATTCCAAGAATATTCCCTATTACCTCTTTTTAAGCAAGGGCACTACATTTGCCAGGGAGGATCCAAAGATCACTGCCCCAGCAACCTCTTCGCTTGCTACCTGTAGTAACATGAAATACATCTTGTTTGGTCCTCTGGACTTATCAATCCAAATATTTTTTTAAATATACAGCACTTCCTCTTTCTTAACCTTGGCATATTCCAGCACACAAGCCTGTCCCATACTGATCTCACAATGATCGAGGTTCCTCATTCTGGTGAATACTAGAGTATTCATTTAGGATGTCCCCACCTCCTCTGCCATATGTTCCCTCCTTTCTCCTTAAGTGGCTCTACCTTCATTCTCCTCATCCTTCTGTTCTTCATAAAAGCATAGAATGCCTTAGGGTTTTCCTTAATCTTACTTGCTAAGGCATTCTCGTGCCCCCTTCTAGCTCTCCCAGGTCCTTTCTCAAGTTCTTTCCTGGCTCCATAATTCTCACGAGCCCTTCCTAACTTTTGCTTCCTAAATCTTGTGTATCCTTCCTTCTTCCCATTATCTAGCTGTCTTACCTCTTTTTTCAACCCTGGTTCCCTTATCCTACCATTTTTTTCTGGCTATGCTGCGAGAGGTTGGTGAGGTTGCATCTAGAGTACTATGGGCAGTGCTGGTCTCATTACTTGAGGAAGGATATACTGGCTTTGGAGGTGGTGCAGAGGAGGTTCACCAAGTTGATTTCAGAGCGGAAGGGGGTTAACCTATGAGTAGTGATTGAGTTACCTGGGATTATAATCACTAGAATCCAGAAGAATGAGAGGGAATCAGGATGAAGCCCAAGTGATCATAAGGGGAGCATGCAAGATCCAATGCAATCAGATCTGGAGATTAAAATAAAGCCAAACTGCTGGGGTTCTGAGGCAACAGCTCAACTGTCATACAGCTGTGATCAGGAACACTTTCAGACAGTCACATTAGGAATACAGATGACAAGCATAGAATAATCTGCTGTAAGAAGTCAGCCAGTCGAGCAGCATCCACAGGAGAAAAAGAATGGTCAACGTTTCAGACCAAAACCCTCCTTGGAGACAGTTGTGATAAAAGGTTCTGACTCAAAACATGGACCATTCTTTCTCCAACTGATGGTCTGAGCTCCTTCAGCAAATTGCTTCCCCCCCCCCCCATATTCTAGTGTCTGCAGTCTCTCATGTGTCTCTTAGGAATACATATTATTCAGCGACTATCATTACAGCAAAAGTATAGATTTAATAAATTACCTTTAATCACAGGGACTCCATCCCTGTCAGACACTACAATAGCATGAAGGCCCTCGACACTGTAAGATAATCCAAAATTATTCAGAGATGAAGCAAAATTTAGAACAGAGAAAATTATTAAACATACATTAAAAAATGAAAATTCAACCCTTTTCTATTCCTTAGAATTCAAATTTTTATTCTTTTGTTCACCTGCTGTTCACCATAGAAAAATCTGAATTAAGTCTAGAATAGAGGGCTACTACACATGGATTATCCTTGCAGTGTTGGAGGTGGTGCAGAAAATGTTCACCAGGTTGATTCCAGAGATGAGGGGGCTTAGCCTATGAGGAGAGATTAATTTGCAAAGGGCTATACTTGCTTGTTTTCAGAAGAGGGGATCTTATAAAAACATACAAAATTAAAAAGGGGATAGAGAAGAGGCAAGAAAGCTAGTTCCACTGGTAGGTGAGATTAGAACAAGGAGACATAATCTCAAGATTCTGGGGAGCAGATTTACAACAGAGGATGATGAAGTGCTTTTCTCAGAGAGTAGTGAATTCTCTTCCTAAGGAAGCAGTAGAGTTTGCCTCATTAAATATATTTAAGGCACAATTAAATTAATTTTTGCATAGTAGGAAATGAAGGGTATGGGGAAAAAACAGGTAGGTGGAGCTGAGTGCCTGGTCAGATCAACAATGGTCTCATGGATTAGTGTACCAGACTCAAAGGCCTAATGGCCTGCTCCTACTCCGGTTTATGTTCTTAGTCACATTAAATCAATCCCAAGGCCAATATGGCTTTTGGATGTCTTTGATCTTGCTTCAACTGTCCTCCATTCTGCCTTAAAAATCTGACTCAGGCCTCACCCAGCTTGGTGTTACCAAGTCAGTTGCTTTAAGTGGTTCTTCAGACAAAGTGAATTGGTACTATTCATTCTCTTGTCAGGCATCCAACAAGTCTGTGTGTCATTTCTTAGAATATCTATAAAACATTGACTCTCTGTTTAGAATAAATTACTGACAAAGAGTTAACAGATCCAAACTAGTTTCTCTAAGTGCACATCATTAGTAGGTTCATGTAGATTCAAAGTATTGTGAGAGACCAAGGAGAAATTACTCCTTCAAAATTGTTAGCTAAAAAAAAGGGAACTGCAACAAACCTACAGTTATGATACTTCCTTTCTTGCAAGTTTTAAATACTGATAAATTGACCAGAAAAGGCAAGAAATTGAATCTTGAATGTTATTTTAGAAAATAATTCAAACTTAATGCAAAAGAAAGCAGTTAAAAAGCTATTTAGATGATGATCCTCATTTTGGCTGAAACCAAGTAATAGAATTGCACACAAGGAAAAAAAAATTATGCTTTTACCTTGGCAACTGCTTATAAAGATACCTCTTCAAGTCCTGTGCAAAAGAAAATTACATTTTTTTCCTGCTTAGAAATACAATCTCACTGCAAATTTTCAATTTAAAAAAAGAATTCAAGTTCAAATTTCTGAATGCCCCAGTATTCAGAGCTGTCATTGATTTTAATATAAATGGCTAGTCATCTGCAGATACAAGGACATCGATAAGGTGAATTTTACCTCTTCTCACTGCAACCTTTTGGGAAGAAGAGCCTGCAGTCCAGCACCTCTAGGTTCAACAACAGTTTCTTTTTTCCTCCCCAAAGGCTATCAGGCTTTTGAAAATCCCCTTACTACCCTAATCTTAAACTAATCTGGCACCACAAAAAGGCCTGTCTGCATTATTGAAATGCAATTTTTTCTAGCACTAACTGTAATTGTGAATACTTATCGTCTTCCATATCTATCTCTTTTCATACTGTACATTAATGTATACTACTGGAGTGTTTTAAGTACCTATTTGGCTGCAGCAGATAAGAATTTTGGTGCTTATGTATATTGTTTGACAAACTCATTATCATCATCATTTGTATTTTACAAAAGCAGGTGGGGAGGTGAATGATCAACCAAATGTGTGGGACAGGTTGAAAACTTTGAGGTTAAGTCTTCTCTCAAGGAGACAAGGGCAATAAGACAAAATAATCAGTCTAGCCATTTGGAAATGCTGCCATTTTTATCTGTGATTCATTACCTGCATCTGTTTTAGTTTTCTGTTACATTCATTTATTCTTTGGCTGAATTTAGAAGGGAACGAACATGATGGGATTTCTGCACAATTTAAAATTGGAGACATGGGAGTCAAATAAGAAGTGATGTGCAAATAGGACTAGATAGCAGTGGAGGACAGCAAATTTTAGATAAGTTGATCGAAGTGGAAGAGCAGAAGTGCAGCTCCAGTTGGTAAGTGTAACACGTTGCAATACAGAGGCAGTTCCTCACTGACCTCCATTTCCAAATTCTGACTGATGTTCGAAAGGCAACACCACATGGTCATAGCTGCATCAACAACCAAGGGTGAACTTTTATTCCCTAGATTGTGAAGAAAGGAAGCATAAATATTGCAACAGCTAACTGCAGATTTACACAATCTTTACAACAAAGATATGGCCATGTTTACACCTAGATTTTACTGTCTGATTCAATTCAAGGCAGTTACCAAAAGGATGGCTGGAGTTAACAGGAAGGAGCAAGGCAGGTTCTAAGTTTGTTTATTGTCGTATGTGCCAAGTTAAAAAGTGAAAAAGTTTGTTTTTCTATTTGTACATAAATGGAATTACAGAGGGAGATCAATTGAATGGAGTTTCACTATTGTAAGGCTCACTCACGAGGCTGATAGAAGTCAGAAAGAAAGTTTTTGAATCTATTAACACAATTTCACACTCAAGTCTTCCTGACCCAGGGATGGGGGAAGAGAGAAGTGAATGTTTAGTTTATTGGTTGGTTCTGAGGGCTCAATCAATCCTCCATGTGCAAAGAAAAAGCATAAACAGCAACAGGTGGAGGGGGTGAGGGTGGGGAAGAGAAAGGAGTTGTCAATGTTTTGGTTTGGAGAGGACCAAGAACCAATAAAAGAGAGGGCTAGGAATGAGACAGGTTCCAATAGACGTTAGACATGAACCAGAAGGCGGTGAAGGAAGATAGGCTCTTGTGTCTTGATCTTCCCAGTGTTTAAATGGATGAATGCAAACTAAACAGAGGATTGAAAGAACAGTAAACTTTAAGGAATGGCAGAAATATAATTAACCCTTATCCCACAGATATTTTGTATACAGTATTTCAAACGCCATTGTTGAAACTTAAAAATCACCTTACTATCATTGCTTGGTTTTCAATGAGGAATTAAAAGTGAATACCTTGTCAGTGGGGCCCCAGACATCACCCACAACAACATCACAAAAGATGATGTTCTGCAACTTCTAAATTGCCTGCATTGATTACAACACTGGGTATAATCATTATTTCACTCAGAATGGATGAAAATACACACAACAGAATTGTTGAAACCTTTCTTTGGATCAGAGATCTTTTCATAGTTTTTAGCTGGCAACAATTTCAGGCAATTTCCTCTTAGCAATTAAGAAAATATTACTTACATCTGCCATTTTTGTTACTTCACACAAGGCAATCTGAAACACAGAAAAGTACTTCTACTGATTTTTTTCTTGCAATTACATTCAAATATTCTCATTATAATTAATGATCACTTACCAACTGAACCATAAATGCAGAAAAAAGAATGAAGTTTAACATCTTGAAAAGACAATATTTTTATTGTAATTTTATGTTCAATATGAAAGCAAATACCAAAAAATGAATAGCTACTTGTGATCTGTTGCCTTCATTCTGCCCCATATACTTCAGCTGCAAACATTGCCTTGCTCAAACACCGACCAGTTTATAACTCTGACTGCAGGCTCCCCAACTTTAAACACGCCGCCAATCACTTCACCTTCCCAAAGTTAGTCTCCTCTGTCTTAGCCTAGTAGGTACTCCTTAACACTCTGAATAAGTATCCATTAGAACAAACCAGAAACAACATTATCTATGGGAGCACCTTCATAACTTCAAAACTATAGGCACTGTGCAAATTTAATTTGTTGTTGTCGAGGTATTATAAGATTTTTGGGGGTTAATTTCCCTACCTTAACTTTGTACACAAGTCCTCTGGTGTTTGCTGATCCTGCCCTGTTGAAGATGGCATTGATGACAGAGCTGCTGTAGTGGCAGCGCTGGTGCAGACCCATGGGGAGTGGGGGAGCGGAGATGCAGTGCTTCTGCAGGATCTAGCTGCTCAATTGACTGCCATTGAGGGAGCCAACAAGGGTTTTATTTGAAATCCCGTGACCGTGGGTCTGCACCCAAGATGGTGGCACCTATTCATCGGCAGCAGCCACGAGGGACTGCAGACTCCAGGGAAGCTGAGGACTGGAGCAGGGCACCAGAAGACAGGAAGAACATGCATCATCTGAGAGGGAGAAGTGGAGGAGGTGATCACAGGGACGGTGATCATAGAGGCAGACCAGTTAGAAGGCTCTGTGGCTCAGGACCAGTGCATGCGGCAGGCTGCTGGCAACTCGAGGTGAGGGACCAGTGGAAGCTGTTCGCTGCTGGAGACTGCTGTCAGGAGACTCGCACTAGACTACGGACTGCTGGATGACTACGGGTATTGGAACCACGATGTGAGGAGGTACTGAGGGTGCTGAAGGGTTCGTGATGTGTCGGAGGTTCAGATCTGGAGCTCAGGTTGCCAATAGTTTGGACTGGACTCTGTGTCTGAGGAAGCAGTGGAGGAAAATCTAGGGAAATTTGGTGAATCCAGGGGCTCTCTTTTGCTTCTCTGACTGACTGCAAGTCTGTCTAAAACTGTAAGAGGCACTTAGGCAATTCCTGAAGGTGGTGCAGCAGGTAAAAAAAGAATTTCATGTAATACGACACAGTTTTATTACTATGACTAAATTGAATCTTGAAACGGGTGCTGGCTGTCCACCCTATCCATGCCTCTTATAATCTCGTAGACCTCTATCATCTCCTCTCATCCTTCTATATTCCAAAGAGAAAACTCCAAGCTCTGCTAACCTTGCCTCATAAGACTGATTTCCCAATCCAGGCAACATCCTGGTAAATCTCCTCTGCACCCTCTCCATAGCTTTCACATCCTTATAATGAGGTGACCAGAACTGAACTGTGGTCTGAGCTGCAACATAAACTCTCTGTTCCTAAATTCAATCCCCCCATTAATGAATCCTGCATCCCAGTTTAACTATCCCATCAACCTGTGCGGCGACCTTGAGGATTTATACCCCAAGGTTCCTCTGTTCATCCACATTCTTAAGTAACCGACTATTAACTCTGTACTCAGCCTTCTAGTTTGTCCTTCCAAAATGCATCACCTCACATTTATCCAAATTGAAATCCATCTACCACTTTTCTGCCCAACTCTGCATCCTTCAGCTCTATCCACAAATCCTCCAACCTTCATGTCATCCGCAAACTTACTGACCCATCCTTCGGTCTCTTCATCCAGGTCATTTTTTTTTTTAAATCACAAAAAGCAGGAGTCCCAGATCAGACGCCTGCAGCACTCCACTAGTCACTTACTTCCATGCAGAATATTTTCCGTCCACTACTACTCTCTGCTTTCTTCCTACAAGCCTACTGGCATATATTTTAATGCAAGAAGCATAGTGAATAAGGTAGATGAGCTTAGAGCATGGACAGATACTTGGGGTCATGATATTGTGGCAATTAGTGAGACCTGGCTCTGCTTGTTAAGGAGGACATTACTGCCGTGAGGTGGCAGGATGGTCTGGAGGGATCGTCCAGTGAGGCTGTTTGGGTGGAATTGAGGGGTGGAGGAGGCTAGAGTTCATTAAATGTGTTCAAGATTGTTTTCTAAATCAATTTGTAGAAGAACTGACTCGGGACAGTGTAATACTGGATCTCCTGTTAGGGAACGAGTTAGCTCAGGTATGGGACATTAATGTTGGAGAACAACTTGGGTCTAGTGATCATAACTCTGTTAGTTTTCGGTTAGTTTTAGGGAAGAGCAAAGAGGGGCCTAAAGTTGAGGATCTGGATTGGAGAAGAGCAAATTTCGAAGGAATAAGAAGGGATTTGGGGAGTATTGAGTGGGACAGGATATTTTCAAGTAAAGATGTAAATGACAAATGGAGGATATTCAAAAAAGAAATTTTGAGGGTACAGAGCAGATATGTCCCAGTGAGGATCAAAGGAAAGGCTGGAAGTCATAGGGAGGCTTGGTTTTCGAAGAATATTGAAAATTTGGTTAGGAGAAAAAGGGAGGTGTACAAGAGGTATAAAGAGCAGGGAGCTGAGAATTTGAAGGAGGACTACAAGAAGTGTAGAAGCAATCTTAAGAAAGAAATTAGAAAGGCCGAAAAAAGGCACGAAGAGGCTTTGGCAGACAGAGTAAAAATAAATCCAAAGGGTTTCTATAGGTACATTAAAAGTAAAAGATTAGTGAGGGATAAAATTGGACTCCTTGTAGATAGCGAGGGTAGGCTGAGTGAGAAGTCAGAGGAAATGGGGGAAATTTTGAATGATTTCTTTGCCTCGGTATTCACTAATGAAAAAAATATTGAATCAGTTGAAGTAAAGAAAAATAGTGGGGAGGTAATGAAGCATATAAGGATAACCGAGTGATGGCTGTATTGAAAAAGATAAAGGTGGATAAATCTCCGGGACCGGACAAAATATTCCCAAGGACACTCAGGGTGGCTTGTGGAGAGATAGCGGAGCAATTAACAGAGATATTTAGGAGGAGTCACGTGATGGAGTAGTGGCCGGTAGGGGAACTCCAGCCCTCTCCAGAAAAGTAAAAAAAAGAGAGAAAAAACAAAGGCACAAACATAAAAACCATAACAAAGTGAAAGTGTGGAGAAAATGGCAGAAAAGAAAGAAAAACCAAAGACAACGGGAAGAAAAGAAGGAAAGACATCGGAGGAGGAAGGTGAAGGCCTTACCAGTACGAGGAGGCCCACCGTGGAGAGAGAAGCCCGCTCCCTGAGGTCACTGGAAGCCCCAAACTCGGGACTACAAAAATGGCTCACGGAGCCAAACAAAAGTGCGCAACCGCACAAGACAAAAATAACACTGACGGGAGGGGGGACCAGCTGAGGAGTAAATCTCCACAGCTGAAACAGACAACTACAACACAACAGCAAGACTCTCAACAGGAAAACATAGAAAATAACGAGAACAAGAAGGAAGAGAATAAAGAATAAAAATAGGAAATCAAAGAAACAACAGATGACCAACCCAGAGGAAGAAGACCAACACCAAGACACTTTTAATAAAAATAAGAAGACCAAAAATACCCAACAAAATAAAACAAACAACCCAACAAGAAAACCAGAAGAGACAGAGGTAAAGGACACAGATCCTGGAGTGGATTCAGAAGAGGAAGAACACAGAGAAATGGAAGATGAAGGGAAGGGCAAGTACATGGATTTTTTTTTTAAAGAATATATGGAAACAGTAAAAGAATGGCAGTCACAAGAATTCAGTGAAATAAAAAGTACAGAAGAAAAAATGAATAGATTAGAGATGATCATGACAGATATAGGAAAAAGAGTAGAGAAGGTGGAAGAACGAGAAACAGCCATAGAAATGGAAGTAGATGACTTAAAAAAGAAATTAGAAGAATCTGGTAAAAAAGTTAAAGAGACACAGGAGCTGTTAGCTCAGAAGATAGATATAATGGAAAATTATAATAGAAGAAACAATATAAAGATAGTGGGCCTTAAGGAAGATGAAGAAGGCAAAAATATGAAAGAATTTATAAAAGAATGGATCCCCAGGGTCCTAGGAAGACCAGAATTACAGGAAGAAATGGAAATAGAAAGGGCACACAGAACATTAGCCCCTAAACCACAGCCACAACAAAAACCAAGATCCATTCTAGTAAAATTCCCAAGATATACAACAAGAGAAAATATATTGGAGAAGGCAATGAAAAAAATAAGAGACAAAAAACCACTGGAATACAAGGGTCAAAAATTTTTTTTCTATCCAGATATAAGTTTTGAACTCCTGAAGAAGACGAAGGAGTTCAAAGCAGCAAAAACGACCCTATGGAAAAAAGGTTATAAATTTATGTTAAAATACCCAGCGGTACTTAAAATAGTTATTCCGGGGCAGCAAAGCAAACTATTCTTGGATTCGGAAGCACGAAAATTTGCAGAACAACTACAAAACAGACAGAGAGATGAAGAGATGTAACAAGAACAAAAATGACAACAAACTATGTGTGTGTGTATGTATACATATATATATATATATATATATACATACACATATATATATAGGTAAGAACTAAGAAGGGAAAGAAAAGGAAGAAAGGAAGTAAGGAGGGAATTAAGAGAGTGACCTTTGTTATATATGAAGATTAAAATCTTTTCTGGGGGGGGGGCTGGGTGGGGGAAAATAACAGTCACTGCGAAATCAGTTGACGCTTGCGAGCGGATTCGCAAATCCAAATGGAGAGGGGAGATGTGGTTGCCCAACAAGGGACAAAGGGCAACTCAGAAAGGGGAGGGATTATTGGGGGTTAAAGGAATTTTAGATATGAGAATAGTGGAAATATTTTATGTTTTAGAAATGTTGTCTTATAATGTGTTCAAAAAAAGAAAGCAGAAATGGATAAGAAAGGAAGGTGGTGATGAGGAAACAGAAAGGAAAGATAAACAAAGTATGAAATGACTATGTTGAACTATATGACTTTAAATATTAATGGAATACATAACCAAATCAAAAGGAAGAAACTGTTAAATTTACTGAAAAAATTGATATAGCATTCGTACAAGAAACACATCTAACTGAAGTGGAACACAAGAAATTAAAGAGAGATTGGATAGGACATGTAACAGCAGCATCATATAATTCAAAAGCCAGAGTAGTAGCTATATTAATCAATAAAAATGTAATGATAAAATGTCAGATATATTCAGAATTTTGGAATTTACTCAATGTATATTCACCTAATGAAGAAGATCAAAAATTTATGCAAGATATCTTTTTGAAGATAGCAGATACGCAAGGGAACATACTAATTACAGACACAATGATAATTAAAAAATTTGTAACAAACATGTACATCAAATTGCAAGAAAAGGAGAACGAGGAAACAAACGGTAAACCTAAACAAAAATGGGAACAAGATCTAAACATAAAGATAAAGAATGACACATGGGAGAAGCTATACTCCGGAACTATGAGAAATACAATAAACACGAGGTTACGCATGATACAATATAACTGGATACACAGGCTATACATCACACCTCAAAAGTTAAATAAATGGGACCCAACAGTATCAGACAGATGTTTTCACTGTAAAAAGGAAATGGGAACAACAATTCATGAAATTTGGACATGTGAGAGAGTGGAAAAATTTTGGGAAGATCTAAACCAGATATTAAGTAAAATCACAAAAAGCAATATACCAAAAAACCCAGAGATCTTCCTCCTAAGTAATATAAGAAACAAAGAATTTGGACTCGATTTGAATGGAGCACAAAAAAGATTTGTTATGATAGCCCTAGCTGTAGCAAAAAAATGTATTATGTCAACCTGGGAATTAGAAGACAACTTGAGAATACAACAATGGTATATAGATATGAATAAATGTATTCCATTAGAAAAAATAACATATAATTTAAGAAATAACATTACAATATTTGAACAAATATGGGAGCCATACATGAAACACAATAGAGAAATCCTACCATGGACTTCCACCAACTAAAATGACAGAAGGAGAAGATAACAAAAAGAACTGACTCAGTAAAATTTCGTTTATTTTTATTAAGTGACAACATTGTTTAACGGGTTTAATGTATCTTATAGATTGAACTTTCAATCAATGGGGAAGGGAGTGAGGGAGGGAGGGAAGGGACGGGGGAAAAAGGGGAGAAAACGACACTGTATATATTTAAGAAGAAAAACGTCTGTATGTATCTTGGTCAATATGGTTTATAGTGTGAAAAATAAAAAAAAGAGATATTTAGGATGTCACTGGCCACGGGGGTAGTGCCAAAGAATTGGAGGGTTGTGCATGTGGTTCTGCTGTTTAAGAAAGGGTCCAAATGTAAACCTGGGAAATATAGGCCCGTGAGTCTGACGTCTGTGGTGGGCAAGTTGATGGAAAGTGTTCTGAGGGATGGTATTTACAAATATTTGGAGGTTCAGGGATTGATAGGGAGTAATTAGCATGGTTTTTGTCAGGGGTAGATCATGCTTGACAAACCTGATTGAGTTTTTCGAGGGGGTTACAAAAAAGGTTGATGAAAGGAAAGCTGTGGATGTTGTCCATTTAGACTTTAGTAAAGCTTTTGACAAAGTTCCCCACAAGAGGTTAAGAAAAAAGGTGGAGGCATTAGGTATAAATAAGGAGGTAGTGAAATGGATTCAGAAATGGTTGGATGGGAGGTGTCAGAGAGTAGTGGTAGAAAATTGTTTGTCCAATTGGAGGCTGGTGACTAGTGGAGTTCCTCAGGGATCGGTCCTGGGTCCACTATTGTTTGTTATATATATTAACAATCTGGAAGTAGGGGTGGAGAATTGGATAAGCAAGTTTGCGGATGATACAAAGATTGGTGGTATTGTGGACAGTGAGGAAGATTACTGTCAATTAAAAGGTGATTTAGGAAGTCTGGAGGTGTGGCTGAGAATTGGCTGATGGAATTTAATACAGATAAATGTGAAGTGTTACATTTTGGAAAGGCAAATCAAAATAGGTCATATGCATTAAATGGTAGGCTATTGAGAGGTGCAGAGCATCAAAGGGATTTAGGAGTGATGGTAAATAGTACCCTCAAGGCTGATACTCAGGTAGATGGTGTGGTGAAGAAGGCATTTGGAATGTTGGCCTTCATAAATCGGAATATTGAATTCAAGAGTAGGGAGGTTATGATGAAATTGTACAAGGCATTGGTGAGGCCAAATTTGGAGTACTGTGTACAGTTTTGGTCACCAAATTATAGGAAAGATATAAATAAAATAGAGAGAGTGCAGAGAAGGTTCACGAGAATGTTGACAGGATTTCAAGGTTTGAATTACAGGGAAAGGTTGTGCAGACTAGGGCTTTTTTCTCTGGAGCGTAGAAGATTGAGGGGGGACTTGATAGAGATGTTTAAGATTTTAAAAGGGACAGACAGAGTAAATGTGGATAGGATTTTTCATTTAAGAATGCGGGAGATTCAAACTGGAGGGCATGGTTTAAGGTTGAAGGGGGAGAATTATAAGGGGAACATGAGGGGAAATTTCTTTACGCAAAGGGTGGTAGGGATGTGGAATGAGCTTCCGGCAGATGTGGTTGAGGCGGGGTCATTAGTTACATTTAAGGATAGACTGGATCGTTACATGGATAGGAGGGGACTAGAGGGGTATGGACCGGGTGCTGGTCAGTGGGACTAGGAGGGTGGGGATTTGTTACGGCATGAACTAGTAGGGCCGAATTGGCCTGTTCTATGTTGTAAGTGGTTATATGGTTAAGCCAATTTTTTTTCCCACACAGCCAAGGTATGACTTTCGGGATGAGACTCTTATGGGGGACCTTGTCAAATGCCTTGCTAAAATCCATGTAGACCACATCTACTGCCCTCCCTTGATCAATTCCTTGTTACCTCAAAAAACTCAATTAGACTCATGAGGCACCACCTTCCCTTCACAAAGCCATGCTGACCAACCTTGAGTATCCGTACTTATGTCAGTGGTGTGCAAACTATTGGAGAGAATTCTTAAGGATAGGATCTATGAGCATTTGTATAAGACATGCCAGTCTACAATTCACAGGATTCACACTGTTACCTTTTTTAAAACAAGACTACATTTGCCATTCTCCAATCTTCCTGCACCTCCCCTGTGGCCAAATAGGATTCAAAGATCATAGCTACTGCCCCAGCTATCTCTAACCTCATTTCCTACAGCAATCTTGGGTATATTGCATCCTGCCCAGGGACTTAACAATCTTGATGTTTTTAAGATGATCCAACATTTCCTCTCCTTAATCTCCACATTGCACAGCACACAGGCCTGTTCAATTTCAACCTCACCGCGAACAAGGTCCTTTTCTCTTGTTAATAATGACACAAAGTATTCATTTACAATCTCCCCAACCTCCTGTCTCCAGGCACACGTTGCTTCCTTTATCCTTTAGCACTCCCAACTTCATTCTCGTTATCTTTGTTCTTCACATACACATAGAACATCTTGGGGTTTTCCTTAATTCTACATGTCCCCTTTGAGCTCTTCTAAGTCCTTACTTAAGCTCCCTCCTGGCTACCATATACTTCTCATGATCCCATCCTGTTTCATGTTTCCTATATCTAATATATGCTTCCTTCTTCCTCTTGACTAGTTGCCTGATTTGTTTCATCAGCCACAGTTCCCTTTTCCTACCATCTTTCACTTGTCCAAGTGGGACAAATCTATCTTGAACCCAGCACAAATGGTCCCCACACTTCCTCCACATTACTTCTGTGCTTTCACCCTTAAACATATGTTTCCAATTTACTCTTGCTAGTTCCTGCCTCATCCCTTCATAATTAGCCCTTCCCCAATTAAGCACTTTCCCAATTTGACTGTTTTTTTTTAAATTCTTTTCCATGGCTATATTGAATCTCAGAGTTGTGGTCACTCTCACCAATGATGTAAAACTGTGAAGTATTGAAAACCAGTTAACTAATTCTACAAAGGCTAATTAAATATCATTACACAACATCATATAAAGGAACTAAAACAGCAAAAAATCCCAAAGCACTTACAGCAATTAAAATTTTTTAAATGTTATGGCTGCTGGCTGAAGTTTGAATACTTTTTAAAGTAGAAGTTTGATAATGAAATTAAAGAAACACTTATTGACCATCATTGTTGCTACTACAATCTGAGAGCACAAAAAAATCAAAACTAAGAATGCACACAAGAGTTCAGAGGAATGGAGGAGACAGCCCATGTCAGGATGAGATATATGAACATTTAAATTGTCCTTATCTGGGAGCTGAAGTCTGAGAGCAAGCACAGACAGATAGGAGAACAGGTCATGTCAAAGTTTGGGGATTGTCAGGACATTTTTGGATGAGGTTAAAGCTTGGAAGATGGGAAGAATGCACAGGAAAAGTGCAGCAGGTAAATAACCCCTTAATACAAACCCTGAAAAGTATAAAGTGGGTCTGAAGTAATCAATCAATATTTTTTCAAAATAAATTTAAGCTTTGTAGTTTTGCACTTTGCACAATAGCTTTCCAAGCAGGTTTATTAACAGAAATCTGCCAACCAGGAATTAAAAGCAAGGTGATCAAAGAGATGATTGGCCATGGCTGCCAAAGGAGCAAGAGGTTTGGAAGGAGAATTCTATAGCCCAGGATCAAGGTGAAATGATGACAGCAATGGAGGTGTAAACATCTTTCAAGTTAGAGAAAACCAAGTGGTCACTTGATCTAAAATTTAAATTATCTGCAAACTTTGGAGTGGTGTTCTTAACAAAGAAGAGAATTGTCCAAAGGAAAGGGGAGGGAAGACTGGGAAGAAAGGTTGCAGAGGAGGAGAATTACAAGGAATGAAGGAGTGAAAGAAAATGAGGTAGACATTGTGGGTATCAGCAGAGAAGGGGGCGTTTCAGTCCACAGGGTGTGGGAGAGATACATGACAAGAGGCTGCAGTGAGGAGAGATGTATTCAGGGAGAGGTATCTGTGGAGAGGTGTTTAAAGGAGGTGAAATAGGGTGGCAGATAGGTCCTGGGCAAGTGAGGGTCCATCGAGAGGGAACATGGAAGCAGATCTACAGCAAGGTACTTGTGGAGACAGGAAAATGGGGTAGACAGATCCAAATGAGATCTAATGAGGAGGCGGTGGAGTTGTAGAGCGAGAGGGGTTCAAAAGGAAATGGTCAGGTCCTGGGCAGGTCCAACAAAAGCAGGAAAGGGGGGTGGGGTCTAAGAAGAGGGATTCAGGGGAAAGCAGAGTGAGACAACAAAGGTCTATGGAGGGGATTTAAAGGGTGAGGAGTCATGGGGAAGCTGTCGAAGGTGAAGGGGGTCGTGGGGGCGGGGGGATTGCAGAGAGCCGGAGGGCACCGTGGAGGGAATAGCGGAGAGCAAGGGGGGCCGTGGGGGGAATTGCGAAGGGTGAGAGGGGCCCATGGGGGGGGGGGGGGGGGGGGGGAATTGCGAAGGGTCAGAGGGAGTCGTCGGGGTAAAGTGTGAGCCATGATTGTATTGTAAAGGGTGAGAGGAGAGTAAGACAGTCCAGTGAAGAGGGGTCGAGGGGTAGGGCGGGAAAGAGGCGGTGGAGGATGACAGGTCTGTGGGCGAGGACGATCCATGTGGTGCGATGATTGGTTGGGGTGGAAATCTGTGGCGGGTAATTGGCGTGCCGTGAGTGAGAAAGGGCAGGACAGGCCCGGGGCGAGCGGGGGTGGTGTCGCGATGCGACGGCCAAAGAGCAGCAGCGAACCCAAGCTAAGGGGGATCCATACGTCGGTACTTCACAGAGGGGGCCCTTCGGCCTCTTCTATCCAGCCCCTCCCTAATCACATCCACGCAGCCGGCCTCTCTACCCGACTCCCTTCGACGAGCCCGTTCTCGGGGTTGCGCGCGAGTATTCACCTGAAGGCGATTCCTGCACTCGAACGCCTCCCGCTAACCTTTCACATCGGAAGCGCTCTCCCTGCCGGCCAACCGGTCTCCGATTGGTCATGGAAGTCACGTGAGGGGCGGCTCCCACTCCAAAAAATCAGGGGCCGGGTGGGTGTGTCACGTGACGGGAGGCTGCGAATGCTGCAACGTTTGGACATCCAATATCTGGCCACTTTTACGGTCAACCGGGGTCCCGCGCCACATCTGGCCCTTCGGTCCAACTCTTCGCTGCTGAGACTATGCTACCAGTTCCATCCCACCAAGTGTTTCGAGTTTGTAACCGGCCCACGAGCCGGCACCGCCCCAAATCTAGCCATGTGACCGTTGAAGGAAAGTGGAGCACCTGGATGTCACTCACGTGACGTTTGCCTGCATCTCTGTGAAGGGCTCATGTCTGAAATATCAGCTGCCTATTGCTTTTCATGATTCTGCATTACCTGCCAAGTTCCTCCTTGGCTTTTCTGTGTGGCTCCAGTACTCCAGCATCTGCAGACATTATTTTCCCTTTTGAAGTGAGTATAGGTGTTCAGAAGAGATGATAAACAATTTCCTAATATTCATAAACAGTCAAGGCTGCAAGTGAAATTCCACTGAGTGTTTTCACTTTCAGCAACAAACCACCAGATATTTCCAAACAAAATGTCACAATGACTTCCAGTTGACCCGGACAAAAGTCTCTCCAGTAACTGCCCAGAAGAAAATGAAATGTTGACTTTTTTCAGAAATTTTTTGCAGATAAAACAGGTTGTTGTGTGAATTAACCCTCTGTCTATTATACATTGCAGTAGTGAGGTTCACAGGGAGTAGCACACATCATGAAACCCAAAGACTATTATCAGGAACTCCCAAGGCACTTTGTGGCAATGGGAGTTGTACATCGTGAGTAAAATGGGTTATGAGTGAAAGGAGAGTTATAGATGGGGCGGTGAGGCATGAACAGCAGGATTAGTGGTGAGGAGGTATTTGGAGAATGGGACTGTGGAAGGATAGGAGCACTAGGGGGATCATGAACTGTCAAAAAAGGTACCGTCATCAATGAATCAGTAACTAAATTCAACAAGAAATTCTTATTCTGACAACATGAAGCTCACTCCTACAGAAGTTTAAGATGAAACAAAGAAATATGTATAAAAAACAAAAACACGAGTTGCAGATGTTTTCTGCAGGAACATTAATCTGCAAACTGAGACCAAAGCTTGCACGCCAAACTCCAAAGGGGATCTCCCAATAGACCTGACCATTTGCAGCAAGACACCCTCACTCCTATAACCATATATTTAGAGGTCTCCCTGACATACTGTTTTCAGCATCTGGTGCACAAGGACACACCATCCCCTTTCCCAATCCATCACAATTCCAATGATATAATTCTGTATTTTTAAGAATCAAAATGGTTGATCTTAAATTTGCCCAATTTGTCATCACATTTCTTCCAGCTTTACGTCACGTGCAGTTTGAGATGTTAGATTTTCTCTTGTCCAGATGACTGATACATGGTGAAGAATTGGGGTCCAGGCATTGATCCCTGAGGCAGTCCACCTGCCACCTTGAACCATTTATTCCAGCTGTTTCCTCAACCCACACCAGTGTATAACTCTGTTTTCCCCCAGAGTCAAAGTTCAGGTATTTTAGGTTTTGAGAGTGTGTGGATATTGAGAGGATATTTCCACTGGTGGAGGAAGATCCAACTCAGTTTTATAGCAGAGCTAGGCCCTTTGGTTGAACTTCTCCATGCTCAGCAATTTTTCCTCCTGAGATATTGCCTGCTTTTGGCCCAAATTCCTAAACCTTTCCTATACGTGTACCTGTCTAAATGTCTGTTAAACATCGCAATTGACCCCACCTCCTCCACTTCTTCTGGCAACTTGTTCCACACACCCACCACCCTTGCTGTGGAATGTCATCCCTTGTGTCCCCTTCAAGTCTTTATCCTCTAACTGGAAAGCTGATACTAGCAGACTTCACAGCTGATCACTTTAGAACATAATGGCAGGAGATTCGTTGGAATTCTCCACCTGATGACTGTGGAGTCCATTGCATTTATGGGAGAAGATGGAGCATGATAGAATTACCACATTTAAGATGTATTTAGCCAGATATTTAAATAGCCAAGGCATAGGATACAGTCCTAAGGCAGGTAAATAGGATTAGTATAGACCAGCATAGCCAACATCAGTCATTTCTGTGCTGTACAACCCTAGGACTAGCCAAGATGGACAAGTATTTGCAGTACACAGAGCGGTCATGATTGGATTAGCCCTGATATTACTGAACTCGTCCAACTCTTTACATTTTTATTGGAATCAGGGTGGGAAGGCAATAGATTGGCAGATTCACAAGCCTCAGGATAATGGAGGATTCAAGCCCACTGTGCAGCCATCCATAGGAAACAGACACCAAACTCAAAGCCATCCAGTTAACACACTTAAAATAACTTTTATTTGATGCAGATTAAGTGAAAGGTACATTAAATATATATATATTATAATCAGGAATTCAAATGTACAATTAAAATCTTAGATGTATTTATGATTTCACTAAAGACAGACTGGGGTTAACTTCAGAACTTTGTTCTGAAGTATAATGATTGAATAATGAATCAGGGAAAAGATTTCAAATTGGTTTATTAAAAAAGAGAAATTAGTGGATATTATCTTAAGTGCAGTACATCAAGGATCAATACTTAAGCTCAGGTATTTACAAAATAAGTTAGATGACTGAATCAATTATGTCATATGTTGGCCAATGTTACAGAGCTAGAAATTTTATTTTATTTTTTTTAAATCACTGCAGGACAGAGGGTCTAATGAATCAATCACATGTTGTCAAATGCCAATTGGTGGCAGATGGAATATGAACTTTTCCATGTTCACCACTAAAGTAAAAAACAGATTTTTAAAATGGCAAGACTGGGGAACTGGGAGCCCTCTGTGGGATTCATGTGTCCTGCTACAAACTTAAAAGACTGCAGATGCTGGAATCTGGATTAAAATAAAACAAGGAACTCAGCAGGTCAGGCAGCATCTGTGGAGGCAGAGGCATGGTCCACGTTTCAGATCGAGACTCTGCATCAGGAAAATTAGCATGCAAGAATGACAAGTAATTAGGAAAAACATATTGGAATTTCACTGCAAAAGATTGAGGGCAAGAGTAAAGAAATATTGGTTTAGTAGACCAAACCTGTAGTTGTGAACAATTTATCTCTTAACCAAGGAAGGATGAGTCTGCCACAGGAGTGTGTGAAGGCTCACTGGACAAAATACTGGACTAAGGAAATTCCTTAGGCTACAAAAGTAAAAAATCTCATAAGCAGCATTTTCTATAAATCACTTTTTCCAAAGGCATAATTTTCCCCCTTTTATGAGGAACCAGTGACAAAGCCTGGATCTAAATTCTTTAAAGGTTGGAAGAAAGGTTAGGAAGGATGTGATCTCACCATATTACAAATTTATTATAGGGCTTTGGCAGGGTTTGACGCTTGGATGTTCCTTTAGGGCAGAATGGAACAGAGGCATATCTCAGCCTCAAAGCTCAGCCACTAAGGTAAGGCAAGGAAGTATTTAGAGATACAGCACAGTAACCGGTCCTTCTGGCCCATGAGTCCATGTCGCCCAAATACACCCATGTGAGCAATTAATCTACTAACCCTACAAGTATTTGAAATATGCGAGGAAACTGGAACACCCAGTGGAAACCCATGCAGACACAGGGAGAACATACAAGCTCCTTATAATCTCCTGCAGCCGGTTCAAACCCACATTGTTGGTACTGTAATAGTGCTGCCCTAACCACTTGCGTAAACCCTTACTTCATTCATATTATTGTGCATAACACAGATCATTGGCTACAGGGCATCAAGGAAAGTGTGTGCAAACTGAGGTAGCAAATCAGGCACAATCTCACTGAATAGTGAAGACGGAAAGATGGATTGAACAGCCTCCTTCTGTTCCCATTTATTACAACCTTTGGGTCTATTTGTTGACTGACTGAAAATACCTGCAAAGTATTCAATGTACTACAAAAATGTGCAAAATTATGCATGTGGTAAACACCTACAGAATATCTGAGAGATGTAGATAGTGAAGGTACAGAGGAGAGTGATGATAACTAGTTAGAAGTTAATTTATTCAAGAGGGCACAGATTTATCATGTTGGGGGGAAAAAAAGTCACTTCATACTTCCTGTCCCTGCCAGCACCTTGTACACAATCTCCTCGCCCACACGTCACAGTGAACAAATTCTAATTCTGCAGTTTTCTTCATAATTTAATATATATACATTTGTTATTACTTTTCAGAATGGCTCAATAAAAACAAAGGCTGCTCAAGGACACATCACTGTACAATATTCACAAATTAAGAGGTTACACACTGCTACACATGCAAAAGTGGACATTATTCCCAAGAACGTCTACATAATCCTTAATATAAGGAATATGTCATGTAATCATCTCATTGCTTAGCCTAGTTAGGAAGTGACAAAAATTATCAATGAATACATCTTGCCATGGCAAATTTCCATGTCTCAAAAAAATTGAATTATCTATAATTTCAGGACATAACCAAGGAATGCATTAAAATCCTTCTCAAGCATGTACTCAGGTTATTTTATCAAGAGTCATATTTCAAAAGTACAAAATCTAAACAAAAGAGTCAGGAAAGTCTCTTCAGGTACACAGATGGCTATGGATTGGACATTAGCTCAGTCAATGTGTGGGGACCAACTTGTATAGACATCAACACAGGCAAACAGCAGAATTAAAAAATGGACCCACCATGCTATTAGACCTGTGATATTAGCGGACATTAATTGTATTCACCTTAGTCATGTGCTTTTTTAAAAAGCTAATCTAGAATACACTGTATTGTATACAATAAAGTGACAGGACACTATAAACAGCCATCGCAAGATGCTTTGGCTATAATCAGACACTTGTGTAATTAGGCCACAAGGCAGGGCTCTCTAGGTTACAAGACTGATTTATCTTTAAAATAATGACAGATTGAAATGCATCTCTATACAACAAAACATTCAACTTAAAGGATTAGATCCTGTTGTCTGGTTCAGCCTCCTCGATACAGGTCATTTAGTTTTGCGAGCTTCTCACAACTTTCCATCTTCAACAACTCAGCTTTCTTTCGAAGAGGTTCATCTCGATACACTTTGGCCGCATAAAGATAGTCATTTCCTTTCACAGAAATACCACACAGTTAGTACACGCAATAATAAGAGAACACTTCCCAAGAGGTTCATGATTAAGCACAGAGAGGTGTGATTAGGTGACTGGACGACTAGTTTAGAAGTATGGATACTGATATGCAGGCTTTCAGATCTTGCTCCACACTAATTTCCCTCCAGCCACTGCCAATTCGACCTTCATACAAGAAATAGGTCATTATAATCACCTCATTGCTTACACCAACTAGGAAGAGACAAAAATTATCAAAGAATGTCTTACCAAAAGACATCTTTGCATCTCAAAACAAAAGCCTTGAAATTGTAGAGAAATTATGACCAAGGAATACATTAAGGACTGAACTGGAATAAGGATTCTTTGTCTGTCAAGAGTCACTCAGTATTTTGAAAGTATAAAATCTATACAAAGAATTCAGAAAGTCTCCAACTACACACAAAGAACATTTCTGTAATGTGCCACCAGTGTTCATTATGCTGTTCAATTTTAGACTCTACACAAAGGTTACAATTACTTCATAGGGATAGCAGTCGAGGGTCATAAGAATAATTCCTGTGCTGGAGAGTATTGAGTAAATAGGACCAAGGCTTTGGGGTACATATGAACATGTAGGGAAGAGGGAGATGCATCATGTGCAAGCCACAAGGTTTTAGTTTAAATTGGGCATCATACTCAGCACAGGCACACATGGGCCTGTTCAGGTGGTGTACTGCCCTGTGCTGTGCTGTCATCCACTGGGCAAGCCTGTTTCACCTCAGGGCAGCTCAAATAGGGATTCTTGTGTGAAAAAGTGGAAGGAGTGCCCCAAAGTGGGGACAGTCATCCATTATCCACCCCATGTTCAGTCTTAGTGCAAACTGGTCCAACAAACATTTAGCACCAATTGTCCACTGGGTCCAAGTTGAACAATGTGATGGGTCTTAAAAGATTACATTCAAAATATTTTCCAAGCACTGAAATTTTAGACAAAGCCAAGCAACTTACTCTCCTGACGTTCTTTCCAGCAGTTATTTCGAAGGTTGATTATATAATCTTCTTCAACACTCTTTTCCACTTTTTGTAATAATGCACCTGTATACTCTTTCTCAAAGTCTTTGTTGACAAAATAAACTACATTAAGGATGCTGCTTTGTCTCTTGATAGTATGTCCTACAGCACTGAAAATGCAAATAATAGTTGAAAAAAAAACATTCTGTTCATTAAATACAGTCTTACATTTATACTGGCCACCGTGACAGAGGTGCACCAAAGAAAAGGTACAAGGACTGCCTAAAGAAATCTCTTGGTGCCTGCCACATTGACCACCGCCAGTGGGCTGAAAACGCCTCAAACCGTGCATCTTGGCGCCTCACAGTTTGGCGGGCAGCAGCCTCCTTTGAAGAAGACCGCAGAGCCCACCTCACTGACAAAAGGCAAAGGAGGAAAAACCCAACACCCAACCCCAACCAACCAATTTTCCCTTGCAACCGCTGCAGCCGTGTCTGCCTGTCCCGCATCGGACTGGTCAGCCACAAACGAGCCTGCAGCTGACGTGGACTTTTTTTTACCCCCTCCATAAATCTTCGTCCGCGAAGCCAAGCCAAAGAAAAAAGACATTTATACAGAGCCAAAGCCATGGTAACATTGTGTTTAAGAAGCGGAAAAGCTGGTGTCCTTCTGGAAAGTGCAATGGACCCTTTGGATGATTGACTTGTGTGGCTTCGACGATGCTCTGCTCTGCACTATTTATGGCATTATTTTAGTTCCTGTCTTCGCTCAAGATGGTCTCAAATCATATTCAGGATTTATATGAATCATATGTCAATGCTAGGACCAGAATTATTCAAGTAAATAAGATTAAAAATAACAGTGCACAGTAATCTTTTCTATAAACATATCCTTTAATCCAACTCCTCAGAGAATAGGTAGCCTCAATACAATTGTGCTCTCTTGCAGATTACATTGATAGGACAACACTCACTATGGAAGTGGATCAGAATCAACAATCTTTAAGAACAATCTTTGAGGCGGCACAGTTTGTGTCACAGCGCCAGTGATCGGGACCAGGGTTTCCTCCCGTTCGAAACGTACTGAGGATCTAGGTTAATTGGGCGGCACAGAGTCGTGGGCTGAAATGGCCTGTTACCATGCTGTATGTCTAAATTTAAAAATGTTTAATTTGTCTAAATTTAAAAAGAACCTATGGTTTTTTATTTTTTAAATCATGTTTTAACTAATTCTCAATATTGCTCAATAAATAACTGGCTGGAACTTATTGACATAACTCTATTAATATAATGATTGGCAGGTTGATAAGTTTTTCTTACTGCCAGATATGAAAGCAGAAGTGTGGAATTGCTACGCACTGCTTATTCCATTAGAGATTGGTCAAACATTTTTATATTGGCCAAATAATGTGGAGGTGCACCACACAAAACATTGTCAGGGTAAAATTCTGAATTAAAGAATACGAGAGGCCATCAGTAATACTCACGCTCGATAGTACAGACTGTATGGTGGAGAAGATACCATCAATTGGCTCAATACAGAAACCAAGATCAAGACGATTATAGGTAACAACTGTAAAAACATTGAAAATCCTCCCTGGAAATAAGAAAAATGTAATTAATTTCCTCAGTTTGGCAACATATGGATTTGGAGAGGTTTGATTTCTGCTGCTGAAACAAACCTTGATCAGAAATCGAACGGCTTTACAGCAGGGACTATTTCCCCAGGTTTAGCTGTTCTGGCGGAAGTCCTTCCAAAGTATTTCATGGCATAAAAATAGTTACATTTGGTACATTAATACAGGTGACAAAAGACTTGGTTAATTTGTTTTAAGGAGCTTCTTGTGAGAGGAATGAAATTTGGAGAGGTTCAGGGTTGGAATTCCAGACCTCACGTCTTCAATCGCCAAAACGCACAGCTGCCAACTTGTAAGACGAAAAATTGGGCTTGTCCAAGAGACCAGATCTGAGTGGGCAGCAAATATCTATGGGGTATAGTGCAAAAGAAGATCAGACAATGTACTTTGAAAGAGGTTACCTTATCTGGTTCACAAGCATTGGGGGCAATGGGTGACTGCAATATGTTGGGTCTTCAGAAATAGCCAACACATTAGCTCTATATACTCATCTTCCACCAACTTATGTCTACTCATTATTGCCTAGTTCCACATCCTGCACCTAGTCACTTTTGCATTCATTGCCATCCATCCTCTCTGAACCTCCACACTTCCCATGTCCCCTTTTTTCTCCTCACACTCATATTCACTCATTCACACCCATCTCCTGACTGCACTTTCCACCTACCGCACATGTCCACCTGCCCATCATCTGTCTTCACCTATCACTTGCCAGTCCCCCTACCTTTCATCTTTACTGACCATCTCCCCTCTACACTCCCAGTCCTGATGCAGGGCCTTAACCCAAAACATTTGCCTCCTCCACAGATGCTGCTTGACCCACCAGCAGCTTTGTTTTTCTTTGCTCTTCCTAATTAGTTCCAGGAAAGGAATACAAGCCTGGTCTGAGCAGCCTTGCTTAGCAACACACTGCTCTTGCTGGTTACACTGTTGTTACTGTCAAGGTTGGCGCCACTGATACTCTCAAGTGGTTGATCTGCCAATAAGATTGAAGAATCCTGACATGTCAAACTGGGATGAAAATGGTGCAATTTGCAGAACTTTAAAACATTTTGGAAAAAGGTGAACAAAGGATTGGGACATCAAATAGAGTTAAAATCAAAATCAATTAAAAAATATACTTCCAAATCGTTCTGAGAGCATGAGGCTCCATATATACAATAATTCCATGCAGTGGCAATGGTTATATTCTGTTATACTTCAAGCAACAACCCTTAACATTAATAGGAAAGGCTGCATACACTGTGATTTTAGTGCAATACACAAAAGTCCCAGTCTCTCATCCTTAGCCAACTCCCTCATTTCCAAAGTCAATGATTAAAGAATCAAACTCCCATTAGTCTCCATTTTTATTCTTAGCGAAGGTCAGAGTCCATGAACCAACTGATGAAGAACTGACTGGATCCATAAACCACAGACTCTGGGGTCAGACCAGAGAGAGCTAGGCCAAATTCAGCCAATCAAGCCCAACATTCCCATGATAAATTTTGGCTGTGATTGCCAGCTGGAACATGATTTAAAAAACAGCTTAAGCCTCATTCTCATCAAAACATCTTCCATCCTAAACAAAATCAACTGCTCATCTCAGGCAAGCATTCAATAAAACAGAAAAACTGCAGATACTACAATCAACATGGATCCATCTGGTCATTACAGTACAGCACTCAGTTGTTGTTGGGAATGGTAATCTCCACAAGATCTCACTGCACTGCTTGAGTGAACATAGAGGCTGGAGGGACTCAGCAGATCAGGCAGCATCCGTAGAAACAGTCCATCAATGTTTTGGGTCGGGACCTTTTATCAAAACCAAAGTGGGAAGGGGAATATGGACAAGAGGTGATTGGGGACTGGACAGAAGATAGTCAGTGAGGTGGAGAGACAGGGAAAGCAGAAGGATACTGAGAATAGAGGACAGGGCCAGATAAAGGAGATGGAAAGATCATCCAGTGTCAGGGTTGTCTTTGTACCAGGTGGGAGGAAGGGTGTGTTTACATACTTCCGTTCGTTCGTCATCCCTCTCAGCTCTATGGTACGAGTGCTGCGATGTGAACCTCGCGCTTCCATTGGAGTATGGCTGTGCATTACCTGAAATAAAACAAAATTAAAGACCGCATGGTTACCACCTCAGCACCTAGTCGATCTGAGATTGAGAGAGACTTACTTTGCAGAAAAATAAAAAATGTTTCAGAGATTATGCAAGTCCATACAAAGAGCATCAAAGCTTGTACAAAAATGGTCTCCCGTGTCCCTCAACGTCTACAGGTGCACCGTCAAAAGCAGGGACAGGGACAGGGAGCTTCTCGGTTCAAGATCAGAAGAAACTGCAGAAGTTGGCCAATACAGCTCAGAAAATCACACCCTCCCCTCCATGGACTCCATCTACATCTGGTGCCTAGAAAAAGGAAAGAGGGTTGAGAATGTGAAATCATGGGGAGGAATCATGGGGTAAAACCAGCATTCTCCAGAAAAGTAAAAAAGAAAAGACAAAGTTCAATAAATACAAAATAGAAGAAATAAAAGATGAAGTTGCAAAGAGAAAAAAGATGGCACTTAAGAAGGAAAACATAAAAACAACGGGAAAAGAAGAAAAGACTCCGGAAAAGAAAGGAGAAGGCCTTATCTGCATGAAGGAACAGGGAGCCATGGTGGAGAAGAGCGCCCGATATCAGAGGTTGGTGTCGGCCCTGCGGAGTCGTGACCCCCCCGACCAGTGGACTGCAAAAATGGCTCTGAGCCAAACAAAAGTGCACAACTGCACGTGCGAGGAGTCGCGTATGAGCAGTGCGCAATCTAAGGTAAAGGAAAACACCGACTGGAGGGGGGCTCAGCCGAGGAGCGGGCAACCACGGCACGACCAGCTGAGGGATGCCCGACATCAGGGCTCTCAGCTGGAAGATGAGGAAAGCGGCAGGAGAGGGAGTGAAGTACCAGGTGAGAAAGAAAGTCGACAGGGTGAACGGCAAGAGGAGCAGCAGCAGGAGGCTCGACAGATGAGCAGCTCAGGAGAGGACCAACAGCAAGAGGCCAAGCAAGAAGAGACCCGACAAAGTGAGACAAGCAACTCGTCAGAAAAATCAGAAGAGACACGGATATACAAAGAAGAAGAAGACACAAACACAGGTACAGACACAGAAGGAAGAAGACGACCAAAATCTTCACAGAGATATAGAAGGTAAAACAGATGGACAGAATATAGATAAAGCTTTCTTTTGAAGAACAAATGAGAGCATTAAAAGAATAGTTGTCATTACAATTTAGTGCAATTAAAAGAAAAATGAAAAGAACAGAAGATAAAATGCAAAGATTAGAACTAGTCATGACAGAAATAGGGAAAAGAGTAGAAAATGTGGAAGAACGAGAAACGGCTGTAGAAATGGAAGAAAACTACTTAAGAGGAAAATTGGAAGAAAGTGATGAAAAAATTAAAGATACTAGAGTTGTTAGCTTGGAAAATTGATATGTTGGAAAATTATAGTAGGCAAAACAATAAAAATAGAGGGCCTAAAGGAAGATGAAGAAGGCATAGATATGAAGGAATTTATAAAAGAATAGATCCCAAAGGTCCTGGGAATGACAGAAATACAGGAAGGAATGGAAATAGAAAGGGTACACAGAACAATAGCTCCGAAACCACAGACACATCAAAAACCAAGATCCATTTTAGTAAAAATTTTGAGATATACGACAAGAGAAAATATACTGGAGAGGGCAAGGAATAAAATTAGAGAAGACAATAAACCATTGGAATACAAGGGTCAAAAAATATTTTGATACCCAGACACAAGTTTTGAACTCAAAGAAGAAGGAGGAGTTTAATACAGTAAAATCGATCTCATGGAAAAAAAGGTTATAAATTCACATCCAGCTGTGCTTAAAATATTTAACCCTGGGGAGCAAAACAGACCATTCTCTGATCTGGAGAAAGCACGAGAATTTGCAGAATGCTTGCAGGACAGAAGGAGAGATGAAGAGATGTAATAAGAATGAAGAACGGAGATAAAATATATATAAAGATGTAAAAACAATGTATATGTAAAGAACTAAAGAGGGGAAAGAGAAGGGAAGGAAGGAAGGAAGGGGAAAAAGGGAGAACTGTTATATATTGTAAAAAAAAGTGTTTTCTGGGGGATGAGGGGGGGAGAGAGAATAACCATCACTGCAAAATCAGTTGATAATTGTGAGCAGGATCGCAATCCAAAGGGAAAGGGGAGTTGTGGTTGCCCAGCAAGGGATAAGGGGCAACTCTGAGAGTGGGGGGGGGGGGGGGGGGGGGGGGGATATTTGGGGTTAAGGTAATATTGGATATGGGAGTTGTGGGAATATTTTATGTTTTAAATGTATTGTCAAACATTGAGTTTAAAAAGGGAAAAGATGAAAATGAGGGAAAGGGGGATGGTGGTGGTGAGGAAGCAGAAATGAGGTGTAAACAGGATACAAGATGGCCACGTTGAACTATAGGACTATAAACATTAATGGAATACATAACCAAATTAAAAGGAAGAGGCTGTTAAATTTATTGAAAATAGAAAAAATATAGCATTTGTGCAGGAAATGCATCTAACTGAAGTGGAACATAACAAATTAAAGAGAGACTGGGTAGTGGCAGCATCATATAATTCAAAAGCTAGAGGTGTAGCTATATTAATTAATAAAAATGTACCAATCAAAATAGAGGAAGAAATAATAGATCCAGTAGGGAGGTATGTAATGATAAAGTTTCAGATATACTTAGAATTTTAGAATTTGCTCAATATATATGCACCTAATGAGGAGGATCAAAAGTTTATGCAGGATTGTTTTTGAAGATTGTAGATACACAAAGAAATATATTGATAGGAGGGGATTTTAACCTTAATTTGCATCCAAATTTGGATAAAACTGGACGAAAGACAAGCAAAAATAATAAATTGGCCAAATTTATGGTTAAATGAAACTTATGGATATATGGAGGAGGCAGCACCCAAGGGAGAAAGAATACTCATATTATTCAAGAAGGCATAAAACATACTCAAGGACTAATATGTTTTTATTGTCGGCCCATATTCAAGGGAGAGTTAGGAAAACTGAATATAAAGCTAGATTACTATCTGATCATTCACCCTTGTTATTAGCAATAAAATTGGAGGACATCCCACCAAGAACATATAGATGGAGGCTAAACTCCATGCTACTTAAATGGCCGGAATTTAGAGAGTTTATTGAATGCCAAATTAAAACAAATTTTGAAATAAATACAGAATCAGTGAAAGACAAATTTATATTATGGGATGCAATGAAAGCCTTCATTAGAGGGCAGATGAGATAGTAAGTACAGAAAGGGAACAAGTAAAAAGGGATGATAGAACAAAAAGGAGAGAATTGGCGGACAAAAATTAAAATACAAAACATTACAAACATACAAGGTGGAGAAGAACATAATGAAAATAAAGGAAAAGTATTACGAACTGGGAGAAAAAACATAAAATATTAGCCTGGCAACTTAGAACAAGCTAAAAGAACTGTATTGGCATCAAGGTAAAAGGACAAACAAATTACATATCACCCAATAGAGATTAATGAGAACTTTAAGGAATTTTATGAACAATTATACCAAACCGAGAACGAGGGAAAGATTATAAAATAGAAGAGTTTATAGCTAAAATTGAACTCCCAAAATTGCAAGAAGAGGAACAAAACAAACTAATAAAACCATTTGAAATAAAGGAAGTACAGGATATATTAAAAAAGCTGCCGAACAATATAATGTCTGGAGAGGATGGATTCCCAATAGAATTCTATAAAACATTTAAAGAGTTATTAATTCCTCCTCTCCTGGAAGTAATGAACCAGATAGAAGAAACACAAAACTTGCCAGATTCATGTAAGACAGCAATAATTACAGTAATACCAAAGACGGGGAAGGATCATCAACACCAGCATCATATAGACCAATATCTCCACTTAATTCAGATTATAGATAATAGCGAAATTATTAGCGTACAGATTGGCCGATTGTGTACCAAAAATAGCAAAACAAGATCAAACTGGATTTATTAAGAAAAGACGAACAGCGGATAATGTTTGTAAACTTATTAATCTAATTCATGCAGTTCAAGGAAATAACCCAACAGTGGCTGTTGCTTTAGACGCAGAGAAAGCCTTTGACAGAGTAGAATGGAATTATTTATTCAAAGTATTAGAGGTTCAATCTACCAGAAAAATATATTAATTGGATTAAAGCATTATATAATGGACCATTGGTGAAGGTAACAGTAAATGGATATGTATCGAACCAATTAAAATTAAGTAGGTCAACTAGACAGGGATGTCCATTAACCCCTCATTGTTCGCTTTAACAATAGAACCATTGGCAGAACTGATAAGAACAGAAAATAAAAGGGATAAAAATAAAGGAGAAGGAGTATAAAATCAGTTTATTTGCAGATGACATCATAGTATACTTAACAGAACCAGAAATATCAATAAAAGAACGACATAAGAAATTGAAGGACTATGGAGAAATAGATCAACACAAACAGAAGTGAAGTGATGCCAATGAGTAATGCGGATTATACAGAATTTAAAAAAGAATCACCATTTAAATGGCAAACACAAACAATCCGATACCTAGGTATTAGGTTAGATAATAATTTAAGCCACTTGTACAAACTAAATTATCAGCCACGAATAAAGAAATTGCAGGAAGACTTAGAACATTGGAAAGAATTACCGCTAACGTTGATAGGGAGGGTAAATTGCATTAAAATGAATGTCTTCCCAAGGATACAATACTTATTTCAATCGTTACCAATTCCATTAACAGAGAAATTCTTCAATGAAGGAAATTCTTGTGGAAAGGGGGAAAACCGAGGGTAGCGTTAGATAAATTAATAGAGAGGTACAGCCAAGGTGGTTTGCAGTTACCAAACTTAAAAAATTATTATAGAGCAGCACAATTAAAGTATTTATCAGATTTTTACCAGACAAGGGAAAAACCAGACTGGACTAAGATAGAACTAGATAAAATAGGGGAGAAGGTACCGGAACATATACTTTGTAAGTGGGATGAAAAGCTGGTGCAATATAAAAGCTCACTAGTACTGCATCATTTACTCAATATATGGAAGAAGATCCACTTAGTTACACAGGTTATATTTTACGACCCAAAAGTTAAAAGAATGGGATCCAACATTATCAGATAGATGTTTTCGCTGTAAGAAGGAATGAAATGGAGCTAATCAGCAATCTTGTTGTATGAGGCCCTTTGGGTAGGAGCAATCACAATATGATCGAATTCTCACTCGACATGGAGAGTGAAGAAATTAAAACCAAGACTATGGTCCTGAATTTAAATAAAGGGAATTATTTAATAGATTTGAGTAAGATTGAATGGGTGGTGTTTATGGGGGGGGTTGACGGTGGATAGACAATGGAAAGCATTCACAGGAAGTATTGCAGAAATCGTTTATACCGGTTTGGCATAAAAATAAACCAAAAAAGGTGACTCAATCGTGGATAACAAGGGAAATTAGAGACAGCATTAGGTCCAAAGAGAGAGCATATCAATTGGCCAAAAAAAGTACCAAATACGAAGACTGGGAACAGTTCAAGATGCACCAAAGGAGGACAAAGGGATTAATCAAGAGGTCAAAAATAAATTACGAAAGTAAGCTTGCGGCAAACATAAAAACCAACTGCGAAAGCTTTTATAGACATGTCAAGAGGAAAAGATTGGTGAAATCCAGAGTAGGTCCCTTGCAGTCAAAATCAGGAGAATATATAATGGGGAATAAGGAAATGGCAGACCAATTAAATTCTTACTTTAGTTCTGTTTTCACAAGAGAGGAAACAAATAACCTCCCAAGGATGTTGGGAAACATAGAGACTAATGCAAGGGAGGAGCTGAAAGAAATCAGTATCTCTAAGGACATGGTCTTGGGGAAATTGAAGGCCGATAAATCCCAAGGGCCTGATAATCTACATCCTAAGGTACTTAAGGAAGTGGCCATTCAGATAGCAGATGCTTTAAGAATTATTTTCCAGAACTTGATAGACTCAGGATCAGTACCCATGGATTGGAGGGTATCTAATGTTACCCCACTATTTAAAAATGGGGGGGTAGAGAAAAAGCAGGGAATTATAGACCGGTGAGCCTTACATCAGTAGTGGGCAAAATGATGGAATCCATTATTAAGGATGTAATAGCGGAGCATATGACTAGCAGAGAAGGGATCGGACAGAGTCAACATGGATTTACAAAAGGTAAATCATGCTCGACAAATCTATTGGAATTCTTTGAGATGGTGACAGGTAAAATAGATGGGGGAGAGCCAGTGGATGTGGTGTACCTGGACTTCCAACAGGCCTTCGATAAGGTCCCGCATAAATGACTGGCTTCCAAAATCAAGGCTCATGGGATTGGGGGCAAGGTATTGATGTGGATTGAGAACTGGCTGGCAGATAGAAGACAGAGACTTGGGATAAACAGCTCGTTTTCTGAGTGGCAGGCGGTGACCAGTGGGTGCCACAGGGATCTGTACTGGGACCCCAGCTGTTCACAATTTACATTAATGATCTAGATGAGGGGATTGGATGTAATATCTCCAAATTTGCAGACGACACTAAACTAGGAGGGGTTGTGTGCAATGAGGGGGGGGTCAGGAAGCTCCAGTGTGATTTGGATAAATTGGGGGACTGGGCAGATATACGGCAAATGCACTACAATGTCGATAAATGTGAGGTTATCCACTTTGGTAATACAAACCGGAGGGCAGATTACTACTTGAATGGCAATAGATTGGGAGATGGGGAAGTGCAGAGAGACCTAGGGGTTCTCGTGCACCAGTCACTGAAGGTGAGCATGCAGGTACAGCAGGCAGTTAAAAAGGCAAGTGGTATGTTGGCCTTCATATCAAGAGGGTTTGAGTATAGGAATAAGGATACCTTACTGCAGCTGTACAGAGCCTTGGTGAGATCATACCTGGAGTATTGTGTGCAGTTTTGGTCGCCCTATCTGAGGAAGAATGTTCTTGCAATGGAGGGAGTGCAAAGGCAATTCACCAGGCTGATACCTGGAATGGCAGGTATTATGAGGAAAGATTACACAATTTGGGATTGTACTCCCTGGAGTTTAGAAGATTGAGAGGGGATCTCAGAGACATATAAAATTCTGGCAGGACTGGACAGAATGGATGCGGTAGGGATGTTTCCAATGGTGGGGGAGTCCAGAACCTGGGGCCATGGTTCGAGGATAATAGGCAAACCATTTAGGACCGAGATGAGGAGGAATTTCTTTACCCAGAGGGTGGTGAATCTGTGGAATTCATTGCCAGAGGGCAGTAGAGGCAGGTTCATTGAATATACTTAAGAGGGAATTAGATACATTTCTTCAGTATAAGGGAATTAGGGGTTACGGAGAGAAGGCAGGGATGGGGTACTGAACTTTAAGATCAGCCATGATCTCATTGAATGGCGGAGCAGGCTCGAAGGGCCGAATGACCTACTCCTCCTCCTATCTTCTATGTTTCTATGAAATGGGAACAACAGTACATGCAATTTGGGCATGTTAGAAAATGAAAATGTTTTGGGAAGATTTAAATCAGGTATTAAATAAAAATCACAAAAAGCAACATACCAAAAAATCCAGAGATATTCCGTTGTCATACCCACACTCCTGTTCGGCTCCGAATCATGGGTCCTCTACTGGCACCACCTACGGCTCCTAGAACGCTTCCACCAGCGTTGTCTCCGCTCCATCCTCAACATCCATTGGAGCGCTTACACCCCTAACGTCGAAGTACTCGAGATGGCAGAGGTCGACAGCATCGTGTCCACGCTGCTGAAGATCCAGCTGCGCTGGATGGGTCACGTCTCCAGAATGGAGGACCATCGCCTTCCCAAGATCGTGTTATATGGCGAGCTCTCCACTGGCCACCGTGACAGAGGTGCACCAAAGAAAAGGTACAAGGACTGCCTAAAGAAATCTCTTGGTGCCTGCCACATTGACCACCGCCAGTGGGCTGATAACGCCTCAAACCGTGCATCTTGGCGCCTCACAGTTTGGCGGGCAGCAACCTCCTTTGAAGAAGACCGCAGAGCCCACCTCACTGACAAAAGGCAAAGGAGGAAAAACCCAACACCCAACCCCAACCAACCAATTTTCCCTTGCAACCGCTGCAATCGTGTCTGCCTGTCCCGCATCGGACTTGTCAGCCACAAACGAGCCTGCAGCTGACGTGGACTTTTTACCCCCTCCATAAATCTTCGTCCGCGAAGCCAAGCCAAAGAATATAAGAAGTAAAGAATTAGGCCTCAAACTGGATGAAGTACAAAAAAGATTTATGTAGCTGTAGCAAAAAAATGTATAATGTCTACTTGGAAATCAGAAGAGAGCCTGAGAGTACAGCAATGGTACATATAACCATATAACCATTTATGGAGCGGAAACAGGCCATGTTGGCCTTTCGAGTCCGCACCGGTTCACTAGAACAACTCCACTAGCTCAAACCTCCCGCTCTCCGCCAATAACCCTCCAACCCCCTCACCTCCACGTACACATCCAACCTTCTCTTAAATGACAGAATGGACCCTGCCACAACTATAGAAATGAATAAATGTATTCCATTGGAAAAAATAACATATAATTTAAAAAAGTCATATTATTTGAACAAATTTGGGAACCGTACATGGAACACAACAGAGAGGGCCTACCGCGGACCTCCACCCCCTAAAATGATAGAATGAGAAGACGACAAAATGACTTGATCCAGTGTGTAAAAGTAGATGACACAATTTTCTTGTTTATTTTTCATTGTGTGATGACATTGTTTAATGGTTTTGGCATAGGGAATGGCATATTCAATATGTTGAATATTTATTGGTTTGGGAGGGGGGTGGGAAGGGGGGGAAGGAGGGTAGGGGGTGAAAAAAAGTGAGAAAATCCCACTGCGTATATTTAATGAGAAATGTTTGTATATATTTTGGTTGATATGCTTAGCATATCAAAAGACAGTTTATTCCTAGCAGTTATCAGACTTCTGAATGAACCTCACCTCAGTGCCCTTGCTTAATCTTTAATCTTTCGACTCATTAGCCCCTTTTAAATTGCAGCACCTGGGACATACTCCTGGGACCCAGGTGCAATTACTGGGGTAAAGGTGCTGGAAGCACCTTTTAAACTGAAGGGATTTGGACCTATTAAATCGCCAACCTGGCATTTTAATGGGGGGGGGGGGGGGAGAATCTTGCACCCACAATGATGCGTCATGCACTCACTGGAAGTACTGCTGGATATTCAGATGCTGGTTGCACGGTGATGCACGCACACAAACACTGACATAAATGGAACAAGCAGGTTGGCCATTCTCCTGTTTAAATCACCTGTGGATGAGACCTAGGTAAGTTTAATTGGGCTTCCTGACTACCTGAGGTAGGACAGGGACCTGATTGGGTTACGACAGGGTTGACCGGGTCGGATCCTTTCTAACTGCCGTGTAACTGGGGCACTAATCGGGCAAATTGCTCAGTTAACCCCATTTTACATGGCAATTTGAAAGTTCCTATTGTTATGCTATACCCTGTAAATTGTGCTCTTTATATGACTAAGAATATTAAAATGTGAGAAATACAATTTTTTTTTTTAAAAAGGGAATTTTATTTTCAACTTTATTTTTAAAAAACTATTTTTGTCTCAGTTTTTATTGTTTTTCTTTTTTCTCCCTTATTCAGGAATTATTATTTTCTTTTCAATATTATCTTTGATATACAGGTACACAATCCTTTATCCGGACATCTAAAATCCAGAAAGCTCCAAAATCCGGCAGGTGAAGAGACTGCAGCATGAGTTGGGTGGGCAAAGGCGAGAGACTGGCAGCACGACTGGACAGCAGCACAATTCGGGTGGGTTTAAATCTAGCTTTCCGAAATCCAGAAAAATCCAAAATTCGGAACACATTGTCCCTCATGAGTTCTGGATAAAGGATTGTGTACCTTAATTATGAACAAAGTGTTAATTGTTAATGCAATCCAATCTTAGATTTAATGTTTCAGTTAGATTAAGTTAACTAATGATTTATGGGTGTGTATTCGATTTAAAATGTTATACGCTGTGTATACGATAAGGCTGAGGCCAACTTTGGTCCAGGGTTTCAGGGACTATTCAACTGAGCACAGAGGGAAACTGAAGAATTACTCCAGTTAAGTCCTTAGATCCCCACTCTCCTGGGACAGAGGATTAACATCCAAGATATCAGACAAGCTGCTAACAGCAGGCTCTGGGTTGGGGCAAAACTAAAATCTCCAAGGTTACTGCCAACAACACAAATGAAGATTCAAACAATGTCCTTTGCATTGATACAGACCATTTCTTCCACACCATGCATTACACCAAGTTTATTGTCACATGTACCAGAGGCAGTGAGAACGTTTTCAGAATCAGGATTTATTGTCATGAACAAGTCATGAAATTCTGTGTTGTGTGGCAGCGTCATAGTGCAAACATTCATATTATAACCATCTTACAACATTACCATAAAAAAATTAAAATAGTAGTGCACAGAAGTAAGGCCGTGTCTTGGATCATTGTTCATTCAGGAATCTGATGGCGGCAGGGAAGAAGCTGTCCTTGTGCAATTAAGTGCTCATCTTTAGGCTCCTGTACCTTTTTCCCTATGATAGCAGAATGAGGATGACCGGGGTGGTGGGGGTCCTTGAGGATAGAGGCTGCTTTTCTTTTTAAAAAAAGGCCCTTTTATAGAGGAAATAAAAGAAGTGAATGTAAAGACAGAATATCTTTATGTTGCTGCACTTACCCCTATAAAAAGATCCAAAGGCAGATGGACTTGGAGGTGGAGCGAGGTTGCTTCACCTTCTCCATAAAATAAATGCCATTGAATGGGGCTACAAAGGGGAGGGTTGATGACATCGCGATAATGGCATCAGCCTGCAACCCAGGAGCCACCACCCAGGGCTCCCATGGTGATTGGTGCTGGCTTGGGGTGCCGTTGCGCAGCGTGCTACTGATTATGAAGGGGCAAAGGGCCATCGTGTGTGTGTGTGTGTGTGTGTGTGTGTCCCACCATGGAGTTCAGCCTTAGTTCCAGTGTTTGTCATGTTTTATTAAAATACCAAAGAGCACATTAAATCAGATCAATTACAAGAGTGAAATTAAAACTAATTTCAAGTAAAAGACTGAGAGTGTGCTAAATGTGATAAATAAATGCTGTTATTCAAGAGTAAATGGCACACTGGAGAGCTGATCCATTTTTCCTCATATTCAGAATCAATTTTTTTCTGAACAATTTGTCAGTCTTAATCTAACAGGATGTTACCATTAAAGCTTCCAGCACCATTTCTGTGTCCCAAGAAGTTTCCAGTTGTTCTTCCCCCAGGGGTATATCTTCAGCTCCCTCCTGCCACCCAGAAATGTCCCCCTCCCATTCCCCTCCGCCCCTTCACCAAGGCCCCGAGACCGAGGAGCAGGAGGTCAGCGAGGAGCTGGAGAGAGAATGAATGGATGTGCAAGGTGAGGGGGGAGTGGAGGGAGTTCAGCCCGAAGAGCATGGAGGCTCAGCAGGGGGCAAGTAGAGGCAGAACCCGCTGAGCTGCCAGGGCCAGAGGGCGAAAGTGCTGAGATCCACAGCCTGGGAGGAAGGAGGAGAGAAGGAGGAAGGCAGTTGAGCCGGTGCAGCGGGACCAGATGATGGGAAGCAGCCAAACTGCAGCCAAGTTGGGCTAGAAGGAGGTAGACAAGGACTCCTTGGGCTGCTGAGGAGCTGACATGGAGAAGCAGAGCTGAGGAGCCCAATAAATGAAAGAGGGAAGTGAAGATCTGGGCTTGGCATGCTGGAGGGTCAGCACCGAGCAGAAGAGCTGGAAGGAGCCTCAGGTTTTATAAACGAGAACTTCTTTTTGTTTTAATGTGAGAGCAATGGCCATCTTTGTTACCCATAATCCCCCATGCAGGTGCAATTGCACTAAGTTTCCCTGGCACTGGCAAAGACAGCTACATGGCAGATTATGGGTAACAAAGACAGCCATTGCTCCCGCATTGAGCCGCTGCCACTACAAGGTGCCAAAGTGGTGCTCCAAAGAGCTCGAGCAGCACTGCTTCCCTTGGAAGTAAATATAAACAGGGGTGGGGTCCAATTTCAGTGCTTGCCATAGGCCATTTTCCATTCTTAGAATGCATGTTTGATGTCACGGTGGTGGGTGGTTCTACTTCCCCTCTTGCCCTGCCTCCTTCAGGTCTGGAAACCAGGTCTTGACTCAGTTGTGCTTAAAGGGCCTGAATGATCTGCCTTATAGGTCATTACCATAAAAGGTGAAATCAACTTATTTTAAAAAAAAACGAGCCAGCTATAATGCAGGGTTTCACCATAAAAAGGCCTTAAGATGCCACCTCATGCAGATGTCCTCAATGGAGTGACGTCTGGTGCCTGTGATGTCACAGACCAAGTTAACAACCCTCTGGAGTTTATTCTAGTCCTCTGAGTTGGCACCTCCATACCAGGTAGTGATGCAACCAGCCAGAACACTCTCTACGGTATCCCTGTAGAAGTTTCTGAGAGTTTTCGGTGACATACTCAATCTCCTCAGACATCTCAAAGTATAGTTGCTGGCAAGCCACCTTTGTGATTGCAGCAACATGGAGGCTCCAGGACAGATCCTCTGAGATGTTGACACCCAGAAATTTGAAGTTCTTGACCCTCTCCATTATTGAGCCTGTGATGAGGACTGAGTCGTGATCCCCTAACTCCCTCCTGAAGTCCACACTTATCTCTTTTGTTTGCTGACGTTGAAATTGAAAGGTTATTGTTGTTACACCATTCGACGAGCTGATCCATCTCCCTCCTGGACATTTCCTCATTGCTGTTTGTGATTCGGTCGACAACTGTGATGTCATCGGCAAACTTGTAGATGGTATTGGAATTGTACCTGGCCACACAGTCATGGATGTATAATGAGTAGAACAGGAGGTTAATTACTGCTCTACTCATTATATTTTGTGAGCAATCCAGCTAGACATCCCCCAAGTAGTACAGCAAGTAACTCAGTTAGAGCAGTGGTTCTCAACCTTTTTTGTTCCACATATACTTTAAGTAATCCCTATGACATAGGTGCTCTGTAATTAGTAAGAGATTGCTTAAAATATTATGTGAGTGAAAGGGAAGGTTGAGAATCATTGCTCAAGACCCAATTGTTACGGAAATATTTTGCTTGAGAATAATTGTCATTGGTCCATTTCCTTTGGAGTTATGAAGCTGTGCACATAACGAGTCAATTAGGTATGATTAAAACAGTGGTTTTCACACTTTTTTCATTCCAGCTTAAGCAATCCTTTACTAATCACAGAGCTCTTATGGCATAGGGATTACTTAAAGTGGTATGCGAGTGGAAAGAAAAATGGTTTGAGATGGAGAAAGCAGATGCAACATTAGGCACTTTCAAGTTGCCTTGTAAAATGGGGGTTAACTGGGAAATTTTCCCAGTTAGTGCCCCACTCACAAGGCAGCTTGAAAGGATCCGACCCAGTCAGCAGGCCCCAAAATCATCCGGGTTCCTGTCCTACCTCAGAGGCAGTCAGGGAACCCAGTTAAACTTACCTAGGTCTCATCCACTGGCAGACTGAAAACAAAAATGGTCAACCCAGTTACTCCTGTGACATCAGCATTGGTGCGCTGGCATCACAGGGAAACCCCAGGTGAAGTGTCTGCCCTGATCGGGGGAGAGAGGGGTTGGTGCCATGCTGGGGGCACACTTGGGGAGAGTGAGGTCGCTGACATGTGGAGAGATGGTGCTGGCAGAGGGGGGCCTTACCAATAGTTCCCGTGTGCATGCTGCGTCACTTTCCACATCACGTGGGCGAGATCCCCACCCCCCCCACTCCCCGCAACTTAAAAGGAGCTGGAAGCACCTTTGCCCCACTAATCGCACATGGGTCCCAGGAGGGCTACCCAGGTGTTGCAGCTTAAAAGCACCTACTATCTTACTAGACCCCTCTATACTGCCAATGACAGATAACCAGCACATACAATGAATAGAACCATATAGCACAGCAGAAACCAACACTTGCCATCTAGTCCATGCCAAACTATTTTTCGAACTCATACCATACTCCTCAATACCCCTCCCATCCATGTACCTATCCAAATTTTTTAAATGTTGAAAGCGAACCAGCATCCATCAGCTCCACTGACACCTTGTCCCAGCCTCACCACCTTCTGAGTGAAGATTTCCTGAATGTTCCCCCCTTAAACATTTTTGTTTCATCGAACCTCAGAGGGAAAAAGTCAGTTTGCATTTACTTTATTTATTGTGTACATCTCGCTCAAATCTCCTTCAGAGACTTCTCTGACATTCCAGGGAATAAAGTCCTAACCTAGTCAACCATTCCTTGTTCAGCTCCTCAAGTACTGGCAACATTCTTGTCTGCACTCTTAATTTTATTGGTATCTTTTTTGTAGGTAGGTGACCAAAACTGCAAGCAATACTCCAAATTTGCCTTCACCATGTCTTGGACAACTTCAACACAACATCCCAACTCCTGTACTTTGATTTATGAAGGCCAATGTGCCAAAAGCTCTTTACAACCCTATCTACCTGTGACACCATATTCAAGGAAAGATATATCTGTATTCCCAAATCCCTCTGTTCCACCACATTCTACAGTTCCTTACTGTTTAACATGCATGTCCTACCCTGGTTTGTCCTTCTAAAGTGCAACACTTTGTCCGCATCTACCCAGAAGTTGCTTCAAGTCCTGTTGTCCATTCTCGACCTTTTGAGCTATACCCTGGTAGCAATTTATCATAGGGCTCACACCTCATCAGCACACCCATGTTTATTCGGCATGCATGTGGAACGATGCCCCCTATGGCTGCCTTCCACGATCCCACACCATCCCGATTTGGAAATCTACTGTTGCTCCATCATCACTGGGTGATGATGCTGCAACACTTTCAGGAGGCAAACCCCCACCTTCTCAAGGACAGTCAGGGTGGCAATAAAAGCTGGCTCTGGCAGTGATACCCAGCTTACAACTTTACACAAATTCTACAATATTCAGAAATCCAATAAGTAGTTCAGACACTAATGCAAAGCTTTAGAGAATGAGCAGTGTTAGAACAGACACATCAAGACAACACACTTGCAGTGGATACTTGAGCAGCAAACACAAGATGCTGGAGGAACTTACTGGGTCAGGCAGCATCCATGGAAAGCAATAAATAGTCAAAATTTTGGCCAAATACATTGACTATTATCTTCTATGGATGCTGCCTGACCCATCAAGTTCCTCCAGTGTCGTGGGGAGCATTGCTTCAGTTTTCCAGTATTTGCAATCTCTCTCATTTACCAAAAGTAAATGGAACTTGAATAGTACCTGCAGGAAAGCCTCCACCAAAGAACATGTTAAATAAATCTTCTGGAGTAATGTCAGATTCAAAATTTCGATGAAATTCGAAGCCTCCGTGCTGATAATTCCCAGGAGATTGGCCTTCTCCATAGAGGTCATAATCCTTTCGTTTCATTGGGTTACTTAGCACAGCATAGGCATTTCCAATTGCTGTAGGTTTAAAAAAAACAAAAATAAATTGTGACTTTTCAAGCTACCCACAAGATCCTGCCTTCACAGCTCTACAAAGATCCCACAGCACAATGTTGTGGTGAGAGGGAGCTCTCACGAGCATACTGTGCCAAATTACTTAAAAGCAACCTGCTTATTTTTGTTTGTGGGACCTTGCTGTGCACCAATTACCTCCCTCAATTTTAACATGGTATGAAAGACTGAAGTCTCGAACAAATTTCCTTCCCCAACAATGATCAGGTTCTTAAACCTCCTCATATAATCCCAACACCACTCAACCCAAAAGATTTGTCAGCACTCTTTTTGATTGCATAACTGCCACTGTGAGTATTCATCTATTCTTTTACACTCTCTCTCTCTCTCTCTCTCTCTCTCTCTCTCTCTCTCTCTCATGTGGCAATTTAATTTGTACTTCGTTTATTAATGTATTTTGCAACTTTGGCTGTAGCAAGCAAGAAGAGTGTGTTTGTACATTGTATTTATGTGTATGACAATAAACTATTACCACAAAAAGACTTCACTGATGGTAAAGGTGTAAAGTGCTTTACAGAGGAGAAGGACACAAAACAGAAGTGAGAGGCAGTCATTTGGCCCTCTTGGCTGTCCTACCATTCTACCAGTCTTTTCACCTCAGTACCAAATTACTGTACTGACCCTACATTCTCAATTTCCTTAAATAGCAAAATATCGGGCAATGCTCACCAGAAAATGGTCACAGTTCATTGCCTTGGGTAAAGGTACTCCTCATCACCTGGAACAATGCAGGGAGCAGAAACTGGACAGGGAACCAGAGGCTTGTTTTCAGAGCTTGGAGAGACAGGATTTCAACAAAGGGCGAGGTACTGGGTCAGTGAGGACCAAAGCAAGCTCAAATAGCTGCACCTCATCTTCTGTCCAGCTACCTGGAAGCTTTCTGGACTTGATAGTCAACCATACAACTTCTAAGAACTCTCTCTTTTGTCCACAACAGCTCCCCATCTGAGACACTGGCACCACTTGTGTTTACCAGTCTTTCCTGACCACCCTGCCCCTCCAACATTTTCCTCTGGGAGTGGACAATACACCCACCCCAACCTGCCAGGTACAGCTTCCAGCTCTCCATTTCACACTCGTACAATCTTCTGTCAATGTTCTCACTCTCTTACTGGTCCCATTCACCCAATGGCCAGATTAGCTGGTTTACAGCTTTTCCCATTGATTCAGTCCATCAGAAATACCCCAAACACATCTCTCTCTCCCCTTCCCAGTCTTGATGAAGGCCAAATGGCCCCAAATGTTGACCATATGTCACCTTCCATGGATGCTGCCTGACCTGCCAAGGTCCTTCAGCACCTTGTGCCTCGCCTCAGTTTTCTAGTCCCTCCCATTTCTGCAGTTTAACAGGCTCCTTTTGTCCCTTTCCCAGCTCTGACGAAGGTCATCGATCAGAGACACTGACTATACCTTCCTACAAGATGCTGTTTGACCTGCTGAGCTTTTCCAGCATTTTATTTTAGATTTTCAGCATCTGCAGTTGTTTTTTTTTATGGTACACCATAGAACAGCACAGGAACATACCATTTGGCCCATGATGTCTGCATTGAACATAGTGCAAAATTAAAACTAGTTTGTGCCTACATATGATGCACATCCATCCCCCACTCCTTCATGGATCTGCAATCCCATTCCAAAGTATTGGGAGCTCAAGGCCTCTCAGGAGTAGGAAGCCTTATGCATCAAGGGGAAGGAGCTAATGAGAACACAAGGCAAATTTCATACAGCCAGGAGAACAAGGAGTAAAAGTTCCAAACTCACCTTTAAAGGCCTCAGTTGCACCAGGGGCATGATTTTTGTCAGGATGAAACTTCAAAGCTAGTTTCCTGTAAGCCTTCTTGAGATCCTCATCAGATGCATCCTTGCTGGTCCCAAGGATCTCATAGCAATTATTACATTTCTTTATCCTGGATAGGAGTATTCAAATCACCATTATTAGTGAGTTATTCACATTTTAGTTCCTCTGTAGTCTTCAGAGCAGGTTGCAAGTCAAAATCCCAACGGTGAAGTTCACACAGTTGCAACGTGGACCACACAACAAGACACCCACCTTCTATCCCTCAGGATCCACCAACAACCTTTGTAGATTTTACTACTCAACCACCACTTGCATTTATGTTGCACCCTCAATAGAGTAAAAAGCATCCCAAGAGACACCATAGCAGTGGAAACAGGGTCTGACACCAAGTCCACTGGGGGCAGTTGATCAAAGCTATCAAAGGTATTTTAAGGAGGAGGTGGAGAGATAAAGGTAAAGGTTCCATTATTGTCATGTAATACTACATTTAGAATGCAACATGCATGAAATTCTTTAACTTTGTCTACCGTAAGGAAGACAGAGTCACCACCTTGTCCAGCACACCTCACAGAAATGAGACCCCAGCGAGGAGTGAACTTGTGATCCATGGTTTACAAGACCAGTGCTCTAACCACTGAACTATCTGATGGAGAGTAGGAAGTCGATTAAAAAGATGTAGCACAATGCAAGTTACTCCTGCTCTAGCACAACCATGCTGATAACTTTAATAAACCGTACAATCAGATGATAAATAAACCAGACCTTGCAACAGTAAAGACCAATGAAACAACGTTCTCCAGTCCATGCTGCAAAACAATGCAACACACATACAAACAATACATTTACACAGCATCTATATACATATAGTGAAGTAAATATTATAATAAATAGTAATGTCATAGGGAGTTGTTAAGCAGTTCAACAGTCATTCAGCAATCTACTACCCATGGGAAGAAGCGGTTTCTCAGCCTGGTAGTTCTGGTTCAAATACTTCTGTATCTTTTCCCTGACACGAGTAGCTGGAAGATACTGTGTGCAGGGTGGTAGGGGTCCTCACACAGATTTTGCAAGCCCCCTTTAAACAATAATCCGAGTAAATCACATTGATGGGTGGGGAGGGAGATCCCAGTGATCCTCTCTGCCACTTCTATGGCCCTGTGGATTGATCTCTGATCTGATGCTCTACAGAAACCATACTACATTGTGATGCAGCCAGCCAAGGCACACTCACTAAAGCTCCTGGAGAAAGTTCACACAATAGTCACCTTGCCTTCCTCAGCTTTCCAAGGAAGTGCAGTCACTATTGCACCTTCCTGACAAGTGAAGAGATGAGGGTCCTGGATAGGTCTCTACTTGGTGCTCTCCACTACCAAGCCATTAATGTGAAGGTGGTTGTCCATGGTCCTTGTGAAGTCTACAATAATCTGATTTGTCTTGTCCACGTTGAGACTCCAGTTGCTATTCTTGCACCATTTCACAAGATTTTCCACCTCTTCTCTGAATTGCGACTCATTGTTGCTGAGGAGGCCAACAACTGTTGCATCACCTGCAAACTTGACTATTGAAGCTGGATCTGGTGTTGCAGTCGTGGTGGGTCATTAGCACAAACAGGAGTGGCTGAGCATTCGGCCACAAGGGGCAACAGTGTTCAGCATGATGATTCTCAATGTTTTGCTATCAATCCAGACAGACTGTGTTATGCTCTGCAGTTTAGAAGAATGAGGGGGTGACCTTGAGCTGAAAGATCAGTTGTTGGGCTTGTTTCACCAGTGGGAAGAATCATATACTAGGAGAGTTACCAACCAGACAAGGGCTAGTCATTTAAAACAACTTCTCTCAGAAGATGGTGAATCTCTGGAATTCTCTGTCCCCATGGATGGTAGAAGACATATCACTGGATTTACTCAAGATAGAAATAAGCAAATATTAATATAGAGGGTCATGGCACGAGGAACTGGCACAGAAGGAGAGTGGAAACCAGTGTAGATCTGCTATTATCATATTGAGTGGTGGGGTAGGTTTGAGGGGCCAAGTGGCCTATTCCTGGCCCTATTTTTCTGAAAACTGTTCAATTATTTATACATCAATGCAGTCCCAATCCTTTCACCCCATCTGATTCGCCCCCACCCCCACCCCCCCAGATGACTGATGGATCACATGCAGCCTGGGGCCTCCATCAGCACTTCAATCATAGCAAAACTGCCAGTTCTGGATACATTTGCAGCATCCTACCTCTGGACTCCTTCCAACTGCTCGCTCGTATAGGCCTTTCCCACCTCCGCCTTCTGCTCCTTCTCTGGAGCAGCCCTGTTTTCAACAGGGTCCATAGACTTGGGTTTCTCCGATTCTGCGCGGTGCCCTGCTACGCTTCCATTCTTGGTGATGGCGTCAATTAGTGCTGGAAAATCAAGAAAAGTAAATGAAGATGATGGTCAGGGGAAGAAGGCTCATCCCTGGGATGGTAGGAACATGAAAGGGAGGAGGTGGTGGAACCAGTGGGGGCCTACCCCCAAGGTCTCTGGTGTTTGGAACACTAGATAATCTGAGTGAAGTGCGAACTGTCCTCACCGAACTCAGGGTAGGTAAAGAGATTGAGTTTATTTTCATATGCACAAGTACAATGTACACCAAAATTCTTGATGCAGCCACACAGGTTTGCAAAATACACCACTTACAATAGTAAAAATTAAATTAACAGTATGCCAAGACAGAAAAATAGATTAAAAATAAAAGGGCTCAAATGTTCACAGTTGCAGTTAGTGCAAGAAAAAGCAGCAATTTTAGTAATGCAGACGAATGTTTTAGTGGTTCCAGAGAGGTTTATCATTCAGGTACTACAGAAAGTTCAAGAGCCTGATCGTTGTTGGATTAAAAACTGTTCTTGAATCTAGAAGCACTGGCCTTCAGGTTTCTGTACCTTCTGCCAGAGGCAAGAGAGGTTGTGACCATGATGATGGATCCTTGAAGATGTTGGGGGTCTTCTTGAGGCAGCACCTCACATAGATGCTTTCAGTGGGTGGGTGAATAAGTGCCTTTGATGGACTTGGCTAGGTCCCATTTTCTGCAGCCTATGTTCCTGGGAACTCTAGTTTCCAAACTCGTTAGCACACCTTCCATAATGCATCTGTAGAAGTTTGATGGTGTACCTGAGGACATGCTAATCTCCTCAGACTCTGAAAACTACAGCGTGACAGTGACCAGGGTAATGAGCTTCAGAGCTGTATATGACTCCCTCAATCCCAGGGTTAACCTGGGATCAGGACCAGGATAAGGAGGAAGTTCTTCAGGCAAATACTGCTGAATCTTTGGAATTCTACAGCTATTGTGGCTGTGAGGCTTAGCTGTGTGTATTCATGTCATAGAATGATAGATTCTTACATATTAATCAAGAGGCATAGATGAGTCAAAAAATTAGGTAGACAATTGAACAGAAAAGCAGGCAGGAACTCCTGCTTCTATTTCTATGCTCAGAAGAGAAACACAGCCAGTAAACCAGGTGCCTTTCCAACTCCAAAGCACAATTGACAGGAGTTTCCATTATAACGTCAGTGTCCCAGAAGACACAGCCAAGCCCAGTCAACAGTGGCAAAACCACCAGCTCTGGAACAACACATTCGCCTGCTCTGTGAGATGTAGAAAGAACGATCTTCCACTTCTATTGTGCCTCACTCCTTCGCTCACACACAAGGGGTGCCTTGTGGAAACCAAGAGTTCACACCCAGGTCCAGTCACTGACAAGTCCCACCTCTACATTGCTGAAGAAACGTGTAGAGGGGGCAGGTGCATTACTTGTGCAACCTTCTACTTGGCACAGTGGGAGGGAGGGAAACATCCATTGTTGTGCGCAATTCTGGTCACTATTATGGGAAGGATGTGCAGGCTTTAGAGACGTCAGAGGTGGTTTACTAGGATGTTGCTTGGATTAGAGGGTACAAGCCATCGGGTGAGGGTGGACAAACTTGGGTTGTTATCCCTGAAGTGGAAGCAAAGGAGAGAGCAGATGGAAATTTATAAAATTATGAGAGGCATCAATAGTGTGAGCAATCAGAATCTTTCTCCCCCTCCCCAAAGTAAAAATAATCACATACTAGAGGTCATTCATTTAAGGTGTTTTGGTGGAAAATTTAAGAGATGCGAGGGGCATTTTATTTTTCTTTCAATTACACAAAGTGGTGGAAAGCTGGAACAGGTTGCCAGAAGTAGCAGTAGAAACAGATACCATAGAGTGTATAAGAGGCTTCAAGATGGATGTGTGAAAATCCAGGGGATGGAGAGATATGGATCCTCTGTGAGCAAAAGTGTTTTAGTTTAATTTGGGCATCATGTTTGACACAGACATTTGGACTGAAGGTTTTGTTCTGCATTTTATTGGCAACTCCGGGGCAACATGGTCATTCAGTACATTACCGAAAATATGCTATGACTGTTTTCAGTCTGACGCTGCTGCAAATCACTGAATTTCATGACTTGTTCAGGACAATAAATTCTGATTATGTCATTGTCTTAAACACAGATTTTCAAGTAGAAAATACCAGCATGAACATTACCGCACACACACTGATAACCTCTGCCACAGCTCAATCTCCAGTCAGCAACCCTCCACTCCTTCTCTATACCTCCAGTCTATATCACTTGACCCTCATTCCATATGCCTAATCCACAGACCGAGTGATTGGTTGTGTCCACAGGAGAACCAGTAGATATCTATCTAGTTTCACTGATACCACTTTCAGGATAACTTTATACTGGGGAGAACTTGTGCCAAGGGAATTTTACCATTCCTCTGTCCAGGGAAGGCAGGATCTAAACTTAATGGTTCATCGAAATAAGGAAGGTAAAGCAGAGCAATCTGTGAATGATGAACATGCTATCCAGATCACAAACTGACACCACAAGTGGATTAGGCTTCAAATTACAGAAAGCCGCTCTGACGTTAATCAGTGTAAACTAACCTGGCATTTCCAAGGTCAGGTGGAGTGGCAAAAAGGAAACTTGCGCAAAACACGACCAAGGAGTTCTAACACCCCAGTGTTGTTCTCTCTCAAATAACACCAATGTAATAAAGGTAGCCAGGCTGTGAGAGGCCCTTGTGTGAACATTATAGGAAATGATGGTTATTCTGTTATTAATTGCAAGTTTCCAGGCTAGAGAGAGGTGCAGGAAGAGTGGAGAAGACAGCAGCTTTCCCCACCTCTAATAAGAGCTGATAAGAGTCCACAGAACCACAGAATGGAAACAGATCCTTTGGCCCATCTAGTCCATTCAAACCACTATTTTGCCTAATCCTATTTCCCTGCATCTGAACCATAGTCCTCCACACCTTAGGTTCTGGGAGGACTGACAACACTGTACAGAAGTTGTCTATCTTCAGCAATGGCTTCAATCAGTGGACTGTCCACAGGGCAGGCCTGCAACCCCTCCTTCAGCCCAGGTCTCACATGTTGACTTCACCCCCTCGCCCCAGTGGCTCCCTTCCACATAGCAGTTTCAGTGCAGGGGTGGCACCAGCTGAGGGACAAGCACTCAGTTCCTATTAGGTCTTTCACACTACTGTGTAAAATGGGGATTCCTGGGAAATTTTCCTCAGAACCCTCTCACGAACCAGTGGTGTGAAAATGTCGGCCTGGGAAAATTACCCAGGTCTGAGGCCTATCTGAATCAGGGAAGCATCTAGACATCAGCACTTCCGTGTTGTGTCACATAGGCAATTAAAATAAAGAATCGTACCACAGAAATCCTGACCACAGCAGGTTGTTTTACCTCCGGCTCAATGCAGGATCAATAGCCTTCTTCATTACCCATAATCCCCCATGCAGCTGGAACTGCTCTACATTTCTCAGAGTGGGTCCAGCTGTGTGAGGGACTATGGGTAACAAAAGCGGCCACTGATCCCACAGTGTGCTGCTGACGCACGTGCTAAAGTGGGGGATGGTTGGGCATCTCATTAAATGTTTGAACTATATCACCAAATCCGAATCTCATTCAACACTGATTGGAGAACTGGGTAAAAAAATGCTTTAAAGGAAAAGTCAAATTATAGATGTACATTGTATTCTTTGTTGTTGAAAAGAAAATACTTTTTAGAGTTTATTCCAACACAAATTCGGATATTTTGTGATACAAATTTGAACTCAGTAAACGATAAATTTATTATATGGGACACCTTAAAGGCATATTTAAGAGGCCAAATTATTTGTTTTACTTTTCAAATTAAAAAGAAATATACGAGAGAGTTAAACCAATTAGAAAGAGAAATTGCAGTTTTGGAAAAGGACCTTCAAAATCATACCTCTGAAGATAAATGTAAGCATTGATTAATAAAAACCAATACAATACATTATAAACTTATGGAACTGAGAAAGCAATTATAAGAACTAACAAAGAAATTATGAACTAGGGGAGAAGTCACAAAGTATTAGATTGGCAATTAAAGGTAGAACAGACTTCAAGAATAATTAATGCAATTAAAAAAGATACTAATATAGTTACGTATAAACCCCAAGAAATAAATGAATCTTTTAAAAACTTTTATTCAAAATTATATAGTTTGGAGTCTTTAAGGGATGAAAATAAATAATTATTTAGCACAAATAATATTGCCTCGATTAAATTTGGAAAAACCAATTGAACTTAATGCCCCATTTACTGAGGTAGAGGTAAGGGAAGCCATGACTTCCTTACAGAGTAATACATCTCCAGGAGAAGATGGATTTCCATCTGAATTTTTTAAAGAATTTAAGGATTTATTAATTCCTATATTTATCCAAATATTAGATCAGGCTCCAGAAACTCATACTCTTCCAGAATAATTTTCTATGGCAATAATTACAGTGATTCCTAAAAAAGATATAGAGACCCTTTAAACCTTCATCTTGAAGAGCTAGTTCATTAATAAATGCCAATTATAAAATTATTCCAAAAATGTTGTCAAACAGAATGAATAAACTGTTACCTTTGTCAAAAACAATCATCAGAAAGTGTAGCTAGATTACTCAGTACAATACATTTAGCATTAAAAAAAAGGTGAGTTTAGTATTGTAGTGGTTTTAGATGCAGAAAAGGCATTTGATAGATTAGAATGGGATTTTATGTTTAAGGTGTTAGAGAAATTTGGATTGAATTTTTAAAATTGGATTAGAGCACTGTATAATAATCCTAAAATTAAAGCAGTAACTAATGGAGAAGTATCTATGCCATTTAAATTGACGAGATCTAGTAGACAAGGATGTCCTTGATCCCCAGTTTTATTTAACCACTTGCCTAAGCAATTCGGTCTGATTTACAAATTAAGATATTCAGGGTAGGTCAAGAAGAACATAAAATTAGTTTATTTGTAGATGACATTCTAATATATTTGACTGATTCAGAGACATCTTTATGAAGATTATATGTTCAATTGGAAGAATGTGGAAAAGTATTGGGTTATAAAATAAATTGTAATAAAAGTGAAATTGAGTATAATCATCTTTTGTTAATGGCACAATGTCAAAGGGACACTCAGTTTAAATGACCAAATGATGGTATTAAACATTTAGGAATATGTACAGATAGTAATTTGAAAACTTTGTACAAATTGAATTATTATCATTACTTAAAAAGATGGAGGAAGATTTGAAAAAATTGATTAATTTACCTATAACATTAGTTGGAAGGGTTAACTGTAAAAAGAGGAATATATTTCCAAGAATACAATCTTTTTCAAACATTACCTATTTTAATAACTCAAAAATGTTTTCAAGAATTAAACAAGCATGTAAGGAAATTTATTTGGAAAGGTAAAATGTCAAGAGTTTCTCTAGAAAAGTTAACATGGAAATAAGAACTGAGAGGTCTAGTTTCCTAATTTTAGAAATTATTACTGAGCAGCACAAATGAGATTTCATTCTTTTTTAAAAAAAATATTAACATTTTAAAAATCAGCATGGGTTAATATAGAACTGAATAAGGTAGAAGAGGAAAGCAGAAGAATTTATATACAAGTGGGAACCGAAATTGATGGTTGCTGACAAGGAGACACCATTATTTAAACATTCCCTTAATATTTGAATAAAATAAATGATAATATTGGTGTAAGAGAGTCTACAATAGTCTAAAATACCATTGATCCAAAATCCCCTTATAGCTTTTTTAATGGATATATCAGTTTCTGAATATCTGCTTTCATAAGGGGATTGTAAATGTCGAAGATTGTTATGAAAGGTTCATTTATGCCATTTGAGCAACTGAGGAACAAATATGCTATACCAGGGGTGGCCAAACTTGCTTAATGTAAGAGTCACAAACGATAAAGCTCAGATGCTTGAGAGCCGCAGGACAAGAACAAAATTCACACATACGTTTTTATTGTTACATACACATTTTGTAACAAAAATTTTAAATAAATTTTAAGAAATGCATATTAAATGCAAATAATATTTATTCATGCATGCAGTTTTTAAACTGTTAATTTATATTAGTTTCAGTCATCGCAAAGACAAATATGTAAAAAAAACAAAAAAATTAGAGATTTTATCCACCTTACAAAATTAGTTTTATTATAATTTTTTTAATGACTAAAATACAATGCTACAAATATCAGGCTATTAAAAACGCGAGTTGGGCGGGCGAGGGGACCGGCAGTGCGAGTCGGGTGGGTGGGGGGGCGAGGGGACCGGCAGCGCGAGTTGGGCGGGGGGGGGGTGGTGGGTGGGGGGAGACCTGCAGTGAGCTGCATATTAAAGGTCAAAGAGCAGCTTATGACTCGTGAGCTGCAGTCTGGCCACCCCGCCGTATAATACTCTTTTTTAGTTACAGGTAGTTGCGACCATATTGGGGACCGAAGGATTGGTTGTAACTGGTTTGGTCATAAGTTGGGGAACGGGACTTCTGCCTGCCAACAGGGAATGGGGACCACTGTATACAGTATTTTTAATACAAATTATATATGTGTACAGTAGTTTTAGTAAAGTTTTAAAAAATTGAGTCATATGCGCGGGTGGACTTATGTAAGTTGGAAGTCAAGAACTATCTGTATTTTCAATTAAGAAAATATTTGAGGGATTACCTTGGACTAACTATGCTTTTATCTAGTTGTACTGAAGTAGAACTTATTAGGAGAGGAATTGTTAAAAAATGTACTTTACAAGCAGAAACTTCCAAACAAGGACTTCATAGATCTCGACCAGTAGCTTTCAAACTGCCCCCTCCCCCTAAACTCACATTCCACTTTAAGTAATCCCTATGTCATAAATGCTCTGTGATTAGCAAAGGATTGCTCAAGGTGGAATGTGAGTGGGAAGGGAAGGTTGAGAATCACTGCTCTAGACCCAATTGTTTTGCTTGAGAAAAATTGTAATCGGCCCATTTTTTTTTGGAGTTATGAAACTATGCACATAATGAGTCAATTAGGTATAATTAAAACAGTGGTTCTCAAACTTTTTCTTTCCACTCACATACCACTTTAAGCAATCTCTTACTAATCACAGAGAACCTATTGCATAGAGATTACTTAAGGTGCTATGTGAGTTTAGGGGGACACTGGTCTAGACAGAGATGGGAAACATTTAAATATTACAATTGATGAACAAATATGGGAAGATTTATGTCGGGATTGTATGACTAATACTATTAATGCAAAATTTATAGACTAGACCAATATATCTTACCACAGAAGTTGAACAGACTGAAATCAGATTTATTGGATCAATCTTTTAGGTGTGAAGATTTAGGATCTTTCATTCATTCAACTTGGTCTTGTCCTAATGTAAGGCTCTTTTGGGCAGATTTACAGTATATTTTGGAACAAGTTACAGGAATTGTCTTTCTGCAAAGTCCTGATTTATTTTTAATAGGAAATATTGAAGGTACAAGACCCAAGTTAAAATGATCAATCTATCAATTTGAATTTCTTAAATTAGCATTAGTGAGGATATTGATTGTTGTTACTTGGAAATCTGATACATCTTTGGGCATGCAGAAATTCAAAGGTGTATCCCTTTGGAAAAAATTACATTCAATTTAAGGAACAAGTACCCTACACTTTTGCAAATTTGGCACCCGGGATGTGATGGGCCCTTCAGTAGTTTATACAAAAATGCTGGAGAAATTCAGCAAGTCATGCAGTGTTCTTTAAGTTATAGCCGTGGCTTGACCTCGTGAACAAAGATCCATGAATGATCTTAGATGTAGGCATATCCTTCAAGCCTGCACAATGGCTTTTTTTTTAAGGTGGAGTGCAGTACTGGCCCCACCCTTTATCTGCCATGACCTAGCAAGTTGGGACGGTGATAGCCAGGTCCTCAGGTTGTAGGTGTTATGTCAGAGTGTCCTTTTACATGGATGGCCTGACAAGGCTAACGAGCCCCTTCTGCCTGTTTTGAAATCTGTTTTCTTTCTCTTAGGCTGGTTGCCAACCAAGGCTAATGAGCCCAGCCTACCCATCCAGTTATACATAAAGAACAAGTGTCTGGCGGTTACAAAGAATACATAACCAATGTCTCAGGCCTAAGCCCATCAACAGGCTTAAAACATTTTATGTTTCTTTATCTTTGCTACATAAAAAAATTCTGTGTGACTTGTGGAATTTCTCCAGCATTTCTGTGTAAACTACAATCACAACATTTGCAGACTTTCTTGTTTAACTCCACAGGTCCTTCAGTAGGTTGACTGCTGTTCCTTGGCAGCAGGTTTACAAGCAGGCTACTACAGGGTCTTGACCAGCTACTACAAGGACTGGAGGTCTTAGTCCAAAGCAACAAAAGATCAGATCCTACTGCATGCACTTGAGATGCAGATGGGGATACACCCCAGTACATCCTCCCCCTCCAAAAGTAAGTTTATATAGATCTGCTTAACATAATGGGCTGAAGGGCATGCACTGCATGATTATAGTCTACTGATAATGAACTTAAATGGACGGCCTGTTTCTGTGGTGCTCTGTGTTCTAGAAAGTCTAGAGCAAGCTTTTATGAACTGTGAAAAATTTGTAGCACACTGGCCATTCAGCCCAACTGGTCCATACTGCTACTCTCATCCTCCCCTTAATATACTTGTATTTAGTCTTATGATACAAGAGGCCATTCATCCCATTGGAAATTGTGTGATTAATAGCATAAAGTCAAAGTCCCCTGAATTTTCCTGCACTCATTCTTTCTCAGCTGCTCCAGGGGTAATTTACAACAATCAAGCAATCTTCTAGCACCTGTGGGAGTTTCTCCAGCATTTTTGTGTAAACTACAATCACAACATCTGCAGACTTTCTTGTTTAACTCCACAAGTCCTTCAGAAGGTTGACTGCTGTTCCTTGGCAGAAGGTTTACAAGCAGGCTACTGAAGCAGCAAGGCAATACAGCACACACCCTTAAGCCCACAATGTTGTGCTGACCTACATACCACTCCAGGGTCAATTTAACCCGTCCCTCCCTCCCAGTGCATAACCTTCTGTTTTTCTTACATTGATGGCCTATCTAAGAGCATTTTTTAAATCCCTACTGTACCACTCTTCACCACCACCCCCAGCAATGTACTTCAGGTACTCACCATTGTAAAAACAAACTTTCCTCCACTCACCTTAGACAGATTCCTTTGGTATTAGTCAGTGTCACTCTGGGGAAAAAAGCCATTGGCTTTCCACCCCATCTCTGACCCTCATAATCTTGTTCATCTCAATTATCACCTCTCATTGTCCATTGCTTAAGAGAAAAGCTGTAGCTCCTTTGATCTTTCCTCATCTAACAGAAGATCAAGAATTCTAAACTCTTTACAAGTTTAAGGAGAAACATTTTGCAGTGGGTTATTTTTCTGTAGAACAACCAGTAGTTTGACAATGGCAGGAGATGCAATCTATAATATTGGGCAGTACAGGAGGAGTTAAACCAGTCTTTGGCTATAATCCTCACATGAAGAGATGTAATAACTTAATTAGCTGCCACCTCACATGCAAAACATCATATTTTACAGAAATAATTTAGAAAAGAATTTAAATTTTAAATTTAAGCATACAGCACGGTAACAGGGCTGCCTAATTTACCTACACCTCTGGTACACTTCAAACGATGGGAGGAAACTGGAAAAAACCCACGCAGACACGGGAGAACGTACAAACTCCTGACAGACCGCACAGGATTCAAACCCCCAGTCCCAATTGCTGGTGCTATAAAAGGCACTGTGCTAACTGCTATGCCAACCATGCTGCCTGGAATGTTGTGTGCCATGTAGTAATGCACTTTGTCACGATACTACCCGTGGTGCAACTGCAGAAGCTGTTAGGGTACACAAATGAGCTGTCAATTTTCCTCAAAATTCTACATAGAGGCAATGGCGCAATTTTTTTTTAGCCATTACATTGCGGTGGTGCACCAGTTAAGGTCAGCAGAGAGGGTTGACGCTGTGATCCACGTGCACCCGAGCAGCAAAGTTTTCCCTTGCATCAATTCTCCAGTAAGTATTGTTGAAATAATGGATGATCTGATCATTGGCACTTTCTGGTTTTGGGAACTTGCTGAACATGAATGGCTGCTGCAGTCATTGGATTGTAAGGAAGATGGAGGGGCTTGGTGCTCAGTGCCAGGACAACATCCTCTCTTTGTGTCAGCAAGACTAAGACGTAGTCTTCTGAGATCACTTCCCAGACTGCATCAGCAGTGCTGAGTTGATGATGTTTACCTATTAGGAACAAAGCGGTCAGAGATCTTCCTGCCCAGGGTGGATCACCTGTGCCAGAGCAGACAACTTGATTGGTGATGGCCTTAGAAAAGATTTTGTAGTCCACTTTTAGCAATGAAATAGGTCTCCAATTTCTGATAGCCTCCTCCTCAATCTTTTGTAGATGAGGGTGATGATGCACTTCTTCATGGAGTCTGACATGCTTCCTACCAGGACCATAGCATTGTATACTTCCAGCAGGCCCGGACCCACCCAGTCCCACAGAGCCATGTGCAACTCAGCCGTAGGCCATCACTTCCAAGAGTCTTACTCGACCCAGAGGAACAGATGGAGTCTGTCAGCTCCCCCAGAGTAATTGGCTGATCCAGACATTCCCTTGTGCTGTCATGTAAACCCTCCATGATAGAGGACACGAAGTTTTGGGAGGCCATTCTGTCTGTAGCCTTAGTGTCATAAAGGCTTGCATAAAAAGATCTGTCATTCCTCTGGATGCCCATATGTGAGGATGCAACTGAGCCGTCCTCTTCCTTAAAGATGTGACTGAGCCGTCCTCTTCCTTAAAGATGTGACTGAGCCGTCCTCTTCCTTAAAGATGTGACTGAGCCGTCCTCTTCCTTAAAGATGTGACTGAGCCGTCCTCTTCCTTAAAGATGTGACTGAGCCGTCCTCTTCCTTAAAGATGTGACTGAGCCGTCCTCTTCCTTAAAGATGTGACTGAGCCGTCCTCTTCCTTAAAGATGTGACTGAGCCGTCCTCTTCCTTAAAGATGTGACTGAGCCGTCCTCTTCCTTAAAGATGTAGATCACAAAGTTCCCTCTGTGAATTTTTGGAAGAAGAAATGTGAGCACAACTCATCCTGCTCCACTGTTCAGACTATGGATCTGAAGATGATCTTGGAGGACTCTGAGGCGAACAGCAAGGCTTGATGGCTCTTCACCCGAGTTCCTCCCTCATATCCGGCCCTCTCGACTGCAGAAGGAGGAGTTGTTGCAGGTCAGAATGGAGTTGGCTCAACTCCCGCTGTTTCTGTCTTGCCCACTGAACACGTTTGAAGATAAAGAACCTCTTGATGTTCTTCTTGGTCGCTTCCCACCAGGTCACTATGGAGCCAAAGAAATGTTTCACGGTTCTCCAACTAGCATATTCTTTCTTTTGCTCCTCTACATTCTCTGGGGACATAAATGTCACATTCAGCTTCCATGTTCCCCTGCCTGCCTTCTGGTCCTCCTGTATGTGACAGGAGGCACGAAGGAGGCAGTGGTCAGAGAAGAACACCAGCATGACATTGGTGGTTCTGACCGTGACAGTGATCGACCAAAGACGAAGTCTATCTGGGACCAGCATGAAACATTCGATCTTGACCAGGTGGGCCGCGGCTGTGCTCCATCTGCAGGGTTGCTGTGCTGTGCATCATCATCAGGAGTCTGGACTAGCTGTGTAGTCTGCAGTCAGCACTGCCAGATCGTCCAGCTGCATCTATGATGCAGTTGAAGTCAGAGGCCAGAACGACCGACCTGGATGTTACCAGCAATGGTGGGAGCTGCTGGAAAATAGCCAGCCTCCTGCTCCATGTGGGCGAGGCACACACATTGATCAGCCAGAGCGGGGGTATCGTGGTAGTCAGGTCCACCACAAGGAGATGCCCCATAACTACCTCCTTCACCTCAGTGATTGTAAAGTTGACTCCCTGCAGTAAAATACCTGGACAAGAACCTCAGCAAATTGTTCCACCACCCATCCCTTCCCTAGACAGCCTATGGGGTCACCATCGCAAACATCTCTGATAGTTTCAGAGATCTGACAGCCCGCACTCCTGTAAAAACATGACTAAGGTTCACCAAAAATTGGGACTCTGGGCACGATGCTCCCTCTTGATAACAGGGAAGAACTTGATCATCAGGTGTGAGGTGCTCTCCAGTCTGTACATAATGCAGGTGTGGCCCACCTCTCCTCACCTGCGCCATGGCAGTCACCAGAGTAGTGTTCAGATTCACTTGAGGTTCCAAAATGGATAGGGTCCGAAGGAGCACCATGTATGTAACCGGAAAATGGGGGCAAGGGTGTACCAATGTGGCACTCATCCTTCTGACTACCTTCGAGTGTGGCTACATTAGGCTGTGTATGGAACCAAATGTCACTACGTGCTGAGGTTCTACCTGTCCTGGGAGTTATGAAAAAGGGGCCTGGCCCTATTGCCCTGCAACATCCCAGTTAACTGGACTTTGCTGCATTACCTATCCTTTGTGGAAAAGTTTTTACAGGCCAATATCTTCAAACAAGCCCATTAGGCAGTGGTCAGCACAGAACATCCTGCAGAAACTGAGAGGGGAAGACTCAATAGATCCAGTAGGATGTTTCCCTGAGCAGATCTCCAGGCCATCTGGTCGAATGCCTCATCACCTAGGCTCACAAATAAGCACCTTGGCCTGGGTGGTGGTGAGAGGAGCCCTCCCAGTGAGATCCTCTACCCATGTGATCCTCAGGAGAGCCGTGGTGGGTTGGAGACCATCATCCACCTCTTTGCCGAATGAAAATTTTCAAGGAGGGTGTTGAGAGGGATGCAACAGGCTCTGTCATGGTTCATCCCCAGCAGTAACACGACTATATTCCCTGAATGGTTGGTCCGGGAATGCCGCTGACTGGCACATTCCAGGCTGCAGGACTACATGCTGAAGGATGCTCTGAGGCTTGTTGCAGCCAATGCAAGGGCACTTAGGGAAGGAGTACAGTTTAGAGTTAACCCCCCCCACCACCCCCGCCTATTACCATTGGCACTAAGGAGAAGCTCCTTAAACCAACAGAGAGGGGAGAGGGGAAGAACAACAAGGTGCCACAGGGGAGGTAACGGAGCAATAAGGGAGAAGGTAAAATGTACTGTGATGAGATGATCATCACCATAAACATTATCTGAATAGTTATTTTTCCCTGTATTGCAAATAATTTACGCTATATGACGGAAACGATTAATGTAAATTCTTGAACACTTCCGTTCCTGTATTGTATATATTATGAATTTATCATGAACAAAGTATATTTTTGGAAAAATAGTGGATCACAGCATTCAATTTTCTTCTGCAGGTCAGCAAAGGAAATAAAGAGAACACTTCTGTTGGCATGTTCCCAACAGATTTTGAAAGTTGCCTGTGATAACAATTCGTCAGAATGAGAGACTAATGTAGCTCACTTCTTTGCTATATCATCAATTAGCAGTCACATAAACCAGGTCTACCTTTCTCCATACTATCTGTGTACTCTCAAATCTCCTCCTCAGAATAATCCCCTGCAAGACTGGTGCCCATGTCCCTGCGTTAAAAGATGAATTATTAAACTGAAATTTAAAGCTCACATTTCACCACAAGACCTGAAGTTCATGTATATTTTTTTTGGAGGAGGGGCATTAGAAAGAGAGGGTGCTGCAAAATCTAGATCACTGTGGTTGGCTTTTAGATTATGGTTAAAATACGAGTTTTTAAAGATTCTAAAATTCTATCAGATAGAATCTATCCCACCGTAATCAATCCCTTGCAAGTATCAGTTCACTGTTTGTTGCTAGTTAAACTAAACTGTTGCAGGAACACCAAACAACACTGCAGATCAAAATGACAAAGGCTACTGGGCTGACTGGTCAAGTTGGCACCTCTGCCTACCATCCACCAATCCTTTGAGCTCCTTACAGACTGCCCTTAAATTAAGGCTTTGTTGGGAGAATTTAAACAACAAATCCAAGCTGTACTGATACTTTTAGCCCTCAGCATCTTTAGATAATATTGCAAGAGCTTTGCTGTAAAACAAATTGTGCTTCTGCCAAATAAAAGCTGTCTGCATTATTGTCACAGAACTTTTTTCTAAAAATCTATTTATTGAACATCAAAAACTTCATACATATTATACAGGTGTACATTGTTCTCCTGTTTACTTTTTAAAAAAAAAACAGAAAAACCAACACATATACACAAATGTTCACATACACCCTCAGATACATGCCCAGAACCTGCATCCCCTGACCACCTTGGCAACTTTGCGGACAGTATCATTGGTATATTACTGATTGTACTGGTACAACCATCTCAAAGTTAGTATTTTACTCCAAAAGCACTCGTAATTCAGAGAAAACACACAAAGGGTTGCCATTTATGGACATTTATTTTTCAGTGGACTCTCTTAATCTGTATTTGATTTTCTCCAGTTTAATAAAGAAACTGATACCCTTAATCCATTTTGTAGTAGAGGGACCCCTATCAAACTTCCAGTGTACCAGATTAGACACTTGGCTAAAAGGTATGTAAACACTACGCATCTTTCTGCAGCGAATTTAGGGAGTTGCTGGAGATTCCAAACACAGTATTGCAGTCAAGGGGCAGGGTTGCAAATCGACTTTAAAAATTTCAGAGATTGTGTTAAAGACTCTGCTCCAGAACCCTTGCATTTTGGGGCACTGATAAAACATGCGATTTAGGTGGGAATGGGAGCCATTACACGGATTGCATTGGTCCTCTATTTCAGGATAAATAGCTACCAGACTGGATTTAGAAAAGTGAACTCTGTGCAGCACCTTGAACTGAATAAGAGCGCAGTTGGTAGAACAAATTCTCTAAATAGCTTCTTCGCAGTTTCTCCTCAATTTCCAATTCTTGCTCCCATTGTCTATTTTGGAAAGTGAATGACTTTTAATTGACAGAATAGAGCGATAAATTTTTGAAATTGTCCCTCTCACTCCTGGATTAGATGATACTAGCTATTCCCAGAGCTATCTGGCAGGTAACTGAGGGAAGTTAGGGAAAGATTTACAAACAAAGTGCCGAATCTGAAAATAGCAAAATAAGTGTGATGCGGGTAGGTCACGTGTGTGTGGAAGAGAGCCAAAGCTGCTAAACACTCAGTCTGCATAATCTCTTGACAACATTGATACATTTATTGCCATGTATTTTTTTTTAAATAATCAGCGACTGAAGGTGAAAATAAGTGATTGTTATTTAAGGGACCTCGAACTGATGCCACTGTCCAATTAAAGTGACATCTCATCTGGTACCAGATTTTGCCCTAATGAGCACCACTGGGTTGGCAGTGTGGTTAGAAGGTTTTATGGGCAATGAAAAATAGACCATGGAGGCTAAAGATGCCAACTTACAAAACAACTCTTCTAGTTTACACCAGGAGACCTCAGGGGAAGGCACCCAGTAACTTAGCTAGGTATATGGGCTGCCCAGCAGTAAAATTGGAAACTGACTTTTCCGTCCCTTGGGGATTTCCAGTTCCAAATAAAGGAGGAAATAATTTTATCCAGCAAGGTGAGAAAAATATTTTGGAAGGAAAGTTTGAAACAAGCAAATGATTCTTAGTAATATATTCATTTTGACTACATTTATTCTGCCTGTTAGTAACAGGGTCAAATTGCTCCATCTCTGAAAATCCGATTTCACCTGGTCAATAAGAGAAGTGATCCAAACACCCTTGCCCCTAAAATGTTAAGGACTCACAGTGTAAATAGATAAGAAACATAACCATCCCTCCCGGGAATTTTGAATGAGATTTACATGCACTTCGGATGGTTCTACATCCTTTAGCCCAATAAATCTGCGTGATGTAGTGAATACTCTGGTAGAGCTACTAAATCAACACACATACACAAGGTTAGTCAGTCTAGACTGTTTATTTGAGTTTGTCATCCCTCCCGTCTCGGGCTTCACGGGACCAGGGGTGGGGGTGGTGACATCACTATGTGTTTGCCGCCAATCTGCGGGGATGGCAGGTTTAAAATATACATGGTGGGAGCTCTGCACCCTCTATAAAGAGGCATAGCAACCTAGCGTACCGCTACTCAGCATGCAGTATCGCATGTACTTGGTCCATTGCCCAGGTGAGTGGATAGCAGTCCGGCCCTTGGCTCCACACATCCGCTGGTGAGCCACACTGGCGACGGTTCGCGATACTGTGCTATGTGTCCGCTTGGCCGCTACAGTACATGTTTAACAGTAATGCTGTATTACACATCCATTACCAGTTCTTCCTGGTCTGACTGTGAGCTTCCCAGAAGACAGGATCAGGCAAGGCCAAACCTTCAGTCTGCAGGGTAGACCTCTGGGCCTGATGCATACTGATGAGTTTTAGCCTTCTCATTAGGCATTTCAACCCTTCAAAATCCACCCCCGTTAATTCAATGCATTGCCAACTATAAACGAATAGTAGAACACCACCTGGATTGCTGTTAAATAGCTCTAAGTGGTGACTTACTCCATTAACTACTCTGTAGTGCCCAACTTTTTTTGCACTAACTGCACAATTATTTATGGAACACAGAAGCCCAGTACAGGCCCCTCAGTCCACAATGTTGTCAACCTACAAACCTACTCAACAAACTAAACCTTCCCTTCCTCACACCCATACCCCTCCATTTTACCCTTTTATATTTATCTTATTTCCTGGTGTGGGCCTTTGCACTTAGTGTTTTGCATACCTTTGTAACTGCAGCAAGCAACTCCCATCATCATAGAGACTTACACAAGATCAGGCTCAGGCCAGAAACGTCAGTAATGTATCTTTACCTCTTATAGAAGCTGCAAGACCACAGAGTTCCTCCAGCATCTGCAGACTTTCGTGTTTCACTTACATAAGATAAGCCAAATAACCAGTTTGTGCAGAAGGTTTTATTTTCTTTATTTTTTTTTTTTAAAAAGGGACAAAGGACTTATGAAGGCCTCATGGTGGATGGTAGTAAAGTCAAGGCCTTTTTCCCTTTTAAGGAGATCATTCAGCCCATGAACTCTGTGCCAGCTTTGAGAATATATCCATCAATCTCAATCCCCTGCTTTATTTCCCTGTAACCCATTCTCCCCATATTCTGATCAATTCCACAGATTGTCCCACTCGTATACAAACCAGAGACAATTTACAGCCTCCAATCAACTCCAACCTGCATATCCCAGGGAGGGGAAGGGTAGAAATGGAAGAAACCAAACACATCACAGGAAGAACCTGCAAACTCTACACTGGCAGCAACAGAGGTAGCCCCAGCATCTTCAGTCTTCCCTGTTCAACACCAGAGATTGGGACATAACCTCACTCACTGGAGCTATGAGGGGGCCCAAAGATCATTAAGTTTCACAACTGAAATTTGGTTGACATTCACGTTCAACATCTCCTGCTCATTATTCATTTTTCCTCCTAATGGTCTGTTATGCAGCAAAGTTTATTTAAAACATTTTCATCTCACATTCAAAGGCTGGCAAAGAGTCACCAGCTCCAATGCAATCATTAAAAAAAGGAAAAAGTGAAGAAAGTCCCTTCAGAGACAGTGAGTGTTCAAGATGTGATGCAAAACAATGGAGCAATCAACAAAAGAAGCATGGATGGACGAGAAAACAATGCAACTTGGGTTTGTCCAGGGCTATCGAGTGCTGGACAGCAGTTTCTGGATGAACTCAGGTTCTGCAGCACACACATTGGAATAAGAGTACAGGAGGTAAAGATGCAGCGCCTGTGGCAAGCACCAAAAATAATGGGGCATTTTTAAGAGGCCCAGAGTCTTACAACACAAAACAGGCCCTTCAGCCCTACTTATCCATGTCAACCAAGTTAGTCTCATTTGCCTGCATTAGGCCCATATCCCTCAAAACCTTTCCTATCCACATATCTGTCCTTCAAATGGTCTACCACTTTCTCTTGCTGCTCATTCCATATACCCATTGTATGGAAAAAGGTCTCTTTTGAATTGTTTCCCTCTCACCTTAAAATTCATGCCCTCCAGTTTTAGACCTGGGGGAAAAAAAGACTGACCATTCACCAACTCAATGCTGCTCAGAATTTTCTCAACCTCTATTATGGTTTCCCCTCAGTCTCCTATCCTCCAGGGAGAAAAATCCCAGCATATCTTGACCATTCAAACTTTTACCAGTCCAGATAACATTCTAGCAAGTATTTTCTGTACCCTTTTCAGCTTCACTAACTGGAAGAAATTATTGCTCATCCAGGAATGACTGTTGTACAAGCAGCCTGGCAACAAATATGCAGAGAATCTTTGGGGAGAGGTAGTGCTGAGAACACCTGGGTGCAACCACTGTTTACACGCAAGGAGTTTTCAGATGAACAGGCTTAAGGAGCTATTAGAACCACAGATCATTACACCACAGAAAACAGACCTTTTGCCCTGCTAGTCTGTGCCAGACCATTATTCTGCCTTGTCCCACTGACCTGCATCCAGTTCAAAGCCCTCCATACCTTTCCCAACCACGTACCTGTCCAAATTTTTCATAAATGTTAAAATTGAGCCACATTCACCATTCAGCTGGCAGTTCGTTCCACACTCCCACCTGTTTGATGAAGTTTCCCCTTAAACTTTTCCCCTTTCACTCATAACCCCCAGGTTGTATCTCACCTAACCTCAATGGAAAAAGTCTACTTGCATTTATTCTGTCAATACCCCTCTTCATTTTATATACCTCTATCAAATCTCCCCTCATTCTCTACACTTCATGGAATAAAGTCTTAACCTGTTTTCCCTGTAACTCAGTTCTTCAAGTATCAGTAACATCCTAGTAAATCTTCTCTACACTCTTCCCTGTAGTTAGGAGACCAAAACTACACACAATACTCCAAATTTGGCCTCATCAATGTCTTATTCAACTTTGCCATAACATCCCAACTCTTGTTCTAACGCACTCCTCAGTGCCCTACCATTTACTGTGTATGTCCTTTCTTGGTTTGTCCTTCCAAAATGTAACACCTCACTTATCTGCATTAAATTCCATCTGCCATTTTTCCAGCAGGTCCAGATCCCTTTGCAAGCTTTGAAAGCCTTCCTTGCAGTCCACTACAGCTTCAATTTATGTGTCATCTGCAAACTTGCTGATCCAATTTACCACATTATCACCTCATTCATTGAGGCAGATGACAAACAACAATAGTCCCAGCACTGATCCCTGAGGAACATCATTAGTCACAGGAATCTAGTCTGTGGAAGTATTGAGAGATTTTGGGGTGTGGATAATAATTTAACAAATTTACCCGAGGAAGTAAATATCAATACTACATGCTATGAATGGAAGAAAAAGCTGATGCAAAAATAACAGGGCAAAGGTTTGCAGACAGAAAGAGCAAAGTGATCATGAGTCATTGGGGATCAGAGGTGGAGTGGGTGAGCAAATTTAAATTTCTGGAAGTCACCATCTTGAAGGATCGATCTTTCCTGGACCCAACACACTAATGCCATCTTGAAGAAAGCACATCAGCACCTCTACTTCCTCAGGAGATTGTGGAAGTTCGGTATGACATTGGAAACCTTGGCAAACTTCTACAGATATATAGTGGAGAGTGTACTGACCAGCTGCATCACAGCCTGGTATGAGTCCATCAATACCTCCAAGCAGAAAGCTCTTCAAAGGGAAGTGGACACAGACTGATACATCACAGAAAAAACTCTCCCCACCATTGAGTAAATCTACATCAGTGGTTCTCAACCCTTTTTCTTTCCACTCACATACTACTTTAAGTATTCCCTATGCTCTGTGATTATTAAGATTGCTTAAGGTGGTATATGAGTGGGAAGGGAAGGTTGGGAACCACTGCTCTAGACCCAATTATTACGGAAATATTTTGCTTGAGAAAAATTGTCATTGGCCCATTTCCTTTGGAGTTATGAAACCATGCACATAATGAGTCAATTAGGTACAATTAAAACAGCGGTTTTCCACCTTTTTCCCCCCACCTACATACCACCTTAAGCAATCCCTTACTAATCACAGAGATTGTTTTAAAGAGGGTAAGTTTTTATCTTTTAATCAGATGAGGGAAGATTTTGATATTGATAAGAACTCTATTTCTTTATTATCAAATTTGATCTTTGGTAAAATGTATGTTTGGTAGAGATATGATTTTACCTAAAATGACTAAATTTGAGACTTTTCTTATGAAGGTACCAGAGAAGGGTTATATTTCATGTATGTATCAAATATTACAGGATAGTATGGATAAAAGGGTTGGGATAGATCTAAAATTAAATGGGAAGCGGATATCGGTTTTACTTTTTCTGAAGAGGATTGGTTAGATATCTGTTATGATAGTGTAACTAGATTGATAAATGAACGTTATGCAATGATTAATTACAATTTTTTACATCAATTATATTTGACACCTGAAAAATTAAAAAAATATGGTTTTAATGAATCAGATTTGTGTTTTAGATGTGGTGATACGGTTGGAACTTTTTTTCATGCTGTTTGGTTATGTATACATATACAATCTTTTTGGAAGAAAATTCAATCGATTTTAGAATACCTGTATAAGATTAAAATAGTTTTAGATCCAACAGTATTTTTATTGGGTATTTTTAAACCTATGAAAGGTTTGGGATTAGATAAGTTCCAGCTTACTTTTGTATATTTAGCTTTATCCGTAGCAAAAAAATGTATTGCTAGTACATGGAAAGATACAAATATGATTGATATTAATAGATGGCATAATGAGATGAAATATTGTTTAATAATGGAAAAAATTATGTATTTCACATGATAATTGTAATTTTTTATTAAAAAGTGGCTGTTATACTCAGAATATTTACATTTCAATTTATATTGACTAGATTTCAATATGTATATTTAACTTTTTCTTTAATATTCTTTTTTTCTTTTTTATGGCTCTCCTTAGGAGAGTTGGCTGAAGGGGGGGGGTCCTTTTCTTTTTCTTTTTTTCTATATATATATATATATATATAAAAAAATTCATGTTGATGTTTAACTGCTGCATATGTCATATATTATTTGTTTTTTGAATGAATAAAAAGTTTTTTTTTAAAACTAATCACAGAGCACCTATGGCATAAAGAATACTTAAAGTGGTATGTGAGTGGAAAGAAAAAAAACTTTGAGAACCACCGGTCTACATGAAACACTGCTGTCAGAGAGCAGCAGGAATTATCAAGGATCCATATCACCCAGGACATGCTCTGTTCTTGCTAATAACATCAGGAAAGAGGCCTAGGTGCCACAAGACTAGCATCACCAATTTCAGGAACAGTTGCTCCCCCTCCACTATCAGACTCCTAAAGAACAAACTCAGAGACTCATTGAAGGGCTCTTACTTTGCACATTATTTATTACTGAATATTCATTTTTTTCTGCTTTTGTCAATTGGTTTACATTTCCCTCTTTTGTATAAGTATCTTTTTCTTGAGAACAGTGCGCAGTTACCAATAAGTAGAAATTACAGGAAAAAGAATCTGAGTTGTATGTCACAAATAAATTTAAACTTTGACCAGAGTTACATACAGTTAGCTTTATGCAAACACAGATTTATGTTAACATCATTTACAAAAGCAGCAGGACCAAGTAATTGGACCCAAAAGTTGGTGACCTCCATCACAATTATTTTCAAAAATTCCACCCAACCCCTGAAAGCATTATTAAACAATATTTCATCTCATTTTGCCATCTATTAATATCAATCATATTTCTTGTATAGAAAGAATTTCAGGTCACCTGTACTCTTGAACCACTTAAACACACAAGAAACAAAAACAAATTTACAGGTTACAGGTGAGTAAGTCTCAATGGACAACTATAACTTTCCAGCTCTTTCAACAAGGCTGTTGGACCTGTTTATTCCCATTTATTTGTACTTTCCTGAAAGTCTTTAACTGTTCTGAGAAAAGGCAAGGAATCAAAATTGAAATAGGGCATCTTAAAAATTGAGGCATCTTGAACAGTTTCAAGGTATTTTGTTCCCCGTTAGATTTCTGCAAACTATTTAATTAAAGAATCGTCAACAGACATTTAGAGCTGCAGAGAGATTGGATTCACAAATAGGGACTGCATTTCTTCTTTGGCTTGGCTTCGCGGACGAAGATTTATGGAGGGGGTAAAAAAGTCCACGTCAGCTGCAGGCTCGTTTGTGGCTGACCAGTCCGAAGCGGGACAGGCAGACACGATTGCAGCGGTTGCAAGGGAAAATTGGTTGGTTGGGGTTGGGTGTTGGGTTTTTCCTCCTTTGCCTTTTGTCAGTGAGGTGGGCTCTGCGGTCTTCTTCAAAGGAGGCTGCTGCCCGCCAAACTGTGAGGCGCCAAGATGCACGGTTTGAGGCGTTATCAGCCCACTGGCGGTGGTCAATGTGGCAGGCACCAAGAGATTTCTTTAGGCAGTCCTTGTACCTTTTCTTTGGTGCACCTCTGTCACGGTGGCCAGTGGAGAGCTCGCCATATAATACGATCTTGGGAAGGCGATGGTCCTCCATTCTGGAGACGTGACCCATCCAGCGCAGGTGGACTCGATGCTGTCGACCTCTGCCATCTCGAGTACCTCGACGTTAGGGGTGTGAGCGCTCCAATGTTGAGGAAGTAGCACCTTTGCAACGCCAATATATTTTGGGGAGAGATTCACTTGTTGTTTCCTCAGGTCACAGACGTTATGAGTCGCCGGGCCATTTCAGATAAAGGTCCATAGCCCAATGACGAGTTTGGTGTCACCGATGGGTCAGACCAGGGAAGAAAAGGCTCGATTCCTTTCCTGATGAATAATTGTGAAGCAGATGGATGTTAGAATCCGCTCGATCGCGGATTCGAAACAGCAGCCTCTCGAAATCAAGCTCCTGGCAAGATTTAAACATGCCTCGGAGTTTCCAGCTGCAGGGTAACAACCACCACCAAGTTTGGCGATTCGCATCTTCTTTTGAAAATCAAACTTCCATTTGAGGTGACATCTCGTGGCTTTTTCCGACCAAGTCCAGTCTCGGAAAGAGGATTAAAACAAACTCGGGCTGCACCCAACCCCATCGGCCGACAAGCCACTCTCCGTGGCCGTTGGTGCCGGTTATTCTGCCCCAAATGGGGCAGAGATGACGGTGCACAATCGGTCGGGCCGGCTCCCGGCTTGATCGGCAGCGATGCCGTCCCCCGAGCAAGCGGTGATTGACCGATCAGCTCAACCCGGATCCCCAGAGGGACCTGCAACGTTTGCTGCAGAAAACCCCCGACACGGGATGGGATGGGAGGTGGGGAGGAGGAGGGGGGGGGGAGGAGGAGGGGGGGGGAGGAGGAGGAGGGGGGGAGGAGGAGGAGGGGGGGGAGGAGGAGGGGGGGGAGGAGGAGGAGGGGAGGAGGAGGAGGGGAGGAGGAGGGGGGGGAGGAGGAGGGGGGGGAGGAGGAGGGGGGGAGGAGGAGGGGGGGGAGGAGGAGGGGGGGGAGGAGGAGGGGGGGGGGAGGAGGGGGGGGGGGAGGAGGGGGGGGGGGAGGAGGGGGGGGGGGAGGAGGGGGGGGGGGAGGAGGGGGGGGAGGAGGAGGGGGGGGAGGAGGAGGGGGGGGAGGAGGAGGGGGGGGAGGAGGAGGGGGGGAGGAGGAGGGGGGGGAGGAGGAGGGGGGGGAGGAGGAGGGGGGGGAGGAGGAGGGGGGGGAGGAGGAGGGGGGGGAGGAGGAGGGGGGGGAGGAGGAGGGGGGGGAGGAGGAGGGGGGGGAGGAGGAGGGGGGGGAGGAGGAGGGGGGGGAGGAGGAGGGGGGGGAGGAGGAGGGGGGGGAGGAGGAGGGGGGGGAGGAGGAGGGGGGGGAGGAGGAGGGGGGGGAGGAGGAGGGGGGGGAGGAGGAGGGGGGGGAGGAGGAGGGGGGGGAGCCTCAGGCCTCTGGCAAAACCCTCCACCTCCTCCCCCAGCTTGTTTCAAATTCTCCAACCTCACCTTTCGCTTCGGCGGACGGGTACAGTTTCTCCGCCTTGTTCAAAAATTTCAGCGCCTTGTCCTGTTCGCCATCCCGCACCGCTTTCCGCGCTATCCTCAAACACTTCTCCGCTTCATCCCTGTTGCCCTCCATCTTTTAAACCTCTGCCAGGCCGCCTCTCAACCAGGAAGTGAGCAAGATTCCACCCTGCCAGCAAGCGGCACCACCCGCCGCCAGAGCAGCCCAGCGGCAGATACACGCGCTGCCGAAATCTCTTTTCCCTTCTTGTTCGATCGCCGAGAAAAGAAAGGTGCAAAAGGGGCGAAATGGTCGGTGGCGAATCATCGGGTCCGCGACCTCTGACCTGCATTCGCTGCACCAATGAGAGCAGGTTGTGCCAGATTGACAGGCCCAGCCCTGCTGGGTTATTCATTGGCCACAAGACGATTCGCTCCCTGCCGGAAGGACTGGCCCGCTCACAGTGGGGAATGGGAAATGTTGGCTTCCACATCTTCTCCCGGTCAATCATGTTAACAGCTCTTCGACTGATCTCACCCACCCCGAAAAAAGTCCTGCAAAAATGAGGGGAAGACTCAGCAGGTCACGCACCATTCATAGGCAATCAACCTTTCGGGCGAAGGGGGAGTAACGACAAGTGCTGGGAATGCTCCTTCAATGTAATAATATAGATAAGGATGTGAAGAGATTTTGTAAATTAAAAAAAATCTGCAGATATTCTTCATTAACTAAAATCTCATCTGATCAGTTAGCATCCATTGGGAGGAAGTTAACAGACCAATGAGAAGGGTTCTGATTCGAACTGGTCATTTGAGTCCAACTGCGATGTGATCTGTATCCCATGTGGTCGCTCTGAAGGGGCTTCAATTGGAAATGTAAGCTATTTCTGTCTCCATGACCTGCTGAGTAGTTCTAACTTTTTTCTGATTTGTTTCAGACTTCCAGCATTTTCATCTATGGATGTCCAGCACTGTTCATCCACACTTTCAGATTCCTAGCATTTGCGTTTTGTATCAGCAATATCCTTGATACAACTGCTATCTCTAAAGAGGTAGTGCTAAGTAGACGAGTGAGCCTCAAGGTAGACATCTGATCCTGATGGAATGTTTCCTCGGTAACTAAAAGAAATAGTATATGTTATCATCAAGGCATTTGTGATCATTTACAAATATTCTCTGGACAGGTCCTGGCTGATTGGAAGATGTCATCTCATGCCTCAAAAGGGTTGTAGGTAAAAAAAAAAGCCTACTGGCTTCAAATGTTGAGAAAATGTTCAAGTTTAAGTTTATTATCATCCAATTGTACAAGTACAACCCAACGATGTTCTCTGATCCGCGGTGCAAAAACATATAAACACCCATCCAGACATAACACACATAAAAATAATTCATATGCCCTACATACATGCATATATAAAAATAAATATTGTTTAATAAATTGTAGAGTCTCGGAGGGCTTGTATGAGCAGTTCATTCAGCAATTTCACCGCCCCTGAGATGAAGCTATTCCTTGGCCTGGTAGTTCTGGCTGATACTCATGTATCTCTTTCCTGACGGGAGTAGGTGAAAGATGCTGTGTGTTGGGTTGGTAGAGGTCCTCAGGAAAGAACGATAGGCTTCCTATCTTGGTGTAGCCGTGATCGAGTGTGCTGGGACCTCTGGTACAGCAGGTTACATGCTGGTGATAGTTAGGCATAGTTTTCTAGACAGGCCTGGTTAAAATCACCACTAAGATTTCTTTTCTTGTTTACTGACTACTCTCTGTTTAAAAAAAAGGGTTTCACTTTTGCATGTGTCCAAACTGAATGTATCATTGTACCAATTTCTTGTTTACAGTGAAAGCATTTATCAGATGTCGGGTTCCATTCTTTTAATTTTTGAGGTGCAGCATATAGTCTGCGAAGCCAATTATATTGTATCATCTGATACCAAGCATTTATTGTATTTGTCATGGTGCCCACACATAATTCATTCCAAATTTCATTACTTATTTGTATGTTTAAATCATTTTCCCAATGGTGTTTGGGTCTGTATATTGCCTCATCTGTTCCTTTGTCTTGTAATACATATTTGTAATAAACTTTTAAATTATCAGTGTCCGTGATTATATATTCAAAGCTACTACCTTCTGGCAACTAGATTATTTCCCAGCTTTTCTTTTAATTATGTTTTTAATATGAAAATATTGAACCATGTGATATTCTATATTTATCTTTTAGCTGTTCAAATGTCAGGTTATTGTCCAGAAAAGTTTTTTTATCCTTGTAATTCCTTTTCTTGACCATTCCTTAAAATATATATTATTCATTGTGAAAGGAATTAATTGGTTTTGTTTCAGTATATTTGGTATTTGATAGATTATTATCTTTCGCTCTAAATGTGTTCTACTCCATATTTTTAATATATGGTGTAGTATTGGTAGACTATTATGTTGCACTAACCTCATTCCACATAAAGTACAGGTTCTGAAACACTCTCTCCTAGATTATCTAGTTCCATCCTAAGCCAGGCTGTTTTTCTCCTACCTTATAAAAAAATCTGTTAAGAATCTTAATTGGGCTACCCTATAGTATAACCATATAACCATTTACAGCACGGAAACAGGCCTTGTTGGCCCCTCGTTTTAAATTTGAGAACTGCAATTCCCCTCGTTTATATATCCCTATCAACTTTTCCAAAGCTATGCTTGGTTTCTTACCTTTCCGTAAAAATTTTCTATTAATTTATTCAATTTTTGAAAATAATTCCCATTACAGGAATAGGTAGAGTTTGAAGTAAATATTGTAACCGTGGAAATCAGGACTGCCAGGCTGGGAAATAGTTTCCCACAGGCTATGAGACTGAAATTATTTTTATACCTTTGATTATTTATGTCATTATGTACTGTACATTGTGTTTGTGTGGTCTGGAGAGATACTGTTTTGTCAGGTTTGTAGAGTACAATCAGATGAACTTGCCTGACTCTTTTCCCAAATATTAAATGCTGGACAGATCATGCAAACTATGCATGGCCAAAGGAACTCAGCAGGTGTGGCAACATCCACGAGTAGAAGTAGTGAGTCAATGTTTCAATCAACAACAGTGCACTGAATGTCACCAAAACCAAGGAGCGGATTGTGGTCTTTAGGAAGGAAAAACCAGAAATGTTCAATCCAGCGATCACTGGAGGAATCAGAGGTGGAAAGAGCGAGCAAATTTAAAATCCTGATAGTCACCATCACAGAGGACCTTTCTTGACTCTCATGTTACAAAGAAAGCATATCAGCACTTCTACTCCCTCAGGTATTTGCAGAGGTATAATGCATCAAAAATTTTGGCAAACTTCTACAGATGGGTAATGGAAAGTCTGCTAACCTTCTGCATCAGCTTGGTACAGGGCATCAATACCACCAAACAGAAATCCCTGTAAAAGATAGTGGACATAGCCCAGAACATCACAAGCAGAACTCCTTACCATCAAGAAAATCTATACGAGTCACTGCTGTCAAAGAGCAGTAGCAATCAAGGATCCATACCACCCAGGATGTGCTGTCCTCACTCCTGCCATCAGGCAAGAGGTATAGGTGCCACAAGACTCATACCATTAGGTTCAGGAACAGTTGCTACCCCTCCTTCAGACGACCAAACAAACTCATTCATTTAAGGACTCTTACTTTGCTCATTATTACTGAGTATTTCATTTTGCTCCATTGCAAAATGAGTTTGTTTATATCAGTTCTCAACCTTTTTCTTTCCATTCACATACCACTAAGCAATCCCTTACTAATCAGAGCACCAATGGCATAGGGATTACTTAGCAGCATGTGAGTGGAAAGTAAAAGGTTGAGAACCACTGGTTTACATCTTTTGTTTACATTTCTTTTGCATACACCACTTTTTGATGAATTTTTTTGCACTTCGCCCACAGGAAAAATCTCAGGGCTGTATGTATATATTCTTGACAATAAATCTTAGCCGTGGCCTCAATCTGGCCAACCGAGGACGTGCACATGTCTGTGAACAGGAAGGCAATTAATTGACATTCTTATTATTGTGACATTTTAATATACACCACTTGCACTGGGAAAAGTGCAGACCCAATATGCACCATCTACCAAAGCAATTCATGGAAGAATAAATCCTTTCCATTGTTCAATATCTTAATACAATTATTACCTACTACTGGCCATTAAGGAGAAAGGTGGTCCTGAACTATAATATGAAATTTAATTCATGATTTTTTTTTATTTTAAGTTTTGAAAGTATTCCCTTCCTCGTAGAAACCTTGGAGGAATATTCAATTGTCTCCAGTTTCCACGTGTGTTTGAACACCAACTTGACAGCCAATAGATTCTACTTCCACCTCATTTATTATCCATTATTTTCCCTTTACATGAGTAAACAAAATCTTGTAATTACAAAATGACACTAAATAAAATGACAAACTTGAAACTGATCATTCAGTATTGCAGTGAAAAGTCATGCAGTCTTTACTACAAAACTAAAGACTCGACCAAAAATCTGCTTAAGGAACTCAGGCCAGGAATCACCTGTGGAGGCAGACAGAAGGCTGCTTCCAATCAGGACTAAGTGTAAAGGGGAGATAACCAGTCTAAAGAGGGGAAGGGCAAGACAGAGGTTGGCAAGCAATAGGTAGATCTAGGTGGAGAGGTTGATGGCAGTAAACACATGGTGGATGGATATTTTTTCATGCAGAGGCTAGAAAGCAGCTTTCAGACTCTTCCACATCCCTTCCCCTGAACCATGACCACACCAATGAGCATCACACCATGGTGCCTCATTTCATCTTAGCATTTCACATTGCCCCTCCACTGCTTCCAAACCAGATAACAATTTATCTCCTACCCAAGATCCACAAACAGAACCACCTTGAGTAACTGCCCCACTAAACATCGCAACCATCTTATCCCTATTCATCCAGCCCATTTCAGAATCTGGAATATCTTGCAAGATCTCCACCATTTTAACAACTTCCAATTCCTTCATCCCACTGCCTCATCTCACCATGCACATTCAGCCCCATACACCTCTATTCTCAATTTCTTTCTAGATCAAAGATCCAGCAGTTCACCTCCACCAACACTCTCCCCAACCAGGCAGAAAATCACAACTTCTATTTCAATTCCTCTCATTAATCACTTATATGGGAACGCTATTAGATCTTTTTTATTGGCAAAATGGAGTATTCTTCCATCCATACCTACTTTAGCACCACTTATCTTTGTTACATTTAGCACCAAATTCGTGTTGCATCCTACACCAGGAGCAAAACTCTACTTAAAATCAATTTCCACCCTGCACTTAAATTCACTTGGACTGTTTCTGACAACTGTCCTTTATGGATCTAACTCCATCTGAGGAGATAACTATACACTGATATCATGCCCACAGCTACCGAGCAACAACTTCCTCCCAGCCATTGCAAGGACAATTTCTGTCTCACATCCAGGTGAGGCTTTCCACTTTAAGCTATCAGAAATGTCAGTTCAGAAGTTTCCCTCTAGTGGTTGGCTTGGTCATTACCTTTCACCCTCCTATAGAACAGTACAGCACAGGAATAGGCTATTCAACCTACAGTAAAACATGAAAATCTGTTGAAGTAAAAATACTGAAGAAACTCAGGTCAATTTCCTTTATAGAGCAAGAATGAAAATATATCATTGACATTTCAGTCTTGAGCCCTTCAAGATATGGAAAAATGTCAGCAGGCTTCTTTGCTTGGACAACTGTTGATATTTTTCCCCATACCATGAAGGTCTAAGGCCCAAAATGTCAGTGATGTATTTTTACCTTTACTGTACAAAGGACACTGACCTGATTTTCTCAAGCATTGTGTTATTTCCATTCAGCCTACATGTCTGCACCAAATAGTGCCCAATCAAACCAGAATTCTGCTGCTTTCATTTCAGATTTATTGTCAGGGTACATATATGACATCACATACAACCCTGAGATTCTTTTTCCTGCAGACAGCAGAATGATAAAATCCCTCAATCCCCTGCACATTCATGCATCTAAAATGCCCCCATTGTTGCAGTGGGTCAGGCAGCATTCATGGATAGTCATAGAAATGGAATCCATAACATTCTAGTCTCAGAGGGTCAGGGGCCCAAAATATGAACTAATTCTACTCAGGGTTACCCTTTGACTTGTCAAGCTCCTCCAGCTTATTGTTACCTCTAACAATAATTACCATACTTCCATCACCACCTCTGGCAGCAATATTAACACGAAAAATTCATATTCTTTCCTCTAACACCTTGACTTTGATAAACCTGTGACTCAATCTTTATATACTTCAATTAGATCACTCCTTCACTCCAGGAAAAGTAGGCCCATCCTAGCTGTCCTCTCCCCATAACTCAAATCCTGGCAAATCTCTACAACTCAACCAGTTCCTTTCCTAGAGTATGGCAATCAGAACTGCATTCAGCACTCCCAAGTTCAACATGAATAAAAGCTTTATATCATATGCATGGCATTTGCCTTCACCACTTGTGGCCATTTTCAAGGAACTATGAAGATTGAGCCCAAGGTGTTGTGAAAGTCTGAAATATTCAAACCAAGGGACCATTCTGTCCATGGCAATACTAACATTTATACATACAAAAACATCAGAACTATTTGTAAACCTCCAAAGATAATCCTGATCACTCCTGCAAATGTCAATTCAACCATTACTTGTACCAAAAACAAACTTGCAAGGAATAACAAGTGGCCAGTTTTTAAAGTGGCACCTTAGTTGAGGAATTACATTTGGGTCTATATAGTCAAATTCTAGCTAGCATTAATAGAATTCCTACTGATGGAAGTGCCATTTGTCCATGCCTGTCAAATCCAACATCCAAGTTCTACAGGTCATACTTCCTGAATGTATGCTTGAATGATTTAAAATGTGTTGCAAAATATAATCCAGTTGAATTCTGCAAGTTAAGCAACTTCTGGGCAGGAAAGAGAATGCTTGATATTTCATACCAGAACCCTTCAAGATTAAAATTTGGGGTTAAAATCCAACTATCAACTGTTCTTTTTCTCCCGCTCATTGCTTCATTTGCTGAGTTCCTTCAGATTACAGCATTTGCCGTTTCTTTGCTTTTTAGATGTGTTGCTAAATTTATCTTTTTAGCACAAGTTCTAAACTAACAAGGAGTTTATCTTATCCTAACTATTCCAGGCTATCTTTTCTTAGTCAAATGATAGTCTGGTCCTCAAATCTGCTCTTTATCTTGGAGTACCTCTTAAAGTGGTGGCCCAAAATATTAGTAGGCAAATTGCAGTTCAACTCTATTCAAACAACTTACTGATCTTTGTGACCTTGTATTCATCACATTGACATCTCAAATTCTCCACCCACCCCCAAATTAATTTTGCTTACCCTATTACACCAATTCACTTTGGAATTACTTTGCAAGTTTGCATCAAGGAACAATAATTGCCAGTACTGAAGCATATCATACTACAGACTGGAAAAGTAACCCAAATGCTGGAACTGAAATCACCATGGAGAGTAGCTTCAGTAGATGAGTGGCACACCACTGTAAAGCTAACCAGGCAGAGGAATTTAATGTTGTTCATGTCAATGACAGGTATTGCACAATTATTGCTCAAGGTAACTCAACTCTTCCAAAGATTTTTTAATGCATTTTATTGAAAACTTCACCCAAAGTACAATCAGACAACCCATCTAGATTCAATTTCACTCCAAAAATAAAGTTATACAAGCAATAAGCTCTTCCTGCATTTAAAACATTGCATTAGGGCCTCAGAAAGGCAGCAACCAGAAAACATCTCCATCTTATTCAGTTCCATCAGATAGTCTTTTGCTTCCCAATACCATTGCACAGGGAACTATTACTGTTAAGCTTTATTTTAAAATGACCCCTCCCCCCCATATATGGAGATAAAAGTTTTTCCTAATCATCACATTTCAGAAGTCCAGTGTCTTTCCAGCTAGATCCTCCAAAATTTCTACAGCTGATTAAACAGAGATGGAGTCCTGAGTTAATGAACTAAAAAATAAAAACAGCACTTGATCCTCAGACAGTCTTCTGCTGCCCTTTCTTGCCAATTAGAGATTTGTGGATGTGTGGAATGACACCTGAAAAAATAAAACAAGTCAAATGAGGCACCACATCACGAAACTGATACAAAGGTTTAGTACAATTATAGGTTTGCTACAACCTTCAGAAGTCAGATCAGCCCAATGTTTCTGACACCTTGAGTGTTAAATCTAACCATCCTATTCTATTTCAAAGCCTGATCATCCCACTCACAAATGTGGAAACATTCAGATCAGTCAGCTATTCCATTTTTTTGCACAAAAGAACATTCCTCAACCCTTGAGCCATCAAGTCACATTCTTGTATACTTAAATCTGCTCAATTTTTGCAATGCCAGTGTATAGCTTGAACTCTCACTACAACACTTACCACCTCCTGCAATGGTAGCCTTGATTAAAGAATCCAGCTCTTCATCTCCTCTGATTGCAAGCTGCAAGTGGCGAGGGGTAATGCGCTTCACCTTCAAGTCTTTGGATGCATTTCCTGCAAGCTCCAGTACCTGGTGAGATAAACCAATTAAAAACAAGCACACAACACTCTTCTGAACAAGACTGCTGATACTAGGAACAATATTAACACTCTTGCAAATGAAGGTCCAGCCATGAGTAGCAATGTCATGTTGAAAGTTTACAAAATATTGATGTACAATCCTGGTCACCACAAGGATATGGTTGTGCTGGAGAGTGTGCAGAGTAGATTCAGTAGGATGAATTTAGTCATGAGGAGAGATTGAATAATTTGGAATTATTTTCCCTGGAGCAAAGATGGGTGATCCAAAAGGCAATACAAAATATCAGTGAATAGATAGTAGTCAGAATCTTTTACCACTCTCTCTACCCCCCCACCAAAAAAGTTGGGCATCAAAAACGAGTTAAACAAATCTGCAGAAGCAAACCTGCAGATGTTAAATAACCTGTTGAGTTTCTCCAGCATTTACATTGTTCTGTGCAAAAAGAGAAGTTTAAGCTAAGGATTTCAAATGGGAACTAAGGGAGGTTTTTTTTAAAATGTGAAACTTGCTGCCAGAGATGATGGAAAAGCATTTACACTTAGAGGCAAGGTATATGGCACTATGCAGTTAAATGGGATTATCGTCACTGGAGAAAAGGTCAACATGGATAAAGTGGTTTGTTGTTAAAAACAGAAACGTTGGAGCAACTTGGGTCTCGCAATACCCATAGGAGATAAATATTTATAACCGACGTTTCAGGCCTGAGCCCTTCTTCAAGATGCTGAGTTCCTCCATCATTTGTGCTTTTACTACAATCATTATGTCTGCCCTTGTATTTCACTCCAAAGTGGTTCCTTGGCTCAAATAACAGCACGAAAATGAAGCCACTCGGTCCCTCAATCCTACCCCACCATATGACCAGAGCTGTGACCCAAGTTGGGCTTTTGCGTTCCTATACCAGTTCCACAATTCTACGACTTGAGTAGGCCTCCTCTAACCCCAACACAGAGCACGATCCCTCCGAATACCACCCCCTCACCTCTGCGGTCAAGTACTCCAGGATGGCCGCGCTGTATACCGCTGCCGTGGCGCCCACTCGGCCGTGACTCGTAGTCCTCGACTTCAGATGTCGGTGAATCCGACCGACCGGAAACTGGCGGGAAGATTAAAAGAGAAACAGCAGATTTATTTCCCCGTTTTCCCGCTCCGCCGCCTCGACTCCGGAGGCGCACCCCCTTTCTCGCGGTTTAATTGTTTGGTGGGCGGCGCCCGCCCGAGCGCCCGCTGGCAGTTGCGGCTCGAACCCAGATCACGGGGTCAGCGCGCGGCGCCTGCCACTAACCTGCAGTCCGGCTCGCTGCGAGCGGGAAACCGCTTTAGTTTTCGCCTTGCCAGAGTCTTTACCCGCTTTTCCGCCAGCCTACCAAAGAGGGAAAAGACAGAGAAAAATAAAACGTTATCACGCTGCGCAGGGTCATGGTGAGAGTGCGCAAAAAAAATGATCAGTGAAAGCGGGTAATTCCAGGCGGGCCTACGGCCTTATGGCGCTCACCATTGCCGCCGCGTGTCAACAGTACTCAGCCGGTTTTTTTTAAAACGCTCTGCGCTCCCGCCTCTGCGCTGGCTGTCGTATTTATAGTCAACCCAGCCGACATCCGGGCCATTGGAATCGGAGCAACCCACCAAAGGGAAGCGGCGCGGCTCGCGAGGCTTCAGCCAATCGGAAGAGGCCCGCGAGCGGCCAGTTGGGGGCGATAAGGTGGCGTGTGTGGGGGCGCGCGCAGTGCACGTGGCGGTGCTGGTCAGTGCTGCAAGTCGAATTAAGGAATGTTTGAACTTGTATGTAATCGGAGTTATGCAGAACGCGTCAAAGTGCAACTCTTCCACGCAAAATGAGTCCATTGCCATTAATGCAAAGAAGCGCATTCAGTGGAGACGAGAATGGATGGGATCGTTTGTGAAAGAAAAATAAAAACGAGAGAAAGTGGAAAGAAGCAACAGAACATTTTCTGAACCAAATGAACGTCAGGAGCATAAAACGTTCCGCCAATGTTGGGGAGACTTTTGCATTAAGGAGATTACAGAACATTCATTTATCCTCTCATGGTAGGCAAATTGTGCTGGAGAGAGCAGGGAAAAAGAAAGACGCATTCCTGCAGCATCGTTAACAACATAATTTATAGCCCATTCACGGTTTATATTGCAGCCATTTACTTTCTAAGGAGTAATAATTTTTATGATTAAGGATCAGATTGATTACACCAGGGCCATTATAGATTTTATCAAACAGCTGTGGACGAATATGTCCCCACCAAATCATTCAGTTTTCCTAAACCAGAAGCCCCTGGATGATCAACTTTGGAAGTGCTGAGACCCAGGCATTTAATTCTGGAGACCTGCAACATTACACAAGGAGTGAAGTGGAGAATAAAAACAGTGAAGGGTACCCCATTATTGTGACAGGTCTTAAATGACATAACCTGCTACAAAACCAAAACCTGCGCAGTAGAAGGCAGCAAAGCTTTACTCCCAGATTTGACCACCAGAGCAAGGAAGAACATGTGCACTCTCATGTCCCCTGATGATCCATCATTGTCAGTATCTGATGATTGGCGGCTGCCTTCAAGAGAGTGAATCTGAGGAAAGCATCCTTTCCGGATGGAGTACCCGGCCGAGTACTGAAAACCTGTGTTGACCAGCTTACCAATGTATTCATGCATATCAACCTCTGGCAGGGCATGTTACCCACCTGTTTCAAACAGGCCTCAATTAGACCTATGCCCAAGAAAAGTGTGGTAGATAACTAATGACCAGTAGTACTCACATCCGTAATGATGAAGTGATTTGAGGCTGGCATTGAATCATATCAGTTACTGTGTGAGCGGTGATGTGGATCCATTCCAATTTTTTCTATGGCAGATGCCATCTCACTGACTCCACACAAAACTTTCAACACCATCATCCCCTCAAAACTGATCAGCAAACTCCAAGATATGGGCTTTAATATCCCACTGTGTAATTCGATCCTAGATTTTCTCACTTTGAAACCACAATCAGTGAGGATTGGTAAGAACATCTCCACAATCTTCATCAGTACCGGAGTACCACAGCACTACATTCTTAGCCCCCTGCTCTATACACCTATTACTGTGGCTTGGTACGACATTAACACCGAATTTGCTGGCGACACCACATTAGTGGGTTGTATAAAAAGGGGTGATCAGTCAACACAGGGAGATTGAAGCTTGGCTGAATAGTATACTAATAACAATCTTGCACTCAAAGTCATCAAAACCAAGGAATTGATTGTAGACTTTAGGAGGGGAAAACTAGAAGTGTACAATCAGTGATCATTGGGGATCAGAGGTGAAGAGGGTGAGCAAATTTAAATTCCTGCAAGTCACTCTCTGAGGACCTTTCTTAGACCCAACATATGAATCTCATTGTGAAGAAAGCATGTCAGCGCCTCTTCCTCAGAGGTTTGGTATGATATTGTAAACTTTAGTGCACTTCTACCAATGTTTAGTGGAATGTCTGCTGATCTGCATCACAGCCTGGTATGGGGGCTCCAATACCTCTGAACAGAAATCCCTGCAAAATGTAGTGAACACAACCCAGCATATCAGAGGTAAAACTCTTCTACCATCAAAAAAATCTATGCGGAAAGCAGGAACAATAATCAAGGACCTACACCATCCAGTACATTCTCTGTTCTCGCTGCTGTCATCAGGAAAGATTCGTACCACTAAGACTCGTACCATCAGGTTCAGGAACAGCTGCTACCCCTCCACCATCAGACTCCTCAACAACAAACTCAATCAGGGACTCATTTAAGGACATTTGCCTTGCATGATAATATTGAATATTTATTTTCTGTATTTCAGTCAGTTTGTTTACATTTCTTTCTTTGTTTACATTTATATATTTTGTATATTTGTATCTTTTATTGAATACAATTTATTTTAGCACTACTGATAAGTAGAAATTTTGCCTGGTCTCTTTTTTAATGTTTTTTGATTTTCATACACTCACAAAAATTCAAACAACCAATACAATCACTTTCAACACTCATATAACATACAGAGTCTGTATTTTCCCACCTCCCCTACCCCATTATATGTGGTCATATAAATTATACAGATATAAATATTGGTGGGGTCCACGACCCCTAGGATAAAAGCCCAAGGGAAAAAATAAAAAAACTAGGTTGTCTAAATAACGGGTTAAAGAATAAAAAGAACTAAAAAACAAAACTAAAAAAGCATGTCATCTGCATCATGTCTTACTTTCTTAATCCCACTCATTTCCCTGCTGGGATGGATTGTTACAGTACCCATGTTTCAAAGAGGGGGCTGGTCAAATATGTGTTCCAATGTATTTCAAATAGGGTTGTCACACTAATGAATATGTCATATTTCATCCTTAGATTGTATGTGATTTTCTCCAGAGAATGCAGTTCTGCATTTCCCTATTGAATAGTGTGGTATTTAATTGGGAGTCCGACTTCCACGTAACTGCTATACACTTCCTGACTACTGACTTAAACAAAGTGAATTTGTTATTTGGACAGTCTAAAACTCTCATCCCCAATATCTCCCAGAAGGTACAACTCTGGATCCTGCGGAAAATACACTTTTGTAATTTTTTCCCCCAGGTCTTCCCAGAAGGATCTTGCCTTTGTACACAGCCAGGCTGAGTGGACAAAGGTTCTAATCTCCACACCACACCTAAAGCACATTTCTGAAATTTCTGGCTTTGATGTATGTAATTTTTGTGATGTGAGGTACAGCTGGTGCAAGAAATTGTATTGCACCAACCTGTATGTGGCATTGATGACTCCAGTCACACTGTCCAAACACAGGTCTTGCCACCACTCTTCATTGATCAAGTCTGACTCCCATCTCTTCCTTGACCTGTGTAAGCTCGGCTTTGGGCCCTCCCTTTGGAATATGTAATACATTTTAGAGATAAATTTACACACATTCCATTTTGAATTTGAATCTCCACACTACTACATCTAGGTAGGGTCCCAATTTTTCCCTTAAGAAAGATCTTATTTGAGGAGTCACATGATGAAGTAGTGGCCAGTAGGAGAATACCAGCCCTCTCCAGAAAAGAAGAAATAAAGTGAAAAAAACACAAAGATAAAGGTGTGGAGAAAAGAAAGAAAATAGCACTCAAGAAGGAAAAAACAACGGGAAAAATAGTTGCATGAACAGGCAGGGAACCACCATGGAGAGAGGAGCCCGCTCCCTGAGGTTAGTGGCGACCTTGCAGAGTTGCAACCTCCCGACCGCGGGACTGCAAAAATGGCTCTGCGCCAAACAGAAGTGCCCAACTGCGCAATGCGCACACCAAGGAAAAAGAAAATACTGACAGGGGGGGCAGCTGAGGAGTGAACTTACACAGTGCGAGAAGGGCTCTCAGCTGGAAGAATAGGAAAGCGACAGAAAAGGGAGTGATAGGAAAGAAATACAGATATAGGAAGCCCAACAGATAACTAGCCCAGAAGAAGAGAACCAACAGCAAGAAGCTATGCAAAAAAACACCCAGCAAACTGAGGCAAGCAGCTCAACAAGAAAGTCAGAAGAGACACAGATACAAGGAAGAGAAGTAGAAGATACAAACACAGGTGCAGACACAGAAGAAGAAGAAGACCAAGCTCAGCACAGAGGAATAGAAGGTAAAATAGATGGACAGTATATCGATTTTAAAAAATTTCAAGAACAAATGAAAGCATTAAAAGAATGGTTGACTTTAGAATTTAGTGAAATGAAAAGAAAAATTAAAAGTACAGAAGAAAAAGTGAGTAGAATAGGGAATAGACAGAAATAGGGAAAAGATTAGAAAATGTGGAAGAATGAGAAATGGCTGTAGAAATGGAAGTGAATGACTTAAGAAAATTGAAAGACAGTGACAAAAAAGTTAAAGAGTCACAAGAGTTGTTAGCTCAGGAGATGGAAATAATAGAAAACTATAGTAGGCGAAACAATATAAAGATAGTGGGCCTAAAGGAAGATGAAGAAGGCACAAATATGAAAATTTATAAAAGAATGGATCCCAAAAGTCCTGGGAATGCCAGAAATACAGGAAGGAATGGAAATAGAAAGGGCACACAGAACACTAGCCCCGAAACCACAGTCACAACAAAAACCAAGATCCGTTTTAGTAGAATTTATGAGATACACGACAAGAGAAAATATATTGGAGAGAGCAAGGAATAAAATTAGAGAAGACAAAAAAACCATTGGAATACAAGGTTCAAAAAATATTTTTTTACTCAGACATAAGTTTTGAACTCCTAAAGAGGAAGGAGTTTAACACAGCAAAATTAATCCTAAGGAAAAAAAGCTATAAATTTATGTTAAGATATCCAGCTGTGCTTAAAATATTTATCCCGGGGGAGCAAAACAGACTGTTTTCGGATCCGGAATAAGCACAAGAATTTGCAGAACGCTTGCAGGACAGAAGGAGAGATGAAGAGATGTAACAAGAATGAAGAACGATGACAAAATACATATAAAGATGTAAAAATAATGTATAAGTAAGAACCAAAGAAGGGAAAGAAAAGGGAAGTAAGGGGGAGGGAAAAAAGGAGGGGATAAAAAATAAATAAAAGAAAAGAGGGTGAGCTTTGTTAAATGTGAAGATAAAAGTCTTCTGGAGGGGGTTGGGTGGGAGAGAATAACAGTCGCTGCGAAATCATTTGACGCGAGTGAGTTTGCAATCTAAATAGAGAGGGGAGTTGTGGTTTCCCAGCAAGGGACAAGGGGCAACTCAGAGAGGGGGGGGGGGACACTTGGAGTTAAGGGAATTTTACATGTGGGAGTTGTTGAAATATATGTTTTAGAAGTGTTGTCATACATTGAGTTCAAAAAGGGAAAACTGAGAGATGAAAATGGGGAAAAGGGGAAAGAAAGGTGGTGGTGAGGAAGCAGAAATGAGGTGTAAACAGAGTATGAAATGGCCATGTTGAACTATATGACTATAAATATTAATGGAATACATAACCAAATTAAAAGGAAGAGGCTATTAAATTTACTAAAAAATGAAACAATTAGATACAGCATTTGTGCAGGAAACGCATCTAACTGAAGTGGAACATAATAAATTAAGGAGAGACTGGGTAGGGCACGTAATGGCAGCATCATATAATTCAAAAGCCAGAGATGTAGCTATATTAATCAATAAAAATGAATCAATCAAAAAGAGGAGGAAATAATAGATCCAGCAGGGAGGTACGTAATGAAAAAGGATCAGATATATTCAGAATTCTGGAATTTGGTCAATATATATGCACCTAATGAAGAGGATCAAAACTTTATGCAAGATTTTTTTTTAAAGATTGTAGATAAGCAGGGGAATATATTGATAGGAGGGAATTTTAACCTTAATTTGGACCCGAAGTTGGATAAAACTGGACAAAAGACTAACAAAAAAAAATAAAGTTGCCAAATTTATGGTTAAATCAATGCAGGAAATGAAACTTATGGATATATGGAGGAGGCAGCACCCAAGGGAGAAGGAATACTCATATTATTCGAGTAGACATAAAACATACTCAAGGATTGACATGTTCCTGTTGTCAGCCCATATTCAAGGGAGAGTTAGGAAAACAGAATATAAAGCTAGATTGCTATCTGATCATTCACGCCTGTTATTAGCAATAGAAATGGAGGACATCCCATCAAGAACATATAGATGGAGATTAGTCTCCATGCTACTTAAAGACAGGAATTTAGAGAATTTATTGAATGCCAAATTAAAATGTACTTTGAAATAAATATGGAATCAGTGAAAGACAAATTTATATTATGGGATGCAATGAAAGCCTTCATTAGAGGGCAGATAATAAGTTATGTAACTAAGATGAAAAAGGACTACAATCGGGAAATAGAACAGTTGGAAAGGGAGATCGTAAGTACAGAAAAAGAACTAGCAACAAGAGAAGATATAACAAAAAGAAGAGAATTGGCGGACAAAAAATAAAATACAAAACATTACAAACGTATAAGGTGGAGAAGAACATAATGAAAATAAAGCAGAAGTATTATGAGCTAGGAGAAAAAACGCACAAAATATTAGCCTGGCAACTTAAAACAGAACAAGCTAAAAGAACTGTATTGGCATCAAGGAAAAAGGACAAACAAATTACATATAACCCAACAGAGATTAATGAAAACTTTAAGGAATTTTATGAACAATTATACTGAACCGAGAACGAGGGGAAAGAAGACAAAATAGATGAGATTTTAGCTAAAATTGAACTACTGAAATTGCAAGAATAGGAGCAAAACAAATTGATAAAACCATTTGAAAAGAGAAAATACAGGATATATTAAAAAAGCTGCCAAAATATAAAACACTTGGAGAGGATGGATTCCCAATAGAATTCTATAAAACATTTAAAGAGTTATTAATTCCTCCTCTCCTGGAAGTAATGAACCAGATAGATACAAAACTTGCCAGATTCATGTAAAACATCAATAATTACAGTAATACCAAAGATGGGGAAGGATCCACTAACAACAGCATCATATAGACCAATATCTCTACTTAATTCAGATTATAAGATAATAGCAAAACTATGAGCAAACAGATTGGCTGACTGTGTACCAAAAATAGTAAAACAAGATCAAACTAGATTTATTAAGAAAAGATGAATAGTGGAAAATGTCTGTAAATTCATTAATTTAATCCATGCAGTTCAAGGAAATAAGACACCAACAGTGGCTGTTGCTTTGGACGCAGAAAAAGCCTTTGACAGGGTTGAATGGAATTATTTATTCAAAGTATTACAGAGGTTAAACCTACCAGAAAGATTAAAGCATTATATAAGGGACCATTGGCGAAGGTGACAGTAAATGGATATGTATCATACCAATTAAAATTAAGTAGGTCAACTGAGTAGGGATGTCCACTATCTCCCTCACTGTTCGCATTAGCAATAGAACCATTGGCAGAACTGATAAGAACAGAAAATAAAATAAAAAGGATAAAAAAAAGGAGTATAAAATCAATTTATTTGCAGATGACATCATAGTATACTTAACAGAACCAGAAATATCAATAAAAGAATTACATAAGAAATTGAAAGAGAAAGGAGAAATATCGGGGTTCAAGATCAAAAGTGAAGTGATACCAATGAATAATACGGATTACACAGAGTTTAAAAAAGAATCACCATTTAAATGGCAAACACAAGCAATCCGATACCTAGGTATTAGATTTGATAATAATTTAGGCCACCTCTACAAATTAAATTATCAGCCATTAATGAAGAAATTACAGGATGACTTAGAACATTGGAAAGAATTGCCACTAACATTGTTAGGGAGGGTAAATTGCATTAAAATGAATGTCTTCCCAAGGATACAATACCTATTTCAATCGTTACCAATTCCCTTAACAGAGAAATTCTTCAATGAACTGAAGAGAATAATGAGGAAATTCTTATGGAAAGGGGGGAAACCGAGGATAGCACTAGATAAATTAATAGAGTGGTACAAACAAGTTGGTACAAACTTTAAAAATTATTATAGAGCAGCACAATTAAGGTACCTATCAGATTTTTATCAGACAAGGGAAAAACCAAATTGGACCAAGAAAGAGCTAGATAAAATAGGGGAGAAGGGACCAGAACATATACTTTATAAGTGGGATGAAAAACTGGTGCAATATAAAAGCTCACCAGTACTGCATCATTTACTCAACATATGGAAGAAGATTCACTAGAAAGGAAAATAACAAATTACCAACTACCAAAATTATTATTGACGCAAAATCAACTAAACCCTTTCACAATTGATAACCTTTCATTTAGAGAATGGGAGAGAAAAGGAATTAAAAGAATAGAAAATTGTTTTTTGGGAAATAATTTATTAACATTTGAACAGTTGAAGCACTAATATGGAATAACTCATGGTACAATGTTTGCATACCATCAACTGAAAGCCTACTTAAAGGATAAATTGGGAAGCAGACTGAGATTACCAGAAGGAAGCAGCTTTGAATATGTGATTACAGAAACAACGATAATAAAAAGATTTATAACAAACATGTTCATCAAGCTGCAAGAGAAGGAAAATGATGAAATAAGCTATAAATCCAAACAAAAGTGGGAAAAGGATTTAAACATAAAGATAAAAAATGAAATATGGGAAAAGTTATGTTCTGGAACTATGAAGAATATAATAAACACGAGGTTATGCATGATTAGTTGACCTACTTAATTGGTTACACAGGTTATATATCATGCCCCAAAAGTTAAATAAATGGGATTCAACATTATCAGATAGATGTTTTCACTGTAAGAAGGAAATGGGACCAACAGTACATGCAATTTGGGCATGTGAGAAAGTGAAAAAGTTTTGGGAAGATCTAAATCAGGTATTAAATAAAATCACAAAAAGCAACATACCAAAAAATCCAGAGATCTTTCTTCTAAGTAATATAAGAAGTAAAGAATTAGGCCTCAAACTGGATGAAGCGCAAAAAAGATTTATTATGATAGCCTTAGCTGTCGCAAAAATATGTATAATGTCAACTTGGAAATCAGAAGAGAGCCTGAGAGTACATCAATGGTACATTAAAAAGAATAAATGTATTCCATTGGAAAAAATAACATAAAATTTAAAAAAGTCACATTATTTCAACAAATTTGGGAACCGTACATGTAACACAACAGAGAGGGCCTACCGCGGACCTCCACCCCCTAAAATGATAAAATGAGAAGAAGACAAAATGACTTGATCCAGTGTGTAAAAGCAGATTACACAATTTTCTTGTTTATTTTCATTGTGTGATGACATTGTTTAATGGTTTTATTGTGTTGTATATGTTGAACGTTAAATGGGTTTGGAGGGGGATGGGAAGGGGGGGATGGAAGGTAGGGGTGAAAAAAAGGGGAGAAAATGCCACTGTGTATATTTAAGAGGGAAATGTTTGTATGTATTTTGATTGATATGGTTCACAGTGTGAAAAATTTTTAAAAATTTAAAAAAAGAAATATCTTATTTGTAGATAGCAGAAAAATGTTCTGTTAGACAAATCGTATTTGTTCCTCAACTGCGCAAAACACAAGCTGTCTTCGCTTGTAACAGTCCTCAATACACCTGATCCCTTTCTGGCACCAGGTATATTGGATTTTATTACCCAGAGTAGAGAGTATTAGGTTGTTCTTGGTCAAAGGTATTCCCCATCTTCAATTCAATACATTGATTTATTCTTTGCCATATCTGAAGTGCATGGGTTTATCCGTCTTCTTTGAAATTAATTTACTGTCCCACATATATATAAACTCACCTGCTATCTTTTCGCCTATTGCATGTAGTCCAATTTGTGCCCAGGAAAGGGATGGGGTGGGGCGGTGGGCCCTCCCTCCAAGAGTGATAAACCTTGCCTGAGCTGGCCAGTAATATTTTTTGAAATCAGGTAATTTTAAACCCCCAAATTATAGTCCCATATTAACTTTTCCATGGAGATTCTAATTACTTTACCATTCCACAGGAACCTTCTGACACATTTGTTGAGCATCTTAAAAAAGCCCAGGGCCACACAATCGGTAATGATTGAAAAAGATACTGGAGCCTTGGCATTACCTTCATTCTGACACAGTTGACTCTGCCCACCAGTGTTACGGGCAGAGTCCTCCATCTACCAAGGTTCCCTTCAATATTCTGGAGCAAAGGGAGATGATAAAGTTTGTATAAATTGCATAAATCTTTTGTCTACTTTTATCCCCAGATATTTAATGCCTTCTTGCAGCCACTTAAATTGACTTTTCTGTTGATATTGTCTATAATTCCCCTTTGTCAAAGACATAATCTCATTTTTGTCCAAATTTATCTTACACTCTGAGACCCTCCCATAATCTTCTAATGTGGTCCTCAGCCTGGTCAACGACCACCACCTCGCCACACCCCAAGGTCTGTTAAAATTCTAACATCGTCACGAAAAGGTAGATTTTGTGTTCTACCTGGCCCACCCAACCCCCTTAACTTTGTATGCTCTTGCTTTATTTGGTGAATCTCATGCAAAAACACTATATCTGTCTGCATTTTTTAAAGGTGTGCCAAGACACATCTCTATCATCCATTTATCCCATTTACATTAAAACTTACAAATTTAATTGTCTTATCCGTTATCCCAGAGCCCTTCTATTATCAATAGACAATAGACTGTAGGTGTTGGAGTAGGCCAATTGGCCTATCAAGCCAGATCATGGCTGATCATTTCCCCCTTCTGATATTTATCTTCCAGCCCATTTGTCTTCCACTGACTCCTGGCGCAGATGTCCATGCTTGAAACAAAACCTAAACCTAAACAAACTAAAAAAAAACTAAAACCAATAATTCAAGAAAATATAAACTATACTCCCAAATAATCCCCCTCTCTCCCCCCTGTTCTACCCCTACCCTTCCCAGCTCGACTGTCCAAAACAGGCACCAACTCTCCCACAATTTTGGAATAGCACCCATCTAACATTTGCCGCCTCCTCCGCCAAAGCTCCCAACATACATTTCCTCTTTAAAACTTTAATCATCGTGATAAACAGTGTAATCATTGTTTTTATTTACATTATTTACAACCATATCACCTCTTGTCTTTGGCCCTCCATCATATTATTGCCTTTAGGGGATCCTCCTAGGCAGCGGCCAGGGTGTTGGTAAATCTAAACGCCTCTTTGGCTTCTACAAAGAATCTCTTCTCACCCCCAGTCCGGAACACCTTCAAGGTCACTGGATGTAACAGTGTGAAGCCAATTCCTTCATTTCTTAAACCTTTGTTTTAACTGAATTGAACTCCTTGCACCTTTTTACAAGCACCATGCTTCTATCATATAAAATAAAATATATTTTATATTTTTATAAATATGTCTTTAAAAGAGATAGATTGTGGGGGTTCAGTGTAGGTCACTTCACAAACAGAGTTACAAAATACATCTCATTTAAAATGCAAGAGCTTTGCTGAAACCAGACATTCAGACACAAGTCATTTTTGCAAAGACAATGGAACTGCTTTGGAAAGAATTTCAAAACCAGGTGCAAATGAAAAGTCCAGGCTCAAGTGTTGATAAAGATCTTTCAAGGATTGGGTTTGGAGCCTTGGGAGGAGGTTTAGTATTTACAAGCAGAGAGAGAGAGTTCTGCTGTAGCTTTTGAGGCTGCAACATGACAAACTGGCAGGTTTATTGAAAACCCATTTTGAAGTTCTGAGTTCAGCCTGTTGAAAACCATTGTAGTCCTTTCAAGAGGAAATGGCTGGCTAGATTGTTTCTCCTGAAATAAGGGAAAGAAAAGGAACTCTAGTGACCTGGAAGAAGGGATTATCATTTGGAAAACCCATGATGGGGCAAATTTCTTCAGCAAGACATTGAAGTGACTGATTGTAAGAAATCAGTTTGTGTATGTCCAATGAGCAACAAATATCTCTCTGAAACTAACAAGAACCTTCCTGAACGGTAACCATTTTTCCTTTAAGCACCAGAGCCTGGTGAAAATACAGAAATGTTAACTTCTGTGCACAGTGGAAGAATTGCCTGATGCCAGTGAACTTGGAGAAGTGAGAAGTGAATGACTGGACTATTAAAGCAAAGAACTTTCCTGAACATATTCACATTACATACATGTGAACTTAGAATTAGAAGGGGGTTAAGTTAATAGTAATAAGTTAAATTTGATCCTGTTTATATGCTTAAAGGTAATTAAAAGCAACTTTTGTTTAAGTAACCATTTGTCTTGGTGAATTTCTATTGCTGCTGTGTTTTTGGGTCCTCTGGGCTAGTAACAAAGATAAAAGAGGACTGCCCCCCTCCCCACCCCACCGATTTCCACCAGGCCACCTCCCTCCCTGGGACCCCAGCTACTGCTCGCAGAATCTTTTCACTGTCCTGATATTTCAGAAGTTTTATTGGCACCGAATAGGCCTCTGTCCCGGACCTGGCCTGGGGAAGAAAGACTGGTAGGCCCTTTCTATCTGGAGACCCTCCCCCACCCTATTCTTTACCAATATCTTGGGGATCCACTAGAATCTTTCCCTTCAATCCTCTTTCTTATCCCTACAATTTTTATATTGTTTTTTCTACTGAAATTTTCTAATATGTCTAATTTTTCTCATTTATTTCCTTGTCCCTTGCCCAACCATTTCTCTCATTTTCTAACCTTTCTATACAGTCATCCACCCTCTCCTCCACTGCTGTCACCCTCCCAGACAGTTCCCCCACAGCTCTCCTAATTCCTCCTATTTCTGCTGACGATACTCTCTTTAATCTATTTTCTGAGGCTTCCACCACTGCCTCCATCACCTCTCTAAAGTCTTTTATGGAGAGTTCCAAGCCCTTTCCCTCTGTCTTCCTCAGTTCTGCCTGTGGCATCGGCCTCCCCCCTGTCAGCCACACTCTTCCTCCCCATCCGAGCTGCACCCTGTATCTCTGACGTCTCTCTTATGAGGTTGAGTTCGCTCCTGTTGTCTCCGTATCACCCCTGCTCCTCACGGGGCTCCCCATGGGTTTTAGGCAAGGCTGCTTCCACAGTGCTGCCTGTGATCCTTCCCTGACCTTTCAGTGCGGGGCTGAGGCCGCCGTGTCCTCCTCCGCCTCTCTGACGCTTCCAGCCCTTTCCTGCCATCACTCCTGCTGTTCACAGGGCTCCCTCTGTGTTCCTCCTCTAACCTGTGAGTGCAGGACCAGGGTCATCTGCATTTTCCTCCTGCTCTCTGTCGTTTCCCACACCACTGCTTCCAGCCCTCTCCTGCCATTACTCGTGGGGCTCACCTTGGAGTGCAGGCGTTGCCTCTCCCACAGCGCTGCCTGCACTTTTTCCCAGGCCCGCATCTCCAAACACTCAAGGAAGGGAATCCATCTGTCCGTGGATACCTCGAGGAGGGTCCGCCATTTTCTTTTCCACGAGGCTGCTGTTCCTTGTTTTGTCATGGCACTGGGGTTGACAATTCTTTCTGGATATTTTTTTCCTTCTTCCCCATTTTTTCAGTGTTTATTCTTTCTTCAGGTACTTTTCCACTTCTCTATCCTTTATCTGCCTGTTTTGTTCTCTCTAGAGTCCTGAGTTTCATGTCTACCCCCTTCTCTACATCCATATGACTCCCTGTGTGGCCCTCATTAAAAAGAATCTCAAGGTTGTTCATGATATCAAGTACAGGTAGCCCTTGACTTCTGACCTATGGGAGTATGTCCACCCGCAATACGACCAAAATTTTTTTAAAAATCTTTATTAAAACTACATTAAAAGTATTATATACAGTGGAACCCCATTATAATGCAAAAAAGTGGGGTCATGCTAAATTGGGGTCAATAAATGGTTGTAGTTACAGTTGAAATTAAAGCACAAATGTAGTTTTTAGTAAACCAACTGTCCCTGCTCCTGGCAGCAGCCCAAGGTTCTTCATCCCTGCGGCAGCCATCTTTATTAAAGGTACTGTACTGCACATATGTTGGCATTCTTCATTAAAAGTTCATTTGTTGAAAAATACTTTAATACCTTGTTAACCCATGTGTGCTGGGGCGAATCTGACTTACGTCCAATCTGAAGTTACGAATCCCAATTATGTCAGGGAGTACCTGTATGTACTCTGACAATAAATCTGAACTTTAGGACACACGGCAAGTCATTAAGGCAAATGTGCTCTTGAAGTAGCAATGTGATAAAAATCCACTAATATGTGATTGAGAGATAAACAATGGCCCAGGAGTTCCAGAGAAAACCCTATAGCTGCACTCCAATGTAACTTCAAGGGCTTTTTACATCGAGCTGATAAATTTAATGTCAAATTGGTTCTGGAATAAATTAAATTGGTTCTGGAATAAATTTTATTTTGCCTTCCTAAAACACTGTTTATCAACTGGTTTAATGTGTTATCATATTATCCAATCAGTAAATCTAAATGAATTTCAATAATCAAAAAGTTACCATGTTTTCTAAAATTAAAAGTATGTGTGATGTAATTTATGGTGTAAGTTTATGATATATTGTGAACAGAACCAGACTGCATTAACATTTTGAGTAAACCTTTTACATTTTGTTTGAACTCCTTGTGTCTCATGCTGTTGTGCTGTAATTAAGATGATAATGAGTTTATTTGCATCTACATTGTACAATGTAGACAGGCACCAAAATTCTTACTCACTGCAGCTGAACAGATACTTTGCCACTAAATCTACAAAACAACTGCATTGAAACTAGATAGGTCAAACAGTGTACTTCATATAGCAAAGATAAAGATACATATCTACTGTTCTGGGCTTGAACCCTTCCTCAAAGTATGACATATAAAGTAAGTACACTGTTTGACCTATCAAGTTTTTCCAGCATTCTATTTTTACTTCAATCATGGTGTCTGCAGACATTTGTGTTTTACCAAACAACTGCGTTGGTATAATTAATTGAATTAAAAAGCAAACTATACAATAAACATTCAGTTATCCTAGTGCAAAAAAGTAGCTTTGTGGGTTTGAAATGTCTACAGGTCTGCTTGCAAATAACCTCCATCACTGCATTTTCAATGTATGCAACAATAAATTTGAATGAAGTTTGTTAATCTGTAAATTTAATAAAATGCATCATGAGAGACTAAGACTTGTTTATGTTGACAAAATGATGGGATACAAAGATCCAGTCATCAAAAGTGATAAAAGTCTTTGGGAATATTGAGTGACCACATCTATGTAAGGTGGGCTTCAGAGCTTATGATTAATCACAGAAAATATGAAATGCAAGCTTGAGAAATAAGAATGGTTACAGAAGTTATGGTTAGCATAGCAGTCAGTGCAATGCACATCACCAATCTGGGTTTGAATCAATGGCCCTCTGTAAGGGAGTTTCTATGTTCTCCCCATGACCACGTGGGTCTTCTCTGAGGGCTCTCGTTTCCTCCCATGTTCTAAAGACAATTGGATACTTGGGTGCATTTGAATGTCATCAGCTCGTGACCGGAAAGGCCAGTTCCAAGCTGCATCTCCAAAATTAATAAAAATAATAATTAAAAAATATTAGCTGGAAAATATGGAAACATAGAAATGGCCTCCTAATATGGATATGACAAAAAATCAGGAGGTAATGTGCAGATCATCAGTGGGAGTTATGACGTGAAATTCAGTCCAACATGAGTGAGCACAGTGGTGTGAAAAGTGGGTTTGATGGGAAGCTCTGTCAACATTCAAAAGGGAATCATTCAACAACAAATTAGAGCAACATTATGGGAAATGAAGAAACCTAGTCTCTATGCGCAGGGTTAAATGAGTACAGCAAGTCAAAATAGTAGAAGTCAAATGTCCCAAATGAAAGAAAACAATTACAAATGAAAACCAGGTTTTGCATGACTTTGAGGACAAACTATATAAATAGTGCAATATAAATAGCATACATTGCCACTAGCAGTGACGTTTAAAAAAAATCTAAATTAATGGAGGTATTAATAACCAAGTAATTTATATAAATATTGATACACCCCTTGCAGCCGGCCACGTCACCACCAGGGCATGGTTTGAGCAGGGCTTGCCGCTGATTGGCTGTCCCGGATGTGTCGGGCCAGATTGGACCCCCTGTGATCCGCTGGTGAAAATTGGTCGATTCAACCGCTATTCCTGTAGCCTATGTGAGTGGGCATCTCATCCCATGTGCTGCCTATCTGATCATTGGGTTCGATGGCTGGTTCCTGCGTCGGCCTGTGGATTGTGGGCCGCTACACACAGCCGCACCCCCCCTCCGAGGACTGGCAATCAGGACTCTGTCTTTTGGAGGCTGACCCCTGCGCCGTGGGGTTGGATGAGTGACTGACTGGTTAAAGTCCAAATGGGCTGGTTTCAGCCCATCGAGCATGAAGGTCTCTTCCCTACCGCCAATGTCTAACACGCAGGTGGAGCCATTGTGTCTGATGATGCAGTATGGCCCTTCATAAGGTCACTGAAGTGGTGGCCAGTGAGCTCCGCATTGGACGAATATATAGTGAAGTCTGCAAAGTTTTTTGGGACAAAGGTGCTGGCCTGTCTATTGGCTCTGGGCTTAACTGGGGTAAGTGAACCCAGGCGCTCACGCAGTCAAGACAATGCAGCTGCCAAGAGCTCCCCCAAGTCCTCAGAAGCTGTCACGAATTTGCCCAGGACGACCAGGGGTGCACCACAGACCAGAGGCAGAGGATGCCTCAAGATCCTCTTCTGGGGCGGTATGGATACCTAGCAGTACCCAAGGTAGATCATCGGTGCAGTTCAGTCTGGTGAGTTAGGCCATCATAGCTGTCTTCAGGTGCCTGTGGAACCTCTCCACCAACCTTTTGGCCTGCGGATGGTACGCTGTGGTGTGGTGGAGTTGGGTCCCCAGGGCATTTGCTAAGGTGATCAACAGGCTGGAGGTGAATTGGGACCTGCTATCAGATGTTAATTGTTCAGGGATCCCGAAACATGCCACCCAGGTTTTCAGTAATGCCCGTGCACACGCATCCGTAAAGATTTCAGGCAGCAGGATCACTACTGGCCATCTAGTCATCTGGTTGACCATGGTCAACAGATACCATACACCTCTGGATGTAGGTAGGGACCCCACAATATCTATGTGCACATTGCTGAAACGGCAGCGTGCTGGTTCAAAGGTCTGTGGAGGGGCTTTAATGTGGGTCTGGACCTTGGATGCCTGGCACTGAGTACATGGTTTGGCCCACTGAGTGACTTCTTTGTGAAAGCTATACCAGACACACCTGTTAGCCACCATTTTAACTGTAGTCCTGATAGTAGGGTGAGCCAAATTGTGGACCAAATTGAAAACTCCCCTCCTCTATGCAACTGGTTTACCAATTGAAGTGTCACAGACCAATGTTCGGTTACCTGGGGTGATCAGGATGACCTCTAGTTGCAGGCCGGTAAGTGCTGTCTGGGATGCCAGTATAACAGGGTCCGCTTGCTGCGCATCTGCCAGGACCTCATGGTCGATACCCGGGGCAGTGTCGTGCACTGCTAGGATAGCTGAACATGATGGAGCATCAGCTACCACATTGGACTTGCCAGCAATATGTTCAACGTCTGTCGAAAATTCAGATATGTAGGACAGGTGCCACTGTGGCCTCGTTGACCACGGGTCTGTACCTTGCTGAAAGCAAAGGTAAATGGTTGGTGGTCGGTGTAAATTTGAAATTCCTGCCCTCCAGGAAGTAATGGAAATGCCAAATTGCCAGGTAAAACGCTAACAGCTCCCTATCAAAGGCACTGTTCTTGAGTTCTGGTGGCCTGATATGTTTACTGAAAAAGGCCAGCAGCTGCCACAGTCCATTAACCAGTTGCTCAAGTACACCCCCCGACCACTGTGCTGGTGGCATCTACTGTGAGGGCGGTCGGGCTGTCTGTCCTGGAATGCACAAGGAGGGTGGCTTTGGCTAGGGCATCTTTGGTTGTGTGGAAAACCTCGGTCGCCTCCTGTGTCCATTGAATGTCTTTACTGGGCTCTGTCACGAGGGTAAATAGTGAACTCATATGAAGTGATGATAAAAATTGACCATACCTGCAAACTCTTGCAGTCCCTTCACGGTTGATGGTCTGGGAAGGAACGAATAGCGTCCTAGAAACATAGAAGATAGGAGCAGGAGTAGATCATTCGACCCTTCGAGCCTGCTCCGCCATTCAACGAGATCATGGCTGATCTTAAAGTTCAGTACCCCGTCCCCGCCTTCTCTCCGTAACCTTTAATACCCTTATACTGAAGAAATAGATCTAATTCACTCTTAAATAGATTTAATGAACCTGCCTCTACTGCCCTCTGTGGCAATGAATTCCACAGATTCACCACCCTCTGGGTAAAGAAATTCCTCCTCATCTCGGTCCTAAATGGTTTGCCTATTATCCTCAAACCATGGCCCCGGGTTCTGGATTTTCCCATCATTGGAAACATCCCATCTGCATCCATTCTGTCCAGTCCTGCCAGAATTTTATAGGTCTCTATGAGATCCCCTCTCAATCTTCTAAACTCCAGCGAGTACAATCCCAGTTTGCGCAATCTTTCCTCATAAGTCATTCCTGCCATTCCAGGTATCAGCCTGGTGAATCACCTCTGCACTCCCTCCATTGCAAGAACATCCTTCCTTAGATCAGGTGACCAAAACTGCACACAATACTCCAGGTGGGGTCTCACCAAGGCCCTGTACAGCTGCAGTAAGGTATCCTTGTTCCTATACTCAAACCCTCTTGATATGAAGGCCAACATACCATTTGCCTTTTTAACCGCCTGCTGTACCAGCATGCTCGCCTTCAGAGACTGGTGTACAAGTACCCCTAGGTCTCTCTGCACTTCCCCATCTCTTAATCTATTGCCATTCAAATAGTAATCTGCCCTCCGGTTTGTATTACCAAAGTGGATAACCTCACATTGATCCACATTGTAGTGCATTTGCCATGGATCTGCCCAGTCCCTCAATTTATCCAAAACACACTGGAGCTTCCTGACCCCCTCTTCCGTGCACACAACCCCTCCTAGCTTAGTGTCATCTGCAAATTTGGAGATATTACATCCAATCCCCTCATCCAGATCATTAATGTAAATTGTGAACAGCTGGGGTCCCAGTACAGATCCCTGTGGCACCCCACTGGTCACCGCTTGCCACTCAGAAAACGAGCCATTTATCCCAACTCTCTGTCTTCTGCCTGCCAGCCAGTTCTCAATCCACATCAATACTTTGCCCCCAATCCCATGAGCCTTGATTTATGCGGGAAGTGACCATTCAGATAGGCTACAGGAATAGCGGTTGAATCGACCAATTTTCACCAGCGGATCACAGGGGGTCCAATCTGGGCCGACACATCCGGGACAGTCATTTATGCAGGACCTTATCGAAGGCCTTTTGGAAGTTCAGGTACACCACATCCACTGGCTCTCCCCCATCTATTTTACCTGTCACCATCTCAAAGAATTCCAATAGATTTGTCAAACACGATTTACCTTTTGTAAATCCATGTTGACTCTGTCCGATCCCTTCTCTGCTAGTCATATGCTCCGCTATAACATCCTTAATAATGGATTCCATCATTTTGCCCACTACTGATGTAAGGCTCACCGGCCTATAATTCCCCGCTTTTTCTCTACCCTCCTTTTTAAATAGTGGGGTAACATTAGCTACCCTCCAATCCATGGGTACTGATCCTGAATCTATCGAGTTCTGGAAAATAATTCTTAAAGCATCTGCTATCTGACTGGTCACTTCCTTAAGTACCCTAGGATGTAGATTATCAGGCCCTTGGGATTTATCTGCCTTCAATCCCTTCAATTTCCCCAAGACCATGTCCTTAGAGATACTGATTTCTTTCAGTTCCTCCCTTGCATTAGTCTCTATGTTTCCCAACATCCTTGGGAGGTTATTTGTATCCTCTCTTGTAAAAACAGAACTAAAGTAAGAATTTAATTGGTCTGCCATTTCCTTATTCCCCATTATGTATTCCCCTGATTCCGACTGCAAGGGACCTACTCTGGATTTCACCAATCTTTTCCTCTTGACATATTTATAAAAGCTTTTGCAGTCGGTTTTTATATTTGCCGCAAGCTTACTTTCTTAATTTATTTTTGCTCTCTTGATTAATTCCTTTGTCCTCCTTTGGTGCATCTTGAACTGTTCCCAGTCTTCGGTTGTGGTGGGCAACAGCCTGGCCCCATGTTGGTCAATACAATGGCCCAGGAAATAAATTGTCTCTCAGCCAAACTGGCACTTGGCTGGATTGATGGTTAAACATAGCCACTTAAGAACAATAGCCTTAAGAGAGCAGTATGCTCAGTGCAGGTGTGGCCGGCTATTAAAATGTCATTGAGGTAGACAAAGGCGAAGTGCAGATTCTGGCCACTGCATCCATCAACCTCTGGAAAGTCTGAGCCGCATTTTTCAGCCCGAACGGCATGCAGAGGAATTCAAACAAACCAAAGGGGTTATGATGGCAGTTTTGGGAATGTCATCTCGATAACCCCTGATGAGGTCCACCTTAGAGAATATCCATGCCCCTTGCAGGTTAGCGGTAATGTCCTGGATGTGGGGCACAGGATACCTGTCAGAAGTGGTGCCCTCATTTAGATGGTGGTAATCTCCATGTGGCCTCCAACCTCCTACTGCCTTGGGTACTATATGGAGAGAGGAGGCCCATAGGCTGTCGGAGCACCGCACAATGCTGAGTTCCTCAATCTTACAAAACTCTTCTCTAGCCAGATTAGGTTTCTCGGGGGGAAGACGCTGTGTCCTGGCATGGAGGGGAGGGCCCTCCATAATGATTTGGTGTCATACCCTGTGCTTAGGCTCCACTGAGTTGAAATGGGGCATAGTGAAGGAGAGGAATTCCGCTAATACTCGAGCAAACTCGTTGTTGGCAGTACTCTCCGAGTGTAGATGGAGGTTAGTAAGTTCGGTGCCCTTGAGTGAGAGTGTACGAAATGTCCAGGCACGTACCAGTTGATGTCCCTTAATGTCCATCAGTAACAAGTTGACCCTGAGGATGTTGGCACCCATTAACAGTTGTTGTACGGCCGCCACTGTAAGCTTCTAAGTGAATTGTCTGTCCCCAAAGTGGAGAGGAATTGTACAGGTGCCAAATGTCGGGATGTTGGAGCTGTTTGCTCTCGGCCCACCTTGCCGCTGTGAGTCTCTAGGCTGGACGGGGGAAGGACACTGTACTGTGCCCCGATGTCTACCAAGAAACATCAGCCCGACAGGGAGTCTTGGATGTGGAGAAGGCTATGCATTTGGCCGGTCATTAAAACTTGGTGTTTCCCTGGAACGGGCAGGGGGAGCGGCATCAATGGGCCTCAGAACCCCACCTTTGATGATAGAAACAGTACAGCTGACTGATGGGGTTCGTCATTCGGGTGGTTGGTTGGTGGACTTCCTGGCTGGATGTTGCTTACTGTTTGAGCATAGTGCAGGCATCCCTCTTCGCCACCCATAGCAGGTCTGCTTGGGCAGCCAACTTCCTGGGGTCATCAAAGTCTTCTGCGATGAGCAGCCGGATGTCTTCAGGCAGCCACTCCAGGAAGATCAGCTGGAACACTGGGCAAGAGGAGTGACCATCATTGAAAGTGAGCACATCGCTCATGAGGGTGGAAGGGTCCCTGTCCCCTAAACCATAAATGTGCAGCTTAGAGACCGAAAGTGTGGGTTAGTAGCTCCTTGATGGCCACATACTTCCCTTGCTCCAGGGGCTGCTGGAGGAAGTTGATGATGCGTCTGCAGTGTCTTGATTAAGGGCATTGACCATGTGGTAGTAGTGCATGTCTGGCGAATGGCAAACTGCATCTCCGCCTGCTGGAACCACACCCATGGTTGCAACATCCAGAGGCCCGGCAGCTTCAACGCTACGGTGTTGGTTGTAGGTTGTTCCTCCACCGTCAGGTCCAAAGTGCTGTTTGGAGCAATCGGGGTCGCTACTATTATAGCTTGAGATATAAGGGGGTTATAGCTTGAGGATGAAGAAAGAAGACTCACAAAGGGAGTGTAATCGACACTGACTTTATTGGACTGTAGCTTTGCTTTTTATAGGCAGCTGGCCACGTCACCACTGGGGCGTGGTTTAAGCGGGGTTGGCTGTTGATTGGCTGTACTGGATGCGCGGGCCTGGATTGGACCCCCTTCAATCCACTGGCAGTGATTGGTCAATTCAACCACTATTCTTGCAGCCTATGGGAGTGGGCATCTCATCCCGTGTGCTTTTTGCTTGATTGCCATATTCTACAGCTGTTTCCAGTGTCAGCCCGCAGAGCAGATCACAGGCCGCTACAATATCAAATATCAATTATGCCTCTGACCAGATCAATAGATTGCCAGGACAAAGGAAAACACAAAAATATTCTTTAAGTATATTAAAGTATTCAAGAGAATTGGTTAACGTAAATATCACCATGGCCATCTTTGTGTGGATCCACAGGATATGGATGAAATCTTTAAATAAATTCTTGAATTTAAACATACAGCTCGTTAATAGGCCTTTCTGGCCTACAAGCCCAAATATACTAATTAACCTCAAAATCCTGTTCAGTTTTGGAACATAAATAGGAGCAGGAGTAGGCTATCTGGCCTGTTGAGCCTGCTGCCCCATTCAGTCAGATCCTGGACTTGGCTCCACTTACCCACCCATCCCCATAACCCTTAATTTCTCTATAATTCAAAAATCTATCTACATTAAATAGCTTTAATGAGGCAAAGCTTCATTGAGAACAGAATTCAATGAAAAATTCTCATCTGTCTTTACCAATGGAAAGATCATGGAAGCTAACGAATTGAAGCAAACAAGATACAATGTCTCGGACCATGTACAAAGTGCCAGGGAAAAGATGTTGACAGCTTGGACCACATTAAGGCAGGCATGACCTCAGGGCCTGATCAGGTACATCAGTGGTCCTTGTGGGAATCTAGAGAAGAAATTCTGGAGGCCCTTTCAGAGATATTTATATCATCTCTGTCCTTGGGTGATGTGCTGGAAGACAGAAGACCAATGTTGTGCATATTAAGGTAGCAATTCTAGTGAGATGTTGGATAGGCTGTATCTTTATCCTAAAGCAGGGGTGGACAAATTTGCTTAACGCAAGAGCCACATACAATAAACTTCGGATGTTTGAGAGCTGCAAGATACGAAAAAATATTACATACATGTTTTTACTCTTACATGCACATTTTGTTACAAAACTTATATAGAAATATTAAGAAATACATGTACATAATATTTATTCATGTATGTAGTTTTTAAACTGCTGATTTGTATTAGTTTCAATAATCAAAAAAGTACATACAATATAGCAATTAAATTGTGGACCAATTTTTAGGGTAAAATTTAGGGGGAGGTCGACTATTACACGCACATTTCTTTTAACTGTTGTACCTGCTTTGTTCGAGGCGTCAGGAGCTTCGATGGGCTGATGGTTGGGGCCTCGGTAAGATTCTGTGGCTGGGGTGTCAGGAGCTTAAATAGGCAGATGGCTGAGGTGTTGGGAACTCGGATGAGCTGGTGGCCAAGGCACCGGGAGCTCAGATGGCAGACAGCCAAGGTGTCGGGAGCTTGGATGGGTGGGTGGCTGGGGTGTCGGGAGCTTTGATAGAAGGGCAGCCAGCATCAGGAGCTTGAATGGGCAGAAATCCTGGGCCTAGGTGAGAGTCCCCAGTCACATGTGGCTCTGACATATAATGCGATTTTATGATTTCTGTCTCAGCCAACGTATTTCCGTCAGCCGCACTTTACACATCAAAGGGCTGCATGTAGCTTTCAAGGTGGCAAGAAGCACTTTGAAGATGAGAAACATTCTGGTAGGTCCAGCAAAATTTGGACAATTAAAATGTCTGGTCCTACATCATGAGCAATAGGGAAAACTACCAACTATTGTGACAAGATTAACTTTTCTTGGGAGTGACTAACTGAATGTGTTGAGGGTGTTTTGATAAAGCATATTTGGTGTGAATATGCTCTATCTTTAAAAATGCTTCTGGAACAATATGAATGTATAATTAAGGATTTTAAGGACAAGGCATAAATTTGCATCAAGCTTATATTGGTTGTTTTGATATATATATGTGCACTGGATGCTCAGAAAAAGATAAGTATGCACTGATTTTTTGTGCAATTTAGTTGACATTCTAATTATAACCACCACGTAGGAAGAATTTTGGCTATTTGAGGAACTGTTCAGAAGATCTCATCAAATGTCAACCTAAAGAACAGTAAATGTGCCAGGGTTCAGTGGAAGTGATTTATTTAGGTTGTTAAGCTGGTGAAAATGGGCTGCAGCCCGTTAAAGTTAAAATTTAGGACATTCAGCCTAAGCCAGAAAACATTACTGAGTTTTATTTTATTTTTTTCAACAATACAGCACAGTTGAAGACCCTTCCACTTCATGAAACCAATGTAGCCAAATTACACCCAATTAACCTACCAACCCTGTACAGTTTGGAGAGTGGGGGAAAACCAGAGCACCCAGAGAAAATTCATGCATATCATGTACAAACTTCTTACAGATAATGGTGGATTTGAACCCTGATTGCTGACACTATCCTGCCAACCACTACACTAACCATCCCACAATCATTTACTTTGCAATTTCTACTCAACTTTACCACAGCATTAATTGAATATATTAATTAGTATTTTTAAAAATATTTTATTTTCAATACTCATGCAAATCCAAGCAAACAATATGGTACATTTTCCTTCCACGGATTATAATTCAGAGTCCATCATTTTTCCCTCTCCCTTCCCTTATTCCCTCCCCTGCCCTCTCTCATAACTTATATAGATAAACAATTACATAAAAGAAACAACATGCTACCGGACCCCAAGTATTAAATAAATAATTAAAGGTAGGGGATAAACAATGAAAATGAGAATAAAAATTAAAATTTAAACTAAAACATGTTGGCTGTGCCACACCCTTCAGTTCACTCTCTCCTTTATATATCTGGTTGGATGGTTTATTTCTTTTCTCATTACTCAAAGCACAAGGCTCAAAAAGTTAGGTTGGGGGCAGTGTGGTGGTGGGCATAGATCATATCTGTGCTTCTATGTGCTTCACTTCAGCATAATCTTCTCCAGGGAATGCAACTCTGCATTTCCACATTCTATCATCCAATACTAAGCTGAGAGTCGGACTTGTTAGCAATACTATACACTTGCTGGCTACCAACAAGGCGACCTTCACAAACTGAATTTGGTGTTCGGAATTTCTAAATTGTATTTCCCCAATAACCCCAGAAGGTTCAATTACATATCCTCTGGAAAATCCACTTTTGTAATTTTTTTCAAAATGTCCCCCAGGATTACCCACCCCCGCCCCAGAAGGATCTCACCTTTGGACATAGCCAGGAGGAGTGGATAAAGGTTCCAACCTCTACACCACATCTAAAACACATTTTTGAAATTTCAGGCTTTGATTTATGTAATTTTTGCGGTGTGAGGTACAACCAATGCAGGAAATAATCTGGGGCATTGACAAATCCTATCATACTATTCAGACACAGGTCTTCATCAATTGTTATGTCCAGTGTAACCCTGGCTTTGGGCCCTCACTCTGGAATAAGAAATATATCCTAGAAATAAACTTGAACACATTCCCCTGTCAAATTAAAACCTTCATGGCACCACACTCCATTAGATTCATTCTTGGTCCTAATTTGTCTCTTAAGAAAGATCTTAATTGCAGAAAGAAGAATGTTCTGTTAGACAATCAAAATTTGATCCTCAGCTGTTCGAATGACATCACCTGCTCCTGATCATAACATTCCTTGATACACCTGATCCCTTTCTGCACTAAATGTCCAGGATCTTATTGCCCAGTCATGGCTGTTAAATTGTTCTGGGTCAAGGGCATATACATTGATTTATTTTATGCCATGTCTGGCATATGCTTTAGTATGGGGTTGTCCGTCTTTTTGGATATTAATTTAATGTCCCATTTGTATATAAATTCTCCTGCTATCTTTTCCCCATTGCATGTAGTCTAATTTGTGCCCAGGAAGGAAGGCCCCCTCCTTCAAAAAGTGAGGCAATAAACCTCACCTGGGATGCCCAATAATATTTCTTAAAATCTGGAAGTTTTGGACCACCTTGGCATCACCTTCATTCTTATACAGTTCACTCTACCCACTGATGTTATGGGTAGAGTTCTCCATCTTACCAAGTCCTCCTCGATCTTCTGGAGCAAGGGAAGATAATTTATCTTATATACATAGTGTAAGTCTTTCTCCACTTTTATCCCCAGGTACTTAATGACTTAATGCCTTCCTGCAGTCACTTAAATTGGCTTCCCTGTTGGTAGGGTCTATAATCCCCTTTTAGCAAAGGCATGATCTCGCTTTTGTTCAATTTACTTTATACACTGAGAACTTCCCATAATGCTCCAGTGTGGTCCTCAGTCTGGTCTACGAATCCCCTATCCCTCAGGTCCATAAAATACACTATCACATCATTAGCAAAAAGATTGATCTTGTGTCCCACCAGGCCAACCTTGAACCCTTTATGTCTGGATCCCACCTAATAGCTTCCACCTAATGGCTCAATGGCCAGTGTGAATAGCGCTGGGGTCAATGGGCAGCCCTTTCTACTGGATCTACTCAAAAGGAACACTGGAGACATCTGCCTGTTTGTAATAATTTTGGCCTGGGTTTTATGATAGTGTCCTCACCCAATTGTTTGTCCCAGTCCAAATTTCTCCACTACCATGAACAGGAAGTCCCACTCCAATCTTTTAAAGGCCTTTTCTGCACCCAGGGATACAACCACTCTTTGGTCCACCTCCAACTGCGCCAGATGTATTAAGTAATCTAGCTACATTGTCTGCAGATTGCGTTTTCCACACAGACCCCATCTGATCTGGTTTTGTTAGTTTTGCCAAGTGTTTCACTGACCTATTGGCCAATGTTTTTGCTATAATTTATAATCTGATAAATAGTGATATAGGCCTATAGGAGGCAGGCTTCAATGGATCCCTATCTTTTTCAGGTTCATTGTGATTATTGCTGTTGAAAAAGACTCCAGGAGGATATGCATTTCTGCTGCCTGATCCACCACCTTCATAAGAAGGGGCATTAAAAGGTCCTTGAATTGTCTATAAAATTTGGCAGGGAACCCAACCTCTCCTGGGGATTTACCCACCTGTAGAGTGCTCAGTGTGTGCTCAATCTCTTCTCTAGTGAAGGGGGCATCAAGACCCTCTCTCTCTCTCTTCCTGATCCAAATTTGGAAGTTCCAATGGAAGCACGGAATCGTCAATTTTAGCAGGTCCCCCCAACCCCGATTCTGATTTACACAGATCTTTATAGAACTTACAAAATGTATTGTTTATTTCTTTTGGCTTATACAAAATCTCACCTTCCCCCATTTGAATCGCATTAATTGCATACATAATGCATTCATTATTTTTGACAATGTTGATGAGGCAGGGTCAGTCAGCAAAAGATGAAAAGTTATCTGCAAGAAAAGCCTCAAAATGATGCATGATGACATCAATTAAGTGACATAGCTAGCAACTTCTGGAAAGAAGTCTGTTATTACCTTTATGGCAGCATCAAGAATGTAGAGCTTCTGATTCAGTATTTGTCAAAAATATCTCGAGGAAGTCACAGCAAGTACAGTAAATACATAGTAGTGGAAATCAAGTAATATTTTTCTGTTTATTCAATTCCATATTTATCGTATATGTCGTCAAATCACTTTTATTTATTGTTCATACCATAATTAATAATAGCTCAGAAAACAGGATCAGAGAGAGAGCAGATTTACATAAATATGAACTTTTAAAAATCATTTAAAACCCCACAATATACTAGTCCACATATGTTTGAGGAATTGAGGAGCCTGATGGCTTTGGGGGAAAAACTGTTGCACAATCTGGACGTGTGGGCCCGAATGCTACTGTACTTCCTTCCAGATGGCAAAAGGGAGAGAAGTTTACAGGAGGGGTGTGTGAAGTCCTTAACAATGTTATATGACTTCTGCATGCATCATGTCTCGTAGATGTCTGCCACGGTAGGAAGAGAGAACCCAATGATCTTCTCCACTGACTCCACTATTCTGTGCAGGGTCTTACAGTCTGAGCTGATGGTGATGCAATTGCTCAGAATGCTCTCAGTTCATCCTCTGTAGTGAGGATGGAGGGTGGAAGATGAACTTTCCTCAGCCTTTGCAGGAAGTAGAGACACAGCTGGGGTTTCTTGGCTACGGAGCTGGTGTTAAGGGACCAGTTGAGATTCTCTGCCAAGTGCACACCAAGAAACTTGGAACTCTTGACGACCTCAATGGTAGAGCTGTCAGTGGTCAGCGGAGAGTGATCCCCTCACATCCTTCTGAAGTTGACAATCTCCTCTTGTTTTATTAACATTCAGATACAGGTTGTTGGCTCTGCATCAACCCGTTAGCGACTGTACCTCATCTCTGTATGCTGATTCATCATTCTTGCTGATAAGGCCCACCATGATTGCATTGCCGGCGAAGTTGATGTGGTTCGAGCTGTGTTTTGCTGCACAGTTATGAATCAGCAGTGTGAACAGCAATGGACTAAGCCCACAGCCCTGGGGGGTGGGGCCCCGTGTTCAGTGTGATGGTCTTGGAAGTGCTGTTTTTGATCCGGGCTGCCCGAGGTCTCTCCGTCCGGAAGTCAAGAATCCAATTGCAGAGGGAAGTGTTTAGGCCCAACAGGCTCAACCTCTCTATTAGGTAGTGAGGTATGATTGTATTGTATGCTGAACTGAAGTCAATAAACAGCATTCAAATGTACGTGTCCTTATTTCTCAGATGGGTGAGGGCTAGATGGAGGGCAGTGGCGATGGCATCATCATCTATATGAGAAATGCAGGAGGTCCAGTGAGGGGGGTAGCAGGAACTTGATATGCCCCACGATTAGACTCTCAAAGCACTTCATGATGGTAGACGCAAATGCAACAGGGCGGTAGTCATTGAGACAGGACGCTGATGACTTTTACAGCATGGAGATGACAGTGGCAGCTTTGAGGCACATTAGAACTACGGTGCTGCTCAGGAGACGTTAAAGATGTCAGTGAGAACATCTGCCAACTGACCCATACATCCCCTGAGAACTCTACCTGGAATGTTATCCAAGCCAACAACTTTCTGTGGGTTGACCTTGCCTAACCCTCACCTCACATTGGCCACTGATCATTTGGAGGAGAGGTGGTGAACATGTACTCATTTGAATATATGTAATAAGGAAACATAAAATGGTGCTTAAAATTTTATTGCTGCTCCAAGACTGCAAACTGAAAGGATTATTCCATAACATTTCTTTCCGGAGGACTGAACAACCCTTAATACAAGTTGGAGTAAATATGTAAAATATTATCACTAATGTAAAACTTTGATGTGAAATTTATAAGGCTGGGTTGGTTCTTTGCAACAGAGGTTTTGGGGGGAAAAATTGAGGCTAATAGAACAAGTGCCTGGAGAGGAGTAAATAGGAAGAGGGATGCATCATCAACAACTCCAAAAGACTGGAAGTTATGCAAAACTAACAGGCTTTTGTTCACAATAGAATGAAAGCTCGTCCATGCTGGTTGACTGTCCAGAACTGGGGAGGGGGCTGTGGAAGTTATCTTTATTCAGGAGTCTGTGGGTGGAGCCACAAGTACAGTCAGCCAATGGGTATGCCCCAACAGATGGTTTACCACAAAGGGTATCTCTCTTTTAGCAGAGGAGTCAAGAATGAGGACCTATAAATTTAAAGTTAAGTGACAGAAGATTCGAGGTAAAATGAGATGATAAAATCTTTCTTCCTGAGGGTAACATGGACCTGGATTTTGATGCCTGAAAGGACAGCAGAAACAGAAAGAATTTCTCATTGTATTTAAACAATAATTGTTTCCATGCCTGCAGTGATATGGACCTAGTTGTGGACGTTGGAATTAAGCTTGGAGTCAGAGTTCAACAGCAGAAAAACAAGCCTTTTCAGTCCAGTCAACCAAAGTTTCTATCTAAGCTAGTCCCATTAGCCTGCATTTGGCTAATAGTCGGCTGAATTTTTTTATATTCTCCATCAGAGCCTTGATCATTAAAGGGCCAATGTACTAAACATCTTGCTCAGCACCGTCCACCTGTGTTCCATGGAACTATATACCTGTAGCCCCTGTCTCTTCTTCAAGGCCTTATTTACTGTTCATGTCCTGCCCTGTTTTAACCTGACAAAATGCAACACTTTGCATTTGTCTTGGTTAAATTATTTGGTAGAGCAAGGGAAACCAACCTGGAGTACTTTGAAATAGTTATATCTATTGGCAACATTAGTGTACGTGAGACATTAGCACAAAAGTAGTTGATGCAGAATAAGGTAATGCTATGATGTTGTTTATGGCATCAAGGTGAATCATTCAACATGGAATAAAATTAAAGGATTGAAGTTAAACATTAATAGTCGCAGAAATTAGGGAAGATCATTCCAGTTAGAATGAGTAGTCCAACTTTATGGTGTGACTGCAGTAAATAGGGACAGATCAATATATATATATTGTATTGATCAGTACATGAACAATGAGAGATGCAGCTTCCAGCTGGAGAAAATGAGCAGCTGAATTAATGGAGTAGGAAATCGAGAGATTAATCAATAGAAGTGCTTAAAGGAATTACAGAATTGTTAGTGATTTATGGCTGACATAATAATTGAATAGTCAGGGTATCAAGAGTTATGGGGAGAAAGGCTAACTGGGAGAATTGACCAGCTAATGATGGAATGGTGGAGTGGGTATGATGGGCCAAACGGCTTACTTCTGCTCCTGTCTTATAATAATCATGTACAAACATAAAATTTAAATATAAAAATGTGTAAATGTGGTCAGAAATCAGATACCTGACTTGGTAGCAGCTCCATTCCCAAGGTCAGACACTCAAAGCCTGACTTACCATCACTCAACTTCTGAAGCCAGGAAGCAGCATTCAGCTCAGCTCCTTGTGTACTAAGTTGGCATAATGTGACCTGCTCTCTTTACTTCCCTGAAAGCTTTTGAAAATGGGCATCGATAGCACTAAATAAAAATCACTCGCATCAACTTCCAAAAGGTTTTGAATTGAAATGTATCTGTGGACCTGATTTTTTTTTTAATATGCAATACAGGAATCAGCATGAATACTATTTTAATACTGTAATGTTTAATGTCATAGTCTAATATTGCCTGAGAATGATCAACACATGGTAAGTAGCACCCAAACAAGCAAAGTTTGGAGGTGCCATACATAGATATAGGTGGGAAGATAGAAGAGATAAAAGCTGAGGTGATCTACACAAACATGCTGGAGAAACTCAACAGGTCACACAGCACCCGTGGGAAGTAAAGGGTAACCAACATTTCAGGCTTGGGCCCCTTGTCAAATATAAGCTTCTCAGTTTTTTCTCTTCTACCCTCTCACCTTGACCTGTTGGCCTGTGCCCCTTTGTCCCTCCTTTCCTCCCCCTACTTTTTAAATTAGGCACCTGCCTACTTTTAACTATACTTAATGTAGGGTGCAGGCCTGAAATGTTCCTTCCTATAGATGCTGCATGACCTGCTGAGTTTGTGTATTGCATATGAATAACAGATTAGCTGATTAACGGGTAACAGCTATTACCCATTTATGGACCTTTTCTGGTTGGCAAGATTAATCCTATACCATACCACTTATTATATAAATTATTAAAAGTAACGGCCATAAAATTGTAAACAACTTGGATGAAGGCATCAAAAATATGGTAGTGTAGCTTGCTGCTACAAGCTATGGCTCTGCAGAGCCTAGAGCACAGAAGTTAGAGCTGCAGGCAGGTTAGCTCGGAAACACTGTTCCCAGAAAGAATCACACAAACCCAGTTGAGTGTAGTTAACACTGAGCTTTATTGGGCTCACAGACCTGCTTTTATTCTCAAGCTGAGAGGTGTGGTCAAAACCCTCTCAGCGCTGATTGGTGTGTTTGTGATTCGCTTTCCATGATAGGCCAGTTAAGCTCCTTTGGTTGTGGCCAATTGGAGGGCAGCTCTGCGAGCCTCATGCAGCCTGCTGGATCGTCACGTTAGTCCTTCATTTTGTGAGGCCCTGTGAGGGAGCTGCAAAGGGCTACCCCAGTAGCCAAATTTGCTGAGGCACAAAAATGGGAACTTAAGACTGTGTCAAGGATGTAAAGAGATTACAATAAGATGTAGATGGGAAAAGAGGGTGGGACAAAGATCCAGCAAATGGAAATTATCCATTTTGGTGAGAAAAATACGTTATCTAAATGTGAGAATTTGCAGAATTCTACTGCCTAGTGAGATCTGAGCAGAATTTGCAAAAGACTAATGCACAGGTGTAGCAAATAATTAGGGAAGCTAAACTGAATGTTGTTGCCAGAAAAATTGTACTCAAGTAGACAACAGAGAGATGCTGCAGGCACTCAATGTGTCAAGCAGCATCCAGGGACATGATCAGTGAACAGTTTCATTGGACCCTTTGACCCAAAATGTTGCCTGACCACTTCTCTGCATGATGCTGTCTAACCCACTAAGTCTTTCTTCATTTAAGAACTGCAACTGCTGGAATCTTATGTTTCTACAAAAGGAGAGAAATTATGCCAAATCATATGGGGCATCAGTGAGATCCTATCTGGAATACTGTGCACAGAATTTCCTCACTTAAGAAAGGATGCTATTGCATTGGAAATTCAGAAAAAAATTACTAGATGAATACCTGGAATACTGGATTGTCTTAAGGTTGGACAAGCTAGGGATGTATCCATGGAGCTCTGAAGAATGACAGGAGATTTCACTGAAACATACAAGATCCTGAGGGTCTTGGGAGAAATTGGATATGGTGAGCATGCGGAAGAATCTAGGTCACTGTTGCCCATTTAATGCAGATATGAAGCAAAGAATGTTCTCCAAGGACTGTGAGCCATTGGAACTCTCAAACCCAAAGGCCAATAATATCAGCTTTTGAGTAAGTCTTCGACAACATTTGATAAGCAAGGTAAAAGGTTACCTTGGCTAGATGGGCATGCAGAGTTGAGCTTACAGTCTGACCTGACTGAGTGACAGAGCAGGGTCTTAAGGAAGGAACGTTTTATTCCTGCTTGCATTAATTTGTCTCCAAAGAATGTATATAGAGTATAACTAAACAAAATGTGATACTTAAACACAAATGACTAGCAAGCCAACAACTTAAAAATGTGTTGAAAGAGTTTGGTTTAAAGAAAACTCAAAAGTAAGCTAGGTTTAGGAAAGGAATTCCAAAACTTAGAGGAGTATTTACAGCTAAAGTTGCAATTGGTGAACCATTTAAAAATGTGGGGTTCACCGGTCAAAGTTGGTAGAGACCTTGGAGTCAAAATTAATACCATATGATCCTAAGAAAACTTGAAGTCTAGCAGCATCTGTGGAGAAAGAGTTAAAGCTTCAGCTCAATGACCTCTCATTAGAACTGGGAATGATCAAAGATAGGAACATAGGAAGTAAGAACAGGAGTAGGCCAAAAATGGCCCATCGAGCCTGCTCCGCCATTCAATACAAACATGGCTGATCTAATTTATGACCTAACTCCACCTACCTGCCTTCTCCCCATATCCCCTAATTCCTCGATCATGTAAAAATTTATCTAACCGAATTTTAAATATGTTTAATGAGGCAGCCTCAACCACTTCCCAGGTTAGAGAATTCCAGACAAAATTTGTAATGGCCGTGGAAGACAAAATAAGATTAACTATTAAAAGACATGGCAGAGTAAAAAGCTTGAGATGACAAAAATACAGAACAAATACCTATTCGGACTAAATGAATGGAGAGAGATTAGGAAATGTTGATGATCAAAGGAAGTCACTGAAGGGCAACATACATACAAGTAATGAGAAGGAGGCATAGTATGTTACTGCAATTGTACAGGGCCACAGTCTCTTTATCTTGAAATAGCAAGTTTGAAGTACAAGAGGTGAATGAGTAGACCAGGCCTGTATTCTCTGGTATGTAGAAGAATAACAGGAGATCTTGTGAAAAGGCTTGACAGGATAGATATAGGATGATGTTTCTCCAGCTGAAGAGTCTCAGATCAGGGCTTCTGTTTCAAAATAAGGAGAAAGCCGTGCAGAATTGAGATGAGGAAAAGTTTCTTCACCCCAAAGGATGGAACGTTTTACTGTGGAGGGTTAGTCGTTGCATTATTATCAACATGGCTCCTAGAACGCTTCCACCAGCGTTGTCTCCGCTCCATCCTCAACATTCATTGGAGCGCCTTCATCCCTAACATCGAAGTACTCGAGATGGCAGAGGCCGACAGCATCGAGTCCACGCTGCTGAAGATCCAGCTGCGCTGGTTGGGTCACGTCTCCAGAATGGAGGACCATCGCCTTCCCAAGATCGTGTTATATGGCGAGCTCTCCACTGGCCACCGTGACAGAGGTGTACCAAAGAAGAGGTACAAGGACTGCCTAAAGAAATCTCTTGGTGCCTGCCACATTGACCACCGCCAGTGGGCTGATATCGCCTCAAACCGTGCATCTTGGCGCCTCACAGTTCGGCGGGCAGCAACCTCCTTTGAAGAAAACCGCAGAGCCCACCTCACTGACAAGACAAAGGAGGAAAAACCCAACACCCAACCCCAACCAACCAATTTTCCCCTGCAACCGCTGCAACCGTGTCAGCCTGTCCCGCATCGGACTTGTCAGCCACAATCGAGCCTGCAGCTGACGTGGACATTTACCCCCCCCATAAATCTTCGTCCGCGAAGCCAAGCCAAAGGAAAGGAAGGATTATCAACATGCATTTCTGTATATTCAGGGAATTAGAGGAAATGGGAAATGCTGGAAAATGGCACCATGAGGGTGAGGAAGTGATAAGCAATTTCATCATTTTCTTATTAGATGAAATGCCAAGCAGGCACAAAGGGTCACATGGTCTATTCCTACTCCTTGTTCTTACAAATCTTGAAGGAAAGTAGGGAATCTAATAAAATTGTGGTGTGGTGGTGAGGTGCTCAAAGGAATCAGTTCAGAAACCAAGAATGTTGTAGCCACTTTACTTTGCATTTGAGCTGTGTGCAATCATAGATCAAGTGAAAGCCATAAAGATCCACTGAATGTTCAATTTTTAAATGCAAACATCCATTCAATAAGACGATCACATTCATATTAAACCAGCTGATTTAAAATAATTACCAATATATAATTCAAAGAAAATCTTATAAACATTGCATTAAACATAATTTTTGTTCTCATAATCATACTTTGTTTTCAGGTACAATTTTTTAAATCTCAAAAGTATATATATTTTAAAACAAGGCAACAGCATTCTTCCTCATATAACTTGGCACTTCATTTAGATGCCAGCATTTGGGGGAATAGTAAGGAGTTCCCCAAGTGGCATTAAAATAGTCAGACATCAAGGAAGTGCCTACCATGGAGGCTGTGAAGCATAAATGTCAACAGATTGAGTTCTGGGTTGAGGGGTTGTACAAGCAGTGTTTGGGTAAAATGGGCATAACCTCTTGAGTTCTGAATGACAGGTGATCTTACTTAAAAAAAATAAAGGGGTCTGGGTGTCTGACAGTACATGCTGAAAATTATAGAACTCGGTGACATAGATGAAGAAAAGTTCTGTCCTGAAAAGACTAAATCTTTGGGATTCGTAACTCCAGAGACCTGACAGTTGCTAAAGTACTGAATATATAGCAATCAATATATAATTAGATGCTGGGGATCAAATGAAATAGGGATCATGAAGAGATATGGAGATGGAAGAGGTCCTGCCAAGATCTTGAATGGCATTATAGGCACATTGGGTTATATGGTCTATTCCTGTTCCCAGTTGCATTAATAATGAAAAACAAAAAAAGACTGCAGAAAGTCCGTAAGAAAAACTGAAATTGCTAAAGTTCCTCAGCCATTGAGGCTCATTCTGGTGAGAAGTCATGGATCGGAAACATTAACTCAGCTCTTCCCCCCCACCCCCCCCACCCCCCCCACCCACCTCCCCAGAGATGCTGTGTAACAGCTAGTGTTCTGGCAATCTCTGCTTTTACGTGATTGGCTTCTGAATAACTGAGTGAAGAAAATGCACCAGATGAATGGTGGTAGAGCGGGCTGTATGGTGGCCATCATTCGAAAGGAACTGGGAATATGTCCAACAGTGACGTCTAATGTACAATAAATGCCTGTTCGTTTGCAAGACCAACAAGCATTTATTTGTTCTTCATTGCGACAGCATGAAATCCCTGAGTTGTGAAATTGGTGACAAATGTACATCCACACAGAAACTGTGAAATGCAATTTTCTTACTTAACACGAGTGACAAATCATTTAACATTTAAAAAATATAATTTTTGGCAACATCTAACACAAATTAGGAACATACAAAATATCAGCCAAAACAAATTTAGCCTCACCTATTTGTACAATAACTATGAGAATTTCTTCATAAATCGGAGCTTTAAGTAAGAAATCGTAAATAAAATGAGCATCATCAATGCCATTGCCAGGTGGTTCTGCCACAAGGCCCATCTGCTTGCTTCAATCCCTTGTTTCTCAAGAAATTGCTCTCCAGTACATCTAAAATACAAGGCATTTTATTCATAACAAATGCATTATTTGGATAGGTATCCCTCAGAAATTCCCAACCCGACATGTCTATCCATTGTACTGTCAAAATGAGGCTTCTCCCAAAATGGAGGAACAACACCTTATATTCTGTCTTGGCCCTCTCCAACCAGATGGCATTAACAATGACCTCCAATTTCCGTTAACTTCCCCCTCCAAGACACTCTCTTTCCCAATCCCTCTGTCACCTTTCCCCTTTCCCCACTCCTTTCCCTTCCCTATCCTATCAGAGCTATCCTTCTGCTCTCTCCCTTTATCACTTCTACCCTCCCACCTCTATCCACCTATGACCTCTTATCTGTTGGCCTGTGCTTCTCCCCCTGCCCATTCCTCCCTCTCCTTCTCGCCCCCCCACCCCATCACCTTTTCATTCAGGTGCTTGCCTGTTTTGCTTATACCTGACGAGGGACAGAGCCCATGCTTGAAACGTTGGTTATCCTTTACTTCCTATGCTGTATGACCTGCTAAGTTTCTCCAGCTCGTTTGTGTATTACATTATTTGAACACGTAGATTTGGTTGACTGGAAAATGTGACCAGCATTCACCACCGCTGAAAAGACAACTTCAATTTAATTTTACCTTATCTCAGTAAAATATCCTCATATGTTTTGTAGGGAAATCAAGGGTTACAAACGAAGGAATTAATGCATGTAACCAAATGCTTGGTTGAGCATTTAAGGTAAGATAAAGGACAAAATTGAGTAACTGATTTGAAAGATTTGAGAACTGGTCTTCAATGGTTGGGCAAGGCAAAATGCAGATGCGCAAGGAATCAGAACTGGAAAAGTGGAGAGATTGCTAAGGACTACATAATTGAAGAACTTTGTAGGAAGGGATTTGAAATCAAAAAGGCCAATAGAGATTCTGCAGATCAGGTGGCAATACTGACAGGTGAAGCTTTCTGGTACGTTGGGATACGAACAGCAGTTTTGGATGAACTCAAGTCCAGTGGATCCCAAAAAAAAGAAAAAAAATCACAAAAGCTTGGTTGAAAATTTATTGAGATCAAGTGAGCATCTCAAATTTCCAGCAATACTCTTCATCCATAAATACAAGGACAGTGATCATATCTGTAAAGATGTTCTCTTTTGAGTAAAAATAAATAATTTTGAATGATATTTCTACATAATTGGGTGCTTTAAACTTTCAGATGTTTATGCTATTTTAGATTGAACTAATTGGGGAAATGAGAGAAGTTACTGTCAGTTATTTTTGTCAAACGACATCAATTTTGGAAGATTCGGTGGGCACATTCAAAACTTTAAATTACTGATGGTAAAAGAAAAAAAAATGCTTGCATTTATAGGATGATGATTAACCAGAGGAAATGTTTAACCGAACTGGAAATAAAGAGCAGAGATTTAAAAATGAGTTATAGTCAACTGAAAAAAGCTGTTAGGCAAGGCTGATGCCCAATGTAATAAAATGTTTCTAACAATAAGGCTGTTGCAATTCTGTTGCTATCTTTTGGGAGTCCAAAGTCTGCAGTAACATTTAGAAAGACAAAAGTTAATTCTTTTAAAGAAAAGGGCAATCCCTGTTGCAACGTAGAATATTACTGATGACTACAATTGGGAACTCATGAGAATTGAACATGTACTACCATAGGAATAGACTGGTCCTCTACCGGCATCACCTACGGCTCCTAGAACGCTTCCACCAGCGTTGTCTCCGCTCCATCCTCAACATCCATTGGAGTGACTTCATCCCTAACATCGAAGTACTCGAGATGGCAGAGGCCGACAGCATCGAATCCACGCTGCTGAAGATCCAACTGCGCTGGGTGGGTCACGTTTCCAGAATGGAGGACCATCGCCTTCCCAAGATGGTGTTATATGGCGAGCTCTCCACTGGCCACCGTGACAGAGGTGCACGAAAGAAGAGGTACAAGGACTGCCTAAAGAAATCTCTTGGTGCCTGCCACATTGACCACCGCCAGTGGGCTGATAACGCCTCAAACCGTGCATCTTGGCGCCTCACAGTTTGGCGGGCAGCAACCTCCTTTGAAGAAGACCGCAGAGCCCACCTCACTGACAAAAGGCAAAGGAGGAAAAACCCAACACCCAACCCCAACCAACCAATTTTCCCCTGCAACCGCTGCAACTGTGTCTGCCTGTCCCGCATTGGACTTGTCAGCCACAAACGAGCCTGCAGCTGACGTGGACATTACCCCTCCATAAATCTTCGTCCGCGAAGCCAAGCCAAAGAAGAACCATAGGAATAGCTGGCAACAGCACAGACTGAATTTAGGAAAAGCCAGATAATCACAGGAGAGAACGATAATGACAGTATGTTGAGAGTTAAATTAAGAGGTGGGAGATGGCTTGTGTGGAATATAGACAAAATGTAGTTTTGCTGCTCTTGTTTTTCTCCCCCCACAAGACTGCAATCTGGCCTTTTCCTTAAGCAAGTATTTATTCAAATCCCTTCTGAAGACTGCTCCTGCACCTGCTTCTATTGCCCTATCTAACCACAGATTTCAAGATGATCATAACTCAGTGACAAATCCCTGCTCTTTGTTGAGAATTACATTAAACATTTCTTCTGGCTTCTCACCATCCTACAACTTCAAGGTCTTATTTCTTTTCATTTCATGATCAGTACCTCATAAAATTTTGAATGTGCCCTCAAAATCTTTCTAAATTGCTATCATCTGAGAAAAATAATCCAATTTCACTTATTTTTCCAATTTCTTCTATTGAAAAAATGTTCTTAAAGACACCACAAGGCTTCCAGTATATCTTCTAGTTGGTATTCAAACAGTTCCTCAAGACAACATTCTACTGTCCCCACTGAACTTTACAAAATAGGATAGAATTTAAGTTACGAATATAACATTCACAGAACATGCCCATATACACATGCGTGTGAGTGTGTTATTTTAAGATGTAAATATAGTGTGGAGAATCTCACCTGTCATGTGACCCTACCAGTGAGTACTAGTGGGAGGTTGCATCACTGGCTAATTAAGGTTGGACCCCGCTCACCTAACCATTGGCCCCTTTAATCACCTAGTGATTACCTGGCTGGACCCTCCAGCTTACTGTACTATAAAGTCCACCATGTGGAGTAGCTCTTCCTCCTTTGCTCTTCAGCCCTGAAACGAACCCTGCTCCACTCCAGGGCATGAACCATGGACAACACTGGACGAATCGTTGGTCAGATGTGCACAAGGATCAGGGCTGCTATATATTGTTGTAGTGTTGTAGATCGCATTCCACATTAGACAAGGAATGGCAGGCAGCATACTGTAGTCCTTGGTTGTGACACAAGTCTGTATAAACAGTTGCTGGTATCTGTAATCATTGTATGTGATGTGACTGCGTTGTACTGTGCTTGTATGACTGTAAGCAGTTGAGACCCATGTGACTGATTATACTGTGTTGTGTGATTGAGAGTAATTAGTGTGCTATCCCTGTTGGAATCCCCTTACATGTCTTTCAATAAAGATCATTCCTGTGTTCAGCCTGTGTCTAGACTTGTTGCTCTCGGAACCCATCAAACTTGTTTCCCTTTCCACACAACAGTAATTAAGCAAGAGAAGGTGCAGAATAGATTCACTAGGACAGTGGTTCTCAACCATTTTTTCTACTCACATACTACCTATGCCATAGGTGCTCTGTAGTTATTAGTAAGGGATTACAAAGTGGTATGTGAATGGAAATAAAAAAGGAGAACTGTTGCACTAGGGCATTATTAGGATTGGAGGAATTCTGTTGGAAGGAGATTGGATTGACTGGGACTGCTTTCCCCATGTGAAGGCCAAGGTGGGGGTGCAAAGATGAGGCGGGGGGGTGGGGGGGAGAGTCATATTTTATCCTAGGGTTCAGGAATCTAAAACGAGAGGGCATAGACTTAAGGTGAGAGTGAAAGATTTACAGGGGACCTGAGAGGTAAATTTTTCCACACAGAAATGGTAGAGAGGAGTTAATTTATGACATGCCACAGGCATTTGGACATGTTCATGACTAATTTAGGTATGCATACAAATTGGTTGCCAGGAATGAGTTGGGTTGAAGGCCCGTTTGCATGCTGTACATATTTATGAAGTCAACTTCTACCACATTTGGAAAGTGTTCAGAGACTGAACTTTGAGTGTTGGTACTATCTTGAGGCTCACTCTCATGGTCATTAAAAAAAATAAACAAAAAAATGGCGCTGCCGGAGCTGCTATTACAGCAGCCCTGCTGCTGATGTGGACCCGATAGCGCGGAGACACAGCACTGCTCTGAGGGGTTCAACTGCATGGTCCAATTCCTGGCAGCCCCATAATGAATTTAATGACCTGTCAGAGGAGCCAACGGTGTTTTTAAACCAAAATCCTGCAACCGCACGTCTGTGGCGGTGCCTTTCCTAGGCGGCGGCCACATGGCGTTGCAGAGTCCAGGGAACAGCAGACCAGCATAGGGCACCAGAATTGGGGAGAACACCCACCTCCCTCCCCTACTGAGGAGGAGAAGCAGAGGACCTTGAAGGATGGTGACCATGGCAGCAGAACAGCAAGGAGGTCAGTTGATGAAGGAACCTAAATGGAAGGTGACAATGGCACCAGACCAGCGATGGGCTCAATGGCTGAGGTACTGATACAGGGTGCAGGCTGTTGGAGACTGGCTCATGGGAACCAGGTAGTGGAGGAGCTGGAATTCAAGAGGAGGTTGAGGGCACTGAAGGGCTTTTGGCCCTGAAGGCTACCCGATGGCATCGGAGGCTTTATCTGGAGCTCAGATTGTTGAAGATCAAACAGGAGTCTGTGCGGCTGTAGAGCTGCAGGCATGCTGGAGGCATATCCTCCACTCGGTGACTCTCTCTCTCTCTCGTACTGTAAGGGATGTCGGGGAACACTAATGGCAACTTTTTGTCCGCCTTATGGTAGGCAAAAGGCAATTTCTTGTAATGTAACAAGTTCTGTATTATTACATGACAATAAAGGAATCTGGAAATAAGTATGACATCTTTCCAAACTCAGTCATTCCCCTCTCTGGTGGATTCCTCTCAGACATTCTCTCCACACTTTCCTTCCTTCCCTCTTATTTGTCAGTGTACTGCTCAAATTGGGAAGAGATCCAATAGGTTTGTCAGAAAATGATAGGATACAACTGATCTTTGGGAAATGAAATTAGTCTTTTCCATTTATTGTTCTATAGGTTTTGTTTTGTTTATACTTACATCACTTCAGGAAGCGTTCCATCAATTTTTGTTCTTGGAGAAGATATCAATTCAGAAATATTACAAAACTTCAGACCCACAAATTCATTCACCTCCAGAGCCTGTGGAAAACCAAAGCAATTATTCTGATAGTTTCACCAAAAGATCTTGACGGCAAAAAAAAAGTTTACCATGAAGTAAAACACAAAAGTCTGCAGACACTGCAGTTGAAGTGAAAACACAATGCTGGGGAAACTTAGCAGGTCAAACAGTGTCCTTTATATAGCAAAGGTAAAGATACATGAACAACGTTTCAAGCTTGAGCCCTTCATCAAAGTAAGAAAGCCCTTAATCAAGCTCAAGCCCAAATCGTTGCTCATGTATCTTTACCTTTGCTATATAAAGGACACTGTTTGACCTGCTGAGTTTCTCCAGCGTTGTGTTTTCACTTCTAAATCTACCATCTCTGCTGTCCAGAACACTTCACCAAAAGTTTAAAACTGTCTCATGGCTGATTATGGTTTATGACCATATCATCAAATGATTCAATTACACCATTCGGAAGGAAGAAAGATTTAAGGCTCATCTCGTCCATACATAATGATTTTTGGTACAACTCCCCAATTCATCCACTCTCACCAACTTTCCGTCCAGCCCTGAAAATATTTTCTATTCAGTTGACTTGTATTTACATAATTGTAATTTATAGTAATTTTGCACACCTTGTTCTCCACAATACTGCTTCTGCAAAACAATACGTTTTGTGACACATATTTGTGACAATAAACTGAATTCTGATTATTTTTAGATGCACTTGTATACTGTGTATTGTAAGTTCTCACTAAAACACAAGATTATGAATCCAATTAGTTCTTTAAATCTGGTTATACCATTCAATTACATGGCTGATATAAGATTTTATTTTTCCCCCCATATTCTTTCTAACATTTTGGCTTGATTGATATGTTTCTAGCAACTTATCACTTTGGTTACACCATGGGTATCTTTGGGTGGCATGGGTTCATGGGCCAGAAGGGCCTATTATCTTGCTGTAAATCTAAATTAAAGTTAAAATCATTATTTTCATCTACCATTCAAACCCTTCCATCAGCCTTTATGGCAGTGGGTTTTTCTAACCACTCTCTAAATGCCCAAGTTTAATATTTCAACTCTAACCCCCAATCCTCAACTACCCCCAGCAGATATGGATTTATGCATTACCTTAAATCTTCTACTTAACATTTTGAAAATGTAGGTCAGATCTTCAAAATTCTTTGTTATATTATACCTCTCTTCTTAATTTGTATGGAAATCTAGATATCATCCTGCAAAATCTACATTGCACTGCCTGCAGGTTACGTAGTATATTTTTCCAAAAGTGTGCTGCCCAGGATTGCTCATAACTCCATGGATGCTCTAACCAAGGCTTTAAGAATATCAACCTCTGGACACCATTCAATTACGTTGCTTTTCTTGTCTCTTTTAATTTACACTATTTCAACTTTCAATCTTCAAAAAGTGCCCTGATTTATCTTTTTTAGTACCCGCTGAAAATTACTTCTCATTTCCTATTTTGGAACCATTTACCAAAGTTAGGAAAGTCATTTAAACTTTTAAAAATAGAGTGAAAACATTTACAGTAGGAAAAGGATTGGGGAGGAAAAGATTGGGATAGGACCAGTGGGGGAAGTCTTAAAGAACTATTAATTCCTGGGTACTTACTGTGAGACCATAATGAGGAATACTCAAATATTGCAGCCAAGACAACCAATTTACAACACTTGGCAGATTTACCAGGAGGCCGGAAAATAGCTGGAAACAATGACAAAGAGTTGGTAGCCTAAGGTCACAACCATATCAACCCTACTGCACAGTCCCTCCTCCAACAATGCCTTGTGCACCATCTTCAAAATCCATGAAAGTCATTTACTTGGCATCTCCAAAACTCAATATCCATAAGGGCAGAAGGTGCATTGGAACACAGCCCCTATCCTTCTGCCAATTAGCACCATGGGCGCACCTTCACCAAGTTGGCATGGTTAATGTAGAGGCGACATGGTTAGGGCAACTCTATTACAGCACTGGTGACCTGTGATATCTGTAAGGAATTTGCATATTCTTCCTGTAACTGTGTGGGTTTCCTCCAGGTGCTCCAGTTTTCTCCCAACCTCCACCATGTTGAGGTTGGTAGGTTAACTAGGCAGCCCAGGTTTCATGGCCCGAAGGCCTTCTAGCGTGCTGTTTCATTAAAATTAAAAGGACTACAATGGTGAAAGAAGCAGTTTCATAAATATCTTCTCAGGGACAATTAAGGATGAGCAATAAATTATGGGCATCCAGTAATCATCCCTCATCCAAAAACAAGATAAACAGTAAAAATTATGCCCAAAAATGTGAATCAAAAATAATGATAAAAAATACTTTATCATTACTCCTGGGAAACATTCCAACATTAATTTTAAGAGCTATGGTACAATATTAATAATTTTTCCCTCAAGATTTATATCTGCTCCACTTTAGACTATTTTCACCATTGTTTCTACGAGTGAGAATGTTATGTTTATACATCAGTTAGGCTACATATAAAAAATTATATTACAAAATTATTTTCTTCATAATCAGCATAATCAGCTATACACTAAATGTATATTCTTCCTCCTTTTGTTTTTACAGTTTTTCTTTTTACTTATATGCATAAGTTTCTCACTTCATTGGATTCTTGTTGCCCAACAATTTGCAGCGTATTCTTTGTCTTTGAAACAAGTGCAAAACTTTATGATCATCACATCACCCATATTCTCATTCTTTTTTCCCTCAAACTTTATTTAAAGATAGAAAAAACATAACATACAGTCCAATCATCATCAAAAATTAATTTTACAAATATATAAAAAGAACAAAAAAATAAAAAAAATATAAAATCACCAAAAAAATACAATTAAAAAATTCCCCAGACCAGCCCTCCCACCCCTTCAGCCAGCTTCCTTAAGGGGAGCCAAAAATATAAATTATATTCAAAAAAAAATTATAAATGTTAAGAATAATTCAATGCATATATTCCAAATACAGAGATCATTTACTAACAAAAAAAGGAATAATTATCATGTAAATTATAGGTAATTTTTTTCCATAACAATACAAGTTTTCAATTCATTGTGCCAATGTAATAAAATTAATCTCTGTATTGTCTTTCCAAGTACTCACAACACATTTACGTGCTACTGATAACACCAAACGTAGAAAAGCAATTTGAATTTTATCCAAACCTAATCCCCTCAATGAAATCAAATTACCCAAGTAAATCATTGGGTCTAATGGTAATGTAAATTTATACAATTTTTCCAAAACCACTTTAATTCCTTGCCAGAATGGTTGAACTTTAACACGTCCAAACAGCATGTAAAAAAGTTCCAATACATGTATCACATTTAAAATATAAGTCTAAATTACTAAATCCACATTTTTTTAGTTTCTCCGGAGTCAAATATAATTGATGTAAAAAATTAGTCAACTTATCTACATTTTCCTGACACATATCCACCCAATCATCTTCAGGAAAAATAAACACTAAATCACTTTCCCATTTAAGTTTAGATTTATCCCAATCTTGTTTATCCATATTATCTTGTAACAAATTGTACATAACCGAAATATAACCCTTCTTTGGTACAGATGAAATCAAAGACTCAAATCTCGACAAAGTAGGTAAATTCATCTCTCAACCATAATTATCCTTTATCAAGGCTCTAAGTTGGTAATACACAACCAAAGAATTTACAGGTATATCAAATCTCTCTCTCAATTGATTAAAAGAAAGAAACTGACCCTCTTCAAAACAATCCTGTATTGTCTTTATACCTTTAAAATCCCAACTCTTTAAATAATTAATAAACATTGAAAAATAAATAAGTTAGTTATTATACAATGGGGTTAAAATTGAATTTATCTTTTGATCCCAAAATCCTAATTTTTAAAAATCCAGATCTTTAACAAATGTTTCAATACCGGCATATTATATTCCTGTAACAAATTCAAGTTCCAACGAAATATAAATTCATGTACCTCAACCTCAGAAATGCACGCCATTTCTACCTTAGCCCAGCTAGGAGGTTGATCTAGACCCATCAACCTACTAATAAACTTCAACTGGGCCGCTTCATAATAATTTTGATAACGTGGTAACTGAAGTCCACCTAATGCATATTTCCATGTAAGTTTATACAATGCCACTCGAGCTAATTTACTCCATAAAAACTCTCATACTACCTTATTCAAATGCTGAAAAAACCTTTTGAAAGTAAACAAAGTATTGACTGAAATAAATATTGAATTCAGGGAAATATTCATTTTAATACAATTGATCCTACCAATCAAAATCAATGGAAGATCCTTCCACTTAATCAAATCTGCTTTAATCTGTTTTAATATAGGGACATAATTTAACTGATACAATGACTGATAATTAACATCTACAAGCACACCTAAATATTTAATTTTATTTGTCCACCTTAATTTTGTAATAATTTTAAATTCTGAATAATCTCCTATTCCAAGAGGTAAAATTTCACTTTTATTCCAATTAACATTATATCCTGACAGTTCTCCAAATTTTGACAAACACTCTTGTAAATGCTTCAACGACCGTACTGGTTCCGTCAAGTATATCAATACATTAGCTGCAAATAAATTAATCTTATCATAGCCTTCATCCCTCTAATTTCATCATTTTGCCTAATAGTCTGAGCTAATAGTTCAATAGCCAATGCAAATAAGGCTGGTGACAATGGACAACCCTGCCGACTTGAACAAGTCAACATGAATGGTAAAGAGATCTGACCATTTGTCACCACCCTAGCAATTGGGTTCGTATATAAAGCTTTAAACCAATAAAAAAAGGGCCCAATTTAAACTTTTCTAACACCTTAAATAAAAATTCCCCATCAAAAGCCTTTTCTGCATCTAGTGAAACCACCATAGGATGGTTATGCTGCTTTCGGAATGCATTGACCAAAGTAATTAATCGAAGAATATTATCTGATGCATTTCTGTTCTTAATAAAAAGTATGTATCAACGTAGCAAGTCTATTAGCTAATACCTTGACTATAATTTTATAATCTACATTTAATAAAGAAATAGGTCTATATGAAGACACTTTTAATGGATCTCTATCTTTTTTTGGAATAACAATTATTAAGGCACTTAAATAAGATTCTGGCAACTTTTGTTCTTCAGTAACTTGTTTTAACACATCTCCAAATACATTAGATAAATCATCATTAAAAATTTATAAAATTCCACAGGAAATCCATCATCCCCTGGGGACTTTCCATTTGGCATTTCCTGTATAGCTTCCTTAATTTCAAAATCTGTAAATGGAGATTCCAATTCTTGAATATCTTTCTCATCTAGTACTGGTAACCTTAATTTAGATAAATAAGATCCAAAAGAACCATTATCCTGCTTCCCCTCAGAAGTATATAATTTTTGATAGAATGAATAAAACTGATCATTAATTTCCTGAGGCTTAAAGGTAGTTATTGAATTCTTTTTAATGGAATTAATAATCCGAGATGCCTGTTCAGCTTTCAATTGCCAAGCAAATACCTTATGAGCTCTTTCTCCCGAATCATAATAACGTTGTTTAGTTCGATTAATTAAACACTCGAACTGATAACTTTGTAAAGTATTATAACGTAATTTCAATTTCGCTAATGCAGCTTTTTTTGACTTCGGTCACATCCTTCTGAAAATCTTTCTCTAACTCAGCAATCTGGTTTTCCAACTTTAAACTTTCTGCCATATATTGTTTCTTAACTTTCGTAGAATAACTAATAACCTGTCACCTCAAATAAGCATTTAACGCGTCCACACATTACAAAATAACTATCCACAGAATTAATATTCTCAGTCTAAAATAAAGAGATATGCTCTTTAACAAAAGTAACAAACTCTGTTTTTTTCAATAACATTGCATTAAACCTCCATCTATACGACGAACGTACCGCTTCTGAACTTTCACAGGAGAAAAGTAATAATGAATGGTCTGATAGAAATCTACTTTTATATTCAACTTGCAGTACTCTACCCTGTAGGTGTGCTGATACCCAAAAAAAATCCTAGAAAACAAATCATGTTGTGATGAATAAAAAGAAAAATCTTTCTCTGTAGGATTAACCTTCCTCCAAAGAGCTACCAGATTTAAATCTTTCATCAATGTTTTGATCTGTATTGCCATCTTTGATTTCCTTATACTCTTCAGGATTCTATCCAATAAAGGTTCCAAAACACTATTAAAATTTCCACCAACTAAAATATTTTCATTAGCTTAAGTTAACAATAAAAAAGCTTCTGAAATAAACTGCTCATCTTCTATATTAGGCACATAAAGATTAAGCAAAGTCCAAGATTCAGCAAACATTTTACAATTCACCCGTAAAACTCTACCTAGATTTCCCTCTGAAGATTCCAATTCAAATGATAAATTTTTATGAATCAAAATCGCCACCCCTCTTGCCTTAGAATTAAAAGAAGAAAAAAACACATGTCCAACCCAATCTCTTTTCAATTTCAAATGTCCATTTTCAGACAAATGTGTTTCTTGTAAAAAGGCAATATCAATTTTCATTTTTTTTATATAAGCCAATACCCTCTTTCGCTTAATTGGATTATTTAATCCCTGAACATTAAAAGTTGCAAAATTCATCGCAGACATTTTTACTAACTACTCATATATTTACACTCTATAAAATAACACTTCCCTTTATAATCCTTCAAAAACACAAAAAAACCCACCCCTCAATAAAATTTAAAAAAACCCCAAAAATCCCCAAAGGTGATCTGAGTGTGGTAAACCCACTAGTGTAGATGACAGTCAAAGCTTTCAGTGTCATCCACTGCCCCCACCCCCCCAGCCAAATACACATTCATAATGTAATTAAAAACAATCAAATATAGTAAATATATTCAACCCAATGATTCCACACCCAATGATTGTTCTGGATCTTCAAAGACTTTGTATCAGCTCTTTTCTTTCCATACCCATTCCCATTTCTGTTTTTACCCTCCTCTTAGGAGACGATGGTGAAGACTGCCCATTTCTTCGCAATTCTGGCAATGAATTAGCGAAAACCAAGGCATCGTGATCATTTTCAAAAAATTGAGATTGAAAGTTTCCGTAAAAAACCTTCAAAATTGCAGGATAACGAAAAGCAAACTTATAGCCCTTTCACCATATCTTTAGCCAAATTAAATTCCCGCCGTCTTCTAATGACCTCTTGACTCAAATTGGCATCAAAAAAACACTAATATTTTGAATCATCAAGGATTGATTCTGCCGCGCTTTCTGTACCGCCATTTGTTGAATAATTTCTCTATCTTGATATTTCAAACAATGAATCAATACTGCCCTCAGTGTTTGTCCTGGAAGTGGTTTCTTCCTCAACACTCTATGGGCCTGATCCAGTTCCAAACCTTCAGGAAAAAGCTCTTTACCCAGTACCTCTGGGATCCAATGCTTAAATTTTTTTATTGGATCAGAACCTTCAAAGTCCTCTGGAAGACTAACTATTTTCACATTATTTCTCCGGCTTTGATTTTCCAATGAATCAATCTTCATCAATAAATCCCTTCTTTGAATCCCCCAATCTACAAAAGAACCTTCTACTTTTTCCACTTTTTCTTTATTGCTTTCCACCTGATTTTGACATTCAGAAAAGGATGTTTCAAATTTTTTAAAGTTATCTTGTACAATATCAACAGATTTTATACATCTGTTAATATCACTCTTAACCACAGTAATTTCTTGTTTCATAGTTGACAGTTCTTCACACAATGTAATTTTGTTTTCACCTTCATTAATCCTTGGGTCATTTGAGATGACATTTGTTTTGACATATTATCCATTTGGAAAGCAATCCCATCCAAAACAGTGACTACTGAGTCCAATCCCGATTCCATAGCCACTTTTTGAGGTCTACCTTCTTGAACTGCAGGCTCCTCCTCCTGGGCAAATTCCAATAAGTTCCACTTCTCCTTCAGTCACCATAGGTCCTTTGACTGTGCAGCTGCGGATCTAGACACCTGATTCCGCACCCCGACTACATCGGGGTGCTGGCGCTTGGACTCCCCCACAACTCATATTTTTTCCAGAAGATCACGGACCCGAGATGCTCTGCACATGCCCGGTAGAACCGCCGGATGCGCAAGAGCGTCCTCCGACGCTACACTGCGCGCCCCCGGGCCACCCAGCAATGTCGCGGGCTCACGGGCCCCTTTGTTGGTTGGGCCGCCCATGTGCACGGCTTCACGTGCACGCGGGTCAGCTATGACCGAACTCACCAAAGTGCCGGCGCCATCTTATGACTGCAGGATTGGCGCTGAGGTCAAGCTTGAACGGGCAGGAGTCCTTTGAGGTGTGGAGAATCCCAACAATAACTCCGTAGATTCAGCTGTACAGGTAGGCCTCAAATCATCTATACTTTTATATGGTAATTTCTTCTGAAGTTGAGTTTTAGATTTCTTCACATTGGTAGCCATGATGAATCACTGTTATTCAAAAAACTGTAAATATTATTTTTAACCACTTTTATACTTTTTAAAATCGGGTATTTAATAATCCAGCTGGGGAAAGGTGGAACACACATCTTTCTTCTATGCCATCTTGCCACGCCCCCTCTCTCATTCTTTAATCATAATTTCTTTCACTAAAGAATCACTTTTTTAAAAACTTTTGTTAAATATTTCAGTTTTACACATTGATAGGAACATCTAAGAAGGAAGAAAGGCTAGCAGTGAGAATGAGAGATGAAAATACTATTTGTACAAGAGCAACACACAGAAGTGCTGAAGGAACTCAGCAGGCCCAGTAGCATCCACACATTAACCTTCGTGCTTTCCATGGATGCTGCATGACCTGCTGAGTTCATTCAGCATTTGACAATAGACAGTAGGTGCTGATGTAGGCCAAATTGGCCCGTCGAGCCACCACTGCCATTTTTCAGATCATGGCTGATCAACCATTCCCTGCCTTATCCCCATAACCCTTAACTCCTCTGCCCACAAGAGCCTTATCTAACTCCTATTTGAACATATCCAGCGAATCTGCCCCTACCACCCTCTGCGGCAAAGCATTCCACAGATATACTCTTCTCTGGGTAAAAATATTTTTCCTCATCTCCGTCCTGAAGGGCCTTCCATGTATACTTAAACTATGCCCTCTAGTCCTAGTCTCTCCCAACATTGGGAACATGTAGTGGATTGTTCCAGTCCACTAGCATCTGCACTCCTTGTTTACATTCAGGGACAAGAGGACAAGATTAGTTGTTGAACAGATTTTAGGATGGGAAGAGGTGACAAAAGCCCCTTTTAAATTGCAGCACCTGGGTAGCCCTCCTGGGACCTGAGTGCGATTGCTGGGGCAAAGGTGCTGGATGCACCTTTCAAATCGCAGGGGGATCAACCCATTAAATGACCAACCCATTAAATGACCAACCCGACGATTTAAGGGGGATCCTGCCCCCGCAATGATGTATCACGCACTCACCAGAAGTACTGTCCAATGTTCAGATGCTGGCTGCCCGGTGACGTGTGCATGCAAGTGCTGACATCACCGGAATAGGTGGGTCGGCCATTTTCCTCTTCAAATTGCCTGTGGACGTGACCTAGGTAAGTTTAACTTGGTTCCATGACTACCTCTGAGGTAGGTGAAGGACCCAGTTGGATTTCAATGGGGTTGACCAGATCGGACCCTTTCTAACTGCCACATTACTGAGGTGCTAACTGGGCAAATTGCCCAGTTAACCCCATTTTATGCGGCTGTTTGAAGGATTTTAACTAAGGCATTGGAGGAACAGTAATAAATCAGGGAAATGTGACTTACAATCATGACGACAAATATTATAGTAATAATGAGATGAGCAACACCAATGATACTCAATCCAGTTGTAACAGCCAATCCCAGAGATGTGGCTGTAATGGACACCTGGATCAACGTCAGCAGTGCAATGAAAAAGGCACCAGTGTCTAACTTGAAGCCTGAAAAATAAAACCAGAACAGTTGTAATTTTAAAAATAACAGTTAATTAAATATTAATTTAATTAATCTATTTTCTTTGCTCTGCTACATCTATCAAAAATTACATCCAAATAGTGCACAATGCAGCAAAGGATGCTTCCTTACATTTAAAACAAATATACCTGTCTGATTTTGGGGCTGATGCACTCTATGTGAAACGAGGAATAGATAACCGAGCAGATTTTTGAGTGGAGGTGAAATTACAGAGTTGTTGATATGGGTGACTTCAACTGCTCTAATATTGACTGGCACCTCCTGACTGCAAGAGGGAAAAGATGGGACTGAATTTATCAGGTATGTTCAAGGAGGCTTCCTGACAGTGTGTGGACCAGCCAATGAGAGATGAACCTGATCAAGTGGTGGACCTCTCAGTGGGGTAGCATTTCAGTGAAAGTGACCGAAAATCCCTGAGCTTTAGCATTGCTATGGACAAGGATAAAAGCAGACAAAATGGGGAAGTGTTTAATTGGGGAAGGATTCATAATGATGGGATGAGGCAAGAACTAGCAAGAATAAATTGGAAACAGATGTTCGAAGGTGAAAGCACAGATGTGGAAACGCACTGGGTTCAGGATAGGTTTGTCCCAATGAGACAGGGAAAAGATGGTAGGAAACGGGATCGGTAGTTGACAAAACAGGCGAGGCAGCTAGTCAAGGAGGAAGAAGAAAGAAAACAATAGATTTAGGAAGCAGGAAACGGGAATGGCTTATGGTAAGGCAATTAAGAAAGGATTTAAGAGAGTTCAAAGAGAGCATGAGAAAGCCTTGGCAGGTAGGATTAAGGAGAACCCCAATGTGTTCCATGCATATGTGAAGAATAGAAGGATGATGAGAATATGGTGGGGCCGTGAAAGAATAATGGAGGCAACAAATGCCTGGAGGCAGAGGAGGTCCTAAATTAATACTTTGCTTCTGTCTTCAAAAGATAAAACGTCCTTGTTCAGAGTGAGGTTGGAATAGAACAGGCTTGTGGGCTGGACTATGTGGAGATAAAGGAATAGGATGTGTTGGATCTTCTTAAAAACATCAAGATTGGTAAATCCACGGTCCTGATGTGATAAATTTCAGGTCGATGTGGGAAGCAAAGAAAGAGATAGCTGGGGCACTGACTATGATCTTTGAGTCCTTTTTGGCCAAAGGGGAGTTGCTGGAGAATTGGAGAATAGCAAATGTTTAAAAAAGGTAATAGGGAAAATCCTGGGAATTATAGACCGGTGAATTCTACGTCAATGATATTCAAACTATTAGAGAGGTTTCTTAGAATGAGCATTTGGATAAGTACAGTCTACTCAGGGATGGTCAGCATGCCTTTGTGATGGGATGATCATGCTTCACGAGCCTAACAGAGTTTTTTTGAGGAGGTAACATAAGAAATTGATGAAGGTAGGGCTGTATATGTGGTCTATGGATCTTAGTAAGACATATGACAAGGTCACCCATGAGAAGACGCCTTCAGAAAGTCATAAGGCATAGGATCCAAGTAACCTTGGCTGTGTGGATAAAATAAATGACTTGCGTGTAGAAAGCAGAGAGTAATAGTGGATAGAAAAATTTTTTGCATGAGGTCAGTGACTAGTGGAGCTCCACAGGGATCTGTTCTGGGACCCCTGCTCCTTGTGATTTTTATAAATGACCTAAATGAAGAGGTGGAAGGATGAGTCATTAAGTTTGAGGATGATATGAAGGCTGGTAGAATTGGATGGAGGTGAAGGTTGTCATAGGTTACAAAGGATATAGACAGGATGCTGAGTTGGAGAGAAAAGTGGCAGATGGAGTTCAATCCGGATAAGTGTGAGGTGATGCATTTTGGAAGGTCAAAACTAGAAGGATGAGTACAGGGTTAAAGGTCAGTTACTTAAGAGTGTGGAAGAACAAATCCATACATCCATCAAGGTTGCCGTGCAGATTGAAAGGATAGTTTAAATTTAAATTTACAGCCCATGAGTCTGTGCTGCCCAATTAACATCCAATTAATCTACATCCCTGGTATATTTCGAATGGTGGGAGGAAACCGGAACCCCCATGAGTCTGTGCTGCCCAATTAACATCCAATTAATCTACATCCCTGGTATATTTCGAATGGTGGGAGGAAACCGGAACCCCCAGGGAAAACCTACACAGACATGAGGAGAATGTACAAACTCCTTACAGACAGCGTGGGATTCGAATCCTGGTCCTGATTGCTGGTGCTGTAAAGTCATTGCACTAACCACCTTGCCAACCATGCTAGTTAATAAGTTAAGAAGGCCTATGGGATGCTGGGCTTCATAAATAGGGGGATTGAGTTTAAGAGTCAAGAGGTCATGTTGTAACTCTACAAATCTCTTGTGAGACTACACTTAAGAGTATTGTGTTCATATCTGGTCACCTCATTATAGAAGGAAGTGGAAGCTATGAAGAAGATGCAGAGGAGATTTACTAAGATATTGGCTGGATTTGAAAATATTTTATGAGGCAAGGTTAGTAGAGTTGGGTGTGACAGGCCCAGAGGACCCCAAAATCCAGCAGCAACAGAAATTCACCAAGACAAATGGTTACTTAAACAAAGGAAAATTTTAATTTTCTTTAAACATAAAAACAGGATCAAACTTCAACTTATTACTATTAACTTAACCCCATTCTAATTCTAAGTGCACATGTATGTAATGTGTGTGTAAGTTCAGAAAAGTTCTTTGATTCACAGTCCAATCTCACTTCTCATTCCACCAAGTTCACTGGCATCAGGCAATTATTATATTGTGCACAGAATTTAACATTTAGGAATATTCACCAAGCTTTGGTGCTTGTAAAGTAAATGGTTACAGCTCAGGAAAGTTCTTGTTGGTTTTCAGAGACAGATTTGTTGCTCATTGGACACACACAAACTGATTCCTTCAGATCAGCCACTTCAGTGTCTTGCCAAAGAAACTTGCCCCATCAGGGCTTTCCAGGTGATAACCTCTTTCTTTCAGGTCACCACAGAGTTTCTTTTCTGTTTCCCTTATCTCAGGAAAAATGTTATACAGCTAGCCATCTCCTCTTGTACAGGCTTTGAACAGACTGAACTCAGAACTCGCAACCCATCTTCAAAATCGGGTTTTCAAACAAGATTCCAAAAGCCACTGCTGAAAACCAGACTGCGGCACCGGACACAATCTTCTGAGTTGTTCATCTGTTGCTTTCCAAAACAATAATCCATTACTCCACAGCATGTCCATACTTGTGAAGTCCTTCAGCAAAGCAGTTTTCATTGTCTTTACAAAGGCATTTGGAGCCTGAACAGTCTGGCTTGAGCAGACTTCTGGCATCTTAAATGAGATCTGTGTTGTGAAATATTTGTGTTTGTTTGTGACCTACACTAAAAAAAACCCCAAAATTTATCTCCTTTAAAACATATCTATACATAATATAAAACATCACATAATCCGTCACACTGGGACTTTTTTCTTTGGAGCGAAGAAGGATGTGAGGAGATTTAATAAAGATGTACAAAATTCTGAGAGGCAAAGATTGGGTGGACAGTCAATGCCTTTTTCCCAGGGTAGAAATAGCAAACAGGAGAGGATACATGTACAAAATGAAGGGAGGGAAGATTAGGGGAGACATCAGGGGTAAGTTTTTTGCACAGAGAGGTGTGGGTGCCTGGAATGACTTGCCAGGGATGGTAGTGAAGTCTGAAACATTTGGGGTATTTAAGAGACACTTAGATAGGCACATGGATGAATGAAAAATAGAGGGTTATGAGGTAGAAAGTGTTTAGTAATTTTTTTTGGAAGGAATATATGGGTCAGCACAACACCGAGGGCTGAAGGGCCTATACTGTGCTGTAGTGATCTAAGTTCTATTTTTTAAAAGAAACAAGTCTTACAAATAATGCACACTAGTTCGAGGTATTATTTCTATGTTTACATGACCAAATTTATACTGCAAAATCTCTATTAATTAAGGACCAGATTTCAGATCTAATTTGGATTCATACTTTTGCATAGTGTCGGTTGAAGAAAACTTGATTACCACTTGTTGTGCTGTTTAATAGAGTTATAATATTCCCTTACTTGTGCTTACTGGAGATAGTACTGAGTCTAGAAATGTCTTGACAGGAGCTGTGAGAGCGGTACTTTGAACGAGAACAGGAGCATTTAAAAGGCACCAGGAAAGTAGGTGCAGCCAATGAAAAAAGGTGAGCTTAAGTGGAGCGACCACTGTACGAGTGGGACTGAAGAGGCTTTGGATGCTTCAGCTAGCAGAGGCAGCGGCCAGCAGGAATTGAGGTAAGATAGTCCAATAGAGGAACAAAAGGATTCAAAAAGAAGGCACCAATAAGGGCAGTTTTTAAAAATTTCCTGGTCAGTGGGAATGGCAGCCAGGGCAGGGACATGCTCCTCTTACAGAATGTGGATAGTTAGGGAAGCCAACAATATTCCTGGTGACTTCAGAAGTGAATCCAGCTGCAGTGCCTTAGAAATTTGTTAGGGAACTGGAGCTGGATAAACTCCGGATCAATTTGGGAGGCTAAGGGGGTGATAGACAGGAGTTACAGGGAAGCAATCACATACAAGAAAGTCAGGTCTCTGGCGTGGAATCGAGGAGGAGAAGAGGTGAGCTGTATTGATAGGGGATTCCATAGTTAGAGGGAGAGATTCCATGCCAGAGATGTGGAAGAGGTCAAGAATCCTATATGGCATATTGCCTCTCAATTACCAGGGTCTTGGATATCTCAGATCAAGTTCATGGCATTCTCACGAGGAAGGATGAGCAGTCAGATGTCACGGTCCACGTAGGGACAAATGACGTGGGTAGGTAAATCACAAAAGTCTGCAGACACCGTGGTTGAAGTAAAAACATGAAATGCTGGAGGAGCTCAGCAGGCCATACAGTGTCCTTTATGTAGCAAAGGGAAAGATACATAATCAGCATTTCAGGCTTGAGCCCTTCATCAAGGTATGAGAAAATGCCGGCAAGCATCCGAATAAAAGAGTAGGGAGATAATAGGTGGAGGAGGGAGGGGTTAGCAGCAATGGGGGGGTGAATGGTAGGGCTATGGGTGAAAGAACTGGAAGGACAGGAAAAGGGAGAGTGGGAAGAAGAAGCGAGCAGGATTACTGGAAAGCAGTAAATGTGATGGTACATGGTATTGCGGGCACGTTCTACACTGAGCTGGGCAAGCTAGCCCACCTGCAGAACCAGTAGCCCCTCCCCTTAAGACCCCTAATAAAGGCTGAGAGCCCTAGTCTCCTCCCCCATACTTGCCCTTGGACTTGAGCCAGCAGCATGCTGAGGCATGCTTGGATCTTTAGACCAAAAAAGCCTTTGGCCCTTACTTCATGTCTGTGAGTGGTCATTGATAATGCTACAATTTATTGATCTAAAGTTTTAAGCACCATGGACAAGGTAATTCGGTTGGAGATTGACCCCAAAGACCCAGAGGCCTCTGTGAAATTCGACATGTAGCTACAATGCTTGAAGGCCTACACAAGGCACAACGAAATCACAACAGACAGTGATGAGAATGACCTACTATTTGCAGTGGTAGGCCATCTCGTGTACCAACTGATCTGCGATTGCATGGAGTATGAGGAGCTGATGGCCCTGCTCCTTCAACAATGCGGAGCGGCAAGGAATGCCACGTACGCGCATATTTAGCTTGGCTCCTGACACCAAGGCCCGGGTGAGTCAGTCAATAAGTTCGTGCGGGCCATGTGGGAGCTGGGATGAGCCTGCGGGTGCTGGGACATGACGGCAGCCGAGTACCTAGACAAGTTCATCCACGACAGGCTAGTCGCTGGATTCCACTTCCAACACATCCACGAACGACTCCTGGAGGACGGTCGGTCCCTACAGAAGGTGGTGCAGATGGCCTGGGCCATGACTGCCCAAAAGAATGCTTAGGTCTACGCCATGGGTCACGTGGCCCCCAGATAAGCAGGACGGGCGATGCCATCTTGGGATTCAGGGCCCCTGCCCCTGATGGTTGCCACAACTGCAGAGCACATGAGGTGCAACTACTGTGGGCAGAGCAAGCATGCCCAAAAGTACTGCCCTGCATGTAGTGCAGCCTCTCGAACTGCTGGCGGAAAGTGCACTACACAAGGGTATGCAGGTCTAAACCCCCCATGAGCAACACTGCTTGCAGACCTCGACCTGCGTCGCCATTTTGGACCGAGCAGCTCCAGTCATCATTTCCTGTTGTGGAGAACCAAACTTCTGGGCCCATGTCACAAGGAGGGACATCAGTGCGGCTTCAATTTCGGTCTCCACTGTGTGCAATCCATGGAGGCGGCCATTTGCGAACTCCTAGGCGGTCATCATGTTGGCCATCAACTAAACGACGTGACAGCAGTGGGTCAGACAGCGAACTGACGTTAGCCTCGATCATCTTGGACCAGAGTCAACAACACCAGCTGGGACGGTCCATGATGGACATAGAGGTAAATGGTCACACCACAGGTTGCCTGTTCGACACGGGGAATACCGAGAGTTTCATACACCTGTGTTCTGCTGAACGCTATTCCCTGACCATGTCCCCTGTGAAGGGCCAGGTAGCACTAGCCTCCGAGTCCCTCTCGACAGAAATCCGCTGGAAGAGCTACATGAACCTAACCGTCGGGGGGACGAAATAGAAAAATTTCAGACTGCTGGTGATGCCCCATCTCAGCGCCCCCGCCATTTTGGGGATTGGATTTCCAGTGCCAGTTAAAAGGGGAGCTGATGCAGTTTGACAGCCCCCATCCTCCACTCAGTCAGGAACAACCAGTTCTGGGAGGTCCCACCTCCCCCCCTTTTGGAGAGGCCTAATCATGTAGCCTGGTCACCCTACGGGTCCATCCATCCCACTGTTCCAGAACCTCACCCCAGGCTGTAGACCAGTGGCCACTAAGAGTAGACGGTACAGCCCAGAGGACAGGGGATTCATTAAGTCCAAGTTGGAACGGTTGCTGAGGGAGGGCATAACAGAGCCCAGTAATAGTCTATGGAGGGCACAGGTGATGGTGGTAAAGGGGGCAGAGAAGAACCGGATAGCGTACCATCAAATCCCAATCTGCCCAAAGGACCGGCCCTACACAGCATTTAAGGCCAACAGTAGACTGTACCAATTTTTTGGCCTCAAAAACGGGGTGTCGATGTTCCAAAGGGAAATTGACCACGTGGTGGATGACAATGGGTTAAAAGCCACTTACCCATATTTGGATAATGTCACCGCATGCAGCCATGACCAGAAAGAACATGACGACAACCTGTGGAGGTTCCTGTCCACTGCAAAAGCCCTCAACCTAAGGTATAACCAAAAGAAGTGCATGTTCAGCACGGAATGGCTGGTGATTCTGGGGTATGTGGTGCAGCATGATCTAATTGCCCCGACAATGAATGCACGCATGCCCTCCTGAAATAACCGCTACCAGAACCCCAAAGCTTGAAAAAAATGCCTGGGGCTCTTTTCATATCAATGGGTCCTCAACTATGCCCACAAGGCCCAACCCCTGGTGAAAATCACAACCTTCCCCCCCCCTCCCCCCCACTTTGGCAGAGGCCCTTAAAGCCTTCGAGAGCATCAGGGACAAGATTGCCAAGGCAGGAACTCACACTATTGACGAGTCGGTCCTTTTCAAGTGGAGAGTGGTGCCATCGACGAGTCGGTCCTGTTCCAAATGAAGAGTGATGCCTCCGACTTTGCCCTGGCTGCCATACTGAACTAAGCAGGCAGGCCAGTGGCATTTTTTTCACACACCCTGCAAGGCCCCAAATGCAGACACTCTGCCGTGGAGAAGAAGGCACAGGCTATAGTGGAGGCAGTATGTCACTGGAGGCACTACTTGAACAGCAGGCCATTCACCCTGCTGATGGACCAGAGAGCCGTCGCCTTTATGTTTAATAACAAACAGTGGGGCAAAATTAAGAATGACAATGCAGAATTGAACTGTCCACCTATAATCACGAGATCTTGTACCGGCCAGGTAAGCTCAATGAGCCCCCCCCGAAGCGCTGTCCAGAGGAACCTGAACTGGGGTGCAAGTAGATCGCTGCCTCGCCCTTCACGATAGCCTCTGCCACTCTGGGGTCACAAGACTCTACCACTTTGTGAGGGCATGTAATCTTCCCTACTCTGTGGAGGAAGTCAGAGAGCTGACATGCAATTGCCTGGTCTGTGTTTTACAGACCAGAGAAATCCCACCTCATCAAAACCACTCGCCCCTTTGAACGACTCAGTATAGACCAAGGGGCCCCTCTGTCCACAAACCAGAACAGCTATTTCCTGAGCATAATGGATGAATACTCACACTTTCCATTCACCATTCTCTGCCCAGACATGACCACAGCACTGGTCATTAAAGCACTCTACACCATATTCACTCTGTTCAGATACCCCATATACGTGCATAGCAACTGGGGATCAGCATTAATGAGTGAGGAACCGTGACATTACTTCCTCTCCAGGGGCATAGCGATTAGAACCATGAGCTACAACCCCGAGGGAATGGCCAGGTAGAGAGGAAAAACAGAACCATTTGGAGGGCAATCCTGTTAGCCCTAAAGATGAGAGGGATGAATGTGTCCCAGTGGCAAGAAGTACTTCTGGAAGTACTGCATGCTACCAGGTCCCTACTCTGTAGGGCTACGAATGCAACACTCCATGTAAGAATGTTCTCCTTCCCTAGGAGGTCAGCATCAGGAACCAAGCTGTTGGTGGACCCACTAGTGGAGAAGTGCACCTCTTGAATGCGAACCCCCAGTATGCGCTGGTAAGGTATCCAGATGAATGGGACGACATGCTGTCCATTCAGGACCGGGCACGAGCGGGAGTCCCAGTGCGGGAGGTGCATCTGATACCCTTGGGCAGCGACCAGCCAGCCCCAGGGAACACCTGGGATGAGGACTTAGACATCTCAACCCCAGCACAGTTCCCCCCACTGGAGGGTTCCCCTCCTCGGTTACCGACTAAACCCCCCACTCCCATGGACCTGGGAGACATTGACACGGTTCACCAGCACCCCCCCTAAGGTCAGTTCAGTGACCGAGCCATTGGCGCAAGAAACACAGCCAGTGGGACTGCGGAGGTCCGAACGGGTAAAACCACCAGAGAAACTAATTCTGTGAACATTACTGTGCAACTCATGGACCGTAAAGACAGTACCCCCATCACCCCGCTGGACTCTATCTAAAAAGGAAGGGTAAATATGGTGGAACATGGTATTGAGGGCATGTTCCCCACTGAGCTGGGGAGGCTGGCCTACTTGCAGAACCGGTAGCCCCTCCCCTTAAGGCGGAGAGCCTTAGTCTCCTCCCTCATACAGTGAAACCTTGTTAGAACGCCATTCGTTAATCCGCAGAATCGCTTACAGCGCGGGTATCTGTGGACCCCAAACATTGATTTTAGGATGTCAGGCTAACAGTGGCTAACAGCCACAAACTCAAAAATGGACTCATGACTCATTTACAAGATGTGTATGTTAATATGTGAAGCTTAAAGGTCTTATTATAGGGTTTGAGTCACAGTATTCTCTTTTCCTCCTTCCTGAATCATGACGTATATCGGCTGTAATGCGGTATGTAATCTTGGACCCCAACTACTGTGTTCTAACGAGGTTTTACTGTACCTGCCTTTGAACTTGAGCGAGCAGGATGCTGAGGCATGCTTTGATTTTTAGATCAATAAAACCTTTGGCCTTTACTTCGTGTCTGTGAGTGGTTATTGATCAGGTTACAGTAAAATCAATGCTCATTCCATAAGGTTGGAGGGTGCCCAGCTGGAAAATAAGGCGTTGTTCCTCCAATCTGCGGGTGGTCAAGGTGGGGCAGTACCCAAGGCCATGGACAGACATGTGACTGCAGGAGTGTGACTTGGAATTAAAATGGTTGGCCACTGGGAGGTTGCTATGGTTGCAAACAGAGAGGAGGTGCTGAGTGTAGCGATCTTCTAGTCTGTGACCTGTCTCTCCGATGTAGAGAATGCCACAAAGGATGCACCAGATGCAGTAAACAAGTCCTGTGGATATACAGGTGAAGGTTTGCTTCAAGTGAAAGACCTGTTTGGGGTCCCGGACCTTGGTGAAGGAGGAGGTGTGGGCACAAGAGTTGCACCTCCTGCGGTCACAGGGGAAGGTGCCAGGGGTGCAGTGGGTGGGGAGGGTTGAGTGCATGAAGGAATCGCAGTAGGAGCAGTCACTGCGGAATGCCGAGGGGAAGAAGTGTCTGGTGGTGGAATCCTGAGGTAACTGCCGAAAATTCCGGCAGATGATGTGTTGGATGTGGAGGCTGGTAGGGTAGTAGGTGAGGATGAGGGGGATTCTGTGTTTGTTGCGTCTGATGGTAGAGGGGGCAGGGTGGATGAGCGGGGAATGGAGGAAATGCAGTGAGGGCTGAGTTGAGGAGGGGAAACCATGTTTGTGGAAGAAGGCAGGCATTTCAGAAGCTCTGGAATGGAAGACCTCATTTTGGGAACAGATGTGGCAAAGACGAAGAAATTGAGAGAAGGGGATGGAATCATTACAGGGTGAGAGGAAGAGAAGTCTAGGAAGTTGTGGGAGTTGGAGGGTTTGTAGTATATGTCAATGGAAAGCTTGTCTCCCAAGATGGAGACAAGCTTCCCGTGGGTAAGAAGGGCGAGGAGATCCTGCAAAGAGAGATCAGGGAGTTAGGTGCTAAGTTGAGGGACTGATCTTCCAGGGTGTGATTTCAGGATTGCTCCCTGTGCCACGTGCTAGTGAGGTAAGAAATAGGATGATGCTGCAGCTTAATATGTGGCTATAGATATGGTACTGGAGAGAGGGCTTCAAGTTTCTGGATGATCGGGTTCTCTTCCAGGTAAGGTGGAACTGTACTGGTGGGATGTTTTTCACCTGAACTGGAGCAGCTGGTGCTGCTCGGGAGAGTTTAAACTAGATTTGCAAGGGGATGAGAACCAGAGAAGATAGTGGAGTGGGAGTAGAAAACGATCATGTTAAGACTGATGCCTGGTGGGAATAATGTTATGAGGTGTGTCTATTTCATGCAAGGAGTATTGTAGGGAACGCAGATGAGCTTAGAGTGTGGATTGGCACATGGAATAATGACATTATTGCTATTAGTGAAAGTTGGTTCCTGGAGGGTCAGGACTAGTAGCTCAAAGTTTCAAGGTTCTGCTGTTTCAGACGTGATAGAGCCAGAGGGATGAAAAGGGTGGCACTACTGGTCATGGAAAATATCACAACAATGCTCAGACAGGACAGATTAGAGGGCTTGACTGCTGGGGTGAGATCAGTGTGGCTGAGCAAAGGGAAAAGTATGATTGCATTAATGGGGTTGTATTAGAAACCAGATAATAGTCAGCAAGATTTGGAGGAGTAAATCTTCAGAGAGATAGCAGACAGCTTCAAAAAACAAAGTTGTGATAATAGGCTAATTTGAAAGCTTCCACAAGTTGATAGAGTCTCCTATACTGTAAAAGGCCTGGATGGCCTTTATATTCAGGAAAATTTTCTAAATTAGAGGTATCAACGAGAGAGAGAGAGGAGAGAGGAGAGAGGAGAGAGGAGAGAGGAGAGAGGAATATAGGATCTCCTATTAGGGAATGAGACATGACAGGTGATTGAAGTGTGTGTAGAGGAACATGTTGGATCTAATGATCATAATGCAATTACTTTCAAGATAATTATGGATATGGATAGGCTTGTCCTCAGGTTGAGATTCTAAATTGGAGAATGGCCAATTTTGGGGAAATGAGAAAGGATCTATAAAGTGTGGATTGTGACAGGTTGTTTTCTGACAAGAATGCACTTGGTAAGCGGGAGGCCTTTAAAGGTAAAATTTTGGGAAAGCAGAATTTGTACACTCCAGTCAGGATTAAAGGAAAGGTTAATAGACATAGAGAACCTTAGTTCACAAGATAAAGGAACAGAAGCAGGCCACTCAGCCCATGGGGTCTGTTCTGTGACTATGTACTAAGCTAAGCTAAATTCACTCCTAGTTCCAATTTCTAGCCTTCTCCCCATATCCCTTGATACCCTTACTAATGAGATACTTATCCATTTTCTGTTTAAATTCTCCCAGTGATCTGGCCTCCATTGCTTTGTGCGGCAGTGAGTTCCATGAATCCTCTGACTATAGAAGTTCTTCCTCCTCTCTGCTTTGATTGGATAACTTCTAATTTTAAGACTATGACCCCTTGTCCTCGACTTGCCCATCAAGGGAAACATGTTATTTACATTCACTCTGTCAAAACCTTTCAATATTTGAAATGTCCCTTCATTCTCCTATACTCCATCAAGTACAACCCAAGAGCTGCCAAACCTTCCCTATACGCCAGCCCCTGCATTCCAGGAATCATCCTGGTAAATCTCCTCTGCACCCTCTCCAACAACATCACATCTTTTCTAAGATAGGGGGCCCCAAACTGTACACAGTTCTCCAAATGGGGTCTCATCAGTGCCCCATAGAATCTCATTAACACCTCTCTACTCTTATACATTATTCCTCTTGAAATGAATGCCAGCAGAGCATTCGCCTTCTTCACTACCAATCCCACCTGGGCATTAACTTTTAGATTACTTTACACGAGGACGCTCAGGTCTCTTTGCACCTCCCAGGATTAAATTTTCCCCCCCATCCAGATAGTTCTCTGCCTGTTTATTTCCACTGCCAAAATGTAGAACCAAACATTTCTCAACATTGTACTTCATCTGCCATATATTTGCCCAGTCTCCCAATGTGTTTATATCCTTCGGCAATTTTATGGTTTCTTCAACAGTTCCTGCTCCGCCACCTATCTTGGTGTCATCTGCAAATATGGTCACAAAACTATTTAGTCCACAATTCAAATCATTAATATAAATTGCAAACAGCAGCGGTCCCAAGACCGACTCTTGCGGAACACCACTTGTTACAGACAGCCATCCTGAAAGGGATCTGTTAATTTTAACCCTTTGCTTTCTGCCTATCAGCCAATTTTATATCCAGTCTAATATCGTCCCTGTAATTCCATGGGCCTTAATTTTATTTATCAGCCTAATATGTGGCACCTTATCGAAAGCCTTTTGAAAATCCAAGTATATAACATCCACAGCCTCCCCTTTGTCTATCCTACCTGAGATTTCTTCAAAATACTCTAATAGGTTAGTCAAATATGATCTACCCTTTTGAGAGCTATTGGAAATTTGGTTAAGAGGAAAGAGGTGTACAATAGGCATAGACAACAAAGAGCAAATTAGGTATTGAGAAGTATAAAAAATGCAAGAAAGATTCAGGAGGGTCAAGACATTAAGTTGTTTTGGTAACTGTAACATCACTCCCTTCCCTTATTTATTTGTTACTATTGCACTATCTGCTGAATGAGTTGACTTGTCTGAATATCACGCAACACAAAGCTTCTTACTCTAGCTGTGCATGAGACAATAAACAATTCAAAGTGAGGGCAAAATCCTCTGGCCTTCTAAAAGTATGTTAAAAGCAAAAGGACAAAATTGGACCTTTTGAAGATCAGAGCGGTTGGCTATGTTTGGGGCCAGAAGAGATAGGGCAGATCTACTCAGGAAATTGGCACAGTGTCTAGGGAAGTGAAGCAAACAAGCATTGAGGTCATGCAACTTAAACAGGTTAAGGAGGAGGTGCTTGCTGTCTTAAGGCAATGAGAGTGAACAAACCCCCAAGGCCTGACAAGGTATTCCCTCTGTCTTGTCGGAGGCTCGTATATAATTACAGGGGCCCTGGCAGATGTATTTAAAATGCCTTAGCCATGGTGAAGTGCCAGAGGATTGGAGGATTCCTCCTGTTATTACTTTGTTCAAAATGGGCTCAAAAAATAATCCAGCAAATTATAGTACAGTGAGCCTAACGTCAGTAGTAGGTAAGTATCTGGATAGACAGGGACTGATTAAGGATAGTCAATATGACTCTATGCATGGTAGGTTGTGTTTAACCAATCTCATAGTTTTGAGCTTTACCAGAAAAATTGTTGAACGAATGGTCGTGTTTGTTGCTGCATAGACTTTAGTAAGGCCTTTAACAAGGTCCCACGTGGAAGGTTAGTCAGGAAAATTCAGTCATTCAGTGGGAGATTGAAAACTTGGCTGAATGAAGCACTAACAAAAATCTCACATTCAATGTCTCCAAAACCAAGGAGCTTTTTGACTTGCATACAATCCAGTGATCAATGGAAGATCAGAGATGGAGAGGGAGAGCAAATTTAAGTTCTTGGATGTCACTATCTCAGAGGATCTTTCCTGAACCCAACACACAAGTTTAGTGTAATCTGATTGTACAAGTACAACCCGACGAAACAACGTTCTCTGTGGAAAAAACATGCAGACACACAACTAGGCACAATACACATATAGACAACTAATACACATGCAGGGCAAATATTAAATCTATAAAAATAAATAAATAACTAGATAGTGTTATGTGCAAATGAGAGTCTCAGCTCGTGGGTGTGAGCAGTTCCTTTGCATTCTCACTGCCCTTGGGAAGAAGCTGTTCCTCAGCCTGGGTGTTGGCTCTGATACCCCTGTATCTCTTCTTGCAATGACATTGCTCCCGTCGGGGAAGAAATGGAACAAATGTCATCGTGAAGGAAGTACTTCAGTGACTCTACTTCCTCAGGAGTTTGCAGAGGTTTGGTATGATATCGGAAACCCTGGCAAATTTCTACAGATGTGTAGTGGAAAGTGTGCTGACTGGCTACATCATAGTCTGGTATGGGGACATAAAGCCCTGTAAAAGCTAATGGACACAGCCCAGGATATCACAGGCAAAATCCTCCCCTCTATCATGAACATCTACAATTAATGCTGCCATCGGAGAGCAGCAATTATCAAGGATCCACACTACCCAGTACACATTCTGTTCTCAATGCCATCATCATGAAAGACGTACAAGTACCACAGGACCAGCTGCTACCCCTCCACCATCAGACTCCTCAACAACAAACTCAATCAGGGATTTACTTTTGCACTTTATTGATGTTTTTTTCCCTATCTCTGTATTGCACATTTTGTTTACATTTCTTTAGTTGTTTACATGTGTAGGTTGACTCCGGTTTTTTTTGTGCTGCTATTAAGTGGTCATTTCTGCCTCGCCTGCAGTAAATCTCAGGGTTATATGTGATGTCATGTTATATACCCTGACAATAAATCTGAAATCTGTTCATGGTAAGGTAGTAAATTGGATTAGATGCTGGCTTTAATAGAGAAGCCTTTCTGACTGGTGACCTGGGAGTAGTGGAGTGTCTCAAAGATCGGTGGTGGGTCTATTGTTATTTGTCATCTGTATCAATAATCTGGATGATAATGTGGTAAATTGGATCAGCATGTTTGGAGATGACACAAAAATTTGAAGTGTGGTGGACCATGTGGAAGGCTTTCAAAACTTTCAGAGGGATCTGGACCAACTGGAAAAATGGAAGATGGAATTTAATGCACTTTGGAAGGACAAACAAAGTAGGACATATACAGTAAATGGTAGGGCGCTGAGGAGTGCAGAAGAACAGAGGGATCTGGGAATACAGATACATAATTCCCTGAAAGTGGTGTCACAGGCAGATAGCATCATAAAGAGTTTTTGGCATATTGGCCTTCATAATATAGGAGTTGGGATGTTACAGTGAAGTTGTACAAGACATTAGTTAAGCCAAATTTAGAGTATTATGTGTGGTTCTGGTCACTTAATATCAGTAAGGAATATCAGTAAAACTGAAAGATTTACAAAGATGTTGCAGGACTTGAAGAACTGAGTTGCAGGTAAAGGTTAAGCAGGTTAGGACTTTATTTCCTGTAGCTTAAAAGAATGGGGGCTGATTTTAATAGAGGTTTACAAATGTATGAGGGGTATAGAGTAAATGCAAGTAGGCTTTTTCCATTGAGGTTTGGTGAGATTAAAAACCCAAGGACATGGGTTAACGATGAAAAAAGGTTAAAGGGAATATTAGGGGGAACTTGCAGAGAGTGATCAGAGTACAGAATAAGCTGCCAGATGAATTGGTGAATGCAAGCTCAATTTTAATTTTGCAAGCCAATCTTTGTCCCATTATTGTTTTAAACGAGGGGTGGTCAAACTTGCTTAATGTAAGAGCCAAATTTGAGAGCCGTAAGACATGAAAAAAATGACAAACTTTTTTTGTTTTTACTTGCACATTTTACATTTTGTATATTAAGAAATACATTTATATAATATTTATTCTTGTATGTCATTTTTAAACTGCTGATTTGTATTAGTTTTAATAATCAAAAAGTACACGTAAACATACCAAACATTTTGTTGTTGGTAATTCTGCAGCTGGCGCGTCAGGAGCTCTGGTGGGTGGGCAGCCGGGGACTAGGCAAGAATCCATGGTCGCCACGCACCACAATCACGTGATCGCAAGCCATGCCCTCTATAACCATCATTGTGAGCACTGACCCTTATGATCCCTGTCTCAACCAACATTTTTCCCTGAGCCTCATATTCTATGCCAAAGAGCTGCATGTGGCTCGTGAGCCACAGTTTGGCCACCTGTTTTAAACTTATAAAAATGAGGATCATGTCCATTTGTACAGCCATCAATTCATCAATTATAAGTCTCTTAGGTTTTGCATCACTGACAACAATAAATATGAATCTTAATTATTCTTTTACTTTTCACATGAACATTTTAAATCATCAATGGGGGATGTGGGGTGTGGCTCCATCCTTGAACAAAACACTGACTGCATCTTGGCAGAGAAATGTTTTCCATTCAAATTATTGTCATGAACTTTTAGTATTTGTGACACTGGAACAGCAGGCCATTCACCTCTCAGATACTTACTATCATTCTAAAAGATTGAGATCCATATCCATTATGACTAACACCAGGAGGCATAGTTTTAAAGTAAGTACAAGATGGGGGGTGGGAATGAAAGAGGAAAGTTCTTCATACAGAGTGGTGAGTGCATGAAATGTGCTGCTGACAACAGTGGTGGAGGCAGGTAGAACAGGATAATTTAGGAGACTATTAGACAGATACATGAAACATAGAGAAATGGAGGGTTATACAGTGAGGAAATTCTAGGCAGTTGGTAGTGTTGTCACAACACTGGGTCAAAGGGCCTGCACTATGCTGTAAATTTAAATAAATAGATAAAATAAACAAAAGTTCTGTAGGAACTCAGTGGGTCACACAGCGTCCATGGAAAGCAACAAGCAGTTGAAATTTTGAACCAAGAATGCAGTGCTGAGGCTCAAAATGTCAACAGCCTATTGCTCTTCATGGATCCTGTGTGACCCGCTGAGATCCTACAGAACTTTTGTGTACTGCTCTTGTTCTCCAGCATCTGCAGACTCCTTGTTTACCTCAAAATCCAGATACCAGTCTTGGTTTCTGCAATATTCATGCTACTTAGCTGGATGTCCATCATCCTGTACAAGCACGTCTTCGCCTGAAATTGGACTCACCTCTTCTGGAGTCTCTTCTCTAAGAGCACTTCAATTTATAATATCCCTCAAATTTCTCACCAATGTTATGTGCCACAACATGTATGCTCCTTGAAGAATTATAGCCTCAGAAGCTCGAGACTGAAAATGATGGAATTTGCTGCTTACCTATCATGAAGTAGACAATAACTGTAAATATCATGGATGGTATTGCCCTCATGGGTACCAGATCGACAAATAGCTTTGCTAGGAAGTAGGAAATTATCCTGTAGTATCCACTGATATATTCATGTCTGTGGTTAAAGATAACATTTTCAAATTACTATTTGTAATTGGAGGTATGCAAATAATAGTTAGCATGTACGTGTCTCAAATAATATAGACAGATCTCTCTGCTAAATATCTCCACATGGATCAATTTTATGCTGCCCAGAAGCTTCACCCATTGATAGCATAAACCTGAAATTTAAGAACTTAGTTTTGAAATGAATAGTATATTAAGTTGGCACTCAGTTTCATTTTTGTTCAAAGTTTCCAATAAAAGAGAATGCTCACTTTATTGGTTCCTAGGATGTGATCCTTCAAATCCACTACATGCAAACAGAAAGTCTAAAGAGGTTCAAAATGCATTGAATGCCCAAGTATTACATATTCCTGCAAATAGCACTTTGTGCTTGAAAATATGAACCTCTAGATTCAAGGACAATTTCTTTCTTGCTGTTATCAGGCTCTTGAATGGATCTCACATTGGCAAAAGATGATGCCCTTGCACTTTCTTTTATCTGCCTGTCCCGCATCGGACTTGTCAGCCACAAACGAGCCTGCAGCTGACGTGGACTTTTCTTCGTCCGCGAAGCCAAGCCAAAGAAAGAAGAAAATACTTTTCCCTATTCCCCACACCATCTTTCGTACTTTCTCCTTACCCTATTCTTTGATGACTGTAACACCATTCCTTACATTTGTTTGTTATTATTGCACTTCCTGCTGAATGAGTTGACTTGCCTGAATAGCACAAGGCTTCTTACTCTTGTTGTGTAAATGTGACAATAAACAATTCAATTCAGTTGTCAGCCACATTCTGGCAAAAGACTTAGAGAGACAATGAACATTTCTGATGTTGATGAAGAGAGAAAATGCCTTGAAGGTGACGACCAAAACAAAAGGTAACATTCCAATTTTTTTCTCAACAAGAGGTCAGGATTTGGAACCCACTGCTTGTTAATGGTAGTTGGGAAAAAAAATTATATCAATACTTGACAGGAAAAAAAAGTTGGAAGAATATGAAGATAGATAAGTGGAACTAACAGTCACTCTTTGAAAGATGATAGCCAGCCACCTACTCTCCTGTACTCTACATTTTAACAATTCACTCAAGCACATGTGAAGGTATTTGGCCACAGATGTTCTACTATTGGTCCACATTCATTGAAGACAGTCAGTTACCTCTTCTGAATTGGCTCATCACATTGGTGACTCATGTTGTGTCCTGTCAGTACTACACCCTTTTTCTCATCTCTTTATCAATCAGTGCCAGGACTAAAACTGCATTAATAGTTTAGGTCTGAAAACCAAAGGTTATTCATTTTTTTTTTAATTTTGCAGTGGTCTTTAAAACCTATTCAGTGTTTGAATAGGAAATTAGATAAACATTTGAAGAAAAAAAACTAGAATACAAGGAAAAAGCATGGAACTCTGGTCCTTATTCTCTTTATTACGTTTAGAGGCATAAAGTTTTATAGCAGTTTTAAATAGTCAAATCAAATTAAGTATTTAGGTAATAAGGTAAATATAAATTACTTATCCTCGTGTGCCGTGGCCAAGCAAGCTGGGACGTGGCAGCGAGGTCCTTGGGTCGTAGGTTTTATATCGGAGTGGCCTTCTCCTATGCAGGTTTCTTACCCGGGCTGGAGGGGCCTGCCTCCCCTCCTAGGTCGGTCCATACTGCCCGGACCGGGGCCGAGGCCGCCGCAGTTCACCCTGTGCCTGGATTGGGGCCGCCGCCTCCCACTCTCTGCCCGGATCGGGGCCTTCGCCTGCCCCACTCGACCGAGGCCGGGGCCGCCGTCTCCCCCTTGCTCCTGCCCGGATCGGGGCCGCCGCCGTCTACCCTTCGCCCGGACCGGGGCCGGGGCCGCTGCTGCTCTCCCTGTGCCTGGACTGGGGCCGCCGCCTCCCACTCCCTGCCCGGACCGGGGCCTCCGCCTGCCTCACTCGACCGAGGCCGGGGCCGCCGTCTCCCCCTTGCTCCTGCCCGTATCGGGGCCGCCGCCGTCTACCCTTCGCCCGGACCGGGGCCGGGGCCGCTGCTGCTCTCCCTGTGCCTGGACTGGGGCCGCCGCCTCCCACTCCCTGTCCGGACCGGGGCCTCCGCCTGCCTCACTCGGCCGAGGCCGGGGCCACCGTCTCCCCCTTGCCCCATGGGTGTAAAGGGTGGGGCCAGTACTGCGCGCACTGCACTCCACCTAAAAGCTCCTTTGCGCAGGCCCGAGGACAGGTCCACGTCCTCCCCCTCCACGTCCTCCCCCTCAAAAGATGCTCACAAACTCAAGCTAGCATGCTGGAACATCAGAACCATGCTAGACAAGGCTGACAGCCACCGACCTGAACGTCGGTCTGCCCTCATTGCACATGAACTCCTCAGACTTGACATCGACATAGCCGCTCTCAGTGAAGTCCGCCTGGCAGATGTAGGCAGCCTCCAAGAACGCGGCGCGGGCTACACTCTCTACTGGTCTGGCAAGCCTTCGGATGAACGACGCCTATCTGGTGTAGGCTTCATGGTCAAGAGCTTCATTGCCTCCAAACTCGAAAACCTTCCGACAGGCCTCTCGGACCGAATCATGTCCATGCGACTCCCACTTCAAAACAAGCGTCACATCACCCTCATCAGTGTCTATGCTCCAACCCTCCAGGCGGAACCAGCAGAAAAGAACAACTTCTACACCGACCTGCGCAACCTCATCCAACGTACCCCTACAGCCGACAAGGTTGTCAACCTGGGCGACTTCAACGCTCGTGTCGGCAAAGACTCAGAAACCTGGCCAGGAATCCTGGGCAAGCATGGCGTCGGCAAGTGCAACGACAATGGGCGCCTCCTGTTGGAGCTCTGCGCAGAACAGCGACTTGTCATTACAAACACCCTTTTTCAGCAGAGGGACAGCCTTAAGACCACCTGGATGCATCCCCGATCCAAACACTGGCACCTCCTGGACTACATCCTGGTGCGAGAAAGTGACAAACAAGATATGCTCCACACCAGGGTCATGCCTAGCGCGGAATGCCACACTGACCATCGGCTGGTTCGCTGCAAGCTCAACCTTCACTTCAAGCCAAAGCCCAGGAACAATAAAGCCCCCAGAAAGAGGTTCAATGTTGGAAACCTGCAGTCAGACGAAGCGAGAGGAAACTTCCAGGCAAACCTCAAAGCAAAGCTCGACGTTGCAACCCGCCTCACGGACCCGTCCCCTGAAACCCTCTGGGATCAGTTGAAGACTACCATACTGCAATCCACTGAAGAGGTACTGGGCTTCTCCTCCAGGAAAAACAAGGACTGGTTTGACGAAAACAGCCAGGAAATCCAGGAGCTGCTGGCAAAGAAGCGAGCTGCCCACCAGGCTCACCTTACAAAGCCGTCCTGTCCAGAGAAGAAACAAGCCTTCCGTCGCGCATGCAGCCATCTTCAGCGCAAACTCCGGGAGATCCAAAATGAGTGGTGGACTAGCCTCGCCAAACGAACGCAGCTCAGCGCGGACATTGGCGACTTCAGGGGTTTCTACGAGGCTCTAAAGGCTGTGTACGGCCCCTCACCCCAAGTCCAAAGCCCGCTGCGCAGCTCAGACGGCAAAGTCCTCCTCAGCGACAAGATCTCCATCCTCAACCGATGGTCAGAACACTTCCAATCTCTTTTCAGTGCCAACCGCTCAGTCCAAGATTCCGCCCTGCTCCAGCTCCCTCAACAGCCCCTAAGGCTAGAGCTGGATGAGGTTCCCACCCTGGATGAGACATATAAGGCAATCGAACAACTGAAAAGTGGCAAAGCAGCAGGTATGGATGGAATGCCCCCAGAAGTCTGGAAGGCTGGCGGCAAAACTCTGCATGCCAAACTCCATGAGTTTTTCAAGCTTTGTTGGGACCAAGGTAAACTGCCTCAGGATCTTCGTGATGCCACCATCATCACCCTGTACAAAAACAAAGGCGAGAAATCAGACTGCTCAAACTACAGGGGAATCACGTTGCTCTCCATTGCAGGCAAAATCTTCGCTAGGATTCTACTAAATAGAATAATACCTAGTGTCGCCGAGAATATTCTCCCAGAATCACAGTGCGGCTTTCGCGCAAACAGAGGAACCACTGACATGGTCTTTGCCCTCAGACAGCTCCAAGAAAAGTGCAGAGAACAAAACAAAGGACTCTACATCACCTTTGTTGACCTCACCAAAGCCTTCGACACCGTGAGCAGGAAAGGGCTTTGGCAAATACTAGAGCGCATCGGATGTCCCCCAAAGTTCCTCAACATGATTATCCAACTGCACGAAAACCAACAAGGTCGGGTCAGATACAGCAATGAGCTCTCTGAACCCTTCTCCATTAACAATGGCGTGAAGCAAGGCTGTGTTCTCGCACCAACCCTCTTTTCAATCTTCTTCAGCATGATGCTGAACCAAGCCATGAAAGACCCCAACAATGAAGACGCTGTTTTCATCCGGTACCGCACGGATGGCAGTCTCTTCAATCTGAGGCGCCTGCAAGCTCACACCAAGACACAAGAGAAACTTGTCCGTGAACTACTCTTTGCAGATGATGCCGCTTTAGTTGCCCATTCAGAGCCAGCTCTTCAGCGCTTGACGTCCTGCTTTGCGGAAACTGCCAAAATGTTTGGCCTGGAAGTCAGCCTGAAGAAAACTGAGGTCCTCCATCAGCCAGCTCCCCCCCCCACCATGACTACCAGCCCCCCCACATCTCCATCGGGCACACAAAACTCAAAACGGTCAACCAGTTTACCTATCTCGGCTGCACCATTTCATCAGATGCAAGGATCGACAATGAGATAGACAACAGACTCGCCAAGGCAAATAGCGCCTTTGGAAGACTACACAAAAGAGTCTGGAAAAACAACCAACTGAAAAACCTCACAAAGATAAGCGTATACAGAGCCGTTGTCATACCCACACTCCTGTTCGGCTCCGAATCATGGGTCCTCTACCGGCACCACCTACGGCTCCTAGAACGCTTCCACCAGCGTTGTCTCCGCTCCATCCTCAACATCCATTGGAGCGCTTACACCCCTAACGTCGAAGTACTCGAGATGGCAGAGGTCGACAGCATCGAGTCCACACTGCTGAAGATCCAGCTGCGCTGGATGGGTCACGTCTCCAGAATGGAGGACCATCGCCTTCCCAAGATCGTGTTATATGGCGAGCTCTCCACTGGCCACCGTGACAGAGGTGCACCAAAGAAAAGGTACAAGGACTGCCTAAAGAAATCTCTTGGTGCCTGCCACATTGACCACCGCCAGTGGGCTGATAACGCCTCAAACCGTGCATCTTGGCGCCTCACAGTTTGGCGGGCAGCAACCTCCTTTGAAGAAGACCGCAGAGCCCACCTCACTGACAAAAGGCAAAGGAGGAAAAACCCAACACCAACCAACCAATTTTCCCTTGCAACCGCTGCAATCGTGTCTGCCTGTCCCGCATCGGACTTGTCAGCCACAAACGAGCCTGCAGCTGACGTGGACTTTTTACCCCCTCCATAAATCTTCGTCCGCGAAGCCAAGCCAAAGAAAAAAGAAATTACTTATCATTAATTTCCATAATAAAAGATTTAAACAAATGGAAGGATTTACCGTTAACTTAGTGGGTAGAGTGAATTGTATAAAAGTGAATATATTTCCTAGACTTCAGCCTTTTTTTCAAAATATTCTTTGTAATATACCAAAAAAGCTTAAGGATTTGAATACAATGGTTAGGAAATTTTTATGGAAGGGAAAATTGGTGAGAGTTTCTGTGCATAAATTAACATGGAAATACGAGTTAGGTGGTTTGAAACTTCCGAATTTTAAAAATTATTATAAAGCTGCTCAATTAAAAATTATAAATAGAATGTTTGATTTGGACAGTCCTTTTACTTGGACAGATATAGAATTAAAGAGAATTGGAGAAGATGAAAGATTATTTTATTTATAAATGAAATAGTAAATTAACAAATTTTTATAAATCATCTATTTTATTTTATTTGATAGGTATTTGGGAAGGGGTAAATAAAGACGTTGGTAATCAAGGTATATTGTCTTGATATACTCCTTTATATCAGAATAAATGTTTACCTTTTCTGGTTAATAATAACCTTCTTAAAATTTGGGATCAGAAAGTAATCAAGATAATAAATGACTGCTTTGAATTAAGTCATTTTTTTTATCATTTGAAAGGCTGAAGGAAAAATATCAAATACCTCATACACTTTTTTTGTTAATATCAAATTAAATCAATGTTGTATGATTATTTTGGGAGACATTTGCTTTTATCTAAAGAATAGAAATTTGAAATGTTGGTCCATGATGGAGGAAAGAAAGGTTTTATTTCTTTTTTTTTTAAACTTTATTTAATATTTTTCAATAAGAATACTTTTACAGAATAAGTAATCTAATAATAATAAAACAATAAAACAAACCCACCCCCTCCCACAACAGATCCCTCAAGAGAAGGATTTTTTAAAAAATTCATTAATTTACAATATTACTTAAATTCATATTCTTCATCTAAGGTGTCCAAATCTTAACAAAAAAAATCATAATTATTATGTAAATTGTATGTTATTTTTTCCATATAAATACATGACTTCAACTCATTATGCCATCGAGTTAAACTTAACTCCACTTCATCTTTCCAAGACATGGCAATACATTTACGAGCAACTGTCAATATTAGACAAATAAACACTGTCTGAAACTTATCCAACCCCAATTCCACTAAAGAAAGATTTTATTTCTGAAATGTATAAATTATTGCAGCAGAAAATGCTCAAAACTGAGTTACATAAATCACGACTTAAATGGGAGAAGGACTTGGAGTTAATTTTGAAAATGATCATTGGAGAAATATTTGTAGAGACAATATGACAAAATTTGTAAATGTTAGGTAGAGACTTGTAACCTATAATTTTATAGATCAATTATATTTGACTTCAGAATGTTTGAGTGTTTTGGATTTGTGTTTTTTTGTTGTAATGATCAGAAAAGTACGTTTTTACACTCAGTATGGTCTTGCGATAAAGTTAGGTGTTTTTGGTAAAGGGTAAAATATTTTTAAAATAAAATTTTATTTAGATACAAAATTTTTTTAAATTAACAGATATTAGTGAATTGGGTTTGTTCTATAAATTAGATAAATTTCAAATGGCGTTTTTGAGATTAGCTTGAACAGAGGCGAGGAAATGTATAGCTATTTCATGGAGAGATCAAATGGAGCTTAATTTACAAAGATGGCATTTGGAATTAAGATTGTGTATTCCAATGGAGAAGATAACATAATTTAAGGGATAAATATTATGTATTTAAAAAGATTTTGAGCCCATACTTGGATTATTTTAATTTGAAAATTTAAGGATAGGGTTTTGAATGCCGCTGGGTCTCCTTATCACATATTAAATGAATTGGTGTTCTCCTCTTCTTTTTTAGATGGGTAGGGGGTTTAGATATAGGATAGAGGAAGGGTGTAGTATTAGATTTGGGGTGGGGGTTTTGAGTTTTGTTTTTACGTACTTTCTTTTTTAGTTTATATTTCTGTAACCATGTTTAAATTTTGATATACTGCTCTATTTCATTTTTTGTAACCATGGCTGTTTCTTTTCTTTTATAAATATTCAAAACTAAAATAAGATTTTACTCCATAGAACAGGCTCTTGTTCAAGCCAACTCATCTGAGCTAGTCCCACTGTCTGTGTTTGGTCTATCATCTGTTTTTTTTCCATCTTATTTCACTATTCTCCTTGCATTTAACATTAATGTTGAATTTTGAGTTATTCACATATCTAAAAATTGTGGCTTGTAAACTGAGGCCTTAATATAGATCAAAGCGCAGCACTGTTCTCTGGGCTCTATTACCATCTTCCAGTTGAAACACAACCATTCATCATGATTTTGTTACTTAGAAAATTTCATGTCTAAATTTCTAAAATGACTCTTTTATGCCATGTGCATCAACTTCACAGACGAGCCTGTTATGCAAGATCTTATCAAAAGCCTGCTTGATGTTCCCGTACAGCACACCAATTACCCTGAGCAACTCTACCTATTATAGCATCAGAAAAAAATTGGCCCCTAATTGATAAAGGCAAGTCAGGGTGGACTTATTATCTTTCCTCTAGGTGACTATCAGGTTGAAGGCACAGAAGCCTGAAGTCCAGCACCTTCAGGTTCAGGAGCACCTATCAGATTCTTGAAACCCCTAACTCTAACTGACTCTGTGACCACCAACAAACCTGTCTGCACTACTGAAATGTCACATTTGCTTCCGCTTAGTTTATCTTTTATTCTGTCTAATTTAATTGGTAGTCGTAGTTTGTGTATCCTGTGTACCTGGTCGGCTGCAGCAAGAAAGAATTGTGTTGCATCTATACATTTTAATTGTATGAAAACAGACTCACACTGACATAGATTAGGTTTCTAAAACTGCTGAGATTGAACTGCCTAGTCTATGGTTGTCTGTTTTCCTTTATTCTCTTTTCTTGAACAACACTTTTAATTTCTCTCCAGAAATCTAGCACTACCCTGTTATCTAAAGAGCACTGAGAAACTATCAGTACCACCCCATGGTGACCTCCTATTTCCCATAGAATCTAAACATCCATTCCGTTATCCCCAGTGGTTCTCAACCTTTTTTTCCATTCACACATCACCTTAAGTCATCCCTTAATAATCACAGAGCACCTATGGTTAGTAAGGGATGACTTAAGGTAGTTTGTGAATGGAAAAAAGGTTGAGAACCACTGTGTTATGCCATGCTACCAGTTTCACTGCACTTTTCACCTGCTGAAAGTTTCCAATCTCTGTCAGCGAATAGTTTTCCCACCTTTAATTATTGGGAATCAAAAACGCTTGGTATAAATACAACAATAAAAAAATCAATTATTACTTACATGAAAATCTTCTTTTCTAGGACAAATAATTCAATGACAGAGATGCTGGAAAAACACAGGTTAGTGGTCAGGAAAAACATTGCACCTACTCTGAAAGAAAACAGAAAGAATCATGTATTACCTTATTTGCTCAATGAACACCAACAACGAGTTCTATATATATTGTGCCATCAACATATTTAACATATTAAAACATTCCAAGACCCTTCTCAACAAAATCATCAGATACAGAGCTACGAAGTTCAAGGTTATTGTCAAAGAGTACATACATGTCATCAGATATAACCCTGAGATTCTTCTTCTTGTGGGCCAGGGAGAGTTGCTAAATAACAGCAACTGTAAACTGTATGCCAGAAGAAAGAAATTAACACAAAAGAAAGAAATTTAAACAAAAGGTTTATATAAGTTGGCACAACATTGTGAATTGAAGGGCCTGTACTGTGCTGTTATGTTCTAAACTATCTGTACAAAAAATGTATAGGTGATGGTGGTAGGAGTGACTCAGTAAACATTTGACCAAATGGGAAGATTTTAGGAAGCATCTTCAAGCAGTGAAAATTATTCTAACCAATAGGAAAAGCACAAGAGCCCACTTTGAAGGAAATCAGAAATTTTGGTGATGGTTTAAGGGAAACAAAGGATTTGCAGGCAGATGAGATTTTAACATCACAGTATTGTCTGACTGGGGGAAATGCAGATCAGTCAAGGTTATGGAAGAGTTGAGGTTTGGATGAACTCTAATTTACAGGGAACAAAATATGGAAAATCAGCCAGCAGACCAATGGGATGGATGAATATTCTCCTGGTTTCCTCATTTTGTTTGAAACAAAGTGAATCCTGCTTTTTTTTCTTTGAACTTCGGGGGGAAATTACATGAATTAAAAACTGAGAAAAAGCACTTGTGGAAATACATTTGCCTTTCTCAATGTAGAAATGAAGCAACATACAATAATTTAGAACAAAGAACAGTAAAGCACGGAATAGGCCCTTTGGTCTGTGCCTACCAGTGTCCATTTAAACTGATATCATCTGTCTGTATCCTGCCTGAACACATGCCTGTCCAAATGTCTCTTAATTGTCACCGACGTATCTGCTTCCACCACCTCCCCTGGCAAACTGTTCTGGGCACCCGCCACTCTAGGTTTTAAAAATAAACTTCTTTCATATGTCCCCTTTTAATTTTCCTCCTCTCACCTTAATGCTATGTCCTCCAGTATTTGACATTTCTACTCTGGGGGGAAAAAATGGTAGTGACTACCCTATCCAATCCTCTCATTATTTTTTTATACTTTACCCCTCAACCTCAGAGAAATCAATCCTAGCTAACCTTTTGCAATATAGACAATATCCTGGTGAACCCCTCTTCGGCACCCTCTCCCAATGTCTCCATGTCTTTCCTACAATGGGGCAACCAGAACTGCATACAATACTCCAAATGAGGCAAAACCAAGTTTTGTACGGTTCCTATTACAGATGATGTGACTGCTTAATCTGGGTAACTGATCTTCCATCTCAGACATCTCTGTTTGTAGCTTTTACAGTATTCCAGTGCAGTTCAGGGAACAGTTTCTCTTCTCCATTTTGGCACATTGTTGTCTTCGGGACTGAACACGGAGCTCAACAATTTCAGAGAAAGGCGGCACAGGGTTAGTAGAGCAACGTTATTACAGCAGCAGTGACTCGGGTTCAAATCTGGATTAAGGAGTTAGTATATTCTCCCTGTGGCCTGCATGAGTTTTCTCCAGGTGCTCTTTTCCTCCCACCTTCCAAAAACGTACAGGGTTGGTAGGTTAGTTGGCCAGCATGGATCTCCTTGGCTGGTAGCACCTTCTACCACCCCATATCATTAAGATTAAATTTAAAAAATAACACGTCTATCCTTTATTTGTTAGAACCGGCCAGTTGCAAATCAAGGTCTATAACATTAACAGGTTCTTCACTAATGCTGAAGACATATGAGAGAATGCAGATGGAATCAGCAGCAAAAAAAAAGTTTGGAGCAACAGAGGAGGTCAAGCACCATCAGTGGGAGAAAAGGAGCGGTCAACATTTCGGGTTTTGACGAAGGGTTCTGACCAGACTCGTTCCGTAGTCTTTTTACTCACTGATGCTGCTTGACCTGCTGAGTTCCTCCAGCAGATTGGTTTTCTCCCCCCCACTGATGCTCACTGACTGATTGGAAATTCCAGCATTTCTTTCACTTCAGAATCTTAACCACCATTGTGTTGGGCATCACACAGATCAACTTTCTCTCACTTACATTCATTCATTTTGCAACCTCTGCTCTTCTCCAGAAGTCAGCCATAATTAACAAGCATTCACTACCCTCTCTCAGGCAGTAACACATTTAGTCTTGATCCTAGTATACACCTTCCCTCTGCTCTTTCTCCCCTTCCCCTGAGCACAATTGTTGACTTATACAGTATATCCAAATCATGGACATGGTGTTTAATCTGTTTCTCCAACATTTTGTTTTTATTTCATACATCGAGCAGCTGCATTCATTTGGCTTTTTGATTACAGGTGTCATGTATTTCTAAACCATCATAATTAATTTACTTATTCATGATTAAAAGGCTAAATAATTAAAGAGGCTCAGTAACAGATTTTCTGTGAAACTCGTGTGTGTGTGTGCATGTGCGTGCGTGCGTGCGTGCGCACACAAAGATGCATTCACCAGGATGCTCTTTATGACCACAGTTCGGCATCTAACACCATCATCCCTTCAAAACTGATCAGCAAACTCCAAAACGTGGGACTCAACACCCCACTGTGTAATTGAATCCTGGCTTTCCTCACCTCCAGACCAGGATTGGTAAGAACTTCTCCTCCACAATCTCCATCAGTACCAGAGCACCACAGGGCTGTGTTCTTAGCCCCCTGCTCTACTCACTTTACACCTACGACTGTGTGGCTCAGTACAACATTAATACCATACCATCGATAAATTTGCCGACAATACCACAGTAGTGGGTTGTATAAAGAGAGGTGATGAGTCAACATACAGGAGGGAGGTTGTAAACTTGGCTGAATGAATGAAAGGTTGTTATTGGTTCACCAATGTCACCAAAACTAAAGAACTGATTCTTGACTTCAGGAAGGGAAAGCCAGAGGTATACAATCCATTGATTATTGGGGGATCAGAGGTGGATAGGGTGAGCAAATTTAAGTTCTTGGGAGTCACTATCTCGGAGGATCTTTCCTGGACCCAACTAATGGCATCATGAAGAAAGCACGTCAGGAGAGGAGTCACGTGATGGAGTAGTGGCCGGACGGTGAACTCCAGCCCTCTCCAGAAAAGTCGGGAAAAACAAAGGAAAACACAAAGGCACAGAAATAAAAGTTACAGAAAAGTGAGTATAAAGGTGGAAAGAAGATGGCGACAAAAAAAGAAAAATCGAAAGCAACGGTAAGAAGAGAGGAAGAGAAGACAAAGGAGGAAAAAGGTGAAGGCCTTACCTGTCCGAAGAGGCCCGCTGCGGAGAGAGAAACCCGCTCCCTCAGGTCGGTAAATAATGGACTACAAAAATGGCTCGCTGAGCCGAGTAAAAGTGCGCAACCGCGCATGCAAAAAAACACACCGACGGGAGGGGGGACCAGCTGGGGAGTCGATCTCCACAGCCGGCAACGACACCTGCAGAACACCTGCAGCAAGAAGAGACCACAGAAGACAATGGAAACAAGAAAGAAGAGGAGGAAAGGGCACCAAAGAAACAACAGATGGCCAACCCAGAGGAAGAAGAAGAGGAAGAGGAAGAGTACAGTGAAATAGAAGAAGAAAAGAAAGGCAAGATAAAGGATATACTTTCTCTTATTAAAGGATACATGGAGTCATTTAAAGAATGGCAAACACAGGAATTTAATGATTTAAGAAAAAGAATAAACAACACAGAAGAGAAAATGAATAAAATAGAAATGACCTTAACAGAAATGGGAAAGAAAATGGACAAGATGGAAGAGCGGGCAGTAGCAGCAGAAATGGAGGTAGAAGACTTAAAAAAGAAATTGGAGGAATCTAATAAAAAAACTAAAGAGACACAAGAACTACTAGCTCAAAAAATAGATACAATGGAAAATTATAACAGAAGAAATAACATAAAGATAGTGGGCCTTAAGGAAGATGAAGAAGGCAAGAATATGAGGGAGTTTATAAAAGAGTGGATCCCTAAGACCCTAGGATGTCCAGAACTACAGCAAGAAATGGAAATAGAAAGGGCACATAGAGTATTGGCCTCTAAACCACAACCACAACAAAAACCAAGATCTATTGTAGTAAAATTCCTAAGGTATACTACAAGAGAAAAGGTACTGGAGAGAACAATGGAAAAAGTAAGAGAGGGCAACAAACCACTGGAGTATAAAGGGCAAAAAATCTTCATTTATCCAGATATAAGTTTTGAACTCCTAAAGAAGAGAAAAGAGTTCAATACAGCAAAGGCGATTTTATGGAAGGGTATAAATTTATACTAAAGCATCCAGCGGTATTGAAAATATTTATTCCAGGACAACAAAACAGACTATTCTCGGATCCAGAAGAAGCACGAAAATTTGCAGAACAATTACAAAAATAGACTGAGGGAGGAAGACGGGTAATGAGAGTAAAAATGATCACGATTGATATGTATGTGGGTAAAGACAAAAATAGACTGAGGGATGAAGACGGGTAATGAGAGTAAAAATGATCACGATTGATATGTATGCGGGTAAAGAGGTATAAGAGTGAATAGAGACAATGTGCATACGTGAATGTATCTGTACTTAGAGGAAAATATAGATAGTATAGACAAGAATTAATAAGGGAAGGTAATGGAATAGAGAGAATAAGGAGGGAATTAAAAGAGTGACCTTTGTGACATATGAAAAGTGAAATCTTTTCTGGGGGGGGGCGGGGTGGGGGGAAATAGTGGTCACTGTAAAATCAGTTGACGCTTGCGAGTGGATTCGCAAATCCAAATGGAGAGGGGAGATGTGGTTGTCCGACAAGGGATAAAGGACAACTCAGGAGGGGAAGGGGAGATTGGGGATAAATAAGATAGAAATAGGAGAATAAGGAAAATGTTGGATGTTGTAGGAATGTTGTCTTATAAAGAGTTGAAAATAAGAAAACAGAAATGGAAAAGGAGGAAAGGTAATGATGGAAAAACGGAAAGAGAAGATAAACAAAATATAAAAGGGCTACGCTGAACTATATGACTTTAAATATTAATGGAATTCATAACCAAATTAAAAGGAAGAAACTACTAAATTTAAATGAATAAATGTATTCCATTAGAAAAAATAACATATAGGTTAAGAAATAATATTGAAATATTCGAACAAGTATGGGAGCCTTACATTAAATACAATAGCGAAAACCTACCGGGGACAAACATTACCTAAGTTGATGGAAGGAGAAGGAAAGAAAAGAATGGACTCAGTAGAATTTCTGGTGTATTTTTGTTGAATGACAACATTGACTGACTGGCTTAATGCAACCTAGATTGTATACCTAAAATGGACGAGAGGGGGGGTGGGGGGGTGGCTTGGGAGGAGGGAGGGGGGGGGAGAAAAAGTCACTGTATATGTGTGAAAAAGAAATAGTGTATATCATGGCTAATGTGATTTATGGTGTGAAAAATAAAAAATTTAATTAAAAAAAAAAGAAAGCACGTCAGGAGTTTGTGGAGGTGAGCTGTGGTATGACACCAGAAATCCTGGCAAAATTCTACAGATGTGTAGTGAAAAGTGTGCTGACCAGCGCTATCATGGCCTAGTACGAGAACACCAATATCCTTGAGTGTAAAGTCCTGCAAAAGGTAGTGACACAGCTCAGGACACAGGAAAATCCCTCCCCTCTATAAAGAACACCTACAGGGAACAATCAAAAAGGATCCACAACACCCAGCACACACTCTGTTCTCGCTGCTGCCATCAGGAAAGAGGTTTAGGTGTCATAAGTCTCACACCACCAGGTTCAGGAACAGCTGCTACCCCTCCACGATCAGACTCCTCAACAACAAACTCAATCAGGGACTCATTTAAGGTCTCTTACTTTGCACTTGATTTTTGTAATTGTTTCTGTATTGCACAGTTTGTTTATATTCGTAATCTGTTTACAGTTCTTTATTTATTTACATCTGGACATTGTGTACAGTTTTTTTTTCCTTTGCACCAACACTAAGTGGTAATTCTGCCTGGCCTGAAGAAAAAAGAATCTCAGAGTTGTATGTATGTCATGTATGTACTCTGACAACACATCTGAAATATGTGCATGTGTCTACACATACAGAATATAAATCAATTAATGACTATTAGTGTGACAACAGTAAAAAAAAATAGAAACACACACAGATATATTTTACAGGTTTTCCTTCATGTTAGAATTCCATTGAGGTGATGAAACCTTTGACTGACCTGTTTTGAATTCCAGCCATATTATTTTCCACTCCAAAGAATATGGCTCCAACAATCAATCCCAAAATAATTGAAACCATCACCTAATAAAGATGAGCAAAACAGATGGTCAATTAAATCAAGAGGATTTTCTGATCTCCTTTATTCTCTCATTCCTGGTTTTTCCATGCAATTTCTCTTCTGAATTTTTTGATGGTGCAAAACCATATACCATGGGTATGGGGTAACTTCTGTTCCTTGTCTTAGGGTAGACTTAAGTGGAAACACTACATCCGATGCTGGACCCATTTTTAAAGCAATCAACGTTTCAGGTATGAGTCCTTCATCAGGGATGCTAAAGATCAGCCATATGTCTGAATAAGAAGATGGGTGGGTGGGGGGTGGTGAGGAGATGGACCACTGGCTTACATATGATAAGTGAATGCTTGTGGGAGTGGGAAGGAAAGAAAGGAGCTGAGGTGAAAAGGGGAGGGGGCTATAAAAGAAGTTCTCAGATTGGAGGAAGGTCAGGAACTCACCCCACCATTTGCTTTCTCTCATCACTCTTTTCTCTGTTCAGCATCCACACCTTCCTTTCTCTGGCTCCCCCATCCCTTCCCTTCCTTCCTCCTAGTTCATCTTTCAGCTCTCTGCTCCTCCCTCTCCCACTTCCCAGTTCCTTTCCTTTCTTACATCTCCCTCTGGATTTCACCGATCATTTGTAAGCCTGTGCCCCTCACCCCTTCACTCCAACATTCTTCTTTGGCCACTAATAAAATCCGTGCCATCTCCGATGAAGGGATCAAGCCTATAATGTCGCCCTCTGATTGCTTTTCATGGATGCTGCCTCCAGCACTATTGTGTGTTGTTCCACTTCCTCAGTGTCTACAGACTCCTTGTTTAACCCTGATCTCGTTTTTACCAGAACCCCACGGTCAGGCAACTCAAAATGTTATCAATTGTTAACCTTTTAATAGATTCATCCTTTAACCTAAAGGGCTGTATATGTCAGATGTGGGATTCCTATATTCCCCAACCAGTGCCCAGTAATGCAGAAGGCAGCAAACATAGCCAGGTTCATCCATCACAGGCTCTGACCTATCCATTGCAGCCAACTATGTGAAGGGCCAACACAACAGATCCTTGCCATCTTGGTCCCAACCTCTTCTCACTGTCCCTTCAGACAGAAGGTACAGCAGCCTGTAAAACAGCACCTCTTCAGACTTGTGGATCTTCCTTCCTTGGTACACTAATCAAGGACTGTCTGCAAGTCACTTTTTAGGACTAGGATTACACTGAATTTTTATTATCTATCTTATATATTTATTGACTCTTTTAATTTAATTCAATTAGTTTATATGTTTTTTTAATACAGTAAAACCTCGTTAGAACCCAGTAGTTGGGGTCCAAGATTTCATACCGCATTACAGCCGAGCCGTGGAACAGATGCATATATGTCATGATTCAGGAAGCAGGAAAACAGAATACTGTGACTCCAACCCGACAGTAAGACCTTTAAACTCCACATAGTAACGTACACATCTTGTAAATGAGTCATGAGTCCATTTTTGAGTTTGTGGCTGTTAGCCACTGTTAGCCTGACATCCTAAAATCTATTAGCATTTGTATAATATGCATGATAATCACAGATAAATCTTCCTGGAACTGTGAGATAGTTACCACTGCTTCCAGAATCTATGAAGAATTACCATGATTCCAGGATCTGTGAGAGAGAGTTCCCATCATTTCCTGGATCTGTGAGATAGTTGCAATTACTTAACCCAGTTAAACTATTAGGATTTTCTCTTCAAATGTTGAGGTGTTCATGAACCTTGACCAACACTGTGAACATATTACATTCAATTACTAAAAACTTTTCCTGAAAGTGCATCCATGGTACCTTGAGGCAGATGTGGAAATCGCAGACAAACAAAAAGCAACCTGCTGGAGGAACTCACTGGGACAAGCAGCATCCGCGGGAGAAAAGAACGGTCAACATTTCAGGTCAGACTCCGTCATCAAGACCAAGTCCAGATGAAGAGTTCCAATCGGAAACATTGATTTCTCCTCATTGGCGCCGTTCAACCCTGCTGAGTTCTTCCAGCAGATTGGTTCTTGTACCTTTAGCTGTGCAGCAATTCAAACTGCTATGGAGCACACCACTGTGCTGAAGCAACTGAGATGTTCAGCAAACAAGACACCAACTTCTTGAACTCATTATCCAAAGACACCAGCATGGGAAAACTAACATTCAAGCAAGAGAGACTATGCACAACTGTGTCTAAAGTCAGAATGCAATTCACAACTGGGGCAAGGGGAATATTGACTTGAAGGATGGTGCATTAATATTGCACTTTCCACATAGAAGGCATCCCAACTCATTCTCACAATCAGTCAAATACTCTTTCAAATACAGTCAGTTTATTGCTGTGAAATACAGCGACCAATGGCTAACGCAATGCTATTACTGGTCCAGTGACTTGGGTTCAAAACCACCACTGTCTGTAAGGAGATTGTACTTTCTTCCCATGTCCACATGGATTGCCTCCGGGTGCTCTGGTTTCCTCCCATGTTTCAAAAGACGCATGAGGTTAGTGGGTTAATTGATCACACATGGGCAGCACGGGCTCGTGTGCCAGAGGGCCTGTTGCATGCTATACTGTATCTTTAAACAAAAATAAATAAATCTGCACACAGGAATCTCCCAATAACAGTAATGAGGTAAAGTTCAGGTAATCTAAGGATGACAATGTTGGCTAGGACAATTGCAGCACAAGTAACAGGGAAGTTGCTTTGTTTCTCCAGAAGCAAGGAATGGATGACAGATCACTGCAGGCTAGGCTGGCTTTCTCTGGTCAGCCTGTGCAGTAACTGATGTTGCAATGAAAACTGAATACCAAACACAAATGATAGGGAATTACATGGTTCTGGATCACATCTATAGATGGCTATATGTAATTTCAGGGATAACCTGTTGATCTGCTCACAGAATAACCCTTCTCTCTGTATTTTATGATAAACTTAAATATTTAATTGCCATCTATAAAATACAATTAAGATACAGTGCCAGCCTTTCCCAAATTTCAACATTCCTGAAGGTTTGTGGTTAATGTTTATTCTCACATGATACCTGGTACAGCGAGAAGGTACTTCCGCAAACTGGTCAACGCTAACCTTCACACAGCTGTACCAAGTGGAAATCAGAAAGCATAGAGTCACAATGAAGCAAAGGATTGCTTAGCAAGGGCAGGAATGAGAGCGCTGTTGTGAGATTCATTCAGAAGCCTGGTGGATGTGGAGAAGAAACTATCTTTAAGCTGACTGGTGTGTAATTCCATCCTTTGAGCTTTCCCCTCATGGGAAGAGGAAGAAGAGTGTAGAGATATGGATGGAGTTCATGAAGGGGTGGGAAATTTGCCTATGGTCTGAGCTGAGGTGTTCTGATCAGATTCTTCATCCTTTACCTAGAAATTAATGGAATATCAGGAACAGTTGCCAGATGGATCTGTTGAATTCTGATGAATGTTCACAGCCAGTGGGTCCTCCTGGACCAGTATGAAGAATTCATCCCACAGTGAGATCAATCCTAACCTCAAGGCACAGGGGATAACTTTGGGGTCTCATGGAGACGTACAAGTTTCTGTCAGGACTGGACAGATCAGATGCAGGAAGAATGTTCCTGTTGGGCATGTTCAGAACAAGGGGTCACAGTCTAAGGAAAAGGGGAAAACTATTTAGGACTGAGATGTGGAAAAGCTTCTTCATTCAGTGAGTCGTGAACTGTTGGAACACCCTGGCACAGAAAGTTGTTGAGGCCAGATTGTTAGATATATTCAAAAGGGAGTTGGATGTGGCCCTTGTAGTTAAATGGATCTAGTGGTATGTACAGAAAGCAGGAATAGGGGACTGAGATGGCATGATCAGCCATGATTGCACTGAAAGGGCTGAATGGCCTATTCCACCTATATTATCTGAAATTTATGATTTGATATAGTATTTTCTATCATATATGCAAGTATAATGTAGAGATGCATTAAAATTTACATTTTAAATTTAGACAGACGACGTTGACAGGTCATGAGCCCGTGCCCACCAAATACACCAATTAACCGACAAGCCTATGTTTTTGAAGGGTGGCGGAGCCCCCAGGGAAAATACATGTGGAGGACGTACAAACTCCTTAGCGCGGAATTTTAACCCAGATTACTGATGCTTTGATAGTGTTGCTTTAAACGCTGTGCTAACCATGAGAACACACGTACCCACCTGAGTGAAACAGGAACACATTAAGGTCTGTTCCACAGCACCAAATCAGAGTGTTGGGCCTCTATTTTTGTACCTCTGGTTTGGAGTTTCTGAACTGCATCACATTAAACCAATAATCAGCATAACATTCCAAATCTTACCTGAGCAATTGAGGCCTGTGGATTCCTGAGGAGGTTTTTAAACGATCGCTTAGTCACCCACTTCAATTGGTGCCAGAATGAAGTTGCATAAGTGATCTGTCTAGAAACTGAAACAGAGTCTCCAGCTTTGCCTTGAGAAGTGTTGTTTAATTCGGACATCATCTCCTTGTAGTAGATCGATTTGGTGAATTCCTCTGCCAGGTTCTCAGCTAAGCTCATTTCCTTCTTCAAATCCGATTCATCAAGAGCCAGCTCTTGAATGAGAAAAAAGGTAAATATTTCTGTTGCTCAAATCAAATCCATCAGATTTAAACTCAACATCGCTTAAGAAGCATAGACTAACATTTTAATATTTTTATTTTCCTAATTGATGAAGGAAATTCTGCAAATGGAGAGTGATCACCTGCAGTGATTTTAATTAAAAAAGGACAGAATGCTTGTGGATATAGATTGGCATTGTTTCCTTGTGCAGAGGAAAGATGTAAAACTGGTCATTCTTCAAGGGTCCATGGGTGTAAAACCGCAGAATACAACATGCGCTGACCGCACGGATTCAGCCGTTAATGGTAAAGTCCGTGCTTCTTAGCTTGTTATTTGCATGTAAAGGCACAGTTACTTAAGATCACGTGCTGATGAGTAGTGAATCAAAGTCATCCAAAATGATCCCTGATAAAGGGCCAAGGTGCGTGCTCTGCCAAGTTCCTCCAGCACATTTGTGTACTGCACTTGTTCACATATTTTTAGGTTGTTCTTACCCTGCTTGGCCAGTAGGTGACTCCACACACAAGCAATATAATAAATTCTGAGCTACCACCTGCTGTGGTCTCCTCTACATCGGAGAGATTGGACATAGACTGGGAGATCACTTTGTTGAGCAACTTGGCTCTGTCCGCTGCAATAGTGTGGATCTCCCAGTGGCCACCCATTTCAATTCTCCATCCCATTCCTTTGCCGACATGTCTGTCCATGGTCTCAGGTACTGCCAGAATTAGACTACCTGTAAATTGGAGGAACACTACCTCATCTTCTGACTGGGTACCCTCCAACCAGATGGCATTAACATCGACTTCTCTGGCTTTCGTTAAACACCCCCCCCCCCAACCTTTGCTCCCCACCCCCCCCTTCACACAAATGTGATCAATTCTACCTAGTCCCTTATCACATCCAATTAACACTTTTCGTAGGTCACATGACTTTGAGAAATATATTGGCAAATTCTAACATTTTGAAGCAGTTCAGAAGTCAAGACTCTGGAACACACATTTGGAAGAAGATTAACGTAGAAATGAAAAAAACAAATTACCAACTACCAAAATTATTATTGATGCAAAATCAACTAATCCCTTTCACAATAGATAACCTTTCCTTTAGAGAATAGAAGAGAAAAGGTATTAAAAGAATAGAAAATATGTTTTTGGGAAATAATTTATTATCATGTGAACAAATGAAGTACAAATATGGAATAACTCACGGTACAATGTTTGCATACCACCAACTGAAAACCTACTTAAAAGGACAAATTGGGAAGCAGACAGAGATTACCAGAAGGAAGCAGCTTTGAATATGTGATTACAGACACAATGATAATTAAAAGATTTATAACGAACATGTACATCAAACTGCAAGAGAAAGAGAAAGCTGTAAACCCAAACAAAAATGGGAACAAGAACTAAACATAAAGATAAAAAAATGAAATATGGGAAAAATTATGCTCCAGAACTATTAGAAATATAATAAATATGAGGTTACGCATGATACAGTATAATTGGTTACATCACGTCCCAAAAGTTAAATAAATGGGATCCAACATTATCAGATAGATGTTTTCGCTGTAAGAAGGAAACAGGAAGAACAGTACATGCAATCTGGGCATGTGAGAAAGTGAAAAAGTTTTGGGAAGATCTAAATCAGGTATTAAATAAAATCACAAAAAGCAACATTCCAAAAAATCCAGAGATCTTTCCTCTAAGTAATATAAGAAGTAAAGAATTAGGCCTCAAGCTGGATGAAGCGCAAAAAAGATTTATTATGATAGCCTTAGCTGAGCAAAAAAATTTATAATGTCAACTTGGAAATCAGAAGAGAGCCTGAGAATACAGCAATGGTAAATGAAAATGAATAAATGTATTCCATTGGAAAAAATAACATATAATTTAAAAAATAAAGTCACATTATTTGAACAAATTTGGGAACCGTACATGAAACACAACAGAGAGGGCCTACCGCGGACCTCCACCCCCTAAAATGAATGAGAAGAAGACGAAATGAACTGACCCAGTGTGTAAAAGTAGATGACACAATTTTCTTGTTTATTTTTATTGTGTGATGACATTATTTAATGGGTTTATTGTATATGTTGAATATTTATTGGTTTGGGAGGGGGGTGGGAAGGGGGGAGGGGGGAAAAATGACACTGTGTATATTCAAGAGGGAAATGTTTGTATGTATTTTGGTTAATACGGTTCATAGTGTGAAAATTTTTTTTTAATTAAAAAAAGACTCTGGAACACACAGGAGTTGGACCCTTGGGAAAGACCGGGTTGAATTGCAATAATTGGAATAGGTGCTGTTATGTGTTACTCCTAATCAAAGGGGAAATAGGTATCCCTATTTCAAAAGGGAGACCACTTTCTGGCTGCTTTTCTTTTGAGAATAAAGAATGCAGCCTCTTCGTGGAAGGAAACTTCGTGACTGAAGGAGATAAGAGGGAGTTGCAGATAACTAGTGTGAGAGATTAAGAAGAAATCTCTTCCTGGAAAACACTCAACAAGATTTGTGAGTTTGGGAATATCTAAGAACTTGAATATTAACTTGATATTGCTTTTAAGCAACAATTTAAAGAAAACACATGCTTCACTCCTGCTTTATCATTACTTCTGAACCAATATTTAAAAAGATCCTAAAAGTTGAATAAGATGTTTGAAACTGGACTGTAAAATTGTCTTTTTAAGAATCCAGCAAAAACTGTAATGGTTTTGGACTTTAACAGACACACACACTTACATCTGCATATAGTGGGGTTTTAAGTTTAAAGGTAAGTAAGACATGCTATGTTATTAATAGTTTAATTAAAAACTATCATTTTGAATTTAACATTGTCTGGTGAATTTTCCATTGCTGTTCCTTTGTTAGTTCGAATAAGATTTTATTAGTTTGTAACACAGCATCTGCAGCCTATTGTGTTTCTCTCCAAACACTCCCCATCATCGAGAACATCTACAGGGAATGCTGTTGTCTGAGAACAGCAGCGATCATAAAGGATCCACACTATTCAGCACACACTCTATACTCGCTGCTGCTACCAGGAAAGAGGTATCAGTGCCACAAGACTCACACCACCAAGTACAGGAACAGCTGCTACCCTTCCACCATCAGACTCCTCAACAATAATCTCAATCAGGGACTCGTTTAAGGACTCTTACTTTATTTTTTTTAAATAAATTCTCTCTGTATTGCACAGTTGGCTTGCTTACATTCACTACCTGTTTAGAGTTCTTTATTTGTTTACATGTAAATGCTGTGTAGTTTTTTATTCCACCACCATTAAGTAGTGATTCTGCATCTCAAGTAGCAGCACGCCATCGCGGCAATCAAGCTGGCACTCCAGGCAGCGAGTGCAACCGGAAGCCAGCAGTCCACTCAGCGACACTGGCCCCAGCAAGCGACCTGGCATCGTATGGTTAAGACAGCATAGGGGCCAGCATCCCCAATATGGCACTGGCTCCCGCTGCACAGCCAACAGCTTGGGAATAGTGCGCAGGGAAGAATGCATTGTAATGCAAGAAGGGGGCCCTACTATTGATATGCGGGCGGCGACATCGGTTGCCAACAGTATAAAAGCCGGGCTTCAGCCCCAATGAAACAGAGAGCTATACTATACCCGTGTGCGTCTTTCTTCGAGTAGCGCACGGCTACACTCAGTTGTTTGCATTTACACAGACAATAAATCTGAATCTGAACCTAACAAGCACCTAATTCATGGGCAAATACAGATGGATATTGAATGACGAGTCAATTTTCACAGAATGATATAAAGTGGACATTTCCTAAAATATAGTTGCATTACGTCTACCTGTTAAAACCATACAACATAGCAGCACAGAAATAGGTCTTCAGCTGGTATACTTCCGTGAAATTAAAGTGCCTCTTCATTGTTTTGAAGCTTTCATAGGGTTATCTTGGGTAGTGCAGTTCATAGATTCCAAATTTTACAGCAGGGAAAACACCCTTTTGCCCAACTCATGCATGTTGACTACAATGCTAATCTGCCTTATTCCCATTTGCCTGCATTCATCTCAAACTTCTCCAAACATTAAACTCTGCTGGGAGAACCCAACAGGTCAATGGAGACTCATCAGTTTGTTTAGCTTCAGATTTTGGCATCTGCAGTCTCCTTTATCTCTCCTGGCTCATCCTTACCTGCCCTTATATTATAAATTGTCCTCACCTCCACCACTTCCTTTGGCAGTTCGTGCCACTCTCCGCGTGAAAACATTGCCCCCATGTCCTTTTTAAATCGTTCCCCTATCACCTTTAACCTGTACCCCATAATTTTAGACCCAGCTACTTTGGGAAAAAGACTGACTATCTACCTTACTCAAGCCTCACATGAAGACGCCTATAACGCTTCCACCCCCCCCCCCTCACTCTTTTAAGCTTCTCCTTACAATTCAAGAGCATTGTGAATATTTTCTGCATCCATTCTATCTTTTTTCTTAAGTGCTGTTGACCCTTCACTGCTCTTAAAAATGGATAGTAAGTACATGGGTTACATGAAGCTATTTCTAGTGATTCAATTATCGTTCCCACCCCATCTTTCTAGGACAATAGTGGCAAACCGTCACTATTTTCAATGGTTCTCACAACCCGTGACCACATTTTTAAAAAATTAATCTTGAAACCATAGAGACTCTCACCTTACTCCTTCAGTAACTTCCACTTCTCTGTTTTTTTTAAATAACAGAAAAGCAGTATTTAATTCTAGCCTAGTGGGTGAAAGTGGTACTTTGAATGAACAGCTAATACAGTGTTGTAGGTAACTAACCTGGGTCCGGTTCTGTAGGCTTCTGCATGTCCATAGCTGTTGAGTCTCCATTGATGATGTCCAGAAAAAAATCAGGAGGATTGTTAAAAGCCTCACAGATGTATCCTGTTGAATGTTTCAAAGGGAATAGTAAAACAAGACAAACACAAAACCCTCTCCTCCATCGACAACTCCCACCGCCTCAGTAAAGCAGCCAACATAAAGGACTCATCCCATCTCTCCTGACCACACTCTCTTCACTCTCCTCCCGTCAGGAACAAGATTTACGAGTACAAGATCATGCGCCACCAGACTCAAAGGCAATTTCTTTTTCATCGTTATCAGGCTCCTGAAGGAACCCAAAAATAGTACAATTGTCTTTGCCTAATTGATCTCTCTCTGCACTCCTGCACTGTGTCTGACTTGTATTAGTCACTGGTTTGCCCACAAAATAATCTCTATCAGTGACAATAAACTTGAACTTGAGATGTCATCAGTTTGAATAAATGCATCTGCCATTTTAAGCCAAACTCTTCACAAAAATAAACTGGCTTATGAACAAACGACTTACCAATTGAAGAAAAATAGTCCAGTGCTTCCCTGGAAGGACCATGGTAAACGAGTCTGCCATTGGCGAGAAGTGTCAAAGAACCAAACAGCTTGAAGATGGCATACCTGGGCTGATGGATTGAGAAGATAATTGTTCGACCTTTTCTTGACATCCTGGGAAAAGTCCAAGGTGAACACATTAAGTTCTTCCTCTCACTGCCTGCAACCAAGGGCACTATCTACCAAACTAATTGAGAGTTAGGAACAAGGCTTTAAAGAAACAGAAACGTGCAAGAAGACAGCATTCAAGACAATCAGCAGGAGCATATAAACTAAACCACATATTCCTTGTATTTAATGTAATAACTGTGCTCTCATGCTACCCATGCCTGGTGCTCATTGATCTTCCTTTTCATTGTCAACCTGTACTCTGTAAATTGTGTTCCTTCTATGAATATTAGAGATAACCCATTAGACTGCTCTCAGAAAAAATATTTCTCACTGTTCAATATATTTTGTGACAAATAAACTTATAGCATTCTCAGGAGCTTCCCAGGAGCGGAATCTAACAAAATTTGGATTCAAGTTGTATAATGTGGTGCTGGGACCTGACCAAAGGTTTGACCAAGGGAGTAGAGGTTCAGGACACCTTTAGGGTAAGAATCTCTGAGTAAAGGGTGAGCAACAGGGATTTCGACTTGACTGGTGAAACAGCGGAAATCACAGGTGCACGAGGATGCAAACTCCAAGGTCATGTATGGATCGAAGTGTGTTGTAAGACTGAAGAAAAAAAGTGTTAAACATTTTAAAATCAGCAGATGTTGGGGTCAAATCCACACACAATTGTGCTGGAGAAACTCAGCAGGACACACAGTATCCATAAAGTAAAGGCTGCCTTTTTGCTGGTTATGTGGAGCCTGCAAGCTCCTCGACTCTTCCTCTGTAACATTGGTGTTGCCTCCTACACCCAGGAGCTCATCAACTTTATTCACTTTGCTGCCAACTTTTACCCTGACCTCAAATTCATTTGGTCCACCTATGGCAATATTCTTTTCTCAATCTCACAGTCTCCGTTTTGGAAAAAAAAATCTTATCTACAGCCATCTTCTATAAATCTATTAACTTACAGTTAACTCACTACACCTCTTCCTAACCAAAGTCCTGCATCTGTTACCTATAAAGCTGATTTGCAGATATTGCCAAGAGTGGGTGTGATCTAGCCTTTGATGTTCTTTAGTTTTCAGCAAGGAACTGATGTAAGGTGACGGTATGGTTGAGGGGCAGTTCAGTATCAAATGTCGGAAACATACTGACTAGAAAGTACGTGAACAAGAGTCTGCAGATGCTGGAGAACTGGAACAATAAACAAGGTGTGGGAGGAACTCCGCAGATGAGACAGCAGAAGGCAAAAGGCAGTTGATATTCCAGCCTGAGCCATTCATCAGGAATGCTAAAGATGGGCCAAATGTCCAAATAAGAAGGTTGGGGGGGGGGGAAGCGAGCATGGGCTTACTGGATAGGCAAGTGCTGGTCGGAAAGGGAAGGATCTAAAAATTGATGGAGAGGGGGTGAAGATATTAGCTGTAGAATATCTAGTTATGGGAATTATGATGAACAAACCATGTAAGCTGGGAGAAAGAGAGAGAGAGTAACAAAGGACATTCCATACAGGAATCAATTCTCTACTGAGCCACATCCTAATGCCTGATCTCTTTTAACACAATAGTGCTAACTGACTACTACCTGTTAGATGCGATCTAACGGCAGCAATAAGCATCCAGCACCACTCAGTCCCTGAATGGCATTGTTTCAGTGCTGAAGTTCTGGTCACCATTGTCAACCTCAAGAATCTAAGATTACTATGAAACGAGCCATTTACGTGTGTAAATTGGAAACCAGAAATCAGGACCCCAGAGAATAGATAGTGATGTGTACTGTGAGCAACCCTTTCTGTTGATTTTTTGTATACCAGAAGGATGTTCTTAATTATAACTGTTACATGAGATTAAATGACCAACATCATATCATTTCCCTGTCTTTAGGAAGAGGATATGCAAAATGTAAAACATAAGCTGGAGCAATACCTTCAAAGAAATGTTATTCAATTTGTATGCAGGAATGTGCCTTAAATATTGTACCCTGTGACTGTGTTCTTTGAATGAGACGAATCAGTCTTAATGAGGTGACCTTATCTACCCAACACTATAGACTGCTCATTCCCGCTAGCGTTATTTGAATAAAGTCTGTTTGAATTGTACTGTGTGGCTTGGTTGTACTTTTTGTATTTCGACAGGAGCTCGACTTTAACAGGGACACAGGACTGAGAAAGATGCTCCCTAATAGGAGGAGGGAAAGGAAGGGGGTGGGGAGCTGGAGGAAAGAAGATGTGGATGGGCAGGGGAATAACAAAGAAAGGAATTAGAGAGGTAAGGGAAACTGAGGGGTGAGAGAGAAGAAAAATGGGGGGCAGGGGGGTTACAGTAAATTGTAGGTTGATATTGATGCTGTCTGGTTGAAGACCCCCAAGATGGAGCTGTAGGGAGCGGAGACACAGAGCTCCTCCGCAGGGTTCTACCGCCCAGACCAACTACTGACGCTCCGTACAGGCTTTAAACAGCCTGTTAAAGGAACCGACGGTTTGCAGGCGGTTGGCCAGAAACCAGCCGTGGTATATGACAGGAGTCGTGGGCGTTGTTGCTGCAAGTCGGTTGAAGCAGCTCAAGAAAACTACAGGTTATTAAGTTTTAAACGCACATAAAGTCATTCTTCTTGAAAGAACGAGCATAACATGGTGTCAGAAGTCTCTGAATGAGTAAGAAAAGACAATAGTTCGTAAGCATGGATAAGTTAAGTCCTCTCAACACTGATGCAGTTTACTGGTAATTGATAATTGGAACACTTCAAACAGTGATTCCACATTTATTTTGAAGCTGGTGGAATGGGAGAGACCGATGGAAAATGAAAAGCGTCTATATTTCTGCACGTGATGGGTGAAGATACCTTGAACACTTACAACAGTTTTCAAACTGATGAGACAGCTTTCACACTGGACACTCTGATGACAAAATTTGAGGATTATTTTGTTCCCAAGTAAAAACGTCACATTTGAGAGATCCAAGTTTTTCTCCTGTGATCAAAAAAAAAGGTATGAGCTTTGACCAATACTTGGCCAAGCTTCACACATTGAGCAAGTCCTGTGAATTTGGAGAATTGAAAAATTCACTGATTAAAGACCGAATAGTTTGCAGAATCCCAGATATTGGACTTAAGAGAAAGACTGTTGCGTGAAAAAGATTTGACTTTGGAAAAGGCTGTGAATATGTATACGGTAGCAGAGACTACACGAGCACATGCTAAGGAGCTGCACAGAATAGACACCACAGTGCACGTGCTGAAAACAGAGAAGCTGAGCACCAGGAGTTTCCCAAAGAGACAACAAAGCAAAGTGGTAATCTCAAACAGCAAATACAGCAGGTGCGGAGGTAGACATATTCCAAGGACGTGTCCTGCCTGTGGAAAGGACTGCAAAAATGTGGAATGAAGAATCATTTTGCCAAGTGCTGAAAAGCAGGGGCTACCAAGAGAAAAGTGCACATGGTGGATGAAGAAATGGAGAAATTCCTCATGGATTCACAATAGACGCTACTGGTGAATCTGCTATCTATGGACAATTACAAGATCCTCATCGTAAAGAGCAAGATTTATCCTGTGAAATTAAAAGTGACAGGCTACACTGGAGAGAAGGTTCCATTAAAAGAGGGTGTATTGTGACCTTCAAATACAAAGGGCAGCATCTAAAGCCACAGCTACTGATTGGAGAAAGGAAAGTACAGCCAATATTAGGTCTGAGTGCATGTGAAGAGCTCAAATTGGTAAAAAGTTTTCATAGTGGCTTCACAGACTGAACAGAAACACACAACACTTATGGAAGAGTACGCAGATGTCTGAGGGGCTTCGATATTTACCTGCCGTACACAAGATCCACATAGATGAACCTGTTGTCCATGCATGCAGGAAAGTTTCGTTTCCACTTAGAGACACACTTAAACAAAAACTAGCATGCATGGAATGGATGAAAGTCATCCAGAAAATTGAGGAACCTACAGATTGGGTCAGCTCACTAGTCATCGTGCAAAAGAAAAATGGAGCATTGCGTATATGTCTTGATCCAAGAGATCTCAATAAAGCCATCATGAGAGAGCATTTTAAATTGCCGACACGGGAAGAAGTCTTGTCCCAGTTTGCAGGCACCAAGTGGTTTAGCAAGCTCAACGTGTCATCGAGGTTTTGGTAGATGAATCTCAATGAGGTAAGTTCGAGAATATGCACTTTCAATACTCCACAAGGAAGATTCTGCTTTCTTCAGCTACTATATGGGATCTCGTCAACACCAGAATTCGACCATAAAACCATCCACATGATCTTTGAAAGTATATCTGGAGTTGAGACCATCATTGTATGGGGGTCCACCAAGAATAAACATGATATGCAACTAAGGCAACTGCTTGACTTTACACAAACGTCAATTTGAAATTAAATAAAGAGAAATGTGAGTTTGGTGTAAAGATGCTGACCTTCATAGGAGATGTTGTATCTGAACAGGGAGTGAAGCCTGATCCAAGAAAGACATCAGCCATTGAGAATTGTGCAAAGCCCCAAAACAAATAGGAAGTGAGATGGTGACTTATCTGGATAAGTTCATCCCTCATATGTCGACAGTGTCACTCCTTGAGCCAAAAAAAAAAAATGGATCTGGTTGCACGAACAAGAAGAATGCTTCCAGGCTCTCAAAAGTGTCCTAACAGAAGAGCCTGTACTACAATTTTATGATCCAGAAACTGGGCTGATGCATCCATACATGGCCTTGGAGCAATACTACTGCAGCAGCATGAAGACACATGGCAACCTGTAGCCATTGCATCAAGGGCTTTAAGAAGTGCAGAAGCCAACTCTGCAAAGATAGAGAGGGAGCTTCTTGCCAAAACTTAAGCATGTGAAAAGTTCTATTAATATATTTATGGACAAGCTCTTGAAATGGTAACAGACCATAAACCACTGGTCTCAAGTTTGTCCAAACCACTGAATGACTGTCCTATGTGAGAACAGCACATGTTGATAAGGCTGCAGAAATACAATGTAAAAATGATCTACATCCCAGGAAATTACATGTTTGTAGCTGATAAACTGTCTCAAGCAGTTGACAATAAAGAAGAGGTTAATGCAGATATACAGGCCTATGTTGACATGATTATCATCTCACTTCCACTATCCTGGGATTATAACAGAGCAGATAAGGAAAGGAACAGAGACAGGTGAAACGATGAAAGAGCTCAAAGATACAATACAGAAAAGAAACCCAGCAGCTAAGAATGATTCTCCAATGGGTATTCGGGATTACTGGTCATTCAGAGATGAACTGTCAGCAGTGAAAGATATGGTCTTCAAAGGGAACAGGTTGGTGATTCCAGTGTTGCTACGCAAGGAAATGCTCCAGATGTGCGTTACAATCCTATTGATGCAACATTTAAAAATCTTTAGGTTCGTGACATTTTAAGAGAAAATTTGGGTTAAAGGTTTGATTGCAGACTCCGAATCCTGCTGGAACTAACAATTTCTGAGAATTAACTTCATTAAGATTTTCCACTTTACAGGAAGAAGTGAATCTGTTTCATTATTCAAGTGAACCGGCGTGGACTTGAAGGGCCGACATGGCCTGTTTCCACGCCGTAAACAGTTATATGGTTAATAAGCATGAAGGACATCTTGGTGAGGAAAAGTGCAAACGTAGAGCTCGAGAGGTATGTACTGGCCAAGAATGAACCAAGACATAAGCCAGACCACTGCTTCATGTGAAATATGCCTTAACTATAGACCAAAGCTTGGTTCAGCATCATGCTGAAGAAGATTGAAAAGAGGGTTGGTGCGAGAACACAGCCTTGCTTCACGCCATTGTTAATGGAGAAGGGTTCAGAGAGCTCATTGCTGTATCTGACCCGACCTTGTTGGTTTTCGTGCAGTTGGATAATCATGTTGAGGAACTTTGGGGGACATCCGATGCGCTCTAGTTTTTGCCAAAGCCATGAAAGACCCCAACAATGAAGACGCTGTTTACATCCGGTACCGCACGGATGGCAGTCTCTTCAATCTGAGGCGCCTGCAAGCTCACACCAAGACACAAGAGAAACTTGTCCGTGAACTACTCTTTGCAGACGATGCCGCTTTAGTTGCCCATTCAGAGCCAGCTCTTCAGCGCTTGACGTCCTGCTTTGCGGAAACTGCCAAAATGTTTGGCCTGGAAGTCAGCCTGAAGAAAACTGAGGTCCTCCATCAGCCAGCTCCCCACCATGACTACCAGCCCCCCCACATCTCCATCGGGCACACAAAACTCAAAACGGTCAACCAGTTTACTTATCTCGGCTGCACCATTTCATCAGATGCAAGGATCGACAATGAGATAGACAACAGACTCGCCAAGGCAAATAGCGCCTTTGGAAGACTACACAAAAGAGTCTGGAAAAATAACCAACTGAAAAACCTCACAAAGATAAGCGTATACAGAGCCGTTGTCATACCCACACTCCTGTTCGGCTCCGAATCATGGGTCCTCTACCGGCACCACCTACGGCTCCTAGAACGCTTCCACCAGCGTTGTCTCCGCTCCATCCTCAACATCCATTGGAGCGCTTACACCCCTAACGTCGAAGTACTCGAGATGGCAGAGGTCGACAGCATCGAGTCCACGCTGCTGAAGATCCAGCTGCGCTGGATGGGTCACGTCTCCAGAATGGAGGACCATCGCCTTCCCAAGATCGTGTTATATGGCGAGCTCTCCACTGGCCACCGTGACAGAGGTGCACCAAAGAAAAGGTACAAGGACTGCCTAAAGAAATCTCTTGGTGCCTGCCACATTGACCACCGCCAGTGTGCTGATAACGCCTCAAACCGTGCATCTTGGCGCCTCACAGTTTGGCGGGCAGCAACCTCCTTTGAAGAAGACCGCAGAGCCCACCTCACTGACAAAAGGCAAAGGAGGAAAAACCCAACACCCAACCCCAACCAACCAATTTTCCCTTGCAACCGCTGCAATCGTGTCTGCCTGTCCCGCATCGGACTTGTCAGCCACAAACGAGCCTGCAGCTGACGTGGACTTTTTACCCCCTCCATAAATCTTCGTCCGCGAAGCCAAGCCAAAGAAGACCAAAGCACCAAGCGGTACGCCGGTGAAAATGCATAGCAAACTAAAAAGGACAATTAAACCAACTCAGACACTGATTGAAACCTACTGAGTGGAAAGATTGGCCACAGAATGTATATATTTTCTTATGATGACATAGTATTGAGTTTTTGTTTTTTTTAAAAAGGGGAAAGATGCATTATTATGTCTATAAATAAGAACTGTATTTCCAAACTTGCAGTTGGGTGGATACCAGAAAGTGGTATATGACAGGAGTCGCAGGTGTCGTTGCTGGAAGGTGGTTGAAACAACTCAAGGAAAATAAAGTTGGTTAAGTGTTAAACCCACATAAAGCTGTTTTCCTTGAAAGAACAAGCTTAACAGTTTTTTAAAAATCTTGCGAACACGGGATCTGGGTCCAGGGTGATGGCACTGATGTTCTGCAGTGGCCTCAAGAGGTTACACTCCAGGGAAGCAGTGAGAGATTGTGTAAAGAATTGGGTCACAATCTTAACTAACTGTTAATGGCTTAGCTAATCTCATTATGCGTATAATGATAGCAAAGGCATTGACAGGGTCATGCTGAGCTAATCAATGTGCTCAGGCCTAGTAGAAAATGCCTGCAGCATGAGATAGCTGAAAGTCACTAATCAGGGACATCTTGCAAAGATATGCCGGTATGCATGATAACAAATGTATAAGCACCAGTCTCGGACCTTGTTCAGGTCTCACTTGGCTATAGATATCTATGCTTCATGAGCAAGACTCTGTTCATCAATTAAGTGATGCAAACTTGCAAATAAATGGTGTATGGTTTAAAGTAAATCAGGTCTGAAGTTATTCCCTGGGTCTGAACTGAAAGAGGAATTCCACATTTTGCCAGCAGGATCCTAATAAGTGGTAGATCCCTTGCCAAAACTGAAGAATTGGACAGACAGAAATCTGGAGCAAATCACAGACAAACGGGCCTACAAGGTAAGCTTTAACCTTGGTTCCTCTCTCCTCCCTGCTGTTTCTGTTCGTTTCCTCATTTTGGCCAGGAAACCCAAAGGGAATAATGCAGAATTAGCACACGAGCAGTTCAAATTCACAAGAATCGAGTATTCCATTAAGTAAAAATGATGGGCATGCAAATGGATAAGGGGGGAGGGGGAAATAGTCTTTTAGAGAAAATAATAGACAAATTGTAGCAGGCCAAGCGACCGCACGGTTAGATGGGCCGAATTGCTGTACCAGTCGACTGACTCAAGATGGCGCAGGCCCCTCTTCACTACTGAGAATCCCGCAGTTGATACCCCTATGGACATCTCTTTATTATGTAGTGCTGCTGTAGCAGATGCTACAGTGGTGACTCCAACACTTCCAAAGTTTTGGAACCCACATCGAACGCATCAGAATGCAAGATACAGCTACTACTAGTCACAACGGCTGCAACCAACGTGGTGGGCGTGCATTTGATGCCCTTCTGAGCAAACCAGCCCAGGAACTGGCTGAGTCACAGTTCTACATCAGGGGGAATTGTCTCAGAGGATACCATTGTGTATGCACTCACACAATTAAGACTCAGAGACGTGATGCTTTCTCAACCTATTAGACTAACCTGGCTACTGACACACAGGGTTATAAATATGGAAGGGTGACATCATGATGTTGGTGCCACCATGTTCAGCTGAGGACAGGCTTATGCCCAACACTCTTTCCCCCAACCCCCCCCCCCCCCACCCCGTGGGATAAATGCTGACTGGGACCCTTCAAACTAATAAGATTACATCGGGCCCAGGTCTACAAGTGAGAATTAGAATACATCTCATGAATAATTATAATTATAAAAGGGTAAATATTTAATAATAATTAGGGCACATAGTCCTTAAAGCATTCAGATGGTTTTCTTTCTTTTTTGGACCACCTCAGCGTAGTTTGCTTGGGCCCTGAAGATAGTCGGGTTGGCGGTGACTGCCTGCCTTCGCTGACCTTCAGTGGCGACTGCACGTCTTCGCTGCCCTCCTGGCTGCGTGTCTCAGTTACTGGACTCCTCAGCTTCACGACTGTCTCTGCCACCCCCTACCACCCCCGCCCCAATTGGCCTGAGGGGTGGGATGGTCAGGACAGGTCACGGCAGGTCTGGTTCCGCCTCCTCCAGTTCATGAGGCAGTTCATGGATCTTAGTGTCAGTCATTGCTCATAATTGGTCAATGTGTTACTGCCACAATCAGTTCCCCACTAGAACAGAGTGTGAGCAGGGGTTCAATTTTTGTAAGATTACTCCTACCACCCAAGGGTCTTTATATTGTCTATAACCTTGTACCAGAACTCTCTCGCCAACTTCCAATGTGCAATGCAGTTTTTTTTTAAATTGGAGAACCAGATTTGGATGAACTGGACAGCCTGGTCCACAAGTTGCAGCCAAACATTAGTTCTGCTGGGGTGCATTTTGTGGTAGAATGCGGCCTGTGTCTGTATCCCAATAGGAAATCTGTGATTTTGAGTGTCCAGGAGGCATTTAGAAGTTTCATTGTTTTTTTGAATGTTCTGCCTCCCCATTAGTACTTGGGTGCAGACAAAATATGTCTGATATTGTTGTCACGCATAATTTAAAAAAAATGTTCTGATGTAAATTGAGGCCCATTCTCCATAATAACTCATGAGGCAATCCGTAAGTGGCAAAGATAGCTTGTGGACAGTCAATCGTGGGATCTGCTTTGGCATTTTTCAGCTGTGAAACTAATGGCCATTTGGAATGTACAGCTATTAGGAAAGTCTCATTCATGAATGGTCCAGTGAAGACTACATGAATCCGATGCTAGAGTTTGGATGGCCATTTCCATGGGTTAGCCTTGGCTTGTGGCATTTTTGGCTGCATTGACTGACATACTTTGCATGCCCTTACTGTTGTTTCAATGTCTCTGTCTATGGAGGCCACCAGATATGCATCAGGGCCAGTGCTTTTATTTGTACCATTCCCGGATGGTTATGATGCAGCTCTGATAACATAGTAGTTTGCCATTTGGCTGGAATTGTATGGGTACCCCATAGTAAACATCCTTCTTCGATTGATAGTTCATGGCGGCGTGTATGGCAAGCTTTTATATCTTCTGGAATGACTTCAGATTCGGACCATCAATTAAGGTATAGGATCTTGCTTAATTTTGCCTCTTTTCGGGTTTCCTTTCTGATCATCTGGGCTGTAATGGGCAGTTGATGAAGATGTTTTTGGTTGACGGCTGCTGCTTCTGCTGTCCATGTAATAATTTCTTCTTGTTGCTCTGTCTTGGGTATCAGCATGCGTGGTAAGGCATCTGGATGGCTGAGTGTTCCTGGTTTATATTTTATTTCATAGTTATACGCTGCTAGTAGCAAGTTCTGGCATGTCATCAGCACAATGGACACTGTAAACTCCTTCATGGAGAACCCTCCAATGGAGTGCAAGTACGAACAATTCCGGTGTTTCTTCCTAGACTCCCTAGAACTCAGCCGGCATGAGCACACTGTTCGTATCTTAAACATGCAGGCTTGGGCAACAGGAACCCCTCTGAGCTCATGCACGAAATGGTGACCCTAGCGGATGGACACACAGACTGCTTCCTCTTTGAGGCCCTGTTCCTTTCCAAATTGCTGTTGCATTCTCCTCAGTGGTTTCCGACATGGATTTCAGTGCCACGTACCTGGTAGCCAAGGAAGCAGAATTTTCTACACCCCACAGCAGAGCTCCATCCACATGCAGCCCATCTCTGCCATCAGCACTGCCACCTCAACAACCCCACCGGCTCCCCCAGCAGTGGCCGCGACACAACCACAACACGACAGGCACCCAGAGAAACAAAACGAATACTGTTTCTATCACCGCAGAAGGGACCGAAATGCCCGGCAGTGCTCATACCCCACTACCAAACCTAACATGGCGATGGGAAATAGGCAAGCCGGCCACCGATAGTGGCCTCGGTGGTTGGTGCTCTGAAAGGCCTACTCTATCTCAGAGACCAACGGATGAAGAGGGACTTCCTAGTTGACATGGGCACATAAATCAGCCATGTCCCACTGACATATTTTGAGGCCAGACACAACCGGATCCTCCATCCTGAGCTACAGAACCCACCAGGTCACAATCCACACCGCGGACATAGTTTTCCACAGGAAGTGCACAATTACAGCCATGGGACAGGCCCTACTCGGAGCAGACTTCCTACGGGCACGTGAACTGCTGGTGGATGTGATGAAATGCCAGTTGGTGGTGGTGTAGCAGGCCGAGCAACTGTGCAGTTAGACTGGTCAGCACCAGTCAGCTGACCCAAGATGGCCCGGGCCCTCCTTCACTACCGAGAAGTCTGCGATTGATGTCACGTATGGACATCTCTTTATTCTGCAATGCTGCTGTAGCAGACATTAGAAAATATCCAAATTATGAAGAAACTGTGACAAATGTCTAATTCTTCAAATATTTTGGAAAAGTCAACCTACCTTCAGGAGGTACTTTTGATTTAAATTTAATATGGCCAGTGGAACAGGGATTATGGAAAGGAAATGGGTGGTGGGGGGGGAAAAGTATGTTCACCTGATTGGTCCATGGCAGCAAGAGGCAGATACAAAAGATAAAAGACAAATTACTGAGCTCACAAAACTAAGTGAAGAGGTCTAGATGTATGTGACAAAAGAGGCAATCCCAGGTGTTGGCAGGAATTGAGAGTAATTTGTGAAGAATGGGAAAAGGGACAGAAAGAGTCAAAGGAGATGGGGAAAAATTATTACAAAGACAGAAGATACTGACCATGGTAAAAATAATTAAAAAGGTGGAAAAGGAAATGGAAAACAGGAATAGACCTGGGGTAGCCAGCCTCTATTCAGACCAATTCCGCAAACGACACTGATGATGTCTGGGAAGGAGCAAGTCAACCTTGTAATCCTTGCAGATGACCCTCAGGAGGGTCGGAGCCTGCTTTTACCACAGTTGAGTTCCCCACCACCATACTGCTCTCACTCTGGTACCCCAGTTCGGCAGTCACTTTACCATCACTAACTGATGTAGCTTTCCCCGGGGAGTTGGGAAGCCTGACCCCCGTTTCTGCCTGCACACGCAGCCAGATTGGATCTTTCCTGGACTAGACACCTGAACTTAAGCCATTAATTTTTCCACCACCAATACGGCCTCAACATCCAGTGTTTATGAGGACTGGTCCTAACCCCCAAGCTGGAGTGTTGGGACAAGTACCCACTATGCAAATCCATAAACTCTGGACCATTTCTGAACCCTGTGGTATACTGAATACTGTCCCACACAGAAAGGTTGACCCCCAAGAATTTTGTAATTACTTGAGAACTGTTTTAATCATCTTTCAAGTCCAGAGATTTGTTCCATTGGCTACGGCCTCCCTCACTCCCACTGAGCAGACTTGATTCTCCATTTGTCTCGGATAAGACAACTATGACTAGCTCGCCATGTCTGGACTAACGCAACTGTAGGTGGCTGAAAATACATTGAATGCCTTTTTCCAGGTTCTGGCTCCCTCCATAGATATAACAGGAGAGACCCTGGAGCACTTTAATGCTGTCTATTTTGCACAATCAGGAATTCACAGTATTATGTCCTGCCTAGTAAGGCGGCCAAAAAAATTGAAGTTAACAATATGAACTTGTCCAAATCCACACAAGCCCACCTTATTTGGACTGTGAAAGCCTTTTGGGACAGTTCTGAAAACACTCCCCTAACCATTGTTCAGATAGAGTATATCCAGCGAAGGAGACACAAACCACATGTCCCGCCTGGGAGAAGCCAGAGACCTACCATGGGATCCATACCCAAAACAGGATCATCCTCCACCTAATTCAGCATCAGGAAACTATCCACCTGCTAGAGGCAACCCCCCCCCCCCCCCCCAAGGGTGGTCATCAAATTACTCCCCGGTCAGGGGAGCTTCCCAAGATGAGTTTTACCACTGTTGTTCGAAGGGGGCTTTGGAAACGGGACTGCCTTGAATGCCCTAGAAGAGAAAAGCCAGTCCCTTTTTTTCTGCCCATAACTCTTTTGCATGACAAATGATCCTCGAGTTGCCAATCCTTACTACCAACCTGGCTGATGAACCCCCTCCTTACCTTCATGGGGTGCTGACACCCTCTAAAGCTTATGGATGACAATGGAGCAATTTTGCTCTTCCATACACCAGTCTGTCTACCCTTTTCTTACAAAACTGTCTCACTCCAAGGATTTGAGGTTTCTATAATTAGTTACCCAGCTCCTTCACACAAACTAGCATTCCCATAGAATTTGCTGCGTGTGGCAACATCAAGGTATGTATAGCCGCAAATAATGTATTATGTGGCTTGGGAGTGCAAATCGAATGCACCAGCAAGGGCATATCGACCTCAGGCTCACTGACAAAGACTCAGTCCCCTATCTTTGCTATCCCACAATGGTGGGCACTCGACCAAGATCTCTCAGCGGCCTCATCTCCAGTCCCTCAAGATCTTCACGTAACTTTAGCCTAAGATACCTCCGGCAGCAATTCAGAGTTGAGATTGTCCTACACTCCTTTACTAAAGCAACCCTTCTCAGTAAAGGGAGAAATTGAGGGGCCTGCAGCAACTGCCCTTTTGGTAGCAATAGTTCCCATTTTGTGGAAAGTTCCACCTTGTTTTTCCACTTATTACCCTTACTGTTGTACCTGACCATAAACCAAAGGATCTGGGTTTCCTAGCCCATATCCTTGTGAACCAGGCTAATCTCCAGTGCTTTACTACCTAAAATTTTCTTGAGGGAACCCTCGTCTGGCATACTTACTTATCATCAGTCTATGACCCCAAAGGGTAACATGAAACCTGAATTATGGGCCTCCAGTAAGACAGATGTAGGAAGGGTCATTGTCGACCCCATCCACATTGCCATTAAGGAAGGGATAAAAATGACTCACTGTTCCACAAAACCCATTCAAGCCCAAAGTTGAGTCCGGTATTGAGGCTGTGATCCATTCTATTCTACTACAGTGGATCCTTGTACCACGCAAATCGCTCTGCAATACTCCAAATTTCCAAGTTCCGAAGCCTCCATGCTCAGAGCATCACTTAGTCCAAGACATTAGAACCATTAACTATTTTATTACAGCCATTCACATTGTAGTACCTAATCCAGCAACCATATTGAGCTGCGTTCCATTAGAGGCCTCAGTCTTCTCCCTTGTGAATTTGCAGAATGTAGTTTTTACCATCCCAAAAGCAGAGGCGTGCCAATACCTTTCTGCTGTTTCCTATAAGGGCCAGCAACTTTCCCCAGGGGTTTATCTATTCTCCCACTATTTTCTCTCAGTGTCTGATGTCCCAACTGGCCACTTTCACTCTCCCTGAAGGCTCAATGGTAATCCAATATTGTCGATGACCTCCTGATAGCCAGTCCCAATGAGGAAGCATGCTGGAAGGACCCTAAAATTCTTGTATCAGTGTGGCTATATCATTCCCCCCCCTCCAAATCCCATGTTGTGCAGATCTCAGTGAAATTTCTGGGCTCTAATACAGGGGTGGTCAAATGCAAGAGCTACATATAATAAACTTCAGATGTTAGAGAGCCATAAGACGTACACATTTTTACTTTTACCTGCACATTTTGTTACAAAACTTTTATATAAAAACATGTACGTAATAATATTTATTCATGTGTGTAATTTTTAAAATAATTTGCATTTCAATAATCAAAAAGTATAATATACGTAATAGTCTAGCAATTTTTAGGGTAAAATTTAGGAAATTGACTATTACATGCACGCTACTTTTGACTGTGGGAAGTACCTGCACTGCTCAGAATGTTGGGAGTTCAGATGGGTGGATGGCTGGGGCCAGGTGGCAAGTCAGTGTTCGAGGCTTTGGGAGCTCTGATAGGCAAGCGGCTGGGGTATCAGGAACTCGGATGGGAGGGAGGGGGCCTGCGACCAAAAGAGGGGGTGGGTGCTCAACTTTTACATGGTATACATACCAGATATTTTCAATCGCAAGCTAAGACCATTGTGATCACCAGCTCGTCTGATTCCTGTGGCTTGTGAGCTGCGGTTTGGCCACCCTACTCTAATAGAGTTTCACAACCCCCATTCTACACCGACTCAGATGCACAAATTTTTTGGCCTTGTTCATTTCTGCTGCACTTGGATTCCTATTATCTTTCTCACCAAGTCCCTCACCCCTTACTCATCACCTTTCCAATTCTCACAGCAGGTCCAACAGGATTTAACAAACCTCAAGCAAGCCTTGATAGCACACCCCTTTCTGGGCCACCATTACATTATTTGGTCTGTGTGCAACAGTAAAGGAGGAATGCACTACCACTATCCATTCCCAGCTCCATGGGGACCAACAACTACCTGTTGCCTACTTCTCCAAGAAACTTGACCCAATAACTTCTGCCTTCTTATACTCAAATTCTCCCCACAGTCCATAATATGGTTTTAGCAATATTATCTTGCACCAGCCAGTAGATAGTTTTACCTCTCGTGATGTAGAGGTATTGATGAATATTCACCAGACTCAGGGCCTTACTCAGGCCTGCCTACCAAATATGAAATCCTTATTTTGCAGAACCACCTTCCCTATTTCTTCCCTTGCTCTACTATGAACTCTGCCATATTTTTAGAATGCCCACCAGAACACCCAAACTCACTGCGCCATGATTGTACAGCAATAAATCACCAATTGACAAGAGATCTGAACTGATATGACACACACCTGCCCCTTTCCCTTGATATGGACAGCACAGGGTTCGAATCCCACACTGTCTGTAAGGGGTTCCCCCCCCCATGTCTGCTTTGGTTTTCTCCAGAGACTCCGGTTTCCTCCCACCCTTCAAAATGTACCGGGGGTGTAGGTTAATGGGGTGTAAATTGGGTGGCACAGACTCGTGGTCCGAAATGGACTGTTACCATGCTGTATGTCTAAATAAATTTAAATTAAAAAAATAACCCGGACTTAGTTTTCTATGTTGAAGGAAGCTCTTTTATAAATGACCAAGGCCAACACCATACAGGCTATGCAGTTGTTTCTGATACAGGAACCTCAGAGTCCGCATCTTTTCTTTCCCCTCACTCGGTGCAGCAGGCTAAGCTCTTTGCGCTCACTAGAGCGTGCATCTTAGGCACAGGAAATGTGACCAATATTTTCACAGACTCCAGGTATACCTTTGGAATCGTTCACAACTTCGGCCAACTCTGAAAAACTAGGGACTTTATCACCTCCACGGATACATCCATCACTAATAAAATTTACATCGATATACTTTTATCCGTGATCTGCCTCCCTTCACAACTGGCCATCATTAAATGCTCCGCACTCACAAAGGATTCTACTGAAATCGACCACAGGAACATCACTGCCAGGGTCAACTGTGAAACAAACTGGCCTTTACTGGAACATTGATATTACCAAAAATGAAGAATCGCCTGGGAAAAATGGAGTTCCTTGTTTTTGAATCAAAGGGCATGCCTAGAATTGAGGATGATCACATTTTACAGAGGGGTGCAGTTGAAAAGGAGAAAATCTTTTGGAAATCAGCTGGATGCTCCAATTCGCCGACCGAGGACCTTTGGCTTACTCCTGCCCATCAGGTCTGCGTGCATGAAACTCTACTGGGCTACATTGTAGATTTTATACATACCAATACTTACCTTGGCAAGGAGGTAGAATAATGTTTAGAATTATGGTAGAACCTGGACCTGGGGCAAACAGCAGATATGTGGCCAGATGATGTCTGATATGCCAAGAACATAACCCAGGGAAAGGCACCACATGCCCAATGAGCTATACCCCATTGGCAAGATACCCTTTTTGCCACTAACAACTTGATTTTTTAAAAATTTACGCACATGCACTGTTAGAAGTATTGTCTTGTAATTCTTGATGTCTTTAGTCAATGGATTGAAGCCTAACCCACTGTGGATAACAAAGTTGATTCTGGGGTGAGTATCTCGTGAAAGAGATTATTCCCAGATTCAGGACACCACAGCAAAATGTATCTGACAATCCCTCATTTTGTAGGTGAGATCAATACCCAACCGTGTCAAGCTCTGGGTATTAAACAGCCATTCCATTGATCTCCCAAGCCACTGGTCTGACTGAAAGAGCTAATAGGACATTGAAGAACAAATTGGCTAAACTGGGACAAGAAACTGGTCAAAATTGGCTCAGAATGTTACAGGTATTCTTGAACCAGATGAGGACTCATTATCAGGCCAAACATGGTCTGTCAGCAGCAGAAATAATATGGCTGACCATTGAGCACCCTGGAAGGCTATCTTGCTGACCCAAAAATTACCTGAAATGGATAGGAATCAAACGTTGAATGAAGTTGAAGGATATTTCCTGGCATTAACCACGTCTCTCAAGGTTTGCATTCATAGGTAAAGGAAGGCCACCAGGAAGAAGAGGAGCTGAAAGATGAGCATTGAGTCCACCCAAGGGACTTTGTTCTTATGAAGAACCAACTTAGAAAGAAATTTGAACCTCCAAGTGTAGCTGACCAATCTGACTGCAGTCAATTAGAAGCACTTCCAAAATGGACATACTCATTTGCTGTCCATACACATTTGCTGTCCATACTCATTTGCTGTCCATACTCATTTGCTGTCCATACTCATTTGCTGTCCATACTCATTTGCTGTCCATACTCATTTGCTGTCCATACTCATTTGCTGTCCATACTCATTTGCTGTCCATACTCATTTGCTGTCCATACTCATTTGCTGTCCATACTCATTTGCTGTCCATACTCATTTGCTGTCCATACTCATTTGCTGTCCATACTCATTTGCTGTCCATACTCATTTGCTGTCCATACTCATTTGCTGTCCATACTCATTTGCTGTCCATACTCATTTGCTGTCCATACTCATTTGCTGTCCATACTCATTTGCTGTCCATACTCATTTGCTGTCCATACTCATTTGCTGTCCATACTCATTTGCTGTCCATACTCATTTGCTGTCCATACTCATTTGCTGTCCATACTCATTTGCTGTCCATACTCATTTGCTGTCCATACTCATTTGCTGTCCATACTCATTTGCTGTCCATACTCATTTGCTGTCCATACTCATTTGCTGTCCATACTCATTTGCTGTCCATACTCATTTGCTGTCCATACTCATTTGCTGTCCATACTCATTTGCTGTCCATACTCATTTGCTGTCCATACTCATTTGCTGTCCATACTCATTTGCTGTCCATACTCATTTGCTGTCCATACTCATTTGCTGTCCATACTCATTTGCTGTTCATACTCATTTGCTGTCCATACTCATTTGTTGTCCATACTCATTTGCTGTCCATACTCATTTGCTGTCCATACTCATTTGCTGTCCATACTCATTTGCTGTCCATACTCATTTGCTGTCCATACTCATTTGCTGTCCATACTCATTTGCTGTTCATACTCATTTGCTGTCCATACTCATTTGTTGTCCATACTCATTTGCTGTCCATACTCATTTGCTCCCCATGCGGTAAAAGTGATTCCCCCAATTGCCATCCTGTTAAACAGCAGGGAGCTACTGTCAGACTGAGCCTTTTGCAATGTCACTCAGACAAGTGAAGCCAATTGGCCCTGTGATATGATGGCAGGGGGCTGTGGATGGTTGGACCAGCCAGAAAATACTACCTGCTACTGCAATTTCAAAGGCAAGAGAACTTACTTTCTAGGCAAAAGTACTTTGTGCCACTTAAACCACAGTTGAACCACCACACCCCCTGAGAGAACTCGATGGGTTTGTGGGGAAAGGGCCTATCTATGGTTCCCAAGAGAAACAGCTAGTCAGTGAGATCCCCAAAAAGGGATAAAAAATTGGACAGAATGTTGCTTCTTACCCACATAGGGATGTTGAACACCCTGGACCAGCATCCTCCCTCCTACAGCAGAAATGAGAAATCTCAGCCAATGAATTTTTGGATTACAACTTTCCCCCACTTTTGAGGGGGGGGGGGTGGAATCCACAAGGGAAATTATCAACCTGTCTACAACTTGAGAAATAAATTGGCAATAGTCCTGCCAAGTCCATGGATGGTGTCCAAGACCAGATGAAGGCTACCATTACAGAAATGGTAGCATTATGACAGATGGTTTTACACAACTGGATGGCCCTTGACTTTGTCCTAGCTGAGAGAGAAGGTACATGAACCATTATTGGTTCATACATGAACCTATATCCCAGGCAAATCAGAGAATATTACCTCTCTTGCTGTTCACTTCCAAAAAGAAATGGGCAAAAATCAGGAAGGTCAGGGCTGACCTGCAGGGGTTCCAGGAGGGAAATAGTGGCCTTCCAGTGATATCTTCGCAGGGTGGGGTGGCATGGTGCTATATTATGCCATCATCAAAGCAGAGGTAGTTATTTATACTTCTGCGATGACGGTGGCCCCTTGTCAGCCTGGTGCCTTTGCCCACACCCATAGGGGTATTCATACAGAGAGTATACCTAGAAGAAAGGGTACCTCAGAGAGACCAGGGTGCCAATGAGTCAGTTAAAGACTACAATGTGGTGAACCCTTTGGCCAATCTCAACGGTTATTATCCACCCTTCCTAGATGACTATGAAAATCAAGGTGCACAATAACCCCCAATATTAAGAATCTAATCTTAGTTGTCATGTAATGACAAAAGGGAAGAATGATGAATTGTATAAAGAACAAGAAGAAATAGGGAGGAGTCACGTGATGGAGTAGTGGCCGGACAGTGAACTCCAGCCCTCTCCAGAAAAGTCGGAAAAAACAAAGGAAAATACAAAGGCACAAAAATAAAAATTAAAGAAAAGTGAGTATAAAGGTGGAAAGAAGATGGCGACGAAAAAAGAAAAATCGAAATCAACGGTAAGAAGAGAGGAAGAGAAGACAACGGAAGAAGAAGGAGAAGGCCTTACCTGTTCGAAGAGGCCCGCGGTGGAGAGAGAAACCCGCTCCCTCAGGTCGGTAGAAAGTGGACTACAAAAATGGCTCGCTGAGCCGAGTAAAAGTGCGCAACCGCGCATGCGCGATGCGCATGCAAAGAAACACACCGGTGTGAGGGGTGACCAGCTGGGGAGTCGATCTCCACAGCCGGCAATGACAGCTGCAGAACACCTGCAGCAAGAGGAGAACATAGAAGACAACGAAAACAAGAAAGAAGAGAAGAAAAGGGCAACAAAGAAACAACAGATGGTCAACCCAGAGGAAGAAGAGGAAGAGGAAGAGTACAGTGAAATAGAAGAAGAAGGGAAAGGCAAGATAAAGGATATACTTTCTCTTATTAAAGAATACATGGAGTCATTTAAAGAATGGCAAGCGCAAGAATTTAAGGATTTAAGAAGAAGAATAAACAATACAGAAGAGAAAATGAATAAAATAGATATGACCTTAACAGAAATGGGAAAGAGAATGGACAAGATGGAAGAGCGGGAAGCAGCAGTAGAAATGGAGGTAGAGGACTTAAAAAAGAAATTAGGAATCTAATTAAAAAGTTATAGAGACACAAGAACTGTTAGCTCAGAAAATAGATATAATGGAAAATTATAACAGAAGAAATAACATAAAGATAGTGGGCCTTAAGGAAGATGAAGAAGGCAAGAATATGAGAGAGTTTATAAAAGATTGAATCCCCAGGATCCTAGGATGTCCAGAACTACAGCAAGAAATGGAAATAGAAAGGGCACATAGAGCATTGGCCTTTAAACCACAACCACAACAAAGGCCAAGATCTATTTTAGTAAAATTCCTAAGATATACTACAAGAGAAAAGGTACTGGAGAAGACAATGGAAAAAGTAAGAGAGGGCAACAAGCCACTGGAGTACAAAGGGCAAAAAATCTTCATTTATCCAGATATAAGTTTTGAACTCCTGAAGAAGAGAAAGGAGTTCAATACAGCAAAGGCGATTTTATGGAAGAAAGGGTATAAATTTATACTAAAGCATCCAGCGGTATTGAAAATATTTATTCCAGGACAACAAAACAGACTATTCTCGGATCCAGAGGAAGCACGAAAATTTGCAGAACAATAACAAAATAGACTGAGGGATGAAGACGTGTAACGAGAGTACAAAAGACTGAGAACTAAAAAGGCACATAAGTTTTGAACTCCTGAAGAAGAGAAAGGAGTTCAATACATCGAAAACGATCTTATGGGAAAAAAAAACTATTCTCGGATCCAGGGGAAGCAAGGAAATTTGCAGAACAACTACAAAACAACCAGAGAGATGAAGATATGTAATAAGAGTAAAAATGACCACGATTTATATGTATGTGGGTAAAGAGGTATATGTGTGTATATGTATAAGATGCATACATAAATGTATCCGTATTTAGAGGAAAATATAGATAGTATAGACAAGAATTAATAAGGGAAGGAAATGGAATAGAGGGAATAAAGAGGGAACTAAAAGAATGACCTTTGTTACATATGAAAAGTGAAATCTTTTCTGGGGGGGGGCTGGGTGGGGAGGAGTTGCGGTCACTGCAAAATCAGCTGACGCTTGCGAGTGAATTCGCAAATCCAAATGGAGAGGGGAGATGTGGTTGTCCGACAAGGGATAAAGGACAACTCAGGAGGGGAAGGGGAGATTGGGGCTAAAGAAGTTTTAAATAGGAGAATAAGGAAAATGTTTGATGTTTTAGGAATGTTGTCTTATAAAGGGTTCAAAACAAGAAAACAGAAATGGATAAGAAGGAAAGGTAATAATGGAGAATCGGAAAGGGAAGATAAACAAAGTATAAAATGGCTACGTTGAACTATATGACTTTAAATATTAATGGAATACATAATCAAATTAAAAGGAAGAAACTGCTAAATTTACTGAAAAAAGAAAAAATTGATAAGCATTTGTGCAAGAAACACATTTAACTGAATTGGAGCACAAGAAATTAAAGAGAGATTGGGTAGGACACGTAACAGCAGCATCGTATAATTCAAAAGCAAGAGGAGTAGCTATATAAATTAGTAAAAATGTGCCATTTAAAATAGAAGAGGAAATAATAGATCCAGCAGGGAGATATGTAATGATAAAATGTCAGATATATTCGGAGTTTTGGAATCTACTCAATGTATATTCACCTAACGAAGAAGATCAAAAGTTTATGCAAGATATCTTTTTGAAGGTAGCAGATACGCAAGGGAACATATTAATAGGAGGGGATTTCAACCTGAATTTGGATTCAAATATGGACAAAACTGGGAAAAAAATTAACAGAAAGAACAAAGTAACCAAATTTATAATTAAATCGATGGAAGAAACTTTTGGATATATGGAGGAAACAAAACCCAAAGGAAAAAGAATATTCATATTACTCGGCTAGATATAAAACATACTCAAGAATAGACCTATTTTTGTTATCAGCTCGTATGCAAGATAGAGTAAGAAAAACAGAATATAAAGCTAGAATACTATCGGACCATTCACCCTTAATATTGACAGTAAAGTTAGAGGACATCCCTCCAAGAATGTATAGATGGAGATTAAACCCCATGTTACTTAAAAGGCAGGATTTTAGAGAATTTATTGAAAAACAAATAAAAATGTATTTTGAAATACATACGGAATCAGTGGAAGATAAGTTTATACTATGGGATGCAATGAAAGCATTCATTAGAGGGCAAATAATAAGTTATGTAACCAAGATGAAGAAGGACTATAATCAGGAAACAGAGCAGTTGGAAAGGGAAATAGTAAATATAGAAAAAGAATTAGCAATGAAGGAAGATACAACTAAAAGAAGAGAATTGGCAGATAAAAAAATAAAATATGAAACACTACAAACATATAAGGTGGAGAAGAATATAATGAAGACAAAACAGAAATATTATGAACTAGGGGAAAAAACGCACAAAATCCTAGCATGGCAGCTTAAGACAGAACAAGCTAAGAAAATGGTATTGGCATCAAGGAAAAAAGACAAACAAATTACATATAATCCAAAAGAAATTAAGGAAAACTTTAGAGAATTCTATGAACAATTATACCGAACTGAAAACGAAGGGAAAGAAGGGAAAATAGATGAATTTCTGACTAAAATTGAACTACCAAAACTACAAATACAGGAACAAAATAAATTAACAGAGCCATTTGGAATAGAGATAATAAAAAAAATTACCAAATAATAAGACACCAGGAGAGGATGGATTCCCAATAGAATTCTACAAAACATTTAAAGACTTATTAATTCCGCCCCTCCTGGAAGTAATCAACCAGATTGATAAAACACAAAGCTTACCAGATTCATGTAAAACAGCAATAATTACAGTAATACTAAAGCAAGGGAAAGATCCACTCTCACCAGCGTCATATAGACCAATATCTTTACTTAACACAGATTATAAGATAATAGCTAAACTATTAGCAAACAGATTAGCAGAGTATGTACCGAAAATGGTAAATCTAGACCAAACTGGATTTATTAAAAAAAGACACACAACAGACAATATTTGTAAATTTATTAACTTAATTCATGCAGTAGAAGGGAGTAAAGCGCCAACAGTAGCAGTTGCTTTAGACGCAGAGAAGGCCTTTGACAGAGTAGAATGGAATTATTTGTTCAAAGTATTGCAAAAATTCAGTTTACCAGAGAAGTATATTAATTGGATTAAAGCATTATATAAGGGACCGTTAGCGTAAGTGACAGTAAATGGACATGTATCAAAGCAATTTAACTTAAGCAGGTCAACACGGCAGGGATGCCCACTATCACCTTTATTGTTTGTGTTAGCTATAGAACCACTAGCAGAATTGATAAGAACAGATAATAATATAAAAGGAATAAAAATAAAAGACAAGGAATATAAAATCAGTTTATTTGCGGATGATGTTATAGTGTACTTAACAGAACCAGAACTATCAATAAAAGAATTATATAAGAAATTGAAGGAATATGGAGAAGTGTCGGGTTACAAGATAAACGTAAATAAAAGTGAAGCAATGCCTATGAATAATGCGGATTTCTCAAAATTTAAGAAGGAATCACCATTTAGATGGCAAATGCAAGCAATAAGATACATAGGTGTACAAATAAACAAAAATCTCGGTCATCTATATAAACTCAATTATTATCCACTAATGAAAAAATTACAGGACGATTTAGAGCATTGGAAAGATTTACCACTAACACTAATAGGAAGGATAAACTGTATTAAAATGAACATTTTTCCAAGGATATTATAATTATTTCAGGCATTTCCAATACAACTGACAGAGAAATTCTTCAAGGAGTTAAAGAAAATAATAAGGAAATTTTTATGGAAAGGAGGGAAACCGAGGATAGCACTAGATAAATTAACAGAATGGTATAAACAAGGAGGCTTACAACTGCCAAACTTTAAAAATTATTATAGAGCTGCACAATTAAGATACCTATCAGATTTTTATCGAACAAGGGAAAAGCCAGATTGGACGAGATTAGAATTAGATAAAATAGGGGAAAAGATACCTGAACACATATTATATAAATGGGATGAAAAATTGGTGCAACATAGAAGTTCTCCAGTATTACATCATCTCCTCAATATTTGGAAGAAGATTCATGTAGAAAGAAATAAAACAAATTATCAATTACCAAAACGAATATTGACGCAAAACAAGTTACTCCCTTTTACAATAGATAACCTTTCCTTTAGAGAATGGGAAAAAAAGGGATTAAAAGAATAGAAAATTGTTTTTCAGGAAATAGATTCTTATCCTTTGAACAAATGAAAGATAAGTACAATATAACTCAAGATACAGCGCTGGCATTTTACCAATTGAGATCCTACTTGAAGGATAAATTAGGAAGCAGCTTGAGTTTGCCAGAGGGAAGTAACCTTGAATATGTGATTACAGATACAATGATAATCAAAAGATTTATAACAAATATGTATATTAAACTGCAAGAAAAGGAGAATGAGGAAACAAATGGTAAAACTAAACAAAAATGGGAACTAGATTTAAATATAAAGATAAAAAAGGAAACATAGGAGAAGTTATGCTCCGGAACGATGAGAAATACAATAAATACGAGGTTACGTATGATACAATATAATTGGATACACAGGTTATACATTACACCTCAAAAGTTAAATAAATGGGACCCAACAGTATCTGATAGATGTTTTCGATGTAAAAAAGAAATGGGAACAACAATTCATGCAATCTGGACATGTGAGAAAGTAAAAAAATTTTGGGAAGGTCTAAATCAGATATTAAATAAAATAACAGAAAACAATATACCAAAGAATCCAGAGATCTTCCTCCTAAGTAACATAAAAAACAAAGAATTTGGAATTGATTTGGAGGATGCACAAAAAAGATTTGTTAAGATAGCTCTAGCCGTAGCAAAAAAATGTATTATGTCAACCTGGAAATTGGAAGATAATTTGAAAATACAACAATGGTATATAGAAATGAATAAATGTATTCCATTAGAAAAAATAACATATAGTTTAAGAAATAATATTGAAATATTCGAACAAATATGGGAGCCTTACATTAAATACAATAGCGAAAACCTACCGGGGACAATCATTACCTAAGTTAACGGAAGGAAAAGGAAATGAAAAGAATGGACTCAGTTGAATTTCTGGTGTATTTTTATTGAATGACAACATTGTCTGACTGGTTTAATGTATCCTAGATTGTATACCTTAAATGGACGGGAGGGGGGAGGTAGGGAGGGTGGGATGGGGGGGGGGGGGGGAGAAAATGGCACTGTATATGTGTGAAAAGGAAAAAGTGTGTACCATGGTTAATGTGATTTATGGTGTGAAAAATTAAAAATTTAAAAAAAAAGAACAAGAATTGGAACATGTCTAAATATATTCACAACCTTAACTACTCATTGATGGCTTTAACTAAAACTTGTTTAAGGAAAATTTTCTTACTTTATTGAATCACGTTAAGAAATCTTTACCTCAATGGTCTCTTCTTTCGAGGATGTTATTATTAAGATGAACACCCTGCCTAAGTTCTTGTATTTTTTTCAAGCTGTTCCAATATTTGCTCCCAAATCTTTTTTTGATTCATTAGACTCCATTACTTCCTCTTTTGTGTGGAAAAATAAGTTTCCTGTTTGCGGAAAAAAATTTCCTTCAAAATATTAAGAAAAATGGGGGCTTGGCATTACCTAATTTGAGACCTTATTATGGGCAATGAATATTAGATATTATTAGAATACATCGTAATGAATATTCAGGTGCCTCAAGGTGAATTGAATTAGAGATTAAATCCATCAAAAGACTCTCTCTTATCTTAATACTGGGAGCACATTAGCCTTTTTTGGTCTCCAAACTAACTGATAATTTGCTAGTTAGACATACTTTGTGTATTTGGTTCCAACTTCAAAAGCATTTTGGTTATCATCAGTTTTTATTAATTAGTCCAATTTTACTAATTTTTTTTAAAACTTTGGTTCAAGACCAAAACCTTGCCTCTTTTCATCAATTATCTGCCAAATTAAAACTACATAATCAACATTTCTTTCGCTATTTACAGATTAGGATCCAATGCTATTTTTGTTGGGTTATATTAGGACTCTAAGACCCAAATTGAAACCATGTATCAAATTGAATTTGTACAAATTGCTTTAGCAGTTTCTAGGAAGTGTATAGCAACAACTTGGAAATCGGACATAGACCTAGGGATGGAGATGGGATACGGAACGTCATAGGTGCATTCCACTTGAGAAGATTACTTGTAGTTCATGAAATAAATATCATGTATTTTGAAAAATATGGCACCCATATTTGCAAAGTTTGGATATGAATGTTTAACAGACTCTCTGAAGACCTCTTTTCTTCGTAACCTCCAGTTTTGAAATTTTATGATTATATATAGTTTATTCCCTTGACATTCTCCAGTTCTTTTTTCTACATTTAAAAAAAAATACTTCATGTATAATTTTTGCAAGTTCTTTATTGAATTAAATGTATTTACTGTTGTGATTTAAAAATTGCTAAATATTCAAAAAAAACTAGGAGTTTCTTAAATTCCTTAAATGTTAAGGTTTCCCCAAGACTAAGATTTTAATCTTATTTGGGAAGAATATAATTTTAGACCTAATCAGAAAGGACTGATTTCAGCCCTTTATGGACTATTTTTAAGATTTAGTAATAGTTCTTTATCAAGCATTAAGAAAGTTTTGGAACATGACTTTCAACAGCTGTTTGCTGAAGATGCATGGGAGTCGATATTGAAAAACGTACATTCATCTTCTCTGTGCGAGACATCCCTTATTACAGTTTTTTTTTAAAGTAGGTCAGAGAGCCCACTACTCCAAAGTTTAATTAGCTAAATTTTATCCCAATATATCCTCCAAATCTGACAAGTGTACAACTCAGGAAGGTACTTTATATCATATGTTCTGGCTATGTCCTTCTCTTCGTAACTACAGGAAAGAGGTATTTACCACAGTATCTTTAATTGTTGATATAAATCTCTCAGCCCTTGTATTGCTATTTTTGGAGTGAATACACCAATGGACTTAATTTTGACTCCATCTCAATCCCATGTGGTCACCTTTACTTCCCTGAGTGCTAGGAGGCTCCTTCTGCTGTGATGGAAAGATGTTGTCCCTCCCTCACGTACACAATGGTCATTGGATTTGATGGCATCTCCTTCTCTCTAGGTGTTCAACTACTACAACAAGTATTACATTTTCTTCTCTTTGGGGTTCTTTACTCAACTATTTTCAAAATGTATAGATCAATTTTTTTCCTTTTCATCAAAAATCTTTTTCTTCTTCATTTTTTGAAATATTAGTATTGAAATTAGTAGTTGATGCCTGGCTTTGATTATAATCACACAGATAAGAGATTAGGGTTAGCTATTACATCAGTTATATGTTTTTTTTCCTTTAAAATGCCCAGATGGAAAATCAGGTGTTGTTCCTCCACTCTGCAGGTGGTCTTGAATGATATGGAGAGACATGTGAGTGTGGGAGTGTGACATAGAACTGAAATGAATGGCTACTGGGAAGTCTCTGTCACTGGTGCAGAGGGAGCAAAGGTGATCAGAGAAGTGATCTCCCAGTCTCCGTCCAGTCTCCCAGACGTAGAGAAGGTCAAAGGGAGCACAGGATGCAGTAAATCAGTCCAGAGGATACACAAGTGTTACTTTAATTGATAGGCCTGTTTGTGGCACCAGACAGACTGTGGTGAGGGAGGAGGTGAGGGCACAAGCGTGGCACCTCCTGCAGTCACAGGGGAAGGTGCCAGAGGGTGTCAGAGAGGGCGCAGTCACTACAGAAGGCAGAGAGAGGAGGAGAGGGGAAGGAGGAGGCTAGTGGGATGGTAGGAGAGGATAAGGGGGATTCTGTGTTTGTTGCATCTCGGGGTAGAGGGGGCCAGGGCAGATGAGCAGGAAATGGAGGAGATGCGGGTGAGGGCAGAGTTGATGGTGGTGGAGGGGAAACCACATTTGTGGAAGGCGGCAGACATTTCGGAAGATCTGGACCGAAAGACCTCATCTTGGGAACAGATGTTGCAGGTTTGGAGAAATTGAGAGAAGGGGGATAGAATCCTTCCAGGGGCAAAGTAGACATGGTAACTGTGAGAGTTAGTGGGCTTGAAATATATGTCAGTGGAAAGTAGGTCTCCTGAGATGGAGACAAGAGAGATCTAGGAAGGGGAAAGTGTTGTCAGAGTTTGAGATCAGGGTGGAAGTTGGTTGTGAAATGAATGAACTTGATGAGCTCATCGTGGTGCATGAGGCAGCCCCAATGCAGTCATTAATATACCAGAGGAAGAGTCACGGGGTCTTGCCTGTGTTGGCTTGCAGCATGGATTTCTCCCCAAATCCCACAAACAGGAAGGAATAGCTGGGACCATGTGACTACTCCTTTGATTTAGAGGAGTGAGACGTGTTAAAAGAGAAGTTGTTTAAGGTGAGGACAAGTTCTGCCAGGCAAAGCGGGGTGGTGGTAGCGGGTGACTGGTTGGGTCTCTGGTCCAGAAAGAAGCTTTAAGACCTTCTGTATGAGGAATGGAGGTATAAAGGGATTGGACATCCATTATGAAGATGAGGTAGTCTGGTTAGGGGAATCTGAAGTTATTGAAGAGATGGAGAGTATGTGAGGTATCGTGAATGTAGGTGGGGAGGGATTGGATCGGGGAGAAAAGATAAGGGAAGATGAAATTAGTTCAGTGGGGCAAGAGCAGACAGAAACAATGGGTCTACTTGGATGGTTGGGTGTGCATCTTGGGTCTCTTCTTTGGCTTGGCTTCGCGGTCGAAGATTTATGGAGGGGGTAAATGTCCACATCAGCTGCAGGCTTGTTTGTGGCTGACAAGTCCGATGCGGGACAGGCAGACACGGTTGCAGCGGTTGCAGGGGAAAATTGGTTGGTTGGGGTTGGGTGTTGGGTTTTTCCTCCTTTGCCTTTTGTCAGTGAGGTGGGCTCTGCAGTCTTCTTCAAAGGAGGTTGCTGCCCGCCAAACTGTGAGGCGCCAAGATGCACGGTTTGAGGCGATATCAGCCCACTGGCGGTGGTCAATGTGGCAGGCACCAAGAGATTTCTTTAGGCAGTCCTTGTACCTTTTCTTTGGTGCACCTCTGTCACGGTGGCCAGTGGAGAGCTCGCCATATAACACGATCTTGGGAAGGCGATGGTCCTCCATTCTGGAGATGTGACCCACCCAGCGCAGCTGGATCTTCAGCAGCGTGGACTCGATGCTGTCGACCTCTGCCATCTCAAGTACTTCGACGTTAGGGATGAAAGCGCTCCAATGAATGTTGAGGATGGAGTGGAGACAACGCTGGTGGAAGCGTTCTAGGAGCCGTAGGTGATGCCGGTAGAGGACCCATGATTCGGAGCTGAACAGGAGTGTGGGTATGACAACGGCTCTGTATACGCTTATCTTTGTGAGGTTTTTCAGTTGGTTGTTTTTCCAGACTCTTTTGTGTAGTCTTCCAAAGGTGCTATTTGCCTTGGCGAGTCTGTTGTCTATCTCGTTGTCGATCCTTGCATCTGATGAAATGGTGCAGCCGAGATAGGTAAACTGGTTGACCGTTTTGAGTTTTGTGTGCCCGATGGAGATGTGGGGTGGCTGGTAGTCATGGTAGGGAGCTGGCTGATGGAGGACCTCAGTTTTCTTCAGGCTGACTTCCAGGCCAAATATTTTGGCAGTTTCCGCAAAACAGGACGTGAAGCGCTAAAGAGCTGGCTCTGAATGGGCAACTAAAGCGGCATTGTCTGCAAAGAGTAGTTCACGGACAAGTTTCTCTTGTGTCTTGGTGTGAGCTTGCAGGCGCCTCAGATTGAAGAGACTGCCATCCGTGCGGTACCGGATGTAAACAGCATCTTCATTGTTGAGGTCTTTTATGGCTTGGTTCAGCATCATGCTGAAGAAGATTGAAAAGAGGGTTGGTGCGAGAACATAGCCTTGCTTCACGCCATTGTTAATGGAGAAGGGTTCAGAGAGCTCATTGCTGTATCTGACCCGACCTTGTTGGTTTTCGTGCATCTTGGGTAGAAGGTAGAAAAAAGCAGTGTGGGGATAGGAGACACAAGGTTGGCAGCCGTGGAAGGGAGGTGAGGAGGTTGGAGATGGTGTTGGAGACAGTGGCTTGATGTGCTGTGGTGGGGTTCTGTGGGAGAGGTGGGTAGGAGGTGCCTAGAGCTGTCATCTGGCCTCAGCAAGCTAGAGGTCAATGCACTAGACCACAAAAGCACCACACTTGTCTGTTGGTTTGACTGAACTAATCTCGTTATGCATACAATGGTTGTCAGGGAACTTGCTAAATTGATCAATGCTAAGGTGCTCAAGGCCATGTAGGAAATGCCTGCAGCATGAGATAGCTGTAAATCGCTTGTCAAGGGCATCTGGCAAAGACGTGCTGGTGTGCATGACAAACATCAAAGCAGCAGCCTCAGACCTTGTTCAGGGCTCATTTGGCCCAAGCTTCATGAGCAAGACTGTTCATCAACAGAGCTATGCAAGCTTACAAATAAAAGGTGTGTGGTTTAAAGTAAATTGGGTCTGAAGAACACTCTGGGTCGTTGCATCACTGCCTGGTATGGAGGCGCCAAATCTCAGGAAAAGAAAAAACTCCAGAGGGTTGCTAACTCGGCCTGCGACATCACAGGCACCAGACTTCACACCATCGAGGGCATTTACATGAGGCAGTGTCTTTAAAAAGCAGCCTCTAACCTCAAAGACCCCCACCACCCAGGCCCTGCCCTCTTCACTCTGCTACAAGTGGGGAAAAGGGTATAGGAGCCTAAAGACGAACACTCAGCAGCACAAGGACAACTTCTTCCCTGCTGCTGTCAGATTCCTGAATGATCAATGAACCAAAGACACTGCCTTACTTTTTGTGCAGTATTATTTTTATTTTTGTATATTATTGATGTAAAATGGTTTATAGTATGAATGTTTACACTAAGATGTGCCGCAAAACACCGAATTTCGTGAAGTTATTCCTTAGGTCTGAACTGAACAAGGAGTTACAAAAGGGACCGGCAGCGCCCGCGGGGCGGGCGAGGGACCGGCAGCGCCCGCTGGGCGGGCGAGGGACTGGCAGCGCCCGCGGGGCGGGCGAGGGACCGGCAGCGCCCGCGGGGCGGGCGAGGGACCGGCAGCGCCCGCGGGGCGGGCGAGGGACCGGCAGCGCCCGCGGGGCGGGCGAGGGACCGGCAGCGCCGGCGGGGCGGGCGAGGGACCGGCAGCGCCCGCGGGGCGGGCGAGGGACCGGCAGCGCCGGCGGGGCGGGCGAGGGACCGGCAGCGCCGGCGGGGCGGGCGAGGGACCGGCAGCGCCGGCGGGGCGGGCGAGGGACCGGCAGCGCCGGCGGGACGGGCGAGGGACCGGCAGCGCCGGCGGGGCGGGCGAGGGACCGGCAGCGCCGGCGGGGCGGGCGAGGGACCGGCAGCGCCGGCGGGGCGGGCGAGGGACCGGCAGCGCCGGCGGGGCGGGCGAGGGACCGGCAGCGCCGGCGGGGCGGGCGAGGGACCGGCAGCGCCGGCGGGGCGGGCGAGGGACCGGCAGCGCCCGCGGGGCGGGCGAGGGACCGGCAGCGCCGGCGGGGCGGGCGAGGGACCGGCAGCGCCCGCGGGGCGGGCGAGGGACCGGCAGCGCCCGCGGGGCGGGCGAGGGACCGGCAGCGCCCGCGGGGCGGGCGAGGGACCGGCAGCGCCCGCGGGGCGGGCTTAATCTGGCTTTCCGAAATCCGGAAAAATCCAAAATTTGGAACACATTGTCCCCCAAGGGTTCCGGATAAAGGATTGTGTACTTGTATTCTATCTAGTCCCACTGACCTGCACCCCCACCCCATAACCCTCCATATCATATTTCTCTTGCGTGAATCAAACCCACATCCACCACCTCTGCTAGCAGCTCATTCTGCACCATCCACTGATTGAAGAAATTCTCCCTAATATTCCTCTTTAACATATCCACTTTCACCCTTAATCCATATCCTCTAGTTCTTGTCTCTCATTCTCCGGCACTCCAGGGGATAAAGTTCTAACCTATTCATCCTATCCCTATAACTCAGCTCCTCATGTCCTAACAGTGACCTTGTAAATTGTCTCCACACTCTTTCAATCTTATTAATATCTTTCTTGTAGATAGGTGACCGGAACTGCACACCAATACTCCAAAGTTGACCTCACCAATGTCTTGTACAACTTCACCATAACATTCCAACTCCCACAATATGCTAAAAGCTCACTTTACAACCCTATCAGGGAATTATGTATCTCCTCTGTACCCTACCATTTACCATGCATGCCCTCCCCTGGTTTGTCCTCCCAAAATGCAACACGTCACATTTATCTGCGTTAAATTCCATATGCCATTTTGAAACTAATTGTTTCCAGCTCGTTCAGATCCCACTGCAAGCTTTGACAGCCTTTCTCGCTGTCACTGCACCCCCAATTTTAGGGTCACATTCAAATTTGAAGCTTCAATTTACCAAAATATCATCCAGATCATTAATATAGATGACAAAAAGCAATGGAACTAACTAATTCCTTAGACACACCAATTGTCACAGGGCTCCACTACCACTCTCTGGCTTCTCCCACAAAGACAATGTCCAATCCAATTTGCTTCTTCATCCTGAAAACCAAGTGATTGAAACTTTTCGATGAACCTCCACGAGGGATCTTGTCAAAGACCTTACTAAAGTTCTCGTAGAAAACATCCACTGCTTTGCCTTCATCAACTTTCCTTGTAACCTCCTTGAAAATTCTATGATTGGTTCGACATGACCTTCCACACACAAAGCCCTATTCAATGAATGTCTATTCAAATACTTGCATATTGTGTCTCTTCAGATAACATCCGAAAACTTATCTAGTATTTATTATGAACTGTTTGTTTTAAGAATCTGAGGTAAATGTAGCTGAGGTGTTGATCTTCTCTAATCTCATTGAATGGCAGAGGTGGTCATGGGGTTAAATTAGGTACTCGTGTTTCTAATTGCACAAATCCCTGAATGCAATTCCTTCTCACGGCCAAAAATGCCAGACGGAAACTATAAAACCATTTGTCAGGTTGCGGTGTTGAACTTTACAGAAATCTTGCAAAATGCACCCTCGCTGCAGTTGAGGAAACAGTGAGAAAATATACCAAAAGTTATCCAGTTGAAATGTGGAGACAGTTTGCAATTAAGTGCATCCTCACAATCGTCAATAATTTCCATTTCTCCCCTGGCGGCAGGTGCAAGCACTAAATCTCCTGCCAGTAGAAGCACCTTCGATACACCCCTTCCATTCCTCCTCTCACTGCTATCCATTTCAACCCTTGTGTTTTTTAATTTCCACAACTGAATTTCTCCTGCATTCCAAGTTAAAGTAGTCCTTCTTTGCACCTCTTTTCAACTGAGATTTCTATTATCTGCTGTAGTTAACTAAGTAAACTCTCTTTATGCTCTCCACTACATATCAATGGCTCCACTGTGGAGAGCACAGTTCCTTAATGTGCACATAATGGACAACCTACCCTGGACCACAACAAGTCCTCATTAGTCAAGGTGTAGCAGCACCTGCACTTCCTAAGGAAGTTGAGGAGGGAAGACTACTGACCCCCATCTTGCCAATATTTTACAGGAACACAATAAAGAGTGTCCTGTCTGACTGCATCATTGTGTGGAATGGTAGTTGCAAAGAATCGGACCAGAAGTTGATACAGAGAGAAGTTCACTGGTGTCTCCCTTACCTCTACTGACAAAATTTACTGGGATCGTTGCTTAAAATGAGATCAGAGTGGTTAAGGATTCCTATCCTCTAGTACACAGTATCTTTGACCTTATACCATCAGGAAGGAGGCACAATTAGGATTGCCAGGCTGGGAAATAGTTACTTACCACAGGTCGTGACTTACCACAGGTCATGATACTGATGAATGATATCCTGTAATCTTGGGTGTCTCATAAATGAAACTGAGTAAATTATTATAAAATACTTATACACATATTTTATACCTGGGTGTATACATATGTAATTATGTGCTGTGTAATTATGTGCTGTATGTTTTCAGAGAAACATGTACAGTCAGATAATAAACTCGAACTTGAATATAACAAGGCACCTCTGTAGCAACAGCAGGACTGCGAGTGCTGTACTGGCATCCAATCCTGTGGTAGGTTCATCCAAAAACAAGACTGATGGATCAATAATCAACTCCATTCCAATGTTTACTCTCTTTCTTTCTCCACCAGACACTCCCCGAATAAACTGAGTTCCAACCTATTTAAAACATTAAAAGGAAAACCCACTGAAGACTTCTTGGCGCATCTGACATGGAGAAGTTTGTGTTATTCACTTAAGAAAAATTTAGCAACAATCCAGACTTACAAAGTAGCCTAATTGGGTAAAGGGAAAAGACAAATTTACTTTTATTTCACATTGTTAACACTGTCAAAACAAGCTAAAAACAAATTCATAGAACAGGAAAACATTGGCATCAAATGGGAATTACATAGGTCTATGTGGAGATGGCTCCAGAAAGGAAGAGCAATGGAGTATGAAAAATGAATAAAGCGCTGCGGAGGGAATAGAGTGGCCAAGAAATTGATCGGATACAGGACAGAGAGACAGGTGAGGAGCATACCAATGTGGAAAGGATGATGAGGGGAAGCCTAAAGAGGAGATTAAGGATGGGAATAATTACCAGATTAGAAATAGTGAAATCAGACAAAGATTTTTTTTGGAAGGGGGGGGTGGGACAATAGGACCTAAAACTGTAAAATTCAACATTCATGTGCTTGGGTTCAAGGCTATCTAGTAGGATTATGATACATCATTCCTTAAGATTACACTTGGCCTCACCTTGGCAATGGATGAGCCAAAGGTCAACACAAGAAACAGGAGCACAAGGAGGCTATCCAGCCCATTGAGCCTGCTCCACCATTCAATAATGACTGACCTGGCTGTGGGCTCAGCTCCACATACAGTGCCCTCCATAATGTTTGGGACAAAGACACTTTCCTTTATTTGCCCCTGTGCTCCAGTTTTAAAATTGTATTCAAACAATTCGCATGTAATTACAGATTCCAGATTTTATTTAAGTTATTTGGATACACTTTGTTTTGTCCATGTAGAAATTATAGCACTTTTTATACATAGACCCCCTCATTTCAGGACATTAGACTTCACAGGCATTTGTGAGTACTCAGGTATGTTTAATTACCTCATTGGTGCAGGTATAAGAGAGCTAGGTTTGCTCCCAAGCTTTTGGTCACCTTTGGAGACTGCCCTTTTTCTACATGAGGAATGAAAGTTAAAGAAGCCCTTATGAGGCTGAAAAATAGAATAAAACTGTAAGATACATCACCCTAACCTTATCAAAAATCAACAGTTTGGAACATCATTAAGAGCGTACTGGTGACCTCAGTAATCGCAAAGGGACTGGTATCCAAGGAAGACCACTGCTGATGACAAAGAATTCTCACCATATTGAAGAAAAATCCCCAAACACACATCTGACAGATTTGACTCTTCAGGAGACAGGAGGTGTGGATATGTCAATGAGTACTGTCTGCAGAAGACCATGAACAGAAATTCAGAGACAACATTAGTTAGCCACAGAAAGGATGGTTAGATTATAGTTTGCTAAGAAGTATTTAAAAAAGCCTGCAGAATTCTGGAAAAAGGTCTTGTGGACAGATGAGACTAAGATTGGTATCAGAGTGACGGCAAGAGCAAAGTGTGGAAGCATAAAGAACTGCCCAAGATACAAAGCATACCACCCTTGCCATGGTTTGCATCTTGCAGTGATTTGTTCATGAAGTCTTCTGCAGGAAGTAGTCATCGACACATCCACACCTCCTGAAGAGTGTTTCTGATCTGTCAGACATACAGTATGTTTGGGGATTTTTTTTTCCATTATGATGAGAATTCTTCTGTCATCAGCGGTGGGGGTCTTTCTTGACCCTTTGTGATTACTGAGCTCACCAGTATGCTCTTTCCTCTCAAAGATGTTCCAAACTGTTGATTTTGCTAATCTTAATGTTCGGGTGATGTCTGTTTTATTCTTGATTTTCAACCTCATAATGGAATCTTTGACTTTGGTCAAAGATAATTCAGGTAATTAAACATACACAACTCTGGTCCTCATGTTGAAAAATGCCAACTACAGACTCCAAAGGTGATCAAAAGCATAGAAGGAAGTCTAGCTCTCTTATACCTGCACCAATGAAGCAATTCAACATACCTGAGAACTCACAAATACCTGTGAAGCCAAATGTCCCAAACATTATGATGTCCCATAATGTCCCAAACATTATGAAATGACAGGACTATGTGTAAAAAGAGCTGCAAATTCTACATGGTCAAATTAAAATGTATACAAATAACTGAATAAAATCTGGAATGTGCACATGTGAATTGTTTGATTACAAATTTAAACTGTAGAGCACAGGGGCAAATCAAGGAAAAAAGTATCTATTATTATGGAGGGCACTGTACCTGCCTTTCCCCATTACCCTTAATTCCCCACACATTGCAAAAATCTATGTTTAAAATATATTTAATGAGGCAGCCTCTACTGCTTCCCTGGGCAGACAATTCCCTAAATTCACCACTCTCTGTGAAAAGCAGTTCTGCCTCAAATCCATTTTAAAGCTACTTCCTCAAATCGCAAGGCTCTGTCCCCTAGTTCTACTGTCACCTACACAACCTTCCTGCCTCTATCTGAGCTATTCTTTTCATATTTTTATGTTTCTATATGATCCCCTCTCATTCTTCTCAATTTCAGTGAGTCAAATCCTAACCAGTTCCCTTCCACCACTCCCTTCCTGCAGCAGGAAGAACTTGTCCTCAGTCTTAATAACTTCTCCTCTGACTTATCCCACCTTCTCCAAGTCAAAGGGGTAGCCATAAAAACCTGCATCGACCTATGCCTGCCTTTTAGTTGGCTATGTGGAGCAAGGCCCCTCAACTCTTCCTCCACTACATCAATGACTTCTTTGGTGCTGCCTCATGTACCCATGATGAGCTCATCAACTTTATCCATCTTCCACCCTGATCTCAAATTCACTTGGTCCATTTCTAGCAACAGTCTTCCTTTCTCAATCTCTTTGTCTCCATCTTGGGAGATATACTCTCGACGGACATCTTCTACAAACCAACCAACTCACACAGCTACCTCAATTGCATCTCTTCCTACCCTGTCCCCATTCTATTCTTTTCTCTCAATCTCATCTGTTCCCAAGATGAGGTCTTTCATGCCAGATCATCAGAAATATCCTCCTTCTTCAAACAACGTGGCTCTCCCTCTACCACCATCAACTTGGCCCTCACTATTAACTTACATATACTGCATAACTCACACATCTGCCCTGGCTCCCCCACCCGCACATGTAACAAGGACAGGATACCCCTTGCCCTCATCTACCACCCAACATTTCCTCCTGAGCCACTTCAGCCACTTCCTACGTGATCCCACCACTAGATACATATTCCCCTCTCCACCTTCCATAGGGACCACTACCTCCATGACTCCCTCATCTATTCCTCCTTCCCCACCAATCTTCCCCTTTGCACGATCCCCCATGACCGAAACAGATGCTCCCCTGCAACCACACCTTCTCCTTCACCATCATTTGGGACCTCAAATAGTCCTTCCATGTGAAATAACACCACAGTGAATCTGCAGGGATCACCTACTGAATCCGGTGCTCCCGCTGTCATCTCCTCTACATCAAAAATTGGGCAATCACTTTGTTGAGCAGCACGGCTCTGTCCGCCACAATAGTATGGATCTCACAGTGGCCACCAATTTCAATTTGCCTTCCATTCCTTTGCCAACACGTCTGTCCATGATCTCATGTACTGTCAGAATGAGACCACCCAAAAAATGAAGGAACATCTCATCTTCCATCTGGGCACCCTCCAACCGGATTGCATTAACATAGACTTCTCCGGTTTCCATTACAACAACCCACTCGCCCACATCTTCGTCCCTCTGTCTATTCCTTTCCACCGATTAGGGAAAGAAAAGCAAATGAGAGTCTCTTCCAAGGAAGGACTCCTCTTCCATCTCTACTCAGAAAAGCAGTGGAGGTCATCTCATTAAATGCATTTAAAATGCAGTTGGAAAGATTTCTGTGAAGTCATGGGGAAGAGGGAGGTTGGTGGAGCTGATCAGTCTCAATCTCATTCACTGGTGCAGCAGGCTCGATAGACCGAATAGCCTGTTCCTACTTCTTATATTGGAATAAACTGGCAGTGACAAGTCACAACCAATCCCTGCCTTACAAAAGCTCTGGCAGGGGTCAGGCGCCAACAACAGTACTGCACACTGCATTCTTTTCGCAGCGAGTTCTGGTTCTTGTTAAATCCTGAACATTTAAAAAGAAATGGCAAAAAAAAACTGGAGTTTTCAATAAAGATGACAAAGATGGTCAAACCTTGGACTCTGCAACTTTGGTCAGTCCCAGCTCTTTAATGACCTGGTCAATCCTCTCGTTCCTTTCCTTGTTGTTGATGGTGCTCGGTAACCGCAGAGCTGCAGAAAACTGAAAATTCTCTCTCACCGACAGCGTGCCCATCACCACGTCATCCTGGAACACGAAAAAAGCAATGAACAGACAGCTTACAGGTATTGCACGGATCAACCAGGATGGGGTATCACAAGACTACAACAAATATTACTGTTACACCTTGAAGCACGTCCTTTGCTCAGAGATGAAAGCAATAACAATGGATTTAAACCGGTCTCCACAACAAGCTTAACAGACAAGGCTAAGAAAACAAAGTGCAAACTGATCCTGGCTGGTTTGGAAAAAAGGATCAACCTTAAACTCTCCATACTCTCCAAGGATTTTTGGGAAATGCTCAGACAGGTAAAGGATGGAATATCTTCTGCAAATGGTAACTAACAGCATTGAACGAGAAAGCCTGCAAATGCTAGGGTTATGTGCAATGCACACCTGGGCTGGAGAACTTCAACAGGTCACACAGCATCCATAGGAAGAAAAGGGTGACCAACATTTCAGGCCTTGGTCATTCATCACAGAGTACAACTCCAGTTATCCTAAATAGGGATTCTCCAAAAACCTCTTATCCAAAATTTTTTTTAAAAAATATATAAACGGAGCTGAACTGACCTCAGAGGTTGAAAAAGATTCACCCGATGAGATTAGAATGACGAAGGTCCTTGCTTTAGGTAGCTCACTCCCCCCCTCCCTTTCCATTTCTTCTTTACCTTCCCCTATTGACTCCTCTCCAACTCTCCCCATCAAACTGCATGCCACTGTCTCCCAGCCGCAAGCGGTCTGAAGAATCCCTTATCCTGGCATCATCACGGAGAGCAGCCTCCTGGCAGGAGTGGGACCTCGGTGGGGAAGGGTTGGTGATCTGTGGCGACCAGCATTTTTTTGGTAAGAATTAAACATTATTTTAGTGTTTAAAAAGCCTTCCCTTGTTATCTAAACACTGATACAAGTGATTTGCTGTTGCTACTGGGCGGTTTTAAAAAATTGACTTGTTCTCTGAAAAAACTGTTTTTCTGACACAAGCCCAGTCCCGATCATTTTGGATAATCAAGAGTTCTACTGGATAAGCAAAAACATGCATGTGCCAGAATAAAAAGATAGTTGGTGAGGTGGGGGTGAGAGGAGGGAGGAAGAGGCAGGGGTGGAGTACAGACCAACAGTTAAGACGTCATAGATGGATACAGGTGGGAGCGGAAAAGAATAAAAAAGCTGAGAAATTATAGGGAAAGGGGTCAACTCTACATAGCAGAGGGAAAGGAAGGGGGAGGGGAGGTGGAGGAAAGGAGACAGAGATGAGGAAAAAGAGACCTCAGGGAGGGGATTAACAGAAACCAGAGAAGTCAATGCCAATGCCATCTGGTTGGAGATTGTCCAGAATATTAGGTGTTGTTCCTCCAATTTGTGTGTGGCTCAATTTGACAGGACAAGGCCATGGACAGACATGTTGGCGTGGGAATGGTGTGTAGAATTAAAGTGGTTGACCACTAAGAGGTCCCTGTTATTGCAGCGACAGAGCGAAGATGATCAACGAAACAATGCCACAATCTATGTCCAATTTCTCTGATGTAGAGGAGACCTTATCAGGAGCACCAGTTGCATTAGATGATCCCATGCAGATTCACAAAGTGTTGCTTCATTTGGAAGGACTGAATGGGGCCACGAATAGTGGTGAGGAAGGGGGTGAAAGAGAAATTATAGCATTTCCTGCAGTCACAGGGATAGTACCAAGGGGGCAATTGAGCTGAATGAGGACTGAAACTGCCAAAGAGGTCTCCAAGGCAAGAAAACTCCACAGATGTTGAATATTTCCTACATTCAGTTTTCTTGGGATTCCCAGAACAGTCACATCAATACCCACTCAAATTCCTTCATTTGCTGGGTTCTCAGAACACATTTCAACAGTAATCCAGGACAACACTCTTCATCCAGCCCTCCAGGGTTCAAAATAGGTCCGCTGAGATCAGGCATCTGACTCTCTAATTGTGCCCCCCCCACACCCTCTGTCAATCCATTTTCAAGGGAAAGAACACTGTAGATCTGAAAGTGTTATGACGAATCTCTGAAATATGAATAATTTTATTCCCAGAAAGAAAAGATTCTTACCTGCACCACATAACCAGAGATACATTTGAAATTGGTAGGCTGTGGAGCACCATCTATGAGCACTTGTCCTTTTAAACCAGTAGGATCTTTTCTGGCAGCTAAAATATCTAATAAGCTAAGAAATAACACAGTCGTCATTCATAAAATTCACATAATTGGCTGCTCTGCTCTCTTACAGCCCAGTGCCCATGTCTCAGAGTTGAATATAACAACCAGCCTCCTCCCACTCCCCGCCCCATGAGATAATGATGGGCAAAAGATTATTGACTAAACTAATCCAGTCACTAGCTAAAGTCATGCTTTGTTATGTTTTTATATCATAGATCATTTCTGGCTCATTAATTTGGAAATTGAAGAAAATGAGCTGTTTAGAGCAGTGGTTCTCAACTTTTCCCTTTCCACTCACAGACCACTTTAAATAATCCCTATGCCATCGTTGCTCTGTGATTAGTAAGGGATTGCTTAAGGTGGTCTGTGGGTGGAAAGAAAAAGTTTGAAAACCACCGTTTTAATCGTACCTAATTGACCCGTTATGTGCACGGTTTCATACCTCCACAGGAAATGGGCCAATGACAATTTTTCTCAAGCAAAATATTTCAGTAACAATTGGGTCTAGAGCAGTGATTCTCAACTTTCTCTTCCCACTCACATACCACCTTAAGTAATCCCTTACTAATACTATGTGAGTGGAAAGAAAAAGGTTGAGAACCACTAGTTTAGAGAGTGGGTATTTTAGTGCATAAGTATTTCATTTTCCCCAGTTGTCTCAATGTGCTTCACAGTTGATTTTGAAGTGTAGCTACATTGTTCTGTGGGAAATATTGCAGTTGATTTGTGCATAGGAAACCCTCATACAGAAATATGGTAGTTATGATATAATCTGTTTCAGTAATGAAGGCCAAGTAGTAAATACTGGCCTAGACTCAGCAGAGAATCACTTCCACTGTTCACCTAGTCCAAAATTTATCCACCTGAGATTGCCTTGATTTCTCATCTCAGCAGCGTCTCCTCAGGGGATGCAAAGGGGATGCAGCGTCTCCCCAGGGGATGCAGCGTCTCCCCAGGGGATGCAGCGTCTCCCCAGGGGATGCAGCGTCTCCCCAGGGGATGCAGCGTCTCCCCAGGGGATGCAGCGTCTCCCCAGGGGATGCAGCGTCTCCCCAGGGGATGCAGCGTCTCCCCAGGGGATGCAGCGTCTCCCCAGGGGATGCAGCGTCTCCTCATCTGCCCAATGCCACTGTCAACTGGGATTTTGTTCTCCACTTTCTGAAGCCAGAGTTCTACAGCATGGGAAGAGACTCTTCAGCCCATCTTACTCATGCTGACCAAGCTAAGCTAGTTCCATTTGCCTGTGTTCTGCCCATATCCCTCTAAACCTTTACACACCACTGAACCTAACAATTGTCCCTGCTTCTACCACTTCTGATAGCCCCTCAGGTCCATTTTAAATCTTTCCCCTCTCCTCAAATCAATGCCCTCTAGTTTCAGATTTCCTACCCTGGGATAAAGATTGTGACTATTTACCTTATATATGGCCTTTATGAGTTTATAAACCTCTATATGGTCCCACCTCAGCCTCCTAGTCTGCAGAGAGTCATAGCCTAACTACTTTATAATTCAAGTCCTCCAGTCCCACTTCCATTCTCATAAATCTTTCCTGCACCCTTTCTAGCTTATTGACATCTGGGTGACTGGAAGTACAGTCCAAGTGTGGTCTCAACAAAGTCATATCCAGTTGTAACTTGATGTTCTGAACTCAATTCCCTGACTAATAAAGACAAGTGCATTGCTGCTTTCATGTAACTATATACCTGTATATCTCTTTTCGACAACACTCCCCAGGGCTCTCCCATTCATCTAAGTCATGATTTAACCTATCAAACACTTGACTGAACTAAATTCTATGGGAATTCTATGATAATCTAAATGTTCTCATCAAATCATTGATTTAACTGACAAAAGGAAACATTTTATAACAACCAACTCTTGGTACACCCAAACTGTTAGATGGCAAGAGGCTGGGTGGGATTGATGTACGTGAAGGTAGGTGAATCGGATCAGTAAGATTCTGCGCAGTTTAAACAACTGAAGCATGGAACACAGACTGCTGCAAACTACGGAGCAGATCATGGGAAACGTGTGGAAGGCCATCGAAAGCACTGCTGGAGGAGGCAGAAGCGTGGAACTGGCCAGCACTGGGGATAGACTGAGAATTAACACCTTCTGCATAAAAAGAATTCCAGAGTGTATATATGCTGTCATGTATGTACTTTGACACTAGATGTGAATCTGAAATCTGATTACAGAAAAGTGGATCCAGGACACCATTCCAGACTCAGCAATCTCATCTCTGATTACTGATTTCTCTCAATTCCTGGTTACACCTTGCCACCACCTTGGTTACTCAGATCACATTCTCATCCTCCTAACCTTGGCATACAGACTGCTGGCAAAGCAAAGTAGGTCACTTCGCAGGGATATCAGAATGTGGCCAGTGGGGTGGTTGGCTGGAGGGAGGAAGCAGCACTGCAAGATTGCTTTGAGACCACAGATTGGAGCTGTTTCAGGGAAGCAGCCACCTACAATGGTCATGTTAACATAGAGGAGCACACAAGGTCAGTGACTGGCTACATCAGCAATTGCATCGATGATACCACTTGTGATCAAATGCTTCACAACCAAAGCTATCATGGTTGGTTACAGAGATCCAGGCCCTCCTCAGAGCTCGTGATGCTCCCTTCAAAGTCGAACATAGAATGGCACTAAGATCAGCCAGGGGTGAAGTCTCCTGTGCAATCCAGAAGGCCAAAGTGGAGGGTACACATGGAAGATCCACAGACCGGTGTGCAACACCGGCGACAAGAAGTGCATGAGCAAGGGATCAAGACGATTACGGATCACAAGTCAACCTTGCGAGTTAAAGACTATGACGCCTCCCTTCCAGAAACACTGAACATCATCTATGCTTGATTCGATGAGAAGAGCAGGATGACGCCAAAGAAAGCTCTGTGTACCTCTGGTGAAAGGGCCCCCTGCATAGCTGTTGCCGAGGTGAGGAGAATCCTATCAAAGGTGAACCCACACAAGATAGCAGACAACATACTTGGTTGGGTACTGAACAGATCAAGTGACAGAGGTCTTCATGGACATCAACATCTCATCACAGCAGTCATTTGTAACTGCAGGGTTCAAGACTGCCACCATCATCCTGGTACCCAAGAGGGCAACAATAACAGGCCTCAATGACCACTGCCCAGTGGCATTGACCTTCACCATAATTAAATGCTTCACGCTTCTGGTGATGGAATAGATCAAAGCACACCTCCCAGAGACACTGGACCCATTTCAATTTGCCTATAGAAAAAACTGTTCCAGATGATGCTGAAGCCTGATCCACCTGGAGAACGCCTCATATGCCCGGCTGCCGTTCATTGACCAGCTGTGTTTAATGTGATCATTCCCCAGAGGCTGGTGGAGGAGCTGCCCTCCCTGGGACTCAACTCCCCTCTCTGTCACTGGATCCTCGGCTTCCTAATGGGAAGACCACAGTCTGTCCGGGTTGGTACCAGAATGCCCACACAGTCACGCTGAGCACTGGCACAGCTCAGGGTTGTGTGCTCAGCCCGCTCTTGTTCACGCTACTGATTCACAACTGCATCACCAGATCCAGCTTCAACAGTGTCATCAAGTTTGAGGATGACTCATTAGTAGTTGGTCTCATCACAGCAATGATGAGTCAGACTTCATAGAAGTGGAAAATCTTGCAAAACAGTGCGAGAGTTTCAACCCGAGTCTTAACATGGAGAAGACGAAGGCGATGATCATGCACTTCAGTAGAACCAAAAACAACTACCCTCCACTACATATCAACTATTCTGTCAGAGAGGAGAGCACCAAGTTCCTTCCAGTTCACTTAGTGGCCAATCATGGACACTCAACACTGCCTCACTTGTCAGGAAGACAACAGCGACTGCACTTGCTCAGAAGACTGAAGCGGGCAAGGCTTCCAGCCACCACCTTCTATATGCGTCCTATCAAGTGTCCTGGTATGATTGCTGCAGAGAAATGGCTTAGAGGTCAATCCACAGGACCATAAGAATGGCAGAGAGTATCAGTGGAATCTCCCTCCCTACCATCGATGTGATCTACCAGGATTGTTGTCTGAAGAAGGTGCGCAAAATCATTGAGGACCCCTTCCACCCTGCACACAGGCTTCTTTCAGCTGCTCCCATCGGGGAAGAGATACAGGAGTATCAGAGCCAGCACCACCAGGCTGAGGAACAGCTCCTTCCCACAGGCAGTGAGAATGCAGAGTGACCAAAGGAACTGCTCACACTAACCATCAAGACTTTTGTATTCATGAAACAATATTTATTTATTTGTATAGATGAAATACTTGTCCTGCATATGTATTGCTTGTCTGTATGTGTGTTATGTCTGGCTGTGTGACTGCATGTTTTGCACCAAGGACTGGAAAACACTGTTTCATCGGGTTATACTTGTACAATAACCTTGATTTGAGTTGATTTGGTATACAGTCAGATAATAATGAAGTTGAACTTGCAGCATGTAAGAATTTTGGTGCATGTGTGCATTGTATATGACAAACTCATTATCATTAAAAAGACATAACTTGCTATCCAACAGCCTTTTACACCCTTCAAATTACATGGTGTTCAAGCAATCTCCAAGACATTGTCATGGTTTAGAACTGTCAATTCAATACGTAGCCTCTGCAACTTGATAACACCTTAAGCCCAGGTTCTTACCAGTACATCACTACAATGAGACAAAGAGTTACATTTACAGAATTTTACATTTGACGAGTATCACAGAACAAACACAGAAACAGGCCATTCAGCCCCACATGTCCCTCCTGACCAAGTTAATCGCATTCATCTGCATAGCCTCTAAATCGTTCCTATCCATATACCTGTCCAAATATCTTTTGAATGTTATAATTGTAGCTAACTCTATCACTTCCTCTGGCAGCTCATTCCAAATCTTAAATCTTTCCCCATACAACTTAAATTTCTACCCTCGAGTTTTAGATTCATCTTGAGGAAAAAGACTGTGACCCCCATGAGTTTATACACCTCCATAAGCTTCCCTCTCAGCCTCCTATGCTCCTGGATATGCTGGCTGGGCTGAATGGCCTACTCTTGTGCTGCAGACTGTACTTAATTGCAATACTCACGATGACTTGCCACTGCCAGTGGGGCCCATAATAGCATTCATACCAGGCCGCATGATGCCACTGCAAAGTGAAATAGCAAGGGAAAGTTGTGTAACTACAACAGACTGTTAAGAGGGAAATTAACTATGGTGGAGAGCTGCTACAATGATCCCAAGTACAATTCATAGCTACAAACACTGCATTAAAGAAGACTTGAGCTGGCAATAGTTCATAAAGTTAAAAATAAAGGTCCACAGGAAAGTGAATGATTCAGGCCAAAAGAATCAGAGAAATGATCACAGTCCAGTTTTAATCACACACTAAAGCAGGCACACCCCACAATTATACCACCTGATGCAAGATCAATTGTTTAATTGCCACGATACAACTCTAAAAAAAGCCAAAGGAAGATACACGGGAGACTTTAAAGTTGAAATCTGGAGCCAAACCCAATCTGCTGGAGTAATTCAACAGGACAAGCAGCACAAGTGGGAGAAAAATAGTTGTCCTTTCAGGCTGAAACCCTTGAACAGTTCTGTCCCAAAACATCAATCATTCTTTCTCTCCCCAAGATGGTATTTGTCCCACTGAATTCCTCGAGTAGAGAGTTCGTTGCTCCATGGCTCCAAGTGACACCCTGCTAATCAATAGAGGTAAAAGAAATTGGCAGGAGGAAGCTGAGAGATTTCAACATGAAAAGAGGGAATAGAAAACCAGTGAGTGAAGTCAATGAATAATTGTCCACATTGTTGGTGTGTGCGTCATGGGAAGATTGTCTTGGGGTTTAATTTCACTGTGATAAATCTAGGTATTTCATTAACTAGTTACCTCGCACTAACAGATCATCAGATAAAGACATCTCAGGACATTCGAAGGAGCAAAGGATTCAAAGATGATAAATTTGGGTTATTCTCATTGGAATTCAGAAGAATGAGACGTATACATTTCTGACAGGACTGGACAAGTTAGATGCAGGAAGAATGTTCCTGATGTTGCATTCCAGAACAAGGAGATACAATCTAAGGAGAAGTGGGGGGTGGGGTCATTTAGGACCAAGATGAGGAAGAAATTGTTCACTCAGAGCTGTGAACTTGTGGAACATCCTGCCACAGAAAGTTGTTCAAGGAGGTTCATTAAATATAATCAGAAGGGAGATGGATGTGGTCCTTCTGGCTGAAGGGATGTGGAGAGAAAGCAGGAATAGGGTAAGAGTTCACAAAATCTGCAGGATTTTTTGAATGGCCTTCTTCTGCTCCTATTTTCTATTTTAGTTAAAGGTTGAGATTCTAAACCTTACCTTCTGACTTCAGGTGTTATGGCACAGGATCTCATTCATACACCACTTCAGTCCATTACTGCTTATGACCACTTCTCCGAATGACTGCAGGAAAACCCCAAGTGGGTCTGCCACAGCATATTTGCACCCCCACTTTAATGCTAATCCTCCCAGCCTGCCACCTGTCACTCTGGAGACTATCATACAGCATTTACAGATGGTGATAAGGATCCAGGAGCAAGGGGACGTGGCAAGATGGCGTAGAGGGAAGTCGTGCTGTTCCACCGTTCCACCTTTCCCCAGTTAAATACCCGATTTTAAAAGTTGTAAAAGTGGTTAAAAATAGTATTTACAGAGTTTGGAATAGTGGAGGATTAAAGTGGCTACAAAAGTGAAGAAATCAAAAACTCAGTTACAAAAGAAATTACCTTATAAAAGTGTTGAAGAATTGAGGCCTACCAAGTTGAAGCCACGGAGTCGCTGACTGGAGCTCCCAAGCCTCAAAGGACCCCTGCTCAGCTGAGTATTACATTGGCGCCGATCACGCATCTGCAAGATGGCGCCGGTTCTATGATGAGCTCGGCCGGCCCTGACTCGCGCCCCCTTGAGTCCAGGCAGGTCGGCTGAGCAGGGACAGGCGCAGGAGTCTGCATTAGTGCCTGGTGATCTAGGGGCATGCAGTGTAGTGTTGGAGGATGAACCTACACGGTTGACGACTCTTCCAGGCATGCGTGGTACGTCATGAGTTCGGGAATTGTTAGCGAAGGTGTGGGCTGTGGGGGAACCTGAAAGACGGCGAGCTGATGAGGTCAGCGTGCTGTTGACGGGTATCCAGACCCGTAGCTGCACTGGAAGAGGAATCATCATGTCAGAAGAAAAAGAGAGCTCAGCACTATTGGAACCAACACAGAAAGAGTATATGGGGGCTGGGACCAGAGAAGGTAGGCCTCAAGGGGAAGTGATGGAACCTGGACTGGATTCTGTGTTTACAATATTGGAAGGGATTCCTCATCAAATGGAAAATAGGTCAATGCAGATGTCTACACAGATAAATCAAAGATTTATGGAAGTGAAAACTAAAATGAACAGTATGTGTGAAGAGATGACTTCTAAGAAGATATGACTGTAGTTAAAAGTGATGTTAGTAGATGCAAGGATCCAGAAGCAATGCTGCATTTTCCACAGCCCCTCACACTCTTCCTCATATATGCATGCATAAACATGTTCACACATTTGTACATACACTCATGTAAATGCACATGCAGGCATATACATATTACACACAGATGCATGCACATATGAATGTATATACACACACCCCTCTGTCTTGGTCTCCTTTCTTTCACTTATCCCCCCTCCCATTGCCAATCTTCCCCTTCTCCGCCGTTGCTGGGTGCCCCTCCAACGCATACTGTTCGACATACTTGATGTCACGGAGGATTTCCTTCACAATAGTCTTGCGTAGACACAAGCCCTGCTTGACATTCACTTGGTAGCAGAGATTGTTGAAGGTGACTGTTGATCCATTGAATGTTTCATGATTGGAGACATCAAAACTGTTCTGTCCCACAGTGGGAGAGAAGTTATGCACAGTGTTGGTATGATCCTTCTGCTCCATGTATGTTCATTAACAGCACTACACAAAAACACAAGCATTTTGCAGGTTTAACAGACCCATAAACTAATCCTCAATCCATCACTTAACATGCAAATTACAGTGCATTGTCCACTTAAAGGACATTGTAGAAATGTAGGAATTATTATTTTCATCAAACTCAAGAAAGAATACTAAATGGCTTTAACATGCAAAACAGAATTTGGCCTTTGAATTTAGCTGCGTTTTTTGCTCCACACGAGTTTCCCTTCATTTTGTACATCCTCTACTCCTAATGTTCATCTTTAAATACCTCCGAAACAGGGAATTACTCCTGGAGTCTTGACACAGGAAAGACATTTTCCTTGAAGTCCATATTGGATTGATTAATTAGATGAAGGATCATTGACCAGTTTCTGCAGATGCTGACTGATCCAATATTCAGTTGCGCTGAAGTCAATGAATGCCAGGAGGTGAATTCTGGGCAGCTGATGGGGAAAAACACCTCATTCCCAAATTTACTACTATCAGAAGCCTTCAACCCATTTTTTTTTTTTTTTTTTTTACAAACTGATCACACAATAAACAGAGACTTTGCACTTACCAGAGCAAGAGAAAAAGCAAAATTGAAGGATACACAATATTAAGAACAAAGAGTACAGGCCCTTCAGCTAACAATCTTGTGCTATCCTATGTAAACTTACTCCACAACAAACTAACCTTTCCCTACTTCACACTCACAATGCTCTATTTTTCTTACATTCATGTATCTATCTGAGAGTCTTATAAATGTCCCTATTGTACCAGACTCCACTACCACTCCCAGCAATGCATTCCAGGCACCCATCACTCTCAGTGAAAAATCTACCTCTGATACCCCTCTTAAAGTTTCATCCACTCGCCCTAAACAGATGTCCTCTGGTATTTAGAACCATAGAACATCACAGCACAGAAAACAGGCCCTTTGGCCCTTCTAGTCTATGCTGAACTATTATTCTGCCCAGTCCCACTGACCTGCACCCAGTCCATAACTCTCGATACCTTTCCTATCCATGTACTTGTCCAAATTTTTTTTAATGTTAAAATTGAGTGTGCATTCACCACTTCAACTGGAAGATGGTTTCACATTCCCACTTCTCTGAGTGAAAAGGTCCCCCTGAATTGTTCCCCTTTTACTCTTAACCCATGTCCTCTGAACTGTATCTCACCTAACCTCAGTGGAAAAAGCCTAGTTGCACTTACTCTGTCTATACCCCTCATAATTTTGTATACCTGTTCCTCTATCAAATCTCTCCTCATTCTTCTATGCTCCAGGGAATAAAGTCCTAACCAGTTTAATCTTTCCCTGCTATTCAAGTTCAAGCAACATCCTAGTAAATCTTCTCTGTGCTCTTTCTATCTTATTGATACCTTTTCTGTAGTTAGGTGATCAACACTGCAAATATTACTCTTACACAACTTTACCATAACATCCTATCTCCTATACTCAATACTTTGATTTATGAAGGCCAAGATGCCAAAAAGCTTTCTTTACAACCTTATCTCCCTGTGATGTCACTTTCAGGGAATTATTTATTTGCATTCCCAGATCCATCTGTTCTATCACACTCCTCAGTGCCCTACCATTTTCCAATGTATGTCTACCTTGGCTTGTCCTTCCAAAATGCAACACCTTGCACTTGTCTGCATTAAATTCCATTTGTCATTTTTTTAGCCCATTTTTCCAGCTGGTCCAGATCCCTTTGCAAGCTTTGAAAGACTTCATCTCTGCCCACAACATCACCATCATTGTGTCATCTGCAACTTGCTGATCCAACTTACCACATTATCATCCAGATCATTGATATAGACGACAAACAACAATGGTCCCAGCGCAGATCCGCGAGACACACCACTAGTCACAGGCCTCCAGTCTGAGAAGCAATCATCCACCACTACTCTCTGGCTTATCCCATCCATCCATTGTCAAATGTAGTCCACTACTTCACCATGAATACCTAGGGTCTAAACCTTCCTGATTAATCTTCCACGTGGGTCCTTATGAAAAGACCTTACTAAACTCCGTGTAAATAACATCCACAGCCTTTCCTTCAACAACTTTCCTGGTAATCTCTGCGAAAAACTCTAAGGTTTGTTAAACATGACCTACCCTGCACAAAACCATTGGCCATCCCCAATCAGTCCTTGGCGATCCAAATACTTATATATCCAATCGCTTAGAACACCTTCCCAATAATTTACCTACTGACGTCAGGATCACCATCCTCTAATTTCCTGGATTACTCTTGGAGCTCTTTTTTTTTAAAAAAAAGGAACCACACGAGGTACCCTCCAATCCTCCAGCAGCTCACCCGTGGCGAAGGACATTATTCCTGCCAGGTTCCCTGCAATTTCTACACTAGCCTCCCTCAAGGTCAGAGGGAATATCTCGTCAGGCCCTGGGGATTTATGCACCCTTATTTGCTTTAAGGCAACAAACACTTCCTCCTCTTCCATGACATCATTGCTCACTTTCCTCGAATTTGAGCCAGATTCCTGAGTAAATACAGATGGAAAAAAAAATTAAATCTCTCCCATTTCTTCTGGCTCCTTACATAGCTGGCCACTCTGATCTTCAAGAGCCTCCTTTCCATTGGCATCCCAGTTAATTGGCTGTGCAGTGTCCCAGGGATAGGAAGCCCTTTGTGCCGTTTCTACTGGGTCACCTTTAACTAGGACACTAATTGCTTTTCCACTGAACACAAGGGATCAGAGTGTTCTACAAGTAGAGGTCGAGGTGGTTAATCCTCAGCACGAAATGACATTATTTGACGTCAGTGTTCGGACAGTGTTCCTTTTCCACTGGACTTTGTCCCAGTAAATTCCCAGGTTATTCCTGGGGCAGGGTGCCAGTGGAAAAGAGGCTCAGGGGTCATATTTTGTCCCTTACTATCCTTTTGCTCTTTAATGTATCGACAGAAACCGTTGGAATTTTCCTTCACATTGCCTGCCATAGCAACTCATGTCTTCTTTTAGCCTTCCTGATTTCCTTCTTGCTTTTTCTTGTATTTTTTTTAAATATTCCTCAAGTATCTCATTTGTTCCTTGTTTCTTATACCTGCTATACACCTCTCTCTTCTTAATATCCCTCAAAAACGAAGGTTCCCTATGCTGGTTAACTTTGCCTTTAATCCTAAACTCTGGACTTTCAAAATTTCACCTATTAACCTAGCACAGCCTTGCCAGAAGACAACTTATCCCAATCTAGGCATTCTAAATCCCATCTTATTTCCTCAAAATTGACCTTTCTCCAGTTAAAAATCTCAACCCGAGGCCCCGACTTGTCCTTTTCCATAATTATGTTGAAACTAATGGCAAATGCTCCCCTCCACCTACTTCTGACACCTGTCCGGTCTCGTCCCCAAACAAGAGATCTATATCAATCCATATACAACTGTCGCCCTCGGAAAATGTTTTCAAAGGATATAGGCCAAACACAGCCAAATGGTACCTTGACTTGGTCAGCATGGACAAGTTTGGTGGAAGGAGCTGTTTTTGTGCTGTAGAACTTGATGACTCTAGTATTGTGTAAATCACATGTATATTCATGAGTACAGTATGTTTTACACAATACTCGCAATCCTTGTATATTCCAATTTACATGGAGCTCATTGAACTCTGCAGTTCCATTCAGTGTCGAGACTCCACGCACCTCCTCCTGTTCCATTTCACCTCACCATTCCCTCTACATTCACCCAGCATCCCCAATTCCATCAATGAACTTTACCTCAACAACATGCTGAGATGGAGAGATCCTAATTCTGCCCATTCTCTAAAATGAGTGCCTGCCTGAACATTTATTTACCATTGCTCATTTACTCACGTCCAAATGTTTAAATCATTACATTAGTTCCCACTACTTCTTCCTCATTCCATACAATCCACCACCCTCCGTGTGAAGAATCTGCCCCTCAGACCCCTTCCCCTTAAACCTCTGCCCCACCTTCTTATTCAGGTGTTTGCCTGATTTTTGGCACTCTTAAAGGAAGGTTTAGGCCCACTTTCCTGTGAAAAGGACTAAGAGCATCCATCTTTTTTAAGCTGCTCGTGATTTTATAGTCCTTCATAGGTACCTCCCTCAGCCTCCTACACTCCAGAAAGAAAGTCCTAATCTGTCCAGCCTCTCCTTGTAACTCAAGACCTCCAGTCTTGGTGATACTCTGGTGAATCTTTCCTGCACTGTTTCCTGCTAAATGACATTCTTCCTACACAGGGTGAGCAGAACTGTGCCCAATATTAAACATTTTCTCTCCAATATCATGTACAGCTATAACATAACATTCCACTCCTATGCTCAGTGCCCAGACGGATGAAGGCAAGCATGTAACATCATCCTCTCTACCTCTGTCGCCACTTTCATCGAACTATGTCTCTGTGCCCCCAGGTTTCTGTGTTCTACACACTCCACTGGTCCTTGCCACACACTGTACATGTCCTACCCTGGTTTAACTTCTCAATATGCATCACTTCACACCCCCTCCCCCCAAGTTAAATTCCATCTGCCTTTCCTGGCCTCTTTTTCCCAGTTCATCTCAATCCACTTGTAATTTCAGATAAACCTCTTCAATGCCACCAGTGTTAATGTCATCTGCAAATATAATAACCATGCCAACTTGTATGCTCATCCAAATCACTGATAGAATAAGGAATTCCCCTAGTGACCTTGGGGAAGGGGAGGAAGTGGCAGAGGAAACCGACAGAGTGCATGACCTTCTCACACTTGCTGCAGGGTGAGTGACTGGAAGGAAATTGAGTGGTGCAGAGAAAGGAAGCTGTGGAGGTTTCTTTTTCCAAATTTATTCACCAAAATTTCTGCAGTTTGAGCAGAATAGAAGTGCAGCATCCAGCCACTTCCGCCCATTTTTGTCTCATGACCAAAGGAAGAAAGCTGTTTCAGGGTGACTGAGAGTAATGGTCTCAACATGGATTTAGGGAACTGTGTGGTGACAAACCACTGCCAGCAGAAAGGGGCAATGGTGAACACGCAACTCTGCATTACTTGCAACCAGAGATTGCCATAGTATATATAGCAACAGATCCTTTGGCCCATTCAGTCTGTCCTAAATCTATTATTCTGTTAGTCTCATCAACCCTGACCATAGCCATACATACCCAACATTGCACACAACACTCCAAATTTGGCCTCACCAATGTCTTATACAATTTCAACAGAACATCCTAACTCCTGTATTTAATATTTTGATTTTCGAAGGACAATGTGTCAAAGCCCTCCTTTTTGACTATCCTTCTGTGACACATCTTTCAAAATCTCCTTGTTCTACTGCATTCCAAAGTGCCCTAACATTTAGCGTGCGAATCCTACTCAAGTTTGTCCTCCAAAAGAGAGACACCTCACGCATGCAGGCCATTTTTCTTTAAACTTTGTTCACTGTCCATTACACATATAATCTCAGTGTCATCAGTAAACTTGCCAATCCAATTTAACACATTATCATCCATATCTGTTGATGTCAATAACAACACAATGGTCCCAGCATCGATCCCTGAGACACACCACTAGTCGCAGGCCTCCAGTCAGAGAGGCAATCATCTGCTGTCATTCTCTGGCTTCTCCTGCAAAGCCAAAGTCCAATCTAATTTACACTTCATCTTGGATACCGAGCAATGTAGAATGTATGATAATCGACCCCAAATGCACTGTGTGCGCTGTGGACAGCACAAGGAGGAGAGGCTGATGTGAAAGGGATGGAATGTGGTATGGCCTGGGCTAAACTCAACATATTATGTTTGGAGCTAGAACAGACTAACTTGGATGAGTGGGTGTGACGTCCACCTGGCTGATATTTACAATGGAAGGAGGTGGGGGAGAAAAGATTTTTCTGCTGGAGATCTGGGGAAAATCTGCACAATAAAGGGTCAAAATTAACACCAAGACTGGTGTCAGGATACACAATGCATAGAAAAGATGTGGAACCAGCCCACCCACAAAATGTTCATGACGGCAAGAACAAATGAATCATTCAAAATATAGAAGAGATCAATTTTAATAGGAGAGTGAAGACAGGGGTACAACTTCCAGGGAGGGGAGTAACAGAGTGAGAGGCAGGATGGGGGTGGAGGAGGGCATAGGATGAGGAATTGGAGGGGGGGGGTAAAGAGCTGACCTTGACAGGGAGAGCAGGGATGGGGGTGGGCTGTCACCTGGATTAGAGGACTGCTGATATGAAAGTGATTGGACAAGCTGGGCTTGGAGTGAAGGAAGCTGAGGGGGTGACCTGATAGAGGTTTATAACGTTAAGAGAGGCACAGATAGGTTATACAACAAAATTCTTTTCCTGTGATGGAGGTTTCAAAAATAAATGAGAAGGTTTAAAATGAGAGAAGGAGGTTTAAAGGAGATCTGTAGGAGAAAGGATTTAATTTCAATTTTCACACCACTGGGCTGTTTCCCTCTGCACCCCCCCCCCCACCACATCCGAATTCTGCACATTGCACCTTGTTACGTTTAATAATAGTTTGGTTGTAAGTGTTGGAATTGCTTTACAGAACTAAATGAATACATTCGAATACAGTAATCTAAACTGAAACGTGATAGATTCAGCCTCACATGAAATCCTGCCTTCTCCAAAGTAGTGGCTTGGTAAGAGGCAAACAGGAGCCTCCATTTATTGCTTCTCCCAAAGAGGGTAGTTGCAAAATGTGCAGCTTCCCCCCCCCCCCCCCCACCCCCAAGTGGGTGACTGAAGGGTCATCCTGCATCAACAATCCCCCCAGTCAAGGAGTTTAGTCTTTGCAATGCAACCTCAACCCACAATATTCCAACCCTAGTGCAAGGAGATACAGTAATTTGTAATCATTGCCGACCGTTGAGTGACAGCATCTAAATGACCAGGTCGCAATCCTTACTCCAAAACAAAAAAGCCACCCGTTGTCACTGCGTCGTGGACGAAGTCCCCTCAATTACCTGAGCTCTGGTGGAAGTACGCAAGCCCCAAAGCTCCGTGTCCACGATCCAGAGGTTTCTGCAGCAAGGACGGACAAAACGTCCCAAACAGCAGCAAAACACAATGTGCAAACGCTCGAGGCTTTCGGATGTTTGCAATGAAAACTGTTGCTTCGCCCGCTAGATCTTTGACCCCCTCGCTCTCCCTCCCCCTGGAGATGCACTGATCGCCTCGCTCTCCCTCCCCTGCAGTCGCTCTCCCCAATTACTGATTCAGCTCCCTCTCTTTTCTCCAGAGATGCATTGCTCTGCCGTCTGACATGTGCACAATTCAGCTTTCTCTCACCCTTCTGCAGCGGAGCCCGGATCTCTCTCTCTAGGCAGCGAAATTCCCGGTACTTCGCCTTATTCCACTCGCCCCGTGACACTCGGGACCGTGCTCTCCCAGGGAAGCTCCGCCCCTTCCTCTGAGCCTGCAGCACTTGGGTAGCCCTCCTGGGATCCAGATGCGATTACTGGGGTGAAGGTGCTTCCAGCACCTTTTAAACAGCAGGGGGGTCGACCCATTACATCGCCAACCCAGCAATTTCAGGGGGGACCCACCCCCTGCGCTGACGCGGTAAGAAACGCGTTACGCAAACTGTCGGTGGTCGGTCTCCCCCGTCACCCCCCCCCCCCAACCAGCTGTCAGTCGCACCCCCTCCCCTACATGGATGTCATTCTCTTTCCCACTGTCAATTGCGCTTCCACCACCCCCACCCCCTACCCCCATCCCACGGCAGCCGACCCTTCTGCCCCCACCGATTGTGCTATCCTCGCCTGGCGGCATCAACCTCACTCCCCGCCCCCCCCCCCCAATTGTGTCCCTCCCACCCCGTGGCAGCGACCCCTCTCTCCCCCCCGATCAGCGCAGACACTTCAGCCAGGTTTCCCTGTGACGCCAGCGGAGTAACTGAGTCGGCCAATTTTGTTTTCCAGGCTGCCGAAGGATGTAAGTTTAACTGGGCTCCCTGACCATCCGAGGTAGGGCAGGGACCCGTTGATTTTGGTTGTGGTTGGATCCTTTCAAGTTGCCGTGTGAGTGGGGCGCTAAAGGGCAAATTACCTGGTTAATCCCATTTTACAAGGCAGCTTGAAAGCACCTTCTTCTTTCTTCTTCTTCTTTGGCTTGGCTTCGCGGACGAAGATTTATGGAGGGGGTAAAAAGTCCACGTCAGCTGCAGGCTCCTTTGTGGCTGACAAGTCCGATGAGGGACAGGCAGACACGATTGCAGCGGTTGCAAGGGAAAATTGGTTGGTTGGGGTTGGGTGTTGGGTTTTTCCTCCTTTGCCTTTTGTCAGTGAGGTGGGCTCTGCGGTCTTCTTCAAAGGAGGTTGCTGCCCGCCAAACTGTGAGGCGCCAAGATGCACGGTTTGAGGCGATATCAGCCCACTGGCGGTGGTCAATGTGGCAGGCACCAAGAGATTTCTTTAGGCAGTCCTTGTACCTCTTCTTTGGTGCACCTCTGTCACGGTGGCCAGTGGAGAGCTCGCCATATAACACAATCTTGGGAAGGCGATGGTCCTCCATTCTGGAGACGTGACCCACCCAGCGCAGCTGGATCTTCAGCAGCGTGGACTCGATGCTGTCGACCTCTGCCATCTCGAGTACTTCGACATTAGGGATGAAAGCGCTCCAATGAATGTTGAGGATGGAGCGGAGACAATGCTGGTGGAAGCGTACTAGGAGCCGTAGGTGATGCCAGTAGAGGACCCATGATTCGGAGCCGAACAGGAGTGTGGGTATGACAACGGCTCTGTATACGCTCATCTTTGTGAGGTTTTTCAGTTGGTTGTTTTTCCAGACTCTTTTGTGTAGTCTTCCAAAGGCGCTATTTGCCTTGGCGAGTCTGTTGTCTATCTCGTTGTCGATCCTTGCATCTGATGAAATGGTGCAGCCGGGATAGGTAAACTGGTTGACCGTTTTGAGTTTTGTGTGCCCGATGGAGATGTGGGGGGGCTGGTAGTCATGGTGGGGAGCTGGCTGAAGGAGGACCTCCGTTTTCTTCAGGCTGACTTCCAGGCCAAACATTTTGGCAGTTTCCGCAAAACAGGACGTCAAGCGCTGAAGAGCTGGCTCTGAATGGGCAACTAAAGCAGCATCGTCTGCAAAGAGTAGTTCACGGACAAGTTTCTCTAGTGTCTTGGTGTGAGCTTGCAGGCGCCTCAGATTGAAGAGACTGCCATCCGTGCGGTACCGGATGTAAACAGCGTCTTTATTGTTGAGGTCTTTAAGTGGCACTGGGTACAACATTGCATATTTTATATTCTGTGTTTTTAATTCATTTTTAACATCACCAATTCTTTTCTTTGTTTTACTAAATTAGCACTTAAGTCTTGAAAAAAATAGTACCTTTCCTCCTTCCTTCTTGACTCAGCCACAGTTTTCCCTGGCATACTCCACTGCTGCTCTCAATGTTGCCTCATGATCCTGGTAACTCAAAATTCTCACCAAGACCGGTCTTGGTCTTTGGTCATCCACCTCCTGGGGCCCAAGATCCGATGAGCTCTCTCTATTAGTAGTTTTCCCTTGAATTTTTCCACTCCCAGCGCTTGTGGGATCCACTCTTCAAAGAAATTCATCGGATCTTTCCCCTTAGTCCCCTCTCTCAGCCTGATGATTCAGACATTATTTCTTCTGCTGAAATTTTCTTCATGGTCGATTTTTGTCCAGCAGCAGCTTTCTACTTCTTTGCATTTTCCTCCAGGGTTTTTAATTGTCTTGTCATTATCAGGTCATTTTCAACCTGGCTCTCCTGAGTAATCAAGCATTCAATTGCTGTCGTTATTTCTGTTACTTTTCCTGCCACCTCTCTTAACACATTTTCTACCTTGGAGAATCGTTCACTCAGAACTTCCATAGACTTTATCATTTTTTGGCAATCCTGTGATGATCCCCCATTTCCTTGGGTTTGTGCCGACATCATGGCTACACCTTCTTCACCACTCCCTTATGAACTTTCTGTCAGCAATCTCGGTGTTTTTTGAGCTTCTTCAGTTTTATTTTTATGGGTCTTGTTCTTCTTTACCCATCAATCCTTTGTTTTTAAACACAAAAAAAATTTGGATGAATTTAAATCTATCTTTTAATCAACCTTCATGGAGAGCTCTTCCAGCCTACATCAATCTGGGTCTTCAGCATGCCCACGCCCCCATCAGCATGACTTCCTTAAGGAAAAATCTTACTTGACAAGCATATTGGTATTTTTTGAAGATGTGACAAATAGGCTCGATAGAGGAGATGCAGTGAATGTTGTGCATTTGGATTTTCAGAAGACCTTTGGCAAGGTCCCTCACATGAAGTTATTGAACAAGAGCCCATGGTATAACAGGAAACCTACTAGAATGGGGAGAGCTTTGGCTGATTGACAGGAAGAAGAGAGACAGAATATAGGGATGATATTCTGGCTTGCTGCCAGTTGCTAGTAGTGTCCCACAGGGGTCAGAGTTGGGGCTACATCTTTTTATGTTGTATATTAATGATTTGGATTATGGAATGAATGGTTTTGTGGCCAAGTTTACAGATGATTATGAAGGTAAATAGAGGAGCAGGTAATGTTGAGGAAATGATTGGACAGATTAGGAGAATGGATAGAGAAATGAGAAATGAAATAAAATGTTGGAAAGTGTATGGGTCATGTACTTTGGTAGAAAAAATAAACAGGCAGACTATCTTCTAAATGGGGAGAAAATTGAAAATGGTGGCATAGAATATAAAAGCAACTATATTAACTGAAAGAAGTTGTTTTAAATAGATCAAAATAAGATTGCTCACTTTCTTATTAAATAAAAGGAATGTCATTTTAGATCAAAGTGCATAAAAAAGGCCAAATCAATCAGAAAGTGAAAATCCATAACATCTACCAACTAAATAAAACTATCAAAACAAGGATTAACAAGTTTCACTCATAAAAAATGAAATTCAAACTTAAGACTGTACAGAACTAAAATTATACATTTAGTACAGAACAACAGTGAAGTCATTATAATCATGGAAATCAATATGTTATTCGACTTCCAAATTTAAATAGAATTAGAAGATCATGTCTCTTCATCCATCATGATATCTGACCCTACAAATTATAGTTGTTGCCTCCCCTGTTTTTCTTTGGTGAAGACTCCTTCTTTGAACTGAGACCATAGTCAATGTTGAGTTCATGATTCTTTGGCTTGGCTTCGCGGACGAAGATTTATGGAGGGGGTAAAAGTCCACGTCAGCTGCAGGCTCGTTTGTGGCTGACAAGTCCGATGCGGGACAGGCAGACATGGTTGCAGTGGCTGCAGGGGAAAATTGGTTGGTTGGGGTTGGGTGTTGGGTTTTTCCTCCTTTGCCTTTTGTCAGTGAGGTGGGCTCTGCGGTCTTCTTCAAAGGAGGCTGCTGCCCGCCAAACTGTGAGGCGCCAAGATGCACGGTTTGAGGCGTTATCAGCCCACTGGCGGTGGTCAATGTGGCAGGCACCAAGAGATTTCTTTAGGCAGTCCTTGTACCTTTTCTTTGGTGCACCTCTGTCACGGTGGCCAGTGGAGAGCTCGCCATATAACACGATCTTGGGAAGGCGATGGTCCTCCATTCTGGAGACGTGACCCATCCAGCGCAGCTGGATCTTCAGCAGCGTGGACTCGATGCTGTCGACCTCTGCCATCTCGAGTACTTCGACGTTAGGGATGAAAGCGCTCCAATGAATGTTGAGGATGGAGCGGAGACAACGCTGGTGGAAGCGTTCTAGGAGCTGTAGGTGATGCCGGTAGAGGACCCATGATTCGGAGCCGAACAGGAGTGTGGGTATGACAACGGCTCTGTATACGCTTATCTTTGTGAGGTTTTTCAGTTGGTTGTTTTTCCAGACTCTTTTGTGTAGTCTTCCAAAGGCGCTATTTGCCTTGCCGAGTCTGTTGTCTATCTCATTGTCGATCCTTGCATCTGATGAAATGGTGCAGCCGAGATAGGTAAACTGGTTGACCGTTTTGAGTTTTGTGTGCCCGATGGAGATGTGGGGGGGCTGGTAGTCATGGTGGGGAGCTGGCTGATGGAGGACCTCAGTTTTCTTCAGGCTGACTTCCAGGCCAAACATTTTGGCAGTTTCCGCAAAGCAGGACGTCAAGCGCTGAAGAGCTGGCTCTGAATGGGCAACTAAAGCGGCATCGTCTGCAAAGAGTAGTTCACGGACAAGTTTCTCTAGTGTCTTGGTGTGAGCTTGCAGACGCCTCAGATTGAAGAGACTGCCATCCGTGCGGTACCGGATGTAAGTGAAGCAAGGCTGTGTTCTCGCACCAACCCACTTTTCAATCTTCTTCAGCATGATGCTGAACCAAGCCATGAAAGACCCCAACAATGAAAGCACCTAATGTGGTTAGAACACAGTGTGTACTCACACTCACCAACCTTGCACTGTCTGTGAGCTCACACCCAGCCAGAATGCACATGCAGTGTGAACTCACACTTATCAATGACAGTCTTGACATTTCATTGTGCACCACAAGCAAACTCCCAATGTGGAGTGATTCACACATTAGTGTGAGTTTAAACTATCAGCAGGAAACACATTGACAAACACTTTGACCCTTATCTTCTAACTGGGGATACAACCCAACATGAACATGCACGCCCTCATCACTCTCACACACTCACTCTCACACACAAACTCTCACACATGTTCTTACTCTCTCTGACACACACACACACACACACACACACACACACACACACACACACACACACACACACACACACACACACACACTAGATTACTAGACAAGTTCCCCTATCTACTCAATGTGCACTAACAGATGCCACGTGAATTTTTTTTCACACTCATCAAAAATCACTGAGGAAGTTCTCAGTCAGAGACGCACAGCAACACAAAATATTTGGACACAGTTTATTATTAACCAGCTCTAGGGCTAAGGGAAGACAGACAGTTTGATGGCAACACTCCAGTACATAATCATCATAAGTTCATTTGCTGGGTCACATCGTGTGCATTAAGGTTCCTGGAAGAGGAAGCACCATGGACCTTAACGTTCCACTGACTCCCAAACCCTCGCACTCCTGCCACTAAGCTTCCAAGTTGATGCGAATGCAGAGAATATGGGTTAGGGAGGCATAAAGCTTGGTTTTTGGTGGCTGACATTGGATCTATGGGCTGCAGGACCTGTTTTGTGCCTTCTCTCTCCTGACTCTCAGTGTTCATCCTTCACAATGAGTGAAATCTCGTGCAGTTTCAAATACCATCTTTCCCACTGGAAACAGTCTCACAGCCAACTAGACTATACCTCTTCCCACCCAATTTCTTGTGAGGAAGCCATCTCTTTCTGCTCTGAACCCACCCCCTCCAAACATATTATAGATAGATCTCCTGCTCCTCACCCTTCACCTTACTAGCCTTCACACCCAGCATCAAATCCTTTATCAGTTCAGTTGTAATGGCATCCCACTTTCCCTCCCCAGCCCTCCCCACGACCTACTCTCCCCTCCCCCATCTAGCTTCATCATCCCATCAAGATGCATCCCTCCACAGATCACTATTGCCCCTTTCCCCTCTTTTTACCATCTTCCCTCTATGCTCTTTGTCCTGTTGCGGGGTCTTGGTCCAAAAAAATCAACGGTTGCTTTCTCCCCTTCAGATGTTGCTCAACCTGTTGAATTCATCCAACGTTTTGCTCCATTGTTCCCTTTTTGGGGGGGGTGGGGGGTGGACAAGAGGAGCAAATGTTTTCTCCCTCACCTTTTCTGATTTCACTTGCAGTTACATTTCCTAGACTCTGGCACCTTGTTCAACTAGTCAGCCTTCATGTCTCAAGAGCGAGCTCGTTGATTCTGCAAAGGGACGTGTTGTGTGTGCAATAATGGTTGTAAAGCTGCGATTGTTACTCAGACTGCCTGGTGAGTGCCTGCTGTAGGCATTGTAACTGTACTGATGAAATGTTAAGGAAACAGTGTGTGAAGGGATGACTTGTGGCTTAGGGCAGAGAAAATGCTCTGAGTAGTCTAGCAGCATCTGTGGAGATACACTGCTTAATATCCTTTCACCAGGATTAATAGAAGTTAGGAACCATGGGGTACATTTATCGGGAAAGGTAGAGTGGCAAAAAGATCAAACGAGAAGTCTCAAGACAGATGGAGATCAGGAGCAAGATGGGTCGATAGAAGGGAAATGAGAATGTGAAAATAATAGCTAAGATAGAGAAAGAGGGTTGTGGTAGAGAACAAGTTTGAAGGGACAGCCCTGGACACATAGTAGTATTAAAACCTGAATTTTATTTATAATCAGGAACAAATACACAACAGGAGACGTGCACACCTGCATACAAATTGATTTTACTATTAATAGAACTACAAAAAAACCACAACAGGGGTTAAAACAAACAATACCTACCATCCTAAGATGGCCTATTTACATATTAGATTAGACAACCTATAACGAGGTGCATACCATAGAGAGACTGAGATAGATTAGGAAAGTGGACACAGAAGTAGCAAATGAAATACAATGTTGGAAAGTGTACAGTCATGCACTTTGCTAGAAGGAATAAAAGGACAGACTATTATTTTTGGATGGGAATAAAATTCAAAATTCGGAGGTGCAAAGGGATTTGGTAGTCCTTCTGCTGGATACCCTAAAGGCTAACTACAAGGTGAAAAAGACAAATGCAATGTTGGCATTCATTTCTAGAAGAACAGGACCTAAAAGCAGGGATGTGATGCTGAGGCTTTACTAGGTACTAGTAAAGCACAGAGTACAGTATTGGGCTCCTTATTTAGGAAGGATGTGCTGGCATTGGAGAGGGTCCAGAGAAGATTCACAAGAATGATTCCTGGAACAAAATGATTAACATACGAGGAATGTTTGTCAGCTCTTGGACTGTACTCCTAAGAATTCAGAAGAATGAAAGGGGACCTCATAGAAACATTTTGAATGTTGAAATGCCTGGACAGAGTAGATGCAGAAAAGTTGTTTTCTGGTCCAGGACAAGAGGCACTACTTCAGGATTGAAAGGCACCAATTTAAAACAGGCATGCAGAGGGATATCTTTAGCTAAAGACTGAGAACCTCTGGAATTTCCTTTCACAAGTGGCTGTGGAGGCCAAGTCCTTGGGTGTATTTAAAGAAGAGATTGAGAGGAATCTGAATAGTCAGGGTATCAAAGGTTATGGAAAGAAAGCAGGAAGGTGCAGCTGAATGGGAGAATGAATCAGCTCATGATGGAATGGCAGAACAGACTCAATGGGGTGAATGCCCTTCTGCTCATATATTTTATGATTTTATGTTCTTATACACCCATCTATACACCTTACAGTTGGTTAATTCTCCAGCACTGTTCACAAACTGCAGTCTGGAGTGGCTCGAGTAGTTACTCAGCAAAAGGACACAGAATAAAGAGAGTGGTTGCAGCACACAGTTGGATTTTATACCCGGCATCTGGGGGCTGACCCTGACACTGGCTCATGTGACTCCAGGTGACCAACTGTAAGGTGGTATTGGCTGTGGGCTGGACTGACATTCAATGGCACAGGGGCAGTGACCGACTTCTTGGGAAAATATTGATATATAGTGAAAGAGCACGAGAGGGAGTGTGAGAGATTTAGATAGAGGGGATCTCATTAAAACGAATCAAATATTGAAAGGGCTGGATAGAGCGGGCATGGAGAAGATATTTCCAGTAGTGGGAGAGTCTAGTGTCAGTCTTCTGATCAAGAGTTAAAATATTTTCCAACAACAGTGACTGAGCAGCCCCAGTATCTCGAAGTATTGAACTGGAACCTGTGATTCTCCCTTCTTTACTGAAACTAAGCCCTCTGGCAAAAAAATTTTGAAAACATCCATAACACCCTTACCAGGTTTGGAACATCTGCTCTCCTTAAATTCAACTGTCTGAATGCATGCTTCTGGTAAAACCTCCTTTTCTCATTTATTTTTCAACACTGGACAATTCACAATAACATGATCAAGTTTCTTACAAGAATGACATACAAATCCAGAAGTTCTGTCCTTTCCCACCTTACCTTCACCTTTTCCCTTAACATTCTCCCCAGGCTTAATTTCAGGTTTACTAGTCTGCTCTAAATTAACCCTCTGAACAGGCTCACTAACCTGTTCCACATTAACCCTCTGAACAGGCTTACTAACCTGTTCCACATTAACCCTCTGAACAGGCTTACTAACCTGTTCCACATTAACCCTCTGAACAGACTCACTAACCTGTTCCACATTAACCCTCTGAACAGGCTTACTAACCTGTTCCACATTAACCCTCTGAACAGGGTTATTAACCTGCTTCACATTAACCCTCTGAACAGGGTTACTAACCTGTTCCACATTAACCTTCTGAACAGGGTTATTAATCTGTTCCACATTAACCCTCTGAACAGGGTTACTAACCTGTTCCACATTAACCCTCTGAACAGGGTTACTAACCTGTTCCACATTAACCCTCTGAACAGGCTTACTAACCTGTTCCACATTAACCCTCTGAACAGGCTCACTAACCTGCTCCACATTAACCCTCTGAACAGGCTTACTAACCTGTTCCACATTAACCCTCTGAACAGGCTTACTAACCTGTTCCACATTAACCCTCTGAACAGGCTTACTAACCTGCTCCACATTAACCCTCTGAACAGGCTTACTAACCTGTTCCACATTAACCCTCTGAACAGGCTTACTAACCTGTTCCACATTAACCTTCTGAACAGGGTTATTAATCTGTTCCACATTAACCCTCTGAACAGGATTACTAACCTGTTCCACATTAACCCTCTGAACAGGTTTATTAATCTGTTCCACATTAACCCTCTGAACAGGGATATTAACCTGCTTCACATTAACCTTCTGAACAGGCTTACTAACCTGTTCCACATTAACCCTCTGAACAGGCTTACTAACCTGTTCCACATTAACCCTCTGAACAGGCTTACTAACCTGTTCCACATTAACCTTCTGAACAGGGTTATTAATCTGTTCCACATTAACCCTCTGAACAGGGTTACTAACCTGTTCCACATTAACCCTCTGAACAGGTTTATTAACCTGTTCCACATTAACCCTCTGAACAGGTTTATTAATCAGTTCCACATTAACCCTCTGAACAGGGCTATTAACCTGTTCCACATTAACCCTCTGAACAGGCTTACTAACCTGTTCCACATTAAACCTCTGAACAGGCTTACTAACCTGTTCCACATTAACCTTCTGAACAGGATTATTAATCTGTTCCACATTAACCCTCTGAACAGGGTCATTAATCTGTTCCACATTAACCCTCTGACCTGGGTTATTAACCTGTTCCACATTAACCCTCTGAACAGGATTACTAACCTGTTCCACATTAATCCTCTGAACAGGGTTACTAACCTGTTCCACATTAACAGGCTCACTATTCTGAAATGTATTTTTGTAAATTAGGGCAAATTCGTCCGCTAATCTAGCCGTTTGTCATTGTATAACCACGTCTCTCTCATCCAGGTATAATTTAATCTAATTTGGAACACACCTTTTAATTTCTTCAATTAATATCATTTCTCTCAATCTGTCCTAATCATTGTTTATTCCTTTTGAGATGCACCAACGGTCAAAATATACAGATTTTCTCAGAGCAAAATCCATATAAGATCGGTTCCATGTTTTCACCAAACACCTAATTTTTGTCTATATGCTTCTGGAACCAACTCATAAGGTTTCAATACTGCTTGTTTAACAGTATCGTAATTTGCCACTTACTCTGTAGTCAAACTAGAGGATGTAATATGTGCTTTTCCCTTCAATACATTTTGGAGCATTAGAGGCCATTTTTCTTTTGGCCACCTTGAGCTCTCTGCAACCTTTACAAAAAGCTGAAAATATGTATCTATATCTCCCTCATCAAAAGGAGGCACTAGATTTACCTCTCTACTAGTCAAAAACCTCTCCCCAGGAGTTACAGCCTCAATTCTCTCATTTTTTCACTCTTTTCCAAATCATATTTTCTGTCTTTCATCCTCCTCCCTCCATTTTTCAGCTACCTCTGCCTCATATTATTGTCTATGCAACTCAAAATTCCGTTTTTCTCTTTTTTCCACCCTCCTTTTTTTATCTTTCTTCTTCCACCCTCAGTTTCTCCAACTTCAATTGCAATTCAATAGATCTATCCTCTGGAAAATTATTTAAGTCTTTCTCAACAAATTTCCCGTCACCTGTATAATATTTCTCTATAATCCTCTGTATTTGTATTTTCCTCATCAAATGCTTTGACTTCAGTCCCTTAGAAATAACCATCAGTTTGTCTTTTCTCTGGCTTTGCAGCTCTGCAGGTGATGATCGCAACAAAAATGTATCAACATCCATTGCTGCTGTTTTTCCACACACAAGCTTTAAATTAACTTGTAAAAAAAACAATTAACTAATAAATCACAAAAACTCAAATTTTCAATCTGAAAAGACGAGCCCACATAAAATGTTACGAGCCCAAAACCCAGCAGCAATAGATATTCACCACGACCAATGGTTACTTAAACAAAAGTTGCTTTTAATTTTCTTTAAACATGAAAACAGAATCACTCTTTAACTTATCACTATGGACTTTCTTGACCTAACTTAACCTCCTTCTAATTCTCAGCGCACATGTACATAATGTGTGTGTAAGTTCAGAAAAGTTCTTTGATTCACAGTCCAATCTCACTTTTCATTCCTCCAAGTTCACTGGTTGCAGGCAATGCTGTGCACAGAATTTAACATTTATAAAGTTCACCAGGTTTTGATGCTCGAAAAGTAAATGGTTACTGCTCAGGAAGGTTCTTGTCAGTTTTCAGAGAGAGATTTGTTGTTCCAGGACACCCACAACTGATTTACTTCCATCAGCCACTTCAGTGTCTTGCCGAAGAAACTTGCCCTCTCAGGGTTCTCCAGATGATAACCTCTTTATTTCAGGTCACCCCAGAGTGCCTTTTTGTTTTTTTTATTCCAAGTGAAACATTAGACAGCCAGTCCTCTCCTCTTGCATGAACCTCAAGGGCTTTGACCAGGCTGAACTAAGCACTCACAACCCGTCTTCCAAATGGGGTTTTCCACAAGCTTGCCAGCTTGTCCTGTTCCAGTTACAGTTGCTGCTGCTAACTGTAACACTGCAGAATTGATCTGTGTGTCTCTCTATCTCTCTGAGAGAAAAGCCTGTTTTACTCTCTATTTGCAAAACCACGTGACCCTCTGCAGAAAGAATGCGGCTCCGACAAGCTCTTTCATCTGTTGACTTTTTGTAAATAACAATCCATTAGTGAAGTCTCTTGGGTATTCTCCAAAGTTTCTGCAAAGACTGTTGGCCCCGACATCTAGCATGGGGCAGAGCTCCAGTATTTTAAGTAAAATCTGTTTTAAAGTGTTTGTATGCAACCAACTTTAAAATCTGCCCCAATTTATCTCCCAAAAACATATCTATATTCTGTCACATTTGAAGGTAATAGGGCACAGGCAGGAGAATAGGGTTGAGGAGAAGAATACTTCAGCTATAATTCAAGCGGTGATGCAGACTTGATGGGCCCAATAGCCTAATTCTGCTCCTATGTCATGGTCTTGTTGAAAGAAGGAGAGCTGGAGAGGGAGAGAGAACTATGTAATTTAAATTAGGATAGACGGGATGCAGAGTTGGGCAGAAAAGTGCAGGATGGAGTTCCATCCAGAAAAATGTAAAGTGATGTATTTTGGAAGATTGAACTTGAAGGTGAAGTATGTGGTTAGTATGGAGGAACAGAGAAATTTTAGGGTCCAGGAACATAGATTGCTCCAGGTTGCCAAACAAATGGATAGAATAGTTAAGAAGGCATATGCTGTGTTGGCCTTCATTAGTTGCGGGGTTGAATTCAAAAGGCATGAGATAATGTTGCAGCTCTATAAATCTCTGGTTTGACCACACAGAATTTTGTGTTCAGTTCTGATCACTTCATTACAGAAAGGATCTAGATGCTTTACGGAGGGTGCAGAGAAGATTTACCAGGACGTTGCATAATGATGCAAGGTTGACAGGGCTATGGTTTTTCTCTTTGGAGTGTCGGAAGATGAGAGGTGGCTTAATATAAGATTATGAGCAGTCTGGATAGGATAGATAGCTAGCACCATTTTCATGGAGTGACAACAGCAAGTACCAGAGGGCATCCAGTTAAGATGAGTGGGGGAAAGATCAGGGGAGATATCAGACTTTTTTTTTTTTTTTTTTTTACACAGAGTGGTGGGTTCCTGGAATGCATTGATGGGGATGATGGTGGAAACTTGTGCAATAGGACAGGCAGTTGAGGGAGTCACGTGATGGAGTAGTGGCCGGTAGGGGAACTCCAGCCCTCTCCAGAAAAGTTAAAAAAGATAGAGAAAAAACAAAGGCACAAACTTAAAAACCAAAACAAAGTGAAAGTAAAAGTGTGAAGAAAATGGCAGCGAAGAAAGAAAAACCAAAAACAACGGGAAGAAAAGAAGAAGGAAAGACGTTGGAAGAAGAAGGTGAAGGCCTTACCTGTCCGAAGAGGCCCGCCGCGGAGAGAGAAGCCCGCTCCCTCAGGTCAGTGGAGGTCCCGGGCTCGGGACTACAAAAATGGCTTGCAGAGCCGAGTAAAAGTGCGCAACTGCACATGAAAAAAAACACACTGACGGGAGGGGGGAACAGCTGCGGAGTCGATCTCCACAGCTGAGAGAGACACCTGCAGCACAGCAGCAGGTGCAGAACACAGACAATAACGACAACAAGAAAGAAGAGGGTAAAAAGAAAACAAGGAAACAATAGATGGTCAACCCAGAGGAAGAAGAAGAAGAAGAACAGAAAGAAGTGGAAGAAGAAGAGAAAAGCAAGACAATGGATGTATCTTTTTTTAAAGAATATATGGAATCAGTGAAAGAATGGCAATTACAAAAATTTAATGAGATAAAAAGAAGAATTAAGAATGCAGAAGAAAGAATGAATAAAATGGAAGTGGCCATATCAGAATTGGCAAAAAGAGTGGAAAATATGGAAAAACGAGAAACATTTGTAGATATGGAAGTAAAAGACTTAAAAAAGAAATTGGAAGAATCTAATAAAAAAGCTAAAGAAGCACAGGAGCTGTTAGCTCAGAAGATAGATATGATAGAAAACTATAATAGAAGAAATAATATAATGATAGTGGGCCTTAAGGAAGATGAAGAAGGCAAGAATATGAGAGAATTTATAAAAGATTGAATCCCCAGGGTCCTGGGAAGACCAGAATTACAGGAAGAAATGGAAATAGAGAGGGCACATAAACTTTAGCCCCGAAACCACAACCGCAGCAAAAACCAAGATCCATTTTAGTAAAATTCTTAAGATATTCAACAAGAGAAAATATATTGGAGAAAGCAATGAAGAAAGTAAGAGAGGACAAAAAGCCACTGGAATATAAAGGTCAAAAAAAATTTTTCTATCCAGACATAAGTTTTGAACTCCTGAAGAAGAGGAAGGAGTTCAATACAGCGAAAACGATCTTATGGAAAAAAGGATATAAATTTATGTTAAAGTACCCAGCGGTACTTAAAATAGTTATTCCAGGGCAACAAAACAGACTATTCTCGGATCCAGAGGATACAAGGAAATTTGCAGAACAACTACAAAACAAGCAGAGAGATGAAGACATGTAATAAGAGTAAAAATGACCATGATCTATATGTATGTGTGTAAAGAGGTATATGTGTGTATATATATAGTGTGCATACATGAATGTATCCGTATTTAGAGGAAAATATATAGAGTATAGACAAGAATTAATAAGGGAGGGAAATGGAATAGAGGGAATAAGGAGGGAATTAAAAGAGTGACCTTTGTTACATATGAAAATTGAAATCTTTTCTGGGGGGGCTGGGTGGGGAGGAGTTACAGTCACTGCAAAATCAGCTGACGTTTGCGAGTGAATTCGCAAATCCAAATGGAGAGGGGAGATGTGGTTGTCCGACAAGGGATAAAGGACAACTCAGGAGGGGGAGGGGAGATTGGGGTTAAAGAAGTTTTAAATAGGAGAATAGGGAAAATGTTTGATGTTTTAGAAATGTTGTCTTATAAAGTGTTCAAAACAAGAAAGCAGAAATGGATAAGAAGGAAAGGTAATGATGGAGAAACGGAAAGGGAAGATAAACAAAGTATAAAATGGCTACGCTGAACTATATGACTTTAAATATTAACAGAATACATAACCAAATTAAAAGGAAGAAACTGCTAAATTTACTGAAAAAAGAAAAAATTGATATAGCATTTGTGCAAGAAACACATTTAACTGAATTGGAGCATAAGAAATTAAAGAGAGATTGGGTAGGACATGTAACAGCAGCGTCGTATAATTCAAAAGCAAGAGGAGTAGCTATATTAATTAGTAAAAATGTGCCAATTAAAATAGAAGAGGAAATAATAGATCCAGCAGGGAGATATGTAATGATAAAATGTCAGATATATTCGGAGTTTTGGAATCTCTTTCTTTGGCTTGGCTTCGCGGACGAAGATTTATGGAGGGGGTAAAAAAAGTCCACGTCAGCTGCAGGCTCGTTTGTGGCTGACCAGTCCGATGCGGGACAGGCAGACACGATTGCAGCGGTTGCAAGGGAAAATTGGTTGGTTGGGGTTGGGTGTTGGGTTTTTCCTCCTTTGCCTTTTGTCAGTGAGGTGGGCTCTGCGGTCTTCTTCAAAGGAGGCTGCTGCCCGCCAAACTGTGAGGCGCCAAGATGCACGGTTTGAGGCGTTATCAGCCCACTGGCGGTGGTCAATGTGGCAGGCACCAAGAGATTTCTTTAGGCAGTCCTTGTACCTTTTCTTTGGTGCACCTCTGTCACGGTGGCCAGTGGAGAGCTCGCCATATAATACGATCTTGGGAAGGCGATGGTCCTCCATTCTGGAGACGTGACCCATCCAGCGCAGCTGGATATTATTAAAAATGTGCCAATTAAAATAGAAGAGGAAATAATAGATCCAGCAGGGAGATATGTAATGATAAAATGTCATATATTCGGAGTTTTGGAATCTACTCAATGTATATTCACCTAACGAAGAAGATCAAAAGTTTATGCAAGATATTTTTTTGAAGATAGCAGATACGCAAGGGAACATATTAATAGGAAGGGATTTAAACCTGAATTTGGATTCAAATATGGACAAAACTGGGAAAAAAATTAACAGAAAGAACAAAGTAACCAAATTTATAATTAAATCGATGGAAGAAATGCAACTTTTGGATATATGGAGGAAACAACACCCAAAGGAAAAGGAATATTCATATTACTCGGCTAGACATAAAACATACTCAAGAATAGACCTATTTTTGTTATCAGCTCGAATACAAGATAGAGTAAGAAAAACAGAATATAAAGCTAGAATATTATCAGACCATTCACCCTTAATATTGACAGTAAAGTTAGAGGACATCCCTCCAAGAATGTATAGATGGAGATTAAACTCCATGTTACTCAAAAGGCAGGATTTTAGAGAATTCATTGAAAGACAAATTAAAATGTATTTTGAAATAAACACGGAATCAGTGAAAGATAAGTTTATACTATGGGATGCAATGAAAGCGTTCAGTAGAGGGCAAATAATAAGTTATGTAACTAAGATGAAGAAGGACTATAATCAGGAAACAGAGCAGTTGGAAAGGGAAATAGTAAATATAGAAAAAGAATTAGCAATGAAGGAAGATACAATTAAAAGTAGAGAATTGGCAAATAAAAAAATAAAATATGAAACACTACAAACATATAAGGTGGAGAAGAATATAATGAAGACAAAACAGAAATATTATGAACTAGGGGAAAAAAACGCACAAAATTCTTGCATGGCAGCTTAAGACAGAACAAGCTAAGAAAATGGTATTGGCATCAAGGAAAAAAGACAAACAAATCACATATAATCCAAAGGAGATCAAAAAAACTTTAGAGAATTCTATGAACAATTATACCAAACGAAAACGAAGGGAAAGAAGGGAAAATAGATGAATTCCTAACTAAAATTGAACTACCAAAACTACAAATAGAGGAACAAAATAAATTAACAGAACCATTTGGAATAGTAGAAATAGAAGAGATAATAAAAAAATTACCAAATAATAAGACACCAGGAGAGGATGGATTCCCAATAGAATTCTATAAAACATTTAAAGATTTATTAATTCCACCCCTCCTGGAAGTAATCAACCAGATTGATAAAACACAAAGCTAACCAGATTCATGTAAAACAGCAATAATTACAGTAATACTAAAGCAAGGGAAAGATCCACTCGCACCAGCGTCATATAGACCAATATCTTTACTTAACACAGATTATAAGATAATAGCTAATCTATTAGCAAACAGATTAGCAGAGTATGTACCGATAATGGTAAATCTAGACCAAACTGGATTTATTAAAAAAAGACACACAACAGACAATATTTGTAAATTTATTAACTTAATTCATGCAGTAGAAGGGAGTAAAGCGCCAACAGTAGCAGTTGCTTTAGACGCAGAGAAGGCCTTTGACAGAGTAGAATGGAATTATTTATTCAAAGTATTGCAAAAATTCAGTTTACCAGAGAAGTATATTAATTGGATTAAAGCATTATATAAGGGGCCATTGGCGAAAGTGACAGTAAATGGATATGTATCAAAGCAATTTAACTTAAGCAGGTCAACACGGCAGGGATGCCCACTATCATCTTTATTGTTCGCGTTAGCTATAGAACCACTAGCAGAATTGATAAGAACAGAAAATTATATAAAAGGGATAAAAATAAAAGACAAGGAATATAAAATCAGTTTATTTGCGGATGATGGTATAGTATACTTAACAGAACCAGAACTATCAATAAAAGAATTATATAAGAAATTGAAGGAATATGGAGAAGTGTCGGGTTACAAGATTAACGTAAATAAAAGTGAAGCAATGCCTATGAATAATGCGGATTTCTCAAAATTTAAGAAGGAATCACCATTCAGATGGCAAATGCAAGCAATAAGATACCTAGGTATACAAATAAATAAAAATCTCAGCCAACTATATAAACTCAATTATTATCCACTAATGAAAAAATTACAGGACGATTTAGAGCATTGGAAAGATTTACCACTAACACTAATAGGAAGGATAAACTGTATTAAAATGAACATTTTTCCAAGGATATTATACCTATTTCAGGCATTACCAATATACCTGACAGAGAAATTCTTCAAAGAGTTAAAGAAAATAATATGGAAATTTTTATGGAAAGGGGGGAAACCGAGGATAGCACTAGATAAATTAACAGAATGGTATAAACAAGGAGGCTTACAACTGCCAAACTTTAAAAATTATTATAGAGCCGCACAATTAAGATACCTATCAGATTTTTATCAAACAAGGGAAAAGCCAGATTGGACTAGATTAGAATTAGATAAAATAGGGGAAAAGATACCTGAACATATATTATATAAATGGGATGAAAAATTTGTACAACATGGAAGTTCTCCAGTATTACATCATCTACTCAATATTTGGAAGAAGATTCATGTAGAAAGAAATAAAACAAATTATCAATTACCAAAACTAATATTGACGCAAAACAAGTTACTCCCTTTTACAATAGATAACCTTTCCTTTAGAGAATGGGAGAAAAAAGGGATCAAAAGAATAGAAAATTGTTTTTCAGGAAATAGATTATTATCCTTTGATCAAATGAAAGATAAATACAATATAACTCAAGATACAGTGCTGGCATATTACCAATTGAGATCCTACTTGAAGGACAAATTAGGAAGCAGTCTGAGTTTACCAGAGGGAAGTAACTTTGAATATGTGATTACAGATACAATGATAATCAAAAGATTTATAACAAATATGTATATTAAACTGCAAGAAAAGGAGAATGAGGAAACAAATGGTAAAACTAAACAAAAATGGGAACAAGATTTAAATATAAAGATAAAGGAAACATGGAGAAGTTATGTTCTGGAACGATGAGAAATACAATAAATACGAGGTTACATATGATACAATATAACTGGATACACAGGCTATACATTACACCTCAAAAGTTAAATAAATGGGACCCAACAGTATCTGATAGATGTTTTCGATGTAAAAAAGAAATGGGAACAACAATTCATGCAATCTGGACACGTGAGAAAGTAGAAAAATTTTGGGAAGATCTAAACCAAATATTAAATAAAATTACAGAAAACAATATACCAAAGAATCCAGAGATTTTCCTCCTAAGTAACATAAAAAACAAAGAATTTGGAATTGATTTGGAGGATGCACAAAAAAGATTTGTTAAGATAGCTCTAGCCGTAGCAAAAAAATGTATTATGTCAACCTGGAAATCGGAAGATAATTTGAAAATACAACAATGGTATATAGAAATGAATAAATGTATTCCATTGGAAAAAATAACATATAGTTTAAGAAATAATATTGAAATATTTGAACAAATATGGGAGCCTTACATGAAACACAATAGCAAAAACCTAACGGGGACATTCACTACCTAAATTAACGAAAGGAGAAGGAAATGAAAAGAATTGACTCAGTGGAATTTCTTGTTTATTTTTATTGAATGACAACATTGTTTGACTGGTTTAATATATCCAAGATTTTGTACTTTAAATGGACGGGAGGGGGAGGTAGGGAGGGTGGGATGGGAGGAGGGGGGGGGGGAGAAAATGGCACTGTATATATTTGAAAAGGAAAAAGTATGTATCATGGTTAATGTGGCTTATGGTGTGAAAAATAAAAAATTTTAAAAAAAAAGGACAGGCAGTTGGATGTAAGAAAAACAGAGGGTTATGGGTGTGAGGGAGGGATTAGATTGATGTGGTGTAGGTTTACAGAGGTCAGCACAACATCGAAGGCTGTAATGAGGCATGTGATTTAGTGAACCAATCAAATCATAATTAATTAGCAGGAACAAATAAAAATAAAACAGGTATAAGTTGAGTGGCTATTGGAGCAGCCAGTGTGGGAGTGGAAATTTGAAGCTTTGGACATGAGGCTTCAGTGTGAGGAGTCTGAGGTGGTGGTGCAGGAGATGAAGTAAGGTAAAGACAACCTTGTCAGAATGTAGTTAGTCAGGGAAACCAACAGAATCTCCGATGACTTCATCTGTGAGAAGTGCATCCAATTGCAGCTCTTTTTTAACTGCCTGAGGGAATTGGAGCTGAAGTTGAATGAGCTCTGGATCATTCGAAGTCTGAGGGGGTTATAGACAGGAGTTGAAGGGACGCAATCACACCAAAGAGGCAGGAGGAAGATAGCTGGGTGACAGTCAGGAGAGGTAAAGGGAAGAGGCAGGCAGTGTAGGGCACCCCTGTGGCCATTCGCCTCAATAACACATTTACCAGTTTGGGTACTGTTGAGGTGGCTGACCTACCAGGGACAAGCCATGACAGTCAGGTCTCTGGCACAGAGTCTGGCCCTGTGTCTAAGAAAGGGAGGGTGGAGAAGAGATTTGTACTGATAGGGGATTCAATAGCAAGGAGAACATATAAGGGTTTCTGTGGAAGAGATCAAGAATCCCAGATGATATGTTGCCTCCCAAGTGCCAAGGTCTAGGATATCTCAGAACAAATTAACAGCATACTGAAAAGGGAGGGTAAGTAGTTAGATGTCATTTTCCATGAAGGGAGTAATGTTGTGGGGAGGAAGGGTGATGAGGTCCTGCAAAGAGAGTTGAAGAAGCTAAGATGTGAAGTTGAAGGGCAGGACTTCCAGGATTGCGACCTGTGCCATGTTAGAGGTTAGAAATAGGAGGATAATGCAGCTTAATGTGGCTAAAGACATGGTGCAGGAGGGGAGGGCTTCAGGTTTCATTGGGCTCTCTTTCGAGGAGCGGTTTACATCTGAACTGGAGGGGGTCTAATATCCTTGCGGGAAGATTTGCTGATGCTGCTCTGGGGGTGGGGTTTATACTAGATTTGCAGGAGGGTACCAGAGCAAACAGAATGCAGGAGGAAAAGGATGTTGCCTAGACTGCATATAAAGACAGAAATCAAAGTGTTGTGTCTGGTGGAAATAATGTTCTCAGGTGCATCGATTTCAGTGCAAGGAGTATTTTAGGAAAGGCAGGCAAGTTTAGAGCATAGATTAGAAAAGGAATTATGACATTGTGGACATTAGTGTAACTTGGTTGTAGGAGGGGCAGGACTGGCAGTTCATTATTCCGAGGTTCTGTTTCAGACACAATAGAACAGGAGGGATGAAAGGGGAAAATATCACAGATTGGAATATAACTGTGTTCAGATAGGACAGACTAGAGAGCTCATCTACTGAGGCTTTACGAGTAGAGCTGAGGAATGAGAAAGGTATGACCACAATAAACAGACCACCCAATAATTGGGGGAGCAAATCTGCAGGGAGATAGCAGACAGCTGCAGGAAACAGAAAGTTGTGATAGGAGGTGATTTTAACTTTCCACACATTGACTGGTATTTTCACACTGTAAAAGGGCTGAATGGCTAATCTGTTCAGGAAAGTTTTCTACAATATATATAGGTATCAACTAGAAAGAGAGTGCAATACTGGTGTTCCAGAATCCAGAGGACTCCAAAAAAGAACAGCAATTGATATGCACCACAACACAGGGTTACTTAAACAAAAGTCGTTTTTAATTATAATTGAACAAAAAAACAGAATTAAACTTTAACTTATTACTTAACCTACCTAACCTACTCAATCCCCCCTCTAATAGACACACAGGTGTGTGTAATGTATATTTAAGATTAGAACAGTTCTTTGGATCACAGTCCAATCTCACTGGTTGCAGGCAATTTTTGTACTATGCACAGAAGTTAGCATTAACAAAGTTCACCGGTCTTTGGTGCTTAACAGGCAAATAGTTACCACTCTGGAGGGTTCTTGCTGGTTTTCAGAGGAAGATTCCTTTTCCAGGACATCCACAACAGATTCCTTTTCAATCAGTCTTGCTGACTAAACTTGCCCCCTTCAGGGTTCTCCAGATGATCCTCCTTCTTTCAGGTCACCTTTCACACCACCAGTCTTCTCCTTTGACCAGGCAGTCTTCCAAAGTTTGCCAGCTTGTCCCTCTGGAACTGATTTCTGTGCCTCTCCTCTCTGTTTCACACCCTCCCTCTCTGAGAGCAAAACTGTTCTGGCCAGCCTGCAAAGATCACATGTTCTCCCAGCCAAGCTGCTGAATGTTGCTTCTTTGTTGCTCCTCTGCAAAAAGCATTCTGCAAAAGTCCTGCAAATATTCTGTGTTTTAAAATGTGTTGGTGTGCATCCTGCTCTAGCAATTCACCCCAAGCCACCTCCAAATACTCTGTCACACTATTAGGAAATGAGGCAGGACAGATGACAGGAGTACACTTTGGGTCTATGGATCATAATGCCATTAGTATCAAGATAATTATGCAAAAGGATAGGTCTGGTCCTCAGGCTGAGATTCTAAATTGGAGAAAGGCCAGTTTTGAGGAAATGAGAAAGGATGAAGAATGTGTGGATTGGGACAGGTTAATTTTAATTCAGACATAGAGCACATTTACAGGCCCTTTTGGGCCATGAGCCCATGCCACCCAAATACCCCCATTAATATACAACCACATAAGTTTTTGTTTCAAAGAGTGGGAGAAAATTAGTGCACCCAGAAAAAACCCATGCAGACACATGGAGAATGTAGAAAGTCCTTACAGACAGCACTGAATTGGAACCCATTTGCTCATGCTGTAATATTGTTGCATTAACTGCTGCGCTAACTGTGCTGACAGGTTGTTTCCTGGCAAGATATGTGTACTAAATGGTGAAATTTTGAGAGTACAGAGTTTGTATGTTCCAGAGGGGTTAAAGGCATAAGGAACCATGGTTTTTAAGGGATATTGGGCATCTGGTTAAGAAGTGAGACATGTACAGCAGGTATAGGCAACAAGGAGCAAGTGAGGAACTTGAAGAGCATTAAAAAAAATTGCAAGAAAAAAATTAAGAAGGAAATCAGGAGGGCTAAAAGAAGACATGAGGTTACTTTGTCAGACAAGGTGTAAGAAAATCCTAAGGGCTTTTACAGGTATATGAAGGGCAAAAGGATAAGGGACAAAATTTGACTATGTGTGGAGCCAGAAGAGATGGAGGAGATCTTAAATAGGTTTTTTTGCACTCAGGAAACTTGCAAAGTCTAGGGAAGTAAGGTAAACAAGGAATAAGGTCATGGAAACTATACAGATTAAAGAAGAGGAGGTGCTTGTTGTCTTAAAGAGGATGAGGTTCCTTGGAGACACATGACAAGATAGGTTAAAGCCAGCATGATTTCCTTAAGGGAAAATCTTGCTTGGTAAACCCATTGGAATTCTTTGAATAAATGACAAGCAGGCTAGATAAAGGAAATGCAGAGGATATTGTGCATTTAGATTTTCAGAGGCCTTGACACTCGAGGCTACTTAACGAGAGCCCATGGTATAACAGGAAACATACTAGCATGGGTAGAGCATTGGCTGATTGGCAAGATGCAGAGAGTTGGAATACAGGGATCAAATTCTAGTTGGCTGCCAGTTGCAAGTGGTGTTCCACAGGGGTTGATGTTGGGGCCGCTTCTTTTTAAGCTGTATATCAATGATTTACATTTTGGAATGCCAAGTTTGGAGCTGATACAAAGGTAGATGGAGGAACAGGTGATGTGGAAGAAACAGGGAAGCTGCAGAAGGACTTAAGACAGATTAGGAGAATGGGCAGAGAAGTGGCAAATTAAACATAATGTCAGAAAGTGTACGGTCATGCACTTTTATAGACAAAATAAATGGACAGACTATTTTCTAAATGGGGAGAAAATTGAAAATTGCACGATGCAAAAGGACCTGTGAAGGATACTCTGAAAGTAAACTTTCAGGTTAAGTCAGTGATAAAGATAAATGTAATACTGGCTTTCACTTCAAGAGGACAGAATATAAGAACAAGGATGTGATGTGGAGGCTTTTTGAGCACTGATAAGATCTTATATTGTCCTGTTGTTTAAAAAGGGCTTCAAAATAACCCAGAAAATTATGGAGAGCATAACCAGTAATAGATAAGTTATTGGACGATCTAATAGATCAGATATACAAGTATTTGGATAGCTATGGATGGAATAGGGACAGTCAACTTGGCTTTGGGCGTGGTAGGTCTTTTTTAAACAAATCTTTAAGAGTTTTTCAAATATGTTACCAGGAAAGTCTGTGGATGTTGTCTACATGGACTTCATTTGAGGCCTTCGACAAAGTCCCAGATGGGAGGTTAGTCAAGAAGATGCAGTTGCTTGGTATGCATGGTGAGGTAGTAAACTGGATTTGGCATTGGCTTTATGGGAGAAGCCAGAGAGTGGTAGTGGATGATTGCTGCTCTGTCTGGGAGGCCTGTGACCAGAGGTGTGCCTCAAACATTTGTGCTGAGTCCACTGTTTGTCATCTAAAGGAATGATCTGGATAATAATGTGGTAAATTGGATCATCAGGTTTGCACATGACACAATAATTGGAGGTGTAGTGTACAACGAGGAAGGTTTTCAAAGCTTGCAGAGGGATATTGACCAGCTGGAAATATTGACAGCAAATTGGGAGATGGAATTTAATGCAGATAAGTGTGTGGTGTTGCATTTTGGAAGGACAAACTAAGGTAGAAAATACACAGTAAATTGTAGGGCACTGAGGAGTGTGGTAGAACACTGGTATCTGGGAATTCAGACACATAATTCCCTGAATGTGGCATCACAGGTAAATAGGGATGTGAAGAGAGCTGTTGGCACACTGGCCTTCAAAAATCAAAGTATTGAGTATAGGAGTTGGGATGTTATGATAAAATTGTATATGACATTGGTGAGGGCAAATTTGGAGTATTGTGTGCAGCTTTGGTCACCTAACTACTGGGAAGATATCAATAAAATTGAAAAAGTACAGAGAAGATTTACTAAGATGTTGTCTGGACATGAGCGACTGAGTTACAGGGAAAGGTTAAACAGGTTGGGACTTTATTCCTTGGAGCATAGAAGAATGAGGGGAGATTTAATGGAGGTATACAAATTATGAGGGGGACAGACAGAGTAAATGCAAGTAGGCTTTTTCCACTGAGGGTAGGTGAGATACAAACCATAGGGAGGAAGGGGATGTTTAGTGGGAACATTAGGGAGAATTTCTTCACACAAAGTGGTGTTAAAATGGAAGGAGCTGCCAGCTGGAGTGGTGATTGGGGGCTGAATTTTAACATTAAGAAAAGTTTGGACAGGTACATGGATGGGAGGGGTATGGAGGGATATGGACTGGGTCAGGTCAGTGGGACTAGGCAGAATAAGGGTTTGGCTCAGACTAGAAGGACCTATTTTCTGTGCTGTAATATTCTATGGTTTTACGATGTTGACTGATAGAAAGTAGCAAAGGTGGAGATTTAGGTGAACTCTCACACACCAGACGAAGAGGGAGAAACCTGAATAGTGGGAGGGGCCAGCTTATGATTTAGAAATCAGTGCCAAAGCCCAAAGTCAGTGACGTGTCAGGGGAAGATGAAATTCTGGGTGTCAGGTTTGCACCAAACTTTGCAACAGGAATTGGAACAGTCCACATTGATAGTCGTGGTCAATACAGTGAAAAGAGAAGCGATCACTGGGGTAAACTAGACTAAAGCTACCATTGTGGTAATGTTGCCGGGTCACAGAACACACAGGGTCTGGTTTAATTTGCTCATTTTCACAAAGCCCAAAGCACATCCTTATGTCAGTTTTCTTTGGCTGCCTTAAGAAATTTTTCAGTTATGGTCAAATGTATAAAAATAATCATTTTATTGTGCAATTTATTCAAGAGAGATCATCAGTTAACAGCTCATGAATCAATTTGTCCACTGACGGGTTGACAAGATAAATAGTTGTTTTCTCACTGAAAATAAACACCATTTGCACAAGTGTTTAAAATGTGACATTTGCACAAGAACATGCTACAGTTACAAATTAAGCCACATTAAAACCAACTACTTTTTTGTACATTCTAGCTATCAAAGACAATTCATGGAAATCATGAAAAATCTCCAGCTTAGTCTTCAGTGGAGAAATCATTGGTTGGGTTTATGGAGGAACAGCCAATATTGTTCACATCATCTCTGGGATAGGTGACCACACACACACACACACACACACTCTCTCTCTCTGATAATGAATACCACTTGACATTCATTATAACTATATTATAACATTCTGCTTCACATAAGGTCCTGTACTTTAAAATGTGTTGTGCAAAGGGTATAAAATCCTTACACTTGAACAGGAAGTTGCTTCCAAAAAAAAAAGGAACTCACAGCATCTCTAATGAGCTGAAATTTTAGCTTCATTCATACAACAGCAAAGTAACCTTTCCCTCTCCTTCCCCGCTTTAAACATGTAGGCCACTTAAATCTTCCATCACAAGCCACATATTAACTGGCCTTCATAGAAAAATTAACAGAAGGCACATCTCCTCAAACCAGATTTTAGGTTTTTCATAAAATTAGACATGCAGCTTTGCAAATATTTTCAACAAAACCAGTGAGATGAAAAAATTGTCAATATGTTTGGGTGGCACAATTTAACTAAATGTAGGAATTTCTTTCTAAACTTTCAGTATTTCCATATCTTCCAGATTCAAATTTCATGGATGAATTTTTTGAATTAAAATTTGTACATAAAGGTATAATAACTGCCTTTATGTTACAAAATGTTGAATTTAAAAACAGTCTTTTTAATTAGGATCAAAACTGAATGGGAGAATTATCTTAACATGTCTATTTCAGAAGAAGATTGGATTTCAGTTTTGGCTCTTAACCATGACTAATCTCTATGAACTAGGCACAGTTTGATTCAATACATTTTTCTAAGGTTAAGCTCGCTTGAATCTACCCAGATATCTAACTCATTGTGTGACAAATGTAAAGGATTTGAAGCTTCTTTGATACATATGTTTTGGAATTGTCCCAATTTAGTAGGATATTGGACAGCTATTTTCAGAATATTTTTGGGATCGATCTAGAACCACGTCCACTGATTGCAATGTTTGGCTTCTCCAGTGAAGTAAATGTATATTTAACTTCTAACCAGAAAGAGGTCTTAGCATTTTCTACATTACCGGCTAGAAGAGGAATATTTCTTAAATGAAAGAAGATTTTCCACCCACCCACAGACAATGGTTACTGGATATTATGTCCTTTCTAAGTTTGGAAAAAAATCAGACATAATATTAGGAAGATTAAGATCTCTTTCGATAGGACTTGGGGTCCATTTATAACTTACTTTTATAATTAGAATGATCAAAGTGCGGGGATGCAGTAAATGGGCATTTTTTGTCAGATCTCCGGAGGCTATTGCTCGATTTCAAGTCTGCCTGAATAACAATGTCAACCTTGGTTGATGGATGGGGTTAGATCTTTATAATCAACCTTTTTTTTCTCCTTTTTCCTTTCCTTTTCTTTTTTACCATTCACTATATGTTTAGATTGGAATATGAGTCCATGTATTATTATTTCTATATGATACCAATCCAAATGTATATTATATTTAATTTATATGGACTTACTATGTATGGTTCTAATTTTAAAAGAAAAGGAAGGAATAAGTAATTAACTTCATTCAAAATAGCAATCAGTTTTAACACAGGTAATCCCATTGAGGTAAAGAGGCTGGCAGTCATCTTAAAAAAAAGTCATTCGTTTATATGACTGAAATTGATGGGTATCAAAGGTTATGGAGAGAAGGCCGGGGAGTGGGGAGAATAGATCTGCTCATATTTGAATGTCAGGGCAGACTTGAGGGCTGAATAGCCTATTTCTTCTCCTAGGTCTTGTGGTTTAACATCTAAAGCACTTCTCAGTCAATGCAGTACACAGACATGCTGGAGAAGCTCAGCAGGTCACACAGCATCCAGAAGTAAAAGGTGGTCAGCATTTCAGGTCTGAACCCTTCTTCAAGAGTGCCTAAAAGCAGGGAGGCTCCTGAATAAAAAAGATGAGGAGAGGAAGAACACAAGCTAATAGGTAAAATGTAATAGGTCCAGTTGCTGTAGCTGAAGTGGGAACCGTTCCATCAATGTAGACAGAGTGAGACCCTTTCCCAGTCACTGTAGACAGAATGAGACCCTTTCCCACTGGCAAATGGTGCAGCTACTTCTCCCAGTCAATCCTGTCCACCTCAAATGACACGGGCTGGCTCCTTCCACGTAATGTCGAAATCCAGGACAGCAGCCATTTGGTAACAGATGTCCTTCCATCATCTCAAATGTTTACAGGTGGTGAGTCCTCATGCATAAGACATTTTTCCCAAATAGTTTGCCGGAACATAGCCCCTTTTGCCATTCACCTCTGCCAGCCACCAATCCTTGTTGCCACTCAGGTCACTGGATTTGACTATCTTCACTCGCTCATACTCTTGAAGGCTGAGCTCATGTTCACTTCGTGCTTGAAAGGGGTACACAGCATAGAAGATCTGTAAGGAATAAAAGAGTGGGCACTGGTAAGAATCCAGCACAAGCATTGCCTTCTCCTTCCTTTCATGTCTTGTTTGATATCATTACTTGGGCATGATATTTGTCCACACTGCCTCTAATCCAAGATCCAAATCAGCCTCTTTCTACAACTCCCCCTTGGTCAGTGTGCCTAAAACGGTTGCGCCCATGCTTAGTAGTGGACATCGAGGGGTGATGGCTCTGGCGGAGTCAGCCAACCACCACATGGACCCAGAGCGAGAAAACACCCTGTGAGGTGGCTGCGGAGGCTGGTGGGGTGATGAGAGAGAACCAGAGGGATTCTGACATTATTCTGCCTGGGTTGTGATAGGGTGACGTAAGGACAGAAGTATGAAAAATAGGGGTATGAGCTTTATCAGTCACAGTGAGGAAGAAACCATCTTTATTAAAGAGGGCATTTTAGTTAACCTGAAGTGGAAAGCCTCATTGTGAGAACAGATGTGATAGAAGAATTATGAGAAAGGGTATTATATTGGTGGATGAGCAGGATAAGCTGACCAATGCTGACCTCCCAAAAGTGAGTTGTAACTTTAGCATGTATTAATTATAGTGATTAATTGTATTGACATTGGAAATGGTGAAAAAGAATTCAATAGTTACCTATGAATGATCAGTTTTATTCATTTTATGAAAAATTATATACTTCTGAGGGAAAACAGGACACTGGTTCTTTCAAATCCTATTTATCTAAATTAAACTTACCTGATCTACGAGGACCTGGAGGGTCTCAGGATGCACCGATCTATGAGGACCTGGAAAATCTCAGGATGTACCGACCTAAGAGAGCCTCTGCTTCCTCAGGAGTTTGCGGAGGAGCTAGTGGAGTTGTTCAAATGAACCGGTATGGACTTGAAGGGCCGACATGGCCTGTTTCCATGCTGTAAACGATTATATGGTTATATGAGGGGGAAAAACCCAGCCGAAGACTCTACAGAAACAGAGCCCACAGAGGTGGACAAGCAAGGGGCTCAGTGGCTGAAGGAGTAACAACAGGCTGTGGGCTGCTGGAGAACAAGGAATCGGGACTGGGATCTGTGAGGTGCCGAGGGTGAGCAGGGGTCCTGAAGGGTCTTGGGAATTAGCAGTTTCCTGACCATATCAGAGGTCGGGAACCAGGAGCTCAGGTCACTACTGGAATAAATTTGAGGCTGTGCAGCTGCACGTTAATTAGCACAAGAGGCAAATCCATGGAAAGGTTCGAAGGTTCATTTTATTGTCACATAATTATACAATAAAAATGTGATATACATGACGCACTTCAACTTTTGTCTGCCATAAAGCAAAAAAAAGTCACCATGAGCATTGCCCGGTATCCTAACAATAAAAGAAAGAGAAGCAAAAGAGAGTTCCTTCAGACATAGACTCCAATTCAAACCATTGGCACATTAAGATCAGGAAGCCGTCAGCACCCTTGTGAATCCCATTTCTGGTACCTGGTTCCCATGAGCCAGTCTCCAGCAGACTGCGGCCTGTGTGGGTGCTATGACCACAAGTGTCTAGCTGTCAGGAGTGTGTGTGGGTTTTTCAACCACAAGTCACAAGCAGTCCACAGCCTGTGTGAGTCCTTCAGCAGCTGAGCCCCTCACTGCTCCACTGCCATGGTCACCTTCCCTGTAGGGTTGTCTCTATGCTTCTCCTTCTCAACGGATGGCTAGTCCACTGCTCCTCTAGATTCTGCAACCCCTTCTGGTATGCTGCCCAGCACAGGCGCAGATCCTGTGGTTGCAGGATTTTTTTAAAAAACCATCGGCCCCTTTAATGTCTCTGAAAGGACTCCCTTCTGCTTCTCTTTCCCATTGGTGGGGGCGCTGGGCTGGTGTTGTCTCTCTGCGTGCCTTTAGAGCAAACAAAAGTCAACAAAGTTTGTGGGTCATTGTTTGTTACTGCCTGCTGCAACTTTACTGAACACAATCAAAACGAGAGAGAGAGAGAGAGAGAGAGAGAGAGAGCCCCTAGCATGGTGTATGCTCCCTGCTAGTACTCAGTTCAACTAACGCGCCCTTGTGGGGCTCGCGCATGCGCAGTGTGCTGTTTTTAAAAATATTTTATTTACCATTTTAAATCATATGACATTAGTTATCATGTTTCGATACAAACATATAATTGAATACAACCCTCCCCCCCAACCTCCCTCATCCACCCAGCTAACACCCTCCCTCCTCCCCTACCCACCTACAAAGAAAGAAGAAAGGAGATCACCATTAAGAACAACAATGATCAACTTTTTAGCTGCGGAGACTGAGACGTCGACTGGAACAGACCAGGAGATTAAATTTTAATACCAAGAGTTTTTAAATATGGGCTCCATACTTTTACAAATAAATGATATTTATCCTCAAATTATACGTTATCTTTTCTAGAGGAATACAGGATTTCATTTCACTATGCCATCTTTGCATTCCTAAAAATAAATCAGATTTCCAAGTACTAGCCAAACATCTTTAGAAGCAGTCAGAGCCAAACGTAAAAATTCAATTTGATTCATAGTCAATCTCAATCCTAAAGTAATCGACTTAATGTCCCCTGTTGGAATCTAGGGGTGAAAACATTATGAAAGAAATGATTAATTAATAATTTTATATTTACTGCATGGTTCAGGGAAAAAGAGGAATGTGATTAAGTGGCAATCACAGCATGGAGCAAAGTTGGCTGAGCAAAATAGTCTGCTCCCAAATACAGGGAGAGGAAATGCGTAAAACGATTTAGGAGGAATGCTCAAACTGAAGGAGGTGGTGAGTAGCACAGGAGACACAGGCCAGACCAGAACAAAGAATGGCCTGCAAGAAACAAAGGGAATGGAAAACCAGTCTAGGAGGAAGATTAAGGGATGAGGAGGTGTTAAAGAGAACAGCAGAAATTGGCCAGACAGGAACAGAATGATGATTAGAAATATCTGGGGATGAATTAATTTCTGATCAAAACAACAGGATAGTCTGTCCTGGAGGATTAAGATGGGACCGCTACACCCCAGATATCTGCAAAACAGGAGATGACTTGTGATAACCCTTATGCAAAAAGATCTAGCAAAGGAAGCCAACTTTTGTTCTGTATGATAAGGTTGATCTATATAAACTGAGCCAACTGGACAATAGGGGTCAGTCTTGGGGAATAGCTCACTGTGCAGATGACCTTTGAACTAACGACTGACCCAGAGCTCTGTTAAGTTTTATTCTTGTGCTGTGTAATAAATTGACTGTTGAACCGAATACCTTCTCCTATCACTTCATTCAAAGAACACGCTGGACTCAGACCACACATAGACTAAATTAAGAGTAAGGTAAAGCTAGAGTCTGACAATTTGGTGACCACGACGTGATGAAGATGGAGAAGTGACGGAAGAAAAAGATACGAAACACCGGTCGATTGTGGTGTGGTGATAACAACAAGTGACCATTCTACAAAGGGAGGTAAGCAGACGCCTGTTTAAACGAAGTTCAGCTATTGGCAACGATAAAATTGTGTGTTGTCACTACTCTGCAAAAGCCCTAGTTAAAGCCAAAGAATAAAAGAAATGGGGGTTAGAGTCCCCCGTAAGGAGCGGGGGTTAGAGTCCCCTGCACAAAAAAGGGGGTTGGAGTCCCCCTAGTAGAACGGGGTTGGAGTCCCCTGTAGAAAAAAGAGGGTTAGAGTCCCCCTAGTAGAATGGGGTTGGAGTCCCCTCGTAGTGATCTCAAGAGATAGGTTTAGACACTTGGCCAATTAGAATAAGGTGTATTGTGATAGTTATTTGTTTCTATAGTGTGTAATAAGTATTTGATTAAGGATCGTGTACCATAGTAGTGTATAATAAGTATCTGTATAAGGCGTACTGTGTTATAGTTAATTGTTTCTATAGTGTATAAGTATCTGTTTAAGAATCGTATAGTGTATCATAATAGTTTATAATAAGTATTTGTTTAAGGATTGTGTACAGTGTGCCGCTGGTGTTTATAACAACGTGGGAAGGGTCGAAGTAGATTGCAGGGTGTCAAAATCCTACCAGGGGAGAGACCCAGTGAAGTATGAAGGGTAAAGGGTTAAAAATCGGAACAGAGATGGAAGGAGTAAATAGGGATGTAGGGCAAGAGCTCGGGGAAGACAGAGGAGTTCCCCCATCTGTAAACCGACAGTGGGAAAAAACAAGGAATCAATTACTGGGAGGATTACCGAAGGGAGAGGAGGTACAGGCTATGGCACGGTACGAACAGATATGGAAAGAGCTGCAGATTCAGGGGAAGGTACCGTGAGAGTTTGAAAAAATCCGGCTGGTACTGTACTTAGAAGCAGAGAGGGAAGCAGCCAAGGAGGTACAGGAACATGAGGCAAAGGGACAAGGATCTATATGGAATAAAAGAAGGCTTAAACAACAGAAAGAAGTGAAGGAACAGAGAAGGGCAGATTTACACAATATGACATTGGCTTGCATGGCTGTGGAAGCGAACCTTCAACATGATATTAAAAAGGGATCCCATATCACTAAGGAGAATACGGGGGAGGTTAAGCCGTCAGCCCCGCTATATCCAAAGTTACCAGAGACATTGCCACCACCTTATCCGATTCCACAGATGCCAGTGATGCAGATAAATGAGGGAATAGTGAATGTTACTGAATTAGCAGGTCACGAACTCCAGGAGGCGAAGGAGAGACTTAAGAGAGTTATGCAGGAAAGGGTGGAGGAAATGAAGGAGTTAACAAAGGAAATACAGAATGATGTATGTAAAGTAAGGGAAACTAGTATGCGACTGGAAAAAACAAATGAGAGAGAGCAAGAACAGACACTTGAGAATGCCTTCTCGGTAGGAATGTCAGAGGATCACACCACCCCCACTCCTCACAATAGACAAAAGGAGTCAGAGGATGAGGAGATCTTGACCTTTTTGAGTCAGTGTAAGGAGAGTTGGACGGATAAAGCAGGAGTACACCCAGCCACAGATCCCTTGAAGACTACACTTTTTAGGGCTGCAGTAACGAGCGGACTGCCAGCTGTAGTTAGGGAAGCGTTAGAGAATAACCCTGATATTCCTGGTTGCTCGAATGAGCAATGGGAAAAACATTTGACCCATCACATGAAACGTTACAGGGCTAAGCAAAAGGAGGACAAACAAACTACGGAGTCGGCACAAGTGCAACTCCTTAAGCTTCAATTGGAAGAGGCTAGGAAAAAGGCAAATGAGACAAAAAAGAATTCCTCAAAGGGTGCAAACCAGATGATTCAGCAGCCACCGCAGCCACCACAAGGGAATAATATGAGTTGGCACCCGGCCCCCATATTGGGCAGAATGGGAGGTCCAATGGGGGGATTCCGAGTAAGAGGGAGAGGTCGGGGTGCTGAATGCAGCCAGCCGTATGTTTTGTATGTGGTCAGCCAGGACACTGGAAGAGAGACTGCCCCCTAGTTTGGGGTCCTCAGGACACTGGGGGAAGGGGATATGGACCACCACAAAATGAGCATTGGGTCCAGCCCCAGAGATCGTCAGTGCCACCCCCGGTACATCAGGCACCCCATGCGGCTCTAGCTCCGAAGAGACAATTCCCTTTGCTGACAGAGGAGGAGCAATATTGCCCACAGTGACGGAGCCCGAGCACCCACGAGCAGGCTAGGTTGGCAGACCCTTTCCTGCAGATTAAAGTAATGGACATGGAAGTATCCTTTTTAGTGGATACAGGAGCCAGATTTTCAACACTCACTGGCGCTGAGTTTCAAGCTAAAACAGCTGATAGGGTTCTCGGGTATACCAGAAAATCTGCCGTTTTCTACACCACTAGTCACTTCTGTGGCAGAACAGACTTTTACAGATCAATACATTTTGTCAGCCAGGTGCCCTACCAATCTTTTGGGCAGAGACCTGTTGGTCAGGTGCGGAGCATCGATCCTTTGTGGACCCAGCGGAATAGAGGTCACCTTTCCAAATGGATATTCTATGAACTGTTCATTAACTACACTTCATTCCGGTTCTCAGATGTTGTTGGCGGCAGCTGGAGGATCCGCGTCTGAGGGACAATGGGCTGACATTTACTGGGGGCTGTTGGAACCAGAGGACCCACAGAAGGGAGGGCTGCTAAAGCTTTATAATCAATGGAAGCCGTGGATCCAGACGTTACACCCGTATACCCCTCCCTCGGACCCCCCCCCATATGACCCTCTTTTACGATAGGGATGGGGATGAAATGTATCAGCATGCCTTTTATGAAGAGGTAGAGGGCATGCTATGGGAAATTAATTCAGACTACATAGTGGTAGGAAAGGAGGGAGTGGCCGCTATGGTAGCACTGACATCTGAACAGCTGGAATGGTATGAGATGGCAGGTGAGGCCATTCCTCATGTCACCCTTGCAATTGGCACTACTCACCAGGCAAAAGATTTGGGACCGAAGTGTCGGAACTTGATGTCCCTAAGTGACTGGTCCGATACCCAAATACCGACAGTGCAGTTCTCCTCATCTGGTCAGGCATACAGGATTTTGTCTCCGACATATGATTGAGTCCTCCTTGAGCATAGACAGATTGAACGCTTTCATGGAAGAGAGAAGATGGATCACCCCGACTCGGCCCCTATGCTAATTCTCTCCCTGAGAACCTGTGGTCAGTAGGATCAGCAGATGTGGGTTTTTGTCAGCAGGTTGATCCCATAACCTTTGAACTGTCAGATTACACCCCAATTTGGCAGATGCAGTATCCCCACAAACCTGAAGCTGAGGAAGGTTTGGCAGATACCATTGATGACCTTATGTATTCAGGGGTGTTGGAACATTCGTGTTCTAGTTGGAATACACCCATCTTACTTGTTCCGAAACAGGACACGGGCAAATATCGGATGGCCCATGACTTAAGGCACATCAATGGTATTGTGAGAACACCCACAGTTTCAGTACCAAACCCATATACTGCCATGACTGCTTTAACCCCTAACCACAAGTGGTTCTCTTGCATAGATTTAGCAAATGCTTTCTTTTCCTTGCCGCTGGCAGAACCATTAAGAGATGTGTTCGTTCATGTATAGAGGTAGAAAGTTGCGGTATACTAGGCTTCCGCAGGGCTTTATCTTATCTCCAGGGATTTTCAATCAGGTGTTGAAAGAACAGCTGGGGGGGCTAGCACTGCCATGTGGGGTAGTTCTGATCCAGTATGTAGATGACATCCTATTAGCAGCACCTGATCATACTTCCTGTTTGGAGGCCACCTGTCTCCTGCTAGTGCAGCTGTTCAAGGCAGGCTTTAAAGTCTCTGGCTTAAAGTTGCAATGCTGCAGGCAGGTGGTCACCTTTTTAGGTAGAATGGTCTCAGCGAAAGGCACAGGGATTTCTCCTGCACATCGAACAGCGATACTACATCATCCAAAACCAAACAGTTAAGGAAATGCTTTCGTTTTTGGGTTTGTCTGGTTATAGTAGGCAGTTTATCCCATCGTATGGTGAGTTGACACATCCACTGCGAACTTTGGTGAATGAGCAGGGGATGAGGAATCTGGGAGCTACACTTGATTAAACTGCATAGGCTGAGATGAGTTTTATTCTATTGAAGCAAGCTCTTACAACAGCTATAGATTTGGCGATTCCAAATTATAAACTACCTTTCTTTTTGGATGTTTCTGAAAAAGCACACACAATTGATGGTGTTCTTTTTCAGAAAAAAGGGGGTGGAAGATGTGTGCTCATGTATGTGAGTATCACACTAGACCCAACGGAAGACAGACACCCACCATGTACGAGACATGCAGCGGGAGTAGCAAAGATTCTACAAAAGGTGGCACACATAGTAATGGGACACGGCCTGACGGTATTAACAACACATGGTATTGTAGCATTTGTGAGCTCGACAGCATTTACAATGACTTCGCTAAGGCAGACGAGACTAGAAAAGATCCTGAATGCTCCAAATGTTACGTTTACCCATGAAGGCATTAACATGGCAGACAATATGGGAGAGGGAGAACCACACTGTTGTGAGAAGAGGGTAGTAAAGGATATTAAAATAAGACCTGACTTACAGGCTACACCCTTAAGAGAACCAGATGAAACCTTGTTTACAGATGGGTGGTGTTACAGACACCCCACAGATGGATTGAAAGCTGCCTATGCGGTCGTACAAAAAATTACAGGAGGATTTGAAGAAATCATTACAGGGACAGTGAGAGGAAAGGAGTCAGCACAACTCACAGAACTACAGGGAATGATAGCAGCATTAGAATGGGCAGAAGAGAAGAAGGTCAATATATATACAGACTCGGCATATGTGGTAGGGACAATACAGGTTGAGCATTAGTCAATGGATTAGAAGTGGGTTTTTAACAGCAGCAAGGACCCCAATTAAACACGAGAAGGACGTTAGGAAACTGGCTGAGGCCCTCCTGAAACCAAGGGCATTAGCAGTTCTTAAATGTAAAGGACATGATAGAACAGATACGATGGTGGCTCGGGGAAATCAGGAAGCGGACATGGCCGCTAAAAGGGCAGCAGGATACGGCCCTCAGTTTATTATGATACAGGCAGACAGAACAGCACATGACTTATTACCACCGTGTAGGGTAGAAGTAATAATACAGGAACAAGCAAAGGCATCACCTCAGGAAAGGATGGTATGGGAGGAAAGGGGGGCAACCGAAGATCAAGGACTATGGAGATCGATAGACGGGAGGCCAGTTTTACCATCTGGACTCATGAAACCCCTCCTCAAGGAGGCGCATGGGCTAACACACTGTGGAAAGAAGCAGATGATAAGGTACTTGATACATTGGTGGCACCCCTTCCTGCCGGCGATGGTGGAGAACCATATTAGAGAGTGTGAGGTATGTATAACTTTCAATGTCAAGGCGACTGTAAAGCCACATGAAGGACAGTTCCCGTTACCTAAGTTACCAGGGCAAGAAATCGTACTTGATTATACAGACATGATTGAGAGGGTAAGTGGCTATCGATACCTCTTAGTAGCAGTAGATGTGTTCACAGGGTGGCCGGAGGCAATCCCTGCTAAAAGAGAAGATGCAAGGACAGTATGTAAATTTTTGATCAACCAGTATATTCCGAGACACGGATTTCCTAGAAAAATTAGGTCCGATAATGGAAGTCATTTTAAGAATAACGATCTACAGGAGGTAGAAGCGATGTTGGGGTTGAAACATGCCTTTGGAACGGTGTACCATCCACAATCCCAAGGGAAAGTGGAGAGGATGAACCAAACAATAAAAGGTAAGATCGGGAAAGTACAGGCACGGACCAAACTAAATTGGGTGGATGCTTTGCCCCTGGCATTAATGTCAATAAGGAGTTCGGTAAGTTCTGTGACAGGATTTACTCCATATGAACTACAAACGGGGCACCAGTTTCCGGGACCGGGAGCCGGAATTCAGACTACGAAGAATGAGGTAAGTTCAATGGGATGCAAGCTTTATTATGATAAACTAACGGCTCTGGTGTCAGATTTTTCACAACAGGTCACAAGTCCCAACAGAGAAGGGGTAACACCGATACCTTCAGTCGCGGAGTGGGTTCTGCTAAAGGTCATCAAAAGAAAGTGGTCGGAGCCCAGGTGGACAGGACCCTACAGAGTGGTGGAGAGGACGTCCCACACGGTTCGACTACAGGGAAAAGGCGAGACGTGGTATCATTGGAGTCAGTGTGCAGCAACGGACCCACCTACACGGACACTGGAACAGATTCGAACGGAGGTGACTGAGAACCTGTGAAGCAACTACGGACTAAGAACTTATTGAACGGCTCCCTTTAAAGAAACTATTGGATTACGGTGACTGTATTTCAGTATTTGAAATGATATTTCTACATTGAAGTCAACAGAATTTAGGGGGCTGTGATGGACACTATGTGGGGACTATGGGTGATGTTGTTCCTAGCCCTTGAAGCATCTGGAGAAGGAAACAACTGTACAAAGTGTTTGTGGTCAGCCTGGGAGGCCCATAACGAACCGAAACAGTACTTTGCGGATTGGACTGACGTTCCTGAACACTGTGTTGGGGCCCCCACTGGACTGAAGTGTGTTCATAATGGCCAAGTTTGTGAGGTTAAGTTTAACAAGAGGTCGGAGATGCAGGTCCTTGCAAAAACTCCTGAGGTCTTGGTCCCATAAGTTAACTGGTGGTTGGTCTCATTTTCATGAGACCAAAAGGGGGACTGTTGGAATCTAGGGGTGAAAACATTATGAAAGAAATGATTAATTAATAATTTTATATTTACTGCATGGTTCAGGGAAAAAGAGGAATGTCATTAAGTGGCAATCACAGCATGGAGCAAAGTTGGCTGAGCAAAATGGTCTGCTCCCAAATACAGGGAGAGGAAATGCATAAAACGATTTAGGAGGAATGCTCAAACTGAAGGAGGTGGTGAGTAGCACAGGAGACACAGGCCAGACCAGAACAAAGAATGGCCTGCAAGAAACAAAGGGAATGGAAAACCAGTCTAGGAGGAAGATTAAGGCATGAGGAGGTGTTAAAAAGAGAACAGCAGAAATTGGCCAGACAGGAACAGAATGGTGATTAGAAATATCTGGGGATGAATTAATTTCTGATCAAAACAACAGGATAGTCTGTCCTGGAGGATTAAGATGGGAGCGCTACACCCCAGATATCTGCAAAACAGGAGATGACTTGTGATAACCCTTATGCAAAAAGATCTAGCAAAGGAAGCCAACTTTTGTTCTGTATGATAAGGTTGATCTATATAAACTGAGCCAACTGGACAATAGGGGTCAGTCTTGGGGAATAGCTCACTGTGCAGGTGACCTATGAACAAACGACTGACCCAGAACTCTGTTAAGTTTTATTCTTGTGCTGTGTAATAAATTGACTGTTGAACCGAATACCTTCTCCTATCACTTCATTCAAAGAACACGCTGGACTCAGACCACACATAGACTAAATTAAGAGTAAGGTAAAGCCAGAGTCCGACACCCCTTACAAAAATAACATTGGATCAAGCGGTAAATTTACTTTTAATACTCGCTCCAAAATCAATTGAACTTGTAACCAAAAATTCTTAACCTTATATGTCCAAGTTGAGTGAAAAAAGTACCTAGTTCTTGTCCACATCTAAAACATAAATCTGAAGAACTTAATTCAAATTTATTTAATTTCTGAAGGAGTTAAATACAATTGATGTGAAAAATTATATTGCACTAATCTATATCTTACATTTATAACCTTAGTCATACTATCCTTACACAAATTTCTCCAAACATTTTCATCTGTCTTTCTATTTAAATCAAGTTCCCATTTCATTCTTGATTTATGAACATTCAACGTAGGCATTTTATTTTGTAATAACTTATACATCTCAGAAATAAATTTATTTGTTTCTTCCTTAGTGAGCAATAATTTTAAAAAGATTGCCTAGGTAATTTTAATCTATGTCCTAAATTCTCCAACAAAAAAGTTTTAACCTGATAATAACCAAAAAAAAGTATGACTGGGAACTTGAAACTTCTCCTTCATTTCATTGAAAGATAAAAAAAAACCTTCCCTGCTTCAAAACAATCTTCAACTTTTTAAATCCGCAATTGATTGTATATTCTCAAAAACTGATTATTGACAGTAAAAGGAAAAAAGTTTATTCTGATATAAAGGCATTTTCTCTGAAATCTTTCTCTTCCCACCTGTCTGATAATCAATTTTATTACATGGTTCAATTAAATATTTTAAAATTGGTGGATCTATACCAGTTAAAAATTTTGAATTACAGTTATAAATAAATTCAGCCATAAACTTATCATTAATTTTATCTATTTCTATATTCGTCCAAATAGAAGATTTATTTAGATCAAACATTGCATTAATAAATTTCAATTGAACAGCCTTATAATAATTCTGAAAATAAGGAACTTGCAAACCACCTAATTCAAATTTCCAAGTTAATTTCTCCAAAGATACCCTATTCATTTTCCCTTTACATAAAAATTTTCTTACAATTAAATTAAGGTCTTTGAAAATTTTTTAGAGTATTAAACAAGGAATAGATTGAAAAAGATATTGGATCCTCGGAAAGATATTTGTTTTAATACAATTCACTCCTCCTATGAAAGTAATAGGTAAATCATTCTATTTAAATCATCTTTAATTTTATTAAATAATGGAACATAATTTAACTTATACAAATTATCTAAATTTTTATCAATTCTAATACTTAAATATTTAATCTAATTATTTGTCCACCTAAATTGAGCTACACATTTACAGTGATCATAATCTCCTACTAACAGCATAATTTCACTTTTATCCCAATTAATTTTATAACCAGATATTTTTCCTTTTATATAAAGAAATTAAAGAATTTTCATGATCTGTTATATAAATCAATACATCATATGCAAATATACTAATTTTATATTCCTCTTCATTCACTTTAATTCTTTTAATACCAACATCTTGTTTTATTGATAGTGCCTGCGGTTTAATTGCTAAAACAAACAATGCAGGAGATAAAGGACAATCTTGTCCAGCTGATCGTGTTAATGAAAAAGGAGAGAGTTGTCTATTAGTGACTACTTTAGCCATAGGATTCTTATATAAAGCTTTAATCCAATTCATAAACTTTGACGCAAATTGAAACCTTAAATAAATAATTCCATTCTAATCTATCAAAAGCCTTTTCTGCATAGAACAAGTCTAATGCTGTCTCTGAGAACTATGTATTAAACTAATTAATTTAGCTTCATTATCAGCAGAATATCTTTTTTAAATAAATCCAGATTGATTTAAATGGACCAACTCAGGTAAATATTCATTTACTCTATTAGCCAAAACCTTAGCAACAATTTTATAATCAACATTTAATAGGTCTATAAGACTCAGGTTTTAATAAATCTTTATCTTTCTTAGGTATTATTGTTATGCCAGCATTTGAAAAAGATTCAGGTAAAGAACAAGTTACAGTTGCTTGTTTTAATACTTCTATTAATAAAGGCATCAATAAAACTTTAAATTTTTTATAAAATTCAGACGTAAATCCATCTTCACCAGGAGAAGCTTCTGTAAGAAATCCTTAATTTCTTCTTTGTTATTCAATGATTGAGATGACTATAACTTAGTATAATACTCTCTAAGGAAATCATTTATATCCTATGGTTTATAAGTAATTTTCAAATTCTTTTAAACAGCATTAATAACCCTGATGCTTGCTCTGTTTTCAATTGCCAAGTTAAAACCTTATATGCTCGTTCTCCCAACTCATAATATTTTTGTTGAGTTCTATCAATTAATTTCTCAGTCCTATGTCTGAATTAAATTATAATGCATTTTTTAATTTATCAATTCTAACCTCTTTTTTCCAGATGGTTTTTTGTAAATTTTTTTGAAAATCATAATTTCTTTCTCTAATTTATCTACTTCTTTAAGAGAATTTTTCTTAATTTTTGGGCTGACTGGATTGTCCAAGGTAATCCTTTCTACAACCTGATGGCTCAGTACTAGACAGCCTCCCTTAAGGAACAGATTAAGTCCAAATTAATTATCTTTATCTTCTTTGATGTTGACGGTGGAATTTTTTATGTGCACTGAGCAGATGGAGAAACATTTTGTATCTCATCCAAGTTCACAAGTTCCTTGATCTTTCAATGCCTCTTTAGTAGAGGGGTTAAGGATCTGAACGCATTAGTACTTTAAACAGGAATGGGATTCCAACTCAGAAGAGGGCAATGATTGAAACAATGGCCAATAGTGCAGGCATTGTGGTGCTACACTGGCTTTCACCTCTGAGCTTTTTATCTACGCAGTCTAGTTGTTTGTGATCACCTCCTCATGATAGGAAACCACACAAACCACACAAACCAGGTTAACATTTGGGGGAAAAACTGTTAAAGTTAAGAAAAGAAGCCAGGAGCTGAGGTTGCATGGCCAACACTCCACTCAACACCTATAGTGGATGAACAAACTTGTTCTGAAGTTGGAAACTAGAAGCCAAAAAAAACAAAATATCATTCTGCTGGGGGAATGCAGTGAGTTACAAGAATGCAACAAAGAGGAGATGGCCATTCAGCCCATCAAGACTCTACCTACCAGCCTTTTCCCCATCACCCTCAATTCCCCATATCTTCATAAATCCATCTCTGCCCTAAACATATTTAATGAGGCAGCTTTTACTGCTTCCTTGGTTAGAGAATTCCACAGATTCCCTACTCTCTGGGAGAAGCAGTTCCTCATCTCATTCTAAATCAACTTCCACAAATCTTGAGACCATGTTCTAGGTCTAGTCTCACCTCCCAGTGGAAACAACCTCCCTGCTTCTATCTTGTCTATTTGTTTCAAAATTATATATCTCTCTGCAAGATCTCCTTCATGTAGTTGCACAATGGCTTCAGGTCTGAGGCAAATTCTTGATCCAAAGCATCAACTGTTCATTTCCCTCCACAGACTCTGCCTGACCTGCTGAGTCCCTCCAGAACTCTGATTTGTGCTTCAGATTCCATTGTGATGTGACAAGGACAGGCGTCCACTTGAAGGTATGGATTGTGGAGGGTCATGTGACCTCTCCATCTGGCACCTAGTCAGAAGTCTCGTCACCTGCCAATCAAGGTTGGACTCTGCCCACCCATTAGTGCACACCTGACCACTGGCCCCTTTAATTCACTTACTGATTACTTGGGTCGGACTCTCCATCTTACTGCACTTTAAAAACCTACCACGTGCAGCAGATCATCTTTGCTCCTTGGTCCTGTCTACAAACGCTACTTTACACCAGTCATGAACTGTGGACATCGCTGGAGGAGTTGTTGGTGAGGTAGGCACTACCCTTAGAGTGGGACCATAGTATCATGTGGGAATATTTGGCATTGAGCCATACCCCATTGGTACAGGGAACTAGGAGTGTGTTTTAAGTTCCTGTCTTGCAAGAGTGTTAGTTGCCGAATATTACTGCACATGTGTAATAGAGAGAGAGAGAGAAAATGAGAGAGTAGGCAGCCACTGGCATCGGAGGTCGCTGTATCCGATGTGAATGCCTATATTGTTTTAGTGTCAAAAGTTATTTTGTGTTTTCCCCATTATGATTTCCCTGTGTGTGCAATAAAGATCATCCTTTGTTTGTTTGCCTGTGTCTGGACTCGCTTCTTTCTGACCCCACCGATCATGATTTAATTTCACGTAACAGTGGTTTTTAAGTAAACGTTGGACCGAGGTTCTTCTTCTTTGAAAAGATATCAGGTATTCTCAACAAACCTCACTACAGCCACCCTTCATTTAACATCTCATTTAAAGGATTGGATATTTTATTATGTCCCGAAAAGACGTTCACAGCCTTGACCTCAAGTTTTGGTGCCTTGGATGTTCACTGAATCCAATAAGGTCTCATTTACTGGATAACACAGCATCTTTACCTGTTGCTCTTCCTGGTTACTGGTGTTTTCTTCGCTGCCACTGAATGAGCTCGTGACTGGGCCACGCGGACTTGTGTCCTGCGAACTGTTCATGGTGGTGTCACTGTCACTGGAGTGTGAAAACCTCTTGACATTTAAATCTTCGGAATACGAAGACACAAAGAGGGTAATGTCATCAAAATCGACCTCAGTCGTGGATCCCTCAGTCGACTGGACATTCTGCCTGACCACAGGGTGATAGGGTCTTAGGAATGAGGAATACACATAGCCTTGTGTCACTGTACAGAGGCAAGAACAGGTACATTCATTCATTAATACTCCATCAAAATGCATGCAACAATGAAGAAAACAAATTCAATCAAGTATCTCCCAAAAAGCATTCCCCCAGTACCTGCACTGTTCGAATGCAGTTCTGATCTCTGAGTGAGAAGTGTTCCAACTGTCCTACAGTCCAACACTCTCTTAGTAATGCCCCCTACAGCACATCCACCCCCTCAGTAATGTCCTTTTGGTACAACATTCCCTCAGTAATGCCCCCTACGCACATCCACCCCCTCAGTAATGACCTCTTGGTACAACGGTCCCTTAGTAATGTCCCCTACAGCAGATCCACCCCCTCAGTAATGTCCTCTTGGTACAATACTCCCTCAATATGCCCTCTACACTGTTCCCTCCAAGCTGTGTGTGTCTGTGTGCGTGCACACACATTTTGCAACCAGTCCACAAAGGAAATTAACGTGTGCACAAAAGGTTAGTTACCTAAAATAATGTAGTAATTAATAATTATACTTATTGAATTGCACAAGCATTCAGTGCGCATATACTTTTGTCACAGGAAAAAAAAATGTGCACATTAGATTTTTGTGCACACTGACTACTAAAAATTAGAGGGAATATTACCTACAGTACAACACTTTCAGCAACACCCCCTTACAGGACAACTCTCTGTCAGTAATGCCCCTCCTAATACTAACAACTTTCTTTGTACTGCCCCCTCCTACAACACTCTACTCCTTCAGTCTCCCCCTCCAATGTTCCATTGCTCCCTCTGAGCTGCCCCTCTGACAAGACAGCACTCTCTTGGTACTGTCTCCCACATTATGCCCATCGACAATGCACCAAATCCCTGATGCTACAACTCCAGGGATCAGCCATTTGCAGCCCTAGCTCAGAGGTAAGGCATTCGCTTAGTACCATGTGCGCCAACACTGTGTACCTTAAACACTGCACCATGGTCAGACTTTATGATTAAGTATCTGGAATAGGTCAGTACCAAAGTTTATGGCTCACAGCAAACAACATAAACTGCTGGAGGAACTCTGCAAATCAGGGAGAATCTGTGGAGGTAGGATGGTCAATATTTCAGGTTGAAATCCTCCACCAGGATTCTACCCCCACAGATTCTGCCTGACTTGCTGAGTTTCTCCAAAAGTTTGTTTTTGCTCCAGATTCCAGCATCTGCAGTCGTTTGTGACTCCTGAGTCAGACATGAGTCTTTGGAATAATCCCATAATTGATAGTCTTATTGTCATACACATTGTACAATATACATATTGTTGCAGAATGGGTTAATAAAATTATGATAAAAGTGATAGAAGTGTGGGGGGGGGGTTTAGTTTAGGTATTAGTTTACATTCCACAAGAGACATTAATGTTTTCACAAAAGACATCTTATTTGAAATGCAAGAGCTATATAGCAGAGGTTCCATGTCTATGGTGATTGTGAAGAGTCACAAGTAGGTGCTAATTGGACTGATGTTGTGGAATTTAAATGGACTATTGTCTTTAAAGGACAGATGTTCTGGCTCAGAAACTGATTAATCTTTTGCCAGTGCCAGCGATCTAAGATTGCCTGGGGGTTGGGATCTTCTGCAGGACAGAGGCAGGCAGGTGAGAGGTTAGAAGTTGGCACGGAGGGTGCTGAGAGAAAGTTTAGTGGGCAGGAGAAAGGCAGGGAGTGAGGAAGGACTGATGATTTAAATTATACCTCTTTTAATGCCAGAGGCTTGTCAGGTAAGGCAGATGAACTTGGGGCATGGATAAACACATATGACCTGGACGCGGTAGCCACCACTGAAACCTGGCTAGAGAGGGGTAAGACAGGCAGCTGAACATTCCAGGGTACAGGTGCTTCAGGAGGGACAGAGATGGTGGTAAAGGTGGAGAGGGTGTTGGGTTATTGGTTGAGGAGGATGTCACGGCCATGGCCAAAGGTGACTTTGCAGAAGGGTCACCCATGACGCTGTATGGTTGAATCTGAGGATAAAGAAAGGCAGGATCACCTTGTTGGGGTGTATTACAGGCCCCCAAATAGACAATGGGAGTTAGAGGAGCAAATTTTCCAGGAGATAGCTGCCATTTGTAGGTCAAATAAGGTTGTCATAATCAGGGATTTTTAACTTTCCATATATTGAAAGGGAAAGTTATAGTGAAAAAGGTTTCAATGATGTGGAATTTGTCAAATGTGTTCAGGAAAGTTTCCTTTGGCAATATACAAAGGATCCCACAAGACAACATTTGATTTCGACTTGGAAAATTGGGAAGTGGATGAAGTGTTTGTGGATAAGCCTTTGGGACCAGCAATCATTGTTCTGTGAGGTTTAAGTTAGTTATGGAGAGAGATCAGCTGGACCACCAGTTGAAATTCAAAATTGGGGAAGTATCTAGACGTGCAGCATGAATTGTTCCACAAAGCCCACAACAGGGAGGTATAGCTGGGACCCAAGTAGGTACCCATGGTTACTCCTTTGAAGAAAGTGGATTGAGTCAAAGGAGAAGTTATTAGGAGTGAGAACAAATTCTACCAGGTGGAGGAGGGTGGCCTTTTACTTGGACCAGTCAATGGTAGTGACTTGAGAAGAATCAGTATTACAGTAAAGCAGGTGCTGAAGGTCCTGATGTATATGTGGAGAAATCTCCTGGGCCTGATCAGATATATCCGAGAACACTATGGGAAGCGAGAGAGGGAATTGCAGGTGTCCTGGCTGAGATTTATGAGTTGTCTTTAAGTACACATGAGGTGACAGAAGACTGGAGGGTAGCAAATGTTGTGCTTCTATTCAAGAAAGGCTGCAAGGAAAAGCCTGGGAACTACAGGCCAGTGCTCCCAACATCTGTGGTGTATGAGTTACTGGAGAGTATGCTGAGGGTGAAGATGTACATGCACTTGGATGGACAAAGGTGGATCATGGATAGTCAGCACAATTTTATAACTGGGAGGTCATGTCTCACAAATTTGAGTGAGGTTTTGAAGATGTGACCAAGGTGGTTGAGGGCAGAGCTGTAGGCATTGTACATATGGATTTCAACAAAGCATTTGATAAGGCTCTGCAAGTAGGCCACACGAGAAGGTTAGATCGCATGGGATCCAAAATGAGATAGCAGATTGGACAGAAAACTGGCTTCGTGGAAGAAAGCAGTGGGTGATGATAAAGGGTTGTCTTTGAACTGGAGATCTAAGACTGGTGGTTTGCCACAGAGTTCGGTGCTGGGCTCATTACCATTTGTCATCTACATCAATGATTTGGATGGAAACATATGTGGCATAAGTGGCAAGTTTGCAGATAATACTAAAGTGTCTGGTATTGCAGAGAGTGAAGATGGTCGGCAAAGATTGCAGCAGGATCTTGATTGGATGGGGAGGTTTGCAGAGGAATGATTGATGCAATTTCATATAGGGTAGCACTGTTGGTGTAGGTGTTAGCGCAATGCTGTTACAGCACTAGTGACCCAGCTTAGAATTCAGCACTGTCTGTAAGGAGTTTGTACATTATCCCCATGTCTGCATGGGTTTCCTCCTGGTGTTCTGGTTTACACCCAACCTTCAAGACGTACAGGATAGAAGGTTAATTTGAGTGTAATTAGGCAACACAAGTTTAAACGGCTGAAGTTGGCTTCTACCACGCTGTAAGAACATTTAACTTAAATGTGAGGTGTTGCATTTTGGGAGGTTTAACATGGGTAGGACCTGCACAGTGAATGGTTGGGATTGGAAGAGTGTTGTTGAGCAGTGGAACTGAGGAGTACCAGTACACCAGTACAGAAAGTGGCATAAGTGGCATTACAGGTAGATAGAGTGATCAGAAATGTTTTCAACACATTAGACAGAGTATTGCCTACAGAAGGTGGGAGTTACAGTTACAGTTGCATAAATGCTGGGTGAGACTACATTTGGAGTATTGTGTTCAATTTTGCTCACCATACTACAGGACAGATGTAGTCAAGATGGAGAGGGTGTAGAGAAGATTTATGAGGAATGTTGCTTGGATTCAGGGGCCTGAGCTACAGGGACCAGTTGATCAGGCTGGGCTTTGTTCCTTGGAGCACAGGAGGGGGAGGGGTGATCACATAAAGGTGCTCAAAATCATGAGAGTAGATTGGGTGAATGCAGAGAGTCCTTTGCATGGAGTAGAGGAAAGTAGGTTTAAGGTGAGGGAAGAGAGATTTAACAAGAACTTGAGATGTAACTTTTTAAAAGATCAATAGATAATGAATATTTAGTTATGCTAAAGTATAAATAAGAAGCTTTGCAATAGTGCAAAGTCCTTTGTGGTGTCAAAGCACTTCCATCATAAGGTAAGATACATGACTGGCCATTTCCTGGAGAACACAGAGAAGGAAAACAAACCTCCAGTGTCAACAAACCACCTGCTGACACTACCCATGGGGTCCTCCTTTTCAAGAACTGCCACAATTTCCCCTTCATGGAGAGACGCGTCTAAGTCTTGGGTGGCATTGAATTTCCTCTTTGCCTGGTACAACTTATCAGGCCTGTATGTTGACAGGAGTTTCGTCCTTTGGTCTTGGGTCTGATGGGGAGCCATGGGCTTCAGAGAAAACAGAACATATACCAGTCATACTTCAGAAAAACTTCATACACAAGCATATCATAGAAATTGTGTATAAGATTGTGAGAGGCATAAATAGGGTGGATAGCCAGCACCTTTTTCCAGAGGACATCTGTTTAAGATCTACTGATGAAAGTTTAGAGGTCAGAGGTTATTTTTACAGAGAGTGGTGGGTGCCTGAAATGCACTGGTGGTGTGGTGGTGGAGACTGGTACAATAGGAGCTTTAAAAGACTCTTGGATAGGCTCATGGAGGTCAGAAAAATGGGTGTCTGGGGATGAGGTAGGGGTTAGATTGATGTGGAATTGGTTTACATAGATTGGCACAACATCGTGGGCCAAAGGGCCTATGCTGTAATGTTCTCTGTTCTGAGTTCTAAATAAATAGTGGTTCATATATTGTAACTGCCACTGAATGTGCCTGGAAAAGTTCAAAAAGTTGCATAAACTTTCATTAAGGTATGAGCCCTTCATCAAGGTATGAGCAAAATGTAGGCAGGCACCTGAACAAAATAGAGGAGGGGGAGGGGCATGGGAGGAGCACAATCCCACAGGCAGGAGGTAATAGGTGATAGAGGGCACACCAGCAAACAGGTAGAGGGGGATGGCTCTTATGAATTAAGAAAGAAGGGAGTGGAGGGGTGGAGGAAAGGAGACAGAAGGATGGGGAAGAGAGGGAGAATGGAGAATAGGTTAGCAGAAACGAGAGAAGTTGATGATAATGCCATCCAGTTGGAGAGTGCCCAGATGGAATATTCGGAGTTGTTTCTCCAATCTATGGGTGGCCTTGGTTTGATAATACATCAGGCCATGAATAGACATGTCAGTGTGGGAGTGGCTTGCAGAACTAAAATAGTTGGTCACTGGGAGATCCCTGTCATTGATATGAACAGAGCGAAGGTGCTCAGCGATGCGATCTCCCAGTCTGCGTCCAGGCTCTCCGATGTAGAGAAGGCCACAATAGGTGCACTGGATGCAGTAGATGACTCCTTCCCTCTCCATTCACAGAGCCATTTTCACCCCCCCCCCCCCTCTGTTTGTTGGTGTGCCCTCTCTCCCTGATCCACCTATTACCTGCTGCCTGTGGGACTATGCTCCTCCTCTTTCCCCTCCCCCTCCACCATTTTGTTCAGGTGCCTGCCTACATTTTGCTCATACCTTGATGAAGTGCTCATACCCGAAACATTGGTTATGAATCTTTATCTTTTCTATATAAAGTAGACGGTTTGACCTGCTGAGTTTCTCCAGCTTTGTGTATTTTTACTCATAGTACTCATGTAATTGTGGGTTTTCTCAACCTACCTCATCCATGGGGGGAGGAGTCACTTGATGGAGTAGTGGCCGGTTGGGAAAACCAGCCCTCTCCAGGAAAATAGAAAAAAAAGTCAGGAAAAAGCAAAGCATAACAGAGATAAAGTTCAAGAAATAGAAGATAAAGATACAGAGAAGAGAAAGAAGATGGCTTCCAAGAAGGAGAAAGTAAGAACAGCTGGAAAAAAGAAGTTAAAAAGTTGCCGGAGAAGAAGGAAGAAGGCCTCACTTGCAGGAAGGAACAGGACGCTGTGGTGACGAGGAGCGCCTGACCCTTAAGGTCAGTACCAGCCCTGCAGAGTCGTGACGCACCAGCTGGTACACTACAAAAATGGCTCTCAGAGCCAAACAAAAGTGCGAAAAGTCGCACATGCACAGTGTGCAATCATAGGAGAAAGAGGACACTGGTGGGAAGGGGGCTCAGTAGAGGAGCGGGCTGTCACAGACCAAGCAGCTGAGAGATGCCCGACGCCAGGGCTCTCAGCTGGAGGACAAGGAAGACAGCAGAAGAGGATGCGACAAAACAGACATGCAAGATAGACGGAGGAAAGATCGACAAGAAGACCAACGTCAAGAAGTACAACAGACGAGCAGCCCAAGAGGGGAGGAACAGCAACAAGACTCCCAGCAAGAAGATGACCAACAAAGAGATACAAGCAGCTCATTAGGAAAAACAGAAGAGACACAGACCCAAAGAAGAGAAGAAGACACAAACACATATACAGACACAGAAGAAGACCAAGATCTTCACAGAGAAATAGAAGGTAAAACTGATGGACAAAGAGAAATAAAAGGTAAAACTGATGAACAGAATATTGATAAAGTCTTTTTTGAAGAACAAATGAGATCACTAAAAGAATGGTTGTCATTAGAGTTTAATGTAATTAGAAGGAAAATGAAAAGTACAGAAGATAAAGTGCAAAGGTTAGAACTGGTAATGACGGAAATAGGGAAAAGAGTAGAGAATGGGAAGATCGGGAAACGGCTGTAGAAATGGAAGTAAATGACAAGAGAAAAATTGGAAGAAAGTGACTAAAAAATTAAAGAGACACAAGAGTTGATATCTGAGAAAATTGATATGTTGGAAAATTATAGTAGGCGAAACAACATAAAAATAGTGGGCCTGACAGAAATGCAGGAAGAAATGGAAATAGAAAGGGCACACAGAGCATTAGCTCCGAAACCACAGACACATCAAAAACCAAGATCCATCTTAGTAAAATTTTTGAGATATACGACAAAAGAAAATATACTGGAACGGGCAAGGAATAAAATTAGAGAAGATAATAAACCATTGGAATACAAGGGTCAAAAAATATTTTTTTACCCAGACATAAGTTTTGAACTCTTAAAGAGAAGGAAGGAATTTAATACAGCGAAATCAACTTTATCAAAAAAAGGTTACAAATTCATATTAAGACATCCAGCCATGCTTAAAATATTTATACCTGGGGAGCAAAACAGACTGTTCTCAGATCCAGAGAAAGCGCAAGAATTCCAGAACGTTTGCAGGACAGGAGAAGAGGTGAAGAGATGTAACAAGAATGAAGAACGGAGATAAAGTATATATAAAGATGTAAAAATAATGGATATGTAAAGAACTAAAGAAGGAAAAGAGAAGGGAAGGAAGGGAGTAAAGAAAAAAAAGGAAGAGAGAGAGGTTTGTTATATGTGATTTTAAAAAAGTGTTTTCTGGAGAGGGCTGGGTAGAGGGGGAATAACCATCACTGCAAAATCAGTTGACGCTGCAAACAAGATCACAACCCAAATGAAAAGGGGAGTTGTGGTGGCCTGGCAAGGGGTATGGGGCAACTCAGAGAGGGGGGGAACTTTTGGGGTTAAGGTATTAGTGTATGTGGGAACTGCGGGGGTACTTTATGTCTTAAATGTGTTGTCGTATATTAAGTGTAATTAGAGAAAACTAAGAGAATAAAATAGGGAAAAGGAGGATGGAGGTGGCAAAGAAATGGAAAAGAAATGTATGCAAGATATAAGATGGCCATGTTGAACTATATGACTATAAACATTAATGGAATACATAACCAAATTAAAAGGAAGAGGCTACTAAATTTATTGAAGAAGGAAAAAATAGATATAGCATTTGAGCAGGAAACACAACTATCTGAAGCGGAACATAACTAACTAAAGAGAGACTGGGTAGGACATGTAGTGGCAGCATCCTATAATTCAAAAGCTAGAGGTGTAGCCATACTGGTTAACAAAAATGTACCAATCAAAATATAGGAGGAAATAATAGATCCGGCAGGGAGGTATGCAATGATAAAGTGTCAGATACACTCAGAATTTTGGAATTTGCTCAATATATATGCACCTAACGAGAAGGATCAAAAGTTTATGGAGAATATTTTTTTGAAGATTGCAGACACACAAGAAAATATATTGATAGGAGGCGATTTTAACCTTAATTTGGACCCAATGTTAGATAAAACTGGACAAAAGACAAGTAAAAAGAATAAAGTAGCCAAATTTATGTTTAAATCAATGCAGGAAATGAAACTTTTGGATATATGGAGGAGGCAACACCCAAGAGAGAAGGAATTTTCATACAATTCAAGTAGACACAAAACTTACTCAAGAATTGATATGTTTTTGTTGTCAGCCCACATTAAAGGGAGAGTTAGGAAAACTGAGTATAAAGCTAGACTACTATCAGATCGTTCACCTCTATTATTAGCAATAGGACTGGAGGACATCCCACCAAGAACTATAGATTGAAGTTAAACTCCATGCTACTTAAAATTTAGGGAGTTTATTGAACGCCAAATTAAAACATATTTTGAAATAAACACGGGATCAGTGAAAGACCAATTTATATTATGGGACGCAATTAAAGACTTCATTAGAAAGCAGATAATAAGTTATGTGACTAAGATGAAAAAGGATTACAATTGGGAAATAGAGCAGTTGCAAAGGGAGATAGTAAGTATAGAAAAGGAATTCGTAAAAAAGGATGATATAACAAAAAGGAGAGAATTGACGGACAGAAAAATTAAATACGAAACATTACAAACGTACAAGGTGGAGAAGAACATAATGAAAATAAAGCAAAAGTATTACGAATTGGGAGAAAAAAAACATAAAATATTAGCCTGGCAACTTAAAACAAAACAAGCTAAAAGAACGATACTGGGATCAAGGAAAAAGGACAAATAAATTACATATAAGCCAACAGAGATTAATGAAAATTTTAAGGAATTTTATGAACAATTGTATCAAACTGAGAACGAGGGGTAAGATAATAAAATAGAGGAATTTTTAGCTAAAATTGAACTGCCGAAATTGTAAGAAGAGGAACAAAACAAACTAATAAAACCATTTGAAATAAAGGAAGTACAGGATATATTAAAAAAGCTGCCGAACAATAAAACACCAGGAGAGGATGGATTTCCAATAGAATTTTATAAAACATTTAAAGAGTTATTAATTCCTCCTCTCCTGGAAGTAATGAATCAGAGAGAAGAAACATAAAACTTGCCAGATTCATGTAAGATAGCAATTATTACAGTAATACCAAAGACAGGGAAGGATCAACTAACACCAGCATCATATAGACCAATACTTCTACTTAACTCAGACTATAAGATAATAGCAAAATTATTAGCAAACAGATTGGCTGATTGTGTACCTAAAATAGTAAAACAAGATCAAATTGGATTTATTAAGAAAAGACAAACAGCGGACAATGTCTGCAAACTTATTAATCTAATCCACGCTGTTCAAGGAAATAAGAAACCAACAGTGGCTGTTGCTCTAGATGCAGAAAAAGCCTTTGACAGAGTAGAGTGGAATTACTTATTTAAAGTATTACAGAAATTCAATCTACCAGAAAAATATATAAATTGGATTAAAGCATTGTACAATGGACCGTTGGCGAAGATAACAATAAATGGATATGTATCAAGTCACTTTAAATTAAGTAGGTCAACGAGACAGGGATGTCCACTATCCCTCTCACTGTTCGACTTAGCAATAGAACCTTTGGCAGAACTGATAAGAATAGAAAATAAAATAAAAGGGATAAAAATAAAGGAGAAGGAGTATAAAATCAGCTTATTTGCACATGAAATCATAGTCTTCTTCTTTGGCTTGGCTTCGCGGACGAAGATTTATGGAGGGGGTAAAAAGTCCACGTCAGCTGCAGGCTCGTTTGTGGCTGACAAGTCCGATGCGGGACAGGCAGACACGATTGCAGCGGTTGCAAGGGAAAATTGGTTGGTTGGGGTTGGGTGTTGGGTTTTTCCTCCTTTGCCTTTTGTCAGTGAGGTGGGCTCTGCGGTCTTCTTCAAAGGAGGTTGCTGCCCGCCAAACTGTGAGGCGCCAAGATGCACGGTTTGAGGCGTTATCAGCCCACTGGCGGTGGTCAATGTGGCAGGCACCAAGAGATTTCTTTAGGCAGTCCTTGTACCTTTTCTTTGGTGCACCTCTGTCACGGTGGCCAGTGGAGAGCTCGCCATATAACACGATCTTGGGAAGGCGATGGTCCTCCATTCTGGAGACGTGACCTATCCAGCGCAGCTGGATCTTCAGCAGCGTGGACTCGATGCTGTCGACCTCTGCCATCTCGAGTACTTCGACGTTAGGGGTGTAAGCGCTCCAATGGATGTTGAGTATACTTAACAGAACCAGAGATATCAGTAAGAGAATTATATAAGAAATTGAAGGAATATGGAGAAATATCGGGGTACAAGATGAACGCAAAGTGAAGTGATGTCATTGAGTAACGCAGACTATACAGAATTTAAAAAAGAATCACCATTTAAATGGCAAGTACAAACAATCCGATACCTAGGGATCAGGTTAGACAATAACTTAAGACACTTGTACAAACTAAATTATCAGCCACTAATAAAGAAATTGCAGGAAGACTTAGAACATTGGAAAGAATTACTGCTAACGTTGATAGGGAGGGTAAACTGCATTAAAATGAACATGTCCCCAAGGATACAATACTTATTTCAAACATTACCAATTCTCTTAACAGAAAAATTCTTGAAGGAACTAAAAAGAATAATAAGGAAATTCTTGTGGAAAGGGAGGAATCCAAGGGTAGCGTTAGATAAATTAACAGAGAGGTATAATCAAGGTGGTTTGCAGTTACCAAATTTTAGAAATTATTAGAGCCGCACAATTAAGGTATTTATTAGATTTTTACCAGACAAGGGAAAAACCAGACTGGACTAAGATAGAGCTAGATAAAATAGGGGAAAAGGTACCGGAACATATACTTTATATGTGGGATGAAAAGCTGGTGCAATATAAAAACTCACCAGTATTACATCATTTACTTAATACATGGAAGAAGATCCACTTAGAAAGGAAAATAACGAATGATCAAATACCAAAATTACTATTGACTCAAAATCCGCTAATCCATTTTACAATAGACAACCTTTCCTTTAGAGAATGGGAGAGAAAAGGAATCAAAAGAATAGAAAACTTTTTTGGGAATAATTTATTAACATTTGAACAGTTGAAGTACAAATATGGAATAACTCATGATACAATGTTTGCATATCATCAAATGAAAGCATATTTAAAGGATAAGCTGAAGGAAGCAGCTTTGAATACGTGATTACAGACACAATGATAATTAAAAGATTTATAACCAACATGTACATTAAGCTGCAAGATAAGGAAAATGAAATAAACTATAAACCTAAGCAGAAGTGGGTAAAGGATTTAAACATAAAGATAAAAAATGAAGTTTGGGAAAAGTTATGTTCTGGAAGTATGAAGAATACAATAAACACAAGGTTATGCATGATACAGTATAATTGGTTACACAGGGTATATATTATTCCTCAAAAATTAAAAAAATGGGATTCAACATTATTAGATGTTTACACTGTAAGAAGGAAATGGGAACAACATTACATGCAACTTGGGCATGTACGAAAGTAAATATGTTTTGGGAAGTATTAAATCATACACTAAATAAAATTACAAAAAATAACATACCAAAAAAATCAGAGATATTTCTTTAAAGTAACATAAGAAATAGAGAATTAGGCCTCAAATTGGATAAAGTGCAAAAAAAATTCATTATGATAGCCTTAGCGATAGCAAAAAAAAATATATAATGTCAACTTGGAAAATGGAAGAGAGCATGAGTATACAGCAATGGTACATGGAAATGAATAAATGTATTCCATTGGAAAAAATAACATAATTTAAAAAATAAAGTCACAATATTCGAACAAATTTGGGAACCATACATGGAACATATTAGAGAGAGCTTGCCTATGACCTCCATCCCCTAAAATGAGAATGAAAATGATAAGAAGACAAAACGACTAGATTCAGTGTGTAATAAATAGATGATGCATTTTTCTTGTTTATTTTCCTTTGTGTGAAAATATTGTTTTATGGTTTTATTGTATTGTATAGGTTGAATATTTATGGGTATTCGAGGGGGGTGGGTAGAAGGGAGGGAGGGAAGGGTGGGGTGGAAAAAGGTGAGAAAAGTCCACTGCGTAAATTTAATGAGATACGTTTGTACATATTTTGGTTGATATGGTTCAGTGTGAAAAATAGAAAAAACCTACCTCGTCCATGTCTACTGTGATATTTACTGTGCCATGACCTCACCCAGCACCCATTAGATGTTGTACCTTTATCTGCCTTCACTTCTTCCTCTGGCAGCTCATTCCAATATCCACCATTTGGGTATGTGGATATCAGATCTCCCTCCTCGCAAGTTAAATCTGTGCCCTCTAGTTCTAGACTCCCCTTCCTTGCAAAAGAATGTTGACTATCCACCTGATCTATGCCTCTTTGAAACTTGTATATTTCTATCAGGTCACCCTTGTCTATTTCATGCCAGAGAAAACAAGCCCTGCTTCTCCAATGAATTCCTCCATTCCGGGCAACTTTCTGGTAAATCTCCTTTGCATTCTCCTCAGCAAAGTCTCGTGCATTGACCAAAACCTCAAGAAGTTCCAAGTGAAGTTTAACCAGTGTTTTATACAACTACAACATGAACTCCAAACTCCTGTACCCAATGCCACCAACCTACAAAGGTAAGGTTCCCAAGTGCCTTGTACATTCCCTAACAATGTCAACACTTGCACCAAGCTGTGGACTTGCACTCCAAGGTCTCTCTGTATGTCAGTGCTCCTAAGGTCTCTGCTGTTTATGTACCCCAGCAGAATTTGAGCTCCCAAGGTGCAGGTCCTCTCACAGGTATGGACTAATTTCCATCTGCCAACACTCTGTCCAACTTTTGTTGGAATATAGGGGTTAATTAATCATAGAAAATATGTAGAATATATGCTTATGTACTACTCTTTGCAGATGATGCCGCTTTAGTTGCCCATTCAGAGCCAGCTCTTCAGCGCTTGACGTCCTGCTTTGCGGAAACTGCCAAAATGTTTGGCCTGGAAGTCAGCCTGAAGAAAACTGAGGTCCTCCATCAGCCAGCTCCCCACCATGACTACCAGCCCCCCCAGATCTCCATCGGGCACACAAAACTCAAAACGGTCAACCAGTTTACCTATCTCGGCTGCACCATTTCATCAGATGCAAGGATCGACAATGAGATAGACAACAGACTCGCCAAGGCAAATAGCGCCTTTGGAAGATTACACAAAAGAGTCTGGAAAAACAACCAACTGAAAAACCTCACAAAGATAAGCGTATACAGAGCCGATACCCACACTCCTGTTCGGCTCCGAATCATGGGTCCTCTACCGGCACCACCTACGGCTCCTAGAACGCTTCCACCAGCGTTGTCTCCGCTCCATCCTCAACATCCATTGGAGCGCTTACACCCCTAACGTCGAAGTACTCGAGATGGCAGAGGTCGACAGCATCGAGTCCACGCTGCTGAAGATCCAGCTGCGCTGGATGGGTCACGTCTCCAGAATGGAGGACCATCGCTTTCCCAAGATCGTGTTATATGGCGAGCTCTCCACTGGCCACCGTGACAGAGGTGCACCAAAGAAAAGGTACAAGGACTGCCTAAAGAAATCTCTTGGTGCCTGCCACATTGACCACCTCCAGTGGGCTGATAACGCCTCAAACCGTGCATCTTGGCGCCTCACAGTTTAGCGGGCAGCAACCTCCTTTGAAGAAGACCGCAGAGCCCACCTCACTGACAAAAGGCAAAGGAGGAAAAACCCAACACCCAACCCCAACCAACCAATTTTCCCTTGCAACCGCTGCAATCGTGTCTGCCTGTCCCGCATCGGACTTGTCAGCCACAAACGAGCCTGCAGCTGACGTGGTCTTTTTACCCCCTCCATAAATCTTCGTCCGCGAAGCCAAGCCAAAGAGAAAAAGAAAACTATTCATTTTGTATACATGAATCCAGTACTATGTAACAATTTAATATTTACCTCATGGTGAAGGGAAAGAGTAATGTAAGTAAGGGGCAGCCACAGTATGTAGCAAAGTTGGCTGATTACAGTAGGTTTAGAATTGCCTGCTCCCAAAATACAAAAGAGAGGATATGTATGAAACAATTTAGTAGGAAGGTTAAGGCAAAAGGAGGTGTTGATTAGCACAGGAGACGATGGCTAGACAAGAACAAAGAGAATCCTGACAGAGACTGTCAGAAACAAAGAGAATGGAATAACTCAGTAAGAAGGCAGAAGGAGGTGTTGAGTAGAACAGAAGAACATGGCCAAATGAGAACAAAGAAATAATTAGAAATATCTGGGGTATGAATTGATTTCTGATCAAAACAACAGGATATTCTGGCCTTGAGGATTAAGATGGGAGCTCTACACCCCAGATATCTGCAGAGCAAGAAATTACTTGTGATAAATCTTATGCAAGAAATCTAGCAAAGAAAGCCAACTTTTGTTCTGTATGATAAGGTTGAGCTATATAAACTGTAGAGACTGGACAGTAGAGGTCAGTCTTGGGGAATAGCTCACTGTGCAGGTGACCTATGAACTAACGACTGAACCAGAGCTCTGTTAAGCTTTATTCTTGTGCTGTGTAATAAACTGATTGTTGAACCGAAGAATACCTTCTCCTATCACTTCATTCAACGAGCACGCTGGACTCAGACGACACATAGACTAAATTGAGGGTAGGGTAAAGCCAGAGTCCGACACTTTCCATCCGATCGATACCTTTAGAAAACCTATTCTATGAAGCTTTGTGGAACAGAAGTGAATGTGGAATGTCAGGCTCACGGGTGGTGGGTGAACTGGTATTGAGTAAGGTCAGCAAGATTTGAATCTGCAGAACATAATCAGTGGTACACTAGAGAAAATCACACCCTTCAACATTACAGTCAAGTTTTTCTAATTATCTGGGAAATTCCACCCTCAACTCTCAACATGCAGGCTAACTGAACCTGTATATCTGCATTATTTTGGCATTTTGTTTTGTGATAAAAAATGAGATAAGCACACAGAGTAGACAGTTCAGAAATGCCTAAACACGATCACACCCGCATCACCCAGGAAACCACACCACAAGTTCACTCACTACATAGGTTGACGACCTCTTCTTTGACCTTTCTTCTGAACTGTTCCTTCTCTCCATCACTCTCTGAGATCCACTGCCAAATTCCTTGCCAAAAGACAATTTATACATTTCTTCAATGACACGTTTTTGGTTATCTTGGACTTTCCTTGCAGGAGAAACCTAAAAAGAAAATAAAAATTATGAATGCTCAGTATTAAGACTTGATGGGAGACATTTGGCTCACTGTGTCCTCAGTCCTTTGAATAGATCAAGTTTATTATTATATGCATAAATACAATGTCCAGATGCAATGAAAGATTCACCATACGCTTGAGATGGAAAAAATAATAAATATCAGGGCAGATAGATTCACAGTTGCAGTTATTGCAATTCTAAATCATGATGTTTCAGCAGAGCAGATCGAACCTTTGGTGATCCTGGATTAGTTTATGGTTAGGATATTACAGGGAGGTTTTAAGTCTGATAGTTGTTGGATAAAAACTGTTCTTGAATCCATCTTGACAACATTTTATAGGAGCTCAACTGAGAGTGTCTTGTCTGGCTTCGTCTTTACATGGTACAGAAGCTCCAAAGCAACAAAGTGAATACAGAGATCGTCAAAACAGCTAAGAAGATCACCAAAAGCGTTGCTTAAATAGGGTTCAAACAATTATTGAGGATCACTATCATGTAACACACAGTACCTTTGACCCACTACCTTCAGGAAGGTATTCAAGAGCATCAAAATCAGGACAGTCAGAATGGGAAATTCAAGATTCATTTATTGTTATGTAATAGTACAGAACATGTAATATTACACAAAATTCCCTCTGCCTGCCATGAGTCTGTCAAAGAGACACTAGTGTCACCTGGTGCCCTTTACAGTAAGAGGGAAAGAGAAGCAACAGAGAGTCCATTCAGAGTCACTGAACATCTGTGGATAGCTTCTTCCCACAGGCTGTGTGATTGAAGAATGGTATCCTATAACCTTAGTCTCTTAACAATGAAATTGAGCAAATTATTCTTTACTTTATAGGATATTTTATGTACATAAGTGATTATTATGTACTGTGTATTGCATGTGTATGTGTGTGCACTGTGGTCTGGAGAAAAACGGTTTTGTCTCAGGATTGTAATGTGATGTCAGTAAACTTGAATTTTATATATGTACAGTCAGATGATAACAAACTTGAAACTTGAAATCATTAGTGAATACTATCAAGGAATATGAGGGATGTGTATGCAGTGTTAGGTCACATTCAACCACAGAGAGATAGACTGTTAATGCTGACCGACTATTTCTACCTTGAATGCTTTGTGACCCATGGAGTCCCTCCAGCAGGTCTTTGTTTGCTCAGTGACAATCACACTGACTTGTATCTGAAGCAGCTGATGAGGATAATGAGACATGGCTAATACTGCCACCGGGTGAAACCTTCAGGACATGGCGATACACAGCCCATAAAGCTGTTTCTTAAACACGGGCACTGTTGTATTATGGAAAATTGGCAAACCTCCTTCTCACAGCAAGCTTCCATGAGACAACCCAGTTTTCTGATGTTGAGGGATAGGCCACCTCTCAGTTCCAACAACCTGGGTTCGATCCTGACCTCTGGTACTCCTTGTTATTGTATGGATCTCCTCTGGAGGCTCCAGTTTCTCCCCCCCTTCCCCTCCCCCCACACTTCCTCATGCCCCGAAGGTGAGGGGGTTGGTGGGAGAATCTGGGAGGGAGTGATGAAGCACTGCCTCAGGAATGCAGCCAACATCAGAAAGGACCTCCATTAACCTGGTCACAATCTCTTCTCCTGAAGACCAATGCCTTTAGGTTCAAAAACAATTTTTATTCAACAACTATCAGGCTCTTGAACCTCCCTGTACAGCCCTAACCCAGATCATAAACTACTGTGGGACCATCAAAAGATCTGTTTGCACTACGGAAACATCACATTTTTACACTAACTGCAACTGAACATTTCTTTATCTCTCCACATATATTTATTATCTTTTTTGTCTCATGGTGCATTGTGGTAATTTAATTTATATTATTGTTGTTAATGTGTCCTGATTATCTGTGTGTCTGCAGCAACTGAGAATGTCAGTGCATCTATACATTTTATTTATGTATATGACAATAATTTCCCATATCATCATATCAGAATGTGGGAATAAAATGGAGATTGTGTAAATGGGGCTGCACAGTCTTGGTGGGCCAAAGGGCTTGGGGTATATGGCACAATAAAAATTGAGCCAGACAATAGGGCAAATTGCTATTTGAGGTTCTAGTGTTATCAGTATCACAGTGTAGGAGGCAGCAATCTCAGCAGACAATCAGTTTACCCTATCTGGCAAAAACTGAACAGTGGTAAGTAATGACCACGTCATCTGTTTTTGGCCGTGATATTGGAGAATGAATGAAGATGGAAGGGTTAACAGGGTTAATTCATTTCAGATGAGTCACCCTGCAATCTTCTCTAATTCTGCTGGAATGCATGCCTTGTCCCAACCTGGGCAACACATTGAGGGATTGTAACAGTAAGGAGAAGTAGAGCAGTCAGTCCAGTCCCTTGTCACAGCTTGAACCCACCGGTAGGTTTCTGATGGAGGGAGATGCATGGAGTGCAGAAGTCATAAGGTCCTTGAAGATAGCCATAAAGCAGTAGATGCAGTTGATCAGAATCTTCATTGCCGCCTTGTTAAACTTCTGAAGCTCCTCCACCAGCTGCCCATTCAGTGCTTCATAATCCCTCTTGGTTTGGTTCAGTTCCTCTGCTGCCTTCTTGTCCTTCATGCTCTCTGACTGCTTGAGGCAGCTGACAAAATCTAGCAGCTTGTCATAACGCTTCTGTGTAAGCTTCTGGGGAGCTGTGAAGAGAACCTGCAACGTTGTGAGGGGTGAGACCACTGCCCTCTCCAAATGGTCCCTCTGTCGATGAAGACAAGCATCATTAGTCTGGTGTGCGACACAAACAGATGGACTCAGGGTCCTATTTACAGTACTAATTCCCATACTTAAACCCTTCCTCTCTAATCTCCCTCCTGGCCTTTATGTAAGAAGAAAAGTAAGAGGAGCAGGAGTCAGCCATCTGGCCCATCGAGCCTACTCTTTCATTCAATAAGATCATGGCTGATATGGCTGTGAACTCATCTGCCTGTTCCCCATGATCCGTAATTTCCCCATGATCCGTAATTCCCCCATTATTCAAAAATCCATCTGCCTGAGTCTTATGTACATATAATAAAGTTGTTTCCACTGCTTCCTTGGGCAGAGAATTCCCCAGATTCACTACTCTCAGAGTCACTGAGCATCTGTGGATAGCTTATTCCCATAGGCTGTGAGATTGATGAATGGTATCCTATATCCTCCTCATCTGTCCTAAATCTACTTCCATGAATCTTGAGGCTATGTTCTCGAGTTCAGGACTCTCCTGCCAATGGAAACAACCTCTTCTTTTCAATTCCTGGCATAGTTTTTTTTAATGTTTCAACAAGATTAACCCTTTCAACTTTTGCACTCCAATGAGTGTAATCCCAGGCTGTTCATTCTCTACTCAGAAGCTAACCCACAGGTAGCATGGTTAATGTAATGGTTAGCACAACACTATTACAGGACCAGTGATCTGGGTTCAAATCTGGAACCATCTGTAAGGAGTTGCACTTTCTCCCTGTTTTCACATGTGATTTCTCTGGGGGCTCCAGTTTCCTCCTGTCCTTCAAAATGTTATTTGTTTTATTTGGGCTGCCCGGGCTCGTGACCGGAAGAGCTTGTTACCATGCTTTATGCCCAAATTAAATTTAATTAAACACCAGAATCGAGGCCAACAACCCATTTTTCTTCTTGATTACTTGCTGCATCTGCAAACTAACTTTTTTGTCATTCATGCTCTGGAGCCTACACTTGATGTTCATGAGATGCAAATCTGCAAGGATTATCGAGTTATTATTTACCTCTCGGTCAGTGAAGCAGAATGCATAATATCTAGCCTTTACCGAACTGCTTTTCAGTTCCTTCCAGGTAATCAGTTGCCTCATTTCTCACATGATACTAGAGATCTCACTTCAAAACACTTCACTAAATTTGTAAAACAATTGGGGCACTCACTACACAAGCCCAGTTGTTTCCCTCTTTTATACTTCTGCATAGGTGGGTCTGTCTCTCAAGCCTCCCATGATACAAAATCAAGGACAATCCACTCGTAACCTCAGCGCCACAATCCCTCTCCCTTATTGTTCAAATATCCCTCATTCTCATCTTGAAGATGCTCTGCCTACGTAGCTCTTTGGGATTATAGAAAGCCTAAAAATTCACAACCCTTGGAGAAGAACCTTCTCCTGATCTCCATCTGAAATAGGTGACCTGATTTCTGTAACTTCTCCCTCTCCCCCCAGTAATGAGAGCTACTTATTGAGAAATTCCTTATCAATACTTCTTGTCAGTCTCAAGTAGATCACCTCTCATTCTCTTGAACTGTGACAAGTTCAGAACTAACCTCATATTTTTTGGCCAATAGTCATCACATCTCTTAAAATCCAAAAGCACCAATCATGTTGTCTCTCCAGCTCCCTTTCCCATTGTCATCTTGCTCCTAATAATCCAAAATATTCCAGTTTTTCTCTTGCAGTTCATCCCCAATGCTCTGCTGACAAGAATTTGATTTATATCCTCTCTAAATAGGAACTGTGAACATCTATTCTGACCTTTGATGTGCACAGTGAACCCAAAAATCTCCAGTCCTGACATGGACTGAAACATCAAGATTCTTTTGGCCTGATGCACTGAATTCCTCTGGCAGTTTGGTATTAACCTCTGGAATGTGGCAGTAAGTGCATTAAAGAGGTAACACTGGGACCTACCAGTTGTCATTGGGTTACTCTAATGTAGAGCAGGTTCAAGGGTTGCCATCAAAGATTTCAGCAAGTGACTCCAATCACATCATATGGTCAAGGACCCTAATATACTACCTCCAAGATCAAATCACACGTTCAAAGAAAACTAACATTTAAAACCCTAATATTTTAATGCCAGCATCAATTTATGACAGTAGCAACATTAGACTCTGATACAATCACATAGAATATAGAACAGGTCCGTCAACCCATGTGTCTATACCAAACATAATTCTTAAATTAAACTAAAACTCTGTTGCCTGTACTTAGAACCATATAACATTGCAGCACAGAAAACAGGCTTTTTGCTCCATCTAGTCTGTATCAAACTATTACCCTGCCTCGTCCCACTGACCTGCACCCAGTCCATAGTCCTCCATACCCCTCCCATCCATGTACCTGTCCAAATTTTTCTTAAATGTGAAAATTTGAGCTCGCTTTCACCACTTCAGCTGGCAGCTCATTCCATGCTCCCATTACACTCTATGTGAAAAAGTTCCCCCCAGTGTTCCCCCTAAACATTTCCCCTTTTACCCTTAACCCATGTCCTCTGGTTTGTATCTCACCTACCCTCATTGGAAAAGAGCTTACTTGCATTTACTATATCTATCCCCCTCTTAATTTTGTACTCGTCTATCAAATCTCCCCTCATTCTTCTATGCTCCAGGAATAAAGTCCTAATCTGTTTAATCTCCCTATAACTCAATTCCTGAGGTCTGGAAAACATCTTAGTAATCTTCTCGCACTGCTTCAATCTTTCCTGTAGTTAGGTGACCAAAACTACAAACATTTCTCCAAATTTGGCTTCACCAATGTCTTATTCAACTTCGCCAAAACATTCCAACTCCTAGACTCAATACTTTGAATTATGAATGCCAAGATCCCAAAAGTTCTCTTTACGAGCCTATCTACCTGACATCACTTTCAGGGAACTATGTAATCCCAGATCCATCTGTTCTATAGCACTCCTCAGTGCCCAACAATTTGTCATGTTCTACCTTGGTTTGTCCTTCCAAAATGCAACACCTCACATTTGTCTGCATTAAATTCCATCTGTCATTTTTAAGCCACTTTTCCAGCTGTTCAAGATTCCTCTGCAAACCTTCCTTGTTCTTCATGGTGCCATCAATCTTAAGAGTCATCTGCAATCTTATCACATTATCATTCAGATCATTGATATAGATGACAAACAACAATGATCCCAGTACCAATCCCTGAGACACCATTAGTCACAGGTCTCCAATCTGAGAAGCAATCATCCACTATCACTGACTTCTCCTGTACAGCTAATGTTGAATCCAGTTTACTACCACACCTTGAATACCGAGTGTCTGGCAGCCCTTCCTGATGTGGAACCTTGTCAAAGGCTGTACTAAAGTCTATGCCAACAACATCCAAAGCCTTTCCATCATCAACTTTCCTCGAAAAACTATAAAATTGGTTAAACACGACCTAACATGCACAAAGTCATGTTGACTACCTGTAATCAGTCCTTGGCTATCCAAATACTTGTATATCCAATCTCTTACAGAACAACTTGCAATAATTTACCTACTGATGTCAGCCTCACTGGCCTATAATTTCCTGGGTTACTTTTGGAGCCATTTTTAAACAATGGAACAACATGAGCTACCCCCCAATCCTATCATATCTGTGGCCAAGGACATTTTAAATATTTCTACCAGAGCCCCTGCAATTTCTACACTAGCCACCCCCCCCCTCAAGGTCTGAGGGAATATCTTGTCAGGCCTCCCCCCCACCCAACCCCTGGTGAGTTATGCACTCTTATTTGCTTTAAGAAAGCAAGCTCCCCCTCCTCTTAAATCTGTATAGGTTCCATAACCTTATTGCTTGTTTTCCTTATTTCCCACCATTCCATGCCCATTTCCTGACTGAATACAGATGCAAAAAACTCAGTGAAAATCCCCCCCATCTCTTCTGGCTCCATAGAAAGCCAACCACTCTGATCTTCAAGGGCACCAATTTTGTATCTTACTATCCTTTTGCTCTTAATATACTGCACCTGTAGAAACCCTTACGATTTTCCTTCACATTGTCTGCCAAAGCAACCTCATAATATCCCTTCATCTCCTGCATATACATGTGTCTATCCAGAAGCCTCTTTAACACCACTATTGTATCTGCTTCCACCACTACTCCTGCCAGCCCATTCCAGCCACCCACTACCCCCAGTGTAATAAACCTTCCCCTCACATCTCCCTCCCTCCCACTTCATATCTTCTCTTTGGCTTGGCTTCGCGGACGAAGATTTATGGAGGGGGTAAAAAGTCCACGTCAGCTGCAGGCTCGTTTGTGGCTGACCAGTCCGATGCGGGACAGGCAGACACGATTGCAGCGGTTGCAAGGGAAAATTGGTTGGTTGGGGTTGGGTGTTGGGTTTTTCCTCCTTTGCCTTTTGTCAGTGAGGTGGGCTCTGCGGTCTTCTTCAAAGGAGGCTGCTGCCCGCCAAACTGTGAGGCGCCAAGATGCACGGTTTGAGGCGTTATCAGCCCACTGGCGGTGGTCAATGTGGCAGGCACCAAGAGATTTCTTTAGGCAGTCCTTGTACCTTTTCTTTGGTGCACCTCTGTCACGGTGGCCAGTGGAGAGCTCGCCATATAATACGATCTTGGGAAGGCGATGGTCCTCCATTCTGGAGACGTGACCCATCCAGCGCAGCTGGATCTTCAGCAGCGTGGACTCGATGCTGTCGACCTCTGCCATCTCGAGTACCTCGACGTTAGGGGTGTGAGCGCTCCAATGGATGTTGAGGATGGAGCGGAGACAACGCTGGTGGAAGCGTTCTAGGAGCCGTAGGTGGTGCCGGTAGAGGACCCATGATTCGGAGCCGAACAGGAGTGTGGGTATGACAACGGCTCTGTATACGCTTATCTTTGTGAGGTTTTTCAGTTGGTTGTTTTTCCAGACTCTTTTGTGTAGTCTTCCAAAGGCGCTATTTGCCTTGGCGAGTCTGTTGTCTATCTCATTGTCGATCCTTGCATCTGATGAAATGGTGCAGCCGAGATAGGTAAACTGGTTGACCGTTTTGAGTTTTGTGTGCCCGATGGAGATGTGGGGGGGCTGGTAGTCATGGTGGGGAGCTGGCTGATGGAGGACCTCAGTTTTCTTCAGGCTGACTTCCAGGCCAAACATTTTGGCAGTTTCCGCAAAGCAGGACGTCAAGCGCTGAAGAGCTGGCTCTGAATGGGCAACTAAAGCGGCATCATCTGCAAAGAGTAGTTCACGGACAAGTTTCTCTTGTGTCTTGGTGTGAGCTTGCAGGCGCCTCAGATTGAAGAGACTGCCATCCGTGCGGTACCGGATGTAAACAGCGTCTTCATTGTTGGGGTCTTTCATGGCTTGGTTCAGCATCATGCTGAAGAAGATTGAAAAGAGGGTTGGTGCGAGAACACAGCCTTGCTTCACGCCATTGTCATATACCCACTAATATTTGACACTTTACTCCGGGGAAAAGATTCTGACTGGCCCACTAATGATTTTCTAAACCTCTCATCAGGTCTCCCTTCAGGATCTGACGCTTCAGAGAAAACATCTCAAGTTTGTCTGACTTCTCATAGCTCATACTCTTGAATCCAGACAACATCTTGGTAAAACTTCTGTACGCTTTCCAAAGCTTCCATATCCTTCTTGTAATGGATGACCAGAATTACACACAATACTCCAAGTGTGGCCTTAACATAGTTTTATATCATTGCAACATGACCACCTTCCTCATATTCAATGCCCTGCCTGATGATGCCAAGCTTACCTTCTTTATCATCCTCTCTACTTGTGTGACCACTTCCAATAAGCTATGGACCTGGACCTCCAGATCCTCTGAACATCAATGCTTTATAGAATCCTGCCACTGGCTGTATACATTCTCCTTATATTTGACTTCCTGGAAGATTGGTCCCTGAATTAAAGTGGATTATAATGAGTCTTTGAAAAATCACAATATTCAAAAAAAATAGTACTTACAAAACTTTCAAAAGAGTTTTGATAGTTTTTGAGTTCCTGTAGAGAGTCACCATTGGTTTGGTTGGAATCTTGAAAAATCCTTTGAAGATCATGGACATTCTGAACGGCCAATACCATACCTTCCTGAGCAAGAACATGGTCAAATGGTCAAACATGCATCAATGTGCGGCGCTGCCTTAAGAAGGCAGCCAATATCGTAAAGGACCCTCGTCACCACCTCTTCTCAATGCTACCTTTGGTCAGAAGGTACAGAAACCTGAAGACCAGCACCTCTAGGTTCAAGAACAGTTTTTACCCCTCAACGACTATCAGACTCTTGAACCCCTCCTTGTTACACACTGATCAGGACTGGTCCAACAACACAAAAGGACTGTCTGAACTATTGCTGTCACTTTATTGCATGAGGATTATTGGGTATTTATGATTAATCTGCTTCTTTTATTTATTGTTTCTTTTATTTCAATTAAGTAGATTCATGTAGTTTTTTAGTGTTTACTGTGGTTGTTTTTCTTTATAATGTACCTGTTCAGCTATAGCAAGTAAGAATTTCAGTGCGTATGTACATTGTGAATGACAATAAACTATTATTATCAAACATTAACTCAAAACATTAACCAGAATATCCTACGAGAGAATGGAGTAAATGAGATAACACACTGGCAGGTGAGACAGATAGGATATCAAATGTTTAAGAGGCATTTAGACAGGTAGACGAGCAGATAGAGAACAGAGATATCAACAATATTGTCATACACATTGTGCAATATTCATATGCACCAAATTTCTTACTTTCAACAGGGTACTTAAAAAAAAAAGAATCACCACAGTATACTTACAATCATATCTTTATGTCTACATATGATTATTATGTGCTGTGTATTGTACGTGTGTGCCCCTTGATCTGGAGAAACGCTGTTTCATTGGGTCAGATCAGTATAATCAGATGATGATAAACTTGAGCTTGAACTAAATTGAAAAAGAGAATAAATACAAAGGATGGAGAGTTAATAAATATTTAGTGTCCACAGTGCAAGAGAAATAAAGAGTTGTCACAACTGTGCAGGCAAGCCACTTTCTGATTGGTTATGTGCCAATGCCTGGGATTACTTAGATTGCCATTCTGGTCAGTTCGGACACTGTGGGCTGAAGGGCTTGATCCTGTGTTACACCACTCCATATTCTAAGTGTACTAATGAACACTCAAATACATAGGCAAATTGATCTGCTTCAACTTGCGTCATCTTTCCACAGCACCCTGTTTCATTCAGAAATGTGCAAGCGAACCTCTGTCCCAGAAGGTTGACTAACTTCTTGACTGAACATGTGTGAATATATGATTACCCCTGCAACCCAGACAGAACCAAGCAGCCTTTTGTTGGTGACCGGCTCAGGTGCCTGCACGTACACCCACCTGGATGTAGTGAAGGTAGGAGGATGTGTTCTTTACACAAAGTCTCACAGCCTTCTCCAAGTTTCGAAACATTTTTTCCTCTCGGTCGAAGATCTCGTCTTTGACCTGTATCCAAGTATGAAGCAAGTGTACCCATTAAAGGACATTCCTGACAACAGCAAGGCCTCGATAACACCAACTGCACAGATTCCTGCAACTTAACTGTGAATAGCTCAGGTACAGTGGTGCTTCTTTTTCAACAGGAATAAAATTATGAGGGGAAATAGTAGCAAATACCAGAAGACATCTCTAAAAGACGAATGGAGGAAAGTGTAGGAGAGATGGGTGGTGGGTGCCTGGAATGCATTGCCAGGGATGGTGAAGAGAGTCTGTAGAAGACTCTTAGACAGGCAAATGACTGTAAGAAAACTACAGAATTATGGGCATATGGTTCGGAAGGGTGAGATTGTTGTGGAGTAGGTTTATATAGGTCTGCACAACATTGTGGGCTGACGAGCCTGGACTGTGCTGGAATGTTCTATGCTCTGTGTTTTGTGGTGCTGATGTTTTTTTCCCATAATTTTCTGTTTTAATTGCATCTGCCAGTAACTTGATTGGTTGGGTGGTGAAGATGGGGGAGTGGTGAGGATGGAGTAATGGTGAAGACGGGTGAGTGGGGAAGATGGGGGAGCGGTGAGGATGGGGGAGCGGTGAGAATGGCGGGGTGGTGAGGACGGGGGAGTGGTGAGGATGAGGGAAAATGAGGATTGGAGAGTGGTGAAGATGGAGGAGTGGTGAGGATGGGGGAACGGTGAAGACAGGCGAGTGGTGAAGATGGGGGAGGGGTGAGGACGGGGGAGCGGCGAGAATGGGGGAAAGTGAGGATGGGAGAGTGGTGAAGATGGGGGGAGTGGTGAGGATCAGCGAGTGGTGAGGATGGGAGAGCAGTGAAGATGAGGGAGCGGTAAGGGTGGGTTAGCGTTGAGGATGGGGGAGTGGTGAGGATGGGTTAGTGGTGAAGATGGGGGAGTGGTGAAGATGGGGGAGCAGTGAGGATGGGGGAGCAGTGAGGACGGGTGAGTGGTGAGGATGGGAGAGTGGTGAAGATGGGAGAGCTGTGAGGATGGGGAGCGGTGAGGATGGGGGAGCTGAGAGGATGGGAGAGTGGTAAGGAGGGGCATAGATTTAAGTTGAGTGAGGAATGATTTTAATGGAACCTAAGGGGCAAAGTTTCCACACTGAGGGTGGTGGATATGTGGAACGAGCTGTAAGAAGTGGTGGGGACAATTACAATGCTTAACAGACATTTTTGAGGGAAATGACTAAACCCGGGCAAACTGGTTGGATCACGTTCTGTAGGGAAGAGTTGGGCCAAATGGCTTGCTCTGTGTTGTAAAACTCCAAGGCAGTATGCTTGAAAGCGAACAGTGGTGGTAACAGGGGACTTACCATCAGAATCTCAGCTCACGGATGTAGTGTAGAAACAAAGGGCAGTTACCTGTGGTTCTCCTCCAGTAAGGATTTTCAGGTGGCTGGTGACACGGTTGGACTTCTTCCTGATGGAACGGATGTTCACCTTGGACAACTTGTCCCTGAGTGTCTCATCCTCATCGCTTCTCTTGTACTTCATCACTGAGGAACACATTGCAAGTAGAATTAATCAGTGGTGCACAGGGAATTTCAATGGTTCTCTCTCTGGGACAGGACACAGAACTTCAGTGGAGGAGTGGGATTTCCTCACTTGATATGACAGCCATGATTGAGTTGGTTTTATCAAGTGATATCCTGACCAAGGGGTGATGTTTTACAGACATCCCAAGGGTGGGATGTGGGGGAAAGCCATATCTGCAGAGGGGCAGGTTAGCAAGGCAAAGGTTTATGTAAATTCAAGAACCTGTGCACTTTGGCGTCACAACAAGACAGAATTCTGAGTTCCAGGGAGCTGGTGATAGCTCAAGGATCGGAGCGGTGAAAACCTGCAACTTATTCAGTAAATAACCAGCCAACTGGGTTCAAATAGAGGAAAGCTAGTCATACACTGCTCACTAGTCAAAGTCCAGGTCTCCTCGTCCACAATGAGATAAACATGGTTCAATGTTGACACACTCCCCCAAATAAAGGGTAGAATCAACTCCATTTGTGTGCAATTTTGAAAGGAACCACCAGTGGCTCTAAACTACGCTGTCGAAGAGTTCCTCCAGCACTTCTGTGTTCTGCACTAAATTTCCAGTCTGACACTGATTCCTCACAGCGGAAGGTAGTGTCGGAGGCAGGGATGCTCCCAGCAGGAATGAATTCTCTTCCCCTGCAGGAAGTAACAGACCCTCCCCCTGCAGGGAGTAACTACCTCTCCCCTCCACAGGAATTAACTGTCCCTCCCCCTGCAGGAAGTATCTCAGTAGGATGTAACTGTTCCTCCCCCTGCAGAACCTGCCCCTCCCAATGGGAACTGTCCTACCTCAGCAGAAACTGCCCCTCCCAGCATGAAGTAACCACCCGTTCTAGTGGGAAAGGAACTGCTCCTCCCTCAGCAGTAACTGCCCCTTACTGCAATGTAACTACCTCTTCCCCAGCATGAACAGGTAATGGGACAGGCAAATAAGTCCTGGCCCAGCCTGACAAACCCCATCTCTTGACCAGTTGCCCGCTGACATCCCTGCCCTCTGAGTGGGTGCCTCACCTGCCCTCTGCAACTGCAGGGATTCCAGACAAACCTCTCATGTGAGGCCACTTTACATTTGATGGTTTTGCTTTGAATGACCTCCTTACCCAGATCCTTCCTCCTTTTGAATTCATTGATGTTGGTGTTGATCTGCATCACAGCGACCAATGCCTCTTCGACTGGCTTGCGGTCTGCATGCAGATCTGGGGTAGACTTGTAAAGTTCGCTCAGTAACAGCGGATACCTCATCACGCGCTGGACTGGTTTAATGAGCAGCGATCCCATATCTAACAAGGTGGACTTCCCTCTGGGAAGAGAAGCAGAGGGATTCATGGATGCAGAGCAAATGTTACAGGGACAAGATAGCCTTCCTGCTACAAAAAACCTCCCCTTGGGATGGGTGAGTGACGAGTTCAGAGCAAAGGGAATAGCCCCATAGGCGGAGTGAGCTGAGGGAAGTAGATCCTCACACAGTGGCAGCAGAGATCTGGAACTCTCTTCAAGAATACGAGGGGATCTCAGAGAAACATAAAATTGTGAAAGAGATAGATAAGATAGAGGCAGGAAAGTTGTTTCCACTGGGAGGTGAGACTAGACTAAAGGTCAAACAATAAAATCTGCAAATGCTGGAGTCGAGTGCAATACACAAGTGTGCTGGAGAAACTCAATAGGTCATGCAGCATCCATAGGAAGTAAAAAGCAATCAATGTTTCAGATCTGAGCCTTTTATCAGGAACAAGAAAATAAAGAGGCAGATGGCTGAATACAAAATTGGTAGTAGGGAGGATGAGGAGAGGAGGGAGGAAGGGGGAGGGAGATTGTATGCAGAAGCTGGTGGGGTGGTTGGTGAGGACAAAAGGAAACATTGGTTATCTTTTACTTCCTAAGGATGCTGTGTGAACTGCTGAGTTTATCCAGCACTTTTGTGGAGAACTAAGGGGCATAGCCTCAAGAATCGAGGGAGTAAATACAGCAATGGTAGAATAAATGTATCCCATTGGAAAAAAGAACATATAATTTAAGAAATAACATCACAGTATTTGAACAAATTTGGGAACCGTACATGGAACACAACAGAGAAGTACTACCGCGGACCTCCACCACCTAAAATGACAGAAGGAGAAGAAGACGAAATGAACTGACCCAGTGTGTAAAAATAGATGACACAAATTTCTTGTTTATTTTCATTGTGTGATGACATTGTTTAATGGGTTTAATGTATTGTAAATGTTGAACGTTTAGTGGGTGGGGAGAGGTGTGGGAAGGAGGGAGGGAAGGGAAGGGGGAAAAGGGGAGAAAATGACACAGTGTATATTCAAGAGGGAAATGTTTATGTGTATTTTGGTCAATATGGTTCATAGTGTGAAAAATTAAAAAAATTAAAAAAATTTCCCCACATTTGCCCAGAGAATAGTGAATCTGTGGAATTCTCTTGCCCAAGGAAGCAGTAGAGATGGCCTCAATTAATATATTTGAGTTAGGTAAATTATTGCATGGTAGAGGAATTAAGAGTTCTGGGGAAAAGACAGGGAAGTGGAGTTGAATCCACAGTCAGATCAGCCACGACCTTATTGAATGACAGAGCAGGCTCGATAGGCCAGATGGATGATTCCTGTCCTATTTCTTAGGTTCATTTAAGCTCAGAAGGTCAAATCTTAGAAGGACACATGGATGTCAATGGTAGGCATCTTTGGAGAATTGATGTAGAGTGGGTTGGGGTACAAGTCTATAGCTGCCTGAATGTGGTGATACAGGTGGATATGTTAGTGAAGAAGGCCCTTGGTGTGTTTGCATTGGGCACAAGAGTTGACATCATGTAGTATTAGTACAAAACATTGCTGAGACCACAGTCACAAGACTGTTTACAGTTCTGGTATACAGGAAGGATAATTTACTTAAGGCTGTGTATACTATCTCTGGCAAGGGGAGGGGGGGTGTAATCATTTACCCAGTGAGTGTATACTGTCTCTGGCAAGGGGGGGGGGGGGGGGTGTAATCATTTACCCAGGTGGTGTATACTGTCTCTGGCAAGGAGGGGTGTGTAAACATTTACCCAGGGGTTTCGGGGTGGGGGGGGAAATGATAACTTACCTAAGGTGTATATTGTCTCGGGGTGGGGGGAATAATTAATCCAGGAGTTGTTTGCTGCCTCACACTGGATAATTTACCCAGGAGTGTATATTGCCTAAGGGGGGGGGCAGGGGATGATAATTTACCGAGGGGGTGTATACTGTCTCGGTGGGGGGGGGAGGAAAATTATTTAGCCAGGGTGTATACTGTCTCTGGCAAGGAAAGGGGGGTGTAATCATTTACCCAGGGGGTGTATAGTGTCTCTGGCAAGGAAAGGGGGGTGTAATCATTTACCCAGGGGGTGTATACTGTCTCTGGCAAGGAAAGGGGGGTGTAATCATTTACCCAGGGGGTGTATACTGTCTCTGGCAAGGAGGGGGGGGGGGTGTAAAGATTTACCCAGGGATCTCGGGGTGGGGGAGATCATTTAACCAAGGAGTGTATACAGTACATTCGTATGCACTGTAAAGAAGCTAACAGAGAACCAAAGAGTCCCAAGTCCCAAGGGTGCAATGGTGCCAGACGCAGCTTTTGCAACATCAAGGTAGGAGGTGAATCATTGGGGAGGGAGAGGGGGTGGAGAAGACACTGTTCACTGCTGCAGCAGTGTTCTGGAGCATTTTAAAACAGATACAGAAACACTGTGAACATCTGTCGGAATCCATCACTTGAACAGTAACTGTATTCTTATTTTCTCTATATTCCAGGCATGCTTTTAAAATATTCCACACCATAGTTCAGAATCCACCCCCCTGCTTTTATTATTTCAAAAAAAGTAGTTGCAATGCTTTTCAAACTGATGTCCAAATTGATCTTGGAGGGTTATGAGTAAATTCCAGGGGTAATTATTAAGTAAAATATTTTTAAGATGAATTGGTTGGGTAAATATTCATGCACTGAACAACTAAATCTTGATTGGAAGCCACAGAAGAAAGTGAAGATATTGGTCGGGAAAGGACTAAATAATGAAGCCAAGAGGAAAAGCCAAACACGTTTTAGATTAAAGTGGATACTTACTGTTCCTGATCTATTTTCCTGTTTAAAAGAAATAAACCAAAATTAAAATACGGTGAGGCAGAAAGTTGGCTTATACATTACAATCTAACTCACGATCACTAAATAAGACAGCAACTTTCAACTTCTTTCTCCAGAGGTTCATGAGATAGACCCCTATGGCTTTGGATGGAGAGTAAGATGCTATCGGATGAGTGTAGGGAGTCAACCGCAGAACAGCTGTATGGGTCAAATGGCCAGCTGCTTCCATTTCTCATTAGCTCTGAGGGCAGTTTGATCACACTGTTCTCTTACAGCTCACAGCGGATGACAACAGCGGCACCCCTCCCCTCTCCTTAGGAGAGGCCATTCAACCTAACAGGTTTACGCTGACGCACGGCATTGCTTGTATCCCTTATCTTCCTTTTCATTCTCCCACACTCTCACGAACTTCCCAACCCTTGAGCCTTGGAGTAAACTAATCCATTGCTTTCTCTTCCCGTCCGCCTTAGGAATGTGGGAACCACCTGCTGCACCACTGTGGCCCCCATTTCCCTGAGGTCTGATAACCTCGGCTCGCTTCTGATGTCGGCTGAGGCCCGCACTGGGGAGAACTCTCTTGAATGAGTGACTTTGAGATCTTTGGGCCTCACATCTCTGGGCAGCAGGTTTAATGTCTCATCCACAGCATCATTCACTGTTTTAGTCCTGCACAAAGGAGGCAGTGCCCAGTTCTCTGGACTGGGCTTCATCTGTGAGAAAGTAGACATGCTTATCATGGTTAAAAAACAACAGGCCACTCACTTCAGCACCTCAGTTTGGTTTCTTATGTGCTGCCGAATTTCTTCGTCTTTATCGTATGTTTCCAGCAAATTATTGGCATCATCATGGTGGTAACAATATATTTTATAGACTTCCTCTAAAGGAGTTTTAATCTGCAAAAATATTTCACCTGTTAAAGGAAAGGAACAAGAGCAGAAGAGTCAGTGCTGAAACAAAATGATGTTCAGCCTTGTTCAGACCAATATCAAGTCACTCAGGAGGTGGACAAGGGAGACTGCAGATGCCAGAAGACTGTAGCAATGCATAGAGTGCTGGAAGAACTCAATGGGTCAGGCATCATCTGTGGAAGGCAAGGGACCTCCCCGTGGCCAGCCACTTCAATTACGCACCCCACTGCTATGTTGACATGTCCGTCTATGCCCTCAGCGTTAGGGCTGACTGATTAGACTGCTTGCAGAAGAAACCTCCTCACTGTATCAAGTATAATGTTGCAAATAATCAAACTAAAACTAGAGCAAAAAAACAATCTCCTGGGGGAACTCAGTGGTCTGAGCTGCATCAGTGGGAGAAAAAGAATGGCCATCGTTCTGACCCAGAACCCTTTATTAGGTGGCAGTATAGTGAGGACAGGGACTAGTGGGGATTGGTGACTCAGGGAGAAGGGGTGAAGGTTCACAGACTGATGGAGAGGCAGAGGCAGTGATTGGCAGGTTATTGTCTTGCTTGACCAACTGAGTTCCTCCAGCAGATTGGTTTTTTTTTTGATCCAGATTCCAACATCTGCTGTCTTTCGTGTGTCTCCAGTTAAACTGTGAGTAAACAATTTGTGTGTTGCAAATCTATAAGACTCATTCTGGAGTCTTCCCTCGATAAACACAATATCCCTGAACATTGCTTCCATACCAATCATTTGCATTTCTGGTTCTTCCTCAGCGATAGCATACTCCAACATTGACAAGAGCTTGGCGGATATCTGATGGACTGATTCGATGTTACTGAACAAGCCATCCACATCAAGACACTCAATCTGCAGAGAGAAATTGGCATTAATGCACAAAGATTCTTCATATCAGATACAAGGCAATCCAGTTGTAGTGCCAGTTGATGAAGCGGACAAAGACGATGTGGTCAAACAATATTCATGGCTTTTATTAGCAGAAACTTATGGTACAATAATGAAAGACAATGGGTGCATATACAGTTATACCCAAGGGGAGTGTCTTTATCGTTAGAGATAATGGACAGGCAATGTTAGTACAGCAAGGCTCACCAGAGGGGAGACAGGCAGCTTAGCAGAGATTCACCACACCAGTTTAGTCCAACTGCCAATTAAGAATCATTGATTGTAACGATAATGTATTTATTGTCTTGCACATTGCATAAGCACCATAATTTTTACTTGCTGCAGGAGAACAGGTATTTAATCAAAGAACAGTTATAATTGTATACCTTAAATTAAAAAGAGAAAGTAAATACAAAAGATGCATTTTGCTTCCTCCATGAATTTAGGATTTATTGCAGATCATACAGACCTGATAACTTGCAAAGGAAAGAGCCATTAAAAAATTACGCACGAGCAAGATTGAGTGAGCTTGGGCTTCTCCCTTTGGAGTGACGAACGATGAAAGGTGACTTAATGCTTTGGACTCCTTGTCCCAGTTTTCCAGGACAACCAACAAGCAGATATACTCGGTGTCCTGGTTTCTGGGACTGGTTTTATGCCCAACTGGTTTGTACTGTACTTTACTACTGTAAAGGTTTACCCATGGATCTAGTCTGGAGTATATATGATGAAAGCTGGAGCCCAAAGGGTTAATGGAGGTATCTAAGATTATGAAAGGCTTAGACAGGGTGGACACCCAGGGTTTTTTTTTCCTGGGGCGACAATAGCAAACAACAGAGGACATCTGAGTGGAGGAAAGTTTAGGGGAGAAGTCAGAGGTAAGATTTTTTAAACACAGAGAATAGTGGGTGCCTGAAATGGTGGTGAAAGCTGGTACCACTGGGACATTTAAGATTCTTAGACAGGCACGTGGAAGTAAGAAAAGTAGAGAGTTGTGGGTGTTAGGTAGGGAAGGTTCAGATCGTTGTAGAGTAGGTTTACAAAGGATGGCACATCTAGGATGAAGGGTCTGTGCTGTGCTCCATTAACCCTTTGGGCTCCAGCTTTCATCATATATACTCCAGACTGGATCCATGGGTAAACCTTTACAGAAGTACAGTACGAACCAGCTGGTGGTTGGGTATAAAACCAGTCTACTGAGGTCTATATATGGTTAAAGTCTGGAGCAATGGTTGTTGACTCTGAGCATTCCTTTACTTTCTGGGAGACTACCTATAACAAACTCCACTGACCTCCAAGTAGCCTCTTCCCAGACCACTGATGGAATTCTTTTGTTTTGGTGGGAAAATCTTTCAAGCATTTCCATTTTATTTTTCATCAGATTTACAAACTTATTTTACACACATAAAAGTGCTGGAAGAACTTAGTAGGTCAGGCAGCATCTGCAGAAGGCAATGGGCAGTTGACTCTCCGGGCCTGAGGCCTTCTTCAGGGATTCTGAAGATTGGGCAAAGGCTCAGTTCAGAAGGTGGAAGGGAGAGGAAAGGGGATGAGCACAGGCTTACAGATGATAGGAACTGAGAGGAGGTGAGAGGACTCAAAGTTCCTCAGTGTGCATATAACGGATAACCTATCCTGGACTCTCAATACCAGCACCTACACTTCCTAAGGAGGTTGAGGAGGGCAAGGCTACCAGACCCCCATCTTGACATTTTGCAGGAGCACAACTGAGAATATCTTATCTGACCGCATCATTGTGATGTACGATAGCTGCAAAGCATTGAACCAGAGGTCAGTACAGTGGATCATCAAAATGGCCGAGAATATCACTGAGGTTTTCCTTTCCTTTATTGATGACATTTACTGGGAAGGTTGCTTAAATAAAGAATGGTTGAGGACCCTTTCCACCCAGCACACACTATCTTTGACCCACTGCTATCAGGAAGGAAGTGCAGGAGCATCAAAATCAGGACTTCCAGGCTGCGATATACCGTCCTCCTGCAAGGCTGTGAGATTGGTGAATAATATCCTGTAACCTTGCGACCCTTATAAATGAAATGAGTAAGTTATTCCCAAATATTTAGACTATTTATTTTATATTATATCTTTTTATATATATATATATATAATATATATATATATGTATATGAGATTATTATGTGTGTGCACCGTGGGCTGGAAAAATGCTGTTTTATCGGGTTGTATATGTACAGTCCAGGTGCTAATAAATGACATTGTGAGGTGATGGGGAGAGACAGAGGACTGAGAATGATCCTCTCTGTCAGGAGGAAGGAAGGGAAGCGGTGAGGAGCTGTGTCACTATTTTGAGCCTACCGCTCTCCATGCTGCCTGACCAACTGAGATCCACTGAGATCCTCCAGCACTTTGTGCCCTTTTCCACTTCTCCAGCATCTGCAGACTCTCGTTTTATATGTTATTTATTAATTATCTTTCCTGCCTCGCTACAGACCTATAACACACCACCAGTGGACCACAGGCTGAGAAGTGCTGCACCAATATGTTATTGCATGCTGATGGGAGCCTTTGCTAACCAGATGACATCACTAACCAGTAGAGGGAGCTAAACAACAGGGACACAACCTGGTAAGATATTAAAAGATTACAGTACACAAATGTGCTGGACAAACTCAGCAAGTCACAGAGCATTCAATGGAAGGTAACCAAAATTTTGGCCCTGAGCACTTGGCAAATTCAGGATAAAAAAGATGAAATTACATCTATAAAAGGGGAATGAAGTTGAGAGAGGGGCCCTTATGTGATAGGACAGAAGGTGTGAGAGGTGGAGAGACAAGTAGAGGGAGAGACCACTAGGAAAAGGGAGGAGGAAGATGTTAGAGAGGAAATAAGTTCGGGAGTAGATAAAGATATGAAATAATGGGACCAAATGGGATGGGGGTCCACCTAAAATTGGAAAAATCGATTGGATAAGGTTGTTCAGGGGGAATAGGATAAGTTGTTCCTCAAGTTTACATGTGGCCTTGCCCTGACAATGGATGAGGCCAAGGACAGACATGTCACTGTAGGAATGGTTGGGGGGGAGTTTAAATGTTTGGTATAGGAAGCTCAAATGTAGACCCAAAATAGAGCATGGGTGTACGCCTGCTATCTGACCTGTGAGTTCCTCCAGCAATTTTTGTCTGCTCAGGTCCTGTATTAAAAGATTACCTGTTTCTCACGTAGTGGTTGTACAACTTGAGTGATGCACAGATCCAAGTCTTTGAAGTGGTCTTTCTCAGTTTGTACCAGTTCCTCAATGACTTTTAACCTCCTGCGCATCAGGCACTCTCTCTGTTCCTTTGGGTCCAATGGAGGTGTTGCTTCAGGAATTGAATGAGGAGCCATCTTGGCTGTGGGGGAAGTTAATGAGGGAATGAGGTAGAGAATGCTGGCATGCTCTTTCTGTAGCCTCTTCCACCAATCAGTTAGACCACACATGTCAAACTCAGGTCCGCGGGCCAAATTTGGCCCGTGACGTAATTATATTTGGCCCGCAAGATCATATCAAATATGTATTAGAGCTGGCCCGCTGGCCGCCGCGCCAGTACAGTGCATGCACAGCTAATACTACAAATCCCAGAATGCTTTGCAAATGCGTTGGCGCCGGCCCGTCAGCCCGCTAATCGCCCCCACCTCCTCTCTTTACTTTCATTAGCATCTGCGACCTGTCGCCCAACTCACATGTAATAAACCCCTTACGAAAAATGGCCAAACCAAAGACAGAAAACAGGACATTTCAAGACAGGTGGGAGACAGACTATATGTTCATCATTTTAAAAGACAAACCTGTTTGTCATTGAAGCAAGTTGTTATTTTTTTGACTTGTTGGCTTGTGAAAAAAAATACATTTAAAAGGAGCTTAAAGGTCATAGAGAAATATTATTTATTGAATATTTTATTTCTCATTTGTTAATGCTTCTTCTGGAAAGAGTTTAACCAAAACTATTATTAAACATTTATTTTAATAAGAAAAAGTTTAACATTACATATGTTAAAAGAAGAGAAAACATGCAGATGTTGTTCAAAATTTTCAATAAATATTTAGTTTGGCCCATGACTTAGTCCAAGTTTTTAATTTTGGCCCTCTGTGAATTTGAGTTTGACACCCCTGAGTTAGACCATCTCTAGTCAGTATATGATTTTCCGCATCTACAATTCCCATAAAAATCTACTGCCCGCAGGTTTTGAAATGAACTGGTTCTTTATTGGGAAGGAGAGAGGAAGTTGGGAGGTAAAAGGAAATCTGGGTTCCCGTGGTTCTTAAGATTCTTCTCCCCTACCCCTCCCCCCTTTAAAGACTTCACAAAGGCTTGTGGGGTGTACAAAGCCACATTCTGAACAACAGGGGTAGACCAAAAGAATGGCAGCCAGTCACAAGTCACTGAACATAATGAAAAAAAAAACTGGATTATGAGAAAAAAAATTAAAGAAACATCAAAGCAAACAAGAGGTTTCTACATGTACAGTATATTACAAGAAAGACTGTACCTAAAGACTCCGAAAGTGTGGAAATTAATAACAGGGATGGATATAAGAAATACGAAACTAATATTTTCCATCAGTCTACTCATGGAGGACATCACAAGTATAACGGTGGGGGCGTGGACTTATTTCACAAACCATGTAAGTATTTGTAGCAACCCTGATCACAAGTTGTTTGAAAAGCAGAAGCAAAATACAACTTGATCGGGGAACTCAGCAGGTTGAGCAGCGTCGATGGGAGAGAAAGAATGGATGACATTTCGGGGCCAGAATCCTTCATCAGGACTGGGGCAGATTTTTAACCTGATGGGGGAACTCAGCAGGTTGAGCAGTGTCCATGGGAGAGGAAGAATGGTTGATGTTTCGGGGCCAGGACCCTTCATCAGGACTGGGGCAGTTTTTTTTTGCTCCAGATTCCAGCAACTCCAATCTCTTGTGTTTCCAGTTCTTAGAAAAATGAATGTGACTCTGGGAAAGCAATTCATCAGCACCCGATAACTTGCACGCACAGAGATTTGAGGAAAGTGGTTGCAGAGATGGTTGATCCATTAGTTGAAATTTTTCAAAACTCTCCATGTTCTGGGATGGAAAACAACAAATCTGGCTCCCTCTTTTGAGAATGATGGAGATAAAAATTGGGAAATTAGAGGAATAATTATTTATATCAATTGTAGGCATGAAGTTGGAGTTAACAATCAGAGAGAGAATAACTATTCATTTAGAAAAGTTTTATTCTTCAAACTAACTCAAAGGTTTGAAAGGAAAATCATGTTGAATAAACGTGCTTGTGTTCTCCAAGGACATAACAAGCAGATAGAGGGGAAGCTGTACCATAGGTTTAGTATATTTAGATCTCAAAATATATTTGTCGAAGTGTGTAAGTATGGATTGATGATGGTTGTTGCACAAAAAGTTGGGACAAACTGACCTTTCTTAGTCTGGATGTACTGTAAGTTGTGGAGTGTCCTGAAGTTATTGGCTCATGATGAATTTGCTTTTTATAGTAATGACCTGGAGGAGGGCCAGAATATTTGTTGGTGACAGGAAATTAGGTGGGGGAGAATGTTGCAATGATGGTCAAGTTTAATTTTATGATCATCCGATTGCACAAATACAATCCAACAAAACAGCATTCTCTGGTTCTCGGTGCAAAAACATGCATGGACACAACCAGACGTAACACGCATCCAGACAAATGATATATATCTGCAAAAAAATAAATATTTAAAATAAATAGCAGTCTCGGAAGGTTAATATGAGTAGTTCATTCAGTCGTTCAGCTGGATATCACGACTGTGGCAGGAGAGTGGGACAAATTTTGGTGTTAATGTGGGAATGTGTGAGGTCAGGCACTTTGATAAGAGGAGTCAAAAGGCAGACCATTATCTGAATGGAAAAACACCACAAATTGGAGGGATCCTCTGATTGCTGCTCCCTTTAGGCAGAGGGTAGTGAACCCTGCAGTCCAGTCACGGACCCCAGCTCCCTTTCAACCCCGATGCTGAGGAAGGCAGATGTAACTGAACCATTTAGCTCCACTTTGCTTCAATATGTGGAGGATGTGTTTTATGTCTCCCCCCACCCCCCCCCCACCGAGGCCCTGAACAAGATTTTGTAACTTTTGTGCGTCCAAGCCCAAAAGGGTGACAAAGTGTAAAGTGAGAAACTAAACCTCAAACTTTAAGAATAACTATCCAAGAAACTTTGATTTGCAATAGATCTATTAAGAAATTTATCTCTGTTATGTCTACATTATTGCAAAAGGGAACTCAAAAGCAAGGAAATCATAGATCTAGACAGAGATGGTAAACAGATTTGAATATAAGTATTGGGGAGAAAAAATGGTTGAAATTACATTATGACAATATGACAAACACATTAAATGTTAAAGATTGGTTCAATATAATGTTTTTATATCAACTGTATCTTACTCCAAAAAATCTAAATAGATTGAAATCAGGTGTAATCAGGTACCTTCTTCATTCTATGTGGTCATGTTCAAAATTGAGGCCATTTTGGATAGAATTAGGAAAATTTCTAGAACAAGTTTTGGGAGATAAAGTTCCACAAGATCCAATGCTCTTTTTATTGGGTAATATTTTGGTGATAAGACCAAAATTGAAATTGAATTTTTTTTCTAAAGAAACTTGTGAAAATTGCAAGAAAATGCAGAGCAGTGACATGGAAATCAGACTCCATTTAGGAATGGAAAGATGACATGCAGAAATATATATCTATAAACCTCTTGTGAAAATTACATATAATCAAAGGAATAAATATGATAATTTTTTTTGAAAATTTGGTGCCCATACTTACATATTGTAGGTTGTAGTGGCAGCTAAATGTAGTCAGGAAGAACAAGACCAGTAGTCAGTGGGCTCATTTGCACTCCAGTTGTTTATTGAAACTTACCGCGCTACACCTTATAAGGATATGGGTAAGTCCTGCCCTCGCCACCAGTAACGACATCATGTTGCCCTCCACACATACAGACCCGACCCGGCTGGCGGAAAAGATGACCTCGGCGGTGCCATCTTGATGTGGCTGCTCCGCTGCTGTGACCGTAACACGCAGAGCTGGTTAGCTGCCATCAGTGATGTGCACCGTCACAAGGTATTAATTTATAAAGGGTTTTCCTTGAACCTCATGAAACCCCTTGGGATAAGTAAATGAATGATATTGAGAAGGCAAAGTTGAGTGAATGGTGATGATATTTTGGTAACCAGGTTAATTTTTTTTTTCTTTGACTATACTCTTTTTTTCTATCTTTTTCCTTTTCTTTTTCTTTTTCTTTTTTTACCACTCTTTGAGGATTATAATTTAAGGGGAGGGGTTGGTGGGATTTTGGGGGGGTATAATATATAATTGATTTGGAATATATGAATATTATTCTTTGTATCTGGATATTAATTCATGAAGTTTAAATAAAATATTCAAAAAAAGAGAGAACAATATCCAACAATTATCAGGCTCTTAAAACTCCCTGTACTACCCTAACTGTAATCCCAAACTACTCTTGGACCACAAACACAGCTGTCTGCAATACTGAAATCTCACTGTTTTTCTTGCACTATCTACGATGTGTCATTCCATCCTTTTATACTTATTGTTATCTCTTTCTGCCTTGGCAGAGTGTGGTAATTTACTTTATACTGTTGCAGTTGGTGTATTTATGTACCTGTGTGGCTACAGCAAGTAAGAATGTCCCTGCATCTGGTCATTGTGCTTATGTATATGACAATAAACTCATTACTCATCTAGGTGTTCTTGTGAATGAATTACAAAGGATAAACAGACAGGTGTGGCAAGAATTTAGCAAATCAAATAGCCACTGGTGTCATTGTTGGGGATGTGGAAGTTTAGAAATAAGGAAATATGGTTATAATGGTTCAGGATACAAGTGAGGCCACGCCCAGGGTACTGTACACAGTTTTGGTCCTTTCATTTAGGAATGGATATAATGGCTTAGAGGTAGTCCAAAGAGATTCACTAGGCTAAATCCTGAGATGAGAATGTTCTTCTATCACTTAATCAAGAAATTGAGAGAGGTTGGGATTGAGACCTGGGGCAGATTGGTCATGATCATACTTAATAGTGGGTAGGATTGAGGGATGAGTAGTCGCCTGCTCGTTTCTTATGCTCCATCTCAGCATTTTAAAGGATGTAAATGAAACATTTTCGATAATATTCAGATCTCTTGCAAAGTTCAATCAATTCAGGAACTGTTGCTTTGGAATGAGGAACTGTGGAAGGAGATCTGCAAAGTAGGGACACATATAATTTGTTTGTCTGACAGTAAACAAGAAAATCTGCAGACGCTGGGGTCAAATGCAGGACACAAAACTGCTCCCTCCATGGTCATTCCTTCCCACCAATCACCCCTTGGTACCTACCTCTGTCTCTGTAAGAAATGCTACACTTGCACTTCCTCCCTCACCACTATCCAGACCCCAAACAGTCCCTCCAAGTGAAGTAACTCTTTGCTTGTGAACCTGTGGGGGTCATTTGCTGCATTCGGTGTTCCTATTGTGGCCTCCTCTACATCGGGTTACTGGTTGCAGACTGGGAGATCATATAGCTCTTAACTCTGTCTGCTGCAAAAACTGGTGAATATGATAGACAATTTCAAGCTGAACACAAAGATGATTTCAGATTTGCTTTATCGCGTAGGAAATTTGAGGAACATTAAATTAACTTTTATTCAGTTTAGCATGTTCAATCTCATAATGATGCTGACACATTGTGCAGGTTCTAAAAATGTTTTGCTGTTGATTTTCATTTGTATCCAGAATCTGATGCCTCTCATGTCAGTGTCCAACAATAGTCGGCCACCATGGATGGATTCCAGCCGCTCTGATACCATTTTTCCATGGTCGCAATGTGCTGGGGAAACCTTTCACTATGTTCGTCACTAGGCCCTTCCGTGCAGTGAAAAAGCCCGACTGTAAAGGCAAAGATTCTCTGCTGTTACGTTGGGAGATTTACCTCTATGAATGCACCATGGCTGACTCCAAGGCACCAACTGCAACCCTCTTGGGAAAGAATCATCGGCAGACCACTACGCTCCGTCGCCTCACATGAATGTACTACTGCTGCAAGTGGCTGGTTAGGGGTGGGCTGATGATGTTGTGATGACGCTGTCAGCCAGCGACCCATCTCCCCTCTCTGTCCCACCCATTTGCCCCTCTCCCTCCATGTCCCCCTTAGGTCAGCAGCATTTGGCAGGAGCCGACAGGTCACGGGTAACTGGCAGGGGCCATCGGGGCAGGGCTGTCAGGGCAGGGACATACAGCAGGAGCTGTCAGGCCAGGGACCAGCCCCACCGGCCACTCTGGCACCTCACCGGGCCACTTAAGCCTTTTGGGCCACTTGTCAGCGGCTCAAAACGCGGCAGAGCAATGGCTGTCTTCCCTACTCGTAATCCCCCATGCAGTTGGAACTGTTCTGAGAAACAGAGAGCAGTTCCAGCTACATGGGGGATTATGGGTAGGGAAGACGGCCGTTGCTCTGCTGCGCATTTATGACAGGTGGCGCTACGCCACCAGTTGCCCTGCCTACATCGCCTCCTGAGGGCGCTACAAGGTGCTGCTCAACATGAATGCGACACAAGAACAGTTTTTAAGGCTGCTCCATGAAAGGTACGTTTATATTTTTCCCTCCACACTTATAGCCTCCAGTTGGAGGCTTGGCGTGAAAGGGCCTACTGACTTCACCAAGATCAGCAGGGAAGAAGTTCAAGTGTGAATGCAGGAAATGAATTTTCAATGACGTGACACTTCATGGTTTTGTATATTTGAAGTAGACAAAATATGACAGGAAATCACAAAAATAGGTTCTATCTAAAAAATGGTATGTGATAGGAAATTTAAATAAATTTTAAAATGTGAATCATAAATTTTAAATTTAGACATAGGAAGTAGGAACAGGAGTAGGCCAAAAATGGCCCATCGAGCCTGCTCCGCCATTCAATACGATCATGGCTGATCTAATTTATGACCTAACTTCACCTACCTGCCTTCTCCCCATATCCTCTAATTCCTCTATCATGTAAAAATTTATCTAACCAAATTTTAAATATGTTTAATGAAGCAGTCTCAACCACTTCCCTGGTTAGAGAATTCCAAACATTCACCACTCTCTGGGAAAAACTATTTTTCCTCATCTCTGTCCTAAATCTACTCCCCCAAATCTTGAGACTGTGTCCTCTCATTTTATTTTCCCCGGCTAGCTCAAAAAACCTTCCTACATCTATCCTATCCATACCCTTCGTAATCCTATATGTTTCTCTAAGATCTCCTCTTATTCTTCTGAACTCGAACGAATACAATCCTAGTCGATTTAATCTTTCATCATAAGTCAACCCCTTCATCCCAGCGATCAACCTAGTAAACCTCCTCTGGACCATCTCCAAAGCCAGTATATCCTTCCTCAAATATGGAGGCCAGAACTGGACACAGTACTCCAGGTGCGGTCTCACCAGTACCTATACAGTTGCAACATTACCTCCCTACTCCCGAATTCAATTCCTCTAGCGATGAAGGCCAACATTCCATTTGCCTTCTTAATAACCTGCTGCACCTGCAACCTAACTTTTTGCAATTCATGCACAAGCACTCCCAAGTCCCTCTACACAACAGCATGCTGTAGTTTTTCACCCTTTAAATAATATTCAGCTCTTTTATTTTTCTTGCCAAAGTGGATAACCTCATACTTACTAACATTGTACTCCATCTGCCAGACCTTTGCCCACTCATCTAGCTTAACTATATCCCTTTGCAGACTCTCTACATCCTCATTACAGTTTGTTCTTCCACTCAATTTGGTGTCATCTGCAAACTTGGCTACACCACATTTTGTCCCCTCCTCCAAGTTATCAATGTAAATGATGAACAGTTGTGGGCCTAACACTGACCCCTGCGGCACCCCACTTACCACTCTCTACCAACCTGAAAAACTCCCACTTATCCCGATTCTCTGCCTCCTGTCAGACAACCAATTTTCAATCCAGGCCAATATACTTCCCCGGACTCCACTTTCCTGTAACTTACTGAGAAGTCACTTGTGCGGCACTTATCAAACGCTTTCTGGAAATCCAAATATACAACATCAACCTGTTCCCCTCTATCCACCACACCCATTATATCCTCAAAGAATCCTAAAAAGTTTGTCAAACAAGGTCTTCCCTTTCTAAAACCATGCTGCGTCTGCCTGATTGAACCCTTATGTTCCAAAAGTTTCACTATTTCATCTTTAATGACGGCTTCAAGCATTTTTTCAACTACAGACGTCAAGCTAATTGGCCGATAACTTCCAGTCTTCTACCTATATCCCTTCTTAAAAAGTGGCGTGACATTTGCTGCCTTCCAGTCTGCCGGGACCTACCCAGAATCCAAGGAATTTTGGTATATGACCACCAATGCATCAACTATAACTTCTGCCATTTCCTTCAGAACCCTTGGATGCATATCATAAGGACCAGATGATTTGTCTGGCTTTAGTCCCATTAGTTTCTCCATGATAATATTTTGGCCCCAAGCCCATGCTGCCCATTTACACCCCATTAACCTATAACCCCCTGTACGTTTCGAACAGTGGGAGGAAACCGGAGTCCCAGGACAAACTCCTTACAGACAGCATGAAATTCAAACCCTGGTCCCCCATCGCTGGTGCAGTGACAGTGTTGCACTAACCACCACGCCAACCATGCCACCCATTTTTAAGGTGATCTTCATGATCAGCAACCCAAAAGTGTTCAGGAAGTAAATTCTTCATTGTCCAGTGGAACAGACCTCTCATTAAAGAAAGATAACACCTTGCATTATTTAATTGTATTTTTCTTTTTCACCCTATATCCTCACTTTTTATTGAAACATGACTGTATTTGAAAATATAAGCCGATGTTTCAAACACAATGGTTACAGGAAAGCAAAGCAGGGAATAGAACGAATGGAATTTCTCTGTGAGACAGTATACTCAATGGGCTGGATGGCCCAAAATAATACAGAAATAAAAGACTTTGTCTGGAGTTATTCAAGAAGAGGCTAGTGCAAAGATTATGCATTGATTGATGAATATTTATTCAAATATCTACTCATCCTGTGAATAAATCTTTCAGTCTAAAAACCAGCCAATATTTGATGAGGAAACAGTGAATCAACATCAAATGCTCTTTGAGCCAGTTTGTTCAATGGACATTCAATGACCAGGCAGTGATCTCAAAGAGAACCTGGAGAGATTGTGGGCTTCCTGTAACCATGGCTGTAAACATGGGGGATCAACCAGTCCACTGAGCTTTGAACTCAGTCCTTCCCATGTCTGATCCCAAGCATAAACTCAGGATAAGTCTCGAGATGAAAGGCCACACCTCTTCCAGTTGGGATATGGGATTGGGCCATTGGTGGGCAGAAGCCACAGCAGAAACCAAGAAATCCAAAAAAACATGGGGTTAGTAGGTTAAGAGGGTGTAATTGGACAGCATGAATTTCATAAGCCGGAAAGGCCTTCTACTGTGCTGTATTATTAAAGTTAAATCAGCTCTGAAAGATCAGACACAGAACTCCTGTGGACACTGGGAAAGGTCAGAGTTGGTGAACTAAAGCAAGACTCTTTCTTTCGCTTGGAACCTGCAGAATGTTATCTGGCTGACAACAGTTACTGAGGTGATGTTGGAAACATTGGTGGGTAGTTCTCAAACATCAGTATCCCAGCATTGCAGCACTACTATGAACAGACAATCCCATTGGGTTGCCAAGAAGAGTGCAGGCAGCTCGCTGTGGCTGTTTTTAGCTTGGGCCCAGCAGTCAAACGGCTCACTCCAGGCCACAGGTTACTAGGAACCAGGAGTCAGCTCCAAGAATTGTGAAAGTGCGATGGTGAGCTCACCTTGGGGGCGGACGGCTTCCTGATGTTTTGTTGCTTTGGGAAGCTTATGGAAGGGGTTTACCAGGATGCTGCCTGGTTTACCAGGTGTGAGTTATAGGGAGAGGCTGGACAAGGAGGATAGATGCAGAAAGAGTCCACCGAGTCAGTGTGGGTGGAAGTCAGAAATAGGAACGGAGCTACCTCTGTGCTGGGAGTAAGTCTATAGGCCTCCAAATAGCCCTTGGGACACCAAGAAGCAGATAAGCAGGCAGATTTTGGAATGGTGTGGGAAATATAGGGTTGTAGTTATGGGTGATTTCAACTTCCCTAATAATGACTGACACCTATTGACTGCAAGAGGAATTGATGGGGCTGAATTTGTCAGGTGTGTACAAGAAGGATTCCTCAACAATATGTGGACCGGCCGACTAAAGGAGAGGTCATACTGGATCTAGTTCTGGGGAATGAACCTGGTCAGGTGGCGGACCTCTCTGTGGGGAAGCATTTTGGAGAGAGTGACCACAACTCCCTTAGATTCAACATACCTATGGAAAAGGATATAAACAGTCATACTGGGAAAGTGGTTAACTGGGGAAGGGATAATTATGAAGGGATGAGCCAGGAACTAGCAAGAATAAATTGGAAACAGATGTTTAAGGATGAAAGCACAGAACTAATGTGGAGGAAGTTGAGGGACCACTTGAGCAGGGTTCAAGGTAGGTTTGTCCAACTGGGACAAGGAAAAGATGGCAGGAAAAGGGAACAGTGGCTGACAAAACAAGTCAGGCCTCTAGACAAGAGGAAGAAGGAAGCATATGTTAAATGTAGGAAGAAGGAAACGGGAAGGGCTCATGACAATTATATTGTGGCCAGGAAGTAGCTTAAGAAAAGACTTAGGAGACCTCAAAGGGGGAATGAGAAGGCCTTGGAATGTAGAATTAAGGAAAGCCCCAAGGCATTCTATGTGTACGTGAAGAACAGAAGGATTACAAGAATGAAGGTGGAGCCGCTGAAGGATAAGGGAAACTACATATGTCTGGAAGTGGAGGATTGGGGAAGGTCCTAAATAAATACTTTGCTTTAATATTCACAAGAGAAAAGGATCTTGATCATGGTGAGATCGAAATTGAACTGGCCTGTGCACTAGACAATGTGGAGATTAAGGAGGAGGAAGTGTTGGATTTTTAAAACAACATCAAGATTGATGTCCTCGGGGCTGGATGCAATATACCCTAGGTTGCTGTGGGAAATGAGGGAAGAGATGGCTGGGGCAGTAGCTATGATCATTGAATCCTCATTGGCCACAGGGGAGGTACCAGAGGTTTGGAGAATGGCAAATGAGTCCCCTTGATTAAAAAAAGTTAATAGGGAGAATCCTGGGAATTATAGACTGGTTTTATGTCAGTGGTGTGCAAACTAATGGAGAGGATGCTTAAAGATAGGATCTATGAGCATTTGGAGAAGTACAGACTACTCAAGGATGGTCAGCATGGCTTTGTGAAGGGAAGATCATGCTTCATGAGTCTAATTGAGTTTTTTGAGGAGGTAACAAAAGAAATTGATGAGGATAGGGCAGTAGATGTGGTCTACATGGATTTTAGCAAGGCATTGGGCAAGGTCCCCCTTGAGAAACTCATCCAGAAAGTCATGAGGCACAGGATCAGTGAAACCTTGCTGTGAGGATAAAAATTTGGCTTGTAGGAAGAAAGCAGAGAGTATTAGTGGAACAAAAGTATTCTGACTGGAGGTCGGTGACTAGTGGAATTCCGCAAGGATCTGTTCTGGGACCCCTGGATGAAGAGACAGAAGGATGGGTCAGTAAGTTTGTGGATGACTGACTGTACTTTTTCAACCCAATGTGCTCCTTCCCCTTCCCCTTCTTCCCTCCTCTCCTCCCCCAACCTCCCCAAACTTTTTATTCAGGGACCTGCTTGTTTTCTTCTTATCCCTCACGATGGGCTCAGGCCCGAAACGTTGGTCACTCTTTACTTCCCTGGATGCTGTTTGACCTGCCGAGTTTCTCCAGCATGTTTGTGTACTGCCCTTGACCCCAGCATCTGCAGATACACTTATTTAATTCCATTTTGTGGAGGAGGAGGGCCTGTTTCTCTCGCATAGATGGAGGGAGTGGAATGTTTGTTCTCAGTCTGTGCTGTGGCACAATGCCAGACTGGAAATTACATGGTATCAAGGTCTCCTTGTCGCCCAAAGTTTGACATCCCCATCTGCACACCTTCAGTGATCACCTCTTGCTGATATTTGCTGAGCTGCTCAGCAACAGCTTAATGAAGCACCTGAGGAAATACACCAGGGCCTTCCCATGGGGAAGCTCCACAATACACAACTCAGCAACAGCTGGTAGCCACGTCATACAGAGCTTCGGCCTGATCCACAGCCCCCATTGCAGCCCACTGTCTAACAGAGGTGCCAACAGTCAGGCTCAAGATAGATGGATAACAATGACATTTAATATCATACACATGGTACAATGTACATAGGCTCCAAAATTCTTATTTCTGTAGGCAATTATAATAGTAAACTAATTGAATTAAATAAGAAAAGCAATAAGCATACAAGATAGACAGATAATAAATATTCACAGTAATCCCAGAGCAAAACAAAATTGACAGCAGAATTGCAGACAGTCCTTTTGTGGAAATGAAGCAGTCCCTGATTAGTGTACCAAGGTGAGTTTCAAGAGTCTGCTCACCATTGGAAATAAACTGTTCTTGAACTTAGAGGTGCTGGTCTTCAGGCTCTGTACCTTCTGCCCGAAGGTAACGGTGAGACGAGGTTGTAACCAGCTGTAACCAGTTGTAACCAGTGTTGGCTGCCTTCTTGAGCCAGTGCCTCACCTAGATGTCTGGAGTGGATGGGAGGTTGCAGCCTGTGACGGACCTGGGTATGTGTGTTACCTTCTGCAGCCTCATGAATTCTTGTGCATTCACATTTTCAAACCAGGCTGTGAATCAACCAGTCAGCATACTCTCCACAGTTTACTCAAATGTTTCTTGGAAGACCGGAGGAGTAGGAGTGGAGGTGGGGGGAATAAGTGGCTGGGATGATCTAACACATCAGTCAGAACTGGGCTTACAGGAAATTAGTGTTGTCAGATTCAATTGGTCAGGCAGCAATCATGGGTAGAAATAATCAGTTACTATCTCAGGACAGGACCCTTCATCAAAACTTCAGCAGCTTATTGTTTGCTCAAGATTCCACCATCTGCAGTTTCTTTGCTTCCTCAGTGGCAATGTAACTTTTTCAATTTTAAATTTCAACATATAATACAGTAACAGGCCCTTTCGGCCCTCGAACCCTTGACGCCCAATTACACCCAATTAATGTACAACATGGTATTCTGAAGGGTGGGAGGAAACTAGAGGAAATACACGCAGACGTGGGGAGAAAGTACAAACTCCAGACAGACAGTCCTGGATTCAAAACCCGGTTACTGACGCTGTAACAGTGTTGCACTAACTGCTCCACTAACTGTGCTGCCCAAAGGTAATTTTGTTCCACACGCCAGGCAGGATTCCCTGGATATTTCTATTTTGCCTGCGCTCACTGCAAGCAGCCAATATAGTTTACTCAAAAGAGTAAATTATCAAAATTAATTCTGAAAGATTGGATACAATATCCTTTGAAGAGTCATCTAACCAGTTACACAAACATCTTATGGCACAAGCTGGTATTGTTTCTGACATAATGATCTTTTAATTTCGCACACACCTAATTGTCTCGCTTTTTTATATGCCTTCCTTGATCTTATTCATAAAGATCCAGTGTCAGAGCATGTGACAAATCACTGAATTTTGGGGGCAACACACGTGCTGGTCAGGCAGCATCCATGGAAGGCGAGATACAGTCAACATTTCAGGCCAAACTCTTCATCCGAACTGGGAACACAAGAGGGGAGAAGCCAGAATAAAAGGGTGGGAAGGAAGGGGAGTAGCCCACACTGGAAGGTGATGGGTGAATGCAGATGGGAGGTGGAAGTAGGTGGGTGGAGGATGGGGGTTAAAAATGGGAATAATGGAAGAAGCTGGAAGATGATAGAAGAGGCAGAGAGCTGAGAAAGGTCTCTCAGTAGAGAAACAGTAAATCATGGCATGATGGGGGTGGGAGCTGGATGGTGTAGGTAATGGGCAGCCCGAGAGGGTGGGGGCAGAGAAAGGAAAGGAAATAAGAGAGAGGTCCAGAAATATCAAAGAGAGGAGATGCTAATGGAAATCGGTGGCCGATGATGATGCCGTCTGGTTGGAGACTGCTAAGATGGAATCTAATGTGTTGCCCTTCAAATTTGGGGGGGGTGACCTCAACTTGCCGGTGAAGACCCAACAGCATCAGACAGATGTTTTTGTTGTAAGAAGGAAACGGGAACAACAGTACATGCAATTTGAGCATGTGAGATAGTGGAAAAGTTTTGGGAAGGTCTAAACCAGGTATTAAATAAAATCACAAAATGCAACATACCAAAAAATCCAGAGATCTTTCTTCTAAGTAATATAAGAAGTAAAGAACTTGGACTCGATTTGGATGGAGCACAAAAAAGATTTATTATGATAGCCTTAGCTGTAGCAAAAAATGTATTATGTCAAGCTGGAAATTAGAAGATAGCCTGAGAATACAGCAATGGTACATAGAAATGAATAAATGTATTCCATTGGAAAAAAATAACATATAATTTAAGAAATAACATCACAGTATTCAAACAAATTTGGGAACTGTACATGGAACACAACAGACCGCCTAAAATGACAGAAGGAGAAGACGAAATGAACTGACCCAGTATGTAAAAGTAGATGACACAAATTTCTTGTTTATTTTCATTGTGTGATGGCATTGTTTAATGTATCATATATGTTGAACGTTAAGTGGGTGGGGGGGGGGTGAAGGAGGGAGGGAAGGGAGGGGGGAAAAAGGGGAGAAAATTACTGTGTATACTCAAGAGGGAAATGTTTATGTGTACTTTGGTTAGAATGGTTCATAGTGTGAAAAATTTAAAAAAAATTTTTTTAACTTGCCGGTGAAGTAGACTGTGAACAGACATGCCAGTGTGGGAATAGGGTGTGGAACTGAATTGTTGGCCACTAGGAGGTCCTTGCTGTTGCAGCAGACAGAGCGAAGATGCTCAACAAAACGATCTTCCAGTCTCATCAATGTAGATGGGGCTACATCAGTAGCTGTGGATGCAGTTAATGACCTGTACAGATTCTCAGGTGAAGTATTCCTCACTTGAAAGGGTTGTTTGGAGCCCTGAATAGCGGTGAACTTGTTTGCCATTGAATTGAACAGGCATTGCAATGTTCTAGATTCCCGAAACACAAGGACATTCTGAAGCTTTAATCAACAGGGAAGGACATTTAAAGATGACTTGGTAGTGACTCCATGATAGAACATACCTGCTCCATGGAACGGGTCTTCAACATTATTCATATTTAACAACTTTCACTGGTTAGGCCACACCAGGATTAGGTTGTTAGTTAGACCACCCTTAGGAGAATTGTGCCAGGTTCTGGTGTCCACACTTCAGGAAAGAGGTAATTGTGCTAGGGAGGGTGAAAAAAAAGCTTCACAAGGACAATGGTGAGTTCATGGAATTATGACAGCGGAAGAGGTAGAGTCGGGATATTTAGAGAGATGGATGAATAGGAACATTTTAGAACAATATAGGCCAAATTTAGACAAATAGGACTATCTTAAGAAGGGATCTTGTTTGGCATGGACAACTTGGGCCAAAGGGCCTGTCTCTTAAGACAGGAAGGGGGGAATGAGAGAAGGAGAGGATAGAGGGGAGAGAGAGGGGGAGAGGGGAAGAGGGGGGAGAGGGGAGAGAGACACAGAGGAGAGAGAGGGATGTGGCGTAGATAAAAGCTCAAACTCGACTGGAGGGAAAAAAACGCTTTTATTATCTTTTTTCAGGAATGGTTCATGAACAGGCTTCAGAGGGGTTCTGGGTTTGGGTGGGAAATCCTCAGGGCGGAGGAGCAGGGAGGTGGGACCAGTCGTCAGTATAGCACACTTCGAGTGAATCCCAGTTCACTACAAGGGGAGAGAAGAGAGAGAGGGATGAGAGAAGGGGAGGAAAGAGTGGGGTGGAGAGAGGGGAGGAAGAGAGAGGGGGGAAGAGAGAGGAGGGAAGAGAGAGGGGGGAAGAGAGAGGGGGAAGAGAGAGGGGAGGAGAGAGGGGAGGAGAGTGAGGGAGGAGCGAGGGGGAGGAGAGAGGGGAGGAGAGTGAGGGAGGAGCGAGGGGGAGGAGCGAGGGGGAGGAGCGAGGGGAGGAGCGAGGGGAGGCGAGAGGGGGAGGAGAGGATGGGAAGGAGAGATCGACAGAAGGGAAAGAGAGAGAGGGGGAGGGGAGTAAGAGTGGGTTAGGGGAGAGAGGATGAGGGGAGGAGAGAGAGGGAGAGAGAAGCGAAAGAGAGAGATTAACAGCATGGATGAGTCGGGCTGGAGAACCTGCGTTTTATAACTCCATGAATCGATGACATCAGTGTATTAGATCACCTCACACATAGAGCCTGAGCCACAATATATACTTCTTCCAAGTGCATCTTGTTCTCTAGTTCTGGGAGATTGGATAACTAACAAATGAATGCAAATAACATGCAGTCAAGGTCTCAGCACATCCTGATCACATGCCATCTAGTAAACAAAGAGGTTGCATAGCCTCAGGCAGAAGTGAGAAATCAATGTCATCTTAAAGTGTGCTTCTGTAGAGGCGGCTACTCTGCTCCTGCAATAACACACACAACCAGACGGGTTGAGCTCAGTGAGCAGACTAGTTTATTGCAGGCTACTGGGCTGCACTTATACTCCCAGCCTGGACCTGGCTGAGAACCGCGCTGGAGGGCGCTGACGTCATCTGGGCGTCATGTGGTTCCCCAGCGCGGGTTTCTGAGCCCTGTGCTGGATGGAAGGGAAACGCCCCCACACCCCAGACGGCACCATTTTGGCCAGCTGCCCCGCCACGTGGCTTACAAGCAGGGCCGGTTCGCCTGCCTTGTGGTGAGCCGCCACGCAGACACCACCCTCCCCCCCTTCCCCCAGAACCGGTGCCAACGTCCTTTTTGCTGGGAGGCCTCGCTTCTTGGGCTGGGCAATGACCACGGGCTCAGTGGGATTGAGGTGCACTAGCTTCAGCCTGTCCATGGTAAACAGCTCATACCTGCCGCCCAAGTCCATTGTGAACATCGAGCCAGAAGGCTGTACAACTCTGTATGACCCCTCGTACGGTCGCTACAGAGGTGCCGCGGTCAGGCCCCGCTGAACGAAAATGTACTCTGCTGAAAGCAGTTCGCTGGGAACGTGAGACAGGCGGGTGCCATGCCTGGGTGGCGGTGGGGGTTTGAAGGAGTCCAAGTGTGCCTGAGGTGAAGGTGAAGTTCGTGCGGCGACCGCTGGGGATTGTGAGGTACATTGACGAACGGCACACCGTAGACCACCTCAGCTGATGATGCCTGCAGATCTTCCTTGGGAGTGAAGCGGATGCCCAGGAGCACCCAAGCCAGTTCATCCATCCAGTCGGAACCGGTGAGGCGGGCCATGAGCTCCGACTTTAGGTGGCGGCGCAGACATTCAACCAGTCCATTGGCCTGCGGGTGTAGCACTGCGTGCTGCAGTGTAGCTGGATCCCCAACCTGTCGGCGAGTTGTGCCCAGAGCGCAGATGTGAACTGGGTGCCCCGATCGCTGGTGAGGTGAGCCAGGACACCGAACCAGGCGACCCAAACATGCAACAGTGCTCGGGAGCAGGAGTCAGTGGAAGCGTCTGGCATCGGGATTGCCTCGGGCCAGCAAGTGGTGCGGTCCACCACCGTAAACAGGTAATGGTTGCCCCGGGAAATGGGTAAGGGCACGACGATGTCCACGTGAATGTAGCTGAACTGTTCCTGGACGTGCTCGAACTCCTATACGGGTGCCCTGGTGTGCCTGTGCACCTTGGACATCTGGCAATGAGTGCATGTTCTGGCCCAGCCCGCGATCTGCTTCCGCAGCCCACGTCATACGAATCGTTCTGCTACCATCCGCACCGTGAACCTGATGGACGGATGTGAAAGATTGTGGATGTGAAAGGTCATGGATGTGAAAGGTCGTGGATGTGAAAGGTCGAGGATGTGAAAGGTCGAGGATGTGACAGAAGACCTGCCTGCGCCATTGCTGGGGAACCACTGGCCGTGGGGTGCCCAAGGAGATATCGCACAGGATGGTGCCTTCACTGCTTAGAGACGGGAGGTCTTGAACCGCAGGCCGGTGATGGCAGTCTTGAAGGCTCTCGTCTCCTCATCCGCTTCCTGGTCCCGGGCCAGCGGGTCGAAGTCGAGGCTGGATGTCAGCGCGCAGATGGCCAGTCGCAAAAGTGCATCGGCAACCACATTGTCCTTCCCCGCTTTTTGCCGAATGTCGGTGGTAAATTCCGACACGAAGGAGAGGTGACGCTGCTGGCAGGCCGACCAAGTATCCTTTGCCTTCGCGAGCGCCTGGGTGAGGGGTTTGTGGTCTGTGAAGATGGTAAAAGTCCTCCCCTCCAAAAAATAGCGGAAATGCCGCACTGGCAAGTACATGCCCAGTAACTCAGGGTTGAAGGCATTATATTTGCGTTCCAGCAGGTGAAGCAGGCAGCTGAAGAATACCAGCAGCTTCCAATGTCGATTCACCTGCTGCTCCAGGACGGCACCAATGGCTGTGGCAGAGGCATCGACAGAGAATGCCACATCCAGGTCGGTGTGTGGGTGGGCCAGCATGGTGGCCTTCGTGAGGACGTCCTTGGTGGCCTCAAATGCGGTGCAGACTTCTGGGTTCCAAGCGAGTGTCTTGTGCTTGGCTGCGATGAGGGCAAACAGCGGCTGCCTGATGTGCGCAGCTCCCGGGATGAAGCGGTTGTAAAAGTTGACCATACCCGCGAACTCCTGCAGCCCCTTGAGGCTGTCTGGGCGTAGGAACTCCCTGATAGCGGCGACCTTCGCAGCAGCAAGCCCACAAGATGGTATGGCCCAGGAATTGCATGGAGTCTTTCCCGAACTGGCACTTGGCCGGGTTGATGGTAAGGCTGAAATCGGCTAGCCGGGAGAAAAGGGCACGTAGGTGGGCCTTGTGTTGCACCCGGTCCTTGCTGGCGATGAGGATGTCGTCCAAATAAATAAAGACAAAATCTAAGTCCCTGCCCACAGAGTCCGTGAGGCGCTGGAAGGTCTGAGCGTCATTCTTGAGCCCAAATGGCATGCGCAGGAATTCGAACAAGGCAAAGGGGGTGATGATGGCCGTCTTGGGTATGTCCTCAGGGTGCACCGGGATCTGGTGATATCCACGCACCAGGTCAAACTTGGAGAAGACCCTCGCGTCGTGCAGGTTGGCCATAAAGTCCTATATGTAAGGGATGGGGTAATAGTCAGGAACGGTTGTCTTGTTGAGCCGTCGATAGTCTCCGCAGGGATGCCAACCGCCGGAGGCTTTCAGGACCAGGTGGAGCTGCAAGGCCCATGGGCTGTCGGACCGCCGAATGATCCGCAGCACCAACAGGTGCGAAAACACCGCCTTCGGTACCTGGAGCTTGTCAGGCAGGAACCGGTGTGCCTTGGTGTGAACCGGCGGGCCCTGGGTGGGGATGTGGTGGAACACCCCATGGCGTGGCGAGGCAGTGGAGAACTGTGGCTTGAGGAGTGTCAGGAACTCGTCTCTGGGTGTGCTGATCATGGCCATCTGTGGTTGCTCTGAGCGGGAGGTGTCGAGGTGAACGGCCTGGAAGGTACGGGCGTCCACCAGGCGCCTACCTCGAATGTCCACCAGAAGCCTGTGTGCGAGGAGGAAGTCTGCACCCTGGATGGCAGTCGGGAGGGTCGAGACGGTGAACCTCCACGCGAAATTCCGTTGGCCGATCTGGAAGTGGACTGTCTTGTCTCCATACGTCCGGATTGCTGTTGCATTGGCCGCATGGAGGGGAGGTCCACGAGGTCAGTACCTGGATTCGATGGCCGTAGCCAGGATGACGCTGATCTGCGCTCCATTGTCAACAAGGAATCACCAGCAGCTGACTGAGTCCCGCAGGTAGAGAAGGCTGTGTCCTTGGCCAGCCACCGCAGCCATTAACAGCGGCCGGCCTGGTCATTTTCCTGGAACGAGCAGGGCTGATGACACTTATGAGCCTTGGCTCCCCAGTGTTGGTGGTAGAAGCAGAGGCCTGAAGCAGATGCTCTGGCCTTGGTTATGCTCTTATGGGCCCCTGCAGGGGCCGGGTGCTCTACTGCAGCACTAGGGGTGGGCTTGGCGTGGTTGTGCATGTGCCTCGTGACCTGCTGGGCTACTGAACCTTCTGAGAATCGTGCGAGCCATAGCTCTTGGGCCTTCTGGGCGACCTTCCTCAGGTCAGTGAAGCTCTCCTGAACCAGCAGAGGGCGGATGTCCCCGGACATATGTTCGAGGAAGATGCGCTCGAAAAGTGGGCTCACCCATGAGCCCGAGCATCTCGTCCTTCAGTTTCATCGGGGACCTGTCCCCCAGGGTGATGAGGTGCAGCACCCGAGTGGCACGCTGATGTCTGAATAGTCCGAGGGATCCGGTAAGCACTCGATTGATGGTCTCGTATTTGTCCTCGGCGGGTGGGTGCTGAACAAGGTGCAGCACGCGTCTGGCGGTGGCCTGGTCCAGGGCAACGACCACATGGTAGAATTTGGTTGTGTTGGATGAAATCTGGCGGAGGTGAAACTGGGCCTCCGCGTGGGCGAACTAGGTCTCCGGCTCCTGAACCCAGGCAGCTTTACGGCTATAGCGCTTGATCCCAGACTCGCTCATGATGGGTTCAAAGACGTTTGAACCAGTCAGGGTCACCAATTGTAGCGGTGGCTACACTGCTCCTGCAATAACACACACAACCAACCGGATTGAGCTCAGTGAGCAGGCTGGTTTATTGAAGGCTGCTGGGCTGCACTTATACTCCCAGCACGGACCTGGCTGAGAACCGCGCTGGAGGGTGCTAATGTCACCTGGGCGTCATGTGGTCCTCCAGCGTGGGTTTCTGAGCCCCGTGCTGGAAGGAAGGGAAACCCCCGATGGCGCCATTTTGGCTGGCTGCCCCGCCGTGTGGCTTACAAGCGGGGCTGGTTCGCCTGCCTTGTCGTGAGCTGCCACACTTCAGCATTTTGCTTCCGACGACCATTCCCACGGCCCATGGCAGAACTGCCCATAGGCAATGTGGAGGTAGGTGACTCCTGTACAGTAACCTACCACATCCATGCATTATCTCCTTCAGTGATGCTGAATGAACCATCAAGATTCCATTTTCTGTCGTGTACACAAGATTCATAACAACCTCTCCTTTGGCTGCCCTGAGTAGAGGCAAACACAAAGCTTTTTCAGGTGTATTCTCCGCTAAGAATGTGCCTGAAGAAGAGAAAGTGGCCCTTTGATTTGCTATTCAGGTGGCAGCGCTGAAAGCATCGAAGCGCACTCTGGCTCCTTTCCCTTGAGCTGTCAAGTTAGGATGGCTGGCTGTCAGCTGGGACAGTCTATCAGCGTGGGGACATTCCCGGTGGAATGTCCCCGCACTGATTGTTCTGCCCCCCGGTGGGGGAGAAGGGGGCTGGAGCGGCCGACGGGGGAGAAGGGGGCTGGGGCGGCCGGCGAGGGAGAAGGGGGCTGGGGCGGCCGGCGAGGGAGAAGGAGGCTGGAGGAGCCGGCAGGTGAGTACGGCGCTCGAGTAGGGTACCAGCATTGTTTGGGCCAGCCCCCTTCTCCCCCACTGGCCACTCCAGCCCTGCAGTCCCCAAGCTGACAGCCCAGCCCCTTTCTCCCCCGCCGGCCGCTCCAGCCCCGCAGTCCCCACGCTGACAGCCCAGCCCCCTTCTCCCCCGCCGGCCGCTCCAGTCCCGCAGTCCCCAAACTGACACCCCAACCCCCTTCTCCGCTACTAGCTGCTCCAGCCCCGCTTTTAGGCGGCTGCATTCTGATGGCTGGGGAGATCACTGTGCTGCGGCGATTATCCCTCTTGGAGGAGGGTTACAAAGTTTGCCTTGCAGGCGCCTCCTGCACATTCACGTGGCCTCCCAACAGCCGCATATTGCCAAAATATGTGGGTTTACAAGTGGGACAATTGGCCATCTGAAAGGGCCTAAAGAGTCACCAAGTAATCCAGCACCATTATTCACACAAGAAAAAGAAGGAAAAGAGTCTCAACAATGATGCAAGTTCAGTGGGTCACATCCCTTCCTCTGATGGAGCATTCCTATCCTCTGTAGCTGTCCCTTGTGTTGTAGTTTGGGATGCCAGATTAATTCCCTGCTCTTCTTCAAAACCATATCCAATTGGGAAGCTTGACATGTGGCAACTAACATCATGGTCTGAAAGTGGCATCACATAGGGAGGTCAAAAAGGCTTTCAAGGTCTTGTGGCAGTTGTACGAGACATTGAAGAAGTCCCATAGGGAAGATTTTGGTCACAACACAACAGAAAAGATGTCGTCAAGTTGGAGAGGGTGCGGAGACCATCTAAAGGGATGTTGCCAGGACTCCGGAGCCTGAGGTGCAGGGAGAGGTTGTTCAAGGTAGGGCTTTATTCCTTGTAATGCAGGAGGATGAAGGGTGATCTCATAGAAGTGTACAAAATCATGAAAGGTGAATGTAGAGAGACTTTTGCCCAGAGGAGGGGAATCAGTAACAAGAAGACAAGAGTTTAGGGTGAGAGGGGAGAGATTTAATCTGAAGGGTAACTTCTTTAAAAAGAGGGTGGTGGGTGTATGGAATGAGTTGCTGGAGGAGGTGATTGAGGCAGGCACTATTGCAATGTTTAAGAAAACAATTGAATGGATCCATGGGTAGGATGGGTTTAGAGAGATATGGGCCACAGGCAGGTTAGACCAGTGTGGGTGGGACATTTTGGTTGTTCTGGGCAAGTTGGGCTGTATGATTCTATGGTTCAGAGACAGTGTAGCTCTCCCCTAGTTCTGCACCTGGGTGTTGGACCTGGTTTCTCTTCTCAGATCCATGGAATGATTTACAAATACTTTCAAATGCTGTATTTACAAACACTTCTGCCAACAAAATATGTTCAGTAACAAGGTTTCTTTTTTTCATTTTACGGCTAGCGCTGAGATTGAGATGTGCTGGATGACCTGATGAAAATGAAGATTCTTATTTAATAAAATATTTATATTTTCATTTGCCCTCATTTCAGCTCACATAACAAGACAACCAAATGGCCCTGTCTCTGTTTCTGCGTTAGGGTGGCATGAAATCCAAGGACTTTGGAATTTTGGTCTCTCACCTATATACTTGATAAACTTGCCATAGAGGAAGTGAAGTGAAGATTTACTCAACTAGTGTACGGAAAGTGTTCATAGTTTGTGACTAGAGGACACAAGTTCATATATACACAAGACACCAAAGGAGATGCAAATTTAAAATTTGGAGTTCAGCTATCACCCTTGTTACACTAATCAGGGACTCTCCAACACGACAAAAGGACAGCCTGTACTATGCATTGGAACTTTCCTTTTGCACAAGCATAACTGAATATTTATAATCGTTTTTTAAATTCAATTCAGTATACTGTTGTTGTTTATTCATTGTTTTTGCAGATGTTTTTCTTTACAAAGTATCTGTTCAGCTGCAGTGAGTAGGAATTTCAGTTGTATCTGCAATGTTCATGACAATAAACACGGTTGTTATCCTAAAACCTTTGATGGTGCTGGACTCCAGGTGCAGAATGTGATTAACACAATTGCAATTAGAGAATAATTAAAACAACAGGAAGGTTGCCAAGGAGAGCGAACACGCAGAAGGGAGACTTGTGTAAAGAACGTTGAGACTTCTCAGAGTTTGGGTCTTCAACCAAAACTGGGTGGGGACAAGTACCAAGAGGAGCGAGGGGACAGAAGAAGGTACACAACTGTCAGATTGTGGAGTTCCCCCGGCACTGGTAAGTATCTGTACTTGTGAAACAGTGTAGTAAGGCAGGGTGAAATCAATAACAGAGCCTCCCCTTTTGAATCCATGTTTCAAACAGAATTCCAACTGAAAAGGTAGAAGTATTTTCATGCAGAGAGGGCGCACAGGGACTGCATTCTCCAGAACTTCGATCACTGCCCACCCCCTTGCATTCTCACTGCCCACCCCCCTGCATTCTCAAGTACTTAGGAGATCTCATTGAAACTTACAAAATTCTAGTATAGTAAAGACAGAGTTGGTTTCCACTGCCCCTTTAACCTAGCTCAGTAGTCCAGAAAGAAGGGATCATGGTCTCAGGGATAAGGGGGAGGCAGGTAAGAAACTTATTTTCCCAGAGAAAGTCTGTTTAAAGTGAGTGGAGGAAGGTTTAGGGGAGGTGTCAGAGATTGGCATTGCTACTCAGAGTGGTAGGTACTGGAAGCATTGCCGGGGGTGGTGGTGGAGGCTGGTATAATCGAGGAATTTCAAATAAGACATGCACATGATGTGAGGGAGTAGGTTTACATAAGTCAGAACAACATTGTGGGCTGAAGAGCCTGTTCTGTGCTGTCATGTTCTATGTTCTGTGTAGACATTTAATCCTCTATTCCCATGGAGGCTCAGTCAAATTTCAGATTTATGGTCAGTGTACATACATGATATCACATACAACCCCAAGATTTATTTTCCTGTGGGTGAGGCAGAATTACCATTTATTGGTTGTGCAAAAAAAACTGCACAATGTACACATGTAAAGAAATGTAAACAATGCAATACAAAGAGGAAAAAAAAAAATCAATAAAGTGCAAAGTCCTTAAATTTTTGAGTCTCTGATTGAGTTTGTTGTTGAGGAGCTGATGGTGGAGGGGTAGCAGCTGTTCCTGAACCTGGTGTTGCACCTCTACCTCTTTCCTGATGGCAGCAGTGAGAACAGAGCATGTGCTGGGTGGTGTGGATCCTTGATGATTGCTGATTGATGATTGCTGCTGTTCTCCAACGGCAGCATTCCCCATAATTGTCCTTGACAGTTGGGTGGGGGGGGGGGTGGGGGTGGTGGTTTGCAGGTGATGTCCTGGACTGAGTCCACTACCTTTTTGAGGGTTTTACACTATTGGTGTCTTCATACCAGGCGATGATGCAGCTGGCCACCACACACCTGTACAAATTTGCCAGGGTTTCCGATGTCATACCAAGTTCCTGAGCTGACATGCTTTCTTCGCAATGTCATTAGTGTGTTGGGTCCAGGAACGATCCCCCAAGATGGTAACTACCAAGAGCATGGTATTCACTCAGAACACAGAGATAATGATCAAGGGATATGGGAAGAGTGCTGGAAAATGACAGATTAGCCATGACCTTCATAAATGGCAGAGCAGGCTGAGTTTTATATTCCTCCTCCTCTGGCAGACATGGTCTCACTCGTCACTCTGAAAGTTTCCATGTAAATGAATGCTATGATCCGAGGATAATCTGTTCAATATTCTTGAATGAAACACGAAACACTGTGATTGTAGTAAAAGCACAGAAATGCTGGAGGACCTCAACAGGATCCATAGGAGGTAAAGATATATAACTGACATTTCAGGTGCCTGCTGGCTTTTCACTTATACCTGAAAGAAGGGCTCAGGCCTGAAGTGTCAGTTATACACCTTTTCTTCCTAAGAACACCACAAGACCTGCTGAGTTCCTTCAGCAGTATGGTGTTTTTAATCTTTTTAGAGGGGTCCAACGTCCTCCTGCTCTGAAAAGTTGGCTGCCTATCACCTTCCATGGATGCTGTATTTCTCTCGCATTTGTGCGGCTCTTATGCCCCTAACACTTCTTCCAATGTATTGGTAGTCAGGCCCTGGAAGGTCCTCCTCTCCTTCACACTTTACTCTCTCTCCTCCAGGTGCATCACGATCTGGAGAAACACTGGTGATAGTTCAAAAGACAAAAATTCTGGAGAAACTCAGCACGTCACAGAGCATCCAAAGGAAGTAAAGGACAACTAATGTTTTAGGCCTGAGCTCTTTGTCAGGGTATGAGCAAAAAGAAGGCAGGTGTCTGAATAAAAAAGGTGGGGGGAGATGGGGAGGGGGAGGAGTGGGAAGAAGGGACAGGTGAAGGAGCACATTGGGTTGTATATGTACAGTCAGATCATTATAAACTTGAACTTGAAAACCAAGTCCATCTGCCCCAATTTCTGTAAATTTTGTTTGGGGGCACCTTAAAAGACACTTGTTTTTGAATGGGTATCCAATTCCCTCAGAAACATGATCATTGCCCTACCAACCTGCCTTCAGAACATTTGTGGCTTGACCTGTATCCAACGAAACAGGTCAACTCCTGTTACCCTGCCTTACTACACTGTTTCACAAGTACAGATACTTACCAGTGCCGGGGGAACTCCACAATCTGACAGTTGTGGGCCAACTCCTAACTGTTTTTCAGTGCTGTGCCTGGATTAAAGGAAGCAGCCAGACGTCCTAACACTGCGAAGTGGAGTGCAAAGCAGCTCGTCACCACACTACATTCATGAGGCTTCATTCCCTTCCCTCCATTGCTCACAACAAAAGGCTTCAAGGAAATAGCCATATGTGTCAGGAAGGATGGTGATGAGGAAGCAGAGAGGCACTCATTTGAATTGAATTGATTTGTTCATTGTCACATGTTCCAAGGTACAGTGGAAAAACTCTGTTTATGTGGTTTCCAGGCAAATCAATCCAACTTAAGTACAGCAGGTAGTGCAATGATAAAACAAAATTGCAGGGTTTAGTATTATAGTGAGATGCAGAGTGCAGGGTGTAGTGTTAAAAAGACAATGTTCAGGGTATAGAGGAAACTACAGTTAAACAGTGCAGGGGCATCAATGAGAGGCCCATTCAAGAGTCTGATAACAGCAGAAAACTATCCTTGAACCTTCAGATACGTGTTTTCAAGCTTGTGTATCTTCTGCCTGATGGGGGTTGGGGGGGGGGGTGGAGGTGGGAGAGAGAGTGACCATGGTGGGATAGGACCTTTAATATATTGGCTGATTTCCTGAGACTTTCAAACTCATCACTAATGAGCTTGTATTTTATATGTCCACTTTTTCACTGCTATATTTCATGGTCTGATATCATCAGTGGTAACTATATGAATTCAAACTCCTTTATCGAGTATGATATCTGCCTTGTTTCAGTGCAAACCTCATTTCCAACCTGGGACAAGAATCCTGAACAAACTGTGAGCTCCCGATTTGAATCGTTGACTGACCAGCTCTCCCCACAGAGGCTGCCTGACCTGCAGAGTTTTTCCAGTAACTCACAGGATGCTCATTTTAGTGAGGAATTGGTAGGGCCTTCAGTGGAGACATTGAACTGAGCCCTCCCTGGTTCTCACAGAGAAACATAAACCATCAAATGGCTTTACAGGAAAAGGACAGGAAATGTTTGCTAATTTCCTTGCCAATATTTATCCATCAATGATCCTCAATAGCCTGTTGTTACCACGTTACCATTTATAGGAGCTTGCTTAATCACACCAGATTCAGAGTGTTGTCACGTACACAAGAGACACTGAGAATTGTTCTTTTGCTTGCACTGCAAAGGCAAGCAGAGAAGCACTAGGTAGTTCAGCTCCATTTCTCACACAATGAAGAGAGTTTCTGCAGAGACAATGAGCATCCATGGATCTTGCTGCCTCCTCCATTATCACCTGATTATCTGCAGAGCTCCCTTCTCTGCTGGAAGGAGGGGCATGGGGTGTTCTCCAGCTCTGGTGCCCTGCTCAGATCTGCTACTTCCTCAGTGCCCAGCACCCTCCATGCCCGTGGCCACCATGGGTTCTTGGATCTCTGAGGATCTTCGATACAAAAACTGCTGGGGAGCTGTTGGGGCAGGAGAAGCAGGCAGTAGGACCCAGGGGAGGAGTGAGGAAAGGCTATATTACACTTCACATTCCAAATTCACAGAAGCCGCTTCAGTCTCAGGTGATTTTCTGACAATAAAGGGGAGAATGCTTCCTCATGACTGATGCCAAGGTTTCCTTGCCTCTTGGTCCCAACTTGCCAAGTGCACGATGGCTAGAGTATAGCAGTAAGTGTACTTTTGAGAGTTCCTCACTGCCTACGAAGGATTGTGGAAGAATAATGATCTGTGGAAGACTCTATTCAGACTAGAGTTCATAGGAGGAGTTGGCCTCAATCTTACTGTACCATTCGCAGGGCCATGGCTGATCTAACCCTGAACAACCTCCCTGAGCCTCAAGCCCCTGATAACCTACTAACCAGTCAATCTCAGCAATGAACACGTTCAAAGATCCTGCCTCCACAGGTCTCTTGGGAAGGGAATTCTAAAGAGACACAGCCCTATAAGTGCAGGAATTCCTGGTCATCTCCAGGTAAGTGGCTGAGTCCTTATTCCAAAACAATATCTTCCAATTCTCTCTCAGCATCCATCCTATTAAACTCCCTCAGAATCTTATCTATTTTGGCAATTCTCATTGGTGACTCACACTGCACAACTGATTCCTTATTTAACCATCCTAGGAGACATCCTGGTTAATCAAGTCTGAATTGTCTCCAGAGGAATTACAAAGGGAAAATACAAGCTCGTTTTTCCCTACAACACTTATAACAACCATACAGATATAGCAGCTATTTGATAGGCTCCCTATCCCCAACCATTCACTCTCGCCACCACCCATACACAGTAGCAGCAGGTTGCAACATCTACGGGATGCACAGCACAGGACCTTCCATTCTCACCCCCTCTCCCAGCGAGAAGGACGGGGCAGCAAAAGCATGGCTACACCACCCCCTAGAAATTTCCCTCTAACCCACACACTGTCCTGAGTTGGAAATATAAGCCTGTTCCTTTTCTGTCTCTGGGTCCAAAACCTGGAACTTCCTCTCCAGCAACATTGTGGGGACGGTCACTCCTCACGGAAACAGTTCAAGGAGGCAGCTCCCCACCTCCTTCTCAGGGCTGATTAGGGACGGGCAATTATATGCTGGCTCAGCCTGTGAACCCCACACACTTTGGGTGAATGAACAAAAAAGAGCCAACAGTTTTCAAAGTGGATAAGGACCTGAATTAAGAGGGAACAAAGTGAAGCTTGAAGGACTCAGCAGATCAGGCAGCATCCACAGGGAGATGATAATGAGCTACTGTCATATACACGAGTACAATATACAGATTCACCAAAATTCTTACTGGCTGCAGCCAAACAGGCACTTCTACAAAAGAAAATCTACCTCCAATACCATACAGAAAGGAATTATGAAAATAAAAGACTGATAATAGATATTCAGTGGTGCAAGAAAATAATTGGTGTGTTTGTGGAGCCGTAGTCATTTATGATTAGGGTGGGGGGGGCGGAATTCAAGAGTCTGACAGTTGTAGGAGTGAAAAGGTCAGCTAATGTTTTGGGTCAGGACCCCATGTTGAAACTATAGTGGGAAGAGGAGCTCTCAAGCTTAATAAGTAGGGGTGTGGGGTGGGGGAGTTGGGTGAAGGGGGTAATGCCAAGAGGTGATAAAATACTGGGCAGAGGGTGAGCTGGGTTGGGGAGGAGACCTGAGGGATGGGAGGAAAGAATGGTTTGAGAGACAAGTGAGAATGGGAACAGGTAAAGGAGAGATGGTACAACCAGATTGGAGGAGGGGAGGGGAGGGGGGAGGGTTCCTAAAACTGGAGATCAATGCTCACATCTTTGGGTTTAAGGCGGTCCAAGGAAAATCACATGTTGTTCACAAATCACGTTTATGTTTAGCCTCACCCTGGCAGTGGACGAGGCCTTTTTAATGGACCTCAATCAATTTGTCCTGGGGCTTTAACACTGCACAGTAAGTGGAGGTTGTCATTCTTAGACACAGTGATGTTATTGATATCTTTAGCCGTAGGCTTGGAATCAATTTGTTTACCCAACTACTCTGTTGTACGCTGACCGTATGCTCTCCTGTGTGTCAGATTGGATGTCTCAATCTCAAAACACAACTTTGGAAAGAGGAAAAATAGGTAATTTGGGAAGCTCAACTGAAAACATATGTTCAAAGAAGTATCTGACTTTCAAAGTTTCCGATGTAGGCAGTAGCTGTTAAATTGTCCACTGGCACCAAGCTCAGAGAGAACCCCTGCAGCGGACATTCAACTCTAGTGAGTGAACCCATAATGAGGGGGATAAATGGGCTATCATTTCACACGGCATTTGGGAGAGGAGGGAGGGGCAGAGTAGGTGTGTTAGCTCTGAATAACTATTTCCTGTCTAGAAAGAAGGAAGCTATTGCCATCCAAACACACACCTACATACAATTATCAACAGGTACAGGAAATAAAGCAGCTCTGACTGAGTCTCATAGACACAGCTGCCATCCAGGCTCTGTCCCAGAGGATACCATCTGGAACTGCAGTGGAGAGTTGTCCAAATGAAGCCTGGATTCCAATTATTTGGAAAACATTCCCTGGACTTTAGCAAGTTGCCATTTGAATGATGTTTTTGTGAGATTAAGGGGTCAATAAATGCCAGGCTGGGAAATAGGTTCTTCCTGCGGGCTATGACAATAGACAATAGACAATAGACAATAGGAGCTGGAGTAGGCCATTTGGCCCATCGGGCCAGCACCGCCATTTTAGATCATGGCTGATCATTACCATCAGTACCCCTTTCCAGCCTTATCCCCATAACCCTTAACTCCGTTACCCACAAGAGTCTTATCTAACTCTCTTTTGAACATAGTCAGCGAATCCGCCTCTACCACCCTCTGTGGCAGAGCATTCCACAGATTCACACTTCTCTGGGTAAAAAAATGCTTTCTCATCTCCGTCTAATGGTATCCTGTAATCTTAGGTCTCTTAACTTTAGACGTTAAATAAACAAAAGAGATAGTCGTCGTCTTCAGGAGTGCCTGGGGAGATCACATTCCCCTGACCACTGACAGCTCTAAAGTTGAGGTCGTCAAGAGTATCAAGTTCCTCGGAGTGCACCTGACAGAGAATCTCACCTAGTCCCTTAACACCACCTCCATAGCCAAGAAAGCCCAGCAGCACCTCTACTTCCTATAAAGGCTGAGGAAAGTTTATCTCCCACCCTCCATCCACACTACATTCGACAGAGGATGCATTGAGAGTATCCTATGCAACTGTATCACCGCCTGGTTTGGAAGCTGTACCACCTCGTACTGCAAGACCCTGCAGAGGATGGTGAAGTCAGCAGAAAAGACCATTGGGGAATCTCTTCCTAGCATGGAGGACATCTACTACACTCGATGCAGGCGGAAAGGAATAAACATTGTGAAGGTCTCCACACACCCTTCAAGTAAACTTTTCTCCCTTTTGCCATCTGGCAGGAGGTACCGTAGCACTCGGGGCCCTTACATCCAGAGTAGGAAACAGCTTTTTCCCTCCAAGCCATCAGGTTCCTGAACTCCCAGTACAGATGTGGATAGTGTGTCATGGACTTTCAGTGTATACGTCTTAATATCTTAATATTTTAATGCGTTAACTGCTTTCCTAACTTATATCTATGTAAATATGCTCGGTGGTCCTGGAGAAATGCTATCTCATCCTACCGTGCGAGCATGGTATTAATGATAAATAAAGTTGACTTGACTTATTAATGAAATGAATAAATGAATCCAACAATATTTATACAAAATTAATCTGGCTGTATCTGTACAGTGAGATGATAATAAACTTGAAGTAGGACAGAGAGAAGTAGATTATTTCTGTGAAACTATTTCATAGATCCAGGGATGAGTGTGGGTTTGAGCTAGGTTAATATTGAAAACCAGGGCACACACAGGTGATGGGAAAGACTTAAACAAGTCAATGGTTCATTTTAAATCTGGTGGTTGATTTTTGATTATTGGAACAGATTAAGGGATTATGAAGCAATGACTCACATTCAGAATATATGGAGTGAAGTAAATCTGTCCAGGTCCAACCTGCTGACATTACAGTCAAGAAAACATATCAACACTTCTTCTTCCTTAGAAGTTTCAGGAAATTCACCATGTCCCCAAGGTGTAAAGTGTCCAGTCCCAAGGCATCACTGTATGATAAGTGTCCTGTCCTGAGGCATCACTGTATGAGACCTCTGCCCAAGACCTCAAGAGAGCTGTGAAAGCAGCTACCCACCTCCCCTTCACCAACTCCATCTATATATCTCCCACTGCTTCTAGAAAGCAGCCAACATATTAAAGGACCTTGGTCACACCCTCTTCTCCCGCTCCTGTCAGGCACAGTTTGAGAACACAAACCACCAGAGGATAGTTTCTCCTTCACTGTTATCCGACTCTCAAATGGAGACCCTCACGTAAAATAATTCTACTCTTGCTCTGTTTTAATTGATCATTTCCTCTGTTACACTCTGCACTTTAGCTTTATTCTGCACCACCTGTTGTATTCAAGGAAAGATAGCCTGGATAACACGCAAATCAAAGCTTTTTATGGTGTCGTGATACACGTGGTGATTCGTAATTCAATTCAATTCGAATCAATTCAATTTAATTTATCATCACTGAATAAAGGACCAGCGAGGAAGTTAAACAGTCAGTGCCTGAATTTCTACATCACGAGAACGCACTGTCTTTGATAACGTGGATAAGGTTCTGTTGAGCAGTTGTTGATTTGAACCATTAATTGAGTTTCTATTCCCCCCCCCAGGTACTGCTTGGCTTACAGAGAGTTTCCAACTTGCTCTTTTTTTTCCCATAAATTTCCACTAAATTATACCTTGTTTATTAAGACATCCCAAGGCACTTCAGAGAAATTTAAACAAGTCTAAGGCTGTTCATTGGATGATAATAAGAACAGGTGTGTAAACGCTTGCACAGAAGAAGGTTGCTCTCATGATTCGTGTGTGCTTTGCCAGTTAGGAAGAGACTAAGTGATTGTGGTGGCCCATGTACATGTCTCCTAGTTAGAAGGTGATACCTACCCCTTCTAAATAGGATGGCCTGACAATGCAGATAGGGGCAGAATCATGACTATCTGGACCAAGAAGTTGAATAGAGGGATTGCTGGTCAATGCTGGCATTGTGGAAAGGGCATATAACACATTATGGGCATCATTTGAGTGGAAATCTACCACTGATTAAATTGCTGAGGATCTGATTTAACATTAAATACCCACTACAGGTACTCACTGATTGAGCACAGCAAATCCCAGCAATTGGCATTTAAAATTTTTAAATTTTAATTTAGACAGAGCACGGTATAGGCCCTTCCAGCCCATGAGCCCATGCTGCCCAATTACACCCAATTAATCTTCAACCCCAGTACGTCTTGAAGGGTGGGAGGAAACTGAAGCACACGCAGAAACAAGGTGCATGCTGTCCTTACAGACAGCGCCAGATTCGAACCCCGGATGCTGGCGCTGTGAAAACATTGCGCTAACTGTGCCACCTGATATAGAAATCTTAGTTCTGGAATTCCTTCCATTTTCCCATGAAAAACAACAATAACTCCCCCTTCTCATTCAGCATCTGCCCAAACTTTGGTGACAAGTTGAATGGCTCAGGCCCAAAACGTAAACTACCTGTAACAATATTTTGCATGGATGCTGCCTGACCTGCTGGGTTATCCAGCATCTGCAGATTCATCTCCTTCTGAACAGTCTCCAACTCGACAGCATCAATATTAACTTTTTATTTGCCGGTAATTTCCTTCCCCCTTTCTTTTTTTTAATCTCCCCCCCCCCCCCCCCACTCTTTCTGTCATCCTTTTCCTTCTCCTTCACCACCCACACTTTCCTGCCTCCGGCTCCCCACTCTCTTCCCTTCCATCTTCCTAACGGGGAGGATCTCTCTCGGCCCTCTACCCACTCCCTCCAATCACTTCCCAGCTCTTTCCTCCTTCAAATGGCATTCACAGATCACCTGTAAGCCTATGCTTGCCCCTTCCCCTCCAACCTCAACCTTCTTACTCAGGAGTCTTCGCAATCTTTGGCATCCATGATGAAGGGGTTAGGAATGTTGACTGTCTCTCTTGCTCTCTGCGGATATGCTGCCTGATTTGCTAAGTTCTTCCAGTGCTTTGCCTATAGCTACAACACTGTGGACCCTGGGTATGACATTCCATACCCACTGGAATGCCCCTACTTCCACATCAGCTCAGATCAATGGCACTAGAATGCTTCATCTCGCCTTTGATCCCTCTGAGTTTATTGTCATATGCATGTACAATGTAGAGATGAAGTGAAATTCTTCCTTGCTGCATCCACATAAATATGCAAAACACACTAACTATAATTGAATTACTACAATATGCCAAAAAAGAAAAAGAGATCATACATATAAAAGGATAGATAGATAAATCACAGTGAAATTGAGTGCAAGAAAAATTGTGATTTTTCAGATGTACAGATCTTTTGGTGGTCCTGGGGTAGTTTATGGTTAGCATATCAAAAGCCTGATTGGTTGGGGGACAAAAAGCAACTTGCACCTTATGATGCCAGACTTCAGGCTTCTCCACCTTCTGCCTGAAGGTAGCAGTGAGAAGAGGTTGTGGACTGCACTACAGCAAGATTTCAGACTGCATCCCACCATCCACTCTCTGTAATCCTGAGCTCACCCCAAGCTCTGGACCCTATTCACCACCACCCATGCTCGCCAAGGATTCGAAGGAACATGTGGCTTGGTGACAGAATTTAATTTGGAAAGGTCTGAGGAAGTTATCTCATTAAATTGCCACACAAATGCAAATTGGATTGCTGTTGCAATGCAGTTGAATTTGAATTAGACTCAATAACTTTTGCAAAATCTCCATTCCTTGCTTTGAAATAAAACTGATCTTTCTCTCTGGAGGGGCAGATTGCCACATGCATCATGTGAAAAGCAGTTTGGTAGCAGGTCATCCGGAGAGGTCACATTGACAAGCAGCTACCAGTATCGTTCAGTGGAATTGTAACTGCTTCCTCCCGGGACGGTTTACTGTTTCACCTTTGTTTTCACTGGGATACAATTGCAAACACAAACATCTCTTTAAATCAGGCAATACAACGTTAGATCAAAGCGCCCAATTTTTATGGGGAGTTGGAACAAGCAGTCCAATAAAGTAAACAAACTGAGCAATTTCATGGAACATGCAGACAAATTACACACTATAATATTCACAGTAATTGTTCAACTCTGTCACTGTGACAGTCTCCTTCCTGACAGTGACATACTTCTTTCTGGATTTTGTTCTACGTCAGGTGAGCTTGGGCTTTGTAGAATACACCTGTTCACCAGAACAGTTCACACATTACATCATGCTTAATAATGCACCTGTTGGTTCAGGTACATCCGAACCCATTTGATATGGGCTGTCCTTGAACCAGGCTCTGATTACTGACTCGCCCAGGATGAGCTCATGTTTAACCCTTTGCTGCACTTGTGCCACGCATTACAAAACCACTCTTGCAAACACAGCAGCTTCACAACAACCAGTAGCAAGAATGACCAAGGACAATGAATAACTGAAATTTCTTCAAAGAATTAAAATGTACTGTGGACATCCAGGAGCAGTTCAGGGTAAAATACTGAACCACTTTTCAAAATTCACACCATAATATTTTTTTAAAAAGAACATTTTTACATTGAAATTTAAAAAAATATATATAATTAATGGCTTCAAGGGACCCTTGTTCAAAAGACCACTTATTGGATAACACTAATTCAGACATATTTTTGAAAGGGAGAACTTGCATAAATAATCCTGTGCAGTTAAATCCTGAGAACTTTACAAATGAAGAATTATTTTTTCTGAAACATTACAAGAACTCTGAAACATATAGAGTTAATGGATGGGTAATCCAAAGAGTTTGCAGAAAAACAGAGAATTTGTGGTTTTTCACCATTTATAGGATCCTTCTCTACCTGCATTGAAGTGATCCCAAATCAAAGGGGAGCAGAAATCCCAGAGGTGGTTGTGGGGATAAGAGAGGAATTTGATAATAGGAGATGGGAATTTTAAAGAGGCCTTAACCCAAATCAGCAAGCACTGGTTTTTTCTACCCTTCCACCTGTATCCACTTCTTACCTGTTAGCCTGTGCTCCTCCCCCTTCCTTGCCCTCCATCCACCTTCCTGTTCAGATATCTACCAACTTTTCCTTATTCCTGATGAAGGCTTCAAGCCTGAAATGTTGACGACCCTTCACTTCATATGCCTTCAGTTTCTCCAGCACATTTGTGTATTGCACAAGTAGCATTGTGTTCGGACCCTGCTGGAACATAAGCCAGGGTCCTAGCAATCAGCGGAGCCCATCAGACCTTGTTCCTCAGATTTCAAACCAACAATGAGCCTTCCTCTGCAAGATTCTGTAAACCCACCAAAAGGCTCAAATTCTGGTCCCCAGAACTCATTACCTGAGAGCTTGGCCAGTTGGGCAGGTCAACCTTTGGGAGAATTTAATGGGAATACTTTTATCCCCATCTGATGAATCTGCTCCCCTTTCCCCTCCCTCTTCTGTATTTGTTTCATTCTTCTTTCACATATTCTCCATTCCCATCTCCTCCTCACTCCCACTCCCTACTTTGACCTCTACTATCTCTTCCCCTTCCCACCCTCTCTCCCCATCTCCTTTCCCTCCCTCACTTCTATCCCCTTTCCATCTTCCACTTTCCCCTTTTCTTTCCTCTTCCTCATTTCTCTCCCATCTCCTCCCCATCCTTCCTCCTTTCTCTTGCCTGAATCCCTCCATTCTCTCTCCTTTTCTCATTCCCTTCCCTTTTCACTCTCCCCTCTCCTTTCTCTTTCCACTTTCTCCCTCTCTCTCTCCCCTCTCCTCTCCCCTTCCCCCTCTCTCCTCTCCCTCTCATCTCTTCTCTCTCCCTCCCTTCTCTCTCCTTCCCTCTTATCTCTCTCCCCCTCTCTTCTCTATCTCTCTCTCCCTCTCCCTTCTCCCTTTCCCCCTCTCCCTTCTCCCTCTCTCTTCCCGCATCTATTTCGCTCACCTTTCAGTTTCTGGTTGTACTCGCTGCGATCGGACTGACTCCGGCGCAGAGTGCTGCCCTTCTCCTCCTCGCTCTGGCCGATGATCGTGTCTGTCCGGCGCCGTTCTGACATATAGAGCCTGGGCTTGAGGAAGCCCAGGTTTCTGCGCTTGGTTCCCGGGCCCTCCATCGGAGCCGCGTCCTACCTCCACCTGTCCCAGGGCTGCTCCGCGCCCCTCCCACTCACCCACTCCGGGAACTTCAGCTGGCCCAGCGCGTAAACTTCCACTTGTATCATCTCGCATTGAAGTCGGAATGCGCAGGAAAACGGTTCCTAGACAAATGAAGCGTTAGCCTCGGGCTGAGAACATCAGATGCCTGACTTAGCATTACATCCAGGCATTGAAGTGGAGAGGCAACCGTGAATATGCATTCAGCCTTTTATATTTATGTCCCTTCCTCAACCCCTGACATATTACAACAGAGAACAGCCCACATGTCTGCCAAACAAGAACCCAAATTATACTAAAACTCTGCTGCCTGCCCTTATCTATGGTGCCTATTCATGATGTCATCTAAAGCCTCTTAAACACTACTATTGTATCTGCTTCTACCACTACTTGCAGTTCCAGGCACCCATCCACCTGTGTAAAAAAAACACCCCACACATCTCCTTTAAACTCACCCCCCATATCTTAACCACATGTCCTCTGGCATGTGGCATTTTTATCCAGGTAAAAAGATTCTGACTGTCTACCACATCTAATTTTATAAACTTCCATCAGGCCTCATCTCAGCTTCTGATGTACCAATAAACTCTCTTACAGATTTATTGTCAAACACATGAGTACAATATACAGATGTTTGGCCACTGGAATAACAGTGGTCAAAATGAAATAATCACACAAGGTGTTTTTAGAGTGAATCAAATGGATTTACTCTTCATCACCCGCGCAACCTTTTAAAAGCCCAAATCACACACCCGACATGTGCTGATGTCATTATGCACCGACATCACATGGCTGGTTCAATGCCTTCTGGAAGTTGTCGTGCTGCCATAGGCCTGCTAACCACCAACCCCCACCCCCCCCCACCCCATCCAGAGCCAGCAGAAAGGTTTGTCTGTCTTTTAGGTTGTTGACCTCTGTGACAGACTGTTGGCTGCTGCAGTGGGGAAGACTTGCCCACATGAGCTGGTTTAAGCCTGTCAATAGTGAAAGACTGTGGCTTCCCAGAAACGGCTGCAGAGTCCATGTTCGTCCAAAAATACACCTTTGGACTTGTCGGAGTCACCAATGGAGTCACAGTGGTCACGACAAAATAATCCCCTAGGCAACCTTTAAAAGCCAGAATCACGCGTTCACGTCATCATGCACTGGAGTCACATGGGCAGTTTGATGCCTTCTGAGAGTTGTAGTTTCGCATAGCGCCACCACAGATGCACCAAAATTCCTACTTGTTGCAGCCAGGAGGGTGCACCAAATATGTACATGACAATAAACTTGCTATCTTCAAAACAGAGTGGGCATATGAGGTAAATGCAGGAAAATGGGCAACTTGGTCAGAAGGGCCTACTTCCATGCTGCGCAGCTCTGTGTTTCTGAGTATTTCTGGGTGAAAGTGCTCACACAAGGAAAGAGAAAAGTATTTCATTGATGTCAAGCATGGCAGGTCATATGGAGGAGAAGGGTGTTACGTCAATACAAGAGCCTTGAGAAATGAGTGGACATGGTGCTTGCTAAATAAGCATTTCTGAGCTTGTTAAGGGATAGGCAAGTCCAATTACATAATTTTTTAAAAACATTTAGTCAGGGACATGATGGGGAACTTAGTGTTGACCAAATTGTCCATCTGAGCAAGTCCCCTTTCTCTGCATTTGACCCTTATCCCCTCAACCTTCCACAGCAATGTACCTATCCAGATTGTTTATTTTTACCAAGAATAGACTTTATTCACAATAAATTATTCACAGAAGGAAAATTGTTCAGATTCTATTCCCACCCCTACATTCATATCCATATATTCACATCACTGTGCATTGTCACATTTGATTTTATTTGCCACCATTGTGGGATCTTGTCGCTTCTTCTCCCCCTCTCCACTCCCCCCCCCCCAAGTTGTTTGAGGGACATCCCTTCTGTATCAGCCCCTCAATGCCTGGTGATGGAAGGGCTCTAGACTTGGTGCTTTGCCTCAGTACCCTCACATTGGCTGCACCAAGCCTCAGTGCATCCTGCAGTATGTATTCCTGCAGCCTGAAATGTGCCAGTCAGCAGCATTCCTGCTCTGATATCTCCAAGAGCTGAAAGACCATCAAGTTTTGGGCAGACCAAAGTGCATCTTTCACCAAGTTGATGGTCTTGCAGCAGTTCTGGATGTCTGTCTCTGTGTGTGTCCCTGGGTATAACCTGTAGATCAGAGAGTCCTGGGGTTCAACAGTGATAAAGATCCTTACATCCTTCTTCATACCCTCTTAGCAAATCTTCATTCAGCAAAGAGGTGGGCGACTGTCTCCACTCCACCTCAATTATCTCAGGGACAACATGATTGGTGGGTCATACAGGAAGTATCTGACTGGGAGGGCTCCTCTTACAGCCAGTAAGTCCTGGTGCTTATTTTTGAGCTCTGATGCTGAGGCATTTCCCCCAGATGACCTGGATAGTCTGCTCTGAAAACCATCCCACTGGGTCCATCACATCCTCATCTCTCAGCATCTGCAAGACATTCTGAACTGATACTGATGACCTTATTGTTAAAAATGTTGGTTTTGAAAAACTTTTCTACAAAAAGTAGGTGGTGTGCAAAGCCCAGCTGACAGGGACATTGTGCGGCAATGGGGCCAGGCCCATCCTTCGCAATGCATCAGACAGGTAGAAGCTCAGCACAAAGCAGTACTTGGTGCCCTTGTATCTTGGTTCCATGCACAGCCTGATGCAGCCACACACAAAGGATGCGGGCCATTTGAGCGACTTGTCTGGCGATTTGTACATGCCAACCTTTTAGATCCTTTCTATCTTGGATCCCCATATGAACTGGAAGATTGCTCTGGTGACCACCAGACAGAGGTACAAGGGATACATCACAGACAGCAGTCCTGAGAGCACCTCACACCTGATGACTAAGTTCTTCCCTATTATGGAGAGGGAGTGTTACACCCACAGACCCAATTTCTGGTGGACTTTTGCAATCCCTCCGAACAATTCTTGTTGCAGGCCCTAGCCTCTCCAAGCCAGATCTCTGACGACTTCAGGTCGTCAAACCTGACTGTGAAGGGGATGATGGACGTTAAGACCAGTTACCAAAGAATACCTGTCCACATGACTTCTAAACGTTATAATTTGTACCCGCCTTTACCACTTCTTAAAATGGTCAGAAAAACTTTTTTAAACTACATGCATCCTGAGCTGGGGTTGGGGAGAGAGTCTCACATTATAAAATTGTTGTAAAGAGATAATGGTAATAATAATGACCTTATTGTCATTCACTCTGTACAACATATCGACCAACATACTTATTGCTCTAGCCAAATGAACCTATAGACACTACCTCACTTTTATCTCTTTTTTTAATTTTTAAATATTGTATTTGCAGAACTGTAATTCATAGGAATTTTTCAGCTGTGATGCACAATACTGCAAAACAACAAATTTCATGACACATGTTGATGACAATAAACTTGATTCTGATTCTGAAAAGGTACTTGTAAAAAAAATACCTGCAATAGTATACCTTAAATTTAAAAATAGATAACAATTTATACAGTAGATAATAAATACTCAAAATGTTACCAGTGCGATAGAAAAATAGAATTGCATTAGCATAGAGCAGACTGGCCTCTTGTAGTGACAGCAGTTCCTGAGAAGGCTAGAAAGACATTGGAAAGAAACTGGTCTTGAATCTAGAGCTGTTGGACCTCAGGCTTGTGAACCTTCTCTTGAAGGTAGCAGTGTGAAGAAGCTGTGACCAGGATGACGGGTGTTCTTTATGATTTTGGTTACCTTCTTGAGGCAGTGCAACACATGGATAATTTAAATTTAGACATACGGTTCAATGCCTTCTGGAAGTTGTCGTGCTGCCATAGGCCTGTTAACCACCCACACCCCCCCACCCCCCCCCACTCCACCCAGAGCCAGCAGAAAGGTTTGTCTGTCTTTTAGGTTGTCGACCTCTGCGACAGACTGTTGGCTGCTGCAGTGGGGAAGACTTGCCCACATGAGCTGGTTTAAGCCTGTCAATAGTGAAAGACTGTGGCTTCTGGCCCATGTGTTTGTGCTTCCCAAATGACCCAATGAACCTAGAATCCCCATACATTTTGAAAGGTGGGAGGAAACTGAAGCACCCAGAGAAAACCCATGCAGACATGGGAAGAATGTACAAATTCCTTACAGACAACACCAGGGCACTATAACAGTGGGCACTATAACAGTGTTGTGCTAACCATGTCGCCCCCCATCTTCTACAACACACTGAGTCCAGGAGGAATCAGAAGGTAAGACAGAATCTGTGGAGGCAATAGATCAGGGATCTGGGTTGACTGTCTATTGCCTTCCACAGACACTAGCTGACCCTTTAAGCTCCCCCACCATTTTGTGCATGGTTCCAGATTTCAGCAGCGGCATTCCTCCCACATTTGCCTCCATTTTGTTACCTTCTGTAGACTTATGCATTCCCGAGCACTGCTAATACCAAACCAGGCTATGATGCAACCAATCAGTAGAGCGGAGTTGGCTTGTGAAGAAGCCACAAATATACCGAATTCCTAAAGAACAATAAAAAGTGAAAACACGAGGCTGGAGAAACTCAGCAGGTCCAACAGTGTACTTTATGTAGCAAAGATAAAGATTCATAACCAATGTTTCAGGCTTGAGTCCATCATCAAGGTATGAACAAATGTAGCCAGGTGCGCAAACAGAATGGTGGGGGATATGGGTGGGCAGAGGGTAGATGGATAAGGAAGGGGGCACCAGAAACCAATGGTTCTGTGAATGGAGAGGAAAAGGGGTGGAGAGCTGGAGGAAAGGAATCAAAAGGAAGGGAAAGGGTGGCAGAATGCAGAGTAGGCGAGCAGAAACTGATGTTAATGCCTTGAGAGTGCCCAGACGTAAAATCAAGTGTTGCTCCTCTTATTTACAGGTGTTCTTGTTGGGACAGTATGAGGCCATAGACAGACATGTCAGCAAGGAAGTGTGTCATAAATTGAAGTGGTTGGCCATTGGAAGGCCCCTGTCACGGATGCCATCAGAACGAAGCTGCTCAGCGAAGCGATCTCCCAGTCTGTGTTCAGTCTCTCTGATGTAGAGATGGCCACAAAAGGAGCTCCAGATGCAGTAGATGACTCGCGTGGGTACACAAGTGAAGTGTTGCTTCACTTGAAAGGATTGTTTGGGGCCCTGAATGGTGGTGAGAGAGGAGGTGTGGGCACAAGTGAAACACTTCCTCTGGCTGCAGGGGAAGGTGCTAAGGAAAGGGATGAGTGGATGAGGGAGTCACGGAGGAAGTGGTCCCTATGGAAGGCAGAGAGGGGAGGAGACGGAAAGATGTCTCTGGTGGTGGGATTATATTGTAGGTGGCATAAATTATGGAGGGTGGTCATGTGTGGGATGTGGAGGCTAGTGGGGTGGTAGGGAATCCTGCATTTGTTACATCTGGGGACCGAAGGGGCCAGGGCAGATGAGTGGGAAATAGAGGAGATGAGGGTAAGGGGTGAGTTGATGCTGGTGGAGAGGAAGTCTCGTTTGTGGAAGAAGGCGAGAGGTTTTACTCCTGAAGAATAATAGTGTCTACATTTCTAAAAGTAAGACCTTGGTTGTGAGGAGCTGTCAGACATTCAGAAGCCATAGAGATGCAATCATGATCTCAATCTTGAAATTAGTCTTTTTACTTATATAAAATGCAGGCGGGAATGAGGTGAGGAGATGGAGGATTCACATAATGCTGGAGACTGAAAATTTCCCAGGAACTGAGACATTGTTGAGTTAATAAGGGATTTACAGATGTTAATTTGTGCTGGACAATTGGTCCTAATTTTGACAAAGCCCATCTCCTACATCTTTATCTTTCATCTCAGCCTCATTGTTTCCCATAGTTGTGGCTGAAGATTTGCAATAAGCTCTGCCTCATGGAGGGGGTCGATGGAAACTTGCATCACACAGATGAGGGAATGCTGCCATCTGGCACACTCCAGGCTGCAGGAGTACAAGCCGAAGGTTGCACTAGGGCTTGGCGCAGACAACACGAGGGTGCTGTGGGGAAGGACCACAGACTAGAGTCCTTCTATCACTGGGCTTTCAGGGGCTGAGATTAATGAGGAAGGCCCTCAAACAGAATGGAGAATAAACTTGGCGGGACACATTAGTGCCAATGGTGCTATAAATGGCTAATGCTACAATGTACAAATGGATATGACATTCCAGATCCTGATCCATTGAGTTCCTCCAGTATTTTTTTGTGGTTGCTAGATAACAAATCACTCTTAGCTTACTTGGAGCACCATCAAGTTTAGAATTGCAACTAAGGAAATGGTGAACTGTCTTTTGGATCAGACATTTACCCAAGAACTCAGCTGTCTTGAAAGATGGTCCTTATGTTTCTCCATTTCTCCACAAGAATCTTCACTCACTTCACTGCAACAGGAAGGACCTCCCAGTGGCCAACCACTTTAATTCCACACCCCACTGCCACGCTGACATTTCTGTCCATGCCATGTTGAGGGCACTTGTCAATTGAAGGAACAGCACATTTGTTCTTGACTGTCTCCAAAAAGACAGCATCAATATCAACTTCCAATATCTGGTGAGCCCCCTCCCCCTGTTCTCTCTCTTTCCCTCATCCCTCCGACTCCTTTCCTCCAGCTCCCCACGCCTTCCTTTCCTTCCTTCCTCCTATTAGAGGGGATCTCTCTCAGCCCTCTGGGCATGGCCACTCCCCCTATCCCCTCTGAACTCCTTTCTCATCTTTCCCCTCCTACCTGTATTCACTTATCACCTGCTAGCTTCTGTTTCTCTCCTTCTCCCTGGACCTTATTTGAGCATCTGCCCAATTTTCGGTACTCCCAAAGAAGGCCTGATACTTCGACTGCCTTTTGCTTTCTGTGGATGCTGCCTGACCCATTGAGTTCCTCCAGTTTCTCTGTGTTTGCACAAGACTCCAGCATCTGCAATACTTGTGTCTCTCTGCAGTTCTGCTGTTTCTTCATTGGCCATCCATCCATTTGAATATCTATAAAAGATCCCAGATCATTGTTTTGAGAAAGGGAAGAATCCTTTGGTGTCATTTTAACTCCCCTCCCCATTCCCACTCCAATCTGTTTCTCCATGGCCTCCTTCGTTGCCAGGCAGAGGCCAAATGCAATTCAGAAGAGCAAGAATTCAAGCCCATTTCAACACTTGCATCCCAGTAAATCGGCTGTTCAGTGTCCCGGGATAGAATGGGGCCTTTCACTCTAGACCACTCATAATTGGGACAATGAATCTTTCCACACTTGCAAGGGTTTATACCCAACATTTGGTCTGTTCTACTTTTAATCAGAAGTGCCTGCAATGCAATCGCCTGTTTCACACTTGCCTGATCTCAGACGCCTGGGATCCTATTAGGAGTTGAGGCCGTCAATCCCCGGCATGAGATGACGTTATTTGACACTGACCCGGCATTGAGCAGATTTTGCTTTCACACTAGCCACTTTAAACGCCGATTAGTGTTGGATTCCTGGGATCACTGGCAAATGTGAAAGGAGCTTCAGATTCCACTTGGGTGGCTCTCAGCCCAATGATTCCTACACTGAGTTTTCCTGTGTTACTTGAGCCAAACACTTCCTGCTGGAGGAACTCATTGGGTTGAGGAGATTTGGTGGGTTGATGTTTTGAGAGTGAGCCCTTCACCAAGGGTTCCAGCTAAAAATGTTGATCATTGCTTTTCTCTCACTGTTGCTCCTCGACCCATTGAACTCCTCCAGCAGATTGTTGCTCCAGATTCCAGCGCCTGCATTCTTTCTTGTGCCTCGTGTTCTTTTCCCACCCCCACCAATCCCTTTGAGTTCTCTGATCATCTTTCCCATTTCCATCTGCCCATCACCTACAGTCCTGGGTTTAATATACCCCAGAGAAATACAGCACAGGGACAGGCTCTTCAAACCACAATGTCTGAGCCGACCAGGATGCCAAAATAAACGAATCCCATCTGCCTGCAGGATGTCTGTATCCATTTATCTGCAGCCCGTTAGTGGGTCCGTCTAAATGGCTCTTAAGCCATCTCTCCATTATATCTGCTTTCACAACCTCCTCTGATAGCACATTCCAGGCACCCACCCTCTCTGTGTAAAAAATTGCCTTGTAAATCTCTTAAATTTCACCCCTATTATTTGACAATTTCACCCAGGGGAAATATTCGGATTATTTACATTATCTGTGCCTTCCATCATTTGATAAACTTCTATTAGATCTCCTCTCAGCCTCTGATGCTCCAGAGAAAAGAACCCAAGGTTGTCCAACCTCTCCAGATAGCTCATACACTCCAATCCAGAAAACATCCTGGTAAACTTCTTCTTCATCCTCTCCAAAGCCTCCACACCCTTCTAGTAAAACCAATGCTCCAAATGTGGCCTCACCAAAGTTTTATATAACACCCACAGAATTTCCCAACTTTTATTCTAAACACCCTGTCTAATGAAGGGTAGCATTCTCCACCACCCTGTCTACTTGCGTTGCCACTTTCAAGATCCCTCGTAAATCACTTCTCCTAAGGTTCCAACAATTTACTATATGGTTTCCCCTTTCACTTGACCTCCCAAATTGCAACACCTCACATTTTTCCAGATTAAGGTCCATTTGACACTGACCCGGCATTGAGCAGATTTTGCTTTCACACTTGCCACTTTAAACGCCGATTAGTGTTGGACACCATTTCTGTCTACAATTCCAAATGACCTATATCCTGCTGCATCCACCAGTTTTGTGTCATCTGCCACTTATGAATAAAACCATGTACAATTTCATTCCAATCATTCATATATTTCTCACAAGTATCAGAAATTCCAGCACTAATCCTTACAGAATACCAGACATCCAGTTAGGGAAACACCTTTCCACTACAGCCAAGCCAGGTTTGAATCCAATCTAACAAGTCTCTGGATTAGCCTACCATGAGGGTCCTTGTCAAACACCTTGCTAAAATCCATGTCCCTACCCTCAACAAACAGCTTTAACACCTTCTCAGAGAAACTCAATCAATTTGGTAAGATATGAACCAGCCTGTACAAAGGCTACAGAAGACCATGCTTTTCTGAATTTGAGACAAATTTGGAAAATTTGAGTCAATTTTGGAGAATTTGACTCAAATTCTGATTGTCTCCCTAGTGCTGATGGGAGTCTCACTGACTTATAAATTTCTAGATTGTCTCTAATGTGCTTCTTAAACAAGCAAACAAACCGGCTGCTCTCCATTCATCTGGGATCTTGCCTGTGAACAGAGAGGATGCACCCCCCTCTCTTCCTTCCTCCTATCTGTGCCCTTCTTAACCCTCTGCCCCAGTCCCCCATCAACTCGCAGCTTCTTTCTTTTCACCCCCTCCCACCTGTATTCACCTATCACCTGGTAGTATGTGATTCTCTACCTTTCCCCACCTTTTTACTTGGGGACTATCCATTTATTGCTATTCCTGATAAAGGGGTTCTGCCTGAAAAATCAACCGTGGCCTCCCACGCACGCTGCCTGACCTGCTGAGTTCCTCCAGCACCATGTTTTGCTTTGGTTTTACAGCATCTGAAAGCGTTCTTTTCTCTGGGTTAACCCTTTCCTATGCCCTCCCTCATCTTGTTCCACTGATCACCTCCAGCCTCTCTACCCATCCCCCTCCCCTCCCATCTCCATCTTCCCATCATCCCCCATCTCAGCTGATCCCACCTATCAGCTCCCGGCCTGTCTCACGCCTCGGTCTCAGCTCAGCTCTCTTCCCTTTGCACACTCAGTTCTGATGCGGGGTCATATTCCCTCCACAATCCTGTTCAACCTGCTGGGTTCCTCCATCAGATTGCTTTTTGCTCCAGTTTCCAGCCTCTGCTACCTCTCATGTTTCTGATTCCTCTGTTGTCGTGGGCAAGGAAAACCAGGTGGGATCTCATTGAGAGTGAGCAGATGTGAGTTAATTCATATCCAGAAGTACAATGTACAGAAGTACTGAAATTCTTCCTTGCCGCAGCCACACAGATATGTAAGATACCACTATATACATTAAATTACCACAATATACCAAGACCGAAGAAATATATTAAATATATAAGGACAGATATATAAATATTCATACTTACAGTGCTGCAAGGAAAAAAAGGTGACCATGGAATGGTGCAGACAGTCTTTTGGAGATCCCAGAGTAGTTTATAGTTAGGGTTAGGTTAGTATAAGGAGGTTCAAGAGCCTGATCGTTGATGGAAAGAACATGGAAATCTACAGAACAGTACAGGCCCTTCAGCCAACTCTAACGACTACCCAAAATTTCCTTGCTCCATTACCTTCCATTTTTTACAGTTCCACGTACCTCACTAATAGTCACTTTAAAGATGGCATTGTACCTGCCTCCACCACTTTTGCCAGCTGCGCATTCCATGCACACTTTCTTCTGGGTGAAGAAAGTACCCCTTGCACCGTCCTGTTCTTTCAAGCACCTTAAAATTATTCCCCCTGGTATTAAACATTTTCAGCCCTGAGCATGCAAACTCCACACAGATGGTGGGCAGGGTCAGGGTCAAACCAGGGCCTCTGGTATTGGGAGACAGTGACTCCACCAGAGAACCATAGTACACTACTGTACAGAAAACAGGCCATTTGGCCCTTCTAGTCTGTGCTGAAAACATCATGCCACTAGTCCCATTGATCTGCACCCATTCCATAACCCTCCAGACCTCTCCCATCTATATATATATCCAATTTCTTTTTCAAATTTAAAAGTGAGCCACCATTTACCATGTCAGAGAGCAACACACTCCACACTCCCACACTCTCTGAGTGAAAAAGTTCCCCCTAATATTTCTCCTAAACCTTTCCCATTTCACCCTAAAGCCATGTCCTCTTGTATTTATCTTTCCTAATCTAAGTGGAAAGACCCTACTCCCATTTACTCTGTCTATACCTCTCATAATTTTGTAAACATCTATCAAATTTCCCCTTATTCTTCTATACTCCAAGGAACAAAGTCTAACCTGGTTAACCTTTCTCTGTAATTCAACTCCTGAAGACTCAGCAACATCCTAATAAATCTTCTCTGGACTCTTTCAATCTTGCTGATATTTTTCTTGTAATTTGGTGACCAAAACTCCACACAATACTTCAAATTTGGCCTCACCAATGTCTTATACAACCTTACCATAACATCCCAACTCCTGTCCTCAATACTTCGATTTATGAAGGCCAAGATGCCAGAAGCTTTCTTTACAACCCCGTCTACCTGTGATGCCATTTTCAGGGAATTATGTACCTGTATTCCCAGATCCCTTTGTTCCTCCACACTCCTCAGTGCCCCACCATTTATTCTGTATGTCCTACCTTTGTTTGTCCTTCCAAAATGCAACACCTCACATTTTTCTGCATTAAATTACATTTTTCCAATTGGTCCAGATCCCTCTGCACGCTTTGAAAGCCTTCTTCACTGTCCACAATGTCTCCAGTCTTAGTGTCATCAGCAAACTTGCAGATCTAATTTCCCACATTATCATCCAGATCATTGATATAGACAACAAACAACAATGATCCCAGCACCGATCCATGAGGCACACCACTAATCACAAGCTCCAGTTTGAGAAGCAATCATCCACTACCACTCTCTGTTTTCTCCCATTCCATGAATTTTGAATCCATTTTACAACCTCTCCATGGATAGCTAGTGTCTGAACCTTCTGATCTAGCCTCCCATGTGGGACCTTGTCAAAGCACTTACGAAGGTCCATGTAGACAATATCCTCAGCCTTTCCTTCATCTAGCTTCTTGGTAACCTCCTTGAAAAACTCTTTAAGATTTGTTCAACATGACTTGCCACGCACAAAGCCATGCTGACTGTCCTTAATCAGCCCTTGATATATTAGTATATCTTATCTCTCAGAACACCCTCCAATAATTTACCTATTACTAACATTAGTCTCACTGGCCTGTAATTTCCTGGTTTACTTTTAGAGGCTTTTTTAAACAAAGGAACAGCATGAGCTACCCTCCAATCCTCCAGCACCTCACTCATGGCTAAGGACATTTTAAATATTTCTACCAGGGCCCATGCAATTTCTACACTAGTCTCCCTCAAGGTCTGAGGGAATATCATGTCAGGCCCTGGAGATTTATCTACCTTTATATGCTGCAAGGCAGCAGGCACCTCCTCCTCTTTAATCTCTGTGTTCCTTGCCACTACTGTTTGTTTCCCTTCCTTCCTTATACACTATGCCAGTTTCCTGAGTAAATACTGATACAAAAAAACTGCTTAAGATCTCACCTCTCTTGTTAGGCTCCACACATAGACGGCCATTCTGATTTTCTAGGGAATTAATTTTGTCCCTTGCTATCCTTTTACTCTTAACATACTTGTAGTAACCCTTTGGGTTTACCTTCACATTATCTGCCAAAGCAACCTCATGTCTTCTTTTTGCCTTCCTGATTTCCTTCAGTATTTTCTTACATTTATTCTTCTAGTACCTCATTTGCTCCTTGTTGCCGATACCTGCTATACAATACACCTCTCTCTTCTTCCTAACCAGATTGCCAATATCCCTAACAGGAACATGCAAACTCTGCACTCTCAAAAAATCACCGTTGAAGGCCTTCCACTTTCAGTAACACATCTTTCCAGAAAACAACTTATCCCAATCTCCTCTTCCTGGATCCTTTCTCATTTCCACAAAATTGGCCTTTCTCCAATTTAGAATCTCAACTCGAGGACCAGACCTGTCCTTACCCATAATTAACTTGAAACAAATGACATGATGGTCACTGGACCCAAAATGTTCACTGACACATACTTCTTGTTCCCTAGTAGGAGATCAAGTTTTGCATCCTCCTGCGTTGGTATCTCAATATATTGATTTAGAAAACTTTCCTAAGCATATTTGACAAACTCCAAGCCATCCAGCCTGTGAGAAACAGAAGTACCTTCACAGAATTTGCTCGAGACAAAAATTGAGAATAAAGAACATTTATTATAACAACAATGCAAACTTGGGTGCTTCCCCTTACCCTGGGAATACACACACACACTGGGGCTTCACCCAACTTTTATACAGTTGATTTCAGTATAGAAATACCCTCCCCCTTACATTCTTCTGCCTCCTGGATGAGTTTGGCATTAGGCAATCCTGCCTGCCTACGGGCTGTTTCTGTGAACTTGGAGGACCAGGGGGTATCCTGTCGGTGTCCCATCATGTCATTGTCCTTATTCACAAACCTGCCTTTGTTCTAATTCACACCTTCCTACTCTCAGGGTACAACCTTAATTCTGTCTAACGCTTACTAATTACATATGCGGAACTTGCTGATTCTGTCTAAGGCTAGAAGACCCTTATCTTATTCAGACTAACTTTACTTCCTACATTCTATTATCTATCCTTATCCTATTCATACTGGCTTTATTCATTGAACATATATCCATACTAATTTTCTTCATCTTTCATATTTTCATATCAGTTTTACTCATCTCTCACAATCCTTACTTTTCTTTTAGCTACGCTTCGTGAATTCTCAACTGGAATGTATTACTTGTGTGAGAGATGGGAAAACTGATCTAAAATTATGAACATGAAGGAAACTAAAATTCATACATCAGTTAATGGCTGTAACCAGTACAAACAAGATGAGCTTGGGAATTAGGATGCAGGAAAGCAGAGTCAGCATGATTAACATAAGAATCTTCTAGTCTTTGTGACAAGATCAATGAGCCACCATAAGAATAAGATAAGGAGTGGTAAGGAACAATAGAATGTAGGAAGTTGAGGTAGTCTGGATAGACAGAAGTGCCAAGTTCTACATATCTAATCAGTTAACCTTACACAAATTTACAAAGTTATACATATTAAATTAGCCAACCCTAGACAGGATGAGCCAACTCTACATACCAAGAGACTGTAGCTCCAAGAATCAGGAAGGTGTGAATAAGGACAATAACATGAAGGGACACCGACAGGATACTCCCTGGTCCTCCAAGTATACTGAAACTGCACGTAGGCAGGAAGGATTGCCTCTGCCAAACCCATCCAGGGGGCAGAAGAATGTAAGGGGGAGGGTATTCTGATACTGAAATTTACTGTATAAAAGTTGGGTGAGCCCCAGTGTATGTGTGTATTCCCAGGGTAAGGGGTAGCACCCAACTTTGCATTGTTGTTGTAATAAATGTTCTTTGATCTCAATTTTTGTCTCGAGCAATTTCTTTAAAGGTAATTCTGTTTCTAACACTTGTAAACTTGGTCTTTTTCCAAGCTGGTCAGTAAATGAACTGCAGTCTCAGAATCATCAGACAGAATTAGGGAAACATACATCCTTTGGGTTATAGTGTTCTGACGAGGGGTCCATTGAGTTAAATACTGCACACAAGTCTTTTTTTTTATTTAATTTTTTATTTTTCACACTATAGATCACATTATTCAAGATATACACATTTCTCCTTTCAAATATATACAGTGTCGTTTTCTTCCCCCCTCCTTCCTCCCCTCCCCCCCCCCACCTCCCCCTCCATCCATTCAAAACTCTGAGTCCAAGCTACATCAAACCCATCAAACAATGTTGTCACTCAACATTAACGAACAAAAACTTCCACTGAGTCAATTCTTTCCATTCTCTTTTCCTTTTGTCATTTTAGGTGATAGATGTCCTGGTAGGTTTTCTCTATTATATTCCATGTACGGCTCCCATATTTGTTCAAATAATGTTATATTATTTCTTAAACTATATGTTATTTTTTCTAATGGAATACATTTATTCATTTCTATATACCATTGCTGTATTTTCAAATTATCTTCTAATTTCCAGTTTGACATAATACATTTTTTTGCTACAGCTAGGGCTATCTTAACAAATCTTTTTTGTACACCCTCCAAATCAAGTCCAAATTCTTTATTTTTTGTGTTACTTAGAAGGAAGATCTCTGGGTTTTTTGGTATGTTGCTTTCTGTAATTTTATTTAATATCTGGTTTAGATCTTCCCAAAATTTTTTCACCTTTTCACAAGTCCAGATTGCATGAATTGTTGTTCTTATTTCTTTTTTACAACGAAAACATCTGTCAGATACTGTTGGATCCCATTTATTTAACTTTTGAGAAGTGATATATAACCTATGTATCCAATTATATTGTATCATACATAATCTCGTATTTATTGTATTTCTCATAGTTCCTAAACATAACCTCTCCCATGTTACCTTTTTTATCTTTATGTTTAGATCTTGTTCCCACTTTTGTTTAGTTTTATCATTTATTTCCTCATTCTCCTTTTCTTGTAATTTGATATACATGTTTGTTATAAATTTTTAAATTATCATTGTGTCTGTAATCAGATATTCAATATTGCTTCCTTCTTGTAACTTCAGACTACTTCCCAATTTATCCTTTAAATAGGATTTCAATTGGTAATATGCCAGCACTGTATCTTGAGTTATATTATATTTATCCTTCATTTGTTCAAAGGATAATAATTTATTCCCCAAAAAACAATTTTCTATTCTTTTAATCCCTTTTTTCTCCCATTCTCTAAAAGACAGGTTATCTACCGTAAAAGGGATTAGCTGATTTTGCGTCAGTATTAGTTTTGATAATTGGTAGTTTGTTTTATTTCTTTCTACATGAACCTTCTTCCAAATATTAAGCAAATGGTGCAATACTGGAGAATTCCTATGTTTTACCAATTTTTCATCCCATTTATATAATATATGTTCAGGTATCTTCTCCCCTATTTTGTCTAGCTCTAATCTAGTCAAATCTGGCTTTTCTTTTGTTTGGTAAAAATCTGATAGATATCTTAATTGTGCGGCTCTATAATAATTTTTAAAGTTTGGCAGTTGTAAGCCTCCTTGTCTATACCATTCTGTTAATTTATCTAGTGCTATCCTCGGTTTCCCCCCTTTTCATAAAAATTTCCTTATTATTTTCTTTAACTCCTTAAACAATTTTTCTGTCAAGTGTATTGGCAGTGCCTGAAATAGATAATGTATCCTTGGAAAAATGTTCATTTTAATACAGTTTATCCTTCCTATTAGTGTTAATGGTAAGTCTTTCCAATGCTCTAAATCTTCCTGTATTTTTTTCATTAGTGGATAATAATTAAGTTTATATAGATGGCTGAGGTTTTTATTTATTTGTATACCTAGGTATCGAATTGTTTGCATTTGCCATCTAAACGGTGATTCTTTCTTGAATTTTGAGAAATCCGCATTATTCATTGGCATTGCTTCACTTTTATTTGCATTAATCTTGTATCCCGACCCTTCTCCATACTCCTTCAATTTCTTATGTAATTCTTTTATTGATGTTTCTGGTTCCGTTAGGTATACTATAACATCATCTGCAAATAAACTGATTTTGTATTCCTTGCCTTTTATTTTTATCCCTTTTATTTTATTTTCTGTTCTTATCAGTTCTGCAAGTGGTTCTATGGCTAACGCGAACAATAAGGGCGATAATGGGCATCCCTGTCTTGTTGATCTGCTTAAGTTAAAATGCTTTGATACATATCCATTTACTGTCACTCTTGCCAATGGCCCCTTATATAATGCTTTAATCAAATTAATATATTTCTCTGGTAAACTAAATTTTTGTAGTACCTTGAATAAATAATTCCATTCTACTCTGTCGAAGGCCTTCTCTGCGTCTAAAGCAACCGCTACTGTTGGAGTTTTATTTCCTTCTACTGCATGAATTAAGTTAATAAACTTACAAATATTATCTGTTGTTCGTCTATTTTTATGAATTCAGTTTGGTCTAGACTTACTATTTTTGGTACATAATCAGCTAATCTGTTTGCTAATAATTTAGCTATTATCTTGTAATCTGTGTTAAGTAGAGATATTGGTTGATATGATGCTGGTGCAAGTGGATCTTTCCCTGCCTTTGGTATTACTGTAATTATTGCTGTTTTGCACGAATCTGGTAAGCTTTGTGTTTTATCAATCTGGTTGATTACTTCCAGGAGGGGAGGAATTAATAAATCTTTAAATGTTTTATAGAATTCTATTGGGAAACCATCCTCTCCTGGTGTTTTATTATTTGGCAGATTTTTTATTGTCTCTTGTATTTCTACTATTTCAAATGGTTCTATTAATTTATTTTGTTCCTCTGTTTGTAATTTCGGTAGTTCAATTTTAGTTAAGAATTCATCTATTTTGCCTTCTTTCCCTTCGTTTTCAGTTTGGTTTAATTGTTCGTAGAATTCTCTGAAATTTTCATTAATTTCTGTTGGATTATATGTGATCTGTTTGTCTTTTTTCCTTGATGCCAATACCATTCTTTTAGTTTGTTCTGTCTTAAGCTGCCACGCTAGAATTTTGTGCATTTTTTCTCCTAGTTCGTAATATTTCTGCTTTGTCTTCATTATATTTTTCTCCACCTTATATGTTTGAAATGTTTCATATTTTATTTTTTTATCTACCAATTCCCTTCTTTTAGTAATGTCTTCCTTCCTTGCTAATTCTTTCTCTATATCTGCTATTTCCTTTTCCAACTGTTCTATTTCCTGATTGTAATCCTTCTTCATCTTAGTTACGTAACTTATTATTTGCCCTCTGATGAACGCTTTCATTGCGTCCCATAATATAAACTTATCCTTCACTGATTCCGTATTTATTTCAAAATACATTTTAATTTGTCTTTCTATGAATTCTCTAAAATCCTGTCTTTTAAGTAGCATGGGGTTCAATCTCCATCTATACATTTTTGGAGGGATATCCTCTAACTCTATTGTCAATATCAAGGGTGAATGGTCCGATAATAATCTAGCTTTATATTCTGTTTTCCTAACTCTATCTTGTATACAAGCTGATAACAGGAATAAATCTATTCTTGAATATGTTTTATGTCTATCCGAATAATATGAATATTCCTTTTCCTTTGGGTGTTGTTTCCTCCATATATCCAAAAGTTGCATTTCTTGCATCGATTTAATTATAAATTTGGTTACTTTATTCTTTCTGTTAATTTTTTTCCTGGTTTTATCTATGTTTGAATCCAAATTGAGATTGAAATCCCCTCCTATTAATATATTCCCTTGCGTATCTGCTATCTTCAGAAAAACATCCTGCATAAATTTTTGATCTTCTTCATTAGGCAAATATATATTAAGTAAATTCCAAAACTCCGAATATATCTGACATTTTATCATTACATATCTTCCTGCTGGATCTATTATTTCCTCTTCTATTTTAATTGGTACATTTTTACTAATTAATATAGCCACTCCTCTAGCTTTAGAGTTATATGACGCTGCCGTTACATGTCCTATCCAATCTCTCTTTCATTTCTTGTGCTCCACTTCAATTAAGTGTGTTTCTTGCACAAATGCAATATCAATTTTTTCTTTTTCAGTAAATTTAGCAGTTTATTCCTTTTGATTTGGTTATGTATTCCATTAATATTTAAAGTCATATAGTTTAATGTAGCCATTTTATACTTTGTTTATCTTTCCCTTCCGTTTCCTCATCATCACCTTTCCTTCTTATCCATTTCTGCTTTCTTTCTTTGAACAGTTTATAAGACAACATTTTCAACACATCAAACATTTCCCTTATTCTCCTACCTAATATTTCTTTAACCCCATTGTCCCCTCCCCTTCCTGAGTTGCCAATTATCCCTTGTCGGGCAACCACATCTCCCCTCTCCATTTGGATTTGCGAATTCACTCGCAAGCGTCAACTGATTTTGCAGTGACCGTAATTTCTCCCTACCCAGCCCCCCCCAGAAAAGATTTCAATTTTTATATACAACAAAGGTCACTCTCTAAATTCCCTCTTTACTCCTCTCTTCCCCTTTTTTTCCCTCATTAATTCTTCTCTATACACTATATATTTTCTTTTAAATGCACATACACTTATGTAATATATGTATTATATATGTATATAGTCCTTTTCACACGTCTTTTTAGTTCACAGTCTTTTGTACTCTTGTTACACGTCTTCATCTCTCAGTCTATTTTGTAATTGTTCTGCAAATTTTCGTGCTTCCTCTGGATCCGAGAATAGTCTGTTTTGCTGTCCTGGAATAAATATTTTCAATACCGCTGGATGCTTTAGTATAAATTTATACCCTTTCTTCCATAAAATCGCCTTTGCTGGATTGAACTCCTTTCTCTTCTTCAGGAGTTCAAAACTTATATCTGGATAAATAAAAATTTTTTGCCCTTTGTACTCCAGTGGCTTGTTGTCCTCTCTTACTTTCTCCATTGTTTTCTCCAGTACATTTTCTCTTGTAGTATATCTTAGGAATTTTACTAAAATGGATCTTGGCTTTTGTTGTGGTTGTGGTTTAAAGGCTAATGCTCTATGTGCCCTTTCTATTTCCATTTCTTGCTGTAGTTCTGGACATCCTAAGATCCTGGGATCCAATCTTTTATAAACTCTCTCATATTCTTGCCTTCTTCATCTTCCTTAAGGCCCACTATCTTTATGTTATTTCTTCTGTTATAATTTTCCATTATATCTATTTTCTGAGCTAACAGCTCTTGTGTCTCTTTAACTTTTTTATTAGATTCTTCTAATTTCTTTTTTAAGTCCTCTACCTCCATTTCTACTGCTGCTTCTCATTCTTGCACATTGTCCATTCTTTTTCCTATTTCTGATATGGTCATATCTATTTTATTCACTTTCTCTTCTGTACTGTTTATTCTTCTTCTTAAATCACTAAATTCTTGTGCTTGCCATTCTTTAAATGAATCCATGTATTCTTTAATAAGAGAAAATATATCCATTTTCTTGCCTTTCCCTTCTTCTTCCATTTCACTGTACTCTTCCTCTTCTTCTTCCTCTGGATTGGCCATCTGTTGTTTCTTTGTTTTCTTTTTCTTCTCTTCTTTCTTGTTTTCGTTGTCTTCTATGTTCTCCTCTTGCTGCTGCTGTTCTGTAGCTGTCATTGCCGGCTGTGGAGATCGACTCCCCAGCTGGTCGCCCCTCCCGTCGGTGTGTTTTTTTGCATGCGCGGTTGCGCACTTTTACTCGGCTCAGCGAGCCATTTCTGTAGTCCACTTTCTACCGACCTGAGGGAGCGGGTTTCTCTCTCCACCTCTTCAAACAGGTAAGGCCTTCTCCTTCTTCTTCCGTTGTCTTCTCTTCCTCTCTTCTTACCGTTGGTTTCGACTTTTCTTTTTTCGTCGCCATCTTCTTTCCACCTTTATATTCACTTTACTTTAATTTTTATTTTTGTGCCTTTGTGCTTTCCTTTATTTTTTTCAACTTTTCTGGAGAGGGCTGAAGTTCACTGTCCGGCCACTACTCCATCATGTGACTTCCCCCTGCACACAAGTCTTTAGGCAGGGGAGCACCATAATGGCCAGAATAGCGAGTCCAGCTGCTATAAGGGCTGTGGGTATCAGACTCCAGTTACCAATAAAAAGTCTAATCCATCCCACCAAGGTTGCCAAGTCTGAACCTGGGCATGGGAAGATTTTCGAACTCCTGAAGAAGTGTCTTTAATCGCCTGACCGTTGTGAGCATTGTCATTAACCAGTCTTTCACAAACGCTGCATTCAGCAGCCAACGAGTAATCGAGAGCCAGGCGGTTTTGTTGAACTGTGGCTCGTATCTGTCGTCTTTCTTCAGCCCATAAATTCAGGGCCATCACTGTCTGTTCGGTGATGATCTCCAAGGCTGGAATCTGATTAAACGATTTAAGTGCCAAGCAGCTGTGGTGTTCTGGAGCAGCTTACGTCGTTTACAACTGGAACTCCCCTTACAGTGGTGGTTCTTAACATTCCGAATGTCTGTGTGACCCAAAGGATGATTTACAGGAGACCAAGTTGGGGAGGGGTGTTTCTTGTCACTTAACCTGTGAGTTGCAGCTTGTCTGCGAACATTAGCATAAGTATCACTGAACCTGTGAGTTGTAGCCTGTCTGTGAACATTAGCATATGTATTCACTCTATCTCTGCTACATGTACAATCCTGACTAACATTCTGTCTATCATTGTCCCACCATCTTCTTTGTGCTATCCCTTTAAAACTCCTCTTTTTAATACCTGTAGAGGCCAAAATACATATCAAATCTACTCCTCTAGAGCCGTTCTGTTCCCCTGGTCCATGTTGGGATCCTATATTAACCCATACCCCACTATGACTATACTTTATATCTGTGCCCTGTCTATATTCTAAAGGTAAATAATTGTCACCTCTGCTGCCCCTATTCCAGGAGGACTTAATACATTGTGAGAAATTTGGTGATTTCCCAAAAATTGGGAACCAACAAGTAAACAAAACAGCAAATGCTAAAAACAACATTACAGCACTTTTTCCTGGCGTAGTGTAACTTTCAGATCAGAAGGATGAAGGACTGCACGCCAGGTGGAGGGTAGATTATCAATGTTGTTAGTCTATGGTTCAGCAGGTCGTTTAATTAGTTGGATGTGGCTCCATCCCTTTCGTTCACACGGCAGTGTCTGTAATCAAAAGTACACAATAGGGGCCATCCCAGACAGGTTTTAGTTGGTGATCTTGCCATGCTTTTACATATACCCAATCACCAGGTTTAATAGAATGAATAGGATACTCCAGGGATGGGCAGTAACACCTGCATGTCTATTTTCTCCATGAGCGCAGCCTGTTTGGCAGCTTCATCTGCCTGTCTGTTCCCCTGTGCTTCAGGACTACCACCACTTTGATGGCTTCGTACATGAACTACAGCTATTTCCTCAGGTAATGTAAGAGCATCTAGAGATTGGACAATTAAGTTTTCATGGATCAACTTTTGTCCTTTTCCAGTTATCATTCCCCGCTCTTTCCAGATCTTCCCAAAGGTGTGCACTACACCAAAAGCGTACTTTGAGTCTGTGTAGATCGTGCCCACCTTGTTCTCTAGACCCTGGAGAGCTCTACAGAGGGCCTACAATTCACAAGATTGTGCTGACCAATGACCGGGAAGGTGACTGGCTTCAATCACCACTCCTTTCCCATCCACTACACTATACCCGCTATAGCGAGTGCCATCAATGCAACGGGAAGATCCATCAATAAACCACCTTTCACCCTCCTGTAAAGGCTCATCGCTTAAATCCTCTCTAATTTTGGTCTGTAAATCTATTACCTCTAAACATACATGCTCTAACTCATTTATGGTATTGTCAGAATTTGGAGAAACCAAGAAAGCTGCTGGATTGTGTTCTTTATTCATAATCAGGGTCAAATCATCCCTATCCATTAGGATCGCTTCATATTTTAAAATTCTGGAGTCTGTGAGCCACCTTCCAGCACGTTGTAAGAGAGTATTGCGGACTGTGTGAGGGGTGTGAACTATTATCGGGGCACCAAACGTAATCTTTCGTCCTTCCTCAACTAAAATAGCAGTGGCTGCGATGGCTTGCACACACTCTGGCCAACCACGACAAACAGGGTCTAAAACTTTTGACAGAAAAGCAACTGGCTGTCTACAGCCTGCCCTCTCTTGTGTTAGTACTCCGGTGGCTAAACCTCCTTTCACATTGGTATATAGGTCAAATGGCTTATTTAGGTCGGGTAAAGCCAACACTGGGGCACTAATAAGGCGCTGTTTCACCAAGTTAAAATCTTTAATCTCTTCCTCTGTCCAGATAACAGCTTCACCCCCTAGAATCATGAGCTTATCATAGAGAAATCTGACCAGGTTAGAATAATTTTCAATCCAGATTCTACAGTATCCCACTAAACCAAGGAATTTCCTAAGTTCTTGGGCATTCTTGGGAGGTGGGATCTGTAGAATACTACGTATCCTCTCTGGACTTATTTTCCTAGTTCCCTGACTTACCAGATGACCTAAGTATTTAACTTCTGATTGAACAAATTGTAATTTGGATTCGCTCACCCTGAGACCTTTTTCTCCAGAAAATTCAAAAGTTCAACAGTATACTGTTTAACTAATTCGAACTTTTTTCCCGTAATTAACAAATCATCAACATATTGTATCAACTGACAATTCTCTCTCCGAGGAGCCTCATCTAATATTTGTTCTAAGACCTGGCCGAATAAAATTGGTGATTCTGTAAAGCCCTGGGGAAGGACCGTCCACTGGTATTGATTCTTGCATCCAGTAAAAGGATTTTCCCATTCAAAGTGTCGGACTCTGGCTTTACCCTACCCTCAATTTAGTCTATGTGTCGTCTGAGTCCAGCGTGCTCGTTGAATGAAGTGATAGGAGAAGGTATTCTGTTCAACAATCAGTTTAGCACAGCACAAGAATAAAGCTTAACAGAGCTCTGGTTCAGTCGTTAGTTCATAGGTCACCTGCACAGTGAGCTATTCCCCAAGACTGACCTCTACTGTCCAGTCTCTACAGTTTATATAGCTCAACCTTATCATACAGAACAAAAGTTGGCTTTCTTTGTTAGATTTCTTGCATAAGATTTATCACAAGTAATTTCCTGCTCTGCAGATATCTGGGGTGTAGAGCTCCCATCTTAATCCTCAAGGCCAGAATATCCTGTTGTTTTGATCAGAAATCAATTCATACCCCAGATATTTCTAATTATTTCTTTGTTCTCATTTGACCATGTTCTTCTGTTCTACTCAACACCTCCTTCTGCCTTCTTACTGAGTTATTCCATTCTCTTTGTTTCTGACAGTCTCTGTCAGGATTCTCTTTGTTCTTGTCTGGCCATCGTCTCCTGTGCTAATCAACACCTCCTTTTGCCTTAACCTTCCTACTAAATTGTTTCATACATATCCTCTCTTTTGTATTTTGGGAGCAGGCAATTCTAAACCTACTGTAATCAGCCAACTTTGCTACATACTGTGGCTGCCCCTTACTTACATTACTCTTTCCCTTCACCATGAGATAAATATTAAATTGTTGCATAGTACTGGATTCATGTATACAAAATGAATAGTACATAAGCATATATTCTACATATTTTCTATGATTAATTAACCCCTATATTCCAACACATCAGTGCGTAAGGTCGCATCTCCCTGGCTCGCATTGGGCATTCTCTCTTAAAATGTCCCTCCTTTTACAATGGTAGCAAACTAATGCTCCTGTTTCCCAATTTCTACCGGGATTACCACGAGGTCCCGGGAACAGTCGTCGTCCCCGGAATTCCCCTCTACCCTTGCCCCTGCTCTGGTCTCTACTTTCCCACTCCCGGAGCTCCTCCCAATGTCCAGGAGCTGGCACACAGCCCCTACCCTTTCCTTGCTGTCCCTCCACGACTTCCTTGACTGCCTGCATCAAAATCTTAGCCTTTCCTTTCTGTTTATTGGGCATTCTCTCTTAAAATTACGCACCTCCGTACTAGTCAGAGGCACATTTACAAAACCGAGACCCCCTCCCATGGGAACTTCCCGTAAAGGTCTCATCCAGTTAATTTCTGGCTTATCCTCTCCTTTATAATGTCTAGATTCCCGCTCTCCGGGAAATGAATCAAAGGGTTCTGCCCTTCCCTCCCGGAGGGTCTCACACTGTTTTGAATCAAAGTCTCCTCCCTCTCTTGTCAATTGAGGTGGTAATCTAGTACTTTGTGAACAGGTCATCATACCACCCCTACTTTCTTCTCCTTTCTTTAGCTGTGGGGGAGGCGGGGAAGGTGCAGAAGGGTAGAGCATAGGAGAGAGGGGAAAGATAGGAGCCGGCATAGGAGGAGCATAAGGTGGAGGATGGGAATGTAACACATCCCATCCTTGTGTTTCAGGGACAAAAGGTTCCTCATCCTTCTTGTCCTTACATTCCTTTTCATTCAAAACCAGTTGATCAACCGATCCACTTAGCCTGCAGGCTGCATATTCTCTGCTCTCAATATTATCTCTTTGGTTTTGATAGAGCCAGATGTTCAATGCCTGACACATCCAGTCCTCCTCGGATCCGAACTTTGGCCAATATACCGAATTCCCTTTTATCGGGCTTTTAACCCATTCCAGACAACAATACCTGACCATGGCCTGTTTGTCTTTCCCATGGGTTTTCCCTGCACCCCAATCAGATAGCATTAATCCTTTTTTTTTCAAAACTTTATTTATTAATTTTAACATATGAAGAAAGTAAGTAATTCACGTACAGAAAAAATACAAAATAAAGTAATACAAGTACAAAGTAACATAGTTAATACAATACCAATCTCGGCATCTCCCCCTAACAACTAAAAACTAAGACTAAAAAAAACCTATTTTTAACCCCTAACCCCCCCCTCCCCACCCCCACGATAAAGAGTGAAGAATTAATACTATTAGTATAATTAAAAAAAATAAAAAATATATATCTTTAAAAAAAGATTGATATATATAAAAAAACCAAAAAAAATATTAATTAAGTATTAATTATTAATCAAAAAAAATTTATTATATAAGAATATAAATGAAAAAACAAAAACAAAAAGAACTTAAATGAAAAAAAAACAACTAATAATAAAAAAAATTTAAAAAAAGAAAAAAGAAAACATATATAGAAAAAATATATAATTAAAAAAAAGTTTTTTTAAAGAAAAAAAATGATTAATTCAAACTTATTTAAATTGTATATAATCAATAAATGGGGTCCACTTTAACTCATAATAAGACATCTTAGATAGCATTAATCCTAACGGACTTTGCTTAGTTATCTGATTGTCCCGTCCTTCCTTAGGACTATTTCCCTTGCTACTCACACCTCCCATACTAACAGGCAAGAAAAATTCCTCTTACCGGGATCCAGTAGCTATTCCTAGCGCGCTTCCTTAATGTCCTCCCGTCATTTGTTCTCAATGCCTCTTCTCGGATATCACTCGCTTCATCCACTGACCAGTCACCCGCCGTCCGTGAGTCCAGCTGAATCAGCCGGTGTGCACCTACCCTCGTCGTCGGGCACTCTGTCAGTGGAGGGAGTGGGATCCCGGACGAGCCCCCATTTGTTAGAAACAGAAGTACCTTCACTGAAATTGCTCAAGACAAAAATTGAGAACAAAGAACATTTATTATATAACAATGCAAAGTTGGGTGCTTTCCTCTTACCCTGGGAATACACACATACACTGGGGCTCACCCAACTTTTATACAATTTATTTCCATGTAGAAGTACCCACCCCCTTACATTCTTCTGCCTCCTGGATGAGTTTGACATTAGGCAATCCTGTCTACCCACGTGCTGTTTTGTGAACTTAGAGGACCAGGGGGTATCCTGTCGGTGTCCCATCATGTCATTGTCCTTATTGTCCTTATTCACAAACCTGCCTTTGTTCTTATTCACACCTTCCCGACTCTCAGGGCTACATCCTTCTTATATGCGGAACTTGCTGATTCTGTCTAAGAGGCTAGAAGACCCTTATCTTATTCAGACTAACTTTACTTCCTACATTCTATTATCTTTATCCTTATCCTATTCATACTGGCTTTATTCATTACACATATATCCATACTAGTTTCCTCATCTTTCATATTTTCATATTACTTTTACTCATCTCTCACAGTTTGGATCAACAAGTCTTTGGTTCTTTCGACGCACTCTACACTGACCTGCTGAGCAGTTTCTGTTTTTACTTCAGATTTCCAGCTTCTTCAGTGTTTTGCTTTAAACCTGACAAGGAGCCTCTTGGATTTGAAATTGATTTTCTTCTATCCAAAGCCAATGCATTTTTAAACAGTACATGAACCATTTTCAAATGATTATCAATAAGATAAGGTACTGTATAAACACTGTGCACATTGTTCATTGAAATGTGTCATTTAATGTATTTGCACAGTGTGCCAGACTTTAATTGCCCTGAGTCATTTCTATTTACCTCATGTGATTTTTATTTTTATTTGCAAAGGTGCAAGGAAGGAATCCTTTCCTGAACATTTTGTGCATATTTACATTGCACATCTGTAAAGTTCACAGGAACAGGATTCAACGCAGAGAAGGGTAAAGGTGAATCTGATTGTCCCAATCCCCATTCACCCCTCGCATCCTGGTTCAGGAGGGTTGCAACTCCCACCTCCTACTCCTGGCAGAGATCCTGAATCACTTCAGTCCAGGGAAGGAAAATGTTACGCAGGTACTTATTGGTCAGGAATTTGTGGGCTGAACCCTCACCCCAAGGACCTGAAGCACCCAAAAATCGAGGTGAGCTGAGCAGTGTCATTAAAGTGGAGAAGCATGGCGGTATAGAAAGATCCCACAAGGAGACAGGCACTGAATGGTCTCAGGTGCCTGTATGTACTCATTAGTGTTGTGCTGGTGTGTAGGCGCCAATGAGCTCGGTGTAATCTCCCTTGGGACAGGGGACAGGTGCATGGTGAGCGGGATGTGCAGGGAAAAGCCATGGTCTCCAGGACCCGAGGGAGCCAAGTTCCTGACAGAGATGGTGTCTTTGGGTAGGCCATGTAGATATTTTGGGGGTTGGCATGGAATAAGTAGACTCTTTCAACCAGGGGGTCAGTCTTATGACTCCTCACATGCTTCCTGAGTAGGACAGGCCCTGGGGTTATTAGTCACACCGGTAGTGCGGTTCCTGTCACAGATTTCCTGGGAAAGGAAGACATACATTCATGCAGTATGGCATTTGTAGCAGGATCCTGATGGAGTGAAGTGTCTTCGGGAGGACCTCCTGCCAGTGGGAAACTGCCTTCCAAACTGTAGCATTCTCCCTCTCCACTTGCCCGTTACCATAGGAGTTGTAATTAGTGGTCCTGCTCATGGCAATGTCTCTGGCCAACAAGTGCTGGTGCAACTCATCACATAAAGGAAGGCCCCTGGCCACTGTGGATATAACTTTGGAAGCTAAACAGAGTGAAGAGGCTGCGTAGGGCCTTGATGACTGTGGCAGTGGTCGTGTCCGAGCAGAGGATGGCAAATGGAGAATGGGAGTATTCATCGATGATATTCAGAAAATCAACACTAAATCACTCAAAGGGGTGGGTGGCTTTAATTAATTGTGTCCTGTCTGGCTGGTAGAAGTGCAGCTTGCACTCAGCGCAGTCCTGGCAGTTCTTTGTCATGGCCCTGATCTCGTCGATGGAGTATGGCAGGTTGTGTGCTTTGACGAAGTGAAAGAACCTGGTAACTCCAGAGTGGCAGAGATCATTGTGGAGGTTTTGCAGCCGGTTGATCTGTGCACTGGCACAGGTCCCACGGAACAGGGTGTCCGGTGGCTCATTCCCTGGCTGGTGCAGAATATCGTAATTGTACGTGGACAGTTCAATCCTCCACTTCATTATTATATCATTTTTTATTTTACTCTGCTGCTGATTGTTAAAGATGAATGCAACTGCATGTTGATCAGTCAGCAGGGTGAATCTCTTACCGGCCAGGTAATGGCACCAGTGCCTCACTGCCTTTGACAATGGTCTCGGCCTCTTTCTTGACCGAGGAGTGTCGAATCTCTGGGCCTTGCAGGGTACATGAAAAGAAGACTACTGGCCTGTCTGCCTGGTTAAGGGTTGCTGCTAGGGTGAAGTCTGATGCATTGCTTTCCACCTGAAATGGGGTGGATTCGTCCACAGCATGCATTGTGGCCTTAGCGATATCTGCCTTAATGTGATTGAAGACAGCACGGCCCTCTGCCACCAAGGGGAAAGATGTGGATTTGATGAGGGGCAGGCTTTGTCTGCATAATTGGGGATAATAGGAAAAGAACCCAAGGCATCTCTTCGGTGCCTTAAGGCTGTATGGGAGGGGAAGCTCCAGGAGTGGCTGCATAGGGTCAGGTTCCTGGCTGATAACTCCATTCTCCATGACACAGCCAAGGATGGCCAGATGGATTGTGGGAAACATGCTCTTGGCCTTGTTATATGTAAGGTGAAGGAGCTTGGCTGTTACGAGAAATTTCTGGAGATTGGAGTCATGATCCTGCAGGTCGCGGCACAGGAAGGTAGCCTGCAAACGTACTGATGCACCATACAGTCCATCTCCCGCTGGAAGACTGAGAACTGTTCATGTCATCAAAGGGGAACTGCAGGAAGAGATAGAGGCAGCCATCTGGCTCGATCGCTGTACACCGGCGGTCCTCTGGGTGGATAGGGATTTCAGGTCAATGGTCGAAAAGACCCAATACTGGGCAATTTGGCTGACCATGTTGCCGATGTGTGGGGGGTGGGGGTATGCATTCAATTGCGTGCATCTGTTGATGGTCTGACTATAGTCGATGACCATGCTATTCTTTTCCCCATTCTGTACTACCACTACCTGCGCTCTCCAGGTGCTGGCTTCAATGATCCCCTCCTTGAGTAAGCGCTATATCTCTGCTCGGATGAAGACTCTGTCCCTGGCACTGTATCGCCTATGTTTTGTGGCGACAGGTTGGCAGTCAGGAGTGAGGTTGGCGAATAGTGACGGGGAAAGGGGAGGGAAATTTTGTGTGTGGAGAGCCTGTAGGTTGTGCGTGGTGAGTGGTGGGGTTGTCGGTTTGAAAACTGTCAATTACATGCAGTGAGGAGCGGATGGGGCCCATCAAACCCCATCGTCACGCTTTTAAGGTGACACTGAAAATCCAGTCCCAACAGTACAGCAGCGCAGAGCTGCAACATTACCATTAGTCTAAAGTTTTTATATTCAGTACCCCGCTCTGTTAGAGTTGCTACACAGAAGCCCCAGATGTCCGCTGTGTGTGACTTGGGTGACAAGGAGACCTTCTGGTTCACTGGCAGTACCGTGAGAGAAAAACGCCGCACTGTGTCCTGGGGGATGAAGCTCTCCATACTTCCACTATTGAATAAGCAACTCGTCACATGGCTGTGTATCTGAATATCGATCATCGACCTGGCGAGTTAATGTGGGCTGTCCTGGTCGAGCATGATGGAGGCCAGTGTTTGGTTGCTGTGTTCAAAATGGTGGTCCCTAGGGCCTATACATGGGACTGCTGGGTCCTGAAGATACCACCCAAGATGGCAGCCCCCATGGATTGCACATGGCGCTGTTAGGAAGGGGTCTGCACTTGCACACTTTGGCGTAGTAGCCCTTCTTCCCACAGCTGGCGCAAGTTGAATCCTTCACTGGACAGTGTTTCCTCTGATGCTTGCCCAGGCTGCAGAAATAGCACTTTGGGTGCTTCCGTAACACAGCGGCTGTGGTCGAGTCACCACAGAATCCAGACGAAGGCAAGAGGAGGTGGTCGTAGAGCTCTGCGACGCCTGGAGTAACCACGTGGCGGCCACAATGTCGGTCGAGTAGGCCTCCATGTCTGGAGATGTAGTTTGACCTGAAACCCACAATGTAGGCATCACGGATCAGGTCCTCTGTGTACTCCATGGTGGACACAGCCTTGCATTTGCGGGCTCTGCCAAGTGCTCGCAGGGTATGAGATATTTGGTTTTGGATTCATCAGGTCATTGTTTTTGAGTCACTAGGTGTATGGCATGGACAACATTGATTTTACGCAGGCATTGTCCATTGAGAATGTCCATGGCCTCCTGGTACAGTGTGGCTCCCTGATCATGGAGTACAAGATGCTGACCTAGGAGTGCAGCACTTGCAGTTTGTCGATCTCCGATTGTACAATGGTAGAGGAGGCCTGCAGGAATATTTCAAAACAGCGCAGCCAGAGTTCGAAGTTGGTAGATGCCTCGGGTGATTGAGGGTCTATTTCCAGTATTTCTGGCTTGAGGACCTGCTCCATTGTATAAAAAACTTTGTGAATAAAACTGATGCACCGTCACTTACTTGAAAGACTATTGTAAAGAAACCAATGGGCTTTTATTCACTTTAGAGCATAAACACATCACTTCTGTTTGACTGTCTTGCACTGAGCTGCAGGGAGCTGTGAAAAAGGAGCTTGTGGGGAGGGAACCACAGTTACAACCAGCCAATAGGAGTGCCTGATCAGACAATTATACATAACATTCTTATATGCTGCAGCAGAGCAGGTAGTTTGTAAAAAACATCGACAATAGTATGCCTAAAGTTAGATAACAAATACAAAAGGTGGGAAGTTAAAATCGTTACACTAGTGCAAGAAAAAAAGTGGCATTACAATCGTGTAGACGGGCCTATTTGTGGTGTTGGTGTCGTTTATTATTAAAGTGATATGGGGAGGTTGAAGAGTCTGATAGCTGTAGGAAATAAAACTTTTCTTGAACCTAGACATGCTGGTCTTCAGGCCTCTATACCATCTGCTGAAGGAGGAGTGAGAAGAAGTTGCCACCAGGGTGATGGGGGCCATTTGTGATATTGGCTTCCTTCTTGATGCACCACCTCACATTGATGTCTGCAATGGATGGGAGGTGGGAGCCTGTGATGGACGTGGCTGTGTTTGTTACCTTCTGTGTTCCTGGGCAGTCAAATTCCCAAACCAGGCTGTGATGCAAACAGTCAGTATACTGTTCACAGTGCACCTATAGCAATTGCTAAAGTTAGATGACGTGCCAAATCTTTTTAGGTATTGGTGTGTCTTCTTCACAGATATCTCGATGTGCTTGAGTATAAGAGTACCAAAGTCACGTGGCAGCAAGATAACACTTTGGTAATTCTTGGTATATTGTTGCCCCGTTACAGGAAAGATATGGAAACTTTGGAAAGGTTATGGAAGCAGGTCATCAGAATGTTGCCTGGGTTAGAGGGTGTGAGCTAGAAGGTATTGGACAAACTTGGATCATTTTCTCTGGAACATTGGAGGCTGAAGGAAGTCTCTGAGAGGCAGAGATAGGGTGGACAGTCAGAATCTTTCCACCAGGTTCAAAATGACAAATAAGAGAGGTGAAGGGGATGTGAAGGGCAAGTTTTTTGCACAGAGAGTGGCTGGTGCCTGGAACGGGTTGCCAGGAGGAGTGGAGGATACAAATAATGGTGTTTGAGGAATACTTGAACAGATGGATAAAAATCACTTGTGGGCAGCAGAATTAATATGGTCATCATAGAACACAACATGATGTGGTGCTGACCTACTCCACAACAATCTCACCCTTCCCTACTGTTTATCCTCAATTTTTCTTACATTCATGTGCCTATCTAACAGTCTTTTGATTGTCCTATTGTACCAGCCTCCACCAACACCCCAGGGAATGCATTCTAGACACCCTCCGCTCTCTGGAAAAAAACTTACTTCTTCCGTCTCCCCAAACTTTTTCCTCCACTCACCTTAAACTGATGTTGTCTAGTATTGGCCATTGATGTCCCAGGAAGAAAGATGCCGACTTTCCACCCTATCTATGCCCCACAGTTCGACACAGACACGCGGGCTGAAGGCTCTGGTCCTGTGCTGTACTGGCTTGCGCTCTACATGCCAACCCACATGACTTTGGGACATGGGTCTCTGGCTCTGTGAGGTTACAGCTTTGCAGGCTGCACCATATCATCTCTGCATTTGGAATGCTGACCGGAAACATCAGGAACACAACAGTGAAAGGAGCACTCCACAGCATAAAGTACCATTTGCCAGCTTTATCTTGGATGTCCTTGCACTTTCCACCTTGGTCTGTTGTGAGGGAAAGTCTCCCTCTATCCCAAGGTGAAGAAGAAGTGGGAAGGTTTCTCCTGCCCTACCCAACAGTTGTCCTTCAATCCATGATGATTTCATCATGACCACTTTGTTGTTTCTGGGATCCTGCCTTGCACAGATTGGCTGCTGGGTTTCCCATGGCACAATGACCTCAATCCAGAAGTATCTCATTGGCAGTGAACCTCCTTGAGATGTCCTAAGTTTCTGGAAGCAACAAACATGGTGGAACTTAGAGGGTCAATCAGCTCCTGTGAAAGAATATTCTGGGAGAAAGTGATGACAGGAACCCTTTCCCTCACCTCAGTGGTTCCCATCAGTACCTTCCCAACAGATTCCAGGCACTGGACGCCTTCGTGATTACCACCCTTGCCCCCTCACACCCTTCTCCAATCTTTCCCCTTACCATCTCCACCCCTTCCACCCATTTTTCCCCTCACACCCTCCCTCTCATAACTTTCCACCATTTTCCCATCACACCCACCCCCTCACACTTGCTCCCCATCTTTCCCCCTCACTCATTACCATTACTACTCCTTCCCCTGCACATCACCCTCCACCACTTCCCCCTCACACCCTCCTGCCATCCCCTCCCATCACCCCCTCTTTCACCTTATCACCCACCAGCACTGACCCCCCTCATCCCCTCCTCCCACATCACCCTCCTCCACCTTCAACCCATCCCCCACATCTCTTCCAGAACCTCCCTCACCATCCCTTGCCACAACTTCACCCCCTCCCCCATCACACCCTTCCTCCACCCCTCACCCACCTGCCACTATTTTCCCACCAGGCTCCATCTGCCCGTCATCTTTCATCCCTCCTCTGTCCACCCCTCCCTCATCCTCCCCCTCCTCTTTATACTGATATCTTTCCTCTACTCCCTCAGTCCTGAGGCAGGGTCTCGACCTGAAACTTCCACAACCCTTTTCCGTCCACAGATGCTGCCTGACCCATTCAGATCCTCCAGCAGATTGTTCTTTGGCCCCAGGTACCAAATGCTGCAATCTCTTGTGCCCTCATACAGAAGGAACTCAAGGAAAGGAAGTTCCTCTGCAAGGAAGTTGTTGGGAGCCTCTTCCTCCCCAACAGAGGAGTGAGAGTAGAAGGTGGGGCGAGACAGGGAAACTCACCCCCTGTGCCAGGATGAGCCTACTTAAAGGCACTGCCCTCAAGGAAAAGGCATGCCCAACAAACTAATCGTCACTCAGTACAGTAATATGTACATGATAACTATCTGATACTGTGGCAGACGTCATCATGTTGTTCTTGTCAACATATGGCAGGAACTTCTCGTCAAATAGTTCTTCTGTTTAACAATCCCTAAATTCATGGCTTGAAGTATGACAGAAGAGTTTACTGTCATATACATAAGTACAATCCCTGGATTGGAAAGCATGTTAAAGTTCAAGTTTATTATCATCTGGTTCTACCTATATAACCTGACGAAACATCATCTCTGCAGACCATGATGCACATACATACACAATAAAAAATGATCACATAAATAATAGAAATGAATATGTATAAATATTTGGGATGATTGTCATGGTTACAGGATACTGTTTATCACTCTCACAGCCTGTGGGAAGAAACTATTCCCCAGTCTTGCCAGTCCTGATCTTGATGGACCTGTACCTTCTTCTTAATGATAGTTGGTCGAAAATACTATGCGCTGGATGGAAAGTATCTTCTCTGAAGCAAGGATTGAAGGGGTCCTTAGCAAGGTTGAGTAAGCTGGGGGCTTTTCTCTTTGAGCAACAAAGGATGAGAGATGACTTAACAGAGGGGCTTAGATAGGGTGGAGAGCCAGCATCCTTTTACTGGGGCAACAACAGCAACTCCCAGAGGACACCTGTTTAAGATGAATGTAGGGAAGTTCAGGGGAGATGTCAGAAGTATGTTTTATACTGAGAGTGGTGAGTGCCTGGAGGGCATTGCTGGGAGTGAACCAGTGAGCCATAGAACATTACAGTACAGAAACAGGCCCCTTCGGCCCTTCTAGTCTGTGCTGAACCATTTCTTTTGGCCTAGTGGTGGCCAAGACAGGTACAGTAGTGACATTTAAAAGACTCTTTGACAGACACATGGATTTAACACAAATAGAGGGTTATGGGTCTGAGTGAGGGAAGGCTTAAATTGTTGTATAATTTACATTAGCAGGCACAACATCATAGGATGAAGAGCCTGTACTGTGCTGTGATGTTCTATAATATGCAGGTGCAGTAAAATTATTACTTGCTGCAGCCATACAGTAACGCAAAATACAGCAACTAGCTTAGCAGAGATTATATTACCATGATATGTGAAGATGGAAAGAGAGGTAATAAATATCAAAGGATAGAAAAATAAATACTCACAGTTCCATTTAGAATGAGAAAAAAGTCACGTTTCAGTAGTGCAGATGGATCTTTTGGTGGTTCTGGAGTAGTTTATGGTTGGGGCGTGGGTAGTACAGGGAGGTTCACAAGCCTTATGTCCGTTGGGATGAAAAACGGTTCTTGATTCTAGATGTGCTGGTCCTCTAGGTTCTATCCCTTCTGCAGTGAGAAGAGGTTATGCCCAGGGTGCTGGGATCCTTCATGGTGCTGGCAGCCCCTCACATGTACGTCAGTGGCCACGATGGACATGTTTGGATACCATGGCCACTGTTTTTCCAGACCACACTCCAACATTCCCAGGGTCCGCACAAACTTCCATTGCATGTACCTGCTTAGTAATGATAGTAGCAACACTGTGGAACAGTGGATGGAGTCACTCCCTCACAGTGCCAGAGAAACAGGTTCGATCCTGACCTCCACTGCTGACTGTGTGGAGTTTGCTCATTCTCCCCTTGACCAGGGGGCTTCCCCAGGTGCTGTGGTTTCCCCCCACACCCCAAAGATGTGTGAGTCAGTGGGTTAACTGGCTGGTGTAAATTGCCCATAGTATTGGGGGTGAGGGGTAGAATCGGGGTAGGGTGGTTATGTTTAAGTTCAAAATACTTGGTACAGTGAGAAGGGTTCTTCTGCGAGCAGACTGACAAGTTATCTCCAGCATTACATTCAATTGTGTAAAGGGCACTATTTACAGATTATTGGATTACACTGAAAAGGAAGATAAATTAGCACCAAGCAATGGCAATGTGAGAGCACTGTTGTGGGGTCATCCAGGAGCCTGATGACGACAGACTGCTGGTGTGGACTTTCCCACTCTTGAGCCTTCTCCCTGATGGGAACACTGAGAAGAGAGTGTGTCCAGGGTGCAATGGGTCCTTCAGTGTCCTTTCCTATAGATCGAGTCCTCAGAGGGGAGGGAAGTTTATGTGATATTTTGAGCTGCATTCACCATCTTCTGCAGCTTCTTCCCATTTTGAGCTGAGAGCTCCTGTGATGCATCCAGAAGGATAGTGCCCTATAGGGGTTGTTGAGGGACAGAGGGGAACATGCTGAACTTTGTTAGTCTTCTCAGAAGGCAGAGGCGTTAGTGCTTTCTTGACCTTCACATCGACGTGCTTGCCCCAAGTCAGGTCACTGGAGATGTTTACTCCTAAGAATGTGAAGGTATTAAGTCCTTCCACTTTAACACCAATAATGTGGACAGAGGTGTGGATTGTGTCCCCTCTCCCGAAGTCAATTACATTTTTTACACAGCCGCTGCGATCCAGGAAATTATTGTTATTTTCCTGGAAAGGTATGCTGTGTAAAAAGGTCGGAACGGGAATGAGGGTGCCATTCATGTTCCGGTAATTTACCTCCTAGACCCCTAGTGAATTTCCCAGAATGCCTGCAGTCTAAAGTTAACTGGAGTCATTCTGTGACCAAGGGGCTAATGATAGCACGTATCGATAACATGCATTGTAAGTCCCACCTCTTTAATTACCACACTTCGTTATGCTGTCGAAACTGACGTAAGGAAACGGAAATTTTGAGTTTTGGTGGTTTGTGTGCGAACGACTGAGATGTCAGACATTCTTCAGACTGGTAAAATCACGCAGATTCTATCTAAAAAACAAATGTTTATCTACTTCATCTTATTGATGCTGAGAGAGAGGTTGTTATCTTGGCACCTTGCCAGTAGACCTTTCCTCTTTTCTGATACCTGACACACTACTATGGTGAATTTGATGATGGAGTTGGAACAGTATTTATCTGTACAGTTGCAGGTGCAGAGGGAGTACAGATGAGGATTGAGTGCACGTCCTTGATGGTATTCAGAGAGGTGTTGAGAGTGATCATAGGCTTCACTAATTGCTGTCTATTAGACAGGAAGCCACAGAACCAGTTGCAGAGGGTGGAGGGGGGGACTGTGGTCTAGATCCTGGAGTCTGGGAATGCATTTGCTGACACCGTAATATTTAAAGCAATGATCTGACATTGGTGTCTTGGGTGTCAGGGTGTTCCAGGGCTGAGTGAAGAGCCAGGGAGACAGTGTCTGCCATGGATCTGTTTGGCTGGTGGGCAGATTGAGGGGGATCAAGGTTGGCAACAGTGGTGTGAGCTGTTACCAGGCTGTCGGAGGCAGTGTATGTCGGAGCCTCTGGCAGGGAGTCAATGAGACCAGTACTGTGCTGTTCTTCAGTACTGGGGTGATGGTGGTCATGAAGCAGGTGGGGACAGTGACCTGTTGTAGGGAGAGATTGAAGATGTCTGTCAATATGTTTCCCAGCTAATTGCATCGTCTCAGAATATGTCCTGGATTCTGTCTGGGCCCATCACTCTCTGAGGGTTCATCTGTCGGAAGGTCATCCTGACCTCAGCAGCAGTAACTGTGGGGTGACATCACCTTTAGTGGTTGGTGTGAATGTCACCTCCCCACCTGATCTCTGTTGGAAGCAAACACAGAACATGTTTAACTCACTGGGGAGTTTTGCACTGTGGATCGTTCTGCTGCTGGCATCTGTTTTGTTACCTGTGACAGCGTTCCCTGCTCTCATCATCATGAACTCCTGGGACATGAGCTCGACCTGGTACCATCTCACATCTTCTCTGATGGTCTCATGGAATGAGGATGGATTTCTTGTAGAGGGCTGGTGTCCTGACCTGGCATATAGCAGCAAGTTGGAGTGACTATGGGATGGTTGTTGGTTCAGTGAAAATGGATGGTTGATGGTCAGCACAGACTCAATGGGCTGAAGGGCCTGTTTGGAGCTGCACTTCTCTACAACTGAATGAAACATAAGTGTTGTTCTGTGGAACTGCTGCTAGCTGATCTCTATTCAAGAGGTTTCTTTGAACTGTTGGTATAAAACCAGGCCTAAAAGCTTAAATGAGGCAAAGACCTCTGGGCAACAACATTATTTTCATTGGAATGCAGGAAGGAGCTGCAAGTTGCAGCAAATTCAACACAAAGTGGGCATGCTGTTGACTTAGAAACTGATAATACGTCAGCAAACCACCACATTTCATTGCCTTTCTACAGTATAATTCATGTCACACAATAGCCAGGATGTTCAAAGGAGTGCATTCAATCAAAAGCAAAGGGATGAAATGTCATGTGACCTTGGGACAGGTGACCAAGAGCTCATTTGCTCCTCCCTGAAATTCACTTGGATCATCTCTGGTACCTTTCCTTTCTCGATCTCTCTGACTCCATCTCGGGAGACAGACTATCTATTCACATCTTTTTATGAACTCCACGGATGCTGCCTGACCCACTGAGTTCCTCCAGCACTTTGTATGTTGCTCCAGTGTCCCAGCATCTGCAGCCTCTCTTGTTTTTAAGCTAATTTGGAGAGAGCCAGTGAAGAGAGAGGGTTGAAAATTTGAAGGGCCAGAGTTCCTTATATTACTTGAGAAACAATAAGAGCTCCAGATGTTGGAATCTATAAGCAAACAATGAGAAACTTTAATTTAAATCTGACAAGTGTGAGATGTTATACTTTGGAAAGTCAAACGGGTAGGACTTGCACAGCAAATAGCAGGTTCCTGGAGTGTTGTAGAACAGAGACCTAGGGGTATAGGTACACATTCCCTGAAAGTGCTACTCAGGTGGACAGGGTGGTGAAAAAACTGTTAGGCTTTCTGGCCTTCATTAGACAGGGTATTGAGTTGGGATTTCATGATTCAGCTGTACAAAGCATTGGTGAGACCACACTTGAAGTACTGGGTGCAGTTTTGGTCACCCACCTATAGGAAAGACATCAATAATTTTGAAGAGGTGCAGAGGAGATTCACTGGGATGCTGCTGGACCTGGAAAGGTGGAATTATAGGGAGGCTGGACAGGTGGGGCCTTTATTCTCTGGAGTGTAGGAGGTTGAGGGGGCACCTTATTGAAGACTATAAAATCTTGAGGGACACAGACAAAGTGAATGCTTGCAGCTTCTTTCTGCAGAGTAGATGATTCTAAGTGAGAGGCAAGGGGAAAGATTTAGAAGATTATTTTTCACTTAGAGGATGATCAGTAGCTGGAGCGAGCTGCCAGAGGAAGTCGTGGAAACGTACAATTTTGACTTTCTAAAGACATTTGGACAGATACTTTATATGGACAGGAGGGATTCAGGATATCGAGGTGTGTGTGTGTGTGTGTGTGTGTGTGTGTGTGTGTGTGTGTGTGTGTGTGTGTGTGTGTGTGTGTGTGTGTGTGTGTGTGTGTGTGTGTGTGTGTGTGTGTGTGTGTGTGTGTGTGTGTGTGTGGGGAGTCTGGGGTGCGTGTGTTCAAAAAAAATTCAAAAGTTCATATTTATTGTCAGAGTAAATACATTACATCACATACAACATTGAGATTCTTTTTCCTGCAGGCACTGAAATTACTGGTAACTATAAACAGTACTTGAAGAAAACTGCAGAAAAAGAAAGAAATGTAAATAAACTAATTCTGCAAATAGTGAAAATAAATATTCAGTAATAAATAATGAGCCAAGTAAGAGTCCTTAAATGAGTCTGTTGTTCAGGAGTCTGATGGTTCAGGAGTAGCAGCTGTCTCTTAATCTAGAGGAACGAGTCCTTTGGCACCTTACCACATACCTGACAGGGTACTGAAGGACTGCGCAGACCAATTGACAGAGGTCTTCACAGATATCTTCAACATGTCACTTCATCATTTCATTGTTCCCATAGTGTTCAAAACAGTCATCATCATCCTGGTACCCAAGAGGGTGACAACAATAGGCCTCAATGACTACCTCTGATTCTGACCTTCACCATTATGAAATGCATTGAGTATCTAGTGATGGAGCACATCAAAGTACACCTCCCAGAGATGCTGGATCCATTTCAATTCACTGTGGTTGGATGCAGATGTCTGGGCCCTTTTCAGAGCTCATGATGCTGCCTTCAGGACAGTGTGTAGGAGGGCACTAATATCAGCCAGGCAAATCCAGAAATCAATGTGTGAGTATGAACAGAAGATCCAAACAGCGCGCACATGGCAAGGGATCAAGACTATTATGGATCACAAGTCAATCTTGTGAATTAAGGACTATGATGTCCCCCCCTTATGGAGAGAATGAACATCTTCTATGCATGGTTTGATGAGAAGAATACGATGATTCCAAAGAAAGCTCTGTGTCCCCCTGATGAAGGGACCGCCCACATAGCTGCGGCTGAGCTGAAGATAACCCTATCCACAGTGAACCCACACAAGGTGGCAGGATCAGACAACATATCTGGTTGGGTACTGCAGACCAATTGATGGAGGTCTTCATGGACATCTTCAACACCCCTCTGCAGCAATCCATCATTTCCACAGGGTTCAAGACAGCCACCATCAACGTGGTACCCAAGAGGGTGACAATAACAGGCCTCAATGACAACCGTCCAGTGGCACTGACCATTATGAAACGCATTGAGCTTCTGGTGATGGAACACATTGAAGCACACCTCGCAGAGATGATGGACCCATTTTAATTCTCCTATAGAAGAAACAGTTCCACAGATGATGCTATAGCCTTATTGCTTCACTTTGTCCTGACCCACCTGGAGAACGATGCCTCATAGACCAGACTGCTGTTCAATGACTTCAGCTCAGTGTTTAATACGATCATTTCCCAGAGGCTAGTAGAGAAGCTGTCCTCGCTGGGACTCAACACCCCTCTGTAAATGGATCCTAGACTTCCTAATGAAAAGACCACAGTCTGTCCGGGTCGATAGCAGAATATCGAGTGCTGTCATGCAGAGCACTGGTGGACCTCAGGGCTGTGTGCTCAGCCCATTCCTGTTCACGCTACTCATCCATGACTGCATCACCAGATCCAGCTCCAACTGTGCCATCAAGTTTGAGCAAGACACAAGTGAAGTTGGTCTCATTAGCAGTAATGATGAGTCAAAGTGCAGAGAAGAGGCAGAAAATCTCGTGAAATGGTGTGAGAGTAACAACCTGAGTCTCAACATGGACAAGACGAAGGAGATGATCGTGGACTTCAGGAAGACCTGGAATGATCACCCTCCATTACACATCAACAACTCTGTCATAGAGAGAGTGAAGAGCACCAAGTTCCTTGGAGTTCACTTAATTAGTGATCTAACCTGCGCACTCAACATCTCATCACTTGTCAGGAAGGCACAATAACGACTGCATTTCCTGAGAAGACTGAAGCGGGTAAGGCTACCGGCCACCATTATATCAACCTTCTATAGGAGCTCTATCGAGAGTCCCCTGGCTGGCTGCATCACATTGTGGTATGTTTGCTGCAGAGAAATGGATAGGAGGTCAATTTACAGGACCATAAGGGTGGCAGAGAGGATTACTGGAGTCACCCTCCCCCCATCGACTTGATCTACCAGGATCATTATCTGAAGAGGGCACACAAAATCATTGAGGATCCCTTCCACCCTGCACACAGGCTTCTTTCAGCTGCTCCCATTGGGGAAGAGATACAGGAGTATCAGAGCCAGCACCACGAGACTGAGGAATAGCTTCTTCCCACAGGTAGTGTGAATGCTGAGCAACCTTTCCTAAAATCTACAATCATCTCCTTGGTCTTGGGGTCTTCATAACACTGAGTACACCATTCAACCAAGTTTTCAATCTCCCCCCTGTGTGCTGACTCATCACCCCTTTTTATACAACCCTCTATGGTCGTATTATCAGCAAATTTGTAAGTAGTGTTGTTAATGTATGGTTATAAAGAATGTTTCTTTGCAGACGATGCCACTTTAGTTGCCCATTCAGAACCAGCTCTCCAGCGCATAACCATAACCATAACCATATAACCATTTACGGAGCGGAAACAGGCCATGTTGGCTTTTCGAGTCCGCACCAGTTCACTGATTTTGTGCGCCCTCTTTGACATCCTGTTTTGCGGAAACTGCCAAAATGTTTGGCGTGGAAGTCAGCCTGAAGAAAACTGAGGTCCTCCATCAGCCAGCTCCCCACCATGACTACCAGCCCCCCCCACATCTCCATTGGGCACACAGAACTCAAAACGGTCAACGAGTTTACCTACCTCGGCTGCACCATTTCATCTGATGCAAGGATCGACAAAGAGATAGACAACAGACTCGCCAAGGCAAATAGCGCCTTTGGAAGACTACACAAAAGAGTCTGGAAAAACAACCATCTGAAGAAACACACAAAGATCAGTGTGTATGGAGCCGTTGTCATACCCACGCTCCTGTTCGGCTCCGAATCATGGGTCCTCTACTGGCATCACGTACGACTCCTAGAACGCTTCCATCAGCGGTGTCTCTGCTCCATCTTCAACATTCATTGGAGTGACTTCATCACCAACATCGAAGTACTCGAGCTGGCAGAGTCCGCAAGCATCGAATCCACGCTGCTGAAGACCCAACTGTGCTGGGTGGGTCACGTCACCAGAATGGAGGACCATCGTCTTCCCAAGATCGTATTCTATGGCAAGCTCTCCACTGGCCACCTAGACAGAGGTGCTCCAAAGAAGAGGTACAAGGACTGCTTAAAGAAATCTCTTGGTGCCTGCCACATTGACCACCGCCAGTAGGCTGATATCGCCTCCAGCCTTGCATCTCGGCGCCTCACAGTTCGGCGGGCAGCAACCTCTTTTGAAGAAGACCACAGAGCCCACCTCACTGAAAAAAGACAAAGGAGGAAAAACCCAACACCCAACCCCAACCAACCAATTTTCCCTTGCAACCGCTGCAACCGTGCCTGCCTGTCCCGCATCAGACTTGTCAGTCACCAATGAGCCTGCAGCAGACGTGGACATACCCCTCCATAAATCTTCGTCCGCAAAGCCAAACCAAAGAAAAGAAAGAATAAAGAATGTTTCTGATGTCCCTGTCACATCGTCCTCTCCCCACTGGTTATGAAGCAGTAGGATTGAGAATATCCTGGCCTTGAGGCCTTGGCTTTTCATTTCACATCTGCCCCTTTGGATTTGTCAAGGCTGGACTTCCCAGTTTTCCTAGGGGAGTCAATGGAATCCAATTCAAGCAGAGAACACTGATTGCCTCTCCCTTCTGACAGGTATCCTCAGGTGTGCCACCATCTCCAAAGGGCCACCTGCTGGCTACACACCATAATCCTCCCAGAGACATAGGAGATTGCAGTCGCTGAAATCTGAAGTCATTTTATGGCGTGATTTTTCAATTTCAGGTCACACCACTCTGAATCTATTCAGCTTCCCATCTTTTTTTTACTTCCCTACCCCTCCCACCTTCTTTTGTCCAGAAACAATCATTTCGGTCCATCAGGAGACCTTCTCCCCACCCGCCTCTTATGCTTGATATGTCCTTTTCCTTAGTTCGGAGAAAGGGTCCCGACCCTAAACATTGTGGTTCACCTCAGCTTCCTATTAAATCTCTCACCCATCATGAACCTATGTCCTCTGGTGCCCCTACTCTGGCAAAAAGATATATTTCTCTCATGATCCTGCACACCTCTATGAAACCACCCCTCAACCTCCTGCCCCCCCAAAGAATAAAGCCCCATACTGTTCAACCTTTCCCTATGTGTTTTTGCCTGATTAACGTCACTCTCTGAGGAATTATTGTGTTGAACATTGACCTGAAGTTCTCTAGGTGAGTCTGGACAGAGTGCAGGGTCAAGGCTATTAGCATCATCTGTAGACTGGTTTGGATGTCACAGGAAGTGTAATTTGATTTGTTCCATTACCTGTTGCTTGAAGCACTTCATGATCATAGAGGTTACCGTCGCTCTGTTGGGACCAGGATAATGGTGATTGCCTTGAATCCGTGGGGACAGTGGAGTGCTGCAGGGATTTGGTGAAGACATCTATTAGGACCACCATTAGTTGGGCTGCACAGTCTTTCAGCACCCATTCAGTTATGTTGTCTGGACCTGCTGCTTTGCTGGATTCACCTGCATAGGATCCTCCTCACCTATGCCTATTGTCATGGGAAGACCAGACTTTCTTTGGTATCATGGTGATTTTGTCATCAAACCATGCGTACAAGGTATTCAACCTGTCAGGAAGGGAGGCATCATTGCCACCAACCCACAAGGTGAAGCAGAGGAGAAGCAGAGGAGACGGAGGAGAAGGAGAAGTATATAGTGACAATGGACGGTGACCATGGTAGTGGACCAATGAGGGGACTCTGGGTTGAGGGACCAGTGCATGTGGCAGGGCTGCTGGCGACTCAAGGTGAGCAACCTGCGGAAGCTGTGAGCTGCTGGAGGCCACTGTCAGGGGACTCCTCCCGGGCTGCGAACTGCTAGAGACTGGCTCGAACTGGCTGGAGGGATACTGGGTATCGGAACCGGGATGTGAGGAGGTGCTGAGGATACTGAAGGGTCCTTGACCGTGTTGGAGGTTCAGATCTGGAGCTCGGGTTGCCAATGGTTTGAACTTGCCTCTGTGTGGCTATGGGGACTGAAGAAGCGCTGGAGGCAAATCTACAGACACGATGACTCTTTTGCTTCTCTCTCTCTGACTGTAAGTCTGACTGCAAGAGGCAATTAGGCAATTCTTGCCAGTGGTGAATCTGTCTGCCCTGCAGCAGGCAAAAAGAAATTTCACGTAATACAACACAGTTTTTTTTTACCATAATAATAAATTGAATCTTGAATCTTGAAAAAGGCTGACTTATAGTCAGCTATAGTTTGTATACCCTGCCACATGTGCCTCGTGTTGCCAGTGTCATCTAAAACCAATCCCAGTCCTCAGACTGCTGTTATTGAAGGACACATCTTGATAAACTTGCCCACTCGGCACTTCACGCATCTCCTGTGTTTTGGTCTGTGCCCTCTGAATTGACTTGGTTGGACGGAGTGCCAAAGAACAATGCTACACTACCTAAGGTGTACAGTAGATGGTGGTGCAGAACAGAGGAAGCCAAGCAATATAATGTTGCAGCTCGATAAAACTGGTTCGACCACATTTGGAGTATTGCGCCTCATTACACGAAGGATGTAGATGCTTTGGAGAGGGTGCAGATGATATTTGATAGGATGTTGCCTGGATTGGAGAACATGTTTCATGAAGCAAGGTTGACAGAACTCAGGCTTTTCTCTTTGGACAGACGGAGGAATAGAGGTGACTTATTGGAGATAGTATACAAAAGTGCTGGACAAACTCTGCAGGTCATGCAGCACCCTTTGAAAGTAAAAGACAGTCAACGTTTAGGGCCTTAGCCATTTTTTCAGGAGTCCCAAAAATTAGACAGAAACCTGGACAAAAACGTGGGTGGAGGAGCACAGGCTGACAGGTAGTAGGTGGGAGGGCGGAGGGAGGAGGAACACGGGCTGACAGGTAGTAGGTGGGAGGGTGGAGGGTGGAGGAGCAAGGCCTGACAGGTAGTAGGTGGGAGGGTGGAAGGTGGAGGGTGGAGGAGCACGGCCTAACAGGTAGTAGGTGGGAGGGTAGAAGGTGGAGGGTGGAGGAGCAGGGCCTGACAGGTAATAGGTGGGAGGGTGGAGGGTGGAGGAGCACGGGCTGACAGGTAGTAGGTGGGAGGGTGCAGGGAGGAGGATCATGGGCTGGCGGGTAGTAGGTGGGAGGGCAGTGAGTGGAGGAGCACAGGTTGTCAGGTAGTAGGTGGGAGGGTGGAGGGTGGAGGAGCAAGGCCTGACAGGTAGTAGGTGGAAGGGTGGAAGGTGGAGGGTGGAGGAGCACGACCTGACAGGTAGTAGGTGGGAGGTTGGAGGGAGGATGATCATGGGCTGACGGGTAGTAGGTGGGAGGGTGGAGGGTGGAGGAGCACGGCCTGACAGGTAGTAGGTGGGAGGGTGGAAGGTGGAGGGTGGAGGAGCACGGCCTGACAGGTAGTAGGTGGGAGGGTGGAGGGTGGAGGAGCACGGGCTGACAGGTAGTAGGTGGGAGGGCAGTGAGTGGAGGAGCATTGGCTGACAGGTAAAAGGGTGGGAGGGCAGAGGGAGGAGGAGCACGGGTTGACAGGTAGTAGGTGGGAGGGAAGAAGCTGAGAAGTGATGGGGAGAAAGCAGGGGGCTAAGATGGATAGGTCTCTGATATGGGGATGGGGGAGCTATAGGAGAGGAGACAGAGAGGTAAGGGAAAGAGGAAGACAAGAGAAGGGATTAACAGAAATTTGAGGTGGATATTCAATGCTGACTGGTTGTGGATCGCTGGGATGGAATATAAGGTGTTGTGGGTGGCTTAAATTTAGCAGTGTATGAGGCCATGTTGGTGTGATAATTAGAGGTATACAAGATTATGAGAGATGGACAACCATCACTTTTTCCAAATATTTCCTAAATGTTGCAATAACACCTGCCTCAACCACCTCCTCCAGCAACCTGTTCTACAGATCCACCACCTTCTTTGTAAAAAGGTTATCCCTCATGTACTTGTTAAATCTTCCCACCTCCCCCACCCCACCTACCCCCCACACCTTAAACCAACATCTTCTGGTTACTGATTCCCCTGTTCTGGGCAATAGGCTCTCTGTGTTCCCCCAGTCTATTCCTTTATTTTTCTTTTAAATATATTTTTATTGAGTTTAATATATAAGCATACATAATAAATGATGATGACTTAATGAATCAATTGTGTACAAGTACATACAGAAAGGAAAAAAAATTGGTAAATAATAAAATATGCATAATTACATTAATATTTACTTAAAATAACTCAATCTAGTGATAAATATTATGTATAAAACCATGTCAGACTCATTTATTACACTATTTTAAAATAATAAAGATAAAAAAGAGGAAAAATAACTAAAAATGAATGGACTAATGTAATTCCCTTCCCCTAATAAAAGTTACCTTTTTTTGTAATAATGAAGAAAAAAATCCATAATGATGTGGAATCACTGGCGATCCCCAGAGAACAGACAAAGAATTACCAGAAAGTATAATAATTATTGATTCTTCCAATTATAAAATAATTCTAAGAATGAGGCTCATAATTTCATAAATAGAAATTTCTATCTTTAATATTATATCTGATTTTCTCTCAACTCAAAGGGAACATTACATCATATGACCACTGCATATGAGTAGGGTATGCATCTCATTTCCATTTCAATAAAATAGCTCATCTGGCTATCAATGTAGTAGCAGCTAAGACTTTTCCTTATATGCCAATAGAGGGTCATCTGAGACGTGAGAAAAACGAAACAGAGCAATCAACAGACAGGGTTTCAAGTTCATCTTGAAAATTGTTGATAGAGTTTGAAAAATATCTTTCCAAAATCTCTAAATTTGTGCATTCCCAGAACATATGAATCAGAGAGGCTTCAAAAATTTTACATTTCTCACAAAAATTATCAATGTCTGCATAAAAACTGGTTTATTTAAGTTTGGACATATGTGTTCTGTGCACCACCTTAAATTGTAATAAGCAATGCCTTGTTCAAAAAGAGGAATCATTAATCAAACTGAGAGTAGAGTTCCAGTCTTCATCTGAAAAAGTTATATTCAAATCTCTTTCCCAATCTCTTTTGATCCCAGCCACTGGGACTGAATTTATGTCCAGTAAATTATTATAAATACATGCTATTAATTCACCATGAACATAAAATTGTGTATTAAAAAACAGATCAAGAGTCTTAGTATTAGAAATTCGCAGAAAATCCAAAAGCATGACTGAACAAAATGTCTAATTTGTAAATATCTCAAGAAATGCCTATTGGAAAGATTAAATTTGGCTGATAATTGTTCGGAAGAGGCAAAATTATTTTGAATAAAAAGATCCTTGAAACCTTGAATACCTTTTCTATGCCTTTTCTTGAAACTGGCATCCAACAAAGATGATTGAAATAGATCGTTATCTATAATTGGACTAGCCAGTGAAAAACCGTTAATTCCAAAGAATTTCCTAAACTGAGCCCAAATTCTCAACCTATTTTTCATCAATGGATTATTTGGACATTTGAAAAAGGAAAATGGTAAAAAGGATTCTAAAATTGCTACCATAGAGGTTTTCTTTTAGTAAACTGTAATTCCATTTCTGCCGAGGAAGGGCGATTCACTGATTAATCCAAATGTAATAATAAAAGTAAATTATGTATATTAATCGCCCAATAGTATAATCTAAAATCTGGAAGTGATAATCCTCCATTTAATGTAGTCTTTTGAAGATAGGCTTTGTTAATACATGGGTTTTTTCTCCCAGAAATATTCCACTCATGATTTTGTATACCTTTGAAATATCTCCTGTGCTCAAACTCTCCTTATAGCTCAGGCCCTCAAGTCCTGGCAACATCGTTGTAAATCTTCTCTGCACCCTCACCAATTAAACATCTTTCCTGTAGCACGGTGACCAAAATGGAACACAATCATTCAAATAAGTCCTCACCAATGTCTTTTACAATTGCAACATGACCTCCCAAATTCTAAATTAATTAGTCTGATTGATGAAGGCCAATTTTTTAAACCATTTTTGACCACCCCATCTACCTTTGAGCCACTTTCAAGGAATTATCTACTGTACTCCAAGATTCCTCTTCTCAATGACATTCCTCTAATCCTGACCATTCCCCAGGAGTGAACGTAGAACATAGAAAACCTACAGCATAATACAGGCCCTTTGGCCCACAATGTTGTGCTGAAATATGTCCCTCCCTTAAAAATTACAAGGCTTACCCATAGCCCTCTATTTTTCGAAGTTCCATGTACTTATCCAAAAGTCTCTTAAAAAACCCTATCATATCCGTGTCCATTACTGTTGCTGGCAGCCCATTCCACTCACCCACCACTCTCTATTAAATAAAACTTACTCTTGACATCTCCTCTGGACCTACTCCCCAGCACCTTAAACCCATGACCTCTTTTGGCAACCATTTCAGCCCCGGGAAAAAGCCTCTGACTCTCTACACAATCAATGCCTCTCATCATCTTATACATCTCCATCAGGTCACCTCTCATCTTCCGTTGCCCTAAGGCAAAAAGGCTGAGTTCGTAAGACATGTTTCCTAAACCAGGCAACATTCTTGTAAATCTCTTCTGCACCCTTTCTATAGCTTCCACCTCCTTTCAGTAGTGAGGCGATCAGAACTAAGTCTGACCAGGGTCCTATATAGCTGCAACATTACCTCTTGGCTCCTGAATTCAATTCCACGATAATTGAAGGCCAATACACTGTATGCCTTCTTAACCAGCTGCTTTGAGCATCCTATGGACTCGGACCTCAAGATCCTTCTGATCCTCCACACTGCCAAGAGCCTTATCATTAATACTATATTTTTCCATCATATTTGACCTACCAAAATGAACCACTTCACACTTATATGGGTTGAAATCCATCTGCCACTTCTCAGCCCAGTTTTGCATCCTATCAATGTCTTGCTGTAACCTCTGACAACTCGCCACACTATCTACAACATCACCAATCTTTGTGTTATCAGCAAACTTATTAACCCATTCCTCCACTTCCTCATCTAGGCCGAAGAATTAAGGGTCCCAGTACAGATCCCTGAGGAACACCACTAGACACTGACCTTCATGCAGATTATGACCAGTCTACAACCACTCTTTACCTTCTGTGTGGGCAAGCCAGTTCCGGATCCACAAAGCAATGCCCCATGGATCCCCATGCTTCCTTACTTTCTCAATCAAATGGTCCTGATGAAATCCATATAAACTACATCTTCATCTATGTGCTTAGTCGCATCCACAGTTCACAGCCGACACTCCTTCCCAGGTTATTGGACTCCAAATATCATTATATGAATAAACCTGCTTTATTTGGTGAAGTATGCACTAAAGTCCTTGCCACTGTTCCTGTGTATTTAATTTAATTTAGACAGGGAGAAGATCCCAACTCCTTTCAGACAGTGTGTGATTCGAACCCCGGACCTGATTCCTGGCGCTGGCACTAACTCCTATGTCAAATGTGCCACCCGCTATATCCTTGAAAATTTCACATGTGGCATTAATTCATTAGAACTCTCATTTAAAAATAAACTCAGTTGGTTTGATCTTTTACTGATCTGCTAAAATACAAAAAAAAATGTCACAAGTTTATGAACCACTTTGCATCTCCTTTCAAATTCAACCATTCACGTGTATTTAATGCCTTTGAAGTTGGGAGGAAGGGGAAATGGACGGCTGGGCTAGGATCAGCAGGTGAAGTGAGGACAGTGGCGCCCCCCCCCACTTCAAGTGGCGCCCAGGACATGTGATCTAGCTAGTATACCCTATGTACCTGACCAGGTTCATTTCCCAATACCAAATCAAGTAGTCTTTCCTTTTGTAGGCTTATCTAGAAACCTTCCTGAACACTCCACCCCAGCTAAACCCCTTGCTCTAGGGAGATGCCAATCGATATTTGTGAAATTAAAATCTCCCATCACAACAACTCTTATTTTTTATTACACCTATCCAGGATCTGATTCCTTAAATGCTCCTTGATATCCCTATTCGTATTAGGCGGCATATAAAAAACACCGTAAAGTTATTGACCCCCTTCCTGTTCCTAGCCTCCACTCACAGAGACTGCATAGACAATCCCTCCATGACGACCACCTTTTCTGCCACTGTGACACTAGCTTTGATCAACTGTGCCACGCCACCACAACTTTTGCCTCCCTCCCTGTCCTTTCTGAAACATCTAAAACCCAGCACTTGAAGTAACCATTCCTATCCCTGAGCTATCCAAGTTTCTGTAATGGGCACCACATCATAGCTACAAATACTGATCCACGCTCTAAGCTCATCCACTTTTTTCACAATACTTCTTGCATCTCAAACCGTCCATCTAAGCACGTCCCTTCTCTATCACCTGCCTCTCCTCCCTCACACACTATCTCCAAGCTTTCTCTATTTGTGAGCCAACCACCTCTTCCCCAGTCTCTTCAGTTTGGTTACACCCCCCAACAATTCTAGTTTAAACTCTCCCAGTAGCCTTAGCAAATCTCCCCATCAGGGGAGACTTTTTTGTACAGGTCACACCTGCCCCCAAAGAGGTCCCAATGGTCCAGAAATCTGAATCCCTGGCCCCTGCTCCAATCTTTCACCCATGCATTTATCCTCCACCTCATTCTATTACTATACTCACTGTCGCTTGGCACAAGCAGTAATCCCGAGATTACTACCTTTGTGGACCTGCTTCTCAACTTCCTTCCTAACTCCCTGTAGCCCTTTGAATGAATGAACACTAAGTACCCACCAACCTTTTTTGGGAGAGCTGATTACACTGGACACCAAACCTTTTCAAAAGGTTTGATTCCTGAAATAAAAAGGGGAATTATGATAAACAGCGTCAAGATTAACACAAAGATCATTTCAGATTTTCTGTATCATGTAGGAAGGTGGAGAAACATTAAATTAACTTTTATTGAATTTAGCAGGTTTAATCGCATAATGATGCTGACACATTGCGTTAGTTCAAATGACCTAAAGATGTTTTGGCACTGATTTTCATTTGTACTGTGCATCTGATGCCTATGGTGTCAGTGTCCAACAATAATCGGCCAGCATTGATGGATTCCAGTTGCCTTGATACCGTTTTTCCACGGTCACAATGTCCAAATGTGAATGCAGAAAATACATTTTCATGGTTTTGTATGTTTGAAGTAGACTTAAAATATGACAGGAAATCATAAAAATAGGTTAAATCTAAAAATTTTAAAGCTATTTTTGTGATCAGCAGTCCAAAATACATGATACACCCCAAAAGTGTTCGGGAGGTAAGATCTTCATTGTACAGTGGTATCTTCAGAGACAAATGAAAAAACTTTTATAGACAAACTTGGAACAAAACCTCTTTCTGATGTCCCTCATGCTAATCACAGTCAGCACCATCAAATATAGCTCAAATTCAATCAGCTCCCTTCCTGTTCTATTCTGATCTATTTTTACAAACAATAGCCTGGATCAGATTAGCAATTCCTTCTTTCCATCACAAGCTTCAATGAGAATTGGAGGTGATAAACTGCCCACCTTTATGGGTTTTGAGATAACTGGTTTCCATTATACTTAGAATGGAGAGGAGATGCTCATCTCATATGTTGAATTGCCAGAAATGAAAACAGTCTGGATAATTAGTAGAGGCTGACATTGACCCTGAACCTCCTTTTAGCATTGATAATCCTTTAATAACATCTACTTTACAGCGATGCAATAATGTTTTCAAAGAACCATAACAATCACATTAAATGAATTTTGATCGAAGTCCTCATCCAATTGTAGTATGATTTCAATCCACTCTCTGTATGACATTGAATATTTTTCTTCCCTGTTTTGTTTTTCATTTGCTCTTGTGTTGTACCTGACAGAAATCACAAGATCATGGGATGGTATGAGGAGCTGAAGGAGAAGAGTGATCACTGATATGGCAAGCAGCGGAAGATAGGCCTGAATTTGTAAAGTCAGGAGATTTTGCTATCCTTTTTTTTTGAATACTTTATTTATAAATTTTAAACCACAATTGACATTCAATTGTAAACAATTTTTAAAAAAATTATTACAATTGGTAATATCCTCCCTCCCCCTCAACCCACCTTCCCAACTTACTCTCACCTCTAAAAAAGAAAAGAGAAAGAAAGAGAAAACTGGATAAGGCCAATAAATAAAACATTTATACAGAAAAATCTATTGGAGGTCATCAAGAAGTGAGGTCTAATCATACATGCAAATGAAAATTTTGTAAATATGGGTTCCATATTTTCCAAAAAATATTATATTTATCTTGCAAATTGTAAGTAATTTTCTCTAATGGTATACATCTACGAAGTTCACCATGCCATCTTTCCATCCATAAATCTATTTCTGACTTCTATGATATACTTTTCCAAGAAACTGCTAAAGCAATTAACAGAAATTCAATTTGATAAATATTTAAATTTAATGTTGCCCTTATAATCTTAATATTACTCAGTAAAAATAATATCAGATCCTGTGGGAATTTGACCCCAGTAATTCAACCCAAAAGATTACCTACCCCAGCCAAAATTGTCTAAATTTAGGACATTGCCAGGTTGAATGAAAAAAGGTTCCAACCTCAGATCTACATCTAAAACACAAATCTGATACGGCAGGATTAAATCTATTTAATTTTTGCTGAGTCAAATATAACTGATGTAAAAAGTTACACTGAATTAACCTAGAAGTTTATGTTTAGTCATATTATTCTTAAACAAATCCATCCAATCCATTGCAAGGAAATGTTATGAATATAGATTATACGGCCAGAATTTTATCTGATCATTCGCCACTTTTAATGATGTATTTATTTTTGGAAAAGGAACAGACAGTTTATAGATGGCGACTAAATTCAACATTGTCAAAAATAACAGATTTTTGTGATTTTATAAGAAAGTATATTCAGGAGGTTTTAGAATTAAACTCAGATTCTGTTTCTAATAAATTTGTTGTTTGGGATGCATTAAAGGCATATTTAAGAGGACAAGTAAAAAGTTTTACTTTGAAAATTAAGAAAGGTTATACCAAAGGGGTAAATCAATTAGAAAGAGAAATGCAGGATTTGGGAAAAGGTATTACAAAATAAGCCCTCAGATGAGAAAAGAATTAATAAAGATAAAGTTTCATTTTAATGTGATTCAGACATATAGGACTGAAATAAAATGATTGAAGGAACTAAGCAATGATATTATGAATTAGGAGAAAGACCTAATAAAGTTTTAGCTTGATAGTTAAAAACTGAACAATCTTCTAGAATAGTTAATGCTGTTGGGAAGAGATCAAAGATGATTACTTATTAACCTAAAGAAATTAATGATGTTTTAAAAGTTTTTTATTCTGATTTATATGGATCAGAATTTTAGAGATGAGGATAAGATTGATAAATTTTTATCTCAGATAAATTTATCTAGCTTGGCATATCAAGATCAGAAAAATTTGGATGCTCATTTCACAATAAGAGAAATTAATGAAGTGGTTCGTTCATTACAAAATGGAAAGTCTCCAGGAGAAGTTGACTTTCCATCTGAATTTTATAAGAAGTTTAAGGGCCTTTTAATACCTCAGTTTATGGAGGTGTTAAAGCAGGTGATTGAAAACCATTCTTTATTGGATTTTTTTCAACGGCAATAATTACAGTTATATCAAAGAAAGATTTTATTTTCTTTGGCTTGGCTTCGCGGACGAAGATTTATGGAGGGGGTAAAAAGTCCACGTCAGCTGCAGGCTCGTTTGTGGCTGACAAGTCCAATGCGGGACAGGCAGACACGATTGCAGCGGTTGCAGGGGAAAATTGGTTGGTTGGGGTTGGGTGTTGGGTTTTTCCTCCTTTGCCTTTTGTCAGTGAGGTGGGCTCTGCGGTCTTCTTCAAAGGAGGTTGCTGCCCGCCAAACTGTGAGGCGCCAAGATGCACGGTTTGAGGCGTTATCAGCCCACTGGCGGTGGTCAATGTGGCAGGCACCAAGAGATTTCTTTAGGCAGTCCTTGTACCTTTTCTTTGGTGCACCTCTGTCATGGTGGCCAGTGGAGAGCTCGCCATATAACACGATCTTGGGAAGGCGATGACTACTTAAATCCAACATCTTATCATTCAATATTTTTATTGAGCCTGGATTATGAAATTATTGTAAAATTGTTAGCAAATAGATTATCTAAATATCTGCCTGATTTAATCCATATAGATCAAGCAGGTTTTATTTAAAAAAGGGTATTCTGCAGACAATATTGCAAGATTAATTAGCTTAATAAATTTAATTCAGGAAAGAGGAGATCATAGTATTGCAGAAACTTTGGATGCAGAAAAGACTTTTGATAGGTTGGAATGGAACTTTTTGTTTAAAGTATTTGGGAAGTTTGGTATTGGTTCTACATTTATAAATTGGGTTAAAGCCTTATACAAAAACTCTTTGGCAAAAGTTATTACTAATGGACAAATTTCTGCTTCTTTTCCATCATCCTGGTTGCAGTGTACATTCCGCCCCAGGCTAATGCCAGGCTGGCACTGGAGGGACTGAGCACTGTGAGAAACAGCCATAAGACACCACATCCTGATGCCTTCCCAATTGTTGTGGGAGACTCAGGCCAACCTGAAGAAGTCTTTGACAAACTACCATCAACACATCACATGAGAGAACCAACACACTCGACCATGGCTACACCACCATGAAGAATGCATACTGAGCCATACCACGACTGCACTTCAGTAAGTCTGATAGTCTGATCACATGTCCTGGTGTACAAGCAGAGACTGAAGACCACAGCACCAGTAGTGAAGAAGCAAAAGTGTGATCAAGGGAGGCAGAGGAGTGTCTGCAGGACCACTTTGAATCAGTGGATTGGAATATATTCAAGAACTTATTCATAGATGTGAATGAATATGGAACAGGTATCATCGACTTTATCAAGACCTGTGTGGATGAGTGTGTGCCCACACACAAATACAGGGTGTTACCCAACCAGAAGCCCTGGATGAATCAAAGAATTTGGAACTTGCTGAGGGCCAGAATAAGGGTGTTTAAGGCCGGGGATCAAGATCTTTACAAGAAGTCCAACCTGGAGAAAGACATCTCTAAAGCAAAGTGGCAATTTCAGAGGAAACTAGAGACAGAGACAGATACACACCAGCTGTGGAAAGAAATGCACATCACAGGCTACAAAGTGAATGGAAACACTATAGATGGCTGTGATGCTTCACTACCCGATGAGCTGAACACCTGTCTGTTTTGAGAAGAAGAACCAAACAGTGCCTAATAGTCTCTGAAAAGGCTGAGGACCCTGTGATATCTGTCTCGGAGGGCGATGTCAGAATATCATTCAATAGGGTGAACCATCGCAAGGCGTCAGACCCTGACAGCGTACCTGGCAGAGTAGTGAAAATCTGTGCTAGCAGGAGAGTTCATGGACATTTTCAATCTCTTATTGTGGCAGTCAGAGGTTCCCGCCAGCCTCAAAAGGGCATCAATCATCTGAGTACCCAAGAAGAATAGCGTGGGCTGCCTCAATGACTACCGCCCAGTAGCATTAATTTCTTCTGTGATGAAATGCTTCAAGAGGCTGGTCCTGGCCAGAATTAACACTAACCTAAGTAAACATCTGGACCCACTGCAATTCACCCATCATCACAATCGCTTCACAGCAGATGTAATTTCACTGGCTCTCCACTCAGCTCTGGATCACCTCGAAAACAGCAATTCATACATATGGCTGCTCTTCATTGACTACAGCTTGGCCTTCAATAACCATTATTCCCTTAGTGCCAGTCAAGAAGCTACAAACTCGAGGCCTCTGTACCCCCACTCTGCAATTGGATCCTTGACTTTCTCATTAGAAGACTAGTCAGTATGAATTGGAAACAATGTATCCCCCTCACTGATCATCCCAAGGATGCATGCTTAGCCCACTGCTCTACTCATTATACACCCACGACTGTGTGGCCAGGCACAATTCCAATGCCATCCACAAGTTTGTTGATAACATTACAGTTGTCGGCAGAATCACAAATGGCAATGAGGAATCATACAGGAGGGAGATAGATCAGCTCGTTGAATGGTGCAATAACAACAACCTTGCGCTCAACGCCACCAAATCCAAGGAGATGAATGTAGGCTCCAGGAGAAAGACAGGGGAACACGACTGAGTCCTCTTTGAGGGCTCAGTTGTGGAGAAGGACAAGAATTTCAAATTCCAGGGTGTCAGCATCTCTGAGAATCTGTTCTGGAGCTTCCATGTTGATGCAGCTATACTTTGTGAGATGTCTGAGGAGATTCGGAATGTCACCAAAAACTTTCAAAAACTTCTACAGGTGTACTGTGGAGAGCATTTTGGCTGGTTACATCACTGCCTGGTATGGAGGGGCCAAATCTTAGGACAAGAATAAACTCCAGAGGGTTGTTAACTTGGCCTGCGACATCACAGGCACCAGACTTTTCTCCATCGAGGACATCTACATGAGGCGGTGTCTTAAAAAAAGCAACTTCTATCCTCAAAGACCCCCACCACCCAGGCTATGTCCTCTTCACTCTGCTACCATCAAGGAAATGGAACAGGAGCACTCAGCAGCACAAGGACAGCTTCTTCCCCGCTGCCATCAGATTCCTGAATATTCAATGAACCAAAGATACTGCCTTACTTTTTGTGTACAGTTATTGTTATTATTAGTTTAATTTTTTAAGATAATGTCTTAAGGTGGTTAGAATTTGTATGTTTGCTCTATGACGCTGCCTCAAACACCAAATTTCATGACTTGTTCCTGACAATAAATCCTGATTCTGATTCTTAATGTTAATTAATCCTTTTCTTACCCCATTTCAGAAGGGAGTAAGTAAGTCAGCTGATTTAAATATGTCTGGGCTACAATCCCATGGAGTTGCCTTTGCTCTTATTGCCAGAAGAGCTATACTTATGCGATGGACAGATGCTGTCTCTCCTACACATACTCAACGGTATCCAATGTAATGGCAGGCTTGACTCTGGAAAAATTTAGATGCTCTACTAATGTAATGAAATTTAACTTTCTAAATTTATGGGGTCCTTTCCTTGATTATTTTCAGTATTTATAAGATTATTGGATCCCATTTTATGGTTTGGTTGTCTTTTCATTCATGCATTAATGGAACATAAATGTTTTATCAACACAAGGGAAGGGTTAGATTGTCAGAATAGTTTTTGTTTAATATACTTTTTTTGTCTCTTTCATAGGTTGTTTACAGTTATTTGTTAATATTTGTTTCCTTTATTGGATATATATACCTCTATATGAGCAATATACATAAAACTCAAAACTATTTCATAAATCTCAGCAATATATTTCATTTGAGAGTTGAAAATTGTGAGAGAAGAAGACCATTCCATGGATGACAACAGAAGTTGGAATTAAATTGAAAGGAAAGGTGAATAATGTTGGGAGCATTAGAGTCAGGCCTGAAGATTGGATTCAATCTTTATCAGCAATGGTTTTCTGAAGAAAATAAATGACGACCTTATAAAAGGATAACGAAGGTAAATGTTGGTCCCAAAGGGGAAGAGATAAGGAATTTAAAATGGGAAATAATTAAGAGGCATACAATTTGAAAAAATATATAGAACAGTGGTTCTCAACCTTTCTTTTCCACTCACACACCACTTTAAGTAATCTCTATGCCGTAGGTGCTCTGTGATTAGTAAGGGATTGCTTAAGGTGGAGTCTGAGTGGAAAGAAAAAAGTTTGAAAAGCCCTGTCTTAATTGTACCTAATTGATTTGTTATATTTCAGAATTCCAAAGGAAATGGGCCAATGACAATTTTTCTCAGGCAAAATATTTCAGTAACTGGGGCAAAGCTGATATAAGACAAGAACTAGTTTGTTTGAAAGAAGGGAAAAATTAGGAACATGGGATGTTTTTAAGAGTGTATTGACAAGAGTCCTGGGCATGCATATATCTGTTAGAGTGAAGGGTCAGACATGCAAATGCAGGGAAGCTTAGCTGATGAGGGAAATTCAGGCTCTGGTCCAGAGCAAGAAGGAGGCATGTGGCAGGTAGAAGGAGCTAGGATCAGTGTATGCCTGGAGGAGTTTCAGGAACAGAGGAGCAAGATAGTAAGTCTAAAAGGGGACAGGAGGTAGTTCTGGCAGATAATATTAAGGATAATCCCAAGAGATCAACAGCTCGATCCAATATGGCTCCTTTACTGTCTATCAGCTATTCTCAGAGGCATGTAGGAGGCTGAGGGATGACCTTGCATAGATTTATAAAACAATGGGGAATGGTGGTGTATAGATAGTATAGATAGCCAGTCTTTCTCCCAGGGTAGGAGAGTCCAGAACTTTGGTGGACATGTGCTTGGATGGGAAAAGAGTAGAGGCAAATTTGGGCAGGCATTCGGGTCAGTGTGGATGAGAGCCCCATTTCTATTCTGTGTGATTCCACCATTCTAAGCTCACTATCAATCCCGACTCCTTTCCCACCTGATACCAGGGTTCCATGATTCATCTTTGTGCCCAAATTATTGATCTCAGCCTTGGATGAAACTGCGCATAAGGGCACAGAGTTAAAGGATCCCAGGGACACAGGTCATAGGGTCACAGGAGGACAGGGTCAAAGGATCCCAGGGGTGCAATGTCATAGGGTCCCAGGGGCACAATGCAGGGGTCATAGAGTCCCAGGGCACCGATCATAGGATCACAGGGGATCCTAGAAACATACATCATGGAAATAGATCCAACCACCCATTCACACTGATCCTACATTAATCCCATTGTATTCTCCACATATTCCTATCCATCTCCCACCCCGTCCTCCAGAATTTACCCCACACATACACACGAGGGGCAATCTACAGTGGCCAAACTTACCCTCTAACCTGCATGCCTTTGGAATGTGGAAGGAAACCCACGGGGTCACAGAGAGAACATGCAAATTCCACACAGACATCACATCGAACCACCAGGTCTCTGGCGCGATGGGGCTGCAGCACTTCCTACTGTGGCACCATCCGTGGTGGGGTGCAATAATGACTGGCTGGATTGAAAGTTGATTCAGTAACACTTTTCAAAAGTTAATTTAAAAACTTAAGCGAAAGCTACTTTATGGGAATCATTCAGGGAATCAAGCTGAGAATGGGATGATTTGAACTACTTTAGCCACTTACTATCTCATGCCTGCCCCTCACAAAGATCTGACACCAGAATACAGGCTACACTTTGATGTTCAGGTATATTGTGCTGACATCCTCCTTATCCCATCCAAACCTTTCACAAGTTTGCTCAGCCTGGTAAGAGATCAAGGTTTAGTTTATAATCCTTATCCAAACAACCTGCTTTATTATTTTGACCTTTTTACTTGCACCCTAATCTCAGTGCACTTTTACATGAAGGGTAGGGCGATGAACGAACTTAGTTCTAACAGTTAAGATAAATCTAATTAATATCGGTGGCTATTAATAAATATCAGCAGCCATTCATTTCCCTTTAATGTCCTGTATTATTTGCATGCAATTATCGGTTACGGCTGTATAAGATTGAGTAACGGTCTAATCCACATCGTTCAAGGCCCAGCAATGGTGAGTCAGACTAGCCATGAGCAGATAAGGGATGAATATTTGCAGGGATAGGTTATCACCATTCTTACATGGTTCTGAACGTTTGCCAGAATGGGCAGAAGGTGCGACTGACCTTCACAGGGAGTGGCTGAAGCAAAGTGCAGTGACTAATTTATGGGCAAAGCAATTAAGAACGTGAAAGAGAAGGCATAGAAAAAAGTGGATGAAATAGGGGTAAAGTCGAACAAAGTCGGCCTGCCCTGGATGGAGGGTTGTGACTAGGTATTTAGTATTGGATTGTGATTAATATAAAAATAGGGTGTCAAGGCAGTGGAGAGGGAATGAAGTTTCAGGAGATTTGGTTTGAAACCAAAGATTCTTGCAAACTGCTACAGGTGAACCATGGTATGCATTCTGACTGGTTGCATCACTGTCTGGTATGGTGGTACCAATGAACAGGGCAAGAAAAACTACAGAAAGTTGTGAACTCGGCCTGCGCCATCACGGGTATTAATCTCCACTCCCATCTTGTCGAGTCCGTATCTTATTAAAGCAGCCTCAATGACCCCACCATCCAGGCCATTCCCTCTTCACTCTGCTACCATCAGGAAGGAGATACTAGAGACTGAAGGCAAACACCCAGTGGCACAAGGACAGGTTCTTTCCCTCTGCCATCAGATTTCTGAATGGATAATGAACCACAGACACTACCTGAGTTTATTTTCTTTTTGTACTAATTTATTTATTTTTAAAATATAAATTTATAGCAATTTTTGCCACAAAACAATGAATCTCATGACATGTTCATAACAATGAATTCTGACTCGGATTTTGAAAAAGATTCAAAAGGATGTGTGCTACTTGGAGAGGTTGAACAAACAGGGGTCTTCTCATTTGAGAAAGAAAGGCTGAGAAGTGGTCTTTAAAATGGTGAAAGGTTTCTACCAGAGTGGATACTGAGAAATGTAAGTGTTGAGAAAAGCAAACAGTTGCTATAATTTGTTGTCAGGGGAACTGAAAGTAAAGGGAGGAGGATTATGCTTCAGATCTAAGGAGCATATCTGAAGCACTATGTAAATGTGTGCAGTATTGGTTTACTTATTTAAGGAAGGATGTTAACACGTCAGAGGCAATAAACAGATGAATAACTGGAGTGGCTGGGTTGTGTACGAGGAAAGGCTGGTTAGGTGGACTTGTATCCACTGGAGCTTAGAAGAGTGAGGGACTTGATTGAAACATAAAAGGCCCAACAGGGTTTGTGTAGGGACGATGCTTCTCCTTGTGGGTGAATCTACAACTAGGGTCTCTCACCCTATTCTCACTGTTGACCCACCTAGGGAACGGGGAAAATTGCAGGGCAGGCTGAACCTGGCAGCGTTTCACACTGCACCATTATTTGCAGGGAACTTTGCTACTCGGGATTTTAAGGGGGTCCCACCTCCAGCGTTGACGTCATGAGTGATATATTACATACAGTGCTCTGACAGCCGACTGACTGCACAGTGACATTTCACAGATGTCAGAGCTTTAGATATTATGATCTTTATAAACACAAAATCGGCATCAGATTAATTTGTCAAATGTTTATTATTGAAATGTTAATGGCTTCTTTACACTTAACAAAAAATACTTTTAGTGTCATTTTTTGATGGAAGGTTTTCTAAATACTGATCAATATTTCACCCTGGGCTGCTGCCTCACTTAAAGTGGCCAGTGAGTGAGTGAGAAGCCAATATTGGCTGCTCGGAGCTGCTGGACAAGCGAGGTAGTAGGCCGGACATCAGGGTCAGGTGGGGTCCTGTGTGAGAGGCCACAGCTACAGCCAAAGCGGCACCCCCTTTGTGGTGGTGCTCAGAGTCCATCATGGCGGACCACCCCCCCCGCTTCCTGCAAGTGGGACGCCACCGCCACCATGGCGCCGGTGCCCAGCAGCGCCCGCAGCACCTCAGCCGAGCAGCTCCTCATGCCAAGTCTGGTCCCCTCACGCTCCCCTCACTCTGCCCACTCCCTTTGCACCACTCCCTCTCTCTATCCACTCCCTCACGCCATCCACTCCCTCACACTGCCACTCACCCGCCTCACTAACATGCCACCTGTTCCCTCTGCCCCGCTCCATCACACTGTCGATTCCCTCACACCGCCCTCTCCCCCACCCAACTAACTCATGCCACCCACTCCCTCATGACGTCCACTCCTTCATGCTGTTCCCCACTGTTACTCGAAGAGGAAGTGGTGGCTCCTTTCTGGAGTCTTAAACCATGGCGAGGAAAGCATGGGAAGGGGCTCAGGCAGCAGGGCGGGGGTCTGTCAGAGAGCGGTCAACTGGGGCTGTCATAGCATGGCAGTAGCATTGTGAAATTTACCTGCCAGACTGATGCAAGCGTACAGGGACCAACATCACCAATTGTACCTGGTAGGACTGGTTGTCGTTTCACACCGCAAGAAGGCGATTGGTGAGTTAACTCGGTCGGGTTCTCTGTTCCGAGCAGAGTTGAGAGCCCAGTTGAAATTGACTCGCTCTGCCCAGTTATTGCTTTTCACACTATGCAATTCCTGTGATTTGATGCTCCAATTTGGAGGCTTAACTCACAAGTACTTGGCGGGGTGAAAAGTCCAACTGTTTAACAGTGAGGAGTTGCCCATTAAAGATGGATAATTTTTGTTCCCTTAGTGGTTCATGAATCTTTGGAACTCTCTTGCTCTAAGGACAATGGAAGCAGCCCTTAAATTTCTTTAAGGCAGTATCTGGATCCTCCAAGGTCGGAGGTTTCCCTGGGGAGGTGGAAATGCAGAGTGGAGGCTTCAATCAGATCAGACATTGCCTCACTAAATGGCAGAGCAAGCCAGTGGTGTCACAAGGGTCGATGTCACCCCCTCCCCCATGAACTTCTTCCCTTAACAAACCATACAGAATCCTTACTAATGTTTTTTATACTAATGTTACTTGTAAATCACAATTCCTGTGTAATCACTGAGTGTAATGTCAGTAGCAGTGAGATAAACCACTAGCAAAATTAAAATTACATCTTTAATTTGCAATATCATACTACAGTGAAATCTCGTTAGAACACGATTTGTTAATCCGCGGAATCGCTTATAGCACGGGTGTCTGTGGACCCCAAACATTGATTTTTAGGATGCCAGGCTAACAGTGGCTAACAGCCAGAAACTCAAAAATGGACTCATGACTCATTTACAAGATGTGTACATTAATATGTGGAGTTTAAGGGTCTCAAAGGTCTTATTATAGGGTTTGAGTTACAGTATTCTGTTTTCCTGCTTCCTGAATCATGACGTATATGCATCTGTACCGCGACTCAGCTGTAACGCGGTATGAAATCTTGGACCACAACTACCGTTCTAACGAGGGATTACTGTATTTCATTCTCAAAAAAGTTATTGATATAGGTTCACAAACACTAATTACCACAATATTGTTGCTAAAACGCTAGAAAATGTGACAAAAGCAGTGACCATAAAAACACCAGCAACAACAAAAACAAAGCGTGTGCTTGTAGCATGTGCAGACGAAACCACATGATTCGAAGCATCACTGTAATTGGGAAATAATGATAACTCTGACTGGAGCTCATTAGAAGGTTCAAAAAGTAAATTAGTAGAGAGCTTTAGCCTTGTAGATATATGGGCTTACGAAAAATGTTTTTGTTGTTATAATTAATTACTGAGATATTTTTATAAAAATCATAAATTTCTGCTGAAGCATTGCACAAACATTTTATAGACAGTAATTTTGGTGTCACCTCCTCTGATGGTGTCACCTGGTGTGGTTTGGACCTTCCACACACCCCTAGTGACACCAGTGGACCAAGCTGAGATGCTGAGTGGCATTCACCGAATTCAAATGTTGGTGCATATGGCTCGAGACCTCATGTTGTCAGGAGATTCTGTGTGACCTCGCATACAGTACTAACATCAGCGTCAATCTGTGGGGCTGAATGGCTGGTGTCTCACCATAAATTCGATGCCTGCAGTTTCTGGGTAGATGACCACCTCCATCTAAAGAACGGGAGGAGACCATTCAGCCCATTGACTTTTCTCACCCATTCAATCATACCATGGTTAAATAAAAAAAATGCTGTCTACCAGCCTTGTTTCTGTTACCACATTCACTTAACTACAGAGCTTTCATTTGTTCACCAGCCCTTTTGGGAGTGGGCTGTGAGTTTTCCTGATCCCCATGTGTGAAGGCACATCCATGCTCTGGTTGCCCCTCCAGAGGATACCTTTTCTCCAAGCTACCTTCTCTAGCTACCCTTTCTGCTCCTTCAATCAACCCGAGCATTTTGATGAGATTACCTTTGGTTCTGTTCTTGGGAGCAGAGATCACTCAATCTTGCCTCCAAGTTGAAAACTTTTAACCTGAGTGTCCTGCCCTAGTTTAAGCGACTAGAGTGCAACACCTCACACCTGTACGTCAAAACCCAGAAATCCTAAGGTCATCAACAAAAGAAGCAATTGCTAAACACATCGTGAGCTGCTGAGATCTGGAATGCACGCTCTGAAAAGGGTGACAGTGATTGCAGCGGTGAGTGCCACTTCTTCACAGCTCTGGGGATCTGAGTTCAATCCTGCCTCCGGTGCTGTCTGTATGGAATTTTCACCTTCTCCTTGTGACCCCGTGGGTTTCCCCAGGTTCTCAGTTTCCTCCCACTTGTGGATTGATGCATCGGCTGCTGTAAATTGTTCCCGTGTGTGGTTTAGGGATAGAATTTGGTGGGAGTTGATGGGAATGTGTGAGAGAGGACAGATTACCTGTAAAAAAGCAGGGACTGATGTGGTAATGCTACAGAGCCTGACATAGACTTGATGGGCTGAATAGCTTCCTACTGTGTCCAAATAAATAATTTTGAAATTCAATGCAGACTTCAGAGGAGCAGAATTAGGCCATTGAATCTGTTCTAGTGTTCAAATTATGGCTGATGCATTTTTCCTCTCAACCCTATTCTCCCTATAACCTTAGACACCTTACTAATCAAACTCACATGACACATGAATATGCAGGGAATAGAGGGATATATGCAGACAGCGGAGATTAGTTTAAATTGGGCATCATGTTCAGCACAGTCATCGAGACTGAAGTGTCTGTTCCTGTGCTGTACTGTTCTAGTCAGAGAAGGTCTGTGCTGTGAGGCGTAGGTGAGAGCAACAGGACAGTGACTCGGATCTGGAGGCAACACTGCCACTGCAACAGTGAGCTACGCAAGGAATGATTGGAGGAGTTCTGAGATTTCAGGTTGGAGGGTCGCAGGTGGTCACAGAGTCAGGGATGGGCAAGGGGAGAGGGAAGTAAGTCCATGAGCTCGGGGCAATGAGTGAATGGGGGCAAGGGGTCGAACTGGGGAGTTAACCATAAGGAGGTGTGAAACTAGGAGACCAGTAAGGAGAGCATCTCATCCCGGTCGCACCCTCATCATTCCTTTCTTGGGATTCATGAGTGCAAGATCACCCGCCACCAGGACAGTATCTTTCCTGCTGTTATCAGACTCCTGAACAAAACTCTCACTGGTAAAATAACGTTGCCTTTGCTCCTTTCTAACAATGCCGCTCAGTAAACCTGCACTCTGTACTGTGATTTACTGGTATTTATTTATCGATTAACTTGCTGGATAGCACATAAAACAAACCTTTTTCACTGTACCTCTGTAAACATGAGAACAAACTTGATCTTATTTATTATCCATCCCACAGTATCTTTGACCCACTACCATCAGAACGTAGGTACAGGAGCATTCAAATCAGGACTGTTGGCTGGAAAATAACTTCTTCCCACAGGCTGTGAGAATCTTGTAAGCAAGTATATTTATTTTAAATTGTATCTCTATATAGTTCTGGTCACCTTATTATAGGTAGGATGTGGAAGCTATGGAGTGAGTGCAGAGGAGATTTACCAGGATGTTGCCTGGGTCATAGAATGTGTCTTATGAGGCAAGGTTATCAGAGGTAAGGGTTTTCGCTTTGTAGCGAAGAAGGATGAGCTGTGACTTATAGAGGTCCACAAGATTATGAGAGGCATAGGTAGGGTGGACAGCCAGTGCACTTTTCCTGGGGAGAATCTAGCAAACACCAGAGGACATCTGTACAATATGAGGAGCAGAAAGTTTAGGGGAGATATCAGTTGTATGTTTTTTAACCCAGAGAGTTGTGGGTGCCTGGAATGCATTGCCAGAATAGTGGTGGAGACTGGTACAAGAGGACACCAGAGAAATTAAGCATTAAGGATATGAGTTAGGGAAGATTTATTTTGTTGACTAGGTTTAAATAGGTTGGCATAATATCATGGATTGAAGGGCCTGTACTGTGCTGTAATGTTCTATGTGTATATGTTGTTATTATTATGTGCTGTACATTGTGTGTGCACTGTGGTCTGGAGAAGTGCTATTTCATTGGGTTGTGTATGTACAGTTAGATTATCATGAATTTGAACTTGAGCTTAAGTTCACTGGGCAGAGGAGCTGGTTTCAGCAGCAGAGCTGGGGAGATGAAGGTAGGGATTTAGAGTGTGTGCCAGGCAGGCAATGTGTTGTCTCTTGGCCCAGGCAATGTATTGGCTGTGCCTAACCCAAACCATCTCTAACACCCTCAGGCCTAACAATTGCCTGATTTCTGTGCCACACCTCTTGACATCCCAGGGAACAACTGTTCGAATGAAAAGTCATTGTCGGTACAAGAATGAGTTGAGCAGCGTAGCAGAAATTAAGGTTGTCTCACCCCTGCTTCATCGTGAGACTTGCCAGTCGCCCAGTACCCTTCTGCAGTTGGTGATCAGTCAAGCTGGCAACCTTGCTTAAGACCCATTCCAAACTCACAATTCTTCTTGGTGAATGCTGATGAGAAGTATAATAGAAGGATTCTTAACTAGCAGAATATAAAATGGAGACACACAGGATAGCGACCAAGTTTATTTTCGTATGTACATATGCTCCCACAAGCTCATTCGCTGCAGCTGAACAGATCGTAAAAAACACAAGACTATACAATAAATTAAAAAGAAAATAAAAAATGTATTCACAAATAATCATAGTGCAAAAAAATACCAGTGACATTAGTGCCGACTGTCCATGATTAGTGCACCAAGGGGAGGTTCAGGACCCTGATAGCATTGGAAAGAAACTGTTCTTAATCTTAGAGGTAGTGGCCTTCAGGTTTCTGTTCCTTCTGTTGTAAGGTAGTAGTGAAAAGAGGTTTTGACCAGGGTGACAGTGTTCTCTATGATGTTTGAATCTGGAGTAATAAAAAGAATGGACAATTTTTCAGGTCAGAACCTTTCATCAAGACTTAACGCATTGACTATTCATTTTCTCTCACTGGTGCTGCTCGACCTGCTGAGCTCCTCCAGGACATGTAATGGTATCTATCCAACAATCCCTGCTAAATATTCATGTCCTATATAGTGTCTGTAACTTAGTTAATTGACATCTCCAAGCATATCAGACAAAATTTCCAGGAGCCTTATCAGGTTTGCTTATTATAGTTAAACATCCCAGGACATTATTGAATGAAATTTCACACTGACCCACAATAGCTTGTTGGCGCAGAACTTTCTGATGGAGTTCAGTAGCTTTGGGAGAATCCCTGGAGACACCATAAGCAGCTGAAACTGCCATTTGTACCACTGGTGTCTGGTGATCTTCTGCTGTTGGTTCAGCAGAAGAGTGAAAGATCTCAGAGGTACCAAACTTCTGGATTTTACAAGCAACTGTTAATGTTTCTGACAATAATCAATAGGGAATCTATTGATAGAGATGGAGGGTCTGTGTCAGAACAACCACCACTCCCTCAATGGCAGCAGAATGAAGGAATTGGTCATTGACTTCACAAAGTTGGGTGGGGCACACACCCCTGTCTGTATTCATAGCGCTGACATGGAAATGGCAGAGAGTTTTAAGATTTTAGGTGGAAATATCACTAATAACTGATGCTGGTCCAACCACTGACGTCATGGCCAGAAGGCTGAGAAAATTCAGCATGTCCTGGTGCACCTTACCAATTTTTACAGATGCACCCACAGAAAATATCCTGTCCAGATGCAGCACTGTGTAGGAGTGGAACTGCACCGCCCTTGATCGCAAGACACTGCGGAGAATTGTGAGCACAGCTGGAATGTGTATCTCCAACAGATTGGTGTGGGTTTTAACATTACATTTTGGTGTTTGGATTTGAAAAGATTTTGTAGCTCAGGCATGAATGGAACATTTATTTTTATGTGCAGCAATTCTGTATATTGATCAAATATTTTACTGTCTTGGTGAAAATTTGGGCTAAATCTTCATCAGCTCTTTTGCTTTGGTCCCAGTTCTTAATTACCCTTTGAAAAAAGTTTCAGATGAGACCAAGACTTATGAGTGTTAAAAGCAGAGGGAAAAGTTCAATTCATTGTACCGATCTGTTAATTAGCCCTTGTTGTCAAAGAAAGACTTTTGGAATTCAGAAAAGCATCTTATGTTGACCAGGTGATGGTATTTAGCGGAGCTTCAAGACAGATCAGCGGATAAATTGCTTCATCGTGCTGAGAGTTGCCAGGAAAGTGGACTGATTGATCATTGGATGTGAGAAAGTGGATCTAGTCCAGTTTGTGCAGAGTTAGGACTGGTACACTCCCACTGGACCACCGATAGACCTTTTTTTATCCCTTCTATTGTGGTTTTGGGGAAGAGAGGCGTTAATTAGGAAAGAAACATTCTTCGTGTGTCTGCATGAGTTTAAAAGAAATTGATGTTTAAATAAATTAAGCCTATTGGGTCTGTTGAGAGCACTGAAAGGTCACTGCACAAATCTCCCTATGAGAGTTCTCCTGAATTCTCTCTGAGAGACGTGGTGACGTTTACTGTTGACTCAAAGTCAGGGACCACTAACTGTGCTTGATCTTTTCTCATCTCTCCTTTGTGTTTTCACAATTTCCATCGTGGCTAGAAACTCGCCCCTCCCCTGGAACCTTTAACAGCCTGCTGCACAAACCCTAACCCACACTCGATTACCCCCAGGCTGAGTTTTCTCATTCTACACTCTGTAAATGTAAGTGTCATCAAGTTGTAGAGTTCTACAGAAGGAAACAGGCTCTTCAGCCCATCTTGTCCATACTGACCAAGCTATCCACGTGCCTGTGTTCATCCCATGTGCCTCTAAACCTTTCTTATCCAGTTCCGTCTTATACCATGCTCCTATTTTTTATGGCCTTTTAAATAGACCATAAGACATAGGAGCAGAATTAGGCCAGTCAGCCCATTGAGTCTGCTCTGCCATTCAAATCGTGGCTGATATATTTTTCCTCTCATCCTCATTCTCCTGCCTTCTCCCTTAACCTTTGACACTCTTTTTAATCAAGAACCTACCGACTTTGCTTTAAATATACCCAGTAATGGCCTCCACAGCTGACTGTGGCAACAAATTCCACAGATTCGCTACTTCCTGTGGCAGAATGAAGTGGAGGCAGCACCCCCCCCCCCACCCCATTCTCCCAAACACTTGCTCTCCCCCTCCCCTGTCCCTCCATGTATGTTTAAACCGATCTGTTCTACTTCCAACAAATGTTTGTCGATCTGAGGCATTGGACCTGATCCTCCACCCACAGACACCACCTGGGTTGTGGAAGACAAGCAAGTTGAGACACTCAGTGAAACTCACAGATGTGTCTCACTTAGAGACAGGAATCAACCACGACACAAATTCATCAGTGCTTTAAGCACTGAACATTACTGTAGAATACAGGCCCTTCAGCCCACAATGTTATACTGACCTTTCTGATGGTACGCCACAACAATCTAATATTTCCCCATAGCCCTCTATTTTTTCTTACATCCATGTGCCTGAGTCTTTTGAATGTCCTTTTTGTACCAGTTTCCACCACCATCCCCGGCAATACATTCCATGCACCCACCACTCTCTGAATAATAAAGCTTACCTCTCACACCTCCCCTAAACCTTCCTCCACTCACCTTAAACAGATGTCTTCTGGTATTTTCTATTGTTGCTCCAGTTGTCCACCCTCATAATCTTACACATCTCTGTTAAATCACTGGCTCCCAGAGAAGAAAGGTCCCGATTTTTATTGTTTGTTTTCAAACAGTTCCTGTCTGCTCTGCTCCCTCTCAACTCAGCACACTCCTCTGGCAGGACAACCTTGGAGAATGACGTAGTGGTGGCTGCAACCACAGGAGAGAGAGAGAGTGGTGGTTGTGAGAAGAGGTGTGGGTGTGGCGGATGTTGGTGCAAACAGGGAGAGGACCACAGCGACTCAGGTGGGGACCAGAGCTGGGATGGTGACTGCAGACTCCGAGTCCGCTCTCACCAGGACGGTGTCTGCAACCATGGAGATGCTCTTACTGGGACGGTTACTGTAGCTGCAGACACCGCTCTCACTGGGGTGGTAGCTGCAGACATGGAGTCCCCTCTCACCAGGATGGTGACTACAGTCGCAGGGACTGCTCTCACCGGGACGGTGACTGATGGCAGAGAGCAGCTGTTGTGTGCCGAATTCCCACCAAGGGCTGATCGGCTACTGGAATGGCAGGAAACTACAGGGAATGAATCAGATTTGTCATTGTGTTAAAGCCTGTTTGACCATTGACAAAATTAACCTTGTTATTTTGGTTTTACCGTGTATTTTTGGTGAACCCAAACTGGCACCGGGGAGCAGTCACACTTTTGTGATTCTTGGATAGAGTGCAGGACTGAGCTTTCCATTGTATCTCAGCACACATGACAGTAAACCGGATTGTACTGAATGCAGTGGCTCCCAGTGTCCAGCTGTGCTCTCCTGCAGCCTAGCACGTCCCCAACATCTGTCCCTGTTCCTGTTTGTGGAGACAGCATCAAGGAAACAGGCAGTTGGCTTGCTGGGAGTAGAAAAGATCAGTGAATAGAGAAAGGGTAGGAATGGGGAGAGATGGAGGGGAGTGGAGGGAGGGGAGGATCTGGAGGTGATGGGTAGAGGGGAGGGAGGGAAGGAGAGAAGGAAAGAGGGGTGAGGAAGAGAGGGGGAGGAAGGAAAGGGAGGGGATGGGCAGGGGAGGGGAGGGGAAGGAGGGGAAGGGGGGTGGTATTGGAGAGAGGGGGAAGGGAGGGGAGGGTAGGAACAGGAAGGGAGGGCAAGGGAAGGGGAGGGATAAGGACAAGAAATGGGAACGGGAGGGAGGAGGGGAGATAGGGAGGTGGAGGAGGAAAGGAAGCATTGGGAGGGAAGGGAGGAGAGGAGGTGGAGGGAAAGAAGGAGGAGGGGAGGAAGGGGAGCAGAGGAAATGGGAGGGTAAGTTGTGGGAGGAAGGAAGGTGGGGAAGGTATAGAGTGCAAGGAGAAGGTGGGGGAGGGGACAGGGGAGAGAGGAGTGAGGATGGCCTTTGATGGGGTGAGGTTGCAGGAATGTGTGAAGGATCAGGTGGAGAAGGTGAAGCTGGATGCAGGTCCATTGCCAGTCCAGCAAGACATAGGTTTCCGATGGAGAGGAGTTGAAGGATGATGTGGTCACTGTGGAGACGCACACCCTGGACCTCTCTGGAAGGGTCTTGGAGGGTGAGACTGGAGGTGTGGATAAGTGTGGATGAAGATGTGCGCATACACAAAGATAGGGAGTATCTCCAATATGCTACCAATCTGCAACTGCAAAATGTCAGTAGTGTGAACATAAGTCATGATACATAGTTCCTGATGACATAGAAAGAAGCCATTCTGCCCTCTTAGTATCTTCTTGCCCTTGGAGCAATCCCATTTGCCAACTTATTTCCATGTCACCTATCCTTGTGCCCCCCATGTCCATCAGCTCCATGCTGATTTTCATACCAATTAATTTGCCAAATCTCACGCCTTTGATTTGTGGGAGGAAAGTGGAGCACTGAGGAAACCCACCAGGTCACTGGGAGAATGTGCAAACTTCACACGGAGTGCTCAGGATTGAACTTAAATGGCTAGAATTGTGAAGCCCCAGCATTAACCACTGCACCACTGTGGGCACCATATGCACACATATAGTAAGGGCCCCTTAAAGGTAAAAAAGCATCAAACTTACAGACCTGTACATCCCATGGAATGGACAATCATGGTCACATTTCAGCACTGAATGTTGCTCCCACAAAGTGGTCACCTCAGTGTAGAGGAAACCACATCTCAAGCAATGACTGCCATGTGCTAAATGAAAGAAATCAAAATATATACTGGTTTCACTTTCATCGCCAAAGACACTGCTCGACCAGTTTTTCCAGTAAAAAATACCCACACTCTCAGGAACATAAGTGGGAGAAAGGGAATGGTCAATGTTTCAGGTCAAAACCCTTCATCAAGACTATTTCCAGCAGTTTGTTTTCATTTGAATTCTCAGCACCCACTATGTTTTGCTTTTCAAAGTTTAGTGGTAATTTTGCACACACTGTGTAAACAATTCTGCCTGGATATGACCTGAGGGTGTTCTTTTTCCTGTTATCACAGTTACTTGAGATCATTAATGATAAACTTATTAGCTACATTAAAACAATGGACCCATCTCTTCATTCAATCACCAGACATAGTTTTCCATTCCAAATAAGTTCATTGTGGGATGGTATTCAAGAACAACATTAACTTTATGGAGAATTAAAAACTTTTTCTTGGATGTGCAATGCATACATTGAATAGTTTGGAAGCTCATCTGTAATTCTCCCTGCCTAAGACAAAATAAATACAAATTAATCAGCATTGCTTATCAGATTTCAAAATAATTATCTGATTTAAAAGTTACTGGTTACAATTTAAATGTAATGTTGTTCAAAGAATATTTCATCTGATTATAGTTCAATAAAATATATTTGTAAAAAATTTCAAACGTGTGATTATGCAAATGTTAAATACTTTTGAATTGTAATTACTTTTAAATACAGAACAGTGCAAATTTGCTTTCAGACTGGACCCAAGAGTGTTTTATGCAAATAGCTTTTTTTCAGGGAGTGTATCATCGTTGGCAGGTATAAGACCAGTCTGTGGCTGAATATTTGGGATAAAGGTAACTGAAGAATGCAGCAAAACACAGCACAGGAAGAGGCCCTTCAGCCCATCATGTCCATGCTGACCACAATGCTGATCTGATGAATCCCATCTGTTAACCCATGGTCTGAATTCTTTCATTCTCTGCCAGTTTATGCCCCTTTCTAAATGTCACCTAAATCTTGCTATTGTGCTTACTTCCACCATCTCCCCATAAACTCAGATGATGGAACATATTAAGATGTTTTACTGCTTGAGACATTTGCAACTCAGATGAATGAATATCTGTTGATAAGGTTGTGTTAAATGAGTGGCTTGCCTATTCAAACCGTTGAGAATGCACAGATCGAAACACCTCGATACATGATAAATACCACCTAACAATCTGATGACTTTTGTTTTAAATGTTCTTGACAATTATAAGGTCATATTTTAACAGTTCAGTCCTAGAGGACAATGGCAAAGGGTGTTAGTTAATATGTGGGAAGGTTTTATGGCCAGATTGCTATTTATGAAACATTCATGAACTGAAACCAGTTAAAGTTTTACAGGTGTTTAGAAATGACATATTTAGGAGACTAGATGGACCCAGCTAGAAGATATGGCTTGAAATTTCTCTGTCCCATGACTGGGGCACTAACACACAGTGCGCCATGACTGTGGGATGACCTGATTCCCCACCTTGAATTAAAACTACTCTGAGCTGCTTCAGTCACTTTGTGTACACTCTAAGCATCTGATCCCATAAATGTTGGAAATTGACCATCTGGATGGGCATCAGTGCATCAGTCCACACTCTCCTGACTGATCACACTTGTACACCTGCTGTGAGCCCAGTGCTAGATGTACAGCCAGCCACTGCACCCCATGTGACTCAGCTTCCTTCACGACCCCTTTGTTTCTCTCGTCCCCCCTCTCTCTCTCTCTTCCACCCCCCCCCCACCCCCAACTTTCTCTGGCACTTGTCAATTACCCACCTCTTTGCAACATCCTTCACCCTTCCCTGGTTCACCAATCCCCTCTGGCCCCTGTCCAACCCATCCCAGCCTGCCCTTATTATACTGCCACCTCGCCTCTGCACTCTTAGTCCTGATAAAGGGTTTCAACACAGTTTGGGAGGCATGGTTAGCGTAGTGGTTAGTGCAAAGCGACAGCAACCAGGACTAGGATTCGAATCCCATGCTGCCTGGAAGGAGTTTGTACGTTCTCCCCGTGTCTGTGTGGATTTCCTCTGGATGCTCCGGTTTCCTTCCATCATTCAAAATGTACTGGGGGTTGTAGGTCAATTGGGTATAATTGGGGAGCCTGGGTTCATGGACCAAAAGGGCCTGTCACCATGCTCTATGTCTAAATTTTAATAATTTTTAAAAAATTGAATGTTTAAAATTTAATTTAAAAATGTCAACTACTCTTTTCTCTCCCGCTGATCCTGCTCGACCTGCTGAGTTCCTCCAGCAGTATGTGTTTTGCCTCAGACCCAGGTAAAGGGAGAGGTTGAGCAGGCTAGGCCTTTAATCCTTGGAGCACAGGAGGATGAGTGGTGACCTCATAGACATATACTTGAGAGGAATGGATCAGGTCTTTGCCCAGAATCAGGGAATTGATAACCAGAGGACTTAGATTTAAGGTGACGGGGGAGGGATTTAACAACTTGAAGGATAACATTTTTACACAGAGGGTGGTGGGTGTATGGAATGGGCTAGGGGAGGCAGGAATTATTGCAATGTTTAAGAAAACAATTGGATGGATCCATGGATAGGATGGATTTAGAAAGATATGGGTCAAATAAAGGCAGGAAGAATTAGATTGGTGGGGTATTTTGGTTAGATTGGGCAAGTTGGGCAGAAGGGCCTATTTCCAAACCATGAGACTGAAAACTCTGCAGTAAAACACGGGATGAATGTAGGATGAGTGTAAAATGAGTGAGCTTGATGGTCAATGTAGACCAAGTTCAAGTTTATTGTCACTGATACCATGGTACAGTGAGAAGATTTGTTTTGCAAGCAGCTCAGATAGTTTTATTGATACCTTGTTCAGCAGTAAAAACACAGTCCAGAGTTACAGAGAAAGATCAATTAGAACAAAACAAAGTCAACAGTATGGGCCTGTTTCAATACTGCCTTTATCTCTCTCTCTCTCTCTCTTTTTCTATGATGCTATCAAACTTCTACAGGTGCATTGTGGAAGGTATACTGACTGATTACATCATAGCCTGGTTTGGGGATTCGACTTCCCAGAAATGCAGAAGGCTGCAGAGGACAGCAAACACAGCCAGATCCATCACAGGCTCTGACCTCCCATCCATTACAGACATCAATGTGTGAGGCACCTCCTCAAGAAGACAGGAAATTTCATAAAGTATTTCCCCCCCCCCCACCCCTTAATCATCCTGGTCACAACTTCTTCTCCCTGCTACCTTTGAGCAGAAGATACTGAAGCCTGAAAACCAGCACCTCCAGGTTCAAGAACAGTTTCTTTCCAACAGCTTTCAAGCTCTTGAACCTCCCCTTGTTACATTAACTAGGGATTGCTCCAACACCATAAAAGGACTGTCTGCCCTATTTCGAGTCACTCAAGTTCCATTCCAGAGGGTCATAAAGTCATACAATACAGAAACAGTGCCGTCAGCCCAACTCATCCATTGTCTACCTGAGCTAATTTATTTCTATGCCTTTAGCCCATATCCCTCAAACCCTTCTTATCTATATGTCTGCCATTAGCCAGCATGATCATTACCACCTTATTTCCCATGTGATATTAAATTAATTGCCCAACTATCTTTTAAAAAGTTTCTTTCCTCCTGTTATCATACTCTTTTTGATTTGGTTATGTATTCTGTTAATATTTATAGTCATATAGTTCAACATGGCCATCTAATACTCTGTTTACATCTCATTTCTGCTTCCTCACCACCATCTTTCCCCTTTTCCCCCTTCTCATTTCTCAGTTTTCTTTTTTTGAACGCACTGTATGACAACATTTCTAAAACATAAAATATTTCAACTATTCCCACATCTAAAATTCCCTTAACCCCAAGTGTCTCCCCCCCCCCCTCTTTGAGTCACCTTTCGTCCCTTGACTGGCAACCAAAACTCCCTTCTCCATTCGGACTGCGAACCCGCTCGCAATTGTCAACTAATTTTGCAGTGACTGTTATTCTCTCCCACCCAACTCCTTCCAGAAAAGACTTTTATCTTCACATTACAACAAAGCACCCCCTCTTTTCTTCTCTTTTTCTTTTTCTTTATTTTTTAACCCCTCCTCTTTCTTTTTTTCCCCCTTCTCCCTTACTTCCTTTTTCTTTCCTCTTTTAGTTCTTACTTATACATTATTTTTGCATCTTTATATGTAGTTTGTCATCATTCTTTGTTCTTGTTAGATCTCTTCATCTCTCTTTCTGTCTTGCAGGCGTTTTGCAAATTTTCGTGCTTTCTCCGGATCCGAGAACAGTCTGTTTTGTTGCCCTGAGATAACTATTTTAAGCACCGCTGGATATGTTAACATAAATTTATAGCCTTTTTTCCATAGGATCAATGTTGCTGCATTAAACTCCTTCCTCTTTAGGAGCTCAAAACTTATGTCTGGGTAGAAATTTTTTTTATGACCTTTGTATTCCAGTGGTTTCTTGTCTTCTCTAATTTTATTCATTGCCTTCTCCAATATTTTTTCTCTTGTCGTGTATCTCAGAAATTTTACTAAAACGGATCTTGGTTTTTGTTGTGACTGTGGTTTCAGGGCTAATGTTCTGTGTGCCCTTTCTATTTCCATTCCTTCCTGCATTTCTGGCATTCCCAGGACTTTTGGGATCCATTCTTTTATAAATTTTTTCATATCTTTGCCTTCTTCGTCGTCCTTAAGGCCCATTATCTTTATATTGTTTCACCTACTATAGCTTTCCATTATATCCATCTTCTGAGCTAACAACTCTTGCGTTAACTTTTTTGTCACTTTCTTCCAATTTTCTTTTTAAGTCGTTCACTTCCAATTCTACCGCCATTACATGCTCTTCCACATTTTCTAATCCTTTCCCTTTATCTGTTATGACCAGCTTTATTCTACTCACTTTTTCTTCTGTACTTTTAATTTTTATTTTCATTTAACTAAATTCTAGTGTCAACCATTCTTTTAATGCTTTCATTTGTTCATGAAAATTTTTTTTATCTATGTACTTTCCATTCATTTTACCTTCTATTCCTCTGTGCAGAGCTTGGTGTTTTTCTTCTTCTTCTTCTTCTTCTTCTTCTTCTTCTGTGTCTGCTCTTGGGTTTATGTCTTCTATTTCTCTTCCTTGTATTTGTGTCTCTTCTGACTTTCTTGTTGAGTTGCTTGTCTCACTTTGTTGGGTATTTTTTTCCCATGATTTCTTGATGTCGTCCTCTTCTTCTGGACTGGTTATCTGTTATGTCTCTTGCTTTATTTTTTTCTTTCTCACCCCTCCCTTTCTCGTTGCTTTCTTTATCTTTCACTCCATAGCTGGTCCTCCCTCCCGTCGGTGTTCTCCTTGTTGTGCGTATCGCGCATGCGTAGTTGCGCACCTCTGTTTGGGTCAGTGAGCCATTTTTGAAGTCCCACGGTTGGTGGGTCACGACCCTGTGGGGTCTCCACTAACCTCGGGGAGCGGGCTCCTCTTTCCACAGCAGATCCCTGCTTTTTTGTGCAGGTAAGGTCTTCACCTTTCTCTTCTGGCATCTTTCCTTCTTCTTTTCTTCCCGTTGTTTTTGGTTTTTCTTTCTTAGGTGCCATTTTCTCTACACCTTTACTTTTCATTTGTTGTGATTTGTGTGTCTGGGGCTTTGCTTTCTCTTCACTTTTTTTCTTCTTTTCTGGAGAGGGCTGGTATTCTCCTACCAGCCACTACTCCATCACGTGATTCCCCTGTTATCATACTCTTGAATGGATATCACACTGTCAAAAGATGATGCCCCTACAGTCTGACGGGTTATCTTCAACATTCATATAGCTGTGTCAAGAGCACAATTGATAGAGTGAACGATCAATTAGCACCATACAAGAACAGAATGAGAACACTGTTCAGGTGACCAATGGTTACAGAGAAGAAACTGTTTTTAAGCTTGTTGTTGCGTAATATCTCACTCTTGAACCTTGCAGTTCAAGTTTAAGTTTAATATAATCCAATTGCACAAGTACAATCTGATGAACTGTGCAAAGCATATGGGCATGCAACCAGACATAGCAAACATGCAGACAAACAATACATACACAAGACAAATATACGTATATAAAAATAAATATTGTTCAGTAAATAACACTAACATTCCCACGGAGAGAGGAGGGAGAAGTGAGTGTCTCTGGGATGTGTTTATAACTGGACTTTTCTCTATTCCCTGTGCAATGTGTCAGTACCTTCTCCTTATGCTACACTATTTGACTACTATTAAACACAGTCTCTGCAGACACTGCAGAACAAAGAGGGGAAGGAACTCAGCAGGTCACACAGCATCCATGGAAAGCAATAGGCAGTTGACATTTCAGGTCTGAGCCCTTCATTGGGGATGAAGGTAGCAGTGAGAAGAGGTTGTGACCAAGGTGATGGTGGTCCTTTATGATGTGGGCTGCCTTCCTGAGGTAGTACAGACATAATGGGGTGAAGGGCCTTTCCTGCGTTTTACCACTGTCTGCTCTATGCTCTATGTTCTAAGGACGTCCAAAAGGTTGGAGAAAAATAGGTAGGTTTTTAACAACTAAAAGAGCAACTCAGCTGGTCAAACAGTATCTGTGAGGGACCGGAGGTGCAATTCATGGGTGATTAGAGCAGGGGGACCATTCTCAGAGAGAGCCAGCCCTGAAAACCCATTGTTTCAGGTTATCCAGCAAACAATGGAATTTAATCCACTCCACTATTTCCCTGAATGCTCAATGGGTAAAATGTATTCTCCTTGTTTCACTTCTGTTTTTTCTCATTAATCATCTTAAATCTCTACCCACTGATTTTGCAGCCTCTCTAAGACTTTAATGAGACAAAATTATTTGATCATAACATCTCTTGTCTTTAGATACCAACCTCAACTTCTCCAGTGCAAAACCTAACTCCTTCAAACCTAGACTATTTCTAGTAAACATTTTCCAAGGTGCGGGGCCTGGAGCTTGCAGAGAGTTTAGAAGTGAACTGTACAGTTAGAGCCTCTGTTTCCCCTCTGGCAGTCTGTGCCAGGCACTTCCCACTCTGTGGGTGTAGAAAGTCCTCTCAGATCTCCTTTAAATCATTTCCCCATTACCTTAAATCTGTCCTCTCATTGAATCTATCTCTGATATGGGGACAAGTTTCCTGCAGGCAACCCAATCTGTTCTCCTCATAGTTTTATACACCTAAATTGTGTCCCCTCTAACCTCCTGTGCTCAGGAAGATTGCACTCAGCTCTTCTTCCTCGCTTCTTCCATCCCAGGCAATATCACATTTGCACCGTCTGCAGTGCAGTCTCTTCTTTCTACAGTGCGGTGACCAGAACTGCAGGCAGTTCTCCAGCTGAGGCCCAATCGAAGCTTTGTAAAGTTGTAACATAATCTCTTGCTCTTGTAGTCAGTGCGCTGACTAATGAAAGCCAGTATCATGCATGCTTTCTTAACTATGTTATCTTCCTGCACTGTTACCCTCAAGGAACTTTGGACTTTACACCAAAGTCACTCAATAATTCCAAAATGAAAGTTTACTTATTTTTGCTATATACAATATCAAAATAGCACTGGTAATGCCAGATGTGTTCATCTGTAATGGTAAACAATAAAAATCTGGTTATTTGAACTTCAAGTGCTGGAGGAGGTATCAGATTTTAGAGGCTAAGGAGTGCAGATGCCAGAATCTGGAGCTAAAAACAAACTGCAGGAGGAGCAACAACAGGATGGGGGGGGGGGGGGGGAGGGAGAGGAGACAGGGAGGAGGAGGGGGTACAGGGGGAAAGGGAAGGTAGAGAGGGGAGGGGAAAGGGAGGAGGTGACTGGGAGGGGAGGGGTTTGGAAAGGGGGAGTAAAGAGGGGAGGGGAAAGAGTGGGGTCAGGGAGGGAAGGATGGAAGGAGGGGAGGAGGAGTGAAGGGGAGGGATTGAGGGGGGCTGGGGGATAAAATGGCAGGATAAGGAGAGTGCAGGGTGGGGGGGAAGGAATTGTTGAGCTGCTGCCATAGGAATGTCTCAAGTCACAATATCAAAACTGCTGGGAGACCAGCTTCAAGATTCCACTGATGGATCTTTACACTGTTCATGGAAGAAAGAAAAAGAGTGTAAAAGGGTAGGGAGGGTTTAGTATTTATTTAAAGAAATATATAGGTTGGCATAATTTTGAGGGGCAAAGGGCCTGTACTGTACTGTACTGTAGTGTTCTATAACCTGCAGCCACAGGTTGTTAACCAGTAGGGTCAGTGGGTGTGCCCAGTTCTTCACTCACAAAGGGAATGCTCAGGTTCAAGGAGATAACTCCGATAAACAGGTAATATTTTCAATGAATGGTTTGGCAAAGGATGCTAGTTAGGCAGCAGCTCTTTCTCCAAGCAACCTGGAATATTCACTCAAATAACCTTGGGAAAGCCTTTGTCATGTGTTTCAATGCTGCATTGGCCAGTCTTTGCTACCTGCATGTCAATGGCTCCAGGTATGTTGAAGCACACATTTGACTTGACAACAAGGAGTCTTGGAGTTAGAAAAACAGGGTCCATAGATGTTAATGAGTGGCACTGACCTTCACAGCCGGGGTCATTGCAGTGGGGTGTGGAATTAGCTGGGTTCTGGGAGATTCTTGCTGTGGCAGGTGATAGGTGGGAACAGATATGATACAAATGGACATTGAAGCTTTGTAGCTCTCCCCTGGTGCTGGATTGGTGTCAGACTAGAGATGGCATGACAAGATAAATCTTTCCTGCTCAACTAGAAACATGAATTGAATGCAGCAATGGTGTCTCACCACACTGGCCTGGTATAGGAGTGAAATAGTGGGGCAGGTTCTTTGCTGCAGTGTTTGGGATTCTTACAGTGTGTGAGGCTTACAGAGAGGAGGTTGGGAGGCTCGTCAAATGGTGTAAGAACAAGAACCTGAGTCTCAACGTGGGCAAGACGAAGGAGATGATTGTGGACTTCAGCAAGATGAAGTCCCTTGGTAACTTAATCTAAGATAAAGAACAACCTATTCTGGACCCACAACATCTCCTCATTAGTCAGGAAGGTGCAGCATTGACTACATCCTCAGGGTTGAGGCCGGCAAGGCTACTGGCCCCCATCTTGACAACATTTTATAGGAGCAGAACTGGGAGTGTCCCATCTGGCTACATCATTGTGTAGTATGGTAGCTGCAAAGCATTGGACCTGAATTCAATGCAGAGGATCATCAAAACAGCCAAGAAAATCACTGGGGTCTCCCAGTGGGGTCTATTGACAACTTTCACCAGGTGTCGCGCCAAAATTATCTTTGACCCATTACTATCAAGAAAGAGGTACAGGAGCATCAAAGTCAGGACTGCCAGGCTGGGAAATAGCTTTTCAAAATAATTTCCAAATATTTACATATATTTGTTTTAAATTATATCTTTATGCATGTATGTGATTATTATGAGCTATGCATGATGGAGAAACACTGTTTTGTCTCGTTGTATAGGTACAGTTAAGAGTATAATAAACTTGAACTTGCCACCCATTGCTTGTACAGGAAAGATATGAGTCAGTCTGGAACATTTTGAGTCCAATACCCCTTGTCATGGCATAGACTGGAGTTTAACCCAGAAAGTAAAATGTGATTGTTAATGGAAGGCCTCTGAGCAGTGTGGAGGAACTGAGAGACCTTGGTGTTCATGCCCATGACACTCAGAGCTGCTGGACAAGTTGATAGTGTTGTTAAGAGGTGCATGGTCTATTGGCCTTCATTAGCCATTGAATCGAGTTAAATTAAATTTAGACAGCACAGTAACAGGCCATTTTGGCCCACAAGTCTGTGCTGCCCATTTACACACAATTGACCTACAGTCTCTGGTACATTTTGAACAGTGGGAGGAAAATGGAACACCCTGAGGAAACCCACGTAGACAAGGGGAGAATGTACAAATTCCTTACAGACAGCCTTGATTGCTGGTTGTGTAACAGCATGGCACTAGCTGCTATGCTAACTGTGTCACCCTAATGCTAACTGAGTTGGCCTACACTAACTGACATAAAGCTGCAGGCATATAAGACCTTAGTTAGACCCCAGTTCTGGTCACCTCTTTACAGGAAGGATGTTATAGAGAGGGTGGAGAAGATTTACAAGGATGCTGCTTGGATTGGTAAGCATGCCATATGAGGATAGGTTGAGAGCACTTGGTCTTTTCTCCTTGGAATGACAGAGGATGTGGGATGACCTGATAGCAGTGTACAAGATAATAAAAGGCATTGTTTGTGTGAATAGCCAAAGGGCTGAAATGGCTAACATGAGGTGGCATTGTTATAAGGTGTTGTGGAATAAGTTCAAGAGGGATGGAAGTGGTGAGTTTTTCACACAAGAGTGGTGGGAGCATGAAATGGACTGCCTGCAATGGAGGTGGAAGTTGGTGCAATAGGATCTTTTAAGAGATTATTAGATAGGTACACAGAACTGATAAAAATGGAGGGTTATGCAGTAGGGCAATTCTAGGCAATTTAAAATAATTTAGACATACAGCATGGTAACAGGCCATTTCAGCCCATGAGTCCGTACCATCCAATTTACACCCCATTAACCTACCCCTGGTACATTTTGAACAGTGGGAGGAAACCAGCGCCCCCGGAGAAAATCCATACAGACACAGGGAGAACATACAAACTCCTTACAGACAGCGTGGGATTTGAACACCGATCCAGTCCCGATCACTGGCGTTGTAAAGGCGTTGCGCTAACTGCTACACCAACCAGTTAGAATAGATTATCAGGTCAGCACAACATCATGGGCCAAAGGGCCTGTACTGTGGTGTTGATTTCTATGTTCTAACACCCCCCCAGCTTGTGACCTGGGTATCCATACAAGCCACAACCCAAGTACTTCTACAAAGTCTAGCTCAGCCACAAGCTTTAATGTCTGTTTTTATCTCAATTGTTCCCACCTATCACTTGCCCACAGCAAGGATTTCCCAGTGGTCAGCCAACATGGTGGGAGTGCCAAAAACTTGTATTATTGGGGGTGGCATCTTGAAGATAAGGCTTTAAACTGAGGACCCCTCCCTCCGATCAAAGGGCACAGACTAGGGCAGGATCAGAGCAAGATTTGAGAGTCCTCACTAGATCTCTGGGGCCAATATTTCAACTAACATCACCTAAATGTATACTCGAGATGGCAGAGGCTGACAGCATCAAATCCACGCTGCTGAAGATCCAACTGTGCTGGGTAGGTCACATCTCCAGAATGGAGGACCATCGCCTTCCCAAGATTGTGTTATATGGCGAGCTCTCCACTGGCCACCGAGACAGAGGTGCACCAAAGAAGAGGTACAAGGACTGCCTAAATAAATCACGGTGCCTGCCACACTGACCACCGCCAGTGGGCTGATATTGCCTCAAACCGTGCATCTTGGCGCCTCACAGTTCGGCGGGCAGCAACCTCCTTTGAAGAAGACCTCAGAGCCCACCTCACTGACAAAAGACAAAGGAGGAAAAACCCAACACCCAACCCCAACCCACCAATTTTCCCTTGCAACCGCTGCAACCGTGTCTGCCTGTCCCGCATCGGACTTGTCAGCCACAAACGAGCCTGCAGCTGACGTGGACATTGCCCCTCCATAAATCTTCGTCCGCGAAGCCAAGCCAAAGAAGAAAGAAGAGGCACTGAGTTCTACAGCACAGAAACAGGCCCTTCAGCCCAACTTGTCCATGCCGAGCAGGCTAGTCCCACCCGCCTGCATTTGGCCCATTTCCCTCTGAACCTTTCCTATCTGGCTAGGAGCTAGTCTTAAACCTGCATAGTTTACAGGAAAACAGCTTAATGTTGGGATTGGGAGGGATTGGTGGAACTGAAAGTAATGGTTTAGCTCTGCTTCAGGAAATATGGAATGTGTGTGATTTGAGAAGGAATTGTGCGAGCAATTGAAGTGTGATTGAGGAGGGTGGGAATGAGGCTGCGTGCACTCATACTGGCCAAATTACTGCACCATTCAAATGCTTATTCTAAAGAACCAGCATAAACCACTCTGCTGTCCTTGAGCTCAGGTCTACTAAATCCTGCAGCCACGAGACATTACATTAGGTGGCACTGTGTTCCCTCCCTTTGAAACGCTGCTTTAACCACACTAATGTGTGCTGACTCAGAGTGTAGTTGACACCTGTAACCTGCTGCTGGAGGCGGTAGTGGAATCAGATATAATCACTATGTTTAAGAGACATTTAAACAAACACTTAAAGAGGCAAGGCACAGAGGGAGACACACAGGAGACTGCAGATGCTGGGATCTGAAGTCAAACACAATCTGTTGGTGGAAAACAGTGGATGGAGCGGCATCCATGAAAGAGAAATAATGGTCGCTGGTTTGGGCAAAAACTCTTCAGAGTTTCATCTTGAAATGTTGACATTTCTTTTTCTCCCATGGATGCTGCTTGACCCACCGAGTACCTCCAGCAGGTCGCATAAGACCTAGAGGGATATGGTCTTCATGCAGGCAAATGAAATTAATGTAAGTAAGCATGGAAATGATGGGGGAAAGGTCTCTTTCTGTGGTATTAATTCTATGACTTCATGACAATATGGATTAATGCACTTCTGGCCTCATCACTCCATCCCATTGCCATTCTGAGTCCAGTATTTATCTAGAAATACGAGATGCTGGAATCTGGAGCAACAATCTGCTGGAGGAACTCATATGGTCGAGCAGCATCTGTGGAAAGAATGATCGAAACCCTTCTTCAAGATTATTGTCACTGCCTTTGAACTCTGGTTTATGGTACGTGGGCTCCTCACATGGCAGGCTCACCACCTGGTGAGATACCCAATGAACAAAATGGATTGTTGTAATGTGATCAATTGTACTCAGAGACTTGAGAGGACCACAAACATGCTTTTATTAGCTTACAACTAATGGCCAGTATTTACAGAGGTCTTCAGGTCATTCTGGGGTAAGGCAAGAAAACAGGGTTTATATTGGTGCTGAGAGGAGGGATTGACTGTCTACTCTACACAGATAGTGAATTCCAGTTCATTGGATTCACCTCTTCCTTCAGAAAAGAACCTGCGGGCAAAAACAGAGATCACATTATAATTAAAAAAAAATTTTCACACTATGAGCCATATCAACCGAAATATGTACAAACATTTCTCATTAAATTTACACAGTGCTCTTTTCTCCCCCTTTTTTCCTGCTTTCCCTCCCTCCCCTCTACCCAACCCCCCTCCAAAACCCATAAATATTCAACATATACAATACAATAAAACCATAAAACAATATCTTCACACAAAGGAAAATAAACAAGAAAGATGTGTCATCTATTTATTACACATTGAATTTAGTAGTTTTGTCTTCTTATCATTTTCATTCTCATTTTAGGGGATGGAGGTTGTAGGCAAGCTCTCTCTGATATGTTCCATTTATGGTTCCAAAATTTGTTCAAACATTGTGGCTTTATTTTTTAAATTATATGTTATTTTTTCCAATGGAATACATTTATTAATTTCCATGTACCATTGCTGTATTCTCAGGCTCTCTTCCATTTTCCAAGTTGACATTATACATTTTTTTGCTATCGCTAAGGCCATCATAATGAATTTTTTTTGCACTTTATCCAATTTGAGGCCTAATTCTCTACTTCTTATGCTACTTCAAAGAAATATCTCTGGTTTTTTTGGTATGTTATTTTTTGTAATTTTATTTAGTATCTGATTTAATTCTTCCCAAAACGTATTTACTTTCGTACATGCCCAAGTTGCATGTAATGTTGTTCCCATTTCCTTCTTAGAGCGAAAACATCTATCCGATAATGTCGAATCCCATTTTTTTTAATTTTTGAGGAGTAATATATCCACTGTGTAACCAATTATACTGTATCATACATAACCTTGTGTTTATTGTATTCTTCATAGTTCCAGAACATAACTTTTCCCATACTTCATTCTTTATTTTTATTTTTAGATCCTTTTCCCACTTCTGCTTAGGTTTATAGTTTATTTCATTTTCCTTATCTTGCAGCTTAATGTACATGTTGGTTAAAAATCTTTTAAATATCATTTTGTCTGTAATCATGTATTCAAAGCTGCTTCCTTCAGGTAATCTCAAGCTGTTTCCCAATTTATCCTTTAAATAAGCTTTCAATTGATGATATGCAAACATTGTACTATAAGTTATTCCATATTTGTACTTCAATTGTTCAAATGTTAATAAATTATTTCCCAAAAAACAGTTTTCTATTCTTTTGATTCCTTTTCTCTCCCATTCTCTGAAGGAAAGGTTGTCTATTGTAAAAGGGATTAGCGGATTTTGCGTCAATAGTAATTTTGGTATTTGATCATTCGTTTTTTTCCTTTCTAAGTGAATCTTATTCCATGTATTAAGTAAATGATGCAGTACTGGTGAGTTTTTATATTGCACCAGCTTTTCATCCCACTTATAAAATATATGTTCTGGTACCTTTTCCCCTATTTTATCTAGTTCTATCTTAGTCCATTCTGTTAAAAATCTGATTAATATCTTAATTGTGCGGCTCTATAATAATTTCTAAAATTTGGTAACTGCAAACCACCTTGATTATACCTCTCTGCTAATTTATCTAACGCTACCCTGCTGCGCTGGATGGGTCACGTCTCCAGAATGGAGGACCATCGCCTTCCCAAGATCGTATTATATGGCGAGCTCTCCACTGGCCACCGTGACAGAGGTGCACCAAAGAAAAGGTACAAGGACTGCCTAAAGAAATCTCTTGGTGCCTGCCACATTGACCACCGCCAGTGGGCTGATAACGCCTCAAACCGTGCATCTTGGCGCCTCACAGTTTGGCGGGCAGCAGCCTCCTTTGAAGAAGACCGCAGAGCCCACCTCACTGACAAAAGGTAAAGGAGGAAAAACCCAACACCCAACCCCAACCAACCAATTTTCCCTTGCAACCGCTGCAATCGTGTCTGCCTGTCCCGCATCGGACTGGTCAGCCACAAACGAGCCTGCAGCTGACGTGGACTTTTTACCCCCTCCATAAATCTTCGTCCGCGAAGCCAAGCCAAAGAGAAGAAGAGACCCTTGGATTCCTCCCTTTCCACAAGAATTTCCTTATTATTCTATTTAGTTTCTTAAAAAAATTTTCTGTTAAAGAAATTGGTAACGTTTGAAATATGTATTGTATCCTTGGGGACACGTTCATTTTAATGCAGTTTACCCTCCCTATCAACGTTAGTGGTAATTCTTTTCAATGTTCTAAGTCTTCCTGCAATTTCTTTATTACTGGCTGATAACTTAGTTTGTACAAGTGGCTTAAGTTATTATCTAACCTGATCCCTAGGTATTGGATTGCTTGTGCTTGCCATTTAAATGGTGATTCTTTTTTAAATTCTGTATAGTGTGCGTTACTCATTGGCATCACTTCACTTTTATTTGCGTTGATCTTTTACCCCAATATTTCTCCATATTCCTTCAATTTCTTATATAATTCTTTTACTGATAACTCTGGTTCTGTTAGATATATTATGATGTCATCTGCAAATAAGATGATTTTATACTCCTTCTCCTTTATTTTTATCCCTTTTATTTTACTTTCTATTCTTATCAGTTCTGCCAAAGGTTCTATTGCTAAGGCGAACAGTGAGGGGGATAGTGGACATCTCTGTCTAGTTGACTTACTTAATTTAAAGTGACTTGATACATATCCATTTACAGTTACCTTCACCAACGGTCCATTATACAATGCTTTAATCCAATTTATATATTTTTCTGGTAGATTGAACTTCTGTAATACTTTAAATAAGTAATTCCACTCTACTCTGTCAAAGGCTTTTTCTGCGTCCAAAGCAACAGCCACTGTTGGTTTCTTATTTCCTTGAACTGCGTGGATTAGATTAATAAGTTTGCAGACATTGTCCGCTGTTCGTCTTTTCTTAATAAATCCAGTTTGATCTTGTTTTACTATTTTAGGTACACAATCGGCCAATCTGTTTGCTAATAATTTTGCTATTATCTTATAGTCTGAGTTAAGTAGAGGTATTGGTCTATATGATGCTGGTGTTAATGGATCCTTCCCCATCCTTGGTATTACTGTAATTATTGCTGTCTTACATGAATCTGGCAAGTTTTGTGTTTCTTCTCTCTGATTCATTACTTCCAGGAGAGGAGGAATTAATAACTCTTTAAATGTTTTATAAAATTCTATTGGAAATCCATCCTCTCCTGGTGTTTTATTGTTCGGCAGCTTTTTAAATATATCCTGTACTTCCTTTATTTCAAATGGTTTTATAAATTTGTTTTGTTCCTCTTCCTGCAATTTTGGCAGTTCAATTTTAGCTAAAAATTCCTCTATTTTATCATCTTTTCCCTCATTCTCAGTTTGATACAATTGTTCATAAAATTCCTTAAAATTTTCATTAATCTCTGTTGGATTAAATGTAATTTATTTGTCCTTTTTCCTTGATCCCAGTATCGTTCTTTAGCTTGTTCTGTTTTAAGTTGCCAGGCTAATATTTTATGTGTTTTTTTCTCCCAGTTCGTAATACTTTTGCTTTGTTTTCATTATGTTCTTCTCCACCTTGTACGTTTGTAATGTTTCGTATTTAAATTTTTTGTCCGCCAGTTCTCTCCTTTTCATTATATCATCCCATTTTACTAATTCCTTTTCTGTACTTACTATCTCCCTTTCCAACTGCTCTATTTCCTAATTGTAATCATTTTTCATCTTAGTCTCATAACTTATTATCTGCCCTCTAATGAAGGCTTTCATTGCATCCCATAATATAAATTTGTCTTTCACTGATCCTGTGTTTATTTCAAAATATGTTTTAATTTGGCGTTCAATAAACTCCCTAAATTTGTGTCTTTTAAGTAGCATAGAGTTTAACCTTCGTATATAGTTCTCGGTGGGATGTCCTTCAGTTCTATTGCTAATAATAGAGGTTAATGATCTGATAGTAGTCTAGCTTTATACTCAGTTTTCCTAACTCTCCCTTGAATATGGGCTGACAACAAAAACATATCAATTCTTGAATAAGTTTTGTGCCTACTCGAATATTATGAAAATTCCTTCTCTCTTGGGTGTTGCCTCCTCCATATATCCAAAAGTTTCATTTCCTGAATTGATTTAAACATAAATTTGGCTACTTTATTCTTTTTACTTGTCTTTTGTCCAGTTTTATCTAACATTGGGTCCAAATTAAGGTTAAAAATCCCCTCCTATTAATATATTTCCTTGTGTGTCAGCAATCTTCAAAAAAATATCCTGCATAAACTTTTGATCCTGCTCGTTAGGTGGGTATATATTAAGCAAGTTCAAAAATTCTGAGTACATCTGACACTTTATCATTGCATACCTCCCTGCCGGATCTATTATTTCCTCCTCTATTTTGATTGGTACATTTTTGTTAATCAGTATGGCTACACCTCTAGCTTTTGAGTTATAGGATGCTGCCGTTATGTGTCCTACCCAGTCTCTCTTTAGTTTGTTATGTTCTGCTTCAGTTAGATGCAGTTCCTGCTCAAATGCTATATCTATTTTTTCCTTCTTCAATAAATTTAGTAGCCTCTTCCTTTTAATTTGGTTATGTATTCCATTAATGTTTATAGTCATTTAGTTCAACATGGCCATCTTATATCTTGTATACATCTCTTTTCCACTTCTTTGCCACCTCCATCCTCCTTTTCCTCAGTTTCATCTCTTACTTTTCTCTTATTATGCTTAATATACGACAACACATTTAAGACATAAGGTAGCCACGCAGTTCCCACATCCACTAATACCTTAACCCCAAAAGATCCCCCCTCTCTGAGTTGCCTCATATCCCTTGCTGGTCAACCACAACTCCCCTTTTCATTTGGGTTGTGATCTTGTTCGCAGCGTCAACTGATTTTGCAGTGACGGTTATTCCCCTTCTACCTAGCCCTCTCCAGAAAACACTTTTTTTTAAACACATATAACAAAGCTCTCTCTCTTCCTTTTTTCCCCCTTACTCCCTTCCTTCCCTTCTCTTTTCCCTCTTTAGTGCTTTACCTATACATTGTTTTTGCATCTTTATATATACTTTATCACCATTCTTCATTCTTGTTACATCTCTTCATCTCTTCTCCTGTCCTGCAAATGTTCTGCGAATTCTTGTGCTTCCTCTGGTTCCGAAAACAGTCTGTTTTGCTCCCCGGGTATAAATATTTTAAGCACGGTTGGATGTCTTAATATGAATTTGTAACCTTTTTTTTTCCATAAAATCGATTTTGCTGCATTAAACTTCTTCCTCCTCTTTAAGAGTTCGAAACTTATGTTTGGGTAAAAAAATATTTTTTGACCCTTGTATTCCAATGGTTTATTATCTTCTCTAACTTTATTCCTTGCCCGTTCCAGTATATTTTCTCTGGTCGTGGATCTCAATAATTTTACTAAGATGGATCTTGGTTTTTGATGTGCCTGTGGTTTCGGAGCTATGCTCTGTGTGCCCTTTCTATTTCCATTTCTTCCTGTATTTCTGTCATTCCCAGGACCTTCGGGATCCATCCTTTTATAAATTCCTTCATGTCTGTGCCTTCTTCAACCTTCTTCAGGCCCACTATTTTTATGTTGTTTCGCCTACTATAGTTTTCCAACGTATCAATTTTCTGAGATAACAACTCTTGTGTCTCTTTAATTTTTTTTGTCATTCTTCCAATTTTTCTCAAGTCATTTACTTCCATTTCTACAGCCATTTCCCGCTCTTCCACACTCTCTATTCTTTTCCCTATTTCTGTCATTACCAGTTCTAACCTTTGCATTTTATCTTCTGTTCTTTTCATTTTCCTTTTAATTACATTAAACTCTAATGACGACCATTCTTTTAGTGATCTCATTTGTTCTTCAAAAAAGACTTTATCTATATTCTGTTCATTAGTTTTATCTTTTATTTCTCTTTGTCCAACAATTTTACCTTCTATTTCTCTGTGAAGATCTTGGTCTTCTTCTTCCTCTTCTTCTGTGTCTGTATCTGTGTTTGTGTCTTCTTCTTCTTCTCTTCTTTGGGTCTGTGTCTATTCTGTTTTTCCTGATGAGCTGCTTGTATCTCTTTGTTGGGCCTCTTCTTGCTGGGCCTCTTGTTGCAGGTCCTTCCCTCCTGCTCGTCTGTTGTGCTTCCTGATGTTCGTCTTCTTGTCGGTCATCCCTCCATCTATCTCCCTCATCTGTTTCATCGCTTCCTCTTCTGCTGGCTTCCTCGTCCTCCAGGTGAGCACCCTGGTGTCAGGCATCCCTCAGCTGCTCGCTTTGTGACAGCCCGCTCCTCTGCTGAACCCCTCTCCCGCCGGTGTCCTCTTTCTCCTTTGATTGTGCACTGTGCATGCGCGAGGAGTTGCGCATGCGCAGTTGCACATTTTTGTTTGGCTCCGAGAGCTATTTTTGTAGTGCACTGGCTGGTGGGTCGCAATTCCTCAGGGCAGGCACTGACCTCCAGGGTCAGGCGCTCCTCGCCACCACAGCGTCCTGTTCCTTTGTGCAGGTAAGGCCTTCTTCTATCTTCTCCGGCGACTTTTCTATTTATTTTTTTCCTGGTGCTTTTACTTTCTCCTTCTTGGAAGCCATCTTCTTTATATCTTTATCTTCTATTTCTTATATTTTATTTTTGTTTTGCTTTGCTTTTTCCTAACTTTTTTCCTATTTTCCTGTAGAAGGCTGGTTTTCCTGACCGGCCACTACTCCATCATGTGACTCCTGCCGAAAACAGAGATCACATACAGAAAAAAAAGTTTTACAGTTATTTACAAGTTGAGTCTGTCAGGGGGCCTGGCTATTCTGGTCAAGCACCTTAGCATTGGTGGGCTTGCTCTTCCAGAACTCCCTGTGGCTCCTGTGGTTCTTGGGTAGTGGGACTCGGAGGGGGACTTTGGGGTCCCGGTTGGGGTCCCAGGTCCAGTGGTAACTCCGTTGGAATATGTCATCCAAAACCCTGTCCAGGGTATTTGGAATTTCCAGGCCCATCGTAGGTGTCAGGACCTTGGTTCCTGAAAGTGCCATATTTCTGATCGAGACCGTGTCCTTCCTGCCATTTGGTAATGTCACATAGCCCTGTTTCTGTATAACTTCTATAACTCTAAAAATATCGCTGATGCCCAAGAGATTGGGAATCAGTTAGAACATAGAACAGAGAACATTCCAGCATAGTACAGGTCCTTCAGTCCATGATGTTCCACTGACCAATGTAAACCTACTCCACTTCAATCTCTTCTCTACCTCAAACTCTTAACCCTGTATTTTTCTTACAACCATATGCCTATTAAGATTCTTTTCAACATCCCTATTGCACCAGACTCCACTATCACTCCCGGCAATGCATTCCAGGCACCCACCAATCTTTGCAAAAATCTTACCTCTGGCATCTTCTTCCACTCACCTTTAACAGATATCCTCTAGTATTGGCCATTGACAATCTGGGAAAAAGGTGCTGGCTGTCTACCCATTCTGTCATAATCTTATACTCCTCTGTTAAGTCATCTCTCATCCTTCGTTGCTCCAAAGAGAAAAGCTTACCTCATATGACATGTTCTCCAATCCAGGCATCATCCTGGTAAATCCTCTCTGCACTATATCTAAAGCTTTTACAGTTGTAATGGCTTTGAGAAAAGTAACCTTTCGAGAACTTTGGGAGTACCTGTGGTCAGGCTTAGATTCCACCAGCTGAGGCCTACTTACTGGAAGTGGAGCAGCTGGTGGAATGGTTGGAGCAGTGAGCTCTGTCAGATCCCTTGTGGGTTCATATAATGGTGGGAACACTCCAAGGCTGAGAGCTCATCTAGTCCATTACTATTTGTGGGATCTTCATATTGACGAAGTGGCTTCCACATTTCCCTACAATGAACGCCGAAGAGTACAGAAGAGGAAAAGGCTTGACAGTCCACAATGTCTGTGCCGAACATGATGTCCAATTTAAACTAAAATTTCACTGCTTGCAAAGGATCTTCATTTTCTGCAATATTCATGTGTCGACCTGGAAGCTGCTTAAACACTACTCTTGTATCTGCTTTCACCACGACACCTGGCAGTCTGTTCCAGACACCATCACTCTGTGTAAAAAACACACACTCTGCACATGTCCCTTACATTTTCACCTCTCTCCTTAAATACAGGTCCTTTGATGTGTGGCATTTTGATGCTGGGGGGAGAAAGATTCTGACTGCCTACCCTATCATATCCCTCAAATTAACAAACTTCTATCAGCTGTCCCCTCAACCTTTGACACTCCAAAGAAAACAACCCAAGTTTGTCCATCTGGAACAATTGCAATGACAGAAGAACCCTGATTGACTGAAAATACATTAAAGTTAACTTTTTTTACACAAAGGGCGATGGGTGTATGGAACAGACTGTTGGGGAGGTTGTTGAGGCAGGCACTAGTGCAACATGGAAAAGAGTTTGGACAGGTCCATGGATAGGATAGGTTTAGAGGGATATGGGGCCAGATGGGACTAATGAGGGTGGCACATTTTGGTTGGCATAGGCAGGTAGGGCCTAAGGGCCTGTTTCCATGCTGTGGGATGAGTTGAACCTGTTTCCACACAATGGGATGAGTGGAACCTGTTTCCACACAATGGGATGAGTGGAACCTGTTTCCACGTGGTGGGTTGAGTGGAACCTGTTTCCACGTGGTGGGATGAGTGGAACCTGTCTCCACGCGGTGGGATGAGTGGAACCTGCATCCACTCTGTGGGATGAGTAGAACCTATATCTGCTGTGGGATGAGTGAAACCTGTTTCCACCCTGTGGGATGAGTGGAACCTGTCTCCACACTGTGGGATGAGTGGAACCTATCTCCACGTGGTGGGATGAGTGCAACCTGTCTCTATGCTGTGGGATGAGTGGAACCTGTCTCCACGTGGTGGGATGAGTGGAACCTGTTTCCACTCTGTGGGATGAGTGGAACCTGTCTCCACGTGGTGGGATGAGTGGAACCTGTCTCCACGCTGTGGGATGAGTGGAACCTGTCTCTATGCTATGGGATGAGTGGAACCTGTTTCCATTCTGTGAGATGAGTGGAACCTGTCTCCACACTGTGGGATGAGTGGAACCTGTCTCCACGCTGTGGGATCAGTGGAACCTGTCTCCACGTGATGGGATGAGTGGAACCTGTTTCCATTCTGTGGGATGAGTGGAACCTGTCTCCACGCTGTGGGATGAGTGGAACCTGTCTCCACATGGTGGGATGAGTGGAACCTGTTTCCACTCTGCGGGATGAGTGGAACCTGTCTCCAAGTGGTGGGATGAGTTGGACCTGTTTCCATCCGGTGGGATGAGTGGAACCTGTTTCCACGCGGTGTGTATGAATTGATTAAGTTTAAGTTTATTTGTTGCAAATGCCAAGCACATCGAGACAGGTTAATTTGTGAGCAGACTGACACGTGGATGAATTATAGCATGAAATGCATAAAATTCAAGCCTTTATTATCAGTGATTCACTGCCCTGAGCAGGGGGCAAGGGCAGTGTAATTCACCAAATGATGCAATCCCAATCGATCAATAACACCTCCCCTTTTCTGGCCTCAGTGAGCCATTGAAGACTCAGAGAGTGTACCTTGTAACTGGCACCTGGTGAAACTCCATGTGTAACTCACCTGATAGCCCAATTCTCTCTGTGATAGGGCACACCACACCATCAGATAGCAATCTTGTCATTGCCATCTCAGGGGAAGTTTTACTTTATTGATCATGAGTGCAGTGTATTGATCATCGTCTGATGAAGGTATGCACTTGATAATGCACTTCTATGCAAGATTATTGCTGGGTACCTGCTGCTGGTGGTGTTCCTGCTGCGGAGTGTATATTGGTGCATTCTGGTGGATGAAGATCCTGTGGAGCACCATGGAACATATTTACTGCCATTAATATGCCCTTTAGAACATTACAGCACAGAACAGAACCTTCAGCACATGATGTTGTCCCAACCTGTGTAAACCTACTCCACGATAATCTAACCCTTCTCTCCCTCACACCCATAACCATTTTCTTACATCCATATGCCTATCTAAGAGTCTATTGCACTATCACCTCTGGCTATACATTCCAGTGATCCACCACTCTCTGGGTAAAAAATTTACTGCTGACAGTTCCCCTAAACACTGCTGCATGAATATAAGGAGAACTAAAACCTGTAGGTCTACAAAGCTAGAAGACTAGATCAGGAAGGTACTGTGTGGATATAACTTAATGAAGGCAGCGAGCTCTAACACCAAGGTGAAGCCTATTATTGAAACTTGGAGAAGAGGTCATTGCAAACAATCTGCAGGGAAGTAGAAGCACGATGACCGTGCTGGCATTCATGTTAGGCTCAAAGCGTGATTCAAGTCATCCAGGCCCGCACTCCCGACGATTTTACTTGCAAATGTACAATCTCTGGAAAATAAACTGGATCACCTGTGGCTGAATCTGAACCAGAGGGAAATGGGGGGCTGCTGCACTCTGGAAATAACTGGTGATTATGGAAGTGTGGCTCCAGGACCCCACTCTGGATTTGGCCATCTAGCTGGCTATATGTTTTGCTTGTTTAAGTGATTATTGTGCACTGTGTATTGTGTGTTTTTGTGTGTGCACCATGGTGCAGAGGGATGCTGTTTTGCCAGGTTGTATATGTATCTTTCTTTGGCTTGGCTTCGCGGACGAAGATTTATGGAGGGGGTAAAAGTCCACGTCAGCTGCAGGCTCGTTTGTAGCTGACAAGTCCGATGCGGGACAGGCAGACACGGTTGCAGTGGTTGCAGGGGAAAATTGGTTGGTTGGGGTTGGGTGTTGGGTTTTTCCTCCTTTGCCTTTTGTCAGTGAGGTGGGCTCTGCGGTCTTCTTCAAAGGAGGTTGCTGCCCGCCAAACTGTGAGGCGCCAAGATGCACGGTTTGAGGCGTTATCAGCCCACTGGCGGTGGTCAATGTGGCAGGCACCAAGAGATTTCTTTAGGCAGTCCTTTTCTTTGGTGCACCTCTGTCACGGTGGCCAGTGGAGAGCTCGCCATATAACACGATCTTGGGAAGGCGATGGTCCTCCATTCTGGAGACGTGACCCATCCAGCGCAGCTGGATCTTCAGCAGCGTGGACTCGATGCTGTCGACCTCTGCCATCTCGAGTACTTCGACGTTAGGGATGAAAGCGCTCCAATGGATGTTGAGGATGGAGCGGAGACAACGCTGGTGGAAGCGTTCTAGGAGCCGTAGGTGGTGCCGGTAGAGGACCCATGATTCGGAGCCGAACAGGAGTGTGGGTATGACAACGGCTCTGTATACGCTTATCTTTGTGAGGTTTTTCAGTTGGTTGTTTTTCCAGACTCTTTTGTGTAGTCTTCCAAAGGCGCTATTTGCCTTGGTGAGTCTGTTGTCTATCTCATTGTCGATCCTTGCATCTGATGAAATGGTGCAGCTGAGATAGGTAAACTGGTTGACCGTTTTGAGTTTTGTGTGCCCGATGGAGATGTGGGGGGGCTGGTAGTCATGGTGGGGAGCTGGCTGATGGAGGGCCTCAGTTTTCTTCAGGCTGACTTCCAGGCCAAACATTTTGGCAGTTTCCGCAAAGCAGGACGTCAAGCGCTGAAGAGCTGGCTCTGAATGGGCAACTAAAGCGGCATCATCTGCAAAGAGTAGTTCACGGACAAGTTGCTCTTGTGTCTTGGTGTGAGCTTGCAGGCGCCTCAGATTGAAGAGACTGCCATCCGTGCGGTACCGGATGTAAACAGCGTCTTCATTGTATAATCAGATGATAATAAACGAACCAAACTTTTCTCCACTCACCTTAAAAAGGTGTCCTCTGGTATTCACTGTTGTGGCCCTGAGAAAAAGGTATTGGCTGTCCACCTGATCTATTCACCTCCCCCCCTTCCACTGAGGTTGGACGAAACAAGACCTAGAGGAAATGGGTAAAGGGTGAAAGGGGAAAAGTTTAAAGGAAACATTGGGTTAACTTCTTTACACACAAAGTGGTGGGAGTATGGAACGAGCTGCTAGCTGAATTGGTAAACACAGGCTCAATTTTGACATTTAAGAAAAATTTGGTCATGTCCATGGATGGGAGGGGTATGAAGGGATTTGATTTGGGTGCAGGTCAATGAGACTAGGCAGAATAATAGTTTGGCACAGATTAGAAGAGCCTGTTTCTGTGCTGTAGTGTTCTATGGTTCTCTGGTTCAAATTTTACATACCTCTATTTAGTGATCTCTCATCCTTTGTCATTCCAAAGAAAAAAAGCCACAGCTTTGTCAACCTTGATCCATAAAATATGTTCTCCAATCCAGACAACATCCTGCTAAACCTCCTACATCCTACTTGTAATGAGGCAACCAGAGCTGAATATGGTACTCCAAGTGTGGTCTAACCAGAGTTTTATACAGTTGCAATATTACCTCATAGTTTTTAAGCTAAATAAATATATTGAAATTCCATAATACATTTAAACTTCAATAGTTCAATACACTCAGGGCTTTGGCAGCAGGGGTGAGCAGATTTTCTAGACTACTGGATGTTACTTCCATCAACACCCTCACAGACTTTTAGTTAGACATTATATAATGGTATAATAAACTATCCAGTGCACTCTGAGGTTAAAGGGAATCAGAAACATAGACCTACAGGATACTACCTATCTAGACCCTTCAACCCACCTAGTCTGCTTTGAACTATTATTCAGCCTCGTCCCGATGAGCCTGCATCGAGACCATAGCCCTCCATACCCCTCCCATTCACAGACCTAAGCAAAATTTTCAAATTTGAATCAAACCTGCATTCATTACTTCTGCTAGCAGCTTTTCCAAACTCTCACCACCTTCTGAGTGAAGAATGTCCCCTTTAATATTTCACCTCTCACCCTAAATTCATGTCCTCTAATTCTTGTTTCACCCATCCTCAGTGGAAAAATCCCTGCTTGCCCTGGGCCTCTGACTGGTAAAAGATGATGCCTTTGGACTGTTTAACTGCACTATTCTCCAGCCCTGTACTGTCTGCATAATACTACACCCCATACCCTTTGATGAATGATAATAGGACACCCTGTTTTATTGTTGCACTTTCTGCTGTACCAAAATATCTGTTGAATTGCTACTAAAGCATGCAAAATAAAGCTTTTCACTGTATCTTGGTAATTTGTGACAATAAATCATTCGTTTCAATTTCTTCATCCTTCAGGACAATTTCAGAAGTTCTGAAATTCCATATGGGCAGGTTTCCTGTGTGACCAAGGACCTAGGAAAACCAGATCCCTAGATGACATAGAGAACCATCTCACAGAGCCACTGCCTCATCATACCAGAGACCTCAATTCAATCCTGACCTCCAGCACTGTCTGTGTGGAGTTCGCATGTTCACCCTGTGACTGCGTGGGTTTCCCCGAGTGCTTTGGTTTCTCACACATCATAAAGATGTGTGGGTCAGTGGGTTAATTGGCACTGTAAATTGGGCCTAATGCAGAGGTGAGTTGATGAGAATAAAATGGGATTAATGTAGGATTAGTGCAAAGGCTTGTTCATTGGTAAGCATGGACACAATGGGCCAAAGGGCATCTAACCATGCTGTCTCCATCTATAGAATTGTGAATTCTGATCAAAATGCCAGAGTACAAATGACCAACTGATTGTCTGGACAAGACTGCAGCTTGGCCCAAATCTGTGATCACATTGCAATAAATACACTTTAAAAGATAAGAATAAAACTACCTTATTGTTTCAAGGCAGCAAAAATGTGTTAATTCTCAGCACCAGCAATTGAGAGATGATAAACGGATGAGTTAAGTTTAACTCAAAATTTATTAACAATTGTCAATAATAGAATTAACTTGATAAATGTAACACCCAAACATAAGCCTTTATGGCAACAATATACGAACAACTGATATTCATAATGTGTATGTGGGAAAAAAACCCCAGACCATTACAGTCCAAGCCCAAGAAGTCCCAAAATAAAACTCCTGAAACAAAACTTCAAGTCAGTCAGACAAAGGAAGAGTCCACAGAATCTGGTCTCCAGGCTTTGATTTTTTAATTTAGTTATGTGCAGATGGAGAGAGATAACTGTTATCACTGCAGTCTTATGACCTTGGCAGGGGTATACGAGACTTTCCTGAGTTTCTAATGTGGTAACGCCCACCTTTAATTTCTTCACAAGGGAATTTTCACTCAGTGACCTCCTAGTCACTAACACGAGGTCCGCATCTCGGAAGCCCTTTTTAGGGTTGCCAAGTGACCTTCTGTCACATGAGTCTTCTCCTCTAAAACCCTGTCTTGGATTGTCAAGTGATTTTTGCAGCATAAAGTCCTCCTCTTGAATGGGGACTGGAGAAGCACAGGTCGGAGACACACACACTCTGGGAGTCAGTGTCACAAACTGCTGTCAGGATAGCAGTGCTGGCCCTGTGGATGAAGCAGCTCAGCCTCCTTTCTTCTAACTGAAGTTGCTGGGTGAGCACACTGGCAGACAGTTCCTTACAGCAGTGCTAGCACCTGTGAATGAAGCAACTCAGCCTCCTGCCTGCTGAAGCTGCCAGATGAGTCTGACTAACTGCTGTCCAATTAACTCTCATCTGACTAACTGTTCAAATTCAGCACACTGGGCTCAACTGCCCCAGCACATGCCTTCAGCTCTCCTGATCGGTGGAGAGGGATTGACAACAGCTCTCCATGATCCCACAGGCTTCAGCGCAGGGGTCTCGTGCTCCTGACAGCTGTAAATTCTCCCAGCGCGTGGATCTCACATTCCAAGCAGCTGTTCACTCTCTCAGTGTGCACTCCTCTCTCTCCTGGTGCATATTCAGTCCTGTCTCTCGTCCAAAAATAAAGCTGTCCAGGGTCGATAACACATGGTGTCCGGTGCTCCTGACGTGGCCTCCTAAACATTGGGCAGACAGGGTGCAAACTGGATGATCGTTTCATTGAGTATCAATCAATCAATTGAGCATTCACTGCAATAGCGGACACCTCCCAGGGGCTAACCATTTTAATTCCACGCACCACTGCTAAACATCTGTGGTTTCATGTCCTGTGTTACAGGTTATATCATTATGGTTATGGATAAATATGTCTTTAAAAGAGGTAGATTGTGTGGTTTTAGTGTAGGTCACTTCACAGAGTTACACTTCATAAAAGACATCTCATTTAAAATGCAAGACGTTGAGACTCAGATTGGCTTTGCAGAAGCAATGAAGAATGCTGATCTATTGTGTATGGCCAATAAAGTCCAGCCTCAGAAGATAAGATATTTCAAAGATTGCGGTTGGTTTTAACAAGCAGAGAGAGGGAATAAAAGAGTGATTCTCTCAGAGAGAGAGAGAGAGCGAGAGAGAGAGAGAGTGAGAGAGAGAGAGAGGGGTCAATTGTACAGTAGCAGTTTAGGTCCAAAATGGGAAGCTGGTAGCTTATTGAAGGACCCCATTTTGAAGACAGGTTGTGAGTTCTGAGTTCAGCCTGTTCAAAACTCTTGTAGACCTTACAAGAGGAAATGTCTGGCTAGTGTTTCTCCTCAAAGAAGGGAAACAAGAGGAACTCTGTGGTGACCTGGAAAAAGAGGTTATCATTTGAAAAACCCATGATGGGGCAAGTTTCTTCACCAAGACACTGAAGTGTTTGATGAGAGAAAATCAATTTGTGTGTGTCCAACGAGCAACAAATATCTCTCTGAAACCAACAAGAACCTTCCTGAGAGTAACCATTTAACTTTAAGCACTAGAGTGGTGAAGAATCATAAATGTTAAATTCTGGGCACAGTATAAGAATTGGCTGATACCGGTGAACTTGGAGAGGTGAAAAGTGAATGATTGGACTGTGGAACAGAAAACTCTCATGAACATATACACATTACATACTCATGTGCTTAGAATTAGAAGGGGGTTAAGTTAGGTTAATAGTAATAAGTTAAAGTTTGATTCTGTTTTTTTTGTTTTAAAGAAAATTAAAAGCAGCTTTTGTTTAAATAACTACTTGTCTTGGTGAATTTCTATTGCTGCTGGGTTTTGGGGTCTTCTGGGCTCGTAACAAGTGGGGGCTCGTCTGTTTCGGATTGAAATATTTGGAGTTTTGGGGATCTTAAACTTCTGGAGTTTTTGTGATTTATTAGTTAATTGGCTTTTCCAAGCTAATTTAAAGTTTGTGTGTGTGTGTGTGTGTGTGTGTGTGTGTGTGTGTGTGTGTGTGTGTGTGTGTGTGTGTGTGTGTGTGTGTGTGTGTGTGTGTGTGTGTGTGTGTGTAAAAACAGCAGCAATGATGTTAGATTTTTAATACAACCATCATCTGTGGAGCTGCAGAGAAAAAGAAAAGAGGAACTGATGGTCATTGCTAAGGAATGAAAACTGGCTGAAGTCAATCATTGGATGAAGAAAATTCAAGTACAGAGGATTATAGTGAAATATTATATAGATGAGAGAAAATTTGTTGAGAAAGACTTAGACAATTTTCCAGAGGATAGATCTTTTAAATTGCAGTTGGAATTGGAGAAATTGAGGGTGGTTGAAGAGAGAAATGGAGGATGGTAAAAGAAAGAGAGAAATGGGGGTTTGAAATGCAGAAACAAAAATATGAGGCAGAGGAGGATGAAAAACAAAGGGAGGAGGATGAAAGTCGAAGAAAATATAGCGGAACAAATTGAAAGAAACAGATGGTTTCAATTAGAGAAGTTAAAAATTGAGGTAGAGGGAGGTAAGAGAATTGAAGCTGTAACTCCTGGGGAGAGGTTTTTGACTAGTAGAGAGGTAAATCTAGTTCCTCCTTTTGATGAGGGAGATATAGATAGATATTTTCAACTTTTTGAAAAGGTCGCTGAGAGCTCAAGATGGCCGAAAGAAAAATGGACTCTTATGCTCCAAAGTGTATTGAAGGGAAAAGCACAAATTGCATCCTCTAGTTTGACTACAGTGCAAGTGGCAAATTATGATACTGTTGAACAAGCAGTATTGAAATCTTATGGATTGGTTCAAGAAGCATATAGGCAAAAATTTAGGAGTTTGGTGAAAACATGGAACCAATCTTATATGGATTTTGCTTTAGGAAAATCTGTATATTTTGACTGTTGGTGCATCTCAAAAGGAATAAATAATGAGTTTGACAGATTAAGAGAACTGATATTAATTTAGGAAATTAAAAGGTGTGTTCCCAATGAGATCAAATTATACCTGGATGAGAAAGACGCAGGGATGTGGCAACAAACGGCAAGGTTAGTGGATGAATATGCCCTGATTCAGGTAAACCTGTTCAGAAGGTTAATGTGGAGCAGGATAGTAAGCCTGAAGTTGTCTGGGGAGAATGTTAAGAGAAAAGATGAAGGCAATTGTGAGAGATAATAGAATATAGGAAGTAAAGCTAGTATGAATGAAATAAGGGATACTAGACTAGACTAGAGGAAGTTAAGTAAGTGCTGAGTAGGGATGACCGATAAGAGTGTGAGGAAGGGTTACGCAAGTATAATAGAATAAGGGCCTTATAGTGATAGGAAAGAATTAGCAAGTTCTGCATATATAGTAAATCCTGGGGGTTGAGATGTGTGAATAAAGACAAAGCCAGATTCATGAATAAGGACACTGACATGATGGGACCCAGACAGGATATCCCATGGTCTTTCAAGTTTACAGAAACTGCACGTAGGCAGACAGAATTACCAAATGCCAAACCAATCCAGGAGGCAGAAGAATGTTAGGGGGGGAGGGTACCTCTACACTGAAATGAACTGTATAAAAGTTGGGTGAGCCCCAGTATGTGTGTGTATTCCCATGGTAAGGGGAAGCACCCAACTTTGCACTGTTGTACAATAAATGTTCTTTGTTCTCAATTTTTGTCTCGAGCGAAATCTGTGAAGGTACTTCTGTTTCTCACAGTAAGGTGGGAAAGAACAGAACTTCTGGATTTGTATGTCATTTTTGCAAGTGTTGGAATATAGGGGTTAATTAATCATAGAAAATATGTAGAATATATGCTTATGTACTATTCATTTTGTATACATGAATCCAGTACTATGTTACAATTTAATATTTACCTCATGGTGAAGGGAAAGAGTAATGTAAGTAAGGGGCAGCCACAGTATGTAGCAAAGTTGGCTGATTACAGTAGGTTTAGAATTGCCTGCTCCCAAAATACAAAAGAGAGAATATGTATGAAACAATTTAGTAGGAAGGTTAAGGCAAAAGGAGGTGTTGAAGAGAACAGCAGAAATTAGCCAGACAGGAACAGAATGGTGATTAGAAATATCTGGGGATGAATTAATTTCTGATCAAAACAACAGGATAGTCTGGCCTGGAGGATTAAGATGGGAGCGCTACACCCCAGATATCTGCAAAACAGATGACTTGTGATAACCCTTATGCAAAAAGATCTAGCAAAGGAAGCCAACTTTTGTTCTGTATGATAAGGTTGATCTATATAAACTGAGCCAACTGGACAATAGGGGTCAGTCTTGGGGAATAGCTCACTGTGCAGGTGACCTATGAACTAACGATTGACCCAGAGCTCTGTTAAGTTCTATTCTTGTGCTGTGTAATAAACTGATTGTTGAACCGAATACCTTCTCCTATCACTTCATTCAACGAGCACGCTGGACTCAGACGACACGTAGACTAAATTGAGGGTAGGGTAAAGCCAGAGTCCAACAATTTGGTGACCCTGACATGATGAAGATGGAGAAGTGACGGAAGAGAAAAAGACGACACAACGGTCGATTGTGGTGTGGTGATAACAACAAGTGGCCACTAAACAAAAGGAGGTAAGCAGACGCCTGTTTAAACGAAGTTCTGCTATTGGCAACGATAAAATTGTGTGTTGTCACTACTCTGCAAAAGTCCTAGTAGAAGCCAAGGAATAAAGCTTCAGGGGTTAGAGGCCCCTGTAGGTAACGGGGGTTAGAGTCCCCTGTAAGGAACGGGGGGGGGGGGGGGGGTTAGAGTCCCCTGTAGATAATGGGGGGGGGGTAGAGTCCCCTGTAGAAAATGGGGTTAGAGGCCCCTAGTAGAGATCTCGACATATAAGTTTAGACACTTGGCCAAATAGAATAAGGTACATTGTGTTATAGTTATTTGGTTTAGTAGTGTATAAAAAGTATTTGTTTAAGGATCGTGTATCATAGTAGTGTATAATAAGTATTTGTTTAAGGATCGTGTATCTTAGTAGTGTATAAAAAGTATTTGTTTAAGGATCGTGTAACATAGTAGTGTATAATAAGTATTTGTTTAAGGCTCGTGTATCATAGTAGTGTATAAAAAGTATTTGTTTAAGGATCGTGTATCATAGTAGTGTATAATAAGTATTTGTTTAAGGCTCGTGTATCATAGTAGTGTATAAAAAGTATTTGTTTAAGGATCGTGTATCATAGTAGTGTATAATAAGTATTTGTTTAGGATCGTGTATCATAGTAGTGTATAATAAGTATTTGTTTAAGGATCGTGCATCATAGTAGTGTATAATAAGTATTTGTCTAAGGATCGTGTATCATAGTAGTGTATAATAAGTATTTGTCTAAGGATCATGTATCATAGTAGTGTATAATAAGTATTTGTCTAAGGATCGTGTATCATAGTAGTGTATAAAAAGTATTTGTTTAAGGATCGTGTAACATAGTAGTGTATAATAAGTATTTGTCTAAGGATCGTGTATCATAGTAGTGTAAAAAAGTATTTGTTTAAGGATCGTGTATCATAGTAGTGTATAATAAGTATTTGTTTAAGGATCGTGTATCATAGTAGTGTATAATAAGTATTTGTTTAAGGATCGTGTATCATAGTAGTGTATAATAAGCATTTGTTTAAGGATCGTGTAACATAGTAGTGTATAATAAGTATTTGTTTAAGGATCGTGTATCATAGTAGTGTATAAAAAGTATTTGTTTAAGGATCGTGTATCATAGTAGTGTATAAAAAGTATTTGTTTAAGGATCGTGTATCATAGTAGTTTATAATAAGTATTTGTTTAAGGATCGTGTAACATAGTAGTGTATAATAAGTATTTGTCTAAGGATCGTGTATCATAGTAGTGTATAATAAGTATTTGTTTAAGGATCGTGTAACATAGTAGTGTATAATAAGTATTTGTCTAAGGATCGTGTCACATAGTAGTGTATAAAAAGTATTTGTTTAAGGATCGTGTATCATAGTAGTGTATAATAAGTATTTGTCTAAGGATCGTGTATCATAGTAGTGTATAATAAGTATTTGTTTAAGGATCGTGTAACATAGTAGTGTATAATAAGTATTTGTTTAAGGATCGTGTAACATAGTAGTGTTAAATAAGTATTTGTCTAAGGATCGTGTAACATAGTAGTGTATATTAAGTATTTGTCTAAGGATCGTGTATCATAGTAGTGTATAATAAGTATTTGTCTAAGGATCGTGTATCATAGTAGTGTATAATAAGTATTTGTTTAAGGATCGTGTAACATAGTAGTGTATAATAAGTATTTGTCTAAGGATCGTGTCACATAGTAGTGTATAAAAAGTATTTGTTTAAGGATCGTGTATCATAGTAGTGTATAATAAGTATTTGTCTAAGGATCGTATATCATAGTAGTGTATAATAAGTATTTGTTTAAGGATCGTGTAACATAGTAGTGTATAATAAGTATTTGTTTAAGGATCGTGTAACATAGTAGTGTATAATAAGTATTTGTTTAAGGATCGTGTAACATAGTAGTGTATAATAAGTATTTGTCTAAGGATCGTGTATCATAGTAGTGTATAATAAGTATTTGTCTAAGGATCGTGTATCATAGTAGTGTATAATAAGTATTTGTTTCAGGATCGTGTATCATAGTAGTGTATAATAAGTATTTGTTTAAGGATCGTGTATCATAGTAGTGTATAATAAGTATTTGTTTAAGGATCGTGTAACATAGTAGTGTATAATAAGTATTTGTTTCAGGATCGTGTATCATAGTAGTGTATAAAAAGTATTTGTTTAAGGATCGTGTAACATAGTAGTGTATAATAAGTATTTGTTTAAGGATCGTGTATCATAGTAGTGTATAATAAGTATTTGTTTAAGGATCGTGTATCATAGTAGTGTATAATAAGTATTTGTTTAAGGATCGTGTAACATAGTAGTGTATAATAAGTATTTGTTTAAGGATTGTATATCTTGGGTAATAGTTATTTGTTAAGTATTGTGTACAGTGTGCCGCTGGTGTTTATTATAACATGTGAAGGGTCGAAGTAGATTGCAGGGTGGCAAAATCCTACCAGGGGAGAGACCCATTGAAGTACGAAGTCTGACGGGTTAAAAATCGGAACGCAAGATGGAAGGAGTAATTGGGGATGTATGGCAAAAGTTCGGGGAAGACAGATGGGTTCCCCCATCTGTAAACCGACAGTAGGAAAGAACAAGGAATCAATTACTGGGAGGATTACCGAAGGGAGAGGAGGTACAGGCTATGAAACGGTACGAACAGATATGGAAAGAGCTGCAGAGTCAGGGGAAGGTACCGCTAGGGTTTGAAAAGATCCGGCTTGTAAAGTTCTTGGGAGAAGCCAAGAGGAAAGCGGCAAAGGAGGTACAGGAACATGAGGCAAAGGGACAAGGATCTATCTGGAATAGAAGAAGGCTTAAACAGGAGAAGGAAGGGAAGGAACAGAGAAGGGCAGATTTACATAATATGACATTGGCTTGCATGGCTGTGGAAGCGAACCTTCAGCATGCTACTAAAAAGGCATCCCCTATCACAAAGGAGTCAGAGGATGAGGAGATCTTGACCTTTTTGAGTCAGTGTAAGGAGAGTTGGACGGATAAAGCAGGAGTACACCCAGCCATAGAACCCTTGCGGACTACAATATTTAAGTCTGCAGTAACGAAAGGGCTGCCAGCTGTAGTCAGGGAGGCGTTAGAGAATAACCCTGATATTCCTGGTTGCTCGACTGAGCAATGGGAAAAACACTTGGCCCATCACATGAAGCGTTATAGGGCTAAGCAAAAGGAGGACAAACAAATTATGGAGTCTGCACAAGTGCAACTCCTTAAGCTTCAATTGGAAGAGGCTAGGAAAAAGGCAAATGAGGCAAAAAAGAATCCCTCAAAGGGTGCGAACCAGATGATTCAGCAGCCACCGCAGCCACCACAAGGGAATAATATGAATTGGCACCTGGCCCCAAATTGGGCACCAGGTCCCACCTATGGGGGCAGGACTGGAGGTCCAATGGGGGGATTCCGAGTAAGAGGGAGAGGTTGGGGTGTTCCACGAGTGCAGCCAGCCGTATGTTTCGGATGTGGTCAAACAGGACACTGGAAGAGAGAGTGCCCCCTAGCATGGGGTCTGGACACTGGGGGAAGGGGATATGGACCACCACAATATGAGCCTTGGGTCCAGCCCCTGAGATCGTCAGTGCCACCCCCGGTACATCAGGCACTCCATGCGGCTCTAGCTCCGACGAGACAATTCCCATTGCTGACGGAGGAGGAGCAATTTTACCCACAGTGATGGGGCCCGAGCACCCAAAAGCAGGTTAGGTTGGCAGACCCCTTCCTGCAGATTAAAGTGATGGACATGGAAGTATCTTTTTTAATAGATACGGGTGCCAGATTTTCAACACTTACTGGCGCTGAGTTTCAATCTAAAAAGTCATCCTCTAGCGTCCAGTTGATAGGGTTCTTGGGTACACCAGAAAATCTGCCGTTTTCTACACCACTAGTCACTTCTGTGGCAGGACAGACTTTTGCACATCAATATATTCTGTCGGCAATGTGCCCTGCTAATCTTTTGGGCAGAGATCTGCTGGTCAGGTGTGGAGCATCGATCCTTTGCGGACCTAACGGATTAGAGGTCACCTTTCCAAATGGATATTCAATGAACTGTTCATTAACTACGCTTTGTTCCAGTTCTCAGATGTTTGTGTCAGCCGCTGGAGGATCCACGTCTGAGGGACTATGGGCCGACATTTACTGGGGGCTGCTGGAACCAGAGGACCCACAGAAGGGAGGGCTGCTAAAGCTTTATAATCAATGGAAGCCGTGAATCCAGACATTATACCCATATACCCCTCCCTCGGACCCCCTCCATGTTACCCTCTTTTACGATAGAGATGGGGATGAAATTTATCAGCATGCCTTTTATGCAGAGGTAGAAGGCATGCAATGGGAGATTAATTCGGACTACATAGTGGTAGGAAAGGAGGGAGTGGCCGCTACAGTGGCACTGACATCTGAGCAGCTGGAATGGTATGTGATGGCCGGTGAGGCCATTCCTTATGTCACTCTTGCAATTGGCACTAATCACCAGGCAAAAGATTTGGGACCGATGTGTCAGAACTTGATGTCCTTGAGGGACTGGTCCGACACTCAATTACCGACAGTGCAGTTCTATCTGGTCAGGCGTACAGGATTTTGTACCCTTCAAATGATCGGGTCCTCCTTGAGCATAGACAGATTGAACGCTTGCATGGTAGAGAAAGGATGAATCATCCCGACTCTGCCCCTATGTTAGATTCTATCCCTGAGGTCCTTTGGTCAGTGGGACCAGCAGACGTGGGTTTTTGCCAGCAGGTTGATCCCATAACATTTGAACTTTCAGATTATACTCCCATTTGGCAGACACAGTATCCCCATAAACCCGAGGCTGAGGTGGGTCTGGCAGATACCATTGATGGCCTTATGTATTCAGGGGTGTTGGAACATTCGTGTTCAAGTTGGAATACACCCATCTTACCTGTTCTGAAACAGGACATGGGCAAATATCGGATGGCCCATGACTTAAGGCGCATTAATGGTATTGTGCGAACACCCACAGTTCCAGTACCGAACCCATATACCGCCATGACTGCTTTAACTCCAGACCACAAGTGGTTCTCTTGTATAGATTTAGCGAATGCTTTATTTTGTTTGCCACTGGCAGAACAGTTTAGAGATGTGTTTTCCTTTACGTATAGAGGTATAAAGTTACATTATATTCGACTCCCGCAGGGCTTTATCTTATCCCCAGGGATTTTCAATCAGGTTTTGAAAGAACAGCTGGGGGGGGGGCGGTGGGGGGGGGGGCTAGTACTGCCATGTGGGGTAGTTCTGATCCAGTACGTAGATGATATCTTATTGGCAGCACCTGAGCCTGTCTCCTGTTTGGAGGCCACAAAACTCCTGCTAGTGCAGCTGTTCAAGGCAGGTTTTAAAGTCTCTCGTTTAAAGCTGCAATGTTACAGACAAGTGGTCTCCTTTTTAGGAAGAATGGTCTCAGCGAAAGGTACAGGGATATCCCCTGTGCATTGAACAGCGATATTACATCATCCAAAACCTAGGATAGTTAGGGAAATGCTTTCGTTTTTGGGTTTGACAGGTTATAGTAGGCAGTTTATCCCATCGTATGGTGAGTTGACACATCCACTGCGAACTTTGGTGAATGAGCAGGGGATGAGGAATCTGGGAGCTACACTTGATTGGACTGCACAGGCTGAGATGAGTTTTATTCTACTGAAGCAAGCTCTTACAACTGCTATAGATTTGGCGATTCCAAATTAAAGACACCCTTTCTTTTTGGATGTTTCTGAAAAAGCACACACAATTAATGGTGTTCTTTTTCAGAAAAAAGGGGGTGGAAGATGTGTGCTCATGTATGTGAGTATCACACTGGATCCGACGGAAGACAGACACCCACCATGTATGAGACATGCAGCGGGGGTAGCAAAGATTCTACAAAAGGTGGCACACATAGTGATGGGACATAGCCTGACGGTATTAACAATACATAGTATTGTAGCATTTGTGAGCTCGACAGCATTTACAATGACTTCGCTAAGGCAGATGAGACTAGAAAAGATCCTGAATGCTCCAAATGTTACGTTTACCCATGAAGGCATTAACATGGCAGACAATATGGGAGAGGGAGAACCACACTGTTGTGAAAAGAGGGTAGTAAAGGATATTAAAATAAGACCTGACTTACAGGCTACACCCTTGAGAGAACCAGATGAGACCTTATTTACAGATGGTTGTTGTTACACACACCCCACGGAGGGATTGAAAGCCGCCTATGCGGTGGTACGAAAAACTACAGGAGAATTTGAAGAAGTCATTACAGGGACGGTGAGAGGAAAGGAGTCAGCACAACTCACAGAACTACAGGGAATGATAGCAGCATTAGAATGGGCAGAAGGGAAGGAGGTCAATATATATACAGACTCGGCATATGTGGTAGGGACAATACAGGTTGAGCATTAGTCAATGGATTAGAAGTGGGTTTTTAACAGCAGCAATGACCCCAATTAAACACGAGAAGGACGTTAGGAAACTGGCTGAGGACAGGACCCTACAGAGTGGTGGAGAGGACGTCCCACGCGGTTCGACTACTGGGAAAAGGCGAGATGTGGTATCATTGGAGTCAGTGAACAGCAACGGACCCACCTACACGGACACTGGAACAGATTCGAACGGAGGTGACTGAGAACCTGTGAAGCAACTACGGACTAAGAACTTTTTGAACGGGTCCCTTTAAAGAGACTATTGGATTACAGTGACTGTATTTCAGTGTTTGAAGTGATATTTCTATATTGAAGTCAACAGAATTTAGGGGGCTGTGATGGACACTATGTGGGGACTATGGGTGATGTTGTTCCTAGCCCTTGAAGCATCTGGAGAAGGAAACAACTGTACAAAGTGTTTGTGGTCAGCCTGGGAGGCCCATAACGAATCGAAACAGTACTTTGCGGATTGGACTGACGTTCCTGAACACTGTGTTGGGGCCCCCACTGGACTGAAGTGTGTTCATAATGGCCAAGTTTGTGAGGTTAAGTTTAATAAGGGGTCGTTGATGCCAATCTTTGCCAAAACTCCTGAGGTCCCATAAGTTAACGAGTGGTTTGGTTGGTCTCATTTTCATGAGACCAAAAGGGGGACTGTTGGAATATAGGGGTTAATTAATCATAGAAAATATGTAGAATATATGCTTATGTACTATTCATTTTGTATACATGAATCCAGTACTATGTAACAATTTAATATTTATCTCATGGTGAAGGGAAAGAGTAATGTAAGTAAGGGGCAGCCACAGTATGTAGCAAAGTTGGCTGATTACAGTAGGTTTAGAATTGTCTGCTTCCAAAATACAAAAGAGAGAATATGTATGAAACAATTTAGTAGGAAGGTTAAGGCAAAAGGAGGTGTTGAAGAGAACAGCAGAAATTGGCCAGACAGGAACAGAATGGTGATTAGAAATATCTGGGGATGAATTAATTTCTGATCAAAACAACAGGATAGTCTGGCCTGGAGGATTAAGATGGAAGCGCTACACCCCAGATATCTGCAAAACAGATGACTTGTGATAGCCCTTATGCAAAAAGATCTAGCAAAGGAAGCCAACTTTTGTTCTGTATGATAAGGTTGATCTATATAAACTGAGCCAACTGGACAATAGGGGTCAGTCTTGGGGAATAGCTCACTGTGCAGGTGACCTATGAACTAACGATTGACCCAGAGCTCTGTTAAGTTTTATTCTTGTGCTGTGTAATAAACTGATTGTTGAACCAAATACCTTCTCCTATCACTTCATTCAACGAGCACGCTGGACTCAGACGACACGTAGACTAAATTGAGGGTAGGGTAAAGCCAGAGTCCGACATAAGAAAAATGGTCATGTTCTTGCGAATTTTTTAGTGTTTTGAAAAGGAAATGAGAAAAAGAAGTTTTACTGGAAGTATTTATTCGGACAGTTGAATTTAAGGAGAGCAGGTGTTCCATGCCTGGAAATGGTGTTATGTATGTTTTCAAACCTTTTGTGTCAGAGGGCTTGTTTCAGTAAAGGAGGGAGAATCAGAGGTTCCAGTTAAAATTCTAAGAGATACTGGAGCTGATCAGTCACTGTTGTTGGAGAATGTTTTAACTCTTGATCAAAAGACTGACCGGGAGACAATTTTGATTAGAGCTATTGGAGGTGAGGTAGAGTCAATATCTTTTCACAACATAGTGCTGAATTCAGAATTAGTCAAAGGAGCTATTTCAAAGTTACCTATGCAAGGAGTCTCATTCTTATTAGGGAATGATTTAGCATAGGATAAAGTTAGGTCAGTTTTGAGATTAACAAATAAGCCTAGTAAGGATGAGGTTGTAGAGGATTGTGAGATATATCCTGCATGTGCTGTATCAAGATCTTTTTCTAAGAAAATGATGAGAGCAGAGGAAGATCCAGTTGATAGAGACTTGCCCAGTACTTCTGAAATAGTCTAGAGGGAGCAAGTCAACTTTGAGAGTCAAGATTTCTCTTTGTCAAGGAAAGAGTTAATTGAGCAGCAAAAGACAATTGACTAAAGAAAAAGCTGTGAATGAGGAAGAGATTAAGTAAATGCCCTGTGGAACTGGAAGGATGAATTGTTAATGAGGAAATAGAGACCTCCTGTTGTTCCTGGAAATGAAGAATGGGTGGTTCTTCATCAGGTAGTCATTCCCTAAACCCTATTGGAATGAAATTTTAAATTTGGCCCGCCCATAGTACACATTTGGGCAGTCATCTTGGTGTAAAGAAAACCATGAATAAAATTTTGAAACAATTTTTCTGGCCTGCTTTGAGGAAGGATGTTGTGAATTGGTGTTGGACATGTCACCTTTGTCAGGTTGTGGGGAAACCTAACCAGGGTCTTCCGGTAGCTCCCTTGAAACCTATTGCTGTTGTTGGGGGATTGTATGGGTCCCCTGCCTAAAACAAAAGCTGGGAATCAGAACTTGTTAACAATTATGTGTAAGGTATTGAGATTTCCAGAGACTATATCATTAAGGATATTAAAGCAAAAACAATGGTAAAGGCTTTTGGGTTACCTAAAGAGATCAAGAGTGTTCAAAGAAGTAACAATGTTTGGGTTGTTTCAACAGTTGATTTATGAGATAGGAATTAAACAGATCACTTCATCTGTTAACCATCCTGAAACTCAGGGAGCTTTGGAAAGATTTTATTCTACTCTTAAAAATATGATGAGGGTTTATTGTCTGGAGAATGGGAAAGATTGGGCCGAAGGTATTCATTTACTGTTATTTGCAACAAGAGAGTCTGTGCAGGATTCACTAGGTTTCAGCCCTTTTGAAATTGTGTTTGGACATCAGGTTAGAGGACCTTTAATGTTGATAAAAGAACAGTGGGTTAATGAGGATGTGCAGTTGGACTTGCTGGATTATGTTTCTAAATTTAAAGATAGGTTACAAGAAATGTGGACTTTGGCTCAAAAGAATTTAACAATGGCTCAGGGTAAAATGAAGCAATTATTTGACAGGAAAACTCAAGTGAGGAATTTTAAAACAGGAAATAAAGTGTTAATTTTGTTCCCAACACATGACAATCCTCTTAGAGTGAAATTTTCTGGACCATACAAAATGAGATCAAAACTGAATGATGTTAACAATATGATAAACACTCCAGATCAAAGAAATAAAACTGAGATTTGTGATATAAGCATGTTGAAATCTTTGGCTTGGCTTCGCGGACGAAGATTTATGGAGGGGGTAAAAAGTCCACGTCAGCTGCAGGCTCGTTTGTGGCTGACAAGTCCGATGCGGGACAGGCAGACACGATTGCAGCGGTTGCAATATTATGAGGATAAAGGTAGTGGAGAACAGTCTGTATCAGAGGTGTTAGTTATTGGCAGGAATTTATGGATCATAAGATTATGGAAACAGAATCTTGTGAGGGTAACCTTAAAAAAACCATGTGGTTCCTGTGCACCTGAAAATCTGAAGGAAAAGTTAGGCCATCTTAAATCACAAAAACAGAAGAGTTGAGGATCCAAAATGGCAAGCTGGCAGGCTTGTTGAAAGACCCCATTTTGAAGATGGGTTGTGAGTTCTGATTTCAGCCTGTTCAAATCCTTGTAGTCCTTACTAGAGAAAATGGCTGGCTAGAGTGTTTCTCCTGAAATAAAGTGACCTGGAAGAAGAGATTATCATTTGGAAAACACATGATGGGGCGAGTTTCTTAAAGACACTGAAGTGACTGATTGGAGGAAGTCAGTCTGTGTGTGTCCAACAAGCAACAAATATCTCTCTGAAACCAAGAATCTTCCTGAGTGGTAACCATTTACCTTTAAGCACCAGAGCCTGGTGAAGAATCATAAATGTAAAATTCTAGGCACAGTATAAGAACTGCCAGATACCAGTGAACTCGAAGAAGTGAGATGTGAATGATTGGATTGTGAAACAAAGAACTTTCTTCAACATATAACATTACATGTGCGCTTAGAATTAGAAGGGAGTTAAGTTAATAGTAAAACGTTAAAGTTTGATCCTGTTTTTATGTTTAAAGAAAATTAAAAGCAACTTTTATTTAAATAACCATTGTCTTGGTGAATTTCTATTGCTGCTGGGTTTTGGGGTTCTCTGTTTTCGTAATACCTGTCAGCAGGGGCAGAGCTAGGGGAGTGAGAGGTAACTGATCCTCCACCTTTTCAGTCCAGCAGCGTCCCCGACCCCATGGCCCTCCACCCAGCATATTTTTGAACTGTGAGAACACAGCACCTGTCATAGATGCTGTGGTCTCAGTTCAAAAACAGGCACCACTAATCTTCTCTGCCGTCTCCTTGAGTGTGCTCCCTGCTGATTGGGGTATTAACTGGTGGGAATTGCATGCCGCACAAGCGTGAATCACCACGAACACAAGGCACAAAAAGAATTTGAGATTTATTTCTGAACAGTAAGTTGAAGAGGGAAAGCCCAAGAGGCCAGAGCTGTGAGTAAAATGTTTGCTTTATTTAAAAACTGAATTGCAAATTATGCTCCACAGTTAAGGTAGGCCGAGGAGAGAGTTTGGAGTCGTGCGTTGGGAGCTCCAGACTGCCAGGTGTGTATCTGTGGTAGTAGGCCAAGGGGAGGGTTCAGAGTTGGCGTCGGGAGCTTCAGTATGCAGGCCAACTGGCCAGGGGAGGGTTCAAAGTCGGGAGTCGGGAGCTCCGGTCACCAGATATCCTGACACCCAACTCTGAACTCTCCCCTCAGCCTACAGTGTAGCTCCAACGCCCAACTCTGAACCCTCCCATGTGTATCCCCTCAATAGTAGGCTGAGGATGTTTGTTATCTTGGTACCATGCCATTAGACTTCAGGCTCAAGGAATCATTCCAAATAATTCTACAGGAAGATTGCTTTGCCCTGTATGGTAGATCATTCAATGTAAGATGATGCCAGGACACAAGTGTGTGGTCATTTTCTTTGGTGGGAATTTTCTCTGCACAGATTGTCTACCATGTTTCCTCCATTAGTTCAGTTCCCACACTCTACAGGAACATCAATGGATGTTCACTAGCTCGAAGGAGGTGGGAGAGGTGTAAAAGAAGTCATTCATTGTTTTTTTCAAGGAAGGACAGAGGAGGGGCAAGAGGGCTGTCTGGGGGGGGAGGGAGGGAAGGGGTTAGGATGGAAGGGGAGGGAGGGAAAGGGGAGAGGGAGGGAGGGAAAGGGAAGAGGAGGGTGGAGACAGGAAGGGGTGGAGGAGGGCATGGAGGTTTTGTGCACTAGTTGCAAAACCTGTATGCGTGTGCCCAGCTGTGGTTGTGGCGCCTTTTTTGCGTGCTTTTGCTCCCCTCAACATCAAAACGTGGCTATGCCACTGCCTGCCATAATGAGACCACACGTAACTTGGAAGACCGCCTTATGGTCCATCTCGGCAGGCATCAATATTAATCTCCAATATCCGGTATCCCCATACTCCTCCTTTTTCTCCGTTCCCTCAATTCCTCTGAACTTTCTGACTCCTTTTCTTTCCCCTGCCCTTCTCTTCCTTTCACCTATCAGAAAGCATCTTTCTCAGCCCTCCCTCGTCACCTCCTTTTGCTTCTTCTCCTCCTTTCTGTATCCCTCTGCAAGCCTGTGCTCCTTCCACCCCCACTCCCTCACTTCAGGTGTCCTCGGGGTGGGGGGGGGGATTCCTATCCCAAATGTCTACCACCTACTGCTTGCCATAGATTTTGCTTAACCTGCTGAGCTCCTCCAGCACTTTTGTGTGTTGCAAAAATTTGGCCAATCATTTCGAAGGAGGTGTCAGCTCCTGTGTCAGTTGAAGCAATGATGTGACCTATTTCAGGGTGGGATCAGCCACCAGGCAGGCTTGCACAGGGCCAGTGAAAGGAGAGTTGCCTGGACTCTGGTCACGATAAATCTTCTACATGTTTGCTTATCATGTGGTTCTCTGTACATTTTTAAATTCAAAGGAGGTGCCAAGAGGGTGAGACTTTTTCTGTGGCTGCTTGGATGGCATACAGAACCTAGTTGTTCACTGGAGACCAGAATCTGGAGCAAAATACAATCTGCTGGAGGGACTACAAGATCCGAGAGAGTAGGTTTAGGGCAGAGATGAAGAGGAACTGCTTCCCCCAAAGAAGAGGGAATCTGTGGAATTCTCCACCCAAGGAAACAACAGAAGCTGCCCCATTAAATATACTTAAAACACAAGGATAGATTTTTGCATAGTAGTGAAATTAAGGGTTATGGGGAACAGGCATGTAGGTGGAGCTGATCCATGGTCAGATCAGCCACGATCTCACTGAATGGTGGAGCAGGCTTGAAGGGGCCAGTGGCTTACCTACGCCTATTTCTTATTCAGCCCTATATTTCTTTAGTGTCTCTGATCAAGTGGGTAAGACCTGAGTGATCTCCTTCTGTATTTAAATAGACAGGTTCTACCTACCCACATACCCTGATCCAATCCTCCTTCCAGTTGATGCAGGACATTGAAGAAAAGTGCCACAAGGTTAGAGCATAAAATTACTTTATTTTTACATACACTTGATCTGGAAAAAACCACAAAAATCCTCCCAAATCACTTTCTTATCCCATGTATTTTAATAAAAAGAATATGCATTGCTTGCAGAAAGTGGTTTAACTATTTTAATTCAACTTTTCATAAAGTTGCAAGTTTTACCTACTCGACAGTAAACTGCAAAAGCTTCAGATATCTCCACGAGGCAATCACAGACCCCGAGGAGATTATTAGTGACTGAAGTGGCTCAAAGTGCAAATGAGACATTACAAATGGACAAACAAGAGAGGGTGCAGATGCTGGGACACTGGAACAACACACAATGTGTTGGAGAAACTCAGCAGGTCAGGCAGCATCCGTGGAGAGAATTCAGCAGGAATATTTCACATTATATATATCTGTCACAGGCACCATCTGACCCATTGAGTTCCTCCACCACTTGTGCTGTTACAAACATTTAGTCTTCCACAGAGGGGCGGTGCCTCGGGGGTTGAGTTTATGCAGGGAGAAGACTGCTAAGTTAATTTACTGTCCATCCCTCACCCTCTTGTGATCCGCCCTCCTCACTGCACCCAGAAATGCTAACAATAATGAAAATATTAACAAGAGATCATAAAGTTTTGGTATTTCAATGAATGATTGAAGTGATTCAGTAGTCAAATGCATTTCAAGTATAATCACATTGGAAGACCTTGGGTTACTTTGAGTAGAAAGAGACTGAAGGAACCGTACAGGTCTGATCCCTGGAGTCTTGTCTACCTTTCCCATGCTTGTTAACCTCCTCTGTGTCCTTGGTTGGAAAGAGCTTGGGTTTAAAATTCTCATCCTCATATTCAGGCCCTTTGGTGACCTGTCTCCCTATCTTTGATACTTCTGAAACATCAATTCTGTTTCCTAACCCATCTTCCACCGCCTTCACCTTCCCAAACCTCTCTCCGGGCCTCTTTCTGTTCCTCCAGATCCTCCTGGTCTCCAAGTAGATCTTGTTCTGCCAGTGTTCCCATGAAACTCACAGGCCACTGCCTCTGCCCTAGAGGGGCTCTGTAGGCATGAGCTGTAATGCTGCACTGCTATTCCTTGTGTGGTCCAGGATTTTCTCCGGACTGGATTTATGGTAATACATTCTACAGCACAAGGCTGTAATAATTTGGAAAGAAGACATTGAAAGCCATGTATGCACACTCTGCATGTCGTGTAACAATGTGTAGACTTGGATCACAAAGCTCAGCATTATGCTGCCCTTAATTTCCCCTTGTTAAACCTCATGGTGTTGCTCTCTGACCTCTGCTTCTCTCTCTTCACTGCAGTGGCATATCCAATGCTGTCAGTTTTCTGATGGGTGCAGTAGGTTAAAACTGCCCTGTCTCCCCTGGGAAACCAAAGTCAACCAACAGGTGCCTGTGTTGCAGTGAATTTACTGGTGTCAAGTTCAATTGACATGAAGTTTGAAAGACACCCTGTCTCTTATTACAGTCCTCAAAGCACATCATTGGGTGACTTCTGAGATGATTCAACAATTTTCATTGAGGCTTGGTATTGTTACAATGAATTGGACCCTAAATATGTGTCAGGATTGCTGGTTTGACCATCAAAAACTTAGAATGATTTTAAACCTCTATCTGGGCTAGATCTCTGTCTCTGTGTGAGATGACACAATGGATGTGGATTGCTTGACTGTGCTGGATAGGAACTCCCTGGGGTCCAGGGTTGATGATTCCCACCCTTCTATTCCCCAGTCCTGTCATCTCTCCCCCACCCCATCCTGCAACTGTCTCCCCCATTTGCTCAATGGATCCCCTCTCACAAACTCTCTATCCCCCTCAAACCTTTCAAGTTCTTGTCAACTGTACCAAGATGCAGTGATAATGTTTGTTTAGCGAGCAGGTCCAGCAAGACATACCGCACACAGCACAGCAGCAAGACACACTACAGAAGTGCAGAGTTAGAGGGAGATCAGTGGTATGGAGTGTGATTGGACAAGGCATGGTGGGGAGCCTATCCCTACTCCTGTAACCATTCACACAGCCCTCACCTCACTGGAAACCACAGCAACTGGAACACTCCACAAGAGAAGTCACATGGGCAGGTACTCACCTTTTTTAACCATTTACCCTTTCCAATGATCAAACCGTATTGGGGATGTAGCAGGTAGAATATCCGAGGTTGACTCTGAGGCAACCATACATCCCACATCACCTATCACTGGTATCAATGAATATTGGAAGCAATGTAGTTGAGACGTGAAGTCACTGAGTGTTACTGCATGGAAACAGACCCTTTGGCTCAACTTGTTCATGCTGATCAGTTTGTCTCCCTCTGAACCATCCTCATCCAGGCTGCCATCTAAATGTATTTTTAATGATGTAATTGCCCCCACCTCTACCTTATACCCACCACCCTCTGTGAGGAACAAGTGCCCCTCAGATCCTCTTTATATCTTTCCCCTCTCACCCAAAACTTGTGCTCTCTAGTTTTAGCATCTCCTACCCTGGGGAAAAAGCTGTGACTATCTTAACAATAGAACAGAGATAGACTGGAGAAGGGGATCTCAGTAAGATTGTGAAGAAATGGAAGCAGGAGGGGACCTTTCAGCTCCTTAAACCAGCTCCTCAACATGACTGGGTGATCATGTGTCTCAAGCCCACCTTCCTATCCATGTCCTAGTGGTTGGGTGGAAAGCAATCTGATCCCTGAACACGTTCAGTGGCTGAGCCTCCTCAGCCCTCAGTGAAGAGAGTTGATGAGAAATGGTTATTAGATAGAAAGGAGTGGGAACAAATGGCTGGTTCTTCAGATGGCACCGCAGCAATGGGTGCTATGGCCCTAGCTCTCCTCAGGTCGATGTTGTGGCTGATGGGACAAATATTTCATTGCCATTGTGGGCTCAAATGTATTCTGGATAGTGATGTCCATGTTATAATTTGAACTTGTAACTGAAATTCTTTTACATTGTATTCTCGCGATTTCTTTTAATAACTGAATAAACCACTTTTGGTAGAGGAACAAAAAAAAACTTTGATACAGAAATAAGGGGAGTGAGTGGGGGGATATAATGAGGCTCCAAGGGATAAGGACACCTTGAGTGAGAGGACAAGAAGGTGGCTGACAGAGTACTGCGTGGAAAGCTGTTAACTTTGCTGAACCATGTGTCACCTTTTATTTTTAAATGGGGAGAAACTTAGCACTGATGGTCAGGAGGACCAAGGTGTCTGTACACACCATTTACCGAAAGCCAATGGTACAGGAACGTGAGGTGGTTACAACAGCAAATGGTATGCTGGCCTTTATTATGAGAAGTGTTGAGAGGAGTAAAGATACTCCACTATTGGAGTAGGGCCTTGGTGAGTCACCAACTGGAGTATAGTGTTCTGTTTGGTTCCCTGATATATTTATTTATATATATAAAGACGCAGCTTCCATAGAACAGATTCAGCCAGGATTCCCAAAGCTCGTGACTCCTTCCAGGACCATTGGGTTTACCATTTCAGGAGAGAATGAGTGGATTGGCCAAATTTAAAAGGATCAGAGGGCATCTCACTGAAACTTCCAACACTCTAAAGGGCTTGGCAGGGACGATGCCACTTCTGGTCACAAAATAGAGGTGGGCCATCTATCGCTGAGAGACGAGGAGAACTTTCATCACTCAGTAGATGATGAATCTTTGGAGTTCTCCATCTTGGAGAGATGTGGAAGTTCAGGCACTGAATTCATTCAAAGCAGAGGTAATAGATATCTGGATCTGAAGGAACTAGCAGGAAAGACACCAGAAACACTAGAATCAGGAACTCAACAGGTCGAGCAGCAGTGTGGCAGATACAGAACGGTTGACACTTCAGGCCAGAACCTTCCATCAAAGCTCTGGTCCACAATGTTGACCTTTCTTTTCTTTCAGCCCACTGAGTTCCTCCAGCAGACTGTGTCTAAGGCTGAAATGAGTGTCCCACCCAAACCTGTGGGTTCACTAGCCCACTACTACAGTTTGGCCCATACTCAAGGCCATTATCATCTGAATCAGTCATCATCAGTGGGCATAAAGCATGCAGGGAATTCAAGCAAAGAGTTTGCATTTTGGTCCTCGAGTTGAAAGAAATCAATACATTCTAAGTTTACACGTGGGAGAATAAGGGTTAAGCACCATACAAAAAAGGTTATTTAAAAATAATTATTTAAATTACTGCTTGGTCACAAATAATATAGTAATAGTAAGAATTTTAATCTCTTGCAATGCTTTAAAAAGAGCTTCAAAGATATATTAAACGAGTGTTAATGATCTAAAGACCTCATCTTTTACCTTTCAGATTGAGATTAATAATCAGAATGGTCAACAATGATAATCATTTGTACAGAATTTCTGTCATTCTAGAGACGAGAGGTAGAGCTATGTCTGACTGCAGACTGTGTCATCTGCTGGAAAATACAATATCCCATCTAATAATTATTGGATCAAACAATCAATATGAGAGGTCAGGTGTGAAGAGATTATGATTTCACAGGAGGTTAAAGTGTCATTGGAAAAATAACTTTTGCATAGTCAGGAAATCCTCAATCATCCTTCATTTTGGCTCCTATTGATGTCACAAGGAAGAACTGAGCTGGACTGGTCCACGTGGAAGAACATCAAAAGGAAGGAGAGGAGGAGGAGGAGTCTTGGTGGGAAGCATCTTGCTGTTAGAACGTACCATGGAATTCAACCCCTCTGGGGTCCCCCTGATCTCCCACCCACCTTGTACATTTTTCAGGCCGGAAGTTAAATCTTGAGGTGGGGAGGAGTTCTTTAAAGAGTTGATGGGCTGGGGGAGAGGGGTGGTAGTTGGATGGGTAGAGAGGGCTAGAAAGGTGCCTTGTGCCTTTCCCAGGTGCCTGATTCCATTGCAGTTTCCTGCTGCAAGACAAGTCAGCTTCACAGCGCTGGCAGGCGTGTGCTTGTGCAGTGTGCATGCAGTAAGATCACCGGCTTAGAGTGCTGTTTCCGTTCGGCTTCTCCACAAGGAGCTCGATTTGACGTTCGGCTCAAAATCGATTCTTATCTGAGGCACAGTTCTCAGCGGAGTAGTTGGAGGGCTGGAAGCAAAGGGAAAAAGACTTCAATAAGCTAGTCACTGAATGACTGCTCATCCTCCATGCAGAGATGCCCCATTATAAGTTTTGAACCTAAACCATAGCACAGAGAGAGGTCACTGTAAGAAACATAGCAAATGGGACAGAAATGGGTCCTTTGGGCCTTCGTGTCTGCTTCATCATTTCTACCGCACGGAACAGGCCCTTCGGCCCAACTCATCCATGTTCACCAAGTTTGCATTCTGAGCTGGTCCAGTTTGCCTGCATTTGGTTCATCCTCTAAGTGTGATCTTACTAATGATTGTAACATGATGTCTGCACTCCTGTATTCAACACCCTGGATGATTAAGGCAAGAATGCCAAATGCCTGCTTGTCTACCTGTGTTGTCACTTCTATTGCATTGCACATTGACATAGTCAGCGTCCTGCCCAGTTCTGATAGCGAGGTTGATCAGCAGACTTACCTTGGAATGGAGATGGACTGGAAGAATGGGATTGGATCAACATGAAGTGTATCGCTCAATAAATATTGGTGGCTTTTCTCCTGAATTGAAAAGACACATGGTTTGTCATTTCAGTCAAAAATTAAGGTTATTTTTAAGTTTATATATACAGCACGTTCTAGCCCATGAGCCCATATTAACCTATAAACCCTGAACATTTCTGGAGGCTGGGAGGAAACTGGAGCACCTGGAGGAAATCCACGCAGTCATAGGAAGAACGTACAAACTCTTTATAGGCAGTGGCAGGTTCAAACCCAGGTTGCCTCCGCTGTAATAGCATTGTGCTAACCACTAGGCTGACTGTGCCATCATGTGGCAATACTTCACAGGACGCAGGCGTATAAGGAGAGCCTGCATCCCTTGGGGTTGAGTGTATAGACAGCTGCACAGACAAATGGATGTTGTCAGGCATTGGAGAAGATGTGAAGGGGGCATCCTGGGACAGTTCCAGGGATGTGGAGAATGAAAGAGATGAGGTTGTTCCCCCTCGGGGCAGAAAGGGTTAAGAAATTTAATGAAAGCATTCAAAATAGTGAGGGGGTAGCTCAGAACTGATACTGTGCAGGTGAAGGGAATGTTTCCACAGTTGCTGTGATTGCAAATGTGCTGCCTGGAAAAGTAGTGGCACCAGATTCATTTGTGAGTGTCTGAGGAAGAGTGGAGACATGCGCTAACTGGGGAGTGCTGAAAGCTCCCCTATGCACTGAACACCATGATTGTACCTCAGCTTCTTATTGTGCGGTGACCATGACTCAGTAATACATCTAAGAGCAAGAACATCTCCCTCGGTTCAGGAGAGGAGCTCGACCCACTGACTGTCCTTTTACATTCCTGTGAAGCTGCAGCCATGTTTGTTTTTCAAACCCTCAGATATGCTGTATCTGGTCAAAATGCTGCCAGCTTGGTGTCCTCCAACATTTTCTTTAGTTTTCACCACTGGGTTGTAAGCAATCTACATCTGGACAGTGAGCTGCCAACAGTTGTAGAGTCAGTCTTGTCATATTTTGACCAGAAAGTCTCCACAAAACTAAAAGCTGGGAGTTCAGATAAAGTGTAAAGCTGGGATAACCCATTTAATACCATGTGTCCAAGGGTTGTGTACAGGCCAGCAGACAGTGATTGGTTAACATTTATACCAATTACATGAGACTGGGAATTCAACAGATTTGTTTCCAGGGATGGCAGCACCTTTTGGAAGCTGAGGTGAGCATTTCCATGAATGATGATTTGAATTGACAAGTAGAACCCCAGAATTGTTTTGGAACAGATGATCTCCTTCCTGATGTGATCTTATACTTCCTGCTGCCGATACAATCCACCACACACTGTAGGACTAGCTTGGAAAACCATGTACTGAACATATATGTAAACGTGTTGTTGATGTACAGCTATGTCTCAGTGTAACCCCATTGCTGCCCTTTTATCTTTTATCTGTAAGCCGAGAATTCAATGCCATAGAATGGGGGACTGAACTAGGAGGTTGGGTATAGCATGCAGCTAGCTCCTCATGGATGTGTGGCCAGACACCAAGGACAGCATCAGTCAGCATGTAGATCCAGAATGGGCACCTGGTATCTGATGTCCATCCAATCCCAAGATGATCACTGTGTGAGATTATGAGACCTGGTGTTTGCCACTGGGGTTCAGCTACCAGACAGTTCCAAAAGGGTGGCACAGTTACCATAACGGGTAGGGCAATGCTATTACAGCTCCAGCGACCCTGGGTTTGAATGTCAGGAGTTTGTGCATTCTCCGTGTGGGTTTCCTCCAGGTCCTCCAGCTTCCTTCCACGTCCCAAAGGTGTATGGGGGTTAGTAGGTTAATCGGTCACATGGGTGAAGTTGGATGACGTGGATTCATGGGCAGGATGGGCCTGTTACTGTTCTGTATGTCTCAATTAAATTAAATTATTTAAAACTGCGCATCTGTAAATTAAAATTAAACTAAAATTGATCTGAAACCAATCAAAACTAGTTGAATGTAAGCAAAGCTGCTCATCGCACATTCAAAATTTACACCCCGACATCTTCAAGAAGGTGGTTCAGGCTGAACAGGGTAACATCCCTAACTGGGACAAGGGGATCTCAGTAAAAGACTTTTCTTAAAATTCCCATCCTATCAGGCGCTGAATCCTGGGTGTAGATATTAAACTCTTAGTGCACAGGCACTGTCTGAAGGATGGCCTGGGTCCAGGGTTGGGAGGAGGAGGGAGGGAGAGTGTTCAATGAAGTGAGTGCCCCCCAGTTGCAATATTTACCTGTTAACAAGGGAGCAAACGAGCAGAATGGCCTTTTGAATAGATCGGATGCTTCAGTCACATTAAGGAGCAATGATCACATAGGAATCCACCAGCCAAAATGGAATCCCTCATCACTGGTGGGAGTGAACCCTAGCACCCTCACCAGTAGGATCATGGCTGTGTGGTGCATGTGTCCAATAAATGATGTTCCTGCCAGTGTAGTTCTGGTTGCCCAGCTGTAGGAAGACATCAATAAATTGGAAGGGGTGGGGAGGAGATTCACCAGGATATTGCTAGGATGAGGGGTTGTGCAATGGAGAGAGGTTGGATAGCCTGAGTATTTACTCTCTAGTGCGAAGGAAGCTGAGATTTACAGAGGTTTATAAAATCTCAAGGGGCATGTATAAAGTGAATGTTCACAGTCTATTCCCGGGGAGGGTGAAGGTTTAACGAGAGAGGGGGGATCTAAGTGGGATCTGAGGGTCAACTTTTTCACTTACATCTGGAATGATCTGCCAGGGGAAGTTGTAGAAATGGATACAATTACAACGTTCAGAAGATATTTGGACAGATTTATGGACAGGAAAGGTTTAGAAGGATATGGATCAAATGGGACCAAGTTTGGGCCAAAGGACCTATTACTTATGCCATAGTGTACATGGCCATAGTTTTCTTACAAATGCCTGCACTCTACAGTGTGCAGAGGTTGCACATTTTCGAAAAGACTGCAGAGCATCAATTCACACCCCTGGACCTTTAGCAGTCACAAGCCACAGTTGGAGGTTGGATAGTGACTGCTTTCAAAAGCCATTGATTAATAGAGCTTGTGAATGAATTAGAGGATCCACTGACCTGAATAACAAAAGGAATGACAGCAAAAAGGAGACAAAAGTCAGAGCGTTAGCTTCTGCTGAGACCAGTTAACCTGATAATTGTTAGACACAGAGCTGTAACAGAACAGTTCACGTGAGCGCCACCAGGGTGCGGGGAGGGAGGGGAGAGAGGGGGTGGGGGGTGGGGGGGGAATGGAAAACAAAAAAGACACTGTTAAGATGTGAGATTTGGTGAGAGTAAGTGATCCCACTGACAGAATGGAACTCAGGCAGTGACAGGTTTTACTCACTGTTGGTAGATATTTTACTACCTAGGAAGGGTTCTTGTTCCATCATGTCCATTGGAATTTTAATTGCAGGAACTTTTCCTGAGTAATGGTAATCAGACTGTGAAGGAAATATTTACAATGCTTAAAAACAACGGATTGCATAAAAATAATGAAGGAAAATTAATAAACCATAAGCTGCTTCAGGGCAGTGAGGATTTGGTGTGCATGCTGGGCATGGGTACCAAATATCAAATTAAAGATCTGTATTTCTTCTAATTGTTTGTTGTGAGTGCTATTGTCTTTCAAAGGTTGTCAGGGCTATAATTTGAATACAGTTATTAGCCCCTTGGTTAATTGAAATTAATTCACTCAAATGAGAAGGTTTATAAGAATGCCACCAATTTATAGAGTGTTACCCTGTAATTCCACTCTCACGCAGGTTTCTGCAGGATGAACAGAATAGATACAGAAATATCACAAAAGGTTTTGCTGTGAGATGTTAGTTAGGACATCACATGCACGCGCACACACACACACACACACAAACACACACACACACACACACACACACACACACACACACACACACACACACACACACACACAAAGGATGGGTAGAGAGGTTAAATGATACTAGTGGGAAAAAGCATAATATAGATGTGTGTGACAACAGGGTTTGAGGATTACACAGACACGTGGCAGCGATACAACCATCAGGGTGGGAGGACAACATCTCCCTGGGGTCATGTACATAAAGGAGGATCTGAAAAGTGACACACTACTGGAAAACATTTTGGAAAGCAATACACAAACCCCAACACATGATTCCCAACGAACAAGTTACGTTGAGTTCCAGGCAATGCTAACGAACAAGAGACTACCAGATCTTGGCTAGGACTAGACAGATCCTTGATATCTGATGGTTCAATGTAACTTTGCCAATTCACTTATGCTATGGAAATTAATGATAATTTTGGTATAACTGATTGGGGCGCACACAGAACAAAACAAAAGCATTAAAGTTGAGAACCAGAGCCGGAATATTCAATGATGACATCAGCAACACTGACTCTGGGGAGGAAGAATCTGGAACTCTTACTTTGTTACAGGGATGACAATTTGAACTCTCATCTACCATCCCCCAAAAAACCTGACTTCTTAAGTCTTGAGGAAGAATTTCTACCTATTGTTTTCCATGGTTGCTGCCTGACCCGCTGAGTTCATCCAACGTTTTGTGTGTTGTCCTCTCAACATCATTCCAGTGGGAACACCAATGAAAGAGGACTTGACCACAGTTCTCTCCTCTGGGTGAGTTTGCAAGTTTTAAAAGACAAACTGTGATTGGTTGAATTTCTGGATGATGAACTAGATCAATCTGTGACTGGTGAAGCTAGAGGAAATAGGGTTAAGGTGAGAGGGGAAAGATTTAAAAGGAATCTGAGGGGAAATTTTTTCCACAGCAGAAGGATCTGCCAGAGGTGGATACAACTAGAATGTTTGTAAGATAGGTGCATGGATAGGAAAGGTTTAGAGGGATATGGGCTGAAAGACTAGCTTGGTTGGCACTGACAAGTTGGGCCGAAGGGCCTGTTTTTGCATTGTAGTGCCTGATGACTCAAAGAGCATTGATGGAAATACTTGAGGAGAAACCGGTCAGAGGGCTGTTACCAGAGGACAGATTGAAAAGGGGAGGACTTCCTCTCCTTGAATGCGCATGCTGCCTAAGGGCAAGGGTGAACGGATTTAGTGGGAGCTTTCAAATGACTTGAAAAGCAAAAAAAAAACATTGTAGGAAAAAAGCAGACATATTCAGAAAGCCTGTTGACATTTCCCTGCAGTGTAAAGACTTGAAATCCAACAGCAAGATTATTGCCCTAAATGGGGAATACATAGTCAAGTGTTTCAGTTGGGGGTGGATTTGGAGGATTAGTTTAAGAACCATTTGCTGTGTTACTTGCCCACTGATCAAACATTCCTTACATCTTCATTATCGCTGTCAGCACTCAGCTTCTTGCTTTTCTTCTTGTCATCTTCCTTCTTTTTCTTATCCTTCTCTGGGATGACATCGTCTAGGAAACTGAGGTCATGCTGGGTGAAGATGTAGTCCATCGCCTTCCTTACAGCGACCAATGCCAGGATCTGTAGACACCAAGGGTTTCCCATTGGATCAATCACTGGTAAGGCTGATAATTGAACCCCAGCCAGATCACAATCGCACACCACAGGCTCTGCTAGGGTCATCCAACCTGGAAACCACTGTGAACTGGGCTTCACAACTCCAATCCAACCAATGGTGTCTCTGCTGCTTTATCTATCCACTGGGAGCCGGGACTATCATTATAAATCAGCGGTGAATGAACAGGAGGGTGCAAGAGATTTCCATAGGTGTGTGAGAGATTAGTGTAGGTTTGTGTGAGATTTACATAGGAATGTGGGAAATTTCTGAGTGTGCGAGAGATTTACAAAAGTGCGCGTAAGATTTATGTGGGTGTGTGGGAGATCTACGAGGTTGTGTGCAAGAGATTAACGATGGTGTGTGGGTGATTTACAAGCGCGTAAGAGATTTACAAGGAAGTGTGTCAGATTTAGGTGGGTGTGTGGGAGATTTACAAGTGTGTTGTCAAGATTAGAAAAGTGCAGCTGAGTGGAAAGGTTGGATGATCTGGAGTTGGGTTCAGAGGGTGAGTGGAAACTTAACTGAGAAGCATAAAATATATGATAGGCATGAAGAAAATAGAGAGCAACTGTTTATTTTAGAAGAGGGGTCAAAAATTAGCAGGAAGGGTTGAAAGCAATTAGCAGAGGAATTAGAGAGAAGGAAAGAGGGGGTCGGAGCCTGGGTTGGAGTGTTACATCCAGGTGAAGGGACAGTTCCATATTTAGCTTCTCAGAGGCCTTTCAGTGGGAAGAGTCATTGCCTCACCGCTCCAGAAACCCTGGTCCGATCTTGACCTCGGGTGCTGTCTGTGTGGAATTTGCATGCTCTTCCTGTGACCATGTGGGTATCCCATGGGAGCTCTGTTTTCCTCCCACGTCCCAAAGATGCGCGAGCCAGACAGTTAGCGGTGGTTTGAATAAATGGGTGGTAAAATCGGGGCGAGTTGATGGGGATGCAAGGAGTGCAAGGTACATTCGAGCCCCACGGATTAACAGCAAGGAGACCCGTTGAGCTTCTCCTCCATTGGATGATCCATATTCCTTCCTGCCCACCCAGGTCCACCTTTTATCCCCTCTCATTCTTTAAGAACCAATTTCCCTCTGCCTTAAGAGCACTCAAGCTTCCACCATCCTCTGAATTAAAAAAGGTTCACGCCTTTAGGAGAAAGATTTCTCCTCATCTCGGACTTGAGCCCTAATTTTTCAACAGTTCATGATGGTCTGGGAGAGGAATTGTTCCCGATTCACTGTCAACACCCCTCCAGTTCGATCCCTCTCAATCTTGTGGAATGAGGTTGGGGTTTTCCAACCTTTCCTCTGAAGCTTCTGGATGATGGGGTAGGTGGGGGGTGAGGGGTGTGTTCATCTTGCTGGCCTTGGGAGATGGGAAGACCACGGCTGTTTGGGAGAAATGAGAGTCCGAACATTCTGCAGGTATGGAAGGACCTACCATGACTGGAAAGATGATGGCGGCTACAGTTGACTTGAGGACCCACAGCATGGTGAGGCAGATGACCTGAATGAATGTGAAAAGGTGGACCCGCCTCAGGGGCACGTGTCGCAGGTAGATGAAGTCAGGCTGGTGTTTTGCAGGCATCAGCAGCAACTTCAACCGGTCCATGAACTGAAATGTTAAAGCAGAAACCTTAAGCTCAGGCTGTTCGATACTCACGGAACCCAGCCTCACCTCGGGGACCTGAGGCCTCTTCTCCCTCGACCAGATACCAGCCAGGTGTGCGATGGAAGACCTGGCTGAGTGAAGCCCCAAAAACTGGGCAAAAGCTTAAGACCAGGACCAACCAAGCTTGACCCACTCACTGCTTGTCAGAAACATGAGGCCATTCGACTCGAGCCTGCCCACCACACAAGATGGTGGACTCAGCTCGATATACCCTCCCGCTACCCATCATCCCTAACTCCTCATTTCCTCAAAAGTCTATCAGAACACTCATTCTCTAGCACAATGGGTGAAAGGTGTTCCATCCACAAATAAACACCACAGTCGCCAAACCAAACCACCTGACACTAAAAAATCTTACATAAAAATATTACTGATAGAGGGTGTGTAAAAACACCAAAACAGGTCTTTTACCCATCTAGTCTGTGCCTAGTCTCATTGACCTGTACCTGGACAATACCCCTCCCATTCAAGTACCCATCCAAATTACAGTTGTATGATCATATCCTAAAGGGTTATTAAAGGAGATGTACAAACACCATGATTAATAATACTGGATGTTAGTTTGTGAAAATACATTGAAAAATATCACTGACAGTGATGTGCAAAGATGTGATATTGTATGCCAAGGTCCATTTGTGACCAGATATGGTTATAGTACTGGTGCAGCTCCTGATTGTGGAGACAGTGGCTCTAGTGGCTGGGTTTGGGGATGACTGTGTTTGGAGTTGGCTGGGTTTGGGGACGGCTGGGTTTGGGGACGGCTGGGTTTGGGGACGGCTGGGTTTGGGGACGGCTGTGTTTGGGGACGGCTGGGTTTGGGGACGGCTGGGTTTGGGGACGGCTGGGTTTGGGGACGGCTGGGTTTGGGGACGGCTGGGTTTGGGACAGCTGGGTTTGGAGTCGGTTGGGTTTGGGGATGGCTGTGTTTTGGGATGGCTGGATTTGGGGACAGCTGGGTTTGGTGACGGCTGGGTTTGTGGACGGCTGGGTTTGGGGACAGCTGGGTTTGGAGACAGCTGGGTTTGGAGTCAGCTGGGTTTGGGGAATGGCTTGGTTTGAGGAAGGCTGGATTGGGGTATGGCAGTTTTTGGGGACAGCTGGATTTGGGGATGGCTGGGTTTGGGGCACGGCTGGGTTTGGGGAATGGCTGGATTTGGGGAATGGCTGGGTTTGGGGAATGGCTGGGTTTGGGGAATGGCTGGGTTTGGGGACGGCTGGGTTTGGAGCAGATGGGTTTGAAGTCGGCTGTGTCTGGGGACGGCTGGGTTTGGGGATGGCTGGGTTTGGGGACGGCTGGGTTTAGAGATGGCTGGGTTTGGAGTTGGCTGGGTTCGAGGAAGGCGGGATTGGGGGATGGCAGATTTTGGGGACAGCTGGGTTTGGGGACGGCTGGGTTTGGAGTCGGCTGCGTTTGGGGACATCTGGGTTTGGGGACGGCTGGATTTGGAGATGGTTGGGTTTGGAGTCGGCTGGGTTTGCAGTCGGCTGGGTTTGCAGTCGGCTGGATTGGGGAATGGCAGTTTTTGGGGACGGCTTGGTTTGGGACGGCTGGGTTTGGGGACGGCTGGATTTGGGGACGGCTGGGTTTAGGGACGGCTGGGTTTGGAGTCAGGTGGGTTTGATGTCGGCTGGGTTTGGAGTCGGCTGGGTTTGGAGTCGGCTGGATTTGGAGTCGGCTAGATTTGGGGGACGGCTGGGATTAGGATGGCTGGGTTTGGGGGACAGCTGGATTTGGAGGACGGCTGGGTTTGAGGATCGGCTGGGTTTGAGGATCGGCTGGGTTTGGGGAATGGCTGGGTTTGGGAAATGGCTGGGTTTGGGGAACGGCTGGGTTTGGGGAACGGCTGGGTTTGGGGAACGGCTGGATTTGTGGAACGGATGGGTTTGGGGAACGCAGGGTTTGGAATCGGCTGGGTTTGGGGAGACTGGTTTTGGAGTCGGCTGGGTTTGCTGATGGGTGGGTTCGGAGTCAGCTGGGTTTGGGGACGGCTGGGTTTGGGGACGGCTGGGTTTGGAGTTTGCTGGATTGGGGATGGCAGTTTTTGGGGACGGTTGGGTTTGGGGACGGCTGGGTTTGGGGACGGCTGGGTTTGGGGACGGCTGGGTTTGGGGACGGCTGGGTTTGGGGACGGCTGGGTTTGGGGATGGCAGGTTTTGGGACAGCTGAGTTTGGAGTCGGTTGGGTTTGCGGATGGCTGTGTTTGGGGATGGCTGGATTTGGGGACGGCTGAGTTTGGGGACGGCTGGGTTTGGGGACGGCTGGGTTTGGGGACGGCTGGGTTTGGGGACGGCTGGGTTTTGGGACGGCTGGGTTTGGGGATGGCTGGGTTTGGGGACGGCTGGTTTTGGGACAGCTGGGTTTGGAGTCGGTTGGGTTTGGGGATGGCTGTGTTTGGGGATGGCTGGATTTGGGGACGGCTGGGTTTGGGGACGGCTGGGTTTGGGGACGGCTGGGTTTGGGGACGGCTGGGTTTGGGGACGCCTGGGTTTGGGGACGGCTGAGTTTGGGGACGGCTGGGTTTGGGGACGGCTGGGTTTGGGGACGGCTGGGTTTGGGGACGGCTGAGTTTGGAGACGGCTGGGTTTGGAGACAGCTGGGTTTGGGGAATGGCTGGGATCGAGGAAGGCTGGATTGGGGTATGGCAGTTTTTGGGGACAGCTGGATTTGGGGATGGCTGGGTTTGGGGCATGGCTGGGTTTGGGGAATGGCTGGGTTTGGGGAATGGCTGGGTTTGGGGACGGCTGGGTTTGGAGCAGATGGGTTTGAAGTCGGCTGTGTCTGGGGACGGCTGTGTCTGGGGACGGCTGGGTCTGGGGACGGCTGGGTCTGGGGACGGCTGGGTCTGGGGACGGCTGGGTCTGGGGACGGCTGGGATTGGGGACGGCTGGGTTTGGGGACGGCTGGGTTTGGGGACGGCTGGGTTTGGAGACGGCTGGGTTTGGGTACGTCTGGGTTTGGGTACGTCTGGGTTTGGGGACGGCTGGGTTTGGGGACGGCTGGGTTTGGAGACGGCTGGGTTTGGGTACGTCTGGGTTTGGGTACGTCTGGGTTTGGAGACGGCTGGGTTTGGGTACGTCTGGGTTTGAAGACGGCTGGGTTTGGAGACGGCTGGGTTTGGAGACAGCTGGGTTTGGAGATGGCTGGGTTTGGAGATGGCTGGGTTTGGAGACTGCTGTGGAGTCGGCTGGGTTCGAGGAAGACTGGATTGGGTGATGGCAGATTTTGGGGAATGCTGGGTTTGGGAACAGCTGGGTTTGGGGAACGGCTGGGTTTGGGGAACGGCTGGGTTTGGGGAACGGCTGGATTTGTTGCCCAGAGATGCAGTCACTATCTGACTAAGATCCCTTACAATTCACAAATCCATCATACTGAACAAGAGTATGGGGTGCAGAACAAGACATCTGAAGGGCTCTATGGAATGTGGAAAGCTTTCTGACAGCTGGCACAGAATAAAAATTGGTTGAATGGCCTCTTCCTGTGCTCTGTTTTCTTCTCTGGTGGCACTAAACAGTGGCAGTCATGCAAGCGAAAAGTTGCATCAGTGTAGGAATTTATAAAACAGCAAACCTGACAATAGGTAGCTTCACTAACCAATGGCTGCAGGTTGAAGTCATGTGGAGTTTTAGGCTGAAAACTCTGATTATGTTCTCTCTACAATTGCTATGTTGGCTAATAATTACCAGGTAGTTTCCCTGGAACCAAAGCTATGTGTACTTACCTGCACACCATTCAGGGAAGCAACACCCATGTACAGGAAAACTCCATAAAGTACAGGCATTGGGATGAACTAGAAAGAAGCAAGAGAGAAGTCAGTGAGACACAGGGTGGGGGCACAGACATTCCAGATCAGTGCTGAGCTGAGGGGGTGTGGGGGCTGGTGGTGCAGTGGTGGGGTTTGGTGAGTGGGGGGAGGGAAGGCTGCAGTGTCAAGAGTTTAAACTGTCGCTCCAAATGGTCTCTGAGCTCCATTTTAAGGATCACACAGGAAGAAAAGGAGGATTTGTTTGCTGATTGCACATGGGCGACTGTGGATGCTGAGAATTTAAATTTTTTAAAAACCCAGTAACAGACCCTTCTGTCCCATGAGCCCAAGCAGCCCAATTGCACCCATGTGTCCAATTAACCTACAAATCTGAACTTTTTGGAGGGTGGGAGGAAACTGGAGCTCCTGAAGGAAACCCACACAGAGAAGGGAGAAAGTATTACTCCTTTCAGATAGGACCTGATTCAAACCTGGGTGGCTGGCATTGTAATAGCATTCTGCTAACCATGAATCTTGATGGAGGATCCCAACTTGGAATGTGGACCATGTGGTGTCTCCCACTGACGCTGCTCGACCACTGAGCATCCCCAGCAGGCCCAGGTTTGGGCTAATGTTTATTCTCAAACAATCTGCTGTCTGATTACCTTCATTTTTGATCCCCCACATTTCCAAATGCACCCCACTGCCCCCGCAATATTTCATTGAAATTAAGTTCATAAGTCACTTTTCATACATCCCTGAGGCAGTAGCAAACAACTGCCACAAGGAGGCAGGAGTGCAGTAGCAATGAGAAAAAGTTTGTACAAAGCAACTGTTTAGTTTCTGCTGCCGCTCTGTGTGTGGGTGTGTGTGTATGCGCATGTGTATTGGTGTCTGTATGCGCATGTGTGTGTGTGGGTGCCTGTGCTGTGTGCATGCGCATGTGTGCGTGTGTGTGTATGCACATTGTGTGGGTGTGTGTGCCTGTGTGTGGGTGGGTGTGTGCCTGTGGGTGGATATGTGTGTGAGAGAGAGAGTGTGTATGTGTGTGCACGCGCGCGCATGTCTCATGTAACTATTTTCCAATTCAATTCATGAGAGAAGTTAAATGGTGTTCACCTGGCAATGGACTTGAAAAAGGAATCAGTGGTATCAAGTGACACACAAAGGATTACCAATGGGTAATTATCAGGTTATTTGCAGCACTCAGGAAGATATGATTCTTTATTAATGAATGCTTAAGTGAAGTACCTTTAGAATGGGAGCCATAAAGACAGATACACCAGTCAGAAGGAAAACAAAAATTCCGGTTACTCGTTGTTCCCTGGAAAAACAAAACAACAAGTGAACAGGAAAATAGACTTGAATCAAACTGAATTTTACAAAACAGGTATTGTAGCCGCTGTCTGCCCGGTTCACAACAAATTGCCCAGTTTACCAGGAAATGCCTGGTTCACCAGAAACATCCTGGTTCACCAGGAACTGCACTGCTCACAAAGAATTCCTCATGGACTGCTGAGGCCTGTGGAGCATGGAGAGGTACCGTCACTGGTGACAAAGACAGAGATGCAAAAGCCCCATCTGATTCTCCACCTGGGACTCACCCAACTGGGATTCCACCTGGGACTCACCCAACCTAAGGGAGTCCAGCACAGTCAGACCAGATGTCATTGAATCACAGGGCATGGAAGGAGAGACGCTTATGCTGACAAAATGCCCCACCCACATTAGTCCCACCTGCCTGCCTTTGACCCATATCCCTCCAAACCCATCCTATCCATGGATCTGTCCAAATGATTCTTAAACATTGCAACAGAACCTGCCCCAACCACATACTCCGGCAACCCATTCCATACACCCATCACCAACTGTGTAATAAAATTACCCCTCAGATTCCTGTTAAATCTCTTCCCCTCACCTTAAACCTCTGATTCCACTACTTTGGGCAAAAGTCTCCCTGCATTCATGTGATCTATTCCTCTCAAGATTTTGTACATCTCCATGAGTTCATCCCTCATCCTCCTGCACCTCAAAGGATAAAGCCCCATCCTGCTTGACATCTCCCTGGAGCTCAGGCCCCCGAATTTACATCCTTGTAAATCTTCTCTGCACCCTCTCCAGCTCGGTATCTTTCCGCATAACTGAAACACAATACTCCAAACTGGTCTTTAACAGGAGACATTAACCAGGCCCAACCTCCCAGATGAATACTCCTGAGTCATTGTCGACGGGAGTTTCAGGAGGCTATCCCTAGTCTCCTTTGCTAACATCAATGAGCACAGACAGACTGCAGGTTATCTCAGTCCCTCTGCAACCTGAATGGTAATGTGGTAAAATAGAGAAGCAAATGTGCAGATGACACAAAAATTAGAGGTGCAGTGGACAACGAGGAAGGCCTTTCAAAGTTTGCTGAGTAATCTGCACCAGCTGGAAAAATGGGCCGCAAAATGGCAGATGGAATTTATTATGGATAAGCGTGAGGGTTTGCACTTTGGGAGGACAAACATGGCATTGGCATAGGTGCTAGGCCAAAGGGACCATTTCAATGCTCTGTGACTCGATGACGTCTGGTCTGACAGTGCTGCACTCCTTAGAACATGGTAAATGGTAGGGCAATTAGGAGTGTGGTAGAACAGAGGGATCTGGGTGTACACATACATAATTCCTTGAAAGTTTTATCACATGTAGATAGGGTTGTTAAAAGAGCTTTTGGCACATTGAGTACAGGATGTTATGTGAAAGTTGTGTAAGACATTGGTGCGGCTAAATTTGGAGTATTTTGGGCTGTTTTGGTCACCTAACTACAGGTGCGATATCAATAAAATTGAAAGAGGGCAGAGAAGATTTACAAGGATGATGCCGGAAGTTGAGCAGCTGAGATATGGGGAAAGGTTTTACACGTGAGGACTTTATTCCCTGAAGCATTGGAGAATGAGGAGATATTTGATAGAGGTATACAAAATTATGTTGATGAAGTAAATGTAACCAGGCTTTTTCCACTGAGGTTGGGTGAGTCAAAAACTAGAGAACAAGTTGAGGGTGAAAAGGGAAATGTTTAAAGGGAATTTTAGGGGGAACATCTTCACGCAGAGAGTGGTGAGAGTGTAGAACAAGCTGGCAGCAGAGGTGGGAAATGTGGGCTCGATTTTGACATTTAGGTACAGGGAAGGCGAGGGTATGGAGGGATATGGTCTGGATTCAGGTCAATGGGACAAGGTAGAAAAATAGTTTGGCATGGACTGGATGGGCTGAAGGACCACTTTCTGTGCTGTAGTTTCCCATGGTTCCATGATATAAATCCCAAATCACTGCCTCCCCACACAATAGAGGAAGCAGTGTTACCGACCTGACTCCCAAGAACTTGGGCAGCTCCCCGGGGGCTGAAGTCTCGGTCTCCATCTTCAAGCTGTCGATGTGTGCGATGGAGATGACAGTGGCTGCCACATACCAGGGCAACCCCAAGAATGAGCAGATCCCCATGAGGATTGCCACCCAGAACAGGTCGAGGTGATAGCCTGCGCCTTTCTAGGAAAATGGAGAAAGCAAGACTCCATGTCAGAGTTCCACGAGTGACAACAGATGCTGGGATCTGAAGCTACACCCAACTGCTGGGGGAACTCGAGCAGTGCCTATGAGAGAAAATGACCCGGGCAACGTTTCGGACTAGAATCCTTCATCAGGACCGAGAGCACAGAGGGGAGGTGGACAGCAAAAAAGGACAGGGGCCAACGGTGGATTGGGGAATCATGGAGGGACATCAACTGTCCATTTTCTCCAAACCTCAACTGTTCTGTTTCTCACTGCCTCCACACCTCTCTGTCGTTCTCTGTAAAGGGTCCTGATATGAGACGTTGATTGATCACTTCTACCCATGAATGCTGCCTGGTCTGCTGAGACCCTCCAGCTTGTTATTGTTTGGCAGTTTGGCAGGAGAACCATGCAGCAGAACCTTGTGGGAGAACGGTGCAGCAGAACCTTGTGAGGGAACCGTGTGGAAGAACGGTGCAGTGGGAGAATCATACAGGAGAACTGTGTAGCAAAACCCTGTGGGAGAACTGTCAGGAGGACTGCACAGGAGAACTGTGCAGAAAAACCCTGTGGGAGAACTGTGTGGGAAAAGCATGCAGGAGAAGCATGTGGTATTCAGATGTTTTATCTCTGGCAGGGCCTCAAGATTTGTGGCAGGAATCGTTTCAGCACCTTCATGAGAAAAAAACTTCAGGACAGCTGACCTGTCCGATAATGTGGCCTGCTGTAGTTCCTTGCCACTCTGGATTTGGACTACAGTAACGAGAAACAAGCTACCCATATTGAAGTCTGCAAGAAGTAGAAGTGGCAAAAGATCTGTGTAGTCCACAAAAGTTCTGAAGGAAATCCGCAGGTCACACAACATCCATGGAAAACAATAGGCAGTCAAGGTTCGGGCTGGAAGGGTTCAGCCTTGAAACGCTGATTGCCTTTTACTTCCACTTTTGCACTGCACTAGACCCCAGCTTTTGCAGATTTTCTTGTTTACCGCCAGCTCCTGCCTACACAGTTATTCCCAGTCATGGTACCTGATGTCCTAGCTTGAGGAGGCACAGCTCGATGAGCAGAGATCATTGCATTCACCAACACAATGTTGTAAATAGACCCTACATCCTAGAGCATGGAGCTAATTTACCTCCCCCTTCTGATGAAGATGGTTTGAGCAAGGGCTCCCATAAGAACATTAGCCTCAGAACAAAGTCCACAGGCTGGGGAGGGAATAATGAGGAGATCGATTTTGAAACTCACTAATGGCTGCATTTTTTGGCAGTAAGATATATGGGGAACATGGTTAGTGTAATAGTTAATGCAATGTTATTATAGCACCAGCATCCTGGGTTCACGAGAGTGTTTGTACTTTCTCTCCGTGATCTGTGTGGGTTTTCTCCAAAATGTACGGATTTGGCAGATTAATTGGATGTAAATGGGCAGGATGGGTTTCATGGGGCGGAAGGGCCTTCTTCTGTGTTGTATCATTAAAATTTAATATGATTTTAAAGTGGCCTGTCACAGCTTTAAAGCAAGACCATACACCATCCTGTTAAGTAGAATACTTTGTTCTCATTTGTTTCCCATGAACTCTTGTTCTTCTCAAGCCATCCTTGAGATTTCTAGTGACAGGTTGGAGATTTGGCTCCACTCCTGGAGTCACATGGATCAGGAATTGACTGCCAAGACCCACCTCACAGAAATCAGTACCACCAAGAGAAATTAACTGTGGATTAAGTTCCACAGCCAGGTTGGTGGTGGATCTTTGGTGCTGCGTGACCTCATAGTCATGAGGTTTAAGCATCATGTGACCCAAGTTGGGCTTGAGGCTTGCTGGGACAGATTTCCAACTGATTGAGTATCAGTCTTGTTATCCACAATCTCAATGAAGGGTTCCAACACAAGATGTTGTCCACACTTTCTGTCCCACGGATTCTGCTCCGCCATTCATTACGATCATGGCTGATCTAATTTATGACCTAACTCCACCTACTTGCCTTCTCCCCATATCCCCTAATTCCTCTATCATGTAAAAATTTATCTAACCGAATTTTAAATATGTTTAATGAGGCAGCCTCAACCACTTCCCTGGTTAGAGAATTCCAAACATTCACTACTCTCTGGAAAAAACTATTTTTCCTTATCTCTGTCCTAAATCTACTCCCCCGAATCTTGAGACTGTGTCCTCTCGTTTTAGTTTCCCCGGCCAGCTCAAAAAACCTTCCTACATCTATCCTATCCATACCCTTCATAATCCTATATGTTTCTATAAGATCTCCTCTCATTCTTCTGAACTCGAGCGAATACAATCCTAGATGATTTAATCTTTCATCAGAAGTCAACTCCTTCATCCCAGGGATCAACCTAGTAAACCTCCTCTGGACCATCTCCAAAGCCAGTATATCCTTCCTCAAATATGGAGACCAGAACTGGACACAGTACTCCAGGTGCGGTCTCACCAGTACCTTATAAAGTTGCAACATTACCTCCCTACTCCTGAGTTCAATTCCTCTAGCGATGAAGGCTAACATTCCATTTGCCTTCTTAATAACCTGCTGCACCTGCAACCTAACTTTTTGCAATTCATGCACAAGCACTCCCAAATCCCTCTACACAACAGCATGCTGTAGTTTTTCACCCTTTAAATAATATTCAACTCTTTTATTTTTCTTGCCAAAGTGGATAACCTCACACTTAGGAACATTGTACTCCATCTGCCAGACCTTTGCCCACTCATCCAGCTTAACTGTATCCTTCTGCAGACTCTCCACATCTTCATTACAATTTGCTCTTCCACTTAATTTGGTGTCATCCGCAAACTTGGCTACACCACATTTTGTCCCCTCCTCCAAGTCATCAATGTAAATGATGAACAGTTGTGGGCCTAACACTGACCCCTGGGGCACCCCACTTACCACTCTCTGCCAACCTGAAAAACTCCCATTTATCCCGACTCTCTGCCTCCTGTCAGACAACCAATTTTCAATCCAGGCCAATATACTTCCCCGGACTCCACTTTACTGTAACTTACTGATAAGTCTCTTGTGCGGCACCTTATCAAACGCTTTCTGGAAATCCAAATATACAATATCAACCTGCTCCCCTCTATCCACCGCACCCATTATATCCTCAAAGAATCCTAACAAGTTTGTCAAACAAGATCTTCCCTTTCTAAAACCATGCTGCGTCTGCCTGATTGAACCCTTACATTCCAAAAGTTTCACTATTTCACCTTTAATGACGGCTTAAAGCATTTTTCCAACTACAGATGTCAAGCTAATTGGCCGATAATTTCCAGTCTTCTGCCTACATCCCTTCTTAAAAAGTGGCGTGACATTTGCTGTTTTCCAGTCTGCCAGGACCTGCCCAGAATCCAAGGAATTTTGGTATATGACCACCAATGCATCAACTATAACTTATGCCATTTCCTTCAGAACCTTTGGATGCATATCATCAGGACCAGGTGATTTGTCTGGCTTTAGTCCCATTACTTTCTCCATCACTACTTCCTTTGTGACAACTATTTTATCAAGGCCCTCCCCAACCTTCGCATCCTTAACTCCGCACTTGGGCATGCTGGACGTGTCTTCCACTGTGAAGACTGACACAAAATATTTGTTTAATGCCTCGGCCATTTCCTCATTTTTTGCTACCAGTTTTCCTTTCTCATCCTCCAAGGGTCCTATGTTAACTCTGGCCACCCTCTTCTGTTTTATATATTTATTGGATTTTTTGCTTTCTGTTTTTATATTTTGTGCCAATATACTTTCATAATCCTTTTTCCCATTTCTTATTACCCGCTTTGTAACCCCTTGTTGTCTCTTAAAGTTTTCCCAATCTTCCAGTTTCCCACTGCTCTTTGCAGCTTTGTACACCTGCGCCTTCAATTTTATACTCTCCTTTATTTCCTTTGTTAACCACGGTTGATTTTTCCCTCCCTTTCTGCCCTTTTTCCTGACCAGAATATATTTTTGTTGAGCATTACAAAATATTTCTTTGAAAATCTTCCACTGTTCCTCAATTAGCCTTTGCTCCCAGTCCACTCTGCCCAATTCCTCCCTCATCCTATGGTAGTCACCCCTGTTTAAGCATAATATATTAGTTTTCGATCTAACTATTTCCCCTTCCATCTGAATGAGAAATTCAATCATACTATGATCGCTATTTCCCAGATGGTCTCTGACTATTACATCATTTACTCTACCTATCTCATTGCACAACACTAGATCCAGGAGAGCATTTTCTCTTGTGGGTTCCTTAACATGCTGCTCAAGAAAGCTATCGCGGATGCATTCTATGAAGTCCTCTTCCAGACTCCCATGACCAACTTGATTTTCCCAATCTATGTGGAAGTTAAAGTCCCTCATGACGACTGCCGTATCATTATTACATGCCTCACTTATCTCTCTATTTATTTCCTGTGCCACTGAACTATTGTTATATGGTGGGCGATAGATAACACCCACCAATAATTTTTTCCCTTTATTATTCTTTATCTCTACCCAAATGGACTCAACATTAGATCTTATATCATTCCTCACTACTGCCTGGAGCTCATCTTTGATTAAGAGTGCAACTCCACCTCCCTTACCATCCTGTCTATCTCTTTGCACCACCTGATACCCTTGAAAGTTTAATTCCCATTTAGGGTCACCTTGTAGCCATGTTTCCGTGACGGCTACCAAATCATAGGCATGGGTACCGATTTGCGCCTCAAGTTCACTAACCTTATTTCTAATACTGCGGGCATTCAGATAAAGTGCCCTTATGCTCTTTGTTCTTTTAATATCTAGTGACTTCTGTAACCTTTTCTTTTGATTTTTCTGCCCATTATTTTTCTTTTTAATTTTCTTAACACTATCATTGACCCAAAAACTCACTGCACCAAGTTCCTCCATTAGTTGTGATTTGCTCAAGATTCCAGCCTCTACAAAGCTCCTACCCCCAATTACAGTACCTCCCAGGAACCATCTCCCAACACTGACTCCTTAGAGATTTGCACCATTATAGTAAGAAATCCCACTGTTGTTTGGTTACCGTCCTCAGCCAGCACCTTACTTTACTTTCGTTTGCTTTGAAAGTCTGAATTTGCAATAGTTGTGGAGTTGTGTCTTATAGATTGCTAATGTCTTAAGTTATAAAGTTGCGCTCCTCCAATTTTAAAGAGTGACATTATCAACGTTTTTTAAGGTACGCCAGGAGTTAAGTATTGATAGAGAAGGAATTCCTGGGATTTGTCCAGATCGAGGATGTCAGCCTAGAAATTTGGAATTGAAGTTGGAAATCCCTTCATGCACAGAAATTGGAAGAAAGTTAGAATTCACTTAATCTCTGTTGAATCATTGTCAATTTAATATCAAATTTGAAATTGGGGGTTAAGTTACAGTGTATGAAGAATAAGCAGAAATATAGAAATCAGCCATGATCTCACTTGTGGCAGAAGTAATCATGTTGCCTTGATTTTCTCTGACACCTGAAAGTGCAGGGAATTGGCAAATGTCCAGAAAACAGCACAAACAATGAGACTTGTTCTGACCACAGCTTCCAACAGGAGAGCTTAATGTCTACTTTCATATTCCCAACAATTCTCTCCCAATCCTCTACAAGCCCCCATCTTCTATAATCTCTGAGGTTAATGCCTCAACAACCTTTCTTTATCATTCAATTCTTCACTCAACAGTCCAGGGTTATATGGATCTACTCCCCAAGCTCTGAATTCCTTCCCCAAACCTCACCACTTCTCACTGCTCCAAGTTTCTCCCGTAAGCTCAGCTCTTAAACTGAGTGCCTGCATCCATTCTCAAGGTTCAAGGATCAAATTTATTGTCAGAATACATGCACATGGGAGGTTAGTTCAGAAGGTTCAGACACTAGGTGTCCACTAGATTGTAAACTGGATTCAAAATTGGCTGAATGGGAGAAGACAGAGAATGGTAGTGGATGATTACTTCTCAGACTGGAGACCTAAGGGATTGGTGCTAGGACCATTGTTGTTTGTTGTCTATATCAATGATCTGGATGATAATCTGGGAAATTGGATCAGCAAGTTTTCTGGTGACTCTAAGATTGGAGGCATTGTGGAGAGTGAGGAAGGTTTTCAACTGGAAGAATGGGCCAGAGAATGGCAGATGGAGTTTAATGCAGACAAGTGTGAAGTGTTGCATTTTGGAAGGACAAACCAAGGTAGGACATACACAGTAAATGGTAGGGTACTGAGGAGTGTGCAGAAACAAAGGGATCTGGGAATACAGATACATAATTCCCTGAAAATGACATCACAGGCAGACAGGGTTGTAAAGAAAGCTTTTGGCATCTTGGCCTTCATAAATCAAAGTATTGAGTACAGGAGTTGGGAGAGGTTGTAGAAGACATTGATGAGGCCAAATTTGGAGTATTGTGTGCATTTCTGGTCGCCAAATTACAGGAAGGATGTCAGTAAGATTGAAAGAGTGTAGAGAAGATTTACTAGGATGTTGCTGAGTCTTCAGGAGTTGAATTACAGGGAAAGATTAAACAGGTTAGAACTTTATCCCTTGGAACATAGAAGAATGACAGAGATTTGTTAGAGGGTTACAAAATTATGAATGGTATAAATGTGAGTAGGGTCATTCCACTTGGATTAGGAGAGGACATGACTTTAGGGTGAAAGGTGAAAGGTTTAGGGGGAACACTAGGGGGAACTTCTTCACTCAGAAAGTGGTGGGAATGTAGAACAAGCTGCCATCTGATGTGGTCAATTTGGGCTCACTCTTAAGTTTTAAGAATAAATTGGATAGATACATGGATGGGAGAAGTCTGGAGGGTTATGGAATGGGTGCAGGTCAGAGGGACTAGCAGAATTATGTTTTGGCACAGGTTAAAAGGGCTGAATGGCCTGCTTTCTGTGTTGTAGTGTTCTATGGTTCTATGTCATCACACACTACAACCCTAAGATTCTTTTTCCTGTGGGCCAGGCAGAATTTCTACTTATCAGTAAACTGTACTCAGGAAGAAAACTATGTGCATTAAAGAAAGAAATGTAAACAAAGAAAGCAAACTAACTGTGTAATACAGGAAAAAAAAATCAGTAATAAATAATGTGCAAACTAAGAGTCCTTAAATGAGTCTCTGATTGAGACTGTTGTTTAGGAGTTTGATGGAGGAGGGGTAAAATCTGTTGCCGAACATAGTGGTATGAGCCTTGTGGCACCTAATCCTCAATCCTATGGCAGCAACAAGAACAGAGAATGTTCTGGATGGTGTGGATCATTGATGATTGCTGCTGCTCTCCAATGGCAGCGTTCCATGTAGATTTTCTTGATGGTGGGGAGAGTTTGCCTGTGATGTACTGGGCTGTGTCCACCACTTTTTGCAGGACTTTCTGCTCAGATGTATGATGCCCCCACCCCAGGTTGTGATGCAGCTAGTCAGCATTGAACATTTGTAGAAGTTTGCCAAGTTTTCTGATGTCATACCCAACCTCCACAAACTCCTGAAGAAGTAGAGGCACTGATGTGCTTTCTTCATAATGACATTAGTGTGTTGGGTCCATGAAATATCCTTTGAGATAGTGACTCCTCAGAATTTTAAATTTGCTCACCCACTCCACCTCTGATCCCCCAATGATCACTGGATTGTACACCTCTGGTTTTCCCTTCCTGAAATCAACAATCAGCTCCCTGGTTTTGGTGACATTGAGTGCGAGGTTTTGGTTGGTGCACCATTCAGCCAAGTTTTCAATCTCCCTGTTGTATGCTGACTCATTGCCCCTTTTTATACAACCCACTCCTGTGGTATCGTCAGTAAATTTGTAAATGGTATTGTTGTCATACCAATTCACACAGTTATAGGTGTAAAGCGAGTAGAGCAGGGGGCTAAGTGTGCAAATTCTGTGGTGTTCCAGTACTAATGGAGATTGTGGAAGGATGTTCTTGTCAATTCACACTGATTAGGCTCTAGAGGTGTTGAAATCCAGGATTTAATTGCACACTGGGGCAATGAGGCTTGGGTCTTGGAATTTGCTGATTATTTTTGAGGGGATGATGGTGATGCATACCAAATTGTAATCTGGAGTCTACTCTGTGCCTCAGTGTCAAGGATTCCTGAAGAGGACACCTGAAAACAACCTTAGCAAAGAATTCTATGAAAGCAGCTTTTGGTTGTTAGATGTTGAGGCAGAAGTTTGACAGGCTTCTAACCCACGACCAAGCCGGAGATGGTCCTTTGGATGTGTCAAACAGTGCATTCTGACCATAACGCTACCCCTCCAAAACCTAAAATAAGCTCCTGAGACGTCACAGCTTGATGATCCGTGATCTGCTGCAACACAGAATTGGTGTCTGGGTTGCACTGAAGGAGTAGTTTTACAATAAATACTAAATAGACAGGACTGATAACACTTTCTATTTTTGTTTTTAATTCTTGCCCTCAGGGAATTGTTTGCAATCTATATTCCTGCTTTCTGCCCGATTGCAATCTTTCCAGTTGCTCTTGGACACACAGCTACATCCACGACTTCATTCTTTTCAAGAAAATGCAGAGAAGGCTTGCACTTTGGACGCACCACATTGCAGAATGGAGGAGACGTGTGTGGGAGAGGGATACGAGAAGGTGGGCCCTTATAAATGATTACCAGCACTGTTCAATGGGTTTATCAAAAAATCATAGCAGAAGAAGGCCATTTTGGGCCCTCGAGTCTGCACCACCATTCAAAATGATAAAAAGACCAAATAATTTAGGAGCAGAATAAGGCCATTCAGTCCATTGAGTCTGCTCCACTATTCAAATCATGGCTGGGTTTTTTCCTCAATCTCATTCTCCTCCCTCCTCCCCATAACCTTCAACACCCTGACTAATGAAGAACTGACCATCCTCCGCTTTACATCTACCCAATGACTTGGCCTCCACAGCCATCTGTGGCAATGAATTCCGGAGATTCACCACCCTCTTGCTGCAGAAACTTCAGCTCCTCTCTATTCTAAAGGGACGTCCTTTTATTCTGAGGCTGTGTGATCATGTGACCTCAGAGATGCTTTCCTGCTCTCCCTCCACACCCTTAAATCCCTTTTGCCCAAAGGGCCTCATCCAATTCCCTTCTAAATGTATCTAACAAATTTGCCTCAGAAGTGGCGTCACTAGGGTTGGTGTCATCCAGTGCGGTAACTCTTGGTATCACCTCCCCCCCACCCCCCTCCCCCATGGACTGAGTATACAAGCGTATCAAGCCTAGAAAAAACAGGTGTATGTCTGGGGTAGCAGCGGCGGCGCTGAGTGGGGTGGGGGTGGGGGGCTCTGACCAGAGTGCATTGGATGGTTCAAAAACTAAATTAGCATAGTTTTAGCCTTGTAGGTACATTGTTGCATGTATGCTGGGCTTACAAAAAATGTTTTGTTGTAATAACTAAATACAGGCATATTTTTATAAAAGATAAATTTCTGCTAAAGCACTGCACAAAAATTTTATGGACATTCATTTTGGTGTCACCCCCTCTGATTGTGTCACCCGGTGGGGTCCGCAACCCCCTAGTGACGCCAGTCAGCCTCAGCAACTTTCTGTGGCAAGGAGTTGATGTTCACAACTCTCTGAGTGAAGATGTTCCTCCTCATCTCAGTCCTAAATGGCTTCCCTCTTATCCTTTGACTGTGACCCCTTGTTCTGGACTTCTAGAACATTGTTTCGGATTTCTGTCCATTTCTGTCAGAATTTTATGTCTCAGTAAGATCCCCCTCTAAATCCCAGTGAATATAATCCAAGTCTATGCAGCCTTACTTCATCCGTCAGTCCTCCCATCCCTTGAACCAGTCTGGCGAACCTTCTCTGCGCTCACAGCCTGCTGTGAATCCCAATAGGTTGCTTCCTTTTCTTGCTCTTTCCAGGCATTTAAGCATGGTCTACCCAGAATTTTTTTATATTTATTCAAAGGGTGTGGGGTTCACAGGTTGCTCCACCATTTAGTTGCCCTCCCTAATGGCTCTTGAAAAGGTGGTGGGGAGCTGGCATCTTGAACTGCTGGAGCCCACAGTGCTGTTCAGGAGGTGGTGAAGGAACAACGATATATTTCCAAGTCAGGATGGCGTGTGGCTTGAAGGCAACATCTAGGTGGTGGGGTCCCCATGCTTTGCCTACCTTTGTCTTTCCAGCTGGGACAATAACAACTGCTTCTATATAAAATACTTAAAGTGGCAAAATCACCCCAAACATTTCGTAGCTGCATTTCCCAATAAAATCAAACAGATTCTAACCCACAATGCGGACCCTGACCCAACACTTGGACAAAACGGTATGGTTAAAAGATGGGTCAAGATAGGAAGGGCAAGCAGAGGTTAAGGGAGAGGAATGCAGAATGTGGACGTCTGTCCGTGGGTATGTCTGCTGTTGGTGGAGGCCCAAGCTCCTCCAACCCCTTCTAGACCACCAGTGGGATGTTTGTTTTATTGATAAAATGTTTTTTTTTGTTGTGAAATTACACCCTTGTTTAACTTCATTTTAATTTAAAGATACAGCATGGTTACAGGCCCTTCCAGCCCATGACCTTGCACCACCCAAATACACCCATGTGACCAATTAACCTATTAACCCAGTACATCTTTGGAACGTGGGAGGAAACATTCTCCCTGTGAACATGTGGGGATTCCACAGGGCTCTGGTTTCATCCCACATTGTAAAGACGTGTGGACTGGTGGTTTAATTGGTAAGTGTGAGTGAGGGGCAGAATCTGGGAGAGTTTATGGGCATGTGGGGAGAATGAGAAACGGGATCAATGTCACTGGTCCACATGTTGTTTCCATACCAAATGCTTCCATGAGCTGGAAGAGGCTTTCTGTGGGGAATGGGAGGAATACGAGTGGGAGGATTTTCTTTGGGTCCTGGGGAGAGTGTGGGTGAAGGGAGAACGCTGAGACATTGTCATGTGCCACATCCATCAGGACCACCAACAGACACCCAAGGCTGACCTTAAGTTTGTGCTCCTTCCTGTTGACGATGACAGCAGTGACTTGCTGGTCCATGAAGATCAGAATGGTGATGAGGAGGGCAGGGACACCAGCAGCCAGACACACCCACCAGGGGTTTCCTCCAAATGGTGGCACGAACCATCCTCTCTTCGGGTTTGTCGGCTGGGGAGGCACAGGATGAAGCAGTGTGAACTAAGCAATATGTCACTAGGAATGCTCCTCATGTGGGAGATTTTAGCTCTGACTAAGAGGTATTAAGGCGACAGTAATCATTGCACTCTTGCAGAAGGTCCACAGGGCTCCAACCCATTGGTGGGTAACAGCAGTAGGATGTGGGTTCAACTCCCACTCAGCACATTTCAGTAGAATATCTGTACCAATACCCGGTGTTGTACGGAGCCCCAATCTGCTGAAATATCGCACCCAACACCATTTGTAGCTGGCTTTATGACCCACTTATGAGGGAGTACGAAGCAAAGTACTCGGGCTTTTCTCTAGGGATTGACAAAGGATGAGAGGTGACTTAATAGAGGTGACTTAATAGAGGTGTATAAGATTATGAAGGGCTTAGGTGGGGTGGACAGCCAGCATCTTTTCCTGGGATGTCAATAGCAAATACCAGAGGACAAATGTTTAAGGTGAATGGAGGAAAGTTTAGGGGAGACGTCAGAGGTATGATTTTTTGCTTGGAGATTGGTGGGTGCCTGGAATGCATTGCCTGGGGTGGTGGTGGAGGCTGGTACAATAGGGCATTGAAAAGACATTTGGACAGGCACATGGATATAAGAAAAATAGAAGGTTACGGGTGTGAGTTAGGGAAAGGTTAGATTGTTGATGAGTAGGTTTACATAGGTCGGCACAACATCATGAGCTGAAGGGCCTATACTGTGCTGCAACATTCTATGTTCTATGAGCACTTTGCTGCTGTCTCGATGTGCACAACTTGGCAATGCAATGTAACCAAAGGTTGTGAGATGATTCTGAGATGGTAAGATACCGTGAAGAATACTTTCTCTTCTGCACTTCCTCCTGATGAGCTCTATACTGAACACACAACCTATTTACCAGTGTGCCCTCCAGGTGAAAAGGGAGAACAGAGGGTCTGAAAAGGAATTACTGGGGCATGAGGAACTCCTTTCCTTACTCAAGAGTGTCTGTGTTCTGCAATGTCTTGCCTGTACCAGATTCAACACGAAATTCCAAAAAGGAATGAGATAAATATTTGGAAAGAAAAGAATTGGCATGGGAGTTATGTAATTTGCTTATAATTATAACTGGGAGAGGTTAGTTAGGTAGATTGGCCTCCCAGAGCTGACTGCTCATGACATTCATTGGAAAAGAAAATGAGTTAAAGGTCAAATCAAATCCTTCAAAGCTGCTGATTCAGATTTAGACATCCAGGAGATGCTAGAACTTGGAGTGACATGCAACCTGCAGGAGGAACTCAGCAGGTCGAGCAGCACCCAGGGAGAAAAGGAACGGTCAGTGCTTTGGGTCCGAACCTGTTTCATGGATCTGAAGTTCCAACAAGAGATTCTGACCTGAAACACTGACCTCCCTTTCTCTCCCATTGATGTTGCTCGACCCACTGAGTCTTCCAGCAGAGGATGGACTGAATTGAGCTTGCTTTGTTGACTGTTGGCAGGTAATGAAACTGCAGTCTCTGGGGCACATCCTCGGTCAAACTCGCACAAGCACAGTTGTATTTGGTCAGAGGAGAGGCAAAGAGATGACTGATCCACATACCTTAAACTCCTTGGGCACAATTAGCTTCGGAGTGTCAACCCCAACCAATGCATCCAAGCCACAGAAGATCAGAATGGTCAGGATGATGGCAAAGTCACTGATCAGCTTTCGGATCTGTGGGGTGGGGGGGGGGGGGGGAAGAAAATGAACATGAGGATAGATTAGTGATCGAGGACTGTCAGTCCAATGTAATAGACACAAGGAGAGATGAGTGATCAGAGTCTGACCATCCTTTCCATGCAATGTCAGCTGCTCATAACCTCCCAGCTAAGCCAGGCATTGTTTGAGAACCTTTCAATGGGATAGGCAGTCAGAATCATTTCCTCAGGGTAAAAATATCACATACTAGACAAGGTGCATTTTAGGTGAGGACGGAAAGTTTAAAGATGTGTGGGGCATGTTTTTTATTACAGAGGGTGGTGGGTGCCTGTAACGGGCTATCAGGAGTAGTGGTAGAAGTAAACAAAATAAAGGTATTTATAGGGCTTCTAGTTAGAATATGAAAGGGATGTATCGTATGCAGGCAGCAGATCTGTAGTTTGATTTGGGCATCATGTTCAGCACAGGGATGTGGGCTGAAGGGCCTGTTCTATACTGTTCTGTTTTCAGATAGTTGCTCCAAGCTTCTAGCATTCACAATAATAATTTTGCCTTCTTATATGAGAGGGATCTCATTGAATTCTACCCCTCAGGTCCCCTTCAACTCTCTCCTTTCTCACCTAAATCTATGCTCTTGGGGCCTAAAGGACTTGAAACAGCCTTGGATCCATTTTCAGCGATCCCCAAGCTTCAACGATCGCTGGTGGGGACAAAAGTTAAGGTAACAGCTACTCACCAATCTCAAGATGGCGCTGGTTTGACCAGTTCTACGGAGGATGGAGCGCGCTCCCGAGAAGTCAGGCACGAGCCTGGAGGCTTGTTACAAAGAACACCCCCGTTGGAAGAGACGGGACCACGGAGGAAGAGGACTGTGACGGTAGACACGCAGTCTATAGCGACTGTGGGCTTGGGTAGCGTCGTTAATTATGGAGAACTCCATAATTTTATGGAAAAAATGGTCTGCGGGTGGATGGCAGCGATGACCCCCTGAGGAAGTCGGGGGGTCGTCGTTGGGTGTCCAAACTCGCAGCAAAACAACTAGAATGCTGCCTTTTGAAGAACAACTAGAAGAGGACTTACCTTATTCTACCACTATACAGGAAATGAAAAAAGAATTGGAAGAAAATGAGTTACAACTTATGGAATTGGATCCTGCATTTCAAACTGCACCTCAGCCTGTTTATATGATGTTTGAAGGTATTGCTTCTTATTTGGATGTTATTACTGATCAATTGAACCAGCTGGTTCAAATGAATACTGATATAAGTTCAGAACTAACTGTGGTTAAGGCAGAAGCTAAAGAAAATTGGCAAAACTTAAAAAAATTTGAAGCTTCCTTTTCTGAATGTAAACAACAGGTACAACCCAATACAGAAACAATAGTAAAGGTGGAAAAATCAGTTAAAGATTTAGGAGCCCGGGAAAAAGAGTTAACAAAAAAAATAGACGATTTGGAAAATCAAAGCAGAAGAAATAATGTGAAAATTGTGGGTTTGCCAGAAGGTATAGAAGGTCAAGATCCTGTCAAATTTTTTAAAAATTGGATTCCCCACATGTTGGGGGAAGAGTCTTTTCCTGACAGATTGGTATTGGAAAAAGCACATAGAGCTTTAAGAAGAACACCCCTACCTGGTCAACCTCCAAGAGCTGTGATAGTTTGAACTATTTGGATAGAGAGACAATTCTTCAACTTGCAGTTCAAAATGCAAGACAAAGGCAAGCTCCAATGATGGTTCAGAATAGTAGAGTTTTCTTCTACCCTGATTTGAGTCAAGATATCATCAGACACCGACATGAATTTAATCCAGTTAAAGACGTTTTATGGCGTAAAGGTTACAAATTTGCTTTTCGTTATCCTGCTGTGTTGAAAGTGTTTTATGGAAACTATCAGTCTCAATTCTTTGAGAGTGAGCATGAAGCAATGGTATTTGCTAATTTGTTACCAGATGTCAGAGGACAAAGAAGAAGTCCACCATTATCTCCTAAAAGAAAATCTGATGGACTTGGAAATGGGATGAATGGCAGAAGTGGAAAGAACGGGAATGGAAAGAGCTCACTTACTCTTGAAATGAGTTCACCAACTGAACTGGAATCTCAAGGCTGATTTTTTTTTGTAATGTTAATATTTTTGATTGGCCGGCTAGGGAGGAGGGGATTGCACTAACTTCTTTGTTAGTCATCAGTCACTAGTGGGCAATCCACACCCAGATTTTTTTAGGGAGTTATTACCTTTTGGTAGTTTTTTTTGTTGTTTTTCTTATTTACGAATATTATTTTTATTTGGAAGGCCTATATATTTTAATTTGAGGGTCCTATATAAAAATTTTTTTTCTCTTTGTTATTATTAATTTTGTGATTATTTTTGGTATTTAGAAATTGTATTAGATACGTCAAATTTGAAATTTAATGTTCAGGGATTAAACAACCCAATCAAGCGTAAGTGAGTTTTGGCTTACATTAAAAAGATGAAGATTGATATTGCTTTTTTACAGGAGACACATTTGAATGAAAAAGAAAGCATGAAATTGAAGAGGGACTGGGTTGGACGTGTTTTTTTTTCATTTAACTCCAAAGCTTAAGGGAGTAGCAATTTTGATACATAAAAAATTATCTTTTGAATTACAATCAATGGAAATTAATGCAGGATGTATTCTTAAATTGAATTGTAAGAGTTTTAATGAATTTTGGACTTTACTTAACATTTATGCACCAAATGTGGATGATGAAGCATTTATTTCAGTTGCATTTTTGCTTCTGGGACAAGCTAATGAAAATGTTCTGGTTGGAGGAGATTTTAACTGTGTTTTGGAACCTTTATTATATAAATCTCCAAAAAATGTTAAAAAATCTAAAATGGCAATTCAAATTCGAGCTTTGATGAAAGATTTTAATTTAGTGGACATTTGGCGACGTCTTAACCCAACAGAGAAGGATTTTTCTTTTTATTAATTTAGACATGAATCTTTTTCTAGAATTGACTTTTGTTTAGTATCGGCACATTTACAGGGGAAAATATTGCAAGCAGAATATAAAAGTCGGGTAATTTCAGATTATTCTTTGTTGCATTTTACTTATGAAAGTTCTGAAAAAGTTCATGTAGTTTATCATTGGAGATTCAATACGAAGTTAAAAAAAAACAGAATTTATTGAATTTAAAAAAAAACAAATCAATTTCTTTTTGGAAGAAAATGTCAACTCCGTTCAGCGTAAATTTATATTGTGGGATACTATGAAATCTTACTTGAGAGGTCAAATAATTAGTTATACCTCTAATGTTAAAAAGAATTATTTGACGGAGAGCCTTGAATTAGAGAAACAGATTGATGAATTAGAAAAGGAATTTCAGAGAGATGTGACAGAAAATCAGAAGACAGAGTTGTCTAGATTGAAATTGAAATACAATACGTTGCAATCTTTTCAATTTGAATGGTTAATTAATAGATCTAAACAACAATACTATGAATGGGGTGAGAAAGTGCATAAGGTACTTGCATGGCAGTTAAAGAAAGCACCAAAGACTGGTGAATTTTGTTAATGCTAACTTCTGTGCACTGTACAAGAACTGCCTGCAACCAGTGAGATTGGACTGTGATCCAAAGAACTTTTCTAATCTTAAATATACATTACACACATCTGCGCTTTGGAGGGGGGAATTAAGTGGGTTAGATAGGTTAATTAAGTAGGTTAAGTAATAAGTTAAAGTTTAATTCTGTTTTCTTGTTCAAATATAATTAAAAACTACTTTTGTTTTAAGTAACCCAGTGTTGTGGTGCATATCTATGGCTGCTGGTTTTTGGGGTCCTCTGGACTCCGTAACACCAGTTCCCGTCACTGTTGCTGCTGTCCTCTGTGGGACAGACCCTCACCTGTACAGTCAGCTATCTGATGGCAAGTAGGGTTTGAGTTACAGGCAGCTTCCGCCTTGATGCACTTAGTTGATTATGTTTACCTCTGCTCCCCTGCCACTGGTTAATCTCTCGAGTCTCTGGTTTCACCTCCCACGTGCTGACTGAACTCACCCTGATACTGCAGAGTGACAGGGGCATCGAAAACTGCACTCCAGGAACACTTTGGTCCTGGCCTACTGAATGGGACAGGGCAAAGGGTGGGGGTGGATCAGGGGGAAGGTAGAGAAACAGTGTCACTGACAGAGCCCATCTGCCCCATGCCAGTCACGGTGTCCTCTGCATGCCCTCCCACTCCTCACACCCTGGGCTACTCTCTCTCCTAACCTGGTTTATGCCACCAGCTTCACAGAGTGTGTCAAAGGCATCACAGAAATCTGTGCTTCAATAGTGCAGGCAGTCCTTTTGTCAGAGCAGTCTCAGAGTGCCGCCCCACAGCACTGGTTCAATCCCCATCTTGGCTATTAGCTGGGTGGACTTTGCATGATCTCTCTGTGTCCGGGTAGGGTTCCCAATGACATGCAGATTGGTAGGTTCACTGGTTATTTCAACTCTCCCCTCATGTGTAAGTGACTATGGGAGGAGTTGCAGGTAGGTGTTGATGGAGGTATCATAGGAACAACAGGATCACATTTCTGCATGTGTGCTCCTTGCTTTGCTTTACAATAATTTCAAAGTTCATGGGGAAGGATAAGTGAGGCACTACCTCAAGAATGTAGCCAACATCATAAACAACTCTCATCACCCTGGTCACAGCTTCCTTTCACTGCTACCTTTGGGCAAAAGGAACAAAAGCCTGAAGACCAGCATCTCTAGGTTCAAGAACAGAGTCTTTCCAATAGCTCAGGCCTTGTTACGCTAATCAGGGAACTGCTCCGACATCACAAAAGGACTGTTTGCACTATTGAAACACCATTCTTTTTCTTGTACGATTGATAACTGTAAATAACTGTTTTTTTTGGATTTATTATATCTTTTTTAAATTTAATGTATGCTATCATAGTTTATTTTTATGAAGTACCTGTCTAGATGCAGCAAGGGAGAACTTCATGGCATAAATACATTGTACAATTTGTATGACAATATCATACATTGTACAACATGGCAGCCACCAAGGCCAGCTCTCACAAGAGGTTGGCCACGTCTGCCATAGGCGTTATTTTTAAAAGCTCAATCAACCCCCCCCCCCAACATTGATCGACCCCTTGGACAGTCTCATTGACCACTTTAGAGACCCCTACTTTACAGCATTACTAGGGCAGAGGGAGGGAGGGGTGGCATGTCTCAGGATCGAACCCAGAGTGTTTCCTCCCCACACCCCCGGCTTGGCTCTCCTGCAGAGTCCAGAGTTCAATACGATCAGCCATGATCATATTGAATGGCGGAGCAGGCTCGATGGGCCATTTTTGGCCTACTCCTGTTCCTATTTCCTATGTTCCTATGTTCCTAATAACTGTTTCAATTCCATGTCCAAAAGGGTTCTGAAGCTTCTTCCCATTCTCAGCCACATTAACCCTGCAGTCTGTTCCCTCATTTCATTCAGGAAATTCACAAAGCAAAGCTTGGCAGAACAATTAACAAAAGACACATCCCCCCAGCCACAAACTCACTCTTTCTCCCCTCCCCTCAGGAAGAAGGACATGAACGTGAGATCACACACTCCAGATTTAAGGACTGTTTCTTTCCAGCTGTTAACAGACTCATGAATGAACCTCATACCAGCAGCCTTTGTTCTGTACTAACGGATCTCTTGTAACCCCTGCATGGGTCCACACCTTCTCCCACCCTCACTCAACAAGAACTCTGCATCCCACACCGAACTCTATACCCACCACCTTCCAGGGCTCCCTCTCCAGCTATGCCTGTGGGAAAATACTTCCAGCTCCCTCCAGGATCGCGCCACTCCCACTTGCATTGACATGTTCCATCCTACCACCCTTGGAGATCTCTGCATTCCTCCCATTCTGACTCCAGTTTTCATTGCTCCACCTGACTTGTCATTCATTCCGCAGGAGTACTCCTGTCAAGCATGTGACAGGCTAAAACCTGAGTGAATGTTCTACACTGATAGTTTAAGACGTAATAGCCACTGGTAGAAGCAGGTCAAATATTCATCCCGATTACTTACTCTGGTTGGGAAGTATGGGCTGGTTTTAAAGTTCTTCAACATCATTGAACAGCTGTAGGTCCCGAGGAAAAGGATGAAAGACATCAGTGTGACATCTGGGACATAGTGACAACTTGCACCGACCATGTGACCTTTGTATTTCATGCATTCCTTCTTGGACAACAGCGACCAATCAATGCTTGTGTTCTCGGCACAGAATAAAGAAAAAAAAAATCACTTTCTTGGAAGACTGCACCGTTATTGAAATCTTTAACACATTTTCCATATTTGTACTTTATACTCAGAGCTTTGAACTGAGGTTTGAGGTCGTCTCACATTTCCGTACTAACTGAATGAGTTCTCCATCCTTCTACAGATGTTTTAATCGCCACATAAACCCCGCTCCTTATCCAGTCATAACCCATTCAGATGATTTCCCCAAGGGGCTTCTCATGGATCTACCTTTGCCTGTCAATTCTGCTAGTGGATTAATTTTTACATATCCTCAGTACAAAGTAAACAAAAATTACTTTTATATCCACCCAGCATTCAGACTATACTGGTTCTAATCTCAGAGGTCATAGGAAGAGGGCAGGAGAATGGGACCAAGAGGAAAAATACATCAGCCATGAATCAAATGGCAGAGTAGACACAATGGACTGAATGGCCTGCTTCTGCTCCTATGTCTTATAATCTTATCACAACAAAATATATTACATCTGTGCTCCCCCTCATCTACCCCGATGTTAATTCTGCAACAACACTGTCCCCCAAGGAAATGAATGTTGAGTGCTCTTAATTATACTTGTACTAATGAAATATTTTTCCATTACACCTCAAATAAAAATGCCATTATGCTATTATCCATGATAAGCTTATTATTCCAGTTTGCTCAGCCTCCATTATGCACTCACATTAGCTGCCAGTCAGACTGTCTTTATCTTCATGGCAGATGAATTGTGAATGGGTATAATGGTGCTCACCTTCTCTGAGTTCCTTCAAAACATTTCAATGAAATCTATTCATTCCCAGCACATTCACCATGATGTCAAATATGCAGCACAAATAAAAGCCACCTGACCCCTCTGCACTGTCCAGCCATCTCCCTCTCCTTCTGTTCCCCTCCGGCTTGGGTGTTAATCCATTTTCTTGCAACTCATGCACATTATAAGGCTAGGATTTTTATCAGATCATTCACCTTTATTGATTTCATGTTTAGGATCTGAAGAGAGTATAGGTACACAATCCTTTATCCGGGTACCTTGGGGGACAGTGTGTTCCGAATTTCGGATTTTTCCGGATTTCGGAAAGCCCACCTGAATTGTGCTGCCGTATCCACCCTCACCCACTTCTGTCGCCTGGCCGCCTCCCCAACCACCAGTCCCTTGGCCGCCTCCCCCAAATGTCGGACCCTCGGCCGCCTCCCCTATCCGCCAGTCCCTCAGCCATCTCCCCCAACCACGGTCCCTCGGTCGCCCAGTAGTCTCCCCCAACTGCTGGTCCCTCAGCCGTCTTCCCAACTGTGGTCCATTGGCTGTCCGGTCACCTCCCCCAACCGCCAGTCCCTCAGCCACCTCCCCCAACTGTCTGTCCCTCGGCCGCCTCCCCAACCACCGGTTCCTTGGCCACCTCCCCCAACTGCCGGACCCTCGGCCGCCTCCCCCATCCGCCGGTCCCTCAGCCATCTCCCCAACCACAGTCCCTCGGCCGCCCGGTAGTCTCCCCCAACTGCTGGTTCCTCAGCTGCCCGGCCACTCCCCCAACCAATGGTCCCTCAGCCGTCTTCCTAACTGCGGTCCATCAGCTGTCTGGTCACCTCCCCCAACCGCCAGTCTCTCAGCCACCTCCCCCAACCGTCTGTCCCTCGGCCGTCTCCCCCAACTGCAGTCCCTCAGCTGCCCGGCTGGCACCTCCAACTGGCAGTCCTTCAGCTGCCTCCCCCAACTGCCAGTCCCTCGAATGCTTCCCCCAAACTGTTGGTCCCCACGCCGTATTTTGGAGTTTTCCGGATTTTAGATGTCTGGATAAAGGATCATGTACCTGTATTTCAGTTTATAGATAGATTTTAATTCTTCATTGTGAGGAATGTTGATTTTTGTAATTACATGTGAAATCAAATTCAGGAATATTTGGATATCAACATTGATTCAGTGGATAATAAATTTGTTTTATGGGATGCTTTAAAAGCTTATTTTTGAGGTCAAATAATGTTTTTCTAGTAAAATTAAGAAAGATTATCCTAAAGCAGTAAATAAATTGGAGAAAGAAATAGAGAATTTAGAGAAAGATCTACAGAAAAATCTGTCTGAAAGAAAAAGATAGATTTGATAAATAAAAATATATTATGATTCAATACAAACTTATAGACAGAGAAGATAATTCAGAGAACTAAACAGAAATATTATGAGTTGGGGGAGGGAGCTCATAAGGTGTTAGGTTAGCAATTGAAAGTAGAACAGGCTTCTAGAACTATTAATGCCATTAAAAGAAATTCAAAAATTAATTATAAACCTCAAGATATAAATGATTCTTTTAGAGATTTTTACGCTAATTTATATACATCTCAATTTAATAATGAGAAAATAAAAATTGAATTTTTAAAAAATATCAAATTCAACTTCCTTCTTTAAATTGTCAAGATTGAAAAGACCTGGATTCCCAATTTACAGTTAAAGAGGCTGTTAGTGCATTTAATTTTATGCAGAATGGTAAGTCACCAGGTGAAGATGGTTTTCCATTCGACTTCTATAAGAAATTTAAAGATATGTTAATGCCGCCATTAATAGAGGTATTGAAACAATCAAAGTAGGGTGCCTCAAAGGACAGAGCTGTCATCTCAACTTCATTGCAATCGAACTTCTACCTGTGGCTTAATATTGCTTCCCAATCCTAAAGCAAGAAGCTATCAGCAGGTTCTAGCTCTATTTATGTCCAAATCCATCCACTGTACAAATCCCACACAGATCCGACACCTTCACGAGGACCATCTCTGGAGTCACAAACTCCAGAATAACAAGAAGACACTTACTATGTAAATAGTGTCATTATACTGCATGGGAACAATGGAGGTCACAGAATCATTCCAAAGGAGGCTTGAATTTACACCTGCAGAGTAGTACAAGAGAAATAGTCAGTTACTTTTAAAAGCATTGAAAGAATGACCTCTCCCAGATTTTTCTGAGATGCTTTACATACCTCACACACAACAAGAATCATCAATCACTGTACACTTAATCCACGCCGAAGGCTCCCAGGTACATCTTGCAAAGTCTTCATAGGCAGGCTCATACCTTCCATCACTATACATTGTGTATTATTTAGTCATTGAAAATAAAGTTGCGGCTGGAGCCATTGCTTCTCCCCAAATCCAAGCCATTCCACCTTGCCGAGGGACAGTAACAAGGTTCCACAAAACTACCTCCTTTGGACAAGATGTTAAATTGTTCCCTCCTTTGGATGTGAAAAGAGAGGGCTTTCTTTGGTTGTGAGATCTTGCTGTGTTACTGGAGGGATACTCAACCTTCAGACTCACCCAAATTTCAACTCTTTAATAGAGGGAGAAGACATGATCAATGGTTACTGGTGTAGACAGGTGAGTGGGAACTGCTAACTCAAGACTACAAAAGGAGACTATTCAGCCCATTGTAACCTTGTTTTCCTCATAATCCTGAAAATTCAAAGACTCTCCAATTCCACGTAGAGAACTGCTTTTGGATTCAAATCCTGACTGATCTCTGCCTAACATGGTCTACCTGCTACATCTTGGGTTTGTTTATCACAAATTGGAAAACATGCTTATCCAATGTTACAAAGTGTAGGACAGGGGTTCCCAACCTGGAGTACATGTACCCCCAGTGGTACATTTGCACTTTTTAGGGGGGTACATTGGGTCTGAGAGAATAACCACTACTATACAATACATGGTGTTGTAATCTGCAGTCAGATTGCACAATGTTGAGTTTTTTTAATCCTTAATTTTTAGGGGTACACGGGAACCAATAAAAATGCCCAAGGGGTACAGAGGAACAAAAAGGTTGGGAACCCCTGGTGTAGGGCATAGAGAAAAGAACAAGTAAACAGGACACGGCATCATATTGAACCTCTCACTGGTAAAAGATGATGCCGTGCACTATTTTTCTGAGCTTTTCTCTATTCCCTGCAATTTATAAGACTGCATTCAGTGAATCTCTTTGATTCACTGTAACACCATACCCTGCATTTTGTTTTGTTATTGCACTAACTACTGTATTTAAGAGTGGGTTGACTTGCCTGGCACATGGCAGTAAATAATTCAATCCTCTGTTTCACCACAAAAAAATTCTCTTTATTTACATCTTCCAATCCCTTCCTAATTTTGTCCATTTTGATTAGATTAATCTCCTGATTAAAAAGCCTGATCGTTTCTATTGTAGAATATTAATAAAAATATTTTAAAAAGAAAAGCCATATCAATTTAACTTGTACTTAAAACTTTGGAGTTAATATCATTCTGAGATAGATGTACATTAGTCTGAACAGATATATGTTCTGAAAGTGCACAAATATTGTTTTTTTAAATTTTAATTTATAGTCCCATCATGGTAACAGGCCCTTCAGGCCCATGAGCCTGTGCCGCTCAAATGCACACCAATGAGCCTTCTAACCCTGTACATTTTTGGAATGTGGGAGGAAACTGGAGCACCCAGAGGAAAATGACATGGTCACAGAGTAAAGGTACAAACTCCTTAGAGACAGTGGAGGATTTGTATCTGGGTCACTGGCACTGTAGTAGCTTTGTGCTAACCGCTATGCTAACCATCCTGCCACATACATGTACTATGTAACACATGCAGTGTAACATGTAATGTGCAACACGTGTATCACGTACTGCGTAAAGTGCTGTGCAACACGTGTGTGTTGATCAAAAGGTATTTTCTGGGCACCGTGACCATTACTAATGCACAGTTTAGGCATAATCAATCCTGCTCTAGGGGCTCTACCAAAAGCAGGGGCAGATGAGCTGGCCCGCTGGGTTTTCGGGACCAAGAGTACTACCTTTATATTCCAAAATGATAAGATGGAAGGACAGTTGGAGAGTCATATGGGTTTTATCCTCAGATATGGCCAAATAGACTCTTGTAGTGCTATGAATTTGGGGATCAGCTTAGCTACAGGATAACGAAAGAAGGAACAGTCCTTGTGTTCTGACTGGCAAGGTCTGTGCTGGAGTGATAGAAGTGGGCTTAGTGCTGGGATCAGGACATATGGTGCAGAAAACTAGCACTGACCTCACCTGTCACCAGGATTACTGTCCTTTGGTCACCACCACAAGATTACAATTGGACTTTGCTCACTCAGCTCGTTATTCTGCTCTCAGATTGAAAGAGCCTCAATATCAATTTGCTGATGTTCTGGAGATTTGTCAGCTTTAATGAGGTTAGATTGCACAGTTGTAATTCCCTTTTTATTAAAAAGAGGAATTATTAATAGGTACTTCAGATCATTACCACCTGGACATTTCTGTATTTATATAGCAAATTTAATGCAACAAAATTGCCACTGAGTGCTTCAGGTTACTCTCAAACAACCACCAAGGAGTTTTTGGGTTAGTTTTACATCCAAGCTGCTCTCTGCATGGGATATCTGGAAAATGGGAAAGATGCAAAAGAAATAAAAATCTGTTAACCATTTAAGTATGTCCAGTAATCAGGCAAATGGTGTGAAGAAATGGCCTCAGCGATTAAACCCAGGCCAGATAAACCAGCAAGATGACCAAACATCCCAGACCTGAAACGTTACCCCTGTTTCCTCTCCACAGATGCTGTTAGACCTGCCGAGTGTTTCTCGCGCTTTCTGTTTTTATTTCAGATTTCCAGCATCTGCAGTTTCATTCAATTGTTGCTCTCTGGAGTTACGTATTCTTGCTGTGTCAGAGAGATTCTCCTGTCACAGCTAGGAGGAAGAAGTTGAATATCACTATAAAAGTGAGGGACTGTATAACGGAGCGGTCATCACCAGAGTGGGCTGTGTTAGAGTGGTGAGGGTTTGGCAAGAACAGGTAAGAGGTAAGGAATAGTAGGAGTTGAAGTAAGAAAGGGACAACCTTTCCAAGGAACAAAATGGATTAAACAGGAAGGCACAGGTAAGGGCAGGTTTTATATATAATAAAATATATATTTTGTTCCTCTAGTCATAAGCAGTGCGAATGGCAGCCAAGGCAGGGGAATGTTCCTCTTGCAGAATGTGGGTTGTCAAGGAAGCCAGTGGTATCCCTTCATCTGCAAGAAATGCATCCAGCTGCAGTTCCTGACAAACTGAGTTAAGGAATTGGAGCTGGAGTTGAATGAACTTTGGATCATTCAGGAGGCAGAGGGGGTGATAGACAGGAGTTACAGGGACATGGTTATCCAACTGCAGGAAAACCAACAAGGTCGGGTCAGATACAGCAATGAGCTCTCTGAACCCTTCTCCATTAACAATGGCGTGAAGCAAGGCTGTGTTCTTGCACCAACCCTCTTTTCAATCTTCTTCAGCATGATGCTGAACCAAGCCATGAAAGACCTAAACAATGAAGACGCTGTTTACATCCGGTACCGCACAGATGGCAGTCTCTTCAATCTGAGGCGCCTGCAAGCTCACACCAAGACACAAGAGAAACTTGTCCGTGAACTACTCTTTGCAGACGATGCCGCTTTAGTTGCCCATTCAGAGACAGCTCTTCAGCGCTTGACGTCCTGTTTTGCGGAAACTGCCAAAATGTTTGGCCTGGAAGTCAGCCTGAAGAAAACGGAGGTCCTCCATCAGCCAGCTCCCCACCATGACTACCAGCCCCCCCACATCTCCATCGGGCTCACAAAACTCAAAACGGTCAACCAGTTTACCTATCTCGGCTGCACCATTTCATCAGATGCAAGGATCGACAACGAGATAGACAACAGACTCGCCAAGGCAAATAGCGCCTTTGGAAGACTACACAAAAGAGTCTGGAAAAACAACCAACTGAAAAACCTCACAAAGATGAGCGTATACAGAGCCGTTGTCATACCCACACTCCTGTCCGGCATCACCTACAGCTCCTAGAACACTTCCACCAGTGTTGTCTCCACTCCATCCTCAACATTCATTGGAGCGCCTTCATCCCTAACATCGAAGTACTCGAGATGGCAGAGGCCGACAGCATCGAGTCCACGCTGCTGAAGATCCAGCTGCGCTGGGTGGGTCACATCTCCAGAATGGAGGACCATCGCCTTCCCAAGATCGTGTTATATGCCGAACTCTCCACTGGCCACCGTGACAGAGGTGCACCAAAGAAGAGGTACAAGGACTATTTAAAGAAATCTCTTGGTGCCTGCCACATTGACCACCGCCAGTGGGCTGATATCGCCTCAAAACGTACATCTTGGCGCCTCACAGTTCGGCGGGCAGCAACCTCCTTTGAAGAAGACCGCAGAGCCCACCTCAACACCCAACCCCAACCAACCAATTTTCCCCTGCAACCGTGTCTGCCTGTCCCGCATCGGACTTGTCAGCCACAAACAAGCCTGCAGCTGACGTGGACATTTACCCTCTCCATAAATCTTCGTCCGCAAAGCCAAGCCAAAGAGAAGAGACATGGACACTAGGAGGCAGAAGAAGGGTAGATGGGTGACAGTCAGGAGAGGGAAAGGGAACAGGCAGGCAGTGCAGGGAACCCCTGTGGCCATCCCCCTCAATAACAAGTATACTATTTTGGGAACTGATGGGCGGGGTGGCGGGGGGAGGGACCTACCAGGGATAAGCCACAACGATCAGGTCTCTGGCATGGAGTCCAGTCCTGTGGCTAAGAAGGGAAGGGTGAAGGGTGAATTGTAGTGATAGGGGATTCCATAGTTATGGGGATGGATAAGAGGTTCTGTGGAAGGGGTCGAGTATCTCGGATGGTATGCTGCCTCCCTGGTGCCAGGGTCCAAGATATCCCAGATTGAATTCATGGCATTCTCAGGAGGGAGGGTGAGCAGCCAGATGACGTGATCCATATAGGGTAGGAAAGGAGAGGAGGTTCTTCAGGGAGAGTTCAGGGATTAGGTTGGACAGAACCACCAAGGTTGTGATCTCAGGAATGCTAACTGTGCCACCTGCTAGTGAGGTTTGAAATAAAGCAGCTTAACACATGGCTAAAGACATGGTGTAAGATGGAGGGCTTCAGGTTTCTGGATCATTGGGCTCTCTTCCAGGGAAGGTGGGTTCTGTTCCAACAGGATGGTTTGCATCTGAACTAGAGGGCGACTAATATCCTTGCGAGAAGGTTTGCTAGTGCTGCTCTGGTGGGTTTAAACTAGATTTCCAGGGTGATGGGAACCAGGGTGCCAGAGCAGATAGAGGATAGGAGAAGGGAAAAGATTATGTGAAAATCGCATGCACCATTAGAAGTTGTATGTGGTGGAAATCGGAAATTTTCTAAAGTGCATCTATTTCAATGCAAGGAGTGTTGTAGGAAAGAAAGACGAGCTTAGAGTGTGGATTGTCACATAGAATTATGACATTGTGGTCATTAGTGAAACATGGTTGGAGGAGGGACAGGACTGGCAGCTCAAAGTTCTAGCCTTCCTTTGCAATAGAACAGGGAGGATGAAAGGGGGAGGAGTGGCATCGCTCATCAGGGAAAATATTACAGCTGTGCTCGGGCAGGAGAGAACAGAGGGCTCGTCTACTGAGGCTATATGGGTGGAACTGGGGAATGGGAAAATTATGACCACACTCATGGGGTTGTATTATAGACCACCCAATAGTCAGACAACAAAAATTTGAGGAGCAAATCTGTACAGAGATAGCAGACAGCTGAAGAAAACACAAGGTTGTGACAGTAGGTGATTTTAATTTTCCACATATTGATTGGGACTCCCCTACAGTAAAAGGGCTGGATGGCTTGGAGTTTTTCAAATGAGTTCAGGAAAGTTTTCTAAATCAAATTTGGAGTATCGTGTTCAGTTTTAGACACCTAACTTCAGGAGAGATATCAATAAGATAGAAAGAGTGCAGAGAAGATTTGCTAGGATATTGCCTGGACTTCAGGAACTGAGTTACAGGGAAAAATTAGGTTAGGACTTTATTCCCTAGAGCAGAGAAGAATGAGGGGAGATTTGATAGAGGTATTTAAATTATGAGGGGGATAGACAGAGTAAATGTAGATAGGCTCTTTCCACTGAGGGTAGGTGAGATACAAACCAGAGGACATGGGTTAAGAGTGAAAGTGGAAAAGTTTAACGGGAATGTGAGGGGGAACTTCTCCACACACAGTGGTGAGAATGTGGAATGAGCTGGTAACTGAGGTGGTGAATGTAGGCACAATTTTAACATTTAAGAAGAATTTGGACAGGTACATCGATGGGAGAAGTATGGAGGGCTATGGACTGGGTGCAGGTCAGTGGGACTAAACAAAATAAATGGTTTGGCACAGATTAGAAGGGCTGGAAAAGGGCCTGTTTCTGTGCTGTAGACCACTCAGTTCAGGACACTGACAATTCACTGCTTATAAATAATAATACATCAACCAAAGCATTGAAAATGTGTCTTTTTAAAACTTGCATTTCTCTTTAATATAACTTGAACTTGTAGAACAACATTCTTCACAGGTATCTTTTGACAAACAGTCAAACATCTCTGGTTACCTGTGGCTAATTTTCCAGCTAGCTGCACTGGAAATAATGACGAGTTTAATGTCTCACACACACTATAATGCACAGATGTACTGACATTCTTACTTGCTGGAGCCAAACAGGTACTTTTAAAAATAAACTCACTGAATTAAATTAAAAGGGACAATACATATGTAGGGTTGATAGATAATAAATATTCACAGTTATCCTAGTGCAAAATAAAGAGGATTGTAATAGTCCAGAGAGCTCTTTAGTGCAGTCAGAGCAGTCCTGATTAGCATAACAAGGAGAGGTTCAAAGGCTTGATAGCTGTTCTTGAACCTAGAGGTGCTGGACTTCTCTGAAGATAGCAATGAGAAGAGGTGGTGACTGGATACCAAAAGGAAAGGTTGTGAGACCCAGAAGCCAAGGAATTGGCAGATCTGATGCCATTCTCATTTCCACTGAGACACAGCTGGAAGATGCACATTTTCAGCTTCTCTTTAAATCTTCCAGAACATACTAGATTTCTGAAGAATATTGTCTGTAGACTGTTAGCCTTCATGATGGTCTGGGCCAGAGAAAACTGGGAGGCGAACACAATTTCAGTGTTCTAAAGGCATTTGGATAGCAAAGGCTCAGAAGGATATGGGACAAATGCAGGCAAATAGGACTATCCCAGAATGCCAACTTGGACAGTATTGATATGTTGGGCTAAAAGGCCCATTCCATGCTGTATATCACATGTTTGAGGGAGGGGCACTCTCAATACATTATCCCTGGCCAGTGAAAATATCTCTGACTGAGGTTAGAGTGTATCAGACTGGGGTCAGAGAGTGTGGCTGGAGAACCTTGTACCTTTGCTGCTCCCTTTCAGGTCCCCAGGTTCTCTGGGAAATATTTTTCCACAGTGGAATATGTAGAAAAAATAAAGCAAGTCTATCAATGAGAGTACCACTCAATAGTCCAAAAAGCCTACTGGTCCAACATCACCAGATTATCGGAGTTTTCTTACACCTGTTCCAAAGAGTCAGCCCAGAAATACTGTGGGTACACTGAGCCCAAACAAGCAAGCACTTTGCAAGATCTTAGCTGCTTCTATAAACATTGACCTTCATGCTGTATCTAAATTTATAGTGAAACCATCTGCGAAAAAAAACAATACAAATAAGTTAGGTTCTATTTATGTTGTTTCTGCATTTTAATTGGGCTACATTTTGGCAGTGAGCAATACCAATAATTCAAACCAGGTGACTTATTGATGCATAAACCACAGGCACTTCAGTGCAAAGCTCACCCTCTGTGATGGTGTCAGGTTCACTCCCACACAAAACTCATTCACCAATGGCCAGAGACTTAGCTTGGCAGGGCACATCACCTGTGTCCCTCAACAACTTCTGCAGGTGCACCATCAAAGGTGTCCTGTCAGTGTCCGTCACTGGGTACGATGGGAACTACTCTGCCCAAACCACCAGAGGGTGTGAACATGGCTTAAGAGAATCATACACCCCCTCCTCTCCATCAAGTTCATCATACACACACCCTCTCCTCCATCACACACACACACACACACACACACACACACACACACACACACACACACACACACACACACACACACACACACACACACACACACACACCACTCTCCCCCTCCCCTTCATCACACATTAGGATTGATGTACAGGGTACGGGGTTAATGGTCAGATACTTCAGAGTGTGGATGAACAGAGGGACCTTGGGGTCCAAATCCATACATCTCTCAAGGTCGCCGCACAGGTTGATAGGATGGTTAAGAAGGCCTATGGGATGCTGGGCTTCATTAATAGGGATTGATTGAGTTCAAGAGTCGAGAGGTCATGTTGCAACTCAACAAATCTCTTTGAGACCACATTTAGAGCATTGTGCTCAGTTCTGGTAACCTCACGATTGAAAGGATATAAAGGCTATGGAGAAGGGTGCAGATGAGATTTACCAGGATGTTACCTGGATTGGAAAATAAGTCTTATGAGGCAAAGTTAGTAGAGCTGGGACTTTTCTTTTTGGAGCAAAGAAGGATGAGAGGTTTATTAGATCCTGACATGGTGACAGGGTGGACAGCCTGTGCCTTTTCCCCAGGTTAGGAATAGCAAACAGCAGAGGATATAAGTGAGGACAGAGGACAGAAGGGAGAAATGTTTAGGGGAGATATCAGGGGTATGTTCTTTTACACATAGTTGTGGGTGCCTGGAATGCCTTGCCAGGGATGGTGTTGGAGACTGAAACATTCTGGGCATTTAAGAGACACTTAAACAGGCACACAGATGAAAGAAAAATAGGTTACAAGGCAGGAAGGATTTAGAACTTTTGTTTGTAAGGAATATATGGGTCGGCACAACATCGAGGGCTGAAGGGCCTGTATTATGCTGTAGTGTTCTATGTTTTCTAGCAGCTAATTCTATACAACCACCACCCTCTGTGAGAAGAGGTTTCCCCTCTGGTCCCTTTTAAATCTTTCCCCACTTAAACCTATGTCCTTTGGAGAAAGACTTTGACCATACACTTTATCAACGCCTCTCTGATTTTAAAAGGTTCCCCCCCTCAGCCTCCCATGTTCTAGGGAGAAAAGTCTCAGCCTATCCAGCCCCTCCTTATAATTAAAGGCCACCAATCCTTGTTATGTCCTCATGAATCTTTTCTGCCCTTTCCAAATTAATGACTCCCTTCCTGTTGCAGTGAGGCCGGAACTATACACAACTTGGATGGATATGGGAAGAAGTGTGTGGTAGGGTGTTGATCCCAGTGTCTTATGAATAACCCAGTGGTGTGGAGGCTGGAAATCTGTCAGCATTCAACAGAGTGATGGTGCAAAGAAATCTATTGGTTCCAGATCTGAATACAAACCACACAGACTGATGTACTGGGAAAGCGTGTTCACTCTCACTATTCAGCACCTCCCCAATGTCTTCCCCAAATAAACTGCAAATGTCATTCATCCCCATTCTGATGGGGTAAACAGAGCAGCCAATCTGTGCACAGCTTGACCCCACTACAAGAAAGGCAAAAAGTAAATATTCCATTATTGTCGCGCTGTACTGCATTTAGAATGTGACATACATTAAGCTGAAAGTCTATGAGCACCAGAGATCCAGGTTCAATCCTGACTTCAGGTGCCCTCCACAGGGATTTTGCACATTCCCCTTGTGGGCTTGAGGATTTGCACTGGGTGCTCTGGTTTCCTCCCATATCCCAAAGACAAGCTGGTGTTCAGGTTGACTGGCTGCTGTATGTTGCCCTCAGGGGGATTGAATGGGGACATGGAATGGAAAAGGACACAGGGAAAGGAAGGGGAATGGAACAGGTGCAACGCATAGAGAACTAGCATAGAATTGAAGTGCTGAAGAGGCTCCTTCCATGTGGCAAGGGGAATAGATAAGGTAAACTTTGCCCAGACAAAGTTGCTGGAATCTAATGAGAAGTGACAGTAGTGATGTAATGAAATCTGTTCACCCATCTCCCACAGGCCCATGTCAAAACTAGAAAGGATAGATTTAAGGTGAGAGGGGAAAGGTTTAAAGGGACCTAAGATGCAACATTTTCTCATAGGTGGGTGTGTGGAATGAGCTGCCAGAGGAAGTGGTGGGGGTGTGGATAATTACAACATTTAAAGAACATTTGGTCAGCTTCATGGATAAAGGATATCAGGCAAGTGCAGGCAAATGGGACTAGTTCACGTAGAAGACCTGGTCAGCATGAACCAGTTGGGCCAAATGGCATTGTTCTATGTTGCAAAACTCTATGACACAATGAAATGCAGGTACGTGGATCATTATTGTTGGGTGACATGGGTGGAGAGCCACACAGATAGACAATTTATCCAGGAGACACTCCCTCAGTCCTGGAAGCAACCATATGCAGATTAAGTTAAAGAAGAGTACGTCAGAAATGTATGGGAGAAATTCAGCAGGTCACACAGCATCTATTGGAAGTAAAAGGTAGTTGACGTTTTGCACCTGATGTGCAGATTAGATATTCTATCACCAGAAACAGCCTCTCCATGGGTCATACCTGAGGCCAATGGATATTTAATTTAGGGACACAGCATGTTAACAGACCTTCTGCCATAAGCTTGTGCTGCCCCAAATACACCCATGTGGCCAATTATCCTACTAACCCCGTACATCTTTGGAATGTAGGTGGAAACTGGACCACCTGGAAAAAATCTACCCGGGCACAGAGAGAACATACAAACTCCTTACAGGCAAACCCCTGTTTGCTGGCATTGTAATAGTGTTGCACTAACCATGACTGTGTTAAGATATTACAGAACCTGCTACTAAGGCAAGTAATCGAACAGAGATGCTAATCTGTGGGCCACATACCTGCTACTCACTCAATTAAGGGGCAGTCTGATTGCCACCTGTATAACAATGTGTATGGTCAGTCAGCCTGGGAAGGGGTTAGAGGAGGCAACTGATGAGAAGAGCAATTAATCTTCCATGAAGTTCAGTGAGAAGTATACACCCGAGAAACTCAAAGTTGGACCACAGAGGCAGGCAATATGAATCATCTCCCTGCTAGAAATTACTTGTTTCTGTGAATTCTGGAGCTGTGTGCTGCAGATCGTTATTAGTGTGAAACCAACAGGTTCTGTGCTGCTTCTCACACATACACACAGAGGTGAGTGATCAGTGACCCACCTTGAGCCCATTACCTCCTCCCAAGGGTGATGATTCATTCACAGCATGAGCATTTGGAACAGCAACACAACTTCCTTCCACTCACAGCACCCTCTCAATTAGGGAAGAATAGTTATTCAGAGCTCTTCCAGCAGAGTTCCTGATAGCTCAAGCTTTGGGCAACAATCTGCTGGAGGAACTCAACAGGTCGAACAGCATCTGCGGAAGATAAAGTATGGTCGACGACCATCAAGCTGAGAGTTCAGAGGGATATAGTTGATATAGGATGCAAACGTTTTGACATGGGCCTGTGGGAGATTGGTGAACAGATCTCATTACATCACTACTCAACAAATCCAGCAACTTTGTCTCCACTTTCACCCTCCCTCCATCCTTTGTGACCACTTGATCCCTTTCCTTCCTCTTGCCTCTCTTCCTTTGTCTGGCATCTATCAACTGCCTATCATCTTTCACCCCTCCCTAATTGTCAATCTTCCATTGGCCCCTGTCCAACATTTCCCACCCTGTCATTATACCAACTATCTCCCTTTGCTCTTTCAATCAAGGGTTCCAGCCCGAAACATCGACCATTCCTTTTCTCCAACAGATGCTGTTCACCCAACAGATTGCTGCTTCAGATTCCAGGATATGCAATCTCCCATGTATCTCCATTGTATCTCAGGACCTGGGATTAGATAGGGAGAAGGAGGGGCATGGTGATTGTCAGGCAGAATGATGGGAATCAGTAGAGGGAGAGGATGGGGCTGTTCAGATGTGGCAGTCTGTAATGATCGGGGTCAATAGAAATTTTCAACAAGATGCACAACTGCTGAGCCCATCAACTGCAGATATTCCTGTTAGCAATACTTAAGGTGCAGTCTCATCACACCATGACACAGAGTTCACATTCTCTGCCATTTACTTTGGTGTTTGGATGTGGAATGGATGAAAAGTGATTGGTGTGCAGCAAGCTTCCACAAACATCAATGACTCAGTGAGATTAGAGTCATCGAGGTCTATAGCATGGAAAACAGGCCTTTTGGCCCAACATCCATGCTGACCAAGCTAGTCTCATTTGCCTGCGTTCAACCCATATCCCTCTGAACCTTTCTAATTCATATACCCATCTACATTCCTTTTAAATGTTACAATTGTCTCCACTTCCACCACTTCCTCTGACTGCTCATTCCAACCTTCTGTGTGGAGGTGTCCCCTGGGAACCCCTTTAAATCTTTCACTCTCTCCTGTGCTCTCTTGTTCTTCATTCCTCAATTCTGGGGAAAACAAATTCACTGCCTTGTTACCTTATCCATGCCTCCTCATGTATTTATAAACCTCTATCATGAACTCCCTCAAGTTCCTACTCTTCTGTGGAAAAAGTCCTAGCTTGTCCAGCCTCTCCAATCCAGACAAAGGCACTGGGGAGTTATCCACTCTCTTCCTTGAAGAGGGTTCCCCAGGATACTTTACATCTACCTGAGAGCAGACAAGAGTGTTACAGTGTTACAGCAACCTTTTATAAATTGGAACTTGTCTGTTAAACCTCTCCTGACCCTTCTTGAGTTCAAAGCACAATTCCGTGCCCACTATCAGTCTTGACCCTCGAAGAGCACAGGTTAGAATGGCGTGTTCTGGAGCCACAGTGTGCACATTAGATCACTCATAGCACCTGTGAATGAACCCTACCTTGGGAAGGTGGTAGGCAGGTGCAGCTGAAAAGAGTGACATAGTCCACCCTGAAGTCTGAGTTGATGGGGTAATAGTGGGAAAGTTTAATCATCTTCTTGAAGGCATCGTAAATGAAGATGAAGCTGATGAGCGATGAGAACCCTTCCTCGGTGAAACGGGTGAAGTATTGTACCAGGAAACTGGCATCGGTGGCAACGAGGATGAGGGTCAAGAAGGCAGACCACAACCCAATCCAAAGTCGGAACTCCAGGTAGTCAAACGCATTGTCCCTGGAAGAAATGTTAAGATCAGTGATCCTCACAGCCCATCTTTGTCTTCACAACACTGCAGATTGAGGTGCACAAAGAGATAATATCATTTATAAGCAATAGTACTGATTCAATCTTCAGCAGACTGCTCTACTCTATAGGCATGCCAATGTAACACTGAGAGGATAACGTTCCCATCACAGTTTATGCTGAGGAACCTGTGCAGGAAACATTTCACAGAGGCATAACTAAACACCTCGATATTAGCAAAATAAAATATAAACCGAGGCAAGCAGAACAAGAGCAAAGAAGTCACTATGACCTTTTACACAGCACTGGAGGATGGTGTCCCAAAGGCACCGCACCTGGGGAAAAGTTTTGGAGATGGTTTGATCCCAGTGAGAAGGGTCTGAAATCTTGTGGACAGATTAGCAAAACTGTGGTTGCTCTCCTTGGATCAGAGGATGTTGTGAGGGGATCTGACAGAAGAATTTTAAATCACGCACTGTTCCACAATAGACTGTTCCCATTGGTGAAGTGACATGAATCAGGAACCATAGAATGAATGTGCTGGTAACATAGAACTAGGGAGGCTGATTCCCCTGGTTGGTTGGACCAGTACTAGGGGACATGGTCTCTAGAGCAGATTAGAAATAGTGATGAGGAGGAACAACATCTCCCAGAGAGGAACCACATCTCCCAGAGAGGAACCAGTAGAGGGTACCCAATTAAGACACAGAAAGATAGATTTTGCATCATAAGGGAATTGAGGGTGATGGGCAATGGGCAAGTAAGTGGAGCTGAGTCCCCGGCTAGATCGGATTTGAACTTATTAAATGGGAGGAACAGGCTTGGCAGGACGAATGACCTCCTCTTGTTTCTGATGTTAAAAGTGGTGCAAGAAAACCTTTTGTGCCCAATAAGTCATTGAGTCTTGAATGCACGGTCAAGGGAGTAGTGGAAGGGGATGGGTGAACATCTGAAGGGAAGCTGGGCAGGACAGGGGGTGTGAGATGGGCTGGGTTGCTCTTGCATAGGGCCAGCACAGACTCAATGGATCTAATGGCCCCCAACACATTTGCGACATCATCAATCTACTCAGTACACAAAGTGCTGGAGGAATTCAGCAAAACAGGCACCATCCATGGAAAGCAATAGGCAGTTGATGTTTCGGGCCTGAGCCTTTCATCAGAGATGCTAGTCCTGAGGACAGCCTCAGGCCTAAAATATCGACTGTCTATCATTCTCCAACACTTTGTTTAATGTTCCAGTTCTCCACTATCTGCCTATAAAACAGTTAAATCTGGATTAAACTTTGTAAGAAGGCATTAGTGCAAATATTAGCGATCTGCCTTTGCAATGCCCTGAGCCTGTACAGGTGCCTAACCTTTTACCCAGAGTTCTGAAAACCAGCACTTTTTTTTAGGTAATGTTAATTTCCTCTCTTACTTTCGGTGGAAAGGTAACTCTTGGGCCCCAGCACCCAGTGGGAAAGAAGCAGGCAGTAGTTGGCTCAATGCGGGATCAATGGTCGTCTTCCTTACCCATAACTCACCACGCACCTGGAACCGCTCTGGCGCTGGCAGACCAGTTCCAGTTGCATGGGAGATTATAGGTAACAAAGACAGCCATTATTCCTCTATTGAGCCACCGCAGTGATCTGGTGTGGCCCTCCGTAAGCTCCAGGCTTGGCAGCAATGCCCCTCCAAACAGGGGGGGGGGACGGACGGCACTGTGCTGCCGGGGTGTGCCTGAGGGCCCGAAAAGCTGGTGGAGCACCTGAAAGCCGCTGACGTTCACATCCATCACCCCAACAGCCCGCTCCTCCTGCAGCTCTGCGCCTCGTGTCTGGCTTTCTGTGCAATTTGGCTGCTGGCTCTGAGCAGCTTCCTGTACAGTGAACATCGAACACTCCCCACCCACCCATGCTCAGCCCAGTCTAGGGTGCAGAATAGTCTGGGGAGGTGGAGGGGCACAAAGGACAGATGGTCAGTAGGGGATGACGGACGACTGGGTGTGAAAAAGGATGTCCGATGTGGTTTGGAGGGACGACGGATAGCTAGAGGGGACGGATGATGGGGGCTATAAGTGAGGTGTTTGTTTAAAGGGACTGAAATTAAAATGATTCTAAAATCCAGAAGATTCCAAACAACAGCAGGTGTCCAGTCCTGACAATCCCGGATAAAAGGTTAGGCACCTATACCACCTGACATGTTGAATCTCAGTCGTATCTCTGGAGTGAATTAACAAGACTAAACTTAAAAATAGGGAATGTGTCAAGTATCAAAAGGGACTTTCATGGTCCCTGCTGGGACCTCTGATGCAGAGTTTGCAATTGCTGCATTAGTGGCACATAAATGGCACAGTTAGCGTAGCGGTTAGCGCAACACTGATACAGCATCAGCGATTGGGACCGTGTTTCCAATCCCGGGCTGTCTATAAGAGTTTGTACATTCTCCCTGTGTCTGCGTGGGTTTCCTCTGGGGGCTCCGGTTTCCTCCCACCATTCAAAATATGGGCCGAAAGGGCCTGTTACCGAAAATTAAACTATGAGGTTGGCCGGCCAAGAGATTCCCCCTCGGGACACACAGAGCACAGAGCAGTGGGATGTTTGTAGTGGAGGTGAGGCAGGGCCAAAATGAGGACCAGTGACCCCTGTGTGTCCGGCAACCCAGCCCCCATCCCTCACATTTGGGAAAATAAACAATTAAAATAAGTAATTTAGGTTCTAACTGTATTTTAATTGGGCTGCATTTTGGCAATGAGCATTGCCAGTAATTCAACACAGGTGACTTTTTGATGCAAAAACATCAGGCACATCAATGCAAACCCCATCAACTATGACGTAGTCAAGTTCACTCCCACACAATCCTCATTCACCAATGGCTAGAGGCTCAGCCTGTGTCCCTCAACAACTTTTACAGGTGCACCATCAAATGTGCCCTGTCGTCTGTCACTGTGGGGGACAGACTACCAGAAACTGCCAACTGCAGAGGGTGTGAATGTGGCTCACACCATCACAGACCCACTTCCTTCCTTTCATCGAGTCCATCACACACCCCCTTCCCCTCCATCAACTCCGCAACACCCCCATCTCTATCACAGCCCCTTTCATTGACTCCATCACACACACCCTCCCCTCTATCACACCCCTTCCCCTCCATCGACTCCATAACACATACCCCCTCCCCTCCGTTGACACCATCCATAACTTCTTGCTGCCTCAGAAAAGCAGCCAGTATATTAAAGACTCATTCCCACCCCAGCCACACTCTCTTCACCCTCCTGCCCATGAGGGAGAAGATTTATGAGTGTGATATCACGCACCACCAGATTCAAGGAGTTTCTTTCCCGCCATTATCAGACTCGTAAATGAACCTCACACAAGTGATTCTATACTGCCTTTTCTCTGTCCCAATTGATATCTCCCTGGAACACTGCACCTTTGCATGGTCTTTTTACAATTGTACTATCCATGGAAGACTAGCTAGATTACTCACAGACCAAACTTTCACCCTCACAATAAACTAACTTGAACGGTTATTTTGTGAGTTAATAACAGGTTGTCAGTACCTCCAAAAGCTCCTGTGCAGGGGAACCATGTGACATTATTGGGTGGATGACTGACATGTCACTAAAGTGATCATGGCTGAAAATACCCCGCTGGTCATGAATGGAGGAGGAAATGGTCACCAGTGTGAGCACTGACATGCACACAGTCAGCACCTGTGTCCACACTCAATATACAGCCAGAAATGGGCCTTTGACCCCTGCACTCCAGTCCCCACATCCCATCTTCTTCCATGCTGTCTGTCTTTGAGAGGAGAGGGACAGGGAAGAGTCTAGAAGGGAGTCTGGGGCTGCCGGGAGTGTCTGATGAAAGATGCACGACAAGCCAGGATTGGGGACCACAAATGGAGGGATGGAGAGTAAAAAGGTCCTAGAGAACTGACCACAGGGTGCAAACACTCAGTCAAGATTGTGCTGGATCAGGAATTGGATACAACCAGTGACTGGTGAACAGGATGCTCAGAGAGGACCATGCTCATTGCTCAGGTCTTTGCATGATCAAACTGAACTGAAGCTAATTAGTTATTGTCCCATGTACCACCAGAGTGATGTTTTTCTCTTTTGTGTGCTATCCAGGTCAGTCAGCCTACCTACAATAGGTCATGCAAAGTAAAACAAAAGGAGAGCATGGTGCAACAAAGAAAACGTTCAGTTAAAACAGTCATTTTCAAACTTTTTCTTCACATTCATATACCACCTTACCAATCACAGAGCATCGATGGCATAGGAATTACTTAGGATGGTATGTGAGTGGAAAGAAAAAGTTTGAAAACCATTGGGTTAAAACAATATGAGGGTCCATTCAAGAGCCTGATAACAGCAAGAGGATAGTGTCCTTGAATCTGAGGGGCACGTTGCTGAACTCGCATCTTCTGCCAGACAGGAGGGGGAAGAAGAGAGTGTGATGGGTCTTTCTACCACATGAGGTGTAGACAGAGCACCTGGAGAACAGGTTGGTTTGAGCGATGGTTTGAGCTGCGTTCAAAACTCTTTTGGTATAGAGACAGGGCATCTCCTGTATGGCAGATGGGTATTTTAGATTCAAGAAATTAATCAGTGAGGTGATCATAAATGTCCTTCGAAAGGAGATGTGTCTTGACCCAAGTGGGGATGAGCAATAATCAAATTATCAATAAATTCAAGCAGTAGTGCCTGTTCTTTTTAATACATTCCCTAAAATTCTCTCAACATTAGGCAAACATCCAAAGTATATGCTGCTAATATGCATTATTCTATAAAGGGAGCCTGTCCAGCTTGGGAACACAACACAGTTACTTTATTGTGAGGAATACCTTTAAAATTATTAGAAGTACATGAATCAGGGCAGGGAATGCTGTACGTGAGGAAATGGCTTTGGCTGTTAATTGTTCCCTGCGCTGATGCCCTTGTTCAGAGATCATATCTCAGTGTGAGAATGGAACTGCATCCTGACCAGACTGGAGATGACAAAGGCGGCATTTTCTCATGTCTGAGAGACCTCATTGTGTTGGCAGCGATGGCGAAGTTTGTGCCATGTCACAGGACTCTCAATGAATAGGCTTTCAATTTGCTGCCATCCACAGCCACAAGGAACTGGCGAAACATAACAGGGCCATGTTTGCAGAAGCATTCGTGTTGATTGGGCCTCATCACTGGATGACTTTGGATTAATGAATTGTGTGAAATTGAGAGGGAACAGATCCTTGGCATTACAGCGCATTACAGGCCCTGTAGTGGGACATTTTACGCAGTAGCTGGTTTTAGGACTACCATTTCCATGGAGTTGACCCTTCAGCGTTTCCTCATGGGCTGCCGGGCTCTGGAACCCAAGGACATGAAACATGCTATGGTCTGTGTTTTATGTTCTATTACTGTCTTGGTTAATTAAAAAAAATACCAATGGCCTGATCACTAGATAACCTGCTCATGGTGACTAGGTGATCTATTTCTCTGGGAATGAGGTAATCTGTTCTCATATAGAAGACTAGAAAGTGCCCCTCTCCAACTGCTTTAGTACCAACATTGAGGTCGATGTTCTGGAGTAATCCTGGTGGAGGTCTGCTTTGTACTCTGTAAGGGGATTAACAATACAACTGTGCTGGTTAGGAATTTAAACACGAAAGTCTGCAGATGCTGGGGTTGTGCAAAACACAAACATGCTGGAGAAACTGAGCAGGTCACGCAGCAGCCGTAGGAAGGAAAGGGCGTACCTGAAGAAGGATGCTGCGTGACCTGCTGAGTTTCTCCAGAATGTTTGTGCATTGCACTTTCACTTTCACCCCTGCTGCTCTCCCAGGTTTCTGTGGTTTTACGCAGAGCCTCGAGGCACCATCACCTCTCGCTTACACAGACCATTGAAGTTGTTTGTGGGAGCTCGTGGTGCACAGTTTGGCTGCCGTGCTTCCCACCACAGTGCCTTCCTTTTAGAGTGAGACCTCCTGATTCAGTACAAGGTGCTAGACTTATGCAATTCTTCCTTTATTCTTGACAAAAGGTTCCTAGGGCACTCAAATTCACTGAGCAGGCTTTGCCTGGCTCTCCCCACACCATGCCACCTTTCCAGGGAACAAAACTAATCCCTTCTTGACTGGAGAACAAAAGAGAACCATGGCCAGGTTTCTGAGCATCTGTTTGCCTCATAATATCATTCCTTACCACGGGGAAGACCACTTCATTCCATCAAACCTAACTAGCTCACAGAACAATCCCATTCCCTTATCATCTTCCTCCGATATTTATTCTCCCCACATCTCATGCCATATTAGAAATCAAGACACGTGCATTTCTATAGCATGTTTCATGTCCTTGGGTTCCAGAGCCTGGCAGCCCATGAGGAAATGCTGAAGGGTCAACTCCATGGAATGGTAGTCCTGAAACCAGTTACTGCGTAAAATGTCCCACTAAAGGGCCTGTAATGCGCTGTAATGTTTTTGCATGATTTGTGTTTTATGTTCTATTACTGTCTTGGTTAATTAAAAAAATACTAATGGCCTGATCACTAGATAACCTGCTCATGGTGACTAGGTGATCTATTGCACTGGGAATGAGGTAATCTGTTTCAATGGTGAGCAACCAGCTGGGCAGCACAGTTAGAGTAGTGATTAGCGCAAAGCTGTTACAGCGCCAGTGACCTGGGTGCGAATCTAGCGCTGTCTGTAAGGAGTTTGTACATCTTTCCCTTATCTGCGTGGGTTTCCTCCGGGTGCTCTAATTTCTTCCCACGTTCCAAAGCTGTATGGTTATGTGCAATTGGTGGCACGGACTTTATGGGCCTGAATTAGTTTTAGAATCAGAAAGGGAGGGAGGGTGGGTGATGTAGAGATGGGGAGTGAGTGAGACTATGGGAGAGAAGGGGAGAGTGAGAAAAGAGAGAGGGAGAGATAGAGAGAAAGGAAATGTGAGAAAAGTGAAAAGAGGGGAGTGAGGGAGAGAGAGGCACACAGAAAAAGAGAGATGGTCAAAGAAGAGATAATGTGAGGTGACAGAACGAGTGAGAAAAGAGAGAGGGAGAGATAGAGAGAGAGGAAATGTGAGAAAAGTGAAAAGAGGGGAGTGAGGGAGAGAGAGGCACACAGAAAGAGAGAGATGGTCAAAGAAGAGAAAATGTGAGAGGTTTCAGAACGAGTGAGAGAGTTTATGCAGAAACACTGAAAGGGAGAGAGTGAATGAGAGAAGGAAGTAGAGAGAGAGAGTGAGAGGAAGCTGGGGTGATAAAGTGACAGAAAGTGAACCCTCAGAGACACAGCTGACACAGGAACAACTCTTCAATTCCTGGAACAGGGTCCTGCTGCCAAAACACAGCTCCAACCATATAGAAGTAATGGGACAAAAGAGGTGACCCAGCAGGAGCAGCTGATGACGGGACACAAGATGCCACTTGAACACCCTGATGCCAATATCTACTCATTGATGCAGGAATCAAGAACTGAATCTTGGCTTAAAGCAGTGCCCAGTGTGAACTGTTAATAACAAACACACATCACAGGCACCCTTAAGCCATGAACCCATTGAGAAGTACTGAGGGCAGTAGAGGGAGTGTCTCACTGTGGGAGAGGGCAGTACTGAGGGAGTATCTCACAGTGGGAGAGGGCACTACTGAGGGAGTGTCTCACTGAGGGAGCACTGCTTGTAGCAGGGGTGGGGGGAAAGAAATGCTCTCTCCCCTAACAGTAACAACATTCTATTTTGTAGCGAGTTTTCTTCAGGTGGAGCCAAAAATGTATTCATACAACACAAAAATTTCCACCACAGTGCAGGCCCTTCAGCCCACTAACCTACTCTACCTCTTGCCTAGAATTTCCCTTCTCTATAGCCCTCCATTTTCTCTGTTCCATATTTAATAGTCTCTTAAAAGATCCTATTGTGCCTGCCTCCACCGCTTTGCTGGCAATGCATTCCATGTACCTACCACTCTCTGTGTGAGAAACCTACCTGTTATACATTCCCCCTCACGTTCTTACTCCCAAGCACCATAAAACTATGGCCCCTTGTGTTAGCTATTTCAACCCTGGAAAAAGTCTGTCTATCCACACAAATAATGCCTCTCATCCTCTCATATACCTCCATCAGACACCCCTCATCCTCAGTCACTGCTTCCTTCAGAAAGAGCACTGGGAAACTTATTGGGAATGGGTAGTACGTGACAACCTGCTGTTGCACAATACATGCTCCACTAGTTGGTAACACTTTGATCCAACAGGACACTTCAGGCTGGAGGAATTTCTGTCTGTCTCCAGGTTTCACACTGTGGTTTCTGCTGCCCAAATTAATCCCACTCTTCACCCTGGTTTCATCCTCTCTATTTAGCAAAGGACAACGGCCAATGACAACTTTACAGCTTCTGTTGAAAGATTGATCCAGATTTAATGCTCAACACCTGAATGATTCTTTTCAGTTGAGTCTCAATGCTAAATGAGGCAGGTCCAGCTGAAAACTGATCACTGCTAAAGTTATTCTCAAGGTCAAAGTATCAGATAGGTTTTGGACAGAGTAAATGGGCAGTGACGGAGCATGGTGCAGAGATCAGAGGGAAGGAGGTCACCAGAAGACCCAGGGGTATGTGGAGCCCAAAGAATGTTCCCATGGGTCTGAATGTGCGAAGAGACAACAGAGCCACATTCAACAAGAGCTTTGCAAAGGCCACGAGATGTGGGCAGCAATACCACAGAGCGCTGGAAGAACTCTGCCTCAGGCAGCATGCGTGGAATGCAGCAGACAGTTGATGTTTTGAGCCAAAAGCCTTTTGTCAGATAAAGGCAGAGCCACGGGGAGAGAGTGAGAAGTTGTGACAAATTGAAGATGCTTTCAAAGAGTCTATAGTGCTGCGTTGGGCTGAATGGAATGGTCTCCTTCTCTTCTCTCAGTGACCATGACACCTGCTGCAAGACTGTACTCTCTCCAGCTGCCTGGGTTATTGGCCGTTCCCAACACTGCAGTGTTAAACAGGACCAGGAGTCGTAGGAACAGTATCAGGCCTTTCATCCCATCAAGTCTGCTCTACCATTCAAATCATGGTTGATGTATTCTTCCTCTCGACCCCATTCTCTTCCCTTCTCCCATAACCTTTGACACTCTCACTAATTAAGAACCTATCAAGCTCTGCTTTAAACTTACCCAGTAACTTGGCCTCCACAGCTGTTTGTGGCAATGAATTCCATAGATTCACCACCCTCTGGCTGAAGAATGTCTCCTCATCACTGTTCTAAAGGAATGTCCTTTTATTTTGAGCTGTGCCCTCTGGTCTCAGACTCTGCCACGAATGGAAAAATCTTCTCCACATCCACTCTTTAACTATGTGATAAGTTTCAATGAAACCCACCCTCATCCTTTTAAACTCCAGTAAGTACAGACCCAGAGCCATCAAACACTCCTCATCCCTGGGATCATTCAAGAAAACCTCCTCTGGACCCTTTCCAACACCAGCACTTTATTCCTTAGATATGGGCCCCAAAGCTGTTTGCAATATTCCAAATGGAGTTTGATTAGCATTGTTTAAAGCCTCAACATTACATTTTTGCCTTTATCTTGAAACAAATGCTAAAGTTGCATTTGACTTCCTTACTACCAACTCAAAATGGAAGTTCACCTTTAGAACAAAGATGAGGATAATGGGGTTGAGAAGAAAAATACATCAGTCATGATTTGAATGGTGGAGCATCTTGATGGGCTGAATGGCTAATTCTGTTCCTATGTCTTTGCTCTTATAATTTTTAGGGAATCCTGCAGTAGGACTCCCAAGTCCCTTTGGACTTCCACGTTCTGAATTCTTTCCCCACTTACAAAATAGTCCATGATTTTATCTATGTTTATTGTTTAGTGTATATTATTTCATGTACATTAAAACTGTAATATATTATATTACAGAACACAATATAGGCCATTCAGCCCTTTTAGTCAGTGGCAAACTATTATTCTGCCTAGTGCCACTGACCTACACCCAGCCCATAGCCCTGCCATCCTTGTACCTGCCCAAATTTTTCTTAAATGTTGAAATTGAGCCTGTATTCACCACTTCAGCTAGCATCCTGTTCCATATTCAGACCACTCTCTGTGTGAAGAAGTTCTACCCAATGTTCCCCCTAAACATCACTTTTTGACCTTTTGGCTAAGATCAAATGCAATGTTCCCCCTAAACCTTTCCCCTTTCACCCTTAACCCATGTCCTCTGGCTACCCTCAGTGGATAAAGAGTACTTGCATTTACTCTGTTTAGAATCCCCATAATTTTGTACACCTCCATCAAATCTTATTCTTCTCCACTCCAAGGAATAAAGTCCTAACCTGTTTCATCTTTCCCTATAACTCAGTTCCTCAAATTTGGGCAAAATCCCAGTAAATCTCTGCATTCTTTCAATCTTATTGATCTCTTTCCTGCAGTTAGGTGATCAAAACTGCACACAATACTCCAAATTTGGCCTCACCAATGTCTTATACAACTTTAACATAACATCCCAACTCCTATACTCAATACTTTGATTTATGAAGACCAATTTGCCAAAAGCTCTCTTTACATCCCTTTCCACCTGTGATGCCACTTTCAGGGAATTATGTATCTGTATTTCCAGATCCCTCTGTTCTATTACACTCCTCAGTGCCCTACCATTTACCGTGTATGCCCCACTTTGGGGGTGACCTTCCAAAATGCAACACACTTTTCTGCATTAATTTCCATCTGCCACTTTTCAGCCCATTTTTACAGCTGATCCAAATTCCTCAACATGCTTTGAAAGCCTTCCTCGTTGTCTACAATGCCTCCAAACTTTGTGTCATCTGCAAACTTGCTGATTCGATTTACCACATATTATCCAGATCATTAATATAAATGACAAAAAACAATGGTCCCAGCACTGATTTGTGACGCTCACCATGATTCTCAGGCCTCTAGTGTGAGAAGTCATCTACCACCACTCTCTTGCTTCTCCTGAATAGCCATTGTCGAATCCAGTTCACTTCTTCACCATGAATATCAAGCATCTGAACCTTCCTGACTAACCTCCCATGAGGGACCTTGTCAAAGGCACTAAAGTCCATGTAGACAACATTAAAGCCTTTCCTTCATCAACTTTCCTAGTAACCTCAAAAATCTCTTTAAGATCGGTTAAACATGACCTACCACGCACATAGCCATATTGATGATCCCTAATCAATCTCTAGCTATCCAAATAATTGTATATCCAATCTCTTGGAACACCTTCCAATAATTTACCTACTACTGACTTCAGGCTCATCAGCCTATAAATTCTTGGGTTACTTTTGAAATCTTTTTTAAACAACGGAACATGAGCTACCCTCCAATCCTCCAACACCTCACCTTTGACCAAAGACATTTTAAATATTTCTGCCAGAGCCCATGCAATATCTACATTAGCCTCCCTCAAGGTCTAAGGAAATATCTTGTCAGGCCCTGGGGATTTATTTCCACCCCCCCCCCACCACTTACAAGCACCTCCTCCTCCTCTTTAACCTGTATAGGTTCCATGACCTCGCTCCTTGTTTTTCTTAGTTCCCAGAGCTCTGTATCTATTTCCTGATGCAAAGCACCCATTTAAGATCTCCCTCATCTCTTTTGGCTCTATACATAGCTGACTATTCTGATCTACAAGGGGACCAATTTTGTTCCTTATTATCCTTTTGTGCTTAATAAACCTTAGGCTTTTCCTTCACATCATCTGCCAAAGCAACCTCATGTCTTCTTTTAGCCCTCCTGATTTCTTTCTTAAGGATTTTCTTGCATTTTTAGACTCAAGTACCTCATTTACTCTGTGTTGTCTATACCTGCCATAAACCTCTCTCTTCTTCCTGAACCAGATTTCCAATATCTCTCAAAAATCATGTGTTCTTGTTCAGTGCATTATGTGCATTGTTTTATCTACAGCATATACATGTTTTGTGCATTATGTTCAGTGAACAGTAAGTACGTGGTTAGTATACATTGTTCAATGTACAATGTGTATTGTTCAGTGTACATGTGTGGTTCATATCGACATCGAACCTACTGGCTGAAGGTGTAGAGGAGGCGTTCGAAGACGAGCACAGGCCCTGTGCTGCTGAGGATGGTGAGTGGCTGCCCAGAAAACAGACAGAAGATGGTTCCACTGACCGCAGTGCCCAGGAAACTCTCCAGCACGCCCTGAAACAGACCAGAAATGGAATCAGCAAACTCTGTCCAATGTCTGAATTGAATGAATTCTCATCTGTCAATACCAGCTGCACTCCCTGACAGAGTATTTACCAAGTCTCTTGTCTGCCTTACTTCCACTTTGACCTCCCTGTCTTTGGCCTTTTGTGATGCTCTAGTGAAGTCCAACGACCGCTCTGTTTTCCATTCAGCAGATTATAGTTGTTGGCACTCAATACTGAATCTGCAATTTCAGATAACCAGCCTTTCCAGTTTGTGGGGAACTGGTCAATTATAGTCATAGACCATGCCCTCCATGTTGATCAATTGGATATTGTGGGTTCATCCCATTCTAAAGGAACCTGTGACACTAACCCATGTTTCTCTTTCTCCACAGACACTGACTAAACTGCGTTGTGACCCCATCATTTTTCAGAGATTGGCCTTGTTTTTCTGGTTTATGTTTTCCACTTTGAAGGACTCTGTAAAATAGTGAAACCAGCAGCAAGTTCCTGGCTTGAGCTGGATAAACAGGGACCTTCACTCTGAGAATCAAGAGAGATGGGACTACCATAAAGACTAAACTTGGATCCTCCCTGCTCCTGTGGGAGTATGACTCCGTCTGCAAGATGAGAAGATGAGAAGCCTCTTTACTTGCCAGGTTGTGAATCTTCTGCTCTCATAGGATGTGAGTGATTAGTTACAGAGTGCAGACAATTGAACACAGAAGATTAAACCATGGAGTGCTCAGAGATAAGATCAGTCATTATTTGACAAGAACGGTGGGCAGGTTCAGTTTGGGAGCAAAGGGAAAGTGTAGATGGTGAGGAGCATACCATGATTTCCTCCTACTTATGTGCTAACCTGATGTCCAAGGTGAATCTCAGCATGCAAGGTCCATTTGGGCAGCAGTGATAAATCAGGACCAGGGAGACAGAGGCTCATTTCACCTGTGTCATTCAATGCAATGACCCAGAGTGTAATTACAGCAAACTCCTGCTTTATCAAACCTCGATTGTCAGGCATTAATTCACAAAAAAAAATAAAGGACCTTGGTGTTGGTGGGGATAAAGGTCGTTAATAATGATAGGGTTTGATTAAGATGTTTCTGCATTTGGCAAAAGCTAAAATAGGGACCACAAATGTAACAAAGGCTTTGACAAATCCAAGGAGTCTTCATGAGATCAGGAGCCCCTTGCACTTGTTCTCTCATTCAGTAAGATTGTGGCTGACCTTCCAGCCAGCTCCACTAATCCTAAATCACTTGATTGCCTTAATATGAAGAAATTCATTTTTTTTAAACATAACACCACAAAAAACAGCCCATTGCTCCATGGTGAGCATCAAACACCTCTCTCTAACTATCTGACATTAATTCCACTTTATCGTCCCCACATTTCTACCAACTACCACTAACCCACCCACAATTTACAACAGCCAATTAACCCACCCACCCACGTGCCATTGGGATGTGAAGGAAGCAGGAACATTTCGAGAAGCATGAGGTAATGGACAAGCTCCACACAGATGGCAACTGAGGTCAGAATCCTCTGTAACAGAGACTCCACAGAACATTAAATGGAGAATTACAAAGGTTCTCCCCCACCTCCCCAGGTGAAGGACTTCTGTCTTTGCCTCATCCAGAGTGGCTGACCAATCACTATGAGATAGGTTACACACATCCAACTGGGGGTTTGTGGGATGACATCAAATCCACATCGACCCTGTCAAGATCCAAATTTATTTGGGATCACCTCAACATTCTGGACCCTTTAGAACCAATTTTCTGGAAACACTGCCTTATGCACGTTGCAGTGAGACCATGGAATTTTGTAAAGAAATTTGGAATGATATCTCTGACGTAATCATACCCCAGTTAGGACATCTAGGAATCAGATGTCCAACAAATGGTTGTAGGCTCCCGAACCTGCATGTTGTCCGTGGCATCTCCGAGAAGTCCTCCAAAGGTGATCGCATTGGTCACAGTCCCCAGGTAGATGAAGAGGATGGCAGAAAGGGACTGGATGCTAAGTGCGTCGTAGAAATCACTGCCATACCATGGGATTTTCCTCTTGATATCTGCCACAAAGCCACCAAAGAATCTAAGACAGAGGACAAAAGAGAAGTTTAATAAAAATATGTGGCTACTCAGATGAGGCCATGCAGGGGATCATGGATGTCTTCCCTCTACAGGCTTTGGGGTCAATTAAGGTCACTGGCCAGACCAGAAGCCCAAGGAAAATCACTACTTGAAGCAACTGAATTCAGGATCCCCAACAAACTACCTTCCTTCATCTCGAGGGCCAGTACCAGAGTATTTGGAAAGTTCAAATTTAGAAAATCACTTTTCTTGAGTTAAAACAAGTCAAGCTTTTCCCCTTTCCCCTTAAGGAAGTCTAAAAAATTTAAGCTCATAACCTTATTTATTCAGTAGAAAATGTGCTATGTAATGTTTCATCATTTTATTGATCAGGAAAAGTTTAATAAAATGGAACAATCACATAAATCATATTGACCAACTGCCTTTTGAGAAATAATCATTGAATTTTACCAAGCAAACACACTGCAAATCTGACACATTAGTGTACGTCACAAAGCAACATCCACTGCAACCTACAAATTTACTAACTACAACACTGTTGGCTAAATAACTGGAAATGATAAGTCAGAACACAGGATGGAAATTCAGAACTTGATTGGGCAGTGCCAGAGCAACAACCCTGCTCTCCACATCACCAAGACCACTACAGGCATTATGAAGAAGAAAAAGAGGGACCACGTAATTGTTTCACTGACAGTACGGATGTGGAGAGTGTTAGCATCCTATTCCTGGGAATCCACATATCTGAGGATCTTTCCTGGAGCCAGCACGTTGAGGCACACTAATGCCTCTACTTTCAAAGGAGTCTAAGGAGATTTGGTATTTTGTCAAATACTGTATTGAACCTCTACAAGTGCACTGAGCAAAGTGTACTGACTGGTTGTATCACAACCTAGTTTGGAAATTTGATTGCCCAGGAACACAGAAAGCTGTAGATGGTAACAGACCTAGCCAGGTCCATCACAGGCACTGAGCTCCCATTCACTGAAAACATTTATGAAAAGTGCTGGCTCAAGAAGGCAGCCAAAATCATGAAGGGGCCTCATCACCCTGATCATAACCTCTTCTTACTGCTGCCTTCAGGCAGAAGATACAGAATCCAGAGGTCCAACATCTTTAGGTTTAAGAACAGTCTTTATTCATCAGCTATCAGAGTCTTGAACCTTCCTGTACTGCTGTAACCCTAAACTACTCCAAGACCATAAAAGGATCAGTCTGCACTACCAAAATAGCCATTTTTAATCTTACACTAATTGCAAATGTGAATATTTATTTATGTATTACCTCTTTGCATATTATGGTAAATTAATGCATGCTATTTTAGTTGATGAATCTTATAGTACAGACCTGAATGGCTACAGGAAGTGAGAATTTCGGTGCATTTTTACATTGTATTCATATACTGTATATGACAATAAACTCAAATGAAATCTTTCTGCTTCTGTTACAGACATTTTTACAGTGGAAAATCAAAGTCGGAGAAATAATGTGAAAATTGTGGGTCTTCCAGAAGACATTGAAGGGTCTGATCCAATAAAATTTTTCAAGAGTTGGATTTCCGAGGTGTTGGGTAAAGAGTTTTTTTTTCAGAAAGTTTAGTATTGGAGAGGGTACATAGAGCGTTACGAAAGAAACTGTTACCGGGACAACCACCACGAGCGGTCTTAGTTCGGTGCCTGAACTATCAAGACAGAGAAATGATATTACAGTTGGCGGTACAGAAGGCCCGACAAAGTCAATCTCCAATGATGCTTCAAAATAACAGAGTATTTTTTAAATGTAGATTTGAGTCAAGAAATTATTAGACGACGACGGGAATTTAATTTGGCTGAAGAAGTACTGTGGTGGAAGGGTTATAAATTTGCTTTTTGATATCCTGCTGTGTTAAAAGTCTTTTATGGTTACTTTCAATCTCAATTTTTTGAGAATGATCATGATGCATTGATTTTTGCTAATTCATTACCGGATTTACGAGGACATGGAAGAGTTTTGCCATCGTCGCCCAAAAAGAGGGCAAATGAAAATGATCAGAATGGGAAGAATGGGAAAAATGGAAAAAATGGAAAGAAAGAGGTTTTAACACAAAGTCTTATTGACATTGAAGATCCGGAACAATCATTGGGAATGGAGTCATGAGGTTGAATATATTTACAGTATTGGATTGTATTAATGTGAATGATGTATTTATGGCTGGGGGGGAGGGGGGGGTGGATAGCACTGAAATCCTTGATAGTCATCTGCCACTCGTGGGGTTTACCACTCCCAGTTTTTTAGGGCGTTAATACCTTTGGGTAGTTTTTTTTTGGGGGGGGGATAATTAAACTTTTTTCTATATATACTTTCTTTAAAAAAAATATTTAGGGGAGGGAGAGTGGTTTTAATTTACTAGAAGTGGAGTGATATTTTGTAGCAAGTGATTATATTGTTAGTTTGTAAGGATGTCTAATTTGAAATTTCCAACTTTTAATGTTCAGGGGTTAAATAATCCGATTAAGTGAAAGCGAGTTTTGGCTTATATCAAGAAAATGAAAACTGACTTTGCCTTTTTACAAGAAACACATTTGATTGAAAAAGAACATTTGAAACTGAAGAGAGATTGGGTTGGGCATGTGTTTTTCCTTCATTTAATTCTAAGGCAAGGGGTGTAGCAATTTTAATTCATAAGAATTTGTCTTTTGAGTTGCTGGAATGCTGGAAGGGTTTTAAAGGTTAATTGTAAAATTTTTACTGAATCTTGGACTTTGCTTAATGTGGATGATGAGTGTTTCATTTCGGATGCTTTTTTGTTATTAAATCAAGTTAATGAAAATATTTTAATTGGGGGAGATTTTAATTGTGTCTTTGATCCTTTGTTGGATAGATCCCCAAAAAGTTTATAGAAATCAAAGATGGCGATACAAATTGGGGCCTTGATGAAGGATTTAAATTTGGTGGATATTTGGAGAAGGGTTAACTCTACAGAGAAGTATTTTTCTTTTTATTCATCTCGACATGATTCATTTCCTAGAATAGATTTTTTTTTGTAACGGTACATTTACAAGGAATATAAAAGCAGGGTTATATCAGATTATTCTTTATTATTTTTTTCTTATGCAAATTCAGAAGTGGTACGTTCATCTTATAGATGGAGATTTAACACAATGTTTTGAAAAAAACAGAGTTCATTATTTTTGTTAAAGAACAGATTACTTTTTTTGTCTGAAAATGTTAATTCAATAAAAAGTCATTTTGTGTTATGGGATGCATTAAAAGCTTATTTAAGAGGACAGATTATTAGCTATACCACTAAAGTTAAAAAGCAGTATATGGCAGAAAGTTTAGAATTAGAAAAGCAAATTGATGAATTGGAGAAGGAATTTCAGAAGGAAGTGACAGAAGATTTAAAAAAAGTGGCTTTGACTAAATTGAAATTGCATTATAATAAGTTGCAGACTTATCAATCTGAATGTTTAATTATTCGATCTAAGCAGCGTTATTAAGAGTTGGGTGAGAGGGCACATAAGGTAGTTGCATGGCAGTTAAAGAAGGAACAGGTTTCACGGATTATTAATGCTGTAAGAAATAATTCAACAGTTACCTATAAACCTCAGGAAATTAATGACCAGTTTTATTCATTTTATAAAAAATTATATACTTCTGAGGGGAAACAGGATAGTGGTTCTATTGATTCTTAACGTTATTGCATTAGAAGAGGAGGATGTTACGGATCTGGAAGCTCCGTTTACAGAATTAGAGATTAAGATGGCTATGTTGGAAATGCCCAATGGGAAGTCACCAGGTGATGACGGGTTTTCGGTGGAATTTTATAAAACTTTTTATGAAGATTTATCTTCAGTGTTTGAGGAGGTATTACAACAAGTGACTGAACAGCATGAGTTACCAGAATCTTGCTCTAGTGCTTTAATTACTGTAATCCTGAAAAAAGATAAAGACCCATTGAAAGTGTCTTCGTATAGATCTATTTCTTTATTGAATGTTGATTATAAAATTATAGCAAAAGTGTTAGCAAATCGATTGATACATGTTGATCAAACAGGTTTTATTAAAAATAGAAATGCTTCAGATAATATTCTTCGATTGATTAGTTTGGTCAGTGCATATCGACAGCAGTCCACTTGGTTGCGCTTGACACGGAAAAAGCCTTTGATAGGGTCGAATGGGATTTTTTATTTAAAGTATTGGAAAAGTTTAAATTTGGCCCTTTCTTTATTGGTTGGGTTAAAGCTCTATATATGAACCCGACTGCTAGGGTGGTGACAAATGGTCAAGTTTCATCATCGTTTAAATTGATGCGTTCAATTCGACAAGGTTGTCCATTGTCACCAGCTCTGTTTGCATTGACTATTGAACCGTTAGCTCAAACAATAAGGCAGAATGAACAGATAAGAGGGATGAGAGTTATGAATGAAAAGTATAAGATTAATTTATTTGCAGATGATGTTTTGATATATTTAACAAACCCAGAACAATCATTGCCGCATTTACGGGACTGTTTATTACAATATAGAGCATTATCTGGATATAAAGTTAAATGGGATAAGATTGAAATTTTGCCAGTCAGAGAAGGAGATTATTCAGAGTATAAAAATATTATAAAACTGAAATGCTCTGATAAAATTAAATAGTTAGGAATAATTGTAAATACTGATTATCAATCTTTTTACAAGTTAAATTATGTTCCATTATTACAAAAAGATTAAAGCAGATTTAATTAAGTGGAAAGATCTTCTGTTAACTTTAATTGGTCAAGTTAATTGTATTAAGATGAATATTTTTCCTCATATTCAATATTTATTTCAATCAATAACGTGTACTCTTTCAAAGAGTTTCTTTCAGGATTTAAATAAAGTTATGAGAGAATTTTTATGGAAAGGTAAACTACCACGGGTAGCATTATATAAACTTACTTGGAAATATGCGTTAGGTGGGTTTCAATTACCTCATTTTCAAAATTATTATGAAGCAGCCCAGTTGAAATTTAGTAGTAGATTAATGGATTTGGACCAGTCCCCGAGTTGGGTTAAAGTTGAGATGACTTGTATTTCTGAAGTCGAGGAGTATCAATTTATATTTTGATGGAATGTAAATTTGTTGAGGGAATATAATATGCTGATATTAAAACATCTATTAAAACTATGGATTTAAAAAATAAAGATTTTAGGATCAAAAGGTAAATTGTCAATTTTAACTCCATTATATGATAATCAGCTTATTTCTTTTTCAATGTTTAATAGTCATTTAAAGAGTTGGGATTCTAAGGGTATAAAAATATTACAGGATTGTTTTGTAGAAGGATAGTTTCTTTCTTTCAATCAATTGAAAGAGCATTTTGATATTGCTGAAAATTCTTTATTTGTTTATTGTCAACTTCGATCTTTGGTGAAAAATATGTTTGGTAGAGAGATGATTTTACCTGCATTGACAGAATTCGAGCCTTTGATGTCTTCTATACCAAAAAAGGGTAATATTTCTGTTATGTACCAAGTATTACAAGACAATATGGATAAACCGGAATGGGAGAAGTCTAAGCTTAAATGGGAAAATGATTTAGCTTTTATTTTTTCTGAAGACTACTGGGCAGATATGTGTCATGACAGTGTTACTAAATTGACAAATGTGCTGTATGGAATGGTTAATTATAATTTCCTACATCAATTGTATTTAACCCCAGAGAAATTTAAAAAATATGGTCTTAGTAATTCGGATTCTTGTTTTAGATGTGGCGTATGTTCTGGAACTTTTTTTTACATGCTGTTTGGTCTTGTGTGTATGTACAACCATTCTGGGATGAAATTAAGTTAATTTTGGAAAAATTGTATAATTTTAAGATACCATTAGATTCATCTATTTTTTTAATGGGCTATATGATTCCTTTAAGGGGATTAGGGTTGGATAAATTTCAAATTGCATTGTCTGTAGCTTGAAAATGTGTAACAAGTACATGGAAAGATAATATAGTGATTAATATAATGCGATGCCATAATGAATTGAAAGCTTGTATTGTTATAGAAAAAATTACATATAATCTACATGACAATTATTCTCTTTTTGTTAATAAGTGGTTACCATATTTGGAATATATGCATTTAGATATATTTTGATTTATTATATACTTTTAGTTTGTTTATATATTTTTAGCTCTCCTTAAGAGAGCTAAATTTCCTTTTCTGAAATTTAAAAAAAAAATATATTCATATAAAATTTTCTTTATGCAATGTATTTCGTATTACTATTAATGATTCTTCAAATAAATAAAGTTTAATAAAAAAAGACATTTTTACAGTATAGGTTATGGAATTTCTCATCTTACCTTCCGGTTTTCTTCAGTTCGTCCGACACTTCATGGCTCCCACCCCCAGATCCGCTGTCGTGAGGCATATCTCCGTTCAACTGGACGCTCTCTCCTCCTGAAATCATGTTCTTCCTGTTTAAAATGATATCGGTGTTAAGCTATTCACCACATACAGCTCGAGAACAGGGCCTTCAGCCCTTTGCTGGGATCTCTACATCTCCTCTCTCTGCATAAATGCAACAATATATGCAATGGACCATTCAACCTGCAGGCTTACCACATCATTCCTTGATCTGGCTGATCTACCTTACAGCCATTTCCCTGCACTGTCTATGAGTGCTCTGGTTTCCTCCCACATCTCCTACCCCATCATTCATTGATCTGACTGATCTACCTTCGAGCCATTTCCCTACACTGTCTACAGAAACCATGACTTCTATTCCCTCTGCCCTCAATTAACTCAGTATCTGTCAGCACAAAACTCCAAAGATTCACCACCTTCTGAATAAAGTCATTTCTCTTCTCTCATTTCGCAGATTGATAGAGGTCTTCATTAGTTGGCGGATTGAGTTCCAGAGCTGTGAGGTAATGTTGCAGTTCCTATAAAATTCTGGTTAGATCACAGTTGGAGTATTGCATTTAGTTCTCGTTGCCTCATTCCAGAAAGGAGATTTACCAGGACGTTGTCTGGATTAGAGAATATGTCTGAAGTAGCAAGGTTGACAGACGTCGGGCTTTTATCTTCGGAACAACGAAGGATGAGAGGAGGCTTGATCAAGGTACAGTAAAAGTCCAAAATTCTTGATGCCAGAAACCTGGCCCTCCTGAGACTCCAGACTCTCAAACATTTTAAATTTAGCAGACTTCCGTGTGCACGCGTGGATGTGTGCCTGTAAAGCACCACAGATGCACAGTGGTAACAAGTGACCACGCTTATTCCAGGTAATCTTACCACAAAGAAACTCATTTCTATTTATATTTTCATTTTTAGTTTTTAAAAATAATTTCAAGTATTATATGCTCTTTCTTTTGTAGTGAAAAAATTTATGTTTATGTTTTTGTGAAGTGTTTACTTTTCTTTAAAACTGCTCGTTTTGATAAATGAAGCATCCTGTATTTGCTAATGAATAAACTCCAAAATGTACCGGTTCACCTTTTCTTTTTTCCTCCTTAAATTTGAATTTTAAAGGTACTGCCCGAGAATCCGGAAAACCCAACAATCCGGACCAATCCAATCCCCAAGCAGTCCGGAGTTTAGGACTTTTACTGTGTATAAAATTACAAGGGGCATGGATAGGGTGGAGAGCCAGAACCTTTTTTCTGGGGGTGATAGTAGCAAATACCAGAGGATATCTGTTTAAGGTGAGTGGAGGAAAGATTAGGGAGATGTCAGAGATAAGTTTTATACTCAGTGTGGTGGGTGCCTGGAATGCACTGCTGAGGGTGGAGGCTAGAACAATAGTGACATTCAAAACATTCTTAGACAGGCACATGAATGTAAGAAAAATAGAGAGTTATGGTTGAGAGTTAGGGAAAGGTTAATTGCTGATGAGTAGGTTTTACAGAGGTTGACACAACATCTGTGGTGCTGCAAATTTCTATGTCAATTCTTAAATGCCCAATTGTGACTTCCCTGGTCCAGGATGACATGGTAGTGCAGAGGTAGTGGTAGTGCAATGCAGTGGTGTGGTAGTGCTGCAGTTCAATCCTAACCACTGGCACTGACACTGTGTACATTCTCCCCATGACTGTGTGCTCCAGGGCTAGTTCATCAATGTTCTGACGTCATGCTCTGAACCCACAGGAAATGGAAGATATGTTGGATTCTCCTGCTCCAACTTCTGATATTCAAATCTTTTCATGATCAATGATGTGTTGTGATGTCAGGAGGGATATTCCAGTGGAATACAGGCCTCAAAAATGACCCCACTTCAAAGTGAGATTATAAGATCGTTTCCATTTATGAGGCATGGCAATATGCATGTCATCTCCTCCAGAAGGTCAGCACTCACCAAGTTAGATGAGAATCCATCCAGAGTTGTAATCAGTATTTGCAGTGTGTGTATACCAGATCAAATTATCTCATTACAGAGAGTGTTCAGTTAATAGGGTCACAGTTAAGGAGCTGGGAGTTCCTCTGCCTGTTTACTAAGTGGAAGCAATGGTTTTATTAAGGGTGAAAGTACCAGTAACTGCTTTATCTTATCTTGCAACCAGTCAAAACCGGAATTGCTCATAAGGGTTCAAATATAATACCTGTTTATTATAGAACAGAACACTAGTCCTAAAACTTGTGTAATCTGCTGTCAATCAGATTTGAGAGCCAAGACCCTTTTATCTTATCAACAAGTTAATGTCAACCTGCAATTATCCTGCAGGTTGAGTCTGGCTGTTTGATGGAATAATCCATTTTAGAACATTACCTTGCAAGGGTAGCTTGAATTGGCCACTGTAAGCATCTCCAGCCACCGGAGACGAGGACCAGGGGCCACAGCCTCAGAATAAAAGGACATCTCTTTAGAACAGAGATGAGGAGGAGTTTCTTCAGCCAGAGGGTGGAAGCCAAATCACTGGGTATATCTAAAGTGGAGGTTGATCAGTTAATGATTAAATTAGGGGTTATGTAGAAAAGGCAGGATAATGGGATTGAGATGAAAAATATATAAGCCATGATTTGAGCAAACTCAATGGGCAAAATGGCATTCTGCTTCTAAGTCTGATGGACATAGTCAAAACCCCAAGTTCTTGGTGTCCCTTTTAAGGTGCTGCCTGGCTGGTCAACTGATGACACCCCTCCTCATGGCTTCATGTCAGTAGGGCATCAACTAATCCATCCTGTTTCTGGCCAAGGAACTCCACTGATTTCCTTTCCTCAATCCAGCAGATATCCTGAGGATTCCTGTGCCTCCCATCAGCGGTCTCTGCACTGCAGTACTAACCAGGGAATTTTAGAGGCCAGATTATTTAAAGCAGTGGTTTTCAGACTTTTTCTTTCCACTCACATACCACTTTAACTAATCCCTTACTAATCACAGAGGACCTATGGCATAGGGATTACTTAAGGTGGTAAATGAGTGGAAAGAAAAAGTTTGAACACCCTTGATTTAAAGCATTTAAAGAGGAGTTCGGTGCACCTTTGAAAAATCAGGGGGTTGAGGGAAATGGGGAACTAGCAAATTGTTGGAGCTGCTGGGGAATCTAGGGTAGATCTACCGGATCATAGTGAATGATGGGGTAGGCCTGAGGGGCCAAGTGAAAGTGGCCTCTTGCCCCTATTTTGGGTTGTCACTCTCTCAACCCACAGAACAAAATGAAGATGGAAACTGAGTATACCATGCAGCAACTGTGGAGAGGGAAAAAGAGGGCCTTCGACCCGAAACATTGTCTCTGCTCCTCTCTCCATGCACACTGCCTGACCAGTTGAGTCTTTCCAAATATATTTCAGATTTCCATCATCTGCATGTTCTAATTTACACAAACTGAAAAACATTTCCATTAAATCACTGGAATATATATACCTTTGGAGTTTAGAACAAATGATAGGTCCACAGGATAGCTGCCCACAAAAAGAAATGAAGAAATTGAGGAGATGCACAACTTAAAAATTTCAAGGAAACTTTGGCTTAGCATTCTGCCCAAATGTTTTGCCCTGCGTTCCCCAGCAGACACTGCTTGTGGTGGTCACTGGTGCCACACCGACAGCAGGGGATGGATGCATCAGGCTGAGGAAGTGCCTCCATGGGCAGAACTCAGTAGCCGCAGCTACAGTGGAGGAAGCAAGATGACGAACGGGGTGCAGTGACCCTGGTATGTTCAGTGTGTCATTAGGTGCGTGACCGGCACGGGAATGGGTGTCTGCCCTACTGAGATGAGTCACAGTCACAAATGTCCAGGATAATTTTCTGGTGGTCATCGGAAATGACCACAAGTGCAACTTCATAATTGTGGTGAATGTCTGCCAAGCTGCCTGTCTGCCCCCCTCTGGCGAGCCTTGCTGTACTAACATTGGCTGTGCATTATCTCTACTGTTAAGGACACTCCCCTTGGGTATAACTGTGTATGCACCTATTGTCTTTCATTATTGTACCATGAGTTTCTGCTAATAAAAGCCATGATTATTGTTTGACCACATTGTCTTTGTCTATTTCATCAACTGGCACTTCAATAAACACATCTCTTCTTTCTTTTATTTCTTTGGCTTGGCTTCGTGGATGAAGATTTATGGAGGGGTATGTCCATGTCTGCTGCAGGCTTGTTGGTGACTGACAAGTCCGATGAGGGACAGGCAGGCAGGCACATTTGCAGCGGTTGCAAGGGAAAATTGGTTGGTTGGGGTTGGGTGTTGGGTTTTTCCTCCTTTGTCTTTTGTCAGTGAGGTGGGCTCTGAGGTCTTCTTCAAAGGAGGTTTCTGCCCGCCGAACTGTGAGGCGCCAAGATGCATGGTTGGAGGCGATATCAGCCCACTGGCTGTAGTCAATATGGCAGGCACCAAGAGATTTCTTTAAACAGTCCTTGTACCTCTTCTTTGGTGCACCTCTGTCTCGGTGGCCAGTGGAGAGCTCGCCATATAACACGATCTTGGGAAGGCGATGGTCCTCCATTCTGGAGACGTGACCCACCCAGCGCAGTTGGGTCTTCATCAGCATGGATTCGATGCTTGCGGACTCTGCCAGCTCGAGTACTTCGATGTTGGTGATGAAGTCATTCCAATGAATGTTGAGGATGGAGCGGAGACAGCGCTGATGGAAGCGTTCTAGGAGCCGTAGGTGATGCCGATAGAGGACCCATGATTCGGAGCCGAACAGGAGCGTGGGTATGACAACAGCTCTGTACACGCTGATTGTGTGTTTCTTCAGGTGGTTGTTTTTCCAGACTCTTTTGTGTAGTCTTCCAAAGGCGCTATTTGTCTTGGCGAGTCTGTTGTCTATCTCGTTGTTGATCCTTGCATCAGATGAAATGGTACAGCCGAGGTAGGTAGTAAACTGGTTGACCTTTTTGAGTTTTGTGTGCCCGATGGAGATGTGGAGGGGCTGGTAGTCATGGTGGGGAGTTGGCTGATGGAGGACCTCAGTTTTCTTCAGGCCGATTTCCAGGCCAAACATTTTGGCAGTTTCCGCAAAACAGGACGTCGTCTGCAAAGAGTAGTTCACGGACAAGTTGCTCTTGTGTCTTGGTGTGAGCTTGCAGGCGCCTCAGATTGAAGAGACTGCCATCCGTGCGGTACCGGATGTAAACAGCATCTTCATTGTTGAGGTCTTTCATAGCTTGTTTCAGCATCACGCTGAAGAAGATAGTAAAGAGGGTTGGTGCAAGGACGCAGCCTTGCTTCATGCCGTTGTCAATGGAGAAGGGTTCAGAGAGCTCATTGCTGTATCTGACCCGACCTTGTTGGTTTTCATGCAGTTGGATAACCATGTTGAGGAACTTGGGGGGGCATCCGAGGCGCTCTAGTATTTGCCAAAGCCCTTTTTTGCTTATGGTGTCAAAGGCTTTGGTGAGGTCAACAAAGGTGATGTAGAGTCCTTTGTTTTGTTCTCTGCACTTTTCTTGGAGCTGTCTGAGGGCAAAGACCATGTCAGTAGTTCCTCCATTTGTGCAAAATTCAGCAGGTCACACAGCATCCATAGGAATTAAAAGGTCACCAACATCCTGGTCCTGGTCTTTTCATCTGGTATAATGAAGCAGTTCACTGCAGCACCCAGAGGTGCTGTGTGTTGATGAGACCCCATTATAGGGTGGCATTGTTTCAAAGAGAGGCAGGATTTCCACCCGATCCCTCCCAGTGTCCGGGAGTGGGCACCCATCACTTCACTAACAGCAATGTCACTGATATCCAAGCTAACTATAGGACCTTACTGTGCTCACATGGGTAACTGAAGGATATTGCTCTTAGATAACAGGAAGAATGTTTCCCATGGATGCCGACACATCTTTCTGCTTCACAAGCAATGAAGCTGGTGGACTTCTACAGGTTGTGACTTGGGGCCACAACATTCTGCAGATGCTGGAATCTGAAGCCAAAAACAAACCACTCCAGGTCAGGAAGCTTCTGTGGGAAAGGAGGGATGGTTGACACTCCAGGTTGAGAACCTGCAACAGAACTAGTCAGGACAGATCGCGATACTCGCCACAAACCATCCTTTACCTCCAAAGATGCCTCCTGACCCTATGAGATCCTCCAGCAGTCTGCTTTGTGTAACCTGGAGCCCTATGGGATGTAAGGAGAGAGAGAGAGAGAGAGAGAGAGAGAGAGAAAAGGCAGGAAGAGTGCATGGAGGCACGATGAGGGCTGGGTCTTTCCCCTTCAATGGGGTTCAGGCAGAAGTGAGCCTTTCTTACGGTTGGACACTTAAAGCAGTGGAAAAAAAATTCAGGTGCAGTGTGAATTTGGCTTTGCATTAGCTTCCCAGCAGGTAAGCTAGGTTAAGATGTCTCTATCATACCTCAGAACCTGATAGGGAAGTTGAGCCAGTTGGGCCTAAGCATCTCCCTCTGAAATTGGATTCTTGACTGCAGGCTGGATCGGAAACAGCACTTCAAAGACCATAATACACTGAGCATGGGGGCTCCCCGGGGCTGTGTGCTTAGTCCATTGCTGACCACTCTGTTAACTTATAATTCTGCGGCAAAACCCAGCTCAAACCACATCATCAAGTTTGCTGACGATACGACCGTGTTGGGCCTTATCAGCAAGAACAATGAGTCAGCATACAGAGATGAGGTGCAGTCGCTAACAGACTGGTGCACAGCCAACAACCTGTATCTGAACATTAATAAAAGAGATGGCTGTTCATTTCAGGAGGGCCTGGGGAGGGGTGGGGGGGAGGGTGGTGGGAAATCACTCTCTGTTCACCATTGACGGCTCTACTGTTGAGGTCATCAAGAGTATCACGTTCCTTGGTGTGCTCTTGGTGGAGAATCTCACCTGGTCCCTCAACATCAGCTCCAAGAAAGCCCAGCAGCACCTCTACTTCCTGCGAAGGCTGAGGAAGATTCATCTCCCATCCTCCATCCTCACTACATTCTACAGAGGATGTATTGAGAGCATCCTGAGCAACTGTGTCACCGCCTGGTTTGGAAACTACCACCTCAGATCATAAGGCCCTCCAGAGGATAGTGGAGTCAGCAGAATAGATCATTGGGGTCTCTCTTACCGTGACAGACATCTACAACAAACGATGCATGCGGAAGGTAAATAACATTGTGAAGGACTTCACACACCCCTCCTGTAAACTTTTCTTCCTTTTGGCATCTGGAAGGAGGAACAATAGCATTTTCCCCCCAAGCCATCAGGTTCCTCAATTCCTAGAACATATGTGGACTAGTATATTGTGGTTTTTATTGTTTTATGACTTAATATTTAAATCATATTTATGTAAATCTGCTCCATGGTCCTGGAGAAATGCTATCTCATTGATGCACCATCAATAACTCCAAAAGACGGGAAGTTACTTAAAACTGACAGGCTTTTATTAACAATAGAATGGAGTCACGTCCATGCTGGTCAACTGTCCTGAACTGGGGAGTGGGCTGTAGAACAGTCACCTTTAGTCAGGAGTCTGTGGGAGGAGCCACAGGTACAGTCAGCCATGGGGCATGCCCAGTCAGTTAAATATACAAACAGCAGTTTACCACCCTTGACTTTACTGTGCATTGTATTGGTAGTTATGGTATGAATGACAAATAAAGGTGGACTTGACTGTATCCTAAAGGAGGGTGGAGAGCAGGAGGATGAGAGGGAGAGAAGGAAGGAGAGAAAACATGGAGGGGCAGACCAACAATGGAAGGAAGAGACAGAAAAATAAAACAGAAGACCAAAATGCTATCTTTGTATTTGTGTGTGTGAGGAAGCCGGGGATACAAAATGCACTGTAAATGTTCAGTGAATGTCTGAACTTCAATGAGATGGTGGTTATTCACTGATGGTGTTGTCTCATGGAACACTGAATTGCCACAATATGAAAGGAGGCCATTTTGCCCATTGAGTGCATGCTGGGACATTAGTAGTGCAATGCAATGGATGTTGTGTAGAAATCTATGTACACTTACACCTATTTTTGGGCTCAATCAGCCCGTGACAGCATTCTCCTTGAGCCGGTAGACTGTTTATCTGACAGTTTTAACACTAAACTTGACTTTAACCATCCAATTATCAGTGACTTTATCCCGATTTTAGTACGCTTAATGTTTTAGCTTTCAAAAATGAAAAGATGCAATCGGAAGAGATCAGCAAATCGTTCATTGTTCACACCCTGAATTGAACAAATAATTCATTTGCATGTCCTCCCTGTTGATATGGAGACTGAAAAATTGGCACAAGTTTTGTCAACAGACAGAATCGTATTGAATAATACATTGGCCTTGCTTATCCTGCTGCTGACTGACAAACACATTGACTGACAAACACCATTCATGGTGGACTCTGCCAACAGGTGATGGCTTGAACTTACAGCCCCTCCTGGCCATGGCATCTTGAGGACAATGAAATGCTGGCACTACTGCAATGTAGAAGCTGCAGCCACCAGTGCACACAATGCACACGATCGGATAATTGATTTTCAGTGAGAGCTTGGACCTGAACATTGGCCGTGATCTCTCTGCTCTTCTTTGGAAGTGTCGGAGGAACTGTAAGGAGTGAAGGGGATTGTCTCCATTACACAGGAGCCAAGGGAAGTACTGACTTCCTCTGTCTGCCCATGTGAGCCCATGTCAATGCAACATCTCAGGGGCCTCATTCTCAGTATCCCTCAACAGCTTCCACAGAGGCACCACTGAGAGTATCCTGTCAGGGTGCATCACTGTGTAGGATGGGAACTGCACTGCCCAAGACCACACAAAATGGAAGGATGCCTTCATGGCTCAGGCCTTCACACACAGACGCACACGCACGCAAGCACAAGCACACACCTGCCCTCCATCTATTCCATGACACCCACCACCCTCTCCTCCATCAACTCCATCATACACACCCCCCTTCCCTTTATCAACTCCACATACACTTCCTGTTGCTTTGGTAAAAAGCCAACATATTAAAGACTCATCCCCCCCCGCCCCCCCCGGCCACCCTCTCTTCACCCCCTCCCATCAGAAAGAAGATTTACGAGGGTGAGATCATGCACCACCAGATTCAAGGACAGTTTCCTTCCCACCATTATCAGACTCGTGAATGAACCCCAAAATAGTGAAGTTCTGTTGTCTTTGCACCATCCTAGCTGATCTCCCTCTGTAACTCTGCACTTCTACACATCATAAAGAGCCCCCATCACCTTGGTCAGAACCTCTTCTCACTGCCATCTTCGGGCAGAAGGTACAAAAATCTGAAGACCAGCACCTTTTGGTTCAAGAACAGCTTATTTCCAACAGCTATCAGCTCGTTGTTACATTAATCAGAAACTGCTACGACACCACAAAGATTGTCTATGCTATTGTAACGTCACTTTTTTTCCAGCGCTATAGTAATTGTGAAAATTTATTGTCTATCTATCCTTTGCATTTATTATCTCTGTTCAATGTGATGTGCATGCGAAGTGCTTCCAATGTTGCACTGCACCAAGTAAGAATTTTAGTATATATGTTCATTGTACGATATATTTGACAATCAGCTCGTAAACTTAAAGGTTTGGTTACCTTTTATCAGAGGAAGGCAGAGACTTTGGAGGCTCGATTCTGATCTCAGGATCCCACTCTCCCGGTGGAAGAACAATCACTTCATCCAGGAACTCGTCGATTCCAGCCAAGAGATCTTCACTGTCCTTTGCTTTGTAAGCAACATCATGGAACAGCTGCCCAGATCCACCAAGAGAAACAGAAGCCATTTAATGAACAATGACCAATAGCAAATCCCACAAAAGACAAATCTCCCTGATTCTGTCCTGACTGGGAAAGTAGGAACAGAGAGAAGCTATTAAAACTGCACTTCCTTGGGTTTGATGCAGGTTCCAATTGAAAGTTGGAACAAGAACAGGTTCAAATGGGTGATTGGCTTCACACTTTTCTGTTTTTCCTTTTGGGACAGAATCAGAAAAAAACCGTCTTCACGACTTAACTCTTAAAATGCTATCTCAACAAATTAGCGCAATAGAGCAGCAACCACCAGGGTTCGAATCCAGCGCTGTCTGTAAGGAGTTTGTACATTCTCCTTGTAATAGTGTGGGTTTCCACCGGGTGCTCCAGTTTACTCCCATGTTCCAAAGATGTATGGGGTTAGTAAGTTAATTTGATGCATTTGGATAGAGTGGTCCCATGGGCCGGAAGGGCCTGTTACCGTGCTGTATCTCTAAAGAAAATTCTATTAAACCACAAATAAAATACCACAGATTCTAGAAATCTAAAATAAAAAATCATATTATCCTGGATATACTCAGCAGGTTGGGCAGCCTCAGTGGAATCAGAAACTGAATTAAAAATCCAGGCCAATGACCTTCCATCAGTTTTGAAGGGTTCACTTGAGAAGGATTTTGGGATTTAGGGTGTAGTGGATTCAGGGAAGGTGATCGGGGGTTGGGGAAAGTGATGGAGATTCGGGGAAGGTGATGGGGATTCGGGGAAGGTGATGGGGAATTCAGGGAAGGTGATGGGGATTCGGGGAGTGATGGGAGATTCGGGGAAGGTGATGGGGATTCAGGGAGGAGGATGGGGGATTCAGGGAAGAGGATGGGGGATTTGGGGAAAAGGATGGGAGATTTGGGGAAGATAACAGGGGATTTGGGGAAGGTGATGAGGGATTCGACGAAAGTGATGGGGGGATTCAATATGGTGGATGAGGGAATAATTCATGGATACTAATGGAAATTCAGGGGTGTTTGTACAGGAATAACCCACAGTTGCATCTGATTCTATGTTTCAGTGAATGCCCCTGGTGTCCCATGTACCAAGGTGCGGTGAGAGGTTCATTTGCGAGCAGTCCAGCTAAACATCCCACACGTATGTTAGAGTACAGAAGGACAGGACTGCAGGCAGAGATCAATCAGAACAGAGCAAAAGCATCGTCATTTGGCGAGAAGTGCATTGGCCATTGGTCTCACCTCATCAGACATGAGTGTGGCAATTGCTCTCCCAATCTCGTGGTATGATTTGGCCTTTCCTTTTGGTCCGAGCAGAACAAACAGGAACCTGGATAAACAGAACAATAAGCCATCCCCTGATTAAGAATTACTCCATAGGCAGAGATCATGCCTGCACTCAATGACCTGCCCCACAATTAGAACATAGAACAGTACTGCACATAGAACAGGCCCTTCAGCAACAATCTTGTGCTGACCTATGGAAACTGACTTCACAACAATTTGAACTTTTCCTTTTTCACACCTATAATGCTCTTTTTTCCTTACATTCATATCTAAGACACTTTTGAAGCCCGTCCCTCACTGATTGACCCCTCCTCTTCCAAACTCTTGACTCCCAAACTGGTCATTTGGACGCCCCCAGTTTGCAATGACTTCCTACTGCCAAGGCCCAAAGCACTGGAAATTCTTCCTCATCCCTCCCCTCCCCTCCTTTCAACTTATTCCCTTAAATGTTGCTGGTTGACCAAGGATCTAGTCACATCTGGAACACAGATGTGATAGGTACAGTTCAGGTGAACCTGTCCCTGCATTCAGCCCCATTACATCATTAAAACCAGTGTACAAATGGAACTTGCCCCTCCCTGTGACTGTCGACAGCACAACAGACAATGCTGCTCCCTGCCCTCCCCTACACACTGGAGCATAGCAGGATTGGGGCTCAGAGAGATCAGGAGCACCAAAACGCAGAGTCAGCATGGGTCCCCAGCTGTGGTCGGAGCCAGCTGTGGGCTCACTCACCTGGTTGGCACAGGGACCTCCGTCAGAGCGCCCAGCATCACAGCTTGCTGCAGTCGCACAAAGGCAATGAAAGGGGCTTCCAGGAAATCCACTTCCCCCACCAGCACGTTGGAAGCCTCAGCATCACGGGGCAACTTCTTCATGAATTTGTTCTTCAGCTGCGGACAGAAAACCAACAGGTAGGTGGTGGTAGGGAAAGCAGGCTACACAGACAAAAGGGCAGGGAGCACAATCTGGGCAAGTGGGCAACAGTCTGTCTCTGGTCAATCTGTCTGGGTGTTCTGGAGAAACTCCTTTCCCCAGGGAGCAGGAGGAACATGGAACTCAACCTCACAGGGAAGGGGGGAGTTAGGTGAGAGACAGAGATGGTGAAGAAGGGTGCATACGAGGGAGAGAGGATGCAAAACACCAGACAAGGTGCTGGTGGTCTGGCTCAGTGCTGTAATGCTCTCAGAACATTATATCACAGTTCAGGCCATTCAGCCCATGAAATTGTGCTACTGTAAACCTACTGCACAACAATCTAACCCTTCCCCACCTCACACCCATAACCCTCTATTTATTTTATACATTCACATGCCTATCTAAGAGTTTTTTTGATGTCCCTATTGCACCAGTCTCCACTACTGCCCCTGACAATGCAGTACAGGCACCCACAACTCTCCAAGTAATAAACTTACCTCTCCCCTAAACATTCACCCAATCATCTTAAACAGATGTCATCTGATATTTGCTAACGTCGACCCCAGGAAAATGGTGCTGGTGTCCACCCTGTCTGTGTGCCTCACAAATGCCTTTAGGATGTGTTCGTAAACTGGAGCAAACCACATGGTCACGGAGACCACCTGTATGGGACATCAAGCCACAGGCCACACCTGACAGTGGGTCAGGTCGAGAGAGGGGCTAGAACCCGTGTACATTGAACTAAGAGGCAGGTCCTTGAGGGCTGAAAGTGCCATTACTTTTCCTTGGTTCCCCCCATGAGGTTCACTGACCCCCCGCAAACACCGGCCCTTCTCCCATTTCCAGTGCCCAAAGACCCCTTTGTGAATTGGAAGCATTCTGGTCTGCTCAAGGGCAGCACAAGGGAATGCAAGAAACAAGAAGGGATGGAGGCCCTTCACTCCCTTGAACCTGTCCATCTCTCACGGCTGCTGTTCAATTTCCCAACTGATCCCCACAATTCCCAAATTTTTGTTGTGTTCAGGATTCCACAGATTTCTCAGAGAATTATATCGATTTGTATGCTTCCAAGTGCTCCTCGATGGAGGACTCCACTCTGCAGCCTGAGAGTAATATCTCGCCTTCGGTGAAGCTCTCTTGAACTACCTATCCTTTTACATTTTCCCATCATGGTAAATATGGTAATTTAATTTATACTATTGTACTTGGTATCTTATGTGCCTATCCGGCTGCAGCAAGGAAGAATTTCCATGCATCTGCACATTGTATTTGTGTATATGACAATAACATCATCCGTGTCGAAGGACTCAGGCCTGAAACACCGAATGCCTTTTACTTCCTATGGGTGCTGCGTTTCTGCATCACTTTGTGTAATGCACTAACAATAAATTCTCATGTGATTTCCTTTTATTCCTGTCAACCCCTGGGAATGTTTTCGAATGGAGTTTGAGATCGTAGTGCTCTGACAACTTTCCTGAGCTAAAGAGGGGAGGGTGGGAAGATTACCTGAATGGGAAGAATGAATGGGTTAACACATAGATTGCAGAATCAAGTTATGGGCCACAAAAGCAGAGAACAGGTGGGACAGTGCAGCAGGTAGAGCCACTGCCTCACCACAACAGAGACCCGGTTTTAATCCTAGCCTAAGGTGCTGTCTGTGTGGAGTTTTCTCCTGGGTGCTCCAGTTTCCTCCCATATCCCAAAGACATCCAGGTCGGTGGGTGAACTGGTTGCTCTCGTCTGCCCCAGTGAAGGTAAGTGGTGGAATATGGGGAGCATGATGAGAATGTGGGGAATGAATGTGGGATTAATGTGAATGAGTGGTTGAGAGACAGCAGGGACTCCATGGGCCGAAGAACCCGTGTCTCTCTCTGACTGCCTCTTACCTGATCCTTGTCTGGTTTGTCCGAGATGTCATTCATGCTGGTTGTAGTCAGGTTGCGATGGATTAGCCCTGGGCTACCTGGAAGGGAGAACCAGTGGATGGGATTCAAACAGCACAGGATGAGTTGTGGGGAGGGACTGAGACCAAAATTGCACAGATGGGAGAAGAGATTCAGAAAGACGGAAAGCTGCAATGTTATAAAAGTTGTCAAGTTTTATATTTCCTGTTGGTACTCGCAGTTTGCAGCTATTTTCTCTACTCTCGTCCCTCGGAGGCAACAAAAGGACTGTGACCCATTTGCCTCTCTTCTCTTCCCATGCTTTTTGGAAGAGTCAATGAACAACTTGTGGTTAGCTCCATTATAACAGCACAGGCTCTAAAAGCAATCATGTCAAAACAGAAAACATTGGTGATAGTCAACTGGTCAGACAGCATCTGTGCTGTGGAAAACCGAGTTACGTTCAAAATGTACCAGGGGTGTAGATTAACTGGGTGTAAATTGGGCAGCACAGCACAAGTGGGCCAAAAATGCCTGTAACTGTGTTGTATGTTTAAAAAAAAAGTTTCTGAGTGGTGAACCTTTCTCTAACCTGACTGGTCGAAATCCTGAAACACCACAGATGCTACCTGATTTGCTGAGCATCCCATAGAACCACAGAGCAGTACTGCACAGAAACAGACCCTCCAGCCCACCTAATCTGTGCTGAACTGTTATTCTGCCTCGTCCCATTGACCTGCACCCAGTCCATAGCCCTCCATACCTCTCCCATCCATGTAATTGTCCAAATTATTCTTAAATGTTAAAATTGAGCCCGCATTCACTACCTCAGCTGGCAGTTTCTTCTACACTCCCACCACTCTGTGTGTGTGTGAAGAGGTTCCCACTAATGTTCCTTTCACCCTTAACCCATGTCCTGCAGCTTTAGTGACCATGATAGTGTTTACATCCACCTCAAACAAGCTGATAGGGTCTTATTATCTGAAGGATGATGCTGTCTGTCCTTGCATCTCCTGGCAGGGGATTGTACCCACAACCTGCTGACACAACAGGATCACTAAGAACCGCAGGACCTGGTATCCTACACTCTCCTCCATCCCCCGACTGACTGTCTCATCGTTCCCACACCCTGTGACAACCGAGAAGCAACTGAAGGGGGAAGCAGTTAAGAGTTGTGGTGTTGCAGATTAGATGAGAACATTCTGGGCCAGGACAAGGAGAGCTTGGTTCCCCCAACTCCTGAATTTAGCCCAAAAGATGTGGCATTTCCCAGCATTGTAGTCATAAACAGATACAGCACAGATTTGGGCCACTTAATCTGTGCTGACCATCAAACACCTATTTTTGGAATTAAGTGTCTAATATATCACCTGAGTTGAATGTCTACAGAATCATACAGTGCAGCAAGAGGTTGGTAGGGGGAGAGGCAATCTCCACACACTGTCAACAAAGGTATCCAATACAGGAGTGAATAATTGTAATCTTCAGTTAAACCAAGGAATTAAATTCTCAACAGACAAATTCAGATATTTATTTTTCTGAATGATCTCAAAATGGGTGCATGCTATCCCATGAACCAACTGGTCAAATACCTTGTTATTTACTGCAGTCTCTCCACTGTTTCAGGAACAGAAAGGAACCATGGTCAAGTCTCTGGATCTGACCAAGAGCTTTCACAAGTTTGGAAGACTACACAATGGTATGATCTTCGAGTGGATTTCAAACTTGCATGGAAGAGGAGTGGATGTACATCATGGTCAACATCAGGAGACTGTGCCTTTAGACATCTCAATCACTGATTGTGATGTGGGTTTTTCTTTCCGACTATGGGTCTTACAAAATCATCAACCACATCATTATAGATTTTCCCCTCCCTCTCTCACTCCCCGTCATGGTTAAGTTGTCACCAAGCCGCCAGCCAACAATTCCTGCTCTGCTAACATCTACCAACAACTGCAAATCCTTTTAAGTGTTGTTCCATTGAAAATACCATGTAGCCCCTCAGTCAGATATCCCATTCAACAGATCAGTTGATCTGCACCTTAATTCTCTTCACCTGCCTTGGGTCCAAATCTCTTGGCACCCCCACACAATAATTACCTAAGATTTCAAATCTCCAAATGTACTGCACTGATGCCCCTCCCTTGTCCCGAAATTCTGTCTATCTTCAAAATTTTTGGAGGGAGAGAGTTCCAGATTCCCATTGTCCTTGGGGTAAGTTTTTAGGGTGGAGTCAGTTTCAGAATCTCTCCCTTTGCTCTGGTCTACCTGCTCCCGACCTAGAGTTTCTCTCTCCCCCTCCTCTCAAATGGTTCAATGGGAACGCCTCACTGATCTTCAGTTCTTGTGGAAGCCAGGGCCTGTCTGCACCAGAGAATGAATGGTCTAGAGACGGCTCCTTGACCTGCGTCACTCACATTCCCATTCCCCCATCACGGCCATTGCTTGTCGGCCAAGGTTGGACTTACTGGGCAGAGCCATTCTCTGGCTCCGAGGGACTGTCTGGTCCTGATCCGATGGTCGAAAGGCCAGGCATGGCCTTGAGCCCTCCAGTGGGCTGAAAGCTTATCGGAGGCCGGTGCAAGCAGGTGAAACGAGTGAGGGCCGCAAAGCAAAAGGCAAGAGAAGAGAGAAATATCGGCAGCAGATGGGGTTTACAGCAAGATGATGGTAGGTCCAAGGTAAGCAAGGAAAACATGTTCAAAGCAGCTAACATTGTAATCAACAGGGGATCAACACATCACATCACATCAGTCTGTTATTTGGGATGCTGTTTCACTGACCAACAAGAGCGATGATGCAAAGGCTTCAGTTTGAGAAATGTTTCCACATTTATTCCAATTCTTCAAATGTGCAACATTTATTTCAGAGTTGCAAAATTTCATGTTTTAAATATATCTACCGATGCTGATCACTTATGCAAATAAATATCAATATTTGGAATCCAACAAATGCTGCGTATAAACCATCGAGTGCAATTGTTGTCAGTCAGCTCTGTACCAGATTGGATTGGAAAGCTGCAACCTCTGCCTGTCACAGCATTGCTCTGTTCATGTTGAACAAGCAAACAAATTAAATTGGAGACCATCTATTACATATCCTTAGCTTTGTAAATAAACAGGGTAGAAGTGCTCCCTTGATCACCAGCACCAAGCCTGTCACCATGGGGCGTGACTGGTGCTTTCTCCAATCTGAAATCAATTGGACTGAATGAAGTATTCAAAAGTTTAAGTGAAATACATAAAAGTGCTGGAGAAATTCAGCTGCCTCCTTCCCTCCAGCTCCCCACCCCCTTCCCTTCACTCTCATATCAGAGAGCTACCCCTTAAAAAAAGAAAAAAAAAAGAGAGAAAAAAAAAGATAAAAAAAAAGAAAAAAAAAAGAGAGCTACCCCTTGCCCCATCACTGCCCAGTTTTTTCTCTTCTACCCTCCATAAATTTAGTGACACCACACTTGGAATATTGTGTTCAGTTCTGATTGCCTCATTACAGGAAGAATGTGGAAGCTTTGGAGAGGGTGCAGAGATTTGCCAGGATTTTGCTTGAAGGATGAGGCAAGGTTAACAGAGCAAGGGTTTTTTATTCCTCTTTGGAGCGAAGAAGGACGAGAGATGACTTAATAGAGGTCTAAAAGATTATGAGAGGCACAGATAGGGTGGACAGCCAGCGCCTTTTTTCCCGGTGACAGGAGCAAATACCAGAGATTGTCTGTTTAAGGTGAGGGGAGCCAAGTTTAGGGAGATGTCAGGGGTTACGTCTTTTTTTTTTTACGCAGAGAGTAGTGAGCATCTATGAACCTGCTGTCCTGACATCCTCCCCCTGCCCCTTCTTCCTTCCTCTCCTCCCCCTATATTTTTATTCAGGTGCCTGCCTGCTGTTTATTCGTCCCTTGATGAAGAGCTCAGCCCTGAAATGTTGGTGACCCCACAGATGCTGCATGACCTGAGAGTTTCTCCAGCACTTCTGTATATTGCACTACAATCGGAGCATCTGCAGACTTTCCTGTTTATCTAAATGTTGCCATTGCTATACTGTGCAGATATTGTTAGCTCTTGAGGACAAACATCTGTCCCAATGGGTTTAGTTTGATGGACAGAAATTGAGGTCAATTAATGAATTAATTTCAACCAATCCAGCTGATTTTCATCTTATTATAACCCATGCTGACAAAACATCAACCCATGGATATGCAATATTGGAGATTATCGAAACTTCAAATTAATATACAACATTAAAGCAAACAACCAGTAAGTTTTCAATTGCACAACAGCGTGAAGTTTGAGAGACAGATCTCCCAATGTTGTTTTTCACTTCAGGATGAGAATAGAGACAAACTGGGTGACAAGCTTCATATTATATGGTTACACCCTCCAATTCATGACTGTGAAGAGGTTTCAGTGGGATCAGAGTCTCTCAAAGTTCACCTCTGTGCATAAATCTACCACCACAGCTGTCTTTCCAAATGATTTCATGTATGGCATTCATATCCGAAGATGTGATAGAGATTAACTGGCTTTCATTAGGCCATTGCTAATTCATGCTAGATCAATGAACAGTGATAATTGGGGTGCAAGTAAAATCTTAGAGATGGAGCCAAGTACTCCTCTTTATCAGAAAGAATTATTCAATAAAATGCAATTGTATTTGCATTTGAAGACTGAAGAGCCCACCTCACTGACAAAAGACAAAGGAGGAAAAACTCAACACCCAACCCCAACCAACCAATTTTCCCTTGCAACCGCTGCAACTGTGTCTGCCTGTCCCGCATCGGACTTGTCAGCCACAAATGAGCCTGCAGCTGACGTGGACATTTACCCCTCCATAAATCTTCGTCTGTGAAGCCAAGCCAAAGAAATTTGCATTTGTAGTTTTCGTAAAATGTATCAGCATATTTTGGCTTTTAAATGGCCTAAGGACATATCTGATTTTACAGTGAGCCAGGTGTGATCCAGGAAGAATTACCTGAAAGGGAAGTCACTGCAGATTTAGGAGATAAAGTAATTGGTGTGTGGGCTAATAGGTCTAGCACAGGGGTATTGCAGCTCCAATGACCTGAATGGCCTCTTCCATGGTCACTGATTGTCTGGGACTGAGAAGGAAATGCAAGCACCTTGCAAATTAGCCAGTTAATCAGTACTCCATGTAATGGCCCAATCAGCTTCAAAGGTCAAAGGATCGAGATAGAGAGATTATGTGTAGTGGATGGATATTCATCCCCATGCATTTAGCATTGCCCTGACAGGTTCTCAATGGGAGCAGCTGGGAGCTATTCTTGGGCAGTACCAGCTATTTCAGAAAAGGCTGTGGAGGAGGCTCACTAAAGAAGCAAAGCAAGGGACCAACAGCGACAGGAGAGTTTAAACCTGCCACAGCCATGTACAAAGATGTTTCCCCGGACAAAGGCTTCTGCCCTGTTCTCTATGACAGACTGCATTTGAAGTGATTCCAATCATTGGGTGTTTGATGAATGATGGAGGTGGTTGTGGAACAGGCAGCAGTTGTGGGGACATGGAACCAAGGGAATGTTCTCACTGACTGTGCAGACCTTGGAGTTACAGGCATTTGGTGTTGATGTCAAACCTAGAAAGGGCTTTGGTGAGGAGTTCACTGTGGCTGGGGGAAATAGCACTGGTTGGGGGAACAGCACTGGCTGGGGAAACAGCACTGGCTGGGGAAACAGCACTGGCTGGGGAAACAGCACTGGCTGGGGAAACAGCACTGGCTGGGGAAACAGCACTGGCTGGGGAAACAGCACTGCCTGGGTTGCTTTTGCACAGAGACTGCATGGGTTCGACAGGCCAAACAGCCTCCTTCCTTGCTGCAAACGTTCTTTAAATCTGTCACAGATATTCTCTGTATATTTCATGGTTTCTTCAAACAAAAGGAAGTCTGAAGCTCACTTCCCACATAATTTGTGGAGCCCAGAGTTGAAGAGGAATCAATTGAAGGTGGGAGAACTTGCATTTTAATAGGTCAGAACATTACAATAAAAGCCAGGCTGGGAGATGGCATCAATATACAAATCAAACATGGTCTAACTAAATGATGCATGGGCTTGAAGACCAATGACCTCCTGCTATTCCTCAGGGTTAATTAATTCAGTGACCTGCCTCCTTCAATGTCTAAGCCTATCTCTTGTCCTGACATCATTGTGAATTGAAAGAGGAGTAACTCAGGAAAGGGGTTTATATGGTTCTTGTCGACTGATCAAAACCAAGCAGGGGTGACAGTGGCTAGCTTTTCCTTTCCACGATATGAGACCATACATGTAGGAAGGGAATTGTTAGCAATGAGTCAGACCACACTGGTGGGGTTGAACAAGGGGGGAGACTGCAGCAAATTGGCTCCTGCATTACCATTATCTGGGGTGGAAAACAGCCTACTTGCACTGGACACAGTCTTCCCGATTTCAGCCAGAGAGCGGAGGTTGGATTTTTTCGTCTGGTGCCGGTGTTTACGCAGCAGGGTGTAAGTCACCTTCTCCTTCAGCTCCGCTTTCAACAGCCCTTTCACAACTTGTTCGTCGACGATCATCTCTGCCGGGAACATAAATGGGTCAGCAGGGTTGGCGGGGATGAATGGCGCTGAACGCCTCTTCAATTACCAACAGCATGAGAGGAGTGGGTAAGTGTTTCCCTGGCACCTTTGGGACAATCTGAACCAGATCACAGCCAGATCACAACCATACAGCACATTCCTTCAGCTCATCTAGTCTCTGTCCAACTATTATTCTGCCCCGTCCCACTGACCTGCACTAGACCATAACCCTCCATACCCATTCATCCACATCCCTCTCCAAATTTTCTTCAATGTCAACATGGGTCCTGCATTCACCCTCCCACCCCTCTCTGTGTGAAGAAGTTCCACCCAATGATCCCTTTAAGCATTTCACCTTTCACCCTTAACCTGGGTTCTCTAGTTCCAGACTCATCTAACCTCAGTGGAAAAGGCCTGCTTGCATTTACCCTATCTGTACCCCACTTTGGATGGGTTGTTGCTCTTGATAAAGAGGGGCAGAGACAACTTGGAGAAAGTTCCTTTGGTCTACTTGTCCGTGCAGGCCATCAACTGCCCAAAATATGGGAAACGAATGCAGCGAGTAGCAGAAACAGTGAGAATATGACATTGTCCAGTGACATTGGTCATTCTGGGATGCTGGACAACCACTTGGCATCAAAACAGTGACCATGTAATCTTCCATCTCCCCCTGAGAGGGTAGCCAAGGCATCTCCTCAGCTCTGCACAGAGCAGCAGTCTCGATATTTATATTCAACGCTTTGGTTCTGCCCATTGAAGGTTGACCAGTGAACGGAAGGTCCATCGCACTGAGTTCTCTGAGTGACCTGCAGTAGTTTGAAGCTTGTCAGTGGGAGCAAGGATTTAGGGAAAGTGTCTGTGGCTCTGGGAACCCTATCATCCTTCCAAGCCATGCATCGACCTAATGAAATATCTCACCGCTCTCATACCATCACTGGGTCAAAATCCTGGAAACCACCCCTCCACCACCTCAGCATCGCTATGGGAGCACCTTCATTAGGAATGCAACGGACAACTTTCCAAGGGCAATAAATGCTAGCCTTAATACCCAAATCCCAAAAATGTCTATGGAAAGAGAGCATGAAAGAGAGAGGGTCAGAATTGGAATGGGAAGATGGTTGACAGTCCTATCTTTCCTCTAGACCAGGAGCCTGTGGAGCATGTTGCCCTATGGAGGGTGGGTATTGATTGGTGGTGACCAAACCAGGGACCTCCTCTCACAGAGCTGTCTTTGGTGATGCCGGATCTGGTTGATCTCCTGGTATAATTTCAATCTTCACAATAGCACGGAAAGGAATTTCCCAGAGTATTTTCCCTCGGTGTGTTTTTTTCCCTACTTCATGGCATACGCAGAGAGGAAGGAGGGGTGGTGGGTAAGTGTTCCCCTCCCTTATGGCCTGAGGCAAACCTCTACATTGCATGCTAACAGTAACATCCCGAAATATGACTCATCACACTGGATATGTGAAGGAAGCTTACCCACAATCTGAGGGAGAGTTGAAGCCTCCAAATCTAGCATGACTGTTCCTTTCTCTATACAAGTCCGGAGTTCAAATAAGCTGTGCAGGGAGAGAGTGGCCACGTGTGGCTTACTCCACCTCTCGCCACCTTCTTCAACCTTCTCCTCAAATTTGATCCACCTGGAGAACAGAAAAGGAGGGACAAATATGGTCACATCACATCCATTATGGGAAAGATAGTGGTTAAATTGTCAGAGCAGCAGCTGGAAATTTGGCCTGTTGGTTCCCAGACACAGATTGAAATCTCACCATATGAGCTTCAGAATGTTGCAAATTACACAATCTGGAATTAGAGGAGAAACTAATCTCAATAACTGAGCATGTGACAATTCTGGACTGTTGTAAAAAAAAGATGTTTCCCTACTGTCAAGTTCAAATTCAAGTTTATTGTCATTTGATGACATATACAAACAGCATTTTCCCAGACCAGGGTGCAAACTCATAGGCATACAATACACAGCACAAAATATTCACGTATATACATAATGATATAATTTAAAATAAATATATATATATATATATTTTGGGATGATTTACTTGGTTACAGGATACTGTTCATCAGTCTCACAGCCTGTGGGAAGAAACTATTTCCCAGTCTGACAGTCCTGATGTTGATGCTCCTGTACCTCCTTCCTGATGGTAGTGGGTTAAAGATACTGTGTGCTGGATGGAAAGAGTCCCCTTAATTTTTTGAGCAATATTTAAGCAACATACCCAGTGAATGTCGTCAATAGAGGAAAGGGATACCCTAGTGATATTGGCTATTTTGAGGATCCTCTGTATGGACCCAGTCTGATCTTTGGGGTAAGAAATAATCTCCCCTTAGCCCATCTGGTCTATGCAAGTGTTCTCCAGGTTATGAATGTCTAACTTATGGTCTGGATGAGAATGAGCTCTCACAATATTAATAAATTCAAAATAAAATTGGGTGACATGGTTAGCGTAGCTGTTAACACCAAACAATTATAGCACCAGTGGCCTGGGTTCAAATCCAGTGCTGTCTGTAAGGGGTTGGTACAATCTCCCTGTGTCTGTGTGGGTTTCTTCTGAGTGCTCCAGTTTCCTCCCACCTTGAAAAGACGTACAGGGTTTATAGGTCAGTTGGTGTATTTTGGTGGCCCTGGCTTGTATGTCAAAAATTTTAAAAACTTAAAAGTCAAATGTTCATACATGCATTCATTCCTACAAATGGCAAATCTAGTTTCCTCTCTATTTCTACTTTGAGTAATTATTCTTTCTTATCAGTTTTGTGTGGATTTTGATGCCATTGATTACAGCACTGGTGGATATAGACATCATGTCCAGTAATTTTTGTATTTTCAGACCCAAGACAAAACTGAATTATGAACATCAAAAAGACAACAGACCCATTTATTAACCAGAGATGGCCTGTATTTAATGTTTAATTTTTAAGTACAGCACAGTAACAGGCCCTTCTGGCCCACACACCTGCCCTGCCCAAATACAGTCATGTGAACAATAACCAAATAAGACCATACATTTTTGGAGGGTGAGAGAAAACCAGAACACCCAGAGAAAACCCACATATGTCCTGGGGAAAATGTACACACTCCTTATTGACATTTGAACCTGGGTCACTGGTGCTGTAATATCACTGCATTAACCACCCTGCTAACTATACCATCTGTAAGTGACTCCAGGTCCACCAAAATGACAACATAGTCAGTGACTTCCTCATCTCATGCCTGAGGATTAATCCTAATGTTCCCATTAATCTGCCCTGCATCTCATTATACTCTAACTCTCTTAGTCAGTCATCATTATCCCGTCTGCAACTGGTTCAGAATGCAGCAGCAAGGTTCCTGACTGGAGTCAAGAAAAGGGAACATATGAACATATCACCCCTATTCTCGCCCCCCTTCTCTGGCTGCCAGTACGGCTCAGGATAGATTTTAAAGTTCTCCAGTTTGTTTACAAAACCATCAATGGACTAGCCCCCTCCTACATCACCGATCTCCTCATGCCAAACTCCACTTCAATACCCCTCAGATCGGCCAATTTAGGGCACTTGGTTGTTCCACATCCAAATTGCAAACTCAGGGGAGATTGCACCTTCACGATAGCAGCCCCCAAACTGTGGAACAACATTCCTCCCTCCATCAAATCAGACCTTTCCTTTAACTCTTTTAAATCCAGGCTGAAGTTGTATTTTTATCGCAAGTTTTTGGAAGTGATTGTTGATTGTTACCATGTGGTATGTACAATTCTGAACCTTGGATACCTGTTGTAACTGCATTTTAAACAGCTGCTTAAGTTAAGATGTAATTTATGATCTGTACAGCACTTTGGTCTACATGAGTTGTTATTGCTATATAAATAAAATAAAGTAAATTAAACTAATCCTTTACCTACCTCTTACCTGTGGTGCCAAAATAATCCTGCTTTTATTAGGAGATTTCACTGTAAGTTCAACTAGATTCATTCAGAGACAATAACCTTCAGTTGGAGTTTATGAATGAATTAAATTCTCAATCCTTGGCCTTGAGCGTAAAGTGTCAATATTCATTCCATAAATATCTGGACAACTGAAAGCATACCTAGTATTGGTCTTCATTATAATACTGTTTATATTCAGCTGCTCGAACTGGATTAACACACACATGTTAGTGATGTCAGAGATTCTACTTTATAGAAGGAATTTCTCTGGTATATCCTAAATGTCCCAACATTTCTAAAGAGCTGCCTTGGACACCTCAAAGCACTTCACAGACAATAAGATACTTTTGTTATTAACCTTGTAATGTAGGAAAGATGGCAGTCATATTGTACACAAGACACCACAAACAGCAATGTGACAATAACCAGGTAACCTACTAAAGATGATGCAGACCAAGGGATTAATGAGACTAATCATCAGGGAAATGTCTCCTGCCCTTTAAAGGAAGTTAGTGGGAAAAATTAAGAAGGAAATAGAATTGTAGTAGACTGAAGGGGTGAGGGGAAGACTCCTGGAGAGGAAGGTTTGATGATGGTGCCAGTCTTCAGTCACTTTGCCCAGGGATAGAGAACCGTATTGCCCTATCAATTGGTGGAGAAGTGGGTTGGGAAGTCAGTGCCTTGGTGGGAATGGGCTTGAGGAAAATGAAAGTTCTGGACAGGTTAGACTTGGGGAGGGAATGCAGAAATGGGGAAGAGAGGATTGATAATGGGGGTTGGTGTATGAACTTGGGAAGGGAGAAGACTGCTAGTGGCTGATACAGTTATCAATGTTTAGAATAATGCTGACAAAGAAATTCTAGAAGCTTGTTCAAGTTGAGATTGACGGAAAGGAATGTATCAAGTGAATGCACAGCTTTTTGGCCAGAGCAGGGGAATCAGTAACCATAGGTGAGGAGGGAGAGATTTAACATAAACCAGAGGGGTAACTTTTCTTTTATAATGAGGGTGGTGGATGTCTGGAACAGGCTGCCAGAGCATTTTGGATGGTGTGGTGTTGGGCCAAAGGGCCTGTCCCCACACTCTTTGACCCTGAGAAATGGTTTGTTGCCATAATATGCCGCAGTGACTCCATTTTAGATATCATTTCCCTGGATCTGAAGCACATTGAGATGCACCGAGGATAAGTAAGGGTCCATGAAGAGGCAGTGGTAACATGCTCTTACCTGGCAGTCTCCTTCCACTCCATTTCATGCCCATCAATGGCTAAAAGTTCATCCAGTTCTGTGAAGAGTTGAGGGGCGGGACTCTCATCATCTTCCCCGAGAATGAAACGAATCCTCTCTGCAGCTGGTGAAGCTACAGGAGCACAAATGCCATTGGTTACAGTCGAAGGTACATGGTACAGTCAGTACAAGCAACCATTCACTCTCCATTTGCACCTCCACAGATTCTATAGCATGATCGTCAGAAACTGTTGGGCACAGAGCCACTCAGTGATTGGGGGGGGCCACTCAGCATTGTCCTCAAAGAGGATTGGAAGGGAAGATCACGAGGTTAGGGTCCAAGGACATGAAGGCACAGTTGCTCACGGTGGATCGATCGAAATTGAAAATGTTCAAGATGTCAGGAATGGAAGAGTTGTATCTCAGAGGGTTGTAGGGTAGGAGGGGTGTACAAAGATGATCAATGTGGGGGGGTAAGAGGTTGTTATAGAGAGGATGGGGTGATGGGTGTAAAGGGGGTTGCTGAGATAGAGAGGGAGAAGGAGTGAGGGGAGGTAGAGAGGGTGATAGTGGCTGGAGGCAGTTACAGAATTAGGGAGAAATGTAGGGGTAAGAAGTAGAGAGCAGTAAAGAATTGGAAGGGTTTTCTGAGGTCAGGAGGGGCGTAAAGTGATAGAGGTTACATAGATAGGGAGAGATGGATTTCAGAGATAGACAAATGTGGGATTGAAAGGTTTACTGTGACAGGGAGGGATAACGGAGAGATTTGAAAACAATAGGGAATTTGAAGTTGAGCTAAGGTAGGTGGTCCAGTCTTTATGGAGTGGTGTGCAATACACAGATGTGCTTGAGAAACTCAGCAGTTAGCCCCATCCCCTGGTCTCTCTCTTTCCCTGTTCCTCTGTCTCCTTTCCTCTAGCTCTACACCCCCTTCCCTTCCCTCTGCTACACTGGACAACAAATCTTTTTAAAATGCTTGCTTCCTGAAATAAAAATTGAGGATTATGATACACAACTTTGAGCCGAACGCAAAGATAATTTCAGATTTGCTGTATTACGTAGGAAGTTGGAGAAACATTAAATTAACTTTTATTAAGCATGTTTAATCGCGTAATGACGCTGACACATGGAGTTAGTTCAACTGACCTAAGAATGTTTTGCCACTGATTTTCATTTGTACTCAGCATCTGATACTTCTTGCGTCAGTGTCCAACAATAATCGGCCAGCATTGATAGATTTCATTTGCCATGTTACCACTTTTCCATTGTGGCAATGTCCTAGTGAAACTTTCCACCATGTTCGTCACTGACTGAACCAAGATCAACAGGAAAGATGTCCAAGTATGAAGGCAGAATATCAATGTTCAATGACATGTGGCACTTCGTGGTTTTGTGTGCTTGAAGCATGTTGTCAATCAGCTGGATGTAGTTTGGTGCTCTGCAGTTGCCAAGAAAATTCTCAACCATGTCTTTAAATGACTTTCAAGTGTGCCCAGGCCTAAGACAACATTTGCATATTACCAACTTCTGAGTTCATGCACAGGCATGCTTGGACTGACCGAAACAGCTTGCAAATCACAAATACATAGGTTATATCTAAAATAAGGTACATGATAGGAAAATTTTAAGGTGATTTTCATGATTAGCAACCCAAAAGTGTTCAGGAAGCAAAATCTTCATTGTCCAGTGCTATCAGAGAGCTAACCCCTCCCCCTATCACTTCTCAGCTTTCTTCTCTTCAACCCTCCCACTGCATCCACTTACTTCTTAATCTGTTTTCATCCTCTTTCCCCTTCCCCTTCCTCCTCTCCTCCCAACCCCATCTTTTCCTCAGGTGCCTGCCAGTTTTTGCTTAAACCTCACAAAGAGCTCAGGCCCAAAACCTCGGTTACCTATTTCTTTCCATGGAAGCTGCCTGACCTGCTGAATTTCTTCAATTTGTTTGTGTATTGCATTTGACCCCAGCATCTGCAGACTTTCTTGTTTAACCTCACACAAATGGAGTCCATCTGTGATGCCTTTGTTCACCAGTGCTGAGCACAGGTCTTGACAACTGAGAGGAGAGGATGTGTCCTCTTCTGGGAGATTCTAGAGCCAGGGGTCACACTTCAGAAACAAAATGTTGTCTAGTTAAACATGGATATGCTGAAAAAAACTCAGGTTCATGAATCTTGGAATTCTTTTCCTCAAAGAGAAGTGGAAGCAGTCTTTGAATATTTTTCATGCTGAGATAGAAAGATTCTCGATGAAAGGCTGAAAGATTAAGGGAGTTGGTAAGAGCATGGAGTTGAGGCAACATCAGATCGCTATGATCTTATTGAATGGCAGAATAGGGTCAAGGAGCCAAGCAAATCACTCCTGCCCCTGACTCATGTCTGAATGAGTTTCCTCAGTGTCCACTGCTTTGGCTTCAGTGGATGTGGCATGGGCAGGCATTCATTCAACATACAAGTGCCCTGAACTGATGGATCTCAGGATGGAGATTGGCAAATCTGGCATGCTGTGTCAGGTTTTCTCCTAGTCAAGAGAGAAGGCCCTGAGGGCTGCTGTTATCTGTGGCAGCATCAAACCCCCAGCAGGGGTCAAAAACCAGCACAAAGAAATTATAAACTAGGTGATCCAGCAGAAGGTGCAGGAGCTTGAAAGCACCAGATTCAAGTACAGTTTCTTTCCTGCCATGATCAGACTCTTAAATGGACTTCCCATCGATAAATAATAATGTCATGCACTGTTTAACTGCACTTTTTGCTGTACTCACACTCTCTGAATTACTGTTACTACACCCTGAACTTTTATTTAATTATTGCATGACTTCAATATGTGTTGACTTACCTGGTTAGCACACAAAACAAAACTGTTCACTGTATCTCCATGACACAACCAATTTAATTCAATTCAATGTAAAGGCTATTCACATATCTTTGCCAATGAAGATGTTCAGAGAGAAATTTACTTTTTCAGATGTGCAAATTGTTTTTGTGAAAGCTAGGAACTTTTTCTGATTCCCCAGAACTCCCGTTGCTCTTGGCAATTTTGATACCACAAAATACCGCTCAAACATGAAACGATCAAGGGGAGAGAGTGACAGGCTGCTAACGTGTTTCCTAATCATGTGGTTGTTAATATTTACTTAAAATCTCTTAAACCCCTTCAAACAAATAGCTCAACATGCCCTTGAATTTTATGTAGGTTTTAAACATATTTAAAGACCTACAACAACCAGTTGGTCTGAAGACCAGTTCCAAACATGTTCCAGCCAGTAGTTTCCCAGGGGTGCAATGTCAAAATGCAGTCAAAAAAAGATACAGCAGAAAAACTGACCCTTGGCCTACTGAGTCCATACTAACTATTAGACACCCATTATGGAATCCACATCTAATAAAGCACCTAAGCTTAGCCCAGGGTGGCCGAATGTACTTAAGGTAAGAACCACACACGATAAACTTTAGATGTTTGAGAGCCGCAAGACATAAAAAATATTACACATGCACTTTACTCTTACATGTTTTATATAAATATTAATAAATTCTTTCTTTCTTTTTCTTTAGCTTGGCTTCGCGGACGAAGATTTATGGAGGGGTATGTCCACGTCTCCTGCAGGCTCGTTGGTGACTGACAAGTCCGATGCGGGACAGGCAGGCACGGTTGCAGCGGTTGCAAGGGAAAATTGGTTGGGGGGTGGGCTCTGCGGTCTTCTTCAAAGGAGGTTCTTCAAAGGAACTGTGAGGTGCCAAGATGCACGGTTGGAGGCGATATCAGCCCATTTATCCCTCAAACAATTTCAAAACACTGTGAAATTTTGACTATTCTCATATTAACTTGGCGTGTTTCTTTTGTGTGCCTCATCTCATGTATTTTGTTACCTGTGGCTGCAATATAGCTGAAGACTTGTCGTACACAATTGATAAGACTGCAGAAGGATTTTGAAAATAACCCCAAATTGGCCTGGGTTAGTAATCCTGGCTTTACAATATATATTCTCAATATCTAAGTCAAAATTCTGGTAGACAGGCAACAGTTAGAGTGGATACATGCATGTAATAATATTCATTAATGCATATAGTTTTTAAACTACAAATTTGTATTGGTTTCAGTAATCAATATGTACACAACATATACACATGTAATAGTCAAATTTTGTGCACCAATTTTTAGGGTAAAATTTAGAGGGTCAGTTATTACACACATAACTTTTGACTACAGTAAATATCTGAGCCATTTGAGGCAAGAGGAGCTCACATGGGTAACCGAAAGGGACTGGGTGGCTGTCCCCGTTCAAGACATTGGGAGCTTAGATGGGTGGGAAGCCGAAGCGTTGGGAGCTCAGATGGGTGGGCATCGGGAGCTCCAGAAGGGGCAGGCTGGGAGCTTAGTTTAGAGGGTGGCTGGGGCATCAGGAGCTCGGATGGGTGGGTGGCTGGGGCATCAGGAGCTCAGGTGGACAGGCAGCCGGGACATCAGGAGCTCGGATGGGCAGTTGGCTGAGGAACCAGGAGCTTGGATGGGCGGGTGCCTGGGGCATTGGGAGCTCGACTGAATGGGCAGCTTGGATTATATTTACACCCTGTTAATCCTACTGCCCACAACACACCAACATGCGCCACAATCACTACAGAGCCAAAATAACTCTGCAAGCCGCACATCCATGTCAAAGAGCCACATGTGACTTGTGAGCAGCAATTTGGCCACCCCTGGGGCTTAGCCTCCGTAGAATCGCACATTTCAGCAGGAGGGAAGAAATCCCTCCACCAGCGACCACCAGAGATCAAATCCTAGAGTTAATTTTTGAAATCTGAAGTTAAACCACCGTACGCAATTCTAAACAGATGCATTCGATTTTACATTGAGATATATTTCCCTTGAATCTTGGTCAGCATGGATAAGGTGGGCCGAAGGACCTCTTTCCATGCTGTAAAATTCTTTGACTCTGTGACTCTGGTTATATAGCACTATAACAGGCCTTAGGCCTATCTCATTCATGCTAACCTGAGTTAGTCCCATTTAACTGTAATTGGTCCAGATCCCTTCAAACCTTTCCTACCCATAAACCGGTCTAATGTGCAACAAAACTTTCCTGGACTCATTTAACAAATTTCACCTCAACCAATGAAGAATCATATTCAGAATTTGTTGTCATGAACAAGTCATGAAATTTGGTGTTTTTTTGGCAGCTTCATAGTGCAAACATACATATTATAACCATCTTACGACCTTACTGTAAAAAATAACATTAACAGTGGACAAAAAGTAAGGAAGTGTTTTTAGTTCATTGATTATTCAGGAATTTGATGGCAGTGGGGAAGAAGCTGTCCTTATGCCGCTGAGTGCTCATCTTTAGGCTCATGTACTTATTCCCCGAAGGTAGCAGAGAGAAGAGGACATGGCATAGGTGGTGGTTTTTGAGGAGAGAGGCTGGTTTTTTAAAGCACCGCCTCATAGATGTCCTCAATGGAGTGAAGTCTGGTGCCTGTGTTGTTGCAAGCTGAATTAACAACCCTCTGGAATTTATTCTTGTCCTGAGAGTTGGCACCTCCATTCCAGGCAATGATGCAATCAGCCAGAATGCTCTCCACAGTACACCTGTAGAAGCTTATGAGAGTCTTTGGTGACATGTCAAATCTCCTCAGACACCTCACAAAGTATAACTGCTGGCAAACCTTCTTTGTGATTAGATCAACATGGAGGCTCCTGGACAGATCCTCGGAGATGTTGACACCCAGGAATTTGAAGTTCTTGACCCTCTCCACTACTGAGCCCTTGATGAGAAGTGGGTTCCTTTGAACTTTGACAGTCCCAGTCGATACAAGGGAAATTGAAATCACCCATTATTATGACAAAAATCCACCTGTGATCTCTTTGCATATTTACTTAGCTAATTCCTGTTGACTATTGTGGAGACTATAGAACAATCCCATCAAAGTGAGGAAACTTATTTTGATCCACTCACACATATATCCTCACAATAGCCTCATTTGGATGATCCTCCGAAAGTATCTGCTCTGCATACTGCAGTGACGTTCCCCCTCACCAAAAACACATCTCCCCCTCCTCTCTCCCCTCCACCTCTATCAATTTAAAGTTTGAGCTTATATTCATCTGATCGTACATTTACAACCAGATGAAAGTGTTTTTTCAGACCACGGTGCAAACACATACACAACACAGTACATAATAATCACACGCATACATAAAATATAATATAAATAATATGGAATTATTTTCCTAATTTTATTTATGAGAGACCCAAGGATACAGGATACCATTCATCAATCTCACAGCCTGTGGGAAGCTATTTCCCAGCCTGGCAGTCCTGATTTTGATGCTCCTGTACATTCTTCTTGATGGTCGTGGGCTGGATGGAAAGTCTCCTCAATCACTCTGATAAAGGTTGTCATTAGAGGAAAGGAAGACCCCACTGATCTTCTCAGCTATTTTGATTATGTCCTATATTGATTTCCAATTCAATCCTTTGCATCTACCATTCCACACAATGATACAACCAGACAGGACACCTTCAAATGTGCTCCTGCATAATGCTGTCAGGATGGGGGGCCTCCTTGGAAAGTGTCAACACTGCTACACCTTCTTGACTAATGAGGATGTGTTGTGGGCCCAGGATAGGTCATTTATCCTTGAATATCGCTAACGGGCTTGTCACATCTGTACCTCAAAACAATGAGCTGCCAGTCTCCTGCCCCTCCTTTAACCACGTTTCTATTATGGCAAAAATATCCCCAGCCTTATGTAGCAACCCATCCCTGAGCTCATTCACCTTACTGTCAAGCTTCTTGTTTTCAAATAAATGCAATTTAGTCCACCTGACCTTTTCCACACTCTGATTTGTTCCTCCTTGTCCTGCTACTGAACTTGCTCACTTCAACTGTGAAGAAGGTATGAAAAAATGTGGTGTCAGTTGGAAATGCAAAACCAGGATTTCACCAGTTTAGCCCCAATGCAAACAGGAATGTTCCATCATATCTGGGAGCTCCATTGTGGATAGTGTGATCTAAAGAACCCATTTCTGTGTTCTACAATTTGTTGGCCAGCAGGTATCAACATTGGAGAAGCAAAAGATCAACATGATGCTGGAATCTGCTGACAAAGGGATGTCAGAGAGACTCAGCAAGCCAGGCAACACCCAGGGAGAGAAATGAACAGTCACCTTTTTGGATTGGAGCAGTGCACAGAAGTGCTCAAGGAACTCAGCAGATCAGGCAGATCTTCACAAAGTGTAAAATCACTCAGAACACAGTCCTGATGCTGATGAAGAGCATTAAGCAAAGATTAACTGTTCAAGGTGCTCTACCTGTGCCAACTTCTCTTCTCTCACCACCATTTGGGTCCCCAATCAGTCCTTCCAAGTGAAGCAACACTTCACTTGTGAATATCCAAGTTTCATCTACTGCATCTGGTGCTCCTGTTGAATCTCCTCTACATTGGAGAGACTGGGCATAGAATGCTGCAATCGCATGAATCTCCAAGTGGTCACCCATTTCAATTCCCTGTCCCATTTGCTTGCTGACACACCAGTCCATGATCTGATGCACTGCCAGACTGAGACCACCCATAAATTGGAGGAACAACACCTCATCTTTCATCTAGGCACCCTCCAACTGGATGGCATTAACATCGACTTATCCAGTTTCCGTTAAACCACCCCCCATCCTCGTTTCCCTCCCACCCCTTCTCCTTTCCTCTTGTCTCTCTCTTCCCTTTTCCCGCTGCCTCCTTTCACAGAGCCAAAATCAATTCTCACCTTTCCGCTTATCATATCCAATTAACCTTTTGTTTGTTGGTCTGGACTCCTCCTCCCATTCTTCCAACCTTCTCAGACTTTGAGACCCCTGTCTGCCTTTTTCTTATACCTTGAAGGGCTCAGGCCCGAAGCGTTGATAGTATATCTTTATCTCCTATGGTCGCTGTGTCCCTCCAGCATTTAATGTGTGCTATTACTACAATCACAGCATCTCCAGACTTCCGTGTTTCACCCCTTTAAACAAGGGTAGCATGGCATCATTCACTCAGAATTGCACCATGACTTCTGCTGAGATTTCTGTGCTCACGTCTCCAGTGTGGGACTTGAACTCTGGACAGAATTAAAAGCCACAGGATGGAAAAAAAACCCATCAAAGGCCAATTTGTCCAACTCAGTCTGTGCAGACTGTGCAGTGTCAGCCCCTCACTTCTGGCTGCACTAAACATTTGACCATGGCTCCTTGAAGAGTTAATTCATGGGATTTCCACGACTACCCTTGTAAACACCTTCACTCATAAATCTTTAATGAGTTCTCAATTACAACAGACCTCCACATGTATTCAGATGAATAATTCATTATATATTTCAAGTGCAAACAGTCAACTATTGTGTGTGTAGGGGTGATGGAGGGGGGGCTGAATTCTGACCTCTGCTGGATGGTTTGCTCATACACCAGAATGGGTTAGTACTTGAGTCGGCGTCATTGGTCCCGTCCTGCCCGCCGAGTTTGCGACGGTTGCCAGGAGGCAGCTTCGGCGTTGCTAGGCCGCTCCTCTGCGGAAAGGCTTTTAACCATTTCCATATAGGCCGGCGGCCTGGGCAAGGAGGCTTCGTCCGTGAACGCGGCCCCGGGATCAGTTGGCTCATTCGTGAAGTGCCTCTTTCACCGTGCAGATTCTAGCCGCCCTGGATTTTCATCCCCATCTGGCAGGCAAGTGGCCCCTGACTGGTTTCCCCATCCCTGAAGGGTAGTCATTCCCGTCCCCAACGCGTTCATGGTGGACACCCTTCCGACAGTCTCTCTCTCCTTCGTTCTCCCATTCAGTCCCCGTGTTCCCTACTTTTTACAGCCCTGTGGACAGCAGTCGTAGATCTCCAGATATGGTTCGACCTAAAAGGGGAGGCAGGCCTCTTCAGCCCGGTTAAGCAACCTGCATAGGAGAAGGACACTCCGATATAAAACCTACGACCCAAGGACCACGCTGCCACGTCCCAGCTTACTTGGCCATGGCACACGAACCATGGGTGTAAAGGATAGGGCCAGTACTGCGCACACAGCACTCCACCTAAAAGCTCCTTCGCTCAGGCCCGAGGACATGTCCATGTCCTCCCCCTCAAAAGATGCACAAAATCTCAAGCTAGCATGCTGGAACATCAGAACCATGCTAGACAAGGCTGACAGCCACCGACCTGAACGTCGGTCTGCCCTCATTGCACATGAACTCCTCAGACTCGACATCGACATAGCCGCTCTCAGCGAATTCTGCCTTGCAGATGTAGGCAGCCTCCAAGAACACGGCGCGGGCTACACACTCTACCGGTATGGCAAGCCTCAGGCTGAACGATGCCTATCTAATGTTGGCTTCATGGTCAAGAACTCCATTACCTCCAAACTCGAAAACCTCCCGACAGGCCACTCTGACCGGATCACGTCCATGCAACTCCCCCTTCAAAACAAGCGACGCATCACTCTCATCACTGTCTATGCTCCAACCCTTCAGGCGGAACCAGCAGAAAAGGACAAGTTCTACACTGATCTGCGCAACCTCATCCAATGCACCCCTACAGCCGACAAGGTTGTCATCCTTGGCGACTTCAACGCTCGTGTCAGCAAAGACTCAGAAACCTGGCCAGGAATCCTTGGCAAGCAAGGTGTCAGCAAGTGCAATGACAACAGGCGCCTCCTGTTGGAGCTCTGCGCAGAACAGCGGCTTGTCATTACTAACACCCTTTTCCAGCAGAGAGACAGCTTGAAGACTATGTGGATGCATCCCCAATCCAAACACTGGCACCTCCTGGACTACGTTCTGGTGCGAGGAAGAGTCAAACGAGATGTGCTCCACACCAGGGTCATGCCCAGCGCGGAATGCCACAATGACCACCGGGTTATTCGCTGCAAGCTCAAACTTCACTTCAAGCCAAAGTTCAAAAACAGTGGAGCCCCCAGAAAGAGGTTCAATGTTGGAAACTTGCAGTCAGACGAGATGAGAGGAAATTTCCAGGCAAATCTCCAAGCAAAGCTCGAAGATACAAACTGCCTCACGGACACGTCTCCTGAAACCCTCTGGGATCAGCTGAAAACAGCCATACTGCAATCCACTGAAGAGGTACTGGGCTTCTCCTCCAGGAAAAACAAGGACTGGTTTGACGAAAACAACCAGGAAATCCAGGAGCTGCTGGCAAAGAAGCGATCTGCCCACCAGGCTCACCTTGCAAAGCCTTCCTGGCCAGAGAGAAAACGAGCCTTAGGTCTCGAATGCAGCCATCTTCAGCGCAAACTCCAGAAGATCCAAAATGAGTGGTGGACTAGCCTCGCCAAACGAACCCAGCTTAGCGCCGACATTGGCGACTTCAGGGGTTTTTATGAGACACTAAAGGCTGTGTACGGCCCCTCACCCCAAGTCCAAAGCCCTCTGCGCAGCTCAGACGGCAAAGTCCTCCTCAGTGACAATCGATGGTCAGAACACTTCCAATCCATTTTCAGTGCTAACCGCTCAGTCCAAGAATCCGCCCTGCTCCAGCTCCCTCAACAATCCTTGAGTCTAGAGCTGGATGAGGTCCTTACCCGGGAAGAGACATATAAGGCAATTGAACAACTGAAAAGTGGCAAAGCAGCAGGTATGGATGGAATCCCCCCCCAGAGGTCTGGAAGGCTGGCAGCAAAACTCTGCATACCAAACTGCACGAGTTTTTCATGCTCTGCTGGGACCAAGGAAAGCTGCCTCAGGACCTTCGTGATGCCATCATCATCACCCTGTACAAAAACAAAGGTGAGAAATCAGACTGCTCAAACTACAGGGGAATCATACTGCTCTCCATTGCAGGCAAAATCTTCGCTAGGATTTTCCTTAATAGACTAATACCTAATGTCGCCAAAAATGTCCTCCCAGAATCTCAGTGTGGCTTTCGTGCAAACAGAGGAACTACTGACATGGTCTTTGCCCTCACACAGCTCCAAGAAAAGTGCAGAGAACAAAACAAAGGACTCTACATCACCTTTGTTGACCTCACCAAAGCCTTTGACACCGTAAGCAGGAAAGGGCTTTGGCAAATACTAGAGTGTCTCGGATGCGCCCCCCAAGTTCCTCAACATGGTTATCCAACTGCATGAAAACCAACAAGGTCGGGTCAGATACAGCAATGAGCTCTCTGAACCCTTCTCCATTGACAACGACATGAAACAAGGCTGCGTCCTCGCACCAACTCTCTTTACTATCTTCTTCAGCGTGATGCTGAAACAAGCCATGAAAGACCTCAACAATGAAGACGCTGTTTACATGCGGTACCGCACGGATGGCAGTTTCTTTAATCTGAGGCACCTGCAAGCTCACACCAAGACACAAGAGCAACTTGTCCATGAACCACTCTTTGCAGACAATGCCGCCTTAGTTGCCCTTTCTGAGCCAGCTCTCCAGCGCATGACGTCCTGTTTTGCGGAAACTGCCAAAATGTTTGGCCTGGAAGTCAGCCTGAAGAAAAATGAGGTCCTCCATCAGCCAGCTCCCCACCATGACTACCAGCCCCCCCACATCTCCATCGGGCACACAAAACTCAAAACGGTCAACCAGTTTACCTACCTCAGCTGTACCATTTCATCTGATGCAAGGATCGACAACGATATAGACAACAGACTCGCCAAGGCAAATAGCGCCTTTGGAAGACTACACAAAAGAGTCTGGAAAAACAACCACCTGAAGAAACACACAAAGATCAGCATGTACAGAGCCGTTGTCATACCCACGCTCCTGTTCAGCTCCAAATCATGGGTCCTCTACCGGCATCACCAACGGCTCCTAGAACGCTTCCATCAGCGCTGTCTCTGCTCCATCCTCAACATTCATTGGAATGACTTCATCACCAACATCGAAGTACTCGAGCTGGCAGAGTCCGCAAGCATTGAATCCACGCTGCTGAAGACCCAACTGCGCTGGGTGGGTCACGTCTCCAGAATGGAGGACCATCGCCTTCCCAAGATCGTGTTATATGGCGAGCTCTCCACTGGCCACCGAGACAGAGGTGCACCAAAGAAGAGGTACAAGGACTGCTTAAAGAAATCTCTTGGTGCCTGCCACATTGACCACCGCCAGTGGGCTGATATCGCCTACAACCATGCATCTTGGCGCCTCACAGTTCGGCGGGCAGCAACCTCCTTTGAAGAAAACCGCAGAGCCCACCTCACTGACAAAAGACAAAGGAGGAAAAAGCCAACATCCAACCCCAACCATCCAATTTTCCCTTGCAACCACTGCAACCGTGCTTGCCTGTCCCGCATAGTACTTGTCAGTCAACAACGAGCCTGCAGCAGACGTGGACATACCCCTCCATAAATCTTCGTCCGCGAAGCCAAGCCAAAGAAAAGAAAAAAAAAGAACAGGAGAATAGGGAGCAGAACAAGGGAAGTTTGGAGGTGGCAACTGGTATCAAATGTAAATCCATCAACAGTATGTCCCTGGCAGGATTGCCCAGAATCCCCAGCAATTAAAGATTAATATTCCAGACAGTGAGATCCAAAGTCCAGGTTTGTTCGTTCAATGACCTGACCTGGGATGAGCACATTGACACAACGGTCAAGAATGCCTCTACTTTCTAAGAAGAGTAAGGAAATTTAACATGTCCCCATGACTCTCAACTTCTACAGGTGCACCGTTGAGAGGTGAACTTGGTGAATGTATCATAGCATGGGATGGGAGCTGCTCTGCCCAAGATCGGGAGAAGCTGCAGGTGATGATTGCACCTCAGAACATCACAGAAACTTCCCTCCGCTTCACGGACTCCAGTTTCAGTACATATCCCGTTGTCTGGGAAATGCAACCAACGTACTGACGGACCCATCACACCCCAGACACAATTCTCTTCTCCCTCCTCCCATCAGAGAGAAGGCTCAAGAGAGTGAAAGCACTTGCCCCCAGGCTCCCCTATGAAGCCCACTCTCTAATGTTGCCTGTTGCTAATTGATCATCTTTTTCTTTGTAATCCTCCACTCTGTAATTTTGCTCTTTACATGGCTGTACGAATGTTAGAGATAAGAAAAACCTTTTCTGCTGTACTAAGTACAAGGTGAAAAATAAACCTAAATAGTATTGTGACATTAATTTCAAGAGTGACCACCATTCTAAGATCGGTGATGACCACATCCCTTCAACGTACGTCGGACCCAGGGTTAGTCATGACAGCAAAACTGTAACTCTGCTCAGACGTGATGAGTGGATCCCTGTCTCCTGGTGCGAGTGGCTTGTGTGATGCCACAACCTGGCCTTACAGAATCAGGATGAAATGATCTGGCGAGGGTGCATCACAGGCAGTCCAACCTTTGTTACTTTCTTCACAAACCTCCACGAGAATTGAAATAGTGAAAATTAAATGTGGGAGATAGGTGGGTCATTTTTGAATGGGAGGGAGAAGGGAGGCAAAAGTTAACTTCCAGGAATACAGAGAAGTGCTGGAGAAACTCAGCAGGTCATGTGGCATCAAATTGGAAGAAAAGGGTAACTGACGAATCATGCCTGAGCCCTTCGTCAGGAATGTTCTGCGAGTACATCTGCAGGTTTTCCTGTTCAAACTCAGCATCATTTTCAGGAGTACTTTCAGGCACGTGAGCTTTCAGAATTGGCAATGCTCTCAGCAGATCGTACCACCCGAACATTATAATTCCTCGGCATCCAAACAGATCACACACAAGTGCAAGCAGAGGGCATGCAGAGAGGCTAATATTTTATGGAAAGAAGCTCACAATTACAAACTCACTTTTATCTGGTTGCACCTTTCCCAAAGATTCAAATGTTATTCCTCTGAACACAACCCGCTGGAGGAACTCGGCAGGACGAGCATCATCCATGGGAGAAAAGGAATAGATGACTTCTGAGCAATTGTATTTGGCTTCAGATTCCAGCATGCAGTCTCCCACCTGTCTCATGTTATTTAAACTGTGCTAGACTGGAAGGACCAAAACCAACCAATGAAATTACTGAGGACCAGCCCCCAGCAATTGACATTACTGAAGACCAACCCATTACTAGGTGTGGCACAGTTAGCATAATGGTTAACACAACACTATTGCAGCACTAGTGACCAGGGTTCAAATCCCGCACTAAGGAATTTGTATGATCTCTCCCTGACCTGCATGGGTTTCCTGGAGGTGTTCTGGCTTCCTCCCACCCTCCAGAACGTACAGGATTGTAGGTTAATTGGGTGGCACAGTTTTCAATGGTCTGAATTGGCTTCTACTATGTTGAATTAAAATTAGAAAAAATTTTGAGAAATTAAAAATTTGTGGAAGACCAGCACCCATCATTGACATTATTGAGGACCAACCCCTAACATTCATTTTAAATATGACTTACCTCCTCCAAAGGAATTGCTTCCCCCACAAATCTCAGGTCCACTTCTCCATTTCCACCAACCACTCCCCTTCTCACAGCTCCTTTCCACGAAGTGTCCGAGATGCAACACTCTTCTCTTCTCTTCCCACCCTCCAGGGGTCCAAACAGTCTTTGCAGCTGAAGCAGCCATTCACCTGCACTTCTTCCAAGGTAGAGTACACTGCCTTCAGTGCTCAGAACAATGTCTCTGATTGGCTGGAGAAGAGATCAGGTGACTCTGATCTGCAAAATGTCTCTCACCATTCCAAGGTCCACCCTGAGTTCACAGACAGCTACTCCCACTCAAGCCCCTCAGCCGCCTGCACAGTTTCAAGGACCAGCTCCCTGTCCATGCAGGGGCATCAAAACCTTGCAGGCTCAGAGGCTTCCAGAATTTCAGCATTCCTTCCACATTCCGTCAATAATTACTCACTCTGCTTCTTCACCTCCTTTGTTACCAGAAAAGTCGCCTGCATTCAATCACCCCTGGCTTCCATCATCACAGATATCTTCCCTCCTCTCCACAATGGCTACCTCATCTCCAAAGTTCTTGAGAGAACTCACCATTTCATTTAATTTCATATTTCCAGCATCTGAAGCATTGGGATGAGCTGGACTGATCCCTCCTCAGAGCAGCACTGGAGACTGCAGAGGCTGGAATTTGAATGAAGCACATTCGGCTAGAGGAACTCAACAGGTTGAACAGCATCCACGGGAGAGAAAGAAAGGTTGACGATTCAGATCAGAAGCCTTCATCAGCATCTTGATGAAGGATTCCTCCAGCAGATCTAAGGCCTCTGCTCAAAGTCTGCAGACCTGAAGCCAACCCTATATTGGGCTTGGTTTTATTTCTCAATGTGCACCCAGGGAGAAAAGAGTTGAGGTATAGTGTTCTACTTCACAGCAGAGTGATCCCATCTGTGTCTTCCAGACCCCCAGCCCAACCTCTGAATGGAAATGCTTCTCAAAGCGTACTCATGCCGCTCATACTTCTCACAATAGGGAGTGTTCTGTCACTCAATTAACTTTCCCTAAACTGTTCTCCCCAAGTTCCTGCCCACTGACCCTGCATTCTACCCCTCACTCACCCACTTGGGGGCCATTCATGGTCACCAATTATCCTCCCAAACCAAAAGTCTTCAGGGTGTGGCAGGGCATTCAAACTCCACGCAGGCAGGACCCGAGGTCAGGATTGTACCCAGGAGCTATGTGAAAGTGACACTACCTAGTACTCTGCCATCCTGTCCCACTGAAAGAAGACCCATTCTATATTCTCCATTTTAAGCAGGAGAATTAAAACTTTCCTCTCTGCCAATGCAGCCAGTGCAGCTTGTCCAATCTCCTCCTGGTCCAAGTGTCACAGAGTGCAGAACTGGTCCTTCAGACCCCATCCTCCATACTGGTCATCAGACACAGAGACACACTAAAACCATTTTCCTGCACTCTGCCTGTAACTTCAATGCCATGGCATTTAGGGCACTAACCTAAATACCGTTTAAATATTACAACTCCCTCAGACAGAGATAAGAATCAAATGGAATCCAGAAAAGAAAGTACTGCAGACACAGAAGACTGCAGAGGCTGGAATCTGGAGCAACACCCAACCTGCTGGAGGAGCTCAGCGGGTCAAACAGCATCCATGGGAGAAAGATAATAATGGTTGACATTTTGAGTCTAGATGAAGGGTTCCAACCCAAAATATCAGTCATCCTTTCGCTCTGACTGATGCTGCTCCACCCACTGAGTTCCTCAGGCTTTTGACCCTTTATTGAGGCTGGGGTGAGAAAGGGAAACACCAAACATCAAGTCAGTTGGGGGGGGGGGGGGGGTGCAAGGCAGGGATGGAATAGGCCACCAGACAATGGAGTCATCCACCTTCTGGTAAATACTCTATCATTTCAGCCACTCCTCTTGTTCTACTCCCTCTCCCCTTCCGCTTTAGTTTTGATAAAGGGTCCCAAACCGAAACGTTGACCGACCCTCCCTCCCCGGATGCAGCCTGACCCGTCGAGTCCCTCCAGTTTCTCCTTGTTTGCTTATGATGACAGCATTGGTGGTTCTTGCACCTCCTCTTCAAGAAGACCAAGAAGTCATTACATCATTTGAATGTAGGGCTGACACTGGAGAAGGCCATTTGGCCCTACTTGTTTCTGCTTTCCCCTTCAACATGGCTTAACTTTCCACAAACTCCTTGCCCTATCCTCGACTCCAGCCCAGACAGAAATCTGTCAATCTGGGCTTTGACTGAGCGAGCGTCTCCACTCCCTCTTGAGGAGAGAATTCTAACCATTCACCATATTCTCTGGGTGAAGAAGTGTCTTCTCATGTCAGCACATCTGGCCCCTGGCCCAGGGTAGACCAGTCAGGCAGAAGCATCATTTTGGCAGCTACCCTACCGAGCCCCACAAGAACTGTGTATCTTTCAGTGAGATCAGCGCTGAATCTTAGTGCATGAAAACTGAATCCCTGAGGACAGCCTGGAGTCAGTCTAATTAACTGCACAGCAACGCAGTCATTAAAATTTAATCTGCATTACAAAAGGCAGTCACAGAAAGGACCTCTGACCTCCGAGTAGCTTAAATCCCTGAAATTCCACTATGAATACTGTATTGACACCAATCCCCTGTTTATGTCACAGCCCAACCGTTACATCAGTTGTCCTTCACTAAAAATAATGGCAAGGGTGTGGCCACAAAACCTAAAGACTGGGATCAATCTTTGGGAATGTGGCTCTCGTCTTTGGAAAGGAGGTAAAGACTCCCTGGAGGACTTTTGGAAATTTAGGGGTCTGGCACCAGAGGTTGACTCCAGCTCGGGGGGCAGGGGGTCTTGACCCACAGTGAGAAAGATTGAGAGGCAATCAGGTCCTCAGCTCTGCCCATGAGTAGGCAATGGGTAGATATTTCTGCTTGTGGCACTTTGTCCAATAAATTCCCTCAGGAATCTGGGGAATCTTTTCTGCCTGTGAGGCAGCAAGAATGTAGAGCTTGTTGTCATCGGAGATGCTGGAGACAAGACAGAGAGGGGTGGAGAGGTTGTGAACTTAACAGAAGAGAGAGGGAGGGTTAGTCGTGAAGACCTTTACCTCAGGGAAACAGGCCCTTCAGCCCAATATTCATGCCAATGAAGGTGTCTACCCAAGCCCATATCCTTCCAAACCTCTATTATTGGGGAAAAGACCACGTCTGTTCATTTTATCTGTGCCCCTCATGATTGGACAGACCTCTATAAGGTATCCCCCTCAGCCTCCTAGGCTCCAGGGAGAAATGTCCCAGCTTATCCAGCCTTTCCTTAGAATTCAAACCCACCCCCACACCCCCCACCACCACCATTCCCAGTTAGAGGGGAATGAAGAGGGGCAGGAGGCTGGCATGCAGGAACCATTTCACCGTGGAGTGGAGAGGTGAATGGCCGTGCTGGGCATTGGTTCACTCGGAGTCACACAGCACAGAAACAACTGTTTAACTCAGCAACTCTGTGCAGACACTAGTCCTACACTAATCACATCTCTTTATTCTCCCTACATGTCCATCAATTTCTATCCCCCCACCCCCAGCACCCAGGTAACATACCAACCTCAATATGATCACACGTTGGCTTCCTGCATTCCAGGATATATCTGTGCATTGTACCCACGTATACAACAATACATTCTTATCTCAACTCATTAACCCCCGCATCTTTGGGATGTGGGAGGAAACTGCAGCACCTGAGGGTCACCTGAAGAACGTGCAAATTCCACACAGGCAGTACCAGAAGTCTAGACTAAATCCGGGTCTCTGGAGCTGCGAGGCAGCAGCACTACCCACAGAAACACTCTGCCACTTAATTCCTCCCAGTTCTTTGTCTTTATACTTCAGATGGTTTCAAATGCAACAAAGCCCCAGATATCCGGCACCTATGGGGATTGGTAGATGCCGGATAATGTATTTTCCAGTTGTTTGAAACTTACTCTTACAATGCCGAACTAATACACTTCCATTAAGAATAAACAGTTTAAAAGACAACACTCAACCAACTTTACTTCCATAATATATAAACCTCAAAGTATTTTAAGTCAAAACACAATGCTGATGAAACTCAGCAGATCAAACCTTGTAGTTTCTATAGCAAAAATAAAGATACATAACCAATGTTTCAGGCTTGAGCCCTTCACCAAGGTAGGAAAATGTCTGTAGACATCCAAAGCATTTTACTTTATTTTCAGAAACTTTCTTTGAAAACATTTAACCGTCGCTACATCTGCAGCTTCTTCCCCTTCCATGGAGCCGCCCAAAGACGAACAATAACATTGTAGATAATTAAAACCCTCCTCCCCCAAATTTACAGATATAGCCTCTGACTGGGGCAACTCTAATTAAGTTTGCCGATGACACCAAGAGTGTGAAATGTAGAAGAAATCGAAAGTTTGCAGAGAGTCTTGGACAGCTTAGGAGAATGGGCAAAGAAATGGCGGATGAGATACAATGTTGAGAAATGTACAGTTGTGCATTTTGGTAGAGGAAATAAATGGTCAGATTAATATTTGGATGGTGAGAAAATTCAAACCTCAGAAGTACAAAAGGACTTGCGTGGGTCCTCGTGCAGGATAACCTGAAAACTGACTGACCGCTACGTTGGATCGGTGGTAAAGAATGCAATTGCTTTGTTGGCATTCGTTTCAAAGGCATTGCGTATAAAGATAAAGAGGAGTTGATGAGACTCTATGGGGCACTGCTGAGACCTCATTTGGAGTACTGTGTGCAATTTTGGGCCTCTTTTGGGCCTCATACCTTAGAAAGGATAAAGCAAGGTTGGAGAAGGTACAGAGGAGAAATTTCTTTAGCCAGAGGGTAGTGGATTTGTGAAATTCATGGCCACATGCAGCTGTGGAGGCCCAATCATTGGGGGGGGGAAGGGGAAATTGATTAATCAGGGTATCATGGGATTATGGGGACAAGGCCAGAACTTAGAACTAGATGCGAGAACAGTTTAGCTCATGGAGGTTTCACAGAACAGACTCGATGGACCAAATGGCCTGCTTCTGTTCCTTTTTCTTGTGACCCTTTAAGAGAGTCACCCCAAATGTGAGCAGCATCAACCAGCTCTTCATCCTGGGCGACACCATTGCTGTTTCACACAACTTTATTAAAACACCTGCTACAAGCAAAGCACAAACAAGGCACTCCACTGGCTGAATATTTGCTCCCATCTTCACCAAAGGTTTATGTGTTACTTCAGAGAACATTTATTTTATAATTTTCAACTTACATATTTTTTATCTATTAGTTCATTTTTATAATTTATTTTCCTCAATTTATTTGCCAGTCACTTGAATTCCAGACATCAGGGCTTTTACTGTAATTGAACAGAATTTCACGGCCTCCCTATTTACCACTGCAGTAAACCATGACCACCAGCCCCCCCTCATCTCCATCAGGTACACTGAACTCAAAATGGTCAACCAGTTTACCTACCTCGGCTGCACCATTTCATCTGATGCAAGGATCGACAACGAGATAGACAACAGACTCGCCAAGGCAAATAGCGCCTTTGGAAGACTACACAAAAGAGTCTGGAGAAACAACCACCTGAAGAAACACACAAAGATCAGCGTGTACAGAGCCGTTGTCATACCCACGCTCCTGTTCGGCTCCGAATCATGGGTCCTCTACCGGAATCACCAACGGTTCCTAGAACGCTTCCATCAGCGCTGTCTCCGCTCCATCCTCAACATTCATTGGAATGACTTCATCACCAACATCGAAGTACTCGAGCTGGCAGAGTCCGCAAGCATCGAATCCATGCTGCTGAAGACCCAACTGTGCTGGGTGGGTCACGTCTCCAAAAGGGAGGACCATTGCCTTCCCAAGATCGTGTTATATGGCGAGCTCTCCACTGGCCACTGAGACAGAGGTGCATCAAAGAAGAGGTACAAGGACTGTTTCAAGAAATCTCTTGGTGCCTGCCACATTGACCACCGCCAGTGGGCTGATATCGCCTCCAACCATGCATCTTGGTGCCTCACAGTTCGGCGGGCAGCAACCTCCTTTGAAGAAAACCGCAGAGCGCACCTCACTGACAAAAGACAAAGGAGGAAAAACCCAACACCCAACCCCAACCAACCAATTTTCCCTTGCAACCGCTGCAACCGTGCCTGCCTGTCCCACATCGGACTTGTCAGTCACCAACGAGCCTGCAGCAGACATGGACATACCCTTCCATAAATCTTCGTCCACGAAGCCAAGCCAAAGAAAGAAAAGAAAGAAACTGACAGAACTGGTTCCTTAAAAGTCAAGCAAGAAATTCTGTGGTAGTAGCAGCTGTCAGGCATACAGTAATCTGAAAATCACAGGCCTGGACCAGGGAAAACATCACTACAGTGTCTGAACGTGAGATCAGAATAGTCAATTCAAGGCATCACATTGCAAGCAAAATGCTGCTTCATCCAACTGCGTGCAGAAACTGGCAGGCATCTCCTCCCTAACATTCTACCACCCATAACCTTCCAGCTCCCCAACACTGCCAACCAAGCACCCCTCCAGTTTCAACCCCTCTCTAAAAATGTCTGCATCCCTCCCAACCTTCTCTCCTTCCCTCAACTCCTCAGTGTTCTCCCTTCCCCAAAGGCACACTGATCCTCATCTGTTCTCCTGCTTGTTCTCTCCCCCCATCCACTCTGGTCCACATCTTCTACCCCTTCTATTCCACCTGAGGGAGCTTTTATGCCAGAAGTGTAGGGTCATGGCTCACGGCTGGTCTGCTGCCAAGTGAAACCTCTAGTTCCAAGTCTGCCTCGGTCTGTCACCCTCTCTCTTTTCCTGCGAGTATCAGACATTCAGACCCAGTCTTTCTCACTTTCACTGTCCCTGACTACACACACACACCTATGTCTCTCTCTGACCCTCCTCTCTCCTTCATCCCCTCCTCATCTTCTTCTCTCCATCTCTCTCACAATCATCTCTCTTGCACACCTTCCCTCCCCCCCACTACTTTTCTCTGAGAGAAGGGAGCAGGTGAACTAGCCAAGTGTTAGCCTTTCACAATGAGAACCTTGTCTGACCAAAAGCACTTTTGATCTGAATAAAATCTTCAGCTGCCGCATTCACTGACTCAATTATGTAACATTAGCCAATGGGATTTAGGACTATTTTAATGATGGAATGTTCCTTTTAACCTGATTACTTTTAAATTAACAAACTATTAATTTCACTTGATGATTATATGAGATTACTATAACCCCCTCTCCCTTTTTTTAATCCCTTAAAGCGATCGCTAATTGTGTTTATGGTAGATCAGGCACATTTTGTCCAACTGGCCATCATTTTTCTGTTCTGGTGTATGCAAAGGCAAGAAGCTTATCAGTGAATTGTGACAATAAATTTTAATTGACATTCCTCAAATCCTTGAACGGGTTTCACTACATCTTTGCATTCCTGAAACCCTTTCTGCAACCTTATCATTTCTGACACGTGAATGAACGCTGTTGAAATGCTGTTATGCAGGTACCGCCAGTAAACATTTAATTCAGATGAACTCCATGCATCTTGCATGGGGTTGGGGGGAGTCATCCATGCCTCAGTGGGCTGCACTCAGACCTCCGAGTCAGGAGGTGTGGAGTCGACCCACTTCATAAACCTGTGCTTCAGAGGCTGGCAGTTTGCCACAGCACGGAAGCACCTGGGGCAGCAGATGCTCGACTCTGGAGCAAAAATAAAATCCAACTGCAGAAGGAACTCTGCAGGTCGAGCAGCATCCATGGAGGAGGGGGTGGGGAGGGTGGAAATGCATTGGGGCTGAGATTGGGGAAGCGAGAGAGCTAGGATAGAGAGAGATGTTAGGGTTAAAAGTGAGTGGAGCATAACGGACATGTGGAAACAGGTGGGGGGGGGGGGGAGCCCCAACAGGAGACAGGTGCAGGTGAGTGGTGAAAGCAGACCAAATAAATAGGGCAGATGGAACCAGATTGGGTGGGGGAGGGGTTAATGGCAGATAGAGGGTGAAAATAGGTGACATGGGGCTGAAGATGGGTCAGAATGGGTGGGGGGGGCAGAGAGCGAGGGGGCAGAGAGCGAGGGGGGCAGAGAGGGAGGGGGGCAGAGAGCGAGGGGGGTAGAGAGCGAGGGGGCAGAGAGCGAGTGGCAGAGAGCGAGGGGGCAGAGAGCGAGGGGGGCAGAGTGCGAGGGGGGCAGAGAGCGAGGGGGGCAGAGAGCGAGGGGGGCAGAGAGCGAGGGGGGCAGAGAGCGGGGGGGCAGAGAGCAGGGGGTAGAGAGCGAGTGGGCAGAGAGCGAGGGGGCAGAGAGCGAGGGGGCAGAGAGCGAGGGGGGCAGAGAGCGAGGGGGGCAGAGAGCGAGGGGGGCAGAGAGCGAGGGGGGCAGAGAGCGAGGGGGGCAGAGAGCGAGGGGGGCAGAGAGTCAGTGAGCATCATTGCATGGGATGGGTACTGCCTCACCAAAGACCCACAGGAAACTGAAGAGGGTTAACATGGCTCAGACCATCGCACCCTCTCTCCCCAATCTATATCTCCCACTGCCTTGGAAAAGCAACCAACATATTATAGAACAGTACATCACAGAACAGGCCCTTCAGCCCACTATGTTGTGTTGATCTATGTAAACTTACTTCGCAACAATATAACCCTTCCCTCTTTCACTGCCATAGCCCTCTGTTTTCTTATATCCGTGTGCCTGTCTAAAAAAAAAAGATCGTGTCCCTATTGTACCAGCCTCCACTTCCACCCCCATCAATGGATTCCAGGCAGCCACCACCACTCTGTGTAAAAAAGTCATATTAAAAAAGCTCATCCCAAATCAGTCACCCCTCCCCTCCTTCCAGGAAAAAGATTCATGAGTGTGAGATCAACACAGCACCAGATTCAAGGGCAGTTTATTTCCTGTGGTTACCAGGCTCCTGAATGAACCTCACATCTATAAAACTACATTGCCTTGTTCTTTCCCAACTGATCTCTCTCTATGTTGTGCTATGTATGAGATATCTACTGGCCTGCTTGAAAAACAACCTCTATCACTGATTCTTGGTGCATGTGGCATTAAATGTAAACTTGAAATCTCCCCAGGCCACCGCACACTCTCGAGTCACTTGTGTAACAACTGAGCTCGTGGCATGCAGGCTAGAGTAGGAAGATTTAGCCTATACTGCGCTGCCTTGGGAATATTCTGTTGTTGCTTCATCATCAAAAGGTGGAGCTGCTGTAACGGCAGAGCTGCCGCTGGTGTGGACCCACAGAGAGTGGGGAGCAGAGACCCAGTGCTCCCGCGGGGTCCATCCATCCAGACCAAATGACATCGGCTCCATACAGGCTTCATGTGACTTGTAAATGGAGTTGATGGTGGTTTTATTTAAAATTCCACAACTGCTGGGACTGTGCCCAAGATGGCGGCGCCTATGATTTGCAGTCTCGGGAAGCAGAGGACTGGCTCGGGGCACCAGAAAATCAGGGAGGCCACCCACCATCTGAGAAGGAGAAGCAGAGGAAACATCTCACAGGACGGTGATGACAGAGGGGTTCTGAACCACCCACACAGGCAGCGGACTGATGGTAACTCAAGTTGCGGAACCCAGGCAGGCTGTGGGCTGCTGGAGTCTCCGGTCAAGGGAGGCACCAGGCTGAGGACTGCTGAAGACTGGCTTGAAACTGGTTAAATGGATATCAGGTATCAGAACCAGGATGCGCGAGGGTACTGAGGGCACTGAAGGGTTCTTAATAGAGTCGGAGGTTCAGATCTGGAGTTCAGGTTGCTGCTAGTTTGGACTGGACTGTGTGGCTGCTGGAGTGATAGAGGCAAATCCATGGACCTGCGCTCGCTCATTCTCTGTCTCTCTCTCTGTCTCTCTCTCTGTCTCTCTCTCTCTCTCTGCTTGCTTTCTTTCTCTCTCTCTCTCTCTCTCTCTTTGCTTGCTCTCGCTCGCTCTCTCTGCTTGCTCTCGCTCGCTCTCTCTCTCTGCTTGCTCTCTCTCAGCTCTCTCTGCGCTCTCTCTCTCTCTCTCTCTCTGACTGTAAGAGGCACTTCAGGCAATTTATACCAATGGAGAATACGTCTGCCTTACACCAGACAAAGACAAATTTGTGTAATAGGACACAGTTTTCATTACATGACAATAAATTGAATTTTGAATCTTGAATCAAGTGACATCTATTCTATCTGCCGAGGGAGTTCTCTGCCATCATCCTCGTTGCTGTGTACATTTCATCCCAGGCTAACGTCAGGCTGGCAGTGGAGAGACTGCGCACAGTGATCAGCAGGCATGATGCCTTCCTGATCATTGTAGAGGACTTAAAATTGGCCAACCTGAAGAAGCAAATAGACTTGGGGGGTTAAAACCCTACTGTCTAATTGGGTCATGGATTACCTCACCTCCAGACCACAATCAGTGAAGATTGGTAAGAACTTCTTCTCTACAATCTTCATTAGTACTGAAGCACCACAGAGCTGTGTTCTTAGCCCCCTGCTCTACTTACTTTACACCTAGGACTGTGTAGCTCAGTACAACAATTACACCATCTACAAATTTGTCAACGATATCATGGCAGTGGGTTGTATAAAGGATGGGATGGGTCAGCATACAGGATGGAGATTGAAAACTTGGCTGAATGGTGCACCAACAATAACCTTGCACTCAATGCCACCAAAACTAAGGAGCTAGAGAAAGGAAACCCAGAGGTCAACAATCCAGTGATCATTGGGGGATCAGAGGTCAAGATGGTGAGCAAATGTAGGTTCTTGGGAGTCACTACCTCAGAAGATCTTTGCTGAACCCAACACACCAATGGTATTGTGAAGAAAGCACATCAGCTCCTCTACTCCCTCAGGAGTTTGTGAAGGTTTGTCATGACATCAGAAACCCTGGCAAATTTCTACAGAAGTGTGGAGGAAAGTGTGCTGCATCACAGTCTGGAATGTAAGCACCAATACTCCTGAGATTAAAGCCCTCCAAAATGTAGTGGACACAGCCTAAGGACATCACAGGCACTACTGAGTACATCTACAGGGAACACTGCCATTAGAGGGCAGCAGAAATCATCAAAGACCCTCACCAATCCAGCACACACTCTGTTCTCACTGCTGCCATCAGGATAAAGGTATAGGTGTCACAAGACTCACACCATCAGGTTCAGGAACAACTCCTACCCCTCCACCATCAGACTCCTCAACAACAAACTCAATCAGGGACTCATTTAAGGACTCTTACTTGTGCACTATGTTGATTTTATTTTTGTTTTCTCTGTCTTGTACAGTTTGTTTACAGTTCTTTCTTTGTTTACATGTTTACGCCTTGTACAGTTTATTTTTGCACTACCAATTAGTGGTAATTCTGCTGCACCAACAGGAAAAAGGAATCTCAGGGTTGTATGTGATGTCATGTGTGTATTCTGGCAATAAATCTGGAATCTGAACCTGATTCTGATCACAGGGTCTAAATCCTGGATCTTCCTCCTCAGTGCATTGGGAAGACCTTCACTAATGTTTAAGATAGTGGCTCACCCCCATCATTGCAAAGCTTACAGTTCGAGTGGCCCAGGTTCAACCCTGACTTGACGTGCTGTCTATGTGGGGATAACACTTTCTCCATGACCTTGTAGTTCCCTCGGGAGCTTGGTTTTCCTCCCAGAACCCGAACATCTACAGGCTCCTCCATTAACTCAATGCAGGATGATGTGAGAAAGGATAGGTTACTGGGAAATCAGTGGGGGAATGTGACCAATGGGATTGTTGGACAGCCAGCATGGAGTCAGTGGGCAGAATGGTCTCCTTTCAGAACAAGGAGTTTTAGGGAAAAAAAGGGCAGTAAGGTTTACATTGTGAAGTGGCAAAGAGTCTGCCCATTTGTACAGACACAGACAAGGCTGGAGGGAGCAGCAGCAGAGCAAATCACAATCCTGAGAGAACACAAGAGCTGGATGGACTCAGTGGGTCAGTGGAGAACAATGGACTGTCAACATTAAAGAACCTTGACAAAAGGCTCAAGCCTGAAACGTTGGTTATGTATCTTTGTCTTTGCGAGATAAAATACATTGTGACTTTCTCCAGCATTGTGTTTTTACTTTATGTCAACATTTCAAGTCATGACCTTTCATTGAGATTAGGGACCCCACCGGAGATCTTGACACCATCTCTCCCCACAGATGCTATCTGTCCTACTTAAACCCTCCAGCTTCTTGTTATTTGCCTCTGAAGGAGAGTCTTCTCCAAGGGAGGGTGGGGATTTTCATTACTCATGGTGATGGAGGGCCAGCTTTCTCCTGCTGAAACCATCAGAGAGCTGAAGAGTCTTTCACAGGGCTATTGGTCCATTTCTCCTTCACCTGAAAAGGACTCCAGCAATGTCAATCACACCGTGCCTCTGCCACCCTCCCCACCTCACTTCCAGAGAAGGCGGTCTGCTTCATTTCTGCTCCCACAGGTAAACGGTGCTTTGAGATGGAGCATGTGAATACAGAGTGGATGAACTTTGGCAAAGGATTTACAAAGCCCAAACTAATTATAACTGCAGCCCAGTCTCACAGATCTGAGGATTAAAATGTGCTGCTCTCTCCATTCGTCAGGCTGGGTTCCATTGTGAACTCATCAAGTTAATGAGGCCATGATGACCCATGAATTTTGTGCACGTTATGTAAAATCCTTATTAAACGCATGTGAAAGCTTTTCCCATTCTCAGCACAGCTATTGTGCTTTGCAAATCCAAAGATTGGTCCACACTGCAGTTCTCCCTGCTATGGGAGGGCATGAAAAGCTGTGAACATGCCATCACATACACTGTCCCCTCCCCTCCTTCTGCACTTCCTGCTGCCTCGGTAAAGCAGCCAACATATTAAAAGACTCTTCCCACTCCGGCCACACTCTCTTCAACCCCCTTCCCATGGCCAAGAAGATTAATGAGTGTGCAATCACTCACCACCAGATTCTCCCCTCCCACTTGTACCACTTGTTCGCCTATGTGCCTCCCTTTCCCTCCCCCCTCCCCCTTCTTATTCAGACATTTGTCTGAGGTTCAGCACTCCTGAAGAAGCACTCAGGTCCAAATGTCAACTACCGTTTACTTCACTTGGATGTTGTGGGACCGGTGAGTTTCTCCAGCACTTTTTTATACTGCACTTGACCCCCATTCTCTGCAGACTTCATCAGATGCAAGGAAAGCTGCCATCCTGCTGTCATCAGATTCGTGAATGAACCTCACATTCATAATATAATATTGCTTTTGTTCCTTTCTAACTGATTTCTCTCTGGAAATCTACTTTTACTGCTGGACTGCATATGGGCTGACCACCTGAACTGCTCACAAAATGAACTTTCCCCCTGTACCTTGGTATAGGTGACAAGAAAAAATTGACTGAAAAAGATTTAGAAGGATGATCTTGCATCAGAGGGAAGCAGCTGGGGCTCATGCTCCGCAAGGCAGAGGTTGGAGTGGGTGACCTGATGGAGATGAGACAGGATTAGGAAAAGACAGCAGGGCCGAGCCAGTTAAATTTCCACCTCTGCAAGACCAGAGCTGGCAGCAAACACAGTCTGATGCTTTCATATAAATCCACTGGTGAAATGAACAGAATTGCATGGAGAGAAGGTGAAACATACGCCCACAGCAGTGGTTTCTCTCAAAGGCCCACTGAGTCTGTGCTAGATCACTAAGAAATCCCTCTCCCTGACTCCCTTTTCCAATAACTGATTCTATCTGAATGCTCCTCGCTCACCCACACCAGGGGTGGTTTACAGCAGCTAATGAACCCATCCACCTGCACAGCTTTGGAGTGTGGGAAGAGACTGGAGAAGAGGAAGCTCTTTTAGCAGCTGCCTTCTCCTGCCCTTACAGCGCCACTGTCAAATACCAACAAAGGTTCCAAAGGTATGTGGGTTGACTGTTTGATTGGCTGCTGGCACACTGTCCATCATGTGGGGGCAAGTGGTAGAATTGATTAGAAGGTGGGGGGGGGGGGGAATAAAGTTGAATTAGTGACCAGGTGGTTGATGGATTTAATGGGCAAAGGGCCATTTTCTGTGCTATGAGCCCATGACTCTAACAATTGCCCAGGTTCCTGTATCCAGTGAACCTTCAGCCTGGAGATGAAATAGAAAGAGTGCAGTGGAGATTCATCTAGATTCTGCTGGGACTCGAGGGAGAAGTTGGCTCTTTATACTCTGGATTGTATGAGGCTGAGGGGTGACATGACAGAGGTTTATAAATTCCCAAGGGGCATGGATAAAGTGAGAGCTCACAGTGCAGATCATTCTAGACCAGAGGGCATAGGTTTAAGGTGAAAGGAAAGAGATTTAAGAGGGACCTGATGGGCAACCTTTTCACTCCAAGGGTGATCCATATCATTTGGGGTGACACTGTTGGCATAGCAATGTCTTTACAGCGCTAGCGTTCTTGACCAGGGATCGAATCCTCCACTGTCTGTAAGGAGTTTGTACATTCTCCCCGTGTCTATGTGGGTTTTCCCCAGTGGCACCAGCTTCCGCCCACCGTTTGAAACGTACCGGGGGTGTAGGTTATTGGGTGTAAATTGGGCAGCACAGACTCATGGGCCGAATTGGCCTGTTACTGTGCTGTATGTCTAAATGTTTTTTAAATTAAAATATCTGTAACGAGCTGCCAGAGGAAGCTGTAGAAATGAGTACAATTACAATGTTCAAAAGTCATTGGACAGATTTATGGATAAGAAGGATTTGAAAGGAGATGGACCAAATACAGAAAAATGGGACTAACCCAGAATGTCAACTTGTTTGGCATGGACGAGTTGAGTCAAAGGGCCTATTCCAATGAAAGGCCTCCCAGTGCACCCCCTTCTGACACGATGGTTTAGTGACAGGGTCCTTTCAGGTGCTGTTAACCCCTCTGCCATACATATGCATCAGAAGGGTCGCCACAAAGATAAGCTCCCTGCCCTCCCATCTATGTTCCAGTTAGTACAGCACTCACAGAGGGGTTTAAACAGGCTCCCACTCGCTTGGTCTTCATTGTTTTCTGTGTCAGAGCGGTCAGAGGCTTCGGCTGCCCTATCTCGCTCCTTGTTCTTCTCCTTTTGCCCAACTCCTCGCCTCCGATGTCGCCTTCTCCTCCGGTAGCTCTTCGGGACATGAACTCCAATATAAACAGTGTGATGTCCTGTAAGGCAATACACAGAGTTAACTTCCACCCTCACCATCTGTGTGGTGGTAGGATTCACCTTTCACACTCTGCTTTCACACAACATTGAACATGGAAGAGAAACTCAGCAATAGAAGGGACAACTCAACTCTGGGGTCCTCTCCCCATTTTAATTGATCAGCATCAATTTGATCCCAATTCCCCACTTCTTAACCTAATAACAATTGACCAATCAAATAAGCAGAAGATGCTGGAAATACTCAGAAGGTTAGTCAGCTTGAGAGAGCGAGAATTCATGTTTCAAGATGATCATCAGATCTCTTTCATTTTGTTTTGTAAAAATCCTTCAACCTCACTTTTGAACTTTCTGTCTAACTCTGACCCCAGTGATCTCTGGGTGGTAGTTCTTTGACCCCAGTGGTAACTCTGGCCCCAGTGGTCTCTGGGTGGTAATTCTGACCCCAGTGGTAACTCTGGCCCCAGTGGTCTCTGGGTGGTAGTTCTGTATTCCCACTAGATGGAGGGGAGGGCAGCTAAGCTCTAGGTTCTGCCTCTACATCTCATTCCCCAACAAGGAAATGATTTCTCACGAATGACAGCCTCAAATACCTCTCATGACCTTTAACGCCTCAATGAGGGTCACTTCTTCAATTCAACAAATGCTTGTCAATGCAAGTTGTTCTCAAACAATGGCCCTTATTCTGAGGCATGTGCCCTTGGACGAGACAATGCCACGGGGCAGAGGTGGAATTCTACTCATCACAGCCCCTTGTGTCCCATTTTGGTAAACTCTAGGCCTTCACACACTGGACGAGCTATTTATTCCAAGGAAACACAAGGAATGAAAATACTGAAAAAAAGAGTCTCAGCAGGTCCAAGAGTTCCAGGGATCCATCCAGTGGACCTTCTCAGATCTGTCTCCAAGGTAGATAAACCCTCCCTCAACAAGGATACCAAAGTTGCCCACATCACTCCAGGGATGATCTTGCTATTTTGTTTTTAAAAAATTTTAAACTGTTGATTCTAGAAATCTGAAATAAAAATAAGAAACATTGGAACTATTCAGCAGGTCTGACAAAGGATTATTTCTACTTGGAACTATTTGTACTGGTGACCTCAGGCCTGTGATTGGAATAATGTGGGTTCCCAGCATGTTCTTTATACTCGGTGTATCTTCCTGTAATTAGCCCATATAAAAGGTAAAAAGGTAAAGGTTCCATTACTGTCACATAATTACTACATTTACAATATAATATACATGAAATTATTTAACTTTTGTTCACTGTAAGGCAGACAGAGAGTCACCACTTGTCCAGCATCCCTCACAGAAACCTACAGCATCTAGTGTTCCTAAGTGGTATCCTCTCCAAGTACTGACCAGGCCTAAGCCTGCTTAGCTTCCACTGAATGGGCTGAATGGCCTCTTTTTAATAATACATGAGCAGAAAGAACAGGCAGGGAACTCCCATGTCTTCCAGTCACAGGCCCAAGATAAACAGCCAAAATACCAACGAGTTCCTGAGTCACACGCACTCCAGACAATGCTAAAAATATCGTAATGTCAACTGGCAGGCTAATCCAGGGTTAGAAGTGGGATTGAATCCATTATCCTTCGCTACAGCAGGTGTTTGAGTGATGAGGTCTGAGGTGCGGGAGGAGAAGCAATTGCAGGAAAAGCTTGCGCCTGTGTCTCCTGGGGCAATGAAGACGTGACGGGCTCCTCAGGTGTGAGGGTTGCACCGAAGCCGGTCTCTGCAGACGGCACAAAGTCTTTGGGCAGTCAGCAAACAGGAAATTAAGGGCCTGAGCCATGGTTCCTGACCTCATTCATTGAGGGTCATTACACCATTTGGCCCTTCAAGACACTCTACTATTCGAAATATGGCTGATACATTTTTTCCTTTCAACCCCATTATCCGGCCTTCTCCCCATAACTTTTGATGCCCTTACTAGTAAGGAATCATTTTAAAACTAGCCAACGATTTGACTTCCACTGCCTTCAAGGGGAATATGCAAACTCTACTCAGATAGCATCGGAGGTTGGGATCAAACCTGGGTCTCTAGCACTGTGAAATAGTAGTTCTACACACTGCACAACTATGCTGCCCTGTTTCTCAACCGTTCTCTCCCACCCTACCACAAATTATCACTCTTCCCCTCCCCCTTCCTCAGCCTTTCACTTCCTCAAAGTCTGTTACAACATTAACTCCTTTTCCAACAAAGGCTTTTTAACTTTGATAGCTCTCTCTCTCTCTCTCTCTTGCTCACTGTGGAGCATTTCCAGCACTTGTGCCTTTCAAACATAGAATGTAGAATTCTACAGCACAGTGTTGTACCAACCTAATAACCTATTCCAACACTGCCTAGTAGTTCCCTGCGTCATAACCCATTTTCCTCAGTTCCATGTCCCTATCTAATCATCTCTTAAAAGATCCTATTGTACCTGCCCTTACCTTTAAACAGTGCCCACCACCCACCCCCCCCCCCCATTCTACATTTTACCTCAAGAGGAAACACGTTCTCTATATTTGTTCTGATTTGAGAAGCTGGAGGGATTCAACAGGTCAGACAGCATCCATAGTGAGAAATTATCAGCCAACACTTCAAGACAAAAAAGGCTCTTGACCCAAAACGTCGACATCCTTTCTCTCCACAGATGCTGTCTGACCCGTTGAGTCCCTCCAGCTTCTCATTGTTTGCTCAGGGTTCCTGCACCTGCACTTGGCTTTCTCTAAACACTTGGTTTCAATGGCCAGAGTACCATCAGTACAGGCTCCGACAGGATTCGCCTGTGCTTCTCCTGCTTCCCTTCCCTCCACCTGATCTGAGTGCTTACCCAACCTTCAGAATTCCTGATGTAGGGCTCAGACCCAGAATGCCCTGTTGCTTTCCATGGATGCTGTCTGGCCTGCAGAATTCCTCCAGTAGCTTTGTGCATTAACACATGCTGAGAGTTCAGAAGGGATGTAAGATAGGTGACGAGTGAGCATGAGAAATGACTAGCAGTAAATATAAAAATGGAATCTAAAGACATTCTTTAGACATTCTGTGGGGTGATTAAGTACTACAACAGAAATTTAGAGTAGAGTGAGGAGTCTACATGAGCGCGTTATATTGGTCTTCGCCATGGGCCATGAGGCTTCTGTTGGTGGAAGTCTGGATGGGTTAAAAATCAGTGGAGATCGTGGAAAGGCCATCTGTAACAATGTCGACTCACCAACAGGATTGAGAGATGGGAGGCCATGGTCAATCATCTCCAGGTTCCAGGTCCAATAATGCTCATTCTTTCATGAAGAGGGGCAAGGATTAATGCTGTAACTGGGAACTTCAGTTCTGGGGACAATTCCAGAAACAATAATTGGGGCAGAATTAACACTCACTTGGAGAAGAGGGGATGAATTAGAGAATTGTGAAAAGAAATGTGTCCAGCAAATGACAGTTTTAGAATGGTAACAGAGTGCATAAAATAAAGGAAATGCAATTGATGCAAAAACAGGAAATCGTCGCAGAGAAAGAATTTTCACATAAAATGGAAGTACACAGTGTAATTTCCTTGAGGTTGATATGAAGTCCACTGGATTTCTCAATAAGTATTCATAGTTTAGAATTTTTAGTTCATAATTTGATTTCCAAAATCTACAGTTCAATGAAGTTCCAAGAAGGTATGTACTGGTGGAATGCCAGAAAGGTGGCAGATAGAGTTTAATGTTGAGAAATGTGAACGGTTACACTCTGGTTGGAAGAATGAAATGTAGCAACATAGACAGAGAGCAGGTTCTCTAACAGTACAAAAGGTGCGAGCTGAGACACAAAAGACTGCAGGCGCTGCAGACATCTATGTGAGGCACTACCTCAAGAAAGACCCCCATCACCCTGGACACAACTTCTTCCACAACTTCTTCTCACTGCAACCCTTGGGTAGAAGGTGATGAAGCCTGAAGATGAGTGCTTCTAGGTTCAAGAACAGTTTCTTTCCAGCAGCAAACAAACACTTGACCACCCCCCCCCCCCCACCCATCCGTTACACTAAGCAGGGACTGCTCCAACATGACAAAGGTTCTGACCATTGCCAAGTAACTTTTTTAAAATCTTACACTAGAGTAACTGAATAGTTATTATTTATTTATTTTGTATTCATTGTCACTTTAATTCAACTTATGTACAACTAGTGTAGTTGTATGAAGTAATGTACAGCTGCAGCAAGTAAAAATGTTGATGCATGTGTACATTGCACAATATTCAGTATATGACAATAAACTCATTGTTGCTATCATTAAGGAATACATCTATCAATCACATAATCTGATGTACAAGTCGCATGTGCTTGCTTTGAGGAACTGCCTAACTGCCTAAACAATAATGGTGGAGAAGCTGCTGGTACTGACCCGTGGAGGGGGGGGGGGGGGGGGTGGGGGGGTGAATGGAGTCACAGCACTCCCGCAGGATCAAACCACCCAGTCCAACTGCCGCCAGCTCCGTACAGGCTTTAAATGGCCTATAAATGGAGCAAAAAGTAGATTTATTTTAAAATACTGCAACTGTTGGGTGTGCACCCAAGATGGCAGCACCTATGGTCGATAGCAGCCATGCGGGGTAGCAGACTCCAAAAAAGTAGACTACTAGCACAAGGCACCAGAAGGCGGGAGAGCACCACCCTCCCCCACTTGAGGCAGAGAAGCAGAGAAGATGACACATGGGACGGTGACCATGGCAGTGGCTCTGTGGCTGAAGAGCAGACAGGCGGCAGGCTATTGGTAACTCGAGTCAAGGAATCAATGCAGGCTGTGGGTGACTGCGATCAAGGGATTCACTCTGCGCTGTGAATTGCTGGAAATTGGCTCAAGACTGGCTGAAGGGATACCAGAATTGGGATGCGACAGGGTGCCTAGGGCACTGAAAGATTCCTAATCATGTCCAAGGTTCGGATCTGGAGCCTTACGGCAGTCGAAAACAAACGTTGTGTAATATTGCATGGTCTTTATTACGTGACAATAAATTGAATCTTTTCTTTCTCTACTACCGATATTGCTTGATCTGCTGAGGTCCCCCAGTGGATTGTTTGTTGTTCCAGATTTCAGCATCTACATTCTCTCCAGAACCTTGGGTAAATTGGTCAGAGGTCAGCACTCAGTTCTGGGCCTCACTGATCAAAGGCAGTACTAAAAAGATCAGGTGCACAAAACCAAAGATTAAATTGAGGGGTTTCAAGCAGTTGGAAAAGCAGAACAGACTGGTGAGGATTTCTCCAATAATGGTGTCTGTGAGAGAGTCGAACATGGAAAGATCTATGGAAGGGTTACATTGGATGAATGCAGGAAAGTTGTTCCCATTTTTATGGAACAGCTGGAACTAGAGCTCATGGATGGAAGATTGATGCCAAGATGGGAATTCAGGAGAAGCTGCTTTTCTCTAAGTGGGGAGGGAATGTGAATGGACGTTCAGGGGAAGAAGGGAGAGAGGAATGGGAAGATGACAGGAGAGAGGCAGAGGGTTGAGATGTGGGAGCTGATATAGCTTTTTCTATACTGTAATTTATATTTCATAGGTATCACATATGACATTGAATCCTACCACTGACTACAAACAGGTGCCAAGGTTATGCACATAACAACATAAGAAACAGAAGCAGGAGACGGCCATCCAGCCCATCAAGCCTACTCTGCCATTCAACAAGATCTCAGCAGATCTGGCCATGGACTCAGCTCCCACTATCTTCCCTGTTCCCTTTAATTTCACTATTATTCAACAATTGTGGTGTACTGACACTCCAGTGATTACATAATAATGCACGGGGGTAAATGCACATCCCAAAACATTGACAACACTGTTCCAAAAAGCCAACCCGACAGTAAATCTCCAAGGAAAAGGATAACCACATATCCAGAAACGGGATTGGGATTTCAGTAATAAAATCTTCAACCAAGTAATGACAACCCTTAAAATCATTCGTCCTGTGCTCACTGAGTCCAATTACCCAGGGTGGTGACATCACAAATTCAAACTCTCATGTTGCTCATAAGTCCCTCATAAAACTCACATATTATCTATGCAATCCATTTCAGTCACCTATACCCCTCCCTGTCACTGTACACCCCCCCCAGTCACCTACACCCTTTCCTGTCACTATACCCTCTCCCCCCCCCTCCCCAAGTTCCCTATACCCCTCTTTATCCCTGTAACCTCTTTCGGTCCCATGCACTTCTCACTGTCTCTGAATCTGCTCCGATCCCCTTAACCCCTCACTGTCTCTGTAACACCTCCCCCCCAACTCCTGTCCACTGCACCCCTCCCTGTCTCCTGTCTCTGTAACACCTCCCCCAACTCCTGTCCACTATGCCCCTCCCTGTCTCTGTAACACCCTCGGATCCCTACATCCCTCCTTATCACAGTAGCCCCTGCCATCACCTGGACCCCTTCATATCCCAGTAACCTCCTCCCATCCCCTTCACCCCTCCCTGTCTCTTAAGCCCTCCGGTTCCTTACACCCTATCCTGTAACCCACTTCAGTCCTGAGATCCTTCCCTATTGCTGTTACCCCTCTTCAGTCCCTACACCCCTCCTATCTCTAATCCCCTACATCTCTCTCTATCTCTACAACCCCCTCCAGTTCCCTACACCCCTCAATAAAACCCTTCTGGCTCCTTACACCCTATTTCAGTAACTTTCTGGTCCCCTACACCCTCCATATCTTTGTAAACCACTCTGGTCCTGACACCCCTCCCTCTCTCCATTTAAATGGGACCAGAGTAGTACATTCTTCACTCAGGAGGTTGGAACATGGAATAAGCTGTCAGAGGAGGTGGTAGAAACAGGACAATTATAGCACTTAAAAGATATTTGGACAGGAACATACATAGAAAAGGTTTTGATACCGGCCAAATTCAGGCAAATGAAACTAGCTTGAGTCTTTGTGGGCATGGGTGAGTGTTTTTAAGGCCTGTCTCCACGCTGTTTGATTATACTTTAGAAAGGCAGTGTACACTCACTGCCTCACTGAAGGCCAGGCCTCACCATCTGGGCGTAACTCTATAAACTAAAACCTTCAAAAGGCAGCAGCTCTGCCCCCAATTGCAGCTGACATCAGACACATGTAGAAAGGAAATTGGTTCCACATACCCTCGACTTCCTCTGCATCGCAGACGTGCTTGATGAAGGAGGCTCCTGTGTCCAACACTGCCTCATCTTCCATCCTGTAGTAATAGAAAAGAAAGAAGGATTGCTCGCATTTTTCCTGGGGTGTGCTGTTTGCATTGTAAGTGGACTTAGGGTCGAGCATTGTATGAGCCCTGCTTCATCATGTCCAGCCACAGTGATTCAGGACATTGAAGACCCTGCCCTTCAAAGGACCGCTGCCTTGCAAGGTTTAAGCAAGTTAATCCGAGGCAGTCTGGCCCACTTAAGCCAGATTGAGTTTGATGTACTGAGATGTGACATGGTTTTACTGCTAAACACACGTGTAGCTCCAGAGAGCCACAATATGCAGGGAGAGAAACACCACGCAATGTGACCGAGCAGACCCATAATAGTGGACGTGCAGATGTGTGGGAGGGGACAAGATGGGGATCTGATTGCACTGAAAGTTTACCTAAGAAATAGGAGCAGGAGTTGGCCATCTGGCCCATCAAGCTTGTTCCACCATTCAACAATGGTGATAGGCTTAACTCCACCTATCTACCTTTTACCCATATTCCTTAATTCCCCGACTATGTAAAAAAAGTTTGATCTGATCAAACGATTGCAGTTCTTCTTGTGTCAGCCTTGCACATGTCTGACTCAGGAGAGGTCATAGAACACTGGAGAATAACCAATATTGTTCAAGAAGGGCAGAAGGTGTACTCCAGGAGATTATTGGGGGTGGGGGGGGACATTATTGGAGAGAGTTGGGGAGAGGAATTTGCTCATTTATGGAAAGGGATGAATTTATTTTGGGATAGGCTTTGTGTAGGTAAGGTCATGGCTCACAGTTCTGATTGATTTTTAGAGGAGGTAAACAAGAAAACCTGCAGATGCTGGGGTCTAGTGCAGTACACAAGGTGCTGGAGAATCTCAGCAGGTCATGCAGCATCTATAGGAAGCAAAAGGCAGTTGATGTTTCGAGCCTAAGTCCTTCGTCACGAATGATTAACACACTGCTGATGAAGGTGTGCTCCAATACCAATATCCGCACCAACACTGTCATCTTTCCTTGCACGAGGATAATTGAATATTTAATATCTATCTTATGTACTTGTGGTCTCTTTTAGTTTCATTCAATTGGATTACTATTGTATATTTTTCGCTGTTTGCCTGTAGCAAGTAAGAATTTTGGTGCATATGTACATTGTACAATGTGTGTGACAATAAAGCCGTGATTGTTATTATTAGAAATAATAGGAGCTCAAGATGAGAACCCAATTGTTATCTCAAGAGCAGTCAAACTCCTACATTTGGGAGAGGACACCTCAGATCACCATGCCTTCCAATCTCTCCAGCTCTCCCCATTGCAACTAGTTCTCCCCATGGTAACTCAATGATGTTTGGGTAAATGCCCCCAACTATCACATATGGATAGAGTCAACAAGCCCAATAAACTCTGGACAAAATGAGTTCCTCCAGTGGCTTGCATTTTAGCTCCAGATTCCAGAATCTGTTCTTGCTTGTGCCTCCAAAGTCTGGAGGCTAGTTTCTTTGAATATTATTCTGTCGAGAGATCACTAAACACATTTGCAACAAGTTCTATTGCAATATCTGCCATTCTCTGAAGCAACATCAATGTTACTTGCACTTAATGGAGAATTATGAGTCATGTTGCAAAGAGAGCAGCAATTAATACAGGAACCCAAAAGCTAGCAGGTTTCCTGTGCCTAGATTTGCTCATTCTGGTTATTCATATTCTTGTAATTTTTGGCACACAATATTGCATATGATGCGATGGCGATAACAGAATCTTGGCTCAGAAAGTAGCAGAACTGGGCGTTAAATACTCCTGGAAACAAATTGGAAAGAAAGGAGAGGGTTAGGGAATGTTGATTGGAGTGAATATTACAGTGCTAGAGAAACGATGGAACGAAGAGATCCCCACAATGCTGTGCTGACCTATATAAACTTATTCCATCCTTCCCTATCTTGCATTCATAACTCTATTTTTCTTGCATTGATGTGCCTATCTAGAAGTATTTTAAATGCTCCTATGGCATCAGCCTCCACCATCAATTCTGGCAATGCATTCCAGGCACTCATCACTCTCTGTGTAAAAAAAAACGTTCCTCTGACACTTTTCTTAAACTTTCCTATGCTCACCTTAAACCGAGATCTTCTGATATTTGCTATTATCACCCCAGGAAAAAGGTACTAGCTGTCCATCCTATTTAAGCCCCTCATAATCTTATACACCTCTATTAAGTCATTTCTCATCCTTCGACTCTCCAAAGAGACAAGGTTAAAATCTATCAACCTTTCCTCATAATACATGTTCTCCCATCCAGGCAACAGCCTGGTAAATCTCCTCTGCACTCACCCTAAAGCTCCCACAGTCTTCCTATAATGAGGCAACCAGAGCTGAGCATTACTCTATTGGGTATATTCTATGGGTCATGGGGTGGGAGAGGATTTTGCACACTTTGTCAGAATAATTTCCGAGGGCAGTGTGATTCTTGTCCAATGAGGAAAGAGACATTGGTGGAGCAGGTCCTGGGGAATGAGGAGAATCGATTCCAAGTTTGGGCTGGGGAGCTTGCAGGTGAGAGTGATCATAACACTACAAGCTTTTGGTTAGCTATAGAAAAAGATAAATCCAAAAGTAATTAATTGGAAGGAATTTCCACAGGGTTAGAGCAGATCTAACCCTGTGGAAAACAGGCAAATTGGAAGCCAAGATGGTAGCAAATCTGGAACAAGCAGATACAGAGTAGGAGTGGGATGGGAAATATGTCAGGTGAGGGGAAGCTCAGGGTCATGCCTGTTGACTGAGCACAGTTGTTCTGTAGAGTGACCACCATATTTCTCCAGCTGAATACAGTATAGCAGGCCAGGAGAAATCAACCACAGATGACTCTGTGCAGACACAGACATGACTTATTCCCTGAGTATTCCCAGTGTTATACATGGATTGCATTACCACGATCAAATTCAAGTTTATTTTCACATGTACCAAAGTGCAGTGATAAAGTTTGTTTTGTACACAATTCAACATCTCATAGATATTAGAACAACTAAAATGCAATACAGCTGCAAAATTACAGAGAGAAATCAGTTAGCAAGCAATAAAGGCAATGTAATTTTACTAATGAGAGGTTCATTCAAGAGTCTGATAATGGTGGGAAACTGTCCTTGAATCTGGTAATGCATTATCTCACACTCATGAATCCTCTTCCTGACGAGCGGGGGATGAAGAAGAGTGTGTAGCTGAGGTGGGATGAGTCTGTTAATATGTTGACTGCTTTTCCAACGCAGTGGGAGATAGATGGAGGGAGGGGGATAGGGAATATGTGATGGAGTTGATGGAGGGGAAGGGGGATTATATAATGATCCAACCCATGTTGACAACCCTCTGTAGTTTCATACGATCTTGAGAGGAGCAGTTCCCATCCCATCCCCGACAGGATGCTTTCAGTGAGGCACCTGTAGAAGTTGCTGAGGGATTCATGTGAATTCTATCCATTAAAAAAGATGAAGCACATGGCATAAACAGGGCACTGGGTGGAGGTAGATTCAGTTGTGGCTTTCAAGAGGCAATCAGATTGATATAAGGTGAAGAAATCTTTCCAAAGGTTCAGAGAAGGGCTGGGGTCAGGTGCAGCAAGTGGACAGCTGGTATAGACACTGAGAACATGTACACAAAGGTGACTGAATAACAAATGAGAAAGTTGCTGTGAACAATTGTTTCTCAAACCAGAGGAAAGTGTGAATAGTGCTGCCCCAGGGAGGGGTTTTAGGAACACAGAGTATTCTAACCTTGTGCAGGCCCTTCAGCTCACGATGTTGCGCCAATCGATATAAACTTACTCAACAATCTAAATCTTCTCTACCTCACACCCATAACCCTCAATTTTCCATCCATTCAGATGCCTGTTATAGAATCTTTTAAATGTCCCTATTGCACCAGCCTCCACCAGCAACCCTGGCAATGCATTCCATGCACCCACAACTGTGTAATTTTTTTTAACCTGACGTCTCCCCTAAATTTTCCTCCCCTCACCTTGCACAGATGTCCTCTGCTATTGGCTACTGTTGCCTGAGAAAACAAAAGATGTTGGCTGTCCACCACATCTATGCCTCTCATAATCTTGTAGACCTCTATTCAATCATCTCTCATCCTTATTTTGCTGGGCCATCTGCTTTTATTTATCGATATTAACAACCTGAACTTGGAGTTGATACCAAATGATTACAATTTCCCAATGACTTCAAACTTCACAGGGCTGTGAATTGTAAAGAGGATAATGTAGCCGGATATAAAGTGGCTCTTAGAATGGACAGATGTTGATAAGAATGAGCTAATGGATTTTGGTCAAAAGCATGAGGAGAGATGAGATAAAATAGCAGATACTATTTGAAAAAGGGAGCAGGAGAAGAGAGACTATGTGTGCTCACATCATTGAAAGTGCAAGAGCACATTGAGAGATCAGTTAAAAAGCCATACTCAATTATCAATAGTAGAATAGATTATACAAGCAGAGAACTCATGCTGAACCTTTACAAAACACTGATCTAGCCTCAATTCCGGGATGTATGAGAGGCATGAGAAAGGGTTCTGACATGAGAAATGAGAACAGTTCCTCGGATGAGGGGCTACAGTTAGAAGGATAGATTGGGGTGTTTCCTTTGAAAAGAAGGTGGAGGCAGATTTACAGGAAATGATGAGGAGTGTGGATAGTGTACAGTGTGAGGCTGTCAGCATGCGTGGAAGGGTCAAACAAAGTACAAAGTACTGGAGAACTTCAGCAGGTCAGGGGGCATCTGTAGAAGCAAGGGAATGGTTGAGACCCTGTATCAGGATGAGGAGTGCAAAGGGGAGATGGGCAGCATAGAGGGGTGAGAGGAGGTGATGAGGCAAAAGCTGGCAGGTGAGGGGGGGAAATGATAAATCCAGGTGGCAAAAGGGAGAGTGGGAAGCAGGATCTGTTGGATGATGGGAAAGAAAAAGGGGGCAGATAAGGAGAGATATCAGAACAAAGAAAAGGGTCAAGAGGCAACAGGGTTAAAATAAAGAGGAAGAGAATTCAGAGTGACAGAGGAAAAGCATCTTTCTTCCATGTTTTGAATAAGGAATGAACTGGCTGCAGATATGGTGGGGCAGGTTCTATGGTGGACTTCAAGGTGGAATGTACTGAGGAGAAGTTTGCAAGGGTTCAGAGAAGTGCAGAGATACAGTGGAAGGGTGGAGAGCTAGTGTATGCAGTCACCCTGTAAGCTGCAAACATTCTTGTAATTGCCACTCCCTCCATGGTAGCAGAGTGGCCAGGAGCCCTTGCACCTGAAATGTCTTATCAGATAAACCCTTTTCTGTGGGTTCACATGTCCCTCACCAAAAAGCTGTGGCAAGAAATCAAAGGAAAGCTTGTTCTTCTCTTCAAAAAGCCAAAGGTTCTACTTGGTTTCAACATCACCCAAAGACTGACCTCCTGAGGTTGGTGAGCAAAGCTTGTCACAAGCATGTGACGAACACAAGAGCTGAGGCCATCATTCAACTTTCTCCTGCTGTCTCAGGAAAGCTGCTAACACACTAAAGGATCTGTACCACCCCGTTCAGACTCTCTTTTCTACCCCCACCCACCTTACCGGGAGGGAGAAGACACAGGAGTTTGAAAACTTGATCCAAAGACAATTTAAAGACTCTTAAATGGACCTTTTATCATCAGTAAGATATGCCACTGTTCTGTTTCCCCCACACTCTGCACAATCTGTGTAATGCCACACCATGCACTCTGTTACTCACTGTTACACCACACCATGCACTTTGTTTTTAATATGACACTACCTTCTCTACTTAAGATGCATTGACTTTTCTAGATAGCATGCAAAACAAAGGTCTTCACTGTATCCTAGTACAGGTGGTGGTAAACAATTCAATTTAAAGAGAGGTGGAAGATCATTGCTTTGTGTCACCTTCAATAATATTAATGTCCAGGTAGTCACAAGGTCCTGCTGGGGGAGATATGAAATCATGGCCCATGACAAAATGAATACAGATAATAATTCTTTTAAAGTAGCATCACAGATAGATGGAGGTTTTGGCACATTGGCCTTCAAAAATCAAAGTATTGCATACAAGAGTTGGGAAAATATGGTGAAGTCGTATAAGACATTGGTGCCAGGACTTGAGGAACTGAGTTATGGGAAATGTTGAATAGGTTAAGACTTTATTCCCTGGAGCGTCATGGTTCCACTGAGGTTGGGTAAGAAAAGAATGAGAGGACGTGGGTTAAGGATAAAAGGTAAACTGTTTAAGGGGAACATTAGGAGGACCTTATTTACTCAGAGGGCGATGAGAGTGTGGAACACAGTGCCAATGGAGGTGGTGGATGTGTGGGTTCGATTTCGGCACTTAAGAAATATTTGTATAGGTACAAAGATGGGAGGTGTAAGAAAGGCTATGGTCTGGGTGCAGGTCAATGCGACTAGGTAGAGTAATAGCTCAGCCCAGACTAGATGTAGTGAAGGGCCTGTTTCTGTGCTGTAATGTTCTATGGATCTAATGTGCCTAGGGCTTTAGCCACTGGCTGTAGGTAAACCTCACCATCTCCCCCACAGTTCCTTTGTCGAGGCCTTCACACCACTTTCTCACCCTCTTGTTTGCAGCAGCGCTCCCTAGTCACTCCATCAGAACCCTTTGATAAAGGCAGGTATCTGACATACACATCCACCCATTGTGAAACATTTTAACCTCTCCCACCCTCTGCAAGATGGAGGGGATGGGGGAGTCACGCAGTAACCTGGGTAACAATCTCCCTTGGCTCAGGCCACTGTATGTGGGAATTTTCAGTGCCAAGCAGCGGTTTCCAGCCACCTGGGCTCCAGAGCAGCTGGCCAATGCCTCAGTCCATGGCAAAATGTGTCGGTAACTCTTCCTATCTCTCACTTGTCCCTCTTCATTTACTCTGATATATGCGTGTCTCTGCTCGGTATGTGTTTGTCACTGTTTCTTGCACACTTTTAATTTTGCCCTCTGAGTCTCTTTCTAGCTATGTCTGTCTCAGAGTCTGTTTCTCTCTTGCTGGTTCACTTTTTTTCTCTTTCTCTCTCTCTCTGAGCCTCTCTTTCTCCTTGTCTCTCTCTCTCCCCAACACCATCTCTCTCCTCTCTCGGTCTCACATCAATCTCCTTTCCCCCCTCCGTCTCTCTGGAACTAACTAGAGAAAGCTATAGAATCAGGTACAATTATGACTGTCAAGGGACTTATGGTCAGATATATGGATTCAAAGTTTATGGACCAAATTCAAGAAAATGGGACTTGCCTAGTCTTGGTCAGCATGGATAAGTGGGCTGAAGGGCCTGTTCCTTGTGGTATGACTGATTTACTCACACAAAATTCAAGATATTTTTTAATGTCATCTAATAAAACAGAAAATGTAATTTACACAAAATTTCCTTTAATTTCTCTGAGACAGAGTGTCACCATTAATAGTGATCGGCACCCCTTCCAGTAAGAGAAAGAGAATCATTTCAAAATCACTGAGTGTCCGTGGATTCACCCACAGCCTCTGCAGCCACACAGTTTCTGGTTTAAACCATCGGCAGTCCAAGCTCTAGATCCACACCTCCAACGTGATTAGGAAACCTTCAGCACCCCAGACCCTTTGGGAGTCCTTGCCCTCAGCACCCTTATGAATCACAGTTCCAATATCATGTTCGCATGAGCCAGGCTCCAGCAGCCCATTGTCCACGCAGGTCTCCTGACTGCGCCGCCAGCAGTTCACAGCCTTTGTGGGTCCTTTGACCACAAGTCGCCAGCAGCCTGTGATGGTCCTTCAGCCATTGAATCTCTTGCTGTATGATCATCTATGCTTCTTCTCCTCAAGGGTGTTTCTCCCATATCTGGTGCCCTGAGCCAGTCTGCTGCTCCCCTGGAGTGTGCAACCCCTCAAGGCCGCTGCCAGCACAGGTGCCGCCATCTTGGGAACACCCTACAGTTGCAGGATTTTAAATAAAAACACTTTCATCTCCTTTAACAGACCATTTAAAGCCTGTATGGAACTGTCTGGAATGGGACCAGGCGGTTGGACGCTGCAGAAGAGCACTGTGTTTCTGCTCCCCACTCACTCTGGGTCCGCATCAGTAATGGTGCTGTCATGACTGCAACTCCGGTAGCACCGCTATTTTATAACAGACGCAGAAAACAGGTGTGTGAGTGTGCAAGTCCTGTCCTCCTTAGCACCTCTGTGGAATGGAATACTCCCTCTCTTTACACAGGATATTCATATTGAACATACTTATTAACCTCATTCATCTGCACTTACAAAATACTTTCACTTTCTCATGATGTGGCCTTTTGCAGATGTCAGGAGCTAGTCCCTGAATTTCCATTCAGTGTACCCAGATTCAGACCACTCTGCTGGAGCTACATGGCGATAGGACCTGTCGGAAGCTCAGGACTGCCCCACATAGAGAAACAAGGCAGCTGCCTGGTGCACAGCAAGACCCCATGACTAACCATTTCACCTGTCCATTGAAGGTACACTTCAAGCAACTCTTAGAGGACCCCCATTTCAGGAGGAACAGCAGAACACCCCCTCCCCACTACAAACCCTGGCCCAAAATTAATCCTCAAGCAACAGTTAACATTGATGATGATACAGTACTGAGTTTATTGTCATACACACAGTACTATGTACATATCCGTGCCTGAAATTCTTACTTGCTGCAGCTGAATAGTTACTTTAAATAAAAGCTCTGCTTGTATATAAATTAAATTATCGAACAATCGAACAAAAAGAGATAGATAAAAATATTCACTATTGCAGTTAGTGGAAGAAAAAAAGTGATACTTCAATCATGCAGACTGACCTTTTGGTGATCCGAGTTGTTTATGGTTTAGATTAGGTTAGAATGGTAACAAATGTTAGAAAAGGAACCTGAATATACTGGTCTTCAGAATTTTGTACCTTCACCCTGAAGGTAGAGTGAGAAGAGGCTGCAACAAGGGTAATGGGGGTCCTTTATGATGCTGTCTTGAGGCAACAATTCACATAGACGTCGTCAAGAATGGGAGGTCAGAGCCAGTGACGCAACTATAGCGCCTTTAACACTTGCCAGTGATCCCAGGAATCAAATTCCAATTGGCCTTTAAAGTGGCAAGTGTGAAAGCAAATTCTGCCCAACACCAGCATCAGGTGCCAGCCTCGACCCCCTAGTACAATCCCCGTCATCTGCAGATGCCAGCATTGAGATCAGGCAAGTGTGAAACGGGCAATTGCATTGAAGGCACTTCCTATTAAAGGTAGAACAGACCAAATACTGGGGATAAACCTTTGCAAGTGTGGAAAGCGTTTAGTGTCCTGGTTAGGAGTGGTCTATTGTGAAAGGCCAAACCCCTGTTCACTGAATGGCTGATTTACAGGGATGCAAGTGTGAAAGGGGTTCAAGTTTGCTACCTTCTGCGTTCCTCGCCACTCAAGTTACCAAACCAGGCTGCGTTAACAAGTCAATGCTCTTCGTGCATTACCACTATGACCCCCAATCTGATTCACAGGGGAAGTTTTATAGTTAGAGATATGATAATAAGCTAGAGCACCAGTGTGATCACATATGGTGGGGAGGGGGGCTATTACAACATCTGTCATGCATACTGTAGTCTAGAAACCAGAAGAGCGGACATTTTTTTGGAAATGCAGGATGCCCCGATGTGCTCTACAGCCTGTAAAACACTTTCCAAACACTAGTTGCCCTGGGAATGTTGGAAACCTCAAAGCTTTTTGAACAACAAACTTCCACAAACAGCAAAAATCCTGTTTTAGGAAGGTGGGGGGGAGGGGGGAACAAATGATATTTGGCCAAGACCCTGGAGAACTTTACTAGCTCTTCCTGAAATAGTGACATAGAACATAGAACAATGCAGCAAAGGAACACACCTTTCAGCCCACGTATCAGACTAAAGCATGCTAATTGCTCCTGACAAGTATCCTCCATCATCTTCATATTCCTGTGTCTATCTAGAGTCTCTTAAACACTACTGTATCTTCTTCTGCCACCACCCAGGCAACCAGTTTCTTCCCTGGGGAAAAAAGTTTCTGATTACCCTATCAATGCCTCTCATTATTTTAAACTTCCTAAGAATGGCCATGGGATCATTTGCTGTCAGTGGAAAGACCAGGCAGAGTTTGGGTTTAACCAGTGCATTCAAATAATGAAGAATCATTCAAGTTATTATTCCATGGTTGCCTTGGAATGATTATCCCAAGCAGACCCGCAACTTGGCCTGCCTTTGTTAGTTTTCACAACCCAGCATCAGAGGTGGTCCACTTACTCTGAGCAATGAGAACAACCAGTTAATCTGTTGCTAATAACATTAGTCAACTGCAATCCACCAGATCACTAACAGTTGAGATCACCGTTATTGTCACACACACATTAGACCAGATGCACCCGCTATAAGAAAATAAATTACATTACTACAATGTGCCAAATTAGATTAAAAAAAAAGAAATAGTTAAGGATAAATAAATAAATATTCTCAGATGCAATTAGTGCAAAAAATGGATATATTTGGAGACAGGTCTTTGGGTGGTCCTGGAGTAGTTAATGGTTAGGGGAGATTGATAATGAGTTTATCGTCATACACATTGTGCAATGTACATATCCACTGACATTCTTACTTGCAAACTATAATTGCAAACTAATTGAATTTAATTTAATTAAAAGAGACAATATTTAGACAAGATAGATAATAAGCATCCACAGTAATCCTCATGTGAGTATTTTCATCCATTGTATGCATTATCTTAGGCAGTATGGGCAGGCCCAAGAGTCTGATAGCTGTTGGATAAGAACTGTTCTCAAACCTAGAGACGCTGATCTTCAGGATTCTGTACCTTCTGCCAGAAGGGAGCAGTGACGTTGGCCCTTTCCTGGGCTCCAGACACAGTGCCGTGAAGGAGATACAGTACAAAGGAAAAGAGGTTCAGAGGTTTCCTCATACAGATCAGGGCAGCCTGAATGCTGGAGGTTCTACAGTCCAGTTCAAATCCCAGGGTGGGACTGACAGGCTTTAAATGGAGACTCTGCTCCCCATTTCAGAGAGTTCTCTCCAATGTCCAGAACCAGAGTCCATCCAACAATCCCGCAAGGTGGCTCCAGATCTATCTGCTAACTGAATATTTATTTATCTTTCCTTTTATATTTATTATCTTTTCTGTCTTGGCATATTATGGTATTTTAATTTGTACTATTGGTGTACTTTGCATATTCTTATAGCTGCAGCAAGTAAGAATTTCAGTGCATTTGTACAATGTATATGACAATTAAGTCATTGTTGTTCGTTATATACATTAATGATCTAGATGATGGGGTGGTGAATTGGATTAGTAAATATGCAGACGATACTAAGATAGGTGGAATAGTGGATAATGAAGAAGGTTTTCAAGGGTTGCAGAGGGATTTGGGCTGCTTAGAAAAGTGGGCTGAAAAATGGCAGATGGAATTTAATGCTGATAAGTGTGAGGTGCTTCATTTTGGTAAGAAGAATCAGAATAGGACATACGTGGTAAATGGGAGAGCATTGAGGAATACAGAAGTGCAGAAAGATTTAGGAGTAACGGTACATCGTTCCCTGAAGGTAGAAACTCACGTGAATAGGGTGGTGAAGAAGGCTTTTAGTATGCTGGCCTTTATCAATCATTGCATGGAATATAGGAGTTGGGAGGTGATGTTGAGATTGTATAAGACGTTGGTGCGGCCTAATTTGGAGTTCTGTGTGCAGTTCTGGTCGCCTAATTATAGGAAGGATATAAACAGAGTGGAGAGAGTGCAGAGAAGGTTTACCAGAATGTTACCTGGGTTTAAGCATCTAGAGTATAGGGAGAGATTGGACAGATTAGGTCTTTATTCTTTGGAGCATAGAAGGTTGAGAGGGGATTTGATAGAAGTATTTAAGATTATGAAAGGGATAGACAGAGTGGATGTGGATAGACTATTTCCGTTAAGAGGAGGAAAGATTAAAACAAGAGGACATGAGTTAAGAATTAAGGGGCAGAGGTTTAGAGGTAACATGAGGGGGAACTTCTTTACTCAGAGAGTGGTAGCCGTGTGGAATGATCTTCCGGGAGAAATAGTGGCGGCGGAGTCAATTGTATTATTTAAGAAAAGGTTGGACAGGTCTATGGATGAGAAGAAGATGGAGGGTTATGGGCATTGTGCAGGGAGGTGGGACTAGAAAGGGGTGTTTGGTTCGGTGGGGACTAGAAGGGCCTAATGGCCTGTTTCTGTGCTGTAATTGTTATGTTATGTTATATGTTATCTCACCATTTTGCTGGGTGGAACTGCTCTAAACCATGTGACTGTGTTCCCCAAGATAGCCACTCAGTCTGAAATTGAGCTCCACTGAAGATGCTATCTGACCAAATGAGTGATTCCTGGTTTTATTTCAGGTTTCCTGCATCTGCAGCTCAGTGATTTCCATCTCCCACTTGCCCAGGTTGAGGAAGGAACAGTGTGAACATTTGACTCGGCGGGGCGCAGGAGGCAAAAAACCTCAGCTCACAGCTGGCACCTGCTCCTGGCCACCAGAACAACTCGCTGACACCTGGGGGATATACACGGGCCGGCACGGACAGAGCGACCACCTTCACGCGTTCCCCTCTCTTCCCCCCCACCCCCACTGAGAACCAGCCGGGAAGACAGACGATGAACGGCTCAGAGAAAGAAACTGGAATCTGGAGCCATCAGTGAGCGACTGGGGGAAGCCGGCGGGTCAGGCAGCGCATGGGGAGGAATTAGATGCAGGGTCAGCCGTGAAACCAAAGGGCATGGTCGCCGATTGTCCTCGTTTCAGATAACTCCCTCTTTCTCTCCACCCCCCCCACCCCCCCCCCCCCCCCTATCTACTCGTACTGACTATTCTCTCCAACTCTCCCGGTATCCCCACCTGTCCTGCCCCCTCTCACATCATGGCCCTCGCCGCCCTCTTTCCCCTTTACGTAAGGCAATCCCCTTTTTAACTTGACACAGTCTTCCGCCCTGCCCATGGACCCTCCCTGGCCCGCGGAGTCCCTCCAGCTGCTGCTTGATGCCAGCCCGGGGACTGAGCTGCGCTCTCGGGGTGAGAAGGCGACACATTCCCGTGCGCCGCGGACTCCAGGAATGAAGTTTCACGGGAGCACGTGGCGTCTCGCCAGTCCCTCGGCTGGGGCACAGGGATTCAACCCCAACCACGGCCGACCCTGGAGGCGAACTTGGGACCTCCCTCCGCTGCACTTGGTTTACAAACCGCCTGCCGCTGCCTCCCGGCCGTAAGCGGTCGGAAGGATCCTTTGTCCCGGAGTCATCAGAGAGCGGCGCATTCTAAACGTACCTGTCTCCCCCGGTCTATATAACGGTGGGATCCACACACAGTCCTCACCCCACCGCTCACACACACACCCCACCGCTCACACACACACCCCCCACCGCTCACACCCACACACGCAGTCCTCACTCACACACGCAGAGTTCACACACGCAGAGTTCACACACACGCAGAGTTCACACACACGCAGAGTTCACACACACGCAGAGTTCACACACACGCAGAGTTCACACACACGCAGAGTTCACACACGCAGAGTTCACACACACGCAGAGTTCACACACACGCAGAGTTCACACACACGCAGAGTTCACACACGCAGAGTTCACACACGGAGTTCACACACACGCAGAGTTCACACACGGAGTTCACACACACGCAGAGTTCACACACACGCAGAGTTCACACACACGCAGAGTTCACACACACGCAGAGTTCACACACGCAGAGTTCACACACGCAGAGTTCACACACGCAGAGTTCACACACGCAGAGTTCACACACACGCAGAGTTCACACACACGCAGAGTTCACACACACGCAGAGTTCACACACACGCAGAGTTCACACACACGCAGAGTTCACACACACGCAGAGTTCAAACGAAGACAGTTCTCAGACACAGAGCTCTCCCACACACAAAGACACACGCAGAGTTCTCATAGACAGAGTTCGCACAAAGACAAACACAACACAGAGCTCACATACAAAGACACAGAGTTCATACACACAGATCGTTCACAATTCCCACACTGTCTTGCTGAATTAAAGCCCAAGCTCTCCCTACCTCGGAGCAGAGTCCTCGAGTTCCACTTGGCAGCGTTTGAACAAGCTCCTTTCTCTCTACCTCTCCCCCAGAACACGCGGCATCAAACACCCGACGTGGGGGTGGGGGGAGGATTTCCTTCCCAGACAACAAGCCTGCGGGTTCACGGCCACGCTGGAGTCAGCGACAAGCTTGTGTGTGAACGCCTGCCTCTCCGAGATACTGCCCGGCCAATTTGATTTCCATATTTAAAGCGCAAACACGTCACTGATCAAAGTGGGAGGCGAGGTGGTAAAGGGTCAAAGTGCCTCGTCCCCGGGATCGGAAGAAACTTTCGCGCTGGGCGTTGCACTGTTCTGAAACGGGGTCGATGAGAAGCAGCACTTCCTCCGGTCTGAGGCTCTGCGCAGTCCAACGAGGCCGGGCAAGGATGACAACTCACCTGCTCACAGCGGCCGCTGGTCACCAACAGGGAACCCCAAGCGCCACCGAGTCGAGGCGCCCACAAATTCCGCTGGCTTCCAGTTCCGATGTGAACTTTCCTGCCCCGGGAGTTTCTCTTCCTTTCATGTGATTCCCTTCTACGTTTATTCAATAAAAGTGTTTTCAGTTATTAAACTTCACAACTTTAAATTAAAGTGCTCAATCTGACTTTTGCCCAAGTCGACCTGATTCAGGCGTCGCTGTCGCTGTTTCTGAGGCTATGCCAGTGTTTCGGGATCCGCTCATTTCATCCAGAAATGTGGAGAGGCTCAGTCAAGAAGGCGCTCCCTTGTGGTTTGCAGCTCTCTCTCCCTCTCTCTCAAACACTCAAATACACACACACACACACACACACACACACCCACCACATACACATTACATATACACACACATTACATATGTACACACACACCACATACACCTCACATATACACACACATTACATATGTACACACACACCACATACACATCACATATACACACATTACATATGTACACACACACCACATACACATCACATATACACACACATTACATATGTACACACACACCACATACACATCACATATACACACACATTACATATGTACACACACCACATACACATCACATATACACAAACATTGCATATGTACACACCCACCACATACACATTACATATACACACACATTACATATGTACACACACACCACATACACATCACATATACACACACATTACATATGTATACACCCACCACATCTCTTTTCTTTGGCTTGGCTTCGCGGACGAAGATTTATGGAGGGGTAATGTCCACGTCAGCTGCAGGCTCATTTGTGGCTGACAAGTCGGATGCGGGACAGGCAGACACGGTTGCAGCGGTTGCAATGGAAAATTGGATGGTTGGGGTTGGGTGTTGGGTTTTTCCTCCTTTGTCTTTTGTCAGAGGTGGGCTCTGCGGTCTTCTTCAAAGGAGGTTGCTGCCCGCCGAATTGTGAGGCGCCAAGATGCACGGTTGGAGGCGAGATGAGCCCACTGGCGGTGGTCAATGTGGCAGGCACCAAGAGATTTCTTTAAGTAGTTCTTGTACCTCTTCTTTGGTGCACCTCTGTCTCAGTGGCCAGTGGAGAGCTCGCCATATAACACGATCTTGAGAAAGCGATGGTCCTCCATTCTGGAGACGTGACCCACCCAGCGCAGTTGGGTCTTCAGCAGCGTGGATTTGATGCTTGCGGACTCTGCCAGCTCGAGTACTTCGATGTTGGTGATGAAGTCATTCCAATGAATGTTGAGGATGGAGCGGAGACAGCGCTGATGGAAGCGTTCTAGGAGCTGTAGGTGATGCCAGTAGAGGACCCATGATTCGGAGCCGAACAGGAGCGTGGGTATGACAATGGCTCTGTACACGCTGATCTTTGTGTGTTTTTTCAGGTGGTTGTTTTTCCAGACTCTTTTGTGTAGTCTTCCAAAGGTGCTGGAGTGGAAAACCATTCTGCTGGAGGAATTCAGCAGTCACGGACCCGCTGCCGCCCGGGGGGCCCGAGGTCCTGTTTCTGCCATCGCCAGAGGCCCGAGGTCCTGCTGCCGCCCGGGGGCCCCGAGGTCCTGTTGCTGCCGCCGCCGGAGGCCTGAGGACCCGCTGCTGCCTAGGGGGGGCTTGAGGTCCTGCCTGAGTCTGCCTGAGGTAGCGGCTGCATCGCGGGGAGAGACAGCCAGCCGAGACTGGGCCTGCCCGCACCGCTGCCCGAGCACTGAACACAGGCTGCCATTGCCAGGCAAACCCTGGCAGCCCACACAGCCCGACCGTTGGCAGCCGAGCCCAGGCCGGGAGCGGTCAATGAGAACTGTTTAGTGTATTTCAGAGTTTAATACACACCTCAAAAACCAATAGTCTAAACACTAACAACTATGAACTCCATTGCAGAGTTCTCTCCAGTTTAAAAAAAAATTTCTACTAGAACTTTTCTTTCTGATCCTCAACCAATGCTGCATCCCCTTTACTCGTCCACGGCAGGAGTAAACGCACGCAGGCCGATTCCAGGGCGCACCACTCCATAACTGTGGACAGCAGTCGTAGATCTCCAGAAATGGTTCGACCTAAGAGGGGAGGCAGGCCACTTCAGCCCAGTTAAGCAACCTGCATAGGAGAAGGTCACTCCGATATAAAATCTACGACCCAAGGACCTCGCTGCCACGTCCCAGCAGATACACATACAAAAACACATATTGACACATACACACAAAACAACAGGCATCTGCACTGGCACACTTAGACACAATAAGTGACATACACACACGGTGCTGATGAGAGATGGGTACTGCTGGCCATCAGGCAGTTAACAGCAATGTAAATAACTAGATATTTCCCAATAGAACAAGATTGTTCAGCCCATTGAGTCAAAACTGGCATCCACCTACACATGAGGTGCAACTTGCAATAGCTAATAAACTTGACCACACATCTTTGGGATGTGGGAGGAAACCGGAGCTCCCAGGGGAAACCCACATGGTCACAAGAAGAATGTGTGAACTCCACACAGACAACACTGGAAGTCAGGGTCAAACCCAGGTCTCTGGAGCTTTGAGACAATGGTTTTACCTCTGGCATTTCTTTTCTGACTTTCTTCAGTTTGTCTTTATTTTTATTAAGTGCACATGAAATAAGAACTCTGTAAGAAGTTGCTGGGGTCTAATGCAGTACACAAAAGTGCTGGAGAAACTCAGCAGGTCCTGTAGCAACCACAGGAATTAAAGGCAGTCAGCATTTCTGGCCTGAGCCCTTCATCAGGAGTGCTGAAAAGCAGGCAGATGCCTGAATATAAAGGTTGGAGGAGAAGGAAGGGAAGGAGCACAGGATAATAGGTAGTAAGCAAAAGGAGGATGCAGGAGGGAGGGTAGAAGAGAAAGAAGCTGAGAAGTGATGGAAAGGGGTAGAGAACTAAGAAGGAATGCTCTCTGATCAGAGAAGGAAGAGAAAGGGGTAGGAAACTGGAGGAAGGGAGTAATACGAGGTGTTCTTCCAATTTGCAGGTGGCCTCAACTTAATTCACTATAAAAAGGATGTGATTAATCTAGAGAAGGTTTAAAAAAGATTCACCAGGACATTGCCAGGATTGCAGGGCTAGGATAAATACAGAGAGAAGTGTGATGGATCAGATCATATACTATATATCGACATGTAATAAAACAAAAATGCAACATTACACAAAAGATTTGCCATTAACAGTGCCTACCAACCCTTAGAGTCAAGAGAAAGAGAAGCAACAGAGAGTCCCCTCAGAGTAACTGAGGGTCCATGGGTTTGCCTCCAGCACTCCCTCCCTCATCCTCTGCAGCTGCACAAGACTCCAGTTCAGGTCAAACCATCAGCAATCAAACCTCTGACATGATGACAAAACCTTTAGCATTCAAGGCCCTTTTTGCCCTCAGCACCCTCTGGAATCCTGGTTTAAATCCCTGGTTCTCATGAGTCAGTCTCCAAGAGCTTACAATCTAGTATGAGGCCTTTGACTTCAAGTCGCCAGCAGGTCACCAACAGCTTGCCACCTGTGTGTGTCCTTCGGCCACAGAATCTCTTTCTGGCCACCACTGTGTACACTGTCCTTGGGCTTGCCTCCTCTGCTTCTCCTTCTCAATGGGGGCTGTTCTTCCCGTTACTGGTGCCCTGCACCAGTCTGCTATTCCCACAGAGTCTGCAACCCCTCTAGGCTGCTGCCAAACACAGTCACAGTCATCTTGGGACCAGACCTCTACTTCCTCAGGAGTTTGCGGAGGAGCTAGTGGAGTTGTTCAAGTGAACCGGTACGGACTTGAAGGGCCGACATGGCCTGTTTCCGTGCTGTAAACGGTTATATGGTTATAGTTATATGGTTGCAGGATTTTATATAAAGCACTGTCCTTTATCAGGCCATGGTAGGATCCTTCGGGAGGGCGTGTGTCTCTGTTCCCGGCTCTCCCCAGGACCACCCCTGCAGCAGCGCCACCATTTTATTTAGGGTGTTTTACCCAGAGTGAAGGACGCTGACTTTCTAGAGAAGTATAAATCATCATGGCATAGACAAGAAGATAATTAGCCTTTCCCAAGAGTACCAACACCAAACTTTAAGGTGAGTGGAGAAAGACAAAAAGGGACCTGAGAAACAATGTTTTTAAACAGAGGGTATGTGGAAGAGACAGGGACAATTGTGACACTTGAAGGACATTTAAACAGATCCATGGTTTAGAGGAATATAGACCCAGTACAGACTTGCAACTGGCTCTGGCAGGCACCTTGGATGAGCTGGTCAGTACAGCCTGCTTCCGCACTGTAATATCTACCACTTTAAGCCATGCCTCTCATCGTGTTCACGTCTGTGCTGGCAAAAGATGGATGTTGGAAATACTCATCAAGCCAGGCAGTAACTGTGGGGACATTGATCTTTCACATCAATAATGTGACCAGTTGTGAATTTTGATAAATACTTGAACCGGAAACAGAAAGCCAAACAGGAATCAAAAGAGATGAAAAAGTGAAAGAGCCAAACAGCTCCAGATGGAGAGAGGGGCACTTTTCTACGAAATGCACTTTCCTGGGAGAGAATTGACTGTGAGCTCATTCAGTAATTGAAAAGCAAAGTGCTGGATATAGGGTCAGGTGGGAAAGGAGGCAAAATTAACATTTCAGATGCATGACTTTTGATCAGAATTGTATTGGATATGAGCAAAACAAGAAAGTCTGCAGACACCATGAATGAAGTAGAAAAAAAACAAAGCTGGATAAACTCAGCAGGTCAAACAGTGCATTTTATAAAGCAAAGATACATCACCAACATTTCAGACTTGAGCCCTTCATCAAGGTATAAGCAAACTGTAGGCAACTGCCCAAACCTTTAGGGTTTAATAGGTTAAATAGGTTTGCATGCCTGCCTACATTTTGCTCATACCTTGATGAAGAGCTCAAGGCTGAAACATTGGTTATGTCTCCTTATCTTCGCTATATAAAATACACTGTTTGACCTGCTGAGTTTTTTATTGTATTGGATAGCTCTGGCCCCAGTGACAGCAGGGCAGCATTCAAACATCAGTCTGGTGAAGCTTGGTGCAGACGAAGAGTGGGGAGGTCGAACCATCCAGAAAAATGTGCTGAGTGGTAACCTTGGAAGAACATTAAACACAAGATAGTTAGCCAGTTTCAGACTTCTGCGGCATGTGCTGTCCAAGCTCCCTGCATTGAGTTCTAAAGGCAACTTAGGAGAGGTCAGCAATCCTCACTACCATTTGAGCAGGGAGTAAAAGTAGACAAAGGAGATCTGGTATAACTCTCATTCTCCGCTCTCAATGGTTTCCACAACAAAGATTTATTTCCCAGCCAATTAATTAGCAATGTAATTGGAACAATTCATCAACTATGTCCATATTCAGATGTTTTCCCTACTCCCTGTGACTGAGGAAAATTTTTTGTTCATTGTTTAATTTATTCTGTGTGGAATAACTATTCTAAGCAGTGGTCATTTCTTTCTAATGCTCTTTTATCATCAATTTGAGCTTCTTTTTTGTACCATCAATTGAATGTCATATTCTCTTCTTTCTGTCTCTATCAGCTCTCTCCCTTGTTCCCTGCCACCCATGCACCTTTGCCAGTCTGATCATTGCCTAATTGCAGGGTCATACACAAAGAGCAGAGAGGCTTCACAGGTTCAGTATCAGCTCAATGGGCTGAGTTGCCAGATCCGCATCGATGAAAACAACAACATGCACTAAACTGGTGCCTCTGCCCTGGTAAAACCTCTCCACAAGTTGGTTCAAAGCAAGGTCAGCACAGATTGGACACTGAGTTACAGAAGAAGACTCAGTGCACAGAGTGGTGGAGGAGCTCAGTGGGTCAGGCAGCATCCGTGGAAGGCAGCGGACAGTCAGCATTTTGAGCCAGAATTGGGAACAGCAAGAAGAGGGCTAAAGCCTGATTGAAAGGAAGGGGGAAGTGTATGGGCTGGCAGGAGATGGGTGATTACGGATAGAAGGGGAAGAAGGTAAGAAGCTGGGAGGTGATTGGAGAAAGAGACAGAGGGCTGAGGAAATGCACTCTGATAGGAGGAAGGAAGGAAAGGGATGGGGAGCTGGAGGAAGGTATGGGTGACAGGCAGATGGCGGTGGGGGGGGGGATAAAAAGAGAAGGAATTGTGCCTGAAAGATAGTGGAGGGTGGTAAAAAAAAGGGGAGAAATTACTGGAAACTGGAGTTCCATATTGATGGTGTCTGGAGACTGCTGAGGTGGAATATAGACGGAGTCTTTTCCTTCAATTTATATGCTGCCTCACCCTGGCAGTTCATGAGACCACGGAGAGATATGACAGTGTGGGAATGGGAAAATTACCATGTGGCTGGCCACTAGGAGGACCTGAATGTTTTGGGGAGCATTTTGGACAGGAGGAGAGTGTAAGTGAGGTGGAACAAGTATGGAAGCAGGTTGTGATGCTGGCTGAGGGAGTGTCCATTGTTGAGCGAGATACGTAGAATCGCAGCATGGTGCCTGAATGTTACAGTAGAATTGGAACTGCAAAGTGGAGCACTGAATGAGTTTAAAATCAGGTCTGTGTTGTCTGCCAGGGAACAATGTCTTTGGTCGCATTTCCCTTTCACTCTGCCCTTTCCCTGTATCCACTCCAGCCCACATACCCATCTACACTCCCTTGATCATCTGCCCATTTACCCACACCAGTAGCCATTTACAACAGCCAATCAGCACTCAAGCATGCCTTCAGGATATTGAGGGCCACCTCTGAGTGGGAAGGAGCTGGAGCACCCAAGCCCATGGGGTCACTGGGAGATGATGAAAAGTCCCACAGATAGCATCGGTCAGGATCAAACCTTGGTGACTGGAGCTAGGGGTTGGTCATCAGCTTTCCTTGGGGAGGAGGGGAGAGGGAGTGGAGTTGAGTTTGGTTGCAACAAGAGTCATTTTTAGATCTGAATTATGAAGCAGTTCCAGCTGTGTAGGGAGTGAGGGAGATGTATACAGTAAATGGTTGAGACTTTGGGAATGGATACCTCATTCCCTAAAATTGGCAACACAGGTAGACAGGGTGGGGAAGAAGGCTTATGGCATACTTTCCTTCTTGGCCACGGCACCAAGTACAGGAGTTGGGACATCATGTTGCACCTAAACAAGACATTGGTGAGACCACATTTGGAGGAATGTAGGCCAGGAGCCCAGAATTCCAGATGCAATCTCACCAGTGATCTACATTATCGGAGACTATACTACTATAAACTCAATAGAGGCCAATGTCTTGTTTTCCATTTTAGTTACTACTGTACAAATATTTATACGCTGAGACACCTTGCTTCCTCTGAACAGCAACCATTTGCAATCTCTCACCGTTTAAAAAATCCTTCACTTTCCAGTCAAGTAAGTGACCTTGAATTTCTCCACATTATATTTTATCTGCCATGCCCAGACAGAACATGAGGGGAACTTTTTCACACAGAGTGTGGTGGGAATGTGGAATGAGCGGCCAGCTGAGTGGTGAATGCGGGCTCAATTTTAACATTTAAGAAGAACTTGGACAGGTACCTGGATGGGAGAGGTATGGAGGGCTATGGACTGGGTGCAGGTCAGTGGGACTAAACAAAATAAAAGTTTTGGCACAGACTAGAAGGGCTGAAGGGGCCCGTTTCTGTGATGTAGGGTTCAATGGTTCTATGAGGCAGTTTATTGTGACCTATCTTGTGACAATTTTCTACTCAAAGACTAATATATGAAATTCAAATCATTTAATTTTGGGATGAAACCAAATGATAAGGTATAGACTGTGCAAGTAATATGATTTTAGGTGATATAATTTATTTTACAAATTTGACACCATCACTTTATAAAGGTTTATCGGAAAGTTAGGAATGGAAACGAACTGGATGGAATGTAATTGTACACAGAACTCTGAAGAGAACCCTGTGTACACAAGACAGGGTGGGAGGGGAGGATAGGGGTCCCACATGGGAGAGGTGACACATAATGGACATCTACCTGCACATGGACTGTACCCCTTCATCTCCTGCCTATTCACGTCTCCATCTAAATGTCTCTTAAATGCCACCATTACATCTGCTTTCTCCACGTCTCATGGCAGTGCGTTCCAAGAACCCACCACTCTCAATGAAAATAACATGCCTCCCAAATTTTCATTCAACTTTATCTTTAAAGCCATGCTGACTGGCATTTGACATTTCCACCCTGGGAAAAAGACTAACTGTCCACCCTATCTCATAAATCTCCATCAGGCCTCCCCTCAGCCTCCAACACTCCAGAGAAACAGTACAACCTCTCGCCATAGCTCATCCCCTCTAAATGTTCTGGAAGAAATCTTCTGTACCCTTTCAAAGCCATTGATTCTGAAAGAGGGATTGAGTAAATTTGGAAAAAGGTGAGATCAACTGGCCTTGGGATGAATACACTCTGGTGGTCTGAACTTCCAGACAGTGGAGAGGGGTCGGGGTGGGGAAGGGAGAGGGATGGGTGCAGACTAGCGAACAGATCCTCTATTTCACTCAGACCTATACTGGGTGAAGATACAATGGAGATGCTCAGAGCCACAGCTAAACCTGCCTATGTTTCACATTATGTGGAAAGAAACTGGGGAAAGGGAGGCAGTGGCTTGGTGTCTGATTAATCTAACTACAACATAAGCCCTGCTCACTATTCACACTCAACAATCTCTTCCTCAAACACTGTGCACAGAAAACTCATATAGCAGAGTTATCTCGGACATTACAAACTACACTAATCATATTGCAAGCCCTATTTTTGGAGAAGGTTACAGGGATATGGAGAATGCAGGGTCCAGAAGAGGGTTCCAGAGTTGGGGAGGAGTGTAGGATCCAGAGGGGGAATCGAGAGATGGTGAGAGCTGTAAGGGATGGCAAAGGTTAGAGAAGAGAAAGTAGCTGCAGGGTTTTACAGTAACAGTGCACAGACCATAGTGGCAGTCTCAGGAGATTAGAAGTCGAAGAGTTTTTGGATAGATTTTTTCAGATTGATTGAATTTCTACAGGCCAGGCTGTCTGAGACTGGGGGACAGGGACCAAGTTTCAGAGCCATGCTGACCCAGTACAGCTGGAAGAACAGAGGGTGGGAGAACAAAAATTCTTCACTCTTCTGTGCTCCCAATGCTGTCTGAATATGTTGCAATTACCTTGGCTATGAGGAACTGAAGGAGGGAGTGCCTGGTTGCTGTTGGCCAGCTGAACGTTAACAGGCGGTTCGACACACAATGAAACTAGGAGTTGTCAAGTTGACTGTAAACATGGAACTCCACAGGAACATTACCCAAATCCTTCCCAACTTCTTCAGAAGATGATTACACTAGAAACAGCACACAAAGTGGTGTAGGAACTCACTGGATTAGGCAGCAACGGTGAAAGGCAATGTACAGTCAACATTTTGGGCCAAAACCCTTAATCAGAAATCTTGAATCTTGTCTACTGCCTTCCACGGATGCTGCCAGACCTGCTGGTCTCCTCCAGCATCTTCGTGTGTGGCTCCAGTTCTGCAGCATCTTCAGGCTTTTGGTTTGCCTCCATCAGATGAGAGCAGGAAGTCACCTTCCTCCCCCAGTCTTTGTCGCTATCAAATGAAGCCAGTCTGCTCTGCCCCTTAGCAACATCTCACCACCTTCAAAACCCTCCACGCACACCAGACAAGAAAGTCCACTAATTATGTGGTGATACGACCACTTCAGGGGCTGATCTCTGTACCTGCAGGAAGACCACTTAAGAGGGCTGACTCCACCTGGCTGGCTGTCAATCAGCCTGTGGTGATATGTAATTACATCACTAGGTCACCAGGGGTCATCTCAGTGACCTTGTATATAAAGCAGTCCAGAGCTACAGTCTAGCCTTCCAGGTTCGTCTTGCAGAGAGACAAGACCTTTTAGTGTACGTATTAGTTTATTAAAGCTGTCTTATGCTCGCACTGCTGGTGTGGTTATTGTCAGTACACAGCCGACCTGAATAGACCACCTAAAGGGCTGACTCCACCTGGCTGGCTGTCAATCAGCGGATCTGAATATAAACCTGAGCTGGCCCTTACTGAGCCAGTCACACGGGGAGCCATCAAGGCTTGAACTGGTGTTTAGATTTGGTACAGTCTTTCCTGAATTTGTGCTTGCTCGCTGCTACCTCAGCGCCCCACAAATTATAAGACTGAAACTTCTCATAATCACCTCTGTGCCTTAGCTGAGGCAGCAGTCAGGGCAGAGGGCTTCAGACTCTTATTGGCCTGGGCAGGAGGGAGAGATGCCTAGTTTGACCCAGAAAGTCCAAGATCTGAGCCTCATGCTCTCTCCTCCTGCTCTCAAATTTTCTCCTGCCGCCAGAGGAAATCCAACAAACCAGCTCCCGTTTAACACTTCAATCAGTTGACCCCTTGATCTCCAATTATCAAGGGAGTCAGACCTGGTTGAACCGGGGTACAACACCAAGACCAAGGAGCTTACTGTTAGTTTAAGGAGAGGCTGTAGGACCACGCGGCTGTCTGCATTGGTGGAAATGAGGTGGAGCGAGTCAGACCCTAGGAGTGTACATTTCAGAAAAATTCTGCTGATGTCAACACATTGAAGCAACTGTGAAGAAGGCACACCAATGTCTTTACTTTGAAATGAGTCTGACGAGATTTGGCACATTGTCAATATTCTATCAAACTGATAGCTGTTGGGAAGCTGCTGTCTTTGAATCTAGGGATGCTGGTCTTCAGGCCAAAGGTAGCAGTGAGAAGAGGTTGTAACCAGGGTGATGGGGTCCTTCATGAAGTTGGCTGCCTTCTTGAGGCAACGTCTCACATAGATGCCTTCAATGGATGGGAGGCCAGAGCCTATATTCTGTAGCCTTCTGCATTCCTGAGCACTTGCATTGCCAAATCAGGCTGTGATGCAACCAGCCAGTATAGTTTCCACAATGTATCTGTAGAAGGTAGAGGCCTCGATGTGCCTTGATGGGCACTCCCAGGAACTTGGTTACAACATTCTCCACCACTGTCAATGCAGACAGGCATGTGGTCCCTTGGCCCCTCCTTCCTAAAATCAACAATAATAAGCTCCTTGGAAGAATGAGAGCATTTGATTCTATGCAGAGAGTATGTGTTCCTTAGTGAGAAATCTAGAACCAGGGGCAGCATTTCAGGATAGGGAGTCACGCATTTAAGGTGAGATGTGGAGGAATTTCTCTCAGAGATTTCAGACCCTTTGGAATTCCGAGCTGTGTATTCGAGTCACTGGGTTTATTCAAGGCAGAGGTAGATTACCAGGCACTGGGAAAACAGGGAGAATGGGACTGGGTGGAGAAGGTTTGAGGACCAGCCCTGATATTGATGGTGCTGCAAGGCCCATGGGCCACAGGTCTACCTTGGCACATACTCTGCCTTCTTCTCACCTTCTATGTCAGCAGTGGGGAGTCACCTGCGTCCTGCAGAGGGTTTTAAAACAGTTTCTCAAGAGCTTCTGGAATATGGCGGGTTTAAATCTAGTTCTCCCAGTTATCCTGAATTCCAAAACTTGGACTATGCTGCCCTCTGGTGGTACAAGTGTTATTTAGCATTCACAGTGGGGGCGGGGGTTGGTGGTGGCAGATGAACTCATTCAGTTACTCAGCATTTGAACAATAACTCATGTCCATCTCATTCATATGAAAATAAATAGACAACATTTCAGAGTCATGGATTGCTTTTACGTCTCCAATTGCTTGGTAAAGGCAGCCAATGTACTAAAGGACCCAATCACACCCTGGACATACACTCTTCTCCCAGGGAAAAGGTTGAAAAATATGAAATCGTGCATTAACAGGCTTTCAAAGAGTTTTCCCCCACAGCCATCAGGACCCTTTTTGAACCCCAAAACAGTGCTCTCCTGCGGCCCTTGCTAGGCACTAATTAACTGTTTTCCATTCAGTATTTCCATACTGCAAATTGTGCTCTTGTTCTACTTACATTTTTATAAATGTTAGATTTGACCTGTTACACTGCTTGCTGTAGAGACCTTCTCACTCTACCAGGTCTTTGGCTTGGCTTCGCGGACGAAGATTTATGGAGGGGGTAAAAAGTCCACGTCAGCTGCAGGCTCGTTTGTGGCTGACAAGTCCGATGCGGGACAGGCAGACACGATTGCAGCGGTTGCAGGGGAAAATTGGTTGGTTGGGGTTGGGTGTTGGGTTTTTCCTCCTTTGCCTTTTGTCAGTGAGGTAGGCTCTGCGGTCTTCTTCAAAGGAGGTTGCTGCCCGCCAAACTGTGAGGCGCCAAGATGCACGGTTTGAGGCGTTATCAGCCCACTGGCGGTGGTCAATGTGGCAGGCACCAAGAGATTTCTTTAGGCAGTCCTTGTACCTTTTCTTTGGTGCACCTCTGTCACGGTGGCCAGTGGAGAGCTCGCCATATAACACGATCTTGGGAAGGCGATGGTCCTCCATTCTGGAGACGTGACCCATCCAGCGCAGCTGGATCTTCAGCAGCGTGGACTCGATGCTGTCGACCTCTGCCATCTCGAGTACTTCGACGTTAGGGATGTAAGCGCTCCAATGGATGTTGAAGATGGAGCGGAGACAACGCTGGTGGAAGCGTTCTAGGAGCCGTAGGTGGTGCCGGTAGAGGACCCATGATTCGGAGCCGAACAGGAGTGTGGGTATGACAACGGCTCTGTATACGCTTATCTTTGTGAGGTTTTTCAGTTGGTTGTTTTTCCAGACTCTTTTGTGTAGTCTTCCAAAGGCGCTATTTGCCTTGGCGAGTCTGTTGTCTATCTCATTGTCGATCCTTGCATCTGATGAAATGGTGCAGCCGAGATAGGTAAACTGGTTGACCGTTTTGAGTTTTGTGTGCCCGATGGAGATGTGGGGGGGCTGGTAATCATGGTGGGGAGCTGGCTGATGGAGGACCTCAGTTTTCTTCAGGCTGACTTCCAGGCCAAACATTTTGGCAGTTTCCGCAAAGCAGGTATAATGGGACAAATAAACAGAACTGCGGCCTGAAAAACAACCCTCCACTACAACCTTCTGCCTCCTGCACCAGAACCCACAGGCGGTAAATCTAAAATCAGTGGTTGGAGGTAGCAGAGGACAGAAACCACTTTGCATTTGGAAAGGCCAGGACCCATTAGGGATAGTCAGCACGGCTTTGTGCATGGAAGTCATGTCTCACATTTTGAATTAAGTTTTTTGAAGGGGTGATGAAGACGATTAATGAGGCAGAGTGGGGTCATTATTTACATGGACTTCGGCAAGGCTTTAGTCGAGGTCCCACATGGTGGCCTATTCCAGTAGGTGAGATCACAAGGGATCCAGGTAAGATGGCTTAGTGGTAGGAGTCAGAAGGTGGTGATGGGGGTGCTTTTCAGTTCGGAGGTCTGTGACTAGTAGTGCGCTGCAGGATTTGCTGGGATGTCTATCGTTTGATATTTGTATTAGCTATGTGGATGAATTCAGAGTTGGCATGGTTAGTAAGTTTGCAGATGACACCAATGTCAGTGGAGTGGTGGAGTGATGAAGGTTCTCTAAGGTTACAGCAGGATCTAGATCAACTGGAAGAGTTGCCAAGGAATGACAGATGAATTTAACTCAGACAAGTGTGAAGTGATGCATTTTGGGAAGTTAAACCAGGGCAGCCAAGCAGTGAAGAAGGAATTGACCATGTTTGCCTTCATTGGTCAGGGCATTGTGTATAGGAGTTGGGATGTGATCTCATAGCTGCACAAGATATTAGTAAGGTTTGGAATACAGTGTACAATTCTGGTTAATTTTTATTGGAAAGATGTCATTGAGGTGGAAAGATTCACAAGAATGTTCCCAGGGCTGGAGGGCTTGAGTTTTAAGGAGAGCTTGGATAGACTGGAACATATTTTCCCGTGGAGCAGAGGAGCCTGAGTGATGACTTTGATGCACCATCAATGACTCCAAAAGACTGAAGTGAACAAACTGATAGGCTTTTATTTGTTATAAATCGAAGGTACATCCATGCTGCTCGATTGTCCTGCACTGGGGAGGGGGCTGTGGAACAGTCACCTTTATTCAGGATCCTGTGGGAGGAGCCACAATTACAGTCAGCCAATGGGTGTGTCCAAACAGATAAATATATACCTACAGTGGTTAACCACATTCTCCCCGTTTTTTTAAGAGTCCAACAGGGTGAAGTGTTGATGATATAGTTACAAGTTAAGTCTTTCAAGTGGTCTGGTTTTTCACTGTGATCATTGTAATTTGGGTTGCTGTTGCAGTGCAGTGGTGGGGTCCTAAGCAGTCTGGGGTGCCTGTGTGCATTCATTGGCATTGGACTGGTGGGTATACGGCGATGGGTCTGGCATGTCCTCTGTTGTGAGTAAGGTTATGTGGCATGACCCTGGTGCATCGTGGGTGGCTAGGGGTGGAGGAGGTGTGGGGTGATTAGTGGAATCTCCAGAGCCACTCAGGGTGTCAAATTCCTAACGGAGACAGTGTCCTCATGCTAATCAGGGTATGCCACATAGGCATATTGGTGGTTAGCATGGAGGAGGTGGACACTTTCAACCTGAGGGTTGGACATTGCACCCCACGTGCTTCCAGAGTAGGACCGGGCCTGTGGATATCAACCACGCCGCCAGCGTGGTCCCTTTTGCAGATTTTTTGGGAAAGGAAAACATACATTCATGGGGTGTGGTATTCATGACAGTATGTAGGAGAGACCTGATAGAGTGGAGTGCCTCCGGGAGGACCTCTTGCCAGTGGGAAACTGGAAGGCCTTTAGACCATAGGGCAAAGAGAACAGCCTTCTAGACCACGATGTTCTCCCTTTCCACCCGCCAATTTCCCCAGAGGTTGTAGCTGGTGGTCTTGCTCGTGGCAATGCTCTGGCCAACCAGTACTAGCTCATCGTTCATGAAAGAGGACTCCTGATCGCTATGAATATAGCTGGGGAAGCTGAAGAGAGTGAAGAGACTGAGCAGGGCCTTGATGACTGGCAGCTGTCTTGTCAGAGCAGGGGATGGTAAATGGAAAACAGGAGTACTCATCAATAACATTAAGGAAGTACACATTGGGGTCCGTGGAGGGCAGGGGTCCTTTGAAATTGACACTCAGGTGTTCAAAGGGGCAGGTGGCCTTTATCAACCGCACTCCGTCTGGCCAGTAGAAGTGTGATTTGCACTCGGCGCAGACTTAGCAGCTTTTGGTCATTGATCAGATCTCTTCAATGAAGTACAGCAGGTTGCGGGCTTTGACGAAGAACCTGGTAACTCTGGGGTGGCAGAGATCATTGTGAACGACTTGTAAGCGATCGATCTGTGTGCTGGTCCCGCAAGATAGGACATCAGAAGGCTCATTGAGTTTCCAGGGCCAGTACAGGATATCGTGATTTTAGGTGGACAGTTCGATTCTCCACCTCAATATCTTGTCATTCTTGATTTTACCCCACTGCTGATTATTGAACATAAACACAACTGCACGTTGGTCAGTTAGCAGGGTGAATTGTTTATCAGTCAGGTAGTGTCTCCAGAGCCACACTGTCTCGATTTTGGTTTGAGCTTCCTTCTCAACATAGAGGTTTCGTATTTCGGGCCCTGATGGTACGGAAAAAAAGGAAATGGCCTGCCTGCCTGGTTATCGTTTTCTACCTGGAACAGGATGGATTCATCCACAGCATGTATTGTGGCCTTGACAATATCTGCCTTGATGTGGATGAAGGCTGCATGTGTCTCTGACATCAAAGGGAAAGAAATGAATGTGATGAGGGGTCAGGCCTTATCTGTATAGTTAGGGACCCACTGGGCATAGTAAGAGAAAAAGCTCAGGCACCTTTTCAGGGCCTTCAGGCTGTGGGGGAGGGGAAGTTCCAGAAGTGGGCGCATGCAATCAGGGTCAAGGCTAATGACTCTGTTCTTAACGACACAGCCAAGGATGGCAAGATGGGTTGTGCAAAATATGCAGTTGACCTTATTGTACATGAGATTGAGGAGTATGGTGGTTTGGAGGAAACTTTGAAGGTTTACATCATGGTCCTGCAGGTCACGGCCAGAAATTGGGACATTGTTGAGATATGGGAATCTAACCTGCAGCTTGTACTGATCCACCATGTGGTCCATCTCCCTCTGGAACACTGAGATTCCCTTGGTGACACCGAAGGGGACCCGCAGGAAGTTGTAGACGCCATCTGCCTTGAACCCAGTATAATGGCGGTCCTCTGGGCAGATAGGGAGCTGATAATATGCGGATTTCAGGTCGATGGTAGAGAAGACCCGATACAGTGAAATTTGGTTCACCACATTGGGTATTAGGGGAGGGGGTTCGCTTCTAGTTGTGAGTACCTATTAATGGTCTGACTGTAGTCAATGACCATCCTGTGCTCCCCATTCCGCACTACCACCACTTGGCCTCTCCAAGGGCTGGTGCTGGGCTCAATGAGTAGCAGCTGCACCTCCACCTAAATAAAGGCCCTGTCCCCGGCAGTGTACCGTCTACTTTTAGTGGTGATGGGTTTACAGTCAGGGGTGAGGTTGGCAAACAACAGTTGGGGGGGAGGATGATTTTGAGTGTAGAGAGTCCTCAGATCATGCACATTGAGCGACTGGGTTGCTGGCTGTATCCGATGTGGGGGGGGGGGGGTTTGCTGAAGGGTGGTGAAGCGCAGTGGATGATTTGAGAACTCCTGGTTGTAGGCAATGAAGGGTGGATGGGACCCATCGAACTCCATCATCAATCTTTTAAGGTGACATTGAAATTCAAGTCCCAGTAGCACAGCAGCACAGAGCTGCAGCATTATCAAAAGTTTAAAGTCTTTTATAGTGGGTACCCCGCACAGTCAGGATCACTATGCTGTAGCTCCGGACATCCACCGTATGTGACTTTGAGGCCAAGGTGACCTTTTGGTTTATTGGCCTTACAATTTCTTGATGAATGAAACTCTCCGTGCTCCCACTATCGAACATCGTGTGGCCGTTTACCTGAATGTCCATCATTGACCTGGCGAGCTGATGCGGGCTGTCCTGGTCGAGTGTTATTGAGGCCAGTGTTGGAGCATTGCTTGTCACTGCGGTGGAGAGATCGTGTGCTGATTCAGAAGATGGCAGTGTCCAAGATGGTGGGCTCTATGGCCCACATGCGGCACTGCTGAATCCCGAAGTTGGCGCCTAAGATGGCGGCCCCACAACTTGCACTTGGCGCTGCTAGTTCCCGGCGATGGAGGCATCCAAGATGGCACCCCACACGGTCCGCATGCGGCGCTGCTGGGAATGAGTTTGGAACTACACACCCTTAGCATAGTGTCCCTTCTTTCTTCAGCTGGAGCAGACCATGTCTTTCACTGGGCAGCATTTCCTCGGGTACTTGGCCAGACCACAGAAATAGTATTTCGTATGCAATTGGAGTATAGCCGCCATGGTCAGATTGTTAGTGGGGCGATGGGTGGTGGGACATCCCAAGATGGCGGTGCATGGGCCCACCATGAAGCAGCCACATTGTCAATTGAGTAGGTCTCTATATTCTGAAGGGTCATCTCCAGCGTACCTGCCACCTCGACTGCTCTCTGCAGGCTGAGTTCCTCTTGCTCCAATAGTCTTGGCGGATGTAGTTTAACCTGATCCCTGCAACATAGGCATCCCTGATCAGGTCCTCAGTGTACTCCACAGCTGTCACAGCCTTACATTCACAGCCCTAACCAAGGGTTGGCAGGGCCCGGAGGAACTTGGCGTTTGACTCCACAGATCGCAACTTTCGGGTCACCAGGAGATGCCTGGCATAGACTTCATTAATCTTTCGTAGGTACTGACCCTTTAGAATGTCCATGGCCTCCTGATACGACACAGCGTCCCTGATCATCGAGTACACCAGGGTGCTGACTCGAGAGTGCAGAACCTGTAATTTGACTGCACGATGGATGAAGATGCCTGCAGGAAGGCCTCGAAACAGTGTAGCCAGAGTATGAAGTTGGTAGATGCCTCAGGTGACTGAGGGTCGATATCCAGCTTCTCTGGTTTCAGGATCTGCTCCATTATTAAAAAAATATAGCTCTCAGAATTGAAGACCACTGTCCAAACACACCGGTCAAGGCCAAATATTGCTAAATCTATATTTTCCACAAAACGGTGATTTTTGGTAGTCCTCGAGTTATAAATAAATAGTTCAATGACTCCAAAAGCCTGAAATTAAGCTTTTATTCGCTATAGAACAAAGGCACGTCCATGATGCTCGATCTGTCCTGGGGAGGGGGCTGTGGAACAGTCACCTTTACTCAGGAGCCTATGGGAGGGGCCACAGGTACAGTCGGCCAATGGGTGTGCCCAAACAGATAAAATATACAGACAGTGGTTTACCACAGACTCTTTAGAAGTTTAGAGATAAAATGAATAGTCACCGTATATTCCCAGGATCGGGAGGCATGGATGTAAAGCGAGAGGAGACCTGAGGGGCATTTTCTTCACACAGAGGGTGGTGGGTGTTTGGAACGGGCTGCCAGAAAAAAATGGTCGAGGCAGAGATAACTACAATGACTTTCTTTCTTTGGTTTGGCTTCGCGGACGAAGATTTATAGAGGGGGTAAAAGTCCACATCAGCTGCAGGCTCGATTGTGGCTGACAAGTCCGATGCGGGACAGGCAGACACGGTTGCAGCGGTTGCAGGGGAAAATTGGTTGGTTGGGGTTGGGTGTTGGATTTTTCCTCCTTTGTCTTTTGTCAGTGAGGTTGGCTCTGCGGTCTTCTTCAAAGGAGGTTGCTGCCTGCCGAACTGTGAGGCGCCAAGATGCACGGTTTGAGGCGATATCAGCCCACTGGCGGTGGTCAATGTGGCAGGCACCAAGAGATTTCTTTAGGCAGTCCTTGTACCTCTTCTTTGGTGCACCTCGGTCCATCAGCCAGCTCCCCACCATGACTACCAGCCCTCCCACATCTCCATCGGGCACACAAAACTCAAAACGGTCAACCAGTTTACCTATCTCGGCTGCACCATTTCATCAGATGCAAGGATTGACAACGAGATAGACAACAGACTCGCCAAGGCAAATAGCGCCTTTGGAAGACTACACAAAAGAGTCTGGAAAAACAACCAACTGAAAAACCTCACAAAGATAAGCGTATACAGAGCCGTTGTCATACCCGCACTCCTGTTCGGCTCCGAATCATGGGTCCTCGACTGGCATCACCTACGGCTCCTAGAACGCTTCCACCAGCGTTGTCTCCGCTCCATCCTCAAAATTCATTGGAGCGACTTCATCCCTAACATCTAAGTACTCGAGATGGCAGAGGCCGACAGCATCGAGTCCACGCTGCTGAAGATCCAGCTGCGCTGGGTGGGTCACGTCTCCAGAATGGAGGACCATCGCCTTCCCAAGATCCTGTTATATGGTGAGCTCTCCACTACAATGACTAAAATGCATTTAGATAGGCACATGGATAGGGATGTGGGCCGAATGCAGGCAAATGGGACTAGCCCAGGTAGACAACTTGTTTGGCATGGATGTTGAAGGGCCTGTTTACACCTATAACTTTGTGACTCCTTTAGTTTGCACTCTGCCTCTGATTACATGATCTTCTGTAGTTTCATTTAAATAAACCAGCTTATCAAGTTGTTCTACCCCTTTTAAATGTGAATGAAGGTGAAACGGCTTTGATTTGTTTCACCGTCACACATTATCAGAAGGCATGAGAGCTTGGAGGAGATAGGCAAAGCTGTTGCCACATATGGTGAACCCTAATTCCAGGGAGAGGTTTAGATAAGCTGGGTTGTTTGTTCGTGAGGTGTAAAAAATCGAAGCCTTTGGCATGAAGGGAATGGGAGGAGCTGCTTCACATTTAATCTCTGGCCAGGGTCCAGGTTCCAATCAAGGCGTGAGAAGCAGAACCACAAGGGTCAGTCACTGGACCAAAGGAACACAGCCAACACCCTGAGCTGCCCATCTCAATTCAGTGTTGTACAGAGAGCTGGAGAGAATCAGTGTGTCAAAACAAAAGATTGTGTCATTGTGTGACAGAGAAAGGGGGGGGGGGGGTGTTGTGTGTGTGAGTGTGTGAGAGAGAGAGAGCTTTCAGAGATGGAGTTACAGAGAGACGAATTAAAAGAGGACCCTGGACCTAATATGTGTAAGTGGGACTAAAGCAGGAGGGCATGCTGTTCAGTGCAGACAAGCTGGGCCTGTGGGCCTGGTTCTGTGCTGTGGGATTCTGCGACTCTGGTGTATGAAGATAGAAGGAGAGAGTCAACGAATGAGGGAGGGAGAATGTATGAGAGGGCATTGGTGTGTTGGTCAGGGGACCATGCTATGAGGGAGATGGGGCAGCTCTCAGAATTGAAGACCACTGTCCAAACACACCGGTCAAGGCCAAATATTGCTAAATCTATATTTTGCTAAATCTATATTTTCCACAAAACAGTGGTAGTCCTCGAGTTATAAATAAATTGTGCAATGAAACACTTCCTCATTCTAGAGTCAGGCCAGACTTTGATGCAAGATCATATTTATTCTATGCTTCTCATTAAATCAATAGAAATAATCATTATTTTACAAATACCGAGCTGTGATTCAACTGGTAACTAAAAATCACATGGTAACAAAGCAACACCAGGAATGGAAAATGTTGAACATTTCAACAGCTTCACAATTCTCTCTCATTTGTCTGCTAGTTCCCACTCTTGTTCCATGGCGTTTACCTGGGTCACAACCAGTGTAGAAATGCCTTGATCTGCAAGAGAAACAGCGTGTCATTGAATGGTTGTGTCCAGGAGATCGTGGAGGGATTGTGCATGGAGATTTATTGAATTAGTTTTTCAAGGACATGCTCTTTGATGAAATGTTATACCATCAGTGACTCCCAACAACCTTTCCCCTATAATCTGGAGTAGGGACACTCAAGCCAGCACTGAGAACTTAAATCAGAAGTAAGATACCACCACTATGAAGGGCCTATGGTTGTCTCATTGGCCTCTCCTCAGAAGCAACTGAGACAAATAACCTAGAAAAGTCACAGGTTACCAGCTCTGAAATTCCCTCGATAAACCTCCAGTGCCTTTACAATCTCCTTGAAACCTACATCTCCGAGCGAGCACATGGCTTCCTGTTTAGGAGTTTCCCTCTTGTGATCAAGTTCTTCCTGATTCTGATTACCATGTGAGGCACTCTGGAATGATTTAAAGGTGCCAGTATAACATTCTGCAGCTGATCCTTTTGACAGATCAAGCCAAGTCTCCACCCAGGCATCGAAAGTTTGCAGTTTCCATTTTGAATAGTCAGGGAATAATTATTTCTATCCTTGTAATTTTCTAGGCAACAATTGTGAGAAGAACCTAAGTCACAAGTTGAATGTGTGATTATCTGGTTCATGCATCTAGTATCATTTTCCTTAAATATACCCTGCTGTTGACCTTAATCCAAAGAACCATAGAATACTACAGAACAGAAACAAGCCCTACAGCCCATCTAGTCTGTGCCAAACTGTTTTCCTACCTTGTCTCATGTACTTGCACCCAGACCATAGCCCTCCATATCCCTCCCATCCATGTACCCCTCAAAATTTTTCTTAAGTGTCAAATTTGAGCCTACATTCATAGTTTCATGCTTTCAGCACTTGCTGTGTGAAGGACTTCCCCTAATGTTCCCCTTAAATATTTAACCTTTCACCCTTAATCCATGTTTTCTAGTTCTCATCTCACCAAACCTAAGTAGAAAAAAGCCTGCTTGCATTTACCCTATTAATACCCCTCATAATTATGTATACCTCCAGCAAATAACCCCTCATTTTCTGATGCTCCAGGGAATAAAGTCCTAACCTATTCAACCTGTCCCTGTAACTCTGCTCCTCAAGTGCCGGCAACATCAGCAATCATAGGACAGTGCAGGTCAATGGTGATCCAGGAGAAAGCAATGAATGGATCTGAAGGATAGAGCTGGCAGGAGACATTTGGTGGAGGGGTCTACGGCCCAGAGTGAAGACTCCCAGTGAAGAAATGAGCACTGAGATGATAAGTGGTGAAAGAGACCTCAGCATTAGTTTCAGGAAGATCAAAAGTGGAGATATATTCATAACAGGTTAGCTTCATATTTGCAAAAGGTGAATTGTACATCGATGGACATTTCTGTACCTCTTCTTTTTAAAAATATTTTATTTAATATTCCATACATGCAGTAACTACTGTCATTATAATAATACAGATATCAAAAAAAGATCAAATTTATTACATACATGATGGTTTTCACCCCATTCTGTACCTTCTCTATCATTTCTTTGCACTTGGCTTCATTGTGCTTGAAATCCTCATTAGCATCCAATGTCAAAATCGGAACTTCATTCAGGTAATCAAAGTGCAGGCTGGAATGAGAACAACCCATCACAAATCAAGCAAACCAATAATTTCCCTTCCTATGAACCCAATAATTCACACCCAATAGGACTTACACAAATCAGCTCTTTGAAGATTGACAGCAATGACCTCTGATAAATCACTGGTTCTCAACTATTTTTTCACCTCTCCTTCACCTACCCTGCACCACCTACAACAAACCCATAAACCACAGCTGCTGAGATTGAACTCCTTCCTGGACAACCATTAGCACTGCTTTGGTGAGAAAATCTTTTCAAGAATTTTCACTTTTCTTTTACATATTACCTGTTTGTGGCATTAATGATAGTTGCCTTCAGACCAGACCACCTCTAACAAACCCACAGACCACCAGTTTTTTTTCTGTTTTGATCAGGAAATCCTTTCTGGTCCAGTCTCATAAACTCCCTATCTTAATTGATTCAGTTCTCTCTCTAGTTTAATCTGGGAATTGGAGAGGCCATTCAGCCCTTTGTGCTAATGCTGTCATTCAACTAGATCTTGCCTGATCTGTAGCTTATGTAACCTCATTGGTTCCAACTCCCCAGAGAGAAAAACATACAGGTGTGTTGTTGACACTTTACAAGAGAATGCATGGAATCGATGAGATAACAAATATTGATAGAGACATGTCTTGATTGTGTTTCCTGTATACAGTATGAATAAAATATACCTTTCGAGTCAAAATTTCAAAGAATGAAGGGGGGGTGGGGGCAAGGGACCATACCCTTGCCTTCATTGATGGGATGTTTGGCAGAGAGGGTTATACCTTCAAGTTCCTGGGAGTCCACATTTTAGAGGACCTCTTTTGGAGCCAGCACATAGAAACCACCCTGAAGAAGAAACACCAATGGCTCTACTTTTTCTGGAGGAGATTTGGCATGTTGTCAGATACTCCACCAAATTTCTACAGCTACACTATGGGAAGTACACTGATAATTTGCTTTACAGCCTGGTTTGAAAAATCGAAAGTGGCAAACCTGGCCAAGTCTATCACTGGCACTGACCTCCCATCCATTGAAGACATCTAACACTATCAATGATCACCCTGGTTATAACCTCTTCTCACTGCTACCTTCAGGCAGAAGGTAAAGAAGCCTGAAGACTAACACCTCTAGGGTTAAGAACAGTTTTTATCCAACAGCTAACAGGCTCTTGAATCTTCCTGACCATAAGCTACTCCAGAACGACCAAATTTTCTGACTACACTATTGAAACATAACCTGTTTTTATTTGCACTGTCTGCAATTCTGAGTATTTATTTATCTCGCCTTTTACATTTGTTATCTCTATTTTTGTCTCGGCATATTGTAATGATTTAATTTATATTATTTTTGTGGCCCTCTGCATCTACTTCTCTACATTGTACTTATGTACATGACAATAAACTCAGACATCATAATAGTTAATACTGGCACAATTAAGATAACAGTTATCACAACACCATTACAGCGCAGTTCATGGATTCGAATCCGCTGCTGGACATTGGACACAAAGGGCATTCTTCCCATGACCAGTATGGGTTTCCTCTGGGTTCTCTGTTTTCCTCCCCCATCAAAAAAAATGTACGGGGTTTGTAGATTAATTGTGTATTTGGGCAGCATGGTTCATGGTCTAGAAGGGCCTGTTACTGTGCTGCATCTTTAAAATAAAAATATTAAATTTCCTGAAACAAAACAGTTGTAGTGCACGTCGAAAGAACCAAAGATTTGTTGATCCAAACCAAGGCTTTTATTAACTAAAAGACAGGAGCATATCACAAGTAGGCCGACCAGTCCAGAATGACCTGGTCTGGCTTGGAGCAATCCTTTAAGACCTGCCAGTAGGTGTGGCTATACTCTCAGCCAATCACAGTCATCCTACTCTACAATCTGTACATATGTACACATTGGTGATAGAATCTCTACTATCACAATTGTCATCAGTTTTGACATTTGAATGCTCTCCCTACAGCTAAGAGTAAAGAAGGTAAATGGCATATTTGCCTTTAATGCCAGGTAGTCGGAAGTCTTGAAGTAAGCAAGGAATGGTACAAGGTTCTAGTGAGGCCATGCCTGCAGGGTTTAGGTCCCTTCCTTAGAAAAGGTCATAGCAGCACGAGGGGCAGTCTGTGAGGTTCCCCAGGCAAATTGCTGGATTGTCCAATCATTGGGAGCTACACAAGTTGAATCGAAACTTGACGGTATTGAGAGGAATGAGGGAAGATCCAGTTGAAACACGTTGGATCATTCAGGAAAATGAGAGGGCAGAAGTCAACTTTTCCACCAGCGGAAGAGACTCGAATTTGGGGATGAGTTACGAGATCAGAAAGTGGTCATATAAAACTGATATGGGTAGGAACTCCTTGCAGAGGTAAGTCTCTGGAATTCCCTTCCCTGGAGGGTCATAGAGGCCAAATCACAAGGGATATTAAAGAGGAAGTGGGTGGATTTTGGAATGTCTACCCAAGCTAGACCCATTTATCTGTGTTCACCCAATATCCCACTAAACCTTTCCTAGGTAGGTATCTACCCAAATGTCTTATAAATGTTATATCTGTCCCCACCTCTACTTTTTCCTTTGGAAGCCCATCCCACACATCTATGGGGAAACCTGCCAGCAGATCCCCTTTAAATCTTTCCCCTCTTACCGTTAAACCTATGACCCCTGGATTTGCTCTGTTCTACATTCCTCATCATTTCCTCCACACTTTGGAAGGAGATCCTGCATCATTCAATGATGGCCTTTGGAAACAGCTCATGAACTGACCAATGACCTTCCAACAACCAAACCTGGTCAGGTCACCTGGTCAACCCTGGTTTGCTTGTTGGTCTCTGCTGAACACAAGTTAGCTTACCATTGATTGACTCATTGTGGCAAAGTGACGTGGATTGCTCTGGCCCAATGCAAAGCATGTGCACTTTTTACCCATGTAGAGATAGGGAGCTCCTTTACATCTCCAAACTGAGCTTAGCAGGAAGGGAAGTGACAAGTCGGTGGGGTTAGGGGGCAGGTGAGGGTGGGGTTTGAAGGAAGGTAGAGATGAGGTTGGGAGGAGGTGATGGTTGGGTTAGGAGCAGGTGTGGGGTGAGGGGTAGATGAGGGTGGGGTTAGGGAAGAGATGGAGGTTGGGTTGGGGGAAGGTGAGAGTGGGATTAGTGAGAGATACTCAGGGTTAGTGGGAGGTGAAGGTGGGGATGGAGGTGAGGGTGGGGTTGGGGAGGTGGGTGTTAAGTTGGGGGAGGTGAGGGTGGAGTTAGTGGGAGATGAGAGTGGGGTTAGGGAGGTGAGAGTGGAATTGGGGAGGTGAGGGTGGGGTTGGGAAGGTGAGGGTGGGGGATTGGGGGGTGAGGGTGGGGTTGGGGAGGTGGGTGTCAAGTTGGGGGAGGTGAGGGTAGAGTTAGTGGGAGATGAGAGTGGGGTTAGGGAGGTGAGAGTGGAATTGGGGAGGTGAGGGTGGGGTTGGGAAGGTGAGGGTGGGGGATTGGGGGGTGAGGGTGGGGTTGGGGAGGTGGGTGTCAAGTTGGGGGAGGTGAGGGTAGAGTTAGTGGGAGATGAGAGTGGCGTTAGGGAGGTGAGAGTGGGATTGGGGAGGTGAGGGTAGGGTTGGGGGTGAGGGAGGGGTTGGGAAGGTGAGGGTGGGGGATTGGGGTGAGGGTGGGGTTGGAGGAGGTGAGTCTTGAGTTGGGAGGAGGTGAGGGTGGGGTTAGTGGGAGGTGAAGGTGGGGATGGAGGTGAGGGTGGGGTTGGGGGAGGTGAGGGTGGAGTTAGTGGGAGGTGAGAGTGGGGTTGGGGGAGGTGAGAATGGGGTTGGGGGTGAGGGAGGAGTTGGGGTGAGGTTGGGGTGAGGGTGGGATTTGGGAGGTGAGGGTAGGATTGGAGGAGGTGAGGGTGGGGTTGGGGGTGAGGGAGGGGTTGGGAAGGTGAGGGTGAGGGGTTGGGGGTGAGTGCGGGGTTGGAGGAGGTGAGTGTTGAGTTGGGGGAGGTGAAGGTGGGGTTAATGGGAGTTGAGGGTGGGGTTGGGGGGAGGTGAGTGTGGGGTTGGGGAGGTGAGGTCTGGCTTAGAGGGCTGACATAGCTCTGTACATCTAGGAAGTGGGAGGAATCTGGCTCACCTGGAGGAAACCCATGCAGGTCACAGGGAGAACGTACCAACACTTTACAGACAGTGGCAAATTCGAATCCGAATCGCTGGCGCTGTAATGGGAGTTGTATTAACCATTATGCTAACTGTGTCACCCCAAGAGCTTTCAAAATGCAGTTGGATAACACCTGTGGGTGAAACAGTGGTAGGTCTCTGGGGAACAGCAGGAGAATGGTTCTAGTTGGAGTTGCCATGGACAGTCATGATGGGCTGAAAGGCCTCTCTCAATAAACCCAGCCTCACCCATCCCAGTGCCCAGCTTCAGAAGCATTAGTGAGTTCAGAGTAACTGTCAAGCATTCATTTCCCATGTCCCAGCCTCCCATCAGTTCCCTCCACGCCCCACCTCAGGTCCTGAGCACAACTGGGACTGAGCCCCGATGTGTACTCACTGCATGGTCCTGTGCTGCAGCCAGTCCTCATGCTTGCAGTGAAGCTTCTCCAGGTACTCCTTAGAAACTCCCTGCTCCTCCTGCCTTCCTCTCACTTCAAGCCTCTTCATACACACCTGAGGAGGAGCAGAGAGAGGTAGCATCAAAAGCCCTCCCAGCAAATGGATTCCACCCCAAACTCCATCCACAGACTCCCTGTGTCTGAAAAGTACTGGATTCTCCACCCCTTCTCCAACTCATATTACAATCAGCTGGCCACCTGCTCAGCAGCAATCCGCTCTGACTCTGCATAACATCCAGTACTACCAGTCATGGCCAGATTCCCCTCTACCCACTTGCAACCTGCTGCTCCATTTCTTGTTCATCTCTACTCAATATTAAGGAGGGTGAGGGTGAGCCACTTTTACGAAAGACAGTAAAACACACGATGCTGGAGAAACTCAGCAGGTCGGACAGTGTACTTTATTTGCAAGATACAAAATCAATGTTTCAGGCTTGGTCCCTTCATCAAGGTATGAAAAAAATGTTGGCAGGCACCCAAACAAAATGGTGGGGGTTGGAGAGGGGCAAGAAAAAACATCAGTCTCTCCGGAGAAGATCGTCACACATTGCTGCTGGAGTGGGGTCCAGATTTAGATCAATGCTGGAGACTATACAGTTCCAACTCAGGAGGGTGTGTCACTGGAAGGGGAAGCATTTGGTGGTGGTGGACCTCTGGACCTGCTGCCCTTGCCCTAGGAGGTAGTGGTGGGATATTTTGGGAGGTGCTGTGGTGTAGCCAGGGTGAGTAAATGCTGTGCATTTTGTGCTGGAGGGTGAAAGGAGGGAATGTTAAAGAGATGCATGGGCTGCTTTGATAGGGATAATGTCATGGAGTCATTCAGTGTGGAAACTTACCCTTTGGCTCTACTTCTTTACCCCACGCACATTAGCCCCACCTGCCTGTGTTTGGCCCATGTCCTTCTAAACCCATCCTCACCATGTATCTGTCCAAATGTTTCTTAAATGTTGCAATTATACCTGCCTCAACCCCATATTCCCCTCTTGTCCCCTCTCCACTTTCCGCAGGGACCGCTCCCTCCATGACTCCCTTGTCCACTCCTCTCTCCCCACCAATCATCCCCTTGGGACCTACCCCTGTGACTGCAGGTGATGCTCCACTTGCACCCAGACCTCCTCCCTCAGCACCATTCAGGGCCCCAAACAGTCCTTCCAAGTGAAGCAACATTTCATTTGTGAATCTGCAGGGTTCATCTACTGCATCCAGGGGTCCCGCTGTGGTCTCCTCTACATTGGAGAGGCTGGATGCAGACTGGGAGATCGCTTTGTTGAGCACATCTCTGTCCACCTCAATAGCATGGATCTCCCAGTGGCCACTCATTTCAATTCCCCATCCCATTCCCTTGCTGACATGTTAGTCCATGGTCTCAGACTGAGACCACCCGCAAATTGGAGGAACAACACCTCATCTTCAGACTGGGCACTCTCCAACTGGATGACATTAATATCGACTTTTGTTAAATCCACCCCCCTCATTTCATCCCCCCTTCCCCCAGCTCTGTCTCTCCCTTTCCTATCTCCTTTCGCACAAACATGATAAATTCTTACCTTGTCCCTTATCATATCCAATTAACGCTCCCCTTAATATACTTGTTATCACCCATCTCCATTCAATCTCAATAAAGGTCCCAGCCCAAATCGCTGACTGACCATTGACCATGGATGCTGTCTGACCCGTTGAGTTCCTCCAGCAGCTCATTGCTTGCTCCAGGTATTTATGATCGTTGAGTTCTAGTCAATGGTGACCCTCAGACTGTAGATGGTGGGAGAGTCAGCAATGGTAAAGGGTAAGTAATTTCATGAACGTCAGCACCTAAAACATCACAGCACACTACAGGCCCTTCAGCCCACAATTTTGTGCCAAACTATGTAAACCTACTCCACAACAATCTCAACCACACACACACAAAACCTCCTATTTTCCATTCATTCATATGCCTGCCTAAGAGCCTTTTGAATGTCCCTATTGTACCAGCCACCATCACCACCCTGGCAATGCTTTCCAAGCACCCACCACTCTCTGTGTAAAAAACTTACCTTTGACATCTCCCCTAAACTTCCTCCATTCACCTTACAGAAGCTGGTGCTTTTAGAATCAGTCACACAAGTTCACACTAACTATCAAACATCTATTTGTATGAACCCTTTATCCCCACATTCTCATCAACTTGCCCCAGACTCTCCCACTCACCAATGTACTGGGGAAACTCACAGATGATGCATGGCAATATTTATCATGAAGACCTACTGTACAGGGTAAGACGTGACAGGACCATCTAATTTTAATTTTTAAAAATTTAAACATACAGCTCAGAAACAGGCCATTTCGGCCCATGAGTCCGTGCCACCCAATTAGCCTGTACCCTGGTACATTTTGAATGATGGGGAGGAAACCTGAGCCTCTGGGGAAAACCCACGCAGACACAGGGAGAACGTACAAACTCCTTACAGACACTGCGGGATTCGAATCCCAGACCCAATCACTGGTGCCGTAAAGGCGTGGCACCAACTGCTATGCCAACCATGCCAACTGGATTGCACACCATGAAAACAGTCCCTTGGCCCAACTCCTCTATGCTGACCAAGGTGCCTCTCTGAAGCAGTTCCATTTGCCTGCATTTGGCCCATATCCCTCTAACCTTCCCTATCCATGTATCTGTCTAAACATCTTATGAATGTAATTGTGCTATGTGTGAGCTGTCCATCAATGTACAGTAAAACACCAAGAGTCTGTAATTTGATGATTCCATAATGCTGATTGTTATGTCTCTGTGTTGCTTGGGAAACTTTTTAAATAACTTAGAGATGCAAGATTCAAATAACAGAAGAGACTTTACTTACTGATGCCTTCCACCATCTCAGGAAAACGCTGTTCACACACATTCATACATGTACATACACCTCACAGTAGTGAACTACAGTTACTACAGTGAGAAGGATGTATTCTTACGTGATTACAAAATAGTTCACATTATCCTGACTATATAACACTGATGGCTCAGCATCTGGTTCACCACCTGATGTTTACTGTGTTAACTTTCCACTAAACACTGCCCCTGGTTCCTGCACTCCCTTTCCTCTCTCTGGGGCCTGTGTAACATCAAAAACTAATCTATTTAAAGTGTGTTGAGGAATTAGTGAGAAAGGTCATCTGATATTAGATTCTGCAGGGCCTGACCATGCTGAATTATTGGAGTTTTTCTGCACCAAGGATCCCAGCCACATGTTGGCCCAAGTTAGCAGGAATTCCTTATCCAGAGGGATGTGAGTGAAACAGATGAAGTTTGATCCAGCAAACTGAGCTGATGGCTTATCCAGAGAAAGAGCAGGGCCTCACCTCAGGGATTGCTCGAAGGTAGATGATGCCATCCAGTTTGATTTGATTTTCCAACCAGTGGTGTATCCAAGCATGCCAATCCTGGTAAATGACCCACTCAGTTGAACTGATGCAATGGGACTCATACATGTTAGTTGCAAAGACATACCTGACACAGAAAAGGAAAGTGAAGATTGTCAGAGTGTCCCACCCACTGAGTTCATGGGAAAAGTATTGGCTCTTTAAATTTTAAATTCAGACATACAGCACAGAAAAAGGTCCGACCAGCCCATGAGCCGTGCTGCCCAGATACCTCAATTAACCTGCAATCCCCATACATTTTGAAATATCTTGTGTAAGATATTTCAGGCTCATGGGCCACCTTTGAAAGAATCATCAGCTGAAGAATCAAAGACAATGTTAATAAACAGGAATTGAAAATTAAAAACTGTAGTTGTTGGAAAGCAGAAGTATAAACAAAGAATGGTGGAACATGCAACAGGTCAGGGAGCATCTATGAGGAGAGAAATAGAGCATATCTTTCAGGTCAATGGGCGTACATCAGGACAGGGAAAAGTTACAAAGACAATGGAAGTATTGGGTGAAGAGAAGGGGGAGTGGTAGAAGGAACACTGAGAGTGTAACACTCCTCACTGACCCCACCACACCTCAGTATGCCCCATTATTTTTGTCTTTTAAGTGGTAAATCAAAACTACCCCTTTATTATTTATCATCCAAAAGTTATAAGTGCCACATTACTTTACAATTCAGGCTATTCATACGAAAAATAAGTTACAAATTGAAACATAATTATCTCTGTTGATACTGTCAAAACCTTGCGGAGCCAACTGTTCTCGGAGATTCCAAACTGCCCGTGAGCACTGAGTGCTCCTTCTCCAGGGATGAGCAGGTGCATTGGGAGCCTCAAGGCCAAATATACTGAGGCCTGCAGATTTGTCAAAGTGCGGCAGCTGCAGGTGGCCCAGCGATCTGGCCGGCATGGAGGAGAAGGCGACCTGCGGTTGGAGGATGGGGATGTGTGGATGGACGATGATGACCAGGAAGAGGCTGAGCCATTACATGTGCCCTTCCCCTGGGTACCCGAGACATTGCCAACCCGCCAAGTGACCATGAGGTCCCAGACCTGCCAGGAGGACTCCCCACCAGTCCTCCCAAACAGGGAGGTAGCTGAGAATGTGGAGAGAGCGAGTGGATGGGTTTGTAGCCATAACGAGGTCATAGAGAACCAGAACTATTCCACCAAGGAGTTAACAGGGCTGGGTGATAGATATTGCCAGCAACCAGGTGAGCACCTGGCCACATGGCTGCTCCGGCTGTGGGATGAGGGGGTCCATATCCACCTCTCCCATCTAGATGCCGGTGCCCCGGGAAGCCTATCACTGCAGCAGACAGTGAACTACTCCCTGCGAGTGCCGCCCAAAGGGATTGAAGAGAGCACTATCCTGTGATCTTGGCACAAGTACTAGAGTCCTTGATCTCAGGACTCTCTGCCCATGGCTGGACAGTCAACCCATAGAAGGGACAGGCCCAGACGGTCCTCTACTTAGATATTCAATGGCATTCAGGCCAAAGGAACATTCTGTAGGTTGCAAAGAATAACATTTTTAACACTGCGGTGCCCTCCAAAAAACTGACAGCCAGAGCTTTGTCGGCCTTTTAGGCTACTGATGACAGCACATTCCTTGCCTCACCAAGCTGCTACAGCTGCTTTATGCGGTCACCAGAAGAAAGCTACATTCCACTGGGGTCCTGAGCAGCACCTCCCACTGAAGCCGCTTTGAACACCAGCTCCTGATGTGCTATCTGGCGCTCCTTGCCACAGAGCCCCAAAGTGCTGCTGAGACTGTAGTACTCCGGTCTCACCTTCCCATCATGTGGTGGGTCAAATCTGCCAATGACACACACAAAGAGGGCCGCACCCAGCATTGTAAAATGAAGGTGGTACATTGCGGACTGGACCAAGGCTGGGGCAGAGGGGTCAGCAGGCGTTATAAACAAGTTATGTCCCTTCCCAAGAGAAAAGGTCCCCTTCCCGAGGTTCCTGACATACATCCCTTTCCTGTATCCTGGGGCAGCCACTTAACTCCCTCAATAAATAGCAGCAATAGATGTACAAACGGCTCGAGTCCTTGGAAGAATGGAAGGCAACTATGAAAAGCAGTAGCCCTACACCCTGCCAATGGTAAGACCGTGACTCAAGAAGGGGGGGGGTGGGATTTATTCAGCTTGCGGAGCTGGCTGTGGTAGCGCTCATAATTAAAGAAATTATGGGTCCACACTGTATCTATACGGACTCATGGACAGTGGCAAACGGGATGGCAGTGTGGATGGCCCACTGGCACAAGGTGGGGTGGGAGATTCACAGCCGCCTGCTTTGGGGCCAGCAGCACTGGAAATGCATCTGAGAGCAGGCTGGGCAGAGGGTGCTCACAGTCCACCACGTGGACGCCCATACGAATAGGGACACGGCAGCACAAATCTGCTCAGTCTCCACCCACTCCAACAATAGAGACTCCAGTGCCCTGGCAGCATGGGCACAAAGGAAGAGCAGCCATCTGGGGTGTGATGGCATGTGACAGTGGGTGGAAGGCTTAGGGGTGGCTCTTACTCATGACGAGGTGCTGACAGTGGTGGATAATTGCCCTTTCTACCAGCAGACTAAACACAGGGCTGGCTGATGGGTATACTGGGGTGCATCCGTCATGGCATGGGAGCAGGCCAAGTCTGGCAAGTAGACTATGACAGCCCCCTCCCACACCAAAATAAAAAGAGCTTCCTCCTGACTATGGTGGACACCTTCTCCAGTGTCCTGGATAAGATGTCCTGTGAGAGGGCCAACCAAGACAACTCCATCTGAAGTATCTCTCCTCCATTTATAGAATCACATGGGAGGTATAGTCTGATCAGGGCTCACACTTTAAGGGGGCCAAAATACAGAATTGGGCAGTAGAGGCTGGTATCTTGTGGCTACTGCACATCCCCTACCACCCACAGGCATCCAAACTCATAGAAAGGATGAATGATCTCCACAAACAAAAACTGCGCATGCTGACACATGACCCCACATTGAAGGGGTGGCTCAGTGTGATGCAAGAAGCAGTGGACCATTTAAACTCACACCACTCTGGACGGGGCGGGGGGGGGGGGGTGTCCCATTTTCACAACATCTGACCTCTTCAGACCTACAGAAAACAGATGAGGTCAACCTGCAGGATCTTGTAGTACAGGGTCCACCTAAAAAGGGGGAATTAATTGCATGCAGACCAGGAAACACACCATGGATTGCAATCCCAGGAGAAACGTCATTGACGTGCCAACACATTAACAGACTCTCCAAAAGAGAGTGAAATATTCTCACCCACCCACTCTGCAGGCTGTCTACACTTCAAGCTCAGCACGACGGAAGACACAACATCGAGACGCCGGAGTGCCACCACTTCAGAATGCTGCACTCTCATCACTGCTTCTGACGGTCTTCCACCCATCTCTACCAGTCAATGGCAGCAGCTTGTATAGACCCTTGTACATTGTAACCTTTCGGTAAAGATGGTGTTCCTCTGCTTCCCCCATAACACCATTTCTAATAATTCCCCATGGGGCGAGTGCTTCAGGAACCTTTCTCAAAAATACTCTTAGTTTGGACAAAGCACAGTGAGTCCATCAAGGGAGCAAGAACACAGTGAGAAAATAAACAGGAATGGCACCAGAATGTAGCCCAAAAAATGGGGATGTTCCCAGGGAAGTACTGGCATGCCCTGGATGTACACCTGCCAGGCCAATCTCTGCTTCCCCACAGAATGACACAGCGGTGGACATCTGGGCTGTGTGCCTCATAACGATGGGGGAGCGCCTGGATGGATAGCCAATGTGCGAGAGGCGCTGGTCAAGGAAGGGCAATGGCACTGGAAGGATGGCCTTGCACTGCCTGCTCGCAGAAGGAGGTGGTGGCACTGGTGCTAATGTTGGTGGCAAAGGTGCACATACATGCCAGAAAATTCAGAGAGACCACGTATACAAACCACCCTCTCTCACTAGAGAGCAGCACCCTGCACACAACAGCTCTGTTCGGTCAGAGGAGAGCTGGTAGAGTGTAGTCATTTTCAGAAACATCACCTTCCTCTGCTGATGTGCCTTGTCCCTCATTTTAGAGGCACTTGCATTAGCACGCTTTTTATTGTACATTTTGATTTGTGTAGTTTATGCAAATTACATTTAGTATAAGTATCATAACCTGTCAATCGAAGATTTCTTTCTTTTTATTTTGTTAACCATTGTACAAAATGTTTGTTGTTCACATTTGTAGATTATTGGAGAGTGGCGTGACTTCTGAGGGGTGGGATATAGTGTAGATTGTGGCCTCTCCATCTGGAACCTAGTGGGAATGTGGATTGTGGAGGATCATGTGACCTCTCCGTCTGGTCCTGGTGGGAATGTGGATTATGACGGGTCATGTGACCTCTCCATCTGGAACCTAGTCAGAAGTTGTATCACCTGCCAATGAAGGTTGGACTCTGCCAACCCATTTATTGCACACCTGACCACTGACCTCTTTAAATCACTTACTGATGACCTGGGCCAGACTCCCCGGCTCATTGCACTTTAAAAGCCTAACACATGAAGCAGATCATCCTCTTTACTCCTTGGTCCTGACTATGAATGCTGCTCCTCGCCAGGTTGCGATCTGTTGACATCGCTGGAGGAGTTTTTGGTAAGGTGCGTTCTACCCTTAGAGCGGGACAGTGGTATTATGTGGGACTACTTACCATTGAGCCAGACCCCATTGGTACATGGAATCGGGAGTGGGTGTTGAAGTCTCTGTATTGTAAGATTGTGCTAGTTTCCAAATATTACTGCACGTGTATAATAGAGAGAGAGAGAGAGAGAGAGAGAGAGAGAGAGAGAGAGAGAGAGAGAGAGAGAGAGAGAGAGAGTAGGTGGCCACAGATATCGGAGGTTGCTGTATCTGATGTGAACGCCTATATTGTTTTAGTATCAAATGCTGTTTTGTGTCTTCTCCATTACGATTTTGCATGTGTGCAATAAAGATCATCCTTGGTTTGTTTGCCTGTGTCTGGACTCGATTCTCTGTTAACCCACCGATCATGATTTAATACCACATAACACACTTGAGGTATCTGATGCCACCCACTTTGATTTGATTTCCAAACCAGTGATGTATCCATGCATGCCAACCCTAGTAAAATGATCCACTCATTGGTCTAGTCTGTTGGTTTTTCATAAATATGCCAGATGCGCCTCTTCTTCCATACCGGGTGCATAAAGATGAGGAGCGTGAGGTTGAATTCAGTCAGAACGAGGAGCATGCAAGCAGGAGCAGCATCTTCACACACTTCATATCGCCATGAAACAGTCTCAATCAAGCCGCTGAAATGACAGTCGGCTGGTGATTCCATGAATCACCTCAACATGTGACTAGGCCCACTGCCTTCGCGTTTCATAGGCAAATCATGGATCTCCCTCCCATTTTCACACACCCTGGAATGGCTGTGGTGCTATCACTCCCCACCATTACTTTTGTGCATTTTCCAACTGTGATAGCTAGGGAAAAGTATCATGACAGCATCAGGTCTTCCAGTCGTTGAAGTCGCTGGCCCAGCATGACTCCTGGGGCCCAGGTCTTTCAGAAGAAGGGTCAGCCATATTTATGAAAAATGGACTAGACCACTGCATAAAATTATAGTCTACAAAAGGAGAGGGCAAGTGTCATGTTGACTGAAGTCATGCTAACTCAATCCTCCTCAGAGCCACATCCCGTATTCCCTATGTTGAAACAAAAGTCCAAGATGTGAGTCCTTTATCTGGATGATGAGATAGCAGAGTGAAGAATACAAATCCCCGGATGCTTCATGAACTGGCTCCCTGGCCACCTTCCAAAGCCTTCCAAACTCCTCGAAGGCGAACCTGAGGCTTCCAGGTCTTTGAGTCGCCATCGAAAATTCATGAACTACCAGCTGCTGAGTTAATCAGTGGTGGGGCCACCCATGTTAAGCTTTTAATGAACAAATTAGATGAAAGGTAGCAGTTCCACAGTGGAGTGAATCCATCCTAGCAACTTCCAGCTTATTGCTTGAACTACGTATTGGAGACAGCAGAGCTTTACTCACAAGCAGCAGACTTCTTCTGAACAAGAAGTGTGCCCGAGTACTCCCGCACCCCCACACAAAACCTCCTTTCAATTCAAATCCCATTTCTGCCGTTTGAATCATGTAACTTTCTCCACTTTCCCAGCAGTGCAGACTGTGACCTCTGCACCATCACTCTCACAACATCATGCTCCCTTAGTACTGTTGGAGAAGGCCAGTGTTATCTCAGAACATAGTATGAGCCTGTAACTTCCAGACTCACTGGTGTTACTGTGTTCACTGTGCATTTTATTGCCTTCCTTTGACTGTGGAAAGCAGGTAAATACTCACTGTGTGAAGGCAGTCTGTACCTGTCACTGTAGAGGGATCGCTCAAAAAACTGAATGGGTTGTGTCGAGTTTCTCAGCTTGTCACTGACCGACTGCAGCTGTGAACGTGTTCTGCTCAGGCAGGCGTAGTGCTGGAAAGTGTAGGACCAACGTTCCGGCTTGTCGTACATCATCTGCAGGAGGTTGCCTCCACTCTTCTGCGATGTGGTCAGCTCCTTCAACAGTTTGGGTAAACAGCAGTAAAAAGCAAAAAGAAACCAATGCATCTTCCAAGCCATGTCGATCCAAAATTAACAAGCTCCCCCCTCAGATGCCACACGGCATCGCACACCAGGAAGGTTGACACATTCAAGAGATGAGAGCCTTAGATAATATATTCTCTGCTCTGACCCTGCTGAGATGTGAAGATCAACTCATCATCCTGACCCATGTTCAACCAACACCCACAACCATCTGCTTGTTGTTCATTCCTGAGTGCAGGAACTTATTCTGCAAAAGCTTATTCTTCATTACATTTCCAACAGGGGACCAGAACTACACCATCCATCCTCTGTAAAGTTTGTTGGGATGTCTGATACTTGTGAAAGTCACCTTATAAAGTGCCTTCATTGGTCAAGTGGCTGAGTATAGGAGCAAAAACACTGATGAGACCACACTTGGTGTATTGTACCCTCTGGTCATCCAGGTATGGGAAGGAGAGAACTCAGCTGGAAAGATTACAGAAAGACTCATGAGGATTTTAGTAGGATTGGTGGCTTGACTAAGGAAGTTGGAAAGGTTGGACTTTTCTCCCTGGAGCATTGGAGGCTGATGGGTGATCTTAAAGAGGTTTATAAAATCATGAGGGGAATAGATAAGGTAAGCAATCATAGCCTTCTTCCAGGGTAAGGGAATCCATTTGCAACCTTTTTTTTTTGGCTATGACCCCCTTAGGATTCTGCTCAAAGTTTATGGCCTCCTTTCCCTGTGAAGTAAGCAAGTTTTGGTTTCTTTTGTACTTCTCTCCTTCCAGACAACATGAAAAACAACAAATATTTATGCTAAGTTAGGCAAAAAGAAAACAAGGCTTTTACTTAATGTGTTGTATTCCCCCCTAGTGGGGAGGGGAGGGTGGGTGAGGTTGTAGAGACCCCCCCCCTTGAGAATGATTGATCTAGAGGGCATAGATTTAAGGTGAGAGGGGATTTAACACAGAGGGTAGTGGGTGTGTGGGACGAGCTGCTAGAGGAAGTGGTGGTGTACAACAGCATAGTTTGAAGGACATTTAGATGGGTACATGGATAGGAAAAGTTTTGAGGGGTTTGGGCTGAACACAGGGGAATGGGACCAGCATGGGATGACACCTTGGTCAGCATGGTTAAGCTGGACAACTGCACTTGGTTCTGTGCTGTCATGCAATGTGACCCAATGACATTCCTTTGTTCCTTCCCCAGAGCTCAATCACATCAACTCAAACCCCCACAGGGGGATAAGGGGAGCAGGAATGGGAACACACCACTTCACCCACCCCACCTCCTAGAAATACACCTCCTCGCTCACCCTTTCCCCAGCTGGGAACGCGCCGGCACTTCCTTCAGTGTCACTGGGTCTAAACCCCGGAGCAGCATCATGGCAGCACCTCCTGCAGGAGGACTATGGTGCTACAAGAATGTAAGGAACCATCACCTTTGCTAGGGCAACTACCAATGAATACAGTCTTTACCAATAATCCCCAGATCCCCAAAAAGGTTTGCAGACTTCTGGGCACTTGTAAGTATTTGATGACAATTTATGTAAACAATAGACTTCATTCTCTTCTCTGATAAGTAACAGGCCCTTCCGGCCTATGCGCCTGCATCCCCTAAATACACCAATTAACATACAATCCCATACATTTTGAAAGGAGGGAGGTAATCAGAGCACCTGGAGGAAACACACACAGACACAGGGTGAATGTACAAACTCCTTACAGATAGCACCAGATTCAAACCCAGGTTACTGGCACTGTTACAGTGTTGTCCAGGAGTAATTCCCTTCCTGCTAAAAATACCCTCAGGCCAGAAAATGTAGAGTTAGATCCATCAAGATAGAAGAAACAAACGCATTGGAGAAACTCAGCAGGTCACGGAAGTAGCATTCAGGAGAAGTAAAGGGTAACCAACATTTGGGGCCTCTGCTCTTCATTGGGATTCTTGAAAAACAGGTGGGGGAAAGAGAGAGGAGAAAAGAGGATAAAGGGGAAGGGGAAGGAGCACAGCCTAACAGGAAAGAAGTAGATGCAGGTGGAAGGGTAGAAGAGAAAGAAACTGAGAAGTGATAGGAGGAGAGGACAGAGAGTAGCTCTCTGATAGGAAAAGAAAGGGAAGGGGTGGAGAGTTGGAGGAAAGGAGACAGGGGGATAGAGTAAGACAGAGACCAGAGGAGGGAATTAACAGCCATTGGAGAAGTCGGTTAATGCCGATGGTGGGAGTGCCCAGACGAAATATAAGGTGTTGTTCCTCCAAATACCAGGTGGCCTCGGTTTGGCAGTGCTGGCATCTACTCTCCCACCTGTCAGTGCAACCTCATCTGATACACGGTTGATATATTCTCATGAGATAACATCGAGTGACATTTGAATTTCCGAAAGCTATCACCTATGGTGGGAAAAGACAATCAAACAGACCAAGAAAACCTTAGGGGCTTGTGAAACAGATTGCTAGAGGATTGGATGGGCATTTTAAATTATTCCCCCACTACCTGAAAGACTTGGAGAGGCAGACCCCTCGTCACATCAGGATGTGGGCTCAATGAGCAGTGACCTGCAGGGCTACAGACCCAGAGCAGGAAGATGGGATCAGGCTGGGGCTCTGTCTTGCACAGTGGCTTCCTTGTGCATTGTAGGTCAGAAGCAGTAGAAGGCCATTCAGCCTTCAACATGGATCTAGCATTCAACCATGGTGAATCTATCCCAACTGAAATGAATTGTGTTATTGTCATGCTAAGAAGCTCCACTTCCCCACAGTTCCCAAATTCTTCTGCCTGTTGCCACAAGAAATCTGTCAATCTTAGACTTGAAAATACCCTAAGGGTGAAGAGAATCCTTCCCACCTTAGCTCCAGAGAAGAGATGATTGAAAAGTGTTAGGTACCTCAGAGTCTTCGTAGTCAGTTTCTGAAACATCACACCACCGAGCGATAGGCTCCAAAACCACATCCCAGTCTTCGCTTGCTTCTCTCAGTATATGAGCCAATGTTGACTTTCCTGCAGCTGCAAAATTGTTTTATTGACAAAAAATCTTTTGTTTAAACAAGTGATACTGAGGTGAGTGGAACTAAATGGTGGGATAGGATCAAGGGGCTGAATGATGATGAGTCCCATTGGAAAGAGGAACACAGACAGACTTTGGAACTGGAATCATTTTGACAGCTTCTAGAACATCAGCAAGGGTGAAGGGTTATGAATGGAAGGATGTAAAGGGTTAGCTTGCTGCAGAGTAGGTGGTGGTGACATAACCACCAGCCTACTGCAGGGGGCAATCTCTGTACCTGCAGGAAGACCACTTAAGGGGCTGATTCCACCTGGCTGGCTGTCAGTCAGCCGACCTGAATATAAACCTGAGTCAGCCCCTCCTGAGCCCGTCACACAGGGAGCCACCAAGGCTTGAACTGGTGTTCAGACTTTTACTGGAATAAAGCCTGTTGTACAGTCTTTGAGTTTTGTGTTTGCTTGCTGCTACCATGGAGAATTTTCTGACGATGGAGCTTGGAGATTAACTCCCAACACTCGGATGCTCAGGCATGCTTCGAGATCTGGAAGGACGCGATTGAAGCAAACATAGGCTGAGGTGATCAACACCAACCAGAAATGGCTCATGGTGCTCCATTAAGGACTGCACGGACTATGAACCTGCAATGGCCATCCTGGAGAGCATGTACAAGCCCCCAACAAACGTAGTCTACACCTGGTATCTGCTCAGCATCAGGTCCCAGCAGCCAGATGAGATGGCAGATGTCTATCTGGGGGCCCTTCATGAGGTAGCTCGCCCGTGCCTGGCCGAGACCGAGTGACCAAAGGGGAAGTGGAGTGAATGATCCGGGACACCTGTGTGTGAGGGCTGCACTCGAGGAGTTCCCGTAAAAAGCTGCTGGAGGAAAACATTTCCTCACTTACCAGGACAATGAAGGTAGTCTGCTCCCTGGAGGCTGCAGCTTATCATTCAGAGATCTTCGATGCTCGACTCCCCCAACCCCCGGCCTGGCAGATGCAAATGACCGCTGTCGCCGAAGGGCCCTACATGGAGAAGATTATCGCAGCTCGCCTCTGTGAGTACTGTGGGTCTCGGGGTGGGTCGGACAGGCGATCCCACAAAGGCTGCCCAGAGAGGAACTCGTACTACTCCTGATGTGGGAAGAAAGGCCACTTCGCCAAGGTGTGCCTTTTCAGGCCCGTCGAGAGCACTGCGGCCCTCCGCAATCAGCTGGGGGCTCTCCCGAATGCCGCCACATGGGAGGACTGGGCGACACCATTATTTGCCCCGCCACTTCTGCCTGCACTATCGACGTCACTTCCAGCCCAGCCACCGACCTGCACTGCTGCAGTGTGCTCGCTCCGGGCGCCACCATCTTCCTCCAGCTGACTTCTGCCTGCACCGCTCACTCGGATGTCGTCAGCTCCCGCTTTGCTGCCGGTTGTGTCGCCCAACCGCACCAAGGCCACGTGTGTCCACCGGACACCATCACCTTGGGCCAGTCGGGCCCCGACTGCACATCAACGGTATGATGTGGTCAACATGGGTGCATACCCAATTGCCCACCTGACACACCCCATGCCCTGGAAGGAAGCCCCTGGCTACTCGCCACATCCTTCGGGGAGCAGCGACTCAGACCTCAAGACAGTCCTAGCATCCACTGCTTTAAAAAGAGACATTCCCCATGGACTCGGGTGCTCAATAATGGACATCACCGTCAATGGGAAGGTAACAAAATGCCTGTTTGAAAGCAGTAGTTTTGAGAGCTTCATGCACCCGAACGTGGCCCGGACACTTAAGCTCAAAATCTATCCCACAAACATTTCCATCACTTTCACTGCCCAGGATTGCTCCATCATAGCCCTCGGGCACTGCTCAGTAGAGGTAACAGTGGGGGGGGGGGGGGGGGGGGAGAGGCGATCATACCAAGGGTTCAGTCTCCTGTTTATGCGCCAGCTCTGTGCCCCAGTCCTCTTAGGGCTGAACTTCCAGTGCCCCTTTCCCCCACTCACACTCCATAGCACACAGCCCTGCAACTGCCCCCAATCTACGTGCAGCCTCTCCATGCTACGGGTAACCCCTCCCACCCTCTTCAACTACCTTAAGTCAGATTACAAGCCCATAGCTGCCAAGAGCAGGTGTTATTGCACGGCCGACAGGGCCTTCATTAAGGCAGAAGTGAAGCGGCTTCTGGCAGAAGGTATCATAGAGTCCACCACTAGCCCCTGGAGAGCCCGTCCTAGTGGTAAAAGGGGGTTGTAAACTAAGGATGGTCATCAATTATTGCCAGACCATAAACCGACCAGTACACCCAACTGGACACCTACCCCCTGCCCAGAATAGCTGGCATGGTCAATGAGATAGCCCGCTATAAGGTCTTCTCAATCATTGACCTAAAGTCGGCCTACCACCAGCTCCCTATCCACAACTGGGATAAACCATATACTGCCTTCAAGGCAGATGTACGCCTCTACCAGTTCCGCTGGGTCCCGTTTGGGGTCACCAACGGGGTCTCTGTTTTCCAGCGGTAAGACAGACTGGTACAACCTAAGAGTGGCCTTCCCGTACTTGGACAATGTCACCATCTGCAGCCATGACCAGTAGGACCAATTAACAACCTGGAGAGATTTATCTCGATGACCGAGGAGCTGAACCACACTTACAACAAAGAGAAGTCATGTTCAGCACCACCCTCCTCGCCATCCTAGTGCACATCGTGGAACATGGTGTCATTGGTACTGACCCAGAACGCATGCATCCACTAATGGAACTGCCCCTCCCCCATAAGCTCAAGGCCCTCCACAGGTGCCTTGGGCTTTTCTCCTATTACTCCCAGTGGGTCCCCCGTTTCTCGGACAAGGTCTGCCCACTGGCCCAAGCCACCACCTTTCCCTTCCCCCCGAGGCGCAAGCTGCTTTCACTCACATCAGGCAGGACATCGCCGATGCCACGATGCATGCTGTAGACGAGGACACCCCATTCCTCTGATGTTGCTCTTGGAGCCACCCTCAACCAAGGTGGGGGGGGGGGGGGGTCGACCCGTGGCCTTTTCCAGGACCCTCCACTGTTCCAAGCTCGGGCACTCCGCCATTGAAAAGGAGGCCCAGGCGATCGAATAAGTGGTGTGCCACTGGTGCCACTACCTGGCAGGCAGGAGGTTCACCCTCTTCACTGACCAGCATGCAGTGGCATTCATGTTCAGCACCACCCACAAAGGCAAGATCAAAAATGACGAGATCTTGCCCTGGAAAGTCGAGCTGGCTACGTTCAGCTACAACATCCAGTATAGACCAGGGAAGTTCAACGACCCAATGCCTGTCCCGGACCCACGCCACTGTGCAGTCCGACCAACCGCAGGAGCTGCACAACACCCTTTGTCACCTGAGCGTCATGCGCCTGTACCGTTTCATCGAGTCCTGGAACTTCCCCTTCACCGCCCAAGAAGTCAGAATCATGGCCGAGTCACGCAGGGTTTGTGCCGCCCGCTACAGGCCCACATCATCAAGGCCACTCAGCCCTTCAAACGGCTTAGTATCGACTTCAAGGGCCCATAAACAAAATGTCTATTTCCTCACAGTCATAGACGAATACTCCCATTTTCCTTTCGCCATCCCTTGCCCTGACACCTCCACAGCCACCGTTATCAGGGCACTGATGCAGATCTTCACCATGTTCGGATACCCAACCTTCATCCACAGTGATCGGGGGTCCGGCTTCATGAGTGAGGAGCTGCACCAGTACCTGGTAACACGAGGCATTGCGGCTAGTCATACAACTAGCTACAATCTGAGGGGTAATGGGCAGATGGAGCGCGAAAACAGGGTGATCTGGAAGGCAATCTTCCTGGCCCTGAGGTCCAAAGCTGGTCTATTGCCTACTGGCAAGAGGCCCTCCCCGAGATGCTCCATGCCATTAGGTCGCTCTTGTGCACGGCTACTAATCAAACACCTCACGAGTGCCTTTACTCGTTCCCCAGGAAATCGGTGACTGGGGTCTCCCTTCCAGCTTGGCTCACATCTCTGGAACTGATGCTCCTACGCAAACACGTGCAGACCTACAAGTCTGACCCTCTGGTTGAGCAGGTGCACCTCCTCCACGCCAACAAGAACTACACCTATATCAGGTATCCCAGTGGTCGTGAGGACACCGTCTCAACCAGGGAAGTAGCACCAGCAGGGCCCCCCCCAGCATCACGACTAGCCAGTCCAACCTCCCCACCATGGGTAACCTTAGCCCACGCAGGATCCGGGGGCCGACCTCCTCCCTCCGCCCCTCCAAAGAACTCAACTCCTGGCCCACCTGGCCACCCCCACCCCCATAGACAGACATACAGGTAGACACCATGCTGCCCACACCGACGCCTGCCACGGCTACGCTGGATCAAGCCAGCCTTCAGGCACCAACCACACCCTCTCCGACCTTTGACCAGAAACCAACCCTGCGGCGGTCCCAGAGACTCTGATGGCCGCCAGTCCATCTGAATCTGTAAATACCACCCGCTACCGTTTACACACCTCCCCCCCAGGTCAATTTTAAGGGGGTGAATGTGGTGATATGACCACCAGCCTTCTGCAGGGGGCGATCTCAGTGACCTGCAGGAAGACCACTTAAGGGGCTGACTCCACCTGGCCGGCTGTCAATCAGCCAACCCAAATGTAAACCTGAGACAGCCCCTCCTGAGCCAGTCACACAGGGAGCTACCAAGGCATGAACTGGTGTTCAGACTTCTACTGGAATAAAGCCTGTTGTACAGCATCATGGGCTGAAGGGCTTGTCAGACCTTCCAGCTTCCTAGTGGGAGGAGGGACGGATGGGACCAAGGTGAAAGGATGGAATCAAGACAGGAAGACGTTTGGTGGGGCTAGAACAGGGGTGAGAAGCCAACGGGAGGAAGGATCCTGCTGCAGAAAGTACTGAGAGTTACTGAGCAGACCAGGGAGTTCACAGCTGCCCCATTACTCACCTATATTCCCCTCAATGGAGACCTTCCTGGGGATGTGGTTGCAAGTGTTTACCCTAATCCGTTTGGAAGGAGGCACCGCCATGTTGGTGTTTGAGGACCGAAGAACTCTGTTTTGTTAGGTTGTACTGGTGCAATCAGATGATAAATAAACTTAAAAATTGGGGAACCTCTGAGAACGTGAGAGTCTCAGACAACAGATGTGCTCTCTCTCTCTCTCTCTCTCTCTCTCTCTCTCTCTCTCTCTCTCTCTCTCTCTCTCTCACACACACATACACACTCACACATCTTCTTTTATTCTATCTTTTTGTCATCTTTCTCTCTAGCTCTTTCTCTCATCTCACTCTCTCTATCTCTCACCTGTTCTTTGACTATTACTCTCTCTCACCTCTTCTGACCCCCTCTCTCTCACACCTTCTCTTACTCTCTCTCTGCCTGCCACTCTCAGTCTCTCTTTCTCAATCTCACTCTTTCTGTCTCTTTCTCTCACACACATACACTGTCTCCTTCACATACTCTCTCTCCTCTGCCTTTTCTCCCTCTGTTTCTCTCTCTCACACACATATATACACACAAACACAACTTTGTCTCTCTCTCACGCACTCTGTCTCTCTTCACATCCACACTCTCTCCTCTCTATCTCCTTTCTCCCTGTCTCTCTATTTGTCTCTGTCTGTCTCTTCCCTCTCTCACACATAAAGCCTTTTTGTATGTCTTTCTTCTCTCTCTCTCACACACACGCGCGCAAACATACACACACGCACACAAATTCAGACCAAGCACTTCAATGATTGTCATGAGAACAAATCATTATCACCGCTTCAAAACCACTCCTCAAATTTTTTTCTGACGTCAGGTAGCAGATGTTCAAACCCATTAGGATAGAAACTGCAGCAAACCACACTGACAACTGGCATGGCCCTCCCAAGGCACTGAAACCCCAGAGAGTGAGTGGAAGCATTCACAACAGTGGAGACTTTGAAGGGTGTTGGGGCAATGTGGGTTTGCTCAGAGATATGGTCAAGGACCAACAAACCAGATGGAGATATCTGTGTGCACACTGCTTAGTAAACAAGTTCACTGGTCACCAGGTGGTTTTAAAGCAGTTTATGTTAAAGACTTGCACTTAAATAGCAACGTTCAGCAGGATTGTGCACAGAACAGTGTCAGGCAATAGGTCCCCAATCTCCCAGGTCATCTGTTATTCAAGTCATAGAGTTGTAGAGTACACAAACAGACCTTTCAGCCCACTGTGCATATACTTACCATCATACCGATCCAAACTAATCTCTCTTTCCCACATTAGTTCCATGTCCCTCTGTTAATTCATGGACCTGATCAGATGCCCATTAAATGTAACTTCTGTTCCTGCCTCCACCACCTCCTCTAGCAGCTCACTTAAAAAAAAATTAGAAGTATAGCTTGGTAATAGGCCCTTTCGGTCCATGAGCCACACCACCCAAATACATCCATGTGATCAATTAACCTACTAACCCTGTACATCTTTGGAACATGAGCGGAAACTGGGGTGGCTGGAGGAAACCCACACAAGGGAGAACGAACAAACAACAAACTCCTTACAGAGAGCAGTGAACCCGGATCGGAGGCACTGTAATAATGCTGCACTATAACACTAACCATGCATCATTCCAGACATCCGCTACCTTATGTGAAGCATTTACCCCTCAGATCGAAGAAAAATAGAGGATTATGGGTATGAGGTCAGGAAAAATTAGGTCAGCACAACATTGTGGGCTGACGGACCTGTACTGAGCTGTAATGTTTCATGTTGATCCCCTTTAAAGCTCTTCCCTTTTACCTTAGGACCACTAGTTTTGGACAACCCTACCATTGTAAATAGGCTCTGGGTATCTATCCTCTCTGCCTCTCATCATTTTATACACCTCTATTAGGACACACTTTTGTATCCATTTTTCGATGGAAAACAGACGTGGCCTATCTAATCTCTTGCCATAAAATTCAAAGTTCAGATTTATTGTTAGAGTACATACAATGCTGAGTTTCTCTTTCCTGAGGGCGAGGCAGAATTTCTACTTATCAATAATGCAAACAACTGCACTGAAGGAAAGATGCATATACAAAAGAGAGAAAAGAGTAAACAATGAAAGAAGTGTAAACAAACTGAGGGTGCCTTACAGAAAATAAATATTAAACGTATATTAAATAATGTGCAAAGTAAGAGTCCTTAAACGAGTCTCTGATCGAGGAGTCTGATGGTGGAGGGGGAGCAACTGTTCCTGAACCTGGTGGTGTGAGCCTTGTGGCATCTAGACCTCTTTCCTGATGGCAGCAGTGAGAACAGAGCGTGTGCTGGGAGGTGTAGATCCTTGATGATTGCTACTCCTCTCTGATGGTAGCGTTCCCTCTAAATGTTCTCGATGGGCTCATCGAGTCCATGCTGACCAGCAAACACCCACTTTTGCACAAATCCTGTTCTAACCCATTTTATTCTCCCCACATTCCCATCAACCCATACAAGGAGGCTTTTCTACTGTGGTTGGGTGAGTCAAAAATGAGAGGACATGGGTTAAGGGTGAAAGGGAAAATGTTTAAAGGGAACATTAGGGGGAACAACTTCATGCAGAGAGTGGTGAGAATGTGAATGAGCTGTCAGATGAAGTGGTGAATGACGGCTTGATTTTGACATTTAAGAAACATTTTGTTATATACATGAATGGGAGGGGTATGGAGGGATATGGTCCGGGTGCAGGTCAATGGGACTAGGCAGAGTAGTTGGCACAGACTAAATCGGTTGAAGGGTCTGTTTCTGTGCTGTAGTGTTCTAAAAACACCCCTCCCCCCCCATTCAAGACTCTTAATTAAGAGTTCTGATCTGCAATATCAACATTTCTTTCTTTCTCTCTCTCGAATGCTGCTCAACCCATTGAGTTCCCCTCGCATATTGTGGTTTGCTCCACATTCCAGCATCGACAGTCACTTGTGTGCCACTAACTACCACCTCCCACCCACTGATTCTAATGTTCACACACATTAGGGGTAATTTACAGCGGACAGTTAACCCATCGACCTGCATGTGTGGAAGGAAACCGGAAGACTCCGGGGGAAAAACCCACATGGCCAAAGGGTAAACATGCCAACTTCACACAGGCAGTGCTGGAGGTTGGGATTGAATGACTCTGGAGTCATGAGATTGCAGCTTAACCACTGCACTACCCCACACGGGCTTCACCAAGTGGAAGCACCTGTCCTACATCACAACATAATTTCCAAGCCCTTGATGGTCACCTCAGCCTTCTAGCTCTTCCTGCAGTTAAACCACGTCAGTGTCCCATGATGCAAGTTAACCACAGACTAACAATTTTTTAATGTTTACAAAGTAAATGATTTTACAAACCACAGTTGACAGTAAAAACTGACAACAGTATTAACATTGCAGCTGCAGCATTATTTGTACATTATCAGGCAAAAGCAGTTCCAATATCCTGGCCATGCACCAACTGCTCTGATGAAGCTGAGGTACTAACTCTGATTCTGCCCCACAGATGCTGCCTGACCTGTGGAATGCTTCCAGCATTTTAAGCTTTACTTCACATTTCCAATATTTGCAGCATTTCTGGCTTTTGAAAATTATTTTTCATCTTCAACAACTTAAGGTTACTTTTGCACCATCATCCTGCAAAAAACACCATTCATTTAAAGTTCATAAAATCAACTCAGGAAAATAAATTCCCTGATATAATCCCTTTGGTAGCCAGAAATGTTTTTTTTTAAATGGGCAAATAAGAGGGTATTTAAACCAAATTTTTGTCTATGCTTCCTATTGTGTTGGAACTGAAAGGCTATAACTGAAATCTGAGGGGTTCCAGGTGATTGTTTGTTAAACCCTCTAATCCAGAAATATCTTATCAGAGCCGTTACAGTATGTGCTCAGAGTTGAACAGGAACGTCTGCAGATGCAGTGACTGTGGTGCAATGCTGTATTGTGTATTTGCACAGTACGTGCTCAATTGCATCACAAAAATCTTGTAGCAGCAAACTCAGTTGATTTGCCTGAGTGCATCCCATTTTCAGGGGTAAAACATTAACATTTGCATTGGGTGTGCAAACCGTTAAGGATGGGGAAATCTACAATGAATAATTAATTTACAAATTATGTCCTTGTACTGACAATAACCACACCTGCAGTGCGAGTATAAGACAGCTTTAATAAATTATTATGTACACTAAGACGTCTCATCTCTCTGCAAGACGAACCTGGAAGGCTAGACTGTAGCTCTGGACTGCTTTCTATACAAGGTCACCGGGATGACCCCTGGTGACCTAGTGGTGTAATTACCTATCACCACAGTCCCTACTTCTAGATTAAATCTAGTTTGCCTCTGCAGTGCAATGTCAAAGAGGTTCTGCGCTTAGGATCAGACATTAAACTGAGGCCCCAATAAATAGATGGGCTGTGCTGTGGGGCAAACTGTTCTGGAGTCAGTTTATTCCCACAGACACAGGACACACAGTGAGAAGCTAGAGGGACAGTGGGTCAGGTAACATCCATGGAGTGGAATGGTGAGTCAATGTTTTGGGTCGGGACTGTCATTGAATCACTAGCCCCTTTCACATGTGCACCCCAGTGATTAATGGCCAATCAGCCTAAAAAGAGTCAAATCTTTTTTTTGGGAATATTTTATTTAAAGTCAACACATATATAACAATTCATAAAAATCATATATCACATTATTTAAAACTTAACTGAATATATGTTGATTTATATAAAAGAAAAAGAAAAAAACTACAAGAAAAAACTCAATCTAACCCCAACTAATCCCTCCCCTACTACCCCATCTAAAAAAATCTAAAATTACTAAAATATATAGTAAACATAATTATAAATTAAATCGGATTGCTTCAGAAGATGCTCAAAAGGATTCCGCTCCTCCATGCAAATTCCCAATATGCAAACGCAGCCTACCCAGATGGGCCCTTTCCCTGCCGCACTGAATTCTGGAAGGACAGGTCCACCATCACTTTTTCTCCACAGTATTTATAAATTGTGCACTATAGCGCCACCAACTTTCCCACGCTGTTTAAAAATTGTCCACTGTTGCTATTTATTGCTAGCATTTTCCCACAGTCCCTCATAAAGGGATTTAGGACAGATCCACCATCACTCGATGCGTCATGATGTCACTGGTAGAAGGCAGAACAACCCTAACTCCGGGGATGGCTCCTTGCAAGTGTGTTCAGTGTCCCAGTTAAAAATGGTGAAGTGTGAACAGCAAAAATGCCATTCCCATCCCGGGACACTGAACAGCCGATTTAGTGGGACGCAAGGGTAAAAAGGGCAATTGACTGATCATTTCTACCCAAAGATGCTGCCTGACCCGCTGAGTCCCTCCAGCAGCTCAGTGTTTGCTCAATGTTCCCGCACAGGCAATTTTTGTGACAGTAGGTTCTTAGGTTGCTTGTTCCTCTCCAATGTGTGGGTTATTGCTGTATACTAACAGGCCCTTGTGTTTCCTGCATTATAACAATGAAGGCACTTCCAGAAATATTTTGGCTGTAAAGTGCTTTTGGTAGTCCTCAGACCTGAAAAGATTTTGGAATAGTTGGCATATACAGTATTGAGGGGTCAGTCGTCAGTCACAGATAGTCATTTAACTACACAAGGATGGTCACACATACAGTGCCCTCCATATTGTTTAGGACAAAGATACATTTTTACCTTTATTTCCCCCTGTGCTCCACAGTTTAAATTTGTAATCAAACAGTTCACATGTGATTAAAGTGCACATTCCTGATTTTATTCAAGGTTATTTGTATACAGTTTGGTTTGACCATGTAGAAATTACAGCACTTTTTATACTCATGCACCATCAATAATCACAAAAGACCAACACTGTGAAACTGATGGGCTTTTATAACTATAGACTGGAACAGCCATCAACCTCATTGACTGATCAAGGCAGAGTGGAATGGGGAGCATGCAAGGGGCCATGGGTAGGATGAGTCTCGGGAGGCGTGTCCTGTCAGCAGCAGCCAATCATAGCGTAACAGTGATTTACCATATAAGCATAGTCCCTTCTTTTCAGAGCACATTGATAACAGTTATTCATTTGTAAAACAGTGATCCCCATTCAATCACAGGCAGTCTCTCAGTTCTCTCCACCCCTCCCCCTCTCAGCAACTTGAAACATATGTTTCCAAACTTTCCCATTTCTGATAGAGGGGTTTCAATGTTAAATGATGGCCCTGTCTCTCCATAGATACTGTCAGTCCAATTGAGTGTTCCCTATTTGTTCTTGGATGCACAATCAAAAGCTTGGCCAGGGAGGTAGGTTCCTAAAGAACATCCAGGAGGAGGAATGGGTTGAGAAAAAGGAGGGCAGGCACGGCTGCAGAAGAGCTACAACAGTATGGGAATGGTACAGAGGTGTAGTCACTGCAGGCATCTTGTGTCCAGAAGGATCCCACGCAAAAGAACTTGTGGTGATCAGATAACCTACGAGGGTATACCGAAAATAGTGAATGAACACAGCGCTCTGATTTCCCATATTCCAAAGTCGTGCAGGTTGGTGGGTTAATTGGTTGCAGTAAATTGCCCCCATTGTGTAGCCCTCAAAGAGTTGATATGAACACAGCGAGGATTTAAAAAAAATTATTTATAATTTTCAACCATGTAATTATACAGTTTATATAAACAAACTTAAGATACAGTAATTATACGGAATTTAAAATCCCTCCCCTACCCCTTCCCCCACTCTATGAAATATATTATATAGTAAATATATAATATAATTATCTGAGAAAACACAAAAGGAAACCAAGACTGAAAAATAGAGTGTTATTCCAGATTGCACAGAGGGTCGGCTCGCACACTGGAATCTTACAGTGTTTATATGTATATAACTTTTAGGGAAGAGATTAATACAGGACTTAGGAGGCTGGAAGTACATTTTTTACATATTTATTCCTAATCTTTGCTGCATATATGGGCTCCAGATCTGCACAAAAAGTGAATATTTATTTCTTAAATTGCAAGTGATTTTTTCTAAGGGAAGACAACTTTGTACCTCCAAATGCCATCCAAATACACAGCCGATTTCCAGGTCACTGAAATACACTTCCTTGCCACTGCTAAATTTTAATGAATTTAACTTGATGACTTAGTAAATTTAGTTTAGGTCTTGTTCCTTCAATGTTTCCCAACAAAAATAGATCTGGATTTTGTGGAAAAGCAATACCAGTAATTTGTCCCAAAAACTTTCCCAGATCCAACCAAAACATTCTAACCTTGGAGACGATTAAATATTTGGGGATATGGATAGATAATAATTTAAATAGTTTGTAAAAATTGAATTATTTACCATTTTTTAAAAAACTCAGGATTTAAAAAAATGAGTTACCTTGCCAATAACATTTGTAGGCAGTGTTACGGCAGCGTTATTTGCAAAATATGTCTTTAAAAGGTAGATTGTTGGGGTTTAGTGTAGGTCACTTCACAAAGTAACACTTCGCAAAAGACATCTCATTTAAAATGCAAGAACTTTGCTGAAGCTAGACGTTGAGGCTCCGGTTGGCTTTGTAGGAGTAAAGAAGAATGCTGTTCATGGGCAATAAAGTCCAGGTTCAGAGATACTGATAGAGTTTTTCAACTTGGATTTGGTGCCCTGGAAAAGGTCATGTGGTTTTTACAAGCAGAGAGGGAATAAACAAATAGGTGATTTCTCTTTTGGAGGGAGAGAGAGAGAGAAGTCTGTTTTACAGCAGCAGTTGAGGCTGTAAAATGGGAAGCTGGCAGCTTGTTAAAACCCTATTTTGAATACAGGTTGTGAGTTCTGAGTTCAGCCTCTTTAAAACCCTTGTAGTCCTTACAAGAGAAAATGGCTGGCTAGAATGTTTCTTCTGAAAGAAGGGAAACAGGAGGAACTTGGTGGTGACCTGGAAGAAGAGGTTATCATTTGGAAAACCCATTGATGGACGAGTTTCTTCACCAAGACACTGAAGTGACTGATTGGAGGAAATCAGTTTGCGTGTGTCCAATGAGCAACAAATATCTCTCTGAAACCAACAAGAACCTTCCTGAGCGGTAACCATTTACCTTTAAGCACCAAAGCCTGCTGAAGATTCATGAATGTTAAATTCTGGGCACTGTATAAGAATTGCCTGATATCAGTGAACTTGGAGAAGTGAAAAGTAAATGATTGGACAGTGAAACAGAGAACTTTCCTGAACATATCCACACTACATATATGTGGACTTAGAATTAGAAGGGGATTAAGTTAATAGTAATAAGTTAAAGATTGATCTTGTTATTATGTTTAAAGAAAATTAAAAGCAACTTCTGTTTAAGTAACCATTGTCTTGATGAATTTCTATCAGTGCTGGGTTTTGGAGTCCTCTGGGCTTGTCTTCTTTGGCTTGGCTTTGCAGACGAAGATTTATGGAGGGGTAAATGTCCACGTCAGCTGCAGGCTTGTTTGTGGCTGACAAGTCCGATGCGGGACAGGCAGACATGGTTGCAGCGGTTGCAGGGGAAAATTGGTTGGTTGGGGTTGGGTGTTGGGTTTTTCCTCCTTTGTCTTTTGACAGTGAGGTGGGCTCTGCGGTCTTCTTCAAAGGTTGCTGCCCGCCGAACTGTGAGGCGCCAAGATGCACGGTTTGAGGCGATATCAGCCCACTGGCGGTGGTCAATGTGGCAGGCACCAAGAGATTTATTTAGGCTGTCCTTGTACCTCTTCTTTGGTGTACCTCTGTCACGGTGGCCAGTGGAGAGCTCGCCTTATAACACGATCTTGGGAAGACGATGGTCCTCCATTCTGGAGACGTGACCTACCCAGCGCAGTTGGATCTTCAGCAGCATGGATTCGATGCTGTCGGCCTCTGCTATCTCGAGTACTTCGATATTAGGGATGAAGTCGCTCCAATGAATGTTGAGGATGGAGCGGAGACAACGCTGGTGGAAGCGTTCTAGGAGCCGTAGGTGATGCCGGTAGAGGACCCATGATTTGGAGCCGAACAGGAGTGTGGGTATGACAACGGCTCTGTATACACTAATCTATGTGAGGTTTTTCAGTTGGTTGTTTTTCCAGACTCTTTTGTGTAGTCTTCCAAAGGCGCTATTTGCCTTGGCAAGTCTGTTGTCTATCTCGTTGTCGATCCTTGCATTCGATGAAATGATGCCTGTAACCGCAGAGTAAATTGTATGAAGATGAATATTTTCCAGTGGATACAATACTTTTTTCAAACCTTACCAATATTGTTACCACAAAAATTCTTTCAAGAATTAAACAAACATATCAGAAAATTTATTTGGAAAGGAAAGATGTCAAGGCTATCGATAGGAAAAATTAATGTGGTCATACGAACTGGGAGGTTTGCAACTCCCTAATTTTAAGAATTATTATCAGGTGGCTCAACTGAGATTTCTTACTGCTCTATTTGAGGGATCGAGAAAACTGGCATGGGTTAAACAGAACTGGATAAAATTGGAGAGAATTTAGCAGTAGAATTTATTTATAAATGGGATTCAAAATTAACAATCGGTGTGAGGGAAACACCCTTGTGATTAATATTTGGAACAGTTGAATAATAAAATTGGATCAAAAGATAGTATTTCACCTAAACACCTCTGTTTCAAAACCATCTTATACCTTTTACTAAAGTCAATCAATTTATGAATATTTGGTTTCATTATGGAATTAAAACTGTCGAGAATTGTTTTGAACAAGGCCAGTTGATGTCATTTCAACAATTAAGAAATAAGTATGGAATCTCGCACAACACCTTTTTTTGTTATTTACAGTTGAGAGAATATTTGCGAGTTAGGTGTAACAATGTTTTTACTGGATTGTAGTAAGTTGGAGAATCTTATTAGGAAAGATTATACTGAGAAATTTATTTCTGTAATGTACCTTTTACTACAAACAGGCACTATTAAAAAGGGAGTTCCTAAATCAAGGCAGAGAGGGGAGGTTGATTTGTTACTACCATGGCTAGGAAAAGATAGGCAGAACCTTGCCATGATTGTATGACCAATATTATAAATATTAGATAGAGTTTAGTTCAATATAATTATTTACATCAATTATATTTAACACCTCAAAAACTACATAAAATGAAATTGGATCTGATCAATGTTTTAGATGTTTTACACTCTATTTGGTCATATACCAAGGTTAGATTTTTTGGTAGCAAAGATTTTAAGAAATCAATAACATTTAAATTTAAAAGAATTTAAGGGTGACACAGTTAGTGCAGTGGTTGGCACAACATTATTACAGTCTGAATCATCCAGGTTTGAAGCTGCCGCTTTCTGTAAGGAGTTTGTACATTCTCCCTGTGCGAGAGATTCCTCTGGGTCCTCCAGTTTCCACCCATGTTCTACAGACTTACGGGGTTAGGATGTTAATTGTCACATGGGTGTATTTGGGCAGTGCGGGCTCTTGGACTGGAAAGGCCTGTTACTGTGCTGTCTCCAGAATAAATAAATGAAAGATGCAAATGAATTTGGAAAGGGATTAATGCAGGATTCAAGTAGGTAGATGATTTGCACATGCTTGATGGGCTGAAGGATCTTTTTCCGGTTGTAACACTGACCTAGACCTGCTTTTGGTCTTGAAGCCACAGCCCTGACTCCGCCTATCTTGCTCACCAACACTAACTTTGTGTGTGTATGCAGAAAGTGAGATTGTCAGCTTCTCGGCATGACTCAACACTTTTCAGGTTGAGAAAGCCCATATCTTCTTCAAGTTAATATGCAAAAAGCAGACAGGCATCTGAATTAAAGACTGGGGAGAGAAAGGGGGAAGAATGGGTGGGGGAGGAGTCCAGACCAATAGACAAAAGGTGTTAATTGAATCTGATAAGAGGAAAGGTGAGAATTGATTTTGGCTTTGTGAAAGGAGACAGGGAAAGGGACAAGAGAGAGAGAGAGGGAGAGAGAGAGAGAGAGAGAGAGAGAGAACTAGAGGAAAGGAGTCAGGGGGAAGAAGATGGGGGGAGGGCTCAAAGAAAACTGGAGAAGTCGATGTTGCTGTTAATGCCATCCGGGTTGGAGGGTGCCCAGACAATTTACAGGTGATCTCAATCTGGCAATGCATGAGATTATGGACAGACATATCAGCAAGGGAATGGGATGGAGAATTGAAATAGGTGGCCATTGGGAGATCCATGCTATTGCGGGGGACAGAGCCAAGGTGCTCAATGAACTGATTTTCCAGTCTGTGTCCAGTCTCTCCGATGTAGAGGAAACCACAGCGGGAGCACTGGGAACAGTAGATGATCCCTGCAGATTCACAAGTGAAATGTTGCTTCACTTGGAAGGGCTGTTTGGGTCCCTGAATGATGGTGAGGCAGGAGGTCTGGGTGCAAGTGGAGCATCTCCTGCGGTCATAGGGGAAGGGCCCAAGGGGACAATTGGTGGGGAGGGAGGAGTGGACAAGGGAGTCATTCATGGAGGGAGCGGACCCTGCAGAAGGTGGAGAGGGGAGGAGAGGGGAATATGCGATGAGTGGTGGGATCACATAGTAGGTGGCGGAAATGGCAGAGGAGGATATGTTGGATGCAGAGGCAGGTGGTGTGGTAGGTGAGGACAAGGAAAATCCTGTCCTTGTTGCCCATGAGGGCAGAGGGGTCCAAGGCAGATGTGCGGTAATGGCGGATGGGAAGAAAATTTCCATCTACTGCCAAGACATCAACAGTATTGACTTTACCACTTCCCTCACTCATTCCAATTTCACCCCCTTGGAATGCCTGGCCCTCCTCTCTCTTCACACCAATCTGAACCTCACCATCAAACCTGCAGACAAGGATGGCACTGTTGTGGTCTGGCGCACTGACCTCTATCTGGTTGAAGTCAGAGGACAACTCTCAGACACCTCCTCTTACTTACCCCTCCAACAGGATCCCACCAAAACTCATCAAACCACTGTATCAGTTCCATTTCTGAACTCATCACTTCTGGTCTCCTTCCTGGCATGGCCTCCATCCATATTTTTGAATTTTTAAAAAATTATTTTCCAAACTTAAACTGAAACATTTATCAACGTTATCAGTGTCAGTGTTAACAGTATCAGCATTGACTACAATTTACAATTATCAATTCTATACAAAGTTTTCTGCAGAGTTCAAGCTCTTTCCATACCCCTCCCTTCACCCACTCCCCCACACCCTCAACATTTAACACTTAACAATTAACTAACCACAGTTACACACAACATTGAAGACACTGACAACAAAGGTGTGAAAAATATATCAGGGTTTTGTGGGTTTGTCACGGCACGGCGGCCAGAGCTCAGGCTGCTTTCTTCTCTTGACTTTTCCTGGTTGGGATGGGATGAACCCCCCCCACCCCCCCCACTGATTGAGGAGTAGAAGGGGTAGGTAGGGCAGCATACAGCCTCCAGCCTTATTGTTTCCCAACCCCATACCGCCCATTTCTACCACCTCCCCAAGATCCAAATACCTGATTGACCTGGCAGACCAATTGTTTCTGCATGCTCCTGAACTGGTATCCACTTATCTCGACTCCGTAATGTCCCCCCTGTCCAGTCTCTCCCCATCTACATCCAGGAAACTTCACACATCCTTCATCACTTTGACAACTTCCAGTTCCCTGATCTCGTTCCCCTCATGTTTACTACATATATCCAATCCCTACACACCTCTATCCCCCATACTTAAGGCCTTAAAGCCCTTTGTTTCTTTCTGGACAATAGAACCATCCAGCCCCCCTCCACCACCACCCTCCTCCAGTGGGAATAAATTGTCCTCACCCTCATTAACCTCCTTTGACTCATCCCACTTTATCCAGGTTAAAGGAGTAACCATGGGTACCTGCAATATGGCCCAGCTATGCCTATATTTTTGTTGGCTACATGATGCAATCATGCTACAAGCCTATACAGGCAAGGTTCCTTAACTCTTCCTCCACTACATCGACAACTATTTTGGTGCTGCCTCATGTACCCATGATGAGCTCGTCGACTTTATCCACTTTCCTGCCAACTTCCACCCTTACCTCAAATTTATTTGGTCCATCTCTCGACAGACGTTTTCTACTAACCCACCAACTCCCACAGCTACATCAACGATACCCCTTCCCTCCATGTCCCCTGTAAGGATTCCATTCCATATCTCAATTCCTCTATCTCCGTCGCATCTGCTTCTTGGTCATGGACTTACATGCCAGATCATCAGAGATGTCTCCTTCTTCAAACAATGTGGGTTTCCCTCTACCCCTCTATATATGAGCCCTCACTCATATATCTTCCATTACCCTCACATCTGCCTGGACTTCCTCTACCCCATGTGCAACAAGGACAGGATTCCTCATCCTCATCTACCCCCCACCACTAGCCTCTGTGTCCAACACAGCCTCCTCCACCATTTCTGCTGCCTACTATGTGATCGCACCACCAGACAGATTCCCCTCTCCTTCCCTCTCCACCTGCCACAGACTACTCCCTCCCTGACTCCCTAGTTCACTCCTCCCTCTCTGCAATCATTCCCTTGACCACAGGAGATGCTCCACTTGCACCCACACCTCCTCCCTTACCACCATACGGGACCCAAACACTCCTTCCAAGTGAAGTAACACTTTACTTCTGTATCTGCAAGAATCATATTCTGCATCCGAAGCTCCTGTTGTGGTCTCCTCAATGTAGGAGAGACTGGGTGCAGACTGGGATATTGTTTCATTGAGCACCTCAGCTCTGTCCTCTGCGAAATGTGGATCTCCCAGTGGCCACCCATTTTAATTCCTCATCCCATTCCCCTGCCAACACATCTGTCCATGGTCTTGTGCACTGCCAGGCTGAGACCACCCACACCCGCTAAATGGAGGAACAACACCTCATAATCTCTCTGGGCACTTTCTAGCCTGATGGAATTAACATCAATTTCTCTGGTGTCCAAAGAAACCCCAGCCCCTCATCTTCATTCCCCGTCTCCTTTCCTCTAGTTTTCTCTCTCTCCTCTTTTCACTGTCTTCTTGCACAGAGTCAAACTCAATTCTCATTTTTCCTCTTATATTCAACTAATAACTTTCATCTGTTGGAACGGACTCCTCCCCCTATCACCTTCCTCCTGATCTTCAGACCTACACTGACCTTCAACTTGAATCCCTGCTGGGTCTTCATTGTTCCTCCTGACCTCTCCTCTCGGCACTGAGTGGTCGCTCCTCAGCAGAACCCTTACCTTTGTGTTCTCCGTCCACTCCCAACAGCTGGCAAAGTAAGCTCAGGAACAGAGCATTGGGGGAATTAAACCTGTAACGCACTTTAGACCGGTAGACACAAAAGGGCAGGTGTCCCCAATGCACAAGTCCTGACTGTCCCGCGCAGTGTTGATCTGATGGAAGAAATACGCAGCTGGATTTTGATAAAAGGCAAAGATTACCTCTATTAACATTTGTCAATGTCACGAATTTTCACATTCTATATGCAAGCACTGATGAAGAGAAACATCAACTCTGCTTCTTTCAACACACATGCTACCTGATGTGTGTGCTACGTTCTTACACTTGGCAATCAAACCACTGCTCAGTCTCTTTAATTCAGCACTCTCCAGTTTTCTGTTGAAAGGTCAGTAAGTCCAGTGATTCGGTAAGTAAACCCAGTCCTTGCATTTTCCAGACTGTTTGTTTTCATTGGATCTCCTCGATGATCTGTTCCTTTCAAGCAAGTGCATCAAGAGATGGCAAACTGGCAACTTAGCTGATTGCTACTTTTAGGATCTTGCTATGTCCTGGTTGATCGCTATGTTTGCCTGCATTTTAAAAGGGAGTCATTGGGTTGGGGTGCTCTTTGGAAGACAACTAGGCAGGAAAGAAATGTTAAATCTCATGTTAAAAGCTTGCAACATAAAAATGGATTGGGAGGAAGGGAGGGGTGAGGAAGGGGAAAGGAAGGAAGGAATTGAAGGGGAAGGAGGGGAGGGGATGGAAGGGGAAGGAAAGGGAGAAAGGGAGGAAGAGGGAAGATGGACTTTAATTTCTCCTTAACTTCTTACCATCTCAATTTCCATCCAATGCATCACCTGGATGTGTTGTCCCAGTTGCAAAGTAGTAAAGGGAATTGCAAATTTGAACATAACCAGCTGCCACCAAAAGCAATCATGGGCTCTTTTATTGCTACAAATAGGTTTTGAGATAACCTCTTCCTGATGAAGGAGTTCAGCTGATATGCTTTCCACAGGACAGGATTTTCCTTGCCCTCACCTATCACCCCACTAGCTTCTGCATCCAACACATTATCCTCTGTAATTTTCACTACCTACAACATGATCCCACCATCAGAGATATCTTCCCCTCTCCTCCCTTCTCCACTGCTCTCTATGTGACTCCCTTGTCCACTCATCCCTTCCCACCAATTGCCCCCTTGGGACTTTCCTGTGGCTACAGGAAGTGCCACACTTGTGCCCACACCTCCTCCCTCACCACCATTCAGGGCCTCAAACAAGCTTTTCGTGTATCTGCAGGAGTCATTAATTGCATCCAGATCTCCTTTTGTGGCCTTATCTACATCGGAGAGACTGGTCGCAGTCTGGGAGATCACTTCGCTGAGCTCCTTTGCTCCGTCCACATCAGTGACAGAGACCTCCCAGTAGCCAACCACTTTAATTCCGTGCTCACATCTATGTCCATAGCCTCACACCAATCCCACCCGTAAATTGGATTAACAACACTTGATTTTCCACCTGGGCTCTCTCCAACTGGATGGTATTAATATTGACTCCTCTGGTTTCTGCTAGTCTGCTCTCCTTTCCCCCTCCCTTCCCTTTCCTTTTGTCTTCTTTCCTTCAGCTCTCCACCCCCTTCCCTTTCCATTTACAAAGCCATCCCTCTTTCCCTAGCTTGTTGCTGGCCCTCCTTCCCTTCTCCACCTATTATCTCCTGTCTTTGGACCTTACTCCTCCCCCTTCCCCTCCCCCCTACCATTTTGTTCAGGTGCCTGTCAACATTTGTTCATACTTTGAAGAAGGGCTCAAGCCTGAAACGATAGTTATCTTTATCCTTGGTACATAAAGTGAACTTCTTCACACAGAGTGACGGGAGTGCAGCCACATTAACAGTTCCTGCCCTGACCCCTTCGGTCTCTGCTTCTGGAGATGGAAGACATTCTACCCAATGAATCCTAGGGGCTTTACCCAGAGAACACTTGGGGCAGGCTGGACACGGACTTGGAAAGGCAAAGGCTGATGGCTTATCATCAGTAATTGAGGGTGGGTTTGGTAGGAAAGACACAGAGATGTGTGTGCATCGCAAGCTCAGACCCACAGTCACTGTGAACCAGATGGAACAAGAGGTTCAAATCCTTTCTGGTGGTCTTTGGAGAGAGACTTTTAGCCAAAGCAATTGAGAGACTAATATTGCCAGAATAATTATGTGGAAATAATCCTCCACCCTCTGAAACGTGGCACAGGCATTGGAATGGCACTGAGGTGCCATCTCAGTGTTTGCCAACCAGACACAAGGAATATGGAAATATGGCAGAGCCACTGTAATGGAAATGCTACCACTGGTGAGGACCCGTGGGGAGTGAGGGTGTGGAGATGCAGTGTTCCCATGGGTCCCAGCCACCTAGTGGACTGCCATCGGCTCTGCACGGGATGGAACAGGGTCTGTGCTCAAGATGAAGGCGCCTGTTAATCGGCAGCAGACACAAGGGGTTGCAGACTCCAGGGAAGCAGAGGACGGAGAGAAGGCGGGGACTGGGTACTGAACTTTAAGATCAGGCATGATCTCGTTGAATGGCAGAGCAGGCTCGAAGGGTCGAATGGCCTACTCCTGCTCCTATCTTCTATGATTCTATGCTTCTATGACTGGAATAGAGCACCGGAGGTCAGGAAGATCACCCCACACTCTGTCTGAGAAGGAGAAGCGGAAGAGATGACCTACGGGACTCTGGCCACGGAGGTGGACAAGTGAGGGGGCTCTGCAGTGGGCTGTTGGTGACTTGAGGTGAGGAACCCATGGAAGCTATGGGCTGTTGGAGACTGGCTTGAAATGGCCGGAGGGGTACCAGGTATCGGAACCGGGATGCGAGGATGTGCTGAGGGTGCTGAAGGGCCTATGACCATGTCAGAGGTTTGGATCTGGAGGTCGGGTTGCTGAAGATTTGGACTGGACTCTGCGTGGCTGTGGGGACTATTGAAGTGCTGGAGGTGAATCTATGGACACTCGGTGACTCTGGTGGGGGGAGGGGGTGAACACACACTCGCTTTGGTGCTATCTCTCTGACTGCAAGAGTCACTTAGGCAATTCCTGCTGGTGGTGAATCTGTCTGCTTTTCAACAGGCAAAAGGAAATTTCATGTAACACGACACTGTTTAAAAATGAATCCCGATTAACAATGTTTGCTGACCTGCCACAAACCAGAATGATAGTCAAAGTAAAATACTGTGCACTATGGGTGCTGGGAATCTGAAACAAAGGCATTTAATTCCAAATAATTTTAAATGGATCCATTCCCTGACACTTCAGTTTTGATATATTGTGTTAGGAAGCTTTATTCACAGTACTGTTCCAATCGGCAACATTTTGGTTTAATACCATACTTTTGAAACCGACCTTGTTCCAAGCGGACACATTCCCTTGTGGCACATCCTGTCTGAAACATTCCGGGAGATTCCACCCCTTGGAATCTGACACCTTGCAGTTTGGGCATTCACGCTCTTTGGATGCAAATCGATGGGTTTCAGCCCAGTCCATTGCACTTGCACGAGTGGAAGGGGACAGCAGAAGACCTCCTCGGACGGTATTGGACCAGCTTCACTCATGGCTCTGTCCGGATTCCCTCGCAATCAGCATCAGAGGGATGTGGTTCGGAGCTCCAGGCAATGTGGCTGTGGCCGCGGACCCTCACCCTGCTGCCGCATGTCCTGCTCCAGCCCTGTCACCCCTCTCCTGGCTGCCCAGTGACCTCCCACTCACCTCCTGGGCGCTGCAAGGAAAGGCAGCGCCGCAGCATGTGAGCCCTGATTGCACATGACCAGACACAGCTTGCCACAGCAAAGTCCCAGAAATCTCCAAGCCCACCCCTGCAATCTCTCTCGCTGGCACCGACTGGCAGAATATGAAATGCAGCATGCATTTTGACGTTTTCCTGTTGTTACGACCCCAGGGGATCCCCAAAACCCAGCAGCAATAGATATTCACCAAGACAAATGGTTACTTAAACAAAAGTTGCTTTTAATTATCTCTAAACATGAAAATAGAATCAAACTTTAACTTACTTAACCTAACAACCCCCTTCTAATTCTAAGCACACATGTATGTAATGTGTGTGTAAGTTCAGAAAAGTTCTTTGATTCACAGTCCAATCTCACTTCTCATTCCTCCAAGTTCACTGCAGGCAATTCTTATACTATGCACAGAATTTAACATTTATAAAGTTCACCAGGCTCTGGTGCTTGAAAGCTAAATGGTTATCACTCAGGAAGATTTTTGTCGATTTTCAGAGGGAGATTTGTTGTTCCTCTTTAATCAGCCACTTTAGTGTCTTGCTGATAAAACTTGCCCCTTCAGGGTTCTCCAGATGATAACCTCTTTCTTTCAGGTCATCAGAGAGTTCCTTTTTGTTTCCCTTATTCCAAATGAAACATTAGACAGCCAGTCCTCTCCTCTTGCATGAACCACAAGGGCTTTGACCAGGCCATCTTCCAAATGGGCTTGCCAGCTTGTCCTGTTCCAGTCCCAGCTACTTCTGCTGGCTGTAACACTGTCCAGTGATCTCTGTATCTCTCTCTCTCTGAGATAAATCCTGTTTGACTCTCTCTGCTTGCAAAACCACATGACCCTCTTAGAACAGCAAGCTCTCTTCTAGACAGCAGTGGCTCCAACATGCTCTTTCATCTGTTGCCTTTTGCAAACAATTCATTAGTGAAGTCTCTTGAGCACTCTTCAAAGCTCTTGAAAAAGCTGTGGAGCTGATATGTCTAGCATGGGGCAGAGCTCCAGTATTTCAAATAAGATCTGTTTTTGTATGTAACCTACTCTAACAAACCTTTCCCAATTTATCTCTCAAAAACATATCTATATACTCTGTCACACTATTACCAAGTTTATTAAAACTAGGGAACTGTTTTTCAATCCTCAAGGGAGAAAACGATATAGATGCTCGAATCTATATCGACTCAGATGGTCAAGCACTTTTCCCCAGCCTTCGTGTCATATCCCTATGTACATTTCAACGGGTAGAAAGGGTCAGTTAAGGTTTTGGGTCTGGACCTTCCAACGAGACTTTGCATTTACAAAGTGGTTCATCACAGCCTCTGGCCGATCCAATCACCTCAGTAACCCAGGATTTGGGTATAGAAAGATGGCACGCTGAAGTTTGGAGTTGGATACTGTCATGATAATGAATATGTATGAGATGTACCGGAAGTCACGTGGTATGAGAGAGAGATAAGAGCACAAGCAGGAGAACAAAGGAAACTGGAAAATAAAGACTCTGAGAAGTTTACCTGATAAAACTTGTGTTTAATGTTTTATTAACTTCACATTTCGGGCTACAAATGTGACAGATACCACTTGAGAAAATTACTTAATATTTAAGAGACAAATAGTATATATTTTACAAGATATGGAGCCCATATTTACAAAATATGGGTGTAAATATTTAAATGAGGCTCTGATATTCCCTCTCTCCTTAAGGTCTCAGGAAAAAAACTAAAATAATACGTACTCCTGTTGGGGGTCTCTTGTCCCCTTCTTTTTTTCCCCTTTTAGTAGGGGGATAGAGGGGAAGGGGGTGGGAAATAGGAGGGGTTTCTTTTTTCTCTTTATATACCACATGTATTTGTATTGATCTGCATTATTTTTAATTATGAGTGTTCTTTTATGTGGTTTTAAATTTATAAAATAAAACCCTTGATAACCGGGCATTCGTTCAGAAGTGCAGTCGCTGACTCTGCCTGGATAGAAATGACAACTGGTACAACAAATGCATCATGATGTGAAAGGTTCCCCCCGCCCCAGGCAGATTTTGGAAAGAGGAGGGAGTTAAGGGGATGCTTGAAAAATTAGCTTTCGTTTTAGCATTCTAGCAGAGTTCCAGACTCACCATTGCACTGGGTGCAGCGGAAACTGTCACCCTCCTCTGATCCCAGGAGTATCTGTCTCCAATGTTTGACCTTGGAAGCCTGGAGCTGCCGGAGGACGGAACAATTGGACGTGCTCCACCTGCATTTACCAGGTGATGGCGCACGAAATCACTGCTGATCGTGGGAGAAGCGGAGCTCGGCAGTTCCTCCAGCGCTGCAGATGACGCTGTGTGCGGCTGTGACCCCTCCGCCACCCCACCCCCCCCCACCCCCACCCCCACCCCTTCTCGTGCTGGAGGTGGTGCTCTGTGTGGAAGTCTGGACTTTTTCCGCGCTGCAGGTGGTGCAGTGTGCGGAATTCGGCGATTTCACCAGCCCTGCAGGCGGCGCTGTGAGTGGAGATCGGAAGGTCCTCCAGCGCTGCAGGTGGTGCTGCGTGTGGAGGTCAGCAGTTCCTCCAGCGCTGCAGGTGGCGCTGCAAGTGGAGGTCCACCGCCGCAGTGCCAGGCGGTCACTGTGAGGAGAGCGATTCCGTGCGAGGTGTGATCCGGTCTCCATGGCCGTCAGCTGCAGGCTCGGCGCTTTCCTCAACTTTCGTGCCGTGTCCCGGGCTTACGGTCCTTCGGTGGCCGGGTGCCTCAGACCCTGCCTGCCGCTGGTGCCGGTGAAGGAGCCGCAGGCCCGAAACTGGGCCGCGGGCTGGAGTAGTGCGAGCGTCGGGCCGCAGCGTCCTTACTCGCAGCAGGTGAGGGGCTGCGAGCGGAGCGCGGGCGTAAGGCGCTGGTAGAGTGCAGGTAAAGGCCTTAAACCCACCGGTGCCGGCCTGCCGGGGGCCTCGAGTTGAAGCTCTCCGACGTACCGTTCGATGATGATCCCTGGGGAAGGTGGCAGGGATGGGGATGGGGATTTTCCCTTGTAGGAGGCCATCTGGGTAACACCCAGGTCCTCCCTTGGTGGGACCAGCCAACAGGCGGAACGGGAAGGGGTCTGTTCACCTGGAAAGGATGCAGTGAAGATTCACCAGAGGTGTAACTGGAACTGAAGAGCTAATGAGCCTTTCCTTATAAGACTTGGCTGGGACTTTTGTTCTTTGAGTGTGGGAGGCTGAGGGAGGACCTTGTACAGTAATAGTCATGATGGACATGGATAACGTAATACACAGGCATTTTGCCCAGGGTAGCAAAATTAAAACGAGAGGGAAAAGATTTAAAGGGGAACTTTCACACAAAGGGTGGTGGGTACGTGCATTGAACTTTCAGAGGATGTGATGGAAGGAGAAACAAAGCATTTGAAAAGTGTTTCAACTGCCATAAGGATTAAATAAAGAGATTATGGACCAAATGCAGGCAAATGAGACTAATTGAGTGGAGAACTAAGGGACACACTGGAAACTACACTCTGGAATCAGAAGCAAAGCACAATCTGCTGGAGGAACTCAGTGGTTCAAGCAACATCAGTGGGAGAAACAGAATAGTCAATGTTGCAGACCAAACCCCTCAATCAGTCCTCGGTTCCTTTTCTTTCACAATGCTGCTTGACCCACTGAGTTCACAAGCTTATTGTGTTTACAGCTTGACAACTTGATTGGCATGGATGAATTGGCTTTGTAATGCAGTGTTGAAACTCATCAGCCCATCTCCTCCATGCCAACCAAGATGTCTATCTACACTAATCCCGTTTGCTCTTCCCTGAATTTACATCAACCATGAAATTGAATATCTGTGCAAACTGTTCTTCTCTGCCCATCCTTCCTCATGTCTGTAAGGTATAGTGATCTTTGGTAATGTGCTCTTTTTCCCAACAGATTGATTTAAAATCATCTGCCCATCTTTGTCCCACACTTTAAACCTGCTGACTATACCTTACCATTGCCCTCCACTTGGTATTCTTGTCTAAATGAAATGCATTAATTATAGTGCTGTTTGTTGTAATTTCAGTTCTATTTTGTGTGTCAATATATGGGTTTTAAAAACAATTGTGGAGCCATGTGTTTGAGAACTGAGTTCTTGAAGGTTTGATGGAGGCTGCGCTGAAAGTATACTGCCCTCTTGCAGCAGGGGCAGTGTCTTGCTGATGTCTGATTGCTTACAGCTTTGTGATGCCCTTGGTGATTGTGTGAATGACCAATAACCTTTCAGACCCAAGCAGAAGGCAGGGGCACTATGAGGGAGTGGTGGGATAGGGGAACATGCCTATGGAAGAAGCTCCCTTCCATATCCACCTCCAGTCACTTGCCTGTTGGCCTGTGTTCCTTCCCCTGCCCTTTTTTCCCTCCACCTCCCATCTTTTTATTCATGCGCTTATCTGCGTTTTGTTCATACCTTGATGAAGGGCTCAGTTGCAAAATGTTCGTGGCATACCTTTGCTTCCTTTGGATGCTGTGTGACCTGCTGAGTTTCTCCAACACTTTTGTATTTTGCACCAAGTTTAAGAGACACTCACAGATTTAACTAGGAAAGGTATGGACATAATGTGGATACGTGGGACTAGTGTAGATGAGCAAAAAGGTCAGCATGGCTGTGGTGGGCTGAAAGATCTATTTTCTCTTTGCCACAACTCTATGACCCTCCAACAAGAAAAGTCAATTTCTTGATAGTGACTGGCATTACTATTGCCCAGTTCCCCACCATTGATATCCTGGGGGTGGAGTTACCATTAACCAGAAATTTAACGGGGTTATGCACACACATCTGAGGGTGAGATCTTCCAGCAAGTGACTCCCCTAATGCTCGAAAACCTTCACACCAACCATAAGGCACATCAACAGTGTGTTGGAACTCACCATCAAACCTCAAGAAGCTCACTGTAGCAGGCCAAAGCCCACTTGGTCGAGACCTCTTCCCCCTCTGCCAGTACCCCACATTTGTAGCCTTGCCCATAGCAAATGCATGGGAACACCACCAACTGCAAGTTTTCCCCCAAGTGTACTCATCTAGAAATGTATCCCTTATTGTTAGGTCGCATATTTGGAACTTTCTACTCAAGAGTAATTTGGAGGCACTCTCACCAGAAGGATTGCAGTAACTTAAGAACCTGGTTCACTGCCCCTTCTTGGGGCTGAGTTAGGAAATGTTCAGTAATCTTGCCAGCATCCCCCATGCACTGGAAAAAAGAATGGAAGGGGAAAGGCCCAAGATGAAGCAACACAGAAATCTGTGTATTAATGTATTTCCACTTTGCTGTGTTGACTGTACTCAAAATATCTAATTTTTAAAAATCTCACTCAGGAGACCTGCCAGCCTTTCCAAGAGGACTATCCTCCACTTCCTGATTATGAGCCCTCTCTTTTAGAAATGGAGCAAAATGTGTTTGTTGTAAAGGCTCGTGGTTTGCCCTGGTCTTGCTCTGTGGAAGATGTGCTTGGATTCTTCTCAGGTAAGGAATTTACTAAAATCTAGATATGCTTTTGGTTCACTGGTTTTTGTCACTGACAGTTATAAATGGAAGTGTTCTTAAAATATGTTCATGCTTCACTGAAAAATGTGTGTGCAAACTGGCCTGGAGTGTTTATCCTTCAGTCAATGTCTCTGGGAACTTGCTGCTTTGTTCCCTGTGTTACAGTGGGATAGCTCCCCTGCTGCTCTGAAGTAGATGGTACTTGTGGATCCATTCAGTGCTAGAGATGTGCAGTACGTAAATGGGCCCTTTGGCCTTCCATGTCCATGTTGACCACTATACCAGTCTCTTCTGTGTCATGGCAATTCAAGTGCTGGTCCAGATGCTCCTGGTCTGTCATGTGATTCCCTCTAAACCCTTTCTGTTTCACTTTATATCTGTACCCTCTTGTTTTAGGTGCTCTATCTTATCTAGCACCCTGGTAGATTTGTAAACCTCATTTCTGTCACCCCTCTTCCTCATTTGCTACAAGTAAATAAGATGATCCAATCTTTCTATATGACTTGAACATTCCAATCCAGGCAATACCCTGGTGAATCCCCAAGGGACCCTTTCCAGCACAGGCACATACTTTCTGTAATGTAGCAACCAGAACTGCACACTGCTCCATCTGTGGGCTGAGCAATTCACTTGTACCTACTCTAACTCGTGTTCTCTTCTACATCAATGAAACCAAGCGCCGATTAGGCAGTTGATTAACAGAGCTCCTCACTCTATCTGCAGTACCAACCCAAGCTTCCAGTTGTATTGTAGTTCAACTCCCATTCCCACTCCCAAAGTGATCTGTCCATCCTCTGTCTTCTCTACTCAAGGGCAGAGTGGCTTAATACTGTTCCTATGTCTTGTGGTTCTAATCCATAGTTGAGGAACACATATTCCATCATGGTAATCTACAACCCATTGGTGTGAACACTGATTAGTCCTGTCTCTCTTCCCCCACCCGCCCTTCCCTCGTATCTCATCCACTTTCCCTCCTCTCCTCATCCCACCCACCTACATCACAAACTGGTCTCTTTCCTCAACTGATACAATCTGCCCCACCTCTTCCTGAATGGTACCCATATCACCTTTCTGACTTACCACCCTCTAGCAGCTATCTCCATCTTCACCCTCCCTCCCCCCCCTCCCCGACCTCCCGCCATCTGCCTCTGATCTTTTTCTATCTGTCTCCAAATTTCCTTGCACCCCACCGAGCTCCCACCCATTATGCTTTACTCTTCCTCGGTCCTCTCACCACTTCCCCAATTTTTATCCTGGCTACCTTCCTTCTTAACTCTCAGTTCTGATGAAGGGTCTTGACCTAAAATATTGATTCTTCCTTCCCTCTCCACACCCCCCCCCCCCCCCCCCACAGATACTGCTCACCCACGAGTTCTTCCAGTAGTTTATTTTTTTGCTCCAGATTTTAGCATTTGCAGTCTCCGTGTGATTGTGGCCTAATCAATTAATTAAGTTTCATCATAACATCCCTGTGCCAAGTTTGATAAACGCAAATATCCCACATACTGCCTTCATCATCCCACCCATGTTGTCTCTTGTAGTGGATGTGGATGTCTACTTCTGGGCCCTTCTGTTCAAAGAAACTTTCTATGACCCTACCAGTTTCTGCATATATACTACTCTTGACCTTCCAAAATACACCACAACGTTTGTCACGAGTAAGTTCCACCTGCCATTGCTCTGCCTGTTGGAGCTCACTATGATTCTTGCTATCTCCACCAGCACAAATTTTGGTATTTAATACCTTACTCAAATGATGAGGTTACAGGTAATATAAACTGTAATGAGCATTAAATGCTGAAGTTTGTTTGCTTTTTATCTGATTTCCTCGAACATTAACTGTCTTGATATGTGGGCTCTTCCCATTTGAATTTGCTTCACCACTGGGCCACCTTAGGATTCCCCTCCCAAAATGTTCTTTCCTGCCTCATGACTCATCTTTTGTGGTTTGTTGTTGTTGATATTAGTTTTATATGAAGCAGTTTTCTAGGTTAAACCTAATATAGGAATGAAATTTCCAGGCAAAGTAATGACTGACTTGCACTGTGTCCAGTGTTGTTCCCTGTATTTGATAACCGTGTGGAACAAAACACAGATTAGATAGGACTGATGATTTTCTTTCAGTCTGTAACAGTTAACCCTGAACTTCCAGCTGCCTGTCACTTTAATTCTCTGTCCCATTCCTTCTACTAGCCTCAGACTTTGGCCTCCTGAATTAGTCCCACAAACTCCAGCTGTGGCATTACATCTTCCAACTTGGTGCATTACAGCCTTTGTATGCATTTGAGTAATTTTGAATCAACATTTGTGACATTTTCTGTTTTAGTTATGGTTTTTAATCATGTGCAGTGTTTTCCTTTAGGGATTTCTGGTCATTTCTGCCACTTTCATCACCTCCAGACAGGTCCTTGAACCTAGAAATCCCTGCCAGCCAAACTATCATTGTTTTTACTCACTGAGTTCAAGCAAATCTTGTGTGGATTCCAGATGAGAGATTTCTTGCAGGATTTATTCCCTGTTGATGTCTGTAATCTCTTCATCTAGTGTGGCCAGAGCAAGCCCTGTCCACTCATGCTGAATAATGACACTAGAAACAATTTAAAAACTTCCATTTGCTCCTGTTTGGTGGAGTAAATGGTGTTGCTGTCCCTGCTTCAGGTTAAACCTGATATCTTCAGAAGGCAGATGGCCCAGCCAACTGTTGTGGAGTCGCAAGAAGTTTGTGTTCTGTAGTGGCTCACTTTGAAGAGTCCAGTGACAGTGTTCGGTCAAGAAAATGCCAGCCAGCAGCTGTCAGGGTTTTCACACAAGGTCCAGAATTCCGGCATGCTTCGCATAAACAGTTTATATTTGCCACATGCCCCGCTATCCCTTCTGTCATATTTTCTCTCTTGCCTTGCTTTGATCATAGATCTTTCCTTTTGTTTATTTTTCAACTCCATTTCCCAGCAACCTAAAATCAGTTTATCTGTAACCTTTCTCCATTCTGTTGAAAGGTTGTTGACTTAAAACAATAACTTTTGTTTCTTTCTCCACAGATGCCTCCTGTCCTGAATATTTGAACTTTTGCTGTCTCTATAAACCTACATTGTTGAAATGGAGGCAATGAGTGGTCTGACATTTGCCTCTGTGGGGCACACCCGGACACAGGGATACTGCTTGCCCCCGTTACATGTCCCCAGATTAGAGCAGGTCAAAGTCAATGACTGGAAATTCTAACTTTGTTTCTCTCTCTTGCTATGTACTTCTATTTCTAAACAGAACTTGCTCTGCTTTTGCAATAAATGAACAGTTCAATATTCAATAGAAAACTTGTCCATAAGATCAAAAGTCACAAGAGCAGAAATAAGCTATTCAGCCCATCAAGTTTAACCCGCCATTCAATCCTGAGCTGATCCATTCTCCCACTGAGCCTCACTCCCTAGTCTTCTCCCCATGACCTTTAATGTCCTGGCTAATCAAGAACTTATCAATCTCTACACTGAATGACGGCCTCCACTACTTCCTACGTCCACCATATTTATTTCCTATCAGTAAGGCTGCAGTTGCCTCGACACAGTGCAGCATTCCATGCTGAGAACTGTGGCTGGCAGCTTGAATCAGTGTGATTTGAGAGTGGAGAAAGAAAGGGTGGGCCTGACAGGGTTGGTGTCTGGAAGATTGCAGGGATGGGGTCAGTGAGTAGGTCATCAGCTTTGAATGAGTTTGGATAGAAAGTGGGTCAACCACGAGTTGAGTGGAATGGTCAGATTTGAAAGAAGCAAAGTTATGAAGCACTGAATTGTGGGATATCAAGGCAGTGAATGTTTTGATTGTTTCCCAACAGTGGTCAGTAGCAGGAGCTGGGTCTGTGGCTGTAGGTTTCAATCAAAGTAACACATCACAATACCTATCTTAATTAGTACCAGCTCAAACTCCTACAGTGTGAATTTAAGAGGTTGTGTTATTTACACTAAATATGACCCTGTTTTTCAAGAATTCCTCAGTTTTGCATTGAGTTTTTACTTTGTATCATTCAGATTTGCATGATTTTCCAAACAAGTGTGAAATAGACTGTGGGTATTGTGGAACTAGTCTAGTAATGATTAAAGAGTACATAAGAGATTCAAGAGCAGCTTAGATTCTGCAGAATAGAAGCCAGCTGTTCAGCCAACTGTCCAGGCTGTCCAACTGTTAATGCTCCAGCTGAACTTCACTCTCCTCAGCAGGCCATCACACTCCTTCATTCCAACTGTGTTCTAGCAAAGGATTACTGATCTGGTGACCCTTTGTATATCTCCATAATCTGCTGAATGTACTGGGGGTTGTAAGTAGAATCATTATAGCTGCATGAGATGTGTGGATCTCTGGCCTTTTCAGTGCTACTCTGTGGACATGTTTTTATTTACATTGGCCTTTTCCTTATCTCAGATTGTGGGGTGGTGAATGGTGTTGAGGGCGTGCACTTCCTGTGTAACAGAGCAGGCAAGCCGAGTGGTGAAGCAATTATTGAACTCCAGTCTGCTGAGGATGTCCGGAAGGCTTTGGAGAAACACAGAAAGTACTTGGGGGAACGTTATATTGAAGGTAAGTTGAAGCAGGACTCCAGAACACTTCTTTCATCACTGGAAGGTTCTTCCACTTGTGTCCGTGCTGACTTTATGAAAGATTTCTCCCAAGACAACCTCCCCTTGTTGCCTCTGTCTATGCCTCCTACTGTCTCAAGAAAGCTGCCAATATATTAAAGGACACATTCCATTCCCAGTAACACACTCTTCTAAACCCCCACCGTCCATTGGATACAGGAGCTTGAAAACATTTAAGGACAGTTCCTTTTCTGCTATCAGACTCTCACTGGTAAAAGATGATGTCCTTGTACTGTTTAACTGTTCTTTTCTCTATTCCATGAACTGTAATTATACTTTTCTCTACACTCTGCACATTTGACTTATTGTAACAATACTTCCTATACTGTTGTTTGTACATTTGTTTGTCATTATTGCACTACCTACATTATGGGTTGACTTTCCTGGATAGAATGCAAAATGAAGCCTTTTATTTTGGTATTTTGGTACAAGTGGAAACAATTCAATTCAAATGTTTTCATTTCCACTGTTTATTCAGTTTCCTGCTGAAAGTTGCTGTTAAATCTGCTTCCAGAATTTCTACTGGCTTTGTTCCAGAAATCAAAACAACGAACTCCTCTTTCACCAATTGCCTTTAATCTATTTCTCCAGTTCGCAACTCAGCACGTTCTTGGGTTTTAAAAATGAGCCCAAAAGTCTTTGTAGTTTGCAGAGTTAGATATCATTATGTTGATATTATATCATTATATTGTAGCCTATGCATATACTCCTGGGGAGCATTGTGCTGTAGACTGATGATCCTGGGACACAGGATGGAGCTAGATAACCATAAAAGAGGTGTCCTGGCTGCTCTAGAGAGAGGGATCTGGAAATTTCTAGCTTGTCTGCTTCTCACAAGTAACCAGAGTTTGAGTATAATATTCTGTTTCTTGATGCATTAATGTGCAATATTGAGCAGGGTTAAAGTAATAAACCATGAGGCTAAAAAATGCAAGATCTTTTCTCTTTCCAGCTTCACTACATAAAATTGTACATAATTTGATTTTTTTTGATGATAATGATTAATGGATAACTATTGGGAAAGAAATGGAGTATTTTGCTGTTTTTGAAACAAGATGTTGTATCTTTTTCTTTTATTCTAGAGGAGAGGCACAACTTCTTATTAATGTCCTCCTACAGTGCAGTGCTATACCTTGAGTGCCAGCCAGTGTAGTAGTCATGCTGGCAGCTACTGTGAAATCACTAAATTCCAATGTAAATATTGCTTCCCTCTTTCCTTGTGTGTCCATGTTTGGAGTTCTATTTAGAAGAAAGCTGTTGTGGGTTGCACTTTGGCTGCATTATAACAAATGGAAATTAAAAAGGGGAGAAAAGGTTTGAAGGGGAAATTGTATCCCTTTGCAGGGGATAAGGAATGTTTTGTAAACCAGAGTTCAGCAATTCCAATACATGATAGATTTATGATAGAGGATTATTGGAAGAAAACAACCTCTATCATTGCATCCTGGTACATGTGGTAGTAAACTTGAATGGAAGAACAGAAGAAATAGGAGTCTGCTCTTCCATTCAGCAAGATTATGGCTGGCTGTGAACTTGACTCCACTTGAACTTACTTGTTCCCCATCAGTGGATGGAAGGTAAGTAACCCTGGGACTTAGAGTAGGTGATCTATGTAGTGACTTGTTCGTTGCGCTTATTCTATAAATCTGAATCTGGGTTCCACCCTGTGAAGCACCAAGTTATTGTGAAATACAGCCTTGTGAAGTTGGAGGGTATGATATTTACTATGGTATGATTGTCTATTGCATAGAATTATATCTACATTATCTACATTGTCTGCATTTAAACACGATCATTTGGTTCCAAATATCTGGCCATGAAAAGATGAGGAGAATTAAATTATTACAACCACCAGAAAAGAAGGAACAGGTTATGACTTTTATATAATAAGGAAGGGTTTGGGGTGACCTGATAAATTGTACCTTTAAAATTAAGGGAGTTTCGGCATTGAAAAGATCTTTCCACATCAGGTAGTGAAGAACTAAGAATAAAATATAAGCTAGACACTAATAAATAGATGATAGGTGAATGGTGGCACGGTTGGCGTAGCAGTTAGCGCAATGCCTTTACAGCACCAACTATCAGGACCAGACCTGGGTTCAAAACCCATGCTGTCTGTAAGGAGTTTGTATGTTCTCCCATGTCTGCATGGTTTTCTCTGGGGGCTCTGGTATCCTTCCACCCTTCAAAAAAAAAAATCATGAAAAGGTTTTTTTTTTAAAAAAAGACTTTGGCATGATCTTGATTAAACAAAGAAAAGAATTTGAAGATGTGAAAAGACAACTATGTGCTTAAAAACTTGAAATATTCAATGATATATCCCACGACTTTGAGGGTTGACGTAGCAGAAGGGAAGCGGCAAGTTTTCAAGACTAAGAATGAGGTGGAAGACTTTCTGTGAAGTTTGTTTAAATAAAGAGATTAAGGTTGCTGAGGGACAAGATTGTGAAAATATTTATAATGGAACTATGTAAAAGTACTAAAAGTTGTATTTTTTTAATTAAACTCTCGTATTTATTGTTTAAAAGTTAAATGTATAGAAATGTTCATAGAAAGCTTAGTAAAAGGAAAATAAATCTGGAAAATAGGTCTAAGGGGGAGAATGGTGCCTGGAAAGGAGTAGCAAAAAAAAATGGCACGAAAGCGAGGGTTCTTACTCAAGATATTCCATGGGCTTTTTTCACAGGCTTTCAAGGTTCTATGTATATGTCACTGTTGGGGAAGGGACATTGTGTGTTTTTTCTTAAAGGGGAAGGATCGCTATTTAACAGTCAAAGATTTTACTATGTTAAAAAAAAATTAGTTTTAAAGAGGAATATGGATAGAACATTAAAATTTATTAGTTTTAATGTTGATGGAATTAACGGGACGGGGAAGAGAAAATGGGTCTTGGTGGACCTAAAAAAAAAATTTAAAGACGTCTTTTTACAAGAAACACGCCATACCAAATTGGAACATGCAAAATTTAAAAAGAGGATGGTGGGGCAAGTAAAATGGTCTTCATTTGGATCAAAAGCAAGAGGTGTAGTGATTTTAATTAATAAAAATATACCAATAATAATAGAAGAGACATTAACTGATCAAGCTGGAAAATTTATGATGGCACATTGCAAAATTTAAGCAGAATCATGGACATATATGAATATTGTTACAAGATCAAACCAGCAACCACAAAGAAGACATATCACACAGGGGTAAAAATTAACAATTTTACTTTATTAACAAAAAATTCACCTTCAAACTTTAATTCAAAATCCCCCCTTTTATAACAATGCCCACTGGTTACTATGCAAATTCATATTACAGTATAAAACTAATAAATTCCCCAGCCTAAAGATAACATGTGTAATAAAAGTCTAAGTTATATTTCCAACCAGCCCACAGAAAAACTTAGATACAAAACAAACACAAAACACACAAGACTCACTAAGCTTTGATCTCAACTGAAGCAAAGATCATGAACAAAATTCAGTTTGTTTGATTTCTTTGGCTTGGCTTCGCGGACGAAGATTTATGGAGGGGGTAAAAAGTCCACGTCAGCTGCAGGCTCGTTTGTGGCTGACAAGTCTGATGCGGGACAGGCAGACACGGTTGCAGCGGTTGCAGGGGAAAATTGGTTGGTTGGGGTTGGGTGTTGGGTTTTTCCTCCTTTGCCTTTTGTCAGTGAGGTGGGCTCTGCGGTCTTCTTCAAAGGAGGTTGCTGCCCGCCAAACTGTGAGGCGCCAAGATGCACGGTTTGAGGCGTTATCAGCCCACTGGCGGTGGTCAATGTGGCAGGCACCAAGAGATTTCTTTAGGCAGTCCTTGTACCTTTTCTTTGGTGCACCTCTGTCACGGTGGCCAGTGGAGAGCTCGCCATATAACACGATCTTGGGAAGGCGATGGTCCTCCATTCTGGAGACGTGACCCATCCAGCGCAGCTGGATCTTCAGCAGCGTGGACTCGATGCTGTCGACCTCTGCCATCTCGAGTACTTCGACGTTAGGGATGAAAGCGCTCCAATGGATGTTGAGGATGGAGCGGAGACAACGCTGGTGGAAGCGTTCTAGGAGCCGTAGGTGGTGCCGGTAGAGGACCCATGATTCGGAGCCGAACAGGAGTGTGGGTATGACAACGGCTCTGTATACGCTTATCTTTGTGAGGTTTTTCAGTTGGTTGTTTTTCCAGACTCTTTTGTGTAGTCTTCTTCAGCATGATGCTGAACCAAGCCATGAAAGACCCCAACAATGAAGATGCTGTTTACATCCAGTACCGCACGGATGGCAGTCTCTTCAATCTGAGGCGCCTACAAGCTCACACCAAGACACAAGAGAAACTTGTCCGTGAACTACTCTTTGCAGACAATGCCGCTTTAGTTGCCCATTCAGAGCCAGCTCTTCAGCGCTTGACGTCCTGCTTTGCGGAAACTGCCAAAATGTTTGGCCTGGAAGTCAGCCTGAAGAAAACTGAGGTCCTCCATCAGCCAGCTCCCCACCATGATTACCAGCCCCCCCACATCTCCATCGGGCACACAAAACTCAAAACGGTCCACCAGTTTACCTATCTCGGCTGCACCATTTCATCAGATGCAAGGATCGACAATGAGATAGACAACAGACTCGCCAAGGTTTGTTTGATAAAATGAAGACAAAAGATCTTTGAGAGAGAGAGAGCACAAAATTTGAAGTTGTCTTCTTGTGTTGTTTGCAGAGAGAGGAACAACTACTTTTTTTGGATCCTTCTGGCTGCCTTTGGAATGTTCATCATTTTAGAAATCCCAACATTCTAAACTGTCCTCCAGACCATGACTCATCCTCTGGGCCTTCTTCCACTCCACAGCACCCCCAATGGTGGTTTATCATCCAAGTCCAGAAATTTTTAGATCATTTTCTGCACATGCTCAGTCTGTCTCCCACTCTCTCAGCAGTCCACTTTCACCTTGGCTCTCTAAGGCAAACTGTCACTTTTTAACAAAACCACACAACACATAGGCCAATACACAACACAGAACTCTGTAACAATATTTATGCCACCAAACTGACGATGAAGTCTTTGAAGGATATCTTTTTTAAAAACTAGGGAGAAGACAAAATGTATTGATTGGAGGAGATTTCAATTTTTGTTTAGATCCAATATTGGACAAATCAGTGAGAACAATAACGAGCAAAAGCTGCAAAAACATCATTATCATTTATGAAGGATTAAATTTATTTGGTATATGGTGGTGTTCAACCCCTTAGAAAGAGACTATTCGTTTTATTCAAGGGTATATGATTCACACACAAGGATTGACCTATTTTTAATGTCTGCTCAGTTACAAGGTAAAGTAGTAAAAACAGAGTATTTGTCAAGACTTTTATCAGACCACTCGCTGTAACTATTATGATAATGGAAAAGCAAGAAAGTATGTATAGATAGCGCCTTAATGCTACATTATTAAAGAGGAAGGATTTTTGTGAATTTATTAAGAGACAGAAATATTTTGTGCAAACAATCTTCCTTCTACAAACAATAGTTTTCTAATATGGGATATGCTTAAAGCTTGCTTGAGGGGATATTAAGATAGAATATGCAAGAGATTTAGAAAGTCTAGAGAAGAATATAACAAAATTTGAAGAAGAATATTAGATATCAGGACCACAAGAAAAATATAAAATATTAGAGAACAAAAAGTCACAACATAATGCACTTTAAACATATAGAATGGAAAAAATGATATTAAAATCTAAACAAAATATGAACTAGGAGAACAGGAGCATAAAGTGTTATCTTGGCAGGTTAATGCAGAGAGTCATCCAGAATAATAAATGTAATAGAAGCCGATACCATAACATAATACTATATTAGACAATACTATATGAAACTATATAAATCTGAATTAGTAGGAGATGAAAATGAAATGGAAGAATTTTTTAACAGATGGGTTCCTCCTGAGTTCGACAGACAATTTAAAGATTTGTTGGTGCCTCTTTTGATTGATGTGTTAAAACCAGGCAGTGGAGACCTAAATCCTCCCAGAAACATTTTCAACTGCTATAATTACAGTGTTACCGAAGAAAGGTAGAGACCCACTAAAAAGTTCATCATTCAGACCAATATCACTTCTGAATGCAGATTATAAAATCTAGCTAAGGCACTAGCCAACGAACTGACTGAGTATTTACCAAAATTAATACATCCTGATTTGTTAAAGGAAAATATTCTTCAAATAGTCTAGGTAGATTATTCAAATATAATACATGGCAAAATCAAGGTTGAGTCCAAACATAACTATTTCTTTAGATGCAGAATAGACAATTGACCTACTAGAATGGTCTTTCTTATATAAAATTTGGTGTCGGTAGAAAATATATAAATTGGACAAATGCTCTCTATCATAAGCCACAAGATAAAATTATAACTAATAACCAAATGTCATCCATTTTTCCCTTGAATAGATTGCATAGACAGGGGAGCCCCCCCCATCTCCAGCATTATTCATTCTAGCTATTGAACCTCTGGCAGAGATTATAAGAGATCCAGATATTAAGAGCTTCGAAGTTGGACAGGAAGAACATAAAATTAGTTTATTTACTGCTGATGTGCTATTAAATATGTCTGATCCAGGTGAATCACTGATAACATTACAAACAATACTAGAAAAATATGAAAGACTATCAAGGTATAAAATAAATTTGGATAAACCTGAGATAATATCTTTGCAGAATTTTGATTATGAAAGATACCTAAAAGGAAGAAAGATGGAATTAAATATTTAGGAATAATGACAGATAATAATTTACAGAATTTATATAAGCTTAATTATACCCCTTAATTAGAAAAAATAGAAAAGGATTTACAGAAATGGAAAGATCTGCTGATTACATTAGTAGGAAGGATAAATTGTACAAAAATGAAGGTAATGCCAAGACTACAGTAACTCTTTCAATAGTTGCATATTGCACTAACAAAAAAAAATTAAATTATTGCATTATTATATAAGACTATTCCTATGGAATAACAAAGTACCAAAAATTGCTTGGGAAAAGTTAACATGGAACTATAAATTGGGAGGACTTAGACTCCTGGATTTTTTTTAAAATCTTGATTTATTTGAAAGATCATTAGTAGTAATACAACATACATTCCATAAAAACAATTTTATGTAAGTATATGTATAAAAAAAATAAAGAAAAACAGAAAAATAAAGTCCCCTCCCACCCTCCCACCCCATCAGCCAGCCCTCTTAAGGAGAGCCAAAAATATATAAACAGAAACTAAGAATATATAATAAATCAAAATAAATCTAAATGCATATATTCCAAATATGGTAACCACCTAATAACAAAATAAATAATGACCATGTAGATTATATGTAATTTTTTCCATAACAATACAAGCTGTCAAATCATTATGCCATCGCATTATATTAATCACTATATTATCTTTTCATGTACTTGCTACACATTTTCGAGCTACAGACAATGCTAAGCGTACAAATGCAATTTGAAATTTATCCAACCCTAATCCCTTTAAAGGAATCCTATAACCCATTAAAAAAAAGATGGATCTCGTGGTAACTTAATGTCATATCATTTTTCCAAAATTAACTTAATTTCTTGCCAAAATGGTTGTACATAAACACAAGACCAAACAGCATGTAAAAAAAGTACCAGTACATACACCACCTCTAGAACAAGAATCCGAATTACTAAAACCATGTTTTTTCAATTTCTCTGGGGTTAAATACAACTGATGTAAAAAGTTATAATTAGCCATTCCACACCGACTCCTGGATTTTAAGAAGTATTATCTATCAGCACAAGCAAGATTTTTATCATCTTTCTTTGAAGTAAACAGTTCCCTTCATGAATTTGCATGGGACTAAATTCAATAAAAGAGGAGACAATGAAGGTCTTTATTTGTGTCAATAAAAAAAGTGGATAATTCTATATTAATACAGGTAATTAGAATATTGGTAGAAATAAATGTATGGGGGGAAACAGGTATATCACTGATATACACATTATGTAAAAATATACTACTGTCTATGAATCTGGGTAACAAAATATAGAATTCATAGTATGACAAAGGAATAAGATATTTTGATGATTGTTATATGGAAGGATCTCATGTCTTTGGAACAATTAAATATGGAGTAGCTAATGGGACATTCTTTTGCTTTCTCCATTTAAGATCATTCCGAAGATAAAGGTAGGAATAAAACTTGGCCCCACCTGAAATTATTGAGATTGAACGAATGATGTGACTGGGGAATGCACTTAAATTTTTATCTAAGATGTATTTTGCTCTCCAAAATGAAAGTGCAAAACCAGGTTTACAGAGATCGAGAGTCTGGTTGGTGTTTGGATAGCATGATGTCAATTATAAATGCAAGATATGGATTAGTTCAATATAATTTTCTATACCTTACCCCACAGAAATTACATAAATCAAAATTTGAAATATTGGAGATGTGTATTAGATGTGGAATAAAAAAGGAATGTTTGTGCATGCTATGTGGTCGTGTGTGAAGGTGAGACCTTTTTGGCAGTGTATTACTGAAATACTAACAAGGATAACAGGGTTGCCTTCGCAGACAACCTGGAGCTTGATCTTTTTAAAAAAAATTTCAATCAAAATGGAGTTACAAAACAAAGTCAAAGAAACAATACAGATATATACAATAAAATACCAAAACCAAACTACATGTTGATAAACAAAAAAGAATCAACACATTATCACAAATATCAAATTCTGCACCATTGTTTATAAATACAAAATTACATACCGTGCCAATCCTTTTTAAAAAAAAAAGTAGAAAATAAAAGAGAAAAAAAGAGACCCCCTCCCCCAAAGGAAAAGGGAAAAAAGAAAGTTAATTCTCCCATATTATCTAACAAAATAATCTGTTTTCCAAAAGCATTCATTATATACAGATGAAAAATTAAGTGGTTCATCCAGAGCTTACTTCTTCCCTTAAGAGATAAATGTCTTGACATAGGCATCAATAGGGATACTGGAGATAGTGGTTTTGGAGACGGGAGAGGGGAATCATCAAAGGTTAATCTGTATATCTTAAATATGGTTCCATATTCTTAAAATTATGTTGTACCAATTTCTGAGGTTGTAAGTAATCTTTACCAGGAGAACACAACTATGCATTTCTGATTTCCAGCAGATCAAACTCAGTTGGGAATCAGATTTCCAAGTAATGGCTATGCATTTCCTGGCCACTGCTAAAGCAAATTTCTATTGATATTTTGACAGCCTCATTTTAGGTCTTGTATCTGCTAATTTCCCCAATAAAAACAATTTTGTCACCTGAGGATATCAAATTCTGGACATTTGTTCCAGGATATTTCCCATATCTTCCCAGAAGGATCTCACCTTCGGGCATGACCAGGTCAAATTAAAAAGGTCCCTATAGCTTGACTGCGTCAAAAACATAAATTGGATAATTTAGATTTCAATTTATTTAATTTTTGTGAAGGTAAAGCTGATGCAAAAAAAATGATATTGCATCAGCCTATACCTTACATTAATTGTATTGCTAATGCTGTCTCAACATAGGTCAGACCAGAAAAATGAATCAATTTCTGTACCTAAATCTGATTCCCTTAAATAAGATTTTAACTGAAGATATAAGAAAATGTATATATTTAAATCTCCAAATTTATTCCTGATTTGTTCAAATGTCATAAATTGCCCCTGCTCAAAACAATCTTTGCTATATTTGATCCCATTCTAGGACCAAGTTTCTAGAATTTTATTATCAATTGTTAATGGAATTAATTTATTTTGAGCTTGGGGTGTTTTGGGTGAGAGGTCTCTCCTAACACCAATTTGACCATTGAGTTTATTCCAAATTGTAATGATATGTTTTAGTAAGGAGGCTTTCTTAGGATCAGATAGTAATTTAGAATTCCATCTATATATATAAAATTTTCTGCTATCTTCTCACCAACCTTGTGCAGTTCCAGTTTTACCCAAGAAGACTTGTCTCCTCTGTCAAAGAGGGAGGTGACGAACTTCATTTGGATTGCCCAATAATATATTTTTTAAAGTCTTGGGAGCTTTAATCCTCCCAGTTCATAATTCCAGGTTAATTTATCGATAGAGACTCTGTGAAACTACCCTTCGACAGAATCTTCCTAATATATTTATTTAAATTCTGAAAGAATGGTTGTGGTACTAAAACAGGTAGGTTTTGGAAAAGATATTGTAATTTAGGCAATATATTTATTTTTATATAATTGGCCCTTCCAATCAAAGTAATTGGAAGAGTTATCCATTTATTTAAATCTTACTCAATTTTCTGAAGCAAGGGAAGATAATTGAACTTGTATAAATTCTGTAAGTTATTATCTATCTTAATACCTAATATTAAACGGCCACTTAAATTGAGAGTCTCTTTTAACATGATCGTAATTCCCACCCGTAAGTGACATAACTTTGTGCTTTTATTCCAATTAACTTTATAGCCCGAGAAAGTCCAGAAAAATTCAATTTAAACTACAATTTTTGTAATGAACTCCCTGGGTCTGTCAGATCTATCAGAACATCTTCCTGGAGAACCCTGAATCCTTTTATGTCTGGATCTTGGCAGATAGATTCCACTAACGGTTCGATAGCCAGAACGGAAAGGACTGGAGGTATTGGACAACCTTGTCTACTAGATCTGGACAATGGGAAAACATGAGATTTGGCCATTAGTGATTACTTCTTTTAGGCTCATGATATAGAGGCAATTAATAAAAACCTCTCCTAGTCCAAAATTTCCCAAAATTTTAAATAAATAGTCCCATTTCAGACTATCAAAGCTTTCTCCACATCTAGGGCCAGAGCGACACTCAATTCATCCCTTGTTTGTGCCAAATGGATAATGCTGAGCAGTCTGCTAACATTGTCCACAGACTGCCTCTTCTGTACAAAACTCGTTTCATCTACATTTATTCACTTAGGCAAATATACTGCCAATTTATTTGCCAGAGCTTTATCAATAATGATATGGGCTGAGATGCAGATAATAGTTTCAATGGGTCCCTAACTTTTTAGGGAATTACTCTAATAATTGATGCTGAAAAGGACTCCAAGAGAGCGTGGGTTGCGACTGCTTGACCTAATGCCTCCATAAATAGAGGATTAGTACATTTTTAAAATTCTTTATAAAATTCGGGTGGGAACCCAAGATTTATTAACTTGCAGTGATAACAATGCTTTCCCTATCTCAATGGAGCTTTATCTTTTGGGCAACTTTATTGAAATAAGTAATTAACTAAATTCCAAATTTCATTTGTAAATAATAACTTTAACTGTGGCTAAGAAGTGTATTGCAATTGCTTGGAAATCTGTCTCCCCTCTACAGATAGCATTATGGAAGACAGAGATGAACATTTGTATACCTGTGAAAAATATCACGTATAATCTAGGAACAAATATGATGTATTTATAAAAATGTGGCAACAATGGACTATATAGGGGATAAAATATAAAAAAGATGGTATTATAAAAATGTGATTTCCCCAATAAAGACTTTTTTAAAATCCAACTGTAAGCCCTGTTGGTGTATGGAATACACTTCTCAATCTGTGAAGGGGGTCGGAGGGAAGTGGGTTGTTGTCTTTCGTAAGAAAAAAGTTTTATTTATTCATATAGAATGTTCATATATTTTGACAATGGAAAATTTTGATATGCATATGGTAAAAACAAAAATAAAATATTTAAAAAAAAAATTAAAATACAGTAACAAATTCAGGAGAACACTATACAAAGAGCTGGAGGAATTCAGCAGGTCAGGCAGCATCCATGGAAAAAAAAGTCGACTTTTAGACTGAAACTCTTCATCAACAATACGGGCAATGGCTTGAATAAGAGGGTGGGGTGTGGAGGCGGGTGGGGGGGAGGTGACAGTGGAATGGTGGTTGAGGAACACAGATTGTCAGGTGATAGGTGAATGCAGGTGGGAAAAGAAAGGAGATGACATGATAGGGGAAAGGGCAGAGTTGAGAAAGGCCCCCTCATAGGAGGAAAGAAGGGATGGGCAGCTAGAGGAAGGAAGATGTGGGTGATGGGCAAGTGAGATGGACAGGGGACTGGAAAGAGAAGGTCAAAAGGAGCCAGTGAGATCAGGGAAAGTAAAGATGAAGGGGATTACTGGGAATTGGAGAAATCAATATTGATGCCGCTTGGAGGAGACTGCCAAGATGGAATTCAAGATACTGTTTCTCCAAATTTCATGTTGGCCTTAACCTGGCAATATGCAGGGACCAGTGAGATGATGGAGAGCTCTCCCAGTGGTGATTGCCAGAGGTGCATTTAAGCATGAGAAAGAAACAGGAGGATTTATTAATGGGTAAGATGTGGAAAGGGTGGGAGGAGGTCCATGCATGGCATGGAAATTGTTTGGGTGTCTGCTCTCATTTTTTTAATACCTTGGTGTAGGGCTTAAGCCCAAATTGTTTGTTATGTATCTATCTTTGCTATATAAATCACGCTGTTTGACCTGCTGAGTTTCTTTAGTAATGTGTTTTTTAAATTTTCATTATGGTTGTGTTTTACAAATAGTTAACTGACCCACTTGTTCTTCTCAATGTCTTAGTGTTTGAACTAAGCAACAGTGATGTGGACTTCCTTCTGAAGCGTCTCCACTCCAGTGGGAAGGAGCTGACCGATGGCAGTGTTGTGCGTCTGAGGGGCCTTCCGTTCAGCTGCATCACGGAGGATATCATTCGTTTCTTTGCTGGTTTGTTCACTCTACATACTATTTTGCCCTTGTTCCTTTGGTTTAGAAACATTTGGGAGATGGCCTCATCACAACACAATTCTTTCCTGTACTGGTCCTCCAACACCCTAACAGACTTTTCTTCTATCTAGTTTATAACATTGCCTTTTGAGAATTTCTATTGGTTAATTCAGCTTCTGATATTTTTTTACTTGGTCAATGGAAAGTGATACTTTGTATGTTATTGAGGCCACCTTTCCCCACAGTAAATATTAGTCACCCTAATGTGTCTTTATGCACTTAAAAAGTGTATTTTCGCAAGTAAAAGCAGAAAAATCTGTAATCATACAGGTCTTGCCGCAAGTGTGGAGAGAGAACCAGGTAATCTTTCAGATAATTTCACTGGGACTGGTCATCGCTCTGAAGAGACCTGAACTCTTCTTCACTCTTGACAAATGCTGCTTGATGTTTGCAGTGTTCCATATTTTTATTTGGGATATCCAGCAGTATTACAAGTTTTTTTTTTAAGAATGATCTACTTGGCTGTATTTAGAAACGATTCCTGTTATCCAAAAAAGGTGAACTATTCGGAAAGGGGGTGGAGGCAGAGGGAAAGTAGTTGTGGCTTTTGACCAGGATTTGCGATTAGCTGAGTTTTCCCTGTCAGAGGAACATGAAAAATGGAAGGCACAAGTTGCCATGGTTGCTAATTATGGATTTTAATGTTTTGCTAAATAGTGACATTCTAATTGTCCCATGTCACTTTCAACCCAATTGATGTTGCTTCTTATCCTGGGGAGTGATGATCTAAATTTGGTGTCCAGTATTTCAACAGCCATTTTCTAATTGCACTTTAGTATGCAGCACCCACCAGTGCTTCCTTCAGCAAGGTCTTGTACAGCATAGCTCCACTAGGAACCTGCCATTCTCAACTATAATAACCAGTGCCAACTGAGTTGAATTATAAATATGTTATGGGTTGTGCTTCTATGTGAGAGGAATAAAAAGGGTGAGTGTACAGAATCAGGAGAAGAATAGATCAGATGAACGCACAGTCTTTTGCTCAGAGTAGGAGAATCAAGAACCAGAGGGCACTTTTAAGGTGAGGAAGGAGAGATTTAATAGGAACCTGAGGGGTAACTTTTTTATACAGAGGGTGGTAGGTGTATGGAACAAAATACTGGAGGAGGAATTGAGGCAGATACTATTGCAATGTTTAAGAAACATTTAGATGGATAGGATGGGTTTTGAGGGATATGGGCCAAACACAGATTGGTGGGGTAGTGTGGGTGGGACTTTTTTGGTTGGAGGGGGCTGATGCACCTGTTTCCATGTTGTATGACTCTATGACAGGAACTGAAATAAGTATGTTCAGATTCACTTCACTTACAGCCACCAGAGAGAAAAGAGGTTGCCAAGAAGGGACAATGCTTTTAGGTTGCACTAGCAGAGTTGTTGAAACTAATTTTCTTTTATTCTCATGAACTGCAGGTTTGGATATTGTAGAAAATGGCGTGACTATAACCAGAGATCATCGTGGCAGAAACACTGGAGATGCTTTTGTTCAGTTTGCATCTCAGGAAATGGCAGAGAGAGCCCTAGCAAAAGACCGAGAAATGATTGGATCTAGGTTTGTAATGACTTGACAATTTAACCATGCACAGTGTAAATTTATTTTTTTTTAAAGTTTGTGGTAATAGTCCACTTTTGGCCCATGAGCCCTTGCCACCCAATTAGCCCAATACATTTTGAAGGGTGGGAGGAAACCGGAGCCCCCAGGGAAAAATAGACACGGAGAGAACATACAAACCCCTTATAGACAGTGTGGGATTCAAACTCCAGTGCCACTCATTGGCACTGTAACGGCATCGTGCTAACTGCTATTGCCAATTGTGCTGGACTTAAGTGTAGGAAATGGCTGGTTGGGTAATTATTCAATTTAATTGTCAGAACAATGGGCCATTGTCTGGATTATGAGAAAGGGGAGGATCTTTGAAGACAACCAGAAATGGTAGATGTGGAGAGATGGGGCATGGGCAGAGCTGACTGGTGTACTCTGTTTCTGTACCATGGATGTTGGACAAAACCAGAAAATACTGGATGCACTCTGGAGGTGGAAAACGATCAACGTCTGCAGACTTTCCTGATAACTCTTTGTCAAACCTCTTACAGGTAATCAACATTTAAAACAAGTACAGAGGCAGGAAAGGCAGGGAGGTGGGAAAAGGAATGATCTGTGACCAGGTGAAAGGAAGAAAGCAATTCTGGGAAGACATGAAAGGATGTGTCATGAATCAAGTAAAGGAAGAAGAGATGGGAGGAGTCACGTGATGGAGTAGTGGCCGGTTGGGAAAACCAGCTCTCTCCAGGGAAACAGGAAAAAAGTTAGAAAAAGACAAAGCACAACAAAAACAATAGAAGATAAAGTTACAAAGAGAAGGAAGATGGCATCCAAGAAGGAAAAAATAAAAACAACTGGAATAAAAGAAGTAGAAAAATAGCCAAAGAAGAAAGAAGAAGGCCTTACCTGCACGAAAGAACAGGACGCTGTGGTGGCAAGAGGCGCCCGACCACAGAGGTCAGTGCCTGCCCTGCGGAGTCGTGACTCACCTGCCAGTGGACTTCAAAGATGGCTCTCAGAGCCAAACAAAAGTGCGCAGTGCGCAACCAATGGAAACAAGGGAAAAAGAGGACACTGGTGGGAGGGGGGCCAAGCAGAGGAGCAGGCAGTCACAACGCGAACAGCTGAGGGACGCCTGACACCAGGGCGCTCAGCTGGAAGTCGAGAAGGAGAGAGAGAGACGGAGAGACGACCGGCAAGAAGATCAACGGCAGGAGGCACAACAGAGGAGTAGCCGAGGAGGGGAGGACCAGCAACAAGAGGCCCAGCAAGAAGAGGCCCGACAAAGAGATGCAAGCAGATCCACAGGACAAACAGAAGAGACACAGACACAAAGAAGAGAGGAAGAAGACACAAACACAGACACAGAAGGGGAAGAAGAAGACCAAGATCTTCACAGAGAAATAGAAGGTAAAACTGATGGACAGAATATAGATAAAGTTTTTTTTGAAGAACAAATTAGGTCATTAAAAGAATGGCTAGCATTAGAATTTAATGCAATTAAAAGGAAAATTAAAAGAACAGAAGATAAAATGCAAAGGTTAGAACTGGTAATGACAGAAATAGGGAAAAGAGTAGAGAATGTGGAAGAGCGGGAAACAGCTATAGAAATGGAAGTAAATGACTTAAGAGACAAATTGGAAGGAAGTGACAAAAAAATTAAAGAGACGCAAGAGTTGTTATCTCAGAAAATTGATATGTTGGAAAATTATAGTAGACGAAACAACATAAAAATAATGGGCCTGAAGGAGGGTGAAGAAAGCACAGACATGAAGCAATTTATAAAAGGATGGATCCCAAAGGTCCAAGGAACAACAGAAATACAGGAAGAAATGGAAATAGAAAAGGCTCACAGAGCACATCAAAAACCAAGATCCATCTTAGTAAAATTTTTGAGATATATGACAAGAGAAAACATACTGGAACGTGCAAGGAATAAAGTTAGAGAAGACAATAAACCCTTGGAACACAAGGGCCAAAAAATATTTTTTTATCCAGACATAAGTTTTGAACTCTTAAAGAGGAGAAAGGAGTTTAATACAGCGAAAACGATTTTATGGAAAAAAGGTTACAAATTCATGTTAAGACATCAGCTGTGCTTAAAATATTTATACCCAGGGAGCAAAACAGACTGTTCTCGGATCCGGAGGAAGCACTAGAATTCGCAAAACGTTTGCAGGACAGAAGAAGAGATGAAGAGATGAATAAGAATGAAGAAAGGCGATAAAGTATATATAAAAATGTTAAAACAATGTATATGTAAAGAACTAAAGAGGGAAAACAGAAGGGAAGGAAGGAAGGGTGGAAAAAAAGAGAGAGCTTTGTTATGTGTTTTTTTTAAAAAGTGTTTTCTGGGGAGGGCTGGGGGGAAAAGGGAAGAATCGTCACTGCAAAATCAGTTGACGCTGCGAGCAAGATCGCAATCCAAATGAAAAGGGGAGTTGTGGTTGCCCGGCAAGGGATAAGGGGCATCTCAGAGAGGGAGGGAACTTTTGGAGTTAAGGTATTAGTGGGTGTGGGAACCGCGGGGGTACTTTATGTTTTAAATTGTTGTCATACATTAAGTTTGATAAGAGAAAATTAAGAGATGAAAATGGGGAAAAGGGGGATGGAGGTGGTGAAGTGGTGAAAAAGAAATATAAGCAAGATATAAGATGGCCATGTTGAACTATATGACTATAAACATTAATGGAAAACATAACCAAATTAAAAGGAAGAGGCTACTAAATTTATTCTAAATCAGATGCTAAATAAAATTACAAAAAATAGCATACCAAAAAAACCAGATGTTTCTTTTAAATAAAGAAGAATTAGACCTCAAATTGGATAAAGCACAAAAAAAAATTCATTATGATAGCCTTAGCAGTAGCAAAAAAAATTTATAAAATCAACTTGGAAAATGGAAGAGAGCCTGAGAATACAACAATGGTACATGGAAATGAATAAATGTATTCCATTGGAAAAAAATAACATATAATTTAAAAAATAAAGTCACAATGTTTGAACAAATTTGGGAACCGTACATGGAACATATCAGAGAGAGCATGCCTAGGACCTCCATCCCCTAAAATGAAAATGATAAGAAGACAAAATGACTAGATTCAGTGTGTAATAAATAGACGACGCATTTTTCTTGTTTATTTTCCTCTGTGTGAAGATATTGTTTTATGGTTTTATTGTATTGTATATGTTGAATACCAATGGGTTTTTTTTGGGGGGGGGGGGTAGAGGGGAGGGAGGGAAAGGAGGGAAAAAAAGGGAGAAAAGGTCACTGTATAAATTTAATGAGAAACGTCTGTACATATTTTGGTTGACATGATTCACAGTGTGAAAAATAAAAAAAAAATTAAAAAAGGAAGTGATGGGTTGGAATGGGGAACTCCTGAATTGTCATTGGTGGCTGCAGTGAGCAAATATCTGAATTTGTTGAACACGATATTGAGTTTGGAAGGTTGAGAATGAGTTCATTTTCCATCTGGAAGTGTACATGATGTATGCAGTGGAGTCTGTCAAAGGAAAAGCAGCAAATGGAATGGAGATAGTGGCCATTCATGTTGAAGGATCTCTGACCTGAAACATTGATTCCATCTCTCTTCCCACAGATGTGTCCTGACCTGAACATTTTCAGAGTTTTCTATTTTTGTTGGCTGCTGGTACTCTGGCAGACCCTTGCCCAAGCAGAAGTCTGGAGATGAGGTGACCAGTCCCTGTCATGTGACCAAATAATCATGCAGGGTTCCAAGACCCCATCATTCATCAAGACAAGCTTCTCTTTGGTACTGACAATAGTGAGATCAGGAAAAGCTGAGCTCTTTTCTCTGGAATTTTCAGCATAATTTAAAAAAAAATAGATCAGCTAGACAAAGATACTTAACTTTAGATATTTCAAACTAGATGACATAGATATGTTCCAAATTCAGAGAGTTCAGGCAAATCTTCTTTCTGACCTCTGAATAATCTGCTGAATAATCTGCATCTCAGTGCAGTTTGTTGCTTCAGGCAGATAACATTGATATATTTAGACAGCTATCCAAGGGAAGATATAGTTCTGCTAGCTGGGTGTGAAGGAGGAGGCTTGTACCAGCAGATTTGTATGGCCATTTGTTTTGCTGTGAGTTCTATATGATCACTAGTAATCTGGATTGTTTTATTGCATTTATTTCTTTGTATAGTAAAATCCCCATTATCCAGCACCTACATGGATCACAGATGCTGGAAATGCGAATTTTCTGGTTGACTGAGTCTTACAATGCCTAACTAATACAGCTGCACTAAGAATACACCATTTAAAAGATAAAACAATGTAAAATATAAAGTGATATTTTTTAAAAAATCAGTTTTGTAGTCTTTAATTATGCGAGGTTCATTTTAATCAAGTAATTCCCATAACTTACAAAAGTTAAGCGCAAACCCCAGTAACTGTAACATGTTGGGCTAGCCACTACACTAACCGTGTTGTTGTCATAATTAATCACCTCCCCCAAGTTGACAGATAAAGCCTTATTAATATACCTAATACTTATGAAGATAGACTTCTACTAGGCAAAGACAGGAAGACACTTGAGGAGAGTTGTCCCTGTGGCATCGACCAGCTCTTCATTCTGGGCCCCACCACTTTATTCAAACAGCTGCTGTGAGTGGGACACGACCAGACAGTTTTGTGATTCTGAACTCGTTATCAAGTGAAGCCTAGTACAGAGCTCATTGCTATATGAGGCATTATCATCTGTCATTAATAAACGGGTTGGGATTTTAATATTTTGTTAGTTCTGAAATAAAACCCAGAACTTCATTAGTTGCTCTAGTTGTGTTGCCGAACTCAGATTCTGCCTTTGTCCAAAAGCCAATTTTCCCAATTCTCTGTGCATGATAGTGAGCTATTTTTGCTTAGTGTGTGTGGAAGGTGGGTCAAGGGCATGCAGTCATCAGTTAACTACTAAGGATGATGTTAAATCAGAAAATAACTGTACAACAAATGGCATTGTGTGTGTTTTTTTTTGGTTAGATACATTGAAATATTCAGAAGCACTAAGAATGATCTTCGTTTGTATATCCGTCCATCAAAGAAAATGGCTCGCTGTCCCACTGCACAGGAAATTGTAACTGACAGTGAAAACTGTAACGTGGCAAACAGTAATGGTGATAATGGCGAGATGATGGAGGAGGATGGGAGAGACCAGAATGGTGAGAGACCCTGGTGGTTTAACTGGAATGAAAATGCTATTATGGGAGCTGGTAATTCTGCTGACCTTCCACTCTCAAAGCTCACTCAGTCTGTAGAATTCATTCAATTACAGTTTGGACCAGCCTCTGTGGTATCTATTTAATTTTAAGATTTTTAAAATCCTGAGTGTGATTTGATCAGTTGCTAAAGACTCAGCCGTTATTGAGGAAATTATGTTGTTGTTTTAAGCTTTAAAGAAGTCCATCTTCTATTACCTGTGGTTTTCCTGTTAGGAAAGAGTGTTAATGGACATGAAATATAGGCAAGTGATTGGAATTAAGAAATCAAACTGAGATCTCATGAAATGACAATTATCTTCTGTCTTGTCTTAAATGTTCAAGCCATAAATACAGGACAGGTTTTCACTTTTTGAATTACTTTATAAACTGGGCCTGTGAACAGTTCCTACAACTCCGATTGTGCATTCATTCAAATGTGTGACATGCATGGAACTTGCATGGTACCTGACTCTAAATTAGTGCATGTATCCTGATTGGTTGTTTTGTACTGCATGACCAAAAATACTTGATGTGAAGGAACAACTGTGCCATTTTACTCTCAAAGCTATGATTTTTCTTCTTATAGTGCAGCTGTCTAAAAATGATCTGGAATCTAATCACTGCATTCAAAAATCTGATGTGCATAATGTGCATATGAGAGGCCTCCCATTTCGAGTAAATGGACAGGATGTTGTTAAAGTAAGTGTTTGCCTTGCTCACTTTTTAAAACAAATTAACTGTCTGTAACACTTGCCCCATATCACAAATATTTGAATTGACAGTGAGCAATGTGTATCCGCAAGCTGTTATCTCAGAATAACTTGGGAAACTACTGGTACAACCCAACATATGTATTATGCCCACTTAACCCAGATATGTATCATGTGAGTGCCACTTGCAATGTGACAGATATCAGTTTTAAACTCACCAACAATTTCTCATTCTTGAGTCATTTACATCTTGCATCTTTAAATCCCACCACCCCACAAACCTCTGTCCAGTTAACTTTTGCCACAACTGCATCCTTTTCTTAACAAATCATGACCTCCCAACCAGAAGACCCAACTTCTGCAGTCTCTCCTTGTAATGGAGTCTCTCCTCATAATGGGACTGCTCCATCCCAAGCAACTTCCTTATGAATGACCGCTGCACTCTTTCCAATGCTGTCACATTTTTCCACAGCATGGTGACCAGAATTAAAAACATCATTCCAGCTGAGGTCTGACAGAAGTTTTGTAAAGTTGGGGCACAAACGCTGTATTTCTGTTTTCAGTGCCACTTCTAATGAAGACTAGTGACTCCTATGGTTTCCAAACCACATTATTTATGTGTTGTTGTTGCCTTCAAAGATCTATAGACTTGAACTCTAGGAACCCTCTGACCCCGCACAAACTTGCTCGAGAAACTCAGCAGGTCATGCAGCATTCATAGGAAGTAAAAGGTAACCAGCATTTTGGAACAAAGCCCTTTATCTTTCCTGCTCAAAACATCATTATCCCTCTGGTTACACTCATGACAGATGCTGGAATCTGGAGTGACAACCTGCTGGAGGAACTTAGCTGGACAAGCAGCATCTGTGGGAGATAAAAAGAATTGACAACAGTTCTGACTGGAAGTCTGCTTGATGAAGGGTTCTGTCCTGAGAAGTTGGCAATTCTTTATCCCCACAATGCTGCTGTCTACAGATTGTGGATCAATATCTCTTGCGGCTTGAGATTACATCTTGCACTGTCAACAACTCCATCAATCTTCATGTCATCTGCAAACTTACTATGTCTTCCACATATATTACAAACAGCAAGGTTCCTACCATTGATCCTGGTGGAGCACCGCTAGTCACAGGCATCTACTCACTAAATCAATTTTGTACCATCATTCTCTGCATCCTATTGCCAGTCCATTTTCAATCCTTTTTGAGAACTTCTGGGATTTCTTTTACATTTTCGAAGAATAGAAGTTTGAAGGATGGTCCCACAGTATCACTCCTCCAATAGCTCAGCATTCCCTCCACTATAACAACCTGCCAGAATGTATTCAGGGCTGAATTTCCCATTGGGACTTAAACCTGTAGCCAAGCTCAGAGGCAAGTGCGGAACCAGGTGAAAAGCGGTTGAATTATGCAGGTGTCTTAACCTTTTATCTGGAATTCTCAAAAGCAGCAACTCCAAAAATAGGCACTTTTTTCAATAGATGACATCTGCTCATCAAAGATGGAGTTTGGTGTCAAACATGGCCTGATGCAACCTTCGCTCAACTCGCTCTGTCGATAATTTGCGGTATCATCGCCTAATAAGCAGCCCTTTATGGAGTGTGCCATTGCTAATTAGTGCGATTATCATTTTATATGAGCAATTCCCTGTTGGACGCTGTCACTTATTAGCACGATCGTTAGTTTATAAGAGCCCCTCCCTGTCGAGTGTAATCGCCACCCACCCTCCAGTTGATACTACCAGTCAGAAGCCTCTGTGAATCCTATGAATATGGCAAGGAGAACTGCAGAGTCCCCTATGGGTAACAATGAGATGCAGAAAAGGTAACGTCCTTCATTATCCATTGTGCAGAAAGAGGAGTTATTGCGGAAGCTAAATAGTGGTGTAGCTGTGCATTTTCCAATGGAAGATTATGGTGTAGGATCATTCACCATATATGATTTGAGGAAACAAAGAACAGTTGAAGTTTTACAGTGAAAGCGATAACCACAGACTGATGAATAAAAGGAAAACTTAGCATTGGCAAAAACGTAGATATTGATCAAGTGCTTATTGAGTGGGTACGACAACGAAGAAGACTGGTCTGCTTGTAATGAAACAAGTTTGAAAATTCCAAGAAGAACTGAACCTTCAGGGTGAGTGTGAATATTCACATGGTTGGTTGCAAAATGTAAAAAGCGTCACAGTATAAAATATCTTTAAATCTGTGGTGAAAAAGCTTCTCAAATTATGGACTTGTTAATGCCTGGAAAAATATAACTGAAGCAACATTAAGACATTCTTGGCATAGACTTTGGCCGTCAACAATGTTTGATGAAAACGAGCTTACAGGTGAAGACTGAAGGTTTTCGTGTCAGTCACGAGGAGGAGGATCGTAACCTCATTCCCTATGCCAAAAGTGTTGCAGCAGAACATGTAAATACACTTGAGACAGCTGACATCGAAGAAGTGCTGAACATTGACAATGATGCTGTGCATTCCTTGAGTAATGAGGAAATTGCTGAAATGGTGTTATACCGATAAGCACAAGGAGAGTAGTGATGAAGACAAAGACATTGTGTGCACAGGTGGAAAAAATGCCCATTGATGATAGGGTTAAAATGTGCGATCAGTTAATTGGTGGGATGGAACAACGTTCATTTATCAGTGAGCATGAGATTATGGCTGTTACTCAAAGAGAGACTGCTTAGACAGAAACCACTTAATTTAACAGATGAGATTGGAAGAAGTCTTTAAAGAGTTCATTCTGATGTCATGTTTGAGCTGTAATTTGCACTGTGAGATGTCTGCAATGTCTGAGCCTGTTTTATTTTGAAGTTTTACTTTAAAATAAAAAAATGCTAGAGATATTATGGTCTTTGTTTATCTAAATTAATTTAACACCCTGCACCCCCCATTTTGTTCAATTTTGAAACATTGCATTTGCTTAAAGGGACCGCCATTCTAAAATGATTCTGAAACCCAGAAGATCCTGAACAACGGCAGGCATCTGGTCCTGACGATTCCGGATAAAAGGTTAGGCACCTGTAGAGCTTGATCTATGGTGGAAACTAAACACGACATTAGATCCTGCTTCCAACATAAATACACCTTATTTTTCAAGCTGGTGATATTGTAATATTTATAAGGCAATGTATAATGTAGTGAACAAAAGGCCAATCGAAAACAATAGCTGCTGGGTTAGAATTCCGTGCAGGAGTTGTGAACAGAGAATGGCTGCAGCAATATTAACTTGGTGTTTTATTTTTAATGCCAGATAAGACTGAAAGCCATCATTTGGATTGTGTGTGAAGCGCATTCTCCAACAAGCCTCTCGGGCAGGGTTGCTCTGAAACATGTTTTTGTTCTAGTTTTTCCAGCCTCTGAAGCCGGTGCGAATCATTGTGGAATACGGACCTGATGGAAAGGCCACTGGAGAGGCAGATGTTCACTTTGCCACACACGAAGACGCTGTTGCTGCCATGTCAAAAGATAAATCACATATGCGTAAGCACCTTACTCCATTGTGTAGTCCTTCCAAGGTAGACCATTCATAGTGGATCTACGACACGTGGTCCTTTGGCCTATTTCTCAAGTTGACTCTTGTACATGCTTACTAGTGCATCTCCTTTTATCTTTCCGGACTGCCCTGCTATTATTTCCATTGCAAGAATTGACCCAATTCACTTTTGAAAGTTCCTTTTGAATCTACTGTGATTGGTCTTTCAGCATGTTCCAGATCGCCACTGCTCACTGTAGCTCAATAAACATGTTCTCCTCTTCCGTCATCTCCTTTTGCCAATGTATGGTGTAGATTCTGCGTATTCTCTTTGAATCCCAAATTGCTTTTTTTTCCCAAAACCAAAAGCTAGGAATTTACTAACTAGTTTATCAGTCCAATGTCTTAATGACGGCTAGTCAAATGTAATACATCAATTCCTCATCAACACATCAGAAGGTTCACAATACTGTACCCTGTAGGACCAATACCCACTAGAGTTTAAAAGGATGAAGGGAAATGTTATTGTAACCTATCAAATATTGAAAGAGCTGGATAGGATGGACATGGCGTAGATCCTTCCACTAGTGGGAGACCAGGAGCCACAGCCTCAAAGTAAAAGGCCATTCCTTTAGAACAGAGATGAGGAGAAATTTCTTCAGCCAGAGGGTGGTGAACCTATGGAGGCCGCCATTGGATAGATTTAAAGCAGAGGTTGATTAGTAAGGGTATCAAAGGTTATTGAGAGAAGGAAGAATGGGGCTTTATTTTTATTTAAGATGTACAGTATTGTAACAGGCCATTTCGGCTCACGGGTCTGTGCTGCCTAACTTACACCCAATTAATCTACGCCCTGGTACATTTAGAATGATAGGAGGAAACCCATGCAGACACAGGGAGACCATACCAAATCAATGAGAGGAAAAAAATAAATTGCCCATAATTGAATGATGGAAGATTTAATCTGGCAGCAGATAATCATGAAAAAGGGGAGAAGTTGGGATTGGGTAGCAGTAGTGCAAGAAATAAACATTTTAGAAAAATTCATGAGAGAGAGTACCAGGTCAAATGTCTAGTTTTACACTTCCCTCTCAGCACATCCTATTTTGTGTCCTCAAGCTCCAACATTTATACACGTTCTACTCAATCCTGCAGAAAAAAAATTGGTACAAGGCTGGTGTGCAGTGTCCCACTGTCTGGAGCTGATCAGTGTCCTGGTTCTTTCCAGGTACCTTGCCCAGCAAGTTTATTGTATTTCAAATAAATGAATTGGTTTCTGCTGTCTTAGGAGTGAGTTGGTTGCAAGCCTCCACCATCTAAAATATTGCAGGGGCTTTGATTGCCACCATATTTCCTGCTGTGGTGTGAGTAATACACAAGACCCTTAATCATTTTCTACATTTACTGCTGAGATTGCTGAAAACAGCTGCAGATTTTTGATCACGGGTTGATACTAAGTTTGGTAAGAGAGGGAGGGTAATTTGAGCTGATCAGTACACTTCATGTACTTAGTCATGCTGAATTTAGTTCAGGCACAAAGCTTTTTAACCACTTGGTTCATTTGCTGCAGCTGTTAAATTCTGGTTCTCTTTGATGCAGAACATCGTTACATAGAACTCTACCTGAACTCGCTGTGCTCGGGGATTACTGCCAGACATACCGATCAAGGAAATCAGGAGAAAGGTAAGGGCATGAGAGGTTCATTCAAGCTTCTTGGGCTGATTTAGCAGAGCTTTTTCTATAGATTACAAGTGTTTTCTGCTGTGAATTTTTGATTTAAGAGATATGGCATGGTACAGGCCTTTGTGAGCTGCAAACCTGTGCCAAATTCTTGATTAGTTTCTCTTCACATCTGCCATGAGTGGGCATGGGGAAACATAAGGAACTCTTGCTGTTGTAACTATGTGCCCTGATAATGTGGGTAGGCTCTTCACCACCATCTCATTACCTGGTTGGTACTTGCACTGTCTAGTTAATCCCAAGAATTCACTATGTGCAGCTTTGCATTACAAGGACTCGTGAAAGTAGCAGTGAATGACCATAGGACATGAAATTGATGCAGCAATCGGTGCTGCTTTCATACAACAAACAAAAAATTACTGCAATGTCCTCTTCAACTTGATTTGGAACCCCTAAACGAAATGGCTCTTTCTCTAAAAATAGTCCAAGGAATAACTTTATTAGAAGCCTTTAAAACAGATCCTTTACACTTGTGTTCATAGGAAATGATCAAGGTAATTATCAGACGATTTTACATAGTAGTTTATTGCAATGTCCTCTTCAACTTGATTTGGAACCCCTAAACGAAATGGCTCTTTCTCTAAAAATAGTCCAAGGAATAACTTTATTAGAAGCCTTTAAAACAGATCCTTTACACTTGTGTTCATAGGAAACTATCAAGGTAACTATCAGACGATTTTACATAGTAGTTTATTGCAATGTCCTCTTCAACTTGATTTGGAACCCCTAAACGAAATGGCTCTTTCTCTAAAAATAGTCCAAGGAATAACTTTATTAGAAGCCTTTAAAACAGATCCTTTACACTTGTGTTCATAGGAAACTATCAAGGTAACTATCAGACGATTTTACATAGTAGTTTGTGCTGAACATGATGCCCATTTTAAACTCAAATTTTGCTGCTTGAGCCTGATGAGTAACCCACTATTCCCTACATATTCGTACTGAATATAGAAGCCTCTTAAATGCCACTGGTGTCTGCTTCCACTACTCATGGTAGCTAATTCAAGGCACCTACTGTTTTGGGAAGAAAGACTTGCCCCACCAATCTTCTTATAACTCCACCCCCTTCCCCATCCACTGCATGTCCTCTCGTATTTGACACTTTAACCTGGGGGGAAAAAAAGCTCATACATTTAATCCAGGTAAACCTCTTCTGTACCCTTTTCAGTCTCCAAATCCTTCCTATAAAGGGATGTTCAGAATTGCACACAGTATGGTCTAACCAAAGTTTCATGTAACTACAACACGAGGACCTTGTTGTTCTTGGGTAGTTTAGAGCCCATTTACAACCCCTTCTGGTCCCATATTTGCTGCATTTAACTAAAGCTACACATCCAGCTTCACCAGGTATGACTTCTCTTCCTCCACCTACCTTATTTTCAAATTCTACCATCTCCCCATAGTCTTGATGAAGGGCTCTGGCTTGAAACATTGAGTTCATCCAGATTGTTTCATGTACATAAAGCCAAAATCTTTGAAGTTGCAGCAGTTAGCTAGTTTCAATCATTCTTGCTCATAAAGTTGTCTAGGACACCCAATATTAATCTCATCTGCAGAGTTATAACCTTGTGAAATAATTGTCTTTTTTTTTGTTCCAGGTCCTGAAGAAGTAAATAGTCATTGATTTGGAAATTCCTCTGGCATTGGAAGTGAACAGATTAACTAAACAGTAGGTAAAACTAACAAGTGGTACAGGAACTCAAAGCAGTCTCAAAATCTGTTAAGAGTTCCTGATGGACTCAGTAACAAAGGGGAAATTTGTTTTTTTTTTGGTACTCCCAGTAGCCTGTATTGCAAATTATGCCACTTGTAACACGTTTTAATGTTACATTACTTGATAAAATAAATTCAGGCATTTTAACAAATTTATATTGCATAACAGTGAGAATGGAATGTTTAAGAGTTACATGCTCTGTACATTACTGCAAACATTCATGTACTTGGCTAACTCTGGAGCTTGTACCTTATGGGTGAAATACATTGTGCACTGCAGCTAAAATAAAGACTTCAGTGGTGATGATCTTGCACCAATTCACTTTTTCCAAAATCAAACTTTGGTGGTTTTTTTTTAAAAGCAGTGGAACTGGCTAGTCCCCTGGTTGTGTTCCACCTGCTAGCAAAATCCACTGGTGTAATGTTTGAAAACTAAAGCCCAGGAGACCACCTCCCCTCTGGCTGGAGTTGCAATACTACGTTCCACATTCAAAGCCAGTTTTTTTTTGGCCTTGATAAGGACATAACAGGATCTTCCAGTGTAGAAACCACTCTAACCCACAGTTATGTGCACAAAGAAATGTTTATTCAGACAGTAAATATCCAGTTGAACCCAGACAGTAGGTGAACAAGCAACTATGAATTATTCAGGTCTTCCCCCACTCATGCCTGAATTACAGTGCAAATTTCCTAGTTAAAAAAAATGTCCAGTTTTTTTAAATAAAGTACTTGAGTTAAACAAGTGCCATTAATAGCTACTAGAAGAAAAATGGTTGATTATTAAAGTATCAAGCTCTATTTGGTCACTGTTTAAATCTTGTAAAAATGGAGGAACCATCAAGATCCTGTCTGATCTGATTTAAACGGAGCACATTTTGAGGTAGTACAACTTTAAACCTCACCTTGAACATTATACAAATCTTATCTGATTACACTCGCAACAGGCAGCAATAGATTGATATTGGATGCCTGAGTTAGTTGTTTTATTCCTTTGCCAAAAGCCTCCTGGTTTTACCAAGGACAAGATGATGATTATTTTGCAGCAGACAAGGCCAGCCTACCTGAGGATGTTTAAAGACTGCAATGGAGTCTTGGAGCACCTCTGAAATTCACATTTGTTCTAAAAGGGAAGAACAATAATAGAAAGCCTGGTCCTTCAGTAACACTCTCATTGATATGGGCAAGCTGATCTTCTTGACTACACCTCCATGGGCTTGCCTAAGGGAAGTCAGGCCTCATCTGATAGGGTTCAAAGTTGGACCAAACTGAACTAATCTGATCAGGAACATTCAACTTCCAGATCTCTGGATTGCACCATTAATGGCCCATATAACAGCAATGCCCAAGTAGATTGTTTACATTGATAAGGGTACCAGCACATCACCCAATGACATGTCAAAATAGATTTCTATTGAGGGAAATGGCACACTGATTGGTCCAATACTTCACGCCGCCGATGACAAACAGATGTCAGGGTGGTGTCGAGTACTGCTGTAACAGTGTCTTGTGGCAAGGCTTGCACACACTCACTGGCTGGAGGGAGGATGGCAGTGGCAATTCACAGACAGCACACGCACTGCAGAAGACACCTTGACAATTGCCACATCGTTTCTGCAAAGAAAATAAAGCCACTGTTTACACTCATGGGAGGATAGAGAAGGGACTGTGGCAGAGCTGCTACAAGCCCTTCAGCCTGACATGTCCTTTCAACTAAGCTTGTCCTATTTGCCAATGTTCAGCCCATGTAGCTCTAGCTTTTTCCTATCCATGCACCTACCTAGTTGTCTTTTAAACGATGGTATATTCCACTCATCTGCCACCCTCTGTACAAAAATAAACTTGCCTCCTCACCTCAGACTCCCCTATCTTAGGAAAAGGACCATGATCATTCACATTATCCATGCCCTTTGTGATTTAATAATTTTTTTAAAATAAAGATTCTCTTCCTCCACCATCATTTTTTTAAAAAAAACATTCCTGGGAATGATCCTAACTTGTTCAGCTCTTCAAGTCCCAGCATCATTTTGATCTTATTGTTACCTTTCCTGTCGGTAGGGGACAAACCTGCATACAATATTTAAAATTTGGCTTCACCCAATGTTTTATACAAATTCAACATAACATTCCAACTAAGCCAATGTACCAAAGCTCTCTTTTTGACCCAATCTACTGGTGACGCCACTTTCAAGGAATTATATTTGTATTCCCTGATCCCTCTTCTTCCCTGCAAGTTTTAATTACTCTTTAAAATTTTGGTTATACAACATAGTAGGTGTTTCTGGCCCACAAAAACCCATGCTGCCCAACTAACCTGCCAACCCCATACGGTTTGGAGGGTGGGAGGAAACCGGAGCACCCAAAGAAAACCATGCCGGTCACGAGGAGAACATACAAACTCCTTACAGAGAGCATCGGATTCAAACCCAGGTCACTGGCCCTGTAATAGCGTTGCACTAACTGTGCCACACCAGATTTGTCCTCCCAAAGTGCAGAACCTCTCTTTTCTGCATTAAATTCCAAGATGCAGCACAATTCTGGAGGAATTTAAAGGGGATAGAAAGGGACTGAGGTCTTGGGAGATTTGAAATGTTCTATTGAAGTAGTCATCCACAGATCAAGAACGTGTGCGAGCAAGGATGAGTTATAGGCAAGCAGGCTGAGATGCACGCTAAACAAGAAACTCTGCAGATGCTGGTGTTAAGTGCAATACACAAATACACTAGAGAAACTCAGCTGGTCATGCAGAATCCAAAAGTAGTAAAGGGAAACCACTGTTTCAGGCCTGGGATCTTTGTCAAGGTACAAAACCTAAATAAAAAAGGAATGGGAATGAGGGGGGGTGTGGTGTGCAGGGAGGAGTACAAGCTAACAGACAAGAGGTAATTGGTGGATACAGGTGGGAGGATAAAAGCAAAAAGGTGAGAAGTGACGAGGGGGAAGAGGGCTAAGGAGATGCTTGTCGATGGATTGCAAGTCCGTACTATACCTTGGGCCTGGTTAATGAGGCTGCCTCTTGGCAGAGTTTGCAAATCACATTCTCTTCACTCTCCTGTGACAGACAAGGCAATGATTAGAAACCGCTTTCTGAAAAATTGGTGTAAAGCGAGATTACATAAAAGAAAATACTATGAACTTACAATTCTTGCCTCCATTTTTGAACTTGACCTAAAGATATGGAAAAGGAAACATTATGACCATTGTTATTTTATGAAATACATATCAAACCAATGAAATTACAGGAAGAAAGGGCAAGAGGTAGAGGGGAGTTTGGAAAACGAGATTAAAAAAGCGAGGGAGAGTAGAGAGGACGTACAATTGGATTTATTGTTTGTGGGTATTTTGGGTCATCATGAAGCACAGCAGGTTTATTCTATGCAGATTCTCAACACAGTCATGATAATGCTGTATACTGACCAGACAAGAACAGCAATCTGCTTAAAGTGTTCAGCTCCTAGCACACCAATAAAGTCCACCTTCACTGTGTGCTAAAGAACTTAAGAATTTTAACAAAATATTTTCATGAGTCTATCTGTGGACTTTGGCATATGTCCATATGCATATATCGATATAAATACTTCTCTCCATCAACTTTAATCGGCAACTCACAAAGCTCTTGCTGGGGAGAGAGGGATTGGAGGAACTGACATGATACCGTCAGAGCCACACAAGTGTGGAAACAAGTGTGCCCATGCTGTCCAAAATGTTGCACTCACACCATATTTGACCCATTTCCCTCTCAATCCATCCTTCCCATGTATCTGTTCAAACGTTTCTTAAACATTGCAATGGTACCTGCCTCAACCATCTCCTCCCAACAGCCCGTTCCATACACCCATCACCCTGTGTGTAAACATGATACCCCTCAGGTCTCTGTTAAATCTCTTCCCCTCCCCCTCACCTTAAACCTTTGTCCTCTAGCTCTGAATCCCCTTCTCTAGGCAAAAGCTGTGCATTCACCCAATCTGTTCCTTTTATGATTTAGTATGCCCTGAGATTCCCTCCACATTCAATTTCTGTTCATTAATTCATCCCAACACTTTAAAAAAAAATGAAGTGCACGAAAATACTAACTTCAAACATCAGATCTTAATAATGAACAGGATGTTGCTTGGACTAGAGAGCATTAACTACAAGGTGAGGCTCGTCAATCTTGGGTTGTTTATTCTATAGAGCATTGGAGTCCAAGGGGAGACCTGGTAGAAGTTTATAAAATGATGAGAGGCAGAGATAGATGGTGACTTGTTTCCTAGGGTGGAAATATCAATCATGAGAGGGGAATCAATTAGGGTGAGAGGGGAGGTTTAAAGGAGATACACAGGTCGTGATTTTTTTAAATCTCTTATCTATATACATAGATATGCATGCTCAGAAGTGGGTGGCTGGAACCGGGTGCCAGAGGAGGTGGTGGAAGCAGATACAATGGCAGTGTCTAAGAGGCATTTAGACAGACACATGATCAGGCAGGGAATGGAGAGGTAAAGAGACATGTGCAGTTTGAATTGGCATCAAGGTCAGCACAAGGGCCTGTATTCTGCAATACAATATAAATCCTAAACATTCCAACACAGTACAGGCCTTTCAGCCCACGATGTTGTGCCGACCTATGTAAACCTACTACACAATTCAATCTTTCCCTCATTACATCCATAATCCTCTATTTTTCACACATCTATGCGCCTATCTAAGTGTCTTTTAAAAATCCCTATTGTACCAGCCTCCAGCACCACCCCGGTAATGAATTCCACTCACCCAACATTCTGTGTAAAAATAAAACATACCTCTGATGTCTCCTTAAACAGATGTCCTCTGGTATTTGGTATTGTCGCACAAGGAAAAGAGTGCTGGCTGTCCACCCTATCCTAAACCCCTCAATCTTGTAGACTTCCAAGTCACCTATCATGCTTTGTCACTCCAAAGAGAAATGCCCGGGCTCTATCAATCTTCATTAGATATGGTCCCCAATCCAAGCAACGTCGTGATAAAATTCTGCATCCTCTATATCTTTCCTGTAAAGAGGCGTCTAGATTGAACCCAATATTCCAGAGTTTTGTAGAGATCTGAAACAAAATATTTGATGCTGCTATGTAATGAGAGTTAAAATACCTGATTGCTCTGTGGGATCCGTTGAGAGCTGGGTTCTGTGCTACTTGACGGAGTCGAAGGTTTTCTTCTTGAAGCTCTTCCAACTCCTATAATGTTACAACAAAGATATCCACCCCCCACCCCAATAAAATAATTAGTAGCTAGCAGAGAGTCACACTTCAAAGTAAGAGTACAAAAATGCACTGACTGGTGAATGCAGGATGGTTACACGATGATAATATAATCATGTGGGTGCACAGGAAGAGACAACCTCACCAGTGGCTCAAGTCTGTTGCACTCTTGCCTCAGATCCAAATGGTTTTAAGTTTGAATCCCACTTCTAGGATAGAGTAAAATCTCTATTCTGGGCAACACTCTTGGGTTTAGCCTTTACGATGATATAAAGCATGGAAACAGGCCCTTTGGTCCAACTCATACATGCTGACCAAGGTGCTTTCCTGAGCTAGACCCATTTGCCTGAACCTTTCGTATCCATGAGTCACTTTAACATAGTAACTGTCCGTGCCTCTACCCACTCAGCTCATTCAACTCACCCTCTCTGCCTGGGAAAAATAAGTCAAGGCCCCTTTAAATCTTTTACCTTGTATCAATGCCCCCTAGTTTTAGACTCCCATTTCATGGGTAAAAGGACAGAGCATCCACCTTATCTATACCACTCATGATTTTATCTTCTTTTCTTTTCTTCTTCTTTGGCTTGGCTTCGCAGACGAAGATTAATGGAGGGGTAATGTCCAAGTCAGCTGCAGGTTCGTTTGTGGCTGACAAGTCCGATGCGGGACAGGCAGACACGGTTGCAGTGGTTGCAAGGGAAAATTGGTTGGTTGGGGTTGGGTGTTGGGTTTTTACCCCTTTGTCTTTTGTCAGGTGGGCTCTGCAGTCTTCTTCAAAGGAGGTTGCTGCCCGGCAAACTGTGAGGCGCCAAGATGCACGGTTTGAGGCGATATCAGCCCACTGGCAGTGGTCAATGTGGCAGGCACCAAGAGATTTCTTTAGGCAGTCCTTGTACCTCTTCTTTGTGCACCTCAATCTCGGTGGCCAGTGGAGAGCTCGCCATATAACATGATCTTGGGAAGGCGATGGTCCTCCATTCTGGAGACGTGACCTACCCAGCGCAGTTGGATCTTCAGCAGCGTGGATTCAATGCTGTCGGCCTCTGTCATCTTGAGTACTTCGATGTTGGTGATGAAGTCGCTCCAATGAATGTTGAGGATGGAGCGGAGACAACGCTGGTGGAAGCGTTCTAGGAGCCGTAGGTGATGCCGGTAGAGGACCCATGATTCGGAGCCGAACAGGCATGTGGGTGTGACAACGGCTCTGTATACGCTAATCTTTGTGAGGTTTTTCAGTTGGTTGTTTTTCCAGACTCTTTTGTGTAGTCTTCCAAAGGCGCGATTTGCCTTGGCGAGTCTGTTGTCTAACTCGTTGTCGTTCCTTGCATCCGATGAAATGGTGCAGCCGAGATAGGTAAACTGGTTGACCATTTTGAGTTTTGTGTGCCCGATGGAAATGTGGGGGGGCTGGTAGTCATGGTGGGGAGCTGGCTGATGGAGGACCTCAGTTTTCTTCAGGCTGACTTCCAGGCCAAACATTTTGGCAGTTTGCCCTCAGACAGCTCCAAGAAAAGTGCAGAGAACAAAACAAAGGACTCTACATCACCTTTGTTGACCTTACCAAAGCCTTCGACACCGTGAGTAGGAAAGGGCTTTGGCAAATACTAGAGCGCCTCGGATGCCCCCCAAAGTTCCTCAACATGGTTATCCAACTGCATGAAAACCAAAGCAAGGCTGCGTTCTCGCACCAACCCTCTTTTCAATCTTCTTCAGCATGATGCTGAAACAAGCCATGAAAGACCTCAACAATGAAGACGCTGTTTACATCCGGTACCACACGGATGGCAGTCTCTTCAATCTGAGGCGCCTGCAAGCTCACACCAAGACACAAGAGCAACTTGTCCGTGAACTACTCTTTGCAGATGATGCCGCTTTAGTTGCCCATTCAGAGCCAGCTCTTCAGCGCTTGACGTCCTCATGATTTTATAAACCTCTATGAATTCCCCCCTCAGCCTTCTACACTCCAGGGTAAACAGTCCCAGCCTTTCCATACCAGAGGAAACTGCAGAGTTGTGAATGCAGCTCAGTCCATCACTCAAACCCCGCTCCTCTCCATCTACACCTCTTGCTGTCTGGAAAGCTGCCGACATAAAGAACGCATCTCACCCAGTCACACTCTCTTCTCAACCTTTCTGTTGGAAAGAAGATACATAACCTCCAGATTCAAGGACAGCTTTAAGAGGCAATTATCAGGCTCTTAAATGGACCTCTCACTGGTTAAAGAGTAGATCCTTGCACAGATTTATCAGTATTTTTCTCTACACCGTACACTCCGATTTACTGTAACACGACACCCTCACTTTTGTTTTGTTATTGCCATATCTGGCATACTTACGGGCTGACTTGTCTGGATAGCAGACAAAGCAAAGCTATTCATGGCATCTTGGTACACAAGACAAACAATTAAGTCCAAGTCTTCCAGTCCCTGTTACACCTTTTCAATACGCTTCCTAGTTTAGTTATATCCAAAGATGGTGATCTCTGGCCTTTTTCTCGGTACCATTTTGACACAAGGCAGGATAGTTAGGGCAGCAGTCAGTGCAATGCTATTACAGCACCAGAGAGCAGAGTTCAAATCTGGTGCTGCCTGTAAGGTGTCAGTACATTCTTCCCATGACCGTGTGGGTGTACTTGGGCAATGTAGGCTGAGGGGCTTGTTACCATGCTGTATCTCTGAATTAAAACATTCATATTTAAACAAAAGGCCTTTTTCTCCAGTGCCCTAGGTGCCATCAGACTGCTTTTAGTGATCAGGTTTTTCTTCTTCTGCACAAGATGTGAACTAAGACTGAGCTTAAACGTTTAATGTATTTGTTTTTTAAAAATTATTTATTAATGTCGTGGTTAAAAATCTGCCCTCTCTCAGAGTGTAGTTTGGGCAACACCAGATCCATGTCTCTCACCAATTTATGACAAAGCTGGGAAAGAATGCAGCGATTATCCTGCAAGGTGTTTGGAGAAAACCTTCAGAATGAGATGAGAATAGGGAAATTCCATGAACAAGCCCCTATCCACCCTTGTCATACCAATAATTTAAAAAATGCACAGCACAGTCTGCATTAAGAGAACAGTAACATCTTTCTGCAGAGTTGTGAACCATTGGAATTGATTCCCTAAGGGCTTTGGTCAGGCATCAGTGCTGAAATCAATAAACCTTTGGATACCGAAGGATTCGGAGAATATGGGAATCAAGCAGAGGATGTGGTTGAGACACAGGATAAACCACAATCCTACTGAATGACAGGTCAGGCAGAGGGGAAAGATTAGAAACAGCACAATGGCTGGTGCTCTATCCAGGGAAAAAAATTAGTTTCATTTTATGTGGACCTCTCCACTTATTAAACATCTTGGCGCTGAAATATGTGGCAAAATTGAATCTGCACAGGCATAAAGATCTATGAAGAGAGAGTTCAGGAATAATTTAACAAGGAAAGATTTATGATCAGAGAAATGAGAGGCAATCCTGACGCTTGCCTGATTCTTTGCATTTACCTGGCCTCTCCCATAAGACTGTTCCAACCCATACAATAGTCCAAAACACAGAGGCATTCTCTCTGAATCAGATGCCACCCTTTTAAGACTGAAGTGAGGGAAGATGTCTCCCTTCAGGAGGGCTTGTCAAAGACTGAGATGGGTAGATTTCTATCCAGGAAGGAAAGGATAAATAGAGGGCAGGAGCAGGGACCAGGAATGTCAAATTGGTGGGGAGCAGGCTTGAGGGGTGATGGCAACTTCTATAGGTGCTTTGACGTGCTTTTAAACCAAAGGTTCCACAATAATTCCTCCTGTCTCCCACACTTTAATTTTGTTTACAGAGAGATTATTTGTAATAACTCATTAAATTCTTGCCAAAAAGAGATTGCCTGAATGCAGTGAATTTGAAGTTCATGCCATTTTTCAGACCACAACAAATTGATGTGGAATTAGGCCATTCAGCCCATCGACTCTGCCCAACCACTTCATCATAGCTGATTTACTATCTTTTCAACCCATTCCCATATCTTCTCCTTGTAGCCCCTGATTCCCTCCCTAATCAAAACCTCATTCTTAAATATAAATGACTTGGCCTCCACTGCTGTCAGTTGCAACAAATTTCACAGATTCACCTCCCTCTGGGTGAAAAAATCTCTTCTCTGCACTAAAGTGATGTTTCTGTATTCTGAGGCTGTGACCTCCGGACCCAGACTCCCTCATCATAGGAAACATCCTCCAAGAGGAATTAGGGGATATGGGGAGAAGGCAGGTAGGTGGAGTTAGGTCATAAATTAGATCAGCCATGATCGTATTGAATGGCGGAGCAGGCTCGATGGGCCATTTTTGGCCTACTCCTGTTCCTACTTCCTATGTTCCTATATCCACCCTATCCAGGCCTTTTAGTATTTGATAGGTTTCAATGTGATTCCCCCTTCATTCTTCTAAACTCCAGCAGGTACAGTCCCAGACCCATCATGCACTCATGATAACCCTGTCAATCCAGCTTGTTCACTCACCTTCATGACACATTCCATTTCTTGACTATAGTTCCTTGCCTGTGCTTCTGATCCAACATGTGAACTCAGTTTCTGCTCCCTTAAACACATTTGTAACTGGGCCCTGAGGAGAGAGCAGTAGATCAGACGTTACCTCCACTTGCTTTGGTTAACCACTGCTTGGTCAAAACCAGTGGGTTTGGCCTTTGGCACAAGGTGGCTGCAATGCAGAGATGAGGAAGGAAGCCAGTGGTGGGTCTTTGACTTGTGCCAGTCATAATGTACCCACCTCATCAGTGGCCACTCCTTACACCAGCTGCACCTACCCCTTCGCCAAGCACTGACCACTTTGCCAAACACCTGCGTTCTGACTGTGGGTCTGAGCTGGAACTCCCAGCAGTCGACCACCTCAATTCCCCTCACCATTTCCACAGACATGCCTGTCCTAGGCCTCAACTATCGCCAGGATGAAACTAAAAGTAACCTGGAGAAACAATGCATCATATTCCTTCTGGACAGCCTTAAAACTAACAGCATGAATATTATTTTTTTTTCAAGTTTAGGGAACCCCCAACTCCACTGTTTCTATCTCTTATTTTTCAATCTAACTCCCCCTCCCGCCAGCAGTGATCTCCCCACCTCTCACATCTTCTGTTCAATACCTTCTCACCTCTGCCCCAGCTTCTTTCCCCTTCATACAAACATCATCAGCCCCTTTTAACTTTTATCTCAGCAAAGGGACCCATCCCGAAACGTTGACTGACCATTTCTCCTCATGGATACTGCTCAACCTGCTGAGCACCTCCCGCACCCCACGGTTTGCCCATCTACACTAATCCATGAACTAACATTGGGACTGAATCCTTCTCTGGCTTGCCTTTAAATGTCTAAACGCCTCTGAGTGTATCTGATTCAAGAACTGCTCCACCCAAGACTTCAAGAAATGAAAGGGTGGTGAAAATGGCTCGGACCCCCTCGCCTCTATTTAGAGCTCCAGCTGCCTTGGAAAAACAGCCAACATATCCCATTCCACCGCAGCCATACTCTTTCACACACCTCCCATTAGGGAGAAGATTCACGAGTGTGAGATCACACAATACCAGGTTCAAGGACAGTGTCTTTCCTGCTCATGAATGAGTCCCAAAATAATCAAATTATTTAGTCTTTGTTCTATCCCAAATGATGTCTCCCAGTAACTCTTCACCCTTATACTGCATCTTACTTGTTGAACTCTGTATGAGATGCTTGTAAACAACCTCTATCACAGAATTTTAGGGCATGTGACTATGAACTCTCATCTACTTGCACAAAGCTAGTTGCACGGTATCCGGTGAGACACCCTGTAATGGAGGATTTAGACCAGCTTATGCAAGAATGTATACATGTGAATCAGATGACATAATCTAAATTCCATCATGGGGCCCAGGGATGCAGTTGAATCAGAAGACATAATCTAATTTACACCATGAGGCCCAGAGATGCAGTTGTCTTTTGTTGGTCGCAGACTTTCAGGAGACCTTGAAGATAAGTAAATCATTTATGCAGGGTGATGGGCTACGAGTAAGCAATTTTTGGGTAATACAAGCCATGGTCCCACTGCTGAAGTTTCAGACTCTCCGAGAGGTGGCAACATCTCAGCAAGAAGAACTTCTAGACTCCAACCAACGTCCCGGTCGGGGGAGGTGGAGAAGCTGCTACCGGCGCCCAGACAACCTACTACAAGTGTGCGATCGTTGCCTCGCTTCGGCAGTTGGTACCAGTCCAGGTGTGGATAAGTATAATTGGGAAGGCCTTGCATATTGTAGTTTGAATTCAGCTTTAGATTTAGTAATAAAGATTTGTATAAACTGAAGTGCTCTCGGTGTGTGTCTGTTTTCTTTCGGTAGCTCAAACACTGTGACCAATCTAAAACGAACAAAGTGAGAGGTACAAGTTTACCCAGGACACACCCACTCTGCACAGCACCCACCGTTGTCTGATCAGGAGATCCACCTCTTGCTGCAGGCTGGCAATCTTTTCACCGAAGTCCTGCTTGAAGAGTCTGTTGTCCTCCTCCGCCGAGAGGCAGCATTCCTGTGCCCGGCGCAATCTGGATGTGAGCCACATGAGTTTGTGATAACAACAAAAAAGCCATGGTGGAGGAGGCAGGGCAAGGAAGAGGGCAGGGCAAGGATGGGGAGAGATCACTCAAAACAATAATGGCTCAAATCATACCACAGAACATGAGACATGGGGATTGAGGCAAAGAGATGGTTTTCTTTCCAAGTTTTATTTTGATTTATTACCACACAGTTCACAATATTGATGGTTAATTAACAAAATTTATTTTTGACACCTTTTCCCCCACCCAAAATGTATCATTGCACTGAAATTCACTCCAAGATTTCCCCATTGAAACATTCACTCTAAATTAAATACAACTGTGATCAGCAGAGTGCCAAAGTGTACATTGGTTGCACACTGTATTCCTAGTTAGCAGACACTTGGGTGCTTCAAAAGCCAAATCCTCCATCTCTCTATATGCTTCATAATTCATTCCCCAAATGCTGCGTACCTCTGAGTTGGGGCTGCATTTCCCCACCAGGACCTCACTTTCATCAGATGCTGTTGTTGGCTGCCAGATTTCAAAGAGCTCTCTGGGGATTTGATCTTTTGCAACACAGAAGTACTCGGGGAAGTACTCAGGCAATGGGGAAGGGAGGGGTCAAAATTCAAGCAGCTTTTCATTTGCAAAATTTAGCACAGGTTTTTAGAGCAAGATCTGCTCATGGTCGTGTGTTCTCCTCCAGCCGAGCAGTGAATTCTGGAGTGGGAGAAACCATTCAATGCAGATCAGCTCCAAGAAGAAGAGCAAGTACCCCCCCCCCCCTGCCACAATAGCCCTGACCCAGCAATGAATCACCCTCTATACAATCCAAACTGCTACAGAGTGCCCACAGTCATCTGTGGCCTTTCCCCTCTCTCCTGCAATATTCCAATATTCTTACAACCCATGTCTCACTCAACTCTCCCTTCCAACTTTTTATGGTTTGTAAATACTACTGTCCACCCTGGCAGAATCTAATACTGTGACTCTGCTCGGAATGGCCTTCATGTCACAGCAAAGCAAAACCACAGTACAAATCACCACTGCCAGTGATTTCCCACTCTCTGAAACCCCCTACGATACACCTAAACCTGATCCGGCAACTACCCAAAGCCAAGCTGTCGCACTATTGCCATCAAGGCCTCAAGTTTCCAACACAAACATCAAGGAAAGCAGAAGAGATCATTTTAAACTCTTCCAGAGAAAGTGTATAAATCTTTTTTCAGGAATAAATGCAAAAGGTAATAAGAGGGCAAGGGGCAAGAAGATATCACTATGCATATCTTTCTCAATGATCTGGCTTTAATCCATAATATTTATATCAAATTACCCATGCCGACCCACTCAGAATGAATCTTCACTGATTCAGACAATAAATCTGAAATTTGAATCCTTAAACCATCCAAACTGACACAAAGTTTCCAATTCGAAGAAACAAGGAATTCTTGAGAAACGCACACTGCTCATCCCACTGGAGAGAAACCAGCCCATGGAAATCGCGGCTAAAAGAGCCACAAGTGAAACATGAATTATTCAAATATTATAATAAAAAATCAACTACTGTAGCTGACTTTTAATTGGGAAAAAGCTACATGCTTCACTACAAACTGTAACCACAACTTTTAACCGTTTTCCGATGGTAAAAACCAGGGCCAAACAGGTTTTCTTCACTCAGTGCCTATTGTCTCTGCACAAGCTTCCCAGCTGCAATATTTAGACTTTTAGCTTGTTTCACCAAATCATTTTCACTTTTTATCAGAAGTATGCAACAGGGTCAGGAGAGGAAGGCAGGTGGATGAAAACATTGGCAAAGTCCAAAGAGGAGGGAAATGGAAGGAAAAGGGGAAAAAGGGGGAAAGAAAGTGAACAGCAGTTTCATTAGTCCATTACGATCTTCAGGGCAAAACATGGTCAATATAACCCATGCACATCAGAGCCCCAGATATTCTACAAACACATCCACAGAGATAACTGCACTTGCACACAAACGCACAGAGTAAGACACATGCAAACATACAGGCACAGACGCGCACACAGTCCTTTCTTTACAAAGCTATCAATTCAAACCAGCACGCTCCTTTCCCCTACTACCCTCAGTAGCTTTAGAGCTAATTCTCTCCCAGCACAGAGGTGTGTGGAATAGTCCAGGAAAGTGGGGGAAGAGAGGCATCCCAGATGTGTAACACTTCTGAGAAGGACTACCACAACCCTGCACAAACAGTCACTATGGAGATGACTTCCCCCTTATTGCCCACGTGTACATCAGCAAGCGGCTGTGTCTATAGACATCATTTGTACATCACAATTCTCAGAAGAATGCAGTCAGTGCAGGATTAAACTCTGCCTGATGCTCATCAGTAAAAGCCCTGTAATGAGCCCAGATTAGAGGTGTGCAGTTCAAATGGACTCGTTTAAACAGACAGCAAGTAAATGATGGCTCTACTTTGAAGGAACCTCAAAACTGTAAAATTATGCTGCCTTTGCTCCCATACAGATCTCTCTGTGGAGCTCTGCACTTTTGTGCCTTCTTTATTGTTCTAGGTATGAGATGTCTAAATGATCTGCTTGCAAAACATCACCATTTATCTGCTGCAATCCTACCTCAAGGGATGTTTTTATATGTTGCAATGTGAGAAGGTGTGATCATTTAGATCCCAATGTCACAGAGCTACCCAAGGGATTAGAATCAAGAATCCATCTGCAACTCGTAGTGGATTATTGCCAGCAAAAGCATCTTGTAAAAATGTATGAAAGCAGAGGCTGTCCAGTGCAACCAATGGATCTGCTGCCTCACACTCCCAGAGAACTGGGTTCTATCCTGAACTCCATTGCAGTTTGTGTGGAGTTTTCTCATTCTCCCAGTGATGGCGTGAGTGCTCCGGTTTCCTCCCACATCCATCTCCATCTCCCCGAGCAGGTTAACGGCAAATTTGAATTTATTTACAGCACAGTCAAAGCTAATTCTGGCCATTGAACCCCATGCTGCCCACTTACACCCAACTAGCCTACCTACCATTTTGGAGGGTGGGAGGAAACTGGAGAATCAAACGGGAATTGATGAGCTTGTGTGAGAGAGACAACAGGGAAATGAAGTAAGGGGAGAAGGGACTGAGGGGCAGGGACTCGTTGGGCAAAATGGCTTTGGTTTTTTGTGGTGGTTCTTAAATGCTGTGATCTGTAGCCCAGATCTCCCCTAGCTCAATGGCTGCATTTTGTTTTCTCCTTTGAAGTAAATTCCCTCCAGCTCACTTGTGGGAGATGCTCTGCAGGGGAAACAGAAAAACTAGGAGCAGGTCAAGGCTATTCAGCCCATCAAATCTGATCTTTCACTTCACAAGATCATAGCTAATCCGACTGTGGCCCCATCTCCACCTATCTGCCTTTTTCCCAAAGCCCTTAATTCCTCTACAATGCAAAAAATCTAATTTGGGTCTTAAATATATTTAGTGAGGCAAAGTGAGTTGTTCAAAGGTCAGCAGCCTGGGACAAAACAGATAGCTGGTGGGGTGGGGGGAAAGTGAGATTTCTGGGGAAAGGTAAAGCTAACTTACACCAGGTATAGGAGGAACAACAACATTTGGGGGAAGAGGTATACAGAGAGCACCCACCAGGAGGTCATTGGGACCAAAGAGATCAAGTTATCAGGAGAGGGATTTTATTACATGGAGTATGGCAGGCTGAGGGGGATCTTCTAGAGGTAAGGGTTACCCTTATATACAAGGGGGGATGGATGAAGTGAATGCACACAGGCGATGGGTTGATCCATTGCAGGTGAGGGGAGAGATTTAAGAAAGAGCTGATGGTCAATTTTTCCACAGAGAGTGGTAGGCACCTAGTCCGAGTGGCCACAGGGAGCTACTGAATCAGGTAGAATTACACCGCTTACTAGATACAGGAACAGGAAGAGCTCAGAAGGAGACAGACTACATGCAAGCAAATGGGACTAGCCCAGAATGCCAACTTGGTCAGCAAGGACAAATTGAACTGAAGGGCCCGTTATGTGCTACGTAACTTGATGATGGAGGTGATACCACAGAAAGTCTGGAGTTGGGATCTGGGTGCACCCCCTCCACACTCCCATCTACAGGGACAGGGAGGGACGGAGAGGCGATGCCCCTTAGCTCTGGCACAGCAGAAACTGACCCCTCTCACTGGGGTCACAGAAGGGAGGCAGATACATTCTGAGGTCTTCCCACACACACCACTGTGCAGATGTTTCTGGAGGGAGGGTACACTTTCAGGCCAGCTGACTCCCACCTTGGATTAAAGTTATAGTAAGCATGAAGCAGAGTTGGGACCTCCCAGAGGGAAGTTTCAACAACCCCCCCCCCCCCCCCAACTCCCCCAGAGCTGGGACCTCCCAATGGGAAAAACCCTCCACTTCCTCCCTCAGAGCTGGGACCCAGCAAGAAAACCCCCTCCTGCTTATCTAGAACTAGGATCTGCAGTGAGAAACCCCCTCCCTCTCCCCCAAAGCTGGGACCTCCTGGTGAAAAGCTTTCTCCCCCAGAGCTGGGACATCCCAGCCAGAAGCCACCAACCCTTGCTCTGCTGAGGTACCTCTGTTCAAGCTGTTTGATGGTGGAACTCATCTGGGCGGCTTTTTCCTCCAAGCAAGTGATGATCTCGTTCTTCTGTCGGATCACATTGTTGGAGCCCTGTAGAAACAAGCAGAAGGGAGATCACAGCTCTGCTTCACCACTTCCCCCAGAGCTCCAACCTCCCTTCTCTCACCACCACCCCCTCCCCCACCCCTCCGGCTCGGACCAACCACAATGATCCCCAGATCAGTTTCCTGAACCCGCTCCCTCCACAGCTGGCCCCCAACCCCACCTCCTTGATCAGCACCCCCCCCAACACACAAACCTCTTACAGACCCAGGACCCACAGGATGAGACCTCATGGATGGAGGGTGAGTGGGGATGGGGAGGGAGGGTTATTGTGCGATTAAAAGGGGCTTCTTAAATCTAACGGTGAGCCAAGGATCGAGCTTAACTCATGGAGGTGATCACTGTCTAGAACTCAGAGACAGATAGAGCCGTTGTCAAGCAGACCATTGGCGCAAGGGTTTGGCGAGCCTCGATATGCATGGCTCTCTGTGATTCAATGCTAGTGCTCCAATAGAGTTCCCCAGCTCAGGGGATGTGACTGATTTGATGGGCTGCATGGCTCTCTGTGATTCAATGCTAGTGCTCCAATAGAGTTCCCCAGCTCAGGGGATGTGACTGATTTGGTGAGATGCTGTCACTCCACAGGAACCTGCTCCTCTGAGCCCCAGAGCTTCCAGGACAGTCCACGAAGACAGATGGAGCCCTGATCTACAGCCTTGGTTTGAAGTTTCCCCGCTGCCTCAGCTTCCTTCTCTGATGCTGCCCAAGCCATGGGTTCTGTGAGCTCAGTCCATCCCTAGTGAGGCAGCTGTGCCACCCACCCCTCATTCCCCATCCTCCCCATCCCCTTCCCCTCCTACCGCAACATCCCCCCTCCTCCCCTCAACTTCTCCTTGCCCCCTCCCCCTCACCCCCTTCCCCTCCTCGCCCTCCTTCCTTCCTGCAACCTCTATCCAGCCCCTTCATCCCATCCCCATCCTCTTCCCCACCTCCTCCTGCCACCTCCCTTCCTTGTGCCGCTTCCCCTCCCCCACCCATCCCTTCCCCCACCTGCCATGCTCCTTATCTTTGCTCTGTGCCAGTTTAAAGGTGCATCTTGTCTGGCACATAAACATGGGCCAAAGGGCCTGCCCCTGTGCTGTACCACTCCACCTTCTGTAGCCTATCCTCTACATGGGTTTCAAATAGGAAAGGTCCCAATTCTGAAGGGCGTCAGTCTGGGTCGAATGGAGGAGGTTGGACAGTGTTTGGCTGCCTACTGCTGGCACCCAGTGCTTCACCATCTGCTACATTGTGGGACCAAGTCTGGTTTGCTGTCAGTAGGTTTCCATGAGTCAGCACCGCATTGTGGACCGAAGGGACTGTGCAGTATGGTTCTGTGTTCATCTCCTCACCTGGACCTTCTGGGACAGCTCCTGGTTGAGACCCTGGATTTCATCAAGTTGTTGACGGAACGCCACCAGCAAGTCCTGCTTGTCACAGATGTCCTTCTCCAGCATCTTCATGGCCAATTCCATTTCCTGCTTCATTCCAATCTGCACCTCCAACTCCTCCTCCACATCCTGGAACAGACACATTTGTCAGACAAAGTTCGCACCCCAAGCCAGAGTCCAGGAAAGGAGCGGCTATCAAAACCCTACAGCCTTCCCCCACTCCGCCAGCACCTTTTCCTGGGGCAACAGTGACAAATACCACATGACATCTGTTTATGATGAGTGGAGGAAAGTTTAAGGGAGACATCAGAGGTCCATTTCTTCCCTCCACGGAGAGTAGTGGGTGCCTGGAAAACATTAATGGGGATGGTGGTGGAAGCTGGTGCAATAGGGTCAGGCACATGGATGAAAGAAATAAAAGAGTGTTATGGGTGTGAGGTTGGGAAAGTGTTAGATTGTTGTGGAGGTTTACGCAAGTCGGCACAATATTATGGGCTGAAGGCCTGGACTGTGTCTCACCGAGTGCTACTGGTTGTGGTTTCTTGAATCTTAGCTGCTCCTATTTTGGCGCTGCCTTTAAACTTACTGGGTCCCCTGATACCTTAGAGTCCTACATCTCACTTAAATAAGTGAATTGAAAGTGTATTTGAGTATTAACAGTAACACCTGACCACTATGGTGCTAGAATTTTACTGTAGTGTTTATGGATGGTTTCCTGGGGACGGGGAATAAATACTCTTACATTGAACAATACAGCATAGTATGGGCCCTTCAGCCCTCAATGTTGTGCCAACTCATATCCCTTCCAAAAAAAAATTATACCCTCCCTACCCCATAATCCTCTATTTTCCTTTCATCCACGTGTCTGTCTAAGAGTCTCTTAAATGATCCCCAATGACACACCACAAGGAGCTTCTGGAAATGCTGCCACCCATCATTCACATGGAGTGGGGATCATGGAGCCATGCTCCAGAGAGAGGATTAACCGAGGGTTTGAAACACCCCTCTCCAGGACCTACCAGCCTGAGCTGTGTCTCCTCCTTGAGCTGCTTCCTGGTCTCAGTGTCCACTTCCTCCACAAACTGCCGGCTTGGTCTCTGCACTGGCCCCTCGGCGCTTCCATCCGCTTTTGACACCTGCCAGGGAAAGCTGCGTCACAGTGGTGGAGCCAGGAGACCCATTTTTGATCCTGATATCCGGCGCTGTCTGTGTAGTTTGCACGCTCTCCACGAACAGCTCCTCCCACATCACAAAGACGTGCACGTCAGTGGTTTCATCACCCACTGTAATCTTATCTCCCCCTGCCCCCCATTCATGGGTGAAGGGTAGAGGACTGGGGAGAGTCAGTAGGAGTGCAGGGAGAAATAAAGTGGGATCAATGGCCGCGATGCATCAATCTACGACCAAAATCTTCAGTTGCTAAAGCGCAATGTGGGGACATCAAAGAAAAGGCTCTCCACCAAATGGGGGAACATCCTTGTGTCCCAAACCTACCTCCATCTTCTTCCAGGTGGATTCTAGTTGGAAGGCATTCTCCTGCTTTATCCGTTCCGTCTCCTCCTGCAGTGTTATGATACGATTGTTGGCAACGGCCAGCTGAAGGATGGAAGGAGAGAACAGGTAACCATTAGCTTCCACCATTCCAGTACACAACCCTTCAGTGGTCTCAGGGATTCAGGTCGCAGTGTGGGGTTTGGATCCATACAGACATCCTCTGCACTCCAGAGGGGAGGTAAGAGCATAGCCTTGGGCAGATGGCCAGCAGGAGGCACACTTCCAGAGTCTGCCCAAGGTGTGGAGAAGTGGGTGAAGGAGGTGGGAGGTGTGAGGTGGGGAGCCAGTTAGATCACATAACCCTTGCCACACGCCATGGATTCACTTGAGCTGATGCTGGAGAACTCGGTAACACAGGATAAGGTAGAGGATGCGTAGTTTCATTTCACCATGACTGAATAATGCCAGCAGCTTGCAGAACCACAGCTTCACTGCCCAGTCTAACACACCAGACCCATGCCTCTGGAGAGAGTAACCCCAGGCAGGTACTCCCTCTTCCCTTTCACACACTGCCATTCATTGTTTGGAGGGGGTTGAAAATACCAACCTCTTCCGTAAGCTTTGTGTTTGACTTTTCCAACGCATCCACTTTTGCTTGGAGATTATTTACAGTGGAGCTACAAACAATAACAACATAGAATCGTTACAGCAGACAAGGCTATTAATGACTGCCAGCACATTTTTTGCATGACCAGACACTGACTTTTTTTGCCTTCACTTTGTATTTGTCTTTGGTTTCTTTTTTAAACTTAAATTGTGTTCCACATAATTGTGAAGCTGCAGCAAATACCACTTGCATCTAATATACAGCACTATCGTGTGATAAAGAGCTTTTCATTCATTCACTCTGCCTACTGGGTCTGTGCCTAACACCAAGGACAGTCTTCCCATTTCTTTGGAAGATCAAACTCACTGCGAATCATGAAGGTCAGACCTGAAGTGAGTACACAGTTCACAACAGTGTGGAAGAACACAGGGAACTTGGGGTCCAGGTCCATATTTCCTCAATGCAGGTTAAGGCAGTATTCACTCATCAGGGGATTGAGATCTCAATTGGAATATTGTGTTCAGTTCTGGTCGCCTCAGTACAGGAAGGATATTGATACTTTGGAGAGGGTACAGAAATTTACTGGGACGTTGCTTGGATTGTCTAATGAAGCAGAGTTGACAGAACTGGGTCTTTTTTTCTTTGGAGCGATGAAAGATTAGAGATAATAGAGGTATACAAGAGGCACAGATAGGGTGGGCAGCCAGCACCTTTCACTCCAGCCCCTTAATCCAGTCTCTGCCATTCCCCTTGACCTCTCTGCAGGGAATGAGTCTCACATTCTTAAATCTCCCCCGAATTCCTTGTAGGATTTATCATTGTCTCATGTTAATGGCCTGAGTATTCTCTCCCTGAAGATTACTACCAAGTGCCACCACAGCTGTGAAGAATTCTCTGGGGCCTGCTCCCCAAACCTCTTCCCTGAACAGACCGTCTCCTACCCTCCCGCCCCCCAGTTCTGGGTTCAGAGAGTACACCATCTTGGCAGATTCACTGGGGAAGTATCTTAAACCATGACAAAAAAAAAATGTGCAGCAAAAAGAAACAAGCTTCAATGCTGCCTTTGTCTACACCCCGTCCTGTAAACCCTGTTCATACCTCAGGTGTCGGTTCAACTCCTCCACGTAATTCTTTTGGTCCAAAATGGCAGTAATCTGTCCATCCCTGTTTCAAGAACAAGACATACCCTAATTTAATAGGTTGAGAGATTCTCTGTTTAAAAAAAAATTGGAAAAAAAAAGTACATGGTTTAGGATGAAAGGTGAGATGTCTGAGGAGAACGTTGGAGGGTGATGGGAGTGTGGAACCAGCTGCCAGCAGAAGCGGTGGATGCAGGTTCAATTTCAACATTTAAAAGATTGGATAGGTATATGGATAAGAGGGGTATGGAGGACTAAGGTCCAGGTTGATGGGAAGAGGCAGTGTGTTACAGATTAGAGGGCCGAAGGGCTCGTTTCTGTGCTGTGGCAAATTGAGAGGGTGGGTATGATATGGTGAGTGACTCACCTCCTGCAAGGACAAGTTGAGAGGGTGACGGGGCTCTCCACTAGCTCGAGCGAGCTTAACATCAACCCTGACCATCCAGGACTGCATGATCAGTACTCTTTGTGATCTTTAAAAATGGCTTGGATGATGAAGAGGAAGGGTGGGTCAGTATGTATGCAGATGATAAAGGTTGTTGGATATTGTGCCCCAGGGATCGGTGCTGGGACCATTGTTGTTTATCATCTATATCAATGATCTGGCTGATAATCTGGTAAATTGGATCAGCAAATTTACAGATGACACTAAGATTGGAGGCATTGTGGACAGTGAGGAAGGCTTTCAAAGCTTGCAGAGGGATCTGGACCAGCTGGAAAAATGGGCTAAAAAAATGGCAGATGGCATTTAATGCAGGCAAGTGTGAGGTGTTGCATTTTGGAAGGAAAAATCAAGAAAGGAATACAGAGTATTCATTGAGGAGTGTGGTAGAACAGAGGGATCTGGGAATAGATACATAATTTCCTTAAAGTGGTGTCACAGGTAGTAAAGGGAGATTTTGGCATATTGGCCTTCATAAATTTAAAGAATTGCATATCAGAGTTGGGATGTTATGGTAAAATTGTATAAGACATTGGTGAGGCCAAATTTGGAATAATGTGTGCAGTTTTGGTCACCTAACTACAGGAAAGATATCAATAAGATTGAAAGAGTGCAGAGATTTACTAGGATGTTGTCTGGACTTCAGGAACCGAGTTACATGTTAGGACTTTATTCCCTGGAGCATAGATGAAGGCGATTTGATTGAGGTATTTAAAATTATGAGGCGCGTAGAAAGAATAAATGTAAGTAGGCTTTTTCCACTGATGGTAGGTGAGATATAAACCAGAAGACATGTGTTAAGGGTGAAAGAGGAAAGATTTTGAGGGAAATTCTTCATACAGAGAGAGGTGGGAGTATGAAACAAGTTGCCAGCTGAAGCGGTGAATGCGGGCTCAATTTTAGCTTTTAAGAATTTGGACAGGTACATGGATTGGAGGGGTATGGAGGGCTATAGTCGGGGTGCAGGTCAGTGGGACGAGGGAGAATAATAATTTGGCATGGACTAGAATGGCCAAAGGGCCTGTTTCTGTGCTGTATTGTTCTACGGTAGAAGGTTGTCGATATACATAGATAGGATGCAGTTGAGCAGATAAGTGGCAGATGGGGTTCAATCCGGTTAAGTGTGAAGTGATGCACTTTAGAAGTTTAAACTTGAAGGCAAAGTATGTGATTAATGGCAGGATTCTCAACAGTGAGGAAGAATAAGGGAACTTGGAGTCCAAATCCATAAATTGCTGCACTGCTTGATAGGGTAGTTAAGGTTTATGGTATGGTGGCCTTCATTAGTCAGGGAATTAATTTCAAGAGCCCCGAGGAAATGTTGCAACTCTATAAAACTCTGGTTAGACCACACTTGGTATATTGTTCATTTCTGGTCGCCTTATTATTTGGGAGGACGTAGATGCTTTAGAGAAGGTGCAGACATTCACCAGAATGGTGCCTGCATTATAGAACAAGTCTTATGAAGCAAGGTTTACAGAGCTAGGGCTTTTCTCACTGGAGCGACAAAGGGTGAGAAGTGACTTAATAGATGTATACAAGATTAGGAGGGCCTTGGATAGAGTGGACAGCTTTTTTTTTTCTGGGGTGCCAATAGCAAATACCAGAGGACATCTGTTTAAGGTGAGTGGAGGGGAGTTGTCAGAGGTAAGTTAGGTGCCTAGAATGCATTGCTGGGTTGTGGGGGGGGGGGGGGGGGGTGTTTTGGGGTAGAGGCTAATACATTTAAAAGACTCTTAATTAGGCATATGGATGTAAGAAAAATGGAGGGTTATGGGTGGGAGGGAAGGTTTAGATTGCTGTGGAGTAGGTTTAAACAGGTCAGCATAATATTGTGGGCTGAAGGGTCTGTGCTCTAATGTTCTATGTTGAAGCAGTAGATGGCAGGGGTGGGGAGAAATCTCCCAATTACCTTCCAATTAACCAATGTCATTGGTCTTTGGAAGTTGGCACTACACATCAAGAAGTTATAAAGCAAGTCAACATACCAGAGGGAGAAAAGGTGCTACAAGAATGCAAGTCCTTCTATGTCCAGATACAAATGGCTTACAGACATCAATGCTCTCAGCTTAAAATCCGTTCCTTGCACCTTTAGTTCCAAGAATCAATGAAGCAACCCACTTTTTAAAAAAAAAACCATTTTGACACCAAAAATGTTTTGGGCATTTTGCCACTGTTGGCCAATGTTACACACTTGCAGTATGTGCGCAGTTCTGGTCACCCAGCAACAGGAAGTATGTCATTGAGCTGGAAAGGGGGCAGAAGAGATTTACAAGGATATTACGGGATGGGAGGCCTTGAGTTACAAGAGACTGGATAAGCTGGAACTTCTCCCTGGAATGCTGAAGATTGAGGGGGGGGTGGGGGGGGAACCTCACTGAGGTTTATAAAATCAGGAGGGGCATGGATAAGATAAACTGTGAAAGTATTTTTTTCTGGGGTAGGAGTGTCTAAAACTAGAGGGGATTGGTTTAAAGTGTTTGGGGGGGGGGGGGTGGGGAAGAGAGAGAGACTGGAAATCTACCTGAGGGGCAACACTGGACAAAGAGAATGGTGGATATATGGAGCAAGCTGCCAGATTAGGTGGAAGAAAGGTGGGGGGTGGGGTAAATTACAACACTTGAAAGACATTTGGGCAGGTACATGATCAAAAAGATTTGGAGGGATATGGGCCAAATAGGACCAGTTCAGGTCAACATGGATGAGTCGGGCTGAAGGGCCTGTTTATCAGCTGTTCAGCTCTACGTCTACGACTAATTACAGTGTTTCTCCATGAGAATTCCACACATTCCGGCCATCGAGCTGACTGTTGTTCTGGGATCATCCTGTACATCGGCCTGCATCGCAACAGCTGAAATACAATCCACCGACTGAGGTGGAAGGTGTGGAGTTAGACAGCCTCCTGGACTTTGACTGGACAGGCATTGTGAAGGCGTAACGCTGGGCAAGGATACGCACCCTTCTGAGCTTTTACTGCTGTGACCTCCATCTTTCAAGTAGAGAGAGAAGTCAATCACACCAACCTAAAATGCAACAGAACGCAGATTACAACAGTGGGTTCGTCACTGTGAATGGCAGAGCCCTGGGAAGTGTTACACAGCAGAGACACCGGTGGTATCTGCAAGTTGTTCCCCAAAAGTAGTGATACAGCTAGACAGGATGGTGAAGGCATACAGTACGAGTAGCATCATGCCACTGTTCTACAAAACACTGATCAGGCCGCACGCACTTTTCTGCTCAGCTCTGGCCTCCACACACAGTATTGTGTACGATTCTTGTCACCACACATAGTATCTGTGTACAGTTCTGGTCACCACACTACAGGAAGGTTGCAATTAAACAAGGGAGAGGGGCAGAAATTATTGACAAAGATGTTTGCTGGACTGTCGAGCTTGAGCTAACAGGAGAGATTGGAAAGTCATGGTCTCGTTTTCCCTGGAGACCAAGAGGTCACGTGATAGAGGTACAGAAAATCAAGCGGAGGTACAGATCAGGTATTCACAAGAGCTGTTTCCCAAGAGGGGATAAATTTGGCACAAAGCGAGAGGGGACACTGATACAAGGGAGGAGGTTTATAGGCGATCTGAAAGGGTAAATGTTTCACACAGTTTAGTCAGTGTCTGGACTGAGCAGCCATAGGAGATGGTGGAGGCAAGAACAATATTCAAGAGGCAACTAGACAGGTACTTAAATGAGGGCACCAATGGACATGGAATTAATGCAGGCATGTGTTATTAGAAATAGGCAGCGATGGTCTGCATACAGCTAATGAGACAAAGGGCCACTTTCTAAATGAAACAATTCTATGAACGTAAAATTGCTCCTCCTGGCAGGAAGTGATCCAAAATCCCAGGGACTGGGAGTGGAGGTCGAGGCAGCTCCTCAAACATGTGCGAAAGGAGCACATCTGCACGCTGCCAGCTTTGGAACGTGACTGAACCATAAACCCCCTTCACGCAGGCATCGCCTGCTAGCCTGGCCTACCATTGGTCCTTGCGGAACTTCAGTCCGGCAGAACTGGGTGCATTTAGTTAGGCAAAATGAAAAATGGCATTCAACTAATTAATCACTGTAGTAATGAGCAGACAAAACATTTGTTGAGACAAAAATGGGAAATGCTGGAAGCATTCAGAAGGTCACTGCTGAGGAACCCAGGAGTGCTTTGACTCAAATCGCAAAAGGTTGGTTTGCAGGTGCAACAGATAATCAAGGCAAATGGAACATTTTCCTTCACTGCAGAGAGATTAAATTTAAGAGCACGGAACTTCTGTTGCAACTGTACAGGCCAGTACCAGTGCAGTTCTGGTCTCTTTACTGAGAAAGGAAGTGGCGCAGAGGAAGTTCACCAGGGTCATGTGCAAAAGTGCTGGAGAAACCCAGCAGGTCACACAGCACCTACAGGATGTAAAAGGTATCCAGTGTTTCAGGCCTGAATCTTTTGTCAGGTACAAGTAAAAACAGGCAGGCATCTGGATAAAAAGGTGGTGTGATGGGGTAGGGAGGTTCACAGTCTAATGGGTAAGAAGTCATAGGTGGATACAGGTGAGAGGGTAAAAGAGAAAAAAGCCTGGAAGTGATGGCGGGAGAGGGGTAGCTCCCTGAATGGAGAAAGGAAGCAAAGGGTCAGAAAAGAGAGAGACTTTGAGGAGGGTTTAATAGAAATTGGAGAAGTTAATTTTAACACCATCTAGTTAGAGAGTGCCAGACAAAATATTAGTTGTTGTTCCTCCAATTTATGGGTACCCTTCGATTTGGCAGTGCATGAGGCCACAGACAGACATGTTGGTGCTGAAATTAATGGATACTGCAAAGTCCATGTTATTGCAGCAATGTGAAAGTGCTCAATGAAACGATCTCCCAGTCTGCATCCAGCCTCTCCAAGATAGTGGAGGACATTACGGGAACACCAGATGCGGTAGATAATCCCTGCTGGTCTTGTTTCACCTCTGTTTGGGGGCCCCCAAACAGTGGTGAGGGAGGAAGTGTGGGTGCAAGTGCAGCATTTATTGTGGTCGCAGGGGTACGTACCAAGGGGATGATTAGTGGAAGTAATGAGTGGAAAAGGGAGATCCAGAGGGAGTGGTCCCTGCAGAAAGTGGAGAGGGGAGATGTGTCAGATGGTGGGATCAGAATCCAAGTGGTGGAAATTGTGAAGGATAATATATTGGATTTAGAGGTTAGTGGGATGGTAGATGAGGACATCCACCACGTCTATCCCAGGTCTCGTGCACTGCCAAACCAAGGCTACTCACAAATTGGAGGAACAACACTTAATATTCTGAACGGGCACTCTCCAACCAGATCAGCCGCGATGTTGCAGATGAGTTGTAGGCTTGACAGACCAGATGGCTAACCCCTACCTTCACTTTTCTCATGTTAATCCATTCAAGAGTCAGAGATGTTTCACAACTCTTCACATCAGCAAAGCCACACCGCTAAAGAAGCACCTTTCCCCTCACGGCGCACTGACCCATTTGACTTGGTCTCGCCCCATCATAGATATTCTTTTTGTCCTATCCATTCCTCCTTCCACCTTCTCTGTAACTTTTAATTTATTTTTCTCTCCCCACCTCTGGTCAGAAGCATGGTTTCTCCCTCCACAGATGCTGCCTGACCTGCTGAATGTAACCAGCGTTTTGGTTTCAGGTTTCCAGCACCTGTGCACTTTTGCTGTGTCACTGGTCGAGACACACTGGATAGCAACGAGGATTGGCATTTTTATCCGACAGTTCTGTGCTGGCGAAGGATTAGGGTAGGAGGCTGCAGCACAGGTGAAGTGTTACCTCAGTGATTCGGCCAGTTTCAACGGTCGGCCCCTTCTCTCCTACCTGAGTATCCAGGTCCTCTCCCTTCATACAAAGGTTGACGTCAATCACATTGAGCCCAACCAGCAGCCCAGCGATCACTGCCCCTTCTTCCTCCATCATTAGAGCATTGGGTTCATAGAACTCACTGAAAAGCAAAGTGTAGACAAAAGACTCAAAGAAGGATTCCAACCTGAAATATCAACCATTCTCCTCCACCAACCCCCCCAACAATAGATGCCTCCCAACCCAGAGTTTGAACAGTGAATTGGCTGTTGCTCCAGTTCCCTAGTGTAGAAAGATCAGACACACCTTAGAATTTGTCCCTTAATCCACATCCCCTTACTGTTTGAGCCTATCCATCTCACCATTCTCAGAGTCTGAGTATGCACTTGGGGGCTCAGAGGTTAGATTTTGTGATAGAACAGGCTCTTCAGCCCATCCTAACTGACCAAGTTGTCTACCAAAGATGGTCTCAGTTGCCAGTGTTTGGCCCATATCCTCCAAATCTTTCCTGTCCAATTATCTTTTACACAAAGTAAATAACCATATACAGCACAGAACAGGCCAGTTTGGCCCTACTAGTCCATGCCGGAACAAATCCCCACCTTCCTAGTCCCACTGACCAGCACCTGGTCCATACCCCTCCAATCCTCTCCCCTCCATATAATTATCCAGTCTTTCCTTAAATGTAAATAACGTCCTTGCTTCAACCACCTCTGCTGGAAGCTTATTCCATATCCCAACCACCCTTTGCGTGAAGAAATTTCCCCTCATGTTCCCCTTATAATTTTCCTGCTGCAATCTCAAACCATGGCCTCTGGTTTGAATATCCCCACCTCTGCCATTCCCCTGGCAGGCCATTCCACACAACCACCACCCTGTGTGGGAAAAATGTCTCTCAGATCCTTTGAATCATTCCCCTGAGGCGGCTCAACGGAAGTTTAATTGAACTGGCTCGGGAGATTCTGAGTGACGTCACAATGCAATGATGTAATTGACATGGGGTTTTAAAAAGCAGCATGTGACTGTTTGAGGAAATGACTTTTAGTGAACTTTGACTCAACCACATCTGATCATTTTCTCATTCTTCATTGCCCACTGCAACACAGTTGCTACACCCCTCCTTAAACCTGTGCCCCCTCATTTTAAGTTGTACCTCCCCTGTTGCGAGGCTGCAAACACAGAAATGAGAAAGTTGCGCTGTTGGTGAGATCAAATTTGGAGGATTGTGTGCAGTTATAATCTCCTTACTAAAAATTATCTGCCTGAAGTTATACAAAACATTGGTGAGGCCAAATGTGGAGCATTGTGTGCCTTTCTGGTCACCTATCTGCAAGAAAGATATCAGTAACATTGAAAGAGTGCAGAGAAGAGTACAAGGATGTTGCTAGGATTTGAAGAACTAGGTAACAGGGAAAGGTTAAACAGATGAGGATTGTATTCCCTGGAGAATGAGGGAGATTTGATAGAGGCATACAAAATTATGAGGGGTTATAGATAGGGTAAATGCAAGCAAGCTTTTTCCACTGAGATTGGAAGACAAAAACTAGAGGACACTCGTTAAAGGTGAGATGTTTAAAGGGAACATTAGGAGGAATTTCTCAATGCAAAGATTGGTGAGAGTGTGGAATGAGCTGTCAGCGGAAGTGGTGAATACAGGTTCCATTTTGACACTTAAGTTTCAATAGGCACATGGACGGGAGGGGTATGGAGGGATATGTTCTGTGTGTAGGTCAATGGGACTAAGCAAAATAATAGTTTGATTTATGTGCTGTGCTGTTCTATGGCTCTATGCCATTGTTTCACCAGCAATTCCAGGGATGGCACGACGAGGAGAATGGGTCAACTAAGCCTGAGTTCAGAGTTTAAAAAAATGAGAGGGGATTCATTGAAACACTGTAAACTGTGGCAGGCATTCAACAGGGTGGGTGAGTGGGGAGGCTTGCCCTGGATGAAATGTCTGGATCACTCTCGGGATATCATAATCATATAACCATTCACGGAGCGGAAACAGGCCATGTCGGCCTTTCGAGTCCGCACCGGTTCAATAGAACAATTCCACTAGCTCAAACCTCCTGCTCTCTGCCAATAACCCTCCAACCCCCCCCACTTCACCTCCATGTACACATCCAACCTTCTCTGAAATGACAGAAGGGACCGTGCTGCAACTATCTCATTCGGAAGATCATTCCATTCTGCCACCACTCACTGAGTGGAAAAAGCCACCTCTAATATTTCTCCTAAAGTGTTGCCCCCTTACACTTAACTCATGGCCTCTTGTTCCAACCTCCCCTGCCCTCAGGGGAAAGAGTCGGTTTATGTCTAGTCTATCTATTCCTTTTATCATTTTAAATACCTCTATCAAGTCCCCTCTCAGTAGTAGATTGAACTGTATTAATTGGTGGAGACTTTAATTGTTGTTTAGATCCAATTTTAGATAAATCTACGAAATCCTTGACTAAAATGAAAATGGAAAAAAAAATTATTCATACTGATGGAAGAATTGAATTTGGTTGATATTTGGAGACGATTGAATCCTAGAGAAAGAGACTATTCATTTTATTCTTATTGATTTTATTCATGCTCTAGAATTGATTTTATTCATGCTCTAGAATTGATTTTTTTTTCTTAATTTCAGGCCATTTGCACAGAAGGATTGAAAATATACAATATAAACCTAGAATTATATCTGACCATTCTCCATTATTGATGACATGTTCAAATTTGGAAAAGATTTATTTATAGATGGAGATTTAATCCATCGTTGTGAAGAAATGTAGAATTTTGTGATTTTATATGGAATCAAATATATATTTGGAGACTAATCTTAATTCAGTTGATAATAAATGTGTTATATGGGATGTGTTAAAAGCCTATTTGAGGGATCAGATTATAAATTTTTCAGCCAAGATTAAGAAGTATTTACAGGAAATAGAGGAATTAGAGAAGGAAATTTCAAATTTGGAAAAAAAACACAGAAAAATTCATCAGAGAAAGATAGGTTAAAATTAGAAAATGCATTATAATTCAATTCAGATGTGCCAAGATATTGGGAAAGACAAGTCCTTCACAAATAGGTTTATGGGAAGAGGATATGCCGTGATGCTGCTGAAGGGCAGAAAAAGTTCAAAGGGCCTAATAGCCACAAGCAAGCCCCTTGTTTTGATGATGATCCAAAGGTTTGTTCTCCCTCTCGGCCCCCAAAAGGACCAGGCTGGTTAGACTGGTGAAGGTAGTCTATGAATTGGTGACTGGAACCCTTCGTCCACTGTGTGAGGGCTCAAGATTACAAATCACTAACCTCAGAAGATCTTTTCGATTAATCAGGGCTTTCATGTAATCGGAGAGCTTCTTCTGCATCAGTGCCAGGCGGAGCCATGCTCTTCCCCTCCCAACCGCAGTCCTGCAGAAGTGGGCATCATCAGACATACCAATGCAAATGCATTCAGCCTTCAGGACTCTACTTCATTAGCAGAACCACATAAATGTAAATGCCACAAAATATCAAGTACAGCCTAACATGTTATCTTTAATATTTATACAGCCATGTAAAAGCACAATTTACTGAGGATTACAATAAAAAAGGTCAGTTAGCACCAGCATGAGGGCACTATTGTGGGGTTCCCTCAGGAGCCTGATGTTGTGGGGGAGAGATGGACTTTAAGCTTGTCAGTTCTTGTCTTCTCATTCTTGAACCTTCTTGCCAATGGGAGAGGGGAGAGGAGAGCGAGGAGAGCAAGGAACATTCTTTCCTTGGCAGAGGATGTGTAGATGAAGCCCATGGAGAGGGAAGTTTGTGTGATGTTCTGAGGTGCATTCACCACTTTCTACAGCCTTTTCTGATCTTGAGCAGAGCAGCTCCTGTCCCACACTGGGATGCATCCAGCAAGTCTGCTCTCAGTGATTCACCTGTAGAAGTTGTGGGACATGCCGAACCTCCTCAGTTTTCTAAGAAAGTAGAGGCATTGGGGCTTTCTAGACCAGCGGTTTTCAAACAGCCCCCCCTAAACCCACATTCCACCTTAAGCAATCCCTCTGCGATAGGTGCTCTATGATTAGTAAGGGATTGCTTAAGGTGGTATGTGAATGGGAAGAAAAAGTTTGAAAACCACTGTTCTAATCTTACATCATTGACTCGTTATGTGCACGGTTTCATAACTCCAAAGGAAATGGGCCATTGACAATTTTTCTTAATCAGAATATTTTGGTAATAATTGGGTCTAGAGCAGTGATTCTCCACCTTCCCTTCCCACTCACATACCACCTTAAGCAATCCCTTACTAATCACAGAGCACCTATTGCAGAGGGATTACTTAAAGTGGAATGTGAGTTTAGGGCAGTAATTTGAAAACCATTGGTTTAGACCATATGCTTGTCCCAGATTTTTGGAGACATTTCTCAGAACTAGAAGCAATCTACTCTTTCAAACTCAGCACCATTGATGTGGACGGGGTGTGGTTAATGTTATTGTGGGGACTTCTGCAGTGCCTCTAAGAAGGCATGTCAAACTGAGATCTGACATTAGTTACTCACTTCAGACCCGGCAGGTCCTTGACACTGACAGTGATCTCCCCTGCTTCAGGACACAGCCTCTCCACGAGTTCCAGCGCTCCCCAGAATGACTTGTTCTGTCCAAGGAATGTTTTCTTAACTGGTTTTAAAAAAAATCATGAGAGAAACACCAGCAAATTAAGATGGAGGAAGGAAAGATGTTTCCACTGGTAAGTGAGAATAGAATGAGGAGACAAGGCCTCAAGATTCAAGGGGGTAGATTTACATCACAGATGAGGAGGAACTGTTTCTCCAAGAGAGTAGTGAATGTGTCGAACTCTCTGCCCAAGTAAGCGTAGAGGCTGCCTCATTAAACATATTTAAGGCACAGATAGATGGACTTTTGAATAGCCGGGCAATGGAGAAAAGGTAGGTAGTTGGAGCAGACTCCATGGCCAGATCAGCCACGATCTTATTGAATGGTGGAACAGGATCGATGGGCAAGATGACTGATCCCTGCTCCTATTACTTTATCTCTGAAATGGACACAAGGGATATGTTGACTGCTTTTTTCAAGTGCAGGAAGCACCAGCATTCTGGAGCCAAAACCCCTATATCCACATTATCTTGTTTTTGCCATAGTACAGTCAGTGGGAGCTTGCTTCGCACAAGAGTGCCTGCAGGCGACAACACTTCACAAGATCTCTACTAGATTAATGGGAGCAATCCTATCAAAAGTATTAGTTTGTGGTACATGTGGATCAGTGGCAAGATCAATGCAAAGGCAAGTGACAAACCGTAGCTACAAGGTAAGGGCTAGTCATTTAAAACAGAGGTCTGGAGAATTTTCTCCTGTCAGTGAATGGTGAATCTCTGCAATTCTCTGCCCAAGGGTGGTGCCATTCAGGTGGAGATGGATAACTGTTTGAAATGGCAGAGAGAGGAGTCAATGCCACTACTGATCAGACAGGATCATGTTGAATGGGAGGGTAGGTTCAATGGGCTGAGAAGGCATCAGCTCTAATTTTCTTGTACTCTTATCTTCCCACCAGGTAAGACCAGTGTGTCTGGAGTCACACACAGGGCGGGGAATTTCCTTCCCTGTAGGTTGTTACTGAATGTCCAATCCAGAAGTGTCAAATTCCCCGTTAACCAACAGTTTCATAGATTAAATTTATGATAGCAATCTGGGCCAAGATCTTCACCTATCGAGATGAGATTGAACTCCTGAAACTGGATTAACGTCCTGATTCTGGATTACAGGAGTACTAACAAATGCACTTTGTCACAGGAAGATAATTTGCAAGTTTAATTCTCCTTCAAAAATTTCACTAGCCATGGAGAAGAGGACTGAAGGGCCTGTTACTGCTTTGTCAGCCAGAACAGTGAAAGGGAAATGAGTTTTTATATGAAACATCTTTGATCTCGAACACTCTCCTTGCAGATGGTCTGTAGACTACTTCCCACTTTTGCTTTATTTCTGAATTCCCACCTCTCGATATTTAGGTTAGTTCACACATAGTACAAGACACAGTACACAGGTGCAGAGTTTCAGATAGAGATCAGTTGATACTGAGCTAAGCCAGCATAATTTTACTAATTTGAATTTTGTCCTGGAGAGAATCAACCCCTGGTAGTTCTAGACATGGACTGAATCTGTGTTCTGAGAGAGTGGGGATGCACTGATCACAGAGTTCGGGACATAGCTCCTCTGATCCAGGGCTGGTTGATGGGGCAATTTCATCCCAAATAAAAAGGCCATGCCAATGATCTGAACTCTAAAGGAGGCCATTCAGCCCAATGTATTTGTGATTTCTCTCCCCTCCACCCTATTCCTACTTTTATCAATCTGCCTTATGGAAGCTCCTGTCAATCTGCTCACATTGGCAGAACATCTAGGTCACAGTCTGTCCTCATGAGAACATTCCCTCACTGTGTTGTTGAGCAACCCACCCTAGTACGGACCCCTCTATTAACCCAGGAAAAGTCTCCAGCAGCCCCTCATCAACCTCTGCTCTCATCTACACTTGGGTAATTATCCACATACCCCACTTCTAGTGAGCACCTCTTTGCCCTTGTTATCACATCCTCACCACCTCCTTGCATCCCCATCAGTCTGGGAACAGGACGTGGAAAGTTCTGGGAGGAGCAGATTGCGGTGGGGATGGAGATTGACAGGAAGTAATGCTCAGGCCCTTTGAAAATACCCTGCAACAACTTTGAGCACTTGCCACTTCAACCTGCAGGCACACCACACACCTTCCTCCCCATCAACACCACAACCATGTATAACTCTGGGACAGAAATGCATCTTTCCCCTGCCCATAATGAATGTGAAAACATCAGCCTAGTCAACTCCCAGGCACGAGGGCCAGAGGAGCTCACCTTTAACCAAAGCCAAACTCACTCTTGCTGGAGGAACCCAGCGGGTCAAGCTGCACCTGTAGGAGGAAAAGTGTGGTTAAACTTTCGAGCCGATACCCTTCATCAGATCTGAAGGATGTGCACAGATGCAGTAGAGGACAGGGTGGGAGGGGTGAGGCAGGGCCCCACAACAAAGCAGAGATGAAATATGATAATCATATTTCCATGTGGAGACCTTGTCTCACTCCTTCCATCCTGTCCTCTCTGCTCCTGAACCAACATCCCCCCCCCACCCCCAGTCATCATGCAGACTTTCAGCATGAAACATTAACTATTCCCTTTCTCCCATGGATTCTGTTTGTCCAGCAGATTGCATTTGGCTTTAGGTTTCAACATCTGCTGTCTCCCACTCACCTTTAAGACCGTGTTTGAGGCAGTGTTCCATCACCACGAAGAATTGCTGGAGCGGGGCGTAGTCAGAGTCTAGGGACCTGCCCAGGTTCAAGGCCGATTCAATCAGACCCTTGATGCTCAGTTTTGCCATATTCATGAGGTTGAGCCGTTCAATGGCAATGGGGTCCTTGGGGTCTGGAAGAGTTGGATGAAGTACAAGTTTACATCTTGGGCACAGGCAGAAGGCACTGACACAACTTGGTCAGCACAGAGAAGTCAATAACACCATCATCTATTGAACTATAGTTGATCAGTACAGTGACCTGGGTGTGATCCTGTGGCCATCACGACCTTCAGTTACATCTCCCATTGGCTGCGCAACATTCATGTCAACTGGAGATCAAATAGACTGTTTCCATATTGTTAACCCCATGTGGTCAAAGCCCTTGCCTTTTTACAAATTCCAAATGGGCTTTGTGTCGTCAGGTTGATTTTTCATAAAAGGAGTCCAGGACCCCTTGTGCTGTCACAGTGCTGGGTGCATTTTCATTCCCAGAATCACCAAAGTCCAATGACCAAACTCAATGCCAGCAGACCACAGGAGAGTTTCCTCATCAACCCAGCAAGAAGGGAGCACACTGGGTGACGACGGCTCCACATCACTCAGGGTCAGCCCTCAGGAACGTGAGCGTGAGGGTGGCTGGTACATGTGGGGGCAGCTCTCTGTCCTTCAGCCACTGTAACCCCCTCCCACCCCCCCCAGCTCTCTCTCACCGCCTGTGAGAACTTCCCTCAGAGCATCCTCTTTTCTAATGCCACAATTTCTCAGAAAGAGCCTAAGGAAATTTGCCATGCTCCCAAAGTCTCTCACCCAACTGATAGGTGGGCTATCACTGGATGTATTGCTGTGGGGATTGGGAATCACTCTTCCCAAGATCACAAGAAACTTCAGTTGTGAACACAGCTCAGACAATCACACACATATCCCCTCCCCTCCATCGACTCCGTCTACGCCTTCCCCTGTCTCAGGAAAGTTGCCAACATACTAAGGGCCCATTCAACCCTAGTCACACTCTCCACCCCCTCCTGAGGCAGAAGATACACAAGCTTGAAAACTCAGTCATCCAGATTCAAAGACAGTTTCATTCCCTACTCTGAACTCCTCATCATCATAGAATTCCACCTCCATTCATTCCACCCTTCCAGCTACTACCTCAGACCCATCTAATCTTCCATCCAGTTCTCCTTTGGAAGCTGCTCATGAATATGCTTCCATTGCTCATCGAGGTGGTGTCAGCCTCGACTTTGCGGTGACTTCTGTACTTCAGGAGGTAATATTCGTTTAACTGAATCTGGCATCACAATATTAAACCAACTTTTGATCAATATGGCTTCAATGGAAACCAAGGGAAAAGTCATCACTGACTTGCATTGAACAAAGGATATGGTCGTGGTTTTTGGAGGCCAATCATCTTACCCTCAGGATACAGTTCTTTCAGCCTAACTGATCCATGCTAACTACGAGGTTTATTTACAATAATATCATTTGCCACATCAAGCATGCAACCTGCTTCTTTTTCCCGATCTTAGTACCTGTCCAAATTGCTCTTTAGACGCCGCAACAGGATCCATCTCTCCTCTTCCTCTGGGACTTCGTACCAGATGACCATCAACCTTAATGAAAAACCTGCCCCTTTTATCTCCAACTCTTCCATGCTGATGAGCATCTTTTCAACCTTTCCAAATGTCTTTTGAACATGAGAATGTGGTGTTCAATATACAGAGGGAGATAGAGAAGAAATGCAAAAAAGAATAATGCTACAATAGTCATGGGGGATTTCAATACTCAGGTTGATACCTTTTAAAACAGAAATTTCTTGGTGAAAATCTGGAACTTGCTATCACAGGCAGCTGAGGAGGCCAAGTTGTTGGGTGTTCACAAGACAAAAATTGATAGGTATTTGAATAGTCAGGGTATTGATGGTTAAGGGGAGAAGGCAAGGGAGAGGGGCCGAGTGGGTGAATGGATCAGCTCATGATGGAATGGCAGAGCAGATTCGATGGGCCAAATGGCCTGCATTTTCTCCTATATCTTATGATATATAATTGTGCCCATTTCCGCTGGCAGTTCATTCCAGATATGGACCACCCTCAGAGTGAAAACGCTACCTTTCAGGTCCCTCTTAAATCTCATCTCTCAGCTTAAACCTATGCCCCCTAGTTCTAGAATGGTTTACACTGGGACTGTGGGCATTCAATTTATCATGTCCCTCATTATTTTATAAGCCTCTAATAACATCATCCTCAACAGCCTATGTTCCAGGGAATAAAGACCCAGCTTTAACTCACATCCTCCATTCCCAGCAATATCCTGGCGAATGACTAGACAATCAAGTCCGGAGCTCACATCTCAGGCACAACCACCAAATGCAGGCACTCCACCAAGACAGTAGAAATCTCACTGGGCTGGAGAAGAGTGAATGGTTAGCATTCCACATTCTCCCAACCTCCAGGTGAGGTGGTTTCTCCAGAAATTGGTGGTGAATTTATTAGCCACGAGCCATATTTAATCCATAAAACTGACTTCTACTGAAGTGTAGGAGAACTGGGTGGTGCAAATTGTGCAGTGGGTAGTGTCACCACCTCATGGCACTCATAGGAAGTGAAGATATTTAACTAACGTTTCTGGCCTAAGCTCTTCAACAAGGACAGGCACCTGTTAAAAGGTGGAGGAGGGAATACAGGAAAATAGGCAAGAAGCCATAGATGGACATGGATGGGAGGGAAGAATTGATTGGGGGAGGAGAGTAGCTCTGTGAATGCAGAGCTGAAGGAAAGGAGATGGAGAGAGAGAGAAAGGGTGCAGGGGAGTGAAAAAAGCTGGAGGAAAGGAGACATTGGAATAGGAAAAGGGAAACATGGGGATGAGGGGTGGATGGACTAACTGGAGAAGTCTATGTTAATGCCATCTGGTTGGAGGATGTCCAGACAGATAATGAGGTGGTGTTCCTCCAATTTGCAGGTGTTCTGAAGTGGGCATTTATGAGACAATGAGATACATGTTCATTTGGGAATGGGCCGGGGAACAGAAAAGCCTTTCAGAAGATGTTAACAGGGTTTGTGAGCAGGAGCCATAGCCACAGAGCAGTGATTCACAACTCAGGTTCAAATCCCGCCAGAACAGAAAGGAAATTTACATTTAGTTAATTCAGCATGTCAAAAGTAGATTATTGGTTACGGTGATCGTGTGGTCACAAAATTATTGTAGAGTCATCTGGCTCACAATGTTGTGATACATACAAGTACAATATACAGATGCATTGAAGTTCTTATAGCTGCCACACAGCTACGCAAGATACAATAGTACAAATTAAATGACCACAATGTGCCAGGAATACAATAAATATTGAACAATAGATATCGAAATATTTAGAATTGCACTTGGTGCAAAATTAAGTATGTTAGAGCACACAGCTATTTTGGTGGTCCCAGAATAGTTTATGGTTCAGGTTGGGTGTACAATGAGGAGGTTGAAGAGTCTGATAGGTGTTAAATCTTACTGTCTACAGAAATGGTCCAAAAAAACTCAGCTCAAGGGGGAACGAATGAATTGCCCAGTCTTTTCCACACCACAGAGAAGTTATATTGATGTTGTTGGCCAGCAGTGCTGAGGTCGTCTGACAGGGGCTTCATCTTATGAATGGACGCATTGGCATGGGTCGAGGAAAATGGGGAGGGGGTGGAAATGAGAGAGCCAAAGGGGGTGGGGGGGTTTGGAGCAACACCTCTGAAGTAATTCAGAGGTCAGATGGAATGAGCCAATTTCAGATGGGGCAGTGGGGAAATTTGACTAAGACACTACAACAAGAAGCGGGTGAAGTCAGCAAACCTGGAATTTCTTCCCCAGAAGACATACCATCACCCAGAGACGATCACCAATGTTTTGGCTAGTGAGAGTCCAGGGTCAAAAAACCAAGGCGAGTTAATCACCCCCTCCTCGCCTAACATCACTTCAGGGTCACCACTGCCCAGCTCAATGGCCTCTTCAACTCTAGCAGAGGAGCTCACCAAAACCTCCTTCTCCAACGGGCTGCCATGATCACAACAATCTATGCTGAGTAATCCTTTTTACAATGCTCCCATGAGGACATCAAACAAAAGTCAACAACCAGCCTCACAAGAGATAGTCAGGCAGGCGACTAAAGATGGTGAAAGCAGTGGGAGTTGAGGGGAGATTAAGAGGAAGCCTTTGAGCTTGGGGAAGAGTGGTGGGGGGGGGGGTCTGAAGGTGGAAGGGCTCTAGAGACCTTGGAGCCCATCACACTGAGCGTGGAGACCATGGATCTACGGAAAAGGACATGACCCATCCTGGAGAGAAAGGTTCTGGTGTTGTCCAACTCAAGAGACCAGCACCTAATCCAGAACAGCGCGGCCCTGCCGCCAGGCCCGTCAAAGGTGCTGTCTTTGGATACACTAGTCACAAGATCCTTGAAATAAAAATAAAGTTCTGAATAACCTGCTTCACTAAAATTTCTGAACTTTTATTCTTGGCTATTTTCCTGAAACAATTCACAACTTTTAACAGCTGAATAATTTTAACATTAAAATGAAGGCTGGACAATGATACCTGGTACAACCACAAACATCCTGCTGCAGAGACGATCTCCACTGAAGACATGTTTATGGTTGATCATTCCCGGCATTCTTTTGAATAGGCACAATTCCTGCCTGGAATTCCTACTACATCCTGCTGCCCAAACACCATCTACTACTTTCAGCTCGGAGGTGGGGGTGGGCAACACCGGATATTGGTGCCTGGGTGTGTCAGAGACAACAACTCAACCATTGTATTTTACCAGCACATATGTTTCAAGCACTGCAGTGTATATAACATGGAGTAGCACATTCATTTGATCTGTGAGGTCACAATTAAGCAATGGGATGTGGGGTTGCCTTGTGAGCAGAAATTGAGTAGCCTGGGACTATAATCACTGGGGGTGAGGGGGCATCTTAGAATGATATATACCATTATGATAGGAATGGATAAGGTAGAAGCAGGAAGGTTGTTTCCACTAGGAGGTGAGATTAGAATTCGGAGACACCGCCTTAAGATTCGGGGGAGTAGATTTAGGATCTTGATGGGGAGGAACGGGATTTTCGAGAGGACATAATCTGTGGAATTCTCTGCCCAGGAAGCAGTAGAGGACATTGAATGTGTATAAAATACATAGATTTTTGAATAGTCTAGGAATTAAGAATTATGGGGAACAGGTGGATGTGGAGCGGAGTCCACAGTTAGATCGGTCATTATCTTATTAAATGAAGGAGCTGGCTCGATGGGCCAGATGGCTAATTCCTGCACCTATTTCTTGTGTCTTTTATCATTTAAATGCAGGGAAGCATCCTGTATTCTGGAGCCAACAGCCATCCCCTAGTCAACTGGTTATCGCCACAGTATAGTCAATGGGAGCTTGTGCCACACAACCCATCAGATGCCCTGCAGGCGACTCTATTTCACCTGGCTGCGAAAGGAAGCCTGTGGAGAATGTGACAACCTCAGGCCTCTAACCGAAGCAAGTACAGGATCCGAGAAGCAATGCTAATACGCACCTTCAGCGTCATCAAGCATTTCATCAAGCTGATCCACCCACACTGTTAAATCCTCCCAAGAGCCTTTCAAAGGGCAGCAAAAAATAAAAAGAAAAGGAATAATGTCATGCAAATAAAGCCACCACAAAAAAAAAACAGCTATTGAGGAAAATAAAGGACATTAATGCTGCAAAAATCACAAGTCAACTATGGCCTGACTTGGAACATTTCCTTTGATTAACCACTAGCACAGATCTTCTAGCCCCAATGGTCTGCTCCTTTGTTCAGTTACCTGTAAAATTGCAGCATTGGGCTTAATAATACTGGCTTCACTCAGTAAGCCTGGATTCCACTCAACATGGCACATGGACTCAGAGGAAGCTCACAACATCAGAAAGGACAGAAAATAGAAGGCACTGTTTGCACCATCTCATTGCTGGTCAGCATGAGTGGCCTACCAACCCAAAGCCATGTCTCAGCTGTAATGGTTCCCCTTGCCCATCCTGGTAACAGGGCTGTGTGACACCCCAGTCACTTACACCAGCGTCTGTACCCTCACATCTGACCATGACACACTGAGTGCCAAATGCTCATTCTTTGTGGTGGTGGAAATTAGAAAGGCTGCTCACAGCCTCCCTCAACACCAGAAATGGGCACATTGAGCTGCTCCACCCTGCATCCATGAAGAGGGAGACAAAGACAGGATTTTGCTCCACATCTCATATTCCATCTTGGCAGTCTCTGACCAGGTGGCATCAGTATCGACCTCTAATTTCCGACACCAACCCCCCCCCCCCCCCCAGCATTTTTTTCTCCCACCACTTTCCCTGACCTCTATCCTTGTCCCTGCCCATCACCCAGATCTTCCTTTCTCTAGCTCCCCACACTCTTCCCATCCTTCTTTCTCAGCCTTTTGACCCACCCCCATTGCCTGTTTACTTTTTTTTTCCTTTCCCCTCCCATCTTCAGTATGCCTGTGCACCCTCTTATCCCTCCCCTCCCCTCTTCTTATTCAGGTGTTTGACTGATCTTTGGCATCCCTGAAGGGCTCAGGTCCTAATCGTTGACAGCCTGTTGCTTTTCAAGGATCCTGTAGACCTGCTGAGTCTAGCATCTGCAGACCTCTTTACACTAGACATTGTTATGCCTCTTCCCCAATATTTCAAATACTCAGCAGTCCACTTCCAATATGCCAACCTCTCAAACACCAAGCCTGATATCTCAGCGATGATCCACAGGAAGATGTGCCTCCGACATTTCCTTTGTTCCAACATCAACAGCTATGCCTTCAGATGCCTAGACTCCACGATCTAGAATTCCTTCCACCACCTTCTCACTTCTCTTCCCCCCACCCCCCTCCAACTATCCCTCCCTGTTATGGTGCTCTTTGAAGCTAACTCTTTCTTTAAGCTTGCTAATGACACTGCAATGGGTTTTCTCACTGTGAAGCTCCCTGCAGAGATGTTGTGGAATGGCTGCAAAGGGATGCCAACTTGACATGACATTCATCAAGTACCCATCCACTCTACCCTGTTCCATCCAGAGTCAAGGAGCAATCTCTACATATAGAAATACACAAGGGCCAGCAGGTCACCTTTCCAGCTTAGGATGTAGGCCTGTGTGGACTGGATTGACAGGTCAGGAAGTCTAGATGCAGAGAACACAGGTTCAAGGGGCATATCTGAGGGGTAGGTGTCACACTGTGGGTGGTGGTTATCTGGAGTGAACTGCCAGAGGAGGTTGAAGCAGATATAATTACAATGCTTGAAAGGTGTTTGGACAGGATGGAGATGGTCCTAATGCAGACAACTAGCTTCAGAGTAGACAGGCTTCATTGCAGGCATGATAATGGAGGCCAAAAAGCTCCACTTTTGCTGAAGGATTCACACAAGATCGAGAATGATCTTGACAATGTGGGTTGGGAGAGGACATCTCTTGTGGGGATCCAGGTTTAAAAACTATGTCAACCATTTAAAAAGCAGGCAAGACCAAATTTTCCCACAGCGTGGGGTGGGTGGGAAAGAGGGGCACTATCACGACTTTGGAACACTCTTCCTTACAGAGCACCAAGGCAAATCTGAGTAAAACATTTCAAGGTATGAGCAAAAAGCAGACAGGCGTCTGGATAAAAAGGCTGGGAGAAGAGAAAAGAAAGGGTGGGGGAGGACAGGCCTCCTGTGGATGCTGTGTGGCCTGCTGAGTTCTTCTAGCATTTGTGTTTTTTTTGTGGGGGGGGGGGGGAAGAGGTGAAGGAGATGGATAGGTTCCTGAAAAATTGTGGAGTGGGAGGTCAACAGGGCAAAATGGGAATGCAATCAGATCAGTGACAATCTTGCTGACTGGAAGAACAGAATGGAATAAATTGGTTCATCTCTTTGTTGTCAACCACAGATATTTCTGTGGTCATCTCTGCTAAAGGTGATACATTTATCTATCAATTGATGACAAACAATTAAGCTACATGCACTAAATAACCCAGACACAAACACTCCATTGTCTCTTGCAGGCATCATCTTAGTAAATGGGTTTAACAAGGCACAACTGTGTGGTGGAATAACTGGGTTCTTCCATACAGAGGGGAGTAGGGAATCTTGGACTCTCCCCAGTCCCCATCTTCAGCACAGAGAGTGGAATATGGAATCTGGGATACTCTCCAGTCATTCCCTTTGGGAACTCCATTGGGATTGGGTGGGGAGGCGAAAATCAAATGGAAATTCCAAGCAGAGATTTGGTTGGTCAAGAACGAGAAAGACAAGTTAAGATTCCTACGAGCGAGGATGTAAGTGAATGCAGGGCAAGTCCCACAAGGCTCCCTCATGTTCTTTATATCTAATACTTAAAATTTTCACATTATAGTGAATGCATATGGAAAAGTCTCCATCTGCACATAGACTGGGGAAAGGTCTCCATGCAGCGCAGACCTCCTATCTCAAAACATTCAACTTAATCAGTGGCATCAGACACCGTCCCTGTGAACATGGGGGAAGAGGTGGCATCAGATGCTGGGGTGGGCTCTGATTGGACAGCAGTGAGACTTTCCCTTTTTCCCTTCCAAGTTTTGGAAGGTTAACACAACTGCATTACACTTGGACCCGGTCATCCCGAATCCACCAAGAGGCAGTGAAGGAGAACAGAACCAAGCTATGGTTCTGGTTTGATGATGCTGTTCGTGGAAGAAATGAGGTAGGTGTGGTACAGCCAAACAGAAGAATAGTGGGTTCAAAAATCAAAGCAGTTTCTGTTAACAAAACTGGAATAAAGCAACCCAAAGAGACCATGCAGGGCAAGGTTATTCAGCCCATCAAGCCTAGGAGAGAACTCTCAGTCTAAATCCCCTGCCCTCTCCCCAGGTCTCTACAGATTTATTCAACCACTAGCCACAAATATTCCTGTTGAATCGACTTCCACCATTCTTTAGGTCAGGTCCCAGGTGATAAGTACTCACCAGAACCCCCGCTTCCCATTACTTTAAAGCAAGATCTCCTCTGGTCATTGGCCCTCCCGTTATCAGAGGCAGGCTCTCTTCATCACTTTCTGATTCTAAGCTCCATAACCTTCCCCACTTTGCCCAAATTAAGAGAAGGAGGCCATTTGGCCCTTCAAGCTTGTCCTTGACATTCAACATGATCACAGCGGATCGACCCCAGGCTCAATTTCTCTGTTCTCCCAGTTCCCCATCACCCTCAGTCCCTTAATCTTTCAAAAATATTAACCATCTTAAAGATCTCAATGACCTAACCTTCACCTCTCTCCAGGGCAAAGAATCCAAGGGATTCACTCCCCCCTTAGCGTTGTAAATCACACCCCACAACACTGAAACCTCATCCCAGACTCTCCCACTAGTGAAAATATCTCAACATCTACTCTGACACACTCCTGTGATGTATGTTTCTATGAGATCGCCCTTCATTCTTCCAAACTACTTAAATGCATCTAATTCATTAAGTCACTGCTGAGAGAAAACCCTCTCAACCTCGGGAATTGTGTTTTTTAGCAATTCCACAAATCTAACTTCTGAGTCATTTTGCTAAATAACCCACCCCAATCTCCAGATCCTTCCTGGGGCAGAGTCTACATTAGGACCCCCCCCCTCCCCCCACTGCTCTGATGTCCAACTTAATATAACGAGATCTCTTCCTTCTATACCTCCAAGCCCTGGATTCAGTTAGATTTTTCTCCAAATGTACAAGGCACGGTATATACCTGGATTTTAGTTACAACCTCTCGATGGAAAATGTAATCAGGCAGCACTAAAAGATGGAACTGCTGGAATAGGGTTTATGAAAGGACTTCCCTCTCTTAGATTGCAAGGCTCCCCCCCCCCCCCCATTGAAACATTAATCACAGTTCCGGAAAGCAAGTCCTGTGTGAAAATCCTTTGTCACAATAACCTGACGGTACTGCGCCTCCTGTACGTTCAACGGGGATATCTGCAGCCGGGAGGGAAGGCAAGCGTTAACACTGATGGTGGCGAGATGACTGACGCGGAATTAGGAGGCAACTGCATCCCTCTGGCTTCTGCCCCTCCCTCGGCGAAACGAGAGCCTTTACCTTGTCGCCTGCGCGTTTCCAATTCTCCTGCCTCACTGGGTGGTCGCAAACTCAATCGATGCCCCTTTTCTCAGTTGCACTTCAACGTCACTGAACCCCCCCATTGTATTGAAAAAAATCCCCCTTGCAACAGCTGGCAATGACCTGAGGACTGACTGGGTTGCAACCTCCCCTCGGCCGGCCACGGTGAATGGCGAGGATCGCCTACTCCAGACTAACAATGACCGGATTTTCAAAATCCCACCCTTTGGGCACAAAATTTCGGTCCCAGGCTCGGCATTGCTTTTAGTTTTAGGGATCCCTTTCGCGGTGGTGGGGAGCAGGGCCGTCACGAGTGCCCCAGTGGGCTCGCTCTCTCCGCGGGCACGGCGACCGCGGTGCCCAGACCTCGCCCTACCTTCGTGGCTGGGTTCCGGGTCGGGGGTGAGGGAGATGTCGTTCAGCTCCCTCAGGCACAGCCACTCGCCATCCACCGACACTCGGAAGTTGCACAGGTAGATGGTCTCCCTGGCCGCTTGGGTGATCCTATCCGTGGTCGGAGTCGGGGCGTCGCTCTGGGGAGTCACGTCGGACATGGTGACTCGGCGGCTGCGATGTCCTGCTGCTGCTCTTGCTCTCTCTCTCGCAGAGCGGGCTGGCGTGCAACGTTCACAAGCCCAGCCTCGACCCTGACTCAGCACACCCAGCCCAAGCCCCGGTGATGCGCAGTGCTCTGGCGGAGGCACCAAAGGCTCAGATGGTCACCCCACCGACCAGGCTCAGGGCACCGCCGCCAGAAACACCACTCCTTCCTTTGCAGATCCTACATGAACTAAAATGGCTGGCTCAGTCTAACCCTGGGAGAAGGGGGTGGGGGGGAGAGAAGAGAAAGAATCGAGCACCACCTGACTTTGATCCCAATCCATAAACAGTTCCCGAGATGCTCGTTGGAAGAGGGGGGGGGGGGGGGGGAGGAATGATGCTGCAGCAAAGTCTAATTGGTGCTCGCCTGATGCTGGTCCCAGGCTGAAGTAACGACGCACACACTCATTCATCCGCCTCTAGGCAGAATGCAGTGCAGAGCCCCGGTGCGCCGCAGCCTCCAATCCCCCCCCCCGCACTTCCACAAGTAGACTTTGCCTGACAGTATGGGCTTTGGGAAGGTTTCCCCTGGCTTGGGGGGGGGGGGGGGGGGGGTCACGGGCTCAGAATAAAGGGACAGCATTTCAGGACAGAGACGAGGACTTTCTTTCCCCCAGAGGTAGAGGAACCCGTGTAATTCTCTCGTTCTGAGGGCCGTGGGGGCTCAATTCATTCAGGGTTCATTCAAAATTGAAATCAAATCAAAATCTGCATTTTGAGGGGTCCGGGGCTCTGTGAGGGGTCCGGGGCTTTGAGGTGGGGGGGGGGGGGAAGAGCATGATCGAATGTTGCAGCAAACTGGCCGCCTCCTTGTTCCTCTTCAGGAGGACATGAAAGCAGGAGATCTTCAAGAAGGTGACATGCAGGGCCACAGACCAAGTGTTAGAAGGTCAGAGATTGTGGATTGTGGTTGATTTTGTAACCAGCATGGAAACAACAGATCAAAATACCTTCTGTTGTAATTTCTTCACAGTTCTACAATTCTCTCCAGATCTTGGGTAAAATTTATCCTTCAACCAACAATTTCCCCCCACCCCGAGGATGGAGGGTGGTTTGCTTCCATTCTTCTCTGGACTGTTCAAGAGACTAATAAGGTGTGGCAGGGCAGTAACTGATAGGGTGGTTGGTTGGGTAGTCTGTGAGGTGGTTCATTCTTCACTTGCCTGTAAACCCCCTACACATGGGCTGGAGATTCCCAATCCTATCCCACATGCTCCTCCACTTCAGGAGTCATTGGGATATTGCACGTCATTAAGGCAGCCTTGAGCAGATCCTTGAACATTTCCCTCTGCCTACCTGGTGACCTCTTCCTGTGGCAGAGAATAGAACCACCTGCTTGAGAAGTTTGGTGACCAGTTTGCAAATGATGGGGCCAGCCATCAGAAAGAGTTAGAAAGAGCTCTTAAAGATAGTGGAGTCAAGGGATATAGGGAGAAGACAGGAATGGGGTACTGATTGTGGATGATCAGCCATAATCACAGTGAATGGCAGTGCTGGCTTGAAGGGCTGAATAGCCTACTCCTGGACCTATTGTCTGTTGACTAACTCAGTCAACAGTATGAATAGGGGTGCAGTGCCCAAGAGAGGACACTGGCATTAGTTCACCATCTCCAGTAAATTTGGAGGAATTTGCAGAGAAAGAGTTGATGCCATCGACCTGGAGGACCTGCTGTCAGTCCTCCAAGTCTCAGAAGCATCTAAGCAGGTAAGATTCACTGGTATCATCCCTATACACCCTGTTTAGCACCAGATCTGAGGTCTTCATTTTTAAATCCCCTTTCCCTCAATTGACCACAGACAATGCTGGTAAATTTCACTGTCATCATCTGCTTTGTCTCACTTGTTGTGGTCCACACTTTCCAGAGTCTCATCATGAGGGAGCACTGTACAGCAGCAGGAGCGGGATGGTGGAGAACTCTGGTTAGACAAATGTGTTCATGGCTCAACCTCACATACGTATCCTGCAGCAAACCCATGATGATGGTGGGTTTCACAGGGTGAGTCAGCATTGATTACCCTTGAGAAAGCGGTGGGGGGCTTACAGCTACCAAACTTTAAGAATTATTATGGAGCAGCACAATTAAGATATCTATCAGTTTTTTTTTTAATCAAACAAGGGAAAAACCAGGTTGGACCAGGTTAGAGCTAGATAAAATAGGGGAGAAGGTACCAGAACATATACTTTATAAGTGGGATGAAAAACTGGTGCAACATGGAAGTTCACCAGTACTGCACCATCTGCTCAACATTTGGAAGAAGATTCACGTAGAAAGGAAAAAAACAAAATTACCAACTACCAAAATTATTATTGATGCAAAATCAACTAATCCCTTTTCCAATAGATAAGCTTTCCTTTAGAGAATGGGAGAGAAAAGGGATCAAAAGAATAGAAATTTTTTTTTTGGGAAATAATTTATTATCTTTTGAACAAATGAAGTACAAATATGGTATAACTCACGGTACAATGTTTGCATACCACCAACTGAAAACCTACTTCAAGGACAAATTGGGAAGCAGGCTGAGGTTACCAGAAGGAAGCAATTTTGAATATGTGATTACAGACACAATGATAATTAAAAGATTTATAACAAACATGTACATCAAACTGCAAGAGAAAGAGAACAATGAAATAAGCTGTAAACAATGAAATAAGCTGTAAACGATGAAATAAGCTGTAAACCCAAACAAAAATGGGAACAAGATCTAAAGATAAAGATGAAAAATGGGAAAATCTATGCTCCAGAACTATGAGAAATACAATAAACACGAGGTTACGCATGATACAATTGGTTACACAGGCTATATATCACGCCCCAAAAGTTAAATAAATGGGACACAACAATATCAGATAGATGTTTTCGCTGTAAGAAAGAAACGGGAACAACAGTACATGCAATTTGGGCATGTGAGAAAGTGGAAAAGTTTTGGGAAGATCTAAATCAGGTATTAAATAAAATCACAAAAAGCAACATATCAAAAAAATCCAGAGATCTTTCTTCTAAGTAATACAAGAAGTAAAGAACTAGGCCTCAAATTGGATGAAGCACAAAAAAGATTTATTATGATAGCCTTAGCTGTAGCAAAAAAATGTATAATATCAACCTGGAAATCAGAAGAGAGTCTGAGAGTACAGCAATGGTACATAGAAATTAATAAAAGTATTCCATTGGAAAAAATAACATATAATTTATAAAATAAAGTCACATTATTTGATCAAATTTGGGATACATGGAACCATACATGGAACACAACAGAGAGGGCCTACCGCGGACCTCCACCCCCTAAAATTATAGAATGAGAAGACGACGAAATGAACTGACCCAGTGTGTAAAAGTAGATGACACAATTTTCTTGTTTATTTTTATTGTGTGATGACATTGTTTAATGGGTTTATTGTATTGTATATGTTCAATGTTTAGTGGGTAGGGAGGGGGGTGGGAAGGAGGGAGGGAAGGGAGGGGGGAAAATGACACTGTGTATATTCAAGAGGGAAATATTTGTGTGTATTTTGGTTAATATGGTTCATAGTGTGAAAAATAAAAAAATTTTAAAAAGAGAAAGCAGTGGGGTGCTGCCTTCTCCAGCTTTGTGGTGTGGGTATATCCACAATGCTGATGAGGGTGGGAGGGGGAGGAGGCTCAGGATTCTGACCCAGTAACAGTGATATATTCCCAAGTCGGGATGGGATGGAGGCACTTTTTACTTTTCCACAGTCATCAAATGCCTTGGTGGATTCTACTCCAGTTGTATTCTTTGTGACTTTTTAAATTTTTTTATTTTTATTTTTCACACTATGAACCATACTAACCAAAATACAGACAAACATTTCCCTCTTGAATATACAGTGCCTTTCCCCCCCCCACTTCCCTCCCTCCTTCACCCCACCCACTCAACATTCAACATATATGATACATTAAACCGATTAAACAATGTCATCACACAATGAAAATAAACAAGAAATTTGTGTCATCTACTTTTACACACTGGGTCAGTTCATTTTATCTTCTTCTCCTTCTGTCATTTTAGGTGGTGGAGGTCCGCGGTAAGACTTCTCTGTTGTGTTCCATGTACGGTTCCCAAATTTGTTCGAATACTGTGATGTTATTTCTTAAATTATATGTTATTTTTTCTAATGGAATGCATTTATTCTATGTACCATTGTTGTATTCTCAGGCTATCTTCTAATTTCCAGGTTGACATAATACATTTTTTTGCTACAGCTATCATAATAAATCTTTTTTGTGCTCCATCCAAATCAAGTCCAAGTTCTTATATTACTTAGAAGAAAGATCTCTGGATTTTTTTGATATGTTGCTTTTTGTGATTTTATTTAATACCTGGTTTAGATCTTCCCAAAACTTTTCCACTTTCTCACATGCCCAAATTGCATGTACTGTTGTTCCCGTTTCCTTCTTACAGCGAAAACATCTGTCTGATACTGTTGGGTCCCATTTATTTAACTTTTGGGGCATGGAAAATAGCCTGTGTAACCAATTATATTGTATCATGCGTAACCTCGTGTTTATTGTATTTCTCATAGTTCCGGAGCATAGATTTTCCCATGTTTCATTCTTTATCTTTATGTTTAGATCTTGTTCCTATTTTTGTTTGGGTTTACAGCTTGTTTTCTCATTCTCTTTCTCTTGCAGTTTGATGTACATGTTTGTTATAAATCTTTTAATTATCATTGTGTCTGTAATCACATATTCAAAATTGCTTCCTTCTGGTAACCTCAGTCTGCTTCCCAATTTGTCCTTCAAGTAGGTTTTCAGTTGGTAATATGCAAACATTGTACCGTGAGTTATACCATATTTGTACTTCATTTGTTCAAAAGATAATAATTTATTTCCCAAAAAACAATTTTCTATTCTTTTAATCCCTTTTCTCTCCCATTCTCCAAAGGAAAGGTTATCTATTGTGAAAGGGATTAGTTGATTTTGCGTCAATAATAATTTTGGCAGTTGGTAAATTGTTTTATTTCTTTCTACGTGAATCTTCTTCCAAATGTTAAGCAGATGGTGCAGTACTGGTGAATTCCTATGTTGCACCTTCTTTTCATCCCACTTATATAGTATATGTTCAGGTACTCCCCTATTTTATCTAGCTCTAATCTGGTCCAATCTGGTTTTTCCCTTGTTTGATAAAAATCTGATAGGTATCTTAATTGTGCTACTCTATAATAATTCTTAAAGTTTGGTAGCTGTAAGCCCCCTTGTTTGTACCATTCTGTTAATTTATCTAGTGCTATCCTCGGTTTCCCCTCTTTCCATAAGAATTTCCTTATTATTTTCTTTAGCTCCTTGAAGAATTTCTCTGTTAGGTGAATTGGTAACGATTGAAATAGGTATTGTATCCTTGGGAAGATATACATTTAAATGCAATTTACCCTTTCTATCAGTGTTAGTGGTAAGTCTTTCCAATGTTCTAAGTCGTCTTGTAATTTCTTCATTAATGGCTGATAATTTAGTTTGTATAGATGGCCTAGATTATCTAGTTGTATACCTAGTATTGAATTGCTTTTGTTTGCCATCTAAATGGTGATATTTTCTTAAACTTTGTGAAATCCGCATTATTCATTGGCATTGCTTCACTTTTATTTGCGTTGATTTTGTACCCCGATCCTTCTCCATATTTCTTCAATTTCTTATGTAATTCTTTTATTGATATTTCTGGTTCTGTTAAGTATACTAGCCATGGTGGGGAGCTGGCTGATGGAGGACCTCAGTTTTCTTCAGGCTGACTTCCAGGCCAAACATTTTGGCAGTTTCCGCAAAGCAGGACGTCAAGCGCTGAAGAGCTGGCTCTGAATGGGCAACTAAAGCGGCATCGTCTGCAAAGAGTTGTTCACGGACAAGTTTCTCTTGTGTCTTGGTGTGAGCTTGCAGGCGCCTCAGATTGAAGAGACTGCCATCCGTGCGGTACCGGATGTAAACAGCGTCTTCATTGTTGGGGTCTTTCATGGCTTGGTTCAGCATCATGCTGAAGAAGATTGAAAAGAGGGTTGGTGCCAGAACACAGCCTTGCTTCACGCCATTGTTAATGGAGAAGGGTTCAGAGAGCTCATTGCTGTATCTGACCCGACCTTGTTGGTTTTCGTGCAGTTGGATAATCATGTTGAGGAACTTTGGGGGACATCCGATGCGCTCTAGTATTTGCCAAAGCCCTTTCCTGCTCACGGTGTCGAAGGCTTTGGTGAGGTCAACAAAGGTGATGTAGAGTCCTTTGTTTTGTTCTCTGCATTTTTCTTGGAGCTGTCTGAGGGCAAAGACCATGTCAGTAGTTCCTCTGTTTGCGCGAAAGCCGCATTGTGATTCTGGGAGAATATTCTCGGCGACACTAGGTATTATTCTATTTAGTAGAATCCTAGCGAAGATTTTGCCTGCAATGGAGAGCAACGTGATTCCCCTGTAGTTTGAGCAGTCTGATTTCTCGCCTTTGTTTTTGTACAGGGTGATGATGGTGGCATCACGAAGATCCTGAGGCAGTTTACCTTGGTCCCAACAAAGCTTGAAAAACTCATGCAGTTTGGCATGCAGAGTTTTGCCGCCAGCCTTCCAGACTTCTGGGGGGATTCCATCCATACCTGCTGCTTTGCCACTTTTCAGTTGTTCGATTGCCTTATATGTCTCATCCAGGGTGGGAACCTCATCCAGCTCTAGCCTTAGGGGCTGTTGAGGGAGCTGGAGCAGGGCGGAATCTTGGACTGAGCGGTTGGCACTGAAAAGAGATTGGAAGTGTTCTGACCATCGGTTGAGGATGGAGATCTTGTCGCTGAGGAGGACTTTGCCGTCTGAGCTGCGCAGCGGGCTTTGGACTTGGGGTGAGGGGCCGTACACAGCCTTTAGAGCCTCGTAGAAACCCCTGAAGTCGCCAATGTCCGCGCTGAGCTGGGTTCGTTTGGCGAGGCTAGTCCACCACTCATTTTGGATCTCCCGGAGTTTGCGCTGAAGATGGCTGCATGCGCGACGGAAGGCTTGTTTCTTCTCTGGACAGGACGGCTTTGTAAGGTGAGCCTGGTGGGCAGCTCGCTTCTTTGCCAGCAGCTCCTGGATTTCCTGGCTGTTTTCGTCAAACCAGTCCTTGTTTTTCCTGGAGGAGAAGCCCAGTACCTCTTCAGTGGATTGCAGTATGGTAGTCTTCAACTGATCCCAGAGGGTTTCAGGGGACGGGTCCGTGAGGCGGATTGCATCGTCGAGCTTTGCTTTGAGGTTTGCCTGGAAGGTCCTCCATCAGCCAGCTCCCCACCATGATTACCAGCCCCCCCACATCTCCATCGGGCACACAAAACTCAAAACGGTCAACCAGTTTACCTATCTCGGCTGCACCATTTCATCAGATGCAAGGATCGACAATGAGATAGACAACGACTCGCCAAGGCAAATAGCGCCTTTGGAAGACTACACAAAAGAGTCTGGAAAAACAACCAACTGAAAAACCTCACAAAGATAAGCATATACAGAGCCGTTGTCATACCCACACTCCTGTTCGGCTCCGAATCATGGGTCCTCTACCGGCACCACCTACGGCTCCTAGAACGCTTCCACCAGCGATGTCTCCGCTCCATCCTCAACATCCATTGGAGCGCTTACATCCCTAACGTCGAAGTACTCGAGATGGCAGAGGTCGACAGCATCGAGTCCACGCTGCTGAAGATCCAGCTGTGCTGGATGGGTCACGTCTCCAGAATGGAGGACCATCGCCTTCCCAAGATCGTGTTATATGGCGAGCTCTCCACTGGCCACCGTGACAGAGGTGCACCAAAGAAAAGGTACAAGGACTGCCTAAAGAAATCTCTTGGTGCCTGCCACATTGACCACCGCCAGTGGGCTGATATCGCCTCAAACCGTGCATCTTGGCGCCTCACAGTTTGGCGGGCAGCAACCTCCTTTGAAGAAGACCGCAGAGCCTACCTCACTGACAAAAGGCAGAGGAGGAAAAACCCAACACCCAACCCCAACCCACCAATTTTCCCCTGCAACCGCTGCAATCGTGTCTGCCTGTCCCGCATCGGACTTGTCAGCCACAAACGAGCCTGCAGCTGACGTGGACTTTTTACCCCCTCCATAAATCTTCGTCCGCGAAGCCAAGCCAAAGAAGAAGTATACTATAACTGCTAATAGACTGATTTTATATTCCTTCTCTTTTATTTTTATCCCTCTTATTTTATTTTCTGTTCTTATCAGTTCTGCCAGTGGTTCTATAGCTAACGTGAACAGTGAGGGAGATAGTGGACATCCCTGCCTAGTCGATCTGCTTAATTTAAATTGGCTTGATATATATCCATTTACTGTCACCTTCGCCAATGATCCCTTATATAATGCTTTAATCCAATTAATATATTTCTCTGGTAGGTTGAACCTCTGTAGTACTTTGAATAAATAGTTCCACTCTACTCTGTCAAAGGCTTTCTCTGCATCTGAGGCAACTGCCACTGTTGGCGTCTTGTTTCCTTGTACTGCATGGATTAAGTTAATGAACTTACAGATATTGTCCATTGTTCGTCTTTTCTTAACAAATCCAGTTTGATCTAGTTTTACTATTTTTGGTACACAGTCGGCCAATCTGTTTGCTAATAGTTTAGCTATTATCTTATAATCTGTGTTAAGTAGAGATATTGGTCTATACGATGCTGGTGTTAGTGGATCTTTCCCCGTCTTTGGTATTGCTGTTTTGCATGAATCTGGCATGTTTTGTGTTTCTTCAATTTGGTTCATTACTTCCAGGAGAGGAGGAATTAATAAGTCTTTAAATGTTTTATAGAATTCTATTGGGAGTCCATCCTCTCCCGGCGTTTTATTGTTCTATAGTTTTTTTTAATATATCTTGTATTTCCTCTATTTCAAATCATATAACCACACTTACAAAACAGAACAGGCCAGTTCAGCCCTACTAGTCCATGCCATAACAAATCCCCACCCTCCTAGTCCCACCGACCAGCACCCGGTCCATACCCCTCCAGTCTTCTCCTCTCCATGAAACTATTCAGTCTTTCCTTAAATGTAACCAATGATCCCGCCTCAACCACATCTGCCGGAAGCTCATTCCACATCCCTACCACCCTTTGCGTAAAGAAATTTCCCCTCATGTTCCCCTTATAATTTTCCCCCTTCAATCTTAAACCCTGCTCTCTAGTTTGAATCTCCCCCACTCTTAATTCAAAAAGCCTATCCACATTTACTCTGTCTGTCCCTTTTAAAATCTTAAACACCTCTATCAAGTCCCCCCTCAATCTTCTATGCTCCAGAGAAAAAAGCCCTAGTCTGCACAACCTTTCCCTGTAACTCAAACCTTGAAATCCTGTCAAGATTATCATGAACCTTCTCTGCACTCTCTCTATTTTGTTTATATCTTTCCTATAATTTGGTGACCAAAACTGTACACAGTACTCCAAATTTGGTCTCACCAATGCCTTGTACAATTTCATCATAACCTCCCTACTCTTGAATTCAATACTCCGATTTATGAAGGCCAACATTGCAAATGCCTTCTTCACCACACCATCTACCTGAGTATCAGCCTTGAGGATACTATTTACCATCACTCCTAAATCCCTTTGTTGCTCTGCACATCTCAATAGCCTACCATTTAATGCATATGACCTATTTAGATTTGCCTTTCCAAAATGTAACACCTCACACTTATCTGTATTAAATTCCATCAGCCATTTCGCAGCCCACACCTCCAGCCTTCCTAAATCACCTTTTAATCTACGGTAATCTTCCTCACTGTCCACAACACCACCAATCTTTGTATCATCCGCAAACTTGCTGATCCAATTCTCCACCCCTACTTCCAGATCATTAATATATATATAACAAACAATAGTGGACCCAGGACCGATCCCTGAGGAACTCCACTAGTCACCGGCCTCCAATTGGACAAACAATTCTCTACCACTACTCTCTGACACCTCCCATCCAACCATTGCTGAATCCATTTCACTACCTCCTTATTTATACCTAATGCTTCCACCTTTGTTCCTAACCTCCTGTAGGGAACTTTGTCAAAAGCTTTACTAAAGTCTAAATTGACAACATTCACAGCTTTCCCTTCATCAACCTTTTTTGTAACCCCCTCGAAAAACTCAATCAGGTTTGTCAAGCATGGTCTGCCCGTGACAAAACCATGCTGATTACTCCCTATCAATCCCTATACCTCCAAATATTTGTAAATAGCATCCCTCAGAACACTTTCCATCAACTTGCCCACCACAGATGTCAAACTCACGGGCCTATAATTCCCAGGTTTACATTTGGACCTTTTCTTAAACAGCGGAACCACATGCACAACCCTCCAATCCTTTGGCACTACCCCCGTGGCCAGTGACATCCTAAATATCTCTGTTAATGGCCCCACTATCTGTCCACAAGCCTCCTTGAGTCTCCTTGGGAATATTTTGTCTGGTCCCGGAGATTTATCCACCTTTATCTTTTTCAACACAGCCATCACTACCTCCTCGGTTATCCTTATATGCTTCATTACCTCCCCACTATTTTTCTTTACTTCAACTGGTTCATTATTTTTTTCCCTAGTGAATTCCGAGGCAAAGAAAACATTCAAAATTTCCCTCATTTCCTCTGACTTCTCACTCAGCCTACCCTCGCTATCTACAAGGGGTCCAATTTTATCCCTCACTAATCTTTTACTTTTAATGTACCTATAGAAACCCTTTGGATTTATTTTTACTCTGTCTGCCAAAGCCTCTTCGTGCCTTTTTTTGGCCTTTCTAATTTCTAGATTCCTTCTACACACCTTGTAGTCCTCCTTCAAATTCTCATCTCCTTGCTCTTTATACCTCTTGTACACCTCCCTTTTTCACGTAACCAAATTTCCAATATTCCTCGAAAACCAAGCCTCCCTATGACTTCCAGCCTTTCCTTTGATCCTCACTAGGACATATCTACTCTGTACCCTCAAAATTTCTTTTTTGAATATCCTCCATTTTTTTTAAATAAAAATGATTTTATTAATTTATTTTGCTCCTCTTCTTGCAATTTCGGTAGTTAAATTTTAGCTAGAAACTCATCTATTTTGTCTTCTATTCTTTGTGACTTTGAAGCAGTTTCAATTTTAACAATACAGCACAATACGAGGCCCTTCCAGCCTAAGAAACCCATGCCATCCAATTAACCTACAAACCCTTCATGTATTTTGGAGGGTGGGAGGAAACCGGAGGACCTGGAGAAAACCGATACAGGTCACGGGGAGAACATACAGTCCCGGATTTGAACTCAGCTTGCTGTAATACCGTTGCGCTAACTGCTATACCAACTGTGCCACCCAACTGACATGGTTAAAACTGAATGGTTTGTTTGGCCATTTTAAGGGCAGGAATTGTCTAGAGTCCTATGTATAGGCCAGATCAGGTAAGGAAGGTAGATTTCTTCCACTACAGGACATTTAGTTATCCAGGGGTTAAGCAAGAAAGTCTGCAGATGCTGGGGTCAAGTGCAATACACAAAGATGCTGGAGAAACTCAACAGGTCTCGCTATATCTACTGGAAGTAAAGGGTAACCAACGATTCAAGCCTGAGTCCAAACTAGCAAATCAGATGGGTTTTTACATCCATCGACCATGTTTTCTGTTACACTTTTTAAATTCCAAAATTCGTAAATGCATTTAACACTATCTGCCCAGTAGGATTCAAAGCCAGATACCCAAGTCTTCGCCCTGCACATCAAGAGGATTAATCCAGTGATAACACCATCATGCCATTGTCTCCTCTAAATGTAAACGTCATCTGCTTGTTGAGGCTTGCAGTCACCGTGGGTTCAACAGGTAGGTCCGAAAATTATCCTCCTTCTCCATGGGGAGTGTTGGAGGGAAGGTACAAGTTGCAGTGAGGAAGAGGACAACAGGAGCTAACATTACCTGCTGCCATGTCCCCAAAGTTACAATGGCTGCACTTAAATACAAAGACCATAAACTGGTACATTCTGAAAGGTTAAGTTACAGACAATAGAGACTGCAGACGCTGGAACCTGAAGCAAAATGCAATTTGCTGGGGGAACTTAACAGGTTGAGCAGCATCCATGGGAGAGGAAGAATGGTCAACAATTCGGGCAAGAACCCTTCCTCAAAACTGAAAGGGCAGAGGGGAGATGTCAGTATGATGAGGACAGTATGGAATAGGTTGGACAGGGGCCAGTAAGAGATTGGTGAAACAGAAAGGGATGAAGAATGACAGAGAAATGGGGAGGGTGAAGAGTCGAGTTGGGAGGCAGATTGGTAGCTGCCAGGAAAAGGTAGAGAGAGGAAAACCTTCCTCCCACTGATGCCACTTGACTTGCAGAGTTCCTCCAACAGAGTTTTTATTTGCTGGAAGGTTTAGTGTTTGACAGGACTTGCTAATCCCTCTTTCCCATAGATGCGACTCAATCTGGTAGTTCCAGATATGCATGATTTTCAATTTCCTAGTCCCACACAATTCTGTTTCAATTCTTTAGCTTTATGGGAATGTGCCACCTCTTGGACCATCCATGTTGAATTCTGCTGTGCTCCAAAGTTCATCACAAGATGTGGTGTTGCTGGCAAGGCCATCCCTAATTGTCCTTGAGAAGGTAGGGGTGAGCTATTTTCTTGAACTGCTGCAACCCTGATGAGGGGATGAAGGTGCTCCCATTGTGCTGTTGGAGAGGGAGTTCCAGGATTTAGTCCTAGTGAGTCCTATTTTCTTGAACTGCTGCAACCCTGATGAGGGGATGAAGGTGCTCCCATTGTGCTGTTGGAGAGGGAGTTCCAGGATTTAGTCCTAGTGAGTCCTAGTCTTTGTGGAAGAATTGTCCAATACATTACTTCCTTCACAACCTGTTCTCCTGATGCCCTACAATTATTTTTTTAACTATTGCTCAACCTGTCCCATTTGCACATTGACACAGTGTATCAGGTGTAAAAGTTAGATGTAGTACACAGCCCTAGACTCCACAACCTCAGCGACAAGTCCACAGTGGTTGAGGGTTATCCTAACCCGGATAAGCAACAGACAATTAGAAGCGATTTAATAGATGTGTGGAAGATTACGAGAGGCACGTACAGGGTGGAAGGTCAGCACCCTTTTTCCCAGGCAGTAATGGACGAATGAAAGCACATGAGGAGCGACGTTGCCAGGCAGTGGAGGCACTCAGGTCAAGGCCTCCCTGTACAGTATATAGACAACATCACTGTTTGTTCACACACAATCGGTCCACAAATTAATCAGCATGTAAGGCCAGTTTGGGACTGTATCAGTGCCAAGGTAAACCTGAATAAGAGCAAGGCAATGCTCTTCGGTAACTGCTCCAACCGGTCCATCATCCCTTTCAGAGTAAGATATGATCACCTGAAAGTGTTGGGGATCTGGTTTGGTGGGGTCAAGGCATATAAGAAGAATTGATCAGAGCAGATCGCAAAGGTCCATCTGAAATTTGGTCTGTGGGTATGGCATTCCCTCTCAATAATGGGGAATAACCTGGTCATCGACTGAGAGGTTCGCTTGGGACTGCTGTAAGTGGCACAGGGGTGGCCCATCACCCACACCTCCGCCCTGGTGGTCACCAGAGCTGTTTTCCAGTTCACATGGCAATCCAAGATGGAGAGGGTCCGAAGGGTCACCACATACAAGTCACTAAGCAATGGGGGCAAGGGCTACCCAACATGGCCACCTTCATGTGTGGCTGAATCAGGCTGTGCGTAGAACCAAGGTACCAAACGTGCTGAGGTTTTACCTGTCCCAGATGCTGTAAAGGATAGCCGTGGCCCTATTGTTGCACAATGTCCCAATTGACTGAACTTTGCCATATCACCTATCCTTCAAGGAAAATATTTTCCAGACCAATACCATCAGACAGTGGTCAGCATAGAACCCAACTGCAGAAACTGAGAGACAAAGACTCAATGGACCCAGTGGGGTGGTTCCCTGAGCAGACTGTCAAGATCATCTGGCAAATTGCCCCATTGCCAGTGCTCACAAAAATGCACCAGGACCTGGACTGGCTGGTGGTGAGAGGAGCCCTCCAAGTCGGATCCTTTCTGAACAACTGGAACATCACTGACCGCACACGTTGTCCTCAACATGACTTCGGTGGAGTGGTGACAGTTGTCCACCTCTTTGCTAAATGCAGATTCACTAAGAGTATGTGGAGAAGGATGCAGGGGTCTTTGTCACCATTCATCCTCAGCAGCAATGTGACAGAAGATTCTACTGGCTATTCCCATGGATGCACATGGAGTCAGACATCCAGAACTGTTGGAAGACCATCAACTCGGAGAAAGACACACCTTAGTCTGCAAAAACCTGTTGGTCTTTCAGGAGATGAAGATGTCACTAAGGAACTGCTGCTGACTGGGAGATTTCAGGCTACAGGTGTATGTACTAAGTGTTAGGTCTGCTTTGTTCATGAATGAGTGAGACAAACACCAGGCTGAGTCGAAATCAGGGTTCTTTGTTCTTTATTACCGGATTGTAACACTTGCGACTAAACATGTTAGTCGGAGAATGCATTCTGCCGTTATCAGCAAAATGGTGATTTTTTATACCCTTGGATACATGCTTAGAACATCATCATATCATTACTTGTCCAATGACTAAAACTGTTGCTATCCTTTCCCTGCTAGCTTCCTGCCTCTCAATCCATCAATGTCTCTCTTATCTTGTAAGTACAAGGATGCATTTACATCTTGTTACAGCCCTGTACAGGGCAGGGTAACTCCTTACACATTCCCATCTCATGATGTTTTACCTTACATAAGGGACGCACTGAGGTTTGGTGTGGACAATGTGAGGACACTGTAGTGTAGGACTACAGTCAAGAGTCCTCCCATTACCCAGCATTGAGGGGCTGAGACCAGGGGAAATCCCTCAAACAACCGGGAGGAGGGGGGGGAAATGAGGGAGAAGCGACAAGGTACCACAAGGGTGGTAATGGTGTATTGAGAGAACAAATGTAACAATGTATATTGATGCGAATGTATAGATATGATTGACACTAGGGGTGTGAGAAGACTGAATGGTTTTCTCATTTGTAATAAATTTATTGTGAATAAAGGCTATCTTTTGAAAAATGTAATGGCCAATGCCAAAGGGCATCCACTTAAGGTAAATGGAGGAAAATTTAGGGGAGACATCAGAGGTTTTTTTTTTGGTAAAACACTGGGTGCAGTGGGCATCTGGAATGCATTGCCGGGCTGCTGGTTGAGGCGGGTACTATATGGACATTTAAAAGACTCTTAGATAGACACGTGAATGCAAGAACAAATACTTGGTTGAGAGTGAGGCATGGAAGGGTTAGATTGATGGTGTAGGTTTATAAAGGTCAACTGAAGGGCCTGTACTGTGCTGTAATGCTCTGGATCATCTGGACTAGAGGACTTTCACTGTGGGGAGACATTTAACAGGCTGGATCAAAAGAGGCTGAGGGTAGAGTATAACTTTGTGAAAAGAATAGATGGGAGAGATAGTATTAAAGTTAGCAAACACAATGGGTATGGTTTAAGGTGTGAGGAACAAGTTTTAAGGGTATGGTTTATTGCACAAAGCATGGCTGATATCTGGAACTCAATGCAAGAGGAGGTAGTGAAATCAGATACAGTCACTTTATGATATTTAAATAGGCAAAACAGAGAAGGGGAAACAATGGACTGAAGGCCTCGTTTCTATGCTGTACAAGTCTACGACAGTACAAAGGTTTAATGGGATGAAGGGTTAATGTTGGTGGAAATGTTGACTCTGCACAAAGAGAGGTGCATCTTAGTGAAGAATGCAAGGTTCAAGGGAAGGCTGTCTGGATGGGTGCTGAGAGTGGGGATCCCAGGACCAGAGGCCATCGTTTCAGAATAAGGGTCCGGTGTTTTCAGATGAGAATGAGGAGGAATGTATTCTCTTCTGAACCTTTGGAAATCTCTGCATCGTAGGATTCAATCAAAACTACAGAAAGCTAAACAAACTTCCTTCCCCCACACAACAATCCCCTTCCCAGCACACAGAAGGCCATACAGATGCTGACTGATCTGATGCGGAGACAGACACATGTAGACTCAAGGACAGGCAGATACACACTTGCACATTCACACCTTTTTCCTAGGCCCGTCCCATCACCCTGATCTCCTCCTCCTCATCCCTCCCCAACTGTTTATTCACGACCCCTTTCCCCTCTCAGCTGCCCTGTCTCACCCTCCTCACTATAGACTGATCTTGCCCATTCTCCCAGGATGAGATGCAGGGGAGGGTTCTTACATGGAAGGGGAGCGTCATGTGGGGAAGGGTGCATGATGCAGAGGAGGGGAGTTGTGTGGGGAAGGGAAAGGGGTGTCAAGCAGGGGATCCAACATGTACCCAAAGTAGGCGAGAGCATATGCAAGTGATCACCACAGAGGGCCATGACGAGGGACAGAGGCATTACCTGGAACCCAGATCCTGCACCAGTCACCAACCCCTGCACATAGTCTTCATACAGACATTACCCATCTCACTGTCTGCACACTGCCTCCTTGCTGTTCCTGGGATCTTACTGTGCCTGAACCGTAACACTAACTCTCAACAGGTGAAGAATGCTTTGGCATGTCCAGCATTGTGTAAAATGTTTCTCTTGAGTGCCAGTCTGGTAGGGTAGAGGGTACTCCCACCTCCTCGCTACTCAAGCTAAGGGTAGAATATCCAATTTGTATATGGCCAAACCAGCTGACATCCACTCCACCTTCAGGCACAGTCAAGCCTCCTCTCTCCATGGGTGAAGAAACCCTCCATAGACCCAGAGAGCACCTCCTCTTCCTTCAACAAGTAAACCATTTCATGTTCTTTTTAATTCATTCAAGATTGTGGACTTCACAGGTCGAGCCAGGATTTAGTTGCCCATCCTGAATTGCTCGAGAAGGTGGTGTAAGCTAGCTTCTTGAACCGCTGCAGTCCTTGAGATGTGGATGCCCCCACAGTGGTGATGGGAAAGGAGTACAAGGATTTTTAGGGTGAAGGAGCAGTGATATCCTTGACAGGATAGTGTGTGGGTCAGAAGGGGTGGGAGTCGCCTTGCTTTTGCTGCCTTAGAACACTACAGCCCTTCTAGTCTGTGCCAAACCATTTTCTTTTGCCTAGTCTCAATGACCTGCACCCAGTCCATAGCCCTCCATACCTCTCTCATCCATGTACCTGACCAAATTCTTCTTAAATGTTAAAATTGAGTGGTTGGAGAGTTTATCGATTGGGCTGTTGTGTCCTGAATGGTGTCGAGCTTCTCAAGTGTTGATGAAACTGCACTCACCCAGGCAAGTGTCGCTTCTTTCATTTTGTTTGTGGGTTCTTGTTCATCCAAAGTCTAATTTCATTTATGATATCAAGCACGGTAACAGACCATTTTGGCCAACAAGTCTGTGCCGCCCAATTTACACCCAATTAATCTGCACATTCCCCCCCCCACCCACCCCGTAGGTTTCAAATGGTGGGAGGAAACCAGAGCCCCTGGGGCAAATCCACGCAGTCATGGGGAGAACGTACAAACTCCTTACAGAGAGCGTGGGGTTCAAACCCCAGTCACAATCGCTGGCGTAGTAAAGGTGTTGCGCTAACTGCTACGCCAATCATGCCGCCCCACAATGTTTCACAATGAATCATGGGCCGAAGGGCCTGTACCACGCTGTAGCTTTCTCTGACCTACGAACACCCCAATTGCAAAGTGTTTCAAGAGAAAAACACATTAAACATTTTTCAAAATCACTGCCTAATAGGTTTTAAATTACCTGGCAAATAAAAAAAGCTGGACTTCTTAAGTTAAAATGTAACAGAAACTGAAAAATCAACTGTTTCTCTTTCCACAGATACTGTCTGACCTGTTGAGTATTTCCTGCAAATTTTTCTCTTTCTTTATGCAAAATATTTTGTTTCTGCTTTTAGTGAAGGTACAAAAAGCCAGATGACAGAATTGCTTCCTTTTAAATGCAATTTGCTTCCTGTTATGCCTCCCAAAACAAATGCTAAATTTGTAAAATGGAACTGAAATGTTTTTTTTAAAAAACCTACATCCAAAACACCACTGCATTATACAGATTTGCCATCTGTTCCAAGTTGCCCAGAGCAACAGGATGTCTGAAAAGATTGAAATCAACAGGCAGGAAATGAACTGCAGGTGCACCAAGGCGTCTCACACAGAGAAGATTACAGCATTGAACTAAAAAAGATATTCGGTTTGGTCACCAGAAATAAAATTCACCAACATCAGTCTTTTGCTCCCAGCTCCATCCATTCATGTATGCATTCAACAATGGAGATGAGCACAACTGATTACCAATTCCCTCATACACGGACAGAGGTGGGTCACTCCTTCCCTTCACTCATATCTCCCCTGACCAACTGACCCTGAACTGTCCCACCCACTTCTCTGAAGCTCACCCTCTTACCTCCTCGACAGACATGGATAAACCATTAGTCTAAAGGAGAACTTCCATTGAGATTTTCCTGCCTACTCCTTTGGAGTGGACTCCAGTACAGGAAATTGGTCAGATCACCAATGGTGGTGAGCTTCAGCTTTCTATGACTGAATATCACCAACATGCTGTCCTGGGTCAACAGCATTAATACCACAACCAAGAAAGCACATCAATGACTCTACTTCCTGAGAGCTTGCGGAAATTCAGCACGTCTCCAATGTCTCTTGCCAATTTTTAAAAAAAAATCAGTACATCACAGAAAGTATCTAGCCTAGATACATCTTAGTTTGGGATGGGAACTATTCCACCTGAAAATACAGAGTTATGCACACAGATCAGGCAGCCACAATGACCTCCCCCACCCCCCCAATTCATCAACTCCATCTACACCTCCCTGTGTTTTGGAAAAGCTGACAGCATATTAAAGAATCCACCCCACCACAGTCACACTCTCTTCTCCCCCTCCCATCGGACAGAAAATACATGAACTTGAAAACACAAGCCTCCAGATTCAAGGACTCTTTCTTTCCATTATCAGGGTTGAATGGACCTCTCATTGGTAAAAGATAATGCTCCTACACTGTTTAACTGTATTTTTCTCTACATCCTTGCTGTAACAAAACACCTTGCACATTTGTTTAATGATTGCACAGCCTGCTTTGCACGGGAGACTTTCCTATATAGTATGTAAAATCAAACTTTTCACTGTTCCTAAGCACACATGATAATAAACAATTCAAATCTCCTCCATCATGCACAAGGAGTGGAACAATGTGTACACTCTCCAAGGTACCAGCTCTCTCCATCTGTGAAATAATTGGTGCAACTGAATCACATCACCACTTTCTGCTCATTGCAAACCACCAGCAAGGTCGATCAAACGATGCCAACATGTTCCTGAAAGTCTCGAGTACAAGCAGACTGCGCACCATGGACACTGCGGCAACAGTCCAGGGCAGGCCTCTCTCAATGATACAGGATGGACCACAGAGAAGGAAATACATGCCCTGGATAAGGGTGTCACTAATTCACACAATCAGGAATTGAGGAAAAAGTTCACCACTCCATGAGCACACTCCCAGGGAGAGGATGATCTGGACAGCAGGGATAAAATGAGGAATCTGGAGAGGAAGGAAGGATAGGGAGAAGGAGAGGAATGAAGAGGGATGAGGGATTGGAGGTCATGGAGCAGGATGGCCAACTGGAGCTATTCCTAGGTAATTTCAGAACTCAGCATCAATCTCCGTGTGCAGCTGATGTAATAAGAAACAGTAATCTCACCAATGATTGTTTAATAACTCCCAGAACAGGCAACAGGTGCAGGGGAACACCACTGCCTGCAGCAACACCTCCATGTCTCACACACACCAACTCATGGAAATCTAGCCTTCATCACTAGGTCTAAATCCAGGATCTCGCTCCCCAACAGCACTGTGGGAGCACCCTCACCAAGACTGCAGAGTTTCAAAGGGGTTCTCAACCCCCTCCCCCCTACCTCCCCAAGAGGCATTCAGAGATGGGCAATGAATGCTGACTTCTCCAGCGACGTCTAGGTCCCATTAACCAATTAAAGGACTTGTTGGTTCCAGGAATCAGTGGAGAACCTAACAACAGAACTCTTATCAAGTTGGTTGTGTGGCTCAGACCATCCCAACTGATATCCAGGAGAAAGAGTTGAAAACTCAGCCTAGCGTAGGGGATTTGTTTTTTCAAATGATCTGACATAAAGTGTGCTAATAAATGCTGGGGACCAGGCATTAGAGGTTCAGAGCACTCTCCAGTTTCCACTCGAAGTCAGTGTTCAAGAATCAGCTCAAAGCACGGGCTGACACTCCCTGAGCAGCACCGAGGGAAGCTGCACTGTCAGAGGCATCTTCTTTTAGGTAGCTCAACTAAGCAACTTTGGTCGCCCGAAACATTGGTTACCCTTTACTTCCTATGGCGCTTTGTGACTCCTATTGCTCATGACACCAGCGTCTGCAGACTTTCCTGTTTAACTCCAGTCAGCTACTCCACTGTGAAGTGTCTTTGAAGGTTGCCTACCTGAAAAATTTCTCCTCCTGCCTTTGAAGGGAATTCTGTGAGAACCTTTCTCACTGCTCCCCCTCTGTTATTCCTGCTGCTCTCAAGCCTTATATCTGACAAAGGACCCAGGCTCAAAATGATGGATGCCCTTTACTTCTCGTGGATGCTGTGTGACCTGGTGAGTTGTGCCCCCCTGTATATCTGGCCATGTCCAAACTTCCATTGTGACATCCGAACCCATACTGCCCCATTCACATTTCTTGCTCTTGCTGATCTCCACTGACCAGTTTATTAAAGCCTTGTTTTAACACAGCACCCTCTATCTTGACAACCTTTTCTCTCCCCTCGCCCAAATCTCTGTGCTCCTCTGACTCCTGTCCCTCAAATTCATTGCTGTGCCTTCAGCTGCCTGTGCTGTGGAACACCCTCCAAAACATCTCTTCTCTCTTCCTTTAACAAACTCCTTAAAACCTAATATCTCATGTGGTTCAGCGACAGAGTTACACTTGTATCCAGCTCATTTACTTTTGTTTTTAAAAAGGAGTCATTGCCCAACTTCTACTACAAATTCTACAAATACAATCTGTTGAGCCCCAGCAACTCTCCTGGATGGATGCCAAGCCCCCAAAGGTAGCAGAGCTCTCCTCAGAGATCCAATTAATCTTCATTGCTCAACCGCCCAACGTAAACTGATGGTCCTATTGTTGCTGGTGGGGTCCTGTTGCATGTGAAGTGTCTGCCCTGACAACAAAGAACCCAGCAAATAAAGTACCCGGGAATGGCTGAAGAGCTGCTGCCAGAAGTGAAATCCTCACCAGGACCTTCAAACCCTCTCCTGGCGTGGCAGATCACCATTCCCCAAATCACTGCGTGGTCTCTGCCCACCCTGAGGTGCAGTGGACATGATCTTCACCACACAACTCCAACAAAAACAGCTTTGTCCAAGGGATCCCTTTACCTCAACTGAGAGGGATGTGTGACACCATCCATAAATTCAGCTGAGGGCAAAAGTACTTCTCCATCTTGCATTTGTTCCACAGCAGCATAGAGATCATGATATTAACGGACAGGTTCTCAATCTCTCCCATCTCACCTCCAATATCCCACAATAAGGGAGCTCACGAAGACCTATTCCACCCATGGTGACTGCACTCCAGAACCAAGATCATCCTAACAACAGCAGGCAATGTGTATATGCATCAAAATTGTTTCTTTCTGCAGCCACACAGGTACATTTTATGAAAAACTACAAAGGTACACATTAAATTACCCTACTAGGGAAAGGGATGACAAATATAAAATTTAGGTGGATAATAATATTCAAAGTTGCAGATGGTGCAAGAAAAAAAAGTGGTATTTCAACAGTGCAGACAGACCTTTCTGTGGTGTGGGTGTAGTTTATGATTCTGGTAGTACAGGGAGGTTCCAGAGCACGACAGCTACTGGAAAATAAACTGTTCTTGAACCTAGAGGTGTTAGACTTCATTTGTTAATGCTTAGAGGACAAACTCAGAGTTACGATTGGCTCAGTCACTGAAACTATGTTTCACCTTGCTCTCAATCTCGCAAAACAAATACACCTCTATGAAACCACATCTCAGGCCATCACTTGGTAACAACTGACGTTGATGATTCAATCCATCACCACCTTCAATGTGCCATCACAGTTGCTGTCAAGGTAAAATACGTTTGAAGATCTGACACAAAACTCCTGGTCTACTTGGCAGCAGAGATCCTTGTCCTCCTGGTCTACCCACAACAGGCATTTTAAGTTTCTGGAAAGATATAAACCCCCACTGTCATAGAAAACCCCTCCAGATTCACCAATAGGATAAATAAACCAATGTTCAGGGTTCCTTGCTCAGGTCCACATTCCCAACACAGAGGCCCCATTTAAACTCAGCAGCCTACGATGGCTTGGCTTAATCGATCCTGATGAAAAGTCTTGGCCTAAAATGTTGACTAACTGAGTTCCTCCAGCAGGTTCTATGCTGTTCATTTCTCGTCAGCCTGACCCTAGACTCTAACTTAAGATTACCTATTCTGAGCTCCTTCACAGAAACCAAGCACTTGTAGAAAAAAATCCTCAAGGATATTGTCTGTATAAAAACACAACATCTCCACTGAGGCCCTAGAACCTCTGGCCCATGACTGCTCAACGTGACAAGTTACATTCAGAGTGAGCACAAGAAAATAGTAGCCCACTCAGCATCTCAAGCCTACCCCACTTACCTACGCTGGTCTTAATGCCCCTCAGATCCATGTGTTAGCAGCATTCAGAAGTCCACCTCCAAAGTACCCTCCTGGTCTATCAACCATTTCAAAGTACGTACCAGTTTATTGTCATATACACAAGTATGATGTATACAGAAACAGGCCCTTTGGCCCATCTAGTCCATTCCAAATGATTATTCTGCCTTCTCCCATTGACCTGCACCTGGATCACAGCCTTCCATAGGCCTCCAGTTACATCTAACCTCCTCCTTGCTAGTCACACAGGTACACAAGATATACCAACAGTAGAAATGAAATGACCATAATACCCTCAGACAGAAAAATGGATAATAACTATAAATGTCAGAGAAATAAATATCTCGAGTGCAAAAAAAAGTGACATTTCAATAATGAACCGATCTTTTGGTGGTCCAGAGTAGTTAGTGGGTATGGAGAGGATAGTACTGGAGGTTCAAGATCCTTATATCCGTTGGGATAAAAACCTTGAACCTACAAGTGCTGGTCTTCAGACTTCTGTACCTTCTGCCCCAAGATAGCAGTGAGAAGTGGCTGTGACCAGGGTGATGAAGGTTCTTCTTGAGGCTTACAGTAATGCAACCCTCGCATGAGCCCGCAGACACGGCTCGCTTTAACTTCCGTGCAAACTGGCTGGGCTATCGGTCAACCTGTTAGGCAATGCACAGTCGGTTGAAATGCAAGTGATTTTAAACCAGTTCTTAATTTGAAGCAGCCCTTTGCCTACCCGCATGTTGAGGTTGGACTTTAGCACGAGTCCCTGAAATCCGGCCCAGTTCACACAGCTGAATCTGGGAAGAGTTCGGCCAACTGTTGCAGAGTTTGACCAACTCCTGCTCCTGAAAGCGAACGGTCAGTAGAAGCACTCGACTTACTTCTGGCGGGGACTTTGGCGGAGAGTGCGGGAGGAGAGGATTCGAGGTGCACCAACCCGACGCCATCGCAACTCTCGGCGGCGGAAGGCGATGTTTTCTTCACGAAATAAATGACGGGGTCTGCCTCGGCCGGACTACGAGCTGCGCCGCACGCCTCCCCGTTGCTGGCCTGCGCACCAGGGCGGATGGTGAAGCGTCCGTCTGCTGTAGCCGCTTTCTCAACTTGCTGCAATCTCATAGCCCCTGCCAACTGCTCCGCCATGATCAGCGCAGCGGCAGCAGGTCCTGCCCCCGGAGCGCGTGACTGTCAGACCGTCCGGGGCCCGATCAGGGGAAAGAACCGGCGCCCCGGAGGAAGTGGACTGGCGGCCCGGGGATATGTAGCAGCCTCCCGGGGAGGATATACCGGCGGCCCGAGGATACTTACCAGTCTCCCGAGGGAATGGCTCGACGGCCTGGGGAGGGGGTGTGGATAAACCGGGAAAGAGTATCAGCGCCCCGGGGGGGAATGGACTGGCGGCCCGGGGAAATGTAGCAGCGCCTCGGGGGGAATGGACCGGCGGCCCGGGGGGGAATGGACTGGCGGCCCGGGGAAATGTAGCAGCGCCTCGGGGGGAATGGACCGGCGGCCCGGGAGGGATGGAAAACGTCCCGGGGAAATGTAGCAGCGTCCTGGAGAAACGGAGGAAATATATTGGCGTCTCAAGGAAATGGGGGAATTGTACCGGAGTCCCAGGGAAATTTATTGGTGTCTGGGGAAATTTTAATCGGCGTCTTGGCCAACGTACCAGCATTCCGGGAAAATGTTACTATATCAGCATCGGAGTCTGTGAAAATTTTCGTCTGGGGGAATGTATCAGCGTCCCGTGAAATGTTTGAATGTCACCAGAGAAGTAAATACAGAGTAGGAATCGGCCACTCATCTCTCAAACCTGCCCATCTCTGATCCACTAAACATGACCTTGTCTTCACCAATCTCACTTAAAATATCTGGTCTTGCATCCAATTCCATTGCAATGATAATATTACTTGCTGAACCTGCATATTAACTTTTGTTAGGAGACACCGTGGTTGAAGTAAAAGCAGTAGCAAACACAGAACAAACCTTTACACTGTATACCTCAGTACATCTGACAATATAATTGAACGTTACATCACTTTTGCAGCTTCTCAGTCTGAACATGACCTGTTTATTCCACTGTCCATTCATGAACCAATCCTTTTTTGGTGGAGTAACCCTAATGCTGTTTCATAACTTTTTGTGTAGCCTTTTAATAAACTCAAACAGAATCTTTTCTGACTTCACTTCCACCCTACCTAAATCATACATTTCAACATGGATGTCAGAGGAACTGGTTTATAGTCTCTTTCTCTCTCCTGTCTTTCTTAAATAGTGAAGTTTTAGGCTCCAATTTGTGGGAACTGTTCAGGAATCAATGGAAGGTTTGAAGAGAGCAATCTGCATTCACAATCTCCCCAGTCAACACCTACAAATGCAAGAATGCCAGTCATCTGGTTTTGGGAATTAATCACATTTTAGTGCTATTAATTTATTCAATGATTATTTTTCACTGAACTTCATTGCTTCCAATTCCACATTTAGTCTTGGCCTGTAGACCTTATCCTGCAGGTTTTGTGGAGACAGACAGAAACAACAATGAGTAGGATGCAGGAAGAAGATAGAGAATCTGGTGGAGTCAGGAAAACAATCTCTTCTTCAATACCACTGAATTAAAAGAGCTGGCCATTGATTAGGAAGCAGGGTGGACCTCATGTCTGTCTGTATCAATGGTGCTGAGGTGGAGACGGAAGAGAGCTTTAAGATCTTAAAAGTTAATACCCTGACAAACCTGAGAAAGAGCTGAGGCTCAAAACGTTGACTGCATTTTTCTTCCTATGGATGCTGCGTGACCTGCTGAGTGTCTCCAACATTTTTGTGTATTGTACCAATGGACTGTTCTACTCAAACCACATTAACACTGGCCCAGAAAGCACAGTAACCCCTCCACTTGCTTAGAAGTCACAAGAAATTTGGCATATTCCCAGTGTCCCTTACCAGTTTTTATATATGCACCATAGAAAGTATCCTGTCCAGACGTATCCCAACTTGGGTCAGGAACTACCCTACTCAAAGTCACAAGACACTGCAGAAAGCTGTGAACACATTTCAGGCCATCATACACCCCTGTCCCCTCTGTCTACACCTCTCACTGTCTCAGGAGAGCTGCCAACACATTAAAGGGCCCATCCCACCTCAGCCACATTCTCTTCTTTTCCCTCCTCTCAGGCTGAAGGTACACAAGCTCAAAAGTACAAACCTCCAGGTACAAGGACAGTTCCTTCCTCATTGTTATCAGATTCAACTCTGTTGTTCAAATAATTAAAAAAAAACAGTATAGAGATATATAAACTAAACTAACAAACTAGTCCTGACCCCCTAACCTAATAGTAGAAATTAGAAGTTGGGATGTCTTAAAACAATTAAATTTGATAATAAACTAGAAAATGTTCCATAACAAATAAAAATAGTTGACAAGAATGGAAAAACAATAATAAAACATATCATTAAAGTGGGTTTAAAAATCATGAAAGAAATTCATAAACGCGTGCCACATTCTATCAAACTCAATAGCAGTATTGGTTAGAGCATATCTAATCTCTAAATTTAAACAAGCTAAAGTTTGGCACATCCACTGGAAATAGGCAGGTGGAATTAAATCTTTACACCTAAGCAAAATAGATCTTCTAGTCATTAGCATCATGAATGCAACAATACGGGCATCACCATTCCAAATAATACCATAATTGGATTCAGCTGTAAATTAACAACTAAAATTGTAAAGTGTTAAAAATTTCTTTCCAATGAGATTCCAATGTTAGGTGAAACCAAAATAAGTGAACTAATGATGCCACACCGTTGTTATATCTGTCGCAACAGGGATTGACCACTGGAAATATTTGTGGCAATTTATCTTGAGATGTACGCCCGGTGTGCAACCTTAAGTTGGATCAGTGAATGAAGGGCACAGATTGAGGATGTATTAAAAGTTTAAAAATCCTTTCCCACAAATCGTCAGAAATAGTTAATTGTAAATCCTGTTCCCATGCTCTTCTAATCTTATCAATTGGACTCTAATGTAATTTTAATATATCAATAATGTGAACAATTAAGACCTCTGGGAAGGATGCAAGAGAAAATTAAATCAACAACACCTTCTTCCTGAGTATGAGGAAAGTTTATTAACTGGACATTCAAAAAATTCCTAATCTGCCGATACCTAAAAAATTGTAAATTTGGAAGATTAAATTTAATAAATAGTTGCTCAAAAGACATGAGACAACTATCAACAAATAGATCTTGAAAACATACAATACCTTTCTCTTTCTATTTAGAAAAGGTCTGATCAATCCTGGAAGGAGAAAAAAAAAATGATATAAAACTGGCTAAAGAGAAATTCTTCAGTCAAAAAAATCTTCACAATTGATACCATCTATGTAAAGTATGTTTCTGTCATCTGTTAACCTTAGCTAAAGAAAAAGGAAGTGCAGCTGACAAGCAACCATACAAAAGAAAATTTCTTAATTGATTAGAATTTCAAAGTTGCCCATAGAGGGCAATCTAACATCGGAATATTGAATCCAAAAAGTAACATAATGAATGTTAATAGCCCAATATTAAAATCTAACATTGGACAAAGGCAACATTCCATCCCTTTTGGTTTTTTGAAAAAAAAAATGAGTCAATCTTGGACTCTTATTTTGCCAGATATAAGAGGAAATAATGGAATCCAAAGATTCAAAAATTTTACGGATAAAAGTCGGTATTGCTTAAAAAAATAAAGTGGCTTGGGAAGAACATTCATTTTAATGGGGTTAACTCGACCAACTAATGTCATAGAAGGAGGCGACCATTTAGTCAATGATCCTTTCACTTGTCTAATCAAGGGAATAAAACTTTCCTTAAATAAATTATTATGATTCTTTGTAACTGTAAGACCTAAATAGGCATGGAAGCATTAAAAGGGAATAGCTTGAGAGGGGGGGGGGGGGGGTGGTTTGGGAGGAAAGGGGGGGGGGAGAAAAAGTCACTGTATATGTGTGAAAAGAAATAGTGTATATCATGGCTAATGTGATTTATGGTGTGAAAAAAAAAAATTAAAAAAAAAGGAATAGCTCACTCTTGTGAAGATTTAATTTATAATCTGAAAAAAAAAACTAAACTGCAACAATAATAACAACATGACAGGGACAGACTTCTCAGGATCAGAAATGTATGGTAACAAATCATCAGCATACAGAGACTTTATGAACCTTTTCCCTCTCCAGATCCCTTTAATATCCTCAAAGTCCCAATAAGCTATAGCCAATGGCTCCAAAGCTAAATCAAACAGTAATGGACTCAGAGGGCACCCCTGTCTAGTACCACGGTATAACCTAAATTAAGCAGATAACTGAATATTACTGAGGACAGAAGGCAGGAAACAAACCCTGGAGCAATATTAAATCTCAAAGTTTCAAACAAATACTGCCATTCCACCCTATCATACGCCTTTTTGGCATTCAGGGAAATTACACATTCTACCATTTTAGCTGATGGTGAATAAATAATATTCAATAATCAGCGAATATTAAAATGTGAGTTACAATTTTTAATAAAACCTGTCTGATCATTAGAAATAATTAAAGGTAAAAAAAATTCCAGCCTATTAGCTAATATTTTAGAAAGTAACTGCATCAACATTCAATAATAAGATTGGCCTGTAGGAGGTGCAATCATCAAATCTTTATTCTTTTTGGGGCTCAAAGAGATCAAAGCTCCATAAAATTGTGGGGACACTACCCTTGCCTACAGAATCTGAATGAACTGTTTAAATGGGGATAAATGAATAAAAGATTTTTTAAAAATCTGCAGGATAACCATCAGGACTAGGAGCCTTTCCCAATTGAACAAATCCAATAGCTTTAACAATTTCTTCTGTAGAAACAGTTTGTCTAAAAAGGTACAACTCTGAAGATAACTTGAGAATGTTTAATTTAACTCAAGAAATTTTTCAATGAAATGGTATTGCCAGGAAATTCAGATTTATGCAAATGAGAATAAAATTCTTTCAATGCATAATTTTTTTTCTTTATGGTTTGTCACAGATCCCCATCCTTTTTATGAATTTTTGTAATCTGCCTTCTAACAGAAGCTTTTAATTGATTAGCCAAAAATTTCCCTGGCCTGTCATCATTATATAAAACTGACTCTTGCTTTTTAACAGTTTTCAATTGGATATGTAAGCAGTAAATCATGTTTAACTTGTTTTTCAGCTTTTCTTTAAACAAAATAAAACATCGTCTATCAATTTCCTTTAAACTGTCAACCAATTCCTTTAATTCTCTGTTAGCTTGAAACACCATTTTCAATCTTTTTACTGCCTGTTAATGTTCAATTATTGTCACATACTTAAATATACAAAATTAGGGTTGTAATTTTGTGTGCCTGTCCAGACCAGCAGACAACTTGAGTTCCAGGCACCCATATCACCTGTTATACTCAACAGTAGGTTGACTTCTAGAGAGTAGTGGATTTGAGAATAAATAATTCAATTTAATTCAAATATTATTTGTTTAATTTCACTGCCATTTCCTTATAGTCATACAATTGCACAGCAAGGAAGCAGGCCATTCTGTCCACCATCCATGCTGAGCAGTGGACACCTATCTGAACAAACCCCATAGGCTAGCACATAGTCCAAAGCATCTGAACTCTTTCTAAGTGCTGTCAGTGACTCAGCCTTGACCACTCAATGGATTGCAGGTACTCACCACTCCCCAGCTGAAAGAGATCTCCCTCGAAATCTACATCCAGTGAAAATACACCAAGCTTCCTGAGTCGTCATAACAGAAATGGTCAATTCTGGATTATATCCTGGTTAATCCTCTCTCTACAGCATGATCACATCCTTCTGATAGCAAAGTGAGCAGACCCTCACACCAGCTAGGTATGACTAACAATTTTAAAAGTCTGAACATGATCTTGCTACATCTGTATCCAATGACCCGATTAATGAAGCCCAGTATCTTCTATATCTTCCTAACCAGTTTAAACAACTCTGCCTGATGCTTTCAATGATTCACTGATGTACTCCAAGTACACCCTTAAGGTCTCTGTACTGTTCCTCAGTACACCCTTAAGGTCTCTGTACTGTTCCTCAGTACACCCTTAAGGTCTCTGTACTGATCCTCAGTACACCCTTAAGGTCTCTGTACTGATCCTCAGTACACCCTTAAGGTCTCTGTACTGATCCTCAGTACACCCTTAAGGTCTCTGTACTGTTCCTCAGGACACCCTTAAGGTCTCTGTACTGTTCCTCAGGACACCCTTAAGGTCTCTGTACTGTTCCTCAGGACACCCTTAAGGTCTCTGTACTGTTCCTCAGTACACCCTTAAGGTCTCTGTACTGATCCTCAGTACACCCTTAAGGTCTCTGTACTGATCCTCAGTACACCCTTAAGGTCTCTGTACTGTTCCTCAGTACACCCTTAAGGTCTCTGTACTGTTCCTCAGGACACCCTTAAGGTCTCTGTACTGTTCCTCAGGACACCCTTAAGGTCTCTGTACTGTTCCTCAGGACACCCTTAAGGTCTCTGTACTGTTCCTCAGGACACCCTTAAGGTCTCTGTACTGTTCCTCAGGACACCCTTAAGGTCTCTACTGTTCCTCAGGACACCCTTAAGGTCTCTGTACTGTTCCTCAGGACACCCTTAAGGTCTCTGTACTGTTCCTCAGGACACCCTTAAGGTCTCTGTACTGTTCCTCAGTACACCCTTAAGGTCTCTGTACTGTTCCTCAGGACACCCTTAAGGTCTCTGTACTGTTCCTCAGGACACCCTTAAGGTCTCTGTACTGTTCCTCAGGACACCCTTAAGGTCTCTGTACTGTTCCTCAGGACACCCTTAAGGTGTCTGTACTGTTCCTCAGGACACCCTTAAGGTCTCTGTACTGTTCCTCAGTACACCCTTAAGGTCTCTGTACTGTTCCTCAGTACACCCTTAAGGTCTCTGTACTGTTCCTCAGTACACCCATAAGGTCTCTGTACTGTTCCTCAGTACACTCTTAAGGTCTCTGTACTGTTCCTCAGTACACCCTTAAGGTCTCTGTACTGTTCCTCAGTACACCCTTAAGGTCTCTGTACTGTTCCTCAGTACACCCTTAAGGTCTCTGCACTGTTCCTCAGTACACCCTTAAGGTCTCTCATTAGCCAGATCCCCCTGATGTCTTTCTTGGCCACAGGTATCAGTTTTCCAAACTCCAGTAAAGATTTAAAACTCAACTAGAGCCCAAGCATTCTCTTTCTTGCCTCCTGGAGCAGCCTGGTATGGATTCTACAATTCATGGACGTTGTTGCATCCTAGTCTGTTGGTTTTACCTTGTAAAGATACAGCGAGAGCTGAAATATTAGGAGCACTGACCCAGAGATGAGAAACTCGGTGTGAAGTTGCTAGGAAAGGGTACAGTCCCAAACCTTTGACAGAACTGTGCAATGTTTATCTCCCATGCCGTTTGATTACTGTAGAAGCTTGCTGTGTACAAATTGGATTCTGCTTTCACTCATTGGCTCTTATGAAAGGTGTTTGACCAATCAATGTAAATGTGTCTAGCTCCATGTGATTCCTCTGTTTCCATCTCTTCTTTGCCTACTCTATTTCTTGCCTACTTTTAAAAAATTAATCTCCACATCCCCCCCCCCCCCTCACCCCCTTCCCAATGGTCTCTCCACCTCTCAAATCAAGTCAAGTTTATTGTCAAGTAAAACCTGACAAAACAGTGTAGCCGGTCCTTGGTGCAAAACATGCAGACACACGACCAGGTATAGCATGCAGATAATAATATATATAGTCAGGATAAGTATTCATACATACAAATAAATAAATAAATACATTTTGTTTCATGGATATGAAAGTCTCAGATGGTTAGTGTGATCAGTTCCTTAGCATTCTCACTGCCCGAAGGAAGAAACTTTCTCAACCTGGTGGCGCTGGCTCTGATACTCCTGTATCTCTTTCCTGACAAGAGCAACTGAAAGATGCCGTGTGTGGGGTGGAAGGGGTCCTCAATAATTTTGCATGCCCTCTTCAGATAAAGATCCTGCTTGATCACAATGATAGGAGACTCCAGTGATCCTCTCTGTCACTCTTATGGTCCTGTGGACTGACTTCTGATCAATTTCTCTGCAGCAACCATACCATGCTGTGATGCAGCCAGCCAGGATCCCCTTGAAAGAGCTCCTGTAGAAGGTTGATATTGTAACAATATTAATATTTGGGGAGAATTTATAAGATTTAGAGTAGGTCATCTTTCACAAGTAGGTGTTAATTGAATTGTCATAAAATGAATGACCATTGTTTGGAACTGGAGACACGATGGGTGATGGAAGATCTTTTCAAAGGTTTTGCCAAAGTGTGCAGGAAGGTCATTCTTGGGTTGTTTTCCTAAGATAACAACTTGAGCAGAAGGAAGAATTCCTGTTGTTTGCTGGAGAAGGTGGGGCTTTTGCAAGTCACATGAGTCACATGCTTTTCACTGGAGTGGCAGTTGGAAGAGAGAGAGAGAGAGAAAGTTCAGTTAACAGCTCAGTCAGTCAGTCAGTCAGTGTGGGACACTGACAGGTAACTGAAAAGTCCAAGCCAGGAAAAAACTGTTTGAAACTGATGAACGCAAGTCCCAGAGCAGTAGATGGCTGGAAGTGGTATCTGTCTGATGTTTCTCTTGAAATAGAGGAAGGAATGGAACTCTGTGGTAGCTTGAAAAAAGTGGTTACCATCTGGAAGACCCTGTTGGGGAAAGTTTAATCAGCGAGACCCTGAGGTGACTAGTGGTACCTCAGTTGTGGAAATCCTGGAGTAACAAATATCTCTCTCTGCAAACCCTACAAGAACCTTCCTGAGTGGTAAACATTTACCTGGTGAACTTTATACATGTTAAATTCTGTGCACAGTATGGTGATTGGCTGCAACCAGAGAACTTGGAAGAAGGAGAAGTGAGATTGAACTGTGAACCAAAGAAGTTTTCTTAAATCCACACACACACATTACATACACGTGCGCTTATAATTAGAAGGGGTAATTTGGGTTAGTATAGAGTATAGTAAGTATAGAGTTAAGTTAAAATTTGATTCTATTTTCATGTTTGAAGTTGATTAAAAATAACTTTTGTTTTAAAAACCACTTGACTTGGTGAATATCTATTGCTGCTGGGATTTGGAGTCCTTTGGGCTCATAACAATATAATGAAAGCAGGTAGCCTTGCCCGCTTCAGTCTTCACAGGAAGTGCAGTCCCTGTTGCACCTTCCTGACAAGTGAGATTTATTTTTAGACATCCATCACGGTAACAGACCTTTTCAGCCCATGAGCCCATGCCACCCAATTACACTCAATACAACATCTGGTACATTTTGAATAGTGGGAGGAAACCCACACAGACATGGGAAGAACGTACAAACTCCTTACAGACAGCGCAGGATTCGAACCCTGGTCCCAATTGATGGTGATGTAACAGCATTGCACAAACCGCTACACTAACCGTGCTACCCCTGTGAGTCCACGATAGGTCACTAGTCAAGTGAACTCCTAGGAACTTGGTGTTCTCCACTCTCTTCACTACAGAGTTATCGAGGTGTAGTGGAGGGGGTTGGGGGTCATACTTGGTCCTCCTGAAGTCCAAAATCATCCACTTTGTCTTGTCCATGTTGAGACTCAGGTGTTACTCTTGCACCATTTCATGATATTTTTCACTTCTCTTTAATGTGGCCCATCGATGTTGCTGATGAGGCCAACAATTGTTGTGCCATCTGCAAACTTGATGATTCTGATGGAACTGGTTCTGGCGATGCAGTCGTTGGTCAGTAGCATGAACCGACCAATACCAGATCACTTCTTGGACTCTCCTCAGCTTATTCTCACCTTGATATCTTTTACATCATCCTTTCCAATTGTAGTCTTGATCAAGGTTCTTTACTTTTGAAAATTTTATTTATATATTTTTAAATACATACAATAAAATTTTACTAAAAACTATACTCCTACTAACCCCCCACCAAAACCCAGCTCTGCATCCTATCAATGTCCCCCTGCAACCTCTGGCAACCCTCCAGACTATCCACAACATCACCAACCTTCATTTCATCTGCAAACATATGAACTCACACTTCCACTTCCTCATCCAGATCACTGATAAAAATCACAAAGAGAAAGGGCCCCCTTATTTTCCGAACAAGACTTGCATGGGCAAACTTATCAAATGCCTTATTGAAATCCTTATACACCACATCCATGACTCTACCTTCATCTATGTGCTTTGATACATCTTCAAAGAATTCAATCAGGCTCATACTCTAACACTATACTCTGTACTTTTGTTTTATTATTGCACTATCTGCTGTACTCGAATATGGATTGACTTTCCTGGATAGCACGTAAAACAATGCCTTTCACTGTACCTCAGTACACATGATGTGAATCAGTAACATTCAATTTGAATCAATATATATCAACCAGGATACCGAGGAGATCTCATAAAATAAACATGGTCGAGAAGTGGCATATATTAGTGGTACTGCATGTCTTGACTAATTTTTATCTCTCAGATCATCATTATACAGATGATATTAGAATTATCTAATTAGAATTGAGCACTAAAGTATGCAGCAGTTGGTGAACTGCCTCACAACCTCGAGATCTCAATTTAATACTGACTGGCCGCTGTCTGTGTAGAGTTTGCAAGTTCTCCCTGCCATTCCCCCAGGTGGTCTAGTTTCATTTGACAGCAGATTTGTAGATTTTTAAATATTTTATTTAACATTTAAAAAATACAATACATTAAAATATTAATGAATTATATATTTATGGCGTATAACCTAATCCCTCCCTCCCTACCGACCACCCCCCTCTCACCCCACCAGCACCTTCCTCCCAAATATCCCTAAGAAAGAAAGAAGAAAGGAGATTATCATTGAATATTTAAATTCAAATCAACCATCATGAAAGTGAGAACCACCATCGAGATGAGCTATTGAGAAGTTAAATTTTCAAACCAACTTGTTGTTAATATGGGGTCCATATTCTCAAAAATAAATGATACTTATCACGTAAATTTTGTTATATTTTCAAGAGGAATACAAGATTTCATATCAGACTTCCAAGTAATAGCTACACATTTCCTTGAAACAGCAAAAGCCAATCGTAAAAATTCAATTTGATACCTTAATTTTAAACTAAACATATAAATATTTCATAATAAAAATAACATTGGGTCTAATGGAAGTTTAACCTTTAATACTTTCTCTAAAAAATAATTTGTATTCAAAATGACTTAACCTTAATAAACTGCCAAGTCGAGTGAAAAAAAGAACCTATTTCTTTATGACATCTAAAGCATAATTCTTAAGAAATTAAATTAAATCTTTTTAATTTTTGAGGTGTTAAATATAACTGATGTAGAAAGTTATATTGAACCAATTTATATCTTACATTAATAATTTTAGTCATATTATCTTTACATAACACTCTCCAATCATTTTGATCTATTGTTCTACCTCAATAATTTTCCCATTTTAATCTTGATTTATGAATATCTAATTTAGGTATTTTCCTTTGAAGTAATTTATACATTTCTGAAATTAATTTATTAATACCTCCTTTAGTAAGTAAAATTTCTAACTCAGATTGTCTAGGTAATCTTAGACTTTGACCTAATTTAATCAATTAAAAAAGCTTTAACTTGATAATAACAAAAAAAGATATTATTTGGAACATATTTTTCTTTCATTCGATTGAAAATAAATAAAATGACCAGCTTCAAAACAATCTTCTATTGTTTTAATCCCCATTTGATTCCATATCTTTAAAAATTAATTATTAATAGTAAAAGGAAGAAGTTTATTTTGATATAAAAGTATTTTATGTGAAATTTTACCTTTCTTGGCTATCTCATAATCTATTTTATTCCATAATTAAATTAAATGTATCAGTACAGGTGGGTCATTGTAATAAATTAATAATTTGGTATTCCATTTATAAATAAATTGTAGTATCGATTTTTCATCTTTTTTCATAAATTCTATATTAGCCCATGTTAAATATTCATCTAAATCAAACATTCCATTAATAAATTTCAACTGAGCAGCTTTGTAATAATTTTGAAAATGTGGAAACTGTAAACCTCCTAATTCAAATTTCCAAGTTAATTTCTCCAAAGATGCTCTTACCATTTTACCTTTCAACAAAAATTTCCTAATTATTAAATTTAAATACTTAAAATTTTTAGAGGTATATTACAAGAAATGAATTGAAAAAGATATTGAATCCTTTGGAAAATATTCATCTTAATATGATTCACTCTGCCTATTAAAGTTATAGGTAAAACATTCCATCTCTTCAAATCCTCTTTAATTTTATTAAATAATGGTAAATAATTTAACTTATATAAATTATCCAAATTTTTATCAGTTTTAATACCCAAATATTTAATTCCATTATCTTACTATTTAAATTGAACAATTTCTTTGACATTGAGTATAATCTCCCTCAACCAAAAGCATAATTTTACTTTTATCCCAATTAATTTTATAACCTGATATTTCACCATATTCCTTTAATCTCATATACAACAAACACAAAGAATTTTCAGGGTCTGTTAAATAAATCAAAACATCATCAGCAAATAAATTAATTTTAAATTCATCAGAATTAACTTTAATTCCTTTAATATTAATATGTTTATTAATTGTGCTAAAGATTCAATAGCTAAAACAAATGGACAAAGGACATCTTTGTCTAGTTGATCTAGTTAATGAAAAAGCAGAAGATATTTGTCCATTTGTCATCATTTAGCAGAAGGGTTTTATATAAAGTTTTAATTCAACTAATGAATACTGATCCAAATCCAAATTTTTATAAAACCTTAAAATAAAAAACTCCACTCTAATCTATCAAACGCCTTTTCAGCATCTAATGATAAAACCATTTCAAAGTCAGATTTCTTCTCAGAAGCATGAATTAATATAGCAATATTATTTGCACAATACCAGTTTTTAACATATCCAGATTGATCTCAATGAATTAAATTTGGTAAATATTTAGCCAATTTTTAACTACAATTTTATAATCAACATTTAATAATGAAATTGGTTTATAATATTCAGTGTTTAACACATTTCTGTCTTTCTTATGTATTTCTGTTATAATAGCATTAGAAAAAGACACCAGTAAAGAATGGACTTCCATTGCCTGTTTCAATACCTCCATTAATGGAGGCATTAACAAATCTTTAAATTTCTTATAAAATTCAGATGGAAAACCATCTTCACCTGGAGACTTAACATTTTGCATAAAATTAAGTGCATTAATAACTTCTTTATCCCTAAATGGGGTATTCAAATCTTTACGATCTTGGCAATTTAAAGAAGGAAGATGAACTTCAGGTAAAGAATTATTAATCTTTATCTCATCATTATTAGATTGAGATGTATATAAATTATATGTATATATACCTTGATGTTTATAGGTAATTTCTGAATTTCTTTTAATAGCATTAATAGTTCCAGAAGCCTGTTCTGTCCTCAATTGCCAGGACAATACCTTATGATCCCTATCCCCTAATTAATTCATATTTCTGTTTAATTCTCTGTTTTAACTTCTCTGTTCTATAAGTCTGTATTGAATTATAATATATTTTCTTATTTATTATATCTATCTTTTTCTTTTCAGACAAATCTTTATGCAAATCTTTTTTCTAAATTCTCTATTTCTTTCTCCAATTTATCTACATTTTAAGATAGTCTTTCTTAATTTTAGTAGAACACATTATTTGACCTCTCAAATAAGCTTTTAAAGCATCCCATAAAATGAATTTATTATCAACTGAATCAGTATTGATAACTAAATATTCCTGGATTTGATTTCTCATATAATTACAAAAATAAAGATTTCTTAACGATGAAGGATTAAATCTCCATCTATAACCTGAGTTAGTCTTTTCAGAGCCTAAACATTAAATCAATAAAAGTGATTGATCTGATAAAATCCTAGCCTTATATTCTGCATGCATTACTCATCCTTGGAACTGAGCCAAAATTAAAAAAAAAATTCTAGAATAAGAATCAAATCTGAAAGAATAAAATTAATAATCCTTTTTCTTAGGATTCAATCTTCTCCAAATATCAACTAAATTCAAATTTTTCATCAATGCTAAGATTCTTTCTGCAGTTTTCATTTTTGTTATTGATTTTTGTGATTTATCTAATAATGATCTGAACAACAATTAAAATCACCACCAACTATCACATTTTCATATTCTTCTTCAAGATTAAGAAAGGAATCCTGAATAAATTTCTCATCATCTACATTAGGAGCATAAAATTCACAAGTCCAAAATTCCAAATAAATTTGATTATTTAACTAAAACAGCAATTTAAAAGGCAACTTCTTATTAATTAAAATAGCAACTCCTTTTGACTTAGAATTAAAGGATGAAGCAATAACTTGACTAATCTGTTGTGTATGCACTCAAGTATGGACTTGAAGATGTAATGCTTTCTCATTCTTTAATACCATCAGACTAGCATGGCTACTGATATAGGAAGGGTGACATCATAATGTGGGTGTCATGATGTACAGCTGGGCAGGCTTATACCCAACACTCTTCCCCCTCATGCAATAAATGTTGAATGGACCCCCTCTAACTACCATTACTACATTGGGCCATGACTACTAGTGAGAATTAGGATACATATACTGAGTGATTATAATATGGAATGCACTTAAGAATAATTATGGGACATAGTCCTTAAAGTGCTCAGGTGGTCTTCTTTATCTCTTGGACTGCCTCCGCGTGATATTCAGGCCGACGGCGACTGGTGGCCTTCGCTGGCCTACATGCTGGGCTGCTTTCTCAGTTACTAGGCTACCATTCTCCACCCCCCCTTTCACTCAGCCCAAGGGGTTGGATTGCCATGGCAGGTCTGGTTCTATCTCCTGCAGGTCATGAGGTAGTTAGTGGACTTTAGTGTCAGGCTCGCAATTAGTCAGTGTAGGAACTAGCTTAAGGTTACCTGAGAGTAGCTGCTATGAATACTTAATTACAGAAACTGTGATAGTAATTTTTAAAATCACAAATATGTACAGAAAACTGCAATACAAGGAAAATGTAGAAGCAATGTACAAACCTAAACAGGGTTGGGAAAAAGATTTAAAAATATGAATAAAGAATGAAACATGGGAGGAACGATGCACAGGGGCCATGAGTAATACAATAAATACTTGGTTTCGTATGATACAATACAATTGGCTACATAGATTATATGTGACATCACAAAAGTTAAAAGAATGGAATCCAACACTATCAGACAAATGTTTCCATTGTAAACAAGAAATTGGAACAATATTACACGCAATTTTGACATGTACAAAAGTGAAAACTTTTTTGGAGGATTTAAACTTAATATTTAAATAGAATTACAAAAAAAATAAGATACCAAAAGATCCAGAAATCTTCCTGTTAAACAATATAAAAGACAAAGAATTAGGCCTAAAATTAGACAGGGCTCAGAAAAGATTAACTGTGATTGCACTTGCAGTAGCAAGAAAGTGCATAATGATAACTTGGAAAACAGAGGCAACCTTAAAATTACAACAATGGTACATAGAAATGAACAAGTATATTCCATTTGAAAAAATTACCTACAATCTAAAAGACAAATATACTTTATTTGAACAAATTTGGGAACCATACATAGAGTATATTAGAAACTGCCGATTTCAGACCTCCATCTCTGAAAGCTACAAGTATGAAAATAGTTAAATATGGAATTTTGGATGACACGATTTCTTTTCTTTTTTTTTCTTTTGTGTTCTTTTATTGTTTATTGATTTTTCTTCTTTCTTTTATTCTTGCTTTATGTTCTAGGGGGTGGGGAAGGTGGGGGCAGGTGGGAAAAAATAAAAATGCCACTGTGTATATTTTAATGATTAATGTTTGTATATATTGTTATTGAAATGGTTCATGGTGAAGTATTACATAAAAAATTATTTTTAAAAAATGTGTCATTTCCATAGTCTGAGTATGAGCAGGGGCTCACCCCTACCACCCGTGGATCTTTGTATGTCTGTAATCTTGTGACAGTACTCTCTCGCCCACCTCCAGTGCTCTAGGTAAAGATTTTTTATAAATGGAAGCCCAAATCAGGGTGAACTATGGACAGTCTTGTCCGCAGGTTGCAGCCAAACATTAATTCCGCTGGGGTGCGTTTTGTGGTAGAATGTGGTGTGTTTTTGTACCCCAAAAGGAAATCTGCAATCTTGTGAGTCCAGGAGGCGTTTAGAAGTTTCTTGGTTTCCATTGCCTTTTTGCAAGCACAAAGCATTCTGCCTCCCCATTAGTACTTGGGTGATAGGATGTTGACAAAATATGTCTGATATTGTTGTCACACATAAATTTCTTGAAAGGTAATGATGTAAACTGGGGTCCATTGTCCATGACCAATTCATGTGATAATCTGTATGTGGCAAACATGGCCCATAGATATTCAATTTTAGAATCAGTTTTGGTCTTTTTCATATGCAAAACTACTGGTCATTTGGAATGTGTGTCCACTGCTATAAGGAAAGTCTCTCCTATGAATGGCCCCGTGAAGTCTATGTGAATCCGATGCCAGGCTCTGGAAGGCCACTTCCATGGGTTGGCCTCAACATTTTTGGCTGAATTGGACTGATGTATTTTGCATTCTCTCACTGTTGTTTCAATATCTCTGTCTATTGATGGCCACCAAATATGTATTTGGGCCAGTGCTTTCATTCGTACCATTCCGGGATAGTTGTGATACAGCTCTGATAATGTGGTATTTTGCCATTTGCCCAGGATAATTGTGCGGATATCCCAAATAAACATCCTTTTCAACTGATAGTTCATGGCGACATGTGAAGTAACCTTTCAGCTCTTCTGGTATGACCTCAAATTCTAGTCATCCATTAAGGGTGAAGTATAAGACTTTGCTTACCATTCTCTCCTTTTGGGTTTATTTGCTGATCATCTGGGCTGTAATGGGCAGTTGTTGGAGTTGTTCTTGATTGATGGCTGCTGCTTCTGCTGTCCATGTAATAATTTCTTCCTTTTGTTCAGTTTCGGGTAGTGGTAAGGCATCCGCATGACTCTTGAGTGTTCCCGGTTTATGTTTTATCTCGTAGTTATATGTGACTAGTAGCATGGCTCATTTTTTAATTCTGGCTACAGCTAATATTGGTATCTTTTTGTGGGGGCCCAAATCAAACTTAGGGGTTTGTTGTCAGTGATTAGGATGAAAGTTCTTCCGTAGAGATATTGGTAGAATCTTTTTAACACCAAAAATTATTGCTAATCCTTTTTCCAGTTGTGCGTAATTGCATTCATTTGTAGTTAATGTCCATGAAGCACATTGGTTGCTCACCTTTCTCTGTGATTTGGGACAATACTGCTCCCAGTCCTACTGATGAACCATCAACGGCTAGAGTCACTTCCCTGTTTGGGTCATAGTGGTTCAGAACCTCATTTGTTGACATTAATATTTCTTTTTGTTGATTGATGGTTTTTAGTTTCCATATCCCAGTACCATTTTTGATCTTTCTTGAGTAAGTGGTTTAGGGGGCTGCATAGTGTGGAGATGTTAGGGATATATTTCTGATAGTGATTTATAAGTCCTAGAAATGACTGTAATTCTGACTTGTTGGTTGGATATGGGGCTTTGTGAACAGCTTCCGTGGCCGCCAGATCCATTCATACCCCCCTCGTCTATTGGAAATCCCAAGTATGTTACTGAGGGTAGCATGAAGTCACACTTATCCTGTTGTAGTCCCCTTAAGACTTTTTCAAGGTTTTGTAAGGTGTTCCATGTCATCTTGGCCCGTGATGATGATATCATCCAGGTAACATCCTGTAATGGAGGATTTAGACCCGCTTATGCAAGAAGAGATGCAATTGCATCAGAAGACATAATCTAAATTCCACCATGGGGCCCAGGGATGCAGTTGAATAGGAAGACATAATCTAATTTACACCATGAGGCCCAGGATGCATATGAATTAGTAAACACATCTAAATTCCACCATGAGGCCCAGAGATGCAGTTGTTTTTTGTTGGTCGCAGACTGTCAGGAGACCTTGAAGATAATTAAATCATTTATTCAAAGAGATAAGCTATGGGTAAACAATTTTTTGGGTGATATAAGCTATGGTCCCACTGCTGAAGTGGAGACTCTCTGAGGGGTGGAAACGTCTCTCAGCAAGAAGAAGAACTTCTAGAGTTCAGCTAACGTCCTGGTCGGGGGAGGTGGAGAAGCTGCTACCGGCGCCCCGACAACAAGTGTGTGGTTATTGCCTCGCTTCGGCAGTTGGGACCAGTCCAGGTGTTGATAAGTATAATTGGGAAGGGCTTGCATATTGTAGTTTGAAATCAGCTTTTGAATTTGTAATAAACATTTGTATAAACTGAACTGCTCTCAGTGTGGGTGTCTATTTTCTTTCGGTAGTTCAAAGACTGTGACCAATCTAAAATGAACAAAGTGAGAGGTATAAGTTTACCCAGGACAATTGGCGCTGCGAGCAGGATTGGTCTCGAGATGTTTTGCCGAAAGAAAGAGATGAGCCCTGAGCAGTTCTTGATTCCGGGATGGACTTCCAAAGACGACGGGTTTGGCATGTTGGCCAATACCCTGTCTTTGTCGGGACCACCCATTAGTTGGGATGAGAAGTTAGACCCATCAAGTGCCCCTCTGGGAGAGCAGGTTGCCACTCTCCTTCGAGAAAGTAAATTTCCTGTTAAAAAGGGGATGCTGACGGACAGTTTTTGGCTGCTGGCCACAGCCTTATGCCGCCCTGATCAGCGTGAAGCAGAATCAGTTCAGCGAGAAGTAGAATCTCAGCACAAGAGAGAGCAACTAGAGGAGGAGCTAGAAGCCCTGCGACAACACTCTTTCATAATGAGCGAGATTGTTCGCACCAGTCAGGACCAAGCCAAAGAATGGGATGATAAGCATGTCCAAACGAACTGGCATAATATTAAACTCCGGCAGCAGCTCTATGCAGATAAAGAAAGGCATGGGGTAGAACCTGATCCACATCATATTCATGCCATGATAAGGAATGGCGACGATCCTGATGTAATTGATGAATGGGATGGGAATATCTGGAATGATGACCATGGTAATAATGCAGATACTCCTCAGCATGTGCCTAACATACTACCCTCTCCACCCGCTGTTCACACCCACCCTGTAAGGCAGCGGATTTTCTAAACAGACGGAGAGGGAGAGGGGCGGAATGTAACTGACGAGATTGAAGACGTATATGATCCCCTGATCTCACTAGAGGACCCAGGGGAAGGTATCCGAACCCCTGCTTATGCTCAATGTCCCACCCCCTCTTTGGGAAGGCCTAGGCCTCATCCCGTCCACTGGGCAAAGGACCCTGTGGGCCAAAGTGGGAGCAGAGGTCAAGAGCAGTCAATGATCCATGACTTCTCTGTAAAAGAGCTGGCTGCCATTGGAGATCGATTTAGGCAAAAGGCAGGAGAAACTCTGGCAGCCTGGCTCCTGCGTGTTTGGGAGCAAGGAGGGGGTAATGTATATTTAACCCCTGAGGAATTGTTTGGATTAGGAACATTGACTACTGATATCCGGGACACTGCTGAGCTGCGGGGTAGAGGAAGAGAAGTGGATTACTTACTTGCCACTCTAGGGGATGCCCTGCTACGAGTATACCCTTCACCAGTAGATTGGGATTTACATTTGCAGAACAATTGGGGCACCCCAGAGGAGGGTATAGCAGTAATTCGTCAACAGGCCCTGGCATCTGCCTTGTATGCAGGGCGTTTGAGGCTGTGGGTACATGGGGGGAGCCCTGATGAAGAGATATTCATGGTCAGAATGCATACCCATATAACCATATAACCATATACAGCACAGAACAGGCCAGTTTGGCCCTACTAGTCCATGACGGAACAAATCTCCACCCTCCTAGTCCCACTGACCAACACCTGGAACATACCCCTCCAATCCTCTCCCCTCCATGTAATTATCCAGTCTTTCCTTAAATGTAAATAACGTCCTTGCTTCAACCACCTCTGCCGGAAGCTTATTCCAAATCCCAACTACCCTTTGCATGAAGAAATTTCCCCTCATGTTCCCCTTATAATTTTCCCCCTGCAATCTCAAACCATGGCCTCTGGTTTGAATATCCCCCACTCTTAATTGAAAAAGCCTATCCACGTTGACTCTCTCTGTCCCTTTTAAAATCCTGAACAGCTCCATCAAATCCCCCCTCAATCTTCTGCACTCCAGAGAAAAAAGCCCCAGGCTGGTCAACCTTTCTCTGTAACTCAAACCCTGACATCCTGTCAACATTCTCGTGAACCTTCTCTGCACTCTCTCTATTTTGTTTATATCCTTCCTATAATTCGGTGACCAAAACTGCACACAGTATTCCAAACTTGGCCTCACCAATGCCTTGTACAATTTCAACATAACATCCCAACTCTTGAATTCAATACTCCAATTTATGAAGGCCAACATTCCAAATGCCTTCTTCACCACTCTACTTTGAGGGTACTATTTACCATAACTCCTAAATCCCTTTGTTGCTCTGCACTCCTCAATTGTCTACCATTCAATGTTTATGACCTATTTAGATTTGCCTTTCCAAAATGCAACACTTCACACTTATCTGTATTAAATTCTATCAGCCATTTCTCAGCCCACTCCTCTAGCTTTCCTATATCTCTTTTTAAGGTACGGTAATGTTCCTCACTGTCCACAATACCACCAATCTTTGTATCATCTGCAAACTTACTTATCCAATTTACCACCCCTTCTTCCAGATCATTAATATATATAACAAACAATAGTTGTAGTTTGAAATCAGCTTTTGAATTTGTAATAAACATTTGTACAAACTGAACTGCTCTCGGTGTGGGTGTCTATTTTCTTTCGGTAGCTCAAACACTGTGACCAATCTAAAACGAACAAAGTGAGAGATACAAGTTTACCCAGGACACATCCTACTGAGATTCCATGTACAGGTACACAATCCTTTATCAGGACATCTAAAATCCGGAAAGCTCCAAAATCTGGCAAGAGAGAGATGGCAGCATGAGTTGGGTGGGGGAGGGGAGAGACCGGCAGTGTGAATTGGGTGGGTGAGGGGAGAAGACCAGCAGCACGAGTTGGGCGGGTGAGAGGGAAGAATGGCAGCATGAGTTGGGCAGGTGAAGGGGTGAGAATGGCAGCGCGAGTCGGGCAGGTGAGGGTAGGGGAGACGGCAGCATAACTGGAAGGGTGTGGGGGTGGATACAGCAGCACAATTCGGGTGAGCTTAAATCTAGCTTTCCGAAATCCAGAAAAATCTGAAATTCGGAACACACTGTCCCCCAAGGCTTCCGGATAAAGGATTGTAGTAATTTGTCCATTATAGCTTGAAAAATTGCAGGTGCTGTTGAAATTCCATATGCATGCGTGTATCGGTGAACAGTCCCAGGTGGGTATTGATTCTTTATCCAACTCTATTTGTTTGTATGCCTGTGACAAATCTAATTTTGTGAACTTTTGCCCTTGATTTAGTGCTTGGAATAATTCTTCTGCTTTGGGCATGGGGTGTTCTGGTATTTTTAGTGCCTGATTGATGGTGATTTTGTATTTGCCACAAATGTGAATCTCACCGTTTGCTTTCCGTACAGGTACACTGGGCACTGCCCAATCACTGTATTCTATTGGTTCTAATACGCCTTCATCTTTTAATCTATAAATTTTTCATTTCATTGCAAATGGAACTGTTCTGGCTTTGATGAACTTTTGTTCTCCGTTCTCTTTTACTTGCAGTTTGGCTTGAATCCCTTTGATCTTTCCTTGTTGGAAAACCACTGCGTGGTTATTGAGAATTTGGTTGAATTCTGGATGGGTGTTGTCTTCGTGGTTTATACTCAATATTCAACTGATTTCCAGCCAGTCCAGGGAAATGTGTTGTAGCCAGTTTCTTCTTAAAATCGCTGGTCCCTGGGTATCTACGATGTAGAGAGATGATATTTTTGGTTGTTGTTGCTTGTATTGTACCTTGACTGTACATTTTCCAAACACTTTGGCTTTGTCTGCAGTAACAGATCTCAGTAATTACTCCAGTTGTTTTCACTACAAGGTGTGGTAGCAAATGTTGCTTTAAATATAATGGCATTGGAGACCCTTTAGCCTCTGTGTCGAACTCCATTCTTACAGGTTGGTTGTTTATTTTCAGGTGAATATAGATTCCTGTGCTTTTTCCCTTTATCTCTTGGATGTGTAAGACTTCAGCTGTTGTTTTGTTGTCCTCAGAGGAGTTGCTATCCTTGTTGCTAGGGCTGCTCTCTCTCTCTCTCTCTCTCTCTCTCTCTCTCTCTCTCTCTGCCGGTGTTTTGACCTCGGCTGGGTGCTTACCACCTGCATTTTACTGTTTCTTTAATTGGTGGACATCTAGCACCTTTGATATGTCCTTTTTTGTTGCATATTTTGAAGTTTTTTTTTCGAAATTTATTTATAGTATCTCCATACGTTCATTTCAAATTGACTTAGTATAATATTACATAATAGATACTAAATAATTTTCAAATTTTCACCCCCCCCACCTCCCCTAACCCCTTAGGAAACCACCTTGTGGTGGTTAATTCCCAAAAACCCAAATGGGTGTGGTATAAACCACAAGTGGCATATGACTTTCGGGAGCAGAAGTACTACTCCCTCCCCCCACCCCCCAGGCAGACAAAATACACGTATAAACCGAAAAATCATCATTTCTTATATCCATAAAACCCCGGTCCATCAATTTAACCAATCTTATTCATAAACTCTTTTTTAAAAAAATCCAAACTTGATATTAAATTTTGCACCCTTTCCACCCTCCCAACACTGAGTTAAACATTGTTTACAATCAATAAAAGTTTTTTTTTTTTTTCAAGTCTTCCTGAATTTCATCCACTGAATTAAAACACCTCTGAACATCCCAGTTCAACACCGAATCTTCCATTCTTCTCAGTCTCAAGTTGAATTTGTAGCTTACTTTCAAAAAAAGTTTTTTTCAAATCTTTTAAAATTTTCTTGAACATAATTCCTTCGGTCTTGATCTTCTAAAGCATCAATGTTATTCATAAGTTCTTTCTTCTGTGTTTCCCAATTTAATACCAAATTTTCCACTTTGTCAATCTTCTCAATGTTAAGTTGAAATTATTGTTTATTTTCAAGAAAAACTTATTCAAAATTTTTAACTCTTCTTGGACATTGCTCCCTCGACTTTAATTTTATAAATCATCAATCTTGTTCATAGTTTGTTTATCTTCAGAAAATATTTCAAATATTTCAAATCAACATTCGTCGCCATCTTTCAAAAAGGAGTCCGAAATCAACTTTAATAAGTTCTGTTCTTGAGAAAATTCCAGCACCAACTCCGGCTCTGTCTGGGCAAATAGGTCAAATTTCTTCCAAAGTCAAAGAATGTAATTTTGTTCTGTATTTATAGATAATAAATTCATCCTTCCGATATTCCATCCAAAAAAAATCACTAATAAACTTTAATGTTATCTGGATTTTTAAAACTCACGGACAACCAATGCCAATTACTGCAATTTATCTTCATAAAACATTTCAAATCAATATTCATCACCATCTTTCAAAGGGGTGTCCAAGACCAGCTTATCCGACAGTCCAATTAATGAGCTCCGTTCTTAAGAAAATTCCAGCCTTGACTCCGTGGTTCTGTCTGGGCAAGTAGGCCGAGTTTCTTCCAAAGTCGGAGAGTGTAGTTTTGTTCTGTATTTGAACTCTATTTTCCTTAATCTTTGTTGCCATTTTAAACATCTTTCAGAGGGGTGTCCAAGGCCAGCTTATCCGACAGTCCAATTAATGAGCTCCGTTCTTAAGAAAATTCCAGCCTTGACTCCGTGGTTCTGTCTGGGCAAGTAGGCCGAGTTTCTTCCAAAGTCGGAGAGTGTAGTTTTGTTCTGTATTTGAACTCTATTTTCCTTAATCTTTGTTGCCATTTTAAACTAAAAACAATTGATAAACAAAACAAAGACTTTTAACAGAAAAGAAATATTCTTAAAACGGGTATTTATATAACTGCCTGGGGGAGATCGGGAATGCACGTCCGCTCCCTACGCCATTTTGCCCTGCCCCCCATATTTTGAAATTTTGATGAAACAGTTATTTCCCACAACGGAAGCACTGTTGGCGAGAAAACCTCCCAACCAGAAGGTCTTGTTGGCCCACATCCAAAATTTTGTCTCCCATTTCTGAGCTCCAGGCAAGAGTTACTTCATTGTCAATTGCCAGTTATTCCTGCTTTGCCTGAGATTCTGCCAACCCCATCACCAATCTGTCTCATTGTGTTTGGGTTAGAAACTGTTCAAAATGACAGTGCTTGGACAGTTTACGCAACGCTGCCAGGTATTCACTTACAGTCTCCCTGGCATTTGTTTCCTTTCATAGAATCATTGCCACTCTGCCATAATTGGTGGTCTGAGGCTCAAGTGGTTCCCAGTGCTGTGCATAAATTGGTTTATGTCTTCGTCCCTGGGTCCTCTAGGGCCAGCAAGGTTTTAAGGAGATCAAATGTTTTGCTGCCCATTATACTGAGGAAGGGGGGGACATTTTTAGTTTACCAGGGTTTTATTAATATTATGGGCTACCCAGTAGTGGTTAAACCATTCTATGTAATTACCTCAACTTTCATCTGCTTCATTGAATTCTCTGAACTTTCCCTCCACCATCTTGGCTCACTTTTACTTTGATCTTTTGGAGGGAACTCATGGAGCTTGTTAGGTAGTCACCTTTTACCTTTATCCTTTTGTTTTCTTCTCCCAGTTGGTGCATGGAGCACCCATAGGTTTTGTTTCATCCTACTTGCATGCACTTATGCAATTAGGACTCAGAGACGTGGTGCTTTTCTCATTCTTTAGTATCATCAGACTAACATGGCTACTGATATACAGATATATATGGAGGGGTGACATCTTGACGTAGGCATCATGATTACAGCAGGGTGGGCTTATACCCAAAGCAACCCATTCCCTTTTTAATTTTTGATGTTCTTTCTCAGTTGAATGAGTCTCTTCCAAAAAAGCAATATCTACTCTCAACTTTTTAATATAAGCTAAAACCCTCTTAATTGGATTATTGCGGCCATTCACGGTATAAGTCACAAAATTCAAATTATTGACAGCCATATTATATATCTAAAAATACACAACCCTTGCCATCCGTCCCGGAAGGTCTCAGCTCCACAGCAGTTTCTAAAAGTAAATAGCATCTCCTAATAAAGAAAAGAAAGAAACCCCTAAAAAAGAAAAAAAAAGTACTGACAAAAACAATCAGTACTACCTCCCTCTATGAACAGGAGGCAGCCTTCGCCACTAAGTGGGATGCGACTTTGGAAGGAAAGGACAAAAAGTCTGTCCCCCATACCTGGACAGAATATAAAAAATAATATACTTATCAGTCTATCAAGTATGATGAGCTTTTTCAAGATCTTTATTCATTTGATCAATCATCAATCTCAGTCAATTCTTGACGCTCCAACATTTGAGATCCATCTCGTAACTTATCTTGACTCAATTTAGATTGTTGAAGAGGATAACTTTGATTTCCCTCTTTATTATTAGGCAATGAGTTAGCAAACATCAAAGCTTCATCTTCATCAGTAAAAAAACTGTAAATTCTTTCCTTCTCTTAACAATGGTTTGACTCAAATCTGCATTAAAAAATATCCTATTTTGCCCAATCATTAAAAAGGACCTTGTTGTTTTCTAGCATTTTGGACTGTTAATCTTAATATAATTTCTTTGTCTTGATAAGGGAGTCATCTAATTAAGATAGAGTGTGGTGTCTGTCCTGGAAACGGTTTCTTTCTAATAGCTCTATGAGCTCGATCCAGTTCCAATCCATTAGGAAAACTTTAAGGACCTAAAACTTCAGGTAGCCATCTTTGAAAAATCTGTACTGGATTAGGATCTTCCAAATCTTCAGGCAGCCCAACAATTTTAACATTGTTCCTATGACTTTGATTCTCCAATACATCAATTTTTTGTAAAAGATCTTTCCTTTGGAAAGGAATCTTCCAATTTATTAATTGTATCTTTACATTGTTCTACATCAAGATGAAAATCCTGAAAATTTTCTTCAATTTTTTGAATTTTAACTTTTGTCTTATCCACAGCTTTAGCAATTTTTCCATATCAGTCTTAATGGTAGTCATTTCATCTTTAATACATTCAAATTGAGTCTTGACAGATACAAATTCTTGATTCATTTGATTAGATAATGATTGAATTTGTTGCAAAATCAAAGTAAATTGACTTGAAGGATCTACAGAATGTAGAGTAATTTGAGAGGTTTGAAATTTACCTTCTTGAGTAACTTGTTGAAGTTGGGGCCTATCTTCACGATGTATCAATTCCTCTCTCTCTCTAATTCTTCTGAAGGCTCCTCTTCTTCTGTTCTTATTTCTTTTTCTGATGAAGTGATAGTTTGTTTGACTTGTCTACAGGCCTTTTGTTTTGCCTTGGTCTGACTAGCGACGCTAGCCAACAAGTGCTCTACAGGGTCGGTAGTTTGATACCAAACAGCTGTTTCAGTAGCACACTTTCATCGAACCCCCGCGCATGCACAGTTGCTCCTGCAACGACAATTCAGGAAATCTCTTCCTCACTCCAGCGCCATCTTCATCGGCTCCCTGGGGAAGTGGCGCTGGAGTAACATGGATTTTAGCTGTTGACTGTCGGGTTGTCTTCGGAGGGAGAGGAAACAAGTCGGCAGGATTCATCACCAAGGTAGGCCCCATTTCTTCAATCATACTGACCTCTTTAGTAGTTGTTTTTTTTTCACAGCTTGAGCTTTAGGTATTTTCATAGCCATTGTTAGTCATGTTTAAGAAAAGTTTTAATATCACTAATTTTTTAAACAAGCTTTTCTGGTGCCGGTGGGTGGAGGGAGGGGTTGATGTGCCTGTGAGAGAGCATAGGATAGTGTGGAAATAAGACATAGGAGGTGATGAGATGGAAGTTTATTGTCATATACATAAATACAATGTACAGATGCACTGATATTGCAATTCCCTGCAGTCAGGACAGACCCAATGGACCAAATGGCCTCCTATGATGTAACTAATTAATTATTTCTGGGATCATACTGTGCCTAAATTGGCTGCAAAAGCACCCACACTTCCAGCATACCTCATTTACAAGTTAGGCGATTTTGAGGTTGTGAAAGATGCACTGGCATTTTTAAAAATCTCGTTACTGAATAGTCCAGAAACAATGCTCCCACACTACAAGTTCCCTAGGGTATTTCCCATGAAGCATTGAAGTTACTGCATTCTTCTTACATTGGTTGTAATCTAGCAGCATGTATTTGTTTTGTGAGGATGGAGAAGTTAAGCCACATTTTGTAATCATGAGCTTCACTGTGTTGGGTTGGTGCTGTGGCGTGGAACTGGTCTGGTTCTTAGATTAAAGCAGTACACACATCATCCAATAATGTGATTACTCCTCCATTAAGTGGTGGCCGGGGACACATTAGAGGGCTTGTGGCATTTACAGTCAGCAAAAGAAATTCACGAGGATCCATGCACAATACAGTGCTATCCTTACAGCCAGCAAGCAAGCGGCATGCATTTGCAAAGGGGCAGACTTCTACACTGAACTTTAAAGAATTTCATTTTGAGAGCCCTTTAACAATCTCTCCATGCCCCAGAGTATTTTTACTGCCAATAAAATGATTTATTGTTCACATTCCTTTAATTCAGCAAGCAATTCAAACATGGCAAGATCCCACAAACAAGAGTGCGTTAACAATGAGGACTGGATTGTTTGGTGCTAGGTGTGGTAAATATTGGACTGCAGGATTGGAAGATGATCCCTGCCCTTCAAAGAGTGTCACAGACATCCTTTGCACCTGGCAGTGATCCTCATTTGGAGACATTACCCCGGCAAGGATCTTCACCTGGAGACTACCTGTAGCATGGATCCTGATCTGGAGATGCTACCTGTGGCAGGGATCCTCACCTGGAGACATTATGTGTGGCAGGGATGCACTGTTTCAGCTCCACACTGGAAAATCTGGATTTTTTTCTGGGAATATTTTTGCACAGTCAGTAACTGATCAGGAGTTGTACCCATTCTCGCTGAGTAACAAAAGTTCCTCTGAAAGTTGTTTGGAATTCTGAACCTTCTCTACCTCTTACACTGACTATAACCCATTTAGAAACATAGAAATATAGAAACATAGAAAATAGATGTAGGAGTAGGCCATTTGGCCCTTCAAGCCTACACCGCCATTCATTATGATCATGGCTGATCAGTACCCGGTTCCTGCCTTCTCCCCATACCCCCAATCCCCTTGGTCACAAGGGCCAAATCTAACCTACACTAAAATATTGACAGGGAACCAGCCTCAACTACTTCCTGTGGCAAAGAATTCCACACATTTACCACTCTCTGAGAGAAGAAATTTTTCCTCATCTCAGTCCTAAAAAACTTCCCCCTTATCCTTAAACCCTGATTCTGGTTCTGAGGGAGAGGGAATCAAGACTGAAAGGGTGTGAGAACGATGGCCTGGAATAAGGATGTTACAGTACTGTGTATGCATGTGTGTGTTCAAACTATGCCTGTGCTTCAAGTGAGACAAATGTAATGTCTCCTGAGTCATGCAGTCATGTCTGTGCGTGTGCGTGCATGTTTAAGTCCGTATTGCAGTGCGGTCTGCAGGGGTTTTGGATGCCCTCTTGTCACTGGACCAAGAGCTTGCACTGTCACTTGTCATGCTGCTGGCTTGCAATGTCTCTACACATTGAAAGAATTCATACAGGGCATCTCCTCCTCCCTAGAGTTTGAGCAGAGGAAACTCAACCTCAAGTGATTGCCTTAGAAGATTTGCAATTTCAATTTTATTTTGTATTTACCTTTTTCTATTTGATACAGAAGTCCCAATGATACAAATAAATCTCTGCCCCCTCTTCTGCCCCTGTACCTAGCCCACAGCAGCAGTGCCTCCCTGAGAAAAATAGGCACCATTAATGCTTTAAACAATGAGCTTCAAACAGCTTCCAAGCCCCTTGCAGAAAAACAAGATCCTGGAATCTTGAGCAAGGAAAGAGAAGCTGGAGGGTCTCAACAGGTCAAGCAGCACCTGTAGAGAGAGATGGACGGTTATGTTTTAGGCTGGGAACCTTTATCAAGACTAAAACAAGGAGGGGTGATATCAGGCATATGAAAGAGAAAAGAGGGTCCAAGTTGTGACAGGATACTGGACAGAAGGAGCAAGAGGCAGAGAGACAGGTAGAGGGATAGACCAATGGGAACTGGGTGGGGATCACTTTCAAGCCCCATTGTGTTTCTGCAACATGCCACAAACTCCATTCCAGTTACAATTCAATATGTCCAAATGGATGTCAGAGCTCGTGGTCGGCTGGGGCAGTGTTGGATGTGCCGTGATTGGCAGCAGCAGGTTCTCAGTGGTGAATGATCCATTGGACTTGAGTGGAGAGTGGGTTCCAGAAAATTTTGGTCTGACTGAGATAAACCAATCACTGCGCTGTCAGCACTCAAATAAACTGTGATAGGTCCCACTGGGAAAAATCCCCTCAAAGTCCAACAGCCCAGACTCCTGAAAAATGAAAGTTAAAGAATAATCCCATTGTTAACATGGACCCAGCCACTGCTCAGTCCAGGAGAAAAGGTTGTAGGCTCATGTTGTTCCTGGCTAGAGCACAAAGCTTGGGACTGAAGCTCCAGTGCAGAGCTGAGGGAGTGCCACATTGTTGAGGGAGCTTGATCAGATATGATATTAAGTCCAGCCCCGACCCCATCCCTCTGTTAGACAGAAACAAGCCTGTGGCACTACTTCCATTGGAGCTGTCCTGGAGCCCCAGTCAATATCCACCCATGGTACACCAAACAGTTATTAGATCAATATCACCTTGCATCCCTCTCCTCCATTGACTCAATCAACAACTCCTGCTGCCTTGAAAAATACTCATCCCACCTTGGTCACTCTCTCTTCACCCCCTTTCCATTAGGAAGAGATTTGTGACTGTGATATCACTCACAACCAAATTGAGACCAGAACTAGAGGATGAACCTCAAGATTTGAGGGAGATTTAGGATTGAGATGAGGAGGAATTGCTTCACCCAGAGAAGAATGAATCTGTTGAATTCCCTGCCCAAAGAAGCATTAGAAGCAGCCAAGTCAAGTTTATTATCTGATTGTACAAGTACAATCCAACCAAACAACATTCTCCGGTCCACGGGGCAAAAACATGCAGACATAACACACATACAAACAATTAATACATACACAGGACAAATAATATATCTATAAAAATACATAAATAAATGTTTATTTTATAAATAAACAAATAAGAGTCTTGGTTGGTTGGTGTGAGCAGTTTTTTGGGTCGTTCTGCATTCTCACTGCCTGTGGGAAAAAGCTGTTCCTTAGCCTAGTGGTGCTGGCTCTGAGACTCCTGTATCTCTTTGATGGGAGCTGCTGAAAGATGCTATGTTGGTCTTGTGTCTTGGTGTGAGCTTGCAGGCGCCTCAGATTGAAGAGACTGCCATCCGTGTGGTACCAGATGTAAACAGCATCTTCATTGTTGAGGTCTTTCATGGCTTGTTTCAGCATCATGCTGAAGAAGATGGTAAAGAGGGTTGGTGCGAGGACGTAGCCTTGCTTCACGCCGTTGTCAATGGAGAAGGGTTCAGAGAGCTCATTGCTGTATCTGACCTGACCTTGTTGGTTTTCGTGCAGAAACGCACGCACCATATCACGAGATTTTCCACCTCTTCTCTGTAGTGCGACTCATCATTGTTGCTGACGCAGTCATGAGTCAGTAGTGTGAACAGGAGTGAGCTGAGCACACAGCCCTGAGGTGCGCCAGTGCTCAGCATGTTAGTGCTATCGACCCGAACAGACTCTCTGTTAGGATGTCCAGGACTGGTTACAGAGAGGGGCATTGAGTCCCAGCGAGGACAGCTTCTCCACCTAATTGTGTCTTACACCTAACTTGTCTTACATGGACTTGAGACACAGTTAGAGATTTTTGCACAGTAGGGGATTAAGGGTTATGGGGAGCAGGTGGAGAAGTGGAGCTGAGTCCACTGCCAGATTAGCCATGGACCAGATGGCCAACTCCGCTTCTTTTTTTGTTTGTTTTCAGGATCAAGGACAGTTTCTTTCCCCCATTATCATCTCCAGAATGAACCCCAAAATAGTTAAATGATGGTGCCTTTGCTCCATAGCAGCTCTCTGTAACTGCACTTCTGAACTTTGTCTGCTTGTTGTACCATGTAAGGAATGTCCACTACTCCCAAAATAACCTCTAGCTGCATCTTAGTACACAGGACAATAAACTTGAACTTGAAGGAACTTGTCATGTACAAACCAGCTGTAGAGTTATGTATCTTTACCGTTGATATATAAAATACAGCGCTGTCTCCGCTCCATCCTCAACATTCATTGGAATGACTTCATCACCAACATCGAAGTACTCGAGCCGGCAGAGTCCGCAAGCATCGAATCCACGCTGCTGAAGACCCAACTGCGCTGGGTGGGTCACGTCTCCAGAATGGAGGACCATCGCCTTCCCAAGATCGTGTTCTATGGCGAGCTCTCCACTGGCCACCGAGACAGAGGTGCACCAAAGAAGAGGTGCAAGGACTTCTTAAAGAAATCTCTTGGGGGCTGCCCCATTGACCACCGTCAGTGGGCTGATCTCGCCTCCAACCGTGCATCTTGGCGCCTCACAGTTCGGCGGGCAGCAACCTCCTTTGAAGAAGACCGCAGAGCCCACCTCACTGACAAAAGACAAAGGAGGAAAAACCCAACAACCAACCCCAACCCACCAATTTTCCCCTGCAACCGTGCCTGCCTGTCCCGCATCGGACTTGTCAGTCACCAACGAGCCTGCAGCAGACGTGGATGTACCCCTCCATAAATCTTCGTCCGCGAAGCCAAGCCAAAGAATAAAAGAAAAATAAAATACAGTTTGACCTGCTGAGTTTCTCCAGCCTTGTTTTTACTTCAACCAAGGTGTCTGCAAACTTTTCTGTTTTACTTCTGAGCTGCAGAGTTCCACATGTAACAGAAAAGAGAGAATCCTGCAAAAGTGCTTAGTTGGCTTCTATGGATTTTGAAGTGCAGATTTAAAATGCAAATTTTCTTTGCACGTGCAATTCTCACTATTGTCACTCGCTTCTGGTAGAATTGTCATTTTGATAGCTGCATGCGCGAAATCAGAAGCAGCCAATGATGTGCTTTTAACTTGCATTCAGTTACACAGACGACACCCTCTCTCTGGCATTGCACGCTTGGCATGACACGTCATGGCTTCTCTCTGCATCATCTCGCTGCCTGTCCGAGCCGCGGTGCTGAAGCTGGCGCCCGTTGTGCACCGGCTGCTGCACGCCAGCGGCTGCAGGTAAGGCAACACCTGGCCGGCAGGTAGGTGACGCGGCGGCCCCGCGGGAACGTGGCAGACCCCAGGTGCGCGCGCCCCGAGCACCGGGCGGCACAGAGCCTGCAGCAAACAAGAGATGGAACTGCGGCGGCAGCAAGAGAACTGGGAGACCGCAACGTTAATTCAGCATTGCGGATATGAATAAAAATAGTTTTCCTTTCGCAAAACAAACAGCCAATTCGAAATATAATTTTATTGCTGACTGCAAACATCTCTGGGATTAGCTGGGTTTGCAGGTGGATTTAGTGGTGGGATTTTATTTTTGCAAATGTCAGGCAAAAGCTTTCGTGACTTGGGATGGTGAGTCACGACATCTGGTGGCGAGTTTAAATGCGGTAGACTTTTTAGTGATAGAAGATGTTCACGTTATGATCAGTCTCCAGGGCTGCTGCATCTGCACTCTAAATCTGGCCAAAGGCTTTTTTTTTAAAGTTGGCAAAACCAAACAGCAATATTGTAAAAAGTGACTCAAATTTTTGGGACATTTTTACCCAAAGCACATGAGAGGAATATATTGGGTGAGTGGACAAAATCATGAAGTGAACGCACAGAGTCTTTTGTCCAATGCAGAGTTACCAGAGGGCATACTGTAGGTTCAAGGTAAAGGGCGGGGAATGGGGTGGGGGGGGGGGGGGAAGGAGATTTAACAGGAACCTGAGGGAGAACTTTCTTTATAAAGAGGGTGGTGGGTGTTTGGAATGGTCTGCCGGAGGATATGTTTGTGCCGGGTAGTGTTTAGACATATATGGGTTGGATGGGCTCAGAGGGATATGGGACTACACTGTGGGTGGGATATTTTGGTTGGCATGGGCAAGTTGGGCAAAGGACCTGTTTCCATGATGTGCGATTCTATACTAATGCAGTAAGCGATTTGAAATGCTGAACATTTGGTGAAGGTCAGTGCTGGGTGGAAAACAGTATTTTCCACTGTGAAAGGCAGAGAAGAGGAACTTTCCTTTGGAACCCATGGGGGAGGAGATGGTATTTCTTTCTGTATTAGTGCTGGGCAGCAGAACTTTCATTAGTGCCACCCCTCATGCTGCATGACCCCACTGTGATCCTGAGATTGAGTGCTTGAGTTAGTTAACTCACCAATGGGAGCACACAGCACTGGTCCTGATATAGAAATGATCACAGAATCTGATCGAGAGATGGAGCTGGTCTGATTATCTGGTCCTGATGTGGAACTGATCACACTGTTTGGTTCTAATGTGGAGCTGATCTGATTATCTGATCCTGATGTGGAAATGGTCACGTTGTTTAGTTCTAATGTGGAGCTGGTCATGCAGTCTAGTCCTGATGTGGAACTGGTCTGAAATATTCACTGGCTCTGACAGCTTGCATTCTTGTTTCCCACAGCCATCAGGCTCCTGAATGAACCCCACAACAGTTCTCTCACACTACTCTTGGTTGGTACTAATCGATCTTCCTTTTCATTGCAATTCTATGCTATTTACATGGCTGTATGTAATTTTAAATTATTTTGCATTTTAATTTAGAGATACAGCATGATAACAGGTCCCTCCAGCCTGTGACTTAATTGCCCAAATACACCCATGTGACCAATTAACCTTCCATCTCCGTCATTTTGGAGGGTGGAAGGAAACTGGGGCCCCAGAGGAAACCCAATGGGAGAATATACAAACTCCATATAGACAGTGGCAGATATGAACCTGGATCGCTGGCACTATAATAGCATTGGACTAACCACTACACCGTAAATGCTAGAGATAAACTGTTAAAACGTTCGCAGAAGTCTAACCCTTCTCACTGTACTAGTTATTTTGTGTCAACAGACAGGATATAGGCAAGATGCAGAGTTGGATGGAGATGTGGCATGTGGAGTTCAATCCAGATAAGTGTGAAGTGATGACTTTGGAAGGTCAAATTTAGAGACAGAGTACATAGTTAATGGCAGGATACTTAACAGTGTGGATCTTGAGTTGAAGAGTTATGAGATAATGAAACTCTGGTTAGACGACATTGTGTTTAGTTCTGGTAGCCTCATTACAGGAAGGATGTTGATGCTTTAAAGCAGGTGCAGAGGAGATTAACCAGGATGTTGGCTGGATTAGAATCATGTCCATATGAAGCAAGGTTGAAAGAGCTTTTCTCTTTGTCAAGATGAAGGGTGAGAAGTGACTTATAAGAGTATCAGGGCATGGATAGAGTGGACATCCAGCAACTTTTATCTGGGGTGACAACAGCAAATAGCAGAGGACACCTGTTTAAGGTGAGTGGAGGAAAGTTTAGGGGAGACATCAGAGGTAAGTATTTTATAGAGTAGTGGGTGTCTGGAAGGCATTGCCAGGGGTGGTGGTGGAAGCTGGTACACTAGGGACATTCAAGACTCTTAAATAGGCACATGGATGTAAGAGGGTATGGGCATGAGGGATGGAAGGATTAGATTGTTGTGAAATACGTTTCCATAGGTCAGCACAGTGCCTTGGGCTGGTGTCTGTTCTTTGCTCTGTTCTATGTTCTTACCTTAAACTTTGTCGTCATGCAGGAGGCCGTGGTCATCTCGGGAAGAGTGCTGGCCAAGCAGATCCGTGAAGAGGTGCGGAGAGATCTGGAAGAATGGGTGTCTCTCGGCAACGTGCGACCTCAACTTAGCGTTGTGCTGGTGGGCAATGATCCTGGCAGCCAGTCTTATGTGAAGAATAAAACCAAGGCTGCTGCTTCAGTAGGTGAGGACAGGTATTACCCTCTACACCTGAACCCCTGACCTCTCCTCAAGAATGGCCCACACCTGAACACCTATACAACTCTTCTCCTTTTATCAGTAGAATTGGAAACATTTATCAGGCCAGGTGGCATTTGTGAGAGAAACGTTTCAGGCTGATATCCTTTCATTGACCTGAAATGTTAACTCTTTCTCTCTCTTCAGACACCTCTTGACCTGCTGAGTGCTTTCCACCATTTTCTGGTTTTATTTCAGATTTCCAGCATCTGCATTTATTCTTTTGATTACGCTGTAGTTCAGAAGCCTTGTGCTCCCATGTCTGTGATTCTAGTTCCAGACCAGAGGATTGAGGACAAAATGTTTGGCTACCCATTCACAACTGTATTAAGGAGATGCTGTACTCTGAGGGGGCAGTTGCTACCACAAAAACTTGCTATGCACATTGGTTCCCAAGGTCTTTATTGGCGGAAACAGTTTCTGGGAGTCCTGAGGGATTATGGAAATACACATCTTGGTCTGATTTATTCTCTTTCATTCAAAACAGTTGCAAAAACCAAGCTGGTGTTGAGAGAGGCCAATTCTGACGAGACTCAAAACATATCTATGATTGTTTGTTAAATAATTAAATAATCTTTGCTGTAGGAAATAGCCCGGACAACTTGCGCTATATATGTCTGTAATCCTCCATTGTTTACATCTCCTGTACCTATTTGAAGGTGTCCTTATTTTCACAGCACTCACAGCAGCAGATATTCTGGTGTCAGTGTCATCAATGGAGTGGTTTCTCTGCAACTCTGAATGTTGGGTAAAGAGCTCACCATTCCACAGATTACTTACCTCATCTATGTCTTCCATGATTTTGTATACCTCTCAGCCTCTTATGCTCTGGGGAGAAAATTCCCAACCTACCCATCACTCCTGAGAACTCAGTCCCAGTGACATCCTATCTCCTTTGTACCTCCTTTATAGCTCAAATCCTTCTAGCTGTGCAATCAGAACTTCTCACAGTACTAAAGTTCATGTTTATTGTCACATGGACTGGGATGCAATGATAGAGGTTGTTTTGTGAGTAGCTTAGTGGACATCTTATGCACAGTACAAATGAAACACATCATATAGAAGTGGAGAGCAAAGGCAACGTAATCATACAGTTTTGAGCTTTGGAAGTCTGACACCCACAGGAAAGAAACTATCCTTGAAGTGTGGTCTAACCAACATTTTGTACAGATGAAACATGACATTCCAACTTCTATGCTCTTCTTCACCTGCCTACCTTGGTCACCATTTTCAGGGGACAATGTGCCTGTATCCCCATATCTCTCTGTTCCACAACACTCTTCAGGGCCCCATCATGGACTATGTATGACCTCCTTGGTTTAGCCTCCCAAAGTGCAACACCTTCTCCGTGTTAAATCCCATGATCCATTCCTTGGTGTATTTTCATCTAGACCCTGTTGTAATCTCAGATACCTTGCCTCACTGTTCAGAATGTTATCTTTATTGGAGAGCTTTCAGTAATAGGGAGAGATCAGACAAGATGGAGTTAAGAAGGTGGAGAGGTAACCTGATCAAGATGAAAAATTATGAGAGGCACAGATAGATAGTCAAAATCTCTTTTAATGGTTGAGTATCAAATACAAGAGGATATAGGTTTAAGGTGGTCTGAGGGGGTACCTTTATTTCACACACTGAGAGTGGTTGATATCTAGAACTCACTGCCAGAAGAGGTGGTGGAAGCAGATACAGTCCCTACATTTAGGAGGCATTTTGACAGGAACTTACAGTGCTCTCCATAATAATTGGATACAAGACACTTTTTTTCCATAGTTTTAAATTTGTAATCAAACAATTCACATATGATTAAAGCACATTCCAGATTTTATTAAAGGTTATTTGTATAAATTTTAGTTTGATAATGTAGAAATTACAGCACTTTTTATACATAATCCCCTCATTTCAGGGACACCACCAAGTGCTAAGTATCTTCTCTGGTAATGCTCTGCCAGGCCTCTACTGCAGAGCTCCTGCTTGTTTCGGGGGCTCGTCCCCTTAAGTTTTCTCTCCAGTATACAGAAGGCATGTTCAATTGGATTTAGATTGGGTGCCTGCCTTGGCCATTCAAGATTTCCAGTTTTTAGCTTTGAAAAACTCCTTTGTTGCTTTAACAGTATGTTTGGGATCACTGTCTTGGTTTAGGCTGAAGTGCCGTCCAATGAGTTTGGACTTGAGCAAATAAGATCAATTTTAAATTTAGGCATGCAGCACGGTAACAGGTCCTTATGGCCCATGAGCCTGTGCCGCCCAATTACACCCAAAATTAACCTTCAAACCCCAGTACGTTTCGAAGAGTGGGAAGAAACTGGAGCACCTGGAGGAAACCCACAGACACAGGGAGAACGTACAAACTCACTACAGACAGTGATCAAGACTGGGATTCCAACCCCAGCCAATCGCTGGTGCTGTAACAGCATTGCGGTAACCACTGAGCTAATCATGTTGCCCATGTTTCTATGATGCTTCTATGCACCTCAAATTCATTTTTCCACTGCCATCAGCAGTTACATCATCAATGAAGATAAGTGCACCAATACTTATGGCAGCTGAACACGTTCAGGCCATAACACCCCCACCACCATGTATCACAGATGAGGTGGTATGCTTTGGTCTTGGGCCGTTCCTTTACTCCTCCACACTTTGCTCTTGCCATCACTCTGATACAGGTTAATATTAGTCTCATAAATTCTGCAGACTCTTTTAAATGCTTTCTGGCAACTGTAATCTGGCCATCCTGTTTCTGTGGCCAATTAGTCATTTGCATCCTTCAGTGTAGTCTCTGTATTTCAGTTAACTAAGTCTTCTGCAGACAGTAGACATTGACACATCCACACCTACCTCCTGAAGAGTATTTCTGCTGGCTTTCCCACTGACTTCCTCCAGCAGTTGTTTTCAGCTGTCTGTATTTTCCTTGTCAACATTCCCTGTGAGTGAATTATGGAGTTTGACAGCAGGAAAACAGGCCCTTTGGCGCAGTTTGTCCATGCTGACCAAACTAGTCCCATTTACCTGCATTTTGCCCATATCCCCCTAAACTGTGGATTTCCATGGACCTTTCTAAATGTCTTTTGAATATCACAGTTGTTCTCACTGTCCCCACTTCTATCACTTCCCTGCCAGCTTGTTCCAATCACCCACCACCATCTTCTCTGGTCCCCTTTATATCTTTCCCCTCTCACCTTAAATCTGAACTGTCCAGATTTAGATTCCCCTACCCTAGGAAAAAGCCTATGAATATTCACATTTTCTTTAGGAACTTTTAGAAGTTTTATTTAAATTTAAAATTTTGCTTGATCCTATGGTATTTTTATTGGGTTATATTAAGAAATTGAGTTTATAATTAAAATTAGATAAGTCTCAAATTGCTTTTTTGAGATTGGCATTAGCTGTGGCTAGAAAATGTTTGGCTATTACTTGGAAAAATGAATCTGATTTGAGTATTCAAAGGTGGCATTTGGAAATGAGATCTTGTATTTCATTGGAAAAAATAACGTACAATTTACATAATATTCTTTCTTTGTTAAAGTTTGGAGCCCATATATGAGATATATGTTTTTGAATTTGTAATAGTTTTTTTTTCCCCACAATTGTTGGGATTGCTCTAAACCATGGAAATAATTGAAGGTTGTTATGTAAGTTGATCTCCTCTTTTATTCTATCTTTTCCTTTCTTTTCTTTGGGGTAGTTTAGAGGGGGGTTGGGAGGGGTGGGTGGGTTAGGGTTAGGGGGTGGGGGATTATATGGGACAAAATATTTTGTATTGTATTTTTGTTGTATGACATTTTGATTAATAAATAAAATTTGCAAAAACAAAATCACATGTTCTATGGCCTTCATGATTTTATAAACTTCTATAAGGTTCCCAATCAGCCTCTTACACTCCAGGGAGAAAAGTCCCAGCCAATCTAGCCTCTCCTTATAATTCAAGCCTACCATTCTCTTGACTCTTTTCATCTTAATGACATCCTTTCTACAGCTGGGTGAACAGAAATATGCACAAATTCGCCCAGTGTGGCTCCACCATCATCTTGTACAGCTGTAACATGATGTCTTTGCTCTTGTATTCATTGTCGTGACCAATGAAGGCAAGTGTCCCAAACGTCTTCTTCACCATTATGTCTCCCCGTATCTCTACATAACTGTACAGCTCTGCATTCTCCAAGTAAAGACATTTCTGACTTGTCTATCTTTTATCGATTGCCTGTAATTTTGCAATTCCCCAAATATGTTCTCTAACTTCACTCTGCTTCCAGGCATCAAGAGTGAAACCATTCAGCGACCTGCCAGTGTGTCACAGGAGGAGCTGATGGAACTTATTGACAGGTTGAACAGGGATCCAAAAGTGACTGGGTTGCTGGTTCAGCTCCCTCTGCCTGGTGAGTGCGATTTTACGCAATGCGTTAGAAAAATACTCCATTAACTTTTTTCACACTGAATTCCATCCATCAGAACTGTGTGAATCTTTTGCTTTCCTACAGCAAAAATTTAGGCTGCCCAGTTCCTTCAGTCTGTGCTGGCTCTCCTGAATGGTTCCATCATTTCCATCTTCCTGCTTATTTCCCTCTAACCTATCATCAACTTTCCACAATTTCTCTGACACACACAAGGGCCAATTTACAGAGCAAATTAACCTTCAAATCAATACACCTTCGAGATGTGGGAGAAAACCGGAGCACTTGGGGGAAATCCACACAGGGAGAATGTGTAAAATCCAGAGGCAACACCAGAGGTCAGCATTGAACCTGAGTCTCTGGATATGTGAGGCAGCAGGCTCCACTAATAGTGTCACTGTGTTGTCACTGTTAAGGCACCAACAGTTATTATGGAAGCATTTTGAAATTATTTGACAGTTTCTGGGAGTTGAATGTTTTTGGGCTAGAAATTATTGCTCAACCCAAATCACCCCGGAAAAGGTAATAGTCTCATCTTCTTGAAGTGCTGTGTTCCTCCAGATGAAGTCCTCCCACGTCACAGAATTGAGACCCATTGATCCTGGAGGAACTATGATCTATTTCCAAGAAGGGATTAGTGTGTGAATTGAAGGGGAACTTACTACCCTCATCTTTGCTGGTAGAGGTCATAAGTTTGGGAGGAACTATTGGAGTAACCTGGGCAAAGGACTCGAGTGTAGTTGTAGATAGTTCACACTGTACTTTGGGTGGTGAATGGAGTCATCTCCACCAAGACCAGAAAGTCATGAGGCATGGGACCCATGGAAACTTGGCTGTGTGGATTGAGAATTGGCTTGCCCGCAGAAGTGTGGTGGTAGTAAATGGAATGCATTTTGACTGGAGGTCAGTGACTAGAGGAGTTCCACAGGGATCTGTTCTGGGATCCTGCTTTTTGTAATTTTTATAAATGACTTGGACTAGAAGTGGAGGGATGGGTCAGTACGTTTGCAGATGATACAAAGGTTGGAGGAGTTGTGGATAGCACAGAAGGTTGTTGTAGGTTAGAAATAGAGTTAGGATGCAGAGTTGGGTGGAGAAGTGGCAGATGGAGTTGAATCCGAGGAAGTGTGAAGTGATGCATTTTAGAAGGGTGAACTTGAAGGTTAATGGCAGGATTCTTAACAGTGTGGAGGAACAGAGATCTTAGGGTACAGATCCATATCCCTTCAAGGTTGCTGGGCAAGTTGATAGGATGATTAAGAAGATGTATGTTGTGTCGGCTTTCGTTAGTTGGGGAATTGAGTTCAAGGGTCATAAGGTAATGTTGCAGCTATCTAAAACTCTGGTTGGACCAACACTTGGAGCATCGTGTTCATTTCTGGTTCCCTCATTATAGGAAGTACATGGAAATTTTAGAGAGGGTGTAAAGGAGAGTTACAAGGATGTTGCATGGATTGTAGAACATGTCTTTTGAGGAAATGTTGAGCTTCTTTTCTTTGCAGTGATTGAGGATGAGAGATGACTTCGTAGAAGTAGGTAAGATTAAGAGCAGCTTAGATGAGATGGACAGCCAACAGGTTTTTCCTGGGGTGACAATAACAAATACCAGAGGACATCTGTTTAATGTGAATGGAGAAAAGTTGAGGGGTGGTGTCAGAGGTACATTTTACATAAAGAGAATGGTGGGTACCTGGAATTTATTGCCAGGAATGGTGATGGAGGCTGGTACAATAAGACTCTTAGATAGGCACATGGATGAATGAAAATTAGAGGGTTACGGGTGTGAAGGAGGGAAGGATGATTAGATTGTTGTGGAGTAGGTTTACATAGGTCAGCACAACATTGTGAGCTGAAGGACCTGAACTGTGCAATGATGTTCCATGTTCCAACCCTCTGGTGCACAGAGAGAGAGTGGTGAGGATGAGCTCCATTGGATCCCCCCTGATGTTGGTTCACGTTACTTGCCGCACACTCAATCCGGCAGCCCTGACTTCCTGGACCCGGCTGGCTCAGTCAGCGATGGTGCCCCTGATCCACTCTTGTGATGTCCCCATCCAGGGGACATTGTGTGACATCACTACTCTCAGAGCATCTTCAAGGGTTCAACATCTAGGTGAGGTGCCGCTTCAAGAAGGCATCAAAGAAAATCCCCATCATCCTGCTCAGAATCTCTTCTCTCTTCTACCTTTGGGTAGAAGATACAATTCCTTTCCAGCGTCTCAGTCTCTTGAACCTCCCCTTGTTAAACGAATCAGGGACTGCTCTGACATCACAAAAGGACTGTCTGGACTATTGAAACACCGCTTTCTTTCTTATTTTACTTGTGTGTGTGAGACAATAATCATCACTGATTAATCAGCTGTAGGAGGTTGATGGGTGATCGAGAGCAGGTTTCCTTGCGCCAATTGACCTGATACTATGACACTTTAAGGTGTTGGGAACCTTAAGGGCTTCTCCCTCCCACCCTTAGGCCACTTGGCATCTGTGCTGATAGGATAAGACACCCCCCGGGGGATGTAATAGTGGGCACGTTATTTTGAGAGACAGTGAGTGTGATTGGCTAATTTCACAGCCAACTAATCTTGCATTGCTGTGAGTGACTAAGGTAGAATTGAAACTCATAATTTACATCTAACTATCATCCACCACCAACATTTGCAGTGAAGTGCACTCTTAAATTGTGGGCAGCCCAGTTAGTGTAGTGGTTAGCACAATGTTATTACAGTGCCAGTGACTCAGGTTCCAATCCGCTGCTACTGTAAGGAATTTTTTCATTCTCCCTATGTTTGCATGGGTTTCCTCCAGGTGCTCCAATTTCCTCCCACATTCCAAAGACATATGGGGTTTGTAGGCTAATTGGACACAGGAGTACATTTGGGTAGCATGGGCTTGTCTGCTCTATCTCTAAATTAAAAGTAAATTACTTTGGGAGAAGTTGCTGTAGTTTTGTTCCTCTGTTGCTTTCTGGGTTAAATTATTAGCTCTGAGGTCAAATGTCACTCGTGATCCCAGATCTGAGTTCTGGGAATATAAATAGGTGCTTGACAAGCAGAAGACAGTGGGCCAAAATTACATGCTCTATGGTTCTCTGCACCCTGCTTCTCATCAGTTGACATGGTATTTATGGAAAGGAGGGGTGGGAGTGAAGGAAATGACAGAACCATTATTCTTCATGCTCAGGTGACTGTGGGGGAGGGGGGGTGGTTTGAACCTTAGAAGTCAGTGTGCTAGATACTGAACCCATGTTGGATGTGAAGATGAAAGCCAAAGGATTTCATCGGGTTGGTAGGATCTGTGATGGTCAGGTCTTGGGTTGAGATCCTGGCTAGGGCAAGGCATAGCGGGAGATGGGGTGAGATGGGGATGGGGGAATGGGATGAAGTGAGGGATGATGGGCAAGGAGGGGAGAGGAGTATACAGACTGGTGGGGGATGGGGGAAGGAGGTGAGGTGGGGATGATGTGCAGGGGTGGGGTATTGAGACTGGTGGAGGATGGAGTATGATGGGCGGGAGGAGAGGAAGAGAGGTGAGGGGAGTACAGAAACAGGTGGGTGGGATATAATGGGCAGGTGGAGTAGAAGGCTGGTGGGAGATGGGGGAAGGAGGTGGTGGGGTATGGTGCAGGGGGAGTACAGAGACTGATGGGGAGAATGGGGGGACAGATAGGAATCGTAGGGTTGAGGGTGGGGAGGGATTTAAGACCAAGAATGCCGCTGCTTATTCTGAAACGCTCTGTTGTATGACCTGCAGACCACATCGATGAGCGGTTACTTTGTAACGCGGTGGCCCCAGAGAAGGATGTCGATGGGTTCCACGTTGTCAATGTCGGAAGGCTATGCTTGGATCAGCAAGCGATTCTCCCAGCCACTCCTGCAGCTGTATGGGAGATGATTAAACAGACGGGTATGTGAGTGTTCCATGCAACCACCCTGACATCAGAAGTAACTGCAGTCAAATGACCAATCAGCATTATGTACGGAGAGGCGGGGTGGATGAGACTGCTTTGCTTGGACACAGGAATGTTTGGAGAGCAAATAAAACCTATAAAATTGCTCACACCATTCTTGGAAATGTGAGGAGAAGGGTAAGGCCTCAGTGGAGAGGAGTGTTTTACACGATTGAAACAGGCTCTTCGGTCCAACTTGTCCTTGCCAACCAGTTGTCTGTGTAAGCTTGTCCCAGTTGCCTGCATTTGACCCTCTAAATCTTTTCTATCCATATCCCTTTTTGGAATAATCAAAATTAATCTCACTTCATCAACTTCCTCAGGCAATTTGTTCCACACAAACACTCCAGGCACTGTGTGAAAATGTTGTCCCTCAGGCCCCCATTAAATCTTTCCACTCTCATCTTAAATCTATGCCCTCTAGTTTTCAATTTTCCTACCCTGGGAAAAAGTCTATGTCTAATCTATGTCCTCATGGTTTTATAAACCTCCATAAGTTCACCCCTCAACTTTCTACAATCTGGGAAAACAGTTTCAATCTATCCAGTCTTTCTCTAAAACTCAAGCCTCCAGTCTGGGAAGCATCCTTATCAGTCCTTTCTGCACCCTTTCCAGTTTAATAGCACCCTTCCTATAGCTGGATGACTAGAACTGGGCAGTACATTTAGCACAGTGCCTGTTACAGTGTCAGCGATCCAGTTTTGTATCCTGCACTTTGAAATAAGTTTGTACATTCTCCCCCTGACTGTGTGGGATTCCTCTGGGTGCTCTGGTGTCTTTTCACCCTTCAAAAACATATGAGAATTGTAGATTAATTGGGTGTAATTGGACAGTACGGGCTTGTGGACTGGAAGGGCATGTTACCATGCCGTTCGTCTAAATTAAAAATTTTAAACTGGACCCAGTGGTCCGTGTGGTCTCACTAATACCTTGTACAGCTGTAACATCACATCCTGACTCCTGTACTCGTTATTGTGTACATTAAAGGCTGTCTGCCTGGAACAATTAACTTGTATCCCTTGTGTGAAAATAGATCCAGCTTTCTCAAGGGGACGGGATAAACATTTGAAAGGAAAAGTCATGCAGTGGAGTGGGGCTAGCTGGAGGGTTCTTCAGAGACCATATACAGATACCATGGGCCAAGTGTTCTGTGCTGTGTCTTTTTCTGGAGGGTGTGTGTGTGTGGTCATTACAGGCAGCGCTGGAGGGCGATGTTGTCCTTTCAAAGATTGGATCAGGGCTCAGCACCTTACAGGAAAACAGCTGGGAGTTTCCTCCTGAATTTGGCTGGCCAAAGTGTGAATCAGGTTCTACCACACCTTGGCCTTGAGTCTTTGCTCTGGATTGGGACCGTCTGAAGAGTTCTGCACTAGATTTCAAACAAATGGCTTTAAAGCTCTTGAAATGTGAAAGAAATTACATGATAAACGGCAAAGTCTAAGCAACTTCTACCACAGGGCAAACAAGGAGAGAGCAGGGTTTGGAGGGCATTAGCTTGTTCACTGCATTAAGGTAGGATAGCAACACCTGGGCTGGAAGTCAGGAACTGGATCTTGGAACTACAATGCACTCCTTTGTAGTATGTTTAACACCAGGAAGCAGGAATGAAACCCTAACTTGGAGTGCAGCAGAGAAACAACCCAGCACTTGCTGCGAATGAATTATCATTAACGTTAAATGCTCAATGTACGTGGTTAAGGACATTGAGGGCCTTGAAAGTTGCAGAGAGAATTTAGTGCCAATGAGACTCTGCAAGGGTGGGGTTGTTTCGGTAAAGCAGATTGTCCAATGATGAGATTTGATTAGAAGCTTTAAACTCGACGTTTCCATTGATTACATTCAGATACATTTCCAGTGACCAAACTGCAGCAGGAAATACAGCAGGAGACTTGCCGACTCTCAAGTTATTCCCAGTTATTCTCAGTTTCAGAACACAAAACCAAAATGGGCATAAAGTTCAGAGCCCACACTATATTTGACAGGCTGTTACCAGGGTGTTGGATATATGGTGTGTGCTGGATATATGGGCTTTGGCAACTAATGGGACAGGGCTTATGATTGGATTCATCTTGGTCAGGCTTCTTTCCTCTCCACAGAGCTGCTGAGGTGGAAAATTTTGGAAAGAGTCCACTAAAAAAATTCTAAACGAAGGCAGAGATGTTTGTTGGGTAAAGAGGTTAAAGGTTCCAGAATCAAGGGATAGATGGAGTTAATGAACAAGTTCCAGTTAAAAACAGAATGCTGGAGAAACTCAGCAGGTCAAACAGTGTACTTTATATAGCAGAGATAAAAATACATAACCAACTTTTCAGGCTTGACCCTTTCATTGAGGTATGAGCAAAATGTAGGCAGGCATCTGAACAAAATGTTGGGGGTAGGGGGAGGGGAGAGGAGCAGAGTCTCACAGGGTTGTTTATGTTCATGTGTATGGTCACATTACAACTGGTACAGTAAGAAGGCTCATTTTATGAGCAGTCAAGCAAGTCAGCTTCAACAATAATATAAAGTAGTAGAGCAAGAAAACATGACAGGGTGTTGTGATACAGTGAAAGGTCAGTCAATACAGGTATGGGAGGAGGGGCAAAGGACATAATAACGAGTTTGTTGTAATACACAATGTACAATGTATAGATGCACTGAAATTCTTGCTTGCTGTAATTGAACAGGTATTTTTAAACAATCCTATAATAGTAAACTTAATTGTATTTAAAGGCAATAAATACATAAAATAGGTTATAAATATTCACAGTAATCTTCGAGCAAAAATAGCACAGACAGTCCTTTTGTGCTGTTGGAGTAGTCCCTCATTAGTGTAACAATGGAAGTTTCAAGATCCTGATAGCTTTTGGAAATAAATTGCTCTTGAACCTAGAGGTGCTGCCTTCTGGCTTCTGGCCGAAGGTAGCAGTGAGAAAAGGTTGTGACCAGGGTGATGGAGATCTATGATTCTGGCTGCCTTCTTGTGATAGCACCTCTCACATCCATGTCTGGAGTGGATGGGAGGTGGGAGTCTTTAATGACCTGGCTAGGTTTTGCCACCTTCTACAGACCTTCTCTTGCTGCAAACTGATGAGCTTCATTGTCCTGCTCTGCTGGCAGAAGGCTTGGGAAGTTCAGGACCAGTCTTGCGGACAACCCTTCCCTCTCGGTCACTGTGCTGACATCAAGCCCACACCTATGATTTCTGTGCTCCTTTGAGGATATCCTTCATCCTGCTGCCTTTAGTTCGGAGTGAGGTCAACCAAATGCTGACACCACCTTCCTTCCTTGCAGGGATCAAGACATTGGGCAAGAATGTGGTGGTTGTCGGGAGGTCGAAGAACGTTGGGATGCCCATCGCTGTACTCCTGCATACGGACGGCAGGCATGAGAGACCTGGTGGTAGGCAAGTCCGCGTTGCCCTTGACCCTCTCCACAGAATCCTTCCAGAAACATGGTTGCTATGGGGAAGTAGGAATGGGATGGATGGACAGTGCACAGTAGCATCCCAAGGGCAGTAGCATGATGAGAAGCAATAACATTGACATGGGGTGTAGTTCCACTTCTCACTGCCACACTGTGTGTTCTGAGAGGGAAGAAGAGACCTTGTGGTAAATGTCTTCATTAGAGTGCGATACTCAAATTTTCAAGTTCAAGTTCATTGTCATATTATACCTGGCACATGGCGGCATGGTTAGTGTAATGGTTAGAGCAATGCTGTTACAGTGCCAGCTATCATGACCGGGGCTTGAATCCCGCACTCTCTGTAAGGAGTTTGTACGTTCGCCCCATGCCTGTCTACGTTTTCCCCAGGGGCTCCAGTTTCCTTCCACCCTTCAAAATGTACCAGGGGGTTGTAAGTCATTTGGGTGTAATTGGGCAACAGAGGCTCATAGACCAAAAGGGTCCAAAATTTAACTTCTTCTCCTCAAGGAACACATGTCCTGAGAGTGATTGTCCTTGCACACAACTAAATGTGCAGGGCTATGACAGAGGTTTTTGTTGATGGTGGCAGCATTCTCAGGACTGACAAATCACTCTAACCTGCTGTCACCCACCCACCTTGTGGGAGAGATGTTTTCAACTCCTGGCCGATGCTGATCAACATCGTCCATTGCTGCACTGCTGGCTTCAGCTACTGAGACTCAAAGCACTAGAATTCCCTCCCTCAACTTCTTCCTTCTCTAGAAGGAAGAGCAGGAGTCAGCCCTTCTGAACCTTGCCTGATCTGCCGTGAAACAGCACCAAGCCTCAAAGTTCTCTCCACACCTATTCTCCTGTTCTACCCTAAGTCCCTTAAAATCCAGAATTCTATTGATCTTTGTTAATGGCCAAAACTTCTCAACCAGGCTGGAGGATTCCAAAATTCATTATCTTTTGAGTAAAGAATTTTCTCCTCATGTCAGATCTAAACAGCCTACATCTGGAACAGTGCCCTATGTCTAAGCAGCTACTTCATCAGTGACCCAGCTGAAGGTCAGAGGTGGGGATTCATGTGAACGATTGGTCAATGTTCAGGTCCATTCACAGTTGCTCCACAAGTGAAGGTCCATGTCCACCTGAGGCTAGTAAATTGCAGGTGGCATCAGCACCAGAGGCAATGGGGATGACCCATAAGGAAGAGACTCAACCACATAATGGCATTCTATTGTGGAGATCCTCATCACCAAACTTCTGACAGAAACTCGATCAAGCGATCTGCATCAATATGACTTTGTGAGCAGGTGGGATACTGGGGACCCTGCGGTGAGTGACACACCTTCAATCTGCCCAAAAACCTTTCTCGCATTGATCAGGCGTGTGGTCAATACTCTCCACTTGCTCAGATGGGTGCACCAATGACAAGGCAGTCCACTCGATTGGCTCCCCATGCAGCACTGCAGACACTCCACCCCCTCTACAGTGGCTGCAGGATGACCTGCCTACAAAACGGATTGTGGTCAGTCCCCGAACTACTCTTGACAGCCCCTCCCAAACCCATCACCTCTACCAACAAGAGGTGAGGAGTACTGAGGTACCCCTCCACAATGTTGGTGTTCCCTCTTTGTGACTGGGTCTGAATCCTAGAATTGTCTCCCTGACGGCACTGTGCGACCAGGATTTCCGTGAATCATGGAGGCAGCTAATGCCCTACCTCATCAAGGGTGATCTGAGAAGTGTAGAAGCCTTGAGCTGTGCAGTGCGCTCACAAACTATTTTGGTTAGGCATTTGTTATGTGTTCTAATGTTGAAGTTGTGTATCAGTAGCCTTTCATTTTATTTGAACAATGACAAGAGTCACAGCTGCTTTGGTGGGATCTGAACCGGTCTCTTTGAACTTCTGGATTACTGACCCACTCTGGAGAGGGTAGTTTACTCTGGATTATTGACCCACGTTCTCTGGAGAGGATAGATTACTCTGGATTATTGACCCATGCTTCCAGAAGTGGGTGGATTACTGACCCACTTGTTGCCAGGAAAAGGTGGAATTCTCTGGATTCCTGACCTATTTGTTCTCAGGAGTGGCTAGATTACACTGGATTACTTATCTACTCATTCTCTGGGGTGGGTGTGCAAGCACAATACCAGAACCTGTGGAGAAACTCTACACCCTGGAGTTCAGGAATGTGACAGAGACTTAATTTCGTGTATCAACAGAGTGAAACAAGAACATTTCAGGGCTCATTCTCTTGCGTGTGATTCCTCCCTCCTGATGTTAGAGCAGTGTGTTCTCTGCCAGGAATTGCCCGTGTATGCTTGCCCCAGCACAGGAACAGTCATGCCCCAGCTGGGCTCTCATCACTGGTACGCACGGCTCTGCTGCTGCATGTCAGCCTTTTAAAACTTTGTCTTGCATCTCCCCAGGTTTGAGCCCTGTCCTTGATGGAGCCTTGGACCATTTCTAGGTCACATCTGAAGATCTGATACGGTCTCTCTCCACCTGCCGTTTCTTTCCAGTATTATCTCTTCTTTATTTCAGATTTTCTGTAGTGTTTTGATTTTTATTTATCCATTGCAGTAAAACTCCAATGATCTTGCACTTTTGGGACTTTAGTTGCACTGGATTAGCAGAACTTCTGGACTATTGGATGCTACTGCTATTTAGACCCAAACATACTATTTCACATTTTCCAACACAGAAATGAAATAAATTTTCCAGGGAATGTAGAGTTTAAAACGAATGGGGAAGGTACACTCTGCCAGAAAAAGTACCTATGCCCATGCATGTGACCAAAAAGGTTAGCTCTTTCTTCCTCCCCACAGCTGACCAACTGAGTGCTTCAACCATTTTCTCCTTTCATGTCAAATTTCCAGCAGTGCTTTTGGAAATATGCTGTGGGTGTGTGTGGGGTCAGGAATGGAAGGGGACAGAGATCTCAGAGGTTTGAAGGACTGGTGGAGTTACAGAGATAGTTCAAGTTTATTGTCATCTGACTACATATACAACTGGTCGAAACACAGTACATAAAAATCACATTTATGCAGTATATAATATCAATAGAGAGGTTGGATAACTCGTAACCCATGCAGATATTAGAATGAAACACAGTTAAATGCTGAAAAACATCTTTCCTGAAAAGAACTGTCAGTAATTACTTCCCCTGAAACCTCATTGCTCTGTAGAATAATTTCCTTGTAACTTTCTTTCTCATGAACCTTCCCGATATTACCAACAGTCCTTGTACACCAGCACCATTCTTTACTCCCTGTGAGATAGTGAATGCCATTGTTGACAGCAGAGTAGTGAATTAATGAGCCACTCCCTCACAGACACAGAGTCCCAGGTTTGATCCTGACCTTCGGCACTATCTGTGTGGAGTCTGCACATTTTCCCTGTGAATGCATGGATTTTCCTGGGTGTTCTGATTTCCTCCCACACCCCAAAGACATGGGCCTGGGGGGGGGGGGGGCTTAGTTGCCCCAGTTTTCTCCTATTGTTAGGGGTGCTGGGCAAAGCTCATGATGAATGCCTTATGGCAGACAAATGTTAAAGTATATCATGTTTATTACATTTTTAATGTGTCATTACATGTCAATAAAACAAACCTTTGAACTTTTGAATCTGAGGGGAGTTGATAGAAATGTGGGCAGAGTAGGTCAGTGGGAAAAGTAGATAGAATGGGATTGTGCTGAGCCATCAGGCTCGAGAGGCCTTCTCTGGGAAGGAATGTGGAAATCTGTCAATGGACACCTGTAAAGAAAGGGAAAGTGTGGAAAAGACTGGTTATAAACACGGAACAGAGGAGAAACTGCAGATGCTGAAATCTGGAGCAAAACACACTCTGTTTGAGGAACTCAGCAGGTTGAACAGTATCAGTGGGAGAAAAGGAATTTTCAACGATTTGGGCCAGAATCCTTCATCAAGTCTCTTCCAACCCATTAAGAACTCTGCAGCCCTCAAATTCTGACCTCACTCCGGCTGGCCGTTCTCACCAAATTTCCAAGGTCAGGAATTATTTCTTCCTCCGTAACCAAGCTTTCTGTCACCTCCCTTGATCTCTGCTTCATGGTATTTATTGGTTGAAAGTGCTGAGTTATTCAGGCTGTTGTTTGTGAATTGCAGGTGATGCTACGGTGACCATCACCCATAGGTTTACTCCCAAGGAGCAACTGATGGCTCACACCCTCCTGGCTGATATCGTCATCGTGGGAGCTGGCAAGTTCTGCTTAAATCTATTTTAAAAAAAAATAATTTTACCAATAAAGCATGGTAGAAGCCCTTCCAACCCATAAAACCTGTGCCACCTAATCCGCTAAATTACACCCAATTAACCTACCACCCTGTACAATTTGGCGAGGGGAAACTGTAGCACCAAAAGGAAACGCAAGCAGAGGGAGAATATATAATCTCCTTACAGACCGCAGCGGATTCAAAGCCAGGTCAATGACTCAGTAATAGTGTTGTGCTAACTACTACGCCGGTGCAGGACCGTCAGCTTGAGTGATAAGGAGAGATTGGATAGAATATAGATCCGTGCAATGCAGAAACAGGCCCTTTGCTGTGCTGACCATGGTGACAATTTCAACTCTATATCTGCCTGCACGTGGTTTGTATGTTTCTCTTCATTCCCTGTTCCTATACTTCTTAAACATCACTTCCACGATCTCTCCTGGTAGCTTGCTCCAGGCACCACCACTCTCTGTATGGGGAAGATCCCCATTACAGTTTCCCCCCTCTCACTTTAAAGCTTTGCTGTCTCATATTTGACACTTCAATGGCTGGGACTTTTCTCCCTGGAGTGCAGGAGACTGAGGGGTGACCTTACAGAGATTGATAAAATCATGAGGGGCATGGCTAAGGTGAATGGTCACAGTCATTTTCCTAGGATAGGAGAATCTAAAACTAGAGGGCATTGATTTAAGGTAAGAGGGGAAAGATTTGATGGGGATCTGATGGACAAACTTCTGACACAGAGGGCGGTGAGTGTGCGGAATGAGCTGCCAGAGGAAGTGTCAAGGTTGGAGACAATTACATTTAGATGGCTATGGGCCATGCTGTATGTATGTAACCCATGAGATATTAGAATTTGTACATACATGCTGTATGTATGTATGATTCTATGTATATTCTATGTATATTGAATGATTATCCATTATAGTTTTAACTGTGGCTTTCTATCTTGCTGTACCAATTATCATTTTTCAGTCCACACATGCAAACTGTGTTGTGACTTGCCTGCAGAAGCATGTTTTGGAAGCAACAATTATGATGTTTGCAACACTTGTCACATTTGGTAGTCTGGCTGTTTGGGCTAAAAAGTGTGTTTCACACACTGGTTGCTCTCAAGGAGGGGTTTGGACATACCCCTGGTGGAGGGAAACAGGAAGTCAGCAGATGCTGGGGTCTAGTGCAAGACATAATGGCGCTGGTCATGCAGCGTCCTTCAGAAGCAAAAGACAGTCGACATTTCAGGCCTGGGCCTTTCCTCAGCAGGCAGATGCCCAAATGAGAAGGTGGGGGTTGAGAAAGGGGAAGAGCACAGGCTAGCAGGTGATGGGTGAATACAAATAGGAGGAAGAAGAGAAAGGAGCTGAGAGGTCTTAGGGGGGAAAAGGCTGAGAAAGGTGCTCTCTGACAGGAAAAGGAAGGGAAACGGAGTGGAGCTGGAGAAAGAGAGAGTCATCATAGATCGAGAGAGACTGGGGAAGGAGTTAACAGAGACTGGAGAAGCCGCTATTGATGCCGCCTGGTTGGAGACTGCTGTGACAGAATGTAAGGTGTTGTTCCTCTAATTTAAGAGTGGCTTCAACTTGGCAGTACAGGAAGCTATGGACAGACATGTTAGTATGGCAATGGGATGTGGAATTGAAGTGGTTGGTCTGATGTATCAGAATCACCCAGGACATTGCTGAACATGGAATCTATGTCATATATTCACAGCACCTTCCCTCCTGCATTTGTATAGCCCCTTGCAATATATTGAGGTTGATCCCAAATGTAATACAGACATAGTGTATAAGGTAGAAACCCTAGCCATTCCATGAACAGAAAGCTCCCGCAAGTTTACAACATGATAGAAAATACATCACGTGTTTTAGTGATTCTGGGATGAATATAGGGTTGTACAGTGTGGTGAAACCACTACGGTATATGTTTGCCATATGTAAATGTCATGTCCTTTCCTGGTTGACCCTGCTTTCACTGGCCGGCTCATGACTTCTCCCCCTTTCTTCCCCATAAAGGCTGTCATGCCACAAGCCTGCCCCCAGTTCGAGTCCGGGTCAATGTGAGTGACCAACACGGGGATGCTGTCCTTCCCTTGCAAATAAAAGTCTTCAGTCTCGGCATCTTCAGTCTTTGTGTAATTGATCGTGCATTATACAGCAGGAAAGATTCTCTGCTTTTATTCAAAGTGGTGACACAGGATTGACCCCAGCTGATGTAATGTTTCCACAGAAAGGCGGCACTGGTAACAGTGTGATACTCCCTCAGCACTGCTCCGGAGACAACATGGCAGTCCCTTGGTGCTACCTCTCCCACAATGCATCGATGCCACTTGTGTCAGTTTGTGGTACTGTCTGGGAGCTCGAATGCCAAGGACCAGTCAGTGTCCATAGTTAGAGTAGGGAACCTGAAGTAGGTGGAAAAGTTTGGACTCCATTGATTGTCCTGACTCGTCTCTGTCCTTCACAAGACAGGCCATTCAAATGTGGAAGAAGACACAAAACATGCTAAATATATGAGAGGGCCCAAATTCCAAGAGGAACTCAGCAGGTTGAGCAGCAACAGGAGGATAAAAAGAATTCTTGCCAGAGCCCTTCATCAGGACAGATGGTTGATCAAGGGTTCTGGCATGAAATGTTAACCATTCTTTTTCTCCATGATGTTGCTCGAACAGCTGAGTTCTTCCAGCAGATCGCCTCCTGCCACAGTTGTGCGCTGTTGTATTGACTGGAACATCAGGAAGAATGTCAAAAGCACCTTTTTTTTTGGAAAATTTTATTTAAAAGCTTTACAAAGCATCTACATACAAAATAGTCTAATTGCAGCTGCTACAAAGAAATACACACACACACACAGTGAGGCAGGTTAAGCTCACTCCTTTATTAGGACTGGAAAGGCTGCTTTTATACTGCTCAAGTTCCCACCGTTTTTTTGCTGATTGACTGACCATATGAATAAGAATAGCAGGCGGGAACATACATGCCCTTCTTCCCCAGCTTGTTTCTGCTGAGTTAGCTGTGGGCTCACAGGAAATCCGCTCCAAGGAGTGGTTGTTCTATGGCGGCCAGCGTGAACTCCCACGAGAAGTGACTGCCCCCGAACTGCAGCTCGACCCTACGGGTGCCATAGAACTGCTGTCATTGGCAGCCCTCATTGTGGGTCCCGCTAGCCTGCCCCTAGTGTCCAACCCTGTTGGGAGTATCACGGTGACCTCTGCTCCTGTATCCACCAGGAAGCGTCTGCCGGACAGGCGGTACCAGATGTCCAGGAGGCTCTCTTGATGGCCAGCCATCGTGGCCATCAGCGACGGCTGGCCTTGTTGTTTCCCTGGAACTCGCAGGGGGACTGGCATCAGCGGGCCTCAGTGCCCCATCTCCGGTGGTAGAAGCATCATCTGTCGCTGGACTCGCTCCTGTCTCTCGTCTGCTGTTCCTTGCTTGGGACTGCTCTGGTCTGAGCGTGGGACTTCTTTATGAGCCCCACAGTAGCCGAGCACTTCTGTTTCTGTTTCCACAGAATGTCTGCCCGTGCTGCGTCTTTCTGGGGGTTGGTGAAATCCGGATCCGCCAGGAGCTGTTGGATGTCTTCAGGCATCTGTTCCAGGAACACCAGCTCGAACATGATGCTGGTCTGCTCATCTCCCAGGAGGGCCAGCATCTTGTCGATGAGTCCCATGGGGATCTGTCTCCAAGCCCATCCAGGTGGAGCAAATGAGCTCCTCGCTATCACCGCAAGAGTCCAAATGTCTCGGTTAATAGCTCTTTGAAGACAGTGTAAGTGCCTTCCGATGGTGGCCTGTGGATAAAGTTGGCCACTCTGTCTGTAGTCTGCGAATCCAGGGCGCTGACCACATGGTAGTTCCGGATGGTCTCTACAGTGATGCCCCGGATCTGGAACTAAGCCTCCGCATGGTCGAACTGTCCAGAAAGTCGGGAGCTTCAGGCCGACTGCGCTGACTGCTACTTCGTTCTCCATCGCTAGGTTTAGATTCCTTCTAAACCGTTGGTGGTCACAAATTGTAGCCAACCGGTACAAAGAAACACACACACACAGGTTAAGCTCACTCCTTTATTAGGGCTGGAAAGGCTCCTTTTATACTGTTCTAATTTTCACCATTTTTGCTGATTTGCTGAGTCATCCATATGAATAACAATAGCGGGCGGGAACATCCATGTATATGAATGCCCTTCTTCCCCAGCCTGTTTCTGCTGAGGCTGAGTTACCTGGCTAGCTTGAGCAGTGCCATTTTAGGGCTGTTGGTCTGATGCTGCCCCAGCTTCTACCCCCGCCAGTTCGTTGTCCTGGGAGTCACTTTAGCGATCTCTGTCCGCGTCTGCTGTCACATAATAAAAAAAACCCTTACTACCCCCTTCCCTCCCCCCCCACCTCCCACTTAATTTATCCCACCCCACCTCGTCAACAGCACCTTAACTCGGGTCTCATGTACAGGGTCCTGAGCCTTCACCGCCACCTCTCATCTTACAGCTGGCACCACTCTCCAATTGTTGTCTGAGTTCAAAATATCAGACACATCATTGATTCCTCCACCATTAACATCCTGAGGTGAATACAGAGATTAAGGCTGTGTATTGCCACCTCCTGAGACCCTGCTGGTCTTCAAGGCTAACAAGTTTGATAGAACTCTACTGAAAGGGTAAGTGTAGCTCCAACACCTCCTGAGACCATCCAAGCAAAGCAGCCGGCTTGATGGGACCCTATCCACCATCTCAAACCCCCCCCCTCCCCCTCCGCCAACAGCATGAAAATTACACCTCGATGATTTGTTGCGTCCCAGGAGCCAGGTTCAGGAATATCTCAGATTGGGTTTATGGCATCCTAAAAAGGGAAGGTGAGAAGCCAGAAGTCGTGGTACATATTGATATCAATGACATAGTAAGGAAAGAGATGAGGCTCTGCCATAAGTCAGTTAGGCTAAGAATAGAATGATATGGCAGATCAATGCATGGCTGTATAATTGATGCAGGGGGCAGGGTTTCAGGTTTCTGGATCATTGGATTTCTTCTGGGTAGGGTACGATCTGTCAAAAAGGATTGGTTTCACCTGAACTGGAAGTGGACCAATAACCTGGCGGTGAGGTTTATTGGAGCTTCTGGGGAGGGTTTAAACTAGTTTAGCAGGGGAATGGGAAGGAGATCAATAGGGCAGAGAATAGAGCAGATGGTGGAAAGGTTGTGTAGTGAGTTTGTGAGTAAAGGACAGGCCATGAGAGACCATAAATGTAATCAGCTGGAAGGATTGAAATATGTTTACTTCAACGCAAGACATAATAGGAATAGGGAGATGAACTTAAAGTGTGGATCAGTACGCGGAATTACAATGTTGTGCAATGAGAGAGACTTGGTTGACACAAGAACAGGGTGGTAGATGCAGGTGTCAGGGTTTAGAGGTTTCAAAAGAGAGGTAAAAGAAGGGGAGGAGGAATAGCATTACTAATCAGGGATAGCATCACAGCTGCAGAAAAGGATTTAGAATAGATTTCCAAGTCAGGATGAAGACAGGTGGGATGTTGGCCTTCATTGCTAAAGGGACTGAATTGAAGAGCAGGGAGTTTCTGCTGCAACATGGTACTGATGAGGCCATGCTTGGAGTGCTATGGCAGTTCTGGTCTCCTTACTTGAAGGAGGATGTTGTAGCAGAGGAGGTTCACCAGCTTGATTCCAGAGGTGAAGGGGTTAGCTTATGAGGAAAGAATGAATTGCCTGGGACTGTACTCAGAATTCAGAAGAATGAAAGTGGATCTTATAGAAACATATATAAGTGTGAACAGTATAAGATAGAAGCAGGAAAATTGTTTCCACTGATAGGTGAGAGTGGAACTGGGGGAAATGGAGCCTTAAGATTAGAGTTAGGATGGTAAGGTGGAACTGCTTCTCCCAGAGAGAGTGGGGAATCTCCACCCAGGGAAGCAGTAGAGGCTGCCTCATTAAGTATATTTAAAACTCAGATAGATAGATAGATTTTTTCAAAGTATGGAAATTAAGGGTTATGGGGAAAAGGGCGGTAGGTACCCGTGATCTCATTGAATGGTGGGCCTCCTCCAATTTCTTGTGATCTTATGGAAGGTGGCTCACTCCCAACTTCTCAAGGGCAACAAATTATTTAATGAACAAAAATGGAAAGTTTTCCATTCTCCTGTTCCACGTGCATAGGGAGAATCAATGAGTGATTTACTTAACAGAGTGGATACAGTGATTATGAAATATTTGCTTTCTTGCAGGAATTCCTAAATTGATCACTGCAGACATGATTCAGAAGGGAACAGCTGTAATTGACGTTGGCATCAACCGTGTTTGGGATTCTGTGACAGGCAAGACCAAGTTGGTGGGAGATGCTGACTTTGAAGGTAATCTAACGCATGAGAAGATTAAGGTCAATACATTGAACTGCGGGAGGGACTCAGCAGGTCAGGTACCATCAGTTTGGGGAGGGGGGAATCATCAGTGTTTCAGGGTCAGGACTGAGAGTTCAGTCCTGCAATGAGGACAGGATGGAGGGGAGATGGGAGTGGTGAAATATGTGGACCTAGGAAGGTGAAAGATGATGGAGGGTGGCATGAGAGTTGGGAGACAAGAGGCTGGTGGGTGATAAGTGATAGCAGACAGGGGGAAAATTGAGCCACGGGGGTATGGGGAAGGAAGGGTCAAGATAAGGATAGCTACTGGAGGGTGATAGAGGAGCACAAAGCTACCATTGGGAACCATTAGGGGAGAGTTAAAGGGTTGACAAAACAAGATGGGTGTGGGTTGTGGGTGGATGGAACCAGGAGGGGAAGGGGGAATGAAGGTGGATGATCAGGCTGGAGAGAGGCCATAGGAAAGAGAACAAACATGGGGGATGGATCGGAATGAGAGTGAGAGGTAGAAAAAGAGTTAGAATACTCAGGAGGTGAGGGATGGCTGAAATTGGACACTCAGTGTTCGTAGATCAGAACATAGAATATTACGGCACAGTACAGGTCATTGAGCCTATAATTTTGTGCTGACCCACATAAACCCACTCCACATCAATCCCACCCTCACAACCCATATCCCTCTATTTTTATTACATCCGTATGAGAATCTTTTTAATGTCTTTATTGCACCAACCTCCACCCCACCACCCTCAACAATGCATTCCTCACACCCACCACACTGTGTCTAAAACTTAGCTCTGATGGCTTCCTGTAACTTTCCTCCACTCTAAACAAATGTCCTCTGTTATTGGTCATTGCTACCTTTGGGGGAAAAGGTATAGGTTGTGTTGTAAGACTATTGTTGGGTTGTAAACTACCATTATGTTGCAGACTACCATTGGATTGTACGCATCTGCTGGGTTGTAGATTGCCATTGAGTTGTGGACTACCCAGATGGAGTCTGGAGTGTTGTTCTTGGAGTGCAGGGGAATGGTCTCATCTGAGAGACCGCGACTAAGATTGCAGATGTTGCACCAGGTACAGGTGAAGGGTTTGGAATGAAGGGTTTTCTTGATGAATCCCCAATGAAGGGGTTCGGCGTAAAGATTGACTGTTGATCACCTTCTGCGGATGTTGTTTGACCCACGAGTATTTTCTTTGTGTGCTGATCTTGTTAACGCTGGCTGCCCGCTGTCATTGTGCACCGACTGCATCCACACAGAAAGGAAGCAGTGAAGTTCCTTTGGAGTCCGAATGTGTGCAATAACAGCTGGGTTCTGCATGGCTGGCTTTGCATAGTGGTGACCATGTCAGGCATCTCTCCCTCTTGCTTTCTTGGCAATACATATTACCTGATTTAGGTTGCCAGAGCTGAATCACTTCATTGCTCTGAGCTGTTTCATGGGGATCGACTCTGTATTAAGGCTGTGGAGACCAAGCTGTGAAACAAGGAGTGGTTATTCTCAAACTACAGCACAGCGAGCTGAGTCAAAATCCAAGAGATAGCGCAGGAGGGAGGCCTTCAATTTCTGGATCTTTGGGCTTTCTCTCAGGAAAGGTGGGACCTCTGGAAGGTGGTTCACATCTGAACTGGCGGAAGACTTATCCTTGCAGGAAGGCTTTGCTAGTGCTGCTCTGGGTGGGGTGGGGGGGAGGTTAAACTAGCTTGGCAGGGGGATGGGAACTGAAAGAAGGTAAAGAGTGGATCAGATGGTGGAAAGGTTGATGCAATGTATAGTGAGTTTGTGAGGAAGGACAGGCAGGGGAGGAAGCATAAATGTAGTCAGTTTCAATCCACAAAGTATTAGGAATAAGGTAGATGAACTTACAGCATGTATCAGTCCATGGAACTATGTGGCTGTAACAGAGACTTGGCTGATGCAAGGGAAGGATAAGCTGATCCAGGTACTGGGATTTAGAAGTTTTAAAAGGGATTGGATTAGGGGTAAAAAAGGAGATGTGGAGTAGCATTACTAATCAGGGACAGTAAAACTGCTGCAGAAGAGAGGACATCGTGGAGCGATTGTCTACTGAGCTAGTCAACCTGGGTAGAAGTTAGAAATTGAAAGGAGCAATCAATGTATTGAGGGTAGTGTATCGGCCCCCAAATAGCTCTTGGGGCACCAAGGAGCGGATAAGTAGGCAGATTTTGGAATGGAGCAGAAATAACAGGTGGTTGTTTTTGGAGACCTCAACTTCCCAAATATTGACTGGCACCTCCTTAATGCAAGAGGGATAGATGGGACAGAACTTGTCAGGCATGTCCAAGGAGGATTCCTGACGCATTATGTGGAACAGCCAACTGGAGGAGAGGCCATAGTGGTCCTAGTACTGGGTAATGAACCTGCTCAGGTGACAAACCTTGCAGTGGGGGAGCCTTTTGGTGAAAGTGACCCCTAGCCTTTAGAATAGCAATGGTCAAGGATGGGAATAGACTAAATGGTAAAGTGTTTAAATGGGGAAGGGATAACTATGATGGCATTAGACAGGAACTAGGGAGAGTAAATTGGGAACAGATGTTCTTGGGGAAAAGCACAGAAGTGCAATCTAACCAGCACGGCCAGCGTCGCAGTTAGTGCAACATTGCCACAATGTCAGCAACCAGCAGAAGAATGATGAGAGTGAAGGTAGGGCCACTTAAGGATAATAGAGGCAACATGTGCCTGGAGACAGAGGAAGTAGGGGATGTCCTTAATGAATATTTTGCTTCAGTATTTATCAGAGAGAGGGACCTTGGTCAGTGTGAGGTCAATATAGAAAAAGCTTATACTATGTGCTGGAGGATGTTGAAATTAAGGAGGAGGAAGAGCTGGATCTTCTTAAAAACATTAGGATTGATACTGTAAGTCCTCAGGAGTGGATGAGATATAATCCAGGTTCTTACAAGAAGCAAGGCAAGAGATTGCTATGGCTTTGGCAATGATCTTTGAGTCCTCCCTGACCACAAGGGAGGTACTGGATGATTGGAGAATGGCAAATGTGGTTCCTTGTTTAAAAAGGTTATAGGGAGAATCCAGGGAATTATAGACTACTGGGTCTTCTTTCAATGGTGGGCAAACTTTTGGAGAGGTTTCTTAGAGACATGATTCACAAGCATTTAGGGAAGTATAGTCTTCTCAGGAATAGTGAGAGTGGCTTTGTGAGGTCGTGCCTCACAAGCCAAATTGAACTTTTTGATTAAGTAACAAAAGTAATTGATGAAGGTAGGGTGGTAGTTAGGGCAGATGGAGTTCAATCTGGATAAGTGTGAAATGACACACTGGAAGGTTAAATTTGAAGGCAGACAACATGGTTAATGGCAAGAATCTTAGTGTGGAGGAACAGAGGGATCTTGGGGTCTAAGCCCATAAATCTCTCAAGGTTTCCACACAGGTTGGTAGAGTGATTAAGTAAGAGTATAGTATGCTGGCCTTCATTGGTCGGAGAATTGAGTCCAAGAGGCGTAAGATAAGGTTACAGCTTATAAGACTCTGGTTGGATCACACTTGGAATATTGTGCTCATTTCTGATCGTCTCATTGCAGGAATGATGTGAAAGCCATGGAGAATGTACAGAGGAGATTTACAAGGATGATGCCTGAATTGGAGAACGTGTCTTATGTGGCAAGGTTAGCAGAGCTAGGGCTTTTATCTTTGGAGTGAAGAAGGATGAGAGGGGATTTAATAGAGGTCTACAAGATTATGAGAGGCATAGATAGGGTGGGCAGCCAGCGCCTTTATCCCAGGGTGAGAGTAGCAAACACAAGAGGACATCAGTACAAGGTGAGGGGAGGAATGTCAGGGTGAGGGGAGACGTTTAGGGGAAAGTTTTAAACACAGCGAGTAGTGGGTGCCTGGAATGTATTGCCAAGGGTGGGGGTGGAGGCTGGTATGATAGGGACATTTAAAAGGCTCTTAGACAGGCACATGGATACGAAAAATAGAGGGTCATGGGTGTTTGGTAGGGAAGGTTTAGTTTGTTGAGTAGGTTTCTATCTCAGCAAAATATTGTGGGTCAAAGGGCCTGTACTGTGTTGTTACGTTCTAGGTTCCACCTCACCCTTCAGCACTATGTTACAGACATCCCTCCTTTCTGAGTGGAGATGATTCCCCCATTTACATCCACTAAATCTCTTTCCCCTTACCTGAAATACATGTCCTCTGGTCTTCTCTGCCTCTGATAGGGGGAAAAGTGGCTGGAATTAAGGAATCTGACGAGGTGTGTGGATGGGAATGTTCTCTTGTGAACCTTGGCCAGAAGGGCAGGGAATGTTGCCTAGATAACATAATGGAAACTAATCTAGAGACAACTTACTTCACATCAGGGGCAGCTCCCGACTTATGTCGGTGAGCTGTCTGTGTTGATTCACTGTGTGGTGGGGAACAGGAGTCTCCCTGCTCTTCACTGTCCTCCGGTAGGATTATAACCGACAAATCAGCAAAGAGGAAGTCTCCCAGAACAATTTCCTTCACTTTGGCAATAGCTTGAAGTCTCTTCAGGTTGAAGAGCTTCCCATCCCCTCTGCACCTGAGGCTGATCCCAGGATCACTGTCCGGGAAGGCATCATTCAGCATGGCAGTAAATATCATGTTGAACATTGTGGTTGCAAACACACAGCCCTGCCTGACGTCATTAGTGAATAGGTATGCTTTAGAGGATTCTCCACCGTCCAGCACTCTGGCCATCATGCCAGAACTGGCGTACCATCTGAATAAATTTGGCGGAGCAGCTGAACTTTGACATGATTCTCCACAGGTCTCGTCGACTGACGGTGTCGAATGCTTTCATGAGGTCAACAAAGTTTGTATAGAGTTTGTGGTTCTGCTCCTGACACTTCTCCTGAAGTTGGCGCACGTCAACAACCATGTCAATAGTCCCACGACCTTTGCAGAAGCCACACTCTGATTTTGGCAGCAGGCCCAGCTGCACATGAGTGACCAGACAATTTGGCAGGACTCTTGCAAGGGTTTTTGCTGCAATGGAAGGCAGCCAGATACCTTAGTGACTGTCGCATACTTGTTGATTGCCCTTCCTCTTGTAGAGGTGTACGATGGATTCATCTTTAAGTTCCTGAGGAACAACTCGGTGAGCTTCTCGATAAGTACAGGACCACTGTCTTTGTAGATCTCTGCAGGTATGGTCTCTGCCCCTTTGTCACGGGATAGCTGGCTGACAGCTTTCATGACTTCGACTACTACTGGTGGGCCAGTTGTCGTCCACCTGGGGAATCCTATCTATCGCCTCATCACTGATAGATGATGATTGGTTGAGGATGGCTTCAAAGTGTTCAGCCCATCTCTGCAGGATTTGAGCCTTCTCTGTAATGAGAGTTGCACCATCTGTACTCAGGAAGGGAGAGCTCCCGAGAGACTGAGGCCTGTAGAAAGTGCTGAGTGTCACATTTGTGGCCCGAAATGTGAAGTTAATGAAACATTAAACACAAGTTTTATCAGGTAAACTTCTTAGTGTCTTTTTATTCTCCGGTTTCCTTTGTTCTCCTGCTTGTGTTCTTATCTCTCTCTCATACCACGTGACTTCCGGTATATCTCATACATATTCATTATCATGACATCCCTCCTTTAATCAGAAATAAACTTTACCTTCACTTTCCCTCGCAAACATACAAACATCGTAACTAATGGTAATACTATAACTCAACTACATAAAATTTACTTCCTACAGCATTCATACATGCACTTTATGATATAAGATTAAAATACTGTCCCAAAGTTCTTATTAAAACTATGGCACAAAGTCTTCGTATCGTTTGGGCACTTTCCAGTTTCATTTCCGCCTGCCTGCGATATTGTCGTCGCTTCTCGGTTGTTCACTCTCAGCGTCGGAAATACTGCTTGCCACGACTTCGGGTGTTTCTGGCGCTTTAGTCACTTCATCAGGAGTGCTGGTAACTGCCTCTGGAACATCATCAGGTCTCTCAGTTTCAGCATCTCGTATTGGCCTTTCAACCCCTTCGCTCGATATATCTCTGGACTGGTACCTTTTTATACCTGATACATTTCTCTTATACAGGACTCCAGTCGGAGACTTGACTGTCACCATACTGCCACTTCTGGATACGACAGTATAGGGTTGATGGTAATAAGGTGTGTCTAGCTTACCACCAGTTTCATGCCTCACTAGAACATTATCTCCTGGCATGATGTCTGAGTACTTGGCTCCACGTTTCGAATCTGTGTACAGCTTTGCTGCACCTTTCTTTTCAGCATCGTGGTCCCTCATCTCCTGGTCATCTCGGATTTCTTTTATTTCTGGCATTTTTGTGCGGATTTTTCTCCCAAAAAATGCTTCTGCAGGACTTTTTCCAGTGTTTGCATGAGGCGTTGCTCGATAGACATGATATTCATTATCATGACACTGAGAGCTTCATAGAACCATTTCAACTTGTTTCTTTCAGCGTATCCCTGCATTTCATCTGCCTTGGTGCTCAGCCAGGCATCTTGCATTTTACACAGTTTATTCTGCACTGTCCTTTGAACACTGGTGAAGGCGTTTTTCTTGGCAGCTGATGGCCGCGATGAAGGCAGAGCTTTTCAACAAGTAGGCCCATATGCTGCTTGCAGGGAGAGGCTCCTATCATCATCAGTGCAGATGAATGGACAGCATTCCTGAAGTGTTCCTAGTTGTCCTAAGCACTCCCTGCAAGATGTAAGTCAGCAAATTTAGTTTCTAGGTCTTCAGCCAGTGCTGAAGTTATGCTGGGGTTCTTCAGCCTGACGACATTGATTCATTTCATGGTCTTGCTTCCTTGTAGTCACTCTTGAGTCTGATGTGGAGATTCATTTTGGAGACAATGAGCCTGTGATCTGTCCAACAGTCAGCACCACACATAGCCTTGGTCACTCTGACATCCTGTCATTTCTCCTGACAATGACATAGTCGATAAGATGTCAATGCTTAGAGTGGGGATGCATCAGGAGGTCTCGTTGCAGGTAGGGGGGTGGAAAGCTGTGTTGGTGATGAGGAGGTCATGTGCTGTGCGTCTTTAGTAAGAGTAGGCTGTTACTGTTACACCAGCCCACTCCATGTCTCCCAACGCCTCCCTGCCAGGCTGCAGAGTTGCACCCTACTTTTGCATTGAAGTTGCCGAACAAGATCAGCTTGTCATGCTGCTCACTGCTGATAGCAGGGTGTCCAGTTCTTCATAAAACCTGTCTTTCGCCTTATCCAGGTTGGCTATTGTGGGGGCATAGGCACTGATCAGGGTGGCTTGGCTCTGTTCTGTAACGGAAGCTGTAGTGTCATGAGCCAGTCGTCCAGACCCTTGGGGAGACTGGATTTGAAAGATGGTGGTGCTGCTGGAGCCACTGTAGCGGCAGCGCTGCTTCGGGTGTGGACCCTTGGGGAGTGAGGGAGTGGAGGTGCAGCACTCCCGTGGGGTCCATCCAAACAGTCAACTGCCATCAGCTCCACACGGGCTTTGAGAGAGCCAACGGTGATTATAGTTGAAATTCTGTGACCGTGGGTCTGTGCCCAAGATGGAAGCGCCTATTAATCGGCAGCAGCCACGAGGGTCTCTGGGGAAACAGAGATCTGGAGCAGGGCACCAGAGGATGGGAAGATCATGCACCATCTGAGAAGATGAAGCAGAGGAGATGACCGCAGGGACAGTGACAATGATAGTAGACCAGTGAGGCGGCTTAACAGCTGAAAATATGGCGGGGCTGCTGGCGACTCGAGGCGAGGAACCCGTAGAAGCTGCGGGCTGCTGGAGACTGCTGTCGGGAGATTTACACCGGGCTGCAGACAGCTGGAGACTGGCTCAAACTACCAGGTATCGGAACTGGGATGTGAGGAGGTACCAAGGATTCTGAAGGGACCCTGAACATGCCGGAGGTTCGGATCTGGAACTCGGGGTTTCCAGTGGTTTGGACCTGACTCTGTGTAGCTGCAGGGACTGCAGAAGCGCTGGCGATGAATCTACGTGACTCTGGAGGGACTCTCTTTTGCTTCCCTCTCTCTGACTATAAGAGGCACTTAGGCAATATTTGCCGGTGGCAAATCTGTCTGCCTTACAGCAGGCAAAAAGAAATTTCATTTTATATGACACTGTTTTATTACCATGATAATAAATTGAATCTTGAAGTTTCCAAACAAGGTGACTCCTGAAGGCAAATCTAACTCCAGCATCACAACACTCATCTCTGTCGTGACTGCTCCAGTTTCAATCAGCTGACCTTCGTTGGCAAAATGAGTCCCACTCAGGGCTGCAATGTCAATCTTGTATCTTGCAAGCTCTCTGACAACTAAGGTTGTTCATGTCTCTGGTCTGTCTGCTGTAGGTTTGACCAAAAGCGTGCTGGCTCAGAACCAGAGAGGCTTGTGCCAATTTTGGACTCACCATCAACATTAAAAAGACTGAAGTCATGTACCAGCCTGCTCCGTAAACAGAACCCAAAATCACAATTAAAGGGCAGAAACTACAGGCAGTGGATCCATAAACTACAGGCAGTGGACCAGTTTACTTACCTTGGCACCACCCTCTCCCCAAGCATTGACTATTGATACAGAAGTTAACTGCAGAATAGCAAAGGCAAGTTCTCCTTTCAGAAGGCTGCGTTCCACTGTATGGGAACGTTAAGGAATAGTCTAGCAAAAAAAACTAAAGGTCTATAGAGCCGCGGTACTCACTACCCTCCTGTATGCCTGTGAAATGTGGACTGTGCATCGAAGGCATGCAGGACAACTCAACCATTTTCACATGTCTTTGCATAATATAAGGCATCAGATGGCAAGACAAAGCACCAGACACTGAAGTTCTCTCTAGAACAAGTCTACCATCATCCACACACTGGTGATGAGAGCACAGACCCAGTGGGTAGATCATGTCATCGGTATGCTGGATGAGCGGATACCCAAGCAGCTCCTTTTTGGGGAATTCTCTGTTGGTAGATGCTTGCATGGAGGGTAGAAGAAATGTTACCAAGACACATTAAAGGCCTTCCTGAAGTTTCTTGACATAGTCAAGACCACCTGGGAAATGCTGGCACAAACTGCCTGGCGTAGCCTTATTCACACGGGCTGTCAAGTTTACGAAGCAAAGCACAGTGCTGAAGCACAACATAAGTGCGAGCTGCGCCAGGACATTCCATGCCCGAATTGGCTAGACCAGTCATCTTCGGACACATGCATCCAAGAGGCAAATGGTGTTGAGGTCTTCATTGACAACAATGGATGAATGACAATTAAACTCCAAAACTCAACGCCTTCTCAACCTCAGCAAGTGGACATCCAGAGCTTTCTGGGGGAGGGAGTTCAAAGTTCACCTGTTTCTGAGAGAAGAAGCTTCTTCTTACCAACCCACTCCTCCCCAGACTCCTGTCTGCATCCACCAATTTCCTTAGCACCCTTAGATTCACTCTCATATTGCTAATGTCGTGATGACTGAACCACATTACTCAATCTTCCTGTACAGAGCTGACCCTCACCACAGGAGATCACTTTGGGAGTGACTTTTATTGACACTGCGTAAAAATCTGGAATGTAAACAGAGCAGGTACGACATTGGGAGGTTCCTGCATCCAAGTAAGAGAATGGATTCCGACATAGTCAAACTCCACACCAGGCTTTTGACAAGAGACCTTTTACCTTGAGTTGTTTTTGTAGCTTCACCTGTGGTTTGTTTTTGTACAGTTATTGTTCGGTTTATTAAAAGCACAGGTTTCCTCAGCGACACAGGGTAGATGGAGGGAGGGAAAGAGATTGCAGCACACACCTCAAGATTCTTGCACTCTCCCTGAACTCTGAAAACTCATCTGACCACTTCCAAACGATGTTTGTCTTTCATAACTTTGAGGTATGTTTCAAAGAACCTTTAATGAAGCAATCAGCATGTTTCTGCTCCCTGAGACCAGTCCCTGAGATACATTCTATTCTACCTGGTTTTAACCTTGCATATTTCTCAGTGGCATGGCAGACTCTTCGCTGACTCCAAGACCGATCCCATCACTGCCATTTCCTCTGCTTATTTCCCAGTAACCCATTCCACTTTCCTTCATTGGCCAAGACATAGAGTACAAAAGCAGAGATGTCATGTTACAGCTGTACAAGATGTTGGTGAGACCAGCTACAGGATGGATGTCATAATGCTGGAAAAAGTGCAGAAAAGATTCATGGCAATGTTCCCAGGATTGGTGGACTGAATAAGAAGAGGCTGAATAGGCTGAGAGGTGATCTTACAGAGGTTATAGCAGGATAAGGTGAATGGTGACAGTTTTTATCCCAGTGGGAGAAAAATTTAAAGGGGACCTGAGGGGCGCCTTCTTCTCACAGAGGATGGTGGGTGTGTGGAATAAGAGGAAGTGGTAGAGGTGGGGAATTATTATAATGTTTAATTAAATATTTAGATAGTTACATGAAGAGGAAAGATTTAGAAGGATATTGGTCAACTGTAGGCAAATGGGCAACTTGGTCAGCATGGACAAATTGGGCTGAAGGCCTGTTTTGATGCTGTACTGTTCTATAACTCTATGAGAAGTTCAATTCAAGTTTATTTTCTCATTATCTAAAATGACAAAGACTGTAGAAGTTAAAACCTTGAGCAAACAAAGAATTGCTGGAGGAACTTGGTAAGTCAAACAGTATCCAGGTATCTGGCACAGAGAAGGATTCTTCCCTGAATGGTCCAGCAAGTCATCTCTTACATTCATACAACCATAGAAGAGCAAGAGCATGGTTGCAGAGTGTACTGTTATATGAAGAAGATCAATTAGTACCAAACAAGGGCAGCATGGGAACACTGTTGTAGGGTTCATACAGAAGTCTGATGGCTGTGGGGAAGAAACTGTCTTGAAGCCAATTAGTGTACAATTTGCAATTTTGAATCTTCTTGATGGGAAGAGAGAGGAGAGTGTTTCTGAGGTGTATAGGCCCTTCAGTATGTTGGCTACCTTTCCCAGGCAGTGGGAGAGATAGATGAAAAGGAAGTTTGCGTGATGCTCTGAGCTGCATTTGCCACCTTTTGCAGCTTCTCATGATCGAGTAGAGCAGCTCCCGTCCCACACTGTGATGCAGGTCCCGTCCCACACTGTGATGCATGCAGTAGTCTGTTCGTGATGAGTTTGTTGAGGAACACGGGGCCTTCTTCTGATCAATGATCTTGGGTCACACAGGATAGGGGTCTGACAAACTGGTCTGGATCTTAGATGCTCAAAAAATTGTAACAGACATCAAATGATTAACAAATGTTTGTGTTTTTATAGTGGCTTTTCAGTCCCAACCATCTCACATCCACCATTGCTCTTCTGCCTGGAAACAATTAAGATGTTTTGTTTCCTTGCAGAGATCAAGAAGAAGGCTAGTTACGTTACACCGGTTCCTGGTGGAGTTGGTCCGATGACAGTAGCAATGCTGATGAAGAACACACTAATCGTGGCCAAGAAGTCTGTCACTTATTAAAGACAGTGCCAATACATTAGCTCCAGACACCCTCTCTCAAGGTGGAGGACAGCTTAAGTTATGATATAAAAGATATTTTTGTTTACCATATCTACAGGTATTTAGATTTGCTGGAAACTGTCGTGTCATGATTACTTCCCACGTACGCACACACTTCACCTATTCTCATCCCCTCCCTCCCTGGCCCCATCCTTTTCTACACACATTCCCTCTGCAGCACTCCCCCACCCTCCTCTTCGATCCATCTGCTCTCTCATTGTACCACTACTGTCACCCTCTCTCCTTCCCAAATTCGAGCACTGGCACCTTTTCCATCTCTGATCACCACCCCCTCCCCCTTCCATTTTGTCTGACCCCTTTGTGTGTGTCTCCCTCTCCGTATCTGCCATCTCACAATCATCTGCCTCTGACCATCCTCCTTCACGCCTCCCCCCCACTGGCCCCTGTCCAACCCCTCCCAACCTGTCCTCATTATATCGAATTGAAACAAAAAGTCTGCAGACACTGGTTGAAGTAAAAACACAATATTTTTAAAAACTCAGCAGATTAAACATTGTACTTTATATAGCAAAGATACATTACCCACATTTTGGGCTTGAGCCCTTCAAGGTATGAAAAAATGTAAGCAAGCGCCTGAGAATGGTGGGGGTTGGGGGGGTGGGGGAGGGAGGTGGAGGGGAGGAGCTCAGTTCCAAAGGTACGAGGTAACTATCTAACTATCTCCTTTCTGCCCTCTCAATCTTGATGAAGTGTTCTGACCCAAAATGGTGACCATTTTGTCCCCTTGATACTGCTCAACCCATTGAGTTCCTCCAGCAGGTTGTGTATTGCTCCACATTCCAGCATCAGCAGTTACCTTTGGCCCAGTGTTTGTGTTGTGTTCTGCCATAATGCACATGCATCAACTACCTCCCTCCTTCAGCCCCTTACTTCTTGATGCCTGTTGGAATCAGTGCTGCCAAGCCTGTTGTTCACAGGGATTTGGGTTGTTCTGCTACTCTGGTGTTGTGGACCCCGGAAGTAGGTTCTGGTTTCCGCCCCAGGAAAAGGTTCAGCGGTGGGGGGAGGGGGGGGAGCTTGGGTTAATTGGATGCTACAAATTGTCCCCATGAATGAATGACAGAATTTATTGTCATATTGTAGAGCTCATCGAAAGAACCAAAGACTTGTTGATCCAAACCAAGGCTTTTATTAGCAAAAGACAGGAGCTCTTCACAGGTGGCCGACCAGTCCAGAATGATCCGACCTGGCTAGGGACACAACCCTTTAAGGCCCAGACAATAGGCGTGGCTTAGCTCTCAGCCAATCGCTGTAAGCACAGTCTAGATACAGTAACTATATACACTATGTACATTGGTGATAGATCTGTACTATCACACATGTACACAAGTACAATGTACACATATGATGAAAGTCTTTGTTGGCACCCTTACTGTGTACTCCTAGAGGAGTAGAATCTGGGGAGTTGATGGGATTGTGAGAGAACAAAATGAGTGGCTGATGGGTGCAGACTCGATGGGCTAAAGGGCTTTTTTCTGCAATACGTGGCTGGTTGTTTGAAGTTGTGACAGTAAGACCAAGCCCTTGCATTTATAAAACACCTTTAGCCTAGTAGATTTTCACCAGATGTATTATAGAAGTGTTATCTTGTTTGGCACTGGGCCACAGAAAAGATATTTAGACAGATGCCCTAAAGCTTGTCAGAGGAATTCAGAACAGAGTCAAAGGAAATTCTGAGCCGTAGGCCTTGACCACGTGGCTCTTGGTGATGAAATTCCAAAGTCATTGAGAAGCAAGAACTGGAGGAGAGTGGTGAAAATAAAGGAGGTTATCTCTCATCAGTTTCATTTTATTGTTGTGTGCACAAGGTGCACAAAAATCTTTGCCTTTCTGGCAAAGACAAACACAGAGTTGCCAACTCATCCATTGCCATTACTGAAACAAGAAAGAGAAGCAAAGGAGAGTCCCTTCAGAGATGCTGTGTGTCCGTGTCCTGTACTCTCCAGAGTTGCATGGCCTTTTGTTCACCAGTCAACTCAAGCTCAAGGTATCTAATCACACCTTTCCAATCTCTGAAGGATCAGCAAATTCCCTTAAAGTTTGGGTATGTTGCTTTGTTGATGGTTCAGGTAGAATATTAAAGAAATTAAGATTCAATTATAGATCGGCCTATGGTAATAATCCAATATTGGATAAAATCTCACAATAGTAAGGAGAGAGTATTTGGAGAGATTGTTCTTAGACCAGAGGTCAGGAGGAGGTTTGGTAGATATGTTAAAAATCAGGTAGGGGCTTTTTTGGGAATATTTTATTTGAAATTTTTTAGACCATACATGAAGTCAAATACAAAATTTAAAAAATACAAATACATAAGTAGACAAATCTATGCTGCATGGTGGGTTGTAACCCAAACCCTCCAACCCCCCACCCACCCAAAAGACCCTGAAAAAAAGTGTGAGAAGAGAAAAAGAAAGAAAGAAAGAAAGATAGGGAGGGAAAATAAGAAAGGTCGCTGGAAAGTGGCATTCACTCCACGGATTTCAATTCATTATTTAACTAGTCTTTGGGGAAGGTTAACGTGGACTTAAGGACTGGAAGAAACTAAAGATTTGCGCCAAACCTAGATTGGAGCCAGACGTCCATGTAACTGCAATGCACTTCCTCGCCACTGCCAATACATTTCGAACAAATTCAACCTGATATTTTGATCATTTCAATTATGGCCTTTTAAAAAATATTTTATTTTTGTTTTTTTTCCATAAATATACATATAAAAAAATTTCCATTTTCAAAATATGTAAGTATAGGTATAACTTTTTCTTACAAAACACAACCCCTTCCCTCCCCTCACCGCCCCCCCACCCACCCATCCCTTCACAGTATAAATCTGTACACCATCACGGCTTACAGTTGGGTTTAAAAAAGGAAAGTCTCCATTGGGGAGGTCACTTATATTTTTATAATAATAGCACCTTTTTTATTTTTTATTATATTTGGGCCCCTAGATAATCTAAATATGATTGCCATATTTTTATAACTATGTCATATTTGTTCTTTAGATTATATGTGATTTTTTTCGCATAGGTATACAACTGTTCATCTCTGTTTTACATCGCACTCTCTGTAGAGGGGAGTTGGATTTCCAAATAATCACAATACATTCATTGGCCACAGCTAAAGCTATTTTAAAAAATGAAATTTGGAATTTAGTTAGTTTACTTATTTCAATAAAGTTGCCCAAAAGATAAAACTTCAGGTCGGTCGTCCGTGAAGGGCACTCCTGTTATCCTTTTTAGTATTTCAGTAATATCTTGCCAGAAAGGTCTCACCTTCACACATGACCAAGTAGCGTATACAAATGTTCCTATTTCTATTCCACATCTAAAACACATCTCCAACATTTCTGATTTTTGATTTATATAATTACTGTGGTGTGTGGTATAATTCATGTAGAAAATTATATTGTACTAATCCGTATCCTGCATTTATAATTTTTTTTGGTAAATATTATTTATAAATGATAATGAATCATACAATCAAAACACCATCCAATATATAATATTTTACCCCCCCCCCCACCCTCCAACCCCCAACCCTCCTCTAAACTACCAAAAGAAAAGAAGAAAGAGAAGAGGAGATCTACTACAACAATGGCATTCAATCATTTGCCATGGATTGGGACCGCACCATCAATGTATGGGAAAGAAAATATTAATGATCTAGTTGCATATATTCCATATACGGGTTCAAAGTTTTAATTTAAAAAATTATTATTTCGTAAGTTATATGTTATTTTCTCCAAAGGAATATTCATTTTAGTCTAATTTTTCCATGTAACTGTAAAACATTCCCTAGCCACTGCTCAAGCTTGTCTTAAAAAAGCAATTTGAAATCTATCTAATTTTAATTTTTTAACACAACCCATAAAAAGTATCTTGGGGTTAAGTTCAATTTAAAATTTGAACAGAACCTCCAAAAATTCCTTAATTTTATTCCAAAAATGTTTAACCATCTCACATAACCAAACTGAATGTAAAAAGGTACCCACTTCCTTGTGACATCTAAAACATAAATCAGAAGAAACATTTATATTTTTACGAAGTTTCATCACAGCTTGGCTCAAATCAGCATTAAAAAAATACCCTGTTATTCTTAACAAGCAACGGGCCCTGGTTATTTCTCGCATTCTGTACCGCAAGTCTCAAAATAAATTCTCTGTCCTGATAACGCAAACAATGGATCAAAATAGACTGTGGTGCTTGGCCAGGAAGTGCCTTCCTTTTCATTGCTCAGTGAGCCCTGTCCAACTCTAGACTGTTCAGAAAATGCATTATAAACCAAAACCTTGGGAATCCGCTTTTGAAAAAACTGGACTGCTCCGGACCTTCAAAATCTTCCGGAAGACCAATTATCTTAACATTATTCCTCCGACTTTGATTCACCAAAGCATCAATTTTCAACAAATCAGTCTTCTGAATTTCCCAACCAGTAAATGAATCCTCCATCTGTCCCACCTTCTCTTTGCAATGATCTACATCATCTTTACAGTCAATAAATTCTTCTTCAATCTTCTTAAATTTGTCCTGAACCTTATCCACAGCTTACAAACATTTTGCCACATCCATTTTAATTGAAGCTATTTCCCTTTTCATTTCGGCACATTGATCTTTCATAGTTGAAAATCCTTGTCTTATTTGCAAAGCCAGATCAGCAGTTAAAGGTAAAGGCCCACCCTGAAATATTGCTGTTTCCTCTTCCATCTGATATTGTTCTTCTTCCTCCTCCACTCCAATGATGTCCTCTTCTTCCTCTGTTGGTATAAAGGCCACTTCAGCCTGACTATGGGTGTGGATACCCTCGCCCACCAGCCCAGAATCACTGGGCTGAGGGAGATCGGGTCCCCTGGCAGCCTGGGCCATTTTGGGTGATGTGCACATGTGCGAAACTTCACACATGTGCAATTGATCTTCTTGGTTGGGAGTGGGTCAAAGTCGTACAGCAGCACCATTGCGCAACCGCATGCAAAGTAGGCGCTGGTGTTGTATACACCTTATTGCTGGAATGGCGTTGTGGTCGAGTTTGAAGAGAAATCGAGTCGGCAGGCTGCATTTGTAAGGTTGGCCGAGATTCCTCTTTTGTAGTTAGTTGTTTTCTTCACTGTTTGAGTCTTAGTTTTTCTCATAGTTGCTAGTAGAATACTCCAGCAATACAACCAACAATTTTTAAGGTAATTTTGAAACTTTTATAAGGTTTGTAAGGTTGGCCAAGATTCCTCTTTTGTAGTTAGTTGTTTTCTTCACTGTTTGAGTCTTAGTTTTTCTCATAGTTGCTAGTAGAATACTCCAGCAATACAACCAACAATTTTTAAGGTAATTTTGAAACTTTTATACAGGTTTTAAAAAGTTCTACCAGGGGAGGTGTTCTCCACGTTTTCTGTCTACGCCATAATGCCATGCCCCCCCTGCATTTATAATTGATGTCATGCTATCCAAACACCAATCAGACCAGCATCTTTCCATATTGCAACTCCTAAATCCGATTCCCATCTCTCTCTCTCTCTCTCTCAATCTCTGTAAACCTGGTTTTGCACTTTCAATTTGGAGAGCAAAATACATCTTAGATAAAAATTTAGGTGTGTTCCCAGCCAAATCATACATTCCATCTCAATAATTTCAGGTGGGGTCAAGTTTTGTCTCCATTTTTCTCTTAGGGATGATATTAACTGGAGAAAGCAAAAGAATGTCCCATTAGCTTCTCCATAGTTATTTCTTAATTGTTCAAAAGACGTGAGATCCTTCCACATAACAATCATCAACATATCTTATTCCTTTGTCATACCATGAATTCAATATTTTGTTACCCAGATTCATAGGCAGTTGTACATTTTTACATAATGTGTCCTCAATGATATACCTGCTTTTTTCCACAATGCATTCATTTATTTCTTGCCATGTTCTAATCATGTGTATTAATATAGGATTATCCGTTTTTTCCTTATTGACTTAACATTCCACTTATAAATAAAGTCCTTCATGGTCTCTTCTTTTACTGAATTCAGTCCCACTCGAATCTACGAAATGGGGACTGTTTCTTCAAAGAAAGATGATAAAAATCTTGCAGGCTTCTTAAAATCCAGGAATCTAAATCCTCCCAATTTATAGTCCCATGTTAACTTTTTCAGTGCAATTCTAGGTACATTCTTATTCCATAGGATTTGTCTTTTACAATTATCCAATAATTTAAAGAAAGTTTTTGTTAGTACAATAGGCAATGATTGAAAGAGATATTGTAGTCTTGGCATTACCTTCATTTTTATACAATTTACCCTTCCTAATAATGTAATCAGAAGATCTTTCCATTCTGTAAATCTTTTTCTATTTTTTCTAGTAGAGGGATATAATTAGCTTATATAAGTTCTGTAAATTATTACCTGTCATTATTCCTAACTATTAATTCCATACTTCTTCTATTTAAATCTACTGCCTTTTTGGTATTTTTCATAATCAAAGTTTTATCCATATTTATTTTATACCCTGATACTCTTCCATATTTTTCTGATATTGTTTGTAATCTTATCAATTATTCAGCTGAATCAATCATCTATAATAGCACATTATCAGCAAATAAACTGATTTTATGTTCTTCCTGTCCAACTTCGAAGCTCTTAATATCTGGATCTCTTATAATCTTTGCCAGAGTTTCAATAGCTAGAATGAATAATGCTGGAGATGGGGGGGCTCCCCTGTCTATGCAATCTACTCAAGGGAAAAATAGATGACATTTGGTTATTAGTTATAATAATTTTATCTTGTGGCTTATGATAGAGAGCATTTGTCCAATTTATATATTTTCTACCGACACCAAATTTTATATAATAAAGACCATTCTAGTAGGTCAAATGCCTATTCTGCATCTAAAGAAATAATTATGTTTGGATTCAACTTTGATTTTTGCCATGCACTATTTTGAATAATCCACCTAGACTATTTTAAGTATATCTTCCTTTAACAAATCCCACCTGATCTGGATGTATTAATTTTGGTAAATTCTCACCCAATCAGTTGGTTAGTGCCTTTACTATAATTTTACAATCTGCATTCAGGAATGATATTGGTCTGTATGGTGAGGTTTTTAATGGGTCTCCACCTTTCTTTGTTTGCACTATAATTATTAGCAGTTGAAAAAAGTTTCTGGGAGGGTCTGGGTCTCCACCGCCTGGTCTAACACATCCATCAACAGGGGCATCAACAAATCTTTAAATTGTCTATAGAACTCGGGTGGGACCCATCTTCCCCAAAGGCTTATTAGCCTGTAAAGTATCCAGAGCTTTCTCTATTTCTTCTCCTGTAAAAGGAGTATCTTCATCATCTTTTTCTCTCTCTTCAATTTTAGAAAGTTCAACATTTGTTAAAAATTCTTCCATCTCGTTTTTATTTCCTACTAATTCTGATTTATATAGTTTCATATAGTATTGTCTAAACATTATTTATTTCTTTTTGATTATATTTCTATTGCATTTATTATTCTGGATGACTCCTCTGCATTAACCTGCCAAGATAACACTTTATGTGCCTGTTCTCCTAGTTCATAATATTTTTGTTTAGTTTTTAATGTAGATTTTTTTCGTTCTATATGTTTGTAATGTATTATGTTGTAACTTTTTGTTGTCTAACATTCTATATTATTCTTGTGTTCTTGATATGTGATGTTCTTTTTCCAATTTTGTTATATCCTTCTCCAGACCATCTAAATCTCTTGCATATTCTCTCTTAAGATTTTTAGTGTAAGAAATAATTTGTCCCCTCAAATAAGATTTAAATGTATCTCATATTAGAAAACTGTTGGCAGTAGAAGGAAAATTCTCAATTTTGGTCTTATCCCCATTATATTTCCCAATTAAAACAATTCTGGGTTTTGTGGAAATGGAATTCCAATAATCTGTTCTAAATATTTCCTATATCCGCCCAAAAAGGTATCACTTTGGAACATAACCAAGTCGAGTGTAAGAAAGTTCCTGTCTCCTCACCACATCTAAAACATTTATCTGATAAGTCTGACTTTAACTTATTTAATTTCTGTGGCATGAGATATAACTGATGCAAAAAAAATTGTACTGTACTAATCTGTATCATACATTTATTGTATTTGTCATACTGTCCTTACATAAATCAGACCAGTTTTGCTCATTAATACTTACATTTAAGTCTGATTCCCACCTCTGTTTAGACTAATGAACTCCCTGTTCACGGGCTCCTGTTTGATGTAAGAAATACATGGCCAAAGTGAATTTATTTGTGTTTTCCTTTCGACTCAAACTCTCCACATCACTACACTTTGATAAAAACATTGTTGACCCCAGTTTTTCCCTTATGTATGCTTTTAATTGAAAATAGCAGAAGATTGTGTATTTAAGGATTCCATTATTTATTTTTTAATTGTTCAAATGACATAAGTTTCCCCTGCTCGTAGCAATCCTGAATATATCTGATCCTTTTACAAGATCAAGTCTCTAAAATGTTATTACCTATTATAAAAGGGATAAACCTGTTTTGAATCAGAGGTGTTTTAGGAGATAGACTCCCTTCTGTTCCAATCTCATAATTTATTATACCAAATATTAATTATGCGTTTTAACAAGAGGGCGTTTTTCACACCAGATACTAATTTTGCTTCCCAATTTACATATAAAATTTTCTGCTATTCTCTCTTCTACTTTTTCTAGTTCTATTTTCAACCATGCAGGGTTATCTCCTTCCTCAAAAAAGGAAGTAAGAAATCTCATCTGGACCGCTCGGTAATCATTTTTAAAGTATGGGAGCTGTAAACCCAGGTAGGGGCTTATTAAGAATAACCAAGGAGCAACAGTTTCTCATGGAAGAGAGTGAGGAGAGGGATTGGCAAAAGGGCCAGAGGGAGAGGAGAATGTCATTACACTGAGAGGATATAACTAGAACCTTCCCTAGAAAGATAGCACAGCACTATTACAGTGCCAGTGACCCGGGCTTGAATTAGGCATTATCTGTAAGGAGTTTGATCGTTCACCCTGTGTCTGTGCGGGTTTTCCCTGAGTGCTCTGGTTTCCTCCCTGTGATGATACAACCACAACACTAGCTGCACTCCCACCAGCCTACTGCAGGGGACAACCACTGTACCTGCAGGGAGGCAACCTGGAAGGTTGGCCCCACCTGGCTGGCTGTCAATCACTGACTCGAACCAGCCCCTCCTGGATCAGTTGGACATATGGAGCCAGCAAAGGACAGTTGGGCACATGTGGAGCCATCAAGTATGACAACTGTACAGAGTTTAAGTCGATTAAAGCCTGTAGTACAGTGTTCTCGTGTTTTGTGTTTGCTTGCTGCACCACAGCGCTTCGCAGTCCCATACACCAAAGACTTGTGGGTTGGTGGGTTAACTGGCTGCCGTAATTTACTCCCTGGTGTGCAGATGAGTAATAGGGAATTGATGGGGACATAAGAGAATTCATTCTAGGGAAATTTAATTGATTTACTGTCATGTGTCACTGAGAAAGAGTGAAAATCTTTATTTTGCTTGCTAACCAGACAAATCAACCTGCACATCATGCAACAGAGAGTGCAAGAATACAAAAACAAAAGGGGAAAGCCAGCATAAATCCTGTCCATAAGTATACTCTTCAATATTTTGCCCACCACCATCATCCCCTCAAAACTGATCAGCAGACTCCAAGACCTTAGCCTCCATACCCCACTGTGTAATTGGATACTGGATTTCTTCACCTTCAGATGACAATCAGTGAGGATTGGTAAGAACATCTCCACAATCTCCATTAGTACCAGAACACTGCTCCACTTAGCTCACTGCTCCACTTGCTTTATACACCCATGACTGGTTCAATTGACAATAGCATCATCTTCAATACCATAGTAGTGGGTTGTATGAAAAGGGGCGATGAGTCAGCATACAGGTGGGAGTTTGAAAAATTGGCTGAATGATGAACAAACAACCTCATACTCAGTCACCAAAACAATGGAGCTAATTGAGGACCTTAGGAGGGGAAAATTAGAGGTACACAATACAGTGATCATTGTGGGATCAGAAGTGGAGAGGCTGAGTGAAGTACCAGTTGATGAAGTAGACAAAGACGATGTGGTCAAACAATAATCATGGCTTTTATTAGCAGAAATTCATGGTACAGTAATGAAAGACAATAGATGCATATACAGTTATATCCAAGGGGAGTGTCCTTAACAGTAGAGATAATGCACAGCCAATGTTAATACAGCAAGGCTCACCAGAGGGGAGACAGGCAACTTTGCAGACATTCACCACACTGAGCAAATGTAAATTGCTGGGAGTCATTATCTTGGAGGACCTTTCCTGAACCCAACATACTAATGTCATTGTGAAGACAGAACTCTGCTTTCTTAAGAGTTTGCTGAGGTTTGGAAGGACATCAGAAACCTTGGCAAACTTCTACAGATATGTGGTGGAAAGTGTGCTGACTGGCTGCATGACATCATAGTATGGAGGCATCAATACCTCTGAGTGGAAAACTTGAAAAATGTAGTGACACATCCCAGAACATCACAGGCAGAACTTTCCCTACCACTGAGAAAATCAGCATGGAATGCTACCATCAGAGAGCAGCAACAATTATCAAGGATGTACACCATCCAGGACATGCCCTGTTCTCACTGCTGCCATCAGATAAGAGGTAGAGGTGCCACAAGACTCATATTACCAGACTCAGGAACAGCTGCTACCCCTCCACCATCAGACTCCTCAACGACAATCAGAGACGTATTTAAGGATTCGTACCTTGCACATTATTTATTATTGAATATTCAAAAGGTTTGCTTCCTGAAAAAAAATTGGGGATGATGACGGACTTCAGGCTAAACACAGAGATAATTTCAGATTTGCTGTATCACATAGGTAGTTGGAGAAACATGAAATTAACTTTTATTGAATTTAGCATGTTTAATCACATAATGATGCTGACACGTTGCATGAATTCAACTGACCTAAAAATGTTTTGCCACTGATTTTCAATTTTACTTAGATTCTGATGCCTCTCATGTCAGTGTCCATCAATAGTCGGCCAGCATTTATGGATTCCAATTGCCCTGACACCTTTTCCATGGTTGCAATGTCCTGGTGAAACCTTTCACCCTGTTTGTCAGCAGGGAAGAAGTCCAAGTGCAATTGCGGAAAATGGTTTTGTATGCCGGAAGCATGTTGTCAATCAGCTGGATGTAGTTTGGTGCTTTGTAATTGACAAGAAAATTCTCAACATTTTTAAATGCCTTGCAAGTATGCCCAGACCAAAGACAACATTTGCATAGCCCCTACTCTGAGTACATGCACAGGCATGCTTGGACTGACCAAAACATTTTGCTTTGTGGGCAATATACTGTAGACAGGAAATCACAAAAATAGGTTATACCTAAAAAAAGTGGTATGTGAGAGGAAAATGTTAAGGTGATTTTCAAGACCAGCAGCTCAAAATCCATAAAATTCAGGAAGCAAACTCTTCATTGTCCAGTGTAAGTAGAAATTCTACTTGGCCCACAGGAGAAAGAACGTCAGGATTGTATGTGATGCCATGTATGTACTCTGACAATAAAACTGAACTTTGAACCACTGATATAAGACCCATTGGTATATAATTCCCTGGATTCTCCCTCTTACTTCAACAAAGGGACTACAAAGCTAGGGAGGATGCAAAGATCATGGACAACACCCCTGCAATCTCTTCCCTCGCTTCCTGTGGTAACCTGTGGTTTGGCCTCAGGGATTTAGCTAACTGAATGCTTTTCAGAAGCTCCAATGCTACCTTTCTTCACCTCAACATGCTCCAACACATTTGCTTGTTCTTTGCTGTCCTTACATTCACCAAGGTCCCTCCTCCTGGTGAACACTAACTAAAAGTATTCATTCAGGACCTGCCCTACCTCTTCAAGATAGAAAATGAGAGTAGACATTAATAGGTAATTTATTAGGTAGTGAGGGCAAAGGTGGCCCTTGACAGCGACAGGAGAATTTAAATAGTCAGTGTCTATCTCCACAGAAGAAAGCACCCAAAACCTGCCAGATATATTTGGGAATTAAATGTCTCAAAACATGAACTGAAGGAAAGCCCTAGAAAAGTTTGTGAAACCAAAAACTGCTAAATCCCAAGAATCTGATATCCTACATCCACATTTATTTTAAATTACATGTTTGTGTATATATGTGATTATTATGTGTTGGCATTGTGTGATTCTGTGTGTGAACCGTGATCTGGAGAAATGCTGTTTGATCTTGTTGTACAGTATATGTACAATCAGATGATAATAAACTTGAACTTAAGAATGTTGAAAGAGTTGAGTATGGAGATGCTGTGATTTCTAGAAGCCAATGTTCTAGCAATTCTGGAATTGATCCTGTGAAATGATGAGATGCTGATGTGATCTTGAAAGACCTCAAACCACAGTCTTCATACAGCCGATCAGACCTCTGACCCCTGATCGGCTGATAGCAGACGTCTCTCCATGAGATCTTCAAAGGCAACTGGCTTTAATGCTTCAATAAAATTACAAACTGGTGTAATTTTGTTGGTATAGGGTGCTGGTTTGATGTCATGCTCCACTGGGAATATGAATGGGGTGCAAGCAATTGTCATCAGGAAATGCACTGAACAATCTTTTGCTGAATCCCCGTTGCCTAGGTCCTTTGTGGATTTGCTTTGGGAGTTACCCTGGATCCAACAAAATGCACAAAAGGATTGCTTGTACATTTTGACGTACAGCCCGCATGCTAGATCCTGCCGCAGGTTATCTGGAATGCTGTACAAGCTACTGAGACTAGGACTGCTATGAAGCTACTTGAAATTAGAATGTGGGCTGAGCTCCAAGCCTTTCTGACGCATTACTTCCTATTGGTGACTCACTCCCCCTGAGCAAGTTTAAATACAGGTAGATCAGCCAGTCCCAACACAGCAACGAGGCGAACCACATTGTGTAGATCAAGAGGGAGAAGGTGCTGGGAGACTGAGAATGGAATCCAGGGCGAGTGTCTACATATTAGGTGGTAAGTCTCTGCCTTAAACTGCTCTGCAATTGTTTTACTCTGATTTCCAGCTCCCTGCCAATGCTTCAAGGAAGAAATTAGCAACTTTCTGTACTGTGGAGTCCTATTTAGTCATAGGATTGTGTCTGAAGGCAGAGAGATTGATAGTGACTTGAGTTTGGATGCTCCCTCTACTTTAACCCTGGGGTAAAAAGTCTCCAGAGCTATTAACTGAAAAAAAATGTTGCAAATCTGAAACAAAATCATAAAATGCCAAGAACTCTTAGCAGGTTAGGCAGCATTGAGAGGAAAGGAATGTGAAGGTTTTTGTCTGCCTGACCTGCCAAGTGTTTCCAGTGTTTTCTGCTTTGGAATTCACCGCTGGTTCATGCAGTTGTACTGTACACCTCACAGTGAGATGGTGTTGCTATCTGTGAAAAGAGGAATTCAACGTGAGATTGAATGGAAACGTATAAGGTTAGGAATGAGGAGCAAATGTTTCTGGTGAGGGAGTTGTGGGTGAGGTGCCAGCAGAGTGAAGGAGATTGGCAGGAGAAGCAGAGCTGGGCACATGAGATTTAGTCAAAGGAGAATGTTTTTATAGAATCATCCAGTTTTACAGTACAGAAACAGGCTCTTCAGTCGACCAAGTTGTCTATCCAAGCTAGTCCCATTTGCCTGAGTTCATGTTATCTGGCACCGAGAGCAGGTTCAACAAAATGCTTTCCAAAGGGAATGAGATTGGGAACTTTCAGGGCAGAGCGACGAGGGCAGGGGTTGCGTGTATTGAAAGTTTTTACAGGCACCAGGCACTGCTCGTGTGTGGAATCTGCAGGAATTTATTTCCTTTCTTGTATCCAGCATATTCTGCACATTCCAAACACAAGGTGGCTCCAGATCAGTACCATGGTGCTGAGGAGAGCTGCCCTCTCTCCTTTCTACAAGCCAAGGCTGACAACAAAAATGTGTGTTTTTATAGCACCCTTAAAAGAGAGAGGACAGATGATTTCGTTTTCTAGGGCCTAAGCTGCTCAATCACAGAAAGGGAAGCACAAGTGCTACAGGGAGATCCCAAGTCACAGGTATCAAAAATGCAGTGAGAAAGATCGTTTTAAGAGCAGGCCCCAGACATGCATAATACAATAAGTAAAACCCAATACAGAAGTGGAGAGTTACAGAGAGAGATCAGTTAGGATAGAGTAAAGACAACATAATTTTACTATTTTGGGGTTCATTCAGGAGTCTGATAACTGTAGGAAAGAAACAGTCCTTGGATCGAGTGGTGCATGACATCACACTCGTGACTCTTCTTTCTGATGGGAGGATGAGTGAAGAGAGTGTGGCTGGGGTGGGATGAGTCTTTTAATTTGTTAGCTGCTTTTCCAAGGTAGCGGGAGTTAAGGATGGAGCTGATGGAGGGGACATGGGTGAGATGCTCTAAGCCACAATCACAACTCTCAGCAGTTTCTCACAGACCTGGATGGAGCAGTTCCAAACCTACTCAGTGATGCACCCTGACAAGATGCTTTTAATTTTAGAAATTTATTGTCCATTTGCTGTTCATGGTTCATTGCCGATTTTCCCCATCACCATGCTCTCGTGAAGATATTGTAAAATTGGAGAGGGTGCAGGAAAGATTTATCAGGATGTTTCCAGGACTCAGGGGGTTTAAACTAAAGGGAAAGGTTGAGCAGGTGAGGATTTATTCCTTAGAGTGCAGGAGGATGAGGGGTGATCTCATAGAGAGAATCATGCGAAGAATGGATTAGGTAAAGGCACAGTCTTTTGCCCAGAATAGGGAATTGGTTACTAGAGGACATAGGTTTAAGGTGAGGGGGGAACAGACTTTTTAAAAATATTTTAATTAAATTTTCCATACATGTATTAATGTCAAAATTCAAAATATAATAATTGTATAGTCAAATCAATTCCGTTATACATGATGGATTTATAAAACCACAAAAAAAAAGAAAATAAAAACCCACCAACTCCCCTCCCCCCCAAAATAATGACCCCAATAAGGGTTGAAAAGGAAGAAAACAAGAAAGAAAGAAGAATACTATTTAATAAAGAAAGAAAAAAGAAGCAGATCTGGTTGTCAAGGGTACAGTTTTATTTGCTTTATTTATTCAAAGATGTTAACGAGATTTCACGAGGTTTAGGGAAAGCCATTTATAAATTTATACCTACAATATATAAATATGGGCACCAAATTTAAAAAATGTATCATATTTATTTTGTAATTTATATGTAATTTTATCAAGAGTTATGAATTTCCACATGCCATCTCTCCAAACCTAAATGAAAATCCGATTTCCATGTCACTGCTATATATTTTCTTGCAATTGCTAATGCAATTTTTACAAATTCTTTTTGATATCAATTCAGTTTTAATTTGGTCTTATGACTGAAATATTACCCAGTAAAAACAACATTGAATCCTGTGGAAATTTAATTCCTGTGACTTGTTCCAAAACAGTTCCTAACTCTATCCAAGATGGTCTCAATTTGGACATGACCATGTAGAATGTAAAAAAGTACCAATCTCTTGGCTACATCTAAAAAAATATTTTTTGTGGGGTAAGATATAGTTGATGTAAAAAATTATACTGAACCAATCTATATCTAACATTTATTTTATTTGTCATACTATCTTGACATACTTCTGGCCAATTTTTCACCTCAGTAATAATATTTAAATCTGTCTCCCATCTCTGTCTAGACCTATGAATTCCTTGTTTTTAAGTTCCCTTTTGCAATAATGTATACATGGCTGAGATAATAGATCTATTACAAATCAAGGTTCCTATTTCACTACTTTTAGGTAATAACATTGTGGGTCCCAGTTTATCTCGTAAATATGCTTTTATTTGATAATAACAAAATATTGTATTATGTTGTATCCTATATTTATTTTTTAACTGTTCAAATTACATTAAATTTCCTCCTTCATAATATTCTTCTATATTTCTAATTCCTTTAGAAAACCAAATAGTCAAAAGCTGATTATTCATTGTAAATGAGATAAGTCTATTTTGATTCAAAGGCATTTTAGATAACACAGAGTTCCTCATTTCCATTTCAGTATTTACTTTATTCCATATATTAATCAAATGTGTCAACAATGGACTTTCCCTGTCACCAAATATATCTTGGATCCCATAAAATCTTCTGGTGTCTTCTCTCCTATCTTATCCATCTCTATCTTAATCCATGCTGGTTTATCTCCTGCTTTGAAAAAGAAGACATAAATCTCATTTGTGTTGCCTTTTAAAATTTACTTTCAGGTATTAAGGGAGCAATTTTTAAAATTTGGAATTTGTAGACCTCCTAAATCAAGTTTCCATGTTAAGTTTTCTAAAGAAACCCTCAACATTGCCCTTCCAAAGAATTGTTCTTACATATTTATTTAATTCCCGAAAAGAATTCTGTGGTAAGGTTATAGCCAATGCTTGAATAAGGTATTGTACTCTAGGAAATATATTCATTTTAATACAATTAACTCTTTCCAGTAATGTTACCGGCAATTCCATCCATTTTTTTTTTCAAGTCTTCATCAATTTTCCTCAGGGGAATAATTCAATTTAAATAAATTATTTAAATTGTTATCTACCCATATCCTAAATATTTTATTCCATTTATCAGCCATTCAAATTGAGTGTTTCTTTGAATCTGAGTATAATCACCTCACAAAGAGGCATAATTTATCCCCATTAACTTTATAACTGGATACTGTCCAATATTCCTTTAATCTTAAATATAATTTACAGCCTTGGCTGCAGCAAGAAAATGTATAGCAAATGTATACATGAAAAAATTAGATTGATTTAAATTTGCAATGATGGCATATGGAATTGAGATCATGCATTCCATTGGAAAAGATAACATATAATCTATATGATAATGATCTTATGTGGGTTTAAAGTTTTGAACTTTCTTCGGCCTGTTGTGGTGGTGTTACCCTAATCCACGGTATTTAATTATGTTATTGATGGGTGCATCTTCTTTCTTGCTTTTTTCTATCTTTGGGGTTGGGGTAGTAGGGAGGGGAAGGGATTGGAGGGATGGATGTTGGGGTGGATGAGAGGGGTGGGGGAGGAGGGATTTGGTATATATGTTGTTTTTTGTATATGAATGATCATATTTGAATATAGAATATAATGCAGCTTAAAATTTTAAATAAAGTTTTTTAAAAATACATATAATTTACATAGTGAGCCTTCTAGTTCTGTCAAGTAAATTAATATGTCATCTGCAAATAAATTAATCTTATTTTCCTCTGGGCTAATTAAAAAACCTTTAATATCAGGGTAAGATCGAATCAGTTCTGCAAGTGATTCTATTGCAGAACACCCTTGCCTACGAGATCTAGTTAAATTAAAAGATGCTGATATCTGCCTATTTGTTACAACTTTAGCTTTCAGTCCATTATATAAAGTTTTAATCCAATTTGCAAATATTTGTCCCAACCCGAGGGGAACAGATTTAACAAGAACCAGGGGGGCCAGTGGGAAAAGGGTCAATGGACTGGTCAGGGGGCAAGGGGTCATGGGCATGGATCATGTCAGGAGGTAGGGGGTGAACAGTCGGGGGCCAAAGGGGTCAGGGATGAGGGGTCAGGAGCAAGGTATTGGGGGCTGGGTTGGGTCAGGGGTAAGAGTGAAGAGTCAGGGGTCAAGGATGGGTAGGGATGAACAGAATGGAAGAGTAAGGTTCAGGGTGGCTTTGATGAGAGCTGAGCCACAAGGACTTTGGCATTGGCTGCCCACCCACCAACACAGTCCGAGTGCTCCTATGTGTATCTAACACTGACCCAGTGTCTATGTATTGATCTAACACAGACCCAGTGCCTATGCATGGATCTAACACAGTCCTAGTGCCTGTGTATGGATCTAACACAGACTCAGTGCCTGTGTATGGATTTACCACACTCCTGGTGCCACTAACAAAAGCCTTTGTGTTTTCTCAGCAGTTCTTGCTGTGGCTTCAACTACAAGTGATCTGACTCATCCTGACACTGGGTCTGTCCGGACTTTCACTGTGTTGGAAAACGGATTGAATGACCAGGAAGCCATTGCTCCAACACACGGAGGTAAGGAGACCGACGTTGCTGGTCCACTTTAGCAGTGCTGGAAACATTGGCCGAGATTTACAGTAGAGTGTCCTCAATGTTCCAAGATCAGGCCTCATTGTAAAGGTTCTCTGGAACCCACCACCACTGAGCTTTCATGAAACACAATACTGCAGGATACTGGAGAAAACCATCTGCTGGAGGAAAAAATTCTCAATGATGGATTCAACCCAAAACATCAACCATTCTTCTTCTCTCACTGATGCTACTCAATTCATTGAGTTCCACCAGTAGATTGTTTTTTTTTTCTGATCTGCAGTGTGTTGGGTGAACACTGAAGAATTTTTACCACAGGAAATTCAAAATATAATTGAGTTAAATAACTTTCAAGCCTCGCAGATTGCAAAATAAAGATTGAAATCACCCCGTATGACTGAGGGACGCTTAAATTCACAATTATAGTCTTACAGTATGGAAACAGGCCATTTGGCCCAATTCATTCAAGGTGACCGACATGCCTCTCCACACTAGTCTGTCTGCCTGGATTTGGCCAATATCCCTCTAACCCTCACCTTCCTCTGGTTCAAGCAGCATCAGTGAGAGCCAAAGAGTGGTTGATGATTGAACCAAAACTCTTCATCAGGACAGTTGGATATTAGTGCAGGAGCAGTGCAAAGATTACAGGGTGGCAGGTTTAAGGCAGGGGGTGTTACGCTACATTGTCTTTGGGTTCTGACTGCAGCATCTGCAGTCTCTTGTGGGTCACAGATGTTATTGATTATTGCTCCTGCTACTGAACACTGCATCATGTAGCCATGACTTGCTTCATTATAAGATGACAAAACAATAGAGCTGAATTGGATCATTTGATGCATCAAGTCTGCTCCACCAATCGAATCATGCCTGGTGTATTTTTAGTCTTAACCCCATTTTCCTGCCCTATTCCCATAACTTTGAACTCCTAACTAATCAAGAACCTGTCCATCACTGCTTTAAATTTACCTAATGACTTGGTCTCACAGGTGTCTATGGTCATGAATCCCATATTCACCACCGTCTGTCTGAAGAAACTTCTCCTCAACTCTATTATAACAAGAAGTCCTCTTATTCTGAAGCTGTGTTCTCTGGTCTTAGTCTCAGTCACTTCTGGAAGCATCTTCTCCACGTTCACTTTATCCAGTCCTTAAATATTTGGTATGTTTTAATGGGATCACTAATCCTCCTTTTAAACTCCTGTGTATATAGGCCCAAAGACATCAAATGATCTTCATATGTTAATCCTCTCAACCCCAAGATCATTAGCATAAACCTCCTCTGGACCTTCTCCATCCTTCCTTGGATTTGGGGCCCAAAATGGCTCACTTTACTCCAAATGTGGACTGACCAACATCCTATAAAGCCTCATCATAAACCTGATGAAGGGCCCAGGTCCAAAACATTATTTTTCCTTTACTTCCTATGATTGCTGCGTGACCCACTGAGTTTTCCCATCGCATTTGTGTATTAAATCCTTGCTTTTCTATTCTAGTTCTTTATTAATCTCCATGGCCCTTGCTCTACCACTTCCTCTGGCAGCTCGTTCCACACACCCACTACCTTCTGTGTGGTAAAACTTGCCCCTCAGATCGCCTTGTAACTCCATCCAGCCAATGATGGTAACATTCTTGTGAATCTTCCCTGCACTTCTCTAGTTTAAAGACATCCTTTGTATAGTGCGATGACCAGGGATGGGATAATGTCTAAGTGACCTGTTTTGAAGTATTGGCCAAGGACACAAGGGAAAATAGCTCTTCTCTTCAAAATTGCTTTTGGCCAAATAAAGTGACACATAAAGTAACCTTTAATACCTGAAAGTAAACACTTCAGGCAATGCAGCACTCACTAAGGAATATGTGCTAAAACCACAAGAATAGAATCAGTGCAGAGAAGATTAAGCAAGGTTTAGGTAGAGAACAGGGAGTGTTTCCAGGAGGCAGGTTTGATGGTCTGGTGGCCTTACTACGTGCTGTATGATGATAAAGTGGTGAGTTCCAGTGAGAGTGATGTCTGCCAAAATTAATCTTGTTCCTGAACCTGAATTTTCTCCATTTGACAGGAAACTCCAGTCTCCCAATGGTTCTGAAATCACAACAACCCTGTAAGCAAAGTGAAAAAAGTTACTGTCTGAATGGCATTTGCCAGTACCACGAAGATCCAGATCAGGACACCAGACATCCAATCTGCATGTAAGTCATTTTCCTTTGAAATGTTTGGACCTGAAGTCCTATGGAGAGAGTCAACCATTTCTGGAGCTCAAGATGGTTGCTCCTCTGCACTTCGATGGGGTGACCACATTGTGAAGCCCCTCCGTTCTGTCTGACCCTGAGTTACTGAATCCTCTGTCTCTATGATGCTCTGACCCTCTTCCACTGACTTCTCAGCCTTTCTCCATCGCCAGTGTTCTCGTAATGCTCATGCAAGCTTAAGGAATAAAATCTCATCTCATGTCTGAGCAAGTTGCAATCCTTCAACAATTTCTGATAACCAGCCAGTTTCAAATCCTGTCTTTCTTTCTCCTAATCTCTTCCCTTAACACCTTCTGCATTCCTACATGTCCCTCTCTCAGCCTACACCACCACCGACTCTCTTGGTCTTCACCAAGGAGACAAGGCCCTCTCTTTGTTCTCTCCTGCCCTTGCTCTTTTCATTGTTTTTACCCCTTCATTGTTTTAACTTTTTCCCATTTCACTGCAAGGTATTCAAGGTGATAGTTCCACTCTCTTCCTCTACAATGGAGGCTGCCTGCTTTCTGATTCTATTTCAGAACTACACCATCTTCATTGCTTTGGTTTTTGGCCATTCACCCTCTGGAAATGGTTTGCACTCTTCAATTGAACAGAGAGACAGGGTAGCACAGATAGTGCAGCAGTTCGTGCAATGATATTACTACACCAGCAATCCCGTGCTATTTATTGGCATCTTCTCCCTGAGACTTGTGTGGGTTTTCTCTGGGAGCTCCAGTGTCCTCCCACCCTCCAAAATGTATGGGGTTGGAATATTAATCAAATGTAATTCGGCAGCAGAGGTTTCTTGGACCTTCTACTAATGCTGTATCAATGAAATTAAAATTTAAAAAGGAATAATTGACCGAGAGTCAATAAATATCAAAAAAGAAACTGCTTCCAACTGGCTGTGAGCTTGAAAGATGGACATGCAGACTGACCAATTGCAGGAGTGGAGGGTGTCAAGGAGTTGTAGAGTTCTACAGCATGGAGGAGGTGAGTTATTTATGAAGTTAGTTATTGATGTCCCATCATTTCTGCACTTGTCCTTAACTACAACATAAATTTAACTCTGAAGAAACCAAGTTTTGGTGTTTAGCTTGTAATGTTTAATGTATTAATGGGGTTTTCTCAACAGTTGCAATCGTGGATTTACAGGAACAAGGTGCCAACATGCACTGTTAACGTCGCATGCAGTTAAAAAGACAGAACGCGATCTGTACATCACGGTTGGGATTGGGATCGGATTGTTACTCAGTGGACTGGCTGTCTTACTTGCTTACTACTTGCGAATGAGGTAAGACCCAGGATGAAAATAACCTCACATAAAGGAGCTTCTTCAATGAAGATAGAATTTTAACTTATGCTTGGAACTCCTAATTTCCTAAAGTGATTACAGTCGATTCGATCCCTTCTGAGCCTCACAAAAGCCATGGTAATAGTTATGCTTGGATTATTGTTATAAGCTATACATTCAGAAACTGGTGGATTAAAGATCAAAACACTGCAGATGCTGGAAATCTGAAATAAAACAAAATGCATTGGAAATGCTTGACAGACCATGCAGCTTTTCTTACTGGGTTCCAGCATTCTCTTATGGGTGACAGGCCTCAGCAACAGCTTTGACCTGCAGATCAACAGCTTTAATATCTCCCTTTGTTTGCTCTCCCTCTACTTCTTTCTCTCTCTCTATCTTGCTTCTGACTCTTCCTTTCTGATCTGCTTGTCTCTCTCCCTCTCTCTCTCAGTTTCTGTCTGCCTTTTTCTTTTTCTATATTTTTATTGATTTGGAAGAGAGAAATATTACGTTACACACTAACTGCACACAACTTTACGCAATACAATAGAGAATATGAATAATAACTAATTTATACATTGTCTTATATACAATGCTTGGATACAATGGAAATTCCCTTTGGAAAACTTCACCTCATATTCTAATATTACAATGTGTTCATGGTAAATTATCTCATTAGAGTAATCTCTTATAGTTATAAAGAGAAAAAGAAGGAAAAAAAGGAAAAGAAGGAAAGAAGAAAAAGAAAGAGAAAAACCCTCCCACACTAATCTTACCCCTCCTACTAAACATGGTCACCAACGAATAATATGTAAAGAATTGAGTTTCGGCTCCCAGATAGGAAACCTCTTAGGAAACCTGTTTACCTCTTTCTCACACATCCTATCTTTCTCTCTTTCTCTGTTTTTCACTCCCCCTCTCTCTCTGGCTTTGTGCTTCTTTGTCTGTCCATCTTTCTCTCTATATACATCTCTCTCTTTCTCTCACGCACACCGTCTCTCAGTCCATCTGTCTCTGTCTCTCTTGCTCTCTCTCTTCCCCTCTTTTACACACATGCACATCTCATCAGTCTCTTTCTTTCTCTCTCTCTCTCTATGTCTCTATATCTCTCTGCCCCTCTCTCTTTCTCTGTTTCTCTCTTGCTCTCCAGCTCCCACACATGCACTGTCTCTGTCTTTCTGTTTCTCTCACTCTCGCTGTCTCTGCCTGTCTCCCTCTAACTGCTCTCATTAACCTGTTAAATATTAACCAGACCTTTCCCTAGCCCCTCACTGTCTCTTGACTTAAATCAAACTAAGTTTCACCCTTTCCTAGTTCTGATCAAAGACTTGAAATGATAACCTGCCTCAGTCTTCACAGGTGATGCCTGACTTCCTGAACATTAGCAGAATTTTCTATTCTTTCTAGCTCATTCCCGCTTTACAGAACCAGGGTTAGAATCAGAATTAAGGTTGATGACCTTTCATCAGAACCATTCTGATTCTCCTCCCCACAAGTGCTGCCTGAGCTGTTGAGAGTTTCTGACATTTTCTGATTTTATTTCAGCATGCCAGCATCTGCTTTACTTTGAATTTTGATGTGACCATTTCTCAAAGTGAGCCATGGAGCCGGGGAGAAATCCTCTCCCTCCTTTGGAACAGGACTGAGCAATCTTTGGTGTCCACCGCAGAGGTTGGCCAGGGTGACACCTTACATATCTTCTGAGATCCCTGTGGTCCTTTCATTTTACTTACTCCATCACTGATCGGCTGGCCTTCTTTTGCTTGGACTGTCAACTCTGTTCCCTATCTATGCACTGCTTTCTCCTGAAATTGCAGGATCTCTTTAATATGGTCCATAGAACCACAGAATACTACAGCACAGAAATAGGCCCTTCAGCCCATCTAGCCTCTGAAAAACCATTATTCTGCCTAGTCTCAATGACCTGCATCCAGACAATGGCCTTCCATACCCTCCCATTCATGTATCTATCCAAATTGTTCTTAAATGTCAATATCAAGCCCTCATTCACCTATTCAGCTGACAGCTCGTTCCATACTGTCACCATTCTCTGCATGAAGATGTTCCCCTTAAGCATTTAACTTTTCACTCTTAACCCATATCCTCTCATTCTTGTCGCACTTTACCTCAGTGGAAAATGTTTGCTTGGATTTATTCTATCTATACCTCTCATAATCTTTCCTGCTGCTGTCAGCAGGCTTTTAAATGATGACTTGTACTTCTCTCTTTGAAGTAAACCTTGAACTTTATCTTTATGTGACACAATTCCCTGTACTTCTATGTGTATTCTTGCACTGCCTGTTGTTCTATGATTGGGTCGACTTCCCTGGATAGCACAAAGAACAAAGTTTTTCACTGTATCTCAGTACTTATCACAATTAATTATTTAATTTAATTCAAATCTTCTTCTGTGTAGCTTGTCTGATAAATACTCTCGTAAAGCAAGTTGAAATGTTTCTGTGAAGCTAAAGGCACAATAAGCTCACAAAGTGTTATTCACTTGTTCAATAATCTGGCTGAGTTGTCAGGAAATGTTAGTAGGCAGGTGCTGACCATTTATCTCCGATGGAACAAAGCTTTGTCTCTTCTTCACTTTCAATTGCCATTAGAAATGGTCACATGAGGTCAGGAAAGAATGTTCTAGGGATGGGGTCCTGGGAAATATTTTAGACCTCACCTGTGGTTGAGATACCATTTGAAGGAAAAGACTTCAATGGACCTGAGGTTGGGAGCAATGACTGAATTGTAGACAGGCAATGATCTATTTCTGGCTATAGTTAAGAACTTGCAAAGAACTGGTCTGAACAGGATCAGCCACACTCTCGTTTCCCCCTTCCTGTCAGGCAGAAGAAACACGAGCTTGAAAACATGAGCCTCTGAATTCAAAGACCATTCTTATCTGCTGTTATCAGACTTTTGAATGGACCTCCCTTCGATGCAAGATGATGCTTTGCACATCTGTACTTTTAACACTATACCTTGAACTGTTGTTCAAATGTATCATCTTATTTTCCTTTTTACACTACCTGCTGTACCACGAATGGGTTGATTTGCCTGGATAGCACTCCCAACAAAGTTTTTCACTGTATCTTGGTACAATTGACAGTAAATAATTTAATAATAATCATTAATAATAATAATTCTGGATCTGGGCCAAAAGGTCATTGTCTGTCAGTGTGAAGTAGATTTCCAAATATTCTAATAATAATTTTGTTTACTCCTAGATGCGAGAAATCTAAAACACAGTATAATGCGTGCTCGATCGAGGCAAGGATTTGACCTGCTCTGTGACCCTGTTCCAGCAGTCTGTTACTGATCAACTAACTGACTGGTGTAATCCAACTGCCTCAGAAGTAAAATAAACTCTGCAATTCCATATTGCACTTGAGCAGAATGATGGAAACATGCAACACAGCATTGAGCATCTCCTGTGACACGGAAAATGCTTAATTCAGTCCTGCAAAGTTTTAGAAGCTGATACGTAAAGATGTGTTCAAGTGATACATTCTGTGCCTGGTCAATGTGCCTTGGTGGACCCGAGAGTGCACAAAGTACATCAACGAGTTGGGAGGAAAGGACTGGGTATCACTTTTCCAGGTTTGTCGATGCTACCACGCTAGGTTTGATTGTGAGCAGGAAGGAGGATCTAACAAGGCGCCACGAGCAACAGATAAATTGAGTGAGTGGGGAAGAAGATGGTGGATGAATAGAAAATAAAACACTGAAATGGTCCAGTTTATTGCATAGAGCACAAGGTGGAATCTCTATGAAATGGAGACAAATGGAGATATGTTGATCACCAAAGCGACCTAGGTGTCCTTGTTCACATTTACTGAAAGCCAACACTCAGGTGCATGAAGCAATTGTACATATGATGGTCTTTATTATGACAGGAGATGAATGCAGGAATGAAAATGCATCAGTGCAATTAGTGCAGCCTTAGTGAGACTGCGTCTGCATTGATTCACCATGTCTGGAATATTGTATCCAATCCTGGGCAGTTCACCAGAAAAATCTGAAGGCTTTGGAGCAGGTGCAGAAGAGATTCCAGAGGGCAGCTTGGTTAACCCAGTGGTTAAAACAATGCTATTACAGTGCCAGTGATTCGGATTTGAATCTGGCGCTTCCTGTAAGGAGTATTTATGTTCTCCCCTTCTCTGCCAGGGTTTCCTCCTGGTACTTCAGTTTCCTCCCACTCTTCAAAATGTACAGGGGTTGAAGGCAAATTGGGGTATTTAAGGCAGCACGGACTCATGGGGTTGGAAGGGCCTGTTACCATGCTGCATGTCTCAATTAAAAATTAAAAAGATCAGGAAAGTCCTGGATAGTGACTGAAGACACTGTAGTTGTTTACGACAGAACAGGTGCTGAAGCATCATATGGTTTTTAAAATCATGAAAGAGAAAGGAAGAGAGGGAGAAAGAGAGGGGTAAAGAGGGGAAGGAGGGGGGAGAGAGAGAGAGAGGAGGGGAGAAGAGATAGAGGGTGATGGCAAAGAAAAGGAGAAGGACAGAAAGGAAGGGGGAAGGAAGGGACAGAGGGAGAGACGGCAAGATATAGAGGGAGAGAAAGAAAAAGATAGAAAGAGAGAGACACTGTTCTAATTGGTGGAGGGTGGTATCGAATGAAGATTACTGGCAAAGAATTAAAAGTGACAGGAGGAACAGTGTTTTGATGCAACAAGAGTTTGAGAGGTGGAATCCACTATTGGGGAAGTTGCGGAGATAGATTGTAGCATTAAGGGAGGAGGATAAGTATCTGAAGAATTAGCAAGGCTGTAGGTGGGTGTAGCGTGGGATTGGCTGGATTGCTCTTGCATCACCAGTACAGACTCATGGGGGCAAATAGTCTCTGTTGATACTGTAATCATGTCGTTATTCTATGAAATGATTGTCTGTATTATCTTAAAAATTATGCATTGTAAGATGAAAGCCAAATATTATATATTGCCAGTATTTATTTGTTAACCCAAATAAATTATTTTTTGTCCTAATGTGTGATCCTTTGTATACCAGGTTTAGATTTTGATTTAATGCTTTTGCCATGTGCCAATATACAACAAAAAGCTTTCTTCTATGTGCCATTCTAAGCCAAGCAAAGAGTTGCCATCCTCCGTTGCCATCCTGCAAAGAGGAAAGGAAACAAAGACATAAAGTCCCTTTAGGGACAGTGGAAGGTTGATGAGCCCAATGACTCCCTCCTCTGATGTAACTGTACCCACAGCCACCAGTACTTCAAGTTCCAGTTTATTATCATCTGACAATTGTTAGGTCTGCTTTGTTCATGAATGAGTGAGACAAACACCAGGCTGAGTCGAAATCAGGGTTCTTTGTTCTTTATTACCGGATTGTAACACTTGCGACCAACCATGTTAGACGGAGAATGCATTCTGCCGTTATCAGCAAAATGGTGATTTTTATACCCTTGGATACATGCTTAGAACATCATCATATCATTACTTGTCCAATGACTAAAACTGTTGCTATCCTTTCCCTGCTAGCTTCCTGCCTCTCAATCCATCAATGTCTCTCTTATCTTGTAAGTACAAGGATGCATTTACATCTTGTTACAGCCCTGTACATTCCCATCTCATGATGTTTTACCTAACAGGAGTACAAGGACACCTCCCCTTCCCGTTACTGCCCTGTACAGGGTAACTCCCTACACATTCCCATCTCATGATGTTTTACCTTACGCTATACATATACCACCTGACGAAATAGCATTTCTCCAGACCACGGTGCACAAACACACACAATATGCAGCACAGAATAATCACATGTTCAGTGCCCTCCATAAAGTTTGGGACAAAGACACTTTTTTTCCTTTATTTGCCGCTGTGCTCCACAGTTTTAAATTTGTAATCAAACAATTCGCAAGCAATTAAAGTGCACATTCCAGATTTTATTCAAGGTTATTTGTATATATTTTGTTTTGACCATGTAGACATTGCAGCACATTTTTATACATAGTCCCGTCATTTCAGGGCACCATAATGTTTGGGATATTTGACTTCACAGGCATTTATGAGCACTCAGGTATGTTTAACTCATTCATTGGTGCAGGTATAAGAGAGCTAGGCTTGCTTCTAAGCTTTTGATCACCTTTAGAGACTGTGGTTGCCATTTTTCAACATGAGGACCAGAATTGTACCAATGAAAGTCAAAGAAGCCATTAAGAGACTGAAAAACAAGAATAAAACACGAGACATCACCAAACCTTCAGATTACCAAAATCAACAGTTTGAACATCATCATTAATAAGAAAGAGTGTACTGGTGAGCTCAGTAATTACAAAGGGACTGATATTCCAAGGAAAACTCCCACTACTGATGACAGAAGAATTCTCATCATGATGAAGAAAAATCCACAAATGCCTGTCCGACAGATCAGAAACACTCTCAGGAGGCAGGGGTGGATGTGTCAATGACTACTGTCTACAGAAGACTTCATGAACAGAAGTACAGAGGTTACCAGCAGGAAGATGCCATTTCCCAGGCTGCAGTCCTGTTTGAATGCTCCTCTACCTCCATTCTGATGGAAGTGGGTCATAAATACTGTGTGTTGAGTGGTGGGGATTCTTGATAATTCTTTGAGCCTTTTTCAAGTGACACTTTCTGTGAATGTGGTTAACAGAGGAAAGGGTGACCCCAGTGATCTTCTTGGCCATTTTAATGGTCCACTGTATTGGCTTCTGGCCTGATTCTTTGCAACTACCCTATCACACAATGTTGCAGGTTAACAATGCTGTAGCAAATATGTCCAAAATGAACTAAATATCTATTGCCTGCACATGATCCAAATCTCTCACATCTAGCATATTCATGTGCTCATCTAGAATCCTATTAAACACAGCTATTGCATCCATTTCCACCACTACACCTGGCAGCCCGTTCTAGGCATCCGCCACTCTTTGTGTAAAATACTTGCTCTGCATATTTCCCTTAAACTTCCTCCCCCTCACCTTAAACACATGACATTTTTAACCTGGAGAAAAGATTCTGACTGCCTACCCGATGGACCGAATACAGACAGACAGGACTAATGGACAGCATAGATATGGATTGTTAAGGAAGGAAAGGAAACAAACAGAAGTGTCATGGAACATATGGAGATTAAGGAGGAGGAGATGCTTGATGTCTTACAGCACACATGTCAAACTCTGCCCCGCGGGCCATAATTATATTTGGCCCGCAAGATCATATCAAAAATGTATTAGAAGTGGCCCGCTGGCCGCTGCGCCAATATAGCGCATGCACAGTGACCGCTGTGTCCCAGGGTGAGAGAGAGAGAGAAAGATCCTGGTCCTTGAAAAGTAGTGGTGGGTGGTTTTATAAATACGCTGTCGTGTCCCCCCGCCCACCCCCCCACCGCAGCGTGGCCTGGCAGGTGTCAGGGGAAGCCAAGGCCGCTTCCCAGTGGCACAGCGTTTCTTGGAGCTGCAGATGGCATTGGGATGCCGGAGGGAAGATTGGGGCTCCCCGCCGGGCGATGGGCCGCCGGCCGCCGGCCGCCCTGCGCCTTCCCACCGGACCAGCAGCGGGTGCCCGGAGTACATGTGGAGAGCGAGGCTGGTCGGGCAGGTAGGGTGGAACCCCCCACCAATCTCGGGATTGGCGTGGGCTGGATCGGGATTAGCCGCGCTCACCTGCTCCTCCACCGCTGACCGGGATCCCAGCACGTCCCTGGAAAGGTCCTGGGACACCGGCACGGAAAGAAGAGCAGGGTCCGTAGAACATTACAGATCAGAAACAGGCCCTTCGGCCCTTTGACTCTACCTCGTGAAAACCCAACACTGGAGAAACTCAGCGGGTTAAACCGTATCCTTTATCCAACAGAGAGGTACCTGACAATGTTTGGCCCTTGATCCCCCTCATCAATGTATGAGCGAAAGTCTGTGGTTCTCGTAAAAACACCAGAAGGGAGAAACTCAGTAGGTCAAAGGGGGTCCGGGAGAAACTCAGCATGTCAAAGGGGGATCCGGGAGAAACTCAGCATGTCAAAGGGGGGTCCGGGAGAAACTCAGCAGGTCAAGGGGGAGGGGTCTAGGAGAAACTCAGAAGATCAAGGGGAGGGGGTCCGGGAGAAACTCAGCAGGTCAAGGGGGGTCCGGGAGAAACTCAGCAGGTCAAGGGAGGTCCGGGAGAAACTCAGCAGGTCAAGGGGAGTCCGGGAGAAACTCAGCAGGTCAAGGGGGGTCCGGGAGAAACTCAGCAGGTCAAGGGGGGTCCGGCAGAAACTCAGCAGGTCAAGGGGGGTCCGGGAGAAACTCATGTCAAGGGGGGTCCGGCAGAAACTCAGGGGGGGCCTGACCTTGCCAGGACCGTTGCCCACTCCCCCTCCCTGCCGCAGGCCGACCCGCGACTCACGATGACGGGGCCACTGATCCGCCGAGATGCCGCCCTGCAGCGAGAGCCGATGCCCCCGCACTGTTGTTGTCCAACCCGATCGCCCACAAACCCCGCCCTCCCGCACACAGGCCTGAGTAAGGATTATGAACTTTAATCTCAGGATAAAACGATCTTCCAATAGTTTCATGTCACAGTGATAAATATATTCCTGGTTAAAAATGGTCCTGCACCTGGATACAAGCTCATTAGGCATAAAACTTGAAAACTGTGTAAATCAAAGGTTATCTGTACCAATGGAAAAAGGGCATGGCAAATAACCCTGCTAGAGTTCATGCCCACAATCAATCACCCATTTGATTGTTTCAGGAATCATGTTATTCTCCCACATTCTCAATAGCCCTCAGATTTTACTATTCGACAGCACACTAGCAACATTTGACAAATCCTCTATAGAGAAATATTATTTATTGAATATTTTATTTCTCATTTGTTAATGCTTCTGCAAAGAGTTTATCCAAAACTATTATTAAACATTTATTTTAATAAGAAAAAGTTTAACATTACATATGTTGAAAGAAGAGAAAACATGCAGATGTTGTTGAAAATTTTCAATAAATATTTAGTTCGGCCCTCGACTTAGTCCAAGTTTTTAATTTTGGCCCTCCGTGAATTTGAGTTTGACACCCCTGTCTTACAGTGATTAAAGGTAAACAAATCCCCCAGGCCGGATATGATATTCTCTCAGACCTTGATGGAGACTAGTGTAGAAATCACAGGGGCCTTGGCAGATATATTCAAAATGTCCTTAGCCGAGGGTGATGTGCTGGAAGATTAGAGGGTAGATCATGTTGTCCCATTGTTTAAAAAAGGCTCCAAAAGTAAATTATAGGCTGGTGAGCCTGATGTCAATAGTGGGTAAATTATTGGAAGGAGTTCTAAGAGATAGGATATATAGGTATTTGGACAGCCATGGGCTGATTAAGGACAGTTAGGAAGGCTTTGTGCATGGTAGGTCATGTTTAACAAATCCTGTTGAGTTTTTTGAGGAAGTCATCAAGAAGGTAGATGAAGGAAAGGCTGTGGATGTTGTCTACATAGACTTTAGTAAGGTCTTTGACAAGGTCCCACATGGGAGGTTAGTCCAGAAAGTTAAGACACCAGGTATCCATGGAGAGGTTGTAAACTGGATTCAAATTTGGCTTTGTGGGAGAAAACAGAGAGTGGTAGTGGATGGTTACTTCTCAGACTGGAGGCCTATGACCAGTGGTGTACCTCAGGGATCTGTGTTGGGACCATTGTTGATTGTTATCTATATCAATGATCTGGATGATAATGTGGTAAATTGGATCAACACATTTGCTGATGACACAAAGATAGGAGGTGTAGTGGACAGTGAGGAAGATTTTCCAAGCTTGCAGAAGGATCTAGACCAACTGGGAGAATGGGCCAGTAAATGGCAGATGGAGGTTGCTGCAGACAAGTGGGAGGTGTTGCATTTTGGAAGAGAAAACCAAGGTAGGACATGCACAGTAAATGGTAGGGCACTGAGGAGTGCGGAGGAACAAAAAGGTCTAGGAATACAGATACATTGTTCCCTGAAGGTGACATCTCAGGTGGACAGGGTTGTAAGCTTTGTTTTATGTGCTATCCAGGCAAGTACAGCAGACAGTGCAATGATAAAACAAATGATCATGAAGGGAATCAAACATTGTGCAAACATTAAGAACATCTGCACAGCTGACCTTACAATGGATGAAAGGCCACTGTAGAAGCAGATGAGGATGTTTGGTCAGGACACTGGCCCAGGAATCCCCACCACTGACCTACTGCAGGGGGCAACATCTGTACCTGCATGAGTGTAAGGGGACAGGACAACACCTGGCCGGCTGTCAATCAGTCGGCCTGAATGGATCAAGCCCCACCCAGTCGGGTGTCAATCACCCCCTGGGATATAAGCCTGCACTGGCCTCCAGAAGCCTCACTCAGAGATACTGCAGCTACAGCCAGCCTGGCCCTGTGGAAGTCTTTGTGCTTTAAAGCCAGTTGGTCATGGGGTGACCAACTACCACCCCATGGTATCCTTCAGCCCAGTCTTTACCTCGTGTGTGTCTGATTCTGCCTAACAGCGCACCACAATTTAATCCACAAAATTTTTCTACGGCTGCCATGGAAACACTCCTGAGTGCAGGGAGCCTTGAAGTTGACCCACGCCACCCGGAAGCCCAGACACACTTTGAGATCTGGCAGCACGCGGTCGAGGCAATCATCGAGGCACACGAAGATGGCATCCTGGATTCAGATTGGAAGAGATTGGTCCTACGCTGATCAAAGCTGGGTCCCCACGCCTTCCAGACAACCAAAGGCTGCACCACGTACAAGAGCGTAATGGACACTCTCAAGAACTTGTACAAGCCCCCCATGAATGCGGTCTGTGCAAGGTACCTCCTCAACACCTGAGCCCAGCAACCCGGGGGGAGACAGCAGAGTCTTACCTGGGACACCTGTGAGAGTTGGTCCAACCGTGTCTGGCTGAACCCGGGGTAGGCACAGAGGAGGTCGAGAGGCTGATTCGAGATGCCTTCGTCTGAGGGCTACGCTCGAGGGCCATCTGGCAGAAGCTGCTGGAAGATAATATCTACGCCCTGACCAATACAGTGGAAGTGGTCCGAACCCCGGAAGCTGCAGCCCTGCACATCAAAGCCTTTGATTCCAGGTTCCCCCAGGCTCCCTCATGGCCCTCTCACACTGCAGCTGCAGCCCCAGACTGAGCTGGGGAGGAGAACTTCGCTGCGGCAGGTGCCTGGCCCCCCTGTAAGTACTGTGGGTCCTAGTGTGGGTCAGACCGACGATCGCGCCGAAACTGCCCGGCTAGGAACCTGTACTGTTCCTGATGCGGCAAGAAAGGTCACTTTGCTAAAGTGTGCCTCTCAAAACCAACCAGCAACTCAGCGGCCCTCTATGACCTCCCCACCCCCGTGAACCACTCCACATGGCGCCATTGACCCCGCTACAACTTCCGCCTTCACCGACTCCGATGGTGCAGCATCCAGCTCCACCAACGATGATCACAGCGTGTGCCCTGAGCACCTAGACAAGCCCCCACCCTCACCAGCGCCGCTCGCCAAGAACTACAGCGGTGTAACTTCCGGCTCACAGCATGACGTCACTTCCGGCTGACGTAATGACATCACTGCCACCGGCCGCGATGATGTCACTTATCCCAGCGCAATGAACACGGCTGGGGAAGGAGGCCAGCTATGCAGCGGGCCCCCTACGTGCCGCTGCCATCTTGGTCCAGGCAGCGGCTGACATGGAGGGCTCCTGACAACATGGTCAACACAGGCGATGACCAGGCTGCTCTATCAAGGCTCCCCACGCTTCCGGACGCCATCGGCTGCTGCACGCCGCACCCCATGACCAATGTCGACATGGTCAACATGGGTGATGACCAGGCTGCCCTACCTATACTCCCCACACCTCCGGACGCCATAAATTGCCAGCCACAACTGGAGAGCGATGACTATGACACTGAGACGGTCCTGGCTGCCACCATGCTGACCAGGGACATCTCTCACAACCTCGGGCACTCTATGATGGATGTTCAAGTCAATGGGCAGGAAGTCGGCGACTGGAATGTCCCTCCCAGCATGGCTCATGTCCCCGGGACCGGTGCTCCTGTGTAAGCATGTATGGATATACAAGGCCGAAGCCCTGATTGAGCAGGTTTTCCTCCTACATGCAAACCACAACTACGCCTATGTTAGGTTCGGCAGTGGCAGGGAGGACACCGGCTCAACCAGGGACCTGGCACCAGCAGGAGGACCTACCACACAATGGTATCCTTCAGCCCAGGATGCCACCGACTGGGCATACATCCCCATCTCCAGGCAGCTATGGGGCACGCAGGACCTCCTTGACCACCAGGGGCCCGCTTCAGCCCTGGGGGTCGAACCTGCCCCCCCCCCACCCATCCAATACAACTCTCATACGTCAACCCTGGTCCCCTCGGCCACCCCTCCGCACGGCACCACACCAGTCACACAGACCCCCTGCCACCAGTCCCCCCACTTCCCCTCCCACCAGTGACCAAGAGCCAGTCCTACGATGGTCACAGAGACCCCGGCGGCTGCCGGACCATCTCAATCTGTAATTATTGTATGTTGTATAGTGGATACGATTCCTTGTTACTGTCTCCCTGGGACAATTTTAAAGGGGGTGAATGTGATGGTACACCACTGGCCTACTGTAGGGGGCAACATCTGTACCTGCACGAGTGTAAGGGGACAGGACAACACCTGGCTGGCTGTCAATCAGTCGGCTTGAATGGATCAAGCCCCACCCGGTCGGGTGTCAATCACCCTCTGGGATATAAGCCTGCGCCGGCCTCCTGAGGCCTCATTCAGAGTTGCTGCAGCTACAGCCACCCTGGCTCTGTGGAAGTCTTTGTGGATTAAAGCCTGTTGTACAGTCTTTACCTTGTGTGTGTCTGATTCTGGCTAACAGCGCACCACACTGGGTAAATACTTTGACAGTGATAATAAAACTTGGTGTCAGCACAAGAGGTGGCTGGGACAAAACCACTGCTTTGAGAAAGAATTACTCTGATGCAGTGGTCTAAAAACTGGGACCAAATATGATCATAAGGTAGGGTCTGATCAGGAGCACTCAACATGGATTTGTGGGAGGAAGGTCATGTTTGACCAATCTGATTGAATTTTTTGAAGAGATGACTAGGAATGTGGATGAGGGTAGCGCAGTGGATGTTGTCTATATGGACTTCAGTAAGGCCTTCGATAAGGTACCACATGGAAGGTTAGTTAGGAAGGTGCAGTCTTTAGGTATAAATTTTAAGATAGTCAAATGGATTGAACATTGGCTGAAAGGGAGAGGCCAGAGAGTGGTAGTGGATAATTGTCTGTCAGGTGGGAGGACGGTGACCAGTGGTGTGCCTCAAGGATCTGTATTGGGCCCATTGTTGTTCGTTATATACATTAATGATCTAGATGATGGGGTGGTGAATTGGATTAGTAAATATGCAGACGATACTAAGATAGGTGGAATAGTGGATAATGAAGAAGGTTTTCAAGGATTGCAGAGGGATTTGGGCTGCTTAGAAAAGTGGGCTGAAAAATGGCAGATGGAATTTAATGCTGATAAGTGTGAGGTGCTTCATTTTGGTAAGAAGAATCAGAATAGGACATACGTGGTAAATGGGAGAGCATTGAGGAATACAGAAGAGCAGAAAGATTTAGGAGTAACGGTACATCGTTTCCTGAAGGTAGAAACTCACGTGAATAGGGTGGTGAAGAAGGCTTTTAGTATGCTGGCCTTTATCAATCATTGCATGGAATATAGGAGTTGGGAGGTGATGTTGAGATTGTATAAGACATTGGTGCGGCCTAATTTGGAGTTCTGTGTGCAGTTCTGGTCGCCTAATTATAGGAAGGATATAAACAGAGTGGAGAGAGTGCAGAGAAGGTTTACCAGAATGTTGCCTGGGTTTAAGCATCTGGAGTATGGGGAGAGAATGGACAGATTGGGTCTTTATTCTTTGGAGCGTAGAAGGTTGAGAGGGGATTTGATAGAAGTATTTAAGATTATGAAAGGGATAGACAGAATGGATGTGGATAGACTATTTCCGTTAAGAGGAGGAAAGATTAAAACAAGAGGACATGAGCTAAGAATTAAGGGGCAGAGGTTTAGAGGTAACATGAGGGGGAACTTCTTTACTCAGAGAGTGGTAGCCATGTGGAATGATCTTCCGGGAGAAATAGTGGCGGTGGAGTCAATTGTATTATTTAAGAAAAGGTTGGACAGGTATATGGATGAGAAGAAGATGGAGGGTTATGGGCATTGTGCAGGGAGGTGGGACTAGAAAGGGGTGTTTGGTTCGGTGCGGACTAGAAGGGCCTAATGGCCTGTTTCCATGCTGTAATTGTTATGTTATATGTTATGTTATAATAGTTATTATCATTACAATGGACTCATGTCCCAAAATTCTTACTTGCTGGAGGCGAACAGGTACTTTATAAAAAAAATGAAAGCAATTAAAAATCAACTGCAACTGTATTGTTTCACAGCTACAATAGTATTTATTATGACAAGTGAATAACAATAGACAATAAATAAAAAAAGCATACATAATAAATATTCGCGGTGATCACAGTGACTGAGCAGTAGTACAGATGTTCCTTTTTGTGGTTTTGAATTACAGTTGTTAGTCAAGATGTTTATTGGTGCAGCTTGGACATACTGTGGCCATGAGGTGCTGACTGTGGTATACTTTTGGAAAACAATGCTCGTGGAGTGTCTCTTTGGCTTGGCTTCGCGGACGAAGATTTATGGAGGGGGTAAATGTCCATGTCAGCTGCAGGCTCATTGGTGGCTGACAAGTCCGATGCGGGACAGGCAGACACGGTTGCAGCGGTTGCAGGGGAAAATTGGTTGGTTGGGGTTGGGTGTTGGGTTTTTCCTCCTTTGTCTTTTGTCAGTGAGGTGGGCTCTGCGGTCTTCTTCAAAGGAGGTTGCTGCCCGCCAAACTGTGAGGCGCCAAGATGCACGGTTTGAGGCGATATCAGCCCACTGGCGGTGGTCAATGTGGCAGGCACCAAGAGATTTCTTTAGGCAGTCCTTGTACCTTTTCTTTGGTGCACCTCTGTCACGGTGGCCAGTGGAGAGCTCACCATATAACACGATCTTGGGAAGCCGATGGTCCTCCATTCTGGAGACGTGACCCTCCCAGCGCAGCTGGATCTTCAGCAGCGTGGACTCGATGCTGTCGACCTCTGCCATCTCGAGTACTTCGACGTTAGGGATGAAAGCGCTCCAATGAATGTTGAGGATGGAGCGGAGACAACGCTGGTGGAAGCGTTCTAGGAGCCGTAGGTGATGCCGGTAGAGGAACAATGATTCGGAGCTGAACAGGTGTTTGGGTATGACAACGGCTCTGTATACGCTTATCTTTTTGAGGTTTTTCAGTTGGTTGTTTTTCCAGACTCTTTTGTGTAGTCTTCCAAAGGCGCTAATTGCCTTGGCGAGTCTGTTGTCTATCTCGTTGTCGATCCTTGCATCTGATGAAATGGTGCAGCCGAGATAGGTAAACTGGTTGACCGTTTTGAGTTTTGTGTGCCCGATGGAGATGTGGGGGTGCTGGTAGTCATGGTGGGGAGCTGGCTGATGGAGGGCCTCAGTTTTCTTCAGGCTGACTTCCAGTCCAAACATTTTGGCAGTTTCCGCAAAACAGGACGTCAAGCGCTGAAGAGCTGGCTCTGAATGGGCAACTAAAGCGGCATCGTCTGCAAAGAGTAGTTCACGGACAAGTTTCTCTTGTGTCTTGGTGTGAGCTTGCAGGCGCCTCAGATTGAAGAGACTGCCATCCGTGCGGTACCGGATGTAAACAGCGTCTCCATTGTTGAGGTCTTTCATGGCTTGGTTCAGCATCATGCTGAAGAAGATTGAAAAGAGGGTTGGTGCGAGAACACAGCCTTGCTTCACGCCATTGTTAATGGAGAAGGGTTCAGAGAGCTCATTGCTGTATCTGACCCGACCTTGTTGGTTTTCGTGCAGTTGGATAATCATGTTGAGGAACTTTGGGGGGCATCCGATGCGCTCTAGTATTTGCCAAAGCCCTTTCCTGCTCACGGTGTCAAAGGCTTTGGTGAGGTCAACAAAGGTGATGTAGAGTCCTTTGTTTTGTTCTCTGCACTTTTCTTGGAGCTGTCTGAGGGCAAAGACCATGTCAGTAGTTCCTCTGTTTGCGCGAAAGCCGCACTGTGATTCTGGGAGAATATTCTCGGCGACACTAGGTATTATTCTATTTAGGAGAATCCTAGTGAAGATTTTGCCTGCAATGCAGAGCAGCGTGATTCCCCTGTAGTTTGAGCAGTCTGATTTCTCGCCTTTGCTTTTGTAATCATTGCACAACCATTTCAGGGTTTGAGTGAATTCTCCTTGATTCTTTACGGTGTCATTCATGACAGCTCACACCACTGATCTAGAAAGAAAAGCTTTAATTTCCACTCTAAGGATTAAATTATAAGGGAAGGCAGGATAGGCTGGGGATTTTCTTCCTGAAGTGTAGGAGGATGAGGAGAGTCCTTTCTAGAGGTTTATAAAATCATGAGGCGCATAGATAGTCATTGCCTTTTCCCCAGGGTAGGTGGATCTAAAACTCAAGGGCAGAGACTTAAAGTGAGAGGGGAAAGATTTAAAAGGTACCTTAGGGGGACCTTCTTCAAACAGAGAGTGCTGGGTGTGTGGAACGAGGTGCCCAAGTAAGTGATAGAGGTGGGGACAATTCAAAAGACATTTCGACGGGTTCACAGATAGGAATTAAAGAGAATGATGAATCCCTGGATCTAACTCTGTTTCAGCTAAGGAAGAATTATTGTATTTGTACATCTCTGAGGTCACCTCTTGTTCTTCTGAGGCCAGTGAAACAATGAGCCCACTATTACTGGAGCTGAAGGGCTCAGTAACAGCAACAGTAGTTGAAAGCAGGCTGACCAGGATGAATGTCCCAGCAGCAACTTGTTACAATCAAGAATCTGCTGCCTTCAAGGCTAGTGGAAGCAGATTCAATGAAGTTCAAAGCTGCGCTAGATTTTCATGCAAGAATAGAAATCCTTAGAACACAAGATCATGAGCTATATGAGTGAAATTAGGCCATTCATCCCATCAAGTCTGCCCTGCCATTCTATTGTGGCTGATTTACTGAACCCCATTCTCCTACCTTCTCCCTGTAATGCTTGATTCCTTTCTTAATCAAGAATTTATTTACCTCTGTCTTAAATCTACCCATTGACATGGCCTCCACATATGTCCGCGTCATCGAATTCAACAAATTCACCATTCCCTGAGTAAAGTATTTCTACTTCATCTCTGTTCTAAAGGGATGTATTTGTAATCTGAGGCTGTGCTCTCTGGTCCCAGTCTCCCCCACCACATCCTCTCCACATCCATTCTATCCAGACCTTTCAGTATTTGATAGGTTTCAATGAGATTTCCCCTCATCTTTCAAAACTCTGTGAAGACAGTACCAGAGGCATCAAATGCTCCTCATATGATAATCCTTGCAGGATTTGAGGAGGGGAGATCAGGCAGGGAGCACATTGGAGTAGTCGGCATAAGCAAATTGGTTTTCTATGGAGCCCAAAGCTGGGTTACTGTGAGATACACAACCATAGATGTAAATCAGGAACTTTTAAAACAATTAACTAGCCCACAAAATACTTTTATTTTTATATAATTCTACAGAGCAATAGACTCCTTACACACCCCATTACAGGATGTTTGGCTGCATCCAATTAAATGATTTAGAGATTATACTTATTCTTGGAATGCAGTGACTCACTATTGATTGATTATTCAGTTGAAATGATGCCAGGTGGAAGCACTGTTCAAAATTTAAAAAAAAACTTTATTTATTCGTTCAAAAAACAAACAATACATGACACATACAGCAATTAAACATGAACATGAACATTTTTTTTATGTATATAGAAAAAAAGAAAAGAAAAGATTCCGCCCCCCCCCCTTCAGCCAACTCTCCTAAGGAGAGCCATTAAAAAAAGAAAAAAGAAAAAATATTAAAAAAAGTTAAATATACATATTAAAATCTAATCAATATAAATTGAAATGTAAATATTCCGAATATAACAGCCACTTATTAATAAAAAAAATATAATTATCATGCGAAACATATGTAATTTTTTCCATTATTAAACAATATTTCATCTCATTATGCCATCTATTAATATCAATCATATTTGTATCTTTCCACGTACTAGCAATACATTTTTTCGCTACGGATAAAGCTAAATATACAAAAGCAAGCTGAAACTTATCTAATCCCAAGCCTTTCAGAGTTTGCAAACTACCCAATAAAAATACTGTTGGATCTAAAACTATTTTAATCTTACACAGATATTCTAAAAACGATTGAATTTTCTTCCAAAAAGATGACCAAACAGCATGAAAAAAAGTTCCAACCGTATCACCACATCTAAAACACAAATCTGATTCATTAAAACCATATTTTTTTAATTTTTCAGGTGTCAAATATAATTAATGTAAAAAATTGTAATTAATCATTGCATAATGTGCATTTATCAATCTAGTTACACTATCATGACAGATATCTAACCAATCCTCTTCAGAAAAAGTAAAACCGATATCCACTTCCCATTTCATTTTAGATATATCCATACCATCCTGTAATATTTGATACATAGATGAAATATAACCCTTCTCTGGTACCTTCATAAGAGAAGCTTCAAATTTAGTCATTTTAGGTAAAATCATACCTCTACCAAACATACATTTTACCAAAGATCGAATTTGATAATAAAGAAATAAAGAATTCTTATCAATACCGAAACCTTCCCTCATCTGATTAAAAGATAAAAACTTACCCTCTTTAAAACAATCTCCCAAATTTTTCACACCTTTAAATCTCCAGTGCAACAAACTTTGATCATGTATTGAAAAAGAAATAAAGTTGATTATTATACAACGGAGTCAAAGCCAATAATTTACCCTTAGAACCTATCATTTTATTTTTCTTTATCCATAACTTCATTAAATGTTTTAGTATAGGCACATTATATTGGGTAACAAATTTATATTCCACCTGAACAAAAATTGATGTATTTCAAATTCAGAACTACTTGCACTGTTCAAGATAATGGTGATTTGTGTTTTTCTTTAATTCTAGTATAATGCCGTTTGTCCCAACTCATTTGATAATGAGTTTAATGTCAGATGCGTCAGTGTAAGTACACGTATATATGCACTAACTGGCTGCAGCCACACAGGGCTCCAAAAATATACATCAATATTTTGTACAGAAAGAGATAATAAGTATAAAAGGTTGGTAGAAAATAAATATATAGGTACAGTCGTGCCAGAAAGAAGAGGTTTTCAATAGTGCAGACAGGTCTTTTTGAGATACCAGAGTAGTTTATGGTTAGGATAGTGGAGGGAACCTGCCAGCTGTTGGAAACAAGCTGTTTGTTCTTGAACGTAAAGATGCAGGTCTTCAGACTTCTAGTACTTTCTGTCCAGAGGTAGCAGTGAGAAGTGGTTGTGACTAGAGTGATGGGGTTCTTTATGTTGCTGGCTGCCTTCTTGAGGCAGTGCTTCACAAGGGCTGTGGTCAACGGAGATTTGAGCGAGTTCTTTGCTGCGTCAACCATTCTCCAATTGAGGTGAACATCCTTATTGGAATGCTCTTTGCCTGAAGCAAGAACTACATCTGACTTCACAGATGCTGCCCAACTGCTGTGTGTTTTCAGGGTCCCAGTTTTATTTCAGGTTAAATTCCCCCTTGTTTGTCCTCTTTCACTGAATGTGACTGATTTTACAGAGTCCTTCATAGGGATCATGTGCAGTTAAAAGAGATTTAATTGAATTTGGCATCATGTTCAGCACTGGCCCACATGTGGGCTGGAGGATGCAGTTCTATGTTTAGAGAGTGATTCAGTTGGCCAGCATGGGAACAGATCCTTCAGCCCAACTCACCCAAGTCCAACAAGTTGCCTACCTGATCAGCATTTGGCCTGTAGAGAGATGTGGACATCTAGAAATTTGGAAAATAGGACCAGGAGGCCATTCAGCCCATCAATCCTGCTCCACTTTTCAATACGATCATGTGACCTCAATACCTATTCCTGCTTTCTCTCCATACCCCTTGACCCTTTTACTCACATCCAACTCCCTATCGAACATATCTAATGAACTGGTCTGAACAACCTTCTGTGGTTATTCCAGTGCAGTACAGGCCCTTCAGCCCATGATGTTGTGCTTACTCCACAACACTCTAATTTTCCATACCTTACACCTATAACCCTCTATTTTTCTTACATAAATATCTCTCTAAACCTTTTCCTCTCCATGTAATTGTGTTAATCTCTCTTAAACTTTGTCCCCACCTCTACCACTTCCTCTGGCTGCTTGTTCCACAGACCTCCCGCCCCTCCGGTCCCTTTTAAATCTTTCTCCTCTCACCTTATATTTCAACACTCCTATACTGGGAAAGGGACTATGACCTCTTATCTTATTTACAGTAAGATGATTTGTATAGTCATGTTTTGTATTATCTCCTCTCAGCCTTCAACGAGTTCCAGGGAAAACAGTCCCAACCTATCCAGCCTTTCCTTTTGACTCAAGAATGGGTCACACCCTGGTGAACCTTTTTTGTACTGTGATATGTGTATGTCTGTATGTGTGTCATGTCTGGCTGTGTGTCTGCATGTTTTGCACCGAGGTTTGGAGAATGCTGTTTCTTTGAGCAATCAGATGATAATAAACTTGACTTGAATAGACAAGCACACATTGGTGAATTGGAGATGTGGAGAGGGGTTGGAAGGATTTCAATATCTTCGCTCTCTTGTGGGGAGAGGGGGATGGGGCATTGAAGAACAGTTGGCACAGGTGAGGCAGTGCCATTTATTACCCTCCCTTTGTCTCCCGCTCACTGATGCCTTCTCCAAGTCCTGGTACCACACTTCCATTATTAGGAAGGTACAACGGTGTGATTCAATGTGTATAGCCATTGATTCAAAGAAAGCCCTGGGCTGCCCACAACACCTCAGGAAGGTACATCAGCACCTACAAATCTTAAGGAGGTTGAGGACGGGCAAGTCTACCAAGCCCCCATCTTGACAATATTTTAAGGGAGCACAACTGAGAGTGTCCTGTTTGGCTGCATCATTGTACGGTCCAGTAGCTGCAAAGCCTCAGTCTGGAAGTCAATACAAAGATTCATCAAGAAGATCACTGGGGTCTCCCTTTCCCCTGTGGATGATATTGACTGGAAGAATTGCTTAAATAGGGCTCAAAGGATTATTGATGACCTTTCCATCCAATACACAGAATCTTTGACTCACTACCATCAGGAAGAGGGTACAGGAGCATCAAAATCAGGACTGGCTGGCTGGGGAATAGCTTCTTCCTGCAAAACTGTGAGACTGCTGAGAGGTATCCTGTAACTGAGTAAATAATTCCAAATACTTAAATACATTTATTTTACATTGTATCTTTATGTACATACATATGTGATTATGATATGCTGTGTATGGTGTATGCACTGTGCTCCAGAGAAATGCTGTTTCGTCAGATTGTTTATCTACACTCAGATGACAAGAAAATATTTTAAATTTTTTTTTATTTTTCACACTATGAACCATACTCTCCAAAACACACACAAACATTTCTTTCTTGAATATACACAGTGTTATTTTCTCCCCTTTTCCCCCCTCCCTTCCCTCAACCCACCATCCCAACCCACTAAACGTTCAACACATACAGTATAATAAACCCATTACACAATGTCATCACACAATGAAAATAAACAAGAAAATTGTGAGATGACAGGAAAACTTGAACAAGCTTAAGAAACCTCTTTTATTTTGCTAAGCCCTCATCCAACAGAGGGTTTTGCTATCAAAAGATCAACAATATTCCTGAAATGATTGCAAGACCAGGATTATTACTTATTCTGAAGGAAAGTTATTCTGAAGGGGAGAATAACAAGAATAAATGTCATAATGTGTGGTCAAGGAAGCTGAGTTTCCCCCTAGCAGATGGTGTGTAGCTCCTGATTCTAGCTTCTGCAATCTCCTGTCTGCCTCCTTCTTGTCTTCTTGTCCACTTCTGTCTTGTCCTGTGATCGAGCGGCTCACACATGCTAACACAGGAATTCAGAGGGCCGGAAAGAGCAGCAGGAAGCAAAGGATTCAGAATGGTCTCCAGCTCTGCCAATGTTGGAATCTGGAGCAGTCAAATTGCTGGAGGATCTCAGCTGGTCAGGCTGATCCATGGGTAGAAATAGTTGGTCAATGTTTAGGGAGTGGTTCTCAACCTTTTATTTTCCACTCACATACCAATTTATGTAATCCCTCACTAATCCCAGATCACCTAAGCAATAGGTAGTTTGTGGTTAGTAAGGGATTACGTAAGATGGTGTGGTGCACTGAGGTCGCAGTAAGCAAGCATAAAACTCAAAACGCTGTATAACAGGATTTATTCAGATAAAAGTCTGAACACCAGTTCATGCTTTGGTGGTTCCTGTGTGACTGGCTCAGGAGGGGCCGATTCAGGTCTATAGTCAGGTTGACTGATTGACAGCTAGCCAGGTGGAATCAGTCCTTAGGTGGTCTTCCTACAGGTACAGAGATCGCCCCCTGCAGTCAGCTGGTGGTCATATCACCACAGATGGTATATGAACGGGGACAAAAAAGATGGCAGAACCACTGGGATAGAAGCTGGAGACACACAGGAGACAGCAGTGCTAGAATCTTGAGCAGACAAAGAACTGGTGGTCAGTCAACATTTCAGGTCTGTACCCTTTATCTTGATCTTCAGACGCTCATTTTGATCTAAAAACAAAAATCTGCAGATGTTGGAAAATGGAGACACTGCAGATCAAGTAGAGAGAGAAATTCAGAAAAATGCTGGAGAAATTCAGCAGGTCCTGTAGCATCCATTGGAGGTAAAGACATATCCAGTGTATAACCAATGTTTTGGGCTTGACTTCCTGATGAAGGACTTCGGCCCAAAATGTTGATTTATATATCTTTGCCTCCTATGGATGCTATGTGACCTGCTGAGTTTCTCCAGCAGTTTTGTGAATTAACTACAATCACAGCATCTGCAGAATTTCTTGTTTCACTCAGAGAAATTCAGAGTTAACGTTCCAATTTAACAGCTTCCCATCAGAATTGGAAGAGTGAGAAAACAAACATGTTTTAAATTGCAGAGAGGGGGAGGGGAGGGGAGGAGAGGGAATGTGTGTGATATTTTACATCTCAGAATAAACTTTATTCACAATAAAGATACATATAGTGCAAGGTCTTTTTCCACATTTGTAGTCCACGCTGCTGAAGATCCAGCTGCGCTGGGTGGGTCAAGTCTCCAGAATGGAGGACCATCGCCTTCCCAAGATCGTGTTCTATGGCGAGCTCTCCACTGGCCACCGTGACAGAGGTGCACCAAAGAAAAGGTACAAGGACTGCCTAAAGAAATCTCTTGGTGCCTGCCACATTGACCACCGCCATTGGGCTGATATCGCCTCAAACCGTGCATCTTGGCGCCTCACAGTTTGGCGGGCAGCAACCTCCTTTGAAGAAGACCGCAGAGCCCACCTCACTGACAAAAGGCAAAGGAGAAAAAACCCAACACCCAACCCCAACCAATCAATTTTCCCCTGCAACCGCTGCAACCGTGTCTGCCTGTCCCGCATCGGACTTGTCAGCCACAAACGAGCCTGCAGCTGACGTGGACTTTTACCCCCTCCATAAATCTTCGTCCGCGAAGCCAAGCCAAAGAAAGAAAGTGTGATATTTGTAAGTACACAGAGGAAAATATTGCAGTCTCTCACGCTGAGAAGCACCACGACCACTGATGTAGTTGGTAACCAGGGTTTTCCACATAACATAAATAGAGGGTGATGAATACTTGTTGAAAATAGCACAATTATTTGGAAGAGGTGTAGACAGAGGGTGTAAGTGAAGGTAGAAGGAAGAAAATAAACGATCTCACAGAAGATTTCCAACTGAGAAGTGGAATTCAGTCATTTGGCCTATTGAGTCTGCCCCACCATTCCATCATGTCTGATCTTCTAACCTTTTTAACCCCATTCTTCTGCCTTCTCCCCGTAACCCTTGATTCTCTTCCTAATCAATAACCTATTTACCTCCCCTTCAGCATAAAGAAACTTCTCCTCATCTCTGTTCCAAAGGGAGTTTTTTTTGTATTCTGAGGCTGTGCTGCCCAGACCCAGTCTCCTCCACCATAGGAATCATCCTCTCCACATCCACTCTATTCAGGCCTCTTAGTATTTGATAGATTTTAATGAGATTTCCCCCCCCACCCCCCCATTCTTCTAAACTCCAGAGAGTAGAGTCCCGGAGCCATTAAATGCTCCTCATATGATGACGTATTCACTCCCGGGATCATTCTCATAAACCTCCAATGGACCATCTCCAATGCCAGCACATCCTTCCTTAGACATGGAGCCCAAAAATGCTCACAATATTCCAAATGAGGTCTGACCAATGGCTGATAAAGCATCAACATGATATCCTTGCTTTTATATTCTATCTCTCTTGGAATGAATGCTAGCATTGCATTTGCCTTCTTTTCCACCATCTCTAACTGGAGGTTAATCTTCAGGAAATCTTACATGAGGACTCCCAAGTCCCTCTCCTCCTCTGAATGTGAGCTCGATGCCTGTTTAGAAAATACCACCTCTCCCCACGACTGCTGCCTAACTTGTTGAGTGCCTCCAGAAGCTCAGTGATTGCTGAAGGAAAACCGCATTGGAATGGTGACACGTAACTGTTGCTCAAAAGATAAAGATCCGTGCAGAGTGGAAACATGAATGAATCTTACAGCTTTATCAGAACAGATCAGTTTGGACACAAAAGAAAGGCAAGGTGAAGCGATTGAATTGAGTCCTCACAACTGTAACATGTCTGGATGGAATTATGTATTCCTTGGAATTTAGAAGAATGAGGGAGACTTTATTCAAACATTCAGTGTCCTAAGAAAGTTGACAGGGTGGATGTTAAGATGTTTCATGAGTGGGCACCTCGCAGATAAGGGTATAGAAAATACCAAATAAGGGCCTGTAGTGTCTGCTAACGGCAGCACTACCGAAATGAGAGACGCCTACACAGCATGAGGTAAACCAGTAACTGAACTTTATTTTGAATTAATCACACTGCTCGAGGAGACCGCCCATTTCCTGTGAAGGGCACATTGGCCTTAGGAAGTGACGTCAGCATGTCGCGGCGTTGCTCCCCATCGAGCGGCGCGCAGCATGGAAGCGGTGCTGTACCCCGGGCAATGCATGTTGCCGATCATGGGGTTCTCCTTGGAAGGGAAGGGGGCCTGCGCCATCTTGTGTCAGATAATTCGGCTCATCTCACCGCGCAGTCACTCAGCCTGCTACACCAACCCCCCCAGAATCGCTGCCACCCTTTAAGCAAGTTACCGTACTATCTTTGGGCAGGCGGTCTCTGTGTCTGACCTGGGGATCCGGGGCAGGCTGGCCTGAGTCCAGATGCACTGCCTTGAAGCAGTCAATGGTAAACCTGTCCAGCCGCCCGTCAATGTCCAAGGTGAAAATTACACCATTGCGCTGCAACACCTTGAACGGGCCTTCGTGGGGGCATTATAGGGGTGTCCCTTGCTGTCCTTTCTGCATGAAAACAAATTTGGTGGACTGCAGGTTTGCCAGGATGTGGCAGGGTGGAGAGCCATGTCAGGAAGGTTGTGGAGGTTTCTGTTTACCTGTTTGTTCCCTCAATTGCTGGAGGACGTCTAGAGCACTGGGTTGTAGGCCGGGAGGGTTGAAGTAAATGTCTCCTGGGAAGGTAAGCGGCGAGCCGTACACCATCTCGGCTGACGACACTGGCAGGTCTTCTTTTGGAGCTGTGCGAATTCCTAACAGCACCCATAGGAGTTCGACCATCAAATTCGGGTCTTGTAGTCGAGCTTTCAGGGCTGCTTTCAGGTGGCGGTGGAAATGTTCGACAAGTCCGTTTGCCTGAGGATGGTAAGCTGTGGTGTGATGTAACTGTCTGCCTCAGAACTTGGCTAGGTTGGCCCAGAGCCAGGTCTCTGTGTCGCATGTGGTCAGGGGTATCGCATCTGGCCAATGGGTAAAACGGTCGATTACTGTGAATAAATACCACATACCTTGGCTCACGGGGAGCGGGCCAATGATATTCAAGTGCACATGGTCGAAATGGCACTGCGCTGGGTTGAAACTCTGGTGCGGGGCCTTGCTGTGTCTTAGCCCACAGGATTACATCGCAGCGGAGTCCATGCCACATGAACTTGGCAGACAGCAGGCAGACTGTGGACCTTATGGAATGATGTGACACACTGTGTATTTGGTTGAACACCCGCTGTCGACAGGTCATGGGTAGGATTGGTCTGGGGAAGCCTGTGGACATGTCGCACAGTAAAGTTGGGCTCCCCAGTGAAGGACAGAAATCGCTAACCTTCAGGCTGGTGATGGCGGTCCGGTAGGACTGTATGCCGACATCCTCCGCCTGGTCTTTAGCCATTGAGGCTTCCTGAGGTAGTAGCGATGGCTTGTCTGGATAGCACGTCGGCCACCACTTTGGATATGCCTGCGACATGGTAAATGTCCGTTGTATACTCAGAAATGTAGGAGAGGTGTTGCCTCACCGGCCACGGGTCCAAAACCTTGCTCAGTGCATGGGTGAGTGGTTTATGGTCTGTGTAGGTAACAAAAACCCCCTTCCTTCTAATGTACTGGAAATGTCATATTCCCAGGTACAGGGCCAACAGCTCATGGTCGAACGCGCTGTACTTGAGTTCTTGTATCTGGAAATGTTTGCTGAAGAAAGCCAGGGGGTGCCACTGTTCATCGACACACTACTCCAGCACTGCACCAACCACTCTGTCTGATGCGTCTGTTGTAAGGGCCGGGGGGAGAAAGAGTCTGGATGGGCCAAAGATGTGGCCTCTGCCAGTCGCACTTTGGTTGCCTGGAATGCTTCAACAGTTTTGCATGTCCACCAGAGTGCCTTGTCAATAAGTTTGATGAAGTCGAATAGGGGCTGCATGAGGGTGGCTGCTCCTGGGAGGAAATGATGATAAAATTTCACCATCCCTAGGAATTCCTGTAGGCCCTTGATGGTGCTCGGCCTGGGGAAATGTTGGATGGCTTCTACCTTATCCAGCAATGGCATGGCACCCTCATGGGTGATACAGTGTCCAAGAACATTGATAGTTTCCAGGCTGAACTAACACTTAGCAGGGTTCACCATGAGTCTGGGCATCGAAGACCTCTGCATGATGAGCTGCAGCCTCCAGAGAGCGGACTACCTCCATTGTCCTGGTAAGTGAGGCAATGTTTTCCTCCTGCGGCTTCTTTCGGGCACTCCTTGAGCGCAGCCCTCGCATGCAGGCATCCTGGATCATTCACTCCACTTCCCCTTTGGTCACCCTGGTCTTGTCCAGGCACAGGTGAGCTAGCTCACACAGGACCCCCAGATAGGCATCTGCCACCTCACCTGGCTGCTGAACCCTGATACTGAGCAACTACCGAGCATAGACTACGTTTGTCAGGGACTTGTACATGCTCTCCAGGTTGGCCATCGCAGGTTTGTAGTCCGTGCAGTCCTTGATGGCTTTGAAGGATCGGGGGCCCAGCTTTGTGCTGAGCACCATGGGTCACTTCTGGTTGGTGTTGATCACCTCAGCCTGTGTTTGGATGATCCCCTCAATCATGTGCTTCCAGATCTCGAAGCGTGCCTGGAGATCCAGGTGTTGGGGGTCGATCTCCAGGCTTCCAATCATCAGAAAATTCTTCAAGGTCTCTCTTTAAAAAATTTAATGGATTAAGTTGTGGTGCGCTGAGGTAGCAACAAGCAAGCACAAAACTCAGCAAAGACTGTACAACAAGCTTTAATCCATTAAAAGTCTGTAAACCAGTTTCAAGAGGGGCTGGCTCAGGTTTATATTCAGGTCAGTTGATTGACAGCCAGCCTGGTGGAGACAGCCCCTTAGGTGGTCTTCCTGCAGGTACAGAGGTCACCGGCTGCAGTAGGGTGGTGGTCGTATCACCACAAAACCATGGTAGGACAAACACTGTAGATGATAGGGCACTGAGGAGTGCAGTAGAACAATTAATACAGATACATCATTGCCTGAAAGTGGTGTCACAGGTAAATAGGGTTGTAAAGAGAGATTTTGGCATATTGGCCTTCATAAATCAAAGTACTGAGTACAGGAGTTAGGATGTTATGATAAAGTTGTATAAGACATTGGTGAGGCCAAATTTGGAGTAATATTTACAGTTTTGGTCACCTAATGACAGGAAAGATATCAATAAAATTGAAAGAGTGCAGCGAAGATTTAATATCTGGAAAACATTATCAATGTGGTGGTTATCCTAGCGTATTAGGGAAGGAAAGTGAGTGTAGTTTCTATTTCTAAGGAGAAGGTGCTCAGAAAGCTGAATGGTCTAAGGGTAGATAAGTCTCCCAGACCAAATGGAATGCACCCTTGGATTCTGAAAAAAGTAACTTTCGAGATTGAGGAGGCATTGGTAATGATCTTTCAGGAATCAATAGATTCTGGCATGGTCCCAGAGGACTGGAAAATCACAAATGTCACCTCGCTATTCAAGAAAGGAGGAAATTAGCAGAAAGGAAATTATAAACTGATTAGCCTGACATTGGAGTTGATTGTGGAGGATTATCCAGGATTGTCAAGGATGAAGTTGCAGAGAGCTTGGAGCACATGACAAAACAGACCAAAGCCACTGTGGTTTCCTTTAGGGAAAAGTTTGCTTGACAAACATATTGGAATTCTTTGAAGAAGTGACAAGTAGGCTGGATAAAGGAGATGCAGTGGATGTTGTGTATTTGGATCTTCAGAAGGCATTTAGCAAAGTGCTGCACATGAGGCTATTTAACAAGGTAAGAGCCCATAGTATAACAGGAAACATTCTCATGTGGGTAGAGCATTGGCTGATTGGCAGGAAGCAGACAGTCGGAATACAGGGATCATTTTCATGTTGGCTGCCAGTTACTAATGGTGTTCCAAAGGGGTCAGCATTGGGGCTGCTTCTTCTTATACTGTAGATCAGTTAAATTAGATTATGGAATGAATGACTTTGTGGCTAAGTTTGTACAGCACGGTTGGTATGGCTGTTAATGCAATGGCATTACAGTGCCAGTGATTGGACCAGGGTTCAAATTCCATGCTGTCTGTAAGGAGTTTATACATTCTCTCTGTGCTATAATGGGTTTTTCCCTGGGGCTTCAGTTTCCTCTTACCATTCAAAACATACTGGGCTGTAGGTTAATTGGGTGTAATTGGGTGGCATGGGCTCGTGGGCCGAAATGGCTTGTTACCTTGCTGAGTGTCTAAAAAAAAAAGATGATGCAAAGGTAGGTGGAGGTTTGGGTAATGTTGAGGAAACAGGGAGGCTGCAGAAGGACTTAGGCAGATTAGGCATTTTATAAGTGGATGCAGGAAGGTTGTTTCCCATCATAGGAGAGTCTAGAACAAGAGGGCACAACCTCAGGAATGAAGGGCATCCACTTTGAACAGAGGAATATCTTTAGTCAGAGGGTGGTGAATCTATGGAATTTGTTGCCATAGGCAGTTGTGGAGGCCAAGTTATTGGAAGTATGTGAACCAGAGATTGGTAGGTTGTTGATTATCCAGGGCATCAAAGGTTGCTGGTAGAAATTGGGGCAGTGGGGCTGAGTGGGAAAATGGATCAGGTTATGATTGAATGACAGGACAGACACAACGGGCTGAAAAGCCTACTTCTTCTCCTATGTCTTCTTATCTTATGATCGTAAACCACTTTTGAATGCAATTTACCTACTTACTGTAGTTCTCGTGTGTCTTACCATGAGGGCTTACATTTATTAAATGATTCACCTAGTCCACATAGAGAAGATCCACTGTCACCTCCTCAAAGCATTCAACGAAGGTTGTGATACGGCGTCATCCCCGCACAAAGCCACACTGACCGTCTCACCAGCAGCATCTCTCAATCCCATGACAACCATCACTAAGGACAATGGAAGCAGAGCAGAGGAACACCACAACAGGCAGGTTCCTCTTTAAGTTGTCATAGAACCATAAGGAACAGGAGCAGGAGTAGACCATCTGGCCTATTGAGCTGATCTAGCCGTGGTCTCAGCTCCACCTACCCAGCCGTACTTCATTTTCCTACTTTTAAAAATCTCTCTGTGCCTTGAATGCATTCAATAAACAACCTCTGCTGCTACGTTGGGCAGAGAATTCTACAGATTCACCACCCTCTGGGAAAAACAGTTAATTTGTCTTAAATCCACTCTCGAATCTTGAAGCTATACCCCCTAATTCTAGTCGCACCTACCAGTGCAAACAACCACCCTGGTTCTATCATAACATTCCTTTCATAACATTATATGTAAGATTCCTCCCCTCCCCCCATCCTGCTAATCTTCAATGGGTATAGTCCCTGGACACTCAATCTCTGCTTATCAACCATCCCAAATCCAATGTTGGAAGAGGTGTCCAAGATGAGATCCCATGATGATGTAGGACTCACAAATTTATTTCCAAACCGAGATTAAGGCAAATGGAATGTTGGCTTTCATTGCTAGAGGGATTGAATCGAAGAGCAGGGAAGTTCTGCTGCAACTGTACAGGCAGGTTACATGCAGTTCTGATCTCATTACTTGAGGAAGGATAGGCTGGCTTTTGAGGTGGTGCAGAGGAGGTTCACCGGGTTAATTTCAGAGAGAAAGGGGTTAGCCTATGAGGAGAGATTGTGTCTCCAGGGCCTGTACTCATTGGAATTCAGAAGAATGAAAGGGGATCATAATGAGTCATAAAATTATAAAAGGGGTAGAGAAGAGAGAGGCAGGAAAAATTGTTGCTACTTGGAGGTGAGACAAGAACTGAAGGACAGAGACTCAAAATTTGATTTAGGATGAAGCTGAGGAGGAACTGGTTCTCCCAAAGAGTGGTGAATCTGTGTACCATGCTCATCTGGCCAAATGGCCTCCTCCTGCTCCTATTTCTTATGTTGGATATTCTAGAGTGGTTAGCTCATTTCACTTCACGCAGGCAACCCAATTCACTTCAAATACATTTCTATCACCTGTCAGGCCAAAGTTATCTCTCAATTTTTAAATATTTTATATTTCATTTTTCATAAATATACTTAGTAAAATATTTAATATCACAATATATTAAACTTTTTCATACAAGAAACAAACAAAGAAAAACCTCTCCCCCCCCCACCCAAAAATAAAAATCCACACACCATCAGAGTTCATATTTATACTATCCATAAAAAATCTATGTGGGGGAAGTCACAATCTTTATATTGCAACAGCATCTGTTATTATCATTATTATAATTGGGCCCCTATATGGTCCAAATATGACTCCCATATCCTGACAAATGTGTCATACTTGTTTTTTTTTAGATTGTATGTAATTTTCTCCATATGTATACAACTATTCATCTCTGCAGTCCATCGTGCTATGAGCAAGGGAGAGTCGGAATTCCAAGTAATTGCAATACGCTTCTTAGCCCCTGCTAGAGCTACTTTGACAAATGAAATTTGGAATTTAGTTAATTTTTACTCATTTCAGTAAAATTACCCACTCCTGTTATCCTTGTTAACATTTCTGCAATATCCTGCCAAAAAGGCATCACTTTCACACACAACCATGTAGCATGTAAAAACGTTCCTGTTCCACATTAAAAACACATCTCCAATATTTCAGATTTTAACTTATGTAGCTTCTGTGGCACAAGATATAATTGGTATAGAAAGTTATATTGAACCAATCCATATCTTGCATTTATAATTGATGTCATACTATCCAAAACTCCAATCAGACCAACATCTTTCTGATATTACAACACCTAAGTCTGAATCCCCTCTTTCTTGACCTTTGTAAACCTGGTTTTGCACTTTCACTCTGGAGAGCATAGTACATTTTGGTTATAAATTTGGTGTACTCGCCAGCCAGATAGTTTACTCCACACATGCCAAACTCTGGCCCGCGATATAATTATATTTGGCCCGCAAGATCATATTAAATATATATTAGAGTTGGCCTGCTGGCCGCCGCGCCAGTATAGCGCATGCACACTGAAGGTGAAAATGAAGACGCCGGAAGTGTGGAGGGATCTCAGACTCCCAAATCCCGGGGATCGGAGCGCCGCACTCAGCCTGCCCGGCTCCCGGACACACAGACGCAGCTGGAGTTGGGGACCATCCTCGCTGGGTCTGCGCTTCAGTGGCGACGCCAGACCGAATGTCTCGTTGGCGATGTCTTCCCCCTCACTCCGTGCGCAGCAGACCCCGCCTCCCGATCCTTTTGTTGGAGACGAGTCCGGCGCCGTGAGATCGCAGTTTAATCCCTCTCCAACCATGGGAGGGGGGTGGGAGCAATGCGCTCTTCTCAGCCAATTCCTCCACCGCCCCGGCCGCCGGCGTTTCAACGGGGGGTTCAGGTGCCTTCGTCAGGCGACCGACCTGTTGGTCCAAGACAAGGGGAGAGCATACAAACTCCACACGGACAGCACCTGAACTCGGGTGAACGTGGAGCTGCGACCCCACATTCAACCTCAGGACTGTGTGTAAGATTGGGAGCAGTGAGACGGAAGCTTATTTTGTTCCTGTGATTTAAGCCTTTCTTGGAGTGGGGTTGGGGGGGGGGTGGTCCTTCTCTGACCACTTGCCTAACAATTAACCTAATCAGATGTGGAGTTACCACAATACAACAGTTCTCAACCTTTTTCTTTCCACTCGCGTCCCTGTGCCATTGGTGCTCTGTGATTAGTAAGGGATTGCTTAAGGTGGTCTGTGGGTGGAAAGAAAAAGTTTGAAGACCACTGCTTTAATCATCCCTCATTGACTCGTCATGTGCACGGTTTCAGACGCTAAAGGAAATGGGCCAATGACAATGACAACAACAATGAAAGAGTTGATCCAAAACTATTATTAAGCATTTATTTTAATAAGAAAAAGTTTAACATTACATATGTTGAAAGATGAGAAAACATGCAGATGTTGTTGAAAATTTTCAATAAATATTTAGTTCGGCCCTCGACTTAGTCCAAGTTTTTAATTTTGGCCCTCCGTGAATTTGAGTTTGACACCCCTGGTTTACTCCATTTCACTAATTTCAGGTGAGACCAACATTGGCCCCCATCTTTCTTTCAAGAATTATTTTAGCTGGAGAAAACAGAAGAAAATCCCATTAGCTACTCCATATTTCTGTTTTAATTGACCAAAATACATGAGTCCACTCAGTATAGCAATGCAATTTATTCCTTTGTCATACCAGGAGTTTAATATTCTGTTACCTATATTCATAGGCAACAACACGTTCTTACATAATGGTGCTCTTAATGATATCCCTGCTTTGTTCCCAATACACTCATTGATTTCTTGCCATAATAATCATATGTATTAATATAGGATTATCTATCTTTTTTGTTATTGACTTAACACTCCACATAGATAAAATCCTTTTCTGCCCCCTCTTTCATTGAGTATGATCCCATTCAAATCCGACAGAGGGTGGTGGGGGGGGGTGGGTGCTGCCTTCCTCAAAGAAAGATTAAAGAAATCTGGCCTGTGCTGTCAAATAATGCTTTTTAAAATCTGGTTGCCTAAGTCCTTCTAGCTTATAATCCCACATAAAATTTTTCCAATAAAATTCTCAACATTTTATTATTTCATAAGAATTCCTTAAAACAATTATTTAATAATTTAAAGAATATTTTTTGCAAAGAAATAGGTAGCGATTGAACGAGATATTGTAATCTTGGCATCACTTTCATTTTGACACAACCCTTCCAATCAAAGTAATCGGCAAATCTTTCCCTTTCGTCAAATCCTGCTCTATCTTCCCCAACAGGGGAGTATAATTTAATTTGTACAAATTTTGTAGGTTATTCTCAATCATGAGTTAAGTGTTAAGGGGCAAAAGTTTAGAAGTAACATGAGAGGGAACTTCATCACTCAAAGAGTGGTGGCTGTGTGGAATGAGCTTCCAGGAGAAGTAGTGGCGGCAGGGTCAATTTTGTCATTTAAGGAAAAATTGGATAGGGAAATAGATGGGAGGGGAATGGAGGGTTATATGGGCAAGGTGCAGGTAGGTGGGACTAGAGGAGAGTACTTAGTTCGGTGCGGACTAGAAGGGCCAAAATGGCCTGTTTCGGTGCTTCATTTGGTATATGGTTATGATTCCAAAGTATTTAATTCCATCTACTTTCCATTTAAATTGACTTTATTTTTGCTATCTTTCATAATCAAATATTTTCAATGGAATTATCCTCCTTTTATCCATATTTTATAACCTGAAACTCTTCCATATTTTTCTAATTTCTCCAGAGATTCAGCCGGATCAGATAAATATAATAGCAAATCATCATCAAATCGGCTGATTTTATGTTCTTCTTGTCCAACTTTGAAGTCATTAATGTCCGGATTTCTCTTTATAATCTCCGCCAGCAGTTCAATCGCAAGAATAAAAGCACTGGGAACAGGGGACACCACTGTCTACTAGACCTACTCAGAGGGTAAACCACTGACATTTGACTATTAGTTATAATTTTGGCGTGGTTTAAGATAAAGAGTTGTTATCCAATTTATAAATATTCTACCTATTCCAAATTTCTCCAAGTTTTAAATAAGAAAGGTCTTTCTGAGCAGTTGAATACCTTTTCTGTGTCAAGGGACACTGTTATACTGGAATTCAACCCTGATTTAGCCATAAGTATTATATTGAATAGCCTACCCCGACTATTTGAAGAGTGTCTTCCTTTTACAAATCCCACCTGATCTGTAGGTATCAATTTAGGTAATATTGTCCCAGCCTATTAGCTAACACCTTCGTCAATATCTTATAATCAGAATTCAAAAGTGAGATAGGTCTGCATGATGAGGTTAAATGGATCCCTGTTTTTTTTTCCAGCAACAATGTAATAATAGCTGTTGAAAAAGAGTCCAGGAGAGTCTGGGTCTCCACTGCTCAACTTAACATTTCCATTACAAGAGGTATCAACAAATCATTAAATGGTCTATAAAACTCGTGCGGGAACCCATCCTCCCCAGACATTTATTGGCCTGCAGAGTTTTCAGAGCCTTCTTAATTTCTTTTCTTGTGAAAGGAGCGTCTAACTCTAATTTTTGAAGCTTAAAATTTCCTAGGAGCTCATCCATCTCATTGTGACACCACGATGCCCTGATGTCACTTCCAGAATCTAATAATTCTGATTTATATAGTTTTATAGTGTTGCCTAAAAAAATCATTAATCTCTTTTTGGTTGTACGTTAAAATATCAGCTTCTGTTTTAATTGCATTTATCATCCTCAATGACTCCTCTGACTTCACTTGCCAGAACAAAACCTTATGTGCTCGTTCTCCTAATTCATATTATTTTTGCTTAGTTTTAAAATAATTTTTCTGCTTTATACGTTTGTAATGTGTTATATCTCAGTTTTTTATTCTCTAAGAGTCTATATTTTTCTTGTAAATCCATCCTCTGATATTCTTTCTCCAGTTCTGTTATCTCTTTCTCCAAACCATCCAATTCTACATGATGTTGCAAGCGGGTCGAGCTACCACATGGTTAGACAGGCCGAATCACCACCCCAGTTGTCCGACTCAAAATGGTGAGGGTCCCTGTTCACTCGCAAGGAGAAGCCTGCAGATGACGCCATGTATTGCCCAGGGGAACTCTCTACTTCTGGGTGGTGCACTGCTAGTCAAGGAGTGACACCACGATGCCCTGATGTCACTTCCAGAAGCCACTGTACATGTCACTGGAAGTGGATGTTTCCCTGCAAACAGCGTGAGGAATTCAAATAATAAAGTGAGTTACTGTTCACCCTCGTCCTGTGTGGACGCCTCCCGTAGCAGACACTATAGTGGTGCCCCCGATGGTTTCAACGTTTTTGGAACCCTACTCGAACGCAACAGGATGCAGGATACTGCTACCGCTAAAGTCGCAATGGCTGCGTCCAACGTGGTGAACGTGCATTTGGCGCCCTTCTGGACCAACCAGCCCAGGAATTGGTTGCAATTGGCCGAATCACGGTTCCACGTCAGAGGCATTGTCTCAGAGGACACCAAGTTCTGGCACGTCGGCAGCGCCATGGTCACTGCTACTGCAGCCAGAGTAAGCTCTTTCATGGAAAATCCTCCCATAGAGCGTCAGTATGAGCAATTCTGGCATTTTCTCCTCAACACCCTAGAACTCAGCCAGCACAAGCATGCCATTCGCATCCTAAATATGCAAGGCCTGGGTGAGAGAAACCCTCCAAGCTCATGAATGAAATGGTGGCTCTGCCAGAAAGACACACAAATCGCTTCCTCTTTGAGGCCCTGTTCCTCTCCAAACTGCCGGTACATGTTTCCTTGGCAGTTTCTGATATAGATTTCAGCACCTCACACCTGGTAGCCAAGGAAGCAGACAGACTTTTCTGCACCCCACAACAGAGCTCGATCCACGTGCAGCCCATTTACACTATCGGCACTGCCACCTCAACAGCCCCGATGGGGCCCCCAGCAGTGGCCGTGGCCCAACCACAATGTGATGGGTGCCCAGACAAACAGAATGAATACTGCTTCTATCACTGCCGATGGGGATGAAACGCCCACTGCCAAACTAAACACAGCGATGGTAAACGGGCAGGCCGGTCACTGATAGTGGCCTCTGTGGTTGACGTTCATAAAGGCCTACTCTACCTCAGGGACCTACAAACAAAGGGACTTCCTAGTTGACACGGGCACAGAGATAACCCTCGTCCCGCCAACGTATTTCGAAACCAAACACAATCCCAAGGGCCTCCCACTGCAAGCAGCCAACAGTTCCTCCAAACTGAGCTATAGATCCCGCCAGGTCACAATCCACGCAGTGGACACAGTTTTCCAGTGGGTGTGCACAAATGTGGCCGTGGAACAGGCCCTACTCGGAGCAGACTTCCTACAGGGACATGAACATTTGATGGATATGACAAGAAGCCGGTTGGTGAACGCTACCACTTTTTATTCACCCTGTGATAGTTCCCTTTTCCACTGTTAGGAATCCACGCAATGGACCGAGATGAGTACACCCACCTACTTGCCAAGTATCCAGCCCAACTGGCACCCAATTTCCATGACGCCAACCCATCACATGGCATGGAGCACCACATAGAGACCGCCAGGCCCCCAGTGCACACGGGCTCGGTGCCTCCCACAAGACAAGTTCCAACAAGCCAAGGTTGAGTTCACCACCATGGAGAAGCTCTCTCTGTGGGGTTGAACTGCCTCCAGATATCAATCAGATTTAAATCTTTTGTGAATGATAGCGTCACTTTTGCGACCTTCACCCTTGTTACTGTTCTCGCTGATTTATCCAACATCAGCTCTAGACAGAAATTAAAATCCCCCTGACCAGTATATTTTGTCTACCTTCTGCTGCTTTTAAAAAGATATCCTTCATAAAGGCTTCATCATCATAATTTGGAGTGTAAATATTCATAAACATTCTGGATTCTGCATAAATTTTACAATGTACCATTACAAACCTTAGAGCTTGGTCAATCGATATATTTTCTACCATTACTGGTACATTTTTATTAATTAAAATTACTACTCCACTCATCTTTGAACTGAAAGAAGATGATATTACTTGCCCCACCCATCCTCTTTTTAATTTAGCATGTTACAATTTAGTAAGATGTGTTTCCTGCAGGAAAACTACATCTGCTTTTAGTTTTTTAAAGTGTGCCAAAACCCTTTTCTTTTTCACCGGCTTGTTTAGCCCATTAACATTCAGACTAACAAATTTTAACGTTCTATCCATACCAGATTTTAAATATTGTTCAGCAATAAAACCTTTTTGATTATTCAAATAATAGTGATCTTTCCCCTTTAAAAAACATATATAGTGCCTTATCCTGACAGTGACGTAAACAAGAAGCCCCGCAGAAAAAGCCCGCGGAATCTTCCAAGAAAGAAGAACCCCTCCCTTTAGCACCATCTTGCAAAACTGCTCCTCTCCCGGCTCTACTATCCCCCTTAATATTATCCCCCTTATTATTTTTTACATTTTTTTTTACTATTTTTTAACAAGTTCTCTCTCTTTCTTGAACTCTCCATGCAAACTTCCATAACATTTAACAATAAATACGGGACAGCTCAATAAATAGACTTTTTATTTGGTCCCACTGTAAACATTCTTTTTAATCTTCTGGTTTAATATCTTTAATCTTGTTCAAGTGAACCGGTATGGACTTGAAGGGCCGACATGGCCTGTTTCCGTGCTGTAAACGGTTATATGGTTATATGGTTATATGGTTTTCAAAAATTCTTCAACTTCTTCCTTAATTTTTATAAAACGACGATTGCCATCCATTGGTTTGACCCTCAGAGTCACAGGATATATCATCGAGTATTTTGTATTCCTTGACCCCAATTGCCTTTTGACATCATCAAACTCCTTCCTTGCTTAATCATAGTTGAGATAAAGTCCTGAAAGAATAACACCTTTCCACCATCAATCTCAAGTGAGCCATCGTGTTGCTTGGAGTAATCAAATGTTGCTCCCAATACTGCTTCTTGTTCCCAGTAACTCAAAAGTCTTACCAGAACTGGCTGTGGTCACTACTTGTTGGATCTTCTGGATCTGAGGATCCGATGAGCCCTTTCTATTTGCAGATTTCTATTGTACTTATTTTCTCCCAATAAAGAAGCTCACCAGGTCTCACCCTTTGGTCCCTTCCTTTAAACCAATAATTTGAACATTATTGCATCTACTAAAATTCTCCATGTGAGTCGATCTTATCCAGCACAGCTTCTTTATCCAAGTCCTGCTTCTTCGCTTCTTCTTCCAAAGCTTTCAGCTTTTGCGTTTTAACCAAGTCAACTTCCACTTGGCCCATTTGTTCTATTAAATCATCAACTAACTCTTTAAATTCAGTCATCTTCTCTGACATATCTCTTATTGCGGTTTCAACACCCGTGAAATTATTGCATAAAGTCTCCATCTTATCCAGGATTATATTATGGACTCTCACCAACCTGCCAGCACTGCCAAGCTCCTATGCCCCTCCCTTTTGTGATTTCACTCAACGTTCCTCCTCCGATTTTGGTTTTTGCTGTCTTGGCTTCTAAACTGTTCATTTTGTTCATCCACAGTGAAAAAATTCTTAACTTTAAACTTTTAAACCGTCTTTTTAAAACTCTTCAATAAGAGCTCAAACAAGACACATCTGCTACCTCCTTCGCATGACTATGCCCCCATCTCTCATCTTTTGAAATAAACTTTAAAAGGAAGTCTTTTGAACCCCTTGAAATGGGAAACAGGGATGTGTGTGTGTGTGTGTGTGTGTGTGTGTGTGTGTGTGTGTGTGTGTGTGTGTGTGTGTGTGTGTGTGTGTGTGTGTGTGTGTGTGTGTGTGTGTGTGTGTGTGTGTGTGTGTGTGTGTGACAGAGAGAGAGATGTTGGGAAACAATTGACACTGATGTAAGCACAGTTAAACTTCAATATAGTTTGTATGTTCTGCCTCTTTTGGTTATCTTGTGGAATTTATGCAATGTCTCTCAAGTTTCTATGGCGCAAGATTGAGGTTTGTAAATTCTTGTTCCAGTAAAAACAAGCACATGTAATCCACAAGGTGAAAAAATGTAAACAAGAAAATCTGCGGAGGCTGGGGTCGAGTGAAGAAACTCAACAGGTTACGCAGCATCCATAGGAAGTAAAAAGCAGTCAATGTTTAGGGCTTGAGCCCTTCGTCAAGAGTGTTAAAAATCAAGCCAATGCCAGAGTAGAAAGATAGGGGTGGGGGGGCGGGGGGAAGGAAAAGGTGGAGGAGGAGCACAGGATAACCTGTAAGAGGTAATAGATGGATAGAGGTGGAATGGTAGAAGAGAAAGACCTGAGAAGTGGTAGAGGCAGAGGGCTAAGAAAGGTATCTCTCTTGTGGAAGAAAAGGAGAGGGGTGGGGGGCTGGAAAAAGTGAGACAGAGGGATGAGAATTAGAAAAGAGACAGGGAGGAGGGTTAACAGAAATTGGAGGTCGATATTGATGCCGTCTGGTTGGAAACTGCTGATATGGAATATAAGGTGTTGTTCTTCCAATTTGCAGATGGACTTGGTTTGGCAGTACATGATGCTTCGGATAGACATGTCAGGGTGGAAATGGTGCCTGGAATTAAAATGATTGGCCACTATTATTGCAGCAGACAGAGCGAAGGTGTTCAACGAGACTTTGTCCCATTCTTTGCCCAGTCTCTCGGATGTAGGGAAGGCCACAAATGGAGAATCGTATGCAGTAGATGACCCTGGCAGATTTACAAGTGAAGTGTTGTCCTGACAGTTCCCCATCTTGAGTCCCCCCTAATTCTGTGGACAGGAGATCTCTGGGATAGGAAATCTCTGGGATAGATCTCCCATTCTGCAAACATCTCCCTTGATTGTGATCAAAAGGAATTTTATGTGGATTGTCAAAGGAAACCAATTGATATTATGGAAAAATAATTCAAAATATTTGTTAATAGGGATGTACAAATATGGTGTTTTATCCTTCCAATTTTTTAATTCCCAAATTAAAATTTATTCTTGATAAATTATTTGTCAAAATGAATACTGATGTGTGAAGGAGATGTTGTACAAACCAGCAGAGGGCAATGTTGATTTGACTGTTGTGTTTCATTACTCAGCACCTTTCAGAAATTTGTCCTTAACTGGTAATAAATCTCAGATGTGAGTCCATTGTCCCGGTAAACAGTGGGATGCTGAAGCCAGGAAAATATGGGTACACTCCATTCAGAACTTCCCTCATAATGCTGGTTTCAGCAGTATGTGGTGCAAGAGTTAAATAGCCAGGTTGGAAGGACAGGTCTGATCACTAATAATCCAGAGATTTGAATTTAAATCCCCAAAGCAGCTCTCACACTGCCCTTGCTTGGTGTTGATTGAGTTTCCTTTTCATTGTAATCTTACACTCTGTAAATTGTACTCTGTAGACAGCTGTAAGAAAGTTAGAGATAACCTGTTAACCTGCTTGCAGAAGAACCCTTCTATTGACTTACCCATGAGGACACAGGATGATTTTGCTGTCTGTTATCCTTATCTTGGCTAGTTTTTATGACTGTAAAATATGAGGAAAACAGTACAACTTAAGGTGAATTTCAGCCATCTATTTATTTACTAACTAAACTTCAAAGAGGAGCATGTGGGAGAGACAACCCTTCCCAGCCACTTTTTCCTGGGTTCTTTCTTTCTACTCTCACCTCTCATTATTCCACCTTTTTATCTCACCTTCCTCCATCTGACCCCTTTCCTCCCTCTCACCTCTCTCTCCTCCTCAGTCTGACACCTTCCAATCATCTGCCTCTGTCCATCATTCTTCGCCCCTTCCTGGTTCACCAATCTCCCACTTGACCATGTCCAACTCTTCCTACCCTCTCCTCGTTGTACTGACTATATCTCCTCTGCATTCCCCATCTCAATGAAAGGTTCTGACCTGAAACATCAACCATCCATTTCCTCCTACAGATGATGCACAACCCGTTGAGTTCCTCCCACAGATGCTGCACAACCCACTGAGTTCCTCCCACAGATTATTTGCACTCTGGCTTTAATAATTGGAGTCCATGGGGCTTCACTGTTCTCCCAAGTATCTCTTTGTTTTCTCTTCTGAACTGTAAATTAACATTACTCTCAATGCACCTTGTCCCTGAGATGACTGCAGTGGAGTGGAGACAGTCGCCCCACCTCTTTGCAGAATGCAGATTTGCTAAGTGTGTGGCGATGAATGCAAGGGTCCTTGTCATGGTCCATCTGCAACAGCAGTGTGACAGAGGACTCTCTGATTTATGGGGTGTTCCCAGGAATACACACAGAGTCAGACATCCAGAACTGCTGAAAGACCATCAGCTCAGTGAAAGACAGACTTTTGTCTGCCCGAAACTTGCTGGTCTTTCAACACACGGAGATGTTCGTATGGGAATGCTGCTGACTGGCATATTCCAGGCTGCAGGAGTACATGCTCAGAAATGCAGTGAGGCTTGGCGCAGTCAATACAAGGGCATTGTGGGGAAGGACCACAGGGGAGCCCCTCAAACAACAGAGGGGGGGAATAATATCAGGGAGCCATAGTGGTAATGGTGTGAATAGAAATGAATGTAACAATGTTTAGTGATAGAAATGTATGGATACAAAACTAAGAGTGAGAAAGGAATGGTTTTCCTTTTGTTAATAATTTGCTGTCAATAAAATTATATTTTGGTGAAAGAAAAATTATCATTATACAAGTGTGTATGCAACACACGATGGAAGCAAGAAATGGTTGGGTCAAAGCCAGGTCAGAAGATCATGGGTTAAGTCTGAATAGTTGAGGAGAATCAATGAAGATACACCAAGGAAAGGCTGTGGACGCACAAATGAAAGAAAAATTGCTCCTGTGTAATGTGCTGTGGGGAATTGGAGTGGGCTGTCTGAAAGGGTGAGGAAGAGGAACTTTCAAAAAGTGCACGATAAATGGCTGAAAGAGCAGAACTTTCAGGGTCTTCCGGAGAATCATCACTTGCCCATCTTTGATCCACACAAACAGAAACATATCCACACACAGGCACACAGAAAGAGACTTGCACACAGAACAAAACACACCCACCCACACAGAAATACACACACACACACACACACACACACACACGCACACTCAGAAAGACACACACATTGTAAATAAATGATTAAATAAATAAATAAGCATGTGTGTGTGTGTGTGTGTGTGTGTGTGTGTGTGTGTGTGTGTGTGTGTGTGTGTGTATTATATACACATACACACATACAATGGAGCCCACATACAGACCTGGAAATCCTGATGACCGAAATGGTGCCAGGACATTATGAGAATGTATAAGCTGCTCTCAGCCTATCCTCTCTTTCAGTAAACCCAAACATTCTCCTCTGTTTGTACTTGCTAAATCGGATGAAATGAACCTGCTCATTAAACTAGGTACAATGTGACAATAAACCTAAGCATAACTATTTGCCTTTATAAAATTAGTAGTCCTTCATTGCACATCTCTGGCCCAGATGTGCTCCCGTGATGTCCTCAGCAGGATGCAACCATTTTGTAATCTTCCTTATGAAGAAAACTCCTGTGTGAATCATGAGCAAAAGGCACCTAAACTTTGTCTGGAGATTATGATTATGCAACCCTAGGAAACACGCCACAAACTTGCAGGTATTTTCAATACCTGTTGACGTCGCTTCCTGAGGCTTGGCGATGTTTAATTACCACAAAGTATAGGTGCCGTCTTCTCATTAGTGACACTTGAATAGCTGTGAATGCAATTGGTTTTAGTGAGCCAAGGGCATACAGCTCCTGGCTGGGACAGGACTGGACAGGAGCTCAGATGACAATTACAGCAGGTGTGGTTAACAACTTTTTAAAGTTCCAATGGCATATTCAGGGTCTTTGCTAATGGCTATAGGCACTCATACAACTTACTCTCTGATTTTCAACCATCCATATACCATTTAAATTGGCTTCATTGGGCCGAGTTCATCAGTGAGAGAAAAAAAAGTCAACATTTTTGGGCTGGAAACCATCATCAATCATCAGCTCCTACGGACGCTGCTTGACCCACTGAGTTCCTCCTGCAGAGTGTGTGTTGCTCCAAATTCCAGCATCTGCAGTCTCTCATGTGTTTTCCACATCCAAGGGGAGCTGTGGGTGGCCCCACATGTGGGTTGCCATAATTCCACACTCATTTGACATGTCCTCTGCATTCTTCAACAACTTTCACAGGGGCACCACTCAGGGCAAGTCACTGTTTGGGATGGGAAGTGCTCTGCCCAAGACCACAAGAAAGTGCCGAGGGTGGTGAACATGACTCAGATCATCATACAACCCTCTGTCCTTCCCCTCCATCAACTCCATCCATAATTCCCACAGTCTTGGAAAAGACAGCTCATCCCACCCGGCCACTCTCTCTTCACCCTCCTCCTGTCAGCAAGATGATTTATGAGTGTAAGATCATGCATCATCTGAAAAATGGTGAAAAAAATCCCACCGTTATCTGAATGAACCTCAAAATAGCAAAATGATGTTCTCTGTGCTGATAACTCTCTGTAATTCTGCACTTCTGTACTGTGCTTTATTTGTTGTACCATGTATGAGATGTCAAACTGGTCTGCTCTCAAAACAATCTCTATCACTATATCTTGGTACAAATTATAATAAACTTGAATGTGAACAATGGTTCAAAACCAAGGATTTCTTTTTCAATTTACACATCCACCAAACTATTCTCCAAAGAACTGAGGCCAAAGCAGTCAAATGCTTGTTCTTTGTGCAGACGTGGAGGGATAGTTTGCAATGCTTGAAGATTATTCATCTCACTGAGTCAGGCAATAAAACATGCATGTTCATTTCTTTAGTGTCTAATTCTAAAGCTCAAAGGTGGTCCAAGGGAATTGGAAAGGGTTGTTGACATGAAAATACTCAATGGACCTTAAAATGTTGGCAGTAATAATGGGCTCATAACTTATCCAAATTTCCTGAGGCAAACAATTAACTGCAAGGAAAATACTCAGCACATTAAAAGTGTGAACTACATCAGGTAATTTCCTGAAACAATATGCAACAATAATTTAGATTTAAATTTTACCTTCAATCCCATTTATAGCCAAATTAGTTTATGTGTTTCTTTAATTTATAAAGATCTGGGCAACAAAGTCAAAGATCAACCAGCATCCATGAAAAGCAATAGACAGTAAACATTTCGGGCGTGAACCTTCAAGCCTGATCTGATTTCCAAGGATGTTGCCTGACCTGCTGAGTTCCTCCATCAATTTGGTGTGTTGTTTTAGTTCAGCATCCTATGTTCCCCATGTTGTTCCTTCTCTATCACAAAGCACTTTAACCCTCTCTTATTCACAAACTCCAAAAAGACAGCACTGACAGACAAAGACCTCACTGTTGGGTCAGTTCTGCTCTTGTGTTAGAGATACTCTGGATTCAGCTGGGTTAACACGAGAATAGGAGGCGCAGTGTCTACGCACCCTGGGGTGCACAAAGAAAGAAGATCTCCAGCAGTGTAGCAGTTTTCACCTATACCCTCCTTACCAGGATCTTCCTGCCTTACCATTCCTACCACCAGTGTGGGTATGACATTTTGGCCAGTGTGGGCAAGTTGGGCTGAAGGGCCTGTTTCCACGTTGTGTTTCCACCCAGTGGATGAATTGGCCCAAACTCTAAATAACTTCTTGTCTGAGCATCCAGGAGTCAATTGTTTCAGAAGACTGCCAGGAATATTGGATAGGATTCTTTCAAAGCTGCTTTTGGTAGCAGAGCAAAGATCTTTGGAATTAACTCATGCTCTGTTTTCACTGCTACCATCAGGAAAGAGGTACAAGTGCCACAGACTCGTGCCACCAGGTTCATGAACAGCTGCTATCCCTCCACCATCAGACTCTTCAACAACAAACCCAATTAGGGACTCATTTAAGGACTCTTACTTTTGCCCTTTTATTGTTTTTCTTCTCTGTTGTACAGTCAGTTTAATTACATTTCTTTATTTGTTTATGTGTGTATGTTGAGTCAGTTTTATTTGTACTGCCAATAAGTAGTAATTCTACTTTGCCTGCAGGAAAAAAAATCTCAGTTTGTATCTGATGCAATATATGTGCTTTGATAAGAAATCTGAATTCCAACCCAATTGGTTGTGGGTTGGATAGTTTCAGTCTCCATTCCCTTGCTGCTTATTTCATACTTTTCCTTGTGAAATTGTCTGAAACTGAGCTAGATTCTTTGAACAAGATGGGAGAATAGATTTCTGACCTCACACCTATTCCCCTCAAATCATACATTATTCACACAATGTCCCCCTTAGCCTATTTGCTGCTGAGACCCTCATTTAATCTCTGGATCTAACCACTCCAATGATCCCCTTGCTGGCTATCTGTCATAAACAAAGCTGCTGTGATGTGCACAGACTTGCACCAGAACTCTCCTGTGTGCTCTCTCTCCTCAATGGGCTAATTTTTCCTCGTCTTTAACCTCCTCCCATTCTAAAACTCTGCCCATCTTCAATCTGTCCTTTTATCAGTGCTGGTTCCCACCATGCTCCCTCACATGTGGTCTTGCTTTCATTATTGGGGCCCCAAGCTCTGGATCCCATCTCTAGACCTCTCCATCACTACATAGGCCTCCTTCACAAAAGCTATTTGTCATCAAGCCTTTGGTGTTGGGATATTTGAAAAACATTGTGTGAACATCCTTGGGTTGATTTTCCGCTGTCAGATCACAGAATAATTAAAGTTATTGCTATTGAGGAGTTAAATGCTCATTCAATGATCTGCCCTGAATCACTCTCTGGGTACCTTTGTCTCCATCTGAACAGATCTCAGTCATAGAGTTATTGAGTTTAACAGCACAGAATCAGGCCCTTCGGCCCAATGTCCATGTATCCAAGTTGTCTAACCCAGCTAGTCCCATCTGCCTCTGCTTGACCCACATGACTCAAAACCTTTTCAATTCATGTACCTGTCTAAATGTCTTTTAAAATCTGTTAGCAACCACGTATTGGTCAATGAAACACTCCCTTAAAACGGTCTAGGTGGAAGAAGTTTAAATGCAAGTACATCATGGGCACAAACCTCTTCTCCATTGAAGAGATTTATATGAGCTGCTTCCTCAAGAAGACAGCCAACATCATAATGGACCTGCATCACCCTGGTCACAACCTCTTCTCACTGCTACCTTGGGGTAGAAGCCTGACATTCAACACCTCTAGGTTTAAGAACAGCTATCAGCTACGAGATCTTGAACTTCCCTGTACTGCAGTAACTCTAGCCATAAATGACTCCAGGTCTGTCTGCACTACTGAAACACCACTTTATTTTCTTTGCACTGACTGATTAACTATTTGTCTCTTTTGATATTTGTTATCACATTTTTTTTGTCTTGCATTGTAGTCATTTACATTTTTACTATTACAGTTGGTGTATCTCTCTCTCTCTCTCTACTTATCTGTGTGGCCGCTGCAGCAAGCAAGAATGTTGATGCATCTGTACATTGTACTTATGTTTCTTCTTCTCTGGCTTGGCTTCGCGGACGAAGATTTATGGAGGGGGTAAATGTCCACGTCAGCTGCAGGCTCGTTTGTGGCTGACAAGTCCGATGCGGGACATGACAATAAACTCACATTGAACATTGCTCCTTGCACATCCACAAAAGAATCTGGGTAACCAAGGTGAATCAATATTACAATTAGTCATGGTCACAGAGAGGTTAATGATTAATACTGACCTGAACTGACATGTGCCTGCAAGATATAATTTTCATATAATTTCAAGATGCAGTGCTGAGGGCTTCAGAGCCAGGGAAATACGTGTGAAATGTAGTCACTCTGCAAACAAAGGCAGGCTGCCACATGATAATGACCCAATTGGAGTTATTGCAACTGATGTGTGCTGGCAGATTAAGTATTGGTCAGGTCACAGGGGTATGGTCTTCAATAGGTGCAGGAGTGTCTTTCAAACTCTTCACACAGTCCATCCCATCTGAGAGTCCTCTGTCCAACCCTGCGACTCTCCCACATTCCTGCATCCACAGTCAGCTGAGAGTTTTATAGACCAGTCAGGACCTTATCTGGAAAAATTTACCCACCCATAGTATAGGGCTGCCACAATGTGTGTGAGACACTCCCTCAGTACCGTCCCTCCATTAGCCCTGCCCCTCCCACAGAGCGGCGCTCCCTCAGTCCTGCTCCCTCGCACCGTACTGATGCAGGCTTGCCGCCCTGCCCTCATTCATAAACTTTCTCTGGTCTTTCCCCCCCCCCCTCACCTGGTGGGGGCGGGGTCGTGACGTCACCAGGATTGGCTGGCAGGCTGCTAAAAGCGGGCGAATGGGCGCAGGATCGGACACATCTTGCCTGACTCTCGCTGCGTGGCCCCTGGACCAAGCAGCTGATGATGATCAGGTTACAAAGCGCGTTGCTGCTGCTGCTTGTCACAGGTAAACGGCTCCGACCTTCCCTGCGAGTTTGTAGCCTTCTTGTTTAACAGCGAGTGGGTCGGGCTGCCAGAGTCAGGAGGGAGCTCGGTGCCTTCACCGCTGTCTATCTCAGGAGTGGTGCTGCATCGGTCTCGCATTCCATGTTGGGTGATCGCTGCAGCCCGACGCTGCTAATCTTTGCCTGAACAATTAAGACTCTCCCTTCTTTAGGCTGGACGGTGGACGAGGGCGAGAGCAAAGTGAGGACCACCTCGAGCGTTCAGGTATCCAGCGTCACCCACGCTGACCCTCCACGTCTCGTCCCCGAGCTAGTGCTGGGGTCCTCGGAGGAGGAGGAGGAGGAGGAACATGAGCTTTCGGGATCGGAAGAGCTCGAGGATGGGATGGCAACACCTCAAGGTTCATGCGCTCTCAATAATATTACCTTTAGCCCAGAAATTGCAGACGGCCTGCGTCCTGTTTTAGATGAGTGAGGTCGGATCGAAACACTCAGCGCTTATTTAAGTTAACTCGCTCCCATCTTTCTGGAGCCAGGTAGCCTGACCAATCCACATCTGGGCAAGGATTAAGCGGGACACCTGGTTTCTTGCAAGGAGAGTTGTGCTGGCAAACTAACTGTGGCTCCTGAACCGGTCGTCCCCTGATACATTCCCTGGTCTAAGTGTCAAGTTAGTCTGGAGTTTCCACCTGGGGTAGAGTTTTGAAATTAATTTTTGGGATGTCCACAGGAAGTCTCCACACACAATCACACCTTTACCCTCTCTGGAACACGCCAGTACTGGATGTTCTGCCTCTAGACCTCAATTGGACTCTTCACCTGTTAAATCTTGAGAGTGAAAATGTGACTTCAAGCTCCTGAAAGGAGGCAGTGTCCTTCCTCACACTAAAACCTGGATGAAAGCCACAACGGACGGGGTTACGGATCTGGAGAGGGGAGGTGGGATTAGTCTCAAAGACCATTTCTTGGCTCTTCTGGAAGTGGCGTGAATGGGTTCATTCTATCCTGAGAAAGCCTATAATTCTAAGTAATCAAGAAAGAGTTTTTGGAAATAAATGATATGTCTAAAAAGATAGACACTTAATGAATCAGCTTATGTTCTTTTGCTATTTTCCTATATGTGTGTTTGATTTCCAAATGCATGGAGGGGGATTTTTGTGCTTTGAATTTATTGTTATACACCTTGTGCAATGCATATATGCACTGAAATTCTTGCTGTTACTGATCAGGTACTTGGTAAAAGAAAACAATTATTTAAAATAATTGAATTAAAATGATGCACTCAATACAAAATATAATAATAAATATTCATTTTTCCAGTGCCAAATATTCAGTGCAAAATAAGTGACTATACAATCGTGCAGACAGACCTGTTGTAATGGTGGAGCAGTTCTTAATTAGTGTAACAAGGGAAGGTTCAAGAGTCTGAGAGTTGTTGGAAAGAAGCTGTTCTACTGTTGTTCGAACTGGCAGTGATTATACAGACTAATTTTGCAATAACATCTGTTAACTTTTGCTTGCAGTTCAAGCTGTTGTGAAACCCCAAAGTAAAAGTCAAAAGAAAAAGGGCTCAAAAAATCAAAAGAGAAGGAAAAGCACAAGTGGAAAAAAGAGGCGAGATCCCTGCAAAACCACTTACAAGGATTACTGCATCCACGGCAAATGCCAGTATCTGAAAGAACTGGGTAAACCCTCTTGCGTGTAAGTAAAACCCTATGCTAAGATACCCTCTAAATAATGGGTTTATGTTTCCATGTGAAGGTAGCCTGAGTACTTTTAATTGCAGGAAGCACATGTATAGAATAAAATAAAGGAAATCAAGTTCTGTGGTTTGCTGGTAGTGACCTTGGTTTATTTTGGCTCCTGCTCTGGAATTTCCTTCATGCCACTGATTGCTCAGCCTTTTCCCAGGGTAGATACTTCTAGAACCAGAGGGTGTATGTTCAAGGTGAGAGATCCAAGAGGGACCTGTGGACAACCTTTTCACTCAGAGGGTAGTCCACAATAATAGTGAACTGAGTGGGTACAATTTTGACATTCAAAGGTCGTTTGAACAGACATGGAGATTGGAAGAATTTGGACCAAATGCAATCAAATGGGGCTTGCCCAGAATACCAACTGGGCCAGCATGAAAATGTTGGGCCAAAGGGCCTGCTCCATGCTCCATATCTCTATGACACTACCTCCTGCACCAAACTTTGGTCCTCAACATGTCTGGCTTGAGATCAGATTTGTTTTGTTAGGTTGTTGCTGTAAAGTTGTTGCTGTGATTGAAGATGGTCTATCTTGTCACTTTAGGTAATATTAATGCTGAGAAACCCATTGAACCCCTCACACTTTACTGCCATGTGGTTAGTTGATGACTCGTGTATGTTTTAATTCCACCCATCTCCCTTCACCCCAAAGACATCCAAGTCAATTTGGCTAGTGCTAGTCGATTGACTTGACTTCAATTGGACTGCAGAGGCTGACTTTGCTCACTCTGACCCCAGGAAGAGAATTATGGCACCCCAATAAAAATAAAAATGCACTGGCACTATCAATGCATTTTTATTTTTATTGGGGTGCCATAATTCTCTTCCTGGGGTCAGAGTGAGCATAATTTGCAAAGAGCTCCTCACCCCTCCCCCACACATTGTTCCCTGCTTGCGGGCACCTGTGGTAGGTAATGGGTAGAATTGAAATCTACAGAGATCACTGTACAAAGGAAAAAAAATTGTTCAATACTGGGAGGCTTGGAAGCACTAAGAACATTTACAACAAAATGTTCACTACTCTGCAAGCAATGAGAAGCTGGAGGAGCTCAGCATCCATGGGGAGAAATGGTCAATCAATGTTGGGGGTTCAGACACTTTATTGAAACTTGTTTGGATCTGCTGCACAGGAACCTTCTCTCACATACCTCCACCTCAACCCAAAGAGGACATTTATTACCTGCCATTTGTTGACCTTAAATACTGTTAATATGATCAATCCACCTCCCTGTTGGAGTGATCAGTGCTTTGTATACATTACCCAGTTTTACACATTTCGGTTTGTTTTCTTTACATCTATGTTATTGAAGTCATTTCCAGGTTTCACCTCCACAATTCTTCATCCTAAATGATAGATGAGATCTTTTCCTGATAACTTTAACCTCTCAAAATTCTGACAAGTGAATGTGTGCCTTTGTAATGTGGAGGCTTGAAATCTGTCAGTCCTCTGGACTTGTAAATGTTGTCCTCCCAGAACGCTTGGGTAGTTATTTTCTATTTTCAGCCCTGCTGAGTGTATTCTTGTTTGTCTTTCTCCTGTGCAGATGTCTTCCTGGATATCAGAATGAACGGTGTGGGATCCAAGCACTACACACTGGAACCAACAAGGAACAATTTGATAGCCTCTCAGTGACACTGATTGCTGTAGGGGTTACCCTGCTCGTCTTTGCTCTGACTGCTGTGACAGTTGCTCTGACATTGTAGTAAGTATAATCTGAAGAAATTTTATTGAGCACTGAATGTGTGCACCAAAGTCTCTTGTATTTCAACACGGGTGTCCGATGCTTACACCATACAGCTTTGTGTGAACATAGTTTGTTGTTAAATAGCATGCAGAGCGAAGTGGTTCCATTGCCAGCATATCAGCATATATTCTGCAACCCCAGTCCCAGCACATCTGGTCATGTGATCATGGTTATGATCATTTGGAGTGGGGGGGGGAGAGCAGTTCATTGACTCACAGGAAGCGGTTGTTGCCCTCTGGAAGGGCAGTGCCCAGCCTGGGAAAGCCAGAGACAAGGCTGGAACATACACAGCCATGTTCAGCCAAAAGTGCCAAGTGGGTATTTCCCCCCACTGAGATCCCACCGGCACCGAAACAAGTCTCCAGGTCAGTCCTTTCACTTTGCATGAGAGAATAGAGTACAGGCCTGACAACATTCCAGCTGTCCTCCTGGACACTGTGCCACCGGACAAACACACCCAGTCCCAGTCCCAACACTTGCAGCTGCCCCACAATGGGCAACGTTGTCCAGTGTGGACAAATCCAACCTGGCTAATCACTGTCCAATCTGTCAACTCTCAATCGTCAGGAGAGTTGTGCCATCCATTGCTTACCCATCAATAACCTGTCCACGTACTGTAGGAGCAGAACTAGGCCATTCGATCCATCAAGTCTGCTCTGCCATTCAAATCATGGCTCATGTATACTTGCTTTCCTTGCATTCTCTTTCCTTCTTCCTATAACCTTTGACCCTTCCCTCATCGAGAAACCTGTCAACTTCTGCTTTAAATCTATCCAGTGGCCTCCACAGCCATCTGTGACAATTAAGTCGACTGTTTCACCTCCATCTGCCTGTCACCAGTGCCAGTTTGGGTTTTGCTAGGACCATTCACCTCTGACCTCATCCAGCCTGGGTCAAAACATTGACCAAATAGCTGAATCTCAGAGGTGGCAGTGGGTTCCCCTGACATCAAGACAACCTTTGACCCAGTGTGGCTTCAATGAACCCCAGTGAAACTGAAGCCTTTGGTATCACAGAGAGAATACCAATGATCAGGTCTCAAGAAAGTTTCCGTTGTTAAGGCTGGAGGTCAATCATCAGAAGTATGAAACCTCACTGCAGGGGTTCCTCTGATCAGTGATCTGGGCTCAACCCTCTTCAGCTGCTTCACCAGTGACCAACCTTCCTTCACCATGTCAAAACTGATGATTCAATCTGCAAGTTTTCATCAAATGAAGCAGCCCATCCCTGCATCATTTAGGCATGGTGGTAAGTGGAAAAAGTGCCAGGTAATGGTGTCTTGTCAGCAGAGAACCTAGCCACCTATTTTTTGCAACAATGTCCCAGAGATCAATGATAATAAGCCACATCAATGACCATGGCTGTGAGAAAAAAGATATAGGGGCCACAAGACTCATACCATCAGACTCCTAAACAACAGATTCAATCAGAGACTCATTTAAGAACTCTTATTTACCACATTATTACTAAATATTTTACTCTTCATTGCACAGTCAGTTTGTCTACATTTCTTTCCTTATTTACATTTCTCTCTTTTGTATATGCATCCTTTCTTGAATACAGCTGTGTGCACTACTGAGAAATAAAAATTCTACTTAGCCTTCAGGAAAAAGAATCTCAGGGTTGTATGTGATGTCATGTATGTACTCTGGCAATACATCTGAAATATCTGGAAATGAATGACAGGATAGGTCCTAGTCAGCATGTTTTTTATTTAAAGAGTAGATCATGTTTGACTAACCTATTAGAGTTTTTTTTTAAGAAATCTCAGGTAGGATAAACAAAGGGGAGGCTGTGGATGTTGTATACTTGGATTTTCAAAGGGCTTTCGATAAGGTGCTGCATGTTCGGCTGATAAATAAAATGAAGGCCCATGGAACTACAGGGACGCTATTAGATTGGATAGAAAATTGGCTGATGGGTAGAAAGCAAAGGGTTGAAATTAAGGGATCCCATTCAGGATGCCAGTATTTGGCATTTGGCAGCTGCCTGTACTGGGCCTACTTCAGTATTTTGGAACATGCTGAATCACATCCCTTGGGTGTGCAAAAAGGGAAGAACTTCAATACTTCACTTGGGTAACACCAGAAATGTTCTCGGACCAGAATGTTGCACAGAAAGGCAGTGGGGTTTCAGAAGGTGACCCCTCACTGCAGGCATCTTCTTTCTCAGCTACGGGTACCACACAGAAAGGACCTCCTTCTGTCCCTCTCCATCTCTCCTGTGTGCTCAGCTAGCTGAATTGTTTTGTTTTTGTTACCATTGCTAGAACCATGCCTTTCTGTTGCAGCATGAGAAAGAAAATGAGAATTGAAAATGAAACTGAGAATGAAGACAAACTGAAACTGCGAGCAGAGAATGGAATTGTGGTTTAAAAATGTAAGTTGACTTTCTTCTAGCATGGTCATTCATGCAGAGATAGAGGGCCAGAAGATGTAGGAACAGAATTAGGCCATTCAGCAAATAGTTTTCCCCACCATTCGAGTCATGGCTGTTTTTTCCTCTCAACCCCATTCTCCTCCCTTCTCCCCATAACCCTTGACACCCTTACTAACCAAGAACTTCTCCAACCTCTGCTTTAAATCAGCCCAATGTCAGTTGGCTGATCACCCTATGCGCGAAACTGAACAGCAGATAAGTGAATTGCATTTGTCAGTCTCTGAGGTTGAGTGTCAAATGATCATGACCAATGGTTCTTCTGTACAAGGTCAAAGACAAGCATTCGGACTATATTTCCCCCCTCCCCCACTCCAAAGGAAATCAAGTTTTAGAGATAAGTCAGTTTGTCAGGTTTCCTTAGAAAGAAGGCTGTTCCTCACCAGAATTGTACTCTGCCTCCAGTTTAAGCTGGGGAGATGGCAGACCCCTTCTTTTTATACTTGGCTTAATACTCCAGAATCACAAAGGGGCCTCCTAGACTGGGCTGACAAAAAGTTGGGAAAAATCCTTGATAATGGTGTACATTAAAAATGTTTTGCTTATAAATTTCCTTGAAATTAATCTCTGAGAATATTTTGCTTGCTGCATCATACTGTTGGAGATGAGGGGAATAAGTTATCCAAGGTCCATCCAATTGAGTCACTTAACCTTCTGCCTCTGTGGTTAGCCATGGAGCACTGCCAGTGCCCAGCACCGGTGATTGAGGGGGGCAACACTCTGAAATGCTATCTGTGGACAACCAATGGCAGGAGTTGAGGGGTGGGACCCTGGGGCCAGGACTGAGGATGGTGGGATCAAATTTCCAGGAAAATAGGTCACCAGAGTTGGCACTGAGCAGCAGGGCACTGTTTAATTGACATGCTGATCCAACAATCTGGTTAATTTGTGCATGAGGCGCTGCCACAAGAAGGCAGCCAGCATCATAAAGGACCCCATCACAACCGCTGCTCACTGCTACCTTCGAGCAGAAGGTGCAGGCACCTAAAGACGAGTACCTCCAGGTTCAAGAACAGTTTCTTTCCAACATTATCAGGCTCTTGAACCTCCCCTTGTTGCTCTAATTGGGGACTGCTCTGACACCACCAAAGCACTGTCTTCAAAACTGCAAGTCACTTTTTTTTCACACTGGCATTACTGTGAATATTTATTATCCATTTATCTTGTGTGTTTATTGTCTCTTTTTAATTTGATTCAATTAGTTTACTGTTATAGTATTTTTTTACAATTTACAAGTATTTATTCAGCTGCAGCAAGTAAGAATTTCAGTGCATATGACAATAACTCATCACCAAGTTCACACCTCTAATTAAGGAAAAAGTTCTGAAGATATTTAAAAACAAACTTCCTTCTCAGTCTCTTGACTGGATTTCTTTGGAGAAATGTATGGATCCATTCCTTATTTTTGTCCTTTTTTTGGAATAATAACCAAGGATTGTAAGAATACAGGGAGATGTGTACAATGCCTGCCTGATGCAAGGCCGAAAACCTTGTGATCAGAGCCCAACCTAACGGGTATAATTGACGTCCTATTAGATGTTCAATGGAAAAGCTAGAACTTGGATATAACCAACTCGTAAACCTGGTCGAGCTGCTGCCTCGCAATTTCAGTGACCCAGGTTCCATCTCTCCTTGAGCGCTGACTGCCTGGAGTTAATGTGTTCTCTCCTTGACTTGTGGGGTTCCTTTGGATGCTCCAGATTTCTTCCACATCCCAACATTGTCAGTTGTTCATTAGCAGATGTACGTTGCCCCAGTGTATAGGTAGGTGGTAGAATATGTGGGAAGTTGATTTTGAGAGAATTGCAAGTGAGATTAATGGAAACTGGGTGGTTGTTGTAGACTCAGTAAAACCAAAGGAACTGCTCCCATGCTGAATAGCTCTAAGATTCTAAATCTATTAATGTGTTTGACATAGAATGTTTCTCATTGTTTGTTGAATTGCTTCACACTGCTCTGAATTTGTTTCTACAGGAAGATCTACATTGGCCATCTGGAAACCTGAAGACCAGTGTATCAAACTTCTGCCCACCTCTTCCTTGTGTTTCTTCTGTTTTTTAGTAATTTTAAACTTGAACCAAAATTAACTGTAACCTGAGCAAAATAGTGCCCACAATGTAGTTATTTAAAAAAAAAAGTTCCTTAGATTATTGGTGGACAGCAGTTGTCACTGAGCTAAAGGAGGAGACAAAGATCTTTGGCATTTCACAATGTATCAGATGGCATGGGAAAGTTTGGAGAGAACTTGATCCTGAAAGACAAGGATGTGACTGAACCTGGAGCTTCTAGGGGCAGAGGGATGGCAAGATGGGTGGATTCTATCTTGCCAGTCAAGTTGGTGAGCTTTGGATGAAAGGCAGTGGGGGGGATCAGACAGGTCTGGGTTTGGATGGGCTTATGTTTATGAAGAGCAGAGGGAGAGGGGACTAACCAAGAGGACTCATTGCCTGAAGGCAACAGCATGGTGGAAAGAGCTTGCTGCAAAAGTTGCCAGAGCAAAGCAACGCAGGGAGCAATCCCATATATCACAGCGAGGAGAAAAAGGCTATTCAGACCAGCATGTCCATCTGAATCCCTTCTTCACTTGGTTTGCAGCACTCCATAGAGCTAGAGACCAGGAAGACTGGTTATTTGGTGCACTGGAACTGGTTAATTGGCTCACTGTGTCTGGAATCAGCACTGGAACTGGCACCTACACTGGGACTGGTTACTTAGCTTGCTGTGCCTGGCACTGGAACCAGAACTGGTACCAGTAGAGGAGCTGGCACCAGTTATTTGGTTCACTGTGCCTGGCACTGGAACTAGCACTGGTTATTTGGCTTGCTTTGCCTGGCGCAAAACACTCCCAGTAAAACTGTTTGTGACTCGTGCTCGGGAAGTAAGCATTTGCAATGTGTGTCTATTTTGCATGAAGTGCTTGATGGAGTGTGGCTCTCACACAGAGCTGGGAAAAGGGACATTCAGCAGAGATCACTCAGTTGGGATCATAGTCAAAATGAAGGAATCTCCTTCAGCAACCTCTGCCCCAGCATGCAATCAGTGGTGAACATTCTGACCCTTCCATCCCCATAAGTTGATTTAATCGGCTCAGAGCCTAAACACCTTACTGACCGCAGGCCCCTGAACAGTCCATTCTTCCAGCTCTGTTTGGTGTGCACAATGTGTCAAAGATTCCTTAATATATTTGTATTTATTTGTTATTTAAATTATTTAAATGTATTTTTTACATGAATAGATGTTTGTGGAAAGTATTCAATAATAAAAAAAATAAGTTGAAGGAAACTTGGCTCTAGTGTTAATGGACGTGCTTAAACTTTAAAGCTCATCATTCAAAGAATTGAACTGAACAGTACACTTTACTCTTTGAGTTAAGCAGGGAGTCTGCAGGTGCTGTGATTGTAGTTTAATACACAAAAGTGCTGGATATACTCGGCAGATTCCACAATGTCCATCGGAAGCCAAGATATGACATTCTTTGAGCTGATGGGATTCATTCTATTTAAAGAACTTTTTTTTTTCCAAATGGAAACAATTCTTATCTTGCAAATACCTTAGTGAAACCAAACCTTCTGGGGACTTTTCTAAAAAATGTTGTAATGCTTAAGCCCGTTCTACAGGATGAGGCTTGTCCAGCAAATGTTTACTGAGATTCTTATGAGTTGTTTATTTGTCTAAAGTTCAAGTGAACGTAGAAATCTACTGCACAGTAGTGTGCTGACCAGATAACCTTCTCTACCATCTGCCTAAAATTTTCCTACTCCATAACCCTCCTTCTCAGTTCATCTATCTAATAGTCTCTTAAAAAATTCTATTGTATCTGCCTCTACCACCATTGCTGGCAGTGCATTCCATGCACCCATAACTCTCTGTGTGGGAGTGGGGGTGGGGGGGGGGGGGACTTGTCTCTTATATCCCCTCTGTACTTACTCCCAAGCACCTTAAAACTATACCATCCTTGCGTTAGCCATTTCAACCCTGGGGAAAAAGCTTCTGGCCGTCCACATGATTAATGCCTCTCATCATCTTATACACCTCTTTCAGGTCATCCCTCATCCTCTGTGGCTCCAAGGAGAAAAGGCCAAGTTCACTCAACTCCTCATAAAGCATGTTCTCCAATCCAGGCAACATCCTTGTAAATCTCCACTGCCCCCTCTCTACATCATCCACATCTTTTCGATGATGTAGTGACCGGAACTGAATACCATATTCCAAGTGGGGTCTAACTAAGATCTTATAAAACTGAAACATTACCTTCTGTTTCTTGAACTCAATCCCACACTTAACAACACTTTTCAACCTGCACAGCAGCCATACGTGCACTATAGACACAGGCCCCAAGATTTCCTTGCTATTACTAAAACCAACTTAATACACTTTAATTGGGATTCTGACAACAATAATTTAGAAGTAACACTTTCAAAATTTCCTAACAAAAGTAATTCAGAATTTAAAGGAAAATTCACTCCCGTTATCCATTTAAAAATTTACTAACAGAAACCCAAAAAGAATTGACCTTTGAACAAGACCATGTAGAATGAAGAAAAGTTCCAATTTCTATTCCACACCTAAATCATAGATCTGATAAATCCAATCTCTGTCTACTCAATTTCGGAGGAGTAATATACAATTATTGTAAAAAATTATCATGAAGTAATCGATATTGTACATAAATAGTATTTGTGATAACCTCTTTACACAAATTTTGCCAGACTTTTATCATGTCCAAATCCTGTTCCCATCTTTCTTTTGAATTAAACAAACCTGCTTTAGATATCTGTTTGTGAAATTACAAACCCCAAAATCTATCAGTTTGTTCACACTTCTCAGAGTCCTTCCATTAACATTGTATTCTGCCTTCAGATTTGACTGAATGAAATTAACCATTTCACACATGTCTGTATGTGTGTTATGCCTGGTTGTGTGTCTGCAGATTTTGCTCTGAGGACTGAGGTTTTGTTGGGATGTGCTTGTACAATCAGATGACAATAAACTTGACCTTTCCACTTAGCCCAGCTCTGCATCCGATCAATGTCCCTCTGTAACTGCTGGCAATCCTCAAGACTATCCACAACATCACCAACTTTGTTATCATTCACAAACTTACTAAACCACTTCCTCATCCAGGCAATTTATAAAAATCACAAAGAGGGAAGTGTCCCAGAACAGATCCCTGTGGAACATCACTGGTCATTGACCACCATGCAAAATATGAACCTTCTAAATCACTTTGCCTTCTGTGGACAATCCAATTCTGTATGTGCAAAGCAAGGCCTCCTTGGATTCCATCCCTCCTTATTTTCTGAATGAGCTTGCATGGGGAATCATATCAAATGCCTTACTGAAACCTATATACCCTATGTCCATCGAGCTATCTTCAATTTTCTTTGTTACATCCTCAAATAATTAAATTAGATTGGTGAGATATTACCTTATCCTGATAAAGTCATTCTGACTATCCATCATCTTCTCCAACAGCTTTCCTACCATTGAAATAAGACTTGCTGGTCTATAATTTCCTGAGTTATCTCTATTCCACATCTTGAACAGGGGAACAACGTTTGCAAACCTCCATTTCTCTGGTACTTCTCCTGTCTCCAGTGATGATGCAAAGATCATTACCAATGGCTCGGCAATCTCCTCCCTCACTTCCCCCAGTAGCCTTGGGTTCATCTTGTCAGCCTCTGATGACTTGTCCAACTTAATGCTTTTCAAGAGCTCCAACTCATCCTCTTTTAAAATGTCAATATATTCAAGAATTTCAGTCCGCTTCAAGTCATCCTCACAGTGGCCAAGGTCTTTTTCTCTGGTGAATACTGAAGCAAAGAATTCATTAAGGACCTTTGCTACCTCCTCCAATTCCAATATCACCTCTGGTGGGTCTTACCCTCTTGCGACTCATCATGTTGTTCTTCACATATTTGTAGAATTCTTTGTGGTTCTCCTCAGTCTTGATGGCCAAGGCCTTCTCATGGCCTATTGTAATTCTCCAGAGTTCTATCAGCTATTATCTAATAAAATCGCTCATCACCTTTTCTTCTTAAGTAGATTTTCTACATCCCTTCTACACCATAGATTTTCACCTTAACATCTTATTATACTTGTGCCGAGCACCATACAAATGTTCCCTGAACATTTGTCACATTTTTGTCATATATTTCCCCAGATACATCTTCTTACCTCATAATCCTCTATTTTTCTTTTATCTATGTGCCCGTCTAAGACTCTCTTAAATCCCTCTAATATTTCAGCCTCCATCACTACCCCAGGCAAGGCATTTCAGTCACCCACAACTCTCTATGTAAAAAACTTACCCTTCTTCCCTTCACTTTGTTCAGATGTCCTCTGATGTTTGCTACTCCCACCCTGGGAAAAGACACTGTCTAGATTATCTATGCCTCTCAGAATCTTGTAGCACTCTATTAAGTCACCCCTCACCCTTCTATACTCCAAAGGGAAAAGCCTCGCCTCATAAGTTCCAATCCAGGAAGCATCCTGGTAAATATCCTCTGCACCCTCTCCATAGCGTCCACATCCTTCCTATAATGAGGTATCCAGAACTGAACACAGTACTCCAAGTGTGGTCTTACCGGAGATTTGTAGAGTTGCAACATGACCTCTCGACTCTCAAACTCAATCCCCCAACTATTGAAGCCTGGCATCCTATAGGCCTTCTTAACTATCCTATCAATCTACATGGCAACCTTGACAGAACTATGGATTTGACCCCAAGGACCCTCATCTTCCACACTGCTTCTGTCCATTAACCCTGTACTCAGCCTTCAGGTTTGACCTTCCTAAATGCATCACCTCACAGTTATCCATATTTACTCAATCTGCCACTTCTCTGCCCAACTCTGCATCCTGTCTATATCATTTTTTAACCTACAGCAACCTTCAACAGTCTACACAACTCCTTCAACCTTCACATCACCTGCAAACTTACTGACCCATCCTTCCACTTCTTCACCTCAGTCAGTGGTTTTCAACCTTTTTCTTTTCACTAACATGCCACTTTAAGTAATCCCTATGTCATCGGTGCTCTGTGATTAGTAAGGGATTGCTTAAGGTGATATGTGAGTGGGAAGGAAAAATTGAGAATCACTGCTCTAGACCCAATTGTTAATGAAATATTTTGCTTGAGAAAAATTGTCAACGGTCCATTTACCTTTGGAGTTATGAAACCGTGCACATAACAAGTCAATTAGGTACGATTAAAATTGTGATTTTCAAACTTTTTCTTTCCACCCACATACCAGCTTAAAAAACTCCCTTACCAATCACAGAGCACCGATGGTATGTGAGTGGAAAGAAAAAGGTTGAGAACCACTGATCGAGGATATTTATAAAAATCATAAAGAACAGATCCTTGTGGAGCTCCACTAATGAATGACCTCCACGCAGAATATGTTCCATCCACTTCTACAGGTACGTGATCCTTTATCCGGACATCTAAAATCCAGAAAGCTCCAAAATCTGGTAAGTGGGGAGAAAGGCGGCTGGGTGGCCGGTGCTTAGGGGAGGCAGCTGGGCAACCGGCACTCAGGGGAGGCGGCCAGGTGGCTGAGGGGCTGGCGCTCGGGGGAGGCAGCCAGGCGGCTGAGGGACCGGTGGTTTGGGGAGACAGCCAGGCAACTGGAAGGGGGTGGGGGTGGATATGGCAACACAATTCAGGTGGGCTTTCTGAAATCTGGAAAAATCCAAAATTCGGAACACACTGTCCACCGAGGGTTCCGGATAAAAGATCGTGCACCTGTACTTTCTGCTTTCTACAGGCAAGCCAATTCTGAATTCACACAGCCAAGCTTCCATGGATTCTGCGCCTCATGACTTTCTGAATTAGTCTCTCATTGGGGACCTTTTCAAATGCCTTACTAAAATCCATATACACTATAATCTAGTGGATGAAGGCCCTACCTTCATCAATTTCTTTTCTGACTTACCAAAAACTCAGTTAGGCTCATGAGACATGATCTTCCACTCACAAGTCCATGCTGACTATCCCTGAGAAGACAATACTTCTTCAAATGCTCATAAATACCATCTTTAAGAATCTTCTCCAATAGTTTGGACACCACTCACATACAACTGAATGGTTTATAATTCTCAAGATTTTCCCTATTATCTTTTTTAAAAAAGGGACCACATTTGCCATTTTCCAATCCTCCAGCACCTCTCCTGTGGACAAGGAGAATGTAAAGATCATCACCAACATCCCAACTATCTCTTTCCTTCCTTCCCACAGCAGCATGGAGTATATCTTGTCTGACCCCGGGGACTTTATCAATCAATGATTTTAAGAAGATCCAGGACTACTTCTTTCCTAATATCAACATGATCCAGCACACATGATTGTTCTATTTTGACCTCACCTTGATCAAGATCCTCCTCAACTTCCTCCACCTCCAGGCCCATGCTGCCTCCATTTGTCCTTAAATGGCCCCATAGTTATTCTTGTCGTCCTTCTGTTCTTAATGTATGCATAGTATGGTTTGGGCTTCTCCTTAATCCTACTTGCCAAGGCCTTTTCATGCCCCCTTTCAGTTCTCCTAAGTCTTTTCTTAAGCTCATTCCCGATTACCATATAATTCTTATGAGCTCTTCCTGCTACCTAAATCTAATGGATGCCTTGTTAGGTAAAAACAACATGAGCTGGGAATGAAGAAGGAGTCACCCAGTGCTGGGCCATAACAAGATGCAGTTGTGACCTTGTACTCTCAAGATAAGAGTGGTAATGACAAATTGATGTGCAGCAAGCTAGCAGAGAAGGATAGCAACAGTTTATTCATTGGACAATGTAATGGTATGATAATTTACTAAGTACGTATCCTGAGGTATAAAAAAACACCACTTGCTGATAACGGCAGAATGCGCCTTCTCCAACTAACACTGTTAGTTGCAAGTGTTACAATCCGGTAATAAAGAACAAAGAACCTTGATTTCGACTCAGTCTGGTGTCTGACTCACTTATTCATGAACAAAGCAGACCTAACAGCCTCCTTCTTCATTTTAACTTGCTGTCACACCTGTTTCGTCAACCACGGTTCCCAGTGAGACAAACCTATCCTGAACCCAGCACAAATGAAATCTAAACTTCCTCCACATTAATTCTGTGCTTTCTCCCTTGAACATCTGTTTCCAATTTACTCTCCCTGGTTCCTGCCTCATCCCATTGTAGTTGGCCCTTCCCCAATTAAACACTTTCCCATTCTGTCTGCCTCTATCCTTGTCCATAGCTATGCTAAAGCTCAGGGAGTTGTGGTCAATATCACCAAAATGGTCCCCCTTATTGAGAGAGGGTAGGGTGGTAGATGTGGTCTATATGGATTTTGGTAAGGGATTTCACAAGATCCCCCATGAGAGACTTGTTCAGAAAGTTATGAGGCATGAGATCCATGTGCTGTGTGGATAAAAAAAATTGCTTGCTTATAGAAAGCAGAGAATAGTAGTGGAAGCAAAGTATTTGGCCTGGTGATCAGTGACTAGTGGAATTCTGCAAGGATCTGTTCTGGGACCCCTGCTCTTTGTGATCTTTATAAATGACCTTGATGAGGAAGAAGAAGGATGGGTCAGTAAGTTTGTGGATGATTCAAAGGTTGGAGGAGTTGTGGATGGAGCTGAAGGTTTCATAGGTTACAAAATGATATGGACAGGATGCAGAGTTGGGAGGAAAAGTAGCAGATGGAGTAGAATCCGGATAAGTGTGAGGTGAAGCATTTTGGAAGGAAAAACCAGAAGGCTGAGTATAGGGTTAACGGTTGATTAATTAGGAATGTGGCTACTCAGAGGGACCTTGGGATCCAAATCCATGCATCCCTCAAGATTGCCACATGGGTAATAGGATAGTTAAGAAGGTGTAAGGGATGTTGGGCTTCATTAATAGGGGATTGAGTTCAAGAGTCGAGAGGTCATGATGCAACTCTACAAATCTCTGGTGACACCACACTTGGAGAATTGTGTCCAGTTCTGGTCACCTCATTATAGGAAGGATGTGGAAGGTATGGAGAGGGTAGGGAGGAGATTTACCTGGATTTTGCTTGGATTGGGAAATAAGTCTTAACAAGATTAGCAGAACTGGTACTTTTCTTTTTGGAGCTTAGAAGGATGAGAGGAGACTTAATAGAGGTCTACAAGATTATAAGAGGCATAGATAGGGTGGACAGCCAGCTCCTGTTTCCCAGGGCAGGATCAGCAAACAGCAGAGGACATATGTTCAAAGGGAAGGGAAGGAAGTTTAGGGGAGACATCAGGGGTAAGTCTTTTACACAGAGAGTTGTGGGTGCCTGCCATGTCATGTGAGGGAAAATGGAGGAGGCTGAAATATTAGGGGCATTTAAGAGTCTCTTAGTCAAACACATGGAGGGAAGAAAAATAGAGGGTTATGGGGTAGGGAGGGTTAGTATTTTTTAAGGAATATATGGGCGGCACAACATTGAGGGGCGAAGGGCCTGTACTATGCTGTAGTGTTCTGTGTTCTAATTCCAAATATTTATTTGCATTTATTTTAAATAAAATATGTATTTATATACTGTACGTGATTAGTATGTGCTGCGTATTGTGTTTGTATGTGCATGCACCGGGTCTGGAGAAATGCTGTTTCATCTGGTTGTATATGTGCAGTCAGATGAAAATAAACTTGAACTTGAACTTGAACTTGACTTGATGAAAGAAAAAAAATGAAAGGTATGATGTGAAAGATGGTCTTTGTAATTTGGCAAATGATATTGAAATATTTGACAGTGAAGAAACAATGGCTAACATTTAAGGAATTAGCATATAGTTTATGGTTAGGTGCATTCATATGAAACACATAAACCTAACAGGAAAAGCAGTATAAAGATAAGCTGGAGGCGGTTGAGGGTGGGTGGGGGCGAACTAGCAGGTCAAGGAGCATCTATGGAGACTCACAGTCATCGACTGCCCTTCTCTGTCCACTGGTGCTGCCTGACCCCACCAACCATTCCTCTTTTCCAAATCGAGCCCTCGCTGTTTCCTGCTGTTTTGAGACCAGCATATACTGTATTTTGCTGTTTCTTCCTCCTTCTACTGGTGGGATAACCTTCCTTAACAGGATATTGATCAACTTAGGATGAGTATGGAAGAGAATGGATTGCATGGTGGGATAGAGAGTACATGGCTCCAGAGACCACAGTCGAATCCTGACCTCCAGTTGCCTGTGTTGAGTCTGTGTGTTCCTCCCGTGAGCATGTGGGTTTCCCCTGGGGGCTGTGGTTTTCCAAGGACATCCAAGAGTCTGGGAGGTGAATTGATTACTGTAAGTTGCCCTTGGTGGTAAAGTCAGTAGACTGGAATGTGGGGGATTGGCATGGGTGAGGGTGGGCTTCGTGTAAATAGGTGATTACTGCTGGGTGCAGATGGTGGCCCTTTCCTGAGATGTATCTTTCTATGGAAGGCAGAGAAAGGGGTGAGAGGGCATTGCTGTGGAGAAGATAACAAGGCAGAGATAACGAGTTTATTGTTAAACGCATTGTACACAGAGATTCTTACTTGCTGCAGCCAAGCAGGTGCATTAAAAAAATGAAACAAATAAACCAGCTACAATCATTTGGAGTGAATCAAACACAAGAAGGTGGAGGAAATCATCATGTATCGTGACAACCATAGGAGGTAAAGATATATTTCGGGCTTGATACCTTCGACAAGGTATGAACAAATAGCAGGCAGACATCTGAATAAAAAGGCTGGGGGAGGAGCATAGGCCAACAGGCAAAACTATAATGATAAACTTAATTGAATTATAAAGACACAATAAATACAAAAAAACAGATAGACAATAAATATTCACAGTTATCCAAGTGAAAACAATTGGCAGCAATAGTGCAGACAGTCCTTTTTAATGTAAAAAATTCAAGGGTCTGAGACCTGTTGGAAAGAAACTGTTCTTAAACCTAGAGGTGCTGGTTTTTAGACTTCTGTAACTTCTCCCCAAAGGTAGCAGTGAGAAGAGGTTAGAAGGTGGTCCTTTATGATGTTGGCTGCCTTATTGAAGCAGTTCATCACATTGATGTCTGCATTGGATTTGAGGTCAGAGCCTGTGATGCACCTGTTGCCTTCTGTGTTCCCAGGCAGTTGAATTCCCAAACCAGGCTGTGATGCAACCAGTCAGTATGCTTTTCACAGTGTTAAAAGGCCTGTGTTTATGAACCCTGTGCAGTGTGTGAGTCGTAATCATAAGTATCATTGTTTACTGTTCAGAATTAATTGAATTACACTGTGGTGATGCATATGTTTGCAACAGCAAACTGGCCCCGCTTTTCAAGCACAGTTGGTGGGGCAGTCGTGGCAAGGATGGTGTCGTGGGACTGTCTCTTCCGATCCAGACCAAAAGGTCCTGTATGTGCTTGTGTGATCAGGACGCAAGCACCAGGAAGTTAGGGGTGGGACCTAGGAAGGGCTTAAAGCCTCCAGCGCGGAATTCAAACTAAAATAGTTGTGATACCCGAGCTCACAGCCTGTTGTCTCAGTCTCTTTGCTGCGCTTGCTTATAACCCACTACATTGGTGACCCCAACGAGTCTCCACGTCCTGAAGACTCAACACAATGGAACAAGCAGCTGTAGCTGCCAACTTTCTGGATTAACAGGCCCCGCACTTGGTTTAGCCAAATGGAGGCCCTGTTCTAGATCAAACAAATAACCTCCGATTCAATGAGATACCTCTACGTCGTCAGCTTGCTTGACCAGGAAGCCACCTTGTGAGTTGATGACCTTATTCAGGCACTGCTAAAGGAAAGTAAATACATGGCTCTGAAAAACCTCCTCATTAGCCCGTACAGCCTCTCATGAAGCGAGTGAGCAGCCAAGCTCCTGCACTTGAATGACCTAGGCGATAGGACCCCCTCTGCCTTCATGGATGAGATGCTCACACTGGTGGAAGGGCACAAGCCCTGCTTCATGTTCGAGCAGGCGTTTCTTGAGTAGATGCTCGAAGACATTAGATTCCTGATGGCTGTGGATTTCAGTAATCCGTGCAAGGTTGCAGCACGAGCGGAGGTTTTCTACTGTTGCAAGCGCAAAGTCAAACGTGTCATGTGGCCATCACTGAGGACAACACCCAAATTCAGTCCACCACGTGAGCAGGCTTCATCTCGACAGAAAACACCAATGTTGGGGGGCAGCCACAAGCAGGTGCCGCCAACCATGTTAGTTCTTGGGAAATGACAGGGCTAGCCACTGTTAGTGGCTGGCCAACTGAATAGCCTTCTCCATGTCTGGGTCAGTATCTCAGGCTGCAGATTCCTCATGGACATGGGGGCAAAGATAAGTGTCATACCCCTTACAGTGCTCAAGACGTGCACGAGACCCACAGCCCTTCCCTGCATTGCTGACAATAACACTACCAACTAAACCTTTGGAAAATGGCTGATTCTTGTACATTTCGGTGACACCACATTCCAATAGTTCTTCACCCTCGCTTCAGTGGTCAATCCTCTGCTAGGTGTGGATTTCCTCCTGGCATACTACCTACTCGTTGACCTCCAGGGTAGCTGACTAGTCCATGCTGAGACTTTCCACATGGTACCCCTCGGCAAGTCCAACGAGCCTTCCACCCATCTCGCTTCTGTGGAAACCCAACACAGCCAGTACAGCCATGCCGAAGCATGGCGTCTAACACTATATTGGCACTACTGGCCCACCATTGAATTCACGTGCCCACCGCCTGGCCCCAGACAAACTCAACCTCTCCAAGGAAGAGTTCAGGTGCATGGAGGAGCTCAGTACCGTCTGCCATTCCGCTAGCCCGTGGGCCTCACCCTACCACTTGGTTCCTAAGTCCCATGGCAGCTGGAGGCTGGACACTGGACCACTACCCAATCCCCCATATCCAGGATTTCACAGTAAACTTCCATGGTGCAAAGCTTTTCTCCAAAGTCGATCTAATCTAGGAATACCACCAGATCCTCATGCACCTGGATGACGTCCAAAAGATAGCTATTATGACCCGTCCGACCTGTTTAAGTTCTTACACATGCCGTTTGGTTTATAAAATGTGGCAAAGACATTTCAGCGCCTCATGGACGCAGTTGGAAGAGAATTGCCTTTCCCCTTCATCTCTCTTCATCTACCTCGATGACAGCCTGGTAGCCAGCAGCTTGCATGAGGAGCACATGACACCCCTTTACCAGCTTTTCATTCGCTTCGCACAGTTCAGCCTCACCGTTAACCCAGAGAAGTGCAAGTTTGACCTCACAGAAATAGACTTTCTGGGCCACAGCATTACCCCAGCCGGCACCACCCCTTCACCAGACAAAGTGAAGGTCATACAATGCTTCACCAGACCAACGATACTGAAGGGCCTGCAGGAGTTCGTGGGCTCGGTGAATTTCTACAACAGGGTCATCCCTGCGGCAGCCAAGATTATGCTCCCTCCCTTCACATTAATGTCAGGCTCGTCGAAGGAGCTTGAATGGATCGATGAGGCTCATACTGCTTTTGGGCAGACCAAAGAGGCCCTGGCCCACACAATGATGCCATTATACCTGCAAATGGATGTAGTGATGGCCCTTACTTCTTCTTCTTCTTTGGCTTGGCTTCGCGGACGAAGATTTATGGAGGGGCACACATTAAACATAGCAGTTGGCACCATCCTGGAACAGTTCGTTGATGACTCCTGGAGACCCCTTGCCTTTTTCAGTCAACACCTATGGCCACCTGAACTAAAGTAAAGCACATTTGACAGGGAACTACTCGCCCTCTACCTGCCGTCCACCACTTCCGTTACTTCCTGCAAAGACGTTCACTGTCTACACCAACCACAAGCTGCTTACTTTTGCTTTCTCAAAGTCCTCCGACCTGTGGTCTGCCCAACAACAGAGACACTTATTGTACGTCTCTGAATTCACCACTGCTATCTAACATCTATCAGGAAAGCACAATGTGGTCGCTGAGGCACCTTCTAGGCCAGCAGTCAAAGCTATGTTGCCGGGCATCGACTACCATGATCTGGCTCAGGCACAACAGAACGACCCTGAGACGCTCAGCTTTAGAACTGCAATCATGGGCTTTCAGCTCCAAGACCTCCCACTCGATGCCGATGGCACTACGCTCCTCTGCAACTTTTTCATTGGCCAACCTCAACCTCTCATCCCCGCCCAACGGAGGAGAACAGTCTTCAACATAATCCACAGTGTTGCACCCCTCAATCCACTCAACATTGCGACTGGTGTCCGCAAGGTTTGTTTGGCACGGCCTGCGTAAACAAGTCACGGAGTAGTTGAAAAGCTGCACAGACTGCCAGACGTCCAAGGTCCAGCAGCACACCAGGCACCAATTCCAGCAGTTCAATGCCCCAACCTGAATGTTCCAACATGTCAATCTTGACATAGTTGGACCCCTGCCTGTCTCTGGGGGTCCCACTATCTACTTGCTGGCTGGAGGCCATTCCTACCCTGGACTTCTTCATGGTGTCAAGGGCTTTCCTTGCCACCTGGGTCTCCAGCTTTGGGGTTCTGACAGACATTACAACTGACTGGGGGGGGGCACAATTCACTTCCCCCCTGTAAACACAACTCTCCAGATGCCTGGGCACCGAGCTGCACTGTACCACAGCTTACCACCCTCCAACCAATGGGGTGGTTGAGCATTTCCACCGTCATCTCAAATCGGCATTGATGGCATGCTCAATAAGCCCATCTGGGTGAATGGACTGCCCTGGGTTTTCCTGGGCATTCGCACAGTGCCCCAAGGACAACCTAAGGGCCTCCTCAGCTGAACTTGTCTATGGAGAGACCATAGCAGTGCCTGGTCAATTCTCTCCAGCAACCAAGCAAGACGCCAACACTGCCGTCATCCTTGAGAAGCTGCATGTCAAACTGGGTTCCATTGCACCACCCCAACAACCACCCCATCACGGTCATCCTCCCTGCAAATACCCCCCCACCCCCGGGGACTTGTCTTCCTGTGAGTATGTGTTCATGCACAGGGGCACACACAGGACTCCCTTTCAGCAACCTTATGAAGGCCCATACAGGGTGCTAGACTGTAACGCTTCACCCTTGACATTGGGGGCAAGGAAGAGTCATTCATGCTGGACTGTTTAAAACCAGTTCATGTGGACTTGTCCCAGCCATTCCAGGTTCCCCAACCAGTGTGTAGGGGTCGGCCACCAAAACACCACACTTCACCCTCAATGCATAACGAGACCATCGATGCCGGTTTTGGGATGGGGGGGTTACAGGGTTGTTGTGTGGCCATGCACATAGTTGGAACGGCAAACTGGCCCCACTTTTCACATGTGGTCGGTGGGGCAACCGTGGCAATGATGGCACCATGGGAACGTCTCTTATGGTCCAGACCAGAAGGTTGCATACGCGCTTGTGTCATCAGGATGCAAGCATCAGGACATTAGGGACAGGACTGATGATTGGCTTAAAGGCTGCAGCGCAGAATTCAAATTAAAGCATTTGTGATACTCAAGCTCACAGCCTGTTGATTCAGTCTCTTCAATGCATTCGCTCACAACTCGCAACAACATGGCAATTCTGACTGTGAATCCAGACCTTGGGGTTGTATACTGGGGGCCGTGAATTATTGGTCACTTGCCAAGCACTAACATCGGAATGCAATTGCTTTGGATCATTAACCACACAAGTTGTGAAAATGATGTTTAAGGATCATAATTTGCCTGCTTACAGCTTCATAAAATTCAAGCTACAAATAGGAAATAGCACCTGGATTAATGGGGCCATTCTCGTCTAAGCCAAGTGTTAAAAATAGTCCTTTAATTTGATCTTGTTTATTCTTAGCATTTGTGGCTTCAAGCTCTTGCATTAACCCTTTCCTTGATCAATGGATTTCTCAGACTCTTCTGCTTACTGGTCCACTGGCCAATAAGTTGACCAGGGCCTCAATTCAAAGTCTTCGTTCCTGCATTTCCTCCCTTGCTGGTCACCCAGATCTCCAGCTGACCATCCAGACCTCTAGCTGACCACCCAGATCTCCATCTGACCACCTACATCTCCAGCTGACCATCCACATCTCCAGGTGGTCCTCTTGGCGCCTAGACCTGTGAAGACAGGGAATGCTCCACCTATGCCCACACCACCTCCCTCACCATCATTCGGGGCCCCAAACACTCCTTCCAAGTGAAACAACATTTCACTTGTGAATCTGCAGGGGGTCATCTACTGCATCCGGTGTTCCCGTTGGGGTCTCCTCAACATCAGAGAAACTGAGTGCAGACTGGGAGATCATTTTGTTGAGCACCTCAGCTCTGTCCACCACAATAGCATGGTTCTTCCAGTGCTCATCCATTTGAATTCCACATTCCATTCCCTTGCTGATATTTCTGTCCAAGGTCTCATGCACTTCCAGACTGAGATCACCTGCAAATTGGAGGAACAACACCTCATTTTCTGCCTGGGCACCCTCCAACCAGATGGCATTAACATTGACCTCCACTTTCTGTAAAACCACCCTCTTCCCCTGTAACCCACCTCACCAGCTCTGCTTTTCTCTCTCTCTCTCTCTCTTCATTTTTCCCTCTGTCTCCTTTCACTGAGCCAAAATCAATTCTCAGTTCTTCTCTTATCATATCCAATAAACCCTTCGGTTAGTCTGGACTCCTCCTTCTGCCAGTTTCAGTCTTTATTCTGATGCCTTCCTGTTCTTTGCTTATACTTTGATGAAGGGCTCAGGCTCGAAATGTTGGTAATATATCTACATGTCCAATTGATCATGCGAGACCGATTGAGCTTGTCCAGCATTTCTGTGTGTTTTTACTGTAATTATTAAATCCAATGAAACAGTGTCACCCCGCCTGCCCCCCTCCCCCCCCCCCCCCCCACCCACTGAGGAAGACTGCATTGAACAATGGTGGAAGACTAGTGTCAGAGCAAGAAAATCCCTTCATGAGAGTGGAAGGTAGGGCCTCTCAGTAAGACACAGGAGGACTTACATTTACATAGTGCTTGGCATTTCCATGCAAAGAGGCACTCTAATCTTGTTTCATTTTATCCAGGCGTATTTCCATCATGTTTATTGAGGGTGGGGTTTAAGAGAAACCGCACTGGTGGGTCTGAGTCACATGATAATGATAATGGGTTTATTGTCATATACATTGTACAACATATATATATATTGAAATTCTTACATGCGACAGCCAAACAGACATTTTGTAAAAAATAAACAACAATAAAAAAAATTGTATTTAAAAAGAAACAATAAATACAAAATATATATAAATAATAAATCATTATTTTTATTTATAATAACAATGAGATTTCCATGCATGCTCACCACTGCACACATAAGCACAACACACATACTCAGCTCACACTCATGAACATACATGAACCTGTTCAACTACATGAACATATATAGCTCACACTCACAATTGCACTCTCAGTCACACTGAAACACCAGCAGGCTCACTTGAAACTCACACGCAGACAGAATAAGTGACCCTGCACATCACTGTCATGCATACACATGTAATGATTAATGTTAAAAAATAAACACATTTTTAACCACAAATGACCTTGTCAAGCTCGTGCAATAAGATAATCAGGAGCCACTAAGTGCTTGATGTGCTTTAATTGCACTTCCTCTCTTTAGAACAGTTATATTAAACCAATCTACACAATCCCTCTCTCCCTGAAGTAGCTCAGAGATGACCTCAGGAACAGGGACAGCCTGAGGAACAAAGACACGAAGCTGAGGGGAGTATTGGGCTGTAACTAGCACCCCAGGCTAGGACAGAAATCACCTTGTTGGAAGAGGCTAGGAGAAGGGGGCTGGAACATTCACCACCCATAAGACCTTATGACTTAGGAACAGAATTAGGTCACTTTACCCATGGACAGTAACACCCCATTTTGGCCCACGAATCAATGCCACCCAATGTACACCCAATTAACCTACACCCCGGTACGTTTCAAACAGTGAGAGGAAACTGGAGCCCCTGGGGAAAACCCACACAGACATGGGGAGAACGTACAAACTCTTTACAGACAGCACAGGATTCAAATCCCAGTCCCAATCACCGCCAATGGTGCCGCCCCTAATGTGTTTTTGTTCTCAGTCTTATTCTCCTCCTTTCTCTCCATAAGCTTTGACACCCTTGATAATCAAGAACTGATCACTTCCATTTTAAATCTACCCAATGACTTGGCCTCCACAGCCGTCTGTGGCAATGAATTCCACAGATTCATCACCTTCTGGATGAAGAAACCTCATCTCTGTTCTAAAGGGACATCCCCTTTTGTTCTCTCTGGTCCTAGACTCTCCCACTACTGGAGACATTTTCCTCACACCCATTCTATCAAGCCATTTAGTATTTGGTAGTTTCCCCCCTCGTCCCTCTAAGCCCCAGCAATCTCATCTCAATCTCCAGCTGCTTCAATGGTCAGACACCTCTGTTCCTCAGCTTGTGTTTCAGGGAGCCCAGGGTTGAGTTACAATGCTAGTCTCAGTCCCAGCAGAAAGTAACAGAAAGTGACAGAGAGGGGGCTTTCAGGATCTGCATACTCAGTCTGGCCCACATCCTCCCATCTGTGTAGTGAAGATCACTGGCAAAGATGCATACATCAGGACTACAGTTTGCATTTAACACCATCATCCCCTCAAAGCTGATTAAACTCCAAGACCTGGGAGTTAACACCCCACTGTGTGATTGGATCCTGGATTTCCTCACCTCCAGATCACAACCAGTGAAGATTGGTAAGAATTTCTCCTCCACAATCTCCATCAGTACCGGAGTACCATAGGGCTGTGTTCTTAGCCCCCTGCTCTACTCGCTATACACCTATGGCTGTGTAGCTCAGTACAACAATAACACCATCTATAAATGTGCTGATGATGTCACAGTAGTGGGTTACATAAAGGTTCAGGATGAGTCAGCGACCAGGAGGGAGATTGAAAATTGGCTGAATGGTGCACCTTGCACTCAATGTCACCAAACCTCAGGAGCTGATTATTGACCTCAGGAAGGGAAAGCCTGAGGTATACAATCCAGTAATGATTGGGGGATCAGAGGTGGAGAGGGTGAGCAAATTTAAGTTCTTGGGAGTCACTATCTTGGAGGACGTTCCCTGGATCCAACACACCAATGGCATCATGAAGAAAGCATGTCAGTGCCTCTACTTCCTCAGGAGTTTGCAGAGGTTTGGTATGACAACAGGCACCCTGGAAAATCTCTACAGAGGTGTGGAGGAATGCGTGTTGAGTGGCTGCACCGTAGTCTAGTATGGGGACACCAATACCCCTAAGTGGAAAGCCCTCCAAAAGGTTGTGGACACAGGCCTGGACATCACAGGCAAAACCTTCCCCCACTATTAAGTACATCTACAAGCAACATTGTCGTCGGAGGGCAGCAGCAATCATCGAAGACGAAAACCAACACCACCCAGCACATGCTCTGTTCTCGCTGCTACCATCAGGAAAGAGGTATAGGTGCCACAAGACTCACACCCCAGGTTTAAGAATAGTTGCTACCCCTCCACCATCAGACAATCTCAATCAGAGACTCATTTAAGGACTCTTGAAATATTAGTGTAAATAAATTTATTTCAGTAGTGTAAAATTTACTTCAAATGAAAGCCCCCAAAATTGAGGTATCAAGATTAAAATGGGAAGTAGAATTACAGACACAAGTAAATGAAAAGGATTTGATGGAGTTATGTAAGAGTAATATGACTAAAATTATAAATGTAAGATATAAGTTGGTCCAATTAATCTTTTTTACATCAATTATAGTTGACACCACAAAAATTAAATAGATTAAATCCTGCAGTATCTGATTTATGTTTTAGGTGTAGACCTGAGGTTAGAACTTTTTTTCATTCAACTTGGCAATGTCCTAAAGTTGGTTAGGGGTAGGTAATTTTTTGGGATAAATTACTGGGGTCAAATTCCCACAGGATTCGATGTTATTTTTATTGAGCAATATTAAGGTTATAAGTCCAAAACTAAATTTAAATATGTATCAAACTGAATTTGTGTCAATTGCTTTAGCAGTTTCTAAATGTGTGTAAATTCAGAAAGGTTCTTTGATTCACAGTTCAATCTCACTTCTTACTCCTCCAAGTTCACTGGTTGCAGGCAATTATTATACTGTGCACAGAATTTAACATTGATGAATCTTCACCAGACTTTGGTGCTTGTAGGGTAAATGTTTACCGCTCAGGAAGGTTCTTGTCGGTTTGTTGCTCGTTGGACACAAACTGATTCCTTTAGATCTGCCACTTCAGTGTCTTGCCAAAGAAACTTGCCCCACCAGGGTTTTCCAGGTGATAACTTCTTTCTTTCAAGTCAGCACAGAGTTCCTTTTCGCTTTGCTTATTTCAAGTGAAACATTATGCAGCCAGACCACCTCTCTTGTATGGACCACAAGAGCTTTGACCAGGCTGAACTAAGAACTCACAACCCATCTTCAAAATAGGGTTTTTCCACAGGCTTGCCAGCTTGTCATGTTCCAGACCCAGCTGCTGCTACTGAACTGAAATCTCTCTCTCTCTCTCTCTCTCTCTCTCCCTCTCTCTACTGAACTGAAATCAATCTCTCTCTCTCTCTCTCTCTCTCTTTCTCTCTCTCTCTCTCTCTCTCTCACACTCACTCAGAGAAAACCACATGATCCTCTTAGAACAGCCAACTGCACTCAGACGGACTGCGGCACTGGACCTAATCTTGTGAGTTTGTTCATCTGTTGAGAGGGAGGGGAATGTGGGGAGAAGAGGAGACGTGGGGAGAGGAGGGGCTGTGGGGAGGGGGGGCATGGGGAGAATGAGGTGACACAGATGAGAAGGGGATACGTTGGGAGAAGGAGGGGACACGTGGGGAGTGGAGTGGATACATGGGGAGAGGAGGGGGATGTGGGGAAAGGGCATGTGGGGCCTGTAGCATTTATTATAAAGGGGCCCTAAATTGTGCCGGTTGGCACATGCACAATGAGGGGGAAGTATGACTGCGGCGTCCTTCCACCCCAGTGAGAGAGTTTCTGATGCTGACCCTGCGTGTTCATTTTGATAAGTTTTAAATAGTCTTAATTATTCTTAACAAAGTGATGCTAGCTTTCTCAGATCACTATATATTCAGTGATTACTGTGGAATATCTATGGAATATAGTATCTATGGCAAGCACTGAAATTGTGCTCCTCTTCACTGTTAGAACTTACTTATACATTTTGTTAAAACAAAACTGACAGCAGTGGCTGGCGGCTGGCGGCTGGCGGCTGGCGGCTGGCTCAATACTGCATCAATGGCCGTCTTCATTACCCATAATCCCCCACGAATCTATGAGATACCAATTAAAGGTGATAGCCAATTATCACCTTTAATCAGGGTTATTAACACAGACTATCAGTGTAGTATCTCATAGCCGCTGAACAAAGATGAGAACAAAAATGTTTGTATTAATTCATAGTACTGTACATAAACACGGGAGCCCTTGAAAATCTGGGGCCTGTGGCACATGCTACTTTCGCTAATATATTAATCCAGCCCTGAGGAGGTGGATGTGGGGAGAGGAAGATGGGACACGTGAGGAGAAGAAGCAGCATGTGGGGAGAGGAGGGGGACATGTGGGGAGAGGGAGAGGACACGTAGGGAAGACAAGGGCCACACAGATGATGTAAGAAGAGGAGGAGAATACAGTGATGTGGGGAGAGAAGGGGAACATGTGGGGAGAGGAGGGGGCACACGAGGAATGGAGGGAATATGGTGATGTGGGGAGAGGAGGAGAATACAGTGACATGGGGAAAGGAGGGAATATGGTGATGTGGGGACAGGAGGAGAATACAGTGACATGGGGAAAGGAGGGGGACACAAGGGGAGAGGAAGAGTATAAAGTGATGTAGGGAGAGAAGGGGACACATGGGTAGAGGAGGAGGATACAGTGATGTAGGAAGAGGGGACTCGCGTGGAGAGGAGAGTGATACAGTGACATAGGGAGAGAAGGGGACACATGGGGAAGGGAGGAGGATACAGTGACGAGGGGAGAGAAGGGGTCACATGGGGAGAGGAGGTGAATATGGTGACGTGGGGAGAGGAGAGGGACACAGTGACACAAGGACATGAGGGCGGAGGGGAATTGAACCATTCTGAGGCCCAGCCCAAAGGGTGGACAGGCCTGGTCTGGAATTTGCTACTGAGTCACCTTGACTGTTCAGTGCTCACCCAGTGGATGAAAGAGTACAGCATTTACCAGAGTGAGGCAAACAGAATGGCATTTGCTCCGGCTGCGGACATGTACACCACAGCTAAAAGGTTAGACAACGAGACCAGAGGAAGTCTTGGATTTTGTATTTTTTTAAAGATGAAGAATTTTTTCGTCGAAGAATTTATAGTGAATAAAGGTTTTGATCTCACGAAAAGAAACATTTTGATTTTGCTCTGGGCAACTTCAGACTTGTACGGAAACAACTTCTTGACACATACTTTACATAGTTTAGTTTTGCAATCAATGAACAGCTCCAACAGGTTCCAGCAGAAAACATTGTGACAGAACAATGAGAGGAATTTATTGGAGCTGGAAGATTTTACAGATCAAGAGAAGGTTATTTGCTATATCTGGGAGTGAAATCATCAAAACATCAGGGCAGGGGTAGCATGGAGCCACTGCCTCAAGGTTCTAGCCCAGTCTCCAGTGCTGTAGGTGTGGTAATGCACAATGCACACGTTCTCCCTGTGACCACTTGGGTTACCCCCTCTCTTTAGGGGCTCCAGCTTCCTACCGCATCCCAAAATATGGGCTGCTGGATTAATTGAGCACTGTAAATTGCCCCTTGTGTGTGGGTGAGGGGTAAAATGTGGGGGAGGGGAGTTGATTGAAATGTGGTGTGAATAAAATGGGATTAATGTAAGTTGAGTGTAAATGGGTGGTGAACAGCCAGTGGGCCAAAGAGCCTTCCCCATGCTGTTTCTCTATGACTACTCTCTCTGAGTAGGCTGCCTGGTACTAGGAATGACCACTGCATCAGTATGGTCACAGCAGATCAACCCCATTTCACATACTCTCCCTGAGCCCCTTGATCCTGAAACCAACCTTCTTTTTAAATTCAAGGGTCAAGATTCAAGATTCAAGAATTGATTCTTATTTTGTTATGTAATGCACAAAATTGCATTTAATCTGCTGCAAGGCAGTCTAAACTTTGCCATCAGCAGAAATTGCCCAGCACCCCTTACAATTAGAGAAAGAGAAGCAAAGGAGAGTCCCTAGAGAGTCACTGAGTGCCTGGATTTGCCTCCAATGCTCCCGCAGCCTCTGCAGCCACACAGACATTCATCCAAATCATCGGCAACACAAGTTCCAGATCCAAATATCTGACTCAATCAGCTTCAGCTCTCTCTGCACCCTCTCACATCCTGGTTCCAATACCTACTGCCCCTTCAGCCAGTCTCCAGCAGCCTGCAGCCTGGTTTAAGGCCTTTAATCACAGTCATCAGCAGGCCACCTGCCTGTGTGTTCTTCAGCTGCAGAGCCCTTAATGGTCCACCACCATTAATCTCCTCTGCTTCTCCTTCTCAAACTGGAGGTGGTCTCCCTGTTTTCTGGTCAGCCTGCTGCTTCCCCAGAGACTGCAACCCCTCGAACACCACCATCTTGGGCCCAGACCCCGTGGTTGCAGGATCTTAAAATAAACCATCTTTTAACAGGCCGTTTAAAGCCTGTTTGGAGCAGTCGGAAATTTGACGGGTGCAGAATCCTGCAGAGCAGCCCTATGTTTCTGCTTCCCACTCTCCCTGTGTCTCCACCAGTGGCAGAACTGCTGTTACAGCAGCGCAGGCAGGGCTGCCATTTGTTTTTGGTTGGATACATGACTCTCACTGCCTTTCACAGATCCACGCTCATCTCAGTGGGGAATTTCATCTCACCTGAATGTCTCAAGGAGACCTGCATCCTGAGAGTGTGGCTCCTCAATCCAGTCCTGGCTTCCCAACCAGTGAAAGATCACCTCCACATCTAGCCTGTTCTGCACTGTCAGGATTGGCTATGGTTCAGTGAGATTCCCTGTTATCCTTAACTCATGTGAATGCCTCTACAGCGCCAGCGATCAGGACCAGGTCCAAACTCTCCTTGTGTGGAGGTCTTGCCGTCTCAGGAATGGTCTGCAACTGGGATGGTGCTGGTTTCTTCTGGTTACATGAGTAGCGCAGCTCAAAATAGGTTATATCAATTAGTTCTGAACTAATGGGAAATACAGCTCTTTGCTTCTAGTGATTCAGAGACAGGTCTCTTATTTAATCTGTCCACAGCAGAAGAATGAGCTTTCTTTCCATGAGATTACAGTATGCTTCCACAGACTTGGAGCCAGTTATTCCCTGGATAAAGGAGATATGTGGAAGCAACTTGGAGATGAGAAATACTAGCCACCACCACCCCCCCAGGAATATAAATAAGTTTAAAGGTGGCAAGAGAGACTGTGTAAGGCTTAGCCTAGGGTGACAGGGAAGGGGAAGAATTACTTCAGGTATGGAAAGTTAGGAGAACTGATATAGGGTTAACAGGGAGGGCAAATTGGACTGTGAATGAAGGATGGAGATTTACAATCACAGGAGGATTCAGAGAGAGATGAGGGACTTTTCTTCACCCAAGGAGCAGTTGGAAGTAAGGGGTGGGGCAGGGGGGGTGGTGGGTGGGTGGGAGACAAGGATTAGACCTTGAACTGATACAGAGGTGAAGGTTATTACATTGCAACTACGGGTGAGGTTGCAAAAGGCCACAATAACTATGATACAGAAATGAATTGTGTTGAGTTTGACAATCTCTTTCCTGTGTTGTAAATTTTTATGAGACAGAAGGAATTATAGGGGCAAAAAGTGGCAGAAGAAGTAAGTAAGTACCTAGTGTCTGAACTCATAGAACATGGAAAAAAAAATTATGAAATACCAGAGAAGTAAGATGCCATCGTGCATTAGGAACTGAACAAAATGTGCAGAGAAGCTCTCTGGATCACAAGGAGACCTGACAAGGAAATTGGGCTTCTCATAAATTCCCCCATACATTTTTTGAGTATTTTTCAAGATAATAATAATAATAAAATATGATAATTCAGTAATAACTTGATATAGTATATAGTCTATTAGTTTAATCTTTGGTAGCATTAGGGTGAATATTCAATGAAATTAACGAATTACACAAAGTGTTATGTAGAGTAATAGGATATGGATATCTATAGAGAATGGACATCTCTGACTTACAAAGAAATCAGGCAGTTCTCAGGAAGGAACATGGATGTTAAAGATTTCTTTCTCAGTGTTCCTCTTCAAACATCTCCATTCTATTGGCAATGACCACAGGATGTTACCATTCATTCCTCATATGGGTCAAAGCTACTCCGAGAATTGGCCCTCCATTTCAACTTATCAACTTACTCCTCTCCCCATGAATGCTGCCTGACCTGCTATTTCCAGCTCACTATTTCTATTGGGTATTTTTTTGGAATTAATTATCCCATTAGCTCGAAATCAATCCATTAACTACCTTTTAGGCATTTCCTCTTGTCATCATGGAAATATATTTCGCAATAATCAGCCATGTGTGCTCTGTACAAGATCAGAAATTACTCTGGATGGCACAGTTAGCTATTTCAGCGCCAGCGATCTGGGTTCGAATCTGGTGCTTACTGTAAGGAGTTTTGTTCATTGTCTCCGTGCCTACATGGATTTTCCCCACACGATCTGGTTTCCTCCCTCTCTCCAAAATGTACCTCTCCCAGGGCCAAATTAACATAGTAGTGAAAGTAGCATAAGCTATGGGCCCCAGATTTCAAGGGCCCCCGCGTTTATGTACTGTGAATTATGAGAAACTTTTTGATTTTTACTTTGTGTAATGGCTATGAGATACTAAACTCATAGTCTGTGATAATAATCCTGATTAAAGGTGATAATTAGCTAAAATCGCTAACCTTAAATTTAAGCAGAACAAAAAATAATCCTCACCTCAGCCTCTCAGTCAGTTACATGAGAAACACAGAGCAGTTCCTGCTGTGTGGGGGATTATGGGTAACGAAGATGGCCATTTATCCTGCATTGAACCAGTCGTTGCTGTAAGTTTTAACAGGAGAGGGGAAGGTGGGGGGGGGGGGGTGGGGGGGTTGGCAATTTCAGTGTAAGTGTACAAAATGTGTAAATAAGTTTTACCGGGGGGGGGGCGCAATTTCAATGCTTGCCATAGGCGCTATATTCCCTAAATACGTGCCTCTGAGTAATCGCTGAATATATAGTGATATATGAAAGCTAGCATCACTTTGTTAAAAATAATTCTTTCCTTCTTCTTTGGTTTGGCTTCGCGGACGAAGATTTATGGAGGGGTATGTCCACGCAGGCTCGTTGGTGACTGACAAGTCCGATGCGGGACAGGCAGGCACAGTTGCAGCGGTTGCAAGTGAAAATTGGTTGGTTGGGGTTGGGTGTTGGGTTTTTCCTCCTTTGTCTTTTGTCAGTGAGGTGGGCTCTGCGGTCTTCTACAAAGGAGGTTGCTGCCCGCTGAACTGTGAGGCGCCAAGATGCACGGTTGGAGGCGATATCAGCCCATTGGCGGTGGTCAATGTGGCAGGCACCAAGAGATTTCTTTAAGCGGTCCTTGTACCTCTTCTTTGGTGCACCTCTGTCTCGGTGGCCAGTGGAGAGCTCGCCATAGCACACGATCTTGGGAATAATTAAGACTAATTCAAACTTACCAAAACAGACGTGCAAGATCAGCATCAGAAACTCTCTCGGTGGTGGTGGGGGGGCGCTGCAGTCACATTTCTCCCTCATTGTGCATGCGCCAGCCGGCACTTTGTGTGCTGTCGTCACTCTTCCCCCTCACCGCACATGTGCCAGCAGGCATTAATTAGGGCCCTTTAATTATAAATGCTGAAGGCCCTGCAATACCTTAATCCAGCACTGACCTGGCTGTAGTTTAATTTGGGTGTAACTGGCCAGCACAAGTTTAAATTGGCTTCTACCGTGCTATAAGTAAATAAATAAAATTTAAATTCACCTTTAAGTTTTGTTCTTCTGTTGAAATAAATAATCACACTTCATCCTATAATTACAAACCATGACAAGGCTGAGTCAGACAAAGGTAACACTGGACAACAAATTGTTTCGAAAGGCTTCCTTCCTGAAAAAATATTGGGGATTATGATGGACAACTTCAAGATGAAACTAAAGATAATTTCAGATTTGTTGTATCACACTGGAAATTGGAAAAACATTAAATTAAATGAACTTTTATTGAATTTAGCATGTTTAATCTCATAATAATGCTGACAAATTGTGTGAGTTCAACGGACTTAAAACATTTTTTATATACAAATTTAGACAGACAGCACTGTAACAGGCCCTTTCTGCTGCCCATTTATACCCAATTGACCTACACTCCCCGGTTCATTTTTGAAGGGTAAGAGGAAACTGGACCCCCTGGGGAAAACCTATGCAGACATGGGAGAGAAGGTACAAACACCCCATAGACAGCATGGGTTTCAAACCCTGGTCCTGATCGCTGGCGCTGTAGAGGCTTTGAAATAACCATTACATTAACCAAGCTGCCCTTGCCACTAATTTTTGTTTGTACTCAGCATCTGATGACTCTTGTGTCAGTGTTCAACAATAGTCATCCAACATTGATGGATTCCAGTTGCCCAGATACCGGTTTTCCAATGGCGTAATGCCATGATGAAACCTTTCACCGTGTTCGTCACTGGGTGCCCCGAGATCAGCAGGAAAGAAGTCCAAGTGCAAATGCAGAAAATGAATTTTCAATAACATGTGGCACCTTCAAACATCCAATGTCCAGTGTGCATTCCTTCTCTTTTCTACTCACTGTCAGCCCCTTAATTACTTCAACACCTCTGACTGGAAATAATTTATCAACTTTTTTATTTCTCTCTCCCTTAAATCTATTTGCTTCAACCACTTCCTCTTGGAATGAATTGTCCATTCTCTAATTTGGGAGGTTCTCCAAAAAATTCCCAATCAGATTCATTCCAGATTGTCACACATTGATAATTTCTCTCTCTCGCAACTCAAAACATCTCCCCAATGTGACATCACCATGATTTTAAAGACTTATATCAGGTCATTGTTTGGCCATCCCACAGCGAGAGGAAAGAATGCACAAATTCTTCGATATTCTCACTCATTTTAGATCCACATTTTTGGGTGTTGTTCTTGTCACTGTTTTTCCTACCTTCCCAGTAAAATTAATGGAGAACAGGTGAGGCAGAATTCTGGTCAAAGATTTCCTCCAGTTCCAAATAGTTCTGGGGAATCAGGAGGAAGAACCTCCCTGAATATTTATTTCTGAACTGACACAGAGCCAAGCCAATTTCAAGTATCTTTGGGTAAAAGTTACAAGTGGGCAATTATCTCAATCTCTCCAATGATCCCTACATTGGAATTCCAATAGATTGATCCTTTGTGACATTTCCTGGGGCACAGATAATCCTATAGCATTAGATAGAACTATCCATTGGAGCGCTCACACCCCTAACGTCGAGGTACTCGAGATGGCAGAGGTCGACAGCATCGAGTCCACGCTGCTGAAGATCCAGCTGCGCTGGATGGGTCACGTCTCCAGAATGGAGGACCATCGCCTTCCCAAGATCGTATTATATGGCGAGCTCTCCACTGGCCACCGTGACAGAGGTGCACCAAAGAAAAGGTACAAGGACTGCCTAAAGAAATGTCTTGGTGCCTGCCACATTGACCACCGCCAGTGGGCTGATAACGCCTCAAACCGTGCATCTTGGCGCCTCACAGTTTGGCGGGCAGCAGCCTCCTTTGAAGAAGACCGCAGAGCCCACCTCACTGACAAAAGGCAAAGGAGGAAAAACCCAACACCCAACCCCAACCAACCAATTTTCCCTTGCAACCGCTGCAATCGTGTCTGCCTGTCCCGCATCGGACTGGTCAGCCACAAACGAGCCTGCAGCTGACGTGGACTTTTTACCCCCTCCATAAATCTTCGTCCGCGAAGCCAAGCCAAAGAAAAGAAAGAGATAGAACTATGACTATAATATTACCCTCTAGACTTGACTGAACTGAGGGCAGTTGGATGTGTCTGGGTTCTACTGAAATATTTTGTTCCATTCCATTAACAAAGATCCATTTTGCTCATACCTTGAAGAAGGACTCAGGCCTGAAACATCAATTCTACATCTTTACATCCTTTGGACACTGCGAAATCTGCCGAGTTCCTCCAGCATTTCAGTGTTTTTATTACAATCACAGTGTCTGCAGACCTTCGTGTTTCACTCTACAGGAGATTTTCCCGTCTGTAAATTATGATGTTGGAGGCCATGTTTATGAAAACACAATCAATAGAGAAGGCCACAATTACCATTTATCATTAAACAATTTTCTCTGTTAAGCTCTCTCAGATACCTTGTGTGTCCTTAAGGGATCTCTGCCAATATTCAGGAACTCTTGCAGAAAATGATTGAGATCTGATCATACAGAGCTCTTTAAATTTTTTTATCCTATGACTCCTGGGCTCTTGAAACTCTCCATACTTCCCGAACCATAAACTACTCCTGGACCTCAAAAGGCCTGTCTGCACTATTGAAATGCCATTACAACATGTGCTGGAGAAACTCAGCAGGTCACACAAAGCAGCCAACATTTAAGGTCTGGGCCCTTCATCAAGTACCTGACCATTCCTTAGCTCCTGCCAGATATTGGTTACCCTTTACTTCCTATGGATTCTGAGTTTCTCCAGCACGTTTGTGTATTGCACACAAACCCAGCATCTGTAAACTTTCTTGTTTAACACTATTTTCGCATTATTGTAACAGTAAATATTTATTATCTATCTTTTATATTTATTAAGTCTTTCTGTACTGGGGTAATTTAATGCAGTGGTTCTCATCCTTTCTCTTTCCACTCACATCCCACTTTAAGTAATCCCTATGCCATTGGTGCTCTGTGATTAGTAAGGGATTGCTTATGGTGGTATGTGGGTGGGAAGGGAAGGTTGAGAATCACTGCTCCAGGCCCAATTGTTACTGAAATATTTTGCTTGAGAAAAATTGTCATTGGCCCATTTCCTTTGAAGTTATGTGCACATAACGAGTCAATTAGGTACAATTAAAACAGTGGTTTTTCAACCTTTTTCATTCTACTCACATACCACCTTAAACAGAGCACCTATGGCATAAGGAAGACTTAAAGTGGTTTGTGAGTGGAAAGAAAAAGGTTGAGAACCACTGATTTAATGTAAACTACTGGAGTTTTTTTTTATAAACAGAAGTACCCATTTGGCTGCAGCAAGTAAAGATCTTGGTGCATTTGAATGCTTATTAAAATTTTAAAGATAGAGCATGGTAGAAGACCTTTATAGCCCATGAAACCCATAATGCCAAATTACACCTAATTAACCTACCAATCCTGTACATTTTTTAATCGTGTAAAGAAACTGAAGCACCTGGAGTAAATCGACACAAACTCGAGGAGAATGTACCAACTCCTTATGGATAGCGGTGGATTTGAACCCAGATCACCGGTTCTATAATTAGTGTTTCATTAAACACAGCTGCAATGCTGTCATAGTCATTATCAATTATCAAAGGGCTGATAACTGAGAAGATGTCAGAAACCATAAAAGAAGGGTGACCATTGCTAAATCCCACTGGAAGTTCAGGAGGGTTGGGGGACATTGGACTAACTCCAACAAGGATGGGGGGTGGGGTGGGCTGAACAGCAGAGAGGGCTAGAGAAGGAAAAGGTGAACTCACAAATGGAGTGTTGATCGGAAGGAAGTGGAGGGGTGGAGAAGGGAGGCTAATGTGAGGAATGGGGAAGCATCTGTGCTCTAAATTCTGTACCATTCAACAAAATTTCTGTGCCATGATCTCTTTGTTAGTGATAGCATTGGAATTTATGGAGGAAGAGATTAAACCACAAAGTAATTTGAAGTAAAATACAGGATATTGATAGTTCTGTGACAACAGGCTCATTAATGCTGATCACATCAGTTTCAATGCCTATGGGGCTACTATTGGAAGTGAGTCAGTAAATAAACAAGCTGCTGTCTAAACAGTAACATGAATGAGTGTCTCCTGGATGCAATCGCCAGGGAAAGTTCTCCACCTTCCACCAGTCTCTCCGGCTGCATCATTTGGGAAGGGTGATGGGCGGGAGGAGAGAAAGCAAAACATTATCTGCTGGAGGTGATGATGGAGATGCAATGAGAGGTGAGAACAAAGGAAAAAAAATCCAGTGGGAATGTGGCTGGGAAGAGGTTCCATCTTCTTAAAGTTAAAAGCTAGTAAATATATAGATGTTAATATGGACAGAAAATATAGAACAAGAAAATAATAATTGACATCTGCCTTCGAACTCTTATCTGCTACATTCTTCCTCCATTGATGTACGGTTGTGAGTATTGGACCACCACAAATCTAATGGATAAAAGAATCAATGCAGCATAGATGTGGTTTCTCAGAAGATTGCTGTGCATATCATATACGGACAGGATAATAAAAGAAGAAATTCTACAAAGAACAAAAACAAAATGTACCTTTCTTAAAAGAATAGAATCAGAATTTATTGTCATGAACAAGTCAAGAAATTCGGTGTTTTTTGGCAGCGTCATAGTGTAAACATTCATATTATAACCATCTTATGAAGTCCACAATCATCTCCTTGGTTTTGCTGATGCTGAGAGGTTGTTGCTGTTACACCATTCAATGAGCTGATCTATCAACCTCCTGTACACTTCCTCATTGTCGTCAGAAAGGTCCCAAGTTTATTTGGCTTTCCGCGGCCATTTTTGTTGTGCACATGCGCGGATCCAGGACCATGCACATTGTGTTTGGGTATTGTAGTGCTGGCTGGACCATGCGCAGTGTTCTCGGGTGTTGTTGTGGGTGCTGGACCATGCGTGGTGTGTTTGGATATTTATATAGAATATTATAAACATGGTGATGGAAAAGAGTGAGTGAAATCCTCATAACTTTAGTTTAAAGTTTAGACTTTAGTTTAATGTTACTCTGTATTCATGGAGCATCAGGGCAGATGTTATTTATGAATATTTCATGTCAACATTAAAGAAGATCATTTCAAATTTATATGAAGAAATAAAAGATTAAAATACAGCTGGATGTATTAGAATCAATTGAAAACTCGTCACTAATAAATGTCCCACTTAGCCTTCAAGCGAAAATTTATTGGATCGAAGTTGCTATAGTACCCTTATACCCATTGTGCTTTTAAAATCCGGTAATTTTTGCCTTTTTCGCATGTGACTTTTATGTCCTCTACTCTTAGTTTTCTCTTTATTAACTTTTGTTTTTACTTTTCCACACTCTTCTCCTTTAATTCATCCATCCCGCTCCAATCTGTTGTATCCACCCCCCTACTATTTAGTTTAAAGCCCTGTCCACAGTTCTAGTTATATGATTCACCAGGATCCAAGTCCCATCGTGGTTCAGATGCAGCCCGTCCTTTTTGAACAGAGGTGAGGTGGAATTACTTTACCCAAAGGGTAGTGAATCTGTGGAATTCATTGCCTCAGATGGCTGCAGAGGTCAAGTTATTGGGTACATTTAAGATAAGTAGAGATAGATAAGTTCTTGATTAGGAAGAGAATCAAGTGTTACAGGGAGAAAGCAGGAGGATTCTGAAGGTTGAAAAGGATAGTATATCATCCATGATGGAATAGTAGGTGAGACTGAATGGCTGAATTCTGCTCCTATCTCTTATTATAGTCTCAATGACAGGATGTGCACCCTTCTTGAATCGAATAATGCTCACCAAATCTGGCAGCAGGTGTTGAGAGAATTAATGTTTCAGGTCTGAGACTCTTTATCAGATAAAACAGCCAATCCAGAGAATCACATGGTTTAGACGATCCGGTTCCAGCTTTTCTTGGAGCAGATTGTAGCCGATTATTCCTGGCTAAACCTGTACTCTAGGTGGAAAGGCAGAGCAACCACTTCCATGCAATGTTCATGCTGGTGATTCTCCCACCCTCGGATGAGGAGTGGTAGGGTACAGAAGCTGGAGTTCAGAGCTCTGCCCCTCAACCATCCTGGGTGACCTCAGTGGAACCAGCAGCAGAGGGCAATTTGCAGACAACAAAAAAATTGGTGAAATTGCAGGGAGTGAGGAAGATTGTCAAAGAATACAGCAGCAGGGTCGGCGCCAAGGGGGCTGCATCCGCGGACATTGCCCCCACCCCCCCAAAACGAGGTGCTGTGCCCCTCATACGGTCGCAGCAATCCCTGGCCCTCAGAACCACCCCCACTCCCTCTTGCATCACTAATGTATAGCTTGTTGCACACAACGACTCTCCACCCACCTCTGGCCGCATCATTAGCATGCGCCAAGCATCAGTAGCATCTAGTGACACGGTGCAATACAAGGATTGCCCTTGTGCCCTACATCGGAGGGATGGGCGGACAATGTTAGCAAGAGGTAGGTCCTGGCTAGCACCCCCCCCCCCAACATTGACAGATAGGTCCCTGCTAGGGAGAACCTCAACACTCCCCCTCCCCCGGTTGAGCGAACCACATTCTAACATGCTAATGGCCCCTCTAACATACATTCTGATGCCACCCTGTATGCAGGATACAGGTCAGTTGGAGGTTTAAACAGGTTAGAGGTGTTGTGGATAGTGTAGAAGGCTGTCGTAGGTTACAACAGGATGCAGACGGGATGGAGAGTTGGGCAGAAAAGTGGCAGATAGAGTTCAATACATGTAAGTAAGTGAAAAGTGATGCATTTTGGAAGGTGAACTTGAAGATGGGGTGCATGGTTTATGGCAGGATTCTTAACAATATGGAAGAACAGAGGGAATTTGGAGTCCAAATCCATAGATCCTTCAAGATTATCGTGCAAGATAATATGGTGGTTAAGAAGATGTATGTTGTGTTGGCCTTCCTTAGTTCAAGAGTCACCAGGTAATGTTGCTGCTCTATAAAACTATGGAATATTTTGTTCAGTTCTGGTTACCTTATTACAGGAAGGATGTAGATGCTTTGGAGAGGAGATCGACTAGAATGTTACCTGGATTGGAGAACATGTCATATGGAGCAAGGCTGATAGAGCTAGGGATGTTCTCTTTGGAGTGATGAAGGATGAGCGATAAATAAGATTACAAGGGGCTTAGATAGGGTAGACAGCCAATATCTTTTTCCCAGGGTGACAATAGCAAATGCAAGAGGACATATGTTTAAAATGAGTGAAAGAAAGTTGAAGGGAGATGCCAAAGGTAGATTTGTTTTACCCATAGAGTAGTGGGTGACTGGAATGGATTGCCAGGGGGTGGTGGAGGCTGGTGTAATAGGTACATTCAAAAGATTCTTAGATAGGCACATGATGAAAGAAACATAGAGGGTTGTAGGTGTGAGGTAGAGAAGGGTTAGATTGTTGTAGAGTAGTGTTGCATAGGTCAGCACTACATCTGGGATGTTCTAACGTGTAAATGAGTAAATAGTTAACAAAATAAGTCTTTCATTGGCTGGTTATTGAGTCTTTCAGCTGGTCCTGAGGAAGATGATAACACTGGGATCAGATGAAGTGAGAGTGCATTGAAGCATCATGCAGTGATAGGGATTGTTTTACGAGCAGCCCAAAAGACATCTCCTGCATAGTACAACAAATAAGGCACAGTACAAGAACACAGAGGTGCAGAAGGAGATCATTTGGGAGGGGACAAAGACAACATTATTTTATTATTTTAATGTTCATTCAAGAGTCTGACAAGAGCCAGAAGTCTTTGGTGATAGTGTGGAAGTCAAACAGATGCAACGTATGTGGAGAATCAACTTTCCACAGAATTCATATATAATTTCCACCACAGGATGTATAATTTCTCAGTAAAACTATCATTGATATTTGGGCATGAGTCAGTCAGGCCCTGAGGGCTTAATGTGTTCATCCCAGGCAGTGTAAAAGTAACCAACGTGTACAGCACCTGTCCATTCCTGCAAAGTAACAACTCGGAAACCCGTCAATCCTAATCCTGCCTTGGCGCTGCCCCAAATCAGCGGCTGCCAGATCTCTGGTTCCATCTGACAGCCTACACAACACTTCTTGCTCTAAAATGCTAAAATAATGAAGGCGTATATCGGCACTCCTGGTGATTCAGTACTGTTCCAGCGTCACTCTCCTTCCTTTCTCTGTCATCACCCCCTCTGCCTCTTGCCCCCACACCTCACTCCCCCACAACCTTTCCCCTCACACCCCACATTCACTGGCTCCTCCACATCCTTCCCAACCCCCACAACCTATACACTCACCCTCACACCCCCACATCCTTCCCTCTCACCCCCCTCCCCACAACCCACAACCCATACCCTCTCCATCCCCCACACCCACACTATGCCTGTCACAACCCCATACCCTCCCCCTCACAACCCACACCCACTGTCTTCCACCACACCTCCCCTCCCCTACAAGCCACACCTTCCTCCCACCTCCACATCTCATAAGCTCAGCTCTCACAACCCACAGCCTCCCCTTCCCCTCACAACCCCACACTTCCCCTCACATCCCACACTGTCCCCAACACCTACCAGGGAACCTTGGCTGTGTTGATTCAGAATTGGCACCGTAGAAACCAGAGAGTAGTAGTGGATGAGACATTTCTGCCTGGAGGTCAGGGACTAGTGGAGTTCCACAGGGATCCCTGCTCTTTGTGATTTTTATAATTGACTTGGATGAACAAGTAGCGGGAGGGATCAGTAAATTTGCGGATCATACGAAGGTTGGAAGTGATGTGGATAGTGTAGAAGGTTGCCATAGGCTATAACAGGATACAGACAGGATACAGAGTGGGGCAGAAAAGTGGCAGCTGGAGTTCACTCCTGATAAGTGGGAGAGGCTATATTTTGGAAGGACAAAATTGAAGGTAAAGTACATGGTCAATGGATAGATACTTAACAGTGTGGAATATCAGAGGGACATTGGGGTCCAAATCGATAGATCTCTCAAGGTTGCCGCACAGGTTAATAGGATAGTTAAGAAGGACTGTGATACACTGGCCTTCATTAGTTGGGGGATTGAGTTCAGGAGTCATGAGGTAATGTTGAAGCTCCTTAAATCTCTGGTGAGACCTCACTCAAAATATTCTGTTCAGTTCTGGACATTTCATTACAGGAAGGATGTGAAAGCTTTAGAGAGGATGCAATGGAGATTTACCAGGACGTTGCCTGGATTGAAAAATATGTCTTATAAGGCAGGGTTAACTGAGCTAGACTTTTCTCTTTGGAGCTAAGAAGGGTGAGAGGTGACTTAATACCACAAGGATTATGAGAGGCAGCACCTTTATATCCAGGGTGGAATATCTGTAGGAAATGAAGGGAGGAAAGTTTAGGGGAGACTTCAGGGGTAAGTTTTTTACACAGTAAGTTCTGGGTGCCTGGAATGCCTTGTGTCGGATGGTGGTGGAGGCTGGAACAATAGGGGCATTTAAGAGACTTTTAGACAGGCACATGGATGAAAGAAAAATAGAAGGCTATGAGGTAGAGAGGATTTGAGTTTTTTTGGGTAGTTATTTATTTGTCAGCAGTTCATGGTGGGAGCTCAACTCCCACCCTCTGGAACTCCCTATGGAAACTTCCACCTCTCTCCCCTCTCTTCATGTTTAAAATGGAGGGTGAGAGGTGCCTTAACAAAGGTGCATAAGATTATGAAGAGCTTAGATAGCGCAGACAGCCAGCACTTTTTTCCCCAGGGTGACAATAGCAAATAGCATCCATTTAAAGAGACTGGAAGAAAGTTTAGGGGAGACGTCAGGGGTAAGAATTTTATTGAGATGAAATGTGTTGTCATACATTGAATTTAAAAAGAGAAAACTGAGAGATGAAAATGGGGAAAAGGGGGATGGTGGTGGTGAGGAAGCGGAAATGAGCTGCCAACAAGATATGAGATGGCCACGTTGGCCATATGACTATAAACATTATTGGAATACATAACCAAATTAAAAGAGGCTATTAAATTTACTGATAAAAGAAAAAATAGATATTGCATTTGTGCAGGAAACGGATCTAACTGAAATGGAACATAACAAATCAAAGAGAGACTGGGTAGGACACGTAGTGGCAGCATCATATAATTCAAAAGCTAGAGGTGTAGCTATATTAATTAATAAAAATGTACCAATCAAAATAGAGGAGGAAATAATAGATCCAGCAGGGAGGTATGTAATGATAAAGTGTCAGATATACTCAGAATTTTGGAATTTGCTCAATATATATGCACCTAATGCGAAGGATCAAAGGTTTATGCAGGATATTTTTTGAAGATTGTAGATACACAAGGAAATAACCATATAACCATATAACCATATAACCACTTACAGCACAGAACAGGCCAGTTCGGCCCTACTAGTCCATCTGTAACAAATCCCCACCTTCCTAGACCCACTGACCAGCACCCGGTCCATACCCATCCAGTCTTCTCCTATCCATGTAACTATCCAGTCTTTCCTTAAATGTAACCAATGATCCCGCCTCAACCACGTCTGTCGGAAGCTCATTCCACATCCCTACCACCCTTTGCGTAAAGAAATTTCCCCTCATGTTCCCCTTATAATTTTCCCCCTTCAATCTTAAACCATGCCCTCTAGTTTGAATCTCCCCCACTCTTAATTGAAAAAGCCTATCCACGTTTACTCTGTCTGTCCCTTTTAAAATCTTAAACACCTCTATCAAGTCCCCTCTCAATCTTCTACGCTCCAGAGAAAAAAGCCCCAGTCTGCACAACCTTTCCCTGTAACTCAAACCTTGAAATCCTGTCAACATTCTCGTGAACCTTCTCTGCACTCTCTCTATTTTGTTTATATCTTTCCTATAATTTGGTGACCAAAACTGTACACAGTACTCCAAATTTGGCCTCACCAATGCCTTGTACAATTTCATCATAACCTCCCTAGTCTTGAATTCAATACTCCGATTTATGAAGGCCAACATTCCAAATGCCTTCTTCACCACACCATCTACCTGAGTATCAGCCTTGAGGGTACTATTTACCACAACTCCTAAATCCCTTTGTTGCTCTGCACATATATTGATAGGAGGGATTTTAACCTTAATTTGGATCCAATGTTGGATAAAACTGGACAAAAGACAAGCAAAAAGAACAAATTGGACAAATTTATGGTTAAATAAATGCAGGAAATATGGAGGAGGCAGCATCCAAGAGAGAAGGAATATTCATATTATTCAAGTAGGCATAAAACATACTCAAGTATTGATATGTTTTTCCATCAGCCCATATTCAAGGGAGAGTTAGGAAAACTGAGTATAAAGCTTGATTGCTATCTGATCATTCACCCCTGTTATTAGCAATAGAACTGGAGAACATCACACCAAGAACATATAGATGGAGGTTAAACTCCATGCTACTTAAAAGGCAGGAATTTAGAGAATTTATTGAACGCCAAATTAAAACATATTTTGAAATAAACACAGGATCAGTGAAAGACAAATTTATATTATGGGACGCAATGAAAGCCTTCATTAGAGGGCAGATAATAAGTTATGTAAATAAGATGAAAAAGGACTACAATTGAGAAATAGAGCAGTTGGAAAGGGAGATAGTAAGTACAGAAAAGGAACTAGTAAAAAGGGATGATATAACAAAAAGGAGAGAATTGGCGGACAAAAAAAAATACGAAACATTACAAATGTACAAGGTGGAGAAGAACATAATGAAAATAAAGCAAAAGTATTACGAACTGGGAGAAAAAACATATAAAATATTAGCCTGGCAACTTAAAACAGAACAAGCTAAAAGAACTGTATTGGCATCAAGGAAAAAGGACAAACAAATTACATATAACCCAATAGAGATTAATGAAAACTTCAAGGAATTTTATGAACAATTATACCAAACTGAGAACGAGGGGAAAGGTGATAAAATAGAAGAGTTTTTAGCTAAAATTGAACTGCCAAAATTGCAAGAAGAGGAACAAAACAAACTGATAAAACCATTTGAAATAGAGGAAGTACAGGATATATCAAAAAAAAGCTGCCCAACAATAAAACGCCAGGAGAGGATGGATTCCCAATAGAATTCTATAAAACATTTAGAGAGTTATTAATTCCTCCTCTCCTGGAAGTAATGAACCAGATAGAAGAAACACAAAACTTGCCAGATTCATGTAAGATAGCAATAATTACAGTAATACCAAAGATGGGGAAGGATCCACTAACACCAGTATCATATAGACCAATATCTCTACTTAACTCAGATTATAAGATAATAGCAAAATTATTAGCATACAGATTGGCTGATTGTGTACCAAAAATAGTAAAACAAGATCAAACTGGATTTATTAAGAAAAGACAAACAGCGGATAATGTCTGTAAACTTATTAATCTAATTCATGCAGTTCAAGGAAATAAGAAGCCAACAGTGGCTGTTGCTTTAGACACAGAAAAAGCCTTTGACAGAGTAGAATGGAACTATTTATTTAAAGTATTACAGAGGTTCAATCTACCAGAAAAATATATTAATTGGATTAAAGCATTATATAATGGACTATTGGTAAAGGTAACAGTAAATGGCTATGTATTGAGCCAAGTTAAATTAAGAAGGTCAACTAGACAGAGATGTCCATTATCCCCCTCATTGTTCGCCTTAGCAATAGAATCTTTGGCAGAACCAATAAGAAAAGAAAAGAAAATAAAAGGGATAAAAATAAAGGAGAAGGAGTATAAAATCAGTTTATTTGCAGATGGCATCATAGTATACTTAACAGAACCAGAAATATCAATAAAAGAATGACATAAGAAATTGAAGGACTATGGAGAAATAGATCCACACAAATAGAAGTGAAGTGATGCCAATGAATAATGCAGATTACACAGAGTTTAAAAAAGAATCACCATTTAAATGGCAAACACAAGCAATCCGATACCTAGGTATTAGGTTAGATAATAACTTAAGCCACTTGTACAAACTAAATTATCAGCCACTAATAAAGAAATTGCAGGAAGACTTAGAACATTGGAAAGAATTACCACTAATGTTGATAGGAAGGGTAAATTGCATTAAAATGAATGTCTTCCCAAGGATACAATACTTATTTCAATCATTACCAATTCCCTTAACAGAGAAATTCTTTAATGAACTAAAGAGAATAATAAGGAAATTCTTGTGGAAAGGGGGGGGGGGGGGGGGAAACCAAGGGTAGCGTTAGATAAATTAACAGAGGTATAAGCAAGGTGGTTTGGAGTTACCAAACTTTAAAAATTATTATAGAGCTGCACAATTAAGGTATTTATCAGATTTTTACCGGACAAGGGAAAAACCAGACTGGACTAAGATAGAACTAAATAAAATAGGGGAGAAGATACCAGACCATATACTTTATGTGGGTTTAAAAGGTGGTGCAATATAAAAGCTCACCAGTATTGCATCATTTACTGTAAGGAGTGGAAGAAGATCCATTTAGAAAGGAAAAAAATGAATTACCAAATACCAAAATTGTTATTGACACAAAACCCACAAATTCCTTTTACAATAGATAACCTTTCCTTTAGAGAATGGGAGAGAAAAGGAATCAAAAGAATAGAAAATTGTTTTTTGGGAAATAATTTATTAACATTTGAACAGTTGAGATACAAATATGGAAAACTCATGGTACAATGTTTGCATATCATCAATTGAAAGCTTATTTAAAGGATAAATTGGGAAACAGACTGAAATTACCAGAAGGAAGCAGCTTTGAATATGTGATTACAGACACAATGATAATTAAAAGATTTATAACAAACATGTACATTAAGCTGCAAGATAAGGAAAATGATGAAATAAGCTATAAACCTAAACAAAAGTGGGAAAAGGATTTAAACATAAAGATAAAAAATGAAGCATGGGAAAAGTTATGTTCTGGAACTATGAAGAATATAATAAACACAAGGTTACGCATGATACAGTATAATTGGTTACACAGGTTAAATATCACGCCTCAAAAGTTAAAAGAATGGGATCCAACATTATCAGATAGATGTTTTCGCTGTAAGAAGGAAATGGGAACAATAGTACATGCAATTTGGGCATGTATGAAAGCGAAAATGTTTTGGGAAGATCTAAATCAGATATTAAATAAAATCACAAAAAATAACATACCAAAAAAATCCAGAGATTTTTCTTCTAAGTAATATAAGGAGTAAGGAATTAGACCTCAAATTGGATAAAGCACAAAAAAGATTTATTATAGCCTTAGCAGTAGCAAAAGAATGTATAATGTCATCCTAATGCCTGAAGATATAGCAATGGTACATGGAAATGAATAAATGTATTCCATTTGAAAAATAACATATAATTAAAAAAATTAAGTCACATTATTTGAACAAATTTGGGAACATAACAGAGAGGGCTTGCCTTGGACCTCCACCCCGTAAAATGATAAGAAGACAAAACTACTTGATCCAGTGTGTAAAAGTAGATGACACATTTTTCTTGTCTATCTTTCATTGTGTGAAGACATTGTTTCATGGTTTTATTGTATTGTATATGTTGAATATTGATTGGTTTTGGAGGGGGGTGGGAAGGGGGAGAGAGAGTAGTGGGGAAAAAGAGAGAGAAAATGTGTATATTTAATGAGAAACATTTGTATATATTTTGGTTGATATCGTTCACAGTTTGAAAAATAAAAAATTATTTAAAATATTTTTTACTGAGATGGTGGTGAGTGCCTGGAATGCATTGCCAAGGTTGGTGGTGGGGGCTGGCATAATAGGAACATTTATAAGTCTCTTAGACAGGCACATGGATGTAAGAAAAGGGAAGGTTATGTGTATGAGGTATAGGGAAGGGTTAGAATGTTGGAAAGTAGGTTTCCATGGGTCAGCAAAACATCGTGGACTGAAGGGCCTGTACTGTGCAGCAGTGCTCTATATTTTATGACAGGGGTTTGTCCATGGCTATCACACTTGTTACACTAATCAAGGACTGTTCCAACAGCCAAAAGGACTGTCGGCACTATTTAAATTTTCACCCCACGATCCCATGCTGCCTTAAATACACCAATTAACCTACAACACCCGTAAGTTTTGGAGGGCGAGAGGAAACCAGAACACCTGGTGGAAACCCACACAGACACGGGGAGAATGTACAAACTCCTTACAGATAGCGCTGGATTCGAACCCAGGATGCTGACGCTCTGATAGTCTTACTCTAACTGCTTTTGCTTGCACGGTTATAACTGTGAAAAATTATTATCTATCTATCCTCGGTATTTATTATCTCTTTTCACTTTAATTTAATGTATACAACTGTTGGTTTTTTTCTTCTAATATACCAGTTTGGTGACAGCAAGTGAGAACATCAGGGCTTATATCCTGTGCACAATGTGCATGACAATAAGCTCTATCATTATCTATTTGAGAGGAGGGATGGAAGGGAAGGCCATTTCTCTCTCCTTTCTCAATCCTGATCCAGGGTCTCAACCTGAAACGCTGACTGTCCACTTCCCTCCACAGATGCTGCCTGATTGCTGAGTCTCTCCAGCAGTTTTGCTCTAGATTCCATCATCTGCAGTGTCCCTAATCCTCTTCTTCAAAGTGTTCTTTTGATTTCTTTCTGAGTCATTAATTACGAGCCCACACAGGCAGTTAATGCATGCTGCCATTTAGGATAAACCGAGGTGAACCTGTTGTAGGAAGTAGGAAGGGGTGATTGCAAACTGTGGCTCAGTCATCCAGTTGCAATGTGGAGGGCAGGGGGGGAAACAGGCTACATCCTGCCTCATGCCACTGCACGATGGATGTGGAAAGGTGAACCCTTCTGCTTTTCTTAGATCAGTTCAATAATTGGCTATTGCATCACTGGGGTGAAAACTAAAAGTCTTTAATCAAGTGAAATCAAAACTCATTGCACAAATATGTGGGTGTGGCGATTAACAGTTCCTCATGATCACTTTATTGTCTGACTGTTACATTCCATGGGTTTCTTTACTCTTTCATAAAGATAACCTAAACCTTTAATACTTTGGATAACTACAATCAAGATTATTTAATATTTCATTTGAAGTAGACTTAAAAATGCAGAAGAGATAAAATTGATGGTGAGTATGGAAATAAGAAGAAATACTGAAGAAGGATGGCAGTGTGAGAGCAGTGGTGCAAAATCATGTTCTGCCCCGCTGGGAAGATGATAAATTATTTAAACAGCAGAAATGGAATTTGAATCAAAGGGAGGTTTTATTGTGCGAGGTGTGGAAATACTCGAGCAGACTTCTTGTTCTGAAGTAGTCTGCTTCCTGAGTAAAGTTCTCACTTGCTGTCATCAAAGAGGTATATTAGAAGAAAAACAGCAGTCGTGTACATTAAAGTGAAAAGAGATAATAAATACAAAGGATAGATAGATAATAATTTTTCACAGTTACAACTACACAGTTCAAGCAATTAGTTGGTAGTTTGCCAGGGGAATTTACTCCACCACAGAGCCATTATATTTCACCTAATTTGTTTGATAAAAATTTAACATTGGTATCTCTATCACCGGTTCACCACTAATTAGCTTGGTGGTCAGTTGTTGATGACTTTTCAACAGCGTCTTGAAAGCCTGGAAGCCTTGACCTCACCCTCAAGGAGTTCAGGAGGCTTTGGCAGATTCCTAAGAACCCAGCTCATGAAGCATCCGGGATTTCAGTTCATCAATCTACTATCTCATCGTCCAGATAAAGGACTCCCATCTCAGACTCTGGTTTTGACGTGGGGAATATGGGATGGTGTATTCTGAGGACGATTGAGTTAGCATGAATTCAGTCAACTTGAGACTTGCCCTCTCCTATTTTAGACTATTTTTTTATACAGTGGTCTAGTTTGTTTTTTGTAAATATGCCAGACCCGTCTTCCGAAAGGCTAGGGCTCTATATGAGTCTCACTGGGCCAGCAACTTCAGCACCCCTGTGGCCAGGATTTCTTTTGCATCACTGGAAGATAAGAATGCAGTCGTAATATTTGTCCCGAACTATTCACAGTTGTAAAACGCACAAAGGCAATGGTGGGGAGTGATGGTACCTCGGCCATGACAGCGAGTGTGAAAATGGAGGGGAAATCCATGATGCGTCTGATGCTGTGAGATCCGAAGATGGAGGTCATCTTCTCAGCTTACACCGACAATGTTCTCCTCATGGTCATTGGGTGAGATGACCTGCAGAGGATGTGCAAGCTCCAGAAGGTCTTCTCAGCCTCATCCTATGCCAGGGTCAACTGGGCAAAGTACTCTGGTCGTACAGTGGCAGGTGGTCTCCCGACTGTAGGAGATAAGACCCTTTGAGTGGAGCACCATACATCTCCTGTATTGGAGGTCTACCTGTCTATCATTAGGGAGACCTGGCTTGTGTACTGGTAGGACTTGGAACCGAAGTTCTCTGCCCGGCTGAGGCAGTGGTCAGATGTCTTCTGTGGCATTTCATACCAAAGCAGGGTGCTGATCATCAACCAGCTAGTGGCCCCATGTTGTGGTACCAATTGGTCACCCTAATCCTGCCTATGGTTTTATCGCCATGACCCAGAGGAAGTTGGTGAACTTTCTCTGGGGAAACAGGAGACACTGGGTCTCTGCAGCACTGAGTCTCTTGATTGCAAAGGGCGGTCAGTCGTTGGTGTGCATCTGTACCAGGTTTGGTGTCAGAACAAGTCTAATCAGAGCCTGGCGTCAGAGCAAGTCAAATCAGAGGCCATTAGGGTAACTGCAGGGGTGGTGGGGGGCACAATCAGACATTCGAAAACTCACTCAGGTGGGAGTTGGGGGGAATGGCTGGTGGTCATGCCTGCCTGCCATGAACCCCCTCCATGTGTCGCCGTCAAACTTCCCCCTCCCTCCGACATAACAGACAAACATGTTGCTTATATCATGTGGAGACTATTGACACTAGTGACTGTGGGTGGGGGGGGGGGGGACAATGCCCATGAATGCCTCCCTTGGCACCAGCTGTGGTCCGTATCCAGCTGGTGGCCCTCTGCCTCAGGTCCCTGCAGAGATACATAGATCGAGCACCCTCCATGATGGCACAAGCTGGCCACCAACTTTCTTCATCGGGGCACTGCCTTCAGGAGGCATGCTGCTCCCAGCAGCGAACATCAGCCATGGCTCAGGGGTGGGGCGATGGAACAATATGCTGACCCCCAGTTAGCTGGAGTTGCTTGTTGGACACAAGGCCTGATATCTCTCTTTGGAGTCAGTCCGCCACAATGTGTGATACCTCATGGTGACTCTCACTGTGCTGTTCCAAGACGCGTTGAAGCGATTCTTGTACGAGCAGCTCCTGCACACTTTCCACTTCCTTGCCCTTGTCTGCAATCCGGTCATACTGTTTTACCACCCAAAGGTGAGTGGCGACCCCAATGGTGGTTTCTTTGCATGGGAGTCCTCCCTCTTTATATCGCGGACCTGAGGAGAAAGTATTGCACAGAGCGGTGAAGTGCAACTGCTTCCTGAGTCAGTTCACCAACACCCCACCCACCCGTCACTTCTGCAGCTGGGAGGAGACAGTGAACCACGTGTACATGGAGTGTGAGAGGTTGCAGCCACTTTGCTCACTTGCAGGAGGTACTCCTCAATTTATGGCTGCACTTCAGCTCAATGCTCCTGGTTTATGGTTGCCCTGTGCAGGGGGTGGGGTTGGGGGAGGATGGAGGGTGAGAATCGGCTGCTCAGAGGATCTCACGGGTCAAGGCGGCAGATAGTCAATAGTTCTGCTTGTCCCTCCTTCGTGTTTATGTCCGGATCTGTGTGTCGTTAGAGTGGGATCTCACGATATCCATGAGGTTGGTGGGCAAGTTCTGGGAATAGTGGATTCCCCAGGGAATTAAGTATATCATAAATAGTAACAACAGTATTTTAATCTGAAATGTAAATAGTGTGTAGTTAATTGCATCTGGGCAATAACTTGGAAGGTAATAATGGGGCTTTTTTTTTTTTGGAAAGGGCTTTGGCAAATACTAGAGCGCATCGGATGTCCCCCAAAGTTCCTCAACATGATTATCCAACTGCACGAAAACCAACAAGGTCGGGTCAGATACAGCAATGAGCTCTCTGAACCCTTCTCCATTAACAATGGCGTGAAGCAAGGCTGTGTTCTCGCACCAACCCTCTTTTCAATCTTCTTCAGCATGATGCTGAACCAAGCCATGAAAGACCCCAACAATGAAGACGCTGTTTACATCCGGTACCGCACGGATGGCAGTCTCTTCAATCTGAGGCGCCTGCAAGCTCACACCAAGACACAAGAGAAAGTTGTCCGTGAACTACTCTTTGCAGACGATGCCGCTTTAGTTGCCCATTCAGAGCCAGCTCTTCAGCGCTTGACGTCCTGCTTTGCGGAAACTGCCAAGATGTTTGGCCTGGAAGTCAGCCTGAAGAAAACTGAGGTCCTCCATCAGCCAGCTCCCCACCATGACTACCAGCCCCCCCACATCTCCATCGGGCACACAAAACTCAAAACGGTCAACCAGTTTACCTATCTCGGCTGCACCATTTCATCAGATGCAAGGATCGACAATGAGATAGACAACAGACTCGCCAAGGCAAATAGCGCCTTTGGAAGACTACACAAAAGAGTCTGGAAAAACAACCAACTGAAAAACCTCACAAAGATAAGCGTATACAGAGCCGTTGTCATACCCACACTCCTGTTCGGCTCCGAATCATGGGTCCTCTACTGGCACCACCTACGGCTCCTAGAACGCTTCCACCAGCGTTGTCTCCGCTCCATCCTCAACATTTATTGGAGCGCTTTCATCCCTAACGTCGAAGTACTCGAGATGGCAGAGGTCGACAGCATCGAGTCCACGCTGCTGAAGATCCAGCTGCGCTGGGTGGGTCACGTCTCCAGAATGGAGGACCATTGCCTTATCGTGTTATATGGCGAGCTCTCCACTGGCCACCGAGACAGAGGTGCACCAAAGAAGAGGTACAAGGACTGTTTAAAGAAATCTCTTGGTGCCTGCCATATTGACTACAGCCAGTTGGCTGATATCGCCTCCAACCATGCATCTTGGCGCCTCACAGTTTGGCGGGCAGCAACCTCCTTTGAAGAAGACCGCAGAGCCCACCTCACTGACAAAAGGCAAAGGAGGAAAAACCCAACACCCAACCCCAACCAACCAATTTTCCTCTGCAACCGCTGCAACCGTGTCTGCCTGTCCCGCATCGGACTTGTCAGCCACAAACGAGCCTGCAGCTGACGTGGACTTTTTACCCCCTCCATAAATCTTCGTCCGCGAAGCCAAGCCAAAGAAGAATAATGGGGCTGTATTGATTATCTCTTATTGTGAACTTCCAACAATATCAATAGCATGTTTAGAGGTAGATTGTCTATAGTTTGTGTAGTTTTGTAGTGTTTTAATTTGAATAAACATTTGTAAATAAACACCCTTTCTTTCCTCCTGGTTGGTATGGAAACAGTAAGTTTGAATACCGACAATCTTTGTCTCTTTCCATGTTCCAAGTTGCAGCAGAAATTTTCTAATCACTCTGTTAAAGTTAGAACGAAGAGCAAGGAGCTGTCCCTTTGGTCCTGAGGCCACTATTCATCTCTCAAATCAACTGAGTGAAATCAATTCTGGCCACTGTTTGTGGGATCTTGCCAAGTACCAATTGCCTGTTTGGTGCATCGCTCCGGATAGAGCTTCAAAATTGTTCAAAAGCAAAACAGCACAATTGCTGGAAATCAGAAATAAAAACTGATGAACACTCAGCAGGTTAGGCAGCGTCCACGAAGGTGACACAGAGAGCCCTCATCTGAACTAGGAGGCCAGAAAAGAAATGAGTTTCATGATGCAAAGAATGGGGGGGGGGCAGAGAGCCAAGGAGCATTTTGGACAGACCCCTTCACCCTCTCTCCCCCTTCCTCCATTATCCTAGGGATACTTCAAGGGTACCAGCATTGCAGACCATTGAGGGTGACTGCAGGAAATGAATCTCCACCCTCACCTCATATATCACATTGCCAGAGAACCTCTTGTGCTGTCTATGTGGAGTTTGCACTGTACCAGTAGCTGATAGAATTGGGGGGGAGAGTTGAAAATGTGAGAAGAACAAATGGTGCCTTTTACGTTGCGAGGGGAGAGATTTAACGGGGCCTGATGGGCAGATTTTCCACTCAGAGGGGGGGTTCCATGTTTGGAACGAGCTTTTAGAGGAAGCTGCAGAAGGGGGAACAATTGTGACAGTCAAATAAATTTGGACAAATCTCTGGATCAGAAGAGCTCTGAGGTACATACACTAAATGTAGGTAACAGGGGCTTGTCCAAATTTGTCAACTTGGTCAGTCTGAACATATTATATAACCATATATGGCATGGAAACAGGCCATTTCAGCCCTTCAAGTCCATGATGGTTCACTCAAACAACTCCATTAGATCCCCCCCTACATATTCTCTGCCTATAACCCTCCAACCCCCTCCTATCCATGTATATATCCAGCCTCCTCTTAAATGAAAGAGTTGACTCTGCCTCAACTATTTCCTCCGGAAGATTATTCCATTCAGACACCACTCTCTGAGTGAAGAAGCATCCTCTAATGTTTCTCCTAAAATTTTGCCCCCTTACCGTCAACTTGTGTCCCCTTGTTTCAACCTCCCCTGATCTCAGGGGAGTCTACTTGCATCTAGTCTATCTATTCCCTTCATAATTTTAAACACCTCTATCAAATCCCCTCTCAACCGTCTACATTCCAATGAATAAAGTCCTAACCTCTTCAATCTTTCTCTGTACTGTTGGTATTTTAAGCCAGGGAACATCCTGATAAATCTTCTCTGCACCCTCTCCACCTTATCTATATCCTTCCTATAATTTGGAGACCAGAACTGAACACAATATTGGGCTGTGTGATTCTATAACACCAGGGACCACATTCCCAGCTCCTGGAGATTATCCCCCATCTCTGGGTCACCTCTCTCACCGACAATCACATCCTTCTGTTGCTGCTAGATCCTGTCTCCTAACTCCTGCTCTGGGAATGGCAAGAATACATGTCTCCTGTTCCCATTGACAGATGAATCCTTCCTCACTACAGTTCATCCTTCCTTCCTCAGAGGATCAAGAAGCTCCTTAAACGATCTCATCTGTTGTCTCCTCAGATGCAGCTGTGACTCAGCAAATGAGAATATACCAACTATCCAAAAAAATGTTACGGAACTCAATGGGTCGAACAGCATCGGGGGAGAAAAGAATAGTCAACATTTTGGATCAGAACCCTTAATCAAGACTGGGGTATAATGAGAACAGGGTGGGAGGGGTAGAACATTGGTGAACCAGGGAGGGGTGAAGGATTATGGACAGGTGGGGAGGGTGATGGGTTGTTTTGGGAAGCAGAGGTAGCTGATTGGCAGGTGCCAGGTAAGGGGATAAAAGGGGGGTCAGGTGGAGGAAGATAACCTATACAGGGTGAAGCTGAAGATGGCTGATGGAAGGTGATAAGTGGTATCACTCTGCATCCTCCATCCTGGTGAAAGTTCCAACATGAAAAGTCCACCATTCTTTGTCTCCCGTGAATGTTGCTTGACCTACTGAGTTCCTCCAGCAAAGTGGGTGTTGCTCTCAATTCCAGCATCATGTCTCCTGTCTAACCATCACCTGGGACAGTGCTGGTGAAATGCTGGTTGCTAAAATGCACAATGCTGCCACTTGAAGTCATGAGGTTGTCCTGTCAGACTAGATCAGTATCAAGAGGTCCTTGTCATTGAGTTATACCTTTGGCCCACATGTCCATGCCAAATGAGCTGAGCTGGTCCACTATCCTTCAAACCCTTCCCCGTTCAAGCTGTTCTTAACTCAGGGGATATTTGGGCAAGGACCACAAATGTGCTGGAGAAACTCAGCAGGCCACGCAGCATCCATGGAAAGTAAAGGGTAACCAACATTTTGAGCCTGGGCCTTTCATCAGGTATAAGCAAAAACACAGCAGCATGACTAAAAATGTGGGGAGGGAAGGGGGAAGATGAGAGGAGGGATGGGGGAGGAAGGGGCAGGAGGAGGAGCACAGGCAAGAGGACAGATAAGAGGTGGAAACAGATGCGAGGGGAGGAGAAAAAAGCTGAGGTGATGGAGAGGGGAAATGGTCTGAATGGAAAGGGAAGGGAAGGAGGTGGAAAGCTGGCGAAAAGGAGATAGAGGGATAGGGAAAAAGAGAGACTTGGGGGAGGAGTTTGTTCGAGAGTGATCAGACTGAATATTAGGTGTTGTTCCTTCAATTTGTGGTGAGCCTCGGTTTAGCAGAGCACGAAGAAATGGACAGACATGCCATTGTGGAAGTGGTGCGTGAAATAAAAATCGTTGGCCACATAGAGGTCCTTGCTGTTTCAGCAGACAGAACAAAGATGCTTGGCGAAGCGATCTCCCAGCCTGTGTCCAGTCTCTCCGATGTAGAGGAGACCACCAGATTCAGTAGCTGGTCCCACAGATTCACAAGTGGAATGTTGCTTCACTTGGAAGGACTGTTTGGGGTCCTGAATGGTGGTGAACAGGGAGGTGGTTTGGGTGCAAGTGGAGCATTTCTTGTGGTCGGTACAGAGGCAGAGAGGGAGGCAGGGTGGGAATGATGGATGGGGAGGAAGAATGGGAGAAAAGGTGAAGAGGAAGGGTGGGAACGAAGGGTGGGGATCCAGGGTGGGGAGGAAGGGTGGTGAGAAAAGGTGAAGAGAAAGGATGGGGAGGAAGGGTGGGGATGCAGGGTGTGGAGGAAGGGTGGGGAGGAATGGTGGGAGGAAGGAGACTCTGGATGATAGGAATGATGGGGATCGTGACTGTGCAGTGAAGGGGAAGTGTAAATAGAGGGAGCAGAATGGGGTTAGAGAAGGAAAAATCATGCTGGAACTGTCAGATACAAAAGCACTGCAGGAGCTGGAATAAGCAGGCAACAGTTGGGGTCAGGATCCTTTCTTAAGTGTGAAAGCGTGGGAGAAGAGCTGAGTACGTAATAGGATACATTTATTTGGCCATTTCCCAGCCCTCCCCACCCCCCAACTATGCTTAACATCCTTCCCTCCCATCCTAGTCTTGAGAAAGGGTCCACACCAAACCGGTAGCTGTCCATTTCTCTCCACGGATGCTGCCTGATCCATCAAGTCCCTTCAGCTTCTCTGCATTTATTTAAAGTTGCAACATCTGCAGTCCAAGTGTTTTTCTGTTCTTCAGGATAAATATTCAGTGGGTGTGGAGAGAGAAAAATAATTAACTTTACAAGATCAGAGCATTTCTGATCAGAGGTCATCATACCGAAACCTTAGCGGTAGGATTATTTAGGTGTCCAGCATGTGAAGATCCCAATTGCAGTGGAAGTCAATGGATGATCCTCTGGTTCCATCAGCACTCCTGTAAAGGACTCAGGAGTTTAGCAAATGGGTCAGAGGAAGAGGCAGTACCTCCAGACAGGAAGACGAGCTTTCATTCAGTACTGAAGGAATGTACTAATTAATTAGCTTTTCCTTGTAAAGCATTGGGTAAGAACTCAGTTAGTTAATAATAAGGCTTGAGCCTGTACAACTAAATCATCAAAAAAATTACAGCAAATATTCACCCTTGTGCCAGGAAAATAAAGCAGTTTGATGCAGAGCATGAGTCACCCTAGGATTTTAATCAGGTAGGAAGAGTGAATGAGAAGCTTAAATGAAGGAGGTTGTCCTACACCGTTCCAAATCAAACACAGAGGTGTTGTCCACACCAACTACTACAAGCTATGTCTCCCCACAGTCATTGCTGCTGAGGTCAGTGTCACATTTGTGGCCCGAAATGTGAAGTTAATGAAACATCAAACACAAGTTTTATCAGGTAAACTTCTCCGAGTCTTTATTCTCCAGTTTCCTTTGTTCTCCTGCTTGTGCTCTTATCTCTCTCTCATACCACGTGACTTCCGGTACATCTCATACATATTCATTATCATGACATCCCTCCTTTAATCAGAAATAAACTTTACCTTCACTTATCAATATCTCTCGGAAACCTACAAACATCGTAACTAATGGTAATACTATAACTCAACTACATAAAATTTACTTCCTACAGCACTCATACATGCACTTTATGATATAAGATTAAAATACTGTCCCAAAGTTCTTATTAAACTATGGCACAAAGTCTTCGTATCGTTTGGGCACTTTCCGGTTTCGTTTCGGCCTGCCTGCGATATTGTCGTTGCTTCTCGGTTGTTCACTCGTAGCGTCGGAAATACTGCTCGCCGCGGCTTCGGGTGTTTCTGGCGCTCTAGTCACTTTATCAGGAGTGCTGGTAACTGCCTCTGGAACATCATCAGGTCTCTCAGTTTCAGCATCTCGTATTGGCCTTTCAACCTCTTCGCTCGATGTATCTCTGGACTGGTACCTTTTTACACCTGATACATTTCTCTTATACAGGACTCCAGTCAGAGACTTGACTGTCACCATACTGCCACTTCTGGATACGACAGTATAGGGTTGATGGTAATAAGGTGTGTCTAGCTTACCACCAGTTTCATGCCTCACTAGAACATTATCTCCTGGCATGATGTCTGAGTACTTGGATCCACGTTTCAAATCTGTGTACAGCTTTGCTGCACCTTTCTTTTCAGCATCGTGGTCCATCAACTCCTGGTCGTCTCGGATTTCCTTTATTTCTGGCATTTTTGTGTGGATTTTTCTCCCAAAAAATGCTTCTGCAGGACTTTTTCCAGTGGTGGCATGAGGCGTTGCTCGATAGACAGCCACATAAGATAGCAATGCTTCTCGCCAATTTTGTCCTTCAGCATGTGCAATCCTCAATTGTTTTTCAATGGACTGATTTTGTCTCTCTACTTCTCCGTTGGCTTGCGGCCATTTCGGAGTTACTTTATGATGGTGGATACCTGTGGTCCTCATGTATTCCGCAAATGTCTCTGAAATGAATTGTGGACCATTGTCAGAGTATAAAGTAACAGGTAATCCATATCTTGTGAATATCTCTGCTAATGCTTGTATTGTTTTTTTCAGTGGTTGTGGACTTCAACACCACGTACTCATAGTATCTGCTGTAGTAATCTATCACTACCATAATTGATTCACCCGTCGGTAAAGGTCCAAGAAAATCAACAGCTATGTTGATCCATGGTCCTGTCGGGAGTTGCGTACACCGGATCGGTTCTGGAGGATTACTCCTACTTGTGATTTGACATCCGTGACAAGTTTTAACAAATTTCTCTGCGTCTTTATCACAACCTGGCCACCATACCTTGGTCCTGAGGTTTTGCTTGGTACCAACAATACCTAGGTGTCCTTCATGCGCTAAGGATATGATCTTCGGTCTCAATCTTTGCGGTATCACCAATCTGCAACCTCTTAATACACACTGTCCGATGCAACAAAGTTCGTCTCTAATGGGAATGTAAGCCTTGTGAGTACACTTGTCCCATTGTCCACTCTGTATGCATTCTCTTACTTCCATGAGTTCTGGATCACGTTCGGATTCTCTCTCGACTTCCTTCGTAGTCACAGCTTTCGGTGTCAACTGAATAGCCACGAAGCGTACAAAGCTCTCTGTTTCTGTTCCCAATTCTGACTTGGATTGTGGACCTCCATCCTTCACCAATCTGGACAGCGGATCTGCAATGTTTGTTTTCCCTGCAATGTGGATTACTTTATATTTGTAGGGTTGTAGTCTGAGTACCCATCTCTCTATTCTGGCACATAGTTTGGATCTAGGTGCATAGATCACCTCTAATGGCTTATGATCTGTGATGAGTTCAAATTCAATGCCGTATAAATATGCATGGAACCTCTCACAGGCCCATACAAGTCCGAGTGCTTCTTTCTCTGTCTGAGAGTATCTTCTTTCCACATCTGATAACGATCTGCTGGCATAGGCAATGATTCTTGGTCCTCCATCATGCATCTGGACCAACACGGCTCCTAAACCAACTGGGCTGGCATCCGCTATGACTTTGGTTGATGCCGCCGGATTGTAATATCCAAGAGTTTTTGCATCTGTCAGGCTTTGCTTCAGCGCTGTGAACGCTTTCTTCTGCTCAGATCCAAAATGAAATGGTACACCTTTCCTGGTTAGTTTCCTTAGTGGTTCTGCCACTGTAGCGAAATTAGGAATGAACTTTGCACAAAAATTGACCAATCCCAGGAAACTCCTCACCTCTGTTGCGTTCTGAGGTGCACGTGCCTCTGCAATAGCTTTCACCTTGGCCTCTGCAGGGTTTAGTCCTTCCCGTGTAAGTTTGTGTCCCATGACACACCGAACTGGCACTTGTTTCCATTCACGGTAAGGCCTGCCTCCTGTAGTCTAGATAGTACACGCCTCAACCATTTGTCATGCTCTTCCTTCGTTGGTGCATGGACTATGATGTCGTCAGAAATGTTGGCAACTCCAGGAATGCCTTGAATCACTCGATGGATTTCATACTGGTAGATCTCCGAAGCTGCATTAATTCCAAATGATAGTCTCTTGTAACGATACAATCCACAGTGAGTCACAAATGTTGTTACATCTCGGGAACCTGGATCCAGCTCTAATTGATGATAGCCCCATTTCAGATCAATTTTTGAGAATAGTTCTTGAAGTATTTCCTCCACTGTTGGTATAGGGTGTCGTTCTCTAATTATAGCTTCATTGGCCATTCTCATGTCAACACATAGTCTTATGTCACCCTTTGGTTTGGGCACAATCACTACGGGACTGACCCATTGTGTCGAATGTTCCACCAGTTCAATAATGTCTTGTTCGATCAATTCTTTAATTTTGGCTTCGACTTTCCCACGAAGTCCAAACGGAGTTCGGCGCATTGGTTGTGCCTTGGGTTTGACCGTTTCATCTACCACTAGCTTCAATTGTCGACCTTTCAGCTTTCCCACTCCTTGGAAGACTGCGGGGAATTCTTGCTTCATATCCTCGTATGACTGAATTGAATTGACACAAGCTCCAATATGAAGTATTGCCAGGTCTTGCGCTGTGCTTCTACTCAGCAATGATTCTCCCCTCTCTTCTATGACCATAAACGCTGCTTCGGTGCACTTATCTCCAGCTTCAACAGTTGCAGTAAAACATCCGATGGTCTGCAATGGCTTGGTTGCTGTGTATGGATACAGTTTCTTGGAACACTTCTTTGAGGTACAGATGATCTTTTTCCTTTTCAACTTCTCCCATAAATGTCGATCAATCACATTACTGTCACTGCCTGAGTCTACAATGACCTGCACTGTCACTCCACCAATGATCACTGGGACCTTCTCATGATGTACTTTATTCAACGTAAATTGGTAACAACTCTGTTCCTCCTGGGTATCATCATTGTCACCGTCTATCTGGCGAATGGTATCTTTCTTTCCAGGATACTTTCCTTTCCCCCAGGCTTTGCCTTTGGAAGTTGCACTCTTCCTCTTCTGGTCTGCATTGGACTTGCTTTTGCACTTCTTTGCAAAGTGGTCCTTACCTGCACACTTTCTGCAAACTTTGCCTTTGGCCGGGCAATATGGGTCTTTTCCAAAGTGACCTCGGTTTCCACATCAATAACACTCCACGTCCTGTGTCGACGTATATCTTGGCTGGTTATGGCGATGTGAGAGCCTCTTAATTTGCTGGCTTGAGTTGTCTTTCAGGGTCATGGTATGAAATTGCCCTTCAACAGCCTCTAATGCAGCAGCAATGGCTAAAGCATCGGTGAGTTCCAACTCACTCCCTCTTTCCAGTAGACGTCTTCTGAGTTTATTTGATCTGCAGTGCTGTACAACTTGATCCAATAATTGGTTGTCCAAATCAGCTGGCATGTAATTGCATCCAACAGCCAGCTGGCGTAGTCTCGTCACGTACTGAGCAATTGTCTGGCCATCTTCTTGTCTCGTTCTCCGAAACAAATGGTGTTGAAATGTAGCATTCGGTGTCACTACATAGTGTGCATTTAATGGATCTACCGCTTTCCGGTATTCATCCTTTCTTCCAGTATTCAAAAGTGTCTTAAATGTTTCCCGAACTGTGGGACCAGCAGTGAAAAGAAGTAACGCCCCTCTCTGCGCTTCTTGTTCAACTGTACCGGTATCTAGAAATAGGCCACGACTGTCGGCGTAGGATTCAAATTCTTCCAGCCATGCCTTCCACTTCACACTTACAGTGCTTGCATCACCCGTTGGGTCAAAATGAGCAATTCCACTATGTGTTAGAAAGTCACCGTCTGCCCCAGTCATGAGGAAATATTCCAGCCCCAAAAGTACTGAGTCAAAGAGAAAATTCTTATTACCTTGAAGTTCTCTGTAATCCATTGTGCTTTGCACGCGTGGGTTCGAATCCCATCCTCGTCGCCAATGTCACATTTGTGGCCCGAAATGTGAAGTTAATGAAACATCAAACACAAGTTTTATCAGGTAAACTTCTCCGAGTCTTTATTCTCCAGTTTCCTTTGTTCTCCTGCTTGTGCTCTTATCTCTCTCTCATACCACGTGACTTCCGGTACATCTCATACATATTCATTATCATGACAGTCAGGGTGATCTTTCAGCGGGTGAAACCCCAGACAGTGATGAGCCCAGAGTTCAGTACATGTTCTGAGACAGCACAATCAGCTGGGTGACTTGGGTCACTGTCCCCACCAGCTTCCTGACCACCGTCACCCCAGTACTGAAGAAGAGCACAGTGATGGTTCTTTGTGACTCCCTACCAGTGGCTCAAACATCCACCGTCTCTGATAGGCTGGTAACAGTTCACACCAACTGTTGTCAGCATTGACCCCCTTCAATCTGCCCACTGGCCAAACAGATATATGGCAGATGCTCTCTCCCTGGTTCTTCATTCAGCCCTAAAACACCCGAACATCCAGGACACCAATGTCAGATCACTGCCTTAATTCCTACAATCTCAGCAGAGTCAGAATACAAAAGCATCTCTTTAGAACAGAGTTTAGGAGAAGTTTCTTCAGCCAGAGGGTGGTGAATCTGTGGAATTCACTGCCACAGACAGTTGTGGAGGCCAAGTCATTTGGTTCTTGATTAGTAAGAGGGTCAAAGGTTGAGAGGGAAAAGTTCATCAGTCACGATTCAAATGGGAGAACAGATTCAATGGGCCGAATGGCCTAGTTCTGCTTCTAAGCCCAATGGGATTCTGGTCTCTTCTCCAAGTCTCAATGAATGGGGCCTGTGAATTGTCACCTAGTGTTGGGGCCCTCTTACCAAGTCTCATGGTCTGATGGCTAAAAGGGGGTTTCCATCAATGTAATGAAAAAAAAAGCCCAACAATCCTTGACAAACTTCAATACAACATTACCCAGGTGATCCATTTGTCAGTGACATTTGCTGAGGAGTAGAGGGGATCCCAGGAGAAGCCTCTTGCCCCACCTGCTGGATCAGAGGCAAGGGCTTTGCCAACAATTTGAAGAACAGTTTTATTTGATGCAGGAGCCCAGTGTCTAAGGCTCAGCAACATCCTGGAGTGGCCTGGTAGAAAGCTGTGACAACAGACCAGACATCAGCAGCGAGGGTGTGGTTTATCTTCTTTCTGCCATTTCCTTACCTCCCAACCAACTCTTACCACAACAGGTGCGGGGATCCAAACAAGATCGGCAATGAAAGACATCACTGTATCTGGAGCAGCCTCCTTCACATCACCAAGGAAGCTCAGATATAAGGAAAGGAGACATGACTGGCTAAGCTTTGAGCATCTATAGGAATTAAAGGATAGCCAATATCTCAGGCCTAAGCCCTTTGTCTGAATATAAAAGATGGAGGTAGGGAAAGGGGGAGGAGGAAAGGGGGAGGAGGAAAGGAGAGGATAGACCCTGTGTGATCTGGTAAGTTTCTCAAGCATTTTGTGTATTGCAGTTGACCCCAGAATCTGCAGACTTTCTTGTTTAAGAGCACTCTAGTTTGTCTGGGGAGGTTGGGAAGGGCTCAGGTCCGAAACGTCGGTAATATATCTTTACCTCCTATGGACGCTACAAGACTGGCTGAGTTCCTCCAGCATTTCTGTGTGTCTTTAGTAGATTTGCATAAGTTGGCACATCATGCACTGAAGGGCCTATACAGTGCTGAATTGTTCTATGTCCTTTGTGAAGAGATACTGTTTAATTATTGACAGAATTTTTTTGGGCATTTATCATCTCCCAACTGAATGTAAGTGCCATGTCAAGAGAAAGTACAAAGTTTGAGGATGGCTGGAATGCAGGAATCAGAGGGTTTTGGTTCTCAGCCAACTCTGAACCAACTTTTCCTGGTGAAAGTGCAGGAAGCCATTACCTTTCTTATGGCATATTACAAAATATCCTCCAGACGAAGCCACTGCTGTAAATGCTGGGAATGTACACTTCAATTTATCACAGCCCAATATGGCACAGCAAGGACCCACACAAATGACAAGGTCATTTGGCTTCCTGTGGGACAAACTTTAACCAGAACATTGGGAAGAACTCAGTACAGGTTGCAAAGGCTGGAATTCTGAAATAAGAAGCAGAACATGTGAAAAATCTTTGACCTGAAACATTAACTTTCTTCCTCTCTCCGCAGATGCTGCCTGGCCTACTGAATATTGCCAGCATTTGCTGTTATTTTACACCACGAAATGGGGTGTGTCCACCTGAGAGTCTGATACCTCTTCCGAAGTGTGTGGATGGCAGTGATGCTGCATTTCCTCAGAACTGCGCTCAAATATGAAGTGATCTCTGATGGGGGAGGGGAACAGTGGGGGAGGGGTTGGTGGGGGCTCTTCACAATCACTGCTCACAGATGACTGACATTGTCATCACGTCTCCTCACGTCATATAGCACAGAAACAAGTCCATGGTCCCAACATGCCAATGCCCACCATTTGATCTTAACTGGATTAAACCCACTAAGGCATCATGATTGTAGGTTTCTCTGCCTTGGTGATTCTAGTACTTGTCTTCTTAAAAGCCTTCTTAACCTCCTCCCTCTCACCTTAAACACATGACCATTTGTTTTGAACGTACCCTCCAGGGGAGAAAAGATTTTGACCATCTCCCCTCTCTATGCCACTCATAATTTTGGACCTCTATCAGGTCATTCTGCACTCCAGGGGAATTACAAATCCCTTCCAATCTCTCCTTATGACTGAACATCTCCATCCCAGGCAACATCGTGGTGAAAACGCTCCACTGGAGGAACTCAGCAATGGGAGAAAAAGAACAGTCACCATTTTGAGCCAGAGCTCTTCATTAAAACTGATGGTTCAGCCATCCCTTTTCTTCCCACAGATGCTGCTCAGCTATTGTGTTGAGAAAGAGTATCAGGTTTGGTCAGTTCATAGAGAGACATGCAGTGGTGCAGTGCTGCCAGAGCTCACCGGAGCGCCGCTCCGGAACCTCTGTAAAAATAAAAGACAAAATAAACAAGTGGGGAATTTAATAGGAGCTGTGTATTAAATACAGGGATGTTGGGGTGGGGGATGGAGGGGGGGTGGTGGCTGGCAGGAGAGGAAAAATACCACTAATAACGTTAGGATTTTTGATCATTTTTAGTGAAATCCTGGAGCTGTGACTGTGTTTTAGGTATTTGTGAAACTCTATCTCGCTTGAGCTGTTGTCCTAGAAAGCTGGGAAATACATGAATGTGAGCATTTTCCCACTCTTTCCATTGGGTACCACTGGATTCCAGGTAGGCGTTATATTAAGCAAGGAATGAATATCGAAACCCAAGGTTAAAAGTCAAAAATAATGAAAGAAAAATTCACTGTTCGCTTATCTTCAGTCTGATTTTGATGAAATATTCAAGGTAATCATCTAAAATCCTCTTATACACCTGGATAAATTTACTCTTTTTTTAGCAAGCCAGATGGGGAAAAAAAATTTCTAGGCTATAAGCTAGTTTTACATCATTTTGAATAACATTAATAGCAGATCAAGCCTTCTTAACCTCCTCCCTCTCACCTTAAACACATGACCATTTGTTTTGAATGTACCCTCCAGGGGAGAAAAGATTTTGACCATCTCCCCTCTCTATGCCACTCATAATTTTGGACCTCTGTCAGGTCATGCCTCTGCATTCTGCACCCCAGGGGAATTACAAATCCCCTCCAATCCCTTGGCCGAGCTCCACCAACTAGAGTTGATTGAAAAGAGGCTCTTTTTACCTTTGTGTTGACAGGAAAAAGAGTAATTAGTGAGGCAATGAACAAGATGAAATAAACCTCCTCTGTTAATATTTGTCTCTTCCAAAGTACGATTTTTTTATTTGTATAGATACAATAATAATTTATATAAAGATTCAAACTTCTTTAATGTTCTACATATTTAAAGACTAAACAGGATTTGTATTGGTCTAAATCATGTAATACCCGACACATGTGAGGACATTGCATCGACGCCCACAGGTACACTTCCTGTTCAACTATTTCTGCGAGACAAACAGAGTTGCCAACCTATGGTTTTTGATAATAATATTCAGCAATATTCATGGCTTTAGTAATAGTTCATTAGACGTTCTTTTCTCATATTCGATTACTTGGTTCCAATTTAGGTGGCTAAATGTGCAAAAAATGTGTTTGCTTTATTTCTCTTATTTTTATACATACTCAGGAACACTGCTAAGTGCTGCGGACCCTGCTGTCTGCTCTGACTAGGTCACATTAGTAAGGCTACATCTGTGGTGGCTGGTGTCCGTGGATTACTCACTAATACAAAAGTACATTTTTCTCACTAACAACCAAAGCAAATAATGTTAACTTCTTTGTTTCGTAAACAAGCTGAGGAGTGTTTCAAGAATAACATACAAGAGACTGATAGTGACAAAAGCTGTTTCGCTTGCCTCTAGTTCAAATTTTCTAACTGGGTCCTAATGCGGTTCTGAAAGTAATCGTGCTTCGAAGTCAGGTATGTACTCCTGTTTAGGTGTTTGGACTGAAGAAATGTGAAAGAAAAAGAAGGAAACTTATCCCTGGTTAGACCTTAAGAGTGTGCAGTATGTGCAATATTATAAGAAATCTGACACTTTTCACTTCTAGGGATTCGAGGCTCTCAAATGAATAGCAGATGTACCAAGTATCCTGTAATGGAGCCGGTCAAAGTACACGCTTGAGGTCTCTCAGAAAAATAATTGTTGATTGCAAACTATCAAAAGCTCACTCTGCTGCTCTACATGTTGAAAATAGAGCCAGTGAAGATGCTCTTGGAAAATTATGTGACACCGTGAGCTTTGCATCTAAAGGCAACTTATTCATTGTTTCCTTCTGCATATTATTTAGCTCAGAATGAAAGACGATACTTTGATCACTTTGGCTTACTGGAACTTCAAATCAAAAATGGTATTGACATTGGAATTGGACTGCATTCCCACATTAGTGCTACAGAGATAATTAATCACGTAGCAATTAATATAAAAAAGAAAATTTGCCAGCATATCAAGCAGATAAATGCAAAATTTCTGTTCTCGTCGATGAATCAACAAGCCTGAGCATTAAGAGCACCCTAATAGTTTATTTGAAATGTGAAAGTGATAAGGAAGGTGATCCCCATTTAATGCTTTTAGATCTAATTGATCAGAAGCTGTAACTATTGCTCACCATCTATTAAACTGTGGGTTTGATGACTCTTACATGAAACAGAACCTTGTAGCAATTGCTAGTGATGGGGCGAGCATAATGCTTGGTGTCAAATCTGGTGTTGCTACGATTCTCAAGGAACATTACCCAGATGTGATAATTCGACACTGTCTTAATCACAGATGAGAGAAGTTCATGGAATTAATCATTTTCAATCATTTATGGACAAATCATACTCTGATAACTGTAGATCATCTCTAAATCAAAAGGAAATGTCTGGATGTGCCTCTCAAGTAGAACAACAAATTTGCAAAATAGGCCATGTGCTGAGCACCAGGTGGGTAGCGAGGTCGTTTCGAACAGTTTCAGCAGTGTGGCAACATTATGAAGCACTGTACTTTCTTTGTGAAAAAGCAATGAAGGATGAAACAAGATCTGGGAGTGACAGAAAAACCTATTAAGATCTGTTGAAAAGACTCTTCAGAACAGTTTCTATTAGACTTAGCTCCAATGTATGACACATTGCATGAACTTGTTTACTGTCAGAGTGTTTACAGAAACAAGAAGTCTAGAAGCTCAAGAGGCAGTTGAAAGGGGGAAGTTTGGAGAAATCACCTTATGAAGCAACAATAAAATTGTCTCCATTGATTACCTACAGTTTCTTACTAGTCTTATAAACTATTTGCTGCACCATATTTTCATGACAATATCTTTGAAAAGTTCTCAAACTTCTGAACTTCAAAGTATGTATAAATCCTGGCTTAAATGAAATGTTTGTCCTTGATAAAAGCAACTGGCCCGCTGAAATATCGCCTAGTTATGGAGAAGCTGCAACAACATCTCTCTGTAAGAGGTTTAAACTTTCTTCCTCCTCTGTAATAACTGCCTTCAGAGATGATGTGGAGAATCATGGATGCTGCATCCCCCAAAATTTACATCCATAACTGAGCTGTTCCTGAGTGTGAGAGGGGATTCAGTCACATGAATTTGATAACAACAACATGCTCAAGAATTCTCAAATATCATGTATCAGCCCTTATGTTTGTTAAACTACACAGCTCAGTGGAATCCTGAGCCATCTGCCACATCATGGCTGCGGCACCAGCAGATGACACCAGGACAAGAGTTGCTTCAGACCCCCACGAGCATTTTACACCTGACCCTTTGTGGAAGTTATTGTGAAACTTCTCATTGGTGGTATTTGGTAAGTCAGTAATTAGTTTTAAATTGGTAAAATACATGATTGCTTTCTTTTTCTTGTTGATAATTATATTTTATGATAATTAGTACAACCATGCAATACTTTGTCATACTATTAAATTAAGTATTATCTGTTTTATTGTACCAGTTATACACTGAAATGCAGTGAAAGGCTATAATCTTGTTAATGTATTAACTATCACTATATTTTTGTGGAGCTCTGGAATTCATATATTTCTTTCATCTTGGTTTAGTGCTTAACATTATAATATACATATTACACCCAATTTGTATACCTGCTCATTTCATGTACTGGGCAACTTCTTTGCCCCATTCATATAATGAGCAGATTAGGTGTGACATATATAGAGAGAGGATGTAAGAAATGGCACCTAAAATATTAGCACTGTTCCCCTGGATACAAGGGCTATAATCACACATAACCTTTATTAACACACAACAATTTATAGAACAGCGTGGGAAAATCGTAACAGGAATAAAACACGCATGGCACAATTTATAAAAGAGCATAGGAAAATCATGATGGGAAGCAAAGAGGAGAATATTAAACAGAACACAATTACTAGTTCACACACGATACGCAGGGGTTGTTCACACCCTCCCAGTCCCCGATCATTGGGAGGCAGCTCTATAACACAGTATACGCAGGGGTGTACACACACTCCCAGACTCCTGATCATTGAGAGCGGCAGCTCTACCACAAGCATTGATCAGTATAGTTATTTGATCTATAGCAATACTAAGGCTCATCTTCAGTGCACTGCACGTCTTGTCCCCAACCCTTCCAAGTGACGTCCACGGTAGCTTCCTGGCATGGATCAGTGCCTGGGGCTCAGACCATGAGGCAGAGAGAGCAAAATGTGGTCTGTGCTAGTGCTAAAGTGATGCTGAATGATTTGAATTAGCCAACTGCAAGATGTACACTAATTAGTGGCCGGAGTCCAACCTTGACTGACAGGTGACGTGGCTTCCAAATAAGTTTCAGACAGGGAGGACACGTGACCACCACAATATACATATTCCAGGCAGGCAGGGAGGGAGGCCATGCTTCCTCCACAAACAACATTGACCCACTGAGTTCCTCCAGCAAAGCGTTTGCTGCTCCTTATTCCAGCATCTGCAGTTTCTCGTGTGTCTCCAACATCCTGGTGAGACCCCTCTGCACCCTCTCCAGCATAATCACATCTTTCATTTACTGGGGCATCCAGAGCTGGACCGGGAAGTTTCAAACATTACAGGGAATTGTTCAAGAATCATTCTTCTCCCACCATTTTGCTCCATATAGATTGTCACCCTGAGATGGGTGACTTGCTGAGTCACAGCCTAGTTCCAGTCATTTACTCACTATCTGGGAGTGAGCACTCTGCCATCACAAGAGAGTGCACAACTTGAGGCCTGGCTTTCTATCCAGTTCACACACACTGGAGCATAGGCTTCATATATTTCACTATCGAAAAACATAGGAACAGGAGAAAACTATCCCATGTGGTCGGAAAACCTAGTCAAAGGGACACTTGGTCGTTGGTCAGAACCTAATCACTTAGCCATTGGTTAGCACCCAATCACTTGCTCATTGGTCAACCCAATCACTGGGTCATTGGTCAGTTCCCAATGAAAGAAATACTTGGGTATTGGTCAGTGCATTCATCACTGCCCTCAAATGAGGGATTGAATGAACAGGTGACCCAGTCCTGGGTTATTTGTTGGAGCTAGTGGAAGTAACTTGTACTAACATCATCCACACAACAAGGAAATGAATGATGGGGACACAGGAGCGATGTGTAATGAAAGGTGTTGACCTGAAGCATTGACTATTCCTTTTCTCTCGCTGATGCTGATCGGCCTGTTGAGTTCCTCCAATAGATTGTGTATTGTTTGAAATGAATAATAGAATTCTTCATTCAGGTTGAGCTTACAAAGAAACAGCAATATAGAAATTCTACACCTTCAAGCATCGCAACCATTCTTTCAGAGTTGGCTTGAGCCCTTTGGTTTAGCTCAGAGTTGTTTTCTATGGTCTTTTTGTTAGTGGTTGGCAAAATTGTCCAGTGTTTGCTTATTTTTCAGAAAATAGGGCACTATGTGGTCTCCCAACTGGTTTCCCGAGGCTGGGGGGAGGGGGAGTCATGGGGCAGCCCTATGATTACTGATATTCCTACTCAGGTGCCAGTGGGAGATGACATTCGATCTAAGTAATCAGGGTGCCCAGAAAGATAGAATCCCTGCAAGACGAGTGTTGGGAACTGCAACCTTTCCTTGAAGTCTCTGGATGGTAGCTACATCAAACCACTTGTGATAACCACAACCTACTGATTCCTCAGATGAGATTCTCATTCTCGATCAAGTGATTGTGAAATCGGTGTGGTTTTTACCCTCTTTGCACAGGGACCTTTGCACTCCAATTGTGCGCCACTGAGCAGTTGATCAGATAAACCAATGGGATTGACCACTGTCTCTCGTACACTTTGACAGATTCTCCCTTGTCGACATTTATTGTTTACATGGAGAGAAATAAAATCAATTATGCAGCTGAACCTCAGGACTGTATTTGTGCTTCTGCCAGTTACATCAAAAAATGCACATCCTGGGTGACACAGTGGTGCAGTGGCAGAGCCATCACCTCACAGCATTGGTGACCACAGTTCAATCCTGACATCAGGCACTACCTCTGTGGAGTTTGCACTTTCTCCATGAATCCCAAGTGCTCCAGATTCCTCCCATATTCCAAAATGTGCATGTCATTACGTTATTTGGCTTTTGTAACTTTAGAACAAAACATGGAACATTCCAGCAAAGTCAAGTTTCTTCAGCCCATAATGTTGTGCTGACCTACATAGACCTACTCCACAACAATCAAAATCTTCCCTCCCTCACACCCATAACCCTTTATTTTTCTTATATCTATGTGCCTGAGAGTCTTTTTTAATATCCCTATTGTACCAGCCTCTGCCACCACCCCAGCAATCCATTCCTGGCCCCCACCTCTTTCTGTGCAAAAACCTTAACTCTTACACCTCCCCTAAACATTCCCCCACTCACCTTGAACAGATGTCTCTGGTATTTGTCACTGTCACCTCAGGAAATAGATGCTGGCTGCCCCCACATCCTCTTCCTGGGAAGTTGGTACCTGATGTCTATCATCAGGGCCTGGCAGGGAGATGGCAGTATTCACCTTTGGAACAGAAAATCAAAAAATTGCAGGTGCTGGAAATAAAATAGAGAACATGGGAGACTCTCAGCTGATTAGTCTTTGGCGAGAGAAGCAGAGTTAACACTTCAAGTCAAAGACCCCCATGTCCCTCGACAACTCTACAGGTGCACCTTTGAGAGAAGGCTTACTGAATGCACCACAGTGTGGGATGGGAGCTGCTTTGCTCAAGTTCAGAAGAAGTCGCAGTATGTGGTGAATGCAGCATAGAATATCATGTGAATTTCCATCCCCTCCATGGACTCCAACTACATTTCCCATTAATTGGGAAAGGCAACCAGCACACTAAAGGACCCATTGCTCTCATTTCCTTTGTCCCATTTGGGAGTGTGAAATCACACCAACAGGGTCAAAGACAGTTTCTTCCTTGCAGCCATCAGGCTTCTGAATGAATCCCATAACAGTGTTCTCAAGCTGTCCTTGCTTGGTGTTAATTGATCTTGCTTTCTACAGGTTTTATAATCCGACACTCTGTTAATATTGTGGTACAAATGTTGGTGATAATCTCTTTGTCTTCTTGCAGAAGAACCCTTCTCACTGTACTAGCAATCTTGTAAACTTAAACACGAACCCTTAATGAGAAACATTAGATCTGTTTCTCTCTCCACGGAAGCTGCCTGAGTAGTTGAGTGTTCATCCAGAATTGGAACGGTTTTGCTGGTGGGATTGACAGATGGAACTGAAGATCTATTTCATGGAATATTAAGTCTCCTTCTGAATCATTGCATTAGCCAGAGGGCCACATCATCAGACCACATCCTGGGATAACACCTAATGCACAATGGCTGTGTCCTCTGAATGACTCGGAAGCATCTTCTGCAATTATTCAGTTAACATGAAGTGAGCGAGTTCGGACTCATCCATAAACAGCTTGACACAAAATGATGAATGAAGCATCAGGTGTCATAACTATAAACTATGGAAGGCAATTTTACCTCCATTACAGTCATATAGCACAGAACAGGCCCTTTGGCTCACCTGCCCATGCTGACCACGTTGACATTGTGGTCTCATTTGCCTGCATTTGGTCCATATTCTATTAAACTTCTGAGGTCCAAATGTCTTCTGAATGTTGTAATTTTTCTTGTTTCTACAGCTTCCCCCAGCACTTCATTTTGGGTATGGACCTCACTCTAAGTGAAAAATACTGTAATTACTCATTGAAATTATATTGTTATTAAACTTTATTTATTTGAAGAATCATTAATAGTAATTCAGAATACATTCCATAAAGAGAATTTTATATGCATATATATATTAAAAACAATTAAAAAAACAAAAAATTAAATCAAATCCACACCCCATCAGCCAGCTCTCTTAAGGAAAGTTAAAAATAAAAATATATAAACAAAAACTAAAAGTATATCATAAATCAAAATATATCTAAATGCATAGATTCCAAATATGGTAATCACTTATTAACAAATAAAGAATAATTGTCAAGTAGATTATATGTAATTTTTTCCATAACAATACAAGCTTTCAAATCATTATGCCATCGCATTATATTAATCACTATATTATCTTTCCATGTACTTGCTACACATTTTCGAGCTATAGACAATGCTAAATATATAAATGCAATTTGAAATTTATCCAACCCTAATCCCTTTAAAGGAATCATATAGCCCATTAAAAAAGTAGATGGATCTAATGGTAACTTAAAGTTATATAATTTTTCCAAAATTAACTTAATTTCATCCCAGAATGGTTGTACATGCACACAAGACCAAATAGCATGTAAAAAAGTTCCAGAACATACACCACATCTAAAACAAGAATCCGAATTACTAAAACCATATTTTTTCAATTTCTCTGGGGTTTAATACCATTGATGTAGAAAATTATAATTAACCATTCCATACCGCACATTCGTCAATTTTGTAACACTGTCATGACACATATCCGCCCAGTAGTCTTCAGGAAAAACAAAAGCTAAATCATTTTTCCATTTAAGCTTAGACTACTCCCATTCCAGCTTATCTATATTGTCTTATAATACTTGGTGCATAACAGAAATATTACCCCTTTTTGGTATAGAAGAAATCAAAGACTCGAATTCCGTCAATACAGGTAAAATCATCTCTCTACCATACATATTTTTCACCAAAGCTCGAAGTTGATAATAAACAAATAAAGAATTTTCAGCAATATCAAAACGCTCTTTCAATTGATTAAAAGAAAGAAACTGTCCTTCTACAAAACAATCCTGTCATGTTTTTACACCCTTAGAATCCCAATTCTTTAAATGACTATTAAACATTGAAAAAGAAATAAGCTGATTAATATATAATGGAGTTAAAATTGACAATTTACCTTTTGATCCCAAAATCTTATTTTTTTTAGTCCATAGTTTTAATAGATGTTTTAATATCAGCATACTATATTCCCTCAACAAATTTACATTCCTTCGAAATATAAATTGATACACCTTGACTTCAGAACTACAACCCATCTCAACTTTAGCCCAACTCGAGGGGTGGTCTAAATCCATCAGTCTACTAATAAATTTCAACTGAGCTGCTTCATAATAATTTTGAAAATGAGGTAATTGAAGCCCACCTAACGCATACTTCCAAATAAATTTATATAATGCTACCTGTGGTAGTTTACCTTTCCATAAAAATTATCTCATAATTTTATTTAAATCCTGAAAGAAACTCTTTGAAAGAGAACATGGTATTGACTGAAATAAATATTGAATACGAGAAAAAATATTCATCTTAATACAGTTAACTCGACCAATTAAAGTTAACGGAAGATCCTTCCACTTAATTAAATCTACTTTAATCTTTTTAAATAATGGAACATAATTTAACTTGTATAAAGATTGATATTCAGTGTTTACAATTATTCCTAAATATTTAATTTTATCAGACCATTTCAGTTTTATAATATTTTTATACTCTGAATAATCTCCTTCTCTGACTGGCAAAATTTCACTCTTGTCCCAGTTAACTTTATATCCAGATAATGTTCCATATTGTAATAAACATTCCCGCAAATGTGGCAATGATTGTTCTGGGTTTGTTAAATATATCAAAACATCATCTGCAAATAAATTAATCTTATACTCTTCATCCATAACTCTCATCTCTCTTATCTGTTCATTCTGCCTTATTGTTTGAGCTAATGGTTCAATAGGCAATGAAAACAGAGCTGGTGACAATGGACAACCTCGTCGAGTTGAATGCGTCAATTTAAACGATGATGAAACTTGACCATTTGTCACCACCCTAGAAGTCGGGTTCGTATATAAAGTTTTAACCCGACCAATAAAAAAGGGCCAAATTTAAACTTCTCCATTACTTTAAATAAAAAAATCCCATTCGACCCTATCAAAGGCTTTTTCCACGTCAAGCGCAACCACCATTGGATGGTTGGGCTGCTGTCGATATGCATTAACCAAACTAATCAATCGAAGAATATTATCTGAAGCATTTCTATTTTTAATAAAACCTGTTTGATCAACATGTATCAATCTAAGTAAAAACTTAGGAAGTCGATTTGCTAACACTTTTGCTATAATTTTATAATCAACATTCAATAAAGAAATAGGTCTATACGAAGACACTTTCAATGGGTCTTTATCTTTTTTCGGGATTACAGTAATTAAAGCACTAGAGCAAGATTCTGGTAACTCATGCCGTTCAGTCACTTGTTGTAATACCTCCTCAAACACTGAAGATAAATCTTCATAAAAAGTTTTATAAAATTCCACCGAAAACCCGTCATCACCTGGTGACTTCCCATTGGGCATTTCCAACATAGCCGCCTTAATCTCTAATTCTGTAAACGGAGCTTCCAGATCCATAACATCCTCCTCTTCTAATACAATAATGTTAAGAATCAATAGAACCACTATCCTGTTTCCCCTCAAAAGTATATATTTTTTTATAAAATGAATAAAACTGGTCATTAATTTCCTGAGGTTTATAGGTAACTGTTGAATTCTTTTTTACAGCATTAATAATCTGTGAAACCTGTTCCTTCTTTAACTGCCATGCAACTACCTTATGTGCCCTCTCACCCAACTCATAATAATGCTGCTTAGATCGATTAATTAAACATTCAAATTGATAAGTCTGCAACTTATTATAATGCAATTTCAATTTAGTCAAAGCCACTTTTTTATCTTCTGTCACTTCCTTCTGAAATTCCTTCTCCAATTCATCAATTTGCTTTTCTAATTCTAAACTTTCTGCCATATACTGCTTCTTAACTTTAGTGGTATAGCTAATAATCTGTCCTCTTAAATAAGCTTTTAATGCATCCCATAACACAAAACGACTTTCTACTGAATTAGCATTTTCAGACAAAAAAAGTAACCAGTTCTTTAACAAAGATAACGAACTCTGGTTTTTTCAACAACATTGTGTTAAATCTCCATGTATAAGATGAACGTACCACTTCTGAACTTACATAAGAAAACAAAAGAATGATCTGATATAACCCTGCTTTTATATTCTGCCTGTAATTCCCTTCCTCGTAAATGTGCCAATACTAAAAAAAACCTATTCAAGAAAATGAATCATGTCGAGACGAGTAAAAAGAAAAATCCTTCTCTGTAGGGTTAACCCTTCTCCAAATATCCACCAAATTTAAATCCTTCATCAAGGCCCCAATTTGTATCGCCATCTTTGATTTCTTTATACTTTTTGGGGATCTATCCAACAAAGGATCAAAGACACAATTAAAATCTCCCCCAACAAAAATATTTTCATGAGCTTGATTTAATAACAAAAAGCATCTGAAATAAAACACTCATCACCCACGTTAGGTGCATGAACATTAAGCAAAGTCCAAGATTCAGTAAAAATTTTACAATTCACCTTTAAAACTCTTCCAGCATTCCCTTCCATAGTTTGCAACTCAAAAGACAAAGTCTTGTGAATTAGAATTGCTACAACCCTTGCCTTAGAATTAAATGAAGAAGAAAACACGTCCAAACCAATCTCTCTTCAACTTCAAATGTTCTTTTTCAGTCAAATGTGTTTCTTGTAAAAAGACAAAGTCAATTTTCATTTTCTTGATATAAGCCAAAACTCGCTTTCGCTTAATCAGATTATTTAACCCCTGAACATTAAAAGTTGCAAATTTCAAATTAGACATCCTTACAAACTAACACTTACTACAAAATATCGCTCCCCTTTCTAGTAAGTTAAAACCACTCTCCCTCCCCTAAATATTTTTTTAAAGAAAGTATATATGTAAAAAAATTTAATTATCCCCCCCAAAAAAAACTACCAAAAGGGAGTAAAGCCCTAAAAAACTGGGAGTGGTAAACCCCACTAGTAGCAGATGACTATCAAAGATTTTAGTGCTATCCACCCCAACCCCCCCATCCCCAGCCAGAAATACATCGTTCACATCAATACAATCCAGTACTGTAAATATATTCAACCCAATGACTCCATTCCACTTGTGAATCTGTGGGACCATCTACTGAATCTGGTGGTCTCCTCTACATCGGAGAGATTGGACACAGGCTGGGAGATCGTTTCGCCAAGCATCTTTGTTCTGTCTGCTGAAACAGCAAGGACCTCTCTATGGCCAACGATCTTTATTCCACACACCATTTCTGTCCATGTCAATAAGACTATGTTAAAACCTCTTTCTTTCCATTTTTTCCATTTTTCCCATTCTGCTCATTTCCATTTGCCCTCTTTTTAGGCGACAGTGTCCTCGTAAATTCCGGTAATGAATTAGCAAAAATTAATGCATCATGATCATTCTCAAAAAATTGAGATTGAAAGTTACCATAAAAGACCTGTAATGCAGCAGGATATTAAAAAGCAAATTTATAACCCTTCTGCCACAGTACTTCTTTAGCCGAATTAAATTTCCGTCATCGCCTAATAATTTCTTGACTCAAATCTGCGTTAAAAAATACTCTGTTATTTTGAATAATCATTGGAGATTGACTTTGTTGTGCCTTCTGTACCGCCAACCGTAATATCATTTCTCTGTCTTGATAGTTCAGGCACCGAACTAAGACCGCTCATGGTGGTTGTCCCGGTAACAGTTTCTTTCATAATGCTCTATGTGCCCTCTCCATTACTAAACCTTCCGAATAAAACTCTTTGCCCAACACCTCAGGAATCTAACTCTTGAAAATTTTTATTGGATCAGACCCTTCAATGTCTTCTGGAAGACCCACAATTTTCACATTGTTTCTCCAACTTTGATTTTCCAATGAATCAATTTTTTTCAGTAAGTCTTTCTTCTGTGAGAATTGTAGCTGACTGTAAGGCCCCAATCATGTTTCAGTAATGACAATATTTGTTCTTTTTAGTTCATGATATGAAGCAGTGCAAAAGACAACCCTTCAGATCTAACTTTTTATCTGTTGTATAAATTGTATTAAATTTCAGCATAAAATAATGAAGCTGAAACCAAGTTGTGGGTGCTGTCATTACATCATGCAGGGGGGGGGGGTGGGGGTATGGAATGAACTTCTGGCAGTGGTGGTAGAAGCGAATTGATGTTACTATTCAAGGAAAGGTTGAATAGGTAAATGGACGGGAGAGGATTGGAGGGTTATGGGCCCAATGCGGGACAGTGGGACTAGGTGGAAGAAGATGTTCGGCATGGACTAGTAGGGCCAAACTGGCCTGTTTCTGTGCTGTAAATGGTTATATGGTTATATGGATTCCCCAATCCACAAACGAATCTTCCACTTTCTCTATTTTTTCCTTGTTACGTTCAACTTGAATTTTACGTTCAAAAAAAGCTGTTTCAATTTTCTTGCACAGTATCCACTGATTTAATACATTTACTGACATCCCTCTTAACTGTAGATATATCTTCAGACATATTAGATATTTTAGTTGTCACATCCAAAATCCTTGAGTCATTTGTTTAAACAATTGATAGGCAATCCCTTCCAAGACTGTGCAGACAGACTCCATTCCAGATTCCAGTTCCACATTTTGAGGCCTATCTTCTCTAGACTCCACCTCCAATTGTTCCGTGAACTGCTTGTTAAAGTTAAGTCTTCCTTTTGTTCCAATGTCGTTGGGCCCTTCCCGGTGCAGCTGCGGGTCTGCACACTCGACGGCGGTGTCCTGACCACATCAGGACGCCGCCGCTCGGGCCCCCGCCACAGCCCACACACAGTCCAGTAGCTGACAGACCCTTGAAGCACCGCGCATGCCCAGCAAGGCCAGGGAATGCACAGAGGCAGCTTCCGACGCCATTCTGTGCATTCCCGGCTCACCTTCTCTCAGCCGGGTTGCCCGCACGTCTGACATCGCGAAAACGCGAATCATTTCCAGCCGAGCTCATTACCATGCTGGTGCCATCTTGTGGAGATAAGGTCGGCACCGGTGTAATACTCTGCCTGGCAGGAGTTCTCTGTGCCTTGGAGGTTCCAAATGACAATTCCATGGCTTCAGCTGAACAGGTAGGCCTCAATTCTTCAGCACTTTTAAAAGGTAATTTCTTCTGTAATTGAGCTTTTGTTTTTTTAACATTAGTTGCCATTATGACCCACTAATGTTCCCAAAAATAAAGATACAACTTTTAATCACTTAGATAAACTTTAAAGACAGGTGCTTAAAAAACTGGCTGAGGAGGGGTGGGATCGCACGTCTGCCTTCTACGCCATCATGCCATGCCCCCCTTTGAAATTATATTGTATCAACATTTTTAAGAGTTGAATTAAAGCAGGGAACGCGAACATGATTTGCTAATGGTCAGGGCCCCGTGATGAAGACTAGGTTTGTGCTGATACAGAGGGTACTCAAGTATGATGTGTGTGATACTGTGGGATACTCAGGTGTGACATGTTGATACTGTGGGATACTCTGGTGTGATATGCCAATACTGTGGGATTCTCTGGTGTTATGTGTTGACACTGTGGGATACTCAGGTGTGACGTGTCAACACTGTGGGATACTCAGATGTGACATGTCAACACTGTGGGATACTCAGGTGTGATGTGTCAACACTGTGGGATACTCTGGTGTGATGTGTCGATACTGTGGGATACTCGGATGTGCTGTTAAACCCAACTCCTTGCTCAGGTAGATATAGTCAATCCCTTAGAGCAGTGTCAGAGCACACCAACATCGCTTGGGTCTTCATTCCCAGTAGACACAGTTGGTGGAGTTGACTCTTTGCTGGGTACGATATAACAAGCCTACCCTTCTGTGTAATTTTGGTGATCACTCAGCCCTCGTGTGACTATGGGCCATGCCCAAGAGAAATTCATACTCTTTTTAAAGTGTACTCATTGCTGTTATTCGTTATTAAATCACTGCACAGCAAGATCCCATAGGCAGCAATATGATTTTACCGAATAACTTGGTGAGCAGTGGGCCAGGGCAACTGACACTGAGGACTGAGATAAAGAGCAATATTTTTACCTCAATGATTATCAGCTGGGGAATTCTCTTCCAATGCAGACTGTCAAACAGATTTAAGAAACAAAAAGTTTCCAAACCAGGTTTTGATGCAACCAGTCAGTACACTTTCCACCATGCACTTGCAGAATTTCAATATAGCATATGACGACTCCTTTGAAAGTAGAGGCATTAGTGTGTTTTCTTCATTGTTGCTTCCATATGCTGTCTTCAGGAGATGTCCTCTGATGCAAGTCCTGAGACCTGAGGGCCTAACTCTTTCCACTGCTGTCCTGCCAATGCAGGCAGGTGTGTGGACCCTCGGACTCTCCTTCATAAAGTCCTCAGTGATCTCCTTGTCCTGCTGATGTTGAGAGCAAGATTGTTGTTCTGGCACCACCCATCCAGATTCTGCATCCTATATTCGGAGTCATTAATTCCTGTTATTTATAGCCAGCAACGGTGGGATCAGTGAATTTGTCAATTGCATTGATCCATTTAGATTCATGCAGTGCAGAAACAAACTCTCTCTCTCACTGAGTCTGGCCAACTGTCAATCTTCCACTTACACTGATCTTCTCATCAACCGATATCCAGCTCCCAAACCTCACCTACATACATGGGGCAATTTAAAGTGGCCAAATGATCTCCCATATTGTGTGTCCATGGGATGTGGGAGGAAACCGGAGCACCTGAGAGGAGCCATGTGGTCACAGAGAGAAACTCTATTCAGGAAAAGAAAGTCACAGGCCTGCCTGCCTGGTTGAGCATGGTGGCCAGGGCGAAGTCGGACACATCGCTCTCCACCTGGAAAGGGGATGGATTCATCTACAGCATGCATCACCACTTTGGTGATGTTGCCCTCAATGCTTGTGATCATCATTTGGGCTTCTGCCGACAGGGGGAATGTGGCCGATTTCACCAGGGGACGGGCTTTGTCCACGTAATTGAGGACCCGCAGGGCATAATAGGAAAAGAAGCCCAAGCACCTTTTCAAGGCCTTGAGGCTCTGGGGTAATGGGAGCTCCAACAGAGGGTGCATGCAGTCCAGGTTTGGCCTAATGACCCCTTTCTCCACTATGCAGCCCAGGATGGCCAGCCATGAAGTGCTAAAGATGCACTTCTTTTGGTTATAGGTCAGTTTGAGGCTTTGGCCACCTGGAGAAACTTGTGGAGGTTGGCATCATGCTCCTGCTGGTCGTGGCCGCAGATAGTCACATAGTCCAATTAGGGGAACATAGCCTTGAGTCCATAGTCATCGACTATGCCATTCATCTCCCTCTGGAAGACAGAGCCCCATTGGTGACTCCAAAAGGGACGCAGAAGAAAGTAGTCTCAAAGGCAGTGTAAGGGCTGTCCTCTGGCTGGAGTGGTAGCTGGTGGTAAGCCAACTTGAGGTCGATGGTCAAGAAAACCCAGGCCTGGGTGATCTTGTTCACCATGTCGGTGATGCGGGGAAGTGGGTGAAGCAGATTATGGTCTGACTGTATTCGATGTCCATGAGTTGTTTCTCTCTACTCTTTACTACCACTACTTGGGCTCTCCATGGGCTGGTGCTGAGTTCTTTGACCCCTTCCACTAGGAGCCTTTTGATCTCCGCTTTAATGAAGGCTCTGTCTCTGGGTCTGTACCGTCTGCTCTTGTGGCTACCAGCTTGCAGTCAGGGGTGAGGTTCTCGAACAGAGGCGGTAGTGGGACCTGGAGAGTAGAGAGGCCGCAGGTCGTGTTCGGGGGGGATGGGTCAGCTAGTTGATGTTGCAGACCGTGAGGGGTGGGTGGGGCCATTGAACTGCATGTGGATGGTCTGTAGCTGGCATTGGAAATCCAATCCCAGTATGACCAGCGTCAAAGAGGTGCAGCAGGATCAGGAGTTTAAAGTTCTTCTACTCAGTGTCCCACACAGTCAGCGTCACAGTACAGCAGCTGCTGATCTCAGCTGAGTGGGATTGGGAGTCCAAGGAGACCTTACATTATGTCAGGGTTACAATGAGGGAGTGTTGCTGTACAGTATCCAGGTGGATGAAGCTCTAGGTGCTTCCAGTGTCAAATAAACAGTTTGTAGGATGGCTGTTTACCTCAAAGCTCATCATGGCTTTGGCCAGTTGGTGTGGGCTGTCTTGATCGAGGATGATGGAGGCGAGCATGTGGTCATTGTCTGAGTCACTACTGTATCAGTTTGGGGGCGCTTCCTAAGATGGCCGCCCCAATGTCGCACACTGTGCTGTCCCGTGCCGCCGCAAGTAGTGCCGCCCAAGTTCATTGTCCCCAGGGCCCTGTCGATCCATCCCTGGCCACTGGACGTGACATCTGAGGTGGAGCCGGAAGTGGGGCGGTCCAAGATGGCGATGGGTGTTGGCCACACATGGTGCTGCTGGGGGAAGGTTGGAACCTATACACTTTCGTGTAGCGCCCTTTCTTCCTGCATGTGGAGCATGTGGACTTCGAGATGGGCATCTCTTCAATGGGTGCTTCCCGAGCCCGCAGAAGTAGGACCTCTGGTGTAATGATGTGGGACCCACATCTCAAGACGACAGTGCCCACGTTCCCCGTGCGGCGGCTGCGTTGCCCAAAGAGAATGCTTCAGCACTTTGTTGCGCTGTCTCCGGTGATTTAGCCAAGTCCTTTACTTCCTGCAGGCTCTGATCGCCCTTTTCTAATAGCCTCTGTCTAATGTAGTCAGAGCTGAACCCAGCCACACACGAATCCTGTTTTAGGCCTTCAAGGTGGGCAGCCGCAGAGACTTCTTGGCAGTTGCAGGCTTATCCCAGTTACCACAGTGCCCACATGTACTCATCGATTGACTCATCCAGCGCTTGTTTTTGGCTGCCCAGGAGTAATCGTGCATATATGATGTTCGTCGGGGTCCGGAACTCCATGGCTTCAGGGTAAGTAGCAAAGTCTCTTATTGTTTGGAAAATCTAGTGGCCGACTTGAGCAAAGTGCACTTCCCCCTTGTCTCCTTCACTCCGCAAGTCATTGCGCCTCATGAATGCGTTGGGGCAATGCACGAACTGGTTGAATTTAGTCAAGGTCTCTGAATCCTTGAGGTCGGTGTCTAATTTATCCACCCATACTACCTTGCCCATGGTCTAAAATTAAGGTGATTAAATCGTACTACCAATCAACCACAATCAGACAGAGAATCATGAATAATAGGCTTTAATCACCTTAAAGTGTCAGCACAGCTTGCATGTTCCAAGGCAGGTACTGAGGGAGGGGTTTGGGCATAACAGCCTTTATGGGGGTATCTGGGAGGGAGGAGTCACAGGTTCAGGGGGCAGACCAGCCCATATATACATCTATATACATCATGGTAACACCACAGGGGTACCAGAAATTGGAGGGTGATATTGATGCTCTCTGGTTGGAGACGGACGAGACAAAATCTAAGATGTTGTTCCTCCAATTTACAGGTGGCTTCAATCTGGCGATACATGAGACCATGGATTGACATGTCAGTGTGACAATGGGGTGTGGAGTTGAAGTGGTTGGCCACAGGGAAGTCCTTGTTACCGCAGACAGAAGGTGCTCAGCAAAACAATCACACACACTGCATCCAGGCTCCTCGATCTAGAGGAGGCTGCTTTGTGGATGTCTTAGCTGGATGTTAAAGTGGCAGGCAGGGAAACAAGTAGATGTGCTCAGTGAACATGTAAATATGAAAAGGAAAAATTAAAACAAAGTGTGTACTTAATGATAAGGGTAACCAGTTTATTGTCATACTTATTGTACAATGAAGGAATGGCGAAGAGGACTCAATGAGCTAAATGGCCTGCTTCTGCTCCTATGGTCTAAATGCACATGCACCAACATTCTTGCTTGCTGCAGATGAACAGGCCGTTACAGGGAAATGCATCTGGGCGGGGGTGACGCTGAGCTTAACTAGGTGAGTGAATCATTTATCAGCTGCTACTCACATCAAAGCAAAGCTGACCTGGTTGGCAGCTGCTTGATGGTAAGGGATGGAATGTGAGGAACTCCCATGGCCACACCTTTGGAGCAGCTGTTGGCTGTTTTATAAATTGCTTTAGGATTAGAAACTAGAGCATAGCTGTTGTGTGAAAAGATTGTCATCATCGGGTCAAGTGTTGTCTCTTTGAGGTACCACTGTTATGCATTTTGTTCTTACTCTCATGCTGAACAACTTCACGCATTACGACATAGAAGAAAGGAACGTTTTCATAGCTCTGGTCTGTAGTCCCAAACTTTAGTGCTCAGTACCACAATTTAGTGCGAAGACTTATGCTTCAGTGCATGGTCCAGTACTTCGATGTGTTGACCCACACTTTAGTGCATAACCCCGCACAATGGTGCATTGTCCCATGCTTTGGTCCGTTGTCCTGGACTATGGTGCAGTGTCCCGCACTTTGGTCAATGGTCCAGTGCTTCTGCACTTTTGAACTGTAGCTTACTCACTGTACTATGTAAGAGATGTCCAGCTGGACTGCTCGCAAAACAACTTCTATCATGGTTAATGCGACAATAAACTTGAACATGGACTCAAGCATTTCCCAACCTAAGTTTGAATGGAAGAGAGTCAACGGTGGACAAATGCCCTCATCACCACCTTCTCGAAGGTAATTAGGGGTGGGCTCAGCCTGTGAAGCCCTTACCCTAAGAATGGCTACCTTTTTCTTTCCACTCACATACCACTTTAAGTAATCCCTTTGCCATAAGTGCTCTATGATTAGTAAGGGATTACTTAAGGTGATATGTGAGTGGAAAGGGAAAGTTGAGAACCACTGCTCTAGACCCAATTGTTACTGAAATATTTTGCTTGAGAAAAATTGTCATTGACCCATTTCCTTTGGAGTTATGAAACCATGCACATAATGAGTCAATTAGGTATGATTAAAACAGTGGTTTTCAAACTTTTTCTTTCCACCCACACACCACATTAAGCAATCCTTTACTAATCACAGAGCACTTATGGCATAGGGAATACTTAAGTAGTATGTGAGTGGAAAGAAAAAGATTGAGAACCACTGGACTAAGCAAAGGTTCCTGCTTGCTATTTCTCAGGGATTATTTTAGCTTGTGGTTTTATATACTGGATTTTATGGAGGATTGATCCTCACTGATTTCAGACCCCAATGTACTTCCCTTCATTGCTCATGTGGCTATCGATGTGTTTGCAGAGGACATCAGTTGTAGTGGTTTTGGGCAGAATCTCAGCACTCTGGAATTCAAAAGGGTTTATGGGTTTTTCTACATTGTGATATCATCTCCTGAGCAGTCTAAAGCATCACTGGAGAAACGGGATCATGAAGTTAGGAGGTTTGACTATGTCTAACGGAAGGTTGTTGAGGGTGGGGGGGAGAGGTTGTGTCTTCTGCTGTGCTTTGGCACACATACTTCCCAGGGCAAGACCCTACTTTGCACCTGCATGCCCTCAGCTGCATCAATTGCTTGCCTCCACTCCCTCAGTACCCCAACATCCTCACCTCCCCTGACTACCAATTATCTGGAAGACTGAATTGATTTCTTGTGGTCATAGGAGGAGGGGTAGATAGTGTTGAGGAAGCTCTGAGTCTGCAGAAGCCTCTTTAACAATCCAAATAGCTTTGTTTACAACTCTGGGTTACTTACAGAGTGGTCTTAAAGGGTTTGGGAAGAATTGCAGTGGAGCTGATGAGACACGAGTTGACAGGTCACACAATCAGATCGAAAAAAGAAGATTGAGGCAGTGATGGCCTCGCTTCTACAGACTGGAGAATTCTAGGCAGAATGCCGTCCAGATGAAAGATACCACGTGCTCCATGTAAAAAAAAATTGCCTTGGTGTTGTTCCATTGAGTGAGATGAAAGAATCGAGTCTAAACACCTCAAATTGTTTTTTAAAAATGGTTTAGACTTCAAATTACATAAGACACCATGTGTGACAGGCTTTCTTAAATGGAAAATCCAGAGGAAAAACTTCATTTGGGAACATGGAATTGGATACATCATAGCTTAGATGTTTGATGATTGTGGAATAAACAATAGCCTGGGGTTTTATAAAATAAATTCACATTGAACACTATGGTGTGGCAAATTGGAATTTATAGAAATGTCTCTATGCTGTGTTGTCTGCAGTGTATGAGACTCCTCTACCCCCTATCACCCCAACATTGCTTACCTTTCTATTCCTATCTCCTTCATGCATTTATCCAACAGCTGTTCACCTCTCTGACAAAAGAACTACAGGTGGCAAAGCAGGTAGTGCTGCTACCTCACAGCTCCAGAGGATCAGGTCAAATTCCAGCCTCCAGTGCTGATCTCTCCATATCCCATCTGGGTTTCCCCAGTTGTTCTGCTTTCCACCTACATCCCAAAAGCATGCAGTTCATTGGGTTAATTGGCCACTATAACTGCCCCCAGCGAGCAGGTGGTGGTGAGAGAAGGGCATGAAAGAGTGTACATCACAGGGAAATGTGGGGGCACTAGATTGATGGGATGGTGGGAATCACTATGAAATTGATGGGCTGAATGGGCTTCAATGTGACAAGATTAAAAGATGGTTGCAGTGGCCACTCCATCCCAAAACAATGTTCAGTCCGTCTTGTCCATGTGTATGTATGTTAATATTATGGGCTGTCCCCACCGTAGACTGGAGAAATGCTGATCCGTCTGGTTATGTATCTACAGCTTGAACTTTGAATATGTGAAAACCGTCTCTCAAATTGGATTGATTCGTAGTTTTAATATTTGTGGTCTCCAGTGTTAGTGCCCACAATGGGAAACATTTACCAAGTCTCCCTGAAGCTCCTCTTTTCCAGAGAAGTGTTCCTCGATCTTCTCTGCTCACCACATCCCCCACCTTCACCAAACCCTGACAATGAAAGCTGCGACAACTGTTCAAACACCAGTCTGGGGGGTTCAAGTTGTGAGCAACAAGAAAAGGAAGAGTCATTTCTTCACCAGGCGCCCTGCCAGCACTCTGCTGCTTGCAGTCTCTTTGTTTCCCGCAGCATGTGACCCTTTCAGCTTCCATGGAAATTGATGTATTTATTCTTTGAACAATCAACCACAGGGCTTCAAGAGTTGAATGCCACCAAACTGGTTTCTCTCATCAGACGCACTTACAAAAGGTCAAATGATGCTAGTCTGGATTCCAGTTTGAGAAATATGCCTCTTCATTGTACACCATGGGAAAATACCTTTAACAGGGATCTCTATCTGTATTCTCTGTCATTAACATGTCAGTCATTAAAAGCCATAGTATAGCAACTAAATGATGGAGTAGTTTCTGCAGGATTAGGATTAGGTGACAATTATTGCAGTTCTGGCCTCAGGAACATAGAGGCACTGTGGATAGGTCATCCTTTAAATACAGAGTGTGCAGGATATGTTTTGACCAACAGACCTAACAATGGTTAGATCCAAACTGGGTGAGACTGATTTTGAGAAGGTTGCTGAGTGAGCAAGGATGGAGCTGGAGATGATGATGGTGTTGTGAAGGAAGATGAATCCTCCAGGTGAAAATCAATAATATTTGGGACTCTTAGTAACTCTTGGGCTCTGGAGAACAGCCAGGAAGGTTGGGCTGGGGCCAGTATCAGGTCAGCTGTGATTTTACTGTGGGGGCAATCTGGTGGGATATTGGTTCTAATTTTGGAAGCAGTGCAGACAATCCCTGGAGGTATCTCCATGTGTCCTACTCTTGCTTCAGAATTATATTTCTGGGTCAGAAATGTAAAGCTAGATGCTGACAAACTGAGAAAGGGCAGCAATGTGTGAGATGCCCTCTCCTGTGTCCTAGTAGCTGAGTCTACTTCATCAAAGACCTTCCTTCCATTACAAGGTCAGAAGTAGGACATTTGCTAATGACTGCATCATATTCAGAAATAATCCACATCGAATGCAGCAAGACCTGAACCATATCAAAGCCTGATGTACTACGTAGCAAGAAACGGAAAAAGTACACAAGCGCCGGGCAACAATGATATCCAATAAGAGAAGATCCTGACCCCTGACACTTAATGTAATTTCCACCTCTGTATCCCCCTCTGTCGATTAGGGTTAGGGCTGACCAGAACTTGAATTGGAGTTGCCACATACAGAGTGTGGCTTCAAGAGCATGTCGGAGGCCAAGAACCCTGCAGTGAGCAACTCATCTCCTCACTTCCTGAAGCCAATCCCGCAGCTCCAAGGCTCGAGTCTGGAGTGTGAGGGAACTCTCTCCACTTGACTGGGTGAGTGCAGCTTCAACGACATTCAGAAACTCAACACACAGCAGCCATCCACTTACCCCACCACCACACACAGGATCAGCAGTTTGTCTACTGGATGCACTGCTCCAAAACTCCAAACCTTCTGCGTGTCCCAGTGAGTCGGGAAGCAGAGAGCACAGTGACACCACCCCCTGGAAGTTGCCAAGCCACGCACCGTCGACTTAGAAATATATTGTTATTCTTCACCATCACTGGGTCAAAACCCTGGAACTCCCTCCTTACCAACATTGTGGATATACCCACATGTCAAGGGACTGCACCTGCACTCTTTACAGATTAACTTGCTGGATAGCACCTCAGTACATGTGACAATAAACTTGAACAGATTTGAGATGATAAAGGTAGTGGGAGCAGGCTTGACCGGGATGTTCACATGCAGCTGGAGGACTCTGGAAAGGGACATATCTGCAGTATTTTTAGGTCCAGTTGGGCAGTTCTTTCATGAGCTGGCACAGAACAATGGGCTGAAAGGCTTCCTTCTATGCTATTATTGCAGCAGCCCATTAGTGTGTAGCTGAACTCTTGTCAATAGTCTCCTCATTGGCTTCTTGATGTCCAGGTGAAGATTCACAGATAACTCTTTGCCTTTGTAGAAATGCTTCCCTTTGCCACATACAGGATGACTTTGAGGTAAACAAAATCTTCACCTTGTATCCCCTGACAACAGACACATAACACCCACTGGGGTGGGAGTATACAGTGCAGTCTGAAGTAAACTGATTCAATCTGTGATAAGACAAATCTCAGGAATACTTCTAGCTTATCGTCATCTGATTATACATATACAACCCAACAAAATCGATCATGTGTACAGACACAGACACACAGCACCCTACCCTACACACAAAGGACATATATATCCAAAATAAATATATACAAAAATAGCTTATGAATTTCTAGGGTTGTTCAACAGTCCCACTGCCTGCAGGAAGAAGCTGTTCCCAGTCTGGCAGTCCTGGTTTTTATGCTCCTGTACCTCGTGCTTGAAGGTAGTGTTTCAAAGATACAACGGGCTAGATGTTAAGGGTTCTCAGTGATTTTCTGAGCCCTCTTTAAGCACCACTCCCTGTAGATATTGTCAATAGAGGGAAGGGGGATCCCAGTGATCTTCTCAGAAGTTTTAATTTCCCTCTGTATTGACCTCTGACCTGATACTTTGCAGCTACTATCCCACCCACATGAAGCAGCCATCCAGGACACTAGAATGTTGTTAGGATGGGGGACAGCAGCCTTGCTCTCCTCAATCTCCTTAGGAAGTGTAGGTACTACTGCACCTTCCTGACTAATGAAGAAGTGTTGTGGATCCAGAATAGGTCATCCTTTAAATAGATGCCATGGAACATTGTGCCCTCCCTCACTCTATGACTGAGCCATTGATATGTAGTGGGGACTGGTCCTTCTCCCTGAAGTCCACAATCATCTCTTGTGCCTTGTCTATGTTGAGACTCAGGTTGCTCCTCATGCACCACTGCGCAAGCTTTTCAACCTCCTCTCTGTTAGCAGACTCATCGTTGTTGCCGATAACGCAAATGATGATTTTGTTGGAGCTGAACCTATCAGTACAGTAGTGAGTTAGCAGTATGAACAATAGTGGGCTGAGCACACAACCCTGTGGTGTGCCAGTGCTGAGTGTGATGGGGCAATTTTTGCTGCCAACCCAGACAAGAAGTCCAGGATCTAGATGGAATGATTTACCTATAACTTTAAATGGTAGAGTAAATTGTATTAAAATGAATATTTTTCCAAGGATTCAATATTTTTTTCCAATCTATTCCTTGTGGTATAGCTTAGAAATTTTTTAAGGATTTAAATTCAATTATTAGGAAGTTTTTGAGAAAAGGAAAAATGGGTAGAGTTTGTTAAGAAAAATTAACTTTTGAGTTTAACGAAGTTTACAACTTCCACATTTTCAGAACTATTATAATGCTGCTCAACTGAAATTTATTAATGGAATGTTTGATTTAGATAAACTCTTAATGTGGAATAAAATTGAACAAAGTAAAATAGATGAAAAATATATACAAGAATTTATTTATAAATGGAATTCAAAATTAGTAACTGGTTCTGAAGATCCACCTATATTGAAACACATAATTGAATTATGGAATAAAATAGATTATGAGATAGGTGGGAAATGTTTTATTTTGCGTAAAATACCTTTATATCAGAATAAACTTTTCCCTTTTACTATCAAATAATCAATTTTTGAAGATTTGGAATCAGGTGGGGATTAAAACAAACAGAAGATTGTTTTGAAGCTGGCAAATTTATTACTTTTCAGCGAATGAAGGAAAAGTTTAATGTTCTAAATAATACTTTTTTTGTTACTATCAGGTTAAGGCCTTTTTAATTGAGAAATTAAGCCAAAATTTAAGATTACCTAGACAAAGGAAATTAGAAATATTGATTACTAAGGGGGATATAAATAAATTCATTTCAGAAATTTATAAATTACTTCAAAGAAAAGCACCCAAATTAAATATTCATAAATCAAGATTGAGATGGGAAACTGATTTAGATAGGAAGAGAGATGAGAATGATTGGAAACTTATGAAAAGATACTGTGATGAAAATTATTAATGCAAGATATAAATTGATACAATATAATTTTTTTACATCAATTATATTTAACTCCTCAAAAATTTAAAACATTTAATTTAATATTATCAGTCTTATGTTTTAGATGTAGTCGAGGGACAGGCTCATTTCTTCATTCTACCTGGCAATGCATTAAGGTTAAACCTTTTTGGATACAAGTGAAAATATTTTTGGAAAAAAATAATTAAGGTAAAACTCCTCCTTGATCTGATGTTAGTCTTAAGATTAACTATGTATCAAATTGAATTTTTACGATTAGGAAGTGTGCAGCAATTACTTGGAAATCAGATATAGATTCAGGAATGCAAAGATGTCATGCTGAGTTACAATCTTGTATTCCATTGGAAAAAATAACATTTTACGTGACAAATATCATTTATTTTTGAAAATATATGGAGCCCATATTTACAGTATGTTGGACTGAAGATTTAGAGGTCTCAATAACTCATCCAGATGGTGATTTTCTGCTCCATAGTTGTTGATTTTAAGTTATATATGTATCCTTGACAATCTCCTTTTCTTTCTTTCCTTTCTTAAGGGTTAGGGGTAGTATGGGAGGGAGGGAGGGATTAGGGATATATACATACCACATGTAATGTATATATATCTATATTAATTGATCATTGTATTTGTGGTTTAAAATTTGTAAATAAAATATTCCTAAAAGAAGTCCAGGATCCAGTTGCAGAGAGGGGTACTGAGTCCAAGCGAGGACAATTTGTCCACCAGCCTCTGAAGCATGATTGTGTTAACCGGAAGCTGAATCATCCTGAACAAAGAGGAGTTTGATGATGGAAACTCCTCCAATGAGCAATGGTACCTTGATGTGTCCCAGCAGAGCAGGCCCACTCCTGACCTTGCTTCCCCGTAGTCCTACACCATGGGTGGATTTGCCTGGATAGCACATAAAAATGATATTTCACTATATCTTAATAGAAGCAACAATTAACGATAATTCACAGCAACTAATTTTCTCTTCTATGTCTAACTCTTTTGCTATTTGCCTACTTGAAGGGGTAATGAATCAACAGCTCCTTTACCCACCATGCAACGTAGGCGGGGGGAGGGGAAGCAGAATGATCAGAGTCCCACTTCGGGTCAGGAGTTGCGAACGGACAGGGCTAGGGGTTCAGAGGTGGGAGAAGCCTGTGTCAGGATATGGAAGGGGTTGTAGGTGTGCACTGAGGTTGGTACGTGGATGGGGAGAGGGAATGGCAGGACAGATGGACCGACCACTTCCACAAACTCTGGGACAGAGAGGTTTGGAAATACCAAGAGTGAACCACCTCTCATTAATCAGGACATGAATTTCCGGCAGTACACAAAAGTGCTAGATCACAGAACATAACAGTACAGTAGAGGCCCTTCAGTTCACAATGCTGTGCCAACATATGTAAACCTACTCCCTTACAAGCCAACTATAATCCTTTATGTTTCTTACTTTTATGTGTGCATCTAAAAGTCTTTTAAATGTTCCTATTGAACGTCTCCACCACCACCCCCACCCCCAGCAATGCAACCCAAGCACCCACCGCTCTCTGCATTAAAAAAAATCTTCCTCTGACATCTCCCCTAAATTTTCCTCCACTTATCCAAAATAGGTGTCCTCTGGCATTTGCTACTCTCGCCCCAGGAAAAAGGTGCTGGCTGTCCACCCTAGCTAAGCTCCTCATAATCGTATACACTTTTATTAAGTTACCAGTGAGTCTCCAAAAAAAACTCAGTACTTTACGCAGCATCGATGGGAAGCAGTAGGCAGTTGATTCTTTGGGCCCAAGTCTTTCTTCAGTTATCTGATTTCCCTGCATTTTGTATATTGGTTATGTGTCCTCGTGTGGAATCAGAGGAATGTCGTGTATGCCCAACTCTTCTCATTGGTCAGATCAGGGTACATCAGTGAGAGAATTCCAATGTCTGGGACTACAGCTACCCTCTACAGGCCTCACCCTGGGCTGTTGCTGGGCCTGAGCAAGGCCTCACCCTGGGCCTGAGTAAGGCCTGGGCCTTCACTGGCCTGAGCAAGGCCTCATTCTGGGCCTTCATGAAAAACTGGGTCTCATCATATGACTATTTCTTGGCTCACATCAGTGGCTACTATTGATCTGTAAATGGCTTTGAGATGTTCAAGACTTTGCTTATATTCAAGTAACTAGCTTCATCTCACCTAAACAATAGCATCAGGATGTAGCAGTGTCTTAGCCCTGGAGTGGACAGATATGTCCCTCTTCACTTGTCGCTCCCTCTGAAGTAGAGATCAGGGATGTCAACACCACTAATTGTCAAGGAGTCAGAGTGGATGGTGAATGGATCTTTCTCCATCCCTTCAAGTGGTGAAGAAAAAAAAAGTGGTGAAAGAAGTTAAAGTAAACGTCCAGAATGATAAAAGTACTGACCATCTTCCAGAAAAGGAACACTATCTCTGCCAATGTTAACCACATCCAAAGTCCAGAAACCAAACTAATAGGTTTCACTGATCATTGTTAATTGGGATTAATGTCTGCTAATAACAATCTTCCTAACAGGGCAACTCCCAGTAAATGTCTCACCCTGATAAAGAACTGTCCCAAACCTGGAGGCAGTTCAAGGCACCACTATGTCGTCAGAGTTTCTATTACAAAAATCCTCGATACTCAGTGCACAGACCTACTTCAAAATAATGAGCCTGTAATCGATGACAGATGGAGCCAACACACTACTACTTCCCTCTCCAAGAGTGCTGACACTGCACAAGGAACAGTAACAGTCCAGTAGCTGCTAATATTCCTTCTCTGAAAGTAGCCATTCAAATGGACAAGGTGGTGAAGAAGGTATAGTATTTGGTACATTGGCCTTCATTAAATAGGATATTGGGTAGAAAAGTTAGGAACTCGTGATTCAGCTTGGTGAGAACACACTTGGAGTAATGAGTGCAGTTCTGGTCCCCAGCTACTGGAAGGACATCAAAAAGACATCAATAAGGGCAACGCCTTTACAGTGCAGCAATCAGGATAGGTCCGGGGTTCGAATCCTGCGCTGTCTGTAAGGAGTTTGTATGTTCTCTCCATTTCTGCATGGGTTTTCACTAGGGGCTCCGGTTTCCTCCCACCCTTCAAAACATATGGTAGGTTAATGGGGTGTAAATTGGGCAACATGGACTCATGGACCAAAATAGCCTGTTACAGTGCTCTATCTCTTGTTTAAAGTTGGAAAGGGTGCAGAGGAGATTCACTGGAATTAGAGAGCTGGAGTAATAGTGAGAGATTTGATTGGCTGGGGCTTTATTCCCTGGAATATAGGAGGCTAAGGAGTGACTTTCTAGAGGGGCATGAATAAAGTGAATGCTCATAGCCTTTTTCCCCAGGATAGATGATTCTAGAATTAGAGGGTACAGGTTTAAGGAGAGACCTGAAGGGCGATTTTTTTTCTCCCCTTAGACTGGGGTGGTCAGTGTCTGGAATGAGCTGCCAAAGGAAGCTGTCAAAATGGGAGCAATTTAGATATTCAAAGTGCATTTGTACAGATATTGGAATAGGAAGGGTTTGGAAAGAGATGGACTAAATGCAAGCAAATGGGACTGGCCCAGAATGCCAAGTTAGTCAGTATAGAAAAGTTGGGCTGAAGGGCCTGATCTGTGTTGTATGACTATTATAGTCTACACAGCTCTGGGTTGTGATTCCAGATGGTCCCCAATAATGTTCTCCGATATTGACTCCAGAATTCACAGAGGCTGCACCATCTGATAACTTGGTACGGGTACAATCTCTCCACTGCCTCCTCTACAGTTGTCCTTGTGATCTGACATTCTTCTTGCAATCTGTCATTGTCCCCACAATCTCTCAGTCATTGTTTCTCCAAGCTCACTTCTTACTCAAGGCTTGTAGCACTGTCAGAGGGGCTGCACCAAAGGAGTACCACTCTGTCAGTGGGATGGCTCTGAAGGAGTTCCTCCTTTACTTCCCCAATTATCTACCATTATTGTCTATGGCTTCAGCTGCCAACCTTCTTCAGTACAACTTTACCTTGTCTAAGGTGCTCCTAAAGACCCATGTTGGTCCAAGACATAATATTGCCCTAAAAATCAGAAGCTGCCAGGAAGAGCTCAGCACATCTGGTAGCATCTGTGGAGAGAGATGGCTCAAAGACAGAATGGATTCTGAGGTTCAACGAGTGGAGGTGTGTGGAGTGAGGACCTTATTCATTCCCTAATTTCCACTAGTGTAAGGTAGATTATACTGATTAGGAGGAATTGGGGACGATGTTTATCAAACTACAGGACCTGAATACTGTGTGAAACAACGGACAATGATTGTCGAAGCAAACTCAGACAGCAAGTCTGATGCATACATCAGGCTGCTCTTTATCGACTACAGTTTTCCATTCAACACCATTATCCCCTCAAAACTGATCAGCAAAGTCCAAGACTTGGGGCCTCAATACCCTACTGTGTAACTGCATCCTAGAATTCCTCACCCCCAGACCCCAATCAGCATGACTGGCAAGGACATCTCCTCCACAATCTCCCTCAGCACCAGAGCATTACAGGACTGTGTACTTAGCCCCCTGTTCAACTGGCTTTAGACCCATGACTGTGTGCCTCGGTACGACAACAACACCATTTGCAAATGTGCTGATGATACCACAGTAGTGGGCTGTATAAAAAGGGGCGACAAGTCAGCATACAGGAGGAAGATTGAAAACCTGGCTGAATAGTGCACTAACAACCTTGTACTCAATGTCACTGATGTACCATCAATTACCACAAAAGAGTGAGGTGGTGAAACTGATGAGCTTTTATTGACCATAGATTGGAGCAGCAACCAACCTCATTGACTGATCATGGCAGGAAGAGTGGGGAGCACACAAAGGGGTAATGGGTAGGATTGGTCTCGGGAGGCGATTCCAGCTGGTAGTAGCCAATCACAGTATATCAGTGGTTTACCACATTCACCCTCCTTTTTAAGACGAGTTCTGCAGGGTGAGAGAAAAAAAACGAAGCAAGCATATACATATTTTATAGGTCAAGTCTGTCAAGGGGTCTCTCTGCCACATCGAACGACATGGTAACAGTTGGGGCATTGCCATGGCGCCCTGGGTACCTTGTGCGGTTGGTCTGACGTCACCAGTTACAGTTCACTGGAGGGGAAAGGACAGGTGAATGGAGGAGGGAGTGTGGTGTTGGTGCATCATGGGTGACAACAGTTGCCAGGAATGGAGTGGGGTCAGCAGCAGGTTCAAAAACCCCACAAGATGGCAATGAGGGGAGTGTCTGTTGGTGGTTGATCGCAGTTAGAGGGGCACCTGATGGTGCTAAATCCCAGATGGATACCGCGTCCTCACACCCATCAAGGAAGGCTACATAGCCATACTTGGGATTTGCGTGGAAGAGGTGGACCCTCTCGACCAGTGGGTCAGTCTTAGATTGCCTGGCATGCTTCCAAAGCCGGACCAGTCCTGGGGAGGTCAGCCAGGAAAGCAGCGTAGTCCCTGATACAGACTTCCTAGGGAAGGCAAACATACATTCATGAGGTGTATTGTTAGTGGTTGTACACAAGAGCAACTGTATGGAGTGGAGTGCATCTGAGAGGACCTCTTGCCAGTGGGAGATGGGAAGGCCCCATGACTTCAGAGCCAGAAGGATGGTTTTCTAGACCACGGCATTCTCCCTTTCCAGCTGTTCATTTCCTCTGGGATTGTAGCTGGTGGCCCTACTCCTGGCGATGCCCCGGCCAGCAAGTACTGCCAAGCTTGTTGCTCATGAATAAAGTCCCCCGTTCGCTGTGAAAGAAGTGGGGGTACCCAAACAGCATGAAGACATTTCAGAGGGCCTTAATGTCTGGGCAGGGGATGTCAAAAGGGAAGTGAGAATATTCATCAATGACAGTGAGGAAATATACATTCTGATTCGAGGAAGGGAGAGGCCCCCTGAAGTTAATGCTCAGGTACTCAAAGGGGCGAGTAGCTTTGATCAGGTGCACCTTGTCCAGGTAGTAGAAGTGCGGTTTGCACTCAGCGCAGTCCTGGCAGTTGTTGGTCATTGTTCTGACTTCCTCAATGAAGTATAGTAGTTTTGTGCTTTAATGATATTTAAGAGTCTAGTCACTCTGGGGTGGCAGAGATTGTTGTGGAGGGTCTGCAATTTGTCCATTTGGATACTGGCATGTCCCGTGGGAGAGGGTGTTTGGGGACTCGTTACGTTTGTCAGGCTGGTATAGGATATCGGAGTTATAGGTGGACAGTTCAATTCTCCACCCGAGGATTTTATCATTCTTGATTTTTCCCCTCTGCTTGTTATTGAACATGAAGGCGACAGCCTGCTGGTCCGTGAGGAGAGTGAAATGTTTCCCAGTGAGGTAGTACCTCCAGTGTCATACTGCCTCCACGATGGCCTGGGCTTCCTTTTCAACTAAGGAGTGGTGGATTTCAGGGCTTTGGAGGGTGCGTGAGAAGGCGGCGATGGGTCTGCCTGCTTGGTTGAGTGTGGCATCTAGGGCGAAGTCAGACACATCACTCTCCGCTTGGAAAGGCGTTGGCTCATCTATCATATGCATTGCCGCCTTGGCGATGTCATCCTTGAGAAGGCCAAAGGCTGTGCAGGCCTCTGCTAACAGGGGAAAAGAGGTGGCTTTTATTAATGAGTGAGCCTCGTCCACAAACTTGGGGACCTATTGGGCATAGTACGCGAAGAAACCCAGGCATCTCTTCAGGGGTCTGAGGGTGTGGGTGGGGGGGGGGGGGGGGAAGCTCCACTCGATGGTACATATGGCCAATGATGCCATTTTCAACCACACAACCAAAATGGCTAGTCATGTTGTCCAGAACACACATTTCTCCCTGTTGCAAGTGAGGTTCAGCTTCGCGGCCCAAAAGAATTTTCAAAGGTTGGCATCATGGTCCTGCAGGTCGTGGTCGCAGATGATCACATTGTCAAGATATGAAAAAGTGGCCTTCTGGTTATAGTGGCCCACCATGTGGTCCATCTCCCACTGAAAAAAGGAGACCCCATTGGTGACACCGAAGGGGACCCAGAGGAAATGGTAAAGACGGCCATCCGCTTCGAATACAGTATATTGGCAATCCTCCGGGTGGGTCATAGCTGTGATAGGCTGACTTGAGGTTGATCGAGAAGATATTGAGATATCGTGGAGATATCTGATATTGTGTGATCTGATTAACAATATGCGGGGATGCGTGGGTATCGGTTGATGGTCTTTGACCTATGACTATCCTGTTCTTCACCCTGTTCTTTATCATGACCACGTGGTTCCTCCGGGGACTATTGCTGGCCTCAATGATGCCCTCGCCCAACAAACACTGAACATCTGACTTGATGAAAGCTTTGGCTGTGGCGCAGTATCGCCTGGTCCTGGTGGTCACTGGCTTCAGTCAGGGCTGATGTTCGCGAACAGTGGTGGAGAGGTGACCTTGAGGGTTAAAAGCCCATAGGTCATGCGCAGAGGGCTGTCTAGGAACTGTTCTTTTCAAACGATGAGGGGGGGGTGGGGCCCATCGAACTCCAATGTAACGGTCTTAAGTTGGCACTGAAAGTCCAGCCCCAGTAGCGAAGGGGTGGAGAGCTGTGGCACGATGAGGAGCCTGGTGTTTGTAAACTGTGCATCCAATGGTCAAAGTCACTGTACAGGAGCCATGGACGTCTGCCGTATGGGATTTGGACACGAGTGACATCTTACGGCTGACCAGCCGCACTTCGAGGGATAGGTGCTTAGCAGTATCAGGGTGAATAAAGCTTTCTGTACTCCAGCTATCAAATAAGTAGTTCATTACACGCCTGTTTACCTGGACGTCCATCATGGACCCGGCAAGTTCATGTTGTTCTTCTCGATTCAGGGTGATGGAGGCCAGTGTGGACTCACTGAGTCCAATAATTTCAAGTTCCCAAGATAGCTGCCTTCACTGTTCCCCTGCAGTGCTGTAGGCCCCAGAAAAAGGTGCCAGTCAGGTGGTCCAAAATGGCAGCCCACATGATTCACATGTGGCATCACTTGTCCGCAGAGGGCATGATGCCAATCACGCTGTCCGGGTGGCAGCTATCCGCACATGGATCTGCTAAGTATCATGGGTGGGTTAGACTGGCAAACTTTTGCGTAATGTCCCGTTTTCCCACATCTAATGCATACCTCCTCCTTGGCAGGACAGTGTTTCCTTGGGTGCTTGCCCTGCCCGCAGAAATAACATTTGGGGCTGATCACCTTCCATGGCAGCCGAGGTCTGGTCGCTAGAGGAGTGAGATGATGCTTGCGACCATTCACTCATGGTGCGAGACTGTTCCCCTATCCCAAGATAGCGGCCAAGCTTTGGAGGGCCATCTCCAGTGTCTCTGTTAATTCAACCTCCCCAAGCAGGTTGCGTACCATCTGCTCCAGGAGTCGCTGTCTTATGTATCCAGACCATATGCTGGCCACATAGACATCCCAGATGAGGTCTTATGTGTTCTAAATGACCATCACAGCTTTGCAGTTGCATACCCTGCAGAGGGCCTGGAGGGTCCGTAGGTACTCAGTGTTCAACTCACCAGGTCGCTGCTTCCTGGTGGAGGAGATGCCATGCATAGACTTCATTCACCCTTCTGCGATACTGGACCTTTAGTGTACTCATAGCCTCCGCATACAATTTGGCCTCATTGATCATTAGGAGGACCAGGGATCCAACTCATGAGAAAAGGACCTTCCATCTGTCCTTGTCTGTGTTAACAACATTTGCAGTCGCTGACAGGAAGTCCCCAAAGCAACATAGCCAGAATTCTAACGTGTTTGGGGTATCAGAGAATGGAGGGTCTATGTCTCTGGTTTCAGGTATTGCTCAATTTTCTTCGAAAAATATAGTCAATAAAATTGATGCACCATCAATTACCACAAAAGACTGAGGTTGTGAAACTGAGGTTTTATTAACTATAGACTGGAGGAACAATCAACCTCATTGACTGATCATGGCAGGGGTTATGGGTAGGATCAATCTAGGGAGGGGAGTGCCCAGCCAGCAATAACCAATCACAGTTTAACAGTGGTTTACCACAGTCACCAAAACCAAGGAGCTGATTGTACACATTTGGATAGGAAAACCAGAGGTGTACAATCAAGTGATCATTGAGGGATCAGAGGTGGAGAAGGTAAGCAAATTTAAATTCCTGGGAATCACTACCTCAGAGGACCTTTTCTGGACCCAACATAATAATGTCATTGTCAAGAAAGCACATCAGTGCCTCTACTTCCTCAGGAGTTTGCAAAAGTTTGGTATAGCATCAGAAATCTTGGAGAATTTCCACAGATGTGTTTTGTAAAGGTGTGCTGACCAGCTGTATCAATTTGGTATGGGGGCACCAATACCCCAGAGTATAAAGCCCTGCAAAAAGTAGTGGACGTAGCCCAGGACATCACCAGCAAAATTCTTCCCACCATGAAGACCATCTACATGGAACATTACTGTCAGAGCTCAGCAGCAATCATCATGGATCCACACCACCCAACACATGCTCTGTTCTCACTGCTGCCATCAGGAAAGAAGAATCAGTGCCACAAGACTTACACCACCAGATTCTGGAATAGTTCTTACCACTCCACCATCAGATTCCTCAATAACAGATGCACTTACTTTATATATATATTTACTAGTTTCTTTGAGCACACCATGAAGTCGACTTTCTCTTTATTATTCACTATCAGGATGCCCGGCATTGCCTGGGAAATAAAACACTCAGGCTTGGCATGGTTCCTCAGTTTCCTGCTGTCTTCTCCTTGTTTGTCTGGAGGACTGAGCACTAAGATGGGCCTGGTAAAACTGATCTGTTTCCTGCTACCTGCCCCATGCATGTCTGGAGGCCTAAACACTGAGACAGGCATATTGCTGCTGTTCTGTTTCCTACTGCCTGTTCCTTGCATGTCTGGAAGCATCAACATTGAGGCAAGACTGATGTTCCTCTGCTTTCTCCTTTCCCTAACAGAAGAGCTTTTGCCAATGTTGCTTCAGCTTTTGGGCCCATATTGAACTGACCAGTTGTTTTTATTCTGAATGTACATTGATGCATAGTACTCTAATTAATTGAGTTGTCCCTGGTGCAAGTTCAATTTTTTTGGAACTTTTGACTTAAAGGTTAAATTCAATGTGGTCATGACATTCAGCATCAATTGTTACCCTTACTGAACCTCCTTAGACATTTCTAGAGTGCTCCATATTGATTTGTAAGGAGAACAGACAAACAAGCAGACATACATGCACAAATATATATTAGAGCGCTGAATTTTTTTCTGTATTGCAGTTTGTTTATTTTTCTCCCTTTTGTTTTCTTGAGTACAATTTGGACAACCACTAAGTAGAAATTTTGCCTGGTCCGTAGGAAAAAGAATCTCAGGTTTGTAAGCGATGTCACATATGCACTCGGACAACAAATTTGATGGTGAAGGTTGCATAATTCCTGGGGATAGCAGCAGTGACTTGTGACCTCCTGAGGGTAGACATACAGTGTCTGCCATGATGAAGGGGCATGTTAACATCCACACCCCAGCAGTGATCCAGAAACCTCCATCTCACTCAAAATGTGAATCTGCCAATGGCCAATCTAAACCTCTCTTGCCTAGTGTTGATGGAACCTGCTGCCGGAAGATGGGATTAAAACAGATGGGTGCCCACTGGTTGGCATGGACATTGTGGGCCAAATGGCCTGCTTCCATAGATGCTGCCTTGCAGTCTGGATATTTCCAGCATTTCCTCTGGTTTGACCTCCCTTGACTGCCTTGTCCTCAGGCAGCAGATGCAAGAGCCAGTCATGACTGGATCCAAGAGCAGAATATTTTGATCAAGGGTACATTTCTACCTCAAACCAATTTTGACCATAAATCCTTTAAAATGTAATATTTTTATAGTTTTGGCCACACAATTTCTTTCAGATCTGTGCAGAATATTACTGAAAATTTAGAATGTCAAAAATTGTAAACTGACTTGTGTTACAGCAATGTTTTATGGTTCAGTGCTTCAAGGGTTTGATCAGCTGACAATTATGCTCACAATTAGTCACCAGAAAGAAGACTCCCACTCAGATATTAAACTGGTCCTTCAGGCCGGTGAAGTTCATATGGAGCAATATCATTTACTTTTGGTTTAATAATATTGATCAAGAAATATTTTTAAATCTTAGTTATTTGCAAGATCTGGTCTTGGCCAGCATTTCCTGCCCGTCCCTTTCAGACCTTGAGAAGGTGGGGGCTGAGCAGACTTCTTGAACCACTGCAGTCTTGGTGCTGCCTGGGGAGAGTGCTCCAGGTTCTGAATGTTAAGGAGGAAGGGTTGGAGATATATTTCTTGTGATGTGGAAGGTTTCCCTTGATCAAGGCTCTCTTCAGTCACAAACTAATTCACCAGTTGAGCAGGCTAGAGAATGTGCTCCATGCCTGTGGTGGGACTGACTGTGGGTGAGATCCCAGAACATCCTAGGCTGCCACCATTTAAAAAAAAACACAGTAGAAGCTAATTCCTGCCATTAAAATCCATGCTACCCAGTTACACCCAATTAACCTAATACCCTGTAAATTTTAGGGGGTGGGAGGAAACTGGAGCACCCAGAGGAAACCCATGCAGACACAGAGAGATCATATAAACTCCTGCCAGACAGTGCTGGATTCGAAATAGCATCACGCTAACCACTACACTAACTGTGCCACCCTTTGAAGTGAAGTTGGAAACACAGTGTTGCTGCCCAGGCACAAGCCTAACATTATCTACAGCCACACTTAGGTATCTGCACTGTGCTTCCTGTGCTCCACATGGATTGATCACTTGTAATCCATTCTGAAACATTTTGTACGATTAACAGTAAAAAGCTCAGTATCTCTGTAGTACCGAGCATGTCCCCTTTAATAAATTCCAACGTGTATTATAATCAATGAAACGTTTTAACAGTAACCACACGTCAATCAGTAAGGAGTAGACCAACAATTTGTCCACAGAAATATCCCAGAAACATCAGGTTGCAAGGAGACCCTGCAAGACAGTGGCCAGAACCTATTTCCTAGGAATGCGGCAGGGTCTAAAACCAGTGGATACAGGTCAAAGGTGAGAGGGAGGAGTTTAAGGGGATACAAGGGGTAAATGTTTCACACAGTGTAGCTGTTGCCTGGAGGGAGCTGTCAGAATTGGTAGTGGAGGCAAGGACAAGTACTGGAATGGCCAGGGCAGAGAGGGATGCAGACGGGAGGGATTAGTATAGATGATCAGGAGGAATGTGATTGGTTCAATGGCCTGCTCTATAACTGTAGCTGTAAATTACACCAACCAAGCCTGGTGTGGGATTCCAATGCATCCTGCAGGGTTGGATTCAGGTTGCATCATGTATTGGCTGGAAATGCACACCAAGTCCAGAAACGTTTTGCACACAATCCATCACTGCCCCCATGTGGTTTCATTGCATGGCTGGTCCTCAGCAGCAATGCTGAACGTTGTTCAGAATCAGAATTTATCGTCATGAAATTTGTTGTTTTGCAGCAGCATCAGTGAAAATTCCATTTCAAAAAACAAATAATAATGCAAGAAAAGAGGAAAATTGGAGACATACCAAATCTCCTCAAACTCCTCATGAAGTACAACTGCTGGCGAGCTGTGTTCGTGATTGCATCAACATGGAGCCCCCAAGACAGATCCTCAGAGATGTTGACACCAGGAATTTGAAGTTCTTGAATCTCTCTACAGCTGACTCCTCGAATGAGGATTGATTTGAGTTCTCCTGATTTCATCCTGCCGTTGATGGAACTCAGCAAGTCCAGTAGCACCCATGGGGGGGGAAAAAAGAACCACCATCCTTTCAGATCAGAACCCTTTATCCTCAGCAGTCAAGTCGCAGGGTTCCGGTTGAAACATCAACCATTCTTTCTCTCCTACAGATGCTGCTCAACCCACTGAGTTTCTCCAGCAGATTGTTCTTTGCACCAGTCTATAACATCTGCAATCCCCCATGGATTTTTAAGTCATTATCTCAAAAGATTTTAAGACCATCTTGTCAAATGGTCCTGATCCATTTGTTCCTCCGTGGATACTGCCTGACTGCCAAGTCCATCCAGCTTCCCTTTGATCAGGTAACAGAAAAACACAAGAGAAGGCAGGACGTTGGGGGAGCAGTGAGTAGAAGATGTGATGAAGACAGAGAATTGAAAGAAAAAAATAGAATCATTATAAGGGACAGGGTGTAAAGAGGTGTAGTCGAGGTAATTGATCGGTCGGTTTCTAGAAAATTACTGCAGGAAGTGTGTCTCCCGAGATGGAGACAAAGAGATTGAGAAAGGGGAGAGACACGCCAGAGATGGACCAAGCAAATTTGAGGTCGGGGTTAAGAACAAAATGGATAAAGTTGATGAGGCACCATCAAATAGTTGACAATGTTGCAGAGGACGAGTTGTGGACCCTTGTCTGTGTAAGCTTCTAGTATGGATGGCTACAATGTTAAGCATAGCTGGGTCACATGCAAGTACCCATGGCTACCCCTTAGACTTGGAGAAAGTGGGATGTCAAAGCAGAAGTTATTGAGGGTGAGGAGGAGGTGGAGGAGGGTGGTGCTGTAGGGGGACTGGTTGGGTCTGTGAAGGGCTTTTAGACCTTCAATATGGTAGATGGAGGAGTATAGAGAGTGGATGTCCATTAGGAAAATGAGGCGGTCGAGATCAGGGAATTAGAAGTTGTTGAAGTCATGAACCGCATGTGAGGTATCACGGAAGGTATCAGGGAAGGACTGGACCAGGGGAGAAAAAAGTGGAGTAAAGGTAAGGTAATCCCAGTTCAGTGGGGCAGGAGCATGCAGAAACAATGGGCCACCCAGGAAAATTGGGTATGTGGAGCTCAGGTAGGAAGTGGAACCAGGCAGTGCAGAGGTTGGAGGCCAAGGGAGATAGATGACTGGAACTGATGAATTTAGAGATGGTATGCGAGACAGTGGCTTGATGTTCTTTGACAGGGTCTTGTTGAATGGGTAAGTATGAGCAGATATCTGAGATTGCTGAAGCCGTCTGGCTTAGACAAGGTAATGGTCAGTGGCCAGCCATTTCATTTCTGCTCCCCACTCCTATATGGACATTCCAGTCCACAGCCTCTGCACTGCCAAATGATGAGCACCCATAAATTGGAGGAGCAACACCTAATATTCTGCCTGGACAATCTCCAAGCAAATAGGATTAATAACAACTTCTCTGGTTTCCGTCAGGTCACTCCCCTGTCTCCCTCTCTCCCTTATCCCTGTTTCCTTCCTTCAGTTCACCATCTTCTTCCCCCTCTATAAAGTGAGCTGTCCCCTCCCCTATCATTTTGTAGCTTATTTTCTCTTGAGCCTTCCCATTCATATCCACCCATGACCTCATCAATGGGCATGTGCCCCTTACCCTGCATGCCCCCCCAACCACAGAGAGAAATGGAGAGAAGGGTGGGACACTGGAGCAATGGGGGAGAGGGCAGGACGCTAGGGAGATTGACAGGCAATGTGGAAATCAACTATGAGATGCCACCCTGACCTCAGCCAGACCTCAAGACCCCCCACCCCACCTATTCGAAAGCATTATCTGCCCATCTCCACTGACTAAGATCTTTGCCAGTCAAATCTTGAATAACTTGAACACCAAAGCTACTGGGACTGAAACAAACATTGGGCAGCACATCTAATGCCAGTAATCGTGATGGATTTACTGTTGTGGGTTCAGTGCTGTAACAGCATCATTCACTGCCTGGTCATATAGAGTCCAATAGTACACGACACCAGTGAGAATATTCTGTAAGGGAGCATCACTGCATGGGACAGGAACTCCTCCACTAAAGACTGTATAGAACTAGAGAGGGTTGTCTACATGGCTCTATCACACAGGAGCTCCCCTCCATTGTCTCCATCGCACACACCCCCCCCATCCCCACTCCCCTCCCCATCGACTCCGATACATGCCTCCCCTCCCAGACTGTCTCGCACACATCCCCCCTCCCCAACTCCGTCACATCCACATCCCCCCTCCGTCATTTCTGCGACACCCACCATCGCCTCCGCGACAACCCCTTCCCTCCATAGTTTCCACGAGACCCCCCCTCCATCATCTCCACGAGACACCCCCCCAATCACTCACACCTAACCCCCTCCCCCACCTCCATTGACTCCATCACACACACCTCTCTCCCCTCAGTCAGGAACCAGGCACAACCTTATGGAATTCTTCCCTCCTGGCCGGCTCCTATTTAAGAAGTTCTGATGTACCCAATCAGGCCAATAATGCAGCCGCAACCTTCATGTTTGCATTTTCTGGTACACATGGAACCTGTTGCCATGGCAAGGTATTCCATTCATTTCCCTTTATGGCAAGTGTCTATAAAAGCAATGTTTACGATGCAGCTGTAGAAACTCGGACATCCCTAGAACTTCAAAGGACACACGCAGCACTCAGTCAACCTTTACACAGTTGGATGCACTTTCACCTCTAAGGTGGGACGTGTGCTCACTCCTTGAGTGCACAACTTTAAGCTGTCACTCTGGTGCAATACTGGGGCATTGCTACACTCTTGCAAGTCCAGTGTCTGGGGAAAGTGTTAAACCATACTCAGCTTAATTGCTGTAAAAGATCCTACAGTGAGTTTGATGACTCACCTGCCAAACAACAACAGAAACACTTGTTTGATTGCTGTTTAGGAATTTATTGCGTCAAAACTCAATACTATAAGAACATAAGAAGTAGGAGTAGGCCATTTGGCCCGTCAAGCCAGCTTTGCCTTTTGATTAGATCACAGCTGATCTGGCAGTAGACTCACCTGCCTGATCTCTTTCATGCCTAATTCTCCTAGTGTGCAAAATCCTGTCTCTCAATGACATTTAATCAGGCAGCCTCCGCCATTTCCTTGGGCAGAGAACTCCACAGATTCATCAGTCTCTGGGAGAAGCAGCTGCTCCTCATCTCCATCCTAAATCTACTTCTCCAAATCTTGAGGCTGTATATTCTACATCACATTTAAAAAGGACAGCAATGGCTGTAGCAGAATTGGGTCACTGATTTTGGAAAGGATGATACAAAAAGGGATTTCCACTTTGAGGCAGCACCTTTTGCCAAACAACAGCCCATATTCGTACCGTGGAGAGATCAGATACCTGTCACCAGAGGACAAAATGCAACTGGTCGCATTAGAGACAACAGGGGCCCTCCAGTGCTCTACAGATGGTCACTCAGGAACTACTTGAAAGAGCAGGCATCGAGTGGGCTCCACAGGTAGCCGGATCGCCAAACCAGAACTCTGAAGAGGAAAACTGACAAACTGCTGGAAGGACAACCAATTCATTCACAGATGAAGAACATTCATTAAATACCAATTTCATTGCCTGCTCTGCCTCCACAAAATCCATGGATCAACCACCATCATCTTCACTGCATTTGTTCATGTCACCTGGCCAGCATCTGCTTGGCTTCAGTACCACTTCTACGGAGATCAGTAGCCAGAAATGAGTACTTGATCGCTGGATTCTTCCAACAGCTTTTTGGTACGCTTAGATAAATATAAATATGGCATGACTTCTGAACTCTTTTTCTCCACAGCCACCCCACATCATCACATTACGATGTACGATGTCACCCAGAGCAGCACGGAGCAGTTAATAAAGAGTTTCTTTTTCTGCCAGCAGAGTGAGTATAGCTTCAGATTTCAGAGTCTGCAATCTCCTGGGTGTCAACGGAGCATGGCTCCAGTTCTATTCATCGAATAAGGAGGTGAGGTGAACCTCTGAAAGCCCCTTTTAATGGCTCAAGCCCCAGAAACAGGCCATTCCAAATCATTACTCACTCAGGCAAGCGTGTCTTCATTTTCACCCTGGGCATCCATCTCCTCGGGTGGTCGTGTGCTCACAGGTTCGACACCCAATCGCCACATCCTCCTTCCTTTGCACTTCCTGCGATAGTGACTGAAGAGAGCATTTGGGAGAAAGGGAGGGGTTTGAAAAATATTCCTCAACAGTTCAATCACACTCATCGACATCTATGGATGTGGGACAGTTTGCTGCACAAACACCAAAAGGAAACACAACAGTTTTACAGAACAAAGTTCCTAGTCTACAGCCCAAGAACTGATTCTTCAAAATTAATTAGAGGCAATTCCTTGAACACCTTGCAGTTACAAATCTCCCATCTGTGCAAACTTATTTCCTTCTAGATCATTCCTTCTAGAAATGTCTTAATTTTTAGTTAGTCAAATCACAGTGACAGGCCCTTATGGCCCATGAGCCTGTGCGACCGAAAAACGGCAATGTAACCAATTAGCCTGCTAATCCCATAGGTTTTGGAGGGTGGGGGGTAACCGGAGCAGTCAGAAGAAACACATGCAGATACAGGGACAATATACAAACTCCTAACAGACAGCGATGGATTCCAACCCAGGTTGCTGGTGATGTAATAGCATTGTACTAACTGTTATAAACAGCGCTGTCCTACACTAGCCATGCTGTTCACCAATTTAGACTTGCAGAGACTAACACCCTAAACCTATCCAATGAACATCTGCATACCCACTAAGTAACACTGTTTTATTCATATTCTCTGTATAAATCCCTGGCAAATTCATAATGATGTAACAAAAAACTTTAAGAGAACAATCTAGATGGAACATAGTTAGACATGTGGTGAAGAGAGTGCTGCACACTGGCATTCATCAGTTGGAGCATCGAATACAGGAGCTGGGACATCATGTGACAGAATATGGAAGCAGAGTGGTGTAGTCTGGAGGGTCGTGTGGCGTCTCTGTCTGGAGTCTAATTGGAAGTAGCAATCAAGGTTATACTCTGCTCACCCATTAGGGCACTCCTGACTATTGGTCCCTTCAAATCACTACTGATTACCTGGGTCAGACTCCCGTCACTACAGTTTAAAAGCCCACAACGTGCAGACAATCGTTCTCTTTGTTCCTTGGTCCTGACTACAAATGTTGCTCTATGCCAGGTCGTGAACTGTGGACATTGCTGCAGGAATCGTTAATAAGGTGGGTAATAAGCTTAGAACAAAACCGTAGTATTTTCTGGGAATATTTAGCAATGAGCCACACTCCGTTGGTTCTGGGGACCAGGAGTGCATGTTGAAGTTTCTGTCTTGTAAGAGTGTGATAGTTATCGAATGTTACTGGGGGACAGAAACAAAGACAGAGAGAGACAAACCACTGGTATCAGAAATCACTGTATCCGGAATGAATGTCTATAATTGTTTTAGTATCAAGTGTTGTTTTATCTTTTCCCTGTTACAATTTACCCGTGTGTAGAATAAAGATCATCCTCTTCTCACATAACAATTGGCACTTTAAGAAGTCTTGGCCAGATATAGGGGGGGGGTGTGTGTGTGTGTGTGTGTGTGTGTGTGTGTGTGTGTGTGTGTGTGTGTGTGTGTGTGTGTGTGTGTGTGTGTGTGTGTGTGTGTGTGTGTGTGTGTGTGTGTGTGTGTGTGTGTGTGTGTGTATATGAACAGGGGCTGCAGGAGGTTGTAAAGGAACTTCGGGGATAGAAATTAGGATCCCCGGCTGGTCAAATAGTCAGCAGTGCAGCAAGCTAGCAGCTTGGCAAGCGGGCCATGCGATAGAGGTCGACTGGGACGACAGGCTGAACCCCTGCAGGGAAAAGATTGGGTACCACATGGCCTTCCTCTTGGAGGAATCAAGATTTCCTGAAGCCAGGGGGAGTTGTGGGGAGCCCTATGGTTGCTGATATCCCTGCTGAGGCACTAGTGGGATATCACTCAGAATTTAAGAAAGCAGGGTGTTCAGAAATACGATCAAATAGTGTCCCTGAAGTAGCACCATAACTAACTGCAGGAGGCGTGCATCGTCAGCCTCAAGGCTAAATATACTGAGACTGCCTGCTGATTGGTCAAAGCGCATCAGCTGCAGACGGCCCAGCAATTCAGCTGGCAGGTCATCAAGTCAAGGGTATTATCATGCATGTAGGAGAGGGTGATATATGGTCGGGGGATGGGGACATGTGGATGGATGATGATGACCAAGTGGAGGCTGAGTCCCTTTGTACATATCCTCCCTTCTGCGCACCTGAGACCCTGCAAGCCTGGCCAATGATCACGTGGTCCCAGACTTGCCATGAGGATCCTGTCAGCTTTCCCCGACAGAGAGGTAGCCAAGAATGGGGAGAGGGTGAGTGGACAGGCAATTGCCCATTACAAGGTCAGAGACCTGGGTCTACTCCACCAAGGAATTAACCAGGCTGGGAGATGGATATCACCAGCAGCTGGGCAAGTACCTGGCTGCATGGCTGCTCCAGCTGTGGGATGCCAGTGCCCTGGGCAGCCTATCAACACAGCAGTGAACAACTCCCTGCAGGTGCCGCCCGAAGGGATTGATGAGAGCTCACCCTGTGTGAACGGGTGGTGGCTGTGATGCGGGTCAGGTTCCCCACTCTTGCATTGGGACCCAAATAGCTGACCGCAGTGGCACATAGTTGGTGAGGGCATGTGATGAGTGAATGGGCTCATTACTGCCATCTATGGGGATGCCCACAGGTGCAACTACCCCCAAGGATGCCCACAGGTGCAACTACCCCCAAGGATGCCAGGGTAACCACCACCCATCCCAAACTCAAGAGAATGGTCTTGCCCTTGAAGGGACCAGTGACTGGTAAGACTGTCTGAGAAGCAATCACTCTTCTGAAGGGGCTCAAGTACATGGAGCCAGGAGCACCCATTCAGGGGCTCCCTGCACAGGTTTGCCATGCTGACATCAAGGTCAGTGAGACCACTTTCCTACTAGCCTACAGGGAAATGTACTTTGCCCTAATGCGTGCTGATGTGGATTGTGCCTGCATCCATAGTTTCTCCACCTCCACCATATTTGCAGTGTGCCAGGTGCCTTGGGGGGGGGGGGGGGGGGGGCGGTGAAGTACTGGAAGGACGGAACACCAAATGCACAGCCCACTTTGCCCCAGACTACTCAGCCTTCTGCTCCTCCCTCACCAGATGCAGTCCCTGCTACCCTCACGGCAGAAATGATCTCCTTGGTGTGTCACGAAATGGCCAATACACCATCACCCCAGTCACTCTCCCCCCCCCCCCACATAGTGTGGTGCACCTACATCGCCATTCCATAGGATGGAGACCAGCACCAGTGATCCCTCTAAGCTAGCACAAGGGAAATCAATAAGCACACATTCATGCACCTATGTACATGCACAGTCGTTTTGTGCCCATGCACACAGCTTGGAAGGAACACTGGCCAGGATCCCCAATGGATCCATTCAGCATTCCTGTCCCATCTGGGTGACCAGAGGCCATTTATCCCAGTGGCTGTGCACTGAGAAAAGGAGAATACCCAGCACTGGATAGTGCTGGTTGATACTGGGAACCCAGAGGTGTGGAGACATAGGGTTTAAAAAGGGGCTGGGGGCTCATTTCTCACCATCAGATAGGCAGCGAGCCTCCCCGTCCTGGTGGCAGCCTCCCCCGAGTGCATTCTTGGCACGAATGTACTCAATGGGCAGTCACTGTGTACTGATGAGGGGAAATTCACTTTTGGGGTCACCCAGGCGACCATCATAGTCAGAGGTGCCAAATGGATTCATTGTCATCCCCCCCCCCCTCAGGTGGTCTGCACCCGTCATCATCGGGTACTGGGAGGCACCAAAGAGACTGCCGAAGCAATTGAGGCATTTCTCAGAGGGAATAATTAGACTCGCTGTATCTCCCTCCAACAGTCCAGTCTGGCCCATCCATAAGAACAACAGCACAGGCGCATGACAATCAACTATATAAAATTAAATAAAATCCCCCCCACTACTGCCAGTCCCAATGTGATCACCTTGGTGGAAGACATCGGTGGCAGGGATACCAAGCATTGGTTCGCTGTGGAGGACCTCGCCAGCACATTCTTTTCCATCCCCTCGAGACCTTCTTTACAGGACCACTTTGCCTTTACTTGGGGAGCTCCCAATACACCTTATGTTGGCTGACCCAGAGATACGTTCACAGCCCCATAGTCTGCCACAGATTAATCACCTGCGGCGCAAAAAAAATTGCCCTCCCCCCAAAATCGTTATCACCCATTACATTGACAATATACTACTCCAGGATCCCGCAGAAGAGATTGTGGCACAAACACTAGAGTCCTTGATCTCAGGACTCCATGCATATGGCTGGGCAGTCAACCCAGAGAAGGTACAGGGCAAGACGATCCTCTATCTGGATATTCAATGGCACTCAGGGCAGAGGGACATTACAGAGGTTGCAAAGAATAACATTTTTAACATTGTGGTGCCCACCAGTAAAGCCGACACCCAGAGCCTTGCTGGCCTTTTAGGCAACTGGTGGCAGCACATTCCCCGCCTTACCAAGCTGCTACATCCACTTTATGCAGTATCCAGAAAGAAAGCCACGTCCGCTGGGGTCCTGAGAAGCAGATATTGTTCGACATGACTGGGCAGGACATTGAGCAGGGACTGCCACAAGCCTCCCACCAAACAGGGGTCCCCTTTGATTGCCAAGTTTCCACCACCACCATTATGGCTGAGTGAAGTCTCTGGCAGAAAATCAATGGCCACAGAATTCCACTCAGCTTCTGGACAAAAACCCTCCTCAAGCCCACCTTCCGCTGCAGCCATTTTGAACACCAGCTCCTGGTGAGCTATCTGGTGCTCCTCGCCACTAAGCCCCAAATGGCCACTGAGACAGTAATACTCCAGTCTCACCTTCCCATCATGTGGTTGGTCAAGTCCGCTGATGACACCCACAAAGAGGGCCACACCCAGCAGACCTCCATTGTAAAATAGAGGTGGTACATCGCAGACTGGACAGAGGCTGGGACGGAGGCAGTCAGCAGGCTGCAAGAACAAGTTATGTCCCTCTCCAAGAGCGACAGCCCCCTTCCCAAGGTCCCTGATGTGCATCCCTCTCCTGTATCCTGGAGTCAGCCACTTGACTCCCTCAATGATCAGCAGCAGCAGGAATGGCTCGAGTCCTTGGAAGAATGGAAGGCAGCTATGGAAAGCAGTGGCCCTAAACCATGCCAATGGTAAGGCCCTGACTTAGGAAGTGGTGGGGCTGGGGGAGGTCATAATTAAAGAAATGACAGGTCCACACTGTATCTATATGGACTCTTGGGCAGTGGAGAACGGGATGGCAGTGTGGATGGCCCACTGGCATGAGGTAGGGTGGGAAATTCCCAGCTTCCTGCTTAGGGGTCAACAGCACTGGAAATACATCTGGGAGCAGGCTGGGCAGAGGGTGCTCACAGTTCACCACGTGGACGCCCATACGAATAGGGACACAGCAGAGGCAGCACATAATGCTGCCGGGAACCATGCAGCACAAATCAGCTCAGCCTCCACCACTCCAACAATACAGATTCCAGTGCCCTGGCAGCATGGGCACACAGGAAGAGCAGCCACCTGGGGTCCATTGACATGTAACGGTAGGCTACTCATGACGAGGTGTGGACAGCAGACTAAACCGCAAGTATGGCCAACGGGTGTACTGGGGTGTATCCGTCATGGCATGGGAGCAGGCCAAGTCTGGCAAGTAGATTACGTCAGCCCTCTCCTACGCCAAAATAAAAAGAGCTTCCTCCTGATGATGGTGGACACCTACTTTGGTGTCAGTGCCCTGTGAAAGGGCCGACCAAGACAACAACATTAGAAGATTGACGAACCTCTCCTCTATTTATGGATTCCTATGGGAGGTATAGTTTGATTGGGGCTCACACTTTATAGGGGCCAAAATACAACAGAGTTGAGCTGTGGAGGCTGGCATCTCAGGGCTGCTGCACATCCCCCATCACCAACAGACATGTGGACTCACTGAAACGATGAATGGTCTCAAAATAAAAATTGCGCACGCTAACACACGACCACACATTGAAGGGGTGGATCAAACTGCTGCAAGAAGCGATGGACCGGTTAAACTCACGCCACTCTGCATGGGGAGATCCGCTTTCATGACATCTGGCCACCAGACCTACTGAAAACAGATGAGGTCGGCTGTTTTCTCCCGCTCATGCTGGTCGACTCACTGTGTTCTTCCAGCATCTTATGTCAGCTTGTATGCTTCAATGCAGCACCCATATATTCTTCTAAATCCCATCAGGTCCAAGCTTTGTCTCTCCTACTGGTCCCAGAAAACAATGTGCCCTTTCCAAGAACTCTTCAACTTCTCAGGATATCACTAAATGTGAATTAACACTTAACTGTACACAAATACAGATGATAATTATCAGGATTATGAGCACCATCATCGCCAGAACCAGACCCATGATGATGAACTGGTCCTGCTTGCTGATGAGATAGAGCATATCCACCATTTCACAACGAGATCCAGTGTAGCCAGGTTTACATCTGTTGAAGAGAAGAACACACTAATTGGTTTTGCAATATATTTCTGGAACCAAAAGTCGTGACAGAATTTGAAAGTTATTTTCCAACCAGGAACAAATGGTAAATAACTCCAGGGGATGGCTAACTAAGGCAATTCTCTCCCTTCAGCTTCCCACCCCTTCCCTTGCATTAGAGAGCATCTTTCTCAGCCCTCTCTCTTCCCCCCCTTCCCCCCCACTGGCATTCACCTGTAAGCCTGTGCTCCTCCTCTACCTCATTCGATATTGGCCTGATTTTTGACATTCCTGAAGAAGGACTCAGGCCCAGAACGATGACTGCCTATTGCTCTCCATGGATGCTGCTGACCTGCTGAGTCTCTCCAGCTCTTTGTGTTGCTGGAGAGAGGGTTACACAAGCTGGAATCAATGGAGGTGGAATCACAGGTAATAAGGCCAAAAATCTTTAACCAGTTCTCATCAATAACTGTAACTTACACACAGGAAGGCTGTTCTTCAGACACCATGAAGCGACATTGACCCTGGATGCAGTAACTCTCGAATCTCTTTGGACACTTGCTGAAGTGCTTTGACTGGGAGGCTTCTGTAAGAAAATTTGAACCGACCAAGAAAAATTCACATTAGATTCATGCAGAGAAATTTATCCTGACAAACAAGAAAATGATGTAATATACAAAGTGCTGGAGGAGCTCAACAAGGAGATGGTTTTGTGTTATTGGTTGACTGCAGTCACGGGAAAAGGAAACTGGAACCGCAACCCGAACCCCAAAAACTAATCAGTTGTTGATTATTGAAGTAGAATAATGACAAATCAGCAGGTCACTTCTTGCAATGGTCAGCTTGCACATAGCTGCATACCACAGAAACTGGAGCACTGAGAGGAAATCTATGCAGTCACAGGGAGAACGGACTAACTTCTTACAGACTGAAGAAGATCCCTTCTCACTTCTGCCTTGAACAGAAGGTACACAAACCTGAAGACCAGTACCTCAAGGTTCAAGAACAGTTCCTTTCTGACAGCTATCAGTCTCCTGAACCTCCCCTTGCAACACTAATCAGAGACTGCTCAGACACCACAAAAGGATGTCTGGACTATTATAATGACACTTATTTCTTGCATTATGTAATTCTGAATATTTATTACCTATTTTTGTATTTATCCTCTCTTTTCAGTTTACTGTATACCATTGTAGTTGGTTTTTTTAATTAAATGACTGTTCGGTGACAACAAGTAAGAATTTTGGTGCATGTGTCCATTGTACAATGCATATGGCAATAAACTTATTATTAGTGAAGAACACAATTTACACAGTATAGAAAACAATGCAAAGGAGAATTATTTGTCACCAAGCAAGGGCAGCACAAGGGCACTGTTGCGGGATTTATTCAGGAACCTGATAGCAGTGAGGAAGAAACTGTTGACGCGCAATTTTAAATTTTTGAGCCTCTCTCCAATTCAAGGAGGGACAAGAGAGTACGTTCTGGGTGGGATGGCTCCATCAGTGGTTTGGCTGTGGAAACCTGTGAAGGGGAGGAGAGAACACTGATGTGCCAACTTGTCCCAGACATCTTGCTGCAATTGTGAGTGGTGATTCCATTCTTGCTGATGGCTATTTATGGGATTCTGTTGTGTTCAAACAGCAATGCCAGAAAGGTTCAGCCCTGTGACATGAGGCTCCAAATTGCTTTTTGGATTATTTAATTCCACTGCATACCAATGAGAGAGAGAGAGACACACACAGACAGACAGACAGACAGACAGACACAGACAGACAGACAGACACACATCCCCCTCTCTCATTCCCCCCCCCGATCCCGTGCACCCCCATCTCCCAATGTCTAAAACAATCTCCTCTCAAGCCCCTAACAGTATAGAAACTGTCAAAGGATTGGTGCTATGCTGCCTTCCTTTATAATAGTCACAGCAAAATCAAAAGCTTTCAATTTACAACCTCACGCTTTTCAGATTTTTGGCATGGATACAGGTTTACAATAGGAGGGGCTCCATTCTCAATGCCAACTAACATCTTTCACTCACCGTGGCTTCAGTTTCTACCACACCCATACTTTCTTATAAATGTCACTACATTTTAGGGCCATTGTGTAATAGATCAAAAGGTTTAGTAACTATTTTGTTTCTAGTGCTAAACACATCAAATGAGTGTGAGCCTTCAAACAGTCAAATTTCACAGATACAAAAATTCCAAAGAAACCCAATGACATGGAACAGCACTGCACTCATTGAACTCTAGCTTGTTGATGTTTGCAGCCAGTCGCCAGAGAAACATTCCTCCAACTGCAAATGATTCTGGATCAGATCCATTTCCTTTATTCACAAGTACCATCTATTTTCATTTTACGAAAGGATATCTGTCATTTTTCACCCCCCTTTCGGTTATGAAGCAAAGTTAGCAGAGCTAGGGCTTTTCTCTTCGGAGAGAAGAAAAATCCCGATGCACTTGTAGAAATGCACTCGATGCCGTATTTAGAAAAAGGAGCAACTGAGATACACAACGTGATCCTACAACAGCCGACAATCTACCAGCGGAACTCAGAAGGTTGAGCAGCATCCGTGGGGGGAAAAGAATGGTTGTCATTTTGGGTCAGAACCCTTCAAGACTGAGAGGGCAGAGGGGAGATGTTTACTGGCTCGAAATGTCAGGCATTCTTTTTCTCCCATAGAAAGCTGCTCCACCTGCTGAGTTTCTCCAGCAGATTGTCGGTTGCTCGAGAATCTACTGTCTGCATGTCTCAAACTCCGCGCAACAGGCCTCAGGATTGGGGACAAGTTGCTTCCAACTTGTGGGTGCTGAGATGCTGACCAGGCCAGAGAAAGAACCACAGACTGCCATGGACAGGCGACTGTCAGGTGCTCAGTGAGTAGAATGGAATGTGGTGCCTTCTTCTGGTGTACAGACTCACAGATGTCAAATGACATCATTTGACACCGGCGTTCGGATAACTTTCCTTTTCCACTGGACCATGTCCCAATAAATTCCCAGTTAATTCCTGGGGCAGGGTGTCGGTGGAAAATGAGATAGTGATTTGTTTCCCCCAATTTGGTAGTGTTAATGAGTTTGTCATACACATTGTACAATGTAATATACACATGCACCAAAATTCTTACAACTGAACAAGTACTTGTTTAAAAAAGAGTAAACTTAATTGAATTAAATGAACAGAACATTACAGCACAGCACAGACCCTTCAACCCACAATGACGTGCCAACCTCTGTAAACCTACTCCACAAACTAAACTTTGCATACCTCTCACTCAGGGTGCCTAAATGTCCCTATTGTACCAACCTCCACCACCACTTCTCACAATATATTTCAGGCACCCACTTCTGTCTGTGTAAAAAATTTATTCTCGACATCTCGCCTAAAATTTCCTCCCCTCACCTTTTACAGATGTCCTCTGGTGTTTGCTAGTCTCACCCTTATTAAGTAATCTCTCATCCTTCTTCTCTCCAAAGAGAAAAGTCCCAGCTCTGCTAACCTTGCTTCATAAAAGGTGTTTTCCAATCCAGGCAATATCCTGATAAATCTCCTCTGCACTTTCTCCATAGCTTCCACATCCTGTGATTTGGGACCAGAATTGAACAAAAAGGGATAATAAATACACAAAATACATAGATAATAAATATTCACAGTAATCCTATGTGAAAAAAAGCAAAATGCAGGTAATGGGACTGATGCCAGACTTGTCCAAGATGGGTGAAGGGCATGTTCTGTGTTTTAGATCAAGGGAGCAAGTTGTAAACTCAGGATTACTGCCTGTGTCATATGCTGGTGATGCCCAGGAACAGAATAATACACAGGTTACAATAAATATTCAGCATGAGAACAGAACAAGTGATCTGCTTTGAAATGTTGTAAGGTATCTCTGATGTGGCATAGAGGTCAGGGGCCCCACCTTATTTGAAAGATATGTACCCCTCGTCGTGAGAGTCCACTGGCACCACTCCATGTGTAAGCACCCCAGTGATTCATGCCCAGGACTTCCTGTCTCAGCACACCACCATAATGCTGATTTTACAGGTGATACCTGGGTCAGATATCTTGCCGTCCCAACTCAACCCCACCCTTGCCCCACTTAAGAATCGGTCAATCTTTACCATGTACTGGGCTGACATTTCCCGATACAGAGAAGTATCAGCAGTATAAGATCATCAGACATTCAGAATCTTCATCCTACAAGCTGTGCTGCAACCGTATAAAACTGGTCATGCTACTTTGAGTGGAGTTCTGGTCGTCCTATTTATAGGAAAAATGTGGAGGCTTTGGAGAGGGTGCAGAAGAGGTTTACCAGGAAGTTGCATGGATTAGAGAGCATGAGCTAGAAGAAGTTGGACAAACTAGGGCTGTTTTCTCTGGAGCATCAGATGCCGAGAGGAGACCTGAAAGACGTCTGTCAAATTATAGGAGACAATATACAAGGAAGACAATCAGAATCCTCTTCCGGAAGGTGGAAATGTCAAATACTAGGGGATATAATTGAAGGCAAGAGTGAGTACATTTAAAAGGCAGAAATATCTTCCTTGATTTTAAAAAAATTTATAAACACACCTACCCACATGCACCCCTACCCACCACCCCCCCCCCCCCATGCACCACTCCTATCCACCCACCCAAGTAAAAGTTGGAAGTGTGCACTGTGGTTGAAGTAAAAACACAAAGTTTGAGCAACTCAGCAGGTCAAATAATCTCCTTTATATAGTAAAGATAAAATTAATAACTGACGGTTGGGACACACACACACACACACCCACACCCTTTCTTGAAAGAGGGAGAGGAGTTGGGGTCAGGAAAGCTGAGATGAACAGTCAGATGTGGCCATTGACGACTAGGGCACTTGGTTCAAACTATTCTCAGGAACATTTAAAGCCTTTGAAAACAAAAACAATTTATTCATTCAGTATGCCCCTCAACAAGTTTAACAAAACAGCAGGGAGGCTGTGGAAATGTGACTAAAATTCCCAGAAGCCTTGGAATGACAACAATCTGACACTCAAATAACATTGCAAGTACAAGGTCAAGACTCACAGTAATGATCTACAGTCTATAATTAGCACTGAAATAGCAAGGCAATAATGTAATCATAAAACCAGAATAACCTTGCCTCAGGTTCTTTGAGATGTCAACATTACCAAGCAATATGGAGAGGACAGCTAAACATACTGAGGCCATAGCATCTTTAGAGCTTCAAGAATCAAAATGTCTTAATGCTAAGCTTTCAGTTCAAGTGTGCTTGCTTAGAGTTTTGTGTTCAGTTCTGGTCGCCTCATTACCAGAAAGATGTGGAAGCTTTCAAAGGAGATGTATCAGGATGCTGCCTGGATTGGAGAGCATATCTCATGGCAGAGCTAGGGCTGTTGTCTTTGGAGGTGACTTAACAGATGTATAAGATTATGGGGGGGGGGGGGGGGCCTTAGATAGGGTGAAAATAGCAAATACCAGAGGAAATTTATTTAAGGTGAGTGAAGGAAAGTTTAGGGAAGATGCCATGGGATTTTTTAAAAAATATATGTGAGTGGTGGGTGCCTAGAATGTATTACCAGAGATGGTGGTGGAGGCTAGTACAATAGGGACATTCAAGACTCTTGAATGGGCATATGGATGCAAGAAAAATAGCGAGTTATGGGTGGGAGGTAGGGAAGGATTAGATTGATGTGGATTAGGTTTACATAGGTCGACACATCATTCTCTGTCCAAAGTAGGATGCACTGCCCTCTGGTTTAGACTATGATACCCTAGGGATAAAAGAGTTTGACCTTCTTCATGCCCCTAATGATTTTATAAATGTACAAGCCCTACCCCCCTCCCCTGCCTCCTATGCTCCAGAGAGCAAAGTCTCAGGTTAGCTAGCCCCTTATATTTCAAGCACTCAGGATAAGAAATGAACAGAGAACATCAATATGACCATGCTAAAATTCACATTTCTCAGTACATTCAACTGGAGTTTACAAATCCCAGATATTTATCTGAACACAATATTCTAGTAACCTCTGACCCATCAGAAAGCCTCAACATCATGAGCCTTTTGCGCTGCTTGATTTCTTTGTAGTTGATGCCTCGCAATTCCTGTAACCCAATGTTTACTCAATAAACGTCCATCTACTCGCCCAAGATCAGCAGCTGGAACAAAATGTTCCAGATAACCACTCACTTTCTCTCTACGAAGCCACTCAATTCCTATAATCACCAGGACTTGAATCACCCACAATCTTCTGTATATGAGAAACAAACAGTTGCAAGGTCGTGCAAACTTCACCACAGCACACAAGTAGAACCAGAGTAACATTTCATTGTGTAATACACTCTTCAGGTCAGTGTTCTTACCTGTACAATTTATCTGATGCCTCTGTCCACATAAATATTTCTCTCCATGCACGGAGCTTGTAGAATTTACAGCAGTAGCCAACTGGTTACACCAGGTGAAACCTAGATGAGAAATGTCCTTTAATTTACCAACAGAAAAACCAACCACTGGCTTATTGCGTACAATTCTGGTCATGCCATTACAGCAAGGATGCAGAGGATTGAGAAAAGTGGTACAAGTTATGGGAAGAGGTTAGACAAACGTGGGATGTATTTTCTGGACGGGGAGAGGAGGGTGGATGGAAAGGAAGGGGAATGGGGCTGCAAGTGCCTGGAAAGGGCTATTAGGGGTAGTAGTGGTGGAGGCAGCTACTATGGTCAATTTTAAAGAACATTAATATTCAGGGGATGGAGGAATTATGGATCACAAGTTGGCAGCTGAATTTTACTTTGATTTGGGCATTATGTTTGGTAGACACATGGGCTGAAGGGGTTGTTTCTCGACTGTACTTTTCTACATTTCATACCAGAGGTTATCAACCTTTTGTTTTCCACTCACACACCACTTTAAGTATTCCCTATGCCATAGGTGCTCTGTGATTAGTAAGGGATTGCTTAAGGTGGTTTGTGGGTGGGAAGAAAATGTTTGAAAACCACTGTTTTAAATCGCACCTAATTGATTCGTTATGTGCACAGTTTCCTAACTCAAAAGGAAATGGGCCAATGACAATATTTCTCAAGCAAAATATTTCCATTAACTATTGGGTCAAGAGCAGTCACATATCACCTTGAGCAATCCCTTACTAATCACAGAACAGCTATGGCATAGGGATTACTTAAAGTGGTATGTGAGTGGAAAGAAAAGTTATATAGAATAGTGGGTTTCAAAAACTGCTCAATGTTTATGCATCACACAAATTACAGCCATCATCTCATCATTTCTTTCTATTTCTTTCTCTCCCAGCGGAGAAATATAAATTACAATAAACACATTAAAGTACAATCCCACTTTGAATATGCAATTCCATCTGAAAACCCATTGCAATGACTGTCTATAAGGGGTTTGTACGTTCTTTTTGTGTCTGTGTGGGTTTACCGCAGGTGCTCCGGTTTCCTCCCACATTCCAAACACACAAGATTAGTAGATTCATTGATTAAACGGGTGTATTTGGGTGGTGCGGGTTCATGAGCCGGATGGGCCTGTTGTCCTGCTGTACCTCTAAATTTAAAATTAAATTAAATTAGATTCACGGCCGAGTGCTTTAGGGATTTTTCACTGCTCAGAGTGGAGAATCTATAGATCAGTGTATTGTATCCCCCTTACTATGCAAATTGTGAGTCCTTTTTTTTAAATGTCAGTGACCAGGAGAGGTTTACAGGACTATGACCTCTTACCCACTCAATGGCAGAGTAGGAAACAAGAACTTTCCTTGCCTGCAGTCGATCATTAACTCGCTGCTGAATTTTAAAAAGGGCTGTGATTTATAGGAGAGAACAGAACCAGGAAGATGATGCAGGTGTTTGCAGTTCCCAGTCCAAAGCTAAAACAAGGATTTCTTTCCTGGAAATTTATGGTAATTCATAATAAACATGAACAACAGAGTTGCACGTTATATTATGGGGGAAAGAACTGTAACTAGGTTTACTGGTTTGGGTAAATAGCATTCTGACCCATGCCACCCTGATGTGGTTTGAGATGTTCACAGGGACAATCCTTTTCCAAGCTGAAATTTCACTGAGCTTCTGAGGGGGTACAACACTACAGATGGTGAACTTAAACCCTCTGCACTCTTAGATTGGCTCATCTTGATGAAGGGGGTAGTAATCATTCAAGATCCTGGACAATATTCTTCCCCCATTTGAAAACAAAAGAGAATCCTGCGTCATCATTGCTGACATTTGGCTGTGCTCAGATTTACTGGAAAATCAGAAGTAATAGAACTGGGATTGATGGGCTTTGTTGGGCAAGAGCACTAAAGGTTAAAGGAGGAAGGAAGGATGGAGATTAGGTACAAATAAACTCAAGGGAGAAATGGCCTCCCATTCTATCAATCCTTGGTCACTAGCAGACAAACAGCAACAGCTCAATCTCCTAAAATCTGGATACAAATCACTCTCTCAAAATTGGTCAGATGTTGTTCAAATTATTAAGAATAAGTGGTGGCTTCATTTTGCTACATTTCGAATCCTGGGAAATGACATTTATTGCTGTCCTATCAGGGCTCAAGTTACGGAGAAAGGCAAGGGAACTTGGGTCTATTCCCTGAAGCAAGGAGGCTGACCGATCAGAGAGAGATACAATCATGAGGGGGACGGATAAAGTGAATGATCCAGGCTTCCCAACCCCATGAAGAGCCGAACAAGGCATAGCTTTAAAGCGAGAGGTGAAAGATTTAAAAAAGGATCTGAGGGGCAACTTTGTCACTCAGAGGGCAGTGGGTGTGTGGAACAAAGGGCCAAAGGAAGTGAGAAAGGTAGGGATAGTTACAGCATTTTAAAAATATTTAGACAGGTCCAAATGCAGGCTGATGCTCTGGAAGGCACCTTGGTCAGCTGAAGGGCATATTTCCATGCTGTATAACACTACGATTCTATAATCACAATTAAACCCTATAAACTTCATACTTTGTGAAAATAGCAGAAACAACTTTAACATTGAAAGCTTACTAAGGCTCATCTCTCATGTATTTATTGACTCTTTTCATTTCATTCAGAAAGTTTACTGCAAGTAATTTTCAGATTTCAGTGCATACGCACATTGTACGATGTGTATGACAATAAACTCATCGTTAACTTTCTTCTCCTTCATGGACCCATCTACAACTCAGAAAGGCAGCCAATACATTGAAGGACCTATCACACCCTAATCACACTCTCTACTCCCTCCTCCCATCGGGGAGAAAGCTCAAGAGTAAGAAAGCACGCACACAAGAGGCTTAAAAACAGTTTCTTCCCTTCAGCCATCAGGCTCCGGAATGAACCCCATAACAGTGCTCTCATGGCCACATTTTCCAAAATGTCTGCCTTCTTCCACAAATGTGACTTCGCCTCCAGCACCATCAGCTCAGTTCTCAATCACATCTCCTCCATTTCTCACTCATCTGCCCTGGACCCCTCTGCTCCCAGATGTAACAAACATAGAATCCGCCCCTCATCCTTACCTACCACCCCACCAGCCTTTTCATCCAACATATCATCCAGAATTTCTGGCATCTACAACAGGATCCCACTACCAGACATCTTCTCTTCTCCTCTGCCTTCCATAGGGACCGCTCCCTCCGTGACTCCCTTCTGCACTCATCCCTCCCCACCAATCACCCACCCAGGCACCTTTCCCTGGCCACAGGAGGGGCAACACTTGCACCCACACCTCCTCCCTCACCTTGGACTGGGGCCCCAAACAGGCCTTTCACTTGAAAGCAACACTTCACTTGTGTATCTGCAGGACTGATTTGCTGCTCCCTTTGTGGCCTTCTCTACAACAGAGAGAAGAGGCGCAAATTGGGAGATCGCTTCGCTGAGCACCTTTACTCCATCTGTACCAGTGACTGAGACCTCCCAGTAGCCAACCATTTCAGTTTTGTGTCACACTCACATGTCTGTCTATAGCCTTATGTACTGTCTCACCAAGACCATCCACAAATTGGGGGAACAACAACTGATTTTCTGTCTGGGCACTGTACTCCCTTAATCTCTGCAGCCTCCCCCTCCCCCTCCCCCTCCCCCTCCTCCTCCTCCTCCTCCTCCTCCTCCCTCCCCCTCCCCCTCCTCCTCCCTCCCTCCCTCCTCCATTTATCACCTCCTGCCTTTGTGACCACCCCTCCCCCCCCAATCTTTTTTTGGATGCCTGCCAACATTTTCCCATACCTTCATGAAGGGCTCAAGCCTGAAACGTCAGTTATGCATTTTTACCTTTGCTATATAAAAGACACTGTTTGACCTGCTGAGTTTCTCCAGCTTTGTTTATTAGCCCTTGCTAATTGATCTTTTCCATTAAATTATAAATTTAGACATAGCACAGTAACAGGCCCTTTCACCCAATTACACCAAATTGACCTACAACCCCCAGTAGACTTTAAAGGATGGGAGGAAACTGGAGCCCCCAGAGGAAACCCACTCAGACGTCATATCCTACTCTCTGTAAATTGTGCTCTTTACATGGCTGTACATTAGAGATAAACTGGTTGGACTGCTTACAGAAGAACCTTTCTCACTGTACTAAGTGTAATGTGGCATATAAACAAACTTTTTAATTTTGACTAAATTTACATCTTCCATCATCCAGAGTCCCTAGATTTGCCACCCTTCTCAATCCTCACAGGAAGATTCTGACTTCTCACCAGCTAGCCTTTAAAGGCCCAAATGGGGAAGGAATGGATGATCTGCTGATACAACAAAGGGATCTATTACGGACAATATCTACATAGTTCAGTGGCAGTCTTGCAAAGGCAGGCGAAAGCTGAGACACTTCAGTGTTAAGTGGAGGAGAGCTGAGATGCTCAGTATATACAACACTTCGCACTGCGTTCACTCTTGTTCAGCTGCTGAGAAAAACACTTCAATCTGACGAACAGTGCAGAGGGAGACCAAGGATGGAAAGTATGGGGAAAGGAGAGAAAGCATCCAAATCCGAATGAATATCAACCAAAATTTTTCTGATCTGAAGAATTTCTGAACCTTTAGATCAGGAAATTTGGAGAAACACAAGGTCTGTAAAAGTTGAAATCTTGAGCAAGGGACTGCTAGAGGAACCAAGTTGGTCAGCAGCTTCCAAGGTCAGTGTATGTTTTAGGTCAGGACCCCTTATGGAAACTAAAGTCCAAAGGGGACACTAATACATATATGAAGGGGGAAAGAAGCTGGGAGGAGCCCTGATGTGATTGGACAGAAGGTTGGAGAGGAGCTAAAGACCAACTAATGTGGAAGGTTCACCAACAGGAAGCAGTAACGGGAAGCAGGGCTCACTCCTGAGACATCAGGACAGATGATGCCCAGACTAGTCTCCAAAGCCAGAGGCTGTGGCTTCAATGGTACAGAACAAGCTTGGTACAAATCTACGCCAATTCCTGCACTCAGCCCAAGCTTAACACTAGGTTGCAGGAGAGCCACAGATCCAAGCAACATATCCAGAACCCTGTTTGTATACATCTCTCAACCTATCCGCTCCCCTCGAACCCCCCCCCCCGCAACTGTCCCTGCCCAGTCCTCACCACCTCCTCCTCACTCACCCACCCACCCTCCCTCCCTCCCTCCCTCCCTCCCTCCCTTCACCCAATGACCCACCTCCTCCTCACCCACCCCTCCTCCCAATTCAATCACCCCTCTTCCCCATTCTCCACCCCTTCCCCACTGGCCCTTCAACCACCCCTCCTCCACACACCACCAGCCCCTCCGCCACCCCACCTGCTCCTCATTCCCCCCCCCCCCCCCGCCCCTCCTCCATTCCCTCATCCATCCCCCACTCCCCCTCCATTCTCCACCTGTCCCTCCTACACCCCCTCCCCCACCTGTCCTTTCTCCATCCCTTACCTGCTCCATCTCCACCTCCCTTATCCTCACTTGCCCCTTTTCCACCATCCCCAACTCACCTGTCACCAGGACGAGACTGAAGGCTCTGCCCCAGTACCCACGACTCATGGTTGGTTTGTCAGGGCGCCGCCGCCGTTCAGTCCGTATCCCGGGACGAAGCCGCTGCCTCTCCGAAAGGACGGGTCCCGCACCGGTCGGTGTCGGAGCCGCGACAGTCAGTCGGTCGGCCGTGTGAACAGCTGCAGCGTTGCCTCGGTGCGGCGCGGAGAGGACACGGCGTCCAAATCCTCACCGCCTGACGCAACTCCTGCGTTCAGTCCTTGAACATCAGGCTGCTTTGAGTGAACTGGGAGATGCGCTTAAAGGGGAATTCCCTCCCAGTGAGGCAGAGCGGATCCCTGGAAGGATGGAGAAGTGCATAAATATGTGAGACGGAGGAGAGGGAGGCGATGGAGACTGTTTTCGAGGGATGTGGGCTTTACAGGCTGGGTCAGCATTTATTTTTCAAAAATTATCTTTATTCACAATAAAACAATGTTCAAAAGAAAGCCTTGCAAAGTCTTTTTGCATCTTTAATGTAGTATCCATACATTACAATACTCTCCACATTGTCACATCAATCCTCTAATTTGCTACACCACCATTTTCTTTCCAAAAATAAACTTTATTTACAATAATTTATTTACAAAAACTTCAGTCTTTTCACATTATTAGTGTCATATCCATATCCATAAGCACTATATATATATAGGCCAGTGGTTCCCAATCAGTGGACCATGGCCCACTAGTGGGATATCACATGTTTCCAGGTAGCCCATGGAGACTTCCCAACCCATTGAGGTCAGGGTGGATCTGAGGTCATATCTCAGGCCTAACTTGCTCATCTGGCCGTCTCTTAATATAAATGGCTTGGCGCTCAGCCCCTAGTCACAGTTCCGAACAGACCTCCGCACAAGACAGATTCAGAAGTGTGTGTTTTCTGTCTTTTTACTGCTTGTTCCTCACTTCAGTCAAGATTCAAGTGACTCGGGAGGGCGGCCATTCCAAAGGAGAATATGGTCATAGGTTACCATGTATATTCAGTGTGTTAAAAAATATATTTATTTTAATTAAGATTTAAACGGTATTGCAAAAACAAAAAAAAAGGCAAACACACTGTATGTATAAGCTGTTTTAAATATTTTAACATAGCATATGAACGCCTACCCTTCTCAGCAACTGTGCCCGCAGCACTAAGGTGAGTGGAGTAAAGTTTAGAGGAGACATGAGAGGTAAGATTTTCAGACAGAGAATGGTGGGTGCCTGGACTGCATTATAGATATATATATATATATATAAAATAATCTATGACCATGTCCTCCTTTTGGAATGGCCACCCTAGTTCCAGTTTATAAGGTAAGACACATGATATATTTCTCCTCTAAAATTGGATATAAATTGTTACAGCAAACATTTTCTTGGAAGATTTACTCTGGACAAGATTGCATGACTGTAGGATATGTTACAAATTTACTTGGATATTGCGAGCAAACAAATAACCTTTAACATTCAAGGAAACATCCCAGCTCCATAGAAATAAATTAAACAGAAACTAACGGAGCATGTATTTATGTGTGGTAATTATTTGGAAGATGAACTCTTTACAAACTGCAATAAAAGTTGTGCTCTCTTATATTATTTGATGTGCTTCATCATGATTTGGATATTAATTTCCTCTGGAAATGACTCATTTTTTAGATATAACCCTTTTTAGACCTTTGGAAATAGATTTGTTTTTGAGACAAATAATAATAATAAAAGCCTAATAACGGTACCTATTATGTCAATAAACATTGATACTATATAGGATATCTTTGGCTTGGCTTCGCGGACAAAGATTTATGGAGGGGGTAAAAGTCCACATCAGCTGCAGGCTCGATTGTGGCTGACAAGTCCGATGCGGGACAGGCAGACACGGTTGCAGCGGTTGCAGGGGAAAATTGGTGGGTTGGGGTTGGGTGTTGGGTTTTTCCTCCTTTGTCTTTTGTCAGTGAGGTGGGCTCTGCGGTCTTCGTCAAAGAAGGTTGCTGCCCGCCGAACTGTGAGGCGCCACGATGTACGGTTTGAGGCGATATCAGCCCACTGGCGGTGGTCAATGTGGCAGGCACCAAGAGATTTCTTTAGGCAGTCCTTGTACCTTTTCTTTGGTGCACCTCTGTCACGGTGGCCAGTGGAGAGTTCGCCATATAACACGATCTTGGGAAGGCGATGGTCCTCCATTCTGGAGACGTGACCCACCCAGCGCAGCTGGATCTTCATCAGCGTGGACTCGATGCTGTCGGCCTCTGCCATCTCGAGTACTTCGATGTTAAGGATGAAGTCGCTCCAATGAATTTTGAGGATGGAGCGGAGACAACGCTGGTGGAAGCGTTCTAGGAGCCGTAGGTGATGCCGGTAGAGGACCCATGATTCGGAGCCGAACAGGAGTGTGGGTATGACAATGGCTCTGTATACGCTAATCTTTGTGAGGTTTTTCATTTGGTCGTTTTTCCAGACTTTTTTGTGTAGTCTTCCAAAGGTGCTATTTGCCTTGGAGAGTCTGTTGTCTATCTCGTTGTCGATCCTTGCATCTGATGAAATGGTGCAGCCGAGATAGGTAAACTGGTTGACCGTTTTGAGTTTTGTGTGCCCGATGGAGATGTGGGGGGTCTGGTAGTCATGGTGGGGAGCTGGCTGATGGAGGACCTCCATTTTCTTCAGGCTGACTTCCAGGCCAAACATTTTGGCAGTTTCCGCAAAACAGGACGTCAAGCACTGAAGAGGTGGCTCTGAATGGGCAACTAAAGCGGCATCGTCAGCAAAGAGTAGTTCACGGACAAGTTTCTCTTGTGACTTGGTGTGAGCTTGCAGGCGCCTCAGATTGAAGAGACTGCCATCCGTGCGGTACCGGATGTAAAGAGCGTCCTCATTGTTGAGGTCTTTCATGGCTTGGTTCAGCATCATGCTGAAGAAGATTGAAAAGAGGGTTGGTGCGAGAACACAGCCTTGCTTCACACCATTGTTAATGGAGAAGGGTTCAGAGAGCTCATTGCTGTATCTGACCCGACCTTGTTGGTTTTCGTGCAGTTGGATAACCATGTTGAGGAACTTTTGGGGGCATCCGATGCGCTCTAGTATTTGCCAAAGCCCTTTCCTGCTCACGGTGTCGAAATACCGACAAGCCCCAAAACACAACTAAAATGTGACTGAGATGCGCTGAGAAATAGCTCATTTAAGCTTTGGCAACACTGTGTTTGAAACACAAAACTTACAGTACATAACGAACAGTGTATAATAGCATGTAGTTCTCATTATTAGCTGGTTTTTAAATATTTTAACATAGCATCAGTGTTTTTTGAGATAATAGGTATGGTTATCGGGCTTTTATTTAAATCTCAAAAATGTATCTATTTCCAAAAGTCTAAAACTTCATGAACAAGGATCTTAATAAAGCAGCTTGAGCTTTGATTGGGAGTTTTTATGTTCAGTGAATGCTTGTTGATTTTTTTTGCTCTTCAAAGATGTTAAATAAAATACTTTAAAATAGATAAAGAAATGTTTCTTACTGAACTGCCTTTGACTTGAAAATGTTCCTCAGTCACTGCCACTGTTATGCCGGAAGCCAAGTGGGCCTTAGACCAAAAAAAGTTGAGAACCACCAATTTACACCATTGCCACCACTGCACTGCCTTGTCATTACTCTGTTATAAGCCCAGAGGACCCCCAAAACCCAGCAGCAATAGATATTCACCAAGACAAATGGTTACTTAAACAAAAGTTGCTTTTAATTATCTTTAAACATGAAAATAGAATCAAACTTATCACTATTAACTTACTTAACCCTCTTCTCATTCTAAGTGCATGTGTATATAATGTGTCTGTAAGTTCAGAAAAGTTCTTTGGTTCACAGACCAATCTCCAAGTTCACTGGTTGCAGACAATTCTTATACTGTGACAGAATTTAACATTTATAAAGTTCACCGGGCTTTGGTGCTTGAAAGGTAATTGGTTACCGCTCAGGAAGGTTCTTGTCGGTTTTCAGAGAGAGATTTGTTGTTCCAGGACATCCACAACTGATTTACTTCCATCAGTCACCTCAGTGTCTTGACGAAGGGTCAGCTTCTCTCAAAGGAGTTGAAGAACACAATGATGTGGCTGGATAAGGAGGACGGAGAGTGGGATCGCCTGCGTGCTGAGATGCAGCTGAATCAGGAGAGAGAAATGCTTGCCGATCTGAGGGAGGAGGAGGATGCAGCATGCTGGGTGGGAAGTTGCCAAGCAGGTGCAGGCAGTGTCTGGGTTGTTGTCTGCACTGCACGAACTCAGTGCTGCAATGGACAGGCAGTCCTCCATTTTGCAGAACATGGTCATTCAATTTGAGAACGCCTACCCTTCTCAGCAACTGTGCCCGCAGCACTAAGGTGAGTAGAGTAAAGTTTAGAGGAGACGTGGAGGTAAGATTTTCACACAGAGAGTGGTGGGTGCCTGGACTGCATTGGCGGGGGTGGTGGTAGAGGCTGTTACAATAGGAACATTAAAAAGACTCTTTAATAGGCACGTGGATATAAAAAAAAACAGAGGGTTATGGACCGTGAGGGAGGGAGGGAAGGGTTAGATATGAGGTATGTGGGTGGGAAGGGAAGATTGAGATCCACTGCCCTAATTGTTACTGAAATATTTTACTTGATAAAAATTGTCATTGGCCCTTTGCCTTTGGAGTTATGAAACCACGCACATAACGAGTCAATGAGGTATGATTTAAAACAGTGGTTTTCAAACTTTATATTTCCACCCACATACCACCTTAAGCAATCCCTTACTAATCACAGAGCACCTATGACATGGGTAAAACTTAAAGTGGTATATGAGTGGGAAGAAAATATTGAGAACCACTGGGTTAGATTGTTGTGAGGTAGGTTTACATAGGTCAGTATAATATCATGGGACAGAGGTTTTATCCATGGCTATCACACTTGTAACCCTAATCATGGCTGAAGGACTTGCACTGTACTATTTTATGTATTCCATGTCATCCAATTGGCAGCCCATGTTTTACTTATTCTGCAATGGCTACACATACAAACACTTGGACATCTGCCATTCATCAAAACCACCCCCGAGTCTTTCATGGAGAAGTTTTTTTTGTTGTTATTGTACTACCTGTTGTGTGAGTTGACTTGCCTGAATAGCATGCCAAACAAAGCTCTTCATCGTGGTATATAGTAGGTGATAATAAGCCATTCAAGATACTTAGTCACTAGAAATTGTGTTGAAACTGCTGTTGTAAATGTGCCGAAAGTTTGTGCTGTGCATGCGTTGTGTGGAATACAAGCTTCCACCTCGTTAGACCCAGAGAAATACGACAGACACCAGTGTTTCCCCCATTCAAAGAATGAACTCTTTGGATTTGGGAAACAATTAGAGAACTATTTATAGTATTTAAAATGCCCTTGGTCCCAAGGGAACTCTTGCGAGCCATCTAACACACTGGATTAGTTGATCGATGGCTCAAGTCCTGAGAACCAGTAACATCCATTCCTGGCAACGGTGGGGTCCCTCTGTTTAGGGTGTCCTAGCACCTGCTGGGTCCTTCTTTTTGGTTGGTGGGTAAGGAGCCTATGCAGAGCTTGGAGATCAGCTGACAGACCTTTTACAGAATCCAACTCTGATAGAAACTTCCAGAAACAAAGTAAGGATGAAACTGTTCATCTCACAGTGTGATCGTGCTGGCAGCAGAAGACCAGGAAATCTCTTCCTAATAGGGTGTGCAAGTCCATAATGGTGGGAAAAAGTGACAGAACAGTGCTGCTCCATTAATTTCACAGCCCCAATCACACGCACCTCGACATTCTATTAACAAGCAGTGCCTGGACTTGCACTCAGTAACTTTTAAAATATTGATTGGTTACAATTAAAACCCAAAAAATGGCTTCAGTTTCCAGTTTAGGAGACTTCGGAGGAAGTCCTTTCCTTCTGACAATTGGCAGACTCTCTGCTGGACTGCTACTACCCACTCTGGGAGCCCTAATGTGCTGCACTAAAGATGGTATGCAATTACTCTAAAACATCAGGGATAGGAGCAGCAGTTGGCCATCTGGCCCATCAAGCCTGCACCACCATTCAACCATTGTCCAGATCATGGCAGATCTGGCCGTGGACCCACCTATTCCCCATGACTCTTAATTTCCTAACAATTCAAAAATCTATGTTTCCTGCTTTTCCTCATATTCCCCTCCATGCCCCAATTCTCCTGCCTCTAACTACACTTGGGGCAATTTAGAATCTTTGAATATTACAGCACAGAAACAGGCCCCTTTGGCCCTTCTGGTCTGTGCCAAACCATTTTTCCTGTCTAGTTCCACTAACCTGCACCCATGCCATAGCCCTCCATACCTCTCTTATCCATGTACTTGTCCAAATTCTGGTTAAATGTTAAAATTGTGCCTGCATTCACCACTTCAGCTGGCAGCTCATTCCACACTCCCACATCTCTCTGTGTGAAGAAGTTCCTCCTCATATTGCCCCCTAAACTTTTCTCCTTTTACCCTTAACCCATGTTTTCTGATTTGTATCTCACCTGCACTCAGTGGAAAAAGCTTATCTACATTTACTCTGTCTATCATAATTTTAAATACCTCTATCAATTCTCCCCTTATACTTCTACACTCCAGGAAATGAAGTCCTAACATGTAAAACCTTTCCCTGTAACACTAGGCAACACCCTAGTAAATCTTCTCTGCACTCTATAGTTAAGTGACCAAAACTGCACACAATGCTCCAAATTTGGCATCACCAATCTCTTATACAAGTTTACCATAATATTCCATCTCCTATACTTTGATTTTTGAAGGTCAATATGCCAAAAACCTTTACAACTTTATCTTCCTGTGGTGCCATTTTATGGGAATTATGTATCTGTATTCCCCGATCCTTCTGTTCTACTGAACTCCTCAGTGCCCTACCGTTTATGTCCTTTCTTAGCTTCCCTTCCAAAATGCAACACCTCACACTTGTCAACATTAAATTCCATCTGCCATTTTTCATCCCATTTTTCCAGCTGGTCCAGATCCATCTGCAAGCTTTGAAAACCTTCTTTGCTGTCCACAACACCTCCAGTCTTCGTGTCATCAGCAAACTTGCTGATCCAATTTACCACATTATAATCTAGATCATTGATATAGATGATAAGCAACACTGGTCCCAGCACTGATTCCTGAGGCACACCACTAGTCACAGGCCTCTAGTCTAAGAAGCAATCATCCACCAACACTCTCTGGATTCTCCCATTCAGTCGAATCCAGTTTACTACTTTACCATAAATACCTAGCATCTGACTAACCTCCCATATGGGACCTTGTAGACAACATCCACTTTCCTGGTAACCTCCTCAAAAATCTCAATAAGATTGGATATTTACAGGAATATCCCACGTCTTTGGGATGTGGCAGAAAGCCAGAGCAGCTGGGGGAAATCCACTCGGAATCAGGCAGAATGTAGAAACTCCACAGACAGTGCCCAGAGTGGCATTTGAATCTGGTGATGCACCATCAATGACTCCAAAAGACTGAAGTGAACAAACTGATAGGCTTTTATTTGCTACAGAACAAAGGCATGTCCATGCTGCTTGACTGTCTTGCACTGGGGAGGGGGCTGTGGAAGAGTCACCTTTATTCAGGAGCCTTGGGAGGGGCACATATACATTCGGCCAATGGGTGTGCTGTGCCTACCCAATACCAAATGGACCCAATACTCAGTCAGGGAATGTAGAAGTCAAAGTCACTGCATGAAGATTTGTCCCTCAGCATTGATTGTATTAGCCACACCATTTGGAAATCAATGTGACCATTGTCCAAATGATAGAGAGGATTGTCTCCATGAAGGGACAACACAAACAGAGGCAACTAGAAACAGAAAATGCACTCAGCAGGTCAGGCATTGTCTGTGGAGGGAGAAAAAGTAAATGGTTCCAGTTGAAGACTTTTCAAGAGAATTAAAATTAGATTTCAAAAAAAGGTTTGTGGGCAGGGGGAAGAACAGTGGTTGGTGGGTGGGGAGGTAGATTGTGCAGAGAACACAGGGTATGGGAGGAGAGCTCAGGTGTTGGCTGAGAAAGGGTGGAGATGGGTTGTTGGATTCAGCTACTCTGTCTAATGAAGTAATATGCAGTATAGAGAGAGATGGATGAGGGAGAGTACTATAATATACAAAACAGCAAATGCTGGAAATCTGAAACAAAAGTGAATATTGAAAGAAACAGGAGATAGGCAGGATTTGCAGAGAAGAATAAATGTTGGATTTACATTGAAAACTAGCCATTTCTAACATACACTGCAAAGACTGGCTATCTGAACATTGAGACCCAAGGGCTGTATTGTGCCACTTGAACATTGAGTGTTGTCCCTCTACATCCAGAGGCCAACGGTAGAGAGGTCCCAGTCAGAGAGGGCTGGAATTTAAAATGATGGTGAACTCAAAGCAAAGTAACACCCCCTCAAAATGGAGTTGCTCTGCAAAACAACACCCAATCTGTAAACTGGATTTACGGAGACCATCACCCAATGTGAAAGTGGAGATGTGGGAACCATCACCCAATGTGTAAATTGGAGATGTGGGAGCCATCACCCAATGTGTAAAATGAAGATGTGGGGACCATCACCCAATGTGTAAACAGGAGGACAACATTGGGTGCAACAGGAGGAAGAAACTGGGTGACAGTCAGGAGAGGGAAAGGGAGTGCAGTGTATGGCTGTGGCTATTCTGCTCATCAGCAAGTATACTCCTTTGAATACTGCTGTGGGGGAGGGGTGTGAACTATGTGGGCTAGGCAGAAGAAGCAGCCAGATGAATAGCCCCGTTGTCGGCTCTAAGCCTCAAAAGAGAAAGGTGAGGTCGGGTAGAGTGATAGTCAGGGGAACAGTTAAGAGATTCTGCAGCTGCAAAAGAGACTCCAGGAGAGTGTGCTGCCTCCTGGGTACTCAGGTCCAGGATTTCTCTGAGTGGGTGCAGAATGTTCTTAGGGGAGGATGATCAGCCAGAGGTCATGGTACATATTGGTACTAATGACATAAGTAGGAATGGGGTAGTGGTCCTGCAATGTAAATTTAGGGAGTTAGGAAACAAGCTGAAGAGCAGGACCTCCAAGGTAATAATCTCTGGATAATGCCTGGTGCCACGAGCTTGGGAAAGTCAGAACAGGAAGATAGTGCAGATAAACGTGTGGCTGAAAAGATGCTGCAGCCATGGGGATGTGCTGCAATGTAACAGGGACACAGAATCAGATGCGACAAATACAGTGCTAAAGGTTTTGTATTTAAATGTGCACAGCATAAGAAATAAAATGGATGACATTGTAGTACAGCTACACATTTTCAGGTATGATATTGTGGTCATTGTTGAGTCATGGCTAACGGATGGATGTATTGGGGGCTGAATGTCCAAGGGTACAATGTGGCTCTGCTGGTAAGGAACAACATTAAATCATTAGAAAGAGGTGACCTACTTTAGAATCAGAAGATATAGAATCATTCCATGGATTGCTTTAAGAAATGGCAAAGGCAAAACTATACTGTTGGCTGTTAAATACAGACCTCCAAACAGTAGTCGGGATGTGGACAACAATTTGCAAAGGCAGATAGAAAAGATATGTCAGAAGGGCAATGTTGTGGTAGTCATGGGGGATTTTAACATGCAAGTAGATTCTTTGGCTTGGCTTCGCGGACGAAGATTTATGGAGGGGGTAAATGTCCACGTCAGCTGCAGGCTCGTTTGTGGCTGACAAGTCCGATGCGGGACAGGCAGACACGGTTGCAGCGGTTGCAGGGGAAAACTGGTTGGTTGGGGTTGGGCGCCGGGTTCCCCCTCCCCCGCCTTCTGTCAGCGAGGCGGGCCCTGCGGTCCTCCCCAAAGGAAGCTGCCGCCCGCCAAACTGTGAGTCGCCAAGATGCACGGTTTGAGGCGACACCAGCCCACTGGCGGTGGTCAATGTGGCAGGCACCAAGAGACTTCTTCAGGCAGTCCTTGCACCCTTTCTTTGGTGCACCTCTGTCACGGTGGCCAGTGGAGAGCCCGCCATACAACACGATCTTGGGAAGGCGATGGTCCTCCATTCCGGAGATTGGGATTTTGAAGAAACCAACCAGATGACTTTTTAGACCAGCTTATTGATGTGCCCATGAGGGGATCAGCTGTACTGGACTGGGTGTTTTGTAATGTATCAGAGGCAATGAGAGAGCTTAAAGTAAAGGAAACATTGGAGGCAGTGATCACAATATGACTGAGTTCAATTTGAGATTTAAAAAGGAGAAAGAGTCTAATATGTTGCTATTTCAGTGGAGTAAAGAGAATGAGAGTGGCATGAGAGGGGAACTGGCCAAAGTAGATTGGAAGGGGGCAGAATGGTAATGGATGGAATTTCTGCAAGAAATTAGGAAAATGCAGGATAAATCTTACCAAAAAAGAGGAAATATTCAAATGTCACAACTGGCTGACTAATGAAGTCAAAAGAGTGGGCATACAAAGCAAAAATTAGTGGGAAGGTAGAGGATTGGGAAGTTTTTAAAAACTTGCAGAAAGTAGCTAAAAGCACTTTAAAGTAGGGTTGTAAGCTTCTTCAAGTAAATAAAGAATAAAAGAGAGGTGAGAGTAAATATAGGATCACTTGAAAATAACACTGTGTAGCGGTACCTACAGCAAAGAAATTGGATGCACTCAATGACTGTTTTATTCAAATCCCACACGCGCCCCTTTAAGGGCAGCATGAGCTCAGCCACCACATGCATGGTGACATCATAACGGCTGCCCAGGGTGCACACTGGGCTGGAAACACGAGGCAAAGGAGAACCCTGATGGCGCCATCTTCTCATGGCTGCCCTGCCAAGTGACGGTACAAGAGGGGCCAGTTTGCCATGTGAGAGTGCGCCGCCACACAACCCCCCCCCCAGAACCGGCTTACACGTCCCGCTGCTTGGGCGGACGACCTCGGCGTTTGGGTTTGGCCGTTATCACTGGCCGAGAAAGGTCCAAGTGTGCTGCCTTTTGGCGGTCCATGGTGAATAGTTCATTTTTTCCCCCAATTTCCAATGTAAAAGTTTTGCCAGATCGCTGGAGGACTTTGTACGGGCCCTCAAACGGGCGTTGCAAAGGTGCAGTGTGAGGTCCGCGCCAAACAAAAATGAATTCCACCGAGTCCAGCTCTTTGGGAAGATGGGTCGGTTGAGCGCCGTGATGCTTGGGTGGCGGGGTGGCTAGCGAGGCTAGCTTGCTGCGGAGATCTGCCAACAGGTTCGGGTGCTCGGGTGTAGAACCAGGTTCTGGGCCAAAGAACTCACCGGGCAATGAGAGAGGCATGCTGTATACCAGCTCTGCAGGTGACGCCTGTAAATCCTCCTTGGATGCTGTTCTGATGCCTAAGAGGACCCACGATAGTTCATCCGCCCAACCAAGGCCTGTGAGGTGGGCCATGAGGGCCGACCAGGTGGCGGTGAAATCTTTCCACCAGACCATTTGCTTGCGGATGGTAGGCTGTGATGTGGTGGAGTTTGACCCCCAGAAGGTTTGCCAGTTGGGATCAGAGGACGGAAGTGAACTGGGAACCTCTGTCTCTGGTGATGTGCGCTGGAACTCCGAACCTGGCGATCCAGTGGCCGACTAAAGTCTTGGCGTGTGTCAGTGGAGGTCTCCTTGATGGGGATGGCTTCCGGCCATCTCATGGTCCAGTCGACCACCATGAAGAGGTAGCGTGCCTCCCTGGACATTGGCAGGGGGCCCACAATGTCGACATGTATGTGCTGGAATCTCTTTAGTGTCGGGTCGAACTGCTGAACCAGGGCCTGCGTATGCCAATGTACCTCGGAGGCCTGGCACTGAGTGGAGCTCCACGCCATCTCGGCCACCTCTTTCTTGAGCCCATGCCATACAAACCACTCCACCACCATTCACACCGATGTCTTCACCGAGGGGTGTGCTAGGTCATGGACCATGCTGAAGGGCCGCGACCTCCACTGTGGTGGGACTACCTGGCATGGTGAAATGATGGAAACGTCACATAGCAGCGTGTCCAGGCTGTTCGACAACTGAATGTCCTGGAGGTTGAGCCCCAAAATGGCGGTCCGGAGGGGTTGCGTCTCCGTGTCTTCCTTCTACGCCTGCACCAGTTGCGTGTAGTTGAGGCCAAGAGCCTGGGTATTGATTGCCACGACATTGTCTCTACCTGCCTTGTGTCGGATGTTGGTGGTGAACTCCAATACATAAGAGTGATGGTGTTGCTGGCGGGCCGACCACGGATCCTTGGCCTGTGTGAGGGGCTTGTGGTCGGTGAACGCTGAAAATGGCCTGCCCTCCAGGATATACTGGAAGTGCCAAGTGGCCAGGTACAGCGCCAGGAGCTCCCGGTCAAAAGCACTGTACTTGAGCTCCGGTGGGCGAAGGTGCCTGCTAAAGAAGGCCAGAGGGCGCCACTGTCCATCAACCCACTGTTCGAGCACGCCCCCAATGGCTGTGGCTGAGGTGTCTACTGAGAGCGCGGTGTGTGCCTCCAGGTGCAGGTGAACCAGTAAGGTGGTGCTGGCCAGAGCATCCTTCATAGCCATGAAAGTGCCCTCTGCCTCTTCCGACCAGACCAGGACTTTATCTTTAGTGGCAATCAATGCAAAAAGTGGTCACATGATGAAGGCGGCGCCAGGGATGAACCGATTATAAAAGTTTACCATACCTACGAATTCTTGCAGGCCTTTGAGGGTGGTGGGTTTAGGTAACTGCCGGACAGCCGCGACTTTTCCTGGTGCTGGGGCAGCCCCTGATGCCGAGATGGTGTGTCCCAGGAAATGCAGCAGCTGCTTGCCAAACTGGCACTTGGCCACATTGACTGGCACATAGCCAGGCAGCTAAACAGGGTGCAGAGATGGGCCTTGTGCCCCTCGTGGTCATGACTGGCGATAAGGATATCGTCGAGGTATCGACAAGGGCATCATAATTCGCTGAAGGTGGAGACACAGGTAGATGGTGTTAGTGAGAGCTTTTGACGCATTGGCCTTCGTAAATCAAAATATTGAATATAGGAGTAAAAACACAATGCTGTAGAAACTCAACAGGTCAAACAGTGTCCCTTATTTAGCAAAGATAAAAATGTATCACTGACATTTTGAGATTGAGCCCCTTCATTATTCCATATCTTGATGAAGGGCTCAAGCCCAAAATGTTGGTTATATATTTTTTTCTTTGCTGTATAAAGGAGACTTCTTGACCTGCTGGTTTCTCCAGCATTGTGTTTTTACTTTATCCATGGTATCTTCAGACTTTTGTGTTTTACTATTGAATACAGGAGTTGGAATGTTATGGTAAAGTTGTCTAAAACAATGGTGAGGCCAAATATGGAGTATTGTTAGTAGTTTTGGTCACCTAACTACACAAAAGATATCAAATAAAGAGTGAAAGAATGCAGAGAAGATATACTAGAATGTTGCTGAGACTTTAGGAACTGAGATACAGAGAAAGGTTAAGCAGGTTAGGATTTTAAGCCTGGAACACAGAAGAATGAGGGGAGTTTTGATAGAGGCGTACAAAATTATGAGAGGTGCAGATAGAGTAAATACAAGTTGGCTTTTTCCACTGAAGTTAAATGAGATATAAACCATAGGACATGGGTTAAGGGTGAAAGAGAATAGGGAGAATATTCTATGGAATTTGTTCACACAGTGGGTGGTGGGAGTATAGAATGAGCTGCAAGCTGAAGTGGTGAACCCGGGTTCAATTTTCACATTTAAGGAAAAATTGAACAGGGGTATGCATGGGGGAGGGTATGGGATAAGTGCAGGTCAGTGAGACTCGGCAAAATAATAGTTTGGCACAGTCTAGAAGGTCCAAAGGGCCTGTTTTCTGTATGTATGGTTTTAAATGTAAACTGGGGATATGGGGACCATCACCCAATATTTTCAAGGGATTGAGCTCAAGAGCCATGACGTAATATTGCAAGTCTATAAAACTCTGGTTAGAGCACACTTGGAATATTGTGTTCCGTTCTGGTCACCTCATTACGATTAGGATGTGGAAACATTGGAGAGGGTGCAAAGGAGATGTTATCTGGAATGCAGGACATGTCTTTTGAAGCAAGATGGAGTGAAGAAGGATGAGAGGTGACAATAGAAGCAGTCAATATTATGAGACCCCCGGATAAGGTGCACAGCCAGCATCTTTTCCCCATGGTGGCAGTACCAGAGGATATCTGTACAAGGTGAGGGGAGGAATGTTTAGGGTAGATGTTGGGGTTGTGTTTTTTTTACACAAAGAGTAGACAGTGTCTGGAATTCATTGCCAAGGGTAGTGGTGGAGGCTGGTACAAAAGGGACATTTAAAAGATTCTTAGATAGGCACATAGATGTATGAATATTGGAGGGCTAGGGGTGTGAGAGAGGGAACATTTAGATTTTTGAGTGTGTTTATATAGGTTGGCATAATATTTTGGGCCTAAGGACCTGTACTTTTCTGTAATGTTCTAAATTTTATATCACGTAGATAGGGGGACAATAACCCAAAATCTAACCTGGAGATGTGGGTACAATTACAACGCTCAAAAGACATTTGGACAGATCTGTGCACAGGAAGGGTTTAGAAGGATATGGAAGAAAAATGCAGGCATATGGGAGCAGCCTAGAATAGCAATTAGGTAAACATGGACGAGTTGGGTCAAAGGATCTATTCCGAGTTGTTTGGCTCTCTAACTCTGATCTGCATTGGGTTTTCTGTCACTGGGAAGATGACATCACGAACACAGAATACAATGTACCTGATTGGAAGAAGTGTACGTGTGGAGGTATGTCTTCAAACACAGGAGCTCTCAGACACATGTCCTGAAGGAACAGTAGAATCAGCTTGTGCAGGAATACATGAGGAAGAAATCAGCAGTATGTCAGAGGCTGCGAGCAGACCAGCACATATGCCTTGGAGGAGTGGAGGGAGTTCCAGAGATCAGGAAATCAGGAATAAAGGAAGAGGTTCCAGCGATTGGGAATTGGAATTATGAAGAGATTCCAAAGATAGAGAATTCAAAAACAATTGTAGAAATGTTTTAAATGAGACATTGTCAAACTGGCAAATTGGGAAATGGAATTCAATCAGGGAGAAGATAATGTAACGTGGAGAATCTGGTTGGCTGCACTATTGGCAGAAATTGAAACACAAAAACAAAAGAAAATACTGATTCCTGATAAAGGGCTCAGGCTCAGGCCCTAAACATCAGCAATCTTTCACTTCTCATGGATGCTGCGTGACCTCCTGTTTCTCAGCACATTTGTGTATTGCACAGGTCCCAGATATTGTTGTTTAACTCCAGAAGCTGGAAATTCAAGTCATTGAATGAAATACAGGCAGGATTTCTATTGCAAGTTGTCCACCAGATAGCAGCAGAGACCATTTATCAATTGGCCAGAAATGGTCACACAACCATAGGACAGACTCTACAGCACAGAAACCAGCCCTTTGGCCCATCAAGTCTGGGCTGAACTATATTTCGTAGGCCCATTGACCTGCACCCAAACCCCTCTATATCCCTACCCCGACCATCCATATACATGGTGATTGCAGCGAAGGTTTTTTACACATAATGGCCCAGGAGAGTTTTCAAGATTCAAGATTCAATTTATTGTCTTATAATAAAGACAATGTTGCACAAAATTTATTTTCATCTGCTGTAAGCCAGACAGATTTTCCATCAGCAGAAATTGCCTGAAGCATCTCCTACTGTCAGAGAAAGAGAAGCAAAAGAGAGTCCCCTCAGACTCACCATGCCTCCAGCGATTCCACAGCCCCTGCAGCCAATCCATCGGCAGCCCAAGCTCCAGATCCAAACCTCTGACACTATCAGGAGCCCTTCAGCACCATTGACACCCTCTTGCATCCCAGTTCCGATACCTGGTACCCCTTGAGCCAGTCTCCAGCAGTCCACAGCCCAGTGTGAATTCCTTGACCACAGTCATCAGTAGCTGACTGATGACTGACTGGATTCTTTGCCTCAGAGGACCTCACTGGTCTGCCATCGGGTCACTGTTCCACGGTTGTCTCTTCTGCTTCTCCTTCTCAAACACTAGGTGGGGGGGGTGAGGGGGAAGGGGAGGTCTCCTAGTTTTCTGATGCCCTGCACCAGTCCTCTGTTTGCCCAGAATCTGTAACTCCCATGTGGCTACTGCCAAAAACGGGCACCATCATTTTGGGCGCAGACCCTGCGGTTGCAGTCTTTTAAAGTAAAACCACCGTTACCTCCATTTACAAGCCGTTTCGAGCCTGTACAGAGTTGACAGCAGTCGTACTGGGCGGTTGGACCCTGCTCGAGCGCTGTGACTCCACTTTCCGCAGGTCTGCACCAGCGGCAGCACTGAAGTCACAACAGCGCCACCATTTCCTCATCTGTGCACATCATATAATATAAAACCTTGCTCAACAATTGTGCTTCAATATTTCCATAAATAAATAGCTGTTAAATTTTGGGATGCCAACAAATGTGCAGGAGAATCTCAGCAGCAGCAGTTCCTCCAGCTTATTGATTTTGCCTCCAGATTTCAGCATCTGCAGTCTCTCTGGTTCTTTAATTTGTGATGTGTTCATCACTACCCTCTGTATTTGCTGTCTAATGATGCATCTTGATCTGAACATTTTCATCATGGTGGCATCGAATTATGAAGAAGATACAGCCCATCGAGACAGAACCTGTGCTGATGCCCAGGTTGTTCCTCTTAACTTTGCTTATCCCATAGAATATTACAACACAGTAAAGGCCCTTTGGCCCACAATGTTGTGCCAATCTAGGTAAATCAACTCCATAACAATCTCACCCTTTCCCAACTCATTCCCATAACTCTCTATTGATGGCTTTGATCTATGTGGTGGTGTCTCTCACTATCATACATTCTATATTCCATATGATTGGGACTCACCTCGCGCTCCTTGCACTCTCTGCCATCGAAGTTCTGGTCCATGAACACACAGGATGCCTGTCGATACTAGAATATGGAGCAACACACAATCTGCTGGAGGAATTAGTGGGTTGAGCAGGATCTGTCAGTGAGAAAGACTGGTCGATGTTTTGGGCCGGAATGCTTCGATAGGACTAAGAGTGCAAGGGGGATGATAGCCAATGTAATGAGGACAGAATGGGAGGAGTTACACAGGGGCCAGTAGGGGATGGTGGACCAGGGTAGGGTGCAGGATGATGGACAGAGGCAGTTGAATGGCAGGTGCCAAATAGAGAAGCAAGAAGAAAAAAGGGTGTCAGGTGGGGGACAATGAGTCACAGGGTGTGGGTGGGGGGGGGGGGGTTGAGTGCTGAAGCTGACAAGAAGATGAGAATAGTGCTATGTAAAGAGACCAGATGAAACCACCGATGGGGAGAGGGGAAATGTAGTTGGAAGGAATCAGAGAGAGAGGGTATGCGAATGGGTGAGGGTGGGTTGGAGAGGGGACAGAAAATGGGGGAGAGGAGGGAATGAACAGAAATAGCTATGAAGAAGAGAGAGGAAAACATTTACCTGAAATTGGAAAACTATGTTCACACCACTGTCCTGCCTAGGACACACATGTCAGGGTGGGAATGCAGAGTTGAGATGGCAGGACTAGGAGCTCAGGAGAGCCATTGTAGACAGAGTGTAGATGGCCTGCAAAACGGTCCCCAAATCTGTATTTGACAATGGAAAGATTGTGTATAAAATGTTTTTTTTCCCCCCAAAGATAAATTTTATTCAGTGAATATTTTTGCATCATCAGTGTCACCTTCATCCATTCCATTTCTGTACATTATTATTTCATTCTCTAATTTTCTACAAATTGCTCCTTGACTGTTGTTTGATGAGCTTCCTCATAAAATGTTCTTGAACCTTCCTTGTTACACTAATCAGGGACTGCTCTGACTCCACAAAAGGACTGGCTGCTGTCATTTTAAATTGCACTAGGATTGATCTGGATATTCATTATCCACCTAATTTACTTAAATTAGTTCAATTTAATTCATTTCGTTTTCTGTTATAATTTTTCTTTCTAAGAAGCTGCAGCAAGTAAGTAAGAATGTCAGTGCATACGTACAATACATTGTGCAATGTTTGTGACTATAAACATTATCATTATCATGTGGTCAAATGACATTCCCATCTGCTCTTTCCTATAGGTGTTATGCCAATTCAAGTTAACACTAGTCTAAATATAGCACCAGTGGGAATGCACAGTGTGTTTATTCAATATTCAAACTAAAGTGAACCGACAAGGGATTATACTCCTATACATCCGAACACATCCTGAGGTCTCATGCGCTCTCCTTGACTTCAGAGTTTCCAGCAAATAAAAAAACCCACCAGAAGAGCAGGTACTGAACACACTTGTATCTGGCTGCTATCAATGCCGTTGGTGGAATTGCACTGGCAAGCTTCAAGACCTGGACCATTCCCTCTGCCAGTACAGAAAAAGGGTTCATCACTTTCACTTTCATTCTCTCACCACAGAAGCTGCCTAATCTACTGAATGTTTCCCACATTTTCCAGTTCAAAACTTCTCATTTCATGCTAGCCCAGTTATGGGGATAGAGAGAAGTTGTCAATATACAGGGCTAGTAATCAGCCACTTGGACCGTCAGTATGGTATTTCGAGTCCCACCATAGATGTTAGGAGAATTAAATAAATCTGAAATTAAAAATCTAGTGTCAGTTTTGGAACTAGTAACTAATATCTTTTAGGCAGGTAAAATCTCTCAAACATAGAACATTTAGGCACAGTACAGGCCCTTTGATCCGCAAGGTTGGGCTGACCTATTGAATATACTATACTATAAACCTAATCCACGGTCAATCTAACCTTCCCCACCTCACACTCATAAGCCTTGATTTTTCATATATCCATGTGCCTATTTCAGTCTTTTAAATGTCCCTATTGTACCAGCCCCCACCCTCATATCTGGCAAAACATTCCAGGTCCCCGCCACGCTATGTAAAAAAAATCTACCCCTTCACTTTCCTCCACTCACGTTAAACAGATGTGCTCTGGTATTTGTTATTGTTGCCCCGAGATAATTTTTTCTGGATGTCCGCCCTATCCATGCCTCTTATAATCTTACACACTTTTATTAAGTCATGCCTCATCCTCCATTGAAACCTTTCCCTAACTTTCCCGATGTGACTCCAAACCCACTGCAGTGCTGTTGAGCTGTAATCACACTCTGAAATGGCCAGCCCAGCACTTCTTGATTTCAAGGTTAGTGACATGCATCTGACTTACACTTCTCGAAGAACAACCCGTGTGAGGAAGCTCTGGTTCCTCAATTCTTTGAAACATTAGCCGCTTTCAGGTGGAATCACCTGGAGAATGCGGCTCCAGAGCAGGCTGCAAGTTTCTGTGAAGAGACGTTCAGGTGGCAGCACTGAAGGAGGCCATTTGAAAGGTCAGAAGCGGGGAGAGGGGCCACAGAGCAAACGCCGGCCCCGAGCAGGGGCAGCAGTCTGACAGCTCGCCTCCCCGCTGCCTGACAGCCCCCTCCTCGCTGCCTGAAGCCCCCGGCGCGGGACTGCAGGGCTGCGACGGCTGGCGGGGGAGTACGGGGCTGTGGCAGCCGTCCCCGAGAATCCTGACATCGAAAGCTCTCACCTTTTAAACTTAGCGGGATGGTGTGTGCGTGCATAAGCCTCGTAGTCCCCCACTGGCCGCCTCAGCCCAGTAGTCCCCCCGCCGGCCGCCCCAGCCCAGTAGTCCCCCGCCGGGAGACTGTCAGGCAGCGGGGAGGGTAGATGTCCGCAGCGGGGAGGATAGGTTTCGGCAGTGGAGCTGTCAGCGGGTCTCCAGCTGACTGTCATCAGCCTGCCCACTGCTAGGCACCTGAAAGCTGCTAGCAGCTTTGCCTGATTGACTGACCTGCTTTTATGCTTTTGTTTCACATTTCCAGCATCTGCAGTATTTTTCTCCAACACTAATATTTTTTTCTCTCAAATTAGCCACCTTATAAAATTAAACAGGTATTGATCAGACATTACCCCTCCCCCTCCTCCATGAAACTACAGGGTGGGTATTGCTTGCTGGAATCCATAAAAGCAGCAGGTCGTCTTGCATCCATCAGTGCTCTTGTTCCTTCCAGCCCATGCCAATCCTGTGTGAACACTGGCCTCCTGTACAGTGCCTCCTACTGGCAGATTATGAATGATGGAGGTGAGGGGAATGCAGAGAGACTTACTATCCTAGAATGTGCCATAGCCCACTGCTAATGGTGGGTATTAACCACAGTCATTGCCACAGCAAAGACATAATCACGGCCCTGAATGCGCTTTTTGTGATATTAGATGAGGCATGAATATTGGCCGGGGGCACAGGGAGAAAACTCTTCTGCAATATGGTACAACTGGACTTCTATCACATTAAACCTTCCCCCACAGAGAGCTGGCACATCTCAGAGAGTGACGCCAATTGTCACACATACAATCAATGATGAAAGGCAAGACTCTAACGGCATCCGTCAATCCCACCATCTCAACCAGCAAGATCAAGGGCAATGGGAGCACCACCACTTGCTGATTCCCCTCTGTGTACATGGCACCTCAGCTTAAACACGCTGAGCTCCCTCGTATGGGATGTGAACCCACAAACAGCCTCAAATGAGGGAGAGAGTCCACTTTAGAATTGCAGCCCTGCAGCTCATACACTGGGAGCGTGTATGAGATGTGTGGAAGTGATCTAGAGGGGTGAGTGTGAGGATGGGTGAACTGTTGGGGGGTATGAGCTGAGGGGTGAGCTGTCAGTGTGTGTGTGTGAGCTGCAGGGGGCTGTGAGCTGTAAGGGGGAGGGGTGAGTGAGCTGCATAAGGGGGGAGGGGGTGGTGGGAGGATGCGAGCAGTGTCCCGGGTGAATTAAGTCCCTCCTGCGCCGAGAAACCTCCCGCTTCCACTTTCGTTTCGTGGAACTGAACGTGTGAGCTGCCGTGAGTGGGATTCTACGCCCAGCTCCCTCCCTCCTATTTGGGCACTCCTGGTCCTGTGCCGTCGGGTGATACACGAAGAGGTCTTGTCAGTCCCCCGCCGGGTCCTAGTCCCTCAGGGTCCCAGCGGCCCGGGTGTGAGCCGAGTCGGTGCTTCAGCGCTGCGAAATGCTCGGGAACGTTGGAGCGGCTGCATTACTCCTGGTGGCAGGCGAGTGTGAACTCAACGCGTGTGTCAAACGGGGACAGTGTGCGGGGTGATGTTTGTGGTCAGTATGAGTGTGCATTAAAGGTGAGTGTGCTGTGGGCGTTGTGCGTTGAGTGTGAATGGTAAGTGTGAGTGCAATGAGTGATCGGACAACGAGTGTGAATGAGCAGTGAGTGTGTTGAAGTTGGGTGTGAATGGTCATTGAGTGTGAGGACTCAGTTGGAGTGGGTGAAAAAGTGGGAGTGTGATGGTTGTGAGTGTGCAGTGTGAATGCGTGGCGAGGGCGCATGATCACTGTGACTGCCTGTGGATGTGTGGCCTATTGCTCGACTGAGTCAAAACCCTCAATTTCAGTACCCCCTTTCACTGTGGGAATAGCAACAGGACAAGAACAGTGTGGGCCAGGTCTCGGGCCTGAGGGATTGCAGACAAGAGGTGACATTGGAGAGGAACAGACTGCCATCCAATGAGACAGCCAACACAAGTGGATGAGTGGGGGGGGGGGGGGTGGTGGGGGTGACTGACCTACAAAGTAGGAGCAGGGGTCGGCCTTTCATGGAACATCCAACCTGTGACATTTTACTGCACCATCAACACATTCCTTAATTCCTCTAAGATCCAAAATCTACCCATCTCTGTTTTGACAAACTTTTGATTCCATCTGTACAGCCCTCTAGGGTAGAAAATTCTAAAGATTCACCATCCTCCAAGTGAAGGAATCATTCTTCATTCCATCTTAAATGGCGAATCCTTGGTTGTAGACCCCACAGCTGAGGGAAATGACCACCCTGCATCCAGGTGTTGATGAAACAAGAAAAAAACTGCAGTTGCTGGGATCCAGTGCAGTACACGAAGGTGGTGGAGAAACTCAGCAGCTCACTCAGCATCCAGAGGAAGTAAAGGGTGACCAACATTTCGGGCCTAGCCCTTCATGAAGAATGTGGACAAACAGGCAGAGACTAGAATTAAAAGATGGGGAGAGGATGGAGAAAAGGTAGGGGAGGAGCATGGGTGGAAACAGGTGGGAGGGTGGAAGTGAAAGGAGTTGAGTGATGGGGGAGAGGGAAGAAGGTTGAAAAGAGTAGCTCTTTGATAGAAGGAAGGGTCTCCCAGACGGCATTAATATCTACTCTAATTTCCATTGACACTCTCCCCAGGTCACCCTCTTTCTCTATGTCCCTATCAGTGAGCTCGTCTCTGCCCTCTCCCCACCCCGTCACTTCTCAGCTTCTTTCTCTTTTACCCTCCTTCCTGTATCATCCTCTTACCTGTTAGTTTGTACTCCTCCCCCTGCCCTTCCCTCTCTTCTCTCCTTTCATCCTCCCCATCTTTTTTATTCAGGCGCGTCCTGTTTTGCTACAATCCTGATGAAGGGCTCAGGCCTGAAACTTTAATTACCATTTATTTCCTATGGATGTTGCATGACCTGCTGAGTTTCTCCAGAACTTTTGTCTGAACTTCTCCTTGTGGCTAATACTCTACAATTCAGGTCATAGATGTGTTCATTAAAATTTAGAAGAACAAGAGATGATCTTTTTGAAACAATTGGATTCTTAGGATCTTAATGGAGTCAATGCTGGGAGTTTGTTTCTGCTGTGGGAGTGTCTAGGACAGATCCATAGAATCAGTCACAGGGGAAGCTGGTAATTTCAGTAACTGATATTTACATGACCACATTAAAAGCAAAACCTTTACAGGAGCATAATTGATCAAAGGTAAGGAGATTAGTCAGAACAACAGGTTTTAAGGCAGAGAGGTTCCACAAATTAGATGCTTCCGAGTCTCTCGGTGAAGACTGAGGTTCCAATGAGGGTCACTGGATAAATAACAGTGAGCTGCTAACATCTCCTGGTAGACTGGGGGCTCTTCAGGAAAAAAGGGGTCCTAGGCAATGAGCAGTACAACATGGAAAAAGGCCCTTCGGTCCAACTCATCCATACTGCTCAAGTTTCCCACATGGTGGAAAATTATGAGAAAACGTCAGAGATTCCTCTCAGACCACAGTTTTTTGAGTTGATGATTCATTTCCATCATGGTCACTAAAGTGAAATGTCGCATCTGTTTGTGTCCTCCCTCAACCCTTCCTGTTCATCTAGTGTCACTGGCCTCCACTGTTCAGGGCTACCAGCAAATCCAGCTCATCCTTGCTTCCAAGCTTCCCTGTGATCTCTCCCCTTCTTGTACATCAGGCCTCTTGTGCTTGCCCACTTTGACTTTCTGGCACCCCTAACGTTAACTGCTTCTCCCCCGCTGGCTCAGTCTTCAGCCCCATTAATTTCCTTTCCTGCAATCTGTCCATTCACCTGCACCTCAAATCCTCCTCTTCATCTAAGCGTTGGTCCTCCATCATTCTCATCATAACCAATGGGCATACCACATCTATGCTAAGCAGTGCTGCCCTATCTTCCAGCTCTGGGCACATGGCCTTCACTGCCTAGGTGGTTTGCAAGTTCATCGAGACACTTCGGAAATGCTATCAGTGACTCTGCTTCCACCTTACTGTCTGGCACTATATTCCAGATGGTCCCCCTCTCTGGTGAAGATCCCCTATGATCCCTTCTAACAAATTCTCAGATCCCCTCCAGAATGCTTTGAAATGAGCTGAGTGTGTAATACCTCAGGAATATATTCTGGTAGTTGGAGCTCGAATCACTCCACCCCTTGTACATTCCATGCTAAACGTTAGCCCAGCTCCTGCCAGTGAAGTCCTGATCTTGATATATTTCTGGTGGATGTCTCTTTCTAAAATCTTTTCCCCTGTAGCAACTCTTCCTCATTCTTCATAGGCAAATAAATCTGCAGGTATAATTGCATTTGGAAAGCATGATATGACTGACAGATAGCAATTCATTTCACTTGGAGGTTTGGAAATTATATGGGCAATCGAGCAAATGTTTTAGATTATAAACACAGGATTTAATTTTAATTTGAGATACAGCACATTAACAGGCCCTTCTGTCCCACGAGCTCACGCCTCCCAAATACAACAATTAACCTACAAATTTCGTTCATTTTTAGAACACAGGAGGAAACCCAAGCAGATACGGAAGAACATATAAATTTCTTACAGACAGCGGCAGATTTGAACCTGGGTCGCCAGCGCTATAATAAATAACTTAGTGATAACTGCTACACTAACCGTGCCACTATTTCTCAGACAATATCACTAACAGACTATTTTTTAAATGGGAAAAAAATGAAAATACCCAGATGCAAAGGAACAGGTAGTCCTCGCACAGGATAGCCTGAAGGTAAACTTGCACATTCAGACAGTGGCAAATAAGGCAAATGCATATATTCATTTCAAGAATATATGAGCAGGGATGTGATGTTGAGGTTTTATAAGGCACTGGTGAGACCTCACTTAATATTGTGAGCACTTTTGGGCTCCTCGTTTAAGAAAAGATGTGCTGACGGAGAAATATCAAAGGAGGTTCACAAGGATGATTCTGAGAATGAAAGGAGTATCATATGAGGAGTGTTTGGCAGCTCTTGGCCTGTATTCATTGGAATTTAGGAAAATGAGGAGGATATTGAAACATTTTGAATGTTGAAAGGCATGGACAGAGTAGATGTAGAAAGGTTGTTTCCCATGGTGGGAGAGTCTAGGATGTGGGCACACTACAGGATTGAAGGGTGTCCCCTTAGAACAGAAATGGGTAGGAATTTCATCAACCACTGGGTGGTAAATCTGTGGAATTTATTGCCACAGGTGGTTGTGGAGGCCAAGTCATTGGGTATATTTAAGAGAGAGATTGATAGGCTTTCGATTAACCAGGGCATCAAAGGTTATGAGGAGAAGGTCAGGCTGTGGGGCTAAGTGGGGAAATGCATGAGCTCATGATTAAATGACAGGGCAGATTCGATAGGCTGAATAGCCTATTTGTACTCCTAAGTCTTCTGGAGTTACGGGCTATCTGGGTATTAACATACTTAAGGTCTGAGGGACCTTCCCATATGTAAATTCCCCATACTTTTCCTACTGAAAAGTACTTTAAATATCACATTGGCTGTTGAGCATTTTGGGTTGTTCCTGTGAAAATCTGACCCTTTCATCCCCTCTCCATCTCCTTAGAAGTAAACATAGCTGAGATGCTAAAGTTTTGTTTGTAAGTAAAGGTACCTTTTGAAAACCAATGGTGATCTGTCCTGAAGATTCCGGCCAAAAGCATTGAAGTGTTTTCCCTTGATGTCCATGGCCTAGTTTCCCACCCAGGACTGCCTGATGCCGGACTCATGCAGAGGCTAGTATGGTGCTTCAATTCCCTCCCTGTGCACAAGGAGGAAAAAGATTGTCAACTGCGGCTTTTAGCAAAGAGAACACATTTGGCTTCTAAATATCTGTACCCACCTACAGTCCTTGATAGAAAATCTGCTTTACTGTAGTTAATGATCCTTTGGGGGGAGGGGTGATGGGTGTGTGTGTGTGTGTGTGTGTGTGTGTGTGTGAAACATTAATTATTATTAATACATTTAATACTTTCACATTCAGTTTATTGTTTAAATTAAAAAAGGACAAACTATTTAATCACCAAGGCAAGGAAACCAATGTAAATGGCCTGTAAATGGTTGAGTGTAGCTGGATACAATGGTCAGCATGGAAATGATGGACCGAAGGGGCTGCCTCTGATCTGCCAGGTGCCATGACTCAATAACAACTCTGCACCAGGAGTCAGAGTGTCTGACCCTCAAGCGTTCCATGCAGACACTCTCAGATCCCCTGTATATGCAGCACCCCAGTTCTGGACCTGTACTCTTCTGATCTTCTCTCACTCCCAGGTCAGAAAACTGCTGAATCCGGATTCTATAACAATCCGGAAGAGACATTTCCATTCACTAATCTGCCTTGACTGGTCTTTGTCTGCCTGAAAATTTGGAAAAAGTGTCCTCATCACTTCAAGGGTTCAAGGTTATTGTCATGTTTACTGAAGTATAGTGGGAAATTTCCTTTTGTGTGCAATCCAGCTAGTCAAGCCATACATAGTACAGCAACCAAAAATGCTGCAGAGTAACACAGAAAGATCAATTGGTATTGAACAAAGGCCACATGATTTTACTGATGTGAGGTTCATTCAAGAGTCTGATAGTGGGAAGAAACTGTCCTTGAACCTGGTGATAGGTGATCTCCCCCTTTCTTCCATAAGGGATGGGTGTGGCCAGAATGGTATGAGACTTTTAATCTGTCGGCTGTCTTTATAAGGCAGTGGGAGTTACAATGGAGTCAGGGGAGAGGAGGGTGGTGTGATGGCCTGAGTCATCTTCACAACCCTCTGCAGTTTCCTGAATTCATGGGCAGAGCAGTTCCCCTCCCACACAATGACACTCTCTGTCAGGATGCTCTCAGTGGTGCCCTGTGGAAGTTGAGGGATGGGGAGAGAGTAGCAACATGCAACTGGGATGGAGGATCAACTGCAATCAGATTGAATGAAGCAGCAGATGTAATGGGCCAATGGTCTGCACCTGCTGTGTTTTGTATTTCTGTGTGGGAATGCCATTGATACAGACAGCAGCATTGATAAAAGACAGCATAGTGCTGCTGGGCTCTGTGACAACCGCTGAGTGTGTCTCATGGAAAGCCTGAGATTGCATGTCCTACTAGCTGAAGGAAAAGCCTTTAGATTGGTCTTACAACTCACTACTCTTTATCCAGAGTTCTGAAGCTCCTTCTCCAATGTCCGCTTGGCAGCTCCTGTTGAACCCACTGCTCCAAATTACAAAGATAGTTTAAGGAGGAACTGCTACCAGAGGTTTCTTCCCTTTCTCATTTGCCCAATTATTTGTCAATTGATTGATTAATCAATTGATTGATCAAACCTCTGGTAGCAGTTCCTCCTTAAACTATCTTTATAATTTGGAGCTCCCTCGGTGTCTATTCCTCAGTGAATAGACCTACTCTCTCCAATCCCACCTGTTTAAAGCCCTCATCCATCTGAAGCTGCTCATGTTGTGTCCTGTGCAAGGGCAACGCTTTGCCATTTCAGTAGTCTTGTTTAATTGATGTGAGGTCATTCACTTTGAAAGGGAAAATAGTCACTGGATTATTTAAATGATGAAAGATCTCAGTATGTGATTGTGGAGGGGGACTTGGCAGTGCTTGAGCATGAATCACAAAGGGTAATGAAGAAAGCAAATGGTTGGTGCTGGGCCTGCAACTATTCACAATATACATTAATGACCTGGAAGAGGGACCAGAGTGTAGAGCATCTAAATTTGCTGATGACATGACATTGAGTGGAAAATGAAATTGTGCAGAGGGTACGGAGTGTCTGCAGAGAGATATAGATGTGAGGTTATCTACTATGGAAGGAAAAATGAAAGATCAGATTATTATTTAAATGGCAACTGATTGCAGCATGATGCTGTGCAAAAGGATGTGGGAGTGCTTGTGCATGAATCGCAAAAGGTTGGTTTGCAGATGCAGCAGGCTTTCCATTGCTAGAGGGATTGAATTTAAGAGCAGGGAGGTTAGTCTGCAACTGTACAAGGTACTGCTGAGGCCACCTCTGGAGTACTGCATGCAGTTCTGGTCTCTTTAATTCAGGAAGGATGTACTGGCTTTGGAGGCGGTGCAGAGAAGGTTCACCAAGTTGATTCTGGAGATGAGGAGGTTAGTCTATGAGGAAAGAATGAGTCACCTCTGAATATACCAAACTGGAATTCAGGAGGATGGATTGAGGTATCTTATAGTAGCATATAAATTTATGATAGGAATAGATAAGATGTAAGCAGGGAGTTTTTTTTTCACTGGGAAGTGAGACAAGAACTAGGGGACAGAGCCTCAAGATTCAGGGGAGTAGATTTAGGAGATAAGGAGGAACTGCTTCTCCCATAGAGCAGTTAATCTGGGGTATTATCTGTCCAAGGAAGTAGTAGAGGCTGCCTCGTTAAATGTAGTTGAGATGCTGAGATATTTTTCCATAGTCAGGGAATTAAAGATTATGGGGAGCAGGTGGATAAGTGGAGTCCATGGCTCGATCAGCTGTGATCTCGTTGAATAGCTGAGCAGGCTCGACTCCGACTCCTTGTCATATTTCTGATGTTCTTATGCTCTTTCTTTGAAGAATTGTGTATTATTTCATCTAAAGCCAATGTACCAGAAACATTGTTCAATACAACTGGATCACAAAATAGTTCAAAAAAAAATTTATCTTTCAAACTCTTCCCATTTTCATCAACAGCCCTCCCAGGACTCTTAAATGCCACAACAACCAGTGTGAGCACCAAACTGATTCCTCCTTCCTCTAAACCCAGCACAGATGGGACAACCACTACCCCTATTGATGGATCCTTGGTTACAGCAATCCAAAGTACCACACGCAACCCCTCAACAACTCGCCCACTGCAATCAAGCACATCTGCAAGCCAATCAACAGATGTTGCTGGGCCTTCACTAGTGACTTTAACTCCAAGTGAGTCTGAAGATATCACTACAACAGAGTTGCCCTTAGGTTCTCTTTTGACTGAGCAAGCACTTCCAACTTCTGATTCAACCAATACAGAGTTACTGAATAGTCACTCCATTTTAGACCAGTCAACCAATGGCAATACATCAGAATCAAATTCCACAATTACCACCAACTCCAATTCATCTACAACTTCAAATGAACCAACATTTAACAACACTTTATCACCAGGTTACACCAGTGTATCATGGTCCACCACGTCAGCTCGAGAACCAGGTACTACAACGTCATCTTCAACTCCAGCCAGTTATCCCACTTTTTCTCAGACCTCAGCAAGTAGAACCAGTCCATCACAGTCCACTTCAGCTTTAACCCAGTTAGCCACTAGTACATTACCAGCTAATGTAACCAAAACCCGATCAGGTACGAGTGAACAAGAGTCATCCAGTGTCGTAAGCCAGTCAACCAATGGCACTCTGTCAACCAATGATACAACTCCCAGTATAATGCAGACAGGAGCTAGCACAACTGTGTCAGGAAGTACGGCCACCACCCGTGGAAAGGAAACAACACCATCAACTGTTGCCACGTCCGTGTCTCCATCTACTGTTTCGCTACAAGCTTCACACCAGCCTGGTTCATTGAGCCTAGGCATCTCAACAAAGCACACCACTGTCTCAATGCAGGAAAGCAGCACCAGGACTCAGGAAGCAGCAGGAGGTCTGAGCATAGGTGAGTGAGTGGATATTCCCTCCTTATCACCTCCCTGGAGTTCACTCTCCCGTTCTTCCTCTGAACGTCACGCACGATTCATTCATCAAATGTTTTTACACAATAGGTGGGATATTCAGCTCCATCTTCCAACATGTTCCTATCCAACACATTCATTCCTCTTCTTCATACACTGCAGATTTTTAAAAGAGAAGTGACCAAAGGCAGTGAAAGATGGGAAAGAGCAGGTGATGGGGCTGACTGACTCTTCTACAATCCACAGATTGTCTGTGGGCCAAACTCTCACCTTCTCTGCTGTGTCAGTTCTAACTCACTCTCAGCATCTGACTAATCATTACTGATGCATACAGAAGGTATCCTGTCCAGATGCATCCTAGCCCAGGACAGAAACTGCTCTGCTCAAGGCCACAAGCCCCTGCAGAGAGTTGTAAACCAGCTCAGAACATCACAACCCCCCACCCCCATCAACTCCCATTTACACATCCCGGTGCCTCGGGGAAAGCTATCGACACACCTCGATCACTCTCTTCTCCCCACTCCCATTGGCAGAAGATACATAGATTGGAAAACACAAACTTTCAAATTCAAGGACAGTTTCTTTTCTGCTATTATCAGACCCTAGAATAGACCTCTTACTGCTAAAACATGATGCCGTGAACTGTTTAACTGTACTATACTCTATGCACCATCTTTGTAACTCTTATGTGCCTGGACAGCACATAAAACTTTACCCTTTATCTCAGTGCACATGACAATAAACAATTCAATTCCTCTCTCTCTCTCATACATTCAGCTTCACTTCAACAAATATCCATCCCAATTGCTCAGGGAGAGTGAGTTCCCTGGTGAAGGAATTTCCCTAGAATTCCTGATTGACTCATCTTGTTGATGGATATTATTCTTCAGGAAATGGCTTAATCTTAATGCTAATCCTGGATGGGTCTTGCTGCTCTCCCCACATAGCCTGACATAAACCTTCCCTTGCAGCCCTGCTGTGCCTCCAGATCCATTTCCACTGTGGCAGTTTGAAGCAGACATCTTTGAAACTGTCATTGTGAAAATGAGTGGCAAGGTTTGCTTGCACAAGGCATAGTGGTGCACAGTGCATCTGAACAACAAGTCACTTATGTGCATCACTTGGAGTGCAGAGGTTAAACAATGTGACCATGTGTTTGTCTTTTTGTCTGGGTTGTGGCCAGGAGGAGTCATGGCTCTCTCAATTGTGACTATTGTGGTGCTGGTGGTACTGATTGGAGGATTCGTGTACTTCAAGATAAGGTAGGAGCCACACAAATGCTTTCAAACCTTGAATTACTAGTACCTTTTTTCGCTTACGTTCCAATCACATTATTTGGCTCATTGTACATAGAAGTTTCCTGACCTACATGTGGGAGAGATGGATACAGAGATTTAATATGAATGTTTAATATCAGGGAAAGTGGAATGGCAGGGAGGTGGGGGGCCCATGAAGAAATTCATGGCACTGTTTTGAAGATTGTTATAAAGAAGCTTGCAAATTCTTGAACTTCCAGCTGAAAAACTCTTTGTTGTTTTATAGGCATTCTTCATACAGACGTTTGCTTGATAGCCAGGATTGTGACTCATGGAGAAATTACAACAACCCACTGTATGATGATTCTTAGTAAACTGGGGACAGGCAAAGGCTGTTCTATTGGGGTGTTTGTCTCAGCCCATCATCTGAAGATTAGGGAACTGTGGTATTACACCATGACCAAGTATGATCAGAGTTCACCAACCTTTGTTCTTTGGAGTTTAAAATTCTACTCATAAATAACACTTTCCCTCCCCAATACTTCCCCTGAACTCACCCCTCCAATTTTTACACCAAAATCTTCCATTCTAACTGTTTCACCATCTCATTCCTCTCTCTTCTCTCCTTCCCAACCCATCCTCTCACTCTTCATTTTCATCCCACCCCATCCTACCCCTCATATCCCATTCCCTCACTCTTACCCCATCAACCCCACCCATCCCCTCACTCTATCCCATCGCTCACACCCACCCCACCCTTCCTCTCTCACCATCCCTACATTCTCACCCCATCCCAACCCTCACTCTCATTATAATCTGTTACAATTTACAATATTGTAACAGATGTATATTCTGTTACAAGCATAAATATTATTTACATCTGAGGTGCTTGGAACTTTATGCTTGTTCAATTTTGACAACTGTTTTGCTGATATTAGTAGTCAAGGAAGCACCTCCTAAATTACTTGAGCCTTATGTTCAAACACAACCGTTTCAAAGTTGATTTAATGTCAGGCAACTTTCAAAAAGTCATCTTGCAGTGGTCTGGCAGAGGTGAACAACTGGCGGAGAGAGAGTTGTAAGTGGGTCCAGACCTCTGTACCCTACTGATTCCAAGAGCTCCCTAACCACTGGCCAGGAGCACTACATGAAAGGATCCCTTTAGTGTTCAGCTTCATTCACTTATTGCCTCCTCTTTTGTCTAATTTGTCAATACTTCAGCATGAACCCCAGAACTGCTCAAGTGACTTGCACTTTGCTGATGAACATAGAACAGGACAGCACAGGAACAGGCCCTTCAGCCCACGGTGTCTATCAACCTAATCTCTGCTGCCTGCACATGATCCATATCCCTCCAACCCTGTGAATTCGGGGCACAGGCCTCTAAACCTCCATTGGACTTTCTCAGCTGTTGGTGTTCCTCGGGAGAGATATCACCAGCATTCCGGTGATCCTCCCCTCCCCCTGACTGTCATACGGCGGGGGCAGGTGCTTCAAAGGATCCCAGGGAGGTACGTCTTCCTCCTCATTTTTCACAGCAACCTTAAACAATTCGGTTACCCGGATCCAACATGCTGCATAATCTGACTCCTCCGGATCTGGAGGACTTCTTTCATTTACAAATAAATTTAATTTCTGACATATCCAATCTTCATCTGATCCCAGTCGGGCCCACCAAACTGAAGACCCCAGAATCGGTGTCTGAGGCCATTTGTATTAACAAAATTTTATCATAGTTTCTTTAGTCTTTCTCTGGGTCCTTCCCCGACCCCAGTTTCCTAACATCCGCCCCAACGGACTATCGGGTGGAATGTCAATCCAACTATTGAAATGATGACTGCATTAAAAATGAGCTATTATTTAATAAAATCATATTTCTTTTACATTTTAAATCATTTTATAATGAAAATGGACTCCATTCATTATTTCACCTACATCCCTAGTTTAAAACCCCTTTTTGATAAAGGTTATTTTAATACTTGAATTAAAATGATAGGGATTAGCCCATTACTGCACATGCACACCGGACTCCGGTGACCGGAGCTCCCGATGCCTGACTCCGAACCCTCCCCTTGGCCTACTTGAACTGTGGGGCACAATTTGCTAATCAATTCATTTTTTAAAATAAAACAAACATTTTGCTTACAGCTTTCCCCTCTTTGGCTCTCCCTCTCAAATTTACAGTTCGAACATCAAATTCTTTTTGCGCCTTGAGTTCACGCGATTCATGCATGCATGGCATGTGATCCACACAATCCAATCCAATCAGCAGGGAACACACACAAGGAGATGGCAGGGCTGATCAGCGGCACCTGTTTTTGAACTGTGAAACCACGACATCTGCAGCCCCCACCAGCGTGCCACTAATTACTTAACGGTCTCCAGCACTCTGGGCGAACTGCTTTGATTCACCCCCACCACCCCCCAGTCATCCTCCACCTTCACACTAAACTATTAGATTTTTAATGTCTCTCCAAACGAATTGGATATTAAAAATCTAATAGTTTGGTGAGTAGATGGAGGATCACATACGCCACAAACTTTCATGCCGCAGCTCCCAGAAACCACCTTACACGTCACCCCAGCAATAGCACATCAACTCTGACCCACCCACAGTCACCAGCTTCACCTGTGTAGACCTGCAGTCAATGTGAAATGATAAACCGAGACCAGGCTACCCTTTACTGAGTAGGGTGAAGCATAAGGTCTTGGGCCCCCTTACCTCTGGGCCCCTACTGCTGTTTCCTGCATCTGCAGGCTCTTCTATCTTCGTTAAATTGCTTATGTTTCACATGGAAATCTAAAATTGAACTGAAAATCAAATATGGGATTTTTGGAGTGGTCTTGGTTATTTGTTCAAACAAGGATTATCTTAGTAAAATGTTTGCAATTTTTGGACATTGTCCACAAGAGCATCACTCTATGAATCTTGCAGCTCTGAAAAAGATCTTTCAGTCCCCATGCTATCAGGTTCCCATCCATATTAATCCCATTTACTAGCCTTCAATGCCTCAACTGTTCAAATATATGTCCAGATACTACTTAATATCATGTTCTGGAGCCTCAGGTCCATTCAATACCGAGAGATTGAGAAGATCGAGGTAGGAGTATCTCAAGATGTATATATATTGAGCTATAATATATGTATATATATTATATGGCGAGCTCTCCACTGGCCACCGAGACAGAGATGCACCAAAGAAGAGGTACAAGGACTTCTTAAAGAAATCTCTTGGTGCCTGCCCCATTGACCACCGCCAGTGGGCTGATCTCGCCTCCAACCGTGCATCTTGGCGCCTCACAGTTCGGCGGGCAGCAACTTCCTTTGAAGAAGACCGCAGAGCCCACCTCACTGACAAAAGACAAAGGAGGAAAAACCCAACACCCAACCCCAACCCACCAATTTTCCCCTGCAACCGCTGCAACCGTGCCTGCCTGTCCCGCATCGGACTTGTCAGCCACCAACGAGCCTGCAGCAGACGTGGACATTACCCCTCCATAAATCTTCGTCCGCGAAGCCAAGCCAAAGAAGAAGAAATATATATTGAGGGCATGGGAATTTAGGCAAGCTCTTTATTAGAGTCTTTTTGTAAAGGATAGTTCTGAACAAACATGGAGATAATGCCGTTGGGCTGTCACTGCAGTGCAGCAAGGCAGGTGCTCTGATGTAGCAAGGCAGATACTCCACTGCAACTGGGCGGACTCTCCCTCATAGTGGCAGATATTCCATCTCTCCATAGAGCGAGTGTAAAATATTCCAAATCCATTAAGATCAAGCCATCTCTTTGGTGTTATGGCCAATAATAATTCCTCTACAAAAAAACTATTCACCTGGCTCTTGTCACTCAGCTGCTTGTGCATAAAATGTTGCCTACATTGCAAAAGTAATAATGATTAATGTCTCTAAGGTACTGAATGTCCTGAGCTGGCTAAAGGCACTATAGAAATGCAGTTCCCTTTCTGTTGTACACAACCACATACCAAATATAAATACAGTAAAACCCCTGATAGCCAGCACCTATGAGGATTGGTAGATGCCAGATAAGTGAATTGGCCAGTTGCTTGAGATTGCATGTTGCATGGGTTAGCAAACTAAGTACTGGGGTTCACCAATTTAAAACTTTCATTTTTTTTACCTGTTTATTTTCTGTGATTTTTTTTTTGTCCGTTGCTTGAATTCTAGATAACGGGGATATTACTGCAGTATGTGAAGTACCAACTTAGAGCCTCATGATTTTAGTGTCTGAAAGCTTAAACCATGCAAAAGTTCATATTAATGAATGTGCACTGAAGTGGGCTGTTATTTGCACTATGTACAAATCTGAAGTTAAAGCGTGATTTTTTTTTAGATTTTGTGTTGGACTGTATTTTACTTGTAAAAATATCTGTCTTTGGAAGAGGGGACCTGAGCAATATTGTCAGAAACAGTATCTTTCCCTCTTCTGCAAACAGTCAAAGGACCCTTCGGGAGAGAAACCTGTCACAGGACATACTAATCCATGAATCATAGTTTGGATGCCATGACTATGTGAAGTAGCTTATTATGACAGAATAAAGAGTTAATTATTTTACAATACATGATTGTCTTTTAGACAAACACTCACTGTGATCAAATTGTAAATTAACTGTCTGGCATTCCCACTGGTATATGTGGAGATCTGGGACGTGGGACGTGTCTGTGTTTTGTGGGGACACCCTGTGAATTTTAACCAGTAGAGGTCCCTTGCATTCTAGTTCACAGGACTATTCTTGGTCAGAAACCCAACACCTTCCCCAATGTTCCGGTCTAACTGTTCCCTCCTCCTGAAGACCTCTTTTGTCCTTCTGCCACTTTAGTACCTGAAGTGTTTTTTAAGGAATTAAATAAAGTAATACGTTTGTTTTTGTGGAAAGGTAAATTATCTCAGATATCTATTTAACTGCCACACCTTCAAAATTATTATCAAACTGCACAGTTGAAGTTTATTAATAGATTGTTTGATATTGATCCACCGCCAATGTGGGCTCATGTGGAAATGGACGAGATACAGGAAAGATCAATACATCACTTTATATATAAATGGAACCCTTTGCTTTTACAATGATATAAAGTACCTGTATTGAATCATTTGTTGAAAATGGAATCAATGTATAGGATCGAAGGATGTGTTTTCAGTTAAAACTCCATTATATCAGAATCAGTTAATTCAATTTTCTATGCATAACCCTTATTTGAAGGACTGAGATTCAAAGGGATTGATATCAGTGGAAGATTGTTTCAAAATAGGTTTATTTCTTTCGTTTGACAAACTTAGAGAGAAGTTTGGTATATCACAGAATACTCTATTTGCTTTTTATCAAGTACGTGATTTGTTAATGAAATGTTTTGGTTGAGAATTAATACTACCAAGTCAATCAAAGTTTGAGAAATTAGTTATGGATAAGGGAAAGAAAGGGTTTGTCTCAGAAATGTTTTTGTTGTTACAAGCAAAAATGAAGAAGGTAGATATATTTAAAATAAAGGGTTAAATGGGAGAAGGATTTATCTATTCCTATCTCCATGGAAGAATGGTCTGATATGTGTTTGGATAGCATTACAAAATAATTAACGTACATTATAGTTTAGCTAATTATAATTTTCTACATCAGTTGTATTTAACTCCTGAAAAATTAAAAAGATATGGTTTTAGTGAGTCAGATTTGTGTTTCCAATGTGGGAATCAGACAGGTATCACTGTGCACTCGGTGTGAAAATGTATAAAGGTTAAGCCTTTTTGGGAGAAAGTAATTAAATTTTTGTGAGATTTGTTCCAAATAGAATTATATGTGGATCTATGGATCTGTTTATTGGGGTATATGAATCCGGTTATGGCAGGTTCACATTTGGAAAAACCTCAAATTGCATTTATCTGATTGGGTTTAGCGGTGGCTAGAAAATATATAGCTGTAACTTGGAAAAATGATGTTGAATTAAGTATGTTAAGGTGGCATAAAGAAATTCAATCATGTTTGTATTTAGAGAAGATAACGTATAATTTACAAAATAATTTTTTTTGTTAAAATGTTGACTTCGTATTTGGAATGTATGGATTTAGATGTAGACATTTTATTTGTGTTTAACGATGTAGATTGACATAACCCCACTTCAACCTATTATGATTTAATGTAATTTTTTTAAAATATAAACTTCAAGGGGGAAGGGTGGTAAGGGGTGGGAAGATTGGGAAGGGGAGGGAGGGGGGATTATAGGGGGTAGATTTAGTTTTATTTTGCATTTTATATTTTGTATTTTCCAAAACTTTAAATAAATGTTTCAAAAGAAAAATAAATTGTTGGGCGTGAGAGTGTGTCTGCTGCTACATTGGGTGTTCCTGCAACTTGTCGGATATGTGTAGTAAATTCCAAGATATAGGAAAGGTGGCGAGACCATGGGTCCAAGATCTTCTCCAGCGCTTGCACCAGTGGTTTGTGGTCTGTATGCTGTGAATACCCGGCCTTCTAGGATGTACCTAAAATGGTGTATGGCCAGGTACAGAGCTAGCAGCTCCTGATCAAAAGCGCTGTACTTAAGTTTGGGTGGCCTTAGGTACTTGCTGATCATCCCACTGCTGCAGTACTGCGCCAACCGCTCTCTCGGAGGCATCCATCATCAATGACAAAGGGGAGTCTGGGTCTGGGTGGGCTAAGAAGGTGGCTTCAGATACTGTTGTTTTGGTTGGATCGGCTTGGAGTGCTTCAGTGGACCAGGTAAGTGTCTTCTTGCCCCTTTTGATGAGGTTGAATAGTGGTTGCATGATGGCTGCTGTTCCTAGGAGGAATCGATGGTAAAAGTTCTCCATCCCTATGAATTCCTGCAGTCCCTTGAGAGAGGTTGGTTTGGGATAATGGTGGATGGCCTTTACCTTGTCAGGCAGTGGTGTGACTCCCATGATGGTGATACGATGTCCCAGGAAATCGATGGTGTCCAGGCCAAACTGGCATTTAGCTGGGTTGATCATTAACCCATGAGCCTGAAGCTTGGCAAAGAGCTGCTGAAGGTGTCCCTTGTGTGTTCCTGCGTTGGGACTGGAGATGAGAATATCGTCTAGATAGATGAATATTCTCTCCAGGTCCCAAGTCACCGCGTCCATAAAGCACTGGAATGTCTGGGCCACATTTTTTAGGCCAAAATGCATACGCACGAATTTGAAAAGTCTGAACGGGATGCTGATGGCAGTCTTTGGGATGTCATCGGGGTGCACTGGGATCTGATGATATCTTTTAATCAAATCAACCTTAGAGAAAATCCAAGTTCCCCGGAGTCGAGCAGCGAAATCTTGCACACGTGATATTGGATTCTTGTCTGGCACTGTTGCATCATTTAACCACCAGTAGTCTTCACACAGGCACCACCCTCCAGAGTTCTTGGGGACCATATGTAGGGAGGAGGCCCAAGGGCTGTTTGAGTGGTGGACGATACGCAACTCCTGTATGTTTGCGAACTTAGTTTTTGGCCAGGAGGAGCTTGTCCTGGGGAGGTCATCTTGCCCTCATGTAAACTGGTGGCCTGGTGATCTCAATGTGCAGGTTCCACGTCGTGGAAATTCAGGGCTAGCAGCGACAGGAAATCGGCCAATAGGGAGATGTACTCGTTCCGGTTGGAGGTGTGGATTCCCATCGACTGGAAATTTTGTTGGCGTACAGTGAGGGGAAAAACCTCGAAGGTTGTTGCGTTCATTAGGTGGCACCTAGTCAAATCCACCAGCAGTTTGTTGGCCCACAGAAAATCTGCCCCCAAGAAGGCCTGACCCACGGAGGCAACTGTGCACTCCCATCAGAAAACTGTATCCTTGGTGTGGATGGGCATGAGTTGAGTTCCATAGCTGGGGATTGTAGAACCATTGGCTGCCTGTAAGGGGAAACCTTGGGGGTTGTTTCTCCGCTCAAAGAATGTGGGTGGTATGAGGCTGATCTTGGCACCAATGTCTATGAGGAAATGTCGCCCAGTCTTCAGGTCCCATAGGTAAAGGAGGCCTTAACTTATGCCAACCGCCAAGGCCACTAACGATGGCTGGTTTGCTCATTTCCTGGCATCCGGCCAGGTGTGAATCCAGGGAAGTTACAGGGGAGGATGGATCGTAGGGCATTACAGCCCCATCAATGGTGGTAATAGCAGTAACCAGTAGCCTTGTTGGGACAGTCACCATGCTGCATCTGTATGGCTGCCATGGCTGCCAGGGAGGGGGAATAAGTAGTCCCTCTGGTATGGTAGCACCCACAGCACAAATAGATTGGACGTGGATTGAGCGCGGCTGAGGGGTTTGAAAAAGCCGGTCCGTTCCTTTGCCACAAGGTGCAGGTGAGCAAAGTCCATATTAGAGATGGCTGAGGCAACATGGACTGGCAACTTCGACAAGAATAGGGCTTCAAACAGGAAATATTTGGTGTGTCCGTCTGCTAACGCCATTAGCTCCTGCATAGGGACGGAGGGTTATGGTCCCCTAAGCCCTGTGAATTAAATATGTGAACAGCCTGATCATGCTGGCTGTGTTCGAAAGAGTTGAGTAAGACCAACGAAAGGGGGTACGCTTGTGTTCCATGGGTGGGTGGTTCACAAAAGAGCTGACTCTTGCTGCTATGACTGTATCTAGAGCGTTGACAATGTGCCAGAATTTGGTGTTTTCAGCCGTTATTCCTCTTAACACGAACTGTACCTCAGCTAGTTGGAGCCAACTGCTTGGCTACAATCTTCCCCCCTCCCTCACAGCCCCCACCACGTGCGATTGCCGGTTGGCACCATTACCCCCGCAGCCACTTCTGGCCTCCCCAGCCTCGGCGACCCAACTTCCGGCCTCGCCGGCCATGATCACCATGTGCACGCCACATGCCCGGCCCAGCCCTTGCTCTTGTCAGCGCCGCCCGCGGAAGACTACTATGACGTCACTTCCAGTCAACAGAATGACATCACTTCTGCCGGCCATGATGACGTTACCCTCCCTGACAGCCAGTGGCATGACATCACTTCCCCCGATGCACCGAGCGCAGCTGGGGAAGAAGGCTGGCCATGCCTCACCCTCCCATGCAGCGCCACCACCTTGAACCAGACCGACGTGGACGCCACCGTCACCAAGGCCTCCTCAGACGTCCAGCGATGATGACGCGGTTAACTCAGGCACTGACCAGGCCACCCAATTGATGCACCCCATGCCTCTGGATGCCGCTAACCACTGCACACTGCACCCCACAATTACGGAGAGCACCATCGGTCGACAATCACCTCTCACGATGTCTGCAGTAGACTCCGATAACTACACTTCGCCTCCACCATCGGGAAATGACGACTCGGACCACGAGATGGTCCTAGCAGCCACCACACTGACCAGGGACATTCCCCATGACCTTGGGCGCTCCATGATAAACGTTAAAATCAATGGACAGGTAAAAAGGTACCTAATCGACAGTGGCAGCACCAAGAGTTTCATTCACATGAGCGTGGCCCACTTCCTAAAGCTAAAAATCCACCCCACCACCTTCTTTATCACCTTTGCCGCCAAGGACCAGACTATCAATACCCTCGGGCACTGCTCGGCCGATCTCACTGTGGGGGGAGGGGAGACTTACCCTGGGTTCAGACTCCTGGTCGTGCCAAAACTCTCTGCCCCAGTCTTCCTGGGCTTAGATTCCAATGCCACCTCCAGAGAGTCACCCTCATCTTTGAGCGGCCTATACCTCCACTCACGCTCCACAGCGCGCCATCCAACCAGCCCCGGCCACCCTGCGGCCTTTCCACACTGCACATCACCCCTCCTGCCCTCTTCTCACACCTCACGCCAGACTGCAAGCCGATAGCCACCAGAAGTAGGCGCTATTGCACAGCGGACAGAGAGTTCATCAGGGCGGAGGTGCGGCAGCTTCTGGCAAAAGGTGTCATAGAACCCAGCAACATCCCTTGGAGAGCCTAAGTCCTCATGGTCAAAGGGATGGATGGTCATGGACTACAGCCAGACCATCAACCAGTACACCCAATTGGACGCCTACCCCCTACCAAGAATAGTCAATGTGGTCAACGAGACAGCCTGTTGTCCACAATTGACCTGAAGTCAGCCTATCACCAACTCCCCATCCACCCGCGGGTCAAGCCCTATAGTGACTTCGAGGTGGACAGGCGCCTGTACCAGTTCGGCCGAGTTCCGTTTGGGGTCACGAATGGGGTCTCTGTCTTCCAGCGGGAGATGGATTGAATGGTAGACCGGCACAAGCTAAAGGCGACTTTCCCATACCTGGATAATGTCACCATCTGCAGCCATGACCAGCGGGACCACGATGCCAACCTGGAGAAATTTCTCCAGACGGCTGAGGAGCTGAACCTAATGAACAACAAAGAGAAGTGCATCCTGGGGTACATCATGGCACATGTTGTCATCGGCCTAGATCCAGAACGGATGCGCCCATTGATGGAGCTGCCCCTCCACCCCCCACGCTCAAAGCCCTCTGCAGGTGTCTTGGCTTATTCTCTTATTACTCCCAGTGGGTTCCCTGCTTCTCGGACAAGGTCTGCCCACTGACCCAGGCCACAACATTTCCACTCCCACCCGAGACACAGGCGGCATTCATGCACATCAGGCAGGACATCCAGGTGGAGAGCGATGCCTCTGATGTAGCCCTCACCACTACCCTCAACAAAGGGGGGGGCGCCCAGTCGCCTTCTTTTCCAGGACCCTCCACAGCTCCGAGCTAGGGCACTCCACCATTAAAAAGGAGGCCCAGGTGATTACAGAAGCGGTCCATCACTGGTGCCATTACCTGGGTGGCAGAAGGTTTACCCTCCTCATCGACCAGTGGGCAGTGGCATTCATGTTCAACACCACACACGGACAAGATTAAGAATGACAAGATCTTACGCTGGAGAGTTGAGCTGGCAACATACAGCTACGACATACAGTATCATCCCGAGAAGTTTAACGACTCCCCCAACGCTCTCTCCCGGACCTGCGCATTGCTCCTCAACGACCAGGTGCAGGCACTGCATGAGTCCCTCTGCCACCTGGGCATCACCCGTTTATACCATTTTATCAAGTCACGGAACCTCCCATACACCATCAGGGACGTCAGGACCATGACCAAGGCGTGCTGGGTCTGCGCAGAGTGCAAACCTCGCTTTTTCCGCCCACCACAGGCTCATGTCGTGAAGGCCACTCTGCCCTTCGAGTGCCTCAGCATTGATTTCAAGGGGCCCCTCCCATCCACGAATTGCAACGTCTATTTCCTCATGGTCATAGACAAGTACTCCTGTGTAGTGCGCGTCGAAAGTACCAAAGACTTGTTGATCCAAACCAAGGCTTTTATTAACCAAAAGACTGGAGCATATCACAAGTAGGTCAACCAGTTCAGAATGACCTGGTCTGGCTAGGAGCAATCCTTTAAGACCTGCCAGTAGGTGTGGCTACACTCTCAGCCAATCACAGTCATCCTACACTACCATCTGTACATATGTACATTGGTGATAGAATCTGTACTATCACATTCACCCCTTCTTTGAGAACCAACCCCAGGGTGGATGGAGGTTAGGGGCTGTATGAGTCAGGGGGCCTGACCATCCGGCGTGACCACCATGGTGCCGGGATTGGGGTTGCTGGAGTCATGTCGCTGGCAGGCCCTTAGGGTGCGGCCACTGCTTCGCTCAATTCCCCAACGGCGTTGTCAACAGTCTGGCCTGAGCTGGTGGGGTGGTGCTGGTCCCTCTGTTCAAGCACATGACCTGGGAGAGAATGAATAGGGGTAGGTTGGGTTAAAGGCACTGCTGCGCCTGATCTGGCTTGGGCTAGGTCCCTTACCGAGACTGTGTCCTCCCGTCCGTCCGGGTACTCAATGTAGGCATAATGCGGGTTCGCATGGTGCAGAGTCATTCGGTCAACCAAGAGGTCGTTCTTAGAGTACCGGACGTGGTGTCGTAAAAGGGCTGGTCCGGGAACCGTACCCGACTCGTTTTCCTTGGGCCTGTCCAGTTGTATGTTGGCGCAAGTCCCCCTGGAGAGAACATCTGGCGGGTCGTTGAGTTTACCTGGCCAATACACTATGTCATAATTAAAGGTGGAGAGATCGATTCTCCACCTGATGATTTTGTCATTCTTGATCTTACCTCGCTGGGTATTGCTAAACATGAAGGAGACTGCACGTTGGTCGGTCAGCAGCGTAAAGCACCTGCCAGTGAGGTAGTGTCTCCAACGACGTACTGCTTCATCTATGGCCTGGGCCTCCTTCTCGACAGAGGAGTGTCGGCTCTCAGGACCCTGGAGGGTTCTGGAGAAGGCGGCTACTGGCCGGCCAGCCTTGTTCAAAGTGACTGCCAGTGCAAAGTCAGACGCATCGCTTTCGACTTGGAACGGAATGGACTCGTCAATGGCGTGCAGCTTTGCAGCAGCGATGTCTGACTTGATGCAGTCGAAAGCCACTCTGGCTTCAGTTGACAGGGGGAAGGAGGTGGTCTTGATGAGTGGCTGTGCCTTGTCGGCATAGTGTGGAACCCATTGGGCATAGTAAGAGAAAAAAACCCAGGCAGCATCTGATTGCCTTCTGGGTGTGTGGGGGGGGAAGTCCATGAGGGACTCATGAGGGCTGGCATGCGGTCAGGGTCCAGCATGACCACCCCGTTCTCCACCACACAACCCAGAATTGTGAGCCGAGTGGTCCGGAAAACACACTTGTCGAAATTGTAGGTCGAGTTCAGCCGAGTTGAAGTCTGAAAAAATTTCTCAAGTTTGGCATCATGATCCTCCGTGTCATGGCCGCAGATGGTGGCCTTGTCCAGATACGGGAAAGTAGCTGTTCGCCCGTTCTGGACCACCATCCGGTCCATTTCCTGCTGGAAGACCGCGACGCCATTTGTGACCCCAAAGGGTACCCTGAGGAATTGATACAGCTGCCCATTCGCTTCGAAGGCCGTGAAAGGTCAGTCTTCTCGGCGGATCGGGAGCTGATGATAGGCCGAACGTAAGTCAATGGTGGAAAATACACGGTATTGGGCTATCTGATTCACCACATCCGTGATCCGTGGAAGGGGGTACACGTCCAGAAGCGTGAAGTGGTTGATTGTCTGGCTGTAGTCAACCACCATCCGCAGCTTCTCCCCGTTTTTAACAACCACTACCTGGGCCCTCCATGGACTCGAGCTAGGTTCGATAATGCCCTCATCCAGCAGTCTGGGCACCTCGCTTGTGAAACATTTCCTGTGTTCATAACTATGTTGCCGACTTTTGGTGGCCACAGGCTTCTCACAGGTGAGATTTGCGAAAAGTGCTGGTGGAGCATCTCAGAGGGTGGAGAGACTACAGGTGAGGCCTCGGGGCGCAGGGGTGGGTGGCTCGGGCTGCCGCTGGCAGGTGGTTTCCAGGGTGGAGTAGTTACAGACAGACACCAGAGCGTGAGGCCCCCCCAAAGTGCAGGGAAATGGTTTGAAACTGGCACTGAAAATCCAGTCCCAGCAGAGCTGGGCGTACAATTGGGTAAGGATTTATAGTTTGAAGTCTGTGAATGTGATGCCCTGGACTTTCAGGGTCACCTTGCAGTACCCCTTTACCCCATTCGAGAGCGATCTAGTCGCCAATGTAATTCTCTGTGCAGTGGGGAGAATAGCTAGTCCGCAACGGTGGGCCAGGTCTGGGCGGATAAAATTGTTAGTAGACCCCGAGTCAAATAAGCAATTAGTATAGTGTCCATGGACTTTAATCAGTTCCATTGCTTTTGTGAGGGGTTAGGGGAAGTCCTGGTCGAGGGTTATTGATGCAGAGACTTGTAATGTAGACAGTGGAGTCCTGCGTGATGACATCATGCAAACAGTTGGGCCTGAAAAACAGTGTCAGGGAGTTGGTGTTGCTGCCTGCAGCCAAAGGTAAGTGTTGGGGGTTGATGCTTGCCATCGGCAGTGGGGCGGTTAGTGGTGGCGGGTCCCTGGTCGGCAGCATCGGGTCGCCAGTCGGCAGTGTCGGTGGGTACCAGGTCAGCAGTGTCATTGTGTCCCCAGTGGGCAGCGGCGGTGGATACAGGTCCCTGGTAGGCAGCGGCAGGTCCCTGGTCGACAGCGGTGGCGGGCGTTGAGGTTGGGGCTGGGGCCTGATCAGACGTTGCTTCGTGAGGTAGGGTGAACATCATTGCAGCAAGGGTGGGTTGTACCTTCCGTGCTCGATGTCTGCCCTGTGACATCAGGCGCTGCCGCGCGGTGGAGTCCTCGCTCTCATTGGATGAGAGCTCTGAGGAAGAAGTGTTTGAAATGGAGAATGGCGATTTGGCTTTACATGAGGCACTGTGTTTGACAGTGGCCATTTTGGAGCGACAGACGACAGCAAAGTGACTGTTTTTAAGGCACTTCTGGCACCTGGCTTTTCTCGCTGGGCACAGGGACCTGCTGTGCTTGATCTTCCCGCAGAAATAACTCTTTGGGGTTGCATCAAGCAGCGTAGCAGCAGTAGTAGGGTAGAGGGAGGGCATCCTACTCACATCAGAGTGTGGGGTCCAGCCCCGAGAGTACATGTCCATACTTAAGATTGCAGCCTCCATCATCTCTGCGATCCAGATCATGTACTCTAGGTTTTCTCCCCGTTGCTCTAGCAGGCACTGCCTCACCTCATTCGATTGAACCCCGGCCACATAGGCATCCCGAATGAGATCGTCTGTGGTCTCCGCAGCAGTTCTGTCTGTGCAGGCATAGTCCCTGCCCATTGACCTTATGCCTGAATATAAGCTTCACACGACTCACCAGGCTGTTGCCTCCTTGTAGCAAGTTTGTACCGAGCATAGACCCTGTTCACTGGTCGCTCATAGAGCCGTTTCAGCACCTTCATGGCTGCGGCGTAAGTGGTCGGGTCTTGGACACTCTGGTAGATTCTTGGGGAGACCATAATCATCAATATTAGTTGTCGATGGCTGTCCTCTATCACAGCAGGATCAAAGAGCTGTAAGTATGTTTCGAAGCATCTCACTCAGTGCTTAAAGTCATTCGAGGCTGTAGCTGACTGTGGGTCAATGTTGAGGTGTTCCAGCCGTAGCATATGCTCCATCCCTTCAAAATTTTTCAGTTAATAAAATTGTAAAGGGCGTCGAAAGAACCAAAGACTTGTTGATCCAAACCAAGGCTTTTATTAACTAAAAGACTAGAGCATATCACAAGTAGGTCGACCAGTCCAGAAATACCTAGTCTGACTAGGAGCAATCTTTTAAGACCTGCCAGTAGGTGTGGCTACACTCTCAGTCAATCACAGTCATCCTACACTACCATCTGTACATGTACAGATGTACAATGTGTACATATACACATTGGTGATAGAATCTGTACTATCACATCCTGCTTCCCTTTTGCCATCCCTTGCCAAGACACCTCCACGGTGTCCATCATCAGAAAATTGACACAGACCTTCACCATGTTTCACTACCCCGCATTTATCCACAGCGACTGGGGGGGTCTAGCTTCATGAGTGAGGAACTGTGCCAGTACCTGACATTAAGGGGCATTGCAACTAGTCACACAACTAGTTACAACCAGAGAGGTAATGGGTAAGTGGAATGAAAGAACGGGGTGATCTAGAAGGCAGTTCTTCTGGCCCTTAAGTCAATAGGGTGGTCCGCAGAATACTGGCAGGACACTCTTCCTGAGGTGCTCCATGCCAATCAGTCATTTCTGTGCACAGCTACCAACATGACGCCTCACAAATGCCAGTTTTCATTCCCCAGGAGATCGGCGATGGGAACGTCCCTCACGGCATGGCTTGCGTCCCTGGGACCAGTGCTCCTGTGTAGACATGTGTGGGCGCACAAGGCTGAACCCCTGGTCGAGCAGGAATTCCTCCTACATGCGAAACACAACTATGCCTACGTTAGGTTTAGCAGTGGCAGGGAGGACACAGTCTCAACCAGGGACCTGGCACCAGCTAGAGCACCCACTACAACACAGCATCCTCCAGCTGGCATGACACACACCCCCGACCCCGAACAGCTATGGGGCACTCAAGACCTCCTTGGGTACCAAGGACTTACTACAACCGTGGGGGACGAACCTGCCCCCCGCCCATCCGATGTGATACACATGACTTAACCCCGGCCTCCCTGGCCACCTCTCCATGCTGCACCACACCAGCCACTCCAGCCCCTGCCCCCAGCCCCCCCACACCCTCACCGACCAGTAACCAGGAGCCAGTCCTGCAATGGTCGCAGAGAATCCGATGGCCGCCAGACCATTTTAATCTGTAAATATTGTGTATATGTTTGGGAGTTTACTGCAACTCCTCCCCCCAGGGTCAATTTTAAAGAATGTGGTGGTACACCACTGGCCTACTGCAGGGGGCAACCTCTGTCCCTGCAGAAGAGCATGGGAGCAAGACAACACCTGGCTGGCTGTCAATCAGTCAACCTAAATGGGCCAAGCCCCACCCAGTCGGTGTCAATCACCCTCCAGGATATAAGCCTGAGCTGGCCCTTTGAAGTCACTCTCAGAGCTTACACCAGCACAATCTCACAGCTGCTTCTGTGGAGTTTTACGTCAAATAAAGCCTGTTGTACAGTCTTTTGGTTTTGTGTGTTGGCTTCTGACCAACGACACACCACATATGCACCATCTTCTCTACAGAAAAAGATGCCCCTTTTAAACATTTCCCTCTCACCATGAACCTAACCCCCTCTCGATTTAAACTCTCCTACCCTGGAAAAAAATATTATGATTATTGACCTTACCCACAGGCCTCATGATGTTGTAAACCTCTGTAAGGTTCCCACAGCCTCTGACACTCCAGGGAAGACTTCCAGCTTTTTTTTAGTGTTACAAGATCAAACCAGCAACCACAAAGAAGGCATATCACACAGGGGTAAAGATGAACAATTACTTTATTACCAAAAATTCACTTTCAAACTTTAATTCAAAATCCCCTCTTTTATAACAATGCCCACTGGTTACTATGCAAAATTTCTATAACAGTGTAAAACTAATAAATTCCCCAGCCTAAATATAACATATGTAATTAAAGTCTAAGTTATATTTCCAACCAGCCCACAGAAAAACTTAGACACAAAACACACAAGACTCACAAAACTTCGATCTCAACTGAAGCAAAGATCATAAAGAAAATTCAGTTTGTTTGGTAAACTGAAGCCAAAAGTTCTTTGAGAGAGAGAGAGAGAGAGAGAGAGAGATAAAGAGAGAGAGAGAGCACAAAATTCAAAGTTGTCTTGTGTTGCTTGCAGAGAGTGGGACCACTGGCTTGGTCCAGGTCCTTCTGGCTGCCTTCGGAATTTTCATCCTTTTTGAAATCCCAACATTCTAAACCATCCTCCAGACCATGACTCATGCTCTGGGCTTTATTCCACTCCACAGCACCACGCAGTGGTGGTTTATCATCCAAGTCCAGAATTTTTTTTCCATTTTCTGCACATGCTCAGTCTGTCTCCCACTCTCTCAGAAGTCCACCTTCACCTTGGCTCTCTAAGGCAAACTGTCACATTTTAACATAAAAACCACACAACACATAGGCCAATACACAACACAGAACTCTGTAACATTAGTCAAACAGCACAGTAACAGGACCTTTTTTCTCACAAGCCCTTTCTGCCAATGACACCCAATTTGCCTACAACCCAGGTACATTATGAAGGGTGGGAGGAAACTGGAGCACCCGGAGGAAACCTATGCAGACACAGGGAGAACGTTCAAACTTGTTATTGACAGCATGGGATTTGAACCCCGGGGTAACAACTTTGCACTAACCACTACGCTAACTGTGCTGCCAATCTCTCTTTATAACTCAAGCCCTCCAGTCCAGGCAACACCCTTATGAACTTTTTTTGAACTCTCCAGCTTAATCAAATCCTTTCCATAGTGTGCAATCAGAACTGCACATCAACAACTTCAACTGTGACCTAATAAAGAGTCTGCACAGCTGGAGCATGATGCCCAACTCTTGTACTCAATGTCATGGTCAATGAAGGCCAATGTACAATATATGAAATGGATGCATTCAGACATTGCTTTAATTCTCAGTAAATTCCACAGGTGAAGTATATTACCACAATGCAAAATACTATGGACCAGAGCCAGCACAGATCAGAGTTAAATCTCATGTAATTGCTTCAATCATTAGTTTACAGTTTGCATAATTTATTCTTCAAATAGAATCTGAAATCATTCCTCCTCATCCCACTCATTCCAAGACATCAAAGAATGGCTTGTTATTAAGCTGCTGTGATACTCATTTACATTTCTGACCTTGTGATTCATGATGAACAGATCGTACATTTATACAGTACCAAGGATTGCCTTTGAGCTTCTGTGGTTCTTTAAGAGTCTCCATTCAATCCCAGGCCTTGCTATTGAGGGGGTGAACATAAGAACATAAGAAATAGGAGCAGGAGTAGGCCTTCCAGCCCATTGAGCCTGCTCTGCCATATCCCTTAATCCCCCTAATATGTAAAAATTTATCCAACCTTGTCTTAAATATATTTACTAAGGTAGCTTCAACTGCTTCAAAGGGTAGCAAATTTCACAGATGCACCACTCTCTGGAAAAAGCAGTTCCTCTTCATCTCTGTCCTAAATCTACTACCCTGAATCTTGAGGCTAGTTCTGATCTCCCTCACCAATGGAAACAACTTACCTTCCTCTATCTTATCTATGCCTTCCATAATTTAATATGTTTCTATGAGATTTCCCCACCCCCTCCATTCTTCTAAATACCAGAGAGTACAGTTCCAGACAATGCAATCTCTCCTCATAGGCTAACCCCCACCCCCATCTCTAGAATCAACCTGGTGAGCCTTCTCTGCACCGCTCCAAAGCCAGTACATCCTTCCTGAAGTAATGAGACCAGAACTGCATGCAGTACTCCAGACACTGCCTCACTAATACCTTGTACATTTGCTGACTAACCTCCCTGCTCTTAAATTCAATATCTCTAGCGATGAAGGCTAACATTCCGTATGCCTTCTGGAAAGCCTGCTGCATCTGCAAACCAACCTTTTGCAATTCAAGCACAAGCACTCCCACATCCTTCTGCAAAGCATCATGCTCCAAGCAAGCAGTTTCCATTTAAATAATAATAATCTGATCTTTCAATTTTCCTTCCATAGTGGATAACCTCACATTTACCAACATTGTACTCCATCCGCCAGACCCTTGCCCACTCATTTAACCTATCTATATCTCTCTGCACACTCCGTACCCTCTGCACAATTTCATTTCCCACTCAATGTCATGTCATCAGCAAATTTAGATGCTCTAAACTCTGATCCCGCTTCTAGATCATTAACATATATCATGAAGAGTTGCATGCCAAGTACCAACCCTTACAGTACTCCACTCACCACTGATTGCCAACCAGAAAAGCACCCATGTATCCCAACTCTCTGCTTTCACTGGTTAACCAATCCTCTATCCATGCTAATATATCACATCCAACTCTATGTATCCTTATCTCATGCACGTCTTTTATAAAGCACCTTCTTGAAATCCAGATAAACAACGTCTATCTGCTCCCTCTATCTGTCGCACTCGTTATATTGTTAGGAGCCCGGAGGACCCCATAACCAAGCAGCAACAGAAATTCACCATGATAAATGGTTTCTTAAACAAAAGTTACTTTTAACTATATTTAAACATGAAAACAGGATCAAACTCTAACTTATTACTATTAACTTAACCTAACTTAACCCCCTTCTAATTCTAAGCGTACATGTATATAATGTGTGAGTAAGATTAGAAAAGTACTTTAATTCGTAGTCCAATCTCACTTCTCATTCCTCCAAGTTCACTGGTTGCAGGCAATTCTTTTCTGTGCACAGAATGTAACATTTATGAAGTTCACCAGGCTTTAATGCTTGAAAGGTAAATGGATACCCCTCAGGAAGGTTCTTGTCGGTTTGCAGAAAGAGATTTTTTGTTCACTGGACACAAACTAATTCCTTCTAATCAGCTGCATCAGTGTTTTGCCGAAGAAACTTGCCCTATTAGGGTTTTCCAGATGATCATCTATTTCTTTCAGGTCACCACAAAGTTCCTTTTTGTTTCTCTTATTTCCAGTAGAAACATTAGGCAGCCAGTCCTGTCCTCTTGTATGGACCACAAGGGCTTTGATCATGCTGAACTAACAACTCACAACTCATCTTCAAAATGGGGTTTTTCCACAAGCTTACCAGCTTGTCCTGTTCCAGTCCCAGCTGCTGCTGCTGAACTCCAGCACTGGAGAACTGATTTCTCTCTCTCACACACACACACACACACACACACACACACACACACACACAAACACACACACACACACACACACACACACGCAGAGAAAAACCTGTTTGACTCTCTGCTTACAAAACCACATGACCCTCTTAGAACAGAAAACTGCCCTCAGACAGCCTGCAGCTCCGTACCTAATCCTCTGAGTTCTTTCATCTGTTGCTTTTCAAAACAACAGTCCATTAGTGAAGTCTCTATAGGCACTCCCCAAAGCTTCAGCAAAGCTGCAGTATTTTAAAATGAGATGTTTTGAAGTGTTTGTATGTGACCTACACTAACAACCTTCCACAATTTATCTCCTTGAAAACATATCAATATACAATATAAAATGCAACATAATTTTTCACACTTTCCCCCTACAAAGGAATTTTAACTCCAGTTAAAATTCAGTTCTAACTACAGTGACTTTAAAATCACTAAAGAGATAACAATACACAATTTAACATGTTATAACAATGTAACCCGGTGTTGAGAATATATATTTCTATACCTGATCAATTTTAACATCTTGACAGACAATCTGCTATCACATTATTTGTACCTCTGATATGATTTTTTTTTAAATATTTTATTTATTAGACAACAAAGTAATAACCACAATTACATAACTGAAATGTTAACAAATTGTCAAAATCATTCATGGTTGCAAAGAACTACAGAAAATCCTAAAAGAAAACCCCTAACCTCCCCTCCCCCAAACATTACCCCTCCCACTATCCTATCTCTAACCCACCTACCCCAAGTTAAGCAAAAGGTAAAGAAAAGAAATAGATAAGGAGAATATTTCATATCATCCATTTACTATATGATAAGGAGATCCAGCAGCACTTAAGACCAGCCTTAATTTTCAAATTAAAATGATCCAAGTATGGACTCCGAATCTTTTTAAATACATATTAATCCTGTAAATTATGTTATCTTCTCCTTTGGTATACATGACCTCATTTCCGCATGCCATCTTTGTAAATTAAGCTCTATTTGATCTTTCCATGAAACAGCTATACATTTTCTTGCTACTGCTAAAACTAATCACAAAAATGCCATTTGAAATTTATCTAATTTAATCAAAGTTGTCTCCCCTGTGTCAGTCCTTTGATCCAGAGTTAAAATACTTTCCAACAACAATGACTGAGCAGCCCCAGTATCTCTAAGAATTTTAACTGGAACCTCTGGTTCTCCCTCCTTTACTGAAACAAAGCTCTCTGAAACAAAAGGTTTGAAAACATCCATGACCTCCTTACCAGGTTTGGCACCTCTGCTCTCCTTAAATTCCACTGTTTGAATACATGCTTCTGGTAAAACCTCCTTTTCTCGTTTCTTTTTCAATACTAGACCATTCACAATCACATGACCAGGTTTCTTACAAAAATGACATACAAATGCAGAAGTTCTGTCCTTTCCTACCTTTCCTTCATCTTTCCTTTTAACATTTTCTCCAGACTTTATTTCAGGCCTACTATCCTGACCCATACTAATCTATTTTTGTGAATAAGAGCAAATTCATCCACTAATCTAGCTGCCTGTTGCCACGTCCCCACATCTCTCTCATCCATGTATAACTTGATCTCCTTTGGGACACACCTTTTAATTTCCTCTATTAATATTAATTCTCTCAATCTGTCAAATTCATTATTTATTCCTTTTGAGGTGCACCAACGGTCAAAACATACAGATTTCTTCAGAGTAAAATCCTTAAAAGACTGATTCCATGTTATCACCAAACTCCTAAATTTTTGCCTCTATGCTTCCGGAACCAACTCATAAGCTTTCAATACTGCTTGCTTAGCAGTATTATAATTTGCCACTTGCTCCGTAGTCAAGCTAGAGTATTCAATTTGTGTTTTTTCCTTCAATACACTTTGGAGCATTAGAGGCCACTTTTCTTTCAGCCATCTTGAGCACTCAGCAACTTTTTCCAAAAAGCTGAAAATATGTATCTATATCTCCCTCATCAAAAGGAGGCACAAGATTTACCTCTCTACTAGCCAAAAACCTCTCGCCAAGAGTTACAGCCTCAATCCTCTTACTTCTCTCCATCTCCATTCTTAACCTCTAATTGAAACTCTGTCCCTTTCAACTTCCTCGTTTCGTCTTTCAGCTACCTCTAACTCATATATCCTTTTTTCTCTTTCTTCTTCCACCCTCAATGTATCTCTTCCTTCTTCCACCCTCAATTTCTCCAATTCCAATTGCAATTCAAAAGATCTATTCTCTGGAAATTTTTCTAAGTCTTTCTCAACAACTTTTCCCTCACATATAATATTTCACTATAATCCTCTGTATTTGTACTTTCCTTATCCAGTGCTTAACTTCAGTAATTTTCAATGCCTTAGAAATAGCCATCAGTTCCCTCTTTTCTCATGTTCTGCAGCTCTGTGGGTGATGGTTTAACAAAAATGTATCAACATCCTTTGGTGTTGTTTTTCCAGACACAAGCTTTAAGTTAGCTTGCAAAAAAAACTTGCAAAAATTCCAGGCACAATAGTTTGCAAAAAAAAAACACTATCAACTAATAAATCATAAAACTGCAATGTTCAAATCCTAAAGGACGAGCCCTCATAAAATGTTGTGGAGTCCAGAGGACCCCAAAAACCAGCACCAATAGATATGCACCACAACACAAAGTGTTACTTAAACAAAAGTAGTTTTTAATTATATTTGAACAAGAAAACAGAATTAAACTTTAACTTATTACTATAAACTTACTTAACCTACTTAATCCCTCCCTTCTAATACTAAGTGCAAATTCTTGTACTGTGCATTAATAAAGTTCACCAGTCTTTGGCGCTTAACAGGCAAATGGTTACCACAGGGTTCTGGTTGGTTTTCTGAGAGAGATTCCTTTTGTTCCAGGACATCCGCACTTGATTCCTTTCCAATCAGTCTTGCTGACAAAACTTTCCCCCTTCAGGATTCTCCAGATATAACAGCACAGAACAGGCCAGTTCGGCCCTACTAGTCCATCTGTAACAAATCCCCACCCTCCTAGTCCCACTGACCAGCACCCGGTCCATACCCCTCCAGTCCTCTCCTATCCATGTAACTATTCAGTCTTTCCTTAAATGTAACCAAAGATCCCGCCTCGACCACGTCTGTCGGAAGCTCATTCCACATCCCTACCACCCTTTGCGTAAAGAAATTTCCCCTCATGTTCCCCTTATAATTTTCCCCCTTCAATCTTAAACCATGCTCTCTAGTTTGAATCTCCCCCACTCTTAATTGAAAAAGCCTATCCACGTTTACTCTGTCTGTTCCTTTTAAAATCTTAAACACCTCTATTAAGCCCCCTCTCAATCTTCTACGCTCCAGAGAAAAAAGCCCCAGTCTGCACAACCTTTCCCTGTAACTCAAACCTTGAAATCCTGTCAACATTCTCGTGAACCTTCTCTGCACTCTCTCTATTTTGTTTATATCTTTCCTATAATTTGGTGACCAAAACTGTACACAGTACTCCAAATTTGGCCTCACCAATGCCTTGAACAATTTCATCATAACCTCCCTAGTCTTGAATTCAATACTCCGATTTATGAAGGCCAACATTCCAAATGCCTTCTTCACCACACCATCTACCTGAGTATCAGCCTTGAGGGTACTATTTACCACAACTCCTAAATCCTTTTGTTGCTCTGCACATCTCAATAGCCTACCATTTAATGCATATTAAATTAATGCATATATGATCCTCTTTCTTTCAGGTCACCTTTCAGACAGTCAGTCTTCTCCTTTGACCAGGCAGTCTTCCAAAGTTTACCAGCTTGTCCCTCTGGAACCAGATTCCATGGCTCTCCTTCTCTCTCAGCTCTCTCCCTCTCTGAGATCCAAGCTGTTCTCCTCAGCCAGCAAAGATCACATGCTCACCCAGGCATGCTGCTGAATGTTGCTACTTCATTGTACTTTTGCAAAAAGCACTCTTCAAAAGTCCTGCAAAAATTCTGTGTTTTAAAATGTCTGTGTGCAACCTGCTCTAACAATCTTTCCAAACCACCTCGAAATACTCTGTCACATGACCTGAAAGAAAGAGGTTATTATCTGGAAAACACTGATGCGTCAAGTTCCTTCAGCAAGACATTGAAGTGGCTGATCGGAAGGAATCAGTTTTGTGTCCAATGAGTAAGAAATCTTTCTCTGAAAACTGACAAGAATCTTCCTGAGCAGTAACCATTTACCTTTCAAGCACCAAAGCCTGGCAAAATTCAAAAATATTAAATTCTGTGCACAGTACAAGAATTGCCTGATACTGGTGAACTTGGAGGAGTGAGAAGTGAAATTGGACTGTGAATCAAATAACTTTACTGTACTTACACACACATTACATACATGTGCGCTTAGAATTAGAAGGGGGTTCAGTTGGGTTAAGTTAATAGTAATAAGATAATGTTTGATCCTGTTTTCATGTTTAAAGGTAATTAAAAGCAACTTTTGTTTAAGTAACCATTTGTTATGGTGAATTTCAGTTGCTGCTGGGTTTTGGGGTCCTCCGGGTCCATAATATCACTATATTTACTTTTGTATCTGTAATCGTGATTATTATGTATTAGTCATTAATATCTATTATAATAATTAGGGACTGGAATGTAATGGTTACAACCTTGTGTTTTTGATTCTTTTGTTAATTTTGTGCCTATCCCTTTAAGAAAAATTGTTGTTTATAGTGTTGCCATAGTTACTATGACATCCTATGTTGTAATATCCAAGCGGATTGAGAGTTTGTATCTCATCCTTCGAAGAATCATGACAGAGATATAAGCTCAAGATACTTTTCTTTGAGTTCATCTTAGTTTGTTTATTTCTTTTATATCGGTTTAAAGTTGAAAATCATTATCATTATACAGGATGCTTTGTTACTCATCGTTATGAAAATCTCAATGCGAAGTTATGCAAAATCTTTATATGTTTTATCAACAAATTAAAACTACTTACAGCTGCAACTATGAAGTTTGATTTATTGAAATAATAATATAGTAATTCAGAATATTGTCGCTTACGTTTCTATGAAGATGACATGTTTTGAAATTGGGAAATATTAGAACTTGGAAAGTGTCATCTATAAGGAGGGACTAGGTTATACTCATTAGAATTTAGAAGAATGAAAGGTGATCTCATTGAGACATAAAATTCTGATAGAACTGGACAGATCAGATGCAAGAAGAATGTTCCTGATGTTGGAGAAAGGGTGTCACAGTCGAAGAAGAAGGGGCAAGCCATTTAGAATTTAGATGAGTAAAAACTTCTTCGTGCAGAGAAATTGTGAAACTCCCTGCAACAGAAAGTTGCTATGGTCAATTCATTAGATATATTCAGAAGGGAGTTGGATGTGGCCCTTATGGCTAAAGGGATTAAGGGTATGGAGAGTCAGCAGGAATAGGGGACTGAAGTCATACGATTAGCTACAATCATGTTGAATTAGGTTCAAAGGGTTAAATGGCCTTTTGCATCTATTTTCTCTAAATCGCCCCACAGTCCTGCTCATTACTCCTGTGTGCTTTCCTGCAATTCCCATTGGAAGATCCTGCTGAATTTCTCAGTCAGCAAGCAATAGAACATGCTCCAGGGTGTGTCACCCCCCCCCCACCTTCCCCCCCCCCCCCGAGCATGTTTGCCCCAGGGCACAGCAGCCCTTCAGAACAAATTTTAGAAAATGCCTGTTCAATGCAGAGAAATAAAGCCCATTTCTCCTCCCACCGGATTGTTTACAAATCATTCTCTGTCCACTGATACTGGTCACTGTCCCTCCTACCAGTGAAATGGTTTCTCATATTTACTATCATAATTTGAGAGTTTTATAGCATGGAAACAGGCTCCTCAGCCAAACCTGTCTATGCCAACAACTTGTCTACCCATTTCCCTGAATTTGGACCATAACCCTCCAAACCTCTTCTATCTTTTAAACAATACTCCCTAAGACTCTTAGGTGCGGATGTCCTGGAACAAAAGGAATCTCTCTCAGAAAACCAACCAGAACCCTCCTGAGTGGTATCCATTTGCCTGTTAAGCGCTAAAGACTGGTGAACTTTATTAATGCTAACTTCTGTGCACAGTACAAGAATTTGCGCTTAGTATTAGAAGGGAGGGATTAAGTAGGTTAAGTAAGTTTATAGTAATAAATTAATATGGTTTATATTCCAGCTCCATTTGTATTCCCAAAATGCATCAGCTTGTATTTATCAAGATTAAACTCCATCTGCTATTTCACAGATACACCATTATGGGCTGAAGGACTTGAAATGTTCTCTGTACTTCAATATCGCCCTGCAACCTACGACCTCCTTCCACACTGTAAACAACTCTACCAACATTTTGTCATCTGTAAACTTAATGATCTTTCCTCTTACATCAAAACTCAAATAATTCACATATATTACAATAGTTTTGATCCCTGTGGTCACTATTAGTCACAGCATTTAGTCACAAAAGCAACACTCTATGATTACTCCCCTATTGTGAAGCCAATTTTTGACCCATTTTCCCTTGGATCTCATGGGCTCTGACCACTTCTGTACCTCCAAAAAAATTCAACATGGATTCGTTAGAAATGCCCTTGCCAAAGCCTGCTGGCTGTCTTTGGTGAGTCCCTGTTATTCCAGTGATCATTATTCTTCTCCCTTGGAATTTTTCTCAAAACCTCTCTCCCACTGATGTTAGGTTCACAAGACTACAGTTACCAGGATTTTCTTTGCTGATGTTCTTGTAAAGACAGAGAAATTTGTTGTCATCAGTGTCCAGTGAGGATTAACAATCTCAGCCAGAGGCTCTGCAATCTCTTTCCCCACATGCCATAGCATCCCCATTCTGGGGATTTATACAGATTTGAGCTGTCAAGACAGTGACTGTTTATGGAGACGTGCATTGGACAGGTCCTTGCAATCAAGCTTCTGGATGAAACCTAAAGCCAATATTGTTTCTAAATGTTACTCTCTGACATCAGAATGGCATTTACAGTCAAGATAATTGCCTGTTTTTATTGCAATGGAGGAAATACACAGTAAGCTGTCAGGAAGAATATTCACAAGTGTGAGATCACGCGCCACCACTATCCCAATATTTTATTTGTTCTCTAAAGCAGTGGTTTGCCACCTCTTTTTTTCCACTCACATACCACTTAAGTAATCCCTATGCCAATAATGCTTAAGGTAGTATGTGAATGGGAAGGGAAGGTTGAGAACCACTGCTCTAGACCCGATTGTTAACTGAAATATTTTACTTGAGAAAAATTGTCATTGACCCATTTCCTTTGGAGTTATGAAACCATGCACATAATGAGCCAATTAGGTACAATTAAAACAGAGGTTTTCAAATTTGTTCTTTCTACCCACATACTATCTTAAGCAATCCTTTACTAATCACAGAGCGTCTATGGCATAGGGATTACTTAAAGTGGTATTTGAGTGGAAAAGAAAAGGTGGAGAACCACTGCTCTAAAGGAATATATCTGTCATTGGCTAAAAAAAAACATTCTGCAGGAGGAGGAACAGGTGGAATATCTGAATTATCATTTCAGGTTGAGACATCTGTCATTAAGCTGGAAGGTGCGAAGAAAAGGGAGCAAAAAAGATGTTACTGAGGAGGAGGGGCTTCAATTACAAAAAGAGGCTGGGTAGGGTGGGACTTTTGTTCCTGGAGCGTAGGAGGCTGAGGACTACCTTTATAGAAGTTTATAAGATCATGAGGGCAAAATTGCAGAGGGAGATAGAAAAGGCATGCAAAAAGGGCAATGTTATAAGAGTCATGATGGATTTCAGTCTGCAGGTTGATGGCAAAAACCAGATTGGTACTGGATCCCAAGAGAAGGAATTTATTGAATGCCTTCAGGGTGGTTTCTTAGAACAGCTTGTGGCTGAGCTGATCAGGGAAATGACAATATTGAATTGAGTATTGTGTAATGAATAAGGGTTCTGAAAATAAAGGAATTCTTTGGAGGCAGTGATCATAGAATGATAGAATTCACTCTGCAGTTTGACACAGAGAAAGTAAAATCAGAGGTGTCAGTATACCAGTGGAATAAAGGGGATTACTGAGGAATGAGAGATATTACGAGCTCCCGTTTTAGTAAAATGGGATTATCACTGTAAGGGATAGTATAGACAGGAAGAACCGAATGGTCACTATTAACATTTAACATTTCACATAAGCACCATCACAACACAAGTCACAATCCAGCAACATTTTGAGACATTGGAAGAACTGAGGGAAGGCTTGTCTAGTCTGTTCTAGATTCAATACATTTTCAGACATTGTAATTTTGCCAGGGAGAACCATTCTGACGGCTGAAGAGAAAACAGCTGTTTGAAGTTGCTCTTACGGCCAGCCTTTTTGTGGAATTCAGAGCACAGCATGCTCTGTGATGACTGTGCCTTTTCAGTGGATTGACCTGTGCCAGGAGGGGCTTTTGGGAAGCAAAGTGCTTCATTTTTATTGTGATTAACAGTGCCAGAGTCTTGGAAGCTTCGTGGAGGCCGCCCAGCTCGAGTCTTGCCTACAAAAGGACCAGAAGTGTTATGTCTACAGCTTGTATGGATGGTCATTTCTTCAAAGGCAATACAAGGAGAATTCATGAGTCTGTAGCAGCCACAGCCCCATCTTCCCATCATTCTAGGAATGAAGGGATCAGCATATGAGGAATGTTTGATGGTTCTTGGACTGTACTCCTTGAAGTTCAGAAGAATGAGGAGTGACTTCATAGAAACGCATCGAATGTTGAAAGGCCTGGACAGAGTACACCAAACACTATAGCACAGTATGGGCTCTTCGGCCTTCAATGTTTGTGCTGATCCATATATATCTTTTTTTTTAAAGTACTAAACCCTCCCTACCCTGTAATCTTCTATTTATCTTCCATCCATGTGCTTATCTAAGAGTCGCTTAAATTCCTCTAATGTTTTAGCCTCCACCACCATCCCTGGAATGGCATTCCAGGTACCCACAACTTTCTATGTAAAAAGTGTACTGCTGAAGCTTTCCCTAAACTTCGCTCCCTTCATACAATATGGCAAAGTTGTTTCCCATGATAGGGGAGTCTAGGACAAGCGGGTACAACTTCAGGATTGAAGGGTTCCCATTTAAAACATAGATGTGGAGGAATTCTTTACAGAGAATGATGAACCTCTGGAATTTGCTATCAAAGGAGGCTGTGGAAACCAAGTCATTGGGTCTATTTAAGACAGAGATTGATAGGTATTTGAATAGTCAGGGTATCAAAGGTTATGGGGAAAAGGCAGAGAAGTGGAGTTGAGTCAGAGAATGGATCAGCTCATGATGGAATGGCAGAAAGGACTCGATGGGACAAATGGCCTAATTCTGCTCCTGTACCTTATAGTCTTATAATAATCGTAGTCTTTTTCCTAGGAGTCTAAAGCAAAAAAGCAGAGATTTATAGTGAGAGAAGAAAGATTTAAAAGGGTCCTGAGTAGCAACTTCCTTCACACAAAAGGTGGGTAGTATATGGAACAAGCTTCCAGATGAAGCTATAGAGGCATGTACAATTACTTTTTTTTTAAAAAAAAGGCATTTTCATGGTGGGAAAAATTAAAGGGATATTGGCCAAATCTAGGTAAAAAGGACTAGCCAAGGTTCACTACTTGGTCAGCAGGGACAGGTTGGGCTGAAGGACATGTTGCATGCTGTATAACTATGTATTTTTCACATTATTTCTTTTATGCTAGCTCATGTTCATTCATCATCTTCCAGTGTTGCAGTTGCTTGAACAACCACAGTCAGTTCACCCCATCATACCTTCCCAGTTCAAGTTTATTATCATCTGACTGTACATATACAATCAGATGCAAGTGTTTTCCTGGACTACATACACATAATCTTTGGCTTGGCTTCGCGGACGAAGATTTATGGAGGGGGTAAAAGTCCACGTCAGCTGCAGGCTCGTTTGTGGCTGACAAGTCCGATGCGGGACAGGCAGACACGGTTGCAGCGGTTGCAGGGGAAAATTGGTTGGTTGGGGTTGGGTGTTGGGTTTTTCCTCCTTTGCCTTTTGTCAGTGAGGTGGGCTCTGCGGTCTTCTTCAAAGGAGGTTGCTGCCCGCCGAACTGTGAGGTGCCAAGATGCACGGTTTAAGGCGATATCAGCCCACTGGCGGTGGTCAATGTGGCAGGCACCAAGAGATTTCTTTAGGCAGTCCTTGTACCTTTTCTTTGGTGCACCTCTGTCACGGTGGCCAGTGGAGAGCTCGCCATATAACACGATCTTGGGAAGGCGATGGTCCTCCATTCTGGAGACGTGACCCACCCAGCGCAGCTGGATCTTCAGCAGCGTGGACTCGATGTTGTCGGCCTCTGCCATCTCGAGTACTTCGATGTTAGGGATGAAGTCGCTCCAATAAATGTTGAGGATGGAGCGGAGACAACGCTGGTGGAAGCGTTCTAGGAGCCGTAGGTGATGCCGGTAGAGGACCCATGATTCGGAGCCGAACAGGAGTGTGGGTATGACAACAGCTCTGTATACGCTTATCTTTGTGAGGTTTTTCAGTTGGTTGTTTTTCCAGACTCTTTTGTGTAGTCTTCCAAAGGCGCTATTTGCCTTGGCAGGTCTGTTGTCTATCTCGTTGTTGATCCTTGCATCTGATGAAATGGTGCAGCCGAGATAGGTAAACTGGTTGACCGTTTTGAGTTTTGTGTGCCCGATGGAGATGTGGGGGGGCTGGTAGTCATGGTGGGGAGCTGGCTGATGGAGGACCTCAGTTTTCTTCAGGCTGACTTTCAAGCCAAACATTTTGGCAGTTTCCGCAAAGCAGGACGTCAAGCGCTGAAGAGCTGGTTCTGAATGGGCAACTAAAGCGGCATCGTCTGCAAAGAGTAGTTCACGGACAAGTTTCTCTTGTGTCTTGGTGTGAGCTTGCAGGCGCCTCAGATTGAAGAGACTGCCATCCGTGCGGTACCGGATGTAAACAGCGTCCTCATTGTTGAGGTCTTTATGGCTTGGTTCAGCATCATGCTGAAGAAGATTGAAAAGAGGGTTGGTGCGAGAACACAGCCTTGCTTCACACCATTGTTAATGGAGAAGGGTTCAGAGAGCTCATTGCTGTATCTGACCCGACCTTGTTGGTTTTCGTGCAGTTGGATAATCATGTTGAGGAACTTTGGGGGGCATCCGATGCGCTCTAGTATTTGCCAAAGCCCTTTCCTGCTCACGGTGTCGAAGGCTTTGGTGAGGTCAACAAAGGTGATGTAGAGTCCTTTGTTTTGTTCTCTGCACTTTTCTTGGAGCTGTCTGAGGGCAAAGACCATGTCAGTAGTTCCTCTGTTTGCGCGAAAGTCGCACTGTGATTCTGGGAGAATATTCTCGGCGACACTAGGTAACAACTGTGGCAAAGCAGCAGGTATGGATGGAATCCCCCCAGAGGTCTGGAAGGCTGGTGGCAAAACTCTGCATGTCAAACTGCATGAGTTTTTCAAGCTTTGTTGGGACCAAGGAAAACTGCCTCAGGACCTTCGTGATGCCACCATCATCACCCTGTACAAAAACAAAGGCGAGAAATCAGACTGCTCAAACTACAGGGGAATCACGCTGCTCTCCATTGCAGGCAAAATCTTCGCTAGGATTCTCCTAAATAGAATACACATAATACACAGCACATAATAATCATATGCATAAATATTTTGCAGTAATTTACTCATTTCATTAATAAGAGACACAAGACTATTGGGCACTGTTCATCAATCTCTCCCATTCCCTTTGCTTGTTTTAGAACATTAGAAATAGACATAGCACTACTCAGACTCAGTGATCCTGCAGTTGGATCAACATGACATCCTCTATCCGAAGCACTTTCCTACTTTTGTTCATGGTTTGTTACTCATGCCAATTAATGGGTCAATGGCTTCTATCGACATCAACAAATATTCATATTTCTATCCCCAGTCATTTTGATTCCTGCTTAATCATGCATATATACACAGATTTGGCTCCATTCATTAGATGACATCCATATTCCAGCCACATTCCCATTATTGCAGCACTGTTATTTCAACAGAGACAGCACAATGGCAATGGCTATTTAAAGGAATGCTATGAAGTCACAGTGACAGAGATAGAGGTATATTTTTGGACAGATAGTAACTGTGTACCAGACCAGATCTTCAATCTTAAAAATGCAGACTCTCATTAGTCAGGCAAGAGTGATGAGGTTGCAGTGAAAGCCTGGACATTAAAGTATAATGAACATGAATGATGCCATCATTAGTAACTTTGACTTGGTTGCTTTGGCAATTGAAAGCTTCTCATCAAGAAACAATGCAAATAGAACAAGTTCAGGGTCTTCTAGGGAAGCACAGACAGAACAGAACAATACAGCACTGTACAAACCCTTCAGCCTTTGATGTTGTGCCGATCCATATATCCCTTCCTTAAAAAAAGTTCTAAACCTTCCCTACCCCATAACCCTCTATTTTACTTTCATCCATGAGCCTGTCTAAGAGTCTCTTAAATGCCCCCACTGTCTTAGCTTCCACCACCATCCCCAGCAAGGCATTCCTGGGACCCACAACTCTCTGTGTAAAAAAAAACTTAACCCTGATGCCTCCCTAAACTTCCCTCACTTAACTTGTGTCCTTTGGTATTTGCTGATCCTGCCCTAGGAAAGAGGTACTGGCTGACCACCCTATCTATGCCTCTCATTGTTGTAGACCTCCATCAAGTCTCCTCTTATCCTTCTACACTCCAAAGAGAAAAGTCCCAATTCTGTTAACCTTGCCTCATAAGACTGTTTCCCAATCCAAGCAATATCCTAGTAAATCTCCTCTGCACCCTCTCCATAACGTCCACATTCTTCCTATAATGAGGTGACCAGAACTGAGCATAATACTCCAAGTGTAGTCTTACCAGAGATTTGTAGAGTTGCAACATGACCTCTCTTCTCCTGAATTCAATCCCCCTATTAATGAATCCCAGCATCCCATAGGCCTTCTTTTTAAAAAAATGTTATTTATAGTTTTACAGACTTGTATTAGCCAAGTGTTATAGGGGAACAATCTTCCCTTTTTACAGATCATTGCTTGCCGTGTCCTCCATTTTCCCTTTCCCCTCCCCCCCCCCCCCCCGCCCATCCTTCACCCTCCCTCCCACTTCAACCAGGTAAAAGCATTTTAAAAATCACTTACTAAAAACTTAATTATCGTATCAACCTGTGCGGCAACCTTGAGGGATGTATGGATTTTCACTCCAAAGTTCATCGCAAGAATGACCTTTTCCCATCTTGAGTTAAATTAGGATTTGTGTTCCTGATTTTGCTTTCACCTACAGATTACTTAAACACTACCCCTCAGATTAGCACAATCACACTCATTCCCCTCAAAAAGGCTACCAATCAATCCAATTGTGGCTACACAAAAAAGCAAACTGCTGGAGGAAGGAGGGAGAGAGACGGTTAACATTTTATGTCAAGACCCTGCATTGACAAGCTGTGGAAGGGAGATGGCCAGTATAGGTGAGAGAGGGGTGAGGCCAAGTTCCCATCATCCTATTCTGACCCCATGCTTTGCCCTGACTCCAATTCCTGCTGGGTCTTCAGCACAACCCCTGTGCCCTCCCTCTCTGATACTGAGGGAGGCCTCTATGGCCTCACTCCCATACCAAAGTGTGTGCACCTCAATGGGCCCCAGCTCATTAGCCATTATGGGGGTGGGGGGGTGGGGGGAAGAAAGGTAGCCAGGGTGGTGTACACAGTAGCTGGTAGGTTATAGGTGGAGATAAATTCCATTTCCACTTCCCATTGTTTTCTCATTCTACTCATCTCCCACCACTCATCTTGACCTTCCCTTTATCACCTTCCTCAGGTAGGTTCCACCCATAAAATCATCTCACCCCTTCCTCTCCCCTCTCTGTTTTAATGAGGGTCTCGAGCTAAAACAGCAACCCTTCTGTATCCAGACACTGCCTGACCTGGTAAATTCCTCCAGCAGTTTCTTGCTCAACATTCCAGTATTTGCAGTCTGTGCCATTACTGTACAACTATATTATATTTTAACTTAGTATTGCACTGTTTGTGGAAGATCTTAGAAATATTGTTATTAGATTTCAGATAAAATTCGTCTTTACTCCAGTTTCACTCCCATGAGCAATGCAAGGAGATGGACCAAATGTAGCAAATGGGACTGGATCAGAATGCTAACTTGGTTGACATGTACAAGATGGGCTGAAGGGCCTGTTCTGTGCAGTATGACCTAATGACTCCAATTACACTTCCAGCCTCTCCACATCAACAACTTTTCCAAACACTGGATCATTCTCGGAAATATCCCTGACATCAGCAGTATTCCAAGGAGCCCCTATGGAGCTGGATGCCCTATTACACTGCAGGAGAATTGTTTACTCAAGTCAGGTGGAAGCCTCAGGATATGTTACCCAGATCGAAGAGCGGCCCACAATTAACGTCATTGTGTAACAGTGGAAGTTATTTTTATTTAGTGATTAAGGTAAATATTAACCTCTATAATTCCCGGCAGATCTAACCAATGGTCAAAGATGATCTGAATGTGAATCAGATGCAATGGTACCTCTGAGCAGAAATGCCTGCAAAAGATAGTCGACACAGCCCAATACATCATAAGCAAAACTCCTCGCCATCGAGAACATCTACAAAGAACATTTCCAATGAGAAAGTAGATTTTAGAATATAATGGAAATGTGTTTTAAAGGAAAATGTAGCTTAAAATGGCGACTGGAAGGGAAAAGGAATGGGTTGTGGCCTTGGAATATATTCCTTTCTCATAAGAAGCTCCCTTGTTTCATAAAGCGATGTGAATGGTGTGATGAAGGGTCAGTCCCTTCGAATGTACCAGAAACTTGAGCTAAGAATTTACAAAAACAAATGATTTTGTGAACTGTGAGGAAGGCAGTAGTCTCCTATATGGTAAGGTAGCTTTCTCAACTCTTTGATATGATGGAGCACACTTGGCAAAGTGAATAAAGTTTGTTTTTGCAACTGTATTTGTGTTTCCTTTGGAGCACCTCAGGTCCACTTTAGCATTTGGCATAGTCAACAGGATCCCAAGACAGGAATCTCTGATCAAGTTTGGGGTGAATAAGTGGTCGGGCCAGTGTCGGAGAAGCAGAGGGAGTTAGGGCCCCCAGGTAAACTTACCTTGATTTCACTTTGTTGATCCCCGGTGGCGCAGTCCCTCGCCTGAGGTTGACTGGATTGCGTTGACAGGATCCACAAAAAGACCTGCAGGAAGGAATATAGATTGCACAAGGTTAGTGTATTTTAATTGGGCAGCAAGTTCAGGATACTCAGTAAATTTGTGAATTAGGCAGAGAGCCTAATTCAGTAAATTAAAATTGGAAAGGATTGGGCTGCAAGTCTGGTTGAAGTCAGTAAATTAAGGAGTGCGGAATTAGACAGCGAGCACTGGACTCACTATATTTGGGAATTGGCCAGTGAGTGTGAGAACTCAGTAAATTAAGAGTAAGGATAAATGGTCAGTGAGTTCATAATATTCAGTGTAGCGTAGTTATTAGAGTAAAGAGGATAATTCACAGATCCGGATACAGAAAAAAGAGAATACAGAGAACAAAGATAAGATAAAGTGCAGTGCTGAATGTTTGGGCTAAGTATGGCCCTTGGGAAGGGCTGAACAAGCTTAATGAAAAAGATAGTGGTATCAAGTGGGAAAAAAATTGGAAAGAAAAAGTGTAAGAAAGGACCAGCCCACGCTAGCAGCAAAAATCATTGTGTGACCCCAACCCCATGTCTGCCTTACTGATGTTGTTTGAGGGAAGCAATTTGGATTGCCTGATCTCCAATATATATCCAAGTGTAATTCTGTTGTATCTCAAACAAGCAATCCTGCAGAACCACTAAAGCCAAACCCAGCACCACACAGACCTAGTAGACGCTGATCTATTCAAATGTCAAGGGAAGGACGATTGTGAAAGATTATATTGTGTTTAAGTGTGGCAGGCTTTTTTTTTAGTGTAGGTCACATATAAACACTTCAGAGGAATCTCATTTAAAATACTGGAGCTCTGCTCAAGCTAGACAGGCCAGCTTAGAGAGCCTTTGCAAAAGCTTTGGGGAGTGCCCAAGGGACTTCACTAATGGATTGTTGTTTTGAAAAGTAACAGATGAAAGAACTCGGAGAATTAGTTTCAGAGCTGTAGTCTGTCTGAGTGCAGGTTGCTGTTAAGAAGGTCATGTGATTTTGCAAGCAGAGAGAGTAAAACAGGTTTTTCTCAGAGAGATAATTCAGTTCAGCAGCAGCAGCTGCTGGGACTGGAATATGTCAAGCAGGCAAGCTTGTGGAAAAAACCCACTTTGAAGATGGGTTGCGAGTGCTTAGTTCAGCCTGGTCAAAGCCCTTATGGTCCATACAAGAGGACAGGATTGGCTGCCTAATGTTTCACCTGGAATAAGGGAAACAAAAAGGAACTCTGTGGTGACCTGAAAGAAAGAGGTTATCATCTGGAAAAACCTTGATGGGGCAGGTTTCTTCGGCAAGTCACTGAAGTGGCTGATTAGAAGAGATCAGTTTGTGTCCAGCAACAAGAACCTTCCTGAGCAATAGCGATTTACCCTTCAAGTACCAAAACCTGGTGAACTTCAACAATGTTAAATTCTGTGCACAGTATAAGAATTGCCTGCAACCAGTGAACTTGGAGGAATGAGAAGTGAGATTGGACTGCGAATCAAAATACTTTTCGAAACTTACACACACATTACATACATGTGCGCTTAGTATTAGAAGGGGGTTAAGTTAGGTTAAATAAGTTAATAGTAATAAGTTAGAGTTTAATCCTGGTTTTATGTTTAAAGAAAATTAAAAGCAACTTTTGTTTAAGTAACTATTTGTCTTGGTGAATTTCTTCTGCTGCTGGGTTTTGGGATCCTCTGGGCTCATAACATTTTGGGGACTCGTCTTTTCGGATTGAAAATTGGAGTTTTGGTATCTTAAACTTTTGGAATTTTTTTTGCTTTATTAGTTCATTGGTTTTTCCAAGCAAATTTAAAGTTTGTGTGTGTGTGGAAAACAGCAGTAATGGATATTACAGTACATTTTTGTCACATTAATCACCTGCAGAGCAAGAGAAAAGAGGAACTGATGGTTATTTCTAAGGCCTCAAAGCTGACTGAAGTCAAGCATTGGTTGAGGAAAATACAAATACAGAGAATTATAGTGAAATATTATATAGATGAGGGAAAATTTGTTGAGAAAGACTTAGAAAACCTTCTGAAAGATAGATCTTTTGAATTGCAATTGGAGTTGGAGAAATTCAGGGTGTTGGAGACTGAGAAACAGAGAGTATACGAGGCAGAGGAAACTGAAAAATGGAGGAAATTCAAGTTAAAGATATCTGAAAAACTGAGGATATACGAGTTAGATGTAGCTGAAAAATGGAGGGAGGATGATGAAAGACAAAGAAAATATGACTTGGAAAAGATTGAAAGAGACAGACGGTTTCAATGAGAGAAGTTAAAAATTGAGATGGAGGGTGGTAAGAGAATTGAGTCTGTGAGATATAACTGCCAGACTGAGGCAGGCATTAATAGTACCCAGTAAGTCGAGTAGACCATTCACACCGTCATAGAGTGATTAACAAGTTAACTCAGCAGGCTCTGACACTTGGCCCCACCCAGAGTAAGAGCCCGGTTGAATTTTACTCGCCCTGCCTGGTTGGAACCTTTCACACCATCAGATTACCCGCTATGGATCTGCTACATTGGCCAGTTCAACCCACATGTACTTGGCAGTGTGAAAGAAGCTTATGATGACCTATTTTTCTGCCTATATTTTTCCCCTTTCACCCTTAACCCTGTCATCACGTTGCCTGGGGCGCAAGCTGGGGCCTAAGCCATGAGGTAATCAGCAAGCCCTGATGGCACCAGCTTCCTTGCAGCGCAGTGATACAAGTGGGGCCGGTTCACTACAAAAGATGTGTGCTGCCACACAACCCCCACACCCCCAGAACCGGCTTATGCATCTCGCCGCTTGGGTGGCTGACCCCTTCATTTAGGTTGGGCCGTCCTCACGGGTTGGTCCAAGACCAAATGCACTGGTTTCAGTCTATCAACAGTAAATAACTCCTCCTTGCCCACAATGTCCAGGGTAAAAGTCTTTCCTGAACAGGGTAGGACCATGTACGGGCCCTCATACGGGCACTGCAGGGAGGTAGAGTGCGGGCCACGCCAGACGAAAATTAAATGCGATGAGGCCAGCTCCTTGGGAATGTTCACCGGGTGTCTGCTGTGGTGGGTTAGTGGTGGGGGTGCCAACGAGGTATGTCTTTTTTTTTTCACACTATAAACCATATTGACCAAGATACATACAAATATTTTTCTTCTTAAATATATAGTGTTGTTTTCTCCCCCTTTCCCCCCTCCCTTCCTTCCTTCCCTCCCTCCCTTTCCCATTTATTTAAAGTTCAAACTATAAGATACATTAAACCCGTTAAACAATGTTGTCACTTAATAAAAATAAACAAGAAATTTTACTGAGTCAGTTCTTTTCATTATCTTCTCCTTCTGTCATTTTAGGTGGTGGAAGTCCACAGTAGGATTTCTCTATTGTGTTTCATGTATGGCTCCCACATTTGTTCAAATATTGTAATATTATTTCTTAAATTATATGTTATTTTTTCTAATGGAATACACTTATTCATTTCTATATACCATTGTTGTATTCTCAAGTTTTCTTCTAATTTCCAGGTTGACACAATACATTATTTTGCTACAGCTAGGGCTATCATAACAAATCTTTTTTGTGCTCCATCCAAATTGAGTCCAAATTCTTTGTTTCTTACATTACTTAGGAGGAAGATCTCTGGGTTTTTTGGTATATTGCTTTTTGTGATTTTATTTAATATCTGGTTTAGATCTTCCCAAAATTTTTTCACTTTCTCACATGTCCAAATTGCATGAATTGTTGTTCCTGTTTACTTTTTACAGCGAAAGCATCTGTCTGATACTGTTGGGTCCCATTTATTTAACTTTTGAGGTATGATGTATAACCTGTGTATCCAGTTATATTGTATCATACGTAACCTCGAGTTTATTGTATTTCTCATAGTTCCGGAGCATAGCTTCTCCCATGTTTCATTCTTTATCTTTATGTTTAGATCTTGTTCCCATTTTTGTTTAGTTTTACCATTAGTTTCCTCGTTCTCCTTTTCTTGCAGTTTGATGTACATGTTTGTTACAAATTTTTTGATTATCATTGTGTCTGTAATCACATATTCAAAATTGCTTCCTTCTGGTAACCTCAGACTGTTTCCCAATTTGTCCTTCAGGTAGGTTTTCAGTTGGTAGTATGCAAACATTGTATCGTGAGTTATATTATATTTATCCTTCATTTGTTCAAAGGATAATAATTTATTTCCCGAAAAACAATTTTCTATTCTTTTGATCCCTTTTCTCTCCCATTCTCTAAAGGTTATCTATTGTAAAAGGGATTAGCTGATTTTGCGTCAATATTAGTTTTGGTAGTTGGTAATTTGTTTTATTCCTTTCTACGTGAATCTTCTTCCAAATGTTGAGCAGATGATGCAATACCAGTGAATTCTTACGTTGTACCAATTTTTCATCCCATTTATATAGTATATGTTCAGGTATCTTCTCCCCTATTTTATCTAGTTCTAATCTGGTCCAATCTGGTTTTTCCCTTGTTTGATAAAAATCTGATAGGTATCTTAATTGTGCGGCTCTATAATAATTTTTAAAGTTTGGTAGTTGTAAGCCTCCTTGTTTGTACCATTCTGTTAATTTATCTAGTGCTATCCTCAGTTTCCCGCCTTTCCATAAAAATTTCCTTATTATTTTCTTTAACTCCTTGAAGAATTTCTCTGTTAGGTGTATTGGTAATGACTGAAATAGGTATTGTATCCTTGGGAAAATGTTCATTTTAATACAGTTTATCCTTCCTATCAGTGTTAGTGGTAAGTCTTTCCAATGCTCTAAGTCATCTTGTAATTTTTTCATTAATGGATGGTAATTGAGTTTATATAGATGGCTGAGGTTTTTATTTATTTGTATACCTAGGTATCGCATTGCTTGTGTTTGCCATCTAAATGGCGATTCTTTCTTAAACTTTGAGAAATCTGCATTATTCATTGGCATTGCTTCACTTTTATTTGCGCTGATCTTGTACCCCAACACTTCTCCATATTCCTTCAATTTCCTATGTAATTCTTTTATTAATATTTCTGGTTCTGTTAAGTATATTATAATGTCATCTGCAAATAGACTGATTTTATATTCCTTCTCTTTTATTTTTATCGCTTTTATTTTATTTTCTGTTCTTATCAGTTCTGCTAGTGGTTCTATAGCTAACGCAAACAGTGAGGGAGATAGTGGACATCCCTGCCTTGTTGATCTGCTTAAGTTAAATTGTTTTGATATATATCCATTTACTGTCACTTTCGCCAATGGCCCCTTATATAATGCTTTAATCCAATTAATATATTTCTCTGGTAAGCTGAATTTTTGTAGTACTTTGAATAAATAATTCCATTCTACTCTGTCAAAAGCCTTCTCTGCGTCTAAAGCAACCGCTACTGTTGGAGTTTTATTTCCTTCTACTGCATGAATTAAGTTAATAAATTTACAGATATTGTCTGTTGTTCGTGTATTTTTTTAATAAATCCAGTTTGGTCTCTTTCTTCTTTCTTTGGCTTGGCTTCGCGGACGAAGATTTATGGAGGGGGTAAAAAAAGTCCAGGTCAGCTGCAGACTCGTTTGTGGCTGACAAGTCCGATGCGGGACAGGCAGACACGATTGCAGCGGTTGCAGGGGAAAATTGGTTGGTTGGGGTTGGGTGTTGGGTTTTTCCTCCTTTGCCTTTTGTCAGTGAGGTAGGCTCTGCGGTCTTCTTCAAAGGAGGTTGCTGCCCGCCAAACTGTGAGGCGCCAAGATGCACGGTTTGAGGCGATATCAGCCCACTGGCGGTGGTCAATGTGGCAGGCACCAAGAGATTTCTTTAGGCAGTCCTTGTACCTTTTCTTTGGTGCACCTCTGTCACGGTGGCCAGTGGAGAGCTCGCCATATAACACGATCTTGGGAAGGCGATGGTCCTCCATTCTGGAGACGTCTAGATTTACTATTTTTGGTACAGAGTCGGCTAATCTGTTTGCTAATAGTTTAGCTATTATCTTATAATCTGTGTTAAGTAAAGATATTGGTCTATATGACACTGGTACAAGTGGGTCTTTCCCTGTCTTTGGTATTACTGTAATTATTGCTGTTTTGCATGAATCTGGTATGCTTTGTGCTTTATCAATCTGGTTGATTACTTCCAGAAGGGGTGGGATTAATAAGTCTTTAAATGTTTTATAGAATTCTATTGGGAATCCATCCTCTCCTGGTGTTTTATTGTTCGGTAGTTTTTTTATTATCTCCTGTAATTCTTCTATTTCAAATGGTTTTATTAATTTATTTTGCTCCTGTTTGTAATTTCGGTAGTTCAATTTTAGTTAGAAATTCATCTATTTTGTCTTCTTTCCCTTCGTTTTCAGTTTGATATAGTTGCTCGTAGAATTCCCTGAAGTTTTCATTGATCTCCGTTGGATTATATGTAATTTGCTTGTCCTTTTTCTTTAATGCCAATACCATTCTTTTAGTTTGTTCTGACTTAAGCTGCCATGCTAGAATTTTATGCGTTTTTTTCTCCTAGTTCATAATATTTCTGTTTTGTCTTCATTATGTTCTTCTCCATCTTATATGTTTGTAGTGTTTCATATTTTATTTCTTTATCTGCCAATTCTCTTCTTTTAGTTGTGTCTTCCTTTATTGCTAATTCTTTTTCTATATTTGTTATTTCCCTTTCCAACTGTTCTGTTTCCCGATTGTAGTCCTTCTTCATCTTAGTTACATAACTTATTATTTGCTCTCTAATGAACGCTTTCATTGCGTCCCATAGTATAAACTTATCTTTCACTGATTTCGTATTTATTTCAAAGTACATTTTAATTTGTCATTCAATTAATTCTCTAAAATCCTGTCTTTTAAGTAGCATGGAGTTTAATCTCCATCTATACATTCTTGGTGGGATGTCCTCTAGTTCTATTGCCAATAATAGGGGTGAGTGGTCCGATAATAGTCTAGCTTTATTATTCCATTTTCCTAACTCTCCCTTGAATGTGGGCTGATAACAGGAATAGGTCTATCCTTGAATATGTTTTATGTCTGCCCACATAATATGAATATTCCTTTTCCTTTGGGTGTTGTTTCCTCCATATATCCAAAAGTTGCATTTCTTGCATCGATTTAATTATAAATTTGGTTACTTTGTTCTTTCTGTTAGTTTTTTTTCCAGTTTTATCCATGTTTGAATCCAAATTAAGGTTAAAATCCCCTCCTATTAGTATGTTCCCTTGCGTATCTGCTATCTTCAAAAAGATATCTTGCATAAATTTTTGATCTTCTTCATTAGGTGAATATACATTGAGTAAATTCCAAAATTCTGAATATATCTGATATTTTATCATTACATATCTCCCTGCTGGATCTATTATTTCCTCTTCTATTTTGATTGGTACATTTTTATTGATTAATATAGCTACTCCTCTGGCTTTTGAATTATATGATGCTGCTGTTACATGTCCTATCCAATCTCTCTTTAATTTCTTGTGTTCCACTTCTGTTAGATATGTTTCTTGTACGAATGCTATATCAATTTTTTATTTTTTCAGTAAATTTAACAGTTTCTTCCTTTTGATTTGGTTATGTATTCCATTAATATTTAAAGTCATATAGTTCAACGTAGCCATTTCATACTTTGTTTATCTTTCCTTTCCGTTTCCTCATCACCACCTTCCCTTCTTATCCATTTCTGCTTTCTTTTTTTGAACACATTATAAGACAACATTTCTAAAACATAAAATATTTCCACTATTCTCATATCTAAAATTCCTTTAACCCCAATAGCCCCTCCCCTTCCTGAGTTGCCCTTTGTCCCTTGTCAGGCAACCACATCTCCCCTCTCCATTTGGATTTGCGAATTCACTCGCAAGCGTCAACTGATTTCGCAGTGACTGTAATTCTTCGCCACCCAGCCCCCCCAGAAAAGATTTTAATCTTCATATATAACAAAGGTCACTCTCTTAATTCCCTCCTTACTTCCTTTCTTCCCTTTCTTTCCCTTCTTAGATACATACACACATATACATATATATATCTCTTCATCTCTCTGTCTGTTTTGTAGTTGTTCTGCAAATTTTCGTGCTTCTTCCGGATCCGAGAATAGTCTGTTTTGCTGCCCCGGAATAACTATTTTAAGTACTGCTGGATATTTTAACATAAATTTATAACCTTTTTTCCATAGGGTCGTTTTTGCTGCATTAAACTCCTTCCTCTTCTTCAGGAGTTCAAAACTTATATCTGGATAGAAAAAAAATTTTTGACCCTTGTATTCCAGTGGTTTTTTTGTCTTCTCTTATTTTCTTCATTGCCTTCTCCAATATATTTTCTCTTGTTGTATATCTTAGGAATTTTACTAGAATGGATCTTGGTTTTTGTTGTGGTTGTGGTTTAGGGGCTAATGTTCTGTGTGCCCTTTCTATTTCCATTTCTTCCTGTAATTCTGGTCTTCCTAGGACCCTGGGGATCCATTCTTTTATAAATTCTTTCATATTTTTGCCTTCTTCATCTTCCTTAAGGCCCACTATCTTTATATTGTTTCTTCTATTATAATTTTCCATTAGCTCTTCTGAGCTAACAGCTCCTGTGTTTCTTTAACTTTTTTATCAGATTCTTCTAATTTCTTTTTTAAGTCATCTACTTCCATTTCTATGGCTGTTTCTCGTTCTTCCACCTTGTCTACTCTTTTTCCTATATCTGTCATGATCATCTCTAATCTATTCAGTTTTTCTTCTGTACTTTTCATTCTTCTTTTTATTTCACTGAATTCTTGTGACTGCCATTCTTTTACTGTTTCCATATATTCTTTAAAAAAAATATATCCATGTACTTGCCCTTCCCTTCATCTTCCATTTCTCTGTGTTCTTCCTCCTCTTCTTCTGAGTCCACTCCAGGATCTTTCTTGCTCTCGTTATTTTCTATGTTTTCCTCTTGCTGTTGTGTTGTAGTTGTCAGTTTCAGCTGTGGAGATTGACTCCTCAGCTGGTCCCCCCTCCCGTCAGTGTTATTTTTCTCTTGCTCATCACTCATGCGCGAGGATTCGCGCATGCGCGGTTGCGCACTTTTGTTTGGCTCTGTCAGCCATTTTTATAGTCCCGAGTTCAGGGCCTCGACTGACCTCAGGGAGCGGGCTTCTCTCTCCACGGCAGGCCTCCTCTGACAGGTAAGGCCTTCACCTTCTTCTTCCGATGTCTTTCCTTCTTTTCTTCCCGTTGTTTTTGGTTTTTCTTTCTTTGCTGCCATTTTCTCCACACTTTTACTTTCACTTTGTTTAGGTTTTTATGTTTGTGCCTTTGGTTTTTCTCTATCTTTTTTTTACTTTTCTGGAGAGGGCTGGAGTTCCCCGGCCAGCCACTACTCCATCACGTGACTCCTCCCAGCGAGGCATGTCTGATGTGGAGGTCTGTGAGTAGGGTTGGGTTCTCGCCTCCAAATTCTGTGCCTGGACCGACGAACTCTCCCAGCAGCGACAGCAGTGAACCATAGACGAGTTCCGCAGATGAAACCTGGAGATCCTCCTTCTGGGCTATTCAGATGCCATGCAGGACCCAAGGCAGTTCGTCTGCCCAATTAGGTCCTTTGAGCCGTGCCATGAGAGCTGCTTTGAGATGCCGATGGAAGTGCTCCATGAATCCATTAGCCTGGGGATAATAGGCTGTGGTGTGGTGGAGTTGATCCCCAGTCGGTTTGCCAGTTGCACCCAGAGGACCACTGTATCGCTGGTCATGTGAGCCGGGACACCGAACCAGGCAACCCAGTTAGCAAGTAGGGCTCTGGCGCAGGACTCAGCGGAAGTGTCTTTCATGGGGATGGCTTATGGCCACCTCTTCGTTCGGTCAACCACAGTCCGGAGGTAGCGGGCATCCCTGGACACCATTAGGGAGCTCACTATATCAATGTGGATATGGTTGAACCTCCTGGCTGGCAGGTTGAAATGTTATACAGGGGCTCTGACATGGTGTTGGACTTTAGAGGCTTGGCAGTACATACAATTTCTTGCCATCTGGGCCACTTGTTTGTTTAAGCCGTGCCAGACAAAACGTTCCACCACCATGCGCATTGATGCTTTGATGCAGGGGTGGACCAGGTCATAGAATGCCTGTTGCCTCCATTGTGGGGAACTACCAGGTGTGGGGAGCTGTTTTAGACGTCACACAAAAGCGTGTCATTGCTGCTCAGTAGCTTCAGGTCTTTGAGGCGCAGACTGGTGATGGCAGTTCAGAAGGCCTGCGTCTCTTCATCCCCTTTCTGGGCCTGAGCTAATTGGGCGTAGTTCAGGGCGGGGGATAAATTGTGGATGGTGGGCCTTGAGAGCGCATCAGCAACGACGTTGTCCTTACCCTCCCGGTGTCACTTGTCGGTGGTGAACTCTGAGACGTAGGAAAGGTGCCACTGCTGGTGCACTGACCATGGGTCCTTTGCCATGGTGAGGGCCTGCGTAAGTGGCTTATGGTCCGTGAAAACAGAGAAGGGCCTGCCCTCCAGAAAGTAGTGAAAGTACCTGATGGAAAGGTACAGGGCCAGGAGCTCCCAGTCAAAGGCACTGTATTTCAGTTCGGGAGGTCAGAGGTGCCAGCTAAAAAACACTAGTGGGCGCCACTGTCTGTTGACCAATTGCTTGAGGATGCCCCCAATGGCTGTGGCGGACGCATCCACTGAGAGTGCTGTGTGGGCGTCGGGCCGTGGGTGGGCCAGTAGGGTAGGGCTAGCGAGGGTGGCTTTGGCTTGGGTGAAAGCTGCTTCGGCCTCCTTCGTCCACTTGAGTCTTTTGTTTCACCGAGATTAGGGTAAACAATGGGCGCATTATGCGGGCGGCCCCTGGGATGAAACGGTGGTAGAAATTAACCATCCCGGTAAACTCCTGAAGGCCCTTGAGTGTTCTGCCTGTATGGCCTTGAACTCGTCCGGTGATGGTGCTGCCCCATCCACAGTGATGTTATGGTCTTTCCCGAACTGGCATATGGCTACGTTGACGGTGAGGCCAAATTCCGCCAGACGGGCGAACAGTGTGTGAAGATGGGTTTTGTGCTCATTGTGATTTCAACTGGCGATGAGGATATCGTCAAGATAAATAAACACAAAATCCAGATCTCTACCCACTGCGTCCATGAGCTGCTGGAACGTTTGGCTTGGTCAGACATCTGCAGAAATTTGAAGAGGCCAAATGGGGTGATGATGGCGGTTTTGCCAATATCATTTGGGAGTACGGGGTAGCCCCTCACCAGGTCGACCTTCAAAAAGATCTTGGCGCCATGCAGATTGGCCGTGAAGCTCTGTATATGGGTGTGATAGTACACCAATGTGTATATGTATATATTGTAGTATAGGATGATTGAGATTGGCTGAGAGCATAGCCATGCCTACTGGCAGGTTTTAAAGGTTTGCTCCTAACCAGACCCAGATCATTCTGGACTGGTCGACCTACACGTGATACGCTCCATCTTCTAGTTAATAAAAGCCTTGGTTTGGATCAACAAGCCTTTGACTCTTTCGACGTACTCTACAATGGGGTATGGGGAATCGGTCAGGCGTGGTTGCGTCGTTGAGCCAGTAGTAGTCCCCACACGGGCGCCAATCCCCAGAGGCTTTTGGGGCCATATGAAGGAGAGAAGCCCAGGGACTGTCCGACCTGCGGACTATGCTGAGTTCCTGGAGGCGGGAGAACTCCTCTTTGGTGAACTTCAGCTTCTCCGGCAGCAGTCGTCTGGCCTTAGTGTGGAGCGGGGGGCCCTATGGTAGACACCATATTGAGGCATGGTGGCGGTGAATGTGGCCGTAAGATGACGGGGAAGTTGTTGAGGATGCGGGAGTACTCACTTCTGGGTGTACAGTGGTGGCTACTCCAGGGTCGTGCACGCTGGAAGATTCGAGTCGGAGAGTCTGGAATGTGCGGGCATGTACGAGTCTCTTGCCTTTGAGGTCCACTAGTAAACTGTGTGCCCGAAGGAAGTCGGCTCCTAGGATTGCAGTTCGCACCTTAGGAACCTCTATCGCCCGAGGTGTACCTGGATGCTTCGTGTGCCACAAGTCTTTATTTCGGTGCCATTCACTGCCTGTACGGTCAGGCCTCGGGTTCTCATGTGGGATTCAAGGGCCGTTGGGGGAAGCACACTCATCTCTGCTCCAGTGTCCACCAGGAAACACCGTCCACTGGTCTTGTCCATCACATGCAGGAGACTGTTTGCATGGCCAGCCGTCACAGTCATCAACGGTGGCTGGCCTGGTAGTTTCCCTGGTATGAGCAGGGTTGGCAGCACTTGCAGGCTTGGGCTCCCCAGCATTAGTGGTAGAAACACCTGGTGGTTTGGTGTTCCTCCGGCCCGCTTGGGCGGTTTGTGGTCAACTAGGTCCAGGGCGAGTGACCTGACTCATGGTAGCCTCATTCCCATTTAGTTCTCCAAAGTACATCGGTGTGGGCTACGACTTTCTGTGGGTCAGAGAAGTCCTCGTCTGCCAGTAGGAGTTGGATGTCTTCCGGCATTTGTTCCAGGAAGACTTGGTCAAACATCAGGCAGGGTTTGTGGCCTTCTGCCAGTGCGAGCATCTCATCCATCAGAATGGACAGGGATCTGTCCCCCAGGCCGTCAAGGTGGATCAGCCCGGCCGCTCATTGTCAATGGGACAGACTGAAGGTGCTGAGGAGGAGGGCTTTGAGGGCGACATATTTACCATCCTCTGGTGGATCAGATCATCCACCCTGGCCGCAGTTTCTTCATCAAGGGCGCTCACCATGTGGTAAAACATCGTGGAGTCAGAGGTGATCTAAGGTGAAACTGTGCCTCCGTCTGCCCGAACCAAGTGCATGGGCGATGCATCCAAAAGGAGCGGGAGTTTCACTGCCACAGCGCTGATCACCATCGAATCCATAGCCGGAGACCTGATAAGCGTCTGGGCTCTGCGGGGTCACCAATGTAGTGGTAGCTACATGCACAGAAACACACCACTGGACTCGGTGGAGTTTCACTTGAACTGCTTTATTTGAATTTCATGCACGCCCCTTTAAGGCCAACAGGAGTTCCGCCCCATGCGGCAGTGACATCATCACGTTGCCTTGGGCTCAAGCTGTGGTCTAAGCCATGAGGCGCCATCTTCCTGCAGCTGCCTCACCAGTGCAGCAATACAAGCAGGGCCGTTCGCTACAAAAGATGTGCGCTGCCACACAAGTTTGGTGGAGCATATAAAACATGTCAACAATTTAAAGATTGGGGTTGACATGCACAATTATTACACTAATCCTATTGGGCAATGCTTTGGTACATATTGGTTGCAGTGTCTTGAAAAGGGATTTATCACTCTTCTTGCAATACTTTTGCATTGCTTATGTAAGTTTGCTTTTCATCTGATCATTGGCATTCAATTTTATTATAAAAGGAGGGAATGATAAAGTAGATTTTAGAATATAATGCAAATGTTAGTTTTAAATGGAAAATGTACCTTAAAATAGTGATTGGAAGGGAAAAGGAATGGTCTGTGACCTTGGGATACATTCCTTTCTGAAAGGAATGTATGAAAGAGCGATATGTATTGACAAATTATAAGGATGAGTCCCTTCGAATGTTCCAGAAACAAGAATTTTTTTAAAACAAATGATTTTGCGAGCCCCAAGGCAGGCAGTAGTGTTACGAGCCCAAAGGACCCCAAAACCCAGCAGCAACAGATATTCACCAAGACAAATGGTTACTTAAACAAAAGTTGCTTTTAATTATCTTTAAACATAAAACGATGATCAAACTTTATCACTATTGGCTTAACTAACCCAACTTAACCCCCTTCTAATTCTAAGCTCACATGTATGTAATGCGTGTGTAAGTTCAGAAAATTTTTTTGATTCACAGTCCAATCTCACTTCTCATTCCTCCAAGTTCACTGGTTGCAGGCAATTTTTATACTGTGCACAGAATTAAACATTTATAAAGTTCACCAGGCTTTGGTGCTTGAAAGGTAAATGGAAGGTTCTTGTTGGTTTTCAGAGAGATTTGTTGTACATGGGACACCTAGCCACTTCAGTGTCTTGCCGAAGAAACTTGCCCCCTCAGGGTTCTCCAGATGATAACCTTTTTCTTTCAGGTCACCAGAGAGTTCCTTCTTGTTTCTCTTATTCCAAGTGAAACATTAGACCGTCAATCCTCTCCTCTTGCATGAACCACAAGAGCTTTGACCAGGCTGAATTAAGAACTCATAACCCATCTTCCAAATGGGGTTTTCCATAAGCTTGTCAGCTTGTCCTGTTCCAGTCCCAGCTGCTGTTGCTGGCTGTAACACTGTGGAACTGATCTGTGTGTGTGTGTGTGTGTCTCTCTCTCTCTCTGAGAGAAAGCCTGTTTGACTCTCTCTGCTTGGAAAACCACATGATCCTCTTAGAACAGCAAGTTCCACTCCAGACAATATGCGACTCCGACAAGCTCTTTCATCTCTTCCCTTTTTGTAAACAACAATCCATTAGTGAAGTCTCTTGGACACTCTCCAAAGCTTTTGCAAAGGCCCTGAGGCCCCAACATGTCTAGCATTAGCAGAGCTCCAATATTTTAAAAAAGATCTATTTTAAAGTGTTTGTATGTGACCTACAGTAACAATACCTTCCCCCAATTTATCCCCCAAAATCATATCTATATTCTGTCACAGTAGTCTCCTTTATGGTAAGGTAGCTTTTTGAACTATTTGCCATGATGGAGTACATTTTGCTAAGTGAATGTTTGTTTTTGCAACTATATTCGTGTTTGCTTTCGAGCATCTCAGGTCCACTTTAACAGTCAGAAAGCAGTAGCAATCATCAAGGATCCACACCATCCAAGCTCTGTTCTCATTGCTACCATCAGGAAAGAGGTGCAGGTGCCACCTTTGGGTTCATTAATAGCTGCTATCCCTCAACCATCAGACTCCTGAACAAGCCACATTCAGAGACTCATGAAGGACTCTTACTTTGATCATTTATTACTGAATACTCATTTTCTGTATTTGCAATCAGTTTCTTTACATTTCTTTCTAATTGAATACAATTAACAGTTACTGGTAATCAAAAATTCTGCCTGCCCACAGGAAAAAGATTCTCAGGGTCATATGTGTATGTACTCTGACAATAAATTTGAACATTATGTGGTATGGTAGTTATAAAGCATCAGATCAGAAGTCATCAGCATTGCTTAAATAACATGCAGACTATTGAAGGTACCAACCACCCATCAGATGGGATCTTTGTCCATCAGGAAGGAGGACTGTCTGCAGGCTGTGAGATTGAGTTATTCCAGAATATTTATTTTATATATTTTTATTTGTACTTTTATTATTTGCTGTGAGAAATGTATTCTGTGTTTATGTGTGGTCTGCAGAAATGCTGTTTCGTCTGGTACAATCAGATGATCTGTCAAGCTGAACATGGAACATATTCAATTTTCTGCCTCCATGGATCTGGGATAACAAAGAAACTACATTCGGAGAAAAATCAATCCTTCTCACCACTATCTTAAATAGGCAACCCGCCATTCTAAAACCATGCCCCCTGGTTGCAGACAACTTCACCTGGAGAAATTGCTTCTCAGCATCCAGCTTGTCAATCTCTTTTAAAATTTTGCATTCTTCAATCTTATTCTTTCTGTCTTCCACATTCATTGGAGTATGGGCCAATTCATTCAACCTCCTCCATTTGTCAATTCCTTCAGCCCAGAACCAACCTTGTGAACCTTCAATGCACAGCCTCCAATTCCTGAACATCTTCCCTTAAATATGAAGACCCAAAATGCATGAGGTAGCCCAGATTGAAGCACAACAGCTTTCACATCATTTGGACTGAATAATTTTATCACAATCCTTTTAAATAATAGCCTGCTTCTCTATTCCATCTGAAAATTAGAGGTTTACTCGCACTTATGACAACACATTGGCACTCAGCTTGCTCAAACTCCAGCCTCGTTCCTTGCCGAGCACTATGTCTAGCAGAATCGTAGCTTAAAAGAGAGTTCCTCACAGAAACAAACCCCAAAGGTTAGTTCAAAGGTCAAAGTTTAATTTTCACTGAAGCAGAGGTACAACACTGGAATGGATCTTTGAACATGCAACGCAGGAGGAAAGAAAACAAATACTCATTTGATTTTTGGATTTATGGAGCTGGAACAAATACAACCCAAAGAGATTCACATCCATCTGTATCATAATTTAATTACATGACAGTCTAAGTAATGCGTAGATTGGGTCCTGCATTCACGCCATGTGATAACGAACAGCGTTGTGGTCTGGTGAATCAGGCACATTTTGGATGCGTTCACGTCAACTACGCTTCAAGAATACAGACATCTTCCATGTGTGGGAACAACCACAGAATCTCTTCTAGCCACAGAAGTTCCCAAAGTGTTTTATGGCCAATGAAGTAGTTTTGATTTGCACATATTGGAGGATTATGGGAGTGCTGGGGATGGGAGGATAATTTTGGACACTAAATTCCAGTTTTAAAAAATAATTAAATAGAATATACTTTAGTTATTGGTTTAGGATAAAGGATGAAACAGCAAGAATACCCTTGCTAGTCTTCAAGATACAGTAAACCCCCAATATGCAGCACATAGGGAATGGGAGATGGCAGATAAGTGCTTGAGATTGCATGTTATGTGATTGGCGAATTAGCCACTGGGGGGCACCACTTTTAAACCTGCTTGAATTCCAGATAACGGATTTGACTGTATGATTACAGGACTTTTTTTCATCTGAAACTTCAGAAGTGATCACAGTTCATTCGACAGTGTAGCTCTCCTTCACAACTGAACTGGAAGCATCTGCCTAGATAGCACAAATTCACAACCATCAGACTCAAAGGCAGGTACGCTACCTCTGACCAGTGGCCAACTCTTACCAAGCTGGCGCTGCACCATGAATGGATCACCGAGCTATAAAAGACTGGAGCCCATAATGAAATGGTAACTATTTTAAAATGTTTCTGTAAAGTCACACTGAGATCATAGAAAATATTAAAACATTCAAACTTCAAAAGAAAACATGGATATCGAGGTGTAAATCAAAGCCACCTCATTTTTATATTTCTATCCACCTTAAATGATTTTTCAACATTTATACAGAGAATATTACTGACCTAAGTGCTCTTGATAATGTAATCTTGAGAAACTTCATTAGAAATTTTGAGTTGCAAGGTAGCAGAGATTTTCAAGTACCCAAGAATACAGGATATGGAAGTACCCAAAGCTGAGCTTCTCATAGTGAATAATGAGCACTCCAGAGAGAAGAATAATTGCCTCTTGCAACAGATTGGGAATTACTTTAAGTTGACTAGGTATTGGCAAATGTAGACAATTAATGAAAAGCTAAAAAAAAGTATCACTGGCTTCTGAATCAATTATAACCAAGTTTGCTCGTTGAAATAAAAGTCAAAAGGAACTCAATATTCCAAGCCTACGTTCAAAAGTTTTAATTGAGAATACAGGACCCAGTCTGTACATCGTTGCTGTCACTGCAGTGCAATTAGTCCTCCGTCCTGGGCGGTGTTGTAAGATCCACATCCGCTGCACTTAAGACCCAACACATGGAACGGCGCAGTACTGTGGAGCTGACAATCATTGCACATGATCTGCAGAGGTAACCACAACCACATGACAGTCATTGGAGCAGGATGACAGAACAATGTAGATGCTAAAAGTACAACCTTACACTTCAACAGCACCTTTTACAACCTTAAGATACCCCGAAGTATTTTCAATCAAATTGTTCAATTCATACACTTGCGACAATGTGATAACGAGCCGTTATCTTGAGAAAATAATGTTAGCAAGGGTCTTCAGAATGTGGAGTGGGAACACCGCTCGACCAAAAGGCAGCTAGGACTTCAGTTTGATGTCTCTTTCCAAACATTTCCATTGTTTATTAGAGCCAAACACCCTACAGCATTCCTTCACTCTAAGCACTGGGACTGCATTACTCTAGTGCCTGAGTCACTGGAGTAATATCAGAACCATAGTGTTCAGATTCAAGAGAAGTCAAGTGCTATTAATTTCAAAACAAGAGTTTCATAATAGTGGAAACATACAAGGTCAAAACAGCAGAATTATATTTCACAAGATGTTGGACACATGCCAGGCAAGGATTTAAATGTCCAACTGCAGTCATCAAGTGAGTTGTCAGACAATTTTCAAGGAGAACCAGGTGCTCCTCTCACACCCTAAACATGTTAAATCGCCACTGAAAATTGTCACTGATGTGTATATTAGTGGCAGAATCTGAGGGGGGCGGGGGAGGAGTGTGGCAGGGTTGAGAAATTTTTTGAAAAAGGATTTGATATAAGATTATTGCAAGTGGACGATTGATGGTTGGTATTGTCTTGATGGGCTTAAGGGCAGTTTCCAGGCTGTATCTTGATTTAATTTAGAGATACAGCACGGTATCAGAACCTTCCAGCCAATGCCACCCAAATACTAACTCCATACATTTTTGGATGATGAGAGGAAACCTACGTGGTTCCAGGGAGAATGTTCAGACTGTCCTTACAGAGAGTCCTGGATTCAAACCTGGGTCGCTGGAGCTGTAATAGCTAATTGTGCTTCCCCACTGTATTACTGTGATTGACTTCTTGTCAGTGTGCAGTCTGCAATAGAAGTTACTTGTACACCAGATAGGGACAGTTGAGGACCTTTCATGAAAGATTTTTTTCTATGTTACATATAGCTTGTTACAATTCCCAACACTGATTCACAAATGTCAAAATTGATTTCATTTCAATGGCGGCATTGCCACAACTGCTGTAACGGCAGCACTGCTGCTTGTGCAAACCCACGGAGAGCGCTACCGTGGGGTCCAGCTGCTGTCAACTCTGTACAAGCTTTGAATGGCCCCTTAAAGGATACGACACTAGTTTTATTTAAAATTCCAGACTGCGGGGTCTGCGTCCAAGATGGCAGCACCTGTGATCAACAGCAGCCACAGGGGATCAAGGTGTTGCAGACTCTAGAGAAGTAGAGGACTATAGCAGAACACCAAAAAACAGAGAGAACAACCACCACCCCCCCCCCCCACCCCCGCCATAGGAAGGAGAAGCAGAAGAGACAACCCATAGAACGATGACCACTGTGGTGGACCAGGGTGGCTGAAGGAATCACACAGGCTGTTGGTGACTTGGGACAAGGAACCCACTTAGGCTGTGGACTGCTGGAGACTGAGATGTGAGAAAGTGCCAAGGGCGCTGAAGGGTTCCTAATCATATCAGAGCTCGGGTTGTCGATGGTTTGGACTGTACTCTGTGTGGAATGCGGAGGCTGCAGGGGCTGCGGGAGCACTGGAGGCGAATCCATGGACACTCAGTGGCTCTAGGGGACTTTCTTTTGCTTCTCTTTCTCTGACTCTAAGAGGCACTTCAGGCAATTTCTGTCGATGGCAAATCTATCTGCCTTACAGCAGACAAAACCAATTTCATGTAATATGACACTGTTTTCATTACATGACAATAAATGGAATTTTGAACTCCTGATGTCCATTCCACAATTACTGACAGTCACAAGTTTAAAAGCCCAAAATATAGCAGTGCTTCTACACAAGGAAAAATGTTCAATTTCTAGCTATTAATTTGCTATGCTATTTAGAGGACAGCATAAGGCAGGAGGCTATTCAGCCATCAGGTCATGTTAGCCCCTTAAAATGTCATTTAGCCCCTTAAAATGTCATTTAGCTACTCCTGTGTTCATTTCTTATCTCTACAACTTATAATTTATTTTCAAGACCTGCCCATTGCCATTCATGAGATCAATTAGGGTAACTTAATGTTATTTTCTGAATTGGTAAATCAACCAGGATTCTAAATCATAGTCATTGCTTAAATCACAAAATGCCTCTGAGTCTGATGGCAATTACTTAAGCCTCTTATGCACTTGTAGAATACTTGCTGTCGTTACATCATCCAACTGGAAGGTGCCTTGCAATGAAGGCTGTCACCGTGGTGGAGCTAGTGAAGCTGATGCCTCACATCACAGAGAGCTGGGTTCATTTCTGACCTCACATGCTATCAGGTTCTCCGTGACCACGTGGGTTTCCTTCCACATGGAAGAATTATGTAGGTTGGTAGGTTAATTGACCCCTATAATTTGCCTCTAATGTGTAGGTGAGTGGTAGACCTAGAAGAGAATAATGGGATGGCATGGTGCAGAGAACAAAATGGGATTAGTATAGGATTAGAGTAAATGGCCTATTTCTCTACTCCACATCTCCGTGACTCTCCCCAAGTAATTGTTTCCTTGTTCCATATATGAATTAGGTGAAGCTTAAAGCATCAGTAGACGTATTACAGTATCTGGTTACACATATCTGGTTACAGTATTACACATATCATGTTTGCAGTTTTATATATTATACTGGCTATCTCTGCTGTGCACCCTCAGTTTTGATGAAGGGTTCAGCTGAAAGGTTAACGATACTTTTTCTCCCACTGATGTTTTCAGCCTATTGAGTTCCTCCAGCAGATTGTGCTCCAGATTCCAATATGCCTCTCATGAGTCTCCATCTTTAAAAAGTGCTTGGAATTATTGCAAACATGCTCAATTTCACTCTTACCTTTACAGCCATGTTCTGATAGTCTGATGGCATAGGGGTCTGGGCTATTTCTGTATCCAGCTCCTCCCAGTATTTAGTCATGTCAGTAGCTGATTGCATACACAACGGGCACCGATAGGCTCTGAAACAACAAGCACACAGATGAGCTTGCAGTTGAATCACAACAGATGACATGACTTCTCTCAGAGTGGTGTTGCTTCTCCTCAAACTGCCAGAAAAAGTATCACATTCTCTGAAGTATAGAGTTTTGTGAAATTCTGGCCTAGTCACAGTTACAGCAATTCATTGTTTCTCCTGTTTTCAAGATTCTTCTATTGTCATGTAATAAAACATAAAATGTATTACAAAAAAAAATTTCCTTTAGTCTACCATAAGGCAGACAAAGATTTGCCATCAGCAAGAAATTGCCCAGCGCCCCTTCGAGTCAGAGAATCAAAAAGAGCTCCCCCCAAAAGAATGACCGAGTGTCCACAGAACTGCCTCCGCAGCCATCACTTTAAACCAGTGGCAACCTGATCTCCTGATCCAACCCTCTGACACAATCAGGAAGTCTTCAGCTCCCTTGGCATCTTCTCACATCTTGGTTCTGAATCCTGGAAAGCCTTCAGCCTGCCTCCCAGCAGTTCGCAAGCTGGTGCGTCCCTTGTCCGCAGTCATCAGCAGCCCACGTGGGTTCCTCACCTCGAGTCAGTAACAGCCTGCCACCTATGTGTTCTTCAGTCTCAGAGCCCCTTGTTGGTCCACCATCAGTATGGTCATCTCCTCTACTTCTTCTCAAAAGTGGGGTGGTCTTCTGTTTTTTTTTTACTACCCTGCACCAATCCTCTGCTTCTCCAGTGTGCAACCCCTCTAGGTCGCTGCCATCTTGGGCTCAGACCATGCGGTTGTAGGATTTCAAAATAAATTACCATCAACTCCTTTTATAGGCCGTTTAAAGCCTTCAGGGAGCCATCTGCAGTTAGATCCAGGCAGTAGAACCCTGTGGAGGAGTGATGTGTCTCCACTCCCCGCTCTCAGCAGGTACACACCAATGGCAGCTCTGCCATTCTTTTTACAATGAAACATATCTAGGTCAAATCACACCACTCTGGAAACTTGAACAGGCACTTCTGATGGTGGAGTAAAAACAAAAGTCTGCATACACCATGACTGAAGTAAAAACAATGCTGGAGAAACTCAGCAGGTCAAACAGCGTACTTTATATTAGCAGATACATAACCAATATTTCAGACTTGAGCCCTTCATTCAAGGCACGAGCAAAATGTATGCAGGTCCCTGAATAAGAAATGGGTGGGGAAAGGGGCAGGGGAGGAGTAAAGGCTGACAGGCAAGAGTTAAGAGATGGATAAGGGAGTGAGGGACTGGACTCAGATTGGGAGATCATTTTGCTGACCACCTTCACTCTGTCCGCATCAGTTACAGGGATCTCTCAGTAGCTAACTATATCAATTCTGCACCCTACTCCTGTGCCAGCATGTCTGTTCATGGCCAAACCAAGGCCACTTGTAAATTGGAGAAGAAACACCTAATATTCCATCATGGCACTCTTCAACCAGGTGGTATTAACATAGACTTCCCTGGTTTCTGCTAGATCACACCCTGTTCTCCCTATCCCACTGTCTCCTTTCCTTCAGCTCTCAAGCCCTTCCCTCTCCATTCATAGAGACATCCCCACATCCTGTTTACTGCTAGGCCCTCTTTCCCTTATCCCCCTCTTGCCTGTGGACCTGTGCTCCTCCCCCTGCCTCTTCCCTCCACCATTTTATTTGGGCGCCTGCCTATATTTTGCTCATACCTTATCTTTTGCTATACTTTATCTTTGCTATACTGTTTGACTTGCTAGTCTTCTCTCACGTTGTGTTTTTACTTCTAATGGTGGAACGATAGGTATCATGCTATTTTCGAGGGAACACTCCTTTGGAGTGGTGCTCAGAATTTCTTTTATTTGTTTTGGAATAAATCAGGAAACAAAAACTCACCCTTTATTAAACAGCATTTCATAGCAGGTCCTGGGGAGAAAAACAAAGACCAAATTAATTTCTCCATTAAGATTCACCCCTACTAATTTTCCTTCTGACCAACATTTGGATAAAACATTAGATAAATTAACTTATTTTCAGGATAGAGTGAATTCAATATAGTGTCAGTATGAACAATTCTGGACCCGTTTAAAAGACTGAAGTTATTAAATATTTTGCATTATGCTGATGTTCATGAATCAGTAAAACTCCCATACTCTGTCTCATTGGAACTTTGATGGCACTCTACTGGCCCATACGGCAGCCTGGCTTGATGAATTCAGGCTCCGACCTCCCATCCATTGAAGATGTCTATGTGAGGTGCAGCCAACATTCTAATGGATCCATGTCATCCTAGTCACAACCTCTTCTCCCTATTCCCTTCGGACAGAAGCTTGAAGAACAGCACCACTAGGTTCAAGAACAGTTCTTTCCAACAGCTATCGGGCTCATGAACCTCCTTTAATTAGAGACTACTCTGACATCACAAAAGTATTGTCTGCATCATTGTGGTGTAGGGGAGGGGGTCTGGGAGAGAGAGATGGGAACTGGGACCCACCAAAGGGGAAGGGGGTGGAGGGAGAGAGGAGAGGAACTGAGGGAGAGGGAGGGGAAGAGACAGTAACCAGGGCCCGGGAGAAGGGGAGGGAATGGGAATCAAATGGCAAACTATCAGGATTTCTGTTTTGTCAAACAGCAGATTGTCAGAGTTTTAGTTTACATTATAATGAAAAGATCCCATGGGAGAATTTTTAAAAATCTTGTACCATTTTATCATTACATTTTGAAAGTATTATCGCTTCTACTGCTGATGACAGTGAAAAGAGTGAGGTCTTGCTTTGGTACTGTTAGAACCAACACTATATCTACACTAAGAATATAATGAGGAAGTATAAAGTGCCACATTCAAATCATTAATATGTGACATTTCATTTTCAGTTTTCAGTCACTCCTCAAGTCCAGAAAGATACCCAGGAATATTCCTAAGGAAGCACATTTCTACGTTCACTGAACCATTCACTGCATTTTAACAAACTAGTTCAATGAATGGCTGCATCTCATAGGACCAAAAATCATAATGCAAAACACAATCTGTTTGAGGAACTCAGAGGGTTAACCAGCATCAGTAGGAAAAACAAGAAAGGTCACGTTTCACTTTGAAACCCTTCATCAACACCCAGTATTTCAATGAAGAGTTCAAGCACAAAACATCGACCTTTACTTTTCTCCCACTTTATGCTGTTCTCCCTTCTGCAGAGTGTGCTTTGCTTCAGATTCCAGCATCTGCAGTGTGACAGAATATAGATATATTCTGCGGAGATAAATTGGGGCAGAATTTTTAGTGTTGGTCACAGACAAACACTTTAAAACAGATCTTATTTAAAATACTGGGGTTCTGTTCATGCTAGACATGTGGAGCCAACATTCTTTGCAAAAGCTTTGGAGAGTGCCCAAGAGACTTCACTAATGGATTGTTGTTTACAAAAGGGCAACAGTTGAAAGAGCTTGCCGGAGTCGCATTCTGTCTGGAGTGGAACTTGCTATTCTAGGAGGGTCATGTGGTTTTGCAAGAAGAGAGAGTAAAACAGGTTTTCTCTCTGAGAGAGAGACACACACACACACACACAGATCAGTTCTAGTGTGTTACAGTCAGCAGCAGCAACTGGGACTGGAATAGGACAAGCTGGCAACAAAACCCCATTCGGAAGACAGGTTGTGAGTGCTTAGTTCAGCTTGGTCGAAGCCCTTGCGGTTCATGCAAGAGGAGAGGACTGGCTGTCTAATGTTTCACTTGAAATAAGAGAAACAAAAAGGAACACTGTGGTGACCTGAAAGAAAGAGGTCATCATCTAGAGAACCCTGAGGGAGCAAGATTCTTTGGCAAGACACTAAAGTGGCTAATTAAAAAAGGAATCAGTTGTATGTCAGCATACAACGAATCTCTCTCTGAAAACCAACAAGAACTTTCCTGAGCAGTAACCATTTACCTTTCAAGCACCAAAGTCTGGTGAACTTTATAAATGTTAAATTCTGTATAAGAATTACCTGCAACCAGTGAACTTGAAAGAATGAAAAGTGAGATTGGACTGTGAATCAAAGAACTTTTCTGAATTTACACACACATTTCATACACATGCGCTTAGAATTAAAAGTGGGTTAAGTTGGGTTAGTTAAGTCAATAGTGAGAAGTTAAAGTGTGATTCTGTTTTCATGTTTAAAGATAATTAAAAGCAACTTTTGTTTAAGTAACCATTTGTCTTGGTGAATATCTATTGCTCCTGGGTTTTGGGGTCCTCTGGGCTCGTAACATCAGTCTCCCGCATGTCTCCAGAGCAGAAAGCACCTTTACTCAAGTCACCCATTTGATTAAAGTTCAAATTTAGTTCACCTACTTATGAAGAAGATGCCCGCAGGCAAGGACATGAGCACCAATGCGAGACGTATGAATGTCCTGTAAGAGTAAAAATGAAAGAATCAGAAACACAGAGGTCAACTACAGTCAGTGGGGAATTTTAGACTCCAAGGTAAATTCATCAGTCCCACCACAGAACCATTCTCAAAGAGAGCAAGGCTCAGAAAACCACCACGTTATTGTTCTTACTCTAGGAGAATAACTTCCTGTAGTTGGAATAGTCATTGTTCTGGTTTTCTAAGCCTTGCTTTCTTTGAGAATGGTTCTATGGCGGGAGTGATGAATTTACATGCCACTGGGCCAACTGGCTGGATTTTATGTTGCATATTTTACCCAATATGCATTCTATTTGACTGTGCCAGTAATTTGCGAATGCAGCCTTTGTCTTTTTATTTAGACACAAATTCTTACCAAAGCCTTTTTTTTTTAAAAAAGAATTTCATCAAAGAATTACCACAGATAGGAATAACAGTGCAGACTGTTGGAACAGTATGGAATAGCACTAATAATCATAGTTGGAAATCCATGTTACTCATTAGCACAGCTTCACCCGTACCTCCTCCAAGCTGAGCCGTTAGTCAATGATAAGAGTTTGAAGAGTTTTGGTACGACATCAAAAAACTTGGCAGACTTCTATACTGTAGATATATAGTGGAAAGTGTGCTGTCCAGCTCTAACACAGCATGGTATAGGGACACCAATACCTCTGAGCAGAAAGCTCTGAAAAAAGGTAGTGGATGTGGCCCATTACAGGCAAAACTCTCCCCACCATCGAGAAATTCTACATGGAACGTTGCTGTCAGAGAGCATCAAGGATCCACATCCGCCAGTACACACTTTGTTCTCACTGCTCCCATCTGGAAAGAGGTATAGGTCCACAAGACTCATACCACCAGGTTCAGGAACAGCTGCTACCCCTCCACCATCAGACTCCTTGACAACAAACTCAATCAGTCCTCATTTAAGGTCTCTTACTTTGCACATTATTTAATGTTGAATATTTATTTTCTGAATTACAGTTTGTTTGCACTTTGTTTACATTTCTCTTTTGTATATGCATCTTTTCTTTATGCGCTACCTGCATGTAGAAATTCTTCCTCACCTGCAGGAAAACAAATCTCAGGATTGTATGTGATGTCATCTATGCACTCTGACAATAAATCTGAAATCTGATAAACACTATTGCCTTCGTAAGGTAGACGAATTATTAGCATTAATGCCCGCACTCAACTGCTTAATACATCCATTGTAATATACAAAATTATGAGAAGCATCGATAAGGGGACAGTCCTTTCCGAGGGTGGGAGGGGTTAAGTGAGAGGGGAAACTTAAAAGCTACCTGAGGGGCAACATTTTTCACACAGAGGACGGTAGGTTTATGGAATGAACTGCCAGAAGAAGCTGTTGTGGAATGTGCAATTACAACATTTGAAAGACTTAGAAAATTTTAGAAGGATATGGGCCAAGAGCAGGCAAACAGGACATTCACGTAGACAATTTGAACATGGTCGGTATGAACAAGTTGAGCTGAAAGCCTGTTTCAGTGCTGTACAACTCTAACCTAAATGGCTAAGGTTTAAAGTTAATGGTCAGTTCTGGAATATAGAAGAGATATGTAGCCAGCAACAGGCTTGACACTAATTCCATCTTCAACCCTTGGATCTTACCTCCATGCATACTGGACAGTTCTGTCGTGAAACGTTTTCAACACACTGAAGGAGAAAAGAATCCAGAGTCAGTATTCAAACACCATTAATTTTATTTTTAAATGAAGCAATGAACAGCAGAGAAAGGTTAAACATTCTGAGAGTATACTGATGCCAAACTATTATTCTATCTTGTCCAATTGACCTACATTCAGACAAAAGGCCTCCATGCATGTTCCTATCCAAATTTCTCTTATGTTGAAATCAAACCTGCATCCAAATCAAATCAAAACTTCCCCCAAGACTGCGATGGGCTGCAGAGATCCCAGGAGATGGCAGCACAGATAGACAAGATGGTCAAAAGGCATAAAGGATTCTTGCCTTAATTAGCCAGGGCATAAAATCTAATAGTAGGGAGGTCACGCTAAATGTTATGAAGCATTAATTAGGCCACAGCAGTACACCTGAAGTGCCAGTTGATGAAGTAAACAAAGACGATGTGGTCAAACAATAATCATGGCTTTTATTAGCAGAAACTCATCGTACAATAATGAAAGACAATAGATGCATATACAGTTATATCCAAGGGGAGTGTCCTTAACAGTAGAGATAACGCACAGCCAATGTTAGTACAGCAAGGCTCGCCACGGGGGGGGGGGAGACAGGCAGCTTGGCAGACATTCACCACAGTCTCCCCCCGGCAGAAGAAGGGTTAAAATCAAAAGGACAGCTGCTAGGAAAGACTGAAGCAAGCGATACATGGATACCCTGTTTGGCATTGAGAATACTCTAATAGCCAAAATACGCCAGTATCTAGCAAGCAATTGAAATATAATGAGATGTTTTATGAATATGTCAGCCTATCAGGTTGTTTACGAATTCTGGTGCTTCTTCTCAAAACAGGTGGCTCCTTTGAAACCTTGGGAACTGGTACAGTTCCTGGGTTTGTAGTTTGGGAAGGACTGACTTCTGGACCCGTTTCAGAATCGCCAGGGTGAGGCAGTGGAGTCTCAGCATGGCCATCTGAAAGCTTACTAGGAGTCACAGGCTGGGGGGAGGGGGGGGGGGGGGCGTGAGCCCAACCTCTCAGGCTCACTCTGAGTAGGGGTGTGAGAAAGGGGCAAACCAGGCGAGGCCAGATCTCTTAGGTGTACAGTGTCAGTACTCCCGTCTGGGAATCTAACATGGGCGTAGTTGGGGTTAGTATGCAGTAGCTGAACTGGTTGGACTAGGGGGTCTGTTTTACACGCCCGAGCATGGCTCTTCAGCAGCTCAGGCTCAGATAAACAGGCTGGTCAGTCCATCACAGTTCCTGATTTCCTAGGAAAGGCAAACATACGTTCATGAGGTGTTTGATTTGTTGCAGTACACAATAAAGACCGAATAGAATGTAGCGCCTCAGGCAGCACCTCCTGCCACCGGGTAACAGGGTAACCATGTGTTTTTAAAGAAATTTTTAGCAACAGCTAAAGAACTCAACCTTACATTTAACGAGGGCAAATGTGTGCTCAACACAACAGAGCTACCCATTCTGGGCTACATTGTCCGCAAGGGCAAAATCCGCCCCGACCAGGAAAGAATGACCCCCCCCCCCTTAAGAAGTTACTACCCCCAGACTCAGCAAAAGCCCTTAAAAGGTGCATGGGATTCTTTTCCTACTACTGCAAATGGATTTGAGACAGTCTTCCAGACAAGATAAACAGAGTGGAGAGAGTGCAGAGAAGGTTTACCAGAATGTTACCTGGGTTTAAGCATCTAGAGTATAGGGAGAGATTGGACAGATTAGGTCTATATTCTTTGGAGCGTAGAAGGTTGAGAGGGGATTTGAAGTATTTAAGATTATGAAAGGGATAGACAGAGTGGATGTGGATAGACTATTTCCGTTAAGAGGAGGAAAGATTAAAACAAGAGGACATGAGTTAAGAATTAAGGGGCAGAGGTTTAGAGGTAACATGAGGGGGAACTTCTTTACTCAGAGAGTGGTAGCCGTGTGGAATGAGCTTCCGGGAGAAATAGTGGCGGCGGAGTCAATTGTATTATTTAAGAAAAGGTTGGACAGGTCTATGGATGAGAAGAAGATGGAGGGTTATGGGCATTGAGCAGGGAGGTGGGACTAGAAAGGGGTGTTTGGTTCGGTGCGGACTAGAAGGGCCTAATGGCCTGTTTCCGTGCTGTAATAGTTGTTATGTTATGTTACTAACCCTTTTGACCTGCCCATTGCCCTGTGGGTTGTAGCTCGTGGTACGGCTGGTGGCAATCCCCTTTCAAAGCAGGGCTCGCCGCAGTTCAGCGCTCATGAATGCTGAGCACCTATCGGTATGAATGTAATTGGGAAAATCAAAAATGCTGAAAATTCTGTCAAGTGCCTTAATGACAGACGCTGACGAGACGTCAGGGCAGGGTATCGCAAAGGGAAACCTGGAATATTCATCAATTACAGTAAGGAAATATACATTTTTGTTGTTGGAAGGTAACAGTCCTTTAAAACCTAAGCTGATCCTCTCAAAAGGTCAGGTTTCCTTGATGAGAGTGGCCTCCAGAGCTTTAAAGTACTGCGGTTTACATTCTGCGCAAACAGGACAGCTTTTAGTCAGTTTCCTGACTTCTTCCAGAGAGTAAGAAAGATTGTTAGCCCTTATGTAGTGGAAGAATCTCGTGACTCCTGGGTGGCACAGTCTGCTATGAATCTCTTTTAGCCCCTCCATCTGAGCTCTGGCAGCAGATCGTGATAATGTGTCAGAGGGATCATTTAACCTGCCTGGTCTGTACTAGATCTCATAATTATAAGTTGAGAGTTCTATTCGCCAGCGTGCCATCTTATCGTTCTTGATTTTACTTTTGTGTTTAGTACTGAACATGTAGGCTACAGATTTCTGATCAGTGACAAGAGTAAATTTTCTGCCGGCTAGAAAGTGTCTCCAGTAGCGAACAGCTTCAATAATAGCCTGGGCTTCTTTTTCAATGCCAGGATGTTCAAGTAACGTGCGGGAGAAGAATGCCACAGGTCTGCCCTTTTGAGTAAGGGTTCCTGCCAATGCACAATCTGAGACATCAGTTTCCACTTGGAATGGGACATCCTCGTCAATGGACAAGAGTGCACCTTTGGCAATATCAGCTTTAATTCTCTCGAAAGCCTTCAAGGCCATTGGAGAGAGGAAAAGATTTAGTGTCAGACAGAGGGCGTGTCTTCGTGGTGTAGTCCCGAACCCATTTGCAGTAGTAGGAAAAGAATCCCATACACCCTTTAAGGGCTTTTGCTGAGTCTGGGGGTAGTAACTTCTTAAGGGGGGGGAGGGGTCATTATTTCCGGGTCAGGGCGGATTTTGCCCTTGCAGACAATGCAGCCCGGAATGGGTAGCTCTGTCGCGTTGAACACCCATTTGCCCTCGTTAAATGTAAGGTTGAGTTCTTTAGCAGTTGCTAAAAATTTCTTTAAGTTGTCATGCTCAGCCTGTGTTTTCCAACAGATAGTGACATTATCCAGATAGGGAAATGTACCTGTAACTCATACATCCTAACAATCTTATTCATTTCCCTCTGAAGCACAGACACACCATTAGTGACCCCAAAAGGTACCCTTTTAAACTGGTATAACCCCCCCTCCCCCCCATCAGCCTCAAAAGCCATATAGGGTCATTTCCTTTTCTTCATGGGGATTTGATGAGAAGCTGCTTTGAGGTTGATAGTGGAGTACACTTTGTATTGCGATATCTGATTAATCATTTAATTGATGTGCGGCAAGGGGTAGGAATCTAGGTTAGTGTAACGGTCGATTGTCTGGCTGCAGTCAATAGCCAGTCATCTCATAGTGTGATTTTTCACGACTACCACTTGGGCCCGCCACAGACTCTTACTGGGTTCAATTACTCCCTCTTTAAGCAGTCTCTGGGTCTCCGCTTTGATAAACTCACAATCCTCTTTGCTGTAAGAACAGCTCATAGTGGCAATCGGCTGACACTCAGGGGATAAATCATTGAAAAGGGAAGAAGCTTTGATCTTTAATGCAGACAGACTGCAGTAACTAGCGCGGGGAAAGGTAAGTGTGGGTAGTGGCCCACCAAAATTTAACACTACACTGTTCATCTGAGATTGAATATCTAACCCTAGTAATACAGGGGTGTAGTGCTCCTGCGTCATTAAGAGCCAATCATCAGCCAGGCAATATCCCTGCAAATTTAAAGTAACCTTTAACTGTCCCGTACAGTTTTTGTAAATTCACTACAAGCCATCGATATCTTTCGGTTCGCTGGATATCTCCACAAATTTAAGGCTCTGGCAACTTTCTTGTGGATGTAGCTGTCGGTATTCCCCGAGTCTATTAGGCAATCAAGCGTCTCACCATTCACCTCCCCCTTCATGGTCGACCGTTCCAGTCCGTAACATCCCCCAAGCTTTACAGTCAATTGAGCTATCACAGGGGCTCTCACCTCGCCATCACTTGAAGTCGATTCAGCCTGCTCGTCTGAAGATTCCCCCATTCACAGTTGTCTTCCATTCCTGCAGCTCCAGGACACATTTTCTTGGTGCTTCTTCTTCTTATCAGTGGGAGTACTTTTTGCCTTACAGACTTTAGCGAACTGGCCGAGTTTCCCACAATAGCTGCAGGTAGCAAATCGAGCTGGGCACTTCTGTCTGGGGTGCCAGCTCTTATCACAGAAGTAGCATTTTTCAGGGGTTCGCCCTTTTCTTTCCTTCAGGGTTCCAGCACTCCTGGATGTTTCCTTTTCGGTTTCGAGCATTTCACTGAACCGCATGGCACTTCTCAGTGTTTGGGCTAGAGTGACTGCCCGGTCGTAGATTAAGGGCTCTGTCTCCAGCAGCCTCTGTCGGATGTAACTCGAGTCAATTCCGTTGACAAAAGCATCCAGCTTCAAGGCATTGCGGTGTTGTTGCACATTGACTGCCCTGACATCACATTCGTTTGCCAGCGAGTCGAGGGCCAGTGTATAGGCAGCATCACTTTCCCCGGGTTTTCCTGCATCTAGTCAGCAACTGGGGTTGAGCAAGCACCACATTCCGTGGCGCTGCATAGTGAGCAGTCAAACATACCCGGGCTATAGCCAGAGTGGGAGCTCCTTGCGTTACGGTGAAAGGGACCTCACCCAGCAGAGAATTCAGGTGGCCCCACTGTATCGCCTCATCGACCACGTTGTTTCGAGCCATGTAGTAATCGAAACAAGCAATCCAGTGGTTGAAAATTTCTCTGGCCCTCGGGGGAGACTGGTCGATTGTCAGCTGCTCTGGCTTGAGGGCTGCATCCATTTCTGCTAATAAAATTGAAGTGCCAGTTGATGAAGTAGACAAAGACGATGTGGTCAAACAATAATCATGGCTTTTATTAGCAGAAACTCATGGTACAATAATGAAAGACAATAGGTGCATATACAGTTATATCCAAGGGGAGTGTCCTTAACAGTAGAGATAATGCACAGCCAATGTTAGTACAGCAAGGCTCGCCACAGAGGGGGGGAGACAGGCAGCTTGGCAGACATTCACCACAACAACTAGGTGCAGCTCTGCCCAAAACACCATAGGAGGGAGGTGATTGCACAGGAGAGCATTCAAATGAGATTCATCAGGACACTGTCTGGTTTGAAGTTCCCAGGCTTGGAGAGACAGGGTTGCTGGTCTTTAAGCGAACGGGCAAAGAAAGAACCTGATAGAAGTATCGAGAAATAGGAAAGACGTAGATAGGGTAGTTAGCAAGAAACTTGTCCCAGAATAGAGGTGTATAAAATCAGTCAGTGATTTAGGGGGATCTGCAGATCTACCAGATTCCAGAGGGTGATTGGAATCTGGAAATGCAAGGGGTAATGGAGGCAGAAACTCTTATAACGCTGAAGTGTCAAGATGAACACTTGAATCACCAAGGAGAAGCTACAGACCAAGTACTAGAAAATGGATATTAGATGGGTACTTACGCAGCGTACAAAAGTACACCAAGTTTAATAAGCAACAACAAAAGTCCACCAGCTCCCCATCCCTTCCTTCTCCTGTCAGCTACCTTTCTTAGCCCTCTCCCCTATTAAATCTTTACTTCTTTGAATCATAGAACAGTATAGCACAGAAACAGACCCTACAGCCATCTAGTCTGTGCTAAACTATTATTCTGCCTAGTCCCAATTACCTGCACCTAGATCATAGCCCCCCCATACCTCTCCCATCCATGTACCTATCCAAATGTTTCTTAAATGTCAAAATATAGCCTCCATTCACCACTTCAGCTGTCAGCTCGTTCCACATTTTCTGCGTGACGTTCTCCCTAATGTTCCCATTAAACATTTTACCTTTCATACTTAACATGACCTCTAGTTCTTGACTCACCTAACCTCAATGGATAAAGCTATTTGCATTTACTCTCCGTACCACTCATAATTTTGCATACCTTCATCAAATACCCCCTTTCTTCTATGATCCAGGGAATAAAGTCCTAATCTGTTTAACCTTTCCCTGTAACTCTGTCCCTCAAGTCCTAGCATCATCCTTGTACATCTTCTCTGCACTCTTCTGCCCTTCCACCTGTATCCACCTCTGATCTCTTCCCTGTTAGCCTGCACTTCTCCCCTTCCTACAGGAGTGCAGTGCTGCTGGAGCTCACAGGAGCTCTGCTCCAGGCACCTCCTCATCACCGTTTTTGTTAAGCTCCAGCACCTAAAAAATTAGCACTGCACCCCTGCCTTCCTCCCTCCACTCCTCCACTACATACTCTCCCCCAACCTTTTTATTCAGACATCAATCCACATTCGTGATGAAGGGCTCAGGCCTGAAATGTTGGTTGCCTTTTACTTCATATGGATGCTGTGTGATCTGCTGAGTTTCTCTAGCACTTTTGTGTATTGCACTAGACCCACCCCTCCCACCCCCGCCAGCATCTGGCACTTTTCTTGTTTACCTAGATAGGTACTTGATGCTTGGCCAAGAGGTGGTGAATGGAAGAGCTCAATTCCAAGCTATGTGTCTCTGAACAGGCAAATGACTGGATAGTCATCTTCCAAGAAACCCAGCTTTAATACAAACACTTTTTTTACATGCATAAATAATCTATTTCAATATCAACTTTACAACAATCATTGCTTTTAACCAAATTATATATATATATATTTTTTTTTGCTGACTTCTAGGATTTGATATGTGGCTCTTGGTGGCACCTTAAGGCTGGGTCCAATGTTGGCCTAATTCTGGACAATTGGAAACTTGAAATGTCCAGAAGGCTGTTCTATCTTCTGTTATCTACCCAAAAAGGTGAGAGACACCGAGGCCCGATAAACCCTTAAACCAGATCTCACCTACCTTGTGGTTCCCACGGAGATGCGTAGCGAGACACAAGTTGCACTTCACACAGTGGAAAAAATCATCTTCTGGTCCAATCCTGCAATGAAACATTAAAAAAATGTAAAATAACATGAACTGAGTTTAGAAATGTACACAAGAAACTGCAGTAGGAGGCCATCAAGCCTGCTTCACCATTCAATACGATCATGGGTGATCTGCCATGGATTCTGCTTCACCCACCTGCCTTTCCCCCATAACTCTTAATTCCCCGATGATGCAGGAATCTATCTAACTCTGTCTTAAATATAGTTAATGTGGTAGCCTCAACATTCCTTGGACAGTGAATTCCACACTCTATCGAGAAATCGGTTCTTCCTCATCTCCATCCTAAGTCTACTCCAAATCTTGAGGCTATTCCCCCTCATTCTAGACCAGTGATTTTTAACTTTTTCTTTCCACTCACATACCACTTTAAGTAATCCCTATGCCATAAATGCTCTGTGATTATTAAGGGATTGTTTAAGGTGGGATGTGAATAGAAAGGGAAGGTTGAGAATCACTGCTCTAGTCCCAATTGTTACTGAAATATTTTGCTTGAGAAAATTTTCATTGGCCCATTTCCTTTGGAGTTATGAAACCGTGCACATAACGAGTCAATGAGGTAAGATTAAAACAGTGATTTTCAACCTTTTAGGGTATACTTAAAGCGGTATGTGAGTGGAAAGAAAAAAGTTGAGAACCACTGTTCTAGACTTACCTACTAATGGAAATAACTTTCCTGTCTCCATCTTGTCAATCCCTTTCATAATTTTACATTTCTTCAAGAACCCCTTATTCTTCTGAACGCTATCATCTCCGGAATCCCCACACACTGCCTCCAAAGCTAATACAAGCTGTACCTCTTAAATACGGCAACATTGGGATCTGGCCAATGCCGACCACAGAAAATGCCAGAAAACAGAAATTGACCCCAAGGGAAACCCCTATGTAAACATATCAAAGCTAGAACAAAACTTAAAACAGGAAATAACTTATATGCAATGGTTACAGGATGCTTTGTCTTGCTTGAGTTTGGAGAAAATTAGATATAATGTTAAAGAGATCAAGGTTGAATTTGACAAGATATGGGCCCATTCATAGTCTATTATCATAATTTGATTACTTAGGCAGGGATGCTCTGGGGGTTTGCAATCCAATGTCCAAGAGCCGATACTCAATTCTTTACAAAATATTTTCTGGTGACCGTGCTTAGTGGGAGGGGTTAGATTAGTACAGGTTTTCTTTTTTCTTCTGCTCTTATTTTTGTTTTTTTCTACAACTAGAAGAGATTGGTCTATTTAGATAGTCACAATGTTTATCTCAATATTAGAATAAGAGGTGAAGTTCTTAAGGATTTTTCACTTTTTTCGAGAATTATATAAGACAATGTATATTTTATATATGACATATTCTGCATTATATAAAAGCTAATTAATTAATTAATATCCAAACAATATGTACATGTACTATTCCTCTTTATCAAATTGATAAAAGTATCTTAAAAAGAAAACAGGGTTAGTGTAGCGGTTAGCGCAATGCCTTTACAGTACCAGCGATCGGGACCAGAGTTTGAGTCCCGCACTGTCTGTAAGGAGCTTGTATTAACGGCAGCAGATTCAAACTTGCCAGACCATGGGAGTTGCTGGACCACAGAGCGCCAAATAAGAGGTACAACCTGTACATCTTTTCTTAAGAGACTAGAATTGTGCGTGGTTCTCCAGGTGTGGCCTCACCAGTACGCTGCACAGTTGCAGCAGAATCCCCTTGCTCTTAAATTCAATCCCTCTACTAATGAAGACCAACATCTCATTTGCCTTCTTGATTACCTATTGCACCTGCAAACCAACCTTTTGTGATTCATGCAAAACACTCCCAGCCCCTTGGAAAAACAGCATGCTGCAAGCTTTCATCATTTAACAATAATCTGATTTACTTTTTTTCTTCCAGTGGATGACCTGATGTTTACCAACATTGTATTCTATTATAGATTGAAAAGAGGGTTGGTGCGAGAACACAGCCTTGCTTCACGCCATTGTTAATGGAGAAGGGTTCAGAGAGCTCATTGCTGTATCTGACCCGACCTTGTTGGTTTTCGTGCAGTTGGATAATCATGTTGAGGAACTTTGGGGGACATCCGATGCGCTCTAGTATTTGCCAAAGCCCTTTCCTGCTCACGATGTCGAAGGCTTTGGTGAGGTCAACAAAGGTGATGTAGAGTCCTTTGTTTTGTTCTCTGCACTTTTCTTGGAGCTGTCTGAGGGCAAAGACCATGTCAGTAGTTCCTCTGCTTGCGCGAAAGCTGCACTGTGATTCTGGGAGAATATTCTCGGCGACACTAGGTATTATTCTATTTAGTAGAATCCTAGCGAAGATTTTGCCTGCAATGGAGAGCAACGTGATTCCCCTGTAGCTTGAGCAGTCTGATTTCTCGCCTTTGATTTGTACAGGGTGATGATGGTGGCATCACTCTTTTCAATCTTCTTCAGCATGATGCTGAACCAAGCCATGAAAGACCCCAACAATGAAGACGCTGTTTACATCCGGTACCGCACGGATGGCAGTCTCTTCAATCTGAGGCGCCTGCAAGCTCACACCAAGACACAAGAGAAACTTGTCCGTGAACTACTCTTTGCAGACGATGCCGCTTTAGTTGCCCATTCAGAGCCAGCTCTTCAGCGCTTGTCGTCCTGTTTTGCGGAAACTGCCAAAATGTTTGGCCTGGAAGTCAGCCTGAAGAAAACTGAGGTCCTCCATCAGCCAGCTCCCCACCATGACTACCAGCCCCCCCACATCTCCATCGGGCACACAAAACTCAAAACGGTCAACCAGTTTACCTATCTCGGCTGCACCATTTCATCAGATGCAAGGATCGACAATGAGATAGACAACAGACTCACCAAGGCAAATAGCACCTTTGGAAGACTACACAAAAGAGTCTGGAAAAACAACCAACTGAAAAACCTCACAAAGATAAGCATATACAGAGCCGTTGTCATACCCACACTCCTGTTCGGCTCCGAATCATGGGTCCTCTACCGGCATCACCTACGGCTCCTAGAACGTTTCCACCAGCGTTGTCTCCGCTCCATCCTCAACATCCATTGGAGCACTTACATCCCTAACGTCGAAGTACTCGAGATGGCGGAGGTCGACAGCATCGAGTCCACGCTGCTGAAGATCCAGCTGCGCTGGATGGGTCACGTCTCCAGAATGGAGGACCATCGCCTTCCCAAGATCGTGTTATATGGCAAGCTCTCCACTGGCCACCGTGACAGAGGTGCACCAAAGAAAAGGTACAAGGACTGCCTAAAGAAATCTCTTGGTGCCTGCCACATTGACCACCGCCAGTGGGCTGATATCGCCTCAAACCGTGCATCTTGACGCCTCACAGTTTGGCGGGCAGCAACCTCCTTTGAAGAAGACTGCAGAGCCCACCTCACTGACAAAAGGCAAAGGAGGAAAAACCCAACACCCAACCCCAACCAACCAATTTTCCCCTGCAGCCGCTGCAACCGTGTCTGCCTGTCCCGCATCGGACTTGTCAGCCACAAACGAGCCTGCAGCTGACGTGGACTTTTACCCCCTCCATAAATCTTCGTCCGCGAAGCCAAGCCAAAGATTCTATTGTAGCAGCTACAAGTTATACATAATCAAAACACACTCATTAGTTCTTCACTACAAAATGGAGATGGCCTTCTTTACTCTTCTCAGCCACTGCTACCCTTTCTTCATCGCATAAAACACTACCCAGCAAAACCCCCTGACCTTTTCATTGGGTCTCCGTCACACGGGTTATCACGACACTCAATTTCCTCCTCCTCCTGCGCCCTCTTCACATGCACGCGGTCTATCACAGTGTAACACCCCCCATTCCGACCCGCTACTACTCTCGTGCTTCACCCCGCAAATGTCACCAATGGCGATCAGCACTACTCCTGATGCAAGCAAAAACGAGAAAGCCCCACCTCTCAGCCCCCAAGCTATGTGATATGATTGATTGGATCTGTTGCACTACGTAACTGTCTGGAGGCCTGACATTCCGATCCTACTTCGTCTGGTACTGCAAGGTTAGCGGTGTATGCTCCCACTGTCAGAGGTGTGGCTATTCCTTCGACATTGGCAACGACAAAGAAAATGGACTGTCGATATATGCTGGCTTCATCCTGTCAATGGAGACCGTGTCAGCTTTCCCAGATCACAGAAGTTTTCAGGTGTTCATAATGTCTGTCGTAAACAGGCTGAAATGGTCTGCAAACAGCTTCATGTCAAAGGATCACATGCATGCAGTGTTGTAAATCATCCAAACATACACTGCGGGTGACGCATGTCACATAGATGTTGGTCTGAGCAACTGCATGTTTTCCCGAAGACGGTCAACACAATTTGATGTCCTCTGAGCTGGTTTCACAAACTCACCAGGCTGCACCAGGGTGGGGCTATATACCATTTCTGCCACTGAACATCCAACATCTGCTTTTACGGCAGTGTGCACATCAAAGAGGATCATGGGCAAATGCTCGCTCCACAGAGATGCATTAATTTCCAATTTCAGATTTATTGTCAGTGTACATACATGACATCATATACAACCCTGAGATTCTTTCATCTCCAGGCAAGGCAGAATTTCCATTTATTGGTAGCGCAAAATTAAACTGTACAGCACATACACATGTTAAAAAAAAGAGAACTGCAAACAGATAATGAATGTAAACAAACTGACTGTGCAATACAGAGAGAATTTTTTTTTTTTAAATCAATAAAGTGCACAAGTAAAAGTCCTTCAATGAATCCCCGAATGAGTTTGGTGTGGATCCTTGATGATTGGTGCTGCTCTCCGATGGCAGCATTCCCTGTAGATGTTCTTAATAGTGGGGAGGGTTTTGCCTGTGATGTCCTGGGCTCTGTCCACTACTTTTTGGAGGTCTTTACCCTCAGGGGTTTTGGTGTTGCCATACCAGATCATGATTCAGCCAGTCAGCACACTTTCCACCATACCTCTATAGAAATTTGACAGGATTTTTGGTGTCGTATAAAACCTGAGCATCACCACTCACTGTCAATGCTGCATTCAATTGGTGGTGGAAATGCTCAACGAAGCCTTTGGCCCACGGATGGTAGGACGTAGTCCAAATGCGGGTGGTATCCAAACGATCAGTGAGAGTTCAGAACAACACCAACTTGAAATTAGACCCTTGGTCCATCATAAACACCAATAGACAGAACCGAGCAATCCACAAAAGCCCAAGCAATAGTCTCCTCAGAGATATTAGTGACAGGAATGGCCTCCTGCCACTTGGTAGCCTGGTCCTTACATGTAAGCAGATAAGGGATCCTCTGGATGGCAGAAGTGAACTGACCAAGTCCGGGTGCACGTGATCAAAATGGGAATCTGGAATAGCAAAATCTCCAAACCTGGATTTCATGAGTCTGAAGACCTTAGAGCATTTGACACAGCAAGAAGGTCCTTGCCCATAATCCAACATTCTGCTTAATGTGAGGCCAGATAAAACATTCCACAATCAGGTTGATCAATGCTCTCCTACCTGGATGAGACAGGTTATGAAGAGCATCAAAAATCTCTTGCCACATTGCCGCAGGTACAAAAGGCCTAGGTTTCCCTATGGAAAAGTCACAAACTAGTGTTTCACCCAAGCCTTCCAGACTTGCATCTTTTAGGTGGAGACCAGTGTTGATCCGGCAGTACCGGATGAGATTGGGATCAGTGTGTTGTGCATGAGCCATGACAGTGTAATCGATGGTAAGGCCTCTGTCGCACCTGGATAAGGTGTCAACCACGATGCTCGCCATCCCTTGGATGTGCCATATGTTCAAGGAAAATTGTAAGACGAGTTCAAGTGCCGAATTTCCTGTGGTGAGAAATGTGCACTTGTAAGTGTGGAATGCGTAAGAGACTACTGTCTGTATAAATGGTCAAATGGCAACCTTCCATCCAAAAATGGAAATGCTTCACTGCGAGACAGATGGTTAGAAATTCTTTCCCGAACATACTATACTGTATTTTGCCAGAGCCAACAACAGCTTGGCTGAAAAGAACATCAGAGGTTCAAACTTCCCACTAACTCTTTGTTCTAACAATGCTCCCATGGCACTGACGGATGTATCTGTGATAAGAGAGCAAGGTGTTCGGCTTCTGATATACAAGTATTACGGCATTCGCAAGTGCAATGTTGATAGCACGAATGGCATCATCGCCCAAACACAATGGATTTTTAAGAAACTGACATCAGATCTCTTAAATTGTTCGGTAAAGGATAAGAGAGACGCTGCTGCATTTGGCAGGAAGGTGATAGAAATTAATCATCCTTATAAAGCATCTCAACCTACCAAACACATCGGGTGTGGAAAATCTCGAATTTCTTGTACTATTGTTTCATCTGGCAAGATAGCATGCTTAGTAAATTTATGTCTCAAAAATATAAGTTCAGCAGCACCAAAATCGCATTTACAGTGCCAAATTCATCGAGTCTCTGGAACAGTGTTATAAGATGATGCTTGTGTTATTCTTCATCCACCAGAAGTAAATATATCTACCTCATCATACAGACCAATATCACTCCTGAATCCAGAGTATAAAATTCTAGCAAAGGCACTAGCCAACCGATTGGGTGAGAATTTACCAAAATTAATACATCCAGATCAAGTGGGATTTGTTTAAGGAAGACACTCTTTAAAGACTCTAGGTAGATTATTCAATATAATACATATGGCAAAACATAACTATTTCTTTAGAATGCTGAAAAGGCATTTGACTGACGAGAATGGTCTTTCTCATAAAAAATGTTGGAAAAATTTGGTATAGGCAGAAAAGTTATAAATTGGATAAAATCTCCATCATAAGCCACAAACTACAATAATAACTAATGTCATCTATTTTCCCTTGAGTAAATAGACAGGGGAGTCCCCCATCTCCAGCATTATTCATACTAGATATTGAGCCTCTGGCAGAGATTAGAAGAGATCTAGATATTAAGGGTTTCAAAGTTGGACAGGAAGAACATAAAATCAGTTTATTTGCTGATGATGTGCTATTATAGATGTTTGACCCATCTGAATGATTGATAAGATTACAAACAATATCAGAAAAATATGGAAGAGTATCAGGATATAAAATAAATATAGATAAAAGTGAGATAATGCCATTGAAAAACTTTGATTATGAAAGATACAAGAAAGGTAGTAGATTTAAATGGAAGAAGAATCAAATAGTTAGGAATAATGACAGATAATAATTTACAGAATTTATACAAGCTTAATTATACTTCTAAATTAGAAAAAGTAGAAAAAGATTTACAGAAATGGAAAGATCTGCCGATTACATTAATTGTAAATTGTATAAAAATTAATGCCAAGACTACAGTATCTCTTTCAATTGTTGCCTATTGTTCTAACTAAAAATTTCTTTAAATTATTACATAATTGTATAAGACAATTCCTATGGAATAACAAAGAATTGCACTGGGAAAGTTAACATGGGATTATAAATTGAGAGGACACAGACTCCTGGAATTTAAATACTATCTATCTGCACAAGCAAGAATTTTATCATCTTTCTTTGATTCAAATGGGTCTGAATTCAATAAGAGACTTTATTTATAAGTGGAATGTTATATCAATAACCAAAAAAAAGGACATCCTATATTAATACACATGATTAGAATACGACAAGAAATAAATGAACATACTACTGCCTATAAACCTGGGTAACAAAATATTGAATTCATGGTCTGACAAAGGAATAAGATATGTGGATAATTGTTATATGGAAGAATCTCATGTCTTTTGAACAATTAAGAAATAAGAATGGAGTAGCTAATGGGACATTCTTTTGCTTTCTCCAGTTATATCGTTCTTAAGAGAAAGATGGGGACCAAACTTGGCCCCACCTGAAATTAATGAGATGGAACAAACAATTTGGCTGGGGAACACACCTAAATTTTTATCTATAATGTACTTGGCTCTCCAAAATGAAAGGGCAAAACCAGGTTTACAGAGATTGAGAGAGAGATGGGAATCAGATTTAGGAGTTGCAATAATGGAAAGATGCTAGTCTGATTGCTGTTTGGATAGCATTAACGTCAATTATAAATGCAAGATACGGATTAGTACAATATAAATTTTCTACACCAATTATACCTCACACCACAGAAATTATATAAATCAAAATTGGAAATATCAGAGATGTGTTTTAGATGTGGAATAGAAATAGAAACATTTGTACATGCTGCGTGGTCATGTGTGAAGGTGAAACCTGTCTGGCAGGATATTATTGAAATACTAACAAGGATAACAGGGATGGCCTTATCTTTTGAAATTAGTAACAAACTAACTAAATTTCAAATTTTATTTGTTAAAATAGCTTTAAGCTGTGGCTAAAAAATGTTTTGTGATTACTTGGAAATCAGACTCCCTCTACAGATAGCATGATGGAAGACAGAGATGAACAGTTATATCCCTATAGAAAAAAAAACACATATAATCTAAAGAACATACATGACATATTTATAAAAATATGGGGATTGTATATGGATTATATCGAGCCCCAAATATAAATTTTTAAAAAGGTGTTACTATTATAAAAATGTGATCTCCCCAATGAAAACTTTTAACAAAACTATAAGCCATGATGGTATACAGAATTATACTGAGAAGGGGGTGGAGGGGGGGTGGGGGAAGGTGCTGTTGTGTAAGAAAAAGTTATACATATATATATATATATCTTGAAATTGGAAAAGTTTAATATGTATATTTATAGAAAAAACATTTTTTAAAACATACTCATTTTTCCATATGGATTCAATCTTCTTTATTCTTCTCAGCCACTGCATCCCATAAAACACCATCCCACCTAACCCTTGACCTTTTCATTGGCTCTCCACCACAGGGGTGATAGCGATGCTCTTAATCTCCTCCTCCTGCACCTCCTTCACATGCATGCAGAACATCAGAGGGTATGCACCCCCCCCACCCCGTTCTGCCCCACACATGCACGCTACTACTCCCGCATATTGTAATGAGGATGTGGAGAGTCTGCAGAGGGATATAGTTAAGCTGGATGAGTGGGCAAAGGTCTGGCAGATGGAGTACAATGTTAGTAAGTGTGAGGTTATCCACTTTGGCAAGAAAAATAAAAGAGCTGAATATTATTATTTTTTTTTCTTTGGCTTGGCTTCGCGAACGAAGATTTATGGAGGGGGTAAAAAGTCCACGTCAGCTGCAGGCTCGTTTGTGGCTGACAAGTCCGATGCGGGACAGGCAGACACGGTTGCAGCGGTTGCAGGGGAAAATTGGTTGGTTGGGGTTGGGTGTTGGGTTTTTCCTCCTTTGCCTTTTGTCAGTGAGGTGGGCTCTGCGGTCTTCTTCAAAGGAGGTTGCTGCCCGCCAAACTGTGAGGCGCCAAGATGCACGGTTTGAGGCGTTATCAGCCCACTGGCGGTGGTCAATGTGGCAGGCACCAAGAGATTTCTTTAGGCAGTCCTTGTACCTTTTCTTTGGTGCACCTCTGTCACGGTGGCCAGTGGAGAGCTCGCCATATAACACGATCTTGGGAAGGCGATGGTCCTCCATTCTGGAGACGTGACCCATCCAGCGCAGCTGGATCTTCAGCAGCGTGGACTCGATGCTGTCGACCTCTGCCATCTCGAGTACTTCGACGTTAGGGATGAAAGCGCTCCAATGGATGTTGAGGATGGAGCGGAGACAACGCTGGTGGAAGCGTTCTAGGAGCCGTAGGTGGTGCCGGTAGAGGACCCATGATTCGGAGCCGAACAGGAGTGTGGGTATGACAACGGCTCTGTATACGCTTATCTTTGTGAGGTTTTTCAGTTGGTTGTTTTTCCAGACTCTTTTGTGTAGTCTTCCAAAGGCGCTATTTGCCTTGGTGAGTCTGTTGTCTATCTCATTGTCGATCCTTGCATCTGATGAAATGGTGCAGCCGAGATAGGTAAACTGGTTGACCGTTTTGAGTTTTGTGTGCCCGATGGAGATGTGGGGGGGCTGGTAGTCATGGTGGGGAGCTGGCTGATGGAGGACCTCAGTTTTCTTCAGGCTGACTTCCAGGCCAAACATTTTGGCAGTTTCCGCAAAGCAGGACGTCAAGCGCTGGAGAGCTGGCTCTGAATGGGCAACTAAAGCGGCATCGTCTGCAAAGAGTAGTTCACGGACAAGTTTCTCTTGTGTCTTGGTGTGAGCTTGAAAGCGCCTCAGATTGAAGAGACTGCCATCCGTGCGGTACCGGATGTAAACAGCGTCTTCATTGTTGGGGTCTTTCATGGCTTGGTTCAGCATCATGCTGAAGAAGATTGAAAAGAGGGTTGGTGCGAGAACACAACCTTGCTTCACGCCATTGTTAATGGAGAAGGGTTCAGAGAGCTCATTGCTGTATCTGACCCGACCTTGTTGGTTTTCGTGCAGTTGGATAATCATGTTGAGGAACTTTGGGGGACATCCGATGCGCTCTAGTATTTGCCAAAGCCCTTTCCTGCTCACGGTGTCGAAGGCTTTGGTGAGGTCAACAAAGGTGATGTAGAGTCCTTTGTTTTGTTCTCTGCACTTTTCTTGGAGCTGTCTGAGGGCAAAGACCATGTCAGTAGTTCCTCTGTTTGCGCGAAAGCCGCACTGTGATTCTGGGAGAATATTCTCGGCGACACTAGGTATTATTCTATTTAGTAGAATCCTAGCGAAGATTTTGCCTGCAATGGAGAGCAACGTGATTCCCCTGTAGTTTGAGCAGTCTGATTTCTCGCCTTTGTTTTTGTACAGGGTGATGATGGTGGCATCATGAAGATCCTGAGGCAGTTTTCCTTGGTCCCAACAAAGCTTGAAAAACTCATGCAGTTTGGCATGCAGAGTTTTGCCGCCAGCCTTCCAGACCTCTGGGGGGATTCCATCCATACCTGCTGCTTTGCCACTTTTCAGTTGTTCGATTGCCTTATATGTCTCATCCAGGGTGAGAACCTCATCCAGCTCTAGCCTTAGGGGCTGTTGAGGGAGCTGGAGCAGGGTGGAATTTTGGACTGAGCGGTTGGCACTGAAAAGAGATTGGAAGTGTTCTGACCATCGGTTGAGGATGGAGATCTTGTCGCTGAGGAGGACTTTGCCGTCTGAGCTGCGCAGCGGGCTTTGGACTTGGGGTGAGGGGCCGTACACAGCCTTTAGAGCCTCATAGAAACCCCTGAAGTCGCCAATGTCCGCGCTGAGCTGGGTTCGTTTGGCAAGGCTAGTCCACCACTCATTTTGGATCTCATGGAGTTTGCGCTGAAGATGGCTGCATGCGCGACGGAAGGCTTGTTTCTTTTCTGGACAGGACGGCTTTGTAAGGTGAGCCTGGTGGGCAGCTCGCTTCTTTGCCAGCAGCTCCTGGATTTCCTGGCTGTTTTCGTCAAACCAGTCCTTGTTTTTCCTGGAGGAGAAGCCCAGTACCTCTTCAGTGGATTGCAGTATGGTAGTCTTCAACTGATCCCAGAGGGTTTCAGGGGACGGGTCCGTGAGGCGGGTTGCATCGTCGAGCTTTGCTTTGAGGTTTGCCTGGAAGTTTACTCTCGCTTCGTCTGACTGCAGGTTTCCAACATTGAACCTCTTTCTGGGGGCTTTATTGTTCCTGGGCTTTGGCTTGAAGTGAAGGTTGAGCTTGCAACGAACCAGCCGGTGGTCAGTGTGGCATTCCGCGCTAGGCATGACCCTGGTGTGGAGCACATCTCGTTTGTCACTTTCTCGCACCAGGATGTAGTCCAGGAGGTGCCAGTGTTTGGATCGGGGATGCATCCAGGTGGTCTTAAGGCTGTCCCTCTGCTGAAAAAGGGTGTTTGTAATGACAAGCCGCTGTCCTGCGCAGAGCTCCAACAGGAGGCGCCCATTGTCGTTGCACTTGCCGACGCCATGCTTGCCCAGGATTCCTGGCCAGGTTTCTGAGTCTTTGCCGACACGAGCGTTGAAGTCGCCCAGGATGACAACCTTGTCGGCTGTAGGGGTGCGTTGGATGAGGTTGCGCAGGTCGGTGTAGAACTTGTCCTTTTCTGCTGGTTCCGCCTGGAGGGTTGGAGCATAGACACTGATGAGGGTGATGTGACGCTTGTTTTGAAGGGGGAGTCGCATGGACATGATTCGGTCTGAGAGGCCTGTTGGAAGGTTTTCGAGTTTGGAGGCAATGAAGCTCTTGACCATGAAGCCTACACCAGATAGGCGTCGTTCATCCGAAGGCTTGCCAGACCAGTAGAGTGTGTAGCCCGCGCCGCATTCTTGGAGGCTCCCTACATCTGCCAGGCGGACTTCACTGAGAGCGGCTATGTCGATGTCAAGTCTGAGGAGTTCATGTGCAATGAGGGCAGACCGACGTTCAGGTCGGTGGCTGTCAGCCTTGTCTCGCATGGTTCTGATGTTCCAGCATGCTAGCTTGAGTTTGTGAGCATCTTTTGAGGGGGAGGACGTGGAGGGGGAGGACGTGGAGGGGGAGGACGTGGAGGGGGAGGACGTGGAGGGGGAGGACGTGGAGGGGGAGGACGTGGAGGGGGAGGACGTGGAGGGGGAGGACGTGGAGGGGGAGGACGTGGAGGGGGAGGACGTGGAGGGGGAGGACGTGGAGGGGGAGGACGTGGAGGGGGAGGACGTGGAGGGGGAGGACGTGGAGGGGGAGGACGTGGAGGGGGAGGACGTGGAGGGGGAGGACGTGGAGGGGGAGGACGTGGAGGGGGAGGACGTGGAGGGGGAGGACGTGGAGGGGGAGGACGTGGAGGGGGAGGACGTGGAGGGGGAGGACGTGGAGGGGGAGGACGTGGAGGGGGAGGACGTGGAGGGGGAGGACGTGGAGGGGGAGGACGTGGAGGGGGAGGACGTGGAGGGGGAGGACGTGGAGGGGGAGGACGTGGAGGGGGAGGACGTGGAGGGGGAGGACGTGGAGGGGGAGGACGTGGAGGGGGAGGACGTGGAGGGGGAGGACGTGGAGGGGGAGGACGTGGAGGGGGAGGACGTGGAGGGGGAGGACGTGGAGGGGGAGGACGTGGAGGGGGAGGACGTGGAGGGGGAGGACGTGGAGGGGGAGGACGTGGAGGGGGAGGACGTGGAGGGGGAGGACGTGGAGGGGGAGGACGTGGAGGGGGAGGACGTGGAGGGGGAGGACGTGGAGGGGGAGGACGTGGAGGGGGAGGACGTGGAGGGGGAGGACGTGGAGGGGGAGGACGTGGAGGGGGAGGACGTGGAGGGGGAGGACGTGGAGGGGGAGGACGTGGAGGGGGAGGACGTGGAGGGGGAGGACGTGGAGGGGGAGGACGTGGAGGGGGAGGACGTGGAGGGGGAGGACGTGGAGGGGGAGGACGTGGAGGGGGAGGACGTGGAGGGGGAGGACGTGGAGGGGGAGGACGTGGAGGGGGAGGACGTGGAGGGGGAGGACGTGGAGGGGGAGGACGTGGAGGGGGAGGACGTGGAGGGGGAGGACGTGGAGGGGGAGGACGTGGAGGGGGAGGACGTGGAGGGGGAGGACGTGGAGGGGGAGGACGTGGAGGGGGAGGACGTGGAGGGGGAGGACGTGGAGGGGGAGGACGTGGAGGGGGAGGACGTGGAGGGGGAGGACGTGGAGGGGGAGGACGTGGAGGGGGAGGACGTGGAGGGGGAGGACGTGGAGGGGGAGGACGTGGAGGGGGAGGACGTGGAGGGGGAGGACGTGGAGGGGGAGGACGTGGAGGGGGAGGACGTGGAGGGGGAGGACGTGGAGGGGGAGGACGTGGAGGGGGAGGACGTGGAGGGGGAGGACGTGGAGGGGGAGGACGTGGAGGGGGAGGACGTGGAGGGGGAGGACGTGGAGGGGGAGGACGTGGAGGGGGAGGACGTGGAGGGGGAGGACGTGGAGGGGGAGGACGTGGAGGGGGAGGACGTGGAGGGGGAGGACGTGGAGGGGGAGGACGTGGAGGGGGAGGACGTGGAGGGGGAGGACGTGGAGGGGGAGGACGTGGAGGGGGAGGACGTGGAGGGGGAGGACGTGGAGGGGGAGGACGTGGAGGGGGAGGACGTGGAGGGGGAGGACGTGGAGGGGGAGGACGTGGAGGGGGAGGACGTGGAGGGGGAGGACGTGGAGGGGGAGGACGTGGAGGGGGAGGACGTGGAGGGGGAGGACGTGGAGGGGGAGGACGTGGAGGGGGAGGACGTGGAGGGGGAGGACGTGGAGGGGGAGGACGTGGAGGGGGAGGACGTGGAGGGGGAGGACGTGGAGGGGGAGGACGTGGAGGGGGAGGACGTGGAGGGGGAGGACGTGGAGGGGGAGGACGTGGAGGGGGAGGACGTGGAGGGGGAGGACGTGGAGGGGGAGGACGTGGAGGGGGAGGACGTGGAGGGGGAGGACGTGGAGGGGGAGGACGTGGAGGGGGAGGACGTGGAGGGGGAGGACGTGGAGGGGGAGGACGTGGAGGGGGAGGACGTGGAGGGGGAGGACGTGGAGGGGGAGGACGTGGAGGGGGAGGACGTGGAGGGGGAGGACGTGGAGGGGGAGGACGTGGAGGGGGAGGACGTGGAGGGGGAGGACGTGGAGGGGGAGGACGTGGAGGGGGAGGACGTGGAGGGGGAGGACGTGGAGGGGGAGGACGTGGAGGGGGAGGACGTGGAGGGGGAGGACGTGGAGGGGGAGGACGTGGAGGGGGAGGACGTGGAGGGGGAGGACGTGGAGGGGGAGGACGTGGAGGGGGAGGACGTGGAGGGGGAGGACGTGGAGGGGGAGGACGTGGAGGGGGAGGACGTGGAGGGGGAGGACGTGGAGGGGGAGGACGTGGAGGGGGAGGACGTGGAGGGGGAGGACGTGGAGGGGGAGGACGTGGAGGGGGAGGACGTGGAGGGGGAGGACGTGGAGGGGGAGGACGTGGAGGGGGAGGACGTGGAGGGGGAGGACGTGGAGGGGGAGGACGTGGAGGGGGAGGACGTGGAGGGGGAGGACGTGGAGGGGGAGGACGTGGAGGGGGAGGACGTGGAGGGGGAGGACGTGGAGGGGGAGGACGTGGAGGGGGAGGACGTGGAGGGGGAGGACGTGGAGGGGGAGGACGTGGAGGGGGAGGACGTGGAGGGGGAGGACGTGGAGGGGGTGGACGTGGAGGGGGAGGACGTGGAGGGGGAGGACGTGGACCTGTCCTCGGGCCTGCGCAAAGGAGCTTTTAGGTTGAGTGCAGTGCGCACCACGTCCCAGCTTGCTTGGCCACGGCACACGAACCATGGGTGAATATTATTTAAAGGGTGAAAAACTACAGCATGCTGTTGTGCAGAGAGACTTGGGAGTGCTTGTGCATGAATCGCAAAAAGTTAGGTTGCAGGTGCAGCAGGTTATTAAGAAGGCAAATGGAATGTTGGCCTTCATCGCTAGAGGAATTGAATTCAGGAGTAGGGAGGTAATGTTGCAATTGTATAAGGTACTGGTGAGACCGCACCTGGAGTACTGTGTCCAGTTCTGGTCTCCATATTTGAGGAAGGATATACTGGCTTTGGAGACGGTCCAGAGGAGGTTTACTAGGTTGATCCCTGGGATGAAGGGGTTGACTTATAATGAAAGATTAAATCGTCTAGGCTTGTATTCGCTCGAGTTCAGAAGAATGAGAGGAGATCTTATAGAAACATATAGGATTATAAAGGGTATGGATAGGATAGATGTAGGAAGGTTTTTTGAGCTGGCCAGGGAAACTAAAACGAGAGGACACAGTTTCAAGATTCGGGGGAGTAGATTTATGACAGAGATGAGGAAAAATAGTTTTTCCCAGAGAGTAGTGAATGTTTGGAATTCTCTATCCAGGGAAGTGGTTGAGGCTGCTTCATTAAACATATTTAAAATTTGGTTAGATAAATTTTTACATGATAGAGGAATTAGGGGATATGGGGAGAAGGCAGGTAGGTGAAGTTATGTCATACCAATCTTCTAGCCATGATAATACATGACCCTAAATTCATGCATCTGTATCTTATGATTTTATTGAATGGCGGAGCAGGCTCGATGGGCCATTTTTGGCCTACTCCTGTTCCTACTTCCTATGTTCCTACATTGCTCTGGATATGTCACTAGTGGCAACCGGCACTCTTCCAAAACACGCAAGTACGCAATCGCAACACCATCCATCCAATAGACCCTTGCCCACTCACTTAATCTATTTATATCTCTCTAACCCTCTGCATCATTTGCTTTTCCACTCAATTTAGTGTTATCAGGAAACTTAGATACACTATATTCAATCCTCTCCTCCAAATCAATGCCCTATAATCTCAACAGTTGAGGGCCCAGCACTTCTCATCGCTGATTGCCAACCAGAGGAGCACACATTTATCCCAACTCTGCACTTTTCATTGGTTAACCAATCTTCTAGCCATGATAATACATGACCCTAAATTCATGCATCTGTATCTTATACAGATCTTTTATGCAGCACCTTATCAAATCCAGAATTTCAAGGAGAAAATATCCACCTGTTCCCCTATATAAATTGTGCTCATTATATCCTCAAATAACTTCAGAACACTTGTCAAACATGACCTGCCCCTTATATGCTTCATATTCCTGATAGAACCATCTCTATCCAAATGTCTCTCTATTTCATCCTTAATTATAGCCTTATACATTTCCCCAACCAGACATTAAGCTAACTGGCCTACAGTTACCTACCTTTTGCCTATGTCTTTTTTTAAATAGTGGTTTCTACCCAGAGTCCAGAGAATTTTGGTAAATTATCGCAAACACACACATAATGCACGTTATCTGCAATCTCCGAAAGCTTAAATGTGTCATTTATCACTTCTTTGTCCTAATCATTTAACATTCCCTGAAATAAAAATATCAATACAAGGCCATTCAGCCCATTGTGTCTTTGTTAGCTCCCTAGAATAATTCTTCAATTAGACCTTCCTTTCTCCAATTCCCCACAGCCCTGTACGCTTTTTTTCCTTTCCCCCAATCTCCTTGTGAAAGCCAGTACTTTTCCTTAAACCTTCCAAGGTTTTAATTATCTCCTTTATGTGGCTCAGTACCCAAAATTTTCTCTTGAGAACCTTGTAATACTTTACAACATAAATGTTTGTGTTTATATAATCCTTTTCTTTGCACCTCCCCTTTAGGCCATTCTTTCTGGAGTATAAACAATAAGAATTTCAGCTCCCTTCTGAAGAAGTTTTAATAAGTAAACGATTCTAAAATAGACTGCACTACCAAATACTTCTCAATGCATTTTCTACTCCCAACTCTCATTTAAACAGCATCAAATTGATATTACTTCAATGAGCATGCTTTTATGTAAGGGTGAAATAAGCATTACAAAGGACCTCATTTCTCACCTGCATATGCCGCATGATAGGCAGTGGTACTGTTTCTTGTCCACGTCAAACAGATGACACGTGTCACAGTAATATTCCCCAAACACAGTTTTACAGCTTTCACAGCTCTTTTGAACCTGAAGTTCAAAATGTGTTGATGTTCAGATTATTTGACTTTCACAACAGACTGACAAGCAACAATATGACAAAGTTCACATTGTAGTTTATTTGCTACAAAAATGAAAATGTTGCAGATTGTAAAAAATAAACATTTTGTCCTTTGTTTCTTTTGTAAAATTAAACTAATTTCCAATTTGTTTCTATTAAGGAGGGCACCATAGGAAAAAATTGTGCCTACTTCACTACATGGCTAATCCTGCATCTCAAATTCATTTATTCAATCAAGCCCCAATTGACTTCATGTTCACAAATCTATTGGTCGCTTGATTACAGTTAACTGACCTCCTGCGAGATTTACACGATTCTCTGTTGTTCACATTTCACTCTCAAATCCTGATTTTTAAATTGCGCCTATCGACTTTTGCCGTTATATCAACCGACCATAATTCCAGTCTGTAATAGTTCTTCAACAGATTGTGTTTCTGATTAGTCATACTAATATAGATATGTTTTGGGGAGATAAATTGGGAAAGGTTTGTTAGAGTAGATTACATACAAACACTTTAAAACAGATCTTATTTGAAATACTGGAGCACTGCCCCATGCTAGATATATCGGGGCCTCAGAACCTTTGCAAGAGCTTTGGAAAGTGCCCAAGAGACTTCATTAATGGATTGCTGTTTACAAAAAGGCAACAGATGAAAGTTTGTCGGAGCTGCCTTCTGTCTGGAAGAGAACTTGTTCTAAGAGGGTCATGTGGTTTTGCAAGCAGAGAGAGTCAAACAGGTTTTCTCTCAGAGAGAAAAAGTGAGAGAGAGACACACACCCACAGATCACTTCTACAGTGTCACAGCCAGCAACAGCAACTGGGACTGGAACAGGACAAGCTTGTGGAAAACCCCATTTAGAAGACGGGTTGTAAGTGCTTATATCAGCCTGGTCAAAGCCCTTGTGGTTCATGCAAGAGGAGAGGATTGGCTGTCTAATGTTTAACTTGGAATAATTTAAACAAAAAGGAACTCTGTGGTGACCTGAAAGAAAGAGGTTATCATCTGGAAAAGCCTTAAGGGGGCAAGTTCCATCAGCAAGACACTGGAGTGGCTGATTAAAAGGAATCAGTTGTGGATGTCCTGGAACAACAAATCTCTCTCTAAACCGACAAGAACCTTCCTGAGCAGTAACCATTTACTTTTAAGCACCAAGGCCTGGTGAACTTTATAAATGTTATTTTCTGTGCACAGTCTAAAAATTACCTGCATCCAGTGAACTTGGAGGAGTGAGAAATGAGATTGGACTGTGAACCAAAGAACTTTTCTGAACTTACACACACATTATATACATGTGTGCTTAGATTTAGAAGGGGGTTAAGTTGGGTTAGTCACCCTGGTCAGAGGCGTTATCTGTAAACTTGGGAGAGAGGGGGTTAATTATCTACAATGTTATTGTTCGTCTATTGGGTGGCTCCGTGGAGGGTGAGAAACCTGCAGATGCAGTGACAGTTAAATGTTTTCAAAGAATATGTCTGAAAATAAAGTGAATTGCTTAAGATTTATATATTCATGCAAGTGAAGTTTGTTCATTGTAAGTATATTATTTTTGTCTTTTAAATTGTTTATTCTTAATGCAGGTATATTAAGCAGCGTAAGGGAAAGTCTCAAGCAACTGGAAAACACACTTATCTGGCTTCTATCAATTCCCCATAGGTGCCAAATACCGAAGGTTTTACTATACTGAGAAAAGCCAGCACTAGTGACTGTACAGCCTCTTCCTATTAATAATGACATTATTGACCAAAGGGCTGAGAATTCAATGATCTTATACCTATAATGACACTGCAGGTAGACATTTGTTGCATATGCTGAGGAATAATTTCATTGGTTCTCTGCTCCTTAGTTTCCTGTACCCTTGTCCTCTCTCATACATGCCATCAACACACCTTTAATTGCCTTTGCAAATAAGGGTAATATAGTGGTCAATTCATCTACTAACCATTTTTGGGATGTGGAGCACCTGGAAAAGGCACATGCAGTCAAGCAGCAAAACTCTACAGACAGCACCCAAGGTCAGGACTGAACTTAAGTCTCTGTGGCTACAGACAGGAGCATTAGTTGCTGCTTGCCTATGCCAAATTGCAAGCAACAACCAATTGAAAATGATATTACTGTACAATTAACTCGGTTTTCTTATTACTGAGTAGTTATCTACCTTCTGAACTGTTTCACACTTTGCACACTGAACTTGAGTGACCTTAAAACGATCCAGTTGATGATTTTCCGCATCGTCATGACACAGGCGACAAATGTAAAACTTGCCACAGCATGGTGCCTGAAAGATCAAAGAGTAAATTTTAGAAATTGTGTTTGCAAACTCAATGCATTCTGTATTCAAGAGGACCTTTACTTGTTACAGAAACTGGAAAGACTGATGGTTGAACTCTGGCAAAGGGTTCTCAACCTTAGGTGCAAGGTCCAGTATAATTTCCACTGGGACTGCTTGATGGCTTCAAACATTTTGGGTTTTATTTCTCATTTCTAAAATCTGCAGCTTTTTTGATCTTCCACATCCAACACATTTCCACTTCACCCTGCCTCCTGCCAGTCAGAACAAATGGAGTTCTCTTGCTTCACCCCATTCAACACATTTTTATACCTGCCAACTATGATATGATACCATTTGGGGCTACATATCCCACCTCCCCACCCCTTTTTGCAGGGACTTCTCCGTGACCTCCCAGTCCAAGCACATCCTCAGCTATCCTTGTACCTGACAAGGAACTTCCCACTGTAATCGTCATGACATTTCCCCCTTACCTCCATCTTGGACCATAAACAGACTCCCAGATGAGATAACTTTACATCATCCAACCTAATCTACCACCTGTGTCAAACAGCGTAGCCTCCTCTAAGATGATGATGCCAAACAGAGATTTGATTTCCTCCCACAGGGGCCAGCTGGAACTCCAGCCATTTTAATTTTGTTCACCAATCTGACACAGAATGAGGGAGAGAGCCAGGAGCGGGTGAAAGGAGAGGGTTGTTCCTCATTGCGAACTGCGAGAGTGATATTTAAAATGAGAAGAGAACCATTTTTTAAAAAAAATTATTTATTGATCATGATAAATCATACAATAAAAATCTTTCTTTCTTTGGCTTGGCTTCGCGGACGAAGATTTATGGAGGGGTATGTCCACGTCTGCTGCAGGCTCGTTGGTGACTGACAAGTCCGATGCGGGACAGGCAGGCACGGTTGTAGCGGTTGCAAGGGAAAATTGGTTGGTTGGGGTGGGTGTTGGGTTTTTCCTCCTTTGTCTTTTGTCAGTGAGGTGGGCTCTGCGGTCTTCTTCAAAGGAGGTTGCTGCCCGCTGAACTGTGAGGCGCCAAGATGCAAGGTTGGAGGCGATATCAGCCCATTGGCGGTGGTCAATGCGGCAGGTACCAAGAGATTTCTTTAAGCAGTCCTTGCACCTCTTTTTTGGTGCACCTCTGTCTCGGTGGCCAGTGGAGAGCTCGCCATAGAACACGATCTTGGGAAGGCGATGGTCCTCCATTCTGGAGCAACACCATCAATGGGAAGAAAATTAATAATTCAACCCCATACATTCCAAATACATGCTCCAAGTTTTAACAAATAAAAGAATAATTATTACATAAATTATATGCTATCTTTTCCAATGGAATACAAGATTTCATTCCTAAATTCCATTGCTGAATGCTCAAATTAGTCTCATTCTTCCAAGTAATTGCCAAAAATTTTCTAACCACAGCTAAGGCCAATCTCAAAAAAGCTATTTGAAATTTATTTAATTTTAACTCCAAACTCAATTTCTTAATATAACCCAATAAAAAATACTAAAGTATCAAGTGAAATTTTCAATTTAAAAATAGCTTCTAAGAGTTCCTTAAATCTACCCCAAAAAGGTTTCACCATCTCACATAACCAAGTAAAATGTAAAAATGAACCAACTTCTTTATAACATCTAAAACATAAATCTGAAGAAATAAATGTCTATTACCTTAAATTTTCCGGAGTTAAATATAATTGATGAAGAAAATTATAATGAACCAATCTGTACCTTACATTTACAATTTTAGCCATACTATCCTCCCATAGATTCATCCAATCACCCTGAGAGATAGATATGGACAGATCTTTTTCCCATTTTAATTTAGATTTATAAACATCTGACTTAAGCATTTTATTCTGCAATAAAGCATACATCTCAGATATAAATCATTTCTTGCCACCATCAGTAAGTAAAATTTGATATTGAAACCTGCTGGGGAACCCAAAATTATCCAACAATTTGATAATAAGAAAAAAAGAGTATTCGAAGATATTTCATATTTCTCTTTCATTCTTTGGAATTAAATAAAATATTCTGCTTCATAACAATCTTCCACTAATTTAATAACTTTCTGATCCCACAACTTCAAAACTTGATTATTAGGTGTAAAAAGAAAAAGCTTATTTTGAAACATAGGAGTTTTACTCAAAATTTTACTTTGAGTACCTATAATTTCATTTTTTTTATTCTATAATTCCATTAAATGTTTAAACACATGCAAATTATAATTGCTTAATAACTGAGAATTCCATCTATAAATAAACTGATCCACCTTCTTCTCGCCAATCTGTGATAATTCAATATTAGCCCATTCACAGGTTTATCCACTTCAAACATCCTATTAATAAATTTCAACTGTACTGATTCATAATAATTCTGAAAATTAGGAAGTTGTAAACCTCCTAATGCATATTTCCAAGTTAATTTCTGTAATAACACTCTGACCATTTTATCTTTCCACAAAAACCTCCTCACCAAAGCATTCAAATCTTTTAAAAATTTTTGAGGAATCTTGCAAGGAATAGATTGAAAAAGATATTGAATTTGAGGAAAGATATTTATTTTAATACAATTAATATGTCCTATTAATGTTAAAGGTAAATCTTTCCACCGATTCAAATTATATTTAATTTTAGACAATAAAGTTAGATAATTTAGTTCATATAAATGATTATAATTACTATCTATCTTAATCTTAATACTTAATCTGATGACTCAAATTTAACAATATCCCTGCAAAGACCATTTTAGCTAAAGGCATAATTTCACTATTTTCCCAGTTAATTTTATATCCTGATACTTCACTGTACTTCTCCAATCTATCATGCAGACTCCCCAAAGATTTCAAAGGTTGTGTTAAATATATCAAAATGTCAATTGCAAACAAATTTATTTATATTCATCAGCTTTCACTTTAATACCTTTAATATTACTATCTTGTCTAATCATCTGAGCCAAAGGTTCAATAACCAATGCAAATAGAGCTGGTGACAAAGGGCAGTCTTGCCTAGTTGATCTAGATAACATAAAAGGTGAAGATACCTGTCAATTTGTCACAACTCTAGCAGTAGGTCTTCTATATAAAGCCTTAATCTAACCAATAAAAAAAGCCCCAAAATTAAATTTCTCCAAAACTTTAAATAAAAAAACTCCATTCGACTCTATCAAAAGGCTTCTCTGCATTGAGAGAAATTACCATTGATTGGTCAGATTGCTCCCAAGAATCATTAATTAAAGAAACCAACTTAACAATATTGTCTGCTGAATAACATTTTTAATAAAACCTACTTGATCTACATGAATTAAATCTGGTAAATATTTAGCTAATCTATTAACTAGAACCTTGGCAACAATTTTATAGTCTACATTCAATAAAGAAATAGGTCAATAAGACCCTGCTTTTAATGAGCCCCTATCCTTAAGAATAACTGTAATAATTGCTTTAGAAAAAGAATCCAGAAAAGAACAAATCTCTATCACCTGCTTCAATACATCCATCAATAAAGGAATTAATAAGTCCTGAAATTCTTTATAAAATTCGGAAGTAAACCATCATCTCCTGGAGACTTCCCACTAGGCATAGATCGCAGTGTATCCATCACTTCTTTCACAGTAAAGGACGCATCTAAATCCTTGATATCTTTATCCCTTCAAAGAAGGTAAAACTAAATCAGACAAAAAATTATCAATTTTAGCTTCATCTTCCAACACTCAGAAGTATAAAATTTTTCATAAAATTTACAAAACTCATCAATTTCCTGGTTTATATGTAATCGGTGAATCATATCTAATAGCGTTTATTGTTCTAGAAGCTTGCTCCATTTTTAACTGCCAAGCTAAGCTCTCACACAACCCATAATATTGCTGTTTAGTTCTCTGTAATAATTTCTCAAATTTATGTTTGTAACAAATTATGCTGTAATTTCATATTAACTAAGCGTGTTCTCTTAATTTCTGAGAGAAAATTAAAAAGCACTGGGAAAGGTCCATTCCTGTTTGTTTCTTGTCAGAAATTGCAAGAGTGGGACTTGGAAGGGGAAGAGGACAGTTTAAAAAGCCAATAAAGGCAAGAAGAGCTTAAATGAAGCAACTATGAGTTGAAGTGAGAGAGCATGGGAACAGGCTTGTTTAAATTAGTGAGAAGTTGAAGCAGAATTGCCATCGTGTGAGTTGGCCTGAATTGGAGTGGGGAGTTGAGGCTTTGGCCAGAAGAGGCTGAGGCCAAAGAAGTACTATATATAGTCATCAATACCATTTAATAGTCAACCTCCCCTTTTTTTGGCCCAAAAATTGCATGTTTTCAAATAAATTGACCCTTTTTTTGTCTCTGACTACCCTCCCGTCCAAGCACCCAATGCCCCAGATGTGGACTCACCACCCAGTCCCAGCCATACGAGCTCCCAGCGCCCCAAATACAGACTCACCACCCAGTCCCAGCCATCCAAGCTCCCATTGCCTTGAAAGACACAGGTACTTACTGCAGACAAAGTTTGACCCATGTAAAAGTCAACCCCCCCCCCCCAAATTTGACCAAAAAAAATTGACAGCTACATGAGTATACGTATACATTAGGTAAGAAAGGTCTATTTTTCCTTTCATATTGCTGATTTGGTCTTGGTTACCTGTAGTAACATGCAGGAGTGATGGCAGATTAATACTCAGAATCAGAATTTATTGTCATGAACATCTCTCGAAATTCATTAATTGCAGCAGCATTACTGTGCAAATTTTGATAAATTTCAAAACAAGAAAATAAGAGAAAGTAAGGTAGTGTCTGTAGTTCATTATCCATTCAGAAATCTGATGGCAGAGGAGAAGGAGCCGTCCTTGTGCTGCTGGGTCCTTTTCTTCAGGCTCCTGTATCTTTTTCCTCATGGTAGCAGTGTGAAGAGGTCATGTCTTGAATGGTGGGGTCCTTGAGGATAGAGGCTTAAGATACTATATCTTGTCAATGTCCTTGATGGAGTGAAGACTGGGGTCCGTGATGTCACTGACCAAGTTAACTACTCTGTAGCTTTGCAGACGATGCCGCTTTAGTTGCCCATTCAGAGCCAGCTCTTCAGCGCTTGACGTGCTGTTTTGCGGAAACTGCCAAAATGTTTGGCCTGGAAGTCAGCCTGAAGAAAACTGAGGTCCTCCATCAGCCAGCTCCCCACCATGGCTACCAGCCCCCCCACATCTCCATTGGGCACACAAAACTCAAAACGGTCAACCAGTTTACCTATCTCGGCTGCACCATTTCATCGGATGCAAGGATCAACAACGAGATAGACAACAGACTCGCCAAGGCAAATAGCGCCTTTGGAAGACTACACAAGAGTCTGGAAAAACAACTAACTGAAAAACCTCACAAAGATTAGCGTATACAGAGCCGTGGTCATACCCACACTCCTGTTCGGCTCCGAATCATGGGTCCTCTACCGGCATCACCTACGGCTCCTAGAACGCTTCCACCAGCGTTGTCTCCACTCCATCCTCAACATTCATTGGAGCGACTTCATCCCTAACATCGAAGTACTCGAGATGGCAGAGGCCGACAGCATCGAATCCACGCTGCTGAAGATCCAACTGCGCTGGGTAGGTCACGTCTCCAGAATGGAGGACCATCGCCTTCCCAAGATCGTGTTATATGGCGAGCTCTCCACTGGCCACCGTGACAGAGGTGCACCAAAGAAGAGATACAAGGACTGCCTAAAGAAATCTCTTGGTGCCTGCCACATTGACCACCGCCAGTGGGCTGATATCGCCTCAAACCGTGCATCTTGGCGCCTCACAGTTCGGCGGGCAGCAACCTCCTTTGAAGAAGACTGCAGAGCCCACCTCACTGACAAAAGACAAAGGAGGAAAAACCCAACACCCAACCCCAACCAACCAATTTTCCCCTGCAACCACGTCTGCCTGTCCCGCATCGGACTTGTCAGCCACAAACGAGCCTGCAGCTGACGTGGACATTTACCCCTCCATAAATCTTCGACCGCGAAGCCAAGCCAAAGAGAAAGAAGAAGAGACATTGGCACTGCCATACCAGATAGTGATTCAACCAGACAGAATGTTCTCCATGTACACCTGTAGAAATTGGAGAGTCTTTGGTAACATATCAAATCTCTTCAAAGTCCTCACTTAGTACAGCCCTGGTGAGTCTCCTTCGTGATTCCATCAACATGCAGACCCCAGGAAAGATCCTCAAAGTTGATGACACTGAGTAATTTGAAGTTCTTAACCCTCTCCACTGCTGACCCCTAAATGAGGACTGGTTTGTTTCCTAATTTCCTCCTGAAGTCCACAATCAGCTTCTTGGTTTTGCCATTGTTGAGTGAAAGGTTGTTGTTATAACATCTCTCAACTACTGATCTATCTCCCTCCTGTACGTTTCCTCATTGCCATCCATGATTTGCCGAAAACCGTAGTGCAGTGGTTCTCAACCTTTTTCTTTCCACTCACATACCACCTTAAGCAATCACTTACTAATGGGATAGGGATTACTTAAAGTGGCATGTGAGAGGGAAGAAAAAGGTTGAGAACCACTGCCAGAGTGTCTTCAAAAAATTTATGGACTGCATTTGAATTGTGCCTAGCCATACAGTCATGGATGTTGAGTGAGCATTGGGCTAAGCATGCATTCTTGAGGTGCACCTGTTTGATTGTCAGTGCGGAGACTTTGCTTCCAATTTGTACTGACTGGGGTCTTCCGATGAGGAAGACCAGAATCCAGATGCAGAGAGAGGTGCAGAGCCCCAATTTTTGAAGCTTGTTTTCTAGTACTGAGAGAATAATGGTGTTGAAGGTTGAGGTGTAGTTGATGAAGGGTAGCCAGATGTGTGTGGTGCTGTGGTCTAGGTGATCCAGAGCCAAGTGGAGAGTCAGAGATATTACATCTCCTGTAGTGCGATTGTGACGATAGGCGAATTGCAATGGGTCCAGATCTTTACTTAGGTATGTCTTAACTCAAGCCATGGTCAACTTCTCAAAGCATTTCATCACAGTAGATGTGAGTGCTATTGAGCTGTACTCATTGAGGCAGCTCGCTCTGCTCTACTTAGGCACCAGGATGATTGATGCCCTTTTGAAGCAGGTGGGAACCTCTTACTGCAGCAATGAAAGATTAAAAATGTCTATGAACATTCCAGTTAGTTGGTTGGTGCACTGATTTTCAGTACCCTGTCAGGGAACGCCATCATGGCCTGATGCCTTACAAGGGTTCACCCTCTTGAATGATGTTCTGATATTGGCCTCAGAGACAAATCACAGGGTCGTCAGCCTGTAAGTTGTGAAAATTCATGGAATTTGATATTTCCCTGATGCTACACCCTGCAGGAAGCGCAGCCAACTCCAACTCCTGAAACACTGCATTAAGGAACTGAAGTTGGATGAACTGAGGATTATCTGGCAAGTCAGAGATAAGACTTTTGAGCAGATGCTTTCATCTAGAGTGCAGGATTCAGCTAGTAGATGGGTGAACACCGAGAAAGGTAAGGGGAGAAAGAAGTCGGTGCAGGGTTACGCTGTGGTCAACTCTGAGCCTTAGAATGGAAGGATGAAATCAGGTAGAGCAAATGTCATAGGAACCTCGACAAGGGGAAAAGATATGTGATTCTGCGGCCACAAAAGAGAGTCCAAGATGTATGTTGCCTCCTAGGTGCTCGAGTCCAGAATGTCTCTGAGCAAGAGCAGAATATTCTTAAAAGGGAGGGCGTGCATATTATTAATAAGTACCAATATTATTGGTACATATTGGTACCAATAATATAGGCAAGAGTGGAGATGAGGACCTGCAAAGAAAGTTCATGGAGTTAGAAGAGGCTGAAGAGCAGGACCTCCAAGGTGTAATCTCTGGATTACTTCCAGTGCCACAAGCAATGTAATGTCAGAACAGGAAGATAGAACAGACAAATGAATGGCTGAGGAGATGGTGCAGGTGGCAGGATTTCACATTCTTGGATTATCTTAACCTTTTCTGGGGAAGGGGGGACTGTGCAAGAGGGACAGGTTGCATCTGAATTCAAGCGAACCAATAAGATGGCAGGTGAGAGGCGGCAAATTAAACTAGAATCAATCACAGGGGGTGGGAACCAAAGGTATACACACAAAAAAAGCTGGTAGGGAGTTTGTGTGGAAAGAGAGGCAGATAGGGCAAAATTGCAGCCATTTGGATCAGTTGCAAAGGAACAGGGACACTATCAAGAAAAAGGTAATAAATACAGAGCTAAAGCTTTTGTATTTAAATGCACGCAGCATAATAAAGTGGATGACTTTGTCATTCAGCTAGATTGGCAGGTATGATGTGGCTATCATAGAGTTGTGGCTAAAGGATGGATGCCATTGGGAGCTGAATGTCCAAGCATACACAGTGTATTGAAAAGAAAGGCAGGATGGCAGAGGGGTTGACATGGCTGTTGATAAAGAACATTAAATTATTGTAAAGCGGTAACATATATAGAATACACAGAGTATAGGCCCTTCAGCCCTTGATGTTGTGCCGACTCATATATCTCTTTAAAAAAGGTACTAATCCCTCCCTACCCTATAACTCTCATTTTTCTTTCATCCATCTAAGTCTCTTAAATGCCCCCAATGTTTCAGCTTTGACCACCATCCCCGTCAAGGCATTCCAGGCACCCACAACCCTCTGTGTAAAAAACTTATTCCTAATGTTTCCCCTAAATTCCCCTCCCTTAACTTTGTACTCATGTCGTCTGGTGTTTGCTGATCCTGCCCCAAGAAACAGGTGCTGGCTGCCTCTTATAATCTTGTAGACCTCCATCAAGTCTCCACCCATCCTTCTATGCTTCAAAGAGAAAAGTCACAGCTCTGCTAACCTTGCCTCATAAGAATTGTTTCCCAATCCGGAGAACATCCTGGTAAATCTCCTCTGCACCCACTCCATAGCTTCCACATCCTTCCATAACAAGGCAACCAGAACTGAACATAATACTCTTAGTGTGGTCTTACTAGAGATTTCTAGAGTTGCCACATGACCTCTCTACTGAATTCAATCCCCCATTAATGAATTCCAGCATTCCATAGGCCTTCTTAACTATCCTATCAACCTGTGCGGCAACCTTGAGGGATGTATGGATTTGGACCCCAAGGTCTCTCTATTTATCCACACTCTTTGTAACAATATTAATATTTGAGGAGAATTTATAAGATTTAGAGTAGGTCACATTTTAAAACAAATCTTATTTGAAAGATCTCTGGAGAATGTAAGCACCTTTCATAAGTAGTTGTTAATTGAACTGCCTAAAAAAATCTCTTGGTGCCTGCCACATTGACCACCGCCAGTGGGCTGATATCGCCTCAAACCGTGCATCTTGGCGCCTCACAGTTTGGTGGGCAGCAACCTCCTTTGAAGAAGACCGCAGAGCCCACTTCACTGACAAAAGGCAAAGGAGGAAAAACCCAACACCCAACCCCAACCAACCAATTTTCCCCTGCAACCGCTGCAACCGTGTCTGCCTGTCCCGCATCGGACTTGTCAGCCACAAACGAGCCTGCAGCTGACGTGGACATTTACCCCCTCCATAAATCTTCGTCCGCGAAGCCAAGCCAAAGAAAGAAATTGAACTGATGTCATAAAATGCTTGACCATTGTCTTGCTGGAGTCATGCTGTCTATCAGTACCCTTTCTGCAAAGTGCTCATAGAAAGGTCACTCCTGGATTTTGTTTATCTAACAGATGGGAGCAGAAGAAAGAACTCCTGTTGTTTTCCTCAGGAAGGTGGGGGTTTTGCAAGACATGAGTAACATGCTCTCTTTGGAGTTGCAGTTGGAAGAGAGAGAGAGTTAACAGCTCAGTCAGTGTGTGGGACACTGACAAGTAACTGAAAAGTGCAATCCAGGGAAAACTGTTTGAAACTGATGAAAGGAAGTTCCAGAGCAGTAGATTTCTGGAAGTGCTATCTGACTGATATTTCTCTTGAAATAGAGGAAGGAATGGAACTCTGTGGTAGCTTGAAGAAAGAGGTTACCATCTAGAAGACCCTGATGGGGTAAGTTTAATCAGTGAGACTCTGGTGGTACCTCAGTTGTGGAAATCCTGGAGCAACAAATATCTCTCTCTGCAAACCATACAAGAACCTTCCTGAGTGGTAAACATTTACCTTTCAAGCACCAAGCCTGGTGAACTTTATACTAAATTCTGTGCACAGTATGGTGATTGCTTGCAACCAGAAAACTTGGAAGAAGAAGTGAGATTGAACTGTGAACCAAATAACTTTTCTTGAATTTACACACACATTGCAAACATGTGCGTTTAGAATTAGAAGGGGGTCAATTAAGTATAGAGTTAAGTTAATGTTTGATTCTATTTTCATGTTTATTTTATTAAAAATAACTTTTGTTTTGAAAGCCACTTGTCTTTGTGAATGTCTATTGCTGCTGGGTTTTGGGGTTCTTTGGACTTCTAACATCTTAAATAACCAATTCTCAGACTTCTGGTTAGTCTTTCCAAAGTGCATCACCTCACACTATCAGGATTGAAGTCTACCTGCCACTTTTTTACCCAACTCTACATCCTGACCATTAACCCTATACTCAGCCTTCTGGTTAGTCCTTCCAAAATGCATCACCTCCCACTTATCCGGATTGAAATCCATCTGCCACTTTTATGCCCAACCCTGCATCACCTTGTAATCTTCAACAACCTTCAGCTTCATCCACAACTCCTCCATCCTTTGTCATCTGCAAACTTACTGACCCAGAAGATATAGAATCTTTGTGGGTTGAGTTAAGAAATGAGGAGAAAAACATGAAAGTCTGCTGATGCTGTGATTGTAGTAAAAATACAAAAGTGATACAGCAACTCAGCACCTCTCGCAGCGTCCAGAAGATGTATTACCATCATATCTAGCCAGAGTCCTTCCTCACTGTAAGAAATGGTTAAAAGGACATCAATGGCAGTTATAGACCTCCAAACAGTAGCCAAACAATAACAAATTACAATAGCAAATAGTAAAGGCATGTCAGAAGGACAATGTTATGATAGTTACGGGGGATTTTAACATGCAAGTAGATTGGGAAAATCAGTTTGGGGCTTGATCTCAAGAGAGAGGATTTATAGAATGCTTACAAGATGACTTTTTAGAACAGCTTGTTAATGAGCCCACTAGGGGATCAGCTGTACTGGATTGGGTGTTATGTAATACGCCAGAGGAGTCAGTGGGAGTAGTGACCATAATATGACTGAGTTCAATTTGAGATATGATAAGGAGAAACTAAAATCTGATATATCTTTCTTTCAGTTGAGTAAAGGGAATTACAGTGGTATGAGAGAGGAACTGGCCAAGAAGGTTGAAAAGGAACACGAATAGGAAGGACAGCAGAGCAGCAATGGATGAGTTTCTGCAACAAATGAGGAAGGTGCAGAATACATACCAAAAACTAGAATTCAAATGGAAAAATGTCACAACTGACAAGGAAAGTCAAAGCCAATATAAAAGTAAAAGAAAGGGAAGATAAGAGGATTGGGACGTTTTTAAAAATTTGAAAGCAACTAAAAAACTCAAAGGAGGGAAAAGATTAAATATAAAACTCAGCTAGTAAATAATCTCAAAGAGGATACAAAAAGGTTTGGGATATAAAGAGTAACAGAGAGGAGTGGAGATCAGACCACTAGAAAATGACACTAGAGAAGTAACAATGGGAGACAAGGAAAAGGCAAAGAAGCTAAATGAGTATTTTGCATCAGTCATCACTAAGGAAGACATTATCAGTGTGCCAGATGTCCAAGGCTATCAGGGAAGGGAAGTGAGTGCAGTTACTATTTCAAGGGAAAAGGTGCTCAGAAAGCAAAATGACCTAAGGGTAGATCAGTCTCATGGACCAGATAGATTGTAACCTCAGGTTCTGAAAGAAGAAGCTGTAGAAATTGTGCAGGCATTGGTAATGATCTTTCATGAATCAACAGATTCTATCACAAATGTCACCCCACTATTCAAGAAGGGAAGAAGGCAGCAGAAAGGAAATTATATTCCAATTAGCCTTACATCAGTGGTTGGGAAGATTCTGGTCAATTGTCAAGGATGAAATCAAAGAGTACTTGGAGGTGCATGACAAGATAGACCAAAGCCGACATGGTTTCCTTCAGAGAAAATCTTGCTTGACAAACCTATTAGAATTCTTTGAGGAAGTGACAAGCAGGCTAGGTAAAGGAGGTGCAGTGGATGTTATGTATTTGAATTTTCAAAATGTCTTTGACAAAGTGCCACACATGAGACTACTTAACAAGAACCCATGGTATAACAGGAAACATACTAGCATGGGTAGAGCATTGGCTGATTGGCAGGAAGCAGTCAGTCAGAATACAGGGATCATATTCTGGTTTGTCGCTAGTGGTATTATGGCGTGTTTTTAAAAAAATGTTATATAGATTTGGATTATGGAATGAATGGCTTTGTGGCCAAGTCTGAAGAAAATACAAAAGTGGGTGGAGGAGCAGGAAGTGTTGATGAAAAAGGGAGGCTGTAGAAGGAAAGACAGATGAAGAGTATGGGCAGAGAAGTGGCAAATGAAATACAATACAAAGTCAGAAAAATACTTTGGTAGAAGAGATAAGCAGGCAGACTATTTTCTAAATGGGAAGAAAATTAAAACTTCACAGATGCAAAGGGACCTGGGAGTCTTCATACAGGATACCCTGAAGGTAAACTTTCAGGTTGAGTCAGTGGTGAAAATAAATGCAATGCTGGCATTCATTTCGAGAGGAATAAAATAGAAGAGCAGAGATATGCTGTTGTGGCTTTATAAGCTTCACTTGGAGTATTGTGTGCAATTTTGGGCTCCTCATTGGAGATGGGTCAATAGAGGTTCACAAGAGTGATTCTGGGAATGAAAGGGTTATTGTATGAGGAATGTTTGACAGCCCTTGGCGTGTACTGCTCGGGGTGGGGAAGAGAAGGAATCTCATTAAAACATTTCAAATGTTGAAAGGCATGGACAGAATCAGTGTAGAATGGTTGTTTCCCATGGTGGGAGAGTCTAGGACTTCAGGATTGAAGGGCATTCCCCTAGAACAGAGTTGTGGACCAAACCTCACTTGCCACAGGGTGGTAAATCTGTGGGATTTGGTGCCACAGGTCGTTGTGGAGGCTAGGCCATTGGGTGTTTTTAAGGCAGAGATTGATAGGTTCTTGATTAGCCAGGGCATTAAAGATAACAGAGAGAAGGCCAGGCAGTGGGGCTGAGTGGAGAAGGGGATCAGTTGATGACTGAATGATCTGAAAGAACGATGGGCTGAATAGCCTATTTTTTGTTCCTATGTTTCATGGTCTTATCGGGAGCCGACCGGAGGGGGAAAAGGAGAGCGCGTGGGATTCATTCACTCACCTTGAGCAGGCAGGAGCGCGCGTAATGCTCGCAGCCCACCGAGGCCGCAGCCGCCATCACCACGTAACCTGGAAACGGAATACGTCGGTCCACTGAACAGCGCATGCGCTGCGAAACCGCGCACTGACAACCCACACGTGCAGTCAATGCCTGCGCCGTTGGAACACGCAAGCGTCATACTGCGCACACCCATGACGTGAAAGTGCCTGGTCACCGTGTCTGCGTCATTCTTAGAGCGTCGCCGCCGTAGTGACACGGATTCGATGCGGACCCCAGACGTTCACCTAACTCTGCCGGTTTCCACAGTGTTCTCCGGTTTATTCCCACATCCCAAAGGCAGGCGGGTCGCTGGGTTAATGATCGCTATAAATGGTGCGGGTGAGGGGTAGAATGTGAGTGGTAGAATGTGAGTGGTTGGGTGGCTCTCTTCGTGGGATTGCTGAGCCGAGGGACAGGAGCATGCCCTGTTGTAAATACAATGAAGGCGTGATAAAATGCTGGAGGAACTCAGCAGATCTCGCAGCATCCAGAGCAGGGGAAAGCTATAGTAATACAGGTCACCCTGTTCAAATTTAAATTCAAGTTGTTTCTAATTTCCCTATACATAAGTGCATTGAGATAAAATAATATTACGTGGGAAAAACTTGTAAACTAAAGAATACGGTCATCTGGATTCAATTAAAAGTTTAATCAGGTTAACTTTATGCATCAAGACCCTGCTACCAAAATATTCATTACTTATCCAATTAAAATATAAGTATTTAAATTATATGATTATAATTATCCTTAACAGGTCCTTGTTTTACAGAACTTATAAAATTCCCTGCACTGACAGTCTTTGTGCCTTTTACGTTGTAACATAGCTTCTGTTGTGGTCACATCCAACTGATTTCGTTCTTTTGTCCATTGAACATTCATTAGCGATATTAGTATTATGAGCCAGTATGCTGAACATGCACTGGCATAAAATTAATAACTCTGAAAATTGTGCTTCAAATTTAATTTGTTGAAACACAGAATACTGTTGTCCAGAGGGAATACAAAAGATTGCATAATTAAAGGGGTAAAAAAATTCTGCATTGTGACTACTTGCATCCATGGATGTTCAACAAAAAGACGAAGCATTTATATCTTTGACAATCTCTGAAATGATATATGGAGCTATTACATTTTTTATTATTGCAGTACATTTTGTCCTGGCACTTGAAAATTTGGATGCAATTTTGGATCAATTAGTTTTTTTTAAATGTTGTCCACTGACACAAAAAAAACTAGTTTATTTTTATTCCCTTTTTTTCACATTACACATGTTGATTCCACTTGTTCCCATGCTGGCAGAGTATTTAGTAACATCCATGTAAAAGTATCAAATTGTTTAAGAGATTAAATCTATTTCACAAGATAGTCATTGCAAGTGCCATAATAATTATCAACTTCAAGTTGGAAGTCCTTTTTCTGTTCAAAAGTAATGTCACTTTTAAGGCAAGCCTTGACACTTACAGGGATAAACTTTTCATCATTTCTTTACACAGTCAACGAGTTCTTTAGGCAATGAAGTACTTCAATAATGCTATTTGCTCTTTTTCAATTTGCATAATCCTATTGCTGTAGAGATTTTGAAAACTGAACAAGAAATAAGTAGGCTTCATTCAATGGATTATTGAAAAAGCCAACAAGAATTTTCAGGACCTTTTCTTTAGAATTATAGTATGATTTCAGTGCTTCAAATAAACTTGAGTATTCTCTCAATTGCATTTATTAAAGAGACCCAATGAGTTTTAGAATGTGAGAACTGAAGAATGTTGAATGCCAACAAAATCACAAAAATCTTTTAATCGCTCAGTTTGAACAGTATGAAAGCTGAAGTAAAGAATAATTAATTTCATGATAATGTCAATAGAAAGGACATCAGATGTGGTTTGAGCAGCATTATGCAGAATATATGCAGAACAACCGTCACTTTCCACAGAATCATTCATGCTTTGCTTCAACTTTGAATAGACATTGTTCACATCTTTATGCAAACATCTATCAAAATTAGTATTTGTATTATCTCCACCAAAAGCTGTATAATTTTTTAAAAATTCTAACTCAGTAAGAGTTTCTCTGCAAAAGCTATAGTTTCTGAGATCTCATCTGGAAGGGATTTCACTCACAACAGCTTTACCAGCAAGCCTTTTTCTCAGTCAAAAGATTGCATAATTAAAGGGGTAAAAAATTCTGCATTGTGACTACTTGCATCCATGGATGTGCCATAAAAAGACGAAGCATTTATATCTTTGACAATCTCTGAAATGGAATATGGAGCTATTACATTTTTTACTATTGCAGTACATTTTGTCCTGGCACTTGAAAATTTGGATGCAATTTTGGAATCAGTAAAAGTATGCTCAGTCATTTGAGCTGAATGACTGATGATGATGAACTGTGGAAGACCATTACAACTTCTGCAGCTATTATTTTATCTTCTGTATTTCTCTTAAGATATTTGTTATCAGTTTCTTTTGTAGTGGAGGAAAGCATACATCTCTTGTCCTTCGTTGTTTGTATATGCTACTTTATATCCGACTTCCCACCATTTTCAGTATTGAATGAACAATTGCGTACTCCACAAAGAGTTTCAAAACAAATTTTCCCTTTGTCCACTCTTCAGAGAATTCATCATGAAATTTACACTTTCATTTTGGTATGTTAGGGTTAAATTACAAATCACAAATGAAAAATATTTTGCCTGTTTACCAATGCAAAAATTGAAAAAAAATCAAGCCTGGTTATTTCACTGATCCATCACTAACAACTGTAAACGCATAACTAACGGGCTGCCTGGCTGTAGTGGCTACAGCCAATGAATGCACACATGACATGTGGCTGCAGTTTCTAACAAGTTCATTACCTGTGGCAAATACTTGCTGTCTTTGGGTGACTTCCTTCAACGTAATAGTGGAGTTATTTAATGTTTTAGTTTTAATGAAGTAAAATTAATGTAGCACAAAGAAAATTATTGAAAATTCCAAATTGTGCAATTTATTTTAAAAAAATCCTAATACAGGACATTTAAGGCATCCTGATAAAGGAGACAGGATGGAATCATAAAGGACATGTCCTGTATTATATAAATATATTACCGATATTTTGGGCCTCAGACTCAAATCTGAAAGGTCATTTGCAAACCTTCTCTGGACGTTGTGTGATCTGCTGAGTTCTTCCAACATTTTTGTGTTTTTACAATCACAGCAACTGGAGACTTTCGTGTTTCACTCCAAGGTGTGATGAGTGTTTGTAGTCAGAGGGGGAAGAGGGAGATCCATCAACATGAAGTGATGTGGGGCATTCAGCGAGTCCAGAGGGAATCCTAAGGATGGAGCGCAGGCCTGTTGGGCATATCATTTTTAGAAGAAACGTTGAACCAAATCCCTTCCCTCTCAAGTGAGCATAAATGTTCCTACAGCGAGATTTGGACAGAAGTGTTAACACTGGTATGTTATCCAAATAAGATAATTGAATCATTAACATGTCAAATGGGTAATTGATGGTCGGTGCCAACCTGTTGGGCTGAAGGATCTGTTTTCACGGTATGACTAACCATTGCTGCTTTTGGAAACTTGCAATGAGCAAATCTACAACCTTACTCATTGCATGGCAGCAGTGAGTATATTTCAGAAATGCATAACTGGCTGTATAGTGCTTGGGGACATCATAAATGGAACTTTTTATTTAAAGTGTTAAGTGTCTTTGGAATTCCAAATGTTTTTATAAATTGGATAAGAGCTTTGTATAATCATCCAAAAGCTATACTGGTCACAAACAGGCAAATATCAAATCCCTTTTTATTAGAAAGATCATCAAGGCATCTTTATTTGCTTTGGCTATAGAACCTTTGACAGAGGTGATAAGAAGGGATATGAGATTACAATTTTTGAGATATGTGATAAAGAACATAAAATTAGTTTATTTCCAGATGATGTCATACTATATGTAACAAAACCAGAAATATTGAAGAAAATAACTAAGATTAGCACAATATGGTCTGCTATCAGGTTAAAAAGTAAGTGTAGAAAAGAGTGAAAAATGCCTATGAATGACAGGGATTATACACAAAGTTAAAAAAAATGACAAAATTTAAGAGGCAAAAAGAAACAATTAAATACTTAGGAATAAAAATTGACAGGAATTTAAATAACTTATTTAAATTGAATTATTTACCACGATTAAAAAATTGAGGAGGATTTAAAAAGATGGAAAGATTTACCAATAATTTTAATAGGAAGGGTAAATTGTATTAAGATTCATATTTTTCCAAGATTGCAATATTTATTTTAATCATTGCCCATTCCTATACCAGAGATGTTTTTCCAAGAATTAAATAAAAATGTAAGAAAATTTCTTTGGTGAGATAAAATGCCAAGAATAACCTTGGAAAGATGGACCTGGAAATTTGAACAAGGTGGACTAAGAAATCTGAATTTTAAATATTATTATAAAGCAGCGCAGCTAAGATTTTTATCCTCCTGTTATCAAATTGGAGGAAAAATAGCGTAGGTGCAGATTGCAATGAAAAAAATAGAAATTAACCCAGAGCATTTTTTAAATAAATGGAATAATGAATTTTTGAAAAGAAAAATAGAAGTACCAATTTTAACACATTTACTTAAGATATCAAGATAAGCCCCCAACCCCATGCATTCTCATCTTTTATGTGGCTCCTTCTCAAAATCCAATTATACTACAAGATTTACAAAAATATCACCTGAGTTTCAGCATCTAGATTACAAAGAAAGACTGAGCAAATTAGGTCTTTATTCTTTGGAGCATAGAAGGTTGAGAGGGGATTTGATAGAGGTATTTAAGATTATAAGAGGAATAGAGTTGATGTGGATGGGCTTTTTCCATTGAGAGTAGGAGAGATTGAAACAAGAGGTCATGAGTTAAGAGTTAAGGGGCAAAAGTTTAGAAGTAACATGAGGGGGGATCTTCTTCACTCAGAGTGTGGTGGCTGTATAGAATGAGTTTCCAGGAGAAGTAGTGGCGGCAGGGTCAATTTTGTCATTTAAGGAAAAATTGGATAGGTATTGGATGGGAGGGGAATGGAGGGTTATGGCAGAGTGCAAGTAGGTGGGACTAGATGAGAGTACTTAGTGTGGTGTGGACTAGAAGGGCCGAAATGGCCTGTTTCCATACTGTAATTGTTATATGTTATATGGAATGGAACAGAATTCATATGGAAAGAGGAATTAAGAATTATCAAATACCCAAGATGATGTTAAAGTAGAATCAACTTATAAATGGAACCTGGAAAACACTAATAATGTGTGTGAGTCCTTCTTTATGCTCATATGTGGGATAGTTCCAAGATTCCTGTTATAACCTCCAGTAATTAAAAAAATACTCTGGAGACCTGACAACAATCAGTTGACCAAAAAATAGACTCTACCATGCAATGTAACAAGCATTGAAATAATAAGGGAACGACTGATGTAGATGCACCCCAGCTATAAGGAATTGTGAGGTTCAGGAGGAATGTTTTTAGGTATTAAAGGAGAGAATGACAGAGCAAAATATACTGGGTCCAAACATGAATCATGTTTGACTTTGAATTATGTTGAATTTAATTGAATTGCTTATTGTCATGTGAACTGTGAAACACTTTGTTTTGCGTGTTATCCAGGCAAGTCAACCTAGTCTTAAGTACACCATGCAGTGCCATAATAAAACAAAAGTGCAGCATATAAGATAACATGCAGGTTACAGAGAAAAATACAACATTTACCAATGGGAGGTCGATTTAAGGAAAGGAGCTGTCCTTAAACCAGGAGGTTCATGTTTTCAAGCTCGTGTATCCTCTGCCCAATGGGAGATGGGGGGAAGAGAGTGTAACCGGGGAGGGCAGGTCCTTTACTATGTTGATAGTTTTCTGAAATTTGATGAAGAGGTTACTTTGTGTGAAGGTCAATCAAAAGGCAATTTTAGATACATTAAATAAATAGAAAAATAAAAATATTAAAAGTTGCATCAAAACCTTTCAAATAATCATCTAATTTGGAATATTGAATCAGAAGCTACAAAAAATGTATGAAGTTCTGATGTGCCATTTGAAACACAGAATGATGACTGTACTGAGACTTCTGACCTATAAAGGGTGTGAGTTTATTGTCATACACTTTGTATAATGTACTTGTGCATCAAAATTCTTACTTGCTGGAGTTGAACTGATAATTTGAGGGGAAAAAAACCACAAAAAAACTATAATAGTACACTTAATTTAATAAAAAAGAAACAATACATATAAAAGAATTGATATATAATAAATATTCACAGATATCCTAGTACAAAAAAATCCCTATTCCAAAATAAGATAAAAATTATTTACAAATTCTGTGCTCGCTTTGGAAGCACATATTCTAAAATTGGAACGATACAGAGAAGATTAGCATGGCCCCTGCAAATTCGTGAACTGTTCCATATTTTTAAAAAAGCAAAAAGAGAAGAAAAAATTATTTACAAATTCTGCCTGCAGTCCTTTTATGGCATTGGAGCTGTCCCTGATTAGTGTAACAAGCGGAGAAACTGTTCTTGAACCTGGAGGTGCTGGTCTTCAAACTTTTGTACTTTCTGCCTGAAGGTGGCAGTGAGGTGAGGTGGTGAACAGGGTGGTGGGGGTCGTTTATGATATTGGCTGCCTTTTTGGAGCAGTGCTTTACATAGAGGCATTCAACGAATTGGAGGTCAGAGCCTATTGTGGACCTGGCTAAATTTGCTAACTTCTGGAACTTTCTGCATTCCGAGGCAGTCGAAGTTCCAAACCAGGTTGTGACACAACCAGTCAGTTCTCCTCTTATGAATTTGATTGTGATTTCAATGACATGCCAAATTTCCTCAGACTTCTTAGAATGTAGAGGTGATGTTAAGAGCTAGATTGTTATTCTTGCACCACCCAACTAGTTCTTGATATCTATCCTTTCCAGTTATTCAGCCAATGATAGTGGTATTGTTAGTGACTTTGTAGATTGAATTGGAGCTGAATTTGGCAATGAAATCATGTGTATAGAGAACAGAGAAGGGGATGAAACATGCAGACTTGTGGTGCTCTTGTGTCAGAAACGAGGAGGTGATTTAAAAAAAAATTTCGACATACAGCACGGTAATGCCATTTCGGCCCTCAAGTCCAATTTACACCCTAGTACATTTCGTATGGAGGGAGAAAACCGGAGCCCCCGGGGAAAACCCACATAGATGGGGAGAATGTACAGACAGCATGGGATTCGAATCCCAGTTCTGATCTCTGGTGCTGTAAAAATGTTGCACTAACTGCTACGCCAACTGTGCTGATCTGCACTGAATGGGATCTGCTAATGAGGATGTATACTATATTCTCATGACTATTAATTTCATAGCTTGGCTTCGCGAGCGAAGATCCAGGAAGGATTGTAGACATAGGCAAGTCCTTCAAGCCTGCACAGTGGATTTTTTAGGTGGAATGCAGTGAACGCAGCACTGGCCCCACCCTTTACATCCGGGGTTTATCTGCCATGGCCCAGCATGCTAGGATGGTGACAGCCAGGTCCTTGGGTTGTAGGTGTTACGTTGGAGGGTCCTTCTCCTAGATGGATGGCCTGACGAGGCTAACAAGCCCAGGTTTGAAATCATAGCTTTCCTTCTCTTAGGCTGGCTGCCAACCAAGATTAAGGAGCCCAGCCTATCCATCCAGTTATGCCATCAGACACTCAGTCGCGCTAAAACATAGCGAACACAGTAAAAAGTGGGGACACCATGAGAAGGTGTTGCTATTTATGCAGTAATGTAGAAGAGGCCACTTGCAGTGACCTACCTGGCAAGCCAGACAATGGCCACACGATGATCACTACATCGAGAAAGGAGAGCCAACGTATTACATGTGCAATTTCCCTGGGTGAGAAGGACACAAAGCCCAGACCTCACCCACCCCATTCTCATATCTATAATACTATGTGATTATATGTGATAATAATATATGATCATACATGTATTCGTATCACTCATTACTGAATGTTTAAATTCAACTCAGTGCTGAACAGCATCTGTAGAGAGATAAACAAATTTAATGTTTTGAATAATGATCTTTAGTCAGAGTTAATGTCCTGACCACATAATTAGTATTTGGTGCTGCTCATTTATTGAAGAATATCAGTTGTCAGCATAAAACTCTTGCGCTGAAAAAAAATTTGCATGAAGTTTTTTTTACTTTCTGACAAAATAAAGTCTCATAAAACTTTTCATGAATTCAAATCCTGGAGTGCAGGAAAAAGCCAGAAGAGCATACTCAGTTAGATCATGGCTGTTCAATATTTAAACTCCTCGTATCATCTTTCAAAATTTTACCTAACTGAAATATATCAGTCTCAGCTTTATATCTTCCATTTGCCCCAAATCTCAACATTAAACCTTCAGCCTACAAGCTTGTAACTTGGAGGCTATTGCAGTTTTGATCCACTAACATCACAAAAGAAGTCGAGGAGCATCAAAATTAGGTCTGCTAGGCTGGCAAATAGCTTCTCCCCACAAACTGTGAGATTGATGAAGAGAATCTTGTAAGGAATTAAATAATCCATCTGTGAGCGTGTGCATGTGTTTGTGTGCGTATGCATGTGTATGTGGTGGCTCACCACCACAGCGATCAAACTGGCACTCCGGGCGGCAAGCAGACCTAAAAGCCAGCAGACCTTGCAGCGGCACTGGCTCTAGTCAGCAAACCGGCGGAGGAATGGCAAGGGCAGCTTAAGGACCAGTGACCCCAAAATTGCGTTGGCCCCACTGCACAGCCAACAGAGAGGGTCAGTGCACAGGGAAGAAGGGACTGCCATGCAAGAGGGTACCCACGTGCAGGAAACCCGCTTTTGTTATGCACGTCATTGCATCAATAAAAAGGGGAAAATAGCGGGAACGTGAGTGGTATAAAAGTAAAGAGCTCCCAATAAAACACAGACCTTAATCTGACTGAACTTGTGTGTGTGTCTTTCTTTCAAGTAGCGCACGGCTACAATTGGTGACCCTGACAGTTTAGATAGCATCAAAACCCAATGATGAGCAACCCAGCAGCAATCCATGCAGTTGCTCTCAAGCTGCCGACCTTCTGGATGAATCAGCTATGCATGTGGTTTGATCAGGCTGAGGCACAGTTTCAGATCCAGCTGATCACAACAGAGTCCACCCGGTACTACCACATGGCGAGTGCCATGGACTAGGACACAGCGAGCCAGGTGGCCAACTTCATCAAGGAGCCTCCACCAGAAAGCGCATATACTGCCTTCAAGGACTTGCTAGTTAAGACCTTCAGGCTCTCACGGCATGAGAGGGGGGGCAAGCCTGCTCCACCTGGATGGACTTGGGGACAGGCCCCCATCGGCTCTAATGAATGAGATGCTGGCCCTCCTGGGCAAACACGAGCCCTGCAATATGTTCGAGCAGGCATTCCTGGAGTAACTGTCCGAGGAAGTCCAACTGCTCCTGGCAGACGCCAAATTCAGTGAACCCCGGAAAGTTGCAGCACGAGTGGACATTCTGGGGAAAGAGAAAAGAGAGTGCTTGGCATCTGTGGGGCTCATCGTTAAACCCCACGGCCAAACCCGTGCAGAACCACTGAAGGAACAGCATCCCCACAGAGGAAGTGATCCCAATGACCAGTGGTGCTTCTACCACCAGAAATAGGGTTCTGGAACCTGCTGGTCCAGGCCACCATGCGCATTCCAGGGAAATGCCAGGGCCAGCCATCACTAATGGCCACGATGGCTGGCCACCAAGACAGCCTCCTGTACGTTTGGGATTGCCAGTCTGGACAACATTTCCTCATGAACATAGGAGCAGAGGTCAGTATCCTGCCCACATTGGGACAAGACACCAGGAATAGGCAGTCAGACCCCACACTAAGGGCTTCCAACAACAGCATGATCCAGACATATGGTACCTGCAAGGTCCAACTGCAGTTGAGAGGCAACCTTTTCTCATGAGTGTTCATGCTGGCTGCAATGGAACAGTCGCTCCTCGGGGCAGACTTACTGCATGCCCATAGCCTGCTTGTGGACTTCAAGGGTTGGAGACTGGTCCATGCCAGGACTTTCCAAACCGTCCCCCTCAAAGACGCCAAGTTTCCAGCACTCCACCTGGAGTGCAGCGATCCACAGATGAATACACCAAGGTCCTGACTGAGTTCCCGGCAGTACTCACCCCTCAGTTCACCACGGCGATGCCCCAGCATGGAGTACAGCACCATATCCTGACCAAGAGCCTGCCGCTCCATGCATGAGCAAGACACCTCCCTCTGGAGAAGCTCCAGCTGGCGAAGGAGGAATTCAAGAAACTGATAGAGCTCGGCATCATACGGTGGTCAGACAACCCAATGGCTTCTCCCCTGCATATGACGCCCAAAGCCATTGGGGGGTTGGAGACCATGTGGCGACTACCGTTGGCTCAACAAGGCCACTACACCAGATGGCTACCCCATGCCGCAGATCCAGGACTTTGCGGCTAACCTGCGTATGGAAAAGATCTTTTCCAAAGTGGACCACATGTGTGGATATTATCAGACTCCATTACACCCTGACGATATCCCCAAGACTGCCATCGTCACCCCATTTGGCCTGTTCAAATTCCTGTGAATGCCATTTGGGTTGAAGAATGTCACTCAGACCTTCCAGCGACTAAAGGACGCGGTGGGCCGAGACCTGGACGGCACCTTCGTCTACCTGGATGACATCCTCATGGCGAGCAGGAACCGACAAGAACAGTTAACACACCTTTGCCTCCTTTACACTCGACTGAGTGAATTCGGACTGATCCCAGCCAAATGCCAGTTTGGATTGGAGCCCATTGATTTCCTGGGCCATAGGATAACTAGGGCAGGAGCCACACTGCTATCCAGTAAGGTGGAGACCATCCAGAAGTTTCCTAGGCCCAGTATGACCAGGGGACTACAGGAGTTTGTGGGGATGATTAACTTCTACCACAGGTTCATCCCCTTGGCTGCCTGGATCATGTAGCCCTTGTTCGCCAAGATGGCGGGCAAGAAGAAGGACATCACATGGGTTGAGAAGTTAGTGGAGGCCTTCGTGAAGGCCAAGGAAGCCCTTGCAGGCTCTGATTTTCTGGCACATTCCAGGGCAGATGATCCACAGCCCTGATGGTGGATGCCTCAGGATCGGCGGAGTTCTGGAATGGCAGATCGAAGGAAGTTGGTGGCCGCTGGCTTTTTGGGGCAATCATCTACAGCCTCAAGAACTGAAGTACAACGCTTTCAACGGAGATCTACTGGCGCTGTACCTGGCCATCTGCCACTTCAGATACTTCCTCAAGGGCAGGTCTTTAATGGCCTTCACAGACCACAAGACCATGACCTTCACCTTGGCCAAGATCTGGGGCCCCTGATCAGCCCACCTGCAGCATCACCTGTCTTACCTTAGAATACACCACAGATGTAAGGCACATCTCCAGCAAAGGACAACATTCTGCCGACGCACTGTCCACACAGAGTATCCACATGCTATAAAGGGGAGTGGATTTTGTAGTGCTGGTGGAGGTGCAGCAAGACAACAAGGAGATGCCCCAGTACAGGACAGCCATATTGGGACTGCAGGTCCAGGACATCCCAGTCGGCACAGTTAACACCAACCTCCTGTGCTACATGGCCACCAGCCAGGTCAGACCTATAGCCCTGGTGGGCTGGAGATGGCAGGTTTTCGATTCCATCCATGAGCTGGCTCACCCATCCATCAGGACTACAGTCTGGCTGGTGGCCAGCAAATACGTGGCATGGATTGCGAAAACAGGTCAGCGGGTGGGTGAGGGCATGCACACAATGCCAAACAACCAAGGTACAGCAGCATACCAAGACTCCACCTCAGCACTTTGAGCCCACAGAGCGAAGGTTTGACCACATCCACATGGACATAGTAGCACTCTTACCAGTATTCCAGAGTTTCTGCTACTTATTCACAAAGGTAGACCGCTTCACCAGGTGGCCAGATGCAGTTCAGTGGCAGACACTCCACACCCTCGTGTGCCAGAGCTCTCATCTTGTCCTGGGTGGCACAGTTCAGGTTACCATCCTACGTCACATGTTCACCTCCAGTCTGTGGTCCGACCTCACCAGCCTGTGGGTCGCCAAGCTGCACCACACATTGGCCTACCACCCACAGTCAAATGGGCTGGTGGAGTGCTTCTACAGGTACTTCAAGACTGCGCTCATGACCAGACTCCAAGTACCTAACTGGGTGGACGAGCTACCATGGGCACTGTTGGGTATCTGCACGGCACCCAAGGATGACTTCAACTCCTCTTCGGCTGAGCTCATCTACAGACCTCCACTGGTGGTCCCGGGGGAATTCATACCATCTCCAGGCAGGCAGCAGAACAATGTGGCAGCTCTCCTCTGCAAGCTGAGGGAAAGAAACGGCAATCAGGCCCCAACTCCATCATCCAGGCACGGACATGTGAGGACCAACATACCCAAGGACTTACAGGACTGCGAGTATCTTTTCATTTGTAAGGGTCTGCATCATCCACTGCAGAGACCCTACAAAGGCCCATTCCAGGTCATATGTAACATGTTCGAGCTGGAGGTCAGAGAGAAGATGGAGGTTTTCACCATGGACAGACTAAAGCCAGTGCACCTGGACCCGGCGTGCCCAGTTGAGATGCCAGCACCACGCAAAAGAGACAGGCCACTGAAGCCTCCAGAGACCAAGTGCAGAACTGCTGGTTTTGGGGGGAGTCATGTGGTGTCCTGCGTCGCAGTGATCAAACCGGCGCTACAGGTGGTGAGTGCACCTAAAAGCCAGCAGAATGTGCAGTAGACCAGCAGACAAATGGCAAGGGCAGCTTAAGGGCCAGCGACCCCAAAATGGCACTGGCCCTGCTGCACAGCCACTGACAGGGACAGCGCGCGGGGAAGAAGGGCATTATTATATACTACATCATCATGGTTTGGCTTTGCAGACGAAGATCCAGGAAGGATCATAGAATTGGGCATGTCCTTCGAGCCTGCACAATTGATTTTTTTTTTAGGTGGAGTGCTGTGTGTGCAGTACTGGCCGCACCCTTTACACCCAGGTTTATCTGCCTCAGCCTAGCAAGCTGGAATGATGACAACCAGGTCCTCATTATCATAGGTGTTATGTCCTTCTAGATGGATGACCTGACAAGTCTAATGAGCCCCTTCGGCCTAAGTTTGAAATAAGAGTTTTCCTTCTCTTAGGCTGGCTACCAACCAAGGCTGACAAGCCCAGCCTAGCCATCCAGTTATACCGTCGAACACTCAGTCGCGCCATGACATAGCAAACTCAATGAAAATGGGGAACACTGTGAGAAAGTGTTGCTATGGACACAGTAATGTAAGAGAGGCCATTTGCAGTGACCTCCTGCCTGGAAAGCCAGATAGTGGCCACGCGATGATCACTACACTGAGAAAGGAGGGGTGATGTATTACGTGTGCACTTTCCCTGGGTGAGCGGGACATCAGACCCAGACCTCACACGTCCCCCTATACATATATGCATACTGTATATATACTTTGTGTGTGTGTGTGTGTGTGTGTGTGTGTGTGTGAGACACATACACATATATAGGAATGATTTACTCCTGGTGCCTTGGCATTGCATTTTCATTCTCACAGTTGTTGCATGACATGCTGATAGTTTCCTGCATTTTCTGCTTTTACTACAGAATACATGTGTGTGCACTTCTTCAAAGTTCAAACAAATTTAGTAAAATATCACCTTTCTGACTCAATATCTAACTCAAAATTTGCATTTAGATGTTTTCCACCATTAACTTTGCAGCTCAGGAGAAAAAACATTAAGGACTTCACTGATTGGTGATTAATATAAATTTATATTAATCACTAGCAACTAAGGGGACATTCAAGATCCTGGTAGCCTGAAAGAAACAGTTCTTGAATCCAGAGCTGCTGGTCTTAAGGCTTTTGTACCTTCTGCCCGAAGGTACCAGTGAGGAAAGTTAATGGAACTTTTAATGTTATAATAATAATAAAATGCTAATGTTCAATGTGTGTGTGTGTGTGTGTGTGTGTGTGTGTGTGTGTGTGTGTGTGTGTGTGTGTGTGTGTGTGTAAGAGAGAGAGAAAGAGCCTTTGCAAAGGAACATAAAAGTTATGAAATAAGGTCCATTAAATGAAGAACACAAACAAAGGAATGTAAAGTTTGTAAAATGGTGGTGCTGAAAAGGAATAGAAATTTACATTAAAGATAGTTAAAGACTTAGTAAAAAGTTTTAAGGAGAATCTTTTGCAGATGTGGGAGGTTTACGGAAGATATTTTGGACATTGGTGAGAAATTAAAATCAGAAATAAACAAAAGCAGCAAGATTTCAGAAAGCTGTGGATCCAAGGAATGTTACAGAGATGAGGCCGGGCAATACCTGGAGGATGAGAAGTTGAAAGCTGAGCCAAATGAAGTTGAGAGCTAATATAGAGAGCAGAAAATGCTGGAAATATTCAGCACACTTGTGGGGAGTGAAACAAGTTGAATTTTTCAGATCAAAGAAGAATTCTGATGAAGGGTGTTCGAGTTTTGAAGTAGCTGAGGTAATGTTATCATTTGATGGGTTCAAAGAAAATCAAAGCGAGATGCAAGTTATCAACAAACTGGGCTTTATTTACAAAGAGGAGAATTCACAAAAGGGCACACACTCACACAGAATAACATACACGGCATACAAGCACGGTACACTGAGAAACAAGGGTTTAATTTCTTTAGTACCAACCACCCACAGGGACAGTATACCGCGTAACTAACGAGAACATACACATGAACCTGATCTCCAGTGTCGCTGCTGCTTGGGATCTGGGATGGCCCTCCGGAGCTGCCCATGGCTCACAGCCTGGAATTCAGCAATGGACACAACTAAGAAACACATACATAGCAATACTACACAAATAACTGCACATCAGATGTGAATAAATCACTGCAAAACTTTTTCAACTCCCGATTGGGAACACGAAGGTTAAATACACAGTACCATTGACTCTATCTCTGGTAGGCGCCGCACATTTAACAAACAGTAAATTAATTACAACAATAAGTATATCAAATGAGCCTGCTTTGTTAGTTTTTGTTCATACAGCATGGCAAACAGGCTATTTCAGCTGACCTCCAGGTCTCCAGGTTTGCCCACGGCTCGAGATCCTGGATGAGCCCATTGCAATTGACCCTCTGGAGCTGCCTGTTGCTGTAGCCAGGAGTTCAGTGATGGTCTCCATGCAGCACTAGCAAACAGAGAAAGAGAGGACAGAGACTGCACATTTTCTGCTTTTTCAATGCAAGACACATCCATGTGACCTTGAGGTCCATCTGCCTCATCTGGGTGCAGATCTAACCCTTGATTGGCATGTAAGGTGACTTCTGACAAAGCTCCAGCAGGAGTGATCACATGGCCCTCCACAGTCCACATTCCCCCCCAGATTCAAGACTGAGAGGCCACATTATCCTCACAATCCACACTCCCACCAGGTTCCAGACAGAGAGGCCACATGGCCCTCCACAATGTACACTAGAGGTAAGAATGAAGATCTCCCAGTTACACGAAAACCTAACCTCAGATATAATCCAGAAATTTTATGCACAACATTGTACAGTGATGTTGAGCTGTCAATTGCTTTCTAGTGAATGTGACAATTCACATGAAGCACTGAGATGATACCGAATAGAGTGAATGAAGTAACTAAGTAATCCAGTAGTTGGTGTGGAAAGACAAAAGGATTCTGTGTTTGTTTAAATTCATTTCCAGTGCAGTCCTATAACTGAGTAAATTATTCCATAATATTTATATGTATTTATTTTGTTATATCATTATGTATATATGTGATTATTATGTGCTTGTATTGTATGGGTATGCATGTGGACTGTGATCTGGAGAAACACTGTTTTGTCTGGTTGTATTTGTACAGTCAGATGATAATGAACTCGAATTTGAACTTGAATGACACATTATCTAAATTGATTGTTTCATGAGCCTTTTTGAAGTTGTATTTCCTCTTGGAAAAACAGCTGAATTCACAGTAATACTGAATGCAGCCTTCAAGAATTACTAATGTAGCAACTTGAAGACCGCAGTTTTGACAGCAGTTTAACCAAACGCTGACAAGTAGCTACAACCAGCCCTTTCTGAGACATGCTGAATCCCTGAGGCATCTTTCAGTAAGTAGCACGACCCTGCTAATTACAGAGAGTGATTGCAGTGGAATGCTGGAGGATGGATTTCCAGCTCAGATGTAAGGAATCCCTCAGGATCATTGCTCTGAAGGAATGGGTATGATTTTTCCCACTTTAAATTTTCACTATCCATCCTGTTACTCTTTTGGAATCTCCTCCAGTCCTACTTCCCCAACATCCCCACTCCTCCAGTTCTGACAATGGGTCATGCATTTAGCAGTGGGAGTTTGGAAAGTAAACAGACTGTTGGGTGCTACCAGTTGCCCCAATAATGCAAAGACAGACTGAGTGGAACAATAGGCTTTATTACACTAGATATTGCTGGCCCGGGTTAAGGCTAGGGAAATTAAGAGAGAAAGAGGGGACTCAACCTTTATGGCCTAGGTCACATAGGAGGAGTCCAGGGAGGAGTCAAGGAAAGGATGTCATCAGGAGGGCGGGCCAGCCAGTACGTACAACCATATCATTACACAGACAGAAGTGAAAACTGCTGGGGAATGGTCTCACTATGATTAAGACACTAACCAGCTGCTGCATACCCAAATACTCAAACAGACTTTGATTTATACTGTGATGGGCCCAGAGGACCCCAAAATCCAGCAGCCATAGAAATTCAAATGGTTACTTAAACAAAAGTTGCTTTTAATTATCTTTAAACATGAAAACAGGATCAAACTCTAAATTATTACTATTAACTTAATTTAACCTAACTTAACCCCCTTCTAATTCTAAATGCATGTGTATATAGTTCAGAAAAGTTCTTTGATTCACAGTCCAATCTCACTTCTCACTCTTCCAAGTTCACTGGTATCAGGCAATTCTTATACTGTGCACAGAATTTAGCATTTATGAATCTTCACCAGGCTTTGATGCTTGAAAGGGAAATGGTTACTGCTCAGGAAAGTTCTTGTTGGTTTTCAGAGAGAGATTTGTTGCTCATTGAACAACACAACTGTTTCCTTCCAGTCAGCCACTTCAGTGACTTGCCAAAGAAACTTGCCCTATCAGGGTTTTCCAGTTGATAACCTCTTTCTTTCAGGTCACCACAGAGTTCCTTTTCTGTTTCCCTTATCTCACTGAAACACTTTTCAGCCAGCCATCTCCTCTTGTATGGACCACAAGGTCTTTCAAACTTCCAAAAACCACTTGTCATGTTCCAGTCCCAGCTCTTGCTGAACTGTAGAACTGAATTCTCTCTCTCTCTCTCTCTCTCTCTCAGAGAAAACCACATGACCTCTTAAAAACAGCCAACTGCATTCAAACAGATTGTGGCACCGGACCCAAACTTCTGAGTCTCTTCATCTGTTGCTTTCCAAAACAATAATCCATTACTCCACAGCATATCCAATTAACACCTACTTGTGGAGTCTCTTTAGGCATTCTTCAAAGTTTTTGCAAAGGCATTTGGAGCCTAGACTGTCCGGCTTGAGCAGAGCTCCAGCATTTTAAATTAGATATGTTTTGAAGTGTTTGTATTTGTGTGTGACCTAACTAAAAGGACCACAATCTATCTTCCAAAAAAAATCACAAGATCACAAAGGAACGGAAGCAGGCCACTAAGCCCATCGGGTCTGTTCCGTAACTATGCACTAAGCTAAACTAAACACACCTAGTTCCAATTACCTGCCTTTTCCCCATATCCCTTGATACCCTTACTAATGAGATACTTGTCAATTTCCTGTTTAAATACTCCCAGTGATCTGGCCTCCACTGCTTTGTGCGGCAGTGAGTTCCAGAGATCCACGACTCTCTGACTAAAGAAGTTATTCTGTTTTAATTGGATAATTTCTAATTTTAAGATTATAACCACTTGTCTCAACTCACCCATCAAGGGAAACATCCACATTCACTCTGTCAAAACCTTTCAATATTCAAAATGTCTCCATGAGATCCCCCCTCACTCTCCTATACTCCAACGAGTACAACCCAAGAGCTGCAAAATGTTCCCTATATCCCAGTCCCTGCATTCCAGGAATCACCCTGGTAAATCTCCTCTGCACCCTTTCCAACAACACCACATCTTTTCATATAAAGGAGCCAAAACTGTACACATTTCTCTAAATGGGGTCTTATCAGTGCCCCATAGAGCATAATTAACATCTCTCTACTCTTAAACACTATATACCTCTTAAAATGAATGCTAGCATAGCATTTGCCTTCTTCACTACTAATCCTACCTGGGCATTAACTTTTAGATTACTCTTTGTTCCTCCAAGGATTGAATTTTCTCCCCATCCATAAATAATATATATTATCTATACATAATATAAAATATAACATAATCTGTCACAGTACACTTATCCCAATGCCGAATACTGAATCTTTTGTTTAACCTTCACATCTAACAATGCATGCAACACACCGGCCAATACGGTCATGCTAAAACACAGACTAAAACACCAACATTTATACCAAGCCACAAGCTGACCGATGTGCCTCCTGTACACTGTATCATATGCTGACCACTACACTGACAACTACACTAGCATATGTTGAATTATATGTTGACTCTTACATCAAAACATTCCATAAAAGAAAACTATTTCCTATTGTAGTATGATGAAGATTTTAACTGGCAGTAGTCAGTGACAAGAAGCAGCACACACAGCAAACATCCACCCCAATAAGCCTTGCGGAGATGGGCAGGCTCCCTCAGATTGGATTGTCAAGTTCCAATACCTCAGCAATAAGATAATTACCATGTAGGAAATGTAACATTTGCCCATTAATTAAATTGATTTTGGAATGTAAAATTATGTGCTTCAATGAAGCCATCACTCAATTAGCTTCACCTCAACTACATTTTTTAAAATGTAGGTGTGTGGCAGCACACGTCCTCATGGCAAACCGGCCCCGCTTGTATCGCCACATGGCGGGGCAGCCATGGGGAAATGGCATCATCAGAGGTTTCTCTCTGACTCCAGCCTCCCTTCCAGCAAGTGCTCCCTGGGCAGTGATTATGATGTCACAATGCACCAGGTGACTGAGCTCATGCTGCCCTGAATTGGAATAAACACAATCGTTAATGACCCTCAACATGGTAGCTGTGTTTCTTCCTCTGCTCACACCACTACAGTGGTGACCCCGACGAGCCCAGATGTTTTTCTGGACTCAAAACACCATGGATTCAGCAGAGGTTAACACTGTCTCCATCAAATTTCCACCCTTGTGGACCCACCAACCGAGAACATGGTTCGGGCAGGCAGAAGCACAATTTCAACTCCACAAGATCTCCTCAGATGCCACGATGTTCTATCATGTCGTGAGCACTCTGGACCAAGATATGGCAGCAAGAGTGGACGACATCATCCACCATTCCCCAGCTACAGGCAAGTACACCACCCTCAAAGACCTGCTGCTTGAAACTTTAGGGCTAACTCCCCAACAATGGGCTTCCAGGCTCCTTCACCTAGATGGGCATCCCTTCTAGCACGTGCCCTGAGCAGCGATTATGATGTCACAATGCACCAGGTGACTGATCTCATGCTGCCCTTAGAGGGGCGTGCTGAATTTGAATAAACACAATCGTTGGTGACCCTCAACGTGGTGGCTGTGTTTCTTCCACTGCTCACACCACCACAGGTAATTAATTCTGCCGAACTTTTCTCAACATACCTAATCTACATTTCTCAACAATGATCTTTTACAGTAACTTTCAAAAGAAATTTGGATATATCCTTAAAGACATAAACATTTTCTTTAGGGAATTAAAAAATTCAGGTGGATCAAACTGTGGTGGTCCTTCAAGCAGCCAGCACAGTGGTTTGAAGAGCTTTCTTCTGTATTTGGATCATTCAATGTAGTGCAGTATTTTGTTGGGATCGATGACTATTTAATGGAAGGTCATGAGGTATTATATGGGTAGGGGTGAATTTGCAGGAATCCTGAACATGGCAGTGTCCTTTCCAACTGGTTCTTGTTATTTATAGAGAAAAAAATATTAATTTTTCAGATATGGAAAATATTATGTCACATCTCGGAACATTGAAGTTGAAGGGGTTCCAATCTTTGTGCCAGCTTGTCTCCTGTTCAGGTTGACTGGTTAATTGGCTGTTGTAAAGTGCCCTTGATGTATAGCTGAGCAGTCAAATCTTGGAAAGGTGGATGCAAATGTGATGAGAATGAAATGAGTTAGCATAAGATTACAGCAAAAATTGGTGGTTGATGGTTGACAGACTCAATAGGCTGAGGGGCCTGATTTCATGCTGTATTTTTCTATGACTTTATGAATGCTTTGTTGCAGAATGTGTTGAATCTTTTGAGAGTTTGGTGTGTACTCACTGAGGGAAGTGGAAAGTATTTCATCACACTCCTAACTTGTGCTTAGGTGGTGGAAAGGTTCGGGACATCTTTCAAAATGGCAGTGCACAAGGTTGAAGTAGCCAGTTTAGGTCCTGACTGGACACAGACACCTCTTTACTTGTTAAGAAGGTGAAACAGGCACTGCATCTCCTGAGAAGATTGAAGGAGGCAAGGCTACCATTATGTCATCCTTCTATAGATGCTTAATTGAGAGTGTCCTGGCTGGCTACATCACAGTTCAGTATGGTTACTGCAGAGAAATAGATGAGAGGTTAATCCATAGGCCCATAAGAGTGGCTGAAAGATCACTGGAGTCTCCCTTCCCCCATCGACATGCTCTAGTGGGATCCTTGTCTGAAGAAGGCACACAAAATTATTGAGGACCCTTTCTACCCTGTACTCAGCATTTTCCAGCTGCTCCCATTGGGAAAAAAAAATTACAGGAGCACCACCAGTCTGAGAAACAGCTTCTTCCCATGGGCAATGAGAATGCTAAACTACCACAGAAACTGCTCACACTAACCATCCAAGACTCTCATAAGCACAAAATATTTATGTATTTGTTTGTATCGATGAAATACTTGTCCTGCATATATATTATTTGTCTCTAAAGGTGTTATGTGTCAGCATATTTTGCACCAAGGACCAGAGAATGCTGTTTTGTCAGATTGTACTTGAGTAATCAGATGACAATAAACTTGACCTGGCATCAGGAGGTGAGTCACTCACTACAAGGTATGCAACCTCTGATTTGCTCTTGTTGATATGGTATCCAGCCTAGTGGAGTTCCTGGAGCATGGTTATTCCCAGAATGTTGATAGTGAGGAACTCTGTAATGTCATTGAATATTAAGGGTTGACTCTCTCCTTGATTTAGACAGTTATTGATGCAAATGTTACTTGACTGAATGTTGTCTAGGTCTTTCTCCATGCAAATGGAATTGAATACAGTCAGCAAGCATCCCCACCTCTGACCATATGATGAAAGGAAGGACCCTGATGAAGCAGCTGATGCAGCCCGATGAGCCCAGGACGCTGACCTGAGCAACTGCTGCAGTGATGTCCTCAGTGAGATGGTTGTCCTCCAACAGATACAACCATCTTCCTTGTGCAAGGTCAACTCCATCCAGAAGAGTGTTTTCCACTTGATGCTCATTAACTACCTCCCAACAGGGTTCTTCAATACCACACTCAAAGAAGATTGGTCACTGTCATGTTACTCTGCAGCACCTTCCTTGTGAGTATAAGATATAACTTTCTTAATACATATTTTTCTTAAATGTAGTTTCCTTAATTTAATTTGTTCATTTTTCTGGACATCTCTCATGTAGACTCAACTACTTTGACTTGCACCCTTTCTAAAGCTTTGGAACTTGGCTGATTATAACTTTTATGAAAAGTAAATTCTAGATCGTAAATATATATTCTCCCAAAGTGTAAATCTCAAAGTTCCATTTCCACTAGAGACAGGAGTGAATGCCGACTTAATGCCTCAATCAAGAATTGTTTATTGCCAAGAATGGTGAAGATTTCAATTTTTTGAAAGTAAGTACAGTTCTTTAAGCTAAATTGCAGTGTCTGTGTTAGTGTGGTGAGTAATTCAAAGTAGTAATTAAAGGTTTACAGGCATTTGGGGAGGGTTATATAAATCATCCTGAGCAGTGCTTCAACACCAACTCCACAACTCTGGCATAGCATGGAAAGAAAAATGCTTGCCCTTGCTCTCTGCACCTTTGCAGCCTTCCAATTAACCACAGCTAAGGGTAAGTTTCAATGAAGAATCAGTCGGTAGGTAAACTTTGCGATCCTACCTTACATGAATGAACACATTTGAAAATCACTCAAAATTCTTTTTAACATCAAACACTGAAAATATCCTTCTGGGTTAAGCTTTTTGAGACAGTACATCTACAAAAGTAAACTCAGTAATCTGAAGAATTAATAATCAGAGAAAATAGTCAAAGGTAAAATAATTATTTGGGGATGAAGAGAATTTTTAATGCAACAATTTGCCTGTTCGGTCAATGGACAAGGATTCAACAGAAACTTTCACAAGGTAATTTGCATAAATACTTGAAAAACTGTTACTAGAATTTGGGGAAAGAACAGCAATGTGAGACAAATTGTAGAGCTTTTACCAAGAGCAAAAATTCAGTGGTTCAACAACAAAGTAGCTTTATATGTTGATTAGTCTGAACACAAAACCAGTTGCCTTGCTGTTGATGTTAATCCTGAAGTAGAAATCCATCTCTCCTTGCATGAACTGTGTCTGTTTCATTTCACAGTAAGTCACATTGAGATGTCAGCACAGATACCAGGCATCCAGTCCAGCTGCTCCACAATGGTGATCGTGGTCCACCATCTTCATCTCACCATTTTATTCTTTCTCTTCTTGTGTATAAATCTAATTTTAATCTAAATATGCAAAGCAGTAGGTTATAAATTGTTTTCAGTTAACATTTCTACACGTCGGAATGAACATCAAATGGAGGTCTAACTACAGTTGTATGGGGCCTTTGTGAGGCCATACCTTGAGTATTGAGTGCAGTTTTCATCTCTAATCTGAGGAAGGACATTCTTACTATTGAGGGAGCTAGTGTACGCACCAGACAGATCCCTGGGATGGCAGGATTGGTCAATGAAGAAAAATTGGATAGACTAGATTTATATTTATCGGAATTTAGAAGAATGAGGGAGCGATCTAATTAGGACATATAAAGTTGTGACAGGTTTGAACAGGTTAGATGAAGGAAGAATGTTCCAGATGTTGGGAAAGTCCAGAACAAGGGTCACAGTCTAAGGAGAAAGGGAAAGCCATTTAGAACTGAAAGTTAGATATGGTTCATGTGGCCAGAGTTATGGAGAGAAAGCAGGAGTAGAAGACTGTCAGTGATCAGCTATGATCATATTGAATGGTGGAGTAGGCTTCTATTTTCCATGTTTCTATGACCAATTCCATATCTCCTGTATCTAAATTCATATCTATGAGAGGGAGCAGAAATAAAGGTGAAAGGAATTATCTATGGGTATAGACCAGAGGTGGTGCATATGAACCATTACTCCAGCCTTATCTGTAAAATTCTTTATTTTTCTATTTTAATGCAGTTTCCCAAGAATGTTGTATTTCCAATGCAGGAATGTAAACAAATAAAATGATTCACAACAGGTAATACTGGGGAAGATGAACTGAGCGGTGTGCTGAGTACAGGTAGGTGGAGGCAGTTTAAAGGAGGAGATTTTGGATCGACATCACTCACATGTGAAGACCACAGAGGCCACTGCAACTCCACTGTGGAAGTGTTCACACAGGATGGAGAGAAGGAACACCTATCCAAAGCACTCCAGGTCCTGCAATGGAGAAAATAAGGGATAGCTGAGGAGCTTAGGGAGAGCCTGCGACTCAGGGTGGTTGAAGCCACCAGTTGTGGAACAGTTGAACAAAGGGTGATCAAGGTCCAGAATTTTAGCAGCAATGGAGAAGATTAGAAATATCTGGAGGGACTAGGGATGGAGAAGAAGACAATTATAAGAAAATTTAAGTCAAGATGTGTTGAATGAGGGGCCAATGTAAATCCAAGAACTGTAGATGAATGGAGCAGAAAGTGAATGGGTTAAGCTATGGGCAGCAGAGATTTGGACACACTGAATCCCTGTGACAGATAGTGCAGGGACTGCATGGAAGATTTTCCTGATCTTGCTACATTTGAGAAGTGTTCTGCATTCCTAAAGTCAGTGGTCAAGATGTTCTTGTAACGGACAAGAGTAAATATACACTTGGAAAGGAAATAATCTGCGGAAGGGCTTTGTTGGTGAGAGTTAAAGAAAAAATTTGCACTTGCTGGGGTTGAGTGAAATAATCAAACGTGCTGGAGAAACTGAGCATGTCAGGCAGCATCCATAGGAAATAAAAGGTCACCAACGTTTTGGACCTGAGCCCTTCATCAGCAATAAGGAAAGACAAGTAGAGGCCTGAATAAAAAGGTGGGGAGAGGGGGAAGGATAGGAGGGAGGAAGGGGATGGCAGAAAAGCATAAACTAACTGTAAATGGTAATAGCTAGTATTGGGTAGGAAAGTAGAAGAGAAAGAAGCTGAAAATTGATAGAGGGAGAGGGCAGAGGGCTATGGAGGGTAGATCTCTGATACAAGGGAGGGGTGGGGAGTTGGAAGAAAGGAAACAGATGGATAAGGAAGAGGAGAGATTTGGGGGAGGGGTTGAAGGAAATTGGAGAAACCAATGTTAATTGTGAATCCCAAGATGGACTTCAAGATGCAGATGACTTTGGTTTGGCACTTCTTTCTGAGTAAAAAGATTTTTTAAAAGAAGCAACAAAATACATAGACAATGGCAGAGTGGTTGATAAAGCTTAAGTGCACTTCAGTGAGGCCTTGACAAGGTCCCACATGAAAGGCTTATCTAAAGGTTAAAGCCTTTGAAATCTAAGGAAAGATTAGCAAATTGAATCCAAAGTTGATTTTAGGAGACAAAGGGTGATGATGAAGTATAGAACAGGTCCTTCAGCCCAACTTGTCCATGCTGACCAAGGTGGCATTCTGGCCTCGTCCCATTTCCCTGCATTTGGCCCATATCCTTCTAAACCCTTCTCACCCATATATCTGTCCAATAACAAATGAATCTCTTTGGAGTGTTGCTGTTGTGATTGGAAGCCTGTGAACCAATGGTGTAGCACAAAGATCAGTGCTGAGATCCTTACTTATTATTTATCATAGGCATTAACCATTTGGATATGAAGGTAGGAGATATGATTAGAAAGTGTACAGATAACACAAACATTAATGGTGATGTTGTTGATGGTGAACGTAGGCTTAGGATACAAACAATATTGAGCAGCTGGTAAACAGGGCAGAACAACGGCAGATGGGATGTAATCCTGAGAAGACTGAGGATAAATCTACTTAGGAAGCTCTAATAAAGGCAAGATATTCATGTTCAGGTGCATTGGGGAATGGGGACCCTAATGAACAATTCCATTCATCTTAAAAGATGCTACACAGGTAGCTAAAGCTGGCACAGAGGATGCTGTTCTTTATTAGCTCAGGATAGAACATTAAATCAGGGAGGTTGTTGTACAATCTTTTAAAACATTGCCTAGGGCACAGTTAGAATACTGTTCTGGTTTCCATACCAAAGGATGAATCTGATTGCGGTGGAGATGGTGCAGAGGAGATTCACCAGGATTTGCCTAGGACAGAGGGTTTCAATTATGAACAGAGACTGGAGAAGCTAGGTCTGTCTTCTATGGAGTGGAGGAGGCTGGGGGAGAGGGGGAATTGAAAGAGGTGTTCAAAATTCTGAGAGGCAAAAATCAGGCGGATAGCAAGAAATATGTCATCGTGATGGAGATGTCTAAAGGCAGAGGGATTGGTGAGGATCAGGAAGGTAAGACAGAACTGAGGAAAAATATCTTCACCCAGAGATTGGAGGAGGTGGAGGAGGCAGAGAGTCTCACAATGTTTAACAAATCCTTCGTCAAGCACTTGAATCTCCATCCTTGGTAAATGAAATTAATACAACGAGTACACAGTGCTCAGCATGGATGTGTTGAGCCAAAAGACTTGTTCTTTGTTCTATAACCAGGGCTCTCAAACTCTCTAAGGTACTCCATGAGGAACAATGATCTCCTGATGCTCGTATAAATTTTGGAAGCCTCAATGGTTCCTTTCAAACTGTTTCTGGTTCATTTTCACCATCGTTTGCTATACATAAGCTGACCAGGTCTCAAGCGCTGGAATTCTCAGCCCCTGTACCTGGTCTCTTCCTCTGAAATTTACTTCAAATTGAACAAGTCTCCTGATATTTCTTTTATTGGCTTGGAGTTCTGATTTTTGTGGCAATAATATTAATGGATCATCACAACTGGAATCAAAATTCTTGTTCGATAAGAGTGTTTCTCTTTTATCTTAGCTCTACGTCATGAAACTACAATCAATACTGAAACCAAAGACTGTGTCATTAATCCTGATCATCCAGAGTGTCAGCACCCACCAACCAACACACCAATGGAAAAAGGTTGGTAAACTTTATCCAAAAACATTGCCTGTAATTAAATGGTCTGAAGAATGTCATTTCAGACAGTAGTTTGCACAAGATTTCTGGTGTAAAATTTGGCACATGTATATGATAATCTTGTCATTTAAGGGAACATTTAAATTTTCCAACAAATATCAGTTTGAGATTTATTACTTACTTGACAGTATTACATCACATCTTGGCTTATTTGGGGTAATTGTTAACAATTCAACACTTGCAAATATCAGCAATGAGCATCATTCTCAGCACATCAAAGTCTACATTCAGGATTTACCATGAAACCAGTTAAATTCATCCATGTTTTACTTTTACCTTTACTTCTTATGGCCTGCTGAATTTCTCCAGCAAGTTTGTATATTGTACTTGACACCAGCATCTGCAGACTTTCTTGTTGAACTTCACATTTTATATACATTAGTATGCCAACTGACAGTATTTTCTAGAATTTGGTGTCCCTTGGTGTGAAAGAGTTCCTCCTCACTTTTTTTTCCATGTTATTTATTCAGTTTGAGATTCACAACCTCTGATTATTGACCATCTGCCCAAAGGATATAGCTTCCCTCTTTGCTCGACCAAAACCCTCTTTTAATTGTGAAAATTTCCATCAAGTCCTCCTTCAACCTATTCTGCCAGGTGGAGCCAGCCCAACTTCTGTAACCCCTGCTCTGTAACTCCTGGTCTCATTATTTAAAACTCATCTGGCACCTCCCCAGGGTTCTGGCAGTGTCAGGACAAAGAACATAGAACACTACAACAGAGTGCAGGCCTGCAGCCCTCGATGTTGTGCCAACCCATATATTCCTTTAAAAAAACTAAACCTACCCCATAACCCTCTATTTTCCTTTCCTCCATGTACCTCCCTAAGAGTCTCTTAAATGCTTCTAATGTTTCAGCCTCCACCACCATCCCTGGCAAGGCATTACAGGCACCCACAACTCTCTGTGCAAAAAATTTACCAGGGATATCCACCCTAAACTTCTCTCCCTTCACTTTGTACATATGCCCTCTGGTGTTTGCTATTCTGGCTGTCCTCCGTATCTATGCCTTTATTAAGACCTTTATTAAGTATCCTCTTATCCTTCTTCATTCCAAAGAGAAAATTCCAAGATCTGATAATCTTGCCTCATAAGATTTTCCATTCCAGGCCACATCCTGGCAAATCTCCTCTGCACACTCTCCATAGCATCAACACCCTTCCTATAATGAGATGACCAGACTGAATGCAATATTACAAGTGTGGTCTCACCAGAGATTTGTAGAATTGCAACTTGACCTCTTAACTCTTGAACTCAATCCCCCATTAAGAGAAACTAATGGGACTAAAGCCAGACAAATCACCTGGTCCTGATGATATGCATCCAAGGGTTCTGAAGGAAATGGCAGAAGTTATAGTTGATGCATTGGTGGTCATATACCAAAATTCCTTGGATTCTGGGCAGGTCTCGGCAGAATGGAAGGCAGCAAATGTCACGCCACTTTTTAAGAAGGGATGTAGGCAGAAGACTGGAAATTATCGGCCAATTAGCTTGACGTCTGTAGTTGGAAAAATGCTTGAAGCCATCATTAAAGATGAAATAGTGAAACTTTTGGAACGTAAGGGTTCAATCAAGCAGACGCAGCATGGTTTTAGAAAGGGAAGATCTTGTTTAAGAAACTTGTTAGGATTCTTTGTGGATATAATGGGTGCGGTGGATAGAGGGGAACAGGTTGATGTTGTATATTTGGATTTCCAGAAAGCGTTTGATAAGGTGCCGCACAAGAGACTTCTCAGTAAGTTACGGGAAAGTGGAGTCCGGGGAAGTATATTGGCCTGGATTGAAAATTGGTTGTCTGACAGGAGGCAGAGAGTTGGGATAAATGGGAGTTTTTCAGGTTGGCAGAGAGTGGTAAGTGGGGTGCCACAGGGGTCAGTGTTAGGCCCACAACTGTTCATCATTTATATTGATGACTTGGAGGAGGGGACAAAATGTGGTGTAGCCAAGTTTGCAGATGACACCAAATTGAGTGGAAGAGCAAATTGTAATGAGGATGTGGAGAGTCTGCAGAGGGATATAGTTAAGCTGGATGAGTGGGCAAAGGTCTGGCAGATGGAGTACAATGTTAGTAATTGTGAGGTTATCCACTTTGGCAAGAAAAATAAAAGAGCTGAATATTATTTAAAGGGTGAAAAACTACAGCATGCTGTTGTGCAGAGGGACTTGGATGTGCTTGTTCATGAATCGCAAAAAGTTAGGTTGCAGGTGCAGCAGGTTATTAAGAAGGCAAATGGAATGTTAGCCTTCATCGCTAGAGGAATTGAATTCAGGAGTAGGGAGGTAATGTTGCAACTGTATAAGGTACTGGTTAGACCGCACCTGGAGTACTGTGTCCAGTTCTGGTCTCCATATTTGAGGAAGGATATACTGGCTTTGGAGACGGTCCAGAGGAGGTTTACTAGGTTGATCCCTGGGATGAAGGGGTTGACTTATGATGAAAGATTAAATTGTCTAGGATTGTATTCGCTCGAGATCAGAAGAATGAGAGGAGATCTTATAGAAACATATAGGATTATGAAGGGTATGGATAGGATAGATGTAGGAAGGTTTTTTGAGCTGGCCGGGGAAACTAAAACGAGAGGACACAGTCTCAAGATTCGGGGGAGTAGATTTAGGACAGAGATGAGGAAAAATAGTTTTTCCCAGAGAGTAGTGAATGTTTGGAATACTCTAACCAGCGAAATGTTTGAACTCCTTACATTTATCCAGATTGAACTTCATCTACCACATTTCTGCCCAATTCTGTATCCTTTCTAATTTATTTTGTAACCTACAACAACTTTCAACACCATCCTCAACTCCTCCAACCTTCATATCATCCGCAGATTTACTGAACCATCCTTCTGTCTCTTCATCTAGGTCATTTATAAAGACCATAAAGATGAGGGGGTCCCAGAACAGATCCTTTTGGAACTCCACTTGTCACTAACCTCCCAGCAGGACACTTTCCTTTCACTTCTACTCTCTACTTTCTACATGCATGCCAATTTTTCTTTCTTTTCTTTTTAAAATAATTTTATTTATGTATTACAATATAAATGATTGAATAGAGCAATTATACAATGTGCTACAAGATTCAGAAAAAACTGTAAACATTATACCATATTCTTTTAATAAGAAAATCCAGAGCACAGACCACAGTCATGACAACAAAATAAGATTTAACAACAAAAAAACCCAAAAAGAAAAATTTCAAAACTCCTTCCTCTAGGCAACATCGAATCTTAAGATTATGATAATAGTCCATAAATGGGCCCCATGTCTTTTGGAACTTAATGTTTGAATCCTTGAGAACATATCTAATTTTTTTCTAGAGTTAAACAAGACATAATATCTCTTACCCATTGTGTATATGTAGGTGGAGTATTATCTTTCCATTAAATCAAAATTGCATGTCTGGCTATCAGTGATGTAAAAGATAAAACTTGGCTTTGAATTAAAATCAGTAATACATCAACATCTTGAGGTAATCCAAAAAGAACAATTAAAGGGCAAGGTTCCATGGCACGTGACTTTCTGAACAAGTCTCTCATGGAGGACCTTGTCATTTGCTTTACTAAAATCCATATAGACCATATCTATGGCCCTACCCTCATCATTTTCTTTTGTTACCTCCTCAAAACACTTAGGTTTGTGAGGCATAATCTTCCTTTCACAAAGCCATGCTGACTATCCTTGAGTAGACTGTACTTCTCCAAATCCTCATAGATCCTATTCTTAAGAATCATCTCCAGTAGTTTGCACATCACTGACATAAGGCTCATCAGTCTATAATTCCCAGGATTCTCCCTATTACCTGTTTTAAACAAGGGGACTATATTTGACATTCTCCAATCCTCTGGCACCTCCCATGTGCCCAAAGAGGACTCAAAGATCATAGACACTGGCCTAGCTATCTCTTCCCTCACTTCCCACAGGAACTTGGGCTATATCATGTCTGGCCCCTGAGACTTAGCAATCTTAATGTTTTTAAGAAGACCCAACACTTCCTCTTCCTTAATCTCAAAATTATCCAGCATTCAAGCCTGTTCCATTCCAACCTCACCATTATCAAGGTCCTTTTCTCTTGTGAATACTGAAGCAAAGTATTTATTTAGGACCTCCCCAACCTCACCAGTCTCCAGGCACATGTTGCCTCCGTTATCCTTTAGTGGCCCCGCCTTCATTCTTGTCATCATTCTGTTCTTCACATATGCATAAAACACCTTGGGGTTCTCCTTAATCCTACATGCCAAGGCCTTCTCAAGCCCATTTCAAGCTCTCCTATGTCCTTTCTTAAGCTCCTTCCTGGCTACAATATACTTCTCAAGACCCCTTCCTATTTCCTGCTTCCTATGTCTAACATATGCTTCCTTCTTCCTCTTTACTAGCTGCCTTACCGGTTTCATCAACCATGGTTCCCTGTTCCCTGCCATCTTGTCCCTGTCCCAGTGGGACAAACCTATCCTAAATACAGCACAAATGGTCCCTAAGCTTCCTCTACATTATTTCTGCACTTTCTTCCTTGAACATCTTTTTCCAATTTACTCTCGCAAGTAAAATACTCACCCACCGAGAGGTCCACCACCTGACCAGGTTTATTATCCAGAATTATATCCAGTATGGCCTCTCCTCTTGTCACCGGGTCCACATACTCTGTCAGGAATCCTTTTTTTTTTGTTGAAAATGTAAAATATCCAAAATATATTTTCTTTTTATTTTCTCTTTACATTTAATTTGACTTCTGATACATTTTCATTTTGTACTTTGTCATTGATCTCATCCACTTTTTTTTGAACAGACCTGACAAATTCAGCTCCATCTATCCCTCTTGCAGACAGGAATTGCCAGTCAATATTAGGGAAGTTGAAATCACCCAATACTGTAACCCTGTATTTCCTGCACCATTCCAAAATTTGCCTGCTTATCTGCTTCTCAATGTCCCGAGAGCTATTTGGGGTCCTATAGACTACTTCTAGCACAGTGATAGCTGCCTTCCTATTTCTGATTTTCACCGACAGCAACACAGTGAACACTCCCTCTGCAGCATCCTCCCTTTCTAGAGCTGTGATGCTATCCCTGACCAGGTTTGGCATTCCTCAAAATCCATCAAGTGTGAAACTATTGAGGTTGCACTGCCAAAGTTGTTCATCTCAAAATGCATAATTTCACACTAACCAGCATAACACTGCATCTACTACGAATGTGTTCTTCCTCCTGAAGTCTTTAAAATTCATAAGTGTTACAGTAGCACTTCCTGGCCCAGTTCCACGTCATCCATGAACAAGAGAAACAGAGGTTCTAAAAGCTGCTCCACTTCAGTACTCGCTTCATTCCCTCACAATCACAACCCTTCTATTCACAAGCGACCTGCTAGGGAAACTTAGTGGGTTGAACAGCATCGGCGGGAGCAAAGGAATGATCAATGTTTCGTCCTTCATCATGAATTACCATTCTTTTTTCAACCACGGATGCTGCTTGACACACTGAGTTCCTCCAGCAGAGTGTTGTTGCTCCAATTCCAGCATCTGCAGACTCCTGTGTATGTCAATCTTCCATTTGCCACTGATTTCTGGTTCCCTTCTTTCTGCAGTCCAGACACCAAGCCTGTCCACTGCCCTTGGGTGTGGATTTGCCATGGTCAGGGCAGCCTTTGATTTTTGACACAAGCTGATCACTACAAGATAATCCAGTCCCTTTATGCACACTATGTTCTGACTGTCTCTTACTTCATCCAAATTGTAAAAGACCTGTAAAGAACATCTCCCACACCATTATCATCCACCCCTTCAATCTATCATTAGAACATAAAACATAGAATGGCATAGTACAGTCCCTTCAGCCAACAATGTGGTACTGTCCTATGTAAATTTACTCCACAGCAATCTATCCCATCTACCTCACAACAATAACTCTCTATTTTCCTTACATCCATATGCTTTTCTAAGAGTATTTAAATGTCTCTTTTGTACCAGCCTCAACCAACACTATTGGCAATGCATTCTAAGCATCCACCACTCTCTGTGCAAAAAATCGTACCCCTCACCAAAACTCAGATGTCCTCTGGTATTGGCTATTGCTGCTCTGGGAAAAAAAGGTGCTGACCATCCACTCTATCTATTCCCCTCATAATCTGGTATATTTCTGTTGTTTCCTCTCATCCTCTTCACTCCCAGCTCCCAAGAGAAAAACCCTAACTCACTCAATGGAACTTCAAAAGACATATTCTCTAGTCCAGGAAACATCCTGATAAATCTCTGCTCCTTCTCTAAAGCTTCCACATCCTTCCTATAATGAGGCGGCCAGAACTGAACACAATAATCTAGGTGTCGTCTAACTAGACTGGATTATCTTGTAGTGATCAATGTTACCTAGTGGCCCTTGAACTCAATTCCCTGACTAACAAAGGCCAACACATCATAGACCTTCTTAACCACCCTTGCAGAAACCTTGAGGAATTTGTAGATCTGGACCACAGGATCCCTTTGTTTCTCTACACTACCAAGAATTCTTCCATTAACCACATAACATGGGTTTGACTTTCAAGGTTATTCCACTTCTCCATCAAACTCTGTATCCTGTCTATATCCCATGGTAGGCTATGACAACCTTCTATGCTATCCATAATACCTCCATCTTTCAGGTCAAGTGCAAATCCACTGACCCACCATATCCTTCTTCATCCAAGTCATTTATAAAAATGAGCAAGATCAGGGGTCCCAGAACAGACTTAGTCAACACTTTGATGCTAATTAAACACTGAGGCATTGCATTCCTCACAGATATTACATTACAATTATTTTGTTTAGCAGAGCTGCAAAAGGAAATCAGCTTGTACAATTTAATCCGATCAAGGTCCCGTCGCTGTCCGTACAACAGGTCGTTTTACACAAGCCAAAAACGTGGACTGTACCAAGGATCTCCAAATGGGAAAGGCACAGCAATGGCTTACAGTTCTCTACCAAGGTCTAAAGGCTGGGAATGGCTATTTGGCAAAGGGTATAATGGGTTTGACAATGGCCTATGGGCAAAAGGTGGTGGAAATAGACAGAATGGAAATGATCAAGGGCTGAATGACAATAGGAATAGACAGAATGGAAATGGTCAAGGATTCAATGCCAATGGGAATAATGAAGATGAAGATCATGAGGAGGAAAACAACAATGGTAATGATGAAGAGGAAGACAATAAAGGCTTAAACAACAACGGGAATGAGCAAGGGGGGAATGGTCACATGTCAAACTCCAATGGGTATGGGCAAGGGTGGAATGGTCAAGGGTCAAACTCTAATGGGTATAGCCAAAGGGGGAATGGTCAAGGATCAAACTCCAATGACTACAGCCAAGGGGGGAATGGTCAAAAGTCAAACTCCAATGCATACAGTCAAGGGCAAAACAATCAAGGGTCAAACTCCAATGGGTATAATCAAGGAGGAAATATTCAAGGGTCAAACTCCAATGGATATGAACAAGGGGGGCATGGTCAAGGATCAAACTCCAATGGGTATGAACAATGGGATAATGGTCAAGGGTCAAACTCCAATGGAAATGGACAAGGGGGGAATAGTCAAGGGTCAAACTCTAATGCATACAGTCAAGGGCAAAACAATCAAGGGTCAAACTCCAATGGGTATGAACAATGGGGTAATGGTCAAGGGTCAAACTCCAATGGAAATGGACAAGGGGGGAATGGTCAAGGGTCAAACTCCAATGGGTATAGTCAAGGAGGAAATGGTCAAGGGTCAAACTTCAATGGATATGGACGAGGGGGGCATGGTCAAGGGTCAAACTCCAATGGGTATGAACAATGGGGTAATGGTCAAGGGTCAAACTCCAATGGAAATGGACAAGGGGGGAATGGTCAAGGATCAAACTCCAATGGGTATGATCAATGGGGTAATGGTCAAGGGTCAAACTCCAATGGGTATAATCAAGGAAGAAATGGTCAAAGGTCAAAATCCACAGGGTATGGCCAAGAGGGGAATGGTCAAGTGTCATACTCCAATGAGTATCAACAATGGGGTCATGGCCAAGGGTGGAATGGTCAAGGGTCAAACTCCAATGGATATGGCCAAGGGGGCAAAAGTCAAGGGAAGAATGGTCAAAGGACAAATGTCAAAGGGTATAGTCAAGGGTCAAATTCCAATGGGTTTGGAAAATATGGATATAGTCAAGGATCATACATCAATGGATATGGTCAAGGGTCAAACTTCAATGGGTATGGCCAAGGGGTGAATGGTCAAGGATCAAATTCCAATGGGTATGGGCAAGGGAGTAATGGTCAAGGGTCAAATTCCAATGGGTATGGCAGTGGGGGTAATGGTCAAAGGAGGAATGGTCAAGAGTCAAACATCAAAGGGTCTAGCCAAGGGGAGGATAGTCAAGGGTCAAATTCCAATGGCTTTGGAAAATATGGATATAGTCAAGGGTCAAACTTCAATGGGTATGACCAAGGGGTGAATGGTCAAGGGTCAAATTCCAATGGGTATGGCCAAGGGAGTGATGGTCAAGGGGGGAATGGTCAAGGGTCAAATTCCAATGGGTATGGGCAAGGGAGTAATGGTCAAGGGTCAAATTCAAATGGGTATGGCAATAGGGGTGATAGTCAAAGGGGGAATGGTCAAGAGTCAAACATCAAAGGGTCTAGCCAAGGGGAGGATAGTCAAGGGTCAAATTCCAATGGGTTTGGAAAATATGGATATGGTCAAGGGTCATACATCAATGGATATGGTCAAGGAGGAAATGGTCAAGGTTCAAACTCCAGTGGATATGGCCAAGGTGGGAATGGCCATGCAATGAGTAACAATGTGATTGGTTCACATACAAATGCACAAGAGGGTAGCTCCAATCCTACTGTTGAGTTGCTGAAAAGGAATTACAGGAAAAGGGAGATTCCTTCTGATGCAGCATATACCTCAGCCATTAAAAGGTTGTATGCTCACAGATTACATCCAATGTACAGGTACAGCCTTATACGCCGAAGAATCACAAAGCAATAAAATAATCCTCCTGTGTCCTTCTGCCTGTGCACAGGCATCTGTGTTTTGCCTGTTGCACAACTGTAATCGCAATGATCTTCACTGCAAAATAGAAAGCAAAATGGCAATTCTGGATAACTTCTTAAATGATATAACAATCCAGATATGTCAACATGCAGACAGCACTTAGGGTGAAAGGAAAGTTCTATTTTAGTTGTTCTATCAAGATAGAGTTTGGTTTGTAAACACAAATCACAGTGTATCTCGGCTGTCAACTTCATTGGTCAAAACCTTGAGATGCAACTTGTCAACCTGCAAACAGCTGAGATCTGGTCACAGGGTTCTGCATACTTCACTGTCTTAGGGCAAATTGCAACACCACCCCAATTCCTGGCTAAATCAAGCCCTAACTCTCTCTGACTTTGAAATCCAAAACCGATTAAAACTTAAAGACAACAAAATCTTAAATTGTAGAAAATGTAAAATTGTCAAAATTAAAAACACCAGAAAGCATTTCAATTACCTTAACAACTTTGAAGATGCAAACTACCTCTGCAGGTTTGCAGGGCAGGATCTCCTTGACAGTTTTTGGGAAACGGTGCGTTTTGGAACACGGGTTCCAGCAGCAAAGGTCAGCAATGCCTGAGTTTTGGAATGTCATACTTCCTTGCAGTTGGAGAGGAATATGTTGGGGATCGTTTGGAACTGCCAAATTTTGAGTGGCAGAGTTGGGCCAAGGATCCTTTTTGTTCCTGTACTGACAATATTATTTCCCTGGAGCAGGATTTAAGAGCTGTGTTGCAGCCTGTTTAGACGAGGACCAGTAAAACTGTTGCAGAATTCACATGAACTAGTGTTAAATTAATTAGATTTCATCCAATTTCAGCCAGCAGTGTTAATATTGGGTTGTACTTAAATAGTTCCATCTGCACTGGATATGTTCAGGCAAAGAACACAGTCAAGTCTGATATCTGGACTATGGGTCTTGGACGTATCTGCAAATTTTCCAAACTTTCATTGGCAGGCCCAAGCCTAAAGATTGACCTCAAGAGAATTACATTCTTCAGCTGATAAAAAGGTTCTTGATATGATGTGACACACCCTCTTGCATGTCTTAAATTCTGTGTTCAATGTTCAAGTTCAATGTTAGGATTTATGGAAAGTCAAATTTTCTGTTCTGAATCTTCAGTGTGTAAGAAAGAAAATTCATCAGGTCTCACGGGTTTAAATGGAGGTCTATCTGTGATTACGGAGAGATCCCTTTTATTTGTCAGATATTTTGTTGCCCTTTCATAGCATGAATATTCATTTCCATGTTTAGCTCCCAAAAGTTATTCCTGCAATCTGGATTCCACTGACTGAAAGAGCAGTGTTAGCATAACATAAGGCAGTTGGGTGAATCTTTGAATGGGAAACATTTTGCATGGCTGAGAAAGAAGAGCAAGGGACTGGAACCAATTGGTGAGTTCTTTCAAAGAATTATCAGGCAAAAGATGGCCCTAGTGCTCTGTCCTTCTACACTGTCCAAGACATGGTAGAACTGGCTAATCATCAGAGTGGTTCCAAGATGCTCAGACTGGGGTTGCCCAATCAGTTCAGTTGGAGAAGTTGAAGCACCTGCTCATCGCCATTCTTTTTGTTTCTTCATCTGCAATGTCCTTTACTGAGTCGACGGTGATTGCCGATTTCCTACTTATTGCTCCCAGTTATTTTATGAATACTCTCACTGTAGTTTCAGCTAATGCCAATAAACCTTTCAGAAATTCACCTTGTTGTTTTCTTCCACTTTGTATTTATTTTCAAGATTCAATTTATTGTCATAATAAAAAGTGTCATATTACACAAAATTGCTTTTGTCTGCTCTAAGGCAAACAGATTCACCATCAGCAGAAATTGCCTGAAGCACCTCTTACACTCAAAGAAAGAGAAGCAAAAGAGAGTTCCTCCCAGAGTCATTGAGAGTCTGTGAATTCACCTCCAGTGCTCCCATAGCCACTTAGAGTCCAATCCCATCTATCGGCAACCCAAGTTCCAGATTCAAACCTCCGATACCATTAGGAACCCTCAGGACTCTAGCATCCCTGTTCTGATTCCAGGTACCATTTCAGCCCTTGACTACAGTATCCAGCAGCCTGCAGCCACCATGGTTCCTCACCTGAAGTTACCGGCAGCCCACTGCCTGTGTGGGTCCTTCATTTGCAGAACCTCTCACGACTGCCACTGCGGTCATCACCCCGTGGGTCGTCTCCTCCGCTTATCCTTCTCAGCGGGTGGTCTCCACATTTTCTACTGCCCTGCACCAGTTCTCCACTTCCCTGGAGTCTGCAACCTCTCATGGCTGCTGCCAATCTTGGGCACCACCATCCTGGGTGAAGTCCCCAAGGTCACAGGATTTAAAATAAAACTACCTCCAGCTCCTTTAACAGGCTGTTCAAAGCCTGTATAGAGCTGATGGCAGTCAAAATGGGCAGTTGGACCCCATGGGAGTGCTGTGCCTCAGCTCCCATTCTCCATGGGTTTGCACCAGCGAAATCGCTGACATAACAGCTAGACTGATCATGTGGCAGAATTTACAGAGTTTTGGGGTACAGAATTAAAATGCTTGATTTAATTAGCCTCTGCCAGCATCAATCCTCCACATTCCTCTCTGTAACCAATGTTAGACCCTTATATTTAGTTTCCCCATGAAGTACACCAATGCTTTTTACTCCAACCACATCATACCAACAATGTAAATCTTTTATCTCCATTATGTTTGCAATGTTAGCTCCACTAGATTCGTGGAACTCTGCTTGAGTTCACCCTGAGCCAGCCTGGAGGGGGGGGGGGGTCTCACTCGCCCATGGCCACGTGGGTCCTACCACTCTGCTGCAGGTGGTGTCCTGCAGAGTGCAATAGCCTGTACTCAAGGAGGGGCTGGTGGAGGAAACTCAGGCAGAGGGCAAAGAGTACTCCCACTGCATGTTGCTGATCATGAGAAAGAGCTGGGAGAAAATAAATAAATTTCAAAAATAATTAAAATATTTGGAAAATATATGGCATAAATAAATTAAAAACTTTAAAATGAAGCAGAAGAAATAAATAAGATCCTCCTGTTGTGCCTGGTGTAAGATGAAGGTCCAAGAATGAAGTGTTACTTACTCCTCAGCCCATGATATTACAAGTTGCCTCTGGACCCAGGTGTTGAGTTGGAGTGAGATGCAGAGTTTAGGGCTGAGAAGGATATGGCCCAAATGGGGAAAGCCAAGAATGTTAACTTGGTCAGCATGGATAAGTTGGACCAAAGGGCCTGTATGCGCTGCCCGGATCTGTGATGGCATTTGAACTCCAGCTGGTGAGCAGGTTTTGAAGTCTGGATGCGCCCAACACAACAGAATGGTTGCCATTGGGCCCTGCGCAATTGAAGATCTTTGTCTGATTGGATGACAGGCCCTCAGATCATCCTGGCTCCATAACAAAGCATCTGGAAGCCCCACAGCAAAAGAATTAATAGTACCCATTCTTCAACATGCCCGAAACCTGTAGAAGGTTCATCACCATGAACTCACAGCAGTGACCTCACCACTCTGACCTCATTGCTGTGTCCTCCTCATCATGACCTCATCACAATGGCCTTACCAATGTGACTTCATGCACCATGACCTCGCTGTAGTGACCTCGCCACTCTGACACAATTGGCATGATCTCACTGCTGTGCCCTCCTCATCATGGCTGCATCACCATGACCTTACTAATATGACTTCAAGCATCATTACCTCACTGCAACACTATCACACCACCAGTGATCTGGGTTTGAACCTGTCACTGTCTAAGGAGTTTGTACATCCTCTCCAAAAACTGTGTGGGTTTCCTTTGGGTGTTCTGGTTTCCTCCAACATTCCAAAAACATATGCAGTTAATAGGTCAATTGAATGGAATTGGACAGCACAGGTTTCATGGACCAGAAGAGGCTTCTACTGTCCTGCATTATGTAATTAAATTAGATTTTTAAAATTAAGAACTTGCACCTGTGACCTCACCAACCTCATGGACATTGTACAGGCAAGTCACCAGTAACCTCACACTGGACATGACTGTCATACACTCATCTACAAGGGAGTATTAGAACATAGAAAAGAACAATATCAATCAGGAGCAGGTCCTTTGGCCCAACATGTCTGTGCTGACCATGTCCAAATTAAACTATTCCCATCTACCTGCATGAGGTCTCTATCCCTCCATCTCCTGCCTGTTTATGGGTCTCTCTAAACAACTCTTAAACATCACTATTGTACCAGCTTCCATCACCTCCCCCAGCAGTATGTTCCAGACACCCACCATTCTCTGTGAAAAGGAAATAGTCCTGCACACCCCCTTTGAACATACCCCCTCACTCCTTAAACCTATGCCCTCTGGTAAAAGTTCAAGTTTATATCATCCAATTGTACAAGTACAATCTGACAAAACAGTATTGACAAAAACATACATACAGACACAACACGCATATAGACAAATAATACATATGCAGTACATCTGTACATATATAAAAATAAATAAATAGTAGATTCTCCATTTACATTGCATAAAAACTGTGAATATTTGATATTTCCTCCCTGACTTGACCCCCTATCAATGCTTCTCATCATTTGATCAACCTCTATCAAATCTCCTCTCAGCCACGGACACTCCAGAGAAAACAACCCAAGTTGGTCGAATCTCTCCCTATAGCTGGAGCAAAAGACTGCTGGAAGGACTTAGCAGGTCGGGTAGCATCAGTGGGCAAAAAAGGGTCAGAACCCTTCATCAGGACATTTCTCCCACTGATGTTGCTCAACATAATCAGTTCCTCCAGCAAAGTGTGTTTGAATTTCCTTTGGCTAATACTCTTCAATCCAGGTGAATATCTTCTATGCCTATCCAAAGCCTCTCCAAAGCCATCCATTCTCCTCTGATTAGTGGCCAGAACTGAACACAGCGAATACTTTTTAAGCTTATTTGTCCAAAAGTACTATGTTTAATGAGAGAAGTTCTGTGAGTATTATTTACAGAGTGTAGGCTTACAATGTAAAGGAAGATGAATTAGCACTAAACAAGGGCAGCATGAGAGCACTGTTGTAGGGTTCATTTAGGAGACTGATGGCTGTGGGGAAGAAACTACTAACCCTGTTGGAGGGTGTTTTCAAACTCTCTAGCCTTCTGCCCAGTGGGAGAAGAGAGTATGTCCAGGGTGTGATGAGTCCTAAAAAATGTTGCCTTCCCTTCCTAAGCAGCAGGAAATGTGCCCCTGTAGAAGTTGTTGAGGGTCAGGGGTCAGGGGGTGGGGAGGGGGGAACTCACACCGAACTTCCTTAGTCTTCTCAAAAAGTCGAGGTGATGATGCTTTCCTGACCGTCATGTCAATGTGCTTGTGCCAGGTCAGATCACTGGAGATATTTATTCCTCAGAACATGAAGCTATTGACTCTTTCCACTTCAGCACCATTAATGTGGACAGGGGTGTGGACTCTCTCCCTCTCCTAAAGTCAATGATCATCTCCTTCATCTGACTGATGTTGAGAGAAAGGTTGCCCAAGAAGAGTTTGGTAACCTGACTATTGACCAGTGGCTCTCACATCAACAGTGATAAAATGTTTTAAAAGGCTGGTGTTGAAACATATCAACTCCTGTCTGAGCTGCCACATGAATCCATTCCTATTGGCCTATCATAGCAACAGGTGGATGCCATCTCACTATCTACACAAATCCGTGGAACACCTGGACCACACCACTGAACTTTCAATCACTTTCCTGTGTTCCACCACAGATAATACTGGCCACGATTTTGATGTCAAGAAATCTGAAATCTGAATCTGACAGAGTACATACATAACATCACATACAACCCTGAAATTCCTTTTTCCTGCAGGTGAGGCAGAATTACCACTTATTGGTAGTGCAAAAAAAAACTGTACTCAGCGTACACATGAAAGCAAATAAAGAAATGTAAACAAACTGACCGCAAAACAGGGAGAAAAAAAATCAATAAAGTGCAAAAGTAAGAGTCCTTAAGTAAGTTCCTGAATGAGTTTGTTGTTGAGGAGTCTGATGGTGGAGGGAACCTGGTGGTGTGAATCTTGTGGCACCTATACGTCTTTCCTGATGGCAGCAGTGAGATTCAAATGTGTGCTGGGCGATGTGGATCCTTAATGATTGCTGCTGCTCTCCGACGCAGCGTTCCCTGTAGATGTTCTTGATGGTGGGGAGGAGTTTACGCGTGATGCCCTGGAATGTGTCCACTACCTTTTGGAGGGCTTTTCATTTGGGAATATTGGTGCATCCATACCAGACCATGATGCAGCTGGTTATCACACTTTTCACCACACTTCTGTAGAAATTTGACAGAGATTCTGATGTCATACCAAACTTCCACAAACTACTGAAGAAGTAGAGATGCTGACATGCCATTTGTGTGTTGGGTTCAGGAAAAATCCTCTGAGATAATGACTCACCCTCTCCACCTCCGATCCCCCAATGATCGCTGGATTGTATACCTCTGGTCAACAATCAGCTCCTTGGTTTTGTTGACATTGTGTGAGTTTGTTAGTGCACCATTCAGCTGAGTTTTCAATCTCCCTCTGGTATGCTGTCTCATCACCTTTTTATACAATCATATCACACAATCATAGGTTTAAAGTTAGTAGAGCTTGGGCCTAAGAACACAGCCCTATGGTGCTTCAGTGCTGATGGAAATTGTGGGAGAGATGGTCTTAGCAATCCTCACTGATTGTGGAAACCACGAAGGATACCCAACAGCTGTGGCAGAGATTAAATGATATAACCTGTGATATAATCAAATCCAGTGCAAAGCTTCACTCCCAGATGAACTGAATATCTTCTACATCCAATTCGACCTCAAGAACAAGGAAGAAACACCACTGTACACCCCAATGTCCCCTGATGATCCCACCATGTCTATATCGGAGGCTGATGTGCAGGCTGCCTTCAGGAGAGTGAATTCTGAGGAAAGCATCCGGTCCAGATGGAGTACCTGACCGAGTATGAAAGATCTGTGCTGACCAACTTAACAATATATTCAAGGATATTTTCACCATTTCACTCCACAGGGCATGGTGTTCACCTGTTTCAAACAGGTGTCAAAATCGTACTGGTGCCCAAGAAGAGTGTGGTAACCTGCCTAAATGACTATCGATCATTGCCATTCACATCAACAGTGATGAAGTGTTTTGAAAGGCTGGTCTGAGCGGCGAAATGAATCCATTCCAATTCACCTACCACAGCAACAGGTCTATGGCAGATGCCATTTCACTGGCTCTACACAAAGTCCTGGAACACCTGGAAAGCAAAGGTACATTCATTAGGATGCTCTTTATCGACTACAGTTCGGCATTTAACACCATCATCCCCCCCAAAACTGATCAATAAATTCCTTGACCTGGGACTCAACATCCCACTGTCTAATTGGGTCATGGATTTCCTCACCTCCAGACCACAATCAGTGAGGATTGGTAAGAACTTCTCCACAATCTCCATCAGCACCGGAGGACCTCAGGGCTGTGTTCTTTGCTCCCTGCTCTACTCGATGCACTGTGTGGCTCAGTTCATCTACAATTTCGGTGACCATTCCATGGAGAGTGGGTTGTATAAAAAGGGGTGATGAGTCAGCATACAGGAGGGAGATTTAAAACTTGGCTGAATGGAGCATCAAAAAAACCTTGCATTCAATGTCAGCAAAATCAAGAAACTGTTGAATTTTAGAAGCCAGAGTTATACAATCCAGTGATCATTGGGGGATCAGAGGTGGAGAGGGTGAACAAATTTAAGTTCTTGGGAGTCACTATCTTGGAGCATCTTTCCTGGGCCCAAAACACTAATGGCATCATGAAGAAAGCACATCAGTGCCTTTACTTCCTCCGGAATTTGCCAAGGTTTGGTATGACACCAGAAACCCAGCAAATTTCTACAGATGTGTGGTGGAAAGTGTGCTGACCAGCTGCATGGGGCCACCAATACCCCTGAGTATAAAGCCCTCCAAAAGGTAGTGGTCACAGCCCAGGACATCACAGGAAAAATCCTCCCCACCATCGAAAAACATCTATGGGAAACGCTGCCATTGTAGAGCAGTAGTAATCATCAAGGATCCACACCACCCAGCACCCACTCTCATTTCACTGCGACCATCAGGAAAGAGGTATAGGTGCCTCAAGACTCGCACCACCAGGTTCAGAAGCAGCTGCTACCCCCTCTACCATCAGATTCCTCAACAATAAATTGAATCAGGGACTCATTTAAGGGCTCTTACTTTTGCTCTTTATTGATTTCTTTTCCTCTCTGCATTGCTGTCAGTTTGCTTATGTCTTTATTTGTTTACATGCTTTATGCTGCGTTCAGATGATTTTTTGCACTAACAATAAGTTGTAATTCTGCCTCATCCACAGGAAAAAGGATCTCAGGGTTGTATCTGGTATAATGTATGTACTCTGACAATAAATTTGAAATCTGTAGTGGTTGAGTTTCTCCAGCAAGTTAGTGTATTGCACTAAATGAAACTTGGAATGTCATGGTGCAGTACCTTAACATACCAGTGAATGGTGCCAAAGAGCCGCGTGAACCAGACCTGTGGGATTTAATGTCAGGGCTTTGTATCTGATTGTTTTGGAATGTACATGGGAAGGAATTGCTTTGGGAATGATCACATCACAAAATAGCTCATCTACTCACAAGGCAATTGTAAACAGAAGTTGGATTGAGAAAAAAATATGTGATGATGAGACTTTATTACAACGTACAGATGCACTGAAATTCTTACTTCCTGCAGCCACACGGGTTCATATGATACTCCAACTACATCAGTGTAAATAAAATTATCATGACGTGTCAAGGCAGAAAAAGAGAAGATAAGTATCAACAGATCAATATTTCATATTGCAGTCAGTGCAAGAAAATGTGATGTTTCAGTAGTGCAGACAGATCTTTTGGTGGTCCCGGAGTAGTTTATGGTTCAAGTTAGAGTAGTATGGGGAGGTTCAAAAGCCCGAGAGCTGAAGGAAAAAAATAAACACAATCTGCTGGAGGAAGAGCAGCATCTGTGGGAGAGTCAGAACATTTCAGGCCGAACCCTTTTCAGGAGTGGAGATGTGGGGAAGTGAAGCTGGTGTAAGGGGGATAGGGTGGGAGAGCAGAACAGGGCTCATGTGAGATTGGTGAACCAGAGAGAGGTGAAGGATAATGGACAGAGGCGAGAGATTGTCAGACAAAGAGAGAAAGGACTGCAAAATGAAATCGAGGGATCAGGACAGGGAAAACGAACCACGGTGGGGGTATTGGGGGGGGGGGAGATGGGTCATTGGAGACAAAAGCTGCAGGGCTGGGATCTGATCCAGTTCAATGAAGTTTTCCCCTCAATGAATTATGTTTTTTTGGTGAAAATGTTTTTATGGGAGATCTTCGAGTGTTTCCAAGAGCAATCCAACTTTATATGTATATTTACTATATTTTTCTTTGAATTTTAGTGTTTTTTTTCTTATCTCATTTTTTTTGTTTTAGTTTTTTTTCTTTGGGTAGGTAGTGGGGGTTTTTGGGGAGGAGGTGGGGGTGGGAGGGTGTATTAATTAGTTTTTTCTAGTTTTTTTCTTATATAAAATTAACATATATTTAATCATTCCTTTTGTATAATATTTTGATATATGAAAACTGTATTTATGCATGCGCTATTAAAAATTAAATATTCAAAAATGAGAATGTTGGGATAAAAAGAGACAAAATGGAACCGGTGGGGGGGGGGCGGTGGGCAGAGAGAATGCGAAAATCCAGTGGGGAGATGTATGGAGGTGGATGGAACCCAAAGAGGGGGGAATGAGAATAGATTGGGGTGGGATGGTAAAGGGAACAAATTAAATGAAAAAGAGGAAGGGAAAGGAGGAAGAGCAAAAGGGGTATGGAGAGAGGAAGAGGAGAGGGGTCTTAGCTGAAATTGGAAATCACAACGTTGACCAATTGGAAAATTCACTGCAGACTGACCAGAGGAAGATGGGGTGTTGTTTCTCCCCCACAGATGCTGCTCAAGCCATTGAGTTCCTCTAGCAGATGCTCAGTTTAAAATTCCAGCCTCTGCTACCTCTCCTGTGTTTTCAGCTGTTGTAAAGAGACTCAAAGCTGGACATCAGGCTTCTGTACCTTCTGTCCGAAGGGAGCAGTGAGTAGAGGTTGTAACAAAGGTGATGGGGATCCTTTATGATGTTGGCTGCCTTCTTGAGGCAGCGCCTCATATAGATGTCTTCAGTGGATGGGAGGTGGGTTCCTGTGATGGACCTGGCTATGTTTGATTCTTTCTACAGCATTCTGCATTCCTGGAGACTCGAATTCTGAAATCAGGATGTGATACAACCACTCAGTATCCTTTCCACAGTGCATCTGTAAATGTTCCATAGGATATATAGCGACATGCTATATCTCCTCAACAGGTAGAGGCACTGGTGTGCCTTCATCGTTGTTGCCTCAATGTGCTGGCTCCCGGAGAAGTCCTCCAATGTGGGAACTCCCAGGAACTTGGAAGTAACCCTCTCCACCTCCATCCCATCAATGCAGACAGTGACTGGTCCTTTGACTTGGGGAGAGATTGAATAAACTGGGCTTGTTGTTTCTGGAGGGAAGGAGGCTTAGAAGGTGACTTGATAGAGGTTTATACAATGAGGTGAAGATAGGAGGAGTCAGAATCATCCCGTTTTAGGGGTATCAGAGGGCATGTGTTCAGGATGAGAGGGAAAGATTTAAAGGGATGCAGGGAGCAAGTTTTCTCACACAGAGTGATTGATATCAAGAAGATATGCCAGAAAAGGTGGTGGAATCAGATACACACAGGAGACTGCAGATGCTGGAATGTGAAGTTAAACACCATCTCCTGGAGGAACTCAGAGGGTCGAGAACATCAGTGAGAGAAAAAGAATATCAGTCTTGATGAAGGGTTCTGGCCCGAAATGTCAACCATTCTTTTTCTCCCACTGCTGGTACTCACCCGTTGAGTTCAGCCAATGGATTGTGTTCAACATTTAAGAAGCGTTTAGAAGAATACAGACCCAATGGGATTAGTGCAGATGGCTAAAATTATCGGCATGTTGGGCCAAAGAGTCTTTTTCTCTGTCCATGTGTCCATCCAAATGTTTCTTAAACATTGCAAGAGTGCCTGTCTCAACCACCTCCTCCAGCAGCCCATTCCAGACATCCACCTCTCAGGTTCCTGTTAAACCTCTTCCCCCTCATATTAAACCTATGTCCTCTGGTTACAGATTCCCCAACTCTGGGCAAAAGACTCTCTGTATTCACCCAATCTATTTGTCCCATGATTTTGTACACCTCCAGGAGATCGCCCCTTATCCTGAGCTCTTCGAACAATTTCTGTGTTCCCACTTGATATCACCACCAGTGTTGGTCCATTGTTCTAGCTCAAATGTCTGAAATTTTCTTCTTTATTTAAGATCTCACCTAAACACAATCGTTCAACCGAAACATTATATATTAACTCCTCATATTTCCACCCCAGCTTTCACTGATTTGTCTGGGCTCTGAGATTAAGGTGCAAGGTGTGGTTTCAGATTAATGCTGAACTAACAAAGTTACCAGGATTCACCATTACAACTGAAACACCCCTAACCACACACTGACTGAGCTCACAGCTGTTCTGCTGTGCCGTGACATGTGGCAAACACATAATGTTAGTCTACATAAAAACACCGAAATGTTGGAGGAACTCAGCTGGTTTTTTCAGCATCTATAGGAGACAAAGATATATTATCGACATTTCGGGCCTGACCCCTTCTTCAAGAAAAAAAAAATCAGAAAAGACAGATTCAGGATGTATCAGAAAGCCTCAGAATTCAAACAATCGGGGAGGAATCCAGACCAACAAAAGGTGTTAATTGGATGTGATAAGGGACTAGATAGAATTTATCATGTCTGTGCTAATGGAGACAGGGAATGGAGGGACAACAGGGAAGCAGGTGGTGGGGTGCAGGTTTAGTGAAAGCCAGAGAAGTCGATATTAATGCTATCCGGTTATAGGGTGCTCAGTTGGAAGATTAGGTGTTGTTCCTCCAATTTACGGGTGGTCTCATTCTGACAGTACATGAGACCATGGACTGACATGTCAGCAAGGGAATGGGATAGAGAATTGAAATGGGTGGCCACTGGGAAATCCACACAATTGAGGAGGACAGAGCTGAGGTGCTCAACAACGTGATCTCCCAGCCTGCGTCCAGTCTCTCCGATGTAGAGGAGACCACAGCGGGAGCACCAGATGCAGTAGATGACCCCTGCAGATTCACAAGTTAAATGCTGCTTCACTTGGAAGGACTGTTTGGGGCCCCAAATGGTGCTGAAGGAAGAGTTGAGGGCGCAAATGGGGTATCTCCTGTGGTCACAGGGGTAGGTTCCAAGTGGACGCTTGAGGGAGGAGTGAACAAGAGAGTTCACAGAGGGATTGGTCCCTGTGGAAGCCAGAGAGGGGAGGAGAGGGGAATATGTGTTTAATGGTAAGATCTCGTAGATGTGGCGGAGACAGAGGAATTGAGAGAATTGCACGCAAGATGAGGACTTCTATGCCAGATCATAAGAGATGTGCTCCTTCTTCAAACAATGTGGCTTTCCCTCAACCACTATCAACTCAGCCCTTACCTGCATATCCTCCGTTACCTGCACATGCAACAAGGACAGGATTCCTCATGTCCTCACCTACCACCCTCCACATCCAACACATCCTCCTCCACCATTTCTTCTACCTACTACATGATCCCACCACTTGACACATATTTCCCTCTTCTCCCCTCTCCGCCTTCCACAGGGACCGCTCCCTCCATGACTCCCTTGTCCACTCCTCCCTCCACACAAATCATTCCCTTGGGTCCTACCCGTGACCACAGGAGACACTCCGCTTGTGCCCACACCTCCTCACTCACCACCATTCGGAACCCCAAAGAGTCCTTCCAAGTAACATTTCACTTGTGAATCTGAAGGGGTCATCTACATTGGAGAGACTGGAAGATCACTTTGTTGAGCATCTTGGTTCTGTCTCCTGCAATAGCGTGGATCTCCCAGTGGCAACCCATTTCAATTCTCCATCCCATTCCCTTGCTGACTTGTCTGTCCATGGTCTCATGTACTGCCAGAATGAGACTACCGGTAAATTGGAGGAACAACACCTCATTTTCTGACTGGGTACCCTCCAACCAGGTGGCATTAATATCAACTTCTCTGGCCTTTGTTAACCCCACCCCCTTATTCCCCCATCATCTCTCCATTCCTTGTCTCCATTCGCACAGACAAGATAAATTCTACCTAGTCCCTTATCATATCCAATTAACACCTTTTGTTGGTCTGGATTCCTCCCCCATTATTGAATTGTGAAACTTTCTGATATATCCTGCTTGTGCCTTTTCTGATTTTTTTCTTGAAGATGGGCTCAGGCCGAAATGTTGGCAACATATCTTTGTCTCCTATAGATGCTGAAAAGACCAGCTGAGTTCCTCCAGCATTTCGGTGTTTTTAACTACAATGACAGTGTCTGCAGCTAATTGTGATTACCTCTGTCTGTCTGCATAGCCCTGCATGTTCCTACGTTAACATCCTGTCTGGATCTTGTGGAAACACAGCTCAGCTTTAGCTTCCTGACTAAGCAGGCACCATACTGACACATTCACGTTTCAATCTCCAGCAGGACCCAGAGTAAGCAAGCCTTTGATGGATAACAATGAGTTCATTGTCATACAATGTATATGTGCTCTGACATTCTTACTTGCTGCAGTCAAACAGGTACTTGTAAATAATACTATAACAGTGTACACAATTGAATTAAAAAGATATAAATGCCACAGATAACAGGTAATAAATATTCAGTTATCTTTATGTGGAAAAAAAAGTGATGGCAATAATGCAGACAGTCCTTTCGTGATGTTGGAGCAGTCCCTGAAGAGTGTAAAAGGGGGAGGGTCAGATTTTGATAATTGTTGGAACAAAACTCTTCTTGAACCTAGAGGTGTTGGTCTTCAGGCTTCCGTTCCTTCTGTCTGAAGGTGGCAGTGAGAAGAGGCTGTGACCAGGGTGATGGGGTCCTTTATGATGTTGACTGCCTTTTTTAAATTTTTCACACTATAAACCATATTGACACAGGCAGCGCCTCACATAGATGTCCTCAATTGAACCCGTGATGGATCTGGCTAGGTTTGCTACCTTCTCCATTCCTGGGCAGTCGAATTCCCAAACCACGCAGTGATGCAACCAGCCAGTACACTTTCCACAGTGGTTACATTTCTCTCCCTGATGACTGTCATTGAAGGTTAGCAGATTCATCAACCCTACCAAACCCATCCCTCCAGAGCCAACACAACCCTTTGCCTTTCATTGCTTTGGAGAGTTTGTCATGAAAAAAGGCAGCATCAAAATGGCAGAGAAGATTTTTCCCGGGGTAAAAGTCTCACACACTCGAGTACATGTGTTTAAGTTGTGGGGGGGGGGGGGATTTAAGGGAGATGCATGGGACATCATACAAATATCACACAATACTCTCTCTCCTCCGTGGACTCAATTTACCCCTCCCATTGCCTAGGAAAGGCAGTCAATGTACTGAAGGACTCATCACACCCTGGACACACTCTCTTCTCCTTCCCATAGGGGAGAAGGTTTGAGCATGAAAGCATGCACCAACAGACATAAAGATAGTTTTTTTCCCTACAGCCATCAGGCTCCTGAATGGACCCTACACCAGTGCTCTCACTTTGCCCTTGCATGGTGCCAATTGATCTTTTTCATTGTAATCCTATATTCTGTAAATTGTGGTTTTTACATGTCTGTCTGAAACAAGTTATAGATAACTTGTTAGTCTGTTCGCAGAAGAACTCTTCCCACTGTTTGGGATGTTTTGTGACAAATAAACAACCTTTAATTATTCCACTGTCAGAGTTGATGTGAATATAGTTTCTGTGTTCACTCCATTCTGTTAATCAACATTCTTGCATTGTGAAGCCAAAAGCAACCCGCTGGATGAACTAAATAGATCCATGGAGGCAGTGTCTCTCCCTTCAACAAACTCAGTCCTGATGCAGTTAGTCTGGCTTCACGGATGTTGCCTGACCCTTGAGTTGGTTCTGGCATCTTCCATCCCCACTCCCCGTGTCTCCTTAGGTTGTGAAGTTTAAAAAAAAAATTCCCCCAAAGGCAAACTTGCCACAATTATGTTGTGAGGGATTGTTACCTATTATAATCTATTTGGCTCTGACTTCAACATATATTGTGTTTCCCTTTTGACATTTAATGATGCAGTTGATGCGTCTAGACTGTTACGGCAAGTAATTGTTAAATCACTGATGGCCAAAACATCATGTGTTTGCAAACATTCCTTATGTCTGAGGTCTGTCTCAGTGACAGTTCTGAAAAGTCAAATAGAGTCACTCGGCCCAGAAATAAGCCTTTTGGCCCATCAGGGCCCTGCTGACCCTTGAACCTTGACATTAATCCCACTGGCATAAGTAGGTAATTGTGGGGGAAGTGTTGCTGTGTCCAATACCCCGTGGTGACAACCCTTCAGAGAGGCATCCCTGGTTTTGGGTTTGCTGATAATATGTCGGAGGAACTCCCAGTAGGATTTGCCCTACTACCCCCTCCCCCTCACATCTCCCAGCCTCATCCCATCCACGCACCCACCCTTTCCACAACCCATCCCATGGGAAACAACCTTTTGACATCTACTCTGTCCATGCCTTTCAACATTCAAAATGTTTCAATGAGATCCCCCCTCATTCTCATAAATTCCTAGGAATACAAGCCGTCAAATGCTTCTCATATGATAACCCTTTTATTGATGGAATCATCCTTGTGAACCTCCTTTGAACTCTTTCCAATGTCAGCACATCTTTTCTGAAATGAGGAGTCCAAAACTGCTCACAAATACTCCAAATGAAGTCTCACCAGTGCCTTATAAAGCCTCAAAATCATATCCCACCTCTTGAATTCTGTTCCTCTCTAAATGAATGCTAGCATTGCATTTGTCTTCTTCATATCCAAGTTCACCTTCAGGCTATCCTGCACAAACAGTACCAGGGGTCCCTTTGCATCGGGGAATTTTCTCTCCATTTAAAAAGTCTTCCCGCTTTTTTTAACCAAAGTGCATGACTGTAACCTTTCTGACCTTTTATATTTCATTTGCCACTCCTCTGCCCATTCTCCTCATCTGTCCAAGTCCTTCTGCAGCCTCCCTATTTCAACTGAACACACACCTTTGTATCATCTGCAAACTTGGCCACAAAGCCACTCATTCCATAATCCAAGTCATTAATGTACATATTTAAAAAGTGGCCATCAACACCATCCCTTGCGGAACACCACTAGCAACAGGCAGCCAATCAGAATACAATTCTTGTTTTCCAACTCTCTACTTCCTGCCAATCAGCCAATACTCTACTCATTCTAGTATGTTTCCTGTTTTATAATGGGCTCTTATTAAGAAGCCTCATGTGTGGCACCTTGTCAAAGGCCTTCTGAAAATCTAAATGCACAACATCCACTTCATCTCCCTTGTCTGGTCTATTCCTTCAATAATTTTATGGCTCTGTAACATCCCCTCTCATTCTTCTAATCTCCAGTAAGTCTATTCCAAGAAGAATCAGTCTCTCCTCATAGGCTTACCCCCTCATCTCCAGAATCAACCTGTTGAGCCTCCTCTGCACCACCTCCAAAACTAGTCTCTCCTTTCTCAAGAAAAGGAGACCAGAAGTGCATGCAGTACTCTAGATGTGAGCTCACCAGTACTCTGCACAGTTGCTGTAGAACCGGCCCCCCACCCCCATTCTTAAATTAATTCTCTCCAGCAATAAAGGTTAATGTCCAATTTGCCTTCTTGATTACATGCTGCACCTTCAAACAATCCCCCATCCCCTTCCCCACACCCACCCCCTCCTGCCTTCTCTCCAACAAATCCAGCAGTGGTGCTTTGATTATGGAAGACTGGAACATAAAGGATTCTTGATGAAGAGTTTTGGCTCGAAATGTGCACCACTGCTCAACCTACTGAATCCCTTCAGCACATTGTGTGTGGTTCCAGTCACTGGTTTCTCTGTGAACCAGATAAAACTGCCTGAGGCAATCTGATTACTCGATCATGGCCCAAATATACAGTTGGGGCAAGATGTGCAGGTGAGTGGGTTTGCTGGTTGAGATGACTAATCACACCCTTTCACACCTACATCATCTTGTAAAGGGACCAGTGAGACCAGAAGGCTGGCATGGGGAAGAATGGGGAAAGATGGGGCAAACTCAAGTTTGTTTTCTTTGGAGCGTCAGAGGCAGAGAGGAGACCTGACAGAGCTTCATAAAATCATGGGAGGCATTGATAGGGTGGACCAGTCAGAATCTTTTCCCCAGGGTAAATGCATCACTCACAAGAGGGCATGTGTTGAAGGTGAGGAGAAGGAAGCAAAATCTCTCTTGTCCAGTGTTATTGGTTGAACTTGATTTCCACTTTGGTGTGTTGGGATCTGAACTCAGGCCCTTCGATCACTAGTCCAGGTGTCTGGTTAACTGGTCTGATAGTTCAATCTTTGTGTTACCCTAGAAGCAGAAGGAGGAAGGGCTGGGTTGAGGTTGACCTCATCATTGCCATTTGATAAATCTATAAAGTAAGTTTCAAGGAAGCATCTTTCAGGCAGAATAGGAGCTTTAGGAAGTTCTGCAGCCCAGACCCAAGTCACTGAAGGGACGGCCACCAGAGAGAGCCACCAATTTGAGAGAAGCATATAGTGGCCTAACTGGTAGGCCCACTGCCTCTCAACTCCACAGATCAGAGTTCAATCCTCAACCTCCAATGCTGTCTGTGCGGAATTTGCATGTTTTCCAAGTGACCACATGGGTATTCCCTGTGGGCTTCAGTTTCCTCCCACATCCCAAAGATGTGCAGGTTGGTGGGTTAATTGGCCACCGTGGATTATCCCCAGTGTGTGGGTGAGGAGTAGAATCTGGGAGGAATTGATGTGGTCTAACTGATGGTTTGTGTGGAGGATATGGGCCAAAAGGTCTGTTGCTGTGCTGTCTGAGGCTATAGCTGTGAAACTGGAGGAGCGCATTAGCTGAGAACAGGAAGACTGTGGAAAAGGCACTGTCCACACCTATGGGTGGACACCTATGCGCACAACACGGATGAGCCTTGTATTGGACCACAACTCACTGCAGGGTTTACACTTCAGCTCTCTGCTATTCCTCCATTCTCTGGCCTCCGGTCATTCACCCTCTCTCACCAAAAGCCTTGGTGGTTTGGAGTGCCCTTATTCAATTGCTCCTTCCCTGCTTGGGAGAAATAGCCCAAAGTCCCTGTTCTCTGCATGTCTGATGGCTCTCAGTTTGGGGTACTCTCACTCACTCCCAGGCTGTGCCATCCCCTCCCCCTCGCCCCCAAACCAGAAAGCCAAGACATGAAACAATCCCAGGGGTGGGAGACAATTCACCTCATTAAATTGCACGGAAACCTATGCAGAGGTTTGCAAACTGATAGAAAATGGTCTCAAACAGCTGTGCCCAACAGGAAAGAATGTTCTGGAAGACAATCTTGAGCTTAAGCAGCATACAATGCAGGCTTTTAATGACAGGACACTGCCAACTTCCATTGCCAGGTTTCAGGGTAATATCTAACCAAAATCCCTGTGCTTTTTAATCACAGGATGCCTCTGAAGGAGAGAATGAGCTGGAACTTATCGAGAGGGTGAGGACAGGAGCAGGCAGAGTGGGTGGGATGGCCGAATTCAGAATCTCAGCCCATGGCATCAGTTCCGGCTTTGTCTAGGATTACAGCATCTGCAATTTCTTGTGCCTTCACAGCTCCTGACTCTCATTGTACTTTGGGAGTATTATCAAAGGGCTTCTTAATAACTGTGCTCCACAGTCTGAGAGGACACCACTTGACCTACTAGGCAGAAACCTCCAACAGCCATGCTGGGAGAGTCAGGCTCTGGGGACATTTCCCAAATTCCTTTTGGTTAAGGAGGCTAACCTCAAGTATTCCAAAAGGAGGAAGAGGAGCTTCACCCAGCGGTGGTGAGTCACAGGGAGTGGGGAGGCAGAGGCTGTCATTAACATAAAATAATAATGTCTACTCAGGGAGATGAACAATTAACAGAAAATCACTACTCTGGAATGAAAGGAGGGAGGGAGGTTTTCAGAGTTCCCCAGGAGGCGACAAAGATGTCCTCAACCCAATAGCAAATAGTCTCCCAAGACAGGAAGATTGGCCCAGTCACATAATGGTCACCACAGTATGGAAAAGACGCAGAGATACTCAGATTCACCAAGATGTTGTCTGGATTGAAGTAGCTTCATTACCAGGAGACAAGATGACACGGGACACCTGAGAGAGGAAGACAAAATTTTGAGTGGGAAAGTAGGGGAGATAGTAAGAATAGTTTCCCCAAGGTCGGGATGTCCATGTGAAGAGGTCAAGGGTTAAAGATGAGAAGTTTACAGGAATCTGGGAGAATGTTTTCATCTAGAGTGGTGTTGGAATCTGGAGCATGCTACTTGAGGGAGGCAGAGATACTCACAAGGCGATCTGAAGAAGTTAAAAGGTGCTAGTAGATGGAATGTATTCTGCTTGGAGGTTGGAGTTCCGGAAAGTCTGTTCTGGGACCCCTGCTCTTTGTGATTTTTATAAATGAACTGGACAAAGAAGTGGAAGAAAGATCAGTAAGTTTGCAGATGATACAAAGGTTGGAGGTGTGGATACTGTAGAATGTTGACGTAAATTACAACAGCATATAGAGAGGAAGCAGAGTTGGGCGAAAAAGTGGCAGATGGAGTTCAATCTGGATAAGTGTGAAGTGATGCACTTTGGAAGTTTGAATTTGAAGGCAAAGTATGTGGTTAATGACAGATTCTGGACAGTGTGGAAAAACAGAGAGGTCTTGGGATCCAGATCTGTAGATCCCTCAAGGTTGACAGGCTAGTTAAGAATGCATGTGGTGTGCTGGCCTTCATTGGTCAGGGTATTCAGTTCAAGAACTGTGAGGGAAAGTGACAGCTCTATTAAACTCTCATCTGTCCATACTTGGAATATTGTGTTGATTCTGGGCACCTCATTACAGAAAGGATGTGAAAGCTTTGGAGAGTGTACAGACATTTACCAGGATGTGGACAGGATTGGATAATGTCTTACAAAGCAAGGTTGACAGAGCTAGTTTTCTCTGTGGAGCAACAGAGGATGAGAGGTGACTTAATAGAGATATAAAAGATAATTAGAGGCCTTGATAAGGTAGAGAGCCACCATCATTTTCCTGGCGTTTCAATAGAAAATACCAGAGGGCATCTGTTTAAGGTGAGTTGAAGAAGGTTTATGGGAGATATCAGAGGTAAAACTTTCATACAGAGAGTGGTGAGTGCCTGGAATACATTGGCAGGGTGGTGTTGAGGCTGGTACAATGGGGGTAGATATAGGGCAATGGGGGAAGGGGCAGTGGAAGATGTTGGGGCAGTGGGGGAGGGGATGAGGTAGTGGGAGTGATGACTGTAATGGGGAGATGGGGTGCAGTAGGTAGATGGGGCAGTAGGGGGAAATGAGGCAGTGGGATAAAGGGATGGGTTGGCGCAGGGTAGACATGGGGCATTGGGGAGAGAAAGGGCAGTGGTGGAGGGGAAATGATCAGAGGGGTGGGTGAAGTGGAGGAGATGGAGATGGATGGGGAGGACTGTGTGGAAGTTAGTGAGATCAGGGAGGGTGGGTCCCATAATGAAATAGGAAAGGATGGGGAAGGTGAGGACCTGTGTTTAATGGGGTCCTGGTAGATGGAAGGGATTGGGTGAGAGAATTAAGGGTTCAGGAAACAGGGCTTAAAGGATTTAGTGTGTTGATTGACCATGTCTAATGGAATGACAGGGTTGATGGGCTGAATGGCCTCTTGCTTTCCACTAGGTTTGTCCACCACATTGTCAGGTTTGGATTTGAACCTATTGGTTGTCATAATGGACCATCCATTGCCATCTACACCTCCAAGCCATTAGTCCCTGCCTCTTGATGTTTTATTAACACCTTCATGTATTAGTGTCAGCAAGTCTCAGTGAAGGCTTTGGGTTGAAGATCCTCTCACAGATTTGAACATAATAACCCAGGCCAGATCCAATGCAGCCCAGGAACTGTCTCAGACAGATATTGAAGTAGGACCCACTCTATTCTCTCGGCAAGTTGTACAAATCTCAAAGTATTGTTCCCACAGAAAGAAGGGGGAGGGTCTTCCATGGGCTGAACATTTACTTTTTCAACAAAACCCTAGAACAGGGTAGACCAGGGGAAAAGTATTGAAAGGGCGTACTGTCAAAACCTTTTCAAGGTTACAGTATTCGAGGGTATGAGTTCTGGGGAGAGGTTGAACAAACTTGGGTTGATTAATATGGAGCGTCGGACACTGAGGGGGACCGGATAAAAGTTTATAAAATTCCTAGTCTTTTGCCCAGGGTAAAAGCGTTACATACTCAGGACTATTTGCCCTGCACATCTAGCTTAAAATTCCTCTCCCCACTTTAAACACAGAACATACATTTAGGATGAGGGGGAAAACACTTTAGGGAGATGTGCAGGGTAAATATTCTACACAGTGTGGTAGGTGTCTGGAATGGGCTGCCAGGAATAGTGGTGGAAGCAAATATAACAGGAGTGTTTCAGAGGCTTCTATATGGACACATGAATATGAAGAGGATGGATGGATATCTATCAGATACAGGGGCAGAGTTGGAGTTTGACTTGGACATCATGATAGGCACAGACACATGCTGAATGGCCTGTTCCTGTGCTCTACTGTTACAATTTCTATACAGTGCAGCCATTGTCACCGCTTGCTAAGTGTAGGATCTTGCTGTGCATTTTCTGACTGCATCATAACAGCATTTGCATTGCTGACTGCCTGTCACTTTTCACTGTGTACGGTATCCAGGAGTGTCCAAGAGCAGGTCCGTCTCCCCTGGCCTGTACATGGGTGTTTCTCCCGCTCCATCTTCTGTCACCGCCTGCCTGCTGGGGCCTCGTTGATCTGGTTTGGCCCTGGGTTTTGGGTAGAAGTAATACCTCCGCTAGGTCCTGCCTACCACACCAACCATCCTGGCTATGAAAGGGATTTTAAGGTTGGAGTCAGTTTAAGTTCGTCTATGTGTTCACTCCTAGTTAGTGAGATAAATTTCACAAGCCACGGGTATCCTACTTCTCAGGGAGTGGTTTCACATAAAGGGAAACTCCCCTCCACACCTTCCTCCGAGCTGGAAGCCTGCAGAGACAGTCAGCCTGTGTTAGACCCAGCCTCTCCCAACCTACCTGAGAGACACACCATCACTCCAGCCACAAGACTAGCCCAAAACCAACACTCTTGGCTCTCTGCAAAAAAAAACCTCAGCATCAGCAAAACATGGACTGCAAACAAACTGGAGTTGGGGGCGGGGGGGAAGAGAGAGCCACCTGTCACTTCTGGGGTTGGGAGGAGACAATGTACCATGTGTACACAGAGTGTGAGAGGTTACAGCCCCTCTTTGCCTACCTGCAGGGGCTGCTCTTCAGGTTATGGGTGCACTTCAGCCCCACGCTCCTGATTTACCAGTGCTCAGGAGATTTCATTGTGGGGTTGTTGCTGGGGCAGGCCAAGCTGACTATTTACAGGTTGAGTCTGCAGGGAGTCAAGGGTTCTGGACAAGCCTATTCCCTGCCTCTCTTTTGGTGTTACTTCTGGACCTGTGCTTTGTTGAAGTGGGAGCATGCAATATCCATGGGAACTGTGGGAGAGTTCTAGGAATAGTAGGCCCCACAGGGGATTGAGTGCATCATAAAGAGTAACAACAGGAATTTAGTTTGAAAATGTAAATTGTATGCAAGAGAGAGGGTGCATTGATTTTCTGCTTATTATGCTATTTGCATTATTAGCAATTCACGTTTAGATGTAGTTCTGTGTATAGTTTATGTTTTGTCATGTTGCAATTTGAATCAACTTTTGTTCAAACAGAACGGTCTGTGCCAAGATTTCTAAATCAAATTTAAATTGATGGAGCTTAGATACTGATCAAGACTGATCAGAATTAATGACTGTCAATATCTGGCTCCAGGTTGAGTTACAGGTGCAAAGAAGGCTGCTTTTTCCGACCAGCACCCAGCACCTATTTCAATTCCAGCCTGAGCACATTTTTAAATGTACATTTCATCATTCACTTGGTTATAGGGCAATAATAAACCCATCTCAAAGCAACTTGGTGAAAAACAAAAATAGAATCAATATTTAGTGTCAGAATAGATGCTGGAAATCTAAACTGTAACCCACAGGTCAGGCAATGTGTGTGGACAGTTTCTGGTTGATGAGCTAAAGCTAGGGACAGCTTGAGGAAGAACACCCCACATCCTGCGGAACTCAACACCGAATTCTGCAGTAAAACACAAAATTGCACATCTTGAAAGGCTCAAGCCCAAATTAATGGTAGGCGCCAGTTCTACTCGGGGCCCAACAACACTATCCATCCCTGCTTGCATTCTTAAAGAGATTCAGCAACCAATTCCCTTAAATCTGTGTCCCTGAACTGTTCTCTATAAGGGGTAAGAGCTCCTAAACCACACCAATTCTTCCTAGTTTTGCTCTATAAAGTACAGTTTGACCTGTTGAGTTTCTCCACCATTGTCTTTTTACTGAGTACGTTCCCATCAGCATCTTCTGTGCTGTGGGTGCCTGCGGCACGATCTAACCGTTACAAGATTCTAACACATCTGGACCTTGGCTACAAGTGAGCACCATCCCACTCCTTTGCCTCTACAATCAGAGCACCACATATCTGGTTGTTGCCTCAAGGCTCTGCAGAGACCAGACCGGGGTGAGGAGGTGGAGAGAGGCAGTGACAGCTATCCTGAGTTCTAATTCCTCCACTCCCTGCTATCCAGTGACCACTTTTGTTGGACCCAGTGTCTGGAAAGAGGGAAACTGAGCAAAACTGGGACCTGGCCTCTCAGATCACCACATCCTGGGGTAAAAAAAAAACACACAGCTGGTCAAGCATTTTTCCAGCATTGTGTGTTTTTACTTCAACCACAATGTCCACAGATTTTCATGATTTACTTCTTTTTCTCCATGGATGCTGCCCTTGTCCTAACACCTTCTCATTGGTCAGGCATCAGTGGCTTCTGGCAGCTTTAGGCAGTGGCATTGCCTGACACACCTAGGGCTGCCCTTAGAAGGGGAGTGTGCCCTCTCTGGGGTTGAATCTCTGTGCTGTGGAACTGGATTACACAAGTGGTTGTTTGGCCTTCTGTCCCTGTCAATAAAGAGCAATGAAGACCCCAAACCTCTCAGCTCAAAGATTCTGTACCTCCAACCTAGTTAGTGCCATAGCCCCATTGGACATTATCCAAGATCCATTCCCCAGTGACTGACGAATCTTGAGCTGGGGTGCCAGTGTAGGCACCAGTTCTACTCTGGACCTAACAACACTATCCATCCTTGCTTGCATCCTTAAAGAGATTCAGCAACCAATTCCCTTAAATCTGTGCCCCTGAACTGTCCTCTACGAGGGGTAAGAGCTCCTAAACCACACCAATTCTTCCTAGTTTTGTTCCACCCACCCTCCCCCAACTGAAATTTCCCTTTGGTCTCCCTTCTCAGTTTAAAACAGCTCATTTACACCAGTTATCCACTTCTATGAAGCATGGATCAGAGAAATCTTCACCCCAGCTCTGGAAGGCCTTTGAACATTGTCACAGCTGCTATTTTGAACAAGCTTGGCTTCTGATTGACATTTTCAGCATCTACAGTTCTCTGAGCATGCACATTCACCTCTCTGAAGCGAAACACTCTGCTGAAGGATCTCAGCGGGTTGAGCATCTGTGGGAGAGGGAACGTTTTGAGTGGAAACTTGATTGAACCCGAGGAAATGTCAGAGATCAGTGAAACGGGGCCGCATGTGGGTTCGGTGAATTCGGGGTGAAGGATGATGAACAGAAGCCAGACAAAGGGAGAGGCAAGATATACAAAGGAGTCAAGTGGATGAAGGTGAGTCACACGAGGCAGCTTATTGTCTGAACTTGTGCTGGACAATTTAGTCCTCTCAACCAAGTACACTTGAAAAAACAAATAGCACACTGTTACTGCTCAGGATCATTTCTCATGAGGAGCCTCAGGAAGGGTAATTTGCTCTCCCTCAGATGCTGATGACTCTTTTACTTCCCTTTGCTAATTAGATTCACTATTGTCAATATCTCATTTTGAAAGCTTGATGCACCAATGTAAATTTGAGTGAAACAAGAATGTGATTGTAGCAAAACAAAATTCCTGATACCGAAACGAGTGACACCTATTTCATTTTTACAATGGCAAGTTTGTCCTGATTTATCATTGTTTCCAGAGACCATCATGAATCTTAATTTTATTAAACTCTTCTCCTTCAATGTATTTGTACTTGATTTTCTTCTTTTTCTTATCACCTTTCCCCTCATCTTCCTCTTCATCTAATTCAACATCCTCAATTTTTGACTTATCTTCTGTGACATCGTCCTCTTAAAGAGAGAAAAAAGATTTAAAAAAAACCCAAAAAAGAGAAAAAGGAGAGAAAAAAAACCTAATTCCCTCTCAATTACAAAGTAAGCTCAATGAGCAGAACGCCTACCCATATTCCTCTACTCATGTTCTTATTCTCTGTCCTCAATTAATCTTATCCTTGTTCCCTCACAGCCTCTTCGAATACTTCATCATTCCACTTCTGGCTTCTTGCATATCCCAGATGTCCATCTACCTTCTTTCACCAGCCCACACTTAGCATCCAGAGTATTCTCTTGCTTCCCAGATGATCCTAAAGCCAACAAATCCTACTATTTCTTTATGGCTTAGCATTGCATCTGATCGGGTTGGTTGTGTGAAGCTCTCCAAGAAATTCCACCACATTCTTTTTTTTTTTAAACTTTATTTAAAATTTTATGACATGAATAAAATAAAAATTACATTTAAAGAAATAATAAAAAATAAGATAATAAAAATTAGAATACTACATCATTAAACTACACAAATTAACCCCCCCAATAATTATAACACAACATTAATCATCTAATTTAAAATTAGTCCAACCCTCCCCCCCAAAATAAAGAGTGAAGAATTAATTAACAATGTTGTAAATAAAATAGAAAAAACCCCACTTACAAAGGATAAAACTTAACAACAAAAAAATTACTAACAAAAAAAAATCAATACTAAAATAATACCCTTAAACATATATTTAAATCAAACATAATACATGTATTTAACAAATGAAATCCACTTTAAAACTAAGTTCAAATATTAAAATCATATATCAACCACATATCTGTTATACAAAAAAATCATAATTAATAATATAAATACAGAATTTCCATTAATACCAAGTTTCCTTTATAATTCATCGTGAGAACAAAAACATCCCTTAGAAAAACAATCAGATAAACTTTTTATTCCCTTCCCCTCCCCTTATATAAAAGAAAAAAAAGTTCAAACTCTTATAAAATTCTCCATATTCTTCATTTATATCATCTTCAAAATTCTCTATCGAAATTAACTTAATTTTATTAAACTCTTCTCCTTCAATGTATTTGTACTTGATTTTCTTCTTTTTCTTATCACCTTTCCCCTCATCTTCCTCTTCATCTAATTCAACATCCTCAATTTTTGACTTATCTTCTGTGACATCGTCCTCTTAAAGAGAGAAAAAAGATTTTTAAAAAACCCCAAAAAAAGAGAGAGAGAAAAAAAACCTCCTAATTCCCTCTCAATTACAATCAGAAAACAAAAAGAGTTAAAAAAAATTATTTATTTAAAAAAAATAAAAAACCTTCACTTCTTAACCCAAAAATTAAAAAGAAAAAAAACAGGTCGGAGGTCACGACTACCTCCTCCTGTTTAAACCGCCCAAAGCGGTAACTTCCCCAAAATATTGGTGTGAGATAACTCACAGGTAGCTGATGACTTCTGGAAACTAGTGCCCACCCAGTTCCCTCTCCCAACTCCCATTTCATTAAACTATCATCATTATTTAAACTCTTCTCAAAAAAAAAGATAAAAGATTTATTTTTTTTTAAATCAACGTTACCACTTCGGTCACCATTGCTTCCATTTCTTTTAAAAATCTGGATCCCACCTTACATCTCTACTCTCTTTGGAGACTTTAAAGGACTACATCGTTCCTGAAACTGCATGATTGGTAGAGACTGAGCAAAGTCCATAACCTCTTTAGGATTGTCAAAGAACTTTGGCTGATTTCCATCCTGAAAAATCTTCAGTACCGCAGAATACCTGAATGTTGCCTTATGTCTTTTTTTCCACAACCGTTCTTTCACAGAATTAAATTCGCGTCATTGAAACATAATTTCTTGACTCAAATCTTGATAGAAGAAAACAGGATTATTCTGAACCATCAAAGGAGATCTATTTTGCTGGGCATTTCTAATAGCCGTATGTAAAATTGTCTCTCTGTCACAATAGTTTAAACAACAGATCAGAACAGGTCTTGGATTCTGTCCTGAAAAATATTTTCTTCTTAAAACTCTATGAGCACGTTCCAGTATTAAACCTTCAGGGAATTTATCCTGTCCTAACACCCGTGGAATCCATTCAGTAAACAATTTTCGCGTTGTTCCGTCTAGATTGATTCTCCAAATAATCAACCTTTTTTGCTAAATTTTTATTTTGGATCTGCAATGTTTCAATTATTCTATTTTCATCCTGCAGTTGATCCTGTACATCGACTAAACCTTGATCACACATTTCAAATCTTTCAATGGTTTCAAGCTTAAAAGCTCCATTAATGGCTTCCACCATCGCATTAATCTTGGAAATAAACAGGTTCACAAAATTAGCTAAGTGACTCAATACAGAATACTTCTTATCTTCAAGGTCCTTAACAAACATTTCAACAGAAGTAGTTCAGGCATAATGGGGGTCTTGTGGTTCCTTAGAGACCACGGGATCTTCTGTCTCTTCCCTTAATTTAGTATCTTTTCTAGCAGTTTGACTTCGTATAAAAATCCCTCTCAAAGTCCCCCAAGCAATGCCAGGAGACTGAAGATCAGGATTATCTTTAAGCCAAATCTCTTTAATCATCTTCACTGAATCGATGTCTGGGAAAACCGTTGTAATTGAAGATGCATTTTGCAGCGCCACCACTGTAGCAGTCGAATGACAGCTCTTTAACTCTCCAGCTGGTGGCGCCCCAGCTGATTCAACTGTCAAAGTCTCAGTAACAGCACTCACAGTGGCCGTTGTGTGAAATACTGGCACCCGGCCAGCCCTTTGTTCTGAAAGCTGCTGAATGCGACCTTCAGAGAGCCTTACCGGTATAAAACGGAGTTTCAATGCCGAATTCTGTATGTCTTCTTCTGGATCCATTCTACGCTGAGTCCTGGCTTCTTGTAAACAAGCAGGCCCAGACAATTTCGGAAAATTTAGTTTTTTAACAGTCTGTTGATGTTTTCTTTTACCTTTTTTTTTGCATATAAACCACTAGGCACTGATCCAGCACCTCTTATTATTTATAAACTTTTAAAAGAACTTTAACGGGCACTTAAAGACAAAACAATAAATCAGAGTCAGGGGAGGTCTGGAAGGCACGTCTGTTCCCTACGCCATCTTGCCACGCCCCCCGAAATTCCACCATATTCAATGCTCTCCACACTGGCTTTTTTAACCAGACTAGAGATTGCAGATACTGGAATCTGGAGCAAAAGACAAACGGTTGGAGGAACTCAGCAGTCTGAGCAGAATCCTTCAGTGATGTGATAATTTTCCTGTTCTAGCTGGAATCAGCTCGAGAAGAGTTTTGGAATTGGAATATAGATATGACTGTGTACATCCTAACCTAACTCTGACTGGCTGCTTCCAGACTCGCTGGAGAAACTCAGCATCCAGAGGAAGGTTAACCAACATTTCAGGTCTGGGCCATTCATCATGTGCCTGCTTCAATAAGGTATCTTACTCAAACCATTGATGGACCATTTCTACCCATTAATGCTATCTGCACCCTCAGTCCCTCCAAGCAATTCTTTTGATTAATTTTTTTATTTAATTATTTTATTTTGAGAATTCAGTCAAAATGAATAATCAAAAAGAAAAACATAAATATCAGTAATTTTAACAAAGGAATACAAATATCGATCTGCCTGTCAATATTAAAGTGAGAAAAGTCAACATGTGATTCAATTATTAAAGGAAAAATGGCAATACTACAAAAATGTAAATTCAATGCTCATGGGAGAAAAGTATAGAGATAATAGAGAGAAAAAACCCACCAACACTCAAGAAACAAGAAAAAATAAAATATTGGCTTCATCTAGTATAAACCACATTCCCATCAAGGGATAAATAACCTGACTTATCTTGGGTCCTTGCTGTTGCAAGCACTGGGGATTATTGGGGATGGAGGGGAGAATTGGGGGGTGGGGGGGATTGTTATACATTAACCCAATATTCCTTAGGTATAAATTCCATATTCTTGAAAATTCCATATTGTGTTTCTGAGGTTATAAGCAATCTCCAGAGGAACACAATTATGCATTTCTATCTTCCAGCAGGCTAAACCCAGTTGGGAATCAGATTTCCAAGTAACTCCTATGCATTTCCTGGCCTGGATGTACGTAAAGTGACCACAAAGAAATTTAATTGATATTTTGACAGCCTCATTTTAGGTCTTATGTCTTCTAAATTCCCCAATAAAAATAATTAAGGTGCCTGAGGGTATCAAATTCCAGTAATTATTTTCCCCGATTACCCAAATCTTCCCAGAAAGGCTTCAATTTAGGACATGACCAGGTTGAATTCAAGAAAGTACCAGTATCCATTTCTTGACATTTCAATTTATGTAACTTTTAAGGAGTAAGATATAGCTGATTGCAAGGTTAGGTTGCACCAGCCAATACCTTACATTAATTGTGTTAATCATGTTGTCCCGACACAAGTCTGACCAGCAAAATGTATCAATTTCTATACCCAAATCTGATTCCCACCTTTGTCTTGATTAATCAAGCCCTTGTTTAGGGGTTTCTGCCTGAAATAAGGAATACATTGTTTAATCTTTCTTCCCACTCCTCCAGCACCCCAGGTTTAATGCCAACTCCTGTCCATGTGGAAGTGCATGGCATGAGTTTCTTCTCACACCCCAAAGATGTGTAGGTTGGTGGTTTAACTGACTATTGTGGGTTGTGTTGATGAGCAAACGAGAGACAATAGGTTATAAATGGATGTATGTAACAAGCATGCATTGATGGGCCAAATGGACCCCTCGGGCAAAATGAAATGTCCTTTTCCCAAACAGTCCTAAAGCAGAGCATTGCTCCAGCATTTGTATTACAAGTGAAGTAGCCCTCCTTTCAGCTGGATAAAGATTGCACTCAAAGGTCATTTGCCAGATGCCATTGTGTTCTTAAAAAAAATTCTTCTGGCAAGCTCTTAACTTCAGAGCAAGGACAACATTTTAAAATTTTATTCGTAAATAAGATTGAATCTTTGGGTCAAAATGTTCACAGTTGTACTAACTTGTTTCCTTGTAGTTTTCATTCTTCAAACCTCTTTAGAAATGTACATGTACGGAGCCCATTTCAGCTCATGGCAGAAGGTGGAAGATAGTTCCATTTTGATCCACAGCAACTCCATCAAAACAATGAAAACGTCATCACAGCCACAGATCGGAAATTAAGAAAATGGCCAAAGCAAGCATTCACTGAAATAAAATGTCCTTGAATAAAAGAATGCCTTTTGAAAACTGAGAAAATGTCAACTGTTTGAAGCTGGAATACACAATGGAGTGGTGGCAGTTAACTTCCTGACTGATCCATGACTGCACAAACTGTAAAAAGACTGAACCCACTCCTGGTAGAAAAACCCCTCAGATGCAAATGAACGCTCGTTTTCTGTGAAGTTAAATGTTTATAAAACCAAGGAGTGTGACATCCAATTCAATCTCCGCATTATTACAAGAATTCAGCCTGCAATTCCATGGCGGAATTTTGCATGTCAGAAACCAACACAGCTAGTTAATTATCAAGATGAAAAACACATTTTGTATATGGAATAAGAGGCAAGAGCAAATGGATGTCCCCACAATTCCTATCAATGATCATCAGTCTACAAAACAGACCTTGCAGGAAGCTTTGCGTATAATTTATGCCTAAAGAATTGGCAACTATAAAGGAACGTTTTAAGTGAATTTTACCTGAATATCGAAACAAAATCAACAACCGACTTGTGATCAACATAACGTACCCAAGGATCTTCACAAAATTTAACACAATTGAACAGAATTTAACACAAGCAATTCCAAATGGTAGATAAATATCCAAATGTTAGATAAATACCCAAAAGCTTGATCGAAGTGGAGTATCTTCAAGAGGAGAGATTACAGAATGAAAATTCCAGAATTCAGGATCTTGATATTAGGATCTCAGATTAATGTAACACAATTAATATAAAACGACATAGCCAAAATGTTTTATATACATTTGCGTTAATTTCACCAGAAACAGTTCCAATTCCTAATTACCAAATACCACAAAACAATAACATTATTAATTCAAGGAAGTGAAAATTAATGTGGACAGAAACCACTGGGCTTTCAGCTCTTTTGAACACAAAGTTGGGGGAAAGGGGAAATGCTCTCAATGGTCACTAATTTCTTAATTCAATGTTAATGTTTATGCAACAATTGACACTTTTCTGAAATATTCAATAATAAAAGGCTCAAGTTGTTATCCACAATTCAAATATCGATCAAAGATAAAAACAAACATACTGCCACAGTGAACCTTTCAAATAAATACCTTGCTCTGTGGGAGTGAGGAAGCCGAAAGATCATCCATGTATCTTTTAGTTTTCCCCTCTTCATGCTATTTCATTTAGTAAATCAACCTTTACCCTCGTTCTTTTGTCACTGAATTCCACATTTCCTCAATAGTGTCTTGTAAAACAACCTACATCTGCTAGAAAGCCTGAAGAACCTTGGAATAACACCACTTACAGGTTTCTCCACAAGATGTAATCCTGATGCAGAAACATTCTTCATTCTCATGAGGTCCCAAACCTCATTCACCAACCCCTCCCACCCTGTCCTCATTGTACTAGCTCTCTCCCCTCAGGGTGCACACTCAGCCTTGATGAAAGGTTCCAACCCAAAGCAACCATTCTTTCACTCCAATGATGCCGCTCGACTTGCTGAGTTCCTCCAACAGATTGCATTTTGATCCCAATGGTGGAACTTCTTTCCCAGCAGCACGTGAGAATTACTTAAACATCGCTGTAGATAAGGAGAACACATTATGTTTGTATATTTATTTTACTGCAAAGGTGGGCTCAATTTTGACTTTCAATTGGACTGGTGAGATACAGACCTTGTGCATGTCAGAAGAACTAGGCAGAATTATAGTTTGGCACAGATTAGAAGGATCTGTTTCTGTGGTTCTTTCTAGAAATACCAACCCAACCATTGCATAATATATTCAATGTTTAAAATATTTTACTGGTAATATTTGTATCGGTTTAACTGAGTATGGAAAGGATCTTTAAAACATCATTTCAAACTAGTCTGGTACTTACTTATCTCTGTTAGAATCTCATCTTTAATGATGCTCTCCTTCCTTGAGACCTTGCTGTGCACATCTAACCACATTCTCAGAAGAGGAAATAATGGTTTGTTCAGGAAGTCTAATCAAATGGGAATTAGCGTAGGATATCCAAAAATTTGTGCATATACTAAATAAATGCAAATTCTTTAACCAGGACACAGGAATTATAAAACTGAAAACAAATGTAACTGCTTCAGACATCAGTAGTTTATTGTATGTTTAGTCCAACACATTCATAAAGAAAATCAAATATGAAGACTTGCCATCTGCAACATGTGTAACTACTGTGCTCTAACAGCATAAGATGGCCCAACACAGATCAGCTTCTGAAGATGGCAAACCATTTATCATCTACAATACCCACAAAAGCCAAGGTAGAAAAGCCAATCATGTTGGCAAAAAAAATTGAATGATATTACTCCAGTAATGCAACACATCATCAGCTAGTTCCACCCAATAATACACATCCTTTGTGGAAAAGTCTACTAACTTCACTTTTGGGGTATTGATAATGTAGGAATTAGGGAACCAGGACTGCAGCGCACAATAAAATTCAGTGAACTAATCACCAGTGAATAACCACATTCTGATGTTACCAGATTCTGTTTGTTTTACCAATATATATTGACAGTGAGAAGCAAGCCAGATCAAAGAATGGCTCATCTGCCTTTCTCAAGTTAAGTAAACTTGTATCCAACATTTTCTGGAAATAGTCTCCAGTCTCTGAAGTTGTGAAATGAAAATAAAGTTGAATGCTGGTGAGGTGTAGCTATCAGCACAGCAGAAACTTGTGGAATTCTGGTAAACTACTTGGCAATAAAATTGTGCAAATGATACTGAAACCAAGTTCTGTGTCCATGGCGAGGGTTTCAAGTAAACCTGTGTGTGGGGGTGGGTGGAGAGACACTTAACCCTTCCTTGCCCGATGGAAACTTCAAGTACAATAATTCCAGGCCACATTAATAGATCTGAAGTAGATATCAGTTGAAAAAAAGTTTTAACAAGATTGAAAACACAAACTGTTAATGTATCCAGAATTTGAGAAATAGTGCAAGACTACCATCAAACAAGGAAGACCTCAGAAATTTTCAAACTCAATCAAAACCAAGACACAATTATCCTTTCAATCAACATCTCAAAACAAGTAAACTTCACCATGTCTCTCTGCTGGTTTTGCTCAACAGTCAACAACTGACAGCTTCAAGCTGCATATGTAAATAGATTTCTGCTTAAAACCACTGTGCTACTGATAAACATGCATTGTTGCTAGAAGCTGCGACAGAATCTCCACTCCTCACCAACAGCTAGTCATCATTACACACATTAGACCTTTCTCGTTAAAACAGGGTCTGGGCCAAGCTGAATTGAGGTACGAGCAGAACGAAAAGCTGCGGGCTTTGATCCTTGATGTTGGCCAACCTGTTTGTTCAAAGAGCTTGCAACAGTCACTCTCAAGCTTTGCATAATATAGCTTTCCTCCGAGGTTATATTTTATGTAAAATTGACTCAAAATCACATAGATGACCACACATCTTCAAAATAACCATTTATGCAAGTAAGGTGTAGCCACAACAATGCTCTTTTGCATATCTTTCATAAACAGTAATGGGTTTTAATTTTACACACCTAATTTTCCAATGAATTAACACAAAACACAAGCAAAAACAACCACCTGGTTGCAGGAATGGTATAAAAACAGCTAAGGACAAGTGAACAGGAGATTGTGCAATTTACTTCTCTCTTTAATACTTCTGATTCCCCCACCCTCACACACAGAGCAAGGATGCTGCAGCTTTTTGCATCTTTGCATTTTATCAATATGTTAGTGATTCTGTAAGGTATTACAGCTGTTTGGATTTGTACTGAGTTAGTAAAATCCATACAAGAGTTGCCAGCAAGTCTGGAATGACGTATCAATAGAAGGCACCATCATGCTCTTTACACTTTGAAAGAACGAAAAACAGTAACGTTTAGCAATGATTTTTCGCTGCACATTCACAACTGCACAGACTGAGGGGAGGAAAACTGGATCAAGCAGCAAGGAATCCCTGTATTGCAGTGGGGTAGATAGAAAAACAGGAGAGTAAGCCACCAAACTCTTGCGCTCAGGGCTGTTAATCCAAGTTCACAATTGCTTTTGTATTTCAATCTTTAGTTCAAGAAAAAAAATCCATCTCCATCAGAAACTGTTTCAAACATTGTCCATTATGGATAACAGATGTGGGAAAACAGCAGGTATAAGATTCAAAGCCCACATCTGGTCAGTCATCCTTCCCTGTCGAGACAGACAGCTCTGGATTTTCACCCATCTCCTCCTGCAGTTGCCATGGCAATGATGCTCTAAGAGTACCTATTAGTGCATTATGAAGAGTGCATGAACGCAAGTTCTTGAGCCAAGTATTTCTAAAAGGAAAAATATCAAGGCAAGCTTCTCAATTGCACCAATTTGTTTTCCTCAACAGAACTGGGCACAAACTTGACGTGTTTATGACATAAAGTAGCCAAGTTGCAAAGGCCCAAGGTTGTGTTTTTTTTTAAATGTATAAATGGGCATATCTTCAGATCTTTAAAATGGGTTCCAATTAAATTGAAGCCTTTTGCTCTATTTTCCAAGTCTTTAGACAATGGTTTGATTTTTTTTTTTGCTTAAATCCTGTTCCAAAAATAGGGAAAATTATCAACCGGTAAAAAGGCTGTTTTCACAAAGAAATGAGAAAAAACAGGCCGTGTCACATTCCAAAGCCAAAATTAACAAAAAATGCCAAAAAACCGAAGAGTATGGTGTCACCAGCAAGATATCAGGAATGGCGGAGACTTAGCGACGAGGTCCAGCGAAACGACCTTCACCAGACAAGCCCCCTCTGCCGGACCCAGGGCCTGACTTCAGCCCCATGCCACCTCTGGGTGGAGGGCCCCGGGAATCACGGTCTCGCATCATCCCACTGCCGATCATGCCACGTGGTCCAGAGCCTCTGTCACTGCGACGGGTATCCCTACGATCATCACCACCTCGCCGCTCTCCTTCACGAAAAGCTCGGGTCTTCTTCTCCTCCACGTTTAAGCGGACCTCACCGCGGAACATGACTGGCTGCAGGCAGAGATGTCAGGGTTAGTGGGCAGCTGGGCACAGCCATTTCTTTCAGCTTCAGAATGTCTCAGAAAGCACCACTGGCTTAGTGCCCTCAGAGAGATGCGTTACTGCACACTCAGCCCCTCCCACCCCCAGAGACATCCCCATTATCCATGCCAATATTCACTGGGTTGGGAATGAGCTATGGCTATACATCCTGAGCTGCTGTCTGGCTGATGAACACCATCTTTCCTCTTGCAATGGGTGCAGGAGATGCCAAGTAATTGAGAAAAGGAGGTTTTCCAAGGCCAGTAACTCCCTCACGAACTACACACTTTAATCACATCCCCGATTGTGGGAGCATATTGTTCTATTCTAATTATTTATTCACCAAATAAATGGAGGATCTGTCATCCATCTCTGGTAGTTAAGAATCACAGAGTGGATCAGGAGGCCAGTAGTTCAGTAATCCAGGCTGGCTTTCAATTGAATTGCCATGTATTTCTAACTATAGTGAAAAACTATGTATTCTTGCTATCCAGGAAAGTCAACTCTCAGTATAGCAGTTAGTGCAAGTTACAATAAAAGTTTAGGGTTGAGTGTAATAGAGGAAAAGTACAATTAAGCTATCATCATTTATTTGAATTTAAACATGAATTTACATTCCCTGTCTCTAGGACAGGATTGGAATTCACTCTAGGTAAATTGCTTGGGTCTCTGGTAGCTGAAAAGCTAATTTAAAATCACTCCATGGCTTTGCAATACAGTAGTGACTAAACTTCAAAACCATTCAGTTGCTGCAGAGCCCACTTTGATACAAGACTGAAAGCCACTTTGTATAAAGGAGCAATGAACCAGCATACAGGAGGGAGATTGAAAACTGCTGAATGGTGCACCACAACAGCCTTGCACTCAATGTCACCAAAACTAAAGAGCACATTGTGGACTTTAGGAAGGGAAGTCCAAAGGCTACGAATCAGTGATAATTGGAGACCAGAGGTGGAGAGGGCGAGCAAATTAAAATTCCTAGGAGTCACCAACTCAGAGACTTTTCCTGGATCCTGAAGAAAGCACACTAGTGTCTCTACTTCCTCAGGAGTTTGTGGAAGTTTGGAATGACATCAGAAACCTTGGCAACTTCTACAGATGTGCAATAGAAAGTGTGTTGACTGGCTGCATCATGGTTTGGTATGATGCAGTTATTGGAGGCACCAATAACTGAGCAGAAAGCCCTGAAAAGGGTAGTGGACATTACCTAGCACATCACAGGCAAAACTCTCTCCACCATCGAGAAAATCTACATGGTATACTGCCGCTAGAGAGCAGCAGTGATAATCAAGGATCCATACCCCCCAGGATATGCTTTATTTTTGTTGGGAAAATCAGGAAAGATGTACAGATCTCCCAAGACTTGGACTACCAGGGTCAGGAACAATTGCTACCCTTCCACTATAAGACTCCTAAACAACAAATTCAAACTCATTTAAGATCTCTTACTTTGCATATTTATTAGTAAATATTTACTTTTTTCTGTATTACACAGTTTTATTTTTCTCCCTTTTGTAAACTCAAATTTTTCTTGAGTGCAGAATACAGTAGAAATACTGCTTGGCCCACGGGAAAAAGAATCTCAGGGTTGTATGTATTCTGACAATAAAAGTGAACTTCTGAAATTAGTTATTACCTTGGCACTCAGGATTCTCTGAACAGGATCTGGATCATCAAACACCACAAACCCAAAATTGGGCAGCTTCCCCCCACTGCTCTTTGTATTAATACGAAGCTCAACCACATTGCCAAAACCTATGCAGAGAAACAAAATATATTCAGAATATCAAACAAAGCAGTCAGACTTATTACTTTAGGCCCAATCAGTAGCATAAATGGTGCATCATGATTTGATTTTCAATAGGAAGTGGGAGCCCCAACAGATAATAGACAAATTAATCCATTTGGGCACCTGCTCACTAATGCATTAACAGCAAACATATTTGCCTTACTCACAAGAATCATATGGCTATGTTTGGGACTACTGTAACTGTGACAGCCTGGTTACTTTATATCCATCTTCAGTACTGGTTTTCTGTCACCTCTACAAATGAATACATGCAGCACCTTGAGATTGCACTGTGCCAAGCATCTCTCAGATGACCTGTGACCATTTTATCTTCTAAGACGGATAAAAAAAGTTTAAAAAAAACCATATTGCATACTAGAGTTCATCAACCTGATACTTCCAGGTGAGCTGAGGGGGTTTGGGGTGGGGGTGAGAAAGATTTACTCTTGGGCTTACATTCTTTGTCCAGCTTACACTAAAGGTTTCCTCCTAAGCACCATGTACTCACTCATGAAGAAATCTTTTAATTCATTATTCTTTGTCCAGCTTACACTAAAGGTTTCCTCCTAAGCACCATGTACTCACTCATGAAGAAATCTTTTAATTCATTATTCTTTGTCCAGCTTACACTAAAGGTTTCCTCCTAAGCACCATGTACTCACTCATGAAGAAATCTTTTAATTCATTTTCATCAATGTCATGAGGCAAGTTGCCAACAAACAGCTGGTGACTATCTGGGTAACGGATGATTCGCCGATTCTCAACCTCATTTGCATCCATATCTCCTCGACCTGTAACACAAAGGCAGTCAAGAGACATTTAAGAACTTGACATTTTTAAGTGACCATCATCTTTTGGGATTGCCTACAAAAAAGTTAGAGAAATAAATACTTAAACAGGTAACTGCAACAAATATCACACCATCTCATCCGCATGTCCATGCTCTCACTTCAGAAGCATCTCAGTGGCTGCAAAGTACACTCGAATATCACTGGATTGGAGGCTGCTGTACAAATTAGTCATCTTGTCATTCAGGATTTTCTAGATCAAACACCGCAAAGTCTAAAAATCACAAAATCACATATTGGCCTGACTGGAAATTAACCTGCTGTCCAAACAGTGCTAATGGGAAGAGAGGTGAAGATGAGAAATTCCAGGAAGGAAGCTGCCCAACTTAGCATTTGAGGTCAGAAATAAATCACAAAAATCTATAGACATAGTGGTTGAAGTGAAAAAACACAAAATGCTGCCCCTTTAGAGCACTGTTTCACCTGCTGAGCTTCTCCAGCATTTTGTGTCTAAGTTGGGCAGCTTTCTGCCTGGAATTTCTCATCTTCACCTCTCTTCCCATTAGCACATCACTAGTTGCACAGCAGGTTAATTTCCAGTCAGGCCAATATGCCCAGCTCACACCACTCTATCAGTTCTGGTCACTTCCAGCACTGTTACACTGGCCACCAACCAATGTTAATGAAGTCAGTTAATTCCTTCAGCCAAACAAAGCCATCATCTAACCATCGTTCATTGGCCCAATGATAAAAGGCAATAACTGTCCCACCTCGCCCTCCCCCATCACCCAGCTGTCCCTTCTCGCTCTTCCCCCTACCCCTAGCTGTCCCGCCTCTTCCTCATCTACCCCCCCCACAACTCTCCCACCTTCACCTTGGACCCCCACCCCTCTTGCCTTAGCCTCAGCCCCCACATAGCTCCCTTAGCCTCGGACCTCCCCCACAGCTCTCCCGCAGCCTCAGACCCCCCCCCCCCCACAGCTCTCCCTCCTTAGCCTCGGACGCCCCCACAGCTCCCGCCTTAGCCTCAGACCCCCCCACAGCTCTCCCGCCTTAGCCTCAGACCCCCCCCACAGCTCTCCCGCCTTAGCCTCAGACCTCCCCCACAGCTCTCCCGCCTTAGCCTCGGACCCCCCCCCCCAACAGCTCTCCCACCTTAGCCTCGGACCCCCCTCACAGCTCTCAAATCTTTGCCTCCTGTGATCTTAACCCCTCTCTGAAATAGCTACTGCCAATACTCGGGGTGCCCAAACCACGATTTCTGACCCCCATCTTACATTTTAAAAGCAGCTCTTAGATTCACCACAAGGTCACTAAAGACTGTTCTAAATTTTGACTTCAATTTATGCAATTTGTTCATTATCATGCGTAGATTTGCGAACCATACAGACAGCCTGCAAAAAGTCAACAATGGGATCCACAAAAAAGGTTCACCAAAACAAAAAAAGAGGTTACATTTAACTTCAATATTAGCATCAACAGGCAAACTTAACACAATCAAAATCACATCAACCTCCTGATGGGAATCCACAGGTAATGATTCCATTATTGTCATGTAATACTACATTAAATGTAACATACATGAAATTCTTTAACTTTTGTCCACTGTAAGGCAAAGAGTTGGCACTTTGTGCAGCACCCCTCACAGAAACCTACAGCACCTGGTGTTCCTAGGCAGTCTCCCCTCCAAGTACTGACCAGTCCTGAGCCTGCTTAGCTTCTGAGATCAATCCCAGGCACACATATGGCAGTCAGCTGCCGCAATAAAGACAATCGGTAAACCAGCGATCTCCTCACATAGTACAGTGCTGTGCTTTATAATTCAAAACGAAGTCTGGTGGTACAGTTTTGCTATTAGTTTTGAATAACAAGATCCTAATGAGGCAGAGCAGTTCAAACTGGAGACGTTTCACGAGTGGGAAAATTTCGAATGAGAGCAGAGTTTCAAGTTTCTGACAATTTAAAATGAATTACGGAAAAAAAAAGGGGATGTGAATCTCCTGAATACTCTGCCCCACTGAATCATCAGTTATTTTAAAGGGTACATAGAGGGGGTTGAGATAGAGGGGACAGAAGACCTAGAGTTGATAGGCCATGAACATACTGTACAGTGGAGCAGGCTTGAAGGACCAAGTGGCTTCCTCTTACTTCAAGTTTCTTCTGCAGATGTCAATAGCATTGTGCTGTCAAGTACATAAATATGGAGGAAAGAGTATCTCAGCCAAATGAGAGGTTTTTCCAAGTCACTATTGAAGACAAACTGCAGCAACTCATCTCAAAAACACTGGTGTCTTACTGAGCTTCATGAGTTTTCATTTACATGTCCTCCTGGATGAACCTTGAGCAATAGCATAGAAAACACAAGGACACAGGGATTTTTTTTTAATCTGTAGAGCCAAAAGGCATTAATCTGCTTCATAAGTAAAACACAAAAGTCTACAGACACTGTGGTTAAAGTAAAAACACAATGCTGAAGATCAGCAGGAAAAACAGTGGACTTCATAAGCAACTTTTCAGGCTTGAGCCCTTCATCAAGGTATGGAAAAATATAGGCAGGCACCTGAACAAAATGGTGGGGGTGGAGGGGGGGAGAAAGAGGCATGGCTATGTGAATAGAGATGGAAGGGGGTGGAGAGATGGAGAAAAGACGACAAAGGGAAAAAGAGAGTTCAAGCAGAAACCAGAGGCAGCATTAATGCCTTCCAGTTGGCGAGTGCCCAGAGGGAAAATCAAGTACTGTTCCTCCAATTTACATGTGGTCTTGGTGGAGAGTACACGAGTCCATGTGAGTGGGGCATATAATTGAAATGGTTGGCTACTGGAAGGTCTCGGTTACTGATGCGGTCAGAGCAAAGGAGCTTGGAGAAGTGATCTCCCAGCCTGCACCCAATCACTCCGATGTATAGAAGGCTACAAAGGGAGCACCAGATGCAGAATATCACTCCCTCAGATACTCAAGTGAAGTGCTTTTCCACTTGAAAGGACTGCATGGGCTCCAAATAGTGGGAGGGAGGAGGTGTAGGCACAAGAGTGGCACTTCCTGCTGCCACAGGGAAAGATGACAGCGGGGCAGGGGGTTGACTGGTGGGAAGGGATGAGAGGACATATAGGAACCAAGGAGGGTGCTGTTCCTACAGAAGGCAGAGAGGGGAAGAGAGCAGAATACATGTCTAGTTGTGGGATCATGTTGGAGGTGGCAGAAATTATGGAAGATGTGTTGGATGCAGAGGCTGGAAGGTTGGTAGGCAAGGACAAGGGGAATCCTGTGTTTGTTACATCTGAGGGTAAGAGGGGACTAGGGAAGATGAGCGGGAAATGGTGGCGATGCAGGTAAGGGCTGCAGAGAGAAAGTCATGTTTGTGGAAGGTGGATATTTTAGATGATCTGGACTGAAAGACCTCATCTTGGGAACAGATGCAGTGGAGACGGAGAAATTGCGAGAAGGGAATAGAATCCTTGCAGGGGACTACTTCATAATCTACTTCATGAAAAAAGAGAGCAACCAAAGGTGGTTTGTTATTGCGTGAAATACTGTTTGTGCCAAGCACCCATATTCTACAAGGGAACTTATTCAAAATATTTTGAAAATGGCTGCAATTTCTGATCCAAATCACTCAAAACCTCAAACCAAATTTGCACTTCCAAAAGAATTTCACCAAGAATGGAGGTGTCCACTCTTGCAGCAATCAGCCACGATGCAGTAGCCTTTTAAAGTTTCTTGATATATTTTCTAAGATTAAGCAACAAAAAAATATCTAAAAGTTGAGTATTTTGTGCTGCTTTCCACCTTCTATTATTTAAATTTTTTAATTTAGACATACAGCATGGTAAAAGACCATTTCAGACCAATTTATTTCCAATTAACCTTCACCAACTCCCATATTTTTCAAACTGTTGGAGGCAACCGGAGCCCCGGGGGGAAACCCATGCAGACACAGGGAGAACGTACAAACTCACTATAGACAGCGCAGGACTCAAAGCCCTTTTCTGATTGCTGGAGCTAACCACTATGCCAACTGTGCCGCCATAAAAAGTGATACCAAGAATAACTTTTTTTTTACTCACTGCACTCGTTTATTTCCTTGTATATAAGGAAAGGAATACAACCTCATTTAAATAAAGCGCATTTTCAAAAAACAAAACAAAAAAGAGCAGAGGTTTGTCACTTCCAAATTTCAGATTCTACTATTGGGCAGTCAATTTGTTTTTTAATTAAAATTTGATAAATTAGTTGACCATGCCTCTTGGGTGGAAATGGATTGAAATTTAAAAAAAAAATCTATGTTGGGAGTCTTTGGGTCTTTCTTACCTTTTTCCTTTTCCAAATTAACAAGTAATCCGATAATGAGATTTAGGTTGAGAACATGGGCACAATTTACACATTTTTTGCAATCAATAGTTTTTCTCTAGTCAGTCCTATTATATGATTAATCATCTTTTTTAAACTTTCTTTATATGTAGGTTTCAGAGAGTGCTGTAGACTGAGGATTAATAATTTTGAAGACCTTTTTATTCAAAATAATTTTGCTGCTTTTGAACAATTGAGGGTAAAATTTAAATTATCTAATAGTCGTTTTTTCAGATATTTACAAGTCAGACATTGTTCAGTCCAAGCTTTCTGATTTTCCATGGACTTCTGAAATAAATATTCTTGATTTACTTTTTGACTTTCAATTTTCTCATAGAGGCTCAATATCATTTATAGTAATTTGATGGATTTGAGTACAGTTTCTTTAGTTAAGATCAAGAGTGATTGGGAGCATAATTTGGATTTGTCACTTCAACATGAGGAATGGGATATTGTCCTAAATCTGATTAATGAATCCTCATTTTGTGCATGACATTGTTTGTTACAACTTAAGGTTGTACACAGAGCACATATTTCTAAAGATAAGTTATCTCGCTTCTATTCAGATATTGATCCATTATGTGATAAATGTAAAACTTTTGAGGCCTCATTGATATGCATTTTGAACTTGCCCTCGTTTAGAAAGTTTTTAGAAAAATTACCTTCAAACTTTATCAATCATTTTTAATGTCAAATTAGAATCAAAGCCCTTAATTGCTGTGTTTGGTTTTTCTCAAGAGGAAATATTGTTGACTTCATCTCAGAAGCAAATTTTAGCTTTTACCTCATTGATAACTAGTCAGGCAATTTTGAAGAAATGGAAAGAAAGTATTCCACCTACTCATACTCAATGGTTACAGGTGGTTATGTCCTTCCTAAGTTTAGAAAAAAAAAAATCAGATACAATGTCAAAGATGTAAAGGTGAACTTTTTAATAAGATGTGGGGCCATTCATGGAGTATTAACATAATTTAACGAATTAGGGCATTTGGATGCTCTTGAACACGCAGTCTGGTCTCTGAGTGTTGTCCTTCATTTCAAATTCTTATTAGATATGCAAGTTAGCCTTGTTAATGGGAGGAGTTTGATTATGGAGGGGGGCTCTTTTGGTTTTCTTTTTTAATATTCTTAATTTAATGGGTTTGATCTGAAAAGGTCCACACAATTTATATTATGTATAATCAAGGTTTTATTTGAAAAATTCAAATTTTGTCTTTTCTCAAACTGTACCAAATGTAATAGATCTATATGTGTGTATTTTTTTTTATTAAACTCAATAAAGACATTTTAAAAAAGAAAATGATTTCTATCCAACACAAATTTCTATACAAAACAAATGTCCTCTGCAATAAAACTTCAGCAACTGTGAAGCATCTCTTCTGGATCAGCTCAATATCTTCTGTAATTGCTTCAAAACAATGATGCATCCCCAGTTTCCGGAAACTATGCTTCCAGTCACTGAGGCAGATCCAGTAAGAACCTTCAAGAGGGAAAAGCCTCAGAAGCCATCTGGCCCAGACATTGACCCTGGGTGCATCCTTAAAACCTGTGCAAAGCAACTGGCTGGAGTTTTCAAACTCTCGCTACCACATTCTGAGATTCCCACCTGCTTCAAAGAGACATTATCAAGAAGAACCAGGTGACCTGCCTCAACATTTGCACTTGCATCATGAAATGCTTTGAGACGTTAATTATGGAGCAAATCAAATCCTGCCTTAGCAAGTACTTGAACCACTTCAATTTGCCTACTGTCACAACACAAGATGCTATCTCGCTGGCCCTCACTAGACCACAATAAAAACTGTAGTTCATTGACTACAGATCAGCATTTAACACCATCATGTCAGAAAAACCAATAATCACCATGACCTGGGAGCAACGGGATCCTCAGTTTCCTCATTGGACAATCACAGTAAGTGTAGATCAGCAACATCATTCATAACATACCCTGGTTGTAGGTTAATTGGGTATCACAGGCTCGTGGATCAAAGGGGCCTGTTACTGGGTTGCGTGCATGTCTAATTAAAAAAAAAATTAATCACCTTCATCTCACTGGGCATCACTGGCACCCTAATACTAGGTAACTAGTCCCCTGCTCTATTCCCTTTAAACCCCTGATTGTGCAGCCAAGTTCAGCACCAATATAATCTATAAATTTGCCAAGACACCACATTTTTGGTTGAATAAAGGAAAATTACAAGTTAAAATTTAGGACAGAGATCAAGAATCTGGTTGGGTCATGCCAGAACATTTTTTGCTCTCACATCCGGAAGACAAAGAGCTTAGCGTGGATTTTGGGAAGGGGAGGCCAAGGAACCACACACAGGATGGACAACAGTGGAGAGGGGCAGTACATTCTTCGCAGGCATCCACATCTCAAGGACCTTTTCTGGAACTAGCACATCAAGGCAACCATGAAGGCGGCACACAAAGCCCTCTACTTTCTAAAGAGTCTGAAGATATCAAATGTCTACATGGGCACTTTTGGAAAGAATACTGACTGATTACACTATGACCTAGTTTCAGAAACTCAAGTGCCCAGAAACACAGAAGGCTACAGAAAATGGCAAACCAAGATAAGTCCTTCATGGGTATCAACATCCTGTCCAGTGAAGACATTGATGCGAGGTAATGCTCAAGAAAAGAGTCAGCTTTTTCATCACCTAATCGTGATCTCTTCTCACTGCTATATTCAAGCAGAAGGTACAGAGGCCTGAAGTCCTGCACCCCAGTTCAAGAGCAGTTCTTCCATGCCTCCACCAGTTATCAAGCTCTTAAATCTTCCCATACAACCCTAACCTTAATCATAAATGGATGGCATAACACTGACCTCCAGTTTCTGCTAGCCCACTCTATTCTCCCTCCTCATGCCTTCTTTCCTCTAGCTCTTCATTAAGAGCCATCCCTCCTCACCTGCTTGCTGGTGTGCCCTCCCTCCATTATCACCTCCTGCCTTTGGGGCCTCTCGTACCCCTCCCCATTTTGTTTGGGCACCTGCCTACATTTTTTCATACCTTAAAGGGCTCAAGCCAGAAATGTTGGAAATGTATCTTTATTTTTGCTCTATAAGGTACACTGTTTGACCAGCATCGTGATTTTACTTAATCATGAATTACTCCAGGAACACCAAAATTGCCTGCACTAACATGGCTTTTTTTCCTCCCGCACTCACTACAACTATGAATGTTATCTTATTTTCTTCTTGTGTAGTAATTTATACTTATTGTTTGCTGGACTATTACACACCTGCAGAATTGTGGCAACTAAGAACAAGAGGATTTCAACATGGAAGTTACATGTATGACAATAAACTCTCATCAACACCAACCTGAATTATGCTTGCTTCATTTGAACATTAACACTGAAGAACTGACATATCCATTACCCCACCTCCCAATGTACCCAGGAAGCAAACACAGCCAGCATAGAATTGTATCCTCTGCCACTAAATCAGAGCACCTTCATGAATGGGATGCCACTATCACTCCCATGAACCAAATTAACAATTTATAACAAAACCCAGAGGTAGTTAGAGACACAGGAGTTGGCAGATACTGAAACTTGAGGCAAAAAGAAATTGCTGGAGGATGCCAGCCAGTTGAGGAGCAGAAGCGAAGGAAATTGTCAATGTTTGCCCATTTTGATGGCATGATGTAGATCATTGACAATCCCTTTCCCAACCCCTCACTGATAATGCTCAACCCAGAGATCTTCCAATAGATTGCATTTTGCCCATAAAATGAAAGTCAATTATCTAACTGCCACTACTTTTGTTTTCCTTGTTCACTAACTTCACCACACCTGGCCAGATTAGAGACAAAACCTCCGAGTTCTGCAAACATCCACGCAAACCTCACTTTATGTTTTCTCCCCCACCCTTTGACCAGAAAACAAACTCTCATTTCAAGAATATGTGCTCACCTGTTCTGGGTCCACGGGGCACAAAGCCCAGCCGTTCCCGGGGACGTTGGTCTCTTGGCCGAGGGGGCTGAGACTGGGTCTCACTTTTCGCTTCAGCTCTTGGCTGGAAAGTTTTTCAGGGAGGGGCAGTGGAAAGAGAAAAAAAAGAGAATGAAGTTGCTACAATGGCTCACTGCAATGGATATACACAATTTCAAAGCATATACATCCCTTTTATATCTTAGTTCAGTGATGGCGAATTTTAACAGTTTTCACTACCTGGCTAAAAGAAGTCACCGCCCTGTTTTTTTGCTGAATGACAATATTACTTCATCAAGGGTTTGTGCTATGAGCAAGCAATAACTAATACAAATATATGTGCTTGTCATTTTCCTTTTAAATATAATTACCTAACCCAAATTGATAAACAGACAGAATTTCTAAGCTTTTCTTTTGAAGAAAAGCAATAAATATATATTAATAGCAGGTCCATTCACAGATTACCTGTGAGGCTGGCGCTTTAACAACATGGGCAGGAATTCCAGAGGAAGCAACTGTACCACTAGGAGGCAGATTTTTACTTGTCACTGAGGCCCAGGAGAAAGCCTGCAGAGAATGCAACACATACCTAGGCTACTATCAAGAAATAAAGCATTCCCTTAAATACAAAAAATCCTGAGCCTATGATTCGGGTAAGCTTTTAGTCTGGCACCTTAATGGTGATAATTATGTAGGGTAATTGCATTTAACAGTTCCACTTTAAAAATGTATTTATTAAATTCAAACTACAACTTACCAGTTTTCATCTCGAGTAACGTTTCATGTCTAATCCATACATACACGTGTTAAATAAGAAAGTCTTCAGACATTATGATTGTACTTTAATGCACAAAAGCGATGGAGAAACTCAGGAGGTCACGCAGTGTCTAATGGAAGCAAAGACCTCGACTAAGGTATCAGGACATATACATTGATATATATTTGCTTCCTATGGCCACAGCGGGACCTACTGAGTTTCTCAAGCACTTTTGTGTATAACTCATACATGTTTTTAAAAATTTTCTGGAGCCCTGTCAGCCGGTGAACTTCTATTTTAAAACTGGGCAGCAGTCTACAGGATAAAGCCAGAAAGTAATGCCTTGCACAAAGAATAACTGGGACACAAAAAAAGCTGATATTAACCTTGGGTTGCTCCTGAGGTTGAGAAGCTGGTTCTACCGGGGTAGGTGATGGAGCCTTCTCCTCCGATTCTTCCACAGACTTCTCTACCAGTTCAGATTCAGGCTTCACCTCTTCGGGTTTTGATTCAGGCTCAGGCTCTGGCTCAGCAGCTGGCTCCTCCAGGGATTCATCTACACCATTACTTTGTGTGGAAGCAAGAAGGGATAAAAATCAAAACTGCAACATTTTACCAAAGTCCTGTACATTCATGCCTCACCTCAGCACTGAGGAAGAGCAGCAATGGACAGGTACAAATAAGAGGAACTCAATTCATTTGGGCCTAGTACAAATGTCAAGTCAGCACAAAAAAATAAATTTCAAAAATGGAGAAAAATGCAGCAAATATAAAACAGAAACACAACTTGACAGTGACAACTTCCAAGGTAACAGCTGTTGCAACTCCTCTTATCTATACTACTGCTGAACTCCTTTCCACAGTAAATGAAGCAAGAATGGGACCCTGACAGGTGAAGGTCAATAACTTGGGGAAGGGTAAATTATAGAAAATTAAAAGGGGAAGAAATTTTCACCCAGTAATGGACTTTTAGGACCCACCGCCCAAAGGGACATGAAGGCAGAAACAGTCAGAACTTTAACATTTATCTGACTGAATACCTAAAATGCACTAGTCCTCGAGGCCAAGAACCAAGAGCTTAACGGTCTGATTAATTGAACAGAATTACTGAATTAAGATAAGTAGGGCAGTGGACAGACCATTTACTCAAAGGAAAGATTCTATTGAAATGGTTGAAAGAAATACTTAACTCACCAAAAGCAGGATAAGATATTGTCTCTTTAAAAAAGAGTGAATGAATGCAAAAATCAATTTGTCCTCCACCTCAATCCCAGGGCAGGATCAGCAAACACCAGAGGACAGATATACAAAGTTAAGGGAGAGAAGTTTAGGGGAGATATATGAGGCAAGTTTTAAAAAAAAATATACACAACAAAAATGTGGGTGCCTGGATTGCCTTGCCAAGGATAGTGGTGGAGGCTGAATCAATGGGGGCATTTAAGGGACTCTTAGACACATAGGTGAAAGAAAAATAGTGTTACGGGAAGGAATATGGGTCAGTACAACAGAGGGGCAAAGGGCCTATACTGTTCTGTACTGTATTGTTTTGTCTTTTATGTTCTATCATCTTCATATACTATTTTTGTTTAAACAGATAATTTTCAACAACCTTTTACGGCAAGTGAAGAGACAAAGGAAGAGGCAGTTGACGTACAAGTAGGGACAGCTGAAAGGAAGTTTGAGTGGAAGGGGAGATAGGGCAAAATTGCAGCAAGGGCAAAGGGTGTTGTATCTAAATACATGCAGCACCAAAAAAGTGAAAAAACCTTATAGCACAGCTACACAGATGTTATGATGTTGTAGCCACCAGAGTCGTGACTAAAGGGTGGATGACATTGGCAGCATAATGTCCAAAGAGACACAGTGCATCTTAAAAGATAGACAGGTAAACGGATGGAGTGCCATAGCTCTATTGGTAAGGAATAACATTAAATCATTAGGATCAGAAGATATAGAGTCATTGTGGATTGAGTTAAGAAATGGCAAGGGTAAAGACATTGCAGCAGTTATGTACAAACCTCCCAACAGTAGCCAGCATGTGGACAACAAATTACAATATTGGATGTTGTGTAATGTACCATCCATGATTAGAGAGTCTAGAATAAAGGAACCATTAGGGAACAGGATCACAATATGATTGAGTTCAATTTGAGATTTAACAAGGAGAAGCAAAAGTCAAGTGGGTCAGTATTTCAGCGATGTTAAAGGAACTACAGTGGCATGAGAGAGGAACAGGCCAAAGTAGATCGGAAGGGGGCACTAGAAGATGGCAAAGCAGCAATGGGTGTAGTTTCTGCAAGAAATTATAAAGATGAAGGATAAATACAAAGAAAATATTCAAATGGAAAAATGTTATAACTATGACTGACAAGGGAAGTCAAATACAATGTAAAAGCATACAAGCAGTGGGAAGGTAGAGGACTGGGAAGTTTTTAAACACTTGCAGAAGGTAACTACAAAGCACACAAGGAGAAAAAAGATGAAATATAAAAATAGGTTAGCAAATAACAGAGGATACAAGTAAATAAAGAGTAAAGGAGGTAAAATCAAGTAAATAAAGAGTAAAAGAGGTGAGAGTAGATATAGGACAACTAGAAAATAATGCTAGAGAAATAATAATGGGAGACAAGATGGCAGAAGAACTAAATTAGAACTTTGCATTAGTCTTCTCTGTGAAAGACATTAGCAGAGTCCCAGTTGTCCAAGGGTATCAGGGAATTGAGTGCAGTTACTATTTCAAGAGAGGTGCTCAGAAAACTGAATGATCCAAGGGCAAGTAAGTCTCCCGGTCCTGATATATTGCACACCAGGATTCTGAAAGAAGTAGTGGTAGAGATTGTGGAAGCATTAATAATGATCTTTCAAGAATCAATAGATTCTGGTATGGCCCAAAGGAACTGGAAAAAAAAACCTGGCATCAATGGTTGGGAAGATGATGGAGTCGATTGTCAAGGTGGTTATGGAGTACTTGGAGACAGATAACAAGATAGGCCAAAGCCAGCATGGTTTCCTCAAGGGGAAATCTTGCTTGACAAGTCCATTAGAATTTTTTGAGGAAGTGACATGCAGGCTGGATAAGGGAGATGCAGCAGATGTGGTGCATTTGTACTTTCAAAAGGCCTTTGACAAGGTGCCGCACAGGAGGAAACTTAACAAGATAAGAAACCATGGTAATAGGAAACATACGAGCTGATTAGCAAGAAACATTTGTAATATGGGGATCATATTCTAGTTGACTGCCAGTGGTGTTCCACAGGGGTCAGTGTTGGGGCCACATTTTTAATATTGTATATTAATGATTTGGATGTTAGAATGAATGGCTTTGAGGCCAAATTTGCAGGTGATATGAAGGAAGAGCAAGTAGTGTTAAGGAAATAGGGAGGCTGCAGAGGGACTTAGACATGAGGAGAATAGGCAGAGATGCGGCAAATGAAATACAATGTCATGCACTTTAGCAGGAATAAACAGGCAGACTATGTTGTGAATGGAGAGAAAATTGAAAATACCCAGATGCAAAGGGTCCTTGTGCATGGTAGCCTGAAGCAAAACTTGCATGCTGAGTTATTGGTGAAGAAGGCAGATGCAATGCTGGCATTCATTTCAAGAGGAATAGAATATAAAGAGCAAGGATGTGATGCTGAGCCACTGGGCAGTTTTGGGCTCTTCAATTATAAAAGGATGTGCTGATGTTGGAGAGTGTCCAGAGGAGGATCACAAGGATCATTCTGGGAGATTTGACAGTTCTTGGCCTGTATTTGTTAGAATTTAGGATGAAGAGTTTTGAAACATTTAGAATGTTGAAAGAGGACAGAGTCAACAGACACAAGGGACAAAGGTTGTTTCCTCGTTGGGAGACTCTAAGACAAGAAGGCACAACTTCAGGATTGAAGATGCAGAGGGATTTCTTTTGCCAGAAGATGGTGAATCTGTGGAATTTGTTACCCCATTCAGTCATGGAGGCCAGGTCATTGGGTGTATTTAGGGCAGAAATTGACAGGTTCCAGATTAGCCAGGGCATCAAAGGTTTTAGGGAGAAGGCAAGGTAGTGGGACTGAGTGGGAAAACCAATTAACTCAATATTAAATAGTAGAGCAGACTTGATGGGCTGAATAGCCTATTTCTACTCCTATGCCTCATGGTAAATTTTTAATAAATGTACTAATCACTATTTTGAAAATTCTTTTTCTGTAGATGCAACAAAACTTGACTTCAATGCAAAGGCCACATTCAAACATCAGAGCAGAGTGGACAATATTAAAACATCAATAATAATCAAAAATAAATAACAAAACAACAATAATCAACTAATTCATCCCTCTGTGAACTTAAAGCCATGTGTAAGTCTACAACCTGCTAAGATGGAGTCTTGTTATTATTGTTATGCCACAAAAGGGACTGTGGCTAATGCACAGTCAAGAGTGAGGTGTAAAAAGGGTGATTTAATCATCATCGTCGTTTCCAAATGGAATAACTATTCTTGTGCTGAGGTTTACATTGTTCAAGGTATTTACCTGACAGTGTGAGTTTCATAATAAGTATTGTTCGTGTTTTCCTGCACAGGTTCAGGAGAGAGTTGTGGTTCTTCTGGCTCTTCTTCAACTTCCTCTTCCGATTCTAAAGAATACAGAGAGTTAACGAGAAAAACTGATTTAGATATGCGTGGACACTGGGGAGATGAATCTCAATATTAATATGCTTTGAGAAGTAATATTCCAAAGTCCTCAGGAATGCAACAAAAACGGGGCGGGGTGGGGGGGAGAGTCATGTGATAGAGTAGTGGCCGGTCAGAAAAACCAGCCCTTCTCCAGAAAAATAGGAAAAGACAAAGCACAACAAAAATAAAATAAAAAGAAAATACAGTTACCGAGAAGAGAAAGAAGATGGCACCCAAGAAGGAGAAAGTAAAAACAACCGAAAAAAAAAAAGTAGAAAAGTCGCCGGAGAAGAAAGAAGGCCTTACCTGCATGAAGGAACAGGGAGCTGTGGTGGCGAGGAGCGCCCAATCCCCGAGGTTAGTGCCTGCCCTGAGGAGTCGCGACCTCCCGATCGGTGGACTTCAAAAATAGCTCTCGGAGCCAAGCAAAAGAGCGCAACTGCGCAATCAAAGGAAAAAGAGGAGCAGGTAGCCACAGCACGAACAGCTGAGGGACGCCCGACACCAGGGCGCTCAGCTGGAGGACGAGAAAGGCAGCAGAGGGAGCGAGGAAATAGACGAGGGAGAAAGACGGAAGGGTGATCGATGAGAGAATCAATGACAGGAGGCCCGACAGACGAGCAGCTCAGGAGGGGAGGACCAACAGCAAGAGGCCCAGCAAGAGGAGGCCCAACAAAGAGATACCAAGCTGCTCATCAGGAAAAACAGAAAAGACACAGACACAAAGAAGAGAAGACACAAACACAGGTACAGACACAGAAGAAGACGACCAAGATCATCACAGAGAAATAGAAGGTAAAATTGATGGACAGAATATAGATAAAGCTTTTTTTGAAGAACAAATGAGATCATTAAAAGAATGGTTATCATTAGAATTTAGTGCAATTAAAAGGAAAATGAAAAGAGCAGAAGATAAAATGCAAAGTTTAGAGCTAGTAATGACAGAAATAGGGAAAAAAGTAGAGAATGTGGAAGAATGAGAAATGGCTGTAGAAATGGAAATAAATGACATGAGAAAAATTGGAAGAAAGTAAAAAAAATTAAAGAAACACAAGAGTTGTTTTCTCAGAAAATTGATATGTTGGAAAATTATAGTAGGCGAAACAACATAAAAATAGTGGGCCTGAAGGAAGATGAAGAAGGCACAGACTTGAAGGAATTTATAAAAGGATGGATCCCAAAGGTCTTGGGAACGACAGAAATGCAGAAGAAATGGAAATAGAATCGGCACACAGAGCATTAGCTCAGAAACCATGATACATCAAAAACCAAGATCCATTTTAGTAAAATTTTTGAGATATACGACAAGAGGAAATATACTGGAGCGGGCAAAAAATAAAATTAGAGAAGACAATAAATTATTGGAACACAAGGGTCAAAAAATACTTTTTTTACCTAGACATTAGTTTTGAACTCTTAAAGTGGAGAAAGGAGTTTAATACAGCAAAAACGATTTTATGGAAAAAAGGTTACAAATTCATGTTAAGACATCCAGCTGTGCTTAAAATATTTATACCTGGGGAGCAAAACATACTGTTCTCGGATCCGGAGGAAGCACAAGAATTCACAGAACGTTTGCAGGACAGAAGAGATGAAGAGATGTAACAAGAATGAAGAACGGCGATAAAGTATATATAAAGATGTAAAAACAATGTATATGTAAAGAATTAAAGAGGGAAAAGAGAAGGGAAGGAAGGAGGGGGAAAAAAGAGAGCGTTGTTATACATGTTAAAAAAGTGTTTTCTGGGGAGGGCTGGGGGGGAGTGGGAATAACCGTCACTACAAAAATCAGTTGACGCTTGCGAGCAAGATCGCAATCCAAATGGAATGGGGAGTTGTGGTTTCCCGGCAAGGGATAAGGGGAAACTCATAGAGGGGGGAAGCATTTGGGGTTATGGTATGGGAACTGTTGGGGTATTTTATGTTTTAAATGTGTTGTTGTACATTGAGTTTAATAAGGGAAAACTAAGACATGAAAATGGGAAAAAGGGAAATGGAGGTGGCAAGGAGGTGGAAAAGAGGTACAAGCAAGATATAAGATGGACACGTTGAACTATATGACTATAAACATTAATGGAATACATAACCAAATTAAAAGAGGCTACTAAATTTATTGAAGTAGGAAAAAATAGATATACCATTTGTGCAGGAATTGCATCTAACTGAAGTGGAACATAACAAATTAAAGAGAGACTGGGTAGGACACATAGCAGCAGCATCCTATAATTCAAAAGCTAGAGGTATAGCCATACTAGTTAACAAAAATGTACCAATCAAAATAGAGGAGGAAATAATAGATGCGGCAGGGAGGTATGCAATGATAAAGTGTCAGATATACTCAGAATTTTGGAATCTGCTAGATATATATGTGTGCCTAACGAGGAGGATCAAAAGTTTATGCAAGATATTTTTTTGAAGATTGCAGACACACAAGGAAATATACTGATAGGAGGGGATTTTAACCTTAATTTGGATCCAATGTTGGATAAAACTGGACAAAAGACAAGCAAAAAGAATAAAGTGGCCAAATTTATGGTTAAATCAAACCAGAAAATGACACTTATTTATATATGAAGGAGGCAACACCCAAGAGAAAGAATATTCATATTATTCAAGTAGGCACAAAACATACTCAAGGATTGATATGTTTTTGTTGTTGGCCCATATTCAAGGGAGAGTTAGGAAAACTGAGTCTTAAGCTGGATTACTATCTGATCATTCAGCTGTTATTAGCAATAGAACTGGAGAACAACCCACCAAAAACATATAGATGGAGGTTAAACTCCATGCTACTTAAAAGGCAGGAATTTAGAGAGTTTATTGAACGCCAAATTAAAACATATTTTGAAATAAACACAGATTCAGTGAAAGACAAATTTATATTATGGGATGCAATGAAAGCCTTCATTAGAGGACAGATAATAAGTTATGTAACTTAGATGAAAAAGGATTACAATCGGGAAATAGTAAGTACAAAAAAGGAACTAGTAAAAAGGGATGATATAACGAAAAGGAGAGAATTGGCGGACAAAAAAAATTACAAAAATGTACAAAGTGGAAAAGAACATATTGAAAACAAAGCAAAAGTATTACGAACTGGGAGAAAAAATACATAAAATATTAGCCTGGCAACTTAAAACAGAACAAGCTAAAAGAAATGTATTGCCATCAAGAAAAAAGGACAAATAAATTACATATAACCGAATAGAGATTAATGAGAACTTTAAGGAATTTTATGAACAATTATACCAAAATGAGAACAAGGGGAAAGATGATAAAAATCGAGGAATTTTTAGCTAAAATTGAACTGCCAAAATTGCAAGAAGAGGAACAAAAACTAATAAAACCATTTGAAATAGAGGAAGTACAGAATATATTAAAAAAGCTGCTGAACAATAAAACACCAGGAGAGGATGGATTTCCAATAGAATTTTATAAAACATTTAAAGAGTTATTAATTCCTCCTCTCCTGGAAGTAATGAATCAGGTAGAAGAAACACAAAACTTGCCAGATTCATGTAAGACAGCAATAATTACAGTAATACCAAAGATGGGGAAGGATCTACTAGCACCAGCATCATATAGACCAATATCTCTACTTAACTCAAATTATAAGCTAATACCAAAATTATTAGCATACAGATTGGCTGATTGTGTACCAAAAATAAAAAAACAAGATCAAACTGGATTTATTAAGAAAAGACGAACAGCGGATAATGTCTGTAAACTTATTAATCTAATTCATGCAGTTCAAGGAAATAAGAAACCAACAGTGGCTGTTACTTTAGACACAGAAAAAGTCTTTGACAGAGTAGAGTGGAACTACTTATTTAAAGTATTACAGAAGTTCAATCTACCAGAAAAATATATAAATTGGATTAAAGCATTATATAATGGACCGTTGGCGAAGGTAGAAGTAAATGAATATGTATCGAATCAATTTAAATTAAGATGGTCAACTAGACAGGGATGTCCATTATCCTCCTCATTGTTCGCCTTAGCAATAGAACCTTTGGCAGAACTGATAAGAATAGAAAATAAAATAAAAGGGATAATAAAGGAGGAGTACAAAATCAGTTTATTTGCAGATGACATCATAGTATATCTAACAGAACCAGAGATATCAATAAAAGAATTACATAAGAAATTGAAGGAATATGGAGAAATATTGGGCTACAAGATCAACGCAAATAAAAGTGAAGTGATGCCAATGAGTAACGCGGATTATACAGAATTTAAAAAGGAATCACAATTTAAATGGCAAGTGCAAGCAATCCAATACCTAGGTATCAGGTGAGACAATAACTTAAGCCACTTGTACAAACTAAATTATCAGCCACTAATAAAGAAATTGCAGGAAGACTTAGAACATTGGAAAGAATTATCGCTAACGTTGATAAGGAGAGCAAACTGCATTAAAATGAACATGTTGCAAGAATATAATACTTATTTCAAACGTTACTAATTCCCTTAACAGAATTTTTTTTTTAATGAACTAAAGAGGATAATAAGGAAATTCTTGTGGAAAGGGAGGAAACCGAGGGTAGCGTTAGATAAATTAACAGAGAGGTATAACCAAGGTGGTTTGCAGTTACCAAACTTTAGAAATTATTATAGAGCCGCACAATTCAGGTATTTATCATAGATTTTTATCAGACGAGGGAAAAACCAGACTGGACTAAGATAGAACTAGTTAAAATAGGGGAGAAGGTACCGGAGCATATACTTTATAAGTGGGATGAAAAGCTGGTGCAATATAAAAGCTCACCAGTACGGCATTATTTACTTAATGCATAGAAGAAGATCCACTTAGAAAGGAAAAAAACAAATGACCAAATACCAAAATTATTATTGACGCAAAATCCGCCAATCCCTTTTACAATAGATAACCTTTCCTTTAGAGAATGGGAGAGAAAAGGAATCAAAAGAATAGAAAATTGTTTTTTGGGAAATAATTTATTAACATTTGAACAGTTAAGTACAAATATGGAATAACTCATGGTACAATGTTTGCATATTATCAATTGAAAGTTTATTTAAAGGATAAATTGGGAAACAGATTGAGATTACCTGAAGGAAGCAGCTTTGAATATGTGATTACAGACACAATGATAATTAAAAGATTTATAACATGTATGTACATTAAGCTCCAAGATAAGGAAAATGATGAAATAAACTATAAACCTAAACAGAAGTGGGAAAAGGATTTAAACATAAAGATAAAAAATGAAGTATGGGAAAAGTTATGTTCTGGAACTATGAAAAATATAAACACAAGGTTACGCTTGATACAGTATAATTGATTACACAGGGTATTTAACTCGTCAAAAATTAAAAGAATGGGATCCAACAGTATCATATAGATGTTTTCGCTGTAAGAAGGAAATGGGAACAACAGGAAATGCACGAAAGTGAATACATTTTGGGAAGAACTAAATCAGATATTGAATAAAATTACAAAAAATAATATACCAAAAAATCCAGAGATCTTTCTTTTAAGTAACACAAGTAGTAAAGAATTGGGCCTCAAATTGGATAAAGCGCAAAAAAAATGCATTATTATAGCTCTAGCACTAGCAAAAAAATGTATAATGTCAACTTGGAAAATGTAAGAGAGCCTGAGAATACAGCAATGGTACATGGAAATGAATAAATGTATTCCATTGGAAAAAATAACATACAACTTAAAAAATAAAGTCACATCATTTGAACAAATTTGGGAACCATACATGGAACACAACAGAGAGAGCTTCCCTAGGACCTCCATCCCCTAAAATGAAAATGATAAGACAAAACGGCTAGATTCTGTGTAACAAATAGATGACGCATTTTTCTTGTTTATTTCCTTTGTGTGAAGATATTGTTTTATGGTTTTACTGTATTGTATATGTTGAATATTTATGGTTTTGGAGGGGGTTGAGAAGAGGGGAGGAAGGGAAAGGGGGAAAAAAGGGAGAAAATGCCACTGTGTAAATTTAATGAGAAACTTTTGTACATATTTTGGTTGATAGGGTTCACAGTGTGAAAAATAAAAAAATATTAAAAAAAGAATGCAACAAAAACAAATTGCAACTAATTTTCAAAATCAGTCTCAGGACACAGTCAAGGCCATCTCAGAATAAGAGTTCAGCCACAAGAAAGGACCTTCCACTCAGGGGAACATGAATCTTAATTGTGCATGAGCAGTCCTATTTAAACTAGAAAGATTCCTCCTCACTGTGGAACCTTCCCTTCTGGCTGATATCGAGTACTGCTGCATATTTCTGTACAGAGTTACCAGAACATCTCCGATATTCCTTCATCACCAACTCCATTTCTCAATCTATGAACCTTACTGTCATATTTGTTGCAGAAGTGAACTTTAGATCACACTAACACCTAATATTCAGTCTCAGCTGACCCATTTCCAAAACCTCCAACAGTACCCTTGTTACTACCTAAACACGATCATTCCACCTCACCTCTGGTCAACTTCAACACCAAATCTGAGGACAGTACAAAGTTCTGCTAACCCATCACTCAATGGTTTGCTCAATTATTATTGCTCCTAATTAGATAAAGCCTCGATTTTAAAATACCATTATTATTTTCAATTCTTCCCAGACTTGCTTTCTCGATCTCTAACTTTTTCCTTGATAACTCACCTATAATTCTGGTCTCTACTGCCTTTCCAAATCTATTGCTGACATCTGTGCCTAAAACTTTCATAAATCTAAGAACTGGACTTCCCTCCACCAAAAAGGTCTCTTTTTTAAAAAAAATGTTGGGTTTCCTGCTTTCATATTTACTGGTGGACTGAAATCAAATCTTGTGCAATACACCGCCATGGAATCACATTTGATGTTTTGATGATGCTGCTATATTAAAACCAAAATAATCTGCTGTGCTAACTTCGCTAACAAGTGGTTGGATACCTTCAATAAGCCATGTCATTGGAACACATCAGGAAGGAAGACAAAGACAAGAAACAAGGTGAGAGTCAAGGACAGAGCAAGCACAAAGTGATGCAAGTGTTTGATTATTCACGGGAGAGGCAAGGTAAAAGACAGACCTCAAAGGGAGGAAGCTGGCCTGGGCTGATGGCATTAGAGGAAGGCAGCCATAGCAGTCACTCAGAAAGCTGCAAGGTTGAGTGTGCAAGGATGAACCTCAATGTCCTAAACCTGAACGCAGCGCAGAATTTAAAAGAAACTTTCTGAACAATGCAAATGAATATGGGTCAAATGGGGCAAGTTGAGATAGACAACTTAGTTGGCATATTCATTGGATCGAAGGGCATGTTTACTTGCTATTGAAAAATATATGATATGCAGAGACAAACCTTCTGGATGACTGATAGATAGCAGGCCAAGTTTCGTTCCTAACACAAGAAATAAGAGCAGGAGAGGGCCATCCAGCCCGTTGAGCTTGCTCCACCATTCAATGACTGATCTGATAATCAGCTCATCTCCAGCTACCTTTCCCCATATCCCTTAATTCCCATACAATGTCAAAATCTATCAAACCTTGCCTTAAATAAATTTGAGATAGCCGACATTGTTTCAATAGACAGTGAATTCCTTAGATCCATCACCCTCTGGTAAAAAATGGTTCCTCCTCCCTAAAAATTCTTGGTTTGAAGAATCAGATATTGAATAAAATTACAAAAAATAATATACCAAAAAATCCAGAGATCTTTCTTTTAAGTAACACAAGTAGTAAAGAATTGGGCCTCAAATTGGATAAAGCGCAAAAAAAATGCATTATAGCTCTAGCAGTAACAAAAAAATGTATAATGTTAACTTGGAAAATGGAAGAGAGCCTGAGAATACACCGTTCTGGTGTGGTGTCTCGGTTTCCACAGCTAAGAATTTGAATGTTTTTTTTAAGTGATGGTCTCCTTTCTTAGTGGGAAGAAGGGGGAGGAGGGTGGTTGTTTTTTTTTAAATTCAAATATACTTTTTGTCTGAATATATTGATGTTATTTGATTTAAAAATTATAAATAAAATATTTTTAAAAATGGTTCCTCCTCATCGCCATCCAAAATCTACTACCCTGAATAATGAGGCTGTCCCCTAACTCTAGACTCCCCAATCAATGGAAACATCTTCCACACCTCAATCTTATCTATACCATTCATAATTTTATACATTTCTGTAAGATCCCTTCTCATTCTTCTAAATTCCAGCAAGTAGTCCCAGACAACTCAATCTCTCCTTTGAGACTAACCTGCTCATCTCTAGAATCAACCTGGTGAACCTCCTCTGCACCACCTCCAAAGCCAGTACATCTTTCCTCAAGTAAGGAGGCCAGAACTGCACACAGTACTCCAGATGCAGCCTCAACAGTACCTTGCCAAGTTACAGCATAACCTCTCAGCTCTTGAATTTAACCCTGTTCGCATTGAACACCAACATTCCATTTGCCTTCCTGATAGCCCGTTGCACATGGACTTCCAAGTCCTTCTGCACTGCAGCATGCTGCAATTGCTTGCTATTTAAATAATAATGTGATCTTCCATTTTTTCTTCCAAAGTGGTGTGACAGAGTATATAGATATGTTTTTGGGAGATAAATTGGGAAAGGCTTGTTGGAGTAGGTTACATACAAATTTTAAAACCGATCTTATTTGAAATAGTGGAGCTCTGCTAATGCTAGACATATCAGCTCCACAGCTTTTGCAAGAGCTTTGAGAGTGCTCAAGAGTTTACAAAAGGCAACAGATGAAAGATCTTGTTGGAGCCGCAAATTGTCTGGAAGAGAACTTGTTGTTCTAAGAGGGTCATGTGGTTGAAAGAAAGAGAGAGAGAGAGAGAGAGAGAGAGAGAGAGAGAGAGAGAGAGAGAGAGAGATATCACTTCTACAGTGTTACAGCCAGCAGAAGCAACTGGGACTGGAACAGGACAAGCTGGCAAGCTTCTGGAAAGCTATCTCTTTAGTGATGGCTATTACATCCGTAGAGCATTACAGCAAGGAAAAGCTGGACATTCAACCCTTCTGGTCTGTACCAACAAATAAAACTAGCTAGTCCCACTGACCCCTCATTCCATAACCCTCCAAACCACTCCATGCATTTATCCAGTTTTTAAAACTCAAGATTGCTTCTGCATTCACTACATCAGATGACAGCTCATTTCACACTCCTACCACTCTGAGCGAAAAACTTTCCCCTAATATTCCCCTTATACCTCTCCCCTTTCAACCTAAAGATCTGACCTCTCATATTTATCTCTCCCAATCTAAGTGGAAACATCCTACTCACATCAACTCTGTCTATACCCCCCATAATCTTATAAACCTCTATCAAGTCTCCCCTCCTTCTTTGTTCCAAGAAGTACAGTCCTAATCTGTTTAATCTTTCCTGGTAACTCAACTCCTGAAAACCCGGCAACATCTTAGTAAATCTTCTCTGCACTTTTCAATCTTATTGGTATCTTTCCTGCTGCTGATTGACCAGAATGGCACACAAAATTCTCAGCTTCGCATCATCACTGACGAATAACTTCAACATCCCAACTTCTATACTCAATACTTTATAAAGGCTAAGATGCCAAAAGCTTTCTTTACAACCTTGTACACGTGACACCACCTTCAGGGAACAATGCATATGTATTCCCAGTTCTCTTCTTTCCTCTGAACTCAATAGCCTACCATTTATTATGTACGTCTTAGCCTGTTTCACTCTTCCGAAGTGCAACTCCTTACATGCAACATCTGCATTAAATTCCATCAGCCATTTACTGTCCCAATTTCCTAGCTGGTCCAGATCCCTCTGAAAGTTTTGAAAATCTTCCTTACAGTCATCTACGCCTCCTATCTTTGTGTTATCAACAAACTTGCTGATCCAATTCACCACGTTATCATCTATGTCATTTATATAGATAACAAACATTAAGAGTCCCATCAAAAATCCCTGAGGCACACCACTAAACACAGACCTCCAGTCTGAGAAGGAACCATCACCACCACTCTGTTTTCATCTCCCATCACATACCATCTGTCTTTGGCATGACAGACGTGTACTCCACTGTAAAGACGGATACAAAATAGTCATTCAAAGCCTCATTTCTCAATACCAGTTTCCCCTTCTCATCCTCCAAAGAATAAACCTCCACTTTAGCCATCCTTTTGTGTTTTATATAATTATTAAAAACCTTTACTGCTCATTTTTATATAATGCCCCAATCTTTTTTCATAGTCTACCTCCTTTCTCTTTATTGCTCACTTTGTGGTAGTTAGCTGCTTTTTAAAGTTTTCCCAGTCTTCTAGTTTCCCACTTCTCTTGGTGCACAAGCTTTTAGTTTGAAGCCTTAATCTAGACAAAAGTTAAAGAATTTCACGTATGTTACATTCTAAAAGTACAGAAGTATGTGACAATAATGGAACCTTTACTTCTGTCCTTGCTTTTAATTGAAAAATACTTTTGTTGAAGAATGCAAAGGTTAAAACCTTGTGTTTTTGATTCTTAGTTAATTATGTGTCTGTCTCTTAAAGAGACATAATATCCACCCAGGCTAACCGTTTCCCTCTTATTCTACAAGATGTGAAAGAAGCATGAACATGAGAAATTTTTTCTTTGAATTTTTGTATCTCTTTAAATACCTTTTGTATCCCTAAATATCTTTGCATCTCTATCATACAGTAAATGCTTTGTTATCGTTATGAAAGTCTTGTTGCAAAGCTTTTAAAATTGTTTATCCATTCTATCAACAAATTAAAACTACATTAAGTAGCAGCCAAAGAGTTTGATTTGCTGGATTAGAGATAGAAATTTTAGATATCACAGCTCATACTTCGGAAGATTATACTCTGAAATTAGGATATATTAGAATAAGCAAAGTGTCGTCTATAAGCACCGTGAAAAATCTCTGAAAGTCTTCCATTGTTCCTCAACCATATAGCCTGCATTTCCAGCATCCCATGACCCACTCCTCCCTCATCTCCTTGTAATTTCCCTAGTTTAGGCATAATACACTGGTTTTAGTCTGAACTATTCTATCTGGAATTTGTATGAGAAATTCAGTCATGCTCTGATCACTTTTTCCAAGAGGATCCCCAACTACAAAATCACTAATTTTACCTGTCCCACTGCACAGGACCAGATTCAAGATAGCATGTTCCCATGTAGGCTCAGAAACATGCTGTTCAAGTTAGCCATCATGTATGCATTCCATGAAGTACTCAAGATTGCCTTAACCAACCTGATTCACCCGCCACGTCAACGTTAAAATCCCCCTCGATAACTGATGTTCCATCCTTACATGCCTCCAATGTTTATTACCTGTGCCACTGTAATATTACAGGTACTGGATAACCTCTAGACACATTGAATCTAAATACAATACTGCACAAATTGGAAATGGGAACATAATGCTGTGCTGTCATTCCTGGGTGACTACAACTTACGTATCAGGTGCCAGTGAGCTGTGGCTGATCAACATGTACAGCACTGTAGCTTGGAAACAGAACGGCCCCTATATCTCTCAAATGGTCCTAAAAGAGTTCTCATGTAATTCGTGGAAAGAAAGCCAGAAGAACCTGGAACCCAGCAGATCCTGTCAAGTATCCAGGATAGTCAATCACTCTTTTGTACAGGTAGATGGTATAAACCCTAGGTTTGTGCCTTCAGGATTATAGGAGGTGGCACTGATTTTCATTATATATTGCAAATGGACTCACCTAAAAGCAGATAATACAACCCAGGATCCCATAGTCGTCATGACACAAAAAGGAATGAATTCACCAAATTCAAAGTAACAGACACTCTGTATGTACTTTGTTGCCTAGCTGACATTCCAATATAGATATCAATATTATCTGGATTTTAATGAAAATATTTCAAGCTGCGGCTCAAGTTGATTTCATACATTTGCTACTTCCAATGTTTGAATTTCTCACCTTCTTCCATTTCTGCATCAGAATCAAACACTTCATCCTGATAGCGGAATATGTCATTGTGGACATAGAATTTATTTGGAACAGAGCCCTGTGTTTATTAGGAAAATAAAAGTTAACCTCTGAACATTTTTAACAGCTCTGTTGAATAATAAAGTTCACCACACATGAACAACACATGCCAACATAATTTTACAGTTAAAACAAATTATAATCTGTTCAAATGAAGGCCATAATAAAGCAAACAAAATATTAACCATGGATTAAAACTATTTTATTTAAAAAGTTGTATTGGATTTAAACAAATCTTAAATCACTGACGATGCTGTCAAGAAAAGGCTAGAGTTGTATCAGTGCTTGGTGTCTGCATCGATTACAGTCGAGTGTTGCATCAGTCTTTTCAGCAATGCAACAAAAACTCCAAAAAAATTGCAACATTTCAAAATATAACATACCTCTGGTGCCAAGACAAAAGTCTGCATGAATTTCCTCATTGGCTGACCATTGTTTGACAGCTCCCCCATCACCTGGACAACTACTCCATCACTAAGGGTGGCATGTGCATCCACATGGCGAATCTTGGTATGGCAATCGCTGAACTGAAGGGACATGACCTTCTTATGGATCTCCTGGAAGAGAACAAGTACAATTTAGAATGAAAACTAAACAAGGATGTGGAAACAGGTACTGTTTTGCTCAAAACTCAAGATAAAAATAATTTCCTTTAGTAAATGAAAAATTACACTGCAAATTTAAAATTGTTAACATCGATATACGTATGGATTCCAAAGAAACAGAGCATTTGCCTATTCACTGATATGAATTAATAAACAGACAAGGATTTAAAGCAGTGTTTCTCAACCTTTTTCTTTCCACTCACATACCACTTTAAGTAATCCCTATGCCACTGGTGCTCTGTGATTAGTAAAGGATTGCTTAAGGTAAAGTTGAGAATCTCTGCTCTGGGGAGGAGTCACGTGATGGAGTAGTGGCCGGACGGTGAACTCCAGCCCTCTCCAGAAAAGTCGGGAAAAACAAAGGAAAACACAAAGGCACAGAAATAAAAGTTACAGAAAAGTGAGTATAAAGGTGGAAAGAAGATGGCGACAAAAAAAGAAAAATCGAAAGCAACGGTAAGAAGAGAGGAAGAGAAGACAAAGGAGGAAAAAGGTGAAGGCCTTACCTGTCCGAAGAGGCCCGCTGCGGAGAGAGAAACCCGCTCCCTCAGGTCGGTAAATAATGGACTACAAAAATGGCTCGCAGAGCCGAGTAAAAGTGCGCAACCGCGCATGCGCGATACTTCGCACATGCGCGTTGCGAATGAAAAAAAACACACCGACGGGAGGGGGGACCAGCTGGGGAGTCGATCTCCACAGCCGGCAACGACAGCTGCAGAACACCTGCAGCAAGAAGAGACCACAGAAGACAATAGAAACAAGAAAGAAGAGGAGGAAAGGGCACCAAAGAAACAACAGATGGCCAACCCAGAGGAAGAAGAAGAGGAAGAGGAAGAGTACAGTGAAATAGAAGAGAATCTCTGCTCTGGACCCAATTGTTACTGAACTATTTTGCTTGAGAAAAATTGTCATTGGCTCATTTCCCTTGGAGTTATGAAACTGTGCACATAACAAGTCAATTAGGTACGACAAACTGTAACTGTCAAACTTTTTTTTCCCACCCACATACCACCTTAAGCAATCCCTTACTAATCACAGAGTATCTATAGCATAAGGAATACTTAAAGTGGTATGTGAGTGGAAAGAAAAAGATTGAGAACCACTATTTAAAGTTCTCATGTGAAGTGTGTTATGGAGCTCTGGTCACAGCTATAAAGTGACAAACTTTATAAAGACTAGAACAGACAAATGCACAGCAAAGGCAGTGTGGTTTAAATACAGGTGCCTAACCTTTTATCTGGGATCTTCGGGACTGGAAACCTGCCATTGTTCAAAATCTTCCAGATTTCAGAATCATTTCAATTTTAGTCCCTTTGAGACTGGCTGCACCGTGTTGCCATCTGCTCCCCCACAACCTTGCCCGCCCGAGTCATGGTGTTGTCTCCCCCATTTGCCGAGTCGTGCTGCTGTCTCTCTTTTCTCCCCACACCCCCCCCCCCCCACCGTCTACCAGCGCCAGGGGAAAGGCCCCCTTCTTGGTTCCCCCATGATGACACAGTGGTTTCAGCTGTGTGGGGGAATTATGGGTAGTGATAACAGCCATTGAGCTACTGGACTGACTGAAAGCGCCGCAACGCTAGACTAGTGTCAGTATTTGGTGATTCAGAGGCACTTATAAAGTAGCAGAACGACGCAAGATACTCCATCATGAGTTGAGCGAGGGTTATGCTTGACGGATAGAGTACTTATAAAGTAATAATACCACTAATTAGCAACACGGAGTGCGACAGGATGTTGCTCAACGGCTGTTGAGCAAAGGTCACGTTGAATCATGTTTGGCACCAAACTCCATCTTTGATTTGCAGATGTTATCTACTGAAAAAAATGCTGATTTTTGGAGGTTGCCAGATTTTGGAGTCCCATATAAAAGGTTAGGCACCTGCACAAGATTTTAAACGATGAGCCTCTACCTCATGTTAAAAAGTTAATTTTTTGATTGGTTTCTGCAACACATCCTAAAACTAATAGGACAGCTGTTTAGATGTAGTGAGAAATATTAAATTTGTTAGTTAGCTTAATGGTGAACAGTTAACCAAAAGAGCTGAATGCAAGTATCCTAAAAAGAATTAAGATTTTGAACATTGGTTCAATGAAGAGGAAACACAAAATAAAATGAACATATTTGGGAGAAAGCAAGAGAAGATTAATAAAAAGGTATTGAAAATTAATCACTACACACCTCCATGTCTCAAGAACACAAATTACCAAAAAAAGGAAATAAAGATAAAAGAAACCACAAACCAACCCTGGTGCCTGAAAAGAGATCTAAAGAACTAAAAGTGGGGAAAAAAGTTAGCAAGAGCAACAAGGGAACTTCGAGAGATAAACTTAACATGTTGTATGGAGACAAGAGGCTAAAGATGTTGGAATCTTGATCTAAAAACCTCAAACTGGTGAAGGAACTCAGTTGGTCAGGCAGCATCCATGGAGGAAAACTGTTGATGCTTTGGGGCAGGAGAAGGAAGACGAGCAGGATTAGAGAGGAGAGGGATGAGTACATGATAGAGGGAGCTAGATGGGGGAAGCAGGAAGAGTGGAATTGGAATTGGAAGACAGAGGGAACCAGGCAGAACAGACACGGTGTGTTGGGGGGGGGTGGGGATGTGGGGATGTAGAAAAAAAATATTAAAAGGCAGATGGAGTCAAGGGAATGGGGGGGTGTTAAAGTGGAGACAGTTGCTAAGGAATGAAGCAAGAACAAATGAAGGAGTAATAGTGGCTTGATGGCAATAGTGGGGGTTGGGGATATGGTGGGATGGGTGCATGGAGATGGGCAAGTGAAGCAGAAAGAAACTTGGGTTGAAGGGGCTCGGGATGCAGGCTGTGTGTGAATGGATGAGAGGGAAGGAGAAAGGGACTGCGAAGGAAAAACCAATAACTTGAAATTATTAGAGAATTCAACTGAAAACTGATAATGGGGATACTATAGTGGAATTAAAGAAACACTGGATATGTTGAACTATTTTTCATCCTACTAGGATAGCATATTGCACATGACAAAAAAATTAATATTGAATCAAACATGGACTCAAAATAAATATAAGCAAAGTTACAGAAATGGACAATAATATTCACTCCAGTAACATCATGTGCTTTGAAAAAAAGCAGATAAGAGCAAAGCATGATTTAGGCTACAATCGTCCATAATTTAAACAATGTTGGAACTTATATATCCAAATCTCACACTAGTCTAAAAGCTTATCAGCATTAATTTGGTTTGTGTCAGTCAGTAGAACTGAAAGAACTGGATTGAAATTTTTAAAGCATTGACTGATACAGGAGAATGCCCAAGAATTCAGTTAGAGTTCCAAAAGTATTTGATAAAGTCTACAAAATTGATTAATTTGCAAAAAGATGGTACAGATAATGGGAAATCACAACCGCCTATGTTGGGGTTGGTGCTTTTCATCACATTTATGAAAATCTTAGATGATGGGACATATCTAAGCATGATTCCAGAAAGATGAATGCCATTGCAATCAGAATAGACACAAGGAATCAGAAATATCTATAAATTAATACAATGGACTTTCATTGGGCAATGTGAGCTATCCCTTTTGGACCCAAAAATGAGAGAACCTGGCTGTACAAATAGCAAAGTTCGTGCTGGAGGTTCAAATAGATCTGGGAATCCAGGTATACAATCGGTTAAAATTTTTCCACAATTCCTTTTGCAAGATCATGGAAGAAGAAAATTGACCAAGGAAAAAGAGAATGATGCAATAAGAGGAAAGCAAGTTGAAAGGAAAAATGAATAATGACATATGGAAGTAAAAAGGAATTATGTTCCATTATTCATACTTCACGTTTACAATGGCGTGTATCCAATGTGTGAAGCAATAACATTTGTACTGAAAGGAAACTGAAAGTAAACAGCAGAAACTATCCCATCACTGCATAATATTTTAAGAATATTTCCACACAAAAATAAATCACAAGTACTTACAGCCTGGCCATACACTGCTTCGTTGGGTTTCCCACTGCCATCCAAACCTCCATGAACATAAGAAGAGGTCCTACCATAAAACCTGGAGGCAAGATTATTGTAAAGTAAAACAAACCAATAATAACATTCAATTAAACAGCATTCAGAGAACAAGTTTGATGTACAGTTTCCATAAAAGCTCCATTAACTCTGCAATGTATGATTTCATATTCAAGTAGGAGGTGATACGCCCCCAAAATAGGAGTGCATAAATCATCACAAAAATTATAAGCGTTAGGCACAGGTTAGCTCAATATCATTCTTTTGCATCAGATATTTGACTCCACCAAAACTAAACAGATTAAATCATTCTATATCAGATTTATGTTTTAGGTGTGGATATGAGATTGGATGTTTTTGCATTCAACTTGGCAGTTGTGCTAAAGTTAAATATTTTTAGTTGGAAGTCGCTAACTTTTTGAAAGGATTACAGGGGTTAAGTTCCCACAGGATGCGATGCTATTTTTATTGAGCAATATTAAGATTATAAGACCAAATTAAAATTAACTATGTATCAAATTGAATTGGTACAAATTGCTTTAGCAGTTTCTAGGAAATGCATAGCAATATCATGGAAGACAGGTATAGATTTAGGCTTGGAAAGATGGCATGCAGAACTTCGTTGCTGTATACCACTTATAGCTTACAAAACAAATTTCATGTATTTTGGAAAATATGGTGCCCATATTTACAAAGTGTGGGTTGGTATGACTCTGAAGATCTCATTTATTGGTAACATCCAATCTTAGACTTTATGATATAAATCCTCTATTCCCTTGGTATTCTCCAGTCCTTTTTCTATTTTTCTTTCTAGGGGTTGGGAGGGGGAGAGGATGTGGGACGGTCAGGATTTATACACCACATGTATAACTTTTTGAAATAACTTTTGAATGAAATGTAATTATTATTGCAGTTTAAAATTTGTAAAGAGAATATTAAAAAAAGGTGTGTCCAGTCCCTGTCTGAACTAGCATTCTTCAATAAACCTGCTTCCACTGCCAGTGATTCCACCTTGGAGCTATCCTAACTCATCAGGAACAGCTCTCCTCCCTTGAACCTTCATGAGCCAAATAACAGTGCAGCTTCAACATACTGTAGATGCTGCAAGTCATAAATGAAACAAAATGCTGGAAAACTAAAACATGACAACAATGAGGAAGTGTACAGGAGGGAGGTAGATCAGCTAGCTGAGTGGTGTCACAACAAACTTGCATTCAACATTAGCAAAACCATGGAGATGATTGTGAACTTCAGGAGGAACTTAGGAGAACACTAACCAGGCCTTTACGAGGGATGGAGAGGGTCAAGAACTTCAAATTCTTGGGTGTCAACATCTCTGAGGATCTGTCCTGGAGTCTCCACGTCAATGCAATCATGAAGAAGACTCACGAGAGGCTCCTCCTTTGTGATGAGTTTCAGTATGTCAGAAGACTTGCGAAAACTTCTACAGATATACCGTGGAGAGTATTCTGGCTGGTTGCATTACTTTCTGGTACAGGGGTGCCAACGTTCAGGATGAGATAAACTCCAGAGGTCTGTTAACTCAGCCGACGTCATGAATACCAGTCTTCACTTCATTGATGACATCAACAAGAGAAGGTGTCTTAAGAAAACAGCTATCCTCAAGGGTCGTCATCACTTACACCATCCATGCCCTCTTCACCATGCTGCCATCGGGAAAAAGGTACAGGTGCCTGAAGATGAGCACTCAGCTGCACAAGGATAGCTTCTTCCCCTGTCATCCGATTTCTGAATGAACCATTGACACTACCTTACTTTATTTTTTCCTTGCACTATTTTTATTTCTTTGGTAATGCGGTGTACATAAATATTTGCACTGTGACACTGCCTCAAAACAACGCATTCCATGACAATAAATTATGATTCTGATATTTCCTTCACGTTTTATTTTTTGTTCTTTATGAAGGCCAGAGAAGCAATCATATATTCCTGTGAAACACACAAGCCTGTAGACACTGTGAGTGTAGTAAAAATACAGAGATGCTGGAGGAACTCAGCTAGTCTCGCAGTATCCATAGGAGGTAAAGATTCAGGCCTGAGCCCCTCAAGGTTCAAGGTAAAAAAAAAGACAGGTGTCTTCATGGAAGGTTGGGCAAAAAGAGGAAGAATAGGAGAGAGGGAAAAGGAAAGAAAGAGCTAGAGGACAGGAGAAACTGAGAAGATTTGGTTTGTGGGGGGGGGGGGGGGGGGGGGTGTTGCCAGTTGGGATTCCAACAGAAACCAGAGAAGTTGATGTTACTGCCATCTGGTTGGACAGTGCCCAGATAAAATAAAAGGTGTTTTTCAGGTGGTCTCAGTCTGGCAGTGCATGAGTCTATGGACAGACATGTCAGCAAGGGAATGGGGTGAGTAATTAAAATGGGTGACTACTGGGAGATCCATGCTATTGCAGCAGACAGAGCAGAAGTGATCGACAAAACATCTCCCAGCCTGCATTCAGTCTCTCCAATGTAGAAAAGACCACAATGGGAACACTGGATGCAGTGATGATCCCCAAGATTCACAAGTGGTGTTGCTTCACTTGGCCTTCCGCCCCCTTGGCCTTCCGCCCCCTTGGCCTTCCGCCCCCTTGGCCTTCCGCCCCCTTGGCCTTCCGCCCCCTTGGCCTTCCGCCCCCTTGGCCTTCCGCCCCCTTGGCCTTCCGCCCCCTTGGCCTTCCGCCCCCTTGGCCTTCCGCCCCCTTGGCCTTCCGCCCCCTTGGCCTTCCGCCCCCTTGGCCTTCCGCCCCCTTGGCCTTCCGCCCCCTTGGCCTTCCGCCCCCTTGGCCTTCCGCCCCCTTGGCCTTCCGCCCCCTTGGCCTTCCGCCCCCTTGGCCTTCCGCCCCCTTGGCCTTCCGCCCCCTCATATCTGTATCTATCCATCACCTGCAAGCCTGTGCTTTTCCCCTTTCTCCCCTCCCCTACCTTCTTTCAGGAACTCAGACTCATTTAAGTCTTTGTTCATTATTTATTACTGAATATTTTCTGTACTTGCACTGTTTGCTTACCTTCCTTTCTTTCGTATACATTTTTTCTTCTTGAATACAATTTAAAATTACCTGTCATTAGAAATTCTGCCTGGCCCATGAGAAAAAGAATACGAGTTATGTGATGTCATGTATGTATTTTGGCAATAAATTTGAATTTAGAGTGTTTGTCTTTTTTTTTGCATTCTTGATGAATGATCTTGGCCCAAAACATCGATTACCTATTGCTTTCCATGGAAATTTAATGGTCAGCCTCGACTTGGTGGGACCTCTCACCAGGTATAACGTGACAAGGAACTTGAACAAGAAAAAAAAAAAAAATTGCAAATCCTAACAAAAGCAAGTGCTAGAAGCATTTGTCATTACTGGGAGAGAAGCAGAGTCAACATTTCAGGTCTGCTGTGCTCACAAGATTTTCTGATTTTGCCTCTCTTCTGTACAATTTGGCTTCAAAGGTGCATCCCAAAATAAAACTTTACATTGAAGCACCAAAGAGTTATCAGTATCCCTCAATACCACAGGTAGATATGAAGACCTGGATAGGGAGAAGTGAGAGGCAGACTCTTATGGACCACATTAACAAGCTCTGGGGACAAGAGTCTGCAAATGCTGGAATACAAAATGAAACACGATCTGATGGAGGAACTCAGTGGGTCGAGCAGCATCCATAGGAAAAAATAATAGTTGTCATTTCAAGCTAAATCTCCATCGCAGCAGCATCGGTGGGAGTTCCTCCAGCAGATTGTGTTCAGTTTCAAAGCTTGGGAGTTTTGGAAGCTTAAACATATTTGCAAACAGAATGCAGGAGATCATAAATGGAGGAGAATTGGTTTAACAAGGATGATGGGGCTGGGATACCTAAAGAGGTAGGCAAAAATCGGGTGGATTGAAATCAAAGTTGAGAAGTTAAAAAACCCATTAGGCCGTAGTGACAGATTAAGTTAGATTTTATATTGTACAATAGATAAGTTTTAAAGGAGATAGATTGTGGGGTTTTTAGTTAAGTTACACACAGATACAAACACTTCAAAACAGATCTAATTTAAAATGCCAGAGCTCTGCTCAAGTCAGATAGTCCAGACTATCTGATGCCTTTGCAGAAACTTTGAAGAATGCTTATAAGACTTCACAAATAGGTGTTAATTGGACATGCTGTGGAGGAATGGATTATTGTTTTGGAAAGAAACAGATGAACGGACTGGAAGATTAGGTCCAGTGCCACAGTCTGTCTGAAGTTTACGGTTTTAAGTGGATCATGTGGTTTTCTCACAGAGAGAGAGAGAGAGAGAGAGAGAGAGAGAGAGAGAGAGAGAGAGAGAGAGAGAGAGAGAGAGAGAGAGAGAGAGAGAGAATTCAGTTCTATAGTTCAGCGGCTGGGACTGGAACATGACAAGCTGGCAAGCTTGTGCAAAAACCCCATTTGGAAGATGGGTTGAGAGGTCTTAGTTCAGCCTGGTCAAAGCCCTTGTGGTCCATACAAGATGAGATGGTTGGCTGTATAATGTTTCACTTGAAATAAGTGAAACAAAAAGGAACTCTGTGGTGACCTGAAAGAAAAAGGTCATCATCTGGAAAACCCTGATGGGGCAAGTTTATTCAGTAAGATACAAAAGTGGATGATCGGAAGGAATCAGTTTGTGTCCAACGAGCAACAAATCTCTCTCTAAAAACTGACAAGTACCTTCCTGAGGTAACCATTTACCTTTCAAGCACGAAAGCCTGGTGAAATTCATAAATGCTAAATTCTGTGCACAATACAAGAATTGCCTGATACCAGTGAACTTGGAGGAGTGAGAATGGACTGTGAATCAAATAACTTTTCTGAACTTAGACACACATTACATACATGTGTGCTTAGAATTAGAAGGGGGCTAAGTTAGGTTAGTTAAGTTAATAATGATAAGTTAAAAGTTTGATCCTGTTTTCATGTTTAAAGATAATTAAAAGCAACTTTTGTTTAAGTTATTTGTCTTGGTGAATTTCTATGGCTGTTGGTTTTTGGGGTCCTCTGGGCTCATTACAAACATTCAACAAGCTCATTTCTATTCAGCAGCACATGTTTTTTTAATATACAAACCCAACATCAATTGTTCCCCTAAATATCCAAAACCCATCCATCTTCTAAGTAATTTATGTAGTCCAATTATAAACAGTCTCATTTATGGAAGGTGCAAGATAGGAACCTGGATTCTGTGAACTTTGAAACTAGCAAATCTGAATGAGGCACAAAGAAACCAAGTAAAATAGGACTGCTTTGGAAAAGTTCCTCTTTTGTTGAAGATAAAGATGGACCAAGCAAGAGAAATAAAGAACAGGCTCATATCATTCAATCAGGCAGACACTTTTGCACAAAGCAGCTCTACAAACAACACCAGAAGCTAATAAAAGGACATGTTTGTCAACAAATCACAGAAACCATTTTTTCCAAAGAACAGAACATTTGAGTATCAACTAGAATGTCTTATTATTGGAGGTACATTTTCTCAGGTATTTAAATTAATTTTAAATTGAAGCCATGGGGAACCTCTATTTTCTGCAACATTTTGTCAGTAGCTGGATGAGCATTTAAATTACCAAGAAATACCAGGTACAGACCAAGTGCTGGTAAATGGGATTCACATCCATGGATGGAGAATAACAAAAAGGTTTATGTTAAACAATACTACCACCCAAAATTCTGGTTCACTGCTGGAACCATAGAATTCTGCAGAACAAACAGTTGTGATGCACTGCAAAGATACAGCAATGACAGCAGTAGTTCTTTTGGTCAAGTGTAAATATACCATTATTACAAAGGAATTACTACACGAAGGCTTCTGCAAATGGGAGTAGCACATAATTCTAATCAACAATGAAATGAAAGGTCATATTCTAACTTTCAGAACTGCCCTCCAAAATAAGCTTATTATAGGATATTGTTAAACTATCACTGAATTGTAAACCATATAGAGTGAAACTATGCAGAGAACAACCCTTTCCCCTCCACCCCTCTCCATCTATTGCAGTTCCTAGCAATAACATTGTCTTCATCTTAGTTTTGCTTGGTCAGGAAAAGCCTGATTTAGTCACACAAAGTTTTCCAGTTGACTTACACTGAGAAACTACATAATAATTCAGCCCCAAAACAAATGCTCATGGAAGAAACAAATAACAGTCATGAATTGCATGTTTGTGAACTCATTTTACATTTAGATACTCCCCAAGATTCTGCAAGACATATACATCAATATGTAAGATGCCTGATAGACAAAGATTTTAAACTGACGCAATGTTCACAGCAGAAATCAAAAGGAAAACAAAATACAAAGGCTGTCAATCAGTGATAAGAGCCAGATCAAAAAAGGCACTTGTGAAACTTCACAGAGAGTAGTTTACATGGACATTAATAGCATTGAAATGCAAGCTAAGTCCTGGAAACATGGAGCTCTCAACCACTATTACTCAAATTAGGTATTGTCAAATGGGCAGATTGATGACAATAAAATCTCTAGCTTTGGCAAAAATGCCTCACCAACAGAAGCATTGTACACAAAATTCCAATGATAGCTAGAATTGCATTGTAGCAATGAAGCTGATTTTCATGTTCAATGTTAACAAACAAGTTAAAAAGATCCAAACTCTGATGAAACAGAGTTGAACATGCAACTGCATGGACTCTGGCATTCAGCTTTACACAAAATGTCATTTGCAACTGTTCAGACAAGACAAATTATTTTGGACTTCAAAATGAATACCTGTGCAAGAAATCTGGTGCCTTGTTCAGCAAAGTATAGTACTGCCTCACAAACTCCCGCCCGACAAGCAGGGGACTTGGCTTCTCCATCACCATTTCTTTGGTACACAATGACGCCTACTGAAGGAGAATGGAAAGGTGTTAATTGAACGTGATTATTGCCACATTTCCCCATTCCACAGAGTCAAAAAGAGAATCAGAGGTAAAGAAAGCTTGGCCTCACAGATGCAAAATACTCCAGTCTGAAATGCTTTAACTTAAACAGAACAAAAAACATCAACCAAATTGTAAGGGTGAAACATACACTAATCAATTGTCAAGCAAACAAATACAATTTACTCAAAAAACTGTACAAGAGGAGACATTCTACTGCAGCAACTCCCAACAATGCTATATTCAGATAATAGCATGTAATAAATGGCAAGTAGTTGTAAATAAGGAGCATAAAATCTATGAGGCACAATATTCTTAGATGATCCTCTCAGATGTAGAGAAATTGTTTCAACTCAATTCCTCTATCTCCAGGGTGACCAATGAGCCAAAGATCAAGATTCCATTCATCATCATGTCAAGAAAATACACAAAATCTTTTTTTCCTTTGTTCGCCCTGTAAAAGCACAAACAGGTGCCACTTACCCATTTCGCTCCCAAAATAAGAGTTCTCTCAGAGTATCTACGGATCCTGCCTCTTCCTGCAGTCCTGTAATCTCCGTAGCCACATGACCTACTGTTCAATCCAGCAGTGATGCTCAAGGCATCCAAGTCATCCTGCTTGGTCAACTTGGGTACACAGGAAGTACTTTATGACTCGCAAATGGGTAGCTGAAATGTTGCCACCATGTATAATGCTCCTCCTTGATTCGCAATAGTCACACCTCAGTTGAAATGGTTTTTGGCAAGCTCTAAATCTACACTTAGTGGACACACTGAGACACCAATATCAAGCATGTGAACAGAATAGCCGACACATTAGAGTCAACAAGATTAATTTAGCTTGGGAGAGAATGTTTACTTTAAAAAAAAATAAGTGCACTAAAAGTAAGGTAGTGTATTTGGTTCATTGATTATTCAGGAATCTGATAGCAGCGGAGAAGAAGCTGTCTTTGTGCCACTGAGTGCTCGTTTTTAGGCTCCTGTATCCAAGAGGGCATGGCCTGGGTGGTGGTCTTTGAGGATAGTGGCTACTTTTTAAAAAAAAGACACCACCTGTGATGTCGCAGGCCGAACTAACAACCCTCTGGAGTTTATTCTTGACCTGAGAGTTGGCACCTCTGTACCAGTGCAACCAGCCAGATGGTCTCCATGGTACATGTAGTTTACAAGAGTCTTCAGTGACATATCGAACCACAGCAGATACCTCACAAAGTATAGCAGCTGGCAAGTCTTCTTTGCGATTGCATCATCGTAGAGGCTCCAGGAAAGATCCTTGGATATGCTGACACTCAGAAATTTGAAGTTCTTGACCCTCTTGACTACTGAGCCCTCTATGAGGACTGGATTATGTTCCCCTGACTTCCTCCTGAAGTCCACAATCATCTCATTGGTTTTGCTGATATTCAGCATGTTTGTTGTCATTACACCATTCAACGAGCTGATCAATCTCCTTCCTCATTGCAGATTGTGATTCCCCTGACAACTGTGGTGTTATCGGCAAACTTGTAGATGGCATTGGAATTGTGCCTGGCCACAAAGACGTGTAAAACAAGTAGAGCAGTGGTGTGCCTGTGTGGATGATCAGTGAGGAGATGTTGTTTCCAGTTCGTGCTGACTGTGGTCTTCGTTGAGAAGGTCAAGGATCCAATTGCAGAGTGGGGTACAGAAGCCTAGAGTCAAGCTTCTTGACTAGTACTGAGGGAATAATGGTATTGAAGGCCGAGCTGTTGTCAATGAAGAGCAGCCATATGTATGAATTGCTGTTTTTGAGGTGACCCAGAGCTGAGTGGCAAGCCAGCAATATTGCATCTGCTAGATGAATTGCATTGGGTCCAGTGTTAATTCTGGTCATGACCAGCCTCTCAAGTAACTTCATCACAGTAAAAGTTAGTGCTACAAGGCGGTAGTCATTGAGGCAGCCCATGCTAATCTTCTTGGGTACCGGGATGATGAATGCCCTTGTGAAGCTGGTGGGAACTTGACTGCTACAATGAAAATTTGAAAATGTCCAGAAACACTCCAGTTAAGTGGTTGGTGCCAGATTTTCAGTACCTTGCCAGGTACACCATCAGGGAGGGCCTGATGTCCTGCGAGGGTTCAGCCTCTTGAATCATGTTCAGACGTCACCCTCAGACTTAATGTTGAAGGATGGTGCTCCAGAGGCTGATATAGAACTTTTGTTTTGCAGGTGTTGAATCCAAGGCTCATTCTTTTGCATGCTTCAGCAAACAAATTGACAATGACTCAGAGTTCAGCATCCAAGTTTGGATATATACATGCAAAACCAACTGCAGCTCATTGTGATTGAGATGATCTTGACATTGGAGTGGCAGTGTTGCAGTTTCAGGTTTTCACATTTCTTTCATAGGCTAGATGCTCTCAAGCAGAAAATTTGTTGGAGGAGGGATACTCCTCCAACAAATCACAACAGCCAGAAGGAAGTGATATTGCTGCTTTGCTGAACACAAATCTATGAGACCATATATTCTGTAGCCCAGACTGTAGGAAACTAAGATCTCTCCAGCAGCAGCATATTTAGCTTTAGTTCTTCTTTTAATTAAAAAAAAAATCAGAAAACTGAAGGCTCCACAAGTTTAAATCATTTGAATTATACAATCCTAGATAAAGTGTGGACTGGACTAGCCAGTCCTTGGTTATCAGCAACAAAATTGCTAGAATGCTTCTCTTTTCAAAATGCACTCCAATGACCATTGATGTCCTCACTCTTCAAATATCTCTTTGCCAAATCTACTGGCAGGTAATGGAAACTGGAGCCAGCATCCAGAACATCAAAACAATAAATCATTGTCAATCGAGATTATATAAAACAGAATAATGTGGCTGGGACACATCTGCATTTCCTAGGGATTCCTCGTTTGCTATTAAGGATTATGCTTCCATTCCAAATCCATGGATAGATGAGGCTCACATGGAACTCAGATACTAGCACCTATAGATCAGGAGGAGCTTGGTGAGGTACGCAAGTTCAGAAAGTGATGCACTCCATTAGTCTGTGTGCTAACACTTGGCTTGAGGTTCTTAGTTCCAACTCAAATCCTCCTTCTGATGGAGTCATGAGCCAGAGACAGTGGTACTGTTGCATTTTTTCCCCAAAGATGTAAGTACATTCGTGAATCTTTTCCTCTATCCACTGGCAATTTCTCACTATGACAGAGATTAGAAGAGCCTTTCAGGAATCTTGCACCAGACATGTAAATATGCCCTGCCATAAAGAGCCACTCAGTGTAAATGGGGCCTGAATGTTGAGGATACTGGCTCCAGTTTGCATACCCTACCAGTGGATTTGGCAAAAAGATGGGTTGCCCGTTGCCTTGGGTCTGGGTTAGCTTGTTACCTTTCTTGATGCCTGCTATTGCAGGCCCAAAAGGTATGCCTGAATCGTGAAGTATTAAACATTTGCAGCCTTACCAAGAAAAAAATCAGCGCACTGAAAAATGTAACCTAGTGTAGTGTAAATCTTTAATATACAAACCGCAGTTGTTTGATAAGTGGACGTAAGAATCAAACAAGCTCCACAAAAAATTACTTCACTAACATCTGCCTTTAACCCATACAAAACGTTAATCCAATTTCCATCGTGTGGAGCATGAAAAACTAAAAATAAGACCTGTGAGAATTTGACACCAGCCTGTTATAGAATTTAACAAAAGTCCTGCAATGAACCAAGAATTCGACCCATCCTGCTAACTCTAAAATGGAGTTTTCAAAAAATTATTCATTGTTCTTTCAAACGTTACTATCAAATTCGCTTTCATCCTTCCAGAAAACGCAATTCAGACCGCAAAGCAGAGTTAAAACAATCAGCAGGTCCTCTCTGTCCGTTACTTTCAACCAATGCTCGAAAATTATAGAAATTCCAACAAAGTTATTCGTTTTCTATAATTTTATTAATTCTCGCGTTAACCATCAATGAACTGTTGTTATTCCAGTCCTTTTACTTCAAATCCTTTATCGCCGATAGATAAATGGACTGGGACATTTCTCGGTCAGAAACAGGCGGCACTGCTCCATATGCCTCTCCTTCTTCCCCCACGCCATCCATCAGTTCGCATCACCATCTCCCTCGTGTTTATCAACCTTGCTCTAGGCCGACCGCTGTTTTCGGCTTCCCCCGATTCCTCGGGGTAGGAACGAATCACACACTCGACCTGCGGTTTTATTGCCCGTGATCAAGCTCTGTCGGTGGGAGAACGTCGTCGCCGGCAAGTTCCCGCCTTATCGAATCTGCATCTCGAAATACCGGGCTCAGAAACAGGTTGAGGCCGGGACATCGAGCCCGGGGAAAGCAGGCTGTTTGGAGCCCAGCCCCGGCCACACTCCCGCCTCATAGCCACTCGGCACCCAACTGAAGGCCGAAGGCCCACCCGGCCTCCCGTGGAGCTGGACAGGGCAGCCGGAACCACGCCGGCCCCGGTCCCCAAGCCCTGGCGTTGCGCACCATCACACCGCGGGTCTCGGCCTCCGGCATGGGCACAGGCGAGTAGCCGACCCCCCTTTCGCGGCGGCTGAACCAGCCAGACTCGAACAGCCTCCCATCCCCAAGCTCGAGTACCTGCGTGATCGAATACGACGCGACTGACCGACCAAGAGCCACTCCGGGAGGCCGCCGTTACCGCGTGCGTCACCAAAAAGGTCCGGGCTGTGTCTCCGCGAACACTCCGGGCTGCGCGGTGTCCCTGCGTATCCGGTCCCAGTTTAATGTGCTACGACGAATACATCCCCGACCGACTGGGTTACCCTGCATCCAGTTCCCTGACGTGCTTCTCAAGACTGGATCTTGGGAGTTGACCGCTTCCCTGGCGGAGCCAAATCCTGAGAGGTGTTGACATGCCAGCTGATTGTTGTTATGGTGACAGCAACAAAGAATGGCCTCCATGGCCATCAGCAGGAATGGTCTGCAAACATATCACCGACCACCTTCTGTAGAACATGGCTCTGCAGGCTGTAGCAGGTCAGAGACCCAACCAAAACTGCCCATGGCAACTCTGGTGAAAGTGACTGTGGAGACAATAGCCCTTCTTCCCAGGGGTGGCCTTGATCATATGGTGTAGCTGAAAACAGATCCAGGATGCAGAATTGACAACATCTGAGGCCCTGTGGACCATTGATAACTTCAGAACTGCCAGCAGCATAAAACCAGAATATCTGAGACCCTGGATACAGTTCAGAGATTTTAATTAACAATGAGCTGAAAGCCTTGTAATGGAATGTTAATAAGATCTATGTTTAAAAATGGGGAATAAGATTAGGTAGTTTAGGTCACGTTTCAAAAACAGAAGCAGGAGGGAGATAAAAGCTGCAGCAGTCAGTGAAAGGCTGGCAAAGTGAAAAGACTGCTGAAAACCCCATTGCAAGACAAGTTTTGGGTTCTGAGTTCAGCCTGTTCAAAATCTCTGTGGTGGCTGCTTGTGGTGTTTCTCCTGAAATAGGTGAAAGAAAACACTTTGCAGCAACCTGGAAGAAAGTGTGTTTCTTTGGAAAGACACTTTGGTTGCTGATTGAAGGATATCAGTTTGCATGTCCAACAAGCAATGAACATTTCTCTGTACCCATTAAAAATCTTCCTGACTGGTAACAACTTAAAGTACCAGAGCATGTTGAACATAATGACTGTATAACTATGTGTGCAAACTGCCTGATACCAGTGAACTTGGAGAAATGAACAGTAAATGACTGCACAGTGAAAAAGAACCATCTTGAACACACACATGCGCGTGCACACTTGCTTAGGATTAGAAGGGGTTAAGTAACTTAATAGTGAGTGATAAGTTAAACATTGATCTTATTATTCTGTATTAAGAAAATAAAACCAATTTTGTTTAAGTAGCCACTGTCTTGGTGAATTTTGCTGCTGGTTTTTGAGTCTTTAGTGCTCGTAACAAGTGGGGGTTCATCTGTTGTGATTTGAAATATTTGGAGTTTTGGGATCTTAAACCATTGGAGTTTTTGTGATTTATTAGTAAATTGTTTTTCCAAACTAATTTAAAACTCGTGTGGGGAAAAACAGCAGGAATGGATATTAGAAAATTTTTGGTATAACCATCACTTGCAGAGCTGCAGAGAAAAAGGAAACAGGAACTTATGGTCATTGCTAGGGAATTAAAGCCAGCTGAAGTCAAGATTTTTATGAGGAAAATAGAAATATAGAGAATTATAGTGAAATATATAAATGAGGGAACATTTTCCTGAGGATCAATCTGTTGAAATCCACTTGCAATTGAAAAAATTGGAGCTGGAGGAAGAGAGAGAGAAACAGAGGGTGGATGGAGAAAGAGAGAAAAGAGTTTGAATTGCAGAAACACAAATTTAACTTGAAGTGGAGGAAGCTGAAAGGCATAGGCATTTTGAATTGGAATAATTATGACTTGAAAAGCTCGAATTCCTGCAGAGAAGTTTATGGCTAGTTGAGAGGTTAATCTAATTCCTCCTTTCGATGAGAGGGATATTGATACATATTTTCAACTTTTTGAAAAGGTTACTCAGAGCTCAAGCTGGCCGAAAGAAAAGTGGCATCTTACGCCAAAGTGCAGTAAAGGGAAAAGCACAATTGGCATAATCTAGTACGAATGCAGAACAAGTTGCTCACAAAGATTAGCGTATACAGAGCCGTTGTCATACCCACACTTCTGTTCGGCTCCGAATCATGGGTCCTCTACCGGCATCACCTACGGCTCCTAGAACGCTTCCACCAGTGTTGTCTCCGCTCCATCCTCAACATTCACTGGAGCAACTTCATCACCAACATCGAAGTACTCGAGATGGCAGAGCCCGACAGCATCGAATCGACACTGCAGAAGATCCAACTGCGCTGGGTAGGTCATGTCTCCAGAATGGAGGACCATCGCCTTCCCAAGATCGTGTTATATGGTGAGCTCTCCACTGGCCACCGAGACAGAGGTGCACCAAAGAAGAGGTACAAGGACTGCCTAAAGAATATCAGCCAGTGGGCTGATATTGCCTCCAACTGTGCATTTTGGCGCCTCACAGTTCAGCGGGCAGCAACCTCCTTTGAAGAAGACCGCAGAGCCCACCTCATTGACAAAAGACAAAGGAGGAAAAACCCAACACCCAACCCCAACCAACCAATTTTCCCTTGCAACCGCTGCAACCATGTCAGCCTGTCCCGCATAGGACTTGTCAGTCACAAACGAGCCTGCAGCTGACGTGGACATTACCCCTCCATAAATCTTCATCCGCGAAGCCAAGCCAAAGAGAGTTGGTAATAGAACAGTGGGTTAATGAGGATCTTCAGTTGGATTTGCTGGATTATGTTTCTAAATTTAAAGATCGGTTACAAAAAGTATGAACTTTAGCTCAAGAAAATTTAAAAATAGCTCAGGGTAAAATGAAACAATTATTTGACAGGAAGACTTGAGTGAAGAATTTTAAGCCAGGAAATAAAAGTGTTAATTCTGTTCTCAACACATGACAATCCTCAGAGCAAAATCTTTTGTACCATATGAGCTAAAATCAAAACTGAATGATGTTAACTATGTGATAAATACACCAGATCATAGGAATAAAACTCAGGTTTGTCATATCAACATGTTGAAACTTTTACTATGAGAAAAATGTAGTGGAGACAGGATTGAGGAAGTTATGGATCATATGATCATGGAAACAGAATCCTGTGAGGGTAACCGTAAAGAAAGCATAGTTCCTGTTAGCCTGTCAAACTCAACAATTTTGGAAAATCTGGAGGAAAAGTTAGTCCATCTTAAATTACAAGAACAAAAGCAGTTAGTTTTGAAATATACAAATTTGTTTCCTGATGTGCCAAAAATGACATCAGTGATTTCCCATGATTTGGATGTTGGAGAAGCAAGTCCCATAAAACAACACTCCCAGCAAATAAATATTGAAAAGAGTAAAATAATAGATCAAGAGGTACATGTTGTAAAATGATATTATTAGACTTTCAAACTCAAATTAGAATTCTCCTTGAATTCTGGTACCTAAACCAGATAAACCTGTTAGATTCTGTACAGATTACAGGAAGGTTAATACAGTAACCAACACAGATGCTTATCCTATTCCTAGAATAGATGATTGTATTGATAAAATTGGGAAAGCTAAACTTCTTACAAAGGTGGATCTGTTAAAGGGTTACTGGTGCTTGCCACTAACAGAGGGAGGAAGGAATATTTCTGCATTTGTGATACCATTAGGCTTGTATGAATATAAGGTGCTAATTTTTGGCATGAAAATGCCCTGCAATGTTCAAAAGGATGATAAATTCTGTAATCCAAGGTTTAAAACATACATTGACCACCGCCAGTGGGCTGATATCACCTCCAACTGTGCATCTTGGTGCCTCACAGTTCGGCGGGTAGCAACCTCCTTTGAAGAAGATCACAAAAAAATGATACATGGGGAAAACACTAGTGGAATTGGAAAAATTATTTGCAAGATTATTTGAAGCAAATGTAACTATTAATTTAGCTAAAAGTGAATTTGGATATGCTATTGTGAAATATTTAGGACGTAGTTAGCAGGGCAAAGTTGCGCCTATTACAGTGAAAGTGCAGGTGATTTCTGAATTCCCTATTTCAAATGGCAAGAAAGCAGTGAGAAGGTTTTTTAGGAAAGGCAGGATATTAAAAGATGTTTTGCAGGAATTTTGCACAAATTGCTCTTCCTTTAATCAATCTTTTAAAGAAAGGAGAGAAATATGCATGGACAAAATCTCGTCAGAGAGCTTTTTAAAGAATTTAAAGGAAATGCTGCGTTATAACACTGTTTTAAAATCTGATTTTTGATAAACCATTTTTGTTAGCAGTGGATGCTAGTGAGTGGGCAGCTGGTGCAGTGTTGTTACAAAAACAACACTGGAAGGGTTTCTAAAAAATTCAATGTTTATCAAAGGAACTATTCCACTATTAAGAAGGAACTGTTACCACTAATACTCACTCTGCAGAATTTTGTTGTGTTTCTGGGTACAATCCATGAACCAATAATGATATTTACTAACCATAATCCTCCGGTGTTTTTGAATAAGATGAAGAATAAAAATAGGAGATTATTAAACTAGAATTTGATCTTGCAAGAATATAATCTGCAAATTAATCATATCAATGTTATCGCAGATTGCTTGTCTAGATGTTGAAATGATCATGTAAAAGAAAAACTTTCATTATTGGGAAGCGTTGTGATTTGTTCTCACTGTCATAGTTAAGTTAAAAATTTGTGTAGGTTATAAAATAATTTTAGCTTGAGAGCTAGAATTCCTTTGTCGGGGAGAGTGTTACGGAATGTTAATAAAATATACGTTTGAAAAGAGGGAATAAAATTAGATAGTTTAGGTTACTTTTCACAAGCAAACATCACATTTCAAAAACAGAAACAGAGAGAGATAAAAGCTGCAGCAGTCAATGAAAGGCTGGCAAAGTGAAAAGACTGCTAAGGACCCCATTTCAGGATGGGTTTTGAGCCTATTCAGAATCTCTGCAGTGCTGCCTGTTTTCTCCTGAAATAGGAAAAAGAAGAACTCTTTGGGGAAACCTGAAAGAAGGCACTTTTTTTGGAAAGACATCGACCAGTTGCTGATTGAAGGAAATCAGTTTGTGTGTCCAACGAACAAGAAACATCTCTCTGCACCCACCAATGATCTTCCTGACTGGTAACAACTTAAGGCACCAGAGCCTAGTTGAATGTAATGACTGTTTAATTCTGTGCACAGTACTAAAAACTGCCTGTTACCAGTGAACTTGGAGAAGTGAACAGTAAATGACTGCATAGTGAAAAAGAACCATCTTGAACACACATACACACGTGCTTAGAATTAGGAGGGGCTTGAGTAAAGTAATTTAATTATGAGTGATAAGTTAAATACTGATCTTATTATTTTGTATTAAGAAAATAAAACCAATTTTGTTTAAGTAACCATTGTTTTAGTGAATGGCTTGTTGCTGGTTTTTGAATCTTCAGAGTTCATAACATCCTTAAGATGTTTGTTAGCAGTGATGATGACCACCAAACTACCAACTACTAATTAATCTAAAAACCTCATATCCTGCAGGGTCTCATCCCAAAACATAGATTATTGCTTTCCCACCCACTCGTTGAGTTCAGATTTCAGATTTATTGTCAGAGTACGTACAAGATATCACATATAACTCTGAGATTCTTTTTCCTGCAGGCAAGGCAGAATTATTACTTATTGGTTGTGCAAAAAAAACTGTACACAACATACAGATTTAAATGAATAAAGATCTGTAAACAGTTAATTAATATAAACAAACTGACTGTGCATTACAGAGAGAATTTTTAAAAGTCAATAAAGTACACAAAGATGAGTCCTTAAATGAACCCCGATTGAGTTTGCTGCTGAGGAGTCTGATGGTAGAGGGGTAGCAGCTATTGCTGAACAGCTGGTGGGGCGAGTCTAATGGCACCTATACCTCTTTCCTGATGGCAGTAGCGAGAACAGAGCATGTCCCGGGTGATGTAGATCCTTGTTGATTGGTGCTGCTTTCTGATGACAGCATTCCTTGTCGATGTTCTCAATAATGGGGAAGGTTTTGCCTGTGATGTCCTGGGTTGTGTCCTCCATCTTTTGGAGGGCTTTATGCTGAAGGGTATTGGTGACCCATAGCAGACTGTGACGCAGCCAGTCAGCAGTTCCTCCAGATTGTTTTTTGCTCCAGATTCCAGCAACCTAAGTCGTTTTTGTCTCCTAAAAACAATCTTGTATTTGACCCTGGATTTTCACTTGATTGTCATCTTAATTCCCCATCCTACTCCCATTCTGATCTCTTTCTTGGCCTTTTTCCATTCTCCTATGTAGAGTAGATGACATTCTGCAAAGTTAGAAATTGTGGCAAGTTAAGACCATTTGGTCTTTTGCACCATACAACAAGATCATAGCTGATGTACCTCAAAACTGTTTTCCATTAATATGCAGAAATCTAATGATCAATGTTTGAACACAATCAATGACTGAATCTCCACCATCCTCTGACGTAGAGGATTATAAAAATTCACCATCCTCGAATGAAGACATTTCTAATTTTAGCCCTAATGACCTACTCCTACTTTGAGACAATGACCCTTGGTTCTCAACTGCTTATCCCATATCAACCCTGAATTTGGATGTTGAATTGAAATCATATTTCATTCTTCTAAACTCCAGAGAAAATAGGAGTTTGAGAATTTATTGCCATATATATAAATAAGTACAATGTACAGATGATTATAATTCTTACATTGTAGCCACAGAGGTCATAAAATAAATTATATTACCACAATATGCCAAGATTAGAGTAGTGTGCAAAATATGATGGACATACCAATCCAAGAAGCATTCTGTTAAATCTTTGTTGCATTTTGGAAACCTGAATACATTTTTCCAAGTGTGATCTCAACAAGACCCTACATAATTGCAGTAAAACATCTTTATTCTTTAATTCAAATCCTCTTGCAATAAAGGCAGCACTGTTGCACCTGTGTGTGCAAAATCACTCAAATCAGTTTGAACATCATCTTTTCCGAATTCTTCACTATTTAAAAATAACCAGTATTTTTTTTCAGAGGGGTGGGACAGAAGCAGGTAGGTGACAGGTGGAAGCAGTTGAAGATGGGTCAGGGGGTGGGGGGGGGGGGAAATAATGGTGGGAGGAGGGGAGAATTGATGGGAAAAGTGAACAAACGATCAAGAGGGCATCTACGGAGTGGAAAAGACTACTCTAGAAGAAAGGGAATTTATGCCTGGAGCAAATGGAAGTGAGTGAAGTACTGTAAGTTCTTTGCATCATTAATCACCATGGAGAAGAACATGGAGGGCAGTGAGATCAGTATGGTGTATTCCAGCATACATTGACATCAACCTTATTGAAGAATATTAAGGCGTGTGCCCCCAAGGTTACTGAAAAGGGCAAGGAAAGATTGCTAGGGCCTTGACAGAGCTTGTTATATCATCACTAGTCACAGGCATCATTCCAGAGGACTGGAGAATAACTATTGTTTCCCCTTGTTTAGGAAGGGCTATTGGGTAATTAGTAAATTAAAGGCCCATGAGCTTTGCTTCAGTGGTAGGGAAGCTATTGGAGGGTATTGTTAGGAATAGGGTTTACTCAGATTTGAAAAAGAATGGGGCTATTTGAGATAGTATGGATAGCTTTGCGAGGGGGTGGTCAAGTCTTGTGAAATTTATTGGTTTTTGAGGAGACTACAAAGATATTGATGAGGGTGGTGTAACAGGCCCAGTGGACACCAAAACCCAGCAACAATATATAGTCAACAACACAAATGGTTACTTAAACAAAAGTTGCTTTTAATTATCTTTAAACATGAAAACAGAATCACATTTTAACTGAACTAACCTAATTTAACCCCCTTCTAATTCTAAGCGCACATGCATATAATGTGTGTGTAAGTTCAGAAAAGTTCTTCGGTTCACAGTCGAATCTCACTTCTCATTCCTTCAAGTTCACTGGTTGCAGGCAATTCTTAAACTGTGCACAGATTAAACATTTATAAAGTTCACCAGGCTTTGGTGCTTGAAAGGTAAATGGTTACCGCTCAGGAAGGTTCTTGTCAGTTTTCAAAGAGATTTGTTGTTCCAGGACATCCACAACTGATTCCTTTTTAATCAGTCACTTCAGTGCCTTGGTGAAACTTGCCCCTTCAGGGATCACCAGATGATAACCTCTTTCTTTCAGGTCACCACAGAGTTCCTTTTTGTTTCCTTTATTTCAGGTGAAACATTAGACAGCCAGTCCTCTCCTCTTGCATGAACCGCAAGGGCTTTGACCAGGCTGAACAATGCACTTACAAACCCATCTTATAACAACAATTTATCTTCCAGTCAATCTGCAGCTCCAACAAGATCTTTCATCTGTTGCCTTTTGTAAACAACAATCCATTAGTGAAGTCTCCTGAGCACTCTTCAAAGCTCTTGCAAAAGCTGTGGAGCTGATAGATCTAGCATTAGCAGAGCTCCAGTATTTCAAATAAGATCTGTTTTAAAGTGTTTGTATGTGACCTACTCGAACAAACCTTTCCCAATTTATCTCCCAAAAATATATCTATATACTTTGTCACACTTTCCTGCTATTAAGAAATGTTAACTCTTGATTTAAAGTTCAGTTATAACTAAACTGTCTTTAAAATCACTGAAGCGATAATACACAATATATAACATGTTATAATAAAGTAACCCAATGTTGAGAGTATTTGTATACATGATCAATTTTAACATCTTGACAAATAATCTGCTATCACGTTATTTGTACCTCTGATATGATTAAATTGCAGATTATATTCTTGTAATATTGAACTCCACTTTAACAATCTTCTGCTTTTATTCTTCTCTTTGTTTTTCAGCCTCCTCTTTCTTTTTCAGCTTGGTCTGCCTCATATTGTCTCTGTTTGTCAGCCTCCAACACCCTCCATTTCTCTCTTTCCTCTTCCACCCTCTGTTTTTCTCCTTCTTCCACCCTCAGTTTCTCCAACTCCAATTGCAATTCAACAGATCTATCCTCTGGAAAATTTTCTGTCTTTCTCAACAAATTCCCCTCACCTATATAATATTTCACTATAATCCTCTGTCTTTGTATTTTCCTCATCCAGTGCTTGACTTCAGTCAGCTTTAATGCCTTATAAATAACCATTAGTTCCTCTTTACTCTTATTCTGCAGCTCTGCAGGTGATGAATGTAACAAAAATGTATCAACATCCATTGCTGCTGTTTTTCCACACACAAGTTTTAAATTAGCTTAAAAAACAAATTAAGTAATAAAATCACAAAAACTCCAATTTTCAATCCGAAAGGATGATCCCCCATAAAATGTTACGAGCCCAGAGAACCCCAAAACCCAGCAGCAATAGATATTCACCAAGACAAATGGTTACTTGAACAAAAGTTGCTTTTAATGATCTTTAAACTTGAAAACAGAATCACTCTTTAACTTAACTAACCTAACGTAACCCCCTTCTGATTCTAAGTGCATGTGTAAGTTCAGAAAAGTTCTTTGGTTAACAGTCCAATCTCATTTCTCATTCCTCTGAGTTCACTGGTTGCAGGTAATTCTTATACTATGCACAGAATTAAACATTTATAAAGTTCACCAGGCTTTGGTGCTTGAAAGGTAAATGGATACCGCTCAGGAAGGTTCTTGTCGGTTTTCAGAGAGAGATTTGTTGTTCCAGGACATCCACGACTGATTCTTTTTTAATCAGTCACTTCAGTGTCTTGCTGATAAAACTTGCCCCTTCAGGGTTCTCCAGATGATAACCTCTTTCTTTCAGGTCACCACAGAGTTCCTTTTTGTTTTCCTTATTTCAAGTGAAACATTAGACAACTAGTCCTCTCCTCTTGCATGAACCACAAGGGCTTTGACTAGGCCATCTTCCAAATGAGGATTTCCACAAGCTTACCAGCTTGTCCTATTCCAGTCCCAATTGCTTCTACTGGCTGTAACACTGTAGGAGTGATCTCTGTGTGTGTTTCTCTCTCTCTCTCTCTCTCTTAGAGAAAGCCTGTTGGACTCTCTCTGCTTGCAAAACCACATGACATTCTTAGAACAAGTTCTCTTCCAAACATTCTGCGGCTCCAACAAGATCTTTCACCTGTTGCCTTTTGTAAACCACAATCCATTAGTGAAGTCTCTTGAGCACTCTTCAAAGCTCTTGCAAAAGCTGTGGAACCGATATGTCTAGCATGGGGCAGAGATCCAGTATTTTAAATAAGATCTGTTTTAAAGTGTTTGTATGTAACCTACTCTAACAAATCTTTCCCAATTTATCTCCCAAAAACATATCTATGTACTCTGTCACAGTGGATTTTAGTGCTCTTCACACTGCAATAGATCACCTGGACCAAAGGAACACTTACTGTTCATTGACCATAGTGCGGCATCCAATACCATCATACCAGTAAAACCCATGGTGTAGCTGAAGGATCTGGGTCTCTGTTCATCCCTCTTCAACTGGATTCTTGAATTCTTCATCAGCAGACTCCAATCAGTGTGGATCAGAAACATTAACTCCTCCTCACTGATTATCAACAAAAGGACACCGCAAGGCTTTTCCTATGCTTTTTCCTTTTTTTTTTACCTTTTCTTTTGCTAACATAACATAACATAACAATTACAGCACGGAAACAGGCCATTAGGCCCTTCTAGTCCACACCGAACCAAACACCCCTTTCTAGTCCCACCTCCCTGCACAATGCCCATAACCCTCCATCTTCTTCTCATCCATATACCTGTCCAACCTTTTCTTAAATAATACAATTGACTCCGCCGCCACTATTTCTCCTGGAAGCTCATTCCACATGGCTACCACTCTCTGAGTAAAGAAGTTCCCCCTCATGTTACCTCTAAACCTCTGCCCCTTAATTCTTAACTCATGTCCTCTTGTTTTAATCTTTCCTCCTCTTAACGGAAATAGTCTATCCACATCCACTCTGTCTATCCCTTTCATAATCTTAAATACTTCTATCAAATCCCCTCTCAACCTTCTACGCTCCAAAGAATAAAGACCTAATCTGTCCAATCTCTCTCTATACTCTAGATGCTTAAACCCAGGTAACATTCTGGTAAACCTTCTCTGCACTCTCTCCACTCTGTTTATATCCTTCCTATAATTAGGCGACCAGAACTGCACACAGAACTCCAAATTAGGCCGCACCAACGTCTTATACAATCTCAACATCACCTCCCAACTCCTATATTCCATGCAATGATTGATAAAGGCCAGCATACTAAAAGCCTTCTTCACCACTCTATTCACGTGAGTTTCTACCTTCAGGGAACGATGTACCGTTACTCCTAAATCTTTCTGCTCTTCTGCTATTGGGGTTTATTTAGGAGGGGAGGGTTAGGGTTTATATATCATCGTGATTTTTCATCATTATGTATTTTGTATCTGGGTATGATTATGTGTATGGAAAACTTTTAAAATAATTTTTTTTTTAAAAGGGCACCCAAAGACTGCGTAGTCCCATGTACATCCATGACTGCGTGGCCAAATTCGGCTCTAATATAATCGTCAAATGTGCTGATGACATGACAGTTGTTGGCCAAATAACTGGAAATGATGAGTGAGAATACAGGGCGGAGATCGAGAACCTGGTTGGGTGGTGCCAGAACAACAATCATGCTCTCAGTGTCACCAGGTCCAAGCTGTTGATTGTTGATTTTAGGAAGGAGAGGCTAAGGACCTTGCACCTGTCCATGTTGATGGGACAGAGGTGGAGAGGGTTAAAACCTTCAAGTTCCTAGGAATCCGCATATTGGAGGACTCTCTTGGAGCTAACACTTTGAGGTAATTGTGAAGGCACACCAATATGTCTCCAAGAAATCTGAGAGATTTAGCATATTATCGAACATGTCAAATTTCTGCAGTTACACTGTGGAAAGTATACTGACCTGTTTCATCATAGCCTGGCTTGGGAATTCGATTGCCGAGGAACACAGAAGGCTGCAGAAGGTAGCAAACATAGTGAAGTCCATCAGAAGCTCTGGTGTCCCATCCATTAAATGCATCTCTGTGAGGCGTTTCCTCAAGAAGACAGCCCACACCATAAAGGACCCAAATCACCCCGGTCACAACTTCTACTCACTGCTACCTTCAGGCAGAAAGTAAAGAAGCATGAGGTCCAGCACCTCAAGATTCAAGAACAGTTTCTTTCCAACCTAGATCAGGTTCCTGCACTTCCCCTAGTTACATTAGTCAGGACTCCTCCGACACCATGAAAGGACTGACTGTGCCATTGTAACACCACTGTTTTTTGCCAATGGTAACTGTGAATATTTATTATCTATACATCTTTTATATTATCTTTATTAATTTAATGTACAAATAACCTATTTGCCTGCAGCAAGTAAAAACTTCAGTGCATGTGCACATTGCACTCATGTATGACAATAAACTCATTATCATTAGTGAGGCATTTGACAAGGTCTTACATGGTTACTTGATCAAGAAGATTAAGACACAAGGCATCCACTATAACATGGCAGACTGATTCAAAATTGGTCATGGAAGACTGAGGCAGTGGTCGAGTGGTATTTATTTGATGGGAGATCTGTAACCAGAGATGTTCCACAGAGATCAATGCTCGGATCTCTGTTATTTTTTAAAATATATATATATATATTTATAATTTTTTCTATATATATTTTATATATAATATCTGTAAATATAAATATATAAAACACACACACGTACATATGATTGTGACAAAATGTTGATTGGCTTATTAGTAAGTTTGTAGATGACATAAAAATTACTAGAGTTGTGGATAGTGTAGAATCTTTTTTTTTAAATTTTTTTATTTTTCACACCATAAATCACAATAGCCATGATATACACTTTTTCTTTTTCACACATATACAGTGACTTTTTCTCCCCCCCCCCCACCCTCCTCCCAAGCCACCCCCCCACCACCCCCACCTCTCATCCATTTTAGGTATACAATCTAGGTTGCATTAATTCAGTCAGACAATGTTGTCATTCAACAAAAATACACCAGAAATTCTACTGAGTCCATTCTTTTCTTTTCTTCTCCTTCCATCAACTTAGGTAATGTTTGTTCCCGGTAGGTTTTCGCTATTGTATTTAATGTAAGGCTCCCATACTTGTTCGAATATTTCAATATTATTTCTTAAACTATATGTTATTTTTTCTAATGGAATACATTTATTCATTTCTCTCTGAACCCTTCTCCATTAACAATGGCGTGAAGCAAGGCTGTGTTCTCGCACCAACCCTCTTTTCAATCTTCTTCAGCATGATGCTGAACCAAGCCATGAAAGACCCCAACAATGAAGACGCTGTTTACATCCGGTACCGCACGGATGGCAGTCTCTTCAATCTGAGGCGCCTGCAAGCTCACACCAAGACACAAGAGAAACTTGTCCGTGAACTACTCTTTGCAGATGATGCCGCTTTAGTTGCCCATTCAGAGCCAGCTCTTCAGCGCTTGACGTCCTGCTTTGCGGAAACTGCCAAAATGTTTGGCCTGGAAGTCAGCCTGAAGAAAACTGAGGTCCTCCATCAGCCAGCTCCCCACCATGACTACCAGCCCCCCCACATCTCCATCGGGCACACAAAACTCAAAACGGTCAACCAGTTTACCTATCTCGGCTGCACCATTTCATCAGATGCAAGGATCGACAATGAGATAGACAACAGACTCACCAAGGCAAATAGCGCCTTTGGAAGACTACACAAAAGAGTCTGGAAAAACAACCACTGAAAAACCTCACAAAGATAAGCGTATACAGAGCCGTTGTCATACCCACACTCCTGTTCGGCTCCGAATCATGGGTCCTCTACTGGCACCACCTACGGCTCCTAGAACGCTTCCACCAGCGTTGTCTCCGCTCCATCCTCAACATCCATTGGAGCGCTTACACCCCTAACGTCGAAGTACTCGAGATGGCAGAGGTCGACAGCATCGAGTCCACGCTGCTGAAGATCCAGCTGCGCTGGATGGGTCACGTCTCCAGAATGGAGGACCATCGCCTTCCCAAGATCGTGTTATATGGCGAGCTCTCCACTGGCCACCGTGACAGAGGTGCACCAAAGAAAAGGTACAAGGACTGCCTAAAGAAATCTCTTGGTGCCTGCCACATTGACCACCGCCAGTGGGCTGATAACGCCTCAAACCGTGCATCTTGGCGCCTCACAGTTTGGCGGGCAGCAACCTCCTTTGAAGAAGACCGCAGAGCCCACCTCACTGACAAAAGGCAAAGGAGGAAAAACCCAACACCCAACCCCAACCAACCAATTTTCCCTTGCAACCGCTGCAATCGTGTCTGCCTGTCCCGCATCGGACTTGTCAGCCACAAACGAGCCTGCAGCTGACGTGGACTTTTTACCCCCTCCATAAATCTTCGTCCGCGAAGCCAAGCCAAAGAAGAATACCATTGTTGCATTTTTAAATTATCTTCCAATGTCCAGGTTGACATAATACATTTTTTTGCTACGGCTAGGGCTATCTTAACAAATCTTTTTTGTGCATGTTCCAAGTCAATTCCAAATTCTTTATTTTTTATGTTACTTAGGAGAAAGATCTCTGGATTCTTTGGTATATTGTTTTCTGTTATTTTATTTAATATCTGATTGAGATCATCCCAAAATTTTTCTACTCTCTCACATGTCCAGATTGCATGAATTGTTGTTCCCCTTTCTTTTTTACATCGAAAACATCTATCAGATACTGTTGGGTCCCATTTATTTAACTTTTGCGGTGTAATGTATAGTCTGTGTAACCAATTATATTGTATCATACGCAGTCTCGTATTTATTGTATTTCTCATCGTTCCAGAACATAATTTCTCCCATGTTTCCTTTTTTATCTTTATATGTAAATCTTGTTCCCATTTTTGTTTAGTTTTACCATTTGTTTCCTCATTCTCCTTTTCTTGCAGTTTAATATACATATTTGTTATAAATCTTTTGATTAACATTGTATCTGTAATCACATATTCAAGGTTACTTCCCTCTGGTAAACTCAAATTGCTTCCTAATTTATCTTTCAAGTAGGATCTCAGTTGGTAATATGCCAGCGCTGTATCTCCAGTTATATTGTACTTATCTCTCATTTGTTCAAAGGATAAGAATCTACTTCCTGAAAAACAATTTTCTATTCTTTTAATCCCTTTTTTTTCCCATTTTCTAAAGGAAAGGTTGTCTATTGTAAAAGGGAGTAGCTTATTTTGCGTCAATATTAGTTTTGGTATTTGATAATTTGTTTTATTTCTTTCTACATGAATCTTCTTCCATATATTGAGGAGATGGTGTAATACTGGAGAAGTTCTATGTTGTACCAATTTTTCGTCCCATTTATATAATATGTGTTCAGGTATCTTTTCCCCTATTTTATCTAATTCTAGTCTCGTCCAGTCTGATTTTTCCCTTGTTTGATAAAAATCTGATAGGTACCTTAATTGTGCGGCTCTATAATAATTTTTGAAGTTTGGCAATTGTAAGCCTCCTTGTTTATACCATTCTGTTAATTTATCTAGTGCTATCCTCGGTTTCCCCCCTCTCCATAAAAATCTCCTTATTATTTTCTTTAACTCTTTGAAGAATTTTTCTGTCAGTTGTATTGGCAATGCCTGAAATAAGTATAGTATCCTTGGAAAAATGTTCATTTTAATACAGTTTATCCTTCCTATCAATGTTAGCTCTTTCCAATGCTCTAAATCGTCCTGTAATTTTTTCATTAGTGGATTGTAATTGAGTTTATATAATTGGCCTAGATTTTTGTTTATTTGCACACCTAGGTATCTTATTGCCTGCATTTGCCATCTGAATGGGGATTCCTCCTTAAATTTTGAGAAATCCGCGTTATTCATAGGCATTGCTTCACTTTTATTTACGTTTATCTTGTATCCCGACACTTCTCCATATTCCTTCAATTTCTTATATAGTTCTTTTATTGATAGTTCTGGTTCTGTTAAGTACACTATCACATCATCCGCAAATAGACTGATTTTATATTCCCTGTCTTTTATTTTTATTCCTTTTATATTATTATCTATTCTTATCGATTCTGCTAGTGGTTCTATAGCTAGCGCAAACAATAATGGTGATAGTGGGCATCCCTGCCGCGTTGACCTGCTTAAGTTAAATTGCTTTGATACATGTCCATTTACTGTCACTTTCGCTAACGGTCCCTTATATAATGCTTTAATCCAATTAATATACTTCTCCGGTAAACTGAATTTTTGCAATACTTTGAACAAGTAATTCCATTCTACTCTGTCGAAGGCCTTCTCTGCATCTAAAGCAACTGCTACTGCCAGTGCTTTATTTCCTTCTACTGCATGAATTAAGTTAATAAATTTACAAATATTGTCTGTTGTGCGTCTTTTTTTGATAAATCCAGTTTGGTCTAAATTTACCATTTTCGGTACCTGTTCTGCTAATCTGTTTGCTAATAGTTTAGCTATTATCTTATAATCTGTGTTTAGCAGAGATATTGGTCTATATGACGCTGGTGAGAGTGGATCTTTCCTTTGTTTTAGTATCACTGTAATTATTGCTGTTTTACATGAATCTGGTAAGTTTTGTGTCTCATCAATCTGGTTGATTACATCCAGGAGGGGCGGTATTATTAGATCTTTAAATGTTTTGTAGAATTCTATTGGGAGTCCATCCTCTCCTGGTGTCTTATTATTTGGTAAATTTTTTATTATCTCTTGTATTTCTACTGTTCCAAATGGTTCTGTTAATTTATTTTGTTCCTCTATTTGTAGTTTTGGTAGTTCAATTTTAGTCAAAAATTCATCTATTTTCCCTTCTTCCCCTTCGTTTTCAGTTCGGTATAATTGTTCATAGAATTCTCTGAAGTTTTCCTTAATTTCTTTTGGATTATATGTAATTTGTTTGTCTTTTTTCCTTGTTGCCAATACCATTTTCTTAGTTTGCTCTGTCTTAAGCTGCCATGCTAAGATTTTGTGTGTTTTTTCACCTAGTTCATAATATTTCTGTTTTGTCTTCATTATATTCTTCTCCACCTTATATGTTTGTAATGTTTCATATTTTATTTTTTTATCCGCCAATTCTCTTCTTTTGGTTGTATCTTCCTTTATTGCTAATTTTTTTTCTATGTTTATTATTTCCCTTTCCAACTGCTCTGTTTCCTGATTATAGTCCTTCTTCATCTTGGTTGCATAACTTATTATTTGTCCTCTAATGAATGCTTTCATTGCGTCCCATAGTATAAACTTATCTTCCACTGATTCCGTATTTACTTCAAAGTACATTTTTAATTGTTTTTCAATAAATTCTCTAAAATCCTGTCTTTTAAGTAGCATGGGGTTTAATCTCCATCTATACATTCTTGGAGGGATGTCCTCTAGCTTGGTGAATGGTCCGATAGCATTCTCGCTTTATATTCTGTTTTTCTTACTCTATCCTGCATACTAGCTGATAACAAAAATAGGTCTATTCTTGAGTATGTTTTATGTCTAGTCGAGTAGTATGAGTATTCCTTTTCTTTTGGGTTTTGTTTCCTCCATATGTCCACAAGTTTCATTTCTTGCATTGATTTAATTATAAATTTGGTTACTTTGTTCTTCCTGTTAATTTTTTTCCCCGTTTTATCCATATTTGGATCCAAATTCAGATTGAAATCCCCTCCTATTAGTATGTTCCCTTGCGTATTAGCTACCTTCAAAAAGATATCTTGCATAAACTTTTGATCTTCTTCGTTAGGTGAATATATATTAAGTAGATTCCAAAGCTCCGAATATATCTGACATTTTATCATAACATATCTCCCTGCTGGATCTACTATTTCCTCTTCTATTTTAAATGGCACATTTTTGCTAATTAATATAGCCACTCCTCTTGCTTTTGAATTATACGATGCTGCTGTTACATGTCCTACCCAATCTCTCTTTAATTTCTTGTGCTCCAATTCAGTTAAGTGTGTTTTTTGGACAAATGCTATATCTATTTTTTCCTTTTTCAGTAAATTTAGTAGTTTCTTCCTTTTAATTTGGTTATGTATTCCATTAATATTTAAAGTCATATAGTTCAGCGTAGCCATTTTATATTTTGTTTATCTTCTCTTTCCGTTTTTCCATCATTACCTTTCCTCCTTTTCCATTTCTGTTTTCTTATTTTCAACTCTTTACCAGACAACATTCCTACAACATCCAAAATTTTCCTTATTCTCCTATTTCTATCTTCTTTATCCGCAATCTCCTCTTCCCCTCCTGAGTTGTCCTTTATCCCTTGTCGGACAACCACATCTCCCCTCTCCATTTGGATTTGCGAATCCACTCGCAAGCGTCAACTGATTTTGCAGTGACCGCTCTTTTCCCCCACCCAGCCCCCCCCAGAAAAGATTTCACTTTTCATATGTCACAAAGGTCACTCTTTTAATTCCCTCCTTATTCTCTCTATTCCATTACCTTCCCTTATTAATTCTTGTCTATACTATCTATGTTTTCCTCTAATTACAGATACTTTCACGTATGCCCATTGTCTCTATTCACTCTTATACCTCTTTACCCACATACATATCAATCGTGGTAATTTTTACCCTCATTACCCGTCTTCATCCCTCAGTCTATTTTTGTCTTTACCCACATACATATCAATCGTGATCATTTTTACTCTCATTACCCGTCTTCATCCCTCAGTCTATTTTTGTAATTGTTCTGCAAATTTTCGTGCTTCTTCTGGATCCGAGAACAGTCTGTTTTGTTGTCCTGGAATAAATATTTTCAATACCGCAGGATGCTTCAATGTAAATTTATATCCTTTCTTCCATAAAATCGCTTTTGCTGTATTGAACTCTTTTCTCTTCTTTAGGAGTTCAAAGCTTATATCTGGATAAATGAAGATTTTTTGCCCTTTATACTCCAGTGGTTTGTTGCCCTCTCTTACTTTTTCCATTGTCTTCTCCAGTACCTTTTCTCTTGTAGTATATCTTAGGAATTTTACTACAATAGATCTTGGTTTTTGTTGTGGTTGTGGTTTAGGGGCCAATGCTCTATGTGCCCTTTCTATTTCCATTTCTTGCTGTAGTTCTGGACATCCTAGGGCCTTAGGGATCCATTCTTTAATAAACTCCCTCATATTCTTGCCTTCTTCATCTTCCTTAAGGCCCACTATCTTTATGTTATTTCTTCTGTTATAATTTTCCATTATATCTATTTTTTGGGCTAGTAATTCTTGTGTCACTTTAGTTTTTTTATTAGATTCCTCCAATTTCTTTTTTAAGTCTTCTACCTCCATTTCTGCTGCTATTGCCCGTTCTTCCATCTTGTCCATTTTTTTCCCCATTTCTGTTAAGGTCATATCCATTTTATTTATTTTCTTTTCTGTGTTGTTTATTCTTCTTCTTAAATCATTGAATTCCTGTGTTTGCCATTCTTTAAATGACTCCATGTATCCTCTAACAAGAGCAAGTATATCCTTTACCTTGCCTTTCCCTTTATCTATTTCACTGTATTCTTCCTCTTCTTCTTCCTCTGGGTTGGCCATCTGTTGTTTCTTTGATGCCCTTTCCTCCTCTTCTTTCTTGTTTCCATTGTCTTCTGTGGTCTCTTCTTGCTGCAGGTGTTCTGCAGCTGTCGTTGCCGGCTGTGGAGATCGACTCCCCAGCTGGTCCCCCCTCCCGTCGGTGTGTTTTTTTTCATGCGCGGTTGCGCACTTTTACTCGGCTCTGTGAGCCATTGATGTAGTTCTTTTTCCACCGACCTGAGGTAGTGGGCTCCTCTCTCCACAGCGGGCCTCTTCGGACAGGTAAGGCCTTCACCTTTTTCCTCCGTTGTCTTCTCTTCCTCTCTTCTTTCCGTTGATTTTGATTTTTCTCCTTTTGTCTCCATCTTCTTTCCACCTTTATACTCACTTTTCTTTAACTTGTATTTCTGTGCCTTTGTATTTTCTCTTGTTTTTCCCGACTTTTCTGGAGAGGGCTGGAGTTCACCGTCCGGCCACTACTCCATCACGTGACTCCTCCGATAGTGTAGAATCTTGAAGACATTATACGAATATGTATGGAAAAATGGTAGTTGAAGTTTAATCTGGACAAGGGTGAGGTGTTGCACTTTTAGAAGTCAAGTATAAGAAGAATATATTCAGTAAATGGCGGGACCTTCAGAAGCATTGGTATCCAGAGGGATCTTGTGGTGCAAGTCCATAGCTCCCTGAAAATGGCAATACTAGTAGATATGGTAGTATAGAAGGCATGTGGGACATTGCTTCCATCACTCAGGATGTTGAGTATAAAAGTTGAGAAGTCATGTCTCGGCTGTATTAAACTTTGGTTAGGCCATACAGTTCTGGTTGACCTGTTACAGGAGAGATGTGGATGCTTTGGAAACAGTGAAGAAGGAATTCACCAGGTTGTTGTCTGAATTGTAAAGTATTGACCGTAAGGAGCGGTTGGTCAATCTTGGATTGCTTTCTCTAGAGTGTTGGATGAGAGGTGATCTATTAGGTATATAAGATTGAGGCATAGGCAGGGTAGATTCCCAGGGTTGAACTATCAATTACTGAAGGGCATAGTTTCAAGTACATGGTCTCCTACATGTTCACTTCCTCATCCACCTTTCCCATCTCACCCTACCTCATCACCTCCTCTGTCGTCTGGTTTAATCTAACACCTTCCAGCCTCCCTTGTACCACTATATTACTGGCAATCTTTCCTCTTTTCTTTCAGTCTTGATACAGGGTCACAACCTGAAATGTCGACTCACACTTTTTGCTCAACAGATGCTAGTTGACCTGCTGAGTTCTTCCAATATTTTGTTTATTTTTGTTCCATTCCAGTACATTAGCTTTTATTCCTGGTGCTCCTACCTTCTTCCATTGGTATTTACCAGAAGCTTTCTGGTAATCCAAATACACCCAAACCCCTGTTCCCTCTAAGCTGTCCACAAGTGCATGCGCACATGTGTTTTGCGAACATTGCACAAAGGAAATTATGTGCACACAAAAGGTGAGTTGCCTAAAATAATGAGGTGATAAATAATTAATAATCTTAATTAAATACATTACTTCATGCTTGTATTATATTAAAACATGCCAATATAGTTTTATTAGCTATGAGAGTGATAGGCTGTGCCAAAATTATCTTGAAACATTTTCAAGGTTACATTTGCACAAGCAGTAAGCGTGCACATACTTTTGTCACAGAAAAAAGATTGCACACTATAAGAGTTTTGCGCACATTGACTACTAAAAATTAGAGGGAACATTGATCCTAACCACTAATTTCACCCCTCATCCATTCATCATCTATTTTGTTAGATACATTCCTGAAGAATTCACGTTAGTTAAGTATGATCTATCTTTCATTGTCATGGGTGGGAGGAGGAGTTTTGAGAGCAGAGATACAGGAAATGGAACAGAGGTGTTTTGAGAGGTGGTGGGAATCCACACTTAATTGTTTAATGACTGCATCCATGCATGAAAATCGATTTAACCAGGAGTAAATGTTAACAAATATGATATATTTTATGCCTGTTTAAATCAGTTTTTATTCACATAAGAAATTTTCTGCAATTAGCTTATCTTGTAGCTATATTATGATTATCCCATGCAATTCATTATTTTACTCACAAATTTAGATGAACATTTAATGGTGGATTGAAAATGAGTTAAACAGTACAATGCCTAATTATATTCCTAACTGGAAACATACACAAAGCTGCAGATGCTGGAATCTGAAGGTAAACACAGTCTGCTGGAGAAGTCAGTGGGTCGAGCAGCATCTGTGGGAGAAAAAGAATGGTTGACATTTTGGGTCAGAACTCTTCATCTCGATGTCTCAATGAAGGGTTCAAACCTGAAATGTTAATCACAGGTGGCTGTGGAGGCTAGATTTAAAATGGAGGTTAATGCATTCTTTATCAGTAAGGGTGGCAAATGTTCGAGAGGCCAAAAGAATGGGGTTGAGACAAAGAAAAAACAGTCATGATTTGATTGGTAGATCTACTTCAATGGGGCACATGGCTTAATTCTGTTCCTATGTCTTATGGTTATATTGGAAGCTATATGTTTTGCTGTTTTTCCAGCTTTTCAGTATTTTCTCAGTATTCCACACCTGATGTTTTTGTGTTGCTCTTTTTTTCGTATCTTCAGCTTGAAAGGAGATGCAAAAAGAGATTGTGATCAGGGTAATGGGGAGTCTTTATGAAATTTGGAGATTGACAGTTTGCATCCATTCTAGTAAATTTACTGGAGTGCTTTGAGGATATAACAAATGCAGAAGATAGAGGGGAGCAGATGAACATTGAATTTCCCGAAGGCAATTGATAAGGTGTTGCACAGAAGACATAAATAAGGTAAGGATGCAGAGTGGGAGTGATGTATTAGCATTGATTGGTTAAGGAAGCAGAAATTGGTATAAAAAGCAGAAAATTAGGATACAGGGTGTTTTTCCGGTTGACAATCAGTGGTGAGCGGGATGACCCAGGGGTTGGTGCTGGGCCCACAACCGTTCATAATATATTGTACGTTACAGGGTTATATTATATTTTAAAATGTCTTTAAAAGAGCAAGATTGTAGGGGTTTAGTGCAGGTCATCATAAAGTAACACCACATCTCATTTAAAATGCAAGAGTTTGGCTGAAGCCAGTCAGTGGCTTTGAAAGGAATTTTCAAAAGCAGATGCAAATGGAGGTGTCTGGGCTCAAGTGCTGATAAGATCTTTCGAAGATTAGGTTTGGAGCCCTGCAAGGAGTTTTAGTTTTACAAGCAGAGAGAGAGGAAAAAAAACATACAGGATTTCTGGTGACCTGGAAGAAGAAGTTATCATTTGGAAAACCTACCATGGGCAAGTTTCTTCGGCAAGACAAACTTAAGTACTGCTCGTGGGAAATCAGTATGTCTAACGAGCAACAAATCTCTCTCCGAAATCAACTAGAACCTTCCTGAGAGGTAACCATTTACCTTTAAGCACAAGAGCTTGGTGAAAATTCATAAATGTTAAATTCTGTGCACGGTATAAGAATTGCCTGATACCAGTGAATTTGGAGGAGTGAGAAGTGAGATTGGACTGTGAATCAAAGAACTTAGAATAAGAAGGGAGTTAAGTTAACAATGAGTTAAAGTTTGATCCTATTTTTATGTTTAAAGAAAATTAAAAAGGGAAGGAGTCACATGATGGAGTAGTGGCCGGACGGTGAACTCCAGCCCTCTCCAGAAAAGTCAGAAAAAACAAAGCAAAACACAAAGGCACAAAAATAAAAATCAAAGTAAAGTGAATATAAAGGTTGAAAGAAGATGGCGACGAAAAAAGAAAAGTCGAAACCAACGGTAAGAAGAGAGGAAGAGAAGAAAACGGAAGATGAAGGAAAAGGCCTTACCTGTTCGAAGAGGCCCGCGGTGGAGAGAGAAACCCGCTCCCTCAGGTCGGTAGAAATTGGAGTTCAAAAATGGCTTGCTGAGCCGAGTAAAAGTGCGCAACCGCGCATGAAAAAAAACACACCGACGGGAGGGGTGACCAGCTGGGGAGTCAATCTCCACAGCCGGCAATGACAGCTGCAGAACACCTGCAGCAAGAGGAGAACATAGAAGACAACGAAAACAAGAAAGAAGAGAAGAAAAGGGCAACAAATAAACAACAGATGGCCAACCCAGAGGAAGAAGAAGAGGAAGAGGAAGAGTACAGTGAAATAGAAGAAGAAGGGAAAGGCAAGATAAAGGATATATTTTCTCTTATTAAAGAATACATGGAGTCATTTAAAGAATGGCAAGCGCAAGAATTTAATGATGTAAGAAGAAGAATAAACAATACAGAAGAGAAAATGAATAAAATAGATATGACCTTATCAGAAATGGGAAAAAGAATGGACAAGGTGCAAGAACGAGAAGCAGCAGTAGAAATGGAGGTAGAGGACTTAAAAAAGAAATTAGAGGAATCTAATAAAAAAGTTAAAGAGACACAAGAGCTGTTAGCTCAGAAAATAGATATAGTGGAAAATTATAACAGAAGAAATAACATAAAGATAGTGGGCCTTAAGGAAGATGAAGAAGGCAAGAATATGAGTTTATAAAAGATTGGATCCCTAGGATCCTAGGATGTCCAAAACTACAGCAAGAAATGGAAATAGAAAGGGCACATAGAGCATTAGCCTTTAAACCACAATCACAACAAAAGCCAAGATCTGTTTTAGTAAAATTCCTAAGGTATACTACAAGAGAAAAGGTACTGGAGAAAACAATGGAAAAAGTAAGAGAGGACAATAAGCCACTGGAGTACAAAGGGCAAAAAATCTTCATTTATCCAGATATAAGTTTTGAACTCCTGAAGAAGAGAAAGGAGTTCAACACAGCAAAGGCGATTTTATGGAAGAAAGGGTATAAATTTATACTAAAGCATCCAGCGGTATTGAAAATATTTATTCCAGGACAACAAAACAGACTATTCTCGGATCCAGAGGAAGCACGAAAATTTGCAGAACAATTACAAAATAGACTGAGAGATGAAGACGTGTAACGAGAGAACAAAAGACTGCAAACTAAAAAGACATAAGTTTTGAACTCCTGAAGAAGAGGAAGAAGTTCAAAACATCGAAAACGATCTGATGGAAAAAAAACTATTCTCGGATCCAGAGGAAGCAAGGAAATTTGCAGAACAACTACAAAACAAACAGAGAGATGAAGACATGTAATAAGAGTAAAAATGACCATATGTATGTGGGTAAAGAGGTATATGTGTGTATATGTATAATGTGCATACATGAATGTATCCGTATTTAGAGGAAAATATAGATAGTATAGACAAGAATTAATAAGGGAAGGAAAAGGAATAGAGGGAATAAGGAGGGAATTAAAAGAGTGACCTTTGTCACATATGAAAAGTGAAATCTTTTCTGGGGGGGCTGGGTGGGGGGGTGTTACGGTCACTGCAAAATCAGCTGACGCTTGCGTGTGAATTTGCAAATCCAAATGGAGAGGGGAGATGTGGTTGTCCGACAAGGGATAAAGGACAACACAGGAGGGGAAGGGGGGATTGGGGCTAAAGGAGTTTTAAATAGGAGAATAAGGAAAATGTTTGATGTTTTAGGAATGTTGTCTTATAAAGGATTCAAAACAAGAAAACAGAAATGGATAAGAAGGAAAGGTAATGATGGAGAAACGGAAAGGGAAGATAAACAAAGTATAAAATGGCTACGTTGAACTCTATGACTTTAAATATTAATGGAATACATAACCAAATTAAAAGGAAGAAACTGCTAAATTTACTGAAAAAATAAAAAATTGATATAGCATTTGTGCAAGAAACACATTTAACTGAATTGGAGCATAAGAAATTAAAGAGAGATTGGGTAGGACACGTAACAGCAGCTTCGTATAATTCAAAAGCAAGAGGAGTAGCTATATTAATTAGTAAAAATGTGCCATTTAAAATAGAAGAGGAAATAATAGATCCAGCAGGGAGATATGTAATGATAAAATGTCAGATATATTCAGAGTTTTGGAATCTACTCAATGTATATTCACCTAACGAAGAAGATCAAAAGTTTATGCAAGATAACTTTCTGAAGATAGCAGATACGCAAGGGAACATATTAATAGGAGGGGATTTCAACCTGAATTTGGATTCAAATATGGACAAAACTGGGAAAAAAATTAACAGAAAGAACAAAGTAACCAAATTTATAATTAAATCGATGGAAGAAATGCAACTTTTGGATATATGGAGGAAACAACACCCAAAGGAAAAGGAATATTCGTATTACTCGGCTAGACATAAAACATACTCAAGAATAGACCTATTTTTGTTATCAGCTCGTATGCAAGATAGAGTAAAGAAAACAGAATATAAAGCTAGAATACTATCGGACCATTCACCCTTAATATTGACAGTAAAGTTAGAGGACATCCCTCTAAGAATGTATAGATGGAGATTAAACCCCATGTTACTTAAAAGGCAGGATTTTAGAGAATTTATTGAAAAACAAATTAAAATGTATTTTGAAATAAATACGGAATCAGTGGAAGATAAGTTTATACTATGGGATGCAATGAAAGCATTCATTAGAGGGCAAATAATAAGTTATGTAACCAAGATGAAGAAGGACTATAATCAGGAAACAGAGCAGTTGGAAAGGGAAATAGTAAATAGAGAAAAAGAATTAGTAATGAAGGAAGATATAACTAAAAGAAGAGAATTGGCGGATAAAAAAAATAAAATATGAAGCACTACAAACATATAAGGTGGAGAAAAATATAATGAAGACAAAACAGAAATATTATGAACTAGGTGAAAAAACGCATAGAATCCTAGCATGGCAGCTTAAGACAGAACAAGCTAAGAAAATGGTATTGGCATCAAGGAAAAAAGATAAACAAATTACATATAATCCAAAAGAAATTAAGGAAAACTTTAGAGAATTCTATGAACAATTATACCGAACTGAAAACGAAGGGAAAGAAGGGAAAATAGATGAATTTCTAACTAAAATTGAACTACCAAAACTACAAATAGAGGAACAAAATAAATTAACAGAGCCATTTGGAATAGTAGAAATACAAGAGATAATAAAAAAAATACCAAATAATAAGACACCAGGAGAGGATGGATTCCCAATAGAATTCTATAAAACATTTAAAGACTTATTAGTTCCGCCCCTCCTGGAAGTAATCAACCAGATTGATAAAACGCAAAGCTTACCAGATTCATGTAAAACAGCAATAATTCTTCTTCTTTCTTTCTTCTTTGGCTTGGCTTCGCGGACGAAGATTTATGGAGGGGGTAAAAAGTCCACGTCAGCTGCAGGCTCGTTTGTGGCTGACCAGTCCGATGCGGGACAGGCAGACACGATTGCAGCGGTTGCAAGGGAAAATTGGTTGGTTGGGGTTGGGTGTTGGGTTTTTCCTCCTTTGCCTTTTGTCAGTGAGGTGGGCTCTGCGGTCTTCTTCAAAGAAGGCTGCTGCCCGCCAAACTGTGAGGCGCCAAGATGCACGGTTTGAGGCGTTATCAGCCCACTGGCGGTGGTCAATGTGGCAGGCACCAAGAGATTTCTTTAGGCAGTCCTTGTACCTTTTCTTTGGTGCACCTCTGTCACGGTGGCCAGTGGAGAGCTCGCCATATAATACGATCTTGGGAAGGCGATGGTCCTCCATTCTGGAGACGTGACCCATCCAGCGCAGCTGGATCTTCAGCAGCGTGGACTCGATGCTGTCGACCTCTGCCATCTCGAGTACCTCGACGTTAGGGGTGTGAGCGCTCCAATTGATGTTGAGGATGGAGCGGAGACAACGCTGGTGGAAGCGTTCTAGGAGCCGTAGGTGGTGCCGGTAGAGGACCCATGATTCGGAGCCGAACAGGAGTGTGGGTATGACAACGGCTCTGTATACGCTTATCTTTGTGAGGTTTTTCAGTTGGTTGTTTTTCCAGACTCTTTTGTGTAGTCTTCCAAAGGCGCTATTTGCCTTGGCGAGTCTGTTGTCTATCTCATTGTCGATCCTTGCATCTGATGAAATGGTGCAGCCGAGATAGGTAAACTGGTTGACCGTTTTGAGTTTTGTGTGCCCGATGGAGATGTGGGGGGGCTGGTAGTCATGGTGGGGAGCTGGCTGATGGAGGACCTCAGTTTTCTTCAGGCTGACTTCCAGGCCAAACATTTTGGCAGTTTCCGCAAAGCAGGACGTCAAGCGCTGAAGAGCTGGCTCTGAATGGGCAACTAAAGCGGCATCATCTGCAAAGAGTAGTTCACGGACAAGTTTCTCTTGTGTCTTGGTGTGAGCTTGCAGGCGCCTCAGATTGAAGAGACTGCCATCCGTGCGGTACCGGATGTAAACAGCGTCTTCATTGTTGGGGTCTTTCATGGCTTGGTTCAGCATCATGCTGAAGAAGATTGAAAAGAGGGTTGGTGCGAGAACACAGCCTTGCTTCACGCCATTGTTAATGGAGAAGGGTTCAGAGAGCTCATTGCTGTATCTGACCCGACCTTGTTGGTTTTCGTGCAGTTGGATAATCATGTTGAGGAACTTTGGGGGACATCCGATGCGCTCTAGTATTTGCCAAAGCCCTTTCCTGCTCACGGTGTCGAAGGCTTTGGTGAGGTCAACAAAGGTGATGTAGAGTCCTTTGTTTTGTTCTCTACACTTTTCTTGGAGCTGTCTGAGGGCAAAGACCATGTCAGTGGTTCCTCTGTTAGCGCGAAAGCCGCACTGTGATTCTGGGAGAATATTCTCAGCGACACTAGGTATTATTCTATTTAGTAGAATCCTAGCGAAGATTTTGCCTGCAATGGAGAGCAACGTGATTCCCCTGTAGTTTGAGCAGTCTGATTTCTCGCCTTTGTTTTTGTATCGGGGCGGCGGCCCCGATACGGGCAGGAGCAAGGGGGAGGCGGCGGCCCCAGTCCGGGCACAGGGAGAGCAGCGGCGGCCCCGGCCCCGGTCCGGGCGAAGGGTAGACGGCGGCGGCCCCGATACGGGCAGGAGCAAGGGGGAGGCGGCGGCCCCAGTCCGGGCACAGGGAGAGCAGCGGCGGCCCCGGCCCCGGTCCGGGCGAAGGGTAGACGGCGGCGGCCCCGATACGGGCAGGAGCAAGGGGGAGGCGGCGGCCCCAGTCCGGGCACAGGGAGAGCAGCGGCGGCCCCGGCCCCGGTCCGGGCGAAGGGTAGACGGCGGCGGCCCCGTTCCGGGCAGGAGCAAGGGGGAGGCGGCGGCCCCAGTCCGGGCACAGGGAGAGCAGCGGCGGCCCCGGCCCCGGTCCGGGCGAAGGGTAGACAGCGGCGGCCCCGATACGGGCAGGAGCAAGGGGGAGGCGGCGGCCCCAGTCCGGGCACAAGGAGAGCAGCGACGGCCCCGGCCCCGGTCCGGGCGAAGGGTAGACGGCGGCGGCCCCGATACGGGCAGGAGCAAGGGGGAGACGGCGGCCCCGGCCTCGGTCGAGTGAGGCAGACGGAGGCCCCGGTCCGGACAGGGAGTGGGAGGCGGCGGCCCCGATCCGGGCAGGAGCAAGGGGGAGACGGCGGCCCCAGTCCGGGCACAGGGAGAGCAGCGGCGGCCCCGGCCCCGGTCCGGGCGAAGGGTAGACGGCGGCGGCCCCGTTCCGGGCAGGAGCAAGGGGGAGGCGGCGGCCCCAGTCCGGGCACAGGGAGAGCAGCGGCGGCCCCGGCCCCGGTCCGGGCGAAGGGTAGACGGCGGCGGCCCCGATACGGGCAGGAGCAAGGGGGAGACGGCGGCCCCAGTCCGGGCACAGGGAGAGCAGCAGCGGCCCCGGCCCCGGTCCGGGCGAAGGGTAGACAGCAATAATTACAGTAATACTAAAGCAAGGGAAAGATCCACTCACACCAGCGTCATATAGACCAATATCTTTACTTAACACAGATTATAAGATAATAGCTAAATTATTAGCAAACAGATTAGCAGAGTATGTACCGAAAATGGTAAATCTAGACCAAACTGGATTTATCAAAAAAAGACGCACAACAGACAATATTTGTAAATTTATTAACTTAACTCATGCAGTAGAAGGGAATAAAGCACCAACAGTAGCTGTTGCTTTAGACGCAGAGAAGGCCTTTGACAGAGTAGAATGGAATTATTTGTTCAAAGTATTGCAAAAATTCAGTTTACCGGAGAAGTATATTAATTGGATTAAAGCATTATATAAGGGACCATTAGCGAAAGTGACAGTAAATGGACATGTATCAAAGCAATTTAACTTAAGCAGGTCAACACGACAGGGATGCCCACTATCACCTTTATTGTTTGCGTTAGCTATAGAACCACTAGCAGAATTGATAAGAACAGAAAATAATATAAAAGGGATAAAACTAAAAGACAAGGAATATAAAATCAGTTTATTTGCGGATGATGTTATAGTATACTTAACAGAACTAGAACTATCAATAAAAGAATTATATAAGAAATTGAAGGAATATGGAGAAGTGTCGGGTTACAAGATCAACGTAAATAAAAGTGAAGCAATGCCTATGAATGATGCGGATTTCTCAAAATTTAAGAAAGAATCACCATTTATATGGCAAATGCAAGCAATAAGATACATAGGTGTACAAATAAATAAAAATCTCGGCCAACTATATAAACTCAATTATTATCCACTAATGAAAAAAATTACAGGATGATTTAGAGCATTGGAAAGATTTACCTTTAACACTAATAGGAAGGATAAACTGTATTAAAATGAACATTTTTCCAAGGATATTATACCTATTTCAGGCATTGCCAATACAACTGACAGAGAAATTCTTCAAGGAGTTAAAGAAAATAATAAGGAAATTTTTATGGAAAGGGGGGAAACCGAGGATAGCACTAGATAAATTAACAGAATGGTATAAACAAGGAGGCTTACAACTGCCAAACTTTTAAAACTATTATAGAGCCGCACAATTAAGATACCTATCAGATTTTTATCAAACAAGGGAACAGCCAGATTGGACTAGATTAGAATTAGATAAAATAGGGGAAAAGACACCTGAACACATATTATATAAATGGGATGAAAAATTGGTACAACATAGAAGTTCTCCAGTATTACATCATCTACTCAATATTTGGAAGAAGATTCATGTAGAAAGAAATAAAACAAATGATCAATTACCAAAACTAATATTGACGCAAAACAAGTTACTCCCTTTTACAATAGATAACCTTTCCTTTAGAGAATGGGAGAAAAAAGGGATTAAAAGAATAGAAAATTGTTTTTCAGGAAATAGATTATTATCCTTTGAACAAATGAAAGATAAATACAATATAACTCAAGATACAGCACTGGCATATTACCAATTGAGATCCTACTTGAAGGATAAATTAGGAAGCAGTTTGAGTTTGCCAGAGGGAAGTAACTTTGAATATGTGATTACAGATAGAATGATAATCAAAAGATTTATAACAAATATGTATATTAAACTGCAAGAAAAGGAGAATGAGGAAACAAATGGTAAAACTAAACAAAAATGGGAGCAGGATTTAAATATAAAGATAAAAAAGGAAACATGGGAGAAGTTATGCTCTGGAACGATGAGAAATACAATAAATACGAGGTTATGTATGATACAATATAACTGGATACACAGGCTATACATTACACTTCAAAAGTTAAATAAATGGGACCCAACAGTATCTGATAGATGTTTTCGATGTAAAAAAGAAATGGGAACAACAATTCATGCAATCTGGACATGTGAGAAAGTAGAAAAATTTTGGGAAGATCTCAATCAGATATTAAATAAAATAACAGAAAACAATATACCAAAGAATCCAGAGATCTTTCTCCTAAGTAACATAAAAAACAAAGAATTTGGAATTGATTTGGAGGATGCACAAAAAAGATTTGTTAAGATAGCTCTAGCCGTAGCAAAAAAATGTATTATGTCAACCTGGAAATTGGAAGATAATTTGAAAATACAACAATGGTATATAGAAATGAATAAATGTATTCCATTAGAAAAAATAACATATAGTTTAAGAAATAATATTGAAATATTCGAACAAATATGGGAGCCTTATATTAAACACAATAGCGAAAACCTTCCGGGGACAATCACTACCTAAGTTAACGGAAGGAAAAGGAAATGAAAAGAATGGACTCAGTGGAATTTCTGGTGTATTTTTATTGAATGACAACATTGTCTGACTGGTTTAATGTATCCTAGATTTTATACCTTAAATGGACGGGAGGGGGGAGGTGGGGAGGGTGGGAGGGGAGGAGGGAGGGGGGGGGAGAAAATGACTTTGTATATGTGTGAAAAGGAAAAAATGTGTATCATGGTTTATGTGATTTATGGTGTGAAAAATAAAAAATTATAAAAAAAGAAAATTAAAAGCGACTTTTGTTTAAGTAACTATTTCTCTTGGTGCATCTCTATTGCTGCTGGATTTTGGGGTCCTCTGGACTCGTAACAGTACAAAATGATCTGGCAGATGGGACAGTGTTATATATCTAAGTTTGCTAATAACACTAAATTGAGTGGAAAAATAAATTGTGCAGAGGATATGGAGAGTCTGCAGAGAGATATGTGAGATTTTCCACTTTGGAAGGAAAAATGAAAGATAAGATTATTATTTAAATGGCAAACGATGGCAGTTTATGCATGAATCACAAAAGGTTGCTTTGCAGCTGCAGCAGGTTATCAAGAAGGCAAATGGAATGTTTGCCTTCATTGCTAGAGGGATTGAATTTAGGTGCAGGGATGTTATGCTGTAACTACAAGGTACTGCTGAAGCCACATCTGGAGCACTGTGTGCAATTCTCGTCTCTTTACTTGAAGAAGGATGTACTGGTTTTGGAGGCAGTGCAGAGGAGATTCCATAGGTTTAGCATATGAGAAGAGATTGAGTCATCTGGGACTGAACCCACTGGAACTTAGAAGAATGAGGGGGAGGGGAGATCTTACAGAATTGTACTGTATAAAATTATAAACAGCATAGATAAGGTAGAGGTAGGTAAGTTGTTTCCATTGATGGAGAATTCAGAGTAGTAGATTTATGACATAGATGTGGAGGAACAGCTTTTCCCAGAGGGCGGTGAATCTATGGCATTCTCTGCCCATTGAAACAGTGGTGGTGACCTCAGTAAATATATTTAAGATAAGATTTTACATAGTAGGGGAAATTAAGGGATATGGGGAAAGGCAGGTAGGTGATGAGCCTATTACCACATCAGCCATGATCTCTCTGACGGGCTGGATAGCCAACTCCTGCTCCTATTTCTTCTTAGTACCTTTGATAGCCACGCAAACATTTTTTTTAAATAAAGCCAGCAATCCCTCCAGACTCTTCCTTTGATTGACGTGGCTCTTTTATCGAGGAAATGCTGCAGATGAAGCGAACCCTAAACTCGCTGACGCGGCCGTATTTAGTCCACGTGTGGTGCCACGTCGCAGCGCAGGCGCGGTGTTGTCAGTGAGGATCCGCCTTCCTTGCCCGGCACCGCTTTGCGCGTGCGCCGGAGCGCGAGCGGTGGGTAACAGTTAGCAGCAATGAACTTCCTGAGAGGAGTGATCGGCGGCCAGAGCGCCGGGCCGCAGCCCAGCGGCGCCGAGACCGTGAGTACCACCACACCGAGGGCAGCAGAAGATTGCCGCTGACCGGACTCCGGCCGTGTATGCACCTGATTCCCCGCTTAGCGTGGACTGGGAAGGCGCTGGGCCTGGGGACCCTGGGCCCAGATTTGACGGAGCGGCGGGCGGAGGGCAAGACAGGGTCTTGAATTCTCCACCGTGGCTGTAGCTTGTTCACAGGAGCGCTTTCCAATGAAAGCCGATACTGAGCGGTGATCTGACATCACATTTAAAAACGACCGAGGATGTGGGCAACAGCAGGTTAGGCAGCGTCGGTGGGGAGAGATCCAGGCGAGTTCTTCGATAGTGTCTCTGCGGGCCGAGGATGAAAGTTGGGTGAAGTTTCAGGAAGATCCAAAGGGAAACCAGGGCGGGTTGCAGCTTACTCAAGGGTTAAATTTTTAGAGAAGATTTAGTGAGGTGTAAGTTTATTGTAAAAACATAAGTACAATATACAAATGCACCATGATTCCTGCTTGTTGTAGTCAGGAAAATATGTGAGGTGCATCAACGATATAAATTAAATTACCAGTTTTCCATGAAACAAGAAGTGATGGCAAATATAAAAGGAGAGGTAAATATTTTCACAGTTGCAATTAATGCAAAAAAAAAGTGATGTTTCAAGGAGATGTCTTAGTGGTCCTTGAATAGTTTATTGTTACAGTTCAGGTGATGTGTGGAGATTCAGGAACCTGATAGTTGTTGGGGGAAAAAAAACTGTTCTTGAACTTCAAGGTGCTTCTGTACCTTTTGAAGGTAGTGGCGAGACCAAGGTATCAGATTTTATTGCCATGAACAATTCGCAAAATTTGTTGTTTTGCAGTAGCATCACAGCGCAAAAGTTTATAAAAACCACCTTATAAAAATAGTGCACGAAAAGTCACTTTGGCATTGTCTTTGGTTCATTGATCATTCAGGAATCTGATGGCAGCAGAGAAGAAGCAGTCTTTATGCTGCTGAGTGTTATTCAGGCTCCTGTACCTTTTCCCTGATGGTAGAGTGAAGAGGGCATGGGTGGTGGGGGTCCTTGAGGATAGAGGCTGCTTTTTTTAAGACTACACCTCTTGTAGACATCTTGGATTGGGTAAAGTTTGGTGCTTGTGATGTCACAGGCCAAGTTAATACTTTCTGGAATTTTTTTCTAGTCCTGAGCATTAGCTCCTCTATACCAGACAGTTATGCAACCAGCCAGAAAACTCTCCATGGTACATCTGTAGAAGTTTTCAAGAGTCTTTGGTGAGATACCAAATCTCCTCAAACTCACAAAGTATAGCTGCTTTGTAATAGGGATCATCTATGCTGTTGGCAGTCTCTTTGAGGCAGAGTTTCACATCATGTTTTCAATGGACAGGACGGTGGTGCCTATGATGGACTGGGCAAGCTTTGGCACTTTCTTGCCCTTCTATGTTTATTGACACTGGAGTTGCAACCAGACAGTATATTTTCCACAATGCATCTGTAAAGTTATTGTATTGGCAACCTGCAAAGTCTCAAACTTGGAAAGTAGATATGCTGATGTGCTGCCTTTACAGTTGCCTTGATGTGCTCTCTCCAGGAAAGGTGCGTGAAGGTGTGTCATCTATAACATTCTTCAGTGCTCTTCCAATTACTGTTTGAGTATTGTCCTGATTTAACTTACTGAAGTGCAATGCTTCACACTTGTTTATTTAACATTTTATTTAATTGTTTGCATCATTACAGGAAAAATGATGCAAAGCCAATGATGCAAAAAATATATTTTCTCCCCATTCCCCACCCAAAAGTAAGAAAAGAAACACCTACCATTTAATTTACAATAATATCAGCATAGACAATCATTAATTGTTATTAAAAATGACTAATTGAGGAGTGGATAAGATAGAAGTGGATGGAAAATTATCCATTAAAATCCATATATGGATTCCAAATGCTATATTAAAATTTTTTTTTAACTCGATTCCTTAAACTGTATGTAATTTTTTTCCCCCAAAGGTATACAATTTGGCATCTCATTATACCATTTACTTAATAACACTTCTCTATCATCTTTCCATGATATCAGTATACATTTCTTTGCAGTTGCTATTGCAATACTTATCAATAAATTTAAAAAAAAAATTTTATTTGTCCAACTTCAATTTTATGTCCTTTTCATAAATATCTCCAAGTAAAAATATTCTTGGTTCCTTTGGTATCATTATCTTCATAATTTGCCCTAATAATAAACTCACTTATTTCCAAAACCGTTCCACTTTTTCACAAGACCACACTGAATGCAGAAAAAAATCCCTATTTCCTTTGCATGTTGAAAATTAGGTTTAAGTCCATTTAACTTATGTGGAGTATAATACAATTGATCAAGAAAATTATATTGAACTATTTGATAGCTAACATTTAATCTTAATTTAATTTAACTTAATTTAATCATAACACTTTCATAACATAATTTTGACCAAATCTCCTCCTGAATTTGTATATTTAAATCTTCCTCCCATCAGATTTTTGTTTTGTATAAATCTTTTTTCTTTAGTCTCTTGTAATGTTATATACATATTAGTATCTGTTATATTTTCACATTGACTTTCTTTAGGGAGTCTCAAATCTGCTCCCAGTCTCTCTTTCAAATACAATTTTTATTGATAATATGAAAAAGTTGTATTATTATGTTTGTTACATTTATCTTTTAATTGAACTTTACACTTGTTAATGTGAAATTTTATTTGCTATTCATTGGCCCACTTCCTGAACTGATTTGGATCCTGTTGTAAACTTGGATTTCCTTCCTCACTGTCCACTACATCACCAATTTTGGTGTCACCCATAAAATTGCTAACTGTTAACTATATTTTCATTCAAAGTTTTAATATATACAGCAAATAACAGAGGGCCAAGCATTAACCCCTTCAGCGCACCACTTTTCACAGTCCTCCCATCGGAGAAGCAACTCTGTTGCTCACATTGTACTCCTTTCTTCAAGCTCACCATGAATTATATGATCTTACCATCCACACTTGCTTGCCATGTGAGATCTTGTTGAAGGTCTTGCTAAAGTCCATAACGACAATGCCCACTACTGCTCTCATCATTACTCTTGGTCACTTCTTCAAAACTCAATAGGATTCATGAGACATGATTTTCCATGCACACGTCCATGCTCTTTCTGCACTCTATGAATGTTCATACAGCCCCCTTCCCAATGCAGAACAGTTGAGCAGCATGGATCTGCTTTTGTTTAAAACTCATAAAAGCCTATCAGTTTGTTCAACTTCAGTCTTGTGGAGTTATTGATGGTGCATTAATTTTATGATGGAGTAGATCCTGAAACCAGAGAGGCTGGATATCGACCCTCAATCACCTGAGGCATCTACCAACTTTGAGCTCTGGCTACGCTGTTTGGAGGCATTCCTTCAGGCATCTTCATCCACTGTGCATTCAGAGACTGATAAATTACAGGTACTGCTCTCCTGAGTCGGCTCCCTGGTGTACTTGACGATCAGGGACACTGCCAACGAAGTCTACGTCAGGCATCTTCTGGTGATCTGAAAGCAGTGACCCGGGGAGTCAAATGCCAAGTTCCTCTGGGCCCTGCGAACCCTTGCAAGGGGCTGTGAAAGTAAGGCCATGATGGCTGTAGAGTACACAGAGGACCTGATCATGGATGCCTATGTTGCAGGGATCAGGTCGAATTACATCCGCCAAAGATTATTGAAGCAAGATGAGCTCAGTCTGCAGAGAGCGGTTGAGCTGGCAGGTATATTTGGAATGACGCTCCAGAATATGGAGGCCTACTCAACTGACAATTTGGCTGCTTCATGGTTGCCTTAGGCGCTGCCATTTTGGGATGTGCCACCACCTCCTTGCCCCGCTAACGATCCAACCATTGCAGCAGTATCTCATGAACACCTTTGATCGCCACCACCCGGTGCAGCCAGCAACCCAACAGCCGCTGTATTCTGGGAGAACCCGAAATGCTATTTCTGTGGCCTGGGCAAGCATCCGAAGAAACGCTGGCCAGCAAAAGACACAGTCTGCTCCAGCTGTGGGAAGAAGGGGCACTATGCTAAGGTATATAGATGTAAAACCCTTCCCAGGAGTGCTGTGTGCGGTTCGTGTGGGCCATCATCCTGGATACCGCCATCGTCGGGAGCTAACAGCGCCAAGTGCGAGTTGTGGGAACAGTCATCTTTGGTGTCTTTTTGGGATTCAGTGACGTGCAGGCCTTGGGGGCCACCGTCGTGGACATTGTCATCTTCTGGATTGACATGCGACCTCTCCGCCAAGGTGAAAAGCAGCGCTCAGACACTGGCCTCCGTCGCACTCAATCAGGAGAACCCACATCAGCTTGCCAGGTCAATGATAGATGTTCAGGTAAAAGGCCACGTGATGAGTTGCATATTCGATAGTGGGAGCATGGAAAGCTTCATTTATCCCTGACATGTTGCAGCGCTACTCCCTCACGGAATGGCCAGCAAACCAAAAGGTCACCTTGGTCTCAAGGTCACATACAGTAGATATCTGTGGCTACTATGTAATGACTCTGACTGTGTGGGGTACAGACTAAAAAAAACGTTGAACTTTTGGTGATGCTGCATCTCTGCGTTGCCATACTACTGGGACTTGATTTTCAATGTCACCTTAAAAACGTGTCATGGAGTTCGATGGGCCCCATCCACCCGTCGCTGCCTATAAGCAGGAGTTCTCAAATCACCTGCTGTGCTCCACCCAACCATCGCACCCAGCCAGCAACCCAGTTGCTTATCATGCATGATCTGTGGTCTCTCCTCGCTCGAAATCACCCCTCCACCATTGTTGGCCAATCTCACCGTTGCCGTCAGAAGTAGGAGATACAGTGCTGGGGACAGGGCCTTTATTCAGGCGGAGGTGTAATAGTTACCTAATGAGGGTACCATTGAGCCCAGCACCAGTCCTTGGAGAGCATAAGTAGTGGTGGCGAGTAAGAGGATGATCATCGTCTACAGTCAGAGCATTAATTGGTGCACACAACTAGACGTGAACCCCCTCCCCCAAATACCCAATGTAGTGAACCAAATTGCACAATATTGGGTCTTCTCTACCATCAACTTGAAAACTGCATATTATCAGCTCTCTATCTGCCCAGAGGGCTGCCAATATACTGGGTTCCGCCTCTACCACTTCCTGCGGATCTGCTTTGGCGTCACCAATGCAGTTTCAATCTTCCAGCACGAGATGGACTGCATGGTATATCTGTTCAATTTTCAGGCCACATTCCTATAATCTTGACAATGTCTCGATTTGTGACCATGATGCCAATCTTCAAAAATTCCTCAAATCTGCCAAGCTCCTCAATCTCACATACGATAAGACCAAATGCGTATTTTCCACAACCTGTCTTGCTATTTTTGGCTGTGTTATTAAGAACAGAGTGTAATGAAATATATATTGGAGAAGTTGGTAAGATTAGAGTAAGTTACATACATACACACATTTTAAAACAGATCTTATTTGAATTTTACAGAAACAATGGAGAATTTCACAAGTAGGTGCTAATTGAAATGACGTCATGAAATGAATTGGAGGCTGGCTGGTTGGATAACTAACTACAAGGCTTCTGACCTTTCTGCAAAGTGCTCATGGAAGGGTTACTCCTGGGTTTTGTTTACCTAAGACAACAGCTTGAACAAGAAGGATAACTCCTGTTGTTTGCAAGTGAGAGAGTCACATGGGCTTCCTGGCAGTTGGGGAGAGGGAGAGAAGACCAGCTCAGCAAACTCTCAGCCAATGTGTGTGACAGTGAAAGCAGCTGAACAGTGCAAGCCAGGAGAAACTGGTTGGAAACAGAAAGCTCAAGAGTGGATGATGGCTGAAAGTGCTCTCTGTCTGATGTTTCTCTTGAAATAAAGGGAACAGAAAGGAACTCTGTTTTAGCCTGAAAGAAAGAAGTTACCATCTGAAGAACCCTGATGGGGCAAGTTTCATCAGCGAGACATTGAGGTGACTAATGATGGTATCTCAGTTGTGGTAATCCTGGAACAACAAATATCTCTCTGCAAACCTCCACCTTCCTGAGCGGTAAGCATTTACTCTTCGAGCACCAAAGCCTGGTGAACTTTATACATGTTAAATTCTGTGCACAGTATAAGAATTGCCTACAAGCAGCGAACTTGGAAGAATGAGAAGTGAGATTGAACTATGAACCAAAGAACTTTTCTTAAATTTAAACACACCTTACATACACGTGCGCTTAGAATTAGAAGGGGGTTAAGGTTAGTTAAGTTAATAGAGATAAGTTAAAATATGATTCTGTTTTTATGTTTAAAGATAATTAAAAACAAATTTTGTTTAACTAGTCTTGGTGAATCTCTATTGCTGCTGGGTTTTGGGATCCATTGGGCTCGTAACAGGAGTCATTGGTGCCCTATTGTCAAGGGGCCTTCCAGTCTCCCAACTGGCAAGGCGTCCTCCCAGAGGCACTCCACTTTATCAGGTCTCTTCTTGTACTGCCATGAATGCCACACTGCATGAACATATATTTTCCTTTTCCTGGAAATTAGAGACTGGGACCATGCTGCAGTCATGGCTGTCGGTCCCAGGGCTGGTCCAACTCCAGAAACATGAGGAGCCATAAGTCCGATCCTCTGGTCAAAATGATCTACCTTTTCCATGCCAACCCCCAATATGCCTCTGGTGGTACCCTGATGGGCATGAGGACACTGTCTCTGTTAGGAATTTGGCACCCTCAGGGGACATGGAGACTTCAACTGATCACTCCACACCTCCCTCACCCCTACCCATCCACAATGCACCAGGGCCATGGCACATAACCTCACCCCTAACAGAAGACACACTAGACTCGTTGCCATATACCTACCAACCCAATGCTGACGATTGCACATGGGTGCCTGAGACTGCCCAGGTCCCCATCACTGCACCACAACAGCAGCCTGAATTATGATAGTCACAGTGAAAAACCAGACCACCTGAAAGATTTAATTTGTAACTGTATCATCCCCACTTCACCCTGTTGGACTCTTTTTAAAAAAAAAACAAGGGGTGAATGTGGTAAACCACTGTTTGTATATATTTGTTTGTTGGGCATACCCATTGGCTGACTGCGTGTGCAGAACAGTTGAACAGCATGGATGTGCTTTTTTTTCTAAAGCTAATAAAAGCCTGTCAATTTGTTTAATTTCCGTCTTTTGGAGTTATTAATGGTACATCAGTGAGTAAGTATCGGGTAGTATGTGGGCAGCAGAAATGTCAATTAATTGAGTGCAGAACAAGGTTTTACAAAGAAAGGAATTGAATTTGGAGGTGACCAATGTGCAGATGATTGTTCCAGCAACAGCTGGAGGCACAGAGATAGGTTGTAGAAAAAAATGTGAAACAGAAAATGGACTGTAAAAGCTTTTAGAGGTCTGTGAAAATAACACAATAGCAAGGGGAAATGCATGTGCCTTCCAAACAGATGAGGGAATTAATAAGGAAAGTAAAAGATTTGGCAGAGTAAATTTTTTTTTCTCTGAATTTACAGAGAATAATATAACAACAAATACTGGATTACAAAAGCTCTGATAAGAATGAGAAAGTTTAGGAAATTAGTATTGGTGGAGAAAGCCATTAAATCCCAAGGGGCCAATAATCAACATTGGAATCTTGTAAGTGAAGGCTATGCAGATAATGGTGGATTGACCATCTTTTAAAATTCTATAGCTCTGGAATGGTTCCTCTTGACTGGATTGTAGAAAATTGTGATCCTGTGATTTAAGGAGAGGAGAGTATAAATGGGGAATTCCGACATGTCAGCTTAACATCAGAAAAAGTGTGTTTGTTAAAGACATGGCAATGGCTAGAAAGGAATAATAGCTTTCTGTGGACTAGAAATGTAGATGGTGGAAGATCATTTGTCAGGAAGCATCTGTAACTGAGTTAATTGGACAGTTTTTAGAAACTATACACACAGTAGGACTTTTTAAATTCTATTTGGGCCCCTATATATTCCATATATGGTTGCCATATTCTTATAAAAATGTCATATTTATTCTTTAGACTGAATGTGATTTTTTTTTTTCCCCCCCCCAGAAGTATACAACTGTTCATCTGCTATCTGAAGAGGGGAGTTAGATTTCCAAGTAATCGCAATACACTGCCACAGCTAAAGCTATTTTAACAAATTAAATTTGGAATTTAGATAGTTTATTACTTATTTCAATAAAGTTGCCCAAAAGAAAAATCTCCTGGTCGTCTGAAGTTCTTCCTTGTTATCCTCAATAGTATTTCAATAATATCCTGCTGGAAAGGTCTCACCTTCACACACAGCCATGTAGCATGTCCAAGCATTCCTATTTCTGTTCCACATCTAAAACATATCTCCGATATTTTCGATTTTGATTTATGTAATTTCTGTGGTGTGAGGTGTAAATGGTGAGAAAATTATTTTGTACTAATCTGTATCTTGCATTTATAGTTGATGTCATGCTATCCAAACATCAATTAGGCCAACATCGTTCCATTATTGCATTTTCTAAATCTGACTCATCTCTTTCTCAATCTCTGTAAACTAGTTTTACACTTTAATTTTGGAGAGAAAAGTACATTTTCGATATAAATTTAGATGTGTTCCATAGCCAAATCATTTGTTCCATCTCACTAATTTCAAGTAGAGCCAAGTTTGGTCCCTGTTTTTCTCTTATGAATGATCTTAACTGGAAAAAGCAAAATAATGTCCCATTGGCTACTCCATACTTATTTCTTAATTGTTCAAAAGGCACAAGAGATTCTTCTGTATAAAAAATAATCAATGTATCTTATTCCTTTGCCATCCCCATGAATTCAGTATTTTGTTACCCAGATTCATAGGCAGTAGTACATTTTTACATAATGTGTCCTCAGTGATATACCTGCTTTTTCTCAATGCATTCATTTATTTCTTGCCTTATTCAAATCATGTGTACTAATATAGGATTATACATTTTCTTTGTTATTAACTTAACATTCCAATTATAAATAAAGTCCTTCATAGTCTCCTCTTTTATTGAATTCAGTCCCATTCAAATCCACGAAGGGGGACTGTTTCTTCAAAGAAAGATTATAGAAATATTGCTTGTTCTGATAGATGATAATACTTAAAATCTGGGAGTCTAAGTCATCCCAATTTATCGTCCCATGTTAACATTTCCAGTGCAAATTTTGGTACTTTCATATTCCATAGGAATTGTCTTGTACAATTATACAATAATTTAAAGAAAGCTTTTGTTAGTGCAATAGGCAATGATTGAAAGAGATACTGTTGTCTTGGCATTACCTTCATTTTTATACAATTTACCCTTCCTATTAATGTAGTTAGCAGATCTTTCCATTTCTGTAAATCTTTTTCTATTTTTTTCTTGATAGAGGGGTATAATTAAGCTTATATAAATTCTAAATTATTATCTGTTGTTATTCCTAAATATTAAATTCTGTCTTTCTTCCATTTAAATCTACTACCTCTCATATTCAAAATACCTTATTGGCATTATCTCACTTTTATCCATATTTATTTTATATCCTGATATTCTTCCATATTTTTCTAATGTTGATTGTAATCTTATCAGTGATTCAGTTGGGTCAGTCATGTGTAATAGCACATCAGCAAATAAATTTATGTTCTTCCTGTCCAACTTTGAAGCCCTTAATATTCAGATCTCCTAATCTGTCAGAGGTTCAATTGCCAGGATGAATAGTACTGGTGTAAGGGACACCCCTGTCTACTTGATCTACTCAAGGGAAAAATAGATGACTGAACCGCAGTAAATAACTCACAAGACAAAAGTTATGTGAATAACATAGGCTTTTTATTAGCAAGAACATGGCAGTGTTTGGCATCTATGGGCCCAATCTGAGCTGAGAGCAGTGGACAGGAACGCATTGCAGGCAAGGGGGCTGCTTCCCCATAGTCACCCTATAGTGCCGGTCCTCCATACCAGCTAGCACCGAAAAACTACATTCTACTGTTACAAGCCCAAAGGACCCCAAAACCCAGCAGCAATAGATATTCACCATGACAAGTAGTTACTTAAACAAAATTTGTTTTTAATTATCTTTAAACATGAAAACAGAATCAAACCTTAACTTATCTCTATTAACTTAATTAACCTTAACCCCCTTCTAATTCGAAGCGGACGTGTATGTATTGTGTTTGTAAATTTAAGAAAAATTCTTTGGTTCACAGTTCAATCTCACTTCTCATTCTTCCAAGTTCACTGGTTACAGGCAATTCTTGTACTGTGCACAGAATTTAACATGTATAAAGTTCACCAGGCTTTGGTGCTCAAAAGATGAATGTTTACTACTCAAGAAGGTTCTTGTAGGTTTGCAGTGAGAGATGTGTTGTTCCAGGATTTCCACAACCGAGGACCCACCATTAATCACCTTGATGCCTTGCTGATGAGTCTATTGATTTCTGGAAAATCTATTCCAATGCTTCCAAAAGTTTAATAGAGACTGCGATAAAATCATTTTAAAAAGTACGATATCTCTTGTGCCATTGATGGCATGGAAGATCATTTATCGTGGGACACCGATGACGAAGTTGAAACTGCCTCATGAGATACAGACTGGGTCTGTATCATGACTGCTTAAACAATATGGATGTGCTTGCTGCCATCTTTGCTTCAGAAAATTATAGTGAATTTGATGGGTTCTGTATGTGTTGTTTTCAGACAATGATAGAGATTTTAAAGGATGCTAATTGTGTTGTTGTTTTCAATAAAAATCAGCCGCAGTCAGGTTTTTTTGTTTTTCAAGGGTCAACTTGTGTGCCGGATCAGCGCAGATTGGATATTGAGCTGAATTTAAGGTCTCAAAAGTTTATCTGGCATTTAGATCAATCCCTATTTTTTGGATTTCATGAGTTGACTTGTATGCTGATATATATGATAATTCTATTCCTTGAGACCTCTATCAGGTATATTGCTATGGTCTTCCTTCATGAAGAATGATGCAAAAAACTCATTTAGTTCCTCTGCCATTTCTTTCTATTATCAGCACCCATTATAGGCACAATTCCAATGCCATCTACAAGTATGCTGACAAGACCACAGCTATTGGCAGAATCACAGAGGTTAATGAGGAGGCATACAACAGGGAGATAGATCAGCTTGTTGAATGGTGCAATGATAGCAACTTTGCACTCAATGCCAGCAAAACCAAGGAAATGATTGTGATCTTCAGGAGGAAGTCAGGGGAATGTGACCCAGTCCTCATTGAGGGCTCAGTAGTGGAGAGGGTCAAGAGCTTCAAATTTCTGGGTGTCAACATCTCCGAGGATCTGTAAGGATCACCAGTGGTTATACTTTGTTAGGTGTCTGAGGAGAGTCACGTGTCACTGGAGACTTTTGTAAACTTCTACAGGTGTACCGTGGTGTGTATTTTGACTGGTTGCATCACAGCCTGGTTTGGAGTTCCAACTCTCAGGATAAGAATAAAGTGCAGAGGGTTGTTAACTTGGCCTGTGACATCACAGGCACCAGACTTCACTCCATCGAGGACATCTACATGAGGAGGTATTTTAAGAAAGTGGCCTCTCTCCTGAAGGACCCCAACCACCCAGGCCATGCACTCTTCACTTTGATACCATTGGGGGGGAAAAAGTACAGGAGCCTACACAATGGCACATAATACAATGTTGCAACTACCAAGGCTAGTTACCAATGTATTTGCTAATGAAGACCAGGTCACAGAATATGAACAGGATGTTTGAAAGTTCAAACTTCAAACTCACCTCATTCCAAAGGAGGAAGTTAGGGCAGATACTTTCTTAGCAAATATTAGCAAAACGAGGAACTATCTTAACCTCAGCAAGATGGCACTTTCCTGTTTCCATGCCCTAGAAGTGGAAAGTTCATAAGTATCATGGGAGGTATTTTGGACAGAACGAAAGGACAGATGCATATTGCAGCATTCTCATCCATGTATCTGAAGAGCGAGGGGGGGAAAAAAAAAACGCCTGTCAGTACTTTGCAAGGAAAGATTTCTTCCATGACCCAATAGATCAAAGACTTTGTAGTAATATTGAAAGTGGCATGCAAAGAATACCAAGCAGAGAAGGAAAAGGAAGAAGCTGTAGTAGAGGAAAAAAATTGTTGGGATTACAAAACCCCCAAATACAGCCCCCACCTCTAAAGCCTCAAGAAGGACTTGTTATCAGTAGCAGCCAAAGCAAAACACAAAGACACCATGAAGGTAACAAAAAGGCATGATGAATCACTGCAAATATAAATATTTTCAAAGTCACTAAAAATAATAAAAATGTTATTAATATACAGTGACATTGTCACATTATTTTGTAATGTCCGTTTTTACTTTGAAATGCAATAAGAGATTTGAAACTAGTAATTTTGTGCTGCCCCCCAAACCCCCAGCAAAGGGTGCTACACCCTCTTGACCCCCCCCCCCCACTGTATGCCCCTTGTGCAAGCACTCAGTTTTTTCCTTTTTTTAACCTCACTCACATGGCTGATTTAATAGATGGAGACCTATTTAAAATTTCATGAAATCATGCATATTTTGCAGTTAAAGTGTAAAAACAATTAAATGCTATTTAAAAAAAATTAACATGAGGTTTATATAAAGTCATAAGTTGATAAGCATGATATTTTCTTCATTACACTGAATAAAATATTTTGTTTCAATTCATTTACTCAGCACCTGTTGATTCTGAGCCTTTGTTTTGTTATCTTGGTTTAGCTGATCTTCAAGTGAATTTGGAAATTGGAAGTAAAGGTAGATAAAGCTGAAAATTTGCATGAGGTTAAAGTTTGGTAAAGATTGGTGAACTTCCATTTTGGGTGATAAGGGATGGTGTTTCACTTGAATATTTTATAGAACTTGCTACTGATAACAAGTCCTTCTTGGATTGGGCTTTAGAGGTGGGGGCTGTATTTGGGGGTTTTGTAATCCCAACAATTTTTTTCCTCTACTACAGCTTCTTCCTTTTCCTTCTCTGGTATTCTTTGCATGCCACTTTCAATATTGCTACAAAGTCTTTGATCTATTGGGTCATGGAAGAAATCTTTCCTTGCAAAGTACTGACAGGCGTTTTTTTTTTCCCCCTCGCTCTTCAGATACATGGATGAGAATGCTGCAATATGCATCTGTCCTTTCGTTTTGTCCAAAATACCTCCCATGATACTTATGAACTTTCCACTTCTAGGGCATGGAAACTGTTTCTGTCTTCACAGTTGAGGAAGAGTGCTTAGGTCATTGAAATAAATTCAAATAGAATGGTTTGAATAAGATAGCAGGTCATTAGATGATAAGATTTCTCAAATTGTAGAGCCACATTGGACAATTTCCGTCCTGCTGACAGGAAGTGCTTTCATTTTTTTAATAGTTTTGTGACATCAAATGATAGCTGGTAATTTATGATTAGTTTTTTTGGGGGGGTTGGTGGAATAACATGGAATCAATTGAAAGATTAACAAAGAATTCTAGAAAAAGTCTTCACCCAGATAGTGGTGAAGGTCTGAATGCCCTGTGGAGGTGCAGAAATCTCTTAACATTTGAAAATATTTGGAGCTGGAAATTGGAAGAGTCAAAGAGCACATCAATAGCTGGCATGATTGTATGAACTAGGTCATGTCTACATTCTGTAATTTTCCATGATTGCATAATTCTCAGAATAGATTTACCACCGAGGTTGTTTCTTTAAAATTTACTCCACTCTTGATGTTCGACTCAAGTGGAAGTAAAGAATGATTATGCATGACACTTGAACAATAATACAGTAGAAGTCCAAAAATCTTTTAGCCAGAAATCCAGATCAACTGAGAATACAGACTTTTCAAAAACTCTCACTTTTTAAATATAGCCGGTCTCTGTGTGTGTGCATGCATAAGCATAACAGATGCACAGCGGCAACCAACGACCACTTCATTTAAATAAATGAAGCATGCTTTGATAAATGAAGCATGCTGCATTTCCTAATGAATAAACGATCAAAATTTATCTGTTCACCTCGTTATTCCTCCTTAAATTTGAATTTTAAAAGTACTGCCCGAGAATCTGGAAAATCTGAACATCTGGACCGACCAATCCCTGAGCAGTTTGGATTTTTGGACTTCTATACTAAAAAGGGAAAAATGGAAGAAATTTCCACTTGGGCTTCAGAATGCACTGAATGTGGAAGAAACTGGAATTATGGGTCCGGTACAATCTGTAACAAATTCTGAGGACTCAGAAAACCAGCAGCAACAAAAAATTTACAAAAACAATGGCTACTTAAACAAAATTGGTTTTATTTTCTTAATACAGAATAATAAGATCAATATTTAACTTATCACTATTAAGTTACTTAATTGAACCCTTCTTAATTCTAAGTGTGTGCATATGTGAATTCAAGATGGTTCTTTTTCACTGTCCAGTCACTTACTGTTTACTTCTCCAAGTTCACTGGTAACAGGCAGTCTTTAGTACTGTGCACAGAATTAAACAGTCATTACATTCAACAGGCTCTGGTGCCTTAAGTTGTTACCAGTCAGGAAGGACTTTGGTGGGTGCAGAGAGACGTTCATTGGACATGCAAACTGATTTCCTTCAATCAGCAATCAAAGTGTCTTTCTGAAGAAACATGCTTTCTTCCAGATTACCACAAAGAGTTCTTCTTTTCCCCTATTTCAGGAGAAACACAACAAGCAGCCACTACAGAGATTTTGAACAGGCTGAACTCTGAACTCATAACTTGTCTTGAAATGGGGTCTTTAGCAGACTTTGTACTCTGCCAGCCTTTCAGCTTTTCTCTCCCTCTCTTTCTGTTTCTGTCTCTATTGCTGTTTCTATATTGTGATAATTTGCTTGTGAAAAATGACCAAAACTACTAAATCTTCTTCCTCCTTTTTAAACATATTTTATGAACTTATTCCTTAACAACTCATCCAATTAAAGGCTTCTAGTTTTTGTGCTGCTTGTGCTTGGTTGCTCAAATCAATATTCAAGGGGAAAGAGCGCAGATTTCATTTTGCTAGCATCTGTTTTCAACTTTTAAAACCAAGAATATTTCTTTCAATATTTAGAGCTGATTTCAGAAATCTCTTCTACATAAAAGCTATTGAGAAAAATGTATAGGTGCAAAGAGCCAGACGATCTTTCTAATAAATTTAGTTTCAGTAAATGTCAGTTTGGCTCCGTGAGGAAGTTGTTCATTCAATCTTTGCAGAATTTGAGCACAGCTTGACTCACCTCAAGACTTCTTTGGCTTTGGGCATTTCATTTTGTGCAGATTCCCAAATTAATTTTTGGAAAATGCATCTAACAATATTAGCTGCAACACAATGAGAACAATATGCTCATTAAATTTATGGTAATATAAAAATAGGAACAGGAGTAAGCCAGTTGGCTCCTCAAACCTTCTCTACCATTCAAGGGATCATGGTTAATTCAATTTTTAGTGTCAATGCTACTTTCCCTTTAAAAATTTTTAAATAGGTTACTTTTTAAATTTAAATAGATCACCTCTTGATTCACTCTGCAATTGAATGTTAAATATATTTGCCTCCATGGATATTTGGAGTCAGTACCGTAATTCTAAAGAGTCACAACAGTTAAGAGAAATTCCCATCATCTAATTTTCATCCTAATCCTTATTCTGAAACTTTGGACTCCTGAGGGAAACATCCTTTTGGCATGCGTCCTTAAAATCTCCCTCAATTCTGTCTCTTAAAATCACCATCTATACTTCAAGGACCATTTGGTCGACCTTACTTAATCCTCAGAATAACTCCATAAAGAGGTGCAGATAATGGCTTAGCTGACTTAAATGTGGATGAATCCTCCAGAGCTTGCTTTTCTTTTTAACCCCACCCCCTTGTCTTCCGTGTTCTCTCCAATTACCTGCCTCAACACCTTTCTAACCTGCCCAATTCCCTCTCACCTCTTGGGTCCTCCCCAGCTACTTTCCCCTTCATAGACATAATATCACCCTTTAGTCTTGGTAAAGGATCCCACCCAAATCATTGACCATTTCTACTCATGGATGTTGCCTGACCTGGTGAGTCCTCCAGTTGCTCATTGTTCGCTCAAGATTTCAGCATCTGCAATTTTTGGTTTCGCAGTAGCATAGACTTAGTGGGCACCTTCGTGTGATAATAATTCAGTGATATCGAATGTTCCCATTCAGAACACCTTAAAAAATCGAACAAGAAATGAGAAACATAAAATCATACTTACCCAAAAGCATGAAGGTCCTAAGATTGCTTGAAATTGGCAAAACTGGTAGAATCGGCATTTTCCATCAGGTCAAGGGATCTTAAACAGTTCATGCAAGTACAACAACTCCGCAGCAGTTTTAAACAGTTCAAGCAGGTACAACTCCACGGTTTACAGCAAGAACGCTGGAGTTTTAAACAGCTCAAGCAGGTACAACAACTCCAGAGTTGTAAACAGCTCAAGAGAGTACAATAACTCCACCAGGTTCAACAGCACTCCAGCAGTGGACCCATTAGCCAGGTAAAGAAGATCTGATGATGTGGACGCCGGGGGAGTTGGGGGAGCTACAAATCAAGCCGAGACGCTGGAACCTGAGGCTTCCACTCCCTACCATTCTCCTGAACACACTTGATGAACTCCAAGCCAGGCTTCAATATCAGAGAGACATCAGGGAATGCTGCATGATGTGCTTTATGGAAGGATGGCTAAATGTGGACAAGGGCTACACCCTCCATCACGTTGATCGAACACTGGCGTCTGGAAAAACCAGGAGAGGCAGTGTTTGTGCCATCATCAATTCATCGTGGTGCACAGATGTGACGGTCGTGTCCCAGTTCTGGTTCCCCAACCTGAAGCACCTGGCGATCAAGTGTCGCCCATTCTAACGGCCGAAGGAGTTCACCACTATCATTCTGGTCACAGTGTACATTCCACCCCAGGCTAATGTCAGGCTGACACTGGAGGGACTGAACACTGTGATAAACAGTCATGAGACAGCACATTTGGATGCCTTCCCGATCATTGTGGGAGACTTCACTCAGGCTAACCTGAAGAAATCTCTGACAAGCTACCACCAACAGATCATGTGAGACCAGACAGTCGACCACTGCTACACCAGCACTTTGGCAAGTCTGATCACCTGGCTGTTCTTCTACTTCTGGTGTACAAGCAGACACTGAAGACCACTACCAGTGATGAAGAAGGCAAAGGTGTGGAGAAGGGAGGCAGAGGAGCGTCTGCAGAACCGCTTTGAATTGGTGGACTGGAACATGTTCAAGAACTCATCCATAGGCTTGAATAAATACACCACAGGTGTCACCAACTTCATCAAGACTTGCGTGGATGAGTGTGAGGCCACACGCAAAAACAGGGTGTTCCCCAACCAGAAGCCCTGGATGGATCAGAGAATCCACAACCCGATAAGAGCAAGAAAAGGGCATTTAAGGCAGGGATCAAGATCTTTATAAGAAGTCCGATGACAGGAGTGGCTTCACCTCAGTGCTGGCCTTGGATTGGTTGGATTTGCTGCCATATCAGTTGTCACCTGGGATAAAGGTCGTTGGCCCCCATAGGATCTGCGTGGTTGCCATGTTTGTCCGCCATCTTGTGTCCTGGTTAGTGGGCCACTACATAAACAAGAATCGAAGCTCTGTTTGCTGCTTTTAGTGGCCTAACTCTGCATCAAGGGGGCTGAGTGGAGACCGTTGGCTAATGTCACAATGTGCTGACTTGAGGCGGTCGATGGTGAAAATCTCTTCCTTACAGCTGATATCCAGCACACACATCAAGTCTGACTACTTTGTACGGTCCCTCGTATGGCTTTTGCAGAGTTGTCTGGTGTGCCCCCTCCGAATGAAAACATACTCACAATTCTCTACATTTTTGTTGATGTGGCCATGCTGCAGAGGCTGCAGAGGTGCTAGAGTACGCAGTCTTTCCCTCAGCTTTGTCAATGAGACCCTCGAGTCCTTGGTGGTGGCAAAGAACTCCCCTGGTATCACTAATGGCGCCCCATACACCAACTCAGCTGCTGAGGCTTTGAAATCTTTCAGTGTGATGCAGATCCTCAGGAGGACTCTGTAGCTTGTCCACCCAATTCGGCCCCTTGAACCAAGCCATCAAGGCTGCCTTTAGGTGCCTATGGAACCGTTTCACCAACCCGTTGGCCTGAGGGTGGTATGCTGTGGTGTGATGGAGCTGGGTTCCCAGAATATTGGCCAGTGCTGCCCAGAGTCCTGAAGTAAACTCTGTTGGAAGTTGTATGCTCCAGGATTCTGAATCTTAACATCCAGGTATTAATCAGTGCCCTGGCGCAGGTCTTGGTGGTTGTGTCGACAAACAGGACTGCTTCCAGCCACCTCATGGAGTGGTCAATCATGAGGCAATATCTCACCCCGTGGGGGACTGGTAATGGCCCTACAATGTCAATATGGACATACCTCCGCAGGGTCTATGTGATCAACACATTCGTCAACCATCTTGTGTACCGGGTCGTGTCCCAGTTAGCTACACTGCCACAAAACACCAAATTTCACGACTTATTCACGACAAATTGTGATTCTGATATAAAGTTTGAGACTTTGTTACATTGGTTTTCTTGCATTGTCAACATGAACTGTTTGCACAGCTTCCAAATTCAGTTAAACTTTTGCAGATCTACTTGTGCACAATGAAGCAACTTGACAAAAACTAAATGGTTTTCTGAAGGTACACTGCAACTGTCCAAAGTGGTTTGTATTCCAAATAAAGTTAACATTTAGCTTGAATTTGGTATCAATGTGCAAAAGTTGAATGATATGAAAGCATAAGAAAGGAATTTCTTGGCTCTGGTGAGAACTTTGCTTGCTTGTATCCATTTCCATTGTTAATTTATTCAAATTCAACATTTTCATGATGATTATATGTGGTTTTATTATTTGGATCTAAATTGTGGCAGATCAAATCTTTGAGTTATTATCCAACTTTATTAATATATTAATTTAAAATGGATTATCAGTATGTGGATTTTATTTGTTACCTGTAATGTAATAGTCTTAGAAGCATGATTTGCATTTAATCCTTAAATGCTGTTTTACAGTTAACCTAACTGGACTATGTTCATTTTTTTTCCTGGAACAGGTTCAGAAGCTGTGTGACAGAGTAGCTTCTTCTACACTGCTGGATGACCGCAGAGATGCTGTGAGAGCACTCAAATCACTATCTAAGGTATGATCTTGATTGTTTTAGAATTTAGAGAGAAGGGAAGAAGGAAATTGGAGATAAATTGTTGAATTTTGCAAAACTCTACCAGCCATTTAGCCCACCATATATTCTGGTCCCGTCTCACTGGCCTCTTCCCACAACAAAGGCAAATTCTTTTCCATTTTAGAATATCCACATATCACTTGAATGTATTTCTGCTATTTTCCCAATGTTTTTGAAACATTCAAATTCAACACTCGCATCATCTGTGAAGGTTTCTTCTGAGTTTCTTGCATTTATTTGTCTATTTATGATTCTTGGATTTAGACGTAATGAAAAATTTTGTTTTATGCACCTTCCCTCTGCAGCATGTACTTATAATTGTGAATATATCCATTCTTCAAACTTTTTTCCTTTTCCTGAGAAAAGACTCCTAACCCTGTTGAGTCTTTGTCATATATATGCACCTTCAGTCGTGATGTTGTCTTCGTACATTCTTTATGTATTTCCAAGAATTCAAGGAAATTCTTTGCACCTTATTAATACTATACAAGCTACAAATGATCCAATGTAACCAAGAGTGGGGTTCATGCAACTCTTTTTTCTCCATTGAAGAACCCCAGATGCTTTGGACCTTTTTATGGCTTTGTTAACTTGTGTTGCAACTTGTAACAATTTAAGTTTGTTGATATATAACATTATACCCAGTGCAGTGAAAAGAGTTCTGTGAGCTGTCGAACAGATCATCTCTAAAATTCCTATAAAACCTTATAAAGTAGAAAAATGAGAGCATCATTGGAGTGCTAAGTTACAAAGGAAAAATATAATTTGTACAAAGCATGAGAGCACTCTTGTGAGCAGTTTAGGAGCTTCATAGTTGCAGGTTAGACACTGTCTGTAAGCCTATTAATACATAGTTTCACACTTTTTTGAGCCCTCCCAAGGGGAAGAGGGTGTGTCTGGCGTGTGATGGATTGGTCAGTATTTTGGCTGCCTTTAGTCAATGGCGGAGAGTGAAGTTGTTGCAAAATACATTCATCGTGTTTTTCAGCTGATACCTATTCCTATCTTGAGCAGAGCAACTCCTTTTCTACGTCGTGATGCACCTGCAGCAGTGTTGAGCGACATGGGGAACATGCTGAACTTTGCCCTTCTAAGAAAGGCTTTATCTGCTTTGTTGGCTGACTCTTCAAAGTGCTTGATCTAGATCAGGTCATTGGAGATGTTGAAGTGATCCATTCTTTCCACTTAAATAGCATTAATGAGGACAGGGGTGTATCTGTCCTTCATCAGAAGTCAGTCATTATTTCCTTCATCTAAATGATATTGAGACAAAGGTCTTATCTTGGCACCATGCCTTTAGTCTTTGTCTTCTTGCTGTATTCTGTCTCATTATTATTTGACAACACTGTACATGGAAGTGGAGCAGAATTTAGCTGTACAATTGTGGGTGTAGAGGCAGTATAGTAGAAGACTGAGTACACATCTTTAGAGTGCTGGTGTTGATCATGCAGGAAGTGTAGTTCCCTCTCTTCACTGATGTCTGTTGGACAGGAAATCAAGGATTCAGGTGTCAAGGGTGGTGTTGAAGCTGAGACTGATGTTTGGGAGGGAGTTTTCTGGGGTTTGTGATCTTGAAGGCAGAGCTACAGTCTATGAACAGTTGTCTGGCATGGATTTCCTTGCTGACCAATGTTTCAGGGTTGTAGAAGGCCAGGGAGATGGTGTCTGCATAGAGCTGTTCCTAACAAGAGGCAAACTGCAGTGAGTCAAGGCTGGCAAGGAGCTTGGATTTGATGAGAGTAACGACCAGCCCCTCAATACACTTTATGATAGTGGATGTCAGAGGCGCCCTTTGGTAGTCATTTAAGCCCTTTAATACACTTTGCTTTGGTATTGGTATGATCATAGTCTTTGTGAAATAAGTAGGGCTATGACTTTTTGTAGTGAGGGATTAAAGATATTTATAAATACACCCACTGGTTGGTATGTACAGGTTGTCTGGCCATGTCCTGGAACTTTGTCTGGGCTAGTTACTTTCTGTTGGTTCTCCTGCCAGAAGGCCAACCTGATTTCAACAGCTCCCTATTTAAAGCAAACACATGGAACCGTTTTTTCAATGTTGTGTTATTGCATGCTGCTTGGCTTTGCTTTGTACTCACTGATAGCATGTAACCCTTGCCATAGTTGCCAGGTGTTCATGATGTTTTCATGGGACACAAGCTTGGTGAGGTACTGGCTTTTGATTCTCTGATGGCCTTGTGAACTTAATTTATTGAAAAGAGCCTCTGTCCTGGCCTTCAGTCATGCATTGGCTTCATGGTTAATCCATGATTTTCAATTGGGGGATACCTTTGTCATCTTCTTGGTCATGCAGCAAAAACATACCCTTTTTACCTCCCCTAAACTTTCCTCTCTTCACTTTGTACAGATTCCTTCTCATGTTTGTACTGATGCCTTCTCCTGTTTACTACTTCCACCCTGAGAAAAATTATCTATGCCTCTTGTAGACCTCTAAGTTATCTCTCATAGTTCTTTCCTCCAAAGAGATGGGGGTGGTATGGTTGACGTAGTGGTAAGTGCAGCGCTTTTACAGCGCCAATGATCAGGACCGGGGTTTGAATCCCGTGCTGTCTGTAAGGAGTTGTACGTTCTCTCTGTGTGTGGGTTTTTCCCAGGGGTGTAGGTTAATTGGGTATAAGTTGGATGGCACAGACTTGTGGGCCAAAATGGCCTGTTATCGTGCTGTATGTCTAAAAATTTAAACATTTAAAAATTTGTATTTAAAAATTAACAAAAAAAGCCCTAGCTCTGTTAACCTTGCCTCATGAGACATATTTTCCAGTCCAGGCAACATCCTGGTAAATCTCCTCTACACCCTTTCCATAGCTTCCACATCCTTCCTATAAAGAGATGACCAGAACAGAACACAATATTCCAAGTGTTGTCTCTCCAGAGTTTTTTAGAGCTGCAGCATTACCTCAAGACTCCTGAACTCAAACCCCAACTAATAAAGTCCAGCATACAATAGGCCTTTTTTTTTACCTAAAACATCCTTGAGAGATTTATGTATTTGGACTCCAAGGTCCTCTGTTCTTCCACACTGTTAAGTATCCTGCCATTAACCATGTACTCTTCCTTTAAGTTTGACCTTCAAAAATGCATCATCTCACAATTATCCGGATTGAACCCCGTTTGTCTTTTCTGTGTCCAACTGTTTACATCCTGCTGTAATCTGACAACCTTCAATGCTATCCACAACACTTCCAAACTTCATATCATCTGCACACTTATTGCCCATCCTTCTACTTCTTCATCCAGGTTTTGGATACCATTTCTCTTGATGATATTTAGACAACTTTCCCAGTAAATGTTGTTAATCGAAGAAAGGGAGACCTCAGTGATCCATACCTTCTGCTGATGGGAAAAGTGAAATTACAAATTTCTATTCAGTTGGTAAAAGATGGTTTTCATTTGTGTTTAAATTTAGAAATATCGTCTTGAAGTGGGCAGTCAGGCCATGGATCATCTAATTAATGTGTTACAGATGGATCGGTAAGTGTCCACTCTTGAATAGTTACTACTTGGAAAGTGGTTAAACGCTGGTCAGTAGTAGAAATCGGGAAATGCCATACTGATTCTTCTGAATAATTGTTGGGAAATAGGTATTAATATTTCTGCTTTGAAAGTTTTTTTCTCAAATTGGGCAATGTTAAACTGAGGAATACAGTGAAATCCCCATTGTCCAGCATTCAATCAACTGAAAACTCAAACAACCAGCAAAAAAAAAATTGAGGAAAAAAATAGAAAAATAATTTTGAATAAATATGACCCTGTGGTTGATTGCTGAGACTTCATTGTGTGACAGAGTATATAGATGTGTGTTTTGGAGATAAATTGGGGCAAAGTTTGTTAGTGTGGGTCACATACAATCATTTTAAAACAGATTTTATTTGAAATGAGCTCTGCTAATGTTAGACGTATCGGACCCACAGCCTTTGCAAGAGCTTTAGAGAGTGCCCAAGAGACTTCGCTAATGGATTGTTGTTTACAAAAAGGCAACAGATGAAAGAGCTTGTCGGAGCTACATATTGTCTGGAAGGGAACATGCTGTTCTAAGAGGGTCATGTAATTTTGAAAGCAGAGAGTCAAACAGGCTTTCTCTCAGAGAGAGAGACACAGAGATCAGTTCTACAGTGTTACAGCCAGCAACAACAGCTGGGACTGGAACATGACAAGCTGGCAAGCTTGTAGAAAACCCAATTTTGGAAGATGGGTTATGAGTTCTTAATTTGGTCTGTCCTTGTGGTTCATGCAAGAAGAGAGGACTGGCTGTCTAATGTTTCACTTGGAATAAGAGAAACAAGAAGGAACTCTGATGACCTGAAAGAAAGAGGTTATCATCTGGAGAATTCTGAAGGGGCATGTTTCTTCGGCAAGATACTGAAGTGGTTGGATGTCCATCATATAACAAATCTCTCTGAAAACCAACAAGAACATTCCTGAGCAGTAACCATTTACCTTTCAAGCACCAAAGCCTGGTGAACTTTATAAATGTTAAATTCTGTGCATAGTATAAGAATTGTCTGCAACCAGTGAACTTGGAGGAATGAGAAGTGAGATTGGACTGTGAATTAAATAACTTTTCTAATCTTACACACACATTACATACACGTGCGCTTAGAATTAGAAGGGGGTTAAGTTAGGTTAGTTAAGTCAATAGTGATAAGTTAAAGTGTGATTCTGTTTTCATGTTTAAAGATGATTAAAAGCAACTTTTGTTTAAGTAACCATTTGTCTTGGTGAATATCTATTGCTTTGGTTTTGGGGTCCTCTGGGTTCGTAACAGTTGGCATTGTGTCAGGTTGTCAGCATGAGGAAGGTGTGCCAAGGTCCTGACTGGGACACTGGCCTGGAGGTGAATAGAGTTGCGCTCAGGGCCTGATGGGGAAACTTGAGTGGAGGCAAGACAGGCTGTACTGTGGATCTAGCTGCCACTCACCTCTGGGGTGACTCAAAATGTCTTCCTATCTCTGCGTAGTAAGAGGCTTTAATTTTTTTTAGCATTAAGTAAGGCTTTTTCTGTAAACTTTGGGGATGGGGTTAATTATAGCAGTATGGTTAGCATAGCAGCTAGCGCAATACTGTTACAGTGCCAGCGACCGGGGTTAGAATTTTAATTTTGTAAGTTAAGGGAATTACTTGATTAAAGTCAACTTGACATCATTAAAAATGACAGTACTGATTTTTTTTTTCCAAATTACTTTACATTTTGCACTCTCTTTTGTCTTTTATAAAGTATATTCTTAATACAGGTATATTGCTTAGGCATTGGAAGAGCGAGTCTCAGTCAACCAGAAAATTCACATATCCGTCATCTGCAATCCCCGTGGATGCCAGATAATGGGGATTTTACTGTACATGGGAAGATGTTGCTTTTGACTCAAGTCATCCTCACTAATTAAACTTTATTGCAATTATATAACTTCAGTTTGAAAAATGCATTGAATCCAATGTTCTTTACACAAAAATAATAGAAATCTTGCTTGAAAAAACCACTTGGAAATAATTAGCCCTGACAAAAAGTTTGGTGTCATTATAATGCTGTCTACAATTTCTCCTTTCAGAGACACCTGCTTCTGGTTTTTTACTTTTTGAAACAATGAAAATGCACAACTTGTATTAATGCTATTAAGATGATGATCTTACCTAAATTTTTATATATATTCCAAGCTATACCTATTTTTGTTCCTAAATCTTTTTTTGATAAGGTCGATTCTAAATTGTCTTCATATATCTGGCAAAATAAGAATCCTAGATTGGGAAAAAAATATTTACAGAAATCTAAACTGGAGGGAGGATTGGCATTACCCAACTTTAGAATTTATTATTGGGCAATTAATATTAGTTACTTAAGGTATTGGTTGAATTATTCAGAATTATCTCTAAATCCCCATTGGGTAAATTTAGAAATTAAACTGGTACAAAATTTCTCAATTAGTTCTATTTTGGGAGCTGCTCTCCCTTTTACTCTTACTAAACTATATAAACTAATTGATAATCCAATGGCTAAACATACACTACGTATATGGTTTCAATTCCGGAGATTTTTTGGCCTAAGTCATTTTATCTTGGAAACCCCTATTGTACTAAATTTTTTTTTCATCCCTCTCTAATTGATCAAGCTTATTTACTCTGGAAAGTTAAAGGTATAACATGCTTTTCGGATTTATTCTTGGATAACTCTTTCATTCATTTGAACAATTATCCATGAAATATGATTTACCTAGATCTCATTTCTTTTGATATTTGCAGATTAGGAGTTTCTTAGTTTCGACTTTACCCTCTTTTCCCAATCGGGAGACTACGACTGTTTTAGAGGATATACTATATTCAAAATTCCCTCCAAAAGGTGTGATATCTAAATTATATAATATAATTACAAAAATAAATTCTGGGACTTTTGGAAAGTTTAAAAATGATTGGGAAAGAGAACTCAACCTTCATATTTCCAATGAAAATTGGAATAAAATTCTGCGACTGGTAAACTCCTCTTCTCTATGTGCAAAACATTCACTGATACAGTTTAAAGTTGTTCATAGAGCTCATATGTCTAAAGATAAACTCCATTGTTTTTATTTTCATATCGATCCTATATGTGATAAATGTCAATTGGAAATAGCTTCTCTTACACATATGTTTTGGTCCTGTCCCTCTTTACAGAATTATTGGAAGGAAATTTTTTCCATTATATCTACCGTTTTGAATATTGATTTACAACCACATCCCATTACTGCAATTTTTGGATTACCTATGATAGATTTGACTTAATTATCTCTTCCTGCGGCTCGTATGATTGCTTTTCTTACACTAATGGCTAGAAGATCTATACTATTGAATTGGAAAGAGGTTAATCCTCCCACTGTTTTCCAATGGTTTACCCAAACTATACTATGTTTAAATTTAGAGAAAATTAGAAACTCTGTCTATGAATCCCCTTCTAAGTTTGAGTTAACCTGGCGACCATTTATTCAATATTTTCATTTGTGGTGAGTTGATCTGGCTCTGTTTTCTTTTTATGATTATGTATAATAATTGGGCTGTTAGATGAGATCGGAGTGATCGGCGTGATTTAGCTATATCGGTAGGTATTTTTTAAAAGTTTTTAATTCAGATTTGTTTTTTCTTCCTTTTTGGGGTTTTTTTTCTCTCTTTTTTTAAATATATTTTTATTAATTATATCATTTTCTTTAGAGATAGTTCATACTCTAAACTGATCTAAAAAATTTTTTTGATATATTTTTATTCTGCAATATTATTGTTTAATATCTCTGTATTAATTCGTTATTTACTATGTATTTTTCATATCTCTTTGAACTGTATGTGTTTATAAATTATAATAATAATAAAAAGATTGGAAAAGAAAGAAAATGCACAACTTGTACTTCATGCCATTTTTCCAGAGTATTGTAACCAGATGAATTTGTTAATTGATTATAATTTCAAGCAGGGACAGCATAAAGGTTATATTTTGCTTTGATTCCAAAGGTTCAGTATAAACTGACTGTGAACATCAAACTATAAGCAACTTGTCTCAACTTGGAAGATCTGTTAAAGAATAGGGATCTCTGCTTATTTGAAGCCGTGGGAAAGTTAATTACTTTTAACTTTTCAAGATTGGCTTGAGTGTCAATAGACATCCAGTTAAGTTTAGAAAAAAGCATAGAACAACACAGTACAGGCTCATGGGCCTTTAATGTTGTGCCAACCCACATAAACCTATTCCACAATCAATCTAACCCTTCACTCTCTCACAGTCCATAATGCTCTATTCATTCTACATCCATGTGCCTATCCAAGAATATTTTAAATGCCCCTATTGTACAAGTCTCAACCACTATTGCTGGCAGTGTATTCCAGATATCAACCATTCACTGTGTTGGACAAAAAATCTACCTGTGATATCTCCTAAATTTTTCTCCCCTCAGCTTAAGCAGATGTGCTCTGATATTGGAAAAATGGCGCTGGCTTTTCACTCTATGCTCCTCATGACCATATGCACCTCTACTAAATTACTTCTCATTCTCCATTGCTCCAAAGAGAAAAGCCCTAGCTTGCTTATCTTTTCCTCATAAAACATGTTGTCTTATCCAAGCGCCATTCTGGTAAATCTACTCTGCCACTCCTCAAAAGCTTCCACATGGTTCCTAGAATGAGGCAACCAGAACTGAACACAATACTCTCTGTGGTCTAACCAGTGCTTTCTCGAGCTGCTACATTACTTCGTGGCTCTTCAACTTAATCCCCTGACTAATGAAAGCCAACACACAACAGCCTTCCTTTTTTTTGTTGAAAACTTTATTTAAAGATAACAATCAACTTACAATGATAACAAAGAAAAATAGAAAAAAAAACCCACCCTCCCACCCACCCCTTCAACCAGCTCCCTTAAGGGGAGCCAAATATTAAAAACAGGACAGTAAATATAGAAAATATTTCAAAGTATGTCTAGATTCATATACTTCAAATAAGGAGACCACATTTGAACAAAAAATTGATAATTATCGTGCAAATTACATGTAATTTTTTCCATAATAATACAAGTTCTCAATTCATTGTGCCAACGTGAAATATTAACCTCCACATTATCTTTCCAGGTACTAGCTATGCACTTCCATGCTACAGTTAGCACCAAACATACAAAAGCAATTTGAAATATATCTAAAACCTAATCCTTTCAAAGAAATCATATATCCCAACAAAAAAAATCGATGGATCTAATGGTAATTTAATTTTAAATAATTTTTCCAAAATCACCTTAATCCCTTCCCAAAATGGTTGTACTTTAACACAAGACCAGACTGCATGTAAAAAAGTTCCAGTACATAATCCACATCTAAAACAAGAATCTGAATTACTAAACCCATACTTTTTCAATTTCTCTGGAGTCAAATATAACTGATGTAAAAAAAATTATAATTGACTATTCCATATCATACATTGATCACTTTAGTTACACTATCATGACACATATCCTCCCAATTATCTTCCAGAAAAATATAAGTTAAATCACTTTCCCATTTAAGCCTAGATTTCTCCCAGCCCGGCTTATCCATAGCTTCTTGTAACAATTGATATATATCCGAAATATAACCTTTCTTGGGTACAGAAGAAATCAAAGACTCAAATTTCGTCAACATAGGTAAATACAACTCTGTACCATAATTCTCTTTTATCAAAGCTCTAACTTGATAATACACAAATAAGGAATTTACTGAGATATCAAACTTCTCCCGCAATTGATTAAAAGAAAGGAATTGACCATCATCAAAACCATCCTGAATTATCTTCATACCCTTAGAATTCCATCTCTTCAAATGATATTAAACATTGAAAAAGAAATGAGCCTATTATGATCTAATGGAGTTTGAATGAACAGTTTACCCTTAGATCCTAAAACCCTATTTCTTTGAACCCATATCTTTAACAAATGTTTTAATACTGGCATATTACATCCTCTCAAGAAATTCAAATCCCACTTAAACTGATGTATATCAGCTTCAAATATACAAGCCATTTCCACCTTCGCCCAACTCGGAAGTTGATCCATATCCCTCAATCTGCTAATAAATTTCAACTGAGCTGCGTCATAATAATTTTGAAAATGAGACAACTGCAGTCCAGCTAGGGCATATTTCCATGTAAGTTTAAATAAAGCTACACGAACTAATTTTCCTTTCCACAAAAACTCCCGCACTGCTCTATTCAAATCTTGAAAAAAACCCTTTGAAAGCAAACACGGTATGGACTGAAACAAATATTGAATTCGAGGAAAGATATTCATTTTAATGCAATTTACTCGACCAATTAATGTCAACGGTAAATCTTTCCACTTAATCAAATCCATTTTAATCTTTTATGTTCCTTTATTAAAAAAGATTATATAGGGACTGATAATCTGCGCTTACTACCACTCCTAAGTATTTAATCTTATCGGACCATTTTAATTTTATAATACTTTTATACTCTTAATAATCCCCGTCCCCAACTGGCAATATTTCACTTTTATCTCAATTTACTTTATATCCAGACAATTCACCAAACTTTAACAAACAATCTTGTAAATGTTTCAAAGACTGTTCAGGCTCTGTCAAATATACCAACACATTATCTGCAAATAAATTAATCTTGTATTCATCATCCGCAATTTTCATTCCTTTAATCTTATCATTCTGTAGTATTCTCTGAGCTAACGGTTCAATAGTCAATGCAAATAAAGCTGGTGACAATGGACAACCTTGTCGGGTCGATCGCATTAATTTAAATGATGGAGAAATTTGGCCATTTGTCACCACCCTAGCAACTGGATTTGTATACAAAGCCTTAACCCAGCCAATAAAATGAGAGCCAAAATTAAACTTCTCTAATACCTTAAATAAAAAATTCCACTCGACCCTATCAAAGGCTTTTTCCGCATCCAGCGCAACCACCATTGGATGGTTGGGTTGCTGTCTAAATGCATTGACCAGAGTTATCAATCTAAGAATATTGTCAGATGGGTTTCTATTTTTAATAAAACCTCTTCGGTCTATATGTAACCACATGCCTTCCTAACCATCCTCTCAATTTCAACAGCAAATTTGAGGGGTGTATGGACAGATCCCAAGATCGCTCTGTTCTTCCATATTGCCTTTAACCTTGTACTCCACCTTCATGTTCAAAGTGCATCACTTCACATTTTTCTGGATTGAACTCCATCTGTAAATGTAACAATCCACCCCATCACTTCCTTATCCAAGTCATTTATAAAGATCACAAAGAACAGGGGTGCAGGAACAGATCCTTGTGGAATTCCACTAGTCACTGACTTTCATCCAGAATATCCACTTCCACCCTCTGTCTTCTGTGGGCCAGCCAATTCTGAATTTGCACATCCAAGTTTTTATGGCTACCTCATGTCTTTCTGTATGAGCATACCATGGGGAATATTTTCCAACCTTTACTGGAATCCATTTTCATCAGATCCAACTCTACCTTCTTTAATCTGTTTTGTCACCTCGTCAAAAAAATTTCAATTATGTTTGTGAAATCCAACCTGCCCATCACAAGATTATATGTACTATTGCTTCTACAAAATTGCTCATAAATTCTGTCCCTAAGAATCCTCTCCAATAGCTTGCCTACCACTGACATAAAATTCCCCAGTCTCTAATTCCCAGGATCCTTATTATCTTTCTTGCACAATGGAACAACATTAGTTATCTTCCAATCCTCTGGAACCACTCCTATGACCAGGGAGGATGCAAAGATCATAGCAGCACGTCAACAATCTCTTCCCTCGCGTTCTGTCGCAATCTTTGGTATATCCCATCCAGTACTTGTCTGTCCATCCTGAAATTTTCAGAAGCGGCAACACTGACTTTTTCGCTGATAGATGATCTTCCCTAATTGCTTCAGGTCAGACACCAGTTGCTCTGGAAGAAGCATTAGATTGTTATATGGGGACGGGCTGCCATCTTTTGGAGACTTTGAATTTACTCAAATAAATGTAAAATATTATAGCCATGATACAAATTAAAGGGTTTCTTTGGTCATAATAGTCAAGGAAGGAAAAAAATACCCTGCATGGCTACTGGAATCACAGTGGTGTTATGGGCCCAGAGGACCCCAAAACCCAGCAGCAATAGAAATTCACCAAGACAAATGGTTACTTAAACAAAAATCACTTTTAATTTTACATGCAAACAGGATCAAACTTTAACTTATTACTATCAACTTAACCTAACTTCTTAACCCCCTTCTAATTCTAAGTACACGTGTATGTAATGTGTGTATCAGTTCAGAAAAGTTATTTGATTCACAGTTCAATCTCACTTCTCACTCCTCCAAGTTCACCAGTATCAGACAATTTTTATACTGTGCACAGAATTTAACATTTATGAATCTTCACCAGGCTTTGGTGCTTGAAAGGTAAATGGTTTCCGCTCAGGAAGGTTCTTGTTGGTTTTCAGAGAGAGATTTGTTGCTCATTGGATACTGTGACAGATTATGTTGTGTTTGTATTGTATATAGATATGTTTTTTAGAGATAAATTGAGGCAGGTTTTTAGTGTAGGTCACATACAAACACTTCAAAACAGATTTTATTTAAAATACTGGAGCTCTGCTCATGCTAGACAGGCAGGCTCTAAGAACCTTTGCAAAAGCTTTGAAGAGTGCCCAAGAGACTTCATTAATGGATTGTTGTTTACAAAAAGGCAACATATGAAAGAACTTGTTGGAGCCGCAGGTTGTCTGGAGTAGAACTTGCTGTTCTAAGAGGGTGATGTGGTTTTGAAAGCAGAGAGAGTCAAACAGGCTTTCTCTGTATGTGTGAGAGAGAGAGAGAGTGAGGATTCATTTCTACAGTTTTACAGTTCAGCAGCAGCTGGGACTAGAACAGGACAAGCTGGCAAGCTTGTGCAAAAACCCCATTTGGAAGACCATTTGCTTAGTTCAGCCTGGTCAAAGCCCTTGTGATTCATACAAGATGAGAGGACTAGCTGCCTAATGTTGCACTTGAAATAAGAGAAACAAAAAGGAACTCTGTGGTGATCTGAAAGAAAAGATGTTATCATTTGGAAAATCATGATGGGGCAAGTTTCTTCGGCAAGACACTGAAATGGCTGGTTACAAACAATCAGTTGTGGGTGTAGAGCGAAAATCTCTCTGAAAACCGACAAGAACCTTCCTGAGTGGTAACCATTTACCTTTCAAGCACCAAAGCCTGATGTTCTTTTTATCCTTTTTTGTAGCCTTAGTTTTATCTTTAACGTATAAAATCATCATAAGTTGAAACAATCTCTCCAAAGCTTGTTGTACTTGTTCTACAACACTTGTTAATTCACCTCTGCAATCAATTTTCTCATTCCAAGTTCTCTCTCTGACCTTGCTTAAAGAATCAGTTTTCTTTGGCCCGATGCCATCTTCACCATCTGAAAGGGTGGTTACAAATAGTTTCCCAACCCATCAAGATATAACCATATAACAATTACAGTACGGAAAGAGACCGATTTAAGTGAGCTCCACTAGTCCCACCTACCTGCTCCCTGCCCATAACCCTCCAATCCCCTCACATCCATGTACTCATCCAACCTTTTTAAATGACAAAATTGACCTGCTGCAACCACCTCTTCCAGAATGTCATTCCACTCTGAGTGAAGAAGTTTCCTCTTGCGTTACCTCTAAAGTTTTTCCCCCAACCCTTAACTTATGACCCCTCATTCCAGTCTCACCTACCCTTAAGGGGAAGAGCCTATTCACATCTACTCTATCTATCCCCCTCATAATTTTATATACCTCTATCAAATCCGCCTCAACCGTCTACGCTCCAATGAATAAAGACCCAGTCTACTCAATCTTTCTTGTATTTTAGATACTGCAATCCAGGCAACATTCTAGTAAATCTTCTCTGCACCCTCTCTACCTTATTGATATCCTTCCTATAATTTGGGGACCAGAACTGCACATAATATTCCAAATTTGGCCTCACCAATGCCTTGAACATTCCAACTTCACCTCCCAGCTCCTATGTTCTATGCTTTAATTTATAAAGGCCAGCATTCCAAAAGCCTTTTTCACCACCTACATGAGAATCCACTTTCAAAGAACGATGAACCATTATTCCAAGATCTCTCTGCTCCTCTGCATTCCTCAGTGTCCTCCCCTTTATTGCTTATGTTATGTTTTGATTATTCTTTCCAAAATGAAGTACTTCACACATCTACATTAAACTCCATCTGCCACCTTTCAGCCCACTCTTCTAAGTAGTCCAATCCTTCTGCAGTCCCTGAAAAACATCCTCACTATCCACAACTCCCCCTATTTTTGTATCATCCACATATTTACTCACCCAATTTACCACTCCATCATCCAAATCATTAATGTAAATGACAAACAACAAGGGACCCAACACTGATCCTTGAGGCATACCACTTGTCACTGGCCTCCATCCTGACAGACAGTTATCCACCATGACTATCTGGTGCCTATCTGCTAGCCACTGTTGAACCAATCTGACTATCTCAACATTAATCCCATGTGCCTGAACCTTTCTCACCAACCTTCCATGTGGAACCTTATCGAAAGCCTTACTGAAATCCAGATAGACGACATCTACTGCTCTCCCATCATCAACCTTTCTAGTCACTTCCTCAAAAAATTCAACAAGATTTGTCAAGCATGACCTTCCCCACACAAACTCATGTTGGGTGTCCCTAATCAATCCCTGCCCCTCTAGATACATACATATTATCTCTAAGAATACTTTCCATTAGTTTACCAGTCACCCACGGCAAACTTACTGGCCGATAATTGCTGGGCCTACACCTGGAGCCCTTTTTAAACAGAGGAACCACGTTTACAACACACCAATCCCATGGCACCACACCTTCCTCCAGTGACTGTTGAAAAATCACTGTCTGAGCCTCTGCTATTTCCTCCCTGACTTCCTTAAAGATCCTGGGGAAAATCCCGTTGGGACCCGGATACTTATCCACCTTTATATACCTCAGAAGTTCCTACACCCCCCTTTTCCTAATCCCTATGTTTTCCATAATTACCCCTTTTGCCTCACTTAACCTACACAATTCCATATCCTTTTCCCGAGTGAGTACCGTCGAGAAGAAATCATTCAATATCTCCCCCATCTCATTTGGCTCTTCACACATTCGTCCACTCCGATTCTCTAGTGGACCAATTCCATCCATTTTGCTATTCACATATTTGTAAAAGCCCTTCGGATTTACTTTCACCCTAGTCGCTATAGCCACCTCGTACCTTCTTTTTGCTATCCTAATTTCCTTCTTAAGCTTCTTTCTATAATTCATCTATCTTCCAAGCATCTCGTCCGTACCTTGCTTCCTCTTCCAAGCATCTCATCCATACCTTGCTTCCTGTATTTAATGTTGGCTTCCCTTTTATCTTGAACCAACTTTCTAATCTTTCTTGAAAACCACAGCTCTCTTGAACATTTGGTCCTGCCTTTTATCCTAACAGGAATATAAAGATTCTGCACCCTCAAAATCTCACCTTTAAATGTCCTCCAATTCTCCTCTACCTCCTTCCCATAATCAGGGTTAGGGTTAGGGTTCAATCAGCCCAAACCACTCCCTGCAAATCCCTTCTCATTTCATCAAATCTGGCTTTCCCCCACTCAAAGACCTTCATCGTCAGACCAGACCTATCTCTTTCCATAATTATGTTGAAACTAATGATCACTGGATCTTAAGGGCTCCCCAACACCTACCTCTCACCTGCCTTATTTCATTCCTCAACAGTAGATTCAACACTGCCCGTTCTCTAGTGGGAACCTCAACATATTGCTGCAAAAAGCTATCCTGCATACATTTTACCAATTCTAAGCCATCCAGCCCTTTCACTGAATGCATCTCCCAATCTATAATGGGAAAATTAAAATCCCCAACTAACACAATCCTGTGTTTATTGCACATCTCAGCTATTTCCTTACACATTTGCCCCTCCAATTCTCGTTCCCCACTAGGTGGTCTATAAATGCACCCCTATAATTGTAACCTCACCTTTTCTACTTTTTAATTCCTCTCACACCGCCACCCTTGACGAGCCCTCCAATCTATCACGAATCAGTACACCCCCTTTTTTTTCCCAGACAAGTAATTTTTCCCTGACAAGTAATTTTTCCCTGACAAGTAATGCCACACCCCTCCCCCCTTACCCCTCCAATTCTATCACACCTAAAACAGCGAAATCCTAAAATATTTAACTGCCAGTCACATCCCTCCTGCAACCACATTTCACTAATCACCACCAGATCCTACTGCCAAGTGTCAATCCACACCTTCAGCTTGTCAACTTTCCTTACAATATCTCTAGCATTAAAGTAAATGCATTTCAGAGATTTCCCACATCTTACCTTTAATGGTCAACTCTATTATTTATTAGCATTATCTCCCCCTCCGTCATAGCACCGATCCCATTCCTTCTCTATTGTCTTGCCTTCCACCCCTAAATTTTGTCTACAAGCCTTCTCTCTTTGCTGACAAACCTTCTCTCTGCTGTCCTCCCTTATATGGACCTTCCCCCAAAGATACTAGTTTAAAGCCCATTTAGTAGCCTGAGCAAATGCCCCCGCCAGGATCCTGGTCCCTCTGAGATTCAGATGCAACCTGTCCATTCGGTACAGGTTCCATCTACCCCAGAATAGGTCCCAGTGATCCAAGAACTTGAATCCCTGCCCCTTACTCCACCCCTTTAACCACGCATTCATCATCCACCTAATTCTATTCTTTCCCTCACTATCACGTGGCACAGGAAGTAATCCAGAGATTACCCCCTTTGTGGTCATTCTTCACAGCTCCTTACCTAACTCCCTATATTCATTTTTCACACTTCGTCCTTCCTATGTCGTTGGTACCAACATGAACCACGACCTCTGGTTCATTAACCTCCCCTTTTAGGATGTCATGGACACGAGAATTTAAATCCAGGCACAGGAGACCTCTCTGGAACCTGACTCTTCCCTTTCCCTCTCCTAAATGTAACCCACTGACTCTCCTCCCGTGACCCTGGTGAGACCACCTGTCTATAACTCCTATCTATGACGACCTCACTCTCCCTGACCAGAGGGAGGTCATCAAGCTGCAGCTCCAGTTTCCTAACACGGTCCCTGAGATGTTGCAGCTCAGCACACCTAGGGCAGATGTGGATGTCTGGGAGGCCAGAAGACTCTTGGACCTCCCACATCTGACACTGATAGCAGCAAACTGCTCTCACACATCTCTCTCCCCTTCACCTTACAAAGAGAAAAAATAGATATATATGTGACAAATATACAGTTTTACCTTAATCCAGATATGCTTGCCAAAGCCTCTCGAGCTAAAGCCTCGAAGCCCCACTCCTTCACCGGGCCATTCCTTTTATTGGTCCTTGACCAATTAACCCCATCACTCCTGACTCGCTCCTCCTCCTCACAACGCCACCTGAGCTCCTGTCGTTGCCTCCTCCTACCTGCCGCCTGAACCAGAGATGTAGTAGTCCCTTTGGGACGTACCAAATACCTGCAATAAAAGTGCCTTTAAAACATCATACATGCTGGTACATTGTGGATTCCACAGGAAGTCGCCGAACTTCTTAGTGACGGTCTACTCCAGGGCACTGACAAGATGTAATAACGAATGATGTCCAATTCGACTTTGCGAAGATGAAATTGCGCTTCAGCCTGCTTGTTAAGGAGGACATTACTGCCGTGAGGTGGCAGGATGGTATGGAGGGATCGACCAGTGAGGCTGTTTGGGTGGAATTGAGGGGTGGAGGAGACAAGAGGGTGCTAATAGGGGTGTATTACAGACCACCAAATGGGCCAAGAAAATTAGAGGAACAAATTTGTAGGGAGATAACGTATATGTGTGAAAATCATAAGGTAGTGATCATGGGAGATTTTAACTTCCCACACATTGATTGGGATATCCATACGGTTAGAGGGCTGGATGGGCTGGAGTTCGTTAAATGTGCTCAGGATTGTTTTCTAAATCAGTTAGTAGAAGAACCGACTCGGGACGGTGTAATACTGGATCTCCTGTTAGGGAACGAGCTAGGTTAGGTAGCGGACATTAATGTTGGAGAACCAATTGGGTCTAGTGATCATAATTCTGGTAGTTTTAGGGTAGTTTTAGGGAAGAGGAAGGAGAGGCCTAAAGTTGAGGTTCTGGATTGGAAAAGAGCAAATTTCGAAGGAATAAGAAGGGATTTGGGGAGTATTGAGTGGGACAGGATATTTTCAGGTAAGGATGTTAATGAAAAATGGAGGATATTCAAAAAAGAAATTTTGAGGGTACAGAGTAGTTATGTCCCAGTGTGGATCAAAGGAAAGGCTGGAATCATAGGGAGGCTTGGTTTTCGAGGAATATTGGAAATTTGGTTCGGAGAAAAAGGGAGGTGTACAAGAGGTATAAAGAGCAGGGAGCTGAGAAGTTGAAGGAGGACTACAAGGAGTGTAGAACGAATCTTAAGAAAGAAATTAGAAAGGCCAAAAAAAGGCATGAAGAGGCTTTGGCTGACAGAGTAAAAATAAATCCAAAGGGTTTCTATAAGTACATTAAAAGTAAAAGATTAGTGAGAGATAAAATTGGACCCCTTGTAGATAGCGAGGGTAGGCTGAGTGAGAAGTCTGAGGAAATGGGGGAAATTTTGAATGATTTCTTTGCCTCGGTATTCACTAGGGAAAAAAATGTTGAACCAGTTGAAGTAAAGAAAAATAGTGGGGAGGTCATGAAGCATATAAGGATAACCGAGGAGGTAGTGATGGCTGTGTTAAAAAAGATAAAGGTGGATATATCTCCCGGACCGGACAAAATATTCCCTAGGACATTCAGGGAGGCTAGTGGACAGTTAGTGGGGCCATTAACAGAGATATTTAGGATGTCACTGGCCACGGGCGTGGTGCCAAAGGATTGGAGGGTGGCGCATGTGGTTCCTCTGTTTAAGAAGGGTCCAAATGCAAACCTGGGAATTATAGGCCTGTAAGTCTGACGTCTGTGGTGGGCAAGTTGATGGAAAGTGTTCTGAGGGATGCTATTTACAAATTTTTGGAGGTACAGGAATTGATAGGGAGTAATCAGCATGGTTTTATCAGGGGTAGATCATGCTTGACAAACCTGATTGAGTTCTTCGAGGGGGTTACAAAAAAGGTTGATGAAGGGAAAGCTGTGGATGTTGTCTATTTGGACTTTAGTAAAGCTTTTGACAAAGTTCCCCACAGGAGGTTAGGAAAAAAGGTGGAGGCATTAGGCATAAATAAAGAGGTAGTAAAATGGATTTAGCAGTGGTTGGATGGGAGGTGTCAGAGAGTAGTGGTAGAAAATTGTTTGTCCAATTGGAGGCCGGTGACTAGTGGAGTTCCTCGGGGTTCGGTCCTGGGTCCACTATTATTTGTTATATATATTAACGATCTGGATGTAGGGGTGGAGAATTGGATAAGCAAGTTTGCGGATGACACAAAGATTGGTGGTGTTGTGGACAGTGAGGTAGATTACCGTAGATTAAAAGGTGATTTAGGAAGGCTGGAGGTGTGGGCTAAGAAATGGCTGATGGAATTTAATACAGATAAATGTGAGGTGCTACATTTTGGAAAGGCAAATTTAAATAGGTCATATACATTGAATGGTAGACAATTGAGGAGTGCAGAGCAACAAAGGGATTTAGGAGTTATGGTAAATAGTACCCTCAAGGCTGATACTCAGGTAGATGGTGTGGTGAAGAAGGCATTTGGAATGTTGGCCTTCATAAATTGGAGTATTGAATTCAAGAGTAGGGAGGTTATGATGAAATTGTACAAGGCATTGGTGAGGCCAAATTTGGAGTACTGTGTACAGTTTTGGTCACCAAATTATAGGAAAGATATGAACAAAATAGAGAGAGTGCAGAGAAGGTTCACGAGAATGTTGACAGGATTTCAGGGTCTGAGTTACAGGGAAAGGTTGTGCAGACTGGGGCTTTTTTCTCTGGAGCGTAGAAGATTGAGAGGGGACTTGATAGAGGTGTTTAAGATTTTAAAAGGGACAGACAGAATAAATGTGGATAGGCTTTTTCAATTAAGAAAGGGGGAGATTCAAACTAGAGGACATGGTTTAAGATTGAAGGGGGAAAATTATAAGGGGAACATGAGGGGAAATTTCTTTACGCAGAGGGTGGTGGGGATGTGGAATGAGCTTCCGGCAGACGTGGTCGAGGAGGGATCATTGGTTACATTTAAGGAAAGACTGGATCGTTACATGGATAGGAGGGGACTAGAGGGGAATGGACCGGGTGCTGGTCAGAGGGACTAGGAGGGTGGGGATTTGCTACGGCATGGACTAGTAGGGCCGAACTGGCCTGTTCTGTGCTGTAAGTGGTTATATGGAACCACACTTCAGGCTCAGCTGTCCAGAAAGGTGGTAACTTCACAGCAACAGCTGCAGAGTCCATGTCTGTTTTAGGACTCATCAGTGTCACCAATTATGGCCACTGGAATCACAGTGGACACGATGAAATAACCACACAAGGCGATTTTTGAGTGAATCAAACGGATTTTAAAGTCCTAATCACGCGCCCGACACGCGCGGACATCATCATGCACTGACGTCACGTAGCCGGTTTGATGCTTTCTAGGAGATGTAGTGCTGTCAAACCTGCACATTTTTAGGATGTTTTTTGTGGTTCATTTCAGCTGCTTGTGGATCGTCATACAGTATGGAACCGGCACTTTGGTTCAACTCATTGTTTTGTTGAGAAAATGTCAGGTTCGGTGGGTTCAAAGAGAGATTAGTCTCGACACCAGGGTTTGTAATCAAACATGACTTTAGTATAACAACAATTAATGAGAGAGCATGGGACCATGTGTGCATAATTTATAGGGGAGTGTGAGGAAGAAATCATAACAGGAAACAAAAGGGAGCATGTTAAACAATACAAAACTATAAATTCACACAGGCGATACATTTAGCGCACACTATAAGCAGGGGTTATATGCACCTTCCCCTCCTCAGAGCCCTGATTGAGAGGAGGTGGATCTGGTACCTCTGTACCTGCAGGTCTATGTGCATGCTCTCAGTCCCCTGATCAGTTGAGGGTGGCAACTCTTCTGCCAGTATTGATGTATAGCAATTTGAGCTATAGCAATACCAAGGCTCAGCTTCAGTGCAGTGCACACCTTACCTGCGGCCCTTCCAAGCAACGTCCAAAGTTGTGACCTGGCGTGGGGCGGTGTCTGGGGTTATCATCACAAAGCAGACAGTGAATCTCTCTGTGCTGGTGCTAAATACAGGGCTCTAGCCAATAAGGAGGCTTAGTAATTTGATCCAGTGGCAAGGTGTGCACTGACCAGTGGCCAGAGCCCAATCTTAACTGACATTGTACATGAAATTCATAATTTTGTCTATAAATTGTAACTTTAAGTGAAACAAAAAGTGCACCAGATACTGACAGGTGATGTGACTTCTGAATGAGTTTCAGACGGGGAGGCCATGTGACTACCAGCAATAGGCAGGGAAGTCACGGGTGTTCCATACACAATATTCATCCATGCTAATGGGCTAGTCCCAATTTTCTGCATTTGGTCCACAGCCCTCTGAGCCCTCTGAATGTCAAAGTTGTGCCCACTTTTACAGATAGAGATGGCCCTCAGGTGCTCCTTAAATCTTTTCCTCTCACCTTAAACTTGTGCTTCCTCGTTCTGGAATAATTTTACCTGTCAAAATACTAACCATTCACCTTATCTGTCACCCTTATGATTTTATAAATCTTTATAAGGCCACTCCTCAGCCTCCGATGCTGCAGGAAATAATGATCCAGCCTTTCTGTCTTATTACAGCGTCAAACTTTCTCAACCAGGCAGTATCCTGGTTTGTTCATGACTATCTCACCTGTATGTTTGGATGGAAGGAGTCAAAAAGACTGAACCATGTCTGCAACTAACCAAACTGAATATTTCCTTTTTACCCAATGTCAAGAGCTGATGTTAGCTCACCTCAAAATGTATGGCTTGTGGCCATGTCAAGGTCAGGTGTTGAACAGACAGGTGAAACTTAAATGTGAAGCAATAGCAATATGATGATTTCCACAATTTGTAAAAAAAATTAAATTAAAATTTTAAAATATAGACATACAACGTAGTAACAGGCCAATTTGGCCCACTAGTCCCAATTTACACCCCAGTACGTTTTGAACGGTGGGATGAAACTGGAGCCCCTGGGAAAACCCACGCAGACATGGGAGAATGTACAAACTTCTTATAGCGTGAGATTCAAACCCCGAATCTGATTGCTGGCACTGTGAAGGAGTGGCACTAACCGCTATGCCAACCGTGCTACCCTTCTGATGTTTCTTAGTATTATGTTAGTGAGTGGCTGGGCATTCTACATTATTGAGTCGCTATCTGTTGTAAATTGATGCAAGTTCATGATGTGTTTCTGTTTACTTTTTAATTGCCTTTTTAATTTTCCTTATTAATTAGCAATGTTACAAGTTCAATTTTGTCCAGATTTTAAAGTAGATTTAAATTTTATTCTATTTCCTCTAGCTCCGACTCTGAAATAATTGGCTATGCATTGGATACCCTTTACAATCTGATCTCCAATGATGTCGAAGAGGAAGAGCCAGGTACAGTGGAGCAATTTGAAACTTCAGATAAACATTCCTTGTGTAATTATGTATTTACTGATTTGCTTTAAATTCATTTTATTTTGCTTTGATTTTTCACATGCTTCACCAAAAAGTGGTTGAAGATGACTGTTTTGAACACCTTGCTGTATGAATTGAATGATTAAATTTGATTATTGAATGCCTACCTATAATTCTGTGTCATGACTGGAATCGTGCAGTTTGGGAGTTGCGAATGAGCAAAAATATTGAGGTTATTTTTTCTTGGAAAATCAGTTTTTTAACATGGATGGTCTTTTTTAAAAAAAAGATGATAGGAAACAAATAGTTAAAGTTCTGCTATCGAATAACGTCAGTTCTGTTTGGAGTATACTTTTCAACAAAGTATATATGTGCACTTTGGGGTTTTAAAACAAAAATACAGAATAGTCTTGTTCATGAGCTGGAATTTCTATGATTAGAACCAAATATGTTAAATTTGGGTGTAAGGCACATTGAATCAGAACTGTACATCCAGCCTGTGAATATGATTCATAGCAGCAAGATTCATTCTGCTTCTTGCAAATTGGAAAACTCAATGATCGAATAAAAACTAAACAAAAATATCAAATTTTAAAGTTGCATTCATAGAGTTCTACAGGATGGAAACAGGCCCTTTGACCCAACTTGTCCATGCTGAACAAGTTAACTTAGTAAGTCACATTTACATGTTTTGGCCCATATCCATCTAATATCTTGATTGTTTGCCTCTACCATGTTCTCTGGCAGCTCTTTCTACATACCCACTACCCTCTTTGTTGGGAGAAAGATCTTGCCCCTATGGTGTTATTTAAATCTTTGCTCTAAAGTTTTAGATTTCCCCATCCTGGAAAAGAGATAATATCTGTGTCCCTCCTGATTTTGTACATCTTATCAATGTCCCTTCAATGTCCCATGCTGCAGGGCAAAAAGTCTCAGCCAATCCAGCCTCTCCTTACAACTTAAGCTCTCCAAATCTGGTATCACCTACTTGAACCATTTCTAAACCCTTTCTAGCTTAATGACATCTTTGGTAAAGCTGGTGGAAGTACACACTATTCTCTGTGTGTTTTCACCAATATTTTCTACAGCTGTGACAGGACGTTTCAGATTTTGTGCTCAACACTCTGCCTGATGATTGGAAGTGTGCCAAACACATTCTTCATTGCCCTTTATAATCAGCGTTGCCGCTTTCAAGGAGCTATGAATCTGTATCCCTTAGAATTTATGCATGTTGACTTTAAAAACATGACATGAAAATGTGAAAACAAAGATAAAGACACACAACCAACATTTTGGGCTTGATATCTTCATCTTTGAAATCTAAAGTACATGGTTTGACCTGCTGAGTTTCTCCAGCTTTGTGTTTTCACTTCAACCATGGTATCTGCACACCTTTGTGTTTTACGTGAAAATGTGGAACTGGAAGTAAGGAAATGGTATCAGCAAATGCGTAGGCCTCTTAATATATAGATACATTAAACATGACTTTCTCTTGGCAGCAGAATAAGAGTTGCCAAATATTACAGGGTGTCAGTATACTTGTATGTACAAAGATGAAATTTCTTGGGACATGTCTTGTGTCCTCTTTCTAGCTTGTTTATTGCTACATCACATTCTTTTCAATAAGCCAATTATCTAACCTTTTGACTATTTACTTTTAAATTTTCATGCTTTGTTCTAAATGTTTGCTGATTTGGAACCTTGACCAAGACGTTTGTTCTTGTCATTCTGTTTCAGTTGCATTTTCCTGAATATTCTCGATTAAATGTAACAGCAGTTTAAGAACAATGGTGGTGCAGTGAGAGAAAGCAATAATACCATCTCATTATCCACTTCATTTTGAGTTAATGTGGTTAAATATATTTAATAGTGAGACAGCTGTAAAGCTACATCTCACACTTCCAACAACAAGGCTTCAATTGTGACCACTCTTACTGACTGAAATTTGCACATTCACCCTACAAGTCTAGGGATTTCCTTAGGTGTTTTTATTTAACACAAGCATTTGCAAGTTGGAAGATTAATTGGGCACAATAAATTGCTGTTTTTGTGGATTTAAAAATATGGGAGTTCATTGGAATAGGTTACAGGAAAAATTGGGGGAAATTGGATTGCTCTGTAAGTTTGTAGAAACTTAATGGGCTAAGTGGTAAGGAAATCAGGAAACAGACTGCAAGTTGCAAACAAAGAATTTTCTCCAAGATGTCATTTGTTTATAATTGTTTGTTGTGGTTTGATAAATGCTTTGAGTCTATTGATTTAGCATGTCTGTTGCATAATCTGTTTCACATTTATGATCCATTTTGTATCAGTTAATGTTTTTCTTCTCTTTCATGTAAAATTCAGCAGATGGATCTGAAGGTAACATTTTAATTACTATTACATGGCTCTGCTTCAAATAAGTTTTCAAATGGAGAATTGTTCATATTGAACCACCTTGAATACTTATCAACTAGATGCATTTTTTCTTTTTAAAAGGTGAGAATGTATCGTTTTACACCAAGAAACAGTTAATTACCATTATGAAGATATTGCTTTAAATTAGCATGTGCCACAAGGACAACTCTTTTTAAACATACCTGACTTTTGAAAGGCTGATCAAGTAACAAATTTGTCATTTCTAGAAACTACATTGAGCCAGGGTCTGTTGAGAATTTAGCCTTTATTTAATTGTGTGGCGATTACCAGCTTTTAAGTGGCTTATTTTTGAATTTGATCCCAAGGTGTTCAATGAATGTTTTGTAGAGAAGTTGAGTATAACATTTTATTTTAGGTTTGAGTAATTACAACCCAAAAATGATCAACAATAGAATACTTGCAAAGAGGGATTTTAAACTTTTTGTTTCAATATTTTTTTCCATAAATATATATAGTAAACTCTCCAATATCAAAGTGTGTGTGTATTTATTTGGTGTATATATAGTGTGTGTGTGTGTGTGTGTGTGTGTGTGTGTGTGTATATATATGTATAGATATGTGTGTTTATATATGTGTGTTTATATGTATATATGTGTATATGTATTCCTGATAATACGTGATTAGAATATGGCAAGAAATAAATGTGTAATTTCATCGATGCAAGGATCGACAACGAGATAGACAACAGACTCGCCAAGGCAAATAGCGCCTTTGGAAGACTACACAAAAGAGTCTGGAAAAACAACCAACTGAAAAACCTCACAAAGATAAGCGTATATAGAGCCGTTGTCATACCCACACTCCTGTTCGGCTCCGAATCATGGGTCCTCGACCGGCATCACCTACGGCTCCTAGAACGCTTCCACCAGCGTTGTCTCCGCTCCATCCTCAACATTCATTGTAGCAACTTCATCTCCAACATCAAAGTACTCGAGATGGCAGAGGCCGACAGCATCGAATCCACGCTGCTGAAGATCCAACTGCGCTGGGTAGGTCACGTCTCCAGAATGGAGGACCATCGCCTTCCCAAGATCATGTTATATGGCGAGCTCTCCACTGGCCACCGAGACAGAGGTGCACCAAAGAAGAGGTACAAGGACTGCCTAAAGAAATCTCTTGGTGCCTGCCACATTGACCACCACCAGTGGGCTGATATCGCCTCAAACCATGCATCTTGGCGCCTCACAGTTCGGCAGGCAGCAACCTCCTTTGAAGAAGCCCACAGAGCCCACATCACTGACAAAAGACAAAGGAGGCAAAACCCAACACCCAACCCCAACCAACCAATTTTCCCTTGCAACTGCTGCAGCCGTGTCTGCCTGTCCTGCATCAGACTTGTCAGCCACAAACGAGCCTGCAGCTGACGTGGACATTACCCCTCCATAAATCTTCGTCCGCAAAGCCAAGCCAAAGAAAGAAAAGAGATATATATGTGTGTGTATATGTGTGTGTGTGTATGCGTGTGTATGTGTGTATATGCATGTGTGTATGTATGAATGAATGTAAAAGGGTCCCCTCCCTTTTCACAATATAAATCCGCACACTGCCAGAGCTCACATTTATATTGTCCATAAAAAAAATTGCTAATGGGGAAGTCACTTGCATTTATACTATAGCAGCATCTATTATTGTCCTTTTTATTATTGTAGTTATAATTATGATTGGGCCCCTATATGATCCAAACATGTCTGCCATATCTTAATAAATATGCCATATTTGTTCTTTCAGTTGTAATTTTTTTCCATAGGTCTAACTATTCATCTCAGCAGTCCATCTTGCTATATGTAGAGGGGAGTCAGATTTCCAAGTAATTGCAATACATTTCTTAGCCACTGCTAAGGATATTTTAACAAATTAAATTTGGAATTGACTTAGTTTATTGGTTATTTCAATGAAGTTGCCTAAAGGGTAAAGCTCCAGGTCGTCCGTGAAGGCCACCTCTGTAATTCTTGTTAATATTTCAATAATATCCTGCCTGAAAGGTCTCACACACGATCACGTAGCATGTAAAAACATTCCTATTTCTGTCCCACATCTAAAACACATTTCTGATATTTCAGATTTTGATTTATGCAACTTTTGTGCTGTGAGGTATAATTCATGTAGGAAATATTTCACTAATGTGTATCTTGCATTTATAATTGATGACATGCTATTCAAATACCAATCAGACTAACATCTTTCCATTATTGCAACACCTAGATCCAACTCCCATCTTTTTTTATTTCTGCCAACCTGGTTTTGCATTTTCATTCTGAGAGCATAATACATCTTAGTATTGAATTTAGATGTGTTCCCCAGCAAAATCATTTGTTCCATTTCACTCATTTCAAGTGGGGTCAAATTTGGCCCCCATCTTTCTCTTTGGAATGATCTTAGCTGAGGAAAATAAAAGAAAGTCCCATTAGCTACTCTGTTTATTTCTGAATTATTCAAAAGACATGCTCCACATAAGTCATCAATATATCTTATTCCATGAATTCAATATTTTGTTACCCAGATTCATCGACAGCAACACATTTTTACGTAATGGTCCTCTTAAAGATGTACCTGCTTTTTTTTCCCATTACACATTTATTTCTTGCCATATTCTAATCACGTATTAAGATAGGGTTATCCCTATTTGTTGTTATTAACTTGACATTGCACTTGTAAATAAAGCCCTTTGCTGTCTTCTCTTTTATTGAATATAATCCCATTCAGATCGAAGGGGAGGGGACTGTCTTCTTCAAAGAAGAATGATAAAAATCTTGCTTGTGCCGATAAATAATACTTAAAGTTTGGAAGCCTTAATCCTCTCAGTTTATAATCCCATGTTAGCTTATCCAATGAAATTCTCAGCACTTTGTTATTTGATAGGAATTGCCTTATGTAATTATTTAATAATTTAAATTAATTTTTAGGTAGTGCAATAGGCAACAATTGAAAAAGATACTGCAATCTTGGCATCACTTTCATTTTAATATAATTTACTCTTCCCACAAAAGTAATTGGCTGGTTTTTCCAATTATGTAAATCTTTCTCTTTTTTTAAGAGGAGTGGAATTAAATTTATACCTGTAAATTATCTGTCATTATTCTGAAATATTTAATTGTATGTCTTCCATTTAAATCTACTATCTTTTTGATACCTTTCATAATCAAAATTCTTCAATGGCATTATCTCAATCTTGTCCATATTTATTTTATAACCTGATACTCTTCCATATTTTTCTAATATTGTTAGTAATTTTTTCAAGGATTCAGCTGGGTCAGACATATATAATAGCACATTATCAGCAAATAAGCTAATTTTATGTTCTTCCTGTCCACCTTTTTTTGAATATTTTATTTGTTTTTTTTCTAAACTTATACATAGTGACATTTTAAATATACAGTATATTAAACTTTATCTCACAAATGCAACAAAAACAAGACAGTTCCTCCCTCCCATACATACAGATTTGTTCACCGTCAGTATATAGAGTACAGTTGTGAATCTATGTTTTTATATAATATTTACTTTTATACCCTTGTTCCTTTTATTACTGTATCTGGGCCCCTATGTGGTCCAGGTATGGCTGTTAGACCTTTCCAAAAGTTTCATATTTATTCTTTAAGTTGTATGTGATTTTTTTTTTAATCATAGGTATATCCAGCTGTTCATTTCCGTAGTCCATCATGCTATAAGTAGAGGGGAGTCGGACTTCCAAATGATCGTGATACATTTTTTCCACTACTGCCACTGCTATTTTTATAAATGAGATTTGATATTTGGTCAATTTGCTGCTTATTTCCATGAAATTGCCTAATAGATATAGTTCTGGGTCGCCTGTGCTTCCTGTTCAACTTTGAAACCCTTAATATCTGGATCTCTCCTTATAATCTCTGCCAGTGGCTTGATAGCTTGGATAAAAAGCGCTGGGGACAGAGGACACCCCTGTCTATTTGATCTACTCAAGGGAAAAACCGCTGACATCTGATCATTGATCATTTTGGCTTGTGGTTTATGATAAAGAGTTCTTAAAACATTTATAAATTTTTTGCCTATACAAAATTTTCCCCATATTTTAATAGGAAAGACCATTCTAATTGGTTAAATGCTTTTTCTGCATCTAGGGAGATAGTTATACCTGGATTCAACCTTGATTTTTGCCTTATGTATAATATTAAATAGTCTACCCAGACTATTTGAAGAGTGTCTTCCTTTAACAAATCCCACCTGGTCTGTATGTATTAATTTTGATAGATATTGTCCAAATCTATTAGCTGGTGCCTTTGCTAATGCTGAGTTTTATAATCAGCATTCAGAAGTGTTATGAAGAAGTTTTTAATGGGTCTCTACATTTCTTTGGTTGCACTGTAATTATAGCAGTTGAGAAAGATTCTGGGAGGGTCTGGGTCTCCACCGCCCAGTCCAATATGTTTATCATAAGAGGCATCAATAAATCTTTAAATTGTCTCTAGAGAACTCGGGAGGAAACCAATCTTCCCCCAGAGATTTGTTCGCTTGTAAAGTACCCAAAGCTTTCTCAATTTTTTCTCTTGTGAAAGGGCATCAAAATCAACTCATTTTCTCTTAATTTTGGAAGTGGAACATTTGTTAAAAAAGCTTCCATCTCATTTTCAGGTCCTAATAGTTCTGATTTATATAGTTTCATATAATATTTATCTAAAATATTATTTTTAAAATTATATGTTATAATATTGGCCTCTGTGTTTATTGCATTTTTCATTCAAGATGACTCCTCTGATTTTACCTGCCAAGATAAAACTTTATGCACCTGTTCTCCTAACTCATAATTTTTTTTGGTTGTTAATTTAGTTTTTTCCATTCTATACATTTGTAATGTATTATATTTTAGTTTTTTCTTCTCTAATAATCTATATTTTTCCTGTAACCCTGTTCTCTGATATTCTTTTACCAATTTTGTTCTTTCTCTAAACCATCCAACTCTGTAGCATATTCTCTCAATTTTTTGTATGAAATAATTTGTCCTCTTAGATCAGCTTTAAGTGCATCCCATAATAAAAATATCTCATCAGTAGAAGAAAGATTAGTTTCACAAAATAATTCTGTCTATATCTTTATGTAGTCAACAGTTGTATCATTGAGACACCATCTATGCACACTTTCTTGTTTTTTCATTATTGTAATAAAGTTAATAGCAAATGATCTCATTAGTCTTGCCAAATATTGTTTTTACCAATTTACTTTTCAACTGGGCAGACATTAAAAACAAATCAATTCTTATTTGTGAGTCATGTACCCTTGAGGAGAACGAATAGTCTCTTTTTACAGGGTTAAGTTGCTTCCGTATATCAATCATATTTAAATCCTTCATAAATGATAGTGTTGTTTTTGCAGCTTTTGCCATTGTTACTGTTCTGGCTGACTTATCCAATATTGGATCTAGACAGAAATTGAAATCTCCATCCAGTATATTTTGTCTTCCCTCTGCTGTTTTCAAAAAGATAACATTCAGAAAGGCTTCATCATCATAATTTGGGGCATAAATATTCATAGAAGTCCATTATTCTGCATAAATTTTACCATGTGCCATTACAAATCTTCTAGCTTGGGCAATGTTTCTTCTATTATTGTTGGTATATTTTTATTAATTAAAATCATTACTCCTCTTGCTTTTGAGTCAAATGAAGACAATATTACTTGTCTCACCCATCCTTTAATTTAGCATGTTCCAATTTGATAAGGTGTGTTTCTTGTAGAAAGATTATATCTGTCTTTTTTTTTGGTGTGCGAAGACCCGCTTCCTTTACACCAGCCTGTTTATCCCATTAACATGAAGATTAATAAATTTTAACATTCGATCCATATTGATTTTTAAACAAATATTGTTTAACAATAAAACCTTTTTGATTGTTTAAATAATATCTTTCCCCTTTAAAAAACACAGAATGTCTCTGCCCTGACGGTGACGTAAACAGGAAACCACGAAAGCTTGAGGAATCCTTCAAGGAAGAAGAATCCCTCCCTTTAGCGCCATCTTTCATAGATACTCCTCTCCATGTTGCCTATACCTGCTATACACCTCTCTCTTTTTCCATACCAGATCCCCAATATCCCTCAAAAGCCAAAGTTCTCTATGCTTGCTAACCTGCCTTTAATCCTGACAGGAACATACAAACTCTGCACTCTCAAAATTTCACCTTACCTCCATTTACCTCACACGTCCTTGCCAGAAAACAACTTATCGCAATCTCTGCATTATCGATCTTTTCTCATTTCCTTAAATTTAGCCTTACTCCAATTTAGAATCTTAAACCGAGGCAAAGACCTATCCTTCTCCATAATTAATGAAATTAATGGCATTATGATCATTGGACCCAAAATGTTCCTCTACACATACCTCTGTCATCTGTCCTGCCTCATCCCCTAATAGGAGATCCAGTATTGCATCCTGTCTCATTAGTACCTCCATATATTGGTTTAGAAAACTTTCTTGAACATCTAAAGCCAACGCCTTGCAGATTGTACCTCGCATCTGCGTACGAGAAGTAATTTACAATTACCAATTGACCCTCACACGTTTGGACATTCCCACAGACCCTCACACTTTTAAAACTCTTGAATGTGGGAAGAAATTTGTGCAGTTTCAAAAAGCATGTGCAAAATCCACAAATTGAGCCTAAGTTGCTAGAGCTGTGGTGCAGTAACTCTAAACTGGTGGATAATACAGAAAGCATGCTCTCTGCTTTTCTAGCCATTTTAATTACCTATCTTGTTGTCCTTCAAGGGTCCCTCTTCTCCACCTTACTCAATGACCTCTCCAAATGCACTATGTACACTTTGTACATTTTGTATTTGTCATTTTCTGCCCACGTCATCAGATGATTCACATCTTCCTGTGTAGATTTTGACCTTGCTGACAATCACACATCTGATTTTCGTATCATTTGAAACCCTCTTTATCACACCTCCAAGAATACTAAATCATCTACTGCCAGTAGCCTTCCAGTCACAAAAACACCCACTAAACATTTTGCTTCCTGCCACTTGAGCCAATTTTGGATCCAATGTTATTCTTCAACCAATTCCAATATAAATTGGAGAAGGAAAAAAGTTGCTTTCAATTTCTGTTCTTGCTGTACTGTTTATGTCAAGTTAAACAAACCTTTACTGCAGTGGGAAAGGCTCAAAAAACTTGTGTCAAATCATTATCTTGATTTTTGAAACCAAGATGCATCAAAATTGACTCTTGCCCCTGATCATAGGGTTTAACAGAATCTGAGGTAGCAGGATGGCAAAGTTCAGCTTTGGACATGTCTATTTTCTTAACATACAGGAAAGAATTCTGCAGTCGTTTGAGGAGGTTTTCATAACTGTAACTGATCTTTGGTTCTCCAAACAGTGGTTTCCAAAGCTTGTATGCAGCACTTTTTGGGGAAATTTTAAGGTTCAATAATCTATTGATGGAATTGTGGAAAGGTTGTGGATGATACAAAGATAGGTGAACTCTGGTCAGTGTTGAGGAAGTAGGGAGTGTGCAGAGGGATTTGGACAGGTAGGGAGAACGGGCAAAGAAGTGGTAGATGGAATACAGCAGAGGGAAGTGTAAGGTCATGTACTTTGATGGTTAGAGTCTGAAAGTGGATGACACTGAATTGAGTGGTGGAAGGATGTGGAGACTCTTCAGAGAGATATAATAAAAGCCCTAAATTCCAGACTGCTGGATAAAATCTGGATTTTCAGATTCTTGGGCAGTCCTTTTAAAATTTAAGGAGAATAAAGAGATGAACAGGTAAATTTTGATAGTTTATTAACAAAACATTTTCTCATATATAAAATACAAAGTACAAAAATAAATTATTTATGAATTTCTGCGACTTCTGTGCATCTGTGGTGCTTACACATACTTTCACTCACACAAAAGCCCGCTAAATTTAAAAAGTCTGAGATGTCTGGATTCTGGATTTCTGGCATCTGGATTTTTGGACTTTTATTGTACAAGGAGGTGAAATGAGAGGGCCAGGTTGTGAAGATGGTGTATATTGTTGGTAAATTTGAGGTTATCCACTTTAGTGGGGGGGGGGGAAATAGATCAGATGATTTAAATAGTGAAAGATTCCAGCATGTTGTTGCACAGTGGGACTCGGGAGTTCTTGTGTAGCAAAAGGTTGGTTTGCAGGTGCAGTGGGTAATCAAAAAGGGAAATGGAATGTTGTCCTTCTTTGCTTGATGCATTGAATTTAAGAGCATGGAGGTTCTGCTGCAACTGTACAAATTACTGGTGAGGCTGTAGCTGGAGAATTCCATGCAGCTCTCTCCTGACTTGAGAAAGAATTTACAGGCAGAGCAAAGAAGATTCACAAAATTGAGTGGATTAAACTATAAGGAGAGATTATGTTGTCTGGGATTGTAGGCTCAAGTGTTAGGTGAGTGAACTTAGGGTGGAGATGAGGAACTTTTTTCAAGAAAATTGTGAATCTGTGGAATTGTATACTTAAGACAGTTTTTTTGCATGGTAATGCATTTAAAGATTATAGGGAAAAGGAAGGTAGGTGGAGCTGATTGAATAGTGGAACCAAATTGGACCAAATGGTTAACCCCTGTTCCTCTTTCTTGTGTTTAAAGACCATATAGCCAATGCCCCCTGCTCTACCCTCATCAGTTCTCTTGGTGACCTCATTTAAAGAAAAACTCTTCAAATTTGTGAGACAAATGAGCAATACAGTTAGTGTAGTGATTAGTGCAATGTAGTTTCTGAGTTCTCTCTGTGTCTGCGTGGGTTTCCTACCACCATTCAAAAAGTACCAGGAGCGAAAGTCAATTGGGTGGCACGGGCTCATGGGCTGAAAGGGCCTGTTACTGTGCTGTATATTTAAACTAAAATATGATTTTCCACGTGTTGAGTATCCTAAATTAGTCCATGCCTTTCTAAATGCATGTGAATCTAGTCTCAGAATCTTCTCCTATAACTACCCAGAGTTGACATTAAGCTCCCTGGCTGCCGTACATTTCTTAAATAAAGGAACTGAATCTTCCAGTCTTCATGCTTGTGGCTCATGATGATACAAATGTTGCTGCCAGGATACCCAAAATTAGTTCCCTAGTTCTGGGATACACTTGGTCTGGCTCAGATAGTTAGTCTTTCTGCATTTTGAGACATTCATGTCCTCGTCTTCCATCTGGACTCTTCCCTGAGTTCCTTAGCATCTATGTCTTTCTCTACAGTAAATACAGACGAGAAATGTTCATTTTAGACTTTGCACATGTCCTGTGACTCCTCATTACAAATAACTACATTGATCCTGAAAGGACTTATTTTCTCCAATGCCACCCCTTTCCTCTTGATATACTTGTGGAAGCTCTTAACTTTTGCAGATAAAATAAGAAAGAATCCTATTTCCTACCCTTTTTTTTTGCCCTCTCGGTTTTTCTATCAGAGATTCACTTGATTTCACCTGCCTGTACCTGCCTTCTATTTCTTGACTAGAGCCTCAATGTCTCGTCATCCAGAGCTACTTGCTCCTGTCAGCTTTTCCCTTTACTCACAGGAACATGCTGTCATGGAGCTCTCACTATTTCAGTTTCAAAATCATTGTCCCATGTATTCACCATGTCAGTTGACTTGCAAAAGCAACAGCGTTATAAGTATTGAACATTATTATCTGCTTAACAGTTTTGTCTCAGTATTCCAGTGGTTGTGCATATGAATTCCAGCTTGCGAATTACGCTACAAGGTGCATGCCCCCTATCTTGGAATTATATTTTTGTTGCTTCATTGTTTGTTAAAATTTAGATTAACCTAACAGCGTTATAGGAGCATCTTCATAAGATGTTGATTTTCACAACTTTCTCAGGGATAGCAACCTGACATTGGTCTTGCTATTATCCTGTTTATGAATAGGAAAGTAGATTTGTGCACTTGGTTTTAATTTTGCTCTCTTCCCATGTCCTTATTTGCTTTTTTTTTAGAGGAGAATATTCAGAAGTCCAGTTCTGATGATCTTCCAATACAGTTCACAGAGGTTTTTATCAAGCACCAGGAAAATCTAACATTGCTGTTCACATTTTTGGAGGTGAGTTTTTGGCTCCCTTCATGTGCAGTTATAAAACTAAATGAAGCTAAAAATTTCATAAGTTTGCAATATTGTCTTGCTGAAATAAGTAAGATCAACATTTTCCCTTCATGAAGTTGGTACTGCTGGTGTAAGATATTTTAATGAACTGCTCTATTTGTGTAAATATATCAAATTATAAGCTTCATATTTTTATGGTGTAGCAGAGAAGAGAACAATGAGAGTGTAATCCTGCTGAATGTGATGTATGTGATCATTGGCTGACCTTAAAATAAGAAATAAAAGAAAATAGTCTGGATGATCCATTAAATATGGAGACTGATGGGGTGGAAGATGAGAGCAAGAGGAACCCTATCGATTGTTCCAGCAGTTTGGGTGAAAGCATGTTTGGAAAATAAAGCATGTACCATGTATTTTGGAGTACGTCGACCCTCATTTGTCAGCCTAATTTTAAGGGTTCTCTGGTATATCTGGCGTAGAAGTCGACCCCCATTTTTCAGGCTGTCCAGGGCTCCCAGAAACAACTCAGTTTTTTAAAAACACCCCAATTGCAAATAACAAAGCAAGTAAGTAAAAAAAATAAATAAATTTCAGCCTATCAGACAGCAACAGCACGGAGCTGGTGTGGTGACATTGTGCTTCAGGCCGGAGCAGAAACCTCAGGCTACCAGACAGGAATGGCAACAGTGAACTCCGGGACCCAGATAGGAGTGGTTATTGCGGCGCCCAGTGGTGGGGAGGTACTTTCAGCATCGACTTGTAAGCCAAATTGACGCCAATTTGGTTTTTTTTCAGTGAATTTAAGGTCTCAAAATTATCTCTGGCATACAAGTCGACCCCCTCCCTTTTTTTTGAGTATTTTTTCAGGGTTTCATAACTTGACTGATGCGCTGAAATATACAGTAGTTGAAAGCTGTAGGAGAGGTCAAGAGAAAAAGGAGGACAAATATGGAAGCCAAGGCTTTTGACAAAGCCCTGTATGGTAGGCTGGCCCAGAAAAGTTAGGGGACTTGAGATCACAGGTATTTTGGCAAGCTGGTTGGAAATTGACTTGATGATTGGAGGCAGAAAGTAAGGTTGAAAAATATAAAAGAAAATTAAGTTATTCTTGCTGTTAACCTTAAAGTGCATATTTGATTTTTCCCTCACCAATTCATTGCCTGCTATCTTCTAGGAGGTTGTGCTACAACTGAACAGGGGGCTGTAGTTCTGGGTTCCTGACTTGAGAAGGAATAAATGCTGGCTTTAAGGGTAGTGTAGGGAGGTGCACCAGGTTGATTCTTGAGATGATGGGGTTAGCTAATGAGGCCTGAGACAATACTCACTGGAGTTTCAAAGGATGAGGGGCAATCTTAGAGTCATGACATTATGTAAGAAATGGATAAGATGTAAGCAAAGAGGTTGTTTTTACTGGCATGTGAGATGAGAACCGGGGAACAAAGCCTCAAGATTCAGGGAGTACATTTATGACCCATATAAAGGGGAACCGCTTCTCCCAGAAAATAGGTGCTGTCTCATTTGGGATATTATTTTGAATAATAGAAGAATTCCAGGTTGTGTGAACAGACTGATAAGTGAAGCTGAGTTCACAGGCATATCTCAGCAGTGATCTTTTGAATTGTGAAGCAGACTCGACAGGCCAGATGACCTTCTCCTGCTCCAAATTCTAATGTGTTCTATTTTCCCTTTACCTCCCTTGCTTTCCACTTCCCTCCACCCTAACCCTGGAGTTCCTCCCAAACATCACAATATGATGATTGCCTCTGACATTTGATCAGCAAACCACTGGAGCACCTTGCTCAGTTTAGTTCCTTGACACTTTACTTTGCTGAATCTACTTAATCATTGACAATATGATATTGGTGCATTTTGTCACGTGAAACCCACCCTTTCATTTCAGGAGTTTGATTTTCATGTGCGCTGGCCTGCTGTGAAACTTCTAACTGCACTTTTAAAAAATGCTGGGCCACAAGTTCAACAGATTATTCTTGCCAGTCCAATGGGTAAGAAAGTGATTTTTTTTTCAATTATGCATAAGATTTAAAAAAAATGATAAAAAGTGCAACAAGTTTCAAACCAAGCTAATGTTAAACTTGGACAAAGCAAAGTGCTTTTAACTTTCTAATCCATATCAGGTTCATAATTGATCTCTCAGATTTGAAATTAAGTTTTGGATATATTCAAAGCAAAAATAATGCTGGAGGCTAGAAGCAATGACAAGAAGTGCAAGTGAAAAAAAAATTCAGAAAACCAGGGAGTATCTATGGGGAGAGAGAGAGAGAGAGAGAGAGAGAGAAAAGACAAGCTTGGCAGTCAATACTCATTTATTAGAACAGGAAATATGAGAAAGCAAGTGTGTTTAAAATTGCTGGTGGGCTATGTGGAGAGAGTAAAGGAAACGAGAGTTTGCCTCTATAAAGATATAGAGGCAGAGATAGGGTACATGATCATTTTGTTCCCCTCTGGAAGGAGTGCCATAAACAATAGAGAATAAGTTAGAGGAAGGAGTTTTAAAGGGGATCTGAGCAGAAGGTTTTTGACACAGAATGGATGGTATTTGGAATTCACTGCTGGAAGAGGAGGTAATGGAATTACAGTTGTAAATTTCAAGGAACATTAGACTTAACAAGACAATGTAAAGAATGATATAATCTTAATGTGGCCATATCAAATTAGAATTGGTATAACTGAGAAATACAAGGGATATGGGGTATTTGGATTTTAGAAGGCCTTTGGAGTCTTACATAAGGTTAATGAGCAAAAATGAAAACACATAGGATTGAAAATTTATAGACTGAAAACTGCAAATATGGAAATTTGGAAGTCTTGATAATCAGGAAGTTTGAACTTTCGAACACATTGCTGCTGTGGATATTTGCTGATTTTAAAATGTTTAATTGAATGTTAATCATACAGCTGTGTCCAAGATGATGGATTTGCTTGCAGACACCAGGGAAGTGATTCGCAATGATGTAAGTGTATTCTTCTCAAAGCTGGTAAAGAATTAACTTTACTAATGCAACCCACTGAAATATGTTTTAGAATAACTACCTGCACGCTTAAATAGTGTTTAGTACAACACTGTTACAGAGCCAGTGACCCAGCTTCGAATCTGGCGCTGTCTGTAAGGAGTTTGTATTTCTCCATGTCTGCGAGAGTTTCCTCCGGGAGCTTTGGTTCCGCCCTTCAAAACGTATGAGGGTGGTAGGTCAATTGAAGTATTTGGGGCAGCACGGGCTCATGGACTGGAAGTGCCTGTTACTGTGCTGTATGTCTAAAAACAAAAAAAATTCTATGAAGGTGATAGACTTGTATTAAATGTTATTTGGGATGTTGGAGGGTGATTGAGACAACACAGAAAGCAAGCTTGGTCAGTTATGTTTCTACCCATAGATTCCAGTGGAATCTTGGTTAGTACCAGTTGGCTGAGAAGGGGGTGGAGTTTATGAATGGAGAAGTGAATTGTGGAGTTGTACTGGGTGCTGATGAGGCCAATCTGGAATGCTGCATGCAGTTCTGGTCCTCGTACCTATAGTGGCATTCCAAAGGAAAGTCATCAACCTAATTACTGGTTGCCCGATAATGAGAGACTGGACTGTTGAGTTGGTGTTCCTTGGGAGTTTAGATGAATTAGTGACCTTATTCAAACTTATAATAAACTAAGGTGAAGTGATGAAGTCAGGGTTGACAGGATAGGTGCTGAGATGTTTCCATTAGTCATGAAAACTGATGTGTGTCAAAACTACTTTTCTCTGTCAGGGTAGAGAAGCTTTGGAATTCTCTGCCCTGATGAAAGAGGCCAGATTATTAGATATATTGAAGGTAGAGATAGATAATTATTTGTAAGTTGTTAAGAGTTATGGGTTTAGGGAATTGGGAGAGAATGGAAGCTGCTATTGGCATGGATCAGCCCTGAACACAAAATGTGAGTGGGAGGGCGGGATTCTATTATTGTGGTGTGATAAATCAGAAAATGTAATATTACACAAAATTTCCTTTAGTCTGCCATGAGGAAGACAAAGAGACACCATTAATATTGCCCAGCATCCTTTACAGGAAGAGAAAGAGAAGCAAAAGAGAGTCTCTTCAAATAAGCCTTCAATCTTTGCAGCTACACAGATTGGCAATCTATCTATTGTCAATGTGAACTCTAGATCCAAACCTTTGATGCCATCTGGAATCCTTCAGTTCTCACACTTCTTGAATCCTGGTTCCAATACCTAGTTCCCATGAATCAGTCTCCAGCAGCCCACAGCCTTCATGGGCCCTTCGACCACAAGTCGCCTGCAGCCTCTGTGGGTCTGTCAGTTGGTCAGCCCCTTGCTGGTCCACTGCCAAAGTCACCTTCTCTGTCTGGTCATCTCCTATGCTTCTTCTCAGTGGGGGTGTTTCTCTAAGTTTCTGTGGTCTGGTGCTCCCCCAGAGTTTGCGACTCCTTGAGGCTGCTGCCAGCACAGGTGCTGCTATCTTGGGCACAGACCCCTGTGTTTGTATGATTTTAATTAAAAACCGGCTCCTTTAACAGGCCGTTTAAAGCCTGTGTGGAGCGGTTGGCTTTAGGACCAGGCAATTTGACTCTGCGGAGGAGCACTGTGTCTCTGCTTCCTGCACTCCTAGGTCCCTGGTATTAGAGGTAGTGCTGTCATTACAATAGCTATTACAGCATTGCCTTTCTTTTTATTGAGGGACAGATTGACTGCATCCTGCTTTTTTTTTGTTGTCTTGTTTATCTCTGTCCTGAGGGAACAGTATTTATCAGATATTGCTGAAATAGTTTGTAATTAGACTTTGAATCTCATGGTGAAACAATAGTATTTTTGGCCACACTTTGGGTTGCACAGTAACAGGAAGTCAAATTGAGGGTCTTTGAACTAATTCCATATATTTCTTAAACTTGAAGTAAATTGTAGATTTTGACAATACCATCATATTTCAGGCTTTTATTTTCAAAATAATTGTCCATTTTTGTATCAGTTAGTTCAGTTCTATTTGTATGTCTCTTCGACTTGGCAAACTGTTTGCTTTCTAACCACTTGGCAGGTATTGCATGCTTTTCAGACTGGTTGCTACCTTACTTTGGTTACATGTGATTTGGAATAATCAGTGGCATGAAGCACAAACTTTATAAAGTTCCGTATTCATAATTCGTGCATTTTTAAACGCATTGCTTCCTGGAGAGTTGTTTCTTTGCTCTTTTATTGTCGCTCTAACCCTTGTGCCTAACAGATGTGGCTCAGAAATATTTCCATTGATTTTTGTTTCTTCTTTGCAAACTAATCAGTGTCCCTGTGTGGAAAAAGAAGCCTATGACTTGAGATATTATTACTGAATTGTGTTTCAAATTTGTTCAAAAATAGTAAAAAAACTATATCAATCAATATTGCTACATTCTGACCTGACCTTTTCCCCTCCACAAAGCAAGTATTGTTACTTGTGTTGTGCACAACTGATGCTGCTGATATAACTGGGAGGAAGATAATAGAAGAATCCAACAAGTTGATGCTTATCTTTCTCTTTTTAGGGGCTTTTGCTATTGCAACAAATTACAAAAGGGAATGCAGCCATTCAGAAGATTGTTGCATTTGATAATGCCTTTGAACGACTGCTGGATATCATCACTGAAGAAGGAATGAGCGATGGAGGTATTTTTTAAACAGACTCAGTCAGTCAATAAGCACTGTTTTTGTTTGAAACCTTTTTTGTTTCTTTGTTGCATCGTTATATATTATAGGGACTCAGTTGGCCTGTGATTTTTACATTTAAGAAAAAAGATTGATGTCATCTTCATAGTTTCATGTTCAGTTTGACATCCAGTTGGAACTAGAGCTGCAAGTTCAAGATCATCATTCTTCTTTGGCTTGGCTTCGGACGAAGGTTTATGGAGGGGTAAAGTCCACGTCAGCTGCAGGCTCGTTTGTGGCTGACAAGTCCGATGCGGGACAGGCAGACACGGTTGCAGCGGTTGCAAGGGAAAATTGGTTGGTTGGGGTTGGGTGTTGGGTTTTTTCTCCTTTGTCTTTTGACATAATAATCTGACTGTAAATATCATTAGATGCAACAACATTTATCTGGGCCACTGTGTACACATACACACAATGCAAAGCACATAATACTTGCATGTATACATAAAGATAAAATATAAAATAAATTTATATATATTTTGTGATAATTTACTCCTTCATCAATGACGCAGCCTCCAGGAAGAAGCTATTGCCCAGCCTGACAGTCCTGATTTTGATTCTTCTGTCACTCCTTCCTGATAGTTGTAGGTCAAAGATACTGTGTGATGGATGCTAAGGTTCCTTAATCATTCTTTGAGCTCTTTTTAAGAAACGGTCCCATGGTGAATGTCGTCGATAAGAGAAAAGGGACACCCCAGTGATCTTGGCTGTTTTAATGATCCTCTGCATTAATTTCCGATCGGTTGCTTTGCAGTTACTGTATCACAGAATGATGCAGCCAGAAAGTACGGTCTCTATTATGCTCCTGTAACATGTTAAGATAGCGACTGGTTGCCTTGCCCTTCTTGGCCTGCTTAAGAAGTGTAGGTGCTTGACTGACTAATGAGTTGTTGTGGGTCCAAGATTGGTTATCTCTTGTATACACTCAAAGAACTCAAAGAATTTTGTGCTCCTTCCCCCCCAACCCCCCCCCCCCCCGCCATAATGGAGCCATTGATGTGTATTGGTCAATATTTTTTATAGAATTGCTACGACACATTTAATGTCAGATCACTTGATAAACAAGCAAATAACCAAGCATGCAGACAAGTTTTTTTAAAAATGGTGCCCACTAAGTGAGAGCTTTAGCTAATCTTTCACAAATTATCTGAACAGTGGTGTTGCAAAACATCAGAAGTAGATGTAGAAATGTTTGTGAAGACCTTTTTTTTCAGGCAAATAATGCTAAAGAGCCTTTTTCAATTCTGAGATTTTAGTTGTATACAGTAGAACCCCATTATAACACAATGGTTTGGGTGCAAAAAATTGAATCGCGAAAAATTGGGGTTACGCTAAATCGGAGTTTCATAAATCATTCTAGTTAAAGTTGAAATTAAAACAAATTAATTTTTAGTAAAACAACTGTCCCTGCTCCCTGCAGCAGCCCAACGCCCAAGTGTTATATCTGGATTTGCGTTAAATTGAGTCGCGTTATAACGGGGTTCCACTGTACATTGTACATGTACATTTAGTCTTGCTGCAGCTGAGCAAGCACCTGTACTTTGTAGTTGTTTTTCTTTCTTATTTTAAATATATTTAAATGAAATAAAAGGAGACAATAAATATGAAAAAATGATATTCACAGTTATGCTAGTGCAGACAGTCCTTTACTGGTGTCAGAGCAGTTCCTGATTAATATAACAAGGGCCTGATAGCTGTTGGAAAGAGACAGTTCTTGAATATAGAGGTGCTGGTTTTCAGACTTCTGTGTCTTATGTCCAAAGGTAGTCGTGAGAAGAAATTGTGACTGGGTTGATGGGAGTCCTTTAAGGATGTCTGATGGAGGTCAGAGCCTATGATGGAACTGTCTGTTTGATACATCAGAGCAATTTGATCTTTTGCACCAAAGAAAATGCAAGTAAATGAGGAATTGGTGATGATTTCCTAATTCCTGTTCAAAGCAAAAGTCGAGCATAACCTAGAATTTATTACTGAGTTGAGACGAATCAGGCTTTTAAAGAATAGTTCTTGTGACTTTTTGAAGTGACAGAATAGTTGGGTAATTGTATTTTCAGTGACTTGCTTCAGACAATGTAAAATGAGGCAGATTGCTATGGAGTAGAAAGAGTTGGTAATAAACTTGAAGGAAGCATGGACTGCATATGTTTGGGCTACGTGAAGGTTTTTCTTACCATTCACCACAGTGATTGGAACTTGGAATTTATTTGTTTTGGCATGTGTACTGAAGTACATAATAAGCAATTTATTTGGCATGCTATCATGCCAATCCAACTTGTAGCACGTAGTACAATAATAACAAATAACAACCTTGTAGGGAGAGTGTTACAGTATTCAATCAGCATAAAGTATCAAGAAAAATAGTTATAAAGGACAGTATAAGCCAATGAACATTTACCAGTCTCAGGTCCATTCAAGACTAAAAAACAAACAGGGTTTTAGTTCATTTGGGTGTAATTGGGAAGGACAGGCTCGTAGGCTGAAAGAGCTTGTTACCATGTCTAAATTTGTTTTAAAAATGACGGCAGAAAATTTAAATTTGGAGATTTGAGTTCTCGGGCATGTACATCTTCTGCTTGACAGAATTGTTGATGCAATTGTGAAAGATTGATGCTGTAAAGGATGTAGAGAGTGGAAATATGCAAGGCTACAGGTCCAGTAAAATTCAGATAATAGTTGAAATGATACATTGTCATTTCAGGTTAGAGGCAGCAAATATTTTGAAGGAGGTGGAGTTGTAAGTTGTTGTAGTAATATCTAGGTTATGAAAGACAACAAGGATTCATTAAAAATGAAAGGAGACTAACCGAGTCATTAACTTTGCAATGCAGTTTTCAAATACTAAAGCATGAATTCCAGATTGGTCTTGCACAAAGGGTTTCTTTTGTGATGAGAATGAAATTTGCATCATATTATAGAATGGGCAAAGTCAATGCGTGAGGTGGAATGACCTAGCAAGCGTCATGAAGATGGAAAGTATGAGGATTGTATAAATTGCAAAAGTTTTTTACTGCATCTTTTCATTATTTTAACAAGGGTTTGTAAAACACTCCCTGTAATTTTATTAATTTCCAAAATGCATACTTTTGCATTATTCTTGCTAGCGGTATCCACTCTCCGTTGGATATGAACATTTTGAACATTAAACTCTGCTAATTAAAATCACTTGTAGAAATGGTGCACATCAAAAATCTTTGGTTTTTGCCAAAAATATTTGTATAACGATAATTGTAGAGCTGCTGCAAGCAACTTAGTGATTTATTTTGTAACACCAAGCACCCATTCAAGTTCAGCGTCAAACATAAAAGGAAATCTGTAACTCAATTGTCTCATTCCCATAAATGTGAAGAGTATAAATGCTCGGACATTTTATACTTAATGATAAGGTTAATCGTTTTCCATGTATTGTGGTTTAAGGTATTGTGGTTGAAGATTGTCTTTTGCTGCTCCTTAACTTAATGAAGAACAACAGTTCAAATCAGAACTTTTTCAAAGAGAGTTCATACATCCAGCGGATGAAACCTTGGTTTGAAGTTGCTGAAGAGAATTCCAGTTGGTCTGCACAGAAGGTGACAAATCTTCATTTGATGCTGCAGGTATGATTTATTGGAAGTGATAATTGGAACAATTCCATACAGCAGAAATTACCATCCTCTAGTATTCGTGTTCACCTCTGGGCCAAGCAGCTACTTTTTGATGATAGTCACTCTTTCTTCTTTGGGGAAATGTAACTCTTTTAGTATTCAACAAGGTGTCTGAAATATTAATGCCACACGTAAAGTATTTTCATAACTGAAGCATAAATATTGACCAAAAGACTAGTGTAAATTTAGCAAAACTTGAAAAGGCTTTTTATACAAATTTCAGTTTAACCTCAGGACACTAAATCACCAAACGATGACCCTTTGGTGAGATTATTTCATAATGATTTGGCACACGCTTAGTGATGCCTGAAACTGTTGCATCTATTTACAATGTAATTTGGAGGACAATGTTTCTCCACTAGTAGTTGGAAATTTTATCCATCTACCGATAATATTTTTCAGAATTTCTGACCCTATTCCACTGAAACAAATGAGTTGATACAGAAGCCCTGGAACACATTTTTCAAGATATATTTATGGAAATCTTGGAAATGTTGAATATTTAATCTGATAAATTCAGTGGTACATTATTGAATTTGGTCATTCTTATGTCACTTTTCTAATTATCTGGACTTTGGCAATAATCCATTTTTCTGCAATTCCAAAGTCTGAATTGATATGACCATTAACTTATTACTATTCATCCCAATTTCTCATGGGATTTTGTGTAATTTATTGTGCTGTGTGGCACAGTCCCTAGTGTAGCTCCATAGATTATCAGAGTACTTTTTTTTAGTGAATTATCACTGGGGATAAACTGTAATTCCATGTTAATTTTCCCCCCCACTGACTTTCAAATTTCAACCTAAATCAAGTTGTCCTTTAATTTTTCCAACATGTACACAGTAAAACTTTTTAACTGGTGTGATTTTTATGCATTTGTAAATCAAAAAGTATTGGAAACTTTGGCTTTCCAAAAATAAATTTCTTTGAAGCAATGCTTTTTTTAAAAAAAATCTTGCTGATAGTTAAACAGAGCCAACTTTGCAATTATTGCTGATTTTTTTAAATGGTTCTGATAATTCTGTTTATAATTTGATCTGATTTTTATAAACTTAATGGGAAGAGGCTTTTTGATCTGTTACGTACCCAGAAGACCCCAAAACCCAGCAGCAATAGATATTCACCAAGACAAATAGTCACTTAAACAAAAGTTGCTTTTAATTATATTAAAGCATGAAAACCTGATCAAACTTTAATTTATCACTATTAACTTAACTAACCTAACTTAGTCCCCTTCTAACTCTAAGCCCATGTATATGCAAGTTCAGAAAAGTTCTTTGATTCACAGTCCAATTTCATTTCTCAATCCTCCAAGTTCTCTGGTTGCAGGCAATTATTATACTATGCACAGAATTTAACATTGATGAAGTTCACCAGGCTTTGGTGCTTAAAAGGCAAATGGTTACCACTCAGGAAGGTTCTTGACAGTTTTCAGAGAGAGATTTGTTATTCCTGGGCATAAGCTGATCCCTTTTAATCAGCCACGTCAGAGTCTTGCCAAATAAACTTTCCCCATTAGGGTTTTCAAGATGATAACCTCTTTCTTTCAGGTCACCACAGAGTTCATTTTTGTTTCTTTTTATTCCAAGTGAAACATTAGGGAGCCAGTCCTCTCCTCTTGCATGAACCACAAGGGCTTTGACCAGGCTGAACTAAGAACTTACAACCTGTCTTCCAAATGGGGGTTATCCACAAGCTTTCCAGCTTGTCCTGTTCCAGTCCCAGCTGCTACTGTTGACTTTAGCACTGCAGAACAGATCTGTCTCTCTCTCTGAGAGAAAAAAAACTGTTCAACTCTCTCTGCTTGCAAAAACCACACGACCCTCTTAGAGCAGCAAGCTGCACTCCCAGACAGCCTGCGGCACTAAACTACTCCTCCGATCTCTTTCATCTGTTGCTTTTCAAAACAACAATCCATTAGTGAAGTCTCTTGGGCACTCCACAAAGTTTTTGCAAAGGCCCTCAGGAGCCACCTTGTCTGTCTGGCTTGAGCAGAGCTCCAGTATTTTAAATGAGATCTGTTTTGAAGTGTTTGTATGTGACCTACACTAAAAAACCTGCCGCAATTTATCTCCCCAAAACATATCTATATACAATACAAACGCAATATAATCTGTCACAGATTAAGTACTCTAATTGTCATTGATGGATGGTCCAAGAACACTTTTTGATTTGTCTTGTATTTGTCCTCAATATAGCATCAATTTTTCTAGCCATTTTTCCTTTGTGATTTGCTCTGCTTTACTTGTTGCTGCAATTAAGCTGGGCAACAATTTTTTTCAAAAGGTTTGCTTCTTGAGAGAAAAAAATTGTGGATTATGATAGACAACTTAAAACTGAACAAAGATAATTTCAGATTTGATGTATCATGAAGAAAATTGGAAAAACATTAAATTAACTTGTATTGAATTTAGCATGTTTAATTGCATAATGACGCTGATACATTGCAGAAGTTCAATTGACCTAAAAATGTTTTGCTGCCGATTTTCATTAGTACTCAGCATTTGATGCCTCCCATCTCAGTGTCCAACAATATTCAGCCACCATTGGATTCCAGTTGCCCTGATCCACTTTTCCGTGGTTGCAATATCCTGGTGAAACCTTTCACCGTGTTTGTCACTGACTGCATCAAGATGAGCAGGGAAGAAGTCCAAGTGTCATTGCAGAAATGAATTATCAATATTTTTCACTTCATGGTTTTGTATGTTTGAAGTAGACTTAAAATATGACAGAGAATCATCAAAATGTGTTGTATCTTTAAAAAAAGGTACGTGATAGGAAAATGTGAAGGCAATTTTCATGATCAGCAGCCAAAAATCCATAAACTATTCCAAAAATGTTCAGAGGGCAAAATATTCATTGTCCAATGTTATCAACAAAATTGTTTTAGTATTATTAGAATATTACAAGCAGAATGTGCTTGTAATATGATATGCTGACCCCCAAGTATTGGTAATTTGAGCAGGCAGTTATTGAAACGCTGATATTGTTTTTTCCCTTTGGTACATGGCAATGTTTTATTAGATTAAAGAGAAACAAATATTTTCTTGTGTGGATTATAATCATTAAATGCCTCTAGCTTCTGATCACATTCTGATTAATTTCATTAGAAGTGATGCTTATTTCTGATGTTTCGTTCAGTTTTGTCGTCATTCTTTCCATGCAGTTATTGTTTAAAACTCTTTGTGATCTTGTGTCCTGGATGTTTGAAATAATATTAAAGAGAAACTAAATTTGAACCCTTGGAATTGCTTCAGGCCATTCAGATTTGCAGTTAATCATATCAGTTAACAAAGCATGCCATCTAATATCCTTCCTGGACTTCTTTCCTAGGAGCATTTGGAATATGCATCATAATTTTCAACATAGTCTACAGGGACCTAAAAGGAAAAGAACAGAACACCTAAAAGATGAAAAGCTTGAAGCAGTGAAGCTCCAGAGACTTTGGAGCAGTTGTACAGAAATCATTTAAGATATTATGGACAAACTGAGAATGATAAAAAGGGTTAATTGGAATGCTGAAGTGGTATACAAGAGAAAAGTTATCTCACATAACATGAAGCTTTGGTTGGAGTACACCTGGAGTATTGTGAGGAGTATTTGGCTGTCATGTTGTAGGAAGGATGTGCTTGTATTTGACAAAGTACAGTCGAGCTTGCATAAAATAGTGAAGGGATAATGTAGAAACTTGAATTACATTTCAAGAATTTGGAAGGTGTGATTGTTTCTCAAGATAAGTGGAAAAAGAGAAACTTCTTGTGGGTTGAGGAATCTGGAAATTATAAATCATCTAAATTTGCAGAGGTCCTCGTAGAAGTGAGTTAAGATGCATATACGGCAATAAAAGAACAATACTCTTCTTCAAGTAACAGTTTATAGTATTTTACTTGGTTTTAAACGTTATTAAAGCAAAGATATTCAGCACTGTCCGTAAAGAGTTTGTATGTTCTCTCCAAGTATACGTGGGTTTCCTCCTGGTACTCCAGATTCTTCCCACCCCTTAAAAACATACAGGGTTTGTAGATTAATTGATGTATTTGGGCAGCATGGACTAGAAGGGCCTGTTACTGTGCTGTATGTTGAAATTGTTAAAATGTAAAATATAAAGGGATGTGGGGGGGTGGGGGTGGGGGGGGAATTTGGTCAATTCCTTATCCCACGTAAAGATGGTAGGGATTCAAACATCTCTCTTCAGCTGTTACCATGATTGACTGTAAGGCTCCTAGTTTAAATAAGGCTTTTACAGATGCAGCCTGATATATCACAGTCTGTTTTTTTTGCTCTAGATTCTAGCATTTGCAGTCTCCTGTCTCCATTAACATCAGCAAAATCAGACAAATCCTTTGAATGTTCATTAATTACCCTGCCCTGTGGCTTGCAAACTTTTAACTATAATGCTCAGTGTGTGGCCCTTGGTTACCAGCTTCATTGTCTTCTGCTGAAACACAGCTGCTCCTTTCATTACCAAACCCATCCCACTGCTGGGCAGGAATGTAATTGTCCACCAGCTGCAGTGGCAGATTCTTCTGTTCAGTTCAAATGATGCACATGATGAGAAATAGGTGATTTTGAACTTCATATGCTTGGCAGGTAATAACATACAGACACACAAATTGTCAAAATTTAATTTGTTTATGAAATGTTGCAACTGAATTTTTTATGTATTTTTTTGTAAGTTGTAAAATGTGGCAGGTTGAAATTCCTGAAAGAATTTTGGATGTGATTGTTCTTTTTCCTGCCAAACGGAGTAAATTTTGTGTGTGCCTTTTTTAATCTTTAGCTGGTTAGAGTGCTGGTGTCTCCAGTGAATCCACCTGGAGCTACAAGCAATTGTCAGAAGTCAGCATTTCAGTGTGGTGTGTTGCAGCAGTTGTGCACCATCCTGATGGCAACAGGAGTTCCTGCTGATATTCTCACTGAGGTGAGTTGCATGGAGTTTTTTGCAGAAATAAACCATTTTGTCCAATGGGTCTGTGCCAGTGTTTATGCTCCACATCTGCTCCCTTCCACCTTTAACATTTGATATATTCTTCATTCTTTCTCTCATGCACTTGCTTGGCTCCTCCCTAATTTCCTCAGTCTATTAATTTCAGCTATCTCATGCAAGTGGTAAATTCCACACATGGACAATTGTTCAGCCACTGACTGACTGTCTCCTGAATTCTCTATTGAATTTATCTGAGACTTTTATAATTTCTAAATTTCTTTCCCTGCCATGTTAAATCCTTGAAATCTTTTAAATACTGATCAGGTCATTCAAGATTGAGATAAAAGTATAAATTACAATTGCTGATGTTTCATCATCTCTGAAAATGTCATAATTGGATCAATTTGCCAAAGGTGTGGCCATTATAATTATTTGTTTTGAGTGTGAAAGCAAGAGACAAAATTGGTCCCTTAGAGAATCAGAGCGGAAAACTGTGTGGAGCCTAGAGAAATGGGGGAGATATTGAACAGTTTCTTTTCTTCGGTATTCACCAAGGAGAAGGATATTGGGATATGTGAGATAAAAAAAAAGCAAATTGGGTAAATATGGAGAATATAGTGATTACGAAAGATGTAGTGTTAGGGCTTTTGAGGAATATAAAGGTGGATAAGTCTCCGGGACCAGACGGGATCTTCCCCAGGATATTGAGAGAAGTAAAGGAGGAAATAGCAGAGGCTCTGACGGTAATTTTCCAAATGTCATTAGAGATGGGGATAGTGCCGGAGGATTGGCGTATTGCGCATGTGGTTCCGTTATTTGCCAGGAGGAAGCCTGGCAATTATCGGCCTGTAAGTTTGACGTCTGTGGTAGGTAAATTAATGGAGAAAGTTCTTCGAGATAGTACTTATAAATATCTGGATAGACAGGGTCTGATCAGGAGCACTCAACACGGATTTGTGTGCGGAAGGTCCTGTTTGACCAATCTGATTGAATTTTTTGAAGAGGTAACTAGGAATGTGTATGAGGGTAGTGCGGTGGATGTTGTCTATATGGACTTCAGTAAGGCCTTCGATAAGGTACCACATGGAAGGTTAGTTAGGAAGGTGCAGTCTTTAGGTATAAATTTTGAGATAGTCAAATAGATTGAACATTGGCTGAAAGGGAGAGGCCAGAGAGTGGTAGTGGAAAATTGTCTGTCAGGTTGGAGGCCAGTGACCAGTGGTGTGCCTCAGGGATCTGTATTGGGCCCATTGTTGTTCGTTATATACATTAATGATCTAGATGATGGGGTGGTGAATTGGATTAGTAAATATGCAGACGATACTAAGATAGGTGGAATAGTGGATAATGAAGAAGGTTTTCAAGGATTGCAGAGGGATTTGGGCTGCTTAGAAAAGTGGGCTGAAAAATGGCAGATGGAATTTAATGCTGATAAGTGTGAGGTGCTTCATTTTGGTAAGAAGAATCAGAACAGGACAAAAGTAGTAAATGGGAGAGCATTGATGAATACAGAAGAGCAGAAGGATTTAGGAGTAACGGTACATCGTTCCCTGAAGGTAGAAACTCATGTGAATAGGGTGGTGAAGAAGGCTTTTAGTATTCTGGCCTTTATATCAATCATTGCATGGAATATAGGAGTTGGGAAGTGATGTTGAGATTGTATAAGGCGTTGGTGCGGCCTAATTTAGAGTTCTGTGTGCAGTTCTGGTCGCCTAATTATAGGAAGGATATAAACAGAGTGGAGAGAGTGCAGAGAAGATTTACCAGAATGTTACCTGGGTTTAAGCATCTAGAGTACAGGGAGAGATTGGGCAGATTAGGTCTTTATTCTTTGGAGCGTAGAAGGTTGAGAGGGGATTTGATAGAGGTATTTAAGATTATGAAAGGAATAGACAGAGTGGATGTGGATAGACTATTTCCGTTAAGAGTAGGAGAGATTGAAACAAGAGGACATGAGTTAAAAGTTAAGGGGCAGAGGTTTAGAGGTAACATGAGGGGGAACTTCTTTACTCAGAGAGTGGTAGCGGTGTGGAATGAGCTTCCGGGAGAAATAGTGGCGGCAAAGTCAATTTTATTATTTAAGAAAAATCTGGACAGGTATATGGATGAGAAGCGTTATGGTCATTGTGCAGGTAGGTGGGACTAGAGAGGAGTGTTTGGTTCGATGCGGACTAGAAGGGCCTAATGGCCTGTTTCCGTGCTGTAATTGTTATGTTATGTTATGTGATGATAAGATGTTGCAAGACTTTTAATTTTATGGCGCGATACTTCATGAAATGTTAAAAGCAAATCTGCAATGTTGCCTTTAACTACCATTTGTTCTTGAGACCACATTTTGTCAAGTCAGATCACCTGGCTGTGCTCCTTCTCCTTCATACAAACAAGCCTTAAAAGAGAGGCTCTAGAGTTCAGGACAACCAGAGGGTGGTCGGAGGAGGATGAAGACGGTGACAGGGTTGCCTTGAATCAGTGGATTGAGTGGTGTTTAAGGATCTGAATGATTACACCAGCATTATTACAGACTTTATCAAAACAGCTATGGATGAGTGTATCCCACCAAATCATTCAGGGTTATCCAAAACCAGAAGCCCTGGATGAACAGTGAAATCCGAAAGCTGCTGAGCACCAGGTCACAGGCATTTAAAGTCTGAAAAATATCCAGAATACTATACAAGGAACAGGTGTCACATACGAATAGCTATCTCCCAGGCAAAGTGAAAATACAGAACTAGAATGGAAACAACAAAGGATACCTGACAGCTGTGGCAGGGCCTAAATGACATAATCTGCTCCAAAACCAAATCCAGTGCAGGAGGAGACAGCAAAGCTTCACTTCCAGATTAACTCGATGTTTTCTACACCTGATTTGACCACCAACACAAGGAAGAACCACAGCGCACCCCCATGTCCCCTGATGATCCTCTACTGTCCTGTACTTGTCCGAGGATGGCATGTGGGCTGCCTTCAGGAGAATGAAATCAAGGAAAGCACCCAGTCCGGATTGAGTACCCAGCACTGAAAACTTGTGCTGACCAACTTATCAATGTATTTGGGGATATTTACAACATCTCATTCAAGCCTCAATCATACCTGTGCCCAAGAAGAGTGTGGTAACCTGCCTAAACGATAGCCAACCTATGGATTGTATAAAAGGGCCATTGAGTCAGCATGCAAGAGGGAGTATGAAAACTTGACTAAATGCTGTACTAACAACAACCTCGCACTCAATGTTACCACAAACAAGGAGCTGATTGTGGACTTTAGGAGGGAAAACCAGAGGTGTCCAATTCAGTGATCATTGGGTGATCAGAGGTGGAGAGGCTGAGCAAATTTAAATTCCTGGGAGTCTTTCCTGGATCTAACATACTAATGTTATCATGAAGAAAGCACGTCAGCACCTTTTTTCCTCAGGAGGTTTGGTATGACATTGAAAACCTTGGCAAACCTCTACTGATGTGGAGTGGAAAGTGTGCTGTCTGACTGCATTATAGCCTGGTATAGGAGCACCACTAATTCTGAGCGGAAAGCCCCTCAAAAGATTGTGGATACATCATAGGCAAAACTCTTCCCACCATAGAGAAAAAAGTACATGGAATACTGATGTTGGAGAGCAGCAACGATCATCAAGGATCCACATTATGTTGGACATGCTCAGTTCTGGCTGGTGCCATTAGGAAAGAGGTACAGGTGCCACAAGATGTACAAACAGGTTCAGGAACAGTTGCTACCCCTTCACCATCAGACTCCTAAGTAATACTCAATTAGAGACTCATTTAAGGACTCTCACTTTGCACATTATTTATTCTTGAAAATATATATTTTCTTTATTGCTGCTTGCATTTTTTCTTTGTTTATATTTCTCTCTCTTGAATATGTATCTTAGTAGATTTTTTTTGTACTACCAATAAACAGAAAGTCTGCCTGGCCCAAGGAAAAATAATATCAGGGTTGTATGTTTATACTCTGACAATAAATCTGAACTTTAATCCTTCAAATCTCATTCCTTTTGACATCACAAATAAGTTAACATGGTCATTGTGTGACCAAAACTATTTCAAGGGCTGTGCAGGGTCATCTAGAAGATTGTTGCTTCTTATTTCCAATAGTGTTCTCAGTTGCCCAGACTGTTGAGATGATCTTCTTGCTTTCGGAAAAGCATTTGGGTGGTGATTCTGATGACAATATCAATCAAAAAAACTGCTTTATTTTAGGTCTGACTAGAATTGTTACTTCATCTTGCTATATTGAATGCTCTAAATTTGAAGAATTGTTTTGTTGGTTAAAGTAATTAGAGTCGTGCTTTGGCTCTAATATGCTTTTGAACTGGGAGTTCTTTATATTAAGGCTGGGCAGTTGGAATATAGTTGTTCTGGTGCATTTGACTGACATCATTTGCGGGTTTATAATGTCTCTCTAAGCTTCCAGTGTCCCAAATTGCTGCCTTGCCAGGAAACCATTTTTTAAGGGCAGTGTTTCTTGATTAAAAAAAAATTCTTGCCATCTTTTGTCTATCTTCAGCTAATTTGATTCACTCCACATGATATCAACCATTTTGCGATATAAGAAAGGCATAATCTCAGCTGTATGACTGAAGACTTTAAGATTTGTGTGCTTCTCACCAAGCTAATCCACATACACTTGGGTGTATGTGGCAATATGCAGAATTGCTCATTTAGATCCAAGGCACAAGTAGTATTTATTTGCCAGTAACCTGCTCACCAATTCTTTGTTTGGGTTTTGCCAGAATGGTTCATCCCCTGGCTTCATACCAACCTTGCATCAAATATAGATAGAGAATTGAATTTTGATGTGAGAATGACTTCTAATTGACATCCAAACAGCATTTGAACTATGTGAGAGAACCCTGGCAAATGTGGTCAAAGAGCATCAGCAGAAATGGCTTTACTAACTGTTGTCACAGCCATTGCAAGGTGAGATGTCATCTCACTCTCAGCACCATCTTCTCAAACACTTTCAAAGTCAGTTTGGGATGGACAGTGATCTTGCTAGCAATGTTCTCATTGTGTAAATAAAGAAATACCAACACTAAACATGTTTGGAGCAGGCATCTATAAAATGCGGCAAGGTAATACCAAGCTGATCTAATTTAATATTAACTGAAGATGAACATTGTTATTGAATGGGTCAGTTGCATTTCACATTTGTTGTACCTATCACTTCTGATTTTGCCTTTATTTTTCATATTTATGTAGACTATTAACACAGTATCTGAAGTTATCAGAGGTTCCCAGGTAAACCAGGATTACTTTTCTTCTGTGAATGCACCTTCCAGTCCACCAAGGTAAGGAGAAAAGTCAAAATATTTGTGTTGTTCAATGTGCAATCTCCAAAGCCTGTGAATATTGATCCTTGTTGGGGAGAAACAGTTTAAAGGTTCTTCTGCAATGGTATTTGTTGAGTCTTGGAGTATATTTAGAAGGTAGAACAGAGCAGCACAAAAGTGAGCCCTTCAGCCTACCATGCCTGGGCTGATCACAATGCCAATTTAATCCCATCTGCCTACACATGGTGTACCTCCTTTTCTCTGCAAATTTGTGTCAGTCTAAATGTATATTGCTATTACATCTGCCTCCACCTGACATGGAAGAGCATTCCAGGCACTTACTATTCTGTGTGCATGTTTTTAAAAAAAAAATGATTGACCCATTTGTAACCTCCATGCTGTTATCAGTACTGCTGCTGAACTTGAGAGGGTTGATCTTGTATTCAACATCTACGAGACAAGCTCCACCAACTTGTCCCTTTAACCATGTTGCCCTTTAATAATGTTCACAGTGAGATCCTAGAAAAGGCAGACCAATTTCCATATTTAAGGAGCCACCTCTTAGGATAAAAGTCATTGATGTTGAAATTCACCACTGCACAACCTTTGGCAGGGACGGGGTACTGAACTTTAAGATCAGCCATGATCTCGTTGAATGGCGGAGCAGGCTCGAAGGGTCCAATGACCTACTTCTGCTCCTATCTTCTATGTTTCGATGTTTGATTGAAGAGTATTTGAAGGTCATGATCTCAAACTACTCATCAACGGGACCTCCTGGACAACTGAACCCCTCCCAAAAGTTTCTGAGATCCAGAAAATGTACAGCAGAAATCTGAAACCAGTGGGGGAAAATACCACATCTCTACAGTACACAAGGGTTCCTGAATAAAGTACACCTGTATTTCAATATATCGCTGAGTTGCAAATGCACGTTAATCATTTGTGTGTCTGGAGGTAATTAAAAAAACACATGGCTAGAAGCACTTAGCAGGTCAGGCAGAATTTTTGACTAAAGTTCTTGACCTAAAATGTTAGCTCTTCTTTCTCTACCAATATTTCCTGACTTCCTGAGTGTTTCCAGCCTTTTCAGTTTTTTTATTCAGATTCCCAGTGTCTGTTTTCTTTAAATTTTCTTTTCTGGCTCCATTTTGCAATTAGGAAGGAAAAGATGAATTATGAAAGGAAGTTGGCAATAACATACAAAAAGATACTAAAAGTTTTTTAAAATATATGAAGAGTAAAAGAGAGACATAAATATAGGACTGATTGAAAATTATGCTGGAGAAATTATAATGGGTAACAAAGAGACAACAGGAACAAAATGAGTATTTTGCATCAGCCTTCACTGTTGAAGACATTAGTAAAATATCTGATAGTCAGACATCTCAGGGAATAGAATTAAGTGCAGTCAAGATTACTAGAGAGAAAGTGCTCGGGAAACTAAATGGACTAAAGACAAGTCTCCCAGACCGGATGAGGTGCACCCACAGGTTCTGAAGGAGGTGGCTTTAGAGATTGTGGAGGCATTGGAAATGATTTTTCAGGAATCAATAGACTCTCATGGTTCCAGAAGACTGGAAATGTAGTTCTCCTATTTAAGAAGGAGAGAGGGAGAAAAAAGAAAATTTCAGGCCTATTAGTCTGACATTGATAGTTGGAAAGTTATTGGAGTCGATCCTCAAGGACGAGGTTATAAAATACCTCGAGGTGCATGACGTGGTAAGTCCAAGCCAGCAAGGTTTCATAAATGGAAGATCCTGCCTGACCTAGCTAATCTCAAGTAAGATGGACAATGGAGAGGCTGTGGATGTAGTGTATTTGGATTTTCAAAAGACCTTTGATAAGGCGCCGCATAAGAGGCTGCTTTAATAAAATGAGATTATAGGAAAGATAATAGATTGGGTGGAGCTTTGGCAGATAGGCAGAAGGCAAAGGGTGGGAAAAAAGGGATCCTGTTCTGGTTGGTTGCCAGTTACTAGTGATGTTCCACAGGGATTGGAGTTGGGGCCGTTTCTTTTTACAACGTATATTGATTTAGATTATGCATTAAATGGTTTTGTGGCTAAATTTGCAGATGACACCAAGATGGGTGGAGGAGCAGGATATGTTGAAGAAACCGAAAATTTGCAGAGAGACTTGGGCAGTTGAGGATAGTGGGCAAAGAAATGGAAGATGAGATACAATGTTGCAAAATGTATAGTTATACATTTTGGAAGAAGAAATCAACAGGGAGATTATTATTTAGATGGGGAGAAAATTCAAAATTCAGAAGGGCATAGGAAATTGGGGGTCCTCGTGCAGGATACCCTAAAGGTTAACCACCAGATTGGATCGGCAGTAAAGAAAGAAAATGCTATGTTGGCATTCATTTCAACAGGAATAGTGTATAAGGTGTTGATGAGGTACTATGGGGCTCTGGTAAGACCTTATTTGGAGTACTGTGTGCACTTTTCGCAACTTACCTTAGAAGGGATGTACTGATGTTGGAGAGAGCTCAGAGAAGATTTATGAGGATGATTCCTGGAATGCAAGGACTAATGTATAAGGATCGTTTATCAGCTCTTGGACTGTATTCATTGGAGTAGAGAAGAATGAGAGGGGATCTCATAGAAACATTTCGAATGCTAAAAGGATTGGACAGAGTAGATGAGAATCCTTGGTGGGTGAGTCCAGGACAAGAGGGCACAGTCTGAGAATTAGAAGGTATCCATTTAAAACAGAAACGAGGAGAAATTTCTTTAGCCAGAGGGTTATGGATTTTGGAATTCATTGCCACATACACCTGTGGAGGCCCGATCATTGGGGGAGTTTAAGGAGGAAATTTATAGGTATCTAATTAATCAGGGTATCAAGGGATATGAGGGAAAAAGGCTGGAAATTGGAACTTGATGTGAGACTGGTTTAGTTCATGGTGGCATGGTGGAGCATGATGAGCTGAATGGCCTACTTCTATTCCTTTATCTTGTGTGATTTTATGAATATCAATCCAAGAATTGTACATTTTGTCATTTGTGTATTAGGTGATTTCTGATTGCCCTCATTGAACCCTATTAATAATAGAAGGTCTTTCTTAATATTTTGGAAAATATTTTGTTTGAAATGCATGTTTTGATGTTTGCTGACCATGTGCATATGAATAGTGGAATCCAACAGTTTTACATTGATGTGCAAGATAGTCACAGATGGTCCTGGGGTAGTTATTTCCAAACTCTTATCTTTTTTGATTTGCTAAGTCTCACCATACTGATTTTATTAATGATTTATGATTAAGATTAAGATCTCCTTTCTGAAATTTTCTGGCACAGACCTGCAATCGTCGTGCTTCTGATGTCGATGGTCAATGAAAGGCAGCCATTTGTTCTACGCTGTGCTGTGCTGTACTGTTTCCAGTGTTTTTTGTACAAAAACCAAAAAGGGCAAGCAGAGATAGTAGCCACACTCCTGCCAGCAACTATTGATGGTAAGCTTTCTGTTCAGAAACCAATTTCTCAAATAGTTTGTGTACATACTGAGAAACTTAGGATACATATTGTTCAGCCTAATTTATAAGCAACATTCTTTGTTTTTATTTGATGCTAAAAGTATTAAAAACACAAGGCATGCAAATCCCATTAAAAAAAAAACTTGTCTAAAATTTGTGCATACTAAGTTTCTTGACTCATCAGTTTTTTGAATGATTTGAAGGGCTTAAGGTTAAAAAAAAATGTCCTGTTTGAAGGCAAAATTGTGTAAGAAGTGCTTCTCTGCCCAATTAGTGGCCAAAGATCTGTCCGCAACATTCACTTCAGTTTAACCCCAAAAATATAGGCAAGAATTTCCTTCGGTGATTCTGTGACCATTCTGGGAACTGTCCTGAATCAGATTTAAAAGGAAGAACTTGGAATCAATGTTGCCCAGTGGATTGAATGGGTTTTGTGAGGTTTAAAAAAAAATCTAGTGCTCGGAATCTTGAGAATTGGATCACAGGAATAGGTCATTTGGGCTGATTCTGGCTATTCTAAATGAGTTATCTATTGTAATCACTGTAGACCTTTGGTTCACCCTTTGAGTTTATTGTTTTTTATTTGTTTGTCTCCATCTCTGAAGTGAGATGTTTTAAGGTTATATTTCCAAATCTAGATTTTGACCTTGCAATTCCTGCCCCTTATGATGCCATAAAACAAAAGTATACCTTGAATGGTAGAATTTCAGTGAAGTTTTAAAAATTAAAGTTTAGCAGAACAATCCCATTGTAGATGGAATATTAAATGTTTGGAAATAAGCAAGGCCTAATGCATTTTCCCAGTTTTGTACAGAAAATGTTATTAATATTGCTTATAGTATTACTAAGAATATTAATATTACTAAGAATTGTTTCACCTTCTTTAAGTAGTTCTAGGTTCTCTTTGCTTCTTTCAGCGGTCCATGCATTGTTTAAAATTGATTCTGCCTTTTCTTTGTGTAGCAAATTCCATCTCAGCTGGCCAACTGCTGTGTGGAGGACTCTTCTCTGCAGATTCACTCTCAAACTGGTGTGCTGCTGTAGCACTAGCACATGCTCTGCAGGATAACTCCATCCAAAAGGAACAGCTTCTCAGGGTCCAGCTGGCCACCAGTCTTGGAAATCCACCTGTGTCTCTGCTCCAACAGTGCACTAATATCCTCTCACAGGTATGAGAGTCTGTTACTGTTTTTAGAATTCCACATCTTCACAAATTGATTCAGATTTCAGTTGAAACTGTCTGTTTTCATTGCAGGTTCTTTCAGAAAACTTCAATAACAGTAGATCAGAGAGTTGGTATTGCTCTTTTATCTTGCTCTCATTAGACTTACTTTAACTCTGGTGTAAGTTTCTGATGAAACTTGCATTTCTGGGAAGTTGACAGATTTTTCCACCTCAGTTTAAGCAGGAAATGAAGAAGGGACAGGATATATTGAATGACTGATATATAAACCAGAGAGCATATTGAAATGGGACAAATTTTGTGAGGAGCTATGTTACCAGCTTGTGGGATTCATTGCTCAATTCAGCTCCCATCAACTTTAGAATTTTGTCAAGTTTCCTTGGCATTGAGAATGCCAACCTGTTTTCAATACATGCTTAAATAAACAGTGAGCAAATTTGTATTTATATTCCTCTATGTTAGACTTGGTAAGGATTCATTTCCAGTTTAAACTTCGGAGTAATGCAGCATATGCAGCTAATCAGATTGAAGAATTCTCAGATAACTAATGAGGAAATAAAAATCATGAATTAGAATTCTTGTACGCATTTTCAGAGTAAAATAAAATTTATTACATATTCATGGGATTAAGTAGAAGCTATGTGTCAAGAATCATCTTGATTTTTATAATATTCTGAAATAATGAGTAAATAGATTTTAAAAATTGAAATTCCGGTCAAGCCACATTGTTAGGAAATAGGGTGACATTGATAAGAAATTTCTTCTTTCACCACAAAGGTTCAAATATTAAAAGTTATTGTAAGTATAAATGATATTGATAGTAAACTCTGACTTTTAATCATGAATAAAATTTTATTTGCCAAGAAATCTCTAATTTAAAAAATGGTAGTAGAAGTATGAGGGGAAGAAAGTATGACTGTCAAGAACTTTGAAATTTGAGATTTGCATAAAGAAAACAGAAAATGCTGGAAATACTCAACTGGTCAGGCCACATCTCTACGAAGAGAAACAGAGCTCACGTTTCCGTTTGAAGATCCTTCATCAGAACTGGCAAGGACACAAAAGCTTGTTAAGATGCAGGGAGGTGCATTGCCCTGATAGGGTTAATAAAAGCAAACAGGTTAACCATTGGGATAAGCCAGATGTGGGCAGCCTTTTACCGTGTGTGGGCCGAGTTGTGTGTCAGTGGTTGAAAGGTGGGCTGCTACTATAAATAAAATAAATAAATAGATAAAGTGTATGAATACGATGATACATCTAGAAATACACCAAAAATCATGAGTTAGTCATTAAAATGACATGATAATAAAAAAAACAAAAAGGAGAAAAATTAGTCAAAATGAAAACAAAATAATTAACCCCAAAACAGACAGCAGCTCAATCAGTGGTAAACTTGATTTTGTTTGTTGTTTGAAAGCATTTTGATATTGGATAACATAGTTGTTGATGGCAATAGCAAGATATAATCGTTGCAGAGACATCATCTAAAGGTGTTATGCTACCAGTCTTACCACCAGTAGAATGGGCTACTATGTAGGAATAATGAAATCATCCCTTGCTGGATACAAATATTTCAGACAGGTGTTTGGAGTGCTGCTAACTGTAATTTAAACTTGATTGCTTTAAAATAATTATTCATATAGTTCAGGAGTTTTAAAAATAATCAGTAACAATTATTTTTGTTGCAAAATTGCAAGCATAAATATATTTGTTGAATACAGCATCTTGAATCTTTCTCAGCAGAAGCTATTGTGTATTCCTATCAACTTCTGTCTTTGATCAAGATCTCCCACTTTTATTAATTTCTCTTCACTCTAAGGTGTGTTTTGAACTATGAGTATGAGGTAAATCCCATTTCTGAGAGAACGATATTTGCTTTCTGCAAAATGAGTTTTGCTTGCAGGTGGAGTTGGATGGAGGAACATCGCAACTTGCATCACACAGACATCTGGTTTTGCACCTTTTTGAGCGGCTCGGGGAGGAGAGGGCGGCTCGGGGGAGAGGGGGTTGGGTGGAGGCAGCAGCGGCTCAGGGAAGGGGAGGGTGCACTTCAGGGTCACTCTGAAAGATTCGCTCCATTCTCCATTGGTCGCCTAGCTTCAAATTTACCGGTGAGTGAGTGGGCAGCAACCAAGAGTGGGACAGCTGGCCACTGATGCACAGCTTGTCTCAAGCCCATCTTGAGGGCAAAGTAGGTTCTTGGGAGTGCCAAGGTGAGTTATTTTTCTAGGGGCAGTAAGTGAAGTGGCTGATGATCGATTACTGCTTATAACAATTGTTGAAAGACTTCAGTGAACATTCCACGTGAATGCAGTCATTTCGCTGCCCTGTTCACGATCTCAAAGGGTGACATTTATATAGCCACAAAGTATTTCCTTTGCTGAAGGGATGTTTAATCCAGGCACACTGTTCCCAGGACCACCGATGACAAATGCTGACAGTTTAGTGGAGTGAATAGTGTATGTTGGAGCATCAGGTTGAATGCATCAGGTTGTGGTCCAGATAAATTTGGATCACCGTAGGTTGCCCGCCCAAGGAAAAGCTATAAATACCATGACATTATCCAGTTATTGGATGAATGGGGATATTTGGAAAGTACGAGCACAGAAAAATGTGCTCATTTTCTTCAAAATGAGAGTAGGAGACACCTCTTCTCCCAGAAGAACAAAAATTTGGGGAAAAGAACAACAAATGTTTGGAGCCATTATCAAAGATGGGCAACTAATACAGACCAAAATCAAGTAACTTGAACTTGTAGAATTCACTATCCAGAAGACTCCAATAGACTTAGATGGAAGATGAGGTGTTGTTACAATACATGAGGCCACAGACGGATAGGTCAAAATGGAATGAGGAATTAAAGTCCCAAGCATCACCCCTGCAGACTGACATGGGTGTCCTGAAAAAGGATCACTCCATGTGCTTTTGGTTTCTCCAAAGTAGAGATCACATCCTGAGCACTGAATGCAATAAACTAGATCAGAAGTAGTGCAGGTGTTCTGCTGCTTCACCTGGGAAGACTGGGTCCATGGAAGGTCAGAAGAGAAGATGTACAAGGACAAGTATTGCGTTACCTGCCTTTGCAAGAAAAAATGCAGTCTGAGGTGGGGTGGAAGAGTGGATCATTGAATCGTGAATAGAAAGGTTGATGCAAAATGTCTGTTTCTTGGTGCATTCTCTTGAAAGGTTGGTGACCGATGATTGGATTGTTCATTTTTAATATTGATATAGGTTTATCTGTGTTCTAACTCAATTCTGATGTTTCAACAGTTAGGGATGTTGTCATACTGGGTGCACAGTGTTGGTGCCTATCACTGCCTATCATTTCCTGCCGGTTTCAGATTATTTTTTATTTCTAAATTGCCATTGATAAGTACCTTTTTCGCCTTTCTATAACTTAGATAATTGGTTTGTGGTATTTCTGTGCCTTGAACCGTGTCTTCAGGAAAAATATATTTGAGATGTAATAATTATGGAGCAAGCAAAAAGACAGGTGAAAATTCTCTGCAGCTCATGGAAACAGTGGTGAGGAAGCATCTGTCGACAGTTGATTCATGTTTCATGGAAAATCTGAATCTATCTCAACATCTTTCTAATTAAGTTTTAAAGTTTGTCACAAAATACCAAGTATGGAAAGAGTTCTTCTAACTCTTAACTAACAAGTTATTTCCAGCATTACGTACAGCCATGTATAGAGCACAACTTATGTAGGTAAAAAGGAAGATCAATTAACACCAAGCAAGGGTAGCATGAGAGTACAGATATGGGGTTCATTGAGGAGTGTGATCGCTGTGGGGAAGAAACTGTCTTTAAGCCTGTTGGTGCATGCTTTCACATTCTTAAACCTTCTCACCAATGGGAGAAGGGAAAAAAAGAGTTCAGCATGTTGGATGCCTTTCCTAGGCAACGGGGTCCATGCAGGGGAGGGAAGTTTGCGTGATGTTCTGAACTGTACTACCTTTCGTAATAAGCAGATAACTTGTACCACAGTGTGATGCATCCAGTCAGCTTACTTTTCAGTGGTGCACCTGAAGAAATAGTTGAGGGGCGAGTTGAACATGATGACTTTAGTTTTCTAAGAAAGTAAATGCTTTGCACTTTCTTAATTGTTGAATAGATGTGCTTATCCCAGATCAGGTTGTTGCAGAATTAGCATTGGGGGAATGTTTGAAGTTTTTTTGCATAATGTGATTGTTCTAACCATCTTTTTATGGCTCACTTTTGCTGTATAATTTACAGGGAGATAAGATCAACAGACGGGTGAGTTATTTGGACAGAAATTGTTTGCTTGTTGCAGCAGGGTTCCTTTTCCTTGCCTTGGGTTTAAGCTTTTTTTTCTTTAACCGCATTGACTGATTCAAGTGCTGATCTGGGGTTCTCTTTTGTGTTTAGGTAGCTTCTGCTAAAATGGGGAATTCTCTGTTTATTTTAAGCATGGATTTGGCATCCAGGAAATGGAAATATCCCTCACCTTGTTTTTCTTGCACTGTCAGAAATAATGACCCTACAAAACTATGGGTGTTGGATTAAATTGACAGGTCACTTCAGGAGTACCATGGGTATAGTGGACAATTGGACACTTACATTGTCAGATTCAGATTTCCTATTTCCTTCTCCAACTCAGTTCAGAGCATTCTGGGATGGTTTGGTCAGTGCTGTACACTTGAATATTTTTAATTTTATTTCCACATGTAAGTGTTGTATTTATTGCATATTCCTCCAATTGTCCTTTAAATATTTCCTTTTGTGTAATCTGTCAAAACTGGTTTACAAAATTCGCAGCTTAATCTAAGTGCATCTTAATTATTAATCAAAAGTTAGTTATTCATTAAAAATAAATGATTTCTTCTTGTTCTTCGGACTGCACTACAGTTTAATTTCATTCAAGGTTCATCAAAGTTTCAGCTCTGTTTGGTAATGGTACAATTTCATTGTTTCTGTCCTAATTTGCAGTACAGGGTGCCTTTGATTTGGTATTCTTTGGTATGTCACAGAATGTGGGAAATAGAAGTGGGTTGCTTTGGAACTGCCCTTGGATTAAATGCATGCTGTGGGTAGTATGTGGGGAAATAACACTCCAACCCATGCACTTGACATACAAACACTTCATTTAAAAAAAAAGTATTTTGAAATTTGAAAGACTACATGCTAAACTAAGCCCTGTACTAGCTTATTCCAAGTTCAAGCCCCTTCCTACCATTTCTCTATGGCTGGGCATGCATTTTTATGGGGAAAACTGCATTTTTAACCCTCAACAGCTGGGTGTCAATGTGCTTGTGCATTTTTTGAAGAGTGAGAGTTGCTGGCTTTTCACAGCAAGAAATTGTTGATGATGGTCATCTGTGTGCAAAGCATTGCAGCTTCAAATTTGTTCGTCCAGTCGTTTGGGATTGTTAGTTATGAGATCATGCTGGTGTGTTGATATGTGCATCTATTGTGTGGAATACGGCGTCATAGTCCTTCAGATTCACTTTTACAGTTTGTGGTAAATACCAGTTAGAAGTGTTAGGGAAAAAGGGAAAGAACTTTCCAACTTGCAACGTCAGTGCACGAGACCTCCAAAATCTCAGAAAATATTGATAAATATTCTCTGCTTCTGAAAAATCTGGGCCACAAATTTCAGATTTGATCCTGCCAACAAATTGAAACTGTTGATGTTTAGGATTAAACTTGTGCACCATAGTTTAATCTTGGACACTTGTCTTTATTGTTACCAAAGACCTCCAAATACTTGAAATCTGTAACATTTTGCAGTTTAACTGACTAATGTGGTTAATATCTGAAATATTCCCTAATAGTAATTCTGAATTTCTTAATTCAAGTAACTCATGTTTTCTCACTCCTGGTTCTCTATATTATTTGTACTGGTGAACCAAAGTAAAAATGGTAAGGTGGATGTCAAATATAGATAGCTCCTACCTATGTTAACCCAGGTGGGATTTTTTTTTTCTTCACTCTGGTTGTTGGTAGCAAATGTGAAGAAGGTTAAAGAGTTTATTGAAGTGTTTGAGTTTAAGCATGATCTGATGGTGAAATTATATACTTGGATAATTCTTGCTTTCTGTCATCATAATTTCTGTGGAGCATGCCCTAATTAGGGAAAAGATTGTCAATTACATTTTCTTGGATTTCAGTGTTGTTTAAAAGGAACCTCAATTTGTGGCAGCTCTTGTTGCATTTTGACTCTGAGACCTTTTAAGAAGTATTGTCTGGAGTTGTTATCAAAAGTTGGTGTAATCCGTAATATTTAATGGAACTATAAAGCAAATCAAAGTTTGAAACATCATTGAGTAATTTGGAATATGGACCAAACCCTTTGGCTGGCAATGTCTGTGCCAAACGTGATGCCAAATTAAACTAAGTCTCTTCTGCTTGCAAATGATCCATGTTCCTCCATCCCCTGCAAATTGATATATCTACTGTATTTAGAAACCTCTTAAATGTTACAATTGTATCTACTTCCATCACTACCTCCAGCAGCCTTTTCCAGGCATCTACCACTAGGCAAAAAAAAATTGCCCCCCACATTTTCATTCAACTTTCTCCCTTCACCTTAAATGTATGTTTTCTAGTATTTGACATTTTGCCCAGGGAAAAGGATTCTGATTATCTACTATATTTATTCCTCTCCTGTTTTTTAAACTTCTATCAGGACTTCCCTGAGACTCTGCCACTCCAGAGAAATCAACCCATTGGTCCATCCTCTCTTTGTAGGGTCCTACCTACTAAACCTCTTTAAAATTATTTTTTTTCTTGAAATTTAGATTTGCAGCATAGTAAAGGCCCCTTTTGGCTTACAAGCCCATGCCACTCAATTACACCCAATTGACCTGCAACCCTGGTACATTTTGAACAGTAGGAGGAAACCAGAGCATCTGGAGAAAACCCACACAGACATGAGGAGAATGTCTCCTTACAGACAGCGTTGGATTCGAACCCTTGTCCTGGTTGCTGGCTAGAGCATTGTGCCAACTACTGTACTAACAGTACTGCCCTCCTGTGAACCTTTCCAAAGCCTCCACTTCCTTCATGCAGTGGGCACACAGTATTCCAATGTGCCCTGACCAGTGTTTTGATATAACCTATTTTAGATCAGCAACTTCACAATTGGCTCTTAATTTAAAAATAGTAAAAATTTGTATGAATTTTCTTCATTAAATGAACATGCTGGGAAAAAGCCCTATTAATTGTAGTTGAAGATTCTTTTGTAATGTATTATTTCTTTAAAAAAGAAGCAAATGTTGAGTAGCATCTGAGGAAAATGAAACAGGAAAGTAAACCTAAAGAACCTTTGTTTCTCTTTGTACAAATGTGACCTGAGCTCCTGGGTATTTCCAGCTTTTTGTTTTAAATTTCCAGCATCTCCACACATTTTTGATTATCAGAGCAGGCTGTAGCTTTCTTCTTTTCAAAAGATTTGAGGTTTGACCTGTTTGAGATTTGTCAGAGTATGGAAAGATTTTGAACCATAAATGGGAAAAGTTTTCTGTAAAAAAAAAAACAAAATTTGCAGCCCACTCCAAGCCAATTCTAGCCATTTAAACCTGTGTTGGATGATGGGAGGAAACCAGAGCTCCTGGAGGAAACCCATGCAGACATGGGGAGAATGTACAAACTTGCAGACAGTGTCAAATTCAAACCTTAACGGCTGGCAGTGGAATATCGTCACACTAACTGTTACACTAACTTTGCTGGCCCAAACTTTGAATTTGGGCAAAAATCCAAAGCAAAAGTTAAAAAAAATTATATAGTATCGTATTTATAGTGTTATCATGTTCCATTTGCCATTGAACTTCAGTGTGCATGCTTTGGGTACTGCCTTCCAGAAAGTATGGTCCTATGGATGGGACTTCAGGATAAACCTTAGAATGTAAAAGTGAGGTTTTGCACAATTCTTCCAGATGAAGTTCAGATAATTTCAAGGAAATAAGAATAGAATCAAATATTGAGGGAAAAGTAACAATTCACCTCGGCTGCTTTGGTATCATCTTCCAAACCCTCAGTCTTTCCCTTGTGGGAGATATGGGCACATGGGGCACCTCTCCCAGCAGGTTCCTGACCACTTTGCACCCGATTTTGACCTGGTGATATATCACCATCAAAATTATTGGATATCCATTCACTACAAGTGCAACTATAATTAATGAAGATAACTCATAGAGCAATAGTACAGGCCCTTTGTCCCTCAATGTTGTGCTGACCAATATATTACTTTTTTTTTAAAGTATAAAACCCTCCCTAACCCATAACCCTCTTTCTTTCATCCGTGTCTAAGAGTGTCGTAAATTCCCCTAATGTTTCAGCTTCCACCACCATCCCCAGCATGGCATTCCAGGCATCCACTGTTCTCTTTGTTTATATATGAAAAAAAACTTACCCTTGATGTTCCCCTTAAACTTCCCTCCTTTAACTTTGTACACTGGTGTTTCCTGATCCTGCCCTGGGAAACAGGTGCTGTTGTCCACCTTATCTATGCCTCTCATAATCTTGTAGAACTCTGTCAAGTCTCTCATCCTTCTACACTCCAAAGAGAAAAGTCCCAGCTCTGCAAACCTTGCCTCATAAGACTTGTCTCCCAATCCAGGCAACATCCTGGTAAATCTCTTTTTCACCCTCTCCATAGCTTCCACATTCTTCCTATAATGAGGTGACCAGAACTGAACACAATCAGTAGTGGATTAACCACTAGGCCGAGTAGGCTGAAGCCCAGGGGCCCAGAAGGTGAGGGAGCCCATCACAACCACTAAAGTGCTCTAATTCGGAGTCCGTCACTAGTATCCAAAATACCAAACAAGACTCAGGAAACCTGGGGCAAACATCACAGAATACCAAATAGCGCAGCGGCCAGTTTCATGCCACCAGAAACCCCATGTCAAAAATGCACATTCTCTCCTCTGAAGGAGCCAAGGGCACTGTCTTGACTCAGAAGTGACAAGGACTATGCATGGTGTTCTTCAACACCCTGACTGGCAGCAGTGGGAGCAGAAGTGCATGGTGGGGGGGGGTTGCAGATGTCTCCATCAGTGCAGAGTTGGGGAACCGTAACCTGAGGAACAGTTGCCAGCTGGGGGCGAGGAACAGGGGCGAGCTCCGGGAAATTCCATGGATGGCTGCATAGGGCTGTGCCTGCCCTTTGCCCGTGCAAAGTTTTGTGTCAAATGGTTTGCCGATGGGTGGGGATGCTAAATGGTGTACGGCAAAGTTTTGTTTGATTTTAATGAAGCTTTTCCTACCTTCCTTCAACCAAACACTAACTGGTGTATTCCCACCACATTCCCGGCCAATAAATTTAGAATATGTGAGGGCATCATGCCCAAAGGCTAATATAAGGAACAATTTCACTTTATTTAACAAAGAGTGGGGCCCATGGAGCAGGGGGTAGTTAATCCGCCACTGAACACAATACTATAAGTGTGGTCTAACTAGAGACGTGGCATTGCAACATGATCTCTCTGCACCTGAATTCAATCCCTCTATTAATGAATCCTAGCATCCGATAGGCCTTCTTAACTATCCTATCAACCTGTATGTTGATTTTGAGGGATGTATGGATTTGAACGTCAAGGTCCCTCTGTTCAACCACATTCTTATGTAACTGACTATTAACCCTGTACTCTGGTTTCTCCTTCTAAAATGCCTCACTTCACATTTTCCAGATTGAAATACATCTGCCACTTTTCTGCCAAACTCTGCATCCTGTCTATATCCTTTTGTAACCTTCGACAACCTTCAGCTCCATCCACAACTCCTCCAACATTTGTGTAATCCGCAAACTTACTGACCCATCCTTCTGCCTCTTCATCCAGATCATTTATAAAAATCACAAAGAACAGACAGAATACTTTCCTTTCACTACTACTCTGCTTTCTTCCTACAAGCCAATTTTTTATCCACTCAGCTAAGGTTCCAATATTCTACTTCCCTACCCTCATCAATTTCTTTTGTTACCTCCTCAAAAGAAAACTCATTTGAACTCGTAGGGCACATCCTTCCCTTCACAAAACCATGCTAACTATCCTTGAGTACACTGTGCTCCAAATGCTCATAGATCCTACCCTTAAGAATCCGCCCTAATAGTTTGAACACCATTGACGTAAAATTCACCAGTCTATAATTCCCAGGATTCTCCCCATTACCTTTTTTTAAACAAGGGAACTACATTTACCAAATCCTCCGGCACCTCCCCTGCGGCTAAAGATCATAGCTACTGCCCCAGTTTTCTCTTCTCTCATTTCCCATAACAGCATGGGGTATATTGCATCTGGCCCTGGGGACATCAATCTTGGTTTTTTAAGAAGATCCAACACTTCTGCTTCCTTAATATCCACATTGTACAGCACACAGGCCTGTTCAGTTTCAACCTCACTGTGATCTCGGTCCTTTTGTGAATACTGATGCAAAGTATTAATTTAGGACCTTCCCAACCTCCTCTACCTCCAGGCACATCTTGCCTCTTTTATCCTTTAGCAGCCCCTCCTTCATTCTTGTCATCCTTCTGTTCTTCACATACGCCTTGGGGTTCTCCTTAACTCTACATGCCAAGCCTTCTCATGCTCCCTTCAAGCTCTCCTCAGTCCTTTCTTAAGCTCCTTCCTGGCTACCATAAATTAATGAGCCTTTTTTCCTGCGTCCTATATCTAATATATGCTTCCTTCTTCCTCTTGACTAGTTGCCTGACCTGTTTTGTCAGCCATGGTTCCCTTTTTTTAAAAAAAAAACGCATTTTCATTGTTGCAGTGGGACAAGCCTATCTTGAACCCTGTATAAGTGGTCCCTAAACTTCTACCACATTTCTTCTGTGCTTTCACCCTTAAACATCTGTTTCCAATTTATTCTCGCTAGTTCCTGCCTCATCCCTTCATAATTACCCCTTCCCCAGTTAAGCATCTCCTGTTTTAGCTGTTTTTATCCTTTTCCATAGCTATGTTGAAGCTAAGGGAGTTGTGGTCACTCTCACCAAAATGCTCCCCCACCCTGAGGTTATTTCAGGTTGATTAATAAATTCTGTAAATAATAGTGGATGAGGAGGCTCATGTGCAGCAGAAGTTTAAGAACAGATTAATAGAGCTGCATGAGATGTCTCTGGAAACTATGTACCACAGTATTCTTGTGAATACTATCACAACTGTCAAGGGTCTGGTGGGACTCTCCATCTTCAGTACCTACTATTGGAAGCTTGTATGTTTGTCATGTATTTAGTTTTGATGACTTTTGGGAAGACTACCAATTTTACTTCAACATTTTTATAGCATCTTCTGTTTATCAAATGATTCATGGTGCTTGATTTCACAATAAGCAACTCATGAGAACCCTTTCATAGTTGGGTGGAAATCAGGAAAATGCTTGCACCTCAAATTTCAATCTAACCTTTGCCTTAACCTCTCACCCGATCATTTGAAATTTAACATGCCAATAACATTACTGCTTTTATCATGAAAGGTTGACCTTCTGTTTTGTTTATGGCAATGGATGTTAATGTTTAGAGTTGAGATACCAAAATTCTATTGGCCTATGGGGTCAGAAATTGCTTCAGTAACTAAGCCACAAGCAGTTTGTTAACTGGAGTGATAATGGCAGGAGGTGAGTATTCTGGGCACAGAGACTTTTTATGGATATGAAAAGGGAAATAAAGCCAGTTAAATATTCCTTTTTTTCATATGTCACGTTTATTGTCATCTGATTGTACAATTGAAACCCGAGGAAACTGCATTCTCTAGTCCTCAGTGCAAAACATGCAGACGTAACCAGACATAACACACATGCAGACCAGCAATAACATATGCAGGACGACTATTTCATCTGTACAAAACATATAAATATGAAAGCCTCGGTTGTTCTTTCAGCATTCTTACTGCCCGTGAGAAGAAGCTGTTCCTCGGCCTGGTGGTGCTGGCTCTGATACTTCTGTATCTCTCTCCCAGTGGAAGCAGCTGAAAGATGCTGTGTGCAGGGTGGAATGGGTCCTCAAAGATTTTGTGTATCATGTTCAAATAATGATCCCGATACATCTCGTCGATTGGTGAGGGGAGAAAGGAGACCCTCCTATAACATGGATAACATCAAAATTATAATGTAGAAATACTGTCAGAATCAGAATTCATTGTCATGAACATGTCACGAAATTCATTGATTGGCGACAGCGTCACAGTGCAAACTGTTCTATATACCACATTTCAAAATAAATAAAAATAATGCAAGAAAAAGACAAAGTGAGGTAGTGTCTGAGCTTCATTGTTCATTCAGAATCTGATGGACAAGGGGAAGAAATGGTCCTCATTACAAATAATTTGGCAAATTGATCCACTGAAATGGGAAAGAGTAGGTTACTTGTACTTCTGCACAAGTTGAACTGTGAATAAAGTAAGTTTGTAGGTAGAACTCAGATTGTTAAAGTAGCTTAAGCCACATTATATTTTAGACTTCAGATTTATTGTCAGAATACATACATGATATCACATAAAACCTTGAGATTCTTTTCCCTGCGAGGCAGCATTACCACTTATTGGTAGTGCAAAAAAAAACTACATGATATACACATGTAAACAAACTGCAATACAGAGAGAAAAAAAATCAAAGTGAAAAAGTAAGCGTTCCTAAGTGAGTTCTTGAATGAGTTTGTTGTTGAGGAGTCTGATGGAGGAGAAGGATGATACTATTATTTCATCTTACAGCAGAGGGACGGTGTAAACTACTAATTTGGGTCAGTGTGGTGCACTATGCCTAAGAAGCTGCTATAGTCTATGTAAAATGCCAACAAATAAGGTATTTGTACATTCCCTCTGAACAAAGTCTTAGGTTCTGCCCAAACTCATCCTGTGTTAGAAGGAGGGAACCACTGAAGTCACAGATGCTGTGATTGTTGTAAAATCACCAAAGTGTTGGAGGAATTCAGCGGCTCATGCAGCATCCATAGGAGGTAAAGATGTAGAGCCAACATTTAGGGCCAGAGCCCTTCTTTAAGGTATGATCAAAAACTGTTAGGCACCCAAATAAAAAGGCTGAGGAGGAGGGGTGGGAGAGGAAAGGTGAGAATTGAGGGATGGCTCTGTGAATGCAGAGCTGAAGGAAAGGAAACGGAGAAAGACAGACAGAGCTGGAAGAAAGGAGAAATGGGGAAGGGGAGGAGAGGTAAGAATTTGTTTTCTAGATGAGTGAAAATTTTGTTTCTTTGACTTGTATCAATGTTGACCATTAAATGTTACTCATGAAATGAACTGTGTATCAAACACTATTAATAGCTTAAGCTTTCTGTTAAAATTTGCCACAAAAATGTAAGCTAATTAATATCTTGCCTTTTAAATTCAGGGAAGCAAAGTGCAAACACGGGTTGGCTTGCTGATGTTGCTGTCCACCTGGATGACGAATTGTCCCATTGCAGTCACTCATTTCTTGCACAATCAGACCAATGTCCCATTTGTATCCTTTGGTACAAAAGCTGGAACTATTTTGATTCCTTGACTGAGGAGGAAAATGTGATTTCAAAGGTCTGGAAATACAAGAATGATGCCTTGAACAGAACCTGGTGTGGAGACCAAATTGTTTTCTGTTTTCAATTAAAATTTTTCATAATTTTATAATCCTTGAATGAGATAATCATCCCATTATTTTCTTCACATTTTTACCTGATTTGTGGTGCTGCTTTAGCAAAAAGCTGTTGTACTGATATTTAAATGGCAGCAGTGATGACATCTAATGTCAAATCAGAACTTGACTATTTGCTGAGGAGAAATTTTTCACAAATAAATAGTTCCAGACCCAGTTTTAATACAAGAACATTGGAGCAGATATAGGCTATTCATCCCATCAACTGATCCATTTTCCCACTTAGTCCCACTACCCACTCTTCTCCCCATGAGCTTTGATTCTCTGGCTAATCAAGAACCTATCAATCTGCCATACTTGCGGAATGCACGGGTGAATATTTAGGGTTACTTATTCTGTTCCTGAGTTCTATGTCCTTGTTCTTTCCCTTATCTGAGATCTAAGTAAGAAAAGTAATTATATCCTCTGAAGTGGATCCCAGATCCCAATAGTTAGTTTTTCTTCCCTCCTTAACCTCTTGCTTTTCAGTTTCTTTCTCTTTCATCTATTTTCTCTTTCTTTCTTCTGTCTTGGGGTTTTGTTTGGGGGAGGAGGGAATGAGGCTGTTTGGAAATATGGACCACTTGTAGCATTGATTTTTTTTCATTTCTATTTGTGTATTTGGGTAATGGTTAATGACGTGGACTTTTTACCCCCTCCATAAATCTTCGTCCGCGAAGCCAAGCCAAAGAATTCTTGATACATGTTTGCCACAAAATTAAAATAAGGTATTGTTTTTAAAAAAAAAAGAAACCATCAATCTTTCAAATGACCTGATTACCACAACTACATTTGACAACAAATTCCACAGATTTTACCACCCTCTGAAGAAATTCCATTGTATTTCTGTTCCAAGTGGATGCCCTTCGTTCATAAAGTTGTGTCCTCTTGTCCTGGACTCTCCCACAGGAAACAACCTTCCTACATTAATACTATCCATACCTTTCAACATTCAAAATGTTTCATTGTTTCCCCCCCCCCTCAAACCCTTCCCCTTCTCCCCCCCCCCAATTTTCCTAAATTCCAATGAATACACGCCAAGACCTGACAAATGCACCTTATATGATAACCCTTTTATTCCCAGATTCATCGTTGAACCTCTCCAACATTAGTACATCTTTTTGTAAATGAGGAACCCAAAGCTGCTTACAATGCTCCCAAATGACGTCTCATTAGTGCCTTATCAAGCCTCAACATCACATCCCTGCTCTTGTATTCTATTCCTCTTGAAATGAATGCAGCATTGCATTTGCCTTCTGTCTTTACTTTTTCCTGCCAAAGTGCATGACCGTACACTTTCTGACTTACTTCATTTGCTACTTCTCTGCCACTAATCTTAAGTCCTTCTTCAGCCTCAGGATTTCCTCTACACTATCTGCTCCTCCAGCTACCTTCATCATCCAAATCATAAAAATACAACATAAAAAGTGAACCATTCTCTTCTCTGAACCATTTTATTTTCAAGTTGTTGGTTTTAAAGTTGGCCTTGACAATATTCTTCAGTTAACTGCACAGATATCTGAGAACCTTGGAGAGGAAGAACAGCTTGTGCAAGGTCTCTGTGCCCTTCTATTGGGCATTTGCATTTACTACAATGAAAACTCACTGGAGAACTACACCAAGTAAGTTACTAGGATGCAAAATATGTTTCAGGGTCATAATTAGTTGCAAAAGCTCTGTGTAGAACACTTTCTAAAAAGATGAATGAATGCCTGTTACGTAGTTTTGAAATTGAAATAGTTTTCCATGGTGGAAATGCCATTGCTAATTTTTTTTTAATAAATTGTCAACCAAATGGGATAGTTTGATCCCATTTTATGATGACAAAATCATGGCTAGATTTTCCTTCTCTTCTCTGCCAAGCACGAGGATGCTTTCTGTCACTTCCCTAACGATTGAGAGTAGTCAAGGCAGTCATTAGTTTGGTAGGATTGGGCAATTCTCCAGAATCTCAGGTGGGTGACTGTTGCATCTGTACTGGAACAACCTGTCCACAGGCACAGCATCGATGATGCTGTCAGTATGTTAGGTTCCATGCATATGTGCTCACTGTCCAAAAGAGTCCAATTCTGAAGGTACAAGATAAAGGCTCTGTTATTGTCTCGTAATGCTACATTTATAATGTAACATATATGTAATTCTTTAACTTTGTATACTGTAAGGAAGACAGAGTCATTACTTTGTCCAGCACCCCTCAGAGGAATGAGGCCCCAACAAGGAACAAACTCACAACCCCTGGTTTACATGACCAGTGCTCTATCCACTGAGTTATTGGACCCTTAGTACAGAACATTTTTTATTCTTCACCCACCCAATCGAAAGTGGCACAGGTTTTGAAGCCCTGTAGTTTCCAGTATTGAATCTCACCAGGAACCTTTAGGTAAATTCTTCAGCATCTTCCTTGTATCTGGGCCAAATGCCCTATTTCTGACTTCTCTCTTCAGAATGTATGGCTAAATTTTATTTTTGAGTCCTGAGTGAAATTTTTTTTCCACCTTTATCACAGGTACTTTCCTTCTTAAGTTTAGCAAGTTGTTATTGCCTAGGATCTAGTTTATGGAGAGAAAACAGCCGTTGGAACTTCACTGATTCCTGCCTTCAGCTTTTCAATTGAGCATTAAAATTGATCAAGGGATTGTTGTATTTTAGAATTTTCCTGGGAGAGTATTTATTGGCATCTTGAAATTGATCACAATGAAATGATAAATTCCAAAGAACCTTCTAGGAGACTCTTGAGGGTTCAGATTGTAGGAGAAAGTTACTGTTAAAGCATAAAATTGCAAGCTAATGGTCATCAAATTCCTTGTAAATTCAATCAATATTATTAGCAGAAGGAATAAAGCCTTGTTCACTTCTCATAATTTTAAATTCTTGTGTTAAAGGATTGTAAAATATTCAGAGACCTATTAAATACAGCCAAACATTAATGTGTCGTTACATTTCAAATTTCAGACTTTGTATCTTTCTATGAGGATGATCTGATGCTGAATAAAATTTGAAATTTAATGTCCATTTTGAACAGAATAGAGTAGCACCTTGCATCTGGACTAGAGAATACTAACAATCATTTCCAATTAAAATTTCATAATTGTGAAATCAAAATTACAGCACTCCTCCAAAATTGCTTTATTGCCATTGTTTGACGAAGTGGAGGTTGCAGTCAAATTGTGCACTTGACTTGTTTGTTCTTTCTCGTTGTTATTTCATGGTTTTCCTCTGCAGATTCCAACAGCTTTGACCTTGTGTCTTTAGAGCCTCCAGGATGATGCATGAATTTTCATCATCAGGTTCTCAATAATGTTGGGGATTGGACAGTTCAATACATCCTTCTTGGACAAATGCTTGTGTTTTTGTGCTATTGGCTTATTTCTTCTTACAAATACCAAGCAGTGTTCAATTTGTTGATGTTAGCAGTTTAGACTGTCCTCTCAATTTCCTTAGCACTAGTAGTCTTCTTTGTTCAAACTTCACATATTCTAACTCAGTAGCACAACACAAGATTTTGTTATCTAATTTTCCTTTGGTTTTCTCCTGATTGATGAAATAGTCCCTCCAGAAACAAACTGACACAGTGTTCAATATTAACTTGTAAATACCAAATGCATGTGCACTTGAATTTACAAAAAAATGTCACTCTTCTACTGCCCAATTATTCTTTAAATTCAGTGGGCACTTCAAAAGCAGTTATAAAAGGAGATAGAACATGGAACTGTCTGGTGCAAGACTTAGGGCCTGGTTCCTCAAATTGAAACTAAGTGTCTGGTCAGCCTCAATCTTGTGTCTGCTTCTGGTCATGCAGGAATCAGTGGAGCCTTGGGATGCTGCTGAGGCTAATTCATTACGTTCTGCAAATTGACTGGAAAATCTTCCCAATCTTCAGCTTGCACCTGAGTGATCTTAGCAGTTTATAGAATGACTGACAGCAGAGAAGGGAAAAAACCTGTGACATTGTTTTGGTTTAAACAGTGACTCTGCAGAGTGAGTGCAGGTTCAAGCTCATAAATAGACTTTAGTGTGAACATAGAGAAGTTCTTTCCAAACCTGTGTCAATGACTGAGTTTGTCCCATTGGGGAGCAGAGAAACAATACAATTTATAAACCGTGTAAGCAAAGAAAGTGGGAATTTGCATTGATGATGGTTCATTGATAGCTTCAACATCTCAAACCACTTCAATTAAGTACATTGGAAGCTTCCTCTAGTCTTACAGCTTCATTGCCAGTTGATAAAATCCTCTTGTCTGTAATGTGTGTTCAAATATATTAAACTGAAACCACCTAGCAAAAGGGAGAATGCTGATTAATATAATTGGGTCCAAAACTTTGAAAGCTGTCAAGAATTTTTCTCCAGTTGCATTGATAAAGATTGCATTCCATTTGGGATAAAATTAAATAAATTAACAGTGTTATCCGTCACTTTTCGTGTATTTAATTGTACCAAAGAGAATTGCAATTTTGTTTGTAGTTTTCATTGGGTATAACTGCAGTTTATTGAAAGATAAAATTTTGTTTTGCTCTTTGTAGGGAAAAACTAAAGCAACTAATCGAGAAGAGGATTGGGAAAGAAATATTCATTGAAAAGTTGGCTTATATCAGTAAACATGAGCTATACTCTCGGGCTGGCCAGAAACCTCAACCCAGCTACTCCACACCAGAGCAAATGCTGTTTGACCACGAATTCACTAAACTCGTTAAAGAATTAGAAGGTAAATTTCACAGCATGAACTTTTTAAAAAATCTAACACTAGCTGTTTCTATGTTCAAGAAAATTACTATGCATTATTGGTCAATTGCAGTGACAATAAATTTAATTTGTGGCATTGACATTTGACTTGGGAAGATGTAATTGTACTTGCATGGACTGTACAGTTTGGCAGATAAGAAGATACTAAAGCACCCAAAAAAAAACCCATAAAAGGAGTCATCCTTTGGTCATATACAAAAACAGTGATCTTAAAATTCTACTCAAAGTAGCATTTGATTGGTTCCATAACCCACCCAGACCCCTATAACAAATTTTTAAGATACCAGTATATTTTTAAAAAAGCTGCACTAAAATCCATTTCCATTGCGGTGTTAAGCCAATAAAAGAATTGTAAAAGAAAAAAAACATGCACATTTAAAATTCTTGAAAATCAATAGCTTCATTGTCTGAGGCAAAGAACTCAGCAAGCACATCTTGCATCTCAATGTTTACATGGTCATCAAATGGGTCCCAGTCTGAATCTGGTAAGTTAGCTTCAGCTTCGTCATCAGTGTCCCACAATAAATCATCCTCTGTACCATCTATTGCTCAAGAGATACTGTACCTTTGAAAGATTTTATTACAGTCTCTACTTTCATTTTTTTCCCATTGTTTCTTTGGCATTTTTCTTAAAATATCTTCATTGTTTCTCCACTCTCACCATCTTCTCACATATGTCAAATATCCTTGCAGAAATGCAGTTGTTAGATTCCTTAGCCACTTCAATGACTTTTAACTTAAAACTCGTTTCATACTTTCTTTGTTTTCTTGGTGGCAAATAACAATTTGATTTTTAAAAAAATATATAAACTGGTTAAGACAGATGCTAGCAACAGACTGAACCATGAATCACTTTGTGACAGTGCTTCACCCACCTGCCGGCCATGCCCACCAGCTCAGTCAACACACGTATGGTACCAGTATGTTTGGGTGTCATTTTATACCACCGATATGAGCTAAAACTATGAAATTCAGTCTGAAATTGGTCTCGTCTTATCTGAAAGTTGCCTTATCCATCAGAATATACTATTACGAGCTTCTGTTTTAGTAAAATGGGATTATCACTGTAAGGGATGGTATAGATAGGAGGAATTGAATGGTCACAGTTCACATTTAACATTTGACACAAGCACCATTACAGCACAAGTCTCAAGTCTCAGCCAGCGATATTTCGATACATTGGAAAAACGGAGGGAAGGCTTGTCACCCAGTCTGTTCCAGATTCGATACATTTGCAAAGATATTGATTTTTTTCAAGGGAGAACCATTCTGACGGCTGAAAGCAAAGCAGCTTTTTGAAGCAGCTCTTGTGGCCAGCCATTTTTATGGAATTCAGAGCAAAGCATGTTCTAGGAATGACAGGGCCTTGAGGCCTTTTCAGTGGTTTGACCTGTGCCAGAAGGGACTTTTGGGAAGCAAAGTGCTTCATTTTGATTGTGACTAACAATGAAGAGAGACTGGTGCCAGGGTCTTGGAAGCTTCGTGGAGGCCGCCCAGTTTGAGTTTCGCCTACAAAAGGACCAGGAGTGTTATGACCACAGCTCGTGTGGATGGGCATTTCTTCAAAGGCAAAACGAAGAGAATTGATGAGTCTGTAGCTGCCACAGCCCCCGTCTTTCCATCAGTTCATCATTAATTCTGGGGATCAAATTTCAAAGGCCTCCGTTTCACTGAATTTGAAAGACTGAAATGTTGGCCTGAATTGTAATGGTTTTAGTGTCACACAAGTATGCACACATACATGCTCGTACACCTGCGCATAGTTGGGGATAGATTTAGTGTTAATGAAAGTTTAAAAGTTAAGACTAGAGTTTGAGATTAAGAAATAAAATTAGTGCTTTAAAATTAAACACGGATTCATTGCTGCTGCTCGTTACGTGCAGTTTGTAACAAATTGCTAGTTCATTTTTGTAGAGCTGAGTAATTTTGCTGCTTTTTCCTTTGCCAATTTAGTCCTAATAACAAAGGCTGTTCAGAAATCCAGTGAAGATGAGAAGAAGGAAGAGGAAGTGAAGAAGTCTCTGGAACAACATGACAGTATAGTCAGTCAATATAAGGAGCTTATTCGTGATCAGGTAAATAGAACTGTGCATTGATATCTGATGGTCATTGAGTTGTATTGCACAGAAACAGCCCTCTGTGTCAATACAAAATTACAATGATAGGAGTCAGAAGGTGGTAGTGAAGAGTTGCCTTTCAGATTGGAGACCTTTGACCAGCACTGTCCTCCAGGATTAGTGCTGGCTCCTCTTTTCACCATTTGTATTCATATGGCTGAGAATGAAGTTGGCACGGTTTGAGGTTTGCAGAATACACCAAAATTGGTGTTAGAGTGGACAGTGAAGGATTTCCCAGATTACAATAGGATCTGGATGAACTGGGGAAGTCGGCCAAGGAACGGCAGATTGAATTTAACTCAAACAAGTGCGAGATATTGTACTTTCATAAATTAAATCAGGGCTGGACACACAGTGAATGGCTAGGTCCTGGAGAGTGTTGTGGAACAGAGACCTCAGGGTAGAGGTACATCTCTGATGAAGAAGGCATTTGGCATTCTTGTCTTCAGTCAAGGCATTGATTACAGGAATTAGGGTGTTAATGCAATTGTACAAGCCACTGGTGAGACCACAGTATATTGTGTGCAGTTCTGGTCAGATAAAACATAGAAAACTACAGTACAGGTCCTTCAGCCCACAGTGTTGAGCCAATATAACCTACTCTACCATATACCAAGATTTTCCCTACTACATAACCCTCCATTTTTCTCTGCTCCATGCATCCATTTAATAGTCTCTTCAAAGATGCTATTGTACCTGCAGGCACCCATGACTCTCTGTGTGAAGAACTTGCCTCTTGCATCCCCCACTGCTTACTCCCAAGCACCTTAAAACTGTTCTCCCTGGAGACAGCCAGAGGAGGTGGCATTTCATGGAAATACCTCATCATGTATACTTCTATCTGGTCACCCCTCAACCTTCATTATTTTAAGGAGAAAACACAAAGTTCACTTCTCAGAAGGCATTTTCTCCAATCCGGGCAGCATCCTTGAAAATAAAACTCTGCATCTTCCCCATGGTATCCACATCTTTCTTGCAGTGAGGAGACCAGAACAAAAAGTTCAGGTGGGATTTAACCAAGGTCTTGTATAGCTTAAAATTATTGCATTGCCCTTTAACCGTGGGATTGAGCTCATGAAGGCCAACACACCATATATCTTAACAGCACCGTATGTCTTAACAACACTATCTGCATCAGCCTTGAGTGTTCCTTGCTCACGGACCCCACAGTTCTAGTAAAGATGTTACTAAGCTGAAAGGGTACAGAAAAAAATTTACAAGAATGTTACTGGGATGGGAGGTCTTGAGTTTTCAGGAGAAACTGGTTAGACCTTTTTTCCCTGAAATGTAGCAGACGAAGAGATGACCCTCTGGGCAGTATATAAAATCATGAGGGGTATTGATTAGGTGAATATAAGTTCTTTTTCCCCCCAGATAACAGAGTTGAAAACTAGAAGGCTGACATTTAATGTAAGAGGAGAGATAATTTAAAAGGAGCAAGAAACTTTTCTACACAAGTTGGTAGGACTGCAGAATGAGCTGCCAATGTAATCAATGGCATACAGTTACAACATGTAAAAGCCATTTGGACAAGTCGAGAACATTTAGAAATATTAGAGCCAAATGGCATTACCTCAGATGGACAACTTGATTAACCAGAACGAATTGAGCCGAAAAACTCTACAACTCTATGCTTGTTGGCATTAGGTTTGTATCCATCTATGCTTTCCTTATTCAAGGGCCTATCTAAGTATCTCCAATGTAGTGATTGTATCTGCCTCCACCACCTCCTCTGGCAATATCTTCCAGATGTCAGCCACTGAAGTAAAAACACATGTAATCTGTGATAGTAGAAAGCTCAGGATTCTGAAATGTGATCCTTTAAAGGAGCTGGTTTTTCTTCAGCTGTATGGAAGCTAACATAGGGGATCAGGTGCTCGAAATGTGTAACGTCTTAAAACACCAATTCAGTGTTGTTTTCTAAGGTTCTAAATGTTGGAGTACCTCTTGGGGAACTGGGGAAATATATCACAGAAAAATAGTGTTAGCTTGAATGAACAAGAACTAATTAGATAAAGGCCCAAAGGCTACCCCCCTTTAATGTATTAATGAGTATGTCTGTTTTCTTGGAAATGCAGGATATGCAGCTGAATGAATTGAAGAAACAAGTAACTTTCTTGACTGGTCAGAATGATCAGAGTCAAACAACAATAGCGCAACAGGCATCACAGATTCAGCAACTGAAGGACCAGTACAATCTTCTCAAAATACAAGGTATTCTCTTTCTTATATTTCCTTCCAACACAGGAGACTATTCAGCCCATCAAGCCTATGTTGACAATCATAAATTCCATCAATGTTGGTAAATATTTTGATGATTCATAGAATACTACAGCACGGTCAGACCCTTCTGCACTCGTTGTGCCAACTGATGTATTTTTTTTAAAATATAAATCTCTCCTTACCCCTATTTTTCTCCATCCATGTGCCTGACCAAGAGTCTCTTAAATGTCCCTAATGTTTCAGCCTCCACCACTATCCCTGGCAAGGCATTCCAGGCACCCACAACTCTGTGTTTATATTAAAAAAAAAGCTTCCTTCCCTTCACTTTCTATGTATGTCTTCTGGTGTTTGCTATTCCTGCCCTGGGAAACAGGAGCTGGCTCTCCTCTCTTTTGCCTCTCATAATCTTGTAGATCTCTATTAAATCTCCTCTTATCCTTCTACGCTCCAAAGAGAAACATCCCAGCCTTACTAACCTTGCCTCATAAGACTTATTTTCCAATCCAGGCAACATCCTGGTAAATCTCCTCTGCACCCTCTCCATATCTTCCACATCTTTCCTATAATGAGGTGACTGGAGCTAAACACAATACTCTAAGTATGGTCTCACCAGAGATTTATAGAGCTGCCACATGACCTTAAGACTCCTGAACTCAATCCCCCATTAATGAAGGCCAACATCCCATAACGATGTATGGATTTGGACTCCAAGTTTCCTCTGTTCATCTACACTCTTAAGTAACTATCCATTAACCCTATGCTCTAGCCTTCTGGTTTGTCCTTCCAAAATGAATCACCTCACATTTATTCGGATTGAACTCCTTCTGTCAATTTTATCCCCAACTCTGCATCATATAACTCTATATCCATTTTTAACCTACAACAACCTTCAGCTCCATCCAAAACTCCTCCAACCTTCGTGTCACCTGCAAACTTACTGACCCATCCTTCCGCCTCTTCGTGATAAAGATCATAAAGAGCAGGGATCCCAGAATAGATCCTTGCAGAACTCCATTAGTCACTCAAATTCTACAAATTCTTCCGCCATTATTTGTCAAATATTAAATATATCATTTAAAAATGTTGTGTTAATTTTTTATCAATATTTAATGAAATTTACTAAATGGGAAGCAAACGGCAGATATGAAGTATACAAGAAGTCTACAGATGCAAGGATCTAGTGCTGAAAAAACTTGACATGTCGCACAGCATCAATGGAAAGAAAGAGCCAATTGACTGCTGAGTTTCTCCAGCACTTGTGTGTGCAGATGGTCCCTGACTTACACCTGAGTTCTGTTCTGACCAACCAGTTGCATCTCGAAATGGACTTAAGTTGAACGTATATTACTCTGGCCAACACATTCTTAAACTGGAGCTGCGGCATTTCATTCACGGCCCAGCCCGCCCGTCACTGGAAAGATCAGTTGTCCACCACCACCAGCACCTGGCCTGCGCTCACCTCCCCTACCTTGAACACTCGGTCCGCCACTGCCTTCGTGTCCCAAAAATAGAACATATTCAGTGGCAACAGAGTCTCAGTGTCCTGCCAGCTCTTGGCCGCCGCCTCGTTTGTCTGTCAAAGTAAACAGCCCCTTGGACCTGACGTGTAATTTTTATATTTACATACATTTCTTTATTTAAAAAAAATACAGTATTTTTTTTCAGTCGTGTGTACAAATGGTCATAATTCGCATAGGTCGTAAGTAGCGGACTATCTGTACTGCAGATATGAAGTATGATTATTTTTTGTCCTGAGATTTTCATTCTTTACAGTTGAGTGCATTTTTGAAAACAATTTTCGTACTGAGTAAATTTTACATACTCAATATTAATGATCCTCTGTTGATCTTGAAAAGAAGAAGCCACCCTCTTTTACTTCATCCAAATAAAACTAATTCACCATTAGGAAGCCATTCAGTGAGATGTTTTCCCTCAAATGCTTTAAAAAAAAAATTCTGTTTAAATTAATGCCCATTTTCAAGGTTTGCACTGGAGAGAAGAAAGAATTGCAAGTGAAAACATTAAAATTTAGATTCTTCAAATCCAAGCAAAATGTTGGACATTTGCAACTTTACTGCTAGAAGGGAGAGAGAAAGCAATTAATACTTTTTTTGCTTTTAAGAATATTTGCACAAAGGCATTGCAAATTTTTAGCTCCTGACAGCACTTGGAAATGACATGCATACATTGTTACATGAGAGTTGGGAGTAGTTTCAGGCCACTTGACTCCTGAAGCCTGCTGTTCCATTCAGCAAGATCCTACCTGATCTCATGACCTCCACTTTGCATTCCCATTTAATTCCTGTCCATGTTCCCCTTTACTTATCAAAAATGTATATACCTCTGCCTTAAAATTATTTAAATGCATACTGCCCTTAGAGGAAGAGAGTTCCAAAGCGTCATGATCCTTAGAGGAAATTTAACTTCCTCTGTTTTAAATGGGTGACTGTAGTTTTGAATAGTGATATGTGGTTCTTGATTCTACTTCATGGAAAAGCATACATCCTATCCGATCCTGATCTCTCATGATCTTGAATTTCATTCAGATTCCTTCTCACACTTCTAGCGCCAATGGATGTGTCTCGCTTGTCCAACCTTTCCTCTTAAAACATTCCACCCATTCCATATTTGTCCAATAAAATTTCCCTGATTTGCTTCCAATACTATATTGTTAAAGACGCCGATACTCTACACAATATCCAGATGTTGTCTCTCAGTGCTCTATATAACTGAAGGATAACCTCATGACTGTTGTATTCAATTCCCTTTCTAATGAACAGTGTTCTGTTAACTTTCTGATTTTGTTTTGTACCTGCATACCAATCTTTTACCATTGTTCCCAAGGCATCCTGATTCCTCTCAATTTTCTCATTATTTAGATCTTGTTACATTTGTAATATTATCAAAACCGTTGACTTCAATTTTTGCCATATCATCCTTCATTTGTTAAATTGTTTTTCTATCCACTTAATCAATGTGTGTTATTTGTGGCTTTCTGACATACTCTTCACAGCTTGCCTTTTTGCTTGTCTTTGAGTGATCAGAAAATTAATATGAATTGTAGAAAGTTGAAACATGCCCAGTTAACCAGCAAAGCCTATCTACACCCAATTGTTAACTCCTACTTCTCCATTTTGCACAAATATCTTTGAAGTCAATTTTTTTCATATAAATTGTTTTACCTCCACCTTTATTCATTGCAAATGCTGCTGCTTTTCCTGAATTCCAGAAAAATTGATCAATCATGATTGATCATAAGACTGTCTTCAGCAAGACTTTCATTGCATCTATATTGTACTCATTTGACAATAAGTTTTTCATTCCTTTATTTTCTTTTCCCTTCCCTAATGTCTCTAATAAAAAGCTGCTACATTTTTAGATATTATTAACTTAATTGTTATGTAGTTTCTTTCTATTTCCTTTTCCATTTGCTCATATCAGATATAATAGAACTGTCCCTGACATTATACTTTTTGTAATTATAACTTCCTAGGTGGTGACTCCTCTAGAAAATTTTCTTCTGTTGTGAATACACCAAAATATCCCTTAACTGTTTGTACTGTCTCTTTATTTGCTAACCTCATTGCTCTTAAGTTTAAAATATAGATCTTAGACCCATTCTTCTCTCTGTAATGTAAAAACACAAGGTTTTAACCTTTGCACTCCCCATGGATGCCTTCAGTATGAGGTCATTGATTTGCATTCAGAAAGGTATTCCAAATTTTGGATCACTTAATTGGTTCAGGAAGTCAAAGCCTGTCTCTGTTCCTTAGGTAAACCCTTTGACAGTCATCATCACATTCACAATGAAGCAGCTCAGATCAATGGGATTCAGCCCAAGGCTGACGTGGAAGAAATGGGAAGATTACAAGAAAAGCTAGAAGAGCTGAGAAAGCAACAAAGCATATTGGAAGGGCAACTGGCTGAAAAGGAGTCCATAATTGAAAAATTGGTACACATTTTAAATCTTTGGCTTGGCTTCGCGGACGAAGATTTATGGAGGGGGTAAAAAGTCCACGTCAGCTGCAGGCTCGTTTGTGGCTGACAAGTCCGATGCGGGACAGGCAGACACGATTGCAGCGGTTGCAAGGGAAAATTGGTTGGTTGGGGTTGGGTGTTGGGTTTTTCCTCCTTTGCCTTTTGTCAGTGAGGTGGGCTCTGCGGTCTTCTTCAAAGGAGGTTGCTGCCCGCCAAACTGTGAGGCGCCAAGATGCACGGTTTGAGGCGTTATCAGCCCACTGGCGGTGGTCAATGTGGCAGGCACCAAGAGATTTCTTTAGGCAGTCCTTGTACCTTTTTTTTGGTGCACCTCTGTCACGGTGGCCAGTGGAGAGCTCGCCATATAACACGATCTTGGGAATGTCCCAAGACATTTTAAATACACTTAATGTAATAAGCAACCTCCTCTTTGGGCTGTGCATGTGATTTTGTGTGTGCCGGTAGACATAAGGAGATTAACACTGTGGCCATTCAAGAGAGAAAAACACTCAGACCCGCAAGCCTGTCCTGCCATTCAGTCTGATAAGGGCTGTTCATTATTGGCCTTGGTTCCTGTTCTGTGCCAGTATTCTGTAACCTTCAGTCCCTCAATCTTTCAAATATTTATCTTCACCTTTAATATATCAAATGAACTGGCCTCCACCATTCAGGGATGGGGAATTCCAGTGATTCAACCCTCAGAAGAAATTTGTATGTGGTCCTGTTTTTAAACAACCGGCCCCTTATGGCACACATGTCAAACTCAGGCCCGCGGGCCAAATTTGGCCCGTGATATAATTCTACTTGGCCCGCAAGATCATATCAAATATGTATTAGAGCTGGCCCGCTGGTCGCCGCGCCAGTATAGCGCATGAACAGCTAATACTACAAATTCCAGAATGCTTTGCAAATGCGTTGGCGCCGGCCCGTCAGCCCGCTAATCGCCCCCACCTCCTCTCTTTACTTCCATTAGCATCTGTGACCTGTCACCTAACTCACATGTAATAAACCCCATACGAAAAATGGCCAAACGAAAGACAGAAAACAGGACCTTTCAAGACAGGTGGGAGGCAGACTATATGTTCCTCATTTTAAAAGACACACTTGTTTGTCATTGAAGCAAGTTGTTATTTTTTTGACTTGTTGGCTTGTGAAAAAAAATACATTTAAAAGGAGTTTAAAGGCTATAGAGAAATATTATTTATTGAATATTTTATTTGTTAATGCTTCTTCTGGAAAGAGTTTAACCAAAACTATTATTAAACATTTATTTTAATAAGAAAAAGTTTAACATTACATATGTTGAAAGAAGAGAAAACATACAGATGTTGAAAATTTTCAATAAATATTTAGTTTGGCCCACAACTTAGTCCACGTTTTTAATTTTGGCCCTCTGTGAATTTGAGTTTGACACCCCTGCCTTATGGTGTTATTAGGTCCATTTGTTGTATCTGTCCCACCAGTGGAAATATTTGATCTAACTCGTCAATGATGATATTTGTACTTCATTCACGCCACTTCAGACAATTAATCTAGCTGTCCCAGGATATCTTTTTGTTTTTTGTGTCTGCTTTGCTGTTTAAATATGGTGAAATCCATTTGATGGCCACTTGTTAAATTATTTTTATTCCCATCTCCCTCATCCTCAACTAACTTAAATCTCTGCCCCTCGTTATTGATTTCTGATGGATAAAATCTCTCATCTGCTAAATCTCTTCTGGCCTACCACTTATTTTATAACATTTGTCTTTGTTCGAAAGAAAATAGCACAGGCCAGACAGTCTATCCTTGGATCAGGCATTTTCCAGCCTTGGTAACATGCTCTCACATTCTGCATGCTTCACTGTTACCACATTCTTCTTCTTCTTATGACCTGAGCTGTGCTCTAGCTGCAGCCCAAAGAGAGCTTTACACAATTTTGTTGAAGCTCAGATCCACATACTGTAAGATTGTCAATAGAAAATCGTTATATTGAAATGAAGACATGGGAGATCCATTATCCAGTTCTGTTCTTGATGTTTGAACGTGCACATTTCATGCATCAGTGAATAGAAAAGAAGAAATGTTAGCAGGCAGAGGAGGAGATGCTGCCATGTCACAGGCGAGACACAGACTGGAGGATAATAACCAGCTCTGGGTACTAATTAGGAAGGATGTTTCTTTGAGATCTCACAAAAAATTTTGATGCTATATCTGGAATGAGGAACCCATGTTATCTTGTGTGGTTAAAGAAGTTGAAATTGCTCTCTTGAGAGGAGATTGAAGAGGATTTGATAAAACAGTTTGAAATTTAAATATGTGAGACTCAGCTTGTCTTGTGCACAAGAGTTGGTTTGTTCAAAAAAAAGTGATTGATGAAAGAAACAATAAAAGGAGAGATGAGGAGAATTCCTGAAGTTTGTGAAGATCTGGTGAGTTTGTGTTTGGTACAGCACAACTCTGATTCTCCAAAATGGTCGGGACCGGGCCTGTTTGGATAAAGGGTTTTTTTGGAGAACTGGTCATTTTTTTTAAAACCAGCCCAGTAGCAGCAGCAAATCAGTTGTAACAGTGTTGAAACAACAACAAACAAGGAAGGCTTTTTAACCATTAAAAAAATGTTTAATTCTCACCAAAAAAAATGCTGTCTGCTGCTGATCACCGAGGCCCCGCTCCAGCTTGGCAGCCCAAGAACCCCAGTCAGTTTGGCTCCATAAAATTTTCAGATAAATGAGAATCTGATATTGGATAATAAGAGTTGTACTGTATTTGATTTTTACCTATTAACAAATAGATTACAGGTAAACAGGAAAGTCGGCAGATTCTATGATTGTAGTGCAATACGCAAAAGTGCTGAAGAAATTCAGCAGGTCACACAGTGTCTATAGGAAGCAAAGGAATATAATCAGTGGTTCAGGCCTGAACCCTTCATCAAGGTATGAGCAGAAAGCAGCAGATGCCTGAATAAAAAAAGTGGGAGGAGGGAAGGGGCAGAGGGAGGAGCACTAGCCAGCAGGCAAGAGGTGGATAAGGGTGGAAGGGTAGAAGAGAAGAAAGCTGAGAAATAATAGGGGCCCTGGGTAGCTCTGAATGGAGAGGGAAATAGGTGAGGAGCTGGAGTAAAGCAGAGAGGGATAGGAAGAAGGAGAGAAGAAACAGGGGAGGGGCCTAATGGAAACCGAAGAAGTCGATATTAATGCCATCTAGTTGGAGAGAGCCCAGACGGTATATTCGGTGTTGATCCACCATTTTGAGGGTTGGCTTGGTTTTGCAGTGCATGAGGGCCATGGACAGACATATTAGAGTGGGAATGGGATGTGAATTGAAATGGTTCCACTGGGAAGTCAATGTTGTTGCAGAGGACAGAACAAAGGTGCTCAATGAAACGATCTCCCGGTCTTCGTCCAATCTCTATGATGTAGGATTCGTTATAACGGGAGCACTAGATGCAGGAGATGACCCCAGCAGATTTGCTAGTGAAGTGTTTATTCCCTTGGAAGGGCTGTTTTGGGCCCGGAATTCTGGTGAGGGAGGAGGTGTGGGGGCAAGTGTAACATTTCCTGTGGTCACGGGTAGGGTCTGAGAAAACGATTAGTAGGAAGGAGTCGCGTAGTGAATGGTCCCATTGGAAAGGGGAAGATATAAAGATGTGTCTGGCAGTGGGATCACATTATAGTTGGTGGAAATTGCAGAGGATTGTGTGCTGGATGCGGAGGCTGATGGAGTGGCAGGTGAGAACGTGGGAAATTCTGTCCTTGTTGCATCTAGGGGCAGAGGAGCTAGGGCAGATATGTGTGAAGTGGAGGAGATGCAGGCAAGAGCTGAATTGATGGCAAAGAGGGAAAGCCACATAATTCGAAGAAGTACTTCAGATGTTCTGGAATGGAAGATCTCATCCTGGGAGCAGATGTGATGGGTCAAAGGAATTGAGAGAAAGGAATAGAATCTTTTCAGGGGACAGTGTGTGAAGAGGTGTAATCAGGGTAACTATGTGAGTGAATGGGTTTGCAGAAGATGTCTGTAGAGGGTTTGTCTCCTGATAAGAAGACAGATCAAGAAAAGGGAGAGTGTTGCCTGAGATGGACCAAGTGAATTTGAGGTCAAGGTGAAATTAACAGAAAAGTTGATAAAGTCGACAAGTTCCTTAAGGTTGCATTAGGCAACACCAATGTAGTTGTCAAGGATTTAGGAGCAAGATGCAAGATTTGCTTGTTCTTGAGAGAAGAGGATTGGATCATATTCCTTACTCCTCATCCTCCTGATCTGTAAATTATAGCAATGAGGGATGTTAGGATGGCTAACAGGAGTTCATCTATTTTGGTTCAGAAACCAGGGAGTAGATCATGTATCAGGCTACTTTATTCAGGAGTTCTAAATAATTTTATGGTGTATGATATCTGTCATTGGCAGGTTTTATGATTAGAATACAGTACTGAATTAGCCAACAGGATCATTATTTGTGGGAGTTTCATACAAGATTCTTTTATCAATCTTTGGGAAATTGGGTGCTACTGTTTGAGCTGACCAGGTAAAACCTTGACTCACCATTTGCATGCTGGCTGCTGTTTTTGGGGAAAATTTTGTTTAGAAATTGTGATCTTTAAAATCTAAATGGTAATTTCTAGGCTTGTTTAGTCTCAACCATGTGTGTGCTGGAAAGTGGATAAATAACTGATACATTTGTGGTATGGTTTTTGAACAGAGAACAAATCAGATGAAAGGAAATAAAGATATAGAAGTTTGTATGGAGAACACTGGAGAACCAATGACAGATCTGCACAAGGTGGGTAGTTTTCTGCTTGTTAAAAAACAGTTTGGTATAAATTTGAAACCCATTGAGTTTGGCACAGCAATTAAGTTTTGATCAATAGAACTCATTGAAGAGCTGTGCAGCACAGAATAGGCCATTCAGCTCATCTCACAAAAGAATTGAATTACTTATCACATTCAATGAGATATACCTGTAGTGAAAGGCTTGTTTTGCAAACTATCCAGGAAATGTACTTAAGCAAATTGTCCACTAATAAAACAAAAATAAAATGCAAGGTTTTACATTAAGTCTGGTTTGTCAGTACCACAGGATTGGTTAACCAATGAAAGCCAGAGTTGGGATAAATGGTTATCTCTCTGATGGACAATCAGTGGTGAGCAGAATGCTGCAGGTGTCGGTGCTGGGCTGACAACTGTTGGCAATCTACATTAATGATTTTGGGAGAATGGGGGAGACTGAATGTAGCAAATCAGTTTGCTGATGCCACTAAGTCGATTGGAAAAGCTAAATGCACAGAGCATGTGAAGAGTCTGAAATATATAAATAGGTTAAGTGAGTGGAGATGAAATACATTATCCTCCGATGAAGTACAAGGTTGATAAATCAGATTCATTTTGGAAGGAAAAATAGAAAATCAGATTATTATTTAAATAATGAAAAATTACATCATGGTATTGTGCAGAGAGGCCTGGGACTGCTTTTGCATGAAGAGCAAAGAGTTGGTTTGCAGATGCAGTAGATAATCAAGGAGACAAATGGAATGTTGACCTACATTGCTAGAGAGATTGTATTTCAGAGCAGGGGAGTTCTGTTGCAACTAGACAAGATACTGGTGAGACTACACCTGGAGTCCTGTGTGTAATTCTGGTCTCATCTGGGACTATATTCACTGGAATTCAGAAGAATGAGAGGGCATCTTATAGAAACATAAAATTATGAAAGTGTTTATCAGTTTGAGGAAGGAAAGTTGTTTTTGCTGGCAGATAAGACAAGAACACAGGAGCTGAGGATGGAAATAAGGAGGAACTGTTTTTCCAAAACAGTAGTGAATTTATGGAATCCTCTGCCCAAGGAAGCAGAAGATGCTGCCTCATTAAATGTATTTAAGATAGAATTAGATTTTTGCATGGTAAGAGAATTGAGGGTTATGGGGAAAAGGTTGGTAGACTGAGACTACAGCCAGATCAGCAATAATATTATTGAATGGAGGAGTAGGCTCAACGGGTCTAATGAGTGGCTTCCTCTTGCTCCGATTTCTAATGTTCTTACACAAGTCAAAGAGTGCAAGGTACAGCATGACAAGTACAAAATGCAGAGTTTAAAGAAAAATAAAGTTTCAACAGTTCAAGGACCATCTTTTACCAGTGAGAGATCCATATGTCCGATAACAGCAGGATGAAAAACAGTCCTTGAATATGGAGGTTTGTATTTTCAAGATCATGGGTCTCTGCCCAATGGAAGGAGGAAAATAGAGTGGGGGCGGGTCCTTTAATATGTTGTCATCTTTCCTCAGACAATGGGAAATGTAGATGGAGTCCATGATTTTCCTGTGCTGCAATCACAACTCTGCAGTTTCTTGTGGTCCACGACAGTGAAGTTCCTGTACCAAGCTGTGATGGATCTGGACAGGATATTTTCTTTTGTGCATCAATAAAAATCAGGGGCCTGCACAATTTCTTTGTTTTGAAGGAAATCGAGATGGCAGTGCATTTTCTTGGCTGATGCTGCATTGTGATTGACTAGGACAGGTGGAGTGTGTAATAGCCTGATACCAAGATAGCCTCTCTCTTTCAACATCATTGAAATAAAGAAGCTGATGCCCGCTTCCCTGTCCCCATCAATGATTCTGAAGTGGTCATAGTAGATAGTTTCAAGTTCTTGGGTGTAAACATTTCCAACGTCTGACCTTGACTAGTTGTGTCGGCCTGACAGTCAAGAAAGCACACCAGCACCTCTGTTTCCTTAGTTAAGGTATGTCTCCTCTGTCCCTTAACTTCTGCAGATGCGCCATTGAAAGCATCCCAGCCAGATGCATCAGAGTGCAATACAGGAGGTCGGAAGAATCAGCAAAAGATGCTGAGAACATCACATAAACCTCCCTCATCTCCAACTCTATCTACATCACCTGCTGCCAAGAAAAGGCAGATAATGTACTGAAAGTCCCATCATACCCTGGCCACACTCCCTACTTCCATTGAGCAGAAAGTTCAAGAGTGAAATTGTGCCCTAACAACTTTAAAGACAGTTTTCTCCACAGATTTCAGGCTCCTGAATGAACCCCTCAACAGTGATGTCACTCTGGAGGAGTCATGTGATGGAGTAGTGGCCGGTAGGAGAATACCAGCCCTCTCCAGAAAAGAAGAAAAAAGTGAAGAAAAAAGTGAAGAAAAGCTCAAGAAACACAAAACACAATAAATAAAAGATAAAGATGTGGAGAAAAGAAAGAAAATGGCACCTAAGAAAAAAAACCCTAAAACAACGGGAAAAAAAGAAGGAAAGACGCCGGAAGAGAAAGGAGAAGGCCTTACTGCATGAGGAAGCAGGGACCCACCGTGGACAGAGGAGCCCGTTCCCCGAGGTTAGTGGAGACCCCACAGGGTCGCAACCTCCCGACCGCGGGACTGCAAAAATGGCTCACTGAGCCAAACAGAGGTGCACAATGCACACAACAAGGAAAAGGAGAACACCGACGGGAGGGGGGGCCCAGCTGTGGAGTGAACCTACACAGCACGACCAGCTAAGAGATGTACTTCAAGCTGCAAGAGAAAGAAAATGATGAAATAAGCTATAAACCCAAACAAAAGTGGGAACAAGATCTAAACATAAAGATTAAAAAATTAAATATGGGAAAAGTTATGCTCCGGAATATGAGAAATATAATAAACACAAGGGTACGCATGATACAATATAATTGGTTACACAGGCTATATCACACCCCAAAAGTTAAATAAATGGGATCCAAAATTATCAGATAGATGTTTTCTCTGTAAGAAGGAAACGTGAACAACAGTACATGCAATTTGGGCATGTGAGAAAGTGAAAAAGTTTTGGAAAGATCTAAATCAGGTATTAAATAAAACAAAAACCAACATACCAAAAAATCCAGAGATCTTTCTTCTAAGTAATATAAGAAGTAAAGAATTAGGCCTCAAACTGGATGAAGCACAAAAAAGATTTATTATGATAGCCTTAGCTGCTGCAAATAAATGTATAATGTCAACTTGGAAATCAGAAGAAAGCAGTGGTTCACAGAAATGAATCAATGTATTCCATTGGAAAAAATAACATATAATTTAAAAAATAAAGTCACATTCTTTGAACAAATTTGGGAACCGTACATGGAACACAACAGAGAGGGCCTACCGCGGACCTCCACCCCCTAAAATGATAGAACGAGAAGAAGACAAAATGAACTGATCCAGTGTGTAAAAGTAGATGACACAATTTTCTTGTTTATTTTCATTGTGTGATGACATTGTTTAATGTATCATATGTGTTGAACGTGGAATGGGTGGGGGGGCGGAAGGAGGGAGGGAGGGGAAGGGGGAAAAGGGCAGAAAATGACACTGTATATTCAAGAGGGAAATGTTTATGTGTATTTTGATTAATATGGTTCATAGTGTGAAAAATAAAAAAAAATTTAATAAACAATGATGTCACTGTGCTTCCAATGTAATAATTTATCTTTTCACTGTAGCACAAAACTATACAACTGTGCTCTTGCTCTTCTACTTGGTACAGCTATATGCATGTTAGAATTGACTTGCCAGAGCACCCGCAAAATCACCTTTCTCATTGAGCCAGATATAATGTGACTTTAAACTTGAAGACATTTCCAGAGAGACACATGAATATTCAAGGAATGGAGGGGTATGTTCCTGTGCTGTTCTCGGATCTATATTAACAATATGGCTAAGTTTTCACACTTTCTCAAAGGAACTTGAAACGTTGCGGATTCTGGTACAGACACAGGCTGCAGAAATTAGCCAGCTTCAGGCAAAGCATCAAGAGCTGGAAAATCAGGTAAGATCATTTGCCACATCTTTCCTGGTAAATGGGATTGCTTGGTTCAAACTATCGAATCAGCTCTGAATGCAGCAGCTCAACCCAGAAGATCGAACATTTATTTGCTGCCATGATTTCTGCTTAAATCCTCTGAGTTTCATCAGCATTGTTTAATTTTTGCCACACATTCCAGCATTTGAAGTCTCCTTTGCCTCCTGTAAAATATTTTGCTAGTGATATCTATGGGAAGTTCCTTTGTGGACAGATGAGGACAGGGACTGCTTTAGACACTTCACTGCCTCACACACTGAGCTTGGTGTAACATGCAGAAAACTTGAATGTCTCATCGTTGACTAAAGTCTGATGTCACTCATTTAGCATAAATAATGTTTGTGTCAGTGTGCATGTTCACAGTAAGGATGTTTATTCAAAGAGCTATCGTATTTTTAAGTATATAACACACGCATTATAGACATATTTTGCAAACCAGGCACCCCCCGCCCCCACAAATGTGCGTGTGTGCACAATACGAGAATATTTTTACATGTTGAAAGAATGCACACAATTAATAGTGGGCATGGGAAAATCGAACCAGCAATTAATAGCAGGTGTGGAAATATAAGCAGCATTTGAAAGAACGTGCACAATTTATAGCGGTCGTGGGAAAAACGTGCTGGCAATTAATAGTGAGCAAGTGGGAAGTTGTATTAAGTGTGGGAACATAATAGCAGCTTTGAAAAAAAAGTGCACAATTTATAGTGGCCATGGGAAAGATATGCTGGCGCAATTTCTAGCAAATGTGGGAATATTGTGGCGACAATAAAAGAACACGCACAATTTATAGTGGCCATGGGAAAGATATGCTGGCGCAATTTCTCGCGAATGTGGGAATATTGTGGCGACAATAAAAGAACACGCACAATTTATAGTGGCCATGGGAAAGACACGCTTGCAATTTATAGCGAGAATGGGAATATTATAGTGAGCATGAGAATGTAATATCAGCATTGAAAGAATTTGGACAGTTTATAATGGGCATGGGAAATTTTGATCTTGCCATGGTATTCTTGACAGAGAAACCCCAACTACAGTTTCTGGTGTGTGACTTGGTCAGAGATTCTGATTTCAAACTTGCTTTGTAATCCAAAAGCAAAATATTGCAGATGCTGTAATTCTGAAATAAGCAAATAACTCAAGTCAGACAGCATCTGTTGAAAAAGAAGCAGTCCACATTTCAGATTCATGACCTTGCATTACAAATGGGAAATAGTAAGCTGCAGAGAAATGAAGCAAGGAAACCAGCCCCTCTTTGTACCATTTTTGACTTCTCTGATGAAAGATCATCAGCCAGAATCATTTATTCTCTCTGTAGATGCCTTTTAAATATCTCTAGGATTATTTTTTCTGCAGCATTGAAGCACACCTGGGCAGGACTGAGATCAATGTCCAAGGGGGATTATTTAGAACACAGAACAATACAGATCCTTCAGTCCATGATGTTGTGCTGACCTACATAAATTCATTCAAAAATCTAAACTTTCCCTGCCTCATACCTCTTTATTCTCCCTATTTAAATCTCCCTATTTAAATCTCCCTATTTAAATCTCCCTATTGTAGGAGCCTCCACCAGCATTCATGGCAATGCTTTCCACTACACTGTGTTAAAAGAAACTTATCCCTGATATCTCCCCTTTCTTTCCTTCACTTTGTAAAGTTGTCCTCTGGTGTTTGCTACTCACCCTGGGAAAAATCTGCTGGCTGTCCACTCCATCTATGGCTCATAATATTATTGACCTCTAAGTTACCACTCATTCTTTTTCACTCCAAAGAGAAAAACCTTAGCTCTGTTCCCCATACCTCATAAGACATGTTCTCCAATCCAGGCAACATCTTGGTAAATCTCCTCTGCACACTCTCCATAGCTTCCTATTGTCTTCCTTCCTGTAATGAGGCAACCAAAACTAAACACAATATTCCAAGTGTCTCATCAGAGTTTGAGGGAGCTGCAACATTACCTCTTGACTCTTCAACTTGATCCTCTAAATAATGAAGGCCAAGATACCATAAGTCTTCGCAACAACCCTTCACAACAAACTTGAGATAGCTATGGATTTGAACCCTAGATCCTGATCTTCCACTCTGTCAAGAATCCTGACATTAACTACATTCTCGGCCTTGAAGATTATCCTTGCAAAATGCATCACTTCACACTTATCTGCATTGAACTCCATCTGCCATCACTGCATCCACTCTATATCCTGTTGTAACTTACGACAACCTTCTTCACTATCCACAACACCTCCAACCTTTATGTCATCTGCAAACTTACTGACCCATCCCTCTACTTCTTTGACTAGGTCATTTATAGAAATCACAAAGAGCATAACTCCACTAGTCACTGACCTTTAAGTGGAATATGTTCCATCTCCTACTACCCTCTGCTTTCTGGAGGCAAGCCAATTCTGAATTCTCATGGCCATGGATCCCATGCTTCATGATTTTCTCAATGAATGTACTATGATGCACCTTGTCAAATGCCTTTCTAAAATCCATATACACCACATCTTCTTTCATAAATTTCTTGTGTTACTTCCTCAAAAAACTCAATTAGGCTCATGAGAGGCATGACTGATCTCCCTGAGAGGACTATGCTTCTCTAAATGCTTGTAAATTCTGTCCACAGAAATTCTCTCCAGTAGTTTGCACTGGTCAATAATTCCCAGGATTCTCCAGAATACTTTTTTTTTTACAAGGGGACCACATTTGCCATTCCCTAATCCTTCAGTACCTCCACCATGGCCAGGGAGGAGGCAAAGATCATTGCCAAAGCCCCAACAATCTCTTCCCTTGCTTCCTGAAGTAACATGGGGTATATCTCATCTGATCTCAGGGGCTTGTCAATCCTAATGTTTTTAAGAAGATCCAGCACTTCCTCCTTCTTAACCTCAACATATTCCAGCACATAAGCTTGTTCTCTATTGACCTCATGTTGACCAAGGTCCCTCTCTCTGGTGAACACTGAAGCAATGTATTCATTGAGGATCTCCCTTACCTCTGCTTCCAGGCACACGTTGCTTTTTATCCTTGTACAGCCCTACCTTCACTCTCCTCATCCTTCTGTTCTTCACTGTATGCATAGAATTCATAAGGGTTTTCTTTGATCCTACTTGCCAAGGCCTTCTCATGGCCCTTTCTAGCTTTCCTAAGTCTTCATTTCCTTCCTGGCTACCATATAATTCTCATGAGCCTGTCTTTTTGGTTTTTTTTCATCTTCCTCTTAACTTGCTGTCTCACATCTTTTGTCAGCCATAATTTCCATATCCTACCATCTTTTTCCTGTCTCTGTGGGATAAGCTTATCCCAACCCCACACAAGTAGTCCCTAAACATCTACATTTGTGATTTTACCCTGAGAGCTTATGGTGGAAAGGTTGAAGTATATTGGGGGAATCAATTTGGTCAGGGCAATCCTGAAGGGGGCTTCACAGAATGAATCAGTGATCGCTTTGTTGAGCAGAATGTATCTGAGCCTACAAGGAAACATCTTAGAACTGGTCCTGTGAAGTTCGACAGCTCATTAGGGATCCTCACAGAAAGTTTGATCACAGTATAATTGAATTTCTTATACAAATAGAGGGTCCAATTTTTTTTTAATCTAAACCCAGTAAATTATGCCAAAACAAGGGAGATTACAAGGAGAACAAACCAGAAACTGCAGATGCTGGAAAACTGGAGCAACATGCTCCAGGAGGTCAGGCAGCTTCCATTGGATGGCAATAAATAACAATGAGATGAGGGAAGAGTTGGCCAATGTGGTGTGGTGGGAGAATTGAGGGAACAGAAATTTTTCAGTGCTCAGAAAAAAATGTATACACCAGTTAAAAGCAAGGACAGAAAGGGTGGGTAGAGCCAGTTTAGCTAACGAAGGAAATGGAGAAAGTCATCAAATTAAAGACTTGTTCATACTAAGTTGCCAAGAGTAGTGGGAAACTGGAAGATTGGTTCTTTGTTGCTTTTTAAGTTTTCCCATAAAGGAAGGGAAAATAGATTCTGAAAGTAAACTAGCACAAAACATAAAGACTGATAGTAAAAGTTATGTAAATTGGAAAAAGATGGCTAAAGCGAATATAGGTCCCTCAAAGATGAGAGGGGAGAATTAATATTGGGTAGTGCCAAAGTGGCCAAGGCCTTCAATGGTTTTTTTGTTGGTCTTCATGGTGGAAGATGTGTATGACATGCCAAAGAGAGGCGTTAAGGATACCATGGGAGTTGAGTACCTCATTTGAATTGCCATCACTAAAGAGGTAGTGCTGAGCAAACTAGTGGTCTGAAGGTAAATAAGTCCCTTGGTAGTGATGGGATGCATCCTAGGGTGCTGAAAGAAATGGTGGGAATTGTAGTGGAGGCATTTGTAATAATTTATTAAAATTCTCCAGACTCTGGGTAGTTGCCGGCAGATTGGAAGACAGGAAATGTCATGCCACTTTTTAAGAACATAAGAAATAGGACCAAGAGGAGGCCATCCAGCCCATGAAGCCTGCTCGGCCATTCAATGAGATCATGGCTGATTTGATGTTGGGTTCATCTCCATCTACCTGCCTTTTACCCCCATATCCCTACCCCCATACCTACTAGGTAAAAATCAATCCAACCTTGTCTTAAATAGATTTATTGAGATAGCTTCCATTACTTCAATGGGCAGCGAATTCCACAGATTCACCACCCTCTGGGAAAAGCTTCATCTCTATCCTAAATTCTCTGCCCTGAATCTTGAGGCTATGTCCCCTAGTTCTAATCTCTCCCATCAATGGAATCAACTTACATATTTTTATCTATGCCTTTCATAATTTTATATGTTTCTATAAGATTCCCTCTCATTCTTCTAAATTCCAGCAAGTACATCCCAGATAATGCAATCTCTCCTCATAGGCTAACCCCCTCATCTCTGGTGAACCTCCTCTGTTTCGCATCCAAAACCATTACGTCCTTCCTAAAATAGGAGACTAGAACTGCACTCCAGATGCGGCCTTACCAGTACCTTGTACAGTTGCAGCATAACCTCTCTGCTTCTAAATTCAATTCCAACATTTAATTTGCTTGCTCCTCCTCCAAACCAACCTTTTACGATTCCTACATAAACACTCCCAGCTCCTTCTCCAATAATTTTCCATTTAAGTAATAATCTGATCTTCCATTTTTCCTTCCAAAGTGGAGAACCTCACATTTACCAACATTATACTCCATTGGTGAGATCCTTGCCCACTCACTTAACTGATCTATATCTTTCTACAGACTTTTCGTATTCTCTGCACAATTTGCTTTACTACTCAATTTGGTGTTATCAGCAAACTTAGATACACTATACTCTGTTCCCTCTTTCAGTTTGTTTATGTAAACGGCTGGGGGCCCAGCACCGACCCCACGACACCCTGCTTGTCAACCAGAAAAACACCCTGTACCAACTCTCTGCTTACATCACCCCCATCTCTATTCATCCTTATCCTCTGTATAAGTCTTTTACATGGCATCTTATCGAACGCCTTCTGGAAATCCAGGTAAATAACTGCTCCCCTCTATCCACCATGCTCGTTAAATCCTCCAAGAACTCCAATAAATTTGTCAAACAGGACCTGCCTTTGCTGAATCTAAGGTGTGTCTGCCTGATGGATTCATTTTGCTTCAGATACCTCGCTATTTCTTCTTTAATGATAGCTTCAAGCATTTTCCCAACTACAGATGTTAAACTAATTGGCCTATATTTCTCTGCCTTTTTCTTACATCCATTTTTTAAATAATGGTGTGATATTCACAGTCTTCTAATCCATCAGGACCTGCCTAAAGTCCAGAGAATTTTGGTAAATTATCACCAAAGCCTCTATTATAACCTGCCATTTCTTTCAGTACCCTGGGATGCATTCCATCAGGACCAGGGGACTTATCCATCTTTAGACCCTCAAGTGTTCTGAGTACTACCTCTTTAGTGATAGCTGTTACATTCAGGTTACTTCCCATCACATCCACAACATCTGTCTTTGGCATGTTTGATATTTAAAAGATGATGTCAACAAAGGCAGGTACTGTTGACCAATTTGCTTAATGACTCCACTCAGGAAAACACTTGAATCTTTCTTTTAAAGGAAAATCCAAATAGGAATTTTTCCACCAGGCAGACACAACATTGATTCAAAAAGAGCAGGTCATTTTTGACAAATTGAATATATCATGAGTGCAGTGGATAGAGATGGATGTTGTATGCTTGTAGGTGTTCAAGAACGTGCCATATAAAAACATCCATAAGATCAGGCATGGCGTAGGTGGTGAAGTATTAGAAAGGATTGGTTAACCAATAAGAGGCAGAGTTGGAATAAATGGGTGTTTCTCTGGTTGGCACTCAGTGCAGGGATCATTGCTGGGCCCACAACTGTTCATGATGCACATTAACAATGTTGAAAGGGGAAAATGAGTGTAGCATATGCCGAGTATACTAAATTGAATGGAAAAGCAAATTGCGCAGAGGACAAAGAGATCTAGATTAAGTGAGTGGGCAATTATCTGGCAGATGGAATATAATTTTGGAAGAGGAAATAGAAGAACAGATCATTTAAATAATGAAAGACCTTCTGTTCAGCAGAGGCATCTGGGAGTGCTTGGCCATGAATCACAAAGGATTGGTTTGTAGGCACAGCGGGTTATCAAGACAGCAAATGGGATGTTGGCCTTTATTGCTAGATAAATTGAATTTGAGAGCAGGGAGATTCTTCGGCAACTCTACAGGGTGTTGATGAGGCTGCATCTGGAGTACTGAGTGCATCTCTGGTCTTGTTTGAGAAAAGATGTACTGGCATTGGAGGCGATGCATATGAGATTCAGCAGGTTGATTTTGGAGATGATAGGGTTAGCCTATGACAGGGGTGGCCAGAATTGCTTAATATAAGAGCTACATACATTAAACTTATAACCATATAACCACTTAAAGCACAGAACAGGCCAGTTCGGCCCTACTAGTCCATGCCGTAGCAAATCCCCACCCTCCTAGTCCCACTGACCAGCACCCGGTCCATACCCCTCTATCCCCTTCTATCCATGTAACGATCATATAACCATATAACCACTTACAGCACAGAACAGGCCAGTTCGACCCTACTAGTCCATGCAAGATGTTAAGATGTTTGAGAGCTACAAGACATGAAAAAATATTGCATATAAGTTTTTACTCTTACGTGCATACTTTGTTACAAAAATGTATACATTTTAAGAAAGACATGTATGTAATATTACTTTTTCATGTCTTTCTTTGGCTTGGCTTCGCGGACGAAGATTTATGGAGGGGGTAAAAAGTCCACATCAGCTGCAGGCTCGTTTGTGGCTGACAAGTCCGATGCGGGACAGGCAGACACGATTGCAGCGGTTGCAAGGGAAAATTGGTTGGTTGGGGTTGGGTGTTGGGTTTTTCCTCCTTTGCCTTTTGTCAGTGAGGTGGGCTCTGCGGTCTTCTTCAAAGGAGGTTGCTGCCCGCCAAACTGTGAGGCGCCAAGATGCACGGTTTGAGGCGTTATCAGCCCACTGGCGGTGGTCAATGTGGCAGGCACCAAGAGATTTCTTTAGGCAGTCCTTGTACCTTTTCTTTGGTGCACCTCTGTCACGGTGGCCAGTGGAGAGCTCGCCATATAACACGATCTTGGGAAGGCGATGGTCCTCCATTCTGGAGACGTGACCCACCCAGCGCAGCTGGATCTTCAGCAGCGTGGACTCGATGCTGTCGACCTCTGCCATCTCGAGTACTTCGACGTTAGGGGTGTAAGCGCTCCAATGGATGTTGAGGATGGAGCGGAGACAACGCTGGTGGAAGCGTTCTAGGAGCCATAGGTGGTGCCGGTAGAGGACCCATGATTCGGAGCCGAACAGGAGTGTGGGTATGACAACGGCTCTGTATACGCTTATCTTTGTGAGGTTTTTCAGTTGGTTGTTTTTCCAGACTCTTTTGTGTAGTCTTCCAAAGGCGCTATTTGCCTTGGCGAGTCTGTTGTCTATCTCATTGTCTTTTCTAAACTACTAATTTGTATTAGCTTCAATAATCACATATACCAAATGTTCAAAATCCTGACTGATTTTCTGTGGAAATCTCTGCCCATGGAAGCAGTAGAGGCTGCCTAATTAAATATATTTCAGATACAGTAAGAAATGTTTTTCCATCACAGGGGAATTACGGGTTATGGGGAAAAGACAAAGCTGGGTCCATGCCCAGATCAGCTGATCTCACTGAATGTAGGAGCAGGCTCGATGGGCAGGATGGACAACTCCTGCTTTTGTTTCTGATGTGTTCTCTTCAGAAATGCTGCTCCCACTGGTCTCTGCAGATCGCTGCTCCATTGAAGCATCCACAGCTGAGCGCACAATGTGGGAAGCGACCTGATACGGAGCTGTGGTAGGGCAAGGTCAGGGGGCCCACAGTTCTGCTCATCCCCATCCCACCCTCTGTTCCCCTCTTCCCAGTCACCGACGGGACAGGAAGCAGCAGTTGGGACTGAAGGAGTGGTCTAACCTTTGTGCTGCTCAATGCTGACTCTCCATCCGGTGGGGCCAGTATCTTATTGAATGGGAGAGCAGACTTGACAGACAAGGTAATAAACTCCTGCTCCTATTTCTTGTGCTCTTTGCTAAAAAACTGTTACAATGAGTTGTGTATTTAATATATATACATACATACATACATATATATATATACAATTTAAAAAAACAATTATGTCTTGGAAATAGCAAGTTGAAAGTTGATAATTAAAATGGGTTGTCACGCAGTGTCTTCTTAATTAATTTATTAAATTTTTGAAGTGTTTTCACTCTTCATATCCTTGCAGCCTTTCACAATGACTGGACTGGAGTCAGATGTTGACCCTGATTCTGCATTAACCAAGATTATACAGTTGGAAAACAGAGTATCAGCATTGGATGATGAAAATCAAATGTTAAAGGTATGTTTTAAATTGACCTGTTGTCTTGTTCCAGATGTTAAGAGAACTGCAGAGCTCTCAACCTGCAATGTGGTTATATTGCTTGGGTGCTTCATTATGCCTGAGGTCTAGTCATCATGAATTTTAAGTATACTTGTTGAATGTCACACTGAATTTGCTATGTTGCTCATTTCACTGAAATGGAATGTCAAAACTTCAAAATGCTGAAGTTATATATGCAAACAGGTACTATGTTGAAATTTGGCAACTGGAGATAAATATTTGAGATGTAATGCATTTTGAATAGAAGGACCCTGGGAGATAAATCAACTAAATGGGATGGTTTGATCCCATTATATTGTGACAAAATTGTTGCTAGATTTGTCTTCTCTAGATTGAAGAGGACACTGTCACTTTCCTGATGGGGCAGTCATTAGTTTGGTAGGATTGGGCAATTTTCAACATTCTCATGTGAATGACTGTGTTGCATCTACACTGAAACAACTGTCTATAGGCACAGCATAGAGGCTACTGTCAGAATATCAGGTTCCATGCAAATACAAATGTTCCCACTGTCCACAAGCATCTAATTCGGAAAGAATATGCCAGGATTTTTTAATACTTCACCAACCCCATCTAAAGTGGGTACATTATCTGCCATCCATTCATTTCATTCGCAGCTCTGTAGTTTCCAGTATTGAATATTTCCAGGAACCTTTAGATAAATTCTTCAACATCCTCCTTTTATCTAGGCCGAATGTTCTGTTTCCAACTCTTCTCTGCTCTCTTCAGAATGTGTGGTTATATTTTATTTTTGAGTCCTGAGTGAAAATATTTTCCACATTTATCATAGAAAGCAAACCTTTTGGGGAAAAAAAGTGTCCATTATAATGATTTGGCATCATAGGTGAGAGAAGTTCACAGTAGAAAAGAGGCCGTTTAATTAAAAGGTCTGTATTGGCTTTGTCATTTTTTTTTGGCTTAGTTCTTGTGCCTTGTCTCATCAGTGGTAACCATCTACATTTTTATGTACTCTTTGGAATTTGCTTCCAACTCTTCCTGGTGGGAGAAAATTTATGCCTTTCCACCAAGAGAAGGATTTTTCCTTAGTCCTGCCAAAATAATTATGTTTTTAAATGCCTATCAAATTCTCTATTTACTCTGCTTGATTCTGATGAAATATTCTGCAGTTTGCAGGTTCAATAAGCTTAAGAAATTTTGCAAAAGGTGTGAGGTTGAAAGGATAGAGAATGGAGAAGATTACAGGCCCTTTGGCCCAAGATGTTTGCGTAAAACAGAATGTTCAAATTAAATGAAAACTAAGAAATGCATTATTTTCTCTTTCCCCTGAGTGTTTTTTTCAGGTCATTGGCCTGTTGTGAGCACTGGGTGTGGTTTCGTTGTTCAGATGAAAGTTTATCAACCTGAAATATTAACTCTGATTTCTCTCCCAAGAACTAAATAACATTCATTTTGTATATTTTTTTCCTTCAATATGTTTTTCCAGTATATTTTTTTTGCTGTTGAAGTGTTAATTTAGCTGGACCTGTCTCTATTATTTATCTGCACAGGGGCAGGTGAAGGTCTTGACCCAGGAGAAGAACTCCCTGGATGAACAGCTAACTTCCACTAATAGTACAGTTGTCATTCTTCAGACTGACAAGAGCAAACTTCAGCAAGAGGTGATGGAATCGAAGAAGGAGCAGGATGACCTGTTAGTACTACTTGCAGACCAGGACCAGAAAATCTTCACTCTGAAAAACAAGCTGAAAGAACTTGGAGAACCAGTGAGTGTGATCCATCAGGATTGGTTTTTTTGTCAGAAAAACCCTCAAGTGGGCATTTACTAAGTTAATATGGGTGTGGTACAGACATCGTGCTTGTCATATCTCGTCCTTCCATCAGACAGAAACCTGAAATCAGACTAACGCAGGATTGTTGTCATTGCCATTGAAATGCTGGCCACATTTCTGCGTGGACTTTAGTGGCTAGCTCTCAGTTGCTGGCTGCATCTCAGTTGCATTTAGAATACTTAAGAATTTGGATTGAAATTTGTTGAAATTACTGCAATTTAACAATGAATTAGAACTTGAAAAAAATTGTGCCTGCTTTGCCATTCCACAAGGTTATGGCTGACATCAGTGTCATTTGCCTTTCCTGTCTATGTATTCCTTAATTCCCTTCTTATTTTTAAAAAAATGTCCTTGGTAGCTGAGAAAATTGATGAAAGCAGAGCAGTAGATGTAGCTTAGTGGATTTCAGTCAGACTTTTGACAACCTACATGGTATGCTGGTTGACAAGATTAATGCAGAACAGATCTGAGGGATTTTGGCCACCTGGATACAAAATTAGCTGTGTGATGGAAGCATATAGTAGTAGACGATGGCCTTTTTAATCTGACTGGAAGTCTATAACAAGGATGTGTTGGGACCATAATGTATGAAATTAAAAATTTGCAAATGACATGATAGTTTATAGAGTTGTAGATAGTGAAGAAGCTTTTCTAAGGATACAACAGGACAGAGATCAGCTACAAGATTGGGTGGAGCAGTGGCAAATGGAATTTACTCCAGACTAGTGTGAGGTAATATGCTGTGGGAGGTCCAGTCTGGTCATAGGTGCAGAGTAAAAGGCAGCCACCTTTGGAGTTGATGTACAGAGAGGTCTTTGGGTACATCCATAGCTGTCTATAAGTGGCAGCACAGCTGGATAGGATAGTAAAGAAGCCTTCACAAGCCAAGACATTGAGTGCAAGAAATAGGGCATCATATTGCAAAATACAAAACGTTGGTTAAACTACACTTGAACTATTGTGTAGAGTTCATCACCCTACAGGAAGATAGCAATAGAAAGAGGGCCAAAGCAATTCACCATGATGAGAAACACAAAAGTTGCAAATGCTGTAACACTCCCCATTTCTACTTGATCCTGTCTGACCTGCTGAGTCCACCAGCAATTCTTTGTTTGCTGTAGATTCACCAGGATGGTTCTTGGAATGGAGGGGGATGTAATTATAAGGAGAGATTAGATAAGCAGCCCATGAGGCCGTGCTGCTCTTCACTCACAATTAACCTACGCTCCTCGTATGTTTAGAAGGGCAGAAGGGAGCCAGAGCACCCAGAGGAAACCCATACAGAAAAGGGGAATAACATACAAATTCCTTTCAGACAGTACAGGATTTGAACCCGGGATGCTGGTGCTATAACAGCATTGTGCTAACTGCTACACTCATCATGCTGCCCAGGTACTTGAATAGGAAAGATGTAGGTGATGTGGGCTTAATGTAGACAAATACGATTAGTGTGACTTGACATCAAGGCTGGTATGGAGGTGGGCCAAAAGACCATATTTTGTGCTGTACGATTTTTGAAAGCACTCTGCAACTAAGCATCCAACAAGACATTTACATTCTCCCCATTGAACCAATAAGCATGAGATCTGGCCCTGAGGCCCACTGTGTCCTGTCTGGTCAAAAGATGCCACCTGTCATGGTGCCATTTTCCAGTGCTTGGCCCATAGTCATCTATGCCATGGCATTTCAGGTGGTCATCTGAGTACTTATTGTGGGAGTGTCTGCATCCACCCACCCACCCAGGTTTCTAGTTATCAGCTTCTGTTTGGATGAAAATATTGTTCATCAAATCCCCTTGCTTGAACCTTGTTGCATTCGCCTCGGCTACGGGGAAGTTTTTCTCATCATCTAGCTCAAAACAGACACTTTGGCCTAATTCATCCATGATGACTGTGATGCCTATTTATGCTAATTACAGTTACAGTGTCATAATCAAAAGTAACTTTATTGTACACACAGGGGAAAGATGTCAAACGATACTTAATCACATTTGCTATTTAATGTCATAAACATTCACATCAGACCCAGGTTAGACTCCGATACCAGTGGCCACCCATCTTCTACTTGGTACGAGACAAGATCTATATCAGGATAAGCAGGCACATTGGCCACAAGGGTCATCAATATCATTGGCTACTTACCCTACTCTCCTGCATGTGTGTACACACAGGCAGAGACAGGGGCTTACAAATGCACTCCCGGTTCCCTGTACCAATGGGGGTGTGGCTCTCTACAAGCATTGCAGTACTACGGCTCAACTAAGTTCAGTGCACATCTTATCCATGATTCCTCCAGCGGTGTCTACTGTAGCAACCTGGTGTGGAGTGATGTCCAGGACTTGGACCAAGAGGCAGAGAGGGAGAACAGTCCCACATGTTGGAATTTAGACTGTTCTGAGCTGAGCATCTGCCCAATAATGATGCTGAATCATTTAAATGAGCCAGTGGTAATGTGTGCACTCATGGATGGCCGGAGTCCAACCTTGATTGGCAGGTTTCAAACAAGGAGGTCATGTGATTCTCCACAATCCACATATAACATTCCACCCCTTGGAAGTCCCATCACTTGCCAATTACTAAAGGGTTTCTAAACTACAACAAAGAAAAATGTTATAATAATAGAAAGTGTGGCTAAAGTGACACGATTCAAGAGGATCGTTATATATACACAAGTGCCTTCCATGTGAGGGACAAGGCACATCATCAGACTAATGATAATGTGGCTCATCAGCTCCCCCTGATGGACCAAGGTGCTGTGGGAACTGCTCCCCAATATGAGAGAGAAGGGAAAAGATAGAGAATTGTCTGTTAATTGACTCGCATGCCTGGTTTCTCTGGCTTAGCTGGCATACATGTGCACCTTTACTACCAAAAGTTGCGAGCAGACAGTGCAAGGTGCCCAAGCCCTCTCATGATTAGCGAGTCCCATGTATTGGCTTCACATTTTGGTGCTCTGTCAAGCACAGTACAGGCCCTTCGGACCTTGATGTTGTGTCAACCTATATATTTGTTGTAAAAAGAAAATACTCAACCTTCCCTACCATGTACCTTCCACTTTTCCTCCATGTGCCTGACTAAGAGCCTCCTCAAAGCCCCTAATGTTTCATCCTCCACCATCAACCCTGGCAAGGCATTCCAGGCACCCACTGTGTTTAAAAAAAAAACCTTACCCTGATATCTCCCCTAAACTTCCTCCCTTCACTTTGTACATGTGTCCTCTGGTGTTTGCTATTTCTGCCCTGGGAAACAGGTGCTGGCTGTCTACCCTATGTCTCATAATAATCTTGTAGTCCTTGCTTAAGTTTGCTCTCATTCTACACTCCAAAGAGCAAAGTCCCAACTCTGCTAACCTTGCCTCATAAGATGTGGTTTTATTGAGTTTAACATATAAATCTTGCATACAAAGTCCTACTAATCAAACATATAGCAGGTCATGTAAAGGTAAAGATTCCATTATTGTCATGCAATACTACATTTAGAATGTAACATACCTGAAATTCTTTAACTTTGTCTACTACTGTAAGGAAGACAGAGAATCACCACCTTTGTCAAGCGCCCCTCACAGAAATGAGGCCCCAGCGGGGAATAAACTTGCAACCCCACGTTTACAAGAAGAGTGCTGTAAGCACTGAGCTATTGGAGCCTCATGTCATATACTTTTTTGGCTTGGCTTCGCGGACGAAGATTTATGGAGGGGGTAAATGTCCACGTCAGCTGCAGGCTCGTTTGTGGCTGACAAGTCTGATGCGGGACAGGCAGACACGGTTGCAGCGGTTGCAGGGGAAAATTGGTTGGTTGGGTGTTGGGTTTTTCCTCCTTTGTCTTTTGTCAGTGAGGTGGGCTCTGCGGTCTTCTTCAAAGGAGGTTGCTGCCCGCTGAACTGTGAGGCGCCAAGATGCACGGTTTGAGGCGATATCAGCCCACTGGCAGTGGTCAATGTGGCAGGCACCAAGAGATTTCTTTAGGCAGTCCTTGTACCTCTTCTTTGGTGCACCTCTGTCATGGTGGCCAGTGGAGAGCTCGCCATATAACACGATCTTGGGAAGGCGATGGTCCTCCATTCTGGAGACGTGACCCACCCAGCGCAGCTGGATCTTCAGCAGCGTGGACTCGATGCTGTCGGCCTCTGCCATCTCGAGTACTTCGATGTTAGGGATGAAGTCGCTCCAATAAATGTTGAGGATGGAGCGGAGACAACGCTGGTGGAAGCGTTCTAGGAGCCGTAGGTGATGCCGGTAGAGGACCCATGATTCGGAGCCGAACAGGAGTGTGGGTATGACAACGGCTCTGTATACGCTTATCTTTGTGAGGTTTTTCAGTTGGTTGTTTTTCCAGACTCTTTTGTGCAGTCTTCCAAAAGCGCTATTTACCTTGGAGAGTCTGTTGTCTATCTCGTTGTCGATCCTTGCATCTGATGAAATGGTGCAGCCGAGATAGGTAAACTGGTTGACCGTTTTGAGTTTTGTGTGCCCGATGGAAATGTGGGGGGGCTGGCTGATGGAGGACCTCAGTTTTCTTCAGGTTGACTTTCAAGCCAAACATTTTGGCAGTTTCCGCAAAACAGGACGTCAAGCGCTGAAGAGCTGACTCTGAATGGGCAACTAAAGTGGCATCGTCTGCAAAGAGTAGTTCACGGACAAGTTTCTCTTGTGTCTTGGTGTGAGCTTGCAGGCGCCTCAGATTGAAGAGACTGCCATCCGTGAGGTACCGGATGTAAACAGCGTCTTCATTGTTGAGGTCCTTCATGGCTTTGTTCAGCATCATGCTGAAGAAGATTGAGAAGAGGGTTGGTGCGAGAACACAGCCTTGCTTCACGCCATTGTTAATGGAGAAGGGTTCAGAGAGCTCATTGCTGTATCTGACCCGACCTTGTTGGTTTTCGTGCAGTTGGATAACCATGTTGAGGAACTTTGGGGGGCATCCGATGCGCTCTAGTATTTGCCAAAGCCCTTTCCTGCTCACGGTGTCGAAGGCTTTGGTGAGGTCAACAAAGGTGATGTAGAGTCCTTTGTTTTGTTCTCTGCACTTTTCTTGGAGCTGTTTGAGGGCAAAGACCATGTCAGTAGTTCCTCTGTTTGTGCGAAAGCCGCACTGTGATTCTGGGAGAATATTCTCGGCGACACTAGGTACTAATCTATTTAGGAGAATCCTAGCGAAGATTTTGCCTGCAATGGAGAGCAGCATGATTCCCCTGTAGTTTGAGCAGTCTGATATCTCGCCTTTGTTTTTGTACAGGGTGATGATGATGGCATCACGAAGGTCCTGAGGCAGTTTTCCTTGGTCCCAACAAAGCTTGAAAAACTCATGCAGTTTGACATGCAGAGTTTTGCCGCCAGCCTTATATCACAAATAAATATAAATGTAAATCCAAAAACCTATCCATATCTGTTTATTTAGCAATATTTCTTTAAAAAATAATTCTGGATAGAAACCAAGTAAACTAACAATTTCTTGGTCTAAACAAAGGGTAAATTCTATCTAATTTAATAATATGATCTATCTGCACCCTCTCCATAGCTTCCACATCCTTTCTTTCATGAGGTGACCAGAACTGAACAGAATCCTCCAAGAGTGGTCTCACCAGAGATTTGTGCATTTACATTTTTACCTCTCGACTCTTGAACCCAATCCCCCATTAATGAAGCCCAACATCCCAAAGCCCTTCTTAAACAATCCGTGCGGCAACCTTGAGGGATACATGGATTTGGACACCAAGGTCCCTCTGTTCATCCGCACTCTTATGTTACCAACCATTAACCCTGTACTCAGCCTTCTGGTTTGTCCTTCCAAAATGCATCACCTCACACTTATCTAGTTTGAACTCCATCTGCCACTTGTTCTCCCATCTCTGCATCCTGTCTATATCCTTTTGTAACCTTAGACAACCTTCAACTCCATCCACAGCTCCTCCAACCTTCATGGCAACTGCAAACTTACTGACCCATCCATCTGTCTCTTCATTCAGGTCATCTATAAAAATCACAAAGAGCAGGGGTCCCAGAACCGATCCTTGCAGCATTCCACTAGTCACCAACCTCCAGGCAGAATACTTTCCTTCCACTACTGCTACTCTGCTTTCTTCATGCAAGCCAATTTTTTTAATCCTCACAGTCAAGGTTTATTTTTCAATCTTTTTATTAAGTTTCAGATTAATAAACAGAATGATACAAAAAGATCAGGATTGCATTAACATATACAAACACAAACGTTGAACAACATATGCAAACTGAGCCTCCCAATCCCTTAAAGGCCAAACATGAAAAGGTATCAAATTTTATTTCAAAAATATCCCCCAAGAAAGAAAAAGCTGGGCTACCATATTTTGAAAAGGATTCAGAAAGGATCAACTTACATCATATGAAAATGTTGAATAAATGGCCTCCAAGTTTCTTCAAATTTAACTGAAGAGTCAATTGTACAACTTCTGTTTTTTTCTAAATTCAAACATGCTCTAGTTAGGGAAAACCATTGAAACATAGTAGCCGGTTTAGGGTCTTTCCATTTGAGTAGAATAGATCTCCTGGCTATTATAGTAACAAATGCATTTACATGACTAGCTGAAGCAGATAAATGGCCAGAGTCCAAAGCTGGTAGTCTAAAAAATGCAGTAATAGGATGAGGCTGTAGGTCAATGAGCAAAACTGCTGAAATAATATCAAAAATATACGTCGGGGAAGCCACCTCAGAATTGCATCTGTCACATAAGGTTTATATGGGAGTAAAAACGAGCTAGCTTGTCCTTGGATATTTGAGCCCGATGAACCACTTTAAAGTGTATCAAAGATATCGAGCACATATTGAAGATGTGTTCACTAATTTGAGAATTTTCTCCCATGTCTTTTTTGGTAAAGCCAATGTTTCACTGATCCTATGCCTCATGACTTTTCTGTATGAGTCTCTCCTGGGGGACTTGTCAAATGCCTTACTAAAATTCATGTAGACCACATCTACCATCCTACCTTCATCAATTTCTTTTGTTAGCTCCTGAAAAAGCTCAATGACCTTCCTTTCACAAAGCCATGCTCACTATCCTTGGTAGACTGTACTTCTCCAAATGCTCATAAGATCCGATCCTTAAGAGTCCTCTCCAGTAGTTTGCACATCACTGATGTAAGGCTCACCAGTCTATAATTCCCAGGATTCTCCCTATTACCTTTCTTAAACAAGACTACATTTGCCATTTTCCAATCCTCCAACACTTCCCCTATAGTCAAAGAGGACTCAAAGACCATAGCGAATGCTCCAGCCATCTCTGCCCGCACTTCCCACAGTTACCTGGAGTGCATCACCTCCATCCCCGGGGACTTATTAATCTTGATTTCTTTAAGAAGATCCAACACTTCTGCTTCCTTAATCTCCACATTGTCCAGCACACAAATCTGTTCTATTCCGACCTCACCCTGATCAAGGTTCTTTTCTCTCGTGTATACTGAAGCAAAGTATTCATTGAGGACCTCCCCAACAACTCCACCTCCAGGCACATGTAGCCTCATTTATCCTTTTGCAGCCCCACCTTCATTCTCATCATCCTTCTGTTCTTCACATACGCATTGTATGGTTTGGGCTTCTTAATTCTACATGCCAAAGTTTTCTCATGCCCTCTTTGACCTCTCCTAAGTCCTTTCTTAAGCTCCATCCTGACTACCATATTCTTCTCATGAGCCCTTCCTGTTTCCAGGAATGCTGTCATTACCAAACAGTTCCTGCAACATTGTAATTAAAAATATTGATACGACTTAACTGAGCTGAAAAACTTTGAGAGAAGAGTAAACACCACAGCTGAAAGTTCAATTGAAAATTCCATAACAAAGGCTGTAATTAAAGGGTGAATGACAAAGGTTGTAAATGTCGTTAAACACAATCGATCTGATTTTTTTAAAACTGAAATTTCCTCAGAGTTCATGGCAACTGTGAGTCCATGAAATTCCTGTGAATAGATTAATACTAACAGGTCCTGCTGCTAAATGGAAGTTTCTGTACACTTCATAACAACAAACTCCTAAAATGAGCTGGTGCTGATGGCTGGAAGACCGTGAGATTCAGTGAGGGAGATCACAGCAGTCTGTTGTGATGAAGTGGCCTGCAGGGTTGTCTTCAATAAAATTGAGTAGTCTTTGCCTGAAGGGAGGGTGGGTGGGAATTTTTCTCTTTCTCTTGGAGAGCTTATTAGTATGATAACAAGATAATGACATTTGTCCTGGGAATGCAACCCACCGCGTGCACCTGGACCCCAAGCAACTACCTCCCCCTTCTAGGTGGACCTTATGGCTGCTGCACCCATACTCTACCAGCTTCCTCATGGTCCCGAAGGTCAACCTTGTCTAATATCTGATGTTCAGATGTGGCCATATGTTTTGGCTGACAAGTACCCCAGTGTATTCATCAGTCAGCCCCATGGTTTAACCTGCTGGCATGTGGGTGAATTGTCTAATGTCATCCATGCCTGATCTTGTGTTAATGCCACCCCTACACCCTCTGCCCACTGTCATGTGCCGTTGGGCCCATGCTGCCAGGGCATTGGAATCGGCATTGTCATTGTGTATAGCCTCCGCTGGAGACCTGTTGATGTGGGCATCTACATGGTGGACCTTGAACAGCCTCTGTCCAACCTGTTCCCAGATGTACCTCCAGTGCTGCTGGTCCCACAGTGGGTGGTTGTGGATCTCCCACCCAATATCATGTCAGCATGCCATCCAGACTGCTATCCCATTAGCTACAGCCCACGAATCTGTATAAATGCAAAATGGGCTCATCGTTTCCCTGAGGGCAGGCGCAATCATGGCCTGCTCCTCCAGCTGGCTGGATCCCGCCCATCCCTTTCTAAGTTAAAGTCTTACCTCTGCTGGGTGTAGTGCTGCTGCTTGCCATAGATGCTTGCTGTTTTTCCATCGACTGGAGCTATCTGTGAATTACGCATGGTGTTGTTGCTCTTTGTTGAGGGAGTTGAACGGCTGACCCCCAGTTTACAGGGTGGGATTGGCAGTTGGGACCAAGGGAAGGGGATTGTGACTCTCAGGAGGGAAGTAATTTTTTTAAATGCAGCCTGCTGACTCCCTCTGGCCCTGATTCTGCCCAGCCATCAATGTTCCACCTCCATTTAACAATGGAGGAATGCTGCATTGGAGGATTTAATCCACCATATAATGGGCAGGTGAGGCCGGAGTTTGACAGTCTCATTGGCCATTTGGTGCTCTGTGATAAGGAGAGCCAAATAGCGCCCCCAGGAGTTCAAAGGGGGTGTAGCGGGAGGCAGTGATGATTTTTGTTCAGAAGCCGAGTGCAATACTGCAACCATTAATTTTTTGCCAGAGGCTCCATTCGGTTGTTGTGGTGGTGGCTAAGATCTGGAGTTCAAAGGAAACTCTGGACTCTCAGGAGACTAGCAGCAGTGCATGCTGCATGACCTGTTTTGCTGTGTCAAAGGCTAGCTGCTCAGGGCCCCATTGAAATGTGGTCTTTTTCCAGAGCGCAGCAGCATGGTAAAATAGGAAATATGTTTGGTAGGGGATATGCAACCGCCTCAAGATTCTAGCTTCTGTTACCCACTTTTGTACCTTAGACCTTTTGTACCTTAGAAACTGTGGGTTTCAGTCTTGTTGGTGGGCACTGCTGAGTTTAATATTTTACTTCATGCTGCTTCTGGGATGTCCCTCTGGCCTGAATGTTACTAGATGGCCAGAAAGAGGACTGTCTAGCTGGGACCCTGTATTTTTGCCTAATTGGTCGTCCAGCCACGAGCACGGAGTGCAGTGGTGAGGGAGTCCAGTGCCTGAGCCACTGTCTCCTCCGTGGGGCCCTGGATTGGATTGTTATTAATATAATGGCTTACATTGATGTTGGGGGGGGGGGAGAGGGGGGAGGGTGAGGAGGAGGGCAATATTTTTTTATATCGCAAGCTATTAACCCATGGCAGAGGATGGGACTATGCACATATCCCTGAGGGAGGCAGCAAAAGATGTAATGCAAGCCACCCCAGGTAAAGGCAAACTAATCTTGGGAGTTGGGGTTTAAAGGGACAGAGAAGAACCCATTGGCGAAGTCCACCACAGCATACCAGGGTTTGGTGTCCTTTCCTGCAATGTCCTCAACTAAAGTGACCACATCAGGAATGGCTGCAGAGAGGGGTGGAGGAGGCAGTTTTTTGCTGCTTTTTCCCCAGTTGCCACAGCACTAATGTGGCAGAGGTAAAGATGCATGTGTGCAGGCATGGTCTACACTGACATATTAAAGCATATTAAAGTGGGACAAGGGGAATGCATTCCCACCATTCTTGACATCGTTGTATCTTGTTTCAACGTGACAAACCTGTGCAGGTATCCCATGGGTGGGTGCTCCCCATTCTATATATTCTAGCCCCTCCAGAAGGGCAATGGCTTTCCAGACGGTTTTACCCGTCAATGATTCCCATCAAGGGCAAGGACGAAATGTCCTGCCAAGACTGCGGTTATCCTGTTGTCTTCAGGAGGTTGCATCCCCCACCAAGGAGGCTAGTAATAAGGGCCCATTCCCAAATGGCCCTCATGCCCTTGCTAACTGTGTCACTGTGGTCAACACCAGGTCCCACTCTAAGAGCGTGTGGAACCTGGCCCGGACTGCAGTCACCACCTGATCCCACATCGATCGCTTCAGGAGCACCCGCAGGGAGTTGTTAACCATCTATGCGGACAGACTGCCCAGAGGCTGGCCTTCAGGTGGGAGAAGCGAATGGGGTGGGGGGGGGGGGGGGGGGGCCTCGTCCCATAGCCAGAGTAGCCATGCAGCTAGTTCATCGCCTGACTCCTGGTGATATCTGTCCGCCATCCCGGTTAACTCCTCCAGCCATGTCCACTGTAGCGACCTGGTGTGGAGCAATATCCATGACTTGGACCAAGAGGCAGAGAGAGAGAGAGAGAGAGAACTATCCCATGTGTTGGAGTTTATACTGTTCTGAGCTGGGCCTCTGACCAATGATAACACTGAATCATTTAAATGAGCCAACGGTCAAGTATGCACTAATGGGTGGCCGGAGTCCAATCTTGATTGGCAGGTGATACAACTTCTGACTAGGTTTCAGACAGGGAGGTCACGTGACCCTGCACAGTACACAATATTCCAGATAGGAAGGCCACGTGATTTTCTGCAATTTACATATAACAATGCCTTTTGAATATCTGCATCCACTACCCTTCAGATCTCTCAAAGTTCTTCCCTCACGCTTTAAACCTGTGCCTTCTAATTCCAGATTTCCCTGCCCTGAATAAAATATTCTGACTATCCTATTTATTTCTCATTAGCTTCCTCAGGGTTTTTTTCTCCAAAGGAAACAACTCCACCTGTCCAGACCCTCTCAGAAAGTAACACTCTATCCCAGGCAATAGTCTGATGAATCTTCTCTGCACCTGTTGAAGTGCAATCTCATCCTATAGTGTGGCAAATGGAACTGCATGCAATACTCCAATTGTGCTTTAACTAAAGCCTTATATGGTACCATGACCTGACTGCTCTTGTGTTCATTGGCAAGGCAATAAAATTCATGCATCATGTACACTGCCTTCATCACCTTTTCTACTGTTCTACTTCTTAGTGATTGCTCGTGATATACAAAGCTCTCCCGCCCGGTTCCTAGGTTCCTACTATTCATTGTGTATCCTAGCTGTATAAGTAAAATGTATCCCCTACTTTTTTTGTCCTGTCCATAATTTCAGCTTTTAATATTGTTCTCGCTGTCAACCAAACCAATTATTGTGTCACCTGCAAACTTTCTATTCGAATCTCTTTCTCATTCAGTCCATTAATGTTTGAACAAACAGCAAAGATGGGAACACCATCCCCATAATACACCTTTGGATTAGAATTCCAAACCACAAATCAACCCTGATCATTACCCAGCAAACTTTCACCATGTCTCCCAAGGCAGACAAAAGCACAGGCCCTTGAGTGTTTTCACACATTTATATCCATTGCAACTTCTAATACTTCCTCCTTTTTGATAGCAAGTTGTTGCTCCATAGTGAATAGAGATGTGAATAACTTGTAAAACTCTGGCTTCATGTAGATATTGGACTTTACAGGCTTTCCTCTTACCCTGGTTATTGTCTAGCCTTTGTATACTTAAATGGGTATTGATTTATTCCTGGGGTGCAGTATTCCAAACTCAGGAGAGAATGTGCTGTCTGCCTGTGATCATCAAGGCCATCCCTTGATCTTGCATTCTCCTCTTAGAATGGCTAATTATTAATGTTGTTAGAATGTGGAATTAAACAAGACCCTCCAGAGGGAAATCTGCGTGGTTACATGGAGAACCTGTAAACTCCAAATAGACAGCACCCAGTTTGCTGGTAGAAAAACTAGCTCCTACTCCACTTGCCCCTGGGTTGAATGTCTTTAATTCATTAAATTCAATGCAACCTTTGTGTACTATTATGTTTCTGTTTTCTTCAGGCATACATCCCTCATTCTTTTAAACTCTAGCAAGTACAGTCCTAGAACCACTCCTCATATGATAAGCCTTTCATTACAGGGATCATTCCAGTGAACCTTCTCTGGAATCTTAAGTTGCTTGAGATTTTTTATAAAACTGCAGATGCTGAAAATCTGAAATAAACACTGAAGGCACAACAGATCAGAGATCATCTGCTGAAAGTGAAAGTTCAACCTGAAACATTAATTCTGTTACTCTTTTCAGATAGATGTGATCTACCAGGATCATTGCCTGAAGAGGGCACACAAAATCGGTGAACTGGTGCGGACTCAAAAGGCCAACATGGCCTGTTTCCGCTCCGTAAATGGTTATATGGTTACACTCTCAGGCATGGTTATGAATATGCCTGAAATTATTCAATGCTTAAAAGTTTAGAAATACACACTGGATTTTATTGGATTTTGATAATTATTTCTGTGGAGCTTATTAAAGTAGTGTTTCAATTCTAATGTACAGTAACAGACCCTTTAAGCCCATTGCCTTCCAAATACACCCATGTAAAAAAATTAGCCTAACTATTCTACATGAAATGCTTTTTACCACAAGGGTATAATTTCATAGAAATATTGAGACTGCAGAAGTCATGGTGTACAATATCTCTGCTTTCTCCAGGTTGAAGATGAAGATGACATGGAATCTGGTGACCAGGAGGAGGATGATGAAGATGACCCGAACTAGTTATATCTTACTTGCACGCAGGCAAAGTAGAGAAATAAAATGGAAAAATGATTAAAATGTCTATCACATTGCCTAATGTAGAAACAGGGTTAACAATGTTTGGGATATTTTTGGAAAGGGTTTTGAAATATCTGTTCCTTCTATTTACCCATTACAGATCATTATCAGATAGGACAGAAACTTTTAACTCTTAAAGTATTAATGTTTTAAGAAAGTGTTTATTTTTCTCCATTTAAAGGAAAAAAATAAATGGCCTCTTCTCCCCAACCTTTGGTACAGTAAGCAGAGATGCCCTGTTATGCTCATAACCTGCACCATTATGCAAATGTAAACTCAACCAAGTGTTGTGACGTGTACTTTCCTCAGATCTAGCTGCAAACTAAAAGCATCACTTGGGGAGAAACCTGTCCATTGCCTGGTCGATAATTAGATGCTCGACATGGAGCTTACTTGAAGAGTTGATTCATGAGAATTCCCTTTTACATCCTACCATAAATATCCTGCTTAAGGGCAAGTGAACTTTCGGAGAAGTGTGGAATATCTGTATCACCAACCTCTGTACTGACGCGATGGGGGTGGGGGGGGGGCGGAAGCATCTTCACTTTTATATTTACAAGAGCACCAAAGTTGACTGGCCTTTGTGGATTGGGGTCATGTGCTGTGAAGTACCTGTCTGAGTTGGTAACCTCCCTGATTTGTGACCGTCTATCGCTCATGGACGATTCATTGTGCCTTTACATTGTTTAAAGCTGGTCTGTCTCTCCAAATTGGAACTTGTAAAGTTAATAGCAGCACAACATTTGAACAGTTTGGTATTACAGATATTTAAATGGAATTCTCAATGTCAATTTATTATTTTTAGGCAATACTGCAAGCAAAGATTTATTTCTACATCTGTCCACTGTATTGATGATATACAAGATCTGTATGATTTATGTAATTTATTGGCTATTTAGCCAAGTTAGAATAAAATGAGATAGTACACTTTATAGAGAGAATTTAATTGTTTTATAAATAAAGTTCATATCAAGGAAATATCCGATACAAATGTTTTCACTGATTTTGTGCAGTGGAATATGAGACAAAGTATTGAGTTTTATATTTAACTGGATATTGAATCAGAAGCCTTCAGGTGCAAATACACAGTTTACTGAAAGTGGTGACACAAGTAGACGGTGTGGTGAAGAAAGCTTTTACTGAAAGCATTTGCTTTCATCTATTAGGCCATTGAGTGGAGGAGAAGGGACATCATTACAACTGTGTTAGAGGTTGGTGAGACCAGACAGAGTATTGTGTTTAAAAACCCAAGAATGCTGGAGGAACTTAGCGAGGCTCGCAGGGCTCAGAGAAGACAAGGATACAGTATACAACCAATGTTTTGGGCTTGAGGCCTTCTTCAAGGTATAAGTAAAAAGCAGGCAGGCACGAGGAGAGGCATTTTAATGCTTTCCTGGTGGAGGGTGTCCAGACAGAATATAAGGTGGTGTTCTTCCAATTTGCAGGTGGCCTCAGTTTGTCATTGCATGAGACTATCCATGGCCTGGGAATAGGGTGGGGAATTGAAATTGGTTGCTACTGGGACATCCCTGATATTGTGGTGAACAGATGTAAATGTTCAGTCTCTCCAGTGTATACGATATCACAGTAGGAGCACCAGATGCTTTAGGTGACCTCTGCAGATTCACGAGTGAGTTGTTACTTCACCTGGAATGACTGTTCAGGGCTCCTAATGGTGGTAAGGGAGGTTAGGCGCAAGTGTAGCACATCCTGAAGTCCCAGGGGTAGGTGACAAGGGGGTAACTGATGGGAAGAGAGGAGTAAATGAGGGGGTTATCCCTACAGAAGGCAGAGTAGGGGTGAAGAGGGGTAGATGTATCTAGTGGTGAGATCATGTAGTAGGTGGTGTAAATGGTGTAGGATGATGTTTTGGATGTGGAGCCTGCTAGGGTAGTAGATGAGGACTAAAGGTATCCTTGTTGCATATGGGGATGGAATAGGCAAGATGTGTGGGTAATGGAGGATATGTAGGTGAGGGTCGCATTGATGGTAGTAGAAAAGAAGCCACATTTTTTTTAAAAAGCAGAACTTCTCAGATGATCTAGCTTCAAAGAACTTTTCCTGGGAGCAGATGAAAGAGAGAAGGAGGAATTGCGATAAAGGAATGGAATCCTTACAGGGCACAGGGTATAGTGTAGTCGAGGTAGCTGGAGGAGTTGGTAGTTTGTAGAAGATGTCTGTCATGAGTTTGTCTTCCTAGATGGAGACCAATTGAGAAAGGGGAGAGTGTTGCTAGAGATGGACCAAGTGAATTAAATGTAGGATAGATGTTGACAGCAAAGTGGATAAAGTCGGTGAGATCATCATGGATGCATAAGACAGCACCAAAGAAGTCGCTAGTGAAGCAGAGGAAAAGTTAAGGGGCCTTGGCTGTGTAGGCATAGCTGGGAGCCATATGTGTACTTATTGCTACCTCTTTGCTTAGAGAAAGTGGGATGAGCCCAAGAAGTTTTTTAGGTTAAGAACAAGTTCTTCCAGCCAGAGGATGGTGGTGGTGGAGGGGAACTGGTTGGGGCTGTGATTGAAGGGCTTTAAGGCCTTCAATTCAGGGGAATGGAGATGTATAGTGATTGGCTATCTATTGTGATGATCAGGCAGCCAAGTTCAGGGAAGTGAAAGTTATTGAAGTAATGGAGGACATGTGAATTATCCCAGATGTAGGTGGGGAAGGCCTGGCCCAGACAAAACTGAGTCGAGGTAAGTGGATACAAGTTCAGAGTGGCAGGAGCATGCAGAAATTATGGGTCTACTGGGACAATTGAGTTTATGGATCTTGGGTAGAAGGTAGAACCAGTGGGGGGTGGGAACCAATGAGGTTAGAGAACATGGAAGTGAAATGTTTGATGAATTTTGGTGGGGGTTCTTATGTTCACTCTAGTTGCCCTGCTTCAGGAAGGACTTGATGAGGTGCAGAAAAGGTTCACTAGGATGTTCCTGGGGATGGAGGGCTTGAGTTGTTGAGCAGATGGGAGGATGAGAGAGTCCATGCACTTGATTGAATACCTGCCATCTCCAGGTCGCGGGCAGGATTGGCCTGGGGTGGCCAATCGCACAGGAATGTTGGGCCTCCTAGGTCTGGCATGAACTCCTCAATTTGTAGTTACCCGGGGAGAGGAGTCACGTGATGGAGTAGTGGCCGGTCAGGGAATTCCAGCCCTCTCCCGAAAAGTTAAAAAAAAACACACAAAGCACAAAGGTGCAAGATTAAAATTTATAATAAAGTAAAAATAAAGGTGAGAAGAAAATGGCAGCGAAGAGAGAAAAGTCGAAAACAATGGGAAGAAAAGAGGAAGAAAGAATGTCGGAAGAAGAAGGTGAAGGCCTTACCTGTCCGAAGAGGCCCGCCACGGAGAGAGAAGCCCGCTCCCTCAGGTCAGTGGAAGTCCCGGGCTCGGGACTACAAAAATGGCTCGCAGAGCCGAGTAAAACTGCGCAACCGCGCATGAGCGAGGAGTCGCGCATGCGCGATGCACATGAAAAAAAACACACTGACGGGAGGGGGGCAGCACAGCAGCAGGTGCAGGACACAGACAATAACGACAACAAGAAAGAAGAGGGTAAAAAGAAAACAAGGAAACAACAGATGGTCAACCCAGAGGAAGAAGAAGAAGAAGAAGAACAGAAAGAAATGGAAGAAGAAGAGAAAGGCAAGACAATGGATGTATCTTTTTTTAAAGAATATATGGAATCAGTGAAAGAATGGCAATTACAAGAATTTAATGAGATAAGAAGAATTAAGAATGTAGAAGAAAAAATGAATAAAATAGAAATGGCCATGTCAGAGATAGGAAAAAGAGTGGAAAATATGGAAGAACGAGAAACAATTGTAGAAATGGAAGTAGAGGAATTAAAAGAGAAATTAGAAGAATCTAATAAAAAAGTTAGAGGCACATGAGCTGTTAGCTCAGAAGATAGATATAATAGAAAACTATAATAGAAGAAATAATATAAAGATAGTGGGCCTTAAGGAAGATGAAGAAGGCAAGAATATGAGAGAATTTATAAAAGATTGGATCCTCAGGGTCCTAGGAAGACCAGAATTACAGGAAGAAATGGAAATAGAGAGGGCACATAGAACTTAGCCCCGAAACCACAACTGCAGCAAAAACCAAGATCCATTTTAGTAAAATTCTTAAGATATACAACAAGAGAAAATATATTGGAGAAAGCAATGAAGAAATTAAGAGAAGACAAAAAGCCACTGGAATATAAAGGTCAAAAAATTTATTTCTATCCAGACATAAGTTTTGAACTCCTGAAGAAGAGGAAGGAGTTCAATACAGCAAAAACGATCTTATGGAAAAAAGGATATAAATTTATGTTAAAGTACCCAGTGGTACTTAAAATAGTTATTCCAGGGCAACAAAACAGACTATTCTCGGATCCAGAGGAAGCAAGGAAATTTGCAGAACAACTACAAAACAAGCAGAGAGATGAAGACATGTAATGAGAGTAAAAATGACCACAAGCTATATGTATGTGTGTATATGGGTATATATAGATGTGTGTGTATATATGTGTGTACATGAGTGTATCCGTATTTAGAGGAAAATATATAGAGTATAGATAAGAATTAATAAGGGAGGGAAAGGGAATAGAGGGAATAAGGAGGGAATTAAAAGAGTGACCTTTGTTATATATGAAAATTGAAATCTTTTCTGGGGGGGCTGGGTGGGGAGGAGTTACGGTCACTACAAAATCAGTTGACGTTTGCGAGTGAATTCGCAAATCCAAATGGAGAGGGGAGATGTGGTTGCCCGACAAGGGATAAAGGGCAACTCAGGAGGGGGAGGGGAGAATGGGGTTAAAGAAGTTTTAAATAGGAGAATAAGGAAAATGTTTGATGTTTTAGAAATGTTGTCTTATAAAGTGTTCAAAACAAGAAAGCAGAAATGTATAAGAAGGAAAGGTGATGATGGAGAAACGGAAAGGGAAGATAAACAAAGCATGAAATGGCTACCCTGAACTATATGACTTTAAATATTAACGGAATACATAACCAAATCAAAAGGAAGAAACTGCTAAATTTACTGAAAAAAGAAAAAAATTGATGTAGCATTTCTGCAAGAAACACATTTAACTGAATTGGAGCACAAGAAATTAAAGAGAGATTGGGTAGGACATGTAACAGCAGTGTCGTATAATTCAAAAGCAAGAGGAGTAGCTATATTAATTAGTAAAAATGTGCCAATTAAAATAGAAGAGGAAATAATAGATCCAGCAGGGAGATATGTAATGATAAAATATCAGATATATTCGGAGTTTTGGAATCTACTCAATGTATATTCACCTAACGAAGAAGATCAAAAGTTTATGCAAGATATTTTTTTTGAAGATAGCAGATACGCAAGGGAATATATTAATAGGAGGGGATTTCAACCTGAATTTGGATTCAAATATGGACAAAACTGGGAAAAAATTAACAGAAAGAACAAAGTAACCAAATTTATAATTAAATCGATGCAAGAAATGCAACTTTTGGATACAACACCCAAATGAAAAGGAATATTCATATTACTCGGGTAGACATAAAACATACTCAAGAATAGACCTATTTTTGTTATCAGCTCGTATGCAAGATAGAGTAAGAAAAACAGAATATAAAGCTAGAATATTATCGGACCATTCACCCTTGATATTGACAATAGAGTTAGAGGACATCCCTCCAAGAATGTATAGATTGAGATTAAACTCCATGCTACTTAAAAGACAGGATTTTAGAGAGTTAATTGAAAGACAAATTAAAATGTATTTTGAAATAAATACGGAATCAGTGAAAGATAAGTTTATACTATGGGATGCAATGAAAGCGTTCATTAGAGGGCAAATAATAAGTTATGTAACCAAGATGAAGAAGGACTATAATCAGGAAACAGCAGTTGGAAAGGGAAATAGTAAATATAGAAAAAGAATTAGCAATGAAGGAAGATACAACTAAAAGAAGAGAATTGGCAGATAAAAAAATAAAATATGAAACACTACAAACATATAAGGTGGAGAAGAACATAATGAAGACAAAACAAATATTATGAACTAGGGGAAAAAACGCACAAAATTCTAGCATGGCAGCTTAAGACAGAACAAGCTAAGAAAATGGTATTGGCATCAAGGAAAAAAGACAAACAAATCACATATAATCCAACGGAGATCAAGGAAAACTTGAATTCTATGAACAATTATACCAAACTGAAAACGAAGGGAAAGAAGGGAAAATAGATGAATTTTTAACTAAAATTGAACTACCAAAATTACAAATAGAGGAACAAAATAAATTAACAGAACCATTTGAAATAGTAGAAATACAAGAGATAATTTAAAAAAATTACCAAATAATAAAACACCAGTAGAGGATGGATTCCCAATAGAATTCTATAAAACATTTAAAGATTTATTAATTCCTCCCCTCCTGGAAGTAATCAACCAGATTGATAAAACAAAGCTTACCAGATTCATGTAAAACAGCAATAATTACAGTAATACTAAAGCAAGGGAAAGATCCACTCGCACCAGCGTCATATAGACCAATATCATTACTTAACACAGATTATAAGATAATAGCTAAACTATTAGCAAACAGATTAGCAGAGTATGTACCTAAAATGGTAAATCTAGACCAAACTGGATTTATTAAAAAAAGACGCACAACAGACAATATTTGTAAATTTATTAACTTAATTCATGCAGTAGAAGGGAGTAAAGCGCCAACAGTAGCAGTTGCTTTAGACGCAGAGAAGGCCTTTGACAGAGTAGAATGGAATTATTTATTCAAAGTATTGCAAAAATTCAGTTTACCAGAGAAGTATATTAATTGGATTAAAGCATTATATAAGGGGCCATTGGCGAAAGTGACAGTAAATGGATATATATCAAAGCAATTTAACTTCAGCAGGTCAACACGACAGGGATGCCCACTATCACAATTATTTTTCGCGTTAGCTATAGAACCATGTTGAGGAAGGTTATCCAACTGCACGAAAACCAACAAGGTCGGGTCAGATACAGCAATGAGCTCTCTGAACCCTTCTCCATTAACAATGGCATGAAGCAAGGCTGTGTTCTCGCACCAACCCTCTTTTCAATCTTCAGCATGATGCTGAACCAAGCCATGAAAGACCTCAACAATGAAGACGCTGTTTACATCCGGTACCGCACGGATGGCAGTCTCTTCAATCTGAGGCGCCTGCAAGCTCACACCAAGACACAAGAGAAACTTGTCCGTGAACTACTCTTTGCAACGATGCCGCTTTAGTTGCCCATTCAGAACCAGCTCTTCAGTGCTTGATGTCCTGTTTTGCGGAAACTGCCAAAATGTTTGGCCTGGAAGTCAGCCTGAAGAAAACTGAGGTCCTCCATCAGCCAGCTCCCCACCATGACTACCAGCCCCCCCACATCTCCATCGGGCACACAAAACTCAAAACGGTCAACCAGTTTACCTATCTCGGCTGCACCATTTCATCAGATGCAAGCATTGGCAACGAGATAGACAACAGACTCGCCAAGGCAAATAGCGCCTTTGGAAGACTACACAAAAGAGTCTGGAAAAACAACCAACTGAAAAACCTCTCAAAGATAAGCGTATACAGAGCCGTTGTCATACCCACACTCCTGTTCGGCTCCGAATCATAGGTCCTCTACCGGCATCACCTACGGCTCCTAGAACGCTTCCACCAGCATTGTCTCCGCTCCATCCTCAACATTCATTGGAGCGCCTTCATCCCTAACATCGAAGTACTCGAGATGGCAGAGGTCGACAGCATCGAGTCCACGCTGCTGAAGATCCAGCTGCGCTGGGTGGGTCACGTCTCCAGAATGGAGGACCATCGCCTTCCCAAGATCGTGTTATATGGCGAGCTCTCCACTGGCCACCATGACAGAGGTGCACCAAAGAAGAGGTACAAGGACTGCCTAAAGAAATCTCTTGGTGCCTGCCACATTGACCACCGCCAGTGGGCTGATATCGCCTCAAACCGTGCATCTTGGCGCCTCACAGTTCGGCGGGCAGCAACCTCCTTTGAAGAAGACCGCAGAGCCCACCTCACTGACAAAAGACAAAGGAGGAAAAACCCAACACCCAACCCCAACCAACCAATTTTTCCCTGCAACCGTGTCTGCCTGTCCCGCATCGGACTTGTCAGCCACAAACGAGCCTGCAGCTGACGTGGACATTTACCCCCTCCATAAATCTTCGTCCGCGAAGCCAAGCCAAAGAAGAAGAGCTATAGAACCACTAGCAGAATTGATAAGAACAGAAAATAATATAAAAGGGATAAAAATAAAAGACAAGGAATATAAAATCAGTTTATTTGCGGATGATGTTATAGTATACTTAACAGAACCAGAACTATCAATAAAATAATTATATAAGAAATTGAAGGAATATGGAGAAGTGTCAGGTTACAAGATTAACGTAAATAAAAGTGAAGCAATGCCAATGAATAATGCGGATTTCTCAATATTTAAGAAGGAATCACCATTCAGATGGCAAATGCAAGCAATAAGATACCTAGGCATACAAATAAATAAAAATCTCAGCCATCTATATAAACTCAATTATTATCCACTAATGAAAAAATTACAAAACGATTTAGAGCATTGGAAAGATTTACCATTAACACTAATAGGAAGGATAAACTGTGTTAAAATGAACATTTTCCCAAGGATATTATACCTATTTCAGGCATTGCCAATACACTTGACAGAGAAATTCTTCAAGGAGTTAAAGAAAATAATAAGGAAATTTTTATGGAAAGGGGGGAAACTGAGGATAGCACTAGATAAATTAACAGAATGGTATAAACAAGGAGGCTTACAACTGCCAAACTTTAAAATTTATTATAGAGCCGCACAATTAAGATACCTATCCGATTTTTATCAAACAAGGGAATAACCAGATTGGACTAGATTAGAATTAGATAAAATAGGGGAAAAGATACCTGAACACATATTATATAAATGGGATGAAAAATTGGTACAACATAGGAGTTCTCAAGTATTACATCATCTACTCAATATTTGGAAGAAGATTCATGTAGAAAGGAATAAAACAAATTACCAATTACCAAAACAAATATTGACGCAAAATAATTTACTCCCTTTTACAATAGATAACCTTTCCTTTAGAGAATGGGAGAAAAAAGGGATCAAAAGAATAGAAAATTGTTTTTCAGGAAATAAATTATTATCCTTTGAACAAATGAAAGATAAATACAATATAACTCAAGATACAGTGCTGGCATATTACCAATTGAGATCCTACTTGAAGGACAAATTAGGAAGCAGTCTGAGGTTACCAGAGGGAAGTAACTTTGAATATGTGATTACAGATACAATGATAATCAAAAGATTTATAACAAATATGTATATTAAACTGCAAGAAAAGGAGAATGAGGAAACAAATGGTAAAACTAAATAAAAATGGGAACAAGATTTAAATATAAAGATAAAAAAGGAAACATGGGAGAAGTTATGTTCTGGAACGATGAGAAATACAATAAATACGAGGTTACATATGATACAATATAACTGGATACACAGGCTATACATTACACCTCAAAAGTTAAATAAATGGGACCCAACAGTATCTGACAGATGTTTTCGATGTAAAAAAGAAATGGGAACAACAATTCATGCAATATGGACATGTAAGAATGTAGAAAAATTTTGGGAAGATCTAAACCAAATATTAAATAAAATTACAGAAAACAATATACCAAAGAATCCAGAGATCTTCCACCTAAGTAACATAAAAAACAAAGAATTTGGAATTGATTTGGATGGTGCACAAAAAAGATTTGTTAAGATAGCTCTAGCCGTAGCAAAAAAATGTATTATGTCAACCTGGAAATTGGAAGATAATTTGAAAATACAACAATGGTATATAGAAATGAATAAATGTATTCCATTAGAAAAAAATAACATATAGTTTAAGAAATAATATTGAAATATTCAAACAAATATGGGAGCCTTATATGAAACACAATAGAGAAAACCTACCGGGGACATTCACTACCTAAATTAACGAAAGGAGAAGGAAATGAAAAGAATTGACTCAGTGGAATTTCTTGTTTATTTTTATTGAATGACAACATTGTTTGACTGGTTTAATGTATCTTAGATTTTGTACTTTAAATGGATGTGGGGGGAGGTAGAGAGGGTGGGATGGGAGGAGGGGGGGGGAGAAAATGGCACTGTATATATTTGAAAAGGAAAATGTATGTATCATGGTCAATGTGGTTTATGGTGTGAAAAATAAAAAATTTAAAAAAAATTGTAGTTACCCCCTTGGCACCACCACCGCCACCCCAGAATCGCAGTCTCTTTGGGTGAGGTTTGGGAGATTGTCTTTGGGTGGGTGCCCCTACACCATAGTTTAGGGGCAGGGAAAGGCTCTGAACAATCCAAGTTGGCTTTCTTGAGGTGGTCAACTTTAAACATGTCGCGCCTGCCTCCAATGTCTAAAGTATATACAACCCCCTCCCTTCTCAGTACCTTGAAAGGCCCTTCATAAGGGCACTGCAGCGGGGTACCTGGTTTGCCTCTTAAGAAGACAAAGTCTGTGGCTTTGAGTTCTTGTGGGACATGGCTAGTTGGTGTCCTGTGGGTGGTGTGGTTCCTCAGCCGCTGTAGAAATCGAGGGCGTTCGGTGGTGGTTCCGTGGAGCCAAAATGGATGTCACCTGGGATGGAGAGTGGTGCACCGTAGACAATTTCCACCAAAGAAGTGAGGAGGCCCTCTTTAGGTGTGCAGATGCCCAGCAGGACCCATGGGAGTTCATCCATCCAGTTGGACCCATGGGAATTCATCCATCTAGTTGGGTCCATACAGCCATCATCTGAGGGCTGCTTTTCTTGGCGAAGAAAGCATTCTACCAGCCGATTGGATTGGGAGTGGTAAGTGGTTGTGTGGTGCAGCTGGTTGCTGCAGAATTTGGCCATGGTCACCCAGAGGGAAGATGTAAACTGGGCTCTCCAGTCAGAAGTTATGTGGGAAGGGACACCAAAACGGATGACCCACTGTGAGGTAAAGACTCTCACACAGGTCTCTGTTGCAGGCTGGCATGGGCACCACCTCTGGCCAGCGTATAAAGCAGACAACCACAGTGAAAAGATACTTCATCCCTGGCTGATGGGAAGGGGCCCTATAATGTCTGTGCATTAATCTGTCTGCTGCAGGCGGGAAACGTTGAACTGGGCCTTTAGTGTGCCGATGGACTTAGGCTTGCTGGCTTTGTACACAGGTTTTTCCCCAAAGTGAAACTTCATGCCAAAGCTCGTGCCATATGAACCTGTCCAAACTGAAGTGGGCTGTTGAGCAGATGGGATTATGAGAGAGTCCATGCACTTGATTGAATACCCTCCATCTCCAGGTCGCGGGCAGGATTGGCCTGGGGTGGCCTGTAGACATATCGCACAGGAATGTTGGGCCTCCTGGGTCTGGCACAAACTCGATTTGTAGGCTGGTGATGGCGGTGCAGTATGCTTGTGTGTCGGCCTCTTCAGCCGGGTCCCTGGCTGAGCTGTGTTGAGCCATCCACCACCTCGGAGATCATTAGCCTGGACAGTGCATCAGCTACCATGTTGGACTTCCCCGTTACGTGGCGGATGTCCGTTATATATTTGGAGATGTACGAAAGTTGCCATTGTTGCCTTGCCGACCAGGGGTTCGAGACTTTGCCCAGTGCCTGCACCAGTGGCTTGTGGTCTGTGTAGGCTGTGAACACTCGACCTTCGAGGATGTACCAGAAGTGGCGAATGACCAGGTACATTGCCAGCAGTTCACTATCAAAAGCAATGTACTTCATCTCAGGTGATTGGAGGTGTTTGCTGGTCTGCTTTTCTCGCCTTGAGGTGCAGTTCGGCAAAGTCCATGTTGGGGATGGCAGCAGCAGCATGAACCAGCAACATGGAAAGGAACAGGGTCTCAAACAGGAAGCACTTTGTGTGTCTGTCTGCAAGGGCCACTAGCTCCTGCATCAGTTCTGAGGGGTTGCGATTACCTTGGCCCTGCGTGTTAAGTACACGAGCAGCCCGTTCATGCTGACCAAGTTCAAATGACTCGAGCAAAAACCATTTAAATATCGTGTACTTGGTGTCCATTGCTGGGCTGTTGACAAACGGGGCAACTTTCACTGCTGTGGCAGGATCCAGGGCACTGACCACATGCCAGAATTTCGTATCCTAGGCTGTTATTCCTCGCAGGGCAAACTGTCATTCTGCAAGTAGCAGCCAGCTGCGTGGCTGGTTTACCCAGAATGGTGGCAAGTGGGCGCTTATGGTGTAAACTACCACGGGAGATCTGTTGGTGGCAGCTGCTTGGGCTGTGGATGAGTTGGTGGCAGGATTCATCTTTCTGCACTTGTGGGTTCTAAAAATGTTAGAACCTGTTCGGGGTCACCACTGTAGCATTGCTAAAAACCAGAGCTGCTGAAATATATGCTGTCCACACCAAGCAAGTAAACCAGTAACTACCTTTCTGCACAGTGGGTGGGGTGGGGGGGGGGGGGAAGAAGCCCCTGTGCCCTGCTGCTCTGGCTGTGTGCTATGGTGATTCGGCCTGTCGTGTGCAGGGTTGACCTGGCCCTGCACCCCTACACACTTCTCTCACCTGTCCTGTCTTGTTCCCTAATAGGAGATCCAGTATTGGATTCTCTATAGTTGGTATCTCTATATATTGATTTAGAAAACTTTGCTGAACTCATTTGACAAACTCCAAGCCCTTATACAGTATGGTATCATGGTATCACAACCTTGTTTCCTGCAGCTCTCTCTCTCTCTCTCTCTACTGATTTGCTCCTCCAATTCTCACTGACTTGCTCCTCCAATTCTCACTGACTTTTGGGCTGTTTATAATACAACACCATGAATGTGGTCATAGCTTTCCTGTTCCTCAGCTCCACCCATATAGCCTCTATATGTGCCCTCTGGTCTGTCCTGCCTGACCACAGCTGTGATATTTTCCCTGATGAGTAATGCCACTCCTCCCTCTTTCGTCCCCCTGTCCTGTCACGCCTAAAGCAATGGAAGCCTGGAATATTGAGCTGCCAATCTTGCTCTCCTGCAACCAAATTTCACTAATGGCCTCAATGTCATAATTTCACATTTCAATCTATGCTCTAAGCTCATCTGCCTTTCCTAAAATACTTGTTGCATTGAACTAGATACACCTGAGATCATTTCCACACATTCAACCCATTGACTTCTAACGGTGCATACAATTTTCACATCATCTTTTCCTTCCTCCACTCCTCTCTCTGCTCTGGCACTCTGGTTCCCATCCCCCTACAAATCTAGTTTAAACCCATCAGATAAATCCATCTAGCAAATCTTCCCTCAAGGATACGAGTCCCTTTCTAGTTCAGATGCAAACCATCCTGTTGGAACAGAACCCACCTTCCCTGGAAGAGAGCCCAATGATCCAGAAACCTGAAGCCCTCCCTCCTGCACCATGTCTTTAGCCATGTGTAAAGCTGCTTTATCTTATTTCTAACCTCACTAGCACATGGTATGGGTGGGAATCCTGACATCATAACCCTGGAGTTCTTGTTCTTCAAACTTGCACTAATCTCCTCACCCTTCCTACTCATGTCATTGGTCCCCGTATGGACCATGACATCTGGCTGCTCACCCTCCGTCCTAAGAATGCAGTGAACTCGATCTGAGATATCTCAGACCCTGACACTAGGGAGGCCACATACCATCCAGGATACTCAATCTCTTCCACAGAACCTCTTATCTGTCCCCATAACTATGAAATCCCCTATCACAACAGCTCACCCCTTCCCTTCTTAGCCACAGGACCATATTCTGGTCCACAGACCTGATCGCCTTGGCTTGTCCCTGGTAGGTCAATTCCCCCCCCCCCCAACAGTCTCCAAAATAGTACACTGGTTATTGAGTGGAATGGCCACAGGGGTGCCCTGCACTGCCTGACTGTTCCTTTCCCTCTCCTGCCTCCTTGTCCCTGTAACTCTTGTCTATCACCCTCTCTGTCTCCCAAATCATCCTACTCTAGCTCCAATTCTTTTAACTCGGATTGTCAGGAGCTGCGGCTGGATGCACTTCTCACAGATAAAGTCATCAAGGATACTGCTGGCTTCCCTGACGACCCACATTCCGCAAGAGGAATATTCCTCTGCCTTGGCTGCCATTCCCACTGTTTATGACTAGAGGAACAAAATATATGATATATAAACCTGCCCTTACCTGTGCATACCTGCTGAATCCTTTTTGTTTCTTGAATATTGTGTTAGTTCTAAGACAATACATTTGTTCAAATCACCTTTTTAAACCATTGGAGAAACACACAAAACAGCAGATGCTGGATTCTTGAGTGAACAAAAGTTAGCGCAACACCGCCGGAACCCTAGGTTCATATCCAGTGCTGTCTGTAATGAGTTTGTAAGTTCTTACTATGTCTGTGTGAGTTTTCTTCTGGTGCTATGGCTTCCTTACACATTCCAAAGACATACAGGTTCATAAGTTAATTGGTCACATAGGTGTGTTTGGTCATCCTGCAGCTCAAATGGATTCTCTGGGAATGGGATCATCCTGCAACTTAAAAGCAGGGACTGGTTGAGGGAGAAAGTGGGACAATGTCCAAATCCAGTTCCTATGAAGGATCTGACCCATTGACAGCTGATGAACCCAGGAAGAGGTTCCACATACCTGGGTCACACAGAAACCTTATTCCAAATTATGACAGATTGGATTTGTTTCTTCTCACCTTGCAGGTTCATCATGGAGTAAGTAACATCCCAATGAGCCAAATCTAATTAACCTCTATTACCATAGACTAATAGAGCTGTGATACAGTGAAGTTCTCGCTGACGATCCAGGGGAATAGCTTTGGTCACCAGGAGACAACCACACATAAGGTTGGATCCTGGTTAGTATCTTACACAGTTCACTATTTCACAAAATTAGCTTCAAATCCAACGCAGAGTGAAGGAAACTCTTTGGGAATTTGGATAGTACACTTTCCTCTGGGTGACACACCACGACACTATTACAGCACCAACGATCCAGGTTCGAATCTGCCGCTCTGTAAGGAGTTTGTGTGTTCTCTGTGACCGTAGGTTTTCTCGTTTACTCCCACCTTCCAAAACATATGGGGTTTGTATGTTTATTGGGTGTAGTTGGGCAGCACAGATCCCATAGGTTGGAAGGGCCTTCTACCATGCTGTATTGTTAAAATTAAATCACTAAAATTAAAAATCGCTAAAGCCCTTTACACTGTTCAAACGGATCATTCTGTCAAATAAGCTCAACATTTCTCCTTGAACGCAGACCACCAAGGGAAAGGGACTGAAATCACGGGATCAAGCCCACCATTCATCAACAGGGCTGGGGCCGCACTTTCACCTGGATACTGATCCACTTAAATGTCTCTCCAGGTGCTCACTACTTTGATTTGCAGTCAATAGTTTGGGGAATGTGCTGGAAAACAGTGATCAGCTTTGGTCACGGGGCGAAGGGAGGAGGGAGGGAAAGAGTGACAGAACAAAGTGAGGAACCACCCCCTGTTGGGCCATATTGGACATCGAGCATTCCTGATCAGAGTAAAGGAGGAGATCAGTAACTGTCACTATTGGGTCCCCAGAACTTCCTGCTGCCTTCAAGTCAGAATGAAAGATCTGGTCATGTCGAGAAAAGAGCTCAGACTACATCAAAAGTCTTCCACCTGTAATCTAAATGAGATGCTGTCTCAAGAAGGCAACCAACATCATAAACAACCCCCATCACCCTGATCACAGCCTCTTCTCACTGCAGCCTTCATGCAGAAGTTACAGAAACCTGAAGACCAGCACCTCTTGGATGAGTTTGTGAAAGAGGTTTGTGATGGGAGACCTTATATGGTGTATAAAATCATGAAAGGTATTGATAGGGTGGACAGTCAGAATCTTTTCCCCGGGGTAAAGTAAAACACACGAAAAGAAATGCATTTACGGTGAGGGGAGAGGATATATTTTAAATGGAGAGTGGAGGGTGCCTGGAATGGGCTGCCTGGAGTAGTGGTGGAAGCAGATACAATGGTTGTGTGTTAAGAGGCTTCTAGATCGACCCATGAATGTGAGGGGGCTGGAGAATATCTCGGGTGCAGGCTGCAGAGTTTTAGTTTAATTTGGATGTCACGTTCAGTACTGACACATGGACGAACTGTGCTGTGCAGTTCCATATTCTGTGTTCTGTTCATACAACCGTGAGAAGAGCACCTTTTGCAGAGTACAGAGATACAATAAAAATATTGAATCCATGCAAGGGCAGCATGAGAGCTCTGTTGTGGGGTTCATTCAGGAGCCTGATGGTTGCAGGCAATACTTTGGGATGCTGATGTCAGATAACCTGGAGAAGTCAACTTCAGGAAGTTCGTATCTCTACTGATGGAGATTCCCAGTAACAGCAACAGCAGTTGATTCCACTGCCTGGCAATGCAGTTACCTGGGTTTTTCAAAGCTGACTGGAATGCACCTGGCTCGTATGCACCTGGCTAGTATGTACCTGGCTAGTATGTACCTGGCTAGTATGTACCTGGCTAGTATGTACCTGGCTCGTATGCACCTGGCTAGTATGTACCTGGCTAGTATGTACCTGGCTAGTATGCACCTGGCTCGTATGCACCTGGCTCGTATGCACCTGGCTCGTATGCACCTGGCTCGTATGCACCTGGCTCGTATGCACCTGGCTAGTATGCACCTGGCTAGTATGCACCTGGCTAGTATGTACCTGGCTCGTATGCACCTGGCTCGTATGCACCTGGCTCGTATGCACCTGGCTCGTATGCACCTGGCTAGTATGCACCTGGCTAGTATGCACCTGGCTAGTATGCACCTGGCTAGTATGCACCTGGCTAGTATGTACCTGGCTAGTATGTACCTGGCTAGTATGATGGTGTAGTCTCACCAGGTCCCAGAACCTCGTGGTAACATTTGCTCGTGACACCAATAGCTGAAGATGACAACATCAGGTGACATCTGTAGTCCTTGATTGGGAGGTTGATCGGCTGACACCATCACATGGAGACTCTAATACCAGAAAATACCAACACCTCATCACACTAAACTCTAGGAACATGCATAGCCGGCAGTGACAGCACTTTGTGGTGCTATTAAAACAGATGAAAACACCTCACATCGATGTTTGCAGTAGACAGCCTTCTGCGTTCCTGGGAAGTCAAATTGCCAAACCAAGCTCTGATGCAACAGTCAGTATACTTTCCACAATTCACCTGAAGAAGTTAGGTGAAGCATCTAACAACAAGGCTTTGGACTAATGCTGGTTTATGGAATTAGTAGGGATTGATGCTGGAGGGTCAGCATGGACCTGGTGGGCCAAAGGGCCTGTGTCACATGAGCAAACAGCAGTGAGCAAATAATGCATGGAGATGACCAGAAAGATCCAGGGGTGACCTACAGGCCTGACCTCACCCAAGAAGTGATGTTTTTTGTCTTTTCCATCCTTTCTTTGCCCTCTCTTCAACTTTGATTAACTGTCTTCTCTCTTTCCCAGTTCCACTGAAGGGACTTTGACATGAAATGTTTTGCTTTCACCTCAGACATGCTGTATGACATGTTCCCATCATGGGGTTGGATGGTTCTAGGACATGATGCCTGCATTGTAGATTTCCTCCTCCCTCTGATAGAGGTTCTGGGAGCCTCTCACACACTGGTTCTCCTCATCTCCACATATGCAATGACCATTTCCTACCTTCTGTCCAATGTGAATGTATTGTCATACACACTAGTACAATGTAAATGGACACTGAAAGCCTTTCTTGCTGCAGCCATACAGGTATGTAAGATACACCATCTACAATAGTATAAATCAAATTACCACAATGTATCTTGATACAGAAAAAGAGGGAATAAATATAATAGGATAAATAAAGAAATATTTACAATTGCAGAGTCACACAGGGTGGAAACGGATCCTTTGGCTCAACTTGCCCACATCGACCAAAAAAGTTCCATCCACACAAGTCCCACCTGCCTGCATTTGGCCCATATCCCTCTAAACCCATCTTATCCATATATCCATTCAAACTCTGCAATTGTACCTGCCACAAGCCCTGTCCTCCTGCAGCCTGTTCCAGACACCCACCACTATCTGTGTGAAATTTTACCCTTCAGGTTCCTGTAAAATTTCTCCCTCACTCCCCACCCCCTCACCTTAAACCTATGCCCTCTGGTCCTCAATTACTCTCATTTGGATAAAATATTCTCTGTGTTCACTCAATAGTTAATGCAAAAAAAAAGTGATGTTTCAATAGTTCAGACAGATCTTTGGTGGTTAGGGTAGTCCAGGGAGGTTCAAGAACCTGATAGCTTTTAGATAAAGATGATTCCTCTTGCCAGACATCAGGTCTCTAGATTTTCTGCCTGAAGAGAGCAGTGAGATCCTTCATGATGTTGGCTGTCATACCACCACTTTCCCTTCCCCAGACCCTCCCCATCTTTTTTGCACCTTGCTAAACTTGATATCTCCCATTCCTGCTTTAGCCTTAATAAAGAACCCCAACCCAAAATGTTGACTGACCATCTTTCCCCATTATGCTGAGTCCCTCTAGCGTCTAGCAACTCACTGTTCATTCCATTGATTTCCTATTACATGTCGCCCCCTAGAGGAAGACAGGACTCAGATAAATTTTCAGGTTCTTGATGCAAGGATCCACAATATCATATGGAAACTTTGACATCCCTGGTGTGGTCCCAGCTGGAGTACCTTGTCATGTTCTGATTCCATACTCCAGGGATGAGGTCTAGGGCAGCTGAGCATGGATATTTATTGTGTTTATTGTTCTCCCTTGGATGTCAGTGACTAATGGAATTCTACAGGGACCCCTGTTCTTCGTGTTTTTATAAATGGCCTGGATGAAGATGTAGAGGGATGGGTCAGTAAGTTTGCAATGATACAAAGGTTGGAAGAGTTGTAGAAAGTGTAGAAGGTTGTCTAGGTCAACAACAGGATATGGACAGAATGCAGAGTTAGGCAGAAAAATGGCAGATGGAATTCAATCTTGATAAACGTGGGATGATGCATTTTGGAAGGTCGAACTTGAAAGCAGAGTACAAAGGAAATGATAGGATACTTAACAGTGTGGAAAAACAGAGAACCTTGAGGTCCAAATCCATAGATCTCTCAGGTTTGCACACAGGTTGCCACTCAGGTAGTTCAAAAGGCCTATAGTGTGCAGGGCTTCATTAGTTGGAGGATTGAGTTCAGGAGTCAGCTCTATAAATTTCTGTTGAGCTCACACAAAATATTGTGTTCTTTTCTGGGCATCTTATTACAGGAAGGGTGTAGAATGGAGAAGGAGTAGAGAAGATTTACCAGGATGTTGTCTGGATTGGAAAATATGTCTTGTGAGGAAAGATTAGCAAAGCTGGAATTTTTCTCTTGGAGTAGAGAAGGGTGAGAAGTGACTTAATTGAGGCATAGATTAGTTAGACAGCCAGCACCTTTTCCCCAGGGTGGGAGTAAAAAACACCAAACAAATAGCAAACAGGCACATGGATGCAATGAAAATAGAAGGTTATGGGTGAGGTCTGGAAGGTTTAGATTGTTGAATAGATTTATATAGGTTGGCACAGCATCATGGACTGAAGGGCCTCTACTGTGCTGTAATGTTCAGTGTTCTGTGTAGTATTGGGAACAGTTCTGCTGCAGACACTGAGGAACAAGGACCCGGTGGATACTGGGATGAGCAGATTGTCCAGGTCATCTGGCAGAATCCCTCATTGGCAGTGCTCACGAACAAGCTCCAGGACTTGGACTGGGTGGCCATGAGAGGAGCCCTCCCAGTCAGATCCTTTCTGTATGGCAGATATATTACCAACAAAAAAAGTTGTCCCCGAGATGACTGGAGGAGTGGAGACAGTCGCCCACCTCTTTGTAGTCTGGATTTAGTCAGAATTCAGAAACTGTGGAGAAGGATGCAAGAGTCCTTATCACAGTTCATCCCCAACAGCAACATGAAAGAGAGCTCTCTGATTTACAGGTTGTTCTTGGGGACACATACAGAGGCAGACATCCAGAACTCCTGGAAGGCCATCAACTTGATGACAGACCCTTTAGTCTGCCTGAAACCTGCTGGTCTTCCTGCAGACTAAGATATAAGCGAAGGGCTGGCACATTCCAGGCTGCAGGAGTATGTGCTGAGGAACACACTGAAGCTTGGCACAGCCTATCTGAGGGCTTTGTGGGGAAGGACCATAGTTTTCCATTCACCAGGGATTGAGGAAGTTAGACTGTGGGGTCATATCTTAAATAATGGAGCAGGAATAACTACATGGGTCACAGTGGTGGTCATTGTGCAACTTAGCAAATTAGAGGATTAATTTAACAATGTACAGGAATGGAATGCATGAATCTGACATTAAGAATGTGAAAAGACTTTTCACAGATTTCCTTTGTAGAAGGAAACAGTTATGGTCACCACAGTGCAGGGAGGATGTGGTAGAGTCAAGAGAGTGAAGATTCACCTGGATGTTACCTGGAATGGAGGACTGACTTTGTAAGGAGAGATGGGACAGGCTGGGTTTATTCTCACTGGAACGTCAGATAAGGAGGGGGACTTTATGGAAATGTATACAATTATGAGGGGCACAGATAGGATGGACAGTCATGTTTTTTTTTCACCCCAGAGCATAAGAGTCAAAACTCAGAGGGCATGGGTTTCAGGTGAGGGGGGAGATTTAAAGGGGTAAGCTTTCCACGAAGAGGGTAATGGGTGCATGGAACAAGCAGCAAGAGGAGGTGTGAGCAGATACTGTTGCAACATTCCAAAGGCATTTGGACATGTTCTTGTCTGAGTTTCATCTGCCATACCTTGGCTCATTTCCCCAGTTGATCGAGATAACCTCAATTTGTACCTATCATTCCATCAGATTTTCTAGATTCCAGTGTTGGAAAGGTTACACCCTGACACTACCTCCAATGTTTATAAAGATGTCTCAGCATTTCTCAGTTCTATATGTTGGTCCTTTGTACTGAGTGCAGTATACACCAGTCAAAACCAATTCTATTTTTTTTGAGCCAAAGCACAAGAAAACAGTTCTCTCACTCGGTCCTGCCGATTCAATTGGACAAAAGCTTTTAATGTGAGGAGAATGCCAATTTTTTCCTCCCTGACGCAGTTTGCACCTTGGTTTTCATTCTGGTGCCTGAACCATGAAACAGCAGAACCAGACTGTTGCTTAATACATTTTCAGACAGAATAATGGTCCTCACAACCTTGCTCAAGTCTCCACCCTATGGCACCTCTGGAATTTATGACTGTAATCCGCACCCCCCCCCCGCCCCGTCATTTAAAAAAAGCCCCTCCCACTCCTATGGACATCACAGTTTAATTCCTCCACTGACAGAGCTCGATTACCTTCTCCCAGGGGCCATTACCAGGGCCCTTGTCTCTAGGGTTTGGAAAGAAGTGAAGCATGATGGTGAGTGTGCCTGAAGCCTGGGGAAGGGCATCATTGCTCTGTGCTCTACAACAGCTCAGGGGCACGAGTTCAGTTGGTCCCCTGCACCAGAGAGCATGCAGTTCAGCCAAGATAGGATCAGGCTGTTTGGCCCTGCTTTTATACACCAGCATCACTTTCCTGCAATACATTCACCCCCCTCAATAACATCAGCAAGAAACTACAGTAAATCTGATGTATCAGAAAATTACAAATGTAAAGCTAATGTGTACAAAGCAAAACTGGTTGAGGGCATGTACTGCTCCAAGTCCACAGCCAGAGCTCATGTGGCTTCTCACTGGATAAGGCACATCTGGATAGACACTGAAATTTAGGTGAGCATCGGCTTTCTGATCATTCACCATCATTCTCCAGTGTCATAACTTTTCATCGCTATTCGAAACATGCTCGGTCATTGAGACTCCAGTGCTTTCTTGGACCCAGAATTCTGAAGATTTGCTGGCCCCAGAGTAAAGATACTTCCTTCATATCAGTACTGAATGGCCAATCTTTATTCTGAGACTGTGGCCCCTAATTCTAGAACCCCAGCCTTGGGTAGCTTTACATCTACCCAGACAATCTCCACGAAGGCTTTGATCATTTCTCTGTAGTCACCTCCCATTCTCCAACCACTAACAGGCTGTTGAACATTCCTGCACCAACTAACTAGAACTCCACTCCAGGTCCAAGATCTGTCTGCATGAAACATCATTTTTTGTTCACGAACTGCAGCTGTGAATATTTATTTATCCTTTCATATTTATTATAATTTTTCTCTTGCTTAATCTTTCTTCACACAATAAATCCATGGAATCAAGTGGAAGATAGCGCCTTGCAGTGGCGACTCTGCATGCAGCTCTGACGGGAATTATCAAATATTCCCATTCAACACACTCAACCACTGCTACATCACCAGAAAGATCACATACCAAGCCATATCATATAACCATATAATAATTACAGCACGGAAACAGGCCAATTTGGCCCTTCTAGTCCGCACTGATCCAAGTACCCTCCTCTAATCCCACACCAGCACTCTGCCCATATCCCTCCAGCCCCCTCCCATCCATAAACATCCAACTCTTTCTTAAATTACAAAATTGACCCTGCCTCCACTACCTTTCCCGGAAGCCCATTCCACACAGTAACTACTCTCTGAGTAAAGAAGTTCCCCCTCATGTTACTCCTAAACCTTTACCCATCAATTCTCAACCCATGACCTCTTGTATCCATCTCTCCTTTCCACATCAACTCTATCTATCCCTCTCATTATCAAATCCCCTCTCAGCCTTCTACATTCCAAGGAATAAAGACCTAATTTGCTCAATCTCTCCTTGTATTCCAGATGCTGAAACCCAGGCAGCAATTTTGTAAATCTTTTCTGCACTCTCTCTATCTTGTTAATATCCTTCCTATAAATCGGTGACCAGAACTGCACACAGTACTCTAAATTTGGCCTCACCAATGCCTTGTACAGTTTCATCATTACTTCCCAATTCCTATATTCTATGCACTGATTTATATAGGCAAGCATACTAAAGGCCTTCTTCACCACCCTATCCACATGCGCTCCTACCTTCAGGGAACAATGCACCGTTATTCCTAGATCTTTCTGCTCCACTGCGTTCTTCAATGCCCTCCCATTTACTACATATGTCTTGCTTTGATTATTCTTTCCAAAATGAAGCACCTCACACTTATCAGCATTAAACTCCATCTGCCATCTTTCTGCCCACTCCTCTAAGCAGTTTAAATCCCTCTGCAATCTTTGAAAATCCTCTTCATCATCCACAATTCCCCCTATTTTAATATCATCTGCATATTTACTAATCCAATTTACTGCCCCATCCTCCAGATCATTAATATAAATGACAACAGCAATGGTCCCAATACCGAACCCTGAGGTACACCGCTTGTGACCGGCCTCCATCCTGACAACAATTATCTACTACTACTCTCTGGCACCTTCCTTCCAGCTACTGTTGAATCCATTTGACTATCTCCACATTAATACCCAGGGACTTAGCCTTCCTAACTAACCTCCCATGCGGAACCTTATCGAAGGCCTTACTAAAGTCCATAGAGACAACATCCACTGCTCTACCCTCATCAACATTCCTAGTCACCTCTTCAAAAAATTCAACAAGATTGGTCAAACACGACCTTCCATGCACAAATTCGTGTTGAGTGTCCCTGATCAGACCCTGTCCCTCCATATACTTATATATACTATCTCTAAGAACGCTTTCCATCAATTTACCTACCACATGACCACACTTCGGCAAGTCTGATCACCTGGCTGTACTTCTACTCCCATACAAGCAGAGACTGAGGACCACATCACCAGTACTGTGATTAAGTACTTTGAGAGGTTGGTCATGGCCAGAGTTAACACGTACCTAAGCAGAGGTCTGGACCCACTGCAATTCTCCTATCGTCACAACCACTCCACAGCAAACTCAATATCACTGCTCTCCACTCAGCTCTGGAACACCTCAAAAAATAGCCACTCATACATATGGCTGCCCTTTGTGGACTACAGCTCAGCCTTCAACACCATTATTCCCTCAGTGCTGGTCAAGAAGCTCCAAACCCTGGGCTTCTGCACCTCCCTTGACTTGATCCTTGACTTCCTCATTAGAAAACCATAGTCTGTACAAATTGGAAATGTCTCCTCCTCACTGATCATCAACACAGGTGCACCCCAAGGATACATGCTTAGCCCACTGCTCTACTCATTATACACCCATGTCTGTGTGGCCAGGCATAATTCCAATGCTATCTACAAATTTGCCGATGACACCACGGTTGTTGGCAGAATCACAAACAATAATGAGGAAGCGTATGAGAGGGAGAGAGATCAGCTCATTGAGTGGTGTCACACCAACATCCTGGGACTAAATGTTAGCAAAACCAAGGAGATGATTGTGGACTTCAGGAGGAAGTCAGGAGAACATGATCCAGTCCTCATTGAGGACTCAGTACCTTGGTGAGATGGTCAAGAACTTCAAATTCCTGAGTGTCAACATTTCCAAGGTCCTGTCATGGAGCCTCCATTTTGCTGCAATCATGAAGAAGGTTCGCTAGCGGCTATACTTTGTGAGATGCTTGAGGAGATTCAGTATGTCACTGAAGACTCTCAAAAACTTCTACAGGTATACTGTGAAGAGCATTCTGGCTGGTTGCATCACTCCCTGGTATGGAGGTGCCAAAGCTCAGGACAAGAAAAACTTCAGATGGTTGTTAACTCGGCCTGCAGCATCACAGGGACCAGACTTCACTCCATCGAGGACATCTGCATGAGATAATGTCTTAAAAAAGCAGCCTCTATCCTCAAAGACCCCTCACAACCCAGGCCATGCCCTCTTTCCTCTGCTACCAATGAGAAAGAGGTACAGGAGCCTAAAGATGAGAGCTCAACGGCACAAGGACAGCTTCTTCCCCGTTGCCATCAGATCCCTGAATGATCAATGAACTAAAGACACAGTTTTTTATTTATTTTTGTAAGTGGTTTATATGAATATTTGGATTATGACGCTGCTGTAAAACAATGAATTTCGTGACTTGTTTATGACAATAAATTCTGATTCTGATTCCAATCTGTTGAATATTCACTGCACTCCTTCCTTCACGTGCATCTCCCTCATGTAGAAACACCATTTCATGATGTTGTAAATGCAGTCTCTCCAGGAGTTTATACAATTGTTCATTTTCTATCCAAAACCTTGGCGGAGAAGGCAGAGACCTGCATCTGGACAGTCAGTATGTCACGGACAGAAGCATTCCAATCTTCCGACATTGAAAACATTTGCAACCACTGTATTTTTTTTAACCAAAGATCAACACCTCGCATTTTTCCATCTGAAATTTAACCAACTATTTCCTGGTCAATCACCGATACTGTTGATATCCATGAAAAGTTTCCTGCTGCCACTTCGCGGGGCACATCCCCCCCTATCTTAGTATCATCAGCAAAATGCATATATCACATTAGATTCCTTCTGTTGACTTATTCCTCAACCAGACAGTGTGTCCCTGAACGAGACAGAGGGGCCACAGTACGTTTCTGAACAGGGCAGTGGGTGAGATCACAGTGCGTTCCTGAACTGGACAATGGGACTGCAGTGCGTTCCTGAACCAGATAGTGGGTGAGACCACAGTGTGTTCTGGAACCAGGCAGTGGAACCACAGTGTGTTTCTGAACTGGGAGGTGGGTGGGAACACAGTGTGCTCCTGAACCAGTCAGTGAGTGGGACCGCAGTGTGTTCCTGAACTGGACAGTAGAACCACAGTGTGTTTCTAATCTGGGCAGTGGGTGGGATCACAGTGTGTTCCTGAACCAGACAGTGGACCATAGTGTGTCCCTAAACCGGGAGGTGGGTGGAACCACAGTGTATTCCTGATCCAGGCAGCGGGTAGAACTGTAGTGTGTTCTTGAACTGGGTAGAGGGACCATAGTGCTCCTGAACTGGGTGGTAGGTGGGATCCCAATGTGTTCCTCAATTGGACAATGGGATCACTGTGTGTTCCTGAACTGAGCAGTGGATCTGCATTGCCTTGAAGCGAGAAGTGGATTGATGAGATGCTCTTCACCCAGATTGTCTCCCGGACAGAAGGAGTTAGCAGAGCAGGGCAAACACAATCCTTCTAGCTTGTGTTCATTTCCAATACATAAACAAAACACAAACAGTGTGTGTCCCCAACACTCAGCAAATAACAAACTGCTGTGGGACTCAGTGGCAAGGCAGCATCCATGGGAAGAGATGGTCAGTGGAGGAGACACATTGACACATTGATTGCCCCTTCTCCCCCTTTCTCTTCCCTTCTTTTAAGAAGATCTATGGGATGCTGAGTTTCATTAATGGGGGGGGGGGCGTTCGAGTGCAAGAGTGGAGAGCTCATGTTGCAACTCTACAAATCTCTGGTGAGACCACACTTGGAGTACTTTGTTCAGTTCTGGATACCTCATTAGAGGAAGGATGTGGAAGCTATGGAGAGGATGCAAAGGAGATTTACTAGGATATTGCCTGGATTGGGAAACAAGTCTTATGAGGCAAGGTTAGCAGAGCTGGGACTTTTCTCTTTGGAAAAGGTGGACAGCCAGCACCAGCGTGGCAATGGCAAACACCAGAGGACATCAGTACAAAGAGAAGGGAGGAAAATTTAGGGGACTAAACATCATGGATACTTTTTTTTTACAGAGAGTTGTGGGTGCCAGGAATGGTAGTGGAGGATGAAACATTAGGGGCATTCAAGAGACTCTTGGACAGGCACATGAATGGAAGACAAATAGAGGGTTACGGAGTAGGGAGGGTTCCGTATTTTTGCTCGGAATAGATAGGACGGCACAACATCGAGGGAGGGCCGAAGGGCTGTACTGTGCTGTAATGTTCTATGATCTATGTTTGCGCCGCCGAGTCCCCACAGCCGGAGCTTTCGGAACTGTGGTGAACACGCAGGTCGGAATTTAGTCATTCAGTGAAATAATTGCTATAAACACAGTTCCTGTTTGCAATGTCAACCAAATCCATTGGGGCGAGCCCTGCTATCGGAGTGGTGGGTTGTGGCAGCTCCTTCCCTGAGCGCTGATTGGCGAGATCGAGCCGGGCTGGAGGATAAATGCCCGTGTTCTGAGGTTCCCGTACTCAGGGCTGATGTGGGCTCATTGCCTCAGGACCGAGAGAGTTAAGGTGCATACATCGCTTAACCCAGTAGCTTTGCGTCTCCACTCTGGACAGGTAATGATGCCAGCATTTAAACTCTTCCCGCCGAGAACTCTTGATCGCGCTCAAACTGAGAGCGTGATATCTGGAGATCCATTTGGAAGTCGGCCGAGTGGGTGGAGAAGGGCTCGTTGCTTGTTGGGCACCAGGGCAGCAGGTCGTGGTGGTTCCAGGAGTGGGGCTTTGCACCCGGGGCTGAGCGATTGCACCAGAACAGGGCAGTGAGGGGACTTCCTCCAAACTCTCCTCTGTGACGAATTCCCAGTTCACTGCGGGAAAAGACACTCTCGTTCCTCCAGGGTTTGTTTAATCTGAGCATCAAACAGTTGGGTTCACTCAGCAGGTCAGGAGAGAGAAAAGGGTTCACGTTTCGGCTGGAACACTTGGTGTAGTCTGAGTTCTTCCTCGATGTGACGAGAAGTTTTCCATTCTAGTTTCTTGGGGACCCCGAGGTGACCGTCACTGATCTCCCTCCTTTACTCTGATCATCTGCAACACACTCCGCCCTTTGGTTTCATCTGTCACGGTGAATGCTTTGCTAATTAATTCTGCAAAGATGCAAACCACGAACTGGTGGGACAGCAAGGTCTGGACGCGAAACGTCCACCTCCACAGACGCTGCTCGTCCCGCTGAGCTCGGTGGCATTTTGCGTTTTGCCCCATGTTCCAGCGCTGCAGTCCCGCGTCTCCAATCTGTGAGCCGCCGCTGGGCTTGCAAATCCTGGTGGCTTTTGTCCAATGTTCGGCGCTCACACGCTGGGCCACCTTCCCCCTTCATGAACTTGTGTCAGGGCCACTGACGGACACAGTCGGCTTAAATTTAAATGTGTTTATTTGTCGCAGAATGGCTCGCCCCGCGAGAAAGGTTCTTCTGCGAGCAGTCGAACTGGTGACGTCTAACATTCATGCACACTTGACAGAGTATAGGATTACAATGAATAGGAAGATCACTTGGCATCATGGGGTTCACCCAGGAGCCCAATGGCTGCGGGCTTGCTGGTCTGTGATTTCTCCTCGATGGGAGGAGGGGGAAGAGAGTGTGTCCGGGGTGTGATGGGTGTTGTTAGTCCAGTATCGACCATCGGCCAGAATAACTAACCACAGATGCTGCCACCTTGAGCAACGGGGGAAGCTGGAGGCGCTCAGCGGGCCAGGCACCATCCGCGGAGAGAGACGCCTCGGGTCGGGGCCCGTCATGGAGATTGAGGTGGGAAGGAGCGATAGGGGGGAGCTGGAGAGGGTGAAGGGCCTTCTCTCCGCCCGGACGCTGCCTGACCCGCTGACAACCTCCATGGCTTCACAGCCGATTCTCATGCTCCGCCTGCTTGTGGAGAGGTGTCGACTCCAGACTCGACCGGTAACATGGTCTGGCAGCTTCTCCCCGTCTCACCCTCGGGACAGAGGGGAGCCTGGCCGCCTCTCTCCAGCTGTCTTTCCGGAGCGGCTAGACGCACTCGATGTGGTTGACATCGATGTGGTTGACATCGATGTGGTCCAGTCTTCAGTGGAGTTTGAGCCCATGATTTCGTCTGTCTGCAGCAGAAAGACCACTGAACCCCCCCCCCCCCCCTCCCCAGGCCAACACGAATTGCCCTGTGCAGCTTGATAGAGGCAGGAACTTTCATTCAATATGGAACTGTCCCTAATGCGAAACTTTAGCTGATTATTTTCCTATTTATAGCGAGAGACACCTGTTAGATCTGGCTGTTCTGACGCAGGCAAACTATAAGTTCCTTCATTGTAGCTGTGAATTAGTGTGGGTGTAGATTACTGACGAAAATAGTTGGCAGAGATATTCCTGCCCTCTTAGCCCCAGTGGATTAATCAAACTGGATTGTATCTTGTAGATTCCTTCACAGCTGGGAAGGGGTGAAGAGATCTCCCCTGAATATTGCCAACCCACTTTTTTTGCTCCTTGAACTCTTTGTCTCCAGGGACTGGGGGGGGGGGGGGTGGTGGGGGGGGTGGGGAGAAGAGAAGTAGGACTGTCCTTCACTGGGAATCAAACATTGGACGATTTCTCATACCAACCTGACTTGGGAATATGGTGCAGATCTATCTCTGGATCTATCCTGCAGTTCTCATCCCATGACCACTGGAGCATTTTTACCAGTAGTTCAAGAAGATGGCTTTCCCTTGTCTTCTCCAGGGCAGTGGGGTGGGAAATACATGCTGCACTGGTTGACAATACGATACAAAGTGTTACATGAAGGATAGGGACTCGGGCAGGAAGCTCGCGTTAGGAATGAGATCACAGGTGATGAAATAAGCTTAATGGGTTCTTCCTGATCCGAATGAGCAATAAAAATCTTCCAGACCATGAAACATGACTTTATGTCTTTTTGAGGACTCGTCTGGGACCTACAACATCAGCCCTTCGATGAGAGATGTCAGACTAGCTTAGTCAATGAGAATGGGAACGTGTGAACCAGTTCAAAACTCTTCCTGCATTGGACACAAATTCCATGCTGACAGATTGTAACCACCACTGATCTCTGTGGTGGAAGTAGCTTTAGCCAGAACACAGAAAGTGCATTCTTTTGCTGGTCCTCAGCAGCCGGGAGTGTTGTAGTTTTACTTGAGGTCTGTTGTGATGAGAAAGCAATGTTGCTGTGCTTGAGATGTTCAATCATTGGCAGGTCTTCTGCAGAGCTGTCCAGTGCTGGGGGTGAGCTGTGCAGTATGAAGTTTCTGGGCAATCTTGGAAGCTGTCGTTGACACCAACATCCCTTCTGGAGCCTGGAGCTGAGGAAGAGCTTGTGTGCATGCTGTAGGAGAGATGAACTTCTTATTGGTGTACTTGATATAGGTAGAACTGGCAAAGCCAGCATTTACTGTCGTGCCAAGTGGCCCTGAAATATCAGCAGCTGAACTTCTCACCAGAACACCTGCCTTTCTAAGGCCTGAGACCATAAGACAGGAGCAGAATGGGGTCATTAAGCCCATCGAGTCTGTTCCTCCATTCAAATCATTTACACTGTTATCTTCATTTTTGGGCAATGAAAGATTCTCTGTTTCCACACCAGAGACGAAGAAAGAACAGCACACCTAGGTATAGGAGGTAAGGACTATGATGAGGTCAGCTCACCTGGTCAGACACCACTATGATAAAGTGTCATTCATTTTTCCAGCAAAAAGCAGAGGAAACAGTGAACACGAGAGAGTAAGCGGGAATGATGGGACTCGTGTGTAACGAGTACTCTCAGCTACCCTATCCTGCCTCTTCCCCTCACCTTCCCCCTCCACCACCCACTCACCTTTTCTCCTCTCACCCTCGCATCCACCAACCACTCGGCCTCTTCCCTGCACCATCCCTCTTGCCCTCCTCTCCATCATCCTCTCACACTCCCCTCCATCATAGTTTCCCCCTCTCCCACTTAGTCACTCCTCCACCATTCATCTTGCCTTCTCCCTCCTGTGCCTTATCCCCACAACTACCTCCCACACCCAAGATTTTTGACCTTCTCTCTCTCTCCTCGGGTCCTGGTGCCAGAAAACACTCCATCCACTACCCACAACATTCCCGTCTCCACACCTTCCCTACCACAGTGATCAGTCTACTGAGACTTCCTATTTTGCAGGTGATTCTCCACAAGGATGAAAGCAGTGGTTCTCAGCAGCTGCCTTTTTGTCTTGGCCTTGGCCAGACCGGTGAGCATCACTCTTCTAAAATAAACAGCTCCTCAAATGAAGGACTTTCCCCGAGTGTGTCTGAATGCAACCCACAGGCATTTTCCGGGAATTATTCACTGGCCTGGGTTGGCCAAGGTTGAGGTCAGCTCTGGTAGTCTGTGGGTAGTGGGGAAGGTTGCTGACCTGCAGTTTGCAGGAATGAAAGCAATGGATCGGGAAGGATGGGGGTGTGGGAGAGGAAAACTCATCCAATCCTGAGCACAACCCATCCCGGGGGCAGGAAGGACATGGAAAACATCTTTACACAAGGGACGGGGGAGGGGGATGTTGGGGAAGGATGAAAGAGGGGTTGGGGGGATGGGGAGGGGCATACCAGAGGATGGGGTGTGTCCATAGTGAGATGAATGAGAGGATGGGGTGGGGAAGGATTGAATGAGGAGATAGAAGGGGTTGGAGGGAGGGTTGTACTGGAGCTGATGGGGGTGTCAGAGGGGAGGGGGTGAATGAGGCAATAGAGGGGATAGAGCGGGATGTAAGGGGAGTGGTGTACCAGGAGATGGAGGGAGTATGGGGGAGGGGGTTAGAGGGGGTGTTATCCAAGCAGTGGTGCCCAATATCTCCACCATAACTTCGAAATGTTAATTGTTCTGTGCTCTCGTGGCCAGGTGCAGAAAAGCAGAGGGTTCAACAGTGAAAGTAATGAGGTAAGCCCCTTCTTCCATCACTCTCCTTCATTATTACTGGCCGCCTCTGTTGCTGCGGAAGTGGATCAGACAGGAGACAGAAGGACACTGGGCCACAGGACAAGACAGAAGGAGGTCGGGGCGCTGGGTTCATAGTTGGGGTGAAAATGGGGGATGGGAGGCCATCAAGCAAGGCCAGGAAGGGGGTCTTGGATGGAAGGTGGCAATCCCTGGACTTCTGTGGGATTGGGATAAATTCCCAGTGAACAAGGTTACACGGGGAAGCCTGCCTCCGGTATCAATGGACTCAAGTCAATTACAATTGACCTCATTCTGACTTGATGAGGAGGGAGATAGAACTAGGAATCACTATCTTACCACAAGTTCAACCACTCAGGAAAGAGGGGAAACCAGTCCTTCGGTCTTTGGAATTCCCTTCTCAAAGGATTGTGGAGGCTCAGTCACTGGATATAGGGATATAGTTGTAGAAAGGGAGCCATAGGTTTTTGAAGATATAAAGGGAAATGTGGTTGGTGCAGGAAGGAAGCATGAGAGATGTGTAAGGTTATGAGAGGCACAGATATGGTGGACAACCAGTACCTTTATCCCAGGTCAATTAAATATCTGAAATGTGACATTCAACATCACAATTATGTTTTATAATGGGGGGAAAGTTAGGATATGCATGAAACCTATATCTAATGATTAGATTAGATTAGATTAGATTCAACTTTATTGTTATTGTGCCAAGTACAGATATAAAGGAAGAATAAATATTAAAAATGTGTATAATATTACATCTTTGTTTTTTAATTACAGCAATACAATCCATATTTTCGACCACCATATTTTCGACCACCATATTTTCCGCCTCTGCCTCCCTTCTTCAGAAATCCATTTTTCTCCCCATATCCCAGATACTTCCCCGGTTACATGTATCCCAACTACGGACGGATACCAGTATTTAACGGATTTGAAAGACATCCCAACTTTGGGGCATCAAAAGTAAAAGATAACTATTTGGAAGAAAGTGCCCCCCAGGAATATTCATTAATCAGTGGGGCCAGTATGAGTTCTGAAGTGTCTCTTGAGGAGACGAGCAGTTTTGAGGATGATGACCACAGGGTGCCCTTTGTAAATGTGCCAGATTATGGGCATGATGGAGTTCCAGATTACAGGGTGGATGCAACACCAGATGAAGGGGTCCCAGGGTTTCCAGATTACGGGAAAGGTGCACCACCAGATGAAGGAGTCCCAGTGGTTCCAGATTATGAGGAGGGTGCACCACCAGATGAAGGGATTCCAGGGGTTCCAGATTACTGGGGGCCTTTTGGAACAGGAGCTGATGCAGGAACAGATGTTGGATTCCACCAACAAAACTCCAAGGATACAACAGACAAAGAATTTAACACAGAAGAGCCAGCCAATTCTCTCCCATTCTGGAACTCCTTGCAAAATCAGGACTCAGTGGAATCAGACCTGAGGGAGAATCAGGTGATGGGTGGCAGTAATGAGGCTGCTAGTTACCACGATGTGGTCAATGGACTGGATGTCACACAAGGGGAAGTACTGAACAACCAGGGTCAACAAAGCCCCAGTGAAAACTTGGCAGAGGAAGCCCAAACCGAGGAGGTAAGTTCACTGCCAGACAGAACAGAGAACAGCACAGCACAGTACAGGCCCATAAGCCCATGATGTAAATCTACAACACAACAAGCTAACCCTTCCCAACCTCATGGTCCATAATCCCCCACCCCTGTTTTTTAAAATCTATGTAACTATCTAAGAGTCTTTTGAATGTCCCTATTGTACCAGCCTCCACCACTACCCCTGGCAATGCATTCCAGATACCCACCACTACCCCTGGCAATGCATTCCAGATACCCACCACTCTCTGTACAATAAAAATACTTCTGACATCTCCCCGAAACTTTCTTCCAATCACCTTAAACAATGTCCTCTGGTATTGGCTATTGCTGTCCTGGGATAAAGGTACTGAATGTCCACCATATCTGTGCCTCTCATAACCTTACACATCTCTCATGCTTCCTTCCTGCACCAACCACATTTCCCTTTATATCTTCAAAAACCTATGGCTCCCTTTCTACAACTATATCCCTATATCCAGTGACTGAGCCTCCACAATCCTTTGAGAAGGGAATTCCAAAGACCGAAGGACTGGTTTCCCCTCTTTCCTGAGTGGTTGAACTTGTGGTAAGATAGTGATTCCTAGTTCTATCTCCCTCCTCATCAAGTCAGAATGAGGGATTATTGACCTCTCTGGCTCTGTAAGAATTCAGTACATTTTACTGAGATCATTTCTCATGTTGTACACAACTAACCTTCCCTTGTTCAACAATTATTTAGAAGATCTCATTCTAAATTCTACCCAGTCCATCAGTTACTTTGTAAAAACTGAAATGGAAAAATGAAAAAAAAACTTGATATAAAATGAAAATACACAAATGCTAGAAGAACACAACAGGCCAGGCAGCATCTAGACCAGTGGTTCTCAACCTTTTTCTTTCTGCTCACATACCACTTTAAGTAATCCCTATGCCATCGGTGTCTGTAATTAGTAAGGGATTGCTTAAGATGGTATGTGAGTAGTGTAGAGCTCGTTGAAAGAACCAAAGACTTGTTGATCCAAACCAAGGCTTTTATTAGCAAAAGACAGGAGCTCTTCACAGGTGGCCAACCAGTCCGGAATGATCCGACCTGGCTAGGGAGACAACCCTTTAAGGTCCAGACAGTAGGCAAAGCTCTCAGACAATCGCTGTAAGCACAGTCATTACACTCTAGATACTGTAACTATATACATTGGTGATAGGTCTGTACTATCACAAGTGGGAAGGGAAGGTTGAGAATCGGCCCAATTGTTACTGAAATATTTTGCTTGAGAAAAATTGTCATTGGCCCATTTCCTTTGGAGTTATGAAACTGTGTACATAATGAGTCAATGAAGTACGATTAAAACAGTGGCTTTCAAACCTTTTCTTTCCACCCACATACATAGTAAGCAACCCCTTACTAATCACAGAGCACCTATGGCACAGGGAATACTTAAAGTGGTATGTGAGTGGAAAGAAATAGGTTGAGAACCACTGACTAGAAGAAGCAGTAAGTCAATGTTTCGGGTCAGGACCCTTTGTCAAGACTGGTGAAATGTTCAGAGATTTGAAAAAGGAGATGGGGAGGGGGAGGCTAGTGATTGGGTGGAGGGAGAGAATGTGAGGGGGATCTGTGATAGGCTGAAGGGAGAGAAGTATAATAGGAAGGAATGCATGAAGAGCCCTGGAGGAATGGAGGGGGAGGGGAGGTTAGGAGGTATATGGAGAATAGATGAGAAATTGTGAGGGGGAAAGGAGAGAGGAAGGATGGAGTGAGATGGGGGAAAGAAAGAAAGGGGTTGGGGGGGGGTAATGGAAGTTAACAGTCTCTATCTCTGGAGATGGCTTAGCTACCAATATCTACCATAAGCCCGCATACTCTCAAAATTACCTGGACTATTCCTTCCACCATCCCTTTTTCTCAGTTGCTCCATCTCCACCACATCTGCTCACAGAATGAGGTTTTTAATTCCAGGACAAAGGAGGTGTTTTCCTTTTACAAAGAAAGAGATTCCCTTCCTCCTCCATCAACTCTGTCCTCACACGCATCTCCCATATTTCACTCTGCTATCACCCATTTTCCCACCACCCTACTAGGGATAGAGATCCCCCTGTCCTCACCTAACTCCCCACCAGTCTCCATGTCCAACATATAAATCTCCGCAACTTCTGCCATCTCCAGCGAGATCCCTCCACCAAGCACATCCTTCCTTCCCCACCATTTTCTGCTTTCTTCAGAGACCGCTCCCTATACTGCTCCCTTGTCCATCCCTCCCATCGCCTCCCACCAATCTTCCTCCTGCACTTATCCTTGTAAGCAGAGCAAATGCTAATCCTGCCCTTACACATTCTCCCTCACCACCATTCGGGGCCCCAGACAGGCCTTCCAGGTGAGACGACACTTCATCTGTGAGTTTGCTGGATTGGTATACTGCTTCCGGTGTGGCCTTCTGTACATTGGCGAGACCCGACGCAGACTGGAGACCGTTTCATTGAGCACCTACGCTCTGTCTGTCTGAGGAAGCAGGATCTCCCAGTAGCCACACATTCCAATTCTACATTCCATTCCCAGTCTGCTATGTCCATCCATAGCCTCCTATTCTGTTGAGATGAGGCCATACTCAGATTGGAGGAATAACACCTTATATTCCATCTTGGTAACCTGATGGCATGAACATTGATTTACATAACTTCTGTTAACTCCCACCCCTTTCTTTTTTCCCCCTCTCACCCCATCCTTCCTCTCTCCTTTCTCCCTCACAATTTTTCCTTACCTATTCTCCACATACCTCATAACCTCCCCTCCCCCTCCATTCCTCCAGGACACTCCATGCATTCCTTCCTATTATACTTCTCTCCTTTTAGCTGATCACAGATTCTGCCCCCCCCTCACATTCTCTCCCTCCAGCCAATTACTAGTCTCCCCCTCCCCCACCCATTTTTTCAAATCTCTGAACATTCCTTTCTTTCGCCAGTCTTGACGAAGGGTCCTGACCTGAAACATTGACGTACTGCTTCTATTTGATGCTGCCTGGCCTGCTGTATTCTTCCACCGTTTGTGTATTTTCATTTTATTTATTCCAACATCTGCATATTCTTTAATACAAAATTTTTTCAATACAATGTTATTGTTGAAATGACTTAATCATAATTTACCTCAATTCAAATCTATTTTGAAAAAGAATCATTTACTGTTGGATAACTGCACCAATATTAATTCCTCCCCAAAAGTTGATGGAATGGTTGACTTTCTTTCTGTAGGCACAGAACACTGATGCAGATCCAGTGGATATGATTCTTACCATCCATGCCAATGAAGACGGCGATAGTTATGAAGACGGCGATAGTTATGAAGACGGCGATAGTTATGAAGACGGCGATAATTATAAAGACGGCGATAGTTATGAAGACAACGATAGTTATGAAGACAACGATAGTTATGAAGACGGCGATAATTATGAAGACGGCGATAATTATGAAGACGGCGATTATTATAAAGATGGCGATAGTCATGAAGACGGCGATAATCATGAAGACGGCGATAATCATGAAGACGGCGATAGTTATGAAGATGTTAGTTTCATTGGCAATAATTATGATGGCACTGATTCCAGATTCAATAGAGCAGAGAGCAGTGAAAGCAAATCAACAGGCTCAGATGAGACTGGCCTCATTGCTGGTGGAATTGAGTTCAATGTCAACAATGATGAGAAGTCCAGTGAGGATGCCAGTGATATGAACAATGATGAGGATGACCATGTACTGGGTGAGGGTGAGTCTCCTGAAAGAATGCATTTATCACTAACATTTCAAACACATGCTGATATGAATGGGAGTTCTAATTTGGAGATGAAGCCAGCTTCATTCTCATTAGTAATTGAACTCTGGAGCACTGGCAGGAGGCAACTGGCTTTCACTGACAATGCTTGACTTTCCTATCTACAGCCCTTATCTTCCTCAGTAAGACTGGACAGATCTAAGGGCTTGGTGAGGGTTTGGGCAGTGGAAGGGTTCACACCTGGTAAGGAGGTGGGAAATGTGAGGGTTCATGTCTGGTGAGGGTATGGGTAGTTGGAGGGTTCACATCTGGAGAGGGTTCACATTTGGTGAGGGTTTGGGCAGTGGGAGGATCTACACCTCATGTGGGGTTGGGCGGTGGGAGAGTCCATGTCTGGTGAGGGGGTGGGCAGTGGGAGGTTCACGTCTGGTGAGGGGGTGGGCAGTAGGTGAGTCTATATCTGGTGTGGGCAGTGGGAGAGTCAATGCTTGGAGAGGTTGGGCAACGGAAGAGTCCATACCAGGTCAGGGATTGGGCAGTGGGATGGTCAATGCCTGGTGAGGAGAGCAGAGGAGTCAATGCCTGGTCAGGAGATCAGGCAATTGAAGACTCTACACTTCTGCAGATGTGGTATCAGACAGTTTTGGAACCTGTGATGAAATTGAAGGTTAGTTTGTGGATATTACTGAAACTCACTTCACTGCATTGCTTTTTCTTGCAGAAGATACTGAGACCTACCTTTCCTTCTGATATGCAGATGGACTTGCAAAAGATGTTGAATTCGACTGATTCTTTCCATATTCATCAACCTCTGAACTGTGGAAATACTGCTGATGGATTGTTAAAGAGTCCATTTGATCATTGGAAATGTTAAACAAGCAAATTATTGACATTTTGCTTCACTAAGCTCTCTTTATTTGGGTGCAAGGTTTTCTGACATTATATTGAATACATATTTCATATTAATACCAAATCATCAGGGATCTCTTCCCAAAGATGTTGATACATCTGTAAGAAACTAAACAATTGTTAAATGAAATTGCTTTTTAAACTATTTGTTCTGTGTGAGTGGACATTTTCTCCCGTGCTCAGTTATCACTGGAGAGGTGATGTGAGTGTTACACTGAGGATATCCTCACAGTCAGACCCTATTACAACAAAGGAATATGGAAGTGTTTCCAAGCCAGGATGGAATGTGATGGTGCTCCCATGAACCAATTGCCTTTTCATCCTTTGGGCCTTGGTGGTTGAAGATACAGGCTGGGCAGACCCTTGGCAAGTTGCTACATTTATATTCATCATAACACCTCTGTTTCATCAATTGCATGGAGCTTCCACATTGAGTCATGGTAGAAGCTGATGTCAGGGATTTAAACATTTGCATTAGACATAGTGATGGTGTGTTGATCTGTATATGTTTATATTTTATTTATATGTATATGTGAGAGATAAAGGGGTTAAAACGGTTTTTCTGTTACAAATTAATTTGGTTGTGTAGGTTGGTTGAATCTGTCATTTTTAAATCTATTTGATAAACTGCTCCCTTCCTTCAAATAAAATATCTTGGAAAAAGCCATTTTAAAAAGTGATTTAATTACACTGATCTGATACCCTATCAACATAAGGCCTTCCTAACCTTGGGTTTAGGTACATTGTGTGTGCAGTCCCTATAATCACACGGACCAGAAATCCAGCAACTCTTTGCCTTGTGGATTTGTCACTGTATCTCAGTGCTTAGAGATAGGGAGGTCTGAGTGGGTGTAGAGTGTGGAGCCATAGGGCTGTATCCAGTACAGACTGTGGGGAGAGAGCAAGCCATCTTCAGCTCGAGACTACCATCTCCCATCCTGTTTCTTTGAGAATGACAGGTAATTATAGGCCTTTGAATCTGACGTTGGAGGTAGGTAATTTAATGGAGTGTTCTTAGAGATGGAATATACAATTATTTGGATAGACAGACAATAGACATTAGGGACTGATTAGGAGTAGTCAACATGGTTTTATGCATAGTAGATCATGTTTAACAAATCTTATAGAATTTTTTGAGGAGGTTACTAAGAAGGTTGACAAAGGGAAGGCTGTGGATATTGTCTATATGGACTTTAGTAAGGCTTTTGACAAGGTTCCACATAAGAGGTTAGTGTATTAATGTTGAAGTAGTGAAATGGATTCAATAATGGTTGGATGGGAGATGCCCGAGAGTAGTGGTGGAAAATTGTTTATCAAATTGGAGGCCAGTGACTAGTAGAGTGCCTTAGGGATCGGTCCTGGGTCCATTGTTGTTTGTCATATATATTAATGATCTGGATGATAGGGTGGTAAATTGGATTAGTAAATATGCAGATGATATGAAGATTGGTGGTGTTGTGGACAGTGAAGAAGGTTTTTAAAGCTTGGAGTGGAATATAGGCAGTGGGAATGATGGGAGATGGAGTTTAATACTAAGTGTGGAGCGCTACATTTTGGAAGGAATAATTAGCAAAGGTCCATATATGTTAAATGGCAGAAATGAAGGCGTGCAATAGAACAAAGGGATTTACGAATTCAGGTGCATAATTCCCTGAAAGTGGAGTCACATGTAGATAGGGGAGTGAAGAAAGCTTTTGGTGTGTGGGCCTTCATTAATCAAAGCATTGAGTACAGGAGTTGGAATGTCATGTTGAAGTTGTATAAAGCATTGATGAGGCCAAATTTAGAATGGAGAAAGTGCAGAGAAGATTTACAAGAATGTTGCCTGTGTTTCAGGGTTTGAGTTACAGGGAAAGGTTAAGTAGGCTTGGAGCATAGGAGATTGAGGGTGATTTGATAGAGGTATTTAAAATTATGAGGGAACAGATAGAGTAAATGTGGACAGGCTTTTTTTATTGAGAGTGTGGGAGATTCAAACAAGAGGACATTGAAGGGGGAAAAAGTAAAAGGGAATAATCGGGGGAATGAGCTTCCGGCCAAAGTGGTAGATGCAGGTTTAATTTTAATAGTTAAGGAAAAGTTGGATAGGTATATTGACGAGAGAGGTATGGAAGGTTATGGGTTGGGTGCAGGTTAATGGGACTAGGTGGACTGGCTCGTTTCTGTGCTGCAATTGTTAAATGATTATATCTGCAGAATCACACTCTCTCCAAGTCCCAATGGATTGATAAAACAACTCATTGGGCCTCTTGATGGAAGTCTTTCTTGTGCAATGGATAGAATTGTTTAACAAAAATGGAACCTGAAAATCTGAAATAAAAGTAAGCTGTGTTGGAAACATTCAGCAAGGCAGGCCAGACCCCTGGAGCCAGTGTTCTGGCACAGGGTAGCCTGTGCCTCGGGCTTTAGCCAATTCCATGGACTGAGTGAGGCACTGTGGCTCCATGCGACACCAGCCAATCAGTTGTGTGACCCAAAGCCAGTCAATGGACTGCGGAGGTGAATGCTGAGGACCCTATCCAAGGACCGTTCTGATGGCATTTTAACAGCTCCATCTCTCAAACATCATAAACATCCTCATAAATGTCCCTGATGCTCAGAAACACCTGGAAGCAGATCAGAGATTAAGAGGATAAACAATTAAAACAACATTATAATGTAATAAATACAATTGGGCAATTAAAAACTTTCAAGTAAAATAAGGAAGACCAACAAACCAGCTTCACAAGCACTGATCTGCTGCAGGGCTCAGTGGGACAGGCAGCATCTGTGGGGGAAAGGGTCAGTCAACACTTTGGGCCAATACCCTTTTTGAGACAAAAGTAGGAAGGAGTATATTGGGGGTGGGGGCGGAGCGGTTGACTGACCATTCCTCGGGATGGATGCTGCCTGTTGCACTGAGTCCCTCCAGATACTCACTGTTTGTTAAAGATTCCAGCCTGTGCAGTCCTTGATGCTCTCAGCTGGCACTGCCCTGGGTGAAGTTGGGCAAATCGATGTAGACGGTGATGACTTGCATAGAGCTGAGGAGGAGGGGATGTAGGCGTGACCATGACCATTTCTTGGCTCTGTCCCCAATGAGCCGAGGCATAGGCAGGGGTGGGGTGGGGTGTGGATGGATGAGGAGGTGAAGGGTAGGGGGATAGGGAAGGATGGGGATGGAGGGAGATCCACTGTGTGCTAGCATGTCTGAACTTGGCGTTGGAGCGCGCAGAGGCAGCTCACCATCCATGTGTCTGGCCAGCATTTCTCTGTCATGAATGTTTCACAGAAAGAGGGAGAAATAAACAGGTTGAAGATTCATAGAGAGGAGGGGAGCAGAGATATCTTAAAAGTAGGAGCTGAATGGAAGGGAAAATGCTGAAATGACCTTTCTTGCCACAGCTGGAACACACTGAGTCTTTAGCCGGGCAACGATCTTGCAGCAGCAAAGGCATTTCCTAGCACAGGAGTGGTCCCTAGCATAGGAAGCGGCAGCCATTAGGGCTGGGGTAGTGGGAGAAGCCAGTCCTTGGAAGGGGTCACCTGGGTGAGCGAGTTTGCTGGCTTCAAGGTCGTCATTCTCAAGCTTGGCCTGTTCCAATGATTTGGCCAGCTCGACGTGGCTAGCCAGGTCCTTCTTTCCCGACTTGAGCAGTCACTGCCTCATGTACCTTGAGCGGATCCCCGCAGCTAGAGTGTCCCAGATCTGTTCTTCTTCACAAACACAGTCCGTAGCCACTTCATACCTTCACTTCTTGGCAAGTATCCACAGATCCAGCAGGTAATCATCAATGGTCTCTCCTGGCCATTGGTGATGTACAGCAAGACGGTGCCTCACTAGGACCTAGTTTTGTGACTTCAGGTACTGTGCCTTCAGTGCCTCCTTGGGAGCATCATATGTAGTGCAGTCCCTGTCGAATGCATACCCTTTCATTCCTACCCTCGAAACGAGTGCGGACCACCTGAGTTCATCGGTGTGGAAGATGTCTCTGGTCATGTTCAGGTAGGCCTGGAAGCAGACTACCAGTATGTGAATTCCTCAGTTGCGTCGGGGGACAGAGTGTCTATCAACAGCAAACCTGGTTTCAGTAGCGCTTCCCTCATTTAGGGAATAAGTTAATAAAATTGTAGCGTGAATAAAAACTCTCACGACTGGAGGGAAAGCAAATGCTTTTATTAGCTTATAACAGTAGTCTTCGGAAGGGTTCTGAGTTTAGGCAGGAAACCAGGGTTGTATGTGAGCAGATGGGGGTGGAGCCAACCATCAGCACACCGAGACTCTGAGATAGTCCAAGAATTGATAAAGAGGAGATACCTGAAAGCCTGATAGAACTTGGTGGATAAGTCCCCTGGTGCAGGTGGCGTGCACACATGCCAACTGAGGGGACTAAGGAGGGGCATCTCTTCATCTCCCAAACATTGAGTGACATCAGGGATAAAATTGGAAATGCACACCTGTCTCTTTAACAGAATTAATCAGAGAAAGCCAGTTGGATTTGTTAAAGGCAAACTATGATTAACTAACCAATGAAGTAACAACTGAAAGAAATGCTGGTATTCGTGACCCTCCAAAAGTGACCGAAAAGGGGCAGCACAGCAGGCTTGTCATCAAGAATAAAGGCTTGATACAATAAAATGGCTCTAGCAGCATCAGTAAACTCAACCAAGTAACAGGGGCAGTGGTGAGGATTGTTTCACACACTGGAGTTCCTGGGGTCAGCACTGAGATCACAGCTTTTCTTAATAAATATTGCTAACAAATTTCCTGCATCAACTTGTGCCTCATACCTTAAAAACTAAATAAATGTAAGCCAGAAATCTCAGAAATGTGCTTTAGGTGTGGTGTGGAGATTGGAACCTTTTCCATTCAACTTGTGAGATCCTTCTGGAGGACCTGGGGGACATTCTGAAAAAAATTACAAAGGTGGAGTTTCCACAGAATCCAGAATTGTACCTTCTGGGGAACATTAAGGGCATGAGTTTTAAACTGTCCAAGTACTGAATTCAGTTTGTGAAGGACACCTTGACAGTAGCCAGGAAGTGTATAGCGGTCACATGAAAGTCTGACTCCCAACTAAATATTACACGGTAGAATATGGAAATGCAGAGTTGCATTGCCCTGGAGAAAAATCACATACAATTTAATGAGGAAATATGACACATTTGTTAGAGTGTGGAATCCTTATCTGAAGTATATTGGTTTTCAGATATGACTATGCCCCTTCAGAACAAGGGTAATGAAACAGAGAAACAACTAGGATCAAGAAAATGGGACATGGAGCAGACAACGGGCTCTGTTAGTCATTATTTTCATTTTATTCCTTACCTTTGGTTATTTGGTCACCTCAGTTTTTTTTTTCCCTAGGCTTTTCCCTAGATTTCTGTAGGGATCATTGACCCCACTGATATTTGTGTTTTTCATATCTGTATAATTTATATGACTTTACTCTTACTTGTATCAGGGCAAGCGGGGAGGGTAGATGTGAAGGGGTAACATACAGATTCTGTATGTTATACGGATGTTGGAAGAGATTGTATTGTGTGTTTGAATTTATAAGAATCTGTGAAAATCAAAAATAAAATATTCAAAAATAAATTTGGCTGACCTGGGCACTATTTACATCTGTAGATGTCAAATGTAGGCACTGTAAACTGTGAGGAAGGCAGCAATGAACGCAACATGGATTAGGGATTAGGCCAGACAGATAAAATACTGAGAATTGGGAAATGTTACCCTGCAGCTGGAAGAATGAATGGAGGCAACCTGATCCAGAGGATAGAATTCTAAACGGGGCACAGGGGTGAGCTGGAGATATCTGTGCACAGTTCAGCAAAACCAGCAGGACAGGTCAAAAAGGCAAACAGGATCCTGGGCTTTATAAATGAAGACAAAGAGTGAAAGCGCAAGAAAGTCACGCTGGACCTTAATAAATCACTGGCTCAGCTACATTGGAAAATATGGAAGGAAAATAGAGAGTTATGGGTGTGAGGTCGGGAAGGTTTCAATTGTTGAGTAGGTTTATATAAGTCGGCACAACATCATAGGCTGAAGGGCCTGGATTGTGCAGCAACGTTCAATGTTCAGGGTTACCTCGATGTACTGGCTCCAAGAGAGTCAACTCAAATATTGTCTCCCAGGAACTTGAAGATTCTGGCTCTCTCCATCTCTGTGCCACCAATGCAGACAGATGTGTGGTCCCTAGGTCTCACGTTCCTAAAATCAATAATAAGCTCCTTACAAGCTTGTTGTTCTGGCACCACCCAACCTGGGTCTCGATCACCATCCTGCATTCTGACTCATAATTTCCAGTTACTTGCCAACAACGGTGGTATTGTCAGCACAGACTAGAAGGGCCAAAGGGCCTGTTTCTGTCCTGCAGTCTTATAAGGTTCTATGGTTCTAAATGTGTAGATTGAGTGGCATCTGAACTTGACTGTGCAGCCATGAGTGTACAGGGAGTAGAGCAGGGGACTATGCATGCAGTCTTTGTTGATAATCAGTGAGGAGTAAGTACAGATGTATAGAAAGTCATGCTTGCTGCAGATTCGTAGGTACCAACAACAATTTAACTTTACTATAATTAACTCAGAGGAAGGAAAGGGGAGCAGTTGGATTGTCCTTGCATGGAGTTGCCCAGTTACAAAGGGATGAAGGGCTTTCCATACCATAAACATTCTTTTCTTTTTAATATTTTATTTATAATTTTTCACACAGGACTGTGCAATCGTATACCGCGTCCTGCCAGCGATGGCAGTTCACCATCTCGTATACATGTACATGTATTCCTTTTCTCTATGACTGTGTATACAAACCCAAGTCATTACCCCCCCCCCTCCACCCACCTATAAAACTAAACGATTCATTCATACTACGATGTCAACAATAACACACATTTACATTAAGGAAATGAATAAGAGTACAAATAAGAAAAAAGAAACAGATCAACGGACAGCTTCCAGGTCGGTGCTCATTCTTGACTTTCTTTGATCGGGATCACTGCAGGAGAGAGGGACCTACAGCAGGAAGGTCAGTGTAGACTACACCTATGTAGTGCATGTATGGCTGTCAAATCTTCCGAAAGGTGCTGTACTTGTTTCTCAGATTGTAAGTTATTTTCTCCAGGAATCACAACTTTGTATTTCCTTGTTCCTTCGCTTGATACTAAGAATAGAGTCGGACTTCCAAGTCACCGCAATGCAATTCCAATGCGATTAACACAAAATGGATTTGAAATTTGGACAGCTTCATTGTAAGCCTTATGTCCAATATATTTCCCAACAGGAACAACTCTGGGTCCTGAGGGAACTGTTTACCTATAATTTTCTCCAGGACTTGGCCTAGATCCACCCAAAAGGGCCTCACCTTGGCACATGACCAGGTTGCATGCACAAACATGTCCCCCCCCTTGCAACTCCGCACCTAAAGCATTGATCTTGCTTTTGATCTATTGATTTTCTGTGGCGTTATGTACAATTGGCACAAAAAGTTATACTGGACCAGCTGCACCTTGCATTGATGACCGTGGTCATGCTTTCCCGGCACAGCTCAGACCAGCACCTCTCACCAATTGTAATGCCTAAGTCCAACTCCCATCTTTCTCTCAACCTATGAAGGCCCGGTTTGGGTCCCTCTGACTGGAACAGTACATTGCTGAAATAAATTTCTTGTTGATCCCCCTTTGAATCAAGGCCTCTGTACTGCTGCAACGAGGTAGGACCATACCTGGACCTAATACATCCCATAGAAAAGTCCTTATTTGAAGATAGCAGTGGAATGTTTTTTTCAGTTAATCATATTTATTTTTGAGCTGTTCAAATGACATTAATTGCCCTTGCTCGTAACAGTCCTCTATACACCTGACTCCCTTACGGAGCCAGATGTCCAGAATTTTCTTACCCACTATCAGTGGTACTAATACTCTCAGCTTTGTTGCCTGTGTATATCGGGAGTCATCCAGCAGAGGATCAGACCCTTCAGCCCATCGAGTGTGTGTTGACATTCACCCACCCATCTACACTGATCCTATTTTGTTCTCCCCATAGAGGGGCCTTCCGATCAGCTTCCCGCAGCTTCTACCCTTCACAAATACTCGGGGTAACAGAGAAGTCAGCCTATCAACCTGCACATCTTAGGAATGTGGGAGGAAAGTGGAAGCATACAGGGGAACCCAGGACAAGCATCCTGGGTCATTGAAACTGAGGGGCAGCAGCACTACCTGCTGCATCATTGTTCTGCCCTTGAAATTATTTTCTGTTCCTCATTTTGATTTCCCCATTAAGGTAGAGCATTGATTCAGTCCGAGCCAATTTATTCATCAGTAATTATACTCTTGCTCTACTCCCTGTACACCCATGGCTGCACAGTCAAGTTCAGATGCCACTCAATCTACACATTTAGAAGATTACAGCACAGAAACAGGGCCTTCTAGTCTGTGCTTGCATTGGAAGGAAGTAGTAATTACAATGCATATGTTTATATGGTCACTACAATTATAAATACGGGACAAAAACAGCCCATAGATGTGACATTTTTAATACATCTTAAAGTTACATACCTAAGTGCTGCCAATTATCCAGGTTATTTGGTTCAAACTGATGTGTTTATGTCAACTTACATTCCAAAAAATTTACTGAGGCTTGAAAATCATTTGGAAAATAAGAAATTTTCTTTTACTTTAAACACTGTTTTCTCAAATGTTTGCGGAGGTTTGGACTTGAATATTTATTTAACATTCTCCCCCACACCAAAAAAATTCAACTTAAGCAAAGTAGACGTTGTTCTTGTTTCTTGAATAAAAGAGGATCATTTCTTCCACAGCTTGGCTCAAGATCCAAAATGGTCCTGCGACCTGCGTGCTTTGGCAAGTGGCCACACTGAAAATAAGCAGGAGTTAGTTCAGTGAGAATAGGTGTTGATTTTAACTTCATGGCCAACAAGGGTAAAAGCATTGCTAAGCCATATAAATATGCAGAACTATTAATCCTAAGCCTTTTGAAGAAGTTTAGTGTTTTAAACATGAATCATAAGGGCTCATTTTAATACAACATCAGAAGGGAAACCCATGGGCTTGGGAGAAATGTTGATTTTTTACACCATGTGACTCTGGTGAGCTGGTTAATGCCACTGTCTCTCAGTTCCAGGGACCTGGATTAAATCCCGATCTTGGGTGCTGCCTGTGTGAATTTGCACGTTCTACCTGTGACTGCTTGCATTTCCCACATCTGATCCTGGTGTAGGTTGGTGCGTTAATTGACTGCTGTAAGTTGCCACTCAATGTGTGGATGAGTAGTGGTGTGGAGGTTGATGGGAATGTGAGGAGAATAAAATGGGATTAATGAGGGTTAGTGTAGATGAGTGGTTGATGGTCAGCAGAGAATGGTGAGCTGAAGACCCCATGTGCTAGATATCTTTATGACATCAGGGCATGTAAAACCTGCAGGCTGAAGTAGGATTGGTAATCTCATTTGTCTCCCACAGAAGGTGGAGGATAAAAATTAGCCCCACTTTGTCATCTCTGCAGGTCATTAGATTGTAATGTTGCAATGGAAAACACATTCTTCCTGGACATTAACTCTGCCAAAGCAAAGTGTGGTCAGCGGACCCAGTTTCTGAACCGTTTGTCTTCTCCTGGTCTTTGGGTAACGCACGGCTTGAAATTCACACCAAATAATGGTGATGTGAACAGTATCCTGGACAGTCAATGGAGAAACCATCCTCAGGCTGTGGCAAATGGTGAATAGTGTGAGGGCTGTGAATCACTGCATCTGCACTACCACCTTGCCACAAGACTGTAGAACAAGGCAACCCAGGATCCTGTGGCCTTTGCTGCAAGGGTCAGTCTTGGAGCCGCTGTTGTTTACAATTTATATTAACGATTTGGATTGTGGAATGAATGGTTTTGCGGCCATATTTGCAGATGACAGCAAGATAGTGGCAGAACAGGAAGTGTTGAAGAAACTGTAAAATTGCAGAAAGATATAGACCAGGGGTGTCAAACTCAAATTCACGGAGGGCCAAAATTAAAAACTTGGACTAAGTCGAGGGCTGAACTAAATATTTATTGAAAATTTTCAACAACATCTGCATGTTTTCTCTTCTTTCAACAAATGTAATGTTAAACTTTTTCTTATTAAAATAAATGTTTGATAATAGTTTTGGATAAACTCTTTCATTGTCGTTGTCATTGGCCCATTTCCTTTAGCGTTCTGAAACCGTGCACATGACGAGTCAATGAGGGATGATTAAAGCAGTGGTCTTCAAACTTTTTCTTTCCACCCACAGACCACCTTAAGCAATCCCTTACTAATCACAGAGCACCAATGGCAGAGTGGAAAGAAAAAGGTTGAGAACTGTTGTATTGTGGTAACTCCACATCTGATTAGGTTAATTGTTAGGCAAGTGGTCAGAGAAGGACCCCCCCCCACCCCAAGAAAGGCTTAAATCACAGGAACAAAATAAGCTTCTGTCTCACTGCTCCCAATCTTACTCACAGTCCTGATGTGGAATGTGGGGTCGCAGCTCCACATTCACCCGAGTTCAGGTGCTGTCTGTGTGGAGTTTGTACGCTCTCCCCTCGTCTCAGACCAACAGGTCGGTCGCCTGACGAAGGCACCCGAACCCCCCGTTGAAAAGCCGGCATCCGGGGCGGTGGAGGAATTGGCTGAGAAGAGCGCGTTGCTCCCACCCCCCTCCCATGGTTGGAGAGGGATTAAACTGCGATCTCACGGCGCCGGGCTCGTCTCCAACAAAAGGAGCGGGAGGCAGGGTCTGCTGCGCACGGAGCGAGGGGGAAGGCATCGCCAACGAGACGTTCGGTCCGGCGTCGCCGCTGAAGCGCAGACCTAGCGAGGATGGTCCCCAACTCCAGCCGCGTCTGTGTGTCCGGGAGCCGGGTGGGCTGAGTGCGGCGCTCTGATCCCCGGGATTCGGGACTCTGAGATCCCTCCACACCTCCGGTGTCTTCATTTTCACCTTCAGTGTGCATGCGCTATACTGGCGCGGCGGCCAGCGGGCCAACTCTAATATATATTTAATATGATCTTGCGGGCCAAATATAATTATATCGCGGGCCAAATTTGGCCCGCGGGCCAGAGTTTGACATGTGTGATATAGACAGATTGGGAGACTGGGCAAAAATATGGCAGATGAAGTACAAAATTGAGAAGTGTTTGGTTCTACATTTTGGCAGTGGAAATAAACAGGCAGAGTATAGTATGGATGGGGGGTAAATTCAATCCTCGGAGGTGCAAAAAGATTTGGGTATCCTCGTGCAGAGTAATCTAAAAGTTAATGCCCAGGTGGGATTCGTAGGGAAGAAGGCAAATGCTCTGCTAGCATTCATTTTGAGGGGAATAGTGTATAAGTGTAGAGAGGTGACAATGATGCTTTATGAGGCACTGGTGAGACCCCATTTGGAGTACTGCCTACAGTTTTGGGCCCTCTACCTTAGATAGGATGTGATGTTGTTGGAGAGGGTGCAGAGGAGATTTACCAGGATGATTCCTGGAATGCAGGGGCTGGCATATGGGGAGTTTTTGACAGCTCTTGGGTTGTATTTGTTGGAGTATAGGAGAATGAAAGGGGATCTTGAATTTTGAATATTGAAAAGTTTTGACAGATTAAATGTGGATAAGATGTTTCCCTCGATGGGTGAATCGACGACAAGGAGTCATAGTCTTAAAATTAGAAGTTATTCAATCAAAACAGAAAGGAGGAAGAACTTCTTTAATCAGAGGGTCATGGATCTGTGGAACTCACTGCCGCACAAAGCAGTGGAGGCCAGATCACTGGGAGTATTTAAACAGGAAATGGATAAGTATCTCATTAGTAAGGATATCAAGGGATATGGGGAAAAGGGTGGAAATTGGAACTAGGTGTGAGCATAATTTAGAGAAGAACCACGGAAAAGACTCAATGGGCCTAATGGCCCGCTTCAGTTCCTTTATCTTGTGAACTTGTAAACCTTCCAGTGGAACTCTGCAGGCATGGAGGCTTACGAAGGCTGACTTTGTTCCAATGCCACGACCTATGGTGAGGAAAAGAAGAGTTCCAGTTTACAGAGTACTGCCAGTTTCCCATCATGTTCAATAATAGCTATCAAGCTGTTTTCAGACCTGCTGTCTTCATTTTCATTTCACTCTTTTGACTGACTAGTTCTGGGAGAAGTTAATGAATTTTCCTTTTATTTATCTATTTTTCTTCTTAATGTAAACTTTCTTTCTCTTTGTTTCGGCTCCTGATTTAACTTCTAATTCCCTTCTTTGATCTTGCTGGGTCTCTTTCCCAAGCCATCAGGATGTTGAAAAGATCTGTTGGGGGCCAGGTCCAAAAGGACAAAGTTTTCACCCTGGACCTGGATCATTCTTTTTTCCTTGGAGGCTAGGGATCTCTTCACCTGTTTGAAAATACACAAATAATGTTCAAAAACAGAAAGATGGGAAAAGCAATGTGGAGAGAAGAACAAAGAAATTGGTTATGAGGAGGTGGTGGCGGGAGAATGAGGAGAGTGGCCTGGAAGCATTGTTAATGGGGTTGTTCAAATGGAATCTGGGAGAACATGAGTGAGGAAGAGAATCTGGAGGTCAAATATGGTCCTCTACAGCTCACTGCACCAACTAGCCCCATATCCCTTGGTTCACCTGAGGGAGGGGCAGTACTGAGACAGTATCACACTATGGAAGCAGCGGTGCTGAAGTCACGGTCTGCAATGCTGGTAAGATGGAGAAAGATATGGCGGATATGGGATTTGAGTTGAATGGAGGTTGTGTGTGTGTGTGTGTGTGTGTGTGTGTGTGTGTGTGGGTGTGGTGTGGGAGTACACGGGCACACTTCTCGTTCAGAAGAAGTCTGCCACTGTGAGTAAAGCTTTGCTGTCTCCAATTCTGCAGTTTGAACAATTAGCTGGTGGTTTGCCAGGATGGATTTACTCCACCACAAAACTATTATCTTTTGTCTAATTTGCTTGTTCAAAGTTTATCATTGGTGGGGACTAATATTGGTCCATCACTGATTAGCTCAGCAGTTGGTTCATCGATGACGTCTTGAAGGAATCTCAGCCTTACCGGGAGGTTTTGGTAGATTGCAAGGGAGCCAGTCCATGAAGCATCTGGGGATTTCTGTTCATCGCTCTTCTATCTTATCATTCAGATTAAGAATTCATATCTCAGACTCTTGTTTTGATGTGAAGAATGTGGGATGGCGTGCACAGAAGAGGATTGAGTTAGCATGACTTCGGCCAACATGAGACTTTCCCTCTCCTGTTTTGGTTTATTGTTTTGTGCAGTGGTCTCGTTTGTTCATTTTTCATAAATATGGCTGACCCGTCTTCTGAAAGACCTGGACCTGACAGGGGTCATGCTGGGCCAGCGAGTTCAATGACCCCTGTGACCAGGAATTCTTTTGCATTCCTGGAAGATGAGAACACAGTCATGATACTTGTCCCCAACTATCACAGTTGGAAAATGTGCAAAGGCAATCATGGGATGCGATGGCACCTTGGCCATTACAGCGTGTGAAATCCATGATTTGCCTACAAAACTTGAAGGCGGTGGGCCTAGTCATGAGTTGAATCAATTCACAGACTCACCAGAATCTGCCATTCAGTAGCTTGGTCGTGACTGTGTTCCACATTGAAGGGGTTGCTCCTCATTTTCTGGCTGCATTTCAACCCAGAGGACACCTGTGTGCCCATGTATTCCTAGAGAAGGAGTACTCGGTGCTCACAGGCAGTTTGTTCCTGGCTGGTATTTGGAATGCTCGGAGTGCAGGCTGGGACATGGGTTTGGATATGAATGTTTCTAAAATTATGAAATGTTTTCAGAGATTAAATAATCCATTTCCTCTGGACTTTGACCAATAGAGGGCATGGACTAGGTCAACGTCTTGGCCACAGCAGTAAAGCCAATGGTTCTGGAAATGTTCCTCCATTGCGGTAAAATGTCACACTGTGGGTTGCTAACCACCAGTGGTTTTGAAAGCAGTGAGTGACCACGGTTTAGTGAAGCAGCGGAGGAAGCATTGACATTTCATTGATGAATGTTATAAGCGGGATGGAGGTTTGTCTAATTGATGTAGATTTGGGTCCTCTGGCAAGGCCTGTGACTGATGCAGATGTGGGCACAGTTGGCAGGGGCCTGTGACTAATTTCCCCTGGAAAGAAATGAATTAGCCTTTGCGCCACTGCTTCCAACTTATAATATGGTAAGCCAAGGACCCTGCATTATATAGGACCCTTGAAATTTCACAAGAGTGCAGAAGAGATTCGCCTGAATGTTGCCTGGAATGGAGTTATAGGGAGAGATTAGATCATGGATTGTTCCCTCTGGAATATACGAAGCTGAGCAGTGACTTTCTGCAGGCTCACAAAATTATGGGGGCTTAGAGATGACATATATTTGGAATCTTTCTATCAGGGTAGGGGAATCTGCAGAACCATGGTTCAAAGTGAGAGGAGAGGGTTTTAAAGAACATTAAGACAGATACCATGTAACCATATAACCATTTACAGCTCAGAAACAAGCCAGTTTGGCCCTACTAGTCCTTTAGAGAGATATGGGCAAAATACAGGCAAATGCGACTAGCTCAGGTAGACAATTTGGCTGGTGTGGAAGAGTTTGGCTGAAGGGCCTGTTTCCTTGGTTAATAATTCTGAATCTAGAATTCGCTACCTAAGGAATGAAGCAGTGGTTTGTGTGAGGAAGCAGTGCATTCCTTTTATATGCCATCAAGTTTTGGGAAGGTCACATGAGAAGGCTGCATCCTCTATTCACTACTGACATCACTGATCCCACATGCTATTCCTGGCCATTCAGCCCTTTGGGATTGCATATGTTAGAGATTTACTGGGATATGTGCTGGGAATTTTAAAGAGATTTTTTTCATAGGTTTATTCCCTGGTTTTAAGTCATTAATGAATGATGTAAAGGATAGAATTTCAAGGTGTTTACACTTGTTCATCCCATTGACTTTGTTGGATTATTCAAATAGATATCAATTAAATATCTTATTGAGCATTAATCCTCTCATCCGAAGAAAACCTAAACACTGAGCCCTTGATGGTACCTTGTATTTCCTGCATCTGTGCCAAAAACAAGGACCCAATTTCCCCCTCCTCATTTACTTTGCAATAAAGTATCACATTTTTTCATTAATTGCAACTGTGAGTATTTACCTCTCCTTTTATATTTATTTTTCTTCTCCTGTGTCATATGCATTCTTCTCCAAGGATTGTCACCTTGTCATGGTGGAGAAGCTTGTGTGGTCCTGATATCGCAAGAGCGATGGCGTCTGGAGCTTTGCTCCCAGTAGGGCCACCCATGGCAGTAAGGTCAAGGGTGAGGTCCATGACAAAGAACAATCCAACCAAGACGTCAACGGTGGAACAGACGGATGAAGTTATTCTGACTTCAATGGCTGTGAAGGTGGACGAAGGCTCCAATAAATCCATAATCTCCAAATGTCGTGGTTTCTATGCAATGGAACTAGCTGATTGATTTGTGAAGTATCAAGAGCTTCTTGGAGTGCACCACCAGTACACATTGAACCAATACATGCACAGGCATCTTTGCTCTGTGGATCAACTGAACGAAGTGCATCATCCTCGACCTCAAAGGATAGCCACGACCGACTGACAATCCATTGAGGTCATTTAGTTTGTACTATTCTTGTTGGAGTATCCTGTGTACCTGTGTGACAGCTCCAAGTATTAATATTGGTGCACTGTGCTTGTGTTAATGACAGTAGATGTTCTTGTCATATCAATTTCCATCACCTTTCACAGGCTACCACCTTCAGGCACACTTTGCCTTTTCAGCATTCAGACATTTGGAGATATCCTGGTGGATGCACCAGAGTCAGAAAGTTCTTTGAGAGCAGATGTTGACAGATATCACCAGCAGCCTACAAATGGTTACAACACTCATAGAATTGGAACTTGGACAGGCTCTTTGGCAAACCTTGTCTATGCTGACCACAATACGGATCCATTTGCCCATATTAGACCTGTATCCCTCAACTCCTTCCCCACCAAGTATCTGTTCAAATGCCCTTGAACTGTTGTAACAGTTCTGCCACCACTATCTGCTCTGGCAGCTCATTCCACATACTTACTCACTCTGTGCAAGGAAGGTGCCCCTCAGGTCGCTTTGGAACTTTCCCCTCACTGTGAACCAATGCCATCAACTTTTAGACTCCTTGCCCCTCATGAATTTATAAACTTCTGTAAGGTCCCTCAGCCTCTGATAATCCAAGAAATGAATTCCTTGCCGATCCAGTACCTCTTTATAAATCAAGCCCTCCTGTCCCAGTATCACTCTCGTGAATCTTTTCTGCACCTTTCCAGCTCAATTGCATCCTTCCTATAACTGGGTGACCAGAACTGCACACAGTACTCCATGTGATCTTGTTCAGTTACAACCTGATGACTAAGCCCCCGTATTCAGTGCCCCGACCAATGAAGGCAGGTGTGTCAAACACAGGATAAGGGTAGACTGTTTTCCCTGGAATGAAGGAGGCTGAGGAGGTTTCCAAAATAATGAAGGGTGTGGATATAATTTAATGAATGGCCACAGTGTTTTTCCCCAGATTTGGAGAATCTAAAACATGCATTTAAGGCGTGAGAGCAAAGATTTAAAAGGGACCCAAAGGGTAATTTTTTACTTAGGGGGTGGTGGGTGGGTCTGTGGGATAAGCTGCCAGAAGAATTGGTAAAAACATTTGGACAGATACATGGATAGGAAAGGTTTACAGCAGTGGTTCTCAACCTTTTTCTTTCCACCCACATACCATTTTAAGTATTCCCTATGCCTTAGGTGCTCTTGATTAGTAAGGGATTGCTTAAGGTGGTATGTGGGTGGAAATAAAAAGGTTGAAAAACACTGTTGTAATCGTACCTAATTGACTTGTTATGTGCATGGTTTCATAACTCCAGAGGAGATGGACCAATGACAATTTTTCTCAAGCAAAAGATTTCAGTAATAATTGGGTCAAGAGCAGTGATTCTCACATATCCCCTTAAGGATTATTCTCTTTTCACACCATTGGTCTGTAGATGCCCAGAGGAAAAATGAGGTGTTATCCCATTGGTTTTGGTTGGACACTCCTCTGGCAGTGGAGAAGGCCTATGATGGACAGGTCATGGGGGTGGGTGGTTGTATAGAATGGGAATAGAGGTGAAATGGCAACAATTGGGAGCTCAGGATGGCTGTTGTGTGCAGAGTGTAGATGCTCTGTGAAACAGTCCACAATTCTGCACTTGGTCTCACTGATGTAGAAAAGGGCACATCGAGAGGATCGTGCAATCAGTGAAGTTGGAGGAAGGGCAGGTGAATCCATGCCTCACCTGGAAAGTCCCTGGATGGAGTGAGGGAGGAGGTGTATGAGCAGGTGTTACATCTCCTGAGGTTGTTGGGGATAGTACTAGGGGTCATGGAGATGTGAGTGGGGAAGGAGGAGCAGAGCAATCTCTGTGGGTGGTGGGAAGTGGTGGAATGGAGTAGGTGTGGCGGGTGGTGGGGTTAGAATGAAATCTTGTCCTCAGCTCCATTCGGCAGCCCAGTTCCATCCATGACTCCATGTTACCACAGTCGAAACATTATTGATCATGTTTACAAGGTGCTTTTGTGGCAGTATATAGATATGTTTTGGGGAGATAAAATGGGGCAAGTTTGTTAGTGTAGGTCACATACAAACACTTTAAAACAGATCTTATTTAAAATACTGGACCTCTGCTCATGCTAGATATGTCATCCCCAGGGCCTTTGCAAAAGCTTTGGAGTGTGCCCAAGAGACTTCACTAATAGATTGTTGTTTACAAAAAGGCAACAGATGAAAGAACTTGTCGAAGCCACATTCTGTCTGGAGTGGAACTTGCTGTTCTAGGAAGGTCATGTGGTTTTGCAAGCAGAGAGAGTAAAACAGGTTTTGTGTGTGTGTGTGTGTGTGTGTGTGTGTGTGTGTGTGTGTGTGTGTGTGTGTGAGAGAGAGAGAGAGAGAGAGAGAGACAGAGATCAGTTCTGCAGTTTTATAGTTAGCAGTAGCAGCTGGGACTGGAAAACCCCATTTGTGAGTGCTTAGTTCAGACTAGTCAAAGCCCTGGTTCATGCAAGGGGAGAGGACCAGCTTGGAATAAGAGAAACAGAAAGGCCTGAAAGACCTGAAAGAATGAGGTTATCATCTGGAGAACCCTGACGGGGGAGTTTCTTCGGCAAGACACTGAAGTGGCTGATTAAAAAGGAATCAGTTGTGGGTGTTCAGCGTACAACCAATCTCTCTCTGAAAACTGACAAGAACCTTCCTGAGCAGTAACCATTTACCTTTCAAGCACCAAATCCTGGTGAACTTTATAAATGTTAAATTCTGTGCACAGTATAAGAATTGCCTGCAACCAGTGAACTTGGAGGAGTGAGAAGTGAGATTGGACTGTGAACTAAAGAACTTTTCTGAACTTACATACAATTACATAAATGTGCGCTTAGAATTAGAAGGGGGTTAAGTTAGGTTAGTTAGGTCAATAGTGATAAGTTAAAGTGTGATTCTATTTTCATGTTTAAAGATAATTAAAAGCAACTTTTGTTTAAGTAACCATTTGTCTTGCTGAATATCTACTGCTGCTGGGTTTTGGGATCCTCTGGGCTCATAACATTTTAATTGGAATCCACTGACCTGTGAGTTTGAGAATGGATGGAAGGAGCAGAAACTGTGGCGGAGAGTTGATCCATGGGGGCCCAGATTTCCAGTCACACATGGTTACCATGGATTCTCCACAAAATAAATAGGAATTTCAGGCACAACGTGACTACGTTCTCAGGTAGCATGCATAATCATTGGGTTATTTAATGTTCTTTACACTGGATGATTAGAATGAAGATTTGAGAAGGGATGCCCAGTAATTCATCTGTCCTGAGTGGAAAGCCTGGTTCTGTGGAAACTCCAGTGAATGGATATTTCTGGTTGCACTAGTAAATAGGATGAACGAGATGTTATAAAGGGAAATGCAGATAGCAATTCCTGTCTAGATAGAGTTTGCAGCACATAGCAATTTGGTGTCACAGGTCATGCACACCCCTGTGTCTAGACTGAAGGTGAGTTTACTGAGAAAATGAACTTGCAAGTGTTATGAGATCATTTCTGTGGCTGTATTGGCTGTCACCAGATCATAGAACCTTAGAAGATTACAGTTCAGAAACAGGCTTTTTTTGCTCTTTTAGTCTGTGCTGACGATGAGTCAGAATACAGGATGGAGATCGAGAACCAGGTTGGGTGGTGCCAGATCAACAATCTTGCTCTCAATGTCACCAAGTCCAAGGAGGTTATAAGGAGCTTATTATTGATTTTAGGAACGTGATACCTAGGGACCACACATCTGTCTGCATTGATGAGACAGAGATGGAGAGAGCCAGAATCTTCAAGTTCCTGGGAGTCCATATTTGAGTTGACTCTCTTGGAGCCAGTACATCGAGGTAACCCTGAACATTGAACGTTGCTGCACAATCCAGGCCCTTCAGCCTATGATGTTGTGCCGACTTGTATAAACCTACTCAACAATTGAAACCTTCCCGACCTCACACCCATAACTCTCTATTTTCCTTCCATATTTTCCAATGTAGCTGAGCCAGTGATTTATTAAGGTCCAGCGTGACTTTCTTGCGCTTTCACTCTTTGTCTTCATTTATAAAGCCCAGGATCCTGTTTGCCTTTTTGACCTGTCCTGCTGGGTTTGCTGAACTGTGCACAGATATCTCCAGCTCACCCCTGTGCCCCGTTTAGAATTCTATCCTCTGGATCAGGTTGCCACATTTCATTCTTCCAGCTGCAGGGTAACATTTCCCAATTCTCAGTATTTTATCTGTCTGGCCTAATCCACCCTCTCCACATGTTACATTCATTGCTGCCTTCCTCACAGTTTACAGTGCCTACATTTGACATCTACAGATAAAAATAGTGTCCAGGTCAGCAATATTTATTAAGAAATGCTGTGGTTCAGTGCTGACCCCAGGAACTCCTGTGTGCACTACCTCCAGTGTGTGAGATAATCCTCATCACTGCCCCTGCTACTTAGTTGAGTTTACCAATGCTGCTACAGCCACTTCATTATATCAGCCTTCATTCTTGATGACGTCTGCTCTGCTGCCCCTTTCCGGTTATTTTTGGAGGGTCATGAGTACCAGCATTTCTTTCAGTTGTTACTTCATCAGTTAGTTAATCATAGTTTGCCTTTAACAAATCCAATTGGCTTTCTCTGATCAATTCAAGCATCCTCACTTGACCAATTCTGTCCCTAATTATTGTTCTAGAACTTTCCCTACTGCCAAGGTTAAAGAGACAAGTGGGTGTTTCCAGTTTTATACCTGTTGTCAGTCAATGTTTGGGAGATGAGGAGATGGCCCTCTTAGTCCCCCCAGTTGGCATATGTGCACTCCACCTGGACCAGGGGACTTATCCACCAAGTTCTATCAGATTTTATAGTATCTCCTCTTTATCAATTCTTGGAACATCTCAGACTCTCGATGACAAAACGTCCAGCAGCATCTTCTTCCTTGGAATAGAATGATGGTCACTATTTTCAAAAAGGACATTAATCCAATTTCCAATTGAATGATCACACTCATCCCCTTAAGACTGTCTCCTGCCATTCCATATGATCAGGACTGATCTGCCTCAAGACCTAGCACCTCCCATGGCAGTTCTCCACAGTTCCTAATTTCCTGACCACCTCATCAAATCCACTCGTTAATCTGACCTCTGCAACTCTTGGGGACAGAGAATCCCACAGACTCCCCACCCTCCATCAGAAGAAGTTTATTTCACAGTGACCGGCCCTTGCCTAGAATTTCTCCCATTGGTGGAAACATCTGTAAACCCCTCAGACTAGATGAGAGCCCTGAAGGGAATGCTCAGTACACAGCTGGGTTTAGAGCAGATTGGGCTTCAGCTCTCTCCTGGCTCTGAACAGTCCTTGTTGGTGACACAGCTGGCAAGTGTATTCAGTTCCTTAGGGAATGTTTTCCTACTTCACTTTATCAAACACAAGAGAAGAAAAACAATTTGGCAAGATTTTCTCTGTCACCAGGCTTAGTCACAGGGTAAACACACCCACTGATATTTACTGCTGCAATGCAGAGGGAGTGTTGGTTTTGACTGTGGTGAGCTTGGATTCCAACCCTGTCTAACTTGTGACCCTACATAAACATATATAACCAGGTAAAGATTTGAGCTGGGGCCAAGATAAACAACTAGACATCACTGACATTTTCATGGCTCACAGAAGGTCCTTTCATCCTGGTTGCCATGGCATTGATGGCAAAGACAAGCACAAGGCAACCTACAACCTGCGCCACTCACAGTGACCCCTCAACTCTGTTCATTCTGCACCAGGGCTGGAACTTAAGCCAAACATAGGCCTTGTGTTTTACCATGCACCGTTGATTGCAGTGTCTCAGTCCACCAGGAGGCACCCCTGAGGCAAAGGCCAAAAGTGCTTCTTTATATGACAAAGAAGATTGCAGATTAGGATCAGAGCGCGCAGTTCCAGGTTGAGGTGGTGGTCTGAATCGTGTGATTTGTCATGTAAAGTCCATATGTTACCTTGTAGTCAATCAGTGGTTAAAGTGAACAAATCTCATTACAATGTAGGAAATGCAGTCAATGAGTGCATAGCAAGATCCCACAGACAGAACTGTAAGAATGAGCAAGCAAATGTTTTCCTACTGGGGTTGCTCAGTATCAGCCCAAAGATCGGGGGAACCCTCCCCTTCTTCAATGAAATTCCCTAGGTAGCTTTACAAGAGACCCCTATATGTCCCCTATGAGTCCCCTATGTATCCCCTTTGTGTCCCCTATGTGTCCCCTACGAGTTCCCTATGTGTCCCCTATGAGTCCCCTATGTATCTCCTATATGTCCTCTATGAGTCCCCTATGTGTCCCCATATGAGTCCCCTATGTGTTCCCTATATGTTTGCAGAGAGTCCAAGGACAGGTGGAGGGGCCAGTACTGGAAGTCACAAGATCACAAGACAAAGGAGCAGAAGCAGGCCACTAAACCCATTGAGTCTGTTCCATAAATCTACACTAAGCTACTCTACACTATTTCCAATTTTCTGCCTTTACCCCATATCCCTTGATGCCCTCATTAATGAGATACTTGTCTATTTCTTATTTAAATACTCCCAGTGATCTGCCTTCCACTGTTGTATGCGGCAGCAAGTTCCACAGATCCACGAGCCTCTGGCTAAAGAAGTTCTTCCTCCTCTCTAATTTTCAGACTATGACCCCTTGTCCTCGATTTACCCACCAAGGGAAACCTCTTACCCGCATCCACCCAATCTAAACCTTTCAAAATATGAAAGACCTCTATGAGATCTCCTCTCATTCTCCAATACTCCAATGATTACAGCCCAACAGCTGCCAAACACTCCTCGTACGTTAGCCCTTGTATTCTGGGAATCAGCCTATAAATCTCCTCTGCACCCTCTCCAACCACATCACATCCTTTCTAAGATAGGGGGCCTAGAGTGGGAAGTTAGAGTCAGGAGAAGGTGGAACTGAAGACAAAGCCTTGAACCAGAAGTTGTAGGTGAGAGTGCCACAACAGGAGCGGTCGGGACCTTCACGCAGAAGCTTCCACAGCTCATGATCCATGGGTCCGTCAATGGAGAACAGGCAGGGCAGCGCTTCAGAAATATGTGGTTAAGTAGAAACACAAACACATTCCTATGGAAGGAACAGTAACTGTGGAAATGCCTGGTGGTTTGGTGCCTCCAGACGAGGTCAAGGGCAGACTTGCTGAAAAGTCACGCCTCAGACAAGAAAGGAACGATGGTTCCCAGCTTGTCCTGTTCATCACCTTTGATTGGCCTGTGATTGGAGATGGAGACATCCAGCTCCCTGCATTGAGGAACAGTTTGGACAAAATGAAGGTATCTCATGGTCATATTTATCCTCAGACATTAAATCACCAAAGGAGTCTCAACTGAAGTCAAGTAAGTTGCTTTGTATTTCATTATGAAAACTAAACTGAAAGTGTATATGAATGCAGAGGATGCTCAATACACTTGCGTACCAGTAAGAATGAACCAGAGAATGGGGGAGGGGTGTGGTGGAATTAATGTCTTTGGGGGTTAGGGTAGGGAGTACAGAGCAGAGGGGTTAAATGGCCTGTGTGGGAAATTCTATGCCACAATACTGGGACAAAATTATACCTCACTGAGAAATGTTCGTGGTCAGTGTCCCATCAGGAATACCTCTCGTTACCAAAGATGTCCAACCGGAAAGAGTCAGGAAGCTTTAGGACTTTCCTTCACTGATGGTCAACTCCACTTACAACTCTTTGGAACATATAGGTTCATCCCCGTGTCCAGCCAGACTTGTCACAAATTGAGCGACCCATCATGTGATTCCCAAAGCCTTAGCATTGCCCAGGAGACACAAACCAGCAGAACGTTAGTACATTCTCCATTTGCCAGAATCAGAGCTACCCCATTTACTCTCAACACTGTCATGACAAAGTAGGTTGATTGGCACCCTGTCCACCATCTAAACATCTTGTGGCCTTTAATTGAACTCCTCTGCCCTGGGGAAAGACTGTTACCATTTTCAGTTTATCCATGCTCCATATGATATCAGACCATTAGACAAAGGAGCCCTGGTTTACTATTCTTTTCAGTCCCATTCTCCTGCCTCCTGTAACTTTTGACTCTCTTCCAAATCAGGTATTTACTGCCTCAAGTGAAAATATACCTAATGCAAGTTTTAAAACCTTTGTAAGGTCACCACTTACCCTTCAACTCTCTAGAGCAAAAAGCCCCAGCCCATCCAGCCTTTTCTTATAACACAAGCCCTTTATTCCCAGTATAACCTGGTGAATCTTCTTTGCACCCTTTCTAGCTTAATGACAGCCCTCTGAAAGCAGGGCCCCTAGAACTACACACAATACTCCAAGTTCATTCTTACCAAAGCCTTGTACGTTGTAACATGTCCCAACTCCTAAAACCAGTGCCCTGACTAAGTGTCCCAAATGCCTTCTCCACCTCCTTACCTACCTGCATTGCCACTTTCATGAAATTTTGAATACCACAATTAATGCAAATAGGTACCACATCACCTCCTCACTGATAATCAACACAGGCACACCTCATGGATGCGTACTTAGCCCATTGCTCTGCTCTCTCTACACCCATAACTGTGTGGCCAGGCACAATTTAAATGCTACTTATAAATTTGCTGATGACACCACAGTCGTCAGCAGAATCACAAAAGGGCAATGAGGAAGCGTCCAGAAGTGAAATAAATCAGTGAGTCGAGTGGTGTCTCAACAACAACCTTGCACTGAATACAAGGAAAACTAAGGAACTGATTGTGGACTTCAGGAAGGGGAAACCAGGAGAACACAAACCAGTCCTCATTGAGGGGCTAAGCAGTGGAGAGGGTAAAGAACTTCAACTTCCTGGGTGTCAACATCTCTGAAGATCTATCCTGGGGCCTTCATGTTGATGCAGTTGTGAGGAAGGCTCACCAGCATCTATACGTCATTAGGAATTGGAGGAATTTTGGTAAGTCACCAAGATCTCTTGCAGATTTCTGCAGGTGTACTGTGGAGAGCATTCTGACTGGTTGCATCATTGCCTGGTATGGAGATGCCAATGTACAGGACAGGAAGAGGCTATAGAGAGTTGTGAATTTGGCCTCTTCTCACTGCTACCATCAGGAAGGAGGTACAGAAACTCAAAAACGAATGACACAAAAGCCACTTCTTCAAATTGCGCAGTGCCGAATCTATTGGACAATCGACCTGAAAGCTGCACACCATCAGTTACCAATCCGTTCCGAGGACCGCCCCTACACAGGATTTGAGTCAGACGGATGGCTCTATCAGTTCCGACAGTCCCTTTTTTAAAATCACCAACGGTGTCTTTGTCTTCCAGAGACAGATGGAACAAAATGGTTGAAGGCCACCTTCCCTTATCTCAACAACGTCACCATTTGTGGACACTCTCTGGAAGACCATGACACCAACCTCCAGAGGTTTATCCACATGGCCAAGGCCCTGAACCTCACATAAAATTCCAAGTCTGGCGATCTTGGGCTATGTGGTGGAGAATGGCATCATTGGCACTGATGCCAATCAAATGCGCCCCCTATTAGACCTCCCAATCCCAAAGACCATGAAAGCCTAAAGGAGGTGTCTGGGCTTCTTTTCTTACTACACCCAATGGTCACTCACTACATGAATAAGGTCCATCCCCTCTTAAAGTCCATCTTTTTCCCATTGTTGGTCAAAGTCCAGCAGCTTTTGACTATGTTCGGAGCTACATTGCAAAGGCCACCATGCTTGCAGTGGATGAGAACGCATCCTTCCAGGTGGAAAGTGATGCCTCTAATGTAGCTCTGGCCACACTACCCTTAACCAGGAAGGCAGGCTGGTTGCCTTTTTCTCCCTCACCCTACAAGGCCACGAGCTTCAGACCCCTCTGTGGAGAAAGAGGCTCAAGCCATTGTAGAGGCCATCAGGCACTGGAGGCATTACCTGGCCAGCATAAAATTTACACTGCTCACCAGCCAACGATCGGTGGCATTTATGTTTAATAATGCAAAAAGGGGCAAAATAAAGAATGATAAGATCACTAGGTGGAGGATCGAACTCTCCACCTATAATTACAATATAGCATATAGGTCAGGTATTCTCAATGAACCTCCAGATGCCCTGACAAGAGGAAGCTGTGCCTCTGCACAGACTGGCCAGTTGCGGTCACTGCACGATGAGCTTTGCCACCCAGGCATCACCTACAAGGCTCATTTCATCAAGGCACATAACCTGCCCTACTCTGTTGAGGACATAAATCAGGGAGATGACCAGGTCTTGCCAGGTCTGCAAGCCACACTTCTATCGCCCCGACAAAGCGCACCTGACAAAGGCATCCCGCCCCTTCGAATGACTCAGTGTCAATTTCAAGGGTCCCCTCCCCTCCACCAACAGAAACGTGTACTTTCTCAACTTTATCGATGTGTATTCACATTTTCCGTTCACCATCCCTTGCCCAGACATGACCACCAGCATGTTCATCAGGGCCTTGCACTCTATTTTTGCCCTGTTCAGGTATCCCAGCTCCATCCAGAGTGACCGAGGCTCATCATTTATGAGCAAAGATCTATGCCAGTACCTGCACATAAGAGGCATTGCCTCAAGCATACAACCCCTAGGGGAACAGACAAGTTGAAAAAGAGAACACAACTGTTTGGAAGACTGTGAAATTGGCTTTCTAGTCTAAAGGACTTCCAGACTCACACTGGCAAGATGTCCTACCACAGCGGTTCACTCCATAAGGTCGCTCCACTGCATGATGACCAACGCAACTCCTCATGAGCTTATGTTTACGTTTCAGAGGAAATCCACATCTGGGACGACATTCCTGGCTTGGCTGATAGCACCATAGCCAGTCCTACCGAGAAAGGACGTGAGGAGGAACAAGACAGACCCCCTGATCGAGAGGGTGCACCTGCTGTATGCCAACCCAACGTATGCCTACGTGGCATACCCTGACGGCAGAGAGAACACTGTCTCAATCAGAGACCTGGCACCCACTGAATCTAAAGATCTAATGCCTAAAGTGAGCCAGGAATTACCAAGTTCCCCGCTCAGTGTCCTAGAGAACACTGCTCGGGAAGTGGTCCAATCCACCCCACAACCTGAGCTGGAGCCCTCAAGACCCACTGACCCTGTACCACAGGGGGTCCAGGAAGTTTGGGAAGCCAAGAGTCCTCCAGTACTGTGGCGTTCGACCAGAATTACCAGGCTCCCTGACAGACTCAACTTGTAAATATTTGTAAAGTATTAGTTTTTTTTAATGAATAGTCTCTGTTTTTCACCCACCAGCTCAATTCTGAAGGCAATGAATTTGAATTCATTGTCTGTGTATTCTTCAGACGGCTGGTGTACTGACAATAACCACATCAACAGTGCGAGTATAAGACAGCTTTAATAAACTAATATGTACACTAAGAGGTCTTGTCTGTCTGCAAGACGAACCTGCAAGGCTAGACTGTAAGCTCTGGACTGCTTCATATACAAGGTCACCAGGGTGACCCCTGGTGACCTAATGGTGCAATTACATATCACCTCAGCTGGATCCTCTGCTGGCTCCACCCTCACCTACCCCAATACAAACCCTAGTTTTCCTGCCTTACTTCAGATTCACCTGAGAACTATTGTGTCTACCAGCCATTGACTGTAAGCTATTAAAAGTGTGTTTGTACTCCTTACTTGTCTCTGAGTGTATTAATTTGCGCTATAATTGTCACAGTCTGTTCCAGATTCGATACATTTGCTAAGATATTGTGATTTTGCAAGGGAGAACCATTCTGACTGCTAAAGAGAAAATGGTGTTTGAAAGCAGCTCTTGTGGCCAGCCATTTTTGTGGAATTCAGAGCAAAGCATGCTCTGGGAATGACAGGGCCTTTTCAGTGGATTGACCTGTGCTTTAAGGGTCTTTTTGGGAAGGAAAGTGCTTCATTTTGATTGTGACTAACAGCAGAGGTCACTTGGAGAGACTGCTTCATTTTAAGTGTGACGAGCTGTGAAGTTACTTGGAGAGACCAGTTCCAGGGTCTTGGAAGCATCGTGGAGGTCACCGAGTTCGAGTTTTGCCTACAAAAGGACCAGGAGTGTTATGACTGCAGCTCGTGTAGATGGACATTTCTTCAAAGGCAACGCAAGGAGAATTTGTGAGTCTGTAGCAGCCACAACCCCAGTCTTCCCATCAATTCATCATTAATTCTGGGCATCACATTTCAAAGGCCTACACTTCAATACTCAATTTAAAAGACTGAACGTTGAAGTAACTTTGTAGATTTTGGCCTGGACTGTAAAGGTTTGGGTATAACACAAACACACACACATATATATACAAGACACCTGCGAATAGCTGGAGATAGATATAGTGTTAAGAATATTTTTAAAAACTATAGTTTAAGAATTAGAAATAAAATTAGTGTTTTAAAATTAAACCCTGTCTGGTTCATTGTCTACTGCTGTTCATTACACACGGTTCATAACACCATTAACATTAAAACTAATAATTTTTAATGTTCTATCCATATTCTTCTTTAAACCAATATTTTTATTAACAGTAAAATCTGTTTTTTAAAAATAATATAGTGATCCTTCCCCTTTAAGAAAAACACACAGTGTCCCTGCCCCAATGGTGATGTATACGTGGAGCCCCAAAAAGCCTGCGAAAAAAGCCCCCAGAATCTCTATCTCTTGAAGAACCCCTCCCTTTAGCACTATTTTGTTTTGATACTTCTTTCCAGGTGCCATTCTCCCCTTTAGACCAGAATCTCCACCCTGCTACCACTTTTTCCAGATTTATTTTCCTTTTACTGAGCTCTCAGTGAGCATTTCTATACACTTAACTTTTAAACAATAAATACTATATTTATAAATGTTTAAACCACAATAATAATTACATTACAGTCAATTCAAAAATGTTTCAAAAGAAGTTATACATATGGTATATATCCTCCCATCTTCCCCCAACCCACCCTCCCACCCCTAAGGGGAAGAAAGAAAAGAAAGAAAAGAAAAACCGGAGAATAACAAGAAAATAAAATATTTATAGGATAAAGTCTATATTGGAGGTCTTCAGAGAGTCTATTAAACATGCAAGCTAAAATTTTGTAAATATGGGCTCCATATTTTCCAAAAGACATTATATTTACCTCGCTGATTATAAGTAATTTTCTCTAATGTTCTACATTCTGCATCCCACCTTCCCACGCCTAAATCTATTTCTGACTTCCATGATATTGCTACTCATTTCCTAGAATCTGCCAAATCAATGAACACAAATTCAGTTTGATACATATTTAGATTTAATTTTGGCCTTATAATCTTAATATTACTCAGTAAAAATAACATAGAGTCCTGTGGGAATTTGACCCCAGTAATTCATCCCAAAAAATTACCTACCCCTAACCAAAATTGTCTAACTTTAGGACATTGCCAAGTAAATGAAAAAAAAGTTCCTCAGATCTACATCTAAAACATAAATCAGATACGGCAGGATTTAATCTATTTAATTCTTGCAGAGTCAAACATAATTGATGTAAAAATTATATTGAACTAACCTATCTCTTACATTTATAAGTTTAGTCATATTTATTCTTATACAAATCCATCCAATGCTTTTCACGTAATTGATTATTTAAATCTAATTCCCATCTTAATCTTTATTTATGCACCCCAATTTTGGGGGCCTTAGTTTGAAATAAATTATATATCACTGAAATAAATTTATTTACGGTAGTGTTAGAAATAAATAATTCTAATTCACTTTGATTAGGTAACATCAAAGTAGGACCTATTTTGTCAGATTTTAAAAAAAGCTTTAACTTGGTAATAACAAAATATTGTTAGTTACATTAAATGTTTCCCTCATTCTTTCAAATGTTATAAATCTCCCATCCCCAAAAACTGGTTATCCATTGAAAAAGGAATAAGCCTATTTTGACATAGAGGCGTCTTCTTACATATTAAACCTTTCATACCAATTTCTTTATCAATATTATTCCACAACTCAATCAAATGTTTCAAAATAGATGATTTCCCACTTCCAAATAACAATTTAGAATTCCATTTACAAATAAAATCTAGGGGATTCATATCCCCTATCATATTAAACTCAACAGAAGCCCAAGCTAGAATACTATCTAAATTAAACAATACATTTTATAAATCTCAATTGAGCTCCTTTATAATAATTCTTAAAATGAACTAACTCATACTTTCAAGTCAATCTTCCCAAAATAAAAAACATGGCATTTTATCTTTCCATAAATTTTTTCTAACATTTAAATCTTTAAAGATTTTTGAAGGAATTGGAATGGGAATTGATTGAAAAATAAATTGAATTATAGGAAAAACAATAATTTTAACACAGTTTACTCTACCAATTAAAGTAATAGGAAGATTATTCAATTTTTAAATAAAACAATAATTCTATTAAGCAAAGGTAAATAATTCAATTTATATACATTTTTCAAATCATTATCAATTCTAATATCTAAATATTTTGGTAAACTTTACTTTTCATTTGTTTCAATACAAGAACAGTATTTATCCATATCATAGAAAATAATTTTTAAAAAACAAAGCAAAAATAATACATATTTTCATATTTTCTCTCCATACCCTCCCCCCTCCCCCCAAAAAAGTAGGAAAGATAGAATAAAATAAAAAAAAGCCTGCTTGATAATCATATAACCTCTTGATTAGTTAAATTTCATATTTACACAATGATCTTGAACCTTGAATTAACTAAGGTGAGTTGGAGCAGGGATGGTGGATGCTATGGATGAAGTCATAGCAATAAAATCCATATAAGGTTTCCAAATCTTATCAAATTTTTCTGGTTGATTCTGTAAATTATACATTATTTTTTGTAATGGTATACAGTTTAATAATTCCGTTTGCCATTTATTCAATCCCACATTATTGTCTAGTTTCCATGTTACAGCTATACATTTCTTTGCTATTGCTACACTTAAAAACTTCTGATAAATATCTAACTTCAACTCAAAAATATCTCCTAATAAAAATATTTTGGGATCTTTCAAAACTTACATCTTCACAACTTGTCCCAATACTTATATCATCCCAAAATTTTTCTACTTTTTCAAATACCAAACTACATTTGTGCTGGCTATAGAACCTTTAGCAGAGGTGATTGGAAGAGATAATGAGATTGAGGGTTTTAAGATAAATGATAAAGAACATAAAATTAGACTTTTTGCAGATGATGTAATACTATATCTTACAAATCCTGTAAGTTCATTAAAAAAAGTTAATGTTCGATTGGCGGAGAATGGGCCAATATCAGTTATAAAGTAAATATTGATAAAAGTTAAGTGATGCCATTGACTGAGACAGATTACACTCAAGTTAAGAAAATGACAAAATTTAAATGGCAAAAGGAGGTGGTTAAATTTCTAGAAATTAATATTGATAAGAATTTTAACAATTTATTCAAATTAAATTATATACCTTTATTGAAGAAAATCAAAGAGGATTTAAAAAGATGGAAGGATTTGCCAATTTCTTTAATAAGAAGGATAAATTGTGTGAAGATGAATATTTTTCCTAGAATACAATACCTATTTAAATCATTAACAATTTTTGTACCAACAATGTTTTTCAAGATTAAAATAAAAGTGTAAGAAGAAACTTAATTAGACTCATGAGACATGATCTACCCTTTCCAAAGTGATGCTGACTGTCCTTGTCAGTATTTCTCCAAATGCTCATCGATTGGATACTGGTCTACAATTCCCAAGATTTTCCCCTTGATCTTCAAACAAGCCTACTGCATTTGCCATTCTCCAGTCCTCCAGCACCTCCCCTGCAGCCAGAGGATTCAAAGATCAGAGTGACTGCCCCAGCTCTCTCTTCCCTCCTTTCCCACAGCAGATTGAGGCCAATCAAAGCCACCCCTGGGGACTTCATCATTTGTTTTTATTTTCTTGTATTTAATTGTTTAATATTTTCATTTTTGCCTGTAATGATGCAATCAAATATCCATAACCAATGACACAAAAAAGTCCTTGTATATTTTCTCCTGTTGCGGAGTCCAGATGATCCCAAAATCAGCAGCCATAGATCTGCACAACACAGGGAAACTTCAACAAAAAAGTTGGTTTTAATTATATTTCAACAAGAAAACAAACTTTAACTTATTACTGAACTTACCCAACTACTTCATCCCCCTCTAATACTAAGCACAGGTGTGTTAATGTATATTGAAGATTAGAAAAGTTCTTTGGATCACAGTCCAATCTCACTGGTTGCGAGCAATTCTTGGACTGTGCACAGAAGTTAGCATGAACAAAGTTCACTAGTCTTTGGTGCTGAACAGGCAAATGATGACCACTTAGGAGGGTTTTTGCTGGTTTTCAGAGAGATTCCTTTTCCAGGACATTCACAACTGATTCCTTCTCAATCAGTCTTGCTGACAAAGCTTGTCCCCTTCTGAGTTCTCCAGATGATCCTCTTTCTTTCAGGTCACCTGTCAGATTGCCAGTCTTCTCCTTGGATCAGACAGCCTCCCAAAGTTGGCCAGCTTTGTCCTTTTGGAAAGCATTTCTGTGTGCAGTTTTGGTCACCAAATTAGAGGAAGGTGATAAACAAAATCGAGAGAGTGCAGAAAAGGTTCCCGAGAATCTTAACAGGATGTCAGGGTTTGAGTGACAGAGAAAGGTTGAGCAGCCTGGGGCTTTTTTCTCTGGAGTGTAGAAGATTGAGGGGGGATTTGATGGAGGTGTTCAAGATTTTAAAAGGGACTGAGAGAGTCAACATGGATAGGCTTTTTAAATTAAGTGTGGGGGATATTCAAACCAGAGGCCATGGTTTGAGATTGCAGGGGGAAAATTATGAGGGGAAATTTCTTCACGCAAAGGTGGTTGGGATGTGGAATAAGCTTCCAGCAGAGGTGGTTGAAGCAAGGATGTTATTTACATTTAAGGAAAGACTGGATAATTACATGGAGGGGAGAGGATTGGAGGGGTATGCTGGTCAGTGGGACAAGGAGGGTGGGGATTTGTTCCGGCTTGGACTCGTAGGGCCAAAATGGCCTGTTCTGTGCTGTATATGGTTATATGGTTATTTATTTGCTGAGACAAAAATGCCTTGGATGGCAATGGAAAAATTAACATGGAAATATGATGGGGGTGCAGGGGAACTACGAATGTCTATTTTTTGAAATTACTATAAAGCAGCTCAACTTAGATTTTTGTTCTCCTGTTATCAGATTGATGAAAAGACAGCATGAGTACAAATCAAAATGAGTAAAATAGGAGAAAATCATTCTGAGCGTATTTTGTATAAATGGCATGAAAGATTGTTGAGAGGGCAAATAGATACACCAATTTTGAAACATAAAGTATGGAATTGAATACATGTAGAAAGAGGAATAAAGAATTATCAGTTGGCTAGAATGTTACTAAAGCAAAAACCTTTGATTCCTTTTATGGTTAATAATATTTATTTTGACATTTAGTGTAATTGCAGAATAAAAAGGATAAAGGATTGTTTTTTAGGTTCTGGCTTTTTTTTTTACTTTTGACCAATTGAAAGATAAGTATAATATACCAAATAATACAATTTTTCTTATTATCAGCTTAAATCGTATTTAAAAGGAAAATTAGGGGTGAATTTTAGATTACCTGAACAAAGTCAATTTGAATATTTAATAATTGATGTTTATCAAAAGAGTTATTACTAATATGTATATAAAACTGCAAGAGACTATGCAAAAAAGGATTTATTTAAATCTAAATTGAGATGGGAAAGATTTAAATATACAAATTCAAGATGTATGGTCAAAATTTTGTTATGAAAGTGTAACTAATACAATTAATGTCAAATACCAAATGGTACAATTTGATTTTTTTACATCAATTATATTACACTTATGGAATTATTTCAAATCATTCTGATCAATGTTTTAGATGTAATAAAGAAGTAGGAATTTTTTTTACGTGCAGTAATATCTAAATATTTGATACCTATGTCTTACCATCTAAATGTTGCGACTATTTTACAATCTGTATAATCATCCACAGTTAAGAGCATAATCTCACTTTTTTTCTCCAATTAACTTTATAACCAGAGACTTCCCCATATTCTTTCAATCTAATCTGTAATTGTAATAAAGAATTTTTAGGATCAGTTTAAAAAAACATCATCAGCAAATAAATTAATTTTATATTCTTCTTGATTCATTTTAATTCTCTTGATCTTAAAATCTTGTCTAATAAGTTCAGCTAAAAGTTCAATTGGAAAAATAAATAAAGCTGGGAACAAAGGACATCCTTGTCAACATGACCTAGTTAATGGAAAAGCAGCAGAAATTTGGCCTTGGTAATAACATTTGCCAAAGGATTTTTATTTAAGGCATGAACCCAATTTATAAAAGTATAACCAATACCAAACTTCTCCAATACTTTAAACAAAAAGGTCCATTCTAATCTATCACAGGCTTTTTCTGCATCCAAGGTTACTGTGATACTATGATCTCCTCTTTTCTGAATTAAATTAATTAACCCAATTAATCTTGAAATATTGTTTGCAGAAAACTGTTTTCTAATAAAACCTGTTTGATCCATAAAATTAAATCAGGCAAACATTTAGATAAGCTATTTGATAACAATTTTGCAACAATTTTATAATCTACATTCAATAAAGATATTAGATGATAAAATGCAGGACTTAGCAAATCTTTATCTGTCTTTAGTATAACTGTGACTATCACTGTTGAAAAAAATCCAGTAAAGAATGGGATTCCATTGCCTGCTTTAGCACCTCCATAAATGGAGGTATTAAAAGGTCCCTAGATTTCTTATAAAATTCAGATGGAAAACCATCTTCTCCTGGAGACTTAGTATTCCATAATGAACTAAGCACTTCATTAATCTCTCTTATTGTAAAAGGAGCATCCAAATTTTTCTGATCTTGATATATCAAGCTAGATAAATTTATCTGAGATAAATATTATCAATCTTATCCTCATCTCTAAAATTCTGATCTATATAAATCAGAATTTAAAAAAAACTTTTAAAACATGATTAATTTCTTTAGGATTATAAATAATCATCTTTGAACTCTTCCTAACAGCATACATTATTCTAGAAGTTTGTTCAGTTTTTAACTGCCATGCTAAAACTTTGAGCTCTTACTCATAATTCATAATACCTTTGCTTAGTTCTATCAATCTGAATCGCATTAAAATGAAACTATTTATTAATTGCTTTCTTTACTCATCCAAGGGCTTTTTTGTAATAGCTTTTGCAAATCCTGCATTTCCCTTTCTAATTGATTATCCTCTTTGGTATAATCTTTCTTAATTTTTGATGTAAAACATTATTTGCCCTTTTAAATATGCTTTTAATGCATTCCAAACAACAAATTTATCAGAAACAGAATTTGAATTTAATTCTAAAATCTCCTGAAAATACTTTCTTATAAAATCAGAAAAATCTGTCCTTTTAAACAATGTTGAATTTAGTTGCCATCTATAAACCATTTGTTCCTTTCCAAAAATAAATACCATTAAAAGTGGTGAATGATCCGATAAATTTCTAGCCTTGTAATCCACATTCATAAAATTTCCTTGCAATTGCACCAAGATTAAATCATAAATCTATCCTTGAGTAACAATCAAATCTATGAGAGTAAAAAGAATAGTCCCTTTCTTTAGCGCTTAATCTCCTTCAAATATCTATTAAATTCAAATCATTCATGACATTCAAAATTGGCTTCGCTGCTTTGGTTCGAATAACTGATTTGGTTGTTTTATCAAAAATTGGATCAAAACAACAATTAAAATCCCCTCCTACCAAAATATTTTGGTGTGTCTCAGCTAAATACATAAATATATCCCTAATAAATCCTTCATCATCTATATATGGTGCATAAATATTCATCAAAATCCAATCTTCAGAATAAATTTGACAATTTACTAATACAAACCTTCCCATGGGGTCAGTAATCACTTTATGAATTTAATAGGTAATATTATTTTTTAATAAAATTGCTACACCCCTCACTTTTGAGTTAAAAGTAAAATGGCCTTGAATTGGACAGAGTACATCGAGCACTTAGAAATAAACTGTTGTTAGGTCAAGTGCTACGCTCAGTTTTGATTAGATATCTTTATTATCAAGATAAGGAGACTATTTTGAGAGTAGCAGTCAAGAAAGCTTGTCAATTTCAGGGCCCTTTGATTGAGGCTCACAAAAAAGTATTTTTCTATGTAGATCTTAGTGTGAATATGGTGAAAAGAAGGAAGGAATTTAATCCTGCAGAGTCTGTACTTTGGAAGAAGGGCTATAAGTTTTCTTCAGCAATGAGATGGAAGCTTTAAAATTTGCAAATCCTCTTCCAAATAATAAAATGGATCAACAAGTTGTTTTATTAAAAGCAGACATACCACGGATTGAAAAGATGCAAGTGTCAGACAAGGAGATGGTACAGCAGGAAATTACTTGCCTTGATGATGATGATCAAGTTAACAAAGATCTTAAAGCTGCCACATTTACCTGAAGATGATGAAGAGTATTTGAAAATTGTTTTTTTATCTCTTTGGGGAGGTGGGGTTTTTTCCTTCTCCTTCCTTAGCAGTGAGCCACCTAGTGACAAGAGTTGCTTCCTGCAGCGTTTATACTGGTTTTTTTTTACAGTATTTTTTCTTTTTTCTATGTTTTCTTTCTTTTTCTTGATGGAGATGCCAGGAGTAGTTAATGATTTTAGAAAGTGGGAGGCCCAAGAGGAGAGGCAGAGGGGAGTTATATATTTTTCTGAATTTAGTATAATCGCAAATAGTAAAATTTGAATTTTATAAGTTATCATGTTAATGGGCTTAATAATTCCATAAAAAGAGCATTAACTCATTTCAAGAAAATTAGAGTTGATATTGCTTTTTTTAGGAAGCTCATTTATTTGAGAAAGTACATCAAAAATTAAAGAGATTGGTTGGTCAAGTGATAGCTTCTACATTTAACTCTAAAGCAAATATTTTTGATTTTTTTTCAAAAATATACATGTTCAATATATTGTGATATTGAAGATTTTTTCTAACGAACAACAAAACCAAATGTTCCCTCCCTCCCTCTTTCCATTCATACAGATCCGCACATCATTAGAGCTTATATATCTTTTAAATATATACAATATAATTGGGGAAATAATGTTTGGAGATGTATAATAGTATCATTTACAGTCCTTTTTAAAATTGCTGTATTTGGGCCCCTAGATGGTCCAGGGATGGCTGCCAGATCTTATAAAAGTGTCATATTTATTCTTTAAATTTTGTGATTTTTTTCCCCCCATAGGTATACAGCTGTTCATTTCTGCAATCCGTTGTGCTATAAGTAGAGGGGAGTCAGACTTCCACATGATTACAATGCATTTTTTTGCTATTACCAGTGCCATTTTTATAAATTAAATTTGATATTTATTCAACCTTTTGCTTATTTCCATAACATTACCAAGTTGATATCGCACCGGGTCACCCGTGAAGGCCACTCCTGTTAACCTGGTTAATTTTTCTGTAATGTCTTGCCAAAATGGTCTCACCTTCACACACAACCATGTAGCATGTAGAAAATTTCCTGTCTCAGCCCACATCTGAAACATATCTCTGAAATTTCTGCTTTTGATCTATGCAATATCTGTGGGGTAAGATATTATTGGTGTTAAAACATTATATTAAACCAATCCATATCTTGTATTTCTAATTGATGTCATGCTGTCCTTACACCAATCTGACCAGCATTTTATGAAATCACCACACCAAAGTTTGACTCCCATCTTTCCCTTGCACTTTCATTCTGGAGAGCATTGTATGTTTTTGTTATAAATTTGGAAGTATTCCCCATCCAGACCATTCGTTCACTTTCAGTAATTTCAGGTGGGGTCAATGTTGGTCTTCTTCTTTCTCTTAAGAATAATCTAAGCTGGAGAAAACAAAAGAAGGTCCCATAGGCAATAACACATTTTTTCACAGTGGTGCTTTTATTGATATCCTTACATTTTTTCCATGCATTCATAAATTTCTTGCCATGTTCTGATCATATGTATTACTATGGGATCATCTGTCTTTTATTCTAGAGATTTGACACTCCATTTATAGATAAAATCCTTTGCTCCCTCCTCCCCCATTGAGTGAATTCCCATCTGAATCCAAGGTGGAGGGCTGTCTTCCACAAAGAAGGCTGTGAGATATCTAGCCTGTGCAGCTAGGTAGTATTTTTTAAAATCTGGAAGTTCTCTCAGACCATAATCTCATGTTAGTTTTTCCAGTGTGATTTGTGGTACCTCATTATTCCATAGGAACTGTCTAATATGATTGTTTAATAATTTAAGAAAATTTTAGGTAGTGGAATAGACAGTGATTAAAAAGGATATTCCAGTCTTGGCATTACCTTCATTTTTACGCTATTAACCTTTCCCACTAGAATAATTGGTAAATCTTTCCATTTTTGCAGGTCTTCCTCTATCTTTCCCAAAAGAGGATCATAATTTAGCTTATATAGATTTTGTAAATTGTTGTCAGTTGCTATTCCAAGATATTTTATTCCATCCATCTTCTATTTAAATTTACTTATTTTTTGGTATCTTCAAATTGAATTTGTTTGGGGAGTCTCAAAACCACTCCCAGTCTTTTTCAAATACATTTTTAATTGATAATATGCAAAAAATGTATTATTTATGTATATTAACAATTTAAATGATCAAAAGTTTAAAAAAATACTAAAAAACAATCTTTTAATCTCTGTGTACCTTTACTATACTAATTGTCAAATAAAGAATTATCAAAAAGGACAAAGTTGATTTTGTTTTAACATTTTTGGCAATTGATAATTTTTAATTCCTCTCTCAATATGAATTCTATTCCATATTTTTAATATATGCTTTAATACTGATAAATCTTTAGTTCCTTTAAACAACTCACTATTCCATTTACAAAAAATTTGCTCCAGAATAGTTTTACCAATTTTATTCATTTCTATTTGAATTCAAGCTGTTTTTTTCACCCCTTTGATAACGGGAGGACAAAAATCTAAATTGAGCTGCTTTAAAATAATTCTTAAAATTTGGTAGTTTTAGACCACCCTGATGAAATTTCCATATTAATTTTTCTAAACCAATTCTCGACATCTTACCTTTCCAAAGAAACTCACATACTACGTTATTCAAACTTCAAAAAAAGGATTCTGGTACATGAATGGGCAATGATGGAAACAAATATTGCATGCTTGGAAAAATATTCATTTTAATACAATTCACTCATTCTATTAAGGCTATTGGTAAATCTTTCGATCTTTTCAAATCCTCTTCCAATATTTTTAACAATGGCAAATAATTTAACAAACAAATTACTTATATTTCTATTAATTTTAATTGCTTCATTTTTCCATTTAAATTTTGTCACTCTTTTACATTGAGAGTAATCCATATCCACCATGGGCATCACTTCACTTTTATCAACATTAATTTTATAACCTGATACTAACCCATATTCTTTTAATCTCTCCTTCAACTTATTTAAAGATTTTAATCTCTTGTTCAGCTTATTTAAAGATATTTCTGGTCTCGTTAAATAAACTATAATATCATCAGCAAATAAACTAATTTTATGTTCCTTATTACCTACTTCAAATCCTTTAATTTCATTGTCAGTTCTAATTATTTATGCCAATGGCTCAATGCTAATGAAAATAAAAAGAAAGATAATGGACAATCTTGTACAGAAGACCTTTAGAGCAAAAAGGGTTGTGAGATTTGTTTATTCATAATTAGTTTTGCTTTTGGACGATCATACAATGCCTTTATCCAATTTATAAAAGTATTTGGAATCCCAAAAGCATTAATTGTCTCAAATAAAAAAATCCCATTCCAATCAATCAAATGTTTTCTCTGCATCTAATGCTACCGTGGGAATCTTCCTAATTTGTGCTATATTTATCAAACTTTAAAAATTTAACTATATTATCTGCTGCTTTTATATTTTTAATAAAACCAGTCTGATCTAAATTTATTAATTTTGGCAAAAATTCAACTAATTAGCTAACAATTTTGATACAATTTTATAGACTATATTCAATAATGATATAAGTCTATATGAGGAAGGCTGTAAACAATCTTTCCCTTTTTCAGAATTACAGTTATTAATGCTGTTTTAAACAATTCTGGTAAATCATGAACCTCTTTCTTTTGATCTAATACCTCCATTAATACAGGTATTAATAACTCCTTAAACTCTTCATAAAATTCCTGTGGAAAACCATCTTCACCTAGCACCTTATCATTCTGTAAAGATATTATGGTCTCTTAGATTTCTATTTCTGAAAAATTCTCAGGCAGTCTTAACTTGTCATCCTCCTTTAACTTGTCTAAAATAATCTCTTATTTTATCATCTTTCATAGATTCTGAATGATAAAGTTTAGCATAAAATTCTTTAAGATTATCATTTATTTCCTGCATTTTATGTTGTCTGACTTGATTTCTTTGTAGCAATTATTGTTCTAGAAATTTGTTCCATTTTTAATTGCCATGCTAAATCTTTGAGCCCTTTCACCCAACTCGTAATATTTTTGTTGTGTTCTCATTATAACTCTCCACTCTATAAGTCTGCACAGCATTAAGACTTAATTTCAACTCTAACAATTTTCTCTTCTCCTCATCTTTATGAACTTGTATTTCCTTCTCCAATTTCATTATTTCTTTATCTATTGAATTACTTCTTTCATATATTCTTTCTTTATTTTTGAATTATTTGACCTCTCAAATATGCTTTCATAGAATCCCATAATACAAACTTACTTGCAACTGAATCTTTATTAGTATTGTTATGAGCCCAGAGGACCCCAAAACCCATTGTATCAGATCCACCCTACCTCATGGCAATGCATTCCAGGCACCCACCACACTGTGTAAAAAATGTCCTTCTGACATCTTCCCTAAACTTTTCTCCACTCACCTTAAACAAATGTCCTCTAGTATTTGCCATTGTTGCCCAGATGAAAAGGTGCTGGTGCCCATCCTACCGTAAGAACCTTACAATCTCACCTCCAGCTCAAATCACACCCTTCCACCATCAATCTCCATGGGCCAGCCAAGTTCATATCCAAACTATTATCTCAGTATGGATCCTGTGAATCTCCACCTCCTGAATCAGCCTACCACAAGGGGCATTGTCCCCAAACGTTTTTGTATAAAACATCCATATACCATCTTTGTCACCTCCTTAAAAAACTCAAATTTGTAAAATATAACTTCCCCCTCACAAAGCAGTGTTGATTGTTCCTAATCTGACCATGACTTCCCAAATGTGCATAAATCCTATTCTTTTGTACCCATTCAAATTTCCCTGTCACTGATGTGAGGCTTACTGGCCTATAATTTCCTGGATTATCGTTCTTTACTTTTTTTCAACAAGATTCAGTTTCATCTACTCCCCAGACCTATGGGATCTCTTGGTCACCAGTGAGAATGCAAAGATCTTTGTCACCCAGCAATCTCTTCACCTGTTTCTTTAGATAACCAAGGACATATCCCATCAGGCCCAGCTTAATGCTCTTCAAAATTTCCAGCACCACCTCTTTCTTGATCTCAGCACATGAACATTCTCCACATGATGTTCTCTATCACTGTCCATACTCTTCTTGGTAAAGTACTGATATAAAGGACATTTATGGTGGCTACCCAGGCCCCTAGGCTGAGCTTTAGTAAGGCTCCCCATGATCTTGCCCCCGCCCGACCCTTCACTGAATAAAGTGATGTTGTTACATTAAATAACATATCATTCTACTATGTATAATATACTAAATGTGTAAGCAGGACATTTAATTGTAGCAACAACCCTTTCCAGAAGTACTTTCACATTCTGATTGGTATTGTCGAGTCATCAAGCATGGTCTTCACTTGAAAACAGTTTGCAGTTAAAATAGAATGCCTTACCTGTGCTTGGAGAATAGCATAGCCAATCTCTCCTAATTTTCTCACCATTTGTAAGGGAGCGGTAGGTAAAACTTGTACTTATTAAAGTAACTTTCCTGTTTACCATTCTATTTTTTAGATTTCACAATACAGGGATTCATGTTCCCACAGGGTTTGCTCCCTGTCTTTAACCAATATATGCGCATGTTGACACCATCTTGTGACATAATAACGTCATCAAGGTAAACACAATTTCGCGGCTGCAGTACGAAGTCCTAAAAGCATTACTTATAAATGTTTATAGGTTTGGAGCCTAATTTAGAAAACAAAATAGCATTTGTAATATTCCAGATAGGAAAAAAATGCAAAAGTATAGAAATATCATCCAAAATACTCACGTATTCACTTCTTGCTCTTGGGCCCCCCTCCCTTCCAGGCCCCTAGACTTATGACTACTCAGCCTAATGGTTAATCTGCCACTGCTTGTTTAGTATCTCATCCACTTCCTCTGACTCCAAGTATACATTTCCTCAGTGATCCTATCCTCCCCCTGGTCACCTTTGTTTTTAATGCATGTATAAAAACACTACTTTTTTTCCTTGCGCTACAGTAGCTGTGAATACTTATTATGTCTTTTAGGTTTATTTCTTAATGTATACCAGTGTAGTAGTTTTTTTGTAAATGAAGGAGCTGATCGGCTGCAGCAAATAAGAATTTTGGGGCCTATGTACATTGTACATGACAATAAACATCATTATTTTGTTTAACCCTGTTCACCTAGAATTTCATGATCACTTTTGGTGTTCCTGCTACTCTGCCTGAGCCCTTTTCTGTAATCTTTTTTTCCTCCAAGGCCCTGTCGGCTTGTACAAAGGAAAACTTGTACAAGGCACAATCAAATGGAAACACGATTCCTTAGACATCACAAACATGTCAGGAAATTCCAGACAATTCAAAATTGGGCAATTGGGCTTTGTTCAAAATTTTTAGATGGTGGCAATACAGAGCTGAGAAATCAGCTGAGATACTAAACAAGCAGTGGCAGATTAACCATTAGGCTGAGTAGTCATAAGTCTAGGGGCCTGGAAGGGAGGGGGGCCCAAGAGCAAGAAGTGAATACGTGAGTATTTTGGATGATATTTCTATACTTTTGCATCAGCTGACATAATAACTCCCATCTTCCACCTCTTTCCTACTAGACCTGTTCGATAGCCTTCTGCTTAGTATCCAAATTGATCCATGACTCTCATGTATAGGAAACCAAGCAATGACATGGACAATTAACCCTCTCAGTTTAACACCTCAAAAATTGTTACTTCCCTCTTGAATCTTGCATCTGTGGTGTGAAAAGCAGAGGAATACGAGTATGTCTGCAGAAAAGATATACTTTATTAAAGTGCTCTGATACAACAGGCCCATAACCTACAAAAAACCTCTAATAATGGAAGACATGAAATCTATTAAAATGTGTAACTCTACGTTACAAAGTTTGTAAACAAAGTGTACATAGTTAATTCATGAGAAACAGTAATGAAGCTGGTTATTTCATTTAAGATACAAAAGCTACAGAAATACAAAACCATAGACTTTATGCATTGGCACGCACAGCGTCAAGATACAGCATGGATACCCCATGAAATTCTGCACTTCAAAATGAAGTTTGTTAAAGATCCTACACATCACTTGTTTGCTTTATAAAATCTGTGATGTATTAATAGGTACAAGTGAATTTTTATTCAACATTATGCAAGTAATGGCAAACCTAAACTGTGAGAAAAAGATACATAAGTAAAAACAGATCAAAACTAGTTCTTGCATTATTTGGCAAAGGCATTTTCATTCTACATTTGGAAATGCAACTGTGCAAAAACAATTATGTGGAAAATAAGATTTAGATGGTTAATAACTCTTAAATGCTCTTAATAAATTTGTTGTGCAAACATATTCCAAAGTTTCAAAATAATACAAGTATTCACTGGCACAGCTACCTCGACCAGTAACGCTGACCTGAGCGGAGCACCTCATCTTGTTTTAAGGTGTGATGAAGGCACTGATAGATAGTCACTTCAAGGAGTGGTTGGCCTGCAACTGTGTAGAACCTATATTCAAAGCAGGTTTCACAATTACATAATTTGTTTAGGGAAGTAAGCTCACAATGGAAAAAAAAATCATTGGTTGCCCTCAGCAGTTTTTGCCCAGGTTTTGACCAATTATTGGTCTGACTCTACACAGAGGTTGACAACGAAGCACAGAAACAGGGCATTGGGCCCCTTTTACAATGCTTGCTCCACACAACACCCCCACTCACTACTTATATCATAGTATTCTTACTCATTTAGCCCTTTCTTTTTAAGGACTGTTTCAATGGCTTAAATACCAGTTTTCACTCAATTAACCTTTAGACAAATCCTTGCAAAGATTTCTCTTGGATCAATCCAACAAATTCTAAGTTCAGCCTGTTAACTCAGATAATCAAGTGTGCATTGTAACCCTGCCATACCTTTGTCCATTTCTACAAGTGGGTGCTCAAAACAACAGAACATTCTGATTGCTCAATCAACAATCATAGACATGTACAGCAAGAAACAGGTCCTTCAGCCCACCACCTCCATGGTGACCTACCTACCCATTTACCCTCTGCAGCCTTCCATGCCTCATATCATGATGGAATCCATGTGGAAAATTTGAAAACTACAATAATTTCTTTCACTGCCCCCAGAGAAATTGAAACCAATGTAATTGGGGATAGACTTATATCTTTCAGGCCAGCTGGGTGGGCCAAGCAGCACACAGATGAACCCCTGCTCCATGAAGCTCCTTTGTGGCAACTTCAAATTCCTTCTCTGACTGAAGGATAAGGTAATACTTGTGTTAGTAGCAGTCTCATTGATCAAGGTGCTTGTCCTCAAACATTACCAATCATGGAATAGGACCAATCATGCAACAGAATACTTGGCTGCATCACCACCAAAATTCTAAAGGAGTTTTCATCCATGAAAAAAATCAATTGTTTAACAAATTCCACTGAAGGATTAATGGGAAAGTTGAGTCCACATTGCAATGGGGCTGTCAGTTCCTGATTTGGGCCAGCAAACATCCCCATTCAATTCTGCATTCAATGATCAACTTGTGAATCAGAAGAAGGAACCAGGCCACAGGTCCCTCGAGTTTCCTCCATTTCCTTAGTGAGGAGATATGGGCACCTGGAGGGTGGAAGGTGAATCTGCCTGGAGAGATGGGATCATTGTGACTTGTAAGGGATACAGCCAATTCCACTTCACTTTTGCTCCAAAAAACATGAAGCCCTAAACTCTTCCTTCTCGCTTGAATTTCACCGAATCATTTCAAAATGAACAGGCAAATTGTGACTTGCCCACAGGCTCATAGGACAATTTCATTCAGTTCCGATAGCTCTAGATCTATTTATATTTCACAACTTTTTAAACTATTCTCCTGGAGATCGCAATGCCATACAGCCTGTTGTGCTATGCTGAATACGCTATTATTCTTAATGCTCTGTTCTTTCCTTGAAACCATTGGATAAATTATTGAACCTAGCTTTTATTTAAATATAAATTCACAATCCACATCTCCTACTAGTAATCTACAAGGGTCTAAGGATGAGAAAAACATTTCCCAGCCTTATAACCTACTTCACTGAAACACCAGATCCTCCAAAAGGAATAGGCAAGATGAAGGTAACACACGTCCATTGGATGGGGTAGAGTACATGGATGTAAAAGCCCTCACCACACCTTTAAGGGTATCACTTATTTTATGCAGAAAATGAGCATTTAGGATCAAGTAACATCTTGCCACATGAATGAGGCTGTTGGCCCATTGGACACACACATTGGCTTATTGAAAGAGGTCACCAAGACCCTGCTCTTCCCCAATTTATTGGGCATCTCATAGACAAAGCATTCTGTAATGAGGATATACTGGATGTTTTCTATTCCATTTTCACCAAATTATTGATGAGGTGCACGATGGAGATGAGAGTTGATTTTAAAAAATCCATGATTACATGGCTATACAATCCATTCCAAGTTGTGTGCGATCAGGCATTATAAAGATGACAATACTGGTGCGACATTAACACAATTGGACAGGAGCATCTTCAGCTGCTAAACATGGCTGCCTGCAAGGACCCCGGTGTCCAAGCCATCAGTAGACTGAGAGGAAGATGGGCGGGAACTGCGGGACCGAGACCGTCCGTTTATACCCAGGGGGGTCCCGAGGTGATGACTCAGCTGTGACATAGTCTCATCGGACTCCCAGCGCTCCAGCTCCTCACGCACCAAACGCTCCATCTGCTCTCTGTGGACATCATTGTCCCGGCCCAACCTCTCATCCTGTGGAGCAAGGGATTTGTTATTCGTGTTACATAGCAGCCACCACCTCAGCTTCATCTCTTACTCACTGCAAGCTCCACTTAATGTTTAGAAAGAGTTATTGCACTGTCTGACTCACTTCTGGGACCAAGCTGCAAACTCAGATCATGCATCAGATTTGGACAGTCTGAGGCTTCTTCTCAAATTAAGTCAATTCCCTTTTTTAAAAAAGTTGAGCAATAGTGAGATTAGTGAGGGGACACAGAACAACATAAAACATTACAGCACAATATAGGCCCTTCAGCTGACAATATTGCGCCAACCCAAAAAAGACTCAACCATCTCTACCTCACAACCTTCTATTTCTTTCATCCACGTGACTGTCTAAGAGTCTCTTAAATCCCCTTTTGTTCTAGCCTCCATTTCCACCTTCGGCAATGCATTCCAGGCACCTACAACTCTCTGTGTTAAAAAAAACAAACCCCAACATCTCCCTTAAACTTTCCTCCCTTCACTCTGCTCCAATTTTGTCCAATCAGGCTACAGTTTTATGCTCTTTGCCTTCTTTGGTTTGGCAAGCCTCAGTATTCATTGAAGAAACCCTATCCATTTCACTGTTGCGCATTTCAACTGGTTCCGACTTCAACAGAGGTCTTTTGGCTGGGGTGGGGGAGGGGTGATGTACTTCCAGACATCACTTCGAAACAGCCTCTCATTTCAAGGCCACCCACCCATATTCCTGAATTCTCTCCACCAGATTAAATAGTAACTAGCTGTCAAAATGCCAAATGATAATTTCTACAAGGAACAAAAGCAGAAAATCATTGTGGAAAGTTCAATATACAAATTAAAAATCTTTTATTTAAGGGACACAATGATAGAAACAAAGAAAAGTTTTAATTAAAAAATGATTATTAGCAGATACTGTATAGTGACAAAGTCAATCAAATCATTCTCAAGGGCTCACCTCCGTTACACCATCCAACAACCTGCCTAAGACATCTCTCCTCTTCAGCTTGGCTCTCTCCATGGCCTCCAACTTCACAATAACAGCATCAATTTTTGACACAATGCTCCCAATGGAATGTTCCATTCGATCCACACGCCTCACTAGGCTGAAGGTCAAAGAAATAGATCATCACAAAAACATGGTTGTAAAGTTAGATTGGGAACGAGCAGAACACCTCTGCTTAGTTATACAAGTGCTTTCCATAGTATTGCACAGTCTTTACAGCTTAGCACTGAACTATTCTACAGTGCAGTAATTCATTAAACTAAAATTGAAGAATACTTTGAATTTGGTGAGCATCAATTCCCACAATGCCGAGATTCATCAGTTCAGGTGGGAACTGCGGTCCTAGTGTCTAATTGCTCTTCATTTTTTTTTCTACCTTTTATCTTAAACCTATGTCTTGCAATCACTAACCACTCTGTCACTGGAAATAGTTTCTCTTTATGCTTAGTTTCAAGACATGACACCATTATGACCGCTTCCATAAAATGTTCTACTTGCCTTCTCAGGTTTAATAACAACATTCCAGTGTCCCAGTGTTCAGAAGTTTCTAATTCCTGATATCATTTCATCACATTCCCTTGTTTCCTTGCTAAAATCTTTCCATTCCACCCAAGATTGGATGCAGCATTCCACATGGAACCTAATTATCCATTTATAGATGTTAATGACTTCTGACGAATTTATTTTCAGCACATTGTTTTCGAACACAAAATATCCCTCATTTTGTACTCCATTCCTTTATTACTTCAGCCAAGGTAGCTTTCTAAAAAAATAAACTAGTAGAATTTTCCTCAAAGATCTCTTTTCTTACATCACTAGGCTTCTGATCCTGCATCCTTAGCCCAATGCTGCCTCGGATCATTCTCGCCACTAAAAAGGATCAGTTCACATTCCTCTACAAAGGGCAGAACAGTTAGCGCAACACTATTACAATAGCGGTGAAACAGCTTTGAATCTAGCACTGTCTTAAGGAGTGTGAATGTCCTCCCTGTGTCTCTGGTTTCCTACCATGTTCCAAAGATATACGGGGTTAGTAAGACGATTTATCACATAGTGTACATGGATGGCACAGGATAGGATAGTATTTCTAAATTTAAAAAATTATTATAAATTACATCTGCTATGTGTGACCTTCCAGAATAAGATTGTTCACAAGTGAATGAAATGATACTGCAAGGTAAATTCTTACACTTGAAATTCTTCATAGGATACCCCTGTGGAGCTGCTCCCTCTTCTTCTTGAACTATGACCACTGTCTTCATCATCCTCTTCCTCAGAATCATCCATGCTCCGTGGGAAGCTTCGGCCACTGGTTGAACGAGGTAGCGAGCTTCTATCCAGGTCTAAATCATCCTTGAAAATAGAGCATTTTATACATGAACTTTGCATTTACCTTTTCCATTGAGAGTAAAATCAAAGTCCCACACTGGACTTCTCCACTCGCCACATAGAACACAGACTTCAAAAGAAGTAGAATTGTGGCCTGATATCATAACACCCGCTAATGCTAACCAAAGACATACAGTGCAAATTAATGTACTCAATATCAATTTTACCAAATTTAAATTGTTGCAAACTAAAATTTAATAGTTTTTCAATATAAGATTTACTGTAAATAATGGTTATTTACAGTAAGGATGGATTTGAGAGAACAATATATTGTTGAAATTTTTATTTAGATACTGCTTGAAGACAACCGATGAAAGAACTGAGGGAAACAAAAGAGTTCAACAGAAGAACTAGAAACAACCCAAGAGATTAGGTCAGTCTGAAGGCGAAGGGACATTGTTAAGTCACGTCAAAGTTAACATTCAGAGTTCATGAGGGTAGGTAGCAAGTCATTTCCCACTAGCAGCTTCACAGTACTGTGAGTGTTGGGGCAGTGGGTGAAATCACTGAAATACACAGGTAGTTTTGTGATACTGTGTACCAGGCAATACTGCATCCTGGTCCCTATCACAAGTCTAAACTTTGATCAATGCACCACAGGTGATATACCACATGTATTTATTTTTAGATATATATAATCCAATATTAATTGAAATGTAACTGTGGTTTTAAATTTTTTAAATAAAATATTCAAAAAAATGCAGCCCAGGTGGTTGAAGCAAGCATCAGGTCCCACAAAAATTTGCAAAATGCAAAGAAACAAGTCCAAATATAGAGGAGTCAATGTGACCATATGGTTGGCTGTAAAATCAAAGCCATATCATGTAGAAAATTCAAAGCGACTGAATAAAAAGGTGGATGGCTGCTGTAATGATCCGTGGTAGTAACTCCAGGTAGCAACAACTACAGAGGAAGACCTCAGTATCTGACTGAAAATGCTACATCAGACCCTAGCCTAAATCATTCAGATTTCAATGCAAGGAGTATTATAGGAAAGGCAGATTAGTTTAGAGCTTGGATGAGCAAGTGGAGTTAAGACATTGTGGTCATTCGTGAGACTTGGTTGCAGGAGGGGGAGGACAGGCAACTCAAGTTTATTATAATCTGCCTATACACATACAACCAGACAAAACAGTATTACTCTGGACCATGGTGCACACACTCAAACACTTAATACACAGCACATAATAATCTCAAAGCCTGTGGGAAGAAGCCATTTTACAGCCTGGCAGTCCTGATTTTCATGCTCCTGTACCTCCTTTCGGTGTCAGAGCTGCGCAATTGCTCAGCAAAAGGAGTCATAAGGCACTCCTTCTGTCCCATAACCTACAGGTTATCCTTGGGTACTGTTTAGCCTCCCATTCAGGGTCATGTGAAGCCATGGATTGCAGATGGTGGATGGTTTTTACAAAAAGGTTCTACAAATTGGAATTTATGGTTGTTAAACTAAAAACACTGGGCAGATGAATTTGCTGATCAATGGCTAGGGTTACCAGTCCAGTATGGACATTGCAACTGAAGAAGGAAACCACTTCAGTATTTTTCCCATGTATAATCATGAACTCAGGAAACTGCCAAAATGTTTGGCCTGGAAGTCAGCCTGAAGAAAACTGAGGTCCTCCATCAGCCAGCTCCCCACCATGACTACCAGCCCCCCCACATCTCCATCGGGCACACAAAACTCAAAACGGTCAACCAGTTTACCTATCTCGGCTGCACCATTTCATCAGATGCAAGGATCGACAATGAGATAGACAATAGACTCGCCAAGGCAAATAGCGCCTTTGGAAGACTACACAAAAGAGTCTGGAAAAACAACCAACTGAAAAACCTCACAAAGATAAGCGTATACAGAGCCGTTGTCATACCCACACTCCTGTTCGGCTCCGAATCATGGGTCCTCTACCAGCATCACCTATGGCTCCTAGAACGCTTCCACCAGCGTTGTCTCCGCTCCATCCTCAACGTCCATTGGAGCGCTTTCATCCTTAACGTCGAAGTACTCGAGATGGCAGAGGTCGACAGCATTGAGTCCACGCTGCTGAAGATCCAGCTGCGCTGGATGGGTCACGTCTCCAGAATGGAGGACCATCGCCTTCCCACGATCGTGTTATATGGCGAGCTCTCCACTGGCCACCGTGACAGAGTTGCACCAAAGAAAAGGTACAAGGACTGCCTAAAGAAATCTCTTGGTGCCTGCCACATTGACCACCGCCAGTGGGCTGATATCGCCTCAAACCGTGCATCTTGGCGTCTCACAGTTTGGCGGGCAGCAACCTCCTTTGAAGAAGACCGCAGAGCCCACCTCACTGACAAAAGGCAAAGGAGGAAAAACCCAACACCCAACCCCAACCAACCAATTTTCCCCTGCAGCCGCTGCAACCGTGTCTGCCTGTCCCGCATCGGACTTGTCAGCCACAAACGAGCCTGCAGCTGACGTGGACTTTTACCCCCTCCATAAATCTTCGTCCGCGAAGCCAAGCCAAAGAATCATGAACTCAACATTGACTATGGTCTCAGTTCAAAGAAGGAGTCTTCACCAAAGAAAAACAGGGGAGGCAACAACTATAATTTGTAGGGTCAGATATCATGATGGATGAAGAGACATGATCTTCTAATTCTATTTAAATTTGGAAGTCGAATATCATATTGATTTCCATGATTATAATGACTTCACTGTTGTTCTGTACTAAATGTATAATTTTAGTTCTGTACAGTCTTAAGTTTAAATTTCATTTTTTATGAGTGAAACTTGTTAATCCTTGTTTTGATAGTTTTATTTAGTGGTAGATGTTATGGATTTTCACTTTCTGATTGATTTGGCCTTTTTTATGCACTTTGATCTAAAATGACATTCCTTTTATTTAATAAGAAAGTGAGCAATCTTATTTTGATCTATTTAAAACAACTTCTTTCAGTAATATAGTTGCTTTTATATTCTATGCCACCATTTTCAATTTTCTCCCCATTTAGAAGATAGTCTGCCTGTTTATTTTTTCTACCAAAGTACATGACCCATACACTTTCCAACATTTTATTTCATTTCTCATTTCTCTATCCATTCTCCTAATCTGTCCAATCATTTCCTCAACATTACCTGCTCCTCTATTTACCTTCATAATCATCTGTAAACTTGGCCACAAAACCATTCATTCCATAATCCAAATCATTAATATACAACATAAAAAGATGTAGCCCCAACTCTGACCCCTGTGGGACACTACTAGCAACTGGCAGCAAGCCAGAATATCATCCCTATATTCTGTCTCTCTTCTTCCTGTCAATCAGCCAAAGCTCTCCCCATTCTAGTAGGTTTCCTGTTATACCATGGGCTCTTGTTCAATAACTTCATGTGAGGGACCTTGCCAAAGGTCTTCTGAAAATCCAAATGCACAACATTCACTGCATCTCCTCTATCGAGCCTATTTGTCACATCTTCAAAAAATACCAATAAGCTTGTCAAGTAAGATTTTTCCTTAAGGAAGTCATGCTGATGGGGGCATGGGCATGCTGAAGACCCAGATTGATGTAGGCTGGAAGAGCTCTCCATGAAGGTTGATTAAAAGATAGATTTAAAGTCATCAAAATTTTTTTTGTGTTAAAAACAAAGGATTGATGGGTAAAGAAGAACAAGACCCATAAAAATAAAACTGAAGAAGCTCAAAAAACACCGAGATTGCTGACAGAAAGTTCACAAGGGAGTGGTGAAGAAGGTGTAGCCATGATGTCGGCACAAACCCAAGGAAATGGGGGATCATCACAGGATTGCCAAAAAATGATAAAGTCTATGGAAGTTCTGAGTGAACGATTCTCCAAGGTAGAAAATGTGTTAAGAGAGGTGGCAGGAAAAGTAACAGAAATAACGACAGCAATTGAATGCTTGATTACTCAGGAGAGCCAGGTTGAAAATGACCTGATAATGACAAGACAATTAAAAACCCTGGAGGAAAATGCAAAGAAGTAGAAAGCTGCTGCTGGACAAAAATCGACCATGAAGAAAATTTCAGCAGAAGAAATAATGTCTGAATCATCAGGCTGAGAGAGGGGACTAAGGGGAAAGATCCGATGAATTTCTTTGAAGAGTGGATCCCACAAGCGCTGGGAGTGGAAAAATTCAAGGGAAAACTACTAATAGAGAGAGCTCATCGGATCTTGGGCCCCAGGAGGTGGATGACCAAAGACCAAGACCGGTCTTGGTGAGAATTTTGAGTTACCAGGATCATGAGGCAACATTGAGAGCAGCAGTGGAGTATGCCAGGGAAAACTGTGGCTGAGTCAAGAAGGAAGGAGGAAAGGTACTATTTTTTTCAAGACTTAAGTGCTAATTTAGTAAAACAAAGAAAAGAATTGGTGATGTTAAAAATGAATTAAAAACACAGAATATAAAATATGCAATGTTGTACCCAGTACCACTTAAAGAACTCAACAATGAAGACGCTGTTTACATCCGGTACCGCACGGATGGCAGTCTCTTCAATCTGAGGCGCCTGCAAGCTCACACCAAGACACTAGAGAAACTTGTCCGTGAACTACTCTTTGCAGACGATGCTGCTTTAGTTGCCCATTCAGAGCCAGCTCTTCAGCGCTTTACGTCCTGTTTTGCGGAAACTGCCAAAATGTTTGGCCTGGAAGTCAGCCTGAAGAAAACGGAGGTCCTCCTTCAGCCAGTTCCCCACCATGACTACCAGCCCCCCCACATCTCCATCGGGCACACAAAACTCAAAACGGTCAACCAGTTTACCTATCTCGGCTGCACCATTTCATCAGATGCAAGGATCGACAACGAGATAGACAACAGACTCGCCAAGGCAAATAGCGCCTTTGGAAGACTACACAAAAGAGTCTGGAAAAACAACCAACTGAAAAACCTCACAAAGATAAGCGTATACAGAGCCGTTGTCATACCCACACTCCTGTTCGGCTCCGAATCATGGGTCCTCTACCGGCATCACCTACGGCTCCTAGAACGCTTCCACCAGCGTTGTCTCCGCTCCATCCTCAACATTCATTGGAGCAATTTCATCTCCAACATCAAAGTACTCGAGATGGCAGAGGCCGACAGCATCGAGTCCACGCTGCTGAAGATCCAGCTGCGCTGGGTGGGTCACGTCTCCAGAATGGAGGACCATTGCCTTCCCAAGATCATGTTATATGGCGAGCTCTCCACTGGCCACCGTGACAGAGGTGCACCAAAGAGGTACAAGGACTGCCTAAAGAAATCTCTTGGTGCCTGCCACATTGACCACTGCCAGTGGGGTGAAATCGCCTCAAACCGTGCATCTTGGCGCCTCACAGTTTGGCGGGCAGCAACCTCCCTTGAAGAAGACCGCAGAGCCCACCTCACTGACAAAAGACAAAGGAGGAAAAACCCAACACCCAATCCCAACCAACCAATTTTCCCCTGCAACCGCTGCAACCGTGTCTGCCTGTCCCGCATCAGACTTGTCAGCCACAATTGAGCCTACAGCTGACGTGGACATTTACCCCCTCCATAACTCTTCGTCCGCGAAGCCAAGCCAAAGAAAGAAAGCAGAGGGACCCTGAAGATTTTATAAAACAGTAAAGGAAGTAGAGAGATTTCTGCAAGAACTGTAAAGGGGACCCAAAAATAGATGCCAGAAAGAAGAAAAAGAACAAGAACAAAGACAAAGTGAACTGTAAATGTTAAAAATCAGATAAAAACTAAAATAATTTTATAATTATATTTTTGAACTATTTATTATTGGTTATTTAAAATAAATATTGAAAGGTATATGGAGAACTCAACAGAGAGTAAATATTTAGTGAAAAAGTTGCAGGAGGGGGTTAATGGCACCGGAGAGGAAGAATTTTTTCAAAATGGCACTGAAGCTAAAGGGAGGGGTTCTTCCTCAGATAGTACCATGGGTTTTTGCGCTGCCTTCTGAGGATTTTCGATTATGTCATCATCGGAGAAGGGACAATATATGCGTTTATTAAAAGGGAAAAATCACTTTACTGTAAAGTGATCTAAAGGGTCTAATGATAGAACTGAATATGTACAAATGTAAATTTTAAAGTTTTATTCATATTTATCAGTTAAAATATTAATGGGATAAATAGACCCATAAAGAGGAAAAGAGTTTTGGCACACTTTAAAAAATTAAAGGCAGATATAGTTTTCCTACAAGAAACATACCTTACAAAATCAGAACACAATAAATTAAAAAAGGTATATGGAGACAAGTCACATCCTCCTCTTTTAACACCAAAGCAAGGGGAGTAGCAATTTTAATAAACAAAAGTATACTGGTGTTGGTCGAAGATACATCCATTGACCCAGAAGGAATGTTTGTAATAGCACATTGTCAGATATCTGCAGAATCCTGGATACTCATGAATAGTTATGCTCCAAGTTTATAGATGAATCCTTCATAGAAAATGTCTTCTTTAAAACAGTGGAGGGTAGACAAAATATACTGATTGGATGAGATTTTAATTTTTTCTTGGATCCCATCCTTGAAAAATCAGCAAGGAGAGTGACAAAGGCAAAAACTACTCTATCTTTTATGAAAGATTTAAACCTGATAGATGTATGGAGACAGTTGCACCCCATGACAGGAGATTACTCATTCTACTCAAAGGTTCATGACTCCTATACAAGAATAGATTTGCTCTTAATTTCTGGACAATTGAAAAATAAAGTGGTTGAAATGGAATACTTAACTAAACTACTCTCTGACTTTAACAATAACAATGCCTGAGAAGCAAAATAATGTATACAGATGGCATCTTAACCCTACACTGTTGAGAAGGACAGACTTCTATATTTTATCAGGGAACAAATAGAATTGTTTTGTGAAACAAACAAACCCTCTACTAATGATAGTTTCCTAATATAGGATACATTAAAAGCTTATTTGAATGAACATTATTTCATATAATTTCATAAATGAAAAAAATAAAGAAAGAATATATGGCAGAAGTCAATGACCTGGAGAAAGAAATAAGAGAATTGGAAAAAGAAATAAGAGAATTGGAAAAAGAATACCAGAAAATGGCTTCGAAAGAAAAATACAAAACTTTTGCAAGCCAAAAATTGAAATATAATACTTCACAAACATATAGAACAGAAAAAAAAACTATTTTAAAGTCAAAATAGAACTACGATGAATTTGGAGAGAGAACACAAAGTTTTGTCATGGCAATTAAAGGCAGAGGAGACATCAAGGATGATAAATGCAATTCAAAAAGAGCAAGACAAATTAACATATAATCAGAAAGAAATCAATGATACTTTTAAACAATATAATACAAAGCTATATGAATCGGAGTTCAGAGGGGCTCCACTGAAATAGATGAATTTTTCTCATGATGGAACTGCCAAAATTGGAAGACAGAGATAAGATGGAATTAGATTACTAGAGAAGAGATCGATAAAGCTTTAAATATGATTGTATTGGCAGTGGCCTGGAAGTGCATAATGGTTACTTGGAAATCCAGCTCCTGTCTGAACATTGTGTGCTGGAACACAGAAATGCAAACCTGGGTTCCCCCTGTAGAAAATTACTTACAATTTGAAGAAAAAATATAACACTTTCCTGAAAAATTGGCAACCATATCTAAATTCCATAGGAGCACAATTGTAGTGTGAACCATTATGCCTCGCTGCCCTACCTTCCTCGTCTATCCCTCAATCAATGGGGGGAGGGGGAGGGTTCATCCCATCCTAACCAGGAAAAATCAAGAGAAGAAATCAGCCTGAGCTCTGGCAAACCCAAGATATATGTTTCACACCTTTGTTTTGTCTTCAATGTTGTGTGTAATTATGGTTAGTTAAGTGTTAAATGTTGAAGGTGTGGTGGGGGGAGGAGGGAGGGGAATGGAAAGAGCTTGAACTCTGCAGAAAACTATGTATAGAATTAATAATTGTTAATTGTAGTCAATGCTGATACTGTTAACATTGTCACTGATAGTGTTGATAACTGTTTGAGTTTAAGTTTGGAAAATCATAAATATTCAAAAAAAAAGAAAAAGCATTAAATACATTACAGGCAAATAGTCACCGAGAAAGGTTGGTTTCCCACCCAAGTTTTATAGATAATTTAAAGATCTTTTGATACCTCTCATAATGGAGGTATTGGATCGGGCAGTGGAAACTAAGATTCTCCCAGAATCATTCTCAACAGCTATCATTACGGTACTACCAAAAAAAAAAACAGAGACCTACAAAAACTGTCTTCATACAGAACTATCTCCTTGTTAAATGTGGATTACAAAATTTTGGCAAAAGCACAAACCAATAGACTAGGGGAATATCTACCTAAACTGATAAATTCAGATGACTATTCCTATTCAAAGTGCTAGAAAAGTTTGGGATGGGCCAAACATTTATTGATTTGATAAAAACTCTTTCCCATAAACCACAAGCCAAAAGTATAACTTATGGCCAAATGTTGTCAATATTTCCTTTGAGTAGATCTCGTAGACAGGGGTACCCACTGGCTCCAGGCCTCTTTGCCTTGGCGATCAAACCATTAGCAGAAATTATAAAGAGAGATATGGATATAAAGAGATTCCGAGTTGGCCAGGAAGAGCATAAAATCAATTTATTTGCAGGTGATGAGCTGCTATACTTATCAGTCCTGGCTGAGTCTTTGACCAAACTACAGACCACACTGGAAAAATATGGGAGAGTTTCAGGATAAAATTAATTTGGAAAAAAGTGAAGTTATGCCATTAACAAATCTTGACTCTGAAAAATACCAAAAAGGAAGCCGATTTAAATGGAAAAAGGTTGGAATTAAATGTTTTGGAATAATGGTAGATAATAATCGACAAAATTTATACAAATTTAACTATCACCCTTGCTTGAAAAAATAGAGGGCTTTACAAAGATGGAGAGATCTGCCTATAACTGTTAATTGTGTGAAAATGAAAGTGATGCTGAGACTGCAAAACCTCTTTCAATTGTTGCCAATTTCTTTGCTTAAAAACTTTTTTAAGATACTTAATGGTCATAACAAACTGCCTAGGATCACTATGGAAAAATTGATGTAGGAATATAGGATGGGAGGATTAAGATTTTTTTTAATATTTTTATCAGCCCAGGTGAGGTTCCTCTCAATCTTTTTCAAAGAAGGAAATTCTCCCTCATGGATCCAAATGGGACTACATATTATGAGAGAGAGTACAGCAAAGGGTTTAATTTATAAATGGAATGTCAAATTAATAACAAAAAAAACAAATAAACCCCATTCTAATATATATGATTAAAATTTGGCATGAGATTAATGAAAGTATTAAAAAAAAGTGGGGTTATCACAAAAGCACATTGTGCCAAAATGAAATATGCCCATGAACTTGGGCAATAGAATTTTTAAATATTTGGCACGAGAAAGGAATTAAATATATTGATGATTACCATGATTACTTGTGTCATTTGATCAATTAAAACAGAAATATAATCTGTCAAATGGAACCTTCTACTGCTTTCTTCAGTTGAGGACCTTCTTGCGAGAGAGATGGGGACCCACAATGGCCCCGCCCTCAAGTAACGAAGTGGAGGGAATGCTTTGACTGGGAAATGCACCTAAATTTATAACTAGGATGTATTCTGCTCTCCAAGGCGAAAGTGTTAAGCCAGGCCTACAAAGGTCAAGAGAAAGGTAGGGGTCAGACCTAGGTTCTATAATACCAGAGGAATGCTGGTCTGTCTGGTGTTTAGACAGTATTACATCAACGATTAATGCGAGAAATGGATTGGTTAAATACATTTTTTTTAACATCAATTATATCTCACACCACAAAAATTACATAAATCAAAATCTGAAATATCTGAAAAGTGCTTGATATGAGGCATCGAAATTGGAACCTTCATACATTCTACATGTTCGTGTGTGAAGGTAAGACCATTCTGGCATGATATCACTGAAACACTAACAAGAATAACAGGGGATGACCTTCACATACAACCCAGAGCTGTAATTTTGCGCAACCTTATGGACGTGAGCAACAAATTATCTAAATTTCAAATCTCTTGATAAGGTAGCCCTGGCTGTGGCCAAGAAGTGTATAGCAATCACTTGGAAGACCGACTCTCCCCTACTTATTGCTCAATGGGCCGGGGAGATGCATAGTTGTATACCCATGGAGAAAATCACATAACTTAAAAAATAAATATGACACTTTCATTAACACATGGCAGCCATACAGATTATGTAGGGGTCCAATTGTAAGCCTGAGCCTTCAAGGTATGTAAAGATGTGATAACCCAGAAAAAACAATTATGAAAAAAATTAGAGCTCTGATGGTATGAAAAGTTATATTCTTATATTTTGGGGGTGGGGGGGGAAAAAGACGGCAAATGTTTCTGTTTTATTTTGTTTGTAAAGATTTAATATACATATTTGAAACATATAAAAGTTTAAAGACTATGAATATATTTATGGAAAAAAAATGAAAAAAAAGTATTTTAAAAAAGGAAACCATGCTGACTTTGGCCTATCTTGTCTTGTGCCTCCAAGTACTCTGTAAGCTCATCCTTGACAACCGACTCCAACATCTTCCTAACCACTTATGTCAGGCTAAGTGGTCTAATTTCCTTTCTGCTGCGTCTCTCCTTGAATAGTGGAGTAACATTTGCGATATTCTAGTCCTCCATGACCATACAAGATTCATAGATGCAGGGAAGAAACAGGTACTTTCTGACATTCTACCTGCTCATGTTCCAAATTGGGAAAATTTAAGAGTTTTACTAAATCAAATTATTGGGAAACAATTGCCTCTAAGTCCAGAATTTTTTCTCTGAGGAAATATTGTGGACGTTAAGACCTAAAATGAGGCTGTCTAAGTACCAATTAGAATTTCTTAAAATTGCATGGGACCAAAGTTGCACACAATACTTCAGATTTGTCCAGATCTCGACAGCTTCTTTCTTCTCTTTTCCTTTTTCCTTCTCTCTTTTCATTTTTCTGTCATTTCTTCTTCCCTTTTCTTCATTTATTTAGGGGTTTGTTGGGGGGGGAAATAGGGGCTATATTTGGAACACGTATCAATGATTAATTAACATCTGTGATGGTAATTTTGAGTCTGTTTATTGATAAAATCAAAATAAAATATTAAAAAAAGAATTTATTGATACATGAGAGATCATTACTGATGCCTCCACAATCTCTATCAGAACCCGGATCTAGGATTACAGATAAATTCCTTGAAAGTGGCATTACAGGTAGATATGATCATAAAGAGAGATTTTGACACATTGGCCTTCAGAAGTCGTTGAGTATGGGAGTTTTGATGTTGTGTTGAACTTGTACAAGACATTGGGGAGGCCAAATCTGAAGTATTGTGTGCAGCTTTGGTCACATCTACAGGAAAGATATTAATAAGATTGAAAGAGTGCAGAGAAAATTTACAAGGATATTGCTGGGACATGAAGAGCTGAGTTATCAGGAAAGGTTAAATACGCTTAGACTTTATTCCTTGGAATGTCAGAGAATGAGGGGAGAATTGACAGGTATGCAAAATTATGAGTGGTAGGTACAAACAGGGTAAATGTAAACAAGTTTTTTCCACTAAGGTTTGGTGAGACAAGAAATAGAGCACATGGGTTAAGGGTGAAAGGTGAAATTTTTAAGGGGAACATCAGTGGGAACGTATTCACTCAGAGGGTGGCGAGAGTGTGGAACAAGCTGCAGCCGAGGTGGCGAATGTAGGTTCAATTTTAACATTTAAGATGAGCTTGGATCGATATATCAACAGTTCCTGAGTTTTAAACAGCTCAAGCAGGTACAACAACAACTCCTGCAGGCACAACAACAACTCCTGCAGTGGAGCCAGGTAAAGAAGACCCGACCACATGGACGTAGAGGGGGAAAGCAGATCAAGCTGAGATGCTGGGACCTGAGGCTTCTGCTCCCTACCATCCTCCAGACCAATATATAGACCTAGGAGAATACACTTGATGAATTCCAAACCAGACTTCAACATCAGAGAGACATCAGGGAGTGTTGCATGATGTGCTTTACAGAAACAGGGCTAAACGCGGACATTCTAGATATGGTACTGCAGGCCAAGGACTACACCCTCCATCACGCTGATTGAGTACTGGCGTGTAGAAAAACTAGGGGAGGCTGCATTTGAATTATCATTATTCATTGTAGTGTACAAATGTAACAGTCATGTCAAAGTCCTGGTTCCCCGACCCTGGAACATCTGGTGATCAAGTGTTGCCCATTCTACCCACCAAGGGAGTTCATCGCCATCATCCTGGTCATAGAGTACATTCCACCCCAGGCTAACGTCAGGCTGGCACTGGAGAGACTGAGCACTGTGATAAACAGCCATGAGGCAGCACATCCTGATGCCTTCCCGATCATTGTGGAAGATTTCAATCAGCCCAACCTGAAGAAGTCTCTGACAAACTACCACCAACATATCAGGGGAACCAACACACTTGACCGCGGCTACACCACACATAACTAACCATACTACGAGGCGGAGGAGCATCTACAGGGCCACTTTGAATCGATGGACTGGAACATATTCAAGAACTCATCCATAGATGAATGAATATGCAACAGGTGTCACCGACTTAATCAAGACCTGCGTGGATGAATGTGTCCCCACGCACAAATACCAGGTGTCCCCCCAAACAGAAGCCCTGGATGAATCAGAGAATCTGCAAACTGCTGAGGGTGAGAACAAGGCATTTATGGCCGTGGATCGTGATCTTTACAATAAGTCCAGGTACGACCTTGGGAAAGCCATCTCTGAAGTAAAGTGGCAATTTCAGAGGAAACTAGAGACAGATACATGCCAGCTGTGGCAGGGAGTGCAGGCTATTACCGCCTTCTAAGTGAGGGCAAACACTATAGATGGCTGTGATGCTTAACTACCCAATGAGCTGAACACCTTCTTTACCTGCTTTGAAAAGAATAACGAAACAATGCCTACTAAAATCCATGAAAAGGCTGAGGATCCTGTGATATCTATCTCTGAGGGCGACGTCAGAATATCAAGAAGGTGAACCCTCATAAGATGTTAGGCCTTGATGGCATACCTGGCAGGGTACTGAAAATCTGCGCTAACCAATTAGCTGGAGTGTTCATGGACTTTTTCAACCTCTCATTGTGGCAGTCGGAGGTTCCCACCAGCTTCAAAAGACCATCAATCATCATGGTACCCAAGAAGAGTAGCATGAGCTGCCTCAATGACTGCTGCCCAGTAGCACTAACTTCTACTGTAATTAAATGCTTCGAGAGGCTGGTCATGGCCAGAATTGGCATGTACCTAAGCAAAGATCTGGAGCCACTGCAATTAACCTACTGTCACCATCACTCCATGCCAGATGCAATATCACTGGCTCACCACTCAGCTCTGGATCACTTTGAAAACAACAATTCATACATACGGCTGCTCTTCATAGACCACAGCTCAGCCTTCAATACCGTTATTCCCTTATTCCCTCAGTGCTGGTCAAGAAGCTACAAACTCTAGTCCTCTGTACCCAAATCTGCAACTGGATCACTGATTTTCTCATCAGAAGACCACAATCAGTATGAATTGGAAACAATGTCTCCTCCTCACTGATTATCAACATAGGCGCACCCCAAGGATGCGTGCTTAGCCCACTGCTCTACTCATTATACATCCATGACTGTGTGGCCAGGCACAATTCCAATGATCTACAAGTTTGTTGATGACACCACAGTTATCGGCAGAATCACAAACGGCAATGAGCAAGCGTACAGGAGGGAGATAGATCAGCTCGTTGAATGGTATAACAACAACAACCTTGCGCTCAACGTCAGAAAAACCAAGGAAATGACTGTGGACTTCAGGAGGGAGTCAGGGGAACACAACCCAGTTCTCATCGAGGCCTCAGTAGAATTTCAAAATCCTATCTCTGAGATTTTGTCCTGGAGCCTCTAACGTTGATGCAATCACAAAGAAGGCTTGTCAGTGGGTACACTTTTGTGAGGTGTCTGAGATGGTTCAGTATGTCAATGAAGACTCTTGTAAACTTCCACAGGTGTACCATGGAGCGCATTCTGGCTGGTAGCATCACTGCCTGGTATGGAGGGGCCAACTCTTAGGACAAGAATAAACTCTAGAGGGTTGTTAACTCAGCCTGTGATAGCACAGGCACCAGACTTCACTCCATCGAGGATATCTACATGAGGTGGTGTCTTAAAAAAAACCAGCCTCTATCTTCAAAGACCCTCACCACCCAGGCCATGCCCTCTTCACTCTGCTATCATCAGAGAAAAGGTACAGGAGCCTAAGGACGTGCACTCAATGGCTCAAGGACAGCTTCTTCCCTGCTGCCATTAGATTCCTGAATAATCTAAGATGCTGCCTTAGTTTTCGTGCAGTATTTTTTTTATAGTAATGTCATAAGATGGATATATTATGTATGTTTGCTCTATGATGCTGCCACAAACACCGAATTTCATGACTTGTTCCTGACAATAAATTCGGATTTTGATTCTGATATGGATGGGAGGGGTATGGAAGGCAAAGTTCCAGATGAAGAAACTGCCATTTCAAACAAATCAAATGGACTTGAAGTACACATTAACCAATATAAATGAACCCAACCTTCTGGCTAACTCACTCTCTCTTTCTCCAAATCATCTCTCATCTGCTGATGTTCATGCTCTGTCAGCGCCTGATCTCCATCCTGATCATATTTGGCAAAGATCGCTTCTATCTCAGCATCTGTGTGACCCCTCCTAAGAAGAGGACAAAGGCAAAGGATTTTGGTTCCATTAACAAAATTATTTTCAGATTGCATTACCAATAAAATAAAGATTCTTCAATATTTTTGCAAGTTTTACTCACCCCTTCAGATCTTGCCGCAACTCATCAAAATTTAGTTTCCCTCCAGCTTGCCGTAAGCTTTCCGTAATGTCATCAACAGTCGTCTTCCTTAGCCGGAGTTTCAGCATGGCCTTGCTACAGCCCTGGTTAAATTAAAAATTTGTAGCTGATGAGTTCTCAGTAGCCAAGGCAAGCAAAGTGGTAAGCAGCTTAGATTGAAAACTAACAGTTCATAGGCGAGGCTCTGACAACTGGGCAAATAGTAATAACGTTAGAAATAATAGCTAAGACGTTGACTTCTGAACTACTACAGCTACCAACATTCAATTTAACATTTATGAACCAATTCAGGATATGCTCTGGCTACAGTACCTTTTATGAAAATATTGTTAATTGTAAGAAGTTGAATCTTAAAAGTGCATTGCTCCTTTTCAGAAAAAAATAACCTGATAACAAGTATTAGTGAATGCTTTGGTGAAGAAAGACATCACATCATGATAAGAGGGGTAGAGAAACAGTTCTGGGCAACTTGGAAGCAGGGATGCTATTCATGAAGTTAGCAAAGATTTGCTATAAGAATGAGTCAGTTAGTGTATTTAGAACAGATCTGTTCAATGACGAGCAGATCAGTAACAACACAACTGTACTTGTCTGTACAATACTGGGTTAACAGAGGTCACATTTATTTCTGGTGTCTCAAGTCACTGTGTCAAATAGCCTCTGGAAGTCTGAACATGAATGATAAATGATGAACACAAATAAAAAGGTATGTAATATTTTGACATTATTTCTTGTTCTGATGTTGCACAATGCAAGTTTTCTGAGCATGGCTGATTAACAGGATTCTGGGTCTCTACCTATTCCATTCCTTTGGAGAAGTAAAACACAAGTAGCTTTTCAACTGGGAACCTGTTCCAACAAGTGGAATGGAATTGGACCAGTAATTGGCAAGAATGAAGATCAGGAAAAAGAAATGAAGTAGTGTGATGTATTCAACAATCTACCTCAGAGTCTTGGAGGCCTTGTATTGTTGATGGACTCTTAACAACAAATTTCTTCCACACAACAACTTAACAAAGGACATACGTCAACAATTTTGTCCAAGGTTCAAAATATCAGGATATTAAAGAATTCCATAAAGTAGAGACTGGACTGTAAACTTGGACAACTGGTCATATAACATTGTTAACCACAACTGTAACGAGTGTCAGCCAAAACTCAATGTGTAGAATACTCAACTCAAGCAAAGCATTACGCAACACGTGAAGGTTAAAATTATGCAAAATCTATTTGAATACCTTCTTAATAAGGTCAGTGAGCTCCATTTCAGTCTTCTGCTGCGCCATATCAGCCTTCACTTCAGAGTAAGTGTCATTAATGATGGCCAAGAACATATTCTGTTGGGGCAAACAGAACTCAGCTGAGAATAACTAATTACAATAACTATGTTAGCAGATCTCCTACATAATGAGATGAACGATGTCTCCATGAAACAAGAGGTTATAACTATTACCCATACTGGTGCACCAGCATTCAGTGGGATGCACTACATACAAGATGTACTGCACCAACTCACAAGCCTTTTTCAGCAGGACTCCAAAACCTGCGACCTCTACCAACTAAAGACAGTTATTACTTAGACCACCACCACACCTGGACTTCCCTCCAAATTACACCAGACTGACAGAAATATATTGGCATTTCTTTATACACACTAGGTTAAAATCTTGGAACCGAGCACCCAACAAGAAGCGTAGCTTCAGTGCAGTCCACGGCAAGTCAAGGTAGAGGCTATCAGTCCAAAGGCTCTTAGTATGGCCAATACATGTTGGCCTTGTCATGAAATCACACATCAATAAATAATGAATAAAGTAGTCTAATATTGTCAACATTTCTAACAGTAATAATTCACATAATGGCTGAGGTATTAGCACAAGCCACTGTATTGGTGGCAGCTAGAACCACTACCTTACAGCTCACTCCTGACCTTGGTTGCTGTCTGTGTGGAGTTTGCAGTGTTCTCCCTGTGATTATGTGGATTTGTCATGATGCTTCTGTTTCTTTCCATATCCTAAGACGTGCAGGTTGGTGAGTTAATTGGTCTCAGGTTGAATGGTAGAATTTGGGGTCACATGATGGGATGTGGGGAGAAGGAAAGTAGGATTAACATCGGATTAGTGGTTGATGGTTAGCTTGGGAAGTGAGCTGAAGCATCTGTCTCTGTGTTGTATTTCTCTTCATATTAATCTTAAGTGTACTGAAATTCAGGCTTGAGATTCAATGTCCAATGCTCCTATCAGTGTCCTATGAATCCAGATGGAACAATGCTCAGTAAAGTTGGTTAAGCCCTGAATTTCTTTGACTCATTAGCAATCACTAACACTCTTCCATCTGACAACAGTGAAGAAGACACACCAAGATGCATGGGGCTCCATAACAAATGAAAATAGTGAAACAGTCCTCCTCAAACTATAAATGGCATATCTTCATTTCTTGCCTCCCACAAGGTTTGACTGTACTCACTACTTACCAAGAGAATGAAGAAAATAAAGAAGACAAATGTGGAAAAATAGACTGGTCCCAAGATCCTGTCTGCTTCCTCAAGTTTGGCAAAATCAAAATCTCCAAGAATGATGCGAAACTGAGTAAAGCTGCAAAAAGAAACATCTTGTCACTTTCCCATTGGAAGTTCTGCCACTTGTGACCTCCAGAAAGCAACAAAATGCAGATTTTGTTCAATAAAATAGATATGACTAGATGTTCCAATTATTTTCCCCCCAGAACTACACAAAGTTTTGGCTCATTCATTGACTCTAACTGGTGGCACGGTTAGCATACCGGTTCAGTATTACAGTGTCAGTGACTCAGGTTCAAATCTGATGCTGTTCATAAGGAGCTTGTATGTTCTCTCTGTGAATGTGTGGGTTTCCTCTGGGTGCTCTGGTTTCCTCCCAGCGTTCAAAAATGTTAGGGATTGTAGATTAATTTGGGTGCAATTGGGAGGGATGGGTTTAAATGGCCAGTATCAGCTTCTACCATGCTGTAAATAAAACTTTTAAAAAAAATTTAAACTCAGAAGACCAAGTTACTTAAACAAAAGTAGTTTTATTATATTTAGATCACTAAAAGGAACTGGAAGATAAGGCAGAAATGTTCAACTGTGCTCTTACACCAGCCAGCCAGTTGTACATAAAGACATCAGCAGAGAGGAACAGATGAAATTTGACATCTCAGTGCTACCACCCACATTACAAATGTTTCAAGTTCCTGCTTAATCCACCTCTTGTGTCAAGGAACTTTAGTGCAAGGTACTGTTGACTTAAACAACCTTTTATCAAGTGGTTCTGGATAATTGGACACGTTTCCTTCATTTGGTTCCCATCTCCACTATCAGACATTAATAAGCAGACACACATAAAGGTCTAACTGCAGATGAAGGATAATGCAAGGAATTTTCATTCCTCAGTGAAACTTACATGCAAGTATGGAAAGTGCTGAAGTCATCGACCTGGGTACCAAAGACAAGGTACGCCAGCTGAGCATAAGCCAGGAAAACAATAAAAAACATTATGGCAAAGCCCATGACATCTTTGGCACAGCGAGACATGGTGGAAGATAACTGGATCATGGTCTTGTTGAAGCTAATGAACTTGAAGATCTGCAAAAACAAAAGCTTCATTTAAAAAATAATAAAGTTAAACAGTATTTGAAACCAGAATGACATTGACTTTAGTTATCTCCTGGACTTAATAAGTGGAGGCAGCCACTTGCTTTACCCTTATGCCTGATCTGCAGCTAACCTCCTCAATCCACCTTGGTTCCCTTAACCCTTGCTGAACTAAAGTCTATCAATGCCTCTGGGTGAGGGTTTGAGACTTTAATCACTTTTTGTGTAGATTGCTTGCTGATATCACCATTGGATAGGCTGGCTCTAATTTTAAGGCTATGCCCCTTGTTCTGGATTCCCTGCTCCTTGTCAAACCACTTAAACACTTAAATTAGATTAGTCCTTTATCTTTAATAGCAAAATCAGTTTTACAGCATGGAAACAGACTCTTTGGGCCAACTTGTCCATGATAACCAAGTTCTCTCGCCAAGCTAGTGCCAGTTGCCTTCATTTAATCCATTCCCTCTAAACCCCTCCCACCACATAACTCAATGTCTTTTAACCTTGACAATTATCGCCATCTCTACCACTTTTTCCATTAGCAGATTCCATAAACCCACAACCCTCCATATGAAAAAGATGCCCCTTAGACCCCTTTTAAATCTTTCCTTTCTCACCTTAAATTTACACCCATTCTATAAGGTCTCCCATACTCTAGAGAGCAGTCCCAGCCCGCCTAGCCTCTCCTTATAACTCTAGCCCATCAGTCCCAATAACATTTTCAGGAATCCTTTCCGCACCCGTTCCTGCATAATGATATATTTCAAGATACATGATCTTTATACTCTTTTGTGAGCCAGCCTTTGAACAGCCATGCCAGGAAAACCAATTTAGCATGCAGTAGGCATGGTGAAGGCATAGGTTACTAATGTGGGTGGAAATAAGACCTTTTGAAGTAGTGTCTACTTTATAAAACAGGTAAAGCAAATTCCAAAAACAAATTCAAAAATGTAGGTGTAGGAAACATCAAATTCAAGATTTGAGCAATGAAGAACCTAAATGTTCATATAAATATACCTTAATCCACACGAAAAACACAACCACTGCAGCAACGTTGTTAAACTGAACCTGCCAGTAAGCCAGAGACTCAAGATTGGGATACGAGTTCTGGTTCTCTATTAATTCTCCAAGTAACTCCTCAACTATTGCTGTGCGATAAATATTGATGCAAATTGCTATCAATGACAGCTGGAAAACAAGGAAAGAATAATTACTGGAAGCCATTATTAAGGAAGAGTAACAGGAAATGTGGAAAATCACAACAAAACTTTAGCAATTCTGGCTTGATTGTATGTAAGTGAAATTCCGGTTGATAAATTAGAACTCTTATAGAATAATAATGGATGGATGGATTGAGCAGAACCAAAATGCATGGTACTTTAATTTCCAACAAGATTAGCTGCCATATACAAGATAAAGCAGGAGAATATGCTCAGGGATGGCTAACGAACAAAAAAGAATAGCAGGATTAATGGGTCAGAATAACTTAAAGACCTGGTGAGCAGCGAAGAAGGCTGTATTAGACCACAGACATAGCAGTGGAATAGGCAGATAGTCTTTCACTGAGAAATATGAAGTGTCACGTTTTTGTTGGAAGATGCAAAAAACAAAACTGGATGGCTTAATTCTAAATGGGTATCTTGGAACCTTGTGTACAATTCACTGAAAATGGCAGGCTGCATTGAGCAATGTGAACAGAGGCACTGAGAACAGGAGAAGGAAGTGATGATCAACTTTTATAAGAATATTGGTGTACCCTTTAGGAAAGAGGCTTTCAAATAGATCTACAAAAACAATTCTGGTGATGAAGGGCTTCAGTTCTGTGGACAGATTGAAGAAACAGGGGTTATTCTCCTTGGAACGGAGGAGATTGCAGATAAATTTATTTAAAAACAAGAAGGCTATATATAGACAGTAGAGAAAGGTTTTAGTACATGTGACAATAAACGATCTGGAGGAACCTTCTGTCAGAGGTGTCAAAAATTGTAGGGCATAGAATGAAGATAAATGAGAAAGAATGATGTGAGAATTCAAAAGGAAATCTGATAAGCACCTTCCACTGCTGAACACTCACCACAATGATCAGAATATCTAAACAGTTCCAGATGCTTTTGAAGTAATGCAGCTTGTGAATATGTATCTCCAGGACCTCCTCAATCACATAGTAGAATATGAAAACACAATAAGCAATTTCACAGACTGCTAGGAAATAGTCAAATGATGAGACATAGCGAACAAGTTTCACTGTCTGAAACTGCCAAGAGGATAGAGCGCCTCCAGTAGCAGGGAACTCGACAACCAGCCTGTAAAATCCAGACAAAACATCTTCTGTAAGCACCAACAAGAAACAATCAAGGACAAAAGAGAAAATACAACAAAATACAAGTAAAATATAAATTGGAAACAGAAGAGACAGCTGATGCTGGATCAGAGGCAATAAACAATTTGCTGGAGGACATTAGCAGTTGAGCAGCGTCAGTAGGGAGAGAGGGAAATATCAATATTTATGGTTGAAACTCTTAATTAAGACAGGTTCTTGAAGGGTTTCAACAACTCCCTCCTCCCAAATCTCCCCCACCCCCGATGTTGTTTGACTCACTGATTTCCTCCGGCAGATTTTTTATTGCCTATAAAGTAAGATAAATGTAGTAAAACTCCTGTTATCCAGAATTCATGCAACCAGCAGCCTCAAGCAACTGGCAAAAATAACTGGAAAATAAATAGGTATGAAATATGCAAGTTCAAAATTGGTACATCTCACTGTTAGTTCACCAAACCACAATTTCAAACAACCAGAAAATTCACTTATCCAGCATCTACCAAACCTAATGGGTCCTGGATACCAGGGGTTTTACTTTAATAATCACAGTCAGAAAAAGCACCCAACTTCAATTTGGCCTTCATTTTGATTACATTACTGTGATGGGAAGGGTGGGTTGTTTGGGAAGGATAGCCAGAGATCAACCTGTAACATGGGATGAGTAACCTCATTTCTTTGTGTCCAATTTTTTTGATGGAAGTAGATAAGGGGAAGATCGACTAATTCGGTGAAGTTTGGAGGTCAAGAAAGAGCTGGGTATCAGAATTACACATATCCTTTAATTTATAAGAGTCCAAAGACATTGTCTGTTGCTTAGCTGAGGGAAGGGCTTACTTTATTTCTGGCCCCACTACCTTTATTATTTAAATAATGTCACTAACAATGTGAGGTTTAGAAATAAAAACCAGAGAATTTAGGAAATACTCAACATGTCAGTTAGCACCTGTAGAGGAAAAGGATTGATGTTTCAAGATGTACAGTACAGTAACAATTTTCCCCAACTCGCCCAGGCAACCAAGATTTCTTACTGTGAGACCCATTTATCAGTGTTTGGCCCATATCCTTCTAACCCTTTCCTATCTATGTACCTTTAAACATTGACACCTTCCCCACCTCCGCCATTTCTTCTGGCAGCTCATTCCATATAATCCACTACTGTCAATGGGTAAAAACTTTCCCCTTAGGACCCCTTTAAATCTTTTACATCACCATAACCCTCTGACCTCTAGTTTCAGACTGTCCTACCCTGGGAAAAAGACTGTGACCCTTCACCTTATTGAAGCTCCTCTAGATTTTATATCATTCTGCAAGGTAAATCTTCAGTTTTTAATGCTTCAAGGAAGGCAGCACTAGCCTATCCAGCTCCTCCTTATAACTCAAGCTGTTCAGTCCCTGCACCAACCTTGGGAATCTTTTCTACACTCTTCCAGTTCATCGATGTCTTTCTTATACCTTAGCAACCAGAACTGCTCACAATGCTCCAAGTGCAATCTCACCAATATCTTGTACTTCCCTGCTCCTGTACTCATTGCTCTGTGTGATGAAGGGAAGTGTGTCAAACATTTTCTTCATTGCCCTGTCTACAGTTCTGATGAAAGTTCATTAACCTGAAATCTTAACTGTGCTGAATATTTCTAACATCTTGTTTTTATTTTAGATTTTCAGCACCTGAGGTTTTGGCTTTTCAAAGGTACATTTTATTTTTCTTCACAGTGTGGCCATTATTTTTTAATTAATTCACAGAAATAGTGTGTTTTACGTGAAATCCTTAGCTTTATAAATGTTTTCTGTTTTTTTATTCCAGGTGTTCACATACGTCCCTGACTATCAGAGTCATCTCGGAAATACAAAACAATTTCACCACAACCTAAGTGACCAGAAGTCCATCGAAGCACAGTGGTGATGTTAGTAGTACGTTGGGAGCAATGCACCTAACACAAGCATTAATTGGCAAGTACAGCTGCAATCAGTGCAATTCGGTCATTCTACCTTTGGAACTCACAAGACAAATGAATCTAACTTTGTCAAAATCTTTCAATGCTGCATTAATATTTCAGGTGCATCTCAACTACTCCTAAATATGCTCACTCCAAACCTTGAAGTCATGTTTATTGACAATAAATCTCCTACAATAAAACTGCCTTGTAAACTGTCATTTGCAATTTCTTACCCTTTCAAAAATTAACTAGGTTTTAGAAAATTATACCCATATATAAATATGTATGTCTGTGAATAACTTTCACAAAAAAAGGCAAGAAGAGGCTTTGGCAGGCAGAGTAAAAATAAATCCAAAGGGTTTCTAAAGGCACATTAAAAGTAAAAGATTAGTGAGGGATAAAATTGGATCCCTTGTAGATAGTGAGGGTAGGCTGAGTGAGAAGTCAGAGGAAATGGGGGAAATTTTGAATGATTTCTTTGCCTCAGTATTCACTAGGGAAAAAAATATTGAACCAGTTGAAGTAAAGAAAAATAGTGGGGAGGTCATGAAGTATATAAGGAGGTAGTGATGGCTGTGTTGAAAAAGATAAAGGTGGATAAATCTCCAGGACCGGACAAAATATTCCCAAGGACACTCAGGGAGGCTTGTGGACAGATAGTGGAGCCATTAACAGAGATATTTAGGATGTCACTGGCCACGGGGGTAGTGCCAAAGAATTGGAGGGTGGCGCATATAGTTCTGCTGTTTAAGAAAGGGTCCAAATGTAAACCTGGGAATTATAGGCCCGTGAGTCTGATGTCTGTGGTGGGTAAGTTGATGGAAAGTGTTCTGAGGGATGGTATTTAGAAATATTTGGAGGTACAGGGATTGATAGGGAGTAATCAGCATGGTTTTGTCAGGGGTAGATCATGCTTGACAAACCTGATCGAGTTTTTCGAGGAGGTTACAAAAAAGGTTGATGAAGGGAAAGCTGTGGATGTTGTCTATTTAGACTTTCGTAAAGCTTTTGACAAAGTTCCCCACAGGAGGTTAGGAAAAAAGGTGGAGGCATTAGGTACAAATAAGGAGGTAGTGAAATGGATTCAGCAATGGTTGGATGGGAGGTGTCAGAGAGTAGTGGTAGAAAATTGTTTGTCCAATTGGAGGCTGGTGACTAGTGGAGTTCCTCAGGGATCGGTCCTGGGTCCACTTTTGTTTGTTATATATATTAACAATCTGGAAGTAGGGGTGGAGAACTGGATAAGCAAGTTTGCGGATGATACAAAAAGTGGTGGTGTTGTGAACAGTGAGGAAGATTACTGTAGATTAAAAGGTGATTTAGGAAGGCTGGAGGTGTGGGCTGAGAAATGGCAGATGGAATTTAATAAAGATAAGTGTGAGGTGTTACATTTTGGAAAGGCAAATCTAAATAGGTCATATGCATTAAATGGTAGGCTATTGAGATGTGTAGAGCAACAAAGGGATTTAGGAGTGATGGTAAATAGTACCCTCAAGGCTGATACTCAGGTAGATGGTGTGGTGAAGAAGGCATTTGGAATGTTGGCCTTCATAAATCGGAGTATTGAATTCAAGAGTAGGGAGGTTATGATGAAATTGTACAAGGCATTGGTGAGGCCAAATTTGGAGTACTGTGTACAGTTTTGGTCACCAAATTATAGGAAAGATATAAACAAAATAGAGAGAGGGCAGAGAAGGTTCACGAGAATGTTGACAGGATTTCAAGGTTTGAGTTGCAGGGAAAGGTTGTGCAGACTAGGGCTTTTTTCTCTGGAGCGTAGAAGATTGAGGGGGGACTTGATAGAGGTGTTTAAGATTTTAAAAGGGACAGACAGAGTAAATGTGGATAGGCTTTTTCATTTAAGAGTGGGGGGGATTCAAACTAGAGGGGATGGTTTAAGATTGAAGGGGGAAAATTATAAGGGGAACATGAGGGGAAATTTCTTTATGCAAAGGGTGGTAGGGATGTGGAATGAGCTTCCGGCAGACGTGGTTGAGGCGGGATCATTGGTTACATTTAAGGATAGACTGGATAGTTACATGGAGAGGAGAGGACTGGAGGGGTATGGACCGGGTGCTGGTCAGTGGGACTAGGAGGGTGGGGATTTGTTACGGCATGGACTAGTAGGGCCGAACTGGCCTGTTCTGTGCTGTAAGTGGTTATATGGTAAAACCTAGTTAACTACGATGGTCTTGTTTTAAATATTCAAGCTTTTGATTTGGCCCTCTCCTCTATATAAGAAACTTATGGATCATGCTTAGTCCTCTTCACTCAAGATTCATCACAACTAGAACTTTGAAAACTCGAGTACTGGACATATCAGAGTCTTGTTATGAAGGTAGAACTGTTGATTAATGAGGTAATTTGTCACTCTGATAAGAATTCTGTCTTTTTTATTTGACCAAACAGCTTCTTTTTTTGGTAGTGGGTTAAGATTTTCCTTTTTTTAAAAATATAATAAAGTATCAATACAATATAATCTGTTTGATTGAGAATGTGGGGTACCTTGGGTGAAATGATATGATTTAAGTGTAATTTATTTTTTTAACTTTGTACTTTGGAAGTGAAATTTGGAAATGTTAACAAAAATAGTGAAAAAGAAAACTCAAATACTGTATATTACATTTCCTTAATAGTGAACTATTGTATATCTTTCTCTTGGTTACAAAAGGAAAATTAAATTAACAGGACTGCAGAATGAAATAATGAATGAATCCTCACTCTAACTGAATTACCTAGTTTGTTACTGATCTCCAATGTATAGAATTAACTGGTTTGATGTACATTTTCCGATCTTTCAGCTACTATATACTTCCTCCAAAGAAAACAATAAAATACAACTTCTGTCATTTAATAATATATAATTTTCTGCCAAGTTTCTAACTTAGCTGACAAGTAAAAAGAAATTTATAGTTCCTGATCATACCTGATTACACAAAATAAGTTAATGTTTGCATTGTAGACAGAGAAATCAATAAACACAACCCTGGTGCCTCGATCAAGCCAGAGATTCTCCTTCAGCACCTTTAACTTTGTGGTCGTTTCATCTCTGTTCCTTGCCAGGTCCAAGTAATATCCTGCTCCACTGTAAATGGCAATTAACCCCCAGTAGCCAATCTCTTTCAGATCTTCCTCACTTGTATATGTCCACCTATTTTTAAAGAGAAAATCAACACAATTATGCTCCAACCATAGCATTCACACGTCCAAAGTTTTTATGCGGATGTATCCCCTCATTGTGATAAATGCAACAATGGAGAGGCTTCATTCATTCATAAGTTTTGGACATGTCAGAGTCTTGAGAAATATTGGAACAAAGTCTTTTAAACTTTCTCTGCACTTTTTAAAGTTAATTTTAAATCTAATCCCTTAACTGCATCTGATCTACATGTATTAGTTTTTATTTCTCTTTTGGCTAGGCGGGCAGAGTTGTTCAGATGGAGGGACGATACCCCGCCTCATCATGCTCAATGGTTATGTGACATCCTGTCATGCTTAAACTTAGAGAAGATTAGATGCTCAATTTCCAATTTGAATTCAAATTTTCAAACACTGTGGGGACGCTTTTTGAATTACTTTTATAATCTTTGATTTGATATGAAGGTAGAGTATTGACTAATGAGGTAATTTGTCACTCTGATAAGAATTTGGCCAAACAGCTTCTTTCTTGGTAGTGGGTTTAGATCTTTTTTTAAAGAATAAAATATTAATACAATGTAATTTGTTTGTTCGAAAATGTGGGGTACATTGGATGACATTATATGATTTAGGTGTAACGTATCTAATGGTAATAAAAATATTGAAAAAAGAATTATGCTCCCAAATTATTCCTGCAGAGCTGCAAAGAATTCATTCAATCAGTGTCCTGACAAGGCTCAAATGGTGTATCCATTAATTTGAAACTACCCTCACCCAAAAGTCACTAAGTATATTGTAGTATCCAATGTCTCTGGCAACTGAGCAGTGATCCTGGTTGATAATTTTCAGCCCTCTTGCAAGCCATGGTTATTAAAGGAGTCAAGATTTGACAAAGATTCAGTAAATTACCTTAAAAGACTGAGCCAAGATAAAAGATTGTTTATTTACCAGTGTAGCTCAAGAGAAGATGAAAAAAAAGACAACCTAGTGCACCCAGAAAGAGAGTCATGATGCAAAACCGTAATCTTGGTTCTCGTGAAAGACTCATGAGCAACAGTTAGAATTTTCCTAGGTTTCCTTCTCCAGGTCAGAGGAAGTAAAATTTTGTCAATCACCCAATACTTTATGACTAATACATTCAAAACAAAGAACTAAATATAGTCTTAGAAAATTCAGATAACCAATGTGTAAAGAAAAAATGATTATAGTAAAATCACCTTTAGCACACGAGGCAAATGAAATTGAACACACACAAAAAAAAAATCAGGATCCACTCAACTCTTATCTAATGTAAACACATTCATTTAATTAAATACAGACCTCTCAAATACTTTACAATTATTTACTCAAGGAATGACTGTGCAGATTTTAAGAAACCATAGTAGGAATCAAAATTGAAACGATACCTACGCTGTTTTATTCATGAGGCCAAATGATGCGGTATCTTCATTTGCAATTGAATATACATCATAGCATTCCTTTATTTCATCTTTTAGATCTTCATGTACTTTGCAGGATTCATTTTTTACTTTCAGCTGCCTGATGCGAGGCACTCCCAAAAGCAGATTTTCATAATAAATAAAACTTCTGTTCATCCCCAGGGTTTTATTGTTGTACCACAGATCCCAATAAAGGCCATCTAACAAAGGGCCTTCTGTGAACTGAAGAGAAAAGAATTTTAACATAGATATAACCTGATATCCACAAAATCCACCAACAATTAAACAACCATTTGCAAAAGTAGAAAAATAAGATTAACAATCCTATAATTTATCCACCTTGGATAAATTTCTACTCCAGTTTCAAACAATTGCATTCTATCAGATTAGTTCACAGGTCTCCTTCACTCCTTGCTTAATGAAACTACAAGTGCAGAAACACGTGACATCTTCCAACATAGCCTGCTAGCTAAATACATACAAATTCAGGAGCCTATTCCTTCCAATAGGTAATAGACACAATTTAACAATTATATAATTTTTAAATCTCAGCTTTGTGTGGGGTGTCATTAAAAGGTTTCGTTGGTCAGATTTTCTAATCACAATTCTCCACATTGTTCAAATTCATCCCAGAAACCTTTAATGCAATAAATATTCGATTGTCATGTAATAAAGACAGTGCAATATTACACAGAATTTACTTACATCTGCTAAAAAGCAAACAGATTTGCTATCAGCATAAATTGCCTGAAGCGTCACCATAACTCAAAGAGAAGCAAAAGAGAGTCTCCTCAGAGTTGCCATGTTTCCGTGAATTTGCCTCCAGCGCTTCTGCAGCTCCCGCAGCCACACAGAATCCAGTCCAAACTATCAGCAACCTCAGCTCCAGATCCAAACCTCCAACATGATCAGGAACCCTTCAGCATCACTGGTACCCTCTCGCATCCCAGTTCTAATACCTGATACCCTTTCAGCTAGTCCTTGAGCCAATCTCCAGCAGTCCGCAGCCTGATGGGAATCCCTTGATCACATTCACCACCAGCCCACAATCTGCGTGGATTCTTCACCTTGAGTCACCACCAGCCTCCCACCTGTGTTTCTTCAATTGCAGAACCTCTCACTGATCTGCTGCTGTGGCTACCACCCAGTGGGTCTTCATCTCTGCTTCTCCTTCTCAAATAGGGGTGGGGATATTCTCCATGTTTTCTGAAGCCCTGCACCAGTCCTCTGCAAGCCCTCGTGGCTGCAGCCAAACACAGATGCCGAAATGTATCATCTTAGTCTCTATTTCAAATCCCCCATTTACTTAAACTTAACCTCAAAGAAATTGCTTTATATACAATTCAAACTGACAAAGTTTTGCTAAAGTCTAGATTTGTGTTTATCCAGGTGCATTTTGTCCCTCTTCAAACATGCAAGCCAGATACAACCACATTTGGCCCACACAGATTTTTTTCTTCAGTTTGCAAAATTCATTAGCTAACAAAAACTTTAGGAATGATCAAGTAAATTGCAAACAAAAGCACATGGATGATGTCCTTGGTTGAAAATATCAAGTACCTATTGTTGTGTAATAAACCAGCAGTAATGGGAATTTAACAAGAATTTTCAGAAAGTAGTTTTTAAATTATTAAATATTAACAGCATTCTGCAACACTTCTTAACTCTAAACTTAAGCCAACAATGCAAATGTATGTGTTTGTGTGTTAAAATCCAAACCATTACAGTTTAAGCTTGACTCTGAAGAAATGATTTAAAAGTTCAATCTCAAAAAGCTTTTGTGTTGAAACTCAGTCTTTACTGCTGTTGAAGAACAATTATGAAGTAAATGTGAGGCATCAGATTTCTTTAAAACACAAATTTCTTGTAGAGTTGTTTTCAGAGAATTGTTTCTTCATACGAATAATTTTCCACAGATTCCCCTCTTTTGCATGGAGAATCTGTGTTCCCCTCGATGAATCTGTCCACTTTTCAAAGAGAGGGAGAAGTGGTTATTTTCTTTCATGATGATTGGACAAACCCAGGCAAGGGCTGAATGAAATAACCATCTAAAAATAGTTATGTTTCAAATGCAAGATTACTTCTTGCTTTCTTAATCAAAAGTGACTATTTCCATGGACATAATGAGGATGCCCTCTTTATCTTAAAGAGACAGTTAGAAGTGGTTTTCCTCCTTCAAAAGCCACTTATTCTGTGTTTTCCATTGACCAAGAGTATCATATAACAGAACCTTTTCTGGCTACTATTTCCCCACAGGATGGTCAACTTCTGGTTTCAAAATGCCTCTGGTTCAGTAATAGGTTTCTCTGAAATGTCTCATTGCATGACATCATTTGTCTTAGAAGTTCACAATGCTTTCTCAAAAGTATGAATCATGACCCAATTGACTCAGACCTGTCTACTGGTCATTGAATCAAAAGTCTTGCTTGTTTGAATAGATGCATCTGAATTTCCATTCTAACAACATAGGTAAACAAGCAAAGAATCTTTTATTTAAACAGATGCCTCCTTGAGCAACCCCATTGACTTAGATATTCCAATAAACAAAAACTTCCATTTTGAGTGAAGTGGCTACCAGACTTTGTGACTCTGAAAATAACTTCTTTCTCTGAGTGTAATCGTGTGTCTGTAATATGTAAATGTGTATGTTCCTCCAACCCATTTATCCCCTTACTAAGAAATATGATATAGAATTTTATATACCTAAAGATTAATATGAGCACAAATCTGTCACATCTGTTTTCTGACCCATCTCCCTGACTTTGAACAGTTGCTACCTTCTCAATACATTTATGGAAAACCTAGAGAATACTACTGAGCCATTATGGATCACCCAATGTGAGAACAGAGTGATATGTAGACAGACTGAGATGAGGAGCAGCACAAGATGCACTAACATTAGCATATAAATAATCAAAGAAATCAGGCAATACAGAACACAGGAAGCCCATCACATGTGCCAGACAAGAGTCACTAAATCCACTGCCGGAAGGTCACAACTCTTCATATTCAAGTCCAAGTACTATTTAATGGTCATGCAGGTTTATACCTCCCCCGCTCTAGCAGAGAGCCTGATTCCTATGACCTTCTGAATGACAATGCTATTTCTACCAATGTATGTGGCCTGGTTTTGTTCCCTCTGCCAAGGACAATAGGTTTTGGCTAGTCATTCTATCATAATTTTAGGATCTCAGTCTTTCCCTGCAATCATGTTCCCAACCTTTCCTGATAGAAACAATTTTCTTGTCTAACTACATCTTCTCTACACTTTTGAGTACAATTAATTTTTTTTCTTAACATGTCATCCAGAAGTGTACACAGTGTACAAGCTATGGCATCTCTAGTTGTGGCATCCATAAGAATGCAAGAAACAGAAATGGGAGAAAAGTCAGCCTGTCTTTCAAACTATTCAAATTAGGACCATGGATGAAATGTTATCAAGTTAATAAAGAAAAGCATCCTATTCCTTTTTAACCATTTTATCAGCTGCTCTGCTATCTTTAGGAGTTATACATAATAAGGTCACCAGGTTCCTCCACAGCAAACAATATCTTCCCATTTATTGGTAATTCCGCTCTCGTTCCATTTTCCCAAATGCATCATCATTTGTGCAAATTAAATTCCACTTGCTACATCCTGGTCATTTGACCAGACTTACTGCAGTCTAAAACTTTCCTCCTCAGTGTTAAGCACACTGCCAATGAGCGTTAAATTTCTTTATCCATTCCCCTACACTTTAGTCCAATGATTTACATGCATTAATCCTTCATAGGATTGAGCTTTCTGACAATTTTTAAGGCATCTAAACTGCAACCATACCTTCCAAAAATCATCCATGTTGGCAATACTCCTGAAGTTAGCTTTCTCATTTTCAGAAAAAGGAGTGTCCAGAAAAAGACTGGACATCACTTTGGTGTAGTAGTACATGTTGGAGCTGACCATTCCATAGGTTGCTGCAAGAGAGATAAAGCATGAAAGGAAGCCAAATTTTACTGTTTATTCTTTAACTTTCATTCTCTCAAACCTATAAAACCATGAAAATAAAAAAAAGTGTAGATGTTTGAAATGAATATAGAACATGTTGGAAACACTGAATGAGCTGAACAGTATTTGTGGAAGGAGAGCAGTACTGGAACAGGCCCTTCAGTTCATCATGTTTGTGGCAAATGCAATGCCAAATTAAACTACATCATCTCTGTTTGCACATGATCCCAATCCCGATATTCCTTGCATATTCATGTGTCCATCTAACAGACTTTGAAATGTTATTACCATATCTGCTCTACCACAATCCCTGCAGCCTCATCCAGGTATCTACCACTCTCAGTGTAAAATAAAACTTGCTTATCGCACTTCCTTAAAACATTCCCCACCTTTAAATGCATGTACTCTAATATTTGATATTTTTGTCTTGGTTAAAAGATTCTGACTGTCTACCTTCCTGTGACTCTCATAATTTTATGTTCTATCATTCTCCAGAGAGAACAACCCAAGTTTGTCCAGCCTCTCATTATAGCTCATGCCTTCTAATCCAGGCAACATCCTGGTCAGTATCTTCTGTACCCTTTCCAAAGCCTCCACATCCTTCCTGTCATGGGGAAATCAGAATTGCACACAATGCTCCATCTGTGGCCTAACCAAAGTTTTATATAGATACAACGAGACTTCTTTACTTTTACACTCAATATCCCAAAACACAAGAGTTGCAAGATTGAACCCCTTTGTTCTGAAGGACTTTCAACCTCAAATGTTAAATCAGTTGCACTTTCCACAAATTCCCATGACATGCTGCATGTTTCCAGCAACTTTTGTTTTTGTTTTGGTTCCTTAGGCACAATTGCACACAGAAATAATGATACAGGTTTGTAAAGGTTGTTGAGACCCAATCAAAGACTGGGAGGAGGGATAAACTGATGAGCTCCTCAAGCCTGCTGCAACAAAAAATATTATTTTGACTGATATGACACTCATCCAATTTCCCCACACTATCCAGGCACATATTGGCGCAGCTGGTCAAACTGCTGCCTCACAGCTCCAGCAACCCATGCTTGATCTGGACTTTGAGCCATGCGGTGTTTGCACATTCTCCCTGTGGCCGTGTGGGTTTCCCCCGGATACTCCAGTTTCCTCCCACACCCCAAAGCTGTGTGCAAATTGGTAGGATAGTTGGCCTCTGTAAACTGTGTAGGCGAGTAGAAGAATCTGTGGGAAGTTGATGGGAACACAGAGGAATAAAATAGGATTGGCGCAAGTTAGTGCACGATAGCTGATATGGATTGGGGCCCATAGTGTTAGTGGAGCTAAGTGCTGTATGACTTCAATCCACCAAATTAATAAAACGACAACATATTTTTGTTATACATATCAAAATTAGAGAGTTCCATCAATAAAGTAAAAAAAAAGAAAATAAATGGGAAGGTATTGACTACTGCGGAGGAACCAGAGACCTTGTAACATACACCCATACTTTTAAAGGTAGCAAGGCAGCCAAGAAGATGCATGTAGGAGCTTTCCTTAATTAGTCAGGGCATACAGTACAAGTTCAGGGAAATTATGCTACAACTATGCACAACATTTCACCCATGGTCCCTACTGAGTGATGATTAGATACTAGGAATGGACTAGCTTTCTCCTGCTTCTATTTCTTGCATTCTTATAGTTTAAACATGAGTTAAGCAACAGCTCAAGTACTGTGTGCAGTTCTGGATGACATATTGAGAAAATTTTTAATTTTACTCAGAGTAAGGGAGATTTAGTTACAAAGCTGGAAAATTGGAGCTATCAGGAGATGTTGTGCAAGGATGGGTTGATTTATTTGTCTACTTGGTGCAGAGTTTGAGACGTACATAATAATTCAGTTTGTTATATTCTCAGCTGGATCAGTCTCAACAATTTTGTGTGATACAGTCTTATAGAATTATACAGAGCAGTCACCAGACTCTACAGCATCCACACATCTGAAATCTGTCTCCTACCTCTCCCCACACCCCTCCAGTCACCTCCATACTTTGTATTTATGCAGCATCTTTTAGTGTCATCCCATAATAACTGTCTGTATAGCTCAGGTCCAAATGGCAAAGGTATGTACATGAAAATGATATTTTTGCGGAGGAGCTAGTGGAGTTGTTCAAGTGAACCGGTATGGACTTGAAGGGCCGACATGGTCTGTTTCCGTGCTGTAAACGGTTATATGATATGATATGATAATGCACAAAAGCATTCTCAAGCAAAATTTGACATCGACTCTTTTGACAGATAACCAATGTGCAAACATTTTAGAGCATCTTTAACGAAGGGAGGCAAAAGCATTCTGGAGATTGGAACATTGACAGCTGAAGGCTCGAACATCAATGATTAAGGCCCGAGATGGCTATAAACCGAGTTAATACTAAAATGTAGTTAGGGAGGGTTAGGGTCACAGCAATTTGAAAACAAGAAGGAATTGTAAATCCAAGTGTCGGCAAGCACTGACGTAGTACAAGTTACCAATCCTTCCAACCACTGGGAACAAGAAATTTCCATATTCAGGTTAGCTCTTTATGCTGGCAGGAATAGGGGCTAGGCATGTTTAGATGTCTGTCCCACTGCAGTGTTTGCAATTACTGTGCTGTTAGGATATCCACATAGGATCAGTGATGAGCCATGGATCAGCACAAGACCAATGAAAATTCATTTCCCACCTTTGGCCTATGCTGCTTGATGCAAAATGCTGGTCCTGATTTGAAAACAAGTTGATGCATGCAGCAACTAGTAATAAAAAAAAGAACCACTTTATAACCAAGTTACCTGCATCCAATTAACTTTATGACTGCTCTGTAGAAAACATTTTATTCCTTTTTTGAATCTTTTTTTCATAAAACTTCTTTAAGTACCAGCCATCTTGTACAATTTATTATTTTCATGGGACTTGAACAGTCAGCAACTTGTACAACCATAAGGCGATTGAGCAAAGCAGACATAATTTGCGAAATATTGGGTTTTTAATTTCACTGATGGCCAGAAGCAGTGGCTGATTTTATAGGAAATAGGGTGGTGTGAAATTGCTATGAAAAGACTTCAACTGATAGCTGGGCCTAGCAGGAAATGGGTGTGGGGGATCTCTTTTGAGCATTGAAAAAATAAATGCATCTTTTTGTGCTCTCTTATGTTTGTTTATCTCTGTTTACTGTACAAATGTCCAAAAATTACATCACCAAACACTCAAAGCTTCATTGCTCACGCTGTTTGCCAAGTATGCATATAAAATGACCTCAAGCCTGAAGGAACAGAAAATTCAGCATAAAACCAAAATCGAGAAAAAAATAGCTAAATAAAGTAATTTTCAATAAACAATCTACTTTTCCCCCCAATCAATAAATAGTTCAAGACTGCCAAAAAAAAGTTATAACCATAAAAGAATGTCACCCAATGCCATTCCTGGCTTGTAAAAACATTTTAGAAATCAATCCCTGTTCTCTCGCTCTTTTTTGGAACGAGCAATATTCTTTAATTCTCACAGGGTTCTCATAACTGTTGTTGATAAAGGTTGGCCACTGCAAAATGCGAAAGCCAAATATGAATGGAAACTCTTAATTCTGAAAATTTTAAAATATTCAGTTGAAAACTTGAAAAATGCTGAGGCTTTAAGGAAGAAAAAAAAATGAATGAACATACCAAAAGACAATTCAATTGGTACATTAGCTTATAATCATAAATGCACATTAATATTTCTACTACATTTCAAACTTTATCTAATAATTCTCTGCTCACTGAGAAAGTAAGAGGCAGATGGAATTCACACAGATTCTATTGATTTAGATACCAGAATTATACATTTAACAGCAAAATTCACTGGGAAATTTGAGAATGAAATCTGTGTGGGATCAAAACTGAAGTAAACCAAGTGGTTTAAGCGAAACACTTCAGAAATACTGAGATAGAGTATGTAAATAAAGTAATTGGGAAATGACAATGAGAATTTAAAAAGTTATGATCTGGAATAAAGTGCCTGAAATTGTGAAAGCAGATAGGGACTGGATCTCCTTTATATTATTTTTCCCTTTATTGTAAAAATTATCAGGGATATTTGGAGATATCAAGTTTTTCAAAGCTAGCACAGGATTGATGAGATCTTCCTATGCTTTTAATTCCACAATTATACATAGTTGCTCCCAATTCCATGTATTGTCAAATATCCAACAACTTGCCTTTGACAGTTGCTTAGCAACCCAAAATTAATAATTTACACAGATATTTTACAGTTACATCATTTCTAGATTTATCTTTGCTAACTTTAGCAAAACTTGTCTTTTTTTTTAGAAGCTCACTCAATTGTGTTCCAACCATCACAATTAGAATCAGAATCAGGATTTAATGTCATGAACAATTCATGAAATTCAGGGTTTGGCGGCAGCATCATAGAGCAAACTTGCATATTATAACAATCTTAAGACATTACTATAAAAATAAAATATCAATAATAGTGCGCGAAAAGTAAGACAGAGAATTTAGTTCATTGATTATTCAGGAATCTTTTATTTAAAATTTTTTTATTTTTCACACTATAGATCACATTATTCAAGACATACACATTTCTCCTTTCAAATATATACAGTGTCATTTTCTCCCCCCCTCCCTCCTCCCCTCCCCCCCCCCCACCTCCCCCTCCATCCATTCAAAACTCTGAGTCCAAGATACATCAAACCCATCAAACAATGTTGTCACTCAACATTAACGAACAAAAACTTCCACTGAGTCAATTCTTTCCATTCTCTTTTCCTTTTGTCATTTTAGGTGATAGATGTCCCGGTAGGTTTTCTCTATTATATTCCATGTCTCTTCTGTCTTTGGCTTGGCTTCGCGGACGAAGATTTATGGAGGGGGTAAAAAGTCCACGTCAGCTGCAGGCTCGTTTGTGGCTGACAAGTCCGATGCGGGACAGGCAGACACGGTTGCAGCGGCTGCAGGGGAAAATTGGTTGGTTGGGGTTGGGTGTTGGGTTTTTCCTCCTTTGCCTTTTGTCAGTGAGGTGGGCTCTGCGGTCTTCTTCAAAGGAGGTTGCTGCCCGCCAAACTGTGAGGCGCCAAGATGCACGGTTTGAGGCGTTATCAGCCCACTGGCGGTGGTCAATGTGGCAGGCACCAAGAGATTTCTTTAGGCAGTCCTTGTACCTTTTCTTTGGTGCACCTCTGTCACGGTGGCCAGTGGAGAGCTCGCCATATAACACGATCTTGGGAAGGCGATGGTCCTCCATTCTGGAGACGTGACCCATCCAGCGCAGCTGGATCTTCAGCAGCGTGGACTCGATGCTGTCGACCTCTGCCGGCTCCCATATTTGTTCAAATAATGTCATATTATTTCTTAAACTACATGTTATTTTTTCTAATGGAATACATTTATTCATTTCTATATACCATTGCTGTATTTTAAAATTATCTTCTAATTTCCAGTTTGACATAATACATTTTTTTGCTACAGCTAGGGCTATCTTAACAAATCTTTTTTGTACACCCTCCAAATCAAGTCCAAATTCTTTATTTTTTATGTTACTTAGGAGGAAGATCTCTGGGTTTTTTGGTATATTGCTTTCTGTAATTTTATTTAATATCTGGTTTAGATCTTCCCAAAATTTTTTCACCTTTTCACAAGTCCAGATTGCATGAATTGTTGTTCCTATTTCTTTTTTACAACAAAAACATCTGTCAGATACTGTTGGATCCCACTTATTTAACTTTTGAGGAGTGATATATAACCTATGTATTCAATTATATTGTATCATACGTAATCTCGTATTTATTGTATTTCTCATAGTTCCTAAACATAACCTCTCCCATGTTTCCTTTTTTATCTTTATGTTTAGATCTTGTTCCCACTTTTGTTTAGTTTTATCATTTATTTCCTCATTCTCCTTTTCTTGTAATTTGATATACATGTTTGTTATAAATTTTTTAATTATCATTGTGTCTGTAATCAGATATTCAAAATTTCTTCCTTCTGGTAACTTCAGACTACTTCCCAATTTATCCTTTAAATAGGATTTCAATTGGTAATATGCCAGCACTGTATCTTGAGTTATATTATATTTATCCTTCATTTGTTCAAAGGATTATAATTTATTCCCCGAAAAACAATTTTCTATTCTTTTAATCCCTTTTTTCTCCCATTCTCTAAAAGACAGGTTATCTACCGTAAAAGGGATTAGCTGATTTTGCATCAGTATTAATTTTGATAATTGGTAGTTTGTTTTATTTCTTTCTACATGAATCTTCTTCCAAATATTAAGCAAATGGTGCAATACTGGAGAATTCCTATGTTTTACCAATTTTTCATCCCATTTATATAATATATGTTCAGGTATCTTCTCCCCTATTTTGTCTAGCTCTAATCTAGTCCAATCTGGCTTTTCTTTTGTTTGGTAAAAATCTGATAGATATCTTAATTGTGCGGCTCTATAATAATTTTTAAAATTTGGCAGTTGTAAGCCTCCTTGTCTATACCATTCTGTTAATTTATCTAGTGCTATCCTTGGTTTCCCCCCTTTCCATAAAAATTTCCTTATTATTTTCTTTAACTCCTTAAAGAATTTTTCTGTCAAGTGTATTGGCAGTGCCTGAAATAGGTATTGTATCCTTGGAAAAATGTTCATTTTAATACAGTTTATCCTTCCTATTAGTGTTAATGGTAAGTCTTTCCAATGCTCTAAATCTTCCTGTATTTTTTTCATTAGTGGATAATAATTAAGTTTATATAGATGGCTGAGGTTTTTATTTATTTGTATACCTAGGTATCGTATTGTTTGCATTTGCCATCTAAACGGTGATTCTTTCTTGAATTTTGAGAAATCCGCATTATTCATTGGCATTGCTTCACTTTTATTTGCATTAATCTTGTATCCCGACACTTCTCCATACTCCTTCAATTTCTTATGTAATTCTTTTATTGATGTTTCTGGTTCCGTTAGGTATACTATAACATCATCTGCAAATAAACTGATTTTGTATTCCTTGCCTTTTATTTTTATCCCTTTTATTTTATTTTCTGTTCTTATCAGTTCTGCAAGTGGTTCTATGGCTAACGCGAACAATAAGGGCGATAGTGGGCATCCCTGTCTTGTTGATCTGCTTAAGTTAAAATGTTTTGATACATATCCATTTACTGTCACTCTTGCCAATGGCCCCTTATATAATGCTTTAATCCAATTAATATATTTCTCTGGTAAACTAAATTTTTGTAGTACCTTGAATAAATAATTCCATTCTACTCTGTCGAAGGCCTTCTCTGCGTCTAAAGCAACCGCTACTGTTGGAGTTTTATTTCCTTCTACTGCATGAATTAAGTTAATAAACTTACAATATTATCTGTTGTTCGTCTTTTTTTTATTAATCCAGTTTGGTCTAGACTTACTATTTTTGGTACATACTCAGCTAATCTGTTTGCTAATAATTTAGCTATTATCTTGTAATCTGTGTTAAGTAGAGATATTGGTCGATATGATGCTGGTGCAAGTGGATCTTTCCCTGCCTTTGGTATTACTGTAATTATTGCTGTTTTGCACGAATCTGGTAAGCTTTGTGTTTTATCAATCTGGTTGATTACTTCCAGGAGGGGAGGAATTAATAAATCTTTAAATGTTTTATAGAATTCTATTGGGAGACCATCCTCTCCTGGTGTTTTATTATTCGGCAGATTTTTTATTGTCTCTTGTATTTCTACTATTTCAAATGGTTCTATTAATTTATTTTGTTCCTCTGTTTGTAATTTCGGTAGTTCAATTTTAGTTAAGAATTCATCTATTTTGCCTTCTTTCCCTTCGTTTTCCGTTTGGTATAATTGTTCGTAGAATTCTCTGAAATTTTCATTAATTTCCGTTGGATTATATGTGATCTGTTTGTCTTTTTTCCTTGATGCCAATACCATTCTTTTAGTTTGTTCTGTCTTAAGCTGCCACGCTAGAATTTTGTGCGTTTTTTCTCCTTGTTCGTAATATTTCTGCTTTGTCTTCATTATATTTTTCTCCACCTTATATGTTTGAAATGTTTCATATTTTATTTTTTTATCTACCAATTCCCTTCTTTTAGTAGTGTCTTCCTTCCTTGCTAATTCTTTCTCTATATCTGCTATTTCCTTTTCCAACTGTTCTGTTTCCTGATTGTAATCCTTCTTCACCTTAGTTACGTAACTTATTATTTGCCCTCTGATGAACGCTTTCATTGCGTCCCATAATATAAACTTACCCTTCACTGATTCCGTATTTATTTCAAAATACATTTTAATTTGTCTTTCTATGAATTCTCTAAAATCCTGTCTTTTAAGTAGCATGGGGTTTAATCTCCATCTATACATTTTTGGAGGGATATCCTCTAACTCTATTGTCAATATCAAGGGTGAATGGTCCGATAATATTCTAGCTTTATATTCTGTTTTCCTAACTCTATCTTGTATACAAGCTGATAACAGGAATAAATCTATTCTTGAATATGTTTTATGTCTATCCGAATAATATGAATATTCCTTTTCCTTTGGGTGTTGTTTCCTCCATATATCCAAAAGTTGCATTTCTTGCATCGATTTAATTATAAATTTGGTTACTTTATTCTTTCTGTTAATTTTTTTCCCGGTTTTATCTATGTTTGAATCCAAATTGAGATTGAAATCCCCTCCTATTAATATATTCCCTTGCGTATCTGCTATCTTCAGAAAAATATCCTGCATAAATTTTTGATCTTCTTCATTAGGCGAATATATATTAAGTAAATTCCAAAACTCCGAATATATCTGACATTTTATCATTACATATCTTCCTGCTGGATCTATTATTTCCTCTTCTATTTTAATTGGTACATTTTTACTGATTAATATAGCCACTCCTCTAGCTTTTGAGTTATATGACGCTGCCATTACATGTCCTATCCAATCTCTCTTTCATTTCTTGTGCTCCACTTCAGTTAAGTGTGTTTCTTGCACAAATGCAATATCAATTTTTTCTTTTTACAGTAAATTTAGCAGTTTCTTCCTTTTGATTTGGTTATGTATTCCATTAATATTTAAAGTCATATAGTTTAATGTAGCCATTTTATACTTTGTTTATCTTTCCCTTCCGTTTCCTCATCATCACCTTTCCTTCTCATCCATTTCTGTTTTCTTTCTTTGAACAGTTTATAAGACAACATTTTTAACACATCAAACATTCCCCTTATTCTCCTACCTAATATTTCTTTAACCCCATTGTCCCCTCCCCTTCCTGAGTTGCCCATTATCCCTTGTCGGGCAACCACATCTCCCCTCTCCATTTGGATTTGCGAATTCACTCGCAAGCGTCAACTGATTTTGCAGTGACCATAATTTCTCCCTACCCAGCCCCCCCTGAAAAGATTTCAATTTTTATATACAACAAAGGTCACTCTCTAAATTCCCTCTTTACTCCTCTCTTCCCCTTTTTTTCCCTCATTAATTCTTCTCTATACACTATATATTTTCTTTTAAATGCACAAACACTTATGTAATATATGTATTATATATGTATATAGTCCTATACACACGTCTTTTTAGTTCGCAGTCTTTTGTACTCTCAACACGTCTTCATCTCTCAGTCTATTTTGTAATTGTTCTGCAAATTTTCGTGCTTCCTCTGGATCCGAGAATAGTCTGTTTTGCTGTCCTGGAATAAATATTTTCAATACCGCTGGATGCTTTAGTATAAATTTATACCCTTTCTTCCATAAAATCGCCTTTGCTGTATTGAACTCCTTTCTCTTCTTCAGGAGTTCAAAACTTATATCTGGATAAATAAAAATTTTTTGCCCTTTGTACTCCAGTGGCTTGTTGTCCTCTCTTACTTTCTCCATTGTTTTCTCCAGTACCTTTTCTCCTGTAGTATATCTTAGGAATTTTACTAAAATGAATCTTGGCTTTTGTTGTGGTTGTGGTTTAAAGGCTAATGCTCTATGTGCCCTTTCTATTTCCATTTCTTGCTGTAGTTCTGGACATCCTAAGATCCTGGGGATCCAATCTTTTATAAATTCTCTCATATTCTTGCCTTCTTCATCTTCCTTAAGGCCCACTATCTTTATATTATTTCTTCTGTTATAATTTTCCATTATATCTATTTTCTGAGCTAACAGCTCTTGTGTCTCTTTAACTTTTTTATTAGATTCTTCTAATTTCTTTTTTAAGTCCTCTACCTCCATTTCTACTGCTGCTTCTCGTTCTTCCACCTTGTCCATTCTTTTTCCTATTTCTGATATGGTCATATCTATTTTATTCACTTTCTCTTCTGTACTGTTTATTCTTCTTCTTAAATCACTAAATTCTTGTGCTTGCCATTCTTTAAATGAATCCATGTATTCTTTAATAAGAGAAAATATATCCATTTTCTTGCCTTTCCCTTCTTCTTCCATTTCACTGTACTCTTCCTCTTCTTCTTCCTCTGGATTGGCCATCTGTTGTTTCTTTGTTTTCTTTTTCTTCTCTTCTTTCTTCTCTTTCTCTTCGTTGTCTTCTATGTTCTCCTCTTGCTGCTGCTGTTCTGTAGCTGTCATTGCCGGCTGTGGAGATCGACTCCCCAGCTGGTCGCCCCTCCCGTCGGTGTGTTTTTTTGCATGCGCATGCGCGGTTGCGCACTTTTACTCGGCTCAGCGAGCCATTTTTGTAGTCCACTTTCTACCGACCTGAGGGAGCGGGCTTCTCTCTCCACCGCGGGCCTCTTCGAACAGGTAAGGCCTTCTCCTTCTTCTTCCGTTGTCTTCTCTTCCTCTCTTCTTACCGTTGGTTTCGACTTTTCTTTTTTCATCGCCATCTTCTTTCCACCTTTATATTCACTTTACTTTAATTTTTATTTTTGTGCCTTTGTGCTTTCCTTTATTTTTTTCAACTTTTCTGGAGAGGGCTGGAGTTCACCGTCCGGCCACTACTCCATCACGTGACTTCCTCTTATTCAGGAATCTGATGGCAGCAGGGAAGAAGCTGTCCATGTGCTGCTGAGTGCTCATTTTTAGGCTCCTGTATCTTTTCCCCGATGGGAGCAGAGTTAAGAGGGCATGCCCTGGGTGGTGGGGGTCTTTGAGGAAAGAGGCTTCTTCTTTTAAAGTCACCCCCTCCCGTAGATGTCCTGATGGAGTGAAGTCTGGTGCCTGTGATGTTGCAGGCCAAGTTAACAACCCTCTGGTGTTTATTTTTGTCTTAAGAGTTGGCGCCTCCATACCAAGCAGTGATGCAACCAGCTAGAATGCTCTCCACTGTACACCTGTAGAGGTTTACAAGAGCCTTTGGTGACATACAGAATCTCCTCAGACACCTCACAAAGTATAACCGCTGGCTAGCTTTCTTTATGATTGCATCAATGTGAAAGCTCCAGGACAAATCTTCGGAAATGTTGACACCCAGAATTTTGAAGATCTTGACCCTCTCCAATACTGAGCTCTCAGTGAGGACTGGGTCATGTTTCCCTGACTTCCTCCTGAAGTTCACAATCATCTCCTTGGTTTTGCTGGCGTTGAGCGTAAGGTTGTTGTCATTACACCATTCAACGAGCTGATCTATCTCCCTCCTGTATGCTTCCTCATTGCCGTTTGTGATTCCCTGACAACTGTGGTGTCATCGGCAAACTTGTAGATGGCATTGGAATTGTACCTGGCCACAAAGTCATGGGTGTATAACGAGTAGAGCAGTGGGCTAAGCATGCATCCTTGGGGTGCACCTGTGTTGATGATCAGTGAGGAGAAGATGTTGTTTCCAATTTGTACTGGCTGACTTCCAAAGAGAAAGTTAATGATCCAGTTGGAGAATGGGGTACAGAGGACTAGAGTTTGTAGCTTCTTGACCAGCACTGAGGGAATAATGGTATTGAAGGCTGAGCTGTAGTCTATGAAGAACAACCAAATGAATGAATTGCTGTTTTCGAGGTGATCCAGAGCTGAGTGGAGAGCCAGTGATATTGCATCTACTGTAGAATGATTGTGACAACATGCGAATTGAAGTGGGTCCAGATTTTTACTTAGGTATGTGTTAATTCTGGCCTTGACCAGCCTCCAATTTTGGAGTGGATTAATTAGAGAAGCAACACTAATATTCTGTCTGGGCACTTTTCAACCAGATGGCATTAACATCTATTTCTCTGCTTTCTGCGCTACAACATTCCGTGTTCTCCCTCTCTTCCCTTTTCTCCACCCCCTTCCCTCTCCACTCCTCCCCACGTTTGCTGTTGTGCCCTCCCTCCCTTATCTACCAATCACATCTTGCCTCTGTCTTCCCCTTCCCACCATTTTATTCAGCTACCTGCCCACATTTTGCTCACACCTTGAAAAAGGGCTCAGGTCTGAAATGTTTCTTATTTGTCTTTATCTTTGCTATACAAAGTGCAATATTTGACCTGCAGAGTTTCTCCAGCATTGTGTTTTTACGTTAGGCTTTCACAAGTTATTCCATTGACAATTTCACAGTGAAAACGACATTTGTGCATTCATGGGCCTAAATGCCACATTAAGTAGAACAAGTTAGAATATGTTCCAACATATAAAGTTTTCTGTTGACAAAATGGTTGGTGAGGTAATGGACTACGGGAAAAAAAACTGCTCAGAATAAAGATGAAATGAAAAGTTGTCAGAATGTTGGCAGGTAGAATTGAATCTCAACAAGTATGAGGTGATGACTTTTGGGAATCAAACAGGAATACCACAGATTAAAGCAAATAGAAAATGTTGATGAACAAACGTGAGTTCCCTAAAAGTGGCAACACAGGCGATAGGGTGTCAAAGAAGACATAAGGCATGTTTCATTTCATGGGTCAGGGCACAGAATACAAGTGTTGGGTTGGAATGTTGTGTTGCAACTTTACAAAGCACCGAGTATTCCATAATGATCTGGTGCGTGAATGCAAAGGAGATGGATCAGGATGTTTTTCCAGGAAAGAGGCTGAATAAGCTGGGTTTATTTTCCCGGGAGCAAAGGAGTGACCTGATAGAGGTCCAAAAAATTATAAGAGGCATAAGTACTGCAGTCAGAATCTTTTTCACATAGTAGGATTATTAAAAATCAGAGCATAGTTCAAGCTTGAGAGTGTAAAAGGGAATTTGAAGGGAATGTTTTTTTGAAATAGAGAGTGATTGACATCTGGAATTTGCTGCCAGAGGAGGTAGTAGAGTCACATATAATCACTACATGTAAGAGGCATAGACAAATGCTTAAACAGGCAAGGCATAGAAAGATACAGAACTAATCAGGCACATGGGATGAGAGCAGAAGGGTAAAATGGTTGGCACTGGTGTGGTGAGGCGAAGGGCCCATTTTTATGTTGTATGATTATGCTCCTAATGGTGCAACTGAACAATTTCCTATTGAAACCTGAACAAACCAATATAATCTATATGTAAAAAGTATACAAAGTATATAAAACAACAACCACATGAAAATAAATGTTACTACATCAAACAAAAGCTGGGTGATATTAATAGCATCATATGATAATAGTTAAATATGAATGATTACACTTACAGATACACAGAACAACCATAAAAACTGCATAGGTCACCAACTCTCGCAGCATGTTCTTCAGGTATCTTTCTCTGTTGACTGTCTGATCCCCAGTCAGCCTGGTTCCCCATAGAGCTTAAGGAAAATAAATACAGAAATGACTTGGACCTTTGACTATTGATGCACCATTCTTGGCATTATTTAATAATTAATGTAAGTAGAAAATAAACATGAACAGGTAAAATTCAAAACATTTATAGACCATGTAAAACTTACAAATTACATTTAAAATAGTTCTATAGTTTTCCTACTCTTTTGTTTGATGTGAAAATTGTACAGCAATGCAAGCCATTCAATATATACAAGGCACAGCCTGTCAAAATCATTCTCACTTTGAAATTATGCAAAATACATACAGCCAAGGAGTTGAGTTGAGTTGGAGGATGTTTAAAACTAATCCTCTTTGTCATTAGGCCCTTTCAAATCGCCGTGTAAAATGGGGTTAACTGGGCAATTTGCTCAGATGACAATCCAGGTACATGGCAATTTGAAAGGGTCCAACTAGGTCAACCCGGTCAAAACCCAACTGCATTCAAAACCTACCTCAGAGGTGGTCGGGAACCCAGTAAAACTTACCTGGGCAATCTACTCTGGCAATTTGGAAGGGGAAATGGCCGACCCGGTTACTCTGGTGATGTCAGTGCTTGCATGCGTATGTCACAGGGAACCCATGGCTGAAGTGTTGCTGCTATGAATGAGGGGGGTAGTTGGGGTACTGTGAAGGGGGGTGGGGAGTGGTTGCTGCCACAATCGTGGGGGGGAAGGGGTGGCGCAAAGTGACGCTGCCACGAAATGGTTGGGGGGGTGCCGTGATTGGGTGGGGGGGGGGCCACGATATGCCACTGCCGTGAACACCGCTCCGGTTCGCAGCGATGGCTCAATGCAGGAGTGCAGGAGCAATGGCTGTCTTCCTTACCCATAATCCCCCATGCTCAGTGACATGTACATCGTGCCCCCCCCAGTCAATTGCAGCACCCCCCGGTTCGCAGCAGTGGCACTTCGCGGGCCCCCTGATCACAGCAGCAACCATTCACTCCCCTGCTGTTATCGGCAGCGGCACATCATGCCCCCCCTCCAAGATTGTGGCAGCAACTACTCACCCCCCATTCGCAGCAGTGGCACATCACTTGGGAGGGGGGCCGGAACTGACCGGGGGGGGGGGAGGTGTTTAGGAGATCTTCAAAACAGAAAGGGAACCGGCTGCACGATGCATCACCACGTCATCACAGGGGCAGATCCCCCTTAAATTGCCGGGTTGGCGATTTATCAGGTAGGTCTGGCTGCGATTTGAAAGGTGCATCCTGCACCCATGACCCATTAATCGCACCCAGGTCCCATGAGGGCTACTGCAATTTGAAAGCACGTATTGAGTTATACAGCATGGAATCCACATCAACTGTCAAATACTATTTATATTAATCTTGTTTTTATTTTTATTCCCAAATTCTCATCAACCAGTCTAAAAAAAACTCCACAACTCAGATATTTGCAAGGGAAAATTTAAAGTAGCCATTACCCTACCAATTGGTAAACCATAACTCAAAGGAAAAAAAAATACAGTCACAAGGAGAACAAGCAAACACCACTCAAGCACACCAAAGATCAAGAATGAACCCAGGTTATTGAAGTGTAAGGCAGCAGCTCCACCCGATGCACTACTCGGCTACCTACATTGCAATAGGAATACCAAAGTTCCAGTCTTTGTATATTAACAATCTGAAGTTGTTACATACTTAAGTGGATATAGAGGGAACATTGACCAACTTATGCCAGCAGTTTTACTATATTTTGGCCCTGAAATTAATTTTTAACATTGTCTCAATCACTTCAATCCAGATGTTAAAAATTAGTTATATCCAAGCAAACAACAAGTGTTATGGATGAGAGAATGGAAATAGTGCGAAATACAATGGGCACAGTAAAGACTGCAAAAAAGCGTACCTGAGTGGGTGGAAGGCAGGAAAACTAATCAACTGACTCGTGTACAACAGTCATCCAAGACGAGTGAGCTAAATACAAGCCATAACAATCAGTCAGCCACTTTCTGTGGTTAAGGAAAATATGAAGATACATTTGCTGCAAAAAGAATATAGTTGTGCCAAGGATCTGGGAATTAGCAATAAAACTTGGCAGGACTCCAAAGAAAAAGCTTCCTTCACAGATCTCAATCTCAACAAATTCACAAATGTTCAAGTTCATTTATCATCCAATTGCACAAATACAACCCGATATAACAACATTCTCAAATACACAGACAAATGATACAGATGCACAGCACATACTGTAGAAACGAATATTAAAACAAATAAATATTACACTTATTGTTAAATAAATAGTAGAGTAATGAAGGGTTTGCATGAGCAGTCCATCAGTTGAATCAGTTGAACTGCTCATGGGAAGAAATTGTTTCTCAGGCTGGTGGCCCTGCCTCAGATACACTCGTATTTCTCAACGGGAGTAGTTGGATGATGCTGTGTGCAGGATAGTAAGTGTCGTCACTGATTTGCTTAGCTCTCTTTAGACAATGATCCAAGTAAATCATGCCCATTTGGGAGGTGGGAGGATGGGGGAGATCCCAGTGATCCTCTCTTATGGTCTTATGGATTGATCTCTGATCTGATGCTCTACAGCAACCACACTGAGATGCAGGCAGCCAGGACCCTCTCAACAGAACTCCTGTAGAGTGTTGACAGGATGGTGGCTGGTAGCCTTGCCCACCTCAGTCTTCTGCAGTCGCTGTTGTGCCTTCCTGACAAGTGAGGAGATGTTGTGTGTCCAGGATAGGGAACCTTAAATGGACTCTGATAAGTTTGTTTTCTACTCTCTCAGCTACTGAGCTATTAATGTGTAGTGGAGGGTAGTCATCCCTAGCCCACTTGAAGTCTACAATCAGAATTTATTGTCATGAACTTGTCACAAAATTCTTGTTTTGCATCAGCATCACTGTGGAAACATTTATATAAACCACCGTACAATATATATAAAAATGGTGCAAGAAAACTCAAAGTAAGGCAGTGTCTCCAGTTCATTGTACATTCAGGAATCTGAGGCAGAGGGGAAAAAAGCTGTCCTTGTGCCACTGAGTTCTTCTTTACAGGCTTCTATACCTTTTTCCCTGATGGTAGCAGAGTGAAGAGGGTGGTGGGGGTCCTTGCTTTCTTAAGACACCACCTCTTACAGGTGTTCTTGATGGAGGGAAGACTGGTACCTGTGATGTTTCAGGCTCAGTTAACAACCCTCTGGAATTTTTTTACTTGTCCTGAGAGTTGGCACCTTTATGCCAGGCAGTGATGCAACCAGCCACAATACTCTCCACAGTCCACCTAAAAAATTTTGAGAGCCTTTCGTGACATACTGAATCTCCTCAGTCCTCACAAAGTATAGCTGTTAGCGAGCCTTCTTCACGGTTGCATTGACATGAAGGAACAAGGTCAGATCCTCAGAGATGTTGATACCAAGGAATTTGAACCTCTTGATCTCCACTACTGAACCCTCAATGAGGACTGGTTTGTGATCTCCTTTGTCTTGCCAGCGTTGAGGTCCAAGTTGATATTCTTGCACTATTTGACGAGATTTTCCTCTTTTCTGTATTTCAACTCATGAGGCCAACAACAGTCATGTCATCTGTAAACTTGATGTCTCTGTTGGAGCTGGATCTGGTGTTGCAGTCATGGGTCAATAGCGTGAACAAGAGCAGGTTGACCACGCAGACCTGAGGTGCACCATTGTTCAGTATGATGATGTGCTGGTGGTGAAGGAATACATTCTGGTTATCTAATAATTGTATCACTATTAACCAAAATTTTTGTCAATAAAAAAAAAGCAGAACCCACAACATCAATATGACTGGCATCTCCATCTCAATAACTCCTGCCATATAGATGACTTAGTCCAGCTCTTCATTCATACATACATTGTTTTTCCTAAATTTGTCCCGCATTGCAGGATGACTTTGGAACACTTCAACCTTTGAAGCCACTGTATAGGTTATGTCAATCCTCAAATGAAATTGTGAAAACGTGAAATGCCTGGATTGGCAGGTTTATATTATTCTTAACTTCAGGATTCAGAAATTAATGCTTCAGTCATATCTTATATCAATGTACATAAGCACCCAGATTGTTGCTAGCAGAAGCAAATCAGGTATTTATTAATTTAAAAAAAAACTACAATGATGAATTAAAAGAGACAATAGTACAAAAGATAGATAACTTCTTCCCTTCTGCTATCAGATTTCTGAATGAGCAATGAACCATAGACATTGAATATTTTTATTCATTTTGTACGATGGTTTATAAAAATGTTTGCACTAATGATGCTGGCACAAAACAAAAAATTCTGTAATATGTTAATGACATAAATTCTAATTCTGAGATCATAAATATTCACAATTTTCCTAGTGCAAGGGGAAAAAAAAGTGATATTTGCAATAGTGCAGACCGTCCTCTGTGGTGTCAGCAGTCCCTGCTTAATGTAACAAAGGGAGATCAGGAGCCTGATAGCTGTTGGAATGAAACTGTTCGTGAACCTTGAGGTGCTGGTCTTCAGGCTTCTGTACCTCCTGCCTGAAGGTAGCAATAAGAAGAGATTGGAACCAGGGGGATTGGGGTCTTTTATGATGTTGACTGCCTTCTTGAGGCAGTGCCTCACATTGATAGATTCAATGGATGGAAGGTCAGAGCCTGTGATGGACCTGGCTAGGTTTGTTACCTTTAACAGCCTTTTGTGTTCCTGGGCACTCAAACTACAAAACCAAGCTGCGATGTAACCAGTCAGTATACTTTCCACTATGCTCCTGCAAATGTTTAACGACATGCCAACGGTCCTCAGAAAGTAGAGGCAGTGGTGTGTGTCTTCTTTGCAGTTGCCTCAAAGTACTGGTTCCAGTAGAGTTTTTCTGAAAAAAGGTCTCCCTGTACTTCAACTTTCCAAACCTCTCCGCTATATTTATTTGTATTTAGGAATACTTGTCCTGCATATGTATTGATTGTCTATACGTGCGTTAGGTCTGGTTATGTGTCTGCATGCTTTTCACAGAAGATCAAAGAACGCTGTTTTGTCGGGATGGACTTGTGCAATCAGGTGACAATAAACTTGACTTGATCTCTGTCTCAATGCCGACAACTGCATGGTTCCTCAGCCTCTCCTTCCTAAAAATGAACAATAAGCTCCTTGGTCTTGGCTCAGAACAAGATTGTTTTTCTGGCACCATACAACCAAATTCTAGATCTCCATTCTTCATTCTGACTCATCATTTCCAGCTATACATCCAACAATGATGGTGTCATCATCAAATATGGAGAGAGTTGGAGACAAACTTGGCTACACAGTCATGGGTGTACATGGAGTAGAGTAGGGGGCTAAGCACATCGCCTTGGGTTGCCCCTGTATTGATGTTCAGCATGGAGGAGGCAATAGCCAATGAAGAAGTTGAAGATCCAGTTGCAGAGGGACAGGCAAAATTACAAATTCTTTAGTTTGTTCATATGAACACAGGCTGACTTGTGTTCCTGTGGTCTAGGTGATCTAATGTAAAGTCAGGGAGCCAGTGGGGTGGTGTCTACCATTGATATGTTAACAATAGGTGAATTGAAGTAGGCCAGGTCGTTCCTGAGATAGGGGTTAATTTTCTCCATAACCAACGTCTCAAAACACTTCATCACCGTAGGTAAGAGTACCACTTGCTAAAAGTTACCTTACCTTGCTCTTCTTGGGCACCGGAATAAATGGTAGGTATCCTTTAAAAGCACTGGACATTGTAGAATATAGAACATAACAGCACAGTACAGGCCCACATGTTGTACCGACCTATATTAACCTACTCAACAATCTAAACCTTCCCTAACTCACACCCATAACCTCTTCTTTTTCTTGCATCCATGTACCTGTCTTTTAAATGTCCCTATTGTACCAGCTTCCACCACCAACTCTGACAATGCATTCAAGGCACCCACTACTCTCTGTGTAAAAAAAAATGTACTCTTGACTTCTCACCTAAAACATTCCTCCCCTAACCTTATGCAGATGTCCTCTACAACTGTTGCCCTGAGTAAAAGGTACTGGTTGTCCACCCGATCTATACCTTTCATAATCTTGTAGACCTCTATTAAGTCACCTCTCATCCTTCTTTGCTCTAAAGAGAAAAGCCCTAGCTCTGTTAACCTTGCCTCTCCAGACATGTTTTCTTATCCAGGACTCATACTTATAAATCTCCTCTGCACCCTGTCCAATGGTTCCACATCCTTCCTGTAATGAGGCGACCAGACCTGAATTCAATATTCCAAGTGTGGTCTAACCAGAACTTTGTAGAGCTGCAACATTACCTCACAGCTCTTGTACTCAATCTCCCCGACTAATGAAGACAAGGATACCATAAGCCTTCTTAAATACACTATCAACCTGCGCAGAAACCTAGAGAGATCTATGTATTTGAATCCCAAGATTTTTCTACACTGTTAATAATGCTGCATTAACCACCTTCAAGTTTGACCTTCCAAAATGCACCACTTCACACTTCTCCAGATTGATCTCCATCTGCCACTTTTCTGCCTAACTCTGTAACTCTGGCCCCTTACTGTATTCTATTTAAAAGGCAGCTGTACAAGGCCTTGGTGAGACCACACCTGGAGTATTGTGTGCAGTTTTGGTCGCCTTATCTAAGGAAGGATGTTCTTGCAATGGAGAGAGTGCAGAGGCGATTCACCAGGATGATACCTGGAATGGCAGGAATGACTTATGAGGAAAGATTGCGCAAATTGGGATTGTACTCCCTGGAGTTTAGAAGATTGAGAGGGGATCTCATAGAGACATATAAAATTCTGGCAGGACTGGACAGAATGGATGCAGATGGGATGTTTCCAATGATGGGAAAATCCAGAACCCGGGGCCATGGTTTGAGGATAATAGGCAAACCATTTAGGACCGAGATGAGGAGGAATTTCTTGACCCAGAGGGTGGTGAATCTGTGGAATTCATTGCCACAGAGGGCAGTAGAGACAGGTTCATTAAATATATTTAAGAGGGAATTAGATATATTTCTTCAGTATAAGGGTATTAAAGGTTACGGAGAGAAGGCGGGGACGGGGTACTGAACTTTAAGATCAGCCATGATCTCGTTGAATGGCGGAGCAGGCTCAAAGGGTCGAATGACCTACTCCTGCTCCTATCTTCTATGTTTCTATTGTAACCTAGAACAACCTTCCACACTATCCATAACATCTCCAACCTTCATGTCATCTGCAAATTTAATGGCCCATTCTTCCAGGTCATTTATAAAAAAAATCATAAAGAACAGAGGTCCCAGAACAGATCCCTGCAAAACTCCATTCGAGGATTCACCCTCCTGAACATTTCTTCATGTCAACATGAGAAACTGTGAGCACAATGTCGCCAGGGGCTTTGGGGGTTGTTGGGGTTTTTTATCGTTTTAAAGTAAAAACACAAAATGCTGGAGAAATTGAGCTTGTCAAACAGTATCCTTTATGTCGCAAAGGTAAAAATACATAACCGACGTTTCGTCTTCGAGTCGTTTACCAAAGTGTGAAAGAGTGTCGGTTGGCGTCCGAACAAATGAATCGGAGGGGGAATAAAGGGGGGGGGGATGAAAAGGCAGGAGATGATAGGTAGAGAAAGGAGGGCAGGGACAGCAGCAATGGGGGGGGGGGGGGGGAGAAGGGATGGTTAGGTGGGTGGAGGGGGAAGGGAGGGGAGAAATGGAAAAAATGGAAAGGGGAGGGGAAATAAAAGGCAAACTGGTTAGCAGAAAGGAAGTCGATGTTAATGCCACCTGGCGGAGAGTGCCCACACAGAAAATAAGGTGTTGTTCCAACAATCTGTGGGTGGTCAGGATGGGACAGTTCATAAGGCCATGGACAGACATGTGAGCATGGAAGTGTGACTCAGAATTGAAATGATTGATAACTGGGAGGTATTTCACTTGAAAGGCCTGTTTGGAGCCCCAGACCGTGGTGAGGGAGGAGGTGTGGTCGCAAGTGTTGCACCTCCTGCGGTCAAAGAGGAAGATGCCGGAGGTTTGGGGGGGGGGGAGAGGAAGAGTGATATATAGAAGGCAGAGAAGGGAGGAGAAGGAAAAATGTGTCTGATGGTAGAATCTTGTATTGTTTTTCCCTTTAAAACAAGCATAGAAGGCACTGAGGTAAACAAATAATCTGCAGAAAATTGGAACAATACACAAAAGTACCAGAGGAACTCAGTAAGTCAGGCAGTATCCGATGGAAAGAAATAGACAGTCAACATTTCAGGCTGGAACCCTTTATCGGGAAGGGGATCTATAAACATAGAGCACAGGTTTAACGTGAGAGGGGAGAAATTAATTGGAAAACTGAGAGATAAGCTTTCCCACACAGAGGGTGGTACAGTATTTGGAATGAGCTGCCAAAGGAGATAGTAAAAGCTGATACAGTACTATAACAACATTTAAAAGGCATTTGAACAGATAGTTGGACAGGAAAGGAGTACAGGGATACAGGTCTGATGTCAGCAAATGCGTGGTTGAGTAGAGATGTATCATAGCTGGTACCAACGGGCCTCTTTCTGTGCTGAACATTTTTATGATTCTATGATAATTGGCTCTGATGCTTTGGATTAAAGAAACAAAAAAAGAAGCTGGAATCTTGAACTGACCATGAGCTGGAAGAACAGCAAATTCATGGGTAGAAATTATCAATCGATATTTCGGGTGGGGACCCTTTTGGAGACTAAAAGATGTCTGGATTAATGAGAATAACTTTTATATTGCTGGATGCAGCATGTACATCTGAGAGGAAAATACCAATTCAGAAGTCTGTTAAAAAATAGACTCATCAACAACTGGCTTTTCATATTCACTACTACTCTTGGTCACATTTTATTCATGTGAACAGCTTCACACTTTCACTGTGCAGCAGCCAATTCATAAAAGCTGGCCACATTAAAAAGGTGTTGCCTAGCTCTCCTTTCTATTTTAGCAAATGTACATCTTGAATTACACCCAAAAAATGGGGCTCAGGGGTGGTGAAAACAAATTATGTCATATACTCGTCATATTTGCAATGCTCCCTCAGCATTGTTGACTTGATCTGCCATGTTTCTAATGTACAGTAACTCCACAACTAAAGTACTGTATTTCATTACCTGCTCTGGGACCATGCAGCCACAAATCACACTTCAGAAAAATGAATTGTGTTTTTATCCATCACTAAGTACTGTAACATCTTTTTTTTTGGAAAATTTTATTTATTGCTGAAAATAAATCATACAGTCAAATTCAAAATAGATACATAATGTTTAACCCCTATAATCCCCCAACCCAAGACTCAACCCCACTCTAAACTACCCCAAAAGAAAAAAAAGAATAGAAGATAGAAGAGGAGATCAACTCACATACAAATCATCAACCTCTGCCATGGTTTGGTGCAGCCTCAACACCCATAGGAAAAAAAACAAAAATTCAAACCTATATATCTCATATATGGGCTCAAAATTTTAACAAAAAAGGAATATTGTTACGTAAATTAAACTTTATCTTTTTCAATGGACTACAAGACCTCATTTTCATATGTCACCGTTGAATACATAAATCAGTTTCATTTTTCCAAGTGATTGTCAAACATTTTCTTGCCACATCAATTGCATCTTGCTAATGCCAATCTCAAAAAAGCAATTTGAAACTTATCCAATTTTAATTCCAAACTCAGTTTTTTAATATAACCCAATAAAAATATCATAGGCTCAAGCAAAATTTTAAATTTAAATATACCTTCTAAACATTCCTTAATTCTTCTCCAAAAAAATTTCACTATCTCACATAACCAAGAGTACTGTAAAAATCTTGTAAGATTGTGGCACATTATGCAACTCTTAATCGCACCCTTGGTAAATAAAACATTTGATTAACTTTGCAGATAATTCCAATTGAAGGGACTGTTAAAACAATATTGAATCAACAAACAGATAGGTATCTTATTCAAAAGAGGATCACGGATAACAACAAAAGTTTCCTTTCACTTTATGGATGCTTAGCGACCTACTGAGCTTCTTAACGTATTGCATCACCAACAATGCAATTTTTTTTGTTCTTTGCTGTACCCGTATAATGGGAACTCAAACCTACACCCTACTAATTCAGAAACCAAAAATCTATGATCCACACTCAAACACCTGTACACACTCCAAAGTAAACCGATTCCTACTGAACCCAGCAACATGCAAAAAATTTCCAAGGATACCTTTGCATCGTGAAGCTCCCTAACAAGACTTAAAAAAACAATCTGCTGGAGAAACTCAATACATTGAGCATCAGTGGGAGAAAAAGAATTGATGAAGGGGTGATACAAAATGTCAATCATTCTTTTTCTCCTGCTCTTGCTGAGTTCCTCTGGCAGGTTGTTTTCTTTGACCATAGTATGGAACATTTCTTTTGAACTATGGATGAAAAATTAAACTGACTTTCTCTGACCATACTGATAAATGTCCAAAGAAAACAGTTTTCCACCCTTTGAGCCAATCAGTCACATTATAAAATGGGCTAATGAGTCATTAACTTCTCTGCCATGTGAGAAAATACTGGGCATAAAATGGGTATAAAGATGATGTACACAAGGGCCACCGCCGCTCAAAGTATTTCATTGTCTGATTAAGTGCCTTCAGTCTGAGTTACAAAAAGCAATATAATCAAATATTTTATTTTAATGTAATATGAGGCTTGGTATTATGATCACATTTCATGAATCATTGTTTGAAACTTAAAAGTTTTCTCTTCATAACCTCATACAACAGCTTTTATAAAATCCACCTTGATTTCTTTATGTTTAATGAAGTTACTTGGAAGACAGAGCAAACCACTATTCTGAATAAACTAAATTTATACAATGAATTTTACTAAGGATCTGACCCAATTATACTATACCAAAAGTTATATTCAGCAAACTAAAATTCTTTCTATCTCCACCTTTCTAGACTAGTGTCATCATACATATCTAATAAAAGTGTACAAATTGAATCCAATGAACAAATCTTCAGGTATTGTCCTGCCTCACTGTGAGACCTTCTTGACAGCTTTGCCTTGAACTTGTGCTATTCAACACCCCAAGCAGCCTTGTGAATTCAATGTGCTCGTTTGGGATTTATTCAAACTGTGTCATGCTAGAAGGCAAGTTTTGGTGCTTGATTAAAACAAAGCCTTGTGGCGGCTGACCACAAGGCAGGTGAACCGGCCCTGCTTGTAAGCCACGCAGCAGGGCAGCTAGCCAAAATGGAGCCGTCGGGGGGGTGGGGGGGTTTCCCTTCCTTCCAGCTCGGGGCTCAGAAACCTGCGCTTGGGGACCACGTGACGCCCGGGTGACGTCAGCACCCTCCAGCGCGGTTCTCAGCCAGGTCCGGGCTGGGAGTATAAGTCCAGCCCAGCAGCCTGCAATAAACTAGTCTGCTCGCTGAGCTCAATCCGTCTGGTTGCGCATGTTATTGCAGGAGCAGTGTAGCCGCAGCTTCAATTGGTGACCCCGACTGGTTCAAATGTCTTTGAACGCATCATGAGTGAGCCTGGGATCAGCGCTATAGCCGTGAAACTGCCTGAATTCTGGGTTCAGGAGTCGGAGACCTGGTTCGGCCACACGTAGGCCCAGTTTCGCCTCCGCCAGATTTCGTCTGACATGACCAAATTCTACCATGTGGTCGCTGCCCTGGACCAGGCCACCACCAGACGCATGCTGCACCTTGTTCAGCACCCACCCGCTAAGGACAAATATGAGACCATCAAGCAAGTGCTTACAGGGTCCCTCGGTCTATCCAGACACCAGCGTGCCGCTCGCTTGCTGCACCTCGACGCCCTGGGGGACAGGTCCCCATTGGAACTGATGGACGAGATGCTCGCACTCATGGGTGAGCACACCAACTGCCCACTTTTTGAGCACATCTTCCTCGAAAATATGCCCGGGAACATCCGGCCGCTGCTGGTTCAGGGGAGCTTCACTGACCCGAGGAAGGTTGCCCAGAAGGCCCAAGAGCTATGGCTTGCACGATTCTCGGAAGGCTCAGTGGTCCAGCAGGTCATGAGGCATGGGCACAACCATGCCAAGCCCGCCCCTAGCACTGCGGTAGAGCACCCGGCCCCTGCAGGGGCCCCCAAGAGCATAACCAAGGCCACAGCATCCGCTTCAAGCCTCTGCTTCTACCACCAGCGCTGGGGAGCCAAGGCTCGGAAGTGTCGTCAGCCCTGCTGGTTCCAGGGAAATGACCAGGCTGGCCACTGTTAATGGCTGCGGTGGCTGGCCAAGGACACAGCCTTCTCTACCTGCAGGACTCAGTCTGTGGCCGGCGGTTCCTTGTTGACACTGGAGCCCAGATCAGCGTCATACAGCCACGGCGATCAAATCCAGGAACTGACCTCGTGGACCTCCCCTCCGTGTGGCCAGCGCAATGGCAATCTGGACATATGGAGACAAGATAGTCCACTTCCAGATCGGCCAACAGAATTTCGTGTGGAGGTTCACCGTCTCGTCCCTCCCGACTGCCATCCCGGGTGCAGATTTCCTCCTCACACACGGGCTTCTGGTTGATATTCAAGGTAAGCGCCTGGTGGATGCCCGTACCTTCCAGGCCATTCGCCTTGACGCCACCCGCTCGGAGCAACCGCAGATGGCCATGATCAGCACGCCCAGAGATGAGTTCCAGCAGATCCTGGAAGAGTTCCCGGCACTCCTCAACCCACAGTTCTCCGCTGCCTCGCCGCGCCACTGGGTGTTCCAACACATCCCCACTCAGGGCCCACCAGTTCACGCCAAGGCACGCCAGCTCCAGCCTGACAAGCTCCAGATAGCGAAGGAGGAGTTTTCGCACCTGTTGGAGCTGGGGATCATTCGCTAATCAAGAACTGTGGCATACTGAGGACACCCCATGGGCCTCGCCGCTCCACCTGGTCCCGAAACCCTCCGGCAGCTGGCATCCCTGCAGAGACTATCGATGGCTCAATGAAGTAACTGTTCCTGACCATTACCCCATCGCTCACATCTGCACAGTGCGAGGGTCTTCTCCAAGGTTGACCTGGTGCGCAGATATCACCAGATCCCGGTGCACCCTGAGGACATACCCAAGTCGGCCATCATCACCCCCTTTGGCCTGTTCGAATTCCTGCACATGCCGTTCAGGATCAAGAACGCCACTCAGACCTTCCAGCGCCACATGGACTCTGTGGGCAGGGACTTGGATTTTGTCTTTATTTATTTGGACGATATTCTTGTCGCCAGCAAGGACCGAGGGCAACACAAGGCCCACCTACGTGCCCTTTTCTCCCGACAGGCCGACTGCGGCTTTACCATCAACCCAGCCAAGTGCCAGTTCAGGAAAGAGCCCATGCAGTTCCTGGGCCATACCATCATGGTCGAAGGAGGCATGCTCGCCGCTGCGAAGGTTGCTGCCATCAGGGAGTTCCCACGCCCGAACAGCCTCAAGGGGCTGCAGGAGTTCACGGGTATGGTCAACTTTTACAACTGCTTCATCCCGGGAACTGCGGGCATCATGCAGCCGCTGTTTGCCCTCATCGCAGCCAAGCACAAGATGCTTGCTTGGAACCCAGAAGCCTGCACCACATTCAAGGCCACCAAGGATGCCCTCATGAAGGTCACCATGCTCGCCCACTTGCACACTGACCTGCATATGGCACTCTCTGTTGATACCTCTGCCACAGCCGTCGGTGCCGCCCTGGAGCAGCAGGTGAATGGGCATTAGAAGCCACTGGCATTCTTCAGCCACCTGCTCTGCCCGCTGGAACGCATATAGTGCCTTTGACTGTGAATTACTGGACATGTACCTGGCAGTGCGGCATTTCCGCTATTTTTTGGAAGGGAGGACTTTTACCAATTTCACCGACCACAAACCCCTCACCCAGGCACTCATGATGCCAAAGGATCCCTGGTCGGCCTGCCAGCAGCGTCACCTCTCCTTCGTGTCAGAGTTTACCACTGACATTCGGCACAAGGCGGGGAAGGACAATGTGGTTGCCGATGCACTCTCGCGACCGGTCATCTGCGCGCTGACACCCGGCCTCGACTTTGACCAGCTCGCCCGGGACCAGGAAGCTGATGAGACGAAGGCCTTCAAGACTGCCATCACCGGCCTGCAGTTCCGAGACCTCCCGTCTCCGAGTGGCGAAGGCACCATCCTGTGCGATATCTCCTTGGGCACCCCGCGGCCAGTGGTTCTGCAGCAGTGGGGCAGGCAGGTCTTCCGTCACATCGACAACCTTTCACATCCGTCCATCAGGTCCACGGCCTGGATGGTGGCAGAACGGTTCATATGGCATGGGCTGCAGAACCAGATCGCGGCTGGGCCAGAACATGCACCCATTGCCAGATGTCTAAGGTGCACAGGCACACCAGGGCACACGTACAGGAGTTCGAGCACGTCCGGGAACTGTTCAGCCACATTCACGTGGACATCGTCGGGCCCTAACCCGTTTCCTGGGGCAAGCATTACCTGTTTACGGTGGTGGACCGCACTACTCGCTGGCCCGAGGCGATCCCGATGCCAGACGCCTCCACTGACTTCTGCTCCTGAGCCCTGTTGCATGGTTGGGTTGCCCGGTTCGGCGTTCCGGCTCACCTCACCAGTGATCGGGGCGTCCAGTTCACATCTGCGCTCTGGGCACAGCTCGCCAACAGGTTGGGGATACAGCTACACCACACCATGGCTTACCACCCACGGGCCAATGGACTGGTCGAATGTCTGCACCGCCACCTTAAATCGGCACTCATGCTCTCCTCACCAGTCCTGACTGGACGGACGAACTACCTTGAGTGCTCCTGGGCATCCCCTCCACTCCCAAGGAAGATCTGCAGGCATCATCAGCTGAGCTGGTCTACGGTGTGCTACTGGCACTAACTGGTGAGTTCGTCAACGCACCTCACAATCCCCAGCGGTCACCGCACGAACTACTTCCTCACCTCAGGGCATGCTTGGACTCCTTCAAACCCCCACCGCCGCCCAGGCATGGCACTTGCCCGTCTCACATTCCTGGCAAGCTGCTTTCTGCAGAGTTCATTTTCGTTCGGCGGGGCCCGACCACAGCACCTCTGCAGCGACTGTACAAGGGGCCGTACAGGGTTATACAGCATTCCGGCTCAATATTCATGCTGGACTTGGGCGGCAGGCATGAGCTGTTTACCATGGACAGGCTGAAGCCAGCGCACCTCGATCCCACCGAGTCCGTAGTCGTTGCCCAGCCCAAGAAGCAAGGCCGCCCGGCAAAAAAGGATATTAGTGCCGGTTCTGGGCGGGGGGGGGGGCTCTGTGGTGGCTCACCACAAGGCAGGCGAACCAGCCCCGCTTTTAAGCCACGCGGCAGGGCAGCCGGCCAAAATGGTGCCATCGAGTGTTTCCCTTCCTTCCAGCTCGGGGCTCAGAAACCCGTGCTTTGGGACCACATGATGCCCAGGTAACGTCAGCGTGGTTTTCAGCCAGGTCCAGGCTGGGAGTATAAGTGCAGCCCAGCAGCCTGCAATAAACTAGTCTGCTCACTGAGCTCAACCCATCTGGTTGCGTGTGTTATTGCAGGAGCAATGGAGCCGCCGCTACAGCCTCATAATTTCATCAGGACAGATCCACCTTGTGCTTGGTGCATAGACACAAAGCTTTTTTTTTTAAATCAGTTTGTCTACCAAATAATTTATTCTTTTAGGAAGATTTCATGAAGCTGCCTATAAATATCATGAAAACACAGAATTACTACATTTATGGATAAGAAAGACCATTCAATCCATATGTCATCATCCAAACTGAGGTACATAGAACAGTACAGCACAGGGACATCCTTCATCCCATTATGCTTGTGCCAAACTCAACACCAAATTAAACTAAATCACTACTGCCTGCACGTGATCCATATCCCTGCATTGTCATATATTAAGGAGCTTCTTAAACACCACCATCATATCTGCTTCCACCATGACCCCTTGCAACTGGTTCCCAGCACCCACTACTCTCATCTCAAATCCATGTGCTCTAGTACTGAGCATTTTTACTCCAGGAAAAAGATTCTGGAGAAAGGAAGATTTCATGTTTTATCCTCCTTGTTTGTATCTAATCTGTTTTGACAAAAAAGGGCTGGAAATATACATTGGGCTAAGTTGTGACACAACAGTTGAGAAACAGAATTAGAGGTGAAGAGAAATGATGGACTGTCATACAATTCGCTGTAACTAAATAGGTTAGAATCAGAACCAATGATCTCCATCCCACTTTATATGAAGGCAAATTGAAGTGGGATCCTTCCACAGAGGAGTGCACCCAAGAAAAATAGTTTTAACAAATTTTTTCAATTGACAATTAAATTTGTTTCTAAATTGAGTGCAGATTAGAAGATACAAAGGATTAGAAATATGACAAATACAGATATTGCATGACACTAATCAAGAACTGTGGCATACTGAGGAGCTACCATCACTTAAAAATGGTTTGAAAAAATTATTATTTGTCCACTTTTCCCAAGAAATTACATGACTTTAATGAGATATACAAATTATAATGATTTTTCTGCCAGACAAATCATTTCCTCACCTCCAGACCACAATCAGTGAAGATTGGTAAGAACTTTTCCTCTACAATCTCCATCAGTACTGGAGCACCACAGGGCTGTGTTCTTAGCCCCCTGCTCAACTCGCTATACACCTATGGCTGTGTAGCTCAGTACAACAATAACACCATCTACAAATTTACCATGGTAGTGGGTTGTATAAAGGATGGGATGAGTTAGCATGCAGGATGGAGATTGAAAACTTGGCTGAATGGTGCACCAACAACAACCTTGCACTCAAAGTCACCAATACTAAGGAGCTGATTGTTGACTTCAGGAAAGCCTGAGGTATACAATCCATTGGGGGGGGATTAGAGGTGGAGGGAATGAGCATACTTAGGTTCTTGGGAGTCACCATCTTGGAGGATTTTTGCTGGACCCAACAAACTAATGGTATCATGAAGAAAGCACGTCAGCACCTCTACTTCATCAGGAGTTTAGAGAGCTTTGGTATGATGTCAAAAACCCTGGCAAATTTCTACAGATATGTGGTGAAAAGTGTGCTGACCAGCTGCATCAGAGTCTTGTATGGCAACACCAATATCCTTGAGCGTAAAGCCCTCCAAAAGGTAGTGGACACAGACCAGGACATAACAGGAAAAATCTCCCCACTATTGAGAACATGTGCAGGGAACACTGCCATTGAAGGACAGCAGCAATCATCAAAGACTCACACCACAGCTGCTACCCCTCTACCATCATACTCCTCGACAACAAACTCGATCAAGGACTCATTTAAAAAACTCTTATTTGTGCATTTTATTGATTTTCTTTGCTTTCCCTATTTTGCAGTCAGTTTGTTTACATTCATTATCTGTTTATAGTTCTTTTGATTGTTTACATATATATGCAGTTTATTTTTGCACTACCAATTAGTGGTAATTCTGCTGCACCCGCAGGAAAAAGGAATCTCAGGGTTGTATGTGATATCGTGTATGTACTCTGACAATTAATCTGAAATCTGACAGCTTGTGTAGAACAGGTGAATGAACTAGACAGCCTTTTATGGTCTGTCACTGTCATTGACAAAATAATCAATATTTCAGCCAAATGGTTCATTTCAATATCACAGGCTTACAGCTGAAAGCAAAGTTGTCTCCGTTTTCACATTACGATTTATAGACCACATACATTTCAACAATTCATATTTGCACTCCTCCCAAAGGCCAATAAAAATCCCCAATGCATTCTATAGGAGTACTACCAAAACATGACAAATTGACCTCAGAAAGAAGTGACTGCAAAGTTTAGAAAAGGGGTGACACAGTTTGTCCAGAACACACAATTATTAATGGATGTTGAAAATCTATAATAAATCAAAGATGCAGAGGTGCTAAATAATTGTTAAAGATTATAGAGATAGAAAGGGAATATTGATCATTTTACAAGGAATTATCACTGGACTGCTATCCAATAAGTCAGCCAGCATGGAGGTTTGGTGAAGGAGGCTTGGTGCAGCTCCAAATAAAATGGCAATATGAATCATAAATGAGCTTTGATGGAAAGAAAACATAACATAGGAAAACAACCAAGCATGGACTGCAATGACAAACCAGGCAACAGCAAGCTGGTGGTAGAAAAGTTACTGGAAGGGATTCTGAGTTGCAGAATCCTCCTGCATTTGGAAAGGATTGTCACAACTGCATGTGACTATAAATTCCAAATTTACCAGCCTTTGGCTGAAGAAATTCTTCTGCTCTACATGGATGCCCTTTAATCCTGAAGTTGTGCCCTCTTGTCCTAGACTCTTCCACTTTGGGATTCAACTTTTCTATGTCTACTCTGTCCCCGCCTTTCAACATTTGAAATGTTTTGGTTATAGCTACAAAATGTACCTATAACTTGGAAGTCAGATAGTGATTTGGTAATGGATAGATGGCATGCAAAGTTTGGGATTGTATTCCACTTGAGAAAATTACTTGTAATTTAAGAGATAAATATCATACATTTTGTGAAATATGGATCCCATATTTACAAACTGTATTAAAATTTAAATGAATCTCAAACATTCCCTTTCTCTTATAGGTCTCTATATGTTTAAAAGTATTGGAAAGTGAAATGCTCCTGTTGTGATTTTCTTGTCCCTCTTTTCTTTTATAAAGTTTGTAGGGGGTAGGGGGATTTATAGGTTTTTCTTTCTTTTGTATTTCTTTACTTTCTTTTTCTTTTTTATTAAAAGAATGCATGCACTTGGATTAAATTTGAAATATTGTGATATGTTTGTTAAGTGTTTTTATAGTAAATAAAATATTATGGCGGCACACATACTCGTGGCGAACTGGCCCAACTTGTACTAACACATGGTGGGGAAGCCACGAGAAGATGGCACCATCAGGGGACCTCCTTGCCTCGTGGCTTTAGCCCAGCATGCGCGTCAAGCAGGCGTGACCACGTCACCGCCCGCATGGGGGCGGAGCTCACGCTGCCCTTAAAGGGGCGTGCGTGAGTTTTGAAATAAACAGTTTTTGAGAACCTCCAACGTGGTGGCTGTGAGTCTTCTTCATCGTAGCTCCCACTACATTGGTGACCCCGACATGATCAGACGATTTTCTGGCCTCTCAGCATGGATCCCGCAAAGATCAATGTGATCGTGGTGAAACTGCACCCCTTCTGGACACATCACCCACGTATGTGGTTTGGGCAGGTGGAAGCGCAGTTTCACCTCAGAAACATTTCTTCAGACACCATGATGTTTTACCACGTTGTGAGCATACTCGACGAGGAGACCGTGGCCAGGGTGGACGACCTCATCCACAACCCGCCGGACGAAGGTGAATACCCTGCCCTCAAGAACCTCCTCCTCAGCACTTTCGATCTCTCCCCTCAACAGCGTGCCTCCAGATTCCTGCATCTGGACAGGCTAAGAGTCAGAATCCCGTCAGTCCTGATGGATGAGATGCTGGCGCTGGCAGAGGATCACAAGCCAGATCTTCCTTGAGCAGATGCCCGAAGACATACAGCTCCTGCTGGCGGATGAGGACTTCTCTGAACCATGGTGAGTTACGACCTGCACAGACATCCTCTGGCGAACCAAGCGGGAGAATGAAGCCATCCTCAGCCAGGTCACCCGCCCAGGACCGAGTCGGCCGCAGGCCCTGCCCCTCAGGCACAAGCTGGAAGAACATCACCCCACCTGGTGCTTCTACCATCAACACTGGGAAGCTCAAGCCCGTAAGTGCAGGCAGCCCTGTACCTTCCAGGGAAGCCATTGATGGCTGCGGCGACTGGCCATGCGAACAGCCTCCTGCATGTGACCAACAAGTCCACCGGCCGACATTTCCTAGTGGACACCAGAGCGGAGCTGAGCATCTTGCCCCCAACTGCCCTTGAGATCTGCACCTGAGCACCAGGCCCTACCCTTAGGGCAGCCAACAGATCCACCATCAAGACCTTTGGCACTCGCAGGGCGCAGATCCAGATCGGGAAGGACAAGTTCTGTTAGAGGTTCGTGCTGGCCTCAGTGGGCACTGCATTGTTGGGGGCCGATTTCCTCAGAGCGCATGGCCTGCTGGTGGATATTAAGGGCAAATAACTAGTCAACCCTCGCACTTTTCAGTCTGTCCACCTCGATGCCACAGAAGCCTATAAGCCAGAGATAGCTGCCATCATATCAAAAAACATTTGAAATGTTTCAATGAGATCCCCCTCTCATTCTCCTAAATTCCAATGAATACAGATCAAGAATTGTCAAACGCTCCTCATAATGATAACCATTTCATTCTTGGAATCATCCAAGTGAACCTCCTTTGAACCTTCTCCAACATTAGAACAGCCTTTCTTAAATGAGGTGCTCAAAATTCCTCATAATACTCTCAGTGAGGTTTCAAGAGTGCTTTATAAAGCCTCAACAACCCTGCTCTTGTATTCTATTGCTCTTGAAATCAATGCATTTGCCTTCTTCACTGTTTACCTTCAGGACTCCCAGGTCCCTTTGCTCAGGGTATTTTCAATTTTCTGCCCATTTAATAAATAATCTGCTCGTTTATTTTTTTCTACCAAAATGCAGGACAGTACACTTTCCGACATTTGTGTGCTCTTGCTCTTCTACTTTGTTCTGTTGCATGTTTGATTTGCTGGATTACTTGCATAATGAATCCTTCTCATTGTATTGGATATAATGTAACAATAAAATTGAATTTGAAAATGTAATGACTCTTTTCCTTCCTCCTTTCAGGCTGATGAGTTTGAAATTACAAACCTCCAGACAGTTTCTTTACTGAACTTGAATAGACCTCAATGCTGTTCCCTTTACCACTGCATTTTTCTAGCTTTGTGGGTTTATTATTGCACAACGGGCTGTAGAGGTTGACTTGCCGAGATAGCTCACAAAACAACCGTTTTTCATTGCTTCTCTGTAGATGAGAAGATTCTGCCCAGTAACCTGCACATTAGGGCAATTCACAGCAGCCAATTACCTACACTTCCTTGGAGTGTGGTTGCAAGCTGAGCACCTGGGGAAACCCACTGAGACTCCGGGAAAAGATGCAAATTCCTTCAGAACCTGAGCTCAGGATTGAAGCCAGCTGCGGAGGCTCGACCCGCTGCACAGTAAGAACCTTGTGCAAATGAACCAGGTGTTAACCCAGCGAAGGATAACTATTGAATAAGTATGAATATTACGAAATATAGTTGTAGGTTCTGACTAAGGAAGTTGACCAGAAACGTCAAGACGGTTTATCTCTCTCCACAGATGGTGGATGGCCTGATGGTTGTTTTCAGCAGTCTGCGATTTATCTTCCGAGTGCCTAACACAACTACGGGGTTTGGTGACTCCATGACCATGATGTTGGTTGGAAGGTGGGCACAACATCGTGGACAGAATGGCCCGCCCTGTGCAGGACTGTTCTGTTTCATGAGCCAAGAGAAAATCCCACAGTGATCCGTTCACTGTGCTGCTGGCACTCACCTCGGATCTTGCGCAGGATGGTGCGGCCGCAGCCCGGCTGGCCGCTGGACTGGGCCCCCGGGTTGGGGCTCGGGCATAGGCCGGCGTTCCTGGGGTTATGCCGGGGATTGTATCCCGCGGGGGGCCCGCTGCCAGACACCGGGCTAGGATTGCCCGGTGCCCCGGGATCGGCCGCCGCCGTCCAGTCGAGCTCCTCGTCAGCGGGCTCGTAGCCCGGATTGTCGCGGCTCCACGCCTGTCGACCCGAGCCTCGGCCCCCGACTGCCGCTTCCTGCCGGTTCTCTGTGCTCCGCACTCGGCTCATCTCCAGCTGCTCGCCGCCAGCCGGGGTGAAGCCGGGCTGAGGCCGCACCCTGGAGCTCATCTTCGGCTGGACTTGCACCCCGGCCTCCGGTCTCCTTAGCAACAGGGTAGGCCTTCAGCCCGCGGCTATCCTCGAATTCGGCCACCGCCGGACACCCTCACATCGGCACCAAGTCCCTGCCTGCCATCCGTGGTCAAACTTCAGGCCGCGCTGACATCCCGTCTCCCAGACCCAGGGTCACCGCAGGAAAACACCGGGCCTCCCGCTCCTGCCTGCCCACTGGGTGACGTAATGACTGGCATCTACTCCAACCAATCGTAACCTGCGTTAGGTCACGGTAAGAACGAATGCAAAACCACTGCGGATATAGCCTCACAGCTATTGGTCAATCGTGCGTCAATCAATGTCAAAACGACGCTTGCCTCCACGTTCCGTCATGCCATCGATGAAATAATGAGAGATCCAAACGATGCTGGGGATCACGTCTGACGTCATGCTGGAATGTGGAGGCGGGATGTCGCGTATTTTATTGATTGACGTACATATTAACCAATGGTTAGTGATTAGTAAAAATATACAATGTTGCAGAAACTCAACAGGTCCTTGATGTAGCAAAGGTTAAGATAAACCGACGTTTTGGACTTGAGTCCTTCATCAAGGTAATGAGAAAATGCAGACAGGCGTCCGAACAAAATACTGGGTGGGGAGTGGGGAGAAGGGGGCTGGCAAAGGCAGATATTTCAGAAGATCTGGTCTGGGAGACCTCATATTGGGACAGATGCAGCGGAGATGGAGAAAAGACCGGAAAAGAGGGAGGGGAAAAGAACTAGGTTTAATGGAAGGCAGTAAAGTCAAGGTTAATGCCATCTAGCTGGAGTGTCCAGTGGGGAAATCAGGCATTGTTCCTCCAATCTGCAGGTAGTCTGGGTGGGATGGAATTACAGAGGGAGTGATCCCAATGATAGGCCAAGAGGGGAGGAAAAGGAAAAATGTATCTGGTGGTGGGATCCTGTAGTACCATATAATTTGGCATGCAATTCGAAATGTGAAACCCTAAAAATTTCCTCAAAATGTGGGGGGTGGGGGTCGACTTATGTGCCGGATATACTTTTGAGACCTTAAATTCACCAAAAAAAACAGATTGACGACAATTTGGCATAAAGTCAATGCTCGAAGCACCTCCCCACCACTGGCACTGCTGCTCCCTGACACCTTCCCAGCACTGGACGCCGCCATAATCGCTCCTACCTGGAACCCTGAGGTCACCACTCCTACCTGGTAGGCCGAGGTCACCGTTCCGGCTCCTTGTGCTATTGTTGTTGCTGTCTGGTAGGCCAAGAATTTTTTAAAATTAATTAATTTATAGCTTTGTTACTTGCAGTTGGGGTGTTTTTAAATTTTTTTGGGTTGTTCCTGGGAGGCCCGGAGAACCTGAAAAATGGAGGTTGAGCTATATGCCGGTGAACTTATACGCCAAAATATATGGTAAGTGCTGGAAATTCCAGTGGATAATGTATTGGATGCAGAGGCTGATGGGGTAGTATTGTATGTTGGTTGTGTCTGAGGGCAGAGGGGGCCAGGGCAGATGAGGGGAAATGGAGCAGATGCAGGTGAGGGCTGAGTTGATAGTGGTGGAGGGGAAGCAACATTTGTGAACAAAGGCAGATATTTCGGAAGATCTGGTCTGGGAGACCTCATATTGGGACCGATGCAGCGGAGATGGAGAATTTGAGAGAAGGGCATGAAATCCTTGCGGGGGCAGGGTGAGAGGAAGTGTAGTCCAGGTAATTGAGGGAGTTGGAGGGTTGTAGTATACATTGGTGTAAACATTGTCTTCTGAGATGGAGACAAAGAGATCCATGAGGGGGAGAATCTTATTGGAGATGGATCAAGTGAGTTTGAGATCAAAGTAGAAGTTGACCATGAAGTGGATAAAGCTAACAAGCTCATTGTGGGTGCATGAGGCAGCCCCGATGTGATCGTTGATATACCAGAGGAAGGATTGGGGGGGGGGGTCTTTCCTGTTTAGGCTTGCAGCATGGATTGCTCCACAAAGCCCACAAACAGGCAGGCATAGCTGGGACTCATACAGGTACCCAAGACTACTCCTTTGATTGAGAGGAAGTGGGATGAGTTAAAGGAGAAGTTATTTAAAGTGAGGACAAGTTCTGCCAGGTGAAACAGGGTGGTGGTAGAGGGTGACAGGTTGGGTCCAGGAAGAAGTGAATGGTTAGTGCGTTATCCTCAGGATAAGTGGGGTGGAGGAAAAGGCTATTCATCCCTTCATTTCTGTACCATCAAAACATTTGAAGAAGGCAATGAAGGGTGAAAGGAAACAGGGTCTTGCATTTGGACTGTACAAGTAACCATCTCAGGATGATAAAGAACCTTTTACTGGAAACAAATTAATTCCAGAAATGAAATCAGAAATAAAAACAGGAAAGGAATCTTCTACGTCCATACCAGATGTCCATTGAGGATGTTTGTGGTGTTCCCTGGCTCTCTGGAGGGTGTTTGGGGCCGTTTTACACAGCAGAGGCTTGAGTATGCATCCTGAACAAGGATGAGAACGTGTTCATTTGAAAATTGATGTAAATATTCAAAATATGTAAATGAACATATATTTAGAACAATAAAAGCAAAGCATGTGAAAATACTTGGTAGGTCAGGCAGCATCCATGGAGATTCAGGAGGCCACAGACATTGGAATCTGGAGCAAAAAAAAACTACTGGGTGAACTCAGCAGGTCAAACAGCATCCACGGGAGAAAATGAAGAGTCGATGTTTGTGACCGAAACTCTTCATAATTAATGGTCTCAATAAAGAGCTCTGATGAGCGCTGGTGAGCTGGTGAGACCACACCTGGAGTACTGTGTCCAGTTCTGGTCTCCATATTTGAGGAAGGATATATTGGCTTTGGAGATGGTCCACAGGAGGTTTACTAGGTTGATCCCTGGGATGAAGGGGTTGACTTATGATGAAAGATTAAATCGTCTAGGATTGTATTCGCTCGAGTTCAGAAGAATGAGAGGAGATCTTACAGAAACATATAGGATTATGAAGGGTATGGATAGGATAGATGTAGGAAGGTTTTTTCAGCTGGCTGGGGAAACTAAAACGAGAGGACACAGTCTCAAGATTCGGGGGAGTAGATTTAGGACAGAGATGAGGAAAAATAGTTTTTCCCAGAGAGTAGTGAATGTTTGGAATTCTCTATCCAGGCTGCTTCATTAAACATATTTAAAATTCGGTTAGATAAATTTTTACATGATTAGGAATTAAGGGATATGGGGAGAAGGCAGGTAGGTGGAGTTAGGTCATAAATTAGATCAGCCATGATCTTATTGAATGGCGGAGCAGGCTCGATGGGCCATTTTTGGCCTACTCCTGTTCCTATGTTCCTATGACACAAAAGGTCAACCTTTTTTTCCTTCCACAGATGCTGCTCAACCTACTGAGTTCCTCCACCATCCATGGGGAAACAGATCTAATGTTCATGGTTGAAGACCCTTAGTCAGAACTAAGAGAATACTTTTTAAAGTCTGATAACACCCAATTTCAGCAAAGTGCACTGTTCCAAAAAGCAACGTGAAGATTGATGATGATTGAGGGATAAACATTGACATGATGCTAATGGCAAATTACTCCTCCACGTCCTACTGTGGGTCATTCATCAGACAGGCCCTCTCACACAACTGGTGTACAGTTACACTGCACACAAGCTACTTGCTGGGTCATCCTAAATGAGTCAGCCTCCCCTGCAAAAGAAGATGTAAGCTAAAAGTGAAGACCTGATAAGAGCATGGTGCTTCGATATCATGTACAAGTTGATCTCTCTAGCCAGGGAGAGGAAGAGCAACTCAGGTTTGCCAGATGGACACCTGGACAAGACTGTCAGATGAGGAGACATTAAGCTGACTTGGGCCTGAATGCACTGGGATTTTAGAAGAAGGTGTGATCCTATTAAAACAGACAAGGTAGTGTCCAAATCCTCACCGGGAACAAATGCGTGGCACAACCTGGTGCTCCTACTTCCCTCTAAACTCACATTGGCAGAAGGTGAACTGGCGATGATTACAGCAACCACAGGAGAGGTGGCAGTTATTGGGAGAATGAGAGGAGCAGGCGTGGTGGCAGAGGACGGCACAGCCAGGGTGAGCACGACGCTACTCAGGGGGTACCTGAGCCAGGGCAATTACTGCACCCACAGAGACTGCTCTCACCAGGACCATTGACAGCCCAAGGTGATGGTATATGCCGGATTCCCACCCACCCACCGAGAACCGAGTGGCTCCTGGAATGGCAGGAACCCACCAGGAATGAAATTAATTCGCTTGTTGCATTAGAATTCCGGAAACCCAATTTGCACATTCTCATAATTAACTGTTTTTACCATGTTTTTCTTAAAAATACTATGAAAACCTGGGATTTCCATTGGAATTCCCATCTCCAGACCTTACCTTTTGCCACAGCTAGACCCCACAATCTTGGGCAAAAATACTGCCAAATAAAACCAAAGTTCTTGGGTGTCATTAGCTTAGTGTTGAGTTCAATTTTTACATGTAAACCACTCAGAAGGTGTAAACCACTCTGACAAATTGACCCTCTGAACCATCAGGATGATGGTAGAGGCTGGAACAATAGGGGCATTTAAGAGACTCCTAGACAGCCACATGGATGAAAAAAAAGAGTTATGAGGTGAGGAGGGTTTAAATTTTTTGGGTTGAGCTATAGGCACAACATCGTGAGCCAAAGCGCCTGAATTGGCTGTAATGCTCTATGTTGTTACCCAGGAATTTTATGTTATTTACCCTCTCCACTGCTGACCCCTTGATGAGGGCTGGTTTGTGTTCTCCTGGAGTCCATAATCAGCTCCTTACTTTTTCTAACATTGAATGCAAGGTTGTTGTGACACCACTCAACTAGCTGATCTATCTCACTCCTGTACACTTCGTCATTGCTGTCTGTGATTTTGTTGACATCTGTGGTGTGGTTGGCAAATTTGTAGATGGCATTTAAATTGTGCCTAGTCACACAGTCATGGGTGTGCAGAGAGTAGAGCTGAGGGCTAAGTATCCATCCTTGAGGTGCGCCTATGTTGATTTGTCAGTGAGGAGGAGACATTGTTACTGACTATGGTCTTCCAATGAGAAAGTCAAGGATCCAGTTGCATAAATATTCAGATTTCCTACTAATTTGGTGCCTGCATATGCAAAGTTTAGGGATAATATGTAAAAATGTACTGCTGGCCTCTTAAGACCTGTAATAATCTTCTTCCTTAAAGTCTTTTAATATAAATACTGTAAGATCCCAGTGTGTGAGCCAACCCTTTGTGCATCCAGAACCATATTATTTTTCTTTATTTTTTTAATAGAATTCTTTTATATAACTATATACTATATCTATTTATATCATTATAACTTTTATAGTAGGAGGGGAGGGAGGGCAAGAGGGGTTAATACCATGTAATTAAGTATTGACTGTGTACAACATGGATGGAAATTTTTAAATAAAATATTCAAAAAAAAATCTATTTGCAGAGGGAGGTGCAGAGGCTCAGGTTTTGAAGCTTGCTGACCAGAACTGAGGGGATAATAGTGTTGAAAGCCATACTGCAATGGATTCAAAGCAGCCTGATGTACGTATTGCTGTTGTCCAGGTGATCCAGGGCAGAGTCAAGAACCAATGAGATTCCATCTGTTGTGTAGGTGAATTGCAGTGGGTCGAGTTAATTCTGGCCATGACCAACCTCAGACATGTGCATGCACGTGCGTGAAGGTGTTGACAATTTGTACCAGCAGGTAGCAGCATTTACCAACATCCTGTGCTGGTGTCAAATTTCTCTCTTGCCTGTAGATCTTATTTTCCTTGTAGAGCAGATGTTGTCCTGCTTATTTAAGATATTGTCTTGAACAGCCATAAAATGCCTCATCTTTCATTTCAAAAAATAACAATTATAGCCAGGCTTTACTTAAACCTTTTTTCTCATCACTCAACTTCAGGTACCGGCAATTACCACCAGATTCAAGGGCTGTATCTTTCCCACTCTTATCAGGCCCTTGAATGGACCTCTTGTGAGTTTTACCTGAAATTTTCTCTGTGACACCACACTCTGGCCTCTTGTTTTACACCATCTGTTGTATTCAAGGATCTGTTTACTTGTCTGGATAGCACATAAAACAAAGTTCTTCACTGTATCTCTGTGCAGGTGACAAGCAATTATATTCAATCTCAATGACTGCACTATTTCAAGGGGAGAAAAAAGTAGATGACACATAGAACCATAGAAAGTTTATTCATAGAAATAAATGTATTCTAATCTATATTAATCTAATTTAATCTATTTTAATTTTCTATTACCTTATTATTTGGCTTCCGCTCCCTACCATCTTCCTGGCCAGCAGTCCTTGGAGAACAAATTTGATGAACTCCAAGCCAGATTTCAACATCTGAGAAACATCAGGCAAAGCTGCATGATGTGTTCTATGATGTGTTCATAGAAACATGGCTAAACGCAGACATTCTGGACACAGCGCTGCAGCTCAACGGTTACACCCTCCATCGTGCTGAATGAACACAGATGTCTAGAAAAACCAGGGGAAGCAGCATTTGTGACATCATCATTTAATCGTGGTCCAGACGTGGTGGTCATTTCCTAGTCCTCTTCCCCCAACCTTGAACATTTGGCAATCAAGTGTCGCCCATTCTACCTGCCGAGGGAGTTGACCACCATCATCCTGGACGCAGGGTAGATTCCGCCCCAGACTAATGTCAAGCTGGAACTGGAGGGACTAAACTCTATGATAAACTGCCTTGAGACACCATATCCTGATGCCCTCCTGATCATTGTCAAAGATTTTAATCAGGTCAACCTGAAAAAGTCTCTGAAACTACCACCAACACATCACATGAGAGATCAAGGGAACTAACACACTCGACCACTGCTACACCACCATGAAGAACACATACCGAGCCTTACCACGACTGCACTTCAGTAAGTCTGATCACCTGGCTGTACTTCTACTCCTGGTGTACAAGCAGGGACTGAAGGCCACAACATCAGTGGTGAAGATGGCAAAGGTGTGGTTGAAGAAGACAGAGGAGTGTTTACAGGACTGCTTTGAATCGGTGGAATGAAATATATTCAAAAACATTCATAAACTGGAATGAATATGTAACAGGTGTCATTGACTTCATCAAGACCTGTGTGGATGAGTGTGTTTCCATGTGCACATACAGGGTGTTCTCCAATCAGAAGCCCTGGATGAATCAGAGAATCTGGAACTTGCTGAGGGCAAGAACAAGGGCATTTAATGCCAGGGATCGTGATCTTTACATCAAGTCCAGGTACAACCTGGGGAAAATCCTCTCTGAAGCAAAGTGGCAATTCCGGAGGAAACTAGAGACAGATATGTGCCAGCCATGGCAGGGAATGCAGGCCATGATAACCTACTACTAAGTGAGGGTGAACACTATAGATGGCAGTGATGCTTCTATACCCAGTGAGCTGAACACCTTCTATGCCTGCTTTGAGAAGAACCAAATAGTGCCTACGAGAAGCTCTGAAAAGGCTGAGGATCCTGTGATTATTTGTCTTTGAGGGCGATATCAGAACATTATTCAAGAAGGTGAACCCTTGGAAGGCGTCAGGCCCTGACGGTGTATCTGGCAGGGTACTTAAAATCTGCACCAATCAACTAGCTGGAGTATTCACAGATATTTTCAACCTCTCATTGTGGCAGTCAGAGGTTCCGGTCTGCATCTCAATGGCATCAATCATCCCAGTACCCAAGAAGAGAAGTGTGAGCTACCTCAACAACGATCACCCAGTAGCACTAACTTCTACTGTGATGAAATGCTTTGAGAGGCTGGTCCTGGCCAGAATTAACATGTACCTAAGCAAAGATCTGGACCCACTGCAATTCACCTATCATCATAATCCCTCTACAGCAGATGTAATATTGCTGGCTCTCCACTCAACTCTGGATCACCTCGAGAACAGCAATTCATACATACGGCTACACTTCATTGACTACAGCTCGGCCTTGAATACCATTATTTCCTCAGTGCTGGTCAAGAAGCTACAAACTCTAGGCCTCTGTATCCCACTCTGCAACTTAATCATTGACTTTCTCATCAGAAGACCACAGTTAGTATGAATTGGAAACAACGTCTCCTCCTCACTGATTATCAACACAGGCGTACCTCAAGGATGTGTGCTTAGCCCACTGCTCTACTCATTATACACCCATGACTGTGTGGTCAGACACAATTCCAATGCCATCTACAAATTTTCTGATGGCACCACAAATAACGGCAGAATCACTGATGGCAGTGAGGAAGCGTACAGGAGGGAGTTTAAATTTTAAAAATTCATAACTCCCCTCTGCCTCTCCTCTTGGAACTCCCACATTCTAAAATCATTAAGTATTCCTGGCATCTCCATCAAGAAAAAGAAATATAGGAAGAAAGAGAAAATTTATTTAAAAAACACAAAATAATACTGAAAAAAAAAGTACCACCACCCTCAATCATGTGGGAAGTGACTCTCGTTGCTGGTGGTTCACAGCTAGGGAAGGAGAAGAAAAAAACCCCACCTCCCCTAAGGAAAAAAAACAATTTTCAGATAGTCTTCATCTCTTCAAGAAAAGGTGGCAGCTTCAAGATCCTTGTTAACTTGATCGTCATCGTCAAGGCAAGCAATCTCCTGCTATATCTCTTTATCTGACATTTGCATATTCTCAATCTGTGATATGTTTACTGTTAATAAATCAACCTGTTCCTCCATTTTATTATTTGGAAGAGAATTATCAAATTCTAAAGCTTCCATCTCATTGCTTCCTGATTATTGCCCAGAAAAACTTTGAGTATTGCAAGTGGCAAAAAGAAAACTTATAGCCCTTCTTCCAAAGTACAGATTTTGCAGGATTAAATTCCTTTCTTCTTTTCACCACATTCACACTAAGATCTGCATAGAAAAATACTTCTTTGTCAGCCACAATCAAAGGGTCCTGAAATTGATGAGCTTTCTGAACCGCCACTCTCAAAATAGTCTCCTTATTTTGATATCGAAGACATCTGATCAAAACTGAGTGTGACATTTGACCCAACATCGGTTTCTTTCTAAGTGCTCTATGAACTCTATCCAATTCAAGGTCATTTGGAAAATTTTCAGGTCCCAAGGTCTCTGGAATCTATTTTTTGAAAAAAATTGCACTGCATTTGGACCTTCAAAACCTCTGGCAATCCAACAATCTTTACATTATTTATTCGACTATGACTCTCTGAAGTGTCAATATTTTTGTAAAAATTCTTTATTTTTCAACACTCCAAGCCAACTTATTAACCACATCTTTACATTGATCCACTTCATCATGATATTCTTGTAAATTTTCTTCAATTTTTTGAACTTCTATTTTCACTTTATCAACCACTTTAACATATCTTTTCATAATCATCTTCATTTATGCTTTAAAAAATTCAGATTGAGTATTCACATCCTGTTTAATAGATCCTTACTGTAAATCCATTTTCTGACTCATTGCTTACAACTGATTCATCACTTGCCTGCCCACACCTTGCCCTTTAACTTCAGGTAACTTTACCTGCACAGCCTCTTCAGAAATTGAGCCCATTAATATTGTTCTTCTGTCTCCTCCTCCTGCTCCATATTGCTGGTAGCTGATAAAAGTGATTTCCTGCTCAGCCTCTGAATATAAAAGAGGCAGATCTTGAAATTCAATCTTAGTGAGAGCTGACTTTTCAGCTTCCCACTGTAATTCCGATCGATCCGCTCTGCAGCTATGCTCTTGTTCTTGTAAACTTTGTAGTTCCACAGTCTTCTTTGGGATACTGGCACCATCTTCTTTGGCTCCCCAGAAAGATGGTGCTGGAGTCACCTGAACTCTTGCTGCAATTGCACTCATCACCTGTGGAGGAGGAGAATATCCAGCCCAAAGCTCCGATGTGGAGGTAGGCCCATTTTTTTCCAAAGCTTGTGACTTCTTTTAGAACCAGTTTTCTAGTTGTTGAAGGCTTTCCCTTTCTCCCAGCCATAGTTAAAACTGTGCAGGCAAGATTAACAATAACTTTTAACTAACAAATTTTTTTTGTATTAGTAAATTGTCAGATTTATTCTGAAGATTGGACTATGATGAATATTTATGCACCAAATAGAGTTGATGAAGGGCTTAAATTTGGATGCTCCTTTTATAATAAGAGAAATTAATGAAGTGCTTAGTTCATTATGGAATGGTAAGTCTCCAGGAGAAGATGGCTTTCCATCTGAATTTTATAAGAAGTTAAGGACCTTTTCATACCTCCATTTGTGGAGGTGTTAAAGCAGGTGACAGAAGCCCATTCTTTACCAGATTCTTTTTCAATGGCAATAATTACAATTGTACCAAATAAAGATAAAGACGTTAAATCCTGCATCTTATCGTCCAATATCTTTATTGAATGTAGATTATACAAAGAAAAGTTGAAAACTACTGTTTTTAATCATACCTAATTGACTCATTATGTGCATGGTTTCATCACTCCAAAGGAAATGGGCCAATGACAACTTATCTCAAGCAAAATATTTCAGTAACAAATGGGTCAAGAGCAGTGATTCTCAACCTTCCCTTCCCACTTACATGCTACCTTAAGCAATCCCTTACTAATCACAGAGCATTTAGGGCATAGGGTTTACTTAAAGTGGTATGTAGGTGGAAAAAAAAGTTGAGAACCACTGATATAGATAGAATTCCAACTTGGGCTTCTTTTGAATTTAATGCAATAGATTATATGGATTGCCAAGATTTTATTTATAAATGAAATTCTAAGCTGTTATTTGGAAGTAGGGAATCATTTATTTTGAAACATTTGATTGAGTTGTGGAATAATATTGATGATGAAATTGGTATGAAAGGTTTAATATCTAGAAAAACACCTCTAGGTCAAAATAAGAGTATACATTTTTCAATGGATAACCAATTCTTGAGGATTTGGAGACAGAGGGGTATTAAGAGGAATGAAGATTGTTTTGAGGACAGGAGATTTATAACATTTGAAAGAATGAGGGAAAAATTTAATTACCTAGTAATACTTTATTTGTTATTACCAAGTTAAATCTTTTTTATCTGGCAAAATAGGTCCTACTTTGATGTTACCTATTGATTTATAACACTATTGTATATAAATTTATGTCGGTAATGTATAATTTACTTCAAACTAAGGCCCCCAAAATTGGGGTGCATAAATCAAGATTAAGATGGGAATTAGATTTAAATACTCAAATAAGTGAAAAGGATTGGATGGATTTGTGTAAGAATAATATGACTAAACTTATAAATATAAGATATAGGTTAGTTCAATATAACATTTTACATCAGTTATATTTGACTCTGCAAAAATTAAATAGATGAAATCCTGCCATATCAGATTTGTGTTTTAGATGTAGATCTGAGGTTGGAACCTTTTTCATTCTATTTGGCAATGTCCTAAAGTTAGACAATTTTGGTTGGGGTAGGTGAATTACTGAATTACTGGCGTCAAATTCCCACAGAACCCGATGTTATTTTTACTGAGTAATATTAAAGTTATAAGGCCAAAATTAAATCTAAATATTTATCAAATTGAATTTCTGTTAATTGCTTTAGCAATTTCTGGGAAATCTATAGCAATATCATAGAAGTCAGAAATAGATTTAGGCGTGGGAAGGTGAAATGCAGAACTTTGTTGTGAAAATTACATCATCTGCGAGATAAATGTTTTTTTGGAAAATATGGAGCCCATATTTACAAAACGTTGGTTTGCATGAACGATTGACTCTGAAGATCTCACCTCTTGGTAATCTCCAATAGATTTTTCTGTATAAATGTTTTATTTTCTTGGCATTCTCCAATTTTTAATTTTTTTTTTAGAGGTGGGTTGTTTGGGAGGGTGGGTTGAGGGGGATGGGACTATATTTACCAGATGTAATAATTGAATATAATGTAATTATATTGTGGTTAAAAATTTATAAATAAAGTATTCAAATAAATAAATGGACTTTTTATGCACTATTATTTTTACATTTTTATAGTAATGTCATAAGATGATTATAATTTGAATGTTTGCACTATGAAGCTGCCGGAAAACACTGAATTTCATGACTCGTTCATGACAATAAATTCTGATTATTTGTCTGTGGATTTATTGTGTATCTTATTTAATCTATGGAATGTTTGTTAATCTACCTTAATGACTGCCTTGTACATCAGCCAAGGTGCATCCCGCTTGTTGAAACAGATAGCAGAGGAGTTTCAACTGGATTGGATTACGTGGTGAATCTTTCTGGGTAACACTATGATACTGGGAACATGGACCATGTACCTTTGTGTGTGGTTCACCCTAGTGGCACTGACATCATTCAACATCAGCTGCTCACCTAATGATATCCCGGATCACATCACACATACTTCCTGCATCATCCGCATAGACATAGAGTTTCGGTGCAGCCAACGGCCTTCATTCTACAAGAGGACATTGAGATGTCAATGATATTGTGATATTCAATACACAAATGTGCTGGAGAAATTCAGCAGATCATGCAGCTGAGCCCATGCCCTGCACACATCAGTTAAGATCAGACTACTAGAACCTTGTTTCTGGTCGTTCTCTCACTGCTCATTTCCTTTGTAGACTGCACACTGCCATTACCATGGCATGGGGGCCCAGGACTCAATCAGACCATGGTGGGAGGGATGATCACACTGGAGATCGCTGTGTCCCCTCACCTCTGTGCCAGCCTTTTCTGCAGCTGCTCTGTCGGGTTGAGAGACTTTCCAGTGATCAACTTGGCAGCCACACAACTGATCTCTATGCTTTTCCACAATGTGATCCATACCTGACTACAAAGGACCATTGGCCAATTTGAAAAGGATTAATTTGGCATTTAAGGAGTGAACATTACCCACAGAAAGTGAAATCCAATTCCTGGAATACACTTCTTCTGCAATCTTTTGTACACTGCACACAAATGCCACCTGGAAATCAATTAACGACCCTGATTTCAGAGACCGACTACAACTTTAATCAAAACGTGAATCCAGATTTAGCTGGGGTCACCACACCAAGGGAAATACAATCTTTGGTGTTTTCTCCACCTCAGCTGTAGAAGTTGAAATGAAAGGTGTGCCTTGCGACTCTGGCCCTCACTCCTCTGATCCTCTTTCCACGCTGAGCTCAAATGTCCCATCACATGGTCCTGGTGCACAGAGCAGTAAACAAACCCAGCATTCCTTGTACCAAGATCAGTTTTCTGCTGGTCAGGCATTTGCTATTAATACAGGGAGCGCTGAAATCAGGAAAGGGCTAAAATTATCACCAGTGCTTATCTACCTGATGCCATGAACTTCCATTACATCTATAAATGACTGAACACTTAGGAGGTCAGAGTGACATTTATATACCATCTATCACAACCATAGCAGATCTTCTAATGTACTTTATAGGTCATCACTGATTGAATAAATTGAATTGTTTATTGTCACGTGCACCAAGATACAGGAAAAGGCTTTGGTTCCATGCTATCCAGCAAATTAAGCCACACTTAATTGCAATAATAAACTAAAACTGCAGATTATACACAGTGTTTTAGTTTAAACAATGCAAGGGCACATCATTTTACCAATGAGAAGTCAAGAAACTTTCACATTTCCATTCTCCTGGGAAAGACTGGCAACTTCCACCATCCTCTGTATGAAAATGTCTCTTTGTTCTTGACACCCCAACCCCACAAGGAAAATATGGGAAGAGATTGCCAGCTGCCTGGTGGAGACCTTTGCTTCTATGCCCTTTATTTAAGGGCAGGAAGTATAAGCCCTGACCATATAATTATTGGAGAAAATCTTGTGGGGCAGGATTTATGTTCTTTTCCAGATCAGGAATGAATTTGAGAACTATTGAAATAATGAACTAGAACCAGAGGAAACACTAGATACACTCACCAGATGCCTTGGTTATTGCACTGGGCTGTGCTGTACCTGGGACCAGATGGGAACCTGCAGAAACTCCGCAGGGACAAGGAGCCTGTTTCTTTGGGTTAGATGGCAGGCGTTGAGGAACCTCCATCCTTCACTCACAGAAAGAGGATGATCTTCAACAGCTGTAGCTGAAGACTTACAGAATAGGAGAGTTAAACATGGGAATGGGTATCAATTGAACTTTTCACAGAGCTGTCACAAAATATAGACAGAAGGTTCCTCTGCTGGAAGATACCATTATTCTTTGCATAGTGGTTGCATTACACTATGAGTGCAAGTTATTTTTACAGGAGAGGGACCCTAATAATACCTCACTCTGACAGATCTACATTTGCAGATGATTATCATGTGCTCTGTATTAGGTTACTGGAAGGGTTACCCAACAGTTCGTGTGGAAGTGAGTTCAATAGTAGGTGCATTGTACTGTAATTTTCATTTTCTCCACACACAGCACCATCTGCAGAAGGAAATGTGTCACATGATCTCTGTAAATCATCTTCAGGAAAACCAATGACTTTACCAAAGTCCACCTTAAACAATCTCCACATTCACCTCATAAGAACCCTCCCAAAATCCACTCCAATGTTAATCTCATTTTGTGCAATAATTTCTTTTTTTCCTTTTGACCTGATGCTCGAACATGCAAAACCCCTCTGCCCTACTCTAATTTACCCTAGATCCCATCACCCACACTACCTGTTATCACCGATCCATATGATCTTCTGATTAAGTAACATCTCAGATTTCAAATTCTTATCCAATCCTTTGGTGATCTTTCTCCTCCATCTCACCATGAATTGCTCCAGTCCCAAAACCATCCTGAATCTTGGCACTTCTTCCATTCTCATCTCTCTACTCAATCCACCCTTCAGCTGCTGAGTTCCTGAGCTCTGGAATTCCATCCTTAATCTTCTCAGTACTGCAAGGTATTGAGGAGGCATGAGGTACTGAGCAGGCAGTGGAGTGGCCTTTGGCGGGTTGGTGGTGAGGCTTTGGTAGGGCAGCCTTCGGTGGGTCAGCAATGAGGCGAGGCCTAGTGGGAGTGGTAGTGTGGAGCTGGAATCAGTGAGGCAAGGTCCAGTGAGAGCAGCGGTGAAAGGAAGTTCAATTTTTGATTTTTTATATTTTAGCAATCCTTAATATTTTTATTAATCCTTTAATTAAATTAGGAATAAGTAATGGAGTCAGCTAGGGCAGTAGATTTATCCGATTGCAGGATGTTGGAAATCTGGGACAGCATAATTTTCTCTGAGTACTACATCTGCAAAAGGTGCATCCAGCTACAGCTCCTGACAAACCAAGTTAGGGAATTGGAGCTGACACAGAGAGGTTGATAGAGAGGAATTTCAGGGAGACAGTCACCTCCAAAGGTCAGGAGGCATGTAGCTGGGTGACTGTCAGGAGAGGGAAAGGGAATAGACAGAGAGAGCAAAGCGCTCCTGTGGACATTCGCATAATCAATAAATATATTAGTTAGGTGCAAAGTTGAAGAACAAGACCTCCAGGATTGTGATCTCAGGAGTGCTGCCCATGCCCCATGCTAGTGAGGTGAGAAATAGGAACCAACTGAAGCTAAATATGTGGCGAATGAGATTGTGCAGGAGGGAGGTCTTCATGTTTCTGGACAATTGAGCTCTTTTCCAGCAAAGGTTCCAATGGGATGCTTTGCACCAGAACTGGAGGGGGGGACTAACATCCTTGTGGGTAGGTTTGCTAGTGCTGCTCTGAGGGGTTTAAACTAGATTGGCAGGGTGGGATGAGAACCAGAGTGTTAGAGTGGGTGGAGAAGGATAAAAGTCATGCACAGATTGCATATATAGACAGAAATCAAAAGGTTTGCATGTGATAGAAATATTCTCAATGCAAGGAGTATTGTCAGAAAGGCAGATGAGCTTAGGGCATGGATTGGCAAGTGGGATTATGACATTATTGCTATTAGTGAGACTTGGTTGCAGGAGGGGCAGGACTGGGCAGCTCAATGTTCCGGGAGTTCCATTGTTTCAGACATGGTAGAGAGGGAGGAGTGGCATTGCTAGTCAGGGAAAATATCACCGCTGTGCTTAGAACAGCCCAGAGAGCTCATCTGCAGAGGCCATATGGATGGAGCTGAGGAACAGGAAAGGTGTGACCATACTGATAGGATTGTATTATAGACAGCTCAAAAGTCAGAGAGAATTGGAGGTGCAAATCTGTAGAAAGATAGCAGAGTAAATGTAAGAAACTGAAAGTTGTGATAGTAGGAGATTTTAACTTTCCACATATTGACTGGAACTCCCATATTGTAAAAGGGCTGGATGGCTTGGAGACTGTCAAATATGTTCAGGAAGGTTTTCTAAATCAATATATAGAGATGCCAACAAGAGACGATGCAATACTGTATCTCCTACTAGGGAACCAAATGACAGAAGTATGTGTAGGCAAGCATTTTGGGACCATAATGTTATTAGTTTTAAATTAATAATGGATAAGGATAGGTCTGGTCCTTAAGTTGAGATTCTAAATTGGAGAAAGGCCAATTTTGTGGAAAAGAGAAAGAATCTAGGAAGAATGGATTGGGATAAATTGTTTTCTGGCAAGATGAGATCAGCAAGTGGAAGGCCTTCAAAGGTAAATTTCTGAAAGTGCAGAGTTTTCATGGTCCTCAGGATTAAAGGCAAAGTTAACAGGCACAGGGAACCTTGGTTTTCAAGGGATATTATCAATCTGGTTAAATATCAGGTATAGGCAACAAGGATCAAATGAGGTATAGAAGAGAATAGAAAATGTAAGAAAATACTTGAGGAGGAAATCAGGAAGGCAAAAATAAGACATGAGGTTGCTTTGGCAGATAATGTGAAGGCAAACCCGAAGAGTTTCTACAAGTATGTTAAAAGGATAGTAGGTTACAAAATTAATACCCTCGAAGATCAGAGTGGTTGACTATGTGGGGAGCCTAACGAGATGGGGGAGATCCTATGCAGTTTATTTGCATCAGTATTTACTCAAAAAACTGGCATAGAGTACAAGGAAGGAAAGGAAACCAGCAGTAGTGGTATAGATATTAAAGAGGAAGGAATCTCCCATTCGTGACATGATATTCCCTTGGACCTTGAGGGAAACTAGTGTAGAAATTGCGGTGCCCTGGCAGAAATATTTAAAATGTCCTTAGCTACAGGTGAGGTTCTGGAGGATTAAACACTTCTTGTTTAAAAAAAGGCTCCAAATGTAAACCAGGAAATTACAGGCCAGTGAGCCTGACGTCAGTAGTAGGTAAATTATTGGAAGGTGTTCTAAGAGATCAGATATACAATATTTGGAGGTCCAAGGGCTGATTAAGGACAGCCAGCATGGCTTTGTGTGTGATAGATTGTGTTAAACGAATCTTGTATAGTTTTTAATTGTTACCAAGAAAATAGATGAAGGAAAGGCTGTGGAAATTGTCAACATGGACTTTAGAAAGGCCTTTGACAAGGTTTCACATGGGAGATTAGTTCAGAAGGTTCAGACACTAGGTATCTATGGAGAGGTTGGAAACTGGATTTGAAATTGGCTGAATGGGAGAAGACAGAGAGTGGTAATGGATGATTGCTTCTCAGACTGGAGGCCTGTGATTAGTGCTGGGACCATTGTTGTTTGTTGTCTATATCAGTGATCTGGATGATAATGTAGGAAATTGGATCAGCAAGTTTGCTGATGACACTAAGACTGGAGACATTATGGGCAGCGAGGAAAGCTTTCAAAGCTTGCAGAGGGATTTGCACCAATGGGAAAAATAGGCCAGAAATGGCAGATGGAATTTAATGCAGAAAAGTGTGAGGTGTTGCATTTTGGAAGGACAAACCAAGGTAGGACATACAGAATAAATGGTGGGGCACTGAGGAGTGTAGAGGAACAAAGGGATCTGGGAATATAGGTACATAATTCCCTGAAAGTGGCATCATAGGTAAACAGGGTTGTAAAGAAAACTTTTGGAATCTTGGCCTTCATAAATCAAAGTATTGAGTACAAAAGTACTTAATATGTTATGGTGAAGTTGTATAAGACATTGGCGAGACCAAATTTGAAGTATTGTGTGAAGTTTTGGTTGCCAAATTACAGGAAGGATGTCAGTAAGATTGAAAGAGTGCAGAGAGGATTTACTAGGATGTTGCCAGGTCTTCAGGACTTAAGTTACAGGGAAAGGTTAAATAGGTTAGGACTTTATTCCTTGGAGCATAGAAGAATGAGGGAGATTTGATAGAGGTTTATAAAAGTATGAGGGGTATAGACAGAGTAAATGTGAGTAGAGTCTTTCCACTTCAGTTAGGAGAGATAATTATGAGAGGACATGGCTTTAGGGTGAAAGGTTTAGAGGAAACATTAGGGGGAACTTCTTCACACAGAGATTGGTGGGAGTGTGGATCGAGCTGTCAATCTGACAAAGTAAATGTGGGCTCACTCTGGAGTTTTAAGATTAAATTGGATAGATACATGGATGGGAGAGGTCTGGAGGGTTATGGAATGGGTGCAGGTCAGTGGGACTAGCGGAATAATGTTTCTGCACTGACTGGACTGGCCGAATGGCCTGTTTTCTGTGCTGTAGTTTTCTATGGTTCTTTCCATTTCACTAGCTACTGTCAATTTATCTTTAAAACTCTTTCTTTGATCCTGATGTGGTTCTGCTATCACTTCTGAGTATGCCGGTGAAGCATCTTGGGAGATTTGACTTTGTTCAATGGTGCTATACAAATGGAAGTTGTTGGAGATAGAGAATCTGGTTGGGTTGTGCCAGAACAACAACCTTTCTCTCAATATCAGCAAGACCAGGAACTTATTGTGGACTCTAGGGTTGGGGGGGGGGAATGGGAGACCATATGCCTGTCCGCACCGATGGGAATTTGGTGGAGATGGTCAATACCTTCAAATACTTGGGATTCCACATATCAGAGGACCTCTCATGGAGTCATCACATTGAGGCAACCATGAAGAAGGCATACAAACACCAACTCCAGCACATTTGTGTTTTTAAACCAATACCTTTACTATCTAAGGAACAAAAATCTACAGCACTTTGGCCCACAGAGTTGTACTAACCTAATAACTTACTCTAATAACTGCCTCAAATCTCCCTTTTGCATAACCCTTCATTTCTCTCTGTTCCATGTACCTATCTAATAGTCTCTTAAAAAATTCTACTGTACCTGCCTCTACCACGTGTGGGAAAAACTTAACTCTTATATTCTCCCCACCCCATACTTACTCCCAAGCACCTTAATACTGTTCTGAACCCAGAGGATTCCAAAACCCACCAGCAACAGAAATTCACCAAGACAAATGGTTACTTAAATAAAAGTTGCTTTTAATTATTGTTAAACATGAAAACAGGATCAAATTTTAACTTATTACTATTAATTTAACCCCTTTCTAATTCTAAGCGCATGTGCATGTAATGTGTATACAAGTTTAGAAAAGTTCCTTGATTCACAGTCCAATCTCATTTCTCACTCCTCCAAGTTCACTGGTTGCAGGCAATTCTTATACTGTGTACAGTATTTAACATTTATGAAGTTCACCAGACTTTGGTGGTTGAAAGGTAAATGGTTACTTCTCAGGAAGATCCTTGTCAGTTTTCAGAGAGAGATTTGTTGTTCGCTGGACACAAACTGATTCTATCAAATCAGCCATGTCAGTATCTTGCCGAAGAAACTTGCCCCATCAGGATTTTACAGATGATAATCTTTTTCTTTCAGGTCACCACAAAGTTCCTTTTTGTTTCACTTATTTCCAGTGAAACATGAGGCAGCCAGTCCTCTCCAAGAACTCACAACCCATCTTCCAAATGGGGTTTTTCCACAAGCTTGCCAGCTTGTCATGTTCCAGTCCCAGCTGCTGAACTGTAGAACTGAATTCTCTCTTTCTCTGAGAAAAGCCTGGTTGACTCTCTCTACTTGCAAAACCACATGACCCTCTTAGAACAGCAAACTACACTCAGATAACCTTCAGCTCCGAACCTAATCCTCCAAGTTCTTTCATGTGTTGCTTTCCAAAACAATCCATTAGTGAAGTCTCTATAGGCACTCCCCAAAGCTTTTGCAAAAGCATTTGGAGCCGGCCTGTCTGGCTTGAGCAGAGCTCCAGTATTTTAAATGAAATCTGTTTTGAAGCATTTGTATGTGACCTACACTTAAAAAAACTGCCTCAATTTATCTCCTTTAAAACATATCTATATACAATATAAAATAATCTGTCACAATACTATGTCCTGTCATGTGAGCGATTTCAGACCTGGGAAAAGGCCTCTGGCCATCCACACGATCAATGACTCTCACCATCTTATACGTCACTCCTCATCCTCTGTCACTCCAAGGGGAAAAGACAAAGTTCATTAAAGGTATGCCTTCCAATCCAGACCGCATCCTTGTAAATTATCTCTGCTCCCTCTCTATAGCAATCACATCCTTCCTGTATATTAGTGGTTCCTTGAAACAGGCAGGGAAACAAGGCATCAATGGCCTAGGCTGTTCATTATAATTAGTTATAGAATACAAAATGAACAAAAAAAAAAATCACTTCATTAGTTAACTCCAAATGACCAATTGTGGGGTTTTGAGTCAGCCTTAAATCATGGTAAGACATGAAACAGGAGCATGAGAAGGCCATTCAAGGCTGTGACACATGGGCTTCCTCGGGGTGCTTCAGTTTCCTCCCACGTTCATAAGATGTACTGGTTAGTGTTAAATGGTCACATAGGTGTATTTGGGCAGCATGGGCTTGTGGGCCAGAAAGACTGTACCTCTAAATTAAAATATAATCATGGCTGATCTGCCCGAAACCTCATCTCATTCTCTGCATTTCTCCACAGCTCTCAAACCTGTGATCTTTCAAAAAATGTATCTATCTCCTCTTTAAATACCCGAGTGATTTTGTCACAATCCTTCTGGGACAGAGAATTCCAGACATCTGCTACCATCTGCAAGAGGTTTCTTTCACCAATTTTAAATAACTGGTTTTAATTTTATCTCTTCTGTTGAGCGCTCCCACTAGTGAAAACATATTAACATCTGTCACCTGAGGATCGTACATTTCTATAAGATCACCCCACCTTCCCCCAAACCCCACAGAGTGGTCTTACCTTTGCTTTCAGTCACCGGTGTTAATTCAAGAGACCTCAGTGAGGCTAAAGCAGAGTTCTGTGTGGTGTCAGGAGTAGGTCAGGAAGCCTGGGGATACAAGGGTTGTGACTGAGAGATTTCCATTGCACTAATAGGGACCTAGTGGAGTAAGACAATTCCCATGTGGTAATACGGTTCTAGTGTGGAGAAAGACTGCTGTCTAAGGTCCTGTCACCACTAGTTATTGGGTGGGGGGGGGGGGGGTAAAGAAGTGTGGACCCTGAGTACCATCTCCCAGCATTTGGAGGGCATGGTGGTGCACACAATAATCACATTGACATGATTAATTACCAAACACCTGAGCATTACTGATACAGTACTTGGCCAGGTTCCAGGTACAGGAGCAAGAGGGGCCAAGTCCAGGCACGTCAGCCTTTATTGGCAAATCTGGGGAGGATCCAAGGGAGGGGTTAGGGAAGGCCAGGAAGGTTTGGACCGGCCAGTCCATACATCTATACAAATGCCTTTCACCACAGGCGTGTTGTTCAAAGAGGCCATATGAATGGTTTTAGGCCTTTGTGCACTGAATGCTCAACTTGACATCCTGAATTGACAGACTGGTCAAAACTATGATTGTACAATTTTGTATTTCTGGTGAATATTTTTAAGAATAAATCTTAAATTTGAAATTAAAAGTGTACCAATGTGGTAATGCTGGAAGTGGGATTCACTTGAAAACCACTGAAGGGAGTGCTTTGCAATCTTCCTCTAGGGTGTGACATTTCTAGCTAGAGGGTCCCACTGATTGGTGGGGCAGATAACTCCTCTCTCCAGTATCTAAGTGAGGACTGAATGAAGATGAATTCAATGTTTACAGATAGTTGTTCAGAGTTACAGTAGAAACTGGAATTGTTGTAAACAAGGTATCTCAGCCCTACCAGAACCTGGGAACTCACATTCACAAAACTTTACATTCTTAAAACAAACTGCAGTGCTGTTGTACAATATTAAACTTCTCACTGTTCCTGACTGCTCTCAGTATTACTGATCCAAACTCTCATGAAACCTCCAGTCTCCACTATCTGTCCCTGATGTTAATCCTCTCATTGCTGGGCATTGCCATGGTCTAAAGCCCTGCCCCTCCTTCTAGGAAGTACTCCTCACAAGCCATCTTTCACAGGCATTCCCTGCCTGCCCCAAGGTCCATAAGGTTACTTGTTGTGAGGATGTGTACAATGTTGCTTCTGGGAACCCCTTGGGAACAGCAGATGGTATTAATGGCTGTGTACAATCCTTGTAATTGGAGAGGAAGGAGATATTGTGATCAATTGTTATTGAGACGTTAGTGGAGGTCGTGTCTGGTCATCCCAGCCCAGTGCCCTGCCAAGCAGTTCCAATGTGCAGAAAGCACCTCACAGACATCACCTCTTTCCCATGACAGTGAGGCAACAGCAACAACAAACCTTGTGTGCAGAATCCAAATTCTGGTCACAGGATCGATGTGACTCAGATCCAAATTCCAAACAGCAACAAGAGTCATTCTGGTTTTGGATGCGACACTTGCTCAGTGACTGGTTTTTGTAATCAGGGACTGTGTCAGTGAAACCCGCAAATCTCAAGGCTATTCTTCCATTCTTGCCCCCAGAAAGGTTCACCCACACCGCCAAGAACCCTTGCTTTCCTCCGCTTAGATCACGAGTTTAACAGCACCTGCCATTGATAACAGGCAAGTTACCCAGTGTCACATGGGAGGGGGCAGGAGATTCCTTATCAGCCAAGAGTTCTCTCCTCCTGAATAGGGGCCAACAGTGAATTAGATAGCCCTGTGAGCTTGCTCCCATACTGTGACATCAAGCCCTATTCAGTGTCGAAACATGGATCGATCTCTGCTTTCACTCGGCTTCCCCCACTTCACTCAATGAATCTTTGAATTTTCCACTAATAGGAAACATCCTCTACCAACCAGTCTGCCAACCTTGCGGATCTCATTCCTGTGTACTCAAATGGGCCAGGGCAACTGAAATTGTTTCTCAGGACACTGTCTCAACACAGGAATTAATTATCGTGTCCCTTCATCCCAGTTCCAACAGGATCCGAAGCAATCCTGGTGGATTAACAATCATAAAACAATAGAACAACAATCTTGCTCTCAATGTCATCAAGACCAAGGATCTTATTGTTGATTTTAGGAAGGAGAGGCCAAAGAACCACACACCTCTTGGTATTAATGGGAAGAAGCTAGAGAGGGTTAGAAACTGGGAGACTATTTTTCAGAAGAGCTCTCCTGGAGCCACATTGAAGCAACCAACACCTGAGTCTGAGGAGGTTTAGCATGTCATCAGATACTCTTAAACTCTGGAAAGTATTCTGGCTGGTTGCATCATAGCCTGGTTTGGGGATTCGACTGCTCAGAAACACAGGAGACTGCAGAAAGTAGTAAACATAGCCAGGTCTATCACAGGCTCTGACCTCCCATCCACTGCAGACATCTATGTGAGATGCTGCAAAAAGAGGGCAGCCAACATTATAAAGAAGCTCCATCACAGCATCTTCTCACACTGAAAGACCACTACCTCCAGGTTCAAGAACAGTTTCTTACCAAATTCCATCACTCTTGTACCTCCCCTTGTAATACTTATCAATGATTGCTGCAACACCACAAAAGGACTGTCTCTTTTTATTTTGCACTGGTATAACCATGAATATTTATTAACGGGGTATTTATCTTACGGGCTTAGACAGACTAGACGCAGGAAGGTGGTTTCAAATGCTGGGAAAAACTAGAACCAGGGTTCACATTTTAAGGATAAGGGGGAAGATTTTTAGGTCTTAGTTTAGGCCAGTTCCTTGTCAATATTTAAGAGTAAGTTAGATTTGGCCATTGTGGCTAAGGGGATCGGGGTGTGTGGGGGGGGAGGGGGTAGTATGGGGAGAAGGTAGGAACTAGGTACTGATCAGCCATGATCATATTGAATGGTGGTGTAGGCTTGAAGGGCCAAATGGCCTACTCCTGCACCTATTTTCTATGTTTTAATGAAGTGGTTCTCAACTTTTTTCTTTCCACTCATACATTTTAATCCCTATGCCACAAGTACTCTGTGATTAGTAAGGGATTGCTTAAGGTGGTATGTGGGTGGGAAGAGAAGGTTGAGAACCACTGCTCTAGACCCAATTATTACTGAAATATTTTGATGAGAAAAATTGTCATTGGCCTATTTCCTTTGGAGTTAGGAAACTGTGCAAATTATGAGTCAATTCGATACAATTAAAACAATAGTTTTTAAACTTTTGCTTTTCACCTACATACCATCTTCAGCAATCCCTTACTAATCACAGAGCACCGATGGCATAGGGAATACTTAAAGTGGTATGTGAGTGAAAAGAAAAAGGTTGAGAACCACCTGAGCTAATGTATTTATTGTCTCTTTAAATTTAATTAAATTAGTTATTTTTCTTTACAAGTGCTTCTTTGGCAGCAGCAAGTAAGAATTTTGTTGCATCTATACATTGTACAGTATTTGTGACAATAAACTCATTGTCACCTCATACTGTTGCATTTTTAGATATTGTTTAACATTTAAAGTGATTGAGATACTGGGTTCCGTTCCCAACCATCCGATCCAGAAACATTATTGGTCTATCAGCTGTTGCTTGTTCTGGATATTGCACTCTTCTTTCCAGCGGAGGTCTGTCTTTCAACCCAGAAACAGGCCCTTCAACCCACCATGACTATGCCAACCATGAACTACCTATCCACACATCCCACTCACTAGCACATTTCTAACAGTCATGGTGACACAAGTGCTCACTTTGACACTTGTTGAATCTCTGCTACTGCCACCTATTCAGACAACACCCTGAGTGAGTGAACTTGGATTCCCTCTTACCCCTTACCCTGAACCTACACCCTCCCATCTTTTCCTCAGTTTTTCCAGAATCCAGGAGAAAGGCTTCTTCATTGCCATCCTCAGTTAATGCTGCAGGGAAATGACCTCTCTCCCATGGACACATCTGCTGTCAACTACTTTCATCAGATTCATCTCTTCTATTCCATAGAAACCAACCCTCACCAGCCATCTTGCATGGCCACTGAAGTTCTCCAGCCCTGTAAATCTCTCCAGAGAGGTGTGGCCACAAATGTACACAGGTCTGGCCAAATGTGAAACACCTTCATTACAGTCAATCCCACTTAAAGTTTTCTGAGTATTCTATAATTAACACATTTCTTCTTTGGTTAGAATGCTTAAACATGTAAAGATTCTGGAGTCAACCCTCATCCTGAGGGATACGAGGCTCAGACAAGTTTGGGAAGATTACATTCAGCAGACTCGGTTCCCTTGTATTCCTCTTTTAACCCTGGCTATTTCCAGGATCTTTCAGAGTTCGGTGTGCATTGGTGCTGCAGGCCATTTAGAACATTCAAATCTTTCAATGTGAAGGCATCAAGCTATAAAAATCAGATTTATTGACCAGTTTTATTTAACAGGGACATATCTCTGATGTAGATTATGGAGTATGTGCCCACAGCAAAATTTCCTTGAACCTAGCATCAGGAACGAGAAAGCTTGGCTCATCATTCTGGTCACCTACAGCATATCCCATCAATTGTCACTGAGATTCCCAACCCCACCACTTCACCTCCCAACTCTCCCTCCTCCCCCAGCAAATCCATGCACCCCTCAGTTAGCAAAAAGCTTGTTGCTATGCATTGCCATCTGTAAACACCAGCTCACAATTGGAAAAGCACAACCTTTAGTTTTCAGAGTGTTCAACTTGTCCTGGAAATCTCAATCAGTTACCATAGCACCTGGGTTTATATGTGGAAAAAAAAACAGATCCTTCACTGAAAATTCTCAGAGAACACGTTAAATCCAGAGGAACTGATCAGTACAGTTGGAGGCAAGCTTGGAGGCATAGAGGATGTAACCAAACACAGAATCAGAAACCATGACTAGAAGCAGAGATTGATGCACTCCACAAAGCTTGGGATGCAGTTTTCAGGTCAGGTGATAAGGTGGCACCAAGAACAGAAGGGCAGAACTCTCCCAGGCAATTAGGAACACAAAGCAGGGATATGCACAGAAGATCCTCAGACAACTGTGTGACATCAGTGACAAGAGGTGCATGTGGAAAAATATTAAAACCATATCGACCACAAGTCAACCTTGCAGGTCAGTGATAATGACACCTCCCTTCCTGACAGGCTGAACACCTTGTATGTACGGTTCGATACAGAAAACAACATATCATCAAAGAAAGCCCTGTCCCCTCTGAGGAACAGGTTGCAGCTAAGATGAGGAGGATCCTATCCAGGGTAAACCCCCACAAAGCAGCAGAAACAGATAACATACCTAGCTGGATGCTGAGGGATTGTGCAGACCAGCTGACTGAAGCCCTAACGGACATCTTCAATATCTCCCTCCAGCAGTTCATTGTCCCCATGGGATTAAAGCAGCCACTACCATCCTGATGTACATATCTCTGATATGTGCCCAAGAGAGTGACAGTAGCAAGACTAAATGACTACTCCCCAGAGGCACTTACCTCCATGATCATAAGGGCTTTCAACATCTGGTAATGGAGTGCATCAAAGTGCATCTACAGTGACAATGGGCCCATTTCAAATTCCTTGGCCAAATCGATCCACAGATGATGCAATAGCCCTGCCCATCCTCTCAGTCCTGGCAGGTTCATTGACTTCAGCTCCGTATTCAACACAATCATACCTCAGAGGCTGGTAGGTAAACTGTCTTCACTGGGACTCAGTACCTGTCTCTGCAACTTGAACACTATTTCAGCAAATTCTCCCATTACCTTAGAAAATATTTATCAATCACCAAAACAGACTGATGATTGTTGATAATTTCTATTCCCCACCACGATTACAACCTCAGATAAGAGTTATCACTGAATCTGGTTAAGACCTGTCCATTCGTGGTAAGAAGTTGACCATTCAGAACATCTCTAACCAGTTGGTACATTAATTTTAACAGCAGCTGGCAAGCACAATGATTCCCAAGAGGGGAGAAATAACAGAAAGTGAGTAAAGTAGGTTTTCCAGCTAAATGTAAATCTCTGACATTAAATTAACACCATAAAGTGCTGACTGGCATGTGTTACAGACAGATTTAACACTCAATCAGGGACCCAGATGAAGAGGAGCAGTAGAGTTTCTGCTTTATCAGGCAGAAGCCAGGATAAAATTTCAGTGCTTTCCTGAATCCAGGGCTAAAACAGGTCCCTATGAAAAAGAAATCTCGGAGATCAGACCATATGCTGTCACCCTCCTTCAGAATTAAAGTCAATTCAAAAGTTGGAACCACTGTGGAATCATAAACAATGTGGTCCAACTTTCTGCACTTGCTCTCAATCTCCACCAGAACATTGATGACACATCCACGCAGACCACAAGGCTCACTAGAGGCAAGGTGCAGCATGTTCCGTGCAATATTGCTCATCAGTCCTTCAGGAACCAGGATCACTGAGCAGTGTAGCTTGGTCTTCTTAGCTCTGGACAGACAGTTTTCCAGGAGTTTGACCAAGAACTGACAACTTTGTTCTTCCTCATTCTCCCTGTTATCAACTGGCTCATGATCCCACTCATTGAGTTCTGCAGACAAAAGGAAATTGTGTTCATTAAGATTAATCCCACGGAGACATGCTGTAGTTCCCACCACGTATCATAGCTATCTAACAGGCACTAAATGACAAAAATCAAGACTGCAGGTACAGAAAGAAAACACTGAAAACACTCAGCAGACCAGGCAGCACACAAGGAGGGAGGAATAGTTCATGATGTTTCATTGGCCAGCCATCTGAAACGATGCAGTTCCTATGTTCACAGATGCTGCCTGACTCAGTGTTTCCAGCAGTCCCAGCTAGTGAAAAGTGGCACTCATCTGTCAGAGGCCATGCTGAGGAGAGAGGGGAGGAGAGAGGGAAGGAGTGAGGGAGGGAGGGAAGGAGTGAGGGAGGGAGGGAAGGAGTGAGGGAGGGAGGGAAGGAGTGGGGAAGGGAGGGAAGGAGTGGGGAAGGGAGGGAAGGAGTGGGGAAGGGAGGGAAGGAGTGGGGAAGGGAGGGAAGGAGTGGGGAAGGGAGGGAAGGAGTGGGGAAGGGAGGGAAGGAGTGGGGAAGGGAGGGAAGGAGTGGGGAAGGGAGGGAAGGAGTGGGGAAGGGAGGGAAGGAGTGGGGAAGGGAGGGAAGGAGTGGGGAAGGGAGGGAAGGAGTGGGGAAGGGAGGGAAGGAGTGGGGAAGGGAGGGAAGGAGTGGGGAAGGGAGGGAAGGAGTGGGGAAGGGAGGGAAGGAGTGGGGAAGGGAGGGAAGGAGTGGGGAAGGGAGGGAAGGAGTGGGGAAGGGAGGGAAGGAGTGGGGAAGGGAGGGAAGGAGTGGAGAAGGGAGGGAAGGAGTGGGGAAGGGAGGGAAGGAGTGGGGAAGGGAGGGAAGGAGTGGGGAAGGGAGGGAAGGAGTGGGGAAGGGAGGGAAGGAGTGGGGAAGGGAGGGAAGGAGTGGGGAAGGGAGGGAAGGAGTGGGGAAGGGAGGGAAGGAGTGGGGAAGGGAGGGAAGAGAAGTCAAACAGTCTACTTTTTGAGCAAATGTGAAGTCACACATTATGCAATGATAATGGGAGGAGGGAGGGTTGGCAAAGGTCCTGCCTCTTGTGCTGGTCAACTAACACCTAAAAAAATAAACATTGTCGCCTTTACTAATTATGTTTTTGTGCAGAAATTTGTTTTTTTTTAAATTTGAGACATTACAGCATTGCCTTCACATTCCCAAGCACTGACAGTCTTGCACTCAGTGTCAGCAAAACCAAGGAGATTATTGTGTTCTCATCGAGGGCTCAGTCGTGGAGAGGGTTAAGAACTTTGAATTCCTGGGTGTCAACATCTCCGAGGATTTGTCCTGGAGCCTCCATGTTGATCCATTCACCAAAAAGGCTTGCCATTGGCTATACTTTGTGAGGTGTCAAGGAGGTTCGGCATGTCACCGAAGACTCTCGCAAACTTCTACTGGTGTACCATGGAGAGCATTCTGGTTGTTTGCATCATTGCCTGGTATGGAGGAGCCAACTCTCTCAGGACAAGAATAAACTCCAGAGGGTTGTTAACTTGACCTGTGACACACAGGCACCAGATTTCACTCCATCAAGGTCATCTACATGAAGTGGTGTCTTAAAAAGAAAGCAGCCTCGATGCTCAAAGACCCCACCACCCAGGCCATGTCCTCTTCACTCTGCTACCATCAAAGTAATGGTACAGGAACCTAAATACAAGCACCCAGCAACACAAGGACAACTTCTTCTCCACTGCCATCAGATTCCTGAATAATCAATGATCCAAAGACACTGCCTTATTTTTCGTACACGAAATTGTTATTATTTTTTATATAATGTTGTAAGATGGTTATAATATGTATGTTTGCACTATAATGCTGCCACAAAACTCCAAATTTCATGACTCGTTCATGACAATAAATCCTGATTCTGAAATATTTTGAATTTTTTGTGTAGAAATGAAAATATTTCAAATGTTTATATCCCATTAAGTGTTTCACTGCTGATTGAAGCTCCCTTCACCTGTAGCCCACCTTACTGCACAGGTGCCCTCTCTGTTCTACAATGGCTGAACAGAGTTCTATCACACTCCCTCACCATCAACGTTCTAATGTTACCATCGACCACAAATTTTGTTGGACCAGCCTTATCAGTAAAATGTTACATATGCTGGAAATCTGGAATGCGGCAGAAACTTCTAGATACACTCAGCCAGCATAGATGGGGTGTGGGAGAGGGGTATGGAGGTGGATGCAGTGTGGAGGAGGGGATAGGTTGTGGGAGAGAGGTTAGTGGGGGTGGGGGGGGGGGGCGTGAGACTGGGAATGTCTAGTAATTCCCAGGTGCTAGAGATTGACGCCAAAGGGGATCGGGATTGGGGATGAAGGTGAGCTGGTGGCTGACCAGGGTTGTTGTGAGTTTGAGGTTGGTGACTGGAGGGAGGCATTGTTATGAGCAGGGTGGGATGATGGGATAGGGTGTAGGTGATGGGCATTTGAGATTCAGGGTGACAAAGGTTGGAGCAAGTGGACTGAGGTTTAAATGGGGGAGATTGGGTTTGATGGGGTGTGGAACGGATCAGGTGAGAGGGTAGGAGGACAATCTGCCACTCCGCCCCAGATGTCTGCCCGCCACCCTGGCCAGAGGCAGACTGGGGCCCGAAGCTCCCTCACTCACCCGGAGCTCCGCCGACCGCAGGCCTTCGACCGCCGCCCGTCACCATCCTGGCTCCAGGAGCGCCGCCGGAAAGTGCACTCCGAACACCCACCCCGTGCTGTCACGCCCTGGGTCAAACCCCGGCCGCACTCACTCCAGCGCCACTCACATCTCCTCTCACGTTTACTCACTCAAGCCCCGCACTATTACCCTCTCCCCTCCACCCACTGTCGCTCACTCACTCTCACCCATTGTCGCTCACTCAGTCTCACCCACTCACTTTCTCCACCCTCCTCTCACTTCCACTCTCTCTGTCCCACTGACTGTCACACTTTAAATCATTTCGCCCACACTCTCTCTTCCTCTCTCTCTCTCTCTCTCTCTTTCTTTCTTTCGTCTCCAACCCGATTCTTCAATCATCGAATGGCAACATGCAGAGGTTGCATGAAATGGATACAGGTGACTGTCCAATCACAGTACTATCTCACAGCCTGGCCCCGCCCCATTCACCAGAACCCCGTATGTCAATTGGCTCAGCCTGTCCACAAGCTACAGCGAATCAGCAGCGAGGACGCACCCCGCCCCTTCGTCCCGCTTGCCGCGGCCCGGGACCCTCTAATACTTAGTGTCCAGACTGATGAAGGCAAGTGACCCCAATGCTTTCTTCACTACGCTGACATCTTTAAAGAGACGTGCCAGCACCCGGAGGTCCCTTTGCTCCATAACACTCTTGAGGGCCCTACTGTTAACTGAGTAAATCTTGCCCTGGTTGCTGATGATTCAATTTACCCAAATGAACCTCCTCATACTTCCCCATGTTGAACTGCATCTACTTACCCTTACCCATTCCCAAGCTGATCGAAATCTTATTGTAAACTTGCAAACATCCAAGTAATGCAACCTAACAATGTATCTTTCCTTGTAAATGACCATTACCAAGCCAGTGTATCTGTGCCAAGATCCCATGCCAAAAGTGTGATGTCTGAAATAAGAACCAGTGTTCCAGAAAAGAACAACCCAAGTATATGTGGCTCTCCCACATTGTTCCACACTTTTGTGGAGAAAGGCCAGAAACCCATTTATCCTTTTTGGTCATTTTCAAGACATGTCCATAATATTTCAGCAAACTCTTGGGGGTTCCAATGTGTTGCTTTGTTTTAATGAATTGAACATTTTTAGAATCCTTTCCATTCCTTTTCCAGAACAATATATTTCCTACTGCTGTGTAAACCAGTGGCGGATTAACCATTAAGCTGAGTAGGTTTAAGCCTAGGGGCCCAGAAGGGAGGAGGGATATTGGGCTCCCGGCAGGAGTGGGAACAACAGGCTCACGCAAGAGCAGGGACCTCAGGCTCCCTGAAGGAGCATTTGGAGACCCCTAATATAAGTTATTTAATGTAACTTAATGTAACTTTATCAACGACGGGTGGGGCACGGGGCAATTTCAGGGGAAACCTAACTAAAGCTCAGTCTAGGGGCTTGTGTGGTAGTTAATCCACCACTGATGTGAACAATGTGCGCAATACTCCAATGTGGCAATAGAAGCGGGGCCGGTTCGCCATGAGGATGTGCGTCGCCACACACACCCCCCCCCCCCAGAACCGGCTACGCGTCCTGTTGCTTTGGTGGCTGGCCCCGGCACTTGGGCGCAGCCATCTGCACCAGCTGTGATAAGTCCAGATGGGCCGTCTTCGGGCGGGCCACCGTAAAATGTTCCTCTCTCCCCCCAACATCCAGGGGAAGGTTCCGCCAGACTGGTGCAAGACTTTGTATGGCCCCTCGTACGGTCACTGTAGCGGTGCACCTTGTGGTCCCCTCTGCACGAAAATGAACTGGGTCGAGTCAAACTCTTTGGGGAGATGAAATGGCTGGGTGTCGTGGCGTGCCAGGGGTGGGGGAGCTAGGGAGGCCAGTCTCCTGTGTAGGTCTGCCAGCAGGTTTTTGTCAGTGACCATGGTGTCAGGGTCTAGGGCGAAAAACTCACCCGTCAGGGAAAGTGGTGTACCATAGACCATCTCCGCTGCTGAAGCCTGCAGGTCCTCCTTGGGTGCTGTCCTAATCCCGAGGAGGACCCAGGATAGTTTGTCCGCCCAGTCTGGTCCAGAGAGCCTGGCCATAAGCGATGCCTTCAGGAGGCTGTGGAACCTCTCCACAGTCCCATTGGACTGCAAGTGGTATGCTGTGGTGTGGTGGAGCTTGACCCCAGGAGCTTCGCCATCTGAGTCCTTAGGGCAGATGTGAATTGTGCCCCTCTGTCGCTAGTGATGTGCGCCGGGACTCTGAAACAGGCAATCCATTGGCTGACCAGAGTCCTGGCGCACGTCTCTGCAGAGGCCTCCTTAATCGGGATGCCCTCCGGCCACCTTGTGGCCTGATCCACCACCATGAGGAGGTAACAAGCCTCCTTGGACACCAGCAGGGGCCCAACAACATCATCGTGGATGTGTTGGAATCTGCGAACTGCCGGGTCAAAGTTCTGGATGGGGGCTCACGTGTGTTACTGGACCTTGGAGGTCTGGCACCTGGTACAGTTACTAGCTAGTTCTGCCACCTCCTTCCTCAGCCCATGCCACACAAGCCACTCCGCAACCATCCGCACAGTTGTCTTTACCACTGGGTGAGCGAGGTCGTGGATCAGACTGAAGACCTTCGCCCTCCAGTGCAGCGGGACCATATGGCGCAGCGTGCCTGTTGAGACGTCGTAGGGCAATGTGTCCGGGCTGCTGGGCACCCGGACATCCTTGAGTTTGAGGCCCGAGATGGCGGTCCGTAAGTTCTGAGTCTCTGCATCGTTCCTCTGTGCCTGTGCCAGTTGCTCGTAATCCAGGCCGGGCACGAGAGTGTTGATGGCTGGATGGGAGAGTGCATCCGCCACCATATTGTCCTTGCCAGCCCTGTGTCAGATGTTGGTCATCAAATCAGACACATACGAGAGGTGGCTCTGCTGTCTGACAGACCACGGATCCTTGGCCATCGCCAGTGCTTGAGTGAGGGGCTTGTGATCCGTGAAGGCTGTGAATGACCTGCTCTCGAAATGACGGATGGCCAAATACAGCCCCAGAAGTTCCTATTCAAAGGCACTGTATTTGAGCTCTGGCTGGTGCAGCTGCTTGCTGAAAAAGGCCAGTGGGCACCATTGTCCATTGAATCACTGTTCCAGAACCCCCCCTCACCACTGCCGTAGCTGAGGCATCCATGGAGAGCGCCATGAGCGCCTCCGGCCGCAGGTGCACCAGCAGCATGGCGTTGGCTAGAGCCTCCTTTGTCACAATGAAAGTCCTGTTTGCCTCCTCTGTCCAAAATAAAGTCTCTTTGTTGGCCATGAGCGCAAACAATGGGCGCATGGTGCGCATGGCTCCGGGGATGAAACGATGGTAAAAGTTCACCATCCCCATGAACTCTTGGAGGCTTTTCAGGGTGGAGGGTTTGGGGAATCATTGAACAGCCGCTACCTTCTCCGGTGCCGGTGCGACCCCAGCCGCCGAAATGGTGTGCCCCAGGAACTGGAGGGACTCCTTGCTGAACTGGCATTTGGCCATGTTAACCGTGAGGCCGAAGTCTGCCAGCTGGGCAAAGAGTGTGCGGAGCTGGGCTTTGTGTTCATCGCGGTTGTGATTGGTAATGAGAATATCATCCAGGTAAATGAACACAAAGTCCAAGGGGTGATAATAACCGTCTTACCCACGTCGTCTGGATGCACTGGGATCTGATGGTATCCCCGCACGAGGTCCACTTTGGAGAAGACCCGTGTGCCGTAGAGGTTGGTAGAGAAGTCCTGTATGTGGGGCACCGGGTACCTGTTGTGGGTGGTTGCGTCGTTCAACTGAAGGTAGTCCCCGCATGGTCTCCAGCCCTCAGATGATTTTGGGACCATATGGAGCTGCAATGCCCAGGTGCTGTCCGAGCACCGGATGATTCCCAGTTCCTGGAGCCTGGAGAACTCCTGCTTTACCTGCTGGAGCTTCTTGGGTGGCAGCCGTCTGGGTCTAGCGTGCAACAGGGGGCCCTGTGTGGCATTGTGGTGGAAGACCCCATGCTGGGGCAGGGCGGCATTGAACAGTGGCTCTAAGATGCATGGAATTCATGGAGGATCTTGTTGAACTCGTCCCTGGTGGCAGCTACGGTGGCAATTTCGGGCCTGCGGGCTTCTGCTGTGTCCAGTGAGGTGGAGTGGAATGTTCGGACGTTAACCAGCCTTTTGCCCTTCATATCAATCAGTAGGTCGTGAGCTCTGAGGAAGTCGGCCCCTAACAGCGCGGTGCCCACAGAGGCTAGGACAAACCTCCAGTGGAACTTCTCCTTCCGATCTGAATCTGTGCCCTGTGGTCCTGATGATGGAGCCATTGGCCGCCCGCTTGGGTGTGAGTCTCTAATGCTGTGGGGGGAAGGACGCTGAGCTCAGCCCCTGTGTCCACCAGGAATCGGCGGCCAGTGGATCTGTCAATCACATGAAGGAAGCTGTTTGTGTGGCCAGCCATCGCTGCCATCAATGGTGGCTGGCCTGGTCATTTCCCTGAAACCCACAGGGCTGGCGGCACTTATGGGCTTGCGCTCCTCAAGCGCTGGTGGTAGAAACACCAGGTCGACTGGCCCTCCTCTGACTTGGTCTTGGGAACGGCTTGTGATCGGCTGGCTCCTGGTCATGCCACCTGGTAGTGGACTGCCTCGTTCTCCCTCTTCATGTGCCAGAGGGCATCCGCACGGACTGCTGCTCTCCTCGGGTTTGAGAAGTCTTCATCAGTGAGGAGCAGCTGGATGTCCTCCAGCATCTGTTCCAGGAATATCTGGCAGAAGAGAAAACAAGGCTTGTGGTCTTCCACCAGGGCCAGCATTTCGTCCATCAGCACTGACGGACTACGGTCCCTAAGCCCATCTAGGTGAAGGAGCCTGGAAGCCCGTTGCTGGAGAGTTAGCCCAAAAGTTCCAAGCAGCAGGTCTTTGAGGGCAGTGTACTTGCCAATAGCCGGGTGTGGGGGTTGGTGAATGATATCGTCCACCCTCACTGCTATATCTTGGTCCAGAGCGCTCACGACATGATACAACATCGTGGTGTCTGAGGAGATGTTGCGGAGTTGAAATTGTGCTTCCGCCTGCCTGAACCACGTTCTCGGTAGGTGGGTCCAAAAGGGGGGGAAGCTTGATTGAGGCAGGGTTAACCTCTGCTGAATCCATGGTGTTTTGAGTCCAGAAAAACATCTGGGCTTGTCGGGGTCATCACTGTAGCAGTGTGAGCAGTGGAAGAAACACAGCCACCACGTTGAGGGTCGTTAACGGCTGTTTTTATTCCAATTCAGCACGCCCCTTTAAGGGAAACATGAGCTCAGTCACCTGGTGCATTGTGACATCATAATCGCTGCCCAGGGTGGGCACTGGAAGGGAGGCTGGAGTCAGACAGAAACCTCTGACGATGCCATTTCCCCATGGCTGCTCCGCCACATGGCGATAGAAGCGGGGCCGGTTCGCCATGAGGATGTGTGCTGCCACAGATTTACGTTATTCCCACCCCCCACAGAAAAACCAACACACATACACATGAATATAAAAGTAAATAAATACTCTCCCTCTATAACTGGAACATTAGAGAAAGTAAGCAACAAAAATGTTTAAAAAAAATCACATACACCCTCAATTACCCACATAGAACACCCCCCCCCCCCCACCACCACTTCCCAAACTCCTCAGCTCATTTGCTGAAGTATTATCAGAATATTGCTGGTTATGCTAAGACATACACCATGCAATCAAACATTTACTCCATTAAGCACTAATAATTCAGAGAAATAACCTCTAAAGGCATGACATTTATGAAAAAAATTAACAGTGGACCCTCATAATGTGCATTTGATTTTCTCCAGTTTAATGAAGAAAATTATATCTTAAATCCATTGTGTAATAGAAGGACACCTATCAGACTTCCAATGCAATAAAGTTAGACACTCGGCTAATAAGGATGTAAATACTATTAAGCCTTTCTGTAATGAATTTAGGGAGTTGTCAGAGATGACAAATATTACAGTCAATGGACAGGGTTGCAAATTAACTTTGAATATTTTGGATAATGTGCTAAAGACTCTGCCCCAGAACCCCTGTATTTTGAGGCACTGATAAAACATGTGACTTAGGTGGCAAGGAGAGCCATTATACATAATAGGACTGGAAAAGATTTGAGGAGGAAAATCCAGATCTTAGAATTTAAACAACTGTGAATTGCTGAAAAATTGAGAAATTTAAGAGACCAGAGAGTAGGAAATTTAATTTTAAAAAAAATTTAAATTTACATTCAGCACAGTGACAGGCCATTTCAGCCCATGAGTCCATGCTACTCAATTTACACCCAATTAACCCACACACCTGGTACATTTTGAACACTGGGAGGAAAGCAGAGCCTCTGGGAAAAATCCACATGGGGAGAACGTACAAACTCTTTACAGACAGTGCAGGATTTTAACCCTGCTCCAGTCCCGTTTGCTGGTGCTGTAAACCCATTGCACTAACCACTATGCCAACTGTACAGTGAGAAGGAGGGATGTAGGGGTTACAGAGAGAGGGAGGGGTGTAGGGGGATTACAGAGAGAAAGAGGGGTGTAAGGTGGTTACAGATGAGGGAGGGTGTAATGTGATTATAGAGGGAGGGAAGGGTGTGGGTAGGTTACAGAGAGAAGGAGGGGTGTAAGGTGGTTACAGAGAGAGGGGGGTGTAGGAGGTTACAGAGAGAGGAGGTTGTAGGGACTGGAAGGGGTTCACAGAGATTGGGAGAGGTGTTGGGTGTAAAGAGATAGGGAGGAGTGTGGGGGCTAGAGGAAGTCACAGAGATTGGGATGGGTGTAAGGGCTGGAGGGGGGGGTTATAGTGACAGGGAGGAGTGTAAGAGACTGGAGGGGAAAACAGAGATAGGGAGGGATTATAGGGATCTAGAGGGGAGGGGGATATGAGGATTGGAGGGGGTTCCAGAGATCAGGTGTAGGGGATGGAGGGGGTTACAGAGATTGGAAGGGGAGGTTGAGGAATGGAGACACAATGAAGAAATTCACTGGTGGTAGTTCCTGAGATGATTAGTTATCCTATCACAAGAGCATTGTGGGCAATAGTGACTCAGCAATCGATGTGCAGCCTCTCTGCTCCAGAGACCTGGGTTTGATTCTGATCTCCTCAACTGCCTGTGAGGAGTTTGGACATTCTCCCTGTGACCATGTGGATTTCCCCCATGTGCTCCAGTTTCTCTGTTCATCTCAAAGACATGCAAGTTGATTGGTTAATTGGCTGCTGTAATTTGCCCCTTATGTGGAGTTGAGAGGTGGAATCTGGAAAGAGTGAGGCTGGGCAAAGTTAATGAGAATGTAGGAAGATTAAAAACAGATGAATTAGTATGTATAGAATGGGTGCTTGATGGTCAGCATGGGTTTGGAGGACTGAAGGGCCTGCCCTGCACCACATCACTCCATGACAAGGAGTTGCACAAGGAATGTTATTCTATTGGATGCAGGAGTAGAAATGGGTCATTTATAGACCTTAGTACAGGCTCCATGGATATTCCCACAGTGACATGTGGATCAACAACATGTGGTGGAATTTCAGTTGGGATCTGTTGAAGAAGGTCCATGTGGAACGCTTGTTGAGTAGGGATGCCTGGTTCTGGAGGGGAGTCTTGTTGGATCTACCCTCTGCCTTGAATCTCTTAGAAACCTCTTACCATGACTCCTCCCCCCCTCACTCTTTCCTCTCCTCACACCCACCTCTGAATTGAAAAAGGGTATGTATCTCTGCATCTCTCCAGGAATGCTGCCTCATCTGATGGGCATTTTCAATGTCCGTTGGCTCGTACATTGGAAATAGATTCAGCCCACTACTCTTTTGAAGAAGGGAAATCACCTCAGTCCAGCACAATGAAGAAGGAGAATTGACACCTCCCTCTTGTGCCTCTCAAGTTAACTGCACTACCCCCGGTGTTGGAACCAATTCAGATCTGCTGACAACCTAATGCTTGGGACATTTCAGCCCTGCGTGGCACCATGTCCCCCTGCTCTCTGGCATCCCCGGGTGTTATTGGTGCCAAGATTTGCCTCACTATTCAGCACACCTCAGGACATAGGGAAGGTCAGGGCCATTGAGTGTGACGGAACATCATTCCCACTTGCCAGGCTCCTGCTTTCCCATGTTTCCTTTGGATATCCACCTAACCAAGAGTACTTGCATTGCGGACATCAAAGGGTTAACGCACAGGACTCAGCATTTCAGTGTTTCTGATTTTCTTTCCTCTCTTAAATGAGAGCATCCCCATTGCAGCCAAAGCCTTTGCCATCCAGGAGGGTCAGTGCTTGCCAAGACAGTCATTCTATCTCAAGGAACCATATATAACGTTACAACACAGAAAACAGACCTTTTGGCTCCAAGTCTGTGCCGAATTATTATCCTGCCTAATCCATTGACCTACACCCATTCCATACCCCTCCCATCCATGCGCCTGTCCAAACTTTTCTTTCCTCGTGTCAGAGGTTTGGATCTGGAGCTCAGGTTGCCAATGAACCAAACAGGAGTATGTGAGGCTGCAAAGGCTGTAGGTGCACTTGCGGTGAATCTACAGACACTCCGAGTGTCTGTGGACTCTCTTTTAATTCATTTTCTCCTATTGTTAGGGGCATCGTGCCAGGCAATGCTCATGGAGACTCTTAACGGCAGACAAAAGTATATCATGTACGGTATGTTTCATTTTTAATGAACAATATTATTACGAGACAATAAAAGGAACCTTGAACCTGGCAGCTCTTTCTGCACTCCCACCACTCTCTGTGTGAAGAAGCTCCCCCTAATGTTCCCCTTAATCTTCTCCCCTTTCACCCTTAACCCATGTGGTCTGGTTTGGAGAAAGAAGTAGCAATGGAAATTGTGCAGGCAATGGATTTTTCAGGAATCAATAGATCTTGGTATGGTCCGGAGGACTGGAAAATTGTAAATGTCACACCACTATTCAAGAAGGGAGGAAGGCAAAAAGTTATCAACTGGTTAGCTTGAATCAGTGGTTGGGAAGATGTTAGAATTGATTGTCAAGAATGAAGTTTCTGAGTATTTGGTGGCACATGACAAGATAAGCTAAAGGCACCATGTTTTCCTTAATGGAAAATCTTCCTTGAAAAACCTGTTGGAATTCTTTGAAGAAGTGACAAGTAGGCTGGATAAAGGAGATGCAGTAGATGTTGTGTGCTTGTATTTTCAGAAGGCCTTTGACATGGTCCTGCACTGATAGGATTTTATTCACAACAGAATTGATGTCCGTCCATTCTGGTCGACTGTCCTGGACTGAGGAGGGGGTGTGACACAGTTGCCTTTATTCAGTGGTCAGTGGGAGGAGCCTGAGGCACAGTCAGCAAGGGGCATGTCCTAGCACATCCAAACATACTGTGGTTTACTACAGGCTGCAGAAGGACTTAGATTAGGAGAATGGGGAGAGAAGTGGCAAAAAAAATACAATGCCAGAAAATGTACAGTCGTGCATTTTGGTAGAAAAAATAAATAAGCTACTTTTCTAAATGGGGAGAAAATTGAAAATGCCCAGATGCAAAGTGATCTGGGAGTCTTTGTACAGGATAGCCTGAAGGTAAACTTGCAGGTTGAGAAAGGTGAGGAAGGCAAATGCAATAATGGGATTCACTTCATGAGAACTAGAATATAAGAGGAGGGATCAGGGATGTGATGTTGATACTATGTAAGGCATCCTCGAGACCTCACTTGGAGTTTTGTGAGCAGCATTGAAGAAAGTTTGTTCTGACACTGGAAAAGGTTCAGAGGAGGTTCACAAAGATGATTCCAGGAATGAAATCCCATGACAAGCCCATGCTACCCAATTACACTCAATTGACCTACAACGCTGGTACATTTTGAAAGGTGGGAGAAAACCGGACCCCACGGGGAAAACCCACGCATTCATGTGGAGAACGTACAAACTCCTTTCAAACAGTGCAGGATTCAAACCCTGGTCCCAATCGCCGGTGGTGTAGCAGCGTTGGCTAATCGCTACACTAACCATGCTGCCCTATAGAAGGGCATCCACTTAGAACAGAAATGAGGAGGAAATCCTTTAGCTTCCAATCCCCTGACACCTCTGGCTAACATTTTGAATATTTCTGCCAGGGACCCTGCAATTTCTGCACTAGTCTCCCTCAAGACCTGAGGGAATGTCTTGTCAGAACCTGGGGGATTTATCCACCCTTATTTGCTTTAAGAGAGCAAGCACCTCCTCTTTAATATGTATAGGATCCATGACCACACTGCTTGCTTTCCTTACTTCCGTAGACTCTCTGCCAATTTCCTGAGTCAATACTGATACAAAAAAACATTTGAGATCTTCCCTATCTCTGCAGATTCCATACATAACTGACCACTATGATCTTCAAGAGCATACTCCTCAAGTACCTCAAATGCTCCTTGTTGCCTATATCTGCAAAAGACCACTCTCTTCTAAACCAGATCACCAATATCCTTCAAAAACCAAGGTTCCTTATGCCTGTTAAGTTTGCCTTTAATTATTACAAGAACATAACATCCCTGTATGCTCAAAATTTTACCTTTGAAGACCTTCCACTGACCAAGCATATCCTTGCCAGAAAACAACCTGGCCCAATCCACGCTTTTGAGATCCTTTCTCATTTCCTCAAAATTGGCCTTTTTCTAATTTATAATTTCAACCTGAGGACCAGACCTACAGTATTCTTGTCTTTTAAAAAATATTTTATTTATAGATGCCATACAATGAATTACACTACATACATTTCATTCACAATTAATCATAAATGGCCTTTACAAGTTTAAAAAGGAAAATAGAAAGAAAAAAGGAAAAGAAAAAAAAGAAGCCCCCCCCAACCCACCCAATCCCACCAAAAACCCTAAGAAAAAAGAGAAAAAAGACCTAACCACCACCCCCCCCCCCGCAAAAAGAAATCTGGAAAACACTTAAAAAAGAAAAAAAAATAGAATGGATATTTAAAAGAAATTATGAAAGATTATGTAAACCAACACATTATAACAAATTCAAATATGTAAATCTTATGTTTTAAATCAATTCTAAATTTTAAATTCCATTATATCTAATATTAATTCAAATTAATCACATATCCATTAAGAATCTCGTATCTCTTCCATCATCCAATTTAAATTCTGCGTTGAATCAATTCTCTAAAGTAAAACATCAATATAATCCCTATAACTCCATTCATAGACATATATTAATAGTAGAATTCCCCCCATTGGCATTAAAGAATATAGCACCAACCTCCACCCCCCCACCCCAACACATCATACAGGATGTGGCACATTGCCACAGATGAGCCCATGAACAGCAGCTGATGGACTCCGACACCCTTCACCTCCGAGGTGTTACATCAAAACAGAATCTCTAATTTACTAGTCCATTGCCTCATTCCAAATAATTCCCTCTCATTTTCTCAACCTATTAAAAGGCAAAGTTTCCACAAAATTGGAGGCCTGTTTATAATCCATTAAAAAATTCATTTTTGCTATCTATAAATACAATCTTCATCGTCGCTGGGTAACGAAACGTAAACTCGTATCCCTTTACCAAGAGACTTCTTTTCACTTCATTAAACTGGCTCCTCTTAGCCAACAACTGTGTAGTAATGTCCAGATAAAAGAAAACCTTCGAACCATGATATTCAAGTGGACTTTTCTTTATTCTTACTTTTTCTGCTGCCAAGGCTAAAATCTTTTCCTTGTCTCAATATTTTGAACACTTAATTACTATAGAGGGAAATTTCTCATTTGATTGCGGTTGAGGGCTCTATATGCTTTTTCAATTTCAATTGGGCCTTCAAATTGATTTACCCCCCAGGACCTTAGGTCTCCATCCTTGGAGAAACTGAATCATGCCATGCTTTTCTTCTCCTTTCTCCAAACCAACAATTTTAATGTTGTTTCTGCTACTAAAATTTTCCATATATTTCTTCCTTAACTTCAGACTCAAATTTTTCTAGGTTTTCCTTTACGTTTTCAACCTTTCATTGAATTTTCATAACTTCCTGATTTTCCTCACCCTTTTGTTCTTGTACTCGCATCACATTTGTTGATAACTGCTTGTATTTTTCATTCAATCCCTTAACCTCAGATCTTAAATTTTTTTTTCTTTTTGCATTATCTTCATATGATCCCACATTTCCCATACCACCTTTTGTTCTTGTTATCTTTTTGTTTAGCCTTAGATTTATATTTAACTTGCTTAACATCTTCATACACTAAAGTAACTTCTTCAAATCTTTTCCCCTCTCATCTTTGTTCCTTAATTCTTGCTGTCTTTATTCAAATTCTCCATAAATTGATGAGACCTTGAAAAAAACTTCCCTTTGTCACTGAAATCAATCATCTCACTCGAATCTGATGATCTGACCTTGCTTAAAGAATCTGTTTCCCTTAGTCCAAAGCCGTCTTCTCCAGCTGGTAGGCTGGTCAGACTTGCTGCTGATCCCAGCAACTCAACTCTCTGGAGGGCCGGGATTTCTCTGCATCAAAGGCCTCGCTTCATATTTAAGAGCAACCCCTTCATCCACACCAGCAACAATAATTCTTTTCTTCGGAGGTATTTTAAAAAGTAAATGGACTGTTCTTATATTGTTTCTTCATATTTTAATCTCTATTTACTTCATTTAGATAATCACTTTCTTCTATTTTATCGGGAGTTTTAGGATCCCATGTCCTATATCCTCTGTGTCATGTGACTTCCCCCCTATTCTTGTCAATAATTATCTTGAAACTAAAGGCATTATGATCACTGGACCCAAAATATTCCCCTACACATAATTCTGTCACCAGTCCTGTCTTATTCCTAATAGGAGATCCAGTATCACAGTTGGTGCCTCCACAAATAGATTTAGAAAACTTTCCTGAACACATTTGACAATCTTTAAGCCATCCCAGTACTACTTTATGTTTCCATAGACCAAAAGATAGAGGAGCAAAAGTAAGCCATTAGGCCTATCGAGTCTGCCCTACCATTCCTTCATGAGCTGATCCATTCTTCCACTCAGCCCCACTCATTTGCCTTCTTCCCATAACCTTTGATATTCTGACTATACAGATACCTATCAATCTCTGCCTTAAATGCACCCTGTGACTCCAAGGAGTACAATCCAAGAGTCATCAAACGTTCCTCGTATGCTAATCCCTTCATTCCAGGAATCATTCTTATAAATCTCCTCTGAAGCTTCTCCAATACCATCACATTCTTAAATAAGGTGCCCAAACCTTTACTCCTATAATCCATGTGAGGCCTCACTAGTACTTTGTAAAGCCTCATCATCACATTCTTGCTCTTACATCCTGTTCCTCTAAATATGAATGCCAACATTGCATTTGCCTTCTTCACCACCAACTCAACCTGGAGAACAACTTTTAGGATATCCTGTATGAGGACTCCCAAGTACTTTTGCACCTTTGTGAATTTTCAATGTTCTCCCCATCCAAATAATAGTTCTAGTCTCTCCTACCAATGGAAACAACTTACCTACTTCTGTTTTATCTGGGCCTCTCATAATTTTATATGTTTCTGCTGCAATTGCTTGCCATTTAAATAATTGATCTTCCATTTTTCATTTCAAAGTGGATAACCTCACATTTGCCAACATTATACTCTATCTGCCAGACCCTTGCCCTCTCTCTCTGCAGACCCTCTGTATCCTCTGCACGATTTGCTTTTCCTTTCAATTTAGTGTCATCAGCAAATTTAGATGCGCAACACTGTCCAGATTATTTATGCAATTTGTGAACAGGACCGATCCCTGCAGCACACCGCTCACCGCTGATTGCTAGGCAGAAAAAACACCATGTCCCAACTCTCTGCTGTTTGTTGGTCAACCAATCCTCTATCCATGCTAATCATCACCCCCAACTCTATCCATTCTTATTTTCTGTATGACTTTTATGCAGCATCTTACTGAACATTTTCTGGAATTCCAGCTGAACAACATCCATCTGCTCCACCCTTCATTAGTGTGGTCATGTGGCGGCAAGCCACCACGGAGATCGAGCTGGCACATCGTGTGGCATGCGTGGTAGTAAACAGCAGCATAACACACTGTAACATGTCCCTTAACACAGCGAACAGGCACGGTTGAAGGCTGGAGCAGTACAAAAACAGCAGCCCTAAAATGGCACTGGCCAAGCTGCCCAGCTAATAGATCAATAACAGGCTGGGGAAGAAGGGTATTCACATGCAAGAATGTTCCCGCTGCTATTATTATTCATGTGGCTGATGTCAGCCAGTCAAATAAACGGCGGGATCTCCAACTGTATAAAAGGAGCCTTTCCAGCCTCAATAAATCTCAGAGCTTAACCTCCCACACTGCGAGTGTGTGTGTTTCTTTGTAGCAGTCGGCTACTGTAATATCTTTCATGTTCTTCAGCTCCACCCATATAGTCTTAGTAGACGAGCACTTTGGTCTGTCCTGTCAGAGCACAGCTGTGATATTTTCCATGAAAAGCAATGTCACTCCTCCCCCTTCTCCCCCTTTCATCCCTCCCATTCTATTGCATCTGAAACAATAAAAGCCCAGAACATTCAGTATCAGAATCAGGATTTATTGTCATGAACAAGTCATGAAATGAGGAGTCATGTACGTGATGGAGTAGTGGCCAGTAGGGGAATACCAGCCCTCTCCAGAAAAGAAGAAATAAAGTGAAGAAAATACAAAGTTCAAGAAATACAAAACATAACAAATAAAAGATAAAGTTGTAGAGAAAAGAAAGAAAATGGCACCCAAGAAGGAAAAAGTAAAAACAACGGGGGAAAAGAGAAGAAAGGATGCCGGAAGAGAAAGGAGAAGGCTTTACCTGCATGAAGAAAGAGGGAGCCATCGTGCAGAAGAGAGCCTGTTCTCCGAGGTTGGTGATGACCCCCCCCCCCCGACCGCTGGTCTGCAAAAATGGCTCTCAGAGCCAAACAAAAGTGCGCAGTGCGCAGTGCGCTTACTAAGGAAAAGGAGAACACCGACGGGAGGGGTGCCCAGCTGAGGAGCAGGCAAAAACAACGCGACAGCTGAGAGATGCCCGACACCAGGGCTCTCAGCTAGAAGAAGAGGAAAGCGACAGGAAAGGGAGTGAAAGGAAAGAAGAGCAGCAGCAGGAGGCCCAACAGATGAGTAGCCCAGAAGAAGAGGACCAACAGCAAGAAGCCCAGCAAGAAGAAGCCCAGCAAAATGAGACAAGCAACTCATCAGGAAAGTCAGAAGAGACATAGGTACAAGGAAGAGTAGAAGAAGACACAAACACAGGTACAGATACAGAAGAAGAGGAAGAAGACCAAGATCTTCACAGAGAAATAGAAGGTAAAACAGATGGACAAAATATATATAAAGTTTTTTTCAAGAACAAATGAGAGCATTAAAAGAATGGTTGACATTAGAATTTAGTGAAATGAAAAGAAAAATGAAAAGTACAGAAGTAAAAGTGAATAAATTAGAGCTGGTCATGACAGAAATAGGGAAAAAATTAGAAAATGTGGAAGAACGAGAAACGGCTGTAGAAATGGAAGTGAATGACTTATGAAGAAAATTGGAAGAAAGTGATAAAAAATTTAAAGAGTCACAAGAGTTGTTAGCTCAGAAAATAGATATGATGGAAAAATTATAGTAGGCAAAACAACATAAAGATAATGGGCTTGAAGGAAGGAGAAAAAGGCACAAATATGAAGGAATTTATAAAAGAATGTTGGGAATGCCAGAAATACAGGAAGGAATGGAAATAGAAAGGGCACACAGAACACTAGCCCCGAATCCACAGACACATCAAAAACCAAGATACGTTTAGTAAAATTTTTGAGATATACGATAAGAGAAAATATACTGGAGTGGGCAAGGAATAAAATTAGAGAAGACAAAAAACCATTGGAATACAAGGGTCAAAAAATATTTTTTTACCCAGACATAAGTTTTGAACTCTTAAAGAAGAGGAAGGACTTTAACACAGCAAAATCGATCCTATGGAAAAAAGGTTATAAATTTATGTTAAGACATCCAGCTGTGCTTAAAATATTTATTCCTGGGGAGCAAATCAGACTGTTCTCGGATCCGGAGGAAGCATGAGAATTTGCAGAATGCCTGCAGGACAGAAGGAGAGATGAAGAGATGTAACAAGAATGAAGAACAGTGATAAAATATATATAAAGATGTAAAAATAATGTATATGTAAGAACTAAAGAAGGGAAAGAGAAGGGAGGAAAGGAAGTAATGGGGGAAAAGGAGGGTGAACTTTGTTATATGTGTAAAAAAAAAGTCTTTTCTGGGGGTTTGGGTGGAAGAGAATAACTGTCACTGCGAAATCAGTTGATGCTTGCGAGCGGGTTCACAATCCAAATGGAGAGGGGAGTTGTGGTTACCCAGCAAGGGATAAGGGGCAACTCAGAGAGGAGTGCGGGACATTTGGGGCTAAGGGAATATTGGATGTAGGAGTTGTTGAAGTATTTTATGTTTTAAATGTGTTGTCATACATTGAGTTTAAAAAGGGAAAATTGAGAGATGAAAATGGGGAGAAGGGGGATGGTGGTGGTGAGGAAGTGGAAATGAGGTGTAAACAGAGTATGAGATGGCCATGTTGAAATATATGACTATAAATATTAATGGAATACAAAACAAAATTAAACAGAAAAAGCTATTAAATTTACTGAAAAAAATAAAAAAATTGACATAGCATTTGTGTAGGAAATGCATCTAACTGAAGTGGAACATAATAAATTAAAGAGAGACTGGGTAGGACATGTAGCGGCAGCATCATATAATTCAAAAGCTAGAGGTGTAGCTATATTAATTATTAAAATGTACCAATCAAAATAGAGGAGAAAATAATAGATCCAGTAGGGAGGTATGTAATGATAAAGTGTCAGATATATTCAGAATTTTGGAATTTGCTCAATATATGTACACCTAATGAAAAGAATCAAAAGTTTATGCAAGATTTTTTTGAAAATTGTAGATATGCAGGATAATATATTGATAGGAGGGGATTTTAACCTTAATTTGGATCCAATGTTGGATAAAACTGGACAAAAAACTAGCAAAAAGAATAAAGTATCCAAATTTATGGTTAAATCAATGCAGGAAAAGAAACTTATGGATATATGGAGGAGGCAGCACCCAAGGGAGAAGGAATACTCATATTATTCAATTAGGCATAAAACATACTCAAGGATTGATATGTCTTTGTTGTCAGCCCATATTCAAGGGAGAGTTAGGAAAACTGAATATAAAGCTAGATTGCTATCTGATCATTCACCCTTGTTATTAGCAATAGAACTGGATGACATCCCACCAAGAACATAGAGATGGAGATTAAACTCCATGCTACTTAAAAAACAGGAAGTTAGAGATTTTATTGAATGCCAAATTAAAACGTACTTTGAAATAAACATGGAATCAGTTAAAGACAAATTTATATTATGGGATGCAAAGAAAGCTTTCATTAGAGGGCAGATAATAAGTTATGTAAATAAGGTGAAAAAGGACTATAATCGGGAAATAGAGAAAGGGAGATAGTAAGTACAGAAAAGGAACTAGCAACAAGGGATGATATAACAAAAAGAAGAGAATTGGCAGACAAAAAAAAATACGAAACATTATAAACCTATAAGGTGGAGAAGAATAATGAAAATAAAGCAAAAGTATTATGAACTAGGAGAAAAAACACACAAAATATAAGCCTGGCAACTTAAAACAGAACAAGCTAAAAGAACTGTATTGGCATCAAGGAAAAAGGAAAAACAAATTACATATAATCCAATGGAGATTAATGAGAACTTTAAGGAATTTTATGAACAATTATACCAAACTGAGAATGAGGGGAAAGATGATAAAATAAAAGAGTTTTTAGCTAAAATTGAACTGCCGAAATTGCAAGAAGAGGAACAAAACCAACTGATAAAACAATTTGAAATAAAGGAAGTACAGGATATATTAAAAAAGCTGCCGAACAATAAAACACCTGAAGAGAATGGATTCACAATAGAATTCTATAAAACATTTAAAGAGTTATTAATTCCTCCTCTCCTGGAAGTAATGAAGCAGATAGAAGAAACACAAAACTTGCCAGATTCATGTAAGACAGCAATAATTACAGTAATACCAAAGATGGGGAAGGATCCACTAGCACCAGCATCATATAGACCAATATCTCTACCTAATTCAGATTAAAAGATAATAGCAAAACTATGAGCAAACAGATTGGCTGACTGTGTACCAAAAGTAGTAAAACAAGATCAAACTCTGGATTTATTAAGAAAAGACGAACAGCGGATAATGTCTGTAAATTTATTAATTTAATTAATGCAGTTCAAGGAAATAAGATGCCAACAGTGCCTATTGCTTTAGATGCAGTTAGATGCAGAAAAAGCCTTTGACAGGAGAAAAATTGAATTATTTATTCAAAGTATTACAGAGGTTCAATCTACCAGAAAAATATATTAATTGGATTAAAACATTATATAATGGACCCTTGACGAAGGTAACAGTAAATGGATATGTATCGAACCAATTTAAATTAAGTAGGTCAACTAGGCAGGGATGTCCATTATCTCCCTCACTGTTCGGTTTAGCAATAGAACCATTGGCAGAACTGATAAGAACAGAAAATAAATAAAAGGGATAAAAATAAAGGAGGAGTATAAAATCAGTTTATTTGCAGATGACATCATAGTATACTTAACAGAACCAGAAATATCAATAAAAGAACTACATAAGAAATTGAAGGAGTATGGAAAAATATTGGGGTACAAGATCAACGCAAAGAAAAGTGAAGTGATGCCAATGAGTAATGCGGATTATACAGAATTTTAAAAAGAATCACCATTTAAATGGCAAACACAAGCAATCTGATACCTAGGTATTAGATTAGATAATAATTTAAGCCACTTGTACAAATTAAATTATCAGCCACTAATAAAGAAATTGCAGGAAGACTTAGAACATTGGAAAGAATTACCGCTAACGTTGATAGGGAGGGTAAATTGCATTAAAATGAATGTCTTCCCAAGGATACAATACTTATTTCAATCATTACCAATTCCCTTAACAGAGAAAATCTTTAATGAACTAAAGAGAAAAATAAGGACATTTTTATGGAAAGGGGGGAAACCGAGGATAGCGTTAGATAAATTAACAGAGTGGTACAAACAAGGTGGTTTGCAGCTACCAAACTTAAAAAATTATTATAGAGCAGCACAATTAAGGTATTTATCAGATTTTTATCAGACAAGGGAAAAACCAGATTGGACTAAGATAGAGCTAGATAAAATAGGGGAGAAGGCACCAGAACATATACTTTATAAGTGGGATGAAAAGCTGGTACGATATAAAAGCTCACCAGTATTGCATCATTTACTCAATATATGGAAGAAGATTCATTTAGAAAGGAAAAAAACAAATGACCAAATACCAAAATTATTATTGACTCAAAATCAGCTAATCCCTTTTACAATAGATAACCTTTCCTTTAGAGAATGGGAGAGAAAAGAAATTAAAAGAATATAAAATTGTTTTTTGGGAAATAATTTATTAACATTTGAACAATTGAAGTATAAATATGGAATAACTCATGGTACAATGTTTGCATATCATCAACTGAAATCTTATTTAAAGGATAAATTGGGAAACAGACTGAGATTACCAGAAGGAAGCAGCTTTGAATATGTGATTACAGACACAATGAAATGACCTATAAACCTAAACAAAAGTAGGAAAAGGATTTAAACATAAAGATAAAAAATGAAGCATGGGAAAAGTTATGTTCTGGAACTATGAAGAATATAATAAACACAAGGTTACGCATGATACAGTATAATTGGTTACACAGGTTATATATCATGACCCAAAAATTAAAAGAATGGGACCCAACAGTATCAGATAGATGTTTTCGTTGTAAGAAGGAAACGGGAACAACAGTACATGCAATTTGGGCAAGTGAGAAAGTGAAAATATTTTGGGAAGATCTAAATCAGGTATTAAATAAAATCACAAAAAACAACATATCAAAAAATCCAGAGATCTTTCTTCTAAGTAATATAAGAAGTAAGGAATTAGGCCCCAAACTGGATGAAACACAAAAAAGATTTATTATGATAGCCTTAGCTGTAGCAAAAAAATGTATAATGTCAACATTGGAAATCTGAAGAGAACCTGAGAATACAGCAATGGTACATGGAAAAAATAACATATAATTTAAAAAATAAAGTCACAATATTTGAACAAATTTGGGAACCGTACATGGAACATAACAGAGAGGGCTTGCCTCAGACCTCCATCCCCTAAAATGATAAGAAGACAAAATGACTTGATCCAGTGTGTAAAAGTAGATGACACAATTTTCTTGTTTATTTTTCATTGTGTGATGACATTGTTTAATGGTTTTATTGTATTGTATATGTTGAACGTTTATTGGGTTTGGAGGGGGGTGGGAAGGCGGGAGGGAAGGGAGGGGGGAAAAAGGGGAGAAAATGCCTCTGTGTATATTTAAGAGGGAAATGTTTGCATGTATTTTGGTTGATATGGTTCACAGTGTGAAAAATAAAAAAATATTAAAAAAACCAAGTCATGAAATTCGGTGTTTTCCGGCAGCATCATATTATAACTGTCCTTATGACATTACTATTTAAAAAAAACAATAATAATAACAATAACAGTTCACAAAAAGTACGGCAGTGTCTTTGGTTCATTGAATATTCAGGAATCTGATGGCAGCGGGGAAGAAGCTGTCCTTGTGCAACTGAGTGCTCATCCTTAGGCACCTGTACCTTTTTCCTGACGGTAGCATAGTGAAGAGGGGATGACCTGGGTGGTGGGGGTCTTTGAGGATAGAGGCTGCTTTTTTAAAACACCACCTCACATAGATGCCCTCAATGGACTGAAGTCTGGTGCCAATGAAGTCACAGACTGAGTTAACAACCCTCTGGAGTTTATTCTTGTCCCGAGAGTTGGTGCCTCCATACCAGGCAATCATGCAACCAGAATGCTCTCCACACTACACATGTAGAAGTTTACAAGAATCCTTGGTGACATCTCCTTCAGACACCCTAAAAACATTGCCGCTGGTGAACTTTCTTTGTGATTGCATCAACGTGGAGGCTCCAGGACAGATGCTCGGAGTGGTTGACATCCAGGAATTTGAAGTTCTTGACCAGCTCCATTACTGAGCCCTTGTTGAGGACTGGGTTGTGTTCCCCTGACTTCTTCCTGAAGTCTACAATCATCTTGTTGGTTTTGCTATTCCTTGAGCTGTCAGTCCTGGCCCTTCTGTAACCTAGTCTCACTAATGACCACAATGTCATAATTCTTTGTGCCAATCCATGTTTTAAGTTCGTCTGCTTTTTCAACAACACTTCCTGCATTGATATAAAGGCACCTGAGAGCATTATTACCATTACGCACAACCCTTTGATTTCTATCTCCATATGCATAATCTTTTCCCTCCTCCACTCCACTATCAGCTCTGGCACTCTGGTTCCCATCCTCCTCCCAATCTAGTTTAAACCATCTGCAGCAGCACGAGCAAACCTTCCCACAAGGATATTAGTCCCCCTCCAGTTCAGATGCAAACAGTCCTGACAGTAGAGGTCCCACCTTCCCTGGAAGAGAGCCCAATGATGCAGAAATCTGTACCCTCCCTCCTACACCATCTCTATAGCCACATGTTAGGCCCCATTATCATTCTATTTCTAATCTCGCTAGCACGTGGCATGGGTAGCAATCTTTAGATCACAACTCTGTAAGTCCTGTCTTTCAACTTCTCCCTTAACTCCCTGAACACTCTTTGCTCATCTCCTATCAATAATTCTTTCCTAACGAGATACAGTATGGGCAGGGTGAGTTCTGCTACATTGGCTGGGAGTAGATGCAACAGGCTTGGCAGAGGAGGCACTGGAAACTGCAGTTGTTGGGAGGGTTTCACTCATCAGGACACTGTTCTGCGACATTGAGACTTCTCTGGGTATAATTAGGAGTTGCAAAGGATGAGATAGAATTGGCCAGAAATATAAAGCAAAGGCCAATTACCATTTGAGCAAGCTATTGAATAGTCCTCAATTCCTCACTGACCTCTTACATTCCTGCCAGGTTGGATTTCAGCTGAAGGTTAGTTCAAGGTTTATGTTCTAACACTGCACAATTAGAAAGGGTAGGATTTATACTTAACTCTTTGTCAATCATTGAATTTATTCACGGAGGTTCATTGGATCACATACATTAGAAAAGGGCCGTTTGGTCCAACTTGTGTGAGTGGGATATATTGGTCAGCATGAACAAGTCCCACTTGTCTGTGTTTGTCCTATATCCCTCCAAACCCATCCTATCTGCGGATCTGTCCAAATGTTTCCTAAACATTGCAACAGTACCTGCCTCAACCCCTCCTTTTCCGCAACCCACCATCCTCTGTGTAAAAAGTTACCCCTCATTTTCCACCTCTTCTCTTTATTACAACTCATCGTTGTTGCTGATGAGGTCCAACTACCGTTGTGTCATCTGCAAACTTGCCCTTGGTGACTCTGTCGGAGCTGAATCTGATATTGCTGCTGTGGGTCAGTAACATGAATAGAAACAGAGTGAGCACACACACAGCCCTGAGGTGCGCAATTGCAAGGCATGATGGTGCTCGACATTCTGCTGTAGTTTTTCTGTTAGGAAGTCCAGAATCCAGTTACAGAAAAGGGTGTTGAGTCACAGTGAGGACAGCTTCTCCACCAGTCTCTGAGATACGATTGTATTAAATGCCGAACTCAAGTCAATGAATAGCAGCCAGACTAACCTTCCATAGCAGAACCTTATCGAATGCCTTGTGGAAATCCACATATATATGATGCTTACAGCTCTGCCCTTGTCAACCTTCTTGGTCACATCATCAAAAAACCTTCATCAGATTTGTGAGACATGACCTCTGTTAGGTCTGCTTTGTTCATGAATGAGTGAGACAAACACCAGGCTGAGTCGAAATCAGGGTTCTTTGTTCTTTATTACCGGATTGTAACACTTGCGACTAACAAAGTTAGTCGGAGAATGCATTCTGCCGTTATCAGCAAAATGGTGATTTTTTATACCCTTGGATACATGCTTAGAACATCATCATATCATTACTTGTCCAATGACTAAAACTGTTGCTATCCTTTCCCTGCTAGCTTCCTGCCTCTCAATCCATCAATGTCTCTCTTATCTTGTAAGTACAAGGATGCATTTACATCTTGTTACAGCCCTGTACATTCCCATCTCATGATGTTTTACCTAACAGGAGTACAAGGACACCTCCCCTTCTTGTTACTGCCCTGTACAGGGTAACTCCCTACACATTCCCATCTCATGATGTTTTACCTTACACCTCCCAGTTATAAAATTGTGTTGACTATCCCTGATCCACCTTTGTCCATCCAACTTAAAGACAACTCATAAATCTCAGCCAGGGGACCTGCAATTCCCTCTCTTCCCACAGTGTTCTCAGATATATCTGATCAGGCCCAGGAAATTTCTCCACTTATACATCAGAACCTTCAACACCTGCTTTACTGTAATACTGACTCTTCTCAAGGCTTTACAATTGACTGGTCCAAGTTCCCCAGTCCTTATGCTTTTCTCCACAGTAAAATCAGAGAAGTACTCATTGAGGACCTTACCCATGTCCTTTATCTCCACATAGAGTGACAACATTGATTCCTGAAGGGTCCTATCTTTTCCTCTGGTTCCCCTTTTTCCCTTGGCATTATCATTAATATTATCTGCCAGAGCTATCTCCTATCCATTTTTTCCCTCCTCATTTCCTTTTTTAACTTGTTCTTCAGTTCAAGATTCAGTACAGAACATTAATATTACATGAAATTTGCCTCTGCCTGCCATAAAGCAGAAAATGAGTCGCCATTAGTGTGGCCCAGCACCCCTTACAGCAAGAGAGAAAGAGAAGCAAAGGAAAGTCTCTTCAGAGACACTGAGTGTCCGTGAATTGGCCTCCAGCACTCTCACAGCATCTGCAGCCTCACAGACCCCTCTTTGATCCATCATCAACCTGAGCTCCAGATCCAAACCTCCGACACAACCAAGAAGCCTTCAGTGCCATTTGGGAGCTCATCTTGCCCTTAGCACCCTCTTGAAACCCGGCTCAGATACTTGGTTCCCATGAACCAGTCTCCAACAGCCTGCAGCTTGTGTGGGTCCATAATTTGCCCACATCCTATGAGGATCCTTTGGCAGTCTTGCTGGCATGGTCACCTTACCTGTAGGCTCATCTCCTCTGCTTCTCTTTCTCAACACAGCATGCTTGTCTCTGTTTGTGGTGTCCTGCACCAGAACCCTGCTCCCTGGGATTTGCAACTCCTTGAGGCCATTACCGAGCATAAGCATTGCCACCTTAGGCACAGACCTCCGCAGTTGCAGGATTTTAATTCCAAACACCGTTGGCTTCTTTAACAGGCTATTTAAAGCCTATATGGAGCCACTGGAATTAGGACCAGGCAGTTCAAGCCTTTGGAGCAGTGCTGTGTCTCTGCTCTCATCTCTCTTGAGTCCACCACAACGACATCATTGCCATTACAGCAGCTTCGGCAGCACCATCATTTTTCCCAAAACTCCTCCAGGTATATACGTGGCTGCTCCTACCTGCCCCATGCCTCCTACTTACTCTGGACCAGAGCCTGCATTTCCCTCAGTCACCCAAGCTTCCCTATGCTTGCATGTCTGACCCTTCACTCTTGCATGTTCTGGTCTCTTCTCAACACATTTTCCTCTCGTTCCTCATCCTTCAAACCAAGTGTACCAATTAACTCGAGCTAGTTCTTGTCTTAGTCCTTCAAGTTAGCCTTGCCCCAATTCCAAATTTTGACTTGTGGTCCTGCCTGAAGCCTGAAGATGGACACCCAGTGGCACAAGGACAATTTCTTCTCCTCTGCCATCAATTTCTGAATGGACAATGAACCATCGACTCTCTTAATTTTGGATAAATTTATTTATTTTTAAATGTAATTTTACAGCAATATTGGCCCTGTGATGCTGCCACAAAACATCAAATTTTGTGACATGTTCATTACAATAAATTCTGATTCTGATTCTGCCTGTCTCTCTTCATAACTATCCTAAACCTAATGGCTGCTGGTTCCAAAGGCTCATTCACAGACTTGCCTTTCCCAATTTCCCAAGACTAGATTGAGTATTGCACTCTTTCATGTGAGATGTTCTCTATGATGTTGGAGGAACATTTCCTGTACACGTTTTGACAAATTCCACTTTATCAAAATCTTTCACACTTTGACTTTCCCATGCAATATTTGGAAAGTAAAAATCCCTGACTACGACAACCTTAATTGATCTAGAGTTGGCAGCAATTGCCTGGAAAAATTTGATCCTCTAATTCCTGTTGACTATATATGAGCTTGCAGTACATTCCCAACAAGGTGATCATACCTGTGTTATTCCGCATGTAGCCTCACTGGCCACCTTTGTCTATTGTCATGACATCCTCCGGAACAAATAACACAGTAGTCCCTCCTTTTATACCTCCTCCTCTGTCCCTCCTGAAACACCTGTACCCTTAGATTGTTGAGCTGCCTGTCCTACCCCTCTATTAACCAGGTTTCTCAGTCATATGTGTTTATCCATTCTCCATAGACAAACAGAAGAAGAATGCCATGTGCAGCCGGCCATCTTGGACAAATGCTACAGAGCAGAGGACACAGTCTTCAGGAGATGAATATGACGCTGAGTACTATCGGATGGAAGGACACAAAGGACATGGCAGACTTGCTTCCCTACGCATGAATCAGCTCTCACACATCTGAAGTCTATTGGTTTAAGGTGAGCAGAGGAAAGTTTAGGAGAGAAGTCAGAGAGTACCAGAGTTCACAATACAAAAGACCCAGAGCTACAAGGAAACTGATTTGTGATTGAATGAAGGGGGACCCACCTAGTTACCAGGGTTCTATCAACTCAAACACACTTACCCCATCTTTTGTATTAGCATTTGGGAGGGAGATTTTCTGTGTACATTGCTGGTTTACAGTATGGACCGACCTAGGAAGGGAGGCAGGCCCCTCCAGCCGGGTAAGAAACCTGCATAGGAGAAGGCCACTCCGATATAAAACCTACGACCCAAGGACCTCGCTGCCACGTCCCAGCTTGCTCGGCCACGGCACACGAACCATGGGTGTAAAGGGTGGGGCCAGTACTGCGCGCACTGCACTCCACCTAAAAGGTCCTTTGCGCAGGTCCGAGGACAGGTCCACGTCCTCCTCCTCCACGTCCTCCCCCTCCACGTCCTCCCCTTCCACGTCCTCCCCTTCCACGTCCTCCCCCTCAAAAGATGCTCACAAACTCAAGCTAGCATGCTGGAACATCAGAACCAGGCTAGACAAGGCTGACAGCCACCGACCTGAACGTCGGTCTGCCCTCATTGCACAAGAACTCCTCAGACTTGACATCGACATAGCCGCTCTCAGTGAAGTCTGCCTGGCAGATGTAGGCAGCCTCCAAGAACGCGGTGCGGGCTACACACTCTACTGGTCTGGCAAGCCTTCGGATGAACGACGCCTATCTGGTATAGGCTTCATGGTCAAGAGCTTCATTGCCTCCAAACTCGAAAACCTTCCGAGAGGCCTCTCGGACCGAATCATGTCCATGCGACTCCCCCTTCAAAACAAGCGTCGCATCACCCTCATCAGTGTCTGTGCTCCAACCCTCCAGGCGGAACCAGCAGAAAAGGACAAGTTCTACACCGACCTGCGCAACCTCATCCAACGCACCCCTACAGCCGACAAGGTTGTCATCCTGGGCGACTTCAACGCTCGTGTCGGCAAAGACTCAGAAACCTGGCCAGGAATTCTGGGCAAGCATGGCGTCGGCAAGTGCAACGACAATGGGCGCCTCCTGTTGGAGCTCTGCGCAGAACAGCGGCTTGTCATTACAAACACCCTTTTTCAGCAGAGGGACAGCCTTAAGACCACCTGGATGCATCCCCGATTCAAACACTGGCACCTCCTGGACTACATCCTGGTGCGAGAAAGTGACAAACGAGATGTGCTCCACACCAGGGTCATGCCTAGCGCGGAATGCCACACTGACCACCGGCTGGTTCGCTGCAAGCTCAACCTTCACTTCAAGCCAAAGCCCAGGAACAGTAAAGCCCCCAGAAAGAGGTTCAATGTTGGAAACCTGCAGTCAGACGAAATGAGAGGAAACTTCCAGGCAAACCTCAAAGCAAAGCTCGACGATGCAACCCGCCTCACGGACCCGTCCCCTGAAACCCTCTGGGATCAGTTGAAGACTACCATACTGCAATCCACTGAAGAGGTACTGGGCTTCTCCTCCAGGAAAAACAAGGACTGGTTTGACGAAAACAGCCAGGAAATCCAGGAGCTGCTGGCAAAGAAGCGAGCTGCCCACCAGGCTCACCTTACAAAGCCGTCCTGTCCAGAGAAGAAACAAGCCTTCCGTCGCGCATGCAGCCATCTTCAGCGCAAACTCTGGGAGATCCAAAATGAGTGGTGGACTAGCCTCGCCAAACGAACCCAGCTCAGCGCGGACATTGGCGACTTCAGGGGTTTCTACGAGGCTCTAAAGGCTGTGTACGGCCCCTCACCCCAAGTCCAAAGCCCGCTGCACAGCTCAGACGGCAAAGTCCTCCTCAGCGACAAGATCTCCACCCTCAACCGATGGTCAGAACACTTCCAATCTCTTTTCAGTGCCAACCGCTCAGTCCAAGATTCCGCCCTGCTCCCAGCTCCCTCAACAGCCCCTAAGGCTAGAGCTGGATGAGGTCCTCACCCTGGATGAGACATATAAGGCAATCGAACAACTGAAAAGTGGCAAAGCAGCAGGTATGGATGGAATCCCCCCAGAGGTCTGGAAGGCTGGCGGCAAAACTCTGCATGCCAAACTGCATGAGTTTTTCAAGCTTTGTTGGGACCAAGGAAAACTGCCTCAGGATCTTCGTGATGCCACCATCATCATCCTGTACAAAAACAAAGGCGAGAAATCAGACTGCTCAAACTACAGGGGAATCACGCTGCTCTCCATTGCAGGCAAAATCTTCGCTAGGATTCTACTAAATAGAATAATACCTAGCGTCGCCGAGAATATTCTCCCAGAATCACAGTGCGGCTTTCGCGCAAACAGAGGAACTACTGACATGGTCTTTGCCCACAGACAGCTCCATGAAAAGTGCAGAGAACAAAACAAAGGACTCTACATCACCTTTGTTGACCTCACCAAAGCCTTCGACACCGTGAGCAGGAAAGGGGTTTGGCAAATACTAGAGCGCATCGGATGCCCCCCAAAGTTCCTCAACATGATTATGCAACTGCACGAAAACCAACAAGGTCGGGTCAGATACAGCAATGAGCTCTCTGAACCCTTCTCCATTAACAATGGCGTGAAGCAAGGCTGTGTTCTCGCACCAACTCTCTTTTCAATCTTCTTCAGCATGATGCTGAACCAAGCCATGAAAGACCCCAACATTGAAGACGCTGTTTACATCCGGTACCGCACGGATGGCAGTCTCTTCAATCTGAGGCGCCTGCAAGCTCACACCAAGACACAAGAGAAACTTGTCCGTGAACTACTCTTTGCAGACGATGCCACTTTAGTTGCCCATTCAGAGCCAGCTCTTCAGCGCTTGACGTCCTGCTTTGCGGAAACTGCCAAAATGTTTGGCCTGGAAGTCAGCCTGAAGAAAACTGAGGTCCTCCATCAGCCAGCTCCCCACCATGACTACCAGCCCCCCAACATCTCCATCGGGCACACAAAACTCAAAACGGTCAACCAGTTTACCTATCTCGGCTGCACCATTTCATCAGATGCAAGGATCAACAATGAGATAGACAACAGACTCGCCAAGGCAAATAGCGCCTTTGGAAGACTACACAAAAGAGTCTGGAAAAACAACCAACTGAAAAACCTCACAAAGATAAGCGTATACAGAGCCGTTGTCATACCCACACTCCTGTTCGGCTCCGAATCATGGGTCCTCTACCGGCATCACCTACGGCTCCTAGAACGCTTCCACCAGCGTTGTCTCCGCTCCATCCTCAACATCCATTGGAGCGCTTTCATCCCTAACGTCGAAGTACTCGAGATGGCAGAGGTTGACAGCATCGAGTCCACGCTGCTGAAGATCCAGCTGCGCTGGGTGGGTCACGTCTCCAGAATGGAGGACCATCGCCTTCCCAAGATCGTGTTATATGGCGAGCTCTCCACTGGCCACCGTGACAGAGGTGCACCAAAGAAAAGGTACAAGGACTGCCTAAAGAAATCTCTTGGTGCCTGCCACATTGACCACCGCCAGTGGGCTGATAACGCCTCAAACCGTGCATCTTGGCGCCTCACAGTTTGGCGGGCAGCAACCTCCTTTGAAGAAGACCGCAGAGCCCACCTCACTGACAAAAGGCAAAGGAGGAAAAACCCAACACCCAACCCCAACCAACCAATTTTCCCCTGCAGCCGCTGCAACCGTGTCTGCCTGTCCCGCATCGGACTTGTCAGCCACAAACGAGCCTGCAGCTGACGTGGACTTTTACCCCCTCCATAAATCTTTGTCCGCGAAGCCAAGCCAAAGAAAAAAAAAGTTCATCCACATTGTCCAGCGCCCTCTAGCATTAAAATAGACACCTTTTAAATCAACAGTCCTTTGTTGCTCCCTGCCTTTATCCTGCACACTAAAGTTTCTCTCGTCATCCTCCATACCAATTCTAACCTCTCTCTTGCCTCTGTTCTGCAGTGAATCCCACCCCACTGCCAATCTAGTTCAAACCCATCCATGTAGCACTAGTGAACCTGTCTGCCAGAATGTTGGCCCTCTCTGGTTTAAGTGCAACCCATCCCTCTCAAACAGGTTACTTCTCCCCAAGAAGATCCAAATACCTGGATCCCTCCCTTCCAGCTGCACCAGCTCCTTAGCCACTAATCCATCTGGCCTATCTTCTTATTTCTGACCTCACTAGCACATGGCACTGGGATTAATTCAGAGACCATTAGCTACCTATACTCATTGTGCAGGACTCAGCCTATGTTGTTTGTACCAATGTGTACTACAACCTTGGCTCTTGTGAATGTTCTCCAACTGCTCAGTGATATGCTTAACCCTGGCAGCTGGGAGGCAACACACAATCCCGGCATATTTTCCATTGCCACAGAACTTTTTCTCCTTTCCCTATGGGTGCACCATCTCCTTTCTATGCCCCTCACTGTCAAATCTCCCATCACTATCGTCCTGCCTTCTGCACTCTGATCTTCTGAGCCTCAGAGCTGGTTACAGTGCCACTTACTTGACTGCTACTACTAGCGCCGGAAAGGTTATTTCCCAGAACAGTATTCAAAGTTGTAAACCTGTTAGTGATGGGGATGACCACAGGAGAATCCTGCACTGTCTGCTTCCTCCCCTTGCCTCTCTTGGTGGGTGCCCACCTATCTGCCAACTCCATCTTAGGTGTGACCACCTCAGTGAAAGACTCATCTACAAGATTCTCAGCATTCTGGATGATCCTAAGCTCATTCAACTGCTCCTCTGGTTCCTTGACCCTGTCTGCCATGATATCCATTTGGGTGGACATCCCACAGATATAGTCTGCAGGGAGTGCACGAGGATCCCTGGCAGGAAGAGCATTGTACTGCCTTACTGCCATCCTGCCCACTAGACTTTAAGGTGCTACCTCAGCCATTGCTTGCTGAAGCCCCTTGAGCCAAAGTCTCAAAGGCCACCTCACACACTTGCCACTCCTACAATGGCTGCTCCACACTCCCTGCTCCACTTCAGCTCTTTTTTTCCTTTTATTGGATGAAGGGTCAAATCACCTTTATATCATACAGATATAAAGGTGATTTGACAGATAAGTCAGCTCATACACAACAGGAAACAAAAGTGCAGTGTATCATATTACAGAGACAAGTTCAGATAAAAACGGCAGCATAATTTTACTGATGGGAACTGTTCAAGAGTCTGATAACAGCAAGAGAGAAACTCCTTGAATCTGGAGGTCTGTGTTTTCAAGCTTGTTTATACTCTGACCGATGGGAGGAGAAGAGGGTAGCAGGGATGGGCTGGGTCCTTTCACATGTTGGCAGTGGAAGGAATAGACAGTGCCGATGGAGGGAAAGGCTGTGTGATGGGCTGAGCTGCAGATTCTTGAGGCCTTAGACAACCAGGAGCAATTCCTGTCCAGTGCAGTTTGACACTCTGAGAAACATATGATGTTCTGCCTCGGACTCTGATCATTCACCAATCTGCATCAGTCAGCTAATGGCCAGTTTTCAGGTGCAGGGTCTCATCCCAAGACATCAACCATCCCTTTCCCTCCCTGGATCCTGCCTGATCCACTGAGTTCCACAGCAGCTTACTTTTTATCTTTAAAAATGATGCTATCTACATACACAGTCCAAACCCTCAGTCATCATTCACACCACGTGTCAATCAAGGAGATGGAAGCAGAGAGTTGTGGTTCAAATTCTTCCAAGGCCAGCACTCTACCATGGCACTGAGGGTGTGCTGCACTGTGAAAAATGTGTCTTTTGGACCAGCTCTCCCTGCCACAGGAGGGTACAAGGTGAAATCTGCATTAAAGCAGCAGCAGGCAGTATCTCCATGCCCTCAGAGTCCCCCCTCTGCAGATTGAGTGCATCTCCTTATTTTTGCTTAAACCTAATGACTCAATGACTAAAATCAATGTGTGTGTGTGTGTGTGTGTGTGTGTGTGTGTGTGTGTGTGAGAGAGAGAGAGAGAATGAGTGTGTGAGAGACAGGGAAAGAGAGAGAATGTGTGAGAATGCCTATGTCTGTGTGTGACAGTGTTGGAGAGGAGAGAGGGAGAGTGAATGAGAATGTGTGAAAGAGAGGGGATAGCAGTGGTGTAGCTAACGTATGGCAGGTATGGCATATGCCCTGGGCACCATTTGAAGTGGGGCACCACTGAGCTGTTTCTATTAAAGTCAGACAAGGCATCCTCAGATAGTGAAAATATAATTTTCTTCAAATGTATAATCTGTCTTTGATAATCATGGATGACAAGCCCTAGGATAGCCAGATTGTTCAACCACTTACATAAATGATTAGATAAAAATACAGTGCTGGGAGCTAGATGACCACATACCTCACAGTACCACTGCTCAGTGCCAACTGGCAGTAAGACCATTCTCCCGGGCAAACTAGGGAGGTGATCTAGAATTTTGGGCAAAATCTATAAAATTTAATGTTCTTATTAAAAGGGCCATTTCCTTAATTCGGAGGATTGTGTAAGCAGACTATGAAATGTTTCTTCACGAAGAAGAGTTCAGTGAAGAAGAACTCAGTCTCTGTCAAGAATGGAATATTGAAGTTGAAAGACATCAGAGACAAAAGAAACAAATGGCTGATGAGAACAGGAGAGATGCTGGGTTAACAGCTAAGGAGGAAATGGAAAGTCATGAAGGAAACACTCGACCATCTTTGCAGAGAAATGAACGAAAGGTTCACCCGTTTGCACGACACTGATGCCAAGTTTGGGTTCCCTCTCGATGTTGAGGGACTGTGTTGTGGCGCCGACAGTAATGACCTAAAGAAGAAGTGCGAAAATTTGAGTGAATTGTTCAGCTCTGATGTTGATGGACAGCAGCGAGATGAAGACATTTTGGATGCAGAATGTTACTATCAAGACGAGTCAACATGAAAATATCAAGACTGGAAGAGCTTCTTGGATGTTTGTTCAGTCTGGAGATGAGAGCATCTTACTCAGTCTTCACATTGCTATTCAGAACATTCTAATCATCACAGTTTCCATTGCCAGCTGTGAGAGATCATTCAGCAAGTTAAAACTAATACTTCTGTATATGAGAGCCTCCGTGGGTCAGACTCTGTGATCCTGCTCTGCTCAGTGTAGAAAGAGAAAATACTGATAAAACTGACTGATCACATCATAGACCAATTTGCATCAATGAAAGCAAGAAAGGTGCAGTTATAATTTTCATGTAGTGCCATAATTTATTAATTAAAAGATGAACGAGCTTGACTTGTATTTTTGAGCTGATATTATGGTAACGTTTTCTAAAAGATAGGTGTTAGATGTTTAGACAGGGGTGCAATTTCTGTCGATACACCCCTGGGAGAGAGGGGTGTGAGTATGTCTATGTGTATACACGCGTGCGCGAGTGTATGTGCGACTCTGTGGACACATGTCTCAGCAGCACCATCTAGTGGCGAACACAGTCCCAATCACTCAGCAAGCTGGAACCATGGGGGCCGACGCCGGTGCTGCAGGGATTGAAGAGGACACGGGGAAACTCTGACTGCAGCCATCCCAGGACAGGTCGGGGTCGGAGACTTCATGAATCCTGGCTGAAGATTACAGTTAGATCAAGTCGGAGTTTGCATTTGTTCAGGGATGGGAACTGGAGCCCAGGTCACAATACACATCTCAGCTTAGTTCCCAATTCTCCATTTCCACGGAACACCACTGAAGAATGAACAGTATTTGTAGACCCCAAAATGCCTGAGGAACTCGGCGGGTCTCTGGCTTGAGGCCTTGTTGGGCGCTGCCTGTAGCCCCAATAATGACACAAACAAAAGGCTGAGGGGGATGATAGGCTTTATTGTACTAGAGACTGCTGGCCCGGGTCCAAGGCTAGGAAATGACTGGGAAGGAGAGGGGACTCGACCTTTATGGCCTAGGGTCACATGGGCAGGACCAGGGAGGAGTTAAGGTCAGGCCAGGAGGCCAGGTCAGCCAGTGCACATAATCATATCACCACAGCCCTTCTTCAGGGTGTGAGCAAAAAGTAGGCAGGTGCCTAAATACAAAGGCTGGGGAGAAGGAAGGAAAGGGCAGGGGGAGGGGCACAGACCAACAGACAAAGGGTGATAATTGGACATGGACAGGAGAGGAAAGGTGAGAATTGATCGGGGAGAGGGCTCTGTGAATGCGGATCTGGAGTAAAGGAGACAGAGGGAAAGAGAGAGAGAGAGAAGTTTTTTAGATAGGATTTGCGTGATTTTACCGGTCTGAAGAATGCCTGATGTTTCGATATTGATCTTTCACAGCGAACGACCAGAACTAAATCTCCATTTCCTGACGCGAGTTGAGACTGGCTGAAGTGCGATAATTAAATGCACGTCTGCAGCGCCACCCGACAGAAATGTGTGACATAGCAATGGCCATCTTCCCTACCCATAATCCCCCACGCAGGTGGAACTGCTCTGCTCTCCGCCATTGCTGTCATGTTTTGAGGCGCAGAGAGAGGCCCCTGTGCAGGAGCAGCCAGCCGGGCTATGACAGCCTGCACTGACCGCCCCCCCCCCCCCCCCCGATATCCCCCGCTGGATGCTCCTACCCCTACATTCCCCCGCCGGCTGCCCTGCACCGACCTCCCCTCCCCAGTCGGGTGTGTCTGTCAGGTAGCGGGATGGGACGGGGTGGGGGCGGCGGGGTGTGGCTGTCAGGTAGCAATAATTTCCTGGAATGCAGCAGCTATGTAAAAAACAAGAGAGAGAGGGATGGTAGGAAAGGAGAAATAGAGGAAGGGAGAGAAGGAAGTGGGTGCCTAATGGGAAGTCAATGTTAATGTCATCCAGTTGGAGGGTGCTCAGACGGAATATTAAGTGTTGATCTCCAATTTACGGGTGGTCTCCGTCTGGCAGCACAACAGAGACCATGGACAGATATGTCGGCATGGGAATGGGATGGGGAATTGAAATGGGTGGCCACTGGGAGATTCCCGTTATTACAGTGGACAAAGTGAAAGTGCTGAATAAAGTGATCTCCCAGTCAGCATCCAGGCTCTCCAATATAGATGAGACAACAATGCAGTGGATGAATCCAACAGATTCACAAATGAAATGTTGCTTCACTTGGAAAAACTGTTTGAGACCCTGAGTGGTGGTAAGGTAGGAGGTGTGGGCACAAATGGAGCATCTCCTGTGGTCAAATAGGCGTGCCAAGGGTGGGGGGGGGGGGGGGGGGAGGGATTGGTGGGAAGGAAGAAGTGGACAAGGGAGTCACAGGGAGAAGTAGATCTTTCTTATCCTCACCTACCACCCCACTAGCCTTTGCAAAATAAAACCTGAAGTAATTTTTTAAAAGGAGTGAACAGAAAACTTAAAAGATGTGAAAAGTCACCCCTCAGAACACCCCGTGTAACTGAGGGACTGTGGTCACTAGCCCTGCTGTAACTGTTGTAATGTTGTGTTGGACCCATCACCTCAATGCATCAGTTAAGAAAGCACCAACTTTCTCAGAAGACTAAGGAGGTTCGGCATGTTTCCCCCCCCCCCCCCCCCACCCAGCAGTGGTGACAACACAACAGGAGGTCACCAATGTTATTGAACAGCGTGGCCTTTGCTCAGGGGATGTGGATATTCCAAGGCCAGCACTTACTGTCCATCCCAAAAAACAGTGGTTTGGCACATTTCAGACCATACACATGTTGTGGGCCTGGAGTCACGGAGTTCAGCCTGTGTGAGGTTGGCAGGTATAATCCCTGAACATTAGTTTCAAGCTTCAACTCATTGAGTTGATGAATTTAAATTTATAAATTTAGACACACAGCTCAGTAACAGGCCCTTTTGGCCCATGAGCCCTGTGCCACCCAATTGCACACAATTAACCTACAACCTCCACATGATTTGAATGGTGGGAGGAAACTGGTGGACCCAGATGAAACCCATGCAGACACGGGGAGAACACACAAACATCATACAGAGAGTGCATATTCGAACCCCAGTCCCAGTCGCTGGCGCTGTAACAGTGAAGCACTAAACCACTACGGTAACTGTGCTGCCCCCTGAAGTGATGAAGTGAAGACCGTCAGCAATATTCTGTCTCCCAAAGATCCCTCCTCCACCACCTCTGGACAATAATCCCAGGCAGAGGCCACTGTGTGTGAGGGGAGAACTCAGAGAAGGGTCCCAGAGACAGGGTGGGATGTGGGAGAATTTGTGCAGAATGGTCTTATCCTGTGTAATAAGATTCTACAAGCTGCCAATACTTTCATGAAACAGTCTCAGGACTGATCTCCTCTGGGATGCTCTGGGAATACTCTGCCTGATTCCCTGAGGTGAAAATTTGCTAATCACTTTCCAAGTGGATCAGAAATCTCTCCGCTACTAGCTGCAGAAAGCTGCTGAGGCTATGGGCTCACAGACCCAGTCAGAGTCATACAATTAAGAATGCAGCTCTCTGAAATAAGGATGAAGAATTGTTCATTAATCACGATGCCTTTGTGATAACATCTGGGGACTTCTGAGCCCAGGATTGGTCTCCAGCTGTGTCCAAACATTTCCCACAAGGTCATGACTTGTGGATAGATTTGTGGACAGGAAGGGTTCAGAGGATAGGGTCCAATGAGGCAAATGGGAATAGCCCAGAATGCCATCTTGGATGGCATGGAAGAATTAAGCTGAAGGGCCTGTTCTGTGTGGTGTGGCTCTATAACTCTGTGATGTAATCCAGGATTTTAGCCTTGCCTCATGTATTCACAGTGATTCAGAAGAAACAACAATCAGCAATATTTTTCTGTGTTGGTTGTTCAATCAGAGAGTATCTCAGCCTGAGTTAATTGTGGGAGAGTCTCAGGCAGGAGGGTGTCTCTGCAAAGCCAGATACTGCTGAATGCGGTGTGACTGGCTGCCTGTGTACTGGACAGCACTCCAGCCCCATCTCCTCCCACATCTGGATTCTTTGAGCCAGAGTTGCCCCATGAGTGGACACTTCTCAGCAGAATGTGAGGAGTGTAAAGGATTAACCACCAACTGATGATCTCGGCAAACAAACCAGAACTTGGAAAGGTCAACAGACCCAATGAGAGCTCCATGCCACCATCCAATCATTTGTGCTTGTAGAAGTTGGCCAGATTATCTCAGTCTGCAATTTCCTCAATCCTGTGATCATCTCCCATTTGGGGAAACTCCTTCCTGAAGATGTCAGTCCTGGAGACTGTACCTCATTGCAAGGCTCCAGGGATGATGCAAAATACTGCTGACTGGATAGATTAGAGTTAGTGCCCTGACTAATTAGGTTCTGAGGGACAAAGAGAACTGGAGATATTCAGTGATGGTTGGCTACTCAAATTGGAATGACTAAAGTCAGGGATGGACAGAGACAGAACTGGAGAAGCTTTGATATCTTGGAGGGTAACAGGCTAGGGGAGGTCATGGGGTGGTGGGAGGTGGGGAGGTTAAACAAGAGCATTAGGATTTTGGAGAGTCACAGGCTGTGGGAGGGGAATAAAGTAAGAGCATTAGGATGTCGGAGGGTTACATGCTCAGTGAGGGAAGTTGAAGGTGTGTGAGGACGTGTTGCTGAAGATCAGTGAGGACAGGGCTACAGAGCAGAGGATGAACATTCATAGAGAGTGGCAGAGTGTTCAGGAGATCTGGAATGTTCACTCCTGCAACAACTGGGGTGGGCACCGACTTATTGAGAGAAGTCAGTGCAGATACTCCCTCTCATACATTGGGAGGGGAGAGTGTACGCAGCACTGATGCCAACACAGGGCCAGCTTTGACAAGCTTAAGTTATAGGGAGAGGTTGGGTCTTTTCTCCCTGGAGTGTAGGAGGGTGACGAATTATATTCCAGAGGTCACAATTAAGGTGAATGCTGCCCAGAATGGACTATTCAGAACGAGAGGGCACAGGTTTAAGGAGACGGGAGAGATTTGAGAGATCTGAGGTGGCCCGTATCTGGAATGAACCGTCAGAGGAAGCTGAAGAATTGGCAGAATTCTGGCATTCCAAAGACATGGACAGATTTAAGAACAGGAAGCGGTAAGGGATATGGATCAAATATAGACAAATTGGACTAGCTTAGAATGCCAACCTGGTCAGCATGAATTGTTGACCCGAAGGGCCTGTTCTGTGCTATATGACTGATCCCAAGCTCTGTCTTTCTGGCCAAGTGTTCAACCTCAGTGTTCCTGATATCTTTGTTTTATCTTTACCTCTGATGGATGCTACATGACCTGCTGAGTTCCTCCAGCAATTTTGTATTTTTACTACAATTACACCGTCTGCAGAGTCTAGGAAAAAAGTCTAGGAAAAAATGCTCAAGTCGTGTGGGGTTTGTGATATCCACAAATAGGTGCGTCCAAAGATTAATGTGCCATTTGTATCGCTAATGAAGTGTGTGAGGTTACACTCACTTGTCTGATGTGTTGACCTCTGTTCAAAAAATAGAAATAAAATGACTTCTATTGTGAAGAAAATAAACAACTCTTGGGTTTCCTGTTTTGCACAGAATGTTCTTTCTGTAAATTCGCTTAAATCCCAGCAGATTGCAATCCTTTAACAAGGTGAAGGAGGGGTTGATGAAGACATGCACACATCACACAGGAACATCACAGCAGGAACCAGGAGCCAGCACTGTCAACACAGACAGTGCACGCCAAAACAGCAAACATTTCCAAACATCCCAAATGCTGCTTCAGCATGTTAGCATGTTATGGGAATCAAATTCCAGGAAGCAGCAGTAAGGGGAAGATGAAGGAAGGGGAGAGAAAGGAAGTTGAATGTAAGAGGAGGGGAGGGATAGGGAAGAGGTAGATGTAAGGAGAGGTATGAGAGGGAAGGAGAGGAATGGAGGAGAGAGGAGAATAGGAGGGGAAGTGGCAGAAAAGGGAATGGAAGGGAGGGTAAAGGGGAAGTGGAGGGGAGTGGAGGAATGAGGTGGGGAAGGTAAAGGAGAAGTAAGGGGAGGGGAGGGAAGATAGGGGGCAAGGGAAGGAAGGGGAATATAAAGGGTAAATGGAGGGGAGAGAAGGGAAATGGGGAGAAGGGAAGGAGAGGGGAGAGAGAAGGGGAGGGAAGGTGAAGTGTGGATTGTGGAGAATAATGTGACCTTTCTGGCTGGAGCCTATTTGGAAGTCACCTCACCTGCCAATCAAGGGTTGGATCTGCCTACAGGTGAGGCTGATGCACAATTGGTCCTCACAAGTCACTTGGAAAGGTCTTGCTTTGAAAAAGCCATGAACGTGCTCGTCGCTCTGTGAACCCACCGAAGCTGATACTCTTCCAAACTCAACACAAGATTAGCAGAGCAGGGGTTTTCTTTTTGGAGCAAAGAATGAGAGGCAACTTAGAGGCCTACAATGAGATAGAGGCCTACAATGAGATAGAGGCCTAGATCGGGTGGACATTCAGCACTTTTGAGGTGAGAGTAGCAAACACCAGAGGACATCTTTGCAATGCAAGGGGAGGAAAGTTTAGGAGAGATGTCAGGGATAAGTTTTTTTTTACAGAGAGTAGTGGGTGCCTGGACTGCGTTACCATGGGTGTGGTGGAGTCTGATGTAATAGGGACATTTAAAAGACTCTTTGACGGGTAGATGGTTGAATGAAAAAGAGGGTTATAAGGTAGGGAAAGTTTTGAGTAGGTTTAATATAGGTTAGCACAACATCATGTGCCAAGGGGCCTGTACTGTGCTGTAATGTTCCATTAAACAACTGATTCTATTCTAGTTCTATTAAACTCTCACCTCACATGCGGCATCTTTCAGCCACTCCTGTCAGGAAAGATGCTGAAGTATCAGAACCAGAGCCATCAGGCTAAGAACAGCTTCTTTCCATGGGCAGCGAGACTGCTAAACGACTGATGAATTGCTCATGCAAACCCTCTGTGACTCAACTATCTATTCAACAGTAAATTTATTTTTTGGTAATATTTGTGTATATGTACTATTCATGTATCATTTGTCTGTGTGAAGTCTGTATGTGTGTTTGCAGTGTTGCACCAAGGACTGGAGAATGCAGTTTCATTGGGTTGCACTTGTAGAATGGGATGATAAATAAATTTGAACTTGATAAAGGTTACTGGATGAGGGACTAACTCTTTGCTAAATCACATGCAGTTGATGATGTGAACAGGCTTCATGGGGTGCAGATAAACTGAGTGAATGGGCAAGAACCTGGTAGATAGAAGATATATGCATAGAAATGCAAGGTACCCAAAAAGAAAACGTTGGGTACTTGGTGAATGGTGAGAGATGTACAGTGCTGATGTTTAAAGCGATCTTGATGTCCTTGTGCACAAGTCACTGAAGGCCAATCCGAGGAAATCAAGCATTATCTTAGTCTTTACATGGGAGAGGATTGAGAAGGTCTCTCAACAATTGTACAGGGCTTTGGTGAGACATATACCTGTGTCTTCGTTTCCTTCCAGAGGACTAGAAAACCATAACTGAAGGGAGACAAACTAGAGAACTCACATCTGTCAGAGAAAACAGCCAGTCTTTATACACAGAACACAAAGTCAACATGCAGGTACAGCATATGGAGTTTAAGGAGGTGCTTGCTGCCTTGCAATGAATGGAGGTAGACAAATCCCCTGGACCGGATATGATATTCCCCTGCACCTTGATAGATGCAAGTGCTGAAATTGCAGGGTCCCTGGTGGATATATTCAAATTGTCCTTAGTCACGGGGGAGGTGCCAGAGGATTGGAGAGTAACTCATGTTGTCCCACTGTTTCAAAAAGGCTCCAAAGGTAAACCAGGCAATTATAGGCCAGTGAGCCTAACGTCAGTAGTATGTAAATAATTTGAAAGATTTCTGAGAGATAGGATATATAGATATTTGGACTGTCAACAGCTGATTAAGGACAGTCAGCATGGATTTATGTGTGGTAGGTCATGTTTAACAAATCTCGAGTTTTTTAAGAAGGTTGATGAGGGAAAGGCTGTGACTGTTGATTATATGGAGTTTAGTAAGACCTTTAACAAGGTTCCACATGAGAGATTGGTTCAGAAGGTTAGGACATACGTTGAGAGGTTGCAAGTGGATTTGAAATTGGCTTGGAAGAAAACAGAGTGGATGGTTGCTTCTCAGACTGGAGGTCTGTGTTGAGTGGTGTGCCTCCAGGATATATGTTGGGACCATTATTGTTTGTTATCTATGTAAATGACCTAGATGATGAGTGGTGAATTAGATCATCAAGTTTGCTGATAACACAAAGATAGGAATCGTTGTGGACTGTAGAAAGAATTTCAAAGCTTGCAGAGGGATCTGGACCAGCTGGCAAATTGGGCCAGTAAATGGCTGATGGAATTTAATGCAGATAAGCTTGAGAAGTTGCACTTTGGAAGAGCAAATCAGGGTAGGACATACACAGTAAATGGAAGGCCATTAAGGAGTGGGAGGAGCAAAGAGTTCTGGGAATACATGTACATTGTTCCCTGAAGGTGGCGTTGTATGTGAACAGGGTTGAAAGAAAGCTTTTGGCATCTTAGCCTTTATAAATCAAAGTATTGAGTATATAAGTTGGGATGTAATGTTGAAGTTATTCAAGTCATTGGTGAGACCACACTTAGAATATTGTGTGCAGTTCTGGTCGCCTAGCAGCAGGAAAGATGTCAATAAGATTGAAAGAGTGCAGAGAAGATTTACTAAGATGTTGCTGGGTCTTCAGGAGTTGAGTGACCAGGAAAGATTAAACAGGTTAGGACCATACTCCTTGGAACGAAGAAGAATGAGGGGAGACTTGATAGAATTATGAGAGGTATAGACAGAGTAGATGTGAGAAGAATGTTTCCACTTAGATTGAGAAGATAAATATGAGAGGTCATAGCTCTAGGCTGAAAGTGGAGAGGTATAAGGGGAACATTAGGGGAAAGCTTTTCACTGAGAGAGTGGTAGGAGTGTGGAATAAGCTGCCCTCTGATGTAGTGAATGCATTTTGAGTTTTAAAAATAAATTAGATAAATACACAAATAAGAGAGGTCTGGAGGGTTATGGAATGAGAGAAGATCAGTGGGGCTAACTAGTTTTTTTTTGGTTGGCACAGACTGGGTCGAATGGCCTGCTTTCTGTGCTGTAACGTTCTATAGTTCTAATTGGAAAAACAGACACAATATTGGGATATATTATGAAGAGAATGGAGTATAAAAGTAGGGAAGTGTTGCAATGACTTCTCAGGGCAAAACCAGGGCTATAGCAGTGTGTTCAGTTTTTGTCTCCTTACATGAGGAGGGATAAATGTGCATACAAAATATGTTAGGATAATTGGGGTATTTGGGTGGGCCCATGGGCTCATGTTACCGTGCTGTACATCTAAATGAAAAAAATTAAAAACATCTCAGTGAGGATTCACCAGGGTTACTTACTGTGAAGAAGTTGGCTTATGAGCAGGATGTGTTTAGATGAATGAGAGACTTTATTAAAACATAATCCAGAGAGATTTGACATGGTAGATGGTGAGAGATGGGGAACATCCTCTCAGCATTCAATCCTCCAACAAGATGGCCCAGAACAAGCAATGTCGTTTCTGAAACAAAGGTCACCCCTTTGAGGAAGAACTTCTTGTGCTGTTCTACAGCTGATGTATAAATGGATTTTGGGCACAGGTGGGGATCGAGGGTTGTGGAGAACACACAGGACTGTGGAGGCCAAAATCAGATCAGTGGAGGAAGCTCAGAGCTGTCTTCTTCTTCTGCTGCTTCATCTTGTTTTATTCCTGCTGGCTGTTGCCCACATTTCAAAAGCGATACTTAGACAAAACTAATCACAACCTTGAACAATGAAAGAGCTCTTTCATCTGCCATAATCAAAGACTGTACACATCTGCAGTTAGCTTTTGGCAGCACACATTGTATTCTAGTAGCTTTCTGACTCCACGATGGACATGACTTGAAGCAGGCAAGTCAGGGACAGCTCAGCAAACTGCGAGGCCAGCTCAAAGGACCGGTGAGCCTGGCCTGGTGGCAACAAGGGCAGTGTGTGTCAACCATGACCGTTATAAATCAAAGGGTCACCGATTCCATATCAGATGCATAAAAGAAAAACACAATTAGTATGTTCATGCATGTTTTATTGAAATAGTAATATAAAATACTTCCTCATTGTTACAAGTGCATGCTTAAATTGCTGACAATTCAGAGGTCAAATTACAAAGGCAAGGCATTCAAGGTTGTAGTGAATTACTTGGGCACATTTACAGTCATTAAAAAAAATTTCATGGGTTACCCATTATGGACCAGTTTTTAACCATTTCATCAAACCCGTAACTGATAATACAGCAGAAGGTGAAAAGACGCAAACCTTTATTCTGTGTGGCACTAAAGGACGTAGTGAGACCACCATGGGGACTAAAACAGCTTCATGCATCGAGACCTTTACATGAATCCACACAGAGTTTAATGCTAAACATGCTAAATGTTGACATGTGCACTAGCAGTATTGAAAAATGTTCAAAGGTTCCACTCCCCCTCCGAATAATTTCAAGAATTTTTTTAATTACAAAAATTCAAAAGGCATTAAGCATTTTCATACAGTGAATATAAAGTATGCAAGTATACATTACATTTCCAGTATATGTCAGATCACGAAGCACATTACAGTCCCATATAGGGACAGTACAGCCATAAATTGGGGAAAAAACATGCATAGAACAGTTTTACAGACTACAGATGCTTTTTGCTGCCTTTATATGGTATGTCTTGTTCTTTCTTATAGTTAAAATAAAACTTAAAAAATGAATGCGTCACTCATTAATATACAATTCCAGCAAGCCACAACCAACTCAATGCAAATGAAATTGAACAGCAATTGAATGACAAAGGTTATAAATAAATTTCCAGTTTCTTTTTGGAAAAGGCTATCTCCTATCAAGTGGATAAGCTAAGTAAATAGATAAACTGGTAGCATCCAAGCACACTAAATAAACCTGAGGTAAGCAGAATCTGTACAAAACCAAATTAGATTTTTGGCATTTCAATGATTTTGCAACTTTACATTTTATTTTAAGACTGCCTAATTTCTTTCAAACTCTCATAAGAGTAGCAAAAATGTTAATAAATAGTCGACATCTCAAATCAGCTATTAGTTTGTACAATCTCATATTTTCAATTTTTTTTAAAAATATGTCAAACTTTTAATTCTGCCATCGTAAACGGACACTAGAAGACGAAAGAGCTGCTAGACAGAGATCCCATATCCAGAATAGTAAAGGCCTTTTCAAAACAGATCTGCGGGTCTTCCTCAATACAAAAGGAAAACAGTTTGATTCATCTAATGTGTAATAGTTAACCAGCTTGTCTAGAAGCATCAAAGGCATATCCCGTCTGAGGTAACTCAACTTTCAACATTAACAATACAATTTCTATCACTCTGTTACTGGAATCTGTCACCAACACCTGGCTCCCCAGAGCATGCAGCAGTAATCAGAGGCAAGAAGTCAAACCGCTTGGGACAATGATACAATCATGCCTTGGGACTGGAAACTGCGAGGGGATCACTGAATGTTACTGCTCTCTGTGCCGTTCGTCTCCGAGGAGACAGCCTTGTTGATGGAGTTGAAGCTGCCATCAGTGGAGATGCCATCTCGCCGAGGGGGCATCCTCTCATTGATCCGATCCAAGCCCTTGGCTTCAGCAAAGCTGCTAATCTTATGCTGTGGTGAGAACCCGCGGATGGCTGTATGGGTGTGGTTAGATCGCCAGTGCAGGGAAGACAGGCAGGGCAGGGGGTTGGGAGGAAAGAGGAGTAGAACCATAAAATAACATATCTTTGCTTTCCCCCAACGACATACTAGTTCAGTAGTTACTTGGTTAGCACATTGTGGCGTATAATTTCAAGATTGAAGAAATTCTTAACCTATTTATATTAAACTACACCAAACTGAAGTAAGGACACAGGCAGGCAGTGATGGGTTAACAATCACTACTGTGAAGCTAATAACATCGGCACAACTGCAAATGTCAAAGCCTCCTGCAATACACTTTAGCTCAGTTCTGTTACATATACACTGACAGATGGGGGAAGGATAAGTTGTTTTTCTTCAAGCTGAGAGTCGAACCAAAAATTAAAATCTCAATTTTACATAAATGGAGGAGATTTCCCAAATGTGTCCAATGAGGGAAGTATATTTTGTACCAAATGATTGAGATGAATGACGTGGGTAGTGGCGCAGATGACGTGCTCTTATATTTTGTTCCTTTTCTTTTTTTTAATTTCAGGTTATTTTGGGTTTTTCTTAAGTTCCTTTAAGGGTCTGTGATTTTACTGATAATTTTTTTGTTGTTGTTTAATTTGTATAAACCTTGTGCAGTAGGGTATGGGGGAGTGGGGCGGGGTGTAAGGGAAAAACAGATTCTCTATGTTATATACCATTGTTGAGAGAGATTGTATTGTTTGTTTGGATTTGTGTGAGTCTTTAAAAATCAAAAAAAAAGTCTATTCTGTACCATATTTTACATTTGTGTCAACGTGCCCTGCTGCTATTTTTTTGGGAGCATTAGGAAATGGTTGATGATATTATCTCACACAAGGCCCAGAAATGAGGGATTTATAAATGGATTGGTTTGCGAAGAAAAGGCATGATCTCCCTTTATTAGGTGAATGACTCCTTGGGGGATAGGGGAACTATACTCTCAGTGCCCATGCAATGGAAGCAGACAGCCTTTCACTTTTGTTCTTCCATACAAGTATTTGGATAGACAGGGACTGACTAGGGTCAGTTAACATGGTAGGCCATGTTTAACCAATCTTAAGAGTTTTTTAAGGCACTTTTCAGGAAAGTCGATGAAGGAAAGGCTATTGTCTACATGGACTTTAAGAAAGACTTTGACAAGGTCCCACACGGGTGGTTAGACAGGAAGGTTCAGTCGCTCGATTTTCATGGTGAGGTTGTAAACTGGATTCAACTCTGGATTTATGGCAGAAGCCAGTATGGATGATCACCTCTCTAACTGGAGGTCTGTGGCTGGATCCTTTGTCATTTGTCATCTATATCATTGATCTGAATGATAATGTAGTAAATTGATAAGCAAGTTTGGAGATGTCACAAAGATTGGATGTGTAGTGGACAGCAAGGAAGGCTTTCAAAGCTTGCTGGACCAGCTGTTAAAATGGGCTGCAAAATGACAGATGGCATTTAATACAAAGATTTGTGAGGTGGTTGCACTTTGGAAGGACAAACCTAGGTAGGAAATACACAGTAAACTGTAGGCACTGAGGAGGGCAGAAGAACAGGAATAGAGACAGATAATTCCATGAAGTGGTGTCAAAGTTAGATAGGGTTGTAAAGAGAGCTTTTGTCCCATTGGTCTTCATAAATCAAAGTATTTGAGTATAGGAGTTGGGATGCTATGGTAAGTTGTACGAGACATTGGTGAGGCCAAATTTGGAGTTTTCGTAACCTAACTACACGAAGTCTATCAATACAATTGGAAGAATGCATAGGAGATTTATAAGAATGTTGCTGGGAATTGAAGAACTGAGTTACAGGGAAAGATTAAACGGGTTAGGACTTAATTCCCTAGAATGTAGAATGAGGGGAGATTTAATGGAGGTATATAAAATTATGATGGGTGTATATAGCATAAATCCAAGCAGGTTTTTTCTACTGAGTTGAGATGAGATAAAAAAAACTAAAAGACATGGGTTAAGGGTTATAGGGAAAAAGATAAAAGAAAACATTAGGGGCAACTTCTTCACGTAGAAAGTGGTGGGAATGTGGAATGAGCTGCCAGCTTAAGTGGTGAATGTGGGCTCAATCTTGACATTTAAGAAAAATTTGCACAGGTACATGAATGGCAGGGTGGGGTATGGAGGGATATGCTCTGGGTGCAGGTCAGTGGCACTGGGCAGAATTCAGCATGGGCCAAAGGGCCTGTTTCTGTGCTGTGGTGTTCTATGGTTCTATGAATTCAACACTCCTGTTGAATCATCACTAAGGGCAATGGGACACAATTTTCAAAGTGTAGGTTGTAGATTTCACAATTTAGATTCAGATTTTAACATGCAGAGAATGAGGGAATTTATGAACAGCTATTGGTATATTGTTTTCCCTTGCTGTGCTCCCTCTCTAGAGGCAGGATCCCTGTCCTGTAAGAGGACCTAGGCAGTGGTACTCACAGCACCCAGACTGCCTCCACTGAAGGAACATCAATGTTTCTGCCAATGGCTCCACATAATCCTCCCAAGCATTGCAATGGCTTGGTTACCATGGAATCACAGAGTGATAAGCACACATCACTGCCTGCACTGATTCTCTGGAAAGACAACATAGAAATGCACATCTTTTCAATAGTGACTAAATATTGGAAAACATGGAGCAAAGGGATGAGCAAAGGGATTAGCAAAGGGAATTCAATGCTCAAAAGGTTAAGTGGAATTTATACCAGTGCATCATTCCAGAGTTCCTACAAACAGGGCAGCTCATTAGGAATATTCAATACAGCCACAATGATTGTTAACCATTCCATTTGTCACCTCCAGAAGACATGCAGCAAACAAGCGATTAATGTGTTACGGTGGGATCATTTTAAACAATAAAGAGGTTAAGCTATACCAGAAACTCCCTGTACACAGAGGCAGCCAACATTTAGGGGTAGTGAAACCAGATAATATTTCAAGAAACATTTTATAGATTCTAACTAAACTTAAATTGTCTCAGTAATTTCACCTTCAATTCACAGCTCAATGCACTGTACACTAACCGAATTGAGAGATTTTTGCATGTTCAGGCCAGAAATGCTTACATTACAACAGGGAGCTAGCTGTGTCAACTGACTACAAACAATAAAAGTCTATTGGAAGCAGATCCCACTGCAAGCCATTTAAAGGTTAGTACTTATTTACAAACCTCCCAGTGAAAAAGCTGGTGATTCAGCAATCGGCTGTACACAGGAATCCAGCTTGTTGCTGTGTCTGCCAGACTGACAGTGGGAAAACATAGTATTTTACACACACACACACACACACACACACACACACACACAATTAAACAACACGCAGCAAAGCCACAGAGTCACAGACAAAAAAGCAAAAATTAATTTCCACCACCGCTGCGAACTGTAGGTTGGAGTTTGTTAAAAAGGTGGTTTAAAACTGAGCATAAATAGTGGCTTCATTGGCCACTATTTAATCAGCAGTGGGCTTTGCTCTTGCTTTAACATCTTGAGCCAATTTTGAAGTGTCAATGGTTAACAGCTCTTCTGGAGAAAGTACAGCTGAACTCAAAGTTATACACAGCATAGTTCAGCCAGAAGATGCAGGTAGGTTTTTGCAAGAACAAAAGGAGACAACTGCTTAAAAGACTAATCTATTTAAAGCAAGCCACACCTCAACATGGTTAATATGACAGTGCTAAGGAGTATTAGACAACTACTAGTTAACCCAACACCCACACATCATATACAAGCTACAGAGTATATTTATATAGGTATGTATAAACCCAGCACAGCCCCCATCCATCACAACAGAAGGGGGTCTGGCTAAAATATTACCTTCATCAGCCTCAATAGCCTCAACAGTCGCTGAAGAAAAGAAAAGGGTTGCAAAACGGATGAGAAAGTTGCTGAGAATTTATATTCTTAACAATCAATGAGAAGCAAAAAAATAGCAACTGCAGCAACTCTAATATAAGCTTTAGTACTCTTATGTGGAGATGGGAAACAGGACCAACACATTCACAAAAGACAACACACAATCAGTTTATATGGGAAGAAGAAAAAGAAAAACTGTGATAATTGAACAGAATAATTTGCTGCTGTGTGTGTTTGTGTGTGAATTATTGAATCACTATATATTGGTTTATAGCATCCAACGGAAGCAAGTGCAAATTCTCACAAGAGTGGGTTCAGGAACAAAGCTATGCCACACAGCAATAGATGAGAGCTGTGATGCACCTTACACTTGTAACTGGGAACACCGAAGTTCACTGCGTCTCAAGGGACAATAGCTCTGGGATGATCAGAAGGCTCACTGCTGGTTAAGCAGCTGCTCTGTGATCAGAATTGGACCTGGGCTCATTCAATTGTTACAACATCGATTTTCCCTTCTGTTCTTCACCTTACAGTAACAGTGTCCAAGTAATCAGTATTAAGGTAGGGCACAAACATGACCCCTTTTTGTTTCAACATTCACTAATCTTTGTAAGTTAGGTCGAACTATGTGTCCACAAGTAGGTAACCCCGTTGTTGAGATCATTTCCTTGAGGACTAGACAGAAATGGGGAACACACCATTCACCAGTAGGATTGGTGCAGATTCCACACTACCTATTTGTTGCACTGAAAGCCATACATGGACTTTCTAGGGGCTGTGAAAAACACAGGGATAAAACCATCCCTTCAGTGTTTTATTGAATTTAAAATCAGAAGTGGAGACTTATCTTCCAACTGACCATAGAAGGACTTAATGGAGCAAGAACAAATGGTCTTGTGTCTGGTTCAGTTGGAGCAGAGGCATAAAGGAAAGTATATCCAAGGTGGTGGAAGACAATGTTGAAGGATTTGAGGGATCTGAGGTGTATAAGAGTGGTGGGTAGGTGGAATGAGCTGCCAGAGGAAGTGATAGACGCAGCGACGATTACAATTTGGACAGGTTCATGATAGGGAAGGTTGAGGGAGATATGAGCCAAATGCAGGCAAATGTAATGAGCTTAGATAGATATTCTGGTGGGTATGGAGCAGGTGGGCCAAAGGGTCTATTTTCCACACTGTGCAGAGATGGAATCAGGGATCAGGGATGAAAAGTGCAGTGTGAAGATCTGATTCACCTGAAGCAGCTTTGAGGGAAGGAAACCTGTGCACTGGATTAACCAGACATCTCCCCCTCCAAATGACACTCAAGAGTGCTAAATCTTTAGTGGTTTTTCAAAACCATATGATTTCCATTGAGATTAAATGATCATTAATCATGACAGACATATTCAACCTTCAATCAATTCTGCACTCAATACATTGCAAATGATACCTTTCATTGCTGGGAATTGTCCACCATGGGTAATACAGTTACTGCCATCGTATCACCCTGGCTTTCACCCACTGAAGGGGCAGCATCACACCAAGGCCATCAATTCACTGAATTGAGAACCCTCATTCTGATCAGACAACCTCCTCCAGTCTTGCACCTTTATTCTTTAAAATTTTTTAAATGTAGACATACAGCACAGCAACAGGCCATTTTGGCCATGAGTCTGTGCCGTCCAATATACATCCAATTAACCTACACCCCCGGTACTTTTCAAATGGTGGGAGGAAACTGGAAACCCCGAGGAAAACCCACGCAGACACGGGGAGAATGTACTATGATTTTAAGACAGCATGGGATTCGAACCCCAGTCCCGATTGCTGGCACTGTAAAGGTGTTGCACTAACCACTACAACAACCATGCTGCCCCTCCCCATCTCAATACCTCCTTGTAGAGCTCGTCGAAAGAACCAAAGACTTGTTGATCCAAACCAAGGCTTTTATTAGCAAAAGACAGGAGCTCTTCACAGGTGGCCGACCAGTCCGGAATGATCCGACCTGGCTAGGGACACAACCCTTTAAGGCCCAGACAGTAGGTGTGGCAAAGCTCTCAGCCAATCGCTGTAACCACAGTCATTACAATTAGATACTGTAACTATATACATTGGTGATAGGTCTGTACTATCACACTCCTCCAGCAGAAAACCAGACCTCTGTGCTCCTACAACCCTTGCACACATCTTCACTCTCCACCACAGATGGTCTTACTTTGCAGTGGGCCTAAAGCTTCTCCCCTTTCTTCTTAAAATCTACTTCACAGACCAGACTCAGTCACCAGAGGGTTGGGTTCCAAGCGTGTTTGGTAATGATTCTGTGAAGCTTCTTGTGATATTTCAGGATGATAAAAGAGCCATGGAAATCTGGGCAGTGGTTGCTTTTTTAAAATTTGACACCAGCTCTCTCACTGCATTGCTCTTCAATAAATACATTCACTTCTGAGATGGCTCTCCATCTGCTTGAGGTAAATGTTTCCATTTTTTGAGCAACGTTACTGAAGCCAAGGTAATTGAATCCATGCTACATATTCTATGCAGTATGAATGCAAATGAGTGAGATCCCCACATGGCTTTTAGATGGGGTTGAACAGGTAAAGAAAAGCCACAACTTCAGCAGATTTTAGCATTTTGCCCTGAGTTTCCAAAATACAGCTTTCCATGGTCACTTCTCGGTTTGGTGATAGGACATCAACTGCAGGATGTCATCCTCTTCTGTCATCATTTGGATTCAACAGTTGATGCTCTGTCATCCCATATTCTCAAAGCTCTCCCCTGTCATGCATCTATCACAGGGAGTCGATACCTGGTATGGCTCTCCAACTGTCTCAATGACACATGCAGCCCTTCAGAACCATACCACGGGGAAATGTTTTGCAGGCACGTACAGTATTATATTCCATTAAATACCACAGAGATTCAGGGACCAAGTTTGGGGACAGTAACTCTGATTCGTAACACGTCTTGTTTCTTAATGTAGAAATATTAATATTGTTCTCCTTAACCATAAGCATTTCCCAGGTGATGCTTTTTTAAAAAATTGTGATTAGGCTCCTGCTTTTCTGCTTCAATCTTTTAATTTTAAAAATGAAGTAATTGATTCCAAAGGAATAAAAAATAGAGGCAGTACCAACACATAACACTTGGAACTGAACAGGAGATGCTGTGAGCTACCCAGCAACCAATTACCCTCAACTGAACAGGAGATGCTGTGAGCTACCTGGCAACCAATTACCGTCAACTGAACAGGAGACACTGTGAGCTACCCAGCAACCAATTACCCTCAACTGAACAGGAGACGCTGTGAGCTACCTGGCAACCAATTACCCTCAACTGAACAGGAGACGCTGTGAGCTACCTGGCAACCAATTACCCTCAACTGAACAAGAGACGCTGCGAGCTACCCGGCAACCAATTACTCTCAACTGAACAGGAGACACTGTGAGCTACCTGGCAACCAATTACCCTCAACTGAGGGAACTGTTTTCCTCAGCACTTGCAATGTCTGATTCAACGTAGAAAATGTTTATTTTGTGATTGGGTGTGTGTCAGTCTGCACAGGTGAACGTCACTAGCACGTGTAGGTTAGCACTAACACACAGAACACTGACACACAGAGGCACAGGGTGAAGTGAATGAAGCGGGTACCTGATTCGTCTGAACAGGAGGAAGAGAGAAAGAGTATATCAGAAAGCAAATAGAACATTGGAAAGAGTGAAGAGGCAGGGGGTTCACAGGGGCTTTGAACAGACAGCCCCTTGCACACATAATACCCAGTTCACACATATATAGTTAAAAAATAGAGACAACTTACTTCAGTAATTAACTGCGACAATACAAGTCAATAATTCAGGGAAAAAAGCTTAGTTATTTAACAAGTTCAACAACATGTTCACCAATGATTAATCTCATTGTGTCCAAGACTTATCCCAAGATAGTTCATTGATTGAAGTGTAGTGAAGTGTATTCATTCTATAAGCCTAAAAGGTGAGCTGGGGAGGAGCGAGGTGATTTTGAAATTCGAATTAATAACATCACTGCTTCATTATATAACGCAGACTCAGTATTTTCCACAAGTATGGGGGCACAATAATATTTAGCAACTATTTTAAGTTAAAGATTATGATATAGAAAGATATTAAGAGGTAAATCTATCCATCAGGTTAAGGGCAAGCATCAAACTGTATGTTCATATTTACTCTTGTGTTTTCATTCTTTAGATGAGTCAAAACAAACTGGTTAAACATATTAATCATTGCACACAAACCCTTGAACACTGGCGGCCCTCTAAAGTTAAGTTCTCCCAAACAATTAACTCTCAACTGTCCTTATTTAACCTTCCTGAAGAAAATAAAGTACAAATTCTTTTTAGAGATACATTAGAGCCACACTCCTGTAAAGACTCAAGTGTATTGTCCAATTAAAAAAAATAATAATTTAATAAACAAAAAAATGTTCTCGCTTACCACTTAACTCAAATGCGTGTGGAGTTACTAGGGAAAGGCTACAGTATGCTTTAACGCAAAAGCAATACCTGTAACAAGCAATAAGGAACAGCCTGTGATAAATGATCAAGTACAGAGATAAGCAGTTTAAAAGATGGCATTATTCAGTCTCACTCTCTGAACTAAGTACTGTAAAGGAATATTTCCTACATACAGCAGAATTGGTGTTGATCATAAACATTTTTTAACCATTCCTCTGAAAATGCTTGAACTGGGCAAAATTAATCAATTTGCCATCAACTCAGGAGAGAATAGATGAGTGCAACAACTGTTTTCTCCATTGCAAATTAGAAAATTAAGCTGCATCTTTCTTTCGAGTTTAGCCCTTCACATTCTTTTGGATCTTTATTAATCTTGTATTCATTCTTGGGTTTCATTATGAAAAGGTAGCCCTGAAATATATATTGTTCCCATGAACCTCTTATGTTAAGGCTTGGACACTAGGATAATAACTTTTCAAAAATGTTTTTGAATCACTTTTTTTGAACGGTAGTCTTTAAATACATAATTATCAAGCCATGTAAGTCTGAAATATTAATATAGCTGTTAATACTAAACAATATAAAAGATTTTCATACAATTGAAAATGAAAGATTGCGAATCAATGATTGTTATAGGAGTACACATTTCCATCTACTCTTTGTTCAAGCTGTTCTTCCCAAATATCGAGTAAAAATTAGCAGCCCTAAAACTCAGTGAATTAATGAAGGATGCACATACCGATACATTCACCAATATGCTGAACTTCCTTATTTTCACTATTGTTTAGAATAATTTTTCATTGATTATTTTAACACAAATTTCTATCTGGTAATGGATGACGAGTGATACAGTGAAATTTGTAAGATCTGCTGAGAACAGCTTTGCTTGCACGGACAGAAATTGAGATGTATCCTGCCAAACAACCACAGCCTGGAGAGTTGCCACCACCCTGGCTGCAGCCTTTTGCCATGCAGGTCAAACAGGGCAGTGGAACATCTCATCTGTCTCAAAGTACTTCATATTGTGGTAATTCAGAGTTAGCTGTGTCCTGCAGCAAAAAAATTCACAACAATAACACAATCTAGCACACATCACAAACAATTGTACTGCAGCACATGGCTACCTACACAAATTACTCCAGGGTGCAGATGGATAAATAATTGCAGAGTGCAAGTCCCTGTGCAAATGATGGCAATGATTCCTCAAATCACACATTTGGCAAAATGAACTGCTAAATAAAATTCACTGCTTGTTAATAACTTGCAAGATATAGGTGTTATCTCTACTGAAAATGCCATGGTGCATTAATTTACCTGCCAAACATGGCTTTTAAAACAGTTATTGAACAATTAAGTTGTAACTCAAAAGACACAAGATCAGTTTGTTCCTGCACCAGTCACTACCAGCAAAGGAGAGTGCACCAGTCATTACCGGTGCAGGAGAATGCGCCAGTCACTTCTGGTAGAGGGCACTGTGCTAGTCTTTACCAGAACAGGGGAGTGTCCCAATCAGAAGATACTGGTAGAACACCAGAGCAGGGATGTGCTTATTCATGTCAATTCAAAGCAGCAAGTCCAGGGAAAGGATTTTCACTCTTACCACTTTGAAGGGTTTGTTTCCCTCCAGCCAGCACTCCACTGGGAAGCATTCCTGTAGGAGTCAGGCCCTTTAGTGTCAGGACACTTTCACTCTCCTCTCTGCAAAAAAAAAGCCAATATAAAAGTTATTCATCAACTGCTGTGTTGCCCGTAAAGTACAGGCTGACACAATAGAAATGGTCACATTTCCAGCATTCACCCTTGGTTCAAGGCAAGTGATTACAAACCCAACTGAGATCACAACTCCTGCAGTGAATTAACTAAAATGGTCAGCAGGCTGTGAAGAATCTGAATCCCATTACAAGGAGCAAAGTAACTGAAGCAATTTGGAATTGGCGTATAAAGTTTTTCCTCAGATTTAAATTTGTTAACTTGGTTACTGAAACTGCCTAACACCTCTCCAACATGTTAGTTCATATGGAGTTACCCTGGCGCTCTGGATAACAATCCTCTCTCTGCCCAAATCAGACAACTGCATCTAATCATTACCACACTGCAGTGTGTGGGAGCATCAGGTTTGGGTGCACAGTGCTTGGGAATACCCTGAGCTTGAGCAAACGTGGTCTCTTTTCTCAATGATTTGGATGCACTGAAATCTCTCCACCCCTCTACAGTTTGTGATCTCCTCATTTTGACAATATTATGCAACATCCTTGAGCCTAATATTGACAACCTTGCATTTCTTTTCTGAATTCCACCAAAGATTTGCCCACCTAATGCCCTGCAACCTGATGCACCAACTTGGTGATGACATGGTCTTTCCTTGCATTTAATAATGGAGTTTTAGTGCAGTGGTAAGATCATGACTTGCAGTTACAATCAATTTGCATTAAACTGAGAAATAGCAAAGGGCAACAGTATTGGCAAGAGTTGCTCATTGGTGAAATATTAGCTGTGATATTTGGTGTGGAATAAATGAGGAAATTAGAGGTGGTTGTAATACTCTGATCTTGTTAAGACCCTTTGGAGAAGGGTGACTGCATGCAATAAGTCTGAATTATACACTGCGTTTGTACATGATAGGGTCTTAAATCAAAACTATGGTAACTATGAAGGCATGAGCGGTGTTTCTTCTAGAAATGTAGGACAACTGATATTTAAAGACCATGTACAAATTGCTAAAATTTGAGGCACAAAAAGAGAAAAACGATTCATCCACAGATGAAGAAGGAGATTAAAACATCAACAAATCAAAGTTTATAAAGTTGCCAGAAAGAGAATTAGGTCTGAACACCAGAGAACTCAACAAAGGAGAACCAAAAGACATTGGTAAGATTAAAGGCAAGAGAGAATACGAGAGCAAAGCAGCAAGAAACGAAAATGGACTTTAAGAGCTTCTACAGGAGTGCAGAAAGGGGAAAAAACAGCAAGAGAAAGAGGGGGCCATTTACAGACAGAGGCAGAAGAAATTATTATGGGGAATAAAGAAACAGCAGATTAATTATTATATCTGCCAACATGCAAACCTACAGTAATATGGACAGTGAAAATTACAAGAGGATCCATATGAACTGGGGAAAAAAGGCCATAGAATGGCAGATGGTATTTAACTCAGCCAAGTATGAGATACTGCCCTTTGCCAACAGGGCAGGATTAATGGGGAATGATAGGGCTCTGGTGAGTGCTAAGAAGAGACTTGGGATACAGGTACATAGTTCCATGAAAGTGAGAGGTGGACAATCTGATGACCTGTATGTGCAGGGCTTCAACATTCTTGCTGAAGTGCGAGCCCAGTTGTGGTAACAACACTTCAGTCAGGTTCTCACCAGGGATACATTCAGGACAAGGTAAGAAATGTGAAACCCACACTCCAGGTTCAGCTGAGTTACTGATGAGCAAGCAATTTTCTAACACCAAAAGATTCGGACTTACCGGAGGACAGAAAACATCTTGGCCATCTTGCCGATTGCTCGAATCTTGTTCCTAATCACCTCTTTACGTGCAGCAGCAGATGCGCCTGGCAAAACATTCATAGTGTCAATTTCTGATTTCCAACCAGGTTCACTGCATCAGACACACACAGAGGCAAGCAAACTGGCTGAACACTTAAGAGTTAAGTAGTGTGTCAGGTAGCATCACTCTAACAGAATATTGCATAGTGCAAGATTTTGCAACACAACATCCCTTGTACTACTAAAGCTGCACTTTTGCCAGATAGTCAAATCAATTTTTTGTACCAAAGAGAGGTAAACAATCTGAACTTCATCTGAACTCTACAGCAACATCCCAGGCCTGCCAAATTGTCTTGTGTCCAGGCACCGGGGGAGGGGATGGGGGGGAGGAACAAGGAGAGGGGGACAGTAGGGGGAACAGTGTGCTCTTGGGATGTGGAAGAGAAAGACTAGGCATCATGGAGGTCCAAGAAATTATAATCAGCAACAGATCCTCTAGCACTGACACTTTCCTTTAACTCAAGTCATTGCACTAACCAGGGCTGAACCTTTGAAGAGTCTTTCCACTGCTTACACACATCAGTGTGATTTGTTTTGGAGCAGTAAAATTATTAGAAAATTAATTAGAATATAAGGAACATGGAATACAATCATTCCTACAACAGTCATTTGCTACATGGTTAATCATTAGAAAAAGTATTGGAAATGAACTAGGATTAGAAATGTGGATTGACACGATCCTAATGGAATGTTGACACAATTAAAACGGGGAAAATTATTCTCAGTTTTGTATTGCCCAAAGCTTTTCAGTATCACTTGCAAATACAATTTGTTTTGCTACAGGCCCTGCTGCCTGTGAATCAGAAGCATGCATGTTTAAGATTCCACACAGTGAATTCAGTGCAATAAAGCCACCTCTTCAATTCTGCCTTCCATATGGGTTAAAGTTCTATCAGGTAGCTATCAGATACAATGGCTCCAACAAATGCCTCCAATCATGGAAAAAGTTGTTCCTTCCTTCAAGCTTAACACATTTGAACTGTACAATTGATCACTCAAATGTTCAATCCACTGGCATTCAGAACAGACATTAGATCAGTATGTACTCCCCACTCTGAAATCCAAACCACCAGCGGAAACAATACTTAAAATGTATAATCATCGTCAAACTGCAGGAATTGTTACATTTTGTACATCCAGCACCTATGGGAATTGGTAGATGCCAGATAAATGAATTTACTGGGTGAACTAACTGCAAAGGTTACTTTTAAACATTCATAATCTTTATTTATTTTCTGCGTTTATTTTGCCAGTTGCTTGCGGCTGCCGGTTGTTCGATAATGGGAATTTTACTGTTCAGATCAGTGCATCAATGCGAACGTCTTTTACTGTTGCACCAGCTCTGTGCCCCCTCAGAGCAGATTCATTCAACATGATCATATAGTACAGGGGAGGCCTTTTGTTTTCAGCCTGAGACCTTTGTTTACGTAAGTCGATATTCTGTACCATTCCCCACCCACAACCTGTTTTCACTGACCTATTCTTACTGCAATGGTTTTTCCACAACCAACTTCAAAAAGTTTTTTCGGTTTTTACATTTCTAAGTTTAGTTTTGGTCCTATGACCAAAAATGGCTTATTGACATTCCTCAAATTGATTCTCTTGGAGAAGTTCTGTCCGTACAATAGATGAGAACAATAAAGTGACTGGAGACGCAGACACCATAAGTTATGCTGGAGAGTAATGAAATGGCAGTGATATGAAACAGAAATATTGCTGCAAAATAAAAAGCATGATAAATGTAGCAAAATAGCAGGGAAGCAGAATCTAAAGAACATCGGTGTAGAAAGTACTAGAGAAATTAAGGGAACCTAAAGCAGATAAATTCCAAACCTCAACAGGGTTTGAAAAAGGTGGCCAGGGACCTTTTATATACTGATGATCTTCCATAATCTTATAATTTTAGAATACTTTCAGTGGAATGGAAGTTATAGATTAGGAAGGGTACCATCTCCTGGAATCAATTTCTAAGGATTTATTAAGGAGGAATGTAGAAAATAACAATATGATTCAACAGATTTCTTTGAGAATCTAGAATGTTGTGTTTAGTGAGGAAGCAGAAAGGACTGCATGTGATCAGAAAGAAAAGCGTATGCAATGAGTGCAGTGCAGAATGTCTGGACAGATACCAGGGCTTGGAAACTTTGATCTGAAGAGCAGTGAGAAGACTGGGTGATATTCACTGGAGTCTGAAGAATGTGTTCATTGAGGCACAAAACAATTGACAGGGAACGGTGTTGAGATATAATTTCTCTTGGTGGAGTTTGCAATATGGGATTCCAATCTCTGGACAAAGGTTCTGCCATGGAATTTGAGATAGAATCTTTGTAAACTCACTACCCACAGCTGTTTATTCAAAGATATGGGCATTTAAGGATTGAACAAGAAAATGGACAAGATGCACAACCAGCCATGAGCTTAGTGAAATGGCAGGTCATGTTCAAGGGGCAGAGAGAAGTTCTGCTTTCTTATTCAATGGTTTTTACATCTATGGGATCACTAAGTAAACTAAATAAATGTCAGGACAACTCTTCTGGAAATCTGCCTCTTCACATCCCCTCTTTCTCCCCCATCCAAATCTCCTATTGCTCTCTTCTCAGTGTCTTTATTCAGCAACCTATCTCTCCACTTCAGTCCTTATTACAGCCTGTGGGGGAGAGTTCCACATTACCACCACTCTTTGGGTGAAGATTTCAGGAACCACCTCATTGTTTAAGTTTCGTCCATAGCTTCTTTTCATATGTACCCTTCTGAAGCCTGTTATACAGTTAAAATCAACCAGAACTCTACTGTGGGTCCCTTTCTCTGAAGACAATGGATCCAGACAGTTTAGTTTTTCCTGATTATTGTAGCTCTCCATTTCAGATATAATTTTGCAGTAAATACCTATCCAACTTAGCCTCCAAAGCTTAATGTAATCATCTTAGTGAAAGTATGTGAAGATTCTGTGAAAACAGGTGATCTTTAACTCCTAAAATTCAGCTCAGTTTACCATCTATTTCGGCTTATGAGTTGACCCCCCATCTCCTTTTACAGCCTTATTTTAAGGGTTTTATGGTATATCCAGTATACAAGTCGACCACTATTTTCTGGCTGCCTGAGGTGCCACGTTGACCTGCGTATAAGTCGACCCCCAAAGTTCATGAGATAGGCCATTGACTGGCATATAGATCAATCCCCATAGATCGCGTGGATTGATCTGCTGGGCGTTGCCTGGAGGCGATTACTATCATAGAGGGTCTATTGACACAACGCAGCATGCAACAAAAATATGAAGTGAGCTTTATGTTGAAAGTGATAGAAATGGCCAAGAAAACCAACAACTGCACTGCTGCAAGAAAATTGCATAAGAAGTTGGAAAGAGATTGGAGGAAGAAAGAAGAGACTTAAAGAAAAATACCATAAAGGCAATGTTCTTTGAGAAAAGGAATCACTCGTTGGTCAGAGTTGGAAAATCACATTGCAGAATGGATACATGAACAGAGGCAAAATTGCTACATAGTCATCCGAAATAAAATAAGAACATTTGCACTGCAGTGGGCCAAGTCACACCCAGACTTCAGTGATGATTTCGAGGTTACAGTAGACTGGTGCAACCGTTTCATGAACAGGAAAAATCTGGTATTACGCCAAAAAACAAAAATTGCTGGAACTCCCAAAAGATCTTGATCATAAAGTTGTAAGTTTTCACCAATTTATTATACGGAATGAGCAGAAACACCATTTTGCATTGGCAAATATCGGAAATATGGACAAAACCCCCCCCATGATAGGTAATAGAACAGTGGAATGGGAAGATGTTAAAACTGTGCAAACCAGAAGTACAGGCCATGAAAGGACCAGGTTTACTGTGGTGTTATCGTGCATGGCTATCGGGACAAAGTTAAGACCCATGGTAATCTTCAAATGCAAAATTAAACTGAAAATGAAATTCTCTGCAGGTATTTTTGTACATTTTCATGACAAAGGATGGATGGATGGATGAAAATGGTGTAAAACTATGAATAGACAATGTGTGGAACAGGCAGCCAGGTGGTTTACGCAAAGAACAGTGTTTGCTGGTCTGGGATATGTTTCATAGCCACTTAATTGAGAAAACTAAAAGTAGATTAGCCCCACATCATACTTACATGGCGGTTATCCTGGGTGGTTTGACGTCTATAATTACAATCTCTCAATGTCTGCCTGATTGAGCCATTCAAAGACCATGTGTGTGAGGAATGGGATACATGGATGTCAAGTGCAGAAAAGTAATTTACAAAAGGCGGGGCTATGCGAGCTGCATCACTTGATATGCTTTGTAACTTTGTGCTCAAGGCATGGGACAAAGTTAAAGTATAGACTGTGATAAAATCGTTTAAAAAGTGCGGTATCTCTTGTGCAATTGATGGCATGGAAGATAATTTATTGTGGGACACTGATGACGAAGCTGAAACTGTCTCATCAGATACAGACTGGAACCCATATGATGACTGTTTAAACAGTGAGAGTGTGGATGTGTTTGCCGCCATCTTTGCTTCAGATGATGATAGTGAGAGTGATTTTGAAGGGTTCTAATTATGTTGTGGTTTTCAATAAAAATCTCAATGAAAATCTGTCATAGGTTTTTTTTGTTTTTCAAGGGTCGACTTATATGCCAAATTGGTTTTTCAAGGGTCAACTTATATGCCAGATCATCGCGGATTGGATTTTAAGCTGAATTTAAGGCTTCAAAAGTATATCTGGCGTATAAATCAACCCCCATTTTTTGAGATTTTTTTTAGGTTTCACGACTCGACTTATATGCTGAAATATATGGTAATAAAGTTCAAATTGTGGGATGCAAGCCGTGGCATGGATACTCCCACAACCTTTTAGTGCTGATGACTGAAGAATAATTTACCCAACACAAACTTCAGAAATGGCTCGCTCTACGTTAAAAACAGTTGGAGGCAACTGAAATGCATGGTCTAGTCAAGTATTATGTTGAAAATCTAGACTCTGCAGACTGAGAGAACTTCAATGGAATGGCAGAGAAGTTCCAAAGGTCTCAGCTTCCACAACCCTGAATGAGACAAAGATCATGGTTCTTGCTCACCATTTGACACTGAAAGTATTGGAAAGAGAAACTGTTGAGTTTGGAACTGCCCCTCCTCCTACCCCACTTTTGGATGCCAACACTCAATGGTAAGACAGACACTTGAATAAATGGACTAAGGGATGAGGGTGGAAGGGCTGCTGGGGAAAATTCATCAGAGCAAGACTAGAAATGGCGGCTTTTAAGTCAGACATCACGAGAAGTAGATATTTCCTCTCTATAGCTGCGTTCAATTGGTTGCTTTACTGAAGCCAACAGCAGAGAGGCTGACAGAAGAGCAAAACCAGTTTTTTTAACCCACTCCACACTATATTTAACAATATTCTATTTCCTCATTGCAGAACCAAGTCAGTTGAAGGGTTGGATGCACAGATTGAGAACACTGCCCTTCTGACGACAAATCTTGCCCGAGAAACATGACAATGAGTCAGTCTCACACAGCTTTGCCCTTCTACAATTTGCTTGATTTGTACCTTTCTTCTGGCCATAAGTGAGTTGTTCTTCTCATGACACAATCCAGAAAATAAAGAGATAGAAAGATCAGTAGGAAGCTTGGTGAATGAGAACAAAATACAGGTACAGATATCTGACAGAACCAATGGAAAAGCATTAAAACCAAATTCTGTGGAAATAGAAAAGAAACAAATTAGATGAGGAAATTTTAAAAAATGTTGATGGAAATAAGGCATTTGAATTAAAATTAATCTGATTATTTGGCTGACAAAATAAGCGAGCTAAGGTTGCTGAGGATCGCCGTGTAATGAAATTTCCTGCACATAGAGTAAAACACCCAGATGAGCATCAACGATTAGCAAATATGCCATAGCAATTTGGACACCGCGCTCTATATAATAAACAAGGCCTTACAGGGTGGAGAAGAATCACTGGAACAGCCGAGGTTTGAGGGAGCGGGGATTGAAGAGGCTGGGACTAATTTTGAAGTGGAGAAGATTAAGGGATGATGTAATAGAGGTTGATAATAATAAACTCAAAAAAAATTGCAGGAAGGTTGGTGACTAGGGGGGTAAAGGGAAAGGCATCTGAAGAATCAGTAGAGAAAGGAGAAGCATGTTTCTACGCAATGAGCTATTAGGGTCTGGAATCCATTGCTTGAAAGGGAGATGGAAGTGAATTCAAGGAACTGGGAAAGAGAACTGGATAAATATAAAAAGGCAAATTTTGTTTCATTATGGGGAAAAATAGGCGAGTGGAACTAATGGGAGAGCTCCTGCAAAGGACTAGTCCAAGCACGATGGGACAAATGTATCCTGGTGCAACATTAATATCCAAATCAGCTCATTAGTTGTTAGAGCCCATTGCTCTGGCCTCAATATGCTATTTCACTTTTGATTTGCTTTTAACTACTTCTCAGCCATCAACAGGGAGTATTCTAGAAAGTAAGTTCTAGTTGACGAGAATGTAGGGACATCAAAGAGTCTCAGTTCTGTTAACACAGTTCTAACATTGAGGATAGCTTCCAATTATGGAAAAACAACAAAGTACTGAAGGGAACAATTATTTTGTGTTTACAATCAGCACCATTGTTAGAAACATATCATTTAATGTGGTGACAAGGTTAGAACATCAGTGCAAATGAAAATTAAAACCATTAGAAAAAATAACTTTGCAAAACAGGCATTGTGAATGAAAAAGGGACTGAAGTTTTTTGGTTTAGCTGAGAGAAGTGTGTGAGAGATTTGAGTAAGAGCTGTTTTTTTTGTTTTGTTAACTCCTCACCATCAAAACCATCGTCTCCTTCAGTCATGAGTTCATCATCAGAGCAGATACTGAGCACATTGACCAACATCTCAGTCACTAGGAACAAGAGAGAGAGAATAATGATTAGTGCAGAACAACTGGACAGCTGCCAATTAAAAGACAATACCTGACAATCAATAGATAGCTGGAGGAGCATGCACACCACAAGGTGCAAGTAGCAGAGAGAAGAGGGCTACACCTTGAGCCTGTCAACATAAGCACACATATTTGTTTTGTGTTTTATTATTTCTCTCATGGGAAACAAGATGAATAAATTAGCATGCACAGAGATGCAGTTTCTTTTTTTATGACTTGGGTGAAAATATTTATTAATTAGGGGAAGTTCACATCGCTCATCACACCCCCACTGAGCTCAGCACCTCCAAAGACAGAACAGCAGTTAAGTGCAACATTTCTAAATGGTGCAACTACACACATGAGAAACTGTCAAAGCTCTATGACCATGAGCCAAACAATTGTCAACTCAAATCTCAATCAAGACGTGCACACAAAACTGATGGAATTTAAAAACTAGTAGACAGGATGCAATACAACAGAAAAGTAGCAGATGGAGTTTAATCCGGATTAGTTTGAAGTGTGATGCATTTTTGCAGGTCAATCTTGAAGGCAGAATATATGGTTAATTGCAGGATTCTTAGCAGTGTGGAAGAACAGAGGGACCTTGGGGTCCAATCCATAGATTGCTGCGCAGGTTGACAGAGTGGTAAAAACCAAAAACCCATGTGGTTGTTCCCATGTGAGTCTTCAAAAATGTTAAATAAAATACATTAAATTAGATAAAAAATGTGTTTCTTACAGAGGTGCCTTTGATTTGAAAATATTGCTCAGTCTTTGCCACTGGTGGGCCATGGCGTGTCAGGCCATAAGCCAGATGGGCCTCAGACTACAAAAGGTTGAGAACCACTGCATGCTTGCCTTCATTAGACAGGGGATTGATTTCAAGGGTCACGAGGTAATGTTCCAGCTCTATAAAACAGGTTAGACCACACTTGAATATTGTGCTCAGTTCTGGTCGCTTCATTACAGGAAGGATGTGAAACCTATAGAGAGAGTATAGAGGAGATTTAAGAGGATGATGCCTGGATTGGAGAACATGTCTTATGAGCCAAGGTTAAAAGCACAAGGGTTTTCTCTTTGGAGCAAAGAAGGGTGAGAGGTGACTTAATAAGATCAGGAGAGGCATGGATAGGGTGGACAGAAACTGTCTTTTTCCTAGGGCAAGAATAGCAAACACCAGAGGACATCTGTACAAGGTATGGAGAGGAAAGCTTAGACAAGTTAAGATTATTGTCATCTGATTGTACAAGTACAGTCCGACAACAAAACAGCGTGTTCTCCAGTCCTCAGTGCAAAATATGCAGACACACAACCAGACATAATACACATACAGACAAATATTATATCTATAAAAATAAATATTGTTTTTTTACAGATGAGAGTCTTGTATGCTTAGTGTGCGCAGCTCCTTTGGTCATTCAGCATTCTCACTGCCCGTGGCAAGAAGCTACTCCTCAGCCTGGTGATGTTGGCTCTGATATTCCTGTATCTCTTCCCCAATGGAAGCAGCTGAAAAATGCTGTTGGCAGGGTGGAAGGGGTCCTCAATGATTTTGTGCACCCTCTTCAGGTAGATCACATTAATGGGGGTTGGAAGGAGACTCCAGTGATCCTCTCTGCCACTTTTATGGTCCTGTGGATTGACTTCCGATCTATTTCTCTGTAGCAACAGTACCACACTGTGATGCAGCCAGCCAGGATGGTCTTGATAGAGCTTCTACAGAAGACTGCCATAATGGTGGCTGGTAGCCTTGCCCGCTTCAGTCTTCTCAGGAAGTGCAGTCACTGAGGCACCTTTCTGACAAGTGAAGAGATGTTGAATGCCAACGATAGGTCACCAGTTAAGTGAACACCAAGGAACTTGTGCCCTCCATTCTTAGAGGGTGGTTATTCCTGGTCCTCCTGAAGTTCTCGATCATCTCCTTCGCCTTGTACATGTTGAGACTCAGGTTGTTATTCTCGCACCATTTCATGAGATTTTCCACTTCTTTTCTGCAGTGCGACTCATTGTTGTTACTGATGAGGCCGACGACTGTTGTGTCATATGCAAACTCAATGACACTGTTGGAGCTGGATCAGTCTTGGGTCAGTACCGTGAACAGAAGCGGGCTGAACACACAGCCCTGAGGTCCACCAGTGCTTTGCATGATGGTGCTTGATATTCTATCGACCCGGACAGACTGTGGTCTTTCCATTAGGAAGTCCAGGATCCAATTATAGAAAGGTGTGTTGAGTCCCAGTGAAGGCAGCTTCTCCACTAGCCTCTGGGGAATGATCGTATTAAATGCCTAGCCGAAGTCAATGAACAGCAGCCTGACGTTATGAGGTGTCGTTCTCCATGTGGGCCAGGACAGAGTGAAGCGACATGGCTATAGTAAAGCTATAGTTTAGGGGAGATGTCAGGGGTAAGTTTTCATTTTTTTTCTTTAAACAGGGAGAAGTGGGCACTTGGAATGCATTGCTGGGGGTGGTAGTGGAGGGTGGTACAATAGGGACATTTAAAAGACTCTTAGACAGGCACATAGATACAAGAAAAATTGAGGGTTTTGCGTGTAAGGTAGGGGAGATTTAGTTTTGTTGAGTAGATTTCTATTGGTTGGCACAACATCGTGGGCCAAAGGGCCTGTAGTGAGCTATTATGTTCTATGTTGTTCATTCGTCCTTATGGCAGAAGTCTAACTCCCCCCCCACCCCCCCCCCCCCACCCCCACTACACTGATCCCAGCCTCAGGTATCAATTACGTGGGGAAGTTTGAAAAGTCCAAAATCTAATGACCTGTGGAACGAGACTGGTCACTTTTCTGGGCTGGAGATGTTGTTCGGCATTTGATATTTGAATTTACCCCTCCATAAATCTTCGTCCGCGAAGCCAAGCCAAAGATAAAAGAGAAAAGAAGATTTCCACTATTCAGCTCAAATGCGTTTTCAAATCCTGCCAATGCCTAACATCCCATCACTGTACTCCATTGATTCAACTTTCTTGATCTTATGCCATTCCTCATGCTCTTTAGAAATAGCAGTAAGCTCTGGACCTCTCTACCCTGCTTTGCTGTTCAATGTAATGCAGATATGACCTCAGCCTCTGCTCCACTTGGTGCCTGCTCCCCATAACCCTCTTCACTATTGAACACACACCTGCCACTCTAAAGATTCACAATCCTCTGTGGAATTTTCTGTTCAGTTTCATGTGGGCAACTTCATGAGGGGTACATCCTTTCAGCATCTAACCTATCAAGCACCTTTAGTGCTTCACATTTCAATAAAATTACTTGGTATTCTGTAAATTCCAATGAGTTTAGTTGCAGCATCCCATTTACCTCAAGAATCCATGAGGAGAACCTTGGTTGGGAGTGGAGACCAAAAGTGGATGCAACAGCTCCACCTCTGGGTCACTGCACAGCTGGAAGCACCATGGGAGTTGTGCCTTCAGCTGCTCTCAAATTCTCTCTCCAAAATCCATACCCTTTGTATACACTTCCCAGTTCCCGCTGTGGCTTAGATAGAGTTTGCCTCAATCTCCAGTGAGGCATCTAGGTCAAAGGCATCCAACAAATGTAAACTGCTGTCATCATTCTGTTCTAGTCCTAGTGATGGTGTTTAATGCACAAATCCAGCAAGTTTCAAAGTCCAGGAAAATATTGCTGAGATAGTTAGTGGAGCAAGTTTCTGGAGCTTTCTCAACATGCTGCCATTGCCACGATGCTCACACTAATCTCACCTTACCGCTGGCAAGATGCAGCCCATGTATCTTACTTAAGAGCTAACTCAAAACGCAACACAGAAGCATTCCCTGAAGATGGGGTCCTATGGAAAGTTGGCAATGGTGGGGGTATGGGCAGCAGGCAGATATATATAAAATAGCTATAACTTATAGTTTTCCGCTATAATACACTTGCACCATCAAAGAAGCTTTGCAGCAAATAAGTTGTTATAATGCAGGAAACCTTGCAACCATTCTAGGCAGTGCAAGTTCCCAAAATAGTAGTGTGAGTCTCATCTCATAAATAGTGAAAAAAGGATGAAGGAAGAACAGATGTTGACAAATGTGGGCAAACAAGGCCAAGGTCACAGCTCTATTTTGCAGTCATACCTGGGGCCTTTAACATCACATGAAGCAACAGACAGGCCCACAGATAAGACTCTATCCAAACACCCTTAACAGGGCAGTACTGTCGCTCTCACAGTGTTACCTTCCCATACCGTGACACTCCTTCAGGGCTGTCCCTCCCACAGTGCAACACCCCCTCAGTACTGCCCATCCTACAGTGTAACACCGCCACAGTAAACCCCCCCCCCCCCTCCCTGACAATGTGGTGCTTTCTGCAGCTGTGTTGCAGAACAAGTTTGCATGTTGCATGCTGATGAACCAAGTCTTCAACCGCTGGACCAAAGGCAGGCACAGGGTGGTAGTCACAAACCTTTCTCTCCAACGAATGGCAAGGACCAAGTGAACACATCCATGAAGTTGGGCAACCAGTAGGGGTGTGGGGAGCAGTTGAACTGTCTGATGTTCATGACATTGTTCTCATATTTCAAAACTGCAGCTGGAAAGTAGAAAACAGTAAATTACAAGTTAAGATTTTTTCCCCCCAGCAAGAGTGAAAATCAAAATCAAAATACAAGACACTGAACAAATGCCAAATCTACAGAATTAATTCAATGTAACTGGTTGGAATGCTCAAGTTGTTTTTGCTGCACTGCTCTCTGACAGGCAATAGATTGTCAAGGTGGAAGGTATAAAGTATGACCTGACAAATCAGTATGTTGTTGCCAAATAATACATTATTTTCTGGTCAATATATTTGGCCTGGGGAAGGATGGCATTAGTTAGATTCAAGGCCTATTTTCCAACTTCCTTATTGGCAATCCCTACAGTTAAAGAATTAATCACAGAAACAGGAGTGCAATAGCATACAAGGAGACCTTTCAGCCCACTCTGATTGTGGTGAGAGCATGAAACCAGCTGACAGCAGAGGTGGCAGATAGGTGTTCAATTTCAACATTTATAATTGGATAGGTAAATGGATGGTAGGGGTATATAAGGCTATGGCAATGAGACTTGGCGGAATAAATAGTTGAAAATGGATGGAAAAGCCTGTTTCTGTGCAGCAGGGCTCTATGGTTCTATTTGTGGACTCCAAAGGATTTGATATTAACCCTCTCTGGTGTCATCTCATCAATGAAAGCAGGTGTGCAGCCTTCAGCCTCCCATTCCTAAAGTCCACAATAGGCTCCATGATCTTTGAGCGATTATTGTTCTGGCATCACCCAACCAGATTCTTGATCTCCAATCCATATTCTGACACATAATTTCTCATTAGCTGGCCAAAAATGGTGGCGCTGATAGCGAATTTATAGATTATGTTGCACCTGAACTTGGCTCTGAATCATGAATGTATCGGGATCAGAGAAGGAGACTAAGTATGCAGCCTTGAGGTGCCCATGGCGAGGGAGATGTTCCCAATTCACACTAATTAGGGTCTGCTGTGGAAACCAAGAACCTAGTTGCAGAGGGAAGAACTGAGTCCCAGATTCCTAAGTTTGACCACGAGTTTTGCTGGTGTGCTGGTATTGAATGCTGAGTTATAAGTCAATGAACAACAGCCTGATGTGGCTGTTCCTGCAGTTGACGGGATCTAATACAGAATGTAGGGCTGGCGAGAGGGTGTCTGTCATTGATCTGTTGTGCTGATGGGTGAATTGAACTGCGTCTAGGTCCTTCCTGAAACAATAATTGATGCCTCCACAACTACCTCTCAAAGCACTTCATGTCAGTAGAGCTGATGGTCATTCAGGCAGGTCACTTTGGACCTCTTGGGGAGATTCCTTTAAGATGCATTGTTGTCAGACTGAACAAGGTTTGTATAGATGGGATTAAGATTAAAAACACAATTGTTTTATTCTTGTATAGATAGGATCACTAGTTTATACAAACAATTTACAATGTATTCATGAGAATAAACAAAATTGAAGGTAAAATCAGGGCAACATACTGGTGTGACCTGAGAAATAGTTGAAGGATAAAAGACACAAAGAAGGAATAAACAGACCTTAGTTCAGTTTAATTGAGAGAGGTGCCAGATCAGGGGATGAAGTCCATGTTACAATGTACACTTAGTAAGGAAATAACAGTGGTTCTCAAACTTTTTCTTTCCAGTCACCTACCACTTTAAGTATTCCCTATGCCTTAGATGCACTGTAATTAATAAGGGATTGATTAAGGTGGAATGTGGGTGAAAAGAAAAAGTTTGAAAACCACTGTTTTAATCGTTATGTGTACAGTTTCATAACTCCAAAGGAAATGGGCCAATGACAATTTTTCTCAAGCACAATATTTCAGTAACAAATGGGTCTAGAGCAGTGGTTCTCAGCTTTCCCTTCCCACCCACATACCACCTTAAGTAATCCCTTACTAATCATAGAGCACCGATGGCATAGGGATTACTTAAAGTGGTAGGTGAGTGGAAAGAAAAAGGTTGAGAACCACCGAACTCCAAGCTGTATATCAGCGTACATCATAATTTATAATTTTTTATTATAATTTTTACTTAGAGATACAGCATGACAACATGTCCTTCAGCCCACGAACCTGGGCTACCCATGTGACCAATTAACTTACTAATCCTGTACGTCTTTAGAGGAAACCAGAGTAACCAGAAGAAACCCACGTGGTTATGAGGAGAACATACAAACTCCTTACTAAAAATAGCAGATGAGCTAACTTTGGCACCGGCAATCTTACCAGCAATTCTCTGTGAACACACAGAATTATGCAGCTGTGCATCAATTGCATCTTACTTATGCAACACCAATATAATGGAACAGCATTAAAGGTCAGTATTCAAATAGCAAGCCATACTCCAGAGAACCCGACAGGATCACAGGTGTACTGTCAATTGTCACTGGGGGTCACTGCAGCCCCAACGGTAAAGCTTCACAATTCCAATGTCTTTTTGTGAAACCCAAGTGTTAATTCCATCAAAATCATTTATGGAAGCCCAAAGTTTGTGGTTGCTTTCTGCAACAACGAGACAGCTAACATTTGACTAACCAGTCATACTATACCTGAATGTACTGAATTGCCTCAAGATTTTCATAACATGAGAGAGAAGCAAGTTCATTTAAAAGGTCTATTCTTTAATTAATCCTTGGGATGGAGGGGTCAAGATAAAGTGGGCATCTACTGCCCATTCCTAACTGGCTCAGCTGAGTGGTTAGAGAAGTACATCACAGAATCAGGCCCTTCAGCCACACACATTAGTGCAGCTTTAAGACGGCAGCACATGAGGTTGCAAGGCCACTTAGGGTCCCAACAACGGTGAAATCCCCAACCTACTATGATGTAATGAGGATACAATCATCAAAATACAAAACATGATCTGGACTTTCAAATTAGCACATCAAATTGGTAAGATTCTGGCAGTTTAAACCTACTGAAGGAGGGAACAGACTGCTGTAAAATGTGGAAAGGATCGCTGGAGACACGTGGGAGGCCATTGGAAGTACTGCTGGAAAAGGCAGAAGTGTGGAAAACGGGCTGGCATCGAGGTTAGACTGAGAGTTAACCTCTTCAGACCTGCGCTTCCAACAATCTTACTTTTAAATGTAAGGTCGCTGGAGAAGAAAATGGATTATTTGAGGCTTCATTTGAATTGGAGAGAACTGCAGGGCCTCTGTGCTCTAGTGATTACAGAAACGTGGCTCCAGGACACAATTCCAAACTCAGCGATCTAGCTGGATGGCCTCATCACCTTCAGAGCAGACATAGACACTGCTGCTTCTGGAAAGACTCAAGGAAAGTGCATTTACATCAACGAGAACTGGTGTACTAAAGACTCTTTTCTGAACTAGTGTACTAAAGTCTATGCTAATGCGGGAGAAGCCATGAAGGAGCTTTATGGTGCCAGCTGCAAAGCCAGACATCTCACCCTGACAGTGCCATGATTGTTGCTGAGACCTCAATCACATCAACCTCTCATCACAACAGTCTTACCACGTTTCAACAGCATGTTAATTTTGCCACCAAAGTAGAGAATACCCTGGATCAGGTGAAAACTAACGTCCCTGGTGTGTATAAGGCTGCACCTCGCCCTCACCTTGTTTATTTGGATCACAAACCTGTCCTGGTGTACAGACCACTGGCAAAGCAACCTAGATTAGATCGCATGGAGATCAGGACATGGCCGTGGGGGGGCATAGCAGTGCTGCAAAACTCTTTTGAGACCATGGACTGGTGCTATTTCAGGGAGGAGGCCATCTACAAAGGTCATGTTAACATAGAGGAAACCAGGGCTAACCAGAAACCATGGTGAGATGCAAAGGTCCAGGCCCTCCTCAGAGCTTCAGGACAGGGGATAGGATGGCACTAAGATCAGCCAGGGTTGAACTCTCCCATACAATCTGGAAGGCAAAGTGGGAGGTACTCACAGAAGATCTACAGATAGCTTACAGCACCAGCGACACGAGGCTCATGTGGCAAAGGATCAAGAATATTGCAGATCACAAGTTAACAGCCTCCCTTACAGATAGATTGAATATCTTTTATGAGAAGAATAGGATGATGCTGAAGAAAGCTCTGTGTCCTCCTAATGAACAGGACCCCTGCATAGCTGCAGTTGAGGTGAGGAGAATCCTATCCAAGGAGGACCCACACAAGGCAGTGGGACCAGTCAACATACTTGATTGGGTACTGAAGGACTGCGCAGACCAATTGACAGAGGTCTTCATCTCATTGCAGCAGCCCATCGTTCCCGCAGAATTCAAGACAGCTACCAACATCCCAGAACCAAAGAGGATAACAATAGCAGGCCTCAATGACTACCGCCCTGTGGCACTGACCTCCACCATTATAAAATGCTTTGAGCACCTGGTGATGGAACGCATCAAAGCACACTTCACAGAGATGCTGGGCCCATTTCAATTCGTCTCTAAAAGAAACTGTTCCACAGATAATGCTATAGCCTTGTCACTTCACTCCGTCCTGGCCCACCGTGAGTACGATGCCTCATATGCCAGGCATTGACTTCAGCTCAGCATTTAATATGATCATTCCCCAGAGGTTTGTGGAAAAGCAGTCCTTGCTAGGACTCAACACTCCTCTCTGAAACTGGATCCTGGACTTCCTAACGTAAAGACCAGTGTGTTTGGGTCAGTAGGAGAAAATTGAGCACAATCACGCCAAGCGCTGGCGCTCCTGTTCATGCTACAGACCCACGACTGCATCGCCAAATCCAGTTCCAACAGTGTCATTAAATTTCCAGATGACACAACAGTCGTTGGCCTCATTAGCAACAATGGTAAGTTATACTATAAAGAAGAGGTGGAAAATCTCATGATATGGTGCGAGATTCACAACCAGAGCCTCAATATGGACAAGATGAAGGAGATGATTGTGGACTTCAGAAGGACCACTAACAACCACTGTCCACTACACCTTAACAACACTGAAGTAGAGAGAGGGGAGAGGACCAAGTTCCTTAGAGTTCACTTAATTAGTGACCTACTGTGGACATAAAATCTCCCCACTTGACAGGAAAGCACAACATCAACTACACTTCCTGAAAAAAATGAAGTGGGCAAAACTACTGGCCATCATTATGTAACCTTATAAGCATCCTGGCCAGCTGCATCACAGTGTAGTATGGTTAACGAAATGGTGGCTGGAGGTCAATCCACAGGACCATAAGAGTGGCAGAGAGGATCGATGCAGCCTCCCTGCCCCCCCCATTGATATGATCTATCAGGATAATTTTCTGAAGAGGGTGCACAAAATCATTGAACCACCCTTCCACCCTGCACACAGCATCTTTGAGCTGCTTTCGTCAGGCAAGAGACAGAGGAGTATCAGAGCCAGCACCACCATTCTGAGGAACAGCTTCTTCCCACGGGCAGTGAGAATACTGATCGACCAAAGGAATTGCTCACAAAAACCATCTGAAACTCTCATATTCATGAAACAATATTTATTTGTATAGATTAAATGCTTGTCCTACATTTGCATTGAATGGGTGTTATGGCTAGTTGTATGTCTGCGAGTTTTTATCCCGAGGACTGGAGAACACTGTTGTGTCAGGTTGTACTTGTACAATCATTTGACAATAAACTTAACTTGATCTTTTTACCCATCTGCACTAATCCTGTTTGTCTGCATTACATTGTACCTTTCTATGTCTTACTCATTATGGTCCCATCTAAACGCCTCTTAGACAGGTAGCTCGCTATTTCTAAGGGGAATGTGATTTCTTCCATCAAGCATTAGTGAATGGTGGGATTTTACATTTATCTAGTCTCATGATACCATTTACTCATAATCCTTTTATTCCACATAGAATTTCATTTATTTAATTAAATTCTGCAGTTACTGTAATCATGAATCCAATAATATCCAAAGGTTGAGAGATTTAAAAAAACTACAAGCAAAACTGTTTCCAATGGTAGGATATTGGTAAAGAGCCAGATTGAAAGTGAATGGTTAAATGGGCAGAGTTTACTAAGATGATTGGGAATTCACTGCCTCTATGTCAGTGGTTTTCAACCTTTTTCTTTCCACTCATGCCAATTTAAGTAATCCCTATGCCATCAGTGCTCTGTGATTAGTAAGGGATTGCTTAAGGTGGTATGTAGGTGAAAAGCAAACGATTGTACCTAATTGACTCATTATTTGCATGATTTCATAACTCCAAAGGAAATAGGCCAATGATAACTTTTATTTCATGTTCATCGCTTCATCCCGGCACCTAGCTCACCATCTGCAGAAGTCTCTCCATCTTATTTGTATGTCTAGTCATGTTCCTGAACCACCACAAGGTCCTGTTCCCCTTCACCAGCTAGCTGTAAAACCCTCTCTATGTTACTGGTACGTCTGGTCATGCACCTGAACCACCAAGTGGTCCTGTTCACCCTCAGCTCACCAAAACCAGATTGAATTAGGGGAAAGATTTTGGAGAGTATTTTTAGGATGAAGAGGAACTGCTTCTTCCAGAGAGGAGTGAATCCATGGAATTCTCTGCCAAAGAAAGCTGCAGAGGGTGCTTCATTAAAAATACTCAAGATAGATTAATTTTTGCATTGTTGGGGAATTAAGGATTATGGGAAAACTGGAGCAGAAGAGCTGAGGAGATGAGTCCACGGCCAGATCAGCCATAATCTTTCTAAAGAGCATATTAGGCTCAATGGGCCAGATGGCCTACTTATGTGCTCATTTCTTATATCATGTTCTAAAATTAAGTTCTCATCCTTGTGTGCAGTGTTGTGCTTTCTCTTAACTCCATAACCTAGGTCCTGCTATCTTTCATAGCAACATGATACATCATTCAGTGCTCTGGTTCCCACCCACCCCCCCCCCATTCCAAAGATGTCTGGGGTTAGTAGGGTAATTTGGGCAGTGCCGAATCATGGGGTGGAAAGACCTGTTACAGTACTTTATCTCAAAATATGCAGGAAATTCAAGTCTATTAGCAGCCGAATTGTACATCCCATTGTGAGGGAAGTGGCAGCTAATTTGTGCATAGCAAGCTCCCACAAACAACATCACAAAATATCCGGTACAGCGAGATGGATTTCTCGGCAAATGAACTAACAAGCTAACAAATTATCTTTAACATTCATATAGCCATCTAAAAAGCACAGGAGCAAGGAGTATAAAATTATAATAAAAAGAAAAAATTAGCACCAAAAGCAAGGGCAGCATAAGAACACTTAGAGGGTTCATTCAGGAGACTGATAGCTGTGGGGAAGAAACTTTGTCTGTTGTGCAAGATTTCACACTCTTAAGCCAATGGATGGAGAGAGAAGAGAGTTTGGGGTATAGAGATCTTGGCGCTTTCTTGACCATCATGTCGATATGCTTTCCACAGGTCAGGTCACTGGAGATGTTTATTCCTAAGAACTTGATGCTATCAACTCTTTAAACTTCAGCTCTGTTAACATGCACAAGGGTGTAGACTCTGTCCCCTGTCTTGATATAAATCCCAGGGGGACCAGAATCCTGGCAGAGGTATTTGCTAGGACTACTCAGGATCCTTTAAACTAGAATGGTTGGGGGGGAGGGAACAAAATAGTACAGAGCAGTAAGGAGAAGGTTAGAATGCAAACAATGAAAGTTTGTAGTAAGTATTTGAATATGGATGGGCAGGTGATAGAGAAGGGAAATGCTCTGGAAGAAGATGAAGGGCAATTGGCAGGAAAAGTAAATAATGTTGTTCTTAAAGATGAGGGAAAACAGGGATTAAAAAATGGGAAATCCCTGAAATTCATATATTTTAATGCCAGGAGTATTGTAAAAAAGGTGGATGAGCTGAAGGTGTGGATTGATACTTGGAAGTATGATGTGGTAGCGATTAGTGAGACATGGTTGCAGGAGGGATGTGATTGGCAACTGAATATCCCTGGGTTTCGTTGTTTTAGGTGTGATAGAGTCGGAGGGGCAAGAGGAGGTGGGGTTGCATTGCTTGTCAGGGAAAATATTACAGCGGTGCCTAGGAAGGATAGATTAGAGGGCACATCCACGGAGGCTATTTGGGTGGAACTGAGGAGTAGGAAAGGAGAGGTTACACTTGTAGGGGTGTATTATAGACCACCCGGAGGGGACCGAGACCTAGAGGAGCAAATCTGTAGGGAGATAGTAGATATTTGTGATAAGCACAGGGTTGTAATTATGGGAGATTTTAATTTTCCACATATAGATTGGGAAACACATTCTGTGAAAGGAATGGATGGGTTAGAATTTGTGAAATGTGTGCAAGATAGTTTTTTACAACAATATGTAGAGGTGCCGACCAGAGAAGGAGCAGTGTTAGATCTACTGTTGGCAAATGGGATGGGTCAAGTGACGGAGGTTAGTGTTGGCGAGCACTTCGGGTCCAGTGATCATAATGCCATCAGCTTCAATGTCATTATGGAAAGAGAGAAATCAGGGCCAAGGATTGAGGTTTTTGATTGGGGAAAAGCTAGATTTGAGGAGATGCGAAAGGACTTGCAGGGTGTGCATTGGGACAATTTGTTTTATGGGCAGGATGTAGTAGAGAGATGGAAGTCTTTTAAAGATCAGATTTTGAGAGTGCAAAAGCTTTATGTTCCTGTTAGGTTAAAAGGAGGGGCAAAAGGTTTGAGAGAGCCGTGGTTTTCAAGGAATATTGGAAACTTGGTTCGAAGAAAAAGGGAGGCGTACATTAGATATAAGAAGCATGGAGTTAAGGAGATGTTTGAAAGATACATTGAATGTAAGAGGAATCTTAAGAGAGGAATTAGGAAAGCTAAAAGAAGGTACGAGAAAACTATGGCAAGCAGGGTGAAAACTAATCCAAAAGAGTTCTACAAATATGTTAATGGTAAGAGGAAAGCTAGAGACAAAATTGGTCCCTTAGAAAATCAGAGTGGAAAACTGTGTGTGGAACCTAGAGAAATGGGGGAGATATTGAACAGTTTCTTTTCTTCAGTATTCACTAAGGAGAAGGATATTGGGAGATGTGGGATAAAAAAAGCAAATTGGGTAAATATGGGGAATATAGAGATTACAAAAGGTGTAGTTTTAAGGCTTTTGAAGAATATAAAGGTGGATAAGTCTCCGGGACCAGACGGGATCTTCCCCAGGACATTGAGAGAAGTGAAGGAGGAAATAGCAGAGGCTCTGGCGGTAATTTTCCAAATGTCATTAGATATGGGGATAGTGCCGGAGGATTGGCGCATTGCGCATGTGGTTCCGTTATTTAAAAAGGGTTCAAGGAGGAAGCCTGGCAACTATCGGCCTGTAAGTTTGACGTCTGTGGTAGGTAAATTAATGGAGAAAATTCTTAGAGATAGTACTTATAAACATCTGGATTATCAGGGTCTGATCAGGAGCACTCAACATGGATTTGTGGGAGGAAGGTCATGTTTGACCAATCTGATTGAATTTTTTGAAGAGGTGACTAGGAATGTGGATGAGGGTAGCGCAGTGGATGTTGTCTATATGGACTTCAGTAAGGCCTTTGATAAGGTACCACATGGAAGGTTAGTTAGGAAGGTGCAGTCTTTAGGTATAAATTTTGAGATAGTCAAATGGATTGAACATTGGCTGAAAGGGAGAGGCCAGAGAGTGGTAGTGGATAATTGTCTGTCAGGTTGGAGGCCGGTGACCAGTGGTGTGCCTCAAGGATCTGTATTGGGCCCATTGTTGTTCGTTATATACATTAATGATCTAGATGATGGGGTGGTGAATTGGATTAGTAAATATGCAGACGATACTAAGATAGGTGGAATAGTGGATAATGAAGAAGGTTTTCAAGGATTGCAGAGGGATTTGGGCTGCTTAGAAAAGTGGGCTGAAAAATGGCAGATGGAATTTAATGCTGATAAGTGTGAGGTGCTTCATTTTGGTAAGAAGAATCAGAATAGGACATATGTGGTAAATGGGAGAGCATTGAGGAATACAGAAGAGCAGAAAGATTTAGGAGTAACGGTACATCGTTCCCTGAAGGTAGAAACTCACGTGAATAGGGTGGTGCAGAAGGCTTTTAGTATGCTGGCCTTTATCAATCATTGCATGGAATATAGGAGTTGGGAGGTGATGTTGAGATTGTATAAGACGTTGGTGCGGCCTAATTTGGAGTTCTGTGTGCAGTTCTGGTCGCCTAATTATAGGAAGGATATAAACAGAGTGGAGAGAGTGCAGAGAAGGTTTACCAGAATGTTGCCTGGGTTTAAGCATCTGGAGTATGGGGAGAGATTGGACAGATTGGGTCTTTATTCTTTGGAGCGTAGAAGGTTGAGAGGGGATTTGATAGAAGTATTTAAGATTATGAAAGGGATAGACAGAATGGATGTGGATAGACTATTTCCGTTAAGAGGAGGAAAGTTTAAAACAAGAGGACATGAGTTAAGAATTAAGGGGCAGAGGTTTAGAGGTAACATGAGGGGGAACTTCTTTACTCAGAGAGTGGTAGCTGTGTGGAGTGATCTTCCGGGAGAAATAGTGGCGGCGGAGTCAATTGTATTATTTAAGAAAAGGTTGGACAGGTATATGGATGAGAAGAAGATGGAGGGTTATGGGCATTGTGCAGGGAGGTGGGATTAGAAAGGGGTGTTTGGTTCGGTGCGGACTAGAAGGGCCTAATGGCCTGTTTCCGTGCTGTAATTGTTATGTTATGTTATGTTATCATCTTCATCTTACTGATGTTGAGAGAGAGGTTCTTACCTTGGTAACATGCCACAGGGCTTTCAATCTCCTTCATGTATTTTGTATCCTCATTATCTGAAAACAGCTGTGACTGTGATGTCGTCGGTGAATTTAAAGTTGGAGTAGAAAGTATTTATCTGTACAGTTGTGGATGTTATGGGAGTTCAGAATGGGACTGAGTGCACATCCTTGAGGAGCCCCATGTGGAGGGTGATTGTGGAGGAAATGCTGTTCCCAACTGTGGTCTGTTAGACAGGAAGTGAAGGATCCAGTTGCAGATGGGGCACTGAGGTCTAGATCACAGTTTGGGGATAGGTTTGCTGGGGACTCTGGTATTGAAGGCAGGACTGTCATCTCTGAACAGTAGTCTGACATCAGTGACCTTAGTGTCCAGGGCTAAGTGGAGAGCCAGGGAGACTGTGTGGATTCGTTTGGTTGATTACAAGTTAAAGTAGGTCAAGGCTGGCTAGGAGGCATGTGGCTGCCTGGTGGATGAACTCTGGCCTGGAAACAACAGTGCTACGTGGTCTTTGCTTTACATTCACCACACAAGCACAGATGGGGATTTATTTTTTGTTTGCCCCTGAAAGGTAGCACCACTGTGTGACACTTTCTTGGTATTAGTGTCAATGTAAACTTAAACCTGTGCTCAATTAACTGCAGGAGGAGCTTGAATTCACAACCTCCCAGCTGCAATGAGAGGGCCACCACAAGAGTCTTGTAGAGACAAAATGCAGAAGTGTGGATAATGGAAAACTTCCAACCGAACCCATCTGTAGCAGATTCTCTATCTGTACTGCCCAACAATCCAGCCATGAAATTCACATGCCTTATATCCACCCTATCCTCAACTTGTTCAATTCACGATGCAAGCAGAAAAAAACAATGATTTCAAATTGAGCCAACTCCATCAAACTAAACACAAACAAACACTTAATATGACTTAAGTGGCAATAACTGTCAACACAGCAGCTTGGGTGCTAACTGATGGGTGAGAAAAAAAGATATAAACTGAATAAAACAGAAATTACAAACTAAATTGAACAAGGCCAAGGGTTATTGAGGGCTGAACCAACTCCAACTTGTTCAACTTTCCTGGTACAGCAATGCATCTTCCAAGACTGGGCAACATGACACTGCTCATCAGGACTGAAGCTCCCAAATATTTCATTTTAGTCCTCTAGTAGGTCACGTACTGGGGAGTGAAATACTAAAGTCAGCAGATGATGTGATTGTGGTAAAAACTTTATGAGGAGCTCATAAAATCTCGCAGTGACCATGGGAGGTAAATATATAGGCTCAGCTCAGTCCCAAAACATTATCTTTACTTCAGCATTTTTGTGTTTTTAGCATATACTGGGGATCCTATATATGGCTCCATAAACATTGTCAGACCTTGTCATTTCTACAATAAGATTCACCCTGCCACAATCACAAATCATGCATCCAATATAAACTTATTAAAACATTTCAAAATGCAAATATATTACAATTCCCTGATAATCCAAATTGTATTTTAAATCATTCCACATCAACCTCTTGAATCCTTCATGAACCTGATCCTATCCAAAACCTGCTATTCACATCCTGTTTCCACCGACCCATTCTTGCATCACCAATTGCCCCTCTTCTTCCCCTCCACCTAGTTCCTCAAAAATACATCCTTCTTTCAAAATTCCCCTTTAACTCCGATACCATTGTCCCCATTGAGCCATCATCTCTATGTTTCAATTTCACCGACTTTGTTCTTCTCAGCAACAGTCTTCACCCTCCCTTCCCTCCTGCTGCCTCCATCTACCCCACTCAAATCCAGTCCTTATTTTCCCTTTGTCAATCACAACCTCTCAACTGGGCTCCATCTGTTCATCATCCGTCTTTGGTGCACCTATCATCAACTAACCTCTCCCCTCTCTTTATGTAGTTTCATTTCCAGAGGTAGGAATTGGAGCAAGAGCTAGTGAGAGTGTGGACTTTAAAAAGAGACCATCATTGTGGCGTGGCTATTGTAAGAAGGAGACAGAGGCATTGGATAGAAAGGCTCCGTGAGCAGAGGATTCAGAGGGAATCAGGTAAGAACATTAACACTTCTTGTTTGAACCACTGAGCATACTACAGATAATTAAACAAAGTAGAGATCCAGGGTAGGGTGATTCTTTGAGGAAGTAATGAGCAGGACAAAGGAAAGTCAGTGGATATTGTTTACTTGGATTTTCAGGCCATTGATAGAAGATTGGCTGACTGGTAGAAAGCAAAGGTTAGGAATAAAAGGGGCCTTTTCTGGCTGGCTGCCAGTGACTAGGATGTTCTGTAGGGATGGTGCTGGGTCTGTTAGTTTTCATGTTGCATATAAATGATTTAGATGATTGAATTGATGGCTTTGTGGCCAAGTTAGTGAATAATACAAAGGTAGGTGGAGGAGCAGGTAGTGTTGAGGAAGCAGAAAGTTGACAGGTTGGGAGAGTGGATTAGGAGAGTAGACAAAGAAGTGGCAGATAGAAGTGTATGGTCAGTCACTTTGGTAGAAGGAATAAAGAAGTAGACTATTTTCTATATGGGGAGAGAATTCAGAAAGTGACGGTCCAAAGAGACTTGAGCCCTGGTGCAGGATTCCCTAAAAGCTGGTTGAGTCGCTAGCAAGAAAGGCAAATGCAATGTTACCATTCATTTTGAGAGGACTGGAATATAAAAACGAAGACATAATGCTGAGGTTTTATAAGATATAGGTCAGACCATTTTGGAGTATTATGAACAGTTTAGGGCCCCATATCTAAGGAAGGATGTGCTGGCATTGTAGACGGTCCAGAGGAGGTCTACAAGAATAATCCCAGGGATTAGAGGTTTATCAAATGAGGATTGTATGATGAAGTTCAGAAGAATGAGGGGGGAATCTCACTGAAACCCTCTGAATATTGCAAGGGCTGGATAGAGAGAATGTGGGTAAGATGTTTCCAGCCATAGGAGAGTCTAGGACCAGAAGGCACAGCCTCAAAATAAAAGGAGATCTTTTTAAGAACAAAGATTTGGAGAAATTTCTTCATCCAGAATGTGGTGAATCTGGAATTTGATGCCACAGACGGCTGTGGACTCCAAGTCGTTGGGTAGAATTAAAGCAGAGGTTGACAGATTCTTGATGAATAAAGGTGTAGGTTAAGGGGAGATGGCAGAAGAATGGGGTTGAAAAGAAGAATACATGATTTGAATGGCAGACAGACGAATGGCCAAATGGTCTAATTCTGCTCCTCTCTCTTATAGTCTAATACTGCCCATTTTCTCTCTTGTTTTTAACTCCTAATGAAGAATTTTGACCCAAGATGTCGACACTCCACTTCCCTCCATGTATTCTGCCTGATCTGCAGAATCGTGTCTCCCATCACTCACCTTATTTCTGACTATTATCACCTCTTAGTTAACATTATAGCTTAATCTCAAATCTCTGAACCTCGTTCACAAATCCTCCAACGTCTACTCCAGGTGCCTAACCTTTTATCCAGAATTTTAAAAACCGGCAACCTCCAAAAACCAGTACTTTTATCGGTAGATGACATTTGTTCATCAAAGATGTTTGGCACCAAACATGGCCCTAAGTGACCCTCGCTCAACTCCCATGTATCACATTGCGTTCCGCATCAATAATTTGTGGTATCATCACCTAAAACGTGGCCCTTCATGGAGCGCACCAGAGCAACTCCCTGTCGGGGGCTGTCACTGATTAGCACGATTTATAAGAGCCCCTCGCTGACGAGTGTCATTGCCACCCACCCTCCCAGTTGACACTACCAGTCGGAAGCCTCTGTGAATCCTATGAACATGGCAAGGAGAGCTGCAGATCCCCTATGGTTGGCAGTGAGATGCAGAAAAGGAAATGTCTTTCATTATCGATTGCATAGAAGGTGGAGTTATTGCGGAAACTTGATAGTAGCACATCTGTGCATTGTCTAACGGAAGATTATGCTGTGGGATCGTCCATCATATATGATTTGAGGAAACAGAAAGAACAGTTGTTGAAGTTTTACAGTGAGAGTGATGACCACAGACTGAATAATGAAAGAAAAACTTAGCATTGGCAAAAATGTTGATATTGATCGAGTGCTTATTGAGTGGGTACGACAACGAAGAAGAATGGTCTGCTTGTAATGAAACAAGCTCAAAAATTCCATGAAGAACTGAACCTTGAAGGTGAGTGTGAATATTCACATGGTTGGTTGCAAAATGTAAGAAGCGTGATGGGATAAAATATCTTTAAATCTGTGGTGAAAAAGCTTCTCAAATTATGGACTTGTTAATGCCTGGAAAAATATAACTGAAGCAACATTAAGACATTCTTGGCATAGACTTTGGCCGTCAACAATGTTTGATGAAAACGAGCTTACAGGTGAAGACTGAAGGTTTTCGTGTCAGTCACGAGGAGGAGGATCGTAACCTCATTCCCTACGCCAAAAGTGTTGCAGCAGAACATGTAAATACACTTGAGACAGCTGACATCGAAGAAGTGCTGAACATTGACAATGATGCTGTGCATTCCTTGAGTGATGAGGAAATTGCTGAAATGGTGTTATACCGATAAGCACAAGGAGAGTAGTGATGAAGACAAAGACATTGTGTGCACAGGTGGAAAAAATGCCCATTGATGATAGGGTTAAAATGTGCGATCAGTTAATTGGTGGGATGGAACAACGTTCATTTATCAGTGAGCATGAGATTATGGCTGTTTATTCAATTAAAAAGAGACTGCTTAGACACAAACCACTTAATTTAACAGACGACATTGGAAGAAGTCTTAAGAGTACATTCTGACGCAATGTTTGAGCTGTAATGTGCATTTACTACATTTGCACTGTGAGATGTCTGCAATGTCTGAGCCAGTTTTATTTTGAAGTTTTACTTTAAAATAAAAAAATGCTAGTGATATTATGGTATTTTATGGTCTTTGTTTATCTAAATTCATTAACACCTTGTTTTGTGCGATTTTGAAACATCACATTTACTTAAAGGGACCACCATTCTAAAATGATTCCGAAATTCGGTCCCGATGATTCCGGATAAAAGATTAGGCACTTGTATTACCTTTTACTGTATCTGCAACCTCCAAAATCTCTACACTCCTCTCATTCCGTATTCTGAAACTTAGCTACCTGGGTCCTGAACTCTCCAATTTCCTCCTTCAACCTCTCTTCCTCTCTGACTGAGGTCCTAATATCTCCTCCTGGAGCTTGGCGCCAAGTACTGTCATAACAAGGGACACTGGACACATTAAACGCTGCAGACACAAGTTGCTGTTGCAGTTGATTCTTCATTTAAAGAGAAAGTCATACTTGGGCAAAACAATTATGTTTGGGCAGGAATAGATGGCTTTAACTACAATCCTGATACCAATCTTTTGTGATGTTGAGTTGAGATGCTACCAAGTTTTCAGAGTTATCACCACTGATGTTGAACTTTGAAAATCTCACCAATCATTAGGAAAACAATGAGACCATCTTCTCAGTACCTTTCTCTGGTTGATTTGATGGGCCTGCTTTGCGATTATGGACTTGAACTGTTTCAGGAAAACATTGATGCTTGCATGAGCTCAGTGTCTGGCTACGTCAGCAGGTGCATCGAGATGTCACAGAGATAAAATGCTACACAGCCAGAGATAAACAGAAACCATGGTTGGATTCAGAGGTCTGTGCACTTCTCAGAGCTTGAGATGCAGCCTTCAGGACAGAAGACAAGATCAGCCAGGACTGATCTCTCCCGTACAATCCATAAGGCAAAGCCTGGGTACATAGAGAGGATTCATAGTCAGCTCTGCGACACTGACAACACAAGGTGCATATAGCAAAGTATCAAAACAATAACAGATCACATGAGAACCTTCTGAGTCAATGTCAACAATGGCTCCCTTCCAGACAGACTGAACATCATCTACAGATGGTTCAGCGAGAACAGGCTGACGCCAAAAAAATCTCCATTTTCCCTTCAACAACAAGCCCCTTGTGGAGCCATAGATGAGGTGAGGAGAATCCTATCCAGGGTGAAGGTAGCGGGACCAGCCAACATACCCTGCCAGGTACTGAAGACTGTACAGACCAACAAATGGAGGTCGTTACGGAGATCTTCAACACATCATTGTAGCAGTCCACCGTCCTGTGGGTTTCAAGGCAGCCACATCATCCCAATAGGAAGGGGACAGTAACAGGCCTCAACAACTACCGACCAGTGGCACTGACTTCTACCATTATGAAATACTTAGAGCATATGTGCACCTCCCGGAGACACTGCACCAATTCCATTTGCTTACAGATAGATCCATTCCATTGATAATGCGATCGGCTTGTCCTGCCACTCCATCCTGACCCACCTGGAGAATGCACTTCCTTAAAACGCTGAGATGGCCAAGGCTACCGGCCACTAATCTGTCAACTTTTTATTGGCACTCTATCAAGAGCATTTTGGCTGGCTGCATCACTGTGTAATACAGTAGCTGCAGAAGATGGAATTAGAGATTAATTCACTGCATCATAAAAGTGGCAGAGAGGATCACTGGGGTCTCCCCTCCTATCCATCTATGTGATGTACCTGGATCGTTGCTTAAAGAAAGCTCACAAAATCTGGGAGGACACCTCTCATTCCTGCACACAGCAACTTCCAGCTACTCCCATCAGGAAAAAAAGATACAGAAGTATCAGAGTCAAAACCACCAGGCTGAAGAACGGTGCCTTCTTGAGGGCAGTGAGGGTGCTGAATGACAACTAAATCAACTCTTCTATTTATTAATAATTTATTTTTATTTATGTACTGTGAATATGTATCGTTTATCTGTGTTTTTTCCATATGTTTGTTTTGAACTGTTCTGCATAGTGAGCCAGAAAATACTATTTCGTCAGGTTGTACAGGTTCAATAGGATGACAAATAAACTTTAATTTGAAATGTTTTTCCTGGCAGGGCCCCAAAGCTTCCATGCAAGCCCTAGATTTTTTCAGGAAACAGAAAGAGGTTTGCTGACCTTTCACTTACAAAACCCTCCAAGTTCGTGGAAGGAGACACATAGGAGACTGCAGATGGTAGAATCTGGAGCAAAAAACAATTTGCTGGCGGAACTCAGCAGGTCAAGCAGTATCCTTTGGAGAAAAAGAATGTTTTGAGTTGGATCACTATAGAAAGAGTGCAAATGCAGGACCGATGAGACTACATCACAAGGTTTAAGGGGCTTCAGTCTTTCCCTCATTGTAGTTGATTTAAGTAACTGCATACCAAGCATATGGGGTGCAGCATGTCAAAACATCTCCAAGGCTGAGCAGAAAATTCCCATGAATTCCTGGTGACAGTAACAGATGCAAATCAAGATGGTTATCTTAACAATGTTTGGCCCCAGCTACAATCCACCCAACCTTGAGTCCCATACGAGTTGGGAGCCTTGGAGAGTTGTGGAGATTTGTTAGAACTGTTCACAGGATAAAGATTTCAGTTCTGAGGAGATGCTGGGGGAAGGTGAGGTTATTTCCTTCCCAGCAGAGAAGTGTACGAGATGATTTAATGGAGGAATTCAAAATCAGTAAGAGCTTTGACATAATAAACAGTAACTACAGTAATTGGGGGTAGAGGATAAGGGAAATGTGATGACTTAGATCAAATTGGAAAAAAAACATATTCTGTGTCTGTTTTTTTTTCATTTTACGATTGAAATTAACTAATTGAAAAGTTTACTGGAAGCTATAAAAGCCAACTATTTTTCTAATGTCCCTGAGGGAATAAAATCTGTCATTCTTTTCAAGACTGGTTTATGTGAGTTTTCAGATCCATGAATGTAGTTGACTTATAACCAGATATGGATAAAATACTGCACAGTGCACAGACAAAAAAAAGTGAGAGAAAGCTGTAGATGCTGAAATCTTGAGTGGACAGGAAAGTGGACCCGCGAGCAGACATGCTATGGGCGGTGAAGAGGGACGCCTGCGCTTCGATCGATCAGGTGACAACACCATGCCAACAGCCCTCGGCCATGAGGAACGCTGACTGGCCATCCGACTAACAGTCTGACCAACCGATCAACCGGACAAGATGGCCCACCAATGAGCTGTATTGTTATTATCATCAATGGTGGGGTTCTGATGCTGCTCCCCCTGTGCGTTCCAGGGAAATATCCAGGCCGGCCGTCGTTAAATGCTGTGACGACAGCTAACCGCAAAGCCTCCTACACATACCGGACTCGCTGTTGGGCTGACGCTTCTTAGTGGACACTGGGCACAATACAGCGTCATCCACCCCGACCAGCCTCGAGCCTTGCTGCAGCAAAATAGGCTGATAACTCTGGGTGACAAATGGCTCCAGTATCTGGACTTTGGGCACCTGTTCCATGCCCCTCTGCTTTGGGCACTGCCAGTTCACCTGGAAGTTCACCGTGGCAGAGTGCAGCAACCACTTTTAGGTGCCAACTTCCTGAGGGCCCATTCCTTCCTAATGGACATCAAGGGGTGTCAACTGGTACACGCCCGGACATTCCACCTGCACTCGGTGAGTACTGCCACCCACGAGTTCGTCAAGATCCTGACAGATTTCCCTACTTCCATTCAGCAGAATCCAAACATGGAATGAGGCACCAGATCATGACTGAGGGCCCTCCCCTCCACGTTAGGGTGCGCCGCATCCCCCCTGAAAAACTTAACTGGGCCAGGATCGAATTTAAAAATATGGAGGAACTGGGCATCGTGGGGCATTTTGATAGCCCCTGGGCCTCACCCCTCTACATGGTCCTCAAGTCAGTGAGTGGCTGAAGGCCATGCGATGACTACTGCTGCCTCAACGAGGCCACTGTTCTGGACAGGTATCCCATGCCCCATATTCAAGACTTTACTGCGAACTTACAGGGGGCATGGATATTTTCAAAGGTGGACCTCATCAAGGGCTATCACCAGTTCCCGGTTCACCCAGATGACATTCCAAAGACGGCCATCATAACCCTTTTTGGATTGTTTGAATTCCTCCGCATGCCCTTCGGGTTATAAAATCCGGCTTAGACTTTCCAGAGATTGGTGGACATGGTGGGCCGAGATCTTCCCTTTGCATTCGTCTACCTCAACGATATTGTAATCGCCAGCCACACTTGCGTTGAGCGCACCTCCAGGCTGAACAATTGTGGCTTCATTATCTACCTGGTCAAGTGCCAATTTGGCCAAGAGACTATCAATTTCCTGGGCCATCGAATCGATCGTCTCAGGCCCAGACCATTGCCAGTGAAGGTGGAGGCTATCCGCTCTTTCCCCATGCCTTCAACGGTGAAAGGACTACAGGAGTTTACAGGTATGGCCAACTTCTATCACCAGTTCATACCTGCAGTGGCACGCATCATGAGCCAACTCTTTCCCCTCATGGCAAGGCCCAATAAAAACTTACAATGGACCCAAGAGGCCACTGAGGCGTTCCAGACCACTAAGAACGCCCAAGCCAACGCTGCCCTCCACGTGCACCCCAGGACCGATGTCCCGACCGCCCTCATCATAGACGCCTCCAGCACAGTGGTAGGGGCTGTACCTAAACAGCTGGTTGATTGACATTGACAACTGCTGGCCTTTTGCAGTAGACACCTCAGGCCACCAGAGCTCAAGTACAGTGCCTTTGACAGAGAATTGTTAGCCTTATACCTGGCAATTTGGCACTTTCGATACTTCCTGGAGGGCAGGAAGTACAAAATTTACATGGACCACAAACCCCTTACGTTCGCCTTCCGTAAGGTGTCCGACCCGTGGTCAGCAAGGCAACAGCAGCACCTGTCCTACATCTCTGAATTTGCTATGGACATCGAGCATATAGCTGGTAAATCCAACATAGTGGCCGACGCCCTATCCTGGCTAGCTATCTCAGCGGTGCACAACCCTAACCCTGGCATCGACTATATGGCCCTGGGAGAGGCGCAGCAGGCAGACCCTTACACTCCGGCGTACCGGACAGCGCTCACCAGCTTTTTACACCTGGAGGACGTCCAGATCGCCCCCGGCAATCGCACACTGCTCTGTGACACCTCGATGGGTAAACCTCTCCCTGTTGTTCCAGCTGCATGGAGAAAGCGAGTGTTTGACTCAGTCCATAAGTTGGCTCACCCTGCTATCAGGACTACTGTTAAGATGGTGGCAAGCAGGTACGTATGCAAAGAGGCCATGCTATGGGCCAGGACTTGTAGTCATTGCTAGTTGTTCAAAATTCTGACCAATGCCAAGGGGTCCCTACAGACATTTGAGCCCGCACATCACTGGTTCAGCCACGTGCACATTGACATTGTTGGGCCCCTACCTGCGTCCAGAGGCACATGCTACCTCCTCAAGCTGGTTGACCAGGTGACCAGATGGCCCGAGGCAATGCCACTATTGGAGGCTTCCACAGATGCAACACTTCAGACAGTGAGGCCCAATTCACTTCTAGTCTGTGGACCGCCTTAGCCCAAGCCCTGGGGACACAACTCCACCACATCATGGCATATCACCTGCAGGCCAACGGGTTGGTGGAGAGGTTTCACAGACACCTCAAGGTGGCTTTAATGGTAAGGCTGACTGGGTTGATGAGCTTCTCTGGGTCCTGTTGGGAATTCAAGCTACACCCAAGATAGACCTAGAGGTATCCTACACAGAGTTGCTCTATGGTATGCCCTGGTCATACTGGGCGAACGTGTATCGACCCCTGAGAAATTAGAGGAGCCCCCAGTGACCACACTGTCCCAGCTTCACAAGCACCTAGGCACCCTGGCCCCCACCAAGCCCAGAGTCCATGGCCAGCCGCACACGTACAAACCCCAAGGACTTGGCCGACTGCAAGAGACCTTACGAGAAGCCAGAGACCTTTCAAGGGGCCATACTGTCTCATAATAAACAACGGCTCCACCTGTGTTCTGGCAGAGAAGAAAAATTTACCATCAACCAGTTGAAACTGGTCTGCTTAGACTCTGACCAGCCCATCACCCATCTGACCCCATGACGCAGGGGTCCCGATTGGCGGTTCGGGGGGGGGGGGGTCGTGCCCTCAGGTAAACACTGGAAATGGCAATCGAATGCAGTGACCGGCAAGACCTCACACGGGCTGAGTTGCCTATTTCCATAGGCCGATGGTGGAACGGTGAAACTGGCCAATCACCGCCAGTGGATCCCAGCAGGCCCAATCGGGCTGCAACTGACCAATCGGTGGCCGGTTTGCTTAAGTCACGCCCAAATGGTGATGCGGCCGAGATCACTATAAAAGGCAGAGCTGCCCCTAAATAAAGTCAGTTTCAAATACACTCTACCAGTGTGTGTGTCTTCTTTCTTCTGTGAGTCTTGAGCTATAGTCCAGGAGCTATAACCTGGCTTTAGCAGTAGTGACCCCACAACAATATACAAATATACAAGTGTGGCGGCCCGCAATTGCGGAGATCAGGCCGGCACATCGCGCGGCACCAGACGTGGTCAGAGATTGCTAAAGCGACTCCCAGGACAATTAACTGGTGGGGGTAGAAGCTGGGGCAGCATCAGACCAATGGCATTGGTCAAGCTGCCCAGCTAACTCAGCAGAAACAGGCTAGGGAAGAAGGGCATTCATATGCATAGACATTCCCGCCCACTTTTGTTATTCATATAGGTGACTCAGTCAATCAACAAAAAAAAAACGGCAGGAACTTGAATAGTATAAAAAGTAGCCTTTCCAGCCCTAATAAAGGAGTGAGCTTAACCTGCCACACTGTGTGTGTGTGTGTGTGTGTGTGTGTGTGTGTGTGTTTTCTTTGTAGCAGTGGACTACACAAGTGCATGAATGAACAGGGACTCATTAGGGATAGTCAACGTGGCTTTGTCATGGTAGATCATGATTGATAAGAGTTTTTGAGGAGGTTACCAGGAAAGTTAATGAGGACTTTAGTAAGACATTTGACAAGTTACAGCATGGGAGGTTGGTCAAGAAGGTTCAGTTACTCAGTATCGAGCATGAGGCAGTAAAATGGGTAAAACATTGGCTTTGCAGGAGAAGCAAGAGTAGATGGTGGTAGATGATTGCCTCAATGACTGTGATAATAGGGGAAAATGGATCAGCAAATTTGCAGATAACACAAAGATTGGGGTGCAGTGGAGCACAAGAAAGGCTTTAAAAGCTTGCAAAGGGATTTGGACCAGCTGAAAAAATGGGGTGCAAAAAGGCAGATAGAATTTAATTTGGACAAGCGTCAGGTGCTGCATTTTGGGAGAACTAACCAAGGTAGAATGTAACCAGGAAACTCAGATAATAAAATTGGGAACTGAGTGTGGTGGAATAGAGGGATCTGGGAATAAAAAAAGTGAAAATTGTGTCACAGGTGGATAGGGTCATAAAGAGAACTTTTGGCATATTGGCCTTATAAATCAAAGCATTGAATACAGGAATTGAGATGTTATAGTGAAGATGTATAAGACATTGGTAATGCCAAATCTGGATTATTCTGTGCACTTTTAGTCACTTACCTACAAAAAAAATATGTCAATAAGGTTGAAAGAGTGCAGAGAAAGTGTACAAGAATGTTGCCAGGACGAGGAGCTGAATTACAGGTTCAATGGGTTAGGTTTTTATTCACTGGAGCATCAAAGAATGAGGGGAGATATTATATAGATATACCAAATTATGAAGGGTATAGATAGCATAAGTACAAACAGGCTTCTTCCACTGAGGTTCAGTGAGACAAGAAGTAGAGGACATGGAACATTAGGGGGCACCTCTTCACTCAGATATTGGTGAGAATGTGGAACAAGCTGTCAGTAGAGGTGGTGGATGTACGTCCAATTTTGACATTAAAGGGAAGATTGGATTGGTACATGGATGGAAGGGGTATGGTCCGGGAGCAGGTTGATGGGACTAGGCAGAATAAATAGCTTGGCACAGACTAAAAAACACAGAAGGGCCTGTTTCTGTACTGTAGTGTTCCATGGCGATTGGAGACAACATCTCCTCTATGATCTCACTCATCATTGGGGATCCCACAACACTGCATACCGTAGTCTCTGTACATACAATGCCCTCCATAATGTTTGGGACAAGGACACTTTTTTCCTTTACCAGGATGCTCTTTCTTCTTAACGATGTTCCAAACTGTTGATTTTGGTCAGCCTAAGGTTTGGGCAATGTTTTTTTACTGTTTTGTTCCTGTTTTTCAGTCTCTTAATGGCTTCTTTGACTTTCATTGGCACAACTCTGGTCCTCATGTTGAAAAATGGCAACTACAGTCTTCAAAGGTGATCAAAAGCTTAGAAGCAAGCCTAGCTCTCTTATACCTGCACCAATGAACCAGTTAAACATACCTGAGTACTCACAAAAACACCTGTGAAGGCAAATGTCCCAAACATTATGGTGCCCTGAAATGAGAGGGACTATATATATAATATATATATATATATAATTATTTATATATATAAAAAGTACTGTAATTTCTACATGGTCAAACCAAAATGCATACTAACAACCTTGAATAAAATCTGGAATGTGCACTTTAATCACATGTGAATTGTTTGATTACAAATTTAAAACTGTGGAGGACAGGGGCAAATAAACAAAAAAAGTTTATTTGTCCCAAACATTATAGAAGGCACAGTACATGACTATGTGGTCAAACACTGCTCCAACTCTATCTACAAATTCACAGATGACACCACTGCTGCAGGCAATGATGAGATAGAATACCGAAAGTATCTAGTGGCATGGTGTTAGAACAAATTCTCTCTCAACGTCATTGACTTCAGGAAGAGGAGTAGAGCTCACTCCTATCCACTTCACTGGCCTTGAGGTGGAGGTAGTAGACAGCTTTAAGTTCCTCAGAGTAAACATCTCCAGCTACTTGTGCTGGTTCATCCATGACAACATGACCACCAAGGTGCAACATCTCTACTTCCCTGGGGCCAAGAAAATTTGGCATGTCCTTGATGTCCCTCAACAACCTTTATGATGCACCATAAGAGTATCTTGTCAGGATGCATCATTGTGTGATGCAGAAAATGCTCTGCTCAAGACTTCAAGAAACTACAGAGAATTTTGAATACAGATGAGACCATAATTTTCCCTGCAGCAACTCCATCTATACCTCAGTAAAGGAACCATCACTCTAAATGACTCATCCTTCCCCAACCATACTCTCTTCACTCTCCTCCTAACGGGAAGAACATTCAAGAGTGTGAAAACAGGCACCACCAGAGTTAAGGACAGTTTCTTTCCTGCTCAATCAGACTAATGAACATACCTCACACTAAATTGTGTAATTATATTTGTAAAATAATGTGCCTTTCCTCCGTTCTAACTGATCTCTCACTGCAACCCAACTCTATTGTATTTCATTCTCTTGTAGATTTGCTGGATAACATTCAAAACTAGCCTTTTCATTGTTCCTTAGAACATGTAACAATAATGTAAACTTGAACAATTGAAAAAAAGAGCAGACATATTTTCTGAGGTTCAAGACTCTTTTTAAATCATCTTAAAGTGTCAAGCAGAGACCTTGAATATTTTTTAAGACAAGTGGAAGGATTCTAAATAAGCAAAGTGGTGAAGGACTACCATGGGCGACAGGAATGCAGAGTTCAGGATACAATTAGATACATTACAGTGGAGCAAGCTTGAAAGGTCTAGCCTTGCTGCTAATTAAGTTGCTGTCAGATAATGCAAGTGATTCGTATTCCCATACCTTTGTTATTGTAGACATCCAGGTAATTGGGAGCTGAAAAGATGGTAATTAGTGAGGGAAAGCCCGTGGTTTGGCTTTTTCTGTACATTCGATACCTATGAAGATCACAAGAATACAGTCTTAACTAATGTTTAACACATGCAGTCATAGACAAAGCTATTTGCCAATGTCCATTCTCCGATGATTACAGAAATTCAAATGACAAATCCGGTTCATTTTTTTGGTGAGCATACCATTGAAAATGGAAAGTTAAGCACATGATTGACACTTTTAAGCAGAACCCGAGTAAATAGGGTTTACTCCCATCTGAGAACAAATCCCATTCCAAGGTAAGTCGTGGGAATATCTGGGGAAGTCTGCCCCCAGTACCAGTTCCACAATGCCATAAGCCATGTGTGTGAACGAAAGTGGCATCTTTTGGCTTCTGAACAATGTCATGTCTGTATTTTAATTTGTGGCTGAAAGCATGCCCAGAAAGACAGTCGTCAAGACTCTGATAATGTGGTTCAGGTAGCTGCCTGACACTGCCTCTGTTTTCCTGGCTGGCACAGCCTGCAGGGTTGAAGTTCAGTGTTTTATCAGGTTCCTTTAGACTAGTGTCCATAGCTGAAGTAAACATTTCCAAACTTACGTTTTTTTCTCTACCAGGAAACGTGGCAGCTATGGGAGCTGGTGTGGGGGGAGATGGAAGGGTGAAATGTACAAGATTGCTGGTTAATGCTCATAATGCACTAGATGTGATCATGTGCAGGGCAGGGCAGGCATTTAAATAATGGAACTGTAATGAAAGAAACTTATTTCAGCAAGTTCCTGGTCATTTATTATAAGAAGCTTTATGTAGCTAAGTCAAACCTTGTGTGATAATACTGCTGTTTGGGTCTTTGGAATATTTAAAATAAAAGTTATTTTGCTAAACAGTAAAACAAATTCAAGGTTGTAGAATACAATTAGGATGCACAGGAAACCAATCAGTTAATGTCAAGACCATCTCTCTGGCCAGACTCAAAGTTGTTGTGCAGTGTGGACTGAACTAGAAGAGCAAATTCAACAAGTGCAGAAGAGTCTGGTGGATGTTAACAGGAGTAAAAACACCAAAATGCTGGAGGAACTCAGCTGCTTTATTCAGCATCTATAAGAGACAAAGATATATTGCCATCATTTCGGGCCTGAGCTCTTCTTTAAGGAAAAATCAGAAAAGACAGATTCAGGATATATCAAAAAGTCTCAGAATTCAAACAATGGGGGAGGAATCCAGACCAACAAGAGGTGTCAATTGGATGTGATAAGGGACTAGATAGAATTTATCATGAATGTGTGAAAGGAGACAGGGAATTGAGAGAGATGGGGGAAGCAAGGGGATGGTTTTAATGAAAGCCAGAGAAGTCAGTATTAAAGCCATCTGGTTGGAGGGGGCCCAGTCGGAAAATGAGATGTTGTTCCTCCAATTTTCGGGTGGTCTCACTGGCAGTACAAGACCATGGACAAACATGTCAGCAAGGGAATGGGATGGCGAATTGAAATGGGTGGCCACTGGGAGATCTCAATTTTTCTGCCTCCGTTGCATCGTCACCCAGATTGAGGACTTCCATGCCAGATCATCAGAGAGCATCTCCTGAGGTCACAGGGGTAGGGCCCAAGGGGATGATTGGTGGGGAGGGAGGAATGGACAAGGGAGTCACGGAGGGAGTGATCCCTCTGGAAGGCAAAGAGGGGAGGAGAGGGGAATATATGTTTAGTGGTGGGATCATGTAGTAGGTTGCAGAAATGGTGGAGGAGGACGTGTTGGAGGCTGGTGGGATGGTAGGTGAGGACAAGAGATATCCTGTCCTTGTTGAGCGTGGGGGTGGAGGGGGGCAGGGCAGTCTTTCTGACATATCCTACTTCTGCCTTTTCTGATTTTCCCTTGAAGGACTCAGGCCCGAAACGTCAGCAATATATCCTTGTCTACCATAGATGCTGAATAAATCTGCTGGGTTCCTCCAGCATTTCAGTGTTTTTACAATAATTACACCATCTGCATCCCATTGTGTTTCTCTCAATGTTAACGGGAGAACAAAGCTCCAATTCCAGACCAAGACAACAGCTGGAATACCTCAGCAGGCCAGGCAGTATCCAGAGAGAAAAAGAGGCAGCATTTGTTGCAATAAAAAAAGAACATAAGGAACAGGAGTGGGCACTGCACCCTTGTTTCTGCTTCACCATGTTAAGTGCTCAAGTACTTGGATGGGGAGGTTAGACCATAGCACATTAGAGCAAAATCTTGGCACTTTGGCCCTCAATGTGCCGACCTTATATTCCTAAAACAAAATAAATCCTCCCTACTCTGTAACGCTCTATTTTTATTCCATCCATTTGACTGTCTAATAGTCTCTTAAATGCCCCTAATATTTCAGTCTCTATCACCATCTTTGGCAAGGCATTCCAGGCACCCACAATTCTCTGTGTAAAAAAACAAACCCTGATGTCTTCCCTAAACTTCCCTCCTTCATTTTGTACTCATGTCCTCTGATGTTTGCTATTTTTATCTTGGGAAAAAAGCACTGGCTGTCTTATCTATTCCTCCCTATCTATGCTTCTCAGAATCTTGTAGACCTTAAGTTTCCTCTCATTCTTCTACACTCCAAAGAGAAAAGTGCCAACCCTGCTAACCTATGGCCCTTCTAGTTTGTGCTGAACCATTTTTTTTGCCTAGTCCCACTGGCCTGCACCTAGCCCATAGTCCTCCATGCCTCTCCCATCCATGTACTTGTCCAAATTCTTCTTAAATGTAAAAATTGTGCCCACATTAACCACTTCAGCTGGCAGTTCATTCCACACTCCCACCACTCTGCATAAAGTTCCCCCTAAATTTTTCCCCTTTTGCTCTTAACCCATGTCCTCTGGTTTGTATCTCACCTACCCTCAGAGGAAAAAGCCTATGAACATTTACTTTGTCTATCCCCTTCACAATTTTAAATATCTCTTTCAAATCTCCCCTCATTTTTCTACGCTCCAAGGAGTAAAGTTCTAACCTGTTTAATCTATCCCTGTAACTCACTTCCTGAAATCTGGGCAACATCCTAGTAAATCTTCTCTGATCTCTTTCTATCTTATTGATATCTTTCCTATCCTTAGGTGACCAAAACTGCACACATTGCTCCAAATTTGGCCTCAGCAATGTCTTATACAACCCTACCATAACATCCCAATTCCTATTCTCAATACTTTGATTTATGAAAGCCAATATGCCAAAAGCTCTCTTTATAACCCTATCAATCTATGATGCCACTTTCAGGGAATTATGTATCTGTATTCCCAGATCCTTCCGTTCAGTGCCCTACCATTTACCATGTATGTTCTTGGTTTGTCCTTCTAAAATGGAACACCTCACACTCATCTGCATTAAGTTTCGTCTGCCATTTTTCAGCTCATTCTTCCAGCTGATCCAGATCCCTCTGCAAGCTTTGAAAACCTACATCGCTGTCCATAACACCGCCAATTTTAGCGTCATCTGCAAACTTGCTGATCCAATTTACCACATTATCATCCAAATCATTTATATAGATGACAAACAATGGTCCCACTGTGAGGAACACAGGCCTCAAGTCTGAGAAGCAATTTCCACCACTACTCTCTGGCTACTCCCTTCCAGCCATTGTTGAATCCAGTTCACTACTTCACCATGAATACCTGCCGTCTGAACCCTCCTGACTAACCTCCCATGTGGGATCTTGTCAAAGGCTTTACTAAAGTCCATGTAGACAACATCTACAGCCTTTCCTCCATCAACCTTCCTGGTAACTTCGTCGAAAAACTCTAGTAGATTGGTTAAACACAACCTACTACGCATAAAACCACGTTGACTATCCCTAATTAGTCTCTGGCTATCAAAGTCATTGTATATTCGATCTCTTACAACACATTCCAATAATTTACCTACTACTGATATCAGGCTCACCAGCCTATAATTTCCAGGGTTACTTTTGGAGCCTTTTTTAAACAACGGAACAATGTGAGCTACCCCCAATCCTATGGCACCACACCCTTGGCTAAGGACATTTTAAATATTTCTGCCAGAACCCCTGCAATTTCTACATTGGCCTCTCTCAAGGCCCTGGGGATTTATCCACCCTTATTTCCTTTAAGACAGCAAGCACTTCCTCCTCTTTAATCTGTGTAGGTTCCATGATCTCACTGCTTGTTTTTCTTACTTCCCATGATTTTGTGCCCATTTCCTGAGTGAATATTGATGAAAAAAAACATTTAAGATCTCCTCCATCTCTTTTGGCTCCATACAAAGCCAACCACTCTAATCTTCAAAAGGGACTAATTTTGTTTCTTACTATTCTTTTGCTCTTAATGTACCTTTAGAAACCCTTAGGATTTCCTTTACATTGTCTGCCAAAGCAACCTCATGTCTTCTTTTAGACTTCCCGATTCCTTTCTTGAGGGTTTCTTGCATTTTTTGAACTCCTCAAGTATCTCATTTGATCCATGTTGTAATACCTGCTATACACCTCTCTCTTCTTCCAAACCAGATCTCCAATATCCCTTGAAAACCAAGGTTCCCTATGCCTGCTAACCTTGCCTTTAATTACAAACTCTGCACTCTCAAAATTTCACTTTTGTAGGTCTTCCATTTACTTCGCACACCCTTGCCAGAAAATAACTTATCCCAATCCATGCATTCTAGATCTTTTCTCATTTCCTCAAAGTTGGCTTTTCTCCAATTTACAATCTCAACCTGAGGCCCAGACCTATCCTTCTCCATAATTAACTTAAAACTAATGGCATTATGATCACTGGTCCCAAAATGTTTCGCTACACATACTTCTGTCACCTGTCCAGTCTCATGCCTGAATAGGAGACCCAGTATTACACTCTCGCAGTTGATACCTCTATATATTGATTTAGAAAACATTCCTGAACACATTTGACAAACTTCAAGCCATCCAGCTCATTTACAGAATGGGAATCCCAGTGAATATGTGGAAAATTAAAATATCCTACCATCACAACCTTACGTTTCCTGCAGCTGTCTGCTATCTCTCTATAGACTTGCTCCTCCAATTCTCACAATTATTGGGTGGTCTAAAATACAACCTCCTGAATGTGATCATATTTTTCCCAATCCTCAGCTCCATGTCACCTCAGTGGATGTGCCCTCTGGTCTGTCCTGCCTAAGCACAGCTATTTTCCCTGACGAGCAATGCCATTCGTCCCTCTTTCATCCCCCCTGTTCTATCATGTCTAAAGCAACGGAAGCCTGGAACATTGAACTGCCAGCCCTGCCCCTCCTGCAACCATGTTTCACTAATGGCCGCAATGTCACAATTCCACGAGCCAATCCATGCTCTAAACTCATCTGCCTTTCCTACAATACTCCTTGCATTGAAATATATGCACCTGAGAACATTTCCACCATGTACAACCCATATTTCTTCAAATACTCATAGATCCTATCCTTAAGAATCCTCTTTTAATAATTTTCACACCACTGATGTAAGACTCACCAGTCTATAATTCCCAGGATTCTCCCTATACCTTTTTTTAAAAAAGGAGACAACATTTGCCATTCTCCAATTCTATGGCAAAAGGAGGACTCAATGATTCTAGCCAATACCCCATCTATCTCTTCCCTCACTTCCCACAGGAACTTGGGGTATATCGCATCCAGCCCTGGGGACTTATTAATCTTAATGTTTTTCAGAAGATCCGACACCTCCTCCTCAATTTCAATATTGTACATAACACTAGTCTGTTTTATTTCGACCTCACCCTGATCTGGCTTCTTTACTCTTGTGAATATTGAAGCAAAATATTAATTTAGGACCTCCTCAACCTCCTCTGTCTCTAGGTAAAAGTTGCGTCCTTTATCCTTTAGCAGCCCCACCTTCATCCTTCTGCTCTTCACATATGTATCGAACGCTTTGGGGTTCTCATGCCCCCTTTGAGTTCTCCCAAGTCATTTCTTAAGCTCCTTCCTGGCTAACATATACTTCTCATGAGCTCTACCTGTTTCCTGCTTCCTATATCTAATGTATGCTTCCTTCTTCCTCTTGATTAGCTGCCTTACCTGTTTTGTCAACCACACTTCCCTTTTTCTAACATCTTTTCTCTGTTCCAGTGGAATAAACCTATCCTAAACCCAGCACAAGTTGTCCTAAACGTCCTTCACATTAATTCTGTACTTTCACCTTTGAACATCTGTTTTCAATTTACTCTCACTAGTTCCTGCCTCATCCCCTCGTAATTAGCCCTTCCCCAATTAAAGACTTTCCCATTTTGTCTGCTTTTATCCTTGTCCATATGCTATGCTGAAGCTCGGGGAGTTGTGATCATTCTCAACGAAATCCTCACCCATCGAGAGGTCCACCGCCTGATCAGGTTTTACCCAGAATTAGATCCAATATGGCCTCTCATCTCATCATCTGATCCACTTATTGTGGAATCCTTGAATACAATTGACAAATTCAGTCCCATCTATCCTTGCAGTCAGGAAGTGCTAGTCAATATGAGGGAAGTTGAAATCATTCATAACTACAACCTGCACCATTCCAAATAAATGCCTGCCTATCTGCTCCTCTGTGCCCTGAGGTCCACTTGGGGGCCTAGACCTCTCCTAGTACAATGATTGCTCCGTTCCCATTTCTGACTTCCACCCACACCATCTCAGTGGACACTCCCTCTGCAGTGTCCTCCCTTTCTGTAGCTATGATACTATTCCCGACCAGTAATGCTACTCCCTTCGCCTCTTACCTCCTTTCCTATTCCTTTTAAAACACGTAAACCTCGGTACCTGCATCAGCCAATCCTGCCCTTCTTCCAGCCAAGTTTTTTAATTTTTTAAAAATTTAGACATACAGCACAGTAACAAGACATTTCAGCCCATAAGTCTGTGCTGCTCAATTGCACCCAAATGATCTATACCCCTCAGTATGTTTCAAACGGTGGGAAGAAACTGGAGGACCCGGGGAAAACCCATGCAGACTCAGGGAAAATGTACAAATTCCTTAAAAACAGTGCTGGGTTTGAACCCAATCGCTGACATTGTAACAACGTTGCACTAACCACTACGATAACCTTTGTAATGGCCACAATATCGTAGTTTCATGTATTGATCCATGCTCTAAGTTCACCCATTTTATTCATAATAATCTTAGTGATGAAATGGACACATTTATGTTTTGTCCCCTAAACACAGAGCACACAGCATCATGTTTTTGACCTTCTTCCCTATTCTCTGCACTCTCATTCTGGTTCCAACCCCCCTGCAAAACTAGTTTAAACCGTCTCCAACAGCTCTAGCAACCTGCCTGCTAGGATATTTGTCCCTCTCCAGTACAAGTGCAGCCATACTTTTTGTACAGGTTACCGGAGTTCCTTCCCGAGAACTCCACATGGACTACGATATCTGGTTGCTCACTCTCCCCTTCCAGAATGTTATGAACTCGATCAGAGATGTCCCTGACCCTAACACCTGGGAGGCAAAATACCATCCGTAAGCCTATACCTGCTTCACAGAAAATTCTATCTGTTCGCCGAACCAACGAGTCCTCAATCATCATTGGTCTCCTCTTCTCCCTTCTGAGCTGAGGGGCCAGTCTCTGTGCCAGAGACGTGACCATTACAACTTGTCCGTGGTAGATCATTCCCCCCAACAGTATCCAGAAGAGTATACTTATTGTTGAGGGAAATGGCCACAGGGGTGCTCTGCAATGTCTGCGTATTCCCCTTCTCTCTCCTAACAGTCACCAAGCTATTTCCTCCTAACCTTTGGGGGTGACTGTTTCCCTGAAGCTCCTCCCTATCACTGCGCTGCCTCCCGAATCATCAGGAATTCATCCAGCTCCAGTTCCCAAACTCGGTCTCCCAGGAGCTGCAGCTGGATGCACCACTTGCAGGTGTAGTCATCAAGGATAATTGTGCTTGATTTCTCACATGCTGCATTTGGAACATTCCACTGCCCTAGTTGCTGTCTCCATTATCTATTACTAGTTTAAATACAAAGGTCTTACCTGGCCTTACTTTACTGGATGCAAGCTTGTCCTCAGCTTCTGCTCACTGAAGACTTGTAAGCCATAGCCAAGAAATCCCACTCCTACCCTGAGCCACTCACACTGACAACCACCCAGTGACTTAAAGAAAAGAGGAGCATGTACTACCAACTATTAGTAACATAATGCCACTCTTCCTCTCTCTACAGATGATGAATGCTCCCTATAAATGTTTTTAAACAAATCTGCTGCACACCCATCACTCTGCCTCTTATACAGAGAGGGCTGCGATGAAGTGTTAAGACACAAGTTAACTTGCAGTATAGAGGATATTGGCAACTGCTGACAGGGCTGAACACAGAAGGAGAATTGATTTCATCTCAGTGAAGCAGGAACAAGGGTGGAGTGGCCCATAGCTGTTCCTTATGTTATCACTGCAGTTCCTCAATGGGCTGCCTGGAGGCTGGGATACCCTGAGCTTTCTTTTCTTAGACCTGAAATGTTGCTTCTGTTTCTCTGCCTGATCTGCTGAGGCTTCCCTGCTATTTATGCAGTCATTACAGTCTCTCAACATTTAATCATCAGTAGAAGTCTGTCTCCTGCTCCCAATAAACCTTTCTAGAGAGATTCAACAAACATTATCGCCATTATACGCAGGATTTATTTTAATGCATAGGAACAAAATACTTAATTTAAACAGTAATCATATTTTTTTATATACCTACCCAGCATCCTGTGCCTCGTGAGCTCGGATTACTGATAATAAGTTATTGTGCTGTAGGAATTCGCACACCGCAGGATAACTGCAAACAAACAGATTCAACAGATCAAACAGTCGCACCTTAGACCAATGGAAGCATCAATTTACACAAGGGGAAAATGGGCAAATACAAGATGAAGCAAAGAGATTCAAAGGATCATTGTACAGTATTCTATAGTAACTTTAATTCCCTCCAGACATTATGAAATGTTTTACAACCAAGTATTTGTCAAGTTTGGTCACGCTGTAACGCAGGAAACAAAGTGGCCAATTTATAGTTGTATTGACCGTAATCAATCTTCTTTTTAGTCATCTCCTTAAAAAGGCAATCAATTAGTGAGGTGGGATTTCCATGACAAAGCCATGCTCTCTATCTCTGATCTTCCAGATGTACACAGATTTCCTTCAATAATTTCCCTCCCACTTACGTGGCTAACAGACCTGTGGTTACCAGTTTTATCCCTACTGTCCTCCTTGAGTAAGAAACACTAGCTTTTCTCTAGTCTTCTGGCAGCTTAACTGCAACTAACAAGGATGCACTAATCTTTGTCAAGGCCACAGTCATCCCTTCCTTTTCTTTCCATAACAACCTGGGATTGTTTAAAGCACAACAATGGCCCCTCCCCCAGTCAAGAGGGTCCACTCCTCCCTCCCCACCAATCATTCCCTTGGGACCTACCCTTGTGATCGCAGGAGGTGCTCCACTTGCACCCAAGTACCATTCGGGGCCCAAAACAGTCCTTCCAAGTGAAGCAATATTTCACTTGTGAATCTGTTGAGGTAATCTACTATTGCATTCGGTGCTCCCACTGTGGTCTTTTCTACATCAGAGAAACTGGATGCAGACTGGGAGATCGCTTTGTTGAGCACCACCGCTCTGTCTGCTGCAATAGCATATATTTCCCAGTGGCCACTGTGACAGATTATGTTGTGTTTGTATTGTATATAGATATGATTTTGGGAGATAAATTGAGGCAGGTTTTTTTAGTGTTGGTCACATACAAACACTTCAAAACAGATCTCATTTAAAATACTGGAGCTCTGCTCAAGCCAGACAGGGCGGCTCCTGGGGGCCTTTGCAAAAACTTTGAGGAGTGCCCAAGAGACTTCACTAATGGATTGTGGTTTTGAATAGCAACAGATGAAAGAGTTTGGAGCTGCAGGCTGTCTGGAGTGGAACTTGGTGTTCTAAGTGGGTCATCTAGTTTTGGAAGCAGAGAGAGTAAAACAGGCTTTTTCTCTGAGAAAGTGCTAGTCAGCAGCAGCAGCTGGCAGGCTTGTGGAAAAACCCCATTTGGAAGACGGGTTGTGAGTGCTTAGTTCAGCCTGGTCAAAGTCCTTGAGGTTTATGCAAGAGGAGAGGACTGGCTGCCTTATGTTTCACTTGAAATGAGAAACAGAAAGGAACTGTGTGGTGACCTGAAAGAAAGAGGTTATCATCTGGAAAACCCTGCTGGGGCAAGTTTCTTCGGAAAGACACTGAAGTGACTGATTAAAAGGAATCAGTTGTGGGTGTCCAGCGAACAACAAATCTCTCTCTGAAAACCAACAAGAACCTTCCTGAGTGGTAACCATTTACCTTTCAAGCACCAAAGTCTGGTGAACTTTATAAATGCTAAATTCTGTGCACAGTATAAGAATTCCCTGCAACCAGTGAATTTGGAGGAATGAGAAGTGAGATTGAACTGTGAATTAAATAACTTTTCTGAATTTACACACACATTACATACATGTGCGCTTAGAATTAGAAGGGGGTTAAGTTAATAGTCATAAGATAAAGTTTGATCCTGTTTTCATGTTTAAAGATAATTAAAAGCAACTTTTGTTTAAGTAACCATTTGTCTTGGTGAATATCTATTGCTGCTGGGTTTTGGGGTCATCTGGGCTCGTAACACCATCCATTTCAGTTCTCTTGCTGACGCTGACATGTCTGTCCATGGTCTCATGCACTGCCAGACTGAGACCACCCATAAATTGGAGGAACACCACCTCATCTTCCGACTTGGCACCCTATAACTGGATAGCATTAATATTGACTTCTCTAGTTTTTGTTAAACCCCCCCCCCCCCACTTCTCCTTTCCCTGACTCCTTTCGCTCAGACATGATAAATTCTCTCTTAGTCCCTTATTGTATCCAATTAATACTATTTGTTGGTCTGGATTCCTCCACTGTTGAATTCTGAGACTTTCTGATATATCCTGCTTCTGCATTTTCTGATTTTTTCCTTGAAGGGCTCAGGCCCAAAACATTGGCAATGTATCTTTGTCTCCTATAGATGCTGAAAAGACCAGCTGAGTTCATCCAGCATTTCAGTGTGTTTATCACAATCACAGTGTCTGCAGCCTATCATGTTTCACCGAGTGAATCAGCTGTCCTACACTCCTCTGCAACTCTCTCAACAGCTCCTACCTTCTTTGACCAACTACTACTTCCTTACATAGAACACAACCTCACACAGGAACAGGCCCTTCTGCCCACAGTGTTTGTTCCAAAGTTGATGCTGATTTAAACTCATCCCATCTGCCTGTACATGGTCGATATCTCTTCATTCTCTGCCTGTTCATAGAATTTTAATTCAGGCCCATCAGCCCATGATGTAGTGCCGACCTATATAAACTACTCAACAATCTAAACCTTCCCTACCTCACACCCATAACCTTCTATTTTTCTTGCATCAATGTGCCTGTCTAAGAGCCTTTTCAATGACAATGTGATTCAGAGTCAACTCTTATTTAACAATTTCTGCTATGAAGTATTATGGGGGATTTTAGCATGTTACAATATTCCTTTTGTTTGTTTCTTTGGGACTATACTAATTGAAGTTTTGGAAGGGCTGATATAGAGAAATACAAAATTATGAAGGGAAAAGGGAAGATGGAAGCAGGAAACTGGTACATGAAACTATGATGAGGGAACAGAGCCTCAAGATTCAGGGGAGTAGATTTAATAGTTATGAGGAACTGCATCTCCCAGAGAGCAGTGAATCAGTGGAATTTTCTGTCCAAGGAAGCAGAGGAGGTTGTCTCATTAAATCTATTTAAGAGAGGGTTATGGGGAACAGGCAAGTAAGTGAATCTAAGTCTGCCGCAGATCAGCCTTAATCTGATTGAATGGGGGAGCAGTGTCGATGAGTCAGTTGGCTCCCATTTCTTATGTTTAAATCTCGTGGATTACATATAGGAGGTGCCAACAATGCCAGAGCAAGAATGCTTAACAGAAAATGAAATGGAGGCTTTTACAGTTGAGGCTGTAATAGAGTATTCAGAATTGACATTACAAAGAAAAGCTGTGATCTGGACATGTGTCCAAAGGGGCAGTGAAAGTATATTTAACAGAAACCTTGACATGCAATTCATGGAAAAAAAAATAATTCACAGGGACATGGGAATATTAGGAACAGATTCAAAATAAATTACCAGAATCGTTTCCTGAACTGTGTGACTGAATGAAGACACAATAACTCACAGTCTGTGAGGTGGCTTCTGATAAATAATGTTATCCTAGGTTGAAATGTACACATGTTCACATGTTTAACATGTGAACAGGAACTTTCACAGACCTTTATGGCTTCTGGTAATTTAAAAAAAATAATTTAGACATACAGCACAGTAACAGGCCCATCTACTTCATAAGCCCGAGCCTCCAAATACCCCAATTAACCTGCAACCCACATACATTTTGAAAGATGGGAGGAAACCAGAGCACTCAGAAGCAACCCACTCAGGCACAGGGAGAAAGTATAAATTCCTTACAGAAACGCTGGATTCGAATCCGGGTCATTGGCACTGTTATATCATTGTGCTAACTGCCATGGTAACAGTGCTGCCAAAGGGTTATTCAGCTTGGTAAAAACACATTATTTAATCAATTTTGGCTGACTGGCTCATTACCAAGAGTGGCAATAATGAAGGCTCTAAGAGACACTCATTCACTCTACTTATGCTATGTACATACATGCCTGCAGATCAGGGAGCTGCTACATGATTTCAGTCCTCCACACATTTCCAAGCTAAGCGAATGCTACTGCTGCCAGCACAGCATTTTGCTTTTTAACACCCTTAACATGAGGCAAAGAGGTGGGAATAGACAAGAGGCCAAAATGAGATCAGTGGAGAGAAATCCAATGTTTCAAGGGAAGCTTCTTAAGGCCAGGGGGGGTCTTGTCTGTGCAAGCTCAGAAATTGGAGAGTTTTATCTCATTTCTTCACTGTTTGGGACACTAATATTTACTGCCTAATCCTCTTCGTGGAGGTGAGTTCATGTTTTGAGGCTGGCAGGGAACTGCACAGGTCATCAGGGGACTTTATATGCTGCTGTGATATAGCAAGAATGGGATTAAGCCATGTTATAGACATGAAAAATCATCTGATGAAGAAATTTGAATGTCAGATGCTCAGCTCACAGTTAACTAGGATGTAAATTTGTTGTGGAAACAAACTACTCTTGCACTGTGCCTATAGGGAACACAGTTAAAGATTGTGGTGAAATATCATGAACAGTGGAAATAACTTCTATCAATCCTTAAGTACATGATCCCTGACTTCATGTTGCATCTAATTTGTTGCTGATCTCAGTGGGATTTTAGATATAAAAGAGTTCTGGCTGCAGACACAAAAGAAAGAAACTTGGACAAATTTTGAGAAGATTTTTGGATCTGTGGAGAAACACAGGAAAAGGGAGTAGCTGGAGCTCTTCAGAGAACTAGAGGTATGATGAGCTAGCAAAGAAATAATGAGCTGAATAGCCTCCTCCTATGCTCAGTGATTCTATAATTTATCGCAGCTGCAGAATGCACATGGACAATTAGGATTATGAAAACACCACTGAACACAGAGCTTTGAAATGATGTAAATGTCTGCATGTACTGGTTGATTGGCTCAATCCTACATGAGAACACAGGGTTTTCCCATGCAAGAGAAAAGGCAGTTCAGTAACGTGTTTGCTCATGGTGACGCGCAGAAAATGCAAACAAAGCTGGAGCCATTTCACAGATTTACCAGTCGATGGTTTCTGCACCGTTCCTCCATCTACACAGAGAGAACTACCAGAGAAATCCACTGTTTTCTGTAGCAGGCCTAGAAGAAATTAATTTCCTCAGAACACTGTAGATTTTGGAGGAAACCATCAGTTTACCCAGAACAATCCCACTATTTTTCAAAATCAATCATTTCTCAAAACCTCAGTGGAAGCTGCTCCCATTTGAGATACAACCACTATTGCTGGGGACTTCCCTCTGTGGTCAGCAACACATCTATTCTTGGAGCATTTCCTGAATGTGCCCAACTGCTGTTTGTGTTACTAAAGATCTGGTGAAAACAAGTTCAGCTTTTCGTGTTAGAACTGCACAGAAGCTTGTGCCACAAAACCGAGCTTGCAACTGGTCTCATACACATGAACCAAAATAAGGAACCAAAATAAGAGGCCACTCGGTCCATCAAATCTGCTCTTCCATACAACTCTCCTACCAGTGAAAAGAATCCAACATCTACCCTGTCAAAACCAATTTAAAAAAAAATAACATGTCTAATTCTCTCTTTAGTTCAGACCAACAATATCCCAGCCTCCCTTGATGGACTGCCATCTCATCTCAGGAATTAGCCTGGTGGATCTCCTCCAATGCTTCCAGATCCCTTTTTGAAGTATGGAGGACCAAGAATCTACATGTACTCCAGGTGTAGCCTCATCCACAGTCTACAATTGTAACAAAATATCCTCTTTTCTTCTAAAACTTTTATTTATTGAATCACAATGCATATGTTGAAAAATAAAATTAATGAATAAAACTTAAAGACCATGGTCTTTTAAAACTAATCACCATACAACCCCAACCCCCATCCCTAACACACCCCCTTCTAAGCTACCCCAAAAGAAGAAAGAAGGAAAAAGGAGATCACCCATAACAACAAAATTCATCAGTTAATTACCATGGTTTGGAGTAACATCACTACTATGTGACAATGGGATTTAATAATTCAACCCCATATAATCCAAATACGGGCTCCAAGTTTTACAATAAAAGAGATAATTATCGCATAAATTTTATGTTATCTTTTCCAATGGAAAACAAGACCTCAATTCCATATGCCATCTCTGAATACTCAAATCAATTAAATTTTTCCAAGTAATTGCCAAACATTTTCTAGCCACAGCTAATGCCAATCTCAAAAAAGCAATTTGAAATCTATTTAATTTTAATTCTAAACTAATCCTCTTAATATTACCCAACAAAAATACTAAAGGATTTAATGAAAATTTCACTTTCAAAATAACTTCTAAAAATTCCTTTTGTCTATTCCAAAAAGGTTTCACTGTTTCACATGACAAAGTAGAAAGTAAAAAAGAACCCTATGGCATCTTCAACATAAATCCGAAGAAATATTATATCTCCTTAAATTTTTCTGGAGTTAAATATAATTGATGAATAAAATTACAATGAATTAAACAATACCTTACATTTACAATTTTAGTCATACTATCCCTACATAAATTCATCCAATCAGAGAAATAAGTAGACCTAAATCTTTCTCCTAATTCAATCTAGATTTGTGTATATCCAGCTTAGCATTTTATTCTGTAATAAAGCATACATCTCAGATATAAATCCCTTCTTACCACTTTCAGTAAGTAAAATTTAAAACTTTGAGCATCTAGGTAACCGTAAAGTATGCCAAAAATTATCCAAGAATAAAGTTTTAATTTGATAATAAGAAAAAAGAGTATTTGAAGATGTATCATATTTCTCTTTCATTCTTTGAAAAGAAATAAAATAACCTGCTTCATAACAATCTTGCACCAATTTAATACCCTTTTGATCCCATAACTTCAAAAGTTGATTATTAAGTGTAAAGGGGGAAAGCTTATTTTGATACAATGGAGTTTTACTTGAAATCTTGCCTTGAGTACCCATGGCTTCATTTTTTTAATACCATAAATCCATTCAAAACAGGTAAATTATAATTACTCAATAACTTAGGATTCCATCTATAAATAAACTGATCCATCTTCTTCTCACCAATCTGAAATCATTCAATATTAGTCCATATCAAAGGTTTATCTATTTCAAACATCCCTATTCATAAATTTCAATTGGGCTGCATCATAATAATTTTGAAAATTAAGAAGTTGCAAACCTCCTAATTCATATTTCCATGTTAATTTCTGTAATGATACCCTGACCATTTTATCCTTCCATTAAAATTTCCTCACCAAGGCATTTAAATCCTTAAGTTTTTTGAGGAATCTTACAAGGAATAGACTGAAACAAATACTGAATTTGAGGAAAAATATTCATTTTAATACAATTAACTCATCCTATTAATATAATCAGTAAATCTTTCCATCTATTCAAATCATGTCCCAAGATTTAAACTTTAACCCACATCAAAATAAAGACCTAAATGCTCCTTGCCTTCATTACTTACTGCATTTGCCTGACCATACACTACATCACATCCACTAGCAGTCTCTCTCCATTTGGAGAGTAATTCACCTTTTGATTCCTCTTCATGAAGTGTGTAACCTGCACATCCCCAATCACACTCCATTTGCCACTTTTCTCCCACTTCACCTCTATCCTGTTGTCAAACCATAGTATCCTCATCACAGTGTGCCCTTCTACCTACTTTGGCATCAGTCACAAACTTGGAAACCTTCCATTTTGTTCCCTCCTGCAAGTCATTGATGTAGACTGCGGGCCAAGAACTGACCCCTGGAGCTCAACTATTCCACCTTTCTGTCTGAGACTAACCCATTTGTTTCAAGCTTTTTCTATGAGACAGACTGTTTTCAATGCATGCTGACTCACTTCCACTAATACCTTGGGTTCTTCATTTATACACCAATACATTGCAAAATGCCTCTTGGAGATCTAAATACACTTCATCTACAGGCACCCACTATCAATATTTCCTGTCACAAACTCAGAGAATTCAAGCAAATTTGTTAAATATGATTTGCCTTTCAATGAAATCACGTTGACAAGATTTGATTATATTTAATTATTATGAATGATCTACATTCTTAAATTAAATAAATAAAAAATCAAGGGTGTTAAACTCTCCAACCAGATGGCATTAACATCGACTTCTCCAGTTTCTGTTTAGTCTCTTCCCGTCTCTCTTTCCCTATCCCTACCTCCTTTCTTCCAGCTCCCCACCCCCTTACCTCTCCTTTCAGTGAGCTACCACCTCCCGCTATCACTTCTCAGATTTTTTTCTCTTCTGCCTTTCCACCCATGACCCATTTCAATTCCGCATTCCATTCCCATGGTCTTATGCATTACCAAACGGAGAGCACCTGCAAATTGGAGGGAAAATACCTCATATTTTGTCTGGGGATTAACATTGACTTCTTAGGTTTCCTTAGTCCCCACCTGTCTCTCTCTTTCCCTATCCTTCTGTTTCCTTTCCTTCAGCCCTGCATTCACACAGCTACCCCCTCCCCTGATCAATTCTCAGCTTTTATCTCCTACCCTCTTTTCAAAGTCTATCTACGACCTCTTGCCTGTTGTCTGTGCTCGTCATCTGCCCCTTCTTCCAACCTTCCCCCACCTTTCTATTCAGGTGCCTCCCTGCTTTCTGCACATACCCTGACGAAGGGGTCAGGCCTGAAACATTGGTTATATACCTTTGCTTCTTATGGACGGTGTGCGGCTTGCTGAGTTCCTCCATCACTTTAGTGTAAAACATAATAAACAAGGGTGGTACTGTTGTTGTCTGGCATACTGACCTCTACCACACTGAAGCCAGATGTGAGCTCTCAAACACTTCCTCTTACCTACCCCGTGAACAAGACTTCTCCAAGAAACATCAGGCCACCATCAATTACCTCATCTCTTCCGGTCATCTCCCTTCCATAACCTCTAACCTCACTGTTTCCCCAGTTGACCTATTGTGTCCGTATCATACCTCAACTCCATTTTGTCCCTCTTGATCCAGTCCCTTCCCACCTATATCCAGGACACCTCACATCCTCTCCACCACCTTTACAGCTTATTTTCCTAGGCTGGACTTACTCATTTTCAGCAGTGACATCCTGTCCCAAAACACTTCCATCCCCCACAATGTCTCAAGGCTCTCCACTTCTTCCTTAATTACAGACCTAACCTGTTCCCCCTCTTCTGTCTGGCAGAACTTGTACTCATCCTCAATAACCTCTCTTTCCCCAAGTCAATGGGTACTTGCATGGGTCCCAGCTATGCCTGCTTTTTTTTTTGGTCTTCTGCAAGCTACATAGGAAAGGTTCTCAACTCTTCCTCCATTACATTAACAACTGCATTGGTGTTACCTCCTGCACCCACAACAAGGTTGTTAACTTTGTCCATTTTGCTACTATGTTGAAGATGATCATTCAGGACATCTGATGTGTCCTCTTCCTTCAGAAAAAGTGGCTTCCCCTCTACTGCCTTAACTCAGCACTCACCTGCATCTCTTCTTTATCCCACAAATCTGTCCTGGCCCCTTCTTTCCTTGATGCAACAAGGATATGGTTTCCCTGGTCCTCACCTATTTCCCTGCCATCATCTGCATTCAACATCATTCTCTGCAATTTCCAAGAGAAACAACATGATTCCACCACCAGACACATCTCTCCCTCCCTTCCTCCCTTTATAGAGGGTTCACTCTCTCCTTGACTCTCTCTTTCACTCATCTCTTCCCACTAATTGCCCCACCTTCCAAAAGTACCTGCCAATGTGACCACACAAAGTGATATACAGGTACACAATCCTTTATCCGGACATCTAAAATCCAGAAATCTCCAAAATCCGGCAAGTGGGAGAGAGGCGGCAGCGCAAGTTGGACGGGCGGTGGGGGGGGGGGGGAAACAGGCAGCGCAAGCTGGGCTGGTGAGGGACCAGCAGCGTGAGTCGGCCGGGCAAGGTGGGGTGGGGAGATGGCAGGGTGATCGGAAGGGGGTGGGGGTGGATACGGCAGCACAATTCGAGTGGCTTTCCGAAATCCAGAAAAATCCAAAATTTGGAACACACTGTCCCCCAAGGGTTCCGGATAAAGGATCGTGTACATGTACTTGCACTTACACCTACTCCCTCACTACTCTTTGGGCCCCAAACACTCCTTCCACACGAAGCAACCATTCATTTGTGAATATGCAGGGATCATTCACTGCATTCAGTGCAACTGAGGTACTCCTGTACTTCAGGGAAACTAGACGCAGACTTGGAGAGTCCACTACAACAGCAAGGTCCTCCCAGTGGTCAAACACTTCAATTCTACATCCTGTTGTTACACTGAATTGCCTGTCCATGGCCTCATTTGCTGCCAAGTTGAGGCCATTCATAAATTGGAGTAATAGCACCTTATATTCTTGGTAGTTTCCGATTGGATGGCACCAATATTAACCTCCTATTTCCATTAACCCTTTCATCCCTCTGTCTCCCTTCCTCCCCTTCCCTTCCTTCTCCTCATAGAGAGCAATCTTTTTGAGCCCTCCGATCTCCCCATCATCTCCCAACTCCTTTACCTCTTTCCCATATTCCCCCTCCCACATGTATCAACCTATCATTTGCTAGCCTGTGCTTCTCCCCTTTCCCCCACCCTACTGGGGGTCTGACTAATTTTTGGTACTCCTAAAGGAGGGCTCAGGTCAAAACATTGGTTACTCTTTGCTTCCTATTGATGTGGCGTGACCTCCTGACCTACTTTTGTGTACTTCCTAAATGATTAATCACTGCCTCTTTGTTTATTGACTCCAACATCTCGCCAACAATGAATATTAAACCAACTGACCAATTGTTTTCCATCTTTTTCCTCACATTTCACTCACGTATTCAATCATTCAGAAGCTGAGGGCAACATGGGGATGTGCTGAACGCCAGCCCCCTTGATTCAGCATTTCAGTCTCCACTACAGATGATCCGACTACTTCAAAGATGACCCTTGGTACTATATCAGAGTCAGTTGCCTTCTACCAAAGTGGAATTTTCTGGAGTTCTCCAAGGAATCAGCTGACAGCTGAGGTAGTGAATTTGGGCTCAATTTTAACAATTAAGAATAATTTTGGACAGGTACATGGATGGGAGTGGTATGAAGGGCTATGGACTGGATGCAGGTCAGTGGGACAATGCAAAAAAAAAGGTTCAGCACAGACTAGAAGGGCAAAAGGGCCCTGTTTCTGTGCTGTAGTGTTCTATGAATTCCTTGTGCTACTATTAAAATGATGTTTCCATAATAAAATCATCAAATCTTGCAACACCGATCAAGGCCATTGAACCATTTGTTCTGGTGTGATTTATTGAAAGTGCTTTCCAGTTTGTAATATTTACCCAAATATCAGTGTAATTATCAAAGTTCCTGCTTACACAGATGATAGCAACCTACTGCTTGTGGTTGATTTGTTTAATTCACATTCATGTCTCTTTTATTGATTACATTTTGTTTTATATTCAAGAATTATAATTAAATTAATCTGACTGGCAATGATTTGTGGGGAGCTGGAGCTGGTCTGTGCCTGTGTGATGATGTAATGGGGGGGGGGGGGGGGGGGGCGGCTGTAACTAGGGCACCTCGTACTGAAATCCAGATGAAGTCTGCCCTAGTAGAGCTGCTGCCCAACAATGCCAGAGACCCAGGTTCAATCCTGACCTCAATGCTGTCATTGAGGACTTTGCATGTTCTTTGTGTCCAAATGGGCTTTCTCCAGGACCAGTCATGTGCTTGTTAGGTTAATCAATTGTCAGAAATTGTCCCTAGAGTGTTAAAAACCAGTAGAATCTGGGGAGAGTTGATGGGGATAAAAGTGGGATTAAGGTAGGTTTTGTAAGAATGGCTCAAAACACAGAGATGCTGGAGGAACTCAGCTGGTGTTGCAGCATTCATAGCAGGTAAAGAAATATTACTGACTCTTTGGGCCTGAGCCCTTCAAGTTTTGAACAATAAAAAAAGACAGGCATCCATCTTCGCAGTTGACATAAAAAATGGGGAAGAATGGGAGGGGGAGGAGTACAGACCAACAGACAAAAAATGTTAATTGGCGCTGATAAAAACGACAGAGATAAGGGGAGAACTGATTTTGGCTTTGTGAAAGGAGACAGAGGGAAAAGGGAAAAGAGTGACAGAGCTAGAGGAAAGGAGACATGGGGAAAGATGGCGGGGATGTGTCTAACGGAGAAGTCGATGTTAATGGCAACTAGTTGGGCAGTGCACAGATGGAATGTGAGGTATTGTTCCTCCAAGCCAGCACATGCGACCACAGACATTCACATCAACAAGGGAATGGGGCAAGTAACTGAAATGGGTGGTGACTGGGTGTAAACGGGAGTCTGATATAGTGGGCCTGTTTCTGTGTACTCTCTCTAATGTAAAGAGCCACAGACCAGTAACTCTCCTTCCCTTCATGATGGACACCAATCAATTGCTTCAACTTCAGTTCACACAGGTACTAGGGAGGCACCCATTCAAAGATTGGAGCTCCTTTCAACCTACTCTGTACTTAAACTCCATCTCCTCAAGGTGGGGAATTGAAATGGGTGGCCACTGGGTAAAAAATGGGGGTCTGATGTGGTGGGCCTATTTCTGCAGACTCTCTCCAATTTAAAGAACACAAGGCCTTCCCTTTGGGATGGAGAACAATTGATTGCTTCAACTTCAGTTTGCATAGGTTCCAGGGAGGAGACCAAAGATTGGAGCACTTTTCAACGTACTCTGTTCTTTAGCTCAATTCCTTCACCTTGTCACTCTCCCTCATCAAACACCCTAGTTGCACTGCCTCTCCTCGTTCCCTGCTTGCCCCTGCCACCTTGTCCCACTGACCCCCGCACAATCTATTGCTTTTTCCTCACCCCCTGTACTCCCCCTACCCTCTCCCCTCCTCCCCATCCCCATGGTCACCCTCATCATCTCCCCGCCATCCTCCTTCCCCAGATTCCCCTCATCCTCCTGTCTATCGCACTGTCCTGTCCCCTCTACTCCCACTCATCCCCCACCTAGCCCGCCCTCCACAAGTCTCCCACCTTCATTGCCTGCTCCCCCCTTGTTGCCCTGTTCTTCCTTGTCCCCTTGTCTTTCCTCATCCCACTGCCACCCTCATCCCACTGTGATTCCCACTTGTCCCACTGTGACTCCCACTTGTCCCATTGCAACTCCCACTTGTCCCACCATACCCCCTACTTGTTGCCCCGCACCACCCACTTGACCCCCCACAAACCCCCACTCGTCCCCCCACACCTCCCCACTTATCCCCCCAACATCTCCCACGTCCATGGCACCCCCCACATCTACCACTCCCCTTCTCGACCCTTGCAACCTCACTCGACCCCCCCCAACTCATCCACCACAAAGGCAACACGCTGAAGACCAGAGTTGTGTAGGCCTCTCCAGTTTTACTGCCAAAATGGGTACCTGTGCAGCAGGCGTGGGCTCTTTATGCGCTCTGTTGTGACTGCTGCAGTTTCTATGTACAAGGAGAGGGAGCCAGCAATGTACACATCTGAATCAGACTTCAGGCTTACAGAAAATTAGAGCAAATTAAAGTCAAATTCCTGGCTCCAAACATTGGAAAAGTTTGAATGGATCCAAATGTTTTTCAACAGGGACAAACCCTGCTTGCCCAACAGAAGCCAAAATTCTTTGGATCCTCAGAAATTCCACTGGAACTCTAGCCCATGGACGGAGAGCTGCCACATTGTCACCATCACCTGTTATCAAGTCCTGCTGATGGGAACTCGACAACAATGCTCATCTAGGTCTACATCCACGTTCAAATCAGTCAAAGGCAGATTTAAATAATGATGAAACATCCACAGCTAATTTGCCAAAAAAATCTTCAATAACCAACTACAGTTAAGCTATACTGAAAACAATTTCATCAACTGACCAAAGGCAGAAGATTCACTGGATTTTCCATGTGGATCCTGCTCAACACAAGCACCAGGGATGTGATTTGGTAATGTTCAATGCTGGGTCTACACTAGCATTGTTCAACTCACCTGGCCCAGGACAACACATGTATCTCAATGTAATCAGGGTTATTAATTACATCAACTGGCTCCAGATCCTAATCAGAGAGGCAATTTCCTTGGTCTTAGGAATTCAGTGCATTCCCTTTCATAGAAATTCTTTCAGCACCCCCTCCCCCACCACAACCCCCTCCCCCACCATACTCCCATCCAGAAAGAATGTGGCTGAACTTTCATCTTTGTTCCTGCACTAACTCCATATTAATTGATGTCCAAAAATATATCAATATACCCAGTGACTGCGCCTCCAGGGTAGAGGATTGCAAAAGATTCCCTTTCCTTCTAGACCAGTGGTTTTCAAATTGTCCCCCTAAACTCACATTCCACTTTAAGCAATCCTGATCCCATAAATGCTCTGTGATTAGTATCTGAGAGGAAAGAAAAAGTTTGAAAATCACTATTTTAATCACACCTAATTGACTCGTTATGTGCATGGTTTCATAACTTCAAAGGAAATTGACCAAAGACAATTTTTCTCAAGCTAAATATTTCAGTAACAATTGGATCAAGAGCAGTGATTCTCAACCTTCCCTTCTCACTCACATACCATCTTAAGCAATCCCTTACTAATCACAGAGAACCTATGGCATAGGGACTACTTAAAGTGGAATGTGAGTTTAGGGGGCAATTTGAAAACCACTGCTCTAGACTTTGTGATCCCTGGTTATAGACAACTTTCCTGCACACCCACTCCTACCAAAGCCCATCGGATTGATTTTTGTATTGCACAATCTTTCATCTTTCTGAACCCTAGAAGATATTGGCCAGTTTGGTTAACCTCTCCTCCTGCAATTAAATAACCATCAACTAAGAATAAACTCCTGGTGAACTATTAACACTAGGATCACCTTCCAGCCTGAAACAATAGCCCCTTTCACACTTGCACCTTGTCCCAGAAATTAATGGCCAATTAAATGGTTAAGGGTCAAGTATAAAAGCAAAATCGTCTGAACACCAACGTGAAATTATGTCATTTCACACCAGGGATAGACAATCTCGACCTCTACTGCAATCCCCAGAGTCTCCTGACGTCGGCGTGTAGATTAGTCTCGTGTCAAAGTGAAAACTGCATTCTAGGACAAAAATGACACACGTTTTTGCATGAGTGCAGGAACATGAAGGAAAGAAAATATAAATTTTGCTGTGTGGAAAGTGGGGAGAGAGAGGAAAGTGCCAGCAATGAATATCAAAAGCACACAATTTATAAACAGTGTGAGAAAGTTGGTAGTGCTATCGCACACAATTTTTAAAGACCACGGGAAAACGCAATGGCAGACCCGCCCTCCAAGAATTCTATTCAGCAGAGAAACCCCTCCATGAGTGCTCCATTCATTCAGCTGGGCATACAGCCATTTCTCTGCCACATGGAATTCTGGGAGCGCTGGTCCGCCATCACTCTTTCCCATAATATTTATAAATTGAGTGCGATAGCGCTACCAACTTTCTCACGCTGTTTAAAAATTGTCCACTTTTGCTATTTATTGCTAGTACTTTCCCACAGTCCCTTATAAAGGTTTATGTAGTCAGCACAACAACAGAGGCTGAAGGGCTCATACAGTGCTCTACATAAAGCCTAATTATAATTAGGCATGATTAATTTTGTTCAAATATAAGATCATAATACATTGATCAGGATTTAGGGCAGGTCCCCCATTGTTCGATGCGTCATGATGGTAGATCACTCCTATGTTCCAGGTGCAAGTTAAGCAGGGCCATCTACAATTACAGTAAGATGTCTTTACTCAAGACCAACATCTGATTGCCTTACTGATCGCTTGGTGCATTTGCACTTTGTATTTCTGGAATTTGTGTACAAGAACACCCAGGATACCCAAACACTAAAACTATTCAATCTATCATTTAAAAATACTCTACCTTTTCTAAACCAACATGGATGACTTTATATTCGTTCATTTCATGCTCCATCTTCCCTACCCTTGCCCATGCACAAATTTCTATACCCTGACACATCTCTGAACTCTCCTCTATGAGTAGCTTTGTATAAACAACCATCCTGGTTATACTGCACTGACCCCTCAGCCACATCACAGCTGTAGTGAATTGGAATCCAATGCCTACAGCCCAGAAATTACTGCCACCCAGCCGTGTTCTCTCACTTTTCCCACCACATGAACCAAGGACCAGTATATTACCCCCACCCCATGTGCTCTAATTCAAGACCTCATGAAAGATTCCAGCAATTTCCACATAACTGATGTAAAGCTTTCATTCTCTCTTTCTGACCAGAGAAGCACATCTGTTATCTTCCAATCTGAAGAAGCTGTTCCATAATCAACAGATTGGCATAAGTTGACAACCAGTACATCTACTACCACTTCTTTCAAGATCATGGAGTGCACATCATCAGGTCCTGGGAATTTTGCTTTCCATAGCCAATTCACCATACAAAATTGTATCTTAAACTCATGTAAATTTCCTTTGGTTCCTCATTTAGTAAACAGCTGCTATTGCCCATCATTTCCCAGAGGAAGGTTGGCACCTTTCTCACTCAAAACTAATACTGTACATCTTCCCACCATCAAAAGACTTTAATTCCTCTTAGGTGAAGCAGCAATTCCCTTGCACTCTACCAATCTCGCATATTGCATTCATTGTTCATAATTTGGTTTCTAGTGCGTCAGAAAACCAAACAGATTGGGTGACCACCACAGAACAACTATGTTCAGCCTGAATGGGCGAGATGGAGCTTCCTGTTGTCCGTCACTTAATTCCCCACCCTATTCTGTTACGTTGAGACCCAGGGTTGGCTTGAGGAACAGGACTTTATCTTCAGTCCAGGCATGTTGTAGCCTTTGGATCAATAGTGAATTTGACAGCAAAGGTAACTCACGCTGTTGCATGTCATCCATCTGTAGCTCTGGGTGAACTTTGCTCTCTCCACCACCACAATCTGTCTGTTATGCTGGGCAGCTTCACATTTCACAGCTTACTTGGTTGTGTTTTCTCTAATTGCCTTAATTTTATGGCTTTTACATTCTTTTGGTTGTGTTTTCTCTCTAACAGCTTTCATTATGCCACCTACCAGATAACATCCTGCCCATCCCTCCTCCTCCTCCTTGGAATTTAAAATTAACTTGTTTTCTTTCACTGCCATTTCTGGTGAAGTGACTTAGAACTGAAATATCATCTGTTAATCCCTAACGTTGCCTTTCCTGCTGAGTGCTTCCCTCATTTTCTGATTTCATTTCAGACTTTCAGCAGTAGCAGGTTTATGAAAAAACATTCATGACTAATTATTTATTATGAGAAATTCGAAAGTTGACCACAGCTGGGAGCAGCCAGCATGTGAAGCAATGCTGGAGGAATTATCAGTTTCCCGACTAAACAATGAGAAGCTTCAGCTTATTCACAAGGCTGATTTTGCCCAACAACAACATACACTCCTGTAGCTTGTTCACAGTAACAAGACTCAGGGCTTCATAGGAACTTTGCAAAACAAAACAACTCCAGCTCCAGGCCACAGATGTACTGAGCGGCTTGGTCAAACAGGGCTTTAGGGAGCATCTCAGAAGATTTGAGTTGGGCGGGGGGGGGGGGGGTAGATGTAGATGAGGGAATTCCAGAACTTAGGGTATAGGCAATGGATGAAGCAGGAAGCAGTGAGATTGGGGAAAAGCATGGGGTCTTGGACAGGAACATGTGACTCTGAGATTGCAAGAGCTGGTTGGACAAAATCAATTTCGGTGCTACTTACCTGCTCTCACACTTCTGAGTATCCAAGGAAGCAAATTTAAAACTGTCTTGAAAAATGACAAATCTCCCTTAGTGTCGAATTCCACATCCCTCTACAACCCAAATGTAGCAATGATCCAATAAGTGCACTGTCCAGCCTATTTCAGACCTGCATCGAGTCTCAGTTAGATTCACTCCAAATCCCCATTTATTCTTGACAGATTCCCCAGGATTGTGCCCTGATATACCAGTTTCCAGGAATTTTTCTCCCCCTCAACTTTGAGAAGCTGCTGTTCAGTAACTAGAAACATACTAAAATGCAACACATCTATTATAACTTTTCAATCTCATCTTTTCCACTTAAGTGCAAAATACATGGCTATTTAAACTTATGTCCAGTCCACACTTTACAATCTCATCTTTTCCATTTAAGTACAAAGTACATGGCTATTTAAACTTGTGTGTAGTCCAAAACTCATACAATAAAGCAAGATGGTCACTAACAATACAAGATAGTAACTAACAACACAAGATAGTCACTAAGACATCCAATAAGGAATTCAGGAGAAATCTCTTTGTCTGGAAAGTGTCTCTCCCATAGATAGTTGAAGTAAACAACAGTGAAGGATTTACAGAACAGCAAGTGACAGGGAGATAGAAAGGCAAGTGGTGGAAGATGGATAGAGACTGGAGCTGGCTGGTATGGAGCAGAACCAGAGCAGAGGAGCTCAATGATCCGTTTCCATGCCATACATTATGATTATACGATATTAGTGAAGATATTTATCAATAATATGCTTAGATATTAACCTGTTATAGACTGGATCTCTGAACAACAGATTCAGCAGCTCAGCGACACTCAATTCATGATATTTTCGATGAAAACATCTGGCTTTGCCTCTGCTCCATGTTAAGGTCTACTTTTGGAGGGAAGGTTAAAGTGAAGTTCCTTCTTGGTGATTAGACAAGTGTTGCACAACAAGCTTCCACAACTCCAGCTACTTATTCTCTATACAAGGTAATAGTTATAAGGAGAGAATGGGATTTTCTCCCTGGTGCATAGGAGACAGAGAGAGGACCTTATGGAGGCTTATAAAATCATGTGGCAGAGGTACAGAAAATATTCATGATCCTTCTGATGGTATGAGAATCTATGACTAGAGAGCATAGATTTAAGGTGAGGGGAAAGATTTAAAGGGGACCAAAGGGGCAGCTCTTTTCCACATGGAGGGCAGTGGGTATTTAGAACATGTTACCACAGAGAATATGGTAGAAGTGGGCATAATTTCATTTCAAAAACATTTAAACCAGTACATGCCACACTGGTCAACATGGACAAGTTGGGCCAAAGGATCCGTTTCTGTGCTATATATCTATATGACATTTCCCCTTCCATCAATGTGCACCACATCACAACTCGTCTTGACCCCACACACAGTCCCACATTCTAGAATCTTATGATCTTGGACTTTGGAGACAATGTTATTTGTAGGGTACAGAATTCCAATGATTCACAACCCTAATCAGAACAATGTTTCCTTATCTTTGTCTAAAGCCCTTGTCCTGAGATTATGTCCTGGCTCTAGACCATCTATCTGGGCATAGGGAGAATCAATTCTGCCTATTTCTTTCAGAATCCTGGAGATTAAATGATATCACCTCTCATTCTTCTGGACTCCAGTGTGTGTAGTACAAACTTATTCAAGTGAACTTAATTAAATTAAACCCTCATACCCCAAGAAATAAATTTTGGAAATTTATGCAATATTCCAAGTTCATCTTGGCATCCTCAGATACAGAGATCAAAAGTGCACAGGAGAAGTTAAGGCAATGGAACACTGTCCACACAGAGTAAACATGAACATCTACAAAAGCCTTGATTGAAGTAAAAACACAATGCTGGGGAAACTCAGCAGGTCAAACAGTATACTTTATATAGTAAAGATCAAGATACATAACCAACATTTCAGACCCAAGTCCTTCATCATGGCATTAACAAAATGTAGAAACATGCCTAAAGAAAATTGTGGGGGTGGGAGGCACAAAGGCAAGAGATAATAGGTGGATGAGGGAGAAAGAACACACCAGAAAACAGGGGGAGGGCATTTGGGTCTGTGAATGGAGAGGAAGGTGGGGGGGGGGGGGGGGTGGTGGGGGAGAGCTGGAGGAAAGGAGACAGACGGATGAGGAAGAAAGGGAGAACGGGGAGTGGTCTAGCAGAAACCAGAGAAGTTGATGTTAATGATGGTTGAATCCTGCCCTCATGCACTGCCAAACCAAGGCCATCTATAAATCGGAGGAGCAACACCTAATATTCTGCCTGGGCAGACCACTCCCCTTTACTTCTCTCTTCTCCATTCCTCTGTCTCCTTTCCTCCAGCTCTCAACCCCTACCCTCACCACTCACAGAGGGCAACCCCTCTCCCCCTGTTTGCTGGATCTTGGGAGTCACTATCTTGGAGGATCTTCCCTGGAGCCAACACAATTATAGCATTGTGAAGAAAACACATCAGTGCCTCTACTTCCTCAAAGGTTTGCTATGACATTGGAAAACAGCAAATTTCTTCAATTCTGTGGTGAAAGTGGGCTGACTGGTTGCATCACTGTCTGGTATGGGAACACCAATATCCCTGAGCATAAAGCCCTGCAAAAGGTCATGGATATATCCCAGGACATCACAGGCAAACCCCTTCCCACCATCAAAAACATCTACAGGGAATACTGCCATTGGAGAGCACAGCAATCATCAAGGATCCACATCACCCAGCACGTGTTCTGTTCTCGCTGCAACCATCAGAAAAGAGATAAAGGTCTCACAAGACTCGCACCACCAGGTTCTGGAACAGCTACTACCCCTCCACCATAAGACTCCTCAACAACAAATTCACTAAAGGATTCATTTAAGGATTCTTACTTTTACATAAGAAATAGGAGCAGGAGTAGGCCATTCAATAAGATCATGGCTGATCTGATCATTGACTCAACTCCACCAACCTTTTCCCCATAACCCCAAATTCCTTTTTTATGCAAAAATCTATCAAACTGAACCTTAAATATATTTAATGAAGTACCCTCAATTGCTTCCTTGGGCAAAGAATTCCACAGATGCACTTCTCTCTGGAAAAAAAGTTTTTCCCCAACTCTGCCTTAAATCTACTCCCCTGAATCTTGAGGCTGTGTCCCCTAGTTCTGGTCTCACTTATCAGTGAAAAAAAAAGTTCCTGCCTCTATCTTATCTATCCCTTTCATAATTTTGTATGTTTCTATAAGATCTCTTCTCATTCTTCTGAATTCGAGTGAGTATGAACCCAGGCAATTTAGTGTCTCTCGTAGGTCAATCCCCTCATCTCTGGGATCAACCTGGTGAACCTTCTCTGGTCTGCCTCCAAGGCTAGTATCTTTCCTCAAGTATGGAGCCCAGAACTGCAATTTATTGTTTGTTGTTTTTTTTTCCTCTCTATATTGCAGTTAGTTGTTTACATTTGTTTACATGAGTACAATGTGTACAGTTATTTTGCACTACCAATAAGTGGTAATTTTGTCTGTCCCACAGAAAAAAATAATCTCAGGGTTGTATGTGATGTCATGTATGTACTCTGACAATAAATCTGAAATCTGAATCTGCTGTTGTGCGCTTCCTCCCTCATCTACTTACTACCTCTAGCCTGTAGACCTATGCTCCTCCCCCTGCCCCTCTACCACCCCCTCCCCTCACCATTTTATTCAGGCTCTTGTCTGAAACTTTGGTTATGTATCATTATCTTTGCTATATATTGTAAACTGTATGACCTGCTGAGTTTTCCAAGCATTGTGTTTTTACTCTCCACACAGAGTAGGGGATACTGGTCTCTGTTAATTTGGTAGGTTTTGGATGATATAATAGCCAGGCCAGATGGACCTTGATAAATTACAGACTGATTGTGATGTCATTAAATAACCATATAAGTCGTTCTTTTTTCCTAGTGAGACCTCTAAAATAATTAACTGGAGAAACAAAAAAAGTACAGATGCTGGAATCTTGAGTGAACAAAAAAAAACCTGAAGGACTCGGGTCATGCATGCAGCATCCATGGAGAGAGATGGTTAGTCAAAATTTTGGGTCAGGATACTTCATTGAGACTGACTGCTTGTTATTTGTTTCTTCTGAAATCAGACAAATGTTTGGAGTTATCAAACTTTGCACAAATTGCACAGATCAAGCAAACCACCTGCAGCTCATTGAGTTAAAATAAAATTAAATGAGTTGATCACATTGTGACAACTGGCTGTTTAAACGAACTAAGTGTGGCAGGATTGATGTCTCATCAGATTATATATAACAGTCCAGAGTAAGCTGCATGATAAACTGGAAACCTGTACATTTTAGTTGCCCAGGAAGATAAAAGCCAAGGGAATTCAAAAGGGAGATGCAAAGCATTCTCAGATGGGACCTTGGCAGGTAGGCATACAGAATCTGGTACTCCCATTGTATGCCAAATACAGAGGGGAGAGAGGGACTGAAGAGGAAAGGAAGGTAAAGCAGATGATATAAATCAATGGCACTGAGATGACCACAGACTTCCATAGAAAGTTTCTTGGGTTCAAAGTTAGTGCATCATTCAACCCTTCCATAGGGTGTCCATTGATAAACATTTCCATACACTTCTTCCACCTGAAATTGTAAATCTCAGTTGAGCAATAACAGACTTTCTCAGAGACCTGATATATTTATGTCAATATTGATCCAAGTTCATATGTGAGACACAAACACAATCAGTGAAGGTGATAAAAGAATGAATCATGAGATTCAAGAAAAAACCCCGTGCATGCTATCTCCTTCAGGGTGGTGGTTCGAGAGCCCGAGAACAATGCAACACAGCCATGGGCAATTCAGAAAGTGTTCAACAGCCCCTCTGCTGCTCCCTCTCCTCAGCTTGGCAAACATTTCTCCAATTTCCTTTGTAAAATGTCTGTAACCTGTTTCATCACCTTTCAGGCAACACATTCACATCACACCAAATCCAATTAAGGTTACTGGATATTGACCATGGTGCTGCAACAGCAGGTAGGAATAACCAGTCCTCCCTCCATCCTGGACACTTTCCCCCAGTTGGATCAGGCTTCTGAAGGACACATCTCCCCCAGCCATAGCAGCCCTCCCTTTGGACATGCCTCCCTGTCCAAGCCAGGGAAGCCCTCCCTCTGGATACACCCTCCCCCACAACTGGGGAAGCCCTCCCTCTGGACCCACCTCCCACCTATCCTTGGTAGACCACCTTCTGAACGCATCTCCCCTGATCCAAACCCTATTCCCCAGCAATTTTCCTTCACCAAGTGCGCCACACCACTGATTTACGTTTTGCACCTGGATCTTCAGAATATGAATGGAACCCAGACGACCTTACTAAATGCATGGACTATATCACTGGAGTCAGGGTTGGTGTTCACCAATACTAAAATTATATGATTAGGTTCAAATTAAATTTAGTTCTCCCCGTTGTCTGTGTAATAGCAGATTAGGCTTATATTTGTTGTGTGCTGCCTCCTAGCCTTGATCAATGACTAGTTTCCACAGTTTCTCTGCATTCAACAAATCACAAGCACTGGCTTTGGTTTCAATGTGGAGAGCTGCCAGCTTGATAGTCAAAGAGAATAGACATTTGCCTTTTCCAGTTATATTCAGCACCCCTTCAATTATTGAACAGCCATTATTAAGATCAATCAACTGAGCTACAAAAACCCTCTACTGTACAGTAGGTGGGTAGATAGATTTTAATACATTGGGATAGTGATTATCTTCTCTATTCCATTTTGTATGTTTAAAAGGCCATACTAAGTTAGTTACAAATGTGAATAGCAGACGCAATTTCGTTTACAATGTGAACATTTGGTCTCTCATTAAGAGTTTGAGCCTGATCTCTCAATTTTACACTTTCAAGTTTCTAAGCAAACATCACAGATATGAGCAAGTGTACCAGGCAAAGTTATCCACAACCACCTCAGGATCTCTATACCCCTACACACACTTGGCTGATCTTGCAAATTTCCATCCACAAGAACTTGACAAAGCAAATCTTCACTTTCCATGCCCACTCTAACCAGGAACTGATCACCCCTCTTTCCTGTTCATGGCTTTCGGTTCATCCACTCAAGAATCCCACCATCCCTCCCCCACAACCCTTCATCAACTCTGTAACATCCTTCAGATCTGAGAAATTGCCACACTCCTTCAATGTTGTCTTTTTGAATCACAGAAAGTAATTATTCCTTTTACTCGAGACAACATGATTCCTACACTAGAATTGATTTATTTTTGGCATCAGCCCAATTGGAGGGTAGGATAGTGGAAATCAAGTACATGGCTCAGCTACTGTTGGACCACTCACCCTTGACTTTATCCATCATAATGACAGATAAGCAGGACTTGGTGTACAGATGACACCTGAACATGTTGCTGTTGGGAAAACCAGAATTTTGTAGCTTTGTTAAAGCCAAAATGTCCCTCTACTGAGAATAACTTCCTAATATGGGACACACTGAAGGGGTTGAATAATTGAATATACCAAGAGCATCAAAAAGGGGCACATGAAGGAGATTAATGATTTAGAACAGGAAATAGCCAACTGGAAAAGGATTATCAAAGGTCAGGCACAGAGAAAAAATAGAGGAATTTGGTGAATAAAAAGCTCAAATACAATACGTTACAAACGTAAGACAGAAAAGTTGATTTTAAGATCTAGACAGCAGTACCATGAGCTGAGGAAGAGGGCCCATAAAGTCTTGTCCTGGCAGGTGAAGGAGGAAGAGGCCTCAAGGATAATCAATGCCATTCAAACAGGGGAAGGTATGATCTCACGTAAACCAAAAGAAATAAACATTTAGAAGGTTTTACAAAGAAATGTATAAATCTGAGTCAGGGGAGATCCTACCAAAATAAATTATTTCTTGCTTTCATTGGACCTATCAAATTTGGATCAGGAAGAGCAAGAGGGGCTGAGTGCCCCTTTCTCTAAAGAGAGATTGCTTGGACCCTGTGCTCTTTGCAAGCTGGCAAATCACCAGAGGAGGATGGTTTCCCTGTCAAATTTTATAAAGCGTTCAAAGATCTTTTAATGCCCGTTCTTATGAAGGTGGTGGATCAGGTGGCAGAGATGCATACCCTCCCGGAGTCTTTCTCAACAGCAATCATCATGGTGATCCCAAAAAAAGGCAGGAACCCATTGAATCCTGCCTCGTATAGACCCATCTTGTTATTGAATACAGATTATAAAGTCATCGCAAAAGCATTGGACAATAGGTTGGCAGAATATTTGCCAACATTAACAAATCCAGCTTGGGCTGGATTTGTAGAAAAGAGACAATCAGCAAACAAGATAGCTAGATTGCTTAATATAGTACATCTGGCACAGTAAGAGGTGGATCCAGGAGTGGCCGTAGCTCTGGATGTGGAGAAGGCCTTCGACACATCTAGCACTGATGACTCCACTCACACTGTAGAGACACAGGTCTTTCCACCATATTTCTTTGATTATTGTGCCAAAGTCCGACTCCCATCTCTCCCTCGACCTGTGTAAGCCCGAGTTTGGGCCCTCACTTTGGAATATGTAATACATCTTAGAGGTAAATTTACACACATTCCCCTTTCAAATTAGAATCTCCATGCTATCACAGTCAAGTAGGATCATAGATGGTTCCCAATGTTTCCCTTAAGAAGGATCTTATTTGCAGATAGCAGAAGAATGTTCTATTAGACAAATTATATTTGTTCTTCAACTGCTCAAATGACGTAAGCTGCCCCACTTCTAACAATCCTCAATACATCTTTATTACCCAGAGTCAAGGGTATTAAATTATTCTTTTCCACGTCTGAAGTACATGCTTTGATGTGGGGTTATCCATTTTTTTTGAGTATAATTTGGTGTCCAACTTATATATGAATTCTCCTGCTATCTTTTCACCTACTGCATGTAAAGGGTGAGGCAATAAACCTTGCCTGGGCTGCCCAATAATACTTTTTGAAATCAGGTAATTTTAAACCCCCAAATTATAGTCCCATGTCAACTTTTCCATGTAGATTCTAGCCACTTTATCACTCCACAGGAACCTTCTGCACATTTGCTGAGCATCTTAAAACCCTGGAGCAATGAAATGAGTAACGATTGAAAAAGATACTGGAGCCTTGGCATCACCATCATTCTGACTTTGCCCATCAGTTAACTCTTCTCACGGCCATTTAAATTTACTTTCCTGTTGATATTGTTTATAATCCCCATTCGTCAAAGGCATAATCTCATTTTTGTCCAGAGACCTCCAAGACCTTCCCATAATCCTCCAGTGTGGTCCTCAGACTGGCCAATAACCACCCCCCCGCCACCCCCAACCTCTGGGTCTGTCAAATAAACTAATGCATCATCGGAGGCAGAAAATGAGGCAGAAAATGCCACAGATCCACAGCTCTCGGGGTGAAAAAGTTTTTCCTCAACTCTGTTCTAAATGGCCTACTCCTTATTCTTAAATTGTGGCTTCTGATTCTAAACTCCCCCAGCATTGGGAACATGCTTCCTGCCTCTAAGAGTTCATTCCCTTAATAATCTTATACATTTCAATCAGATTACCTCACATCCTTCTAAATTCCAGTGTATACAAGCCCAGTTGTTCCAATCTTTCAAAATATGACAGTCCCGCCATCCCAGGAACCAACCTTGTGTACCTACACTGCACTCCCTCAATATCAAGAATATGCTTCCTCAAATTTGGAGATCAAAACTGCACACGATACACCAAATGCAGTCTCACCTGGGCCCTGTACAATCGCAGAAGGACCTCTGCTCCTATACTCAACTCCCTTGTTATGAAGGCCAACATGCAATTAGCCTTCTTCACTGCCTGCTGTACCTGCATGCTTACTTTCAGTAAATGATGAATAAGGAAACCCAGATCATGTTGTACTTCCCCTTTTCCTAACTTGACACCATTCACATAGTAATCTGCCTTACTGTTCTTCTGCAATCCACATTAAACTGCATTTGCCACGCATCTTACCACTCACCCAACCTGTTCAAGTCACTCTGCATTCTCAGAACATCCTCCTCATATTTCACACTGCCCCCCAACTTTGTGTCATCTGCAAATTTGCTAATGTTACTTTTAATCCTTTCATCTAAATCATTAATGTATATTGTAAATAGCTGTGGTCCCAGCACCGAGCCTTGTGGTACTCCACTAGTCACTGCCTGCCATTCTGAAAAGGTCCTGTTAATCCCTACTCTTTCTTTTCTGTCTTCCAACCAATTTTCCATCTATGTCAGTACCCTACCCCCAATACCATGTACTCTAATTTTGCTCACCAATCTCCTATGTGGAACCTTATCAAAGGCTTTCTAAAAGTCCAGGTATATTACATCCACTGGCCCTCTCTTGTTCATTTTCATAGTTACATCTTTAAAAATTCCAGTAGATTAGTCAAGCATGATTTTCCCTTAACAAATTCATGCTGACTTGGACCTAACCTGTTACTGCTATCCAAATATGCCGCCATTTTATCTATGGAATTTTAATCTAATATTGATATAAAGTGGCATGTTACTTCCAAATGTCCTGACACATTCTTTAATCAGTTTGTCCAAGAGAGGACATCTTTGATTAAAAAGTCTCAATCAATTTCATTGTCCCTTGAGTTGAGAGAATTCACACATAGACCTATAGTTTATCAGGAAATATCTAATTAAATATATAAATGGGATGAGGCAAAGGGTACGCTGCACTAGAGAAAAACTGAAAATATGTCTTGCATTTGTTCAGCTTCTGTTACAATCTCAGTTAACAAAATACTTACATATCTGATGTGGGAAATACAGCAATCACTGTGCACAGCAAGCTTCCACAGGCAATGACATATTCAGAACATCTTTTTGCAGTGATGTTGACTGACAGATAAGTAGAGGATTGGACAGAGGGGAGAACTTGCTGCTCCTCAAGGTTAACAACGTGGGCCTTCAGCAGATGCACAAGAACTCAGTTTGGGTCTTAGCTTAATGATTTATCCAAACAAAGAAGGTTTGAAGATTAAAAAAAGAAAAACTAGCTCATAAAAAAATGTGAAAAACAAAAGTGCCTCACTTACAATGCAATTCCACCTGCAGCCATTTCCTCACCAATTACAGCCTTCCTGCCTGGGCAATTTATCAATAAAGCTACGGATCAAATTGCAAATGCAGTGCAGTCAGCCCTGTGAGCTACTGCCCTGAGCATCTCCTCTTGATAAATGTGAATGCTGTTTCTTCAATGTAACCCTCAATTTTGGCTCAATAATAAAAGAAATTCATTATTCAGTATTCACTAGCAATCATATTATCCAAAAGCAAATTTTAGTTCAAAACTACTGAAACATTTATTATTCCCAAATGAATCAGGAAACGTTAACTTTTTCAATACATTTCTATGCTTTATAAATGAAGAAAATATTGGTTCTTTGTACTGGTGATGGTAGCACAGCAAGAAATTAAGCTGAAGAGAGTGAATCCCAAGGGTATCCCACTTTGAAATGTTTCTCTCCATCTACCCATTCTGGGTTGTAGTTCAGTGAGCAGCACTCTCATTTGTGTCCCATTTAGATACAAAATCCAGACTAACACTGGGTGCGCCACACAGCCAGAAGTACCAGTTTAAAATTAGACATTAAAGGGAGATCCTCCCCAATTCCAGGTAGACAAAAAAGATCCACTGCCACTGTTCAAGTCTTAGTTTATTTCTTGATTGCTAAAATTTGATTTAAGATCTCCTCCTGAGATCCCATCACAAAGATAGGCATTTCTCCATGGCAAGGAAAATGTTGCATCCCTGCATTGAGAAAGTCAGGGTATCCGGAAATCGTCCCTGAGACATTTCCAAGCTAGGTCAAATGCAGCAGCTGCAGGGAAGCCCTGCCACTAGCAGATACCCTTCTGTGTCCACACCATCCTGATTCAGACATATATCACCATTTCTTCATTGTAACTGGGTCTAAACCCTGGGACTCCCTCACCAATGGCACTGTGGGAACCCCTTCCCCAGAAGGACTGCAGTTCATCATCACTTTCTCTGGGGCATTTGGGGATTAGCAATAAATGCTTGCCTTGATAAGGATGGCACATCTTTCCATTGCCAAATCCAAAGTTAGACTGACGTGTTTTGGCATATTTAATTTGTCCCAACAATTATTCTTCAATTCTGAGCAAAGGTTCCTGATCCAAAATGTTAATTGGTTTGCCTCTCCAAAGATGCTGATTTACTGGCTGAGTTATCCTACTTCTGTTTCTGGTTTTGCAGTTTTATTTATTTTAATTCAACGGCGTACTAATAAATATCACAAAAATATAAATTCTAATTTTTCTATGAAGCAGACATCTTTTGATGCCTCTCAATTGTTGATGTTGATAAACACATTAGTCATAACCACTCCATTACTGTCAGAAATTTCTTTCTGCACAGGTAAGGTTCAGAAAGGTTAGCCTCGATTACATCCAAATAAAATGCATTGATGCTGTAATGCCAAATACAACTCTACTGGAAACAGATCATGTCTGGTTGACACAGTGCCAAAGATTGTGCAATAACTGAAGCTTGGCACTAATTCCACCAAACAATGGTCTTATAGCATCAAAGTGGACAAACACTGCCTGGTATATTTCCCTGTGTCTATCTCAACATTGTCTAATTTTAATTTTTTTAAAAATTAAACATTCAGCACCGTAACAGGCCATTTCGGCCTACGAGTACTTGCCGTCAAATTTACACCCAATTAACTATACCCCCAGTACGCTTTGAATGGTGGGAGGAAACCAGAGCCCCTGGGGAAAACCCATGCAGACACAGGGAGAACGTACAAACTCCTTACAGACGGTGCGGGACTCTAACCCCAGTCTCAGTCGCTGATGCTGTAAAGGTGTTGCACTAACCGCTATGCCAACTGTGCTGCCCCAAATCAGGAACCATTTAATCATCTGATGGTGGGATTGAGTCCCCGTGCCTGATATTGAATTAGCTAATCTCTGTATTTATTCATCTCTGGCAAGGCCAGCATTTATTACACATCTCTATTTGCCTGAGGTAATGAACCACCTTGCTGAACTACTGTGGGGCGTGTGCTGAAGGTGCTGTTGGGTATCAATTCAAATCTAGGGATATTGGATTTAGGCCCAGCAACAAATTCCTACTTTACATGTGGAGACATCTGAAGGAGAAGGTGCCACTGTCCTTCTCTGTGGCATAACTCAACTGACAACTCAAATCCTTTCCACCATCTACAGGGCACTCATCTGCCCGAAGAAGTGTTGTCTAAGAGTGCTGAAACTCAACAGCATTCAGGATCATTTTATATGCATTTCACATTGCAGCTCTGGTGCTCCATTGAACTGTGGCTGAGTGATGGATAGATCAGCAATCACAAACAGCTTCATCCTGAATGCTGTTAAGTTTACGCACTTGTGGACAGCACTTATCCAGGCAGGTGGAGAGTATTCTGTCACGCTCTTGACTTGTTCCCTGCAGATGGTGGAAAGAATTTAAGTTGTCAGTTGAGTCATGCCACAGGATACTGGAGCCTTTGACCTGCTAATTGTTGGAACCAAATTCTGCCCTTTAAAACCACCCACCCAAAAATTAAATATGTTGTTTCATTACTAATCCAATTGTCTAGTTTATTACCAGTACTTTTGTTAATGCTTTATTTAAATTCATTTTGGTATAAAAAAGTACAATGCATCTTTCACTAACCTTATACTGCACATGGTTTGTGGGCTGTGGTTATGTTGAGCACCCAAGGTAGATAATACCTCTAGAATGTCTCTGAACCAGAGAACCAGTCACATAGCTACACAGCATGGAAAAAGACCCTTCAGCCCAGCTTGTCCATGTTGATCAAGTTTCTACCTGAGCATTTACCTGCATTTAGCTCATATCCCACAATATCTTTCCTCTCCACAAACCAGTGCAAATATGTCACAAATATCATAAATGTCACTGCCTCTGACTGAGTTTGTTTGTACAATGTGAATTCTATTCAGTTTCTTCTTCCAGCCTCTCATACAGTGATGGTGACAATGTTGTAAAACAAATCAGATCTCCCAAAATCAAATTAGAGGCACTTCACCTAATAGTTCAATCTCACAGCAAAAGAAAATGATTTAAATTCCATACATCAGTCATTTATATAAACCCAAGAGTAGAAAATTGTCACAATACATCACAATCAAACACGACCATCATTTTCTGTCTGGGCATGTTGCAACCTTTTGCCTCAATTATCTCAGTTAACAACTTTGTCTGAATTTGAACTGGATGCTTACTGCAATAATGACTTGCCAGAAATTCGCAAGTGTTGTACTTGTACTTTCTATCGTCCTCTAACATCCCCATTAACCATATGATCTGTACAACATACTGCCGTGGTATCTCTGGCAACACACCAAAATATATCCCCTTTGTCCTTTCAGCCCAGCCTAGCCGACATTTGCTGAAACTTGAAACTACCATAATTTAGTTTTCAGGGTCAGCCATGGATGATGCCTGACCTGCTGAGTGCTTCCAGCATATTCGGTTTTATTTCAGATTTCAGGCATCTGCGTTTTTAAAAATATTTGCTTATGGGAATATAGGGAAGAGAGGACAACAGAAGGCAATGGCTTTGTCTGACTAATGTCTGACTGAGGACTGCAGTTAATCCAGGAGTGACAGCAGAGAATGAGTGAGGTGTCTTCAATGCACACTTGGAGTTGATGCATAAAAAAAATTCAGCACTACAACCTTCTAATGATCTGATTATGAATAACAACAATATTAAACACTATATCTATAAAACATGTCTTTCAAAATATTTACTTATTTTTTTAAAAAGGAATAATAATAACAGAAAGAACTCATAGTGGCCAAAGTCCCAAACACATTACAAAACAAAGAATTAGTGGGGAAACTCAGCAAGTCAGACAGCATCCATGGGGTAGAAATGGTAAGTCAATGTGTTGGGTTGGGACATTATCAAGATCAGTGGTTTTCAAACTCCACCCCCCCCAACTCACATTCCACCTAAGCAATGCCTATGCCATAAGTGCTCTGTGATTAGTAAGAGATTGCTTAAGGTGGTGTGTGAGTGGGAAGGGATGGTTGAGAATCACTGCTCTAGACCCATTTGTTACTGAAATATTTTGCGAGAGGAAAAATGGTCATTGGCCCACTTCCTTTCTAGTTATGAAACCGTGCACATAATGATTCAATTAGGTACGATTAAAACAGTGGTTTTCAAACTTTTTTCTTTCCACTTACATACAACCTTAAGTAATCCCTTACTTATCACAAGGCATTTATGGCATCGGGATTACTCAAGGTGGAATTGTGGAGCCAAAAAAGACATAGCCACCACATTGAATGTCGTTAACGACTGTTTTATTCAGTCCCTTTAAGGGCAGCATGAGCAGAGTCACCGCATGCGTGGTGACGTCATAATCGCTGCCTAAGGCGCGCGCCAGGCAGGAGACTTGAGGCAGGGAGAAACCCTGATGGCGCCATCTTCTTATGGCTGTCCTGCCACGTGGCGTTACACATGGGGCTGGTTCGCCATAAAAGAGAGTGCCACCACACAACTCAGCACCCCCCCCCCCCAGAACCGGCTACGCTTACCGCCGCTTGGGCAGGCGGACCCGGTGCTTGGGCATGGCTTTGTGCACCAGCCACAATAGGTTCGAGTGCGTCGCCTTCAAACGGTCCACGGTGAAAAGTTTGTTTTTCTCCCCTAATCCAAAATGGAAGTCCTGCTGGACCGCTGGAGGACCTTGTACGGACCCTCGTAAGGGCATTGCAAAGGTGCCGTCTATGGACCACACCAGGTGAAAATTAATTCCGCTGAGTCCAATTCTTTGGGAAAATGTGTTGGCCGAGCGCCGTGATATGAAGGAGGTGGGGAGGCTAGGGAGGAGAGCTTCCTACGGAGATTCGCCAACAGGCTCACATGCTCAGACATGACCTTGGGCTCTGGGCCAAAGAACTCACTGGAGAGCAGTGCACTGTATACCAGTTCCACAGAAGGGGCCTGCAGGTCCTCCTTAGGTGCTGTCCTGATACCGAGAAGGACCCAGGGTAGTTCATCCGCCCAGCCTGGGCCGGTGAGGTTAGCCATGAGGGCGGATTTCAGATGAAGATGAAATCTCTCCATTTACCTGCGGGTGGTAGGCTGTGGTGTGGTAGAGTTTAACCCCCAGGAAGTTTGCCAGCTGAGCCCAAAGTGCGGAGGTGAACTGGACACCTCTGTCACTGTTGATAAACGCTGGGACCCAGAATCGAGTGATCCAATGACTGACTAAGTTCCTGGTGCACATCTCTGTGGAAACCTCTCTAATAGGAATGGCCTTCGGCCACCTTGTGGTTCAGTCAGCTATTGTGAGGAGGTAGCGCGCCTCCCTGGACACCGGCAGGGGGCCTATGACATCAACATGGACGTGCTGAAATCTCTGCACCGCCGGGTCGAATTGATAGATCGGGGCCTGCATATGTCGGTGGACCTAGGAGGCCTGGCACCTGTTGCAGTTCCTTGCCATCTCAGCCACCTCTTTTTTGAGCCCGTGCCACACTACCATCCACACTGATGTCTTCACTGGGGGGTGGGCTAGGTCGTGGACTAAGCTGAAAACCCTCAACCTCCACTGCAGTGGATCATGGTGGGCCAGTGGAGACGTCGCAGAGCAGCATGTCCGGGCTGTTGGACAACTGAATGCCTCTGAGATCAAGGCCAGAGGTGGCGGTCCGGAGAGCCTGCATCTCTGCGTCGTGCTTCTGGGCCTGTGCCAATTGTGTGTAGTCAAGGCCGGGGGCGAGGGTGTTGATCACCAGACGAGAGAGCGCATCTGCTGCGACGTTGTCTTTGCCTGCCCTGTGCCAGATGTCGGTGGTGAACTCCGACACGTAAGAGAGGTGGTGTTGCTGGCGGGTTGACCATGGATCTTTGGCCATAGCGAGTGCCTGAGTGAGGGGCTTGTGGTCCGTGAACACTGTGATGGGCCTGCCCTCCAGAAAGAAGCGAAAGTGCTGGATGGCCAGGTACAGCGCCAGGAGCTCCCAGTTGAAAGTGCTGTACTTGAACTCCGGCAGGCGCAGCTGTTTGCTAAAAACGGCCATTGAGCCACTGTTCAATTATTCCCCCTACCGCCGTGGCTGAGGCGTCCACTGAGAGTGTTGTGTGTACCTCCGGGTGCGGATGCACCAGTAGAGTTGCATTGGCGAGGGCCTCCTTTGTTGAAGCAAAGGCACCCTCTGCCTCCTCCAACCAGGCCAGGACCATCTCCTTCGCGGCGATCAACGTGAACAGCAGTCGCATGGTGCGGGAGGCACCAGGGATAAACCAATGATAAAAATTCACAATCCCCACGAACTCCTGCAGGCCCTTGAGGGTGGTTGCCTTGGTGAACCATTGGACAGCTCAGGCACTGGGGCAGCCCCGGCCGCTGAGATAGTGTGCCCCAGGAATTGCAGCATCTGCTTGCCAAACTGGCAATTGGCCACGTTGACCATGAGGCCGAATTCCACCAGTTGGAAAACAGGGCATGTGCTCTTTGCGGTTGCGGGTGGTGATAAGAATATCATCTAGGTAAATAAACACAAAGTCCAAGTCCCTACCCACTGCGTCCATGAGGCGCTGAAAAGTCTGGGCCGCATTCTTGAGCCCAAAGGGCATACGTAGAAATTCAAAGAGACCAAAGGGGGTGATAATCGCCGTCTTGCGATGTTCTCAGGGTGGACAGGGATATGATGATAGCCCCGCACCAGATCGACCTTGGAGAAGACTTGAGCGCCATGGAGATTCACCAAGAAGTCTTGAATGTGGGGAACTGGGTATCTGTCCGGTGTGGTTGCGTCGTTCAAATGCCGGTAGTCCCCACAGGGTCTCCAGCCCCCAGAGGATTTGGGGACCATGTGGAGGGGTGATGCCAGGTGCTGTCCGAGCGATGGACGATCCCCAACTCCTGCAGCTGGGAAAACTCCTCCTTTGCTAGCTGCAGCTTTTCGGGCGGAAGCTGTCTGGGTTTGGCATGCAGCAGGGGTCCTTGTGTGGAGATATGATGGTATACCACGTGCTGGGGTAAGGCGGCGCTGATGCATGGTTCCAGGATGACGGGGAACTCACGGAGTATGGTCGAATACTCGTCCCTGGTGGTAGAAATGGTGGTGATCTTGGGCTTGCAGGCGTCCGTAGCATCCAGGCGCACCGAGTGGAAAGTGTGGGCATTGACCAGCCCCTTGCCCTTCATATCGACCAATAGGCCATGTGCCCTCAGGAAGTCGGCCCCCATCAACGTAGTACCTACCCAGGCTAGCACGAACTTCCAGTGGAATTTTCTCTTTGCTGATCTGGATCTGCATCCTGTGGGTACCAAAGGTCTTGATGGTGGAACCATTGGCTGCCCGCAGGGTGGGACCACGAGATCGGATGCATGTCTCGAGGGCGGTGGGGGCCAGGATGCTCAGCTCTACTCCTGTGTCCACCAGGCAATGCCGGCCGGTGGACTTGTCGGTAATATGAAGGAGGCTATTCATGTGGCCAGCCATCACAGCCATCAACAGAGGCTGGCCGGGTTGTTTCCCTGGAAGTTGCATGGTTGTCGGCACTTAAGGGCTTGCACTCTCCAGCACTGATGATTAAAAGCACCAGGTTGGGTGGTGGTCCTCTGGCTTGTGCTTGGGGGAGGGTTGCGGCCGGCTGGCTCCCGGTCGCTTAACCTGGTTGAGGGCTGCCTCGTTCTCCCTCTTGCTGCACCAGAGGGACATGAGTCCGCCAGGAGCAGTTGGATGTCCTCGGGCATCTGCTTGAGGAAGATCTGACAGAATAGGAAACAAGGCTTGTGATCCTCTACCAGTGCCAGCATTTCATCCATGAGGGCCGATGGACTACGGTCCCCAAACCCGTCAAGGTGGAAGAGTCTGGAAGCACGCTGCTGGGGGGAGAGCCCAAAAGTGCCTAGGAGCAGGTTCTTGAGGGCAGGAATATTTACCCTCGGCCGGTGGGTTGTGTATCAGATCGTCCACCTTGGCTGCTGTTTCTTCGTCCAGCGTGCTCACGATGTGGTAGAACATTGTGGCATCTGCTGAAATATTCCTCAAACGAAACTGCGCCTCCGCCTGCCTGAACCACGTATGTGGGCAATGGGTCCAGAAAAGGGGCAATTTGATGGCCATGGCGTTTATTTCAGTGGGATCCATGTTCTTGAGACCAGAAAGGCGTCTGGGCTCGTCGGGGTCACCAATGTGGAGCTGGCCACAGCCAAGACACAGCCGCTATGTTGAATGTTGTTAACAACTGATTTAGTAAAATTCAGCGCACACCCTGTTAAGGGCAGCATGAGCTCAGTCACCGCATGCCAGGCAGGAGCCTTGAGGCAGGGAGAAACCCTGACGGAGCCATCTTTCCATGGCTGCCCTGCCACGTGGCATTACACGCGGGGCCGGTTCGCCATGAGAGAGTTCGCTGCCACAGAATGTAGAGTTTCGAGGGGCAGTTTTGAAAACCACTGATCTAGCTCAAGCAAAAGATAGAGAGGAACAGAAGGTGGTCATTCAGCCCCTTGAGTTTGTTCCACCATTCAATGAGATCCTGGGCTGATTTATTCTCCTTCCACCACCATCTTTGCTTCCATAACTCCTTAATATCACGGTCCAATGAAACTCAATCCAAGTTAAAATCATTAACTGAGGCTCTGATCTAACCTGGGAAATGGTCACCTATCCTTCATCCATGAGCCTTAATCTGACTTTGAGGCATGCATATCCTTGACTCAATCAACCATGATCTTTCCCATGAAAAAAAAACTATTTCAATGAAATCTTGACTGATCCTTCACAATACAAGCCTAGTTTTTATAACCTAATCCTTCGAGCTCCAGAATATTTGAGTGCATTTATACTGCACTCCTCCCTAAGTAAGGGTGCTAGAACCATACAAGTACTCCAGGGTGGATTAGCAACAGGACTAAGAGGCATTATTCTATTCCTTAATGAGCTCACAGTTGATCTATGATCAAAATCCATCCACCCAAATTTGTTTTAATTCCTCAATATTTTTGATGAACAGAAGACTCAATATCAAACGAACAATGACCCAGAACCAATGGCCATTCATGGAGAGTCCTTGACTCTTTGGCACACTGTTATTCCCATCTAGACTTTTAGATTATGACTTCGAGCCATAATTTGAAATGTAGCAGACACTCAACCCAAAGGGTTCCACTGACTTTAAGAGTAACGGGAAACAATCCTCTTACCTGTAAAAGTAAGAACAGCCTCGGACTGTGTTATGAGTAAAATGTTCCTGAGACTTTTCATTGCCAAAGTCTTCTAGTGGGTCAGACCACAATAAGTCACACATGGGTCCATAAGCAGGGGGTTCTTTGAATCTATCTAACTATAAGGAAGAAAATACAAATTAAAAACATTGAATATAGAAAAAGACATGTACATCAGTAGCAGTACAAACACAAATTTCCATTTGAATGGTAGAAGACTGTTTACAGATTTTTCAATGTGATATTGAATAATGTTAAGGCTTAAAAGGTGAGGATCTGCCACAGCACCACTGTTTGTTACCAGAGACAAGATCACAACAGCAGTCTTGGGAAACAGGTTGGAAGCTCATTTCCCCATCAGAAAATGGACTGCAATGACATTCACACCAAGAACAGAGTTATCTCTGCTTCATCCACTTACCCCAACAAAACACTTCTCAGCACTCCCACCAAGAATGAACATAAACACAATTCCAACTTTTAATTGAGAAGAAAATTCCCTTTCTGCTTGAAATAAGTTATATGAGCAACATTGTATTTTACATCAATATGTGCATAGAATCCCAGATAAAACAATTAAACCCACGATATATCAACAGAAAGCTGATTCTAGAAGGCTTGTGGCACATTTGGCCCTCTCTATCCAATGAATATGTCTGCCTTCAAAAGGCTTTCCCCAAAACTTTGGGGAAATTTGGAAGCAGCTGGCAAAGAAACAATTATTTGAGAAATCCAAATGTTTCTGAATCAAATGGTTTGGTCTTTCTCAAACTCCATGCAAATCAGCCATGTCTCACTGAGAAGGCTGAAGGCATTTTGCTCAAGTTTCACTTCTGCAACTTAATCCAGGCTGATGGTCCAGTGAAACATCAGAACATGATAAACAGAGAGAAACTCCTGGAGTTCCTGCAGGAAAAAGAATAAATCTCATTGCACTGCTTCAAATGGGAGCAAATGTTCTGGGAGTTCCAGGGGAATATTGAGACTACTGCAGTAACAATGATGTCATCATTACCATACTGCTATTCCTAGGAACTTATATACCCTTCACTGTCTACACTATAACAGTACTTTATTAAAAGGTGCTATTGGACAGAGGTTATGTAATACAAACCTCTCTTTATAGTTCCGTTTCAGCCTAGGATAATTGCTTTTCACTCCTGAACCTGTACATTGGCCCAGGTCATTTTTGATAAGCCCAAGTCTGGAAACATACAGTGCTGATATTGGGATATGATACTGTATTCAATTCAAGACAGAAATTCGCAAAACCAAGGACATAGGAATAGCAGGAGGCCCTTCAGCCCTTTATTCGGACTCAAATCACATTGCCACTATTCTCATCATCTTTTCCTAATCCATTCATCTAGTTTTGCCATTTTTCAGTTGATCTATCTTTGCTTCATCTGTTTAGTTTGAGTATGGAATTGGTTGTCACTTGCAGTCTGCTTCTCTACTGGCAAATGGCCCTCAAGTCTGATTACAGCAATTTACTCTGCAATCTATTTAGAAGCTTCATTCAAATGCTTTCGAACAGGTCAAAAAATTAAAAGGAAGTGCATGCAAGGTTTAGGAAGCCACAACCAAACAGGGTCCTTGATTAGAGTAAAGACCTCATTAGGCGGTTAGGAAGGCCAAGAAGGGCCACAAAATATCCTTGAAAAGTAGAAATAAAGAGACATTTTATGCTGACTTTAAAAACAAGAGGATAAAAAGGGAGAGAATAGGATTGCTCAAGGAAAAAAGAGAGAATTTATGCTGGGAATCCAAGGAAGTGAGCAAGATACTAAATGTGTACTTTTCATAGCTATTCACCAAGGAGGACAGTGATGGATAGAATAATATGGAGAATGCTAATATGTTGGGGTATTTTGAGATCAGTGAAGAGGTGATGGTGGTTCTTTTGAAGAGCATTATGATGTTCCCAGGAATTGTTAGGCTAATTACAAAATTTTTGCAAGAGGCAAGTGAAGAGAATGCTAGGGCCTAGATGAATAACTTTGTATCTTCACTATCAATGGTGAGTTCCCAGAGAACTAAAGAACAGCCAGTGTTATACCTGTACCTTTGTTCAAGAAGGTTAATAGGGATAATCCAGGAAATTATAGATCAGTGAGCCTCATATCAGTTGAAGGGAAACTATTGGAGAGGACATATAGGGATAGGATTCATGCACATTTGGAAAGTCATGATCAGATTACAGACAGTCAGCATGGGTCTGAGAGAGGCAAGTTCTGCCTTATCAATTTTTTGAAGAGGGGATAGAGGTCACTGATAAGGGGAGGGCAATGGTAGGCTGATCCGGAAGATAAAGGTGCATGGTATCCATGGTGAGTTGAGGCCTTGGATTTAGAATTAGCTGGCCCATAGAAGACAAGGCATAGTGGTAGAAGGGTGTGATTCTGGCTGGAGGTGCATGACAGTGGTATTCCCCATGGATCAGTGTGGTAACCCCTATGTGACTTGGATGAAAAAAATAGATGTGTGGGTTAGTAATTTTGCAGATGATATAAAGATTGGTGGAATTGTGGACAGTGTAGAGGACTATAAAAAAATACAACAGGATATAAATCAGTTACAAATGTGGTAAAAGAAACAACAGATGGGGTTTAATCCGGACATGTGTGAAGTGTTGCACTGTGGGAGGTCAAATGGAAGGGGAAGGTATACAGTTAATGGGAAGGTTCTTAAAAACATTGATGTGCAGAAGGATCTGGGGACCCAAGTCCAAAGTTCATTGAAAGTGGACATTCAAATAGATAAGGTGGTAAAGGTGTATGGCATGCTTGCTTTCATTGGGCAGGGCATTGAGTATGGGATACAGGAGATCATGTTGCGACTATAGAAAACTTTGATTCGTCATACTTTGTTTGCAGTTCTGGTTGCTGTATTACAGGTAGAATAAGAAGGGTTTGGAAAGAGTACAGAAGAGATCTATAAGGCTATAGTTAAGAGCCCACCTCACTGACAAAAGACAAAGGAAGAAAAACCCAACACCCAACCCCAACCAACCAATTTTCCCTTGCAACTGCTGCAACCGTGTCTGCCTGTCCCGCATCGGACTTGTCAGCCACAAACGAGCCTGCAGCTGACGTGGACATTACCCCTCCATAAATATTTGTCCGCGAAGCCAAGCCAAAGAAAAAAAAAGTTAAGATTAGAGAGTATGAGTGATGGGGAGTGTGGACAAACTTGGACTGTTTTCTCTTGCACAGCAGGGGCTGAATGAAGACCTAGAAGAAGTTTATAAAACTGAGAGGCAATGATAGGGTGGACAGTCAGAATTTTTTCACCAGGATAAAAATCTTACATACAAAAGGGCATGCATTTAAGGTAAAGGAGGCGAGGGGGAATTTTAAGGAAATTTACAGGCATGTTTTTGTTCCCCACAATGGCTGGAAAGTTTTATTACAATAATTAGACACGTGTTAGCATTTGTTTAGCTCAGTGCCTTTGCAACCCTTCACTGGTGCAACAAGCAGCTTTGTTAAGTTATCAACACAGTTAACTTGCTGCAGGTATTAAATAATTCATATACGCTATATACATATATACATTAAAGAATTTCAATAAATCTTAAAATAAAGTAAACTCATAAATATTGATGGTTTTGCAGATTGGAAGTCTGGCAGAGACTTATATCTCCACACAAATGTGGAAATGAGATGCACATACTTGGAAACATTTCTTCCTCATCATGACAAATGAACATTCAGCCCATCAAAACAAACTGTTGGCAAGTGGGAATTCCCAAGGAAATAGGCTCAGATGAGACTCACGGACAGCAGAAAAGGTGCCCACTCGGACACATCTGTCGGAAAGCAAGCGCAATGTAGGCAATCCACTAATTTATAACTTCTACATATGAGGCTCTGAATATATGGAAAAATTCCCCAGATTCAAAATTCTGCATTTGGGTGTGATGAACCATATAAGGAGCTATCGGACATCATATGATAGTTCAGTGAAAATGGTAGGTGTTAAGGAGTATAGGGAAGAGGGGAAGAGTTTAAGAAGGAAATCCCAAATTTCAAAGGCTATTTCTTGGTCGATAACGGTGGAGCAATGGAAATCCAGGATAATCAGCAGGCCAGAGAGATTTCACAATATCTAATGGAGGAGTGGATTTTAATGACACAGCATGCTGAAGCCAGGAGTGAAGGCAGTGCTAAAGGGGAATTCAGTGAAGGCAGTGCTAAAAAAGAGAGTACAGAGTGATGGATAGACCAGATGCTGTAAAATAAGAATCAGGCAGGTTTAGTCAACCTCCATTGACTGAGGTGTGGGTATTTTTTTTTAATATTTTATTTTTGATTTTTTTCAAAAATATACATAATAAAATTTTCAAAAACACAATATATTCAACTTTTCTTACAAACAACAAAATTAAAAAACATTCCCTCCTACCCCCACCCCCCTCCATACGTACAACTCGGCACACTGTCAGGGATTACATAACTTTTAAATATATAGAATACAATACAATTGGGGAAGTCATTTATATTCTTTTCTGTTACTGTATTTGGGCCCCTATGTGGTCCAGGTATGGATGCCAGATCTTTTCAAAAATGTCATACTCGTTCTTTAAATTATACATGATTATTTTCCATAGGTACCAAGCTGTTAATTTCTGCAGTTCATCGTGCTTTAAGTAGAGGGAGTTGGACTTCCAGTGATACAATACATTTTTTTGTGACTGCCAATGCTATTTTTATAAATGAGATTTGATATTTAGTCAATTTGTTGCTTATTTCAATAAAAATGCCCAGTAGATATAGCTCCAGGTCACCTGCAAAGGCCACTCCTGTTATCCTGGTTAAGTCTTCCATTTTTATCAAAGTGGCCTCACCTTCACGCACAACCATGTAGCATGAAGAAAAGTTCCTGTTTTAGTCCCACATCTGCAACACACCTCTGAAATTTCTACCAAATTTTTGATCTATGTAACTTCTGTGGAGAAAGATATAATTGGTATAGAAAATTATACTGAAATAGTCCTATCTTGTGTTTATAATTGTTGTCATACTGTCTGTACACCAATCTGACCAGCTTCTTTCTGATATTACTATATGCAAGACCAACTCCCATCTTTCCATTGACCTCTAAATCTGGTTTTGCACTTTCACTTTACCATAATACAATTTTGTTATAAATTTGGGTGTATTCCCCAACCAGACCGGTCATTCCATTTCACTCGTTTCAGTTGAGGTCAACGTTGGCCCCCATCTTTCTCTTAAGAAAAATCTTAGCTGGAGAAACCAATAAAAGATCCCATTGGCCACTCAGTATTTATGTTTTAAATGTTCGAAGGACATAAGAGTTCCTTCCATGTAACAGTCTTTAATATATCTTATTCCTTTATCATACCACAAATTTAATATTCTATTATCTACATTCATAGGCAATTACACATTTTCACACAGTGGAACTTTTATTGATATCCCTACTTTTTTTCCTATACATTCATTAATTTCCTGCCACATTCTGATCATGTGTATTAATATGGGATTATTTCTTTTTTAAGTGATTTGACACTCTACTTATAGATAAAATCCTTTGCTTCCCCCTCCGCAATTGAACGAATTCCCATTTGAATCCATGAAGGGGAATTGTCTTCCACAAAGCCTGTGTAGCTAGGTAGTATTTTTTTTTAAATTTGGAAGTCTGAGTTCTCCCAGGCAGTCCCATGTCAGTTTTTCCAATGCAATTCCTGGTACCTTGTTATTCCATAGGAACTGTCTAATATAATTGTTTAATAATTAAAATAAATTTTTAGGTAACGGAATGAGCAGCAATTGAAAAAGATATTGAAGTTGTGGCATTACTTTCATTTTGACACAGTTAACCCTTCCCACTGAAGTAATCAGTAAATCTCTCCATTTCTGTAGGTCTTTATTTTATCTTCCCCAAAAGAGGAATATAATTTAATTTATGCAGATTCTGTAGATTATTGTCAGTTACTATTCCAAGATATTTTATTCCATCTGTCTTCAATTTAAATTTACTACCTTTTTTGATACTTTTGCAATCTATATTTGTCAATGACATTATATCGCTTTTGTCCATATTTATCGAGTCCACGCTGCTGAAGATCCAGCTGCGCTGGGTGGGTCACGTCTCCAGAATGGAGGACCATCGCCTTCCCAAGATCGTGTTATATGGCGAGCTCTCCACTGGCCAACGTGACAGAGGTGCACCAAAGAAAAGGTACAAGGACTGCCTAAAGAAATCTCTTGGTGCCTGCCACACTGACCACCGCCAGTGGGCTGATCTCGCCTCAAACCGTGCATCTTGGCGCCTCACAGTTTGGCGGGCAGCAACCTCCTTTGAAGAAGACCGCAGAGCCCACCTCACTGACAAAAGGCAAAGGAGGAAAAACCCAACACCCAACCCCAACCAACCAATTTTCCCCTGCAGCCGCTGCAACCGTGTCTGCCTGTCCTGCATCGGACTTGTCAGCCACAAACGAGCCTGCAGCTGACGTGGACTTTTACCCCCTCCATAAATCTTCGTCCGTGAAGCCAAGCCAAAGAAGAGATTTTATAGCCAGATAATCTTCCATATTTTTCTATGTTTCTTGTAATTTTTCTTAAGATTTAACCGATAGGTACAATAGCACTGATAGGTACAATAGCACGTCATCGGCAAATAGACAAATTTTGTGTTCTTCTTATCCAACTTTGAAGCCCTTTATCTGGGGATCCCTTTTCATTACCTCCACCAGTGGTTCAATTGCTAATATAAAAAATGCTGGGGACAAGGGATATCCCTGTCTACTCGATCTATTCAAGGAAACACTGCTGATATCTGACTATTGGTTATAATTTTAGCTTGTCATTTATGATATAATGTTTTTATCCAGTTTATAAATGCTCTGCCTATGCCAAATGTTTCCAGTGTTTGAAATAGAAAGGACTATTCCAAACAGTAGAATGCTTTTTCTGCATCTAAGGAGACTGTTATACTTGGATTCCATTCGAATTTTGCCATATAGATTATATTAAATAACCTTCCTAGACTATTTGAGCAATATCTTCCTTCAACAAATCCTACCTGATCTTTGTGTATCAGTTTTGGTATTGATATTTTCCTAATCTTAGCTAACATTTTTGCTAGTATCTTATGATCAACATTATGGTCTATATGATGATGTTTTTAATGGATCCTTTTTTATGGGTAGCACTATAATAATAGTATTTGAGAATGATTCCTGGAGGCTCTGTGTTTCTACTGCTTGGTCCAGAACATCTACTAATAGGAGCATTAGTAATTCTTTGAATTGTCTGTAAAACCTGGGTGGGAATCCATTCTTCCTGGTGATTTATTAGCCTGTTCGGTACCCAGGGCTTTTTAAATTTCTTCTTTTGTAAAGGGGGTGTCTAGTTCTATTTTTTCTCTCTTCTAGTTTTGGAAGTTCAACATTCAACAGAAATTCTTCCATTTCATTCTAGTCTCCTAGTAATCCTGATTTGTATAATTTTATGTAATATTGTCTAAAAAATCATGAATTTCCTTTTAGGTTAGAATATCTGTTTCTGTTTTTACAGCGTTTATTATTCTTGGTAACTCCTCTGTTTTAACTTGCCAAGATAAGACTTTATGTGCCCATTTGCCTAGCTCATAATATTTTTGTTTAGTTTTTAGTGCAGCTTTTTATGTTCTATATGTTTGTAATGTATTGAATCTTAGCTTTTAAATCTCCAGTAGTCTGTATGCTTCATTTAGTCCTGTTCTTTGATTATTTTTTCCTAATTCTACAATATCTTTCTCCAAACTGTTTACTTCTGCCATATATTCTCTCTTAAGATTTTTTGTTCCCTCAAGTATGCTTTGAGCCACTTTCCTCTTCACTTTCCTTTCTTTCCAGAGCTCTCCATGTATATTACAGTGATTTTTTTTCTTTTAGCAGTAAAAAATAAGACAGTTCAGTACTAGAAGATTGATAAAATATTAATTTTTCAGTTAGTCCTGTTTTAAAAGTCCTTTCAATCTTCTTATCATGCAATTTTGATCTTTTCACACCTTTCATAAAAATTCTTTCACTTCTTCCTTATTCTTGAAAATTCTTCAATTGCCTTCCGAGACATTGACCCTCAACGTTGCTGGATAAGTCATTGAGTATTTTAAGTTTTTGGATCGCAGTTGTCTCTTTATCTCATCAAATTATTTTCTTTGTTTGTGCAAGACACAGCTAAAGTCTAGGAAAAACATTACTTTTTCGTTGTCCACCATTAATGGGCCATTGTTATTTTTTGAATATTCATATGCTGCTCCCAAGACTGTGTCCCGCTCCTGGAACTTAAAAGTCTTACCAGGACTGGTTGTGGTCTTTGATGGCAGGTTCTTCTGGTCCGAGGGTCAGGTGAGCCCTTTCAATTTGTAGCCTTGTGTTTAACTTGTTTTGTCCCAGCATTTGTGGGATCCATGTTTCAAAGAAGCTCACCAGGTCTTTCCCCTTGATTCCTTCTCTCAGTCCAATGATTCTTATATTATTACTGTTACAAGCCCAAAGGACCCCAAAAACCAGCAGCAATAGATATGCACAACACAGGGTTACTTAAACAAAAGTAGTTTTTAATTATAATTGAACAAGAAAACAGAATTAAACCTTAACTTATTACTTAACCTACCTAACCTACTTAATTTCGCCCCCCCCCCCCCAGCTCTAATACTAAGCACAGATGTGTGTAATGTATATTTAACATTAGAAAAGTTCTTTGGATCACAGTCCAACCTCTCTAGTTGTAGGCAATTCTTGTACTGTGCACAGAATTTAGTATTAACAAAGTTCACCAGTCTTTGGTGCTTAACAGACAAATGGTTACCACTCAGGAGGGTCTTGCTGGTTTTCAGAGAGATTCCTTTTGTTCAAGGACATCCGCACCTGATTCCTTTCCAATCAGTCTTGCTGATGAAACTTATCCCCTTCAGGGTTCCCCAGATGATCCTCTTTCTTTTGGGTCACCTCAGACAGCTAGTCTTCTCCTTTGACCAGACAGCCTTCCAAAGGTTTGCCAGTTTTGTCCTTCTGGAACTGATTTCTGTGCTTCTTCTCTCTGTTTCACACCCTCCCTCTCTGAGAGCAAAATTGTTCTCCCCCGCCTACAAAAATCACATGCTCTCTCAGGCCAGCTGTATTCTGCAACTTCGTTGCTCTTTCTGCAAAATGCACTCTGCAAAAGTCCTGCAAAAATTCTGTTTTGAAATGTGTGGGTGAAAGCTGCTCTAGCAATTCCTCCCAAACCACCTCTAAATACTCTGTCACATTACATCTGCTGAAATTTTCCATATGATCGATCTTATCCATCATTCCTTTTCTGTCTGTGTCCCATGTTTTTGCTTTTCCTTCTAGAGTCTTTAGATTGTCTTTTGTTTTGTCCAGGTCAGCCTCCACTTGTGTCAGTTTTTCCGTTAAGTCTTCCATGCTTTCATTTCCAATATGTCCCTTATCGCTGATTCAACACCCTTAAAGTGAGTGCACAAAGTTTCTATCTTGTTCAAGATATTGGCTATATCTTGGGCTGATCACCCCAGCTCTGCCTGGTTCAGTCGGTCCCAAGGCCCCTTCTGTGCCATTCCTCATCAGGCTTTCACTCAATATTCCTGGCTGAGTTATTGCTTCAAACAGTTTTAGTTTTCAGATGTCTTGGTCATTTAGTACTAGTTTTATCCATTTTGATGATGAAATTTTGATTTTTGAACCTTTCAAATCATCTTTTTAATAATTTTCCTGGAGCGCTCTTTCAGAATAGTCTGGTCAGATCCTCTGCATGGCCACGCCCCCGAGGTGTGGGTATTGCTGACGAACCACATGGGCTATAATGTCTCAGAAATGGCAGTGTTGAGCTCTTTTATGAATCACTGCAGCCCTCCTTCTCAGCCTCTGGCAGTCCAGAGAAAACAGGCCAAGTTTGTCTACCTTCTCCCAAAGGATCCTGCCATTAACTGCATGCTTTCCTTTTCAATTAACTTCTTCTGCCATTTCTCTACCAATATTTCCAACAGATCTGTATCTTGCTTTACCTTGTGACAACTTTCCACTTATCCACAACTCTGTATATTTTTGAACAGTGTGCAAAATTAACAATCATCCCACCTAGTTCAAAGCAAAAATTCTCTGACTAAACCAATTTTACATCCAAACTACCAAGTCTCCATGAATCCCACATACCTTATTCTTCTGAATCAGCCTACCAGGAGGCTGTTTGTTGAATGTTTTGTTGTCCATGTAGACAATATCCACCGTCCTACCCTCAGCACCTTCTCAAAAAATTCATTTTTGTAAGACAACCTCCACACACAAAGTAAGTAGTCCATGCTTTTCCAAATGTGAGTAAATCCTATCACTAAAAATCTTCTCCAATAATTTCCTTACCAGCCTGTAATTTTCTAGTTTGACCCTACTGCCCTTTTTAAACAAAGGAACGTCATCAGCTAATCGACAGTGCTCTGGGATCTTGCCTGTTACTACAGAGGATACAAAAATTGATGCAGACGCCATGCATCCTTATCTGAGACAGTGAATGGTAAGGGTGATGGATAAGATTCCCAAGGATCAGAAGGTGCGTATTCTGGCATCCCATACACTTCCATATACAAGGTAGAAGACAGGAGAGTGATAAAATGCTGTCCACTTACATAGGTGAATACAACTTCCAAAACTTGCAAGAGCAGCTCACCCACCACCTCAAATATTAATTCCCTCAACCCCCAACACACTGTGGTTATTATCTACAAATTACGGTCAGGCATTCTGACAGCACATTCCAAACTAACAACCTTTACTAACGAGGAAGAAAAGGGCAACAAGCACAGGGAATATCGACTCTGCAGGTTCCTCTGCAAGTCACAGACCACACTGACCTGGATTACATCACTGGTTCTTCATTGTCTCTGGTCCAAATCCTGGAACCTCCTTCCCAACAGCACTTCATTAAAAGGACTACAGTAGTTCAAGGCAGGTCTCTTAAAGCATGATTAGGGATGAGCAACAAATTCTAGTCTTGTATACCATTTTGGTACTGTTAGGATGGACTATCTATCAGGGACAAGCCACAATGATTAGATTTCTGGCATGGAGTCTGATCTGGTGGATAAGAAGGGAAAGGAGGAGAAGAGGTTAGCTGTAGCGATAGGGGATTTCATTGTTAGTGGGAGAGACAAGAGGTTCTGTGGAAGGATTGAGATTTCTGGATGGTATTTTGCCTCCCTGGTGCCAGGGTCTGAAATATCTCAGATCAAATTCATGGCATTCTCAGGAGAGAGGATGAGCAGCCAGATATCGTGGTCCATGTAGGGACCAATGACGTTGGCTAGGAAGTGTGATGAGATCCTGTAAAGAGAGTTCAGGAAGTTAGGTGTAAAGTTGAAGGACAGGACCTCTAGGATTGCTCCCTGTGCCACATATTAGGGAGGTTAGAAATAGGAGGATAATGCAGATTAATATGTGGCTAAAGAGATGGTGCAAAGAGGGAGGGCTTTAGGTTTCTGGATCAGTGAGCTCTCTTCCAGGGAAGGTGGGACCTGTTCCGACGGGATGATTTGCATCTGAACTGGAGAAGGATTAGTAATCTTGCAGAAATGTTGCTAGTGCTGCTCCAGGGCGGATGGGGGGGGGGGAATATATTAAAATAGATTTGCAAAGGGATAGGATCCAGAGTGCCAGAGCAGATAGGGGAGTGAAGAAGGGAAAAGATGATTTGAAATTGCATCTAATGTTATGTCAAAAAGCCTTACATGGCTGAAATGTTCTCTGGTGGATCTATTTCAATGCAATAAGTATTGTTGGAAAGGCAGATGAGCTTAGAGCATGGGTTGGCATGTGGAATTATGACTGCGACCATTAGTGAAATTTGGTTGCAGGAGGGGCAGGAATGGTAGCTTAAGGTTCTGGGGTTCGATTGTTTCAGGTGCAATAGAGAGTGGGATGGGGGGGATGAAAGGCAGAGGAGTGCTTCGCTCGTCAGGGAAAATATCATAGCTGTGCTCAGGCAGGATAGAGCAGAGGGCTCGTTGACTGAGATTATATGGTTGTAGATTAGGAACTGGAAAAATATCACCACACTCATGGGGTTGAATTAAAGACCTCTCAATAGTCAGTGAGAATTGAAGAAGCAAACCTGTAGAGAGATAGCAGATAGCTGCAGGAAACACAAGGTTGATAAGGTTGTGATAGCAGGAGATTTTAACTTTCCACATATTGACTGTGATTCCCATACTGTAAAAGGGCTAGATGGCTTAGAGTTTGTCAAATGTGTTCAAAAATGTTTTCTAAATCAAGATATGGAGGTACCAACTAGAGAGTTTACAATATTGTATCTCCTATTAGGGAATGAGACAGGAGAGGTGTCAGAAGTATGTGTCAGGGAACATTTTGGGTCCAGTGATCATTTTACCATTAGTTTCAAGTTAATTATGGAGAAGGTTAGGTCTGGTCCTCGGGTTAAGATTCTAAACTGGAGAAAGGCCAATTCTGAGGAAATGAGGAAGAATCTAGAATGCGTAGATTGGGATAAGCTGTTTTCTGGCAAGGATGTGCAAGGTTAGTGGAAGATCTTCAAAGATGAAATTTTGAGAGTACAGAGTTTGCATGTTCTTCTCAGGATTAAAGGCAAAGAGGGCGAGGGGGTGGAATGATGCCATAGGAGGAAGATGTAGAAAATGCCTCTCCTGACAGGGAATTAATGCCTGAATTTTAAATTTTTTAAATTAACTCTAACTGTTTAAAAATCAGCTTCTAAGAGGTCCAAGATGATGGCTATGAAAAAAGCTAAATCTCAAACTTCAAACAAAATGACTACAACTGAAGTAACTTTGTTAGAAGATCCAGGGCCTACCTTGAAAGCTCAGCCTCTGATTTTAGTTCCTCTTCAGTCCAGGACGTTGAAGGCTGCATAAGTAAGAATTCAGACTCCAGTGCTGCCCTCTCGGGGAAATGGGGAGGGCAGTGCTGGAGCACACAAAAAACTTGTTGAGCTGGCTCCAGAGCCAGTGCTGCGCACTGTTGAAACAGTTGTTAAGGAAGTGGAGGACCCGACATTGGTACCGGTGGCTGGATATATGCAGGCTAAACAAAAAGCCCGATCGGATTTCCAGCCACTGACAACTTCTACTGAGGAAGAAGAAGAGGAACTGGAAGGAGAGGAAGAAAGTTTTGTGCAGCAATCTCAAGAGAATAAACAGAAGATGATGCAGGTGACCAAGATGTTCAAAGTAAAGCAGGTGCATATTATGTTACCCAAACTCCCCTTAACCCACAGATTTTTGAAATTTTTTTTTAAAAATTGATCTAATTAGTCAAAAAATGGATGCTAAATTTGCTGAGGTCAAAGCTGATTTTACAAATCAATTGGATGCGATTAAAGAAGAAATAACTGCAATAAAACAGATGTGACAAAATGTAATAAATCTGTGGATAAAATTAAAATAAAAGTTTTTAAAAATTGAAAAAGGTTTTTATAATTGTCGTATGGATGTGGAACAATGTAAAGATACAGTTAACAAAATTGAAGATAATTTTACAGTTTGGGAAGATGTGAAAAAGAATTTAATGCAGAAAACTGATATGTTGGAGAATCAAAATAGAAGGGAGAATGTGAAAATTGTTGGTCTGCCTGAAGATTTTGAAGGTAATCATCCTGTGAAATTCTTTCAAAAATTAATACCTGAAATATTGGGAATAGAAAACTTCCCAAATGGTTTGGAGCTTGACAGGCACATAGAGCTCTAAGGAAAAAACCATATCCAGGACAATCACCACGCTCTGTCTTGATTAAATGCCTTCGTTACCAAGGCAGAGAAATTACTTTAAAAATGGCAGTTCAGAGAGCAAGGGAACAACGAGGCCCTTTGATAATTGAGAATAATAGTGTTCTTATATGTGGATTTGAGTTAATGAAATTGTCAAAAGAAGAAAAGAATTAACCCAGTCAAATCTATTTTGTGCAATAAGGTTATAAATTTGCATTTCACTATCCAGTCGTCCTTAAAGTTTTTTATGGACATCATCAATTTCAATTTTTTTCCCAATGAATTTGAAACTTTGGAGTTTGCTAATTCACTACCTAACATCAAGCAAAATGGTGGATTTACATCTGTATTTTAAAAAGGAGATCAAGAAAGGATGAGAGAGGAGAGTTCATCTGGGGGGGCTACAGACTGAAGTTCAAGTAGAAATCGGTGAAGATCAAGCCAATCGGGATCTTGAAGAAGCAGACCATATCTGACTGACTTAAATTTCTTATGATATTCTGTTTGGCGGGAGGAGTCACGTGATGGTGTAGTGGCCGGTCAGGGAACTCCAGCCCTCTCCGGAAAAGTTTAAAAAAAATACACAAAACACAAAGGTACAAGAATAAAAATTAAAACAAAGTAAAAGTAAAGGTGGGAAGAAAATGGCAGCGAAGAGAGAAAAGTTGAAAGCAACGGGAAGAAGAGAAGAAGAAAGAACGTCGGAAGAAGGTGAAGGCCTTACCTGTCCGAGGAGGCCCGCTGCGGAGAGAGAAGCCCGCTCCCTAAGGTCAGTGGAAGTCCCGAGCTCATGACTACAAAAATGGCTTGCGGAGCCAAGTAAAAGTGCGCAACCGCGCATGCACGATGCGCATGAAAAAAAACACACTGACGGGAGGGGGGAACAGCTGAGGAGTCGATCTCCACAGCTGAGAGTGACAGCTGCAACACAGCAACAGGAAGAGAACACAGAAAACAACGAGAACAAGAAAGAAGAGAGTAAAAAGAAAACAAGGAAACAACAGATGACCAACCCAGAGGAAGAAGAAGAAGAAGAAGAAGAACATAGAGAAATGGAAGAAGAAGGGAAAGGCAAGACAATGGATATTTTTTTTTAAAGAATATATGGAATCAGTAAAAGAATGGCAATTACAAGAATTTAATGAAATAAAAAGAAGAATTAAAAGTGCAGAAGAAAAAATAAATAGAATAGAGATGGTCATGTCAGATATAGGAAAAAGAGTGGACAATGTGGAAGAACGAGAAACAATCGTAGAAATGGAAGTAGAGGACTTAAAAGAGAAATTAGAAGAATCTAATAAAAAAGTTAAAGAGGCACAAGAGCTGTTAGCTCAGAAGATAGATATAATGGAAAACTATAATAGAAGAAATAATATAAAGATAGTGGGCCTTAAGGAAGATGAAGAAGGCAAGAATATAAGAGAATTTATAAAAGATTGGATCCCCAGGGTCCAAGGAAGACCAGAATTACAGGAAGAAATGGAAATAGAAAGGGCACATAGAACATTAGCCCCTAAACCACAACCACCACAAAAACCTAGATCCATTTTAGTAAAATTCTTAAGATATACAACAAGAGAAAATATATTGGAGAAAGCAATGAAGAAAATAAGAGAAGACAAAAAGCCACTGGAATACAAAGGTCAAAAAATTTTTTTCTATCCAGACATAAGTTTTGAACTCATGAAGAAGAGAAAGGAGTTTAATACAGCAAAAACGATCCTATGGAAAAAAGGATATAAATTTATGCTAAAGTACCCAGTGGTACTTAAAATAGTTATTCCAGGGCAGCAAAAGAGACTATTCTCGGATCTGTAGGAAGCACAAAAATTTGCAGAACAACTACAAAACAGACAGAGAGATGAAGACATGTAACAAGAGTAAAAATGACCACGAACTATATGTATGTGTGTATATGGGTATATATATATGTATATAGGTGTGTATGTATATATGTGTGTACATGAGTGTATCCGTATTTAGAGGAAAATATATAGAGTATAGATAAGAATTAATAAGGGAATGAAAGGGAACAGAGGAATGAAGGAGGGAATTAAAAGAGTGACCTTTGTTATATATGAAAATTGAAATCTTTTTTGGGGGGGCTGGGTGGGGAGGAGTTACGGTCACTGCAAAATCAGTTGACGCTTGCGAGTGAATTCACAAATCCAAATGGAGAGAGGAGATGTGGTTGCCCGACAAGGGATAAAGGGCAACTCAGGAAGGGGAGGGGAGAATGGGGTTAAAGAAATTTTAGATAGGAGAATAAGGGAAATGTTTGATGTTTTAGAAATGTTGTCTTATAAAGTGTTCAAAACAAGAAAGCAGAAATGGATAAGAAGGAAAGGTGATGATGAGGAAACGGAAAGGAAAGATAAACAAAGTATGAAATGGCTACGTTGAACTATATGACTTTAAATATTAACGGAATACATAACCAAATCAAAAGGAAGAAACTGCTAAATTTACTGAAAAAAGAAAAAATTGATATAGCATTCGTGCAAGAAACACATTTAACTGAAATGGAGCACAAGAAATTAAAGAGAGATTGGGTAGGACATGTAACAGCAGCATCATATAATTCAAAAGCTAGAGGAGTAGCTATATTAATCAGTAAAAATGTACCAATTAAAATAGAAAAGGAAATAATAGATCCAGCAGGGAGATATGTAATGATAAAATGTCAGATATATTCGGAGTTTTGGAATTTACTTTAACGAAGAAGATCAAAAATTTATGGAAGATTTTTTTTGAAGATAGCAGACACGCAAGGGAACATACTAATAGGAGGGGATTTCAACCTTAATTTGGATTCAAACATGGATAAAACTGGGAAAAAAATTAACAGAAAGAACAAAGTAACCAAATTTATAATTAAATCGATGGAAGAAATGCAACTTTTGGATATATGGAGGAAACAACATCCAAAGGAAAAGGAATGTTCATATTATTCGGGTAGACATAAAACATACTCAAGAATAGACCTATTTTTGTTATCAGCTCATATGCAAGATAGAGTAAGGAAAACAGAATATAAAGCTAGAATATTATCGGACCATTCACCCTTGATATTGACATCCCTCCAAGAATGTATAGATGGAGATTAAACTCCATGCTACTTAAAAGGCAGGATTTTAGAGAATTCATTGAAAGTCAAATTAAAATGTACTTTGAAATAAATACGGAATCAGTGAAAGATAAGTTTATACTATGGGACGCAATGAAAGCGTTCATCAGAGGGCAAATAATAAGTTATGTAATCAAGATGAAGAAGGACTATAATCAGGAAACAGAGCAGTTGGAAAGGGAAATAGTAAATATAGAAAAAGAATTAGCAATGAAGGAAGACACAACTAAAAAAAGAGAATTGGCAGATAAAAAAATAAAATATGAAACACTACAAACATATAAGGTGGAGAAGAACATAATGAAGACAAAACAGAAATATTATGAACTAGGAGAAAAAACGCACAAAATTCTAGCATGGCAGCTTAAGACAGAACAAACTAAGAGAATGATATTGGCATCAAGGAAAAAAGACAAACAAATCACATATAATCCAACGGAGATTAATGAAAACTTCAGAGAATTCTATGAACAATTATACCAAACTGAAAGCGAAGGGAAAGAAGACAAAATAGATGAAATTTTAACTAAAATTGAACTACCAAAATTACAATTAGAGGAACAAAATAAATTAACAGAACCATTTGAAATAGTAGAAATACAAGGGATAATAAAAAAACTACCAAATAATAAAACACCAGGAGAGGATGGATTCCCAATAGAATTCTATAAAACATTTAAAGATTTATTAATTCCTCCCCTCCTGGAAGTAATCAACCAGATTGACAAAACACAAAGCTTACCAGATTCAAGCAAAACAGCAATAATTACAGTAATACCAAAGACAGGGAAAGATCCACTCGCACCAGCTTCATATAGACCAATATCTTTACTTAACACAGATTATAAGATAATAGCTAAACTATTAGCAAACAGATTAGCCGACTATGTACCTAAAATAGTAAATATAGACCAAACTGGATTTATTAAAAAAAGATGAACAACAGACAATATTTGTAAATTTATTAACTTAATTCATGCAGTAGAAGGGAATAAAGCTCCAACAGTAGCAGTTGCTTTAGACGCAGAGAAAGCCTTTGACAGAGTAGAATGGAATTATTTATTCAAAGTATTACAAAAATTCAGTTTACCAGAGAAGTATATTAATTGGATTAAAGCATTATATAAGGGGCCATTGGCGAAAGTGACAGTAAATGGATATATATCAAAGCAATTTAACTTAAGCAGATCAATAAGGCAGGGATGCCCACTATCATCCTTATTGTTCGCGTTAGCTATAGAACCACTAGCAGAATTGATAAGAACAGAAAATAAAATAAAAGGGATAAAAATAAAAGACAAGGAATATAAAATCTGTTTATTTGCAGATGACGTTATAGTATACTTAACAGAACCAGAATTATCAATAAAAGAATTACATAAGAAATTGAAGGAATATGGAGAAGTGTTGGGTTACAAGATTAACGCAAATAACAGTGAAGCAATGCCAATGAATAATGCGGATTTCTCAAAATTTAAGAAAGAATCACCATTTAGATGGCAAATGCAAGCAATACGATACCTAGGTATACAAATAAATAAAAACCTTGGCCATCTATATAAACTCAATTATTATCCACTAATGAAAAAATTACAGGACGACTTAGAGCATTGGAAAGACTTACCACTAACACTAATAGGAAGGATAAACTGTATTAAAATGAACATTTTCCCAAGGATACAATACCTATTTCAGGCATTGTCAATACACTTGACGGAGAAATTCTTCAAGGAGTTAAACAAAATAATAAGGAAATTTTTATGGAAAGGGGGGAAACCGAGGATAGCACTAGATAAATTAACAGAATGGTATAAACAAGGAGGCTTACAACTGCCAAACTTTAAAAATTATTATAGAGCCGCACAATTAAGATACCTATCAGATTTTTATCAAACAAGAGAAAAGCCAGATTGGACTAGATTAGAACTAGATAAAATAGGGGAGAAGATACCTGAACATATATTATATAAATGGGATGAAAAATTGGTATAATGTAGGAATTCTCCAGTATTACATCATCTGCTCAATATTTGGAAGAAGATTCATGTAGAAAGGAATAAAACAAATTACCAATTACCAAAACTATTACTGACGCAAAATCAGTTAATCCCTTTTACAATAGATAACCTTTCCTTTAGAAAATGGGAGAAAAAAGGGATCAAAAGAATAGAAAATTGCTTTTCAGGAAATAAATTACTATCCTTTGAACAAATGAAGAATAAATATAATATAACTCAAGATACAGTGTTGGCATACTACCAACTGAAATCCTACTTGAAGGACAAATTGGGAAGCAGTCTGAGGTTACCAGAGGGAAGTAATTTTGAATATGTGATTACAGATACAATGATAATCAAAAAATTTATAACAAATATGTATATTAAACTGCAAGAAAAGGAGAATGAGGAAACAAATGGTAAAACTAAACAAAAATGGAAACAAGATTTAAACATAAAGATAAAGAAGGAAACATGGGAGAAGCTATGCTCTGGAACTATGAGAAATACAATAAACACGAGGTTACGTATGATACAATATAACTAGATACACAGACTATACATTACACCTCAAAAGTTAAATAAATGGGTCCCAACAGTATCTGACAGATGTTTTCATTGTAAAAAAAGAAATGGGAACAACAATTCATGCAATCTGGATGTGTGAGAAAGTGAAAAAATTTTGGGAAGATCTAAACCAGATATTAAATAAAATTACAGAAAGCAATATACCAAAAAACCCAGAGATCTTCCTCCTAAGTAACATAAAAAACAAAGAATTTGGACTTGATTTGGATGGTGCACAAAAAAGATTTGTTAGGATAGCCCTAGCTGGAGCAAAAAAATGTATTATGTCAGCCTGGAAATTAGAAGATAACTTGAGAATACAACAATGGTATATAGAAATGAATAAACATATTCCATTAGAAAAAATAACATATAATTTAAGAAATAATATTGCAATATTTGAACAAATATGGGAGCCATACATGAAACACAATAGAGAAAACCTACCGGGGACATCTGCCACCTAAAATGACAGAAGGAGAAGGATATGAAAAGAATTCACTCAGTGGAACTTGTTTATCTTTATTGAGTGACAACATTGTTTGACTGGTTTAATGTATCTTAGATTCTGTATTTTAAATGAATGGGAGGGGAGGTAGGGAGGCTGGGATGGGAAGAGGGAGGGGGGGGAGAAAACGACACTGTATATATTTGAAAAGGAAAATGTATGTATCTTGATCAATGTGGTTTATGGTGTGAAAAATAAAAAATTAAAAAAAAAAGATATCTGTTTGGTGGTGGGGGGGGCGCGATTTCTTTTTGTTTCCACTTTCCTCTTCCGAGGCTTCGTGCCACTAGTGGCGGGGGCCACTTTTCGTTAAATAGGGGAGTTAGTGCTAACCTAATCAGCACTTTTGGGTTTTTTTTTCTTTTTTATTATTATTTGGGGTTCATAGAAACATAAAAGATAGGAGCAGGAGTAGGTCATTCGATCCTTCGAGCCTGCTCCACCATTCAACGCAATCATGGCTGACCTTAAACTTCAGTACCCCGTCCCCGCCTTCTCTCCGTAACCTTTAATACCCTTATACTGAAGAAATATATCTAATTCCCTCTTAAATAGATTTAATGAACCTGCCTCCACTGCCGTCTGTGGCAATGAATTCCACAGATTCACCACCCTGTGGGTATAGAAATTCCTCCTCATCTCGGTCCTAAATGGTTTGCCTATTATCCTCAAACCATGGCCCCGGGTTCTGGATTTTCCCATCATTGGAAACATCCCATCTGCATCCACTCTGTCCAGTCCTGCCAGAATTTTATATGTCTCTATGAGATCCCCTCTCAATCTTCTAAACTCCAGGGAGTACAATCCCAATTTGCGCAATCTTTCCTCATAAGTCATTCCTGCCATTCCAGGTATCAGCCTGGTGAATCGCCTCTGCACTCCCTCCATTACAAGAACATCCTTCCTTAGATAAGGTGACCAAAACTGCACACAATACTCCAGGTGTGGTCTCACCAAGGCCCTGTACAGCTGCAGTAAGGTATCCTTGTTCCTATACTCAAATCCTCTTGATATGAAGGCCAACATACCATTTGCCTTTTTAACTGCCTGCTGTACCTGCATGCTCGCCTTCAGAGACTGATGTACAAGTACCCCTAGGTCTCTCTGCACTTCCCCATCTCTTAATCTATTGCCATTCAAATAGTAATCTGCCCTCCGGTTTGTATTACCAAAGTGGATAACCTCACATTTATCCAAATCATTTGCCATGTATCTGCCCAATCCCTCAATTTATCCAAATCACACTGGAGCTTCCTGACCCCCTCTTCCGTGCACACAACCCCTCCTAGCTTAGTGTCATCTGCAAATTTGGAGATATTACATCCAATCCCCTCATCCAGATCATTAATGTAAATTGTGAACAGCTGGGGTCCCAGTACACTGGTCCCACCCCACTGGTCACCGCCTGCCACTCAGAAAACGAGCCATTTATCCCAACTCTCTGTCTTCTACCTGCCAGCCAGTTCTCAATCCACATCAATACTTTGGCCCCAATCCCATGAGCCTTGATTTTGGAAGCCAGTTGTTTATGCGGGACCTTATCGAAGGCCTTTTGGAAGTCCAGGTACACCACATCCACTGGCTCTCCCCCATCTATTTTACCTGTCACCATCTCAAAGAATTCCAATAGATTTGTCAAGCACGATTTACCTTTTGTAAATCCATGTTGACTCCGTCGATCCCTTCTCTGCTATTACATCCTTAATAATGGATTCCATCATTTTGCCCATTACTGATGTAAGGCTCGCAGGCTGATAATTCCCCGCTTTTTCTCTACCCCCCTTTTTAAATAGTGGGGTAACATTAGCTACCCTCCAATCCAAGGGTACTGATCCTGAGTCTATCGAGTTCTGGAAAATAATTCTTAATCTGGAAAATAATTCTTACTTTCATTCTTGGAGATGTTAAGTCTTAAGGCTTGGCTGTGGAATAGGGATGTCTTGGAGTGGAGATGAGAGCACTATATTTTTTTCAAGGAACATTAATATGTTAAAACAAAGTCTGAATTATGTAACTCTTAATGTGAATGGGCTCAATAATACAATTAAAAGAAAGAGAGTTTTGGCTCATCTTAAAAAATTGAAGACGGACATTGCTTTTTGACAAGAAACAGAGCATCAAAAGTTGAAAAGGGAATGGCTAGGCCAGGTTTTAGCTTCATTGTTTAATTCAAAAGCTATTTTAATTAATAAAAATTTACCATTTAAGTTACAGTCGGTAACTACTGACCCTTTCGGTAAATTTGTATTAATGAACTGTCAAATTTATTCAGAATCTTGGATTTTTATGAATATTAATGCCCCAAATGTTGATGATGAAAAAATTTATTTCAGATGTCTTTCTTTATGTAGCACAATCAGATTGAACTGTATTAATTGGTGGAGATTTTAATTGATGTTTAGATCCAATTTTAGATAAATCTACGAAATCCTTGACTAAAATTAAAATGAAAAAAAAAAATTATTGATATTGATGGAAGAATTGAATTTGGTTGATATTTGGAGACGATTGAATCCTAGAGAAAGAGACTATTCATTTTATTCTTATTGATTTGATTCATGTTCTAGAATTGATTTTTTTTCTTAATCTCAGGCCATTTCCACGGAAGGATTGAAAATATACAATATAAACCTAGAATTATACCTGACCATTCTCCATTATTGATGACATGTTCAAATTTGGAAAAGATTTATTTATAGATGGAGATTTAATCCATCGTTGTGAAGAAATGTAGAATTTTGTGATTTTATATGGAATCAAATAAAGATATATTTGGAGACTAATCTTAATTCAGTTGATAATAAATTTGTTATATGCGAAGTGTTAAAAGCCTATTTGAGGGGTCAGATTATAAATTTTTCAGCCAAGATTAAGAAGTATTTACAGGAAATAGATAAATTAGAGAAGGAAATTGCAAATTTGGAAAAAAAAACTTACAGAAAAATTCATCAGAGAAAGATAGGTTAAAATTAGAAAATGCATTATAATTCAATTCAGATTTATAGGATGGGGAAAAAAGATTAAAGGCAAAGTTAACAGGCATAGGGAACCTTGGTTTTTGAGGAATATTTGGTTCTGGTTCGGAAGAAAAGAGAGGTGTATAGCAGGTATAAGAAACAAATAACAAATGAGGAACTAGAGGAGTATAAAAATAAGCAAGGAAAAACTCAAGAAAGAAATTAGGATGGCTAAAAGAAAACGAGGTTGCTTTGGCAGACAATGTGAAGGAAAATCCTGAGGCATATTAAGAGAAAAAGGAAAGTAAGGAAAAAAATTGGTCCACTTGAAGATCAAACTGATTAGCTATGTCTGGAGCCAAAAGAAAAGGGGGAGATCTTAAATGGTTTTTTTTCATCAGCATTTACTCTGGAAACTGGCACATAGTCAATGGAAGTGAGGAAAACAAGTAGTGAGGCTGTGGAACTGACACAGATTAACAAAGAGGAGGTGCTTACTAATTTAGAGCAAATAAGGGTGGATAAGTACCCAGGGCCTGACAAGATATTCCTTCTGACCTTGAGGGAGCCTAGTGTAGAAATTATAGGGGCTCTGGCAAAAATGTTTAAAATGTGTGTAGGCTATGGCATGGTGCTGGAAGATTGGAGGGTAGCTCATATTGTTCCGTTGTTTAAAAAAGGCTCCAAAAATAACCCTGGAAATTATAAGCTTGTGAGCCTGACATTAGTAGGTACATTACTGATGTTCATAGAGATTGGATATACAGCATTTGGATAGCTAGGGACTGATTAAGGATAGTCAACATGGCTATGTGTGGTACACCATGTTTAATAAATATATTAAGAGTTTTTTGAAGATGTTGGCAGTAAACTTGATAAAAGAAAGGCTGTAGATGTTGCCCACATGAACTTTAGTAAGACCCTTGATAAGATCCCACATGCGAGGTTCGTCAGGAAGGTTCAGACACTAGGTATTCATGGCGAAGTAATGAACTGGATTTGACAATGGCAGGATGGGAGAAGCCAGAGAGTAGTGGTGGATGATTGCTTCTCAGACTTGAAGCCTGTAACTAGTGCTGTGCCTCAGGGATCAGTTCTGGGACCATTGTTGTTTGTCATCTATATCACTGATCTGGATGATATCACTGATCACTGATCTAGATCAGCAAGTTTGCAGATGACAGTAAGATTGGAGACGTTGTGGACAGCAAAGAAGGTTTTCAAACTTTGTTGAAGGATCTGGACCAGATGGAAAAAATGGATTGAAAAATGGCAGACGGAGTTTAATACTGACAAGTGTGAGATATGCCTTTTTGGAAGGACAAACCATGAAAGGACATAAACAGTGAATGGTAGGGCACTGACGAGTGCAGTAGAACAAAGGGACCTGGGAAATGCAAATATATAATTCCCTGAAAGTGGCATCACAGGTCAATAGGTTTGAAAAGAGAGCTTTTGGCATATTGGCCTTCATAAATCAAAGTTTTGAATATAGGAGTTGGGATGTTACGGCAGAGTTGTATAAGACATTGGTAAAATTTGGAATGTTGTGTGCAGTTTTGGTCACCTTACGACAGGAAAGATATCAATAAGATTGAAAGAGTGCAGAGAAGATGCACCAGGATGTTGCCTGGACTTCAGGAACTAAGTTACTGGCAAAGGTTAATAGATTATGACTTTATTCCTTAGAACACAGAAGAATAAAAGGAGATTTGATAGAGGTATATAAAATTATGAGGGGTATAGACAGAGTAAATGTTGGTCGGGTTTTTCCACTGAGGGCAGGTGAGATGCAAACCAGAGGACATGTGTTAAGGGTGAAAGGGGAAAAGTTTTGGGGAACATGAGGGGAACTTCTTCACACTAGAAGTGGTGGGAGTGTGGAACAAGTTGCCAGTTGAAATGGTGAATGTGGGCTCAATTTTAACATTTAACCAGAATTTGGACATAAAATTTTTGGGAGGGATATAGAAGGATATGAATTGGGTGCAGGTGAGTATTACTAAGCAGAAAAATAGTTTGGCATAGACTAGATGCATCGAAGGGCCTGCTTCTGTGATGTAAAGTTCTATAGTTCTAAAATGCTCAGATCCTGAAAAATTAACTCAAAACCAAGCAGCTGATATGGAACTTGAGTGCTGTTGAGGCTGTACTCAGCTAGGGTTGGAGAAGAGTATTCTATCACTCTCCTAAATTGTTGCTACTGTGTATATGAAGCACCCAGTTAAGTTTCTGGTCAATGGTGATCAGAATGTGGATAGTGGAGAACTCACAGATGATAATTTCGCTGAATGTCAAGGGACAGTGGCCAGATGTCTGTGTTTGAATTGCTGGCAAATTTGTGACATGAATGTTACTCGTTATAGACCATGCCTGAATTTTGTCTTGGTCTTGCTGTGTTCAGATTTGAACGATTTCTTCTGTTGAAGAGTTGTGTGAACATCATTGAACAATGTCCAATCTTCAACAAACTTCTCCATTTAGACTTTGTGATGGAGTAAAGTCATTGATAAAGCAGCTGAGGATGATCCTAACTGGGATATTCCTGAGAGGAAATCCTGCTTCAACAACCATATTCTTGTTAATGCCAGGTGTGCCTTGTACCAGTGAAGAGCTTTCCACTTGATGACAATTGACTTCAACTCACCAAGCTCCTTGATGCCTTTCAGTCAAATACAATTTTGGTGCAAGGACAGACAAAGGAAGGCAGAATAGCGTCAGGAATCCACTCAAATGGTCAAGTCGAGAGGTAACGAGTTTAGTCAGCAAAAGCTGCCAGGAGTGGAGCTGAAAAGGGAAAGCTATTGGAATATTTATTTCAGACTTGAATTAAAAGTTTTTGAGTTGATAAATGTATGAATGTGAAAGTAGCATGCGTTCATCTCTATTGCTCCTTATCTGCAGCATCACAAATATAATTTGGAACTGCAAAGACTGATTCACTCTTGTATGCTGTAGATATACTGAAGTCCACCTCTTCTGCTGTTCCTCTCTTACATTTCCTTTTTTTTGGTCAGAGATATTTGCATTGCCAATTACATCAATGAAAATCTGTCAGCATTTATTAAATTTTAAAAAAACAAGACAAATTAAGACATTATAAACCATTCGCAAACTGGGCACCATGCTGGCTGATACACCCATGCGACATGAGCAACAGATGTGCGGACAAAAGACACGCACAAAGGTATATGAATTGTTATTTCCCCAGACACAGAATTCTTAACATTGGACACACTGAGGAGCACCAGAGCTGAGAAGGAAAGAGGTTGCAAAGTAAATCTCCTAGGCACCTTCGCATTTGGGTTAAAGCTGAATTCCAATTGTAAAAAGGGACATGTAGAAGCATACACAAGCTTAGGACATCACAACATGCTTCTGAGCTAATTCAAAAGTTCTTGAAGTTCAGTTACTGTGATGTAGGAAATATGATCCCTAGCATCTATGAAGTCATCTCACACACATTAATGCACGAATCTTTAATAAAAATATAGCCACTTGAAGCAACAGTTTAGGGGAAGAGGGAGTAGGGAGTCACATATATAGATTAAAAATATTGTATTTTTAGTATATATGCTATTTATAATGTCATTTATTGTGTGCACTGTGGTCCAGAGAAATGCTGTTTCATCTGGTTGTATGTGTACAGTCAGGTGATAACAAGCAAGTATAAATATTTCAGAATAACTTACTCAACTTTATAAGATACCCAAGGTTATAGAATACCATTCATCAATCTCATAGTCTGCAAGAAGAAGCTGTTTCCAAGCCTGCCAGTCCTAATTTTAATGCTCCTGTACTTCCTTCTTGATAGTAGAAGGTCAAAGATACTGTATGATGGATAGTAGGAGTCCTTTGGACCTAAGGAATGCTCCTGGTGAATGTCATCAGCAGAGGAGAGAGGGAGAGAGAGAACTTCTCAGCTATTTTGACTTCCAGTCTGATGCTTTGCAGCTACCATTCCATACAATGATGCAGCCAGACAGGACACTCTCAATTCTGCTCATTTTAAAATGTGGTCAAGATGGGAGCTGGTGGCCTTGCCCTCCTCAACCTCCTTTGCAAATATAGGTGTTGCTGAGCCTTCTTGACAAATGAGGAGGGGCTGTGGAGCTAGGATAGGCCATCCTTTATAATGACATGAAGGAACTATGTTCTCTCCATGACAGATCATTGACATGTAATGGAGAGTGATCGGCTTTAATCCTCCTGAAGTTCACAAACATCTCCTTTGTCTTGAGATTCAGGCTGCTGTTATTGCACCATTTTATGAGCTGACCAGCCTCCTCTCTGTAAGCCAACTCATCAATGTTGATGATGAGGCCAACTATAAACTTGATGATTCTGTTTTGTACTGAATCTGGTAGAGCGGTCATGAGTCAGCAACATTTACAGTACCATCAAGAGCACATAGCCAATGCTCAGCACGATGGACTGGAGATTTTGCTGCCAACCCAGACTGGTGTTTCAGATAAGAAATCCAGGATCCCATTGCACAGAGGGCTGTTGAGTTCCAGTGAGGACAGTTTATCCACCAGGCCAAGGAAACAAAACCCTTTGAAAACTTGTACAATCATTGTTAGTATCATACAGATAAAAACAGTTGATAAATCTATTAAGGAGAAAACTATTCCCTTGGTTCAGAAGTCAATGTGAGGAGACAAAGACCAAGAGGTCCAGAAAAACATCTTCATGTGTAGGGATCTAAGAAAAAAAGAGAGTGAGCTCTCTTTGGGGGTCTTGCCTCTCTAAAGGTCCATATAGACCACTTAATTAATTGAATCACTGCAGATCTACTTACAACTCTTTTGATGGTTTGACACACTGAAGCAAGGGACAATGATAGGTAGTACCACAACAGACTGGAAATAATCCCTTACCATCACTCATATATGAAACTTTCTATTATTTTAAAACTTCTTTTGATTTTTTTTAAATCCAGTTAACCTATCCCACATCAACATATGCAATTATCCCTCTGGCGAGGGAAGTACCTGAAATTTAATCAGAGCCACCTCCACACAGCAGGCTGGTGGCTGGGATACCACACGAGTATCACGAACACCATCCCACCTGCCAATTTATGATGCAGACAGCTGAAGTACTAAAGCCTGCAGCATTGTCACCACCAGAATGCTTTCAGACATTAAAAAAAATCAACCTATTGTACAGCAAGTACAACATTCACCAATTCTGGCTTAAGCTACTGCTCTGAGTGTTTACTGTCTTATCCCAGAGCAAACTCTCAGCATTCCTTCCAACATTTCTTCCTGCACTGTGGAACATAATTTCAGAATCAGAATTTATTGTCATGAACATACCACAAAATTCATTCTTTTGGGGCAACATCACAGTCCAAACCTTACAAGATAAATAAAAAAAGATGCTAGAAAAAGTCAAAGTAAGGTGGTTACTCTGTGATTCATTGATCATTCAGGAACCAAATGCCTGAGGAGAAGAAGCTTGTACCACTGCGTGCTCGTCTTTAGGCTCTTTTTCCCCAAATGGTAGCAGAGTGAAGAGGGCATGGCCTTGGTGGCAGTGGTCCTTGAAGTTAGAGGCTGTTGGCCCCTTGATGAGGACTGGTTTGTGTTCTCCTGATTTCCTCCTGAAGTCCACAGTCATCTCCCTGGTATTACTAATGTTGTGTGTAAGGTTGTTGGTGTGACAAAATGCAACTAGCTGACCCATCTCCCTCCTGTATGCTTCCTCATTGCCGCCTGATTCTGCCGACAACAGTAATGTCATTGGCAAATTTGTAGATTTGAATTGTGCCTTGCCACAGTTATGAGTGTATAGTGATTAGAAGAGTGGGCTAAGGACGGAGGAGGAAGCATTGATTCCAATTCATACTGACTGAAGTCTTCCAATGAGGAATTCAAGGATCCAATTGCAGAGGTGGGTGCAGAGGCCCAGGGTTTGGAGCTTGTTGACCAGCACTGAGGGAATAATAGTGTTGAAGGCTGAGCTGTAGTCAGTGAAGAGCGCCATATGTATAAGTTGCTGTTTTCTAGGTCCTCCAGAGCGGAGTAGAGAGCCAGTGATATTGCATCTGCTGTGGAGCGATTGTGACAGTAGGCGAATCACAGTGGGTCATCCTTTACTTAGGTACATGTTAATGCTGGCCATGACCCAGCCTCTCAAAGCATTTCATCACAGTGCCCATTTGAAGCAAGTGGGAACTTCTGACTGCAGCAGTGAGATTGAAAATATCCGTGAACATTCTGGCTAGTTGGTTTGCACAGATTTTCAGTACCTTGCCAAGTAGAGTATTTTTGTATTTATTAATTTACAAATATGAATGTTGCTGGGCAGTATTCATGATTATATTCCATTTCTAACTGCCCTGAATGAGAAACATTTGGAGGACACAGGTCAATGAAATGGGATTTTACAATGATTTGGGTGCTCTGTGGCAATGCTCACTGAAGTTAACCCACATAATTCACGATCAAGTCCTGAGTTCGATCAATAGTCTAGCCCTTCAGCTGCTCACCCTCTAGCTGTCCATCCAGTCATGAAGCACATTGCAGTTTCCAAGGTGTTGTATAAATGCAAGTTCTTGTTAGGAAGTCAAGAGTTTTCCCTCCAGAAGTCTATCTTCACATTTACATTGCCAATTAGAGATATGGAAGCAGATATGATAGGAGAGAACAAGAGGCATCAAAGTAGCAAATGAATATGCAAGGATTAGAGGGATATGTTTCAGGTGCAAGCTGCAAAGTTTTGTTTGAACTTGGGCATAATATTCAGCAGACACTTGAGCCAAAGGGCCTATTCCTGTACTATTTCAAGTACCCCTCTTCCACTGCAACTTCTGGCAGAATGGACAGGTCGTGGGAAACCGTCGTCTCAACCACCATCATTTTATCCAATGTCAAATTAGTGCAGAACATTGGACTAATTCTTTTATTGTCATGTTATAGTAGCAAAGGATCATCCAGTGCCCCTAAGAGAAAGAAACAGAGATGCAAAAGAGAATCCCTTCCGAGTCACTGAGTGCCTTTGGATTTGCCTCCAGTCCTTCCGCAGCCTGTGCAGCCACTCCTACTTCTGTTCAATCCATCGACAAGCCGAGTTCCAGATCCAAACCTCTGACAAAATCAGGAAGTCTTCAGCACTCGAGACCCTTCAGGAACCCATTATGTCCTCAGCGCTTTCTCTAATCCCAGCTCAGATACCTGATTCCCTTGAGAAAGTCTCCAGCAGCCCACAACCTGTGTGGGTCCCTGAGCTGCTGAGCCATTGCTAGTCCGCCACCATGGTCACTGCCTGGTAAGGTCGCCTCCTCTTCTTCTTGTTCTCATTGGGTATGTTCTCCCCATTTCTGGTGCCCTGGTCCAGTCTGCTGATCCCTAGAGTCTGCAACCCCTTGTGGCCATTGCCAAGCACAGGCACTGCCATCTTGGGCACAGACCCGTGATTGCAGGATTTAAGTTTATAAACACCATTGGCTCCTTTTATCAGATGGTTTAATACCTGTACGAAGCCACTGGCAATAGGACTGGTCCATTGAATCCTTTGGAGCAGTGCTTGTCATTTGCTTTTGATGCAGCTAACCTTTTCACCATCCCTTTGCCACTTGCTTCATTCTCATTCTCTCTCTCTTGAAGGCCTGAACTGCTTTATTCAACAATACTTGATCACTTCCTGATGCCTGCCACATTTACACAGGTCCTGTCCGACTAAGGAAAGCATGCTCAATACACTGTAACAGCAGCATATTTCCTTGAAACTGATCAGACTGGGAACCCAAATCTTCCTGACTCAGCTGTGGAAAAGGCTTTGAGAAGAAGAGCCAAATAGTGCCTTCTAGAATCCCTGAAAAGGCTGAGGACCCTGTGATATTTGTCTCTGAGGGAGACGTCACAACATCATTCAAGAGCGTGAACCCTCGCAAGGCATCAGACCCTGATGGCGTACCTGGCAGGGTACTGACAATCTGCACCCACCAACTAGCCAGAGGGTTCACGGACATTTTCAACCTCTCATTGCTGCGGTCAGAGGTTCCCAACTGTTTCAAAAGGGCATCAATCATCCCGGTACCCAAGAAGAGTAGACTGAGCTGCCTCAACGACTACCGCCCAGTAGCACTAACTTCTACTCAGAAGAAATGCTTTTAGAGGCTGAGTCATGGCTAGAATTAACACTTACCAAAGCCAAGATCTGGATCCAATGCAATTCGCCTATCGTCACAATTGCTCCACAGCAGATGCAATATCACTGGCTCTCCACTCAGTTCTGGATCACCTCGAAAACGGCAATTCATATATATGGCTGCTCTTCATCGACTACAGCTTGGCTTCCAATACCATTATTCCCTCAGTGCTTGTCAAGAAGGTACAAACGCTAGGCCACTGTACCCCACTCTGAAACTGGATCCTTGATTTTCTCATCGGAAGACCACAGTCAGTACAAATTGGAAACAACATCTCCTCCTCATTGATGATCAACAGAGGCGCACCCCAAGGATGCCTTCTTAACCCACTACTCTACTCATTCTACACGCATGACTGTGTGGCCAGGCACAATTCCTATGCTATCTACAAGTTTGCTGATGACACCACAGTTGTCAGGGGTATCACAGATGGCAATGAGGAAGCGTATAGGAAGGAGGTAGATCAGCTTGTTGAATGGTGTAACGTCAACAATCTTGCACTCAATGTTGGAGATGATTGTGGACTTCAGAAGGAAGTCAGGGGAACACAACCCAGTCCTCCTCAAGGGCTCAGTAGTGGAGAGGGTCAAACACTTCAAATTCCGGGTTGCTAATATCTCCAAGGTTCTGACCTCGAGCTTCCATGTTGATGCAATCACAAAGAAGGATTTCCAGTGGTTATACTTTATGAGGTGTCTGAGGAGATTGGGTATGTCACCACAAACTCTCAAAAACTTCTATCAGTGAGAGCATTCTGGCTGATTGCATCATTGGCTGGTATGGAAGCGCCAACTCTAGAGGGTTGTTAATTCAGCCTACGACATCACAGGCACCAGACCACATCAGAGGACATTTATATGAGGCAATGTCTTAAAAAAAGCAGCCTCTATCCTCAAAGACCCCCACCACCCAGGCCACGCCCTCTTCATTCTGCTACCACAGAAAAAGAAACAGGAGCCTAAAGACGAGCACAAAGACAGGTTCTTCCCCGCTGCCATCAGATTCCTGAATGATCAATGAACCAAAGACATTACCTTACTTTTTGTGCACTATTGTTACTTTGTTTTTATAGTAATGTTGTAGGATGGTTATAATATGAATGTTTACTCTATGACGCTGCTGGAAAACGCGGAATTTCATGACTTGTTCATGACAATAAATTCTGATTCTGCTTGTGACATCACATACAATCCTGAGATTCTTTTTCCTGAAGGCCAGGCAGAATTTCCACTTATTGATCGTGCAAAAAACTGTATTCAACAAAAGATACGTATACAAAAGAGAAAGATGTAAACAAACTGCAATGCAGAAAATAAATGTTCAATAATAAATAATGTGGAAAGTAAGAGTTCTTAAATGAGTCTCCGATTGAGTTTGTTGTTTTGGAGTCTGATGGTAGAGGGGTAGCAACTGTTCCTGAGCCTGGTGGTGCGAGTCTTGCGGCACCTGTACCTCCTTCCAGATGGCAGCTGCTTGAACAGAGCATGTCCTGGGTGGTGTGGATTCTTGATGATTGCTGCTGCTCTCCGTCAGCAGCGTTCCATTTAGATTCTTTTGATGGCGGGGAGAGCTGTATCTACTTCTTTTTGCAGGGCTTTCCGCTCAGAGGGATTGATGTACCATACCAAGCCAGGATGAGAACTTTCCACTACACATCCATAGAAGCTTGCCAAGGTTTTCGAGGTCATACCGAACCTACACAAACTCCTAAGGAAATAGCTGACATGCTTTCTTCATGATGACATTTGTATATTGGGTCTAGAAAAGGTCCCCTGAGATAGTGACTCCCAGGAATTTAAATTTGCTCACCCTCTCCACCTCTCTTTCAATCGTTTTATTGGATTTTGTGGAAAAAGAACACATTGTACAGAGAACACAAGGTTACCAAATATGAAGAACATAAATACATTTCTAAAAATAAAATAATAACGATATACCCATTCCCCATACAATGTTGTTGGAATGACAACAAAAAAAATGATCATACACCTCTAGTTTTCCCCTCCTAGACTGCTAAATCAGCTCCTTGGTTTTGGTGCCATTGAGTGCAAAGTTGTTGTTAATACACCATTCAGCCAAGTTTACAATCTCCCTTCTCTCTGCTAATTCATTGCCCTTTATTTACAACACACAACCATGGTATCATCAGCAAATTTGTAAATGACATTTACTGTTGTTCTGGGCCACAGTCATAGGTATTAAGCAAGTAGAGCAAGGAGCTAAAAACACAGCCCTGATAATCCATGAGGAAGGTTTAGTTTCTAATGTTGCACTCAACATTCTCATGGGCAACACTGAACTGATCAAGAGCCAATCCAGGGACCTAAGCACAAAACCCAGTCTGACCCTCCTGTGCAACATTGAGACAGAACTCTACTGTTATAGCTCTTCCGCCTTGAACATGTTAAACTGAAACCTCAACTTCATTCTTAGATGGATATAATATTTTCAAGTGGAAAAGTTTTCCACAATGCTGTGCTTAGCATCTGGTCCTGGAATAGATTTGGGCATTAACCACATTCCATTTTAAACATTGACTTCTCCAGATTCCATTAAACCCCTCTTCCCCTATCCCTGTCTCCTTTCCTTCAGATTCCCACCAGTTTTCCTCTGCATTCAGATCCCTCCCCACCTCCCATCATCTCAGCTTTTTACTCTTCTACCTCCTCACCCATATGCACCTTTGACCTCATGCCAGTTGGCCTGTCTCCCCTAACCCCTTGCCACTTCCTCCTGCTTCTTCTCTTTCCCCACCCCATCTTTTTATTCAGGCATCTATCTGATAAAGGCTTGACAAAGGCTTCAGACTCAAAATGTTGGTTACTTTTTACTTCCTATAGATGCTGAATTTCTCCACCAGTTTTGTGGAAATGCATTATGTTGCCTGATCAGTGATCCAGTCATCGAATTCCCCACCCATCTGTGCCAGATGAAGTGCTACACCTGAAGGCCTGCAGTGATTTGAGGCAGAGCTCATCACCAATATCGTTAAGGCAATTAGAGTATGCAAAGATCACCAGCCTTGCCAGACACGACTGCATCCATGAATGAATTAGAACACGATAGAAAAATTACAACTTGCAAATTATGCATTTTAAATAGGCAGTGAAGATGGCAAAACAAAACAATGGTTCCTTTCAGGGTAAGGCAATGAATATACTTACTTTCTTGATGTCTTCTAAGGTGTTGACCTCAGGGGAAAGCCCACCATGTACACACAAAAACTGCTGGTTCATAAGTGCAGCCAATGGCAAGCAATCAAAAGCATCCATGCAGGCATCATATATTCGTTCTGAATATTTAATTTTACCTAGAGCAGGAAAACAGGTAAAAAATTTATACTCAAATTCAAAATGGGGTGAAACAACAGCTATTTCCCCTGCAGATGAGTCCACATATTTGCTGAATAGAAAGCCACAAAATAAAACTGCTGGGCTGCACTCCTACAAAAGCACTGGAATGTTCCAGATTGATTATTTACTTTTACCTTAAAAATTCAATGGCTCTTGCCTTAATGTTTGGATGTGGCAAAGCACTTCATTCTTTTATAACCACACTGCTCCACTGGAGGTTTGTGCACAAGCTCAGGTCCCCATATATCCTAAAGAGGCAATGGAGAAGATGCAAAGAAAGGAAACAAGGTTGGCACCTGATCCAAGCAGTTATGCTCAAGAAGTGATGAACTGGCTGATGTCTTTCTTCTGGAAATTGAGACGGCAGAGACAGGTATTTACAATTACAGGAGGGACTGAAGTGTCAATTGAGACACAAGGAGACCCAAGACAAAGATAGTCAGCAATAAATGTAAAAATTGATTCAGAAGGAACATCTTTACACAGAATGAAAGCTTTTGGACTATGTTCCATATAGAGTTCCGAGGCACATTCCATAAGTATGACCAAATTAGGGGTTTCAACAAAAAAAAAGCACTTTTGCAACTCATTCTCAAGCTACCAGGAACAAATGATAGGAAATTTCTAGTGAATATTTATTCTAAGTTTATGTTCACCACCTGTTAAGGCCAGATTAATATCAAGTCACAAAACTGCAAAACAAATTAAAGAATACAAAAAGATGACTCAGTTACAAAAATCATGAAGCTACCAAGTTGTTTAAAAACCATATGGTTTACTGATGTCCTTCTTTCAGTACCCAGTCTGGCTCTTTTCTTTGACTCCAGAAAACCAATGATTCTTAATTGCAATTGGAGTTGAACAATAAATACCACCTTGTTAGCAACACCTCCAATCCCACAAGTGAAACAAAACAATTGGTGTGCTTTATTCTGGAAGGATGTGCACGCCTTGGAATGAGCAAAGTGGATTTATCCGAGAGGGAAAGTCTCCAGCAGGACAATGTGAAAGAGAGGTTACAAAACCCAGCATAGTATCCCATAGGATTTAGACAGTGAAGGGAGTGGATATGAAATAAAAGAGGAATTTGAAAACATTTAATCTCTCAAAGGAAACAAAAACTTAAATTTTTGTAGCAGCCTTAATGTTACGAATATGCTCACAGACACAAAGTACTTTGAAATTATTCATTTCAGAAAATGGAATGTTAAAGCCATCATTTAAATGGGGGAAGATGTCAAAGGAGCAGAGATTAAAAATCCAGAGATTAAATTAAGCCAGTGTGAAGAGGACAGGGTGGAGTGGTTGGGGCAAGAGGACCCATTTGGGATCAGTGAATCAGGCATGAGGAAAACATGGTGGACAGAAAATTGGCAAATACCAAATAGAAATGCAAGAAAAACCAAGGGGTCAAGTGGAGGAAGATGAGCTATGCAGGGTGGAGTGGGTGATTAGGCTGCCAATGCCAGAAGCTGATACAAGAATGTGAGAATTGTGATCAAAAGATGGAAATGAAGGGGGTGGGGGAGAGGACAGTTGAACAAGAAAGAGATGAAAAATGCTGTGGGAGAAAAGGGTGGAGGGGGCAAAACAATTTTGGCTCAAATTGTCGACCATTCTTTTTCTCCCACTGAAGATGTTTAACCAATTGTTCCTCCAGCAAACAGTGTTTAGCTTCAGATTCCAGAATCTGAAGTCTCCTATGCATCTTGTCCAGGAGGATCTGGGTTTTAGCAGACAAGTGCAGAAGTGGCAAGAAAGGCAAATGGCCTATAGGCCTGTATTTCAGGAGGTTTAGCATTTAGAAATACATACATGTCACGTTTTTTCAGGGTGTTGATGAGGCCCCTTCTGGAGTACTGTATGTAGCTTTGGTCCACTTATTTAAGTAAATACATATGGCATTGGAGATAGTCCAGAAGAAATCACAAGGCTATAACATGGCATGAGAAAGTTGTCTTATCATGTGGCTAAACAAATTAGATCTACACTTTTTTGGAGTTTAGAAGAATGAGGGCTTATCTTATTGAAAGACAGAAGATTCTTAAGGAATTTGTAAGGGTAGATGTTGAGAGGTTTCCACTTCAAACAAAAGATTATAATGACAAGCTAACTCACAAAGCATGATGACTCTCAAATGGAGAAATTTTGAGAGATGAAGGAATAGGATGATATTGGGGAACTAGCATAGAAGAGGTGTTGAGGCTAGCAGAGATCAGACATGATCATAACAAAGGAAAGATCCCAAGCACTGGTTTCAAATAGTGTCATGAAATCTGAAAAATTAAATTAATCTTTTGCTAATTATATGGACGAACATTTTTAACATGGGAGTGCACACCTTTGAAGAGAAGCTGAGGACTGAACCTCTACTGTTCTCTACTGTTTTCCTGCTTACTTCCTTGCATCAAGCCTTCATAACGTTTGTTCAGAGATAGAAATTCAAACTCAATTTCCCATAAAATATCAGTGATTCACCACCAAATTTTGATGGAAACTATCTTGCACACACAATGAAAATCTTTGTTGATCATGAACATTTGTGAAAGAGTTCAAGACATGTAAATGTTTACATTTTTTATCATTCTGATATTTTTTGTGCTCAAGCCTCTTCCACCCCCAAGATCTAGTCACTCTGTGCATTGGTGACTTGCTTCAGTGCATTGTTGGCAGCTGTGACCAGCAGAGGAAGTTATAAACTCTAGACTTCCCTCCTAAAATCTCTGTTTTGCCAGCTTTTAAGCTGCACTTCAAAATTACTCCATGGGCAAACTTTGGGCACCTTGCAAGGGACACATAACTGCAGGCAGTTGCTATTAACAAAGCTTTTGGGATTGCACAACAGTGAATGATAGGCATACAATTTTATAGAACTGGCAAAAGATGAATTTGCTTGGTTGTCAGTTGTGGAGGGTGAGAGGCAGGTAGGTTCTCAAATTTGATTCATACGAAGTACAGGTATACGATCCTTTATCTGGAACCCTTGGGGGACAGTGTGTTCCGAATTTCAGATTTTTCCGGATTTCGGAAAGCCCACCCGAATTGTGCGGCTGTATCCACCCCCACCCACTTCCAGTCACCCAGCCGTCTCCACTGACTGCCGGTCCCTCAGCCGCTCGAAGGTCTCACCCCAACCGCGGTCCCCCGGCCGTCCCCCCCGACGGCGGTCCCCCGGCCGTCCCCCCCGACGGCGGTCCCCCGGCCATCCCCCCGACGGTGGTCCCCCGCCGCCCCCCCCCCGGCCATCGGCCGCCTCTCCCAACCGCCGGTCCCTTGGCCGCCTTTCCCAACTGCTGGTCCCCACTTGCCAGATTTTGGAGCTTTCCGGATTTTAGATGTCCGGATAAAGGATTGTGTACTGTAGAGATTTCTGTTTTGCAAAGAAATACCCTGCCAAGATTTTAATGAGAGCATGGCTTGGCTCTGGAACAATGGGTTTTCACCATAGGATTCTTGACAGTAGCTTGGTTGTTCCAGGATGGAGTCAAGCAAACTACATTCCACTCTAATTATTCTTTAAGCAAAACATCAAGGCAATAGAAAGCAGCCATGGTATTATCACATTCTTTCTGATTAAAGAAATCGTCCAAATGCAGCTTCCGAACTCTCAAATGTCTGAGCATGAGATGAAGTTCACCGTAAGTTCTAATCTATCTTAGATGACAAAAGTTATACATGAAAGTCTGCAGTCACCATGGTTGAAGTAAAAACACAATGATGGAGAAACTCAGCAGGTCAAACAGTATACTTTATATAGCAAAAATAAAGACACATAACAAATGTTTCAGGCTTGATAAAATCTTGGCAGGGTATTTCTTTGCAAAAGAGAAATCTCTACTCCACATGAATCATCTTTGAGAACCTGCCTGACTCTTGCCCTCTGTAACTGACAGGTACCTTGGTGAAGGGCTCAAGCCCGAAATATTGGTTATATACTTTAGCTTTGTTATATAAAGTACCCTGTTTGACCTGCTGAGTTTCTCCAGGTTGTGTTTTTAGATGCCAAAGGATGCTTCACACTTGCCAGCAGACTAAACAGTTCTTCTTCTTTGGCTTGGCTTTGCGGACGAAGATTAATGGAGGGGTAATGACTAAACAGTACTCCAGCTCCAAACCCCAACAGATTTCTTTAATGATCTTGCTCACTGCCTGTGCCCTCACACTCACCCACTCACAAATTCTTTTGTCAGCTGTGCCAACAGATGTGCTACTTACAGCTGTACAGAACGAGGCAGAGGTGAACACACACTCTTGGCATCAATAGTTTTAAATTACAAATCACAAAGCCTCCAAAATAAAATGAGACTTCAGTGGAGCTTTTGTGAAGCTGTAGTTTTGACTATGCCTGTACTGAACGACGTGTGTGTCATATTTTAGCTAGTGTTGCACTCCCCTACTGTCCCCCAGATTGTCTTTATATGTCAATTGATGAAAAATCTGTGCTATACACATTGTGACATGCACAGATAAAATTACAGCTTGCACTAACTGAATCCCCCCCACAAAACCTCTTCTGAAGTCTAATTTTCAAACTTCACCCTTTCAAGTATCCTCATTAGACAATTGAAAAAATTGTTTCATAAAGGTTAATGACCTTTATGAAAACTTTCCCTCATGTAATGACTATTAAATATCCTTGAACCTTGTCTATACCAGCTCTATACCTCACCAAGTCCCACACTACTGAGGCTATTCTGGTAAACCTCCTTTGCACCCTCTCCAACAGCCTTCCTAACGCAAGTGCCCTGATCATGACTTCCAGCCCAACGCTAATTAATATATTGAGTGATTCTGATCATTAATCATGGGTCAGTGCAGGAACATTAAGGTAACAGAAATAAGCAGTCCATACTTACATTCCTGTTTAAAGGTGAAATATTCTGTCAAGTGCCGACATTCATGATTCCCACGAAGCAAAAACAATGTTTTTGGATATAAGATTTTCAAGGCCCAGAGGTATAACACACACTGAAATACAAATTAAATCTCTGAGTCTCAAATAAAGTCACCAGAGAAATGCACACATAAATGAGCTGAGACAGTTTGGCTCACCAAAGAAACCTGAATAAATCTGTCAACCTACTGGGACATCTTATAGACATAATCATGAATAGTATGTGGAAACACTAGCCCAACTTTAATGAAGACACATGAGTAATTCCACCATCAATCAGGACTGGAGACAACACAACTGTAAACAATGAATTGTTTTCAAGCCCTCAATGAATTTCATTGTAAAAGTAGGTCTGCTGTTACCAAACATTTCTAAAGATTCAGCTGAGCATTCCTTTCCTGGACTAATAAAGTTTTAAATAGACTCCTGTTTCCTTGAACCAGAATGTCTCTCATAGTAACCATGATTTTAATTAAGCTCCTTTGCTTAATTATATGTATATAAGCCAATGATCCCAACAAGATTGAAGTTTCAGTTTAAAAATGATATTTGGAGTGGGATGATGAACAAGACATTGTCTAAAGACCAAGACATTAATGGTTTTGATATTAAACATCATAAGAACCAATTCATTACACTAGCCCACTGAATTGCATCAATCGTATATGTTGGTGTATAAATCAACCAGCGTATAAGTTGACCCCCCTCCCCTTCAGCCTCATTTTAAGTGTTGTATGGTATATCTGGCGTAAAAGTCAACCTCCATTTTCTGGCTGCCTGAGGTGCCCCACTGACCAGAGTCCGTCGACCCCAAAAGCTTGCAATGCTTGAGATGGGCCATTGACTGGCATATACGTTGACCCCCATAGATCGCGGGGATTGATCTACTGGGCTTTGGCTGGAGGTGATTGCTATCACAGAAGGTCCATCAACACAACGCAGCATGTGACGAAAGTATGAAGTGAGCTTTAAGTTGAAAGTGATAGAAATGGCCAAGAAAACTAACAACTGAGCTGCAGCGAGAAAATTTAATGTGGAAGAGAAGGTGGAAAGAGATTGGAGGAAGAAAGAAGAGATTAAGAAAATTACCAAAAATACCAGAATGGGTACGTGAACAGAGGCAATATTGCTACATAGTCATCCAAAATAAAATAAGAACATTTGTACTGCAGTGGGCCAAGTCACACACAGACCTCAGTGATGATTTCGAGGCTACAGTAGACTGGTGCAGTCGTTTCATGAACAGGAAAAATCTGGTATTACACCAAAAAAACAAAATTCCACAGAAACTACCAAAAGATCTTGATCATAAAGTTGTAAGTTTTCATCAGTTTATTATACAGAATGAGCAGAAACACCAGTTTGCATTGGCAAATATCGGAAACATGGTCAAAACCTCCAATGAATTTTGACATGATAGACAATAAAAAAGTGGAATGAAAAAGTGTTAAAACTGTGCAATTCAGAAGTACAGTCCAGGAAAGGACCAGGTTTACCATGGTGTTATCGTGCATGGCCAAGAGGACAAAGTTAAGACTCATGGTAATCTTCAAAAGCAAAATTAAACCGAAAATGAAATTCCCTGCAGGTATTTTTGTACATTTTCATGAGAAAGGGTGGATGGATAAAAATGGTGTAAAATCATGGATAGACAATGTGTGGAACAGGCAGCCAGGTGGTTTTCACAAATTTTGCTGGCCTAGGATATGCTTCGTAGCCACTTAACTGAAAACACAAAAAGAAGATTAGCATCACATCATACTTACATGACGGTTATCCTGGGTGTTTGACATCTAGAGTGCAACCTCTCGATGTCTGCTTGAACAAGCCATTCAAAGACCATGTTTGCGAGGAATGTCATTTACAAAAGGAAGGGCAATGTGTGCTGCATCACATGATGTGCTGTGTAACTTTGTGCTCAAGGCATGGGACAAAGTTAAAGTAGAGACTATAATAGTTTAAAAAATGCTGTATCTCTTGTGCAATTGATGACATGGAAGATGATTTATTGTGGGACACTGATGACGAAGGGCATACAATGACTGTTTAAACAGTAAGAGTATGGATGAACTTACTGCCATCTTTGCTTTAAATGTGTTGTTTTCAGACAATGATAGTGATTTTGAAGGGTGCTAATTGTGTCGTTGTTTTCAATAAAAATCTCAATGAAAATCTCCCGCAGTCAGATTCTTTTTGTTTTTTCAAGGGTCAACTTATGTGCCGAATCGGTGTTTCAAGGGCCAACTTAAATGCCAAATCGGTTTTTTAAGGTTGGACCTATACACCAGATCAGCAAGGTTTGGATTTTGAGCTGAACTTAAGGCCTCAAAAGTATAAGTTGACCCCCATTTTTTTGGATTTCACAACTCAATTTACATGCTGAAATAAATAGAATATACTAACTGCCAGAATCTCAGGATGCCCCAAGTGGATATTCCAGCTAATTAAGCACAATTGATATGCAAGGATGGTACAATAGTGATCCATTTCTAAATATCAGGCTCGGGGGCAACTCATTAATTGTCAGATAGGCTGCTTTAACATGACAACAATGAGGACAAAAACTGGCCAGGCACTTGTTACATTTCCAACTTCGTCACAGGTTCTCAACACTGCATTACATGAGCTGAAAAACACTGGAGTTGTCCTGAGACTGTGGAAGATGCACTGTGACAACTGGTCATTCAGTCTCTTTCCAGTAGGTGACCAATCTACCCTCAAACACAGCAGCCACATATTCATATATACAGTTAATAAACACCACCCATTTCCCCTCATCATTGCCAATTCTCCTAACCAGGTCAACCCTCACTCCACATTCTTGTAGACCACTCTTCATGCAGGCATGCAGATTTGTCAGGACTGATCTGGATAACAACTTCTAATCTCAAAATCAAAGCCCTGCCACTTCAAATCTGTTGCTCTGAAGTTGAAACAATCAAATGGATGCCTATCTGTTTATGTCATCTCTGATGGTTGATAATGGAATTAGTCCCTTCATGTGGAATGGATTTCTGTCAAAAGATGAGAGAAAAGGAAGGACATAACAGTAGTTAGTCCAAAGACTGCTAGTCAATGGCAGTTGTCAAGAATGGAAGTGATGAGAAGACAGGGCATAAAATATTAAAAACCAACATTAACAATTTGGTGCTGGTATTAAGCATTGTGCTTTGGGGCATAAATATTGATGTGGCATATTTAATCCTAAAACGTCCCAAGATGTTGTAGAGGAAATATTAAAGATATTTTTCTCCAAGATTATTAATGAGACATTAAGCGGATGGACCAAAATGTGGTTAAAGAGTGAAGTTTGGAGGATGTAAAAGGTTGGAGAATATAAAGGATAATGGAGAGACTTGAACTGAATGCTGCTGGGTTAAAAGCCAGTGCAGATGAGCAAACAATGGAGTGAATGAGATGGTGCAAGATCAGGTACAGAAGCAGAATTCTGGGCAAGTGTGGAAAATGGAGGATCTTCTTCAAGAACATTTGAATGGTCAAGATTGGAGGTAACACTTTGCACTTGGATAGCAGTGAATATTTATTGCACTAGGTTAACTGTGAATATATATTATCTATTATTTGCATTTATTGCCTCTTTTTTTAAAACATTTTTTTATTTTTCACACTAAACCATATTGACCAAGATACATACAGACATTTTTCTTCTTAAATATATAGTGTCGTTTTCTCCCCCTTTTTCCCCCCTCCCTTCCCTCCCTCCCACACTCCCTTCCCCATTTATTTAAAGTTCAATCTATAAGATACATTAAACCCATTAAACAATGTTGTCTATTACCTCTTTTTAATTCAATTAAGTATGCTATTGTAAAATAAAGTTGATTTTGTAGTTTTTTTTAAAATCTGTTCAGTTGCACCAAGTAAGAATTTGTGTATGTGTACATTGTATGATGGACAAGACAACAAACTCATTATCTACAATGGGGCAGATGAAATAGAACTAGGTCAGAGAGAAGCAGATATTAGCCTCTCTCCCACTCCCACCCATCCCTGTCTCCAGCCATATATAAATAAGTAGGCTCAAATGCACTCACTTCAATGCTAAAGTAACCTCTGTCCACGTAGTCACCAAGAAAGAGGTAGCGAGTAGATGCAGGGGATCCACCAACTTCAAACAGCTTCATCAAATCGAAGAACTGGCCATGGATATCGCCACAAACTAAAAAAGATCAACAGAGAGATGAAAGTTCTTTGTCTTCCCCCTCTATAGAACACACAGATAATGTTATATTTGCATAAAAACAAAAATCACCAAACACTTCCATATACTGGACACCAGCTGAAAATATATGGAGGCATCATATCTAATGCTCTAAAACTTCAGGTCATGACAACTTGTTGGTTGCTGTTGCTGGACCCATGTAACTATTACTTATTTACTACACAACAAAGAAATGTTCTCCAATACAACCAGAAGTTCCATTGGCCAGCAAATAAATGTTTAGCATTGAAAGTGCAAAGTACATCATGACATTTCCTAATGACTTCCACACCACAGTAGTTTTTACACTTCACCAGGTAGGCAAAACCCAGAAGACGTGAAAGATGCTATACAAATAAAGCCCATTATTGGATTTTCAAACTGATAGTTCACCTTAAAAAAATAGTAACTGCAAATGAGATAGCAACTAATAACACACCTCACACAAAATGCTGGCTATTAATTGGCTACTAATTATGGACAAGCAAAATAACAACATTGTTTTTTTTTTAACGTGAAGGATGACTAAATAAACTTGATTTAAAGGCAGTGCCTCGCACATCTATGAAGCATTCACAATAGTTTTCTCCTTTGAGATGCCTGTAGTAGGTAGTCTAAACCTCAGAGACAAGGAGGGCAGGGATCACTGCCGCTCAAGTGAATTAGCTGGACCATGATCTTCAAACACACTTTTCTTCAGATAGCCAAAAGATGTGATGGTGATTTCATCAAGGTCTGACTTCACAGAGATTATGGCTGACATCCATAGTTTTTAGAATTTCTTTGTGGATTATTGCCAGGGAACTGTGTAGTACAGCAGGTAATGGGTGGGCTTTTATTATGCGGAAACTCAAAGCCATTCTCTTGCAGACTTCAGTGAACGAATTGAAGGTTTGATGCTCATGCCTCTGAACATACAAGCTTCATGTGTGCTGCAGCTTGGAGAATGAAGTGATCTATCTTTTGTTGTGGTGGCAAAGTAGGTTGGACAATTTCCCCTTGGTTCTGTAGATCAGCTCCACACCTGCAGGAAGCTCATTGAAGGGATGGTGCAGTATTGTGCCCAGGTTAAGATGCCACAGGGCAATGGCACAGGTAACTTTGCAGTTATCTGCACTGAGATCATGTCAGTCAAGGATGTAGTGTTAAAATCACGTAGCAGAGATACAATAGGTAAACTTTGGAATATTCATAATGTTTGATTGGTGCTCTTATACTACCGTTAGTTTCACGTAGAAGGCCATTCGACCACTCGTATTAACATCTCCCTGCCTTTGACCAGTTTTCAAAATTTAAATAAAATTACTTTTATGGGTGACACTATTAAATGTCTTGGGAAATAGATTTCCAGTAAGCATGCTGCTCTTGCTGCCATGACAAGCATATGCAAAAATAATGAGTGCAAGAGATCAACTTTCTTGAAAGCAATAAACCCTGATGCTCTGTCTGTTGACCATCCCTCTGCCTCCACAGATACTACTTGACCCACCGAGTTGCTCTAGCAGCTTGTTTTTGTGTAGATTACAGCATCTGCAGTCACATGTCTCCAAGCAATAAATTCTGTGTGCACTGAATATTTGTAGCACCATCGTTAGTCTAAATGAGAACTAGCATTCAATAAATTATCCAGTAGAAACTTATTAGAAAGCCCTATACAGTGTCTGAAGTGACACATTGCAATAATTCTTTTGAAAAAAAAGCACACATTAATGTATACGACACCACTGTATCCGATATGAATAATTTTAAGAATTTATACTAAAATCATAATCTTAAAACTCTCTCATAGAAAACTGAAGGTTTTGTAAAGCATAAACAAAATATAAGAGTGAACTACTAGGACTCAAACCTAAAGTTAAACAAAGGGAATTGAAATAGAATAATAGTTAGAGGCTGCTCAGCCCATCGTCTATGCCCCATATTTCTGCTCTTTCCCAGAGTACTGAAAAAAATCTTTTCACTGTCAATCAAAACCCCTTCTGTAAACTCTTGTTGAATTTATTTTCAACTCCTTCCAAGCAGCCCACTGCGTTCAGTTCACCTGTGATCTTGAGCTTCCTGTTACTGTTACTTTAATCCCACTTCAACTGGTTGGTAAGTGGCCTCCTGCATTGCTACAATGCAGCCTAACATAAGACTGAGGAACAGTCTTGGCATGCTGCAGTCTCTGAACACTACATCGACTCCTCCAATGTAAGCAGCTCACTCTTTCTGTTTGTTTCAGAAGTGGCCATCTCTGCCCGAAATAATTTTGACTACGGTAAGTTTTTCTTCTCCCAGTCACATATTCCAGGCTGCTGGGGCATGCCATACCATCTTCATATACAATATATCAGAATCAGAATTTATTGTCATGAACAAATCATGAAATTCAGTGTTTGCAGCAGCGTCATGGAGCAAACATTCATATTATAACCATCTTACAACATTACTATAAATAAAAAATAAATAAAAATAATAGTGTAGGAATCTGATGGCATCATGAAAGAACCTGTCCTTGTTCCATTGAGTGCTTGTCTTTAAACTCCTGTATCTTTTTCCCCAATGGTAGCAGAGTGAAGAGGACATAGCCTGGGTGGTGGGGGTCTTTGAGGATAGAGGCTGCTTTTTCTAAGTCACCGCCTCATGTGGATGTCCTTGATGGAGTGAAGTCGCAGGCCGAGTTAACAACCCTCTTGAGTTTATTTTTCATACCAGGCAGTGACGCAACCCGACAGAATGCTCTCTATGGTACACCTGTGGAAGTTTTTGAAAGTTTTCGGTGACATACCGAATCTCCTCAGACACCTCACAAAGACTCTGGCAAGCCTTACACAGCATTACACAGACAAAGAATGTGCTCGCAACATCCTCTCTCTTAACCCATCTGGTCTCATTATTCTAACCATTATTCTCTGTGGCTGGAAACTTTCTTTCCTCTCCCAGTTCTGACAAAGGGTCTTGGACCTGAATCATTACCTGATTCTCTCTCCACAGATACTGCATAACCTACTATATGTTTCCAACATTTCCTGTCTTTTTAAAAAAATTCTTTGACCTTTCTTTTGATTGTCTGTCCTAATACCTCCTTATCTGCTTCAGTGTTGAACATTAGTTTCATTCACAAAGCACCTTGGAACATTGGTGGTGTTACAATGACCAGGCTCTCTCTTCATCTCAGTATTTCACACACACACAAATTGCCAGGATCTTCTTGCTTAAGAGATGCTTTGGATTTCTGAACCATAAAACATATCCAATTATCACATCAATGCATTATTGTATTCCAACATTTAAAGAAATAACCTACCAGTTCCATTAGCAAATGAATATGGATTTAAATATGAATAAGAAACCTCTTTGGTGCCCAAATGAAAAATGCTTGATCTCCTTTGAACTATAGTTTTCTGATAAGTTTGCGACAACTTCATAAACTTTTTCAATTGTCAGAGATGAAAAATCATAGATGTCTCAACAGAAAGGTGGACCTGTGCACTGCAGGAGGCAATGAACTACCCACAGAGCCCTGATGCTAACATCAATTACATCAAGGAAATAAGCCCACTCAACATTTCAATCAAAATCAGCGACGAAGCATAAAAGTCAATGAGATAAGCAATTTACTTCATGTACCTGGGTCAAGCACATCAATATCTAACAGGTTCAAAGATCAATATTGGCTAACAATTTATTACTGCACTCAATTTAAAAAAAACACACACAAATGGTACCAGACGTTTTCAGTGGCCCCAATAACTCAGTTATACAAAATCCAATTGTAGAAGCTGAAAATCTGAAGTAAAAACTGCACGAAATGCACTTTGTTCTTTAACTGATTGGTTTTCCAGGCTGCTTGAGTCATCATATTGTTGGGTCTGGGTCACCGGGAACGGGCAAGAATGAAACGGAAAGTTAGCACTGTGGTCATCTCACTGTTTCAGCTTTTGAACCTTTCATCCTTTGTAAAAGGTTAAGCTGCGGCTCAAATACTGTGTATGTATTCTAATGACCTCATGACAACAAGGATGTGAGCGCATTTGGGAGGCCTGGAAAATTGTGACTGCAGGGAAAAATCAGAGTCTAGGATTCGATTTCTTTTTGGAACTGAGGATGATGGTAAACATTAAAAGGGCTTCGACAGAGTAAATAGGAAAGTCCCATTTCCAAGAGCAAAAGGATCAAAAACCAAGGTTAGGAATGTCTTATCACACTTCACAGCACCAGACCAAGCTGGAGTTTCAGACAGATGCCAAACAGCTGTGCCACAATAAACCAGTAAATCAATTGCAATACACCTCTTCCAGACAAACTCAATGCTTTGAAAGAGATAACAATTAAGAACCCTCGTGAGACCCCACAGGCCCCAGCAACTCTGTGCTCCCAGTTTCTGAGACTGAGGTGAACAGAACTTTCAAGTGAATCCAAGCATCCAAGTCAAATCAAGGCAATTTTACTGTCATGTAAGGGAGTGGTCATTGTCGGAGTGGGCAGAGTTATGATGGAAAAGCTCTGGCTTAGGGGCTTCGGTGAATAGGGGCTTCAGTGGTGATGCAGGAGTTGAAGTAAGAAAGGGCCACCCTATTCAAGGAACAAAAACGATTCAGCAGGTAGGTACAGGTAAGGGATCAGGTCTCTGGCACAGAATATGGTCCTGTGTGGCCAATAAGGGAAGGGAGGAGAAGAGGCGAGCTGCAGTGATAGGTAATTCCATAGTTAGGGGAACAGACAAAAGGTTCTGTGGAAGAAATCGAGTTCATAGCATTCTCAGAACAGAAGGTGAGCAGTCAGATGTCATGGTCCATGTAGGGTCCATGACGTGGGTAGGAAGGGTGAAGAGGTCCTGCAAGGAGTTAGGCACTAGGATGAAGAACAGGACCTCCATAGTTGTGATCTCAGGATTGCTACCCTTGCCATGTGCTCTTATAAATAGGAGGATAATGCAGTTTTTAATTTTCCACATATTGACTGAGATTCCCATACTGTAACAGGCCTGGATGCCTTGGAGTTTGTCAAATGTGTTCAGGAAAGTTTTCTAAATCAATATATAGAGGTACCAACTATAGAGAATGCAATACTGGATCTCTTTTTAGGGAATGAGACAGGACAGAAGTATGTGTAGGGGATCATTTTGGGCACAGTGATCCATTAGTTAATTAGTGATCCATTAAATAATACCATTAGTTTCAAGTTAATTATGGAGAAGGATGGGTCTGGCCCTTGAATTGAGATTCTAAATTGGAGAAAGTGCAATTTTTGAGGAAATGAGGAAGGATTTAGAATGCATGGATTGGGATAAGTTGTATTTGGATCTGCAAAGCAATTGGAGGACTTTCACAGATGAATTTTTCAGAGTACAGAGTTTGTATGTTCCTGTCAGGATTAAAAGTGAAGTTAGCAGGCACAGGAAACCTTGGTTTTTTGAGGGATATTGGGGTGCTGGCTCAGAAGAAAAGAGGTATATAGCAGGATAGCAGGTACAGGAAACAAAGAAAATTATGTTCTTGAGGAGTATAAAGAAGACAAGAAAATCATCAAGAAGAAATCAGGAAGGCTAAAAGAAGACATGAAGTTGCTTGTGGGAAGTAAGGAAAACAAGCAGTGTCATGGAAACTATACAGATTAAAGAGGAGAAAGTGCTTGCTGTCTTAAAGGAAATAAGGGTGGAAAATCCACAGGTTCTGACCAGATATTCCCTCAGGCCTTGATGGAGGCTATTATAGAAATTGCATGGGCTCTGGCAGAAATATTTAAAATGTCCTTAGCTACAAGTGTGATGCTGGAGGATTGGAGCATAGCTTACATTATTCCGTTGTTTAAATAAGGCTCGAAATTATAGGCCAGTGAGCCTGATGTCAGTAGTAGGTAAATTATTAGAAGATGTTCTAAGAGATCAGATATATGTACATGTATTTGGATAGCCAGGAACTGATTAGGAATAGTCAACATAGCTTTGTGAATGGTAGGTAGTGTTTAACCAATCTTTCTCGAGCTTACCAGGAAAGTTGACGAAGGAAAGGTTGTGGATGTTGTCTCTGTGGATTTTAGTAGGCCTTTGAAATTTGATGCCACAATTTATGATGAACTGATGGGAAGACTGGAGTTTTGACTGCTGCAGACTTACGAATTCTCCTTGCTTGCCTTGCTCCTGGTCCTTCAGATCCTGGCACTGGTCTCTCCAAGTGATTTTCACTGTTAGTTACAATCAAAATGAAGCACTTTGCTTCCCAAAAGACCCTCCTAGCACAGGTCAATACACCGAAAAGGCCCAGTCATTCACAAAGCATGTTTTGCTCTAAATTCCACTAAAATGTCTGGCCACAGAGCTTTCTTCAAAGGGCCGTGGTTCTCCCTTGCAAAATCTCAATGTTTTTGCAAATGTATCAAATCTGGAACAGACTTTTGACAAGCCTTCCCTCCATTCTTCCAATGTATCAAATGGTTGTTGGGCTGTGACTTATGTTGTGATGATACTTTCCTGAAATGTCAAATGTTAACTTTGACCATTCAGTTCCTCCTGTCTATACTATCCCTTACAGTGATAATCCCATTCTACTAAAACAGGAGCTTGTAATAGAATAGATACATAATTCCCTGAAAGTGAGATCACAGGTCGATAGGTTACAAAAAGAGCTTTGGGCATATTGGGGTTCATAAATCAAAGTAGTGAGATTAGCATTTGGGATGTTAAAGTTGTATAAAACATTGGTGAAGCCAAATTTGGAGTATTGTGTGCAATTTTGGTCACCTAACTACAGGAAAGATATCAATAAGATAAAAAGAGTTAGAGAAGATTTACTAGGATGTTGCTCGGACTTCAGGAACTGAGTTCTAAGGATAGATTAAACAGGTTAGGACTTTATTCCCTGGAACGTATAAGAATGAAGGGAGATTTAATAGACATATTTAAAATTATGAGGAGGATAGACAGTATAAATGTAGATAGCACATGGATGGGAGTGGCATGGAGAGCTATGGACAAGGTACAGTAGGATGGCAAAAAAAAAAATGGTTTGGCACAGACCACCATGGTTTGGCCTGTTTCTGTGCTGTAATGGTCTATGCTTCTATGTTTGTACAAGTACAACCCAATGAAACTGCATTCTCCAGTCCTTGTTGCAAAACATGTAGGCACATATACAAACAATACCTATGCAAGACAAGTATTTCATCTTGCCTATGAGGGTCTTGGATAGTTAGTGTGAGCAGTAACTTTGGTTGCTTAGCAGTCACACTGCCTGTGGGAAGAAGTTGTTCCTCAGCCTGGTGGTGCTAGCTCTGATGCTCCTGTATCTCTTCTCTGATGGAAGCAGCTGAAAGATGCTCGTGTGCAAGGTGGAAAGGGTCCTCAATGATTTTGTGCGCCCTCATCAGACAATTATCCCAGTAGATCACATTGATGGAGTGGCAAGAGAGAGACTCTTGCGATCTTCTTTGATTATGGACCTCTGGATTGACCTCTGATCCATTTCTCTGCAGCAACCGTACCACAGTGTGATCCAGTCAGCCCAGATGCTCTCGACAGAGCTCCTATAGAAGGATGACATAATGGTGGCCATTAACCTTGCCCACTTCAGTCTTCTCAGGAAGTGCAATTGCTGTTGTACCTTCCTGACAAGAGAGATATTGAGTGTCCACGATAGGTCACCAAATTAAGTGATCTTCAAGGAACTTGGTGCTCTCCAGTCTCTATTTTCAAAGTTGTTGATGTATAATGGAGGGTGGTCATTTCTGATCCTCCTGAGGTCCACAATCATCTTTGTCTTGTCCATGTTGCGACTCAGGTTGGTATTCTCGCACCATTTCACAATTTTTTCCACCTCAGTAAATGGGAGTATTAAGTTCAGTTTGTTCTTCTAAACTTAGTTTAGCCAATATTATCTGTGATAAATAATTATTTATTTCAGCTTTGTCTCCTAAAGACTCCAAAATATACAATTTCATGTAGAAATTTGTAAATGATTCATTTATTTCTTGAGGCTTATATGTAATTACATCAGTATCTCTTTTAATGTTCATCCACACTCTGAAGTAACTGACCATTAACCCTGTACTCAATCTTCTGATTTACCCTCCAAAATGCATCACCTCACACTTACCTGGATTGAAATCCATCTGCCACTTTTCTGCCCAACTCTGCATCCTATCTATATCATCTTGTAACCTTCGACAACCTTCAGATCCATCTGGAACTCCTCCAACCTTCGTGTTATTGCAAACTTACTGACCCATCCATTTGCCTCTTCATTCAGCTCATTTATAAAAATCACAAAGAGCAGGAATCCCAGAAGATCCTTGTGGCAATCCACTAGTTAACAACCTCCAGGCAGAATATTTCCCTTCCACTACTACTCTCTGCTTTCTTCCTGCAAGCCAATTTTTTATCCATACATCTAATTTTCCACTGATACTGTGACTCATGATTTTCTGGATTAGTCTCTTGTGGAGGGCCTTGTCAAAAGCCTTGCTAAAATCCATGTAGACAACATTTTCTGCCCTACTCTCATCAATTTATTTTGTTACCTCCTCAAAAAACTCAATTAGACTTATGAGGGATGCCTTCCTATCACAAAGCCATGCTGACTATCCTTGAGTAAACTGTACTTCTCCAAATGCTCATAGATCCTATCATTAAGAATCCTCTCCATTAGTTTACACCCCAATGATGCAAGACTCTATATTAATTCCAAGGATCCTCCCGGTTACCTTTTTTAAACAAGTGGGCTACATTTGCCATTCTCCAATCCTCTGGCACCTCCCCTGCAGCCAAAGAGGATCCTCTCACTTCCCACAGCAGTCTAAGATATATTGCGTCCAGCCCCGGATTGTCTTTTTTATTTTAAATGTTTTATTTAAGAATTTAAAAACCATATCCATGTATACATACTCAATAAAGCTACAAGAGAAAAAAATTTACACGTGATATATAAAAAAAACCCTCCTTCCCCACCTACTCCCAAAATATATCAAATAAATAAAAGGAATGAAAAAAAAGTTGGGAGAATGTGAAAAAGAAATACAAAATCTCAATACTAATAATAATGGAACTGGGGGTTACAAACAAACATGGGGTTTCAGAGAGTCCTTCAAATTTTCAAACCAACGTATTTGTAAGTATGGGCTCAATAGTTTTGAAAAAAATTTATATTTATTACACAAATTATTTTGTTATTTTCTCAAGTGGAATACAAGTACACAATTCAACATGCCATCTCTTCATCCCGAAATCTGTATCATATTTGGAAGTAATGGCTATGCACTTCCTAGAAACAGCTAACGCTAGTCATAAAAATTCAATTTGTACATAGTTAATCCTAATTTAGGTCTAACCACTTTAATTTTACCCAACAAAAATAACATCGGATCCTGTGGGAGTTTAACCCCTAATATTTTCTCAAAAAAATTTCCTACCTCTAACCAAAAAGGTTTTACTCTAGGACATTTCCAAGTAGAATGTAAAAACGAACTGACTTCCTGACCACATCTGAAACATAGATCTGATAATGTTGGGTTCAATTTTTTTAATTTTTGTGCATTTAAGAATAATTGATGGAAAAATTTATACTGAACCAATCTATACTTAACATTAATAATTTTTGTCATATTTTCTTTAAATAATTGCATCCAATCATTTTCATCTATTTAAATCAACCTCTCACTTAATTTTGATTAATGAACCCTAACCCCTAACTTAGGAGCTTTTTGTTGAAGTAATTTATACATCACCAAAATGAACTTATTCAAGCTACCATTACATATCAATAATTCTAATTCATTCTGTCTAGGTAATATTAAATGAGGACCTAACTTATCAACCAAGAAAGCCTTAACGTGATAACAGAAAAAAGTATTATTTGAGACATTAAATTTTTACTTCATTCATTAAAAAGTAATACATTTACCAGCTTCAAAACAGTCTTCTATTTTCTTTTTCCCCATTTGACTCATAAAAAATTGATTATCCATAGAAAAAGGAAGAAATCTATTTTGATATGAAGGCATTTTTCGAGAAATCAAACCTTTTCCACCCATTTCACAATCTATTTTATTCAATAATTCAATCAAAGGTTTCAAAACAGGCATATCTCTACTTCCAGTTAACAATTTTGAATTCCATTTGTAAATAAAGTCCTGCATACTGTTTTCTCTTATTTTACTCAATTCTATTTTAACCCAGGCTGGAGATTTATCTACATCAAACATCCCTTTAATAAATTTCAATTGAACTGCCTTATAATAATTCTTAAAATGGGGAAGTTGCAAACCTCCCAATTCAAATTTCTAGGTCAATTTTTCCCAAACACACTTTAGCCATCTTTCCTTTTCATAAAAACTTCCTAATACTTGAATGTAAATCCTTTAAAAAATTTTGAGGAATCCATAAGGGAATTGACTGAAAAAGATATTGAAACCTTGGAAAAATATTCATCTTTATACAATTCACTCTGCCTACTAGGGTTAGAGGCAAGTTATTCCACCCATTCAAATCTTCTTTAATTTTATTAAGTATTGGTAAATAATTCAATTTATCTACATTATTTAAATCATTATCAACCTTAATCCCCAAATATTTAATTCCAGTCTCTGATCACTTAAATTGAGTATAATCACCTTTAAACAAGGGCATAATTTCACTTTCATCCCAATTAATCTTACAACACGATATTTCACCATATTCTTCCAGTCTTATACATAATTGATGGAAAGAGTTTTTGGGATCTGTCATATAAACCAAGATATCAGCAGCAAATAAATTAATCTTATGTTCCTCTTTAATAACCTTTATTAATAACCTTTATGCCCTTAATCTTAGAATCTTGTCTTATTAACTCTGCTAAAGGTTCTAATGCTAAAACAAAGCTGGAGATAAAGGACATCTTTGTCTTTTTGATCTAGACAATGGAAAAGCAGAAGAAACGTGTCTATTAGTTACATCTTTAGCAGAGGGATATTATATAAAGTTTTAACCCAATTAATAAATGTAGATCCAAAACAAATTTTTCTAAAACCTTAAATAAATAGTTCCATTCTAATCTATCAAAGACTTTCTCAGCATGAAAGTTACCGCCACCCCGATAAGTCACCCTTCATTTGAGATAAATGTAATAAACTAATCAATCTAGCAGATTATCGGCAGATTAGCATTTTTTAATAGAACCAATTTGATCCATATGAACTAAAATTAGTAGATATCTAACTACTCTATTGCCAACATTTTAGCTATAATTTTATAATCAACATTTAATAATATTCAGTTTTTAACAAATCTTAGTTATAAAATGCATTTGAAAAAAATTCTAGTAAAGATTGATGTAAAGGTTAAAACTTTGTGTTTTGATTCTTAGTTAATTTTGTGTCTGTCTCTTTCAGTCTCTTTATATGAAGGAAGCATGAGCATGAGAAATTTTTATTTGAATTTATGTATTTCTTTAAACATATTGAATCTCTTTAAAGTTTGTGTATCTCTTTAAAAGCCTTTTATATCTTGTGTATCTATTATACAGTAAATCTCTGCACTCACATACTGATTCCCACCCAACTGCCAAACTAGTTTAAACTCTCCCCAACACCCCTAGCAAACCTGCCCACCAGGATATTAGTCCCCCTCCAGTTCAGGTGCAGCCTGTCCTTTTTGAAGTGGTTAGACCTTCCCCAGAAGAGATCCCAATGATCCACAAATGTGAACCCATGCTCCCTGCACCAACTCTTCCACCACTCATTCATCTGCCACAACTTCCTGTTCCTACCCTCTCTGGCGCGTGGCACAGGTAGCAATCCTGAGATTACCCCCCTGATGTCCTGCTTTTTAACTTCCTAACTCCCTATATTTCCTCTTCAGGACCTAATCCCTACTCCTATCTATGTCATTGGTCCCCACGTGGACCACGACATCCAGCTGCTCACCCTCCTCTTCCAGAATGCTATGAACTTGATCAGAGATGTCCCTGACCTTGGCACCTTGGAGGCAACATACCATCTGGGAGCCTCGATCTCATTCACAGAACCTCCAATCTACTTATCTAACAACTAGTCTCCAATCACTATAGCTCTCCTCTTCTCCCTGCTTCCCTTCTGAGCCAGGGGGCCAGCCTCTATGCCAGAGATGTAGCCTCCTCGACATGTCCCTGGTAAGTGCATAATTAATGAGAGGAACCCTGCACTGTCTGCTTACTCCCTTTACCTTTCCTAGAAGTCACCCAATTACCTGCAGCCATCACCTTTCGGTGTGACAACATCGCTATAAAGGCAATCTTGATCCTCTCAGCCATGTGGATGAGCCAAAGTATGTCCAACTCCAATTCTCTGGCTCAATCAGTCAGGAGCTTCAGCTAGATGCACTTCCCACAGGTATAGACCAGGGTCTCTGGAAGTTTCCCTGATTTCCCACATCCTGCAGGAGGAGCATGTCTTTTCTCTGAGTGACGTCCTGACTGCTCTGTCTAAAGATGAAGGATTAAAGTAAAAAACTTATCTATACCTCTGGTTAGCCCTATTTGCTAATGTCTTTTGAGCCAAAGCTTTGTTTCTCCTCAATTACTGTACTTGGACCTCAAGCATGAGCCCATCCAAAAAGGCTGCCCCTTCCCTCTATTGGCTGTTGTATCTTACCAACTGCCATTCAAAGCAGCTGCTCTGCCTCCCAGCTCCAGAAATATGCTATCGAATGACAGGACAAGCACGACGGATTAAATGGCCACATTTTCTTATGATGTCCTTCAGTTACACCTACAGAAGGAGAAAAGGAATAGGGGGACATGATAATGGTAAATGGAATGGTGCAAGGCAAATACTTGTGTTCAGAATATTTATTATCCATCTTTTGTATTGTTACAGATTGGGTTAATAAAACTATGATTTAAAAATTCTTAAAAAGGTATAGATTGTGGAGGTTTAGTTTAGGTTCACCACAAACAGACATTAACATTTCACAAAAGACATCTCATTTTAAATGCAAGAGGTATGCCTGAGATGGAGCCTACAAGTCTACAGTGAATTTGCAGAGACAATGGATCAGCATGTTATACAGGGCCTGGGCTCAAGAGTTGAAAATCTTGTGCTATTAAGACTGGTGCCGGAAGTTTAAATTGCTGGTTGAAAGTTGCTATTCTAAGAGGGGTCATGTGGTTTTGCAAACAGAGAGAAGGGAAAAAAAAACATGTTGGAGGCTTCAAGCTTTGAACTCCTGCTATAAGACCCCATTTGAAGATGGGCTTTGAATTCTGAATTCATCCTATTCTCAATTCCTGTAGTCAATTACAAGAGGAAGTGGCTGGAATAGGGGTAAAAGAACTCTGTGGTAACCTGGAAGAAGAGGTTATCTTTTGGAATACCCAAGAAGAGGCGAGTTTCTTCAGCAAGACACTGAAGTGGCTGCTTGAAGGAGATCAGTTTGTGTGTGTGTCCATTGATTATCTTTCGCTGAAACCAACAAAGACTTCCTTTAAGGTAACGATTTAAGTTAAAGCACCAGAGCCTGTTGAAGATCATAAATGTTAAATTCTGTGCACAGTATTGAAAATTGCCTGATACCAGTGAACTTGGAGAAATGAAAAGTGAATGATTGGGCAGTGAAACAAAGAACTTTCCTGAACACATACACATTACATACGCATGCGCTTAGAATTAGAAGGGGGTTAAGCTAAGTTAATAGCAATAAGTTAAAGATTGATCTTATTATTATGTTTGAAGAAAATTAAAAGCAACTTTGTTTAAGTGACCATGCCTTGGTGAACTTCTTTTGCTGTTGGTTCTTTGGAGTCCTCTGGGCTCGTAACAGTATTTATTTTCTATCTGTTCATTTAATGTGCTTTTTTTAAACAAAGTACCTGTACAGCTGGAGCAAGCAAAAAGTTGGCACGTCTGTACATTGTACAATGTATATGGCAAACTCATTATCATCATTCTCTTTACATTGTCTTCTCATCTCCACATCCTTCGTCTTGAGAATGGGTTTCAGCCCAACACATCTGCTATTCTTTTTCTCCTTCTTGACCCATTGAGTTCCTTCAGGGCAGCAAGTCTAACATCCCTAGTGGGAAAGTTACTGGAGGGGTTTCTGAGAGACAGGATCTATTTGTATTTGGCAATGCAAGGACTGTTTATGGATAAAGTCAGCATGACTTTGTGCATGGGAAATCATGTCTCATGGATTTGATTATTTTTAAAGAGATGACAAGGAGTATTGGCATAATTTACATCAGTGGTTTTCAAATTTTTTCCTTCAATTCACATACCACTTTAAGTAATTCCAATGCCATAGGTGCTCTGCGATCAGTACGGGATTACTTAAGGTAATATAGGAATAGAAAGAAAAAAATTGAAAACCACTGTTTTAATCGTACCTAATTGACTCATTATGTGCATGGTTTCATAACTCCAAAGGAAGTGGGCCAATGACAAATTTTCTCAAGCAAAATATTTCAGTAAAGCAAGGGTCTAGAGTAGTGGTTCTCAAACTTTTTTCCCCACTCGCATACCACCTTAAGTAATCCCTTACTAATCAGAGCACCCGTGGCATAGGGATTACTTAAAGTGGTATATGAGTGGAAAGGAAAAGTTTGAAAACCACTGATTTACATGGAAATTGAGTTTTTTGACAAGTTTCACATGGTAGACTGCTCTGGAAGGTGAGATGGCATGGATCTTTGGTGAGCTTGCCAAATGGACTCAAAATTAGCTTGCTGGTAGAAGTTGGAGAGAGGGAGTGGAGATTGTTACTCAGAATGAAGGCCTGTGGCTAGTGGTGTGCTGCAGGGATTGGTGTAGGTCCTGTTGTCTGTATTCTAATTTAACAATTTGGACGAGAGTGTAGATTATAGTATGTTTGTGAATGGCACTAAAATTGGTGATGTGGTGGACTGCGAAGGAGGATCCAGATCAACTGGGAATGTGGCAAAGCAATGGCAGATGGAATTTATCTCGGACAAGTGTAAAGTGATATATGTTTGAAACAAGGGCAAGACTTGCACATTGCAGCCTGGGGAGTGTTATAAAACAGAGGTCTAGGGGTACAAATAAGTTGAAAATGGCAACACAGATAGACAAGGAGTTAAAAGCAACATTTGGTATACTTACTTTCATTGATCAGGGCTCTGAGAACAAAAAAATGGGATGTTACAGCTGTACAAGACCTGGGTGAGACCACAGCTCAAGTTCAAACTTATTATCATCCAATTGTACAAGTACAACCTGCTGAAACAGCGTTCTCTGGTCCTCGGTGCAAAAACATGCTGACATACAGATGAAACATTTGAAGTACAATTCATCACTTCATTCAGCAGTCTCCTTGCTTGTGGGAAGAAACTGTTTCTCAGCCTGGTGGTTCTTGCTCTGATACTCCAGGTATTCATTCCCGACAATCCAATTCTCTACAGCAACCATACTACACTGTGATGCAGCCGGTCAGATCGCTCTCTATTTAGCTCCTGTTGACAATTGACAGAATAGTGACTGGTAGCCTTGCCCACCTCAGGAAGTGCAGTTACTGTGGCACCTTCCTGACTGTTGAAATGCTTTTGTGCGCACAGGATAGGTCACTTGTTAAAGTGAACTATGAGGAACTACTCGGTCCACTACCAAGTGATTTGAGTGTAGTGGAGGGAAATCTTCCCTGGTCTTCCTGAAGTCCACAGTCATCTACTTCTTGACCATGTTGAGATTTTGTTGTTATTCTCACATAATATCATGAGATTTTCCACCTTTTCTCTGAAGACGTCTCATTTTCTTTACTGATGAGGCCAACTACTGTCATGCCATCTCCAAACTTGATGACTTTGTTGGAACTGGATCTGGCATTGGTTCATGAGTTAGTAGTATGAACAAGGGTGGGCTGAGCATCCAGCTCTGAGGTGCACCAGTGCACAGCATGACAATGCTTGATGTTCTACTGCCGTCCTAGACACACTGCGGTCTTTCTGTTAGGAAGTCCAGAATTCAGTTACAGAGAGGACAGCTTCTCCACCAGCCTCTGGGGAATGATCATATTAAATGCCGAGCTAATGCCAGTGAGCAGCCTAGTATATGAGGCGTTGTTCTCCCAGGTGGTCATGATGGAGTGGAGGAATAATGCTATAGAATTATCAGTGGAACGGTTCTGACTGCATGTGAATTGAAATGTGTCCAGTGTCTCTGGGAGGTGAGCTTTGATGTGTTCATTCATGAGCATTTCATATGGTGGAAGTCAGTGCCACTAGGCAGTCGTCATTGAGGCCTGTTACTGTCGCTCTCTTTGGTACCAGGATGATGGTGACTGTCTTGAAACCTCTGACAATGGGCTGCTGCAATGCATGTTGAAGATGTCTTTAAGATGCTCTGTTAGTTGGTCTAAGTATTCCTTAGCACTCAACCAGGAATGTTGCCTGGTCCCGCTACTTTGTGCAGGCTCACCTTGGATAGTGTTCTCCTCATGTCAGCCACAGTTATGCAGGGGGACATGGAGCTTTCTTCAGCATCAACCTATTGTTCTCATTAAACCGTGCATAGGTGTTCAGACTGACCGGAAGGGAAGCATTTTTGACTTTGACTCGCAAGGTGTATTACAGTTTTGATCCCTTGCCACATGAATCCTATGTCACACAGCTGGCTATGGATCTTCTGATCACATCCACACTTTGCCTTCTGGATTTCATGGGAGATTTCAGCCGTGACTGATGTTAGCATCATCTTGTCTCCTGTCCCAAAGGCAGCATCACGCACTCAGAGATGTGCCTGGACCTCTGCATCTAACCATGGTTTCTGGTTAGCCCTGGTTGTGAAGCACTAGATCTCAGTAACATCCTCAATGTCCTTGCTGATGTACCAGTCACTGAGCTCATATATTCCTCAATGTTTAAAAGAATGTTGTGGGTGGCTACCTCCCTGAAAAAGCTCTAGTCTATGGTCACCAAACAGTCCTACAGCGCTGCTGTTGCCAATCACCATCCCTCCCCACCACCCCCATGTCCTGATCACCACAGGAAAACATGTGATAAAGCTAGAGAGGGCACAGGAAAGATTCATAAGGATGGAGATCTTGAAGAAGAGATTGGAACTGTTTTCCCAGGAGCCAATAAGGCTGAGAGGTGACCTTATGAAAGTTATTAAAATCATGAGGGCCATAGACAGTCTTTTCCCAAGGGTAGGTGAGTCTAATTCTACAGTGTATTAGGGTGAGAAAAGAAAGATTTAAAAGGGAGTGAGATGCATCTTTTTTCCATGCAGAGGGTGGTGGGTATGTGGACAGAGCTGCCAAATTAAGTGGTAGAGGTGGGTATAATTGCAGTTAAAAAGGCACTTGGACAGATCATGGATATGAAAGTTTGAGGTAATGCTGGCAAACGGGTCGTACACAGGAAGATACCCAGGTCACAATCAAGCTTTGGGCAGAAAAGTTGTTTCCATACTGAATGACACTATGACGGTATAATCTGCTACTTCTTTCTTTCTTTGGCTTGGCTTCGCGGACGAAGATTTATGGAGGGGGTAAAAGTCCACGTCAGCTGCAGGCTCGTTTGTGGCTGACAAGTCCGATGCGGGACAGGCAGACATGGTTGCAGCGGCTGCAGGGGAAAATTGGTTGGTTGGGGTTGGGTGTTGGGTTTTTCCTCCTTTGCCTTTTGTCAGTGAGGTGGGCTCTGCGGTCTTCTTCAAAGGAGGTTGCTGCCCGCCAAACTGTGAGGCGCCAAGATGCACGGTTTGAGGCGATATCAGCCCACTGGCGGTGGTCAATGTGGCAGGCACCAAGAGATTTCTTTAGGCAGTCCTTGTACCTTTTCTTTGGTGCACCTCTGTCACGGTGGCCAGTGGAGAGCTCGCCATATAACACGATCTTGGGAAGGCGATGGTCCTCCATTCTGGAGACGTGACCCATCCAGCGCAGCTGGATCTTCAGCAGCGTGGACTCGATGCTGTCGACCTCTGCCATCTCGAGTACTTCGACGTTAGGGATGAAAGCGCTCCAATGGATGTTGAGGATGGAGCGGAGACAATGCTGGTGGAAACGTTCTAGGAGCCGTAGGTGATGCCGGTAGAGGACCCATGATTCAGAGCCGAACAGGAGTGTGGGTATGACAACGGCTCTGTATACGCTTATCTTTGTGAGGTTTTTCAGTTGGTTGTTTTTCCAGACTCTTTTGTGTAGTCTTCCAAAGGCGCTATTTGCCTTGGTGAGTCTGTTGTCTATCTCATTGTCGATCCTTGCATCTGATGAAATGGTGCAGCCGAGATAGGTAAACTGGTTGACGGTATAATCTGCTACTTAAATCAAACACACATCCCTGCACCAGATTCTGTTTGCTTCTCCTCATAGCATCACCATCTCTTCCTTTCACCCTCATGATAATCCAGCTTCCCTTGCATGTATTACTGCCATTAGATTCAATCATTTACTGTGAAAGAGGGTTCCACATTTTCACAAACTTTTCATTGGCTCCACCTTACATTTATTGTCCTGTTCCAGTCTCAAGACACCTCTTGCCTGCTGTAACCATACATGGCTCAGTATCAATTTGTTTGTTCATACACTGCTTCTTTTTACCAGGTTAAAATGTATTAAAATGCAAGTAGTTACCAGAGCAGTTTGTAAAAGAAAGTAGCTCTGATAATGGCATGCCAACCCAGTCACATTTTTTTCTCCTCCATTGTTATATACACACAAGCTTAAAAATTTGAACCTCTAGATTAAAGAGGTCTGCTGACATCAGACTCTTGAATGAATCTCTCATCAGTAATGATACCACTGCATTGTTAAATTGCAATTTAAATCCTGCATTCTGCCTGAGTAACACCATAGCCTGCACTCTTTGACTTACTGTAACACTAGATCCTGCACATTTATTTTATTATTTAACTACCAGTGCACTCAAGTATGGGTTGACTAGACTGGACACCACACAAAACATAGTTTTCCACTGTATCTTGGTACACATGACAATAAACAATTCAATTAAAAAGATCTCTCTTGGGAGAGAGAGCCCTATCCCAGCCTGGTTTGTTCTGGAAACAAATCGAAACTTTCACTACAATTCTAATGTGGAAGGCAACCACATTCTTTAGAACTGCTTCAATTCAATGAAGCAAAACACTACCCATGAATAAAGCAGAAATTAATATTTTCATAAAACCTCATTAGCCAAGAGGCGAGCCTTTTCACATCGCCAGCGAGTGGTGACCCTATTTGGACCCAGTGAAATTCCTGGGAACCAGGACTTTTTGGGTCTTTCACACTGCAACCCAGATTCCCTCTAATTTGCCCTCTTTGACAATTGTTTTTGGGGGGGGGGGGGTTCCCGCCTCAGCAATGATGCATTGCGCACACCCAGGAATAAGAGTAGTGGCCCACCCCGCATCCCCGGCTGTCTGTCGCCAGCCCCCGCTGTACCTCACCTTTGGCACGTTGTGATGGTGGCACACTGCGGGACCAATGGCCAACTTTGTTACCTATAACCCCTCACGCAGCTGGAATCGCTCTGAATGGCAATTGAGCCACCGTCGCGACGTTCCAAAGTGGCCTGCTGTTGTCAGGATTTCTGTGGTACGATTCATTATTTTAATCACCTATGTGCGCAGCATACAAGTGCTGAAATAACAACTCTTCCCCTGCTTGGCCATTTGCCTTTTCACACCGCAAGGAGAGAGTGATCCAGGAAAATTACCCGGGTCCACAGCCCTACCTCTTAAGTCTGATTTTCACACCACGGGTTCACGGGAGGGTTCCTGGGAATCTCCATTTTACATGGAGGTGTGAAAAGGCCTAGTTGATTGCAATGAGAGTCCAGATGCCAAACACAACTAATGGACCAACATGTGCAGGAATAATTCAACCATTGCATTATCATTTAAGTGAAATAAAGTATCTTTGATTTGTTTTGAGCTTTTCTGGTTACTCTCATTAATTTCACTCTTTAGCTACTGTATACCTGAACACTTACTTGGTTTATAAGAAGCAATTTAGTTATCAATGTGCCTACTGCCTGGTTAAACACACAGACTCGTGCTACTGAGCTGAAAAGGAGAAAAGCTATATAGAATCAGAATCAGTTTATTGTCGTGAACATGTCGCGAAATTTGTTGTTTTGTGGCAGTATTACAATGCAAAATTACATTTCAAAAATAAATGGTGCAAGAAAATAGGAGAAAGTGAGGTAGTGCCTGTGTTCATTGTCCATTCAGAAACCTGAAGACAGAGGGGAAGAAGCTGTCCTTGTGCCGTTTGGTGTTCAACTTCAGGCTCCTGTACCTTTCACGTGATGGCAACAGTATGAAGAGGTCCTGTACCTTTTACGTGATGGCAACAGTATGAAGAGGTCCTGTACCTTTTACATGATGGCAACAGTATGAAGAGGTCCTTGAGGATAGTTGTTTTCTTAAGACACCACCTCTTGTAGATGTGTGAAGACTAGTGGTGAAGACTAGTCTCTACGATGTCACTAGCTGAGTTATCAACTCTCTGGAGATTTTTCTTGTCCTGTGTATTGGCTCCTGTTGAAATTTTCTAAATTCTTTGGTGACATACCAAATCTCCTCAAACTGCTCATTAAGCATAGCTGCTGGCAAGACTTCTTCATGACTGCATTGACATGGAGGCCCTGGACTGATCCTCAGAGGTGTTGACTTCAGGAATTTGATGAAGTCTGGTGCGTGTTCTCCTGATTTCCTCCCGAAGCCCACAATATGGTCATATATCCGGAAGACCCATCATCTCTGCTTGCTCAACCGAATGTACCTGAACACCATCTTGTCCTTCCTCGTACAGTTCCTTTCCACCTCCATTCAGGATACCACTCACATTCTCCAGTTCTTTGAAGAATTTCAATTTTCAAGCCTCAACCTCACCATGAATATGCAAGCCCCTTTACGCAACTCTTTCCATTTGCAAGGCCTCAAGGCACTCTGCTTCTTCCTTGAATGCAGTGCCATTCAGTCCCCTCTTCTAACACTCTCCACTGGTTGGCAGATTTGTCCTTCTTAACAGCCCCTTCTTTGACTCCCATTTTCTCCAGATCCAGGGTGTAGCTATGGGAACAAAGATGACCCCCTGCTACGCCTGCCTGTTTGGTGGGTATGTGGAGCAGACTCAGTTTCAAATCTATTATGTTTTCCCTCTGCTACATCAATGACTACATTGATGCTACCAGTGCAGAACTTGGCAATTTCATCAATTTCAATGCCAACTTCCACCATATCATTTAGTTTACCAGGACTGTTTCCGCCCCATCTCTTCGCCTCCTGGATCACTCCATCTCAGGAGACAAAAAGTCCACTAATATATTTTACAATCCTTCTGACTCCCACACTACATGGATACTCTTCTTCCTACCTTTTCTCTTGTAAGGACATGATGCCTTTCTCCCATTTCCTTGATCTCCACCACATCTTTTCCCTGGATGAAGCCCTCCTCTCTGGGATATCTGAAATGTCCTCTTTCTTCAATAAATTCTCATTATTGAAAAAAACATTTCCCTCAAGCAACAAAATCTGTTGGGTTTCAGAACTGCAGAATTTTTCATTTGAAGTCTGAGAATTCTAGGTGGGAACATTGGTTCACTCAGTAGCGTAGGAGACAAAGTTCCTTTGGCTTTACAGAGATCAGACTAAATTTCATACGAATGAGATTAAAGAAACAAAATCACCAACGTCTTGGTGAAATGGGTCAATTACAAGGTGCAGTTTAAAAGATGAGAGTCAAAGATTTAAGGAGGAATGGTGGAGTTCAAGAGACTGCAAATGCACAGTGATCATAGCAGGGGAATGGAAAGTAACTGGGATGAGGATGAGACTGACCATGGCAGAAGGGGTAAAGGAGATGGGAAGAATGTGACTGACCATGGCAGAGGGAATAATGTCAATGGGGAAGTTTGTGACTGACCATGGTGATGGGGGCAAAGGAGATGGGCCAGGATGTGATTAACCATGGCAGAGTGGGTAGCTGGGATGGGGCTAACTAAGGTGGAGGGAATAAAAGAGATGGGGCAGGACATGACTGACCATGGCGAAGGTGGTAACTGGGGTGGGGAAGTATGTGACTGACCATGGCAGAGGAGTAAAAGAAATGGGCAAGGATATGACTGACTAGGGAAGGATTTGACAGGGGAATTATTACACTGGAGTCAGTCACTTCAGAAAACAACTTTCAATTTGGTTCCAACAAATCCTATTCCCACTTAAAAAAAAGTACTGACTACATTGCAGTTCATCCATTCAATATCTAACCTTATAGCAGTATAAAACCTGATTCTTGACACTCAATACAGACAGTGAATTAGACTCAAGAATTAAGCAGGAGTTCAGTATTTGGCTGATTCAACAATGGGGATAATGTAGTACCCACATTCGATCTCTTCCTTTAGAAATTTCATCCGTGCATCTGCACGTCATTATTACTCACTCTCATTTGTTTTACACACATGGTCAGAAAAACATGGGAAATTATGAATCAGACCAAGTTTTTCCATCTCATCCTCAACTTCAAAATTTCAGAGTCAACAGGTTCAAGTAAAAGTAGGAATATCACGTCACCACAATGAAGAAGCCCACATTGAACAGAGGTAAAAATTCAGCAAGCTCCTCTCCTGGCTTACATTCCTCATATCATGCTTCACAAACTTAAAGTCTAAAACTCTATTCTTCTGGTTCCCAACAAACACCAAGACAATTCAACCATCAAACACACTTAGCAATCAACACTGGCTTCCACATTAACAATATTCCATTCTTGTTCCTGAAGCAGTGGCATTGTCCGAACCTACTCTACCTCTGCAATCTCACTTCCAAAACTCTTTGCCTTGTGTATCTCCACCACAGGCCTTCTAAGCTGTAAAACATTATCTTTCCCCTGCCTCTCCCTTAAGATGCTCCTCAAAATATTCCTGATCTTATTGTGTAAAGTTTTTGAAGTATTGGCTGGTTATAAAGTCCTACTGAGGTACTGAGACAACACAAACTTAAAAACAGGAATATCATTCAATATTAGAAAGCACTGTAACAAAGAGTGGAACCATGATTCAGACTACATACACATTCTGTTTTCCTATGTTTGCCAATATAACCAATTATTAAGCTTGACCCTCTCAAGTTAGTTAATCAAATCATATTAACTAGGAGCCAACTACCTGACAAGAGTGCCAAGCACATGCATCAAGTTTGCATTGGAAAATATGAAGCATCACAGCATGACATTTAATAATAAATATAATGTCGGAACTTTGGCAGAAAAGCTAGATGGCTTCTGGTTACTACATGCATCATACTGATTGTGAAAAAAACCAGTTAGGACTGCAAAACTGTGCTCAAATTAAAACTAAATTAAGGTGACAAAAATATGTTGAAGACTGATTGGTGCATACATTTTTTAAACATGAATAAATTGATGATTTCTGAAGGTAATGAGCCCAACCCATTTAATACTTTATTTAATTTTTATTAGGTTATTTTTCCAAAAAGAGAGCTTCTCCAAAACCTTCTTATTGTGAATAAACTTAATTCTGTTTTATTTGTAGCACAACACACCTCCTTTCTTTGAAAACTTTGCAACATTGAAATTCAGCCCCTTCACTCAATCACACCTTATGTAATCTCCATCACGGGGTAATGAAGACAGTTTTTCACCCAAACATTCCATGCTTCATGTTAGTGGAATCACTTCTCTCCTACGCTCCCTGGCATAAGAAAACATAAATCTTCTACAACATTCGAGTGGCTCCTTGCCAGATCAGGGACATCATTTCTGGTTGGCAATGATGTTGTTCATCTAGCCTCAGGGCTTACATTCTCATTCCTTTAAAGGGAAAAGGGGGAAGCAGAGGGCCATATGTGATGGAAGAAAAGGATCAGGGAAAACTGCTGAGGTGGGGGCAATTATGCATTGAGAAGAGGGGGAGGAAGTGGGAGAGGCAAGAAAAGGAAGGATGATGGTGACAGCAGATAAGATTTGCTGAATTGCTCATCCAAGCAGTATGGATTCAGATAGAGTGGCCTCCTTCCCTCCTGAATCCATTATGAACCTGCAATATCGTGAACCCACAAGTGACATGGAAGCTATACCTAGTTACTAAACAAATGGGACTTCCCAGACTTGTCAAAATGCATGTAAGGTGCAGTATGACATAAAAGACTATCCTGAACTTGCACATCATAGTGGAATTGAAACAATCTGCCAAGCCAGCCCTGGATTCACCAATTGTGTTTAAAACTTCAACACAAAACTTGAATTAACTTAGTTTCTGACATACCTCGCTCTGGCACATGAGGTGTCACACAACTGCCTCCTATCATTCCCAAATTTCCTGGTGACTGAAAAGCTGAAGGGTAACAAGTTGTCAAAATCACCAGCTTTGGAAAAAATAGTTCACTGTAGAGAAGGTCATGGAAGCGAGGGAGCTTAGGAAAAAGAACAATATCTTCTTGAAGCATACACATTACAAAAGAGGAGATGCTAGCAGTCTTACAAGTATTTGGACGCTGTGGGAAGCTAGGAAAAAGTATGTTAGGATCCAGGTAGGGATATCTATATCACTGTTAGTCACAGGTGAGGTACAGGAGGTTAGTTAATGCTGTACATGTAAGAAGGGCTGCAAGGACAAGCCAAGGAAATTTAGGCCACAGAGGCAAACATCAGTGGTGGGAAAGTTACTCGAGAGGATTTTGAAGGACAGGATCTGCATGCATTTAGAAAAGTAATGACTGATCAAGGATGGCTTTGTGCATGGTAAATCATGTCTCACAAATTTTATAAGATTTCTTTGAAAATGTGGCAGAGGATTCATGAGGGCAAGACAATAAACACAGACTCCTTCAGTAAGGCTGTTAATAAGGTCCCATGTGGGAGTTAGGAAAGAGACTGCAGATCCTCCAAGGTGGTAATTTCTGGATTACTGCTGGTGCCACGAGCTAGGGAAGGTCAGAACACGAAGATAGTGCAGACAAATGAGTGGCTCAAGAGATGTTGCAGGGGGCATGGTTTCAAGTTCTTGAATCATTGAAATTTTTTCTGGGGAAGGTGTGCACTGTACAAGCAGGATGAGTTGCATCCGAACTGGAGGGGAACCAGTATCCTGACAGGGAGGTTTGCTAGTGTGGTTGTGTGGTTTTGGGGGGGAGGGGTTTAAACTACATTCGTGGGGGTGTGGGCTGGGAACCAAAGTGAAGAGGCAGAAGTTAGCGCATAAGTAGAGACAGCTGGTAGGGAGATGTGTGGAAGGATAGGCAGAGAGGGCAAAATTGCAGCCAGTAGGATGGATGAGTTGCAATGCAACAGCGGCACAGCATCAAAAAAAAAGTAACAAATACAGGATTAAAAGTAAAAACACAATGCTGGAAAAATTCACCAAGTCAAACAGTGTTCTTTATACAGCAAAGAAAATGATACATAACCAATGTTTCGGGCTTGAGCCCTTCATCAAGGAATGAGCAAAATGTGGGCAGGCACCCAAACAAAATGGTGGGGGGGTGGGGCAAGGAAGGAGCACAGTCCCACAGGCAGGAGATAATAGGTAGATGAGGGAGGGCACATCAGCAGATAGGGTAGGGGGGGATGGTTTTGTGAATGGAAAGGGAAGGGGTGAAGAGCTGGCAGAAAGAAGACAGAGGATGGGGAACCGAGGGAGAATGGGGAGTAGGCAAGCAGAAACTGGAGAAGTCAATGTTAATACCAATCAGTTGGAGAGTACCCAGACAGAAAATTAGGCGTTGCTCCCCCAATTTAAGGGTGGTCTTAGTTTAACAGTACCCCAGGCTATGGACAGACATGTTAGTGGAGGAGTGGACACAGAATTGAAATGGTTGGCCACTAGAAGATCCCTGTCATTGATGCAGATAGAGCCAAGGTGCTCAGTAAAGCAGTCTCCAAGTCTTTGTTCAGTCTCTCTGATGTTGCCTTCTCTATGGACAAATATAAGATGTTAAATAATAGGCAGGACTTAAACTGTAAGTGGTGGGGGCTTAAAGAGAGTTGAAGAACAGAGAGATTTAGAAGGACAAGTGCATAGTTCCTTGAAAATGTCAAGACAAGGAGATGGGTGGTAAAGACCCAGTCAGGGTACTGAGAACAGGAGCAGGAACACGATGATCCAGCTGTGCAAAACATTAGTGAGATCATACTTCTAGTATTATGTGTAGTTCTGGTCACCTACCAATAGGCAGGATCTAATTAAGATAGAAGAGGTCTAGAAAATATTCACTAGGATGTTACTAGGACTGGAGGGCTTGATTATAAGAGACTGGATAGACTGGAACTATTTTTCCTGGAGAAAAGGAGGTTGAGGGATGACCTATAAAAGGTTATAAAATCATGAGGGGCATCTTGACAAGGTGAACAATCACAGTCCTCTTTTTTATTCAGATTAAGGAAGATTAAAACTAGACGGCATCAATTTAATGTGAGGGGGATGAGTGGCAAACAAACATCAACGTTTACCCATAGCAGTAGAAAAAAGTGTCCAATTTAAAGTTTAAGCTCTTAAAGTCAACAAATTCAAAGTGAATTAACTGACAATTCTGCTGTGCTGACAACTCGTTAGCTGACAGTGGTTTCAATTTTTGTGGAAAATTGCAGAGTAGAGTTGGCAGACATATTACAAACCTTTTTAGTTATCTCAGTGACATATGTAGCTTTCTTCCAAGCTATAGTTGTATAACCACTTGGGTCATGGAGTCTTTCAGCATAGCCCAGAGCTTGTTAAAAGGCGTCAAGACCCAAGCAGTTATACAACTAATAAGTTGGAGTCACAACAGAACTTGCTACATGATTGTCAGTATATTTCACATCAAAACAAGTTGATCTACTTGATTTACCTACAGTGTGTTTGACAGCAATATGACCAAATCAAGGCAACTTCCTCATATAATAGCAAGATTTTGTTCCAGTGTGACGGAATTGTGTTATTAATCTTTAGGTATATAAAATTCTATATATATTTTCACTTAAGTGATTTTGTGGGTTTGGACACAGGGACGCACAGACATACACAATTAAACTTAGAGAGAAGCCATTTTCGGAGTCATAAAGTCTAGTAATCAATCCCAATAAAACTATATTCATTGGAATATCTAGGACAATGGGGTTGCTCAATTAAATAAAAGGCTCTTTGCTTGTTTACCTATATTGTTAGAATGGAGACTCAGGTGGCATTTGTTTAAACAAACCCAGGCTTTTGCTTGTGATCAGCAGATAGATTGAAGGCATTAGCTTGTAAAACTTTTGGAAGAGATAAACTTTAAAAACAGCAATGATGTCATGTTGCATGATTAAAGACATTTTTAGAGAACATATTACTGAAAACAGAGACATTTAAGACCAGAAGAAGATGCTTGACCATCCTGTAAGTGTTAAGTGTGGAGGAGACTTGACCTCCCTGCCTATTGCTGGTGGTCACATGGCCTCCACCTGAAACTCAATCAGAAGTCACATCACCTGTCAGTAGGTGGCGTACTTTCTGTTCTACTCAAAGTTACAAAGTTATGAATTGCAGGCGGAGAGTCAGTTAAGATTGGGCTCAGTTCACTGGTCGCATGCCTTGCCATTTGACTGGTTCAAATCACCTTGCGTCCTTATTGGCTAGAACCCTTTATTAAGCACCAGCACAAAGGACACTCGGTCTCTCTGTCTTGTAGTGATAGCCCCGGACACTGCTCCACACCAGGTCGTTACTGCAGACTTCACTTGGAAGGATCGTGGATAAGTTGCACACTGCACTGAAATTGAGCCATGGTATTGCTATAATTCAAATTGCTCTAGATGAATACTGACAGTAGAGCCACCACTCTCAACTAATCAGGGGTCCAAGAGCATGCGTATACCCCTGTGGGTACAGTGGTACCAGATCGCCTGTGTGAATTAATAATTATGTACTGTTTAATGTTTTCCCTTGTTTGTTTCCTGTTACGATCTCTTCCCACGCTCCCTTATAAATTGTGCGCATATATTCCCACGCTCCCTTATAAATTGTTGTGATAATAAAGTTACCTTTGATTGCAAAGCCTTGTGTCTAGACTCGTCTCTCTTAGAACACAATGAACCTGACACTTTCTCAACAAAACAGAAAGTCATTCAGGAACATTTTTTGAGGGATGACCACTTTGCTGTTTCTCTTGGTCAAGAGAGAGTAGTGCTGTGGTGGGATTTTAAATAGCCACTTGTGACTGATCCAAATCTGGATAAAAGAAAGCAAGATCATTCTTGTTTCTGAATCGTAACTATTGTAATGGTTACTTCGTCAGACTCATACCTGAGTTTGTGAAATCATCGTGGAAGAAAACACAAGTACCGAAATCTCCATGTAAGAGGGGGGAAATCTTTCGTATGAAGAAAGAATTCTCTGAATTCTACAAGAAATTTGAGAGTTTTGAGAAGCCTGATGCCTTACACCTACTCCATGATTGCTTTTGAGCAACAATTTAAATAATCTGAGTTTCTAAACAAAACTGACTGAACTTTAAAATCATCTCTTCAGAATTATGCCTGAACTTTATTGGCTTTGTTTTTGCCACACACACACACACACACACACACACACACACACACACACATTTGTGTATTGTGCGGTTAAGTAAGAAGTGTTATGTTATTAATAGTTATTAATACAAATTATTGCTTTGAATTTACCATGGTCTTGGTAAATTTCTAATGCTGCTGGTCTAGTACATAATACAGAGAAAGAGTCAGTGGAGATTATTAGAGGTCTGAACATCGATCCCTGTTGCTTTCAAAAGTAGAACATGTGTCTGTATTCCAGCTGGTTACTCAAGTGCAGTCTCTGAGGGACAAATATACCTGTCCTGAAGCAAATGTAAAAAAAAATCACACTTTCACTTTTCAAGTATTTTGTTATTGAAAGTTTTTTTTTTAACAATTCAGCGGTGAGTCTAAAAACCAAAATCAGAAAAAAGACTTTCAAGTCTGAACTTGTAGATTTTCCTAAGCCAAGCCAGATGGTTTTGGCACAAGGTGATCACAAAAAGCTTCCATGCACTGGGAGCAATATCTCCCATTGTCCAATATCCAGTGATTTCTGGCTTTGAGGTTGACATCTGAACATCATTCAACAGGGTGAACTGTCGCAGAACATTATGCTCTGATGGTGTGCCTGGCAGGGCACTAAAAATCTGTGCCAATCAACAAGCCAGAATGTTCATATTTTCCATCTCTCATTGCTGCAGTTGGAGATTCCCACCTATTTCAAAAGGGCATCAAGCACACCAGTGCCCAAGAAGAAAAGAGCAAGCTGCCTTAATGAGTATCACCTAATATCACTTACATCTACTGTGATGTTGAGAGGTTGGTTATGGTCAGAATTAACATGTACCTAAGTAAATATCTGGACCCACTGCAATTCACACCATTGCAATCACTCCATAGCAATAACACTGGCTCCACTCAGCTCTGGACATCTAGACAACAGCAACATATGCATCTGACTACTCTTCATATACTCTTAAAATAGTGCAGCTTTCATCACCATCGTTCCCTCAGTGCTGGTCAAAAAGCTCCATAACATGGGCCTTTGGACTCACATCTGCAACTGGATCCTTGAGTTCATCATGGGAAGACTACAGACAGTACAAACTGGAAACAGCATCTCCTTTTCACTGACGATCAACACAGCTGCACCTCATGATTGAGTGCTCTACTCACTCTACATCCATGGCTGTAGCTAGGAACAACTCAAATGCATCTACAAATCTTCTGATGACACCGTGGGGAGGGAGGGAGATAGATCAGCTGGTTGAGTGGTGTCACAACTACAACCTCGCACTCAGTGTTAGCAAAACTAAGAAGCTGATTGTGGACTTCAGGAGGAAATCTGGAGAACACTAACCAATCTTCATCAAGGGGTCAGCAGTGAAGAGGGTCAAGAAGTTCAAATTCCTGGGTGTCAACATTTCTGAGGATCTTTCCAGGGGCCTCAATGTTGATACAATCATGAAGAAGACTCAACAGCAGCTATACTTTGTGAGGAGTTTGAAGAGATATGGCATGTCACCAAAGACTCCCGGAAATTTCTACAGGTGTATTGTGGAGAACATACTGATTGGTTCCATCAGTACCTGGTATAGAGGTGCCAATGCACAGGACAAGGAAAAAAAAACTCAAGAAATTTGTTAACTTGGCCAGTGAAATCACGACCATCAGTCGAGGACATGTACAAGAGGTGGTGTCTCAAGGACCCCCACCATCCAAGCCATACCCCTTTCACATTGCCACCATTAGGCAGGAGGTACAGGAGCCTGAAGACAAGCACCCAAAGGTACAAGAACAGCTTCTTCCCCTCTGCCATCAGATTTCCGAATAGACAATGAATCACAAATACTACCTCACTTTCTACTTTTTTTTTGCACTTTTTAAAAATTTTGAAATGTAATTTATAGCAATATTTGCAATGTAATGCTGCCGCAAAACAACGAATATTGTGACATGTTTTTGACAATAAATTCTGATTCAGTACATTGTTTACAAGTGTCTTACTGTTTATTTGCAGAATCTAGGATTTCATGGCCTTGTTAAAGTTGGTGTATTTCCATTTAAGCACATCCATTCTACAACAGTAAATATCCTTCAGATGTGGGTAAAAAGTATGTATAAGATTAATTCATCCTTACTGAAAACCTGATTGGCAGTTCAATAGATCTCAATAATTTTTCTTTATTTTTGGCATGTGTACCTGAAAATCTGCAGTTGATACCAACTTGGGAGGACACAGTTAATACTTAAGAAACAATGACAAATTAGAGGTCACAAAAGGCAAATATTTAATATGGTTCAATAGTAATAAACGTGAGGTATATTTGATGCAAAGAATAGACCAGTTGGTTGGATTGGGAATAAAAAGTTTTAAGGATCTATATATTTGAGGCAATTTCACTTCATTTGAACAATTAATAGTTAAATCCAAACTTCCTCATAGGCATTTTTTTAAATATCTACAAAATTAGACATTTTATCCAGTCTAAATTCTCTAACTTTCCTCAAATTCCCAATATTTTTTGATTTAATGTTATTTCCATAGTGGATCAATAGCAATTATTTATAGCAATTTGAGGGGCCTTAGAATATGTTCAGGGACAGAAATGAATGGGAAAGGGATTTGAATACATCAATTTCAGATGAAATTGGGATAACACAACATGATCTGATTAATAACACTTCATTCTGTGCATGACATTATTGAATACAATTTAAAGTTGTACATAGAATACATATCCCATATGTCCAAAGTTAATTATCTCACTTTTATCTTGATGTTGACAAATGTAAAAATTTTAATGCCTCTCTGATTCATGTTTTGAGAGTCCAGAACTACAATAATATTGGGACAATTCTTTAAAACTCTATCACAGATTCTTAGGATTAAATAGAACCTTGTCCTTTTATTGCCTTCTTTGGTTATACTCTAGAAGAGAGGATTTCCTTGAATTCAACTTAAAAAATAGTAGCTTTTACTTCATTGATGGCCAGCAATTTTGATAAGATGGAAAGTCAGCATACCACCAACTCATATGCAATAATTACAGGATGTTGTGTCTTCCTTGAGTTTGGAGAAAATTAGATATAACGTTAAAGAGATCAAGGTTGAATTTGACAAGATATGGGGCCCATTCATGGATTATTATCATCATTTGATTATTTAGGAAAGGGTTATCTGGGGATTTTCTATCCAAAGTCCGAGAGCCGATACTCAATTCTTTACAATGTATTTGCTGGTGACTGTGTTTAGTGGGAGGGGTTAGTTTTTTTTCCTTCCTTTCTTTTTTCTTCTGTTTTTTATTTTGTTCTACAACAATATTTATCTCAATATTAGAATATGAGGTGAAATTCTCATAAGGATTTTTCACTTTTTACGAGAATTGTATAAGACAATGTATATTTTATATACGATTTAAATTCTGTATTGCATTATATAAAAGCTATATAGTTAATTAATATCTAAACAATATATATAAGTAATATTTCTCTCTATCAAATTAATAAAATGTTTTAAAGAGAAGAATAGGTCAATCATAGGTAGACAAACAGAGATCTTAGAGCACAGGCTGTATATCTCTCTTATCTGGTGCTCTGTGGTCCAGCAACTCCCATGGTCAGGCACATTTGAATGTGCTCCTGTGAGCACAAATTCCTTACAGATAGCCCTGGTCCCGATCACTAGCGTTGTATAAGCTGAATCTGCCACCATTAGTACAAACTCCTTACAGACAGCGTGGGACTCAAACACCAGTCCTAATCGCTGGTGCGGTAAAGGCATTGCACTAACTGCTACGCTAACCGTGCTACCCTATAGTACTATTTCCTGTTTTAAGCTTTGTTCTACCTTTGATATGTATACATAGGGGGTTCCCTTAAGGTCAATTTCTGTTTTCCAGCATTTTCTGTGATCTGGCAATGGCCAGGTCCCAGTGTCGCCTGATTAAAGAGGTACAACCTGTACAAATGACCAAAACAGAGAAAAAAGTAGTAGAAAGATAAAGGATTTGGAACATTTTTAAAAGCCATCAAAAAGCAACCAAAAAAGAAATGATGAAAGTAAGCTGTCCTGTGACGCAAAAGAGGTTATTAAAAGCTTTTTGCAGATATATAAAGAGTACAAGAGAGGTGAGGGAGGAGATTGGATTTCTAGAAAAATATGTTTCACAAGAATGATCCCTGGAATGAAAGGGTTAATTATATGAGAAGCATTTGATGTACTTGCTGGCGTTTTAATGAAGGGGGATCTCAATGAAATATACCAAATATTGAAAGGACTGAATAGAGTGAACATGAAGATGTTTCCAGCAGGCTGAATGGTCAGTCAGCAGGTCGCTTGTTTGGTGTTCGAGTGCTGTTGAGTAAAGAAAAAAAAATGTTTCCAGCAGTAGGAGGGTCTCAGACCAGAAGGCACAGCCTCAGAATAAAGGGGCATCCCTTTAGATGAGGAGACATTTCTTCAGCCAGAGAATGGCGAAGCTGTGAAGTTCGTTACCCATAGACAGTTGTGGAGGCTAAGTTAATGGGTAGAATTAAAGTGGAGGTAGATAGGTTCTTGATAAGTAAGGGTGTCAAAGATGATGGAAGAGAACAGTATTGAAAGGAAGATTTGAATAGTGGAGCAAACTCAATAGGCTATCTCTTATAACCATATAACCACTTACAGCACAGAACAGGCCAGTTCGGCCCTACTAGTCCATGCCATAACAAATCCCCACCCTCCTAGTCCCACTGACCAGCACCCGGTCCATACCCCTCCAGTCCCATCCTATCCATGTAACTATCTAGTCTTTCCTTAAATGTAACCAATGATCCCGGCTCGACCACGTCTGTCGGAAGCTCATTCCACATCCCCACCACCCTTTACGTAAAGAAATTTCCCCTCATGTTCCCCTTATAATTTTCCCCCTTATGGTCCAAATCAGATAGCTGTGGAGACTCATTTACCTATTACACTCAAGATAGAGGCTGGCAGGTTTGTAAATATTAAGGAAATCAATGAATACAGGGGTTGGACAAGGAAGTGATACATGTATATATATATATATATATATATATATATATAAAAATCAGCCCTGATCACTGTAGTCCAAAAACAAAATTCTGTGGTAACTGGAAATCTGGTCTGTTAGCAGAGTGTACTGAAAACCTCAGCTCTCTCTCTCCCCACAGGTGCACTCTAGCCTGCTGAGTGCTTCAGATATTTTTGATTTGAAGTTCCAATACTCCACTCTTTTCCACAGCTGTGGAATACTTGTCTATTGATCTACTTATTTATCTAATTCCCTTTAGTAAGGTCTTTTTGAATCTGCTTTGATAGCCATTTGTAAAATCAGAATTGCTGTAAGATCATGGGAGACTTTGACTTTTTAATCTTGGGAATAAACTGCACAGTCCACTCATGAAGTCTGTTTAGCAAGTCATTGACTAGAGCACACATGTCAAACTCAGGCCCGCGGGCCAAATTTGGCCCGTGATATAATTATATTTGGCCCGCAAGATCATATGAAATATGTATTAGAGCTGGCCCGCTGGCCGCCGCGCCAGTATAGCGCATGCACAGCTAATACTACAAATCCCAGAATGCTTTGCAAATGCGTCGGCGCCGGTCTGTCAGCCCACTAATCGCCCCCACCTCCTCTCTTTACTTTCATTAGCATCTGCGACCTGTCGCCCAACTCACATGTAATAAAACCCTTACGGAAAATGGCCAAACGAAAGACAGAAAACAGGACCTTTCAACACAGGTGGGAGACAGACTATATGTTCATCATTTTAAAAGACAAACCTGTTTGTCATTGAAGCAAGTTGTTATTTGTTTGACTTGTTGGCTTGTGAAAAAAAACATTTAAAAGGAGCTTAAAGGCTATAGAGAAATATTATTATTGAATATTTTATTTTTCATTTGTTAATGCTTCTTCTGGAAAGAGTTTAACCAAAACTATTATTAAACATTTTTTTAATAAGAAAAAGTTTAATGTTACATATGTTGAAAGAAGAGAAAACATGCAGATGTTGTTGAAAATTTTCAATAAATATTTAGTTTGGCCCTCTGTGAATTTGAGTTTGATACCCCTGGACTAGAGAGTCATTTTCACTCAAAAAAAGGAACATATCAACTGAATCTTAATACAACTGACACACCAATGCCACTTTGAATGGCAGTTTATATCAGTTAAGGGCAATTCCATAATTAACTCCAGGAACTCAGATTCCAAGGAGCTTGATAGCATCTTCTCATTAATAATGACAAGCATATACTATGACTTCAGAACTCCCCAGATTTCATTATGACTACTAACATCTTCCTGAAGAGAACACACTTTGTTTCTTTTTAAAATATTTAAAAACTGCGCACCTCGCCGAAAGAGAAGCAAAAGAAATAGTGCAACTCTGAACTAGAGATAAAGAAAAATCATTCCCTCCCATTGTACCAAAGGGTTTAATGTTAAATCTATACTTAAAAGTTTTGATATAGTTTGGAAAACTTCTCTCCAACATTTTTCTAGACTGGGACTCCCACAACATATGAATTAATGATGGTTCTCTATTCTTATATCTGTCACACCAGGGTGTCATATTGGAATAAGCAAGACAATTTAGCCTTAGACAAATGTGCTCTTTGTACTACTTTAAATTGTTATAGTTTGCAAAGTTTTTAATTATTGTATTTGTCGGCATATAAGATCACCCATTTCCCCCCCCCTCAAAAAAAAGCCTCAAAAACCACCCCGGGTCTTATACATGAAGGTGACATTTTGGAGCTGCCATAGTGGAGGCTTTCATCCGCAAGATGGTGACTGGAGGTAAGTGCTCAAGCTACACTATTGCATACAAACTAAAAGCCGTAATATATGCTAAGGAGTATGGTAATGGAGTGTCAGCTAAAGTTTTTGGAACACCATCTACAGCAAAAATTTAAGTGAATGGAGAGGGCAAGAAAATCGGCTCAAAGCTGCTAAAAAGGGTAAACGTAACCTTCGTTGTCCAGCATCACGTTGGCCACAACTTGAGGAGTTTTAAAAAAAAACTGGGTGATAAATGAAAGAGAAGCAGGGAAATGCATTTCTACCAAGATGATAATGCACAAGGTCAGGAGATTAGAAGAACAAAAGCATAAGGATTTTACTGGAACAGAAGTTGGTGTTACTGGTTCATGATACAACATTGTTTATCAATGCATATGAAGACATCAATTGCACAGAAAATGCCAGTGGATTATGAAGACATTAGAATTTCATATGCATGGAAAATAACTTGTTTTGAACTGAGCCAAATAGGGAACATGGAAGAAGTTCCAGTAACTTTCAATGTACCATCCATCCAACTGTGAGTGTTAAAGGAGCTAAAACCGTTGTCGTAAAAACCATGAAAAGACACACTATAGTTCTGGCCTGTTGTGCTTATGGCACAAAACTGCCACCATTTGTAATATTTAAAAGGACTCACCCCAAAGAAAAAATACCACACGGTGTGTTTGTTCATTTTCATCTAAAAGGTTGGATGGACAAAGATGGAATCAAATTATGGTTGCAGAAAATGTGGCAAAGGTGTCTTGGTGGACTCTTTTTAAAAAAAACCTGGACTTCTTATCTGGGATCAGTTCAGGGTACACAAAACGGATGACGATTTAAAAAAAAGCGTGTGAACAGAAAACCCAGATGGCTGTTATTCTTGATGGTCGGACGAGCCAATTGCAGCCTTTAGATGTGTGTATAAACAAGCCATTTAAAAATAGCATGAGAGAACACTGGAACAAATGGATGGGAGAAAAGGACTGTGAACTAACATGAGCAGGAAGAGTGAAACATCCCACCATTACACAGGAGTGTGAGTGGATGAAGACTTCTTGGCACACTGCAAGAGCTGGAATTATTGTTAAGGCTTTTAAGGAGTGTGGAATTAGTAATGCCCTTGATGTCACTGAGGACGAGGCATTGTTTGAAGACAGTAGTGGTGCTGTGTTTTTGTGCTTTGAGGTGATGATACTGATGAATATTCAGGCTGTGAAGACAATTAAAGTCTTTGCTACAGAACATTGATGGTTTATTGTGTTTTTGTCTGATAGTTACTTGTTTTAATGTTCTCTTATTAAAGGTTTTCTCTTATTAATTACTGCAGTATTATTATTAAAACAATTTTTACTGATGTCCTAATTGTATGTTCTGTCCAAGTTTTACCTGTAAATACAATAAAACTAATTTTTCTTAAAATTTCACACTAAAAATGGGGCTGTTCTTATATCAAATATGGTAAATTATGAAATCTCAATTTCTGTAAAAGCCTGTTTCTTTCTCTGTGTTAATACAAGGGGTTGTTGAGGTAGATTTTAGTCAGTAAGCAGTGGAGACTTCTCCTGCCTGCTTTTCATGATATATCATGTGAAATAAAGTCTGGGAAACAATGCTCTAGGTCTAATTTTGTTGACAACCAGCCTCCACCACATCCATGGGCATTGCATTCCAGACAGCTACAACTGTGTAAAAACACTTACTTCTGACATTTCCTCCACTCACCTGAAACCAAAGTCCTCTGGGATTTGGATATACAAGTCACCAGGAAATGGTGCCTACTGTCTACCTTATCTATACCCCTCATAATTTTATACACTTCTATTACACTTCTATTAAGTCGCCTCTCATTCTTCATCACTCCATTGAACCATTCCTCATTAAACATGTTCTCCAATACTGCTCTTTGAAGCTTCTACATTCTTCCTATAATGAAGCGATCAGAACTTTTATGCCTTGAATTGTGGTTTTATAAAGATGCACCTGGATTTGAAGTTAACCAGGCACTTATTAAAGGTTTCTTCTTACAAAATTTTAAATTCCAAAAGGAAAAAAAAACTTTATCTTTACATTGTTATTTAATTGTATATTGTCACGTGCAAGTCAATTCACTAGGCAGTTAGTGCAATAAACGGTGCAGAGGAACTTAAATATTGTGCACACTCTCATTTAATTAAAGTTTATAAATACAAATTTAGGTGTAACAGCCATGAAAACAGCATGAAATCCACATCAGTTGTGCAAAGTATTGAGGGGCTCCTTCATGTCAGAGTTTGAGAAACAGTGCAATGTCCATTTCCACCCATTCATACAAAGGTGTCAGCCACAGGTCACTGAGTTTCTTTCTCTTCATAAAAACACACTGAAATGCTGGAGGAACTCAGCCAGACTTTCAGTGTTCATTGGAGATAAATACATCTTGCTGACATTTCGGACATGAGCCTTTCTTCAGGGAATAAGCAGAATGAGCAAAATGTAGGAAATTTCAGAATATGCACCATGTTGGCTGAGGGAGGAATCTAAACCAACAAAAGGCGTTAATTGAATATGATAAGGGAGAGTGGTGAGAATTTATTAAACCTGCGAAAGGAGACAAGGAAATGGGAGAGACATCTTCAGACATTCGCATTCACTTCATTCTTATCTTGAGTGGCAGTCCCACTCCATTGATCATCTTAAAATCCAGACAATCTTTCCCATGTAGGACTGAAGGGCAACACTAGAGGGGGTGTGCTGAAAGAAAGGCTGAGCTAAGGGGCTTCTGCACTGCCAATACCAAGGAAGTACTGTATACTTGCACAAAAGTAACAGTAATTATTGACCAAGTCTGGCCCAGCGCACAACACAGGACATTCCCAACTGTGCATTGCTGAAGTCCACAGCTGCTCACTCATTTGCAAGGTTACTCATTATGTCATCATGCAGCTTATCTAAATTTCTGTTTACATTTCTGTGATGTTGAGTAACTGAACTCCCCGCATTTCATGTAGAAACATGAGAATATAAACAAGTAATCCCTCAGGTCCCCTTCTGCAGTCAGATTAGATCAAAACTGATCTGTGTTCAAAGCACATTTCCAGACAAAAACTGATCAATCTTGTATTTGTCAATGCATTCATCCTTTTGACTCACCAGAACAATCACATTTGAATGACTGAGATCCAATTTTAAGATTGCAGTACCTTACTTCAGAGAAAGCATTCATTCTATCCTGCGGAAAAAATATTTTTTTCTGGATCTCAAACTTCTAAACCGATGCAAAGGTAATGTTTGCAATCTGTTCACAGTTTAGTCCTTTAAGTCTTGAATTACAAATGTGCTTTTTCTAAGCAGTCCCTCAAACATGACACTTGAGTGCTGTGGGCTCAGAGACAACCATGTGGAACAGGTAGTGTTTGACAGGATACTGCCATTACACTAGACGTGTACACTTGAAGTTTAATAAAACAAAAGGGATGGTTGTTAACTTCAGGAAACCCCAGGTGTGGGGGCGGGGAAATGAGAACCATGCTCCATGACCAGTGACAGCTCGACTGTTGAGGTCGTCGAGTTCACTTGGAGGGCACCTGGTGGAGAATCTCACCTGGTTCCTTATCACCAGCTCCATAGCCAAGAAAGCCCAGCAGCGCCTCTACTTCCTGTGAAGGCTAAGGAAAGTTCATCTCCCACCCTTCATCCTCACTACATTCTACAGAGGATGTATTGAGAGCATCCTGTGCAACTGCATTACCGCCTGGTTTGGAAGCTGTACCACCTCGGTCTGAAAGACCCTGCAGAAGATAGTGGTCTGCAGAAAAGATCACTGGGGGCTCTCTTCCTACCATGAAGGAAATCTACAACACTCGATGCAGGCAAAAGGCAATAAGCATTGTGAAGGACTCCACACACACCTCACTCACATAAACTGTTCTCCCTTCTGCCATCTCGTAGGAAATACCATAGTACTCAGGCCCTTGCATCCAGATTGGGCAACAGTTTTATCCCCTAGCCTTCAGGTTCCTGAATTTCCAGAACAAATGTGGATAGTGTACGTGGACTTTTACTGTATACTTAATATTTTAAATGTGTTGAACTTCTATATATGTAAATATGCTCCATGGTCCGGGAGAAAATGCTATCTCATCTTTATCGTGCGAGCATGGTTTGAACAATAAATAAAGGAGACTTGATTTTCCAAATGGACTTCAGATTCTCCATGTCATCCTTAAAGATCCTCTTGCAACTCCAGCTGTCCTGAACCTGGCATTCTTACATGTTGCACAGTTTTAAGTCCATTTTGAGATCTTCCTTTAAACATTGTCCGTCTTCCTGCAATCAAGTTAGGTCTGTATTTCCAAATCTGGTGTCAGGCACGCTAATGATGGGCCCTGGCCTTTGAAGCTACCTGATGCTGGCCTGGGAAAGGAAATTGGTTTTCTTATTCTACCAATGGATTTGAAGGATTTAATCAAAGAGTTTATATGTTTTTGCTGCAGATTCTGTGAAGACTTGACTTGATGAGATCAGAGCAGCTCAATACAATAGATCCAAATACAGTGCAAAACACAGAAACAATGGGAGCAACATCAGTTCAAGGCTACAAATAATGGTATGTAGAGATTAGCTGCAATTTACAATCTTGCAAGTGAACCAACCTCCAAGAAAGAGTAAACTAAAAATGGCCAATACTGCCATGACTACAAGGCAAGTTCACAAGTAGCAATCAATCATCGTGTCTGTGCAGTATATCCCTTAGCTTTGCAAAATGTCTATCATTGCACTAAAGCAGACAAGTTTTAGTAGATGTAATAAATTCATTCTGCAATATTCTGGAGATGGAGGCAGGCGGGGTGCAAGATGGAGATGGAGGCAGGTGGGCAGGGGGAAGGATGGTGATGGAAGCAGAGAGGTAGACCCTGAAAGGAGAGAGAAATATCAGAAATGAGCCAAGTGAATTTGAGAGCATGGTGGAAGTTATTGGTGAATTTGATAGAACTCCTTCAGTATTTTCTCTGTGGGTATTTGAGAATGACAAGAGTAGGACAGCAGAAAAAAAATCTGATCAGCAAAATTAGTTCAGCTATCAGTACTTCTAAAGCCAATAAAACATCCAAATACTCTTACAACCCTTTCCAATGTGGAGGAAATTATTAAGCCACAGGTTTAGGATGCATCTTATTTCATACTGTGTCCTTGTAAACAGGTCAGGCACCAGATTGAAAAGCACAACTCCAAGCCACCAGTCTCTTCATGGAAGTATACCACCCAAGTGCCCACCATCTGTTAAAAACTTTTCTGAGGGCAGCACGTAGACTCTGAGAAAATAAAATCAAATGTGCTGAGAAATCCTGGCACAAGACACACAGCTAAAAATGCCATCTCCTGAGATTTTTAATAAAAGAATACAAGATGGAACACATGAGAAAATTTGGGTTGATATCCATGGAGCGTCAGAGAACTCAGAAGAAACCTGTTAAAATAATGATAGGGTTTGATAGGGTAGACCAGTAGTACTCAACCTTTTTTTTCTCTATTCACATACAACCTTATGTAATCCCTTACTAACCACAAAGCATCTATGGCATCCTATGCCATAAATGTTCTGTTAGAAAAGGGATTACGTAAGGTGGAATGTGAGTGAGGGGAAAAAAATGGTTGAGTACCACTGGAGTAGACAGTCAGATCCTTATCGCATGGTAAAAAACATCACACTTGAAGACAAGCATTAAATGTGTATGGGGGGAGGGGGGGATAGGGAAGACTAAGAGATTTGAGAGGCAGTATTCATTTATTTTGCCTTGAACAGGCTGCCAGGAGCAGTAATCAGAGCAGAAACAACAATCATGTTTTAAAGATTTCTAGGCAGGCACAAGAGTATGCAGGGAATAAAGGAATACCGGCAGCAAAGATTTACTTTAAATTGGCCTGTTCCTGTGCCATACTGTTAAATTTTATGTTAAAACATGGCTACATACAGCAACACACAGAAAAGATGCTCCAGTTCACTTCAAAATGTAGCTGAGAACTTTTTAACCATATATCAATTACAGTATGGAAACAGGACATCTCGGCCCCTCTAGTCCGTACTGATCTAAGTGATCTCCTCTAGTCCCACCTACCTGCACTTTCCCCATAACCCTCCAATCATCTCTCATCCATATACCTATCCAACTTTTCCTTAAATGACAAAATTGACTTTGTTGTGACCACCTCTTCCGGAAGGTCATTCCACTCAGCCTCCCCTCTCTGAGTGAAGAAGTTCCCTCCCATGTTACTTCTAAACTTTTGCGTCCTAACTCTTAACTCATGACCTCTTGTTTGAATCTCACCTACCCTCAAGGGAAAGAACCTATTCATATCTACTCTCTCTATCCCTCTCATAATTTTAAATACCTCTATCAAATACCCCCTCAACCTTCTACGCTCCAATGAATAAAGACCTAATCTACTCAATCTTTCTTTGAAATCTAGATTCTGAAATCCAGGCAACATTTTAGTAAACCTTCTCTGCACCCTCTCTACCTTATTGATATCCTTCCTATAATTTGGTGATCAGAACTGTACACAGTATTCTAAATTTGGCCTCACCAATGCCTTGAATAGTCTCAACATCACTTCCCAACTCCGATATTCTATGCTTTGATCTATAAAGGCTAGCATACCAAAAGCTTTCTTCACCACTTTATCCACATGAGATTCCACTTTCAAAGGACGATGAACCATTATTCCTAGATCTTTCTGTCCTTCTGCATTCTTCAATGCCCTCCCCTTCACTGCATATGTCCTGTTTTGATTCTTCTTTCCCAAATGAAGCACTTTACACTTATCAGTATTAAACTCCATCTGCCACTTTTCAGCCCACTCTTCTAAACGGTCCAAATCCTTCTGCAATCTCTGAAAACCATCTTCACTATCCACAACTCCACCTATCTTTGTATCATCCACATATTTACTAATCCAGTTTACCACTCCATCATCCAAATCATTAATGTAAATGACAAATAACAATGGACCCAATACCAATCTCTGAAGCACACCGCTTGTAACCGGCCTCCATCCTGAAAGACAGTTATCCACCATGACTCTCTGGCATCTACCTTCTAACAACTGTTGAACCCGTTTGACTATCTCAAAATTAATACCTAGTGCCTGAACCTTCCTTATCAACCTTTCATGCAGAACCTTATCGAAATCTTACTGAAATCCATATAGACTACATCTACTACTCTACCCTCATCAACATTCCTAGTCACCTCCTCAAAAAATTCAACAAAATTTGTCAAAGATGACCTTCAACGCACAAACCCACATTGAGCGTTCCTGATCAGACCCTCTCTAAATACTTATATATACTTTCCATTAGCTTACCGACCATCGATGTCAAACCTACGGGCCTATAATTGCTAGGCTTACTCCTCGAACCCTTTTTAAACAAAGGAACCGCATGTGCAATACACCAATCCTCTGGCATTATTCCCCTCTCTAAAGACTTTTGAAAAATCACTGTCAGCGCCTCTGCTATTTCTTTCCTGACTTCCCTCAAGGTCCTGGAGAAAATCCCATCGAGACTTGTAGATTTGGTAGTATTTCTTTCTACTGTTGAATCAAAAGCAAAATTTGCCACTGAAATCGCCTGAATAGAATCCCGACCATCCCCTGTCCGGCATCATCGCTATCTCCTTCACCAAGTCCCACAGCCTCCTCAAATCTTACATCTTGGATGTTTCCACTGCTGGACCCCACAACCTTTCCCTCAACCACCACTCCTATTCCCTGACACCTCTCCCTACTCACCCCTCTTCTACTCCTTCAGCTCCCCATTTTCCCCACTGCCAAGCCCTCTGACGTTCTTCTTTCTCCCCTGAACCCACCCATCCTCCATATCCTTCTTACCCCCCCAAACACTCTACTTTTTCCTCTGACCTTCCAACCCTCCCCCTCTGACCTCTCCTGACCTCTCCAACCCCCATGACCGCCCAACCCTCCCCTTCTCTCCTCCTGCCTGACATTTCCTACCCACCCTCCCCCTCTGACATTCCCTACCTTGTCTGACCTCCCCTATGCCCCTCTTCTCCCCTCCCATTCCCCCTGTCCTCCCCTTCTCCTCTGTGACCTCCCCTACCTCCTCCCCAACCCTCCCCTTACCCCCCTAACCTCCCCAACCTTCCATTTCCCCACACACCTCCCTCTCCATTTAATGAGCAATACCCTTCCCCTATCACTTCTCAGCATTTTTGTCTTTTACCCTCCCACTCTTATCCATCTCTTGCCTGTTGGCCTCTTCTTCCTCCTGCCCCTATTTTCCTCTACCTTTTCATTTAGCCTACTTTCTGGTTATACCTTGATGAAGGTCTTGGGCCCAAAACGTTGATTATATATCTTTACTTCTGATGGATGAGACCTGCTATGTTTCTCCAGCACAGTGTACATGGGCCTTCCTATTTAACCCCTGCCTTTAATCACTGCTCAACCATGTATACTGCTCAGTAACACCAGGTTATACATCCAGTCTGATGGTTAGCTGGATATGCTTCAGTCACTACTTGGCTACAGATATAGTTTGAAAGGTGAAATCACACGTGTTACTAAGTGTGCCAATTTTTCTTTCTGATCCAAGAAATATCTTTTCATCAAATGCACCAAAGATTCACCAGAGTGACTTCTAGAGCAATGAGACAGCTACACAAGGGGAGGTTGGATGATTAAATCTCTAGTAATTAGCCTCAACAACCCTTTTTTCAAATTTTTTTATTTTTCACTCTATAAACCACATTGATCAAGATACATACATTTTCCTTTTCAAATATATAGTGTCGTTTTCTCCCCCCCTCCCTCTTCCCATCCCACCCTCCCTACCTCCCCTCCCATTCATTTAAAGTTCAGAATCTAAGATACATTAAACCCGTCAAACAATGTTGTCACTCAATAAAAATAAACAAGAAATTCCACAAAGTCAGTTCTTTTCATTCTCTTCTCCTTCTGTCATTTTAGGTGGTAGATGTCCCCAGTAGGTTTTCTCTATTATGTTTCATGTATGGCTCCCATATTTGTACAAATATTGTAATATTATTTCTTAAATTATATGTTATTTTTTCTAATGGAATACATTAGCCTCAACAACCCTTGAGGCTAGAGCTGGATGAGGTCCTTAACCGGGAAGAGACATATAAGGCAATTGAACAAGTGAAAAGTGGCAAAGCAGCAGGTATGAATGGAATCCCCCCAGAGGTCTGGAAGGCTGGCAGCAAAGCTCTGCATACCAAACTGCATGAGTTTTACATGCTCTCCTGGGACCAAGGAAAGCTGCCTCAGGACCTTCGTGATGCCATCATCACCACCCTGTACAAAAACAAAGGCGAGAAATCAGACTGCTCAAACTACAGGGGAATCACGCTGCTCTCCATTGCAGGCAAAATCTTCGATAGGATTCTTCTTAATAGACTAATACCTAGTGTCGCCGAAAATGTCCTCCCAGAATCACAGTGTGGCTTTCGCGCAAACGGAGGAACTACTGACATGTTCTTTGCCCTCAGACAGCTCCAAGAAAAGTGCAGAGAACAAAACAAACGACTCTACATCACCTTTGTTGACCTCACCAAAGCCTTTGACACCGTGACCAGGAAAGGGCTTTGGCAAATACTAGAGCGCCTCGGATGCCCCGCAAGTTCCTCAACATGGTTATCCAACTGCACGAAAACCAACAAGGTTGGGTCAGATACAGCAATGAGCTCTCCGAACCCTTCTCCATTGACGGCGGCGTGAAGCAAGGCTGCTTCCTCACACCAACCCTCTTTACTATCCTCTTCAGCATGATGCTGAAACAAGCCAATAAAGACCTCAACAATGAAGACGGTGTTTACATCCAGTACCGCACGGATGGCAGTCTCTTCAATCTGAGGCGCCTGCAAGCTCACACCAAGACAAAAGAGCAACTTGTCCGTGAACTACTCTTTGCAGATGATGCCGCTTTAGTTGCCCATTCAGAGCCAGCTCTTCAGCGCTTGACGTCCTGTTTTGTGGAAACTGCCAAAATGTTTGTCCTGGAAGTCAGCCTGAAGAAAATTGAGGTCCTCCATCAGCCAGCTCCCCACCATGACCACCAGCCCCCCCACATCTCCATCGGGCACACAGAACTCAAAACGGTCAACCAGTTTACCTACCTCGGCTGCACCATTTCATCTGATGCAAGGATCGACAAAGAGATAGACAACAGACTCGCCAAGGCAAATAGCGCCTTTGGAAGACTACACAAGAGGGTCTGGAAAAACAACCACCTGAAGAAACACACAAAGATCAGCGTGTACAGAGACATTGTCATATCCACACTCCTGTTCGGCACCGAATCATGGGTCCTCTACCGGCATCACCTACGGCTCCTAGAATGCTTCCATCGGCGCTGTCTCCGCTCCATCCTCAACATTCATTGGAATGACTTCATCACCAACATCGAAGTACTCGAGCTGGCAGAGTCCGCAAGCATCGAATCCATGCTGCTGAAGACCCAACTGCGCTGGGTGGGTCACGTCTCCAGAATGGAGGACCATCGCCTTCCCAAGATCGTGTTCTATGGCGAGCTCTCCACTGGCCACCGAGACAGACGTGCACCAAAGAAGAGGTACAACGACTGCTTAAAGAAATCTCTTGGTGCCTGCCACATTGACCACCGTCAGTGGGCTGATCTCGCCTCCAACCGTGCATCTTGGCGCCTCACAGTTCGGCGGGCAGCAACCTCCTTTGAAGAAGACCGCAGAGCCCACCTCACTGACAAAAGACAAAGGAGGAAAAACCCAACACCCAACCCCAACCAACCAATTTTCCCTTGCAACTGCTGCAACCGTGCCTGCCTGTCCCGCATCGGACTTGTCAGTCACCAACGAGCCTGCAGTAGACGTGGACATACCCCTCCATAAATCTTCGTCCGCGAAGCCAAGCCAAAGAATTAGCTGCAGAAGAATGAGATCTAACAAAACATACAAAATACTGACAAGGCTCAGCTGCGTCTAGAGCAGCCATTCTCAGCAAGGGCTATATGGCCCTTGGGGGCCACTGCACATTTAAGTCAGGCCATGGACTGAAATCATAAAATATTTGTTATGTTTTTAAGTAATCGGTAGGAGAGAAGTATAGAAGAAACCAAGTGCACTTGACTGATTCACAGGGGAGGGAGACCATAAACTTTGGACAGAGTTGGGGTAGGCACAGCTAGCATAGTGATTAGCGCAATGCCTTTACAGCACCAGTGATCGGGACTGTGGGTCAAATCCTGCACTGTCTGTAAGGAGTCTGAATGTTCTCCCCATGGTAACGTGGGTTTGTCCTGGAGGCTCCAGTTTCCTCCCAATGTTTAAAACAAACCACAGGTATAGGTTAATCAGGTGTAAATTTGGCAGCACGGACTCGTGGGCCAAAATGGCCTGCTACTGTACTGTATGTCAAAATTTTTAAGAGTCCCAAATGCACAGCTAAATAAAGAAGGTTGAGAAGGGCTGGTCTGGAGGACAAGCTTTGAGGACAGATGAGAAACAGTTTCATTCAGAGGGTGAAAAAGCTTTTGAATTTTCTACATTTCAATTTATTTTTGTGTTTTATTAGTTTAAATGCAAAAAAGGAGCAAGTCGTTGGTAGTGTTGTAAAATGCTCCCATCCTTAGACCGACAGCTATTTCTGCAATTTGAAATGGAACCCTCTTTAGAATAAATGCCAACTTTAACTTCTTTGTCAAGCACACACACATCACCTTTGCTGATGAATTAAAGGAATATTGTCATGCGTTTTCCCAATCAACCAAAGACAAATTGGTTTTTGAGTCACCAGACTTTCCTTTGATTACATTTAAGACCCTGGTTTTGGATTGAATTACTTCATTTTCAAATTCAATTTCAAAGTCTATATTATTGTCATTCTTTCTGAAATATTCTTATTAACCACTTTTCACTTTCAATACAAGATTTAATATAACCCAGTGCCTTATTAGTTTTCAACATTTTGGTCCAAAAAACCCAACTCTATTATTTCATGGAGGAATTTCAGGAATTGAAGAGCAACCTAATAAAGGAAATCACAAGGGCAAAAAGGGGGAAAGAAGATAGCTCTGGCAGATAACATTAAGGATAATCCCAAGAGATTTTATAAGTACACAAAGAGGAAAAAAATTAACCAGAGAAAAAATGGGCCTCCTCAGGAATCAACGTGGTTGACTCTTTGCAGAGCCTCAGGAGATGGACGAAATCTTCAACGATTATTTCTCTGTTTTTATTCTGAAGACAAGATTGGGGAAAATTGGGGCAGCCTATGATAGAGTCTTGTCAATACTCTAATTCAAGTTCAGATTATTTTTATTTATCATCCGATTGCACAAGTACAACCCGAAGAAACAGCGTTCTCTGGTCCTTGGTGCAAAATATGTAAGCACACAACCAGGCATAACACACATACTGACCAACAATACATACTCAGGACAAATGTACATATATAAAAATAAATAAATATTGTTTAATAAATTTTAGCGCCTTAGATGGTTAGTATGAGCAGTTCTTTTAGTTGTTCACCTACATTCGAGTAGATGCTGAAAGTCCTGATGCATGTGAAAATAGAAAAATCTCCTGGGCCTAGTAAGATATATCCAAGGACATTGTAGGAAGCTAAAGAGGAAATTGCAGATGTCCTGGCTATGATTTATGAGTTGTCATTAGCTACAGATGAGGTGCCAGAGACTCGTTAAAAAGGGCTGCAGGGAAAAGCCTTGAAACTGCAGGTCAGTGAGCTGAACATCTGTGGTTGGTAAGTTACTAGAGAGGATTCTGAGGGACAAAGAGTGATGAGGGATAGTCAAACCTAATCTTTTGAAGATGTGACCAAAAAGGTTGATGAGGTACACGTGGATTTCAGCAAGGAAATCGATAAAGTTCTGCACTGTAGCCAGGTCTAGAAGATTGGATCACGTGGTGAGATAGTTGAATGATAGAAAATTGGTTTCATGTTAGAAAGAAGAAGGTAATAGTTGAAGGTTGTTTTCCGGACTGGGGGTCTGTGACTAGTGGTGTGCCTCAAGGACCAGTGCTGGGCCCACTGCTGTTTGTCATCTATATCAAAGATTTAGATGAAAATGTACATGGTATAATTTGCAAGTTTTAATTGCCACTAAAGTGTCTGATATTGTAGAGAGTGAAGACGATTGGCAAAGATTGCAGCAGAATCTTGAGTGATTGACAGGTGGGCAAAGGAATGGTTGATGGAATTTAATATGGAAAAATGTGAGGGGTTGCATTTTGGGAAGTCAAACCTTTGCAGGTCTTACCCAGAAAAATTGTAGGGATCTGGGGAGTGTAAGAATTGAGGTGCATAGTACCTTGAAAGTGGCATCACAAGTAGACAGGATGGTCAAAAACGGTTTCAGCACATTGGCCTTCAGAATATTGAGTATAGAAGTTGGAGATCATGTTGCAGTTGTACAAGATGTTGGTGAGGCCTCATTTGGAGTATTGTGTTCATTTTGGTAACCATGCTACAGGAAAGATGTTGTCAAGCTGGAGAGGGAGTAGAGAAGATTTTGGAGGATATGCCAAGTCTTGAGAGCCTGAAGTGAATGGAGAGGTTGAGCAGGCAATGGGCTTTATTCCTTCGAGTTCAAGAGAATGAGGGGTGATCTCATAGAGATGGACAAAATCGTGAGAGCAATAGATAAGGTAAATGCAGAGAGACTTTTGCACAGAGTAAGATCATGAGCCAGAGGAGATAGGTTTAAGGTGAGGAGGGAGGGATTTAACAAGACCCTGAGAGTTGACTCTTTTTGTTTTAAACATAGGGTGGTGGGTGTATGGAACAGGCTACTGGAGCAGGTGGCTGAGGCAGGTACTATTGCAATTTTTAAAAAATGGACAGCTAGATGAATAGAGGTAGGTAGGTAGGATGAGTGTAGGTGGACATTTTGATCAGTGTTGACATTGGGCCGAAAGGACTGTTTTGGCGCTGTAAATCTCTGACTCGAATCTACCTTATTACTTCCAATTATATTATATATAGATGAAGTTCCCATGATTAATTCATTTTCCATGCCCTTGATTACAATAATTATTTGAAGGTTGAAAAATATATCCAATTAATCATTTCTGCACTGTGGTCTGATCATTCCCAGGTTAAACCATGACATTGTCATAGAGTCCCTTCATATCATCATGTCCAGGCTGACCAGAGAACACCCATCTGTATCGATCTCTCTTAGCCATTTGACCCCTTATCAAAACAAGTACTAGCCTAGACATTTTAATGTCAAGAGAGTCACTGCCTTCATCTTCTCAGGTACATTACAGATTCCAACCACTCACTTGGTAAATAAAACTCATGTTCTGGGCTTAGTTTCTTCTATTATGGGTGAAAGTTTTGTATACTTTTATCAGTTCACCCCCTCCCCCCACCTACCTGTATTTCAGTTTTTCCAAAATGCTCCACCCAGGCAAAATCCCAGTAAATGTCCCCTACATCCCTTCCAGTGCAATCATACCTCTTGTATATTTTGGCAACAAGAGCTGCACACAATGCTCCACCTCTGGCCCAACTAATGTTCCCTTGGAAAATCCCACATGCATTGCTCAGTACTCTAAAATACTGCCCAAGAATTAACCATGTTCCACCCTCGTTAGACCTACTGTAATGCATCACCTTGCACTAACCAGGATCAAACTGCCCATCTCGTTCATCAATATCATCCTGCATCCCATGGTGTGGTGTGTTAAATGTCACAGGTGATGTGTTGTTCTGAGAACCAGTAAGCATTTGTAAGGCTGTGGATTCAACTGGGAAGGAATTTTGCAGGACTGAATTTAAGAAACTCAATGACAAGGTGGCTATTCAGCCATTGAACCTGTGATGGTGCCTTGATTCAGCTACACATTTCCACTAGTGTTCATTTCCCCTTAATTTCTGTCCTAATTATTCCCTTTCATAACCAATCTGCTTTAATTGCCTTTTCAGGCAGCAGCTTGCAGATCACACCAACATGCAACATAGTGTTTCATTGACACTTTACTCCTTTTGACAGGTGCCTTAAGTTTTGTCCTCTGATTTTTAAAAAACCTCCCTGTCCTTGGAGATTGTTTCTCCTGTTTAGTACCAAATCCCCTCATGATTTGGCACAGAATCAAATCTCTTCATAGATTCTGTGGGAGAGAACATGGACCTTGAACCTTTTAGAGTATGTACAGTACCATGAGGAAATAGAAACGTCTTTTACTTAGCACCTTCAGGCAAAGCTACTCTCAGCCACAGACCCACAGATGCCAGGCAAACCCCTGTTGAACACATGCCACTTTTCTGGAGCAGCTGAATTAAAATCTACTCCTCAGTAATTGACTGCCTAGTGATTGAACAAGATAAATAAAATTGTAAAACATGTATCTTGTTACCTTGACCATGCCACATTGGGAGAATTGGACATGGCTTTGGTCACAACACAAGATGAAAATATAGGCATTGTAGAAGTGCAAGAAAGGGTCAAAAGAATGAATTCAGAGAGATTGGACATGCACAAATTTATCTCTGGACAAAAATAGAATTCTGGAGATCTAAAAGTATAAAAGTACCTCTTGCAGGATAGGCTTAACAGAAGAGGTCAGCACGTGAGGAGGTGGTCAATGGCTTTAATTATTAATAAATCCAAAAAATAATTCAAGATAAACTTTCTCTCAATGAATAATGGAAACAGAAAACAAACTCAGGAAGAGGTTGGAATTAGCAGCAGCAGTGGGTTAGAGGGGAAGCTGAATAAACACTCACAAGAGGCGGTGATGGGAAGAGATAGGAGATGGAGCGGAAGGCCAAATTGCCTGGTTCAGCACTGGAGTTAATTTTCACCTCTTACATTGAACACACAGTTTGACCCATCTGCAGTTGCTTCCACCCTGTAGTTGCATTCAAGGTTGCTTGTGATCTCTACGAGCTGCTCAGTTTGTGAACCAAAAATGATAGTGGAGTAGATCTTCAAAACTGAAACAGACATATCCAGCCTGTCAGGAACTTGCTGCCTGGCCTGTGAAATAGGAGAGTTGTAAAAATATTTGGGACCATTGGCTGCTGTCCCTCTGGAATCTCATAATTCATTTCTTATTTGAAGTCAGTGCATTCAGAGCTGGTTTCACTTGCTTGGATCATTACACAACTATAAATATAATTTTCACTCCCTTCTTCTGTCAGAGCTTCTTCTGTAAAGGAATAGCTTCCCATGGATTGGTCTCCTTATTCCCACTGGCAAGCTTTCATCTATTTCACAAACTTCAGCTGTCATTTAAAGATTACATGCTTCCAACTTCATCAAATGTCCTATGAAAATTCAATGCCATTTTATCCAGAAAGTCCTCACTCAGCAATCTATCTCACTTCTCAGAGAATTCTGAGAGCTCCGAGACACACCATTCATCAAGTCCAAACCAAACAGACTCTTGGTTCTTTACTTGAATATTAATGGGATTATCTAACATGCTCTCAAGAACTTTCCCACTGGCACAAAAATCCACCACAAAACATCTTTTCATAAATTAATTTTATATTAACAATCCTCCCCAACTAATATTGAACAATTCCCATTAATATTAACCAGTAACTCAGCCAATTTCTTTAAATTACACCTTACTTGATCCAAGGGCTCTGAGGCTGAAATTCAGTGAAGGCACAGAACTAACCTGGAGTTTTGAGGAAGGAATGGACTTTTAATATTTCACCGCAGTTGCTATTTCATTTTCTGCCATCATGGAAATTATGATTTTATTGTCATACACGCAAGTACAATGTACAGATGCACTGAAATTCTAATTTGCTGCAGTCAAATAGGTACTTTTGGAATAAAAAGGTACCCAAAGAGAGACTGCAAAAGCTGGTAAACTGAAGCAATAAACAAAATGCTGGAGGAACTCAGCGAGAAGGCAATAGATAGTCCACGTTTCAGACCAAAACCTTTAGCCATTCGTGCTGAAGTGTTTTCAGCCCCAAACGTAGATTCTCTATTGCTTTCCATGATGCTGTTTGGCAAATGTGTTCCTCCACTGCTTCGTATGATGCTTCAATACTTATATATTAAATTAACAAACTTCGAAAAGAGATAAGAAATATAAAAGATAATGAACATTCACATTTACAGTTAGTTCAAGAGAAAAGATTCAGAAAATAAATAGTGCTGACAGGTCTATTTTATGGCTCTAGTGTAGTTTATGGTTAGCAGAAAAGGGGTTGTTTAAGAGTCTGATAACTACTGAAGGCCATGGCCTTCCACAGGTCAGTGGTGGAGGAACTCCTTGGCCTATCCTGGGTCGGTGGTGCAGCAATACCACGGCCTTCCTCAGATCACTGGTGCGGTAACTCCTTGGCCTTCCCTGGGTAGGTGGTGCATTTGGAGTGGGCAATGGAGTGAGAGCGTAGCAGAGTGGTAGGGCTTTGGCTCAATGGGCTTAGGTGGTTACGAGGCAAAGTAGGTTTACTGGTGTTAATTGGGGATAATAAGTATGTATATGAGGCAGGTGTTCTGAGCTTGATGTCAGGAGTGGGAGGTCCTGGAGTCTTCCAGCCTCCCAGATGGCCATGTCTGCACTGGTGTGTCAAACTGCAGCTCCTAAGGGACCTTGTTAGGGAACTGGAGTTGCAGCTCGATAACTTGTCTGGTCAGGGAGAGTGAGGAGGTGATAGAAAGGAGTTATAAGCAGGTGGTCACAGCGGGGCCACGGGAGACAGACAAGTGGGTCACAGTCAGGAGGGGAAAAGGGTAGAGTCAGGTATTAGAGAGTACCCCTGTGCCCCTTAATAATAAGTACTCCTGTTTGAGTACTGTTGGGGGGAAAGGGGGAACAGTCTACGTGAGAGAAGCAACAGTGGCACAGAGTCTGGGCCTGTGGCTCAGAAGGGTAGGGAAAGGAAGACGAAGCCAGTAGTGATAGGGGACTCTATAGCTAAGGGGTCAGTCAGGCAATTCTGTGGATGCAGGAAAGAAACTCGGATGGTAGTTTTCCTCCCAGGAGCCAGTGACCAGGATGTTTCAGATCACTTCCAATATATCCTTCAGTGGGAGGGAGAACAGCCAGAAGTCGTGATAAATATTGGTACCAATAACATAGGTGAAAAAAGGGAAGAGGTCCTGAAAAAAGACTACAGGGAGAGTTAGGAATGAAGTTGAGAAGCAAGACCACAAAGGTAGTACAGGTACACAATCCTTTATCTGGACATCTAAAATCTGGAAAGCTCCAAACTCCAGCAAGTGAGGTGAGAGACAGCACCGCGAGTTGGGCGGGCGAGAAACCGGCAGTGCGAGTCAGGCGGGGGAGGGGGAGAGTCCGGCAGCGTGAGTCGGGCGGGTGGGGAAGACCGGCAGCGCGAGTCGGGTGGGCGGGGGGGGGGGGGTGGAGACCAGCAGCGCGAGTCGTGTAAGGGGGTGGGAGGAGACCAGCAGCGCGACTGTAAGGGGGTGGGGGTGGATACGGCAGCACCATTCGGGTGGGCTTAAATTTGGCTTTCCGAAATTCGTAAAAATCCAAAATTCGAAACACACTGTCCCCCAAGGGTTCCAGATAAAGGATTGTGTACCTGTAATCTCGGGATTACTGCCTGTGCCAAGCTACAGTGAGTATAGCAATAGAATGAGGTGGAAGATAAATGTATGGCTGAGGGACTGAAGTAGGGGCCAGGGATTCGGATTTCTGGGCCAATGGGACCTCTTTTGGGTCAAATGTGACCAGTACAAAAAGTATGGATTGCACTTGAATCCCAGGGACCAATATCCTCGTGAGGAGGTTTGCTATGTCTACTGAGGAGAGTTTAAACTTGAATTGTTGGGCAGAGGGAATTGAACTGAGAGACTGGAGAAGAGGCAGTTGACTCACAAATAGATAAAGCTTGGAGGATAAGCATGTGATAGAGAAGGGACGTGCTCAGATGGACGGTTTGAGATGTGTCCATTTTAATGCAAGGAGTATTGTGAACAAAGTGAATGAGCTTAGATCGTGGATCAGTACTTGGATCTATGATGTGGCGTCCATTACAGAAACTTAGATAGCTCAGGGATAGGGATGGATTTAGATGTTTCAGAAAGGACAGGAAGGGAGGCAAAGTCGTGATGGCGTGGCACAATTGATCAAAGATAGTGTCACGATGGCAGAAAAAGTGGTCGCCATGGAGGGATTGTCTATGGAGTCTCTGTGAGTGGAGGTTAGGAACAGGAAGGGGTCAATAACTTTACTGGGTGTTTTTTATATGCCACCCAATATGAATAGGGATATCAAGGAGCAGATAAGGAAACAGATCTGGATAGGTGTTATAATAAGAGTTGTTGTGATGAGAGATTTTAATTTCACAAATATCGATTAAAATCTCCCTAGAGCAAGAGGTTTTGATGGGGTAGAGTTTGTTAAGTGCATTCAGGAAGGTTTCTTGACACAATATGTAAACAAGCCTACAAGGGGAGATGCTGTACTTGATTTGATATTGGGAAATGAACCTGGTCAGGTGTTAGATCTCTCAGTGGGAAAGCATTTTGGAGTTAGTGATCATAATTCTATCTCCCTTACAATAGCATTAGAGAGAGATAGGAACAGACAAGTTAGAAATTCTTCTTATTCATTGGAATAAGGAGAATTATGAGGCTATCAGGTAGGAAATTGGAAGCTTAAAATGTTCTCGGAAAAGTTCGGAAGAAATGTGGAAAATATTCAGGGATATTTGTGTGGAGTTTTGCATAGGTATGTATCTATGAGACAGGGAACTTATGGTAGGGTACAAGAACCATGGTGTACAAAGGCTTTAAAAAATTTAGTCAAGAAAAAAAGCTAACAAAAGATTCAGAGAGCTAGGTAATGTTACAGATCTAGAAGATTATAAGGCAAACAGGAAGGAGCTTAAAAAGGAAATTAGGAGAGTGAGAAAGGGCCATGACAAGGCCTTGGTGGGCAGGATTAAGGAAAATTCGACAAGTATGTGAAGAGCAAGAGGTTAAGATGTGAAAGAATAGGTCCTATCAAGTGTGGCAGTGGGAAGTGTGTATGGAACTGGAAGAAATAGCAGATGTAGTTAATGAACATTTCAGTATTCACCATGGAAAGAATCTTGGTGATTGTAGTGATGACGCAGCGGACTGAAAAGTTTTAGCATATAGATATTAAGAGAGAGGATGAGCTGGAGCTTTTGGAAAGCATCATGTTGGATAAGTCACCGGTCTGGATGAGCAGTATCCCAGGCTACTGTGGGAGGCGCGGGTGATGGCTTTGAATCATCACTGAGGATGTGAGAAGTACCGGAGGATTGGAGGGTTGCAAATGTTGTTCCTTTATTCAAGAAAGGCAGCAGAGATAGCCCAAGAAATTATAGACTAGTGAGTCTTACTTCAGTGGTTGGTAAGTTGATGGAGAAGATCCTGAGAGGCAGGATTTATGAACATTTGGAGAGGTATAATATGATTAGGAATAGTCAACATGGCTTTGTCAAGGGCAGATCGCACCTTACGAACCTGAATCAATTTTTTGAGGAAGTGACTAAACACATTGATAAAGGAAGAGCAGTAGATGTAGTGTGCATGAATTTCAGAAAGGTATTTGATAAGGTACCTCATGCAAGGCTTATTGAGAAAGTAAGGAAGCATGGGATCCATGGGGACATTGCTTTGTTGATCCAGAACTGGCTTGCCCACACAGAAGGTAAAGCATGATTGTAGACTGGTCATAATCTGCATGGAGGTCAGTGACTAGTGGTACTCCTCGAGGACCTGTTCTGGAACCATTCGTGATTTTTATAAATGACTGGGATGAGGAAGTGGAGGGATGAGTTAGTAAGTTTGCTGATAACACAAAGGTTGGGGGTGTTGTGAATAGTGTGGAGAGCTGTCAGAGGTTACAGCAGGACATTGATAGGATGCAAAACTGGGCTGAGAAGTGGCAGAAGGAGTTCAACTCAGATAAGTCCGAAGAGGTTCATTTTGGTAGGTCAAATATGATGGAAAAATATAGTATTAATGGTAAGATTCTTGGCAGTGCGGAGGATCAGAAGGATCTTGAGGTCCGAGTCCATAGGATGCTCAAAGCAGCTGGTTAAGAAGGCATACAGTGTATTGGCCTTCATTCATCATGGAATTGAACTTAGGAGCTGAGAGATAATATTGCAGCTATATAGGACCCTGGTCAGACCCCACTTGGAGCATTGTGCTCAGTTCTGGTTGCCTCACAAGGATGTTGCCTGGATTAGGGAGAATGCCTTATGAAAAAAGGTTGAGTGAATTCAACCTTTTTTCCTTGGAGTGACGGAGGATAAAAGATGACCTGATATAGGTGCATAAGAGGTATTGATCGTATGGACAGACAGAGGCTTTTTCCCAGGGCTGAAATGGGTTGCCAAAAGAGGACATGGGTTTAAGGAGCTGGGGAGTAGGTACAGAAGAGATGTCAGGGGTAATTTTTTTTTTTTTTTTTTTTTAACGCAGAGTGGTGGACACATAGAATGGGCTGCCAATAACAGTGAAGGAGGCGGATACGATAGGGTCTTTTAAGTGACTTTTGGATAGGTACATGGAGGTTAGAAAAATAGAGGGCTATGCGGAAGCCTAGTCATTTCTACGGTAGGGTCATGTTCGGCTCAACTTTGTTGGGCAAAGAGCCTGTATTGTGCTGCATGTTTTTCTATGTTTCTATGAAAGGAAATGATTCTCAAGTCTAGAGGTACTTAATTTTAAGTTATTTCACCTTCTGCCCAAAGCAGTAAGAAGAGGTGTGACGAGGGTCCTTGATGATGTTAACTTCCTTCTTGAAGCAGCACATCAGATAGATGTTTTCAATGAATGGGAAGTCAAACCTGTGATAAACTTGCTATATTTCCTTCTTTCGGCAGCCTTCTGTGTTCCTGGGCACTTGAACTTCCAAACCAGGCTGTGATGCAACCTATCAGTACATTTTCCACAGTGCACTTGTAGAAGTCTGATAGCATATTCAACATCAGGTCAAATCTCCTCAGATTTCTTTGAAATTGAGGCATTGGTGTGCCTTGTTCATGGTTTCTTTGATGTGTTGGCTCCAAGAGAGATCTTCCGATAATGGACAGTCAGGAACTTGAAGGTACTAACTCTCTCCACCTCTGACCAATCAATGCAGACAGGTACATTGTCCCTTGGCCTCTTGTTTCTAAAGTCCAGGAAAGCTCCTTGGACTTAGTGATGTTGAGAATAAGATTGCTAATCTGGCACCACTGAACTAGATTCTTAACCCCTTCCTGTATCCATCATTTTCCTTTATCCCTTCATTTGACCATGTTTTGTTGGTATGATGGTGTAAAACACCAAATTGCAGTCAACAACAGCCTCATGTAGGTATTCTTATGGACCAAATAATCTAACAGAGTGGAGAGCCAGTAAGATTAGTGTCTGCAGCTAATGTGCTGTGAAGACATTTCCTTCCTCATACAGGAGTTACTGTACTTTGCTCCATAATCAACTTCTTGAAGCAGTTTACAGTAGATATCAGTGCCACTGACTGGTTGTCATCAAGGCAGGTCAAATTGCTCTTATTGGGTACCAGTAGAATTGATGTCCATTTGAAACAGGCAGGGACCTTAAACTGTAGCAGCAAAAGGTTGATAGCATCTGCAAAAACTCCAGTCACTTGGCCCATGCAGAATTTGAGGACGCAGCTAGGAACACTGACTGGGCCAGGTGCTTTCAAGGGATTTACCCTCCCAAAAATGTGAGCACAGAGTCATCCGGGGCTGTGGCAGATCGTGTGGCACATCATTGTTTTCCCTTTCCTGAAAGGAGCAGGTTCTTCCCTCTTATTCGTTGTGACCCTTAGAGATGACTTTTGAACCTCAACACCTGATAGATTTCCAAACAGAGGTCTTCTGCAGGCTACTTCGAGCAGTTCACAAAACTATGCTACAAGTTCTCAATATTTCCACAATCGTCCATCTTGGTAAACACTCAAAGAGCTCACCATTGTTGATGTTGTCAGATCCAACAACAGCAGAGATGGATTTGTGAAGTTATAGATTGGGTTTGATGGTCAACATGGGCATACTGGGCTGAAAAGCCTGCTTTTATGCTACATGACTGTAACATGGCACAGAATTACAGCAATAAACCATGTACTGTTGTTTCCTCAGTTAACCTTGACAGCACATCCCAAATTAATTAACTTTCCAATGACAAGTACAGCAGTTGCAAGGAAACACCATCACCTGCAGGTCTCTCCAAGTCTCCCACTATCCAGGTTGGGATATTTCTTGCTATTCCTTCACTGCTACAGGGCCCAAATCTTGAAATTCCATCCCCAACAGAACTGTGGGAAGCCTTCACCAGAAGATTACAGCAACATCTGACCACCAGTTTTTCAAGGCAATCAGGGATGGCAAGAAAAGCTAGCCATGCCAGCAACATTCTCTTCTCAAAAGCTAGGTAAAAGAAACAACAGTGGGTGAAAGGTGGTGGAGGCAGTTCTGGATTGCATACTTGAGCTGCCATGATTTGCAAGGCTACAGATGGATGTGGGAAGATACCATTAGTCAGGATGTTTTCTCCCCCCAAAAAGGCACAGACAGGGTGGGTTGGATGGCTTCAGTCAATTATTCTGTGAAGAGATCCCTTTTTTACCTGCTTGCTGACATCTTCAGTCTAGGTTTACTGTTCGGTTAACATTTTAACTCTTTTTTTTTCAATTTTTTATTTTTCACACCATAAATCACATTAACCATGATACACACTTTTTCCTTTTCACACATATACAGTGCCATTTTCTCCCCCCCCGTCCCTCCTCCCATCCCACCCTCCCAACCTCCTCCCTCCCGTCCATTTAAAGTACAAAATCTAGGATACATTAAACCAGTCAAACAATGTTGTCATTCAATAAAAATACACAAGAAATTCCACTGAGTCCATTCTTTTCATTTCCTTTTCCTTCCGTTAACTTAGGTAGTGATTGTCCCCAGTAGGTTTTCGCTATTGTGTTTAATGTAAGGCTCCCATATTTGTTCGAATATTTCAATATTTCTTAAACTATATGTTATTTTTTCTAATGGAATACATTTATTCATTTCTATGTACCATTGTTGTATTTTCAAATTATCTTCCAATTTCCAGGTTGACATAATACATTTTTTTGCTACGGCTAGAGCTATCTTAACAAATCTTTTTTGTGCATCCTCCAAATCAATTCCAAATTCTTTGTTTTTTATGTTACTTAGGAGGAAGATCTCTGGATTCTTTGGTATATTGTTTTCTGTTATTTTATTTAATATCTGATTTAGATCTTCCCAAAATTTTTCTACTTTCTCACATGTCCAGATTACATGAAATGTTGTTCCCATTTCTTTTTTACATCGAAAACATCTATCAGATACTGTTGGGTCCCATTTATTTAACTTTTGAGGTGTAATGTATAGCCTGTGTATCCAGTTATATTGTATCATACGTAACCTCGTATTTATTGTATTTCTCATCGTTCCAGAGCATAACTTCTCCCATGTTTCCTTTTTTATCTTTATATTTAAATCTTGTTCCCATTTTTGTTTAGTTTTACCATTTGTTTCCTCATTCTCCTTTTCTTGCAGTTTAATATACATATTTGTTATAAATCTTTTGATTATCATTGTATCTGTAATCAGATACTTTCCTCTGGCAAACTCAAACTGCTTCCTAATTTATCCTTCAAGTAGGATCTCAATTGGTAATATGCCAGCGCTGTATCTTGAGTTATATTGTATTTATCTTTCATTTGTTCAAAGGATAATAATCTATTTCCTGAAAAACAATTTTCTATTCTTTTAATCCCTTTTTTCTCCCATTCTCTAAAGGAAAGGTTATCTATTGTAAAAGGGAGTAACTTGTTTTGTGTCAATATTAGTTTTGGTAATTGATAATTTGTTTTATTTCTTTCTACATGAATCTTCTTCCAAATATTGAGTAGATGATGTAATACTGGAGAACTTCTATGTTGTACCAATTTTTCATCCCATTTATATAATATGTGTTCAGGTATCTTTTCCCCTATTTTATCTAATTCTAATCTGGTCCAATCTGGCTTTTCCCTTGTTTGATAAAAATCTGATAGGTATCTTAATTGTGCGGCTCTATAATAATTTTTAAAGTTTGGCAGTTGTAAGCCTCCTTGTTTATACCATTCTGTTAATTTATCTAGTGCTATCCTTGGTTTCCCCCCTTTCCATAAAAATTTCCTTATTATTTTCTTTAACTCCTTGAAGAATTTCTCTGTCACTTGTATTGGCAATGCCTGAAATAGGTATAATATCCTTGGAAAAATGTTCATTTTAATACAGTTTATCCTTCCTATCAGTGTTAGTGGTAAGTCTTTCCAATGCTCTAAGTCGTCTTGTAATTTTTTCATTAGTGGATAATAATTGAGTTTATATAGTTGGCCGAGATTTTTATTTATTTGTACACCTAGGTATCTTATTGCTTGCATTTGCCATCTAAATGGTGATTCCTTCTTAAATTTTGAGAAATCCGCATTATTCATAGGCATTGCTTCACTTTTATTTACGTTGATCTTGTAACCCGACACTTCTCCATATTCCTTCAATTTCTTATATAATTCTTTTATTGATAGTTCTGGTTCTGTTAAGTATACTATAACATCATCCGCAAATAAACTGATTTTATATTCCTTGTCTTTTATTTTTATCCCTTTTATATTATTTTCTGTTCTTATCAATTCTGCTAGTGGTTCTATAGCTAACGCGAACAATAAAGGTGATAGTGGGCATCCCTGCCGTGTTGACCTGCTTAAGTTAAATTGCTTTGATACATGTCCATTTACTGTCACTTTCGCTAATGGTCCCTTATATAATGCTTTAATCCAATTAAAATACTTCTCCGGTAAACTGAATTTTTGCAATACTTTGAACAAATAATTCCATTCTACTCTGTCAAAGGCCTTCTCTGCATCTAAAGCAACTGCTACTGTTGGCACTTTATTCCCTTCTACTGCATGAATTAAGTTAATAAATTTACAAATATTGTCTGTTGTGCGTCTTTTTTTGATAAATCCAGTTTGGTCTAGATTTACCATTTTCGGTACATACTCTGCTAATCTGTTTGCTAATAGTTTAGCTATTATCTTATAATCTGTGTTAAGTAAAGATATTGGTCTATATGACGCTGGTGTGAGTGGATCTTTCCCTTGCTTTAGTATGACTGTAATTATTGCTGTTTTACATCAATCTGGTAAGCTTTGTGTTTTATCAATCTGGTTGATTACTTCCAGGAGGGGCGGAATTAATAAGTCCTTAAATGTTTTATAGAATTCTATTGGGAATCCAACCTCTCCTGGTGTCTTATTATTTGGTAATTTTTTTATTATCTCTTGTATTTCTACTATTCCAAATGGCTCTGTTAATTTATTTTGTTCCTCTATTTGTAGTTTTGGTAGTTCAATTTTAGTTAGAAATTCATCTATTTTCCCTTCATTCCCTTCGTTTTCAGTTCGGTATAATTGTTCATAGAATTCTCTAAAGTTTTCCTTAATTTCTTTTGGATTATATGTAATTTGTTTGTCTTTTTTCCTTGATGCCAATACCATTTTCTTAGCTTGTTCTGTCTTAAGCTGCCATGCTAGAATTTTGTGCGTTTTTTCACCTAGTTCATAATATTTCTGTTTTGTCTTCATTATATTCTTCTCCACCTTTTATGTTTGTAGTGTTTCATATTTTATTTTTTTATCCGCCAATTCTCTTCTTTTAGTTGTATCTTCCTTCATTGCTAATTCTTTTTCTATATTTACTATTTCCCTTTCCAACTGCTCTGTTTCCTGATTATAGTCCTTTTTCATCTTGGTTACATAACTTATTATTTGCCCTCTAATGAATGCTTTCATTGCATCCCATAGTAAAAACTTATCTTTCACTGATTTCATATTTATTTCAAAATACATTTTAATTTGTCTTTCAATAAATTCTCTAAAATCCTGCCTTTTGAATAACATGGGGTTTAATCTCCATCTATACATTCTTGGAGGGATGTCCTCTAACTTTACTGTCAATATTAAGGGTGAATGGTCCGATAGTATTCTAGCTTTATATTCTGTTTTTCTAACTCTATCTTGCATACGAGCTGATAACAAAAATAGGTCTATTCTTGAGTATGTTTTATGTCTAGCCGAGTAATATGAATATTCCTTTTCCTTTGGGTGTTGTTTCCTCCATATATCCAAAAGTTGCATTTCTTCCATCGATTTAATTATAAATTTGGTTACTTTGTTCTTTCTGTTAATTTTTTTCCCAGTTTTGTCCATATTTGAATCCAAATTCAGGTTGAAATCCCCTCCTATTAATATGTTCCCTTGCGTATCTGCTATCTTCAAAAAGATATCTTGCATAAACTTTTGATCTTCTTCGTTAGGTGAATATACATTGAGTAGATTCCAAAACTCCGAATATATCTGACATTTTATCATTACATATCTCCCTGCTGGATCTATTATTTCCTCTTCTATCTTAAATGGCACATTTTTACTAATTAATATAGCTACTCCTCTTGCTTTTGAATTATACGATGCTGCTGTTACGTGTCCTACCCAATCTCTCTTTAATTTCTTGTGCTCCAATTCAGTTAAATGTGTTTCTTGCACAAATGCTATATCAATTTTTTCTTTTTTCAGTAAATTTAGCAGTTTCTTCCTTTTAATTTGGTTATGTATTCCATTAATATTTAAAGTCATATAGTTCAACGTAGCCATTTTATACTTTGTTTATCTTCCCTTTCCGTTTCTCCATCATTACCTTTCCTTATCCATTTCTGTTTTCTTGTTTTGAACCCTTTATAAGACAACATTCCTAAAACATCAAACATTTTCCTTATTCTCCTATTTAAAACTTCTTTAGCCCCAATCTCCCCTTACCCTCCTGAGTTGTCCTTTATCCCTTGTCGGACAACCACATCTCCCCTCTCCATTTGGATTTGCGAATTCACTCACAAGCGTCAGCTGATTTTGCAGTGACCGTAACTCCTCCCCACCCAGCCCCCCCCAGAAAAGATTTCACTTTTCATATGTAACAAAGGTCACTCTTTTAATTCCCTCCTTATTCCCTCTATTCCATTTCCTTCCCTTATTAATTCTTGTCTATACTCTCTATATTTTCCTCTAAATACGGATACATTCATGTATGCACACTATACATATACACACATATACCTCTTTACTCACATACATATAAATCGTGGTCATTTTTACTCTTATTACATGTCTTCATCTCTCTGCTTGTTTTGTAGTTGTTCTGCAAATTTCCTTGCTTCCTCTGGATCCCAGAATAGTTTTTTTCCATAAGATCGCTTTCGCTGTATTGAACTCCTTCCTCTTCTTCAGGAGTTCAAAACTTATGTGTCTTTTTAGTTCGCAGTCTTTTGTACTCTCGTTACACGTCTTCATCTCTCAGTCTATTTTGTAATTGTTCTGCAAATTTTCGTGCTTCCTCTGGATCCGAGAATAGTCTCTTTTGCTGTCCTGGAATAAATACTTTCAATACCGCTGGATGCTTTAGTATAAATTTATACCCTTTCTTCCATAAAATCGCCTTTGCTGTATTGAACTCCTTTCTCTTCTTCAGGAGTTCAAAACTTATATCTGGATAAATGAAGATTTTTCGCCATTTGTACTCCAGTGGCTTGTTGTCTTCTCTTACTTTCTCCATTGTTTTCTCCAGTACCTTTTCTCTTGTAGTATATCTTAAGAATTTTACTAAAATAGATCTTAGCTTTTGTTGTGGTTGTGGTTTAAAGGCCAATGCTCTATGTGCCCTTTCTATTTCCATTTCTTGCTGTAGTTCTGGACATCCTAGGATCCTGGGGATCCAATCTTTTATAAACTCTCTCATATTCTTGCCTTCTTCATCTTCCTTAAGGCCCACTATCTTTATGTTATTTCTTCTGTTATAATTTTCCATTATATCTATTTTCTGAGCTAACAGCTCTTGTGTCTCTTTAACTTTTTTATTAGATTCCTCTTATTTCTTTTTTAAGTCCTCTACTTCCATTTCTACTGCTGCTTCTCGTTCTTCCACCTTGTCCATTCTTTTTCCCATTTCTGATAAGGTCATATCTATTTTATTCACTTTCCCTTCTGTATTGTTTATTCTTCTTCTTAAATCATTAAATTCTTGTGCTTGCCATTCTTTAAATGACTCCATGTATTCTTTAATAAGAGAAAGTATATCCTTTGTCTTGCCTTTCCCTTCTTCTTCTATTTCACTGTACTCTTCCTCTTCCTCTTCTTCTTCCTCTGGGTTGGCCATCTGTTGTTTCTTTGTTGCCCTTTTCTTCTCTTCTTTTTTGTTTCCATTGTCTTCTGTGTTCTCTTCTTGATGCAGGTGTTCTGCAGCTGTCATTGCCGGCTGTGGAGATCGACTCCACAGCTGGTCACCCCTCCCGTCGGTGTGTTTTTTTGCATGCGCGGTTGCGCACTTTTACTCGGCTCAGCGAGCCATTTTTGTAGTCCACTTTCTACCGACCTGAGGGAGCGGGTTTCTCTCTCCACCGCGGGCCTCTTCGAACAGGTAAGGCCTTCTCCTTCTTCTTCTGTTGTCTTTTCTTCCTCTCTTCTTACCGTTGGTTTCGATTTTTCTTTTTTCGTCGCCATCTTCTTTCCACTTTTATACTCACTTTACTTTAATTTTTATTTTTGTGCCTTTGTATTTTCCTTTATTTTTTCCGACTTTTCTGCAGAAGGCTGGAGTTCACCGTCCGGCCACTACTCCATCACGTGACTCCTCCCCCACCATTTTAACTCTTATGTGAAAGTGAAAATATTTCAAATAATTCTGTCCAATCAGTTTTAGTTTCCCAAATTTTTATTCAAGGTATTACCACTTGATCACATCTGGCAACAAGAAAGTGAACTGCAAAGTTTACCAGCTACAAATTGCAGAAATTCAGTAGTTCAATAGCACAGAAGGATTAAAGAGGCTCAAATTGCCAATAGGTACCTCTACTCTATTCATTGATCTGATTGTGAAGTTGTAAATAAGTGATGGGAATCATTCATGGAGAATGAATAATTTTCCATTACTCCAGCATCTTGTATTCTGTGCATGTTCTATGGATTTTGTCACCATGTTTTCCCTACCCAATGTTATGTCCTACTGAACATCATAATTGTGATGCAAAGGACCCACTGAAAATCCATCCATTAAGATCAAATAAGGCATTTGGCAAGGTCCCAAATGTAGGTTGGTCCAGAGGTTAAAGCACATGGGATTGAAAGTGAACTAGCTAATTGAATCCAAAATTAATGGTGAAGAAAGGCTGAAGGTGGGAATGAAAGGATACTTTTATGATTGGAAGTTTGCCCTTCCCATAATGGCATATCCATCTTCAGTCTTCTCCTCTGCCAGTGTGAGGGCCAACACAACGAGAAGAACAGCACTTCACATTTCACCTTTGTAGGCTACATTGAATTTCCAAATTTCAGGTACCACCCCCACCCTCCAAATGATCCACCTCCTCAAATCTACCCAATTTATTTCCCCCTCCCATAACCCCAACTCTAGCCCAATCATAATTTTTAATCACCCCCTAATCACAAGTAATAAAGCTGTAAATTAAGTAAGCTAAAAAAAAAGCCTACCAGACAGCCACAGCTCACGGAGCTGGATGTGCTGTCATTGTGGTCCAGGCGGGAGCAGAAACCCTGGCCTACCAGGCAGCAGTGGTGATGGCAACCTCAGGGTCCTACACAGGAGCAGTTATGGCGGCACCCAGCAGTGGGAGGTGTCAGGGAGCAGCAGCACCAGCTGTGTGGAGATGCTTCCAGTATCAAATTATATGCCAAATTGACGTCAATCTGGTTTTTTTCGGTGATTTTAAAGTCTCAAAAGTATATCTGACCCACCCCCCCCACCACACTTTCTGAGAAATTTTTTAGGGTTTCGCAATTCGATTTATACACCAAAATATATGGTATGTCTGATTGCGTGTTTTGCACCGAGAACGAGAAAATGCTATCTCATTGGGTTGTACTTGTGCAATCAAAAGACAATAAACTTGGCTTTTATCATTAATGTTATATTTTGTCTATAAAATATAAGGCTTCCTTATATTTTAAAATATTATAAAATATTAGGCTTCCACCTAATTATTCACCTGTTTCTGTATCCCAACTCCACCCTTCGTAGTTCCATCATCATTCTCCCCTCTTCAGTGCATCTCTCACCTACTGGCTCATCTGATCCCTCCCCTTCTCTTCATATTGGTCATCTTCCCTAAGCACTTTTAGTCCATGGCACTATCTTGACCCAAAACATCAACAATTCCTGCACCTCCCCTCCTGAACAAATGCTTCTCGATCAGCTGAATCCACCAGCAGCTAGTTTTTTGCTCCAGATTCTTGTATCTGCAGTCTTACATCTCCAGTACTAGTCATAGCTGTATATGTACAAATCTTGCTTAGACTCAATCCATGCTAAAAAGATCAATTGGCTTCATTCGTTGTGAATTTTTTTATTTATCCATTCTATTTGAACTAAAAACTACAAACTGGTAGGAATTTTTGTATCTTAATTAGCCACAGGCAAGATCCAAAAAAACTGGACGACAGCTAGTATACTGCTTTTATTTAAACTGGACCAATACCTCGCTTGAGACTAATGAATTTTTTTACCAATGTGTCATCTATAACAAAACTACAAAATTAAGCAGAATTATACATCAGAAACCTCTTGTATTTTCAAGGAGAAACACAAGTTCACCTTTCACCAATCAGCAGGAGGAACCCAATGCAGCGAGAACCATTCATTGCTATGAACAAATCAGCATTACTCAACATATGCAATCATTTGTATATACTGAAACCAGTCCATATAGATTAGATAGCTCTTTGATATTCCACTTGTGAATTTTCATTCAAGCACCACATCCAGTACCTCTTTATTTTTTGTGAAGTGGAGTTCGGTACAAAACCCAGCACTATAGCACAGCAGTTACTATTCTTTGATGAAAGCTATAGATAAAATATAACATTAATGAAGAGACAGACTGCCATTCCAGTAGCCTTGCCCAATATGACAATGCAAGAAACATGGCAAAGTGCTTCCATTACCACTGAAGTCCCAGAATTCATGTGAGATTTCTCATTGGTCTGACCTCTGCTTTGGAGCTGCCAAAATGGTTGATTTCGACCCCTGGGGGTTGATGGGACCATCCAAGGGGTCGATAAATGGCAGAGGGTCGAATAAGGTTCAATAATACCAGTGGAGGGTCAATTGAAAATAGCACCAGTGGTTGGCCAACCACTCGCGAGAGTAGGATTCGTTGGCCGCCATGCTGTATTTGATTTCGCCTTTGAATTAATTTAGAGCGAACAGGAGGACAGAAAGAGGTATGTGTTCTATGTTTTATATATGTGTAATCGTTGAATTTTTTAGACCACTTTTTAAGAAAAAAAAAGTAGGGTAGACTTTTACACAGGTCAAACTTTTGAGTTCATGAATACTTGCTTTGTTCAAGGCGTCAGGAGATCAGATGGCCGGGACCGGGTGATATGTTCATGGTTGGGGCATTGGTAGTTCAGCTGGCGTCAGGGTGAGGATCCATGGTTGGGAGTTTGGATGGGATGGCTTGGGGCAAGGATCTGAGTCGGGAGTTCAAATGAGCTGGCTTCGTGGAGAGCATCTGTACTTGAGAGTTCAGATGGACGACCATCCGGGCAAGGATCTGCAGTTGGGAAGGCTTCTGGGGCGAGGATCCACAGTTGGAGCGTCAGGAGAATGGATAGGCGTTTGGCCAAGGCCAAAAATAGGGAGGGTTAACTTTAACACGGGATCGACTATTACTTGAGTATATACTGTACCTATGTTAGCACCCCCCCCCCCCGGCTAGTGCCACCATCCCACCCAAAAATCCCGTCCAGCACCACCAACTCCCTGTCCAGTGCCACAACCCCCGTCCAACGCCACTATCTGCCACTGTCCAGCGCCACCACCCTCCCCACAGCACTGCAACCTCTCTGTCCAGTGTCACTACCCCCCTGCTGTTCACTTCTGCCACCCCCCGTTCAGCGCCACCATACCCCCTATACAGCGTCGCCATTCCCCTCCCCCACCCTGAAAGCCCCCTTCACTCATCCAGCCAAGATTCCATGTCTGGGGGTGGATGAGGGATCAAATATCCCATGAAGGGGTCAATGGTCTAAAACGTTTGGGGACCCCTGTGCTAGTAGAACAGCAACCCACGTTCAATCCTGTCCTGCCATCTAGAGTTGGTACATTCTCCACAACCCAAGTTTACTCCCACATTTCAAAGACATGCAACTTGGTACATTAACTAGTTGCTGTAAGCTGCCCCAGTTGTGTGGACAAGTGAGAATCTGAAGGAAAGCTGGTGAAAAATGCAATAGAAAATTAGTGTAAATGGATGTCACAATCAAAGACATAAAGCATGCAAACAGGAGTTAAAAGGTCTGTTTGTATGTTTGATGACCAGAACTCTAACCCATGATTCCATCTGCCTTCATCTGGATACACAGTGCCTTCCATAATGTTTCGGACAAAGACACTTTTTTCCTTTATTTGCCTGTGCTCCAGTTTTAAATTTGTAATCAAACAATTCACATGACGAAAGAGAACATTCCAGATTTTATTTAGTGTTGTTTGAATATATTTTGGTTTAACCAAGTAGAAATCACAACACTTTTTGTACATAGATCCCCATTCAGTAGCATAATGTTTGGTACATTTGGCTTCACAGGTGTTTGTGATTATTCAGGTATGTTTATTTGTTTCATTGGTGCAGGTATATGAGAACTAGGCTTACTTCTAAGCTTTTGATCACCTTTGCAGACTGAAGTATCTATTTTTCATCAATGAGGGCTAGAATTGTGCCAATGAAAGTCAAACAAGTCATTATGAGGCTGAAAAACAAGAATAAAATAGTAAGAGACATCGCCCAAACCTTAGAATTACCAAAATCAACAGTTGGAACACCATTAAGAAAGAGCGCAGTGGTGAGTTCAGTAATCGCAAAAGGACTGATATTCCAAGTAAGAACTCCACTACTGACGACAGAAGTACTCTCATTCTTTCTTTGGCTTGGCTTCGCGGACGAAGATTTATGGAGGGGGTAAAAAGTCCACGTCAGCTGCAGGCTCGTTTGTGGCTGACCAGTCCGATGCGGGACAGGCAGACACGATTGCAGCGGTTGCAAGGGAAAATTGGTTGGTTGGGGTTGGGTGTTGGGTTTTTCCTCCTTTGCCTTTTGTCAGTGAGGTGGGCTCTGCGGTCTTCTTCAAAGGAGGCTGCTGCCCGCCAAACTGTGAGGCGCCAAGATGCACGGTTTGAGGCGTTATCAGCCCACTGGCGGTGGTCAATGTGGCAGGCACCAAGAGATTTCTTTAGGCAGTCCTTGTACCTTTTCTTTGGTGCACCTCTGTCACGGTGGCCAGTGGAGAGCTCGCCATATAATACGATCTTGGGAAGGCGATGGTCCTCCATTCTGGAGACGTGACCCATCCAGCGCAGCTGGATCTTCAGCAGCGTGGACTCGATGCTGTCGACCTCTGCCATCTCGAGTACCTCGACGTTAGGGGTGTGAGCGCTCCAATGGATGTTGAGGATGGAGCGGAGACAACGCTGGTGGAAGCGTTCTAGGAGCCGTAGGTGGTGCCGGTAGAGGACCCATGATTCGGAGCCGAACAGGAGTGTGGGTATGACAATGGCTCTGTATACGCTTATCTTTGTGAGGTTTTTCAGTTGGTTGTTTTTCCAGACTCTTTTGTGTAGTCTTCCAAAGGCGCTTCCAATCTCAGTACCACTCTCATTATAGTGAAGAGAAATCCCCAAACGCTGGTTTGACAGATTAGAAACACTCTTCAGGAGGCAAGTGTGGCTGTGGATGTGGATCTATCCTCAGAGACGTCATGAACAGAAAGAGAGAGACTACACTGTGAGATGCAAACCATTAGTTAGATTACAGTTTCCCAATAATAATTTAAAAGAACCTGCAGAATTCTGGAAAAAGGTCTTGTGGACAGATGAGACCAAGATTAACCTGTATTAGAGTGATGGCGAAGTGTGGAGGTGTAAAGGAACTGCCCAAGATCAAAAGCATACCACCTCATCTGTGAATCATGGTGGTGGGTGTGTTATGGGCTGGGCATGTATGCATGGCTGCCACAGGTACTGGCGCACTTATCTTCAGTGATGATGTCACTGATGGCAGTAGCAAAATGAATTCTGAGGTGTGTGGAAACATCTTACCTGCTCAAGTTCGAGCAAATGCCTCCAAACTCATTGGATAGCATTTCATCTACAGCAAATCAATGATCTCGAACATATTGCTAAAGCAACAAAGAAGTTTATCAAAACTTAAAAACTGGAAAAATCTTGAATGGCCAAGTCAGTCACCCGATCTAAATCCAAATAAGCATACCTTCCATGTGCTGAAGAGACAATTTAAGGGGTCAAGCCTCCAAAACAAACAGTAGAGCAGGGCTCTACTGCAATTTTCCAAATCAAGCGTCTGGCTCCTAGGGGAAGCCTCTCCCCCTCCTGGTGTGTAGCTGGACTCCAGAGCAGGAGTGCGACAACCTACCTGTACTGATAGTTGCCCCAGCATGGGCAGCCCCACTGTGCTCCTGAGCCAAGGTGGCAAACCATCACACCATCACTTGTTTTAATGAGAAGCGATGCGCCGGATCCAAGCTGTTGCGATCACGCAAGTCATGCCAATGAATGGGTTTCCCCTCTACCTATCCTTTCAGCTGTTCCCTCAACTTGCCAAAGCAAGTTAGTTCCAGTGGCATGGTTTGCACCATCAGTCAATGAAAAATGGAGCACACCACACAAGTGGGGGGAAAAAAAAGTGGAGCTCAAGAACTCCTGTTGGGCTGATCACATATAGGGAGTGAGTGCTGTGGATTAGACAGGGATGAGCTTCTGGACCTCAATCCCCATTGACTCTATCCACCTGCCAATGTCACAATGGGGCCGCAGCTCATTGGTTGGCTGTGCTGGTGCAGAGAAGAGATGTCACAATTCCCCACCCCCAGCCCATCATTCCATCTGCTAATTGGTCCGGAATCCAGCTGCCAGACCCTTTGATGGACCAAGCGCAGGCACAGATTGGAGCAGTGGGTGGATATTATGCAAATGAGCGGTCGAGGTGAGTGTCAACGAGGGGGTGCATACATCTCCACAATCTCCCCACCCGCGGTCACCATCTTATTTTCCCTCACAGAAGCACATGTCAATTCTTCCGTGAAACCCCTAGACCTTTCCATGGAACCTAGTTTGGGACACACTGCAGTTGAGGCCTGGCCAGAGCACCACCAGAAAAGATACTCAGTACCTGATGTCTATGAATCATAGATTTTAAGAAGCCACTGCATGCAAGGGATATGCAACAAAGTACAAATATGGCTACTTTAATATCCATACCATTGTAATGTCCCAAATATTATGGTGCCCTGAAATAAGGGGACTATGTATAAAAAGTGCTACATCGTCAAACCAAAATGTATTCAAGTAGCCTTGATTAAAATCTGAAATGTGCACTTCAACCGCATGTGAATTGTTTGATTACAATTTAAAACTGTGGAGCATAGAGGCAAAAAAAAGAAAAAAAATGTCTTTGTCCCAAATATTATGGAGGTCACTGTAATTGCACCAAGGTGGTGAAAAGAATAAGCCCATTACTTCTGTCGCTGCAAGAGGCACTTTCACCATTTCTGTTCAATCAAGAAATCACACTATTACATTGCCATCTGAACCTTTCCACAGTTAAGCTCGCAGACTGTAGGGATTTTTATGCACAAAAACAGCGTTATTGCCTATTCAAGTTTTTTTTAAAAAGACAATTTTACCTTTTATGCAGAGAACTGAAAAGGTGGATTGTTCAGTCCTTTTATGTACCCCATAGCAAAAGGAGGTGGGATGTGTAGCACAGCAGCGGTTGCCCTGCAACCACCCCACTGCCTGACAGCTCCCCCCGCCCTGCTACCTGACAGCTTCCCTGTCCCGCTGCCTTCCTCCTCCATTCCCCTCCCTCTCATTTCTATCCCCCCTTCCTCTTGCCCCATCTCCCCCTATCAGCCCCACTCCGATCCCACTGCCCCTCTCCATTCCGACAGTATCATCACCCCCGTCAGGAGCGGGTGGCATGAGAGTGTGGGGCGGGGGAGCAGCTTGAGGGAGAGAGGCGGCGTGAGGGAGCCTAGTGTGGATGGGGGGGTGGTATGGGGGAGTGGGCAGCATGGGGAACTGTGCTGGGGAGTAGCATGAGGGAACGGGCGACAAGACAGCAGGCAGGGAAGTGGCTTGAAGGAGTGGGGCAACATGAGAGAACGAACGTGGTGGAGTGAGCAAGTGCAGCCCGACAGCTCCACCAGCCACTCTGTGACAGCACAGCAGGGCTATCAGCGTGACGTCAATCATCTTACATCCCTGATTGAAACCACTTTCAATGGAAATCCTTTTATACAGAAGGTGGAGCAACTTCACTCCACCTCTGACACTAACACCCTCGACGAAGGGAACCTGGAGCTAGTTGGACCAGCCAATCCACCTTTGGACCTTTTATGCAGGTAAGTGCAGCTCCTTAAAGGCAGAGGAAACCTGTCTTTACAGATCGCTAATTTTCACTATAAAAGGGCCTTGTGCCACCATTAATAAATAGTATGTCAGGATGTAGCAGTCAACACCAACAGCAACCTCATTAAGGAGTTGAAATTAGCATACAGGATAATGCAGTGAGCATCTGTCAGCAACTAAAAGAGACATGGTTCTGAGGCACTCACCCGTGACTGGTGCTTCAATGTCAAGCATAGTTTTCTCTTGCCGGAGAATAGCTGCTCCTTCTGTTATAATCCGCATGGCAACCATCTCCTCCACCCGACCTTCTTTGGTAAGGTGAGCCTTGAGTACATCAACACGAGGTTTCCCATCATGGTCGAAAACCTCCTTGATGGTCAGCCGGTGGCTTGGAGGGAAGGGTACAGCTGTGGGCAAAAAGGAACATCACATCAGAATACGCTGCCAGGAACTGCCACATTTAACAACCACCAGCCAGCTTTCAAGCAGTTTTAAATCCTTATTTGTGGCAATGCTTTATTTCACGAATATTCAGTGGAGCAGAATGAAACAAATTTATCCTGTCTTCTCCCTACACAATAATGGAGCAGCAAGTTGCACTAGCACCTCTGTGGGTCAAATCCCACTCCAGGAACATAACTGGAGACTTGAACAAAGTTTCCAAGGAAAGCTAGTCTGTCCAAGAAATTGACTTCCCAGCCAGACTGAAGAGAAATTGTGAAAGACTGCAGAGCACTACTTTGAAGAACTTTGATGTCATTTAGGTAACACCACCCCATATAGTTGCACTGTTTCTAATGCTCCTCAACCTGTTCCCATTCTCATTTTCAAAATTCAGTCTGCTGGAGGAAATCAGCGGGTCGCTCCAGATTCTACCATCTTCCAACTCCTGTGTCCTCACTCACTTTTCTAACCTTTTTTCGTGTGGTCTTCCACCCTAACTTGTCTCCCCACCTCTTCCACCTTCTTTCCAATGCACTATCAACCCTTGCTCCTCTCAGACTCTTCATTTTCTATATATCTCACTCAATAAAGGCTCCCAAACTGACCATTTCTCTCTACAAATATTGCCTGGCTCACTGACTCTCCAGCTTCTCTATATTCACTCTGCAGTTTTGTTTCTCCATATCTCCCCACATTACAACCAATATCATGTCACTAAGAATGTTGGGCGAGAGGTTACATAGGACTATAACATGCACAGATGACTTTCAAACAGTGGGACATGCAGGTTCTGCTGCCAGCTTGCAGTAACACTGATCAAGGAGTGAAGTTCTCTTCACGGCCGATCTCAGACGGACAGGCAGAGGATGGCCAACCCCAGACGGACAGGCAGAGGATGGCCAACCCCAGACGGACAGGCAGAGGATGGCCAACCCCAGACGGACAGGTAGAGGGTGGCCGACCCCAGATGGACAGGTAAAGGGTAGCCGGCTGACCCCAGACGGATAGGCAGAGGACAGTCAGCTGACCCTAGATGGACAGACATCAGAATGCCTCAGATTCTGCCACCTATGTATTTGAATGTGTGCTAAACCTCCTACTCACCTCCAGCATGGCAGGGGAAAGTAATTCTTCTCCTCCCCAAAATAAATGGGGGGGGGGGGGGGAATGCATCACAGCAAATGAAAATATTGCATGGGCAATTTGGAAATATTTGTTCAGTGTAATTCATAAGAATCTGTCCAACTGCAGCCTGGTAGAGTTCAGCTCTTGTTCCAGTCAGGACAAATGTGGAGTGTTTATGCGAGTAGATTCAGCATTGCGATGCCTTGCCAGGTGTAGCCCCTAAAATCCATCACTGATCACCTCGTGTTGCTGAAACCCTTCTCCATGCCAGAACAGCTTTACACTTTTCACACACTTGAGCAAACATCTACGTGCCAAGCCCACATTTCTCTCTGAGGCTTCTCATACAGTTAGTCACAGCTAGTAACCAGAATTTTTCCCTTCTTATGGAGAGAATAAGATCCAGACTTTCAATCATATGGTTTTGCTGAAACCTAATCTTGACTGCCTTACATGTGTAAAATGTACGCGATCAACTGTGCTGAATATCGGCATCAAGTGCTTGTTGCCAATAACAAAAGATCAGACTGACTGGAAAGCACAAAAATTACGCCCCACCTTTGAGTAAGAACGAGCAGCACTTTTATTTTTAGGAACTGAGAATTTGCAGCTCTAACAATGGCAATACTGTACAGCCTGGCTGAGTGAATACTGACAGCAACATCTGGAATCTCACACAGGCAGTCAGTAGTGATTCCCTCTTCTCTCATCGCACTGCTGAAGCAATCAACCATGATCTGGCATCAACTTCAGGGCCACTCTCACCAATGTATTCTGCTGAATCCTCAAAGAAACTTACCAGATTAGCCCCCAACCCCCTCATAGCCTGCAGCAAAATAACATTACCTATTCCTGCTAATGCAATGTTTTTTCACTAAAATTGAATGAAACAATGTAGTTCATAGAAGAGAAAATACTTAGCAAAACTGAACCAAAGCAATTGAATTAAACAGCCCCAGTTTAGGGGCAGTCTGTATAAAGGAGTTTTTGAACTACCTATTATTTCTTTTCTATACGAGTTTAACAGGTAGACTAAATGTCTTTTTTAAATTACGGAATGCAGGAGCTGGAGGTCCTTGATTCCAATTGCAAGCAGTTATTTTACAATATGAAACTGACATTAAACAGCCTTGTTCAAATCTCCATGATTATTATGTCATATTTTACCAAGAGACGGTCTGAAATTCTACATTTGTTTTAAGTACGCAATCTATAAATTTGCTGGTAATACCCCATTGTTAGCAAAATAACTAAGTCAGAATGCAGGATGGAAACTGAGAATCTGGTTGGGTGGTGCCAGAACAATTTTGCTTGCTATATCAGCCACACCATAGAGCACACATGCATTTCCATTCACCTGACTTCATTGATGGAACAGCAATGGAGAGGGTTGGTACCTTCAATTTCCTGAGTGTCCATATATCAGAGAATTTCTCCTGAAACTGTCATGTCGGGACAACTGTGAAGAAGGCATACCAACACCTCTACTATAAAATCTGAGGAGATTCGGCATGCAAACGGATACTCTATCAAACTTCTGCAGATTGAATGTGAAAGAATGCTGACTGATTGCATCACAGCCTTGTTTAAAAACTCCAGAAACTCAGAAGGCTGCAGAAAATGGTAAACCTAGCCAAATTCATCTCAGATATCGACCTCCTGTCCAATGAAGACATCTATGGGAGGTAATACCTAAGGAAGCAGCCAACATTATAAAGAATTAACATCACATTCACTTGTCACTAGCTTTAGGCAGCTATAACTTCAAGAACATTTTTTATTCAACAGCTATCAGTCTCTTAAACTTCCATGTGCTACCCTTACTCTAACCATAAACTACTTCAGGACCACCAAAAGACCTGTCTATGCTAGAAACTCCACTTCATTGTTTTGTACCAACTGCAACTGTACACATTTATCTATCCTTTTAAATTTGTTATCTTTTTGTTTCATGACACATTGTGGAAATTTATATTATTGTAGTTGATGTATGTGATGTACCTCCAAGGTTGCAACATAAACTTCAGTGCACTTGCACATATGACAATAAACATATCAAGAACAGATGCTAAATTCTGGCACTGTTTCAAAATGTAGTTTTGTTTTGAATTCTGCAGGAGTAGAGTACCCTTCAAATTTATAATTTAAGATCCACTTACTAATCAACACGAATTGAAATTTACAAAAATACTTTTTTAAAATCCAGTTAGTGCTGATAGTTCACTGCAGTGTCCACACCACTCTCCCCCAAACAAATCCTAAGTGGCCAGTTTCAACAGAAGCTTCATCCTATGACATTTGAAGTAGTGAGTCAATCATTAGTCTTATTGAGCTGAGAAAGCTCCGTTCACCTTCCAAACCTCTCCCAGATTTGGTTTGGAATGTAGAAGAGTGCAGCACCACAGCAGGTACATTGCCCATGATTTGAAGATGGTGGCGCTATAGAGGCAGCACTGCTGTGGACCTGCAGGGAACGAAGATGCAGCGTTCCTACGGGATCTAGCCACCAGATTGATGGTTCCACACAGGCTTTGAATGGCCCGTTGAAGAGCCGACAGTTGAAATCCTGTGACCGTGGGTCTGTGCCCAAGATGGTGGCACCTATTAATCGGCAGCAGCCACGAGGGGTTGCAAACTCCAGGGAAGCGGAGGATTGGAGCAGAGCATCAGAGGATGGGAAGAGCACAGACCGTCTGAGAGGGAGAAGCGGAGGAGACAATTTGCAGGATCGGTGACCATGACGGTAGAGCAGTGAGGGGACTCGGCAGCTGAAGAACCAGTGCATGCGGCGGGCTGCTGGCGACTTGAGGCAAGGAACCCGTTGAAGCTCTGGGTTACTGGAGACCACTGTCGGGAGACGTGCTGGGCTGTGGACTGCTGGAGATTGGCTCGAACTTTGGAGGGGCACCAGGTATCGGAACCAGGATGCGAGGAGGTGCCGAGAGCACTGAAGGGTCCCTGAATGTGTCGGAGGTTCGGATCTGGAGCTCGGGTCGCCAATGATTTGGACTGGACTCTGTGTGGCTGCGGGGGCTGCGGAAGTGCTGGTCCAAATAATCCAATTTGCTTGTACATGATCTCCATCCCTCCATTCCCTGTATGTTCATGTGTCTGACTAAATGTCTTCTAATGTTATTATGTATCTGTTTCCATCACCTCCCCTGGCAGTGGATTCCAGGCACCTACCACTTTGTATAAAAAGAAATTTCCTCGCACATCTCCCTTAAAATCCAAGCTCCTAAGAGCTAATACTCTAATCCTGGCAACACCCTGGTGAACCTCTTCTGCACCTTGCCCAAAGCCCTCATAATCTTGCTGTGCTGACCAGAACTGCACATTGCTTCTCTAACACTGATACCTCAGGCCTAAGATTCTAACCACTGTTACGAACTAACAACCCTTTCAATTATTTTTGGAAATAAAAGGACTGTTAGCACTAACACAGGAACAGCAATGGAAAATTCAAAGGACAATGGTAAATTCAAAATAATAGTTTTTAATTAAATTATTAACAACATAACATTTACTTATCTCTAAACTTACTTAACTCTAAACCTAGCCCCACTATGTACAAATGTAAGTGTTTGTGTATAATTAAAGTCACACTCTGAAAAGTAAATATTTAAAAGTTCAGCATCATTTTAGTCTTGCTTGAAGGTCTTAAATTCTCAGTTTAGAAATAATTATAAAGCACCTTTAAATATTGTATCTTCAGGCCTTTTTACTCACAATGTGGTTATTTTCTTCCATGATGAATTTACAAACCCAGATAAGGTTAAACGTGGTTATCTTCTTCCACGATGATGGCACAAACCAGTTAAGGGTTAAACGAAGTGGCCACACGAAAAGAGACCCAGTCAAAATCTGTACTCTTTTCCAAAGAGACAGCAAAATGGTCTTCCTTATTTCAAAAGCCAGTGATTCTGTGTTCCCCTTTTACCATGCGTAAAACACAACAACAGCACCAAATCTGGTTACTGTAACTCAACCCTGTTTTTCACAAGGTTTCAACCCCTGTGTCACAGGAGTTTTAATTTCTCTACTCTCCAAACTGAACTCTTCCAAAACTGAACTCAAAATGTCTGAATTCTGCAATATATTTCTCCAAATTGTGTAACCATTACATCATCACCGAATATTTTTTATGATTCTCCAAACTTAAACAGTTATCAACATTATCAATATTAATAGCATCAGCATTGACTATAATTTATAATTATCAATTCTATACAACGTTTTCTGCAGAGTTCAAGCTCTCTCCAACCCCCCCCCCCCCCCACACCCTCAACATTTAACACTTAGCACTTAACTAACCACAGTTACACAAACATTGAAGACACTGACAACAAAAGTATGAAACATATTTGGAGTTTATGGGTTTGACACAGCACGGTGGCCAGAGCTGAGGCTGTTTTCTTCTCTTGACTTTTCCTGGATGGGATGGGATAGACACCCCCCCCACGATCCCCCCTCCACCCACTGAGGGAAGGTAGGGCAGCAAGGCATGATTGTCCACACTATAATCGTGCTCCTATGGAATTTAAGTATACTTGCCAATTTTTTTTTTAATTGTTATACTTTTTCCTTAAGTTGTTCTCCAGGGGAACACAGCTTTGTATTTCTGAGTTCCAGCACACAATGCTTAGCCAGGAGTCAGTTTACAGGTAAACACTATGCATTTCCTGGCAATCATTACAAATTTGGACAGATTCATTGTAAGCCTTATATCCATTATGTTTCCCAACAGGAACAACTCTAGGTCCTGTGGGAATTCTTTACCTATAATTTTTTCTAGGTCTTGGTCTAGTTCCAGCCAAAAGGGTCTCTCCTTCATACATGTCTAGGTCGTATGCACAAAGGTTCCTGACTCAATGCCACAGCTAAAACATTGGTCTGACAATTCTGGTTTAGATCTGTTCAATTTTTGCGACGTCAGATACAGTTAGTGTAGAGAGTTGTATTTTACCAGCCTGTACTACGCATTAATGATTGCAGTCATGCTGATCCAACACAGGTCGGACCAGCACTGCTCATCAATCGCTATTCCTAGGTCTGACTCCCACCTCTGCCTTGATTTGTGAAGGTCTGGTTTGGGTCCTTCCTCTTGGAGAAAGAAACACATTGCCAAGATGAACCTCCATGTGTTCTCCCTTTGAATCAAGATCTCTACGTCACTACACGCTGGTAGGGCCATAGTTGGGCCTAATTTGTCCTGCAGAAAATCTCATCTGAAGGTAGCAGTGGAACATCTTAATTGATAAATCATACTTATTCCTGAGTTGTTCAAACCACATTAGCTGCTCCCACTCATAACAGTCCTCTATGCACCTTACGCCATTACGATGCCAGATATCCAGGATCTTATTACCTGCCGTCAATGGTAATAATCTATTTGAGGTTAGGGGTGCTTTTGAGTACAGTCCCACTTCAACTCCTAGATATTGGTTAATTTTTCCAAAATAACAATTTATCATCCTATTTATAAAGTCTCACCTACTATGTGCAGGTCAATTTGTGTCCAGGATGGTACACCTCTCCCTTCAAAGAGCAAGGTGATGCTTCTCAACTGAGCTGCCCAATAGTAATCTGCCCAGACTGTAATCCCAGGTCAATTTTTCCAGAGACCCTGGCTACCTTTCCATTCCATAGAAATGTCCTTATTCGTGAGAGCAAATCTTGAATCCCCGGGGCAATGATACAGGCAGTGTCTGGAAGAGCTACTGAAGTCTTTGCAACACATTCATTTTAACACAGTTGACCCTGCCAACTAAAGTTATAAGCAGGGACGTCTACTTTTTTAAGCCCTCCTCAATTATACCCCAGCAAGGGGGTATAATTTAAGTTATATAAATTATTCAAGTTATTGTCTATTCTGATTCCTAGATATTTGATCCTGTTTTATGGACACTTCAAGTAACTGTTTTCTTGATACTGACTGTAATCCCACTTAGTAAGTGACATAGTTTCACTCTTGTCCCAATTAACCTTACCCACGAAGATCTCCCCATAATCCTCCAAAGGAGAGCACAACTTAGACAATGAGTTTGCTAGGTCTGTCAAATATATCAGTACGTCATCGACAATAAATTCATTTTATATTCTTCCTGGCCTGCTCTAAAACCCTTTATATCTGGATTCTGCCGAATGGTTTTGGCCAGTGGCTTCATGGCTAGTACAAACAGAGGTGGAGATAGCTTGTTTACTAGATCTTGTCAGTGGGAAAGCTGGAGAAACTTGTCCATTGGTCACAACATCAGCCTTGGGCACAGGGTACAGGCCCTTACCCAAGAGGTAAGTCCCAATTCTTGGAAGCCTCATGACTATCAGTTTTATTTCTACCAAAATTCTGTTCCTTTTTCAAAACCATTCCATATCCATAACAAACTCTGACCTCATCTCTGTTCAAGAAGCTTAAGTGGCTTTGATTAAAAACAGATGGCTTCCTCAGCAGTTCTTGTTCTTGAATAATTAAGACCCACTTGAAATCCATTAGCTGTCTGTCCAAGACACACAGACTCTGAGAATGAACTATATTCTCTGAAAACAATGGTTCTTTATAAATATGCTGTGACCTTTGTACCAACCCTCAGCTAACTTACTAAGAATACAGATACACTATTTTAACTCTATAATACTTTACTAAGACATTTTTATAAATGAGAAATATAAATTAAAGATTAACATAAATCCGTTACACCACCTTTCCCAATTTGACTACTGGCAGAATGTGTCCATTTCCAGAAACAGTTTCCAATCTCACCCCCAACTTGTTCCCAATTCACCTTTTGGTAGGAATGGCACTGAAGACTCAAAACAGGGACGGGCATGAGTTTTGTGAAGAGTACAACTGGATGTTGCATTCCCATAGCACCAGAAAACTGCAGATCTCCTTGGAATTTAACAAGAGAGCAAACCATTCTAAATTGGAGGCTGACTCACAGAGATATCAGACAAGCCCACTTCTGGTTTTAAAGCAGAGCGAGGAGTGATAGTTGATGGTGGAAATTGCAAGCCTTTCTGCTGCAGGAGTTAGCACCAGCAATAAGGAAGAAACACGCCAGATCTAGACAGCACAAACTCTCCAATCACAGATTTCAATCCCAAATCGCACACCAATTTTGACACACATTTCATAAATTTGTGACTCCTCCATTCTTTCTTCTAATCATCGTGCAATGTTTTGAGAAAACACTTGCCCTTTAACCTTGTACAGTTTACATTAAACGTGAACAGTTTGCCATTAATATTCAAAGTTGTGATCAAAAACAAACATCTCCACAGGGACAGGTGCTCTAGGTAGATTCTACATCTTTGGTGCAACAAAACAGAAATAGATTAGACAATATGAAGCGACCTGGACAATTGCTGAGTCACACACAACCCACATCCTGCTGTCACGCCTACCCCATCCCTGTCAACACCCTCCTGTGTCTGAGCACAGTCAGTCACCAGATCACTAGATAGTGATACAGGCCTCTTCCCTCTAGTTTTAGATATCCCGACCAGACTCTTATCATCTATCTACCCATTCCATTCCTCTTAGTTTTGTGTGTCTGTCACATCACCTCTCAGCCTCTGCTCCAGGGAAGCAGATCCAATCTCTCCTGATAAATCAAGCCATCCTATGCAGGCAACATCCTTGTTAATTTTTTCTACACACTCTCTTGCATCCTGTAGTGTGGCAACCAGGTGACACACAATGCTTCACATGAGGTTGAATCAACATCTTGTGCCACAGTAACATGACATCCCAATTCATGTCCTCAATAGTTTGGCCAATGCCATGCATTCTCTCCATCTGGTCTACATGAACTACCACTTTTAGGAAACTATGTACTTGTCAAAAGCCTTGCTAATGTCCACAGAGACAACATCCACCATCCTGCTCTCCTCGACCGTCTTATCACCTCTTTAAAAAAAACAATTTCATGAGACATGATTTTCCTCGCACAAAGTTGTGCTGACTATTCCTCATCAGTCCTTGCCTTTCAAATCCAAATAAATCCAGTCATCAAACTGACATTCCCTGACCTCCTCTTAAGTAAAAGGACAGCATGTAGTGGCCCACCGCCACGGTGATCGATCCGACACTCCAGGCGGCGGGCACAACCAAAGGCCAGCAGCCTGTGCAACAGCACTGGACCCAACAAGCAAACTGGTGGGTGAATGGCAAGGGCAGCTTAAAGGTCAGCAACCTCAAAATGGCACTGGCCTTGCTGCACAGCCAACAGACAGGTACAGCGTGCAGGGAAGAAGGGCATTGTTATGGAGGAAAGTACTGGTATGAGCCCAGAGGACCCCAAAACCCAGCAGCAATAGAAATTCATCAAGATAAATGGTTACTTAAACAAAAGTTGCTTTTAATCATCTTTAAACATGAAAATAGGATCAAACTCTTAACTTATTACTATTAACTTACTTAACCCCCTTTTAATTCTAAGCCCACGTGTATGTAATGTTCAGAAAAGTTCTTTGATTCACAGTCCTTTTTTTTGAAAACTTTATCTATAATCAATAATAAATGATACATACAAATTACAGTACAATACATATTTTATCCCATAAAACCCCCCCCCACCCCTATCCCTCCCACCCCATCCAACTCACCACTAAACAACCCCAAAAAAAAAGAAGAAAAGAAAAATGGAGGAGAGCAATTAAAGCAATACATTCAGGTATATGTCAGAGTTTGGGACCACACCACCCATGTATGGGAAAATATTTTAACAATTAGAATGCATCCAATCCAAACTTTAACAAAAAAAGAATAATTATTTTGTAAATTATATGTTATTTTCTCTAACGGGATACATGACCTCATCTCCGCATGCCAACATTGAATATTCAATTTAATCTCATTCTTCCATGAACTGCAAGACATTTCCTAGCTACTGCTAAGGCCAACCTCAAAAAAGCAATTTGTCTAATTTTAACTCTAAACACAATGATTTAATATTACCCAATAAAAATATCATAGGGTCAAATGGAATTTTAAATTTAAACATAACTTCCAAAAATTCTTTAATTTTATTCCAAAGAGGTTTAATCGTCTCACATAGACAAACCCAATGTAAGAAGGTTCCTACTTCCTTATGACATCTAAAACATAAATCTGAAGTGACATATTAAAATTTCTTCAATTCCTCCGGAGTTAAATGTAATTGATGAATAAAATTATAATGAACCAATCTGTATCATACATTCACAATTTTAGTCATGCTATCTTCACATATCGAAATCCACTCATCTGGGGAGATAGATATGCCTAAGTCTTTCTCCCATTTCACACTAGTTTTATCTACATCTGGCTTAGGCATTTCAACCTGCAATAAATTATACATATTAGATATAAAACCTTTCCTACCACCATCAATAATTAAACTCTCGAATTTAGATCTTCGAGGAAGGCACAAGGTACGCCTAAAATTATTTAACAATAAAACTTCAACTTGATAATAAATAAAAAGAATACTCAAAGGTACATTATATTTCTCTCTCATTCTTTGAAAATAAAATATCCTGCCTCATAACAATCTTCAAGCAGTTCCACTCCTTTTTGTTCCCATAACTTCAAAAGTTGATAATTAATCGTAAATGGTAAAAGCTTATTTTGAAAGAAAGGTGTCTGAGCCAAAATATTATTTTCATTGCCTAAAAGTTCATTCTTAATTGTCCATAACTCAAACAAATGTTTTAATACCGATAAATTATAACTACGTAATAACTGAGAATTCCATTATTCAATAATAGCCCAAGCCAAGGGGCTTCCATTTGAAACATCATACTTATAAATTTTAACTGAGCTGATTTGTAATAATTTTGAAAATTAGGTAGTTGTATACCTCCCAATGCATATTTCCATGTTAATTTTTGCAATGAAACTCTCACCAGTTTATCTTTCCACAAAAACTTTCTTACCAAAGAATTTATCTCTTTAAAAAAATTATAAGGTATCTTACATGGAATAGATTGAAACAAATATTGAATTTGCGGAAAGATATTCATCTTTATACAATTCACCAGTCCCATCAACATTATTGGTAAATCCTTCCACTTATTCAAGTCATCTTTAATTCTAGCCAGTAATGGTAAATAATTCAATGTGAATAAATGATCATAATTATTATCAAAAATAATACCCAAATATTTAGTACAATCATACCATCAAAACTTCACAATCTGTCTACATGACAAATAATCCATCTCCGCCAAAGGCATAATTTCACTCTTCTCTCAATTTACTTTATAACCAGATAATGCTCCATACTGTTCCAAATGTTCATGGGAGGTCTACAAAGACCATGAAGGATGTGTTAAATGATTCAACACATCATCTGCAAACAAATTTATCTTATATTCGTTAGACTTCACCTTAATGCCTATTACCTTGCCTAATCATCTCTACCAAAGATTCAATAACCAATGCAAACAGAGCTGGTGACAAAGGACAACCTTGTCTAGTTGATCTAGTCAATGTAAAAGGAAAAGATATCTGACCATTTGTCACCACTCTCATAGTGAGGTTTTTATATAATGCCCAACCAATAAAAAGAGGCCTAAAATTAAACTTTTCCAAAACCTTAAATAAAAAATGCCACACAACTATATCAAAGGCCTTTTCAGCATCCAAAGAAATTACCATCAGTAGGTAAGATTGCTGCCGTGAAATATTAATCAAATAAATCAATTTTACTACGTTGTCTGCTGAACAACAGTTCTTGATAAAACCTGCCTGATCGACATGAACCAAATCAGGTAAACACTTTGCAAATCTATTAGCCAAAACCTTGGCTATTATCTTATAATCCAAATTTAACAAAGAAATAGCTCTATGTGATTCCACATTCAAAGGATCCCTATCCTTCTTAGGAATAACAGTAATAATTGCTTTCGGAAAAGCGTCCGGTAAGGAACTAACTTTACCTGCCTGATCTAAAATATCCATCACAAAGGGATTAATAAATCTTGAAACTCCTTATAAAATTCAGAGGTAAACCCATCGTCACTTGGAGATTTACCATTCGGCATATTTTGAAGTGCCTCTATTAATACACAAACAGTAAAACAAGCATCCAAATTCTTAATATCCTTATCATTTAAAGTTAAACCAGATAAAAATTCTTCAATAGCACTCTCATCTTGCTCTACCTCAGATGTATACAATTTCTCATAAAACCTACGAAACTCATCATTAATTTCTTGAGGTTTATAAGTAATTTTTGACTGATGCCGAATAGCATTTATTGTTCTAGATGCCTGTTCTGTTTTTAACTGCCATGCTAAAACTTTATGCGCTCTCTCCCCTAACTCATAATACTGTTGCTTAATCCTCTGTAAGAGCCTTTCAAATTTATGTTTGTAATGAATTAAACTGTAATTTTAAAATAACTAATAATTTTTTTTATCGTCCGTTGAACCACATTGTTAATCTTTCTCTAGAATCTCTATTTCCTTCTCCAACTTATCAGCTTCAGCCATTTGCTGCTTCTTAACTTTAACTAAATAACTAATGATTTGTCCCTGTAAATAAGCTTTCAAAGCATCCCACAAGACAAATTTGGAGTCAACTGAACCAAATTTATCTGCAAAAAATTTTGAATGTGATCGTGTATAAATTTACAAAACTCGGGATCTTTAAGTAAGATGGAATTAAAACGCCACCGGTACACATTCTCCATATTCTCCGAAGCACTACAAGTAATCAACAACAAGAAATGATCAGACAAAATCCTAAATTCATACACAGCTTCTGTAATTTAACCTTGCAACTGTGTCGACACTAAGAACAAATCTATTCTCGCAAAAGAATCATGCCGAAAAGAATAAAATGAAAAATCTTTTTCTTTATGAATTAATTTCCTCCATATATCTACTAAATTCAACTCCTTCATTAACACCATCAACTGTTTAGCCATTTTAGTTTTGATTACTGCTTTTGGAGATTTATCCAATAAGGGATCTAAACAGCAATTAAAATCACCTCCTATCATAATTTTATCATAAGCCTGATTCAACTGAAGAAAAGAATCCACCATAAATTATTCATCATCAGTATTTGGAGCATAAACATTCATTAAAATCCAAAATGCAGAAAAAATTGTACAATTAACAATCAAAACTCTACCAGCCGCTTCAACAACTGATTCCAATTTAAAGGGTAATTTCTTATTAATCAAAATAGGAATCTTTCTTGGTTAAGAATTAAAAGAGGATGATACAACCTGCCCAACCCAATCTCTTTTTAATTTCCTATGCTATTTATCGGTCAAATGAGTTTTCTGCAAAAAAAGCTACATCAACCTTCAATTTTTTAAGATATGCCAATACCCTTTTTCTTTCAATAGGCCTATTAACATTAAATGTAACAAAATTTAACTTCACCATTTAACAATTCTTCAATCCTCCCACCATAAATGGTGAAGTGCCTCCCCATGACATCAATACACAAAAAATTAAAGTTCTCCTCCAAAACAAATAGAAAGAAAAGAATATCCCCATTAAGAAAAAAAACCCAATACAAAAAAAATGCCCAATGGTATTACATCCCTCAATTGCGCAGGAGAGACAAATGCCACAAAGTGGCCGATAACTCCCGAAGGATCGCAGTTGGACCCCCCCCCCCACCCAAAAGAGAACAATCAAAAATAATACACACATTCATCTGAAGTATGAAACTCTTCTTCTAGATCACGGTTCACTTGAACACCATCAATATCAATAAACTTAAGAAATTCTATCTCTCGTTGACCATTCTTCCCCTTCGGAATTACAACAAGCTGCTGAGAAAATTTATTTGAATTTTGGGCCTGCTTATTGTCAGGTAAAGAATTAGCAAATTACAAAGCTTCTGCATCATCCAAAAAAATATGAGAATGGTACACTCCATAACATTTTTTTTAACACTGCAGGATAAAGAAAGGCAAATTTATACCCTTTTCTCCAAAGAACAGCTTTACCCGAATTAAATTCTTTACGACATTTAATCACCGCTTGACTAAAATCAACATTAAAAAAGACCCAAAGACCCTGTTATTTTTAACAAGCAGAGACCCCTGATTATTTCTCGCATTCTGCACCACAAGACTCAAAATCAATTCTCTATCTTGATAACGCAAAAAAAATGTATCAAAATAGACCGTGGTGCATGACCAGGAAACGGCTTCTTCTGTGTCGCTCGATGAGCGCTGTCCAGCTCCAGTCCAGTCCAGTCAGAAAATGTGCTGGTCCCAAAACCTCCGGAATCCATTTTTGAAAAAAACTGGACTGGATCCGGTCCTTCGAAATCCTCCGGAAGACTGACTATCTTAACATTATTCCTCCGACTCTGGTTCTCCAAAGCATCAATCTTCTTTAACAAATGAGTCTTTTGTATTTACCAACCAGTAAATGAATCTTCCATCTGTTCCATCTTCTCTTTACAAAAGTCAACATCATCTTTACAATTAACAAACTCTTCAATCTTTTTTAAATTTGTCCTGAAAGAACTTTATCCACAGCTTTCAGACATTTAGCCACATCCATTGTAATTGTTGCTATTTCCCCTTTCATCTCTGCAAATTGATCCTTCATAATAGAGAAACCTTGACTTATTTGTAAAGCTAGGTCAGCATTAGAAGGTAAGTCTAACTGGTAGGAGCGAGACTCAAACTTAGAAACCTGGCTACCAAAGACCTACCCTGAAATATAGCAGTTTCTTCTTCTGTTAAAAATTGGTTTTCTTCCTCTTCCAGCTTGACAACGTCCACCTCCTCCTCCGTCGGGAAAAAGATCTAATGTGACCTGGCTACGGGTGCGGACACTCTCCCTCCCCCACAGTCCTAGTTCACCAGGCTGGTAGAGATTGGGTCCCCCCACAACCTGGGCCTTTTCGGGCATTGTGCTCATGTGCGAAAGTTCGCACATGTGCAATTGGTCTTCTTGTTCCGAAGTCGATCAACGCTGCACAACAGCGCCATCTTGCGCATCTGTACGCGAGGTCGGCACCAGTGTAGAAAAGGCCCTACCGACAGAATGCCGTTGAGGTCGTGGGTGTAAAGAAATCAAGTCCCCAGGCTTCACTGTTGAGGTAGGCTGAGTTTCTTCCGACGTTGTAGCCGATTTGGTAACCATTTTCTTAGTTGCTTGAGCTTTAGTTTTCCTCATTATTAATAGTTTGGTATTTCAACAATATAATCTATAATTTTTAGAACAATTTAAGGACTTTAATATGGGTTTTTAATAGTTCAGCCAGGAGGGGGTGTTTTCCACATCTTCTCCCTACGCCATCACTCCACCCCCCCTGATTCACAGTCCAATCTTACTTCTCACTCCTCCAAGTTCACTGGTACCAGGCAATTCTTATATTGTGCACAGATTTTAACATTTATGACGTTTCACCAGACTTTGGTGCTTAAAAGGTAAATGGTTACCGCTCAGGAAGGTTCTTGTCAGTCATTAGAGAGAGATTTGTTGCTCGTTGGATACCCACAACTGATTCCTTCTGATTAACCACTTTAGTGTCTTGCTGAAGAAACTTACCCCATCAGGGTTTTCCAGATGATAACCTCTTTCTTTCAAGTCACCACAGTTCCTTTTTTTTCCCACTTATTTCAAGTGAAACATTATTCAGCCTGCCATCTCCTCTTGTCTGGACCACAAGGGCTTTGACCAGGCTGAACTGAGAACTCACAACCCGTCTTCAAAATGGGATTTTTCCACAAGGTTGTCAGCTTGTCACATTCCAGCCCCTCTCTCTCTCTCACTCTGAGAAAACCACATGACCCTCTTAAAACAGCCAACTACACTCAGACAGACTGCAGTTCCAGACCTAATCTTGAGTTCGTTCATCTGTAGCTTTCCAAAACAATAATCCATTACTCCACAGCATGTGCAATTAACACCTACTTGTGAAGTCCTTATAGTTTTTGCAAAGGCACTCGAAGCCTGAACTGTCTGGTTTGATCTGAGCTCCAGCATTTTAAATGAGATCTGTTTTGAAGTGTTTGTATGTGACCTACACTAAAAAAAAACCTGCCACAATTCATCTCCTAAAAAACATATCTATACACAATATAAAATAACATAATCTGTCACAGTACTCAGGCGCAGGAAACCCGCTTTTGTTATGCATGTTGTGAGATCAGCCAAGGGGGGCCATGGTGGGAACAGTGCAAGTATAAAAGTTGGGCCTGAGCCCAAATAAAACTTAGAGCTTAACCTGACAACACTATGTGTGTGTGTCTTCTTTTGAGTAGTTCACGGATATAAGCATTTGTTATCTTCCAGTACTTGCCCTGAAGCTAACAAAGACAACAAAAAAATCTCAGTCTTGCTTCCCTGAACTCCCAAGAAACACCTGGTCAGACTCCGGGGATCTATCCATTTTCAGAATCAGAATTTGTCATCAATACGTGTCATGAATTTTGTTGTTTTGCAGCAGAAAAATGTACTTTATACATTTCAAGATCTCTAACTTCACTTCCTTCGCAAATGTCAAAATACTTCAGGTTATCACCATTTCTTCCCCTGATCTCAATAGTTTTCATGTCCTCTCCAAGGTAAATACATAGCAAATAGAACAGCACAGGCCATTCAGCCCATGATATCTGTGCTGACCACAATGCCAAATTAAATTAATCACACTGCCTGCATATGGTCTGCATTCATCGATTTACTGGTTGTTCAGGTGTCTGTCTAAATAGCCTTTAAATGTCATCATCATATCTGCCTCCACCACTGCCAGTGCATTCCAGGCATCTAGCACTCTGTAGATAAACTTGCTCATGATTCTCCCTTAAACATTCCTTCTCTCACTTTTAACCTATGGCCTGTAATATTCAACATTGTCACAATATAAAACCATTCTTGCCTTATGTGACCATTTTCCTCAACATCATGGATAGACATACCACTTTGTTAGAGCTAACTGGACACAAAATAGCTATTGCATTTTCTGAAATCAAATACTAACTAGATTTTAACAAAACTTAATTGGCTGTAAAGAACACAGGAGACAAGGTGAAAAAAAGGTGTGTCCCCAAATTACAGTCTAATAATGGAAGGAAAAGCAAGAGATTTCCCAGTGCAATATCTTTCCCTTTCTTCCTTGATCACCAGCCACATTATTTTGATCTAATCCCCACAAATGACACTCTGAATAGCCATATTACCTGCCTCCCGCGTCTACATAGGGACATCTCAACTGGAACTGATTATGCCACTCTTCACCCAAACAGAGCAAGAATAACTCATTCTGCTTAGAAAATACTAAGCGGGACAGTAAATGGATATATATCAAGCCAATTTAAATTAAGCAGATCAACTAGGCAGGGATGTCCACAATCTCCATCACTGTTCGCGTTAGCTATAGAACCACTGGCAAAACTGATAAGAACAAAAAATAAAATAAGAGGGATAAAAATAAAAGAGAAGGAATATAAAATCAGTCTATTTGCAGATGACGACATAGTATACTAACAGAACCAGAAATATCAATAAAAGAATTACATAAGAAATTGAAGGAATATGGAGAGGTATCAGGGTACAAGATCAACGCAAATAAAAGTGAAGCAATGCCAATGAATAATGCGGATTTCACAAAGTTTAAGAAAGAATCACCATTTAGATGGCAAACACAAGCAATCCGATACCTAGGTATACAACTAGATAATAATCTAGGCCATCTATACAAACTAAATTATCAGCCATTAATGAAGAAATTACAAGACGACTTAGAACATTGGAAAGACTTACCACTAACACTGATAGGAAGGGTAAATTGCATTAAAATGACTATCTTCCCAAGGATACAATATCTATTTCAATCGTTACCAATTCACCTAACAGAGAAATTCTTCAAGGAGCTAAAGAAAATAATTAAGGAAATTCTTATGGAAAGGGGGTAAACCGAGGATAGCGCGAGATAAATTAACAGAATGGTACAAACAAGGGGGCTTACAGCTACCAAACTTTAAGAATCATTATAGAGCAGCATAATTAAGATACCTATCAGATTTTTATCAAACAAGATTGGACCAGATTAGAGTTAGATAAAATAAGGGAGAAGGTACCTGAACATATACTATATAAGTGGGATGAAAAGCTGGTGCAACATAGGAATTCACCAGTTCTGCACCATCTGCTAAACATTTGGAAGAAGATTAACATAGAAAGGAATAAAACAAATTATCAACTACCAAAATTATTATTGACGCAAAATCAATTAATCCCTTTCACAATAGATAACCTTTCCTTTAGAGAATGGGAGAGAAAAGGGATTAAAAGAATAGAAAATTGTTTTTCGGGAAATAAATTATTATCATTTGAACAAATGAAGGACAAATATGGTATAACTCACAGTACAATGTTTGCATACCACCAACTGAAAACCTACTTGAAGGACAAATTGGGAAGCAGACTGAGGTTACCAGAAGGAAGCAATTTTGAATATGTGATTACAGACACAATGATAATTAAAAGATGTACATCAAACTGCAAGAGAAAGAGAACGAGGAAACAAGCTGTAAACCCAAACAAAAATGGGAACAAGATCTAAACATAAAGATAAAGAATGAAACATGGGAAAAGCTATGCTCCGGAACTATGAGAAATACAATAAACACGAGGTTACGCATGATACAATATAATTGGTTACACAGGCTATACACCATGCCCCAAAAGTTAAATAAATGGGACCCAACAGTATCAGACAGATGTTTTTGTTGTAAGAAGGAAACGGGAACAACAGTACATGCAATTTGGGAAAGTGGAAAAGTTTTGCGAAGATCTAAATCAGGTATTAAATAAAATCACAAAAAGCAACATACCAAAAAATCCAGAGATCTTTCTTCTAAGTAATATAAGAAGTAAAGAACTAGGCCTCGATTTGGATGAAGCACAAAAAAAGATTTATTATGATAGCCTTAGCTGTAGCAAAAAAATCTATAATGTCAACCTGGAAATCAGAAGAGAGCCTGAGAGTACAGCAATGGTACATAGAAATGAATAAATGTATTCCATTGGAAAAAAATAACATATAATTTAAGAAATAACATCACAGTATTCGAACAAATTTGGGAACCATACATGGAACACAACAGAGAGGGCCTCCACCCCCTAAAATGACAGAAGGAGAAGACGAAATAAACTGACCCAGTATGTAAAAGAGGAAGGTTTATTTTCATTGTGTGATGTTATTGTTTAATGGGTTTAATGTATCATATAGGTTGAACGTTGAGTGGGTGGAGAGGGGGGTGAAAGAGGGAGGGAAGGGAGGGGGGCAAAAAGGGAGAAAATTACATTGTGTATATTCAAGAGGGAAATGTTTGTGTGTATTTGGTTAGTATGGCTCATCATGTGAAAAATTTTTAAAAATTAAAAAAAAAAGAAAATACTAAGCGCAAATGGTGTTAAGTTCACAGCAGGAATTATTGCAGAATTCCATAAAACTAAATATAGATACAAGGACTACCCATTGTGGAATCAGATTTAAAATCACAGTGAACAAAATTTCAGACTTGTGCGGCAGGCAATCCTGATGAATTTTATACATGGTTTGCTGGGATCAGACATAAACCAATCCCTAGGATGCACACAAAGTCCAACAGTCAACCCCTGACAATTCCAGTTTGGCTCTCCATTCCTGAATTTAGCAGCACTGCATACTATTGTTTCTTCATAACAGATACTTTTTTTAAAAACTTACAACAGAAAAAACAAGATCAGGCTTATTGCAGGTTGAAAAATAAAAGAAATCCAGTTTCATTAGAGAGCTTTAGGTGGGGTCGGGTTTTCTGTATGAACAGAATAACAGTTTAAATGGGAGGTAGCCTTAGATTTGACGCACATTAGATTCCACACTCAATGATTGCTGATACAGCAGGAGAGCCATTCTCTTAAAGCATAATGATTATGATAGCACAAAGCAGTTTCTCTCCATTGCAGAACTGACCTAGATTCACAATCCTGTTCACTGCTGCTCAATCTGTGGGGTTATTAGATAGCCAATTCCACCCAAGCCATCTGCATACTAAAATAATGACAAGCAACACAGCAAAAATAACATGTCCCTCCGATATGGCTCAATGCTCAGAATTTTCGTCTCTAATACAGTAGTCTCCATTATCCAGCATTCAATCAACTGGAAACGCAAACAATTGGCAAAAATAAATTGAGGAAATAAATAAATAAATAAATAGATTTTTGCGTGATGTTCTCAATAAACGTTTAAAATTGTAAAAGTAAATATTCTTCAAAGCAACACACAAGCCCTTGTAAACAAATATTCAGCCAGCGGAGCGCCACGGTCGTGTTCTGCCTGCAGTAACTGTTTAAATAAAGTTGTGTTTGAATAAAATGGCAGTGCCCAGGCCAGACATCTCAGGACCATTATGAGGACCATGGGGAGAGAGAGAGAGAGAGAGAGAGAGAGAGAGTGAGAGTGAGCGAGAGAGAGCACGCGCGAGCTGAGATTGTCAGGAGACAGCTGGAGGTGAGTGCCTTTAAAATAAAAAGCAAGTTAAGGGTTAAACAGACAATGACTGGTGGGAGGAGTCATTAAGATGAGGGGTAGTGACAAATAAAAAGAGTGGCTCTGGGAAGAAATGGGTCTTAGAGGCTTTGGCTCACAAAGCTTGCTCAGGGTAGGAGTGAGACCATATAACCATATAACAATTACAGCACAGAAACAGGCCAATTTGGCCCTTCTAGTCCATACTGATCCAAGTACCCTCCTCTAATCCCACTTACCAGCACTCTGTACATATTCCTCCATCCCCCTCCAATCCATATACTTATCCTTTTTTCTTTGGCTTGGCTTCGCGGACGAAGATTTATGGAGGGGGTAAAAAGTCCACGTCAGCTGCAGGCTCGTTTGTGGCTGACCAGTCCGATGCGGGACAGGCAGACACGATTGCAGCGGTTGCAAGGGAAAATTGGTTGGTTGGGGTTGGGTGTTGGGTTTTTCCTCCTTTGCCTTTTGTCAGTGAGGTGGGCTCTGCGGTCTTCTTCAAAGGAGGCTGCTGCCCGCCAAACTGTGAGGCGCCAAGATGCACGGTTTGAGGCGTTATCAGCCCACTGGCGGTGGTCAATGTGGCAGGCACCAAGAGATTTCTTTAGGCAGTCCTTGTACCTTTTCTTTGGTGCACCTCTGTCACGGTGGCCAGTGGAGAGCTCGCCATATAATACGATCTTGGGAAGGCGATGGTCCTCCATTCTGGAGACGTGACCCATCCAGCGCAGCTGGATCTTCAGCAGCGTGGACTCGATGCTGTCGACCTCTGCCATCTCGAGTACCTCGACGTTAGGGGTGTGAGCGCTCCAATGGATGTTGAGGATGGAGCGGAGACAACGCTGGTGGAAGCGTTCTAGGAGCCGTAGGTGGTGCCGGTAGAGGACCCATGATTCGGAGCCAATTCTTTCTTAAATGACAACATTGACCCTGCCTCCACCATCTTTCCCGGAAGCCCATTCCACAGAGTAACCACTCTCTGAGTAAAGAAGTTCCCCCTCATGTTACTCCTAAACCTTTACCTGTCAACTCTCAACCCATGACCTCCTATTCTCAATGGGAAAAGCCTTTCCACATCAACTCTATCTATCCCTCTCATTATCTTAAACACCTCTATCAAATCCCCTCTCAGCCTTCTATGTTCCAAGGAATAAAGACCTAATTTGCTCAATCTCTCCTTGTATTCCAGATGCTGAAACCCAATCAATATTTTTGTAAATCTTCTCTGCACTCTCTCTATCTTGTTAATATCCTTCCTATAAATCGGTGACCATAACTGAACACAATACTCTAAATTTGGCCTCACCAATGCCTTGTACAGTTTCATCATTACTTCCCAATTCCTATATTCTATGCACTGATTTATGTAGGCAAGCATACTAAAGGCCTTCTTCACCACTCTATCCACATGCGCTCCTACCTTCAGAGAAGAATGCACCGTTATTCCTAGATCTTTCTGCTCCACTGCATTCTTCAATGCCCTCCCATTTACCACATACGTCTTGCTTTGATTATTCTTTCCAAAATGAAGCACCTCACACTTATCAACATTAAACTCCATCTGCCATCTTTCTGCCCTCTCCTCTAAGCAGTTTAAATCCCTCTGCAATCTTTGAAAACCCTCTTCATCATCCACAATTCCCCCTATTTTAGTATCATCTGCATATTTACTAATCCAATTTACCGCCCCATCCTCCAGATCATTAATATATATGATAAACAGCAATGGTCCCAATACCGAACCCTGAGGTACACCACTTGTCACCGGCCTCCATCCTGACCAAACGATTATCTACTACTACTTGGAGGCTTTGGTGAGTAGAGGTTGAGGAAGAGCTTGATTCCAATAAGGTAAGATCTTTGAATTTAATTAAGAAGAATTAATAGAGTCAGCAGCCAGGACAGTCAAATGCTCTGATCCCAGGATGTGGGAAATCTAGGATCGCACAATTGTCCCTGATGACTACACCTGTAAGAAGTGCATCCAGCTGCAGTTCCTGGGAGACTGTGTTGAGGAACTGCAGCTGGATAAACTCAGGATCATTTGGGAAGCAGAGACAGTGATAGAAAGGAACTTCAGAGAGTCAGTCACCCTAAAAGTTAGGAGACAGAAAACTGGGTGACAGGAGATGGAAGGGGTAGAGGCAGACAGTACAGCACATCCCTGTGGCTGTTCCCCACAATAACAAGTATACTGTTGTGGGGGGAATGAGCTACCAAGGACCAGTCATGGTGGTCACATCTCTGGGACAGAGGGTGGCCCCTTGGCTCAGAAGGGAATGGGGGAGAAGAAGAGCGCTATGGTCATTGGGGACTCTGGTTAGGAGGGCAGATAGGAAGTTTGGTGAACGAAATCGAGGCTCCCGGATTGTATGTTGCCTCCTAGGTGCTAGGGTCAGGGATGTCTCTGATCAAGTCCATAGAATTCTGGAAGGAGGGGGTCGGGGGGGGATGAGCACCCAGATGTCGTGGTCCACTTGGGGACCAATGACATACATAGGAGTAGGGATGAGGTTCTGAAGAGGGACCTCAAGGGTGGTAATCTCAGGATTGCTGCCACATGACAGAGAGGATAGGAACAGGAAGTTGTGGCAGATGAATGTGTGGCTGAAGAGTTGGTGCAGGGGGTAGGGATTCAAATTTGTGGATCATTGGGATCTCTTCTGGGGGAAGGAGTGACCTGTACAAAATGGATGGGGGCTGCTCCTGAACTGGAGGGGGACCAATATATGGCTGGGGGGTTGTGGGGGGGGGGGGGGTTGGAGAGCATTCTGGTGAAAGTGACCACAACTCCCTTAGCTTCAACATAGCTATGGGGGGAAAAAAGGGAAGTGCTTAACTGCAGATAGGCTCATTATGAAGGGATGAGGCAAAAACTACAGTAAATTGGAAACAGATGTTTAATGGTGAAAGCACAGAAGTGAAGTGGAGGAAGTATAGGGACCACTTGTACTGGGTTCAATATAGATTTGTCCCATTGGGACAAGGAAAAGATAGCAGAAAAAGGAAACCATGGCTGATGAAACAGGTGAGGTAACTAGTCAAGGGGAAGAATGAGGCATATACAAGATACAGGAAGCAGGAAACAGGAAGGGCTCATGAGAAATGTATGGAATTCAGGAAAGAGCTTAAGAAAGGACTTGGGCGAGCTCAAAGGGGGCACAAGGGGGCCCTGGCATGTAGAATTAAGGAGAAGTCCAAGGTGTTCTATGTGTTTGAGATGATGACAAGAATGAAGGAAGGAACACTTAAGGATAAAGGAGGCAAGAGGTGCCTGGAGATTAGGGAGGTCCTAAATGAATACTTTGCTTCATTCTTCACACACAATAAGCCTTTTAATTAGCTTTCAAAAAGTTTTTTTACCCAAACAAATCGAACATTAATCGATCAAATAAGCTCTAATTAAGCTCAGAATTTTGATTTTATCCCAAATGAGCCCTCAGTTTTGTTATGAACTAATAAACTCTTTTTCGAACTAAACAAGAAACAGCAATGAAAATTCACCAGACAATGGTAAATTAAAATTAAGTTTTTATTAAACCATTAATAACCGGCATCACCTACGGCTCCTAGAACGCTTCCACCAGCGTTGTCTCCGCTCCATCCTCAACATCCATTGGAGCGCTTTCATCCCTAACGTCGAAGTACTCGAGATGGCAGAGGTCGACAGCATCGAGTCCACGCTGCTGAAGATCCAGCTGCGCTGGATGGGTCACGTCTCCAGAATGGAGGACCATCGCCTTCCCAAGATCGTGTTATATGGCGAGCTCTCCACTGGCCACCGTGACAGAGGTGCACCAAAGAAAAGGTACAAGGACTGCCTAAAGAAATCTCTTGGTGCCTGCCACATTGACCACCGCCAGTGGGCTGATATCGCCTCAAACCGTGCATCTTGGCGCCTCACAGTTTGGCGGGCAGCAACCTCCTTTGAAGAAGACCGCAGAGCCCACCTCACTGACAAAAGGCAAAGGAGGAAAAACCCAACACCCAACCCCAACCAACCAATTTTCCCCTGCAGCCGCTGCAACCGTGTCTGCCTGTCCCGCATCGGACTTGTCAGCCACAAACGAGCCTGCAGCTGACGTGGACTTTTACCCCCTCCATAAATCTTCGTCCGCGAAGCCAAGCCAAAGAAGAAGAATAACATTAACACTTCTTACTTATCTCTAAACATAACTCTAAATTTAGCCCCTCTGTACATAAATGTAAAGTTTGTGTGTATTAAAGTCTGAAACCATCACAGTTTAAACTCTATTCTGAAAAAGTCACCTTTAAAAGTCCAGTTTCAATAGTTTGACTTCAGGGTCTTTTTAAAATGCAGTTCAGAAGTAATTATGAAGCACTTTTAAACATTATATTTTCAGATCTCTTTCAACTCTTGATGAGCTACCTTTCATAGAGGTTCTTCAAAAAGCAGTAACATGTTCTGGGCACAAATGACAAGTGGTCTTACTTATTTAAAAGCCATTTATGTAGTATCTCCTGTGAATGATAATACAAGTCCTGTCTTTCTAGGAGGTCAAGTTTTCTTCTTCTTCTTCTTCAGTTTTCTACTTGAGAGTCAGAGTTTTCTTCCACTATTAGGCTGTACTCTATTTTCAAAAGAGCAGTCGGAAAGTGGTTTCATTTTTGAAATCCACTTGTTTTCTGTATTCCCCTTTTATATGGAATAACACATAACAGCACCAATTCTGATTACTGAAATTCAACCCTGTCTTTCACAAGGTTCCAATTCCTGTGTGTCCCACAAAGACTTGACTTCTGAACTGACTCAAAATGTCTGAATTTGCCAATAATTTTTTTCAAAATCATGTGACATTACATCATCAACCAGACAACCTCAATTCTTGGAAACCATGTACTGGAATCTTTTAAGTTTTAGTTTAATTTCTGTAAAATCTCTTGCTTTTTCCAAAACCACTCCATATCCATAACTACTTCTGACCTCATCTCTGTTCAAGAGGCTTAATTGCTTTTAAGAACCACACCTGGTACTTGATTTTTAATTAAGAACACTTCTGTTCTATTATGGGTCTGCTTTCCAGATGTGTTGACTCCAAGAATGAACTCTCTCATTAGGCCTTTTCACACTGCAGTATAAAATGGAGATTCTCAGGAATTTTTTTCCCAGGAACCCTCCCGTGAAGCTGCAGTGTGAAAACTGCTTCTGAGTTTAATGGTTCTCTGTAAATGTCACCTGCATGTAACCATGTACCAACCACAATTCCTTCACTATAAATACATTTCTCTATAATTTACTTTACTAAGACAGTTTTATATGAAATATAGCTCAACATTAGCCTAAATATTAACACAGATCCATTACACAACAATGTTCAATACCAGGATACCAAATAATTTTTCCATTTTCTGGATAAATGAAAAATGTATTGTTTCAAATTGAAAATTCATGCAGAAACTTTAATAAACACATAGCGGCAGGTATATGGCCTCATAAAATCACATTGAAGTTATACAGAAGCAGTGGTAGAGTTTAAAAAGAAATATAGACAGGTATAAGGAAAGGTTAAGAAGGATATGAACTGAACCCAGGAAAATTAGACTAGTTTGATAGACAATTTGCTAAGTCAGCAAGTTGGGCCAAAGGGCCTGCTTCCAATTTGTAAAACTCTACCAATCTAATCCAATTACATTTTCAAGCATCAACAGATATGACTAAAATTAATCCTATGCACAGAAGCCAACTTGCATAGAGCAACATTCAGAAATAAATTGTAACAATAACCATTAAATTTGTTTTTGGTGATGCCAACTGAGGTATGAAGCTGTTGTCCAAGGTGGAGCTCCCCTTTTTCTAGTAGGGCCATAGGATTATTTACATGCAATGGGATTGGTTCACTATTCCATCTAAAAGCTGGCAACAGAATTTTGTAGTGGAATATTCAAATTCAATGAAGACTTCAGTTGCCTCCTCTTTGGTGGTCTCTCAAGAAGGGTGAGACATTTACACACTAGTTCTGTGGTTCTTAGGTGCCTGATGAGGTGAATATCAGAACCACAGACCTTTCCACATGGAGAAAGTTCTTGATAGGGTAGGTGGGCTGTATGCGAGGAACTATGCTCCTTCCACTGGACTCCTGATACATACCCTGAAGATTATCAGTGTCATCTCAAGTACCCACTCACCACTTTAAGATGTCATGTGCCAGACATTCCCAGGGTAATGGTGTGCTATATTTTTCAAGGAGCATTGTTCAATCTTTTCCTCTCCTCATCTGATAATTTTTTACCTTGACAGACTCAAAGAAATCTCTGAGCTTAAGGAACTGACATCTGAAGAAACAAAACTCTGGTAGATCAGAATTTGGTGGAGAGCAGAGAACAAAGATTGTAGAGGCTTCTATTTCAGTAGATTTTGAAAGGAACATGTTATTTCCATATGTCATTCTACTAACAAGGCTGCAATGAAATGAAGGCACTGAAGAAGTAGCATCCAGTCAAGACAGCATCAAAAAGTGCCAAAAGACCTAATAGACTGATGAATAAACAAGTGCCCAATGAGGATCATTGTTCTTTCAGAAGTTGCCAAAGGTTTCGACAATGAAATACAAAAAAAAAGATAGTCTTCGGGTCTAATGACCCATCAAAGTTTAGATTAAGTTTGTGAAAGGACCACAGCAAAGCAGGAAGTTGAATACTTCTGACATCTTGCCATGTAAAAGTAATTATTAGCCCAGTCATATCTGCTACTCATGTAACCTGGATAAAAAGTGCCTGCTGGGATAAATCTCATGTTTTTAATTCAAATGTTTTTACTGTTTACTGATGAGCACAGAATTATTTTTTCCTCTGGTATTTTTTTCAACTTCAAATTTTCCAAAAGTTTGGCTGTGGGTTGAAGATCACTCCAGAGAGTGAGTGCTCCCAAAAAGCTTCAGAAGTATCCTAACTGCATGCTCAAGATCAGAAGCTACTGCAAAGGTGGCAAATTCAGCTCAGAACACAAGACAAATCACATCCAAGTCATACTTTCTTTTCCCTTCACTCATTAAGGAGAAGACTCAAGAGTGGAAAGGATACACCAACAGGCTTAAAAACCGTTTCTTCCCTCCAGCTATAAGGCTCCTGAATGTGTCCCAAGACAATGCTCTCATGCTGGCCTTGATTGGGACCAATTGATCTTTTTTTCATTGTATCTTTATACTGTAATTGTGCTCTTGTTCTACAGGTAGTCACCAACTTACAACCATAATCAGGACCAAAGTATTAGTTGTATCTCTGGTCGGTAGTCAAAGAATGAGGACATCGGGTTGCTGACAGGAATGGGAGCGGGAACCACTGTATAGAGTACTTCTAATACAAAATATGTACATGTACAGTAGTTTTAATAAAGATTGTTTTAATTTAATCACATCTGTGGGTGGTCCTAACTCACGTAGGTCGGAAGTAGAGGACTATCTGTACTTTGTGAAACACTAAAGTCTGTAGATGCTGTGATTGTAGTAGAAACAGACTGAAATGCTGGAGGAACTCAGCTGGTCTTTTCAGCATCCATAGGAGACCAGGATATATTGCTGGTAATTAAGGATGTTTTCCTTGAAGGAATAAGCAAAATAAACCAGAAGCTGGAAATCTCAGTCTGAGGAATACAGACAAACAAAAGGTATAGAGTGGATATGATAAGGGAGAGGTAAGAATTTATCACGTTTGTGCAAAAGGAGACGGAATGGAGAGACAGCTAGGGGAAGGGGAGGGAGTAAGGAAAGAATTTGGGGGATGGGGGGAGGTAATGAAAGACAGAGGTTGACATACATGCCATCTGGTTGGAGGGTGGAAGATAAGGTGTTGTTCCTCCAATAAGTGGGTGGTCTCGGTCTGGCAGTACATGAGACCATGGACAGACATGTCAGCGAGGAAATGGGTGGAGAATCCATGCTATTGCACTGGACAGAGCTGAGGTGCTCAACAAAGTGACTGCCCAGTCTGTGTCCAGTCTTTCTATGTAGGAGTCCACAAAGGGAGCACTGGATGCAGTAGATGACCACTGCAGATTCTCAATTGAAAAGTTGCTTCACTTAGAAGGACTGTTTGGAGCCCCAAATAGTGGTGAAGGAGGGGGTGTTGCTGCAAGTGGAGCATCTCCTGCCACAAAGGGGTAGGTCCCAGGGGACAATTGGTATCACTGAAGGAGCCGTCCCTGCAGAAGGCAAAGAGAGGAATATGTGTCTAGTGGTTGGATCATGTAGTTGGTGGCAGAATAGCGGAGAAGGATTTGTTGGATGCAGAGGCTGATGGGGTGGTAGGTGAGGATATGAGGAATCCTGTCCTTTTTGTGCGAGGGTGAGGGAGGGGGAAGAGGTAGAGGGGGCCAGGGCAGATGTGTGGGTAATGGAGGATATGCAGGTGAGTGCCGAGTTGATGGTGGTGAAGAGAAAGCCATGTTGTTTGAAGAATGAGAACATCTCTGATGATGCAGCGCACTGACAGAGGCCCCAAATTTCAAATGAATCATTGAACAAAATCTCTTTCAGCCAATGAAAAAGAGCCTAGAGCACATCTGAAAACAGCAATCTTCTCCATGACTTAGCTACTACATGATAATTGCTCTTTGTGAGATCTTGCTGGTACATGTCTACATTATACCAGTTTTTATTTTTTAGTAATACCACATTAATTGTGAAGCTCTTTGGAGCATCCATGGTTGCTACTGAAATGCAAATCTTCAAATGAAAATCACTTGGCAGAATGTTCAATCCTTAGTTCACAATTTTCTTTTTGAGCTTCACTGCAGATAATCATTTCAATAATATTTCTTACCCATAATTCAAAAGTTGGTCAACTCAAGTTTATTGTTAATTTACAGAGGAGTTCATATATAAAATAGTCTTCCATGCAAGTAAAGTTTGATTTGAATGTGGGGATTACCAGCAGACTGTTCATTTCTCCAGTTAAACAGGAAAGTCTGCAGACAATGCATAAAGGTCTCGTGTCATCCATAGGAGGCAAATGTATAACTAACATTTCAGGCCTGGTCTCTTTGCATGAGCATAAAACAGGCACCTGAATAAAAAGGTGGGGGTGGAGGGAAGAAGGGCCAGGGGAGGAACAATGGCCAAGAGGCCATAGGTCGACATGGATAGGAGGGTAGGAGATAAAAATCTGAGAATTGATAGGGAGGGGGATTAGCTCAGTGAATCCAAAGCGAGAGGAAAGGAGACCGAGAGAAAGGGAAAGAGATGGGGGGAGCTAACAGAAACCAGAGAAGTTGATGTTAATGCTATCTGGTGGGAGGGTGCCAAGACTAAATAGGAGGCACTGTTCGTCCAGATGGTAGATGGTCTCAGTCTGGCAGTACATGAGACCATGGATAAACATGTCAGCATGTGAATGGAATGGGAAATTGAAATGGGTTGCCACTGGGAGATCCCTGATATTATAGTGGACAGGGTTAAGGTGATCTCCCAGTGTGCATTCAGTCTTTGCAATGAAGAGGCCAATTGGGAGCTCCAGATCCAGAAGCTGACCCCTACAGATTTACATGTGAAGTGTTGCTTGGTGGGTACCAAGGGGGTGATTGGTGGGAAGGGAGGAGTGGATAAGAGAGTCATGGAGAGCGCAGTCCCTGCAGAAGATTGAAAGGGGAGCAGAGGGATCACTATGTAGGTGGAAGAAACTGTAGCTGATGATGTGTTGGATGCGGACACTAGAGGGGCAAGGACAAGGGAAATCTGTCCTTATTAGGTCTGAGGAGAGGGGGCAAGGGCAGATGTACAGCAAACAGGGGAAATGTGGTTGAGTGCCAAGTGATAGTAGTGGAAGGGAAGCTACATTTTTTTGAAAGAGGAGGACATTTTGGATGATTTCCCATGAAAGAATACATCCTGAAAGCAGAAGTCTTTCAGATCCTGGGAGTGTATTGAAATACAGTACAATTCTGATTATCCAAAATTGAATTCTCCAAAATCCTCATTTATCCAAAAAAAATTTAATTTTGGATAAATGAAGATATCAGAAATAAATCAGAAATCCTCATTTATCTGAAATCTTTTGAGAGCTGAACTGTCCTTACAGGTTGAAAACAAAAAATCACTCTGCATGAAATTAGAATGACTTATCCTCATTTCAGGTAACTCCTCCCTTCTCTCTTTCCATTTCTTCATTACCTTCTCCTATTGACTTTTTTCTCTAATTCTTCTTCACAATCTGTTCAACCAGCCTGGGAAGACTCCTTGATGATCAACAGCAGCGGTGGGTTCGTGTCAGGGATCAGCAGTGGCGGTTGGTTGGTCTTGATGACCGGCAGTGGCCAGCATTTTTTGTTAAGAATTAAATATTATTTTAATGCTTAAAAAGCCTTTCCTTGTTGTTTAAACCAGTGGTTCTCAACCTTTTTCTTTCCACTCGCATACCATTTAAGTATTCCCAATGCCATAGGTGCTCTGTGATTAGTAAGGGATTGCTTAAGGTGGTATATGAGTGGAAAGAAAGTTTGAAAACCACTGTTTTAATCATACATAATTGACTCGTTCTGTGCACGGTTTCATAACTCCAATGGAAATGGGCCAATGACAATTTTTCTCAAACAAAATATTTCAGTAACAATGGGCTCTACAACAGAGGTTCTAATCCTTCCCTTCACACTCGCATACCACCTTAAGCAATCCCTTACTAATCACAGAGCACTAATGGCATAGGGATTACTTTAAGTGGTATGTGAGTGGAAAGAAAAAAGCTGAGAACCACTGGTTTAAACATTGATACAAATGATTTGCTGTTGCTACTGGACTGTTTTATTTTTTTTTAAAGACCAATTGTCTGGAAAAAAATGTTTATCCGATTATAGGCCTTGTCCTGACCATTTTGGATAATCAGAGTTATACTGTTGGTAAGTGGTGAAGAAACTCAGCAGGTCATGCAACACCTAAAAGGTAATCAACGTTTTAGGCCTGAGCCCTTCATTAAGGTATGAGCTAGCAGCAGGCAGGCACCTGAATAAAATGGTGGATGCTGCATGACCTGAAGTTTCTCCTGCACTCTTGTGCAAATGGCTATTTCTACAGTTTCCACCAATGCTATATATACAGCATGAATATCTCACAATACACTTTTTTTTCCATATTCCAGGCAGGTTAACTGGAGAATGTAACAAATAACCACAAAGGCGATATTGAGGCAACCACCAAATTCTTGCTGAAAGTGTCAGTTTTAAGAAGTTCAAAAGACAAGTATGGAATGATCTGAGGAGCCAAGTCCAGAGATCAGGACCTGTGCTCTCATATTCAATTCGTCCATGCCAACCAAGTTGCTTATTGAAGAGAGTTCCATTTTGCCGATATCCTTCTAAATATTTCTCATCCATGTACCTGTTTAAATGTCTTTTGAATGTTGCTTTATTACCTGTTTCTACCACTTCCTCTGGCAGTAATATCCTCATTAATCTTTAGGCACCCCTTTCAACCTAATAACATGTTTCAAACAATTATCCAACCAGAATTACTTGGAGCAAAATAAATCTTTAATGGTTCCAAAGTCAGATTTAGTTCCAGAAATAATAAGGTGAAAGATCATGGTCTTGGTATACTCCTGTGGGAGAAGAATTTGTCAGGTTCTAGGGAAGGAGCTAGGGGAGTGAAATTAATTGGAGAGTTTTTCAAAGAACTGGCACAAGCACCAAAGGTGAATGCGCTCCTCGGCTGTGCTACTCTGACTGCCCATAAATTAGGCAGGCAGAGGCTCTAATATTGCAAAGAAGCACTCCCACTGTCAATCACAAACAAGTAGATATCTCTTAGTCATCTCTTTTCAACCAAACTTCAAATCGGACAAAGAGCGTCATGCCAGAAAAATAAGCCAAACTGGCCTCAACCTACTTGTACCTCCCGCCGTCTCTCTCTATGTTCCTCCAATTTCATAGTTAGAATCTCTGCACCCCTCCATCTCTGGCCCCTATCTTCTAATTCTCATCAGTCAGCCAAAAGCAAGTCCACATAACCAACCTTGAAAACTTTCTCATCTTCCAAGACACTCCTGAATAATCCACACATTTGTCCAAGTTTTTATTCATTAGCTCTCAGCTCTATCAAATTGTTTATTATACCTGTTAAGCATAATGGAATATTTGATCTTAAAGTTGCTGTTTTGTGCCAACTCACTTGAGGACAGAGCAGAGAAATATAGCTGAGGAATTGCTGCAGTGTCAACAGTCTTCTTTCAGCTGAAATCGTGAATCTAGTCCCCTTATGTTCCTTGGGTGGACAGAAAAGATCCAAACTCAGTACCATTTTGAAGAATAACGTGCACTCTAGAAGTTAAATGCAGGGCTTGCACTGCATTGTGAAGGGAAACCTATACTGGTAGTGCAAGATTACTTCAGATAAGAATGGAATCAGAGGTTAGAACATAAGAGCACAGCACAGGCCTTTCAGCCCACAATATTATGCTGACCTTTGTAAATTTACTCCACAGCAATCTTATTTTTCTCTTCCTCACACAATGAATAGGTTTGATAGGTTAGACGCAGGGAATAACTGAACATAGGACAATACAGGCCCATCAGGCCATGATATTGTGCTGACCCATCCAAACCTACTTCACAACTATTTTTTTCCCCAACCTCACACCCATAACCCTCTTTTTCTTACATCCAAATGAGTAATCACTTAAATTCAAAAAAAGCAGAGGAGCACACAAATCTACTGATGAGAAACCAGAAATCACTTTAAAGGATTATTCGCATCTGGAACATACTGCTAGGTACAACATTCAAAAACTTTTGGACAGATTAATGGATAGGATGCTTTTAGAAGGCTATGAGACTAACCCAGAAAATGTTGATGAGTTGGATAGAAAGTCTGTTCCATGCTGTAAGATTTTGAGTTCTAAGGGGAGTGGTTGAGGCGAATGGTAGCAATGAGTGGACTAATAAGAGATAGGAGTCAGGGTATGGTGATGGGAGGGTGGTAAATTGAACATAATTTTGAGGGGTATAGTGACACACAGCAGATAGGGCAAATGACCTACATTTAGGCCGCACATTTTAATGATATCCAAAGTTTTTTTTGGTAGTTTAGTTGCAGTGATTTCTTTTGGTTTTCCTGAAGTCCTATACTTCACATAGTGAAGCACAAATTCCCATTTGAGTGGAAATCCCAATTAACAACATAAATTTTATGAAATTCTGTTCATCTCTCTCACATGCTAAAATTACTCCTGGCCATTTAATCTTCTCGGAGTTTTATCTGGAATTAAAATAATGGCATTGCTCTGTGTCAGGAAAAAAACTCTGAAGATACAACTAGAGGCCAGAAGACTCCCTATTGTGGCTTTGCATGTTCAATTACATATGGAGGCTGTATCCACAGAGGCAAACATGTCTCCTGTAAAACTACCCTCTCCCTCCTATAGTCATCACTCATAGTGAAAGGAGATGTTGAGGGGAAGATCATTTTTATCTTCTAGTTTAATTTTCAATATTTTCATAATGAGGCAAAATAAACATTTTGTAGCAGCCGTGTTGCAGGCCGAGCGAGCATGCAGCACGGTGTCACAAACCATCGCCGGCATGGTTCTGCAGGCCATGGAACAACTATACAAACAGGTAAATAGTCACCTAACGGAGCGGTACTGTGTGCTGGAGAATGATGCATTGTCCTGCTGAGTATTCTGCCGGAAGGAGCGGAAACTCACACGGATCAATTTAAACCTGCTGATCCCGTGAATCGCAAGCACTCCAGTAGCAATGTCCTGCCTTGTCCCGTGGAGCTGAGGACATGCAGGGTATAAAAGAAGATTGTAAAATCTGAATAAAGTCAGTCTTGAGTTGACTAATCTGGCATGTGTGTGTATTACTTTAGTAGCTCTACCGTAGTAGCCGCCGCAATTTTAAAATTATTGATAATTATTATTACTGTCAAAATTCTATTCAACAAATTGAGCTTCAACTCCCAGATGAGTTCTTGTTTAATACAGGAACACTATCCTTTATCCGGACATCTAAAATCCAGCAAGTGGGGAGAGAGACGGCAGCGCGAGTCAGGGGGGTGTGAGGGGGAGAGACCGGCAGGGGGAGATACCAGCAGTGCGACTCGGGGGGGGAGAACGGCAGTGCAAGTCGGGCGGGTGAGGGGGGGAGACCGGCAGCACAATTCGGGTGGGCTTAAATCTGGCTTTCCGAAATCCGGAAAAATCCGAAATTTACAACACACTTTTCCCCAAGGGTTCCGGATAAAGGATTGTGTACTGCATACACTAATCTAAAAGAACATGATGCCATGATACTGCACACAGTATCTTCCGATCCTCCTAATTAAATCTGAGACTCTAGTGTGAACAGTCTGTTGTGAAACCCACTTGATCAGAGCTTGTTTCTACACCAAAGGCTGAGACTTCAACCTTTAGACCGCACATTTCAGCATGACACTCCACAATTGTCATTTAGGTGAGCTGTTAATCCATGCCTCCCAGATGAAGGTAGGACTTCCATAGCATGCTTCTGATGTGGAGCAAGACAGTTCTTCTCTGGAATCTGGTCAATATCAATAAACAGTTCTGGTCTGATCTTGATCACATTGACTATTAGGGGAGTCTGCAGTGTGTAAAGTTGTCTGTCATTTCCTATAATCCCAGTTAACATATTCAAGATCCACCTCAGTGACCATAAAGCATTTTGGAGCACCCATATTCTTTGAATTTTAACTTTTTTTTGGCAGTTTTAAAGAATATTAGTTTAAACTAAAAATTCCACTCAACTGTCAGTGGAGAATCCTAGTACAACAGGGACAGATAAAAGACTCAGGGGCTCAAACATTGCCTTGTGCATGAAGGCAGGAGGATCCTCCAGCAGTGCTCCAGTGAAAGAATAAATGCAGAGTGCAGGTTTAAATGATTAATGATGACTACTGAAGTTTTCTCCACCCACCCAAACTTCAAATTTCCATCAAAAGCTGGAATATTGTTTTAGAGGTGGAGGAAACTTGGAGAGGTCCAGGGGAGCAAATTCTTTGTTAATTTCCTCTGGGTTTTACTCAGAGCACTGAGCTGGAGATTGATTCTTAAACTCTAAGACTCTAGGAAATAATTGGAACTTCAAAACTCTCCCATTGTCCTGAATCATGCCTTCAAATTACAAACTTGAGTCTGGTTACAAGAGGGGTGTCAACTGGATCATATTGAATAACCAACATATAGTTGGCTCAGGGACCACTGAAGGGTATTATATCTTTAGAAAAATGATTGCTAGAACTCCAGTTTAACAAAAGCTTGCACACTGGAGTGACATACATCTATATTGAATAAATCAAGGCATGCCCAGCATAAATGTTTATAAAAATGCTAAAAGACAGCATTCAATTATTCAAACTGCTGACTGGAACTAAATGGGTCAACCATCATCTGGTGGGAAAGAAAGTGGGAAGATTGTTGGCATTTCCTTCCCCCTTTAGCCTGAAAGCAAAAGAAAACAAACTGCTTACCAGACAAGCAGCATACAGTTACGGGTGGGGGTGGGGGGGGAGGGTGTGCAAATGTTGGTTTCGGGTTGAGATCCTGCATCAGGACAGAGGGAAGATAGACAGTGTTAAGAGGAGAGAGGGAAGAACAAGGCAGGAGCTAGTAAGCATAAGTGAATTGAAGGGGTGAAATATGATAAGAAGATGGAGCCAAATCGAGTAGAAAGAAGAGTGGAGTTGGGAGACAAGAGATTGGTGGGTAACAGGTGAAAACAAATAAAGAAGAATAAAGGTCAGGTTGGGAAGGGTAAAGATAGAGACAGCCACTGGAGGGTGATAAATTGGGGCAGAAATACCACCAGTGCTCACACCTGATGAGGAAGGTGAGGACGGAAATGGAAAGAAAAATGATGAGCAGATAGAACCCAATAAGAAAAATGCATGGGTATCAGGAGGGAGAGAGAAAAGAAATGGATCTTTAACAGGAAGACCAGAGGAGGATTCCAGCAACGGCAACATTTGGGTCTTTACCTTTACCCACCTCACCCCATCTACACATGAAGTGGCCAACCACTTTAATTCTGTGCCCCACTCCCATGTCTGTCCACGGCCTCATGTACTGTCTCACCAAGAACACCCGTAAATTGGAGAAGCCACACCTAATTTTCCAACTAGACGCTCTCCAACTAGATAACATTTACATCAACCTCCAGTTTCTGCTACCCTACTCTCCGTTGTCTCTCCTTTCCTTTTTTCCTCCAGCTCTCCCACCCCTTCCCTCTCCATTCACAGATCCATCCCTCCTCCCTCTGCTTGCTGGTGTGCCCTCCCTCCCTTATCACCTCCTGACTACTTTTGATTTAGACATACTGCATGGTAACAGGCCATTTCGGCCCATGAGTCCATGCCACCCAATTTACAACCCCAGTATGTTTTGAACTTTAGGATTGCGCCCCTCCCTCTTCCCCCCACCCCACTATTTTGTTCAGGAGCCTGTCTACATTTTTTCATACTTTAATGAAGGGCTCAAGCTCAAAACTTTGGTTACGTGTCTTTATCTTTACTTTATATAGCAAGTACCAGTACATTGTTTGACCAGCATTGTGTTTTCACATCACTCCATTTACCTTCATTTTTCCTTGTCTGCTTCCACTCATCACCCACCTGACTCTGTCTCCCACCTCCACCCCTCCCCCCACCAGCTCTTTAGTCCATCTCTCACATACTGGCACCCCACCTCTCTCCAATATTCTGGCTCTACTTTCAGTCCTGAGGCAGATTCTGGTTGCAAAACATCAGCAATTCTTCCTACTGCCCCGAAAGATGTCGACTTGCTGAGTTCCTCCAGCAGTTTGTTTTTTTGCATGCAAGAACACAGGAAACTGACACCAATATGGTTTGTTTCTTCTCTGTAATTGCAAATACAAATAGGTATGACAGCAGGATTTGCATTTAGTAAGTGTTGCAAGATGGCAAAACTGTTCACAAATCATCAAAAGGATATTTACAAAAATAGACAGCATACATATCTAAAGCTTGAGGACATTGGTTAGGGCAAGGGGTAAGTGGATTGTTAGAACCCGGAATATCCTTGGAACTTGTGGCGGCTGGTATCTCACAACACTTAAGCATTTCAGATGAGCTTTTACAGAGAAGAACGAAAATAGATACGTAATCGTCAACATGGTGAAGGTGAACCAGTTTGTGTTGAGGCCATGACTATCCACAACTCATCTCAAGTACTGTTGGGACTTGCGCTCCTCACCTATCAGCTGATGATGCTCATGGGCTTGAAGCATCCACCCTTCCCATAACACTGAAATTTTAGCATTCTTATCCTTTCATATCCCTCCCTACTCCATCCTATCAACACTTCCATGGCTGCCCTACCCTGCCAACATCTCTACGTCCACATCTCTACCTCTGAAGACTGGGACTTCAGCTTCCTGGGCCTGTGTTCTGGACTTCCCTCTAATTCTTTTCTAACATGCAGCTTAAACCTCTCTCTAACTAAATGTTTGGCCACCAATTCCAAGATGTTAACTGTATCAAGTTTTTACTGTTAAGGTAGCCAAAAGGAACTATGGGTCATGTCACTACATTAAAAATGCTATATCTTTTTTGACAGAAATTGTTATTTTGTTTGCCAACAAAGATCAGTATACTTATCCGGTGCCAACCAGCTTCAACACAAAGCACTCCCACATCTAGAAAAGCCATGATTGCTAGATATGGATCAATTGTCCAAAGTGCCTTGCCATATTTCAAGAGGATTTGTTCAGCTTTCAACACAAGCTGAATTCAAGTTTGCCTTCTCCTTTGAGTACAGTACCTCCAAACTTCAATATGAAGGTACATTTGTAAACACAACAGATAGACTAATGAACAGATCAAAGAATAGCTGTAAACCAACTTTATAAAAGATCTGCTTGTTCTATTAATGGACAGAACAGATGAAGTCACAACACAGTAGATGAGCAAGTTAAGAGGCCAGCATGACATCTGTAAAGGGGAAAATTAAGAACTTTGTGTGTTGAACACAAATTTTGGATGAAATTTTGAATGAAATTTGATAAACCAACACAATTTTTTAAAATTTTAAGCAAATTTCCATTAATTCCCAACTCTACTCGGGTATCACCACTTCCTTCACAGATCTGCCATGCATCCCATAACCTACTAAAATCAACTCAAGAAATATACAAGCAGCTAAATTCAGTCATATGAAAGATGAAGTACATAAATTATCGGGCATTCCCTTATTTTACAATCTAGCCATGAATTGCCTCAGTAATAAAAATAACAATTAAAACCAATACCATGTAGTGGCCTGGGTATGGAGATGCTGATCGACCCACAAAATAGCTGTGGCAGTAACCATGCAGACCTGGAAGTGACACAAGCCATTGTTCCAGGTGACCTCCTGCACGGTGTGAAGACGGGAAGTGCGGCAGGAACACCAGCCAATCCCAGGCCGGCACTCCGATGACATGGAGCCCTGATGTCAGTGCCTAGGGCCCATATAAAAGTGATGGCCAGTTCAATAAACCAGTCTTGACTTCAAGGCTTTACGGGTGCGTGTCATTCTTTTTTTTAATTTTTTTATTTTTCATACTATGAACCATACTGACCAAAATACACACAAACATTTCCTCTTTGTGTGTCATTCTTCACCACGCCTGTGAAGCACAAATACAACATTGGTGACCCAGACAGATCCAACCAGCAGTTGGACCCAAAGATGACGGACCAGGCAGAGCCAGCGACCATTAGACTCCCAATGTTTTGGGTGTCGCAGCCACACATATGGTTCAAGCAGGCCAAGGCTCAGTTCCAGTTTTGACACATCGCCGCCGCTCATACCTGCTACTTCTATGTCATGAGCACACTCGATCAAGACGCAGCGGCAAGAGTCGTAGACTTCCTAAGGCAGCCTCCAGAGCAAGGCAAATACGTGGCCCTCAAAGAGCTGTTAACCCGCACTTTCGGGCTCTCCCAGCGCAAGTGCGCCACACAATTGCTGCATATGGATGGATTGAGGGGCAGATCCCTGTCTGACCCTAATGAACGAGATGCTCGCTTTGACAGAGGGCCACAAGCCTTGCCTGCTCTTCGAGCAGATGTTTCTGGAGCAGCTGCCTGAGGATATCTGATTCTTGCTCACGGATGAAGACTTCAACAATCCTTGGAGGGTCGTGGCCCAGGCGGACATGATCTGGAGAGAGGATACCAGCGCCGTCGTGAACCACATCAGCAAGCCCCTTGAACACCTGACTGTGAGACCAAGACCAGCAGGGAGGCAAGTTAATACCCTGGAACAATTCTGTGACCATCATCAGCGGTGCTCCCCTCAATTGTGGCACCACAGTTCTCCATGGTCTAGCCTAAGAATGGGGTAAAGCACTAAATTCCGACTGAGGGCCTCCCGCTCTATGCCAAAACATGCCAACTTCCTTCCGAAAATCTCAGCCTAGCAAAGGAGGAGTTCAAGAAAACGGAGAAACTGGGGATTGTGCAGCGCTCCAATAGTCCCTGGGCCTCCCCTCTCCACAAGGAGCCAAAACAGTGGGGGGTGGGGGGTGGAGGCCATGTGGTGACTACTGCCGCCCGGCAAATATCTGTGGCCCACATCCAAGACTTCGCCAACAACCTGCATGGGGCACGGGTGTTTTCCAAGGTGGACCTCATCCTGGAGTACAACCAACTCCCAGTTCATCCCTAGGATGTCCCCAAGACTGCCATTATATCCCCCTTTGGCTTATTCAAACTCCTCCACATACCCTTTGGTTTGAAAAATGCGGCACAAACTTTCCAGTCGCTGATGGACGCAGTGGGTGGGACCTCCCATTTGGGTTCATCTACTTGAACGACATCCTCATCGCTAGCCTCAGCCGCAAAGACCATGCCACCCAGCTGAGACAACTGTGCACCCAGTTGAGTGAGTTTGGGCTGAAAATTAACCCCGCAAAATGCCAATGAAGCCTGGACTCTATCGACTTTCTGGGGCACAAAATAAACAAACACAGGACAACACACCTCCCTGAAAAGGTCAAGGCGGTCCAGCACTTTTCCAAGCCACATAGAGTAAAAGGGCTACAGGAATTTGCCAGTATGATAAACTTTTACCACACATTCATCATGGCTCACATCACACTGATGGCAGGCAAGTAAAAGGAAATTACCTGGGACGATGAGTCTTCAAGGGTGTTCCAGAAATCCACAGATGCATTGGCCAACGTCACCCTCCTGGTACACCCCAGACCAGAGGCACCTACCTCTCTGACAGTTGATGCCTCCAGCACAGCGGTAGGAGGCGTACTGGAAGAGCTCAATTAAGGCCAGTGGCGACCCCTGGCCTTTTTCACCAGACACCTCCGCACCCCCCCCCCCCCCAAGAGTTCAAATACAGCACTTACAACCGAGAGCTATTGGTGGTGTACCTGGCAGTAAGATGTTTCCATTTCTTTTGGAAGGTCGTCAATTCAATATCTTCACTGATCACAAACCCCTGACCTTTGCCTTTCATAAAGTATCGGACCCGAGGTCGGCCCGACAACAGAGACACTTGTTCTACATGTCCAAATTTACCACGGACATAAATCACATCACGGGGAAAAGCAATGTGGTAGCCAACGCTCTGTCACGTCCTGCGGATGAGTTGGTACATGCCCTGTCCTAGGGGGTCGACAGCTTGACCCTCGCCAAAGCGCAGCATCAGGACTCTGAGATCCCCACGTATAGGACAGCCATCTCTGGTCTCAGGGTGGAAGACATTCCTGTAGACCCAGGTAACCTGACACTACTGTGCGATGTCTCCATCGCCAGCCCTCACCCCATCGTCCCAGCTGCATGAAAGTGCCAGGTTTTCGACCCCATACACAACCTGTTGCATCTTGCAGTTCGAGCCATGGTCAAGATAGTGGCCAGCAGGTTTGTCTGGCACAGCATCCAAAAGCAGGTCAGCATTGGACCAAGATCTACACGAACTGCCAGTCTTCAAAAGTACACTCACAAAAAGGCGCCCACACAAACTTTTGAACCAGCGTGGTACAGGTTCAGCCACGTACACATTGATATAGTGGGTCGCTACCAGTTTCCCGTGGAGCGAGATACCTGCTGACCATGGTCAACCACTCCACGAAGTGGCCTCAGGCGTTCCCGCAGGCTGATACTTCCACAGAAACCTGCGTCAGGGCACTCATCAACACATGGGTGTCCACATTTAGGGTTCGAGAGCACATAACCTCAGACTGGGGGGCACAATTTACTTCTGGGCAGTGCTGGCCAACTTCCTGGGGACACAGCTCCACCACACTATAGTGTACCACCCTCACGCCAATGGGTTGGTGGAGCAGTTTCATAGGCACCTGAAGGCCCAGCTCAAGGGTCCCAACTGGGTGGACGAATTGCTTTGGCTCCTTCTGGGGATTCGCTCCACGTCGAAGGAAGACTTCAACACTTTGGCAGTGGAGATAATAGTCTATGGCACATCCTGGCCCCCAACAAACATCTAGAAGACCCTGAAGCTACCCTTGAGAATTTGTGGTGAAAGCTGGGGTCCCTGGTCCTGCAATAACCACCACCACACAGCCACCCCAACATAACACCCCCAGGGACCTAAAAACGTCGGTATGTGTACGTGTGACCCTACGAGGGGCCCTACAGGGTCAATGGTTCCACTTTAATCCTCAACATAGGCAGTAAGGAGGAGACCTTTACAGTCAACCGCCTGAAACTATCTGGACTGTGACGAGCCAATCTCCACTTGTCCCCCCGACACATGGGCAGACTGCCCAAGTCAACGGACAACAGCCTGATTGCCGGTTTTGGTTGGGGGGGTGGGGGGGGGGGGGGGAGTCATGTAATGGCCCACGCACGGAGATGCGGACTGGCCCACAAAATAGCCAATGAACGCGGTAACCGTGCGGACCTGGGGGTGAGGGGGTGATACCGGCCGTCATCCCAGGCGACCTCCCGCACGGGGGAAGACAGGAACTGTGGCAGGAACACTGGCCAATCCCAGGTCGGCACTCTGATGATGCAGGGCACTGACATCAGTGCCTGGGGTTCATATAAACCTGACCATCAGTGCAATAAATCAGTCTTGACTTTGAGGCTTTGAAGTTGCGTGCCATTCTTCTCTACGCTCGTGTAGCGCAATTGCTACAACAGTACTTCCAACCAATTGAATACTGTACTTGTATTTTAATTTTGGGAAGCAACTTATTCAAGGAATGAAAATTACAGAAAGAAGATCTGAAGCCATTTCCCCTCACATATTGTCTCGCCAAAGCCCAAATCCTATTTGGATGCAGGGAAAAAGTTAGTGGCCTGCTTTCAGCTTACATTTGTCAGGCTGTCAGAAATATGAGGAACACCGCGGTTCCAGGAATTGGATCTTCTTGCTTCCATTTATGCACTATATAAAAGGAAATCCACTGTAAGCTGGTGAGACAGTGCACATGGCACATTGACAATTCAAAATAAATGGATAAGTACTGATCGGTCAGTCAGTCCAGGATCCACAACGCGCTCAAATCTAAACAGCGCCCAATCTTCACTGGAGACTTTAGTGCAAAAATAAAAATACAGGCAAACACCAAAAGTGCAGCACCATGAGAATCAAATGTGCCATCTTATACTGAAGCCACATCAACCCACTTGTGTAGACTTAAATGATCTCTCAGCAGTATCACTCTCAGGAAACAACTAAATTCTGCAGTTAACTGTTCCCATTTTTGTCATCAAGTTGTTTTTTAGTGCAATCACTGCAGTTCAATAACAAATTCAAACTGAGCATAGACAAGCATGGGCCAAGGGGTTCTCTCTGCTCAATACCTTCTTCATTCCATATTCACATGGCCATCAATTCTGCCTTCTCTGTACCTTTACATTTCCATCTGTCACCAAGACATCAACCTTCTCAACACCACTCCCCTCTCATGCAGATCTCACCCCGTCAGAATGCCTGACCATCCACTCTCTCTACACTAATCCCAATCTCACTATCAAACCTGCAGACAAGCATGGTGGTGTAGTGGACTGGTGCACTGATCTCTATTAGACTGAAGCCAGACAACAACTCTCATACACCTCCTCTGACTTATCCCTCCAACAGTACCCCACAAAAACTCATCAAACTACTTTATCACACACTATTTCTAAACTCATCACTTTTAGTCATCTCCCTAGCATGGCCGCCAACCTCATTTTTTCCAAACCCAGCATAGCCCGTTTCTACTTCTGAACCAAGATCAACAATACCAAATGTCACGGCAGTTTCTGCATGCTCCTGCCCCACCAAACTGGTATCCCCTTACCTCAACTGTTTTTTTCACCCACCACCCCCCACCGGTCCAGTCCTCCCCACCATCAACCAGGATACTTCACATGCTTCAACAACTTCCAGTTCCTTGAACTTGACCACATCATCTTTACCACGTACATCTAATCACAAAACAGCTCCATTCTCCACACCAAAGGCCTCAAAGCCCTTTGTTTCTTTCTTGACAATAGACCCAACCAGTCCCCTATCACCTTCACCCTCCTCCAGCTAGCAGAACTTATCCTCATCCTTACTTACTTCTCCTTTGATTTAACCCAATTTCTCCAAGTCAAAGGGGAACCCACTGAGTACATGATGGGCCTCAGCTATGCCGGCCTTTTTATTGGCTACGTGGAGCAATCCATGCTACAGGCCTACGCAGCAAAATTCTCCCAATTCTTTCTCCACTACATCGATGACTACTTTGGTGCTGCCATGTGCACCCATGGTGAGCTTGTTGACTTTATCCACTTTTCTTCCAACTTCCATGCTGACTTCAAATTTATTTGGCCCATCTCCAGCAACACTGTCTTTTCTCGATCTCTGTCTCCATCTTGGAAAATGAAATCTCTACAAGACATCTTCTACAAACCTACCAACTTACACAGCTACCTCGACTACATCTCTTCACCTGTAAGGATTCAATTCCTTGCTTTCAATTCCGCCATCGCATCTGTTCTCAGGACAAGGTTTTCCATGCCAGATCATCAGAGAGATCCTCTTCCTTCGAACAACATGGCATTCCCTCTATCATCATCAACTTGGCACTCACTCTTACATTCTCCATTATCTGTACATGCCCCACACACAAGGACAAGATTGCCCTTATCGTCAGCTACCACTACACTAGCCTCCATGTCCAATATTTCTGCCACCTCCCACGTGATCTCACCATCACACATATATTCCACTCTCCACACCACCATCTGCAAGGACCGCTTCCTCTGTGATCCCCTTTCCCACTACTCCCTCTCCACCAATCATTCCCTTTGGAATCTTCACCCCTGTGACCACAGGAAATAAAAACATAGAAACAGGCCCCTTCGGCCCTTCTAGTCTGTCCCAAACCATTTTTTGCCTAGTCCCACTGACCAGCACCCAAGCACAATTATAGTGTGGACCTTCCCCGTCTATTCTCAATTAGTGGGAGGAATCCATCCCATCCCAACCAGGAAAAGTCAAGAGAAGAAAACCGCCTAAGCACTGGCCGCTGAGTCGTGACAAACCCATAAAATGCTGATATATGTCTTATACCTTTGTTGTGACTGCCTTGAATGTTGTGTGTGGCTGTGGTTAGTTAAGTGTTGAACGTGTGGGTTGGGGAGGAAGGGAGATGAAAAGAGCTTGAACTCTGCAGAAAAATGTATAAAATGGATAATTGTAAATTGTGATCAATGCTGATACTGTTAAAATTGACACTGATAATGTTGATAACTGTTTGAGTTAAATATTCAAAAAAAGTTCCCTCTTGTTTCCCCTAAACTTTTCCTTTTCACTTAACCCAAGTCCTCTGTTTTGTATCTCAACTGTCCTCAGTGGAAAAAGCCTATCTACATTTACTCTGTCTATACCACTCATAATTTTAAATACTTCTAACAAATCTCCACTCATTCTTCTATGCTCCAAGGAATAAAGTCCTAACTTGTTTAACTTTCCCTGTAACTTAATTCCTGAAGTCCAAGCAACATCATATTAAATCTTCTTGCACTCTTTCTATTTTATTGATATCTTTCCTCTAGTTAGTTGACCAAAACTGCATGCAATACTCGAAATTTGGCCTCACCGATCTCTTATACAATTTTACCATAACATACCAACTCCTATACTCAATATTTTGATTTATGAAGGTCAATATGCTAAAAGCTCTCTTTATAACCCTATCCATCTGTGACACCACTTTCAGGGAATTATCTATCTGTATTCCCAGATGCCTCTGTTCTACTGCACTCCTCAGTACCCTATCATTTACCGTGAATGTCCTTTCTTTGTTTGTCCTTCCAAAATACAATACTTCACATTTGTCTGCATTATAATCCATCTGCCATTTTTCAGCCCATTTTTATAGCTGGTTCAGATACCTCTGCAAACTTTGAAAAACATCTACGCTGTGCGCAATGCCTCTAATCTTAGCATCATCTGCAAACTTGATGATCCAATTTACCACATTATCATCCAGACCGTGGCTTAAGGACATTTTAAATATTTCTGCCAGAGCTCCTCCAATTTCTACACTAGCCCCCCTAAGGGTGCAAAGAAGTATCTTGTCAGGCTCTGGGGATTTATCCACCCTTTTTTGCTTTAAGACTCCAAGCACTTCCTCCTCATTAATCTGTAGAGGTTCCATGACCTCACTGCTTATTTTCCTTTCTTCCCACGACTGTGTGCCTGTATTCTAAATCAATACTGATTTTTTTTTAATTTAAGATCTCTCCTATCTCTTTTGGCTTCATATAAAGCCAACCACTCTGATCTTCAAGGAGACCAATTTTGTCCCTTACTGTCCTTTTGTTCTTAATATACCCATAGAAACTGTTGGGATTTTCCTTCACATTATCTGCCAAAGTAATCTCATGTCCCTACACATACTTCTGTCACCTGTCCTGTCTCATTCTGGAATAGGAGATCCAGTATTGCATTCTCTCTAGTTGGTATCTCTATATATTGGTTTAAAAAATTTTGCTGAACACATATGACAAACCCAAAGCCATCCAGCCCTTTTACAGTATTGGAGCCCCAGTCAATATGTGGGAAAATTAAAATCTCCTACTGTCACAACCTGGAGCTGTTGGTTATCTCTCTACAGATTTGCTCTTCCAATTCTAATTGACTATTGGGCAGTCTATAATACAACCTCGTGAGTGTGGTCATACCTTTCCCACTCCTCAGCTCCACCCATATAGCCTCAGTAGACAAGCCCTCTGGTCTGTCCTGCCTCAGTGCAGCTGTGGTATTTTCCCTGATGAGCAATGCCTCACTCCCCCTTTCATCCCCCCTCCCCCCAAAGCAACGAAAGTCCTGCCCCTCCTGCAACCAAGTTTCACTAATGGCCACAATGTCATAATTCCACAAGCCAATCTATATTCTAAATTTGTCTGCCTTTTCTACAATACTCCTTGCATTGAAAATAGATGCACCTTAGAAAATTTCCATCACGTACAACCTGTTGACTTCTAACAATGCATGCAATTTTCACATCATCTTTTCCATCTTCCACTTCTCCATCTATTCTGGCACTCTGGTTCCTATCCCCTGCAAATCTAGTTTAAACCCACCAGAGTAGCACTAACAAACCTTTCTGCAAGGATATTAGTTGCCCTCCAGTTCAGATGCAAACCATCCTGTTGGTACAAGTCCCACCTTCCCTGGAAGAGAGCCCAATGATGTAGAAACCTGAAGCCCTCCCCCCCCCCTCCCCCCCCTCTGCACCATGTCTTTAGCCACGTGTTAAGCTGCATTATCCTCCTATTTCTAACCTCACTAGTACTTGGCCCAGGTAGCAATCCTGAGATTACAACCCTGAAGGACCTATCCATTAACCTAGCACCTAACTCACTGAATTCTCCTTGCAGGACCTCCTCACCCATCCTACCCACATAATTGGTCCCTATTTGGACCACAACATCTGGCTCCTCACCCTCCCTCCTGAGAATGCCTATGAATCCAATCTGAGACATCTCAGTCCCTGGCACCAGGGAGACAACATACCATCCAGGATACTCAATCTCTTCCACAGAACCTCTTATCTGTCCCCCAACTATGGAATTTCCTAACACTACAGTTCACCTCCTCCCTTCCCTTCTTAGCCACAGGACCAGACTCTATGCCAGAGACCTGATCGCCATGATGTTCCACCTGCACCCACACCTCTTCCCTCACCACCATTCAGGGCCCTAAATAGTCCTTCCAGGAGAAGCAATACTTCACTTGTGAATCTGCAGAGGTCGTCAACTGCATCCGGTGCTCCCTTTGCAGTTTCCTCTACATTGGAGAGATGGGACGTAGAATGAGAGATCACTTTGTTGAGAACCTTGGTTCTGTCTGCTGCAATAGCATGATCTCCCAGTGGCCACCCATTTCAATGTTCCGTCCTTATCCCTTACTGACATGTCTGCCACGGTCTCATGCATTGCCAGACTGAGACCACCCGCAAATTGGAGGAACAACACTAATACTTTATCTTCCCATCTGGACACCCTCACACCAACCTGATGGGCATTCATATCAACTTCTCCAGTTTTGGATAAATCCCACTCACCCTACCCCACCAACCAACCCCCCCACCATCCCCCACCTTCATCCCCTGTCTCTTTTCTCTAGTTCTGTCTCACTCTCTCACCCCTTTTGCTGCCTCCTTTCAGAACCAAAATCAATTCTTACCTTTCCTCTCATATCCATTTAACATCTTTTGTTTTTTGGTCTGGACTCCTCTCCCTCCCAATCTTCTCCCTTTCTCTCCCAGTCTTATTGTATTTTTGCCTATACCTTGAAGAAGGGCTCAGGCCCAAGACGCCAGATATGTATCTTTACCTCCTATGGATGCTGCGAGACCAGCTGAGTTCCTCCAGCATTTCTGTGTGTTTTTACATCAATTACTGTGTTCTGGTATATTTCATTTCTACAGAAATATCATTTCAACAATTTCTTGAAATACAAGCTGAACAAATTTCAGACCCTAGTAAGGCTCGTAAACTTGCTTTTCTGATTTCACTGTGAAACCTCTTAAACCATACATCCTCACAAGACCTTACATTTTGTGTCAATGTTTTTAAAACACATTTATGAAACATACTTAATTGGGCCTTCAACAAAAATATTTCAGCTCTGATTCAACTAACATTGGTCCCCAATCGAATTGTGGATCCCCATCACATCAAACTGAAATTTCTCATCCTCGGATATAAATTAACACACATTACCCTCAACTATTACCCACCCATCATATTTTTCTGGACAAAATTTTCAGATTTCTTTCTGCTTAGATATGTCAGGGGGATAAAGTGTGGCTCTCAAATTTTGGCTCTCCCAGCTACAAGCACAAACACCAAATGTACCCAAACTATCCTAATGAACAACAGTGGGCGGGGGAGAACGGGATAGTGAAATTATTTCAATATCTTCTTTTAGCAGACAAACTAAAATATTAGCAAAATTGGCTAAAGCCTAAACGTACCTTGGAATCTTGACCATGAGTTTACAGCTGAAAATCTGTCCTGACACACAGATCCTCAAATCCCTTTGAATTTGCAGACAGCAATTTGGAATGGATGCAGAGTTGTTGAAATATTCTGATATATACAGCACTAGTCAAGATCTCCTCTCATTTAGTGGTTGTACCAGTTTGCTCATAAATCACAAACATGCAATTAAGAAAGTTCAGTAATATCCTTGACAACTAGGGAAAAAAAACCATTAAACTACAGGAACAGTAATTTTGATGCTAATTAACCTTCATAGTATTTTACAGCTCCAAGGACCCCTACATACACTTCTCACAGATGCAGTTGCAAATTTGAAAACCGGAAAAATTCAAATGTACAGCCCACAGGAATTACAATTTTTTTTCAACGACAGGTTCAGAAACAGGTCAACCAAAACAGACAGGAGATAATTGAAGGGATTCTCCATTCCCTTGAGTGTACGAAGGAAGAGAGCAGAACTCAGGAATGAATTACCTTCAATTTAAAATGCTTTTCCTTTACATGTGAATAATTGCTTAACCAGCAGCATGTTTTGGTCAGAGGACATAGGGTGGGGTGGCAAATGGCATCTGATGCTAGCTGGCCACATTAGATCTTCTTAATGGAGTTTAAAGCAATGAGGTCAGCCAGTACACTGAAATATTTTAAATACACAAAAGTACTGTGAAACTCAGCAGGTTATTCTGCGTCCATAGAAAGCAAAGATATATAAACAATACGAGTAAAGCACGAAAGTCTGCAGACACCATGGTTGAAGTAAAATACAATGCTGGAGAAACTCAGTAGGTCAAACAGTGTCCTTTAAAGATAACTAATGTTTCGTGCTTGAGCCCTTTATCAAGGTAAAATTAAAAACCAGGAAGGCACCTGAATACAAAGGTGGGAGAAGGAGGTGATAAAAGGCAGAAGTACACGTCAAAAAGCAAGAGGTCCTATGTGAATATGGGTGTGACGGCAGAAGAAAAAAAGCTGAGAAGTGATAGGTGGATCATGTGGCTCGCTGAATGGAATGGGAAGGGATGGTGAGCTGCAGGAAAAAAAACAGAGAGAGAGAGAGAGAGACCTAACAGAACTCAGAGAAGTCGACATTAATGCTATCTGGTTGGAAAGTTCTCAGACAGAATACGAGGTGTTATTCCTCCAAATGGCAGGTGGCCTTGGTTTGGCAGGGCATGAGACTATGGACAGACATGTCGGTATGGGAATGAGATGCAGATTTGAAATGGTTGGCCACTGGGTGGTTCCTGCTATTGTAGTGGACAAAGTGAAGGTGCTCAACAAAATGATCTCCCAGTCTGTGTTTAGTCTTTTTGATGGAGAGGAGGCCACAACCAGGTCACCTGATGCAGAAGATGACCCCTACAGATTCACAAATGTTGCTTCACTTGAAAGGACCATTTAGACCTCAAATGGCAGTGAGGAAGGAGATGTGGGCACGTGTTGCATTTTTTGCCTCACAGGGGGTAATTAGTGGGAAGTGATGAGTGGATGAGGGCATCACAGAGGGAGCAGCTCTTGCAGAAGATGGAGATGGAAGGAGAAGATTGTTGGTGGAATTACGTGGTAGGTGGCAGAAATTGCAGAGACAATGTTTAATGATGAGGCTAATGGGTGGTAAGTGAGGACAAGGGGAATCCTGTCCTTGTTGTGTCCAGGGGCAGAAGGAGTCAGGGGATATATGCGGGAAATAGAAATAATACAGGTAAGGGTGGAGTTGATGGCAGTAGCATAGATGACACAATTTCTTTTGAAGAAAGAGGTCATCTCGTATGATCTGGAATGGAAGATCTCATCCTGGGAGCAGATGCAATGGAGGAATTGGGACAGAGTGTGAAGAGGTGTAGTTGAGGTAACTGTGGGAGTTGGTGGGTCTGTAGAAAATGTCTGTAGAAGGTATGGATGCTGTGTAACCTATGGAGTTTGTCCATCACATTTGTGTATTAAAATACAATCACAGCATCTAAAGTCTTTCTTGTTTAAGCACTTTGAAATTGTTGCCTCTTCTTGTCATCCAGGAAATACCAGCAGTTATAACTAGCTTACTCTTACAATCTGACACCATCCTGGGCAGTATAACTGGCCATGACTCTGCCTTGAAGACTTTAAAAGCTTCAGAGGCTCCAATATAAATGGATCAAGGAAAGAGTCCCCAACACAGAAGTTTCAGAGTTATGGATTTTAATCCTTTCTAATAAATGTTGGGAAGATGCTGTTTATCTGGCAATGTTTCTGCACTGCACTCCCATGATTAGCCTTCAAGTGGGAGGAATATGTACAAAATTTAGAGATGGGCACACTCTCAACCCACACTCCATTACTCAAACTCTCAGTGAATCAGCAGCATCTGATTCAGCAACACAAATCACGAGTCCCTCCATTTAGACTGATATCAATTTGGCATTGCCCACAATTTAAAAACAGGCTATGGTGAGAGAAAAAAAGGCAAAGCAATGTGGGCTACCTGCAATGGGTAATATGATAATCAATGAAGAGCCAACAGGGTTGCCTTTTGTTTCCAGAACTTTTTAACTTGGCTATTGAGCCCTTGGCAGAGTCAATTAGACAAGACCCATGGTAAAGGGTTTTATGGTGGGTCAGACAAACCACAAAATTAATCTTATGGCAGACAATGTAATCCTGTATTTAACTGATCCAATTAATTCCCTTGCTAAATTACAGATTCTATTAAAAGCTTATGGTGAAGTTTCAGGATACAAGGCAGACTGGGGAAAAAGTAAAATCATCCCACTAACAAATTTTGATCACACTGAGTACTTGCAAACAAGTCCATTCAAATGGAAGGTGCAAGGTGGTTTCAAATACCTTGGAATAATGGTCGATGATGATCTTCAGAATTTATACAAACGCAATTACCTCCCGCTACTTAGTAAAATTGAAGATTTGAGTAGGTGGATGAATTTGCCCATCACTCTAATTGGCAGGGTCAACTACGTAAAGATGAATATATTGCCAAGATTGCAGTATCGTTTCCTGTCTTTGCCCATTTCACTACCTTAACCCTTTTTTTAAACCCTTAATAAGCAATGGGATGCTTTTTATTTGGAACTGTAAGGTACTTAGAATATCCATGGAAACATTAACATGGGATTATAGATTAGGAGACATCTGGTTGCCTAGTATGAATAAGTATTACTTGGTTACCTAAATGAGATTCATTTTCTCATTTTTTGAGAGGGATGATACCCACCTCCTGGGTACAAATTGAATTTCACTCTCTAAAAGAGAAGTTATATAATAATTTCATGTATAAATGGAATTCCAGAATTATAGCCAGCAGGACAGACAGCCCCACTTTAAAGCATTTGGTTAAAATATGGTGTGATACCTGTGAAAACTCTCGATTGAAAAGAGGATTGTCACTGAGGAGATCTTTCTTTAATATTTCATTTTGGTTTTCACAGACTTACAAAATCCGATAAACAAAGCCATTCATGTACATATGCATACCCAAAGTCTCTATTTGTCCAAACTCCCACCCACCACAGCAAATGCATTCCAAAAACTTATCTTGATCCCACTCATCATGGGGCACATGACCCCTATCAAGACCTGTAATTAAATCACAATGGCAATGCCATTCAAAGACAACACTATAAAGAAAAGAAACTCAAAAGAAAAAGAAAACTAAGGACCTGAAAAGAAAAGGGCAGGTGCATCGTCTGCAGCACGTCCTATTTCCATAATCACACTTCTGGCCGTACTGGGATAATTTAACTTTATCCCTATTTAAAAGGGGGGGGAATCAATCTATCTGAGAACCAATGTACTGGAAATAGGTTGCCATACTCTAATGAATGTGTTATGTTTCCTCTGTAGGTTATATGCAATTCACTCCAGAGGAATGCAACTCTGCATTTCCATTTTCCATCGTGTAGCATTTAGCTGGGAGTCGGACTTCCATGAAACCGTATACACTTCCTGCCTATCCCCAAAGCAACCTTCACAAACAAAATTTGGAATTTAGTCAGTTTAAACTGCACTTCTCCAATATCCCTGAAGAGAAAGAACTCTGGGTCCTGTGGAAAATCCACTCGCAATTTTTTTTAGAATATCTTCTAGGACTTCCCAAACAGGTGTCTCCTTTGAGCACAGCCAGGTAGAGTAGACATAAGTTTCCACCTCCACACATCTAAAACACATTTCTGAAATCTCAGACTTTATCTGTATAGCTTCTGAGGTATAAGGTACAACTGATACAGGAAGTTACACTGCACCATCCTGTATCTGGCGTTGATGACCCCCATATGAAATGGAATATAGATTTTGTGAGATAAATTGGGCCAGGTATTGTTAGTGTAGGTCACATACAAATACTTTAAAGCAGATCTTATTTAAAATACTGGAGTTCTGCTCATGCTAGACATGTCAGGGCCTCAGAGCCTTTGCAAAAGCTTTAGAGAGTGCCCAAGAGACTTCACTAATGGATTGTTGTTTACAAAAAGGCAACAGATGAAAGAGCTTGTCAAAGCCACATATTGTCTGGAAGGGAACTTGCTGTTCTAAGATGGTCATGTGGTTTGGCAAGCAGAGAGAGTCAAACAGGCTTTTTCTCACAGAGAGAGAAACAGACACAGAGATCAGTTCTACGCACCTGGACGGGAACAGAACAAGCTGACAAGCTTGTGGAAAACCCCATTTAGAAGACAGGTTGTGAGTGCTTAGTTCAGCTTGATCAAAGTCCTTGTGGTTCATGCAAGAGGAGAGGACTGGCTGTCTAATGTTTCACTTGGTATAAGAGAAACAAAAAGGCACCCTGGTGACCTGAAAGAAAGAGGTTATCATCTGGAGAACCCTGAAGGGGCAAGTTTCATCAGCAAGACACTGAAGTGGCTGATTAAAAAGGAATCAGTTGTGGAGGTCCTGGAACAACAAATCTCTCTCTGAAAACCGACAAGAACCTTCCTGAGCAGTAATCATTTACCTTTCAAGCACCATAGCCTGGTGAACTTTATACATGTTAAATTCTGTGCACAGTATAAGAATTGCCTGCAGCCAGTGAACTTGGAGGAATGAGAAGTGAGATTTGACTGTGAATCAAAGAACTTTTCTGAACTTACACACACATTACATACACGTGCTTAGAATTTGAAGGGGGTTAAGTTAGGTTAGTTAAGTCAATAGTGATAAGTTAAAGTGTGATTCTGATTTCATGTTTAATAGTAATTAAAAGTAAGTTTTGTTTAAGTAACCATTTGTCTTGGTGAATATCTGTGGCTGCTGGGTTTTGGGGTCCTCTGGGCTCGTAATACATCACACTGTCCACACACAGGTCCTACCCACCATTCTTCATTAATTGTGGTACCCAAGTCTGACTCCCATCTCTCCCTTGATCTTTGCAGGCCTGGGTTTGGATCCTCACTTTGGAAAATGTAATTTATCTTAGAAATAAATTTACACACATTCCCCTTTCAAATTAGAATATCCATTTCACTGCATTCAGGCAGGGTCATTGCTGGTCACAATTTTTCCCTCAAAAAAGATCTTATTTGCAGATGGCAGAAGAATGTTCTGTTGAACAAATTATACTTTTATCTCAATTGCTCAAATGACATAAGCTGCCCCCTCCCCACCCGTAACAATCTTCGATACATCTGATCCCCCCCTGGCACCAGGTGTCCAGAATCTTATTACACAGCGTCAAGGGTATTAAATTATTCTGAGTCAGGGGTGCTTTGGGGAATATCCCCACCTTCTATCCAATATCTTGTTTTATCCTTTTCCATGTCCGAAGTAGAAGTTTTAGGATGGGGTTATCCATTTCCTTTATGAGTTTTATATCCCATTTACAAATAAATTATTTGGCTATCTCTTTACCTAACGAATGCAGCCCAATCTGTGACAATGCTGGGGCCCCCCTCCCTCAAATAGCGAGGCGATAAATCTCACTTGGGAAGCCCAATAATACTTTTTAAAGTCAGGTAATTTTAATCCCCTCCCCCAATTTATAATCCCATGTTAACTTTTCCATGGAAATTCTAGCCACTTTCCCATTCCACAGAAATTTCCTGACACACTCATTAAGGACCTTAAAAAAAAAATTGAGGAAAAGCAATGGGTAATGACTGGAAAAGATGTTGGAGCCTTGGCTTCACCTTTATTTTGACACAGTTGACTCTGCCCATCCATCTGACCAGGTCTTCCTCAACCCTCCTGAACAAAGGGATATAATTAAGCTTATACAAATTACATTAAATCCTTATCTACTTTGACCCCCAAGTACTTTATGCCTTCCCTCAGCCACTCAAACTCACTGTTACGTTGATACTGTTCGACAGATTCATAACCTCACTCTTATCCAAATTTAATTTGTACCTCAGAAACGTAATCCTCCAGTACGGTCCTCAGCCTGGCCAACGACATTCATCAAATATACGAACTCATCTTCAGCAAAAAGGTTGATTTTGTGTTCAACCTGGCCCACCTTGAAACCCTCATGTCCGGATCCTGCCAAATGGCTTCTTCCAGCAGCTCTATAGCTAGTATGAATATCACTGGGGACAAAAGGCAACCCTGTCTACTTGACCTGTTCAAGGAAAACACCAGAGATACCTGCCTGTTTATAATAATTTTCGCTCGAGGTTTATGCTAAAGAGCCTTAATCCATTTGGTAAATGTTTGTCCCAGTCCAAATTTCTCCAGTACCTTGAACAGAAAATGTGGCCAGGAAGTGAACAACAGTAACATGGAAGTCTGACTCCCATCTACTCATGGATAGGTGGTCTTCAGAAATGAATAGCTGCAACCCACTTGAAAAAGTCACATACAATCTCAGGAAAAAATATAACATCTTTCTAAAAATCTGGCAGCCTTATTTAGAAGATAGAGGTACTTCACTGTTGCCAATATAGGGTTACGGTCGCTACTGTCTAGCCAATAGACCTCTGCAAAGATTTTAACACTGTGGTATTATTGTGTCTCCATATATTTTACTGTACACATTGACAATGACAATGGGATGCTTTTTTTGTGTTTATTTTTCTTTGTTTTCTCTCTCTGTTTAATAAGACATATAGAGGGGAGGAGGATGGAGGGATGTTCTCTTGATGTTTTGTATTTGGTATAATTATTGATTGTTAAATATATTTAAAATGATAAATAAAATATTATTAATAAAATGAAGGCAAGAAAACAGCTGGAATGTTGAAGGATTAACTTTACACCTGTGTCGCAGAAGAAGAAAACAGCATCATGGTCACACCAGAAAACTGAATTAGAATCAGGATTTCAAAATTAATTCAAGCAAACTAAAGAGTAGTGAGGACAATAAGATGACAGTTTGTTCCCATTTCAAGAATTGAAGGTGTGCAGGTAGATTTTTTAAAATTGGATCCTTTCCTTTCAATGGAAAAAAAATCACACAGGCCACTCTACCAGTTGACAAAGGTAGGGAGATGGCAAGAAATTTAGTAGTAAATTAAACTAAAAAATTTTATCTGGTGGAAATTTAAATAAAACAAGGTACTACTCGCACTCAGTAGATCAGGCCATATCAGAAGCAATTAAGGATTCAGTTCAGATTTCAGATTTCTTACCAGAGTACATACATGACATCACATAAAACCTTGAGATTCTTTCTCCTATCGGTGAGGCAGAATTACCACTTATTGGTAGTGCAAAAAGACTGAACACAGCATATATACATGAAAACAAATAAAAAACTGTAAACAGATAATATAAACAATTTGACTGTACAATAAAGAATTTAGAAAAAAAGATCAATAAAGTACACAAGAGTCCTTAAATGAGTCCCTAATTGAGTTTATTGTTGAGGAGACCAATGGTGGAGAACAGAGCATGTGATCTCCGATAGCAGTGTTCCCTGTAGATGTTCTCAAAAATGGGGAGGGTTTTGCTTGTGATGTCCTGAGCTGTGTCCACTACCTTTTGGATGATGCAGCAGGTCAGCACACTTTCCACAATACATCTGTAAAAATTTAGCAGGGTTTCTGGTGTCATACCAAACTTCCACAAACTCCTGAGGAAGTAAAAGTGTTTATGTGGTTTCTTCATGATGCCATTAGTGTGTTGCGTCCAGGAAAGATCCTCTCAGATAGTAACTCCCAAAAACTTGCTCACCCTCTCCACCTCCAAAGATCCCTGGATTATATATCTCTGGCTTTCCCTTTCTGAAGTCAACAATCAGCTCCTTAGTTTTGGTGGCATTGAGTGCAAGGTTATTGTTAATGCCCCATTTAGCCAAGTTTTTAATCTCCCTCCTGTATGCTGACTCATCACCTTTCTTTATATAACCCACTAACATGGTATTGGTAATGAGCACCAAGTGCTAACTATTTCTCTTTCTACACATACTGCTTGACCTGTTGAGTATTCCAGAATGTTATATTTTTATTCCAGGAAATTATTAACCTATAGAGAGAATAGTTGAATTTATAATTAATATCTACAGATAAAAGTACATTATCATTAATGATAATGATTGAGCATTTTGTGGCATTGGAATGCAAAAGACCAAATGGTGACAAGGTTGAAGCAGTGGATATCCAAAAGAGACTGGTTCATAAATTCTGTCAGGTGGGTGTAAGTAAAAAGATAATCAGCATGGTTTGTTTGAACATTGGCCTTTGCATGCAGAGCGCTGAAATACAAGAATAGAAGTTTTGCAACTATTATACTGAAGCATTGGTTGCACAAAACTGGAAATAAAAGAGTGGTTCTGGACACCATTCAATACCTTGGCCTTCCTTGGGTAGTAGTTCAGCACAGATATTACCAGAATGATAGTTTGGCTCCAAATTGTTGTAATTAGAGATTACACAAATTAGCATGGTATTCCTTGCAATATAGATAGTCAAATTCTGACAATCCTAACAGATATTATGAAGAATTAAATTAGTTTTCCACGGATTGGTGTATTCAGGGTTGGGAAGTAGTCTTACAATTAGAGACAGGCCTTTGCAGGGATGAAAGTGGGGACTTTGACATAAATGGCAACTGGTTTTGGATCTGATGTTAAGTACAATTCTGGGTTAGATATTTTTGTTAATGAAACAAAATTACAGGACATGAGAAAAAACCAGCTTTATAGAACGAGGTCAGATTGACCTCAAACACAGGCTGTTCATTTCTCTCCCTGGAAGTTGCTTGGCCACCGTGTCCCTCGAGCTTCACCTTGCTCTCAATTCCACAACCTTCAATTCTTGAACTGATATCAGAAATCAGTTTGGCAAAATAGATTGTTGCTGTTTGCTGAAGGTGCATAGAATTCTATTTTAAAACTTGTACATTCATCTTCTCTCTGTGCTAGACATTCCTTATTACAATTTAAAGTAGTCCAGAGGGCCCACTACTCCAAAGTTTAATTAGCTAAATTTTATCCCAATATATCATCTAAATGTGATAAATGTACAACTTAAAAGGTACTTTACCTCATATTTTGGCTATGTTCTTCTCTTTGTTATTATTGGAGTCATTTAGTTCACTATTTTTAATTCTTTTTATCAACCTGACTCCAAGCCCTTTTATTGCTATTTTTGGAGTGAGTGGACCAATGGACTTAATTTTGACTCCATCCCAATCCCATGTGGTCACCTTTGATTGCTCGAAGGCTCCTTCTGCTGTGATGGAAAGATGTTGTCCCTCCCACACATACACAATGGTTATTGGATTTGATGGCATCTCCTTCTCTCTAGAGAAAATTGGGTGTTCAACAACTACAACAAGTATTAAATTTTCTTCTCTTTGGGGTTCTTTATTCAACTATTTTCAAAATATATAGATCAATGACTTTTGGACATTATCTTATTTTATCCTTTTGAACCTATTAGTATCGAAATTAGTAGTTGAAGCCTGACTTTGTCAGAAATCGCTCAGGTTGGGGTTGGAAATTAGATCAGTAACATGTAACTTGTTTATCATCTGTATCGATACTATGCACCCTGATTTTTTTTTAAACAAATAAAATTACAAATAAAATGATTGAAAAAATAAAGTTTGGCAAAATAATTAAGAGGTGGCTAGGGAAAAACTGATCCAAATGATCACTTTCTCTCTTTCAACGGCTGTCTTTAATTAATTTATTTTTAAAAATTAATTTAGACATACAGCGCAGTAAAAGAGGCCCTTTTGGCCACAAGCCCATGCCATCCAATTTTACCCAAAATTGACCTACAACCCTCAGTACACTTTAACAGTGGGAGTAAACCAGAGCACCCAGAGGAAACCCATGCAAGCACAGGGATAATGTACAATGTCCTTACATATAGCGCAGGGTCGAATTCCAGTCCCAGTTGCTGGCACTGTAACAGCATTGCACTAACTGTGCTGCCCTAATTTGGACAAACGTATATTACACACCCTAATAGTCATCAGGCAACATCTAATAACAAATTTGCATCACAATTCTCAATGTGAAGAAATGGACGTAACTAAATAAATTACAAGACAGAAGTAGCCATTTGGTCTGACAATCCTTGCAACATGTTAATCTCATGCCATATTCTCTCTTCACTATCAGCATAACCCACAATTCTATTTTCTCTCATCTGATTATCAAACATACCTAAAATGCAAACATTCACCCAACCCTTGATTCTTGATTAATATATACCGAAGATTACAAAATAGTAAGTAGAGGGAGGGGTACATGGACAATCTAGAGCATGTCCATATCAAGGAGAAGGTCGTCTCTGATACCAGACATGGAAGAGATCTATTCCAACTTACTATGAAAAGCAAGGAAGGAGAAGCTGGTGCCCTAAAGTAGACTTGCAGCATCTTTGACCAGAAAACTGAAGGAACTCATGACATTCCTTCACTTAAGTAGAGAAGTCAGGTAACTAGGCCAATGAGCTGGAGGAAATCTATATAAATTTCAAAAGTTAGACAATGTCAAAGCTAGTCTACAGAATTTTGTGTATGGGAAATCCCATCTCATTAATCTGAGTATTTTTTAAGAGATAAAGGGGGGGGGGAAACAGCAGAGGGGGGTAGGGAGGAAGAGTGAGGGAATTCATTAAATTAGACCATTCTATGTTCATATCATTAGACTATAAACTGCTCCATTTCTGTACTGTACCATTCAAGGATTCTACCATTCCCTGTTGGAGCAAGAAAACTCAATGCACGTACAAGCCCATAGCAAATGTACAGTAAGCTAACTTGCTAATTGTTCTGGTAAATTGCTTCTTCAATAACAATATAAATGTAAAGTTAAATAAATAAATAAATTTTTTCAACTCACTCATCCGCCATAATTGGCAGGCTCACAAATAAAAATTTCATGATTCAACAATGGTTTTCAAACTTTTTCTTTCCACTCACATACCACCTTAAGCAATCCCTATGCCATAGGTGTTGTTTTAAGTAAGGATTACTTAAAGTGGAATGTGAGTGGAAAGAAAACGTTTGAGAACCACTGTTATAATTGTACAAAATGACTTGTTATGTCCATGATTTTATAACACCAAAGGAAAAGGGCCAATGCAATTTTTCTCAAGCAAGATATTTCTGTAACAATTGGGTCAAGAGTAGTAGTTCTCAACCTTTTTTCCCCCGACTCACATACCACCTTAAGTAATCCTTTACTAATCACAGAGCGCCTATGGCATCGGGATTAGTTAAGGTGGTATGTGAGTGGAAAGCAAAAGTTTGAAACCACTGATTTAACATAATAAAATTATCTTTGGCATCATCCAAAAACCTGTCTGCACAACTGAAACACCATTTTTTTCTTGCATTACTGTAGCTGTGAATATTTATGATATATATCTTTTGTATTTATTATCTTTCTGCACAGTAATTTAATATATTCTATTGCAAGAGTCTTTTACAAAGCACCTGTTTGGCTACAGCAAGAAATAATTTTGGTGCAAATGGTGTTCATATGTGCATGACAATAAATCCATCATTGAAGTAATGAAATAACATTACCAAGGTCCTCTGCAAAAGTATTGTGCGAATTGTTCCCAACACATTTCACTCACAATACTGCCAAAGTGTTCATTCGCTTACTGAACAGCTTTCAAGAACTATTCAATATTTGCATCTCAAACAGACCTCAGTTTTTCACTTTTTCAAGATGGCAAACAATTCTCCTTGAGTAAAAGGAATACCCAACAAGCACTGAGTTATACAATTTTGGATACCATTCTGTCAATTGTGCCTGACCTGACTCTTTGCAAGACATTTTCAAAAAAAGTTCAGTACAATCCAATGAAACAGCATTCTCTGATCCAAGGTGCAGACAGGGTGCAACATGTGTAGAAATAACACAAACAGACATATATACAAAGAACATATGAACAAAAGTTGAAATAAATGTTATTAATAAATAGTGGAGTCATGATCAGTTGTTTTAGCAGTCATTCAGCTGTCTATATGTCCATGGGAAGAAGTTGTTGTTCTGGCTTTGATACTTTTGTATCTTTTCCCCAACAGAAGTAGGGAAGTAGCTGCAAGATACCACTGGCAGGGTGGTAAAGGTTCTCTTTCAACAACAATCCCAGTAAATCACATTAATATGGGGGAGGGGGAGAGAAGAGAGAGAGCTCAGTGATCCTTTCTGAGGGGTGATTAGAGGGTGAGAGACAGGTAGAGGGAAGGACAGGTTGAGGGGAGAGGCAGTAGAGGGGCGTGTAGAAGATGGGGTGGGTAGAGGCAGAGCGAGTGGAGTGAGGGGTGAGTAGAGGTTGGGTAAAGGACTGGTCAGGTAGAGGGATGGTGGGTCGAGGGTGAATAGAGGCCTAGAGCCTGAGGAGTGAGCAGGAAATGCTGAGTCCTGATGCAGGCCAAAATGGACTCAGCCTGTGAATGCTGACTACATCTCCACAGGGACCAAATATGTTTCCCTCAGGTCAAGCAAAGGGTGAACTTGAGCTACCTACTCCTGACCTGTAACATTATCCTCCTAAAGTTATATCCTAAAGTTTAACATTACATATGTTGAAAGAAGAGAAAACATGCAGATGTTGTTGAAAATTTTCAATAAATATTTAGTTCGGCCCTCGACTTAGTCCAAGTTTTTAATTTTGGCCCTCCGTGAATTTGAGTTTGACACCCCTGCTCTACAGCAACAATATCAGACTGTCATGCAGCCGGCCAGGACACTCTCAATATTGCCCTTGCAGAAAGTTTACAGAATGCTGGCTGGAAGTATTGCCTGCCTCAGCCTTATGAGGAAGTGTAGTCTGTGTTGCGCTTTCCTGACAAGTGAGGAAATGTTATGTGTTCAGGATAGGTAACTTCTTAAGTGGACTCCGAGATACTTTGTGCTCTACTGAGCACCAATCACGGAGCTATTAACGTGTAGTGGAGGGTGGTCAACTCTGGTCCTCCTAAAATACACAATCATTTCCTTTGCATTGATTGGCCATGTTGAGTCTCAAGTTGCTAGTCTTGTACTTTAGACCGATAGACCACTTCTTCTTTGGCTTGGCTTCGCAGACGAAGATTTATGGAGGGGGTAAAAGTCCACGTCAGCTGCAGGCTCGTTTGTGGCTGACAAGTCCGATGCGGGACAGGCAGACACGGTTGCAGCGGCTGCAGGGGAAAATTGGTTGGTTGGGGTTGGGTGTTGGGTTTTTCCTCCTTTGCCTTTTGTCAGATAGACCACTAAGGCCCCCTCAGCTCTTCAAGTCTGTGCTAAGCCAATTTTTTTTGCCAAGACCCACTGGCCTATCATTCCACTCCCATCCATGTACCTGTCCAAAGTCTTCTTAAATATTAAAATTAAACTCGCATTCACCATCTCAGCTGGCAGCACATTCCACAGTCCCTCCACTCTCTGTGTGCAGAAGTTTCTTCCCATGTTCCCCCTAAACTTTTCCCCTTTCACCCTTAACCCAAGCTTTCTGGTTTGTATCTCACCCACCTTCAGTGGAAAAAGCCTACCTACATTTACAATGTCTATATTCCCAATAATTTTAAATACCTCTATCAAATCTCCCCTCATTCTTTTAGGCTCCAAGGAATGAAGTCCTAACCTGTTTAATCTTTCCCTGTAACTCAGTTCCTGAAGTCCAGCCAACATCCTAGTAAATCTTCTCTGCACTCTTTCTATCTTACTGATATCTTTCCTATAGTTAGGTGACCAAAAATGCACACTATACTCCAAATTTGGCCTCAGCAATATCATATACTTTACCAAAACATCCCAACTCCTATATTTAAAATTGATTTATGAAGCCCAATATGCCAAAAGATATTTTTACAACCCTATCTACCTGTGAAGCTACTTTCAGGGTATTAAGTATCTGTGTTCCCAGATCTCTCTGTTCTACCACATTCCTCAGAATCCTTCCATTTACTGTGTATATCCTTTTTTTGTTTGTCCTTCCAAAATGCAACACCTTACACTTGTCTGCATTAAACTTGATCTGCCATTTTTCTAGCTGGTCCAATATCCTTTGCAAGCTTTGAAAATCTTCTTTGCTATCCACAACACCTCCAAACTTGCTGATCCAATTTACAGCATTATCATCCAGATCATTTATATAGATGTCAAACAACAATGGTCCCAGTCTCTGAGGCATACCACTAGTCCCAGGCCTCCAGCCTGAGAAGCAATCATCCACCACTACTCTGGCTTCTCCAGTCCAGCCATTGTCAAATCCAGTTCACTACTTCACCATGAATACCTAGCGTCTGAACTTCCTGACTAATCATGTGGAATATAACAAATGCCTTATTAGTCCATGTGGACAACAACCACAGCCTTTCCTTCATCAACTTTCCTGGTAACCTCCTCAAATAAACTCTGTAAGACTGGTTAAAAATAGCCTACCACACACAAGGCCATGTTGACTATCCCTAATTAATCCCTAGCTATCCAAATACCAATCTCTTAGAACACCTTCCAATAATTTACCTACTACTAAATATCAGGCCCATGGGCCTATGGAGTTTTTTTTTGGAAATAACAGAACACCATATCACAGGATTTTTCGCCTCTTCTCTGTATATTGTCTTAATGTTGTTAATGATGAGACCAACTACTGACAAGTCATCCGCAAACTTGAATCCTCTGTTAGAGCTGGATCAGGCGTTGCAGTCATGGGTCAGTTGCGTGAAGAGGAATAGGCTGATCACACAGGCCTGAGGTGCACCAGTGCTCAGCGCTCAGCGTGATGGTGCTCGACATTCTAATGTCAACCCAGTCTGTGGTCTTTCTGTTAGGAAGTCCAGAATCCAGATACAGAGGGAGGTGTTGAGTCCTAGCAAGGACAGCTTCTCCACCAGCCTCTGAGATGCGATTGTATGAAACACTCAGCCAAAGTGAATGAACAGCAGCCTGGAGAATGAGGCATTATTCTCCAGGTGCATCAGGACGAAGTGGAGGGACAAGGCCTCAATATCGTCAGTGGAACAGTTCCATCTGTAGGTGAACTGATATGGGCCCAATGTCTCTGGGAGGTGCACTTTGATATGTTCTATCACCAGACACTTGACAGTAGTCGATGCGGCTTATTACTGTTGCCCTTTGGTACCAGATGATGGTGGCTGACTTGAGACCTACAGGGACAATGGACTGCTGCCAATGACGTGTTGAAGATCTCTGTAAGAACCTCTGTCAGTTGGTCTGCATAGTCCTTCAGCAACTGTCCGCATTTGTTGTCTGGTCCTGCTGCCTTGTGTGGGTTCACCCTGGATCAGAATTTCTACTCAAATGCAACTCCACAAGTGGCCTGTTCTTCTGGGAGATACTGCGCTTTCTTTGGCATCAGCTGGTTCTTCTCGTCAAACCATGCATAGAAGATCTTCAGTCTGTCCAGAAGTGAGGCTCTGTTGTCACCAACTCATAAGGTTCTCTTGTGATCTGCTATTTTTTTGTTACCTTGCCACATGCACCTCATGTCGCTGGTGTTACCGAGCTTACTATGGACCCTCTAAGAGTACTCATGCCTTGGCTTCTCTTTTGCATGGGAGAGTTCAGCCCTGGCTAATATTAATGTCAGCTTGTCTTCTATTCTGAAAGCTGTTCTGAGAAGTGCATGATCTCCAAAATGGCTCCTGGTTAGCTGTGATTGTATAATGTTTAATCTTAGCAATATCCTTGATGCACACTCAGCTGGTCACTGAGCTTGTGTACTCTTCACTGTAAGTGGCCATCTTCCTGAAGCAGCTCCATTCCCTGGTCTCAAAGCAGCTCTATAGTGCTGTTGTTGCCGCCCCTACCTCCTACCTCCCCCATCCCCCCCATCCTCCCACGTTTTGATCTCCCTGCAAACTGACTTTGTTTTTGTAGTGGTCTGTTTGCTGGGGTTCTCTCTTTGGCTTGGCTTCACAGACGAAGATTTATGGAGGGGTAAATGTCCACGTCAGCTGCAAGCTTGTTTGTGGCTGACAAGTCCGATGCGGGACAGGCAGACACGGTTGCAGGGGAAAATTGCTGGGTTGGGGTTGGGTGTTGGGTTTTTCCTCCTTTGTCTTTTGTCAGTGAGGTGGGCTCTGCGGTCTTCTTCCAAGGAGGTTGCTGCCTGCCGAACTGTGAGGCGCCAAGATGCACAGTTTGAGGTGAGATCAGCCCACTGGCGCTGGTCAATGAGGCAGGCACCAAGAGATTTCTTTAGGCTGTCCTTGTACCTCTTCTTTGGTGCACCTCTGTCACGGTGGCCAGTGGAGAGCTCGCCATATAACACGATCTTGGGAAGGCGATGGTCCTCCATTCTGGAGACGTGACCTAGCCAGCGCAGTTGGATCTTCAGCAACGTGGATTCGATGCTGTCGGCCTCTGCCATCTCGAGGACTTCGATGTTAGGGATGAAGTCGCTCCAATGAATGTTGAGGATGGAGCGGACACAACGCTGGTGGAAGCGTTCTAGGAGCCGTAGGTGATGCCGGTAGAGGACCCATGATTCGGAGCCGAACAGAGTGTGGGTATGACAATGGCTCTGTATACGCTAATCTTTGTGAGGTTTTTCAGTTGGTTGTTTTTCCAGGCTCTTTTGTGTAGTCTTCCAAAGGCGCTATTTGCCTTGGCGAGTCTGTTGTCTATCTCGTTGTCGATCCTTGTATCCGATGAAATGGTGCAGCTGAGATAGGTAAACTGGTTGACCGTTTTGAGTTTTGTGTTTTGGGGTTACACCATCAGTTACTCTCTCTCTGCTGAACTTAAGGTCTTCACAACAGAGACATTTGTGCACCAGTTCTCACTGAAATACACAAACTCCCACCTCAAGTCTTGCCAGAAGCAGCAGCATCTTTGTCTGCCTGGAAGGAGACAGGACCATCTAGCTGGATTGTTGAATCTGGATTAGAGTCTTTGGAGTCATATTTCTGTAATCACCAGTGCACAGTAGCCCTGTAGTTCTTTCTGGTTCAGATGCAGTCTCAGGTAATTCACTTTCTTCTCAAGCAATTTTACATTTGTGAGTAAGATCATCAGAAGTGTAGGTTTGAATGAATTGACTCTCACTCTAAACCTAATACCCACCTGCCATGCTTCAGTCTTCTCGCACAGCCTTCTGACAGCCTCCCATACTTCTCCAGCAATAATGGTTTACTGAAGTCTGGCTCACTTCCTTCAGTATGTTAAAACTGCTCAATAACTGACCAGTCTGATCCTCCAGATTGGAAGTCCAGGTTGTATTTCTTATATTTTCCTGATCATACACAATACGTGTAGAGTAGGGGGATTCACCGTTGTACAGAGCCGAAGTGGCTGCTGTATCTTTGTGCATTTTTTTAAAACTGTTCTGTTCTTTCATCAGTTCAACTATCTAAATTCTCTGACCTTGTACTGTATCTACTCCCATCACCCTTCCAGGCAATAAGTTCTATGTCACAATGTAGTCTGTAAAGAAAGTTCTTATTGAAAAAAAAATTTCCAAAAAGGAAAGTTCTCACCACCTCTCCAACTCAGCCACCACCACTCCTACCAGTCTTCACATTCAGTTTATCAAAACCCCTTCTATCCCATTATCACTTAATTTTTTTTCAGTAAATCTCATCTGTTGGACCATCCTAGCAAATTGCTTCTTCATCATTCCAGGGCTTTCACATCCTCCATAGAATCCAAAGTATTTACATCCCACATCACTGAACATTACAGCACAGGTCATTTTCCCAACCATATCTGTGCCAAACACAATGCCAAATTTAACAATCACATCATTCCCTACATCCTCTTGCATGTAACAGTCTCTGAAGCCACACTGTTATATTTGGTTTCACCATTATCCCTGGCAGCCCATTCCAGGTAGCTACCACTCAAAAAATAACTCTGACCAATGAAGAAATTAAATTTGAGAACAAATTAATAAATGGGTGACTAGTGGCTTTGCATAGATCATGCATTAGTGAGGAGCAGCTGAATTTAACAGGTTATCTGCATCTACCATCTCCACTGTCAGCTTGTTTCACTCTCACCACCCTCTGAAAGAAGTTCCCCTTAAACACTTCACCCTTCATCCTGGACTGTTCCTTGTCTCAACCTCAGTGAAAAACATTTGTTTGTATTTACCCCATTTGTACCCTGCACAATTTTATTTCCCTTGTTTACTGAATAATTCAGTATCCAGCCTTTAATAAACATATGAAACATTTTATTGCTCGGGTGACATATGCTTTGAAAACGTATGGGAGAAGTGTGGAGTCCAAATTCATCGTCAGCTATCACGTAACCTGGTGAGTATTTCTCCTTCTATCTTTCTCTACAGATGTGGCTGTACCTTGATTTTAATTTGCTTCATTCCCCCCTCGCATCTAACCCACTGATTTTTAAAGTAGTTGTTAAATATAACAGCAGAGAACCTGTTTACCTGACATCTTTGGTCTACATGCTATCACAAATGTTGTGTGATCTCTTCAACACTCCCCTTCACTACAACTTAAACATGCTTGACTTCTCAATTTTCTTTTTCTGAGTAAAGGATTTTGACCCGAAACAGTGACTGCTTTATTCCCCATTCATGCTTCCTGACCTGCTAAGTGTTCTCAGATTTCCAGCATTGGATTTTTTTTTGCTCCATGCAAGAGAAGCCCCATTCACACACTTATTGCGCTGACCTCATTGTTTCCCATCCCCACACCTCCAGGTTCTACCTCCTACCCAAGATACACAAATCCAATTATACAGGACCCATTGTTTCTATATGCTCCTGGCCCACTGAACTAATATCATCTTACCTCAATTCCATTTTTTCCTCCCCTGGTCCAATCTCTCCCTACCTACATCCGCGATACTTCACATGCCCACAGTCTCTTCACTTAATTCCAGTCCCCTGAACATGACTGCCTATTTTCACTGGACTTCCATCTCTTTACACCTCCATCCCCCTAAGCCTCAAAAAGTCCGTAATTTCTTTCTTGACAAAAGACCCACCAGTTCTTCTCCATCACCACCCTCCACCATCTTTATAACTTCTTCTTTAACTAATCATACTTTCTCCAAATCTATCCCAGAATGAAAGCCATCACCCTGAGAGCAGATGGATACTTACATGGGCCCCAGCTATGCCTGCCTGTTTGTGGGCTTTGTGAAGCAATCCATGCTGCAAGGTCCCTCGACTCTTCCTCCACCACAATGATGATTACATTGGTGCTGCCTCAGACACACATGATGAGTTTGTCAACTTTATTCACTTTGCTGCTAACTTTCACCCCAACCTCAAATTCACTTTATCCATCTCTGTCAACGCTCTTCCCTTTTTTGATCTGTCTCCAACTCAGGAGACAAGTTTTCTTCAGACATTTTTTTTACAAATCTAACAAATCCCACACCTATACACTTCTTCACACCCATTCCCTGCAAAGATTTTGTTCTTTTCTCTCATCTCCTCCATCTCTGTCCTATCTGTTCCAAAGGTGAGGTCTTCCAGTGGAAATCATCCAAATGTCCTCCTTCTTCCAAAAAACAACTACCATCAATTCATCCCTTACCAGCATCTCCTCCATTTTCCACTCCTCTGCCCCCAAATGCAACAAAAACAGGATTCCCCTTGTTCTCATACTCCGACCGGCCCACCACATTCCAACTCTGAGACCCACTTCCACACTGACATATCTGTCCATGGCCTCATGTACTGTCGAACCAAGGCCACCTGTAAATTGGAAAATTAGGTGTTGCTCCTCTGTCTAGGCACTTTCCAACCAGATGGCATTAACATAGACTCTGGTTTCTGACTGCCTACTTCACCTGCTCTCCCTCTTTCCGGTCCCTCTGTCTTCTTTCCTCCAGCTTTTCTCCCCCTTCCCCTCCATTCAGAGCCATCCCCCTGTTTTATGGTGTCCCTCCCTCCAATTACCTAATCCACCTATTACCGCCAGCCTTCAGGACTGTGCTCCTCCCACTTCTCTTCCCCTCCCCCCTCCCCACCAACCATCTTGTTTGGCCTGTTTATATTTTGCTCATACCTTGATGATGGGCTCAAGCCCGAAACACTGGTTAGCAGCTTTGCTACATAAAGTGCACTGTTTGACCTTCTGGGCTTCCCCTGCATTGTTTTTTCTCTTCAATCACAGAATCTGCAGACTTTTGTGTTTTATTCTTTTCTTTCTTGCTCTTACATTGCCTGCATATATCCCAGTTCTGCAAGTGAAGTATGCACGTTATTGGCAAACATTCAATTCCAAAGTCTGTTCAAGGTTGAACAGTTGTATAGTACTAAGAGTTCCATGAGAGATTGTTTATTCTTTGAGCAGACAGAATTTCTAAAACCACAGTCTTATCAAGGACACCTGGTAGTATGACCCATGAAACCAAGCAGCGTTGCTCATGAAGGTTAAGCATATTTTTGAAAAATATTTTCTAGGTTTGTTTAGTGTGAATTTTGCGGTTTAAAAACTTGGATTGCCAAGGGACTCTTCAAGCAGTCAGACTTGCCAGAGTATTTAACTCCAGCATTAGGTAATAAAATGCAGCACTAAATCACAAAGTGGTAAGATAAGTGGCTGAAAAGCTGGCAAAAGGTTTTAACATGGATCTTGGAGGAGAAAAACTCAGGCAGCTAAACACACAGCTACCAATGATGCAAATTCAAGGTGATCAGAGGGCAAATGCCAGAGGTTACATTGATAGGAAAAGGGAAGGGTTGGAGTGCAGGTATGCACAAGACCATAGAAGTCTTTGAGGTAAGATGAGAATTTTTTTTAATTGAGCCACTGTCATTTGGGAATAATTTAGATCTGTGATCTACGAATGACAGGTAAACAGGACCTAAGGCACGGTTTTAGATGAGTTCAAGCTAACCCCGGATGGTAGACCAGAGATGAATGGATGCATTGGACAAATGTGGAGCAAATTTATTTGACTGGCCTTTATCGTGCCATCATCTTCAGATGTGGCATGCCTAAAGAACATAGGCGAATAGCCACGGCAATATACATACTCACTGTTAATTATGCAAAATCTTCCACTGAACACCTAGTCATAGTGAACAACATTTGACAAGTTGGAAATCAATGAGTTTAGCTAAACACCCTCCCAATTTCTGCATACATCTCTTACTGAGCAATGGTAAGAAATGCTCCCATGGCTTCAACTCTGCGCCATGTTCCAAGCTTGTTAGTGCCAACAATTGATCAGCAACTTCCCTGTGATACCATGACAACATTTATTTTTAAATCAAGTCAGGGAAACATTGAAAAAAAACAAGACTTGCATTTAGAAACTCGCTACAATTACATTTTTTAAAAGTGTTTCTCTTTCTCTTGGGTGTGCCTAATCTCTGCTGTAGTCACAAAACATGAATGCAAACAATGCAGCCAATCTCACTAAAACTAGAACCCTGCTTGAGACAAAATTTATTTGAAGATTTTATTGCAGAATTTTCCAAAGGAGGTCAGCAAATTAGTCATGTGATCAGGAGCATGCTGCCTGAAAGGGCAGTGAAATGCAACTTTCCAAAAGGAATTGAACAGCAAAAATTTGCAGGCAGTGGAAAAAAGCATGACAGTGTGGTTAATTGGAGAGTTCTTTCAAAGAACCAGCACAGGTTTGGTGGGACAAAAAAATCTGCCCTGACAAATACTACAGTTACATTACAGCACATTAAAAAGGCCATTCAGACAAATAGCAACCCATCATCTAGCTTCCACGAAATACTTCAAACAAGCAGAGATAACAGGAACACAAGTGATTGCAGATTCTGGAATCTGGAACAAGCAGCAAATTGCTAAAGGAAATTGTTGGGAGGAATGCAATGGTCAGCATTTCAGGTTGAGTGCCTGAATCAGGCCTGGAGTGGAACAGATGGTGGTGTAATTAGAGGATTGCAAATCAGGGGCTGGTAGTGATAGATGGACCAGGGGGTGTGAACAATGACATCCAATTGGGGGCATTTGGGGGAGGGGAAGGCTGAAGTCAGGAGACAGGCAGGAGAATGATCAATCAAAGCCAAGAGAAAAACATAGGGTAAGGTGAAGATGGGGACCCTGCTGGAGGATGATCAGCAGGAACATAATGGGCCACCAGTGTTGGAATCTGATAAACAAAAAAGGCGTTAATGGGATCAATCCAGATGAAATCGTGTACGATGGGATGGAATGGGTGAAAGGAGTAGACAAATAGATGGAACCAAGAAGGGAATGAAAATGAGTAACTGGAGGAGCAGGGTACGGGCAAAGGCACAAAAATGGAAGGACTGGAGGTTATCTGAAATTAACGACTTCAATGTTCATACCATTGGGTTGTAGTCCAACCAACCAGAACATCAAGACACTGTTGCTCTATTTGCTTTGGCCCTCAGTTGAGCCCGAGGTTAGACTAATGTTGAAATGACTTGCAAAGTGAAGCAAGGGATGGTCAATAAGGACAGAATGCAGATGTGCTGCAAACCTGTGGCCTATCTGTTCTGGATATTGCTGAGGTAAAGAGGAATTTAATACCCCCCAATGGGATCTTTGAGTGATATGAGAAATCAACACCCCGAACATCCCCAGCTATTTTAACTTCTTTAGAGTGAGAATTTCATGGAGATCCATTGAAGGTAGTCAGAACACTGTTGGCATTTGATGGAACATAGACCAATTGTTTCTCCTGGCAAGTGATGAGTAGCTTGTAGATTTAAAACTTTTCTGAAAAATAAAATGACGAATTGCCATTGAAATCTTCCAAGGCCATCTGATTTTTATATCAGGGATTAAGGGAAAAGCCAGTGAGCCAAAGCATTGGGTTTGGGGAGATTTGGAGAGGTACAAATTAAGATTACTTTGTTGGACATACCAGCAGACCAACATTTGATCAGCAGCCCCACATACTTGTAGGCAGCCACATTTCACTGCCACACTCCTCTGCCTCATCCTATCCCCGATCACCCACCCTAACAGCTTTCTCCCCAACTCACCTCCCAGATTACTACGGAACATTCCAATGGAATCTTCTTGCCACGACTTTTGAGGCACTGCTTTTTTTTTAATTATTTTTCATTTTTCATCAAAAAAAGTCACATATTTCTTCTATACAGATATCCACCAACTAATTAGAAACCCCCTCCCCCCATAAAGTGAAAAGAAAAAAACAGATTTGGTATCAGTGCTTCCAAAGGACATCTGGAGAAGCACATTTTTGGCATTTCCATCGGGGTCCAGTTACAGTTGTGTTCCCATGTCCGTCAAGTATGATTGCCATATTCTAACAAAAGGTGCTGTGTTGGTTTCTAAGATCCTACGTGATTTTTTTCCACGGATCTCTGTAGTCCACCGACTGACAAGGAGGGGGGGGGAGTCAGACTTGCAGGTCATCGCTATACTTTTTTTTTGCTATGGACAAAGCAATTGAATTTGGATAATTTATAGCTTATGTCCATTAGTTTCCCCAAAAGATACAATGTCAGGTCCAGTGGAAAGGCTACTTTGTTATCCTAGTTAGTATATTAGCTAAATCCTGCCAAAATGAGCCTACCTTTACACAGGACCAGGTTGCCTGAACAAACATTCTCACCTCCAACCCACACATAAAACACATCTCCAATACCTCCAGTTTTACCCAATGGATATTTTGCAGTGTGAGGTAGAGCTGGTGCAAGAAGTTGTAATTGAATCAATCTGCATCTAGAATTAATCACTGCTGTCACACTACTTTTTACACCAGTTTTTAGGCACAGCTTAACTCTTCATGAGAAGGATTCCTCTCATTTTCCATCTAATTATTTGGAAAACGTTTAAACCTACAATCTTCTCACTCATCCACAGTGCTGTAATACCCATTGCTCCAAATTCCACTAACATAGTGAGACTAAATCTATATATTGGAGAAAAAACAGTCTCACATAATGAATTGCAAATTGTACAAAATAATTAATTAATGATAGAGGTAAAGATGGACTGCTACACAACCTGTGATGGAGTAACTCCCAATCAATGAAAACTGGCCATCTATCTGCATAGTAAATTTGCTCTTCTTGGCCCAGTATCTGCTGTCTAACTAACAACCAGCTTGATAGTGTTCACCCAAATTAATAATAATCACGGGGCAACCTGTAGCAAGGGAAGTCACAAATCATCATACATTTACATTACTTTGCCGAAAGTCTCAAGGAAAACACTCAATTCGCTCTGTAAATTGCTGCATTTACACATGAAGATCCCATTAATTCATCGACAAATGTCAGGGTTATTGAATAGTGATGAGATTTCTTTAATGAGAAGATTATGTTCCTGAAGAAAAACCTTTCAACCTTTGGCTGATCAACCCTATGATCATAGCTAACGAGATGTGAACTGTTAAAGATATTAATCTCCCCAATCTAATCTATTTTACCCACACTATTTTTCTTACTGTACCTGATCTGACTCAAATTAACTTTGCATTCTCACTCCTTAAATCTCAAGGAAATTGAATGAAAGTTGCCGTCATTCTCACAACTCCCAGACATCCCACCTGTGCCATCAGCATGCATACAACCAAAGACCAACAGTGCCAACATCTTTCAACTGAAGGCTGGGATACATCAATATTTGGGCACTTCATGAGGTGCCCCAATGTCGACAGTAGAAGTTTATGACCTGCCAACTAGACCTGACACATTCCATGAGGTTCAGCCTGCTCTCTGCGATCACAACAGACTTCGAGAGCAATTTTCTAAATAATTAGCAATTACAAGTTATATTTTGATTAATGAAACACCAAGTTCTGTGTTTAAAGTTCCAATTAATTTCTACAGACTTGATGACTTGCATAAGAAATATACTTTTTTAACTCTAAAATTAAATTAACTTCTCTGAATTTGGACACAATGCTATTCAATCACAGCAAGGGCTCATTGAACCGGATCTGACTCCTGAGAGCTATGTGTGCCAGACCACAACAGCACCATCCTTGATTGTGGGTTTGTTGGTGAGGTTGGGATTAATGTGGAGAGAGTGGAGGTCAAAGCATTCCAAGATTGGAATGAGTGAGGGGAGTGGTGAAGTCCAGACATTTGATGTCTCAGTAACAGTTGGAAATATTAAAGGTCCAGAACAGGCAGGAGGTGTCCAGAATGAGATGTCCAGAAGGAAGAAGGTTTAAGGCAGTAGAAAGGATCTGCAGTGGGGAATAGACAATCCTGGTTGAAGAAATGGCCACAGAGTCAGATCTGACAGAAGAGTTCAGCATCAAGGCATGTACAGAACTTGTTGAGATGTGGGCAAAGGGGGGGCGTGGCAAGATGGCGTAAGGAACAGACATGCCTTCCAGTCCTCTCCTGACTCTTTGTTATTGTTTTGTCTATAAGTGCCCGTTAAAACTTTTTAAAAGTCTAGAAATAGTTAGAGGTGTTGAATCAGTTTCTAATGGTACAACTGCTGAAAAGAAGTAAAAAAAAACGGCAACAGATCGTTAAGAAACTGCATTTCCCGAGGTTATTTGAGCCTACCTGTATACAAGAAGCCAGGACTCAGCGTGGAATGGATCCAGGAAGAGAGGTACAAGATTCGGCAACGAAGCTCCACTCTTCATCAGTAGGGCTCTTTAAAGATGCTGCCCGGCAGCCCTTGGAACAAAGGGCTAGCCAGGCACGTGCGCGTGAATCAACGCCCGCTGTGAACGCTGTCAGTGAATCCTTGACAGCTAGAACAGCTGGGACGCTGCCAGCTGAAGACCCGACTTTGAAAAGATGTTCACCGATTGATGTAGCGGTGGCGCTGCGAAATGCACCACCAGTAATGAAGACTTCAACAGACATCGATGTAATGAAGGCATTTGATATAATATGGGTTAAGGATAACCCTGGCCATCAGCCTCCAGATACTGCTGAGGAGGTTGTGGCAGGGGTTTCCACACGCAGTCATACTATAAGAAAAGCAGTTAAACCAAGGGAAGGAATAGAAGACCCTTTGGCTACACAGAAACAGCAGGATCCTACTGTGCCTGTATCTATTCTAGTAGATATGCTTATTAAGAATCTTGAATCTAAGTTATCCTCTACAATAAAAAAAATAGGTAAGGCTTTAGTTCAAGTTAATACTAAGCTTTAATACCCAACAGATGGTTGATTATGGAGCTTTTAAGCTTGAAACGAGCGAAAGACTTGATGTTTGTGACCAAGGCATAGACGAGGTACGAGATCAAATACAAGATGTAAATAAAACAATTGAAACTTTACAAATTCAGAATAAAAATTTAGCGAAAAAGGTTGATTATTTGGAGAATCAATCTAGACGGAATAATATAAAAATTGTTGGTTTGCCAGAAGATATGGAAGGATCAGAACCAAGAAAATTTTTCACTGAATGGATTCCACAAGTGTTAGGACAAGATAAGTTTCCGGAAGGCTTAAAATTGGAACGTGCCCATAGAGCTTTGAGAAGAAAGCCTTTTCCAGGAGAAAATCCAAGACCTGTTCTGGTTCGTTGTTTAAATTATTATGATAGAGAGACAATTCTGTGTGTGGCTATAAGAAATGCACAACAAAGAAGATCTCCCTTGATGGTTCAGAACAATCGTGTTTTTTTTTTAATCCGGATTTGAGTCAAGAAGTTATGTCTCAACGACATGAATTTAATCCTGTGAAAGAAGTGTTGTGGAAAAAAGGATATAAAGCAACATTTAGATACCCTGCAGTATTGAAGATTTTTCAAGATGGCTATCAACCAAAATTTTTCGATAACCCTAAGGAAGCTATGGACTTTGCTCAATTGTTGTCAATTATGCAATTTCAGGAAAGACGTAGTCCACCACGGTCTCCAAGGAGAGTGGAGATGCAAGATGGGAACCGAATTCCAAGAAGAAATGGAGACAATGGTGGTCGGAGTGATAAAGCTGATTTTTTTTTTAATTTCTGAGAAGATTTTAGATAATGATGATAGTTTAATGTGAAATGGGAGTTGGGAGAGGGAGCTGGGTGGGCACTATTTTCCAGAAGTCATCAGCTACATGTGAGTTATCTCACACCCAATACCTTGTGGGAGTTACCGCATTGAGCGGTTGAGACAGGAGGAGGTGGTTGCAACCTCCTACCTGTTTTTTTCATTAATTTTTGGATTAAGGAGTGAAGTTTTTTTTATTATCTTTAATTTTTTTTTATTTTCTTTTTTGTAGTTTTAGGAGAGGATAAGGGGAGGGGGTGTTTTTCTTTTTTTTCCCTTTTTTTCTTTTCTTTTTTTTCTCCTTCTCTTTTTCTTTGTGTTATTGTAAGTAATGTCTAAACTTAAGTTTGCCTCTCTTAATGTTCAGGGTTTAAATAATCCTATTAAGCATAAGAAAGTACTTGCTTACTTAAAAAAATTAAAAGTTGATGTGGCTATTTTTGCAGGAAACTCATTTAACAGATAAGGAACATTTGAAACTTAAACGTGAATGGGTTGGACAAGTTTTCTATTCTTCATTTAATTCAAAGGTGAAAGGAGTGGCAATTCTGGTGCATAAGAATTTACCATTTCAGTTACAGAATGAAGAGAAAAATGGAGGAAGATTATTAAAACTGAATTGTACAATTTTTAATGAGGCTTGGACTTTGCTTGATGTTTATGCTCCAAATGTTGAAGATACAGCTTTTATTGTAGATGTGTCTTTATTATTTGGACAAGCAAATTCTAATGTGATGTTTGGGGGAAGATTTAAATGTGGTATTGGAGCCTTTATTGGACAAGTATCCTAGAGTAATTAAGAAATCTAAGATGGCAGTACAAGTGACTAATATGATGAAAGATTTGAACTTAGTTGACATCTGGCGAAGACTTAATCCTACAGAAAAAGATTTTTCTTTTTATTCTTCACGTCATAATTCCTTTTCAGGAATTGATTATTTTTTAATCTCAACACATTTCCAGGATAAGGTTATATCTGTGGATTATAAGGCAAGGTTGGTCTCAGATCATTCATTATTATTATTAGAATATCAGAGTTCACAAGATGTTCAGAGAACTCCAAGATGGAGATTTAACTCTATGTTATTACAAAAACCAGAATTTATTAGTATTTAAAAAAACAAATTGAGGATTTTATTAGTAATAATGTCAACTCTGTTTCCAGTCATTTTGTTTTATGGGACGCAATGAAAGCTTTTTTACGAGGTCAAATGATTAGTTATGCATCCAAAGTAAAGAAAGAGAGAATTAGAGAGATTGAAGATTTAGAGAAAAAGATAACCGTTAGTGAAAAAGAATTTCAAAAAAATGCTACTGAAATGCAAAAGAACCAGTTAATTAATTTAAAATTAAAGTATAATGAATTACAAACATATCGATTTGAATGTTTAATGAATCGAACTAAACATAAGTTTTATGAATGGGGCGAGAAAGCTCATAAAGTTTTATCATGGCAGTTAAAAAAAGAACAATTATCCAGGATTATACCAGTAATTAGAAAAAAATCGGGTATTACTTTTAGACAAAAAGAAATTAATGAGGAATTTTGCAATTTTTATTAAAAAATTATATACGTCTGAGTGTAAATATGTAAGTGAAGATGCAATAGATTCTTTTTTGTAAAATATTAATTTGCCACAGCTGAATCAAGAAGATAGACAAGAGTTGGATAAATCTTTTACAGAAAATGAAATTGAAATGGCCATAAGAGATATGCCAAATGGAAAGGCACCCGGTGAAGATGGGTTTTCTATGGAATTTTATAAAACTTTTTAATGTTGATATATCTTCTATTTATAAGAATGTAATACAGCAAATTTATAAAACTTTTCAATTACCTGAATCTTGTTCTAATGCAATAATTATGGTTATACCAAATAAAGATAAAGATCCTTTACAGGTTTCTTCTTATCGACCAATATCGTTGTTAAACGTAGATTATAAAATTGTAGCTAAAGTTATGGCTAATAGATTGGCTCAATATTTACCTAAATTAATACATAAAGATCAAACAGGATTTATAAAAAACAGATATGCGTCTGATAATATTTTGCGACTAATTACTTTGATGAATAAATTTAAATCTCAAATGAATTATCCAATAGTGGTTTCATTAGGTGCAGAAAAGGCTTTTGATAGAGTGGAATGGAAGTTTTTATTTAAAGTATTTGAGAAATTTTGTTTTGGTTCTTCGTTTATTGGATTGATAAAGGCTTTATATAATAGTCCGAAGGCTAGAGTTGCTACTAATGGACAGATCTCAGAATCTTTTGATTTAACAAGGTCTACTAGACAAGGATGTCCATTGTCACCTGGTTTATTTGCTATAGTTATTGAACCTTTGGCACAGTTAATACGTCAAAATGAAAATGTTAAGGGTATGACAGTTTTGAATGAGGAACATAAGATTAATTTATTTGCAGATGATGTTTTATTATACCTGGTGGACCCTGATATTTCTTTACCAGCAATTCAAGAATCTTTAGAAAATTATGGTCAATTATCTGGCTATAAGGTAAATTGGGCTAAAAGTTAAATTTTGTCAATTTGTAAAGATTATTATTCGATATATAAAAATATTACGAAATTGAAGTGGACAAAACAAATTAAATATTTGGGAATTAATGTCAATACAGAATATCAAGATTTATATTCAATTAATTACCTTCCCTTAATAAAAAAGATTAAACTCGACTTGATTAGGTGGAAGGACTTACCTTTAGGTTTATTGGGGAGGATTAATACTATAAAAATGAATATTTTTCCTCGGATGCAATATTTATTTCAATCAATTCCTTATTTAAAAAAAAAAAGTTTTTTTAAGGATTTATACAAAGCAGTTAGAGATTTTTTATGGAAGGGAAAATTTCCGAGGGTAGCAATGAAAAACTTGATGTGGGACTTTCAATTTGGAGGTTTGAGATTACCTAATTTTCAATATTATTATGAGGCAGCTCAATTTAAATTTCTTAGTGCACTAATGAATATGGAGGATCCGCCCAGTTGGGCAAAGATAGAACTGGCAGTTATTTTAGAAAAATCTCCACATTAATTTTTGTTTCGATGGAATAAAAATTTGTTACGAACTTATGATGTACCAATATCGAAACATTTATTGAATCTATGGACGAGTAAACTTGATAAATGGGGCTTAAAAATAAATGGTCTGGGCGATTGCCATTATATAATAATCAACTTGTTCCTTTTACGGTCTCCAATGTCACTTTGAAACAATGGGAAAGGAAAGGAATAAAAAACTTATCTGATTGTTTTTTTGAAGGACATTTTTGTTCTTTTGAGGAATTACAAAGGAAATTTGGTATTAGTGGAAATTCTGTATTTGTGCTCTATCAGTTAAGATCATTTGTAAAACAGATATGTGGTCGGCAAATGACTTTATTGCCTGAAACTAGCTTTGAGAAATATGTACTTTCAATACCAAAATAGGGGTATATATCTGATTTGTATTATATTCTACAAGAAAATGAAAGTAAGAAAGATTGGGATAAAGATAAGTTGAAATGGGAAAAAGATTTAGGTTCTACAATAGCTGAAGAAGCTTGGATGGAAATTTGTCAAAACAGTATTCGGAAATTGATTAATGCTAGATTAGCAATGATTAATTATAATTTTATACATCAATTATACTTAACACCAGAAAAATTTAAAAAATTTGGTCTTAGTAAGTCAGATTGTTGTTTTCGTTGTGATCAGACAGCCGGTACTTTTTTACATGCTGTTTGGTCCTGTGACTGACTGCAACAGTTTTGGAAAGGTATTCAATCTATATTTAATAGATTATATAATATTTATATTGTATTAGATCCTGATATATTTTTATTAGGGAATATGCAATCATTAATTGATTTAGGATTAAATAATTATCAGATTTCTTTTATCTATTTAGCTTTAGCAGTGGCCAAGAAATGTATAGCGTTTACTTGAAAAGATAGAAATATACTAACTTTGGACAGGTGGTATTTAGAGATGAAGTCTTGTTTAATTATGGAAAGGATATCTTTTTCAATCCAAGATAAGATGTCTTTTTATAAGTTGAAGTGGACTCCATTTGTTAAGTATATGCAATTAAGTTTCATTTAAGTATGCTCTTAGATGTGATATTTTAGATCTGATAAATCTTTTTTTTTAATTATTTTTATTTGTCATATTTTCCTTTTTTTGTGTGTGTTTTTTTAATACATAATATTATTAATTTTACTAATTCTTCACTCTTTATTTTGGGGGAGGGGAAGGGTGGTTTTTTTATATAAATATATATAGATTTTTAGTTGTTGTATATGTAGGGGGGGTTAGATTGAATTAAGTTAGGTTATTAACGTTGTATTGTAATTATAGTATTTTATTTTATATCTTTTCTTTAAATGTAATCTTTTTTTTTGTTCCTGTGATAAAACCTTTAAATAAAGTTTTTAAAAAAAGAGAGATGTGGGCAAAGGGAAAAGTAAGTGAGTCCCGTACTCTGGTCAGAGTGTTTCATCTCAGAGAGGGGATGGATGGAGGGGATGGTAAGAAACAGGCAGGGTTGGAGTCGAAGTCAATGGGGTGGAGGAGGATGGAGTAGATCAGGATGTGGAGAATAAGAAGGATCCAAGGGAGAGTTGGTGGTCAAAAGGAGGTGGAGGAGTGTGAGAGGGATGTGTGTGTGTGTGTGTGTGTGTGTGTGTGTGTGTGTGTGTGAGTAAGAGAGAGAGAGAGATAGGAGAGAGAGAGAGTGTTCACAACCGAGGCTCAGTCCTGTAGGCCACAGGGGCCAGCATGAGATTTTGTGTTGGAGGAAGCTTGGTCTTTTAATCCCCTGGAGCCAAGGTGTCAGAGGCTCAGTCCTCTAGGCCAACAAGGTCAGGGTAGAGACCTGCGTCAGAGGCTCACTCCTGTAGGTCACCAGGGCTAAGGTAGAGGCCAGCATCAGCAGCTCAGTCCTGTAGGCTGCTGGGGCCAGGGTGGAGATAAGAGTTTGGAGGTCACAAAGGCAGCAGTCTCCAGGGTGTGGTTTGGGGGGGGTGGAGGACAGATTCGTGGGAGGCCGAAATGAGTGAGGTTCGGAGCCGCAGTAGCAAGAGAACAAGGGCCCGCAGGTATCTGCATATGAGGCAAAGGTTCACTCAAAGAGACCAACGATCAATTCAGTGCAACTAACCGAAATTGTCGTGGGGGTCAAACTGGGAGGCCTGGAACCAGAGGTGGAATCCACACGGCACGAGATGACGATGGAGACTTTGCCATGAAGGACACGTGGCTGTGGAAGTGGGTTTGCTTAAGTACATGGTCGTTGGGTTTGAGAGCAGCAAAGTGAGATTCTCACAGAACTCCATTCAAAGAGAGAAGGTAGGCATCTCTCGAAGAGATTTCACAGTGGGGTAACTGAATGGAGTGAAACACTAAAGTCTGCATAAGCTCTGATTGTAGCAAAAACACAGAAATGCTGAAGGAACTCAACAGTTCTCACAGCATCCATAGGAGGTAGATAACCAATGTTAAGGGCCTGAGCCCTTCTTCAAGGTATGAGCAAAAAGCAGCCAGGCATCAGAATTAAAAGAAAGGGCAGGAGGAGGAGTACAGACCAACAGACAAAAGGTGTTAATTGGATATGGATAGGAGATAGGAGAGAGGAAAAGTGACACTTGATCGGGAGAGGGGAGCAGTTTGGCTCTGTGAATGCAGAGCAAAGAGGCAAAAGAGAGAAACAGAGCATGATGAAAGGAGACACAACAATAGAGGGGTTAACGGAAACCCGAGAAGTTGATGTGAATGCCATCTGATTGGAGAGTGCTCAGATGGAAGGTGAGGTGTTATTCCTCCAATTTGCAGGTGGTCTTAGCCTGACTGTGCAAGAGACCATGGACAGACACGTCGGCAAGGTACTGGGTTGGAGATTTAAAATAGGAGGCTACTTAGAGATCTTCGCTAGTGGCAGACACAGCTCAACGAAGTGATCTCTCAGTCTGTGTCCAGTCTATCCGATGTAAAGGAAACCCCAATGGGAGCACCAGATGCAGTAGGTGACCGCTGCAGATTCACAAGTGAAGTGTTGCTTCACTTGGAAGGACTGTTTGGGGCCTCAAATAGTGGTTAGGGAAGTGTCGTGGGATTCAGCTCCTGCTGAGTTTCAAGCTCCACAACCAAGCACTGTGAGAAAAACCAATGTATACAGCAGTTCTCTGGCAAACTTCCAAATTGAGTATATATTCAAGTGTTTTACACCAAACAGTAAAATGACATTTACAGACCTGAGGGGAAAAAAACATAAAGAGATGGATATTGTGCAGGAATAAAGGATCAGTTTAATATTGCAGATGCCTGATAAATCAGTAGCACTCCACAACTTTCCATATTAAGTACAGTTGCAGAAAGGTGAATCTTTAAACCAATAACTCAGAATTTTTCACCTTCTGAGTGAAATTTCACCATGATTGAAAGTGACATACCACTTTAGGTATTCCCTATGCCATAGGTGCTCTGTGATTAGTACGGGATTGCATATGGTGGTACGTGGGTGGAAAGAAAAAGTTTGAAAACCACTGTTTTAATTGTACCTAATTAACTCAATTATGTGCATGGTTTCATAACTCCAGAGGAAATGGGCCAATGACAAAATATTTCAATAATAATTAGGACAAAACCAGTGATTCTCAACCTTACCTTCCCACTAACATACCACTTTAAGCAATCCCTTACTAATCACAGAGCACCAATGACATAGCGAATACTTTAAGTGGCATGTGAGTGGAAAGAACAAAGTTGAGAACCATTGGTTTAAAACTTATGCTCTGTCCCCAATTCTTATTTTGGAGATTTCTAAGAAATTTACACCACTGAACATGGGAGAATTGACCATGTTGAAGCCTGCCTCCTGGAACAATAACAACAAAGATGGATGGTCTCCACTGCCCTCTCCATGTCCAAACATACTCAGGGACACATCCAAAGGTAGCAGGACACAAATCAGTGTGAATGGTTGTCCCTACCATCTCAAAACAATGAACATTGAACATTATAGCACAGTACAGGCCCCTCAGCCCACTATATTGTGCTGCTCTATGTAAACCTACTCCATGAAAATCAGATATTTTTTCCTGCCTCACACCTACAGTCCTCTATTTTTCTTACATCCATGTGCCAATCTGAGAGACTTTTGAATGTTCCTATTATATCAGCCCCCACCATCATGCCTGACAAAACATTCCATGGACTCCCCCACTCTAAGTTGGAGGTAAACCATCTTTGTTATCTCCCACAAACCTTTCTTCACTCACCATAAACAGATGTCCTCTGGTATTCACTATTGTCACCCCACGATAAAGGTGCTGGCTGTCCACCCTATCTATGCCTCTCAATCTTGTGTACCTCTCATCCTTCAATGCTCCAAAGTGAAGAGCCCAAGCTCTGTCAACCTTGCTTCATATGACATATTCTCCAATCCAGGCAATTTCCTGGTAAATCTTCTCTGCACCCTCTCCAAAGCATCTACATCCTTATTGAAATGAGGTGACCACAACTGAGTGCAATACTCGAAGTGTGGTCTGACCAGAGTTTTATAGAGCTGCAACATTATCTCATAACCTTTGAATTCAATCCCTCGATGAATGAGGGTAAATACAACATATGCGTGATATAACCTTGAGGGATCTCTGCACCTGAACCAGTTAGGAATCCTGTCATTAACTACATACTTCGCCTTCAGGATAGCCCTTCAACCTTATCTGGAATGGACTCCATCTGTCTTTTCTGTGCTCAACTCTGCATCCTGTCTATATCCTGTTGTTATCTACAACAACATCTACACTATCTATCACACCTCCAACCTTTGTATCATGTGAAACTTACTGACCCACCCCTCCACTTATTCATCCGTCATAAATGACACCCATATGTCATTGATCATCCACCATACCTTTCCTGGCAATTAAAAAGTCTTGCACATTAATCCCACTCTGACTTTTTCTCCAAAACGAATATTTCCCCAAATTCTTGTGGAAAGTATCTGTTGGAATTTGCTTGCACTGCCCTTTCACACAACATGCCTTGAATCACTGCCCTAACTAAGAAAAACAATCATCTCCCTTTGGCTTTCTTGCCAATCACTGGCTCTCAAAACTTCTACATAGAAAATAATCCTAACTCTTTTATCTCCCTCAATCCCTGGGACCATTCCAATAAACACAACATCAGAACAAGTAGTCAGCCATCTGGCCCATCGAGTATGGCCTGCTATGGCTGATCTGACTGTGAACTCAGCTCCACTTACCACTCATTGCCCATAATCTATCCCCCTTCTATGTAAAAGCTTATCTGTGTCTTAAACATATTTCATCAGGCAGCCTTTACTGCTTCCACTAATTCACTACTCTGAGAGAAGCAGTTCCTCATGTCTTAAAATCTACTCCCCCTAATCTTGAGGCTGTCCCAGAGTTCTAGTCTGATATACTAGTAGAAACAACTTTCCTGCTTCCATTTTATCAATTCCTTTCACCCACTCCAACCTATAACAAAGCTTTAACATTCTTCTGCAATTGAAGGACCCAAAATTGGGGTTTGGTACATCCTAAACTTTGCATTCCTCTGAAGCAGTCATACATCCAAGTGTTTTACAGCACGGAAACAGGCCTTTTGGCCTAATTTGTCCAAACCAATAAAGCTAGCCCCATTTCTCTGTGCTCAGCCAATATCCTTCTAAAAGATACCCATCTGTATTTTGGACTCACCTCCCTAGAAAAATTATAATGGTCTGTGCCTTTCAAGATTTAACAAAATTCTACAAGGTTCCAACTCTGAGAAAAATCTCAATCTATCCAGCCACTCCTTGCAATTCAAGCCTGCCATTCCTGTTAACATTCTCATGATTTTTTTCCACATATTTGTGGCCTATCCTTCCTGTAACTGAGTGACCAAAATCACAATACTGTAAGTGTGATCTCACCAGCAACTTGTACAGGTGTCGTGTGATGTCCCTGCTCCACTGCTAAATGCCCTTACCTATGAAGGCAAATGTGTCAAATGCCTTTTTCACCACCGTCTATCCCAGCATTTGCATGGGACTATTTACCTGTTTCCCCAAGTCTCTGTTTGACAACATTCTCCAGGGCCCTACCTTTCACTCTGCAAGTCTTGCCCTACCAAATTACAAACTCACTTTCCTAACTGCTATTGTCTGGTCCACTTTCAGTTTATCTGGAACAGTGGTTCTCAACCAGTATTAGATAAAGATGTGTTTCTTTCAGAGCTGCCTTCGACTTGAAAATATTGCTCAGTCATTGCCACTCGTGGATCATGGCACGTTAGTCCAGAAGCCAGGTGGACCTTAGGCCTACAAATTTTGAGAACTAATGATCTTGCTCCTGTAATAATCTTAGATGACCTTCTTCACTGCCACATTTAAAACCATTTTCACGTTTCACAATCTGGTTAGATTTTCAGGAAGGGAGTTTCAAATTTCAAATTGATTGTCAGAGTTCATAAATGATTATCACATACAACCCTAAGATTCTTTTTCCTGTGGGCACAGGAATTACAATTAATTGGTAGCGCATACAAAACTGTGCACAGTGTAAACATGTAAACGAAGAACTGCAAACTGACAATGAATACAAACAAACTGACTGTGCAACACAGAGAATAAAAAAGAAAATCAATAAAGTGCATAAGTAAGAGTCCTTAGTGAGTCTCGAGTTTGTTGTTGAGAAGTCTGATGGTGGAGGGGTAGGAACTGTTCCTGAACTTGATGCTGCAAGTCTTGTGGCACCTATACCTCTTTCCTGACAGCAATGGCAAGAACAGAACATGTGCTGGGTGGTGTGGGTCTTTGATGATTGCTGCTGCTCTCTGACGGCAGCGTTCCCTGTAGAGTTTAAGTGGGCTTCCGAGTTTTGCCTAGAGTCGACACAGCTATTGATACTTGGGTCAAATTACTCCTTTTTTTAATAACTGTGCCAGCATTCTGATTATTGGAAATCCTAGAGCAACCTTTCTGCACTACAAATGATAGAGGTGGCTGTCAGGTGAATGAATATTAGCTACCAAGATTATTCGGTCTTCATTATAAAGAACATACCATCAGCCATGGGGCACTGACTGCACAGTGAGGAAGACAAACAGGGATTTTCAAAACTTTATCTGACAGAGTGCCTGAACTCTTCTACATCAACATAATCATGAGATCAATGTGACCAACTCAGTGGGGAATTCTGTTGATCTTTCACAATATTCTAAACTGAATGGTTCCAGATGCTTTTTCTTAAGTACAAAATAGAAATTACTGACAACATTTTAGTCTGGAGGAAGGTAAAGAACAACAGGAGTCAACCATGATATAAACTGGTATTGCAATAGCAATTGAGGGACTGAATGCATGCTTTATTGTTCCAATCTACGATGAGCAAAGCAGTTATAAAGAGTAATTGTTAGTTCTATACAGATTAGATGAACAATTTTTCTAGTTCTAGATATGGGTGTAGATATAGGACAGAAATATAATGGTATCCTACAAAAGCAAAGTATTTAACTTCCTGAAAATCATTGGACAAAGTCTGCATTCTTATAGGATTTGGAAAGTATTTCAATGCTCGCTCAAATTTAAAATAAGCAACATACAAATGCAGGTCACAAGAACAGCTTGTCTCCCATTATGCCTCTTTCTTGCTATACAAGGTCCTTCACATTTACCCATTTTACACAAATACAACATATCCTCAAATTCCAAGAATCCATACTAGGGTTTTGCAAGTGCAGAGAAGTTAAAAGTGTCACCGAACTGTGATGTCACTGGGAACCATTATTCATTTCAGACCATGCAAACATTTGTGATAACATTTCACCAAGCACAACACGGTAAGATCAATTTCTCTCCAACGATCCTCCATTCAAAAAATTTAAGAGCAAATAAAGATATGGTAAGAATTCCCCTCACTTGATGAGGCAGTGTTTGACAATGTTTCACTTTAATGTATGTTTGTTAAGTCTATCTAGATTGACCATTTCAGCCAAGACAGATGGATATAAGATTCCCGCGAATTCAAACAAGAAAATCACCCACTACCATGCTTTTTCACTTAAGCTGATTTTTTTTAGTTAAGGCAATGAGTTTAAACAAAACTGTAAGTCTGGTCCTCATGTTGAAATTCTAAATTGGAGGAAGCTAAATTTTGTGGAAATGAGAAAGGATCTAGGAAGAGTGGATTGGGATAAGCATGTTTTATGGCAAGGGTGTGTTAGGTAAGTGGAAGGCCTTCAAGGGTGAAATCTTGAGAGTGCAGAGTTTGCATGTCCCTATGTCCCTGTTAGGATTAAAGGCAAAGTTACCAAGCACTGGTAACCCTGGTTTTCAAAGGATATTGGTGATCTGTTTATAAGAAAAAGAGGGAGATGTATAGCTAGCATAGGCAATAAGGAGCTAATGAGGTACTTGCAGAGTACAAGAAGAGCAAGAAAATACTCAAGGAAGAAATCAAGAAGGCAAAAAAGACATGAGGTTGCACTGGAATATAATATATTAAGAGTAAAAGGATAGTAAGGGACAAAATTGGTCCCCAAGGAGATCAGAGTGGAGCCTTACACAATAGGGGAGATCTTAAACAGTTTTTTTTGCATCTGTACTTAATCAGGAAACTGGCATAGTGCACAAGGAAGGGAAACAAACAGATGAATCATGGAACAGATGGAGATTAAGGAGAAAGAGGTGCTTACTGCCTTACAGTGAATAAAGGTAGGTAAATCACCTGGGCCAAATATGATATTCCCTCAGACTTCAAGGGAGACTAGTATAGAAATTTCAGGGCCCTGAGTGATATATTCAAAATCTCTTCAGCCACGGGTGAGGTGCCAGAGGATTGGAAGGTAGCTCATGTCCCTTGCTTAAAAAGGGTTCCAAAAATAAACCAAGTAATTTTAGGCCTCTGAGCCTGGTGTCAGTAGTGGGTAATTTAATGGAAGGAGTTCTGAAAGATAGGATATATAGGTGCTTGGACAGTTATGGACTGATTAAGGATAATCAACATGGCTTTGTGTGTGGTAGGTCATGTACAACGAATCTTGTAGAGTTTTTCGAGAAGATTACCAAGAAGGTAGGTGAAGGAAAGGTCGTAGATGTTGTCTACATGGACTTCAGCAAATTCTTTGACAAGGTTCCACATGGGAGGTTAGTTCAGAAGGTTATGACTAGGTATTCAAGGAGAGGTTGTAAACTGGATTCAAAATTGACTGTGTGGGAGAAAACAGAGGGTAATAATGGATGGTTGCTTTTCAGAATAGAGGCCTGTGATTAGTGATGTGCCTCAGGGATCCATGTTGGGACCATTGTTGTTTGTTGCATATATCAATGGATGATATTGTGGTAAATTGGATCAACAAGTTTGCTGATGACACAAAGATAGGAGGCATTGTGGACAGCAAGGAAGATTTTCAAAGTTTGCAGAGGGATCTGGACCAATTGGAAAATGTGTCAGAAAATGGCAGATGAAATTTAATGCAGAAAAGTGTGAAGTGAGCATTTTAGAAAGACAAACCAAGGTAAGATATACACAGTAACTGGTAGGGAACTGAGGAGTGTGGAAGAACAAAGGGATCTAGGAATACAGATACATAATTCCCTGAAAGTGGCATCACAGGTAAACTGGGTTGTAAAGAAAGCTTTTTGGATCTTGGCCTTCATAAATCAAAATATTGAGTACTGGAGTTGGAATGCTATGGTGAGGTGAAATTTGGAGTATTGTGTGCAATTCTGATCGCCAAACTACAGGAAGGATATCAGTAAGATTGAAAGAGAGCAGAGAAGATTTACTAGGATGTTGCTGGGTCTTCACGAGTTGAGTTACAGGGAAAGATTAAACAGGTTAGGACTTTATTCCTTGGAATGAAGAAGAATGAGGGAAGATTTGATAGAGGTTTAAGATGATGAGAGGGATAGACAGAGTGGATGCAAGTATGCTTTTTCCACTTAGATTGGAGGAGATAAATATGTGAGGTCATAGTTTTAAACTGATGGGGGGAAAGTTTTGGGGGAACATTATGGGAAAGTTCTTCACTCAGAAAGTAGTGTGTGTGGAATGAGCTTCCATCTGATGTGGTGAATGCAGGCTCAATTGTGAATTTTAAGAGTAAATTGGATAGGTACATGGATGGAAGAGGCCTGGAGAGTTATGGAATGGGTGCGGATCAATGGGACTGGGGAGAAAATGTCAGCACTGACTACAGTGCCTGTTTTTATGATTCTCTCTCAACTCCCAGTGGTGTCTTTAACCAATGGCATAAATTGAATGCAACTTGACAAAACAGACAGCACTTAGGCATCACTGATGTCCAAAATGTTAGGCTTGTTCTTGTGTAGTATGGGGTCACTGTATAAAAGGCACTGGACTGGAAAGTTACAAGAGTCAGTGAAATTCATGGAAAAAGACAACTTCCTCCATAAAAATATTGGATTAACATCAAGATTTTAAAATGATTTTTTATTTTAAATGTTAAAATGTCAGAACATAATGACTCAATGAAGTCATAAATGCTGATTTATAAAACCCACACAGTATACTCAACAACAAAACATGGAGGGGGAAATAAAAATGATGGATAATATGACACTGCAGACAAGCTGGGTATCAACTATAAAATAATGCGAGCTAGCTCCAATGCATGGGTCAGTCCAGTCCAATTTACACGTCTGGGCATTGCAGAAAGTTTGAAAGATGTGCTACAGGTCAGAAACAGGTGCACCTGACACAGAGACAAAAGTAAACCTGCTGAGCTAAGAGTCCAATCTACCTTGCATTCACCTTTCAGCTTTATACCAGGAATGGCTGATACACGTTGCACTTCCCCATTCACATGAATAGGACTGCAATGTTTTCTGGAGCAGTTTGTTTTATTATATGGTGAGTTCATTAGATTATCATAAGTGTGTTGCAAGAATTTTTTTTGATTATTTAATTTTATTTTTGTACTGAATTAAATTGTTTATTGTCCTGTGTACAAAATAGCAAAAAGCTTTGCTTTCTGTGCTATCCAGGCAAGTCAACGTGTCTTTGTGGCAGGTACTATGACAATAAAAACAACGTCAAAAGATAAAGTTACAATAAAAATAAAAATTCATGTTATATAATTAAAGAAAAACAAGGTTAAACAGTACAAGGTATCATCTTTTTCTAATCAGAGGTTTGTTCAAAAATCTAGTAACAGCATGAAAGAACACAGTTCTTGAATCTAGAACCGTGTTTAATATCTCAAATCAGAGGTACAAAAACTGTTCAAGTACCTTCTAAGTATATCCAAGCCATGAAAGACCCCAACAATGAAGACGCTGTTTACATCCGGTACCGCACGGATGGCAGTCTCTTCAATCTGAGGCGCCTGCAAGCTCACACCAAGACACAAGAGAAACTTGTCCGTGAACTACTCTTTGCAGACGATGCCGCTTTAGTTGCCCATTCAGAGCCAGCTCTTCAGCGCTTGACATCCTGCTTTGTGGAAACTGCCAAAATGTTTGGCCTGGAAGTCAGCCTGAAGAAAACTGAGGTCCTCCATCAGCCAGCTCCCCACCATGACTACCAGCCCCCCCACATCCCCATCGGGCACACAAAACTCAAAACGGTCAACCAGTTTACCTATCTCGGCTGCACCATTTCATCAGATGCAAGGATCGACAATGAGATAGACAACAGACTCGCCAAGGCAAATAGCGCCTTTGGAAGACTACACAAAAGAGTCTGGAAAAACAACCAACTGAAAAACCTCACAAAGATAAGTGTATACAGAGCCGTTGTCATACCCACACTCCTGTTCGGCTCCGAATCATGGGTCCTCTACTGGCATCACCTACGGCTCCTAGAACGCTTCCACCAGCGTTGTCTCCGCTCCATCCTCAACATCCATTGGAGCGCTTTCATCCCTAACATCGAAGTACTCGAGATGGCAGAGGTCGACAGCATCGAGTCCACGCTGCTGAAGATCCAGCTGCGCTGGGTGGGTCACGTCTCCAGAATGGAGGACCATTGCCTTCCCAAGATCATGTTATATGGCGAGCTCTCCACTGGCCACCGTGACAGAGGTGCACCAAAGAAAAGGTACAAGGACTGCCTAAAGAAATCTCCTGGTGCCTGCCACATTGACCACCACCAGTGGGCTGATATCGCCTCAAACCGTGCATCTTGGCGCCTCAGTTTGGCGGGCAGCAACCTCCTTTGAAGAAGACCGCAGAGCCCACCTCACTGACAAAAGGCAAAGGAGGAAAAACCCAACACCCAACCCCAACCAACCAATTTTCCCCTGCAGCCGCTGCAACCGTGGCTGCCTGTCCCGCATCGGACTTGTCAGCCACAAACGAGCCTGCAGCTGACGTGGACTTTTACCCCCTCCATAAATCTTCGTCCGCGAAGCCAAGCCAAAGAAAAAAAAAGTATATCATACTATAACTAGCCCCTTTTAAATTGTAGGCGCAATTACTGGGGCAAAGGTGCTGGAAGCACATTTTTAATTACAGGGGGAAATCGACCCATTAAATCGCCAACCCGGTGATTTAAGGGGGATCCTGCCCCCGCAATGAAGCATCATGCACTCACTGGAAGTACTGCCGGATGTTCAGATGCTGGCTGCCCAGTGACGCACGCACGAAAGTGCCAGAATATGCAGACTGGCCATTTTCCTGTTCAAATCACCTATGAACACAACCTAGATAGGTTTAATTGGGCTTCCTAACTAACTTTGAAGTAGATCAGCGACCTGGTTGGGTTTCGACAAGGTTGACCTGGTTGGACCCTTTCTAACTGCTATGTAACTGGGGTGCTAACCAGGGCTGTCAGGGTAAAGGATTGGAGGGAGAAGGTCTTGATCTGCCTCCTGAAGGATACATGATGTTTGAGAATTATTTCAACTGGTGGATCATCCATGGCAGCAAGGCCTAGAAGATGTATGGTCCCAGTAACACAGAGAGCAAGTCAAGCAGCATCCAAGTATGATCACAATTCAATCTTTCAGGCACTCACCAGCAGCTTCCAATATTAGCACAAACTTTACCCAACCTTTTTGTCCCCGTTCTATTGATCGCTACCAATATTTGACATCAGTGGTTAGTGCTATTTCATTGCAGCGTCAGTGACCGTGGTTCGAATCCGGCACTGTCTGTAAGGAGTTTGATCATTCTCACTGCAGCCACATTGATTTCCTCAGGGTGCTCCTATTTCAAAGTTCAAATTTACTGTCAGAGTGCATGCATCATATACAATCCTGAGATTCTTTTCTTGGCAGGCCAGGCCAAATTTCTACTTATCTGTAGTGCAAATTGTACTCAGATACAAAAGGAGAGAAATGTAAACAAAGAAATGTGGACAAATTGTGCAAATTAAGTAAAAGTAAAAGCAGCAGGTATGGATGGAATCCCCCCCAGAGGTCTGGAAGGCTGGCGGCAAAACTCTGCATGCCAAACTGCATGAGTTTTTCAAGCTTTGTTGGGACCAAGGAAAACTGCCTCAGGATCTTCGTGATGCCACCATCATCACCCTGTACAAAAACAAAGGCGAGAAATCAGACTGCTCAAACTACAGGGGAATCACGTTTCTCTCCATTGCAGGCAAAATCTTCGCTAGGATTCTACTAAATAGAATAATACCTAGTGTCGCGGAGAATATTCTCCCAGAATCACAGTGCGGCTTTCGCGCAAACAGAGGAACTACTGACATGGTCTTTGCCCTCAGACAGCTCCAAGAAAAGTGCAGAGAACAAAACAAAGGACTCTACATCACCTTTGTTGACCTCACCAAAGCCTTCGACACCGTGAGCAGGAAAGGGCTTTGGCAAATACTAGAGAGCATCGGATGTCCCCCAAAGTTCCTCAACATGATTATCCAACTGCACGAAAACCAACAAGGTCGGGTCAGATACAGCAATGAGCTCTCTGAACCCTTCTCCATTAACAATGGCGTGAAGCAAGGCTGTGTTCTCGCACCAACCCTCTTTTCAATCTTCTTCAGCATGATGCTGAACCAAGCCATGAAAGACCCCAACAATGAAGACGCTGTTTACATCCGGTACCGCACGGATGGCAGTCTCTTCAATGTCAGGCGCCTGCAAGCTCACACCAAGACACAAGAGAAACTTGTCCGTGAACTACTCTTTGCAGACGATGCCGCTTTAGTTGCCCATTCAGAGCCAGCTCTTCAGCGCTTGACATCCTGCTTTGTGGAAACTGCCAAAATGTTTGGCCTGGAAGTCAGCCTGAAGAAAACTGAGGTCCTCCATCAGCCAGCTCCCCACCATGACTACCAGCCCCCTCACATCTCCATCGGGCACACAAAACTCAAAACGGTCAACCAGTTTACCTATCTTGGCTGCACCATTTCATCAGATGCAAGGATCGACAATGAGATAGACAACAGACTCGCCAAGGCAAATAGCGCCTTTGGAAGACTACACCAAAGAGTCTGGAAAAACAACCAACTGAAAAACCTCACAAAGATAAGCGTATACAGAGCCGTTGTCATACCCACACTCCTGTTCGGCTCCGAATCATGGGTCCTCTACCGGCACCACCTACGGCTCCTAGAACGCTTCCACCAGCATTGTCTCCGCTCCATCCTCAACATCCATTGGAGCGCTTTCATCCCTAACATCGAAGTACTCGAGATGGCAGAGGTCGACAGCATCGAGTCCACGCTGCTGAAGATCCAGCTGCGCTGGATGGGTCACGTCTCCAGAATGGAGGACCATTGCCTTCCCAAGATCGTGTTATATGGCGAGCTCTCCACTGGCCACCGTGACAGAGGTGCACCAAAGAAAAGGTACAAGGACTGCCTAAAGAAATCTCTTGGTGCCTGCCACATTGACCACCGCCAGTGGGCTGATAACGCCTCAAACCGTGCATCTTGGCGCCTCACAGTTTGGCGGGCAGCAACCTCCTTTGAAGAAGACCGCAGAGCCCACCTCACTGACAAAAGGCAAAGGAGGAAAAACCCAACACCCAACCCCAACCAACCAATTTTCCCCTGCAACCGCTGCAACCGTGTCTGCCTGTCCCACATCGGACTTGTCAGCCACAAACGAGCCTGCAGCTGACGTGGACTTTTTACCCCCTCCATAAATCTTCGTTCGCGAAGCCAAGCCAAAGAAAAAAGAAAGAAATTTTAAATATACAGAACTAAATAATGTCCAAAATAAGTCCTTAATGAGTCTCTGATTTAAACTATTGTTTTGAAGTCTGATGGTGGAGGGGTAGCAACTGGTGATAAAATCTGGTGATATCATTCTTGAGGCACCTATACCACTTTCCTGATGGCAGCAGCAAGAACAGTGCATGTCCTGGGTGAAATGAATACTTCATTATTGCTGCTGCTCTCCAACGGCAGAGTTCCACGTAGATTTTCTCAGTGGTGGGGAGAGTTTTGTCTGTCCACTACCTTTTGCAGGGCTTTCTGATCAGAAGTACTGGTACCCACACACCAAGCTGTGATGCAGATGGTCAGCACACTTCCTACTACACATCCGTGATTTATATATGCTGTGGTTTCCAATGTCATACCAAACATACACAAACTCCTGAAGAAGTAGAGGCACTGAAATGCTTTCTTCATGATGACAGTAGTGTGTGGGGTACAGGAAAAGATGTCAGTGAGATAACACACAAACATTTAAATTTTCTCACCCTCTCCACCTCTGATATCCCAATGATCACTGGATCACACACCTTTGGCTTTCCCTTCACATTCAGCTCCTTGATTTTGATGACATTGAGTGCAAGGTTTTTGTTAGTACACTGTTACAAGCTCAGAGGACCCCAAAAACCAGCAATAGAAATTTACCAAGATAAATGGTTACTTGAACAAAAGTTGCTTTTAATTTTCTTTAAATATAAAAACAGGATCAAACTTTAACTTATTACTATTAACTTAACCCCCTTCTAATTCTAAGTGTACTTGTATGTAATGTGTATATGTTCAAGAACGTTCTTTGCTTTAATAGTCTAATCATTCACTTCTCGAAGTTCACAGGTATTAGGCAATTCTTACACTATGCACAGAATTTAACATTTATGAATATTCACCAGGCTCTGGTGCTTAAAGGTAAATGGTTACCACTCAGGAAGGTTCTCGTTTGTTTCAGAGAGATATTTGTTGCTCATTGGAGACACACAAACTGATTTCCTCCAATCAGTCACTTCAGTGTCTTGCAAAAGAAACTTGCCCCATCATGGGTTTTCCCAAAAGATAAACTCTTCTTCCAGATCACCACAGAGTTCCTCTTGTTTCCCTTATTTCAGGAGAACCACTCTAGCCAGCCATTTCCTCTTGTAAGGACTACAAGATTTTTCAACAGGCTAAACTCAGAACTCACAAACCATCTTCAAAATGGGGTTTTCAACAAGCCTGCCAGCTTCCCATGTTGCAGCCTCAAAAGCAGAGCTGACTTCTCTTTCTCTGTCTCTCTCTCTCTGCGCTTGTAAAAACCAAACCTCTTTGCAGGGCTCCAAACCCAATCCTTGAAAGATCTTATCATTCTCTGCCTGTAAATTGTTCCATTTGCACCTACTTCTGAAGTTCCTTCCAAAGCAGTTCCAATGTCGTTTGCAAAGCCACTGGTGCCTGAATGTCTAGCTTCAGCAAAGCTCTTGCACTTTAAATGAGATGTGAAGTGTATCTGTTTGTGAAGTGACTTACAGTGAACCCCCACAATTTATCTCTTTTAAAGACATATATATATATATATATATCTTCTTTCTTTGGCTTGGCTTCGCGGACGAAGATTTATGGAGGGGGTAAAAGTCCACGTCAGCTGCAGGCTCGATTGTGGCTGACAAGTCCGATGTGGGACAGACAGACACGGCTGCAGCGGTTGCAGGGGAAAATTGGTTAGTTGGGGTTGGGTGTTGGGTTTTTCCTCCTTTGTCTTTTGTCAGTGAGGTGGGCTCTGCGGTCTTCTTCAAAGGAGGTTGCTGCCTGCCGAACTGTGAGGCGCCAAGATGCACGGTTTGAGGCGATATCAGCCCACTGGCGGTGGTCAATGTGGCAGACACCAAGAGATTTCTTTAGGCAGTCCTTGTACCTCTTCTTTGGTGCACCTCTGTCACGGTGGCCAGTAGAGAGCTCGCCATATAACACAATCTTGGGAAGGCGATGGTCCTCCATTCTGGAGACGTGACCCACCCAGCGCAGCTGGATCTTCAGCAGCGTGGACTCGATGCTGTCAGCCTCTGCCATCTCGAGTACTTCGATGTTAGGGATGAAGTCACTCCAATGAATGTTGAGGATGGAGCGGAGACAACGCTGGTGGAAGCGTTCTAGGAGCCGTAGGTGTATATATAATATATATAAAATATAACCCGTAACACCACCATTCAGCCAAGTTTTCAATCTCCCTCATGTATGCTGGCTCATGACCCTTTTTTATATAGCACACCACTGTGATATCATCAGCAAATTTGTAAAGAGCGTTGTTGTCGTACTGAGCCACGCAGTTGTAGACGTAAAAAGAGTAGATCAAGGGGCTAAGTATGTTGTGCTGTGGTGCTCCTGTACTGATGGAGATGGTGAAAATGGTGTTCTTGCTAATCCGCAATGATTGGGGTCTGGAAGTGACCTCCCATCTTCCTTAAACAAATGAGGTTTCTAAGGTAATTAGTGTTTTTGGATGGAATGAGCCCATGGGCCAGAACGATCTGTTAGTGTTTTTGGATGGAATGAGCCCATGGGCCAGAACGATCTGTTACCAAACTGAATCTCTACATTTAATATTTTTTTAAATCATTCGAAAGCTTGAATTTTTAAACAGAACACTGTAATATTGTGGCTTCTAATTAGAATCAAGATTGTACAGCACAGAAACAGGCACTTCAGCGAACATCGTGCATGCAACACATGTACACCAATTCCATTTGCCTCCGTTAGATCTGTCTCTTGACTATTTAAGTTCCTGTTTAAATGCCTCAAAAGTGGAGATCATTTCCAATCTATCAAGCCCCAGATAAAAACATGGGGAAATAAAAACTTCCCCTTGAATCCCTTTACAATTTTTTGCTCTCACCTTAAACCATTGATATCTTAGATGCGCTAACCATGGGTAAATGATTCTGATCAGATCCTATATCTATACCTCTATCTGGTCACCCCCCTCAGGAAATACAAACCCATCCAATCAAATCTCTTCATACTTAAACTTCTCCAATCAAGGCAGCATCTTGTTGAGCCACCTCTGCATTCTCTCCTCTGCATCCATCCACTGAAAAGAGAATGCGGATCAAACCCTACCAATGATGGTTCATCAACATGCCTTCTTTGGGGGAAAAAAAACATGCTTTCCTTAAAAGTATAAATGTGAAAACCATCCAATTCATGACAGTCCTTAACTTTAATGGACACATCAATATCATTCCCCTGATTGTAGCGAGCTTGGTGCTCGTCATTTGTACTCACATTTTTGATTATTGAACTCAGCATACTCAACCAGGTGGTTCCAGGCCTCTGCCAGCAAGCCTGCCTGCTGCAACAACTAATACTACTGCAGAGGATCATCAACGTCTCAGAACAATTAATGCCTTATTCAATAATTGATGGTGTAATTCAATTATTGTGTTCAGGCTCCTCTGATGTGCTTTGAAACCAATGTATGATTCATTTATACATGAAAGCAATGTACAATCCAAATAACAATCTATCGCTCGCATCAAAGAAATTATCACTCCTTCCTATCTCCATTTCCTTCAATATTCCTGGTTACCTGCATGCACCAACTGTGCCTGGGAATAATGGATCAAACACTCCTGAGCCTCAAGCTCACATGGAGCTCTTTGACATGTAACTTGAGGCTCACTGAGCTCCCAACGCCCTGAGTACAGAATCTCACCTAGGCTCCAACCATCTGAGCTCTTAGCACCCTGACTGCCCAGCCATCTGAGCTCCCAGTGCCCCGGCCGCCCTCCCATCTGAGGTCCTGGCTACCCCGGATGCCCTCTCGTCCGAGTTGCCGACCCCTGGGTGTCCTCCTGTCCAAGTTCCCAATTACCCAGCTGCCCTCCCATCCAAGCTCCTGATACCCCAACTGCAGTCTCTCGCCTAGGACCTAACTGCCCACCCATTCAAGCTCCCGACACTCTGACTTACCACCCAGTTCTGGCCTCCTGCCAATCCAAGCTCCCAATGCCTGGAAGGACCCAGGTACTTTTGTGGGCAAAAGTAGCATATGTGTAATATTCGATCCATGAAATTTTACCCTAAAATTTGGTCCACAAAATTCAACTATTACATGCATATATATGCCTCATGTACTTTTTGATTATTGAAACTAATACAAATTACCACCTTAAAAACTACATACATGAAGATTATTTCATACATTTCTTAATATTTATACAAAATGTTTGTAACAAAATATGCATGTAAGAGTAAAAACATCTGTGTAGCATTTTATCTTATCTTATGGCTCTCAAACATTTAATGTTTATTGTATGTGGCTGGTTAAGCATACTTAGCCACTCCTGATATAGATCAATACTGCTCAATAAACACCTCCCTTCCTCTTCAGATTCTGCCAACAACCAAACTGGGAAATTGCCCCAGAGAGGAGATAGAAATCCATAGCATATACAATGCAAATTTAACATTGATTTCTTAAAACGGTTGCCTGATCAGTCAAACAATTCAAAGGAAACATTCAGCCTATTCACACTCTTTGAAAACTCTCAATTTCTCCCAAGCCCATAGTTCTTCACTGGGCTCATTTCAAGAATTAACATAGTTCAAAATCTGCTGCAATTACCTTACAGGGAGTACGCCCAGATCACAATCCACAAAGCAAAACATCTCCTGCCTAGTTCTCTGCCACAAATAGTTTCATTGTGAAACTTCAATTGCATTCATCGGATTCTGCACAGATAGAACTATATATGCACAGCAGAGCCTTTTTAATGGATACTGGCTAGCTGTCCTTACACTCAAGGCCATGGAATCACATAGTGCAGAAACAGGCCCTTCAATCCAACTTGCCCACACCCACACATCCCACCTACATACATTTTGCCCATATCCCTCTAAACCCATCACATCTGTCCAAATGTTTCTTAAACACTGCAACAACAGGTGCCTCTTCCACCTCTTCCATACACCCACTAATCTGTGCAAAAAAACTTACCCCTCAAGTTCCCATTAAAGCTCTCTCCCTCACCTTAAACCTATGTCTTCTGATTCTTGATTCCTCCTAATCTGGGCAAAGACTGTGTATTCACCCAATCTATTCCTCTCAGATTTTATACCCACATGAGAACACCGCTCATCCTCCTGTGGTCCAAAGAATAAAGCCCTAACCTACTCAACCTCTCCTAATAGTTCAAGCCCACAAAACCTGGCAGCATCCTCAAAAATCTTATCTGGACCCTCTCCAGCTTGACAACATCTTTCACGGTGTCCAATACTGAACAAAATACTCCAAATGGGCTCTCACCAATGTCTTATAGAAGTACAACTTTTCCATACAATACTCTGACTGAGTCTACTCAGTCCATATATTACTTACCTTCAACTATTGCTTAAATAATTCTCACAGGAACACCCCAAAAGTAATTGTTGACTATAATGTTTCAGTCAACCCTCCCCAGCAAGCAAAATGTAATTCAAAGCACTATTCCTTTCACATGGTTTAGCTGCTGTTTAGAATTACCAAGGTCACAAAAGGTCCCTTAAATTCAGAACATGTAATAAAAGCACTTTGCAATAAAAGAGCTCCCAAAACTATAATTCCTCTTGGCTTTAATCCAACCTTTGAATTAGTACTAATGCAGAAGTCTCATCGGTAAAGTTTTTTTAATCAGATTCATCTATCAAAACATTTTCCAAACAACTTTAAGGGAGGGGTGGGGGGGGGGGTGAAGTGATGATAGAAAAATACCTTAAATGCTATGGTCTAGAGGGCCTAGACAGCAATTGGCAGATTACAAGCATTTGTATCTTTCCCAATTCCAGAAGAAATTAGTTTAAAAACATAATTATTTTTGTCAATGTCATTTCTCACCACAAAAATTAGCAAAATAATTCAAGGCTGACAGTTTTAGAAAAACAGAACGAAAGGCCATTTAATGAGATAGAGGGCTTCATCAACTGTAAAAGCCACTGGTGAGAATTGTGGGGTGAGGGAAGGAGTGCACTAGTAACCCATACTGAGAAAGATCCTGTACTTCTCAGAACTGCCTCATACCTTTAGGGGAGAGCTCTCTCCCTCCCTTAGGGGACTACTCAGATATTCAACTTTCTTCAATACTAAGAGAATCAGATTTTGCATGGTTAGTGCAGGAACGAAGCACTGAGGAGAAAGACCTGCTTTCATCTTACTGAATGGCAGAGGTAATGCAAAGGGGTAAAACTGTCTTCTGCTTCCACTAATGTTCGTGCAGAGGGTTGGCACACCAGATGAATCTGCTCCCAGAGGAAGGTGACAGCAATTCGCATAATCTGGGCCATAATTTTGACATTTACCTCAGTTCTCTGTGCGAGTTTGTAGATTCAAACCAAGTGCTGTGTTTCTAATGAAACAACAATGACAAAATATTTGTCTAAAAGGATAGATAATGACTTCAATACATCTCATTGCATGCTTTGCAACATGAGAACATTTTAAAAATGGGTGCAACAGGAAATTTCAGCCAGAGTTAACAGGATTATTTTTTAATGCAAAAGGAATATATTTGTGGGATGTGAGCAACATTACAAGAGCTGGTGGAGATGATGACAACTTTATTCAACTGCTGCAGTCCTTCTATGAAGCGCAAATAGACAGGGAATTTTTAGGTCTTCAACCCTATAACAAGGATGAACCACTGTCACAAAGGATGGAACCCAACTTTGAGGTTTACTGGTGATATTCCCTTGCAGCAGATGCCCCTTGTATCAGAGGTAAAATATTAGAGAGAGTTGAAAGAAATGAGGGGGACTTGACCTAAACAAAATCTTGAGAGGAGGACATGGGAGATTCTACAATTAGTAAACCACTGCTTTAAAACAAGGCATTTCCTACAAGACAGATAGAATTGCAAAGCTTTACAGCATGTGGAAACTGAGTACTGTGCAGAAATCAGGTTGCCCGGCTATAAGACGATCTCAATAAATTGGAAATGATGCATAGGAGAGTATGGGCTGAGGGATTGCCTCAGAGATATATAAAATCATAAGGGGCATGATTTTATACATCTCTTTTTCTCAGTCTTTGCCCCAGGTAGACAATTCTAGAACGAGAAGCCAGAGGTTTAAGGTGAGAGGGGAGAAATTTAAGAACCTGGGGGAAAACTTTTTTCACTCAGATAGTGGTCTGTATCTGGAATGAGCTGTTACAAGAAGCCATAGAATCTGAATCAATTATAACACTCAAAAGACATTTGGACAGATGTGAGGAAAGCAAAGGTTTAGAAGAATGTAGACCAAATGAAAACAAATAGACTAGCTGAGAATGCTAAGTTTTTCATGCTGACCAAGCCAGTCTCATTTATCTGCATTTGCCCCACATTGTCCAATGTGTGAAAAAGATACCCCTCAGATCCATAATGCATGCAAGAATGGCACTGCAGTTGTCATGGGGGACTTTAACCTACACTATGATTGGTCGAATCATGGTGGCTTAGGCTGTCTTAAGGAGGTGATCATAGAATGCATACCTGATAGTTTTCTTGAATGTTACAAAACCTACAAGGCCCTTGTTTAATGAGCCAGGTAAAATGAATGATCTCTTGGGGGTCCTCTTGGAAAGTGATCACAATATGGTTGAATTTCTGATACAGATGGAGGGTGAGAAAGTAAGATCTAAAACTAGCATCTCAAGACTAAAGGAGACTATAAAGGAATGACAAAATAATTGCTTAACATTGACTAGAAACACATGCTATGTGGTGGGAAAATTGAGCAATAGTGGAGTCTTTCAAAAAAATCTTTCACAGTGCTCAACAAAAGTATAATCCAGTTCAAAACATTGCCAGTAAGGAGAGGGTTAGCCAGCTATAGAGAACTAAGGAAATAAAGGAAGGCATCAAATTAAAAGCTCCTGCATACAAAGCAGCCAAGATTAGTGGGGAAACGAGAAGATTGGGAATATTGTAAAAAGCAACAAAGAACCACTTAGCAAGTAATAAAGTAAGGAAAGATAAATGATGAATGTAAACTAGCACAAAATATAAAAACAGATAGCAAAGGGACTATACTTATTGGAGGTTAGAAGGATGAGGAGGATACAAAGGATAGGAAGGGACATTGTTTCCACTTGCAGGTGAGACTAGAGACTATGGTACAAGGTCTCAAGATTTGAGAGTGAAGATAAAAAACAGATGAATTACTTCTGCCGGAAACTAGTGAACCTGTGGAGTTGAATGCCCAGTGAAGCCATGGAGACAGTCTCATTAAATGTATGTAAGATACAGATATAGTAGGGTAATTAAGCACTATAAAGGCAAGTAGATGGAGCTGAGTCCACAGCCAATTCAGCTATTATCTTATTGAATGGTGAAACAAGTATGTGGGCCAATGACCAACTCTTGCTCCCATTTGTCATGTTTGTATATCTCTATTAAATCATCCCCCTCTCACTTTAAATCTATGCCTTCTAGCTTTAGATCCCGGACCCTGGGAAAAAAATATTTTATTAATGGCATTCATGATTTATAAACCTCAATAGAGGTCCTACTCTGCTTCCTACACTTAAGGAAAAAAAAAGTCCCAACCTATTAAGACTCTCCTAATAATTCAAGCCTGTCAGTCCCAGTAACACTCTTGTGAATCTTTTCTGCACCCTTTCCAGTTCAGTCACATTATTATTGTAGCAGGGCATCCAGAACCACACATAATACTTCAACTTCAGTCTCACAAAGGTACAGCTTCCAAGGAGAAGACAAATTCAGATAAAAAAATGATATACTGAAAGGGTTCACCAGATCCTCGGACCCAGGAAAGCCGGTGATCAGTGATTACAACCGGCCATGGTAAGATTTTTGAGTTACCAGGAACGGGAGTCAATTCTGAGAGTAGCATGGAATACTCTAACAAAATAATGGCCCACTCAAGACTGACAATGAAAAAGTGCTATTTTCGCCCTACTTTAATAAAGCAAAGGAAGGAGCTTTTCAATGTAAAAAGGCAATTGTGTTCCAAAAACTTGAAATATTCAATGGTACAACCCATGATTCTGAGGGTCGAAGTAGCAGAAAGTAATCGGCAAGGTTGAAGACTTCCTGTGAGGTTTATGAAAAGGTTGCCAAAGAATAAGACTGTGAATTAATGGAATTAAGTAAAAGTTGTATTTTTTAAACCTTCTTGTATTTATTGTTGAAAAGTAACTTGTTCACGGAGAGCTCAGTAAAGAGTGAAAACTTGGAAAAAGTAGTAGCAGGGTGGAGACTCTGGACTAAGGGGGGGAGAATGGCGCCTGGAGAGGAGTATCTATAAAAGATAAAGGGAGGGGTTCTTCCTTGAAGGATTCAGCAGGCTATTTTTGTGGGTTTTCAGAGTTTCCTGTTTAAGTCACCATCAGGACAAGGATATTGTATGTTTTTTTAAAACAATCAAAAAGGTTTTATTGTTAAACAATATTTAAAAATTGATTTGGATAGAACATTAAAATGTATTAGTCTTAATGTTACTGGGATAAACAAATGGCGAAAAGGAAGCGGGTCTTGGCACACCAAAAAAAAATTAAAGGCAGATATAATCTTTCAACAAGAAACACATCTTACAAATTGGAACATGCTAAGTTAAAAAGAAGATGGGTGGGGCAAGTAATATAGTCTTCATTTGGCTCAAAAGAGTAGCAATTTTAATCAATAAAAATATACGAATAATAATAAGACACTGACTGTCCAAGCCCGAAGATTTGTAATGGCACATTGTACAATTTATGCAGAATTGTGGACTTTTATGAGTAACTATGCTCCAAATTATGATGATGAAGCATTTATGAATGATATCTTTTTGAAAACAGCAGAGGGAAGACAAAATATACTGGCAGAGGAGAGTTCAATTTCTGTCTTGATCCAATATTGAATAAATAAGCCAGAACAGTAACAAGGGCAAAAGCTGCAAAAACAACACTATCATTTAGGAAGGATGTAAATTTGATTGATATATGGAGGCAGCTTAGCCCCATAGAAAGAGATTATTTGTTGTACTCAAGGGCACATAATTCACATACAAGGATTGATTTGTTTTTAATGTCTGCCCAGTTAAAAAGTAGACTGGTATAAACAGTATGTCAGATCATTCGACATTAACTTTAACTATCGTGATCAATGGAAAAACAAGGAAGTGTGTATAGATGGCGACTCAATCTCAGCCTGTTGAAAAGGAAGGACTTTTGTGAGTTTATTAAGAGACAGAATTATTTTGTGAAACTAATCTTTCTTAGCTCATCCAAGAGGACAAATTACTTCTTATACAAAAACTCTTGAGAGAATATGCTACAGAATTGGATAGTTTAGAAAAAGACATAACGTAATTGGAAAAAGAATATCAGAGAACAGGGTTACAATAAAAATGTAGATTATTAAAAAATTTAAAAACCTGAAATATAACATATTACAAATATATAGAATGGAAAAACCAAAACAAAAATATTATGAATTAGAAGAATGGGTGCATAAAGTTTTATGTTGGCAGGTAAAGGCAGAGGAGTCATCTAGAATGATAAATGCAATAAAAACAGAGGCTGATAATATATGTATATAAATCAGAATTATTAGGAGATGAAAATGAGATGGACAAATTTTTAGCAAATGTTGAACTTAAAAAATTAGAAGATAGAGAACAAGTTGATTCAGATGCCCCTTTCACAAGAGAAGAAATCGAGAAAGCTTTGGGTACTTTACAAGCTAACAAATCTCTGGGGGAAGATGAGTTTCCTCCTGGGTTATATAGAGACAATTTAAAGATTTATTGATACCTCTTACGATGGATGCATTCATCTTGGCGGTGAAGACCCAGACCAACTGCTATAATTACAGTGCTACTGAAGAAAAGTAAAGACTCATTAAAAACTTCATCATATAAACTTGTATCACTTCTGAATGCTGATTATAAAAGATTGGCAAAGGTACTAATAGATTGGGACAATATCTGCCAAAATGAATGCATACAGACCAGATGAGATTTGTCAAAGGAAAACATTCTTCAAAGAGCATTTAATATAACATATATATGGCAAAATCAAAGTTGAATCCAAGTATAAATATCTCCCGAGATGTAGAAAAAGCATTTGATCAATTAGAATGGTCTTTCTTATTTAAATTACTGGAAAAATTTGGTTTATGTAAACAATTTCTAAATTGGATAAGAACTCTTTATTATACACCACAGCCAAAATTAGAACTAATAATGAGATGTCAGCAGTATTTCCCTTGCGTAGATCGAGGAGACAGGGGTATCCTCTGTCTACGGCATTATTTATCCTAGCTATTAAATCACTGGTGGAGATTACAAAGAGAGATTCTGACAATAAGGGCTTCAAATTTGGACAGGAAGAATATAAAATTAGTTTATTTGGTGATGATGTGCTATTACATGTATGTCTGATCCGGATGAATCCTTGATAAAATTACAAACAATATTATAAAAATACGGAAGAGTATCAAGTTATAAAATAAATATGTATAAGAGTGAGAGAATGCCATTGAAGAATTTTGATTATGAAAGATATCAAAAAGGTAGCAGTTGTGAATGAAGACAGATGGAATCAAATATTTGGGAATAATGACAGATAATTTAAAGAGCTTACATAAATTTAGTTACACTCTTAGAAAAAAACAGAGAAAAATTTACAGAAAATAACTGTGCTGAGAATTTCATTGGAAAAGCTAACATGGGACTGTAAACAGGGAGGACTTAGGCTTCTGGATTTTAAGAAGTACTACTTATTAGGTCAAGCAAGCTTTTTATCATTCTTCTTTGAAGAAGACAGTCCGCCTTCTTGGATCAAAATGGAAGGAGACAACAAAGGACTTTATTTACAAATGGAATGTTAAGTTAATAAAAAAGACAGATAACCTTATACTAATACATATGATTAGAATATGGCAAGAAATAAATTAATGTATTGGGAAAAAAAAGCAGGTACATCACTAAGAACACCATTATGTAAAGAAATGTACTGCTGCCTATGAATCTGAGTAACAAAATATTGAATTCATAGTGTGATAAATGAATAAGATATATTGATGATCTATTTGGAAGGATCCCATGACTTTTGACCAATTAATAAATAAATATGGAGTAGCTAATGGGGTTTTCTTTTGTTTTTTCCAGCTTAGATCATTCCTAACCAAAAGATGGGTGCTAAGTTTGGCCCCACTTGAGGAGTCACGTGATGGAGTAGTAGCTGGTCGGGAAAACCAGCCTTTTCCAGGAAAATAGGAAAAAAGTTAGGAAAAAGCAAAGCATAACAAAAGTAGAATATAAGAAATAGAAGATAAAGATACAGAGAAGAGAAGAGAAAGAAGATGGCTTCCAAGAAGGAGAAAATAAGAACAACTGGAAAAAAAAAGTAAAAAAGACACCGGAGAAGAAAGAAGAAGGCCTTACCTGCATAAAGGAACGGGACGTTGTGGTGACGAGGGGCGCCTGACCCTTGACATCAGTGCCTGCTCTGCGGAGTCGCGACCCACTAGCCAGTGCAGTACAAAAATGGATCTCGGAGCCAAACAAAAGTGCGCAATCAAAGGAGAAAGAGGACACCGGCAGGAGGGGGGCTCAGCAGAGGAGCGGGCTGTCACAGAGCGAGCAGCTGAGGACGCCCGACACCAGGGCTCTCAGCTGGAGGGGAAGGAACAACAGACGAGCAGCACAGGAGGGGACGACCAGCAACAAGAGGCCCTACAAGAGGCCCAACAAAGAGATACAAGTAGCTCATCAGGAAAAACAGAAGAGACACAGGCACAAAGAAGAGAAGAAGAAGACACAAACACAGATACAGACACAGAAGAAGAGGAAGAAGAAGACCAAGATCTTCACAGAGAAATTGAAGGTAAAACTGATGGACAAAGAGAAATAAAAGGTAAAACTGATGAACAGAATATAGATAAAGTCTTTTTTGGAGAACAAATGAGATCATTAAAAGAATGGTTGTCATTGGAGTTTAATGCAATTAAAAGGAAAATGAAAAGAACAGAAGATAAAATGCAAAGGTTAGAACTGGTAATGACAGAAATAGGGAAAAGAGTAGAGAATGTGGAAGAGCGGGAAATGGCTGTAGAAATGGAAGTAAATGACAAGAGAAAAATTGGAAGAAAGTGACAAAAAAAAATTAAAGAGCCACAAGAGTTGTTATCTCAGAAAATTGATATGTTGGAAAATTATTATAGGTGAAACAACATAAAAATAGTGGGCCTGAAGGAGGGTGAAGAAGGCACAGACATAAAGGAATTTATAAAAGGATGGATCCTGAAGGTCCTGGGAATGACAGAAATGCAGGAAGAAATGGAAATAGAAAGGGCACACAGAGCATTAGCTCCGAAACCAGAGACACATCAAAAACCAAGATCCATCTTAGTAAAATTTTTGATACACGACAAGAGAAAATATACTGGAACAGGCAAGGAATAAAATTTGAGAAGATAATAAACCATTGGAATACAAGGGTCAAAAAAAATTTTTTTTTGGAACTCTTAAAGAGAAGGAAGGAATTTAATACAGCGAAATTAACTTTATATTAAGACATCCAGCAGTGCTTAAAATATTTATACCCGGGGAGCAAAACAGGCTGTTCTCAGATCCAGAGAAAGCGCAACAATTTGCAGAACTTTGCAAGACAGGAGAAGAGATGAAGAGATGTAACAAGAATGAAGGACGGCGATAAAGTATATATAAAGATGTAAAAACAATGTATATGTAAAGAACTAAAGAGGGAAAAGAAAAGGGAAGGAAGGGAGTAAGGGGGGGAAGAAAAGAGAGAGCATTGTTATATGTGTTTAAAAAAAAGTGTTTTCTGGAGAGGACTGGGTAGAGGGGGAATAACTGTCACTGCAAAATCAGTTGACGCTGCGAACAAGATCGCAATCCTAATGAAATGGGGAGTTGTGGTTGCCCGGCAAGGGATATGGGGCAACTCAGAGAGGGGGGAACTTTTGGGGTTAAGGTATTAGGGAAAGTGGGAACTGCAGGGGTACTTTATGTCTTAAATGTGTTGTCATACATTAAATTTAATAAGAGAAAACCAAGAGATGAAAATGGGGAAAAGAGCGATGGAAGTGGTGAAGAGGTGGAAAAAAGGTGTATGCAAGATATAAGGTGGCCATGTTGAACTATATGACTATAAACATTAATGGAATACATAACCAACTTAAAAGGAAGAGGGTACTAAATTTATTGAAGAAGGAAAAAATAGATATAGCATTTGTGCAGAAATCGCATCTAACTGAAGCGGAACATAACAAACTAAAGAGAGACTGGGTAGGACATGTAACGGCAGCATCCTATAACTCAAAAGCTAGAGGTGTAGCCATACTAGTTAACAAAAATGTACCAATCAAAATAGAGGAGGAAATAATAAATCCAGCAGGGAGGTATGTAATGATAAAGTGTCAGATATACTCAGAATTTTGGAATTTGCACAATATATATGCGCTAACAAGGAGGATCAAAAGTTTATGCAGGATTTTTTTTTTAAGATTGCAGACACACAAGGAAATATATTGATAGGAGAGGATTTTAACCTTAATTTGGACCCAATGTTGGATAAAACTGGACAAAAGACAAGTAAAAAGAATAAAGTTGCCAAATTTATGGTTCAATCAATGCAGGAAATGAAAATGAATAAATGTATTCCATTGGAAAAAATAACAAAAAATTTAAAAAATAAAGTCACAATGTTTGAGCAAATTTGGGAACTATATATGGAACACATCAGAGAGAGCTTGCCTGCGATCTCCATCCCCTAAAATGAGAATGAAAATGATAAGAAGACAAAACGACTAGATTCAGTGTGTAATAAATAGATGACACATTTTTCTTGTTTATTTTCCTTTGTGTGAAAATATTGTTTTATGGTTTTATTGTATTGTATATGTTGAATATTTATGGGTTTTGGAGGGGGGTGGGTAGAGGGGAGGGAGAGAAAGGGGGGAAAAAAAGGGGAGAAAAGACCACTGTGTAAATTTAATGAGAAATATTTGTACATATTTTGGTTGATATGGATCATAGTGTGAAAAATTTTAAAAATATTTTAAAAAAGTTTGGCCCCACTTGAAATTATTGAACAAACAATTTAACTAGGGAATACACCTAAATTTATAACTAAGATGTACTATGCTCTCCAGAATGAAAATGCAAAACCAGGTTTACAAAGATCAAGAGTCAGATCTCGGTGTTGCAATAATGGAAAGATGTTGATCTGATTGGTGTTTGGATAGCATTACATCAATTATAAATGCAAATTACTGATTAGTTCCATATAATTTCCTACACCAATCTGAAATATCAGAGATGTGTTTTAGGTGTAGGTCAGAAATAGGAATATCTTTACATGCTACGTGGTCGTGTTGAAGGCAAGACCTTTCTAGCAGGATATTTACTGAAATACTAACAAGGATAACATGGGTGGCCTTCACAGGTGACCAGGAGCTTTATCTTTTGGACAACTTCATTGAAGTAAGCAATAAATTAAATTCTAAATTTAATTTGTTAAAATAGTCTTAGCAATGGCTAAGAAATGAATTTCAATTATTTGGAAATCCAACTCCCCTCTACATAGAGTGCGATGGACTGCTGAGATAAATAGTTGCATACTTATGGGGAAAAATTACATATAACTTAAAGAACAAATATGACATATCAAGATATGGTAGCCATATTTGGATCATATAGGGGCCCAATTATAGCTATAACTACAATAATAAAGGACAATAATAGATGCTGCAATAGTGACTTCTTCATATAGAATTTTTTATGGTCAACATAAATGTGAGCCCTGACACTGGGAGTGGATCTATATTGTGAAAAGGGATGGTAGGAGAGGGGAGGTTTTTTTGTAAGAAAAAGTTTAAAAATATATTCACAGGCACACTTCCTTGATATTGGAGAGCTTACTATGTATATTTATGGAAAAAAAATTAAAAATCAACCCCTGGGACTCAGCCTACAGGGGTGAAGGATTGTGTGCTCAATACATGTTTGCAAGTGGCCCCAGAGGGGATGGCGATGAAGCGCATTGTTTTGATTATGTACCAGTTTAAAAAGATAAGGAAGACAATAACATCAACAGCTTGCACATACACAGCATCTTTGAATAAAAACATCAAGGTGTTTTACAGTAATGAAATAAGTTTAATTCCAAATGTAGCACATCAGATTTCAGAATTATTGTCAGTACATACATGACAGCACATACAACCTTGAGATTCTTTTTTCTGTGGGTGAGGCAGAATTACCACTTGCAGATAGTGCAAAAGAAAAAATTGCACACACTGTCGACATGTAAACAAATAAAGAATTATAATGAAATAACAAATGTAAACAAACTATGCAATACAGAGAGAATAACAAGTAAGAGTCCTTAAATGAGTCCCTGATTGAGTTTGTTGTTGAGGTGTCTGATGGTGGAGGGGTAGCAGCTGTTCCTGAACCTGGTGGTGTGAGTCTTGTGGCACCTCTACCTCTTTCCTGATCGCAACAGCCACAACATAGCATCCTGGGTGGTGTGGGTTTTTGATGATTACTGCACTGCTGCTCTCCAACAGCAGCATTCTCTGCACATGTTCTCAACAGTGGGGAGGGTTTTGCTTGTGATGTGGCCATTACCTTTTGGAAGGCTTTATGCTCAGGGGTATTGGTGTCCCCATACCAGACTCTGATGCAGCCACACATCTGTAGAAATTTGCCAGGGTTCATGGTGTCATACCAAACCTTCGTACACTCCTGAGAAAGTAGAGGCGCTTACATGCTTTCTTCACAGTGCCATTAGTGTGTTCAGTCCAGGAAAGATCCCCGAGACTGTGACTCTCAAGAACGTAAATCTTGGTCAGAGGATCAATGCCTTTAAGTGCAAAAGTTCTGAAATCCCTTCCTCTCCATCTCTCGCCCTTCTATAATCCAGATGTTCTGCAAAACTACATCAAGTTTTCAATTACTAACATCTCACATGATCCATTCTGACATCATTCCCCTGCAGCACCTTCACACTGTCCATTATAACCTCCACCTCCTCATTTTCGGAACCAACCACCACGCCTCCCCTTGCTTTCCCCTATCTTTCCTCTTGCCCACCTCGACCTGTCCAGCACCAACCCCCTTCCTTTCAGACATTCTATCAGAGCGCATCTTTCAGACCTCTGCCTCATCTACTAATCAATCAATCACCAGTCAGTCTGTGCTCTTCCCACTCAGCTCAAAATGAACCATCTCTTGCCTTCCATGAATGCTGCCTGACCCACTGTTCCTACAGTATTTTGTGTGCTTCTTTGCCTTTCTTAACAGTTTACAATGAGAACTCCAAAGAGAACAAACCTTGTGTAGTTTGATTATACAACTTTTGCCACATGAAAAATTCCTTGTTGGAGTTCCATCGACAAATTGTTAGTTGTGACTGAGTGAGTGCACTCTTGGCTCAAATCAATAAATTCTGTCTTCAAGTACTAACAGACAGAATTGTCTACAATGACTACACTGCAGCAGTGAGCTACTGTATTGCTGTAGGATGCCATTGTTCAGAGTAGATATTAAACCAAGTCCCATTTTCCCTCAGGGAAAGTGGTTCAAAAACAAACAGAAAAATACTCTCTGGGAGTAAAAACAATGCAGGTCAAACAGTGTATTTTATAGAATAAAGAGCTAAGATAAAGATACCTAACCAATGTTTTGGGCTTGAGCCCTTCATCATCCAAAGCATTGGTTATTCATCTTTGCTCTATAAAGTATGCTGTTTGACCTGCTGAGTTTCTTCAGCATTGGACTTTTACTTCAACAAATGGTGTCTGCAATCTTTCCTGTTTTACTTCATTTCTTTCTGGCGTATTGCTCTCTCAAGCCTCACTAAAACAGATCTGGCCATTATCAGATTCTGTGTGGGAGCATGTATTTTGAGCACAATTTAGCTGCTCTATTTCCTACAGTGGGGTCACAATTCCAAACCCCTCCTTTAGCTGTGAAATGGTGAAAGACTTGAAAATGGTGAAAATGGAAGTCTCTTTCTTTCTCCTGCCATGCAATACAGATTACACAGCATTTGCTGACAAAAGCAGCTCAGCTGAACAGGGAGTCATTTCCTTTTGTTTTGACTGGTTTTCAACATACCAGGAACTCACAAGATTACCTGAAATTACACTGTTGATTTCCAATTTCTGGGACACTCACAAATGAAGCTTGATCATGCACATGAAGGTAGGGCCCTTGAAATACAGAAGTGAACAAGTCCAAAGATTCTTGAAGTTGGTAGAGCAGGTAGATAACATGGTTAAGAAAGCATGTTGTATGCTGGTCTTTCATTAGTGGAGGTAATGATGGGGGCATGGCAAGATGGCGTAGAGTCTAGAGGTGTAATCTTGACCTCTCTGGCCGGACTTTTAAGTACCCGTTTTTTAACCCTTTATTTTCAAGTTTAAACTTCTTAAATTTTAGTTTAAAGTATTAAGGAACTATTATGGCCATTAATGGTAAAAAGATTAAACCTCAAGTGCAGAAAAAGTTACATTTTCAAAGTACTGAAGATCTGGAGCCTAAACAACTTGCTACAGCCTCAGGTTTAATTTCCTCAGTGCCTAAATTACAAAGCCTCCCTGTGGGAGCTGAAACAAAAATGTCTACTACTCACCAAATGAAGGATAGTGCTGGAATTACCCGTTCTCTGGAAGGTGCGTGTTCCCATGTAGTGGATCCCGATTCTGGCAGCCTGCCGATTTTAACGGAGGGAGCACGCAGGAAGACGACTCCATTGTCTGAAAGGAGCCCAGACCTGCAGTAAGACTGTTAAAATGCCTTTTGTTGAGTTGCAGCAGGAGCTGCAGTTACCTGGTTCTGCTACTACATTAGAGAAAGCAGGGCTGAGCTTTTCTGAATTACAATGTAACCAGTTAAATACTGTCATTCAGCCTATAATGAATGAGTTGGCTCAAAGGATAAGTTCAAAATTGAATACAGTTAAAACACGTGTAGAAGCATCTTGTGAAGATTTTAAAAAATTTCAGTCTGCTTTTTTGGAATGTCAACAACAAGTGGCTTCTAATACAGAAAAAGTGTTGAAGGTTGAAAAATCCGTTATAGAATTGCGAGAACGTGAGAAATAGTTCGAGAGGAAAATAGATTATTTGGAGAATCAAAGTAGAAGGAATAATGTGAAAATTGTTGGTTTGCCAGAAGGTATGGAAGGATGAGATCCTCTTCGTTTTTTTACAGATTGGATCCCACAAGTATTAGGGCAAGAATTTTTTTTCTGAAGGCCTGATATTGGAAAGAGCTCACAAAACTTTAAGGAGACCACCTTTACCTGGTCAGCCACCGAGACCTGTAATAAATCGATGTTTGAATTATTTGGATAGAGAAGCAATACTTCGACTGGCGGTGCAAAATGCGAGAAAACGACAAACTCCGTTATTGATTCAGAATAGCAGAGTTTTTTTCTATCCTGATTTGAGTCAAGAGGTCATTCAACGTCGACGTCAATTTAATCCGTTAAAGAAGTTTTGTGGCGTAAAGGTTATAAGTCTACTTTTCGCTATCCAGCAGTGTTGAAGGTGTTTCATGGAGACTATCAATCTCGGTTTTTTGAGGATGATCATGAAGCAATGATTTTTGCTGATTCATTGCCTGATATAAGAGGACAAAGACGTAGTCCACCATTGTCTCCTAAAGAAAAATCTGGTTGTTCTGGAAATGGAAGAAATGGTAGAAATGGGAAAAATGGGAATGGACAGAGTCCAACTTCTTTTGAAATGGGATCTTCGAGTTTGGAACCTCTTGGATGAATAGCAGAATCTTCTTATTCTTATTTTACTTTTTATGTTATTATGATATTTTGAGATTTATTTTTTTGTTCGGCTGGGGAAGAAGAGATTTGTTCTAGGTTCTATTAGTCATCAGCCACTGGTGGGTGATCCACACCCAAATTTTGTTTAGGGATTACTATCTTTTGGTAGTTTTTTTTTTTGGGGGGGGGGAGGTTTGTTAATTATTTTTTTTATTTTTATTTTATCTAGCTTTTACTTTGTGATTTTTTTTTCTCCTATTGGAGGGCTTATATACAATGATTTGAGTTTTTATATAAAAATATTATTGGTCTTTAATAATATTAGTAGATATGTTAAAGTTGAGGTTTGGTACTTTTAATGTTCGAGGTTTAAACAGTTCGATTAAGTGTAATGATGAGGGAGAGCTATGGTATTGATAAGAATTCTTTGTTTCTTTATTTTTAAATTTGATCTTTGGTAAAATGTGTGTTTGCTAGCAATATGATTTTATTTGAAATGATTAAATTTGAGACTTCTTATGAAGGTACCAGAGAAGGGTTATATTTCATTCATATATTAAATATTATAGGATGGTATGGATAAAAAGGGTTGGGATAAATCCAAATCTGTATAAGATTAAAATACCTTTAGATCTGATAGTATCTTTATTGGGCAGTTTGCAACCTCTGAAAGGTTTGGGATTAGATAAATTTCAACTTGCTTTTGTATATTTAGCATTATTTGTAGAGAAAAAATGTATTGTTAGTATTTGGAAAGATACAAATATGATTGATATTAATAGATGGCATAATGAGATGACATACTGTTTAATAATGGAAAAAATTACATATGTTTCACGTGATAACTATAACTTTCTTATTATTAAGTGGTTGTTATATTCAGAATATTTACATTTCGATTTATGTTGATTAGATTTTAATATGTATGTTTAATTTTTCCTTAAATTTTTTTTCCTTTCTTTATGACTCTCCTTAGGCTGAAGGGGGGGGGGGTTCTTTTTTTTCTTTCTTTTTTAATTTTTTTTTCTATAAAATATAATGTTCATGTTTTTGGTTTATTGTTGTATATGTTATTTACTATCTGTATTTTGAACTAATAAATAAAGTTTTAAAATAAATAGTGGAGGTAATGAAGGCAAAAACAGGTCTGTTTTCGCACAAGTGGAGATTAAGAGGGGACATGATTAAGATACTGTTTATTTTGGTGTACAAGTCGAGTAATGAAACCCCAAAACACCCTCAAAAAATGGGGTCAACATATACGCTAGATATACTTTTGAGACCTTAAATTCAGCTCAGAATTCTATCCACACTGATCCAGCGTACAATTCAACCCATGAGAAACCTATTCAGTGCATAAGCACATCCATATTCTCACTATTTAAACAGTCATCATATGCATCCCAGTCTGTATCTCATGAGGCGGTTTCAGCTTCATCGACAGTGTCCCACAATAAATTATCTTCAGTGCAATCAATTGCACAAGAGATACTGCACTTTTTAAATTATCTTATCACAGTCTCTACTTTAACTTTGTCCCATGCCTTGAGCACAAAGTTACAAAGCATATCATGTGATGCAGCATGCATTGCCCCACCTTTTGTAAACGACTTTTCTGTACGACATCCATTCCATTCCTCACGCACATGGCTTGATCAAGCAGACAATCAAGACGTTGGAATATAGATGGAAAGCCACACGGGATAACTGCCATGTAAGCATTATGTAGTGCTAATCTACTTTTAGAGTTCTCAGATGAGTGTCTACAAAGTATATTGCAGACCAGCAAGCTCTGAAAAACCACCTGGTTGCTGGTTCCACACATTGTCTATCCACAGTTTTACACGATTTTCATCCATCCATCCTTTTTCATGAAAATGTACAAAAATACCTGCAGAGAATTTCATTTTCAGTTTAATTTTGCATTTGAAGATTACCATGGGTCTTAACTTTGTCTCATTAGCCATGCACGATAACACAATGGTAAACCTGGTTCTTTCTTGGCCTGTACTGGTTTGCACAGTTTTAACACCTTCCCATTCCATTGTTCTATTACCTATCATGTCAAAATTCATGAAAGTTTCATCCATGTTTCCGATATTTGCCAATGCAAACTTGTGTTTCTGCCGGTTCTGTAGAATAAACTGGTGAAAACTTACAACTTTATGATCAAGATCTTTTGGTAGTTTCTGTACAATTTTTGTTACTTGGTGTTGTACCAGATTTTTTCTGTACATGAAATGATTGCACCAGCCTACTATAGCCTCAAAATTATCACTGAGGTCTGGGTGCCACTTGGCCCACTGCAGTGCAAATGTTCTTATTTTATTTCGATGACTATGTAGCAATCTTGCTATGTACCCATTCTGCAATGTGATTTTCCAACTATGACCAATGAGTGATTCCTTTTCTCAAAGAACATTGCCTTTTTGGTATTTTTCTTAAAGTCTCTTCTTTCTTCCTTCAATCTCTTACCAACTTCTCATCCTCATTAAATTTTCTCGCTGCAGCTCAGTTGTTGGTTTTCTTGGCCATTTCTATCACTTTCAACTTAAAGCTCACTTCATATTTTCATCGCGTGCTGCGTTGTGTTGATGGACCTTCCAACATTAAATCATACATTGAACTACTAATATTCTTTCTTTGGCTTGGCTTCGCGGACGAAGATTTATGGAGGGGGTAAAAAGTCCACGTCAGCTGCAGGCTCGTTTGTGGCTGACAAGTCCGATGCGGGACAGGCAGACACGACTACTAATATTCTTTCTTTGGCTTGGCTTCGCGGACGAAGATTTATGGAGGGGGTAAAAAGTCCACGTCAGCTGCAGGCTCGTTTGTGGCTGACCAGTCCGATGCGGGACAGGCAGACACGATTGCAGCGTTTGCAAGGGAAAATTGGTTGGTTGGGGTTGGGTGTTGGGTTTTTCCTCCTTTGCCTTTTGTCAGTGAGGTGGGCTCTGCGGTCTTCTTCAAAGGAGGCTGCTGCCCGCCAAACTGTGAGGCGCCAAGATGCACGGTTTGAGGCGTTATCAGCCCACTGGCGGTGGTCAATGTGGCAGGCACCAAGAGATTTCTTTAGGCAGTCCTTGTACCTTTTCTTTGGTGCACCTCTGTCACGGTGGCCAGTGGAGAGCTCGCCATATAATACGATCTTGGGAAGGCGATGGTCCTCCATTCTGGAGACGTGACCCATCCAGCGCAGCTGGATCTTCAGCAGCGTGGACTCGATGCTGTCGACCTCTGCCATCTCGAGTACCTCGACGTTAGGGGTGTGAGCGCTCCAATGGATGTTGAGGATGGAGCGGAGACAACGCTGGTGGAAGCGTTCTAGGAGCCGTAGGTGGTGCCGGTAGAGGACCCATGATTCGGAGCCGAACAGGAGTGTGGGTATGACAACGGCTCTGTATACGCTTATCTTTGTGAGGTTTTTCAGTTGGTTGTTTTTCCAGACTCTTTTGTGTAGTCTTCCAAAGGCGCTATTTGCCTTGGCGAGTCTGTTGTCTATCTCATTGTCGATCCTTGCATCTGATGAAATGGTGCAGCCGAGATAGGTAAACTGGTTGACCGTTTTGAGTTTTGTGTGCCCGATGGAGATGTGGGGGGGCTGGTAGTCATGGTGGGGAGCTGGCTGATGGAGGACCTCAGTTTTCTTCAGGCTGACTTCCAGGCCAAACATTTTGGCAGTTTCCGCAAAGCAGGACGTCAAGCGCTGAAGAGCTGGCTCTGAATGGGCAACTAAAGCGGCATCATCTGCAAAGAGTAGTTCACGGACAAGTTTCTCTTGTGTCTTGGTGTGAGCTTGCAGGCGCCTCAGATTGAAGAGACTGCCATCCGTGCGGTACCGGATGTAAACAGCGTCTTCATTGTTGGGGTCTTTCATGGCTTGGTTCAGCATCATGCTGAAGAAGATTGAAAAGAGGGTTGGTGCGAGAACACAGCCTTGCTTCACGCCATTGTTAATGGAGAAGGGTTCAGAGAGCTCATTGCTGTATCTGACCCGACCTTGTTGGTTTTCGTGCAGTTGGATAATCATGTTGAGGAACTTTGGGGGACATCCGATGCGCTCTAGTATTTGCCAAAGCCCTTTTGTGCTCACGGTGTCGAAGGCTTTGGTGAGGTCAACAAAGGTGATGTAGAGTCCTTTGTTTTGTTCTCTGCACTTTTCTTGGAGCTGTCTGAGGGCAAAGACCATGTCAGTGGTTCCTCTGTTTGCGCGAAAGCCGCACTGTGATTCTGGGAGAATATTCTCAGCGACACTAGGTATTATTCTATTTAGTAGAATCCTAGCGAAGATTTTGCCTGCAATGGAGAGCAACGTGATTCCCCTGTAGTTTGAGCAGTCTGATTTCTCGCCTTTGTTTTTGTACAGGGTGATGATGGTGGCATCACGAAGATCCTGAGGCAGTTTACCTTGGTCCCAACAAAGCTTGAAAAACTCATGCAGTTTGGCATGCAGAGTTTTGCCGCCAGCCTTCCAGACTTCTGGGGGGATTCCATCCATACCTGCTGCTTTGCCACTTTTCAGTTGTTCGATTGCCTTATATGTCTCATCCAGGGTGGGAACCTCATCCAGCTCTAGCCTTAGGGGCTGTTGAGGGAGCTGGAGCAGGGCGGAATCTTGGACTGAGCGGTTGGTACTGAAAAGAGATTGGAAGTGTTCTGACCATCGGTGGAGGATGGAGCGGCCCCGGTCCGGGCGAAGGGTAGACGGCGGCGGCCCCGATACGGGCAGGAGCAAGGGGGAGACGGCGGCCCCGGCCTCGGTCGAGTGAGGCAGGCGGAGGCCCCGGTCCGGACAGGGAGTGGGAGGCGGCGGCCCCAGTCCAGGCACAGGGAGAGCAGCAGCGGCCCCGGCCCCGGTCCGGGCGAAGGGTAGACGGCGGCGGCCCCGATACGGGCAGGAGCAAGGGGGAGACGGCGGCCCCGGCCTCGGTCGAGTGAGGCAGGCGGAGGCCCCGGTCCGGGCAGGGAGTGGGAGGCGGTGGCCCCAGTCCAGGCACAGGGTGAACTGCGGCGGCCTCGGCCCCGGTCCGGGCAGTATGGACCGACCTAGGAGGGGAGGCAGACCCCTCCAGCCCGGGTAAGAAACCTGCACTAATATTAGGCCACAATGAAATATCTTAACTGATGCAAATAAAACTGGCAAATAGGATGTACACAAAAAAATACAAAATAGCAGAAGTTACATTAACAGTAGTACATAAAAATACTGGAGAAACTCTTTGGTGACACAGCATCCATAGGAAGTAAAAGGGAGTCGATGCTTTGGCTTGAAGCCCTTCTTCAGGATTGTCAAGAATTAAACAGTTAAAACAACACCAAATAAATATTAGCAATGGATCAAACTGGAGGGGACAAAAAGAAGAACTTAGACCAGATACATAAGACTTCACAAAGGACAAGCCAGTCAATTAAATGATCAGCACCAAATCCCAAACTGTCTAAAACAATTATCTTTTTAATTAGGCAAAAGAATTAGGACTTATTGTGATTAATAAAAATTGTTTAAAGTGAAGCACGAAAGTCTGCAGATGTTGTGACTGCAGTAAAAATTACACTGAAATACTGGAGGAATTCAGCCAGTCTTTTCAGCATCCAAAGGAGACAAAGATATATTGCCAACATTTCAGGCCTGAGCCGTTCTTCAAGGAATAAGCAGAATGAGCAAAATAATCTCAGAATACAGAAAATGCTGACTGGGGGAGGAATCCAAATGACAAAAGATACAAGGGGAGAGGTGAAAATTGATGTCTGTGCAAGAGGACAGGGAAAGGGAAGAGAGACAGAGCTGGGGAAAGAAGTGAAGGGGGCAATAGACAATAGATAATAGGAGCTGGAGTAGGCCGCCATTTTACAGATCATGGCTGATCACTACCATCAGTACCCCTTTCCAGCCTTATCCCCATAACCCTCAACTTCTTTGCCCACTAGAGTCTTATCTAACACTCTTTTGAACATAATCAGCGAATCTGCCTCTACCACCCTCTGTGGCAGAGCATTCCTCAGATTCACACTTCTCTGGGTAAAAAAATGTTTTCTCATCTCCGTCCTAAAGGGCCTACCCTGTATTCTTAAACTATGCCCTCTAGTCGGGGTTTAACAAAAGCCAGAGAAGTTTATATTAATACCATCCAGTTGGAGGGTGCCCAGTCGGAAGATGAGGTGCTTTTCCTCCAATTTGTGGGTGGTCTCAGTCTGGTAGTGCATGAGACTATGGACAGACACGTCAGCAAGGGAATAAGATGGGGAATTGGAATGGGTGGCCAGTGGGAGATCCATGTTATTGCAGCGGCAGAGCTGAGGTGCTCAACAAAGCAACCTCCCAGTCTGTGTCCAGTCTCTCTGATGTAGATGAGGCCACAACAGGAGCACCAGATGCAGTAGGTAACTACTGCAGATTCACAAGTAAAATGTTGCTTCACTTGGAAGGATTGTTTGGGCCTTGAATGGTGGTGTGGGCGCAAGTGGAGCAAGGGGATGATTAGCGGGGAAGGAGGAGTGGACAAGAGAGTCATGGATGGAGTTGTCCTTGCAGAAAGCAAAGGGGAATATGTCTAGTGGTAGGATCACGTAGTAGGTGGTGGAAATGGCAGAGGAGGACATGTTGGATGCAGTGGCTGGTGAGGTGGTAGATGAGGACAAGAGGAATTCTGTCCTTGTTGCTTGTGGGGCAGAGGGGGCCATGGCAAATGTGAGGGTAATGGAGGATAAGCAGATAAGGCTGAGTTGATAGTGGTAGAAGGAAAGCCACCTTGTTTAAAGAAGGAGCAGACGGAAGAAGCATGGAACTTGTTGAGATGTGGGCAAAGGGGGATGAAGGTGAGGCCTCTACTGAGGACAGAGCCTTTAGCTTCCAAGAGGGGAAGGTCGGAGGCGATGGTGAAGACCAGGCAGGGGTTCAATGGGGTAGAAGGTAGGAAGGGTCCAATGGAGGGAGGAGATGGTTGGGAAAGTCAGGAGAGTGGAGGGAGAGAGCCTCGTGTATTCCTGGAGTCAGAGCAGGTGTTCACGATGGAGGCTTTGTTCCATGTAGATCACAGGAGTCAAGGTGGAAACCCACATATGAAGCTTGGTCCTATAGACCACCAGGATTAGGGTGAAAATTGCTGTAAAAATTGCTGTAAAATTTGTCAACCAGAGATTCAGGTATGCTTCAGGAGTAGGGAAAAGAGGTTTATAATTCTACTTGCTTTTAGAAATCCTGAAGTGCAGGTAAAAGAAGAAACAGGAGAGAAACCAAGAAATTTAAAAATTGGGTTGAGGGGGGTAGGGGGGTAACCATACAAGCTCATGAAATTTGAAGGCACCTAGCAGGTAAAGTTTTATGAGTGGTGCATTCTGACAGGAATAAAGAGAGGACATAAAAATTAACTGCTACATCGCCAAGGGGCATGGAACAGACAGACCTGGAAATGAATGTTCACAACTTTGCATGGAAGGTCTCGTTCAACCTCAGTCACATAAGTCAGTCTTGATCGAGGTTTTCTTGAAGAGGTGACCAAGATTGACGAGGACAGGGTGATAAATGCTCTCTTGTTTTCATGGATTTAGCTAGAGCCTTTGATGAAGTCCTGCATGGTCGACTGGTCTGAAAGGTCAGATCACATGGATCACAGAGCGAGTGATCAACTGGATACAGAATTGGCTGGCTGGTAGGAAGCAGAGTATGATAGTGGAGAGATTTGAGGTCTGTAGCTAGTGTGTCACAGGGATCAGAGCTGAGGTTGTTTGTTTTCTATATAAACAACTTGGATGATATATGGTGAGTAAATCCATGGATGGCATCAAGATTGACATTGAAGGTCATCTAAGATTGCAACAGGATCTAAATGAATTGGGAAAGTGGGTCAAAGTATACAAGATGGGATTTAACTCAATTAAATACTAGATGTGGCACTGATAGGATAAACCAGTACAGATTTGCACTGTGAATGGAAGAGCCCGAAGGAGTGCTGTAGAACTGAGGGACTTGGAAGTACAGGTGCGTCGTTCCATGTAGACTGAGTGGTGCAGGTGGCATTTGCTTCATCAGTCAGAGGCTTGATTACAGGAGCAGGGATATTATGCGAACTATACAAAACGTGGTAAGACAGCATTTGGAAACATGGTACATAGTTTTGGTCACATAAATGTAGGAAGTTTCTCATTAAGTTGGAAGTATTGCAGAAAAAAATCATGAGAATATTGCCAGAACAGGTAGGTTTCAATTATATGGAGATGCTGGGATTTTTCTCCCTGGAGCATAAGGGGCTAAGTGGGGACATTATGGAGGGCTATAAAATGAAGGGCATGGATAAGGTAACTAGTCAAAGGCTTTTACTCAGAATAAGGAAATCAAAAACCAGAGGGGACAGATTTAAAAAGGGACCTGAGGAACACCTTCCTCAGAGAGTGGTATGTATATGGAATAAGCAACCTATGGAAGTGCTAGAGGTGGTGACAATTGTAAGGTTCAAAAGATATTTAGATACACAAATAGGAAAGGTTAGAGATGTGGGCCAAATGCAGGAAAATGGGACAAGTTTAGGCAGCCGGACAAGTTGAGCCAAGGGCCTGTTTCTGTGCTGCAGAACTCTACAACTTTATGTTCTGATGTACAGTGAAAAAGTTCATTTAGCAGTTTATTAGAGGGATCTTTATTAGAGGGATCAATAGCTTAACAATGGAGGCAGAAGACAAAAATAAACTAATCTTCTATTAAAAACCCTGGATCACCAATTCTGAACTCACACCTTAAGAACAGGGCTACTTTAGAGATTTCTAGAGGAGATGTATTACCAAAACATTCAGAAAAACTGAAGTTGGAGCTGTTGCCAGAGAAAAGATTTGCCAGGGTGAATTTCACAGAATAAAAAAAATCAAACAGCTTGGAGAGAATAAATCAGGAGAAACTGGGAGTAAACGGTAAAGTGGAGCAGAGGAAGTTTTTGTTATGTTGTGATTTAGTGAGTTGCTGAGATCCAGATTATGTTGCCTGAGTCAGCAGGTACTGGGAAACAAGGGGAATTTATTCAATACTTGGAACAAACCTGACTATGGGAGACAGCAATGGTGTAGGAATCTTTCTAAATAGCCACAGGCTTGAAAGTAGAATGGCTCTTTCTGTCTGGTAGAACCACAGAACCGTATTTTCATATTTTCCTATATTCTATTCAGACATCAGTTTGTCTAGTATATTGCCTCACGATCTCCTATATCTGTAGCATTTCAAACTTTTCTGTAGTGCAAAATAAAATCCTGTCCCAAAAGTACGTTCTCAGCTGAAAACAGTTTAGTTCAACAATATATAAAATTACAATCAGCATCTCAAAGCCAAAGTTTTTGTGTTTATTTCCTTGGTTTTAAATAAAGGATTTCAGCTGTAAGACCTCAAAACTAATTGTTTAGCAGTGCATGAAGCCTAATAGTTAGCTCTTGAATGAATAGACTGAACGTAATTACGCAATTATGTTCCATAGAACATAGAAATCTACTGCACAGTGTTGTGCTGACCTAATAACCTACTCTAACTGCTGAGAATTTCCCGACTGCATAAACCTCTATTTTTCTCTGCTCCATGTACGTAAGTAATAGTCTCTTAAAAGATCGTACTGTACTACCTCCACCACCGTTGCTGGCACTTTCTGTGTGAAGAATTGACCTCTTACATCCCCCTGTACTTACTCCCAAGCACTTTAAAACTATGCCCCCTTGTGTTAGCCATTTCAACCTTGGACAAAATTTCTGGCTATCCACAGGATCAATGTACGCATCATCTTGTACGCCTATATCAGGTCACTCCTCATTCCCTATTTCTCCAAGCAGAAAACTTAAAATGTTTTAATATTTTAAATTTAAATTTAGACACACAGCACGGTAACAGGCCATTTCGGCCCACGAGTCTGTGCCACCCAATTAATCTACAACCCAAGTTAGGTTTCAAACAGTGGGAAGAAACCAGAGCCCCTAGGAAAAACTCACGAAGAGATGGGGAGAAACTCCATTATGTCCCATCTAAATTGTAAAACAATCTAATTGATCCCTCCTCTCCCATTCTTTCCTCAACACAATTTATGTGCATTTCCAGCACTTCTTGTTTTAGACTGCCAACATATAGAGTATGTGTTTTGGTATGAAGTAAAGCTCTCTTGCTTGTTGATGTAGCACCTGGAATCTATTTTCACACAATAGGGAGAGAAAGAAAAATGCAAAATAAAATTTAATTTGATATGTTGGGTCAAGGGTGAAAACTGAGAGAAATCCCCAAGTAGGCCATGATCCTTACAGATTCTTGAGTAAAAGGATACTGCCAACCCATCATACCCCAGACACTCGTTGTTCCATTCTCAAATCAGTAAGTGTGAGAGTGTCATTTTCTTCCCCGCAAATATCAGGCTCATGAAAGAACCTCATAACGTTATTGTGCTGCCCTTGCTTGGTGTTTTTTTAATATTTTATTTAACATTTTCATCCATGTAGTTATAATCATATACAAGTCAATACATAATAGTTTAAAATTTTCAGTGATTACAGCTTTCCCACCCTCCCCCTTATCCACAAACAGTATAAAGATAATTATGACAATAGATACAATATATAGTTATATAAAAGAATTATATAAAAAGAATGAGGAAAGCATAAAGAAAAAGTTAAAGTTATATCAATCTAGATTGCACAAAGGGTTGGTTCACACACTGGAATCTTACAGTATTTATATTAAACGACTTTAGGGAAGAAGATTATACAGGTCTTAAGATGCTGGAAGTACATTCTTACATATTTAGCCTAAACTTTGCATATATGGGCTCTAAATCTATACAAAGATTGAATATTTATTTCTCAAATTATATGTAATCTTCTCCAAGGGTATAGAACTTTGAATTTCCAAGTGCCATCTTTCCAAGCCCAAATGCATATCTGATTTCCAAGTCACTGCAATGCACTTCCTTGCTAAAGTTATTTTAATAAATTTAACATAAAATGATCATTTTAATTCAAGTCTTGTTCTTTCTACATTCCCCATCAAAAATAAATCTGGCTTTTGCGGAAAAACAATCCCAGTTAATCTGTTCAAACAATTTTCTGAAGTCCATCCAAAAAGTTCCACCTTAAGAATGTGACCAAGAAGAATGCAAAAGGTTCCTACTTCTTCATCACATCTAAAACATTTGTCTGATAAATCTGATTTCATTTTATGCAATTTTTGCAGTGTTAAATATAATTGATGTAATTATATGATGATAGCTGTATCTAACATTTATAATATTTGTTATACAATCTTAACAGTTCTGCCCATCTTTTCTCATCAATTGTAATACTTAGATCAAACTCCCATTTCTGTCTATATTTATGTATTCCCCTTTTAACAGTACCTGCTTGTAATGAAATATACATTGCAGAAATAACTTTCTTAGTATAAACTCTCTTAATAAAAACCTCTAACTCACTACAAGCCGGCAGATACATTGTTGGACCTAATTTTTCCTGCAAGTACCCCCTCAGTAGAAGATAACAAAAGAGGGTATTTTGAGTGAATCCATATTTATTTCTTAACTGTTGAAATGACATCAATTGACCTTGTTCACAACAATCTTCTACATTTTTAATACTGTTACGAAACCAAATATTTAAAAAAGGGTATCTTTCATAAAAGGTATAAGATTGTTCTGAATCAATGGAGGTTTAGGTGATAAACTTCCTTTTGCTCCCATTTCATTACTTATCTTATTCCAAATAGCAATCAAATGTTTAAGCAAAGGCACCTCCTTCACACCATTAACTTTGAATCCAAATTATAAATAAATTCCTCTGCTAATTTCTCTCCTATTTTATCCATCTCTATTTTGACCCATAGACCAGATCCTGATCCCTCAAATAACAAAGTAAGAAACTTCAATTGAGCTACTTGATAATGATTCTTAAAGTTAGGAAGTTGCAAACCTCCCAATTCATATTTCCATGTTAGTTTTTCTAGAGATACTCTTGACATTTTACTTTTCCAAAGAAATGTTCTTATGGTTATATTTTTTTTTCACACTGTAAACCATACCAATCAAAATACATACAAACATTTCCCTCATAAATATACACAGTGGCATTTTCTCCCCTTTTTCACCACTACCTTCCCTCCCCTCTTCCCACCCCCATTTAAACCCATTTAACGTTCAACATATACAATACAATAAAATGATTAAACAATGTCATCACACAATGAAAAATAAACAAGAAAATTGTGTCATCTACTTTTACACACTGGATCAAGTCATTTTGTCGTCTTATCAATTTCATTCTCATTTTAGGGGATGGAGATCGCAGGCAAGCTCTCTCTGATGTGTTCCATGTACAGTTCCTAAATTTGTTCAAATCATGTGACTTTATTTTTTAAATTATATGTTATTTTTTCCAATGGAATACATTTATTCATTTACATGTTCCATTGCTGTACTCTCAGACTCTCTTCTGATTTCCAAGTTGACATTATACATTTTTTTGCTACAGCTAAGGCTATCATAATAATTTTTTTTTGTGTTTCATCCAGTTTAAGGCCTAATTCTTTACTTCTTATATCACTTAGAAGAAAGATTTCTGGATTTTTTGGTATGTTGCTTTTTGTGATTTTATTTAATACCTGTTTTAGATCTTCCCAAAACTTTTTCACTTTCTCACATGCCCAAATTTCATGTACTGTTGTTCCCATTTCCTTCTTACAGCAAAAATAATGTTGGATCACATTTTTTTTTAAACTTTTGGGCCGTGATATATAACCTGTGTAAGCAATTATATTGTATAATGCGTAACCTTGTGTTTATTATATTCTTCATAGTTCCAGAGCATAACTTTTCCCATATTTAATTTTTTATCTTTATGTTTAAATCTTTTTCCCACTTTTGTTTGGGTTTATAGCTTATTTCATCATTTTCCTTCTCTTGCAGCCTGATGTACATGTTCGTTATAAATCTTTTTATTATCGTTGTTTCTGTAATCACATATTCAAAGCTGCTTCCTTCTGGTAATCTCAGTCTGCTTCCCAATTTGTCCTTTAAGTAGGCTTTTAGTTGATGGTATGCAAACATTGTACCATGAGTTATTCCATATTTGTACTTCAACTATTTAAATGTTAATAAATTATTTCCCAAAAAACAATTTTCTATTCTTTTAATTCCTTTTCTCTCCCATTCTCTAAAGGAAAGGTTATCCATTGTAAAAAGGATTAGCTGATTTTGCATCAATAATAATTTTGGTAGTTGGTAATTTGTTTTTTTTTCCGTTCTACGTGAATCTTCTTCCATATATTGAGTAAGTGATGCAATACTGGTGAGCTTTTATATTGTACCAGCTTTTCATCCCACTTAAAAAGTATATGTTTTGGTACCTTCTCCCCTATTTTATCTAGCTCTATCTTAGTCCAATCTGGTTTTTCCCTTGTCTGATAAATACCTTAATTGTGCTGCTCTATCATAATTTTTAAAGTTTGGTAACCGCAAACCACCTTGTTTGTACCACTCTGTTAATTTATCTAATGCCATCCTCAGTTTCCGCCCTTTCAATAAGAATTTCCTTATTATTCTCTTTAGTTCATTGAAGAATTTATCTGTTAAGGGAATTGGTAACAATTGAAATAGGTATTACAATACCTTGGGAAGACATTCATTTTAATGCAATTTACCCTCCCTATCAACATTAGCGGTAATTCTTTCCAATGTTCTAAGACTTCCTGCAATTTCTTTATTAGTGGTTGATAATTTAACTTGTACAAGTGTCTTAAATTATTATCTAATCTAATACCTAGGCATCGGATTGCTAGTGTTTCTCATTAAAATGGTGATTCTTTTTTAAATTCTGTATAATCCGCATTACTCATTGGCATAACTTCAATTTTATTTGGATTGATCTTGAACCCCGATATTTCTCCATAGTCCTTCAATTTCTTATGTAGTTCTTTTATTGATATTTCTGGTTCTGTTAAGTATACGAGTAGTTCACGGACAAGTTGCTCTTGTGTCTTGGTGTGAGCTTGCAGGTGCCTCAGATTGAAGTGACTGCCATCCGTGAGGTACCGGATGTAAGCACCGTCTTCATTGTTGAGGTCTTTCATGGCTTGTTTCAGCATCATGCTGAAGAAGATAGTAAAGAGGGTTGGTGCGAGGACGCAGCCTTGCTTCACGTTGTTGCTAATGGAGAAGGGTTCGGAGAGCTCATTGCTGTATCTGACCCAACCTTGTTGGTTTTCGTGCAGTTGGATAACCATGTTGAGGAACTTCGGGGGGCCATCCGAGCTGCTCTAGTATTTGCCAAAGCCCTTTCCTGCTCACGGTGTCAAAGGCTTTGGTGAGGTCAACAAAGGTGATGTAGAGTCCTTTGTTTTGTTCTCTGCACTTTTCTTGGAGCTGTGTGAGGGCAAAGACCATGTCAGTAGCTCCTCTGTTTGCACGAAAGCCACACTGTGATTCTGGGAGGACATTTTCGGCGACACTAGGTATTAGTCTATTAAGGAGAATCCTAGCGAAGATTTTGTCTGCAATGGAGAGCAGCGTGATTCCCCTGTAGTTTGAGCAGTCTGATTTCTCGCCTTTGTTTTTGTACAGGGTGATGATGATGGCATCATGAAGGTCCTGAGGCAGGTTTCCTTGGTCCCAGCAGAGCATGAAAAACTCTTTGCAGACAATGCCGCTTTAGTTGCCCATTCAGAGCCAGCTCTCCAGCGCATGACGTCCTGTTTTGCAGAAACTGCCACAATGTTTGGCCTGGAAGTCAGCCTGAAGAAAACTGAGGTCCTCCATCAGCCAGCTCCCCACCATGACTACCAGCCCCCCCCACATCTCCATCTCAAAACAGTCAATCAGTTAACCTACCTCTGATGCAAGGATCAACAAAGAGATAGACAACTACTCGCCAAGGCAAATAGTGCCTTTGGAAGACTACACAAAAGAGTCTGGAAAAACAACCACCTGAAGAAACACACAAAGATCAGCATGTACAGAGCCATTGTCATACCCACGCTCCTGTTCGGCTCCGAATCATGGGTCCTCTACTGGGAACACCTACGGCTCCTAGAACGCTTCCATCAGCGCTGTCTCTGCTCCATTCTCAACATTCATTGGAATGACTTCATCACCAACATTGAAGTACTCAACCTGGCAGAATCCGCAAGCATCGAATCCACGCTGCTGAAGACCCAACTGCGCTGGGTGGGTCACGTCTCCAGAATGGAGGACCATCGCCTTCCCAAGATCATGTTCTATGGCGAGCTCTCCACTAGCCACCGAGACAGAGGTGCATCAAAGAAGAGGTACAATGACTGCTTAAAGAAATCTCTTGCCAGTGTGCTGATATCGCCTCCAACCATTTAACTTTGCACCTCACAATTCAGTGGGCTGCAACCTCCTTTGAAGAAGACCACAGAGCCCACCTCACTGACAAAAGACAAAGGAGGAAAAACCCAACACCCAACTCCAACCAACCAATTTTCCCTTGCAACCGCTGAAACCATGGCTGCCTGTCCCGCATCGGACTTGTCAGTCACCAACGAACCTGCAGCAGACGTGGACATACCCCTCCATAAATCTTCGTCCGCGAAGCCAATCCAAAGAAAGAAAAGAAGTATACGATGATGTCATCTGCAAATAAACTGATTTTATATTCCTTCTCCTTTATTTTTATCCCTTTTATTTTATTTTCTGTTCTTATTAGTTCTGCCAATGGTTCTACTGCTAAAGAGAACAGTGAGGGAGATAATGGACATCCCTGCCTAGTTGACCTACTTAAATTGCTTCAATACATATCCATTTACTGTTACCTTCGTCAATGGTGCATTATATAATGTTTTAATCCAATTAATATATTTTTCTGGTAGATTGAACCTCTGTAATACTTTGAATAAATAATTCCATTCTATCCTGTCAAAGGCTTTCTCTGCGTCTAAAGCAACAGCCACTGTTGGTATCTTATTTCCTTGAACTGCATGAATTAAATTAATGAACTTACATGTATTATCCGCTGTTCATCTGTTCTTAATAAATCCAGTTGGATCTTGTTTTACTATTTTTGGTACACAGTCGCCAATCTGTTTGCTAATAATTTTGCTATTATCTTATAATCTGAATTAAGTAGAGATATTGGTCTATATGATGCTGGTGTTAGTGGATCCTTCCCCATCTTTGGTATTACTGTAATTTTTGGTGTCTTACATGAATCTGGCAAGTTTTGTGTTTCTTCTATCTGCTTCATTACTTCCAGGAGAGGAGGAATTAATAACTCTTTAAATGTTTTATAGAATTCTATTGGGAATCCATCCTCTCCAGGCGTTTTATTGTTCGGCAGCTTTTTTAATATATCCTGTATTTCCTCTATTTCAAATAGTTTTATCAGCTTGTTTTGCTCCTCTTCTTGCAATTTCGGCAGTTCAATTTTAGCCAAAACCTCTTCTATTTTGTCTTCTTTCCCCTCATTCTCAGTTTGGTATAATTGTTCATAAAATTCCTTAAGGTTCTCATTAATCTCCGTTGGATTATATGTAATTTGTTTGTCCTTTTTCCTTTATGCCAATACATTTCTTTTAGCTTGTTCTGTTTTAAGTTGCCAGGCTAATATTTTGTGCATTTTTCTCCTAGCTTGTAATATTTTTGCTTTATTTTCATTATGTTCTTCTCCACCTTATACGTTTGTAATGTTTCGTATTTTATTTTTTTGTCCGCCAATTCTCTTCTTTTTGTTATATCTTCCCTTATTGCTAGTTCTTTTTCTGTACTTACTATCTCTCTTTCCAATTGTTCTATTTCCCGATTGTAGTCCTTTTTCATCTTAGTTACGTAACTTATTATCTGCCCTCTAATGAAAGCTTTCATTGCATCCCATAACATAAATTTGTCTTTCACTGATTCCGTATTTATTTCAAAGTACATTTTAATTTGGCGTTCAATAAATTCTCTAATTTCCTGTCTTTTAAGTAGCAAGGAGTTTAACCTCCATCTATATATTCTTGGTGAGATAGACAACAGACTCGCCAAGGCAAATAGCACCTTTGGAAGACTACACAAAAGAGTCTGGAAAAACAACCAACTGAAAAACCTCACAAAGATAAGCGTATACAGAGCCGTTGTCATAACCACACTCCTGTTCGGCTCTGAATCATGGGTCCTCTACCGGCATCATCTACGGCTCCTAGAACGCTTCCACCAGCGTTGTCTCCGCTCCATCCTCAACATTCATTGGAGCGCCTTCATCCCTAACGTCAAAGTCCTTGAGATGGCAGAGGTCGACAGCATCGAGTCCACGCTGCTGAAGATCCAGCTGAGCTGGGTGGGTCACGTCTCCAGAATGGAGGACCATCGCCTTCCCAAGATTGTGTTATATGGCGAGCTCTCCACTGGCCACCGTGACAGAGGTGCACCAAAGAAGAGGTACAAGGACTGCCTAAAGAAATCTCTTGGTGCCTGCCACATTGACCACCGCCAGTGGGCTGATATCACCTCAAACCGTGCATCTTGGCGCCTCACAGTTCGGCGGGCAGCAACCTCCTTTGAAGAAGACCGCAGAGCCCACCTCACTGACAAAAGGCAAAGGAGGAAAAACCCAACACCCAACCCCAACCAACCAATTTTCCCCTGCAACCGCTGCAACCGTGTTTGCCTGTCCCGCATCGGACTTGTCAGCCACAAACGAGCCTGCAGCTGACGATGACATTTACCCCCTCCATAAATCTTCATCCGCGAAGCCATGCCAAAGAAGAAAGAAAAGAATATATTCTTGGTGCGATGTCCTCCAGTTCTATTGTTAATAACAGGGGTGAATGATCAGATAGCAATCTAGCTTTATATTCAATTTTCCTAACTCTCCCTTGAATATGGGCTGACAACAAAAACATATAAATCCTTGAGTATGTTTTATGCCTACTCGAATAATATGAGTATTCCTTCTCCCTTGGGTGGTGCTTCCTCCATATATCCATAAGTTTCATTGCCTGCATTGATTTAACCATAAATTTGGCCACTTTATTCTTTTTACTAGTCTTTTGTCCAGTTTTATCCAACTTTGGGTCCAAATTAAGGTTAAAACCCCTCCTATCAATATATTCCCCTGCGTATCTACAATCATCAAAAAAATATCTTGCATAAACTTTTGATCCTCTTCATTAGGTGCATATATATTGATCAAATTCCAGAATTCTGAATATATCCGACACTTTATCATTACATACCTCCCTGCTGGATCTATTTCCTCCTCTATTTTGATTGGTACATTTTTATTGATTAATATAGCTACACTTCTGTCTTTTGAGTTATATGATGCTGCCACTACGTGCCCTACCCAGTCTCTCCTTAATTTATTATATTCCACTTCAATTAGATGCGTTTCCTGCACAAATGCTATGTCTATTTTTACTTTTTTCAGGAAACTTAATAGCCTTTTTCATTTAATTTGGTTATGTATTCCTTTAATATTTATAGTCATATTGTTCAACATGGCCATCTCATATTCTCTTTACACCTCATTTCTGCTTCCTCACCACCACCTTCCCCCTTTTCCCCATTTTCAATTCTCAGTTTTCCCTTTTTAAATTCAATGTATGACCAGACTTCTAAAACATAAAATACTTCAACAACTCCCACATCTAAAATTCCCTTCACCCCAAGTGTTCCCCCCCACTCCCTGAGTTGCCCCTTGTCCTTTGCCGGGCAACCACAAGTCCCCTCTCCATTTAGATTGCAAACCTGCTCGCAAGCGTCAACTGATTTCACAGTGACTGTTATTCTCTCCCACCCAACCCCCTCCAGAAAAGACTTTTATCTTCACATTTAACAAAACTCATCCTCTTTTTCTTCCCCCCTTTCTTTTCTTCCCTTCTCTTTCCCTTCTTTAGTTCTTACTTATACATTATTTTTACATCTTTATATGTAGTTTGTCGTCGTTCTTCATTCTTGTTACATCTCTTCATCTCTCCTTCTGTCCTGCAGGTGTTCTGCAAATTCTCGTGCTTTCTCTGGATCCGAGAACAGTCTGTTTTGCTCCCCCAGGATAACTATTTTAAGCACAGTTGGATATCTTAACTTAAAATTTATAGCCTTTATTCCATAGGATCAATTTTGCTGTGTTAAACTCCTTCCTCTTCTTTAGGAATTCAAAACTTATGTCTGGGTAAAAATATATTTTTTGACCCTTGTATTCCAATGGTTTTTTATCTTCTTTAATTTTATTCCTTTCCTTCTCCAGTATATTTTGTCTTGTTGTGTATCTCAGAAATTTTACTAAAACAGATCTTGGTTTTTGTTGTAGCTGTAGTTTCGGGGCTAGTGTTCTGTGTGCCCTTTCTATTTCCATTCCTTCCTGTATTTCTGGCATTCCCAGGACCTTTGGGATCCATTCTTTTATAAATTATTTCATATTTATGCCTTCTCATCTTCCTTTAGGCCACACATGTCAAACTCTGGCCCGCGGGCCAAAATTAAATTTGGCCTGCAAGATCATATTAAATATATATTAGAGTTGGCCCACTGGCCGCCGCGCCAGTATAGCGCATGCACACTGAAGGTGAAAATGAAGACGCCGGAGGTGTGGAGGGATCTCAGAGTCCCGAATCCCGGGGATCGGAGCGCCGCACTCAGCGCCCGGCTCCTGGACCATCCTCGCTGGGTCTGCGCTTCAGCGGCGACGCCGGACCGAACGTCTCGTTGGCGATGCCTTGCCCCTCACCCCATGCGCGACGGACCCTGCCTCCTGCTCCTTTTGTTGGAGACGAGCCCGGTGCCGTGAGATCGCAGTTTAATCCCTCTCCAACCATGGGAGGGGGGTGGGAGCAACGCGCTCTTCTCAGCCAATTCCTCCACCGCCCCGGATGCCGGCTTTTCAACGGGGGGTTCGGGTGCTTTCGTCAGGCGACCGACCTGTTGGTCCAAGACAAGGGGAGAGCGTACAAACTCCACACAGACAGCAACTGAACTCGGGTGAACGTGGAGCTGCGACCCCACATTCCACATCAGGACTGTGTGTAAGATTGGGAGCAGTGAGACGGAAGCTTATTTTGTTCCTGTGATTTAAGCCTTTCTTGGGGTGGGGGGGGGGGGTCCTTCTCTGACCACTTGCCTAACAATTAACCTAATCAGATGTGGAGTTACCACAATACAACAGTTCTCAACCTTTTTCTTTCCACTCGCGTCCCTGTGCCATTGGTGCTCTGTGATTAGTAAGGGATTGCTTAAGGTGGTCTGTGGGTGGGAAGAAAAAGTTTGAAGACCACTGCTTTAATCATCCCTCATTGACTCGTCATGAGCACGGTTTCAGAACGCTAAAGGAAATGAGCCAATGACATTTTTTCTCAAGCAAAATATTTCAGTAACAATTGGGTCTAGAGCAGTGATTCTCACCCTTTCCTTCCCACTCACATCCCACCTTAAGCAATCCCTTACTAATTACAGAGTTCCGATGGCAGAGGGCACACATGTCAAACTCTGGCCCGCGAGCCAAATTTGGCCCGCGATATAATTATATTTGGCCCGCAAAATCATTTCAAAAATGTATTAGAGGTGGCCCGCTGGCCGCCGCGCCAATATAGCGCATGCACAGTAATACAACAAATCCCAGAATGCATTGGCGTCAGCCCGCTAATCGCCCCCACCTCCTCTGTCACCCATTTGATTGTTTCAGGAATCATGTTATTCTCCCACATTCTCAATAGCCCTCAGATTTTACTATTCGACAGCATGCTAGCAACATTTGACAAATCCTCTATAGAGAAATATTATTTATTGAATATTTTATTTCTCATTTGTTAATGCTTCTGGAAAGAGTTTATCCAAAACTATTATTAAACATTTATTTTAATAAGAAAAAGTTTAACATTACATATGTTGAAAGAAGAGAAAACATGCAGATGTTGTTGAAAATTTTCAATAAATATTTAGTTCGGCCCTTGACTTAGTCCAAGTTTTTAATTTTGGCCCTCCGTGAATTTGAGTTTGACACCCCTGCTTTAGGCCCATTATCTTTATGTTGTTTCGCCTACTATAGTTTTCCATCTTCTGAACTAACAACTCTTGAGACTCTAACTTTTTTGTCACTTTCTTCCAATTTCCTTCTTAAGTCATTCACTTCCATTTCTACAGCCGTTTCTCATTCTTCCACATTTTCTAATCTTTTCCCTATTTCTGTCATGACCTGCTCTCTTCTACTCACTTTTTCTTCTGTACTTTTCATTTTTCTTTTCATTTCTCTAAATTCTAATGTCAACCATTCTTTTAATGCTCTAATTTGTTCTTGAAAAAAAACTTTATCTATATTCTGTCCATCTGTTTTACCTTCTATTTCTCTGTGCAGATCTTGGTCTTCTTCTTCTGTGCCGGTATCTGTGTTTGTGTCTTCTTCTTCTCTTCCTTGTATCTTTGTCTCTTCTGACTTTCCTGATGAGTTGCTTGTCTCATTTTTCTGGGCTTCTTCTTGCTTGGCTTCTTGCTGTTGGTCCTCTTCTTCTGGGCTACTCATCTGTTGGGCCTCCTGTTGCCGTTCTTCTTTCCTATCATTCCCTTTCCTATCGCTTTCCTCTTCTTCCAGCTGAGAGCCCTGATGTTGGGCATCTCTCAGCTGGTCGCGCTGTGTTAGTTCACTCCTCAGCTGGGCCCCCCCTCCCGTCGGTGTTTTCTTTTTCCTTAGTGTGCGCATTGCGCACTTCTGTTTGGCTCAGAGAGCCATTTTTGCAGTCCAGCGGTCGGGAGGTAGCAAATCTGTGGGGTCGTCATCAACCTTGGGGAGCGGGCTCTTTTCTTCACCACAGCTCCCTGTTTCTTCATGCAGGTAAGGCCTTCTCCTTTCTCTTCCGGCATCTTTTCTTCTTTTTCTCCCTGCTGTTTTTGCTTTTTCCTTCTTGGGTGCCATTTTCTTTATTTTCTCCATAACTTTATCTTTTATTTGTTGTGTTTTGCGTTTCTTGAACTTTGTGTTTTCTTCACTTTATTTCTTCTTTTCCGCAGAGGGCTGGTATTCTCCTACTGGCCACTGCTCCATCACGTGACTCCTTCAGTTATTTAATTCTTGAAAGAACTTTTCTGGTAACCATATAGGTAAAGTTTGAAAAACATACTGTATCTGTGGAAAGATATTCATCTTAATACAGTTTACCCTACCTACTAATGTTATTTAAACAAATTGAATTATTTACCATTGCTTAAAAAAGTTACTTCAAATATTCAACTTTTTTAAGCAATGATAAATAATTCAATTTATATGAATTATTTATATTATCTATTTTAACCCCTAAATATTTAATCACTTCCTTTGGCCATTTAAATTGAGTATTTCTTTGACAAAGAGTATAATCTCTTTGTGTAAGGGGCATAACTTCACTTTTATCCCAATTTACTTTATAACCTGAAATCTTGCCATATTATTCTAAATGTAAATATAATTTACCTAAGGAGGTCTCTGGCTCAGTCAATTAGATCAAAATATCATTTGCAAATAAACTAATTTTATACTCCTTATGACCAACCTTGAATTCCTTAATTTCTAAATCACTCCTAATTATTTCAGCCAGTGGCTCTATAGCTAAAATAAACAAAGCTGGGGATAAAGGACAACCTTGTTTGCTAAATCTTGCCAGATAGAATGGTTCAGAGATTTGTCCGTTACTTATTACTTTACCGGTACCGCACGGATGGCAGTCTCTTCAATCTGAGGCGCCTGCAAGCTCACACCAAGACACAAGAGAAACTTGTCCGTGAACTACTCTTTGCAGACGATGCCGCTTTAGTTGCCCATTCAGAGCCAGCTCTTCAGCGCTTGACGTCCTGCTTTGCGGAAACTGCCAAAATGTTTGGCCTGGAAGTCAGCCTGAAGAAAACTGAGGTCCTCCATCAGCCAGCTCCCCACCATGATTACCAGCCCCCCCACATCTCCATCGGGCACACAAAACTCAAAACGGTCAACCAGTTTACCTATCTCGGCTGCACCATTTCATCAGATGCAAGGATCGACAATGAGATAGACAACAGACTCGCCAAGGCAAATAGCCTTTGGAAGACTACACAAAAGAGTCTGGAAAAACAACCAACTGAAAAACCTCACAAAGATAAGCGTATACAGAGCCGTTGTCATACCCACACTCCTGTTCGGCTCCGAATCATGGGTCCTCTACCGGCACCACCTACGGCTCCTAGAACGCTTCCACCAGCGTTGTCTCCGCTCCATCCTCAACATCCATTGGAGCGCTTACATCCCTAACGTCGAAGTACTCGAGATGGCAGAGGTCGACAGCATCGAGTCCACGCTGCTGAAGATCCAGCTGCGCTGGATGGGTCACGTCTCCAGAATGGAGGACCATTGCCTTCCCAAGATCGTGCTATATGGCGACCTCTCCACTGGCCACCGTGACAGAGGTGCACCAAAGAAAAGGTACAAGGACTGCCTAAAGAAATCTCTTGGTGCCTGCCACATTGACCACCGCCAGTGGGCTGATAACGCCTCAAACCGTGCATCTTGGCGCCTCACAGTTTGGCGGGCAGCAACCTCCTTTGAAGAAGACCGCAGAGCCCACCTCACTGACAAAAGGCAAAGGAGGAAAAACCCAACACCCAACCCCAACCAACCAATTTTCCCCTGCAACCGCTGCAATCGTGTCTGCCTGTCCCGCATCGGACTTGTCAGCCACAAACGAGCCTGCAGCTGACGTGGACTTTTTACCCCCTCCATAAATCTTCGTCCGCGAAGCCAAGCCAAAGAATTACTTTAGCATTAGGATTTTTATATAATGCCTTGATCCAATTTCTAAAGCTTTGCCCAAACCCATATTTACCTAATACTTAAAACAAAAAGTCCCATTCTATTCAAATGCCTTTTCCGCATCCAATGCCACTACTGCACTTAAATCTTTCTTTCATGCCAAATGTATATTAATTAATCTTGCTACATTATCCGCAGACTGTCTCTTTTTAACAATCCTTTGTGTTAACTGATCTTTCTTTATATAGCAATTCTTTACTCAATAATTGTGCTCTTTACATAGGTAAATGAATGTTAGAGCTAACCTGTTAGTCTGTTCTCAAAAGTACCCTTCTCACTGTACTAGGTATTTTGTGACAAGTAAACATGAAATTTTCTCAGAACAGGTTGCTATTGGATTTGTTGACGATCAGATCTGCCTAAATTCAAAACAGATTATTTTAGATTTATTGTCAATTATTTCAGTAAGTCATGAATCATTATCCCAATGGACTCTGAAATTAATTGGAGAAACCCCTGGAGTTTTAGCTGCCATACGTCAAGGGATAACTCCAAATACATCAACAGACCAAAGGTAACCACTGCACCCTACTCCCCATTCTCCTGAGACTAATCTGGAAAATATCACACTTCATCTGGGAGTTCCAATGAATGGAATCCAACTGTGAGGATGTGGTCTTATTGTCTCACACAAGTGCTATATTGTAGGTTCTGAGCAGTGGACTCAGATAAAGCACAATCCTGGTACATGAGCTGGGGATTGCATTCTTAAGAGAAAAGCCTGCATCAAGACTCTCTGTAACTAAATGCTATCATCTGAATGTGCATTAAGAAATGAGGGTAGAATACCTTCCACACATATTTAGTAAGAGTGATTTTTTTAATTGCATATTTTATTGATTTTAGTCACGATTTAGTAATTGTTTAAAAGCAACCTTCTCCTGCCGTAAAATAGCAGTAATTTGTATTATCCTGTGTTTGTCCAATTTGATGTTCAATTAGACAATCAAAGTGCATCAACAGAAATGAACTGGAAATGGCAATCCTTTCACAAGAATATGGCAAAAATCCAAAGAGGCTACTAAACAGCTTCCCAGAAAGTCAACATTAACACAAATTCCCTTAGCTCAATGTTCATCACTGGCTGAAAAGTAATGCTATAGACAGTGAAAGTGAGGTCAAAGCAGATATCCCGCACAAAATGGGCAGCAATTTATCTGTTTTCATAAAACAAAGGTTGTACAAAATTAAAGATAAAAGGAGCTGAAACCTTGAAATTTTCTCTTCCCACAGATGCAATAAATAGAACATTAAGCTTCTTACTCCTGCTCCAATATTAGTAAGATCATGCTTGACCTTTTATCTTTGTGCCATTTTACTATATTAACTCAAATTCCTTAATTCCATTCCAAAAGAAAACCAGCTTGGGTAATGTCCCCCTCTCTTCTTTGGTACCCCTTCTGATATTCCCTTCCCTCCACTTTTTGCCCCTTTCACACACATCCCCACCCATTCTCATCCACCTCCTCTTGATTCCATCACCCTGCACCCCCATTTACCCTCGAAACCATGATGCATTAAAACACATTACAAAAGAGTTGGTGGCCTTGTGGTAAATAAAGGTGCATGTCCTCAGGGCCTGACCAAGTGTATCCGAGAATATTGTCAGTCACAAGGGAAGCAATTGAAGGGGTCCTGGCAGAGGCATTTCCATCAATATTAGGCATGGGTGTGGCACCAGAAGACTGGATAGTTTAGAATGTTATGCCTTTATCAGGGGCTGCACGAACAAACCCAGAAGCATCAGTGATGGGAAAGTTATTGGAAAGGATTCTGAGAGACGGTATCCATCTGTGAATTGAAAAGCAAGGACTAACTCAGGATTGTCAGTTTGGCTTTGTGTCATGAATTTGATTATTTTTTTGAAGATATGGACAAGAAGATTAAGGCAGGCAAGGTGCTGGATATTGTCTACATAGTTAGCAAGGTTTTTGACAAAGCCTCACATGGTCGGCTGGCCTAGAAGGTGTGATACATGAGATCCAATTGGTTACTAATTGGTTACAAAATTGACTTGATCGGAGTCAGAGGATAGGAGAGGAAGTTTCTTTTTCACATAGGAGGGCTGGACCAGTGGTGTCACTGTGATCAGTGTTGGGTCAACTGTTATTTGTCATATATTAATCTCTTGAATGAGAACATGATTTACATGCTTGCAAATTACACCAACATTAGTAGTGTTGTGGACAGTGAAGAAGCTTGCCTGAGGTTCCAACAGGATGTGGATCAACTGGAAAGTGGACAAAGGAATGGCAAACTGAATTTACCCCAAACATACAAAGTGATGCATTTTGATAAGTTTAACCAGGGCAGGATATACACAATGAAAGACAGGACCCCGGTGTACTGAAGAACAGAAAGAATTTAGGTCACAAGTATATAGCTGCTTGAAAATTGCAACCTAGTTAAACAGGCCAGTGAAAACATTTAGCATGCTTGCCTTCATCATTCTGGAACATCTTGTTACATTCTACAATACATTGGTGAGATCAAACTTGGGAGCATTGTGTACAGTTCTGAAAAGCCTGTCATAGGAAAGATTTGATTACTCAAGAAGAGTGCAGAAAAGATTCACAACAATGTTACTGAGAGTGGAGAGCTTAAGTTACAAGGAGAGAATGGATGGGGAACTGTACCTTGGAGTGAAGTGTGAGAGGTGACCTTTTTAGATATTTATAAAATCATGAGAGGCATAGATAAGATCAATGATCATCATCTTTGTTCTCAATGTAGGGAAGTTTAAAATGAGAGGTGATTGACTGAAGGCGAGAAGGAGACCGGAGGAGCAACATTTTCCACATAGATGGAGGTGGGTATAGAGAATTAAGTGTCCTAGAAAGTGGTAGAGGCATATACAATTATGTTAACATAACATAACAATTACAGCATGGAAACAGACCATTAGGCCCTTCTAGTCCGCACCGAACCAAACACCCCTTTCTAGTCCCACCTCCCTGCACAATGCCCATAACCCTCCATCTTCTTCTCATCCATATACCTGTCCAACCTTTTCTTAAATAATACAATTGACTCCGCCGCCACTATTTCTCCCGGAAGATCATTCCACACAGCTACCACTCTCTGAGTAAAGAAGTTCCCCCTCATGTTACCTCTAAACCTCTGCCCCTTAATTCTTAACTCATGTCCTCTTGTTTTAATCTTTCCTCTTCTTAACGGAAATAGTCTATCCACATCCACTCTGTCTATCCCTTTCATAATCTTAAATACTTCTATCAAATCCCCTCTCAACCTTCTACGCTCCAAAGAATAAAGACCTAATCTGTCCAATCTCTCCCTATATTCTAGATGCTTAAACCCAGGTAACATTCTGGTAAACCTTCTCTGTACTCTCTCCACTCTGTTTATATCCTTCCTATAATTAGGCGACCAGAACTGCACACAGAACTCCAAATTAGGCCGCACCAACGTCTTATACAATCTCAACATCACCTCCCAACTCCTATATTCCATGCAATGATTGATAAAGGCCAGCATACTAAAAGCCTTCTTCACCACCCTATTCACGTGAGTTTCTACCTTCAGGGAACGATGTACCGTTACTCCTAAATCTTTCTGCTCTTCTGTATTCCTCAATGCTCTCCCATTTACCACGTATGTCCTATTCTGATTCTTCTTACCAAAATGAAGCACCTCACACTTATCAGCATTAAATTCCATCTGCCATTTTTCAGCCCACTTTTCTAAGCAGCCCAAATCCCTCTGCAATCCTTGAAAACCTTCTTCATTATCCACTATTCCACCTATCTTAGTATCGTCTGCATATTTACTAATCCAATTCACCACCCCATCATCTAGATCATTAATGTATATAACGAACAACAATGGGCCCAATACAGATCCTTGAGGCACACCACTGGTCACCGGCCTCCAACCTGACAGACAATTATCCACTACCACTCTCTGGCCTCTCCCTTTCAGCCAATGTTCAATCCATTTGACTATCTTAAAATTTATACCTAAAGACTGCACCTTCCTAACTAACCTTCCATGTGGTACCTTATCAAAGGCCTTACTGAAGTCCATATAGACAACATCCACTGCGCTACCCTCATCCACATTCCTAGTCACCTCTTCAAAAAATTCAATCAGATTGGTCAAACATGACCTTCCTCCCACAAATCCATGTTGAGTGCTCCTGATCAGACCCTGATAATCCAGATGTTTATAAGTACTATCTCTAAGAATTTTCTCCATTAATTTACCTACCACAGACGTCAAACTTACAGGCCGATAGTTGCCAGGCTTCCTCCTTGAACCCTTTTTAAATAACGGAACCACATGCGCAATGCGCCAATCCTCCGGCACTATCCCCATATCTAATGACATTTGGAAAATTACCGCCAGAGCCTCTGCTATTTCCTCCTTCACTTCTCTCAATGTCCTGGGGAAGATCCCGTCTGGTCCCGGAGACTTATCCACCTTTATATTCTTCAAAAGCCTTAAAACTACACCTTTTGTAATCTCTATATTCCCCATATTTACCCAATTTGCTTTTTTTATCTCACATCTCCCAATATCCTTCTCCTTAGTGAATACCGAAGAAAAGAAACTGTTCAATATCTCCCCCATTTCTCTAGGCTCCACACACAGTTTTCCGCTCTGATTTTCTAAGGGACCAATTTTGTCTCTAGCTTTCCTCTTACCATTAACATATTTGTAGAACTCTTTTGGATTAGTTTTCACCCTGCTTGCCATAGTTTTCTCGTACCTTCTTTTAGCTTTCCTAATTCCTCTCTTAAGATTCCTCTTACATTCAATGTATCTTTCAAACATCTCCTTAACTCCATGCTTCTTATATCTAATGTACGCCTCCCTTTTTCTTCGAACCAAGTTTCCAATATTCCTTGAAAACCACGGCTCTCTCAAACCTTTTGCCCCTCCTTTTAACCTAACAGGAACATAAAGCTTTTGCACTCTCAAAATCTGATCTTTAAAAGACTTCCATCTCTCTACTACATCCTGCCCATAAAACAAATTGTCCCAATGCACACCCTGCAAGTCCTTTCGCATCTCCTCAAATCTAGCTTTTCCCCAATCAAAAACCTCAATCCTTGGCCCTGATTTCTCTCTTTCCATAATGACATTGAAGCTGATGGCATTATGATCACTGGACCCGAAGTGCTCGCCAACACTAACCTCCGTCACTTGACCCATCCCATTTGCCAACAATAGATCTAACACTGCTCCTTCTCTGGTCGGCACCTCTACATATTGTTGTAAAAAACTATCTTGCACACATTTGGACTAGCACTTTTGGAGAGGAAACATTTGGAGGGAAATGGGCCAAATACAGGTAGGCCGAAGGGTATTTCCGTGTTGTATAACTTTACGACACTATTCCAGCTATCTGGGAAGGTGCAAGGTCTCCGACAAATAATTGAGTCATTGAGCAGTGCACCCAAGGGAAAATGTGACCATTAGCGACACCACTTACACACACACATCCATGATGTGTTGTAAACAGTCTTGAGAGTAATGATATCTTGAATGGAGCATCAGTGCTTGTGTCTTGTACTGCAGCTTCAATGTCATTTGCCAACTCCAATCTACATGGGGCAGTCTCAACGTGTACTGTAATGTACTTGTCATATAAACAAACACAATAAAACACCAACAGCCAAGACTATTACTGAGCCAGTCAACACAAATATAAAAGGTAAACTTCATTTGGTCCAGTGCCTCGTATGAAAACCAATTTCATCTCAAACTTCCAGTCTCTGGCTGACATCATATCCATATATCATTTTGATATCAGCCTGAAATAAAGTCCAAGTTTATTGTCAAATGTATCAAGGTGCAGCAAAAAAAGTCATTTTTTGAGCAGTCCAGCAAGTCAACCAATACATATCCCAGGAATGGAAAACTATCCCTCCTTAAATACATTGTTTGAAAGTTACCTCACTCAACCCAACACGATAGGATTAGCAAATAGCCTCTCCTGGTTCCAACAACCTCAGCAATGATTAACCTTGCAAGTATGTACAAACATAGCCTTAATCTGCAATGTTCAAAAGAAGAGCTGCCAATGGTCAGAAGCCTGGGAATCCCATTACATAAAGAATTAATTCCCATTAATACATTTACAGGGTGAAAGAATGACCTCACATGGACCAATTAACTGTTGCCACAGCAGAATGAAATTAAGTGACAGCAAGATTTTATTTTACGAGACAAAGCACATTTATAAAAGCCTTCTGCTCAGAAACGGATTGCAGTTTTGACATCTCACACCTAATAAATGCACTGCAAATTAGGATAGTTGCTATTAGTGACTTTAAAATGTAACAATCAGTTTATTACTGGGATCTGGGACTGACAACTTCAGAAGTTGGGACTACTGCCTTCCAACGCCCTGGTATGCAGCTGCCAACTGCAATTAGCATGGTCATCCATGCTGACCATGATATCCACCCACATGCCCCACATTAAGTCCATATACCTCTACTCCTTCCCTATCCTTGCACCTGCTGAAATGGCTTTGAACTGTTGTAATTGTGCTTCCACCTCCTCCTCTGGTATCTCATTTCAAATATTCACCATCCCTTGTGGAAAAACATACCCTTCTGATCACTTTTAAATTTTTCCTCCTTCACCTTATACTATGCCGTCTAGTTCTAGACTCCCCTGCCCTGCGAAGGAAGACAATTGATCCTATCTATGCCACTCCATTAGGTGACCATTCAGACTCCTATATTAAAATAATAAGAAATCCAGCCTATTCAATCACTCCCTGTACTGATAGCTTCCATTCCGGTCAACATCCAGGAGGATCCTTGTACTTTCAAAATTTGATGGGATGTACATTAAGGTAGCTATACTTACCAAATGCCTTTTTTTTTAAAATAAACAACCCTATTAACTTATATCTTCAATTTCAGCTTGCAGCTTAAGATCTCTCTGTATATCTCTAATCTTGAAATCTGTCATTTTCTATACAAGAATTCAACCTCCCAAAGTGTCTGGATTAATTAAATTGCATTTGCCACCACACTAACCAATTTTATAGCTATCCTATCTTTCAACAACCTTCTTCACTATTTACAACTCCATCAATTTGAGTTCAATGTATCACGTGGCCTACATTCTCATTCATTAAACAATTACCAGATTTTTGCCACGTTCAAGAGTTAACTCTACATTCTCCCCACTTTGAGCAAAAAAAATGTACCCAAATCCCCTACTGGATTTAACAATGACTATGTTGCAATTATGACACTGATTCTTGTCCTATATAAGCTCAATGTACAAGAGTGATACTTATTCAACATTAAGGAAATGCATGTCATTGAATAGCTCTTTCTAAAAGCCATAAGCAAAAATGGGACCAAGCAGCAAATAGTTCAAACGGGAAGAAAAAGTGGTTACCAACCACCTGTTTAATGATGGAGCAAAGAAACCAGAGAACTGCCTGTGAATAAATCAGGAGAATCTTGGCCAGAAACAGAGAAGATGGAGACTCACACCTACATGGACTAATTGGAGCAAATGGCATGATCTATTTAGGGGAAACTTGAATAAATGTGAGGAATAAAAAGACTGGCTGAAATGACTTGGAAATGGGCAAAAGGGGCTGACTGGAGTAAGAATAGTAGTTGGGCTGCAAGACCTGTGTCTGTGCTTCTACTTTGCTTGTGTCACTAGCAAAAGCTCACTTTCAAAATGGCACAACACAAGTCTTTTAGCCAATATGAACAACAGCAAACAAACTAAAGAAACAAGGACAAGTATTTTCACTCAAATACTGTTATTTAATGAATGCACAAGAGATTTTTTTATTTAAATTTTTAATTTAAACATACAGCATGATAACAGGCTCTACCAGCCCACAAGTCCATGCTTCCAAATTACACCCAAATGACCTACAACCCCAGTACATTTTGAAGGGTGGGAGGAAACCGGAGAATCCAGAGGAAATCCATGCAGACATAGGGAAAATGTACAAGCTCCTTGCAGACAGTGCCAGATTCGAACCCAGGTTGCTGGCACTGTAACAGCGTTGTGTTGACTGAGCTGCCCTCATTGAACCATGTTCAGTGCTCAAACTTCTTCCATCAAAAAGCTAAAGAACTGAAGCTAATAACTAGTGGTCTTGGAACATTATAAAGAAGTCAAAGCTTGCAAAGAGCTCTGGACCAGCTAGAAAAATGGGCTGCAAAACAGCAGATGTAATTTAATGCAGACAATGTGAGGTGTTGCACTTTGGAAGAACAAACCAAGGCAGTACATACACTGTAAATGGTAAGTCACTGAGGAGTGCGGTAGAACAAAATGATCTGGGAATGCAGATACACAATTCCCTGAAAGTAGCAACACAAAGTAAAGACTCCATTATTGTCACAAAATACTACATTTAGAATGTAACGTACGTGAAATTCTTTAACTTTTGTCTACTGTAAGGTAGATAGAGAGTCACCACTTTGTCTAGGCCCCTCACAGAAACCTACACACCTGGTATTCCAAGGTGGTCTCCCCTCCAAGTTCTGAGCCTGCTTAGCTTCCAAGAACAGACAATCTCAGGCATATTCAGGCTATTAGGTGCTGTGGTAGGTAAGATGGCAAGAAAATTTTTGGCACATTGGCTTTCATAAATCAAAGTATTTAATATAGGAGTATGGATGTTATGGTGAAGTTGTGCAAGACATTAGAGAGGTCAAATTTGGAGTATTGTGTGCAGTTTTAGTCAATGAATGACAGAAAGGACACAATAAGATTGGAAGATTGAAGAGAAGATTTAAAAGGATGTTACCAGGACTTGAAATGAATTACAGGGAAAGGTTAAAACAGGTTAGAATTTTATTCCCTGGAGTGCAGAAGAATGAGGGGAGATTTGATGGAAGTATACAAAATTATGATGGGTACAGAATAAAGGCAAGCAGGTTTTTTCCACTGAGGTTAGGTGAAATAAAAGCTGGAGGATATGGGTTAAGGCTGAAAGGGGAAAGGTTTAAAGGGACCATTAGAGGGAATAGCTTCACAGAGAGTGGTGGGAGTGTGGAACGAGCTGCCAGCTGAATTGGTAAATGCAGGCTCAAATTTGATATTCAATTTTGACAAGGTACATGGAGGGGTACACAGGGATATGGCGCGAGTGCAGGACAGTGGAACTAGGCAGAAGTTTGGCACAGACTGGGAGGACCAAAGGGCCATGCTCGGTGTTGTAATGTTTGATGGTTCTATGATCAAAGAGGACTTACAAGGGCACAGACATTATCTGCATGAACTTTAACTAGGTTAGGTCAAATGGGATGCAGACTGAGCTGCAGCCAATTACATTTAAAATTGGCTTGATATAAATGAGTCAGAATGTGACTCTGGAGATTGTGGAATAAAATTTAAGCTAAAAGTGGCCAGTGAAGAAGGTTATTTAAGATCACAACAGGATCAACATCAGTTGAGGTAGTTTGCCAAGGAATAACAGGTGCATAATAAATAGCAGGACCCTGATCCGACCCACAACCCAATGCATTCGCCTGATCACCCTCAGCTGCTCCAACATACACTGTTCGCCACACTAAACCATCAGCTTTTGTCTTCATTGGCCCTGGGGACTGTGCACGTGGATGAAACCTCCCTCAGCAAAGGAAATACTTTGTGGCTATATATATGCCGCCCATTCCTTCAGGGTCATGAATTGGGCAGCGAAATTACTGCATTAATGCGGAATGTTCACTGAAGTCTCTCCACATCGTTATAACCAGGAATCAATTATCAGACGCATCACTTTCTGCCCCTTGAAAAGTAACTCACCTTTGCGCACCTGGAAACATGCTTCGCCCTCAAGATGGACCTGAGACAAACTGTGCATCAGTGGCCAGTTGTCTTGCTCTTGGTCCCAGGCCACTCACCCACTGGTGAATATGGAGCCAGACGACCAAAAGGACAAACATTTCAGAGCAACCCGAGTGACCCCTCCCCTTCCCTGAACCACTGCCTCCACCCACACCCCTCTCACAAGCTGCCCCCTCTTCCCTGAGCCACTCAAAAAGGTGCAAAGCCAGATGTACTTGTGTGAGATGCTACGATGTTCCTTCAACCAACTCCACCTGCAAGGAAAACTCATTAAGCACAAAGCAAATCTTGTTCACTCGGAAAATGGATTTACCTCACATATTCATAGTTCAAGACATAAGCCTCTGTCAGCAACTGTCAAGAGGCTCTATGGCACCTGGTGTTCCTAAGCAGGCTCAGGACTGTTCAATATTTGGTGGGGAGACCACCTGGGAAGACCAGGTGCTGTAGGTTTCTGTGAGGGGTGCTGGACAAAGTGGAGATTCTCTGCCTGCCTCACGGTAGACAAAATTAAAGAATTTCATGTATGTTACATTCTAAATGTAGTATTTTGTGACAATAAATGAACCTTTACCCCTTTGAATGCAGAAAAATTAAATCTGGATCAAAAGCAGAGGTTGAGAGGAATACACAAATTGAGAAAGATTCAAAATGCTGTATTCGACAAATTTATGTCCACAGTTTTGCAACAAAAATAATTGTTACTGATTATTTTTGAAACTCCTGAACTATTTGAAGAATTATTTAATAGCAACCAAGTTTAAATGATAGTTTGCAGCACTCCAAACACCTGTCTGAAATATTTATATCCAACAAGGGATAATTTTATCATTCCTGCTAAGTTGTTCATTCTACTGGTGGTAAGATTGATAGCATAAATCCTTGAGATGATGTCCCCGCATTGGCATCAACAACTATGTTACACAATATCTAAATGTTTTCAAATTACAAAAATCAAGTTTCCGTTTTAGGGTTAGTTATTTTGTTTTCATGGTGACTAATGTTTCTCCTTTTTGACTTTTTTTTAATTGTTTCATGTTTTTGGTGCATTTCCAGATTTGAAGATACCTTCCTTGACCTGAAACACATCATCAGTTTTTTTTTTAATACAGTTGATCTTGTTGCTTGAACATTTCCTGTGGATTTTTTTGGATAAATTATTGTCAGTTATGTTCATACATTGTACATTATGCACTTTAAGCAAAGACCATTGAAAACTTGAATTACAAAATGTCTGTGTTTCAGTATTTATTTCATTTATGGTAGCATCAGTGTGGCCTGCCGTTCAATCACTGTCACACCATCCGGCCCACACTAGAGCATTATTCAACAGAGGGACCAAGGGGTGCAAGTAAATGGCTTTCTGAAAGTGTCAATAGTAGCAGGCAGGATGGTGAAGAAAGCATTTGGCACGCTTGCCTTTATCAATCAAGGCAATGAGTGCAAGAATTGGGACCACGTTCTGTTACCACATTGGTGAGACTTGCAATATTGCGTGCATTTCTTGTCACCCTGTTCCCAAAAAGAGGAACGATCACATTAAGCCGGAAAAACTGCAGAAAAGATTCAGCCCAAAAACACAAACTACAGATGGTTATGAAAGCAGCTTAGGCCATCATACAAGCATGCCAATAACTCCATCTATAACTCCTACTGACTTGGAAAACCAAGGTTCAAATTTCCTTTATTATCATGCACATAAACAGACAAAGTTAGTTTACTTTTGTTTGGCCACATAAAAAGACTCATCCCATCACATGCTTCACCTCACCTTTCCCATTGAGAAGAATATTAATGAGTGCAAGATCACACACCATCAGATTCAAGGGTACTTTTCGATATTATCAGACTCTTCAATAAATCTTCAATGTAAAACTATATTGCTTTTGCTGTGCAAGAACAGATCTCTCTCTGGAACTTTGCACTTCCTTATCCTTCACTATGTACAAAATGTCTAGTCAGACTGCTCACAAAAACCATCGCTGCATCTTGTGACAATAAACGTGAACGTTGCTTGCATTAAGCATGGGATACACCATCAGACTCCTCAACAACAAACTCAATCAGGGACTCAATTCAGGACTCTTACTTTAGCACTGCTTTTTTCTCCTCTCTGCATTGCATATGTGTTTGTTTGTTCACATGTGTACATTGTGTACAGTTTTTTGTGCACTACCAATAAATGCTAATTCTGCCTGCCCCTCAAGAAAAAGAATCTCAGGGTTGTATGTGATGTCATGTATGTACTCTGACAATAAATATGAAATCTAGCTGCTTATAGATGCAAGTACAATTATAGCGTGTAAAAGGAATATAGAGAGATGGATAGATTGGAAAGGTTTGGAGAGGCATGGGTCAAACACAGAGCATGTTTTGGTGGTGTATATCATTGACACTATAACTGCACTTGCAGGCTTATAAAGCTTATATTATAAACTTAAATGCAACTTACCAAATACAAAACCAGCAACAGTATGACTGTTGGCGGTGACACCACACTGGCAAAGAATCTTAATAGTTTCTTTGCTCGATTTGAGGTGAAGGCAGTGGAAATTAACACAATACCCTCCTCAGCATCCAACAACCATGTCTTCACTGTGCAGGGGTATGATGTGAGACAGATGCTTTAGGTAGTGAATCCAAGGAAAGCCACCAGCCCTGATGGTGTGACAGGAAAAGTGTTGAAGAAGTATGCTTACCAGCTCTCTGAAGTCGTACAAAGATCTTCAATCTGTCCCTGTCTAAATCCACCATCCCACCTTGCCTGAAATATGCCACTATCGTCCCACTGCCGAAGAAGAAGGTCACCAGCGGCCTCAATGACTACTTTTGGGGTAGCATAAAGGGCTTCAGGAGGCTGGTCTTGCAACATATAAAAGCCAGCCTCCCACCCACCTTTGATCCATATTAGTTTGGGTACTGGGCAAAATGGATGCCATTGCCACTGCTCTTCAAACTGCACTAACCCATTTTGAACACAAGGGGAGCTATGTGAGGATGCTTTTTATAGACCAGTTCTGCCTTTAACACCGTCATCCTGGACAGACTGGTTACAAATATGCTAAATTAGGATTTTCCAAATCTATTTGTCTCTGGATTAAGCAGTTTCTAATGTTAAAATTGGCACTCATCTTTCCTCTACCCTTTTACTCAGAACTGGCTCCCCACAAAGGTGTGTATTGAATCCCATCCCCTACTCTCTTTATACCCATGATTTTGCCTCCACTTTTTCTACCAACACTATCATCAAGTCACAACTGTGGTTGAACTTGTTGAAGAGGAAATGAGACAGCCTACAGGGATGAAGTCCAAAGAATGAAGCCTGGTGTTTTAGAGAACAATCTTGTCTTGAACTCCTCAGAAACAAAAGAACTTATAATAGACTTCAGGAGGAGCAATACAGTTCCAAACCTGTTATACATCAATGGGGCTGTGTGAAAAGGGTCACAGCTTTCAGGTTTCTGGGTTTGCATTTTGCTGAAGATCTCTCTTGGACTATCAATACAATCACAGTAGTTAAAAAGTTCAGCAACGACTCTATGCCCTGAGGATTCTCAGGAATATCAAACTGCTGGTGCCCTTTTATCGCTGCTCCATTGAGAGTGTACTGGCCTACTGCATTCAGATGTGATTTGCCAGCTGCTCAGCAACAGACAAGGGATCTTCAGAGGGTTATCAGTACGGCCCAAATTATCGGTTGCACACTGCCCTCTTTGGAGGCTTTATACAGACCTCACTGCCTCAGTAGAGCAGCCAAAATCCTGAAGGACCCTGGACATCATTTGTTTGAACTGTCGACATGGCCTGTTTCCGTGCTGTAAACGGTTATATGGTTATGGTTACTGCCCTCCAGAGATGTTTTAGGTTCATTAAATCACAAACAGACTTAAAACCAGTTTTTACCCCAGAGCTATACATGAACTAAATAACTCCAAACATTGAATATTGTATTTTTTTATTGCTTTTACATTTTATTGTTTCATGTATGTGCGCATCATCAGAATGTGCACTCAATTTCATTGTTCTTGGGCAATGACAATAAAGATTATCTAATCTATTCTGATAGAACAGACTAATGAATGTTTTAAGTGGACATTTTATTCAGGTTTTTAATACAATTGATGAATAGAGAAAATTTTTGGCTTCACATGCTAACATTTCTAATAGTGTTTCTTTAAAGTGTGAAGAATAAGAAATTGTGATCAATAGCTTAGGCCAGTGTTAACTTCTAAGTGCAGCTAAAATGGAGGAAAGATGGATTTCTGATCTAAACCCATCCCCCTCAATCAATCCTATAACATAATTAACCACCATGGGTACATATTCAGCCTGATGTGCACGTTTATTCAGAACGGCTCACTGTTTAGGTTCTCAACCACTATTTTCTTTTCAAAGACTGATGTAAATTAGCCAATGTTCATACACTGCAGAACCTTCAATCCTAACTGTATGCTTGGAGATTTAGTGCAGACTTCCTGTCAAAGCTCCTTCCTCCACTGCAGAAAGCCTATTTTAGTCTGGCTGCAGAGTAGAATTGTAAACATGGCTGGAGATTATTGGTGTAATGTGACCAAGCCACCTGTTGGGAGTCTGTTCCAATAAAGGGGAGCAAGTGTAAGGCAGCTGGTAATGATTCACATCTCCATTTTTAAATCCCAGAAGGGACGTCTCTTGCAAAAAGCTCCAATTATACAGCACTTTTCAGACTGCAAAAGATGCTTCACAGGACAGTTGCAAACACCTCCATCTGTGTCTCTAGTTGTAAACAAAGCCTTGACCAGGAGCTAACTGGGAGAAAGAATCCTCAAAAAACAAAAGCAAACATATTTTGACAGCACCCAACACATCGCCCTCAGGATGCTCCCAAGTACTTTAATGAGTACCTTTAGTGAAGTGAAAGGCTGCAAGACATCGGTCTCGGCTCTGAACAGATAGGTACAGCCAATGACGCAGTGTCCAGCAAGAATGAAGGAACAACCAGGTATTTCAAGACATATAAGGATACAGAGGCTATGGGGAGGGTCCTGTAGAGGTAGTGTTGCCATGTATCTGTTGCCCTTGTAGTCCTTGGTAATAGAGACCATGGGGTTGAAACTTGCTGTAGTCTAGGCAAGTAACTGCTTTGCATTTGTAAATGGCACACAATGTAGATGGCTTTCTTGCCCTGATAATGTTAAGTTTCTTGAGAGTTGTTGGAGCTACATTTATTCAGGTCAGGTGGAAAATATTCCATCACTTTCCTGACTTCTACCTTGCAGATGGCAGAAACGTTTTGGGGGATATCAGGATAAGTGTTCCTATAGCCTTGGTTTTTACATGGAACATTCAAGTTTCAGGTCAATCATATTAGGAGGAGAATAATGGCTGGCAGGAGAAGACAGGATCCGACCCACAATAACTTTGCATCATTTTCATATAGAACTGGAATGCACTGAGTAAAGATAAGCAAAGAGAACTCATTTTACAATACACAGTTGTTTCTCTTTCCTTACCCTCTGTCTCCTTTCTTCCAGCTCCCCACCCCCTTCCTTTTCCCACAAAAGTTACCGTCTTAGACTGCTCCCCTATCACTTCTCGTCCTATTTGTCCTACATCCCCACCTGAATCCACCTATCATCTCTTATCTGTAACCCGGTGCTCCACCCACCCCCCCCCCCCCCCACCAACGTTTTACTCAGGAGTCTACCTGTGCTTCCAGATTCCCAATGAAGGCCTCAGGCCCAAAGCATTAATTGCATTTTACTTACTATGCTGTGACCTGCTGAATTTCTCCTACACTTTTGTGCATTATACTTTGGGAAGGAGAGGCTGAAGAACAACTCATCTGCCTTCAATGGAAGAAGAGTGGAGAGATGATTAGTATCTTCAAGTTCCTGGGCATTTATATAATCGGAAGCCAGCACAGAGCCATCTGTGAAGAAGCCACACCAACGTCTCTACATTCCAAATCTGAGGAATTTCAGCTTGTCATCAAATACTCTTTCTAAGTTCTGCAGGTGTACTGTGGAAAATATACTGACTGGTTGCACCACAGCCTGGTTTGGAAACTTGTGTACCCCGGTATGCAGAAGGCTGCAAAAAGTGGCAAACCTCGCCAAGTCATGATGAACATTGACCTCCTGTCCACTGAAGACATCTGCATGAGCTACTGCATCAAGAAGGAAGCTATCATAAAGTATTCCCATCATCCTAGTCTTCTTACTACTACCTTCAGGCAGAAGGTACAGTATCTCCCTGTACTACCCTAACCATAAACTACTCCAGAACCTATCTGCACTGCTGACACTAACCCTCCACCCCCTCGCATGAAATTAAACTGTAAATATTTATCTATCCTTTTATATTTATTATTTTGTTCTCTCAAGGCACATTGTAGTAATTTATACTGTTGGTGCATCCTTGAAAACTGTGCAACTCCAGCAGGTAATTTTTGTGCATCTGAACATTGTACTTGTGGATATGACAAGAAGCTCAATATCATATTACTATGGCTTCCTCACATATCAGCTGAAAAATACACCTTCAAAAGTTAACCACAACACCTTTTAAAACAGCAATTTCCTGGGCCAAATAATGCTCCAAACAATTCTGACAAAATACTCAACAAGCCTTTGTTCGTTAATTACATCTGAACCGAGCAAGATAATGCTGCCAACAGCAATTGTATTCTCAGTACATCTTCACATATGAATACAAGACTCCAATCATTGTTCATCGTCTTTTGCTCTCTCCAAATTATGACAGCTCAATTCACCCACCAGTCAGAACAAAGGAGGTGGTCGTTCAGCTCACTGTTCCCAGGCTGACTTTTCTGAAAGATCCCATATCCCCATTATTTCATTGCTCTCATTGTAAGTTTACATCCATTCTCTTCTGAATGGCAGGTTGCTCCAAACAGCAAAGAACTCTCGGCACCCCCTCAGACCACCACCATCAGATCCTACCGCCCTTTTCATCAAACTTCTTTACTCTCAAGCCTCCAAATTACTTTGTGATCACCACCACAATGATGCAACTTCCTGTGCTGCACTACACAAGCAGATAGCCACTAACCACTAAGACAACTGAAACACTTCTGCTAATTTGTTCGGTATTTTTTAAATTCAATCTGCCACATTCAAATTAAACTCTGGATTTTCATTGGCAAAGTATCTGTTTGATGCAGAGTTAAAAGCAGCTTCCTTTCACAAACAACACCTGTGTCACAGCACCAAAAGACACAAAGGCAGGGCTGTGAATTTATTATGAAGTGTTAATTCACGCATCTATTGAATTGGTGACCGCTGTTCCAAACTGTTGCCAAGGTGCTTTTTCCTACCATAGCACAGTGATTAATTATGCTGAAAGACACAGGAGTTTTATTGTGCTACAAAGGCTGCCTGCAGACAATTTTGGATGTCCCCACAGAGTAACTAGGTGCTTTGAAATTTCAGCGCCCAGGTTGCCCTCCCGAGACCCAGGTGTGATTAATGGGTCATGGGTGCAGGATGCATCTTTCAAATTGCAGCCAGACCTACCTGATAAATTACCAACCCGGCGATTAAAGGGGGATCCCACCCCCATGGTGGGGAACGTATCACACACTCAACAGAAGTATCAGCTGTCAGTCCCCCCCTCCCCCGCGACATGCCGCTGCCACAAACAAGGTGGAGGGTATGATTGCTGCCGCAACATGCTACTTGGGTTCGTGATGACAGTTCAATGCAAGAGTGCAGGATCAATGATCGTCTTCTTTACCCATCATCACCTACGCCGCTGGAACTGCTCTGGTTAAGGAAGACAGCCATTACCCCTGTACTAAGCTATCGCCGCAAACTGGAGCCGAACGTTGCGGCAGCGGCATATTGCAGCTCCCACCCCTCTCCCAATCGTGGCAGTGGCCACTCTCCCCTCCCTTCGCGACAGCGGCACTTCAGCAAGGGGTTTCCCTGTGACGCACGCACACAAGCACTGACATCACCAGAGTAACCGGGTTGGCCATTTCCCCTTTCAAATTACCAGAGCAGGATGCCTGGGTAAGTTTTACTGGGTTCCCTCATCACCTCTGAGGTAGTTCAGGAACCCAGTTGGTCCCTTTCAAATCACCATGTGCCTGGGTAGTTAACTGCAAATTGCCCAGTTAACCCCATTTTACATGACAGTTTGAAAGGGCCTAGTGGATCCAGACTGCAAACCAAAACCATGGAAAGACTCCAAGACAAAGCTTCAGAAAATGGGTCAGCAATCATTCTCAGGGAATTTCATTTGTTCTCTCACACTCGGCCTGTCCACACATACTCACACATATACATAGCCTCATACACATGGCTTGCATGGAATTATTTTAAGAACATTTTTTTCCTGTGAATCCAGTCGAGATCTATCTGCACTTGTCTTAACTGTCAAACATACAGAAACATTTTCATTGTGTCTACACTCTTCCTGTGCTGCAAGGTGGTCTGGGTTATTCCACCCCCCACCCAATCTAGCAACCATCCATATTTAAACAATGTAGAAACAGATTGCGTCATTCATTGCTCCTGCCCTGTAGCATTCTGCAGTGCATGGAGATGCAAGCCCTTTTTATAGTGCAACCCCGCATTAAAGCCGGAAATATCTGCCTTTACAATTGCTTTTTTTTAAACTATAAAAAGGCCTATTGGATGGATCATAGACTTCAGATCACAATGGAGGACTCAGCATCTATGCCTGTGACACACCCACTGGTCACACACCTCAAGTCTGAGAAACAATCTTTACTACCACCACACTCTGTCTTCGACTGTCGAGGCAATTTGCAGTAAATTGGCCAGCTCACTCTGGATCCTTTGTGATCTAACCTTTCAGACCAGCCTAGTTTTTAAAAGTTTTTTTTTTAAATGTTGAATGTACCTTTTTATAGAGAAGGCCTATAAGGCTGATCCAGCATTCAGTTCATGGAGCAGTGTCAGGAACCATCTTCGGGAGCTGAAGGTGACGGAGCAAGTGGTGCTGTAGCACCCACCCCCCCACCCCCCCATCACCGTGACGTCATCCATACGCACTGAGAATGGAAAGCGGCCTAAACTTGGGAATGGCAATCTAAGAAGAGGTAAGAGCACTAGTGGAGATCTGTACAAGAAGTCTTAGGGCTCAGGCAGATCTCCTGCACAACATAATTGCCTCTATTAACCATGTAATGTTTTTAAAATATGCCATTATAAGCCCGCCCCTTTGCAGATGCTTTCAGCGGCATTGTCCTTAAGGAGGAGGAACAGCGTCTTGCTCTACCTCTGAGTATAGCCCCCTATAAAGATCAGGGATGGCCCTTGAATCCACCCTCAGAGCTTTCATTGGAGGTAGGTGGAGTGATGTAAAGACAAAGAATATCTGCCTTTACAATTGCTTTTTTTAAAACTATAAAAAGGCCTATTGGATGGATCATAGACTTCAGATCACAGTATACTGGAAGAAGATATCCAACCTAGTATTCAAGTCTGTTGGCCCCCATTCTGTGTGGTTGTATCAAAGGGAACAACAATTCCAAGCGTCAGCCGAGATTCTACTCGTGTTGTTCTGTTGGACTGAGCCACACTACCTGTCCTTCATAGGAAAGTTTACAGAGTCCACCAGGCAGAGACTGACCTCTGGATCCCATGCAGGGACTACAGGATGGTTTCTTGAGCATTCTGCTGAACAAACTATATGTATTATTTATAATATTTGGACATGTCATTAGGTAGAAATGCACATCGCCATAAGTCCCTCAAGAACCAAGAACTGGGCTGTATACCAATGAGAAGACACGCCCCATCAGATCCTTCAAGCATAGCCAAAGTCCATGTCTCGTGTAGATTGATCCTAAACAAATATTTCTTGACTGTAGTGAAACACGAATGTCTGCACACACTGTGATTGCAGTGAAAACAAATGCTGAAGTAACTCAACAGGTCTTGTAGTGTCCATAGAAGATAAAAATATATAACTGATTTTTCAGTCATTTGGCAGAATGCCACATTGTATATTTGGTTGATAAACACATAGATGGTAGGGAAGTAAATGGTGATATCTTGGGGAGTTCACATTACACAAGAGGATGTGCTGGAGCCTTCAAAATGCATAAAGTCGATAAATCCCCAGGGCCTCATCAAAGACATGGGTGAGGTGCAGAAGACTGCAGGGTGACTAATGTTGCACCTTTATCGTAAGAAGGACTACAAACACAAAGTTGGAACAACAAACCCGTGACCTTAACATCAGTTGTGGGTAACTTAGCAGAAGATTTGAGGGACAGGATCTACCTTATCTCGTCGCCTTGGCTTTGTGTGTAAAATAGCATCTCAAATTTGAGTGAGTTTTTGAGAAGTGACCAAGAGGAATGGTGAGGGCAAAATAGCAGACAATGTCTACATGAACTTTTGCAAAACCTTAAACCAACCATCTTCAACAGGGGAAGGGTTGGGGGGGGGGGGGGGCGGGAAGAACAGCAGATTCAAGAGGGGCCCCGGTCTAAAATCTTTAAGGTTTTTTTATGTAGTCGCTAGAAGAGTACAGAAGAAATCAACTAAAGTTCACTGCTTCACAGGGAAGGGGTCCCATAAACTTGGAAAAGAGTCCAAAGGGGGCCATAGCCAAAAAAGATTTAGAATGGCTTAGACATGGTAGACTGGTCTGAAAGGTTAGATCACAAAGGATCCAGAGTGAGCTGGCCAATTTACTGCAAATTGCCTCGACAGTCGACGACAGAGTGTGGTAGTAAAGATTGTTTCTCAGACTTGAGGCGTGTGACCAGTGGGTGTGTCACAGGCATAGATGCTGAGTCCTCCATTGTTCATTATGGACGGCATGGTTAGCGAAACACTGTTACAGCGCTAGTGACCTGGGTTCAAATCCCGCACTGTCGGTAAGGAGTTTGTACGTTCTTCCTGTATCTGTGTGGGTTTCCTCTGGGTGCTCCGACCACCCTTCAAAACGTACCGGTGGCGTTTCCTCCCAGCCTTCAAAACATACCAGGCGTGTGGATCAATTGGGCGGCAGGGGGTCGTGGTCCAAAAGAGCCTGTTACCATGCTATATGTCTAAATAAAATTTCTATTAACAGCTTGAATGATAATGTAGGTTGCATGGTTAGCAATTCTGGAGATTTCACTAACTGGTTTAGCCCTGAACAGAGAAACCTCAGGGTATATTTTCCCCTGGAAGCGGCAATACAGACAAGACAGGGAGGTGAAGACAGGGTCTGGCAATTTGACTTGATCGGTCAGGTCACTGAGTCCAGGAGTTGAGAGATCATGTTATAACTGTACAAATCAATAGTGAGGTCACATTTGAAGTATTGAATGCAGTTCTGATCACCCAGCAACAGGAAGGATATCATTGGTTAAAAAAAAACAAGTCTGGAGGACTCAAGTTATAAGAAGAGACTGGATATTCTGAGACACCTTTCCCTTTGGGGAAAAAAATGATGAGGGGTAACTTTTTAGTGGCAATGCATCTTGCTGACTGGCACATTCAAGATTGCACGATTGCACATGCTGAGTAACTGCCTGAAACTCAGTGCAGCTACTGAAAAGTCTCAATAGGCTTCTTCAGGTGGATTCTCCGCTAAGAATGCGCCTGAAGAAGAGAAAGCGGCCCTTTGATCTGCCGTTCAGGTGGCAGCGCTAAAAGCACAGCGCTGGCCACCTGAAGGGACAGCTGCACCGGGATGCGCATCTGAGCACATTCCGGCTCCTGTCCCTTGGCCTGTCAAGTTAGGATAGCTGGCTGTCAGCTTGCACAGCCAGCACGGGCTATCAGCACAAGGACATCCTCTGTGGAATGTCCCCACACCGATTGCTCTGTCCCGTTCCCCCTCCCCCCCCCCCCCCCTGGGCAGGGAGAAGGGGGCTGAAGCAGTCGGCGGGGAAGGGGGTTGGAGCAGCTGGCGGGGGAGAAGGGGGGCTGGAGCGGCCGGTGGAGGAGAACGAGGGCTGGGGTGGCCGGCGTGGGAGAAGGGGGCTGGAGCAGCCGGCGAGTGAGAACGGCGCTCGAGTCGGGTACCGGCATTGTTTCGGCCAGCCCCCTTCTCCCCTACCCGGTTGCAGGGAGAATGGTGCAACTCCACATAGGTATTGCTGAAAGTCAGGATTGAACCCTGGTCAACTGGAACTATGAAACAGTGGCTCTACCTGCTGTACTGGTGTCCCAGTGAAATCTTTGTGATGGAATTTATTTTCGCAGTTGTTATGTGATCTGAGGATATCCAATATTCCCTTTTTTATTTTTGGATTTCCAATATTTTTTTTTGCTTCAGTAGTGATCTGATTTGTGAGGAGAGAGGACACTGAATTGCTTTTACCTGGGTGTTTACATAGTAAATAAAATTTGTCTTATTAAATGAGCATGCATCAGAATCATTTGTGTTCCCCTTTAAATGATTTATTAGTGAGAAGCTGTTTCATAGAATAGTGCAGTGCATGCCTTTTGGCCCACAATGTTGTGCCAACCCTTAGCATGATGACCTCCTGGACTTCGTTCTGGTGCGAGGAAGAGACAAACGAGATATGCTCCACACCAGGGTCATGCCCAGCGTGGAATGCCACACTGACCACCAGCTTGTTCGCTGCAAGCTCAACCTTCACTTCAAGCCAAAGTTCAAGAACAGTGAAAAGAGGTTCAATGTTGGAAATGCAGTCAGACGTAGTGAGAGGAAACTTCCAGGCAAATCTCCAAGCAAAGCTCGAGGATGCAAACTGCCTCACGGACACGTCTCCTGAAACCCTCTGGGATCAGCTGAAAACGGCCATACTGCAATCCACTGAAGAGGTACTGGGCTTCTCCTCCAGGAAAAACAAGGATTGGTTTGATGAAAATAACCAGGAAATCCAGGAGCTGCTGGCAAAGAAGCAATCTGCCCACCAGGCTCACCTTGCAAAGCCTTCCTGGCCAGAGAAAAAAAACGACCCTTCCGTCTCGCATGCAGCCACTTTCAGCGCAAACTCCGGGAGATCCAAAATAAGTGGTGGACTAGCCTCGCCAAACGAACCCAGCTTAGTGCCGACATTGGCTACTTCAGGGGTTTCTACGAGGCTCTAAAGGCTGTGAACGGCCCCTCACCCCAAGTCCAAAGCCCTCTGCGCAGCTCAGATAGCGAAGTCCTCCTCAGCGACAAGATCTCCATCCTCAATCGATGGTCAGAACACTTCCAATTCCTTTTCAGTGCCAACCGCTCAGTCCAAGAATCCGCCCTGTTCCAGCTCCCTCAACAACCCTTGAGGCTAGAGCTGGATGAGGTCCTTACATGGGAAGAGACATATAAGGCAATTGAACAACTGAAAAGTGGCAAAGCAGCAGGTATGGATGGAATCCCCCCCAGAGGTCTGGAAGGCTGGTGGCAAAGCTCTGCATACCAAACCCAAACCTCATTTTTCTTGCATCCATGAGCCTATCTAAGAGTCTGTTAAATCTCCCTATTGTATCAGCCTCAACCATGACCCCCAGAAATCTATCACTTGCTGACTTTTTGAAAAAAAACTGTCTGATATTTCCCCAACTTTCCTTCCCTCATCTTAAACAGATGCCCTCTGGGACTGGCCATTGTTGATCAGGGGAAAAAGGTGATGGCTGTTCACTTTTTTTATTCACAAGGCACTTTCAGGTGGCCAATTGCCCCGCTTGTATAGCCACATATTTTGACAATATGCAGCTGTTGGGAAGCCACGTGAATGTGCAGGAGGCGCTTGCAAGGCCAACTTTGTAACCCTTCTCCTAGAGGGATAATCGCTGAAGCACAGTGGTCTCCCCAGCCATCTGAATGCAGCCACCTAAAAGCAGGACATCGGGGCAGGGGCAGCTGGCTGGGCTGTCAGCATGGGGACTGCAGGACTAGAGCGGCCGGCGGGGGAGAAGGGGGCTGGAGCAGCCGGCGGGGGAGAAGGATTACTTAAAATGGTATGTGAGTCGAGAAAAGTTTGAAAACTACTGCTCTAAACCTTCCTGGCAAGTTCACCCACTTGCCTTAATTTGATAGATTATATTATGGAATATAGATGATAGAGAAATACAAATGCTAGTAATTCAGCAACCTCTGTTAAGTTACAAACAATAGCCAATTCCTGAACAACTTTAAATTCCTCCCCAGAATAATGCAAGTTGCCCTAAGGTGAAATCTCACATTTTTCACTTAACAGTTATGGTTTTCAGACTGCAGGCATGTAACAGCACAATCAAGGAATTTTGCCATTACACAGGAATGTGCAAGAATTTTGAATCAATTCCTGCACCACAATTTATCCTGCAGGACCCCTACAACTTTTTGGAGGAAGCCTGCGGTGTAAATCATACCAAAAAAATTCACTGACGATCATCCACGCTATTGCATGTCCAACTACTTGGACTGTTGCACTCAGGTATTTGCAATTTTTAAAAAAGGCACCCAAGTGTAAACGACCACACGGTAAGTAATTAATGTTAACTTTTTCCACGATTTTCCAAACATTGCAGTCTCAAAATCATAACTGAGGTTAAGTTTTCAGAATTAACAGGACTGGTACAGAAAACCCCACCAGAAAGGTTTCAAATACTGTACCTGTAATCACTTAAATCTATCATTGCTGCAATTCAAGTCAGAGGGTGGTTCATGGAAAATATCAATTTGAAAGGATTACCACAATTAGGCAGAGATGGGATTGAGCGAAAATAACAGACAGTAACAGAAACAACTCCACTGTTTTCATTACAATGAAAACCATCCTAAACAGGAATCAATGAGCATTTTTACACAGAAACTTTCTTAAAGCCTTCCTGTGTGGCTGAGTTTCACAGAGGGGGAACCATCATATTCCTTAGGCCTGTTTCTTATGGAGTGGCTGCAGTCAATTTACACTGCAGCTGCTCCGTAAAAGTGTGTAGGGGTACGAATTACGTGATGGAATTTGCATAAAAAATTCCGTCCTGACATTTTTACACTGCCACCAGAGCAGAAATTTTCCTGAAATTTTCTGCTGTTCAGTGGCTGTGTAAAATTGCCCATTCAATGATTGCTCTTGAATCCATTCATCAAATCTCTCATCTGTTTTACAAAAGAATGAAAATGGAATACAGTGCAAACAATAAAAAGCAACAGGACTACAAAATCAGCAATCTGCATCATGCAAAATCCATTTCTTCTGTCTTCCTCTGGAATACCTTATAATATTTTAATATTAAAGCATGAAAGTCCATTGTTCCTGTTGAAATGGAAAAGGAAACCAAAAATCTGTTCTCATTCAATTGCAATAGAAGTCTGCACCTTGACTATGATCTATCCCTCTTCCCATAACAATACTGCATGACCAACAGGAATGGTAATGTGGGGTAGAAAATATGGCTAACCCAAGTGGGAAATCGGAAAGAACTTCTTTAATCAGAGAGCAGCAAGTGATCAAAGAAAAGTGTTTGAGGGAAAACTAGCAGGGGGAAAATAAAAAGATGGAGCCTTTCAGCAATAACTCTTTGCATGTAGCTCTGGTGGGAATCATCAATATTCCGCTTTAGAACTACTCCAGCTAGAAACCACAGTCACAGAATTTAACATACCAGTAAGTAATATTGTGTTAAGACAGTTAAAAATGTCTGTTAAGAAAGATCCTGCAAACTCCGGACTGCTGGCTATTCAGATAGCCGGCCGGTGCATGGTCCCTTTATGAAAGATCTGACTACACAGACACAGAAGGGAGCTACAGGCAAAATTAAAATGCCGGGCCCAGGGGCCTCTACTTCCTAAAATCTTCATGGCCAATATACAGTCTTTGGAAAATAAACAAACATCGAGCAAGATTACAGCACCAGAGGGACATCAGGGATTGCTTTATGATGTATTTCACTGAGACATAACTGAATGAAAGCACTCCGGACAGAGAGCTGCACCTTTCACTGCAAAGACTGGACGTACTGAGTAACGTACCAAAAGCCATGGATGAACCAAAGAATTTGCAACCTGCTGAGGGCTAGATCAATGGTGTTTAAGCCTGGTGATCTAGACCAGGTACAACCTACGGAAGGCAATCTTAACAGTAAAGAAGAAACTCTGAGCGAAGTCAGAAATAGAATCAGATAATACGGCAGCTACGGCAGGGCTTGCTGGCCATTACATCCAACAAGGCAAACCTGGCATCATAAATAGCTGCAATGTTTCACTCCCCAATGAACTAAACACCTCTAATGCTTGCTTTCAAAGGGAGAATTCCACAGGGAGAATTCCACAATACCAGTGAGAATCCCTGCAGAAGCTAGGGACCTTGTGATATTTGTTTCAGAGACAAACATCAGAACATCTTTTGAAACAATGAACCCTCACAAGGCATCAGGCTCTGATGGTATACCTGGCAGGGTACTGAAAACCTGTCCCAACCAACTAGCTGGAGTGTTCATGGATATTTTCAATCTTTCACTGCTGCAGTCAGAAGTTCCCACCTTCTTCAAAAGAGCATCAATCATCCCAGTGCCCAGGAAGAGCAGAGCGAGCTGCCTCAATGTCTATTGCCCAGTAACACTCGCATTAACTGTAATTAAATACTTTGAGACGTTGATCATGGTCAGAATGAACTCATACCCAAGCAAAGAGCTGTACCCACTGGAATTTGCCCAATACCACATCTGTTCCACAGCAGATATAATCGCACTGGATCTCAATTCAGCCTTGGATTATAAAATGGTGGCGGCGACTTTCTGCAGGCGACAGAACCCCCATAAGATAAACCTTTAAAATACTCACCTTCCCAGCTGCTTTCCTTACAATCAGCTGCATGTGTTTTTTTTTAAATGACCGAACAGCTGCTGAACACAGTTAATGATCTTCAAATCTCCAAGGTAATGGCTGGTTCAGAAACAGAATGGCTGCAAGGCTGAAGCCTTAAAGGGACAGGCCATGACCAAGGTGTAGTGCGCGTCAAAAGAACCCAAAGACTTGTTGATCCAAACCAAGGTTTTTATTAACTAAAAGACTGGAGCACATCACAAGTAGGTCGACCAGTCCAGAATGACCTGGTCTGGCTAGGAGCAATCCTTAAGACCTGCCTGTAGGTGTGGCTACACTCTCAGCCAATCACAGTCATCCTATACTACAATCTGTACATAGGTACATATACACATTGGTGATAGAATCTGTACTATCACACAAGGTTGAGGTCAAAAACGTGGAGGACTGGATTTCAAACAAGGCTGAAGCGCAGGGGTCTGAGACCTCCCCCTACTGTCCATATTACTGGCAAATATCCAGTTACTGGAGAATAAAATTGACAACCTGAGGGCAAGGCTACTATATCAGACAGGTGAGACAGATCTCAGTGGTTTTCTGCATTGAGACCTGGCAAAGAGAGAACAAACACTTGACACCGCTTTCTGACCAGACAGTTTCACCATCTACAGACTGGATTGGAACTCAAATTCTGGAAAAGGCAGAGGAGGCGCGGTATGTGCTTTTCGTTAATACTAAGTGGTACACGGACACTAAGTTATGTCAACCTCCTGCTCTACTGTCTTAGTCGAGATTTGCTCTATCTACCCCAAGAGTTCTCATCAGTGATTCTCACCTGAGTTTATATCCCTTCAGCTGCTTGATGTGGTCAGTAAACAAGAGGCAGCCCAGCACAACGCACTACAAATCTTAAACAGTGACTTTAACCAACGCACTACAAATCTTAAACAGTGACTTTAACCAGGCCTATGTCAAGAAAACCCTGCCTAACTACCACCAGCATGTAACCTGCTGTACCAGAGGTCCCAGCACAGATCACTGCTACATTAAGGAAAGGAAGACTTAATGTTCTTTCCCGAGACCACTTTGGCATCTGATCACTTGGCTGTGCTCCTTCTGCCTTCATACAGGCCTAGCCTAACAAGAGAGCTCCGGAGGTTAGGACACCTAGAAGGTGGTCAAAGGAGGCTGAATAACGGTCACAGGACTTCGAGTCAGCGGATTGGGCGGTGTTCAAGGATTCTGCTGGGAATCTGAACGAGTATTTCAAGCCTGTCACGGACTTTATCAAAACAGCTGTGGATGAGTGTGTCCCCACCAAATCATTCAGGGTTATCCAAACCAGAAGCCCTGGATGAACAATGAAATCTGGAACCTGCTGAGAGCCAGATCACAGGCATTTAAGTCCGGAGATCCAGATCAGTATAGTAGGAGCAGGTATGAACTGCAGAAAGCTATCTCCCAGACAAGGTGGAGATTCCAGGTGAAAATGGAAACATCAAGGGATACCCGACACCTATAGAGGGCCAAAATGCCATAACCTGTTACAAAACTAAATCCGGTAAAGTTACATATGGCAAAGCTTCTCTCCCAGAGGAATTCAATGCCTTCTACACCCAATATGACAACAGTAATAGCGAATAACTACTCCTTTGTACCCCCACATCCCATCCTGCCCTTACATGAGGATGATATGCATGCGACCTTTAGGAAAGTGAACCCAAGGAAAGCATCCGGCCTTGATGGAGTACCTGGCCAAATATTAAAAATCTGTGCTGACCAATTTACCAAGATTTTCACAGATATTTTCAATATCTCACTCCAGTAGGGTGTGGTATTCACCTGTTTCAAACAGGCATCAATCATACCAGTTCCCAAGAAGAGTGTAGTAACCTGCCTTAATGACTATTGACCAATGGCACTTACATCAACAGTGATGAAGTGTTTTGAAAGGCTGGTGATGAAGCAGATCAGCTCGTGTCTGAGCAGTGACATGGATACGTTCCAGTTTGCCATCTCACTGGCTCTGTGCAAAGTCCTGGAACACCCGGACAGCCAAGATGCATACATCAGGATGCTCTTTTCGACTACAGTTCAACATTTAACGCTATTGTCCCCTCAAAATTAATCAGCAAACTCCAAGACATGGGAGTTTACACCCCAATGTATAATTGGATCATGGATTTCCTCACCTCCAGACCACAATCAGTGAAGATTGATAAGAACTTCTCTTCCACAATCTCCATCGGAGAGCATCTGCTCTACTCTCTTTATAACTATGACTGTGTGGCTCAGTACGACAGTATCGCCATCTACAAATTTGCCGACGATACAACGTTATGGGTTGAATAAAGGAAGGGGATGAGTCAGCATATAGGATGAAGACTGAAAACTTGGCTGAATGGTGCATCAACAACAACCTTGCACTCAATGTCACCAAAACTAAGGAGCGGATTGTTGACTTCAGGAAATGAAAGGAAAGCTAGAGGTATACAATCCAGTAATCATTGGGGGAAGTCAGAGGTGGAGAGGGTGAACAAATTTAAGTTCCTGGGAGTCACTATCTCAGAGGATCTTTCCTGAACCCAACACACCAATGGCATCATGAAGAGAGCACACCCACACATCTTCTTCAGGAGTTTGTGGAAGTTTGGCATGACATCAGAAACCCTGGCAAATTTCTACAGAGATGTGGTGGAAAGTGTGCTGACCGGCTGCATCATGGTCTGGTATGGAAACACCAGTACCCCTGAACTTAAAGCCCTCCAAAAGGTAGTGGATGCAGCCCAGGACATCACAGACAAAACCCTCCCCACTATTGAGTACATCTACAGGGAACACTGTTATTGGAGAGCAGTAGCAATCATCAAAGACCCTCACGTTCTATTCTTGCAACTGCCATCAGGAAAGGGGTATAGGTGCCATAAGACTTGCACGACCAGGTTCAAGAACAGCTGCTAACCCTCCACCATCAGATTCCTCAATTACAAACTCAGAGACTAATTTAAGGACTCATATTTGTGCACTTTATTTTCTTTTTGTTCTCTCTGTATTGCAGTTTGTTTACATTCATTATCTGTTTACAGTTCTTTGTTTACATGCTTTATCCTGCATACAGATTATTTTTTGCACTACCAATTGGTGATAACTCTGCCGCGCCTGTAGGAATCTCAGGGTTGTATGATGCCATGTATGTACTCAGACAATAAATCTGAATATCAACATCAAGCTGCTTTTCATCAGTTGTAGCTCAGGTTTCAACACCATCCTTTCAGTACTGGTCAGCAAGCTTCAAAACCTCAACCTTTCTACCTCCATCCAACTGGATCCTTGACTTCCTCATCAAAAGTCAAAACAGTGTGGATCGGAAACAACATCTCCTCCTCACTGACAAGCTCTGATAGCTCTGTGGTTACAACACTGGTCTTGTAAACAAGGAGTTGCAAGTTCATTCCTCATTTCTGAGAGGGGCACTTGACAAAATGGCAACTCTGTCTTCTTTATGGTAGACCAAAGTTAAAGAATTTCATGTATGTTACATTTTAAATAGAGTATTACATGACAATAATGGAACCTTTACCTTTTCTTGCATCAGAATCCAACTGATCTGGACATTAAGATATTGCACATGCCAAGCTAAAATAAACAGCTTACCCTACTTACCTCCTGAGAAAAGGTGAGGAGGTAGCCTAACAACTAAGTAATGATGGACAAAACTTTTTCTGGGTCATTTGAGTATAAGGTAAAATGAAGGCCTATATGCAAACCAAAGCCACAAAGTTCTACTTTCAAATCTCATGACACTTTTTAAGGTTAAAGGTAGTTTCCACAAGTACAAGTAGCAAGTGATCCCATAGTATCCTTATCTACATCCAAAATGTTCTGTTTTATTTCAAATCTCCAACATCTGCCATCTTTGCTTTCAAATCAAGATTTACAATTCAATGTTAATGAACTGTATTCAACAATGGTTGGTCAGGAGAAGCCAGAGAGTAGTGGTGGATGATTGCTTCTGAGACTGAAGAGTTGTGACTAGTGGTGTGCCTCAGGGATCAGTGATAGGTCAATTGTTGTTTGTCATCTATGCCAATGATCTGGATGATAATGTGGTAAATTGGTTCAACAAGTTTTCAGATGACACTAAGTTTGGAGGTGTTGTGAACAGCGAAGAAGGTTTTCAAAGCTTGCAGAGGATCTGGATCAGCTGAAAAAATGGGATGAAAAATGGCACATTGAATTTAAAGCCAAGTGTAAGATGTTGCATTTTGGAAGCACAAACCATGAAAGACATACACGGTAAATGATAGGGCATTGAAAGTGTGGTAGAACAGAGGGATCTGGGAATACAGATACATAATTCCATGAAAGTGGTGTCACAGGTGGATAAGTTTATAAAGACAGTTTTTGGCGTATTTGCCTTCATAAATCAAAATACTGAATATAGGAGTTGGGATGCTATGGTAAAGTTGGTGAAGCCAAATTTGGAGTATTGTGAGGAGTTTTGGTCACCTAACTACAGGAAATATATAAATAAGATAGAAAGAATGCAGAGAAGATTTGGATGTTATCTGAACTCCAGTTACAGGGAAAGGTTATCCCTGGAGCATAGAAGAAGGCGGAGAGATTTGATAGAGGTATTTAAAATGATAAGGGGGACAGATACAGCTTTTTTTTCCTCTGAGGCTAGGTGAGATACAAACCAGAGGACATGGGTTAAAGGGGAAATGTTAAGGGAGAACATGAGGAACTTCTTCACACAGAGAGTGGCGGGGGTATGGAAAGAGCTTCCAGCTGAAGTGGTGAATGCAGGCTCAATTTTGACATTTAAGAGGAATTTAGACAGGTACATGGATGGGAGAGGTATGGAGGGCTTTGTACTGGGTGCTACAGACAGTGGGACTAGGCAAACAATGATTTGGCATGGACTAGAAGGGCCAAAGAGTCCTTGTTCTGTGCTGTAATGTTCTATGGTTCTAGCATTCTTCCCTGTATGTTTATATTTATAATACAACTGTCACAGTCAGGATTACAAGGACATTTTCTCACCACCATTGTTACATTATTCACTAAAGAAGTGAATGACCTTTGTGTCAATCCAACATAACACACAATTCAGTTTCAATTTGGGAAGCATCTCAATTTAAATATGTCACAAACAAAAAAGGTAAATTTTAAAATACCATAAACCATGAGCCAGTCATTTCACCTGAACCATCATTTGCTATGATAATCCCCACTTCTGTGCCTTGTTCATTTTCCAATCCCCAATCTAAATATCTGGATCTTAACACAAAACAATGAACATATGTTATATTCTGCAGATTTTGGGATATCTAGTCTAGGCTGGTGAAAAACAGAAAGAACCTCTCAGCATCTGTCCTATATCAATCCCACTCAAAATTCTACATGCCTCAATGAAACACCCTAATTCAGTGGTTCTCAACCTTTTTTTCCCCACTCACATACAACTTTAAGTAATCCTTATGCCATCGGTGCTCTGTGATAAGTAGGGTGACTGCTTAAGATGGTATGTGAGTGGGAAGGGAAGGTTAAGAACCACTGCTCACTGTTACTGAAATATTTTGCTTGAGAAAAATTGTCATTGGCCCATTTCCTTTGGAGTTATGAAACCGTGCACATAACGAGTCAATTAGGTATGATTAAAACAGTGGTTTTCAAACTTTTTCTTTCCACCCACCTAGCACTTTAAGCAATCTCTTACTAATCATAGAGCACTTATGGCATAGGAAATACTTAAAGTGGTAGGTGAGCAGAAAGAAAAAGGTTCTGCCCTAATTCATATAAACCCCAGTGGGCAGTGCCCAATTTTACTGAATGTCTGTCATCCCATTATGGGTGTGCATTTCCAACTTCCATGTCATTCACCTTTGATCTGGGCTGCGTGGTGCCAGTCCAAAATATTTGCCTTTAATAGACAAAAAATCAAGAGTGGCACATTTTACTATTGCACTACATAATTTACATTTCAACGATGCAGGTAATCTATAGCATACACCACTCATTCTTCACAAACCCCATAGCATAAACTGCATTGACAGAGATTAACGAATAACAAGATCAAACCAACTCATTTCCAAACCCAACCCATTCTATGTATAAGATTTATCTATTCTTTTCTTTGGCTTGGCTTCGCGGACGAAGATTTATGGAGGGGTATGTCCACGTCTGCTGCAGGGTCGTCGGTGACTGACAAGTTCGATGCGGGACAGGCAGGCACGGTTGCACGGTTGCAAGGGAAAATTGGTTGATTGGGGTTGGGTGTTGGGTTTTTCCTCCTTTGTCTTTTGTCAGTGAGGTGGGCTCTGCGGTCTTCTTCAAAGGAGGTTGCTGCCCGCCGAACTGTGAGGCGCCAAGATGCACGGTTGGAGGCGAGATCAGCCCACTGGCGGTGATCAATGGGGCAGGCACCAAGAGATTTCTTTAAGCAGTCCTTGTACCTCTTCTTTGGTACACCTCTGTCTCGGTGGCCAGTGGAGATCTCACCATATAACACGATCTTGGGAAGGCGATGGTCCTCCATTCTGGAGACGTGACCCACCCAGCGCAGTTGGGTCTTCAGCAGCGTGGATTCGATGCTTGCGGACTCTGCCAGCTCGAGTACTTCGATGTTGATGATGAAGTCACTCCAATGAATGTTGAGGATGGAGCGGAGACAAAGCTGGTGGAAGCGTTCTAGGAGCCATAGGTGATGCCGGTAAAGGACCCATGATTTGGAGCAGAACAGGAGCGTGGGTATCATAATGGCTCTGTACACGCTGATCTTTGTGTGTTTCTTCAGGTGGTTGTTTTTCCAGACTCTTTTGTGTAGTCTTCCAAAGGCGCTATTTGCCTTGGCACGTCTGTTGTCTATCTCGTTGTCGATCCTTGCATCAGATGAAATGGTGCAGCTGAGGTTGGTAAACTGGTTGACCGTTTTGAGTTCTGTGTGCCCGATGAAGATGTGGGGGGGCTGGCTGATGGAGGACCTCAGTTTTCTTCAGGCTGACTTCCAGGCCAAACGTTTTGGCAGTTTCCGCAAATCAGGACATCGTGCGCTGGAGAGCCGGCTCTGAATGGGCAACTAAAGCGGCATCGTCTGCAAAGAGTAGTTCATGGACAAGTTGCTCTTGTGTCTTGGTGTGAGCTTGCAGGCGCCTCAGATTGAAGAGACTGCCATCCGTGCGGTACCGGATGTAAACACTGTCTTCATTGTTGAGGTCTTTCATGGCTTGTTTCAGCATCATGCTGAAGAAAATAGTAAAGAGTTGGTGCGAGGACACAGCTTTGCTTCTCGCCGTTGTCAATGGAGAAGGGTTCGGAGAGCTCATTGCTGTATCTGACCCGACCTTGTTGGTTTTTGTGCAGTTGGATAACCATGTTATAGCAGCAGATTTATCTAACCAGTCTTAAAACTCAACATGTTTCTCTGTCCATTAATATTTTTAAAGACTGCATCCAGAAAGTTTTACTCTTCCGAACTTAAGATCATAAACATGTTTTAGAGTTATGCAAGTGTACAACATTTGGTCCACTGGAGCCACTCTGTCCATCATGATGATCTATACTAATCCCATGACTACATTAATTCCCTATCTCTCTATGCCCTGCTCAACCTCCTGTCTCCACCATCTCCTCCAGCAGCTCATTCCAGACATCATCTACTGTGTGAAAATTTAACCCCTCGGATCCCCATTTAAACCTCCTCCCTCTCCTCTTAAGCCTTTTCCCTCATTTTAGACACCCCTACCATGGGAAAATCTACCTCTACCTTATCTAATTCTCGCATCATTTCATATACCTCTGCTCCAGGAAAAACTGACCAGCCTATCCAAGCACTCTCTCTTACTTAATCACATCCTTTCTATAGTGTAATGACCAGAACTGCATACTATACTCAAAACGTAGTTTGATGCATTGAGGAAAGTATACTAACTGGCTGCATCACATCCTGGTTTGGTAACTTGGGTGTCCAGGAACACAGAAGGCAACAAACATAGCCAAGTCTATCACAGGCTCCAAACTCACTTCCATTGAAGACATCTGTGAGGTGGTGAGAGAAGAAGTATGGACGCAAATGTGGCAATTCCTGCAGCTGCAGGAGAAGTGCCAAGGGGGCGATTAATGGGAAGGGATGGGCCCCAGCTATTTAACATGTTGCTGTTACAATCCTACACACATACCACTCTTCAACTCTTTCTTCACGACATCAATGACTGCTTTAACATGACTGTGTATCCATGCAGGTGACAATTTCATTAACTTAAACAGGAAAGTCTGCAGATGCTGTGATTATTGTACAATACACAAAAGTGCTGGAAAAGTTAGCAGGTCATACAGCATCTATAGAAGGTGAGGGATATAACTAACATTTCAGGCCTGAGACCTTTGTCAAGGTATGAGCAAAAAGCAGGCAGGTGCCCAAATGAATACACGGATGGAGGAGAGAGCAGTACAGGCTAACAGGTAAGAGGTCATAGGTGGATATGGTTTGGAGGGTAGAAAAAAAAAGCTCAGATGATGGGGAAAAGGCTAGGACTCTGAATGGAGAAAACAGGAAAAGGGTGGTGAGCTGGAGGAAAGGAGACAGAGTAGGAAAAGAGTTCAACTCGAGGCAGACTTTTACATGTACTCAGCATAGTCTCCTCTACATCCACGAAAGCAAACATGCATTGGGCATCCATTTCACTGAGCACCTGCACTCTATCAGCTGTTCCCATTCTTACTTTTCTTTCGAGCTTATTCACCTTCCACCATCCCAGTGATCTCTCCCCCTACCACCTTCAGTCCAATATCCTTATCCCCCCTCTCTGCCCCTCCCCAGCCTTCTCCATCTTAATGTACTTGATATTACTCTTCCTACTTTAGTCTCGATAAAGAGTCCCAACCAGAAATGTTGACGATTTCTATCTGTGGATGCAAACAAGATAATGGAAAGAGTAGAAGCACATGGAAGTCATTGTGAATCTTCATGGAAGACTTGCTCAGGCACAACAGGAGCTCAACCTCTAGCCCTGGTCAGCACACTTTTGGGAAGATATGAAAGTATGACAGAAGTACAAAAAGCAGCTACCAGGAGGATTCCAGGTATCAATGGACTTGGTTATGGGGAAAGACCAAGAGGGGTTTTCTTCCTTAGAAAAGAGGTAGTTAGAAGGGGATCTGATAGAAGTGTTTAAATAACAAAGGCTTATGCAGTAGATAAGGCAGTGGGGGAAAGGGAGGCAGAAAATTTACAAAGCATATGGTTTGGGTTGGAAATGGACAGCCTTGGTAACAGAGAACATTCAACTGTTTGAAGAGGAGCTGGATAGGTACCTAAAATTAAAGAATTTCCAGGGCCATACAAAGAGGTTAAAGGAGTAAGACAAGCTGAATCAATGAACTGAGTGGCCTCTTTCCATGCTGTAACTATTATACATTTCGATGAAACCAGGAGCATCACCAATAAAATGCAGCAGGAAAGCTGCTACAAGAACCACATGAGCTGTTTAATTTTACCATGACTGAACACATGGTGATTTATATCAATGTTCTTAATGCCAACTGGAACTGGAACTGCCTGCACAATCTCTGATTTCACAAGGGCAAAGACACACCCCACAAAGAAAAAGTTACAGTCTGCTGCTATTCTTAGTTATTGAAGCAGCTCACACTGCAAATAATTAAAAATAAGATATTTGGCTTATTTATTGATGAAAGGCTACTGGTCTGACCCAACATTTTGTAACCATACAGGACATTGCTTAATTCAAAGACATCAAGATTCTGAAAACTGGGAGAGCGTTAGTGAAAAACTTCAAACTTAATCACTGAACAATGCAGAGAATATTGGTTTTCTTATTCAGTTCTGAACATATTTCAATTCTGAACAATCACAAAAAAAACTTCCTGACACTCAAGTTGGTCAAGTGCAGTAACCAATGAAAATCACCACAGCCAAACTATTACTTAGTCGCCTTTCTAAATGTACATTTACCACATCTTTCACATCCACTCTGGATGAGAGGATCTCCCATCCATCCCTCTGATAGTTTGTCACTCCCTTGATATTGCTCTACCAAAGGTGTAGCAGCCCCTCAGCATTATAGAATATAACAGCACAGAAAAAGACCCTTTGGTCCATCTGTCTATGCCAAACTATTAGTCTGCCTTGTCCCAATGACCTACACCCTGATCATAGCCCTCCATTTCCCTCTCTTCCATGTACCTAGTCAAATTTTTCTTAACTGTCAAAATTGGGCTTGCATTCACCACTTCAGCTGGCATCTTGTTTCACACACTCACTCTCTGCGTGAGATTCCCCCTAATGTTCCCTTTAAACATTTCATCTTTCATCCTTAACCCATGTCCTCAAGTTGTTGTCTCATCCAAACTTCATTAGTTACTTGGGACTAATGGCCTAGATTTTGCTTTTGACTAGTCAAGAGAAAATATGCTATCCAGGGTAAGGCCAACATTAAAAGATGTTAACCAGTTGACAAGAAAACAAATTTATCAACAATCAGAGCTCAGCCAGAGACAACTCCAAAAAGAAAGCTTTACCTCCAGAGTTGCCAGAAGTTCCAATTCTTCTCATTAATCTGGGAAATTTGTCTGCCTTCTAACTTAATTTGAAACAATCAACCCACCCAGCATTAATAAAAAATGCTCTTGCACTTGAATTATCTCAAAAACACAAAATTGCAACAATTACCTCTACTTGGAATTAGTTCTGAAACATTGAGGTAACCCACAGAATAAATCTTTTAAGTAGAGATCAGTAACTACTACTGTTTCATAGGTTAATCTGCATTCAGGAATTGCTTTAGAACTATGATCATCCACAGAAGTTTCAAGATGATAATCCATTCTTATAAATACACTAGTGAATTAAAAGAAATTATCCAATACTAGCATTGATCAGTTGGGTCAAATCTCCAATTTCAGTGCTGCAAACACTTGACAGAGAAACTGCTGCAATATTGATATCTGGCACTTTTTCAAAATACAACGATAAATATTTGTATTTCCAATTGGACCAGTTAGAGTGGCAAAAACAAGGTGATGGCTTGAGAACTAGAGCTCCAAGAAAGTTGGGGCTGTATAGGGGATAATGGGAAATTAACTCCAAATAAAGTTACATGTAATACATAAACATGCTAGAGAAACTCAGCAGGTAACGCAGCATCCAGAGGAAGTAAAGGGAAACCAATGTTTCAGGTGGCCCTTTGCCAGGTGTAACAGTTATGTGTTCAACCTAAAATATTCCATAATCATATATCATATATATAATCATATAACCGTTTACAGCACGGAAACAGGCCATGTCGGCCCTTCAAGTCCATACCGGTTCACTTGAACAACTCCACTAGCTCCTCCGCAAAAATATCATTTTCATGTACATATCTTTGCCATTTGGACCTGAGCTATACAGACAGTTATTGGGAGGAGAAGCTGCAGCAGGTGTAGAACTTTATTTTTAGCCAAACAAAAATTGATAGTTTCACATGGAAAAATTCAGGCAGATTACCAAAAGCTTGGTCAAGAGCTATGGCTTAAGGAATGTCTTAAGGAGAGAATTGGAGAGATTTTGCAAGGGAATTGCTGAACTCTGGCCGTGACAATTAAAGATGGTCAATAATGCACTCACCATTATATTCTGTGCTGCTCTTCAAAGAAAGTGTGAAAAAAACTATTTTAAAAATGACCCAAATTCTTGATTGGGCATAGTAATGATACTCATGGCAGGAGTGTTCATTCCTGACACCTGACAACATTTGCACAGCCAGCGACTGGGATCACTAAGTACATCAAACTTCAAATGTACGCAGCAAGGTAATGCACAAGTAATCGATGGCATGATATACAAAAAATGTGTGCTGAAATCAGAAAAGTAAAACAAATTAACCTTAAGAAAAAGCCTGGGTTAGCAGCAGGGCTGGCATCAGATCTCAACCTTCTCAGCAGTACTAACAGGCTGCTGGACTGTCAGAGGCACTGTTGTTCAGTAAACCTTAAATAGAGATTTCATTTAAATGTTGGCAGCCTCACTAATGTCACACTCCTGGACTATTCAACAGTTGGGAATGTTTTCAATTTTATTTTTAAAAAAAAAATCACCAAACCTACTTAAGCACTCTTAGAAGACTGGGAAATTCTCATATCTTCAAATAAACTGTTCCCCAAACACCATCAAAATTAGTTTATTCCTTTTCAAAACCACTTGTCATGTTCATATTAGCTGCTTAAAAATGACTGGATTCAAGCACCTTAGGAGATCCCAAAGACACAAAGGTCATTTTCTCGAAGTGGTTGAGCACTGGACTACAATTCAGATGCCTTGTCTATTGATAGAACCATATAACACTATAACACTATAGCATAGAAACAGGCCCCTTCAGCCCTCTAGTCTCTGCCGAACCATATTTTTTTTGCCTAGTCCCACTGACCTGTACTCCAGTCCTTAGCCCTCTATACCTCTCCCATCCATGTACTTGTCCAAATTCTTAAATGTTAAAATTGAGCCCACATTCACCACCTCAGCTGGCAGCTTGTTCCAAACCCCCACCACTCTGTGTGAAGAAGTTCCCACTCATGTTCCCCCTAAACTTTTCCCCTTTCACTCTTAACCTTCTAGTTTATATCTTACCTGCTCTCAGTGGAAAAAGCCCATCTACATTTATTCTGTCTATCCCCTTCATTTTACTACCTCTAGTCTTTCCTTGTCATTTAAATACCTCATCCTCTTCATTATTTAAATACCTCAAGTCTATCCTCTTCATTTAAATAGCTCAGTCAAATCTCCCCTTATTCTTCTATGCTCCAGGCTAAAAGTTCTAACCTGTTTCAACTTTCCCTGTTCAGTTCCTGAAGTCCAAGCAACATCCTAGTAAATTTTTTCTGCACTCTTCCTATCCTACTGATATCTTTCCTGTAGTTAAGTGACCAAAAGTGCTCATAGTACCCCAAATTTGGCCTCACGTCTTTTTTTTATATTTTAATTAAAAAATTATAGATTTTTTTGCTACAGCTAAGGCTATCATAATAAATCTTTTTTGTGCTTCATCCAAATCGAGACCTAGATCTTTACTTCTTATATTACTAAGAAGAAAGATCTCTGGATTCTTTGGTATGTTGCTTTTTGTGATTTTATTTAATACCTGATTTAGATCTTCCTAAAACTTTTCCACTTTCTCACATGCCCAAATTGCATGTACTGTTGTTCCCATTTCCTTCTTACAACGAAAACATCTGTCTGATACTGTTGGGTCCCATTTATTTAACTTTTGTGTAACCAATTATATTGTTTCATGCGTAACCTCATGTTTATTGTATTTCTCATAGTTCCGGAGTATAGATTTTCCCATTTTTCATTTTTTATCTTTAGGTTTAGATCTTGTTCCCACTTTTGTTTGGGTTTACAGCTTATTTCATCATTCTCTGTCTCTTGCAGTTTGATGTACATGTTTGTTATAAATTTTTTAATTATCATTGTGTCTGTAATCACATATTCAAAGCTGCTTCCTTCTGGTAACCTCAGCCTGCTTCCCAATTTGTCCTTCAAATAGGTTTTCAGTTGGTGGTATGCAAACATTGTACCGTGAGTTATACCATATTTGTACTTCATTTGTTCAAAAGATAATAAATTATTTCCCAAAAAACAATTTTCTATTCTTTTGATCCCTTCTCTCCCATTCTCTGAAAGAAAGGTTATCTATTGTGAAAGGGATTAGTTATTTTGCATCAATAATAATTTTGGTAGTTGGTCATTTGTTTTTTCTACGTGAATCTTCTTCCAAATGTTGACCAGATGGTGCAGTACTGGTGAACTTCTATGTTGCACCAGTTTTTCCTCCCACTTATAAAGTATATGTTCTGGTACCTTCTCCCCTATTTTATCTAGCTCTAACCTGGTCCAATCTGGTTTTTCCCTTGTTTGATAAAAATCTGATAGATATCTTAATTGTGCTGCTCTATAATAATTCTTAAAGTTTGGTAGCTGTAAGCCCCCTTGTTTGTACCATTCTGTTAATTTATCTACGCTATCCTCGGTTTCTCGTATAATTCACTTCTCAGATACAAATACTATGTCAGCATACTTGTAATTACCTTTTCTCCCCTAGAACTTTGAAAACTAAACAACTAAAACAATTGAAGTGACAAAAAAGGTAAAGAAAAGAAAAATTCAGCATACTGCCAGTCTTTCTAATCTAATTCCACTCTTTGAGGTGCTTCATTGCTGTTGTCTTTATGTATTTTGTTAGCTTTTTAGGACTGTGGGTTGTTGTTATAGCTGCACCAACATGCTCTAGATAAGATTGACATACTTTGGCAAAAGTAACACATTTATTTTTTTAATTGTATGTTGTTTTCTCCATGGACCATCAAGTGAAGAGCAGGTGGAGTTGGACTTCCAGGTGATCGCAATGCATTTTTTTGCTACTGACAGGGCAATATCTGCAAATTTAATATGAAACTTAGTTAATGTTCTGCCCATGTCCTCTCAGTTTCCCAATAAATATGATCCTTGCTTGTGGTTTAGAATATAATGTCTTTATCCAATTAATACATGTTTTTCCCCGTCCAAATTTTTCCATTAATTTAAATCGGTGTTTCTCAACCTTTTTCTTTCCACTCACATACCATTTTAAGTAATCCCTTTGCCATGTGTGCTCTGTGATTAGTAAGGGATTGCTTAAGGTGGTATGTGAGTGAGAAGGAAGGTTGAGAACCACTGCTCGAGACCCAATTGTTACAGAAATATTTTGCTTGAGAAAAATTGCCATTGGCCCATTTCCTTTGGAGTTATGAAACCGTGTCCAGAATGAGTCAATTAGGTACGAATAAAACAGTGGTTTTCAACCTTTTTCTTTCCACTCACATACCACCTTAAGCAATTCATTATTAATCACAGACTACCTATGGAAAAGCGAATACTTAAAGTGATATGTGAGTGGAAAGAAAAAGGTTGAGAACCACTGGTTTAAATAGATATGGCCATTCCAATCTATCAAAGGCCTTTTCTGCATCCAGAGATACTGGTACACAGCATTGTGCCAGATGTATTATATTCAATAATCTTCCCAAGTTATCAGCAGAATGTCTCTTTTTTTATAAAATCTTTTTGGTCCAGGTGTATTAATTTTGAGAGATATTGGCCCAATCTCTCAGCCAGTGCTTTGACTATTATCTTGTAATGTATTTAACAGCAAAATGGGTATGTGAAATGCAGATTTTAATGGATCTTTATCCTTCTTAGGTAGCATTACAATTATTGATGTTGAACAGGTGCCAGGCTGAGTCTTTGCCACTTGGTTAGCCACACCCATCATGAGTAGCATCAATGAATATTTAAATTTTTTGTAAAACTTGGGTGGGAAGCCATCCTCCCGTCTAACTTCATCAAGTACTCTTGGCTCAATCTCGGCAGCCCAATTCCATTTTTGTTTGATCCTGTGGTGATTCTGATTTATATAGTTCTGTGTAAAATTGTTTAAAAGTATTGTTTATAGAGGGCTGCTGACCGCGCCATGCCTGAAATGGCAACCCAACACCGGGAGCCTGCAGCCTACACAGCAGCTGAGACAGGCTACTCGCTTTGAAGTCAGCGCTCAACTCAGCAGCACACGGCTGCAGTACCCCACTCCGATGAGCTGGTCAGCAGCACCCAATCAGGTGGAGCTAAGGAAAGAGCCACACTTAGGAATGAGAGGAGCTCACTGATTGGCCACTCCTAGGGTAACACTAAACGACTGATCCCAGGAAGCAGATCATCATGCCACCAGTCGGATGACATGATGATGTCAGAGATGGGCTTCCGAGCCCTTTATAAGCAGATCTGCCAGCACAATAAATGAGTGTTGAATTCAATCCCGTAGTGTGTCTCTTTTCTCTGAGCATAACCTCTCCAGCAGTAGCAGCCACTACACATTAATTAATCATATCTGACGCCAGTTGAACTGCGTTGACTGTCCTCAAGATTTCCTCTGCCTTTAGCTGCCAAGACAAAACTTTATGCGCTCTTTCTCCAAATCGTAATATTTTTGCTTCGATCTCATTTTTTTCAATTTTATTTTTTGTATAGTATTTAATTTTTTTATTTATTAAAGTTTGGTGTTTGTCCTTTGAGCTGGATTTTTGATATTCTTTCTCTAATTCCGTAATTTATTTTCCAGATTGTTAATTCCACCATATATTTTTTCTTGACATTTTTATTGTATGATATTATCTACCCCTTCAAGTAAGCCTTTAGTGTGTCACATATTAGGAAAGTGTATTTAACATTTGGGCAATTAGTTTCACAGAATACATTAATTTGTTCCCTTATAAACATCTTTTCAACAGCATAGAATTTAGTCACCACCTATACATTGATGCCTGTTTTTCCACACATTATCGTCAGTACCAGAAGTGCATGGTCCGATAATAATCTAGCCAAATACTCTGATTCACCATTTTGCATTCCAGCATTAGGAAATAGTCAATTCTGGTTAAAGAATCCTGGGGTTTTGAGTAAAAGGAATAGTCTCTAGCTTGGTGGTACGCTACATATCCTTGCCTGAAAACAACTTAACCCAATCCACGCATTCTAGATCCTTTCTCATTCCTCAAAATTGGTCTTTCTCCAATTTAGAATCTCAACCCGAGGCCCAGACCTATCCTTTTTCATAATTAATAAAACTAATGGTATTATGATTACTAGACCCAAAATGTTCCGACACATACTTTTGTCATTTGTCCTGTCTCATTCCCCAATAGGAGATCCAATATTGAATTCTCTCTAGTTGGTACCTTTATATACTGATTTAGAAAACTTTCCTGAACACGTGACAAATTCCAAGCCATCCAGCCTTTTTACAGTTTGGGAGTACAAGTCAATATGTGGAAAGTTAAAATTTCCTACTATCACAACTTTATCAGCCTTGTTTCTTGCAGCTGTCTGTGATCTCTCCACAGATTTGTTTCTTCAATTCTTGTTGACTATTGGGCAATCTATAATACAACCCCATGTGTGTGTGGTTACCTTTCCCGTTCCTCAGCTCCACCTATACGGCCTCAGTAGACGTGACCTCCAGTCTGTTCTGCCTAAGCACAGCTGTGATATTTTGCCTGATGAGCAATGCCACTCCTCTCCCTTTCATTTCCCCTCCCCCCACCGTTCTATTGTGTCTCAAGAAACAGAAGCCTGGCACACTGAACTGCCAGTCCTGCCCCTCCTGCAACCAAGTTCCACTACTGGCCACAATGTCATAATTCCAGTGCCAATCCATACTCTAAGCTCCTCTCCCTTTCCAAAAATACTCCTTGCATTGAAATAGATGCACCTTAGAAAATTTCCACCACATACAACCCGCTGACTTATAATGGAGCATGCAATTTTAACATTATCTTTTCCCTCCTCCATACCTCTATCTGCTCTTGAACTCTGGTCCCCCTCTCCCTGCAAATCTTGTTTAAATCTAGGTAGCACTAGCCAACCTTCCCACAAGGATATTAGTTCCCCTCCAGTTCAGATGCAAACCATCCCAACGAAACAGATTCCACCTTCCCTGGAAGAATGCCCAATGATCCAAAAGCCTGAAGCCTTCTTCCCAAACCATGTATTTAGCTACATGTTAAGCTGCATTATCCTCCTATATCTAATCCCATTAGCACATGGAACGGGTAGCAATCCTGAGATCACAACCATGGAGATCCTGTCCTTCAACCTAGCGCCAAACTCCTGGAACTCTCCTTGCAGGACTTCCTCACCTTTCCTACCTACAACATTGGTCCCTATATGGACCACGACATCAGGCTGCTCACCCTCCCTCCTGAGAAATTGAACAGAGATATCTTGGATCCTGGCACCAGGGAGGAAACATACCTGGAAAATTTTACCAGGGCAGCCAGGAAAGTTAGAATAATTAAATTTCAAACAATGAAATATTCCTCAGACACAGGTCTAGAATCAGTAATGATGAAACTTCTTCAATTTTGTAAAATCATGGGCTGGAAAATTAAATTATTATTTTTTTAATTGTTATTTGTTTGCAAGATATTGTTTGCCAATGTCTTTTAAGGAGGAAAAGGTGCCACCCTTATTCACCCTTGGCCAAAATATAACTCCATACCAATCATCATACTCTCTACAACAACCAAGGAAACAGCAAATAAGGATGAGAATTAAGTGCATAATTCACAATCAATGTTAAAAGCTTGCAAACGAATAACAATTTTTTAAAAATATAATTTAATTTTCCAGCCCATGAAACCCATGCCGTCTAATTCACTTACCATCCCCTATGTTTTGGGAGGGTGGGAGGAAACCAGAGCAGGTCACGGGGAAAACATACAAACTGCTTACAGATACCACTGGATTCGAACCAAAATCTCTATTCTTTTTATTCTTTTTAAACTCTATTCTTTTTATCTATTCGAAAATAGATTTTTTTCTGATATCAGCACAGATTGAATATAAATTTAGAATGTTATCAGATCATTCTCCACTTTAAATAGCATGTACAATGCCTGAGAAAGAATGTTCATCTTACAGGTGGAGGTTTAATATTATGTTGTTAAAGAGTGGATTTTTGTGATTTTATAAAAAAACAAATCCAATATTTTCTTTATACAAATTCTATTTCAGTATGCAATAAAATTATTATATGGGAAGCATTTAAAGCCTATTTAAGGGGACAAATAAAAAGTTATTAAGAAAGAGTCAAATCAGTTGGAACAAGATATGGGAGTGTTTGAAAAAGAATTGCAAAAGAAACCTTCTAAAGAATAGACAATTAATTAATAAAAAAACTAATATACTATTCAGACATATAGAATTGAAAAATTAATTCAAAAATAAAGTAGAAATATTATGAATTAGGAGAAAGAGCACACAAGGTTGTCCTATGACAATTAAAAGCAAAACAGATATCTAGAACAATTAATGCAGTCAAAAATCATTGTGGGATTATTACTTATAAACCACAAGAAATAAATGATTCTTTTAAGGAATTTTATTCTCAATTATATCAGTTTGATATAATTCCAGTGCTATATATATCTGATGTAACTGATTAGAATCAGTTCAAGATTAAACATCATCACCATTGTTTCAGGCTTGAGCCCTTCGTCAAGTTGTCAAGCCCGAAACATTGGTGATGCATCTTCACCTTTGCTACATAAAGGCACTGTTTGACCTGCTGAATTTCTCCAGCATTTGTGTGCTTTTTCACTTAACTATGCTGTCGACAGAATTCTGTGCTTTACCTAGTTTGAATGTTCAGGAGCAAAAGAATTTTGAATTCTCCTTTTTCAGCAAAGGAGCTAATTGAGATAATGAGTTCATTACAAAGTAGTAAGTCACCAGGGGAAGAAAGGTTTTCTGCAGTTTTATAAAAATTTTAAGGATCTTTTGATACCTCCATTTATTACTGCAATATCAAAGAAGAGATCGGTTGAAACCAGCATCATATAGACCGATTTCACTATTGAATGCAGATTATAATTAGCTAAAGTGTAAGCAAATAGATTGTCAAAATATTTATCAAAGTTAATACAGGTACACAATTCTTTTTCTGGACATCTAAGATCTGGAATCCTCCAAAAACTGGCAAATGGGGAGAAAAACCGGCAGCGAGAGTCAGGTGGGCGAGAGACTGGCAGCGCGAGTCGGGCGGGCGAGGGGAGACGACAGTGCAACTGGAAGGGGGTGGGGGTAGATACGGCAACACAATTCGGGGGGGGGGGGGTTAAATCTGGCTTTCCGAAATCCGTAAAAATCCAAAGTTCAGAACACACTGTCCCCCAAGGGTTCTGGATAAAGGATTGTGTACCTGTACATTATGGATTAAACTGGATTGTTAAAAATAGGAAATCTGCAGATAATGTTCCAAAATTAATTAGTTTAATACACTTAGTTCAAAAGAGGGGTAAATTTGATAATTAGAATGGGATTTTCTTTTTAATGTTTTGGAAAAATTTGGGTTAGGTTCAATATTTACTGAGTGTATTAAAATAATATGGAAGAACCCTAGTGTGAAAGTAGTGACTAATGGTCAAATCTCAACAACTTTTAGGTAGACTAGATCAAGTAGGCAAGGTTGCCCAGTGTCACCAGCTTTATTTGTTTTAGTAATTGAACCTTTAGATGAACTAATAAGACAGGATTCAAAGATTAAAGGTATTAAGTTGAGCTAGGAAGAACATAAATAAACCAACATCATCCACCAACAAATTTCTTTTAGCAGATCCATTAAATTCTTTGTGACAACTTAAATTTAGATTAAAGGAATATGGAGAAAGTTACGAAATCAATTGAGAAAAAAAGTTAAATTACACCCTTAGTAAATGGGTATTATACAAAATGTGAGAGGGTAATTGATTTTAGATGGCCAAATAAGGGAATAAACCAGATTTAAAAAATTATTTAAACTAAATTATTCTCCCTTATTAAAAAGAATTAGAGAAGATTTAGAAAGATGGAATACATTACCAATTACTTTAATAGGTAGAGTAAATGGTGTTAAAATGAATGTTTTTCCTAGAATACACTATCTTTTTCAATCAATTCGTATAGCAATTCCTTAATTCTTTTTTAAAGAATTAAATGGTGGTGTTAGGACATTTTTATGGAAAGGAAAAATGGCAAGGGTTTCCTTGGATAAATTAATGTGGAATTATGATTTAGGAGGTTTGCAGCTCTGTAATTTTACAAATTATTATAACGCAGCCCAGTTGCGCTTTATTAATGTATGATTTAAATAAAATCGCAGCTTGGGTATATTTACAACTTAGTAAAATATGGGAACAAAACCCACAAGATTTCATTTATAAATGGAATTCAAGATTGTTAGCATCAAATAGAGAAACTCCCATTTTGAAGCACTTAATTGAGTTTTGGAATAAGGTTGATAAAGAGACTGGGGAGGTTTATTGTCTTAAAAAAGTACCATTATTTCAGATAGAAAGATTTGGCATGGTCTTGGAATTAATAAGATTGAGGATGTTATTGAAGCAGGGAAATTTATTTCTTTTAATAGAAAGGATGAGTTCAAGGTATCTGAAAATACTAGACTTAGTTATTATAAGGTTATGGAATATTTACGTGAAAATTTTGGTCAAGCAGACAGAATTAGAATTATTGTTATGTTATGGAGATGTAAACAAATTTATTTCAATGATGTATAGATTAATACAAAAGAAAGCCCAAAAAATAGGGCCTCATAAATCTAGGCAAAGATGGGAAGTAGATTTGAATAAACAAATAGATAAATGTAATTGGATTGGGATATGTGGAGAAAATATGAAAAGTACAATAAATGTGAGATATGGATTGGTGCAATATAATTTTATTCATCAGTTATATTGGACACCTTGTTTTTTTTTAAATTAAATTGACCCTTTTGGATTTATGTTTTAGATGTGGATAGGAAATAGATATATTTTTGCATTCTACTTGGTTGTGCTCAAGAGTTAAGTTTTTTGGTTAGAAATATGTAATTTATTGGAATGAATAATGGAGATTAAATTCCCACAGTATCCAATTATATTTTTATTGAGTGATATTAAGGGTGTTAAACCTAAATTGAAATTGAATATGTATCAAAAGAAGTTTGTTCAAATTGCTTTAACAACAGAAAGAAAATGTATTGCCATAACTTGGAAGTCTGACACAGATTTGGGTTTAGAAAAATGGCACGCCAAAGTTCGGAGTTGTATACCACTTAAAAAAATTACTTATCATTTTTTTATTTTTCTCACTGTGAACCATATCAACCAAAATACATACAAACATTTCCCTCTTAAATATACACAGAGGCATTTTCTTCCATTTTTCCCCACTACCTTCCCTCCCCTCTTCCCACCCCCTCCAAACCCATTTAACGTTCAACATATACAATACAATAAAATCATTAAAACAATGTCATCACACAATGAAAATAAACAAGAAAATAGTGTCATCTACTTTTACACACTGGATCAAGTCATTTTGTCTTCTTATCATTTTAGGGAGTGGAGTTCCGAGGCAAGCCCTCTCTGTTGTGTTCCATGTATGGGTCCCAAATTTGTTCAAATAATGTGACTTTATTTTTTAAATTATATGGTTTTTTTTTCCAATGGAATACATTTATTCATTTCCATGTACCATTACTGTACTCTCAGGCTCTCTTCTGATTTCCAAGTTGACATTATACATTTTTTTGCTACAGCTAAGGCTATCATAAATCTTTTTTGCACTTCATCCAGTTTGAGGCCTAATTCTACACTTCTTATATCACTTAGAAGAAAGATCTTTGAATTTTTTGGTATGTTGCTTTTTGTGATTTTGTTTAATACCTGATTTAGATCTTCCCAAAACATTTTCACTTTCTCACATTCCCAAATTGCATGTAATGTTGTTCACATTTCCTTCTTACAGCAAAAACATCTATCTGATACTGTTGGATCACATTTTTTCTAATTTTTGGGGAGTGATATATAACCTGCGTAACCAATTATACTGTATCATGCAGAACCTTGTGTTTATATTCTTCATAGTTCCAGAACACAACTTTTCCCATGTTTCATTTTTTATCTTTATGTTTAAATCCTGTTCCCACTTTTGTTTGGGTTTATACCTTATGTCATCATTTTCCTTATCTTGCAGCTTGATGTACATGTTCGTTATAAATCTTTTAATTATCATTGTGTCTGTAATCACATATTCAAAGATGCTTCCTTCTGGTAATCTGTCTATTTCCTAATTTATCCTTTAAGTAAGCTTTCAGTTGATGATATGCAAACATTGTACCATGAGTTATTCCATATTTGTACTTCAATTGTTCAAATGTTAATAAATTATTTCCCAAAAAACAATTTTCTATTCTTTTAATTCCTATTCTCTCCCATTCTCTAAAGGAAAGGTTATCTATTGTAAAAAGGGATTAGCTGATTTTGCAGCAATAATAATTTTGGTATTTGGTAATTTGTTTTTTCCTTTCTAAGTGAATCTTCTTCCATATATTGAGAAAGTGATGCAATACTGGTGAGCTTTTATATTGTACCAGCTTTTCATCCCACTTATAAAGTATATGTTTTGGTACCTTCTCCCCTATTTTATCTAGCTCTATCTTAGTCCAATCTGGTTTTTCCCTTGTCTGATAAATACCTTAATTGTGCTGCTCTATAATAATTTTTAAAGTTTGGTAGCTGCAAATCACCTTGTTTGTACCACTCTGTTAATTTATCTAACGCTATCCTCAGTTTTCCCCCCTTTCCATAAGAATTTCCTTATTATTCTCATTAGTTCATTAAAGAATTTATCTGTTAAGGGAATTGGTAACGATTGAAATAGGTATTGTATCCTTGGGAAGACATTCATTTTAATGCAATTTACCCTTCCTATCAACATTAGCGCTAATTCTTTCCAATGTTCTAAGTCTTCCTGCAATTTCTTTATTTATGGCTGTTAATTTAATTTGTCAAGTGGCTTAAATTATTATCTAATCTAATACCTAGGTATCGGATTGCTTGTGTTTGCCATTTAAATGGTGATTCCTTTTTAAATTCTGTATAATCCGCATTACTCATTGGCATAACTTCAATTTTATTTGCATTGATCTTGTACCCCGATATTTCTCCATAGTCCTTCAATTTCTTATGTAGTTCTTTTGATATTTCTGGTTCAAGTATACAAAGATGTCATCTGCAAATAAACTGATTTTATTCTCCTTCTCCTTTATTTTTATCCCTTTTATTTTATTTTCTATTCTTATCAGTTCTGCCAATGGTTCTATTGCTAAAGAGAACAGTGAGGGAGATAATGGACATCCCTGCCTAGTTGACCTACTTAAATTGGTTCGATACATATCCATTTACTGTTACCTTCGCCAATGATCCATTATATAATGCTTTAATCCAATTAATATATTTTTCTAGTAGATTGAACTTCTACAATGCTTTGAATAAATAATACTGTTCTACCCTGTCAAAGGCTTTCTCTGCGTCTAAAGCAACAGCCACTGTTGGCATCTTATTTCCTTGAACTGCATGAATTTAATTAATAAATTTACAGACATTATTCGCTGTTCGTCTGTTCTTAATAAATCCAGTTGGATCTTGTTTTATTATTTTTGGTACACAATCGGCCAATCTGTTTGCTAATAATTTTGCTATTATCTTATAATCTGAATTAAGTAGAGATATTGGTCTATATGATGCTGGTGTTAGTGGATCCTTCCCCGTCTTTGGTATTACTGTAATTATTGCTGTCTTACATGAATCTGGCAAGTTTTGTGTTTCTTATATCTGCTTCATTACTTCCAGGAGAGGAGGAATTAATAACTCTTTAAATGTTTTATAGAATTCTAGTGGGAATCCATCCTCTCCAGGCGTTTTATTGTTCGGCAGCTTTTTTAATATATCTTGTACTTCCTCTATTTCAAATGGTTTTATCAGTTTGTTTTTTTCCCGCTCCTTGCAATTTTGGCAGTTCAATTTTAGCTAAAAACTCTTTTATTTTATCATCTTTCCCCTCATTCTCAGTTTGGTATAATTGTTCATAAAATTCCTTAAAGTTCTCATTAATCTCCATTGGATTATATATAATTTGTTTGTCCTTTTTCCTTGATACCAATACAGTTCTTTTAGCTTGTTCTGTTTTAAGTTGCCAGGCTAATATTTTGTGTGTTTTTCCTCCTAGTTCATTATACTTTTGCTTTATTTTCATTACGTTCTTCTCCACCTTATACGTTTGTAATGTTTCGCATTTTATTTTTTTGTCCGCCAATTCTCTTCTTTTTGCTAGTTCTTTTTCTGTACTTACTATCTCCCTTTCCAACTTTTCTATTTCCCGATTGTAGTCCTTTTTCATCTTAGTTACATAACTTTATTATCTGCCCTCTAATGAAAGCTTTCATTGTGTCCCATAATATAAATTTGTCTTTCACTGATTCCGTATTTATTTCAAAGTACGTTTTAATTTGGCGTTCAATAAATTCTCTAAATTCCTGCCTTTTAAGTAGCATGCAGTTTAACCTCCATCTACGTTCTTGGTGGGATGTCCTCCAGTTCTATTGCTAATAACAGGGATGAATGATCAGATTTGTAATCTAGCTTTATATTCAATTTTCCTAATTCTCCCTTGAATGTGGGCTGACAACAAAAACATATCAATCCTTGAGTATGTTTTATGCCTACTCGAATAATATGATTATTCCTTTTCCCTTGGGTGCTGCCTCCTCCATATATCCATAAGTTTCATTTCCTGCATTAATTTAACCATGAATTTGGCCACTTTATTCTTTTTGCTAGTCTTTTATCCAGTTTTATCCAACTTTAGGTCCAAATTAAGGTTAAAATCCCCTCCTATCAATATATTCTCCTGGGTATCGACAATCATCAAAAAAATATCATGCATAAACTTTTGATCCTCTTCATTAGGTGCATATATATTGATAAATTCTAGAATTCTGAATATATCTGACACTTTATCATTACATACCTCCCTGCTGGACCTATTATTTCCTCCTCTATTTTGATTGGTACATTTTTATTAATTAATATAGCTACACCTCTAGCTTTTGAATATGATGCTGCTGCTACGTGCCCTACCCAGTCTCTCCTTAATTTAATATGTTCCACTTCAATTAGATGCATTTCCTGCACAATGCTATGTCTATTTTTTCTTTTTTCAGTAAATTTAATAGCCTCTTCTGTTTAATTTGGTTATGTATTCCATTAATATTTAGTCATATAATTCAACATGGCCATCTCATATCCTGTTTACACCTCATTTCCGCTTCCTCACCACCTCCATCCCCCTTTTCCATATTTCCATCTCTCAGTTTTCCCTTTTTAAACTCAATACATGACAACACATTTAAAACATAAAGTACTTCAACTCCCACATCCAATATTCTCTTAGTCTCAAATGTCCCCCCGCCCCCCTCTCTGAGTTGTCCCTTATCCCTTGCCTGGCAACCACAAGTCCCCTCTCCATTTGGATTGCGAACCCACTCACAAGCGTCAACTGATTTCACAGTGACGGTTATTCTCTCCCACCCAACACCCCCCCAGAAAAGACTTTTTTATTAAAACACAAAGTTCACTCTTTTTTTCCCCTTTCTTCCCTTCTCTTTCCCTTCTTAAGTTCTTACATATACATTATTTTTACATCTTTATATGTATTTTATCGCCGTTCTTCATTCTTGTTACAACTCTTCATCTCTCTTCTGTCCTGCAAGCGTTCTGCAAATTCTCGTGCTTCCTCCGCATCTGAGAACAGTCTGTTTTGCTCCCCAGGAATAAATATTTTAAGCACAGCTAGATGTCTTAACATAAATTTTAACCTTTTTTCCATAAAATCGATTTTGTTGTATTAAACTCCTTCCTCTTCTTTAAGCGTTCAAAACTTATGTCTGGGTAAAAAAAAAAAATGTAACCCTTGTAAATGGTTTATTATCTTCTCTAATTTTATTCCTTTCTGCTCCAGTATATTTTGTCTTGTTTTATATCTCAAAAATTTTACTAAAACGGATCTTGGTTTTTGATGTATCTGTGGTTTCCGAGCTAGTGTTCTGTGTGCCCTTTCTATTTCCATTCCTTCCTGTATTTCTGGCATTCCCAGGACCGTTGGGATCCATTCTTTTATAAATTCCTTCATACCTGTGCCTTCTTCATCTTCCTTTAGGCCCACTATTTTTATGTTGTTTCGCCTACTATAATTTTCCAACATATCAATTTTCTGAACTAACAACTCTTGTGACTCTAACTTTATCACTTTCTTCCAATTTTCTTCTTAAGTCATTCACTTCCATTTCTACAGCCATTTCTCATTCTTCCACATTTTCTAATCTTTTCCCTATTTCTGTCATGACCAGCTCTAATCTATTCACTTTATCTTCTGTACTTTTAATTTTTCTTTTAATTTCACTAAATTCTAATGACAACCATTCTTTTAATGCTCTCATTTGTTCTTGAAAAAAACTTTTTCTATATTCTGTCCATCTGTTTTACCTTCTATTTCTCTGTGCAGATCTTGGTCGTCTTCTTCCTCTTTTTCTGTGTTCGGGCCCCCTTCTTGCTGCCGGGCCCCCTTCTTGCTGCCGGGCCCCCTTCTTGCTGCCGGGCCCCCTTCTTGCTGCCGGGCCCCCTTCTTGCTGCCGGGCCCCCTTCTTGCTGCCGGGCCCCCTTCTTGCTGCCGGGCCCCCTTCTTGCTGCCGGGCCCCCTTCTTGCTGCCGGGCCCCCTTCTTGCTGCCGGGCCCCCTTCTTGCTGCCGGGCCCCCTTCTTGCTGCCGGGCCCCCTTCTTGCTGCCGGGCCCCCTTCTTGCTGCCGGGCCCCCTTCTTGCTGCCGGGCCCCCTTCTTGCTGCCGGGCCCCCTTCTTGCTGCCGGGCCCCCTTCTTGCTGCCGGGCCCCCTTCTTGCTGCCGGGCCCCCTTCTTGCTGCCGGGCCCCCTTCTTGCTGCCGGGCCCCCTTCTTGCTGCCGGGCCCCCTTCTTGCTGCCGGGCCCCCTTCTTGCTGCCGGGCCCCCTTCTTGCTGCCGGGCCCCCTTCTTGCTGCCGGGCCCCCTTCTTGCTGCCGGGCCCCCTTCTTGCTGCCGGGCCCCCTTCTTGCTGCCGGGCCCCCTTCTTGCTGCCGGGCCCCCTTCTTGCTGCCGGGCCCCCTTCTTGCTGCCGGGCCCCCTTCTTGCTGCCGGGCCCCCTTCTTGCTGCCGGGCCCCCTTCTTGCTGCCGGGCCCCCTTCTTGCTGCCGGGCCCCCTTCTTGCTGCCGGGCCCCCTTCTTGCTGCCGGGCCCCCTTCTTGCTGCCGGGCCCCCTTCTTGCTGCCGGGCCCCCTTCTTGCTGCCGGGCCCCCTTCTTGCTGCCGGGCCCCCTTCTTGCTGCCGGGCCCCCTTCTTGCTGCCGGGCCCCCTTCTTGCTGCCGGGCCCCCTTCTTGCTGCCGGGCCCCCTTCTTGCTGCCGGGCCCCCTTCTTGCTGCCGGGCCCCCTTCTTGCTGCCGGGCCCCCTTCTTGCTGCCGGGCCCCCTTCTTGCTGCCGGGCCCCCTTCTTGCTGCCGGGCCCCCTTCTTGCTGCCGGGCCCCCTTCTTGCTGCCGGGCCCCCTTCTTGCTGCCGGGCCCCCTTCTTGCTGCCGGGCCCCCTTCTTGCTGCCGGGCCCCCTTCTTGCTGCCGGGCCCCCTTCTTGCTGCCGGGCCCCCTTCTTGCTGCCGGGCCCCCTTCTTGCTGCCGGGCCCCCTTCTTGCTGCCGGGCCCCCTTCTTGCTGCCGGGCCCCCTTCTTGCTGCCGGGCCCCCTTCTTGCTGCCGGGCCCCCTTCTTGCTGCCGGGCCCCCTTCTTGCTGCCGGGCCCCCTTCTTGCTGCCGGGCCCCCTTCTTGCTGCCGGGCCCCCTTCTTGCTGCCGGGCCCCCTTCTTGCTGCCGGGCCCCCTTCTTGCTGCCGGGCCCCCTTCTTGCTGCCGGGCCCCCTTCTTGCTGCCGGGCCCCCTTCTTGCTGCCGGGCCCCCTTCTTGCTGCCGGGCCCCCTTCTTGCTGCCGGGCCCCCTTCTTGCTGCCGGGCCCCCTTCTTGCTGCCGGGCCCCCTTCTTGCTGCCGGGCCCCCTTCTTGCTGCCGGGCCCCCTTCTTGCTGCCGGGCCCCCTTCTTGCTGCCGGGCCCCCTTCTTGCTGCCGGGCCCCCTTCTTGCTGCCGGGCCCCCTTCTTGCTGCCGGGCCCCCTTCTTGCTGCCGGGCCCCCTTCTTGCTGCCGGGCCCCCTTCTTGCTGCCGGGCCCCCTTCTTGCTGCCGGGCCCCCTTCTTGCTGCCGGGCCCCCTTCTTGCTGCCGGGCCCCCTTCTTGCTGCCGGGCCCCCTTCTTGCTGCCGGGCCCCCTTCTTGCTGCCGGGCCCCCTTCTTGCTGCCGGGCCCCCTTCTTGCTGCCGGGCCCCCTTCTTGCTGCCGGGCCCCCTTCTTGCTGCCGGGCCCCCTTCTTGCTGCCGGGCCCCCTTCTTGCTGCCGGGCCCCCTTCTTGCTGCCGGGCCCCCTTCTTGCTGCCGGGCCCCCTTCTTGCTGCCGGGCCCCCTTCTTGCTGCCGGGCCCCCTTCTTGCTGCCGGGCCCCCTTCTTGCTGCCGGGCCCCCTTCTTGCTGCCGGGCCCCCTTCTTGCTGCCGGGCCCCCTTCTTGCTGCCGGGCCCCCTTCTTGCTGCCGGGCCCCCTTCTTGCTGCCGGGCCCCCTTCTTGCTGCCGGGCCCCCTTCTTGCTGCCGGGCCCCCTTCTTGCTGCCGGGCCCCCTTCTTGCTGCCGGGCCCCCTTCTTGCTGCCGGGCCCCCTTCTTGCTGCCGGGCCCCCTTCTTGCTGCCGGGCCCCCTTCTTGCTGCCGGGCCCCCTTCTTGCTGCCGGGCCCCCTTCTTCTGGGCTACTCATCTATTGGGTCTCCTGCTGCGGCTCTTCTTTCCTTTCACTCCCTTTCCTGTCGCTTTCCTCTTCTTCCAGCTGAGAGTCCTGGTGTTGGGCATCCCTCAGCTGGTCGCATTGTGTTTGCCCGCTTCTCTGCTGAGCCCCCCTCCCGTCGGTGTTTTCCTTCTCCTGAGTAAGCGCACTGCGCACTTTTGTTTGGCTCTGAGAGCCATTTTTGCAGTCCAGCGATCGGGGGGTCACGACTCTGCGGGGTCATCACCAACCTCGGAGAATAGGGTCTTTTCTCCACGATGGCTCCCTGTTTCTTCATTCAGGTAAGGCCTTCTTTCTCTTCTGGCATCTTTTCTTCTTCTTTTCCCCATTGTTTTTATTTTTTCCTTCTTGTGTGCCATTTTCTTTCTTTTCTCTGCAACTTTATCTTTTATTTGTTATGTTTTGTATTTCTTGAACTTTGTATTTTCTTCACTTTATTTCTTCTTTTCTGGAGAGGCCTGGTATTCCCCTACTGGCCACTACTCCATCACGTACGTGACTCCCCTGAAAATGACTTATAATTTAAAAGATAAATTCCATATATTTTGTAAGATTATGGTGCCCATTTACAAAACGTGAATGTGCATATTTACATGAAGCTCTCACGTTCCCTTTCTCCTTAAAGTCTCAGTATATTAAAAGAATTTTAAAGTAATAGGCACTCCTGTTGAGGGTCTCTTATCCCCTTCTTTTTCTTTCAGTAGGATAGAGGGGGAGGGGGCAGTTGTTTATTCTTTCTTTTCCTTAATATATGCCACATATATTAATGTGAATTTTTTGTGGTTTTAATTTTTTTTTAAATGGTGCACAAAAAGTAAAAATAAGGCAGTGTCTTTCATTCATTAATCATTCAGGAATCTGATGGCAGTGAGGAAGAAGCTGTCCTTGCGCTGTTGAGTTCTCATCTTTAGGCTTCTGCACTTTTTCCCCCGATGGTAGCAGAATGAAGAGGGCATGGCCTGGGTGGTGTGAGGATAGAGACTGCTTTCTTAAGACACCACCTCTTGTAAATGTCCTTGTTGAAGTGAATTCTGGTGCCCGTGATGTTGCAAGGTGAGTTAACAACCCTCTGAGTCTTTTCTTGTCCTGAGCATTGGCACCTCTGTACCAGAGAGTGATGCAACCAGCCAGAATGCTCTCCACAGTATACCTGCAGAAGTTTTCGAGAGTCTTCAGTGGCATACTGAATCTCCTCAAACATCTCACAAAGTATAGCCACTGGCTCACCGCCTGTGTGATTGCATCAACATGGAAGCTTCAGGACAGTTCCTCAGAAATGTTGACACCCAGGAATTTGAAGTTCTTGACCCTCTCCACTACTAACCCCTTGATGAGGACTGGATTGTGTTTTCCTGACTTTCTCCTGAAGTCCACAATCGTCTCCTTGGTTCTGCTCCCAGTGTACAAGCAGAGACTGAAGACTACAGCACCAGTAGTAAAGACAGTGAAAGTTTGGTCAAGGGAGGCAGATGAGCACCTGTAGGACTGCTTTGAATCACTGGACTAGGCCATATTCAAGGACACAGGCTCAAATTTGGACGAGTACACCACAGCTGTCACCGACTTCATCAACACTTGCGTAGTTGAGTGTGTACCAAGGTTGACATACCATGAGTATCTCAATCAGAAGCCATGGATACACAACCTTTTGAGGGCAAGATCGCTAGTGTTTAAAGCCAGTAATCCAGATCTATACAGGAAGTCCAGGTACAACCTGCAGAGGGCCATCACAGCATCAGAGGCAATTCTGACAGAAGTATGAGACAGAGTCAGATACTTGCCAGCTATGTCAAGGATTGCAGATTATTACATTGTACAAGTTGAGGCCAAACACCATAAATAGCGTGATGCTTCAATACCTGATGAGCTGAACATCTTTTATGCTTACTTTGAAGAGGAGAAATCAATGATATCTATGAAAATCACTGCAAAAGCTGGTGTCCCTGTGATATGATAGGCATATTGGTGGAGATGAACCTATCATCAGATCAGCCATGATCTCATTGAATGGCAGAGCAGGCTTGACAGGCCAGATGGTCTACTCTTGCTCTTACAACTCATGTTCTTATCTGTCTTGAAGGCCAACACCAAAACATCCTTCAAGAGAACCTCAAGACATCAGGCCCCAATTGCACACATGTCAGGGTATGAAAAATCTAACTAAGTGGACATTTTCAATCTCTCACTGCTGCAGTCAGAGAATCCCACCTGCTTCAAAAGGGCATAAATCATCCCCATACCCAAGAACACCTGCAAGAGGTAGATCCAGCTGCAGCTCCTGACAGACCAAGGAACTGGAGCTGTATGAACTCCAGATCATTTGGGAGACAGAGGGCTTCAGGGAGAAAGTCACCCTCAAATGTCAGGGGACAGTAGTTGACTGACTGTTAGGAGAAGGAAAGAAAACAGTACAGAGCACCCCTGTGGTCATTCCCCTCAAAGTATACCTTTTTTTGAGGGGGTGGGGGAGAAGATGATTTACCAGGGACAAATTACAATGGTCCCGTCTGGCACAGAATCTGGCCTTTCAACTCAGAAAGGGAGAAGAGGAGAGTCTTAGGGGATTCATTAGACAAACAGATCAGAGATTTGTGAACAAGAACGAAGCTCCCAAATGGTACGTTGACTCCTAGGTGCCAGGTACAGAGGCGTCTCTGATCAAGTCCTCATCATTCTCAAGTGGGAAGGTGAGCAGCCCGCTATCATAATCCACGTTGGTGCCAATGACAGATAGGCGTAGGGATCAGGTCCTGAGAGCAGTGGGCAAACTACTAGAGAAGATTTTCATGGACAGGATTTACAAGCACTTAGTACAGTATTCTCAGGGATAGTCAGCATGGCTTTGTGAAGGGAAGGTCTTGCCTCACAAGCCTATTTGAGTTTTTTGAAGAGATAACAAAAGAAATTGATGAAGATAGGGTGGTCGATGAAGTGTATATGGATTTTATTAAGACATTTGACAAGGCCGCCCATGAGACTCGTTTAGAAAGTCATGAGATGCATGGAACCTTGTGTGTGGATTCAAAATTAGCTTTTAGTGGACAGGAAGTATTCTGCCTGGAGCTCAGGAACCAGTGGAGTTCCACAGGGATCTGTTCTGGAATTCCCCAATCTTTGTGAATTTTATAAGTAACCTGGAGGAAGATGTAGGGGGATGGGTCAGTAAGTTTGCAGACAATATGAAAGTTGGAAGAGTTGTACACCATGTAGAAGAATATTGTAGGTTACAACAGGATATAGACAGAATGCAGAGTTAGGCAGAAAAGTGGCAGATGGAGTTCAATCCAGATAAGTGTGAGGTGATGCATTTTGGAAGGTCAAACCTGAAGGCAGAGTACATGGTTAATGGTAGAATGGTAGAATACTTAATAGTGTTGAAAAATAGAGGGATCTTGGGGTGCAAATCTATAGATCTCTCAAGGTTGCTACACAGGTTGATAGGATAGTTAATAGTTGATAAGATATGATGCTAAGCTTCATTAACAAGATTATGAGAAGCATAGAAAAGGTCGACAGCCAGAACTTTTTTTTACAAGGCTGGACTAGCAAACACTAGAGGATATCTGTAAAAAGTGAAGGGAGGATGGTTTAGGGAGACATCAAGGGCATTTCTTTTTAATGTTGTGAAGGCTTGGAATATATTGCCAGGGGTGGTGGAGGCTGGAACAATAAAGAGCATTTACAAGGCTCTCAGAGAGGCACATGGATGAAAGAAAAATAGAGTTATGAGATTGGGAGGGTTAAGGTTTTTTTAAAATAGGTCGGCACAACATCATGGGCCAAAGGGCCTGGACTGTGCTGTAATGTTCTATTTTGTATATTCTCCCCATGTCTACATGGGTTTCCACCAGGTGTTCAGGTTTCCTCTCACCCTTCAAAAAAGAATGGTTTGTAGGTTCATTGGTATATTTGGGGGGGGGGCACAGGCTTGTGGGCCAGAGGAGCATGTTACCTTGTTGAACGTTTACATTTAAAATTTAAATTCACATAAACTAGCCTTGGCCCAGCAATGATTTGTTTAACATTTTACCCCAAACAGCCTTAAAACTCCCCAATGAACATAATTAACCATGAGCCTTTATTTTATGTAACAGTTTCCAAATTGTACTACATCAAATGGCTCTTTTATCAGTGTTGCTTGTCAGTGTTTGGTCACTCCAAAGCTTGGCACATCTATCCAGAAACAAAGGAAAATCACACTGATGCGATTGGAGTTCCTATTTTATTAAAAGGTTAGTAATATAATGGGACTTGCCACATTATAATCATAGCCAACTTCTAAAGTTACTGAAATCGATCAACCAACAGAAAAATCAATCCAATGCCTTCATCCCAATTTAAGAATATCTGTATTCCACCAGTGAGCTTGTCCATATAACCATATAACCACTTACAGCACAGAACAGGCCAGTTCGGCCCTACTAGTCCATGCCGTAACAAATCCCCACCCTCCTAGTCCCACTGACCAGCACCTAGTCCATACCCCTCCAGTCCTATCCTTGTAACTATCTAGTCTTTCCTTAAATGTAACCAATGATCCCGCCTTGACCACGTCTGTCGGAAGCTCATTCCACATCCCCACCATCCTTTGCGTAAAGAAATTTCCCCTCATGTTCCCCTTATAATTTTCCCCCTTCAATCTTAAACCATGCCCTCTAGTTTGAATCTCCCCCACTCTTAATTGAAAAAGCCTATCCACATTTACTCTGTCTGTCCCCTTTACATATCTGTCAATCTTGTCACCATAAATGTGGCTCAAATACACATCTTCAGATTACCTAGAGATTGTCTCCATTTTTATTTTGAATAGCATAACATCAAGAATCTGATATCTACTGTACATCAAATCACACATGACTGCCTAACATCTGCTTATTACAAGTCACACATCATAAGAACGTGGGTTGCCACTGACTTGCACTAGTTCCAAGAGCAATCCCTTCACCAATATTTCCTTGTAATTTATCTCTCTCTCATACACACACTCATTAGCATCCCTTTTCCTCCCTGTCTCAGGTGAATGAAAATCTAGCTGCAACAAGCAGAACCACTGGGTTGTTTACCAGTTACAAGCTATGTAAAAGTTTGTTATTAAATACAATCAACTCCTTAATTACAAGGCAACACATCAAAACATACAAAATAGAGTATTTGGATTAAAAAAATATATCAAAAGAGCTATGGCAATTGGGGATTCATTGATTAGGAGAGCAGATAGGAGGTTTGGTGAATGAGATCGAAGCTCCCAGATGGTATATTGCCTCCCAAATGCAGGCCCAGGTATATCTCTGACTTGAGTACATAGCATTCTTTGGGGGGGGTGGGGGGCTGTTTAGAGGCACTCGGTAGGGTTCCCCCCCGAGTCCTTTATTTAATTTGGCCTTGGAGCCTTATAAGCAAACGATTTATTAGCTTATATTTCTGATCCTGTGTTTTATGCTGTCCCTACTTACTGAATTGAATAGTTTTTCAAGATATAAATTAAATCTTTATAAAGGTGAACTTTTTCATATTAATATTCAGGAGTATCTATACGATCAAATGCCCTTTAAAGTTGTTAAGAACCAATTTATTTATTTGGGTATTAAAGTTACTAGAAATTTTAAGGATCTGGATAAATATAATTATCTTCCCTTGATACAGTTCACAAAACAAATGCTTTCCAGATGGTCTCCAATGGTGCCATCATCAGTTGATCGTATTATCGCAATTAAAGTGATAATTTTACCAAACTTTTTATATACATTTCAAGCAGTAGTACCTTCCTTCATCACCAAAATATTTTATGACAAAGTAGACTCTAAGATATTTTCTTACATTTGGAATAATAAAAATCCTAAATTGAGCAAACCTTTATTGCAGAAACAAAAGAAAGACAGAAGAATGGCTCTCCCCTAATTCTAGATTTTATTTTTGGACTATTAATATCTGATATATTACATTTTGGATTTATTATCAGATGTACATATAACCATATATATGACCATATATAACCACTTACAGCACAGTGAATGTTCTTTATGGATAGATGTGGAGAGGAATTCAATTGGGGAGTACCCATTGGCCTCATTGCTGGGAGTTTCTCTACCCTTTACATCACACATGTCAAAATTTGGCCCGCGATATAATTATATTTGGCCCGCAAGATCATATCAAAAATGTATTAGAGGTGGCCAGCTGGCCACCACGCAAGTATAGCGCATGCACAGTAACCTCTGTGTCCCAGAGTGAGAGAGAGAGAAAAATCCTGGTCCTTGAAAAGTAGTGGTGGGTGATTTTATAAACATGCTGTCATGTCCCCCCGCCCACCCCCCCACCGCAGCGCGGCCTGGCCGGTGTCAGGGGAAGCCAAGGCCGCTTCCCAGCGCCCGTAAGCCCAGTGGCACAGCGTTTCTTGGAGCAGCAGATGGAGTCGGGACGCCGGAGGGAAGATTGGGGCTCCCCGCCGGGCAATGGGGGCGCCGGCCACCCTGCGCCTTCCCACCGGACCAGCGGCGGGTGCCCGGAGTACACGTGGAGAGCGAGGCTGGTCGGGCAGGTGGGCTGGATCGGGATTAGCCACGCTCACCTGCTCCTCCACCACTGACCGGGATCCCAGCGCAGTACTGAGCGCAGAGACTGCCCTGGAAAGGTCCTGGGACACCGGCACGGAAAGAAAAGGGGGATCCGGGAGAAACACAGCAGGTCAAAGGGGGGTACGAGAGAAACTCAGCAGGTCAAGGGGGAGGGGTCCGGGAGAAACTCAGCAGGTCAAGGGGAGGGGGTCCGGGAGAAACTCAGCAGGTCAAGGGAGGTCCGGGAGAAACTCAGCAGGTCAAGGGAGGTCCGGGAGAAACTCAGCAGGTCAAGGGGGGTCCGGGAGAAACTCAGCAGGTCAAAGGGGGTGCGGGAGAAATTCAGCAGGTCAAGAGAGGTCCGGGAGAAACTCAGCAGGTCAAGAGAGGTCCGGGAGAAACTCAGCAGGTCAAGAGAGGTCCGGGAGAAACTCAGCAGGTCAAGGTGGGTCCGGGAGAAACTCAGCAGGTCAAGGGGGGTGCAGGAGAAGCTCAGCAGGTCAAGGGGGGTCCAGCAGAAACTCAACAGGTCAAGGGGGGTCCGGGAGAAACTCAGCAGGTCAAGGGGGGTTCGGGAGAAACTCAGCAGGTCAAGGGGGATCCAGCAGAAACTCAACAGGTCAAGGGGGATCCAGCAGAAACTCAACAGGTCAAGGGGGATCCAGCAGAAACTCAACAGGTCAAGGGGGATCCAGCAGAAACTCAACAGGTCAAGGGGGGTCCAGCAGAAACTCAACAGGTCAAGGGGGGTCCAGCAGAAACTCAACAGGTCAAGGGGGGTCCAGCAGAAACTCAACAGGTCAAGGGGGGTCCAGCAGAAACTCAACAGGTCAAGGGGGGTCCAGCAGAAACTCAACAGGTCAAGGGGGGTCCAGCAGAAACTCAACAGGTCAAGGGGGGTCCAGCAGAAACTCAACAGGTCAAGGGGGGTCCAGCAGAAACTCAACAGGTCAAGGGGGGTCCAGCAGAAACTCAACAGGTCAAGGGGGGTCCAGCAGAAACTCAACAGGTCAAGGGGGGTCCAGCAGAAACTCAACAGGTCAAGGGGGGTCCAGCAGAAACTCAACAGGTCAAGGGGGGTCCAGCAGAAACTCAACAGGTCAAGGGGGGTCCAGCAGAAACTCAACAGGTCAAGGGGGGTCCAGCAGAAACTCAACAGGTCAAGGGGGGTCCAGCAGAAACTCAACAGGTCAAGGGGGGTCCAGCAGAAACTCAACAGGTCAAGGGGGGTCCAGCACAAACTCAACAGGTCAAGAGGGGTCCAGCACAAACTCAACAGGTCAAGGGGGGTCCGGGAGAAACTCAGCAGGTCAAGGGGGGTCTGGCAGAAACTCAAGGGGGGCCTGACCTCGCCAGGACCGTTGCCCACTCCCCCTCCCTGCCGCAGGCCGACCCGCGACTCACGGTGACAGGGACGCTGATCCGCCGAGATGCCGCCCTGCAGCGAGAGCCGATGCCCCCGCACTGTCGTTGTCCAACCCGATCACCCGCAAACCCCGCCCTCCCGCACACAGGCCTGAGTAAGGATTATGAACTTTAATCTCAGGATAAAACGATCTTCCAATAGTTTCATGTCACAGTGATAAATATATTCCTGGTTAAAAATGGTCCTGCACCTGGATACAAGCTCATTAGGCATAAAACTTGAAAAGTGTGTAAATCAAAGGATATCTGTACCAATGGAAAAAGGGCATGGCAAATAACCCTGCTAGAGTTCATCCCCACAATCAATCACCCATTTGATTGTTTCAGGAATCATGTTATTCTCCCACATTCTCAATAGCCCTCAGATTTTACTATTCGACAGCACGCTAGCAACATTTGACAAATCCTCTATAGAGAAATATTATTTATTGAATATTTTATTTCTCATTTGTTAATGCTTCTGGAAAGAGTTTATCCAAAACTATTATTAAACATTTATTTTAATAAGAAAAAGTTTAACATTACATATGTTGAAAGAAGAGAAAACATGCAGATGTTGTTGAAAATTTTCAATAAAAATTGAGTTCGGCCCTCGACTTAGTCCAAGTTTTTAATTTTGGCCCTCCGTGAATTTGAGTTTGACACCCCTACTTTACATTATCCAGAATTAACAGACAAGATCTTAACCCAGTTCTTAAGCATACAATAAGGTTTTGGTTCCAGTTTCGTTAATTTTTTTGAGCTTAATAATTTTGTTTTTTTTAGTAAAATACATCTTAATTTCTATTTGATTGATCAGTCCTTTTCAAAATGGAAAACTAAGGGAGTAATAACCTTTTCAGACCAATTTGCAGGAAACTACTTCATGTCTTTCAATCAGCTAGCAGATAAATATGATTTTAGCAAGCCACAATTTTTTAGGTATTTGCAAATTAGGGACTTTCTGCGGACTTCCAAATTATCCTTCTGCTTACTCATCTAATATGATAGACACCCTTTTTCAGGTGTATCCACTTCAAAAAGGGTTAATAGCTACAATATATAATTGGTTACTTAACTTGCGACTGATATCCAATGATAATATTAAAGGTGCTTGGGAATTGGAATTCCAAGAATTGCTTCCGGTTGATCAGTGGGATCATATTTTTCAATTAGTAAATACTTCATCAATTTGTGCCCATCATTAGGGACCGTCCATGTATTTTTTTTTAATTGAGACTGCTCACAATCATACATTCAGCTTCAAAAAGAAAACTTCAGCTTGATAACTAAACTTCTCAAATCATAGTAATATCCTTGTAAATCCTTTTTGCTATCACATCCAATAATTTAATTCCAGCTTAACCTCTTGGCTAACAGAAGTATTCTTAGCAATAACTGTATCCCCTCCCTTAAATGCCCTTCCTCAATGTTCTGCCTCACATTCCATTTACCACTTTTTGTTATCTAAAGTCTAGCTGAAGTTTCTTCCCTTCCAATCTTTCAACCAATTTGTATCATTGCAACCTTCTTAATCATTGCTCCTAGATTCACGTCCAAAGTATTGATGCACAATTAAAATTCTGCCTGCCTTATGGAATGGTCAACTAAATCTATACTGAACTCCCCCCAAAAACATCATGACCAATCCACATTTTTTTTTTTAATTTTAATCTGGGCATTTCTAACTTTAAATTGCATACCCAATAAAGATTCAGCCGACTTGTCTACCACACAGTCTGTATCAGGGTGTGAAAGAAAGATGGACCCAATGAAGGACGGAGGTCTCGCCACTGTTGTAACATTGGGAAACAATGCCCTCCACACAGTAACATCCCACATCACAAATATGATAGTGTCCAGATAATCCAATTCACATCCAATCTGCATTAAATGTTCAAGAAATGTAATCACCTCTAGCGAGGATTTCAGCAGCCAGGATTTTCCTCCTCCTTGCTACCTTGTCCTCTCCATTTGTACAGCTTAAAATATGCATGGCAAGTTTGATCACCTAGTAGGCAATTAACTAACATAAATCAACCAACATAGTCAGAAACAATCAAAACTAAATGAGAAAGTTATGCATTTTGTTTCCCCAGAGTTACATAAATGATGCTGTACAACCTTTCCTACTTATGCCCCATTTCTGGCCACATTCCATGGCATTACATTCAGGATACTTTATTCAAAATGAAACTCTCACATCGCTACAGCCTTCTCCTAGCCATACAACTCCAAGATCTCCATTTTCTGAATTCTGCTCTCTCTCTCTCTCTCTCTCTCTCTCTCTCTCTCTCTCTCTCTCTCTCTCTCTCTCTCTCTCTCTCTCTCTCTCTCTCTCTATATGTATATAAATAAATTAAATCACTCCAGCTTTGCTTTGCTCCTGCACATTCAGCTACCTTGACCCTAAACATCTCAATCCTCTTTCCCAAGCTTTTGGTCACCAGGCTTACCATGTGACGACTTTTATTTGATGATGCTTGTAAATTGCCCTTCACTATGTTAAACCTCTATAAATGCATTTCTTGCTCTGGTACTAGATTCAACCTTCTTTCAATGAACATGCTTGTAATAGTTATAAGGTACCTTTAATTTACCAAAGAATGTCGCAGGATACTGCTCAAATGCATTACAAAATAAAAGTAGATTTGACAAGAGAAGTTGCCATGGTTACAACCAGGACTGAAAACAAGCCAATGGCTTTTCTGCAAGCAATCCCAAGAGGCGTTAAGGAAAGCATTTCAGATCAGGTTCACTGTGTCACAGACGTGTTTTAAACTCCTGTTCCACGTGCACCCAAGTACACAAATAGGGAAGAGGAAGGGGCATGACAAAAAAAAATCATAATCAATGTGTACAACACAAGTTCACACCATTTTCAACCACTTGCTGTGATGTTAAAATAAAAAGAGAAAATCATTGCATACCTTTGATTTGAAATTAATGACTATACTACCATGCAACATTATCAACATGTGATGGCCCACTCATGTTTAATCTGCAACATATTCACAGAATTTTGAAACTATATTACTGGCAAATGGATTAAAATAGTTCCATTTTAAATTGATCTTAAAATAAACAATTTAAATAAGCAAGTTTTTTGTACGCAGTTACATGTGAAACTATACACATACAACACAAGCGTAACAACAGAGCTGCCACTTTCTGTACACCTCATTAATACCAACCTTCTCTCCAAACAATAACCTTGCCTTCAAATGTCCTCTAAAAGATTCCAGTTCAGAAGGTTAGTCTAGTTTGGAGGAGGGAAATGGTTTCCCAGGCAATCATAATCATTAAATGCATTGTACACAAGGATCTCCATGTCATAAGGGTAGAAGCTATCATGTAAAGCAAGGTTTTTACTATGCGATTATGATGGATTTACAGCAAGGAAGATATTGGTGGATTATAATCTAACGATTAAGCAATTATATTAAACCCTGTAGGGATTTGTGGAACCAGCCAACAAACCCAGTCAGGTACAAAAGGACTATACACGGGGATCCTTACAGACATCTTCAACAGGTCACTGCAGCAGCCCATTGCCCCTATGGGTTTCAAGGCAGCCACCATCATACTGGTACCAAAGAGGGTGATAGTAACCGGCCTCAATGACTACCACCACCAAGTAGCACTGACTTCCACCATTATGAAATGCTTTGAGGGTCTAGTGATGGACCGTACCAAACCATACATGACAGAGACACTGGACCCATTTCAAGTCGCTTATAGACAAAACTGTTCCACCAATGAATCCGTACCCTTGACCCTTTACTTTGTCCTGACCCACCTGGAGAACGTCACCTCACATGCCAGAAGTAAAACATGAAAATCTGTAGACACCTTAGTTGAAGTAAAAATACATAATGCCATAGAAACTCAGCAGGTCAAACAAAGGTAAAAATACATAACCAATGTTTTGGTCCCCACCACAGCACATCAAGCCACTTTCTCCAACGCCATCTTCAACCTCATCACCTCTGGTCACCTCCCTCCTACAGCCAGCCACCAACCCCACACTGCTCATTTGCATCTTCCACACAGGATGCACAAACCTAACCATTTGGGGTGACCCATTGTTTCTGCTTGTTCTTGACCCACCGAACTAGTTTCATCTTACCTTGTCTATCTTTTCTCCCTTGGTCTAACCCCTCCTCACAATACCTCACATGCCCTCCACCTCTTCAATGATTTCAGATTCCCTGAACTGGACTGTCTCATCTTCATGATGGATGTCCAATCAATTTATACCTCCATCACCCATAGAGAAAGTCTTAAAGCACTTGGCTTCTTTCTGGACCAGAGACCTGACCAGTCACCCTCTACCACTACCCTCTCCTGCCTGGCAGAACTTGTCCTCATTCTAAACAACTTCTCCTTTAACTCGTCTCACTTCCTCCAAATCAAAGGAGTAGTCACGAGTACCCGCATGGGTCCCAGGTATGCCTACCTCTTTGTGGGCTTTGAGGAGCAATCTGCAAGCCTACACAAGCAAGAACCCTCAACTCTTTATCTAGTATATTGATGAGTACATCAGAGCTGCCTCATGCACCCGCGATGAGCTTGTCAACTTCATCCAATTTGCAGTCAACTTATTCCCTAATCTCAAACTCACCTGATCCATCTCCAACAACAGTCTCCCCTTCCTGAATCTCTCTGTCTCCATCTTGGGTGACAAGATTTCTACAGACATTACAAGCCCACTAACTACCACAACTACCTTAACTACATTTACTCACATCCTGTTCCCTGCAAGGATTCCATCCCCTTCTCAATTTCTCCGTCTCTGCCATATCTGTTCCCAAGATGAGATCTTCCATTCCAGATCTTCCGAAATGTCTGCCTTCTTCCATAAATGTGGTTTTCCCTCCACCACCATCAACTCAGCCCTCACCCGCTTCTCCTCCATTTCCCACATCTGCCCTGGCCCTCCCAGCCCTAGATGCAACTTCCACCCCATCAGCTTCCATATCCAACAATATTATTTCTGGTAGAATTTCCGGCACTTACAACAGGATCCCAATACCAGACACACCTTCCCCTCTCTGCCTTCTATAGGGACCACTCCCTCCGTGATTCCCTCATGCACCCATCCATCCCCACCAATCGCGCCCCCCCCCCACCACCACCTGGCCACAGGACATGCCATACTTGTGTCCACACCTCCCCATCACCACAATCAGGGACCCTAAACAGGCCTTTCAAGTGAAGCAACACTTCACTTGTATCTGCAGGACTGATTTACTGCATCAATTTGTGGCTTTCTCTATATCCGAGTGTTATGAGCCCAGAGGACCCCAAAACCCAACAGCAATAGGTATTCACCAAGACAAATGGTTACCAAAAGTTGCTTTTAATTATCTTTAAACATGAAAACAGAATCACACTTTAACAAATCACTATTGACTTAACTAACCTAACTTAACCCCCTTCAAATTCTAAGCACAGGTGTATGTAATGTGTGTGTTAGTTCAGAAAAGTTATTTGATTCGCAGTCCAATCTCACTTCTCATTCCTCCAAGTTCACTATTTGCAGGCAATTCTTATACTGTGCACAGAATTTAACATTTATAAAATTCACCAGGCTTTGGTGTGAAAGGTAAATGGTTACTGCTCAGGAAAGTTCTTATCGGTTTTCAGAGAGACAGTTGTTGTACATTGACACCCACAAATGATTCCTTTTTTAATCAATGTCTTGCCGAAGAAACTTTCCCCCTCAGGGATCTCCAGATAATAACCTCTTTCTTTCAGGTCACCACAGAGTTCCTTTTTGTTTTTCTTATTCCAAGTGAAACATTAGGCAGCCAGTCCTCTCCTCTTGCATGAACCACAAGGGCTTTGATCAAGCTGAACTAAGCACTCACAACCAGTCTTCCAAATGGGGTTTTCCACAAGCTTGCCAGCTAGTCCTTTTACAGTTGCTGCTATTAACTGTAAAATTGTAGAAATGATCTCTGTCTCTTTCTCGCTCTCTGAGAGAAAGCCTGTATGACTCTCTATGGTTGGAAAACCACATGATCCTCTTAGAACAGCAAGTTCCCCTCCAATCTGCAGCTCAGAGAAGCTCTTTCATCTGTTGCCTTTTTGTAAACAACAATCCATTAGTGAAGTCTCTTAGCACTCTCCAAAGCTTTTGCAAAGACTGTTGGCCCCAACATGTCTAGCATGTGCAGAACTCCAGTATTTTAAATAATATCTGTTTTAAAGTGTTTGTATGTGACCTACACTAAAAAACCTTTCCCAATTTTTCTCCCAAAAACATATCTATATACTGTCACAGGAGAGACTGCATGCGGATTGGGAGATCACTTCGCTGAGCACCTTCACTCTGTCCGAAAGAGTGACAGAGACCTCCCAGTAGCCAACCATTTCAGTTGTTTGTCCATGGCCTTATGTACTATCCCATCAAGACACTCTCAAATTGGAGTAACAACACCTGATTTTCCATCTTGGCACTCTCCAACCATCAACTTTTCTGGTTTCTGCTAACTTGCTCTCCTTCCCCCCCCCCCACCTTTCCAGTTCTCATCCCTACGTTCCCCCTCCCTTCACAAAGCCATCCTTCCTTCTCCCCTTGAATCGCTGCTGTCCCCTCCCTCCCTTCTCCACCTATCACCTCCTGCCTTTGTGACCACACCTCCCCCTTTATTCTCTTGCTAGGATGCCTGCATTATTTTCCCAATACCTTAATGAAGGGCTCAAGCCCAAAACATTGGTTATGAATTTTTACCTTTGCTATATAAAAGAGACTGTTTTACCAGGTTAGTGATCATTGACTTCAGCTCTGTGTTTAATACAATCATACCCCAGAGGCTGGTGGAAAAGTGGTCCTCACTGGGACGCAATACCCCTCTCTGCAACTGGATTCTGGACTTCCTATCATAAAGGCCACAGTATGTCCAGGTTGGCAGCAGAAGATCAAGCTCCATCACGCTGAGCTCTGCCATACCTCAGGGCTGTGTTCAGCCTGCCCCTGTTCATTCTATTCATACACAACTATAATGCCAGATCCAGCTCCAACAGTCATCAAATTTGTAGATGACAGTAGTTGGCCTCATCAGCAACAACATCAAATCACACTACAGATATGAAGAAGAAAATCTTGTGAAATGTACAAATCTTAACCTGAATCTTAACATGGACAAGACAAAGGAGATAATCATGGACTTCAGGAAGACCAAGACGACCACCTTCCACAACACCTTACTAGCTCAGGAGTGGAGAGTAGAGATCACCAAGTTCCTCGAAGTCCACTTAAGAACTGTCCATCTCATTGGTCAGGAAGTGCAACAGAAACATACCTGGTCAGGTACAGCTGAGGTGGGCAAGACTCCCAGCCACCATTCTATCAACTTTCTACAGGTCTATCAAGAGCATCCTGGCTGGCTGCATCATAGTATAGTACAGGTTGCTGTAGAGCATTGGATTGGAAGTCAATTCATTGGACCATAAAAGCAACAGAGAGAATCATTGACCTCCCACCCATTGATGTGATTTAATCATATAATCATATAACCGTTTACTGCACAGAAACAGGCCATGTCGGCCCTTCAAGTCCATACCGGCTCACTTGAACAACTCCACTAGCTCCTCCGCAAAAATATCATTTTCATGTACATATCTTTGCCATTTGGACCTGAGCTATACAGACAGTTATTGGGAGGAGAAGCTGCAGCAGGTGTAGAACTTTACTGGGATCATTATTTAGAGGGCTCGTAAAGTCAGTGAGGACCCTTACCATCCTGTGCACAGCATCTTCAAACTACTCCCATTGGGAAAGAGATATAGAAGTATTAGAGCTAGAACAACCAGACTGAGGAGCAGCTTCTTCCCACGGACAGTGAGACGGCTAAATGACTGATGAACTGCTAAAAGTCTCCGTGGCGCTATTATTTATTAATAATATTTATTTTAAACATTGTACTGTACTTGTCTTATGTGTGTTTGCACTGTGGACCGAAGAAAGCTGTTTGTCACGTTGTACTCATACAATCAGATAATAAATGAACTTAGTAGGGAGAAGATTTGGTCAGCAGAGCTCTGAAAATGGCCACATGTCATTTGTGTTTGGGGAAGGCAGCAATTCTTAATTGTTTAAACAAGGATGTCGCCAGTTATAAGAGACATGACAGCAGGTTTGCCTGTTGCTCAGCGGGGAAGTCTTGGCTGGCTTGTGCTTCATTCAAGGTGCAGTACAGTTACAACCCAATAGACAGGCAAGACACGCAATACAATTTTCTTTTTAAACAATTCAGTTCTATTGTGGTCTAATTAAAAATTGTGAACACCTCCACTGAGAAGAAAGCATATGAGGGAGCCAACTACGTATCGAACTATGCAGTCAGTGTCTGTGATCTACATTTCACATCGTCAGTTAACCTACATCGCAAGCTACTGAATAAAGTGGTTTAGCCAAGTCTCCCAGGCACAACATGACCCACAACCTAACATATATTTAAACATTTCCAAGAGGTTTAATGAAGAAATTAGTAAGTTTTCTTTTACTCTGGGAAATGTGTATTGCTAACAAGGTCATTAACACCATACCTATTTCCCTGAAGGTGGCCCTTCTTGAACATTGCAGTGCAGCAGAGGATATGGCCACGCACAATTTATATTTTGTGGCTGCCTTCACAAATGAGGGAGGAAAGCTAAGGACTGAGGTAAGAAGACTGAGTGTCAAATTTTGGATAGAATAAATAGTAAATGAGGAAATATCAAGTGAGCTGGCACCCTAAAAAGTAGATATATTGACAGACTCAGGTGAAATATGTACAAGGCTGTTACAAGCTTGACTGCACAGGCTTTGAATACCCCCATCAGCCAAAGGAGTTGGAACAGGGTTTTACAGGACTTTGTACATTTTATTAAAAAATGGAAGCACAAAGCAATAGCTAAAACAGTTAACGTCTCAAGAACTTATTGGAATAAATTAAAGGAACAGTATAACCCTTCACTTAGAAAGGCACAGATTAAATAAGGGAAAGTCGGGTCCAAAATACTGTATTATCAATGGATGGTTAATGAGCAATGCCTCTGATGTGATCCATATAAGTTTTTTTTTAAAAACAAGACCCCATTCAAAGTGAAAGCCTTTGAAAGAATGGCATAGTTTACAAAATATGGCTTATTGGGCAAGAGCGAATGGGTACTTTTGTAGCTTATGGACTTGTGTTTGAATCAGATCCCAACTCAGTACTTTATCCAGGTCAGGATAATTGATCCAAATTACCAGTACACAAATAGCATAGGTAAGATTATTACGTTATGCCGTGCTGATTACAAGACCCCAGCAGTTACAGGGTTCCTTCTCTTGCACAGTTCCTCAACTTCAACTTTATTTTTCTCAATGTCTTATCCTAATGGAAATATTTAACGTAACAGTATTTTAACCTACAAATCAGGTTTGCATCTTTGTCTCAACAACAGCCCAACATCACAGGATAACAATGTTGCAAAAAATTGTACCACTTACTTTGTAAACCATATTTGAGGAATTAATTATGATCAGTAGGCCTCACACTCAGCAAGCATGCATGGTTTAAAGTTCCACTCGCTTTCAACATAAAAATAGAAACTGTTGTACTAAAGTGGAGGATCTGAATGAGGCGTTAAATCCTCTAAAGTGGATATAAAAATCCTTCGGAACTTTAAAAAGATGAGTTTTCCTGGGCAACATTAATGCCTCAAGCAAAATCATTACAGAACAAATGATCCATACAAGCTTATAATGCTGTTTGTGGGAGATTGTTGTGTGCAAGCCTTGTTCACACTACAACAGTGACAAGTAACACCCCATTAAGAAAGGCACTCTGGGAACGCAAAGGTCATGACAACTTCTGGTGGGATTCCTTCCCTGCCTGACACAGCTGCTTTCACCAGCGTCCAAATTCTGTGCTCACTGTCTGACCAGACAAGACTGTCCTCACCTGGTTATCGACACCCATCCAACAACTAACAATGTACATCCACCTCCTGCTAATTCACCTTGAAATTCTCCAGATCAGAGATCCAAACTCAGACAGTTAATTCATTTAAAGAATGACCTGATGTGATATCATCAACTCTGCCAGACCCTGTAATTTTTGTTATGGAAACCAATTAATATAATTCCAACACAGCATCTTAAGCACATAGAGGTTGTGCCCTGGAAACACAAGGGGAAACCGAACCCCACTTTCATTTCATTAAATGATTTAAAACTGAGGACACTATCAAAAAAAAGTGAAGTAATTCAGGTGGCCAGAGGGGGAGGATGGGACACACGCCAGCAGAACGAGAAAGAGGGGCAGTCAGGCGAGAGGGAATGGTATATCAGGATGCAGCGAGGCACTGCAGGCACCAGTGCTGCAGTGAAGGGTTGCCCAAGGGATGGATGGGAAAGGATGGTGGACACCCACGCTAGGAGGGAAAGAGGGTGCAATTGCCTGGGGAGGGGAGAGTAGGTGGGTGAGAGGAGAGTAGGTGGGTGAGAGGGGAGTGCCCTCGCCTGGGGGTGGGGAGGGTTATTGATAGCGCCCTCATCAGGCAGGAGGAAAAGGGGGAAACTGGAGTGCCCTTGCCAGTGGGGGGGGGGGGTGACAGCATGGGGGGACTGGGGACTGGGGAGAGGGAAAAAGAGGGGAGCGCCCTCACCAGGGGGGGGTGACAGCATGGGGGGACTGGGGAGAAGGAGAAAGAGGGGACCGCCCTTGCCTGGGGGGGGGGAAGAGGGAGAAAGAAGAGAGCGCCCTCGCCGGGGAGGGGGGGAGCGCCCTCGCCGGGGAGGGGGGGAGCGCCCTCGCCGGGGAGGGGGGGGAGCGCCCTCGCCGGGGAGGGGGGGAGCGCCCTCGCCGGGGAGGGGGGGAGCGCCCTCGCCGGGGAGGGGGGGAGCGCCCTCGCCGGGGAGGGGGGGAGCGCCCTCGCCGGGGAGGGGGGGGAGCGCCCTCGCCGGGGAGGGGGGGGAGCGCCCTCGCCGGGGAGGGGGGGAGCGCCCTCGCCGGGGAGGGGGGGAGCGCCCTCGCCGGGGAGGGGGGGGAGCGCCCTCGCCGGGGAGGGGGGGAGCGCCCTCGCCGGGGAGGGGGGGAGCGCCCTCGCCGGGGAGGGGGGGAGCGCCCTCGCCGGGGAGGGGGGGAGCGCCCTCGCCGGGGAGGGGGGGAGCGCCCTCGCCGGGGAGGGGGGGAGCGCCCTCGCCGGGGAGGGGGGGAGCGCCCTCGCCGGGGAGGGGGGGGAGCGCCCTCGCCGGGGAGGGGGGGGGGCGCCCTCGCCGGGGAGGGGGGGAGCGCCCTCGCCGGGGAGGGGGGGGAGCGCCCTCGCCGGGGAGGGGGGGAGCGCCCTCGCCGGGGAGGGGGGGGAGCGCCCTCGCCGGGGAGGGGGGGGAGCGCCCTCGCCGGGGAGGGGGGGGAGCGCCCTCGCCGGGGAGGGGGGGAGCGCCCTCGCCGGGGAGGGGGGGAGCGCCCTCGCCGGGGAGGGGGGGGAGGGGGGGAGCGCCCTCGCCGGGGAGGGGGGGAGGGGGGGAGCGCCCTCGCCGGGGAGGGGGGGAGCGCCCTCGCCGGGGAGGGGGGGAGCGCCCTCGCCGGGGAGGGGGGGAGCGCCCTCGCCGGGGAGGGGGGGAGCGCCCTCGCCGGGGAGGGGGGGAGCGCCCTCGCCGGGGAGGGGGGGAGCGCCCTCGCCGGGGAGGGGGGAGCACTAGGGGAGCGCCCTCGCCGGGGAGGGGCGAGCACTAGGGGAGCGCCCTCGCCGGGGAGGGGGGAGCACTAGGGGAGCGCCCTCGCCGGGGAGGGGGGAGCACTAGGGGAGCGCCCTCGCCGGGTAGGGGGGGAGCACTAGGGGAGCGCCCTCGCCGGGTAGGGGGGGAGCACTAGGGGCGCGCCCTCGCCCGGGAGGGGGGCACCAGAGGAGCGCACCAGAGGAGCGCCCTCGCCGGGGGCGGGGGTACTAGGGGGCGGGGACAGGGGAGCGCCCTCGCCTGTAGGCCGCCTCTACCCCGCAACCCGGAGGGGCCCCACTGGTGGCGGGGAGGGTTGGGAGTCCGCCTCCAACTCGGCAAGCGGGGAGCCCGCCTGCTAACCGGCACAGCGAAGACACGGCTGAAAACTAGGCGGAATGGTGCCGATTGCGGGGGCGGGGTGCGGCCCCAGCCGGGCTCACGGCCTCCGGCGGTAATAGGAGACCCTGCCATGACGACCCAGCTGCAATCGTGCCGGGCACGACAGTCCGACGCGCGATCCTCCGCCCCCTCCCGGTGCCGCTGCTCGGGCTCCTGATCAGCCCCCGCCACCTCGCTCCCCGCGCGGCCCATGGAGAGATGGCCGGCGCCGACTCACATTTCACCGTCCGCTCCGTGGTCGGGTGTTGCTTGGGGTCCTTCTCGGACATTTCCGTACGCCGGTCCGATCCGCGGCGGATGAGCGGCTCCGGGAGAAACGGGGCAGGAAACACTCTCCGCACCAGTTCAGTGCCAGCCCGCCACCGCTCCGCCCAGCGCTCGCACACTAACCGCAAGGGCGTAGAGCACGGCGACAGCGCAGCCCGCCCCTGAGCTCAGCCCCGCCTCCCGTGCCCGCGCTCCTCGTGCCCGCCTTCCGTCGCCAGGCCCCGCCCTATTCCAGTCCTTGTCTCAGGATCTGCCGGCCTCTCGGCACCGCCGCACATTCAGCTTTCCATAGACAGTTCCATCACCGTCCGCAACCCTGCACACACTGTGGGGGTCCCACCCTCAACCAGAGCTCTGCCCCCTGCTGTGGCCCACCCTCCCACATAGCCCCGCCCTTTGCATGGCCCGCCCTCCAGCATGGCTCCACACCCTGCCATGGCCCTGACCCCAAGAATGACTGTGAACTTCTATGCTCACATTTCCTCCCTAGATGCCCCCGGCCCCACTTTCTACCATGTCCATGCCTCTTGTCCCACCCTATTGGCCAGCTGAAGTTTTGCTTTTTTTTTTAGTTGGGGGAGGAGCTACAGCATTTTTTTTTATTTTAAATTTAGACATTCAGCTCGGTAGCAGGCCATTTCGTCGCATGAGTCTGTGCCACCCAATTTACACCCCATTAACTGGTATGTTTTGAATGGTGGGAGGAAATCAGAGTCCCTGGAGAAAACCCACGCAGATATGGGAAGAAGACACCGTGGGATTCAAACCCTAGTCCCAATCGCTGGTGCTGTAAAGGCATTGCACTATGACAACCATGCTGCCCTTTGTGGGGTGGGGGGATGGTTTATTGAATGCACCCATGGATGTGAGATCTGCAGAATACAGCCCTTTGTCTGGGATTCTGCAGTATGGACTCTTGGATGTGGGGTTTGTGTTATGCATTAACTGGGTGTGAGGTTTGCAGAATGTTGGACTGAGTGTGGGGTCTGCAGAATTATCCCAGTGTTGGGGAGGTAGCAGCACAGAAGCCTGCAAGTTTGATTGCTGTAGGTATAACTCAGGGAGTGGAGTTATGGCCACTGATTTGAAGGGTAGGTGGGCCAGTAGAAATGATTGCTGCCCTTGGAAGAGCTCCTTGATATAAATAGTTCCTTATTCTTCCAGGGAAACTATATCTTTCAATTCTCAGGTGCATTATGTAATAAAATGTTCCAGGACTCCATCAAATTAAAATTGGGGCCTTGTCTAGGCAGGTGAGTGAAGGGAGGATTCTGGAGGTTTGGTGGGCTTGAGATGGTCCTACCAGCTCCGGTCTGGATTTAGGTTGGGGACAATCAAACTGCTCATTTGCTTGTAAATAGATTTTTTGAAGTTGCACCAATTAAGGTGTTTGTCAAAGGCAACAAATATGTTGTTAGGAAGTTAACAATATGAATCTAGAGGCCCAACCAATTAACCTTTACCACCATTCTCCCTACTTAACTTTTCTCACATTGAATAATTTATCTGAAGAAAGGCTCAGGCCTGAAATGTCAACTGCCTCTTGCATTAACTGCATGCTGCATGACTTGCTGAGTTTCTCCAGCACTTTGTGTACTACATTTCTCCTCAGTCCCTTCTTACCTGCTCCTACATATCAACTGTGGGAACTTGCCTGAGTATTTGAGTGATATGTGGAACAGAGCTACTCTAGCCTTCTCCCTCAACCAGCTCACTGATACATTGTTGCTACTTCCTGCCCTCACACAGAACTGGAACATCTGATTAGTTTAACTGTCAGTTTCCACCCTGCTTATCTTCTCACCACCCAACTATGCCCTTCCCTTTCTGGATCTTTCCATCTCTGTCCCAGGTTAGCAATAGACCTCTTATAGACTCCCAACTCTCTTTATTTCCACCCTAACTCCTGTAAACACTGCATTCCATGTTCACAGTCCCTTGTGAATCTGCTCTGCATACTGATGGCTCTGAGATATCTTACTTCAATTCTCCCTGAACAGTGACATTCCTCGACCTTGGTGACAGCAGCTCATCTAATGCCCATCCATCTGCTCTCTCCCCTTTCCCACTGGGCAGACCATGGTCTGATTTCTCATCTTCCATCATAGTGAACTTTGCATTCAACTGATCATCTTTCATTTTTCTACCACCTTCAATCATTTGCCACTAACAGGCTATTTTTACAGTCTCCTGCTCTTTTCACAAATTCCTGCTCTGCTCAACAACTTCCACCAACTACTAATGAACCTTTCTTATGCTAAACACTTCGTCTTTTTCCATTTTCCCACCATCCAGATCTTCCAGCTGAGCCAGCCCTTCTTCCAATTGCTGCAACTAAACCCAGAGTAGGTAGTGAGAGAATCACAAAAACTGCCAATTAAAGGAGAACAAAGAGAAGCTGGAGGGATTCAATGGGTCAGACACTATACAAGGGGAGAAATGGCCAGTCAACATGTTGAGTCAAGATGTTTTGGGAGCACCTGTGCCTGATTCATGAGGTAACCGAGCTTCCAGTTGCCTATCACTTACATTCTCTCATCTGTTCCCATTCTGACCCCTCTAATCATGTTCTCCTGTACTGTTACAATGAGGCCAATATTGGGAAAGGACCTCATTGGCACACTGGGGCACTTTACAGCTTGTGGATGTATCAAATTCAACAAGTTTGAATAACTCACTCTCTCTGTATCAGGAATGGCCACTTCATCCAACTCTAGTACAGACCCAGCTGGTCTCTCTCCACCTGCACAGTCTGACCTGCAGGGCTTTTCCTACAGGTTTGGCATCTTCCTTTGCATTCTTTCTTTCTAAGAGGCCAACTAACCAACCTCTCTAAACAACTAACTACAGGCTTCACCAATTGTCTTTTACCAGAGCAATCCTGTCCTCTCCTAATCAGAACTCAAGAAGACAAGAGACCACCTAGCACCTCCACCCTGCCCCAACATTCAATGTGATCATGGCTGATCTGTGCAGTCTCAACTCCTCTTGTGCCGGTTCCTTAAAACCTCAATTCATCCATCCTTCAGCCATTCATGTCTCTCATCCTTGAATATATCCAATGATCTGGCCTTCACCTCCACCGGTCCAAGAACTCCAAAGATTCTACAAAAGAAACTTCTATGCATATCAGTTTTAAATGACCAGCATCTGACTTTGTATTATATCCCTTTGTTCATGACTCCCCCACCAGGGTAAACCTTCCAACATCTACCTTTGTAGGAACTTGTATGTTTGCATAAGATTGCTTCTCATTCCTCTGAACTCTAAGGAATACAGAAGCTCCATACCAGCACCTCCCTATCTGCCTGTGACTCTTGCTCCTTCCCTATTCAAACTGTTGCGTGTGTGTGCAGAAGACAACCCTCTTATCCAGGAGATAACCTGGAGAATCTCCAATGATATTATACTCTTTCTTAAATAATGGGACAAAAATTGTGCCCAGTATTCCAGGTGAGGCCTCACTAATGATCACAGATCCTTCAACTCCAGCATTTTTACACTGAAGCCCAACATGCCCTTTGTCTTCTTAAGTACTTGTTGGCCATGCATGTTAACTCTTGTCTCAAGCACCCACATCTCCCAACTTCAGTCACTTGAAGTCTCTCTTTAGATCATAATTCATTGGATTCTTCTCACTGAAATGTGTGACACCTTATATTTCATTTCCTCCTTGAGGATATTGATGTAGGTATTGTGGTAAACAATTAATCTGATCCCTGAGGTACTCCACTAATGATATGCCCACAACCTGTGAAGGACCCACTTATTCCAACCTCAGAAATATTCTCTGTACTCTTCCTACCTCTCCAGCTCTAACAAGATTTTTAATTTCAAGTTCCTCTCTCTATGTGTGCAGTCTGACCTGTTGAGTACAAACTGGTTTTATTTATGGCATTGGGAAACTGCTTTAATTCCATGAGTTGTGGTCATTTAAACCTACCACCTAAAAGGGTGAACTTCCAGTGATATTTCAAACTGAAATTCATCCTTTTAGGTGATAGGTTTGTGGCACTGCTGGAGCTGCTACAACGGCAGCACTGCCACTCCTGCGGGCCCACAGAGAGCAGAGAGAGAGAACAGTGCTCCTCCACGAGATTCTACCACCCAGTCCAAATACTAATGGCTCTGTACAGGGTTTGAATGGCCTGTTAAAGGAGCCAACAGCGTTTTTAATTTAAAATTCTGCTACTGTGGAGTCTGGGCCCAAGGTGGCAGTGCCTGTTTTCAGCAGAAGCCTGAAAGGGTTACAGACTCCGGGAAAGAAGAGGACTGGTGCAGGGCACCAAACAAATGGAGAAGCCACCCCTGTTTGAAAAGGAGATGACCCCACAACATGGTGCCCATCGTGGCAGACCAGGGAGGAGCTCGGAGGCTGAAGAACAGACAGGCTTTTGGCGACTTGGCAAGCTGAAAGTGACGTGAGATCAAAGGACCCACACTAGGCTACGGATTGCTGGAGGCTGGCTCAAGACTGGCTGAAGGAGTAGCAGGTATCAGAAATGGGATGTGAGAGGGTGCCAAGGATGCTGAAGGTTTCCTGATCATGTCAGAGATTTGGATCTGGAGCTTGGGTTGCCGATGGTTCGGACTGATGTCTATACAGCTGTGGAAGCTGCAGGAGTGCTGAAGGCGAATCCATGGACACTCAGTGACTTTTAAAGGACACTCTTTTGCTTCTCTTTCTCTGATTATAAGGAGCACTGGACAATTTCTGCTAATGGAGAATCTTTGTTTGCAGCAGGAGCTGGAAGCGGATGGGGAGATACTGGTACAGTGGGCTTCATCTGTGCTCTTTGATTCCATGAGTAGTATTTATTCACACAGCGGTGGTATCACTGGTAAAAATTCCAATTCACATCAGGGTGAGATTAATTAGGTTAATTCATAGAAACACAACACAACCCACACTTCTAACTGTGCAAAGACATTTAGGAATTTGCCAACAATATTCTCTTAAGGATCTCAAGATGTATCACAGGAAGCTATTTAAGAAAACATTAGACAGGTAAGGACCCAGGAAGAACAGGGCAGAGGACCAAAGAAGATCTTTATTGGTAACCACATCTTTATTTTGGATGAGATGTAAAACCAGGAACATTGTCCACTCAGTGTTTCCAGAACTCTCTGGGCCCTGTGGTGGTGGTGTGTCCTGTGCTCCAGAACCCTCTGGGCTCTCTGCTGATGTGTCCAGTGGCTCTGTGATGGTCTGAAATGCAATCAAATCTCTCAGTTCAGGAGAAGTTATGGATGAACAGTGAGCGTTAGCCTTCATAGTGTCTCTTTGATAAAATACTAATGGTTCACCAGTATTTTGAATTAAAGAGCAGCGAGTATATTCTTTGTGTTTACGTACCCACGGAGAGCAATTGCCTCGCTAGAAACAATGTCTCAGCCACTTCATCATACAGTAGTACCTAGGGAGAGGCAATGTCTCCCCTTAGGGTTAGGATAGTGATTCTAATTGGTGAGGCTCCCTCCCTGACAGGACCATTCCTCACCTTGCCCTTGGTACTCTTTTGAACAACTGTCTGAGGTTGGATCAAACCAATGGTAAAACTATTCCCTCTGGAACGGCTGTCCTCCACCCCTCCCAGCCTGATGCCCTTGTCCTAGTTCTCACCCAGTCAAATTTATATTTGTTCCCACTCAGGCTCTCAATCCTTTCTCAGTTTTCCCTTCCCTTTCTTGGTAACCTCCTTCACAGTTTCCTCACTCTAGTTCCACTGCTCCAGACCTGCAGGTCCTGCTTGAAGTTCACCTCTTAGCTTCCCTTCTACTGACCTCTTTGAGGGAAACTGTATTCACCTCTCTCCAGTCTCTTCTGTGTCTTGGGGCCAGGTTTCGGCTAGAGATGCTCCCTGCTGTGTTTCACTATGTTATGTGCAAAATGCAAGTGTAAAATGTTACAGATAAGTTTCAAATGAGGCCCTGCAGAGAACCTCTTAATGATGATATGTGAGCACCAATGCTGACCAAGGCATCATCAAGGCATTTCTTTTTCAGTTGTATTGTAGGCAAAGAATCATTTGCTTTAACATCTCACAATCAATATGAGATCACATACTCAGAAATTTGGTACTTGAGGATGAGAGAGGGCACAGCTTGTCACAGAAGTGGCTGATTCCAAGTTAGAGACTGGATATCTTCAGACCAAGAGAATGACAGGATCGCTCAAAGACCATCGCCTCCACCTGTCTCAAGGTAACATCACACAGGGCACTGTGACTTCCAAAAAACTGCAGCAAGAAACCTCTGAGTTCAGTCAGCCTTGCAGTCGAAGCATTGAAATGCCTGGCCAAATCTGTCCGAAGAACAACAGGGAAAGGACTCAGGGAGGAAGGCACATGTTCAGGCAAGCTCTCTGTTGATTGCTCAGAAGATTTGACCCTTCCACTGGAAACAAACATGGGACCCCACTCAGGACCATCTTCTGAGGACCCGCCCACTGGGGAGCCTTCATTGGGAGATCATTTATCAGGGATTCTTTAGCAGGAGATCCTTTCCACATGGTGTCACATGGTGTCAGTGAGTTGAGAGTTTAACTCTGCTTCTCTTTCCACAAATACTATTCAATCCCTTATTTCTGGCAATTTCTCTTTCACTTAGGATTTCAGCCTCAGCGATATTCAGTTCTTCCATTTCAAAAGCCTTCCAATTTATTAAATTGACTCTGAATGAAGATAGGTTGGTTGGTTCGAGTTTTCACACTGGATCCTTGCCCATGAAGCAGTAGCCTCCGGTCTGAGGATGAGCTTCAAGGCCCAAAGCAGCTGTTAGACCTCAGGCACAGTGCCCACCTGCACAGAGTGCCCAGTGATAACCACGAGTTATGCACCAGCTCGTGTGTGTCCAAGGCCTCCGGGCACTGCCCCTCCATAGTTGGTTGTCTGCTGTCCAGCAGCAGCTCACATCAGTGTCCACAACAGTAAACTCTGGAGATCACCAACATAGAGCCTTTTGTGAAGCTGGCCACGTCCTGTGGTCTCCACAGCAGGATCATATCGCTCTGGCCCAGGAGATGGAGAGGAGATTTCCCAGGATAAGCAGCCAGTCGGTGGAGAGGATGGAAACCTAGCCATCAGGAAAGAGAAGGTGATGAGGGATATAGAGTGGGGTTGAGGTAAATGAGGAGAATATACCAGAGGAGCAGAGGATTCGAGTGAAGAACCGTGGAGATGAAAAAGCTGTGAGGGACACACTGTCTGAGAAGGTGGTGGGAGTAGATTCGACAGGAGTATTCATTAGGGAACTGGGGAGATCCCACAGACTGAAGTGAAGGCAACAGAGACTGGAAAAAAAAAATCCAATGAAAATATAAACATTGGATTATTTTTAGGGACCAGGACTCTACATTAGTGACAGGTCATGTTATAGAGTTCTATAGCATGGGAACAGGCCCTTCAGCCATTATGGGCTCATGACAAGGGATTGGACATTGCCTATGGACCTCTCTGCCTGGGAAGGAGCTTCTGCTGCTGTTCCCAAAGCGACGGGTGGGAAGTTAAAAATCTCTGTGGTGGATTTGACATGTACCTTCTCAGAGGACTGACTTCTCTTGTTCATCAGTGCTGGGTTAAACCCAGGCAATTGTGAGAGCAGCCAGAGGTAGACCATCATCCTGGTTCCCTCAGATTGAAGGTTGAAACACAGGGCATGATCAGAGGTTTGGGGCGTGGTTACACACTCACATCAACAGTCTGTAACTGAATCCAGTCTCACAGGCTAGGCAGGGGAAGGGTGAGAGGAAAGGTGGAGGGAGAGGAAAGTTGAGAGAGATGTGGAGCATGAGGGAAGAGGGGGAAGGTGAGAGGGAGGAGGGTTAGAATGGATGGAAGAAGGAGGAGGAGGAGGCAGAGGAGGGAGTTAGTAGCATGAGGAAAAAAGGTGAAGGAAGTTGGGGTTGGAGGTGAGAGGGAGATTGTGAGAACAGTGGTGAGGGCAGTGAGGAGGGATGGTGAGGAATGTTAGAGTGGATGTGGGAGTGGAGGAGGGAGGAGATGAGGAATTGATGAGGGTAGAGGTGAGGGAAGATGGAGGAGGGTGAGAGTAGATGAGAAGTGAGATTAGGAAAGGGTGGGATGGAGGACGGAGCATGTGAGGGGTGGGAAGATAGATGGAGAGCGTAGGGTGAGAGGGGAAGTTGAGAGGGAAGGGTGAGGACGACAGTGGACGGTGAGGGAAAGTGATGGAGAGGATGGTGATGGGGAAGAGTGGAGGTGTGAGGGAGGAGGGCAAAGAGTGTGGGAGGAGGGGAGAGAGGTTTGAGGGAGAAGGAAGAGAGCAGAGGCTGGAAGGTCCAGAGAGTAAGGGAGGAGGTGAGTAAGGATGGAGAGGAGAGAAGTCAACTGTGCTAGTGAAGCCAGGTAGAGACCATACAGCTTGGGTCTCCCTTGTCTACGGACGTTGGGCAGAGCTGAAGAAAGGGAACTGTTTGGATCACCCCAGAAAGGAGGCAGGACACTGTCACTGGGCCAAATAGCCTGTCACAGCCACACGACACAGGAACTCTCCCTGAGGAAATTAACAGGCTTTTGAGAAGAATTTATAAAACTTGTCTGCTAACAGTAGCCATTGATAATTGAGGAGAAAAGGGAACCCTTCCTCCAGGAGAGAAATGTCAGGAGTCAAATAAATTAAAAAGAAAGACAGATGCTAGAAATCTAAAATATAAACAGAAATTGTTCGAAGTACTCAGCAGGTCGGGCAGCCTGTGTGGAGAGAGGAACGATTTCAGGAAATTAGAGCATGCATTAATTCTCAGCAGCAGAGAGAGTTGGGATTTAGGGAACAGAGGGGTGTGTTGTACTATGGGGTACTGAAGGGTATAAATGGGGTTTTGGGTACAGTGGGGTATGTTGTACTGTGAGATACAGCAGGTACACTGTGCTTACAATTGGGGTGACTCTCACCATAGCATGAAGACCAAGCCTCTGGCAGTCTCCAGATTGGTCTGCCTCATTGAAAAACACAATCTGCTGGAGTGTTGAGCCACAGCCCTGAGGAAAGGGTATTGCCGATGTGCTCATTCAAGACCCTGCATCAGGACAGTCCTGCTGAGCACTTTCAACCCTAAATCTCGACCCTTCATTCTCTTCTACAGATGTTGTTTGATCAACTGAACTCCTCCAGTAGAGTGAGTTTTGCTCCAGGTTCCAGCAGCTGCAGTTTTCTGTACGGCCTATACTCCAGGAAGGGTTCCCTCAAGGCTTGCTCCTACTGTAACAAGGCAACCTCACTCCTGTCCACAAAATCTCATGCAATGAGAATCAACTCACCACTTGCTTCTATCCTGCTGCACTTGCAGTAACTGGTATACAAGGTCACCGAGACTCTTTGTTCATCAGCTCCCTGACCACCATTTAATCAATCTTTTGCCTGTCTAATTTCCCCACTGAAGTAGGTAACTTTGTCTTCCCCATCTTACCATGTACCTGCCGTGTACTTGTTCCTCACTAATTCTTTAAATCATCTTGAAGCCTTGAAGCATCCTCCTCACAACTCACCACTCACCCAGTTTCATGTACTTAGTAAATGTGGAAATAACAAATTTGTTTCCCTCGAAAGAGTTGTCCATGCATATAATGAACAGATGGGTCAAGGAACTAATCCCTGGTTCCCTACCATCACTGCCTGACACCTAGGGATGTACCCTTTGTCAGCCAATTTCTGGTCCATGCCCTGTCTGTGGCCTTTAGTTTTATGCATTGACCTTTCACGTGGAACTTTGGCATAGGGTTTCTGAAAATCCAATCCACCACATCCACTGGTCTATCTGCTCCACCAGATACATCCTCAAATATCTCTGAGAGTTTCACTCCAGGAACCCCCCATGGCTTTGCCTCATTCCACAGATACTTCTCTGATGGTGGGCCAGGGGACTGAGAGAATGACTGAGCTGAGGGAGTAATGGAGAAGAGTCTTAGCTGTGGGAAATGCACAAGAGTTTGTCACTCAAACATACTGGGTCAAACCGATGCATGGTCCAGGCTGAGACAAGTCTGGGGGAGCCAGATTCACCCAAGAACATTCTGGAAAAACTGCTCGACATTTCTCAGTTAACTTTATTCAAAAAGAAATCCTGATGAGCTGTTTTATTCTGTGATCTGCTTATTTAGCACATCACAAAAATTACAGAATTGGCAAGTTGCATTTATATTTGGAAAAGCTCCCATTTTTTATTTGATTTATATCCTGCAATGTAGTTAAATCGTTTGGCTATGGTATTTCCTTTATCGATCTGTATACAGGGAAACTTAACATAATCGTCAGCACTCAAAGACATTTACAGTACATAATGATATCATTCAGTCTGCCCACTCTCTTCCAACAATGCTTCAGAGCCTGTTCTGGACTGCTCACAAATTCTGCTTTAAAAAATGCTTGTACTCCAGCAGATGTTTTGTTCCTGGTCGCGGAGCTGTGGAAATGCATTCACTCCCCAAAATTCCAGGAAAAAAATCCTTCTGCTCACAGCTGTAGTTTCACATTGAGATTTCTATGCCCCTCCAAATGTTCTCAGCCCACCCAAAACTCTTCCATCTAACAACAACTTGTGATGAAGCAGCACCTTTCATGTTGGAAGGTGGTTTAGAGAAGTGGTGTCACCACAAGAACACAAGAAAACAGGGTCAGGAGGCTTCTTAGCCTCTCTCTTGATGAGGTCCTGGCTGATCTGTGCTGGCCTCAGCAACTTCATGACATCACCCCATTGCCCTCAATTTCTTGACTGATCTGCACCTTACATATACCAAATGATACCATGAGGAGGTGTCGGGATTGGAAAACAGACACTTTCTGAAGGGAGTGGGTGTACATCAAAGAGAGGAAGAGGTAGAAGGCCAGATTCCAAGGATGGTGATGGTGGGGTGGGGTCCTGGAGACTAGAGTCACAGCATCAATTTCAGTGGCAGAGGATATTACCACTGCTCAAGGAGAGGGGCAAGAGTGGAGCGCTAAACAAAGATAAGAGTCATGAGGTTCTATGGCACTGAAGCAGACATGTTTCATGTGAATCTCCAAGGACCCATCTGCACTAACTCCACGTCCAGGCATGTACTTGGTGGCCTTCTACACTCTGGCGTCTTAAGTGCTCATTGCATCTCTGTCTTCATGATCCCTGAGGCTCCAGCTTACAACTACTCTCTTCCCCTCAGACCACCCTAAATTTCCTATCCCTGTGCTCTGAGCACAAGGTTTCCTATAAACTATCCTCTCCCTGTTTACCTCAATTCAATATACCTGTCAGCTCCTCCTCAGCCTTGTGCCTCTCCTCATGACGGAAACCCTCCAGGTCTTAAAAGCATTGATATGTAGAGGGGCCTGGGGGTTCAGATTCATTGATCCTTGAAAATGGCCAAACAAATTGACAGGCTGGTTAAGGCAGTGCATGGTATGCTTGGCTTCATTTGGGAGGGCATTGAATATAAAAGTAAGGAGGTCATGTTGCAGCTATATAAAACTGTGGTTAGGCCACACCTGGGATACTATGTGCAATTCTAGTCAACCCATTATTAGAAAGGATGAGCAGAAAGAGGACAGAAGAGGTTTTACCAGGATGCTGTTTGGATTAGAGGGGATGAAATCTGGGTAGAGGTTAGATGAATTTGTGTTGCTTTCTCTGGAACATCAGAGATTGAAGGGAGACTTGTTAGAAGTTTATATTAGATGTATTAATAGGATGGACAGTTAGAATCTTTTCCCGAGGGAAAAGTCTCCCCACCAGAGGACCTGCCTGTAAGGTGAGGGAGAGGAGGTTTGTGAGATGTGTGGAGCAAATATTCTCCACAGAGTGCAGGGTGCCTAGACTAGGCTTCTTGTACTCTCCTCACTATCCTCAACACCTCCAACTATCGTATCATCTGAGAATTTACTCATCATGCTCCTACATTCACAATTCAGATTGTTAATACAATTGGTGAAGAGCAGAGGCCCCAGTCCCAATCCCTATGGTCAGGGGACCAATCACAAAAGCAATGTTTCATCATCAACTTCTCTCTCTTCCTTACAAGTCCATTTTCAGCTGACTTGCATATGATCGCAAGGATTCTCAGTTTGGAGCAGCAAACCGCAAGTCACCTTATCAGCCTCACTGAAATGAGTGTAGACGATGTCAAACACACTGCCTTCTTCAATAGATTTTATTACCTCAATAAAATTGGTCAGACCAGACTTCCTCAAAAAAAACCATGCTGACGATCTCTGATAAAACTTGCCTCATATCAGACATGAGCGAAATTTACCACTCAAATCCCCTTTAAAACTCCTCCCTCTCAGCTTAAGCCTTGTGGTTTCAGATACAAAGGCTCTGACAATCTAGCCTATTAATGCCTCTCATAATATTCAACATGTCTGTCAGGTTCAACCACACACCTCAGTGCTTTTTCACTGTGTAAGATCTGGACTAGGTTAACTTTCCAAAATACTTCATTTTGCACGTTTGAGTTAATTTCCATCTGCCATTCCTTTGTTCACATTATCAATTGATTTAAATCCTGTTGTAACCTCAGATAATTTCCCTCACTGTCTATGTACAATAGCACCAATATTGGTGTCATCTGTAAACCTAATCATGTTACCAACATTTTCATCCAAATGCTAAATATATATACACACATATAAAGGTATGCACCGCTTAACGTCAACGATAGGTTCTATGAAATTAGGTGTTATGCAATGTGGACGTAGTGCAAGCACCATATTATATACTTAGCAAAACTATATGTGATACTGTAGTGTACCAGTAAACTTTTTATTTGTAAGTAGGGATCGGTGTGGGGATCAGTACGGGGCTGTATATATGTTTATGTGGTAGGACGTTGCCTGAATGGACATTAAGTGGCACATACCTGCATATTATTTATGTGTATACATACACATAGATACAGTATATAAATATAGATATACACACACCCGCATATATACACATACATACACTCACACATAAATATACACACACACACACACACACACACACACACACACACATATTATACATACACACACACAATCATTTACATATATACATACCCGTGGGTATTTACCACTCTGCCCTCAGATTTAGACTCACTGGCCTATGATCTCCTAGCTTATCCCCACTCCCCTTCTCAAACAAAGTTTTCACATTTGAGCTGGGGATCGGGTGGGTGAGCTGTGAGAAGATGCTAGGTTTGTGTGATGGGCTTGAAGTCAATGTTGAAGTGATGAAGGCATATCGTTAAGATGTGTCATAAAGAGGAAGCCTTCTTTCTCTGAGTACATACAGGATAAAGGGATGAGTCCTTCCTGCAGCCAGGAACCATCACATCAGGGTCTGACCGACTGTCCTTTCCAACTGTATGAGACTCTCGAGGAGATCTGGTCAGAGTTCCCATTAAGGGAATGGATCGCATCTCCCTTTCTAGTTCCTGACTAGCCCTCATCCTGTTGCTGCCATGGCACAATTTATTTTAATTTTAATTTTTAATTTAGACATACTGCACAGTAACAGGCTTTTCAGCCCATGAGTCCATGCCACCAAATTCACACCCAATTAACCTATGTTTCGAACAGTGGGAGGAAACCAGTATCTCCAGGGAAAACCCATGTAGACACGGGGAGAATGTACAAACTCCTTACAGACAGCGTGGGACTCAAACCCTGGCCCGATCACTGGTGCTGTAAAGATGTTGCACTAACTGCTACGCCAACTATGTCACCCGTGTTCTTAAACAATGTTTAAGAGGGACTCACCCAAAGCCCCAAAAGACAGCTGGGACTAACATGCAAGATCCCATCATGAATATAGACAGCAGCCATCAGTTATTTCCCATGACGACCCAAATCCAAATCCCAATCTACAACTCGTTGTTACCCTGATGCTTGAGGGATCTTTCTCTGCACAAACCCCTACAGTGCATGAATGACCACTCTCCATGTACCTCACTGGCTGTTGTGCACCTTCCAGCAGTTGTCAGTGTTTTAGAACTACAGGTTATACACCTTCAAACATCCCATTCTGTTAGTGGATATGCAACTGTTTTATATATGACCAATGTTATCTCTTTGTTCCTACCTCCTGACTCTTCCAAGAGTCAGGAGGTAGGAACAGATCAAGAGGAGTTAACATGGGTTTGTGCAGGGGATTCCTGTCTCACAAATCTAGGAATGTTTTTAGAGCAGTTAATTATGAAATTTGATGAAGACAGAGTGGCAGACATTTACTTTAAAATGGGAGGTTCAGATGTATGGGACCCAAGGTGCATTGGCAAACTATGGATTCAAACTTGGTGATAGGAGACATAGGAGGTTGGTGCAGGCCTTCTCTCTGACTGGATGTCTGTGACCAGTGATATATGGCAGGATCTGGTGCTGGGACCTCTGTTGTTTATCAGAGGATTAGATTGGATTAAAAGGTAGTGGGATTGATTAATAAGATTGCTGAAGACATCAAAATTGGTGGAGTAGTAGATAATCAGTAAGATTTGGACACAGATCAGTAGCAAAGATGAGCAGAGCAATGCAGATGGAATTTAATCCCATGTGTGAGGTGTCACCTACTATCAGGGCATAGAGAGCATGTGATGGAGGGGAAGGGGGGGGCATGATGAGGGGAAAGGGGGGCATGATGAGGGGAAGGGGGGGCGTGATGAGGGGGGAGGGGGTGTGATGAGGAGAGGGGGCAGTGTGATGAGGGGAGGGGGCAAGATGAGGGGAAGGGGGCATGATGAGGGGAAAGGGGGCATGATGAGGGGAGGGGTTGTGATGAGGAGAGGGGGTGGCGTGATGAGGGGAGGGAGCGGTGTGATGAGAGGAGGGGGTGACGTGATGAAGGGAGGGGGCAGCATGATGAGGGGAGGGTGTGGCGTAATGAGTGGAGGGGGTGTGATGAGGGGAGGGAGTGTGATGAGGGGAGGGGGGCATGATGAGGAGAAGAGGGTCATGATGGTAATAATATAGGTAATAACTATGCATTTCCTAACATGGTTCATTAAAGTAAGAAAGTTCTCCTTAAACAAATCGTTGAAATTCTTAGTAATAGTAACACTTAAATAATTAAATTGATTCTTAATAATTTTAAAAGGAGTGGCAAAATCAAGAGAGCTAGAGGAGTTTAGGACAAGCAACTCACATTTTTGGAGATTTAATTTATATCCAGAAAATTAACCAAATTGATGAAGGAGTGATAAAATAGCTGGAATCAAATTATCAGGGCCAGATATATACAATAAAAGGTCATCTGCATAAAGCAAAACCTTATGAACAATCCTACCCCTTGTAATACCAGAAATGCACCAGATTGCTGAAAGGCCACTGCTAATAGTTCTAATGCTAAATTAAACAATAATAGGCTTAAGGGACAACCTTGTCTAGTTCCATGGTGGAGCTTAAATGGTTTGGATTTCATTGAGTTAGGAAAAATTGAAGCAGTAGGAAACAAATATATTAATTTAATCCAATTAATAAATTTGGGCCCAAAATTAAATTCCTCCATCACATGCTCTCTTTGCCCTGATAGTAGGTTGCACCCCACACATGGGATTAAGTTCCATCTGAATTGCTCCATTCTACTCTATTAAAAGGTTTCTCACCATCTAAAGAAACAATACATTCAGAAAGGTAAAACAGTGGGAGAGTAAAGGATATTAAATTGTGAATAATGACCCTTTATAAACCCTGTTTGATGTTCAGAGATAATAATAGATTCTAATCCATGGGCCAAAACCTTAGACATTATCTTAGTATCAACATTCGAAGGAGAAATCGGCCTGTAAGAAGAATAATCAGAAGGGTCTTTATTCTTTTTAGGAGTAAGAGAGATTGAGGCTTCATAAAAGGTATCCAGTAGTCTCCCAGCAGTCAAAGATTCAGAGAGTACTGACTCTAAATAAGGTGTCAAAAGGAAGGCCTGGGGGGAACCACACTCTGCTGACCATTGAAGACTCAACCATTGAGATCATCAAGAGTATAAAGTTCCTTGATGAACTTGGTGGAGAATCTTACCTGGTCCCTTAACACCAGCTCCATAGCCAAGAAGCCCAGCAACACCTCTACTTCCTGCGAAGGCTGAGGAAAGTTCATCTCCCACCCTCCATCCTCACTATATTATACAGAGGATGTATTGTGTGCAACTCCATCACTGTCTGGTTTGGAAACTGTACCTCCTCAGACCGCAAGACCCTGCAGAGATAGTGAAGTAAGAGAAAAAAAATCACTGAAGGCTCTCTTCCTACGACGAAGGACATTAACAACACTCAATGCAGGCAAAAGGCATTAAACATTGCAAAGGACTCCACACACCTCTTAAGTAAACTGTTCTCCCTTTTGCCATCTTGGAAGAGGTATCATAGCACTCGACCCTTACATCCAGGTTGGGCAAAGCTATTTTTTTCCCCCAAGCCATCAGGCTATTGATAGTGTACTGTGGACTTTTACTGTATACGTCTTAATATTTTAATATTTCAATGTGTTTAACTTCTTTTCTAACTTATATTTATGTAAATATGTTCCATTGTCCTCGAGAAACACTATCTTGTCTTTACCATGTGAGCATGGGATGAACAATAAAATAAAGGTGATGACTTGATAAATAAGAAAATGTCTTATAAAACTCTGCTGGGAAACCATCAGAACCAGAAACTTTACTGGGCTGCAAAGAGTTAATTGCTGTGACAATCCCTTCAGAAGAAATAGGTCTCTCCAACAATGACTGCTTCTCCGAAGACAATGAAGGAATATTCGTTTATCCAAATATTGCACGATCGAATTCGAATCTTTAATCAATTCAATACTGTATAGTTTAGAATAATTTTGACAAAAGGCTTCATTTATCTGGTCAGTAGTAACCAAAGAAGAGGTACAAGGACTGCTTAAAGAAATCTCTTGGTGCCTGCCACATTGACCACTGCCAGTGGGCTGATATCGCCTCCAACCGTGCATCTTGGTGCCTCACAGTTCGGCGGGCAGCAACCTCCTTTGAAGAAGACCGCAGAGCCCACCTCACTGACAAAAGACAAAGGAGGAAAAACCCAACACCCAACCCCAACCAACCAATTTTCCCTTGCAACCGCTGCAACCGTGCCTGCCTGTCCCACATCGGACTTGTCAGTCACCAACGAGCCTGCAGCAGATGTGGACATACCCCTCCATAAATCTTCGTCCGCGAAGCCAAGCCAAAGTAAAGTAAGTAATCACTCCACCATCTTTACGAATTTCTATAATGAGCCTTTTAGCTGTGTAGTTTATAATTTGGCTAGCTAAGAGTTTCCCAGCCTTATCCCCATGTATGTAAAAATTAAATTTACAACCCTCTGCAACTTCTTGTGGACCTGGCTGAGCAGTTCCCGTCCCCTCATTGCAAAATGCAGTGAAACCAGTCACTTACGAGTAGCAACCTGGCAGGCACTACTTGTGATTAGATGCAGCACTGCATCAATGCACAATTGCTCAGAGAACTCCGTGTTTCTTCACAATGTCTTATGAGACAAGACTAATTGCAGTGTTTAATCCTTTAAACACAAGTTTGATAAATGTGCTGCCTGGATATAACCTGGTGCAGTGAACTGGAATATGTAGACTACAAATTACATTGGAACGCTGAATCTATTAATGAATGCCTTTGCATATTGTTGATGGGGATTTGTGCTTTGTTTGGATAGTAGAGCTAAAACCAGTGAATTGTAGAGCTGTGCGCTTCTGATCTCCAGACACCACACTTCCAATGTCACATTCTGTCTCCTTTCATCTGCACCCTCTCCCTACTGCTCATCGCACTCATTGTCCCAACATACTGCACTCAGGTCCCTCCCTTCTCCATGACATCCCACACAGAGACACTGGTCGGTCTTGGTGAAGAGGTAGGTGATGACAGATGGTGTAATGGGGTCCACATGGATCTGTGCCCCAAACCTTGCACAATTGTTCCGATCCTTATGGCCAACACCAGCAAGGGAGCAGTCATCACCTTTGTGTGAAAGCCACCTTCAGACTTGGCTCTTCAGTGTCCACTTGCCTCTGGTCAATAACGTGAATCTGTAGAGATCATCTACTGCATTCATTGCTTCCGATGTGAGATCCTCTACATTAGGGAGACTGGATACATACTGGGAGATTGTTTCGTTGAGTATCTTTGCTCTGTCCGCTCCAACAGCAAGGACCTCCCAGTGGCCGACCACTTCAATTCTGCAGCCCATATCCACACCAGCAGTATGTCTAATCATAGCCTCACACACTGTCAAACTAAGGCCACCTGCAAATTGGAGGATCAACACCAAATATTCCGCCTACGCACACTCCAACCAGACAGCATTAACATCAACTTCTCCAGCTTCCTCCAGCTCCCCATCCCCCTCCCTCCCCTTATCACCTCAGCTTTTTTTTTCCTTCTGCTCTCCCACCCATATCCATCTATGACATCTTGCCTGTTGGCCTGTTTTCATCCCCCTGCCCCTTTTTCCCTCTTCTCCTCTCCTCCCCTCACCTTTATTTAGGTGTCTTTCTACTTTCTGCTCATTCCTTGATGAAGGCTCAGGCCCAAAACATTGGTTACGTACCTTTACTGCATAACCTGCTGAGTTTCTCTAGCACTTTTATGTGTTGAACTACAATCAAGCATCTGCAGAATTTCTGTTTCCATAACTCTCTTAAAGCTGATTGAATTGTGGTCACAGATCCCAGAGTGTTCCCTACTGATCCCTCAGTTACCCGACCAACTTCATTCCCCAGTACAAGGTCCAATTTTTCCCCTTTCCCAGTTGTCATCCACATGTTGCTGGAGAAAGTTCTCCTGGATACACTTAATAAATTTCACCCCATCCAATCCCCTAACACTTTGGCATTCCCAATCAATGTTGGGGAAGTATTGGACTGAGAGTCAATACAGAGATTTAGATTTAGACAAATACAGCACGATAACAGGCCATTTCAGCCCATGAGGCTGTGCCACCTAATTTACACCCAATCAACCTACAACCCCCGGTATATTTTGACATGGGGAGAACATACAAACTCCTTACGGACAGCGTGGGATTTGAACCCCAATCCCGATCACTGGTGCTGACCATTATGCTAACCATGTCGTCCAGGGGATCATCAAAATGGCCAAGAAAATCATTGGTATCTCTGTTTCCTCTACTGACGATATTCACCAGGAGCGCTGCTGAAAGAGAATTTGAGTTATTGAGGATTGCTATCATCCATCACACAGGATTTTTGACCCAACTACCATCAGGAAGGAGTTACAAAAACAGGACAAACAGGCTGGGAAATAGCTTCTTCCCACTGGCTGTGAGATTGATGAACAATGTCCTGTAACCTTGAGTCTTTTAGTAAAAAAAATTAAGTAAGTTATTCCAGAAAATTTATACATTTATTTTATATTATATTTTATGTATGAGATTATCAGGTGCTATGTATTGTGTGTGTAAATGTGTTCAGCGTGGACGGAGAAACACTGATTGGATTGTAAAGTCAGATGATATTAAATTTGAACTTGAACTTGAAACCACCTACAATAACAGCTTTGTTATTTTTAGACCTCGGCAATATCTCTACATATCTGATCCTCTAACTCCGGTTGACTGTTGGTAGCCTACAGCGCACACCCATCAAGGTGACTACTCCTTTTCAGTTCCTGATTTCCACCCACACTGCTTCACACAATTATTTTCTGCCCTTGTCCTCTTGAAAGAGCACTATGATATCTTCTTTGACTAATACTGTCCTACTACCACCTCTCTCCCCACTATAACCATCACACCTGTAGCTACAGTATCTCAGAACATTGATAACAATAATATAGTGGCTTATCTGATGGCACTACCTTACGCAAGTGGCAATAAATGACACAGGAGACAGTAGAGTCAAGAATCAGTGCCTTTATTGTGCTTAACCACAGCTTTTATAGTTCCCTCTGCACGTTTCATGCTGAGTCTTCTGGGATGTCATTTTCTAGCCTCGGGTAACGGGTGCCATAAAAAGTGCGGGCTCTTATTTGCGCGCTTTTCCTATCCTAATTGCTGGTGCCTGGCTTGTAGCTGGAGGACTGGGACATCGTTGGAGGCTATGCGCTCTGGTAATGCGCTTGCTTAACTGTTGTGGCTGCACGCAATTCTGTTATATGCATGGGGCTCCCACTACAGCACCCCCCCCCCCCCAGAATCATGGCTGCCAGATGCAGGTTCCTGCTGGTAGTTCAGCCTGGGGCATCCTTTGAGACGTTTCAGAGATGACGAGATTGGTCTTGAAAGATCAGTGTGTGCCGGTTTCAGTCATTCAGTTGTGAACATACACTCTTGGACCCCTACATCCAATGTAAATACTACACCTTCTCGCCTGATTACCCTAAAAGGCCCCTCAAATGGGCATTGAAATGCAGAGCATTTCTGACCTTTCCTAACCATCACAAATTCTGTAGTCAATAGATCGTGCAGCACATTATGTTTGGAGCTCCCGTGAAAAACTGTGCGATAGGGTTGTTTTGCCCTTTTGCTATCTCTCACAAAACATAAAATATCCAAGTCAGCTGTCTGATTTATGTTACTATCGAACTGTACGTCACCTGGAATGGATAGTGGAGTTCCATAGATCATCTCAGCAGACGAAACTGGCAATCCTTCCTTTGGTGCCGTACGTATTCCCAGTAACACCCACGGTAATTCATCCATCCAGTTTGGCCCCTGCAGTCTCGCCTGAAGTGCCGACTTTAAATGCCTATGGAACCGTTCCACAAGTCCATTTGATTGAGGTTGATAGGCGGTTGTGTGGTGTAATTTACTTCCATAGAAGTTTGAAATATGTGTCCACAGGTGGGAGGTAAACTGCGTACCTCCATCTGAAGTGATGTGACTAGGTACACCGAATTGTGCAACCCAATTAAAAATAAATGTCCGTGCACACGTCTCCATGTCTGCTGCCTGCATAGGGATTGCTTCCGGCCAACGACTAAAACGGTCAAAAACAGTAAATAAATATCTCATCCCTTGACAGACCGGTAAAAGTCTAACAACATCCATGTGGACGTGCTGAAATTTTGTATCCACCATGGAGAATCTTTCAGGTGGTACACCCGTGTGTCTGTGAATTTTAGCTTTTTGGCACTGAAGGCAAGTTTTGGCCCACAGGGTGACATCTCTCTTTAGACCGTGCCGCACATAATGATTTGACACTAGTTTAATGGAAGATCTAATGGAAGGAAGCGAAAGATTATGTATATCATCGAAAGATCTTCCTGCGCCAGCTAACCGGTAGAATGGGTCGAGGGTGTCCTGTGGAAATGTTGCAAAGGAGTGTGGTACCGCTTGCCTCAGTAGTGATTTCCTCAACCTGGAGACTTGTAACGACAGTTTTGTAGGTTTGTACCTCCTCATCCCGCTGCTGGTCTTCCGCCAACTGTGCTGTATCGATTTCACCTTGGATTGCAGAGACAGTTGGTCTCAATAGGGCATCTGCCACCGGATTGGAAAAACTGGCAACATACCGAATGTCAGTCGTGAACTCAGAGATGAATGACAATTGGCGTTGCTGCCTCGCAGACCACGGGTCAGATATCATACTCATGGCTTGCACGAAGGGTTTATGATCAGTAAAGGCCATTAACACGCGACCCTCCAGCATGTATCTGAAATGGCGCACCGCCAAATACAACGACAGTAATTCTCGGTCGAATGTGCTATATCTTATCTCTGTAGGTCAAAGATGTCTGCTATAAAACGCAAGTGGTACCCATTGTCCTTTTACATGTTGTTGCAACACTGCACCAATTGCATGGTCGGATGTGTCTGTAGTTAGCGAGAGGGGCGCTTTGTGATCTGGGTGGGCAAGACTTGCCACAGATGCCAAAGAATCCTTAGTTTTTTTGAAAGCCATATCCACTTCCTCATCCCAATGCAATATATTTGATCTCTTTCTATTTAATAGGTCAAACAGTGGGTGCATCACAGCTGCCGCCCCTCTAATGAAATGATGGTAAAAGGTAACCAATCCTATAAATCATGCAAATCCTTCCGAGTAAGAGGCCAGGGAAACTTGCGTATGTCAATCACTTTGTCCGGCAACTGTATAGTTCCAGTATGAGAAATCCTGTGGCCGAGAAAATCAATTGCAGCTGTACCGAATTGGCTTTTTGCAGGGTTGATTGAAAGGCCAAAATCCTGTAATCTAGCGAACAGGAGATGGAGGTGTCATTTATGTGATTCCTCATCAGGGCTCGCTATGAGGATATCATCCAAATATACAAAGGTTCCTTCTAAGTCCCTAGTGACAATGCCCATTAATCTTTGAAACATCTGAGCTGAGTTCTTCAGACCAAATGGCATTCTGATAAATTCAAAGAGACCAAAGGGGGTTATAATAGCCATCTTTGGAACATCCACAGGGTGAACTGGAATCTGATAGTATCCCTTCACTAAATCTACTTTGGAAAATATAGTAGCGTTAGCCAACCGTGCTGAGAAATCCTGAATATGAGGGATTGGTTAGCGGTCGGGAATGGTTATATTGTTCAACTGCCTTTAGTCCCCACATGGCCGCCAGCCACCGCAGCTTTTAGGCACCATGTGAAGGGGTGAAGCCCATGGACTTTTGGACCTGTAGACCACCCCTAATTCCTCCATTACTGCAAATTCTGCTCTTGTAATTGTAAGCTTGCCTTTTGGAAGTCTACGAGCCCTACCATAAACAGGTGGACCAGTTGTATCAATATAATTAGTCGTCAACAGTCCTGGGAACTTTTTAGTATCGAGCCGTATGCATTCTGCTGAATCGCCTGAACTCTTACTGGTTGGAAAGCATTCTTTTAAGGGGCAAACTTTGGAAGTTAGTCGTGTTTATCAGTCGGCATTTATGTATATCAACCAGGAGACCATGCTCTCTCAAAAAATTCACGCCTAACAGGGGAAAACCTACTGAGGCCACCATGCATTTCCAGTAGAATACCGCTGAACCGGAATGTATCGTGACCTTCCTCGTCCGAAAGTAGGAATCGTGGTACCATTAACTGCTGAAAGGGTGGAGTACGTGCACCTTGTGCCAACTCAAACTGTGTTGGGGGAACAATACTGAACTCAGCCCCCGTATCTATCAAGTAATTCACCCCCGAAATCACATCATGTAAATAAAGTAGACCTTGTTCTGTGCCAACTGTCAAAGCCACTAACGGCGGTTGGCGAGTCAGATTCCCGGATGTGGTGGTGGACCTGGGTAAGTGCAAGAATTCTTACATCTATAGACCAAGTGACCCTCATCAGCGATGATAAAAAGCAGTATCCAGAACTTGATCAGGACGTGGTTCCTGTACTGCCACATATGCTGGTGGCCTTGGCGTTTCGGGGGACTTGGACAACTCAGCTGCACAGATGAGCTGCATCTGCATTCTGTTAGCTTGTGGAAGGCCATAAAGTCGGTCGGCTTCTCTTGCTACCAAATGCGGCTCTGCAAAATTCATGTGCGCCACCTAGTGATACCAACTCTTGTATTAACTGGGATGGACTACGGTTCCCCAGTTCTTGCGTATTCAAAATCCTTATAGCCTGTTCATTACGAGAAAGCTCAAATGTTTTCAACAGAATGTCCCAGAATCTAGTGTACTTCTGGTCCACCGGCGGGTTATTGATGAATGAACTCACCCTTGCTGCGGTCATAGTATCTAATGCACTCACAACGTGTCAATATCTTGTGTCCTCAGATGTAATGTTCCAAAGCACAAATTACGCTTTGGCCAACTGCAGCCAGCTATGTGGCTAAACCAACAAGAATAGAGGCAGGCGAACTGCTACTGCATTAGTCACCACTGGTTCTACAACTTCCACCTTTGAAGACGTCGGTTGCTCATCCATGTCAGTGATGTGGGACTCAGTGTAGCTGAGGCTCGTCGGGGTCACCAAAATATGTAGTGGTCTATCTGATGGCACTACATTACGCAAGTGGCAATAAATGACACTGGAGACAGTAGAGTCAGGAATCAATGCCTTTATTGTGCTTAGCCACAGCTTTTATAGTTCCCTCTGCATGTTTCATGCTGAGTCTTCTGAGATGTCATTTTCTAGCCTCGGGTAACGGGTGACATAAAAAGTGCGGGCTCTTATTTGCGTGCTTTTCCTATCCTAATTGCTGGTGCCTGGCTTGTAGCTGGAGGACTGGGACATCGTTGGAGGCTATGCGCTCTGGTAATGTGCTTGCTTAACTGTTGTGGCTGCGTGCGATTCTGTTGTATGCGTGGGGCTCCCGCTACAATAATGAGTTTATGGTCATATACATTGCACAATGTGCATATGCCAGAATTCCTTACTTGCTTCAGCCACGTCCCTTTATGGCTACCACATCTCACTGTTCTGTATCCTCGTGCCCAAAGTTCATTCACTTTCCCCTTCAGTCTTCTTGCATTTACTTGACTTACCTTGATGCTTGGTCTCAGCCACCACATTCTGCCATCTCTCGTGTATAAGTCACCTCTGCTCCACATCACAATCACCGCATGATTTGCGTAGTGTTCAGAACAACACTATGGTAATGCCAGTGACCCAAGTTTGAATCTGGCCATGTCTTTTCTATGTTCTCTCCATGTTGGTGTAGGCTTCCTCTGGGTGCTCTTATTTCCTCCCATCTTCCAAAAAAATGTAGGTTAATTAATATATTTGGGGGGGGTCACATTTTCCTGGGCAGGAAGGGTCTTTTACCATGCTCTATGTCTAAATTAAAATAAAAACATTAAAAATAATAAATGCGAACCCCTTCCTCCTGCACCAACTACTCACCATGTGGCTCCTCTACCTGACAGTATACGTGAGATCAGTCCTTGGAGGACCCACATTTTAATCTTCTTACTCAACTTGTATTCATTTTGTGGAACCTCATCCCATTTCCCACCTCTGCCACTGTTACCAGCATACACCACTAGCTTTGCTGACTTCCCCTCCTTAAAGAATGCTGTGGACTTGATCTGATTCCCCCTTACCCAGGCACCTGGGAGGCAACATCCCATCTGGAGTCTCAATCTTGGTCATAAACTCTCTCATTGGCCCTTCTATCGAGTGTCCCATCTCTCTCCTTTCCTCTCATTCCCTTCAGAGCCTCGGTGCCAGACTTGGTGGCAGAGATGTGGCAGCTGCAGTCTCCTGGTATGCCACCTCCCCCCAGTTTCCCAACTGGTACATTGTTACTGAGGGAGGATAGCCACAGGGGATTCTCCTTTCTCAGGCAGCAACCCTTTACTTTTCCACAGGTCACACAATACTGGTGAGAAGGAAATGGTAGATTTCTTGCTTCTATCCTTGTAGAAAATGTCAGAGAAAATCTCTGTTGGCCAGGTTTCAACAGAACGAGTTCAATGTTGGAGCGATTATGGTTACTGAAAGATGGAGTTCAGTGGTTGGGGAAGACCGAGAAATGTCATTATAGAAGTGGTAACAGGGAACTTGGGCAGACTCAACACGGATCTATGAAATGGAACTATGACTGTTGCATATTTTTGTTTCAATGTTTCATTGACCAGAGTAAACAAGGGGAAATCAATGAGTGTGGTACCATTCAGGGAATTAATAATCAACATTCTAGCATGTGGGAGTGAGGACAACTTTCCTACATTATTGTCGTATTTATTTGTTCCTTTGTTATTATTACATTACCTGCTTTATAAGTCATGAGGCAATAGACAAATATGTCGGGAAGGGAATGGGATGAAAATTGAAATGGGTGGCCACTGTGAGATTCTTGCCTTTGTAGCAGACAGAGCCAAAGTGTTCACCAAAATGATCTTGCAGTCTGCAGCCAGTCACTCCGATATAGAGGAGACCACAACAGTAGCACCGGATGCAGATCACAAGTGAATTGTTGGGACCATGAATAAGGGTGAGGGAGGATGTGAGAGGGCACTGGACACAGCAATTTTGGACATGGAAACCGGACAACTGGGCACTGGGGTAATGGGCACAGGGGAACTTGCCGCAGGAGAATTGGGCACAGGTCAGAGCAGAGAGTGGAATGGAAAAGGATAAAGATGTCGTGAAGACTACATGTAAAGTCAGAAATGTTTTCAGGTACAGCTATTTTAGGGAAGGCAGATGAGCTTAGAGCGTGGATTGGAATGTGGCCATGAATGAAGCTTGCTTGTAGGAGGGGCAGGACTGGGAGCTCAATGTTCTGAGGTTCCATTGATAGAGTGGGGGGAGAGGGGGGATGAAAGTGGTATTGCTCATCAGGGAAAATATCGCAGCTGTGCTCAGACAGGATAGACCAGAGGGTTCATCTACTGAGGCTGTAGAGGTGGAGCTGAAGAACAGGAAAGGTATGAACACACTCATTGGGTTGTATTATAGACCACCCAATAGTCAGGAAGAATTGGCAGAGCAAATCTGCAGAGAGTAGCAAACAGCTGCAGGAAACATAAGTTGTGATTGTTGGAGATTTTAACTTTCCTCATATTGAGTGGGACTCCCATACTGTAAAATGTGGAACAGTCATAGTTCCATTTCATAGGGATGGCTTGTAGTTCATTAACTGTGTTCAGGTCAGTTTTCTAAATCAATATATAGAGATACCAACTGCAGAGAGTGTAATACTAGATCTCCTATTAGGGAACCAGTCAAAACAGGTGACAGAAGTATGTGTAGGGGAATATTTTGGGTCCAGCAATCATAATGCCATTAGCTTCAAGTTAGGTCTGGTCCTGGGGTTGAGACTAAACTGGAGAAAAGCCAATTTTAAGGAAATGAGAAAGTATCTAGAAAGCATGGATTGGGATAAGTTGTTTTCAGGCAAGGATGTATTTGGTAAGTGAAATGCCTTCAAAGGCAAAATTTTGAGAGTACAGAGTTTATATGTTCCTGTCAGGATTAAAGGAAAAGTTACCAGGCAGAGGGATCCTTGGTTTTTGAAGGATATTGGGGATCTGGTTAAGAAGAAGAGAGAGGTGTAGAGCAGGTAAAGGCAACAAGGAGCAAATTATGTACTTGAGGAGTATTAAAAATGCAAGAAAAAAACTTAGGAAGTAAATCGGGAAGGTTAAAAGAAGATATGAGGTTGCTTTGGCAGCCAATGTGAAGGAAAATCGCAAGGGGTCCCACAAGTATATTAAGAGCAAAAGTATTGTAAGGGACTAAATTGGTCCTCTTGAAGATCAGCGTGGTCAGCTTTGTATGGAGCCAGAAGAGAGAGCACTTAAATGGGTTTTATGCATCAGTATTCACTCAGGAAATGGGCAAGGAAATAAGGAAGTAAGGAAAACAAGCAATTAGGTCATGGAACCTATACAGACTTAAGAGGAGGAAGTGCTTGCAGTCTTAAAGCAGATAAGGGTGCATAAATCCCAAGGGCCTGACAAGATAGTCCCTTGGACCTTGAGGAATCCTAGTGTAGAAATTGCAGGGGCATGGGCAGAAATGTTTAAAATGTCCTTAGCCACAGGTGAGGGGCCGGAGGATTGGAGGGTAGCTCACATTGATCTGTTGTTTAAAAAGGGTCTAAAAGTAAACCAGAAAATTATAGGCCAGTGAGCCTGATGATAGTAGTAGGTAAATCTTTGGAAGGTGTCCTCACAGATTGGATATACAAGTATTTGGAGAGCCAGGGACTGATTATGGATAGACAACATGGCTTTGTGCGTGGTAAGTCATTTTAACAAATCTAGAGTTTTTCAAGGAAGTTAGCAGGAATTTGATGAAGCAAATGTTTGGATGTTGTCTACATGGACATTCAGGCTTTTGTCGAGGTCTCACATGGGAGGTTAGTCAGGAAGGTTCAGATGCTCAGAATTCATGGCAAGGTAGTAAACTGGATTTGACAATAACTACATGAAAAAGCCAGAGAGTGGTAGTGGATGATTCCTTCTCAGACTGGAGGCCTGTGACTAGTCGTGTGCCTCAGTGATCGGTGCTGAGGCCAATGTTTGTCATCTATATCAATGATCTGGATGATAATGTGGGGAATTGGATCAGAGTTTACTGATGACACTAAGATTGGGGGCGTTGTGGACAGCAAAGCTTGCAGAGGGATCTGGACCAGCTGGAAAAATAGGTTGAAAAATAGCAGATGGAATTTAATGCAGAAAATAGTGAGGTGTTGCATTTGGGATGTATAAACCAAGATAGAATATATGAGGTAAATGGTTGGGCACTGATGAATGCAGTAAAACAGAGGGGTCTGGGAATACAAGTAAATAATTCCCTGAAAGTGGCATCACAGGTAAATAGGGTTGTAAAGAAAGCTTTTGGCATTTTGGCCTTCATATATCGAAGTATTGAGTATAGGAGATGGAATGTTATGGGAAAGTTGTATGAGACGTTGATGAGGCCAAATTTGGAATATTGTGTGCAGTTTTGGTTGCCTAACTACAGGGAAGATATCAATAAGATAGAAAGAGTGCAGAGAAGATTTACCAGGTGTTGCTGGGATTCCAGGAACTGAGTTACAGGGAAAGCTTAAACAGATTAGGACTTTATTCCCTCGGGCATAGAAGAATGAGGTGTGCAAAATTATAAGGGTTATAGGAAGTATGAACAGGAGAAGGCCAAAAATGGCCCATCGAGCCTGGTCTCCTAGGATAGAGCAAATGTAGATTGGCTTTTTCCACTGAGTGTAGGTGAGATACAAACAAGAGGACATGGGTTAGGGTAAAAGGGGAAAAGTTTAAGTGGAACTTCACACAGAGAGAGGGAGTGTGGAATGAAATGCCAGCTGAAATGCTAAATGCCGGTTCAATTTTCACATTTAAGAAAAAATTGGACAGTTACATGGATTGGAGGGGTATGGAGGAACAGGAACTGGATGCAAGTCAGTGGAACAAGGCACAATAATATTTCTTTGGCTTGGCTTCGCGGACGAAGATTTATGGAGGGGGTAAAAAGTCCACGTCAGCTGCAGGCTCGTTTGTGGCTGACAAGTCCGATGCGGGACAGGCAGACACGATTGCAGCGGTTGCAGGGGAAAATTGGTGGGTTGGGGTTGGGTGTTGGGTTTTTCCTCCTTTGCCTTATTTCAGTGAGGTAGGCTCTGCGGTCTTCTTCAAAGGAGGTTGCTGCCCGCCAAACTGTGAGGCGCCAAGATGCACGGTTTGAGGCGATATCAGCCCACTGGCAGTGGTCAATGTGGCAGGCACCAAGAGATTTCTTTAGGCAGTCCTTGTACCTTTTCTTTGGTGCACCTCTGTCACGGTGGCCAGTGGAGAGCTCGCCATATAACACGATCTTGGGAAGGCGATGGTCCTCCATTCTGGAGACGTGACCCATCCAGCGCAGCTGGATCTTCAGCAGCGTGGACTCGATGCTGTCGACCTCTGCCATCTCGAGTACTTCGACATTAGGGATGTAAGCGCTCCAATGGATGTTGAGGATGGAGCGGAGACAACGCTGGTGGAAGCGTTCTAGGAGCCGTAGGTGGTGCCGGTAGAGGACCCATGATTCGGAGCCGAACAGGAGTGTGGGTATGACAACGGCTCTGTATACGCTTATCTTTGTGAGGTTTTTCAGTTGGTTGTTTTTCCAGACTCTTTTGTGTAGTCTTCCAAAGGCGCTATTTGCCTTGGCGAGTCTGTTGTCTATCTCATTGTCGATCCTTGCATCTGATGAAATGGTGCAGCCGAGATAGGTAAACTGGTTGACCGTTTTGAGTTTTGTGTGCCCGATGGAGATGTGGGGGGGGCTGGTAATCATGGTGGGGAGCTGGCTGATGGAGGACCTCAGTTTTCTTCAGGCTGACTTCCAGGCCAAACATTTTGGCAGTTTCCGCAAAGCAGGACGTCAAGCGCTGATATTTAGACACAGACTAAAAGGCGTGACTGGCCTGTTTTTTGTGTTGTAATGTTCTTTGGGGAACTGGACATGGGGGAAACTGGGCATGGGGATACCTGGGCATTGGAAGGAACCAGGCACAGGGAACTGGGCATTGGGGTATTGGACACAGATAAACTGAATACTGGGGAGACACTCTTCTGTCCCTGAGCTCGAGCACCCAGCACCATCCCCAGCCCAGGACTGATTAATGCTGGCGTAGTTTCACTTTTATTGTCTGCAGGAAACTGCGAACTTTCAAACCATCTGCTGGAGCCTGGTCTCTGTGTATTGACCATCACCTAGAACCAGGGAAGATGAATTGGGATGGGAGGGAGCACAGAGGTGGGTGTGCAGGGTGAAGGAATGGGGGGGAAGGAGCAGGAGGAGTGAGCGGAATGGGTGGGAGCACAGAAGAAGAAGTGTGGGGGAGGGAGAGGAGGAGGAAGCAGGGAGGGAGTGGTGGGGAGGAAGGAGAAGTGCTTGGGGGAATGGTGCAGGAAGAGAAGGAGGGAGTGAGGAGGGAAGGAAACAGGATGGGAGGGAGTGGGTTGGGAGGGATTGCAGGAGGAGGCACAGGTGGGAGAGGGAGTGGAGCAGGAGGAGGGACTGGGGATGAGGGGAGAGTGGGAGGGATTGGGTGAGCAAGGGAGGAGGGAGGGAACTGGGGAGCAAGGGAGTGGGGGGAGAGTTGGGGAGAAGCATTACGCAGAGGCCTGTCTGGCCTACACAGAGAGCCTGGGAAAGAGTGACAGGGCTGTTGTACAGATCAAGGGGGATTGACCAGATGCTCAAAGAGCTGGATCAAGTGGGATGAGCCAAATAGCCTCCATTCCATTACTCCAACACTGAAAGATGTTGAGGATATGAACCCTCCATTGATTGTACTTTCTGCCCTTTATTCCTGTATATCTGAAGTGGTATTCTTAGGACTGTTACCTGTTACCCACCTGTTACTTCCGGGCGAGATGAGGTTGGAGATTACCTCATTAGTGCTCTAGCCAGCTATATTGGTTTTAAGTCAGTGATTATTTTTAAGCGGCACATGTTGGTGCAGAGTGGGGATATCAAGGGACAGTTTCAGGTGGATTTTGAGGGAACAAACCACTGAGAATTCTGGGCCATGGGGCATCCACGGTGCCATGAATGTAAGGGGTTGGGCATATTCAAAGAGATTGCCCTCATGTTTGAGCTTCTGCCTCCTCCTCAATGGCAAAGGCAGGCACAGCTGGTTCTCCTTCCATTGTCCCTCCTCCTGCTGTTCCTCTCCCAGGAGAAGCTGCCCCTCCTGCAGTGGTGGTGATGTGTGTTGGACAAGAGCGGATGACACTCTTTCCCCCCCCCACTACCCCCCGTGCGTCACTGGAGCACTAGGGATTAATACTGTTTCCTTCACTGCACAGCTTCCCGCTGGCCAGACCCGCTCCTTGTCCTAATGCCCAGTGCTCAGTTTGCAGACCTTCCTGCTGGCCCTGTGACCTTGAACCTGCATTCCCAGGGGCACTTGTGTGCTCTATCCTGCTAAGGTACTTCACTGCATGGGAGGAGATAGAGTGTCTTGCTGCTCAGTGTGATGGACCCTGTGGAGTTTATCAGCCAGGTAAGGACCAAACACCTCTTCCAGCAACCCCAGCCTGTGTCGAACTGGTGAGACAGCGCCAGCAGACAAAGTCAGAGTATTTGGAAAGATCTGCTCCAGCGTAGGTGCTCATGGAAGGTATATTGGTGTCCATGGATCATGGGCTGAGAGCAAGGAAAGTTGAGAGAGATTGTGAAGAGGTTTGATTGGTTACCAGTACCAGCAGGGAGGGTGACCAGAGCACAAGGAGTGAATGGATAGGCAGAGAAACCAGAAGGCGAGGAGAAAGTTTTCCTTGTGAGTTCTGAGCAATGGGAGGAGATTCAATGGGAAATAAGGAAGAGAGAGATAAAGGGGTTTATTGTATGATGAAGCTTCAGCAGGAAACAATTCATTAATGGAATGGATCCTGTGGGCTAAAAACTGGTTTGAACATTGATGTTCAGAAGCAGATGTTTTGATATTGTTGCAAAGAATAAAATCTCACTTTTCATCAGGCAGAGGAATTAAAAAAATTAACAAATTTTTCATCTGCTATTTTAACAGTTAGGAACAAGGATTGATCTATGCTTTGGTTGTGTGTGAGACTGCGGGTTCAATCAATTTTAAACCCTATATGAAAAACTTATGCAAATCATTTTGCAAGATTAAAAAAAACTTTTATGAACTTTCATTAGAGATTGCATGGGATGCAAGGAGAGAAATGGATGAGAGCAGAGGGTGATGATGGAAGTTTGTTTATGGACTGGAAGTCTGTGACTAGTGTTGTGCCACAGGGTTTGGTGCTGCGCCCATTGTGGTTTGACATCTATATCAATGATTTGGATTAAAACGTACATGGCATGATTAGCAAGTTTGAAGATGACACGAAAGGTTCTGGTAGTGTAGAGAGTGAGGACAGTTCCCAAAGATTGCATCAGGATCTTGATCGGTTGGGCAGGAAAATGTGAGGTTTTGCATTTTGGAAAGTCTAACATGGGTATGAACTACACAGTGAATCTAGTTAGGATCTGGGAATATTGTGGAGCAGAGTGGTCACAGATGGATAGAGAGGTCAAAAAATCTTTTGGCATATTGGCCTTCATCACTCAAAGTATTGAGATTAGAAGTTGTGAGGTCATGTTTGTTACACACATTAGTGAGGCCTCATTTGGAGGATTGTGTTCAGTTTTGGTCAGCATGCTATAGGAAAGATGTTATCAAGGTGGAGAGTGTGCAGAGAAGATTTACAAGAATGTTGCTGGGCGTATGGGACTGAACTAAAGGGAGAGATTGAGCAGGCTAGGGCTTTATTCCTTGGAGTGTAGCAGGGTGAGGGATGATCTCAGAGATGTACAAAATCAAGAAAGGAATAGATAGGGTAAATACAGAGAGTCCTTTGCCTAGAGTAAGGACATTGGTAACCAGAGGACATAGGTTTAAAATGAGGGAGGCGAGTGCACTGGAAAGGGTGCAGAGGAGATCCACCAGGGAAGGTCATTTCAGTCATGAGGGGAGTTTGGAAAGGCTGGGGTGGTCCTCCTTGAAGCAGAGGACACTGAAGGGGGAACTGATAAAGGTGTTCAAGATCAGGAAGGGCAGAAATAGTGGGAAATATTTTCCATAGCAGAAGGAAAAGGGTTGGGGGGGGTGGGGAGTGAAGGGGGAAAGAGGTTCAGAGGGGTCTTCACATGGAGGTTGTTTGGAGCCTGGGACAGTATCTGAGGGTGTGATGAAAGCAGAGGCTTTCACAACTTGAAGTACCATGGTATGGAAAGCTGCAGAGTGAGTATAGTACATAGGATCAGTGTCGATGGTGGGCAAGATGAGGAGAATCTTTGCTCTTCATCTACCAGCCTAAACCACAGGAGGATCAGTGGGAAAAAGTTGCAGGCAAGTTCTGCCAACACCACAAATCACTCAGATTGTCACTGACATTCATAAAATTAGTTAAATAAAAATTTTAAAAAGCAGTTTTATAAATGACTGAATCAAGAAAGCCTGTGCAAAGCATGTTTGACATGAGAACGGTACTGAGCACAAAGTTTTATCTCTGCCATAGTGGTTGGAAATTTAACCAAAAGTGAACTCATGGTGATCAGTTCAACGCTGATTGGTGAATTGGGCTGACGAGATCGCAGTATAATCTTATCTCAGCAGAGATAAGTGAGAAGTGAAACCATTGGAGAGGAAGAAGGAAGAGAAACATTAATTTTACCAATCTGGAGTGTGTGCAGGGGCAGAGAAAGCAGGGGCCACAATGCTCACATCTGCAGCAGGGGTGGACAGTGCACACAGCTGCACAAGCAGGAGGAGCAGGTCCCCTTTTTCCCCCTGGATACCTCACTCCATGCCCCCCCTCTCCCCTAGTCCCTCACTCTCCCTCCCCCATCCCACTGGGCCCTGTGATGAGCAGACGTGAAGTCACTCTGTCTGAATCCCCTGTGCAGAAGCCCTATCACCAAAGATTTCCCCCTTCTTCTGTACTGGTGATGCCTGGAACAGGGTAGTTCACTGCACGGGAGCAGGCTGACACACAGCAGCCACTGCCCACTGTTCTGGTGCAGGATGACACACAGACACTCTCTCCTGTATCTGTGCACTGTTATGGGAAGCACTGTATTTATGATGAAGTTTATCCAACAATGATGTTCCATTGTTTATTCTATTATTGCAGTAACACAGGTTGCATCAGTCCCAAATGGGATCATTCATTTCTGTGGCCAAATCCATTTGTTGTGGTTGCTGAGCAATAAAACAGTTACACTGCAGCATCCACCTGAATCTGCATCTGTAGAAAAACCAGCCACTGGTGTGTGGAGACATCACGATGGAGATTCAATTTATTAATTGGATATCTGCAGAATCATCCTGGCATTATTTAATTTGGACATACAGCACAGTAACAAGCCCTTCTGGCCGATGGGCCTGTGCCACCCAAATACACCAATTAACCTACAAACCTCCGGTACATTTTGAACGGTGGAAGGAAACCGGAGTATCCGGAGCATCCGGAGGAAACACACGCAGACAATGGGAGAAGGTAGAAACTCCTTACAGACAGCGCTGGGTTTGAACCCAGGTTGCTGGCGCTGTAATAGCATTGCACTAACTGCAATGAATTGACTTTTGAGCTGTGTTCATTTCCTGGGAGGGATTTTCCATTCCACCCCCCCCCTCACCAAAGGTTGTTAGGAAATCATAGGGAAACACATGGATTAGAACCAGGCAGAGATCATGGCCCCACAAACCTGTTCCACCCTTATTTGCAACTTTACTCCTTGTGAATCTCTCACTGGTCACTTTCCGATGGGACCTTACCAAGGGCATCACTGAAGTCCATGTAGACTGCATCAACCACCCACCTTCATTGATACGCTATCACCTCGACAAAACAAAATTCAAATTAGACAGAAGGAATCTCCACCAATCAAAGCCATGCCTGTCTCTCCAGATGCAAAGTGATCAGACTCACCGATCTACGATTAGTTGCCTCATCCATGCTTCCCATATTGTGTTGGCATTTGAGGGTCCAAAGTTAGCTCTCTAGAATGATCCCTGGAATTAAAGGGTTATCATATGAGGAGTATTTGTTGGCTGTGGGACTGTACTCTCTGGAAGGATGAGAGGGGAATCTCATTGAAACTTATTGAATACTGCTCTTTCCAATATCTTTATTGAGTTATATATATGATTGGCTATTGCCAGCTAGACTTGCCTCTCGAGACCCCTTTGCATGCTCCCCACTCTTCCTTACATGATTAGTCGATGAGGTTGGTTGCTGCTCCAGTGTATGGTCAATAAAAGCCCATCAGTTTCACCACCTCAGTCTTTTGTGGTAATTGATCGTGCATCACACAGGTTATAACAAGAATATATATCCAACAAAGTAAACGTTTATTAACAAATAGCTGTAAACAACCTATGAAAGAGACAAAAAAGTATATAAAACAAAAACTATTCTGATAATCTAGCCCTTCCCTTGTGTTGATTAAACATTTATTCAACCAAACTGTAAAATGGGATCCAATAATCTTATGAATTCTGAAAAGAACCAAGGAAAGGACCCCATAAATTTAGAAACTTAAATTTCATTACATTAATAGAGCATCTAAATTTTTCCATAGTCAAGCCTGCCATCACATTGGATACCATTGAGTACGTGTAGGAGGGACAGTATCTTTCCATCGCATAAGTATAGCTCTTCTTGAATACTGAAAGGGCTGGATAGAGTGGATGTTTCCTATGGTGGGGGAGTCTGGGACCAGAGGTCAGAATATTAAAAAGGTACCTTTAGAACAGAGATGAGGAGTTAGTTCTTTACCCAGAGAGTGGTGCATATGTGGAATTTGTTGCCAAGGACAGTTGTGGAGGCCAAGTCATTGTGGATATTTAAGATGGAGGTTGATAGGCTCTTTATTAGGAAGGGAATCAAAGGTTTATGGAGAGAATGCAGGAGAATGACATTGAAAAAGATAGTGAATCATCCATGTTGGGGCAGAACCAATGGTCAAAATGGCCTAATTCCACTTCCATATGGTTGTAAGGTAACCTCTTCAATCCAGAACTAACCTGGTGAAATTTCTCTTCATCATCTCCAAAGCCAGAACTCACCAGTATAGTTGCACTAGAACTTCCCTGCTCTTTTATTGAACCCCTCCAGCAATGAAGGCCAACATCCATTTGCCTTCTTGAATACCTGCCATGAGAGAATGTCAATCTTTATTTTCAATTTGCAATATCAAATTTGCGAGATAGATTCATCACTTGTCTCATGAAACAAAAGATTGATGTAGTTTGCCTGAAAGTATCTTCTCTCAGCATTTTCAGATTGTGCTAATGAAGTTAAATCCCCTTATTTTGGGCAGGAAGTGAGTAATATTTGTGATCACAGTTCCAAGACAACCACTGAACAAAATGTGACAGCTACTACTTAGCGTTATTAGTCTGAGACTGATGATACCATAAAATGAGTTGATAACACACTGCAGAAGTGCAAACTTGCTCTGAGAGTGGCTGGCCCCGCTCAATCCAACATCAGCAGAGAGTCCACGATAAAAACCAATCGATCTCTTGGCAGTTGATGGTATTCCAAGGAGTTCTCCCCAGATGCCAAATGTGACCCAGTGAATTCTCTGCAGCCACTGACCATGACCCAGTGAATTCTCCCTGGACGTCAACTGTGAGCCGGTGAATTCTCTCCGACCGCTGACTGTAAGCTGGTGAATTCTCTCCATATGATGACTCTGACAATGGACTCTGCTCCCCATGCCACAAGTAAAAATGCTGCTTCACTCTACAGCCAGGAAGTGGTTGGTGGGTCTGTAGTACGTTGAATGACTCAAAGACTTGTTGACTCAAACCAAGGCTTTTATTACCAAAAGACTGGAGCGTAGCACATTGAGGTCGACCATTCCAGACTGACCTGGGTCTGGTTAGGTGCAGCACTTTATGACCTGATCAGTAGGTGTGGCTATGGCTCTCAGCCAATCACTATCTCTATATACAAATAAACATATATTTAGAGGTGATAGGATCCCATACTATCACAGGGTCACCCAGCGCTGCTGTTCAACTGTCCTGGGCGGTGTAAACTTCGGTGCTCCTGAACTGCCATGGACAGAGCACAGGACAGCTGGTCCAGATTTAGGGATTCCAACATGGCTCCCAGCTGATGGACAGCTTCACGGTGAGACATTGTGCTCTTCCATCTCTCACACCCAAGCCAACTCCCGGGGATTGTCCAACTAGAAAACCCAGGGAATACTGGGCAGGTCGCACCTGCAATTCTATGTGCAGTTCTGGCTGCCCCATCACAGGAAGGGTGTGGGGCTCTGACAGGAAGGGGACAGAAAAGTTTCCCAAAATGTTGCCTGGCTAAGAGGGGCTGAGAATAGAGAGAGGCTGAACAAACTCTGGTTGTTTCCTTTGGAGCTTTGGAGACTGAGGGGAGACCTAACAAAGGTTTGTAAAATTATGGGAGGCACTGATAGGGTGAACATTCAGAATCTTTTCCCTGGAGTAAGAGCATCATACACCAGAGGACACATTTTTAAGCTGAGGGAGAAATTTAAGGGAGATGTGTGGGACAAACAAATCTATGAATTAGGGGCAGAATAATGCCATTCAGCCCATCGAGTCTGCTATACCATTCAAGTTATGGCTGATATATTCATGCTCTCAACCCTGTTCTCCTGCCTTCTCCCCATAACCTTTGACCAGCTTATCAAACAAGAACCTACCAAACCTCCACTTTAAAATACCTAATGATGGTCTCCACGGTCATTTGTGGCACAAATTCCACAGATTCACCACCCTCTAGCTGAAGTAATTTCTCCTCATCTTTGTTCTAAAGCAACATCCGTTTATTCTGAGGCTGTTACCTCTGGCGCTGCTCTCCCACCACTGGAAACATCAGTAGATGGGAGCTGTTGAGAGGCAGCTGTGGGAGTGAAGGGAAGACAGGGAGAAGATCTCTCTCACCTGAAACACACATCCCACTGTTACCCTGGGGAAAAGATTCTGAGTGTCCACTCTGATAGAGCCAAGAGAATGAGGTTGAAATCAACAGCCATGATTTGAATGGCAGAGCAGATTTGATGGGCTGAATCCTACATCTCATGATTCTGGAAATAACCCACTCTCCTGCTTTTCCTTTGCCCCAAAACAGGCCTCAGCTCCAGCGCCCCTTCCTCTAACATCAGACCCTACATCCAGGCTTTAGCTTGTCACCAGGCCCAGATCCCAGCCTTCACCTCGACACCGGCCCTCAGTCCCCTAGCGGAAGGATTTAAAGGCAGCATTGATTTTTTTGTGCATTCAGATATAATGTTATTGGAGGGCAATCTCTATCAGCCTTGATGCACCCTGTCAATAGGCGGTTTGCCTTTTTGCTGTGTTCATAATGTGTACCCCAAGTTTGCGTTAATACCTGGTCCACCTGTGTAGTTGACACAAGACCAAATTCTGTTTGTAAATCAAGACACTGCATGTATAATTCCAGGGATGAACAAACTGTGTAGCGTTGATCCATTTCACTAATAGCGGATGTTAGTTCATTGATCCTGGCAGTATGTTTCTTATTTAATGAAGCTGAGTACAAAATTATTTGACCCCTCAAATAACACTTAAGTGACTCCCAGGGTATGGAATAGGAGATTGACTCTTTGATTGTGTGAGAGGAAATCACTGATATGCGCTCACAACATTTTTCGTCTGCAGAAGAGAATTAAGTCTCCAGCACGGTGGGTTAATAGGATGATTGGGTAGATGAAGACCTAATAATGATGGTGCATGATCAGAAATCACAATACAGGAATAATTCAAGGAAACTACACTTGGCTTGAGAGAGCCATCCAAAAAGAAATAATCTATCCTAGAATATGAAGTGAAAGCATTGCAAAAGAATGATAATTTTTTGGTTGAGGGATTGTGAAATCTCCATAGGTCAAGGGGTCCATTCTGTAGCATACAGTCAGAAACGATCTGGCCATGGTGAATCGGGAAGTGCTGCGGGGATTAGATTCGTCTAGATCCAGATCCATAACATCATTTAAATCTCACCCCCCCCCCCCACCAAATTATCATGTGGGTACCTAATGAGGGAAGCCTATTTAATAGCACATTAGCAAATGAGATGTCATCGAAGTTGGGTGCAGACATTGACCAGTAACACCTGTTTCTGCAAAAGCTTACCTGCCATGATGACATATCTACTACCCTTGTCTGCTATCACATTAGATAGTACAAATTGAATATTTTAATTTATTAGCTACCCCTCATAATTTAGAGTTGAAATTGAAATGAAAACACTGACTTACCCATAGCCCTAGGTAGTCTTTAATGTGAAGGTGGGTCTCCTGCAAAAATACTATATCAGATTTTAACCAGTTCAGATGGGAGAAAACATTTAATCTTTTGATAGAGCTTCCCATTCCTCTGATATTCCAACTGACAGGCGTCCTTTCAACAGGAGTGCTCTGAATCATTGGATTATACATTTAGATTTTGTGGGCTGCACAGCTTAAATGAGTATAAGCGCCAAGTGATCTCCCCCAAACCCCTCCCCAACATATCTGCATACACTCCTACAAACTTCTACACTCTAAGACTAAGCTGTGGGGACAACACTTTACATTCACATGGTCCAAACATCCTTGCCCCTAAACATCAAGGACCCTGAGAGTGAGCTTGAGTAGAAAAGAAACATAACCATCCCTCCCATGAATTTTGAATTACATTTACAGACACATTGCAAGGTAATTTGGTCAGCCCAATAAATCCGCATATAAATTTAACAGTAGTAATGCTGTATTATACAAGTCTTGGAATTCCATATTAACAACCTTAACAAGTTTGGTAACTGCAGATTAATATAAGAATGCCCAACAAGTGGCAACATCCCATTGCACTCACACTTTATCAGTTGTTTTTCAACATCTTGATATATACTCCCACTTCTTCAGCCAAGAGTAAATTCTTCACTTTATCGCCATAACTGATCCATAGTCGGGCTGGGTAGATTAACCTGTATCAGTTCCCGTCTAATGTCGTTGAAACACCACCCAGGCTCAGACCACTTTGCAGTAAGATCAGGGCAAACTGAAATAGTCATCCCCTTCTGTTTTACTTTGCAATGTTCTTTAGCTCAGAGTAGAACATTCACGCAATCACAGTAATAGTAAAGTCTGGCCACTATAGCCCATCGCCACTCCTTGGCCATAGTTTTGGCAGTAAGATTACGTTGGCTTGGTTCACCAATGGCTCTTTATTTGTTCTGCATTTGTACTCATGCTGTCGGTTCCTTCAGGAACCCCCCATGATCCTGATATTTCTCTGGAACCTCACTTCCAAATCCTCACATCTCTTTCCAGCTTTGTCATATTGGTAGTGAGAGTTTTAATTTTCTTTTGCATTGAGCAGATATCATCAGTACACCCCAACACTGAAAGTTCTATCTCCCTAACAGTATCTTTAGTTTCTCTCATTCTGGTGTTACAGGTTATATTAGTATGGTAATGGACAAATACGTCTTTAAAAAAGATGGATTGTGGGGGTGGGGGGGGGGTTTAGTGTAGGTCACTACAAACAGAGTTACACTTCACAAAAGGCATCTCATTTAAAATGCAAGAGCTCTGTTGAAGCTAAACATTAAGGCCCCGGTTGGCTTTGCAGAATCAATGAAGAATGCTGATCTATTGTGTATGGGTAATAAAGTCCAGGCTCAGAAATAGTGATAAGATCTTTCAAAGATTGGGTTTGGAGCCTTGGGAGAGGTTTTTCTTCTCTGTGAGGGAGGGGGAAGTCAGTTCTACAGTAGCAGTTGAGACTGCAACATGACAAGCTTGTTAAAACCCCATTTTGAAGACATGTGAGTTCAGCCTGTTCAAAACCCTTGTAGTCCTTACAAGAGGAAATGGCTGGATAGAGTGTTTCTCCTGAAATAAGGGAAACAAGAGGAATGCTATGGTGACCTGGAAGAAGAGGTTATCACTTGGAAAACCCATGATGGGGCAAGTTTCTTTGGCAAGACACTGAAGTGACTGTTTGGAGGAAATCAGTTTGTTTGTGTCCAACGAGCAACAAATATCTCTCTGAAACCAACAAGAGCCTTCTTAAGCACCAGAGCCTGGTGAAGATTCATAAATGTTAAATTCTGTGCACAATATAATAATTGCCTTATACCAATGAACTTGGAGAGGTGAGAAGTGAATGATTGGACTATGAAACAAAGAACTTTCTGAACATTACATACACACGCGCTTAGAATTAGAAGGGTGTTAAGTTAGGTTAAGTTAATAGTAATAAGTTAGAGTTTGATCCTCTTTTCATATTTAAAGATGATTAAAAGTAACTTTTGTTTAAATAACCATTTGTCTTGGTGAATTTCTATTGCTGCTGGGTTTTGGGGTCCTCTGGGCTCATCTCAAGTGGGGGCTCATTCATTTCTGATTAATATATTTGGAGTTTTTGTGATTTATTAGTTAATTGGTTTTTCCAAGCTAATTTAAAGCCTGTGTGTGTAGAAAAACAGCAGCAATGATGTTAGTACATTTTTAATACAACCATCATCTGTGGAGCTGCAGAGAAAAAGAAAAGAGGAACTGATGGTCATTGCTAAGGAATTAAAACTGGCTGAAGTCAAACATTGGATGAAGAAAATTCAAATACAGAGGATTTATAGTGAAATATTATATAGATGAGAGAAAATTTGTTGAGAAAGACTTAGAAAATTTTCCGGAGGATAGATCTTTTAAATTGCAGTTGGAATTGGAGAAATTGAGGGTGGTTGAAGAGAGAAATGGAGGATGATAAAAGAAAGAGAGAAATGGGGGTTTGAAATGCAGAAACAAAAATATGAGGCAGAGGAGGATGAAAAACAGAGGGAGGAGGATGAAAGTCAAAGAAAATATAGCGGAACAAATTGAAGGAGACAAAAAGTTTCAATTAGAGAAGTTAAAAATTGAGATGGACAGAAGTAAGAGAATTGAGGCTGTAACTCCTGGGGAGAGGTTTTTGGCTAGTAGAGAGGTAAATCTAGTTCTTCCTTTTGATGAGAGAGATGTAGATACATATCTTCAGCTTTTTGAAAAGGTCGCTGAGAGCTCAAGATGGCCGAAAGAAAAATGGACTCTTATGCTCCAAAGTGTATTGAAGGGAAAAAACACAAATTGAATACTCTAGTTTGACTACAGAAAAAATGGCAAATTATGATACTGTTAAACAAGCAGTATTGAAAGCTTATGAGTTGGTTCCAGAAGGCATATAGGCAAAAATTTAGGAGGTTGGTGAAAACATGGAACCAATCTTATATAGAATTTGCTCTAGGAAAATCTGTTTTGACCATTGGTGCAACTCAAAAGGAACAAATAATGATTTTAATAGATTAAGAGTATTGATATTAATTGAGGAAATTAAAAAGTGTGTTCCAAATGAGAGGGTTAATGTGGAACAGATTAGTATGCCTGAAATTAAGTCTGGGGGGGAAATGTTAAGAGAAAAGATGATTTGTATGTCATTTTTGTAAGAAACCTAGTCACGTTCTTGCAAATTGTTTACTGTTGAAAAAGAGGCGAGAAAAGGAGATATAACCATAAGCGTGTATTCAGATAGTTGAATTTAATGAGAATGATGTTCCATACCTGGAAAGGATATTATGGATGTTTTCAAACCTTTTGTGTCAGAGGACTTGGTTTCAGTGAAGGATAGAAATTCCTAGGTTCCAGTTAAAATTTTTAGAGATACTAGGGCTGCCCAGTCACTGTTGTTGGAGAATGTTTTAACTTTTGATCAAAAGACTGACACAGGGGAGATGACTTTGATTAGAGGTGTTGGAGGTGATGTAAAGTCAATATTTCTGCACAAAATAGTGTTGAATTCAGAATTAGTTAAAGGACCAGTTGTAGTAGGAGTTATTTCAAAGTTACCCAATGCAAGGAATCTTATTATTATTAGGGAATGATTTAGCAGAGGATAAAGTTGGGTCAGTTTTGAGATTAACAAATCAGCCTAGTAAGGATGAGGTTGACAAATATAGTGAGATATATCCTGCATGTGCTGTAACAAGGTCTTTATCTATGAAAATGATGAGAGCAGAGGAAGATCCAGTTGATAGAGACTTTCCCCAGTACTTCTGAAATAGTCTAGAAAGAGCAGGTTAAATTTAAGAGTCAGGATTTGTCTTTGTCAAGGAAAAAGTTAATTGAGCAGCAAAAGACAGTTTCTGATCTTGTTGACTTAAGGGAGAAACTGAATGAGGAAGAGATTAAGAAAATGTCCTGTGGATATTACTGGAAGGGTGAATTGTTAATGAGGAAATGGAGACCTCGTGATATTCCTGCAAATGAAGAATTGGGCGGTGATTCCTAGAATTTATCGGAATGAAATTTTAAATTTGGCCTATAGCACACCTTTGGGTGGTCATCTTGGTGTAAATAAAACAATGAATAACATTTTGAAACAATTTTTCTGGCCTGCTTTGAGGAAAGATGTTGTAAATTGGTGCTGGACTTGTCACCTTTGTCAGGTTGTGGGGAAAAGTCACCAGGGTCCACCAGTAGCTCCCTTGCAACCTATTCCTGTTGTTGGGGAACCTTTCACTAGGGTTATTGGGTGGGTCTCCTGCCTAAAACAAAAGGTGTATGGCATCCAGATTTCTAAAAGCTATACCATTGAGGAATATTATACCAAAATCAGTGATAAAGGTTTTGGAAAAAATGTTCAGTTTTTGGATTACCTAAAGAGATCCAGAGAGATCAAGGAAGTAACTTCATGTCCAGGTTCTTTCAGCAGTTGATTTATGAGTTGGGAATTAAACAGATCACTTCATCTGTTAACCATCCTGAAACTCAGGAAGCTATAGAAAAATTTCATTCTACTCTTAAAAATATGATGAGGATTTATTGTCTGGAGAATGGGAAAGACTGGGACAAAGGTATTCATTTACTGTTATTTGCAACAAGAGAGTCTGTGCAGGATTCATTAGGTTTCAGCCCTTTGATATTGTGTTTGGACATCAGGTTAGAGGACCTTTAATGTTGTTAAAAGATCAGTGGGTTAATGAGGATGTACAGTTGGACGATGGATTATGTTTCTAAATTTAAAGATCGATTACAAAAAATGTGGACTTTGGCTCAAGAGCAACACTTAACAATGGCTCAGGGTAAAATGAAGCAATTATTTGATAGGAAAGCTCAAGTGAGGAATTTTAAAACAGGAAATAAAGTGTTAATTTTGTTCCCAACACATGACAATCCTCTTAGAGTGAAATTTTCTGGACCATATGAAGTGAAATCAAAACTGAATGATGTAAACTGTGTGATAAACACTCAAGATTGTAGGAATAAAACCCAGGTTTATCATATAAATATGTTGACACGTTATTATGAGGAAAAAGGTAGTGGAGAACAGTCTGTATCAAAGGTGTTAGTTGTTGACAGGGTTGAGGAATTTATGGATCATAAGATTATGGAAACAGAATCTTGTGAGGGTAACCTTAAAAAAACCATGGTTCTTGTGCACCTGAAAATCTGAAGGAAAAGTTAGGCCATCTTAAATCACAAAAACAGAAGCAGTTGCTTTTGAAATATGCAAATTTGTTTCCTGATGTGCCAAAAAGGAAAAAGGATGTCAGTGATTTTTCATGATGTGGCTGTAGGCGAAGCAAGTCCCATAAAACAACACCCCTATAGAATAAACATTTAGAAGAGTAAAATCATGGATCAGGAAGTGGAATATATGTTGAAAGATGATATTATTAGACCTTTGAACTCAGATTGGAGTTCTCCTCATATTCTGGTACCTAAAACAGATGGAACTGTTAGGTTCTGTACAGATTACAGGAAGGTTAATTCAGTAACTAAAACTGATGCTTATCCTATTCCCAGAATTGATGATTGTATTGACAAAATTGAGAAAGCTAAATTTCTTACTAAGGTGGATTTGTTAAAAGGTTATTGTTGCATGCCACTAAAAGAAAGAGGAAGGATTATTTCTGCATTTCTGACACCATCTGTTTTGTACGAAAATAATGTGTTAACTTTTGACATGAAAAATGCCTTTACAACATTCCAAATGACGATAAATTTGGTAATCCAAGATTTAACACATATAGATGCTTATATTGATGACTTGGTCACAAAAAGTGACACATGGGAAGAACTTCTGAGGGAATTGGACAAATAGTTTGCAAGATTATTCAAAGCAAACTTAATGAAAAGTGGATATAAACATGCTACTGTAACATACTTGGGTCATGTAGTTGGTCATGGCAAAGTTGCACCCATTCAAGCTAAGGTGAATGCAATTTCTGAGTTTCCTACTCCCAATGGCAAGAAAGCGGTGAGAAGGTTTTTAGGAATGGCAGGATATTATAGGAAATTTTGCTGAAATTTTGCTGAAGTTGTTCTTCCTTTAACCAATCCTTTGAAGAAGGTGGAGAAATTTGTGTGGACTAAAGTTTGTCAGAGAGCTTTAGAAAATTTAAAGGAAATGCTATGCCATTACCCTGTGTTAAAATCTCCTGATTTTGACAGACCATTTTCTTTAGCAGTGGATGCCAGTGACAGAGCAGCAGGTGCGGTTTTATTACAAAAACATCATGAAATTTACCATCCAGTTGCCTACATTTCAAAAAAATGCTATGTTTATCAAAGGAACTATTCCACTTTTGAGAAAGAACTGTTATCTATAATATTTGCTCTGCAGAACTTTGATGTGTACCTGAGTACCTCTTATGAACCATTTGTGATATTTACTGACCATAATTCTCTGGTATGAGAGTAATATAATCTGCAAATTAATCATATCAAAGGTACAAATAATGTGATAGCAGATTGTTTGTCAAGATGTTAAAATTGAACATGTAAAGAAATATAAACACTCAACATTTGGATACATTGTTATAACATGTTATATATTGTGTAATGTTATCATTGTAGTGATTGTAAAGTCTGTTGATTTATAACAGTATTTTAACTCGTTTTAACCCTCCTTTGTAGGGGAAGGTGTTATGGGTAATATTAGTATGGTTATAGATAAATATGTCTTTAAAAGAGATAGATTGTGGGGGTTTTGTGTAGGTCACTTCACAAACAGAGTTATACTTCACAAAATACATCTCATTTAAAATGCAAGAGCTTTGTTGAAGCTGGACATTAAGGCACTGGTTGGCTTTGCAGAAGCAATGAAGAATGCTTATCTATTGTGTATGGGCAATAAAGTCTAGGCTCAGAGATACTGATACGATCTTTCAAAGATTGGTTTTGGAGCCTCAGGAGAGTTTTTTTGTTTATTTTACAAGCAGAGAGAGGAAAAATCAAACAGGATTCGAGAGAGAGAGATCAGTTCTATAATAGCAGTTGAGGCTGCAAAATGACAAGCTGGTAGCTTGTCGAAAACACCATTTTGAACATGGGGTGTGAGTTCTGAGTTCAGCCTGTTCAAAACCCTTGTAGTCCTTACAAGAGGAAATGGCTGGCTAGTGTTTCTCCTGAAATAGGGGAAACAAGAGGAACTCTGTGGTGACCTGAAAGAAGAAGTTATTATTTGGAAAACCCATGATGGGTTCATCAAGATGCTGAAGTGATTGATTGGAGGAAGTCAGTTTGTGTGTGTCCAACAAGCAACAAATATCTCTCTGAAACCAACAAGAACCTTCCTGAGCGGTAACCATTTAACTTTAAGCACCAGAACCTGGTTAAGTTTTAAAATGTTAAATTCTGTGAACAGTATAAGAATTGCCTGATACCAGTGAACTTGGAGGAATGAGAAGTGAATGATTAGACTAAAAAACAAAGAACTTTCCCGAACATATACACATTAATACACGTGCGCTTAGAATTAGAAGGGGGTTAAGTTAACTTAATAGTAATAAGTTAAAGTTTGATCTCGTTATTATGTTTAAAGAAAATTAAAAGCAACTTTTGTTTAAGTAACCATTTGTCTTTTAAATTTCTATTGCTGCTGGGTTTTGGGGTCCTCTGGGCTCGTAACACCAATGTCTGTGAAAATATTTTCCAGCTCTACAATTTTAATGGACTCTACAACATCTTTATGAAGTTCAGTCAGCACTGCTAACTTTAGCTGCTCGACGTCAATTACCTGTTCTTTCTGGTCTGACAGTAAGCTGCCTGGGGAGACAGGACCAGGCTAGGTTGAGGCTTCAGTGTGCAGGGTAGACCTCTGCATACTGCCTCGACTTTTAGCCTTCTTGACAGGCATTTTAATACTTCAAAATCCACCCCCTGTAACTTTAACACATTGCCAACTATAATTGAATAGTAGAACCCTACCTGATACCCTGTTAAATAGTGCTTGATTAATACAATTCACAGGAGCTCTGTAGGCAGTGGCATAATCCATTAACCACTCTTTGGAGCCCCTTAAATGGCCTACTTTAGACCTACCTATCTAGATCAACACCTTCTGCATGGTAACAGGCCATTTCGGCCCATGAGTCTGTGCCTCCCAATTTACACCCAATTAACCCACATCCTGGTATGTTTCGAATGGTAGGAGGAAACTGGAATCTGAGGGGAAAACCCATGCAGTCACGGGGAGAAGGTAAAAACTCCTTTCAGACAGTGCTGGATTTGAACCCTGGTCTCAATCGCTGGCACTGACCACTACGCCAACTGGGCCACTCACTTCTACTCTGATGTCTTATTGATGGTGGGGACAGGGTGGACAGTAGAGTGTAGTGGGATAGTGGAGGGACAGGGTGGTGGGAAAAGTTGTTGTTGTTGTTGGAGTGTTAACGCTTTAGGGTGGTGGGACTGGTTTATGGGGTATTGCCATTGGGGACAGGGAGTACATTGGTGGTACAGGTTGTTGAGACATGGCTGTGGACAGGGTGGTTGGACAAGTTGATGGGATGGGACAGATTGTTTGTGAGAGTGGTGGGAATGGTGTGTTGGGGAGAGAGAGGTGGGCACATGTTAGGAACAGGGCATAGGGTTGCTGGGGGCAGGGTGGTGGAGATGGGGTGATGAGAATGTGTGGTCTGTGCTGCCCCCTGGTGGTCACCGAATCCACAACACCAGCCAGTGCTGCCCACTACTCGTTACTGAATCCACAGCACTGGCCAGTGGGATGGTTGATGCAGAGAAATGGATTGTATAACACAACCCCATTAGAAATTGGAGATCAATCCACAGTACAGTAAATGGCAGAGAGGATCACTGGAGTCTCCCTCTCCCCCCATCGACATGATCTACTGGGATCGTTGTTTGAAGGGAATGAACAAAATCATTGAGGACCCCTTCCACCCTGCACACAGCATTTTTCAGCTGCTCCCGTTGGGAGAAGAGATTCAGGAGTATCAGAGCCAGCACCACCAGGCTGAGGAACAGCTTCTTCCCACAGGCAGTGAGAATGCTGAACGACTAAAGGAACTGCTCAAGATTCAGATTGAGAAAATATTTATTTATTTACTTTCTCTGAAGAAAATTAAAAAATGAGTGACATGGTTGGTGCAGCAGTTAGCACAACACCTTTACAATGCCAGCGATTGGGACTGGGGCTCGAGTCCTGCCCTGTCTGTAGACAGTTTATACGTTCTCCTCATGTCTGTGTGGGGCTCCGGTTTCCTCCCACCATTCAAAACATACAGGGGGTGTAGGTTAATTGGGTTTGAATTGGGTGGCACGGAATTGTGGGCCGAAATGGCCTTTCACTGTGCTGTATGTCTAAATTTAAATTAGTTGTACATATGAATTTTTGTCCTGCATAATTATTGTTTGTCTGTATGTGAGTTATGTGTGGCTGCATGTCTGTGTGTTTTGCACCGAGGACCGGAGAACGCTATTTCTTCAGGTTGTACTTGTACTATCAGATGACAATAAACGAGACTTGACTGCACTGCCCCTGATGCTCACTGAATGCACAACACTGGGCAGTGCTACCCGCTGGTGGTCACCATGTGCACACGCTGGCCAGTGCTTCCTCCCTGATTTCCAGAATCAGGTTGCCTTTCTTTTTCTTTGCTATTTTCAACAAATCATTTCCTTTTAAACTTCTATCAGCTATTGTCCTACAAAACTAAGATAGTTATGGAGGAGGTTTCCATCGGTCAGCACCACATCATAGCTGAAGTGTCTGGACAATGCTATTATGTTCCATTCCATTTATCGCCATATTTCACCCTTCCCTGGTTCACAAATCCCCTCATGGCACTTGTCCACCCCCTGCTACACTGTCCATCTGCCCCCCACATTCCTGATAAAGGCTACTGATTGGAATCAAAATCCTTTTCTCTTCCATGGATTCTGCTTGACCTGCTCAGTTTCTCTAGCAGATTGTTTGTTAGTCCAGATACCAACGTCTGCAATCTCTCATATGTCCCCATTTCACATGCAACTCAAACAATGGATTCTGACAATTATTTCATGTGAAGTGGCTCCAATAGTTTTTCAACTTAACCAGTTTTACACATTTGATGTAAAGAATGTTCTATTAATAATTCATGTTGTAGATCAAGGTGGAGCTGTGTCTCAACACCCCCTCTGAAGATATTATGCACTGGATGGCCAGAGTGGTGGAGGTGTCCAGAGGCAGGAGTGGGACTAGAGGGCAAGAGTCACATGAGGAACACATGGAGGCAACACTTGGGAATGGTACCTTGCAACTCCAACTGTGGGCATGTCCAGTTCATGGGGTGAATCGGAATACGAGTATGGTTGCAGCTTCAGATCAAACTGTTGCTAGACCATCCAGTGAAAATTACATGGTGGCACCAGTGACTGGAAGTAATGTACGTCTCCAGAGAGACACAGGTGGAGAGTTGTGTGCTGTAATAAAAACACTGCACACAGAATTTGCAATACATACATATTTTTATTTTGCAGCAGGAGGTACTGCACGTACTTACTGCAAGTCATTTTTTAAAATACAAAATCACTACTTGCATTCTGCAAAGCACAGCCATTTTTAGTTCAAAAAAAAAACTGACGTTTCTACCAAAAGAAGCTATGGCATTGTGTCCATTAGTGAAATTGGTTGCAGAAGGGGCAGGACTGGCAGCTCAATGTTCTGGGCTTCTATTGTTTCACATGTGATAGAGGGGGAGGGATGAAATGGGGAGAAGGGGCATTGCTCGTAAGCTGTGCTCAGGCAGGATAGACCAGAGAACTCATCTGCTGAGGCTATATGGGTAGAGCTGAGGAACAAGAAAGATAGGACAACACTAATGGGGTTATGTTATAGACCACCCAATAGTCAGAAAGAATTGGAGGAACAAATGTGTAGGGAGATAGCAGACCGCTGCAGGAAACAAAGTTGTGATAGTAGGAGATTTTTACTTCCACATATTGTCTGAGTCTCTAATACCGTACAAGGGCTGGCTTAGCGCCTGTCACATGTTCAGGAATGTTTCCTAAATCATATATAGAGGTGCTAACTAGAGAGAGTGCAATACTGGATGTCCTATTGGGGAATGAGACAGGACAGGTCAGTGCTGGATTAAGGTTATTGCGGAGCCTGTAGCATTTATTTTAAAGGGGTCCTAAATTATGCCGGCTGGTGCATGCACAATGAGGGGGAAGTATGATGGAAGCACCCCCCCCCACCCCCCAACCCCAGGAAAGAGTTTCTGGCACTGACCCTGCATATCCGTTTTGGTAAGTTTGAAATAATCTTAATTATTCTTAACAAAATGATGCTAGCATTTTCAGATCACTATATATTCAGTGATTACCTGTGGTGTATCTAGGGAACATAGAGCCTATGGCAAGCACTGAAATTGCGCCACCCCCCCATCCCTGTTAAAACTTACTTACACATTTTATTAAAACAAAACTGACTTGGGAAAGTTTTTGTAAGAGGATCTGCGGCACCTGGTGTTCCCAGGCGGTCTGATCTTGGAAGCTAAGCAGGCTCAGGACTGGTCGGTACTTAGAGGGGAGACCACCTGGGAAGACCAGGTTTCTGGACAAAGTGGCGAATCTGTCTGCCTTACAGTAGTCAAAAGTTAAGGTTACATTCTAAATGTAGTATGACATTACACTAATGGATTGTAGAATTACGTACCCACAATCCTCCACGCAGCTCGAACTGCCTTGCATTTCCCTGGCACTGGCAGAGCAGTTTCAGCTGCATGGGGAATTATGGGTAACGAAGATGGCCATTGAGCCTTGGCTGTGAGTTTCCAGGGTGGCCCTGAAGCAGATTGATCAGGTGCCGGAGTGGTGCTCTAGTGAACTCTGGAACCCTGCACCCTTGTGTAGGGCCCTTAAAATCTGGGGCATATGCTACTTTCACTACCTGGGACAGGTGACAGGAGTATATGTTGGAAAACATTTTGGGTCCAGTGATCATAACACCATTAGTTTCAAGTTAATTATGGGGAAGGAGAGGTCTGGGCTTCAGGTTGAGCTTCTAATTGGAGAAAGGCCAATTCTGAGGAAATGAGAAAGGATCCTGAATGCATGGATTGGGATGCTGTTTTCGGCCAAGGATCTGCAAGGTAAGTGAAGGATCTTCAACGGTGAAATTTTGAGAGTACAGAGTTTGAATGTTCCTTTCAGGATTAAAGGAAAGATACACAGGCTTGGGAAACCTTGATTTTTAAATTTTTTTAATTTTTATTTTTCACACTATAAACCACATTGATCAAGATACATACATTTTTTCTTTTCAAATATATAGTGTCATTTTCTCCCCCCCTCCCTCTTCCCCTCCCACCCTCCCTACCTCCCCTCCCATTCATTTAAAGTTCAGAATCTAAGATACATTAAACCCGTCAAACAATGTTGTCACTCAATAAAAATAAACAAGAAATTTCACTGAGTCAATTCTTTTCATTTCCTTCTCCTTCTGTCATTTTAGGTGGTAGATGTCCCCGGTAGGTTTTCTCTATTGTGTTTCATGTATGGCTCCCATATTTGTTCAAATATTGTAATATTATTTCTTAAATTATATATTATTTTTTTCTAATGGAATACATTTATTCATTTCTATATACCATTGTTGTATTCTCAAGTTATCTTCTAATTTCCAGGCTGACATAATACATTTTTTTGCTCCAGCTAGGGCTATCCTAACAAATCTTTTTTGTGCACCATCCAAATCAAGTCCAAATTCTTTGTTTTTTATGTTACTTAGGAGGAAGATCTCTGGGTTTTTTGGTATATTGCTTTTTGTGATTTTATTTAATGTCTGGTTTAGATCTTCCCAAAATTTTTTCACTTTCTCACATGTCCAGATTGCATGAATTGTTGTTCCCATTTCCTTTTTACAGCAAAAACATCTGTCAGATACTGTTGGGACCCATTTATTTAACTTTTGAGGTGTATGTATAGCCTGTGTATCCAGTTATATTGTATCATACGTAACCTCGTGTTTATTGTATTTCTCATAGTTCCAGAGCATAGCTTCTCCCATGTTTCCTTCTTTATCTTTATGTTTAAATCTTGTTCCCATTTTTGTTTAGTTTTACCATTTGTTTCCTCATTCTCCTTTTCTTGCAGTTTAATATACATATTTGTTATCAATTTTTTGATTATCATTGTGTCTGTAATCACATATTCAAAATTACTTCCCTCTGGTAACCTCAGACTGCTTCCTAATTTATCCTTCAAGTAGGATTTCAGTTGGTAGTATGCCAACACTGAGTTATATTATATTTATCCTTCATTTGTTCAAAGGATAATAATTTATTTCCTGAAAAGCAATTTTCTATTCTTTTGATCCCTTTTTTCTCCCATTCTCTAAAGGAAAGGTTATCTATTGTAAAAGGGATTAGCTGATTTTGCATCAGTATTAGTTTTGGTAATTGGTAATTTGTTTTATTCCTTTCTACATGAATCTTCTTCCAAATATTGAGCAGATGATGTAATACTGGAGAATTCCTACGTTGTACCAATTTTTCATCCCATTTATATAATATATGTTCAGGTATCTTCTCCCCTATTTTATCTAGTTCTAATCTAGTCCAATCTGGCTTTTCCCTTGTTTGATAAAAATCTGATAGGTATCTTAATTGTGCGGCTCTACAATAATTTTTAAAGTTTGGCAGTTGTAAGCCTCCTTGTTTATACCATTCTATTAATTTATCTAGTGCTATCCTCGGTTTCCCCCCTTTCCATAAAAATTTCCTTATTATTTTCTTTAACTCCTTGAAGAATTTTTCCGTCAAGTGTATTGGCAATGCATGAAATAGGTATTGTATCCTTGGGAAAATGTTCATTTTAATACAGTTTATCCTTCCTATTAGTGTTAGTGGTAAGTCTTTCCAATGCTCTAAGTTGTCCTGTAATTTTTTCATTAGTGGATAATAATTGAGTTTATATAGATGGCCGAGGTTTTTATTTATTTGTATACTTAGGTATCGTATTGCTTGCATTTGCCATCTGAATGGTGATTCTTTCTTAAATTTTGCGAAATCAGCATTATTCATTGGCATTGCTTCACTTTTATTTGCGTTAATCTTGTATCCCGACACTTCTCCATATTCCTTCAATTTCTTATGTAATTCTTTTATTGATATTTCTGGTTCTGTTAAGTATACTATAACGTCATCTGCAAATAAACTGATTTTATATTCCTTGTCTTTTATTTTTATCCCTTTTATTTTATTTTCTGTTCTTATCAATTCTGCTAGTGGTTCTATAGCTAACGTGAACAATAAGGGTGATAGTGGGCATCCCTGCCTTGTTGATCTGCTTAAATTAAATTGTTTTGATATATATCCATTTACTGTCACTTTTGCCAATGGCCCCTTATATAATGCTTTAATCCAATTAATATACTTCTCTGGTAAACTGAATTTTTGTAGTACTTTGAATAAATAATTCCATTCTACCACTACTGTTGGAGCTTTATTTCCTTCTACTGCATGAATTAAGTTAATAAATTTACAAATATTGTCTGTTCATCTTTTTTTAATAAATCCAGTTTGGTCTAGATTTACTATTTTTGGTACATAGTCGGCTAATCTGTTTGCTAATAGTTTAGCTATTATCTTATAATCTGTGTTAAGTAAAGATATTGGTCTATATGACGCTGGTGCGAGTGGATCTTTCCCTGTCTTTGGTATTACTGTAATTATTGCTGTTTTGCATGAAACTGGTAAGCTTTGTGTTTTATCAATCTGGTTGATTACTTCCAGGAGGGGAGGAATTAATAAATCTTTAAATGTTTTATAGAATTCTATTGGGAATCCATCCTCTCCTGGTGTTTTATTATTCGGTAGTTTTTTATTATCTCTTGTATTTCTACTATTTCAAATGGTTCTGTTAATTTATTTTGTTCCTCTATTTGTAATTTTGGTAGTTCAATTTCAGTTAAAAATTCATCTATTTTGTCTTCTTTCCCTTCATTTTCAGTTTGGTATAATTGTTCGTAGAATTCTCTGAAGTTTTAATTAATCTCCGTTGGATTATATGTGATTTGTTTGTCTTTTTTCCTTGATGCCAATACCATTCTCTTAGTTTGTTCTGTCTTAAGCTGCCATGCTAGAATTTTGTGCGTTTTTTCTCCTAGTTCATAATATTTCTGTTTTGTCTTCATTATGTTCTTCTCCACCTTATATGTTTGTAGTGTTTCATATTTTATTTTTTTATCTGCCAATTCTCTTCTTTTAGTTGTGTCTTCCTTCATTGCTAATTCTTTTTCTATATTTGCTATTTCCCTTTCCAACTGCTCTGTTTCCTGATTGTAGTCCTTCTTCATCTTGGTTACATTACTTATTATTTGCCCTCTGATGAACGCTTTCATTGCGTCCCATAGTATAAACTTATCTTTCACTGATTCCGCATTTATTTCAAAGTACATTTTAATTTGTCTTTCAATGAATTCTCTAAAATCCTGCCTTTTAAGTAGCATGGAGTTTAATCTCCATCTATACATTCTTGGAGGGATGTCCTCTAACTCTATTGTCAATATCAGGGGTGAATGGTCCGATAATATTCTAGCTTTATATTCTGTTTTTCTTACTCTGTCTTGCATAAGAGCTGATAACAGGAATAGGTCTATTCTTGGGTATGTTTTATGTCTACCCGAATAATATGAATATTCCTTTTCCTCTGGGTGTTGTTTCCTCCATATATCCAAAAGTTGCATTTCTTGCATCGATTTAATTATAAATTTGGTTACTTTGTTCTTTCTGTTAATTTTTTTCCCAGTTTTATCCATGTTTGAATCCAAATTAAGGTTGAAATCCCCTCCTATTAGTATGTTCCCTTGCGTGTTTGCTGTCTTCAAAAAAATATCTTGCATAAATTTTTGATCTTCTTCGTTAGGTGAATATACATTGAGTAAATTCCGAAACTCTGAATATATCTGACATTTTATCATTACATATCTTCCTGATGGATCTATTATTTCCTCTTCTATTTTAATTGGTACATTTTTACTGATTAATATAGCTACTCCTCTAGCTTTTGAATTATATGACGCTGCTGTTACATGTCCTACCCAATCTCTCTTTAATTTCTTGTGCTCCATTTCAGTTAAATGTGTTTCTTGCACGAATGCTATATCAATTTTTTCTTTTTTCAGTAAATTTAGCAGTTTCTTCCTTTTGATTTGGTTATGTATTCCGTTAATATTTAAAGTCATATAGTTCAACATAGCCATTTCATACTTTGTTTATCTTTCCATTCCGTTTCCTCATCATCACCTTTCCTTCTTATCCATTTCTGCTTTCTTGTTTTGAACACTTTATAAGACAACATTTCTAAAACATCAAACATTTCCCTTATTCTCCTATCTTTAACCCCACTATCCCCTCCCCTTCCTGAGTTGCCCTTTATCCCTTGTCTGGCAACCACATCTCCCCTCTCCATTTGGATTTACGAATTCACTCGCAAGTGTCAACTGATTTCGCAGTGACCGTAACTCCTTCCCACCCAACCCCCTCCAGAAAAGATTTTAATTTTCATATATAACAAAGGTCACTCTCTTAATTCCCTCCTTACTTCCTCTCTTCCCTTTCTTTCCCTTATTAATTCTTATCTATACTCTATATATTTTCCTTTAAGTACGGATACACTCATGTACACACATATATACATACACACACATATATTATATATATATATATATCCATATACACACATACATATAGTTCGTGGTCATTTTTGCTCTCGTTACATGTCTTCATCCCTCTGTCTGTTTTGTAGTTGTTCTGCAAATTTTCATGCTTCCTCCGGATCCGAGAATAGTCTGTTTTGCTGCCCTGGAATAACTATTTTAAGTACCGCTGGGTACTTTAGCATAAATTTATATCCTTTTTTCCATAGGATCGCTTTTGCTGTATTAAATTCCTTTCTCTTCTTCAGGAGTTCAAAACTTATGTCCGGATAGAAAAAAAATTTTTGACCTTTGTATTCCAGTGGCTTTTTGTCTTCTCTTATTTTCTTCATTGCTTTCTCCAATATATTTTCTCTTGTTGTATATCTTAGGAATTTTACTAAAATGGATCTTGGTTTTTGTTGTGGCTGTGGTTTAGGGGCTAATGTTCTATGTGCCCTTTCTATTTCCATTTCTTCCTGTAATTCTGGTCTTCCTAGGACCCTGGGGATCCAATCTTTTATAAATTCTCTCATATTCTTGCCTTCTTCATCTTCCTTAAGGCCCACTATCTTTATATTATTTCTTCTATTATAATTTTCCATTATATCTATCTTCTGAGCTAACAGCTCTTGTGTCTCTAACTTTTTTTATTAGATTCTTCTAATTTCTTTTTTAAGTCCTCTACTTCCATTTCTACGGCTGTTTCTCATTCTTCCACCTTTTCCACTCTTTTTCCTATATCTGACATGACCAACTCTAATCTTTTCATTTTTTCTTCTGTACTTTTAATTCTTCTTTTTATTTCACTAAATTCTTGTGATTGCTATTCTTTTACTGATTCCATATATTCTTTAAAAAAAAATATCCATTGTCTTGCCTTTCCCTTCTTCTTCCATTTCTCTATGTTCTTCTTCTTCTTCTTCCTCTGGGTTGGTCATCTGTTGTTTCCTTGTTTTCTTTTTACTCTCTTCTTTCTTGTTCTCGTTGTTTTCTATGTTCTCTTCTTGTTGTTGTGTTGTAGCTGTCATTCTCAGCTGTGGAGATCGACTTACTCAGCTGGTCCCCCCTCCTGTCAGTGTTTTTTTTGTCATGCGCGGTTGCGCACTTTTGCTTGGCTCCGTGAGCCATTTTTGTAGTCCCGAGCTCAGGACTTCGACTGACCTTAGGGAGCGGGCTTCTCTCTCCGCGGCGGGCCTCCTCGGACAGGTAAGGCCTTCACCTTCTTCTTCCGACGTCCTTTCTTCTTCTCTTCTTCCCGTTGCTTTCGACTTTTCTTTCTTCACTGCCATTTTCTTCCCACCTTTACTTTCACTTTATTTTAATTTTTATGTTTGTGCCTTTGTGTTTTCTGTGTTTTTTTTAACTTTTCCGGAGAGGGCTGGAGTTCCCCGACTGGCCACTACTCCATCACGTGACTCCTCCCCGGAAACCTTGATTTTTGAGGGATATTGGGGATCTGGTTTAGAAGAAGAGAGAGGTGTATAGCAGGTATAGGCAACATTGAGCAAATGAGGTACTTGAGGAGTTCAAAAAATAAAAGAAAAAACTCAATAAAGAAATAAAAAAGGCTAAAAGCCATGAGGTTGCTTTGGCAGACAATGTGAAGGAAAATCCAAAGGGTTTCTACAGGTACATTAAGAGCAAAAAGATAGTAAGGGACAAAATTGATCTCCTTGAAGATCAGTGGTTGGCTATGAATGGAGCCAGAAGAGATGGGGAAGATCTTAAATATTTTATTTTTTACATCAATATTTATTCAGGAAACTGGCACAGAGTCTAAGGAAATAAGGAAAACAAGTAGTGTGGACATGGAATCTATACAGATTAAAAAAGGAGGAGGTGGTTGCTGTCTGAAAGCAAATAAGGGTGGATAAATCCTTAGGGCCTGAGAAGTTATTTCCTTGGACCTTTAGGGAGGCTAGTGTAGAAATTGCAGGGGCTCTTGCAGAAATATTTAAAATGTCTTTGGCCACAGGAGTGGTGCTGGAGGACTGAAGGGTAGCTCATGTTGTTCAGTTGTTTAAAAAAACGCCTCAAAAGTAACCCTGGAAATTATAGGCTGGTGAGCCTGACACCAGTAGATAAATTATTGGTGGTGTTCCAAGAAATCAAATATTCAATTATTTAGATAGCCAGGTCTGATTAGGGATAGTCAACATGGCTTTGTGCGTGGTAGGACATGTTTAGCAAATCTTAGAGTTTTTCAAAGTGATTACCAGGAAAGTTGATGAAGTAAAGGCTGTGGATATTGTCCACATGGACTTTAGTAAGATCCTTGACAAGGTCTCACATGGAGGTCAGTCAGGAAGGTTCAGACATTCAGTATTCATGTTGAGTTAGTAAACTGGATTTGACATTGGCTTCATGCCAGAGAGTAGTAGTGGATGATTGCTTCTCAGACTGGAAGCCTGATGTGCCTCAAGGATCAGTGCTGGGACCATTGACATCAATGACAAACAACAATGATCTGGGTGATAATGTGGTAAATTGGATCAGCAAGTTTTCAGATGACACAAAGTTTGGAGGCATTGTGGACAGCAAGGAAGCCTTTCAAAGCTTGCAAAGCTGGAAAATAGGCTGAAAGTAGCAGATGGAATTTAATGCAGACAAGTGTTATGTGTTGAATTTTGCAAAGACAAACACAATAAATGGTAGGGCACCATGGAGGGTGGTAGACAGAGGGATCTGGAATACAGAATCACAATTCCCTGAAAGTGGCATCATTGGTAGATAGGGTTGTAGGGAAAGCTTTTAGCATATTGGCAGCAGTTATAGGGGATTCAATAGTTAGGAGTTCAGTTGGGGGATTCTGTGGACATGCTAAGGAGAACCAGATGGTGATTTGCCTCCCTGGTGCCAGGGTCAGGATGTAGCTTCCAGTGACCAAGACATCCTAAGGTGGGAGGGAAATGATCCAGAAGTTGTGGTACATGTTGGTACCAACAACATAGGGAGGAAGAGTGTAGAGGTCCTTAAAAAAAATGAGTATAGGGAATTAGGTAGGGAGCTAAAAGGAAGGACCACAAAGGGAATAATCTCTGGATTACTACCTGTGCCACGCAACAGTGAGGTCAGGAACAGTATAAGGTGGAGGATGAATGCATGGCAAAAGGAGTGGAGTAAGGGCCAGGGATTCGGATTCTTGGATCAATGGGACCTTTTTTGGGGAAGTGGGACCTGTACCAAACAGATGGGTTACATCTGAATCCCAGAGGGACCAGGATCCTGGTGGGGACATTAGCTAGGGCTACTCAGGAGGCTTTAAACTAGAATGGTTGGGGGAAGGGAACCTAATAAAGGAGAACAGCAAGGAGAGGGTTAGACTCCAAACAGTGAAGGTTTGTAGACAAAATTTGGGGGTGAATAGACAGGTGGTTGAGAAGGAAAATAATCAGTACAGTAATGGAGGGGAGATGATGGAAAGAAATAACAGAGTTGAATGTAAAGATAAAGACAAAGAGATAGATGTGAAATCTCTGAAATGCATTTACTTTAATGCTAGGAGTATTGTAAGGAAGGTGGATGAGCTGAAGGTGTGGATAGACACTTGGTAATATGACATGGTAGCGATTAGTGAGACATTAGTGTGACTGGCAGCTAAATATTCCTGAATTTCACTGCTTTAGGTGTGATAGAATTGGAGGGGCAAGAAGGGGTGATGTAGCATTGCTTGTCAGGGAAAATATGACAGTGGTGCTGATGCAAGATAGATTGGAGGGTTTGTCAAAGGAGGCGGTATAGGTGGAATTGAAAAATGGAAAAGGAGCAGTTATAGGGGTGTATTATAGACCATCTAATGGGGAGTGAGAAATAGAGAAGCAAATTTATAAGGAAATAGCAGATATTTGTAATAAGCAAAGGGTTGTATTAATGGGGGATTTTAATTTTCCTTATATAGATTGGGAAACACATTCTGTGAAGGTGCTGGATGGATTAGAATTTGTAAAATGTGTGCAGGATAGTTTTTTGCAGCAATACGTTGCGGTACCAACTAGAGAAGGGGCAGTGTTGGATCAACTGTTGGGGAATGGAATATGGCAGGTGACTGAGGTGTGTGTTGGGGAGACCTTCGGATCCAGTGATCATGGTACCATTGGTTTCAACATAATTATGGAAAGGGATAGGTTAGGTCCAAAGATTGAAGTTTTTGAGTGGGCGAAAGCCAGATTTGAAGATATGAGAAAGGATTTACAAGGAATGGATTGGGATAATTTGTTTTATGGGAAGGATGTAGAGGAGAATTGGAGGTCTTTTAAAGGTGAGAATTTTTATGTTCCATTTAGGATAAAAGGCAGAGCCAAAAGTTTTCAAGGGAGATTAGAAATTTGGTTTGAATATTTAATATAGGCCTCCCTTTTTATAAGAAACAAGGTGTAATCTAGATGATGGGAAAATACATGGATTGTAAAAAGAATCTTAAGAAAGAAATTAGGATAGCGAAAAGAAGGTACGAGGTGGCTATAGCGAACAGGGTGAAAGCAAATCTGAACGGTTTTTACAAATATGTAAATTGATAAAGGAGAATGAAGGATAAAATTGGGCCCTTAAGAATCAGAGCGGACAACTGTGTGAGGAGCCAAATGAGATGAGGAGATATTGAACAAGTTCTTTTCTTTGGTTTTCACTAGGGAGAAGGATATTGAATTGTGCAGGATAAGGGAAGCAAAAGGGGTAATTATGGAAAATTTAGGGATCAGGAAATAGGGGGTAATGGAGCTTTTGAAGCGTATAAAGGTGGATAAGTCTCTGGGTCTCGACAGGATTTTCCCCAGAACCTTGAGGGAAGTCAGGGAAGAAATAGCAGAGGCTCTGACAGTGATTTTCCAAGTCATTAGAGAGGGGCATAATGCTGGAGGATTGGTGTATCACATATGTGGTTCCTTTGTTTAAAAAGGGTTGAAGGAGTGAGCCTGGCAAATATAGGCCTGTAAACTTGACGTCAGTGGTTGGTACACTAATGGAAAGTAATCTTAGAGATAATATATATAAGTATCTAGAGAGACAGGGTCTGATCAGAAATAATCAATATGGGTTTGTGCGTGGAAGGTCATACTTGACAAATCTTGTTGAATTGTTTTGAGGAGGTGATTAGGAATGTTGATGAGGGTAGATCAGTAGATGTTGTCTATATGGATTTTAGTAAGGCCTTCAATAAGTTTTCGCATGGAAGGTTGGTAAGGATGGTTCGGGTTCATGGTTAATTTTGAGATAGTCAAATGGGTTCAACAGTGGCTAGAAGGTAGATGCCAGAGAGTCATGGTGGATAACTGTCTGTTAGGATGGAGGCCGGTAACAAGCGGTGTGCCTCAGGGATCAATATCGGGTCCATTGTCATTTGTCATTTACATTAATGATTTGGATGATGGAGTGGTAAATTGGATTAGTAAATATGCAGATGAAATAAAGATAGGTGGAGTTGTGGATAGTGAAGATGGCTTTCAGAGATTGCAGAAGGATTTGAACCGTTTAGAAGAGTGGGCTGAAAGGTGGCAGATAAGTGTGAAGTGCTTCATTTTGGGAAGAATAATCAATACAGGACATATGCAGTGAAGGGGAGGGCACTGAGGAATGCAGGAGAACAGAGAGATCTTGGAATAACGGTTCATTGTCCTTTGAAAGTGAAATGTGGATAAAGTGGTGAAGAAAGCTTTTGGTATGCTGGTCTTTATAAATCAAAGCATAGAATATAGGAGTTGGGAATTGATGTTGAGACTATTCAAGACATTAGTGAGGCCAAATTTAGAATACTCTGTACAGTTCTGGTCACCAAATTATAGGAAGGATATCAATAAGGTAGAGAGGGTGCAGAGAAGGTTTACTAAAATGTTGCCTGGATTTCAGAATCTAGATTTCAAAGAAAGATTGAGTAGATTAGGTCTTTATTCATTGGAGCGTAGAAGGTTGAGGGGGGGATTTGATAAAGATATTTAAAATTATGAGAGGGATAGAGAGAGTAGATGTGAATAGGTTCTTTCCCTTGAGGGTAGGTGAGATTCAAACAAGAGGTCATGAGTTAAGAGTTAGGAGGGCAAAAGTTTAGAAGTAACATAGGAGGGAATCCTTCACTCAGAGAGGGGTGGCTGAGTGGAATGACCTTCCGGAAGAGGTGGTCAGAGCAAAATCAATTTTGTCATTTAAGGAAAAGTTGGATAGGTATGTGGATGAGAGGGGATTGGAGCGTTATGGTCAAAGTGCAGGTAGGTGGGACTAGAGGAGATCACTTAGATCAGTACGGACTAGAGAGGCTGAGATGGCCTGTTTTCATATTGTATTTGTTATATGGTTATGTTATAAATCAAAGTATTGAGTATTGGAGTTGCGATGTTATAGAAAGTTGTACAAGGCATGGGTGAGGCCAAATTTGGGTTATTGTGTTCAGTTTTGGTCACCTAACCACAGGAAAGATATCAATAAGTTTGAAAGAGTGCAGAGAAGATTTACTAGGATGTTCCCAGACTTCAGGAACTGAGTTACAGGGAAAGGCTAACAGGTTAGGACTTTATTCCCTGCAGTGTAGAAGAATGAGGAGAGATTTGATAGTAATTTAACACTCTGAGGGGTATAGACCAATGGTTTTCAAACTTCTTTCTACTCACATGCCCCTACACCAGGGGTGTCAAACTCAAATTCACGGAGGGCCAAAGTTAAAAACTTGGACTAAGTCGAGGGCCGAACTCAATATTTATTGAAAATTTTCAACAACATCTGCATGTTTTCTCTTCTTTCAACATATGTAATGTTAAACTTTTTCTTATTAAAATAAATGTTTAATAATAGTTTTGGATAAACTCTTTCCAGAAGCATTAACAAATGAGAAATAAAATATTCAATAAATAATATTTCTCTATAGAGGATTTGTCAAATGTTGCTAGCGTGCTGTCGAATAGTAAAATCTGAGGGCTATTGAGAATGTGGGAGAATAACATGATTCCTGAAACAATTAAATGGGTGACTGATTGTGGGCATGAACTCTAGCAGGGTTATTTGCCATGCCCTTTTTCCATTGGTACAGATATCCTTTGATTTACACACTTTTCAGGTTTTATGCCTAATGAGCTTGTATCCAGGGGCAGGACCATTTTTAACCAGGAATATATTGATCACTGTGACATGAAACTATTGGAAGATCGTTTTATCCTGAGATTAAAGTTCATAATCCTTACTCAGGCCTGTGTGCGGGAGGGCAGGGTTTGCGGGCGATCGGGTTGGACAACGACAGTGCGGGGGCATCGGCTCTCGCTGCAGGGCGGCATCTCGGCGGATCAGCGGCCCCGTCACCGTGAGTCGCGGGTCGGCCTGCGGCAGGGAGGGGGAGTGGGCAACGGTCCTGGAGAGGTCAGGCCCGAGGCCTCCGGTTCCGGGCGCTGGGAAGCAGCCTTAGCTTCCCCTGACACCGGCCAGGCCCCAAAACCAGAGTCCACGGTGAGACCCTGCAACATAAACAGAGGAAGTGGGGGCGATTAGCAGGCTGACACCAATGCATTCTGGGATTTGTTGTATTACTGTGCATGCGCTATACTGGCGCGGCAGCCAGCGGGCCACCTCTAATACATTTTTGAAATGATCTTGCGGGCCAAATATAATTATATCGCGGGCCAAATTTGGCCCACGGGCCAGAGTTTGACATGTGTGCCCTATGCCATCGGAATTCTGTAATTAGTAAGGGATTGCTTAAGGTGGGATGTGAGTGGGAAAGAAAGGGTGAGAATCACTGCTCTTGACCCAATTGTTACTGAAATATTTTGCTTGAGAAAAATTGTCATTGGCCCATTTCCTTTAGCGTTCTGAAACCGTGCACATGACGAGTCAATGAGGGATGATTAAAGCAGTGGTCTTCAAACTTTTTCTTCCCACCCACAGAGCACCTTAAACAATCCCTTACTAATCACAGAGCACCAATGGTACAGGGACGCGAGTGGAAATAAAAAGGTTGAGAACTGTTGTATTGTGGTAACTCCACATCTGATTAGGTTAATTGTTAGGCAAGTGGTCAGAGAAGGACCCCCCCCCCCACCCCAAGAAAGGCTTAAATCACAGGAACAAAATAAGCTTCTGTCTCACTGCTCCCAATCTTACACACAGTCCTGATGTGGAATGTGGGGTCGCAGCTCCACGTTCACCCGAGTTCAGGTGCTGTCTGTGTGGAGTTTGTACACTCTCCCTTGTCTTGGACCAACAGGGTAGTCGCTTGACGAAGGCACCCGAACCCCCCGTTGAAACGCCGGCGTCTGGGACGGTGGAGGAATTGGCTGAGAAGAGCGCATTGCTCCCACCCCCCTCCCATGGTTGGAGAGGGATTAAACTGCGATCTCATGGCGCCGGGCTCGTCTCCAACAAAAGGAGCGGGAGGCAGGGTCCGCCGCGCACGGAGTGAGGGGGAAGGCATCGCCCACGAGACGTTCGGTCCGCATCGCCGCTGAAGCGCAGACCCAGCGAGGATGGTCCCCAACTCCAGCCGCGTCTGTGTGTCCGGGAGCCGGGCGGGCTGAGTGCGGCACTCCGATCCCCGGGATTCTGGACTCTGAGATCCCTCCACACCTCCGGCGTCTTCATTTTCACCTTCAGTATGCATACGCTATACTGGCGCGGCGGCCAGCGGGCCAACTCTAATATATATTTAATACGATCTTGCGGGCCAAATATTTGGCCCGCGGGCCAGAGTTTGACATGTGTGCACTAAATAATCCCTATGCCATAGGTGCTCTGTGATTAGTAAGGGATTGCTTAAGGTGGTATGTGGGTGGAAAGAAAAAGTTTGAAAACCACTGTTTTAATCGTACCTCATTGACTCATTATGTGCACGGTTTCATAACTCCAAAGGAAATGGGTTAATGAATTTTTCTCAAGCAAAATATTTGAGTGGAAAGAAAAAGTTTTAATCGTACCTCATTGACTCGTTATGTGCACAGTTTCATAACTCCAAAAGAAATTGGCCAATGATAATTTTTCCCCACACCATCTTAAGCAATCCCTTACTAATTACAGAACACCTAATGGCATTGGGATTAGTTCAGGTGGTATGTGAGTGGAAAGAAAAAGTTTGAAAACCACTGTATAATCAGTAAATGTAAATAGGCTTTTTCCACTGAGATTAAAAAAAAAACCCAGAGGACATGGGTTAAGGCTGAAAGGGGAATAGGTTAGGGGGAACTTTTTCATGCAGAGCGTGGTGGGAGTGTGGCATGAGCTGCCAGTTGAAGTGGTGAGCTGCCAACATTTAAGAAGAATTTGGACAGGTTCATGGATGGGAAGGGTATAGAGAGCTATGGACTACGTGCAAGTCGGAGGGACTAGGCAGAATAACAGTTCATCACAGACTAGAAGGGCCAAATGGCCTGTTTTGTGCTTCAATGTTCTATAGTTCTATAGTGTAATTTGCATAAAAACATTGCTGGTATATTTTGCAAAGTGCGACCTTATTTACTTGTCCAAAAAAAGACTATTTATTTTGTAAAGTACAGCCATGGTTTTATTTTATAAAATTTCAAACTTTTGGCAAATGACAGCTATGCCCATGTTTCAATAAAAACTGCACAGATTTTGCAAACAACCACCATGGATATTTTTCAACAATCACTGCATACTTACAACTGTAATGGGGACTTATGGATTAGTTATAACGGGGTTGATCATAAGTCAGGGAATGGGGGACCTCGGGCTGCCGCCGGGAGTGGGGACCACTGTTTGCAGTACTTTTAATACAAAATATGTACTTGTACAGTAGTTTTAATAAAGATTTTTTTAAAATTTGGTAATACATGCGGATGGACATAACTTGTGTAGGTCGGAAGTAGAGGACTACTTGTATTTCGTATGGCATAGCATATTTTTTTTAAATAGAGAAAACTACACTTTACAAATCACAGCCATGGGTTTTCATAAAAAGAGTGCATACATATTTGCACAAAGCACAACTCTTGGTTATTTTTCAATAAAACGCTGCACAAATCTTGGAAAGAAAAGGCATAGCTTTTGATGCAGAAACACTCCACGCACATTTTGCAAATCACAAGCAAAGCTATTTTAACAAATATACTGCACAGTTATTGTGCAAAGCACCACCTTGAGTTATTTTTAAATACTGTAAAATCACTAAACGCATTTTGTAAATCACAGCTGTGGCTTTTTAAATGAAAAGGTTGCTCACAATTTGCAAAACACCACCTTGGTTGTTTTTCTGAAACACTGCACACATTTTGCAAGTCAGCGAGTCAGCCATGCTTTTGTTCCCCCCCATTGCATTTTTATGCAAACCATGCTATGGTTATTTTCTTAAATAAATATAGTGCTGACATATTTTGTAAAGCACATACTTGGTTATTTTTCTTAAACATGGCATACATTTCACAAAGCATAGCCATGTTTTTGTTTTTTATATAAAACTCTTCAGATTTTTGGCAAATTAGTTACAACTATTTTCAATAAAAAGCTCAACATATTTTACAAAGCACAACTTTGGCTATTTTTCATAACACTACACACACTCTTTGCAAATTACAGTTGTGGCAATATTTTAAATAAAAACACTCCACACATTTTGAAAAGCATCATTTTGGTTATTTTTCAAAGTACAGCCATGGCTTTGTGTACAAAGACATGGCACATATTTTGAAAAATATATCCTTGTTCTTTTTTAAAAGAAAGCACTGCACACTTTAAAAAAAACATTTTTAAAATTGGCACATGTATTTTGCACAAACATTTAAATTAAGGCAGGCATATTTTAAAATTGAAGTGTACATATTCCTCCAAACACCAGTATCATTTCTTAATGGGGTAAAGCTTCTCCAAAATGTTGCCAACATTTATTCTGGTACACACAGAATAAATTTTTCATTGATGTAATAAGTGTTCCAATAAAAGCAGCCATATGACACCCTTATTCCTGAAACAACCAGTTTCTCCTCCCCAAACATACATTTCTTTTATGCACATTCTTCGAAAACAATCATTCTTTTACAAAATCCAAAAAAATCTTTTGGTGCAAAGTTTCCTAGCACCAGTTTCATATTTACAAATTACTCACTTGTAAACCTCTACAGGTGTACCATGAAGAGCATTCTGGCTGGCTGCATCCCTGCCTGGTGGTATGGAGGCTCCAACTCTCAGGACAAGAATTAACTCAGCCTGAGACATCACAGGCACCAGACATCACTCCATCAAGGAGATCTACATGAGACGGTGTCTCAAAAAGCTGTCTCTATCCTCAAATACCCCCATCACTCAGGCCAAGCCCTCTTCACTCTGCTACCATTGGGGAAAAGGTAAAGGAGCCTAAGGACAAGGACTCAATGGCACAAGGACAGCTTCTTCTCCATTACCATCAGATTCCTGAATAATCAATGAACCGAAGACACTGCCTTACTTTTCGTGCACTTTTTTTTATATAGTAATGTTGTAAGATGGTTATAATATGAATGTTTTCACTCTGACGCTGCAGCAAAACACTGAATTTCATGACTTGTTCATGACAATAAATTCTGATTCTGAGATACATTTTTGAAAAGATTCAAAATTCTGTAATATTCCTCAAAACACAACCAATTGCATTCCCCAAAATATCACATTTCTCTGGTAAACAGTATTTTTACTTTTACTTTATATACATTGCCGACATTAATAATTTCTTTCAAGGAACAGATATTCCTCTTAAAAGTACCTCCAAGAGACAAAATGAACAGAATCACACTGAAAGCAGCCCCACCCTCCTGGGACGAAGATCATTTAAAAAGCACCAGGAAATTGGTAGACAGGAGCTGTGAGAACAGAACTTTGAACAAGAGGAGGAGTGATTAAAAAGCACAGGGTTATTTTCCTCCATTGGATAATTAGCTGGATCCAATAAAAGAAAGGAGAGCTTAAATGGAGAGACCACTGCGGGCTTGGTGAGTGGTTTACCTGACAAAAAAAGATAACGCAAGAACAGTTGTTAAAGTCCTAATGAAAGAAATGATTCCGTGATTTGGTATACCCACGGGGAGTAACAGTGATCGGGGGGGGGGGGGGGGCGGGTGGGGGTCTCATTTTACGAATTTGTTAGTAAAAGGCCTGGTCGAAAGTCTGGGATCAGGTGGAAGTTGCATATTCCATACCAGCCTCAGTCCTCAAGAGTAGTTGAAGGGACAAATAGAGAAATTAAAGAGGCATTACAAAAGCTTTGTTCACACTATAAGCTCAGCTGGCTAGACACCTTTCCCATTATAATGTACATGCTGAGAAATAGGCATGCCTCCTAGATCTAAATCTCCTGTTACCCTGAATAAGGTAGTGCTAATTTGGACATATGAGGCTACCCTAAGTTATGCCCAAATGTTTAGCAGTGATTTATTTGCACCCAATGTGCTGTTATTTGTGTGTGGCGCGCTGAGGTAGCAGCGAGCAAGCACAAAACTCAAAGACTGTACAAGAGGCTTTATTCCAGTAAAAATCTGAACACCAGTTCCTCGTGTGACTGGCTCAGGAGGACCCAGCTCAGGTTTATATTCGGGTCGGCTGATTGACAGCTGGCCAGGTGGAGTCAGCCTCTTAGGTGGTCTTCCTGCAGGTTTCAGAGATCACCCCCTGCAATAGGCTGGTGGTTGTATCACCACATTGAGTATAATTCTGGGTTAGTCTGTGTGAGTGTGTGATCTTTTGTGAATTTCCCTGTCCAAAACTAAAACCAACTGTTTATTGTTAATGTGTCCAGCCTTGATTCTCTTTGAACCTATTCTTAAAACAACAACTTCGGGGAGCAAGAAGAACTTGACGTAGGATTAAGGAAAACCCTAATCCATTCCATGCATACATGAAGAACAGAAGGGTGATGAGAGTGAAGGCAGGGCCATTTAAGGATAAAGGAGGAAACAAGTACCTGGAGGAAGAGGAGATAGAGGTTATCCTAAATGAATACATTGTTCCAGTGTTCACCAAAGAGAGGGACCTTAGTCAATGTGAGGTCAATAGAAAACAAGTTTTATGTGCTGGACCAAGTTGAGGTGAAGAAAGAAGTGCTGAATATTTTAAAAAAGATTAGGATTTATAAGTCCCAGGACAGACGACATTGAGCCCATTTTACTACAGGAAGAGAGGGGAGAGATTGCTGGGGCATTGGCAATGATCTTTGGATTTTCCCGGGGCACATGGGAGGTACCAGAGGATTGGAGAATGGCAAATGTGGTCCCCTTGTTAAAAAATGGAAATGGGAAGAAACCTCATAATAATAGATCGATGAATCTTGTGTCAATGGTGGGCAAACAATTGGATACAATTCTCAGGGACAGGATTCACAAGAATTTAGAGAAGTGTTGTCTTCTCGTGGACAGTCAGCATGAATTTGAGAGCTATGTAATGTCCCTGAGCCTAAATGAGATTTTTGAAGAAGGGGTAAAAGAAATTGATGAAAGTAGAGAAGTCTATATGGATTTTAGTGAGGCAAATGACAAGTCCTCCCCATGAGAGACTCATTCAGAAAGTCATGAGACATGGGATCTTGGCTGTGTGGATTTAGAATGGGCTTGCCTGTAGAAGACAAGGGAAGTCGTATATGTCAGTTGAGTAGGTTTATCAGCGTTGTCACAGACTGAAAGGCCTGTACTGTGCTGTAATGTTTCCATGTTCTGTGTTCACTTGTTTTTAAATTCTCTTCTTTATCACTCCAAACCAGTCTCTGGAAAATCATCTTGCATCCTAACACTAATTTTTTTTAGTCTCCTATCTTAGTCATTCCAAATCAGATGGAAAAGAAAGACTTGCTCAGCACAGCATTTTAAAACCTCCTTCTGTCACGTTGAAAATCCCATATCTCTGGAAAAGATGAGCTCAGCACTGAGCTTTTCCAACTCCACATCTCTCGTTCCAAATCCCACTTTTCTAGAAAAGAAAGACCAACGTTTCTGTTTTTCTTCTTTCTCAATCCAAAGTTAGTCTCTGGTGAATAAATCACAAACTCTATACTCATTTTCAAGGCTTTTATCGCACCTGCTGTAAATCCCCTGTGTCTGAAAAAGACTGGATCAGCAGAGCTTTTTAAATTGTCCCTCAATCATGCTCCAAATCCAGTTTCTGGGGCAGATCAACAAACTTTTACAAAGTTTCCCTATCTCTCCCTCACTCAAAATTCAATAGCCCAGAAAATTAAATTACAAGTTCTACATTATATATTTTACAGTTTGTATCTCTCTTGATCCAAATCCAGTCTCTGCACAAGAAACACCAGCTTGGCTCTCTGCTTTTCAAAGGTTCCTTTCTCTCAGTCTGGGCAAGAAAGAGACCAGCTTTTCAGTTTTCCTCTCTCTCACTCAATCCAAATCTAGCCTCTGGAAAACAATCTGACAAGCTCTATGCTAGTGGTTCTCAACCTTTTTCTTTCCATTCACATACCACTTTAAGTAATCCCTGTGCCATCAGTGCTCTGTGATTAGTAAGGGATTGCTTAAGGTGGTGTGTGAGTGGGAAGGGAAGGTTGAGAATCACTGCTCCAAAAATATTTTGCTTGAGAAAAATTGTCATTGGCCCATTTCTTTTAGAGTTATGAAACTGTGCACATAACAATGAAAACAGTGGTTTTCAAACATTTTCTTTCCACCTTAAGCAATCCCTTACTAATCACAAAACACCTATGGCACAGGGAATACTTAAAGTGGTATGTGAGTACACTGATCTGCGCAACCTCATTCAATGCACCCCTACAGCCGACAAGGTTGTTATCCTTGGCGACTTCAACACTCGCGTCGGCAAAGACTCAGAAACCTGGCCAGGAATCCTGGGCAAGCATGGTGTCGGCAAGTGCAACGACAACAGGCGCCTCCTGTTGGAGCTCTGCGCAGAACAGCGGCTTGACATTACAAACACCCTTTTTCAGCAGAGGGACAGCCTGAAGACTACCTGGATGCATCCCCGATCCAAACACTGGCACCTCCTGGACTACGTCCTGGTGCAAGAAAGAGACAAACGAGATGTGCTCCACACCAGGGTCATGCCCAGCGTGGAATGCCACACTGACCACCGGCTGGTTCGCTGCAAGCTCAACCTTCACTTCAAGCCAAAGTCCAGGAATAGTAAAGACCCCAGAAAGAGGTTCAATGTTGGAAACTTGCAGTCAGACGAAGTGAGAGGAAACTTCCAGGCAAACCTCAAAGCAAAGGTCGACGATGCAATCCGCCTCACGGACTCGTCCCCTGAAACCCTCTGGGATCAGCTGAAGACTGCCATACTGCAATCCACTGAAGAGGTACTGGGTTTCTCCTCCAGGAAAAACAAGGACTGGTTCGACGAAAACAACCAGGAAATCCAGGAGCTGCTGGCAAAGAAGCGATCTGCCCACCAGGCTCACCTTGCAAAGCCGTCCTGGCCAGAGAAGAAACGAGCCTTCCGTCACGCATGCAGCCATCTTCAGCGCAAACTCCGGGAGATCCAAAATGAGTGGTGGACTAGCCTCGCCAAACGAACCCAGCTCAGCGCGGACATTGGCGACTTCAGGGGTTTTTACGAGGCTCTAAAGGCTGTGTACGACCCCTCACCCCAAGTCCAAAGCCCGCTGCACAGCTCAGACGGCAAAGTCCTCCTCAGCAACAAGTTCTCCATCCTCAACCGATGGTCAGAACACTTCCAATCTCTTTGGCACTGGCCAACCGCTCAGTCCAATAATCTGCCCTGCTCCAGCTCCCTCACTAGCCCTTAAGGCTAGAGCTGGATGAGGTCCTCATCCAGGAAGAGACATTTAAGGCAATTGAACAACTGAAAAGTGGCAAAGCAGTAGGTATGGATGGAATCCCCCCAAAGGTCTGGAAGGCTGGTGAAAAAACTCTACATGCCAAACTGCATGAGTTTTTCAAGCTCTGCTGGGACCAAGGAAAGCTGCCTCAGGACCTTCGTGATGCCATCATCATCAACCTGTACAAAAACAAAGGCGAGAAATCAGACTGCTCAAACTACAGGGGAATCATACTGCTCTCCACTGCAAGCAAAATCTACGCTAGGACTCTCCTAAATAGAATAATACCTAGTGTCGCCGAAAATGTTCTCCCAGAATCACAGTGCAGCTTTCGCGCAAACAGAGGAACTACTGACATGGTCTTTGCCCTCAGACAGCTCCAAGAAAAGTGCAGAGAACAAAACAAAGGACTCTACATCACCTTTGTTGACCTCACCAAAGCCTTCGACATCGTGAGTTGGAAAGGGCTTTGGTAAATACTAGAGCGCCTCGGATGTCCCCAAAGTTCCTCAACATGGTTATCCAACTGCACGAAAACCAACAAGGTCGGGTCAGATACAGAAATGAGCTCTCTGAACCCTTCTCCATTAACAATGGCGTGAAGCAAGGCTGTGTTCTCGCACCAACCCTCTTTTCAATCTTCTTCAGCATGATGCTGAACCAAGCCATGAAAGACCTCAACAATGAAGACGCTGTTTACATCCGGTACCACACTGATGGCAGTCTCTTCAATCTGAGGCGCCTGCAAGCTCACACCAAGACACAAAAGCAACTTGTCCGTGAACTACTCTTTGCAGACGATGCTGCTTTAGTTGCCCATTCAGAGCCAGCTCTTCAGCGCTTGACGTCCTGTTTTGTGGAAACTGCCAAAATGTTTGTCCTGGAAGTCAGCCTGAAGAAAACTGAGGTCCTCCATCAGTCAGCTCCCCACCATGACTACCAGCCCACCCACATCTCCATCGGGCACACAAAACTCAAAACGGTCAACCAGTTTACTTATCTCGGCTGCACCATTTCATCGGATGCAAGGATCGACAACGAGATAGACAACAGACTCACCAAGGCAAATAGCGCCTTTGGAAGACTACACAAAAGAGTCTGGAAAAACAACCAACTGAAAAACCTCACAAAGATTAGCGTATACAGAGCTGTTGTCATACCCACACTCCTGTTTGGCTCCGAATCATGGGTCCTTTACCGGCATCACCTACGGCTCCTAGAACACTTCCACCAGCGTTGTCTCCGCTCCATCCTCAACATTCATTGGAGCGACATCATCTCCAACATCGAAGTACTCGAGATGGCAGAGGCCGACAGCAATGAATCCACTTTGCTGAAGATCAAACTGCGCTGGGTAGGTCACGTCTCCAGAATGGAGGACCATCGCCTTCCCAAGATTGTGTTATATGGTGAACTCTCCACTGGCCATCGAGACAGAGGTGCACCAAAGAAGAGGTACAAGGACTGCCTAAAGTAATCTCTTGGTGCCTGCCACATTGACCATTGCCAGTGGGCTGATATCGCCTCAAACCGTGCATCTTGGTGCCTCACAGTTCGGCAGGCAGCAACCTCCTTTGAAGAAGACCGCAGAGCCCACCTCACTGTCAAATGACAAAGGAGGAAAAACCCAACACCCAACCCCAACCAACCAATTTTCCCTTGCAACCGCTGCAATCATGTCTGCCTGTCCCACATCGGACTTGTCAGCCACAAACGAGCCTGCAGCTGACGTGGACATAACCCCTCCACAAATCTTCGTCTGCAAAGCCAAGCCAAAGAAAAAATGTGAGTGGAAAGAAAAAGGTTGAAAATCACGGCTCTATCACATTGTCAGTGTGTTAATCTCTCCTTCTCCAAATCCCAAATGTCCTTAGAAAATAGACCAGTTCAGCACAGCTTATGTAACTTTCCCTCTTTCTCGCTCCAAATCTAATCTAATGGAAAAGAAGAAGTTGCTCACAGCACCCATTTAAATCCTCCCTCTCTCTCACTGAAAATTCAAAGTATCGAGAAAATAAATGTATAAGCTCTGACTTACATTTTCATGATCTTCTCTGTTGGTTACTCCAATCCTATGTAGCTGGAAAAGATTAAACTCTCCAACTCTCTTGCTCCAAACCCTGAAAAAGAAAGACAAATTCAGCATAGAATCTCTCTCTGTCCCACTCCATATCCAGTCTCAGCCAGATAAACTTACAGGTTCCACAATCACATTTTCAAATTCTTCATCTCTCTTCCTGCAAAACCAAATTAGGACAGATTTTCAACTTCTCCCCCATTCTCTGGAAACAGAACTTACAAGCTCTACACCCAGATTTGCAAGATCTCTGCTGTCAGACACTCCACATCAGATATCTCTGGAAAATACCAGGCCAGCATTTATCTCTTCAAACTCTTAATCACTCCCGCTTCAAAAGCAAAACCAGCTCCACACAGCTTTCTGAGTCTTCATCTCTATTCCTCCAAATCTCATGTGTCTGGAAAATATAGAACAAAGTTTCGTTCTCATTCAAAATCAAATGTCTCTAGGAAATAAACATGCAAGTTCTCCACACATCTTTGAAGTCTTCATCTCTCTTGCTTCACATACAGTATCTCTGGACAAGACTATCTCAGCTCTTCAAGATCTCTCTCTTTCATACAAAATCTGATATCTCAGGAAAATAAACATACAAGCTCTAGAATTACATTCTCAAGCTCCTATCTCTGTCACTTCAACTCTTGTCCCTGGCAAAGAAAGGTACTAATTCAACATGCTATTTAAAATTTCCCTCTCCCTCACACCAAATCCCATGTCTGAAAAATAAAGATCAACTCACCCCAGCTTCTCAAAGTCTTTCCCACTTTTGTTTCAAATCCCAAGTCTCTGACAAAGACCAGATCAGAACAGCTTTTTAAATTCTCCTCCCTTGCTCAAAATCAAATGTCTCTCTAAATAAACTGACAAGCACTACAGTCACATTTTCAAGGTCCCCTCTCACAAGTGGTCCAACGCCAGTGTTCCTGGCAAAAATAGACACCTTTTTGAGGTCTCCCTCTCACTCACATGAACTTTATAGTTTTCTTGACTCTCAATTCAAATCTAGTCTCTGGAAAATAAATGGACTTTTTCAAAATCCTCATTTCTTGTGCTCCAAATTCCATGTCTCTGAAAAAAACCCCCAGCTTAGCAGAGTTTTATAAACTGTCCCTCTATCATGTAACCCTACCACAACGTGATGCAACAGGATGGATCATGCTTGATTGGGCTCCTATAGAAAGTTGACAGGTATAATAATTGGTCACCTTAGCAGCCTCAATCTTCCCCCCACTGTTCTCCCTCTCTTCCCTTGCTTTCATCTCCCTCTCTCCCCTCCCGTACCCCCTCTCTATCCTCTTCTCCCTCCATTTTCCCCTTCCCCCTCTTTCCCCCTTCATTCCCTCCCTTTCCCTCCTTTTCCCCTTCCCTCCCTCCCTTCCCCCTTCCCCTCTTTTTCCCCTCTCCCCTCCCCACTCCTTCCCATTCTTCCCCCTTTCCCCTTCACCTCCCCCTCTTCCCCCTTCTTCCCTGTTTCCCCCCTTCCCTGCCCTTCCCCCCCATTTCCCTCTCCTTCCCCCCTCTTTTTCCCTCCTTCCCCCCCCAAGGCCAGAATTCCAGAATGCCTCAGCATGGGCCAATTGATCTTCTTCCACTGTTTACATCTCTCTTTACCCAGTCCTGTTCTCTCAAACCTTTCCCCATATCTGCTGCTTCTGCCCCACTCGTACATCATTTTAAACTGCTATTGTATCCCTTGGCCCCTAGTGATTTGCTATCCCACTTTTACAGTTTGTTCTGAATATAGGATCCTGACACAAATACTTGGTGACATGGTTATTATGTGATTAGTGCACATTTATTACAGTGTCAGTGACCCGAGTTTGAATCCAGCACTGTCTACAAGGAGTTTGTACATTCTCTCTGTTTCTGCATGAGTTTTCCCGGGGTGATCCGGTTTCTTCCCACCCTCCAAAATGTACAGGGTTATAGGTTAATTTCGGTGTAATTGGGCAGCACGAGTTTAAATGGCCAGGATCAGCACCTACCGTGTGGTAACTAAAATTAAAAAATATACCGTCAGTGGTGATACACCACCGGCCTACTGCAGGGGGCAACCTGTGTACCTGCAGAAGAGCACTGGAGGACAAGGCAACACCTGGCGATCAATCAGCCGACCTGAATGGACCAAGCCCCACCCAGTTGGCTGTCAATCACCCTCTGGGCTATCGGCTTGATCCAGCCCCTCGAGGTCAGTCTCAGAACCTGCACAGCTACTCTCACAGCCAGTTCTGTGGAAGTTTATGTTGAATAAAGCCTGTTGAACAGACTTTATGCTTTGTGTCTGTTTTCTGCTTGATAGCACATCATACAGTCCAGGTCATTTCACCCACAATGTTGTGCTGACCATATAAACCTACTTCACATCAATCCAACCCTTCCTACACCCAAAATTTTCCATGTGACTGAAAGACCTTTAAATGCCCCTCTTGACCCAGGCCCCGCCATTGCCCCAGTAATGCATTCCGAGCACCCACCACTCTCTGTGCAAAGTAAAAACATGCCTCTCACATCTCTCCTAACTTTTTCTCCACTCACTTTTTACAGATGTCCTCTGGGAGAAAGGTACTTGCTGTTTTGTCTCTCATCATGTACCTGGGTCACCTCTCATTATTCATCGTGCCATGAATATTGTGTTGACTTCAGTTTGACCTGCTGAATTCCTCCAATTTCTCATTATTTGTTTCAGATTCCAACATCTGTAGTTCTTCTTTCACCCAAACCTTTGACGATCATCTTCAATCATGACCTGTGCCGTATGTTCACTGACCTTGTTTTATACACTTTGAGCATTCAGGTTAACTGACTTTCCTCTCACTCACTCTGTGGAACAGTCATTTAGTGTCCTTAACATTGAACTTCTTTGCCCTTCATTTTTACCAACTGTTTATTTGGTCTTGGTTTGCCTGTCTTTTCGCCTGGGTTTCCTCTCTTTGCTGCTTCATTTTGAACCCTCCTCAACAGCTCCAGGGAAGGACATTGATCCAAATTCTTTAATACTGTGAATGTGTGTTAACTTCAACTGGGTACATGATGTAACACAGTGCTGTCCCAGTCCTCCTTGTGTGCACAGCCATAAGGTGAGAACAAATCTCTTGTTATTGGTTTAATCCTGTCAATTTCATCATCTGATATGTAGCAACAAACTCTGACTTCAGTTGGTCTGAGACCAGGGGTATTAGAATTTTAATATATCAATGTCCACATCAGAGCTTGCAGAAGGAGTGGGGGGGGGGGGTGTTGTCTGTGTGATTCTGTTGATTGTCTTCTGGGGGTGGGGGAGGGAGGGGTTGTAGAGCTCATCGAAAGAACCAAAGACTTGTTGATCCAAACCAAGGTTTTTATTAGCAAAAGACAGGAGCTCTTCACAGGTGGCCGACCAGTCCGGAATGATCTGACCTGGCTAGGGACACAACCCTTTAAGGCGTGGCTTAGCTCTCAGCCAATCGCTGTAAGCACAGTCTAGATACAGTAACTATATACACTATGTACATTGGTGATAGATCTGTACTATCACATTCACCCCTTCTTGGAGAACTGACCCTGGAAAAAAAAACAAAAAACGAGGGAGAGAATAAAAGGAAGGGGTAGGTCAAGGACTGTAGCGGTCAGGGGGTCTGACCATCTGGCGTGACCGCCGTGGTGCCGGAATTGGGGTCGCTGGGGTGGTGTCGCCAGCAGGCTCGTCGGGTGCGACTGCTCTGTTGCTCAATTCCCCAGTCATGTTGTCGGCAGGGTGGCCCGGGTCGTTGGGGTACTGTTGGTCCTTCTGTTGCGGCACAGGGCCTGGGGAATAAAGAGTTGGGGAAGGTTGGGTTGGGGGGTTTGCTGCGTCCTGAGCTAGGTCCCGCACCGAAACAGTGTCCTCCCGCCCGTCTGGGAACTCAACGTAGGCGTAATGTGGGTTCGCGTGGAGTAGAGTGACTCGGTCGACCAAGGGGTCATTCTTTGAGTGCCGGACATGGCGTCGCAAAAGGACGGGACCAGGGACGGTGAGCCATGCCGGTACAGTGGTTCCTGATTTGGATTTCCTCGGGAAAAGGAACATCCTTTCGTGGGGGGTGGCATTTGTTGCAGTACATAGGAGGGAGCGGATGGAGTGTAAGGCACTAGTGAGAACCTTCACAAAGTGGGCAAACCTAGTGACTCCTGGATGACAGAGCGCCTCATGGAGTTTCTGTAGTCTGTCCATCTGTATGCTGGCGCACGTCCCCCTGGCGAGCGCGTCAGGCGGGTCGTTGAGCTTACCAGGCCGGTACAGGATGTCATAGTTAAAGGTGGAGAGTTCGATTCTCCATCTGGCACAATTGCTGTAAGCACAGTCTAGATACAGTAACTATATACACTATGTACATTGGTGATAGATCTGTACTATCACAGGGGTTGAGAAGTCTGTGCTCTTCTACATATATTCCAGAAAGGAAATGGTAAGCGTGGCAATGTGTGTATGGTAAAAATAAAAAAAAGACAGATTTACCATCAAGATGTTAGTTTGTGGGATGCACAGTGGGTATCAAGGGAAAATAGCACCTATGGCAAGCACTGAAATTGCTCCCCCACCCCGCAACCATCTCTCACCGCCCCATGGCATCCACTTCACCTCCTCTCTTCTCTCTCCACAATGTGCTCCGTGTCCTTTCATTCTGCTGACCCCATGTCTTGTGGGGAGGTGAGGGACGTATCACAGGCCGTGTGTGTGTGTGTGTGTGTGTGTGTGTGTGTGTGTGTGTGTGTGTGTGTGTGTGTGTGTGTGTGTGTGTGTGTGTGTGTGTGTGTGTGTGTGTGTGTGTGTGTGTGAACGAACACCGGTCAGTGGTCGCTGACTCTCACTTCCCCCTCCCAGAGTCCCATCACAGCAAAGTGCAGAAGCACCAACAACACAGTGATGAGCAGTTAGAAAGGTTTGGTGTGAATACTGGGATACTAGATCACTGAAGCAAATTTTCCAACTCTAGAGATCTTTTATATTTCAATTAGCAGGGCTATTCTTGCTCTTCTAGAAGCCTCTTTCACACTTGCAATTGATCCCAGGAATGAACCGCCAATCAGCCTTTAAAGCGTCTAATGTGAAAGCAAAATCAGTTCAACGCCGACATCAGATGATGTCATCTCACACCGGGGATAGATGATCTTGACCCCTAGTAGTACAATCCCTGGTGTCTGCATATGCCGGCGTTGCAATCAGGGAAGTGTGAAATGGGTAATTGCATTGTGGGATTGAAATGACCCAAGTTTTTGCATGTGTACAGGAAAGTGAAGGAAGAAAAGATTAAAATGAAGTTATAAACTTTGCCACGGGAAAGTCACAGTGGGAGAGAGAGAGAGGAAATAAATAGCAATAGCAGAACATTTTTAAGCAGCAGGGGAAAATTGGTAGTGCTATAGTACACAATTTGTAAACACCATGGGAAAAAGCAATGGCGGACCTGACTTCCTAGAATACTGTGCGGCAGAGAAACCCCTCCATGAATGCTCTGTGCTTGCAGCCGGGCATAAAATCCTTTCTTTGCTGCATGGAATTCTGGGAGGGCAGGTCCACCATTGATTTTTCCCACGGTATTTATAAATTATACACGATTGTCCCACGCTGTATAAAATGAGTGCTTTAGCGCTACCAACTTTCCCACGCTGTTTAAAAATTGTCCACTATTGCTATTTATTGTTAGCTCTTTCCCACAGTCCCTCATAAAGGTTTATATAGGTCAGCACAACAACAGGGGCTGAAGGGCTCATATTGTGCTGTACATAATTGGGCATGATTAATTTGTTCAAATGTAAGATCATAATACATTGATCAGAATTTAGGGCAGGTCCATCATCACTCATGATGAGTCATGACATCACCGGTAGAAGGTAACCCTGGGGATGGCCCCTTGCAAGTGAGAAAGCATTCAGTATCCCAGTAAGGAGTGGTCAAGTGTGAAAAGCCAAACCCCCATTCCTATCCCAGGACACTGAATGGCAAGTGTGAAAGGGGCTAGAGATTCACCCTGCCTTCCCCCCCACAGAGGTAATTTCCACAACAAATGCTCTCCCTCCCTCCCACCACCAAGTCTTGCGGAAGCATTTTGATTTGGACTGTTGTTAGTTCATCATTATGGTCTGCACTTTACACAAACATTCAAATTAAATCCTGCAAATATTTAAATATTCTCAAAGCACCACACTTTCTCAAAATTGTGTTCCTTCTCCAAAACACTCTAAAGATTTATTTAACTGCGCACATTGCCCACTAAAATAATAGTTTCATGGGTGGAATAAGCATTCTAATAGAAGCAACCTTCATGACACCCTCATTCCTGAAATGACCTGCTTCATATTTTTGACATACAGATTCTGCAAAACAATTATCCATTTATGGAATACGGATTCCAAAACAAAACCATTTAGGTTGAAGGTTCTTACTACCACAAAGTTTCACATTTCTGAATTACATTTTGTTATTCTTTCTGTTTGAAATTCAATAAACTTATTCCTCAAAACATCACCATGTATCCAGATTCCTGCATTTTTCCAAGACCTTTATTTACCTCTTCTTTGGCTTGGTTTCACGGATGAAGATTTATGGAGGGGGTAAAAAATGTCCACGTCAGCTGCAGGCTCGTTTGTGGCTGACAAGTCCGATGCAGGACAGGCAGACACGGTTGCAGCGGTTGCAGGGGAAAATTGGTTGGTTGGGGTTGGGTGTTGGGTTTTTCCTCCTTTGCCTTTTGTCAGTGAGGTGGGCTCTGCGGTCTTCTTCAAAGGAGGTTGCTGCCCTCCAAACTGTGAGGCGCCAAGATGCACGGTTTGAGGCGATATCAGCCCACTGGCGTTGGTCACATGCAAATTCCCGAAGCAGCCAACTACTAGCATGTTGCTTCAAGGGTTGTATTTGTTGCATTCACATCCCCCCAAAACACCACAACCAATTTAAGATGAATGCACCCCTATAGGCATATCTAGGGTATGGCAGCCAGGGCACATGCCCTGGGCACCACTTGAAGGGGGTGCCACTGTTTGCCCCACTCCCTCTTATTGCTATCCCTGTACCTCCAGCTCCCCCACTCTTGTCCCTCCCTCTTTCTCTATCCTGTCTCCTTGCACCCAGCTCTGCATTAGCAGAGCTACCCTCTCCCTGATCAGGTTATCTCTCCTACCTTCCTACCAATGGCCCCTTGCCTGCACTCCTACCCCCCACCTCTTCTTCCCTCCTACCCAACCTTTTTATTCAAGCACCTGCCTGCTTCTCACTCATAGCTTGATGAAGGGCTCCCAAAGAACTGCCATGGATTCTCCAGCATTTTTGTGTATTTACTAAATTCATGACCTCTCTTTAGAGCCTCGCTTGCTATCTATATTCTTCACGTTGGAACAAGCTGGTCCAAGACTTGATTTAGTTGGCCCTTAAACAAGGACCATGTCCAGCTTAGATGTGCCTGATAACAGCTGCTCCCAATGAACCCCACCCCTCCCCCCAGCTCTTGCCAAACAGAAACTGGAGGACATTGTTGTTGCCATCTGGTTGGCGGGTGCCCAGACAGAATGAACAGCCAAGAAGATAAAGGCAGCATTTGTAAGGTCCAGGAAGCAACAGTCAGACAGGGTGTTAGAGGGGATATAGAGATATCAGGAAAGAAATCAAACTAGGCACTAGGAAGGCCAAAGGGGCTGTGAGGAGGTGGGTTTAAACCGGGGGTTAATGCTTGCATTGAAAGAAGAGAATCTTCGACTTTACCCTCTTTTCCCAATCGGGAGACTACGACTGTTTTAGAGGATATACTATATTCAAAATTCCCTCCAAAAGGTGTGATATCTAAATTATATAATATAATTACAAAAATAAATTCTGGGACTTTTGAAAAGTTTAAAAATGATTGGGAAAGAGAACTCAACCTTCATATTTCTAATGAAAATTGGAATAAAATTCTGCGACTGGTAAACTCTTCTTCTCTATGTGCAAAACATTCACTAATACAGTTTAAAGTTGTTCATAGAGCTCATATGTCTAAAGATAAACTCCATCGTTTTTATTCTCATATCGATCCTATATGTGATAAATGTCAATTGGAAATAGCTTCCCTTACACATATGTTTTGGTCCTGTCCCTCTTTACAGAATTATTGGAAGGAAATTTTTTCCATTTTATCTACTGTTTTGAATATTGATTTACAACCACATCCCATTACTGCAATTTTTGGATTACCTATGATAGATTTGACTTATTTATCTCTTCCTGCGGATCGTATGATTGCTTTTCTTACACTAATGGCTAGAAGATCTATACTATTAAATTGGAAAGAGGTTAATCCTCCCACTGTTTTCCAATGGTTTACCCAAACTATACTATGTTTAAATTTAGAGAAAATTAGAAACTCTGTCTATGAATCCCCTTCTAAGTTTGAGTTAACCTGGCGACCATTTATTCAATATTTTCATTTGTGGTGAGTTGATCTGGCTCTGTTTTCTTTCTATGATTATGTATGATAATTGGGCTGTAAGATGAGATCGGAGTGATCGGCGTGGTTTAGCTATATCTGTAGGTTTTTTTTAAAGTTTTTTTAAAGTTTTTTTTAAATTCAGATTTGTTTTTACTTCTTTTTTGGGGTTTTTTTTTCTCTTTTTTCATATATTGTTATTAATTATATCTTTTTTTTAGAGATAGTTCACACCCTAAACTGATCAAAAATTTTTTTTTATGATATATTTTTATTCTGTAATATTATTGTTTAATATCTCTGTATTAATTCATTACCTCACTGACAAAAGGCAAAGGAGGAAAAACCCAACACCCAACCCCAACCAACCATTTTTCCCCTGCAGCCGCTGCAACCGTGTCTGCCTGTCCCGCATCGGACTTGTCAGCCACAAACAAGCCTACAGCTGACGTGGACTTTTACCCCCTCCATAAATCTTCATCCGCGAAGCCAAGCCAAAGAAGAAGAATTCATTACTTACTATGTATTTTTTATATCTCTTTGAACTGTATGTGTTTATAAATTATAATAATAATAAAAAGATTGAAAAAGAAAGAAAGAAAGAAAGAAAGAAGAGAATGACTCAGGAGAGGAGAGAGGAGAGGACTACTTGAGGACAAAAATGGAATTTATGTTTGGTGTCATAGGAAGAAGGCGAGGTACTAAATGAGGGCCTCTACAAAACACAGCAGGGTCAGTGACATTGGACAGAGCCACACAAGTGCCATTTAATGCTTCTTCCTTGCAGGCACTCCAGCAGCAGGAAGTCCTGAAACAAGGGCCCAGGTGTGAACAGCGGCAGGTGGCAAGGTAGGCTTTGTTTTTGAACATGTGTGAAATAGAGGAGTCCGGTTTGGCCCAGTTCAGGAGCCAGGTCTCCAAAATGACAATTCATTTCAGCCTTTCTAAAGAATCCCCTACCATAACAATCTATTTAACTTTTGAAAGGATGTTATGCCACATTTCTGTCTGAGTAGCCATATACTTTATTTCTCCGTCTCTCTGACTCTCTCTGACTCTCTCACTCTCACTCTCTTATCCTTCCTATCCTGTTTCCTCTCAGTGCCTTCCCCCCAGCTCCCTCACTTTCCCTCTCCTCACTTTGCTGACTCTCCCTTATTACACCATACACAAACGTGCTGGAGAACCTCAGCAGGTCACGCAGCAGCCAAAAAAAAAGCAACTTGGCCTGCTGAATTGCTCCAACATGTTTGTGCATGGCACTCACCTTATGATTTGCAGATGTTCTTGTTAAACCAGCCCCCCCGCCCCCGCCACAACTTGCTCTCTGTTCAGATTCTGCATTCTCCATTATGGCCACATCAGATTCTGCATTCTCCATTATGGCCAGCAGATGGCGATGTTGGCCACACTTTGTATGAATCATCTCAGCTCCTATTTATTCTACAATCATGAGTTTATTGTCATACACATTGTTCAATGTAGATGTGTAATAAAATCTTTGCTTGCTGCATCAAAACAGTTACTTGTAAATAAAATCTATGTATAAACTAATTGAATTAAATTAAAAGAAATTAAAATTTTAAAAATTGTAGAAACGTGAGAGTTCCCAAGGTGATAAATGGGTTAGGGGGTCAGATACCACCAGCGGCTGGGCGAACACCTAACCGCGTGGCTGCTATGGCTGTGGGACAAGTGACCCCCAAATGACCATCTCTCTCACCTGGAAGCAAAGCAGTATGTCTGATCAACAGATGATTAGCAACCATGCGCCGCCAGAAGGGGCCAGTGATGGCACCACCCTATGGATCGGGCCAAGTTCCCTACCCTTCTAGAATGAGACCTAATCAGCTGGCCCAATGGGACACCATCAGTGAAGGGACAAGGGTCATTAGGGAGATTAGTGGGCATTAATCACAGGCATCTACAGGGGCACCCACGAGCGCCATTTCCCCGAGAACACGAGTGTGACTGGTGCCTTGGCGGGCTACTTAGTCACCATCACATGCCCCAACTTTAGAGAGGTGGTCTTGCTCCTCATGGGAAAAGTTACCTGGAAAGCTATTATGCTCCTGGAGGGGCTAGAGTACATAGAGCAGGGAGCACCCACACAGGTTTACAGGGCTGAGACAAAGCACAGCAATGCCAACTTGCCAGTGACCTGAAGGAACATGTACATGGCCTTAATGCGTGCCATCATGGATTGTGTCTAGATTTATGAGATCCCCACTTCCACCATGTATGCTCTTTGGAAAGATCATTGAACCACAGATTTCCGTAGTGGGGAAAGGAGGTTCCATTATCCCCGTCAGAGAGGTTACCCTTCATCTCTCTATAGGTAACAAACCTAGTACAGTTTTGCTCCCTTTCTATTTCTGACTTCCACCCACACCGTCTCAATTGACACTCCCTCTGCAGCATACTCCCTTTCTAAAGAACTCTTTCTAAAGAACCCCTCTGAAGCCTATTTGTGATCCCTACCCATTGTTGAAAGCTAATAAAAGTGTTTGTTCTCCCTCCAGTTGTGTGAGAGCTTTTATCTATGCTACAATTTTATTAGCTTTTAAAACAAGGATGGAGGCGTTACTCAAGCCCAGCATGCTGCTAATAGACGCCCAGTCCCCCGATGCGGCTGAGGAGTTCGCATATTGGCTAGACTGCTTCCAGGCCAACCTGAACGCAACCAGGGACATCTTCAAATCAGACGAACTCTGGAGGTTGGCGCTTATCTCCAGGGTATGAATGAAGGGGTACGCAGTCATCAGAGACTGCCAGATGTACGAAACTGCCATAGCGGCACCGAATACTCGCAACATGAAGGCACCAAATGAGGTTCTAGTGAGGCACCGGCTCACTCTACGTCACCAACAGCCCAGAGAGTCGATCAACGACTACCTGCTGGATCTGTGCAGGTATGAAGTGGCTTCAGGCCATGTCCGAGAAGACGTACAGATCCGGGACACTCTTGTTGCAGAAGTTCGCTCGAAGTACATGAGGCAGCAACTACTTGAGACGGGAAAGAAGGGCCTCACTAATCATGTCAAGCTGGCTAAATCACTGGAACAGGTCAGGCTCGAAAACGACGATCTCAAAATTAGAAAACTCACGATCTCAGGTGAGCACCTCCGAGGATCGGCCGCTCCCGCTCCGGTTACCCCTGCTCTAATGGCTGCTGCTTCCAGTGCCAGGGAGTGCTTTTCCTGCAGAAAAGGTCAGCAAGCCTGAGCTCATTGCCCTACTAAAGACTCGATGTGCTCCAGCTGTGGAAAGAGGAGACATTGGGTGAGGGTCCGCCGAGCAAAGAGAGGTCTGGGGAAGTCCACAGCCTGCACCGCTCCTGGATCCAATTCCAGCCCCAAGATCACCTGCTGTGTGACCCGCCGCCTTCGGAAATGGCGTGACAAGGCTTGGTGGCCATCTGGCCATGCCATGAGGTTGGTGTCATCTTACCTGCAAAGGTCAACTTAGAATGGAGGGGGCCTCTTGAGCAAGGAACAAGGTGTTCCTCACCAGACCTCACCAGCTCAGTAACTCTATGGTAACGGTGAAGGTAAACGGACATTCTACCAAGTGCCTAATCAACACGGGCTCCATGACTCACGGACTGTATGAAAATATAACTTAAAAATGTATCCTTCTAATTATCAAATCCTCATTTATCATTTGAGGGAAGGAATTTTGTAAATTTTGTCTGTATATTTTGTATGAATTGTGTGCTCTGGTACTGTTGGGTCTGGACTTCCTGTGTCACCTTAAAAGTGTGACCTTGGAGTTTTCTGGTCCCCTTCCCACGATAACGGTTCAGAATGGAGGGCCCTCAAAACCAAGACCCACTTGCAGCCTCTCCACACTGAACATCCCCCCTCCCCCTCTATTCCAAACCTGTCTTCTGACTGTAAGCCTATTGCCACCAAGAGCAGAAGGAACAGCGCGGCAGACAGGGAGTTCAAAAAGACGGAGACCCAGTGCCTCCTGGAGGAGGGAATCATTGAGCTTAGCACCAGCCCATGGAGAGCACAAGTGGTGGTTATAAAGAGGGAAAACAAGTCCAGGCTAGTAATTGAGTTCTGGAGGGTCTCTTTCAGCATTACCAATGGGGTGTCTACCTTCCAGTGGTAGATGGACTGAATGGTGGACGAGTATGAGTTGAAGGCTACCTTCCCCTACCTCGATAATGTCACCATCTATGGCCACACCATGGAAGACCATGACACCAATCTCCAGTGCTTTCTCCATGCGGCAAGAGCCCTGAATCTCACATAATTCCGACAAGTGTGTATTCAGAACTAAATGTCTGGCTATCCTTGGCTATGTGTTGGAGAATGGTGTCATTGGCCCTGATCCCGATAGGATGCACCCCCTGTTAGAGCTCCCCCTCCCTGGGACCACAAAGCCTTTGAGGAAATGCCTGGGGTTTTTGTCATATTACACCCAGTGGGTCCCTCAATACGCCGACAAGTTTGTCCCTCTTAAAGGCCACTACTTTACTCCTCTTGGATGAAGCCCAGACAGCTTTTCATTACCTCCAAAGCCACATTGTGAAAGCAGCCATCCACATGGTGGATGAGAATATTTCCAAGTGGAAAGTGACGCTTCGGATGTAGCCCTGGCCGCTACGCTCAATCAGGAGGGCAAGCTGGTTGCCTTTTATTCACGGATGTTACAAAGCCACGAGCTCCGGAACCCATCAGTGGAAAAGGAGGTTTAAGCCATTGTAGAAGCCATAAGGCACTGGAGGCACTACCTGACTGGTAGAAGATTTACACTCCTCACTGACCAGTGCTTGGTCGCATTCGTGTTCAGCAACGTCTTGAGGGGAAAAATCAAGAATGACAAAATTGCTAGGTGGAGGATCGAACTCTCCACCTACAATTATGACATCACCTCTCAGCCAGGAGCCCTTAACATCCCTCCAGATGCCTTGTCCAGGGGATGCTGTGCCTCTGCACACACTGGTCAACTGTGGACCATACATAATGAGCTCTGCAGGAACAGACAAATGGAGAAGATCCAACCTGCACAGCCACAGAGGAAACAGCACCAGTGCTAGATAGTAGTGGACCAGCAGGGCTGGCACAAGCACCTGTGTTAAGAAGATCCACACGTGTTATCAAAGCACCTGACAGGCTTAATCTCTAAAAGAAAAAGAATTGCACACTTCAAGGGTTTGTGCTGGTGATGTTGTGTTTATATTTGTGTTAAACTTTAAATTGAAATGAACACTGTATTAGTGTGTCATGTTGTTAGATTAAACATCTCAATGATAGGGGATGTAATGATAGAATGCTAGTGATATTCCTGACCACTAGAGGGACTTGGAGATGAGTTGTTGCAACTAGGAGTAGATTCAAAATGGATGCCTCCATGAGGTTGTATGTACTTTAAATATTAAAGAATAGTTGTTATAAAAGAACCCAAGTTTCTTAATTACAATAAAAGAAACATCACAATAGCCATGGCTAATTTTCAATAAAAACAGTGCTGACATATTTTGCAAAGCAGCATTTTGGTTATTTTTCAAAAAAATTTACACTTTCCTTTTGTAAATAATTTATTGTGAATAAAGTCCATTTTTGGTTTTAAAAAAAACATTCCATGGGAGGTACTTACTGATGAGCCACTGGAGGGACACAATATTTGCATTAATTTTTAAATGGAACATTTCTATAAATCTTAACCTGATACCACCCTGTAAACACAGCTAGCTCAGGCAGGGGTTGGAGAGGTGAAGGTCTCTGCTGTTCCATCAGGGTAAGATGGTTGAGGCCAACTCCTTCTACACTGTCCCTCAACTTCAAGGTTAACTTGCTTTCATTTCACTTTTGAGGAGTAAAATATGGTTTTTTACACAGCCACTGCGTAATGAGAAATTTTCGCAAAATTCCCGCAACCCAGACTGTGTTAAAAAGTTAGGAACTGAAATGAGTGACTCATTCCCTTCCAAAATTTTTCCTGCAGCAGCCCTAGATAATTTTGGGGACTTCCTGCATTCTAAACTGAACTGCAGGCGGTCCACAACAATGTACATGAAGACATGGTCAGCTCGCGACACTGCAACACAGGATTTTTAAATGTGCATGAATGTTCAAGTAATGCTATACATACTCGCAGCTAACTTTAACACGATCTGTGGAAGCTTTTTTGGATGCAGATGAATGACGTCACTGATGAAGTCGATGCAGTGATGCTGTATGTTGCACACAGGGTAACATCATGGTCGACGTCGACCCATATCCAGCCGATCAAAATACAGCAATTCAGGTATTTAGTGTAAATGTCCTTCCTGTGTGAATGGCCACTCCGGAAGGTAAATGTGAAAATTGTCACGGGAAATGCATATTGGAGGAAGATATCTATCAGAAACGAAGAGAGCGAATCCTCAGAAAGCATCTGGCCCAGAAATATACCTGGAAGTGCCACACACACACACACACACACACACACACACACACACACACACACACACACACACACACACACACACACACACACACACACACACACACACACACACACACACACACACATCCCAAACTTCCACATTCAATTTCCCTGATCCTTTTTCCTATCCCCTCCCTCAACATTAAGCCTCCTGTTTCCTCTCTCCACCAATTAATCTCTGAACTTTCCTGTTTAACAATGATTGAAGCTAGTGTAGTTTTTAGTCTCTTGGCTCACCTTGTGTTGGAACTCAACCTACCTTTGGAAAGTAGGAGGAAACCCAGAGTCAGATGAAGAATATTTGAACTCTACAGTGTTGCAGAGATCAGGATTAAACCCAGGGCCTTAGACCTGTGGGGCAGCAGAATCAGCAGTTGTGAGAAGGTCAAGCCGGACCTCCAGGGCTCTGCGGTGGACTGAAGCCTAGGTCTGTATTCTCTTGAGTTCTGCATGGTAAGTGAATATAGAGACATGGTGAAAGTGCAGGTAAAGATGATTAAAGAAGAAAATAAACTATGAGCAACAGAGTAGCCTGGAAAAGTCTTAATGAGTTACAGCTGATCCTGTAATTTCTGCCCTAATACACAATGTAGAAGAGACATAACTTGCAAATACTATAACTAGTGAATAAGGAGACAGGAGGTTTTTTCACAATCAGTTGCATTGGTGGTTCAGTGGTAGAATTCTCGCCTGCCACGCGGGAGGCCCGGGTTCGATTCCCGGCCAATGCAAAAGAACCTTTTTTCTTCTGAATTGTATTTGCTCTCCTGCTTTTTCTTGTATTTAACAGACCCTAACCCAAAAAGGAGTCACGTGATGGAGTAGTGGCCAGTCAGGGAAACCAGCCCTCTGCAGGAAAATAGGAAAAAAGTTAGGAAAAACCAAAGCTGAACAAAAGTAGAAATGGAAGATAAAGATACAGAGAAGAGATGGCTTCCAAGAAGGAGAAAGTAAAAACAACTGGAAAAAAAGTAGAAAAGTCGTCAGAGAAGAAAGAAGGCCTTACCTGCACGAAGGAACAGGACACTGTGGTGGCGAGGAGCTCCTGACCCTCGAGGTCAGTGTCTGCTCTGCGGAGTCGCGACCCACCAGCCGGTGCACTACAAAAATGGCTCTCGGAGCCAAACAAAAGTGCGCAACCAAAGGAGAAAGAGGAGGGGGCTCAGCAGAGGAGCGGGCTGTCACAGTGAGCAGCTGAAGGACGCCCAACACCAGGGCTCTCAGCTGGAGGACAAGGAAGACAGCAGAGAGGGAGCGACGAAACAGATGTGGGAGACAGATGGAGGGATGACCGACAAGAAGACCAACGTCAGGAAGTACAACAGACGAGCAGCCCAGGAGGGGAGGACCAGCAACAAGAGTCCAAGCAAGAAGAGGCCCGACAAAGAGATACAAGCAACTCATCAGGTAAAACAGAAGAGACACAGACACAAAGAAGAGAAGAAGACACAAACACAGATACAGACAGAGAAGAAGAGGAAGAAGAAGAGATCAAGATCTTCACAGAGAAATAGAAGGTAAAACTGATGGACAGAATATAGATAAAGTCTTTTTTGAAGAACAAATGAGATCACTAAAAGAATGGCTGTCATTAGAGTTTAATGCAATTAAAAGGAAAATGGAAAGAACAGAAGATAAAATGCAAAGGATAGAACTGGTAATGACGGAAATAGGGAAAAGAGTAGAGAATGTGGAAGATCGGGAAACGGCTGTAGAAATGGAAGTAAATGACAAGAGAAAAATTGGATGAAAGTGACTAAAAAATTAAAGAGACACAAGAGTTGTTATCTCAGAAAATTGATAAGTTGGAAAATTATAGTAGGCGAAATAACATAAAAATAGTGGGCCTGAAGGAGGATATAGAAGATGCAAACATGAAGGAATTTATAAAAGGATGGATCCCGAAGGTCCTGGGAATGACAGAAATGCAGGAAGAAATGGAAATAGAAAGGGCACACAGGGCATTCGCTCTGAAAACAATGACACATCAAAAACAAAGATCCATCTTAGTAAAATTTTTGAGATACATGACAAGAGAAAATATACTGAAACGGGCAAGGAATAAAATTAGAGAAGATAATAAACCATTGGAATACAAGGGTCAAAAAATATTTTTTTACCCAGACATAAGTTTTGAACTCAAAGAGGAGGAAGGAATTTAATACAGCAAAATCAACTTTATGGAAAAAAGGTTACAAATTCATATTAAGACATTCAGCTATACTTAAAATATTTATAACCGGGGAGCAAAACAGACTGTTCTCGGATCCAGAGAAAGCGCAAGAATTTGCAGAACATTTGCAGGACAGGAGAAAAGATGAAGAGATGTAACCAGAATGAAGAACAGCGATAAAGTATATATAAAGATGTAAAAACAATGTATATGTAAAGAACTTCTTACCCCTGAGAAACTGATGTTAGGTTACCATCTTTGAAACACTACAGATGGTGTTTTGAAGATTCTCCCAAGGGACTGTTGGATAAGGAGCTCCAGTGTTATAGTGTTGAAGGACTCAATTGTCCCAGAAAATATTAATCCATTTGAGTTAAGCTGCATTCATCCAGGCAGGAGGAGGGTATTTCATCAGATGTGTTGTAGATGGTGGAAAGACTTTGGGAATTGAGTCACTCATGGGATACCCAGCCTCTGACATATTGTGTGACTGTCCAGTCGACCTTTAGTTGATTTGATAAAATAACAATGCATGATTGTAAACTTCAAGCCACAAACAACAGTTGGGTCCATCAGTGATCCTACTTGGCTTCTAAGTCCTGGATTACTTGCAGAAAGGCATGTCAAGGCATTAGAAGGATACCACAACAGTGGAGAATGAAAGAGAGAGAAGGACAGGAATATCTATATATTGGGTTATAAAACACCAGAGAAGCAAATGGATACAGATGTTGGAAGTTGCAGATATACCCAATGTATACACTACCCCTCCCCCTTCTCTGCTTAAACAGCATTAGATTTCTAGCCTTTGCTGTCCTGGAGAAAAGGTTGACCTGAAATATCTGGTTCACAAGTGCAGCATCCTTATTTGCTTTCCTGTCGTGAGTGAGGAAACAGGCTTGGTAGGTCTCAAAGGCAAGGACTCTGAACACGGTTTTGATGTAGGGAAGGATTTAATTTACAGAAGGCAACTGATGCAGACCACACACACAATGAACTGGTACATACAATGATCAGGGAAAAATCACTAGGATGCCCCACCACCCCTCGACTCAGTGCAGGCACGGCTCTATGCTACAAGGGACACTAATTAAACACAACCAACCCTTTTAATAGTGCACGTCTTACCAACAGTTTCTCCAGCACCCTTCCACATTTCTAGGCTTGGAGTGAAGCAGGGTGGTCCTAAGCTGGCAAAGAGAGAGAACAAAGAGGACATGGAACCTTTATAGTGCTGGAGGGACAAGCCCACATCATTTATTGGGGGCTAATAGCTCAGTGCCAGGAGGATTAATCTAATTACAACAGCCAATGGCTCAAGGCCAAGAACAGGCAGGTTGGAGAGTGGAGTCCAGGTAATTTACATGTGGCCAACAGCAAGGTGTGCACTAATGGGTGGGGCGGAACAAAACCTTGATTGGCAGCTGGTGTGTCCTCCAACTAGGTAGGGGGCAGGGCTGTCACATGACAGCCACAACCCTTTCCACTACACTCCCCCACTGCTCCTCCCCAGGGAAACATGTACTCTGCCCCAATGCCCCACGCCAAGGCATCATGAATTCTCCCCCACTACCCCACCCAGGGCACCATGCTCCCTACCCCACTGCCCCACCCAGGGCACCATTCACTCTCCCCAGTGTAAAGGTTAATACCTTGTTTTTAATTTTTAGTTAATTTTGTACATGTCTCCTTAAGAGATTATTGTTTGTAGTGTTACCATAGTGACTATGATGTAATATGTCATAATATCTGTGCAAGCTAACCACTTTCTCATTATTCTACATGATAAAAGAAAGCGTAAGAATGAGAAATTTTTCTTTGTATCTTTATTTTTATTTTATATCTCTATATATCTTTTGTATTTCTATCATACAGTAAATATTTTGTTATTCATTGTTATGAAAGTCTTAATGTGAAGCTATGCAAAATTTTTATCAATGAATTAAAACTACATAAAGCAGCAGCCACAGAGTTTGATTTGTTGGAGTAAAGAGATAAAAATTTGGGGTTCATAGCTCATGCTTCTGAAGTTAGCTGTCAATCTTCCTATACATCTCTTGAATCAACACCTCTCCACTCCTCCACTGTCAGACTCCTCAACAACAAACTCAATTAGGTGCTCTTTTTACATGGAGATCCCACAATACTACTGTAAAGAAGACCTGTCATTAAGTCAGCTTTGCTTTTTTACCCTGAACCGAACAATGGTTTCCTCCCACCCTTCATAATGCTGCCCCAGTGTGTTGTTTTACAATGCATACTGGCATTCCAGAAGCAAAAGAGTAGCACAACAGTTTTAATGTCTAGTGTGATGGGTCACCCTTTTCACACAGACATTGAATTGGTGCTGTGATATCTCCGCTTCTGGCTTAATTGTGGGTCTACAATGCCCCCCCCCCCCCAATTTTTGTTTGTACCTTTTACACAGAATGTGTTGGCACAAAAAGGCGGAATATTTCTGTCTTGAAGATCCTGTGTAAGAGGGACTTAGGACTTATTTAAGGACTTGAGCACTTTATCGATTTTTTCTCCTTGTTTTGCATAGTCAGTTTGTTTGCATTTCTTTATTTGTTTACATATGTTGAGTACAGTTTTTTTTTGCACTACCAATACATGGTAATTCTGCCTTACCCTCAGGAACAAGAACCTCAGAGTTGTATATGATGTCATGTATGTACTCTGACACTAAATCTGAAATCTTGGATGAGGTGTATGCTTCCCATCAGCTAACCAGCAGAGTTGCTGCAAAGATAAACTTACTGCATGAGGGGCAGAATGGGCTTTGGTTTCGCAGGCCCCCAACCCACAATGTAAATCCAGCAAATTCTCATTTTGTCTACTTTTTCGGTTGACAGTGTCTAACCCAGCTAACACTTTACACCTGTAGATTCAAGACTAAAATGTGTTACCCTGGCAACAGGCCTGCCAGCTAAGTTTCAAACCATTTACATGTTTCATAATGCCCAGATATTAAATTGTGATTGAACCCTGCCACCACTGATGTTCTTCTACATCCTTCAGGTTTTTGATGATCATTCAGCAGGAGGTTCCTCCTATCAAGCCTTGCCCTCCTTCCACAACCTGCCTCGATTGGTATTTAAGTAAAAGTAAAAGGTATAGTTCATCTCCAACATCGAAGTACTCGAGATGGCAGAGGCCGACAGCATCGAATCCACACTGCTGAAGATCAAATTGCGCTGGGTAGGTCACGTCTCCAGAATGGAGTACCATCGCCTTCCCAAGATCGTGTTATATGGCGAGCTCTCCACTGGCCACCAAGACAGAGGTGCACCAAAGAAGAGGTACAAGGACTGCCTAAAGAAAGCTCTTGGTGCCTGCCACATTGACCACCGCCACCGTGCATCTTGGCGCCTCACAGTTCAGTGGGCAGCAACCTCCTTTGAAGAAGACCGCAGAGCCCACCTCACTGACAAAAGACAAAGGAGGAAAAACCCAACACCCAACCCCAACCAACCAATTTTCCCTTGCAACCGCTGCAACCATGTCTGCCTGTCCCGCATCGGACTTGTCAGCCACAAGCGAGCCTGCAGCAGACGTGGACATTACCCCTCCATAAATCTTCGTTCGCGAAGCCAAGCCAAAGAAAGAAAGATAGTTTATTTAAATGCAAGCTGTTTTGGATATCAGACACAGATGGCTGCCAGCAGGCCATTTTTATGAATGAAACTTTGCTTACCAAGAGACTGCTAGTAGATAAAGAAAGCCTTATAACAGCCAAAGAGGTGCTTTGTAAATATACAAGTTTAAAAAAAAAAACTACATACCAATTACTTAATTGAATTAAAAATACAAAAAGAACAAAAATATACTGATAAGAAATATTCAGTTATACATGTGTAAAGCTACAAGGTCAGGAGCTCACTCTGTAGTCCAAGGATATTTTAAATGTGTTTCACAAATCAATAAATATGTACAGCACCATGGAAACACCATTTACCAAGTGCAAACTGCACTCTGCGATGATCTCACCCACGCAATTCCTTGCACGCCATCTGTTTGCTTGTTCGACATCCAATCAAGGAGAATATAAAATTTATTTCATTCAAACAATGGGATGGCCAATCCTGCGATTTTCATTTCCGAGGCCTTACTTGCATCATTGCCTGAACCATCATTTAAGAGAGTACCCCCTTGTCTTTAACAATGGTGCCAAAGTTGAGACAAGTCGATAGCTTTGAGCTCTTGGGAGTTAACCTTTCCAGTAACCTTACCTGGACACAAACTCATAGGAGTCAGCCACTGCCTGGCAAGGCAGCCAACATACTGATGGACACATCATATCCTTTCTTCTCCCTTCTCTCATTGGGGAGAAGCCTCAGAAGTGTGAAAGCATTTAAAGATACTGTATATTTTGGCATACAAGTTGAGTTGTGAAACCCGAAAATATTTTTCAAGGTGGGGTGGTAGGGGGGGTTCAACTTACTCACTGGATATACTTTTGAGACCTTAAATTCACTGAAAAAACCCAGATTGACATCAATTCCGGTGTATAAGTAGATGCTGGAAGCACCTCCCTCACCGTCAGTGCCACCGCTCCCCAACACCTTCCCACCGCTGGGCGCCGCCATAATCACTCCTACCTGTGATCCTGAGATCACCGTCACCGTCAGCCTGGTAGGCTGATGTTCCTGCTCCCACCGGGAGCACGGTGTCGACGCTCCAGCTCTGTGGGCCAACGCCGCTGCTGTCTAGTAGGATGAGGCTTCTGCTCCTGCCTGGAACATGATATCACTGCTCCAGCTCCATGAGCCACTGGTGTCTGGTAGGCTGAGGGTTTTTTTTACTTACTTAATTTACAGCTTTGTTACTTGTGATTGGGGTATTTTTTTTGAGTTGTTCCTGGGAGGCCTGGACAGCAGAAAAATGGGAGATAAATTTATACACTGGTCAACTTACAGACCAAAATATACAGTAGTTTCTTCCCTACAGCCATCACACTCCTGAATCAAATCTATAATGGTGCTTTCATACTCCTCTTGGTTGATATGCTATGCTATCTGTAAGGAGTTTGTATGTTCTCTCTGTATCTTTGTGGGTTTTCCGCATGTGCTCCGGTTTCCTCCCACCCTTCAAAATGTACGGCGGATGTAGATTAATTGGGTGGCATGGGCTCATGGGCCATAAGGGCCTGTTACTGTGCTGTAGATCTAAATTAAAAAAAATGTAAATCTTTTTTCTTCAACCTCTAATTCTGTTCCTGTTCTGCTTGAATCAGCTATATGAATGTAACAGTTGGCCTGTTAAACTGCTTGCAGAAGAACTCTCCACACATAATGTGACAAATAAACTGAACCCTTTACAGCTGAAGCTCTCTCACAGCAATCTGTTGAGCATCAAGATGTATTCCCAACTTGCTCAATAGTTGCATCATCACAAGAACTGCCTACATCTTCTTCCTTCTACATGGGATTGTCCCCTTGTTATGGTGGAGAAGCTTGTGTGGTTCGACGATTCGAGAGTGATGGCATTTGGAGCTCTGCTCCTGTAGGGTAACCCATAGCGGTAAGGTCGAGGGTGAGATCCCTGACAAACAACAATCCAATCAAGTCTTCAATGGTGAAACAGGCAGATGAAGTTATTCTGAGCTCAATGGCTGTGAAGGCAGACGAAGGCTCCAATAAATCCATCATCTCCAACCGTCCTGGTTTCCATGCCAGTGGAATTAGTTGGTTGATTTGTGAAGTATTGTGTGCTTCTTCTTGGAGTGCACCATCAGTGCACGTTAAACAAATACATGCACAAGCTTCTTCACTCTGTAGATCAACGGAACAAAGGCCATCATCCTCGACTACAAGGGACAGCCACAACATTTACATCCAAAAGTTCATTGCTTCTGCCAGCTTGATGTTCTTTCAATTCGGTCCAGGCCAACTTTCACACTCTAACTGTTGACTTCTCTAACTCTCACATCCCTAAATCCTACCCTTCACCCAATCCACTTTCCTCCTCTCCTTGTTGGGGAATAAATGTTCCAGCTGACAAGCCTGGAGTTGCCGCACAGCTTGATCTGGCAGAGATTCTCCAACAACTGCCTAGCTCTCAGCTGCCAGAGCCTATTGCTTCTTCAATGAGAATGGAGATAAGAAATGGAGTAAATGTTCTTCAACAAATTTCAATCAGGGTTATTTAATGTTTTGATTATTTATATTTATGTTTCAGCAAATTTAAATTTTTTTAATTTTTAGACACATTATTTAATTTTTAAAGATTTTCAAATATTCGAGGCTTGTCAGAGACATTGAAATCCCCACTAGCATTGGCAACTGGCTAAGCAGGGAGAAGAGTTTGGAAATTGTGAAGACTTTTGAGGTAGGATTCATACTGTAGAAAATTTGTGCAGTACAACACATGACTTCAAATCTGGGCTGACCATCAACTGCAGCAGTAATGTACGCCACCATGACCCACGTGACGGCCCTGTATGTCCCTCACTATCAGTACTATTAAGCCAGAGTATCTACCATGGTTCCATGTGGACTGCAGAGAGCTTTGGGGTGGTGGGAGGAGGGGTGGGGGGGGAAAGAAGTATTAGCATATCAAAAATGATGAATGTTCAACTTCATGAAGCAGCAACCCAAGGCTGCATGTCAGGCCTTCAGTGAAAGCAGCAATGTAGAGTGCAGTGATTTCACGGTCTACACAACAAATTGCACCACCAGGTTCAGGAGCATCTGTTATCCCTCACCATCTGTCCTCACCTTCAAAGTCAATCACAGACTCATTTAAGGATTCTTACTCGTCCACCCTATTGATTTCTTTTTGTTCTCTCTGAATTGCACAGTTGTTTACATTCGTTACCTATTAACTTTTTTGTTTGTTTACATGTTTTACACGGTGTAGTTTATTTTTTGCACTACCAATTAGTGGTAATTCTGCCACACCCACAGGAAAAAGGAATCTCAGGGTTGTATGTGGTCATGTATGTACTCTGACAATAAATCTGAAATCTGAATCTTGCAAAAGATGGTGGGCAGTTAAATACTTAATGGGAGTAATCCCATAATCTTATTTTCCCTCTTACTTGGCTGCAATTTTTTTCTCTCATCAACTCCACCCTTATCTCTTACCTTGGGGTAACTTACAGCAGCCACTTAGCTTGTAAAGTGTCCACTTTTTGGAATGTGAAAGGAAGTCAGAGGGCTCATGTTAAAGCAACATGAGCAGAGGGAGAACATACAAACATATGGATTAGCACTGGGGGTCAGGGTCAAACTTGGGCTGCTGGAGTCTCAAGGCAGCTGCTCAACCTGCTGCACCCCATCAGGTCAGAAGTTGGATGTTCATAGATTATTGCAGTGTCACAGCTTGCAAACAGAGCAGTCCATAGCAATATACAACAAGAGCTACAAAATATTAAGGCATGGGCTAATAAGGGACAACCAACATTTGCACGACAGTTGTCAGGCAATGCCCACATCTTTAAAGTCTCACTCCTGCCCTAGCACTGTGGGACTACCCTCACTGCAGCAGTTCAGTACCACTTCTCAAGGTCATTTTAGGATGAATAATAAATGGTAAAGATACTCAAAATCTGATCATCAATTAAAAAAATGGGTTTAAAATCACAATACCAATTATTCATAATATATGCATTTACTATTTGAACAGAGACATTAATTGGTTTGAACTTGCACCCTCCCTGAAGCACCATGTATAAGAATATAAAATGAATATTTTTATTTTAATGTGCTTCTTAATCTATCTTGTATTATAGAAACATAGAAGATAGGAGCAGGAGTAGGTCATTCAGCCCTTCGAGCCTGCTCCGCCATTCAATGAGATCATGATTGATCTTAAAGTTCAGTACCCCGTCCATGCCTTCTCTCCATAACCCCCAATTCCCTTATACTGAAGAAATAGATCTAATTCCCTCTTAAATAGATTTAATGAACCTGCCACTACTGCCCTCTGTGGCAATGAATTCCACAGATTCACCACCCTCTGGGTAAAGAAATTCCTCCTCATCTCGGACCTAAATGGTTTGCCTATTATCCTCAAACCATGGCCCCGGGTTCTGGATTTTCCCATCATTGGAAACATCCCATCTGCATCCATTCTGTCCAGTCCTGCCAGAATTTTATATGTCTCTATGAGATCCCCTCTCAATCTTCTAAACTCCAGGGAGTACAATTCCAATTTGCGCAATCTTTCCTCATAAGTCATTCCTGCCATTCCAGGTATCAGCCTGGTGAATCGCCTCTGCACTCCCTCCATTGCAAGAACATCCTTCCTCAGATAAAGCAACTAAAACTGCACACAATACTCCAGGTGGGGTCTCACCAAGGCTCTGTACAGCTGCAGTAAAGTATCCTTGTTCCTATACTCAAACCCTCTTGATATGAAGGCCAACATACCACTTGCCTTTTTAACAGCCTGCTGAACCTGCATGCTCGCCTTCAGTGACTGGTGTACAAGAACCCCTCTGCACTTCCCCATCTACCAATCTATTGCCATTCAAATAGTTATCTGCCCTCCGGTTTGTATTACCAAAGTGGATAACCTCACATTTATCCACATTGTAATGCATTTGCCATGTATCTGCCCAGTCCCCCAATTTATCCAAATCACACTGGAGCTTCCTGACCCCCTCTTCAGTGCACACAACCCCTCCTAGCTTAGTGTCATCTGCAAATTTGGAGATATTACATCCAATCCCCTCTAGATCATTAATGTAAATTGTGAACAGCTGGGGTCCCAGTACAGATCCCTGTGGCACCCCACTGGTCACCGCCTGCCACTCAGAAAATGAGCCATTTATCCCAACTCTGTCTTCTATCTGCCAGCCAGTTCTCAATCCACATCAATACCTTGCCCCCCATCCCATGAGCCTTGATTTTACCTGCCAGTCATTTATGTGGGACCTTATCGAAGGCCTTTTGGAAATCCAGGTACACCACATCCACTGGCTCTCCCCTATCTATTTTACCTGTCACCATCTCAAAGAATTCCAATAGATTTGTCAAGCACGATTTACCTTTTGCAAATCCATGTTGACTCTGTCCGATCCCTTCTCTGCTAGTCATATGCTCCACTATTACGGGATATCTCAAATCAGGTCCAGAGTATTCTGAAAGGAGAGGGCAAGCAGCCTGATGTCTTGGTACATGTGGGTACCAATGACATAGATAAAAAAAGGGAGGAGGTATTGAAAAAGGATTACAGCGAGCTAGGACAGAAGCTAAGAAACAGGACCGCCAGGGTGGTGATCTCTGGATTGCTACCTGTGCCAAATGCAACTGAGAACAAAAATGGAAGGTTAAGACAAATGAATGTGTGGCTGAGGGGCTGGTGTAAAAGACAAGGTTTTGGCTTCTTGGGCCATTGGGATCTCTTTTGGGGAAGGCATGACCTTTACAAGGATGGGTTACACCTAAACCCAAAAGGGGTCAATATATTGGCAGCTCGGTTTGGTACAGCCGTCGGATGTGGTTTAAACTAATTTGGCAGGATAATGGGAACCTGTATGATAGGGCAAAGGACAGGAAAAATTAAAAAAAACAGAAAGAGCAAGGAGAGTGAAAAAAAGCAAATCTGAAGGCTTTATATCTTAATGCAAGAAGCATTTGGAACAAGGTAGATGAATTGGCTGTGGAAATTGAAACAAACAAATACGATTTGATTGGGATTACAGAAACATGGCTGCAAAAAAAAGTAGGTAGATGACAATTTGCTTCTAAACCACATAAACCAATAATAATCTCAATTGAATTGTGAGTGAATCACTGGAAACAAATACTCTAACGTGTACTCAAAAATCACTGGCATTTAAATTCAAAAATAGCAACTTGATTTAAATAATTGCAATAATATATACAGTAAATTTCAATGCAATCGACATTATGGAATCACCAAATTACATGCCTTTGAATTATTAGATATAGGGTCTGCAATGCAAAGCATTCCCTTTCACTCATTTACTACAACCTTCTAATAATTACATTTTGAATCAATGACAGGATTTCCAAAAATCACTTGAGATAATCTGCCATGAAAAGTGTGTTCTTCCATGCAATCACTAGAATAACATTGCATTTCTATCAGCCATCATTGACCAGGGCAGGCTAGTCAGGGTTGCCTGATTCAGAGAACTTTGTTTCATCATTTATGTGCATTGTGCAGTTTATCCTAGAATAGGAATCATACAAGTTTTGGATGGTGATCAAACAGCTCCAATTCTCACATTGCCAATTAAATCCTGAACCCATTTGACACTGATGTCATAAACTGAATGGTAAATACCTGAGTTTTTGTGGCGTGGCATGGTAATAAGATGAAACAGATGGGAAAGGTGAACAAAGGAACCTCTGGTTATGAAATCAGAAAATTCATCGTTCAGACGATTGGGTTGTAGGCTACCCAAGTGAAATAGGAGATCATGTTCTTTAGTTTGAGTTCAGTATCACAGTAGCAACTTTAAATTACTGGGGGAAATCGCTAACTTGGAGGATCTATCTTGGACCCATCATATTAATGCCATAGTGAAGAATGCAAGTCAGTGCCTCTACTTCCTCAGGAGTTTGCAGAGGTTTGGCATGATATCAGAAACCTTGGCAAACTTCTGCAGATGAGTAGTGGAACATGAATGGACTTGTTCTGTTCTCGCTGCTACTATCAGGAAGCAGGTACGGGTGCCACAGCACTCACACTTCCAAGTTCAGGAATAGTTGCTACCCCTCAACTATCAGAGTCCTGAATAACAAACTCATTCAGAGACTCATCTAAGGAGTTGTACATGGCTCATTTATTACTGACTATTTATAATTCAGTATTTGCATAGTTTGTTTACATTTCTTTCTTCTCCAGTACAGTTTAAAGTTACCAGTAATTAGAAATTCTGCCTGGCCCACAGGAAATCGAATCTCAGGATTGTATGTGATGTCATGTATGCCCTCTGACAATAACATTTGAACTTTTAAGTCCATATTACCAGATCAATAACATCATACCCATATAATTCAATTCAGGAAGCAGAGGTGCTGGAAGATTAAATATTGAACAAGCATAGTTTTACACTAGGATTGGTAGAGAAGTGTAATTGCAGAGCAGTTACTTATTAGGATGCAATAAAAAAGTTGACAGCACATGCGTAAAAGTGTAAAGTTTTATTATAATACACCATAGATAATGTTCATAGACAATCTCAGTGCTTGAATTGTCTCTTATGCACAAAGATTATGATGCTGCAAAATACTTTGCCTCAAGTTAGCAAAAGATTTAAACTTAAATAGACATTTACAAAAAAAGTCAAATTTCATTACATTAAATTTTGTAACACAACCATAATGAAAGTGTTTTGAACAATTTACCAATTATAACATTAAAAGCAGAGTTTTACAAAACAAATGGTCTAATTACAAATAATCCAAAGATTTGTTTTAATTTAAACTTGTAGCAATTATTGGTGCTTGTTAATACATTGAAATCTAACCCAAAGTGACACCAAAGACCATTAGCTTGGATCATCTCATGAATCTTTTTATGCATCTATATTCTTTGAATAACACACTGTTTAAATTTACTGAAGTTAAATAACAATGTGAATTTTCTTTGTTTCTATTTACCTCAAGCCAGAAAGAATTCTTGCTAAACTAGCGAGGGGATGGGGAATAGGTATTTAATAACTGAAATCATTCATGTGACTATTATTTGAGGCTTTTCAACATCATCTTGGATGATACAGCAAATTGCAACTTGACGGGTATAGACTGCTCAAGCCAAAACATTTCTTATTGCTATAGTTCAAATTAAAAGCCTGAGGTCAGAGATTCTTATGCGTTACTTTGCCATCTACTTCTGATCACAATTCGTGATTTCTTCTCTCTCACCTTTTTTAGCTGTCTCTGTAATTACCTAAAATTCTTCCTTGACATAACTTTTGTCAAATGTCACATGGCTACAAATAGCAAAAGGGATGAATATGTCCTTAGGGTTCATTCTCTAGGGTAAAGATTATTAATGAATCCCCGTATGATCAGGAACTCTGTGTGAGTACACAATGTCCTCAAAAACTTTCTAAAGTTTAGGTAGGAGAGTTATTGTGGGTGTTTATCCTCTTTTATTTCAGCAAACCAGCTACCCCCTTTACCCTGAAATTGAAACAAATACATCTTTCACAAAATAAACACCCACAGTTATCTATTTGAATAAATGTCAAATTTATTCACTATAATTCATTATGGATCTGTGAAATAGTGGTGAGAGTTATTTTATGCAGATTGTGGAGAGAGCATGGAAGGAGCTGCCAGATGAAGTCGTGGTTGCCAGCTCAATTTTGACATTTAAGAAAAATGTGGATAGATGCGCAGTGGGAGAGTATGGTCTGGGTGCAGGTCAATGGATCTAGGCAGAATAATAGTTCAGCAAAGACTAGATGGGCCGAAGAGCCTGTTTCTAGGCTGTAGTGTTCTCTGGATGTTGGCAGTTTTAGAAAATGATACAAGATGATAACCCAGGTTCAAAGATATAGATCATTATGCAGAGGTTCAACATGGTTATCAAGTTAAACTCAAAACACTGACAAGATTTCTAAATTAATACAAAATATGTTATACCTTTTTAATCTGACGACACTGGGACCTGGCTATTGCCAGACCACAGAAAATGATGGAAAACAGAAATTGACCCCTAAGGGAATCCCCCATGTAAACAAAGCTTAAAACAGGAAATAGTACTGTGGGGCGGCGCAGTTAGTGCAATGCCTTTACAGCGCCAGTGATCGGGACCAAGGTTCAAGCCTCATGTTGTTTGTAAGGAGTTTGTACGAATGGCAGCAGATTCAACCTTTACAGCGCCAATGACCGGGACCAGGGTTTGAGTTCCTCACTGTCTGTAAGGAGTTTGTACACAGGTATGCACCGCTTAATGTTCACGATACACTCTGAAATTTGGTGTTATGCAATGTGGAAGTTATATGAACACCATATTATATACTTAGCAAAGCTATATGGAATACTGTAGTGTACCTCTAAACCTTTTATTTGTAAGTAAAAATCAGTGTGGGGACCAACATGGGGCTGTGGGCAGAGAGCAGGGCAATGGGATTAGTGTGAGGACTGACATGGGCTGTGGGGAGAGAGCGGGGCAGTGAGATTAGTTGGGATTGATTCAGGGCTGTGGGGAGGGAGATTCGCAGTCGGATCAGTGTGGGTATACAGTATACAATTTCCTATGGCTAGCGATCGCTTTTTCTAAATTGCTGCAGACTTGCTCATGATAACTGAATAATTATAGAACCACAGATGTATGTGGTCGAACATTGCCTGAACGTACATTAAGATGTGCATACCTAAGCGTACTGGACCATGGGAGTTACTGGACTACAGAGTGCCAGATAACAGAGGTACAACCAGTATTGTAAAAACACTTGCTAATAAAGGAACAGTGCACTATTAACTTTTGACTTGTTCAATTCCATGCCAAACTTCCTGGAATTTAAATGCATTCTGGGACCTTAAAAGAGATGAGGGTCAGGGAAAGAAGTCCATAAACCTGACATAATTCTGGAAAAAAGACAAGACTAAGCAGAAGGGAAAAAGTGAAATAGAAACCTCAATATAGACAAACCCATTTTTTCCCTCCCAAATATGAAATAAAATCTATAAAGTTTGAGTTTTTTCCCTGGCCATATTTTAAAATAGCCACTATGCTTTATTATTCTTCAGACACAAGAAATTAATTTCACCACTAAATTATACCTGATTGAGATTTCTTCGGCACAGGTCAACCAATGGTTGATACTGCTGAGTTCAATTTAGAAAGCAAGAGTCAATATGCATTCTCCACCATTTTACAGCATCCCATGAGAGATACAGGCCAGTTGGAACTAGCCAGGGTGGTGCCAGAACAACATGCATTCAGTTTGTAAAATCATTAAATATGATGCACATACTTCAAACCGTTGTAAGAAATTACATTTGCACACGTTAAAAATTAAACCAAATTTTGAAACCAATCCTTCTCGTCTTCTTTCTCATTCTACATGGAATAGGATTTTTCCTGCACAAAATTACTAATTTCAGAAAACAACTGTATTCCATGTTGATTGCAGAAATTACATACAGTGAACAACATTGCTGGATCCAAGGCCAATATCTCGGATCTGACTGACAAGGCAAGAACACACTGCTACCCCAGCACCAGCCCTGCAGTGTGAAATCGATCCAACCAACTCCCACCTGCAATTCATAAGACATCATGAGAAAAGAGACTTTAGTGGGGAAAATATCTCAATTAATTTCTCCATTCCACACAGCACTCTGATATATCAATTACATGAACAGTGTACAAAATGCTCAGTTTCTCGATCTGACAGTTTCCTTAAATGTGAAACATGTTTCGAAACCTTTACAATAATAAAGTCATTCCATAACGGCAATGATGTAGTTCTCAGTTAAGCTGAATAAATCGCCCTGCCTTTCTAGATGAAAAGAAAATGTAATGGTCATTTTCAAGAAGTATTTAATATCAGTAAATGTCTCAATAAATACAAAATGTTTTTGGAGGGATGTGTCCACACACAACCCCTTTCCCTGGGAAATAATCTTGTGCTACAATGGACAATGAAGATTTTGCTTCCTGAATACTTTTGAGTGTACTTTATGGATTTTCAGCTGCTGATCACAAAATCACCTTAAAATTTTCCTACCACATACTGCTTTTAAGATATAACCAATTTTGTGTTTTCCTGTCACATTTTACGCCTGCTTCAAGAATAAAAAAAACATGAAGTGCAGCATGTCACTGAAAATTCAATTTCTGCATTTGCACATGGACATCTTCCCTCCTGATCTTGGTGCAGTCGATGACGAACATGGTGAAAAGTTTCACCAGGACACTGTGACCATGGAAAAGTGGTACCGTATCAGGGAAACTGGAATCCATCAATGCTGGCCAACTATTGTTGGACACCGACACGAGAGGCATCAGATGTTCAGTACAAATGAAAATCGGTGGCATGTAGCAGACTGCTACAAAGAAACACACACTCGCAGTGTGGGAGGTTAATCTCTGAGATTTATTGAGGCTGGAAAGGCTCCTTTTATACAGTTGGAGTTCCCATCGTTTGTTTGATTGGCTGACATGAGCTGCATGAATAATAATAGCGGGCAGGAACATTCTTGCATGTGAACACCCTTCTTCCCCAGCCTGTTGTTGATCTGTTAGCTGGCCAGCACCATTTTAGGGCTGCTGGTCTTGTACTGTTCCAGCTTTCAACCGCGCCAATTCGCTGTGTTAAGGGACGTGCTACAGTGTGTTATGCTGCTGTTTACTACCATGTGTGCCACGCGATGTGCCGGCTCGATCTCTACGGTGGCTTGCCGCCACATGCGAAACATTTTTAGGTCAGTTGAACTAACTCACTGTGCCACCTTCATTATGCGATTAAACCTGCTAAATTAAATAAAAGTAAATTTAATGAATCTCCAACTTCCTAGGTGAGACAGCAAATCTGAAATTATCTTTGTGTTCAGCTTGAAGTCTGTCATCATCCCCATTTTATTTTTAGGAAGCAAATCTTTTGAAAACATTTGTTGCCCAGTGTTGTAGGCTTTTTTTCCCTCATTTTATGGACTATCAAGAACTTGTATTTTTCCTTTTAATAAAAAACCCCTCAATCTCTCACCATGTTTATATAGTGATTTGGTATGACACGCTGTTAAAGGTTTTAGCTCTATGGAAAAGTGGTACCGTATCAGGGTAACTGGAATCCATCAATGCTGGCCAACTATTGTTGGACACTGACACGAGAGGCATCAGATGCTCAGTACAAATGAAAATCAGTGGCATGCAGCAGATTGAATGGTCAGCTACATGGGGAATGGAGCCAACTTTTTATGAAGCTTTGCTTTGTCCATTTTCTGGGCTGACATTCACAGTGCCCTCAAGAGAATAAAATATTTCATTTGTCATGATGAACACCAAAGCCTCCTCTACTCCCCTGCACTCTTGAACAGGAAGAATAGATAGAATGGATTAAAAAAATAATCAGTTAAGGACCAGTACATGTTGACAATGAGCCCAAATTATGCAGAGAACACAAGAAACCTGAGCAAACAAAGAAAAGCTGGAGAGATTCAGCGTATCAGGCAGTATCCATGGTGAAAAATGGACAGATGAGGTTTCAGGACTGAGAAATGCTAACTGACCATTTCTCCTCATAAATTCTGTCTGATCTTCTGAGCCCATCCGTTCCTATCTGTTAGCCCATTTATACATCTCAGTACTCTGATACTTTGCTTCAGCTGCTGTCCCAAACACAGAAGTGCAAATGGAATCTGTGCTAAAAGGCATACGTGTCGAGATGCTTCTGACTGCATTGATGTGCTGTGAATCTAGCACGAGGTCAGCAATGAATCAGCCCGGAGTTGAGGATGGATGTCAGGTCTGGTGATGGGCAGCCCAAGGCAAGTGATGTATCTACCCAGTGGTGAATGTGGGGGATCAGGGATGAACCATGACTGAGTATAGGGCCATTACTGGGAATAGGCAGCAGCTTCTCCACTTGTTGACAGACCACCCAGATCCTTCGGAACTTGAACAAGCCTCTCTTTCCTCCCCTTGTTTGGCTCCACAGCTCTCAGAGAGACCACCAAGGTCAAAAGTAGGTGCTAGCATTTGAGACTCTGCAAACCCAAGGTTCTCATCTCAGCATTGAGTGGCTGTTCTAAATCAAGTCACCTGCACCCATAATGCTGCAAGAGAGAGCAAGGATTCACACCTGCACTGCAGTATAGTGCATACAGTCAGAGAGGATGGCTTCCTTTACAGAGCACTTGAGAATGCACACCTGTGAGCAGTTGGATACACACCAGGACTATAACCAACCTGCAAAATAATGGTGGTGCATAAAGTTGCAGAGGCTATTTCGGTTCTGAACAATGGTGAAATTCCCTACCCTACATGAATTGTCTACAATGCACACCAGAGCGAATAAGAAATATGACCTGGACTTTCAAACTGGAGGCTGCACCTGAACCAAAAAGAAATGCAGGGCTGCTGTGCTCTGGGGATTACAAAAACATAGCTCCAGGATTCCATTCCAGTTTCAGCCATCCAGCCCTTGTACCCTCTCAGGCAGACAGAGATGCTGTTGTTTCTGACAAGACTCGAGGATGGGGGTCTGCACCTTTGCATTAGTGAGAACTGGTGCACAAAGGCCTTCTACACAGCAGAAATAGGGTGTCTGATGATGAAATGCAGACCCTTCTACCTGCTCAGGGAATTCATGGTCACGCTAATTGCTGCAGTCTACATTCTGCCTTCGGCAATGAGGGTGATGCTTTACGAAGCCATCTGTGAAGCCCAGACATCCCACTCTGAGGATTGTATGATTGCAACTGGCGACTTCAACCACACCAATAGAAAACTGTTCTACCACGGGTTTAACTGCATGTCAACTTCACCAACAGAGAAGAGGACAAGCAAGATTGTCCCTGGTGCAAATAAGTTTGCCCCTCATGCCCACCTTGGATAGTCAGACCATAGGTTTGTCTTTCTAACCCCAGCAAACAGACTGCTGGAAAACAAACAAAGTCAGTTCAAAGGGGGATCAGAATGTGGTCTGGGATTGGGGGGTACAACAGCTATGTAAACATCAACGAGTACACGAGCTCAGTGTCTGGCCACATCAGCAAGCGTATTGAGGATTTCGCTGAGATCAAATGTTACACAACCAGGGCTAACCAGAAACCAAGGTTGGACACAGGGGTCCGGGCCTTTCTTAAAGCTCAAGATGCAGCTTTCAGGACAGGAGACAAGTTGGCTAAGATCAGCCAGGGTTGAACTCTCTTATGCAATCCGAAATGGGCCACGCACAGAGGCTCCATAGTCAGCTATGCAATACTAGTGTCATTACAATAAGAGAGTCAGTGACAATGACATCTCCCTTTCAGACAGGCCCACCATCATCTACACACAGTTCGACAAAAAAAAAACAGACTGATGCCAAAGAAAGCTCCAAGTACAGGCCCCTGCATAGCCATGACGGAGGTGAGGAGAATCCACACAAGGCAGCGGGACCTGACAACATCCCTGGCCAGGTACTGAAGGACTCTGCTGACCAACTGACAGAGATCCTTAAAGATCTTCGGTAGTCCATCATCTCTGTCGGTTTCATGGTACCCACCATAATCTCGGTACCAAAGAGGGTGACAGTAACAGGCCTCAATGACTATCACCCAGAGGCACTAACCTCCACTATCATAAAATGCTTCAAGTGCCTTGTGATGGAACATATCAAAGCACACCTACCAATTCTGGCCATTGAACTCAGTGGAAAAGATGGAAAAGTTCCACTGACATTGCTATAGCTTTGTTCCTCCACTCCATTCTAACCCACCTGGAGAACGATGCCTCATACGCCAGGCTGCTGTTCACTGACTTCAGCTCGGTGTTTAATACAATCATTCCCATAGGCTGGTGGAGAAGCTGTCCTCGCCGGGACTCAACACCCCTCTCTACTATTGGATTCTAGACTTCCTAACAGAAAGACCAGATTGTCTGGGTTAGCAGCAGAACGTCAAGCACTGTTAAGCTGAACACTGGCGCACCTCAGGGCCGTGTGCTCAACCTGCTGCTGTTCATGCTACTGACCCACGAGTGCAACACCAGATCCAGCACCAACACAGTCATCAAGTTTGCTGACAACTTGACAGGAGTTGGCCTCATCAGCAATAGCGATGAGTTGCACTACAAAGGTAGAAAATCTCTTGAAATGGAGTGAGAATAACAATGTGGACAAGACAAGAGAGATGACTGTGGAATTCAGGAGGGCCAGGAACAACAACCTCTACTACACATTAATAGCTCAGTAGTGGAAAGTATCAAGTTGCTCAGAGTGATCTATCTTGGACAAATAACGTCTCCTCACTTGTCAGGGAATTGCAACAGCGACGAGATTTCCTTAGAAGGCTGAGGCGGGCAAGGTTACTGGCAACCATCTGTCAACTTTCTACAGGAGCTCTGTTGAGAGTGTCTTGGATGGCTGCATCACAGTGTGGAACAGTTGCTGTAGAACATATGATCGGAGATCACTCTGCAGGACAATAACAGTGGCAGAAAGGATCACTGGGGTTTCCCTGCCCTGCATCGATGTGATTTATTAGGATTGTTATTTAAACGAGGACCCTAACTAGCCGGTGCACAGCATGTTCCAGCTACTCCCATCAGGAAAAAGATACAGAAGTATCAGCCAGAACCACCAGGCTGAGGAACAGCTTCTTCCCACAGGCAGTGAAATTGCTGAATGACTCTTGAAACACCTCTCCGTGACTCTACTATTTATTTTAATAATATTTATTTTTATACATGTACATGCATACTGTGTATATGTATCCTTTGTCTGTATGTGTGTTATATCTGTAACATGGTTTGCTCAGTTCTGTACTGAAGACTGGAAAATGTTGTTTTGTCGGGTTATACTCATACAATCAAATGACAAATAAACTTGGAATTTCTGCAGGGCCATAAAAATACAGCAGCCAGTCAGCTTGGAGTCAATTTTGAACCATCAGCAAATGCAAATGCAAAATAAAGTTCCTTCCTTAAAACTGGCACACAGATAAATTATTGAATTTTTCGTAATATCTGCAGGGAGTAGAGAAGACAATTTTTCAAGAACGATCAAAAGGTGGGGCCCCTTTTCATGTTTGAGAAAATGAAACTGCCTTGCGTTGAGCTTCATTTTACTCAAGTAGACTGTTCTTTGGTCAGGCAAATCCTCATTAACAAGTGACACTGCAAAAGCACAGCAACACTTAATATATACAGAACTCCTCAGTATCAAAGATGGGTCATTTGTTGCATTTATCGCTCACACACCTGCTGGGGCCACCCACATTTTACCTGTTCATTGCCGGATCATACGCTTCCACAGTGTTTAGATAAACGTTGCCATTGTGACCACCAACTGCAAAGATCTTCCCCATCAGAGTTGCCACCCCAACTCCACCGCGGGGTGTTGTCAACTTAGACACATGTTCCCATTTGTTTTCACGAGGATCGAATTTTTCCACAGAGCTAAGTGGTGAGTTATCATCAAACCCACCTAAATAAAACAAACAAATTATGAGTACAAAATGATACAAAAAAAAATCAAGCCACCCTATGTCATGGTGGAAAAGCTGAAACATTTATTTGCGAAACATCAGAGGTGAAAGGGCAGCATGGTTGGCAAAATGGTTAGCGCAACCCCTTTACAGCACCACTGATTGAGAGTGGACTTGGGTTCGAATCCCATGCTGTTAGGAGTTTATACATTCTCCCTGCGTCTACATGGGTTTTCTCTGGGGGCTCCCGTTTTCTCCCACCATTCAAAAAAAACACACCGATGGTGTAGGTTAATGGAGTTCAAATTGGGCAGCACAGACTCGTAGGCCGATATGGCCTGTTACCATGACTAAATTTAAATAAAAAAAAACGACTACCTGGCTCAGTAAACAGCAGGCCCCTTCTCAATGTCTGAGACTTCCAATCACCCAAAAAAGCCCAAAAACTGCCACACACCGAATGGCCACTGTCAACTGACATATCCCCGTTACACACACACATGCGTTGTGTTAATGTATTAGAAGCCTGTGTTCCTTACCTGCCATTCTGTTCCCGGCTGGAAGGTGCAGGGGACGACAGGAGTGGGCTGCCAGTGGGGCAGTCAGTGGGTGGCTTGGGTGGGCTGCCAGTGGGCCCATCAGCTCCACCGGCCACCCACTGACAGCCTGACCACTGGCTGCTCCAGCCTCCGGCACCTCATTGGGCCACTTCAGCTTTCGGGGCCACTCGTCGGCACCAGTGGCTCAATGTGGGATCAATGGGGAAAATGGCGGTTCCAGCTGCGTGGAGGATTATGGGTAGGGAAGACGGCCATTTTCCCCCATTGAGCCGCTGGTGCTGATGAGAGGCCCGATGAGATGCCAGCCTGGAGCTGTGCTCAGGGGCGCTCAAGTGAGCTCCGTCATCACAGCACTGCATCTCTGGGAGGATGGAGATTAATTATTGGGTGGATAAGATGAGGACAGTGGTGGCCCCTGCAAGTGGCACCCCTGTTCTCTGCCCCACCTTCCATACCCTAGATAAGCCTATGATCTTGGTGCATGCTAAAGCTGCCTTGAAAGGTTAAATGACCAACTCCTGTTTCTTTCATTTTTAATTGCACCAAGAAGGCTAAATGGTAGAAAACCAGCGTCACTATAAAGCAGCTCTTCCTCCATCTTTATTGCCTTTCAATTCTTCCATATTCTCCATTGCCTGCCTACAGTTAATCAGGATACTTCCTGTCAGCTTGGCCAACATCTTCCTGAACCATCGGCACAATTTACACAAATTCCAATTACTATTTCAGTGTGAATTAGAACCCTTCTCCAAAAGTGCCCCAATAATTTAACACTCACCGACTATATACAAGCAGCCATTCAGTTCACCAACTCCATTTCCAGCCCTTCTTTGTCCCATATCCTTAATCTCTATCCATTTGTCCAAGTAGGGATCATATCTCTCGACGCTGGACAAACTTACCACTCCATCATTGCCACCAACAGCATATACATAGTTCTAAATGTGGAAAAACGTGCAAAGAATTAGATTCAACCCCATGAATCTGAAGGGAAAGGAGGTGGAATGGAAAGTCACACAATGGAACAAATATTTTCCTCAGGCAGGATCAGTGGGAAAGTGCTCATTTTTACTTTATGGTTGTAAACACATACAAGTTTATTTTTAAATAAAACTTTCTGTTAAATACTTACTGCATCCTATTGTAAAAAGCAGACCCTTCTTCAATCTAAAACATTAACTTCGTTTCCCTTTCCACAGATCTTGCTGTTTCCAACATTTTCTATGATTATCTTCAATTTCCAGCATCTGCTCATTTTTTTTCTTTTCTGATTTTTCTCTTTTTTTACATCTGATTCAGTGCTTCAGTATCCTTTTTAGTAATGTGGAGCACTGCTCCACACAGTTAATACTATTCTAAATGTGACTATAGCAGAATAAAGTTCACAAAACTCAGCAGGACACCAGCATTGACAGGAAGTAAAAGGCAGTCAACATGCCGGGCCTGAGCCCTTATTCACGAGTGCCAAAAATCAGGCAGACCCAGAAATGAAGATCAGGTAAGCTGCCCTTAAGATGAATGCCACTTTTCTTTCCCCTTATTAGCTTTATTATTCATTTTTGTGACATCTCAGGGAATATCGGAAACGAAAGGGCAGTGTAGTGGTTAGTACATCGCTATTACTCCAGCAACTTGGGTTCGAATCCCTGCTGTCTGTAAGGAGTTTATACATTTTCTCCATGACCAAATGGGTTTCCTCTGGGAGCTCCTCACGTGTATTGTTGATATCAATGTCTAAATCTAATATCCAACTGTAACAATATTAATATTTGGGGAGAATTTATCAGATTTAGAGTAGGTCACACACATTTTAAAACAGATCTTATTTGAAAGATTGAAGAATTCAGGAGAATGTAAGCACCTTTCACAAGTAGGTGTTAATTGAACTGACTTCATAAAATGCTTGACCATTGTCTTGCTGGAGTCATGCTGTCCATCAGTACCCTTTCTGCAAAGTACTCACAGAAAGGTCAACTCTGGACTGTTTACCCAAGATAACAATTTAAGAAGAAGAAGGAACTATTGTTTTGTTCAGGAAGGTGGGGGTTTTGCAAGACATGAGTCACATGCTCTCTTTGGAGTTGCAGTTGGAAGAGAGAGAGAGTTAACAGTTCAGTCAGTCAGTAGTGTGTGGGACACTGACAAGTGCAATCCAGGGAAAACTGTTTGAAATTGATGAAAGCAAGTTCCAGAGCAGTAGATGGCTGGAAGTGCTATCTGTCTTGAAAGCAGAGGAAGGAATGGAACTCTGTGGTAGCTTGAAGAGAGAGGTTACCATCTAGAAGACCCTGATGGGGCAAGTTTCATCAGCGAGACCCTGAGGTGACAAGTGGTGGTACCTCAGTTGTGGAAATCCTGGAGCAACAAATATCTCTCTGTGCAAACCCGACAAGAACGTTCCTGAGCGGTAAACATTTACCTTTCAAGCACCAAGCCTGGTGAACTTTATACATGTTAAATTCTGTGCACAGTATGGTGATTGCCTGCAACCAGAGAACTTGGAAGGAGGAGAAGTGAGATTGAACTGTGAACCAAAGAACTTTTCTTGAATTTACACACACATTACATACATGTGTGCTTAGAATTAGAAGGGGGTAATTTGCGTTAGTATGGAGTATAGTATAAGAATAGAGTTAAGTTAAAGTTTGATCTTTTTTTTCATGTTTGAAGTTGATTAAAAATAACTTTTGATTTAAAAACCACTTGTCTTGGTGAATGTCTATTGCTGCTGGGTTTTGGGGTCCTTTGGGCTCGTAACACATCAACCTTCAGTTTCAAAGAAACAATAATATTCAAGAACTACTTACCCCAAGAGCAGCTGAGCCAACACCGCCTCTTGGTGTGTTCATTGCTGCCACAGAATTCCACAGATCTGAGCCAATGTCATATCTCTCAACATCATTAAAACATGTATGGTCATCTAGACCTCCTATTGCATAAATTGGGCCCCCAAGGGAAGCCAATGAAATGCCTCTCCTGTAGATAATAAAATCACAATGACATCAAAACCACAGTAACTTTTAACCAAAAACTCACACACACACAAAAAGTACACCACTTAAATCAACAATTTTTGCTTCTCACTCAATCCGGACAGAGCGTACAATTTCTGCTAGAGTAGCAAATGTGGCAATGAGAAACATGCAAATGTAGTGGAGTAGCAGGCAACTTGAAGGATTGTAATCATGCACAATTGGGATGTGTCAATCTAGACTCACAAAATACTTACTGCACAGAAGGAGGTCATTTGGCACATTATGTCCACACTGCCTCTTTCAGATCAACTCCATCCTCTGGCCCTTTTTCTTTCACTACTTAGATCCAATTCCCTCTCCCATCACAAATGAAGCTGCCTCCTTCATGTGGCAGTTCATTCCAAACTTGGAAAGTGTTGCATATTATTTTATACATACAACCATTAGACCAAACCATTCCACTGAAAGGGGATACCCTATTACAATCCTCTCTGCCTCAGCCCTCCACCATTCAATACTTGTATCTCAGCCTTCTCTTCAAAGGAAACAGCCCCAGTGTCAAACCAATCCTTGTAACTGTAATCCCTCTGACCAAGAACCATTCTTGTGCATTGATTCTTGACCCTCTCTATTGCCTTCATATGATTGTGAGAATATGGCGATCAGAATTGAACACAATACTCCAAATGAAGCACAACCAGTGTTTATAAAGGTTTGGCACAACTTCTCTGCTTAAAGATACTTCATCACCACTGATGAGGCCCAGAACTGTGCAAAGCTCATTAGCTGGTTTCTAAACCTGCTCTGACACTCTCAATGACCTGTACACAAACCTGCTCGCATTTCTCCACATTAATCTTCATCTGCCATTCACCTACCCACTCCAGTCTGTTTACATCATTTCCAATCTATTTGCATCAAGCTCCAGTCTATTTCTATCCTCTTAGCAATTCGCAACACTGCTGTTTTCTGTCATCCACAAATGGAAAAACTGCAGTTTGTACCCTCACTCTCGATTATTAATATCGATTAAAAAAGCATCTGTTTGAATGCCACTGGTTTCTATCCTTCAGTTCGAACAACAACCATTTACCATAAGTTTCTGTTGTCCTTTACTTCAAACAACTTCATCTCCACGCTGTCGATATTCCTTTAGCCATTACATCAGGGAGCTGCTGATGTAGCCATGTTAAATTACTTCATTCCTCAGTGCTAATAGCCTGCCTACCAGCAACGTTCACACCAAAACAGAAGAAACTACAAATAAGAGAATAAATCAGTATTTTGGAGAAAGACTCTTAAATCAGAAAAGAAAAATAGAAAACAACTTGCCAGCAAGGCTTTTTCTTGCACCAGAATTTCAAAATATTTGACCATCTTTCAGTTGTTTACTCTGCAATGCTGGTAAAGTTTAACGTTCTTCCACGTGAACCCATGATCACCTGCAACATCATAACCTGGCACCCAGACAGGGTCATCCACAAGAAATTACATTTCTTGTGCTTATCAAAATCACATTGTTATCACATGCACTGAATAATGGAAATGAGTGTTCAAAGATATATTCTTCTACTGTTGCTTTATAGATCCCTCCTGAGCTGGTTTTCAGTTGCTGTGGATTTACTGCACAGTTAAGCCATTACTGATAAACAAGAAAATCTGTAGACACTGGGATCTGGTGCAATATACAAACCTGCTGGATAAACTCAGCAGGTTACGCAGCATCCATAGGCAGTGTAACAAACTTTTTGGGACAGGCCCTTTGTCAGGATGCCCAAATAAAGAAAGTGGCGGGAAGGGGGTATCTGCTTGCTTTTTTTAAGACCTATCAAAGGGACCAGGCCTGAAACATGGTTACTCTTCACCTCCTCTGGATGCTGCGTGACCTGCTGAGTTACTTCAGGCATGAGTGTTTTTTTTTAAAAAGATAACAGTACGAAGGGCACCTTTGAAGCCACTTTCAGCTGTCATGTAGTTGTAGTGGAAGAACAAAGAGAAGCAGAAGCTTTAAAAACACCTTAGTAAGATCATCTGCTGGTTCACATGCACGAGAGGGAAATGGACTTGATGTAAAATGAGGGCCTCAAAAGAAAGGAAGAGGGAGGGGCAGATGTTTGAGAATGAAATTCCAGTAGTGGGGTGCAGTCAATGGAGAATGAGAGGAAAGAGAAGGGCCAGAATCAGAGGAACCAAGAGTCTGAGAAACAAGGTTAGAAGGGGGTCCTCAAGTAGAGGAGGGCAAGGACTTTGAAGAATTAAACTAAAAACACACAGGGCGAGGAACCAATGTTGTTCAGCAGTGTTAGATGCACAGAGATCAACAAATAGAACTTGGGGCAACTGGAATAGTTAGTGCTTCAAGTCATACAAATTACAGAGGGCACCATACCAATTCCATAATTGACAGGGAACCAGGACCTTAAAGGACGAATCTGGAGAAGGGCAGGGAAAAGATGGGCAGTGACCACATTGGTCAAAACAAGTGCCAGTTTTGAGTCGATGGACTGAAATGCCATTCCCTGTACTGTTATAATTCTGCTGGCTGTCAATTGATTAATTGTAAAATGAAGGCATTCAGAATTTTGAGGCAGAATCTCAAGATAACCCTACCGTTTAGTGTTCATTGATGCCTTCATCATCCATTTATTTGTCATTGGATTAAATACTTCCATGCTGGCCAAATGCTCATTTCCATCATGACCCCCAACTGCATAGATTTTCCCTGTATTCAACAAGCAAGAAATATTTGAATTCTTACGGGTTTTAATCAGGCATAGATAGGATAATTATTTGAAACGCTGTTTACCATCCACTGAGATTACTCCAACGTGTCGCCTCCGACTGTTCATTTCAGGTGCAAAGAACCAGCAGTTTTTACTAATGGAGTAACACTCAATGCTGCGGAAAGGATCACCTCCACCTCCTCTGCCACCCACACAGAACATGACACCTGAAACAAAGGCAGGAAAACATGTGGGTACCAGATTTACTCAAAACTTCATTAAAAAAAATCATCCTACAGTTGTACAGCCACATAATTGAGAATAATCTAATATTTTGTTTCGTCTTCAGTGCTAATGACAATAAATGCAGCAGATTAGACAGAAGAGTTAAATGGGAGTGATCAACATAAATTAATTAACATCACTAAAGACAAAGTACTAAATAAATTAAGGGGACTAAGCTTAACAAAACATCGAATAGGTTAAAAGAGGAAGCTGTGTAGCTAATGTTATAGTAATAATCATTCAAAATTCCTGCAATTCTGAAACAAAAACCCACAGCAGATTGGAAGATAACAAATATAATGCCATTGTTTAAGAAAAGAGGACAAAGAGAGAAAGGGAAGTGAAGGCCAAACAACCTGACAGTATGGTACACAAAAGGGCTGGAGAAACTCAACAGTTCACGCAGCATCCATAAGAAGTCCTTGGTCAGGAGTGCTGAAAACCAGGCAGATGTTTGAATAAAAAGGTGGTTGGGGGGGGGGGGGGGGAAAGAGTAAGTGGTGGGGAGCACAGGTGGACAGGTGAGAGGATACACAAGAGGGTAGAAGAGAAAAAAGCTGAGAAGGTTAGGGGCAGAGGGCTAAGAGCTCAGAAGGATCTCTCTTTAATAGAAGTAAGCTGGAGGAACGGAGACAGAGGGACAGGGAAAATGAGAGCCTGGGGAGGGGTTAACGGGAATTGGAGAAGTAGAGATTGATGCGGTCTGATTGGAGAATGCCCAGACAGCATACAATGTGTAGTTCCTCCAATTTGTGGGTATCCAAGGTTTGGCAGCACACGAGGCTGTGAATAAACATGCCAGTGTGGGGAAGGTGTGTGGAATTGAAATGGTCGGCCACTGGGACATCCTTGTTGTTGCAGAGGACAGAGTGAAGATGCTCAATGAAACAATCTCCCAGAGGAGATCGCATTGGGGCACCAGATGCAGTGAATAACCCCAACAGATTCACAAGTGTTGGTTCACTTCGAAGGGCAATTGGAGGCTAAGGTGGCGAGGAAGGAGGTAAAGGTGCAAATATAGCACTTCTTATGGTCACCAAGGTATGTACCAAGGGGGAATTAGTGGGAAGGTACGATGGTCAAGGAAATTCTTTAGGTAGCAATCCCTGTGGAAAACAGAGGGAGCAAGATGTGTCTGGTGGAGGAAGCTCATTGTAGGATGTGGAAATTGCAGAGAATTAAATGTTGAATGTGGAGGCGAGTTGTGTAGTATGTGAGGATGAAGGAAACCCTGTCCTTGTTACATCTGTGAGTGGGAGGTGGGAAGGGGCCAGGCCAAATGTGCAGGAAATAGAGGAGATGCAGTGATGGCTGAGTTAATGGCAGTCGAGGGGAAGGCACATTTTCTGAAAAAGGACATCTCAAATGTTCTGGAATGGAAGGCCTCATCCTGGGAGCAGATGAGGCAGCGATGGAGGAACTGAGAGAAAGGAAAATAATTATTACAGAAGACAGGGTGGGAAGAAGTCTAGTCCAGGTAACAGTGGGAGTTAGTAAGCTTATAAAACATGTGGCACCAACAAAATACTAGAACATCATTTATGCCTTCGTAACAGCTCTTAGAAAAATTAGAATATAATAGGCAGAGTCAACTTGGTCTTGCAAGGGGAAAATAGCTTTCGACAAATCTAAAAGTGTCTTATAAAGATGTAGGCAGTGGGGTTTACAAAAGACAGGTTTGGAGAGAGAGGGGTGAGTAGTTAAAGTTTCAAAAAGTATTTTGTCATAAGCAAGGCTGAATCGCAAAATTGGGGCTGCGGATTGTGGTTAAATCATGGAATCAGATCTGCCAATAGCTTACCAGCATAAATTCCAAGTCTTACCCACATTACCTCACAACACCCCATCTTCCAGTTCTTGTATGGACCTAAGCTGGCATTTTGATCTACCACTTTCCCCAGTGGAGCCCAGGGCAGCACTAATTTCTATATTTCTCAGGTTGAGAAGCCCACCCACCCAACTGCACCATTAAACCTGCCACGGCTACAGATGTCTCCATTGAATAAAATGCAGCAATTGATGGCTGCGAAGAATATAAATAGGACTTTTTTTTGATATGTTGTGCATCAAAGACACTCACAAACACTCAATGACATTGGCATATTGACAACTTTCTAGGTCAGAGAGACCCGGGGTGGGGGTGGGGTGAAAGGGGATGGTGTTGAAGGAGTGGGTTGGGGCAGGCCCTCGTTGTCTATTCTGAGAGAGTTGTGCTCCCTGAAGTACCCTGTGCAAAGTCCACACTGGAACATCCATCCCTGAGCACTTGATGATCCGCCCCATTTACAAGGTCAGAGGCTTGGTTAAAGGCATTGATTAAACACGTTCACCTCGACTTACATTAACTCTTGCAGTTCCACAGTAATCCACTCCCAACTCCTCACCTATTTACAATAATGTCTTGAATGAACAGGCTGAATGTAACACATCCATATTTAGTAATGAGCCAGAGATAGGTGGGAACAAAGGCTGTGTGGAGAACACAAAAAGCTGGCAATAGGCAGGCCAGGTGACTGAGCAAAACTGTTACATGGAACATCATGTGGGAAGGTGTTAGCTCAGGTGGTTCTCAACCTTTTTCTTTCCACTCACATACCACTTTTAAGTATTCCCTATGCCATGGGTGCTCTGTGATTAGTAAGAGATTGCTTAAAGTAGTATGCGAGTGGGAAGAAAAAGTTTGAAAACCTCTTTTTAAATTGTACCTCATTGACTCGTTTAGTGCAAAGTTTCATAACTCCAAAGGAAATGGGCCAATGACAATTTTTCTCAACCAAAATATTTCAGTAACAATTGGGTCTAAAGCAGTGATTCTCAACCTTCGCTTCCCACCTTAAGCAATCCTTTACTAATCACAGAGCACCGATGACACAGGGATTACTTAAAATGGTATGTGAGTGGAAAGAAATAGGTTGAGAACCACTGTATTAGATCCTGCACTTTTGTACAAAAGGGGAGAAAATACAAGTTCTTATTAAACAGTTGGAAGCTAGAAAATGCCGATGAACAGAAAAAAGTTGGGCAGAAAATAATTTAGAGTTAGACATTTATAGCAGTGAAACGGGGCCTTTAGTCCAATTTGTCCACACCAACCAAGTTTTCTATGTAAAATATTCAATTTACTTGCATTTGGTTCATATCCCTCCAAATGTTTCCTATTCATGTACCTGTCAAATGCCTTTTAAACATTGTAATTGCATCTGCTTTACTACTTCCTCTGGCAGCTCATTCCATATGTGAGAGATGGGAAAATTGATCTAAAATTATGAACATGGAAGAAACTGAAGTTCATCAGTAAAATAGCTGTAACCAGTTCAAACAGGATAAGCTTGGGGCTTAGGATGCAGGAAAGCAGAGTCAGCACGATTAACATAAGAATCTTCTAGTCTTTGTGACAAGACCATAGGACTAAGATAAGGAATGGTAAGGTACAATAGAATGTAGGAAGTTGAGGTAGTCTGGATCAGATAAGGGTCTCCTAGCCCTGGACAGAAGTACCAAGTCATACATTTCTAATTAGCTAACCATACACAGATTTATACATATGAAATTAGCCAACCCTAGATAGAATGAGTCAACTCTGCATATCAAGAGACTGTAGCCCCGAGAATCAGGAAGGTGTGAATAAGGACAATGACATGAAGGGACACCGACAGGATACCCCCCCCCTGGTTCTCCAAGTATACTGAAATTGCATGTAGGCAGGCAGGATTGCCTAATGCCAAACCTCTCCAGCAGGAGGCAGAAGAATGTAAGGGGGAGGGTATTCCTACACTGAAATCAACTGTATAAAAGTTGGGTGAGCCCCAGTGTGTGTGTGTATTCCCAGGGTAAGGGGAAGCACCCAACTTTGCATTGTTGTAGTAATAAATGTTCTTTGTTCTCAATTTTTGTCTCGAGCAATTTCTTTAAAGGTACTTTAATTCCTAACAAATGGGGGCTCGTCCGGGATCACACTCCCTCCACTGACAGAGTACCCCGACGACGAGAGTAGGTGCACCCCGGCTGATTCAGCTGGACTCACGGGCGACGGGTGGCTGGTCAGTGGAAGAAGCGAGTGATATCCGAGAAGAGGCATTGAGAACAAACGGCGGAAGGACGCGCGCTAGAGCAGTACTGCCAGAACTCGGTAAGAGTATTTTACTTGTTCCTAAGTATGGGAATAGCGGGCAGTAGAGATGAGAGTCCTGACACAGGACGTGACCACCAGATAGCTACGTACAGCCCGCTTGGGATGATGTTATCTGAGTGGGGCACAGGAAAGACCCGCGGTAAAGACAAACTGACGACGGTCAGGTATTGTTGTAATGAATGGGTGGGATACCCGGTTAAAGGGAGCTCCGTGTACTGGCCAAAATTCGGATCCGAGGATGAATGGATGTGTGAAGCTTTGAACTTATGGCTCTATCAAAACCAGCCAGACAATGTTGAGAGCAGGGAATATGCAGCCTGCTGGCTCAAGGGATCCATTGAACAGTTGGTTTTGAATGAGAAAGAATTCAGGAATAAGAGAGAGGAGGAACCTCTTGTCCCTGAACCACAGGGTTGGGATGTGTTACATTCCCTCCCTCCACCTTATGTTCCTCCTATGCCGGCTCCTATCTTTCCTTCCCCTCCTATTGCCTACCCTTCTGCACCTCCCCCTCCTCCTCCCATACCACTAGAGAAGAGAGAGGAGAACCGGAGTGGTATGGTGACTCGCTCACAAAGCGCTCGATTACCACCCCCGTTAACAGTAGAGGTAGAGCATTGTTACTCCGAACAGCGTGAGACCCCTCAGGAAGAAGTGGCAGAACCTTGCGATGTATTCCTCAGGGAACAGGAAAACAAATCAAAGAAACCAGAAATTAGCTGGATGCGACCCCTACGGGAGGTTCCCGTAGGAGAAGGTCTTGGGTTCGTAAATGTGCCCCTGACCAGCACTGAAGTACGAAATTTTAAGAAAGAACTGACCTCCCTGATAGAAGATCCCCAGGGATGTGCCGAACAGTTAGACCAATTTTTGGGACCAAATATATATACAATATGGGGGTCTCGACATAGAATCCCCAGCAGGGGAACAATTGGTACTAACAGGTTTTGTTACCAACTCAGCCCCAGACATTAAGAGAAAATTACAAAAGACAGAAAATTGGCATGAGCAGGGAATAACCCAGCTTCTACAGATCACACAAAAAGCATTTGTCCAGACATCTGAGGATAAGCAGAAAGCAAAGGCTAACATTCTGATGCAAGCAGTTAAAGGAATAGTAGATGAGTAACATGAAAAAAAAAGGCAGGGACTGTGTGCCAGCTCCTGAATGTTGGGAGAAGTGCAGGGAGTGGGAGAGTAGAGACCAGAGATAATTTCATAAATCACGACTTCCCACTTCAGTCACTGACCAATATTGATTAAAATTCATGCTAAAAATTAAATGTCATAAATGATCATTTTTCAATACTGTAGAATTAGCGAATTTAACTACCAGTTAATTCCAATTTATGAAATAAATTGTATTTAAATGTGATTTTGCACAGGGAGTACCTGAGAGTTGAGTGATGTTATAACATTTGCAGGGAGAAATGTTTGCGCAAATAGGGTGAGTTCTATACATCTTAACTTTAAGTGTATGTGAGATAAAGAAAGGATCTGATGTGTAAAGTGGCTGGATCAGCCAGTTGAAGGGGGAGTGTGCATGTCCCTTTAAGTGCACTGTGGCACTTGAAATTGAGGCTTCAGGCTCTTGTCTTGCAGTTAGAGGTATGGAGCCCTATCAACACATTTAATACATTTCTTCTACACATTCAGCAGTCAAGGTCCGTGAGTTTAAAAATCACCCACCTCTGGAGAATAAAGATACCTCTGGGGATTCCTATGGGGATTCCTATAAGTTTAATCATTAATTTCTCTGGTGCATTTTCCTCTGGAGTGAAATTAATGCCTCAGCACAATTTCTCTGTATTGCCGCTGTTATTTAATTCATGATAACTTTCCCCATTCATCAGGTTTATATTAACACATAGACCTACCAACTTGTGTGTGGAAAAAGCTCTCCTAGTGAGGTCCCTTTTAAACTTTTCCTGCATAACTTAAACCTCTGCTGCCTAGATTTGGATTCCCCTGTCCTGCGATAAAAAGACAATGGCCAGTTATCAAGGCAATTTTGATTTTATAAACCTCTGCAAGGTCCCTTGTCAGCCTCCTGCTCTCCAGGGAGAAAACTCCCAACCTCTCTTATTGCTTAAGCCCTCTAGTTCCAGTGACATCCTTGTGAATGTCTCCTGCAGCCCTTGAAGTTTGATGAGAGCCTTCCTTTAGTTGGGTGACTAGAACGGAATACAATACTTCAAATGAAGTAACAAATAATGAAGGAAGCATGTGCAAAAGGGGTTCAAGAACAAAAGGTAGTCTTGCTGAGATTCAACAGGGCTTTAGCAAGTCCTCACTTGAGTACAGGGTACAGTTGTGATCTCCATGTCTAAAAAATATATTCCTAAATGAGGAGTTTGTCTCATGAGGAGCGAATGAGTAACATTGCCCTATACTTAGAGTAAAGAAAAATTAGAGGCCATTTCATCAACTCATGAAAGATTTTGAGCAGGTATGACAGGGTGGTTCCAGAGAGGGTTTTCTTTTTAATAGCCAGAGTCTAGAATGAAGAACTATAGCTCTAAATGGATTCTTACTGAGCTAAGAAGTTTACTTTTTCCTTATACAGCAGTTGTCTATATATTTAGCATCAAATGCATTCAAGACCAAAAATAATAGGAACTTGGACATTCAGAGAATCAGCCACAAAATGGGCTTATCAAAGGATCAACTGTGGAGTAGGCTCGTTAAGCAATATGGTCCTCACCTGTAATGCTACATTCTTGCCATCCAAAAAAACCTCAAAGGGAACACATTGCCCGAGCAGATGTATCACAAACATTTGAATCAGGAACATGGAGTGAGCCTAAAAAGGTGCTTGATAGTCAGTATGGACATGGTGGTGCTATATCACCCTGTTCCTCTGTTAAGGTGCATTTGTACAGCATTCACATACAAGAAACTGTTACATTAGAATTTGAGACTTGGGTCAGTTTATTTCACAACCAACTGAATTTGAGTAACACGTAAAGTGCCTTGAAGACAAACAAGAATTCTGGTGTTGAATCAAACAGTCAATCAAATCAGTGCAAGACATTTTTAAAATGAATATGTCATTTTTTCCAGTGTAATCCGAAATGTTAATAGATTGTGAATGAAAATAGCCAATTAAAACTCAAAAATTACATGCAATTGGAAATGACCCAACCAAGGAGCAAAACAAAAGAATCTGCAGATTTCTCTCCTTACAGGACTTAAGAAAGCACATTTGAATCCATCTTCTCTGGTCAAAACAATGAAAAGCTGCATTACCGGCAGTGCATTTTCTTGATGTCGTGCGTATGGAGTATTCAAAGTCTGGCACTGGCTGGTTACTTAGTTGCAGATGATAGTTTCTGGCTTCATCCAACAGATCCCTGCACTTCAGATTCTGCTTGATTATGTTTTCTTTAGCCACAACCCCCATAAGAAAATCAACAGGCAATAATGGTAATCGGACCTGCCAGCAAAGCAGAGGAATTTATAGAGAACTTTTGCAAAGTGTTCGCAAAAACAGCTGCAATACTTCAAAAGCAAAATATGTAAAAGTTCTGTGATGTTAACAAGGTTACAAGGTTAGAAAAAGAGACTAGATTGCTCCTATACCAGAACAGAGTTTGTGCAGTTTTTACTGAACTAAGATTCAATTTTCCTTCCCTTTGTGCATATAGCTATCCAATAAAATCAGAAGCAGATTTTGCAAGGAACTGCAGAAAAAAAGGAATCCATCTGGCAGAGATGCTATTTTCCTCTTTCTGAAAATGGTCAGAAATGGCTCAGTTCCAGTTGTATTTTGCAGAAACATTAATGAAGTTTAAAACCTTCCAGTGCAATTCAAGACAAGTTCCATGCAGCAAATGGTAAGATTAAAAAGGGAATTCTACATTAAAATTTGATTGGCACGGTTAGCGTAACGCTATTACACACCAGCAATGAGGGTTAGATTCTGATGCTGTCTGCAAGGAGTTTGTATGTTTCCCCCATGGCTTGCATGGAATTCTGCCAGGTGTTCGGTTTCCTCACACATTACAAGAACATACAGGCTTGGTCAATTAATTGGTCACATTGGTGTATAAAAGGTTTGGGCTTGTGGGTCAGAAGGGCCTGTCACCATGCTTTATTCTAAATTAAAATTTAAAAAATCTAACGCAACTCATCCAAATGCTAAAGCTACAATCAATATTTGAGAGAAATCACATTAGTTGGAACCTTTCATTAGGAAAATTAGTTCTTTTGTAAAAACTGGAGAACACTTCCAGAAAATTCTCATTTTAGGTTGTTTGAAAAGACAGAGTTTCATGGACACAGATACAATGCTCTCCATAATGTCTGGAATAAAGACACTTTTTTCCTTCATTTCCTCGTGCTCCACAATTTTAAATTTGTAATCAAACAATTCACATATGATTAAAGTGCACACTTCATATTTTATTCAAGGTTATTTGTATACCTTTGGTTTTGACCATGTAGAAATTACAGCACTTTTTATACATAGTCCCCTCATTTTAGGGCACCATAATGTTTGGAACATTTGGCTTCACAAGTGTTTTGTGAGTACTCAAGTATGTTTAATTTCTTCAATGGTACAGGTATAAGAGAGCTAAGCTTGCTTCTAAACTTTTGATAACTGTTGGAGTCTGTAGTTGCCATTTTTCATTGTGAAGACCAGAATTGTACCAATGAAAGTCAAAGAAGCCATAATGAGGCTGGAAAAAAAAACAGTAAGAGACATCACCCTAACCTTAGGATTACCAAAATCAACAGTTTGGAACATCATTAGGGAGAAAGACCGTACTGGTGAACTCAGTAATCACAAAGCAACTAGTATTCCAAAGTAAACCTCTATTGATGATGACTGAAGAATTCTCATCATAATGAAGAAAAATCCCCAAATAGATCAAAAATGCTCTTCAGGAGGCAGGTGCTGATGTGTCAATGACCTGCTATCTGCAGAATACAATGCAAATACTAGTTAGCCACAGAAAGGATGACCAGATTACAGTTTTCTAAAAGTGTCTGCAGAATTCTAGAAAAAAAGGCCTTGTAGACAGATAAAACCAAGATTAACCTGTATCAGAGTGATGGCAAGGGCAAAGTATGAGGCGTAAAGGAACTGCCCAAGATCCAAAGCATACCACCTTTGCCATGGTTTGCATGTTGCAGTGTAGCCTCTGTATTTCCTTTCATGAAGCTTTCTGCAGACGCTAGTCATTGACCTATCCACACCTGCCTCCTGAAGTACATTTCTGAACTGTCAGATATAGGTTTGGGAATTTTTCTTCATTTTGTCATCAACAGTGGAGATCTTCCTTGGAATACCTGACCCTTTACAATTACTGAGTTCACCAGTACGGTCTTTCTCCCTAATGATGTTCCAAACTGTTGATTTTGGTAATCCTAAGGTTAGGGTGATGTCTCTTACTGTTTTTTTTTCCAGCCTCATTATGGCTTCTTTGACTTTCATTGGTACAATTCTGGTCTTCACATTGAAAAATGGCAACTACAGACTCCAACAGTTATCAAAAGTTTAGCAGCAAGCTTAGCTCTCTTATACCTGTACCAATGAAGAAATTAAACATACTTGAGTACTCACAAACACCTATGAAGCCAAATGTCCCAAACATTATGGTGCCCTAAAATGAGGGGACTATGTATAAAAAGTGCTGTAATTTCTACATGGTCAAAACAAAATGTATACAAATAACCTTGAATAAAATATGAAGTGTGCACTTTAATCACATGTGAATCATTTGACTACAAATTTAAAACTGTGGAGCACAGGGGGAAAATGAAGGGAAAAAAAAGTGTCTTTGTCCCAAACATTATGAAGGGCACTGTATATCTACAGTTCACTCAATGCAATCAGCTCTTCCTTTTCCCCTACTCACTTCATGAATCATATAAGCTTATTAATGTGGTGAAAGTTACAACCTAAAGCATTTCTAATGACTTGCATTTTGCAATCACAACAGTATTTCTCCAATTTTGTATGATGTCGCAGATAAACCTTTCATATTCAAAAAATAAGACTTTTAAGCATTAGGTATCCAATCCTCAATGGGAAAAACCTCGTCTCAAACGGCTGATACCTCATTACCATGGAAATATTAAAAAATAAGAATTTAACTTGCATGTTATTTTATAATTTTAGATCCCCCTCTTTACCTTACAACTAAAAAGGTAGTCATTAACAAACAGGTATTATGCAAGTGGCATTGCCCCTAATGAACAACAGACAATTTATTTTAATGTCAGTTAAATGATTGCTGTAAATTACTCCTCCTTTAAATGGCCAGGCCTGTCCCGCATCGGACTTGTCAGCCACAAACGAGCCTGCAGCTGACGTGGACTTTTTACCCCCTCCATAAATCTTCGTCCGCGAAGCCAAGCCAAAGAAATGGCCAGTAGAATCGGAGGAGAGTTATGTGCATGAGACAGAAAAGGCTACAGGAGAATAAGACTGTCCTGCGGATCAGCATCCACTCGATGAGTTGAATGGTTTCCTTGGTAAAGGAACACGAGAAAGGTGAGAACATGAGGCAATTTGCCATTTGTATTTGCTTATTGGATAATTTCATTGATATTCCTGTTTTCTCTCTTCTGACTTTCTTAAATAATGAGGTTATATTATATATTGGTCGTCCTTCAGTTTGAAGAAGACATGTTGTTGTGCAGTTCATCTGTGGACATGAAGGTGACTGCAGTCCCAGTCTGGAAGTGCAGTCTGGCACAGTAGGGGCACTGGAAGTCCATTTTTTATAATAACTGTGGCTGCTCTGTGACACTGTTCACAGTTTTCCATTGGTTTTTGGCAGCGCCGGTCATCAAAACTGGTGTAGGCTTTATAGCACAGGGCTCGCCATCTGGATCTGTCAACAGCCACAGCTTCTAGTTCTCTTGGCTGGATGCCACAGTAGCGAGGGGCTTCCATTGTAGCATCTTTATAGCGCTTGCATGGACGACCTTGAAGTCTCCTTCCGGTCGGTCTTCAATTCACTATAGAGGAGTTGGCGAGGCATATGGTGGTCATCCATTCTGAGGACATGTCCCACCCTCTGTATCTGGGTACTGATGATTAGTGTCTCAATGCTGGTTGACTTCACGCGACCCAAGACCTCCAGGTTGGAGACACAATCTTGCCAACGGATGCCAAGGATGGCACGCATGTGGAATTTCCAGTTGTTTGATGTGACTTCGATACAGAGTCAGGGTCTCACACCCATATAAGAGAGAAGATATGACTACAGCTCTTTAGACATTCAGTTTGGTGGAGATGCAGACATTGTGTTGATTGAGCACTCTAGAATGCAGCCTCCCCAGATGCTGGCTGATCCTGGGATCAATTTCTCTGTCTAAAGACCCATCACTCGTGATGATGTTCCCCAAGTATTTGAAGCTGTTTATATTTGTCAGCTGGATGTCATTTACAGTGATTTTTAGTTCTATGGTGTTGGTGTTTGGCACAAACTGGAGTACTTCAGTCCTGTTCAGGTTGATGGTCAGGCCAAAGAGCATAGCAGCGTCTGATAATTTGTTCAGTATTAACTGTAGATTAATGGTTCTCAACCTTTTTCTTTCCACTCACATACCACTTTCAGTATTTCCTATGCCATAGGTGCTCTGTGATTAATAAGGGATTTCTTAAGGTGGCATGTAGGTGGAAAGAAAAAGTTTGAAAACTAATGTTTTAATCATACCTAATTGACTCATTGTGTGCATGGTTTCATAACTCGAAAGGAAATGGGCCATTGATAATGAAATATTTTGCTTGAGAAAAATTAACAATTGGGTCTAGAGCAGTGATTCTCAACCTTCCCACTTGCATACCACCTTAAGCAATCGCTTACTAATCACATAGCAGATGGCATAGGGATTACTTAAAGTGGTATGTGAGTGGAAAAAAAGGTGGAGAACCACTGCTGTAGATCACTAACTTTGTGTGCCAAGAGCGTAGTCATTAGTAAAAAGGGTTTCTTGAATGACTGTGTAGAGGTACTTCATCCGTGAGTTCAAGTGACAAAGGTCAAAGAGAGAGCCGTCCAGTCAGTACCTGATGTACACTCTCTCCTCCAGGCCTTGAACAGCATGTGACAACATGCAAGTGAAGAACTGATTGACAAAGACTGGGGCTATATTAATAATCTTCCAACCCACGAGAACCATTCCAGTCTCCATGGATTTTGTAAGATGACATTTAAGCATCCACCATCTCCACTGCCATCTTTTTCAAAACTTCAAGATGCAGGTTATTAGATCCTAGGGATTTATTATCTTTCAGTCTTATTATTTTGTCCAATAAAGTTCTTCTACTAAATACATTTCTTTCAGCTTCTCATGCTTGAAAGACTTGTGATCCTCTACAATTTCTCAGAGGTGTACCAAATCTATCTTCAAAGTCAGAAAGAAATGATTTGTTTAATTTCTCTACTAATTCCTTCTTCCCATGTATAATGCTTGTAAGGGACCCAAATTAACCTTTTCTTAACTTTTCCATTTTGCCTTGAAGTTAATAAGTGAGAAAAATATCTCCACCTGGGCTGTTAATGACAGAAGGACGATCAATTTAAAACAAAATACATTATGTCTCTGCAAGACCGTTAAAGGTTCTTCTTTGGCTTGGCTTTGCGGACGAAGATTTATGGAGGGGTAAATGTCCACGTCAGCTGCAGGTTTGTTTGTGGCTGACAAGTCTGATGCGGGACAGGCAGACATGGTTGCAGGGGAAAATTGGTTGGTTGGGGTTGGGTGTTGGGTTTTTCCTCCTTTGTCTTTTGTCAGTGAGGTGGGCTCTAAAGGTACTTTTGTGAATAAAGCATTTCTGATCAAGTCTGAAGTATGTATTTTGACACATCCACGTAAACACAGCTCTTCAGATGACTAGATGCTGCCACCACCAGCAACCTGACCACCATCCACTGTCAACAACCCTCAGACTTCATGTGCTGTACAGTGAGAGGGGCACCACAAATATATGATCAACCTTAGTGCCATGACACAATGCCAATTAACTGTACAACAGCTGCTGTGTTATCTACGCAGTCTGTCAAACACTCTCTCCCACAGTAAAACTCTGGTCTCAAACAAACCCTCACTTGTACACAAGAAAATAAGCATCAATGCAGATGTAGGGAAAAAGTACAACTTTAAGACTGTCAGAAAGACTGAATATGCATTTTTTTTTTTAAAACCTGGAGGCCAGCCAGACATAATTTCAATCTACAGAATGCACTACTGTATTTAAAAAAAAGCTGACAAGTTACATTGTTTGGATCAGTTCTGGCATCGTGTATCTCAACAGCTTGGCCCTGTTCATATTAGAGGATGGGCATGAATGGCATTCTAAGGAACATTTAGACTTTTTCTTGGATACAGAAGAATTTCAGACAAATGAATCCTTTCATACAGAACTGAAATATAAATTAAATATCAGAATTTGATAGATGATTAAAAAATTCTGTTGCAAAATAGCCATGATTTGAACATCAAGTCAAGGCTCAGTACAGCTTCCAAAAAAAATGGTAAAACTGCCTGAAATAATGAAAGATGTGTACTATCAAAAATTATTTGCCAATTCATATTCAGAATGCAGATATATTTTGGTAAAGATTTTGGTTTGCATGGATAGAAAACCATCTGGTTAGCAAGAAAAGTGCAATATGGCTGCCATTTAATACAATACCCGCTTTTTTATCACTCAGGAGCCTATTGACCTATTATCTCCACAGGTGTGTCCTGATTAAATAAAAAACAGTAAGTGCTGGGTATATTTAATGGGTCATACAGCATATACGCAAAAAGAAACAGTTCATTTTTCATGTCAATGACCCTCCATCAGAAGCTTATCTAGATTGCAAACATTTGGCCCAAAATTTTTTGGGATATTTTACAGTTGAAAACATGAGGTTCTGGTCATCAGCCTATCACATTTTGACAAATAAATCAACTCCATAAAGAGGGCTGGATGTTTCCAAAGTGGCAGAGTGGCACCTTTCTACTCTCAAGTCTGCTGGGTCACTCTAGCGGAAGATTCTGAAGCACTGCCCAACTTGCAATTTCTCATCACTGTAGGAATTCCAGACCCACCAAACTGAACATGGCAACATTTTGCTTTCAGACAAATTAAGTAGAAAACAGTTGGAAAGGATAATGTGAGTTTTTCTCACCAATCTCTGCGTTCTTTTTATGCCGGTGAGGAAGGACCTTAACCAGCGTTTGTTCCTAGTTAAATTTGAAGTTTGTAGTGAACATGCAGAGATCTATTGTAAAATGCCTTGCCTCAAGATTTCAGCTCCTCCACCTGGAATACACAGCTGAAATGCTTCCAATGGGAAGAGATTTTTCATGTTTAAATGTTCAAGAAAAATACAAAAGGTTTTCTTTGAGGCAAACCAGGTACAATATCACACACAAGAAGATAACATCCTGACTTATCCTGAAGCATCTGCAGTTAACCCTGCCATCTGAGACAAAGATCATTCAACCATTTTGGTGGTGATAATCAAGATATAAATTTTGTAACTATTCAACTTGTTGCCCCATTATTTAACTACAATGTGACCTCAAATTCTAATACCCTGCTGTTTTCAGCCTCCATGCACTATTTAAGCTATCTATCCATTAAGCTATGCATTTTAAAGAGAACCATGTGAAGTGATCATCATCTAAACTCATTTAAAAGGCTACTTTTCTGCAGTATTAAAACAATCATTGCATCAATAATGTTACAAAATGCAACAGTGACCGTGGAAATCAATCTACCGTGCAATAAATTAATATTGCATTTTACCACGCAACAATGTTATCACTTAACTATGTGCAATTCTGGTTGCAACATTGCAGGAAGGATACGGAGCCTTTGGAAATAGTACTGAAGAGATTTACCAGAATATTGTCTAAATTAAGGATATGTGCTATGGGGAGAGGTTGGAGAAACTTGGTTGTTTTCTCTGGAGAATCCAAAGGGAAGCTTATAAAATTATGAGAGGCATTGTTAGGAAAGAGTCAGGATCTTTCTCCCAGGTAAAGAACATCACAATACATGCGTTTTAAGGAGCTGTCTGGAAAAAATGTTGCACAGACTGCTAGGAATAGTGGTGGAAGCAGATACAGTAGTAGCATTTAAGAAGCTTCTAGATAGATACACAAATGTGCAGGGAAGAGAGGGATATGCTTCATGTACAAGCCACATAGTTTAATCTGGGAATAATTTTCTATCTTCTAAAAACCACTTACATCTTCACTAATCCCCAACTGATCTGCCAACCTACCTGTGCAAGAACTTGATCCAACCACTTGGTGTGATGTTGCGGATTTGAGTGCAGCCACTTCATAGCAGCATTATACACTTGTTTTTCTTTTTCCACATTCAGATCACTGGATGAAAGAAGTGCAATGAGGTGCTTTGGTGAAACATTTATAAAGTCTTCACATTCTACTACTTCATTAAAATGTTCGCAAGCATACTTATCAGCCATGCTCATTAAGTCAACGCGATTGTGACTTTCAGCAAATGAGCGGACTGCTAGGCAGTTTGATGGGTGAAAATGAACTTTCATGTATTCACAGCATGCTTTGGCCACAAGCTCTACCTGCAGAATGCATGCTGCATATAGAAGAGGCTGTACGTTGTCTACAGTAAGTTTGATCCTTGAACAATAAGCAAATTTCACAAGGTCATCAATTGCATCGCCATCAAAATCTTTAATCTCTATCAAGTCTTGTTTGGCTTCAGCCATTTCAGAAAGAAACATTGCTCTGAAGTATGGAATCACGCAAGCTAGCACCAATTTGTGGCATGGAATTAATTTAGGCCCAACCTATTGGGAAGAATAAAATAAAACATAATTTTAGTAACAATTTAAAATTAGCCCAAATCAATGAGAGGAATTATTAGTTATGGCAGATTACTTGCCTATGTAATACACATTTAACAAAATAACATCATTTAAAATGTTTTGATTGAAATTGATGTGAACAAAACTGAGTTTAATACATTAATTAAATTTAACTGCTGAAATATCAATTCTAATAATTTTTTTTCTTTCTTTAAAAATAAACATGACAATTTACACAGCAGAATTCATTAACAACACCAAAATTCGCCAAGTATATTCACAGTTCTGAGTAGGTATGAAGAGACACAACACCATACAACTACTAACAAATAAGAAAGGAGTTTGATGACTTAAGAAAAACTTCACACTGATCCATTACTATTTAGTTATCCATGACTGATTATATTCAAATCATCTCTCCCTAGGAAGGAACTAATTATTTTCAGGGTAGATGATTAGCCTCTCTTGGTGGAGAACCGCACCCCTGGCCATTGTCTACATGTGTGAACACGGGCAATTTCACTTCCTGTGTCACTACCAACGGAAACGATCAAAGAAAATACTCACTTTTTAGCACATAAATGACGGAAGGTCATGGATGAAACAGACAAACACAACGGGGCCTTGGAAAATGCCCTGAAGAACTACTGCAATGGTATCCTGGAGGTGAGATGATGGTCGTCCAACATTCACAACCATCTTCTTTTGCACAAAAGGTGACTGGCACATGGAGAGTTTTCCTTTTGATTTGTCTGTACTACCTGCTGTACTCAATTTATATCTCCCACTTTCTCAGAAAGCTGCCAACATATTAAAGGATCAATCCCATCCCAGCCATGCTCTCTTCTTCCCCTTTCCATTAGGCAGAAGATACACAAGGTTGAAAACACAAACCTCCAGGTTCAAAGACAGTTTCTTTCCTACGGTTATCAGGTTCTTAAATGGGCTGCTCATTGGTAAATGATAATGCCTTTGCATTGTTTTGCAGTACAGATGTTTTCCCCCCCAAACCTTGCACTTTATCTTTATAAAATTATATCCTGCACTCTTTGATTTATTGTAATATTACACCTTGCACATTTGTTTTATTATTGCATTACCTGTTGTTCTTAAGAATGGGTTATCTTACCTGGATCTTGGTAGGTGATAATAAACAATCCAAAAAATTGACTTCAGCTTTACATCAAGACAGCATTTTACTAAATGAGCATGCATTGATGCCTCATTCAGCCAAAGGCTACCTGATGTCAAGGGCAGTTACTTACATCATGCTTCTGGAGTTCAATTCTTTCACTCAAATCTGAATCAAGTTTGCAACAAGGTTCAGGTGAAACCTGAATCGAGCATCAGTGAGCAGATTACTGACACTATCAATAAGCACTTTACTGTTGATGTAGAAATTAGGCAGATTGGATTTTTCATGGTCTTTGTAGCCAGGACTCACCTGGGCAATTTTCCACATTGCCAGATAGATCCCAACTTTTAGCCATTTTAGGACAGCAGGATCCAAGTGCAATACCTTCCTCGTTAAAGTGAGAATGTGGAAGCTACTGCCCATACTTTTACAACAATACAAAATATTGATCAGTGAAAGATCAAAAGCTTGTCTGTGTAGACACAAGATTTTCCTTGAATTATTTTAGTGATAGAGGAACCAAATGTTTATAACCTAGAATCTAGAAATGCAAGAGTTTATTGGCAAAAGTAATAAAAGTTGACCTGGAGGCAACTGCAAAGACAGGTGGGTCAGTGGATTAACCTTGGTGGTTGATAGAATCCAATGTTCTCATTTCATTACCTGGTAAAACAATTCTGAATGAGAAGTGTAAACATATTTGCCAACATTTTCACAAACTAGCATTGAGGCCTGACACATTCAGGTACTCATGAATCATCAAGAAAAGAATGCCTAAAATTCTGCCACCAGCAATCTGCACACAGTGTGACTGCGACATCTCATTTCCAAAGATCATGAATTCTGTATTGTTGGGAGTTGATGAGAGCAAAGCACCCCTATAGCTCAGCATGTTCTACACTGTTGATAAACGAGCTGTAGTAAAAACATCATGCAGGAAACACTCAGTTGGTGAGGAAACTCTGAAGACAAAAAAAAATTAACCTTTCAGATCAATGGCCTTTCCTTACGCGATTCTAAACTGTTTCGCTTCCCACTTTACAGATGCCAACTTGCCTGTTGAGCATGAACCACATATTCTTCTTTTAATTTTTGATTTTTAGCATCTACTCTATTTTGCGCACATATTATAAAGAATTGCACTAATTCCACACAATAGAAACTCCAATAAATTTTTCAGCTCAAATTACTGTTTAAAAGTTTCAACAAGAAAAAAAATCCATATTCAGACCAACCACCTCAGAATTTACGATTCATGGATTTTCATGAGGTCTGGATACTTGAGGGAGAGAGAGAGAGAGAGAGAGAGAGAGAGAGAGAGAGAGAGAGAGAGAGAGAGAGAGAGAGAGAGAGAAGGGTTTCAGACTGCTGCTCAAAGACAAAGAGGGGCATTCTTCTCACCTTTAATGTGACATCACAGAGTTCCTTGGCTTCATAGAACTGATAGAGAGCACAGTGATACTCCTTCCAAGCTTCATCTGCTTCAAAAAGAAAAGAACCATCTGTTTCAGTGTCATGGTCAATGGACCTAATTGGAAGCTTCCTGTTCTTTTGCTGATGAGGCTTCAAATTTTCTGGAATCCTATCACTTGAAGCCATTTCTTTAACTGTTGTATCTTCACCTGTATGCACATCTTCTAAACATTACTGTTTGTAGATCTAGCATCTTGATTGTGTATACAAAAACATTCTTGCCTGTTAAAACAACAACATCAATTAGTTGGAATTTCTCAAACTTGCATCAATATCATCACCTGTTGTTATCTGTCAGGTGAACTCTAGCTCAGTGGTTCTCAGCCTTTTTCTTTCCACTCACATACCACTTTAATTAATCCCTATGCCATCGGTGCTCTGTGATTAGTAAGGGATTGCTTAAGGTGGTGTGTGAGTGGGAAGGGAAGGTTGAGGATCACTGCTCTAGACCCAAATGTCACTGAAATATTTTGCTTGAGAAAAATTGTGATTGGCCCATTTCCTTTGGAGTTATGAAACCGTGCACATAACGAGTCAATGAGGTACGATTAAAAGTGGTTTTCAACCTTTTTCTTTCCACTCACATACCACCTTAAGCAATCCCTTACTAATCACAGAGCACCAATGGCACAGGGATTGCTTAAAGTGGTATGTGAGTGGAAAGAAAAAGGTTGAGAACCACTGCTCTAGCTAAAAGAAAAATATTAAAATTTCCTAGCTGTAACATTAAGATTGAATATGGTTTGCTCTCTCTTTTAATTGTGGTGCATATTTTTGCTTCACTGAGATCCACCTAATAATCAAAAAAAATGCTGTGCACATCTAATATCAGGTTTGGAACTGAGATTTCCAGATCCTGAGGGATCTGTGAATAATTTATGAAATCATGGTTTTGTTTCTACTACTGTATAAAAGCTGCAAAAAGTACATCCTTCAATCCATAGAAGTTCTTCCTTCTCACAGGTGGTGCATTTTTTTCAGAAACTAAGGTCAGGCCCAAAACTGGTGACTAATTTCCTAAATTAAATTTTTAATTAGAAGAAAAAGCACTGCTCTAGTCTGACCTTTCACATGTTTAGAAGTTAGCTTTAAGCAGCAATACCGTAAGCACATGACCAAAATACATAGCTGCTATTAACTTGTTGGCAAAGGAGCACGAGAGAATAGCTCAATCTGACTTGTAATCTTGTTTACAAAGTACAGTTGAACATTCATTGAAAATGTATAAAATGTCAGCAAATGTTGAATGGTATTTTGGGATCCAAGATGTATACCCAACATCTTCTGAGCCGCTAAGGTAAAAAAAATATTTTGACACAAGTTCATATGCTATATTCCCCAGTTCGAGTATCACCTGTCAATGGTAGCACACCTCTCTGTTTCTATCTTACCTATTTCACAATTTTGTATGTTTCTATAAGACACCCCCACATCCTTCTGAACCCTAATGATCACAGCCCCAATAACTACCTCATTTCCAGAATTAATTTGCTGAATTTTCTCCAGTCTCCAACTCTAGTATATTCTTTATCCAGTAAGGAGACTAGAACTGCACACAGAATTCCAACTGTGACCCTCTACGAATGCAACAGAATCTCCCTGCCCTTGAATTTAACCCCCCGATGAAGGCCAAAAATGCCTTTGCCTTCTTGATAAATTTTTGCACCTGTGAACTAACTTATTGTGCTTCATGTACAAGCACTCCCAGAACTCTCTGCATAAAAGCATGCTGCATTCTTTCATCATTTAAAAATAGTCCAATTTATGATTTTTCTTTCCAAAGTGAACATCACATTTACCAACATTGCACTCTGTCTGCCACCCCAACCTCCTTGCCTACTCACTTAACCTATCTCTATCCCTCTACAGACATTCTATACCCTCTACGCAATTTGCTTTTCTACTTCATCTTAGCAAACTTAGCTACACTATACTTGGTCCCCTCTTCCAAACCAATAATCTATATTGTGAAAAGTTGTAAAACCAACACCAATTCCTGTGGCACACCATTAGACATTATCAACCGGAGAAACACCCATTTATCTCAACTCACTGCCTTCTATAGAACATAGAATACTATAGTACAGGCTCTTCAGTCCTCAATGTTGTGCCAACCCATATATTCCTTAAAAAGTACTAAACCCACACTACCTCGTAACCCTCTATTTTTCTTCCATCCATGTGCCTGCATAGGAGTCTCTTAAATGCCCCTAATGTTTCAGCTTCCACCACCATCCCTGACAAGACTTTCCAGGCAAACACAACTGAGTAAATAAAACCTACCTTTGATGTCTCCCCTAAACTTCCCTCCCTTTACTTTGTACATATGTCCTCTAGTGTGTGCTATTCCTGCCCTGGGAAACAGGTGTTGACTGTCCACCCGATCTATGCTTCTCAATCCTGTAGACCTCTAGCAAGTCTCCTCTCATCCTTTAACAGTCCAAAGAGAAAAGTCCCAGCTCTACTAACCTTGCCTCACAAGACTTGTTTTCCAATCCAAGCAATATCCTGGTAAATCTCCTGTGCACCTTCTCCATAGCTTCCATATCCTTCCGCCTCATCATCCAGGTCATTTATAAAAATCAGAGAGAGCAGGGGTCCCAGAATAGAACCTTGTGGTACTCCGCTAGTCACAGAATACTTTCCTTCCACTGCTACTCTCTGCTTTGTACCTGCAAGGCAAACCACACAGCCAAGGTTCCATTGATCCCATACCTCATGACTTTCTGGATGAGTCACTCATGGGGAACCTTGTCAAAAGCCTTACTAAAATCCATATAGACCACATCTACTGTCGTACCCTCATCAATTTATTTTTTACCTCCTCAAAAATCTCAATTAGGCTCATGAAGCACAACCTTCCCTTCACAAAGCTATCCTTGAGTAAATTGTACTTATCCAAATCCTCATAGATCCCATCATTAAGAATCCTCTCCAATAGTTTTCACACCACTGACGCAAGACTCACCAGTCTATAATTCCCAGGATTCTCGCTATTTCCTTTTTTTAAAAAAAAGGCGACTATATTTGCCATCCTCCAATCTCCGGAACCTCCCCTGCGGCCAAAGAGAATTCAAAGATCACAGCTACTGCCTCAGCCTTCTCTTCCCTCACTTCCCACAGCAACCTGGGGTATATCATGTCCAGCCCTCAATCTTGATGTTTTTAAGAAGATCAAACACTTCTTCTTCCTTAATCTCCACTTTGTCCAGCACACAGGCCTGTTCAATTTCAACCTCACCGTGATCAAGGTCCTTTTCTCTTGTGAATACAGAAGCAAAGTATTCATTTAGAACCTCCCCAACCTCCTCCGTCTCCAGGCACATGTTGCCTCCCTTATCCTTTACCAGCCCCTCCTTCATTCTTGTCATCCTTCTGTTCTTCACATTCACATAAAATGTCTTGGGGTTCTCCTTAATCCTACTTAAGGCCTTCTTATGCCCCCTTCGAGCTCTCCCTGGCTTCCTTCCTACCATATATTTCTCATGAACCCTTCCTGTTTCCTGCATTCTATTATCTAATGTATGCTTCCTTCTTCCTCTTGACTAATTGCCTCACCTGCTTTGTCAGCCATGGTTCCCTTTTCCTTTCACATTTTCCTTGACCCAGTGGGACAAACCTATCCTGAATCCTGCTCAAGTGGTCCCTACACTTCTTTCACATTACCTCTATGCTTTCACCCTTGAACATGTTTCCAATTTACTCTCACTAGTTTCTGCCTCATCCCTTCATAATTAGCCCTTCCCCAGTTAAGCACTTCCCCATTTTGTCTATCTATCCTTTTCCAATAGCTATGTTGAAACTCAGGAACTGTAGTCACTCTCACCAAAATTCTCCCCCACCTGACCACGTTCATTACCTAGAACTAGATCCAGTATGGCCTCTCCTCTCATTGGTTGGTCCACATACTGCATCAGGAATCCTTGAACACATCTGACAATTCAGCCCCATCTATCCCTCTTGCAGTCAGGATATGCACTATTTCAAAATCTGCCTGCTTATCTGCTCCTCAGTGTGCTGAGGGCTATTTGGGGGCCTATAGACCTCTCCTAGTACAGTGATTGCTCCCTTCCCATTTCTGACTTCCACCCACTCTGATTTAGCAGATACTCCCTCTGCAGCGTCCTCCCTTTCGAGAGCAGTGATATAGCACTCGCCCCCACCCTTTTCTACCTCCCATCCTATTCCTTTTAAAGCATCTAAACCCCAGTACCTGCATCAGCAAATCCTACCCTTCCTCCAGCCAAGTTTCAGTAACGGCCACAACATCATAGTTTCACGTACTGATCCATGCTCTAAGTTCATCCCCTTTATTCCTAATACTTCTAGCATTGAAATACACACATTTAAACCCCTCTAACTGGCTACATTTATATTTTGTCCCCTGCCTGTCCTTCCTCACCAACTCATGCTTTTGTCCTTCTACCCTAATTCTGATTCCCACCCCCCTGCCAAACTACTTTAAACCCTCCCCAACAGCTCTAGCAAACCTGCTCGCCAGGATATTGGTCCCCCTCCAGTTCAGGGCAGCCCGGCCTTTTTGTACAGGTCAGACCTTCCCCAGAAGAGATCCCAATGATTCAGAAATCTGAACCCATGCTGCACAGTCATCTGCCACATCCTGTTTCTACCCTCTCTGGCGCGTGGCATAGGCAGCAATCCTGAGATTACCCCCCTGAGGTCCTGCTTTTTAAGTTCTTTCCTAACTCCCTATATTCCCTCTTCAGGACCTCATCCCTACTCCTATTTATGTCATTGGTCCCCACATGGACCACACACCTGACTGCTCCCCCTCCCCTTCCAGAATGCTGTGAACTTGATCAGAGACATCCCTGACCCTGGCACCGGGGAGGCAACATACATCCGGGAGCCTCGAATGTTCACCAAACCTATCTGCTCTTTTAATCAATGAGTCCCCACTTACCACAGTTCTCCTTTTCTCTCCACCCCCCTTTCCCTTCTGAGGCAAAGGGCCAGGCTCTGTGCCAGAGATGTGACCTCCACAACTAGTCCCTGATAGATCGTTTCCCTCCCCCCCACCCCAAAACAGTATCCAAAACAGTATATTTGTTGTTGAGGGGATGACCACAGGGGTGCACTGTCTGCCTCTCCCCCTTCCCTTTCCTAACAATCACCTGCCTCCCGAATGATCCGGAGTTCATCCAGTACCTTAACTCAGTCTCCCAGGAGCTAAAGTTGGATGTATTTCTTGCAGGTGTAATCATCAGGGACAATTGTGGCGTCTCGGATTTCCCACATCCTACATTCAGAACATTCAACTGCTCCAGCTGCTGTCTCTATTAACTCTTCCTAATTTAAATTCAAAGATCTGACCTCATTGGAATCAAGCTCATACTTAGCCTCCGCTCGCCGAAGCCTTGTGAACCAAAGCCTTTAAGTTCCACCCCTACCCTGAGCCACTCACATATTGGCTGCTTCTCTTGAGCTACCTCTCTTTTTTATTTGTCACTGCCCCTCATCTTAATTACTCCTCCCACCAATCACTTTTCTGTTGAACCTTCAACTTCATTTTTAAAGGCACTTACCTTTAGCTGGCTCCCAACGATCCTAGCTCTCTCGATTCCCATGCTCCTCCTTTAACAGTAAGAGTCTTTTAACAGTAAGAGTCTGAGCATTTGAAATCTTCCCTCCAATCTCGATGGCCCATTCCTCCATTGATACATTTCCTCAACTCTGTGCATCCTTCTCTTATGCAGAAGTCTTTTGGGTGGCAATTTATCACATTCTGGATATGCAAGTATTGAAAATCCACCTGTTCCCCTCTATCCACAGTGTTCATTACATCCTCAAAAGATCTGCAAATTTGTTAACTGTGACCTGCCCTTCCTGAATCCAATGCTGCATCTGTCTGATGGAACTATTTTCATACACATGTCTAACTATTTCGTCCTTAATGATAGCTTCAAGCATTTTCCCAATTACAGACATCAAGCTAAATTGCCTATAGTTACCTGCCTATTCTTTACGCACTTCTTTACATAATGGCATGGCCTTTGTAATACAACAAACATGCAGGAGAAACTTAGTAGGTCACACAATGTAACCAATGTTTTGGGCCTGGGCCCTTTGTAAAGTACTTTTGTTGTATTGCACTCAAACCCAACTACTGTAGATTTCTTGTTCAACTCCAAGTGGTATGACCCTTGCTGTCTTCCAATCCATTTGGGCTTGCCTAGTCCATAGAATTTTGGTATATTACCACAAATGCATCTGCTGTAACTTCAGCAATTTGTTTCAGTGCCCAGGAATCCATGTTATTAAAAAAATGGTGACAGCGATGTGGGCTGCAGAAACCCCTATTGCATTTCCTTTTAAAAACTCACCTTTCGACCTGCTTTCACTGCAATCAGCAGCATGCAGTCTTCTTCCCAAGGACTAGCGGCTGAACAGCATTAACTATCTTCAGATCTCCTGGCGACATCTGAATCAGGCCGGCTGGAATGCAGAGCCCTTAAAGGTCTTGGCTACCACCAAGGTCAAGACCGGAAACACAGCACGAGGATCAGGTTCCAAACAAGACTGACGTGCAGAGGACTGAGACCTCCCTTACTGTCGTCTATACTATTGGCAAATGTCCACTCATTGGAAAATAAAATTAACAACCTCAGGGTAAGGCTGCTTTATCAAAGACAGGTGAGACAAATCTCACTTGTTTGCTGCACCTGTCCTGGCTAACAGAGAACACACTGGACACCACAATCCAACAAGAGGGTTTCATCATTCATAGAATGGATTGGAATTCTGATTCTGGCAAAGAGAGAGGGAACAGTGTGTGCTTTTTCGTTAACACCAACATTGGGGTTACGCCAATATTCTGCTCCAATGCCAAAGAGCAAATTTCAATTAAATTTAGACCCTTCCATCTACCCCGAGAATTTTTATCAATGGTTCTCATCAGAGTTTATATCATTCCTGATGAAATTATAAACAGTCACTTGTGAAGCTGTATGATATGGTCAGTACAAGAGGTGGCCCTTGTCAGTTACTTTAACCAGATCTGTCTCAAGAAAACCCTGCCCAATTATCACCAGCTCATAACTTGCTGTACCAGAGGCCCCACAACACTTGATCACCGCTACGTTAAGGTAAGGAAGGCCTATCATTCTTTCCCTAGATCACATTTTGTCAAGCCAGATCACCCGGCAGTGCTCCTTCTGTGCTTTCATACAGACAGATCCTAAAAAGAGAGGCTCCAGAAATCAGGACAGCCAGAAGGTGGTTGTGGTCGGCTGAAGAACGGCTACAGAACTGCCTTGAGTCAGTGGATTGGCAGTGTTCAAGAACTCAGATGAGGACCTGATGATTACACTAGGGCCATTACAGACTTTATTAAAACAACTGTTGACGAGTGTGTCCCCCACCAAATCGTTCAGGGGTTTCCAACCAAAATTACTCAATAAACAATGAAATCTGGAACATGCTACCAGATCATAACATTCACGCCCAGAGATCCAGAACATTTCACAAGGAGCAGGTAAGGACCTATGAAAAGCAATATCCCAGGCAAAGTGGAGATTATGGATGAGAATGGAAACAACGAGAGAGAGACCCGACACCTGTGCCATGGCTGACAAAGTAAATCCAGTGCAGCAAAGCTTTACTCCCAGATGAGTTCAATGCCTTCTATGCCTGATTTGGCCACAAGAACAGGGAAGAACCACTGTGCACCCCCATTCTCCCAGATGATCCTCTCATGTCAGTATCTGAAGATGACATGTGAGGTGCCTTCAGGAAAGTGAATCCAAGGAAAGCATCCAGTTTGGAGAGAGTACCTGACCCAGTAATAAAAACCTGTGCTGACCGACTGGACATATTTTCATAGTTACCTTTAACATTTCACTCCAATCGACTAATCAGTTTCAAATAGGCTTCAATTGTACCAGTTCCCAACAAGAGTGTAGTAACCCGTTTAAATGACCATAACACCATGAAACACAAGACATAGCAAAAATAGGCTATTCAGCCCATCGCATTTAATCATGATCCGATCCATTTTCCTCAACTGCTCTGTCTGGCCTTCTCCCCGTAACTGATGCCTTGGCAAATCAAGAACCTATCAAACACTGCCTTAAATGCATCCAATGACCTGATCTTCACAATCACCTGTGGCAACAAATTCCACAAATTTACCACCCTGTGGCTGATTCCTCCACATCTCTGTTCGAAGCAGACATGGTTCAATCCTAAATGTGCCACCTTGTCTTAGACTCTTCCACCATGGGAAACAACTTTTCCACATCTATTCCATCCATGCCTTTCAACATTCAATGAGATCCCTCCCTCATTCTCCTAAATTCCAATGAGTACAGGCCAAGAGCTGTCAAGTGCTCCTCATTATGATATCCCTTTCTTTCCCCAAATCATCCTTGAAAACCTCCTCTGAACCCTCACCATCATCCTTTCTTAAATGAGAAGCCCAAAACTCCTCACTCCAAGTGAGGTCTCACCAGCGCCTTTTGTTACGGGTTATATATTATATTAAATATAAATATGTTTTTAAGAGATAGATTGTGGGGGGTTTAGTGTAGGTCACTTCACCAACAGACATTAACGTTTCACAAAAGACATCTCACTTGAAATGCAAGAAGTATGCATAAGCAGAGACTTCATGTCCACAGTTACTTTACAGAAACTTTGAAGAAAGCCTCTGGAGACTTCACAAGTAGGTGTTAATTGGACTGATGATGGGGAATAAATGGACTATCATCTTTAAAGCAACAGACGCCCAGACTCAGCAATCTGTCTGGTTGCAGTTTGCTGTTCTAAGAGGGGTCATATGGCTTTGCAAGCAGGGAGAGAAAAAACATGATTCTTTGGTGGGGGGGAGGGAGAGAGAGAGAGAGAGAGAGAGAGAGAGAGAGAGAGAGAGAGAGAGAGAGAGAGTTCTACAATGGTCTTTGAGGCTGCAACATGACAAGCTTGATGAAAAACCCATTTTGAAGACGGATTGTGAGTTCTGAGCCTGTTGAAAATCCTTGTAGTCATTACAAGAAGAAATGGCTGGCTAGAGTGTTTCTCCTGAAATAAGGGAAACGAGGAACTCTGTGGTGACCTGGAAGAAGACATCATCATTTGGAAAACCCATGATAGGGCAAGTTTCTTCAGCAAGACAATGAAGTGACTGATTGGAGGGAATCAGTTTGTGTATGTTCAACGAGCAACAAATATCTCTCTGAAACCATTAAGAACAACCCTGAGCAGTAACCATTTATTTTTAAAAACCAGAGCACTGGTGAAAATTCATAAATGTTAAATTCTGTGCACAGTATAAGAATTGCCTGATACCAGTGAACTTGGAGAAGTAAGAAGTGAATGACTGGACTAGTAAACAAAGAACTTTCCTGAACATATACACATTACATACACGTGCACTTAGAATTAGAAGGGGGTCAAGTTAGGTTAAGTCAGCGGTGTCAAACTCAAATTCACAGAGGGCCAAAATTAAAAACTTGGACTAAGTCGTGGGCCAAACTAAATATTTATTGAAAATTTTCAACAACATCTACATGTTTTCTCTTCTTTCAACATATGTAATGTTAAACTTTTTCTTATTAAAATAAATGTTTAATAATAGTTTTGGTTAAACTCTTTCCAGAAGAAGCATTAACAAATGAGAAATAAAATATTCAATAAATAGTATTTCTCTATAGCCTTTAAGCTCCTTTTAAATGTATTTTTTTTCACAAGCCAACAAGTCAAAAAAATAACAACTTGCTTCAATGACAAACAGTTTTGTCTTTTAAAATGATGAACATATAGTCTGTCTCCCACCTGTCTTGAAAGGTCCTGTTTTCTGTCTTTCGTTTGGCCATTTTTCGTAAGGGGTTTATTACATGAGTTGGGCGACAGGTCACAGATGCTAATGAAAGTAAAGAGAGGAGGTGGGGGCGATTAGCGGGCTGACGGGCCGGCGCCAATGCATTTGCAAAGCATTCTGGGATTTGTAGTATTAGCTGTGCATGCGCTATACTGGCGTGGCGGCCAGCGGGCCAGCTCTAATACATATTTGATATGATCTTGCACTACCACAATCATTTTACAGAGCTACGATTTCTCTAATCTTGAAAAAAAATAAAGACCCGACCGAATGTTCTTCTTATAGACCTATTTCTTTGTTGAATGTTGATTCTAAGATCTTCTCTAAAATTCTAGCGACAAGGCTAGAGAAGATATTACCATATATTATCTCTGAAGACCAGACTGGATTCATTAAAAATCGTTATTCCTCCTTTAATATTAGAAGATTGATGAATATTATTTACACTCCTTCACATAAGTCTTCAGAATGTGTTATTTCACTAGATGCTGAGAAGGCCTTCGATAGAGTAGAATGGCCTTATTTATTTACAGTTCTTGAAAAATTTAATTTTAGTCCGATATTTATATCTTGGATTAAACTTCTTTATAATTCCCCAGTTGCCTCGGTTTTTACTAATACCCAAAGATGGCCATATTTTCGATTATTTCGGGGCACCAGGCAAGGGTGCCCCCTTAGCCCTTTATTATTTAACTTAGCTTTAGAACCTTTGGCAATTGCTATCAGAGAAGCACCCAATATCACTGGTATTATTCGTTGCAGGGATATTCATAAAGTATCACTATATGCAGATGATTTATTTCCAATCCTGAAAATTCTATTCCTGCAGTTTTATCTTTATTAGCCCAATTTAGTAATTTTTCGGGATATAAACTGAACTTAAATAAAAGTGAATTATTCCCTTTTAATGGATGGGTTCCTATTTATGATAGTTTGCCTTTTAAAATAGCTAGAGACCATTTTATATATTTAGGGATTAAGATTACTAAAAAACATAAAGATTTGTTTAGGACTAATTTCTTCCCTCTATTGGACCTGATCGGCAGTTTACTTACCAATTGGTCACCATTATCCCTATCCATGATAGGCCGAATTAATGCTATTAAGATGATGATCTTACCTAAATTTTTATATATATTCCAAGCTATACCTATTTTTGTTCCTAAATCTTTTTTTGATAAGGTCGATTCTAAATTGTCCTCGTATATCTGGCAAAACAAGAATCCTAGATTGGGGAAAAAATATTTACAGAAATCTAAACTAGAGGGAGGGTTGGCATTACCCAACTTTAGAATTTATTACTGGGCAATTAATATTAGTTACTTAAGGTATTGGTTGAATTATTCAGAATTATCTCTAAATCCCCATTGGGTAAATTTAGAAATTAAACCGATACAAAATTTTTCAATTAGCTCTATTTTGAGAGCTGCTCTCCCTTTTACTCTTACTAAATTATATAAACAAATTGATAATCCAATGGCTAAACATACACTACGTATATGGTTTCAATTCCGGAGATTTTTTGGCCTAAGTCATTTTATCTTGGAAACTCCTATTGTACTAAATTTCCTTTTTCATCCCTCTCTAATTGATCAAGCTTATTTACTCTGGAAAGTTAAAGGTATAACATGCTTTTCGGATTTATTCTTGGATAACTCTTTCATGTCATTTGAACAATTATCCATGAAATATGATTTACCTCGATCTCATTTCTTTCGATATTTGCAGATTAGGAGTTTCTTAGTTTCGACTTTACCCTCTTTTCCCAATCGGGAGACTACGACTGTTTTAGAGGATATACTATATTCAAAATTCCCTCCAAAAGGTGTGATATCTAAATTATATAATATAATTACAAAAATAAATTCTGGGACTTTTGAAAAGTTTAAAAATGATTGGGAAAGAGAACTCAACCTTCATATTTCCAATGAAAATTGGAATAAAATTCTGCGACTGGTAAACTCTTCTTCTTTATGTGCAAAACATTCACTAATACATTTTAAAGTTGTTCACAGAGCTCATATGTCTAAAGATAAACTCCATCGCTTTTATTCTCATATCGATCCTATATGTGATAAATGTCAATTGGAAATAGCTTCCCTTACACATATGTTTTGGTCCTGTCCCTCTTTACAGAATTATTGGAAGGAAATTTTTTCCATTTTATCTACTGTTTTGAATATTGATTTACAACCACATCCCATTACTGCAATTTTTGGATTACCTATGATAGATTTGACTTATTTATCTCTTCCTGCGGATCGTATGATTGCTTTTCTTACACTAATGGCTAGAAGATCTATACTATTGAATTGGAAAGAGGTTAATCCTCCCACTGTTTTCCAATGGTTTACCCAAACTATACTATGTTTAAATTTAGAGAAAATTAGAAACTCTGTCTATGAATCCCCTTCTAAGTTTGAGTTAACCTGGAGACCATTTATTCAATATTTTCATTTGTGGTGAGTTGATCTGGCTCTGTTTTCTTTCTATGAGTATGTATGATAATTGGGCTGTAAGATGAGATCGGAGTGATCGGCGTGGTTTAGCTATATCTGTAGGTTTTTTTTTAAGTTTTTTTAATTCAGATTTGTTTTTTCTTCTTTTTTGGGGTTTTTTTTTCTCTTTTTTCATATATTGTTATTAATTATATCTTTTTTTTTAGAGATAGTTCGCACCCTAAACTGATCTAAAATTTTTTTTATGATATATTTTTATTCTGTAATATTATTGTTTAATATCTCTGCATTAATTCATTACTTACTATGTATTTTTTATATCTCTTTGAACTGTATGTGTTTATAAATTATAATAATAATAAAAAGATTGAAAAAGAAAGAAAAGATATGATCTTGCGGGCCAAATATAATTATATCACGGGCCAAATTTGGCCCGCGGGCCTGAGTTTGACATGTGTGGGTTAAGTTAATAGTAATAAGTGAGTCCTCTGGGCTCGTAACACTTTATAAAGCTTCAACATCACACCCCTGCTCTTGTATTCTACTCCTCTTGAAATGAATGCCAACATTGCATTTGCCTTCTCTACACTGAAGAGACTGGACGCAGACTGAGAGATTGCTTCGCTGAGCACCCTCGCTCTGTCTGTATCAGTGACGGGATCGCCAAGTAGTCAACCATTTCAATTCTGTGCCTCACTCCCTATGCTGACATATCTGTCCATGCTGCCATGTACTGTCAAACCAAGACGAGAATTTGGAGAAGCAACACCTAATTTTGCGTCTCAGCACTCACCAACCGGATGGCATTAATATCACCTTCTCTGGTTTCTGCTAGCCTACTCCCCATTCTTCCACTCTTTTCCTCATCCCTCTTTGCTCCAACTCTCCACTCCCTTTCCTCTCCATTCAGAGAGTCACCCTCTCTTCCCTTGTTTGCTGATGTGTCCTCTTTCCCTTATCTACCTATTACCTCCTGCTTGTGGGACTGTGCTCCTCCCCCTACCATTTAGTTCGGGTGCCTGCCCACATTTTGTCCATCCCTTAATGAAGGGGTCAAGCCCGAAACGTTGGTTATGTATCTTTATCTATACTATTTAAAGTACACTGTTTGACACGCTGAGTTTCTTCAGCATTGTGTTTTTATTGCATTTGCAATGACTACTGACCAGTGACACTCACATCCACAGAGATGGTGTTTTGAGATGCTGGTGTTGAAGCATATCAGCTCCTGTCTGAGCAATGACATGGATCCATTCCAATTTACCAACCGCAGCAACAGGTCTCTTGCAGATGCCACCTTACTGCCTTTACACAAAACACTGGAATACCTGGAAAGCAAGGATGCATACATCAGGATTTGCTTTATTGACTACAGTTAAACATTCAACACAATCAACCCTCAAAACTGATCAGCAAGCTGAAAGATCTGCATCTCAATACTCCATTGTGTAGTTGTATCCTGGATTTCCTCACCTCCAGACCTCAATTAGTGTGGATTGGCAAAAACATCTCCTCCATAATCTCCATCAGCACTGGGGCATTACAGGGCTGCGTACATAGCCCGATGCTCTACTTGCTTTACGTCTACGACTGCATGACTCGGTATGATGACACCATTTACAAATGTGCTGATATTACTACAGCAGTGGGCTGTATAAAAAGGGGCGATGAGTCAGCATACAGGAGGGTAATTGAAAGCTTGGCTGAACGTGTACTAACAATAACCTCACACTTAATGTCACCAAAACCAAGGGACTGAATGTAGACTTTAGAAAGGGAAAACTACAGTTTTTTTTAATGATACAGTGATCATTGGGAATCGGAGGTAGAGAGGGGGAAAAAATTCAAATTTTGGGAGTCATTATTACAGAGGCCCCTTCATGGACCCAGCACACTAATGTCACCATGAGGAAAGCACATCAGCACCTCTGCCTTCTCAGGAGTTTGCAGAGGTATGGCATCAGAATTCCTGGCAAGTTTCTACAAATATATCATGGAAAAAGTACGCACCAATACTCTGAGTAGATAGCCTGCAAAAGGTAGTGAACACATCCCAGCTCATCTCAGGAAAAACCGTCCCCACCATCCACAGAGAATGCTGTCATTAGGGAGAGGCAGCAATCATCAATGATCCACACCACCCAGGATATGCTCTGCTCTCACTGCTGCCATCAGGAAAGATGTAGAGATGCCATAAGTCTCGTACCACCAGGTTCAGAAACAGCTGCTTCCCCTCCACCATCAGACTCCTAAAGAACACTCAAAGTTTAATTTAAGCACTCTCACTTTGCACATTATTTATTACTTAATTTTTTTTGTATTTGCAGTTTACATTTCTCTCTTCATTTGGATCTCTTTTTTATCTCATGTTTGTAAGGGATGAAATTTATAAAGTTGAACTTGATTATAAGTGGGGGACTTATCCACTTTTATGCCCTCGAGTTTGCCTAGCACTACTACTTTACTGCTAGCGGTTGTATTGAGGTCCTTACCTCCCTTCTTCTCCTTAACATCAATTTTTGACATTTAACTGGTCTTCCACCGTAAAGACTGACATTGCCATTTTCCACTTCTCGTCTTCTAAAGGGTTTACTTTTACAAAGGGGCTCCTCCTCTAACTGGCATTCAATCAATTTAAAACTACCTCAATCCCAACAATCAGAAGTAATCTGTGTTCCAAAAATAGCATTACTTCCATTCTAGTAAAAAATAAAGATTATCGTTCTGCCAATTTTACGCAAGTTGTATTTATCACCCACTCAAAAGCAAAGCACGACATAACATTCAATTATGAATGAAGACAGCTGAAAAAACACAGGGTATACAAACAGGATCTCTGTGGAACAATTATGCATTTATTGCTATTTTTTCTGATTCATGCCAATTAAATTGCTCAACTGATCACAATATTGTTCTTACACAACTTTATTTTGCCTGCTACATTTTTTGTAATGAAAAGAGACACTTCAATTTCTCTTAAAATTATACAAGAGAAACTGATTTTTACTGCAAAAGCCATTATATCTGCAGGGGTGGCTGGAAGAAACAGAACAGGGAGCCTCATACTGTAAATATAATGTTACATAGCGAGTATTTTTTTTGTTTTCCCTCCCACCTACCCACAAATTTCTGAGTAGATGCATATTCTCAGATAAGTATCTCAATACAGATCAAAAGAATAGGAATCTGCAGCTTCAAAACAGGAGTGAAATTAGCATTTTGAACAGCAGCAGCAAATTAGATTCTTAGCAGGTGAAACATTTGTTTGCTCAAGAAATGCAAATTTCTGTCCACTCTGTCACCTCAGTGGAGGAGGATTGCAATGACTTCATGAATTAATTAAACTTGAAAGCATTGCTACATAAATTAATGTAAAAATCTACTGCAATGTGCTCCATCCATTTATACCCATTGCTCCAAAAAAATTTATTGAAGTTTACTTCATTTTAATTTTGCACACGTAGAAAAACAAGAACATGTATTGCTTTTTTTTCTCGTAACAAACCAAGGGAAGAAATGAGAAAAGGTACAAAGATGGAACTAGGTTTATCAATGTAAAAAAGTGCAAATTCTCACTTTTAAAAGACAGCTGAACAGGTTTTATTTGAATGCCTAGATAAAGAGTCCACTGGGTCTATGCTGGAACTCAGCAGAAAATCCCCATCAGTTCCATTTTCTGATTCCCGTCACCCTTCAAGTTGTTTTTGATCATGCATGATTTTTAATTTTTTGTTGTTGTTGCAACAAAAACCGATCCATCTATCAGCTCACCCAGGAGAATTCATAAGAAGAATGCATGAACTCTGCACCCAATTTGCTGGAGATGTGAGGCAACAGCATTAACTGCTGCACATCCCTGCCACCTCACCATGCCAAAGAGAGAGAGAAATAGATAAAATGCATATTTAATAGAAATAAATAGCCAACAATACACTAACCAGAACGGAATGCTAAACTTAAAAGTTATTATAACAGACTAGGCATATTTACAACAGACTAGTGTTACAAGCCCAGATGACCCCAAAACCCAACAGCAAAAGGTATTCACCAAGACAAAGGGTTACTTAAACAAAAGTTGCTTTTAATTATCTTTAAACATGAAAACAGAATCACACTTTAACTTATCACTATTAACTTAACTAACCTAACTTAACCCCCTTCTAATTCTAAGCGCATGTGTAGGTAATGTGTGTGTGTAAGTTTAGAAAAGTCCTTTGATTCACAGTCCAATCTCACTTCTCGTTCGTCCAATTTTACAGGTTGCAGGCAATTCTTATACTGTGCACAGAATTTAACATTTATGAAGTGCTTTAAAGGTAAATGGTTACCGCTCAGGAAGGTTCTTGTCGGTTTTCAGAGAGATTTGTTGTTCACTGGACACCCACAATTGATTCCTTTTAAACAGCCACTTCAGTGTCTTGCCGAAGAAACCTGCCCCATCAGGGTTTTCCAGATGATAACCTTTTTGTTTTCAGGTCACTCCAGAGTTCCTTTTTGTTTCTCTCATTTCAAGAGAAACATTAGGCAGCCAGTCCTCTCCTCTTGTATGAACCACAAGGGCTTTGACCAGGCAGGTACAGCCTAAGCACTCACAACCCATCTTCAAAATGGGGTTTTTCCACAAGCTTGCCAGCTTGTCAGGTTCCAGTCCCAGCTGCTGCTACTGAATTCCCCCCCCTCTCCCTCCCCCCTCTCCCTCCCCCCTCTCCCTCCCCCCTCTCCCTCCCCCCTCTCCCTCCCCCCTCTCCCTCCCCCCTCTCCCTCCCCCCTCTCCCTCCCCCCTCTCCCTCCCCCCTCTCCCTCCCCCCTCTCCCTCCCCCCTCTCCCTCCCCCCTCTCCCTCCCCCCTCTCCCTCCCCCCTCTCCCTCCCCCCTCTCCCTCCCCCCTCTCCCTCCCCCCTCTCCCTCCCCCCTCTCCCTCCCCCCTCTCCCTCCCCCCTCTCCCTCCCCCCTCTCCCTCCCCCCTCTCCCTCCCCCCTCTCCCTCCCCCCTCTCCCTCCCCCCTCTCCCTCCCCCCTCTCCCTCCCCCCTCTCCCTCCCCCCTCTCCCTCCCCCCTCTCCCTCCCCCCTCTCCCTCCCCCCTCTCCCTCCCCCCTCTCCCTCCCCCCTCTCCCTCCCCCCTCTCCCTCCCCCCTCTCCCTCCCCCCTCTCCCTCCCCCCTCTCCCTCCCCCCTCTCCCTCCCCCCTCTCCCTCCCCCCTCTCCCTCCCCCCTCTCCCTCCCCCCTCTCCCTCCCCCCTCTCCCTCCCCCCTCTCCCTCCCCCCTCTCCCTCCCCCCTCTCCCTCCCCCCTCTCCCTCCCCCCTCTCCCTCCCCCCTCTCCCTCCCCCCTCTCCCTCCCCCCTCTCCCTCCCCCCTCTCCCTCCCCCCTCTCCCTCCCCCCTCTCCCTCCCCCCTCTCCCTCCCCCCTCTCCCTCCCCCCTCTCCCTCCCCCCTCTCCCTCCCCCCTCTCCCTCCCCCCTCTCCCTCCCCCCTCTCCCTCCCCCCTCTCCCTCCCCCCTCTCCCTCCCCCCTCTCCCTCCCCCCTCTCCCTCCCCCCTCTCCCTCCCCCCTCTCCCTCCCCCCTCTCCCTCCCCCCTCTCCCTCCCCCCTCTCCCTCCCCCCTCTCCCTCCCCCCTCTCCCTCCCCCCTCTCCCTCCCCCCTCTCCCTCCCCCCTCTCCCTCCCCCCTCTCCCTCCCCCCTCTCCCTCCCCCCTCTCCCTCCCCCCTCTCCCTCCCCCCTCTCCCTCCCCCCTCTCCCTCCCCCCTCTCCCTCCCCCCTCTCCCTCCCCCCTCTCCCTCCCCCCTCTCCCTCCCCCCTCTCCCTCCCCCCTCTCCCTCCCCCCTCTCCCTCCCCCCTCTCCCTCCCCCCTCTCCCTCCCCCCTCTCCCTCCCCCCTCTCCCTCCCCCCTCTCCCTCCCCCCTCTCCCTCCCCCCTCTCCCTCCCCCCTCTCCCTCCCCCCTCTCCCTCCCCCCTCTCCCTCCCCCCTCTCCCTCCCCCCTCTCCCTCCCCCCTCTCCCTCCCCCCTCTCCCTCCCCCCTCTCCCTCCCCCCTCTCCCTCCCCCCTCTCCCTCCCCCCTCTCCCTCCCCCCTCTCCCTCCCCCCTCTCCCTCCCCCCTCTCCCTCCCCCCTCTCCCTCCCCCCTCTCCCTCCCCCCTCTCCCTCCCCCCTCTCCCTCCCCCCTCTCCCTCCCCCCTCTCCCTCCCCCCTCTCCCTCCCCCCTCTCCCTCCCCCCTCTCCCTCCCCCCTCTCCCTCCCCCCTCTCCCTCCCCCCTCTCCCTCCCCCCTCTCCCTCCCCCCTCTCCCTCCCCCCTCTCCCTCCCCCCTCTCCCTCCCCCCTCTCCCTCCCCCCTCTCCCTCCCCCCTCTCCCTCCCCCCTCTCCCTCCCCCCTCTCCCTCCCCCCTCTCCCTCCCCCCTCTCCCTCCCCCCTCTCCCTCCCCCCTCTCCCTCCCCCCTCTCCCTCCCCCCCTCCCTCCCCCCCCTCCCCCCTCCCCCTCCCCCCTCCCCCTCCCCCCTCCCCCTCCCCCCTCCCCCTCCCCCCTCCCCCTCCCCCCTCCCCCTCCCCCCTCCCCCCGCCCCCTCCCCCTCCCCCCTCCCCCCTCCCCCCCCTCTCTCTCCCCCCTCTCTCTCCCCCCTCTCTCCCACACACACAGAAAAGCCCATTTGACTCCCTCTCTGCTTGCAAAAAGCTCATGACTCTCTTAGAACTGCAAACAGCATTTAGACAGACTGTGGCTCCGAACCCAAATCTTCAAGTTCTTTCATCTGTTGCTTTTCAAAACAACAATCCATTAGTGAAGTCTCGTGGGCACTCCCCAAAGCTTTGGCAAAGGCTCTTGGAGCTGGCCAGTCTGCCTTGAGCAGAGCTCCAATATTTTAAATGAGATCTGCTTTGAAGTGTTTATATGTGACCTACACTAAAAAAAACTGCCCCAATTTAAAAACATATCTATAATCTGTCACACTAGGCATATTTATTTTTTCATCTACCGGAGTGAATTGGAAAGAATTGCACATGTGAGTTACCATAAATACCCAGTGAAGAATCAGCCACACTTAATTCATCCAAAACTGACAGGGAAAAACTTGAAGAAGGGGTCAGGCCCAAAATGTCAGTCATATATCTATCTTCTTGGGACGCTGTGAGCATCTGCTGACTTTCATGTTTCATTGACAAACTTGGGAACTGGTAGTGCTCCCATAAAACCCTCCAGGAAAAAAAGGAATGGAATAAACCTGTATTCCAGGTTTACAAAACTTTTACATAACTTTGAACAAAATAGTCTATTTTTAAAAAAAACTGTTATAACAGTCAAGCTTTTCAACATTTGAGTAACAATTTAAATAAACCAAAACCAGAAAATGCTGGAAATATTTTTAGCAGGTCAGATAGCATCAATGGAAAGATACACAGCTTTTCAGGTCTGGGAGGTTGCATTTAGACGCAATGGGGAGGGACAAACACAATGTTTGAGGAATAGTCACATTGTTCTCCATTCCCTCACTTCCTCCTCCCCTACAACCTCTGATACCAAGCTCCATTAGCTCTTGACCACGTTTTAACCAAGGATTATTTGCACTGCCTTAGCATGCAGCCTCCCTATCAAGGGCACTCAACTCCATTGTTGCACCCAGAATTCCAGCTCTTACACTAGGACTGTTTCAGCTGAATTCCTTACCCCAATGAGCCTCACCGTGCTTTTTAACCATGGTTATTTCCCATAGTAGGTACTTTTAAACTGCAGCACCTGGGTAGCCCACCTGGGACCCAGGTGCGATTAGTGGGGCAAAGGTGCCTCCAGCATCTTTTAAGCTGAGAGGAGAATCAACCCATTACATCACTAACCCGGTGATTTAAGGGGGATCCTGCCCCTGCAATGACGGGGTAAGTGATGTATCACGCAAACTAGGCTCCCCATTCCCCCCCACCAGTTGTCAGTATCCCTCCCACCGTCAATCACGCTCCCCCCCCCAACCTGTGGCACCCGACCCCTCTCCTCTCTCCCCCGCGGCAGCCCACCCCTCTCCTCTCTCCCCCGCGGCAGCCCACCCCTCTCCTCTCTCCCCCGCGGCAGCCCACCCCTCTCCTCTCTCCCCCGCGGCAGCCCACCCCTCTCCTCTCTCCCCCCACGGCAGCCCACCCCTCTCCTCTCTCCCCCCACGGCAGCCCACCCCTCTCTTCTCTCCCCCGCGGCAGCCCACCCCTCTCCTCTCTCCCCCGCGGCAGCGACCCCTCTCCTCTCTCCCTCGCGGCAGCGACCCCTCCACCCCCCAACCCCCCAACAACATCGACCTCTCCCCCCATGGCAGTGACCCCAGGGGATCTTATGGAGGTAATTAGAATTATGAGGAGCATAGACAAGATAGGCTGTCAGTTTTTTCCATCCCAGGATAAGGGAATCTAAAACTAAGGGGCATAGATTTAAGGTGAGAGCAGAAAGTGGCAAAATTTTCACAGAGGATGGTAGGTACATGGTACAAATGGCCAGAAGAAGAGATTGAGGCAAGTACAATTACAATATTTAAGACATTTGGACAGGTACATGGATAAGAATGGTGTAGAGGTATATGGGCCAAACACAGGTAAATTGGACTTTGACCAAAGGGTCTGTTTTTGTGCTGAATAGGTTTACGACCCTATCTGGTTGACCAATCCAAAACTGGTGATCAGTTACCATTGTGGACTAGCAGTGGGCCAATAATGGTATCACCACTTCAAGCTGTGGCCTGGATACTAAGAAAAAGGGAGTGCAAGTTCATTGCACCAGGTAACTCGTGTGTTCCGGAAGGGTAGACAAATGTGTATTGCACCCCAAGCCACCCATCCATCCACCTGCTCAAGTACTTCTGGTGTGACAGTCTGTTGACTCCACTGGCATCACTGGGGGGTGCGGACTGCATTGGGTGACAGTATCAGAGGGGGGGACACTAAAATGACTGTCTATAAAATTTTTGTGCAGTGTTTCAGCAGAAATTTATTACTTTTTAATGAAAATATCCCTGTAGTTAGTTATAACAACAAAAACATTTTTCATAAGCCCAGCATACATGCATCCCTATACCTTCAAGGCTAAAACTATGCTAATTTACTTTTTGAACCTTCGAATCTGCTCCAGTCAGAGAGGTCATTATTTCCCCAATTTCAATGACGCTTCAAATCACATGGGCGCCTTGTTTTCATTGCTGCTGGTGGGTTTTTTTTTACAGTTGCAGCTTTGGTCAAATTTTTCTGGTGTTTTAGCTACCATATTGTGATAATTAGTGTTTGTGAACCTAACTTTGTTTTGAGAATGAAGTAGTAATTAAAGGAAAAGAAGGAGAAAAAAAATCAAAGAAAGGCTTCCGCTCAGTTACTAATAATAACGTTAAAATGATGAGGTTCTGAAACCTTTTTATTTCGAATGCTATTGTTTTCTGACCGAATGTTCCCTTTAACCACATGAAGTGTAAATACATTTAGGGTGATACTGTAATTTAAAGGTGTAATTTGAATTTTGCGAGTTTTTTATCTGCCATTACACTCGGGGATTATGGTTTTACCAGTAACATTAGTACAAAACATTGTACTAACGTTGTCTGGTCTGGAACGGGAGGAGGAGGCACCAGTGGGGGCACCAACCCTGGTAACGCCGCTGCATGACTCTTCACCCACCTCCAAACCCACAGACCTGGAAACGTCACACCCCAGCCCTTCCAAGGGGTTGCCTTTGAAAAGGAAGAGAAGGAATAACCTGAACCAAAGTCAGAACCGTCTCCAAACAAAGACGGTGCTGCGTTCCCGAGCCGAGGAGACGAGCGATTTAACGGGAACGCAGACAGGGAATTGAGAAACAGAATCGACGCCAATCCAGGTGATCAGCCTGCGAGTTTAGACTTTACCCACGCGAATATTTAACACCATTTTTTTCCAAATTGATCTTGTTTGGAAACATTACAATGCACTAGTTGGTCGATTTAAAAAAAAATCCAAACGAACTTAATCTGTTTTAGATGTGTCACAGTCCTTACATTCTCACACATACCTTTTCGATAGCCGGAAGCCGTTGCTCCTGCTCCAGCACCATGAACACTTCCGGGTTGGCCTGGCTCTCCGGGTTCCGGGCACGTTTGCAGGCTGCCAGCTGCGCAGTCCGTCTGCCCCCGCCACGGCCACCTTCTGGTCCCGGGAAAGGTTCCAATCGCGGCGCGAGTGCCGACTCCGCGGAGCGGAGCAGTGCATTCGCATGCTCTCTCTTTCTAGCTCCATGCATGAGGTACAACAAACGCTTCTTTATTCCCCAACTGGTTCCGTTCTTGTCAACTGCTTTAAATTCACTGGCTTACTGTTAATCAGCCCCAGAGAATTTGAATGTCTGTATAAACTCCATGATGCAATGGAATATTTATGCCCGATATTACTTACTCGTTCGTGTCTGTGAGAAGCTGGAGGGTGGGATGCTGCCTTGTCCTTCCAGTTTCTCGACACGCAAGATTCCAGCTTCTGGCGCCTTTGGGTTTCCCTTAATTGTGACTATGCCCGTCTAGCAATATAAATCTTCCTTATTTTAGCTGCTTTTTTTAATAGAAGAGGAAAATAAATACATTTTCATCCTTAGTTTAAATTGCCCGTTTAAGGTCACAAAGTTACTGGAGAAAAAAAATTAAAATTTGTAAGAATAATTTACAATTCAAGTGGCAATAATTGCAGAATATTTAAGGGGGCTGGTCCAACTCTGCTGATGATGAGTAACTTGGCTATGGTAATTATGAATAATCTCAAATATTTATGTATATTTTAATTATTTATCTGATCATTGTGTCCTGTATTGTGTGCACTGTGGTCTGGAGAGATGCTGCTTCGTCAGGTTCTATATGTACAATCTGATCATAATAAACCTGAACGTGAATATGGAGAATTTTATGGGCCAATGCTGCTTGCCACTTAACAGCTTAGAAACAAATATTACTACTGTACATACAGGCATGGGCTGCTGCATTATTCGAGGAGGTAAAAACAGAAACCCAACTTTGTGGTGGAGTGAGTAAAACACGAAAGTCTGCAGACACTGGTTGAAGTAAAATCACAATGCTGGAGAAACTCAGTAGGTCAAACAATGGACCTTCAGCAAAGCTAAAGATACATAACCCACATTTTGGGCTTGAGACCTTCATCAAGGTATGAGCCAACTGTAGGGAGGGCCAGGGAGGAGTATAGTCCCTCCCACAGGCAGGAGGAATCAGGTGGATTAGGGAGGGAGAACACACCAGCAAAATGGGAGGGGGATGAAATGCCTCTGAATGGAAAGGGAAGGGGGTAGAGACTTTGAGGAAAGAATAAAGAGGGATGTGGGAAGAGAGGAAGGCTAGTAGAAACTGGAGAAGACAGCATTAATGCCATCAGGTTGGAGAGTGCCCAGACAGAAAATTATTTTTGGGTGGTTTTGGTTTGACAGACATGTCACCATGGGAGTGGGATGCAGAATTGAAACGGTTGTCCACTGGAAGGTCCCTGTCAGACAGAGTGAAGGTGCTCAGCGAAGTGATCTCCCAGTCTGCATCCAGTCTCTCTGATATAGAGAAGGGCACACAGGAGCATCAGATGCAGTAGATGATTCCCGTAGATTCACGAGAGAACATTGATTCAGTTGGAAGTACTTTTTGGGGCCCTGAATGGTGGTGAAGGAGGAGATGTGGGCACAAGTTTGGCAGTTACTGCATCCACAAGGGTAAGTGCCAACAGGACGATTAATAAAAAGGGATGAGTGATCCTTACGGAAGGTGGAGGGGGAAGATGTTTTGGTGGTGAGATCATGTTGAAGATGATGGAAATTACAGAGGATGTTGTGTTGGATGTGGAGGATGGTGGGGTGGTTGGTGAGGATAAGGGGACTCCAGTTTTTGTTGCATCAGAGGACAAGGTGGGCCAGGACACAGTAAATAGGAGATGCAGTTAAGGGCAGAGTTAATGGTGGTGGAGGGGAAGCCATGTTTTTTGAAGGAGGAGGACACTTCAGATGATCAGGTGGATTATCTGGTGATGATGGTGGCGTGAACATAGTTGTAGTAGCTAAAGATAGTTAATTAAGTCATTAGCAATCTCTTAGCATTTTCTAATAAATCCCATTTCTTATTTGAACCCTGACCAGTTGACTCATTCTCCCTAACTTTCCTATTGTTAAAAATTGTGCTTTCAGTTATTTTTGTTCAATAATTTTAATCATCACATTATGGATTATTGAACAACATTCAGTATATAAATATTTATTGGTAATTTGCCTCTAATGTCATAACATTTGTTGAAAACAAAACTGCCTCTTTAAATTTGACTGCTTATTGCAGAATGATACATTTCTGTAACCATAGAGATGGGCAGCTATACTCTATATTCAGGGCTTATTTTCTATTGTAGAAGCTTCAGTGACACCACAGCTGACTTCCATATTCACAATGTCTGCAGTAACTTCCCAAGTTATTTTTGTGATAATACCCAGACACTATAGTTGTGTGGATATAATCACAGGTGATGTGGAAATTAACTCAAAGACAGAGGCTTTGATATTCAATCTAAAAGCTCATTAGCATGATGTCATGGAGTTTCTGTAGCAGCCTTCACCACTGTCAGAACTCTAAACTGCAGTTGAGTTTATTGTCATCTGATTGTACAATACAACCTGACGAAACAGCGTTATCTGGTCCTCCATGCAAAACGTGCAAACACACAACCAGACATAACATACATGGAGACAAATAAGACATATGCAGGACAAGTATTTTATCTATAAAAATAAATATTGTTTTGTATGAATGAGAGTAAAAGAATATGTATAGCAATGGGGTTAATGATTTAGACAACAAAAAAAAACTGTTTCACGTTTTTCTATGCTGGGTCATAGTGACTACAACCACCAAGGATATGACATGATAAACAAAAGAAGAAGGGAAAACACCCACAGTTTGTGCAAAGAATAATGTCTATATTGCTTTAGATAAGCGACTGATAGAGATGTACAAAACTAGTGAAATCGCCAGTAGACACTTGCTTGAATAAATATAAAAAGAATGAATACTCTGTATGCTTGCGTAAGACAATAAAGAAGTGATTTTACAATCTGGTTCTGCTCTTTGTTTTATTACAGCGCGGGTTGACTTTAACATGAGTCTTGGATGGAAAGTGTGAGTAGTTCCTTTGGTCATTCAGCATTCTCACTGCCTGTGGGAAGAAGCTGTTACTCAGCCTGGTCATGCTGGCTTTGATACTCTTGTATCTCTTCCCAGATGGGAGCATCTGAAAGATGCTGTGTGCAGGGTTGAAGGGGTCCTCAATTATTTTGTATGCCCTCTTCAGGCGCCTGGTAGATCAAAGGCACTTTCAGGTGTTCCAACCAAGATCATGCGCCGGCAGTCAGGGCTGGGGGAGTGCAGCTGGCACGTTCAGGTGGCCGCAGAGAGGACGCCTTTCTGCCACTTGAACGTGCCAGCTGATGGCTAGCCATCTACCAGCGAACGCCCGCTCCTCGGGACTGTGGCATAGTTCCGCCCACGCTTTGGATCCCGCCCCGACCACATTCAATTAAAGGTCAGGGAAAGGAAGTGTGGGGAAAAGTTTATAAACTTTCAAAACTAAAGTCCTTTGAAGTTTTAATTTTGGGAATGGGCAGTTTAGAATTAGTGTAAACAAGAAAACCTGCGGATGTTGAGGTCGAGAGTAGTGCACAAAATTCCTGGAGAAATACAAAATTCAGCAAAAGTTTTTTTTTAATTGATTTTTCAGGCTCGAAACGTCGGTTGCCCTTTGCTTTCTATGGACGCTGCATGACTTCCTGGGTTTCTCCAGCACTTTTGCGCGCAAGTATTTTGAAATGACCTGTCGAGAACAGAAAAGGGGGCAAGATCTTGCCTCATTGCAGGATGGTGCAGGGGTCCCACAGCTGGGCGCCAAACCCCATTGAGGAAACCTACTGTGAGAGATGGGAAAATTGATCTAAAATTATGAACATGGAAGAAACTAAAATTCATCAGTTAATGGCTGTAACCAGTACAAACAGGATGAGCTTGGGGATTAGGATGCAGGAAAGCAGAGTCAGCACGATTAACATAAGAATCTTCTGTGTGACAAGAGCCACCATAAGACTAAGAAAAGGAATGGTAAGGTACAATAGAATGTAGGAAGTTGAGGTAGTCTGGATCAGATAAAGGTCTCCTAGACCTGGACAGAAGTACCAAGTCCTACATATCTAATTAGCTAACCATACACAGATTTATACATATGAAATTAGCCAACCCTAGATAGAATGAGTCAACTCCGCATACCAAGAGATTGTAGCCCCGAGAATCAGGAAGGTGTGAATAAGGACAATGACATGATGGGACACCCACAGGATACCCCCTGGTCCTCCAAGTGTACTGAAACTGCACGTAGGCAGGAAGGATTACCTATGCCAAACCCATCCAGGGGGCAGAAGAATGTAAGGGGGAGGGCACTCTGATACTGAAATTGACTGTATAAAAGTTGGGTGAGCCCCAGTATATGTGTGTATTCCCAGGGTAAGGGGAAGCACCCAACTTTGCATTGTTGTTGTAATAAATGTTCTTTGTTCTCAATTTTTGTCTCGAGCAATTTCTTTAAAGGTACATTAATTTCTAACACTACCAATATATGGCTTGAATTAGTAAACAAGGTCGATGGCAGAGAAAGAAGAATAAACAAATGGCTGAACTAAAAATTGGATTTTTTTTCTTCCGGATAGGAATATGCCGCCCCTGAGGCATGTTCGCGTGTCCGAAACACCTGCTTTATAAGAGAAATGTTTTCCGATCTCATTGCACTTGGACTCTTTACAATTCAACACGATGACCCCGCGATTCGCACAAGTTGAATCCGAACACTTGACGTGACGTTTATCACAGACTCTGAAATGAAGGGCTGAAGCCCGACACGTTGATTGTGTACCTTTATCTTTGCTGTATGAAGTATGCTGTCTGAATTTCTCGAGCATTTTGTTTGTTCTGCAATCACGGTGTCTGCAGATTTTAGTGTTTTACATCTGAAATGAGGAGTACTGTAATTTGTTTTACCATCAGCAAATCCAAATACTACCACTCAAAAATATAAAGAGGATTATGTCGGGGAACAGTTGGAGAAGTGGTGCACTGTGAGCGCTTTCCCAACCTATTAACTGTTGATGCGATGACTTGAAGGGTCAAAGTGCATGGACGTTGAGCCCTAACCCCGATGCTTTATGGGGGAATCTCCCACTTTACACGAGCAATCTTCATTCCCTGCCCTCTCTTGCGATATCACTGCAGGACACAGGAAAGAGTTGATGGCTGATGATGTCACCGCGACGTCATCAGCCCGCCCCCTGGCAGCCCCTGCTGCTTTCAGCTGCAGTCGGGGATACTCTGAGCAGGATATTACACCTACTGGAGAAGGGTTCGGTAAGTGGACCTGGCCGGGTACTCCGGTTTCAGATGGCCACCCGACGGCCGCATGTGCGGCTTGACAGGCGGGTATTTTGGCCACCTGAAAGTGCCTCATGTCAATGGGGGTAGGGAGACTCCTGTGAGTTTATATTTATTAAGGATAACAAATACCTGACTTGATTCTTTCTTACATTGCCCCATTCTAATTGTCTAATAAATCTTTCAACAGGCGTACCAAATAGTCTTTTAGCACAGCTTAACAATTCTCTCTATTATCAGGACATCTCCCCCTGTTCCTAGAGACTTCATGTCCTCTTTATTTTGATCTCTTGGCATTGTACTTATAACTGAAGGCTACTCTCAACTGCCTAAAGAAATCTCTTGGTGCCTGCCACATTGACCACCGCCAGTGGGCTGATAACGCCTCAAACCGTGCATCTTGGCGCCTCACAGTTTGGCGGGCAGCAGCCTCCTTTGAAGAAGACCGCAGAGCCCACCTCACTGACAAAAGGCAAAGGAGGAAAAACCCAACACCCAACCCCAACCAACCAATTTTCCCTTGCAACCGCTGCAATCGTGTCTGCCTGTCCCGCATCGGACTGGTCAGCCACAAACGAGCCTGCAGCTGACGTGGACTTTTTTACCCCCTCCATAAATCTTCGTCCGCGAAGCCAAGCCAAAGAAAGAAAGAACTCTCAATTTGCATCAGCAGTTTTAAATTCAGTATCCCATCGTACACTAGTTGTAACTTTCTACAACAGGTTTATTGTGAAAACCTATTCCTAGTTATTCAAAGTCGAAATTAATTGGGGAAAGTTACAAAATAAACCCACTCAAAAAGTATTATTTTGTTTTTTTATACAAAATTATGTTAATTTCAGCTATATGCACTACTTGTGCTATTCAAGGAGTTTGTTGTGAATTGTTACATTGTATTTTTTTTTAATTCTCCAAACTTGTAAAAATTGTTTTGTGAGTGAAGCTTTAATTGAAGTGTTATCCTAGTTTTACTAGAGACCAGGTTTAGAAAGAGTACGGTTGAGCTCAGTGAGCAGAAAACTGGTTTATTGCTGGCTGCCAGGTTGGACTTGTATTCCCAGCCCGGACCTGGCTGAGAACCACGCTGGGGGGCGCCGACATCACTCGGGCGTCACGTGGTTTCCCCCAGCGCGGGCTTCTGAGCCCAGTGCTGAGAAGAAGGGGAATCCCCTGATGGTGTCATTTTGGCTGGCTGCCCCACCACATTGATTACAAGTGGGGCCGGTTCGCCTGCCTAGTGGCATGCCGCCACACAGCCCCCCCCCCCCCCCCCAGAACTGGCGCCAATGTCCTTTTTAGCTGGGCGGCCTCGCTTGTTGGGCTGGGCCACAATCACTGGTTCGGTGGGGTCGAGGTGAGCTGGCTTCAACCTGTCCACAGTAAACAGCTCCTGCCTTCCGCTGATGTCCAGCATGAACGTAGTCCCTGAATGCTGGACAACCCTGTACGGCCCCTTGTAAGGTCTCTGCAGAGGTGCTGCGGGCGGGCCCCGCCGAATAAAAACGTACTCTGCGGAGTGCAGCTCACTAGGGACATAAGGTGGCCATGTGCCGTGTCTGGGCAGTGCTGGGGGTGCTAAGGAGTCCAAATGGGCCTGGAGGTGGGGAAGTATCTCGTGCGGCGACAGCTGGGGATTGTGAGGTACTTTGATGAACTCACTGGGCAGTGCCAGCAGTGTGCCGTAGATCAGCTCAGCTGATGACACCTGCAGATCCTCCTTGGGCGTGGAGCAGATGCCCAGGAGAACCTAAGGCAGTTCGTCAGCCCAGACGGGACCAGTGAGTCGGGCCATAAGTGCCAACTTAAGGTGGTGGTGCAGACGCTCGACCAGCCCATTGACCTGCGGGTTATAGGCTGTGGTGCGGTGTAGCTCTATCCCCAACCTGTTGGTGAGCTGTGCCCAGAGTGCAGAGGTGAACTGGGCGCTCCAATTGCTGGTGAGGTGATTCGGAACGCCAAACCGGGCGACCCAACTGTGCAACAGCGCTCGGGAGCAGGAGTCCGTGGAGGTGTCCGGCATCGGGATCGCCTCGGGCCAATGAGTGGTGCAGTCTATCACCATGAACAGGTAACGGTTTCCCTGGGAAACTGGTAAGGGTCCGACTATGTACAAGTGAATGTGACTGAACCATTCCCGGACGTGCTCGAACTCTTCCATGGGCACCCTGGTGTGCCTGTGCACCTTGGACATCTGGCAATGGATGCATGTTCTGGCCCAGCCCACGATCTACTTCCACAGCCCATGCCAGACGAACTGCTCTGCCACTATACAGACCGTGGATCTGATAGACGGGTGTGAAAGATCATGGATGTGATGGAAGATTTGCCTGCGCCACTGCTGGGGAAACACTGGCTGTGGGGTGCCCATAGAGACATCACACAGGATGGTGCCTTCACTGCTATGTGTTGGGAGGTCTCAGAACTGCAGGCTTGTGATGGGAGTCCTGAAGGCTCGCGTCTCCTCGTCAGACTTCTGGTCCCGGACAAGCTGGTTGAAGTCGAGGTCGGGTGTCAGCGCGCAGATGGCCAGTCGTGAGAGTGCATTGGCGACCACGTTATCCTTCCCCCGCCTTGTGCCGAATGTCGGTGGTAAACTCCGACACGAAGAAGAGGTGACACTGCTGGCGGGCCGACCAAGGATCCTTTGCCATGGCGAGCACCTGAGTGAGGTGTTTATGGTCAGTGAAGACGGTAAAAGTCCTCCTCTCCAAGAAATAGTGGAAATGCCGCACCGCCAGGTGCATGCCCAGTAACTCATGATTGAAGGTGCTATACTTGCGCTCTGGTGGGCGGAGAAGCCGGCGGAAGAATGCCAGTGGCTTCCATTGTCCATTCACCTGCTCTCCAGGATGGCGCTGACAGCTGTGGCAGAGGTATCGACAGAGAGCGCCATATGCAGGTCGCTGTGCGGGTGGGTACACATGGTAGCCTTCGCGAGGGCTTCCTTAGTGGCCTAGAATGCACTGCAGGCCTCTGGGTCCAGGTGAGCGTTTTGTGCTTGTCTATGATGAGGGCGAATAGCGGCTGCATGATGTGCGCGGCTCCTGGGATGAATTGGTTATAGAAATTGACCATACCTGCGAACTCCTGCAGCCCCTTGAGGCTGTCCGGGCATGGGAACTCTTTTATAGCAGCGGCCTTCGTAGTGGCGGGTGTGGCACCTTCGGCTGTGATGGTATGGCCCAGGAACTGCATGGACTCTTTCCAGAACTGGCACTTGGCTGGGTTGATGGTGAGGCTGAAGTCAGCCAACTGGGAGAAGAGGGTGCCCAGGTGGGCCTTGTGTTGTGCCCGATCCCTTCTGGCAACGAGAATGTCGTTCATGTAAATGAAGATGAAATCCAAGTCCTTACCCACTGAGTCCATGAGGCGCTGGAAGGTCTGAGTGGCGTTTTTGAGCCCGAACGGCATGCAAAGGAATTCGACCAAGCCAAAGGGGGTGATGATGGCCATCTTGGGTATGTCCTCAGGGTGCACCGGGATTTGGTGATGCCCGCGCACCAGGTCAACCCTGGAGAAAACCGTCACACCATGCAGTTTGGCCGTAAAGTCCTGGATGTGAGGGGTGGGGTAACGGTCAGGAACTATCGCCTCATTGTGCCGTTGATAGTCTCCACAGGGACTTTCGGGACCAGGTGGAGCGGCGAGGCCCACGGGCTGTCAGAGTGCTTAGCTCCAGCAGATGCGAAAACTCTTTCTTTGCTACCTGGAGCTTGTTAGGCAGGAACCGGTGGACCCTGGGTGTGGTTGTGGTGGAACACCCCGTGGCGCGGTGAGGCAGTGGAGATCTGTGGCCTGAGGAGGGCCAGGAACTCGTCCAGTATTCGCTGGAACTTGTCTCTGGGCGTGCTGATCGTGGCCATTTGCAGCTACTCTGTGCGGGAAGTGTTGAGGTGAACGGCCTGGAAAGTCTGGGCATCTACTAGGCGCCTACCTTGAATGTCCACCAGGAGGCCGTGGGAGAGGAGGAAGTCGGCACCCAGAATGGCGGTTGGAAGGGACGAGACGGTGAACCTCCACAAGAGCTTTTTCCGGCCTATCTGGAAGTGGACTGTCTTGTTTCCATACGTACGGATCTCTGTTGCGTTGGCCGCACAGAGGGGAGGTCCTCGACGTCAGTTCCTGGACTTGATGGCCGTGGCTGGGATGACACTGATCTGGGCCCGAGTGTCGACGAGGAAATGCCGGCCGCTGACTGAGTTCTGCAGGTAAAGGAGGCTGCGTCCTTGGCCAGCCGCTGCAGCTATTAACAGCGTTTCCCTGGACCGAGCAGGGCTGACAACACTCTGAGCCTTGGCTCCCCAGCGCTGGTGGTAGAAGCAGAGGCCCAGAGCAGATGCTGTGCTCTTGGTGGCCCCTGCAGGGGCCAAGTGTTCTACTGCATCTTTAGAGGCAGGCTTGGCGTGGTCATGCCCGTGCCTCGTGACCTACTGGATCGCCCTCTGGGAATTGCTTGAGCCATAGCACTTGGGCTTTCTGAGCAACCTTCCTCAGGTCGGTAAAGCTCTCTTGGGCCAGTAATGGCTGGATGTTGTCGGGCAGATGTTTGAGGAAAATTTGCTCAAAAGTGGGCAGTTGGTGTGATCACCCATGAGCACGAGCATCTCGTCCATCAGTTCCACCGGGGACCTGTCCCCCAAGGCGTCGAGGTGCAGCATCCGAGCAGCATGCTGACGCCTGGATATTCCAAGGGATCCAGTAAGCACTCTCTTGATGGTCCCATATGTGTCTGCGGCGGGCAGGTGCTGAACGAGGTGCAGCACACGTTTGGCGGTGGCCTGGTCCAGGGCGGCGACCACATGGTAAAATTTGGTCGTGTCGGACAAAATCTAGCGGAGGTGAAACTGGGCCTCCATGTGGCCGAACCAGGTCTCCAGCTCCTGAACCATGCATGAATCCTGAACTCTCGCACTGATCCCAGGTTCGCTCGTGTTGGTTTCAAAGACGTTTGAACCAGTCGGGGTCACCAATTGTAGCGGCAGCTACACTGCTCCTGAAAGAACACACAACCAGACAGGTTGAGCTCAGTGAGCAGAAAACTGGTTTATTGCTGGCTGCCGGGCTGGACTTGTACTCCCAGCCCGGACCTGGCTGAGAACCGTGCTGGGGTGTGCCGATGTCACTCGGGTGTCACGTGGTCTCCCAGCGCGGGCTTCTGAGCCCGGTGCTGAGAAGAAGAGAAAACCCCCGTCTGCGCCATTTTGGCCGGGTGCTCCAACACGTGGATTACAAGTGGGGCCAGTTAGCCTACCTAGTGGCATGCCGCCACAAGTGCAACATTTGGTTTAGTCTCCGGCTCTGCCAGTAAGGATACTGTCTTTGTACGTTCTCCCTGTGACCTGCATTGGTTTTCTCCCACTCACCAAAAATGTATGTGGTAGGTTAATTGGTGTATTTCTGGGCTGGAAGGGCCTTTTACTGTGGAGGATGTCTAAATTAAAAAATATTGAGAACCCACCAGGTATTGTACCTTAAAGGCTTGTTCACCTACAACACCACCCCCCAATCCACCCCTGCCTCTAATATAGCATTCATCAACAAATCTGGTCTCCAGCGGGCACACAAAACTCAAAATGGTCAACCAGTTTACCTATCTCAGGTGCACCATTTCATCGGATGCAAGGATCGACAACGAGAAAGATAACAGACTCGCCAAGGCAAATAGCGCCTTTGGAAGACTACACAAAAGAGTCTGGAAAAACAACAACTGAAAAACCTCACAAAGATTAGCATATACAGAGCCATTGTCATACCCACACTCCTGTTCGGCTCCGAATCATGGGTCCTCTACCGGCATCACTTACGGCTCTTAAAACGCTTCCACCAGCGTTGTCTCCGCTCCATCCTCAACATTAATTGGAGCGACTTCATCTCCAACATCGAAGTACTCAAGATGGTAGAGGCCAACAGCATCGAATCCATGCTGTTGAAGATCCACGTCTCCAGAATGGAGTACCATCGCCTTCCCAAGATCGTGTTATATGGCGAGCTCTCCATTGGCCACCGTAACAGAGGTGCACCAAAGAAGAGGTACAAGGACTGCCTAAAGAAATCTCTTGGTGCCTGCCACATTAACCACCGTCAGTGGGCTGATACCGCCTCAAACCGTGCATCTGAGCCCACCTCACTGACAAAAGACAAAGGAGGAAAAACCCAACACCCAACCCCAACCAACCAATTTTCCCTTGCAACCGCTGCAATCGTGTCTGCCTGTCCTGCATCGGACTTGTCAGCCACAAACGAGCCTGCAGCTGACGTGGGTATTACCCCTCCATAAATCTTCGTCCACGAAACATAGAAACATAGAAGATAGGAGCAGGAGTAGGTCATTCGACCTTCGAGCCTGCTCCGCCATTCAACGAGATCATGGCTGATCTTAAAGTTCAGTACCCCGTCTCCGCCTTCTCTCCGTTACCTTTAATACCCTTTTCCTGAAGAAATATATCTAATTCCCTCTTAAATATATTTAACGAACCTGCCTCTACTGCCCTCTGTGGCAATGAATTCCACAGATTCACCACCCTCTGGGTAAAGAAATTCCTCTTCATCTCGGTCCTAAATGGTTTGCCTAGTATCCTCAAACCATGGCCCCGGGTTCTGGATTTTCCCATCATTGGAAACATCCCATCTGCATCCATTCTGTCCAGTCCTGCCAGAATTTTATATGTCTCTATGAGATCCCCTCTCAATCTTCTAAACTCCAGCGAGTACGATCCCAATTTGCGCAATCTTTCCTCATAAGTCATTCCTGCCATTCCAGGTATCAGCCTCTGCACTCCCTCCATTGCAAGAACATCCTTCCTTAGATAAGGTGACCAAAACTACACACAATACTCCAGGTGGGGTCTCACCAAGGTCCTGTACAGCTGCAGTAAGGTATCCTTGTTCCTATACTCAAACCCTCTTGATATGAAGGCCAACATACCATTTGCCTTTTTAACCACCTGCTGTACCTGCATGCTCGCCTTCAGAGACAGGTGTACAAGTAGCCCTAGGTCTCTCTGCACTTCCCCATCTCTTAATCTATTGCCATTCAAATAGTAATCTGCCCTCCGGTTTGTATTACCAAAGTGGATAACCTCACATTTATCCACATTGTAGTGCATTTGCCATGTATCTGGCCAGTCCCTCAATTTATCCAAATCACACTGGAGCTTCCTGACCCCCTCTTCCGTGCACACAACCCCTCCTAGCTTAGTGTCATCTGCAAATTTGGAGATATTACATCCAATCCTCTCATCCAGATCATTAATGTAAATTGTGAACAGCTGGGGTCCCAGTACAGATCCCTGTGGCACCCCACTGGTCACCGCCTGCCACTCAGAAAATGAGCCACTTATCCCAACTCTCTGTCTTCTACCTGCCAGCCAGTTCTCAATCCACATCAATACTTTGCCCCCAATCCCATGAGCCTTGATTTTGTAAGCCAGTCGTTTATGCGTGACCTTATCGAAGGCCTTTTGGAAGTCCAGGTACACCACATCCACTGGCTCTCCCCCATCTATTGTACCTGTCACCATCTCAAAGAATTCCAATAGATTTGTCAAGCACGATTTACCTTTTATAAATCCATGTTGACTCCGTCTGATCCCTTCTCTGCTAGTCATATGCTCCGCTATTACATCCTTAATAATGGATTCCATCATTTTGCCCACTACTGATGTAAGGCTCACCGGCCTATAATTCCCCGCTTTTTCTCTATCCCCCTTTTTAAATAGTGGGGTAACGTTAGCTACCCTCCAATCCATGGGTACTGATCCTGAGTCTATCGAGTTCTGGAAAATAATTGTTAAAGCTATCAGAAACGAAGAGAGCGAATCCTCAGAAAGCATCTGGCCCAGAAATATACCTGGAAGTGCCACACACACACACACACATACACACACACACACACACACACACACACACACACACACACACACACACACACACACACACACACGCACACATCCCAAACTTCCACATTCAATTTCCCTGATCCTTTTTCCTATCCCCTCCCTCAACATTAAGCCTCCTGTTTCCTCTCTCCACCAATTAATCTCTGAACTTTCCTGTTTAACAATGATTGAAGCTAGTGTAGTTTTTAGTCTCTTGGCTCACCTTGTGTTGGAACTCAACCTACCTTTGGGAAGTAGGAGGAAACCCAGAGTCAGATGAAGAATATTTGAACTCTACAGTGTTGCAGAGATCAGGATTAAACCCAGGGCCTTAGACCTGTGGGGCAGCAGAATCAGCAGTTGTGAGAAGGTCAAGCCGGACCTCCAGGGCTCTGCGGTGGACTGAAGCCTAGGTCTGTATTCTCTTGAGTTCTGCATGGTAAGTGAATATAGAGACATGGTGAAAGTGCAGGTAAAGATGATTAAAGAAGAAAATAAACTATGAGCAACAGAGTAGCCTGGAAAAGTCTTAATGAGTTACAGCTGATCCTGTAATTTCTGCCCTAATACACAATGTAGAAGAGACATAACTTGCAAATACTATAACTAGTGAATAAGGAGACAGGAGGTTTTTTCACAATCAGTTGCATTGGTGGTTCAGTGGTAGAATTCTCGCCTGCCACGCGGGAGGCCCGGGTTCGATTCCCGGCCAATGCAAAAGAACCTTTTTTCTTCTGAATTGTATTTGCTCTCCTGCTTTTTCTTGTATTTAACAGACCCTAACCCGAAAAGGAGTCACGTGATGGAGTAGTGGCCAGTCAGGGAAACCAGCCCTCTCCAGGAAAATAGGAAAAAAGTTAGGAAAAACCAAAGCTGAACAAAAGTAGAAATGGAAGATAAAGATACAGAGAAGAGATGGCTTCCAAGAAGGAGAAAGTAAAAACAACTGGAAAAAAAGTAGAAAAGTCGTCAGAGAAGAAAGAAGGCCTTACCTGCACGAAGGAACAGGACACTGTGTTGGCGAGGAGCTCCTGACCCTCGAGGTCAGTGTCTGCTCTGCGGAGTCGCGACCCACCAGCCGGTGCACTACAAAAATGGCTCTCGGAGCCAAACAAAAGTGCGCAACCAAAGGAGAAAGAGGAGGGGGCTCAGCAGAGGAGCGGGCTGTCACAGTGAGCAGCTGAAGGACGCCCGACACCAGGGCTCTCAGCTGGAGGACAAGGAAGACAGCAGAAGAGGGAGCGACGAAACAGATGTGGGAGACAGATGGAGGGATGACCGACAAGAAGACCAACGTCAGGAAGTACAACAGATGAGCAGCCCAGGAGGGGAGGACCAGCAACAAGAGTCCAAGCAAGAAGAGGCCCGACAAAGAGATACAAGCAATTCATCAGGTAAAACAGAAGAGACACAGACACAAAGAAGAGAAGAAGACACAAACACAGATACAGACAGAGAAGAAGAGGAAGAAGAAGAGATCAAGATCTTCACAGAGAAATAGAAGGTAAAACTGATGGACAGAATATAGATAAAGTCTTTTTTGAAGAACAAATGAGATCACTAAAAGAATGGCTGTCATTAGAGTTTAATGCAATTAAAAGGAAAATGGAAAGAACAGAAGATAAAATGCAAAGGATAGAACTGGTAATGACGGAAATAGGGAAAAGAGTAGAGAATGTGGAAGATCGGGAAACGGCTGTAGAAATGGAAGTAAATGACGAGAAAAATTGGAAGAAAGTGACTAAAAAATTAAAGAGACATAAGAGTTGTTATCTCAGAAAATTGATAAGTTGGAAAATTATAGAAGGCGAAACAACATAAAAATAGTGGGCCTGAAGGAAGGTGAAGAAGGCACAGACATGAAGGAATTTATAAAAGGATGGATCCCGAAGGTCCTGGGAATGACAGAAATGCAGGAAGAAATGGAAATAGAAAGGGCACACAGAGCATTCGCTCCAAAAACAATGACACATCAAAAACAAAGATCCATCTTAGTAAAATTTTTGAGATACACTACAAGAGAAAATATACTATTTAAATGTGGTATTGGAGCTTTTATTGGATAGCTATTCAAGATTTAAGAATTTTTGATAGATAATGTTACTAACTTTACTAATTTTTTATATTAAGTTTGAGTTAAATATATGTTTCATCTTAACTCCGTTTGTTAAATATATGCATTTAAGTTTGATTTAAATATGTTTTTTTAAGTCTGATATCTTAGTATTAATTACATTTCTTTTTGTTAGTATTTTAATCGGTTATGTTTTTGTTTTTTTTTGTTAGTGGGTTTTTTTCTCACATATAATTAACTTTATTAATTCTTCACTCTTTATTTTGGGGGGAAAGTGGGGGTTGGACTAATTTGAGTTGGGTTATTAATGTGTAATAATTATTGGGGAGGGTATAGTTTATTTAGATTACTGATACTGTATTGTAATTTTATTATTTTATTCTTAATTTGTTTTTAATGTAATACTATATGTTATTCATGTTATAAAATCTTAAATAAAGTTTAAAAAAAAAAGAGAAAATATACTGAAACGGGCAAGGAATAAAATTAGAGAAGATAATAAAATGGAATACAAAGGTCAAAAAATATTTTTTTACCCAGACATAAGTTTTGAACTCTTAAAGAGGAGGATGGAATTTAATACAGCAAAATCAACTTTATGGAAAAAAGGTTACAAATTCATATTCAGACATTCAGCTGTGCTTAAAATATTTATAACCGGGGAGCAAAACAGACTGTTCTTGGATCCAGAGAAAGCGCAAGAATTTGCAGAATGTTTGCAGGACAGGAGAAAAGATGAAGAGATGTAACCAGAATGAAGAACAGCAATAAAGTATATACAAAGATGTAAAAACAATGTATATGTAAAGAACTTCTTACCCCTGAGAAACTGATGTCAGGTTACCATCTTTGAAACACTACAGATGGTGTTTTGAAGATTCTCCCAAGGGACTGTTGGATAAGGAGCTCCAGTGTTATAATGTTGAAGGACTCAATTGTCCCAGAAAATATTAATTCATTTGAGTTAAGCTGCATTCATCCAGGCAAGTGGAGGGTATTTCATCAGATGTGTTGTAGATGGTGGAAAGACTTTGGGAATTGAGTCACTCATGGGATACCCAGCCTCTGACATATTGTGTGACTGTCCAGTCGACCTTTAGTTGATTTGATAAAATAACAACGCATGATTGTAAACTTCAAGCCACGAACAACACTTTGGGTCCATTAGTGATCCTACTTGGCTTCTAAGTCCTGGATTACTTGAAGAAAGGCATGTCAAGGAATTAGAAGGATACCACAACAGTGGAGAATGAAAGAGAGAGAAGGACAGGAATATCTATATATTGGGTTATAAAACACCAGAGAAGCAAATGGATACAGATGTTGGAAATTGCAGATACACCCAATGTATACACTACCCCTCCCCCTTCTCTGCTTAAACAGCATTAGATTTCTAGCCATTGCTGTCCTGGAGAAAAGGTTGACCTGAAATATCTGGTTCACAAGTGCAGCATCCTTATTTGCTTTCCATCTACTCCCTGTCGTGAGTGAGGAAACAGGCTTGGTAGGTCTCAAAGGCAAGGACTCTGAACACGGTTTTGATGTAGGGAAGGATTTAATTTACAGAAGGCAACTGATGCAGAGCACACACACAATGAACTGGTACATACAATGATCAGGGGAAAAATCACTAGGATGCCCCACCACCCCTCGACTCAGTGCAGGCACGGCTCTATGCTACAAGGGACACTAATTAAACACAACCAACCCTTTTAACAGTGCACATCTTACTAACAGTTTCTCCAGCACCCTTCCACATTTCTAGGCTTGGAGTGAAGCAGGGTGGTCCTAAGCTGGCAAAGAGAGAGAACAAAGAGGACATGGCACCTTATAGTGCTGGAGGGACAAGCCCACATCATTTACTGCGGGCTAATAATTCTTAAAGCATCTGCTATCTGAATGGCCACTTCCTTAAGTACCCTAGGATGTAGATTATCAGCCCCTTGGGATTTATCTGCCTTCAATCCCATCAATTTCCCCAAGACCATGTCCTTAGAGATACTGATTTCTTTCAGTTCCTCCTTTGCATTAGTCTCTATGTTTCCCAACATCCTTGGGAGGTTATTTGTATCGTCTCTTGTAAAAACAGAACTAAAGTAAGAATTTAATTGGTCTGCCATTTCCTTATTCCCCATTATATATTCCCCTAATTCCGACTGCAAAGGACCTACTCTGGATTTCACCAATCTTTTCCTCTTGACAGATTTATAAAAGCTTTTGCAAGCCAAAGAAGAAGCTGTTTTGTGGTGAAAAACCAATGCATCTGAGTCGAGAGTGATACTTGGATCTGGATTCAGAGCCAAAAAGATAAGAACATCTTTCACAAGGTCCTTTGTCTCTGGTCCTAAAGGCTGCTAATAATCCCCATCTGAAATGACAAACTTCAACTACAGCCGAAAGTTGGATAGATTTGTCCCAAGTGCTGGTGCCATGGGTGTGGAGCAATTTAAGCAAATCGATGTTGTGTTCTCTTTACTTTCCTTTCTTGGGTTAGGAGACCAAAACTACACACATTATTCCCAATATGTTCATCAAGATGCTACATAATTGTTCCAAGATTTTGTTCATATGGTCCAATCCGAGCTATTAGTCCATTTGCTTTTTGAATGGCATCCTGTGCTGACATTGTCTTTATTTATGTATTAGGACATTTATGCCCCTATGAAAATCAATATGTCTGTTTCTCACCTTTTAATAAAAGACCAGGTTTGCTTACGTACTTTTCCTATCCAAAATCTTCACCTCAAGAATTCATGCACCATTGTTGGTCCACTCACTTTTTCCTTCTGCAGCCTTTATAGATCCTCCTCACCACTTTCTTTCCCACCTAACATTGCACTTGATCCATTCAACTAAATTATTGATAACAGATTATTATATATTGGCTATTACATTCTGCCAATTGGAAAATAATCATTTTCTTTTCATTAACCAGTCTTCATGTTTTTATTGGTGTCCGAGCTTGCAGCACCAAAATCGTGAGCCAGGAACAACTGAGCCTTAATGTCAGAGTGACACTGTATAACATCATATCCAACCCTGAGATTCCTTTTCCTTCGGATGCCACAGAATTACCACTAATTAGTAACAGCGTATGCATGTAAACAAATAAAGAACTTTAAACAGAAAACAAATGTAAACAAACTGTTCAATACAGAGAGAATAAAAAGAATATCAATAAAGTGCACAAATAAGAGTCCTTGCGTGAATCTATGATTTAGTTTGTCATTAAGGAGTCTGAACAGCTGTTCGTGAACCTGGTGGTGCAAGTCTTGTGGCACCTATACCTTATTCCTGATGGCAGCAGCAAGAACAGAGCATGTGCTGGGTGGTGTGGATCTTTGATTGCTGCGGCTCTTCGAGGGCAGCGTTCCCTATAGATGTACTCAATATTGGGGAGGGTTTTGCCTGTGATGTTCTGGGCTGTGTCCACTACCTTTTGGAGGGCTATGCGCTCAGGGGTATTGGTGTCCCCATATCACACCATGATGCAGCCAGTCAGCACAGTTCTACCACACCTCTGTAGAAATTTGCCAAGGTTTCTGGAGTCATAACAAACCTCCACAAACTCCCGAGGAAGTAGAGGCACTGTTGTGCTTTCTTCACGGTGCCATTGGGATGTTGGGTCCAGGAAAGATCCTCTGACATAATGACTCCCAAGAACTTAAATTTGCTCACCCTCTTCACCTCTGATTCCCCAATGGTCACTGGTTCGTATACTTCTGGCTTTCCTGAAGTCAACAACCAGCTCCTTAGTTTTGGGGCAAGGTTGTTGTTGGTGCACCATTCAGCCAGTTTTTCAATCACCATCGTGTATGCTGACTCATTCCCTTCCTTTATACAATCTATTACTGTGGTATCGTCGGCAAATTTGTAGATGGTGTTATTGTCACACCAAGTCACACAGTCAAAGGTATAAAGTGATTAGAGCAGGGGGCTAAGAACACAGCCCTGTGGTGCTCTGGTACTGATGGAGATTGTGAAGGAGAAGTTCTTGCCATTCTTCACTGATTGTGGTCAGGAGGTGAGGAAATCCATGATCCAATTACACAGTGGGGTGTTAACTCACAGGTCTTGGAATTTGCTGATCAGTTTTGAGGGGACGATAGTGTTAAATGCCGAACTGTGGTCGATAAGGAGCATCCTGATGTATGCATCTTTGCTGTCCAGGTATTCCAGTGTTTTGTGTGAGATGGCATCTGCCGTAGGCAAACTGGATTGAATCCATATCACCGCTCAGACAGGAGCTGATGTGTTTCATCACCAGAGAGAACACTTCATCATAGTTTATGTAAATACTACTGGTCAATAGTCATTTAGGCATGTTTCTACACTCTTCTTGGGCGCTGGTATGATTAACGCCTGTTTGAAGCAGGTGGATACCATGGCCTGCTGGATTGAGGTATTGAAGACATCCATGAATACATTGATAAGTTGGTTAGCACATATTTTTAATACTCAGCCGGGTACTCCACCTGGGCCAGATGCTTTCTTCAGATTCACTCTCCTGAAGGCAGCACGCACGTCATCCTCAAATATGGATAGGATGGGATCATCAGGGACGTGCGTGCGGAAGGATGGTTCTTAACTGTTACTGTTGTCAAATCAGGCGTAGAAGGCACTGAGTTTCACTGGGAGCGCAGTTTTGCTGTATGTTACTTTACCAGATTTGGTTTTGTAACGTGGCATTTTGGCATTTTGGCCCTGCCACCGCTGTCAGGTGTCCTTTCTATTTTCAGCTGGAATCTCCATTTTTCCTGGGAAATAACTTTTCGCAGGTCATACCTGCTCCTGCTATATTGATTTGGATCTCCAGACTTCAAAGTCTGTGATCTGGCTCTCAGCAGGTTCCAGGTTTCATTGTTCACCCAGGGCTTTTGGTTGAGGAAAACCCTGAATGATTTGGGGGTGGGGGTGGGGGAATACACTCATCTACAGCTGTTTTGATAAAGCCTATGATGGCCCTGGTGTACTCATTCAGATTCCCAGCAGAGTCCTTGAACACTGCCCTATCACCTGACCATTCTTCAGCCTCCTGTGACCACCTTCTAGCTGTCCTGATCTCAGGTTTTTTGGCTCTGTCTATAGGAAAGTGGGAGCATACTCAGCTGGTCTGACTTGCCAAGATGTGGTCATGAGCCAGGATTTGCTAATCCTATCAGTCTTGCCCTTTAACACGCTGCCAAGGCAGCACAGTTAGTGTCACGGTGAGTGCAACACTTTTACAGCACCAATGACCTGAATTTGAATCTGCCACGTCTGTATGGAGTTTGTACGTTCTCCCTGCGACCACGTTAGTTTTCCCTGGGTGCTCCGGTTTCCTCCCATGTTCCAAAAATATACAGGGTTAATTGGTCAGATAAGTGTGATTGGATGACACAGGCTCTTATGCCAGAAGGGCCTGTTACCATGCTGTATCTCTCAATTAAATTGGGAAACTTCAGTTTAACGGACTGATCCAACTACAATTTAGGTTTTTAAAAAAAAACTCTTAAAATCAATGTGGACCAGGGATGAGGAGAGAATGACAATCTCGAGATGAAGGTAATATTTTCTTGGGAGTCATGTCAAATGGATCAGTGGTCAGCAAGGGGAAAACACTCCTAAGTAGTTGCTGCTTTAACTAGCACAAGAGAAGAAGGTTGAGGTTGATGCAACAATTCCACTGAACAGTATCCAAGGCTGAACAAGCTATATGCCATCAATGTCATTCCTTCCACCATTAAAGCAGAGGTGGGGATCTTCTCAATTGGTTACTCAATGTTCATTTCTTTTCGCAGTTTATCAAGGCTGGGATGTGGTGGGGGGGGGGGGGGCGGCGTGCCACGTAATGACGTGAAGCTTGACTTGAATCCTCTACTCTCTCTGAAAAGGACTAAAAAAGAGTTAAGAAGCCTGAACTGACTGCAAGAAAATAGAAGAGGAAGCTATTGGAAGACCTTCAGAACAATAAACAATGCCTCCTAAGAAAGATAAACTGACTGTTACTTTTTAAGAGCTTGAACAAAAAAAAAGCAAGCTGATAAAGAAGAGAGGCCTACCTCGAAGTAGAATCCTGGAGATCTCTGGAAGGCAAGTACACATGGTGACAGACGTGGAGCTGGGGAAACCTTGGACATTGCTGTACAAGTTAACAATGGAAGTTAAAAAATGTAATCAAGGTATAATTGAAAATAAGGGTTCTACAAAGAAGGTGGAAAGAATGCTGTCTCAAATGGAACAAAAATTTGAAGTGTTGGACGCAAAAGTTAAAGGTAATGAATTTAAAATTCAGCATGTTAAAGAGCAAATGAAGAAGGTTCAAGCTGAGGTGGCTGTAACTAAAGAACAATTAACTCAAAAAATTCATATGTTAGAAAATGCTAGTAGAAGAAATAATATAAAAATTGTTGGACTTAAGGAAGGTGATGAAGAGCAAGATATGAAGAGATTTTTACAACATTGGATTCCACAAACTTTGTGGGTAACTGAATTTCAAGGAGCTATTGAGATTGAAAGAGCTCGTCAAGCATTGTGATATAAGCCACAGCCAGATCAGAAGTCATGTTCGATTCTGGTCAAGTTGCTTCAATATGAAGTGAGGGAGAAGATTTTGGAGTTGGCTACGAAGCAAGCGAAGGAGAGACAATTGCCTTGATTTACAGTGATAATAAGATATTGTTTTACCCTGATATAAGTTTTGATTTGTTGAAAAAAAGAAAATAATTTAATGCTGTTAAAAATGTGCTATGGAAAAAAGGTAACACTTTTATTTTAAAATACCCAGAAGAATTAAAAGTTTTTGTTCCCGAGGGTAAAAATAGGTTTTTTATGGAACCCAATGAAGCAAAAGTTTTGCAGATTCGTGGCCTGAGAAAATGAGACAAGAACTGGGAGATATTTGAAGAGAGAGAGAAAGTAGAAAGATTGCAGTTGGGATGTATAATGAAATGATACAAGTTTTAGGAGGAGAGAGAATATTAGAGAGGGCAGTTTTTACCTGATAGATCTGTTTAAAAAATGAATTGGTCATCGTAAGTTTTGAGTAGATTTGAGGAATAAGAGATAGTAACATTTCAGGGGAGTTAAGTGAGAGTATGAGCCTGGCCTCTGCAGAATCTAGTGGGCGGGTGTGGTTTTCAATCACAACTCCGACATCAGCAGTATAAAGATACACTGGTAATAATGGGTTTTTGTTCTTTTCTTTGTTTCCTATTTTCTCTTTAATACACCTAAATTTAATCATTGTATTATGAAATATTTAGTTAGTATTTTGGATGAAGGAGGAGTGGAGATGGAAAGTTGGATGGTTATTGGATTTTATGACAGTTTAGATGGCTGATAAATTGAATTTTATTAGTATTAATATTAATAGGATTCAGAATCAAATAAAGCGAAAAAAATAGTTTATATGAAAAAAATTAAAACAGACATAGCTTTTTCACAGGAATCACATTTGACAAAAAAGAACATCAAAAATTAAAAAGAGATTGGGTAGGCATAGTAATAGCATCATCCTTTAATTCAAAGGCTAGAGGTGCAGCAATAATAATTAATAAAAATTTACCATTTAAAATATTGGATATTAATATAGATTTAACAGGGAGATATGTCAGATTTGTCAGATTTATTCAGAACAATGGAGCTTAATGAATGTATATGCACCAAATATAGATGATGGCAAATTTATGCAAGATGTCTTTATGAATTTATCAAATGCTAAGGGAAAGGTTATATTGGGAAGGGATTTTAATTTTGCTTTAGACCCTAAATTAGATAGATCGGGAGATAGAATGGTGAAAAATAAGGTAGGAAAAATGTTAACAGATTTGATGAAAGCTATGGATTTAGTGGATTATATGGAGAAAAATCCATCCAAATGAAAGAGATTATTCTTTTTATTCTTTTTTATTTAAAACATCTATCCGTGAATATGTTTTAAATGGAATGTTTTTAATTTCTGCACAGCTTCAATATAGAGTACAAAGAGTGGAATATCAAGTGTGGGTTTTATCAGATCATTCACCTTTAATTTTGTCTATTTCATTGGAAGAAGAACAAAAGATAGGTTATAGATGGAGGTTTAATAATACTTTGTTGAAGAAAAGGGAATATTGTGATTATATGAGGCAACAGATACATTTTTTTGTAGATACTGATAAGGATTCAGTTGCAAGTAAGTTTGTATTATGGGATTCAGTGAAGACATATTTGAGGGGTCAAATAATAAGTTATACTTCAAAAATAAAGAAATAATATATGAAAGAAGTAACTCAATTAGATAAAGAAAGAAATTACACAATGCTGTGCAAACTTATAGCATGGGGAGAGATATAATGAGAATACAACAAAAATATTACGAGTTGGGTGAAAGGGCCCATGAAGTTTTAGCATGGCAATGAAAAACGGAACAGATTTCTGAACAATAATTGCAACTAAGAAATTATCAGGACAGATAACATAAAATGCAGGAAATAAATGATCATTTTAAACACTTTTATGCTAAACTTTATCATTCAGAGTCTAAGAGAGGTGATAATAAAATAAGAGATTATTTGAGACCAATTAAATTACCGGTGTTAAAGGAAAAGATTGTCTGAAAATTTTTCAGAAAAATAAGTTTATGAGATGTTGATGTCTCTACAGAATAATAAGGTGCCAGGTGAACATAGTTTTCCACCAGAATTTTATAAAGGAGCTATTAATAAAGACCTATTAATACCTGTATTGTGGGAGGTATTGGGTCAAATGAAAGAGGTTTATGATCTACCTGAATCTTTTAAAACAGCTTTAATAACTGTAATTCCAAAAAAGGGAAAGGCCTATATCATTATTGAATACAGACTATAAAATGGTATTGAAATTGTTAGCTTCTAGGCTCATTGAATTTTTGCCAAAATTAATAAATTTCGATCAAACTGCTTTTATTAAAAATAGAAAAGCAGCAGATAACATAGTTAATTTTTAAAATTTGGTAAATATAGCACAGAATAGAAAGATTCCCATGGTAGCGGTAGCATTAGATGCAAAGAAAGCATTTGATTGATTGGAATGGGATTTTTAAATTTGAGACACTTAATACTTTTGGGATTCCAAATACTTTTATAAGCTGGATAAATCAATTGTATGATCAACTAAAAGCAAAAGTGATTATGAATAAACAAATCTCACAACCCTTTTTGCATGAAAGGTCTTCTAGACAAGGTTGTCCATATTCACCCTTTTTGTTTGCATTAGTGATTGAACCTTCAGGCTGACTTCCAGGCCAAACATTTTGGCAGTTTCCGCAAAACAGGACGTCAAGCGCTGAAGAGCTGGCTCTGAATGGGCAACTAAAGTGGCATCGTCTGCAAAGAGTAGTTCACGGACAAGTTGCTCTTGTGTCTTGGTGTGTGTTTGCAGGCGCCTCAGATTGAAGAGACTGCCATCCGTGTGGTACCGGATGTTTGGCCTGGAAGTCAGCCTGAAGAAAACTGAGGTCCTCCATCAGCCAGCTCCCCACCTTGACTACCAGCCCCCCCCCCCCCCCACATCTCCATCGGGCACACAAAACTCAAAACGGTCAACCAGTTTACCTATCTCGGCTGCACCATTTCATCGGATGCAAGGATCGACAAAGAGATAGACAACAGACTCGCCAAGGCAAATAGCACCTTTGGAAGACTACACAAAAGAGTCTGGAAAAACAAGCAACTGAAAAACCTCACAAAGATTAGCATATACGGAGCCGTTGTCATACCCACACTCCTGTTCGGCTCTGAATCATGGGTCCTCTACCGGCATCACCTATGGCTCCTAGAACGCTTCCACCAGCGTTGTCTCCGCTCCATCCTCAACATTCATTGGAGTGACTTCATCCCTAACATCGAAGTACTCAAGATGGCAGAGGCCGACAGCATCGAATCCACGCTGTTGAAGATCCAACTACGCTGCGTAGGTCACATCTCCAGAATGGAGGACCATCGCCTTCCCAAGATCGTGTTATATGGCGAGCTCTCCACTGGCCACCGTGTCAGAGGTGCACCAAAGAAGAGGTACAAGGACTGCCTAAAGAAATCTCTTGGTGCCTGCCACATTGACCACCGCCAGTGGGCTGATATCACCTCAAACCATGCATCTTGGCGCCTCACAGTTCGGCGGGCAGCAACCTCCTTTGAGGAAGACCGCAGAGCCCACCTCACTGACAAAAGACAAAGGAGGAAAAACCCAAAACCCAACCCCAACCAACCAATTTTCCCTTGCAACCGCTGCAACCATGTCTGCCTGTCCCGCATCAGACTTGTCAGCCACAAACGAGCCTTCAGCTGATGTGGACATTACCCCTCCATAAATCTTCGTCCGCGAAGCCAAACCAAAGAAAAGAAGTGATTGAACTATTGGCGGACATAATTAAAACTGATAATGAAATTAAAGGATTTAAAGTAGGTAATAAAGAACATAAAATTAGTTTATTTGCTGATGATGTTATAGTATATTTAACGAGACCAGAAATATCTTTAAATAAGTTGAATGAGAGATGAAAAGAGTATTGGTTAGTATCAGGTTATAAAGTGAATGTTGATATGGTGGATATGGATTACTCTCAATGTAAAAGTGTGACAGAATTTAAAAGGAAAAATGAAGCAATTAAAAAATCTTAGGAATTAAAATTAATAGAAATAGCAGTAATCTGTTTAAACTAAATTATTTGCCATTGTTAAAAAAAATTGGAAGAGGATTTGAAAAGATGGATTTACCAATAATGGAAATAGGATGAGTGAATTATATTAAAATGAATTTTTTTCCAAGAATACAATATTTGTTTCAATCATTGCCCATTCAAGTACATGAACCTTGCTTTCAAAACTTGAATAAAATAATTAGTGAATTTCTTTGGAATGGAAAGATGTCAAGAATTGGTTTAAGATTACCGAATTTTCAGCATTATTATGAAGCTGCTCAATTTAAATTTCTTAGTGCATTAATGAATATGGACGACCCACCTAGTTGGGTAAAGATAGAAATGGCAGTTATTTTAGAAAAATGTCCTCATGAGTTTTTGTTTTGATGGAATAAAAATTTATTACGAACTTACGACGTGCCAATATTGAAACATTTATTGAATTTATGGACAAGTAAACTTAAAAAATTGGGACTTAAAAATATATATTCTGGAAGATTGCCATTATATAATAATCACCTTGTTCCTTTTATGGTCTCCAATGCCACTTTGAAACAATGGGAAAAGAAGGGAATAAAAAATTTATCTGATTATTTTTCTGAGGGTTGTTTTTGTTCCTTTGACGAATTACAAAGGAAATACGGTATTAGTGGAAATTCTATATTTGTATATTATCAATTAAGATCTTTTGTAAAACAGTTATGTGGTCGACATATGATTTTATTACCTGAATCTAGTTTTGAAGAATATGTACTTTCAATACCAAAAAATGGATATATATCTGATTTGTATTGTATTTTACAAGAAATTGATAGTAAAAAAGACTGGGATAAAGATAAGTTGAAATGGGAAAAAGATTTAGGACATAAAATAGCTGAAGAAGCTTGGATGGAAATTTGACAGAATAGTATTCAGAAATTAATTAACGCTAGACTAGCGATGATTATAATTTTATTCATCAGTTATATTTAACGCCGGAGAAATTAAAAAATTTGGTCTTAGTAAGTTGGATTCTTGTTTTCGATGTGATCAGACGGCCAATACTTTTTTGCATACTGTTTGGCTTTGTGATCGATTGCAACAGTTTTGGAAAGGTATTCAATCTATTTTTAATGGTTTATATAATATCCATCTTGTATTAGATCCCGATATATTTTTATTAGTGAACATGCAATCATTAATTGATTTAGATTTAGAGGATTATCAGATTTCCTTTATCTATTTAGCTTTAGTCGTGGCTAAGAAATGTATAGCACTTACTTGGAAAGATAAAAATATATTAACTTTAGATAAGTGGTATTTGGAGATGAAATTTTGTTTGACTATGGAAAGGATATCTTTTTCAATTCAGGACAGGATGTCTTTTTATAAGTTAAAGTGGACTCCGTTTGCTAATTATATGCATTTAAGTTTGATTTAAATATATGTTTAAGCGTGATATTTTAGTATTGATAAAAAAAAATTTTTGTTGTTAGAATTATTTTTTTTAGGTTAAGTTTTATCTCTTTTTTTGTAAGTGGGTATTTTTTTTCCATATATAATATTGTTAATTTTATTAACTCTTCACTCTTTATTTGGGGGGGGAGGGCTGGACTAATTTTAAGTTATATTACTAATATTGTGTTACAATTAACGGGGGGGGGCATTATTTTGTGTAGTTTCCTGATGTAATATTGTAATCATACCATTTTAATTTTTAAAAAATTTTTCTTTAAATGTAATTCTCTATTGTATTCATGTTATAAAATTTTAAATAAAGTCTTCAATAAAAAAGAAAAATTAATGTGGAAATTTGATCAGGGTGGACTAAGACGACCAAACTTTAAGAACTATTTTAAAGCAGCTCAATTGAGGGTTTTGTCCTCCTGTTATCAATGGGATGAAAAACCAGCTTGGGTTCAAATAGAAATTAATAATATTGGTGAAACTATTCCGGAATTAATTTTGTATAAATGGAATAGTGAGTCGTTTAAAGGAACTAAAGATTTTTCCGTATTGAAACATATTTTAAACATCTGGAATAGAATTCATATTGAGAGAGGAATCCAAAATGATCAATTACCAAAAATGTTGTTAAAACAAAATCAACTTCTTCCTTTAACTTTGAATAATTCTTTATTTGATAATTGGTTTAGTAAAGGTTATACAGAGAATAAAAGATTGTTTCTTAGGATCTTTTTTTCTTAACATTTGATCAATTAAAAGATAAATACAAAATACATAATAATACAATTTTTGCATATTATCAATTAAAAATGTATTTGAAAAAGACTGGGAGCAGATTTGAGACTCCCTAAACAGAGTCAGTTTGAATATATAAGATACATTTGCAGTTAAGAAATCTATTACTAATATGTATATAAAATTACAAGATACCGTAAGGAAAAAAGATTTACATAAATCAAAAATCTGATGGGAGAAATATTTAAATATACAAATTCAGGAGGAGATTTGGTCAAAATTATGTTGTGATAGTGTTCTTCTTTGGCTTGGCTTCGCGGACGAAGATTTATGGAGGGGGTAAATGTCCACGTCAGCTGCAGGCTCGTTTGACAGTGTTACGAATACAGTAAATGTTAGATATTAAATGGTTCAATATAACTTTCTTCATCAATTGTATTATACTCCACATCAGTTAAATGGACTTAATCCTAATTATTCAAATAAATGTTTTCGATGTGCAAAAGAAATGGGGACATTTTTGCATTCAGTGTGGTCTGAAAAAGTGGAAAGCTTTTGGAATGAACTGAGTTTATTATTAGGGCAATACTAAAGGGATCCAAGAATATTTTTACTTGGAGATATTTATGAAAATGATATAAAATTGAAATTGGACAAATACCAAGAAAAATGTCTAAGTATTGCAATAGCAACTGCAAAGAAATGTATAGCGATATCATGGAAAGATGATAGAGAAGTGTTATTAAGTAGAATGGTGTAATGAGATGCCAAATTGTATACCTTTGGGAAAAAATTACATATAGTTTAAGGAATAGAGTTGAAAAATTTTATAGTATTTGAAAACCATATATGGATTTTATGTATAATTTTCCATCCACCTCTTCTCTCTTATCCACTCTTTTTAATTAGTAATCTTTAATAAGAATTAATGATGGTCTATGCTAATATTATTGTATATTAAATGGTAGGTGTTTCTTTCTTTCCTTTTCTTACTTTTGGGTAGGAGAGGGGATGGGGAGAAAATATATAGAAGTACTTTTTTTTACCATTTGATTGACGTTTTATTCATTTTTTTTCCTGCAATGATGTAAACAATTAAATAATTTTTTTTAAAAAAAGACCAGGGTGTGGCAAGCTGCCTATGGTCACATCTGACTTCTGTGGAAAGGATGAATTTGCCTTTTGTGGATGACCCATTGGCAAACACCTGGCAGAAGCAAGTCCGAATTCTTATCACCAAGCATTATGACCTGGTCGAGAAAAGGGAGATATTAGTGCTAAGTCCTGCAGGGCTGTAGATGGGGGCTAGAACAGCTTCACTCCCTAAGCAGCTGGACAAATGACTGCTGGTTGGTTAAGCCTCTTGATTTAACCAATTGTTAATACTAATAAAATTCACAATGTTTCTGAATAGTATTCAGATACAATTAAAAGACCATCCATTAACAAAATTTTCCTAAATAAAAAATTAACTAATGGGTTGCCTGCACTATATTTAAACTGATGCAGATCATACTGTCATATTCCTCATTTAAATTGCTGTGAGTAGCCTCCAGTTTTCTGTCAGAAATCCAGCATCAGTGGGCATTGAAGGGGAGACTGATGAGGGGGAGTTAGCAAAGACACCACTTCCAAATCTATGAATATACAGATACCCAACTTGGTGGCACTTGCAATTCTGGAATCTGGGCCTGCATCTTCAGGAAAACATTCCGATGTTCTGTACTTTTAATTAGCACCAAAATTCTGCTTTGTACCATTCTAAGCACTAAGTTAATGGCAAGTTTGCAATATCATTTCCAAATACTGTGATTCTGCTGAAGTAAGAAATGCAATGCAAAATATTTTTCCCAACTAATTTTAAACAGGATGACACTAGCGATCTAATCCTGATGTTCAGTGAATATACTAAAATCTTTATTAATTTAAGTGCCAAACTGCAGGCTGCATTTTAATTACAAATAATGTTTTAATTGTTAAATTCACTCTAAAAATTCAATTTCTTTAAATGTTATACTTAACAAGTTAGCAGTTTAGTAACTGATCATTTTGACTTTTTCTTTCACTCAGTTATTCAGATGCCCTCACTCTACAATATTTGGTGCAAAGTGATTCCTTCGATATATCAGGACTTAGTTCTGATGCTGTGTCCATCACCTTGTTTCATCTTAAGCCTAGATGAAAGCAAAGTGATATTTCTGGATGTAATAGTCAGTTCATAAGTCACACTTGCCTTGTGCTCCAAATTGAATATCAATGCAATGCAGTTTCCACTTTGGGATAATGATGAACTTGCCAAATAAATTATAACTAGATTTTAACAAGCTTATCTTGTTTCATTTCCTTTCCTGATTTCTGTTTGATTTTTCAGCCTAAATTAGTGTTTCGAACTTTAAAATAGATTTATGATAGTACAGATCTATCGCCAATGTATATAGGGTATATAGTTACAGTATCTCGACTGTGCTTACAGCGATTGGCTGAGAGCTTAGACATGCCTACTGTCTGGGCCTTAAAGGGTTGTGTCCCTAGCCAGGTTGGATCATTCCGGACTGATCGGCCACCTGTGAAGAGCTCCTGTCTTTTGCTAATAAAAGCCTTGGTTTGGATCAACGTCTTTGATTCTTTCGACGAGCTCTACAAGATTATGATAACTCTTGACACAATACTAAATGCTATTTTTCTGTATAATGAAGATGTGTTTAAAGGAAGCTTTCATTGAATATTAAAATAAAAGTATAATAAAAGTGGCATGGTTAGCAGAACGCTATTACAAAAACCTAGGTTTGAATCCGGCACTGTCTGTAAGGAGTTTGTACGTTCTTGTATCTTCATAGGTTTTCCCCAGGTGCTCTAGTTTCCTCCACGTCCCAAAGGTGTACAAGGTTGGTAGGTTAATTGGGTGTATTTAGGTGGGATGGACTTGTGGGCAGGATGGGTCTGTTACCATGATGTATTTCTAAATTATTTATTTTTAAATTAAACCCCCTCCATTTTGAGTCCATAAAATGTTTTAATTTTGCAAGTTATCTTATAAACAGAATATCTATTACCTTCTATTTTGGATAGTCAGCAGTCTTTTTCTTTTCAACATAATCTGTATCAGGTTGATACAGATTATTCATTCCAATGATATACATTACCAAAATGTTTTTTTTTCTTTTTACTTAACTATTTTGTTCTCCCTTTACAGTAAAACCTTGTTAGAACATGGTAGTTGGGGTCCAAGATTTCATATCGCATTACAGCCGAGTTGCGGAACAGATGCATACATGTCATGATCCAGGAAGCAGGAAAACAGAATACTGTAACTCAAACCCTGTAATAAGACCTTTGAGACCTTTAAGCTCCACATATTAACATACACATCTTGTAAATGAGTCATGAGTCCATTTTTGAGTTTGTGGCTGTTAGCCTGGCATCCTAAAATCAATGTTTGAGGTCCATAGACACCCGCGCTAAAGCAATTCCGTGTTCTAATGAGGTTTCACTGTACATCCAAATTCCTTCATCAACTCGTTTGCAAGGTAATCAATACAGTGCATCACTTAAAATCCCTTGTAAAATCAGCTACTTTTATATCATTAGGTTTTCTAATTTTGTGCAGCTTTCTACTAACATTGAATTAATTAATTCCACTAAATAATCCAATTGTGAAAAGCAAATACTTGTTTGATTTGTTATTGCTAAAGTAAGAAATATTCTGAACTGAATGTGGACTATATACTTGTATATAAACTAGGGTTAATCATTGATTCCCAGATACATGAGGGTATCAAGTCTGTTTCGTTATTTTCATTTTGCTGTTATTGTAGTGTCTTATCTGTTTAGACAGATCCATTTTCAGAATCTTGTGGGCATTTGGTAGGTGAAAAGAAGCTTCATTGCTATGTAGAAATTTATCTTTTATTTTGTTACAATAGCCACAGACTTCTTCACCCATGTATCCACAGTTAGCTGGGAAAGTATAAAACGAGCAACATCCCCTCGAGTCACTGAATTCGTAATTGGATTTCCGTGCTGATCCGGAACAAAGTAGCCATCATACGTGATTATTTCTTCATCTACACAAAAAAAACAAAAAGAGGAACAAATAAGAATTGATGAATCATTTACAAGGACTGTTTCATTGGAATGAGGATCGTGAGGACTGAGATAGAAATAATTGATGCCGCAGTATTTTAAATGAATATAATTAAAAATGACAGGAAGAATTCCATTGTGAATGTATATGCAAATGCATTTTGTGCCCAAGTTTACAACAGTTCTTGTTTGAATACAAGAAATGGAGGATTAAGATTCATTATTTTTGGAGCCTTAACTGAATGCCGACTTATAGATTTCATGTAAGCACATTTCGATGTCAAGAGAGAGCTGATCATTTCTGCAGATCGATGAGGAGATTCTGGTGTACGTGCCACCATACAAAACTCTTTCCCCCCCCCCCCCCCACCCCGTCCCCCAGAATTTTAATATTATGCCACTGATGTGGATTTATTTCTGTCACTTATCTCTACTCAGTCTTCTCAGATTATGATTTACCCGACTGACCAAGACGATGCTTCTGTGTGAATTTGTGCATGACTGTACATTCTGAAAGATGTATGCTCTGAGGGAGTAGGGTCTTCAGAGGAATCATTCTCATGATCTCATGGAACGTTGCATGCAGACAAAAGAAGGGGTTAGGATCAAAATAATGGCCTTTGCCTTATTTAGCCTTTACATTATTAAATTGTTGATGAAATAAAGCCAGTCCATATGTCAGAGATATTCTTATCCCAGCAGCACCTCTAGCCTTCACTCCATCTCTGACTGACAGGAATGTAATGTAGTATTCAGGACCTCATACTCTGCATCTTTTTGTTGACAATTGGTGACAGCCCACAGCTACGTATCTGTACCTGCATTACACATGGCACGGGATGGAGATTTACTCACACTGATGATGTGTCACTTGCAATCCAAGCAAATACAATTAGGAATTTGATGAATATTGGCAGCAGATTTAATTGCAATGACTAAATACCAACGGAAGTGTAGGTTGGGATCCAATGCACAATAATCCATGGTCACTAAACTTAATTTTACAAAGTGTGGCAACAATGATGCCCTCATGCTATCTTCTGTAGAGGGAATATTCAGCACAACCTGACAGAAAATTAAAACTTGGGGTTGATCAAATATGTGTGGCTGTGAAGAGTTAAGTGAAAGCATGGACTTGGTCAGAGAAAATGAGGTGAGGTGGGGTTGGTGTTTTTGCCGTAGAATGTATTTAATAGGATATAGCTTTAAGATCCTGGAGTAAACATCTCCAGTGACTTGTTCTGGTCCATTCATGTTGATGCAGTGGCCAAGAAGATGCACCAGCACCTCTATTTTCTCTGAAGCCTGAGAACATTTGGTACATCACCAACATCCTCTAACAACTTCTACAGATGCACCATTGAAAACATCCTATCACATGGTACAGGAATTGCTCTGCCCATGACCGCAAGACAATGGCTAAGGCCAGCACATGGATGCCTTCTCCATTGATTTTATCTATAAATTCCTGCTGATTTGGAAAGCCAATGTGTTAAATGATTCATCCTCCCCACTTAGAAATGTAAAACAGAAAAACCAATGGTTGAATTGCAAATTCAGATTTTAAACTGCTGATTTGACCACTGCATTTCTGAATGAAATTCCATTTCCCTTTTCCACATTCAGCCTTCTTACTAGTTCTGTGCCTAAGCAACGGCAGCATGACCAGGGCAAGATTTTGCAGAGAAATGCTAGCAGTTTCATGTGTAGCTGCCAGTGTTTTCCTGTGCAAGAGCCAGCATACCAATTCTGGAGTCTGCTGGCAATTTTCTGAATGCCTTCATGCAGTTCAGTGGCAGAGTGGATGTACTGGGCAGGACATCTGCTACGAGGAGTTCCCTCCATATTTTAATGGAAATATTGATAAAATGAAAGATCATATACATTTTTAATCATTTGATTGTATTTCAATGTTTTAGTCTGATTTAATTGTAAAGTAAGTTTTTGAATAGTTTTAACAGCATAAGCTAATTTAGCTTTTTAAGCATTTTGGTGGGCAACTGTGGTTCTGCTCCCACCTTCCCATTAGACAGAATTCAATCACAGAAAGGCTGTGTGGTGGTACAGAGCTGTGCAAATGACCTCAGCGCCGACAATCTTGTTAAGCTTCTTGTTGAAAAAAAATGCATATTTTTTTTCCCTCAAATTCTTCTCCAAGAGCTCACAACAGGAATTCCAGTGAACAAGTGTGTTCTGCCAAATTCAGCATTGTGATTCGGTAAAAGGATATCACTGTTAAAACATTCTGCAGTAAATGGGACAAATCTTCCTTTTGAAATCCCAGATAATAACCAGGCAAGTTATTTCCATTTTTGAATGATCACATTGACCCCAAACGGCACCAAAACGTTAAATTAAATGAACATTAAGCATGTTCGCTGCAAAGACAATTCATTAGGTTTTAATTTTGTTTCCTTTATTTCATAGATCATTTTGTCATTATTGTTCTCCAGACATTTTCCTCATCTGCATGAATATTCTCTGGGACCTAATTTTCCATTATTGCATTTCTTAATCTTCACTTTTCGAATGCAATCAGAACATCGTTAGAAAGTGTTCTCTTGTTCCCACTTTGCCCAGAGGAGACATTAATCCACATGTAGGGGACATTAATTTGCAAGCTAGTGGCAGAAGGAAAAGTTCAAGCAAACCCTACACATTGTATTAAAAAAAAAGTCTTTCCTCGGCTGTTTAGCCAAAAGATAAAAGTTTGAGGAAAAGTAGTGGCCTAAGGTATCCATAAAAAAGTAACAAAAATATTAATATAATTTTAAAATATTTTTCTTAAATAATTTTGTTGGGGCTTTAAATAATACTTTAATTTTTAAAAAGTGAATGACAGCTTGAAGCTGGTCCACACCATCTCAAATTGGGAATTCCTGGGGCAGCAATGGCTAATACTGGAGGACATCAGTTTAACATGAGTGAAGGGAAGTTTAGGGAGATGTCAGAGGTTACAGTGCCCTCCATAATGCCTGGGACAAAGATACTTTTTTTCTTTATTTGCCCTATGCTATAATTTCAAACCAAAATGTATACATATAACCTTGAATAAAATCTGGAAAGTGTACTTTACCTACATGTGAATTGTTTGATTACAAATTTAAAACTGTGGAGCGCAGGGGAAAATAAAGGAAAAAAAGTGTCTTTGTTTCAAACAGTATGGAGGGCACTGTAGGTGTATAAACACCGAGAATGGTGGTTACCTGGCAGGGATCGAGTTACAATGGGATTATTTCGAAAACTTACATAGGCACATAGATGCATTTAAAATGCGGGTTACAGAGGGAAGGGCTAGATTGATCATGGAGTAGATTTATATAAGTGGTACATCATTGTGAGCTGAAGGGTCTATCTCAAAACAGTCTTGCACTGTTCTATGTAAAATCTGTTAGAACCCTCATAAATTTAATATCTATCAGTTGAGATAATGCATGCATGTTCTCAGATCCACTACAGCAGGTGAACAGAAGTGACAATTTAAAGGTGTCCTTGGCGCTTCCTTGAAAAAAATGTAGCTTCCCCATCAACCTATGGGAATTACTGGCCCATGAGCACTCAAAATGGAAAGAAGCACTTTGAATGGCATTGAAAACCTAGAGTCCATTCAGGAGCTCAAAATAATTCATAACATAAGTAGTAGAAGGATAAAGTAATTATGGACCAATTGTGTCAATGACCTCAACACAAGGGAAAATATCTTGGGAAAGTTATATAATTTTGTATTTAAAATATAACAAGTTCACCTTGTCTGGTAATACCTAAATACAACAAAACCTTCAAATAGCATTTCATTGCAAAATCTGAAATTCATTGATGCAAACTGAATGGAGTGAATGTAAAATTAGCCACTGGAATGAAACTCACATCCAAGCTGGGTCATGGTCTAATTATCTGATAATACATCCATTTTAATGCAGCAGAATTATTTAGCTTGTTACACAGGATAATATTCCAATATTTCAGATTGTCGGCCATGGAAAACTTAACCAACAGCACCTTACTTGAAAGTAATTGGATCAGACCACAGCTTGTTTTACATTCCATTCCAATTTATCTTGGATGGATTTCAAACAAACTGCAAAATTAAGCAGTGGACATATTGATCACAATTCTCTGCCAGTTTGTTGTGTTGAGTTAACCCCGAGTGGAGTTGGTCAGAAATTTCATAATTTATAATTAAAACAAAAACAGGGGTGTTCCAGTCAGGCTCTGATGACGAATTGGCTCAAATTTCAAAATAATTCATTTGCAATTAAAAAGTAATTGAATTTAAAATCCTTTTGCAGAAAAACTAAACCAAAGAAAGGAAATCAATTTAAGTTACAAGTTAACTACTGTGTTTGACAGTGATTCCTTCACAAAAACACTAGATAATATCAGTTAATCATAATAATGGAACCTAAAAGAATGCCTCTTCCCGGATTACCTTCCTGACATCTTTTGATTATCTTGTAGTTAAGGTTTCTAATCATTGTAATCACTGGGAACCATATCCACTCACACTTCCAGCACAGATATGGTGTCACATTGAAAGTGCCACATCATGTACATTTTATGCAGTCATGTTACAACTCACCTGCATACTTCTGTCACCTCTGTTTAATTATAAGCTTTTTAATGTTTGCACCACCTTTTAAAGCTCAGAATGGACAAACTCAAGGGAAAAAACAATAGAACAAAAATACTTCCAGCAGATTATTCAGCGGATTAGTTCCAACTACAAGTGGAATACCTTGGTGATCAATCTTGAACTCTGAGCAATGCAGAATTTACACTAATTGCGTAGGCATGGAGTGTATCCAGATTTGCTGATTAAAAACAAATCAAAATGGGGACAAGAGCAGGGAGGAGTTTACAAAGATTCTTCAAACTCATTCGGAAGGAAAATAATGGATGAGATGAGAGAGATAAATGTGAGAAAATATCAGGTTATTTAGTGGAGGAGAATAGCAAAATAATATATTTTTTAACTCTAAGACACTAATAATTGAGAACGGATCTTGGTGTGCTGGTACATTGAGATGCAGACACAACAAACAATCAGAAAAAGAAAAAAAAACAAAGTTAAAGCACTTGAGTATGAAAGTACGGATATCGTGTTGCATTTATCTTGGAAGTATCATGCTAGCTACTTGCCTATGGCATTGATCGTTCTAGGTTGCTTTGGGGTGAGAGGCTTGTACCCTGAGAAGAAATCAAGTAAAATTGCTCAATACTCTTCGGAGTTGAGAAGAATAAAGGATGATCATATTGAGATTTACAATATTCTCAGTGGGGGTTGACTGGAGAGATGCTAGGAGACCATTTCCTCATCTTGGAAGATCAAAAATCATGGGCCACAGTTGCAGGTCAGAGGTCAGCTGCACAGGAACTGGGAAAAGAGTCTCCTTCACTCAAACTGTAACAGACTTAAATTTTACTAATCTGTTTCTACATTGGAATCATAGACAGCACGTCATTGACAGGAACTGCATGAGTTGGTCTCATTCTCAAATCCAGGAAAGGGCTTTCCAACAGATGTCAAAAAGAACAATTCAATATTTTATTTTTAAATTATGTGAACAAAATATGAATTTGTGATGGGATGCCTATCCTTGAATGGGAGCTCGGAGTGCAATACAGGATACCCTTATAGAGGAAAATAGAATTTAAAATCAAGATTCATACCTGTTTCTGGAGCAGTCTTGAGTGCTGGAGGTCTTACTGTAGTCCAGTCGAGATCATCACACTCCTGCTTCAAATAATCTTCCATCTCGTGCATGTTTTTTAGTATATTACGGATTATGGGGATCAGCATCCATCGCACCATCCAGGAGGCATTTTCTGCACTCTCGGCTGTAAATTATGTACAGTGAATTGAATTGAAAAAGGCCTATAATATTTATTTGGTTTAAGAATGGAAACAAAAGTAGCCAATTTGAACTCTCACACCTATTTTGATATTCAATGAGATCATGGCCGATCTTAGCATCACTTCCCTATGTCGATTGATTCCCTTAATATCTAAAAGTCTATCAACCTCTCTTTGGATATTCTCAGTGATTATGTCTCCATATTGAATCGCCTTTAAACAGGTCTTCATAAATCTCATTTTAAACCTTTTGTTGTAGACTCTACTACCTGGAGGATAAGGCAGTGACTATCATAATTTTATAAAAATCTAAAAAGTCACCCCACAGCCTCCTTCGCTCCAGGGAAAACAATCCCAGCCTATAGAATCACTTGTTATAACTCAAGACCTCTAGGCCCGGCCAGATTTTAAGAATCTTTTATGCACCCTCTCGGGCTTAATCACGTCTTTCCTAATGCTAGGCAACTAGAACTGAACACCACACTCTGAGTGCACTCTAATCCATGATTTGTACAACTGTAACAATGAGATCACAACTCTAATGCTGACCAAAGTGCCTTACAATTTTGGATTTTTCAGCTTTTTTTGAATTAATGGTTCCATATTTTTTTTTATTACAGTATGTTCACAGAGTAGTTTTCTCACAACTGAAACGTTACTTCATATGATATCCAGAGAAGTGACTTGGTTGGTAATCATTATTTTTCTACTCTTTAAATGTAATAAATGAGTAAATGTTGAAACCTCAATTTCATTCAGGTACTATTTAAATCTTGTCACACCTGCTACAAAGCCTCTTCATTTCTTGCAACGAACAGCTCTGAGCTGTGCTGTCAGCGTGCATGCACAAGATCGTGTGTTTCTGATCATGGTAACATTCTCAACCCAATTGATCCTTGAATATACTAGTCAGCTTTCTTGGTGAATGTACATGAAGATTTGAGATTGAATGTCACCCTCCTGTGAGGTATAATTGAAGAGCATGGATAAATGGACCAGAACAGGTAAATATCCATTTAAATTCCTACACTAAATTTATAATAGAACATTCACTACCTTCCAAAAGCAACAGTATTGTTGTTCTGTCCTAATGGGTTTACATAAACAGTGTTCATTGTGCACAGATGTATATAATGGATTAATAACTCACTTTGTGTGTACCAAGATGTCATTGCTATAACTCGGTTCACTTTTGCCTGGCGCATTGAAGCAACAATAGCTTTCATTGATTCTGTATATTCAGTAATTTGAGAAATTATGCTTATTGGGAAACCAAGGCAAGATATGACAACATCCTGATCAACAAAGTGCTCTGTAAGGCTGTTGGCTGAGAAGATATTTGCTTCTACAATCTGTAAAAGAATTGATAAATGTATAAGAACAGTTTGATCAGGCTACAAATTATAATATACTGTATACACACACACACACACACACACACACACACACACACACAAGCTTTTAGAAGTACAATAAATTAAGTACAATTTTCTCATTTGAAGAATCTACATATATTAGCATGGACCATTTGCTTTCTAAAAAATAATTCTGTGACATTGGTAACTACCTTCAGGTTGTCATGGTTATTGGTGAGCTTGCTGGGAGTTCTTACGACAGCTGTCACCATGTGGCCCTGCTGTAGGGCTTGTCTCACCAGAAACTGGCCTGTTTGTCCTGTGGCACCAAATACCAAGAGTTTCATTCTTTAGCCTAGAAAAGGCAAACAAGTTACACAATCTATAGATATTTATAATTTCAAATGCAGGTTTACACAGACTAATAAATTCCATGTAAACTCCAAACCATTTTCACAATCGGGGATTCAATTGTAAGAACTCAGACATTCTCTTCAAACCACAGTACTTAGGCAGGTGAGCTGAATGCAGGATATGGCAATACAAGGTACTACACTTTTGCATTTTGACTTCAGTAAAAGGGCCAAACTAATGGGAACACAGGTACTTTTAATTGGCAGCAAATATTTGTCGTGTAATGAGTTTGCAGAGTCATAATTGAAATGTACTGCTCAAAATGAAATGGTGTTCTCACCTAGATCTGAGTGACATGATTATGAGTGATCAACGAATGCAGGAAGAATGCTCTATCTTTCTAAGTCGCTACCCATCTTCATGCAGCCATAATATAATGTTTGTTAATGGTGAATGTCTTTTGAAATTTTCAGGTTCCAGAACATTATATCATTTACTTTTGAATAATTTAGAGTATAACTAAATTATACCTAAATTTAGCGCAGGTGTACAAAGCTGCAAAGAGCAGTGGGAAACTGGAAGATTGGGAAAACTTTAAGAGACAACAAGGGGTTACAAAGCGGGTAATAAGAAATGGGAAAAAGGATTATGAAAGTATATTGGCACAAAATATAAAAACAGAAAGCAAAAAATCCAATAAATATATAAAACAGAAGAGGGTGGCCAGAGTTAACATAGGACCCTTGGAGGATGAGAAAGGAAAACTGGTAGCAAAAAATGAGGAAATGGCCGAGGCATTAAACAAATATTTTGTGTCAGTCTTCACGGTGGAAGACACGTCCAGCATGCCCAAGTGCGGAGTTAAGGATGCGAAGGTTGGGGAGGGCCTTGATAAAATAGTTGTCACAAAGGAAGTAGTGATGGAGAAAGTAATGGGACTAAAGCCAGACAAATCACCTGGTCCTGATGATATGCATCCAAAGGTTCTGAAGGAAATGGCATAAGTTATAGTTGATGCATTGGTGGTCATATACCAAAATTCCTTGGATTCTGGGCAGGTCCCGGCAGACTGGAAAACAGCAAATGTCACGCCACTTTTTAAGAAGGGATGTAGGCAGAAGACTGGAAATTATCGGCCAATTAGCTTGACATCTGTAGTTGGAAAAATGCTTTAAGCCGTCATTAAAGGTGAAATAGTGAAACTTTTGGAATGTAAGGGTTCAATCAGGCAGACGCAGCATGGTTTTAGAAAGGGAAGATCTTGTTTGACAAACTTGTTAGGATTCTTTGAGGATATAATGAGTGCGGTGGATAGAGGGGAACAGGTTGATATTGTATATTTGGATTTCCAGAAAGCGTTTGATAAGGTGCCGCACAAGAGACTTATCAGTAAGTTACAGTAAAGTGGAGTCCGGGGAAGTATATTGGCCTGGATTGAAAATTGGTTGTCTGACAGGAGGCAGAGAGTCGGGATAAATGGGAGTTTTTCAGGTTGGCAGAGAGTGGTAAGTGGAGTGCCGCAGGGGTCAGTGTTAGGCCCATAACTGTTCATTATTTACATTGATGACTTGGAGGAGGGGACAAAATGTGGTGTAGCCAAGTTTGCGGATGACACCAAATTGAGTGGAAGAACAAATTCTAATGAGGATGTGGAGAGTCTGCAGAGGGATATAGTTAAGTTGGATGAGTGGGCAAAGGTCTAGCAGATGGAGTACAATGTTAGTAAGTGTGAGGTTATCCACTTTGGCAAGAAAAATAAAAGAGCTGAATATTATTTAAAGGGTGAAAAACTACAGCATGCTGTTGTGTAGAGGGACTTGGGAGTGCTTGTGCATGAATCACAAAAAGTTAGGTTGCAGGTGCAGCAGGTTATTCAGAAGGCAAATGGAATGTTGGTCTTCATCGCTAGAGGAATTGAATTCAGGAGTAGGGAGGTAATGTTGCAACTGTATAAGGTACTGGTGAGACCGCACCTGGAGTACTGTGTCCAGTTCTGGTCTCCATATTTGAGGAAGGATATACTGGCTTTGGAGACAGTCCAGAGGAGGTTTACTAGGTTGATCCCTGGGATGAAGGGGTTGACTTATAATGAAAGATTAAATAGTCTAGGATTGTATTCGCTCAAGTTCAGAAGAATGAGAGGAGATCTTATAGAAACATATAGGATTATGAAGGGTATGGATAGGATAGATGTAGGAAGGTTTTTTGAGCTGGCCGGGGAAACTAAAACGAGAGGACACAGTCTCCAGATTCGGGGGAGTAGATTTAGGACAGAGATGAGGAAAAATAGTTTTTCCCAGAGAGTAATAAATGTTTGGAATTCTCTAACCAGGGAAGTGGTTGAGGCTGCCTCATTAAACATATTTAAAATTCAGTTAGATAAATTTTTACATGATAGAGGAATTAGGGGATATGGGGAGAAGGCAGGTAGGTGGAGTTAGGTCATAAATTAGATCAGCCATGATTGTATTGAATGGCGGAGCAGGCTCGATGGGCCATTTTTGGCCTACTCCTGTTCCTATAACTGAGCACAAAAGAAAATTTCAATGCATAAAGCAATATTTCTGCTTAATCTGGAATTTTCCAATATAATTTTATTCCTAATAAGTTTTTCAAAGGCAACTTTTAGAGATTTGATTATACCCACAGTTTTTGTCTTCCTCTCATTATGCACCAATAAATAAGTTTGATACAAGGAACTACTTTTTATTTAACTAATGTAATATTTGCGACGACACCATTCCAGTCCTGATCCAAGAGGGTTTAAATTACTCCTTGCACTGCACTAAAATTGAATGATTCTGAAAATCAGGCAACTTAATATAAGCCTCTAATAATGGGGTGAGGAAACTTTGTAATTTTGCTCCAGTTATAAATGCTAAAATAAAACCTGCAACATTAGACATTTTCTCATTTTGATGATTGCATTTCTGCACAGCTTAAAAGTTGTATTGGAGGTGCACTTGAGATGGCAAGTGCCCAGGTTCCCTTGTTCCCTGATTGGAGAAATACATCACAGAATCGTACAAAGTAGCAGATCCTCGTTCAAAATGTAGTCCTTCTAAAGTCAAATCTGCAGTTTATTTCCATCCAGGACAACAAATCACAGAAGAGGAATTATTATTCTCTTGAAATCAGTAGTTACACAACACAGTCTGCACCAATGCTTACACCCAGTCACTTTTCTACACAGCCTGCCTCGGGATCTCCAATGAGCCAAGCACTCTTCAAATCGTTGGAGATACCAACATGTCACTGTCCTGTCAAGGTGTAACACTACATGGTATAAGAACTATTCTAATCAAGACCACAAAAAACTGCAGAGAGTTGTGTCAGACAATCACACAACTTCTATCCACCTCTTATATTCAATCCATCCACACTTCCCATTGGTATGGAAAAGCAGCCAATATAATAAAAGATATCCCACCTCCACCACACTCTTTTCACTCTCCTCCTGTGGGGAGGAAGGTTCATAAGTGTGAGATCCCTCACCACCAAAGTCAAACACAGTAAACTCTTCCATCATTATCAGTCTCCTGAATGAACACTAGTTAAAATTATGTTGCCTTTTTTCTGTACGAACTGATCTCTGTAACTGCAGTTCTGTTCTAAATTATGTGTGGGATGCTCAGAACATAAACTTTATCACTACACCTTGGTTCCTATGACAATAAGCCTGAAAATTTCACTTTGAACTTGGGGATTTGATATTTTGGATCCACAGTAACTCTTGAGTGATAGGAAAATACACATGCTAGACAAATAAATGCATATATATGCATGGAAGTTTAAAAAAAATGCTTTCAAACATTTTGATTATTGAAAAGGATTTTTTAAAATCTTTGATCAAAATTTACTCATAGAACAATTCACCTGGTTTTCCATCTTGTAGAAAAAATTCAATGAACAGTATTGTGGGCAATATATTCCTCCAACTACAGATGAGAGATTATTATTTTTCCTATTTAGTTTTTTTGATTGAATTCCACGATTTATCACACGTTCTCCATGCATTCTTTTTGAAATACACTATAACTGCCCCATTGTGCCCCGTTCAAACTTGGATAATACTAGACTATGTTTTTGAAAATGTGTTTGCGTGATAGTTTTCTATCACACTAAAATAGATCTGACCTCAAATATTTTTTTCATAACAGATTTTCACGAATATCACTTCCAGAACAAAAGCAAGATTATATCATTACAGAAAAATATAAAAGTTTCATTGGAGATTGGTTCTGTGATTGTATGAAATTTCTGTTGCTCGTCTACAAAGCAGAAATTGTCTTTTAATCCCCCAAGCTCATTAACTATGTGCACATACATGAATGTTTAACCACATTGCTTGTAATGGTCAGAATTAAATCTTATCTAGATATCAAAAAATTAATTTTCTTCAGACTGCAATCCTGAAATTGTCTACCATCACTCTTGTTCAGACTCTATGCTGATTAAATATTTGCAAATTATACAAATCCAGATTTAACAAAATAGTAGAGTTCACAACAAAAGCAGCTATAAGCAGTTAAAAATGTGTTTATTTCAATTTCACAAATCCACTGTTAGGGTTCAATAACAAAGAAAGGTTCCATTGGCAACCTCGAAAATTAATATTTAAATTCACTTGGTCCATCTCTGACAACACTCCCCTTTCTCAATCTTTTGGTCACCATCTCGTGAGACAAACTTTCCATCAATTAACAGATCCGTAAAGCTTTGAATACATCTCTGAAAAATATCATCATGTGAAGCGGATTGAAAAAAAGTGATTGGGTACAATAGGACTTGAGAGAAAAATTATGAAATGCAAAATGTTTTCTAAATTCTCATAGAATATTTAATAGGTGCTGTGGATTTCGGTGAGGGGCACTGGACAAAGTAGTGACTCTCTGTCTGCCATATGGTAGACAAAAGTTAAAGAATTTCATGTATGTTACAATCTAAATGTAGTATTAAGTGACAATAATGGAACCTTTACCTTTTTTACAATTGGATTGTCTATTAATTTAGTTGAGAATGGAAGTGAAGAGCCCAGAAGCACTGAATTAGGAAAATTTGGGGGGAATTCAGCCCCATTGATACTCATAATGGCTGGTCAGAATGATTATGAAAGAAGGACTAATGCATAAGACTCTGTATATTGACTGTCCATAGTAAAATCTAAAGTTAGGTAGTGTCATTCCACCATCTTTCTTATACCTCTGAAGAAGAACTTTATTAAGGCAAGGATGCATATGTAAGATGATATGGCCTAGTTAAGTAAGTTAAAAAAAGGATTTAGGAAAAAATATTGGAACAGATTGAAAAAGGTATAAAAAAAATTAGGCAAAATATTCATTTTAATAGAATTTATACAGCCAAAGGTGAGGGAATGTTTCACTTGATTAATCATAGCTAGATAATTCTTCTTAAAAAGATGCTTTTGAATCTTTGTTAAAAATCAGTTTACTTACCTTGATACAATCTTAAAAGGAGAATCACCACACACTGCTGCAGAAAAATTAAATGTAATAAATTTACTTTTGTGAACATTGATTTTATAATCTGAGAATTGACTAAATTGTAATAGCAATGACATAATATTGGGGAAGGGAGGTGGTTGGATTCAAAATGTAAAGTAGGAAATCATCTGCCATATCCCCACGATGTCCTTGCCAATGGTTCAGTCGCCAGATCAAATAATAAAGGGCTTAATAGACATCCTTTTTTTGACTATTTTATTTTAAGTTTCAGACCATGCAATTAAACAATTGATGCAAGCAGTTTCTGAATAACATAGAAAGTAAAATAATTACATGGAAATTATAACCCCTCTCCATTCCCCTCCCCCCCCCGCACTAAATAAAAACTGCAAATATATTACATAGTTGTTCAGAAAAAAAAACCCAAAGAAAATCAAAGATAAAAAGAGTAGCATCAGTCTGGATTTGCTCGCACACTGGAGTCATACAGCATTGATATATGTACATGGCTTTTAGGGAAGAAGATCAAGACAGGACTAAAGAGGTTGGAAGCACACTTACATATTTATCACTAACTTTTGCATGTACGGGCTCCAAATCTGTACAAAAAATGAATACTTATTTCTCAGGTTATATGTAATTTTCTCCAAAGGGATACAACTTTGTATCTCTGAGTGCCATCTTTCCATACCTAGATGGACATCCGACTTCCAAGTCACACCAATACACTTTTGTGCCACCGCTAAAACAATTTTAACAAACTTAATTTGGTGAAATAATAATTTTAATTTAGATCTTGTTCCTTCTATGTTCCTCAATAAAAATAAATCTGGATTTTGTGGAAAAGCAATACCCTTAATTTGTCCCAAAAACTTTCCCAAAAAGATCTAACCTTAGACATGACCACGTACAATGTAAAAAGGTACCTATCTCACCACCACATCTAAAACATTGATCTGATAAATCCAATTTCATTTTATGCAGTTTTAGAGGTGTTAAAGTATAGTTAATATAAATAATTATATTGAACTAAGCTACATCTAACATTAATAATATTTGTCATCCAGTCATGGCAGAGTTCAGCCCATCTTTTCTCACCAATCATCAATATTCAAATCCTCCTCCCATTTCTGTCTTGGCTTATGAAGTTCCTTTTTTGGAATACCTGCCTGTAGTGAGAGGTACATTACAGAGGGGATAAACTTTTTAGTACAACCTCTCTTAATAAGAAGCTCCATCTCACTGCAAGTCGATAACATCATATTAGTCCCTAACTTTTCTCACAAGTATCCTCTCAGTTGCAAATAACAAAAAAGTGTATTTTGCGATATTTCATATTTATCTCTTAATTGTTGAAATGACATCAATTGACTTTGTTCAAAACAATCTTCCACTGTTCTACTTCCATTGTGGAACCAAATATTCATAAATTGATTATCCGTTGTAAAAGATATAAGATTGTTTTGAAATAGAGGTGCTTTAGGAGAGATACTGCCCGTTGAACCAATTTCATTCAATTTTGTCCAGATATTTATCAAATGTTTAAGCAAGGGTGCTTCTCTCACACAGGTTACCAATTTTGAATCCCATTTATAAATAAACTCTTCTGCTAAATTCTCTCCTATCTTATCCTGTTCTATTTTAACACAAGATTGTGTTTTCGATCTTTCAAATAAAGTAGGAAGAAATCTCAATTCAGCCACCTGGTAGTAGTTTTTTTTAAAATGAGGGAGTTGCAATTCTCCCATTTCATACTTCCATGTTAAATTTTCTATGGATAATCTATGGATAACCTAGACATCTTTCCACAAAAAAAATTCTAATATGTTTTTTCAATCCTTGAAATTTTTTTGTGGTAACAATATTGGCAACGTTTGAAAGAGATATTGTATTCACAGAAAAATGTTCATCTTAATACAATTTACTCTGCCTACTAATGTTATTTCTTTAAGTCCTCTTTTTTAAGCAATGGTACATAGTTCAATTTGTATAAATTATTATCTATCTGAATACCCAAATATTTAATTGCTCCTTTTGGCCATTTAAAATGAGTATTCCTTTGGCAGAGACTGTAATTGCCTTGAGTGAGAGGCATAACCTCATATTTACCCCAGTTACCCTTATGGCCTGAAGGATTACCATATTCTTCCAAACTTGAATTTAATTTAGATAGTGAAATCTCCAGTTTGATCAAATAGATCAAAATATCATTTGTGAATAAACTTATTTTATACTCCTTTTGACCAATCTTAAATCTCTTAATATCTACATCACTTCTAACTACCTCAGCCAATAGCTCTACAGCTAGAATAAATATTGGAGATAAGGGACAGCCTTGTCTGCTGGATCTCACCAAAGATAAAGGACTAGATATTTGTCCATTAGTTACCACTTTCACTTTAGGGTTATGATATAATGCCCTAATCCAATTTATAAAGGTTTGGCTGAACCCAAATTTTTCCAAGACTTTAAACAAAAAAATCCCATTCTAATCTTTCAAAGGCTTTTTTCAGCATTTAAATCTACAGCTACATTCAGATCTTTCCTTTTTTTGTGCTGCATGAATAATACTGATTAGCTACATTATCTACCGAAAGTCTTTGTTTAACAAATCCAGTCTGATCCATATTTATTAATTTAGGCAATAAATTAGTAATTCTGTTTGCCAAAGTTTTTGCCACTATTGTGTAATCTGCATTCAATAACGAAATTGGTCTATATGAGGAAGATTTTAAAGGATTTCTATCCTTTTTCAGTACTACATTAAGTTTTTGCTATAGAAAATGTATCTGGTAAGGTATTTGTCCTTGCAGGTTGATCCAATATTTCCATAAAGATTGGGATCAATTCCTCCTTGAATTCCTTATAAAACTCAGGGGGAAACCATCTTCCCCTAGGGATTTATTACTTTGTAATGAACTTATTGCCTGTTTTACCTATACCTGTGTAAATTGAGCACTCAGCTCTATCTGCTCTTCTAAACTTAGTGAGGATAGATTTATGTTCAACAAGTACCTATCTATTTTATCCTCATCCTCTGAGCTATAAAGTTTCGAACAGAAGTTTTTTAAAAAGTTTAATTTATCTCTCGGGGTTTATAAGTCACAGTATTAGAATAATCTTTTATTGCATTAATCATTCTTGAAGCTTGTTCAGCTTTCAATTGCCACACAAGCACTTTATGTGCACATTCCCCTAATTCAAAATACTTCTGTTTAGTTCTTGTGATCACTTTTTCGGTTCTGTAAGTTTACAATATATTAACTAGAAGCTTTTTATTGGTTAAATGTGTATGCTTGTCTACTAAGCATTGTTTCAGAAGGTCTTTTTCCAACATTGTTACCTCTTGTTCCAACTGTTCTATTTCATTAACCTGCTTAATCATAGTAGTTAAATTTGATCTTTCAGATATGCTTTTCATGCATCCCAAATTATGAATTTATTTTCACAAAAAGGCCTAATTTGTCTCCTAACAAAATCACAAAGGTCCTTCCTTTTCAATAATATTGAATTTAATATTAATTTAATCGATATACCGATTTCTCTTTAAATGACATTGTAATAGTCTATTCTAGCTTTATATTTCACATCCAATATCCTACCTAATAGTTGAGCAGATATTAAAAATAAATCTAGAATAGTCCCTCTCCCTATGATGGATTTTCCTCCAAATATCTATCAAATTTAAATCTTTCATCACAGCTAAGGTTGCTTTCGTTGCTTTTAAGGTTGCTTTCGTTGCTTTTGTTCTTGCTGTACCTCTTGTGGTTCTATCTAAGATTGGGTCTAAACAGAAACTGAAGTCTCCTCCTACCAAGATGTTATCATGTTCTGCTGCTAAGTTCAAGAAAGTCTCTTGTATAAATCACTCATCATCTAAATTTGGTACAAAAAGGTTAAACAGAGTCCACATTTTGGAAAATATTTGGCAATGGACCATCATGTATCTCCCCGCAGGATCTATCACTATATTTTTTATTTTTATTGGTATGTTCTTTTCAAACAAAACAGCTACTCCTCTTTATTAAATTAAAAGAAGAAGCTGCTACATGTCCAACCCAGTCTGTTTTTAATTTCAAATGTTCTTTCTCTGTTAAGAGAGTTTCTTGCAAAAAAACCTTATCTACACCCAATTTCTTCAAATATGTTAAAATCCTTTTTCTCTTTGCGGTCCTTTTCAAACCATAAACATTATAATGTACAAACTTAAGCGTATTACTCATCATCCAGTTGCAATTTTATTTCTGCCTCTGCCCGCAGATCTCCTCCCCTAACACCATTGCAAAATTTCCAGTGCACTCAAGTGCCTCTCCTCCCAAAATCCAGATAAAGCAAATGAATGAAAAAAGATAAAGAAAACAAATTCAATAAACATGTAAAAATACATTTCTCTGTAAATATGTGAAAAATCCCTCCCAATAGGTGTCAGAAAAATATAGTCCAATACCATTACACTCTATTTTATGGGTTGTGACCAAAAGTCACAACTACCCACATGGCACACTAGAGGTCAGAACCTCCTCCCCTCCCCAACTCTCCTGGTACTATTAAATAATTGTTAAATCATAATTCAAATCCCTACCTAAAAAGAAATAAAAGGAAAAAGAAAAAGTATACTTATGTTATATTGATAATATAATAATGTATACATAGAGGAGAAAAATAACCATTTAAGATATTTTATATCTCTCCTCGTGGCTTAAACAGCCAATAAAATCATTCCAATGGAAAACTGCAGAACAATAACAAGTCTTAAAAACTTCACTCCCTCTGAACAATTGAGAGATCAGCAGTGAATTCTTCAGCTTCCATCACATTCTGAAAGAATTTATTTCCTTTGCCCGGCATTAAAATCTTCAACGTTGCTGGATTTTAAAAAATATATATTTTTAAATTTTTCACACTGTGAACCATATCAACCAAAATATATACAAACGTTTCTCATTAAATATACACAGAGGCATTTTCTCCCTTTTTTTCCCCCTACCCTCCCTCCCCACTTCCCACCCCCCTCCAAAACCAATAAGTATTCAACATATACAATAAAACCACGAAACAATGTCTTCACACAATGAAAAATAAACAAGAAAAATGTATCATCTACTTTTACACACTGGATCAAGTCGTTTTGTATTCTTATCATTTTAGGGGGTGGAGGTCCGAGGCAAGCCCTCTCTGTTATATTCCATGTACGGTTCCCAAAATTGTTCAAATAATGTGACTTTATTTTTAAAATTATATGTTATTTTTTCCAATGGAAAACATTTATTCATTTCCATGTACCATTGCTGTATTCAGGCTCTCTTCCATTTTCCAAGTTGAAATTATACATTTTATTGCTACTGCTAAGGCTATCATAATAAATCTTTTTTGTGTTTTATCCAATTTGAGGTCTAATTCCTTATTTCTTATGTTACTTAGAAGAAAGATCTCTGGATTTTTTGGTATGTTATTTTTTGTGATTTTACTTACTATCTGATTTAGATCTTCCCAAAACATTTTCACTTTCATCCTGCCCATATTGCATATAATGTTGTTCCCATTTCCTTCTTACAGCAAAAACTTCTATCTGATAATGTTGGAACCCAATCTTTTAACTTTTGAGGCGTGATATATTACCTGTGTAACCAATTATACTGTATCGCGCTGTGGTTGCCCGCTCTTCGGCTGAGCCCCCCTTCCGTCGGTGTTTTCTTTTACCTTAAATTGCACACTGCCCATGCGCGACTCCTCGCGCAAGTACAGTTGCACACTTTTGTTTGGCTCAGAGAGCCATTTTTGCAGTCCACCTGTCGGGGTCGCGACTCTACAGGGCCAACACCAACCTCGGAGAACAAGTGTTCTTCGCCACCACGGCTCCCTGTTCCTTCATGCAGATAAGGCCGTCTTCTTTCTTTTCCGGTGACTGTTCTTCTTTTTCCCCCATTGTTTTTACTTTTTCCTTCTTGGGTGTCATCTTCTTTCTCTTCTCTGCAACTTTATCTTTTATATCTTATATTTTATATTTGTTGAACTTTGTCTTTTCTTGACTTTTTTTCTGGAAAGGGCTGGTTTTACCCTACCGACCACTACTCCATCACGTGACTCCTCTTCAACGTCACTGGATAGCGAGTATAAATCTCTATCCCTTCTCCTATAAATTTTTCTTAACTGGATTAAATTCCCTTCTTTATTTAAGTAAGTCAGCACTTGTATCTGGGTAGAATCAGATTCTCGTGCTTTCATACTCAATCAGCACCCCTGCTGCTCTCGTCTTTGCTGCTACCAGCAATAAATTCTTTTCTTTATTGGGGAAACAAATAAATTTAACCAGTATAGAGCATGGGCTTTGATTCAAAGGTGGCTTAGGTCTCAAAGCTTTATGCACTCTTTCTATCTCTATGGGATAGTTAAAATTTTAAGCACCAAACATTTCAGAAAACCATTCCAGAAGAATGGCATATTGGCAGATCTTGTTTTTCTACACCTTCTTTGTCCCACAATCTTAATATTATTTCTCCTTCTAAAGTTTTCCAAAACATCCACCCTTCGCTGCAACTTTTTATTATCCATTGTCAAAATAGTGGTAGTGTCTTCTCAACAACAGTAATTCGATCTTCCACATGTTGCACATCTTCCTTTACCCTCTTCATTGAGTTTTCTAGTTTATTTAACTTTTTCTTCATTTTGTTAACAGCTTCCAGAACTTTATTTATTTCCCCCTTGACAGTAAACCATAACTCACTGAAAGTCATCTCCTTCTTCTTCTTAGCTTTGGCTTTGGCAATCGTGGTACTTTTCTCTCATTGCCTCCTCTTCTTCTCCTCCTCCTGAGTCTTCCTCCTCTTCACCACTCGATGTTTGTAGCCCGAGGCTTGTTTTGATGTCATCACTGAAGGTCTACATTGTTCGCGCATGCATACCGCATCAATTCTGGTTTCTTCCTCCTCTACGCCATCTCTCCAACATTGAGGGAGAGCGACATCAAGAGAGAAGTCTGTAAACAGATCACTCACCAGGGGAGGAGTGGGAACTCCAGCTCCCTGCCTCATAGCTCTGGTAGGCCTTGTTTCTTCTTTTGTTCTCCCATTTCATCGGACTCCCATGGTAGTATTCCAGCTCTGTCCTTCTTTGGAGGCATAGTGGAAAGTACTTTAGAAGTGTTTAAATATACTTTATATATATATTTTTTTAAACGATTAAAACGTTTCCTGAATTTTTTTGGACAACTTCCCAGGAGAGTTAGGATTTACGTCCTAACCCCAGACCATCATGTGATGTCCCCCTTGATGGGCATCCTTGACAAGTGCCACGTTGCAGATTAAATGGTTGAGATTGTAAATTAGTAAGAACTGTGGCAGAGGGGTTGTGAATACAATAGTTTAACCCATGTAATAAAATCAGAACCAAAATTAAATTCTATCTGATCAAAAGCTTTTTCAGCATACAATGAAAGAATACACTTAGGAGTTTTCCTGGAAGGCAAATACATAATATTCATTAAACAACGTATATTAAAATAGGAATATTGGCTTTTAGTAAACTCCATTTTATCTTCAGTTAAACAGGAAAGTCTGCAGACTTTGGGGCTGAGTGCAATACTCAATAATATTCATCCCCCTTCACCCACACTTCAGTGGGTTCAGCACATGCCACAACTCTAAACTCCTGTCGCCTCCATCTCAATGCTTCAACCAGGATTCTCCACTCCCTACTGAAGACCCCCTTTCTGCCTTATGCATTCTTCCTCCTCTTGGATACCCCATTCTGGCCTTTTGCCCACTCTGGTTTGTTTTATTTCCAACAGGTTCCAAGGCATCAACATCTCAACTTCACCACTCCCCTCACTCATTCTGATCACCCCCCTTGCAACACGCTGCCCTCCACTTTCTCTGCACCAATCCCAACCTCACAATTAAATTGTGTATCACAATTCTGTTAGTTTGTGTTAGAGGAAGTTTGATTTATAAATAAGTGGGATATGGCTCTAACGTATTCTCTGTTATCCAGTTTTTTTCATTAAGTTTGTAGCAGGATGTCCTTCACTCACTGTGATAGCTCGTGCTGTTCCATTCATGTGCTGCATTATTTCTCAATTATTCTTTGAAACCATGACAACTCTGGTAAGTTAATTGATCGTAAGAAATATATTACCCAAAGTTAGGTGGTTGAAATTGCATACTTAACTCATTATAAACATCCCACTCAGGAGAGCTGAAATTTATTTTTCACCTGTGGGTTGATTCCCCCCTCCACCCACCAAGTTTCTTAAATCTTCTCCTCCCTTTCCTGACCACATTTGTAAATACACAGCAAATTTTAACCGAGTACATATTGGACACAGAACATACAGCACAAACACTGTCCTTGTGACGCAGACTGTTTGTGTTGCAGATTATGTTCCATTTGAGCCTTTTGTCTGTTATTTACTCTATCCCCTTTATTTGCTTCCCTTTCAATGGATCTGCACTTTTCTTCACAACTTAAATATATTAGTATATTGGTTATTTGAGTGACTAGTAATGTAGAGGGCTGGACTAATGATCCAAAGGCAAGATACTGAGGGTGGTAGGTGTATAGAATGGGCTGCTAGAGAGATGGTTGATGCAGGTACTATTGCAATGTTTAAGAAAGAATTGGATAGATATAGGTATAGGATAGGTTTAAAGGGATATGTGCCAAATGTAGGCAGCTGGGAGTAGTGTGGGTTGGATATTTTGGTCAGCATGGACAAGTTGGGCTGAAGAGCTGGTTTCCACTTTTTATAACTCTATGACCCTAAGGACATAGCAGATAAAATATAATTTAGAAGAAAAATAGTCAACCACTTTGGCAGACCCAAACAACTGATTTCTAAAAAAAATCCTTGGTTAGGACAATGCAGTTGCAGTACCAGCAATTGATACTTGAGTTAAAATCCCGCGCTGTCTGTGCGTTCTCCCCGTGTCTGTGTGGGTTTTTCCCAGGGGCTCTGGTTTCCTCCCACTGTTTGAAATGTACTGGGTGTTGTAGATTAATTGGGCGGCTTGGACTTATGAGCCGAATGAGCCTGTTACCATGCTGTACACATGTCTATTTATGCCTGTATCTTCTTTACTCTTTTGCCAATCATTTTAATCCTCTGATCCTTGAGCCTTCTATCAACAGGTACATTTTCTTTCTGTATACTCTGTCTTGATCCTTCATGCTTTATTTCTTTATCCATTTCAAGTGCTTTTGTTTTTACGGATGTGGGTGTCCTGGATAAGTCCAACCTGTATAACCTGCCCCTGAAGGCTCTTGAGAAGGTGAAGGTGAGCCACCATGGTGAACCACTGTAATCCATCTGGTTGGATTTACAATCAGTTATATTGAAAGAATGCTGATATATTTCCAAATCAGGATGATGTTCAATTTGCAGAGAAAGCTGAAGGCGATGCTATTTCTGCAACCTGTTTGTTTTTGTCTTCAGTGATAATGGTGCCAGGTTTAGAGACAAACACTGAGTAGCTGGACAAGTAATTTCAATGCTCCGTCTGAAAGAGGAATTTGTGGAACATGTCAGGAATTGTTTATTCGATACAGAACTTGCCCTGGAACAGGTTTTTTTTAAAGATCCGCTCATGTGCAGGAATCAATGATGTAGCTGAGGATCTCCTTGGGAATAGTGATCACAACATGCTGGAATTCAGATACAGTTGAGGAAGAACATCTGGGGCCCTGGGCCAATGACCTCAACTTAAAGTAAACACAAATACATAGGTAGAGTTTTGTGCAGTGGACTGAATAAAGATGCTAATAAAATAAATCAATGGACCGTGGCAGATATTTAAAAAGTTAGTTCATAAGGTTCAGCAGAATATTGTCTAATTTAGAAAAAGGTGTCTCAGGAGAAAGATAAACCAGTTGTGGTTAACAAAGGAGGTCAAAGAAAATAGTAAGTTAAAGACCAGAGCATTACAAGTGGCAAGAGCTAATAGTAGTGTGACAGAGTATATAGGTATGTTTTTGGGAGATAAATTGGGAATGGTTTGTTAGAATAGTTCACATACAAACACTTTACGACAGATCTTATTTAAAATACTGGAGCTCTGCCCCATGCTCGGCATATCAGCTCAGAGCTTTTGCAAGAACTTTGAAGATTGCTCAAGAGACTTCACTAATGGATTGTTGGTTACAAAAGGCAACAAATGAAAGATCTTGTTGGAGCCATAGATTCCCTGGAAGAGAACTTGTTGTTCTAAGAGGGTCATGTGGTTTTTCAAGCAGAGAGAGTCAAACAGACTTTCTCTTAGAGAGAGAGAGAGAGAGAGAGAGAGAGAGAGAGAGAGAGAGAGAGAGAGATCTTCCACAGTGTTACAGCCAGCAGAAGCAGCTGGGACTGAAACAGGACAAGCTGACAAGCTTGTTGAAAGCCTTTTTGGAAGATGACCTCGTCAAAGCCCTTGTGGTTCATGCAAGAGGAGAGGACTGGCTGTCTAATGTTTCACTTGGAATAAGTGAAATGAAAAGGAACTCTGTGGTGACCTGAAAGAAAGGGGTTATCATCTGGAGAACCCTGAAGGGGGAAAGTTTCATCAGCAAGATACTGGAGTGGCTGATTAAAAAGGAATCAGTTGTGCATGTCCTGGAACAACAAATCTCTCTCTGAAAACCGACAAGAACCTTCCTGAGTAGTAACCATTTATCTTTCAAGCACCAAAGTCTGGTGAACTTTATAAATGTTAAATTCTGTGCACAGTATAAGAATTGCCTGCAACCAGTGAACTTGGAGGAAGTGAGAAATGATATTGGACTGTGAACCAAAGAACTTTTCTAAACTTACACATACATTACATACACCTGCGCTTAGAATTAGAAGGGTGTTAAGTTAAGTTAGTTAAGTCAATAGTGATAAGTTAAAGTGTGATTCTGTTTTCATGTTTAAAGATAACTAAAAGCAAATTTTGTTGAATATCTATTGCTGCTGGGTTTATGGGTCCTCTGGGCTCATAACAGTTGACCAGACGATTGAGGATTTTAGAAGAACCAGCAGGGAGAGACTGTTAATAAGAAGGAAGAAGTCACTTATGTGAAAACCAGCAAGTCATTGAGTTATAGAACACTACAGCATGGAAACAAACCTTTCAGCCGCACCAGCTCTAACCATCAATCTCCTATTTTTACATTAATCCTAGCTTAACACATTATTTTCTATATATTCCCATCAACCCAAATTCTACCACTCATCTGGGCCAGGCATCCTTAAAGGGAGAACATGCAGCTCCCCTGGGGGCCACAGCGCATTTAAGGGAGGCCACAGACTGAAATCTTTAATGGGGGGGGTGGGGTGGGGGAAGGTGTATAATGGGGCATGGAAACTGAATAGATTAAACATTTCTGGGGGAAGGGAAGGACTTTGCTGCTAGGCTTTGCTGTACAGCTGCCAAGCAAGTTTGGAAACGGCTTTGAATCCTGGATAAATGTGGAAAATTAGGGTTTTCAGAGCTTTCCTTGCTTTGATATGATTGTGTTTGACTGACATGAAATTAGCTTTGGCTATAAATTGTCCTCCACGTAGTTTTCCTCTTTTGTTCAATCACCTTCAGTTCCACGAAATAAGTGTGCAGGCCGAAAGGTTTTGCTCTATATTTCTTGCGTCCACACGTGCCCTCATTTACTTCCAGTAGTGATTATATATCTCCTGCAAGCTTTTATTAAAAATGGTAAGTATTAATCATTGCTTTTCATAAAATTTCAGCCGACTTTTGAGCTAACCCTTGTAAGAAGTGCTTTCGCTTTGGAATAATTAATTTTTGTTACTTTCAGAAATAATTTTACCCTTAGCAAATAAAAAAGTTTTGGCAGTATTCGATGGAATAAATTATTATGTAGTTTCATTAAATCTCCACAAAACCATTCTTTGCCCATGTATTTGAATACATTTTCAACTAAAAGCATGAGGCTAAACAAGCTGAAACAAAATTTAGATGGTGGCATTTCAATGGTTGGATGATACAGATAGTTCATCATGTGCCGAAAAAGGTGATACCTTTAGTCTTCACTGTTCATTCCATCATTCATAGGGAGCACATAGGGTCTAAAAACCTAGGAGGTAATTTAAATGCTACACTTGCAATTGTCATAAAGACTTTAAACTTGATCAAATCACATCCCCTTCAAGACCACCTGTTCTTATCATCTGCTCAACATTTGGAAGAAGATTCATGTAGAAAGGAATAAAACAAATTACCAACTACCAAAACTAATATTGACGCAAAATCAGCTAATCCCTTTTACAATAGATAACCTTTCCTTTAGAGAATGGGAGAGAAAAGGGATCAAAAGAATATAAAATAGTTTTTCGGGGAAATAAATTATTATCCTTTGAACAAATGAAGGATAAATATAATATAACTCACGATACAATGTTTGCATACTACCAACTGAAAACCTACTTGAAGGACAAATTGGGAAACAGTCTGAGGTTACCAGAAGGAAGCAATTTTGAATGTGATTACAGACACAATAATAATTAAAAAATTTGTAACAAACATGTACATCAAACTGCAAGAAAAGGAGAACGAGGAAACAAACGGTAAACCTAAACAAAAATGGGAACAAGATCTAAACATAAAGATAAAGAATGAAACATGGGAGAAGCTAAGCTCCGGAACTATGAGAAATACAATAAACACGAGGTTACACATGATACAATATAACTGGATACACAGGCTATACATCACACCTCAAAAGATAAATAAATGGGACCCAACAGTATCAGACAGATGTCTTCGCTGTAAAAAGGAAACGGGAACAACAATTCATGCAATTTGGACATGTGAGAAAGTGGAAAAATTTTGGGAAGATCTAAACCAGATATTAAATAAAATCACAAAAAGCAATATACCAAAAAACCCAGAGATCTTCCTCCTAAATAATATAAGAAACAAAGAATTTGGACTCGATTTGGATGGAGCACAAAAAAGATTTGTTATGATAGCCCTAGCTGTAGCAAAAAAATGTATTATGTCAACCTGGAAATTAGAAGACAACTTGAGAATACAACAATGGTATATAGAAATGAATAAATGTATTCCATTAGAAAAAATAACATATAATTTAAGAAATAACATTACAATATTCAAACAAATATGGGAGCCATACATGAAACACAATAGAGAAATCCTACCATGGACTTCCACCACCTAAAATGACAGAAGGAGAAGATAACAAAAAGAACTGACTCAGTAAAATTTCTTGTTTATTTTTATTAAGTGACAACATTGTTTAATGGGTTTAATGTATCTTATAGATTGAACTTCAAATAAATGGGGAAGGGGGTGAGGGAGGGAGGGAAAGGAGGGGGGAAAGGGGGAGAAAATGACACTGTATATATTTAAGAAGAAAAATGTCTGTATGTATGTTGGTCAATATGGTTTATAGTGTGAAAAATAAAAAAATTTAAAAAAAAGACCACCTGTTCTAGAAGCTGTGTGAAGAAAATGAGAAACATTTCCAGATGTTGCTGCCGCATACCAAAGAGAGGTGGCTGTCCAAAAGAAATTGTCTTTGTCATTTCGTTGCACTCTGGGCCATGACTGTTTTTTTTCTCGTAGGGAGCAGGGAGAAAAACTCATTGATGCAAACAAAGGCAGGTATATTTTACCTGGCAGATCTTGACAAACTTAATTTATTGAACAAAACCATAAAGGGGTACTACAATAACTTCATTGATAACAGGGAAGCCATTGTTCCTTAAAAAGCTTGAAGTCTATTGGAGCAGTATCAGATGTCAAGAATTTTTAAAATTTACAAACTGAACACAAACACAGAGGACTGAAAGATGATAACATTAATGTTTATGTGAAATACCTAAAACATTTACATGCACAACTGCAGGAAAAAATTAATGACATGTTAAACCTCAATATCCCATATTGAATATTAGATCTATTTAAGGAGAATGCCACTGATGTTTTGCACAAATTCAAGAGAGTTGGATTGATCTTCAGAATGATATAATTGCATGCCATAAGTTCAGTCAATTTAAAAGAGATTTTTGGGTTAAGAGTGATCTGCCAAATAGATTTCCAAAACTTTAAGAAAAGGCCAAAATATTTTTTAATTGCCTTTCCCTCAACATACTTAGTTGAATGTGGATTCGGCAAGGTAGTTTCCTTGACAAAACCCAGGAACAGATTTGATATCACAAGAGGTGACCTTCAACTATTACTGTCCAATTTGGAGTCTGACATCAAAAAATTTACACAAGAACATCAAGCTCAAGGACCTCACTAAAATGTTTAAAAATAAGAATTAAAATAATATTTTTATTAAGTTTTCACATCCTTGAGTTTATGCTTAAAGTTCCCGTCAATAATGTGTACAGTAATATGCATGTTCATGTTCCTTTCTTTCCTGCATATTAAATAAAAATGATTTCCTATTTGCTTGTGTTCTGGATTCACAAACCACAGTTGTTTCGCCTTGTTTTCTTTTCACCTTCCCTAAACTTAGTAGAGACCAAGGAAGACCAACGAAATTTGCCTGCTTCACAGGAGCGGGGCGGGGGGGGGGGGGGGGTACACATGGCAAAAAAAAGGGTTGAGAACGACTGATCTAGATACTCGGGGCAACTTTCAGTGGCCAATTAGCATACCTAAAAATACACAATTGTCTGAAACTGACAGAAATGAAGTTTAGTCAGTGAAGATCAAACCTGGTTCCAAGACCATGGCTCCATGCAAAGATGATTCCATGGTATCTCGCGTATGCATTAAGAAACACGAATTGGGGGGAAAAAAAACTTTTTTTCCCCCACATAATTCTCAGCAAATTTTATCCAATTTCTCAAATGTATGTGAAGTAAATTGTGTAAGGATAAATTTCCATCACCACACAGGAATAAGTGTATATTGTGCTTTTTCAGCTGCGGAGGATGTTCACGCATTTTCTGCTTTGCTTTCTGAATTTCTGGAACTTCATAGTTAATAATGAAGGCGTTTGAAAAGCTTGTTTTCATTGGTCAGAACATTGTGAATAAGAGTCGAGACTTTACGGCTGTACAAAATGTTGGTGAGACCACTTTTACATTATTGTGTACCTTGCATTAGTAAGGATGTCATTCAGCTGGAAAGGATACAGCAAAGATTAACAAGTACTGTATGTGAGTAGGACTGGAGGGCGAGAATGATAAGAGATTGGATGTTGAGGGGTGGCTGCATGGAAGTGTACAAAATCATGAGGGCTGAGTTATAGTGAATGGTGACAGTCTTTTATCCAAGATCGGGTAGTCTAAAACCCAGGGTAGGGCATTGATTCAAAGGGAAAGCTGGAAGATTTAAAGGGAACCTGGAGTGTGGGGTTTTCACACAAGGGTGGTGAATATATGGAATAAATCGTCAATGAAAATGGTCGAGGTGGGCACAATTACAACGTTTAGAAGACATTTATGCAGAAGCAGATGGCTCGAAAAGGGATTAACTCAGGTAGGCAACTTGGTCGGCATGGACGAATTGAGCCTGTTTCCTCCTGTATTTTATAAATAACTTTTCAACGCCGGCAAGAATTACTGACAAAATTGGACGATCGATTTTGTTTACACCCAAATGAGTTACGAAATACAAGTTGTAGCGTTCGGAAAAAAAATCAATCCTTCAGCAACAGATATAATAAAATGTTCCAATGTGTAACAAAATAAACCACACAGAATCTGGACGTACTCACTTTGTAAAAAAAAAGTTGTAGCTCCGTTTTTTTTCTTCCTTTGCTTGCTGCCGCAGGAGAATGGTTGAACTTGCCAAAGCTTTACCCAATTTTGTTGGGAATCAGTGGCTTTCAAAAACAAGATTGTACAATCAGCGCTGTTTCCGGACGGCACAACCCAGTCACAAACCCTCACGCCCCTTCTCGCCTGATCGAACGAGCATTTCCGCAAACGCCGTCGACTAGAACACAATGAGCCAGTTGGAAATTATAACCCAGGTACATCGAACTCGGCAGAATGCATCTAGTCATTTTGAAATCCACATTGGTGCACCAATATTTGATACATGTGACAAACAGATGGTTCCTTTCACAACACGATCCAAAAGGCTTCCCAAGGACGGAAACCGAAGTCGTTATGGAAAGAAGTCTCTTCGGACCAGTCCAGAAAGCTAGTCTGAAGTTTATTCCACAATTAACCTGTCGTCCTGACTCAATATACCTGCCTGCTTTCCTCCACATTCCTTGATAATGTTTAGTTGTCAAAATCTATACATCTCGGAATTAATTTGAACAATTAACCTTGCATCAACTGTCCTGTGAGGATGTTTCGAATGTCTTTCGCCCTTTGCGAGCTGTCGAGGGTTTATTATCTTGTCTGAAAGATCTTACTTTAATATTCAAGCGATGTCTCCTGGTTCAAATTCCCCAGTTTATGGAAATAATTTCTCGGTTGACCGTAATATCATGAAAAAAAATCTATCAACTCATTCCCTAGTCTTGTAAATTCCAGGAAATAAAAATGACTTCATTAAAAATATTCCTGACAATTTAGTTCTTTGGAATCCAGATAGCGTTCTAGTAAAGTGATTCTTCACTCACTTCTAAACTAAAATGATGCATCCCGGGGGTGTCTTAACATGATTTTATTTTGCTGAAATCTAATACATGTTGGCTTTCTCGATTTAAATGAACGGGACAGGAAAATGCAACAGAGTTTTAAACTCGGCCAGCACCATCATGGGCATTCGTGTCTCAAGAAAGCAGCTTCTACCATCAAGGTGTTACGAAACGAGCAGCAACGAGCAATGAAACAGACAGTGATTAATTTTAAAACGCTAATTTTATTCCTTACTCTTAAACTATAGTTTTAACTTTTAAACTATCCTTAACACTGAATATATCCCCAGCTATGCGCAGATGTGTGTGTGAGAGAGATACCCAACCCATTATAGTCCATGCCAAAATCTAGAAAGTTACTTCAAAGTTCAGTCTTTTAAATTCAGTGTGGAAGTGGAGGCCTTTGAAATTTGATGCCCAGAATTAATGATGAACTGATGGGAAGACTGGGGCTGTGGCTGCTACAGACTCATGAATTATCCTTGCATTGCCTTTGAAGAAATGTGCATCCACACTAGCTGTGGTTATAACACTCCTGGTTCTTTTGTAGGCAAGACTCAAACTGGGCAGCCTCATTATGTTTCCAAGACCCTGGCACCAGTCTCTCCAAGTAACTTCACACTTAAAATGAAGCATTCTCTCCAAGCGACTTACGCTGTTAGTCACAGTCAAAATGAAGCACTCTGCTTCCTAAAAAGACCCTCCTGGCATAGGTCAATCCATTGAAAAGGCCCAGTTATCACAGACCATGTTTGCTTTGAATTCCACAAAAAATGGCTGGCCACAAGAGCTGCTTCAAAAAGTTGTTTTGTCTTTAGCAGTAAGAATGGTTCTCCCTTGCAAAATCACAGTGTCTTTGCAAATGTATTGAATTGTCGCTGGGCTGGGCCTTGTGTTGTGCTTGTGTGAAATGTAAAATGTTTATTGTGACTATTCACTCCCTTCTGTCTATACTATCCCTTACAGTGATGGTAAAATAAGACCTCGTAATAAAGGACCTTCACCATCCAGGCCATGCCCTCTTCTCACTGCTCTTCTCATCAGGATGGAGGTACAGGAGCCTGAAGATGAACACCCAATGGTACAAAAAACAGCTTCTTCTTCCCCTTTGCCATCAGATTTATGAATGGACAATGAACCCCAGACACTATTTCACTTTTTTCTCTTCTTTTGCACTAATTATTTATTTTTAAATAGTGAATACCTCTTTTTGTTATTATCAGGTTAAAAATTTTATTTAAAAAATTGGGTCATGATTTAAAATGACTTAGATAATCTTTCTTTAGAATTATTACTTATGAAAGATGATTTTTTAAAAATTATTTCTGAAATGTATAAGTTGTTACAAAATAAAATGCCTAAACCAGATGTTCATAAATCAAGAATGAAATGGGAACTGGATTTAGATAGAAAGATTAATGAAAATGTTTGGAGAAATTTGTGTAAATATAGTATGACTAAGGTAATAAATGTACGATATAGATTAATGCAATATAATGTTTTACATCAATTGTATTTGACTCTGTAAAAATTAAAAAAAAAATTCAACTTAGTTCTTCAGATTTGTTTTAGATGTGACCAAGAAGTAGGTACTTTTTTTTCATTTGACATGGACCTGTCCTAAGTTTAAAAGTTTTTGGTTGCAAATTAAATTGTTTTTGGAACAGATATTAAAAGTAAATTTACCTTTTGGTCCAGTGTTCTTTTATTAGGAGATATTAAGTCAACCCCTTTAAAATTGAGATTGAACATGTACCAAATTGAATTTTTGTGTTTGTCTTTGGCTGTTTCTGAAAAGTGTTTTGCTATTATGAGGAAATCTGACTCGGTTTTAGGTATGAAAAGATAGCATAATGAAATGAAAGCCTGTATTCCTTTAGAAAAGATTTCATATAATTTAAGAGACAAATTTATTTTCAAAACTAAAGTTTAGAGCCCTTATTTGAAAACTATTGGTGTTAGAATTTGATCTCTTGGTCCACTCCGATGGGTGCCAAACTCCTGCAGCCAAAAAGTTTAAATGTGATTGTAGTAGATGATGATCTCCTTTTTCTTTCTTTGTAGGTAAGGAAGGGAGAAGGGAGGGTATTAGTGGGGTGGTTGAGGAGGTTGTTTCTTTTATATATATAAATGTCTGTATTAATATGTAGTAACTAATATTATGTCATGTGATTTTAAATAAAATATTTTAAAAATTTACAGAAATATAATTTATAGCAATTTTTGCACCTGTAATGAACAATAATGACACATATTCATGATTCTGATTATAAGATTCACATCTCCAATATTCAGATTTATTGTCAGTACATACATCATATACAACCCTGAGATTCTTTTTCCTGCAGTTGAGGCAGAATTACCACTCATTTGTAGTGGAAAATACTGTACACAAATAAATAAAGAACTGTAAACAGATAACGAATGTAAATAAATTGACAGTGAAATACAGAGAGAATTTTAAAAATCAATCAAGTTCAAAAGTAAGAGTCCTTAAATGAGTCTCTGATTGAGTTTGTTGTTGAGGAGTCTGATGGTAGAGGGGTAGCAGCTGTTTCTGAACCTAGTGGTCTTGTGGCATCTATACCTCTTGATAGCAGCGAGAACAGAGGGTGGTGTGGATCCTTAATGATTGCTGCTGCTCTCCGACAGCTGCATTCCCTATAGATATTCTCAATAGTGGGGAGAGTTTTGCTGGTGATGTCCTGGGCTTTACTTTATTGGGATATTGGCTTATTGGTGTCCCTACACCAGACTACAATGCAGCCAGTCAGCGCACTTTCAACCACACATCTGTATAAATTTGCCAGGGTTTCTAGTGTCATACCAAACCTCCGCAAACTCCTGAGAAAGTAGAGGTGCTGATGCCCTTTCTTCATGAGGCACTTGGTACGTTGGGTCCGGGAAAGATGCTCTGAGATAATGCTCACCCTCTGCACCTCCGATCCCCCAATAATCACTGAATCGTATACCTCTGGTTTTCCATTCCAAAAGTCAACAATTGGCTCCTTGGTTTTGGTGACATTGAGTGCCACATTTTTGTTGATGCACCTTTCAGCCAAGTTTTCAGTCTTCTTCTGTCTGTTGACTCGTCACCTTTCTTTATACAACCGACTACCATAGTATTATTGGCAAATTTGTAGATGGTGTTATTGTTGTACTGAGCCATAGTCATACGTGTAAAATGAGTAGAGGAGGGGGCTAAGAATTCTGCCCTGTGGTGCTTTGCTACTGATGGAGATTGTGGAGATGTTCTTACCAATCCTTTCTGATTGTCGTCTGGAGATGAGGAAATCCATGATCCAATTACACTGTGGGGTGTTGAATCCCAGGTCTTGGAGGTTGCTGACCTGTTTTGAGGGGAGATGGTGTTAAATCCTTAACTGTAGTCTGATGTATGCATCTTTGCTGTTCAGGTGTCCCAGAGCTTTGTGCAGAGCCAGTGAGATGGCATTTGTCTTAGACCTGTTGCTGCAATAGGAAAACTGATCCATGTCACTGCTCAGACAGGAGCTCATATCCTTCAACACCATCCTTTCAAAATACTTCATCACTGTTGATGTAAGTGTTAGTGTCGATAGTCATTAAGGCAGGTTACTACACTCTTCTTTGGCACTGGTATGATTGATGCCTGTTTGAAACAGGTGGGTACCATGCCCTGCTAGAGTGAGATATTGAAAATATCCATGAATATGTTGGTAAGTTGGACAGCACAGATTTTTAATACTCGGCTGGGTACACCATCCAGGCCAGATGCTTTCCTTGGATCCCACTCTCTTTAATGCAGCCTGCATGTCATCTTTGGTTACAGATAGGATAGGATAGGATCATCAGGGATGTGGGGGTGAAGAGGGGTGGTTCTGCACTTTTACTGTGGTCAAATCAGGCATAGAAGGCATTATTTCTCTGGGAGTGAAACTTTGCTTTGTTGCAGGTTATGTCATTTAGGCCCTGCCACATCTGATGGGTGTCCTTCGTTGTTTCCATTTTTATCCAGAATCTCCACTTCGCCTGGGAGATAGCTTTTTGTAGGTCATACCTGCTTCTTTTATGGATCTCTGGATTTAAATGATTGTGGTCTGGCTCTCAGTAAGTTCTGGATTTCATTGTTCATCCAAGGCTTCTGGTTGGGGAAAACACTGAACAATTTGGTGGAGACCCACTTGTCCACTGCTGTTTTGATAAAGTCTGACAGCCCTGGTGTAATCATTCAGATCTTTAACTAAGTCCAATCTGTTGACATGAGTAAGTCCTGTGACTATTCTTCAGCCTCCTGTGACTACCTTCTAGCTGTCCTGATCTCCAGAGCTTCTCTTTTTAAGCTTTGTCTTGATGAAGGCAGAAGGAGCACAGCCAGGTGATCCAACTTGCCAAAATGTGGTCTCAGGAAAGAACTGTAGGCCTTCCTTATCTTGGTTTTACAGTGATCGAGTGTGCTAGTACAGTAGGCTACATGCTAGTGGTAGTTGGAAAGGGTTTTCTTGACACTGGCCTGATTAAAGTCACCAACTAAGATTTGTAGTAGATTGGGCTGGTGCGTCTTTTGTTTACTTACCATTGTTTGTAATCGGCATCTGCAGAGATATAAGCTCTGGTGAAAATCACTGATGAGAACTCTTTTGGGGTAGATAGAAGTTATTCCATTTAATCAAGATTTGCTCTAAAGCAGTAGAGCAAAGGTATTTCAACTTATGTATCCATCCATGATGTTATAAAGATGTATATCCGTGCTCCCAAAGGCACATATCATTATTTCTAGCTTTAAACCATTTATTAACCATACAAGGCCCAAAATGTATATAATCACATTTGTCATGGGAAAAGTTTTTGTCACATTTCCTTCCATTCACTTGATCTGATAAAATCACATTTATAATTTAATGGGTCCATTATTTGGCTTCTGATACTGTCTATACTGTCCATCTTAATGGAAAACTTAGATAATTGGGTTGTTATCACTCCAAGGGTGGAAAGGGGCCTCACATGGGACTGACGAACCAGGCAGATGTGAAACCTAATGGAGAGGCAGAGGTCTGATGGATACCCGAGAAATGTTGAGAGAGACAAGAAAATAGGTGAGATCGAGAAAGATGAGTCATACAGGTTAAAGTGGTCATTAGAAGACAAAACTGCCAGTGCTGGAATCTGACAAGTAGAGAAGATGGCAATGGTGGTTTAGTAGGGGTGGGGGAGGGGGGGGTGGAGAAACAAACGACCAGAATAATCCAGGTGGGAAAAGGTTCAAAACAGACAGGTGGGATTAGGAATGGGAGCTCCATTTTGCATCTGCCACTCTTCTGCCTTTGTCTGTCATGTTTAACCTCTGCCTGATTCACCAATCCCCTATAGGGCTTCTAATATCACCCCTTCCGCCATGTCCTCTTTGCACTGGCTTCTGCGCCAAGTTTCCTCAAGCCTGATGAAGAGTTTTAGCTTAAACATCAACCATTCTTTCTTCTTCCACTGATGCTGCTTGACCCATTGAGTTCCTCCAGCAGATTTTGTTTAGCTTCAAATTCCAGCTTCTTCAGTCTCTTGTGTGTTTGTCATTGTTGAAATAGAGAAAAACACACGGGTTGTGCATCTGAAGTCCTCACAACAGCAATAGGTTAATGACTTTCAGAGATGCTGGCTAAAAATATAAGGAAATGATAACATGCTTTGGGTCTGTGCGAGAAGTCTTTTATGCCCATCTCAAGGGGTAGGTGGTGTCACACTTGAAGGTCTCAACCATTTAAGGCATCTCTGATGGTGCAGAACTCCCTTAGCTGTGCACTGAGTTGTTTAGCTAAAAAATTCTTTTTCTACTTCTCTTTATTTCTATTGCTAAATTATCTATATAATTTCCTACAATGTACAATGTCCCATCTCAGGCAGCATTTGTGGCAAATAATCCCATTTTCCACAGTCATCTTCGTAAAACAAAATCTGATCAAATCTCATCACTGGTTGTGAAATTTAAATGAACAAACCCTCAATCTTAACTTTCCAACCAGAATACAGTATGTGAGCCTTGATCCTGCTCACACTCTACCAACTTAGTTTTCAGGAATTGCAGCTGAAATAAGATTTCTATTGATGTTTTGGTGATAGCCACTGTTATTCCTTATTTTCTCTCTTTAAACAATTTAAATGGTTCAGATCTTGGACTGGGAAGGAGTCATTGGAGCTTCACATGATGGGGAAGTCTGACATATCAGTGATAATGAGCTAATTCAGTCTTCATCTAGGCAGATTTGCCACTAGAACCTGCTCCAATGTACCAGTTTCAATCATTTCCTTTCTAATTTGCATGTTTTCCATTCACATGCTCTCTGCATAATACAATCTGTCTTTGATTAGTCACAGTTTTGACTTCTCACTTTATCAGTCTTTCACCTATTCCTTCCAACTTCAGCGCTTCAAGCATTTTATTTAGTCTCCAAACTGTGAGGTTTACTTTTCTGCGGTTTACTTGAGCTCCTCTTTAAATGTGATTCTCTGTATTACATGCCTAAGGATCTCAAACATTGACTTTTGTTTCTCCATGAGTGCTGCCTGTATTTCTGAGTTTTTCTTGCCCAATTTCTGTTTTAAAGAGGTACATATTTGCATGTTTCAATTCTGAGAAGAGCGTGGGACAAATAATAGATGTGAGAGCAAGAGAACAATAGGGGTGGTGCTGATTGTTGACTTCAGGAAAGGAAAGCCAGAGGTATACAATCCAGTGATCATTGGGGGATCAGAGGGGGAGAGGGTTCCTGGGAATCACTATCTTTCTTGGACCTAACACACCAACAGCATTGTGAAGAAAGCATGAGCGCACCTCTACTTCCTCAGTTGTTTCAGAGGTTTGGTAATGACACCAGAAACCCTGACAAATTTCTACAGATGTGTGGTGGAAAGTGTGCTGACCAGCTGCATCACAGTCTGGTATGGGAACACCAATACCCCTGAGCAGAAATCCCTCTAAAATGTAGTGGACACAGCTCAGGGAGGCAAAACCCTCCCCACTATTGAGTACATCTACAGGGAACACTACTGTCAGAGAACAGCAGCAATCACCATATACCTACACCACCCAGCACTCTCTGTTCTTGCTGCTGCCATTAGGAAAGAGGTATAGGTGCCACAAGACTCGCACCACTAGGTTCATGAACACCTGCTACCCCTCAATCAGGGACTCATTTAAAGACTCTTACTTGTGCACTTTATTGATTTTCTTTTTGTTCTCTCGGTGTTGCACAGTCAGTTTGTTTACATTCATTATCTGTTTACAGTTCTTTGTTTACACTGTGTACAGTTTATTTTTTGCACCACCAACTAGTGGTAATTGTGTCATGCCCACAGGAAAAAGGAATTGCAGAGTTGTATATGATGTCATGTATGTATTCTGACAACATCAGGTTGGCTTAGAGTTAAAATAGAAGGCAACAATGAAGAGTTAAAGATAAGAGTCAGTAGGAGGAATTGGCAAAGTTCAACAGGAAGAATTCCGAATAGCAAGAATTCTGATCCTGGGTGGATGTATCAGTTAATGAATCTCTAAATTAACATTCAGAAATCTTCAGGACTTAGTTGTCATCAAATTAGGTATATTCCTATAAGGCAGAGGGGTGGGGTTAGTAAGTCAAAGAACACATCCTTTTCACAAAGCTAAAGTCAGATAAAGGGAACGTTAAATTAAGCAAGGTAAAGAATATGGAGAGTAAGAACAATCAAAAGGGTAATTAATAGTGGGCAGGGTGAGGGATGCTTAGGAAATGAAGGAAAATGATGGAAGCAAGGGAGTGGCAAGGGAAGGCAAGGGACGGAAAGACAGGTACTGCAACAAGGCTGAGAAATGCTTTAACTATTTGCCCATTTTATTGCCGGTGACAGCTTTTGACTATCTCATTGCTGTCAGATTCTAGATTGCCCATCTCTTATTGCATTAGATTCTGGGATATTGCCCGCAACAATCCTTCTTACTAAAGTTATGGTATCCAGATCCAGTCATCTTTCACACACTTTTAATTATTTTCATACTCTGGACTCAACACCCACTAATTACCTAATCCCAAGAAACCGTCAGCAATTATACCAATCATGAGCTTTCGTTCAACTTCTCCAAACTATTTCTTCATTTTGCCAAGGCATCTTTCCCTATGTCCTGTCCAATCTCAGGTTTTATATTAGATTTATGTAAAGCTTTCTTTGTTTCCTAATAAACCACAAAATTTCCTTCTCTGGTATCCTTTCTAACAGATATAAGAAAAATTGTGCTCCACCATTATCAAAAGATTGACATTTGGCCTTTCTCTCCTTCTAACCTAATAATCCATGATCGGTCTCCTCCTCTAACCTTCTGGACAGTGACCAGTGTCCTCTTCTAACTTACTATGATTAGCCTCCTCTTCTAATCTACTGATCCATGATAAGACTCCTTGTCTAACTATTAATCCAACCAGTCTTCTTTTCTAACCTACTGAACTATGACCAGACTCCTCTTCTATCTCAATGAAGAGTGACCAGTGTCCTCTTCTAATCAACCGATCCGCAACTAATTTCCTAACCCAGTCAACCATGACCATTTCCCTCTTCTTACAAACCAGTCCATGGCCAGTCTGCTCTTCTAACCTAATGAACTGTGCCAGTTTCCTCTTCTGCTCCAGAATCTTTAAGTATGTTTCTTTCCTCAAAAAATACCCATCCATAATGTTTGAATGGCTCTAGTCATGTTTCTGGCCTTTTGTAATGCTGTAGAAGGTCTAATCAAAGTCAAAAACAACATTCAAAAGCAGTGCTCTATCCTCCATTAGACCCATCCTGCAACACCCCTCTTCCTTGTGCTGCCCACTTTAAATAGCGTCCACAAGCAAGGAGCATCTTCCATTCTTATTGATGACATCCTTCTCTATTTTCCAGCACCTCTGTAATAGTAGATTATTTGTCTAACACTTTATGTGGTCTATCTGCTCTAACTGGGTAATTGACTCCAGCAAATCAGAAACTCTCCACCTTTGCCTTTGATTCTTTTGCTGAGACAGCAAAGGGGAGTCTTTCTGACTGGTGGATCTGTATCTCTTTAAACCAATACCACTGGAGCCAGGCAGTGAAAAGATCGTGTCTTTGGCTGATGGATGCAAGAAGACACTGTATTATAAAATGAGAGGAAAAGAAAATGCTTAGAAAGTGGCTATTAACCCATGGGGTCCATTACTGAGTGAAAGAAAACTCTCCAGCCTACTCCTTCATTCCAAATGTAGTCTGCAAGTTATGGCTCTTCAACAAACATCCAATTACTTTTTAAATGTGCTCAGTCCTTCTGCTTCATTTGCTCTTTCAGTCAGAATTCTAGTTTATTACCACTATTTGGATGAAAATTCCCATTATAATTTCAAATCTTTCTAGGTGTATAAAAAGGATCTAAAATCTTTAGGTGTGTAATTTATGAGGCATGTGGGTAGGTTTGCCTGCTGGAGTTTTCCCTGTATCAGAGGTAGATAAGGCCATAGATTTAGGGTAATGGTTCAAAGATTTAGAAGAGATCTGAGAAGGACCTTTTATACCCAAAGAGTGGTGAGTAACTGAAATACTCTGCTTGAGAGAGTATTGGAAGCATTTAAGGAATGCCCAAAGAGGCACTTGCATTGCCCAAACAAAAAATGGCTAGAAGATGGGATTAATATGGATGGATGCCCATGGGTTGGCCTGGTGTGGAGGGCGAATAGCCTATTTCTATGCTGTTGACCTGTTTCCATAATTAAGATTCTCCAGTTTTGTCCCTTTCAAAAAAGAGAAATAGCTTTTTCCTATTTTGCATGATCCATGCATGCCATTATTTTATGCTCCTCAATTAATTTCCCTTTCCATAGAACACTTCAGGATAGAAACAGGTCCTTCTGTCTTGTTCAATGTTCTCAACACCCTCTCTAGTGAATAAAGTCTGAACCAATTCAAGTCCTGACAATGTCTTTGTAAATTTTCTCTGTATTTTATTTAAATTTAGACATACAGCAATGGTAACAGGCCATTTTGCCCCACGAGTCTGTGCCGCCCAATTTACACCCCATTAGCCTACACCCTGGTACATTTTGAATGGTGGGAGGAAACAGGAGGCCTCGGTGAAAACCAATGCAGAAACAGGGAGAACATACAAACTCCTTACACACAGCGTGGGATTCGAACCCCAGCCCCAATCACTGGCACTGTAGAGGCATTGTGCTAACCGCTATGCCAACCATACTGCCCCAAATTCTTTCAATCTTATTGGTATCTTTCTTATATGTATGTAAGCAAAACTGCACACAATATTCCAAATTTGGCATCACCAATGTTATATAAACATAATATCCCAACTCCTATATTCAATAAAAACACAATACTGGAGACATTAAGCAGTTAAACAGACATCGTATTTTACTCTTATATTCAATACTTTAATTTATAAAGGCCAATGCCAAGGTTCCTTATCCCTGTTAGTTTAGCCTTTAATCCTGTCAGGAACTTAAAAACCCTATACTCTCAAAATTTCACCTTTGAAAGCCTCCCTTTGCCGGAAAACAAACTGTCCCAATCCATACTTGCCAAATGCCTTTCCTCAAAATTGGCCTTTCTCTAATTTACAATCTCAACCTGAGGACCAGACCTATCCTTATCCATAACTATCTTGAAACTATTGGCATTATGATCACTGGACACAAAGTGTTCACCTACACATATTTCCATCACCTGTTCTGTCTCGATCCCTTGAAGGAGATTCAGAATTACACTCTCTCTAGTTGGGACCTCCATACATTGATTAAGGAAACTTTCCTGAACATGTTTGACAAACTGCATTCTCTTCAATATTGACAATATTTTTTTTCTTTCACTGAAACTGCTCAAGCCACTGAGTGTGATAGTACAGATTCTATCACCAATGTGTACAGATTGTAGTGTAGGATGACTGTGATTGGCTGGCAGGTCTTACAGAATTGCTCCTAGCCAGACCAGATCATTCTGGACTGGTCAACCTACATGTGGTATGCTCCAGTTTTTTAGTTAATAAAAGCCTTGGTTTGGATCAACAAGTCTTTGGTTCTTTCGACGCGCTCTACACTGAATCTTCCAGCAAATTGCATATTATTCCAGTCACGTATTTCTTGTAAAGTGTGGTCAGAACTGTACACCTAACATCTCAAAGATTTTCCACCATTTACAAGGTACGTATTAGTTCAGCTGTGTGATGGCAAACACTGTTTGCCTGGAAGATGCAGTTGCACAAACTCTACAGGAGCATTTTATCATCCAAAAAAATACCATCAATTTAATTGGTACCCCAACAACATTAATCCCCTTTCCCATATTAAAAGCCATGGGAATGCATTTATACCACCGAGAAAATACACCACAGTGTCTCACCAGTGTATCTACAGCACTTTCCAAATCTACAACCTTTTCCATTAAGAAGGACAAGGTTTTGTGGTGCATGGGAACACTACAACTTGAATGCCTGTGGTCTGGCTCTCCCTTCTCACAATCCACATTGACTTGGAAATAAACCACCATTCTCTCATTGTTACTGGATATAAATGTGTGAATTCTCTATCCAGCAGTGGGTACCTTCACCAGATAGTGTCAGGGTTCAAGGTGGCACCTCACCAATGAAAGCCGCCTCGCCAGCGATCTGCAGATCCTGAAAAATGAATATGTTTAACAATATTAAAACTATTTGGTCGTGATCTTATTTAAAGACAGAAGGGACTTCATGCATCAAATATCCCACTCATGTTCCAAATTCATATGTTTGTACGTTCAAAGTTTTGCTCAATTATTTTTAACCGGATAGGTCACAACTTTTGCAACTTAACTCAAAATTCCAAAAGCATAAAGGATACAAACTAATACCAGTAAAAGTCAAAAAGTTCAAATTAAAAATCGAATTGAGAGCTGTTAGATAAAACATCCTGACATATATGTTATTTTAATATTATTATAAGCCGTTTTCACTCCACAGTTGAGTGGTGACTACTCTGTCCTGGAGAAATTCCCGGGAATTCAGAACCTGCCGAGCCTTTCACACCAATGACATGTTATGCACTCACAAGAGTAAGAGTAGGTCAACCCCATTCGTCTGTCGGTCACTCACCCACCCATTCACTAGCTCCCTCTCTCCCTGCGCCGCCCCTGACCCCCTCCGTGCTTCAGCATATCGCAACAGCAGCACAATGCTGAATGAATGGCCAACTTAATTTCCCATAATCCCTCATGTAGCTGGAACCGCTCTGGGTAATCCAGCTGCGCGAGGGATTATGGTTAACAAGGACGGCCATTCGTCCCACATTGTGCTGCTATGCGACGTGCAGAAGCAGCCTGTTGTTTCAGGAGGTAAGTATCTTTTAATTTTTCTTTCTTCTTTGGCTTGGCTTCGCGGACGAAGATTTATGGAGGGGTAATGTCCTCGTTTGTGGCTGACAAGTCCGATGCGGGACAGGCAGACACGGTTGCAGGGGAAAATTGGTTGGTTGGGGTTGGGTGTTGGGTTTTTCCTCCGTCTTTTGTCAATGAGGTGGGCTCTGCAGTCTTCTTCAAAGGAGGTTGCTGCCCGCCGAACTGTGAGGCGCCAAGATGCACGGTTTGAGGCGATATCAGCCCACTGGCAGTGGTCAATGTGGCAGGCACCAAGAGATTTCTTTAGGCAGTCCTTGTACCTCTTCTTTGGTGCGCCTCTGTCACGGTGGCCAGAGGAGAGCTCACCACATAACATGATCTTGGGAAGGCGATGGTCCTCCATTCTGGAGACGTGACCTACCCAGCGCAGTTGGATCTTAATCTCCTATGTTATGCAGCATGTCAGCGCTGACATGACAGGACTTCCCCTGCTTGGCCATTTGCCTTTTCACACTGCAGGGAGTGGGTGGTCTAGGAAAATTTCCCACGGCCACGGCCCTACGACGTACAGGGTAGGGCCGTGGACCTGTTTAAAATTCCCAGCTGACCTTTTCACACCGCAGGTTCACGGGATGGTTCCGGGGAAAATTTCCCAAGAATCTTCATTTTACACTGCTGGAGACAGCCACTGCCATTGGCTGCTCTGGACCCAATGCAATCACAGTCCAACTACTGCACTTGCAACAGCACACCACGCATGCGCGAGCACCGTGTTAGTGGAATCAAGAACTAGCAGGGAGCAGAGGCTACGCTGTGGGCTCTCTCTTCCTACCCTATTTATCATGCTTGTTTGTGTAGAGTAAAGTATTTTATTTGGTTTACCTCACCCGCTAACTCGACTCATTATTAAGTACACAAATAATAAACATGGTGTCAGAAGTGGGATCAAGAGCGCCTCAAGCCTGAAGTCTTCCAAACACAAATCGGTTACAGTGAGTAGCCATAACCACATTTGGCATGGTTGCCATAATGGTGGACAGATTCAGGCGGCCCAACCCACTCATGTTTGATAGAAATGTGGGAGAAAACTGGCGTATCTTTGAATAGGAATATGATATATTCATAGCAGCAGCACATAGCGACAAGCTTGTCCGTACCAGGGCGTACATTCTGCTAAACTCGGTGGGCTATGAAGCTATTGAAAGGGGGAGGCCGTTGTGTATGCAGGCGAAGTGCATGACAGGAACCTCATTACCAGCCTGTCTGAGTTGACAGAGGAGCCCGAATGTTTAAAGCATAAATTCAGAGAAATGCGCAACCCTCAGGGTTGACAATGGAAAGGCACAAATTCAACATGAGAGATCACAAGCCTGGCGAGTCGATACACTCATACATCAGCGATTTAAAAATCTGAGTGAAAATCTGCAATTTCACCACGCTTGGCAACAAACTAATTAAAGACAGAATGGTCTGTGGTATTTGCGACGATAATATGCGAAGGCGCTCCTGCGAGACAGTGAACTGACACTAGCAAAGGCCATCACAATGTGTTTGGCTTATGAAACTACTGAGGAAAACAGTAAAAGGCTGGCCTCTCCACAACAACAGGCCACAAGCATCGATGCGATACAGGCGGGACCGGCAAGCAGACAGTGATTGGAGGTTAGAAGGAAGAGCCAGCCAAGCCAGTCAGGCCACCCCACACCCAGGACCGTTTGTGGCAATTGTAGAGGAGACTATATACCAAAAAGACAGATATGCCCAACTTGCCAACAGTGCAGGAAGTTGGCAAATCCAGACAGCAGACCACTGCACAGACCAGACCCAGGAGGACCATCAACTATTTGGAATCAGAGCAGAGAGGAAGCGACCTCGACAACCAGTACTTCGTCGATGGGCTCACCACAAGGACGGAAGGCAACACAACAGAAACCCGCATCAGCGGTAACAACGTGGCTTCATGTCCAGAGAAGTCAACGGCAAGACAACCGAGATGAAAGTCGACACCAGGGCCAAATGCAATGTCATGTCACTGAGGACATTCAAAATAGGGAGGAATAGATGACATCATCCTCCCAGTAAGAGAGCCACCCGCATCTCAAACCAACCCAAACAAATCGGCAATTTTGGATTTGGAACGAGCCCGGGATCAACGCGATCCTCCACCCCCCGGGTAACCACAGGAGAAGAGATGGACGATGCCCTTGAGACCATGGACAGTAGAGACAATCAGGACAAGTTGTCTCAACCCTCCACATCAGCGGAGGGCTATTACAAAACATGCGTTCGGCGTGTCTGTGAGCTGAACCCAAAATACTGGGACTGAACTGGGTTGATGTATATATTGTAGCGCTAGTGAAAGTTATATATGTTCACTGTATCATACGGTGGGGGGAGCTCAAGAAAGGAAACGCAGACAGCTTCTGCCATGGCTGCTCTGTACCAATGCAATCACATTGCAGGTAACGCACTCGCAACAGCACATCGCGCATGCGCAAATACCACGTTCGTTGTCTCGAGAATGAGCAGGGAGGAGTCGCTCCACTGTGAGCTTGTTCTCCCCCTACCCTGTTCACCGAGTTTGGTTGTTTTCAGTAAAGTCTCTTGTTTGTTTTACCTCATTAGCCGAGTTATTAAGCACACAATAACGACCAACTAAGGCGTGAAAAGCGTTTTAGCAATGGAAACCTAGAGTTTACACTCTCCCCCCTTCCCCAGCTTGTCGTTTCGAAATAGTTCCACTTCGCTCTGGTGCTTTTTGTCCGTCGCGGACACCGTGAAGGTTAGAACCCTGGGATATGAGCAACGGGGGCACGTTGTTCCGGGTCGGACCGGGACCACAAGCGCACCATGGCCGCCAGGAACAACAACAAGTTGCCCAGTAACTTGCCCCAGTTGCAGAACCTCATCAAAAGGGACCCGCGCTCCTACACGGAGGAGGTGAGTGGCGGCGCAACGTGACAAACTCGCGGCTTGCCCTGGTCCAACCAGGATGCAATGGGTGAATGCACCGCAAGGCCCTGCATTCTCGCCGCCGTGACTCAAAGATAAACGCACAGTTTTAAAATGGTCCTCACCGAACTTCGAACACGTGATCCAAGCCTTTGTTGTTGGCGTAGTTTTGACTACTGATCCCGGTTGCAAGTCCGTAGAATGCCATCTCACGTTAACTGCCCATGAAGATTTGGGATGTCACCAGCTCCAGACTTGTTTCAGTGCTTTCAAATCTTCAGTGAGCATCCACATAGCGCCTTGGTCTTGGGAAATCTGGCTACAAACGTGGTATCTCTCGCCCATCTCCACTGGTTTCAGCAGTTGGCTTGGTCGTCGTAGTCCGAGGGGTTACTTTATGTGCTGAATGAGTCGATGTCTGGTATTTCCAGAGTGTTGCGCCTGAAGCCCGTTTTGCTGCAGACCGAGTTCTCACTATTTTAAATTATTCGTTCTAGTGATTTACAAGAAAGTTCGTGCCCTTGAGTCCCACACTGCAAGGTTGCAGTCAACATTTTAGAAGTTTGAATCCTACCAATTGCCCATGGTCTGAGGCAAATCTCTGCTGATCACTTTAAATTTTGAATAGGACTTTTCCTTCACTCCTGGGCATGTCCTAGATTGGGAGACCAGAATCTGATCTTATCAACAACATTGGTCAAACCATTTAAATAATATCATTAATAATATGTTCGCCGAAAGTCCTTTGAATTGGATAGCATTGGAAATATTGGTCTGACCTTGTGAAATGACATAACGTGCAGTAATCAATCTCTGAATTTTGAATGCTCTATTACTTTTTGATTATTATCTGCTCTTTCAAATATTTTATTTTTATTCATTTAAGAGCAATTTAGTACACTGTTATTTAGCTGTGCCATTGACATCAATGGAATGAATTTTGGAGGAGAGTAAATGTACAAATTGGGTTTAGTGCTATTGATTGGGGTAAACAAAATAACCTTTGCTCTCTACTAATTGATCACGCTCTGTAAAGCTACATCTTTGTGCTTTTGGACTAGGTCTACTGGTCTGCTTCTATCACTTTATCTTGGTGCATGCGACAATAACTTGAACTGATACAGGTCCAAAACTGGTTCTTCAACCCACTGAACTATGCTGACCACTAAGCACCGATTTAAGTTTAAAGTTATATGTCACAAAATATATCAGGCAGTGAGAAGTATTTTTCTAAGAGCAAACTGATAGGTGATTGTCACATTTGTGGCCCGAAATGTGAAGTTAATAAAACATTAAACACAAGTTTATCAGGTAAACTTCTCTGTGCCTTTATTCTCCGGTTTCCTTTGTTCTCCTGCTTGTGTTCTTATCTCCCTCTCATACCACGTGACTTCCGGTACATCTCATACATATTCATTATCATGACATCCCTCCTTTAATCAGAAATAAACTTTACCTTCACTTACCAATATCTCTCGGAAACTTACAAACATCGTAACTAATGGTAATACTATAACTCAACTACATAAAATTTACTTCCTACAGCACTCATACATGCACTTTATGATATAAGATTAAATACTGTCCCAAAGTTCTTATTAAAACTATGGCACAAAGTCTTCGTATCGTTTGGGCACTTTCCAGTTTCGTTTCGGCCTGCCTGCAATATTGTCGTCGCTTCTCGGTTGGTCACTCTCAGCGTCGGCAATACTGCTCGCCACGGCTTCGAGTGTTTCTGGCGCTCTATTCACTTCATCAGGAGTGCTAGTAACTGCCTCTGGAACATCATCAGGTCTCTCAGTTTCAGCATCTCGCATTGGCCTTTCAACCTCTTCACTCGATGTATCTCTGGACTGGTACCTTTTTACACCTGATACATTTCTCTTATACAGGACTCCAGTCGGAGACTTGACTGTCACCATACTGCCACTTCTGGATACGACAGTATAGGGTTGATGGTAATAAGGTGTGTCAAGCTTACCACCAGTTTCATGCCTCACTAGAACATTATCTCCTGGCATGATGTCTGAGTACTTGGCTCCACGTTTCGAATCTGTGTACAGCTTTGCTGCACCTTTCTTTTCAGCATCGTGGTCCCTCATCTCCTGGTCGTCTCGGATTTCCTTTATTTCTGGCATTTTTGTGCGGATTTTTCTCCCAAAAAATGCTTCTGCAGGACTTTTTCCAGTGGTTGCATGAGGCGTTGCTCGATAGACAGCCATATAAGATAGCAATGCTTCTCGCCAATTTTGTCCTTCTGCGTGTGCAATTCTCAATCGTTTTTCAATGGACTGATTTTGTCTCTCTACTTCTCCATTGGCTTGCGGCCATTTCGGAGTTACTTTATGATGGTGGATACCTGTGGTCCTCATGTATTCCGCAAATGTCTCTGAAATGAATTGTGGACCATTGTCAGAGTATAATGTAACAGGTAATCCATATCTTGCGAATATCTCTGCTAACGCTTGTATTGTTTTTTCAGTGGTTGTGGACTTCAACACCACGTACTCATAGTATCTGCTGTAGTAATCTATCACTACCATAACTGATTCACCCGTCGGTAAAGGTCCAAGAAAATCAACAGCTATGTCGATCCATGGTCCTGTCTGAAGTTGCGTACTCCGGATCGGTTCTGGCGGATTACTCCTACTTGTGATTTGACATCCGTGACAAGTTTTAACAAATTTCTCTGCGTCTTTATCACAACCTGGCCACCATACCTTGGTCCTGAGGTTTTGCTTGGTACCAACAATACCTAGGTGTCCTTCATGCGCTAAGGATACGATCTTCGGTCTCAATCTTTGTGGTATCACCAATCTGCAACCTCTTAATACACACTGTCCAATGCAACAAAGTTCGTCTCTAATGGGAATGTAAGCCTTGTGAGTACACTTGTCCCATTGTCCACTCTGTATGCATTCTCTTACTTCCATGAGTTCTGGATCACGTTCGTATTCTCTCTCAACTTCCTTCGTAGTCACAGCTTTCGGTGTCGCCTGAATAGCTACGAAGCGTACAAAGCTCTCTGTTTCTGTTCCCAATTCTGACTTGGATTGTGGACCTCCATCCTTCACCAATCTGGACAGCGGATCAGCAATGTTTGTTTTCCCTGCAATGTGGATTACTTTATATTTGTAGGGTTGTAGTCTGAGTACCCATCTCTCTATTCTGGCACATGGTTTGGATCTAGGTGCATAGATCACCTCTAATGGCTTATGATCTGTGATGAGTTCAAATTCAATGCCGTATAAATATGCATGGAACCTCTCACAGGCCCATACAAGTCCGAGTGCTTCTTTCTCTGTCTGAGAGTATCTTCTTTCCACATCTGATAACGATCTGCTGGCATAGGCAATGATTCTTGGTCCTCCATCATGCATCTGGACCAACACGGCTCCTAAACCAACCGGGCTGGCATCCGCTATGACTTTGGTTGATGCCGCCGGATCGTAATATCCAAGAGTTTTTGCATCTGTCAGGCTTTGCTTCAGCGCTGTGAACGCTTTCTTCTGCTCAGATCCAAAATGAAATGGTACACCTTTCTTGGTTAGTTTCCTTAGTGGTTCTGCCACTGTAGCGAAATTAGGAATAAACTTTGCACAAAAATTGACCAATCCCAGGAAACTCCTCACCTCTGTTGCGTTCTGAGGTGCACGTGCCTCTGCAATAGCTTTCACCTTGGCCTCTGCAGGGTTTAGTCCTTCCCGTGTAAGTCTGTGTCCCATGAAATCCATTTCTGACACACCGAACTGGCACTTGTTTCCATTCACGGTAAGGCCTGCCTCCTGTAGTCTAGATAGTACACGCCTCAACCGTTTGTCATGCTCTTCCTTCGTTGGTGCATGGACTATGATGTCGTTAGAAATGTTGGCAACTCCAGGAATGCCTTGAATCACACGATGGATTTCATACTGGTAGATCTCCGAAGCTGCATTAATTCCAAATGATAGTCTCTTGTAACGATACAATCCACAGTGAGTCACAAATGTAGTTACATTTCGGGAACCTGGATCCAGCTCTAATTGATAATAGCCCCATTTCAGATCAATTTTTGAGAATATCTTGCTGGTAGTTAGTTCTTGAAGCATTTCCTCCACTGTTGGTATAGGGTGTCGTTCTCTAATTATAGCTTCATTGGCCATTCTCATGTCAACACATAGTCTTATGTCACCCTTTGGTTTGGGCACAATCACTACGGGACTGACCCATTGTGTCGAATGTTCCACCGGTTCAATAATGTCTTGTTCGATCAATTCTTTAATTTTGGCTTCGACTTTCCCACGAAGTCCAAACGGAGTTCGGCGCATTGGTTGTGCCTTGGGTTTGACCGTTTCATCTACCGCTAGCTTCAATTGTCGACCTTTCAGCTTTCCTACTCCTTGGAAGACTGCGGGGAATTCTTGCTTCATATCCTCGTATGACTGAATTGAATTGACACAAGCTCCAATATGAAGTATTGCCAGGTCTTGCGCTATGCTTCTACTCAGCAATGGTTCTCCCCTCTCTTCTATGACCATAAACTCTGCTTCGGTGTACTTTTCTCCAGCTTCAACAATTGCAGTAAAACATCCAATGGTCTGCAATGCCTTTGTTGCTGTATATGGATACAGTTTCTTGGAACACTTCTTTGAGGTACAGATGATCTTTTTCCTTTTCAACTTCTCCCATAAATGTCGATCCATCACATTACTGTCACTGCCTGAGTCTACAATGACCTGCACTGTCACTCCATCAATGATCACTGGGACCTTCTCATGATGTACTTCATTCAACGTAAGTTGGTAACAACTCTGTTCCTCCTGGGTATCATCATCGTCACCGTCTATCTGGCGAATGGTATCTTTCTTTCCAGGATACTTTCCTTTCCCCCAGACTTTGCCTTTGGAAGTTGTACTCTTCCTCTTCTGGTCTGCATTGGACTTGCTTTTGCACTTCTTTGCAAAGTGGTCCTTACCTCCACACTTTCTGCAAATTTTGCCTTTGGCCGGGCAATATGGGTCTTTTCCAAAGTGACCTCGGTTTTCACATCGATAACACTCCACGTCATGTGTCGGCGTATATCTTGGCTGATTATGGCGATGTGAGAGCCTCTTAATTTGCTGGCTTGAGTTGTCTTTCAGGGTCATGGTATGAAATTGCCCTTCAACAGCCTCTAATGCAGCAGCAATGGTTAAAGCATCAGTGAGTTCCAACTCACTCCCTCTTTCCAGTAGACGTCTTCTGAGTTTATCTGATCTGCAGTGCTGTACGACTTGATCCAATAATTGGTTGTCCAAATCAGCTGGCATGTAATTGCATCCAACAGCTAGCTGGCGTAGTCTCGTCACGTATAACGTCTGGCCATTTTCTTGTCTCGTTCTCCGAAACAAATGGCGTTGAAATGTAGCATTCGGTGTCACTACATAGTGTGTATTTAATGCATCTACTGCTTTCCGGTACTCATCCTTTCTTCCAGTATTCAAAAGTGTCTTAAACGTTTCCCGAACTGAGGGTCCTGCAGTGAAAAGAAGTAATGCCCATCTCTGCACTTTTTGTTCAACTGTACCGGTATCTAGAAATAGGCCACGACTGTCGGCGTAGGATTCAAATTCTTCCAGCCATGCCTTCCACTTCACACTTACAGTGCTTGCATCACCCGTTGGGTCAAAATGAGCAATTCCACTATGTGTTAGAAAGTCACCGTCTGCACCAGCCATGAGGAAATATTCCAGCCCCAAAAGTACTGAGACAAAGAGAAAATTCTTATCATCTTGAAGTTGTCTGTAATCCTCTGTAATCTTGTTTAGTCTTTAATTTTCTTCAAGCTTCTTTCATCCTCGTCGCCAATGTCACATTTGTGGCCCGAAATGTGAAGTTAATAAAACATTAAACACAAGTTTATCAGGTAAACTTCTCTGTGGCTTTATTCTCCGGTTTCCTTTGTTCTCCTGCTTGTGTTCTTATCTCCCTCTCATACCACGTGACTTCCGGTACATCTCATACATATTCATTATCATGACAGTGATCACTAACATTCATACAGCCATGTAAAGAGGATAGGAATACAATGAAAAGAATATCACTTCGTATCAAGCAAAGGGAGTACAATAGCACTGTTATGGGGTTCATTCAGGAGCCTGATGGCTGTGGGGCAAGAACTGCATTTAAACCCGTTGATGTGTGCTTTCACACTCTTAAGCATTCTCCTGATGGAAGGATGGAGAAGAAATTGTGTGTGGAATGTTTGTGTAAGTTTATTATAATCTGACAGTTCACATAGAGCTAGGTGAAACAGCTTTTTTCCAGACCATAGTGCACCCATGTACACACAATACACCACACACAATAATCACATCTAGACATAAAGATGTAAAATAAATATGCATAAATATTTTGAAATAATTTACTCAATTACATGATTACACAATTATATCACTCTCACAGCCTGTGGGAAGAAATTATTTCTCAGCCTAGCAGTCCTAATATTGATGCTCCAGTAACTCCTTCGAGGTGGTAGTAGGTCAAAAGATGCTGTGTGATGGATAGAAAGTATTCTCAATGGTTCTTTGAGCCGTATTTAAGCAATGCTCTTGGTAAATGTCAATAGAGGAAAGGGACAACCTAGTGATGATTCTCTGTATTGACTGCTGGTCTGATGCTTTGCAATAACCATGCCACATTATGATGCAGCCAGACAGGACATTCAATCATGCTCCTGTAGTGTCAAGATGGGGGATGGTATCCTTATCCTCTTTAGGAAAGGTGGGGACTGCTAAGCTTTCTTGACTAATGTTGTGGGTCCAGGATCAGTCATCCATTATATGTACACCAAGGAACTTAGTGCTTTCCACTCTCTTCATGACAGAGACATTGATGGGTAGTAGAGAGTAGTCAATCTTTGTCCTCCTGAATTCCAGAGACACCTCCTTTGTCTTGTCCATGTTGAGATCTGGGTTATTATTCTTGCACCATTTTATGAGCCTCCCAACCTCCTCTCTGCCAAGTATTGTATCATTCCCAAATTTGATTATTCTGTTTCTACTAAATCTGGCAGTGCAGCCATGAGTCAGCAATGTCAACAGTATGTTAGCTTGAGACTTTGCTACGAACAGAGACTGATAATTTTCCTGTATCCATCTCATCATCATAATTGACTTCCCAGCCTACCTCTGTGGTATTGTTGCCATTTTTGAAGATAGAATTGGAATGGTATTTAGCTGTATAGTCCTGGTTATAGAGGGAATATTGCAGGGGACTAAATCAAGGGTCCGGTTTCAGAAGGGGGTGCTGCTACCTCGGTCCAAAACTTGGGAAATGAGTTTGCTGGAGACTATGGTATTCAAATGGAACTGTAGTCTATGAAAATTGATCTCCTTGGCATCCAGATATTCCAGGGCTGAGTGGTGAGCCAGGGATCCAACAATGCTGTCTTGCAGGCTTGAGTTAAGTGAGCCATGATCAGCCTCTCCAAGCACTCTTGATGGTGGATGCCAAAGCTACTGGGCAGTAGTCATTTATTATGTTTTTTCTTATGTTAGTTATGCTAATCTAATATTAGTCCTATTTCAAGTAAACTATTTTAATAATCACTAGAATGGTGAACCCTTGGCTTTAAAATGATGATTAAAAAAATGATACTTTTTCGTATTTCCACCCTTCTCGTTATAAACTACTATCAATATAAATTTTAATAGATTAAAGATTTTGAAAACTGATTTCTCCTCAAAATCTGAAACCATTTTGATGTAGAATTTATTTACTGTGAATGAACCTTATTCTACCGGCATGGGTGTAAAATGAAAAGATTGGATCCTAACTTGCACCAGCCTTTCCCCATCATCCCCGTGCCACTGCCTTGCCATGACTCCAATTCTTCTTGTATTTACTATTTCTATGTTCAAAGTCATCCATGAGCTTACCCACTGCATCTCATAGTGTTCTGGTCACCCAGCTATAATTGAAAGGAGTGCAGAAGAAGTTCACAAGGATTGGAAGGCTTGAGTTATGGGGAAGATAGAATAAACGAGTCTTTATTCCCTGGAACATTCAGCACGATAACAGGCCATTTTGGCCCACAAGTCCATGCATGCTGCCCTGTTTATGCCCCATTAACCTAGACACCCCAGTACATTTTGAACGGTGGGAAGAAACCAGAGCCCCCAGAGAAAACCCACGCAGACACAGAGAGAACATACAGAAAACTCTTCACAGACAGCATGGGATTCGAACCCCAGTCCGATCCAGTTCGCTGGCACTGTAAAGGCGTTGTGCTAGCTACTATGCCTCCAACATTGAAGGCTGTGGGGTGACCTTGTATAGATTTATATCTTGAGGCGCATGGATAGAGTGAATGCTCACAGTCTTTTTCTAGAGTAGGTGGTATTAGAAGCCGAGGGCATTGGTTTAAAGGTGAGAAGGAAGAGGGTGGTTTGTATCTGAGCCTTCTTGCCAAAGGAATCAATTGAAGTAAGTAAAATTATGATATTTAGAAGACACTTGTACAAACGAGCTTAGGAAAGAGGGAAATCCCTTGTTGAGAAGGGAAATCCTTGGAGATGTTTCTCTAAAGAAGGATATCATGGCAATAGACCAGCGAGGGGCTCAACGGCTGAAGGGCCCACATTGGCTGTGGGTTGCTGGCGACTTGCAGTCAAAGACCCACTCAGGCTCTGAGCTGCAGGAACCAGGATTCGAGAGGGAGATGAGGGCAAGAAAAGTTCCTGAAGGGCCTTGGGCTAAGAAAGCTTCCTGTCCATGTCAGAGGTTTGGATTTGTAGCTTGGGTTGTCGATGGATTGAATTGGATTCTGGGCATCTGCAGAGGCTGCGGGAGTGCTGGAAGTGAATCCACAGACACTCAGTGACTCAAAAGGGACTCTCTTTTGCTTTTATTCTCATTTTTAGAGGTGCGAGCAATCCCGTTGATGACTCTTTGCTTGCCTTTACGGCAGACAAAAATTGAGTATATAGTGTATATTTATAGTGTATTAATACATAGCAAAGGAAGATTTGAACCTTTGACACGGACCAAATGCCAGCAGATGAGACTAGTCCAGATTCATCAAGCATTGATGAGTTGGGTAGAAGGGTCTTTTCCTGGTGTATTGCTCTATGACTCTATTACATTTCTACTTCTGGCCACTTGCACACCTGAGATTTCCATCACGTCGTCATTTGCAATGGGCCTTCAGGTACCAAGGTTCAAAGGGTAAAATTTTCTCTTCGCTCTTCTGCTTTGACTGTTCTTTTTCTGAAATAAAATTGCCCAGCTTTTGGTTCTGCTGTTCTTGTCTCTCTTTGTGAAAATTAGATCATGTTTGATAACTCTAATGAAGAAAACTTGCAATGTTTATGACATTAAAAACAAGTATTTGTCGCTTTACTGCAGAATCTCAGGCATGGTTTTCAATTTTTACTTGGTTGTAGTGTCTGCCAAAAAATCGGGCAGATGCTTGCAGGAGACCTGAAAAACAGCAGATGTTGGCATCTAATGCAAAAAAAAATAGCTGGAGAAACTCGGAAGGTCAGGTGGCATTTGCGAAGGGGAAGAGGCTGAGACCCTGCTTTGGTATGAACGTGTGATGGGAGATGGCCAGGAAAAAGGTGCGAGGATTGGGGATTTGATAAAGGATGTGATGCGTGGAACTGGATAAGGAAGGGATGTTGAGTGGATGGGAACAGTAGAGGAATGATTAGGGGACTCAGTGAACAATGTGTGTGGGTGGGAGGCAGCTCTTCCAGCTGAGGCAGAGATTTGCATGCACCTCCCCCAATGTTGTCTACTGCTATGGTTCTGGCCTCCTCTACCTCACTGCTGAACACCTGGACTCTGTAGAAAGGCCATTTTGACTCTTCTTCTCAACTCCCCTACACTCCCAGGAAATGTTTGTGAGTTTCTTCCCTCCTCCCCTACTTGATTCTTTCAACGTACTGTCTCTTCACCTCCTACTGTTCACACCGGGCCACTAACCCTCCTTTATTCGGTTCCACGCATCGCCTTTCTTTCTGACCAAATTCCATAATCTGGAGCCCAGTATTGTCTTCACATCACCTCCCACCCTATGTCCCTCCCCCACCTGGCTCCATTTGTCCATCAAGCCCTTCCTCACACGAGCCTACCTATTGCTTGCCAGTTTCTGCCTCACTCTTCTCTTGCCACATAAATCTGGCTTTCTCCAATTTACACTCTCATTCCTCATGCAAGGTCTTAATCTGCCTGACCTGCTGAGTTCTCCCAGCAATTAGTTTTTTTTTGGCTTATAAGAGAAGCTAAATAAAAACATTAGTGAAGGTCTTCAATGTAAAGATAACATGGTGGATAATGGAAAGGTAAGATTCTGAAATGTATAATTTTGCATATCATTTTGTTTAAACTGTGATTTTTACTATATTAGAATTCTACTTGCTGCAACAAATGTCAGAAGTTTATTGTGATTTTATGTGAATCCAAAGAACATGCGACTGTACACTGAAAACGACTTGAGTTCGCTCTGAGAGTAATGCTTATAAAACTTTCCTCATGAGGCATGTGTTCCTTGTACAGAACAATTTAAATTACTTTGACAAAATATTTTCCTCTCTTGCTCAGTTTCTACAGCAGTTTAATCACTACCACTCCAATGTGCGTATTTTCAAGCTACAGCCAGACAAACCAAGTAAAGAACTTTCTGAATTGGTGATGTTTCTTGCACAGGTAAATTTTCTTCAGCAATGCATGTAAATGTGCCTGATATTTGACTGAGAACCTTTTAAATATTATTTTTCATGAAAGTTGGCTCGCTGGGATGTTTTGAACCCTAACCGAAATTTATTAAGGTAATGAAAGCTGCCTTACTGTGAAATTTTGTAATTCTTTCGTCATGGTGAGAAAGGTAAAAATAGTATTTATCATCAAAATTAAGTGCCTAACTATCTTCCTCTCATTTCATTCAAGGTTGCACATTGTTACCCAAATGAACTGACTAACTTTGCCCAAGAATTGAAAGAGCTTCTTTCCTCTCACCACACGATTCTGGACTCAGACTTGCGGATGGTAAGCCAATCATTTCCAATATTATTGTTTAGCATTCTTTTTAAAAACATATTGTTTTAATGTTTTGTTGAATAATTGAGCCACTTTAGCTCTGTGATATTAATATACATTTTCAATCTGTGAGATGTTTTTCAACATTTAATTGGGTGTAGGGTTCTGAAAGGGTTAAAAGAATTCCTGCATTTCTTCGCAGCACAGATGTTTGACATAAAGATCTATTCAGGATATTCAAGGGTTTTGCTTTTAAATAAATAGTGAATGCAGATTCTTTTGGGGTCTGACCTGATGGTGTAATTTGTCCAATATTTAATTGGCCGATATAATATCTGCTTTTTTTACTTACATTTCTTCATGTTAGAAATGAATAAATTGAACATTTACTAAGAGCTGAAATACTTAACGTACATTGTTAATAATAGGATCGGGTGGCCTATTTTGTGGCTTGGTATTGGCGGTCACAGTAGATGATCTGATGTACAGCATTTGTAAAAAGAATGGACAGGCATTTATGACCATAATTTGTTACACTAGGGGGAGCATGGTGAAAATCAACAGCAGATCAAAGCAGATAATAATAAACAATAACCTGTTTTACCTGACATCCAACTACAGGTGAAGTTGAGTTTCTTTCTCTTTGTCTTCCATAGTAGCTGGAATAGTTTTGTTCCTTTTTTCAGAGGCAACTCTAGCACATCAGCATTGGGCCACAGACAAATGTCCCTGGAAATTGGATATCAGCCTTCCCTCTTGGTTGGTTGACAGTGTCGAAAGAACCTATGAAAAAGGATCACAAACATGAAACAGTTTGTTCATTGTGTGATATCTTTGATCTCAGTGCATTAATTTTATGTGTTTCCTTTAATTTTCATTTAGACATTTTGTAAAGCTTTGATTTTATTAAGAAACAAGAACCTGTTGAATCCAACAAGTTTGCTGGAATTATTCTTTGAACTCTTGAGGTGTCAAGACAAACTTTTGCGAAAGGTATGATACTTATGCTGTTTCAAACCTACTGCAAGTGCGGATATTTTGATCATCCCGTACCTTGACGTACTCCTTTTTATATTATCAGACCCTGTACTTGCACATCGTGACTGACATTAAGAATATCAATGCCAAACACAAAAACAACAAAGTGAACACAGTGAGTAACTTGAATACTTAATAAAGCAACACTTCTCTTCTCTTGGTTTTGAGTTTATGTACAAAAAGGTGTTATAAATATTGTAAAGCAATAATGCTGCATTGTGCCAGAAACTCAAATGAATAAGCCCTCACCCTCACTCCCTCTAATGAAGGAACCATGCAGTGTGATTTGTATTTTTCTCAGTCAATAATTTAATGCCCTGAAGTAAATGATTTAAATCCATCTGACATACCAGTAATTGAATTATTTTCTTCAAAATATAAAAAATCTAAAATGTTTAGAACAAAAACACAAGGATCATGTTCTGAAACGTGGTAGAACTGAAATATACTGTTCTAAATGACTATATTTGCAACAGCAATTTAGCTATAATTTGTTCGTTGCCTAAAAAAGGCTGTCAAATTTTGTGGAGAGATGGTTTTATGAGGTCGTTTAGAATGACCTCATAAAACCATCTTCAAAAAGGTGAAGATGGCGGCATTGCCAGAACCACTGTAGTGACAGTGCCGCCGCTAATGCGGATCCACGGCGAGCGAGGAAGTGGAGATGCAGCGCTCCTGCGGACACCAGCCGCCCAGTCGACTGCTGTTGGCTCTGCTTAGGACTTGAACGGCCTGTTGAAGGCACCGACAGTGGTTTTAGTTGAAGTCCTGCAACCACGGGTCTGCGTGTCTCATGGGGATGCCTATTAATTGGCAGCAGCCACGCGGTGCTGCAAACTCCGGGGAAGCGGAGGATGGGATGATCACATACCAGCTGAGAGGAGAAGTGGTGGAGACAACCCGTGGGGATGGTGACCACGGTGGCGAATCATTGAGGGGGCTCTGCGGCTCATGGACCAGTGCGTGCGGCGGGCTGCTGGCGACTTGAGGTGATGAATCCGTGGAAGGTGTGGGCTGTTGGAAACTGCTGTCGGGAGACTTGCGGCAGGCTGCGGACTGCTGGAGACTGGCTCAAATTGGCTGGAGGGGTACGATGTATCGGAACCAGGATGCGAGGAGGTGCCGAGAGCACTGAAGGGTCTCTGGATGTGTCGGAGGTTCGGATCTGGAGCTCGGGTCGCCAATGATTTGGACTGGACTCTGTGTGGCTGCGGGGGCTGCGGAAGTGCTGGAGGTGAATCTGTCGATACGGTGACTCTTTTGCTTCTCTCTCTAACTGTAAGTCTGACTGAAGGAGGCGCTTCGGCAATTCCCGCCAGTGGCGAATCCGTCTGCCTTGTGGCAGGCAAAAAGAAATTTCAGGTAATCTGACACTTTTATTGCTGTCAATAAATTTAATCTTGAATGTTGCAACATACTTTGCATCCTGCCTACTACTTGTTCAGAAGACTCCTTGGAATACCAGATGCAATAGGCTTCATCTGGAATGTAAATGGGAAGCACAGGTCCAAGTTTTGTAGATTCAAGAGAGATTTTAGTTAATTCTAACAGATAAATAATGGGTCTTTTATGAGTTAAGCTTGGAATACTTGTTTTTTTATAATTTTTGTATTGTTGAATTGAAAAGTGATTCAATTCACGCCAGATTATTGCTAAATTATTAATTAATTATTGATTTTTACGTGGGAGCAAGGCTGAGTGGAATTTGGAGGGCTAAATCAGAAGGTGTCCAGTTATGATGGAGTACAGCTACTCGGGCAGTAATTTTGTATGATCTTCTAGCCTGCCTGACGCTTGCAATCAGACATAAAAGAGATGTTTCCAAACTGGAGCCAATGGGCTTGAATATTGTCCTACTCCTTTGTCAAACAGCAAGCAAAAATATTCAATTGCCACCCCCCCAAACCAAGGTCCTCCATTTAATCCAGTTTACAGATCTCTGCCTCTTGATTTTTCACAGCCCTGCACTCGTGGAAATTTCAAAAATATTAAATTGCTTTTTCCACAGCCTCAGTAAATGTGAGGTCATCCACTTTAGAAGAAAAAAATAGAAACAGACTTAAGCTAAATTCCACCGAGGGACCAGAGATGCAGTTATGTGACAAAAGAACATCTGTGTACCAAGAACATTTAATCTTCCTGCTTGTTTTGGTTACAGACTGTCAGAGGCCTAGCCTTGATGCAAAATAAACCATTGTATTCAAAGTGATAAGCTGAAAATTACGTTATTCGATAGAAGCCTAGCTTGCTTGCTTATCTTTCTTACTGTGCTGGGAATGGGTACTTGGGTAAGCAGTTTTTGGGTAATATAAGCCATGGTCCCACTGCTGAAGTTTGAGACTCTCCTAGAGGTGGCAACATCTCTCAGCAAGAAGAAGAACTTCTAGAGTCCAACCAAAGTCCCAGTCGGGGGAGGTGGAGAATCTGCCAGCGGCGCCCCAACAAGCAACTACAAGTGTGCGGTTGTTGCCTTGCTTCGGCAGTTGGGACCAGTCCAGGCGTTGATAAGTATAATTGGGAAGGGGTTGCATATTGTAGTTTGAAATCAGCTTTTGAATTTGTAATAAACATTTGTATTCACTGAACTGCTCTCGGTGTGGGTGTCTATTTTCTTTCGGTAGCTCAAACACGGTGACCAATCTAAAACGAACAAAGTGAGAGGTACAAGTTTACCCAGGATATAAGCCCTCTTCAGAAAATGATCCAGGTAGATAATGTTGTTTGGGAGAGGGTGTGGCGACAGGGACACTCCAATGATCCTCTCTGACATTCTTATGGTCCTGTGGATTGACTTCTGATCCATTTCTCTGCAGCAAACAAAGAAGGATGACATAATGGTAGTCGGTAGCCTTGCCTGCTTCAGTCTTCTCAGGAAATGCAGGCCCTGTTGTGCCTTCCTGACAAGTGAAGAGATGCTGAGTATCCATGATTGGACACTAGTTAATTGAACTCCAAGGAACTTGGTGCTCTCCAGTTTCTTCACTACAGAACTGTTGATATGTAGTGGAGGATGGTCATTCCTGGTCCTCCTGAGGTGCACAATTGTCTTCTTCGTCTTGCCCACGTTGAGACTAGGGTTGTTTCTCACGCGTCATACCACAAGATTTTTCACCTCTTTTTTTGGTAGTGCGACTCTTCGGTGTTGCTGATGGAGCCACTACTGTTGTGTTATCTGAGGGAATAAGAATGAGGAATTCAATTTGCAGACTGACCGTATACTGTTCTTGGCAATAAAATTGACAATTCCAGCTATAATTAAAAAATGGGATCAAGACAAGTGATGTACAGAACCGAAGAAGAGATGAAAAATATCAGAAATAAATGAGGAACAATTGACAATATCCAACTTACCAATAATCACAGGTTAGATTAGTAGTGAAGCTCCCGTTTTATTGGGAAAGGTTTTAATCAACATTTTTAGGTGGGCACCAAGTTTTGTTACCAGGGATGGCTACTCCAGCTACCATCTATCTTTAGTGGTGTGTGGCATAAATTAACTGGTGTATGATAAAAGTGCTTTTGCTGTACAAGGCAGCAAAAGTCTCCAAAATTCATAACTACCTGCTCTTTCCAATCTAAACTACTGGAAGAGGAAATAGAAGCAGCTCACAGTTGACTCTGGTGCCTGCATGTTCACACCTGCTGACATTTTAAAGTCACTGGCTTTGCAGACCTTCTGCCAAGCTTTGAAGATCTGCAGCCAAAGCAAGAATATCCTGTAACTTTGTACATGTGCAGTGCTTTCATTCCCCATCATAAAATGTACAAGTACACTGAATTAAAGTAACATCAATGTAGTTTGTTCTTTGTAAAACAAAGCAGTGTAAATTATTACATGTTATTTGTGAGATTATGTGACTATTGTGTTTACATGTTCTCAGGCTTTACAAAATTTCATGTACACTATGTTGAGAGACAGCAACCCCATAGCAGCCAAGATGTCCTTAGATGTAATGATAGAACTATACAAAAGAAACATCTGGTAAGTTTGGACATTATTGTTTACAACTTGCCAATTAATTTCAAATTTACATGGATCGAAAATGCAGCGATAGAGGTTGTTTTGTGAGTAAACTAGTCGACATTCCATACATAGTACGACATCTAAGACAGTATAAAAATGCAAAGTTACAGGACAAGATCAGTTAATGCAGATCAAATGCAACGTAATTTTATATTTTGAGGTACATTTAGAAATCTGAAAATAGCAAGAAAGAAACTGTGGGCCAGTAATAGAAAACCATAGATTGAAAATCATTGAAAATTCCGTGAGTGTGATAATTTTTTCCTTCACGAGCTAGGATGGAGAATGCGCAACAGGAACAAGGAGGTGAAATCTGATAGGATATTTCTGAAGGCAATTGAAATATTGTGGTAGAGAACTGATTTACAGATTTTTTGTGGAATGTGGAACTAAGCTAGATAGCTTCTTCAAACAGTCAGAATAGGCATGATTGGGCAAATGTCCTCCTTGTGTAAAGTTCAGTGTGTTATTTACAGATTGAGTCTTTTGCACCCCAGTCTGTTCATTAACTTTGAGCATGGAAATATTCATCAGTAATTGAAAAGCAAAAAAACTGCACATATTGGACATTTGAAATAAAACAGAAAATTGCATAATATCTCTGTTGAGTATCAGTTGAAGTGATATAGATTCATTCATTAGTACACGGTCATGGTGTTTGACTGTCACAGCTTTCTTTAATGCTTGTGTCAAAGTAATACCTTTGTCATATTGCTCACATTTTTAGTTTACAATGTCTATATAAGGTGCTATTATCATCAAAAGCAATGGGATTATTGTTCCAAGTTTATTTAATTGGTTATTTTTCCAATTTTCATGTTTATTCGTGTGGAACAAATTCCTGCTGCTTCCATTCATCTCAGTCTGGTAACAAAATAATTGTTTTTAAAACTTTTAAAAACAATGAAAAACCTTACAAAACAAAAATTTATACAATAAAAATAATCAACAGACACCCCTCCCTCCCCCCCCTCATCCAGCCCCCACAAGGGGAGCCAAAAAAAACATAAAACATATACAACATTTTCAGATGTTTCTAAACTCTTATATTCCAAATAAGGTGACCACATTTTAATTTAAAAAAATAATTACCATGTAAATTGTTATTTTTTTCCATATAAATACAAGATCTCAATTCATTTTGCCAACGAGCTATATTAATCTCTACATTATTGTTCCAAGTAATTGCTACACATTTACATGCCACTGATAATACTAAATGAACAAAAGCTATCTGAAAATTATCCAACCCCAAACCAATCAAAGAAACCATATAACCCAACAAAAAAAATCTCTGGGTCTAATGGTAATTTAATTTTAAATAATTTCTCCAAAATTACCCTAATTTTTTCCCAAAATGGTTGTACCCTGTCACAAGACCAAACTGCATGGAATAAAGTTCCAGTATTTAACCCACATCTAAAACACAAATCCAGATTACTAAATCCATATTTTTTCAGTTTCTCCGGAGTCAAATATAGCTGATGCAAAAAATTATAATTAACCAAACAATATCTTACATTAGTCAATTTAGTTACCCCTTCATGACATAACCTCCCAGTCCTCCTGAGGTATATCATAAGTTAAATCACTTTCCCATTTATTTCTAGATTTCTCCAAATTCGGTTTGTCCGTGGCCTCTTGCAACAACCGATACATATCTGAAATAAAGCCCCTCCTTGATATAGAGGAAATTCAAAGATTCAAACTTCATTAACTCAGGTAATTTCATATCCTTTCCATAATTATCCTTTATCAAAGCTCTAAGTTGATAATACACAAATAAAGAATTTACTGATATTCTAAATTTTTCCCTCAATCAATTGAAAGAAAGGAACTGTCCCTCTTCAAAACAATCCTGGATCACTTTTATACCCTGGGAATGCCATATCTTTAAATATCTGTTAAATATTGAAAAATAAATAAGATGATTTTGATATAACAAAGTTTGAATTGATAATTTAACCATATAATTTCTATTAACCCATATGTTTAGGAAATGCTTTAATACCAGCATATATTTGCAATAAATGCAAATTCCACTTATGTATAAATTGATGATCATCAAGTTCAAGAATACAAGCTAATTCCACCTTAGCCCAACTAGGAGGCTGATTAATATCCATCATTCTACTAAGAAACTTTAACTGTGCAGCCTCATAATAATTTTGAAAATGAGGCAGCTGAAGTCCACCTAATGCATACTTCCACGTCAATTTCTGTAAAGCTACTCGAGCTAATTTTTCCTTCCATAAAAATTTCCTCACCGCCCTATTCAAATCTTGAAAAAAACCCTTTGAAGTAAACATGGAATTCACTGAAATAAATACTGAATACGGGGAAAAATATTCATTTTAATACAATTTACTTGACCTATTAATGTCAATGGAAGATCCTTCCATTTAATCAAATCCATTTAAATCTTTTTTAATAAAGGTACATAATTTATATAAAGACTAATAATTCGCATTCACAATTACTCCTAAGTATTTAATTTTATCAGATCATCTTAATTTTATAATGTGTACACGCTTCATAATTCCCCTTCAAATTTGGCAGTAGTTCACTCTTGTCCCAATTCACCTTGTACCCAGATAACTCCTCAAATTGAACTAAACATTCTTGTAAATATTCCAGATTGTTCTGGATATGTCAAATAAATCAATACATCATCAGCAAATAGATTAATCTTGTATTAATCATTTGCAACTCTTATCCCTTTAATATTATCATTCTGTCGAATTGCCTGATCTAATGTTTCAATGACCAACGCAAACAAGGCTGGTGACAATGGACAACCTTGACGTGTTGATCACGTTAATTTAAATGGCAAAGAAGTTTGGCCATTCGTCACCACCCTAGCAATTGGATTTTTATACAATGCTTTAACCCAACCAGTAAAAAGAGGGCTGAAATTAAACTTCTCCAACACCTTAAATAAAAAATTCCACTCAATCTGATCAAATGCTTTTTCTGCATCAAGCGCAACCACCATTGGTTGGGATGCTGTCTCGATGTTATCAATCTAAGAATATTATCAGACGCACATCTATTCTTAATAAAACCTGCTTGATCTGTATGCACTAACTGAGGTAAATATTTAGCAAGTCTATTTGCCAGTACCGTAGCTATTATTTTATAGTCTACATTTAATAAAGAAATTGGTCGATATGAGGCTACATTCAATGAATCTCTATCTTTCTTTGGAATCACAGTAATTATTGCACTTGAACAAGATTCTGGTAATGACTGATCATCAGTTATTTGTTGAAGCACAACCATAAATATAGGAGACAAATCTTCATAAAACACCTTATAAAATTCTACTGAAAATCCATCATCACCTGGCGACTTTCCATTTGGCATCCCCTGTATAGCTTCTTTAATCTCAAAATTTGTAAACGGAGCTTCCAATTCTTTTACTTCTTCCTCTCCCAAAACCAGTAAATGCAACTTAAATAAAAAAGATTCAATAGAACCATCATCCTGATTTCCCTCAGAAATATATAGTTTCTGGTAAAATTAATAAAATTGATCATTGATTTCCTGAGGTTTATAAGTAACAATTGAATTCTTTTTAACAGCATTAATAGTTCTCGATAATTAATAGCCCTCTCACCCAACTCATAATAACATTGTTTAGATCTTTGAATTAAGCGCTCATACTGATATGTTTGTAAAGTATTATAATGTAATTTCAACTTAGCTAATGCTGCTTTCTTATCTTCTGTAACCTTCTGAAATTCTTTTTCCAACTCAGTAATTTGCTTCTCCAAAGCTAAACTTTCCGCCAAATACTGTTTTTTTACTTTTGTAGAATAACTAGTAATTTGACCACGTAAATATGCTTTTAAAGCATCCCATATAACAAAATTACTACAAACTGAATAGTGTTTTCAGCCAAAAATAAAGCAATCTGTTCCTTAACAAAAGTAATAAACTCCGGTTTCTTCAATAACATTACATTAAATCTCCACCGATAAGTTAATTGCATCACCTCTGAACCAACACAAGATATAAATAACATAGAATGATCAGATATAATCCTACTCTTATATTCAGCCTGCACAACTCAAGCCTGTAAATGTGCCGAAATCAAAAACAAATCTATTCTAGAAAATGAATCATGGCTGAATGAATGAAAAGAAGTCATTTTCTGTCGGATTTATTTTCCTCCAAATTTCAACTAAATTCCAGTCTTTCATCAAAGATCCCATTTGTACCGCCATCTTTGATTTCCTTAAACTTTTCGGAGATTTATCCAATAATGGATCCGAAATATAATTAAAATCCCCTCCAATCAAGATATTTTCATTAGCCTGATTTAATGTAAGAAAAGCCTCAGATATAAATCGATCATCATCCACATTAGGCGCATAAACATTCAATAATGGCCACGATTCTGCAAACATTTTACAATTCACCATCAAAACCCTACCAACAATCTCCGTAGATGATTCCAACTCAAATGGTATTTTCTTATGAATCAAAATCGCTACACCCCTTGCCTTAGAATTAAAAGAAGAAGCAACTACATATCCAACTCAATCTCTCTTCAATTTTAAATGTTGTTTTTCCATCAAATGTGTTTCTTGTAAAAAAGCAATATCAACTTTCATTTTTTTTTTAATGTAAGCCAATGCACATTTATACTTAATCGGATTATTCAATCCCTGTACATTAAAAGTTGCAAAATTCAAATTAGACCTTTATTTACCTTAAAAATATACACACTTCACACTACTATAAAATATTGCTCCCCTTCCTAAAAAAAAACCCCTTCAAAATAAAATACAACCCCCCCCCCCCTTATATATATATAAAACCCCGCAATTCACTAAAAAAAAATTACTATTTCACTTCTTAAACTACAATAGTGTAGTAACTCCCCAAAAATCTCGGTGTGGTAAAACTAACTAGTGGCAGATGACTTTCAAAAGCTTCAGCGCCATCCACCCCCCCCCCACCCTAGTCAAACTATTCCAAAATTATTAATCAAACATAATTAACCCAACGATTCCAATGACTGCTCCAGATCTTCAATATCAAGAAGACTCTCTGTCAGTTCGACCTTCTTTCTATTCTTTCCATTCTCATTCCATTTATCAAATAACCTCCTTTTAGGTGACAATAACGGTGACTGTCCACCTCCTCATAAATCTGGCAATGAATTAGCAAAGATTAATGCTTCATGATCATTCTCAAACAATTGAGACTGAAAATTTCCATAAAAAACTTTCAATACACCAGGATAATGAAAGGCAAATTTATAACCCTTTCTCCACAATACTTCTTTAGCTGAATTAAATTCTCTACCCCTCTTAATAATTTCTTGACTCAAATCAGCATTTAAAAAAAAACACTCTATTGCCCTGGACCATCATTGGAGTCTGATTTTGTCAAGCCTTTTGAAAGGCAATCTGCAATATCATTTCTCTATCCTGAATCAAAACTGCTCGTGGTGGTTGGCCCGGATAAGCTTCTTCCTCAATGCTCTGTGTGCCCGGTCCAATTCCAGACCATCCGGAAAAAAATTAACTTCCCAGCACGTCAGGAATCCACTTCTTGAAAGAAAAATTTCACCGGATCTGAACCTTCAATATCTTCTGGAAGACCTACTATTTTTACATTATTCCTCTGTCCTTGATTTTCCAAAGAATCAATCTTCTTCAACAATTCTCTCTTCTGGATCTCCCAACCCACTAAAGAATCCTTCACTTTTTCCATTTTTAAAAAATTTTGTCCCACTTGGTCTTTGCACTCATGAAAAGCCTTTTCAATTAAAAAAAAATTATCTTGTACAGTATCCACTGCCTTCAAATATCTATTAACATCACTTTTAACCACATTCATATCATTCTTCACAGATGACATTTCTTCACAAATATTATTCATTTTAACTTTAATTTCCATAAATCATTGATTTAACTGTGTAAACATCTGCACTGACATATTTTCCATCTGATGGGCAATCCCTTCCAAAATCGTAAACACAGAATCAAACCCAGGCTCTACTACTCCCCCTTGGGACCTACCTTCTTTAGCCACAGTCCCCAGGCTAAATTCCTCCTGTCTTGGCTCCAACAACGCAGGACTTCCTTCCTCTTCACCTGCACTTGTTACTCGTCTAGCGCGGCTGGGGGTCTGCATCCCCGTCAACAGCGGGCCAACTTCGTCAGCCCGCTGCCGTCCTGGTCCCCCCACAGCCCACACTTTATCCAGAAGTTCTCAGACGCGCGACGCACCGCGCATACCCGGGAGCACCGTCGATCGCGCAGGTGCATCTTCTGATGCAGCACTGCGTGCCTTTAGGCCACCAGGCATTACAGCAGGCTCACGCAACAAACGTTGCTCAGCCGACTCACCCGCACACACGACTTCACGGCCACGAGGGTCAGAGTCGGTCGAGCCCAAAACAATGCCAGCGCCATCTTCCGATTGCAAGGTCGGCACCGGAGTACGTTGAGGCTTGGAGGCTCCTGCTGACAACTCCGTGGCTTCAATCTGGTGAGTCGGCCTCGGTTCTTCCACATTTTTATGTTAATTTCTTCTGTAACTGTGCCTTTGCATTTCTTCACATTTGCAGTCATTTTTATTCTCTACTTTTCAGACACCTTTAAAAACTAACTTTAACCACTTTCACAACTTTTAAATTCGGACATTAATTAGTTCAACTGGGGAGAGGTGGAACTGCACATCTTCTTTCTACGCCATCTTGCCACATCCCGCAAAATAATTGTGTTTAAAGATATTTTCAGGTGAAGCTTCCCCAGTGCTTGAGTGGGTAAATAACTTTGTTTCCATCTGTTATGCCTCGTCACCAATCAATGAAGGAGGTGCAACCAGTTTTCCAAAGACAAAACTTCAGCATAAGTTGTCTGGCTGGGTTCGTTGTGTGCAGCAATCTGGAGCTTTGGTGTTCTAAATTCCTATCAGTGTTAATTTTATTTTTAAAAAAAAAAAGGATATTTTAAAAATCTTAAATAAAATCATTAAATGCGGGAAGCGCTTGAGTCAGGAACTTCTGTGGAAAGAGAAACTGTTAATATTTCAACCTGACGAGCCCAGCATTTGTGTGTGTTTCATTTTAATTCCCCACGTTTGAATAGCTGGTTGACACTTCAAAAGACCACAAGAGGAAGGAGCAGAACTAGGCCATTTAGCCCATGGAGCCTGCTTCACCATTTGAATCATGACAGAGTTCATCCCTATTTTCCTGCCATCTCTCCATAACTTAACAACCTCTGCTTTAAATGACTTGGTCTCACTGCTCTCTGTGGCAATGAATTCCATAGATTCATCAACCTCTGGCTGAGCAAACACCTTCTCATCTCTGTTCTGAAGAGATATCCTTTATTCTGAGGCTGTGACCTCTAGTCTCGATTCTCCTAATACTGGAAACATCTTCTCTATGTCCACTCTATCCAGCCCTTTCAATATTTGATATGTTTAAATTCAATGATATCTTTCTCAACCCGAGCAACCACAGGCACAGAGCCATTTCAACCCTTTTCCTAAGTTAACCCTCTCCTCTCCGGGATCATTCTGACAAACCTCCTCTGGACCTTCTCCAATGCCAGCACATTCTTCCTTAAATTTGGGACACAGAACTGCTCAATAAGGTGAGAGCAGTGTCTTGTAAAGCCTTAGCAATATATCCTTGCTTTTGTATTCCATCTGCTATTTCTTTGTCCATTTTCCAAATATCCAAGACCCTCTGCAAGCACGCTGCTTCCTCAGCAGCTCCCTCCCCCCCCCCCCCACAACCTATCTTCGTAACAACTGCAAACTTTGCCATAAAGCCATCAATTCCATATCTAAATAATTTACATATAACTTGAAAAGTAGTGGACCCAAAACCAACCCATGCGAACCCCACTAGTTACCAGCAGCCACTCGATGTCAGATTCTCGCTTGTTGAATGGCCTCTGATAAATGGTTGAAGATTCCATTGCTCATGTCTTTGGGTGTCAAAGAAATGTTCAGAGGAAGGGGAGTTCTTAATGAAGCGAAGATTTTGATTTATTTGCAGGAATGATGCAAAAACTGTGAATGTAATTACCACAGCCTGCTTCTCAAAAGTGACCAAGGTAAGAACTGGCCATTTACTGACCCATGTGACAGGGCATTCTGGTGGTGAAATGTTGCAAAAACAGCCATGCATGTCGACATATTTTAGCCATGTTAAAAGAGTTATGCAAAAATGTCTTCCTTAAAATCTTGATCTAACAAGATTACATATGGATTTAAATAAACATGATTGGGTTCCCTAGTATGTATTCATAAGCACAGAAAGAACTAATTGTTAGATAATTAAGCACTGCAATCTTGCTTTAAGCATGAACTTTGCTGATACAGCTGGGATAAGCCTTTACATTGTTTAAAATTAATTTACACTACAACTGAGACAGATTTGGGAAATATTTTGAAATTTAATTTTTCTGTTATTCAGTGTTGGCTGGAGAGTGCAGCCTGAGAAAAGTTCTGGGACTGAGAACACCTTCAGCCAGCAGTGGAAATAAACAGCAGAGTGAAACACACAGAGATGCTGCAGGAACTCAGCCAGTCTTGAGCATCCATAGAAGGTATAGGGCTTGAGCCCTTCTCCAAAGTAAAAGCAAAAAACAGGAAGGCGACAGAATAAAAACTGGAGAAAAGAGGAGAAGTCCAGGCCAACTGCCAAAAGGTGTTAATTGGAGATGATAAGGGGAAAGGCGAGAATTGATTTGGGCTCAGTGAAAGGACACAGGGAAAAAGGAAGAGAAAGAGTCATTGTGCTGGGGGAAAAGGTGACTTGGGAAAGAAGCGGGGGGTGGGGTGGGGGGGAGTGGATTTAACGGAAACCAGAGAAGTTGATGTTAATACCATCCGATTGGATGGTGCCCAGGTGGAAGATGAGGTGTTGTTACTCCAGTCTTTATTCAGATGCCTTCTTGCTATTTGCTTATATCTTGAAGAAGGGCTCGGGTCCAAAACATCGGTAACATATCTTTACCTCCTATGGATGCTGCAAGACCGGCTGAATTCTGCCAGCATTTCTGTGTGAATAAGTAATAGAGCCTGTTGAACAATTTTATTATTGGTATTATGAAGATAAATAAGTAGTTTAATTTTTTTTAGAAATTGGGCAGAACTGATTGCCTGCCAAAGATTTTTTCTTTAAATTCTTGGAAATATGAAAATAATATGTCTTTAAAAAGACTTATGTTTTCCTGTAACTGTAATACCTAAATAAGTAAATTTATCTTTCATAACCTTAAAAGGAAAATTAGTATACATTGATGCAATTATATTCACACGTATCAGTTCGCTTTTATGAATATTTAGTTTGTTTAAATAAGTAACATCAACATAGAAGGTAGGGAGGTTTCAGGACTTGATATAAAAGGCAAAATATCATCTCTGCATAAAGGGAAACTTTATGTTGCACTCCCTTCCTCCAAATCCCTAAGATGCCCTCACAGCTTTGAAATGCAATTAATAATAGCCAAATCAAAAAGTAATGGACTTTGAGGACACCCTTGAAATTAAAAGGTTGTAACTGTTGAAAGTTAGAATTGAAGCAATGGCAGTTGAAACAAGTACAGTAATCTTATCCATGCAATAAAACTTGGACCAAAATTATTTCTTTTCTAAAATCGTAAATAAATACCTCCACACCACACAGTTAAATGCTTTCTCTGCATCTAAAGAAAGGATTCTTTTAGGAACCTCACCTGAGGGTGACGATATAATGTCAAATAAGCAATGTATATTGAAATAAGAGTACCAATTTTTAATAAAACCATATTGGTCCACATATAATTGATGGTAAAATATTCTCCAATCTATGGGCCAAAACTTTAGCCAAAATTTTAACCTCAACATTTAAGAAAGAAATTGGCCTCTAGGAGGAGCTCTCTATAAGATCTTAACTTTTCTTTGCATTAAGAGCAATACCAGCCTATTGCATAATGCTGGAAGCTTACCTTCCTTAAACGAATCAGACAACACAGAACTTAAATAAGGTGAGAGAAAGAAGAAAATGATTTTTAAAAATTCCACAGGAAACCCGTTGAGACCCTGTGATTTTCCAGATTGCAATGAAGAGAAATGTTGATTGACCATTTCTCCCTATGGATGCTGCCTGACCTGCTGAGTTCCTTCAGCATCTTGCTGTTTGCTCAAGAATCCAGCATCTGCAGTTTTTGCATTTCTCCAATTGGATAAGGAGCTGAGTGAGCCCCAAGATAGTGCAACAGCACTACCTAGACTTGGAGTTGTTTGCAGCCAATCTCTTCTATGGCCTTTCCATTGTTTATGGCTGAGAGGTAATTGTACAATGGATATTGATGGGCAGCTGTTACAGGCACAAAGAACAGCATCCTGAAAAGTTCTGTATTTCTGTACATGATTTAGAACTTTAGTTCCATGCTTTTATTGTCATCAGAATCCCTACTAGGAAGCTATTCTGATTGGCAGGCTTGGCTTCCAATGAGGAGCATGTGAACCCCAGCTGCTAAAAGGGAGCCTGCAGCTGCCAGTAGAGGTTGGGATCAGAGCCATGTTTCTTGGTGTAAGGACAATACTAGAGAAGTTTAGGAACCTGGTCTTTACCAGGAGAAGAACTCTTCACCTTCCAGGGGTGGACAAGCACTTTAAGTCGAAGTCGTCATCACATTGTTTAAGCAGCAGTGTTGACCAAGATTAGTCAGCCAGGCTGAAGTAATGTTTATTACTTTAATAGTCTGGTTGGCATATATGAAGCCTCCAGTTAAACTCTTAATGGGTGGTTTAGAGCTGTACAAATACGATTAATAACTGAAAGCAAGTTGAAAATTTCAAAGATAGTTTCTCAATTGCTTTTAGCTTAAGTTATAAATAAGGTACAAATATGCTCTATTGTCAGTTTCAAGCCCAGTTCCTTTAAATCATGTGGCATCTTCCAGTTTTGGTTGTTAAGCATTCCCTTGCTTCCTCCTCCTGGTATTTTACAACTTAATTGCATGCTTCTGCATCACATTCTTCCTGTTTTTTTTATAATTTAGAAAATGCGTGGCACATTGTCCTGTCTATTCCAGTTCATAACATAACCAAATCCTACTTTCCATCACTTAATCTATAGTCTAGTTGGTCATGACACCTCTAATACAGTGCAACTCTGATTATCCAAAATCATCGGGGCTGGGCCTATGTCAGATAAACAATTTTTTTTGTTGAGAACTGGTCATTTTTTAAAAAACAGCCCAGTAGCAACAGCAAATAACTTGTATCAGTGTTTAAACAACAACAAACAACAAGGGAAGCCTTTTTAAGCATTAAAATAATGTTTAATTTTCACCTAAAAATTGCTGGCTGTCTCAATCACTAAGACGAACCCATCTGCCACTGCCGATCACCAAGACCTCCCTTCCGCTACCGCCGATCATCAAGACAAACCCAACCACTGCTGCCAATCACTGAGACCTTCCAACTGCTGCTGCCAATCCCTGACACAAACCCACCGCTGCCACTGATCCCCGGGGAGGCTTCCCGGGCTGGTGGAACACTCACTGGCAAGTCAGCGGACACCAGAGTTCCCGATGCTAAATCCTCCCCTAGGCCTACTGCACACGCATTCCGGGGAAGTAGACTGAGGAGAGGACTCAGAGTCAGTGTCGTTATCTAGTGTGCTGAGGTGGGAGGGAATGGGATAGGAGGGGAAGGAATGCCACAAGGCCCAAGGTCTCGCGTTCTTTGATGACGCCAGGACAAGGGGTTCTTTCAACTGTTTGTGGCTGGGAGATAGTGGCAAGCAGTTTGAGAGGGAGAGTTGGAGAGAAAAGTCAATATGGGAAGGTAAAGAAGAAATGGGAAGAGAGAGGGGAGAGAGTTACCTGAAACGAGGACAATCATCGTTCTAATTTCATGTCGAGTGAAATTTTTTCAACCTGTGCGGTCAGTTGGGCTCCGAAAAAATTTCAGCTAAGTGAAGATTTCTTATTTGTTTCAGATATTCTCATTTTTCCAAAATTTTTTAAAAAATTTGATAAATGAATATTTTGGAGAATCTGATTTTGGATAATCGGAGTTGTACTGTACATATTGAGGCATGTTTTAAATGTGTAGAGTTTCTGCCTCCACATCATTCCAGCAATGAGTTCCAAACCTCTGGCACTTTCTGGGTGAATTCTTTTTCTTTATCTCCTTTGAAGTTTTTGCTATTTAGTTCGTTTTTTCTGCCTCTCCTAATCCAGTCCTCTCATAATTTGGTGTGCTTCAATTAAATCTTTCCTCAGCCTCTTGTTCCAATTAAAATTTCCCTACCCTATCTAACTTTTCACCTTGTGTTTCTCTGCTGTCAGTATCCTAGTAAATTTCTGCACCTATTTTAATACAGTTGTATCTTTCCTGTAATGTCATGACCAGAATTGTACACAATCTTTTATTTTGTATCCATGCATCTCTTGAAAGCCGTAGAAATAGAAGATGCAAGTGAAATAAGTCAATAGGCTAAACTCACCTAAAAATTATCAACATACTTGTCTTAAGGTATCTGTTTTATTATAATTTAAAAAATAGTCACTGTATTCAAACAAATTTGGGAACCGTACACGGAATACAACAGAGAAGTCCTACCGCGGACCTCCACCACCTAAAATGACAGAATGAGAAGACGAAATGAACTGACCCAGTGTGTAAAAGTAGATGACACAATTTTCTTGTTTATTTTCATTGTGTGATGACATTGTTTAATGGTTTATTGTATTGTATATGTTGAACGTTTAATGGGTTTGGAGGGGGGTGGGAGGGAAGGGAGGGGGGAAAGGGGGAGAAAATGACACTGTATATTCAAGAGGGAAATGTTTGTGTGTATTTTGGTTAATATGGTTCATAGTGTGAAAAATAAAAAATAAAAAAAAGAAAATTGTAAAATAAACATACTGAATTCAGCAGTTCTGCAAGGAACTGAAAAAAAAGGTATCTGTTTTATTAATTTTCACATGTTTAATTCTCCCAATCAAATGCCTACATTTTGGAGGTTTCTTATCTCACTTTGTTTTTGTTATATTCTCCTTTTCCATCTTGATCTCATTAATTGCATTAAAAAATCATTAATTCTATTAAACTGCATTTATACTCCTGTTCTCGTCACTGATGTTCTCCAATACATATATTCCAGCTTGATATGCGTATCCTGGTCTTTTGAGCAGTGACTGGCTCCTCTGGGGAATTAGTTTCCAAACAAACTACTGTATCACATGTATACATGATAAACTTTGAGTTTTGAATTTTGTATTGCCTCCACAACTTCCTACTGTTGTTAAATTTTCAGATTTTGGTTGGAGCCTTGAAATTCTTTCTGGGTAAGGATATAGATGAGAAAAATGACAGCGACGTGGATTCAGATGTAAGTCAGAAATTTGATTCTTGAAATGGATGTTATGGAATTATTTTAGAAATATTGGAGGTAGCTGAATTCCACTTCATGGGTATCAATAATTTGGTTATGGTTCCAGTGGACTTGAGTCTTCAGCTCTAGCTATTAACAAAATATAATTAGAAGATCAAAGAAGTATTAATAATGAGGAGTAGTGGAATTTGGGGTTCTGTGGGACATCAAAAGTCAGGATGATGAGGCCATTAATCAGAAAACTACGTGTCACACCAAGAAAGACAAAGTTTAAAAGTTTATGAAAAAATAAAGTTTTTACTCACATTTTAGAAGAGATGCTGAAACACTAGAATGCTGCTTTATGTGAGGAAATGCAATGAAAAAAGATTTGGAAAATTTGGGGCAAATTACCCTGGAACAAGAAAGGTGAAGAGCCATTTGATGGTTGTAATGGTTGCAGAATCAGGCATGTTAATACATTAAATTCACAACACTTGGGTCAGAGCATAGGCAACAGTTTTACAATGACAATTGTGAAGTACTTGCTCCTCGAAAAAGAATCTATGCCAATATTCAAGGACCGATGAACAAATGGTATGCTGTCAATATTATTGTATAGGCTGAACATCTTGGATATTTATCAGAACAAGCTACATGGAAGGTGCTTAAAACCTTTATTTTCCAATTCCGAGCTTGGGGAAGGGATGCAGTTTGATGTGAAAGTTTGTGGTGGGAGCTGGAACCTGGCACAGTGATCCCTAAACCTCCTTTCAGTACAATTCTTTGCAGAGGACAAAAGATTTTACTTGAATGATCTTGTGAACATTTTCCCCTTTAGGATGAAAGACTCACAGCACGAGATGTAGCAACAAGGTATGCAACTGGAAAGAAATCATCAAAAAACAAAAAGAAACTGGAAAAAGCTTTGAAAGTCCTGAAAGTAAGCAATTCTTTATGAAGAGTGGTCTTTTTGCGAGATACTGGTAATATAGAGTTAGTAAAGGAGTCAGTAAAATTGGACACAAGGAAACAGAGACAATGTTTTGTGTCCCATAATGATGTAAGTGTTCTGGATCTTATAGAAACATATAGGATTATGAAGGGTATGGATAGGATAGATGTAGGAAGGTTTTTTGAGCTGGCCAGGGAAACTAAAACGAGAGGACACAGTCTCAAGATTCGGGGGAGTAGATTTAGGACAGAGATGAGGAAAAATAGTTTTTCCCAGAGAGTAGTGAATGTTTGGAATTCTCTAACCAGGGAAATGGTTGAGGCTGCCTCATTAAACATATTTAAAATTCGGTTAGATAAATTTTTACATGATAGAGGAATTAGGGGATATGGGGAGAAGGCAGGTAGGTGGAGTTAGGTCATAAATTAGTTCAGCCATGATCGTACTGAATGGCGGAGCAGGCTCGATGGACCATTTTTGGCCTACTCCTGTTCCTACTTCCTATGTTCCTATGAAACTGGCTGCTTGCTTAATTAATAAGGGCAGCATGGATGGCTTGGTGGTTGTTGCAATGCCTTTACAGTGCCAGCAATCAGGACCGAGGTTTGAATCCTGCGCTGTCTAAGGAGTTTGTACATCCTCCCCTGTTTGCATGGGTTTTCCCCAAGGGCTCCGGTTTCCTCCCACCATTCAAAACATACCAGGGATGTAGGTCAATTGGGTGTAATTGGACGGCACAGACTTGTGGGATGGAATGGCCTGTTACTGTGCTGTTTGTCTAAATTTAAAATTTAGTTACTTGCTGCTCTCGCGTTTGTTAGTACAAATTATTCTTTATAGTAATATCAGCTAAACAATGCCTTTCACCTCTGCCACCTGGGTCCATTTCCACTTGGACTGTTGAGAACTGGATGGTGAATATGGTTAGTCTTGTGTCTGATTCTTAATGGCTCCCAGCTGTTTACATAGAATTGCCTGTAAGGAGGGAAATCTCATTGAAACATACAGAATATTGAAAGGGTTGATTAGAGTGGACATGGAAAAGATGTTTCCAGTAGTGGGAGGGTTTTGGACCAGAGGGAAAAGCCTCAGAATTAAGGGACGTCCCTTTTGAAAAGAGATTAAGAGAAATTTCTTCAGCTCGAGGGTGGTGAATCTGGAATTCATTGCCACAGATAGATTCAGACAAAGTCATTGGGTATATTTAAAGTAGAGGTTGATAGGTTCTTTATTAGTCAGGGTGTCAAAGGTTATGGGGGAAGTCAGGAAAATGGAGTTGAAAGGAAGAATACATTGGCCATGATTCGAATGGAGCAATCATTGGGCTGACTGGCCAAATTCTATTCCTATCCCTTATTGTCTTATGAAGTGTCAGCAAGCTAGTCAAATGTAGAGAATTAAAATAAAATACGGAAAATGCTGGAAACACTGGGCAAGTCTGGCTGAAATATTAACAATTTCTCTATCATAGAAGGTACCAGACCTGAGCATTTCCAGCATTTAATGTTCTTATTTCACATTTTCAACATCTCAAGTTTTTGTTTCTTAAATTTAGCTCTGATAGGAAATTAGAACACTAGAGTAACCATGGGTCCAGATTGCGACACTCAACGGACACACCCAGACAATTTATGTTGAAGTTTTCAGTATTAGGAAAACTAGTTGCATCACCTTCATTGATTGGTTTATTAAGTATGGTGATAAGGCATGACAAATGGAAACAAATTTATTTCCCCTTTAAAGCACTGGAGAGGAAGTGTCACCTGAAAACATCTTAGTGCAGCAGAATTATTTTAAGATCTAATTGAGATGAATGGAAGCTGCAGGAATTTGTTCCATGCTAATTCTGGTCCTAAGTTTTATGTTGCTTGCTTTATTATTCAGTTCCATAGAATTGGTAGGCATGCTCTGAGTGCCAGCAATGTAGATAATAACATAGCTTTTAAATGTTCTTCTAAATTTGGCAATAAGATCATTGTTAAGAGAGTAATGTGCCTCATATTGACATAATAAAGCATTAGATTTTTCGTGAGTTGTCCTTATTAAACAGGGACTAAAAAAAATATCTGTAAACTTTCTAACAAGACAATATTTTGATCATGTTTATCAAATAATCAAAAGCATTTCAAATTCCTATTGTATATTTGACTCTATTCCTTTCAAAGGCCTTTGAAGTTTTGGCATTGAGAGTTAATGTTTCATGATTTAATCCTGAATGATTTTATCTGCATGTTGATTACAGAAACACAAAATCAAGAAAAAGGCAGAAGTATTTAATTTTTCAGCTATTCACCTCATTCATGATCCTCAAGGTAAGAAATTAGCATGTGTTCCTAAATGAGGGCAAGCAGTCCTCACTTGAAACCAGTTCTCCCATTCAAAAATGTACAGTCATCTGTAGCAAGTAATTTTATTAGAAATAAGAGAAAGCCATAGGTGTCATAATAATTGTTCCTTATCGATAAAAAATAAGTAAGCTGCATGCTTTAATTTTGGTTAACATTCAGGAATCACCATTCTCAGGTGACAGCTTGTTGGATATTTCTGTGCATTTTGTGGTTCCAATTTGACATGTACTAATCTCACAGATTACTTGTGCCATGTAATGGCTTTATTCAGTTCAAATTGTTTGTGAAGCTGTTCATTATAAAGAGAGAGATCATTAACTTTTGTTATGTTTAATTTATGTTATACTACCAAGCCTTGGAGAAATCTATGGTTTTCTGACTGAAATTCAAGAGTAAAGGCAATTTCCCCTCCCCCAACCAATGATACAAAGGGATTGCATTCAAAGAAAACTGTCCATTTCTGGTTTTCCACAAAATAAAGCCTCGTACCCAGTGAATCCCATGTTATAGATGTGAACGTAAGAACAAATAAACTGGAGCAGGAGTAGTCCATCTGGCCTGACAAGCGTGCCCTGGCATTCATAGAAACATAGGAGATAGGAGCAGGAGTAGGTCATTCGACCCTTCGAGCCTGCTCCGTCATTCAACGAGATCATGGCTGATCTTAAAGTTCAGTACCCCGTCCCCGCCTTCTCTCTGTAACCTTTAATAATTCCCTCCTAAATATATTTAATGAACCTGCCTCTACTGCCCTCTGTGGCAATGAATTCCACAGATTCACCACCCTCTGGGTAAAGAAATTCCTCCTCATCTCGGTCCTAAATGGTTTGCCTATTATCCTCAAACCATGGCCCCGGGTTCTGGATTTTCCCATCATTGGAAACATCCCATCTGCATCCACTCTGTCCAGTCCTGCCAGAATTTTATATGTCTCTATGAGATCCCCTCTCAATCTTCTAAACTCCATCGAGTACGATCCCAATTTGCGCAATCTTTCCTCATAAGTCATTCCTGCCATTCCAGGTATCAGCCTGGTGAATCGCCTCTGCATTCCCTCCATTGCAAGAACATCCTTCCTTAGATAAGGTGACCAAAACTGCACACAATACTCCAGGTGTGGTCTCACCAAGGCCCTGTATAGCTGCAGTAAGGTATCCTTGTTCCTATACTTAAACCCTCTTGATATGAAGGCCAATATACCATTTGCCTTTTTAACCGCCTGCTGTACCTGCATACTCGCCTTCAGAGACTGGTGTACAAGTAGCCCTAGGTCTCTCTGCACTTCCCCATCTCTTAATCTATTGCCATTCAAATAGTAATCTGCCCTCCAGTGTGTATTACCAAAGTGGATAACCTCACATTTATCCACATTGTAGTGCATTTGCCATGGATCTGCCCAGTCCCTCAATTTATCCAAATCACATTGGAGCTTCCTGACCCCCTTTTCCGTGCACACAACCCCTCCTAGCTTAGTGTCATCTGCAAATTTGGAGATATTACATCCAATCCCCTCATCCAGATCATTAATGTAAATTGTGAACAGCTGGGGTCCCAGTACAGATCCCTGTGGCACCCCACTGGTCACCGCCTGCCACTCAGAAAATGAGCCATTTATCCCAACTCTCAATCCAGCCAGTTCTCAATCCACATCAATACTTTGCCCCCAATCCCATGAGCCTTGATTTTGTAAGCCAGTCGTTTATGCGTGACCTTATCGAAGGCCTTTTGGAAGTCCAGGTACACCACATCCACTGGCTCCCCCCCATCTATTTTACCTGTCACCATCTCAAAGAATTCCAATAGATTAGTCAAGCACGATTTACCTTTTGTAAATCCATGTTGACTCTGTCCGATCCCTTCTCTGCTAGTCATATGCTCCGCTATTACATCCTTAATAATGGATTCCATCATTTTGCCCACTACTGATGTAAGGCTCACCGGCCTATAATTCCCTGCTTTTTCTCGACCCCCCTTTTTAAATAGTGGGGTAACATTAGCTACCCTCCAATCCATGGGTACTGATCCTGAGTCTATCGAGTTCTGGAAAATAATTCTTAAAGCATCTGCTATCTGAATGGCCACTTCCTTAAGTACCCTAGGATGTAGATTATCAGCCCCTTGGGATTTATCTGCCTTCAATCCCATCAATTTCTCCAAGACCATGTCCTTAGAGATACTGATTTCTTTCAGTTCCTCCTTTGCATTAGTCTCTATGTTTCCCAACATCCTTGGGAGGTTATTTGTATCGTCTCTTGTAAAAACAGAACTAAAGTAAGAATTTAATTGGTCTGCCATTTCCTTATTCCTCATTATATATTCCCCTGATTCCGACTGCAAAGGACCTACTCTGGATTTCACCAATCTTTTCCTCTTGACATATTTATAAAAGCTTTTGCAGTTGGTTTTTATATTTGCCGCAAGCTTACTTTCGTAATTTATTTTTGCTCTCTTGATTAATCCCTTTGTTCTCCTTTGGTGCATCTTGAACTGCTCCCAGTCTTCGGTTGTGGTACTTGTTTTGGCCAATTGATATGCTCTCTCTTTGGACCTAATGCTGTCTCTAATTTCCCTTGTTATCCACAGTTGAGTCACCTTTTTTGGTTTATTTTTATGCCAAACCGGTATAAACGATTTTTGCAATTTCTCCATTAGATCTGTGAATGCTTTCCATTGTCTATCCGCAGTCAACTCCCCCATAAACACCACCCAATCAATCTTACTCAACTCCCGTCTCATACCATCATAATTCCCTTTATTTAAATTCAGGACCTTAGTCTCAGTTTTAATTTCATCACTCTCCATGTCGAGTGAGAATTCGATCATATTGTGATCGCTCCTACCCAAAGGGCCTCGTACAAAAAGATTGTTGATTAGCCCCTTATCATTGCATAATACCCAATCTAAAATGGCCTGCTCCCGAGTTGGTTCCTCGACATATTGGTCTAGATAACCGTCCCGTAAACATTCGAGGAATTCCTCCTCCTCAGTATTTTTACTAATTTGGCTAGACCAATCTATATGCAAATTAAAGTCTCCCATGATGACAGCTGTTCCCTTTTTGCATGCTTTTCTAATTTCTCTTTTAATGCCTTCGCTCACCTCTACACTACTATTTGGAGGCCTATATATCACCCCCACTAACGTTTTCCGCCCCTTGCTATTCCTCAGTTCTACCCATATAGATTCCGCATCTTCTGAGTTGATATCCTTTCTGTCAATCATGTCGGTCCCTTCTCTCACCATCAATACCCCACCCCCTTTTCTTTCTTGCCGATCCCTCCTAAATATCGTATACCCCGGGATGTTAAGTTCCCAGGCTTGCCCACCCTGTAGCCATGTTTCTGTAATCCCAATCAAATCATTCAACTGGATCTTGTTTCTTTTAAATGTTGTGTTTGCTTATTTATTTCATACATAAATTCCATAAGAGCAAATCCTTTTCTATATCTCGGATTTTTGGAAGTGATTTGTGAATTCCATGAGTGCAAATTTCTGTAACATTTTTTGGGGGGGAGGGGGTGGGTGGAGATCAATTGTATTGCATGTTTCTCATGTGTTGCTCTATTTTTATTTAAAAAAACTCTGTTCTCCATCAATAATTTAACCTGCTTCTTGTGAAGATATTTTCATTTGAATGCAGTTCACTTTATTGCAGGCTTTGCCGATAAACTTTTCAAGCAGTTAGAAGATTCAAAGGAAAGATTTGAAGTTAAGATGATGATGATGGATCTAATATCAAGGTTAATTGGAATTCATGAGGTGAGGTTTCGTCCTAAATTAAGTAAAACTATTTAAAAAAAAAAAAAAAATTGGCATTGCAATTCGTCATTTTTTATATTTTTACCTATCAAATTATTATGCAATAATGAGCACTAGGGATCATTTCTGGCACTGTTAACCTTGTCAAATCACAGTGTCCGTCACGCTGCTTGGTTGTTTATTAATGGTTTTGTTGCTAGGTCAAAAATTCACATTCTGGAATGAGTGTTATGATTTGAGGGGTATTTTGAAACATGGAGGGTATACATCAATTTGAATATGCCATTTTTTGAAATTGTGATGTCTAATCTCTTGTACTATTCAGAATAGGTAGAGATGCCAGAGACAACCCATTTCAATTCCCTGTCTATTACCATGCTGACATGTCCATCATTTCATTCACTGCCAGACTGCGACCAAATGAAAATTGGAGGAACAACATCTCTTATTGCATCTGGGTATCCTCAAAGCGGATGGCATTAACATTGACCTCTGGTTTCTGTTAGCTCTTCCCCCTTCCCATCTATCACCATTTCTCCTTTTCTCTAGCTCTAGGCCATTTCAGATAGCCCAAAAGTTGAGATGTAAAAGCGGATAAACTCCGCTAAAATGCATAATCGCCTACCTTTCTGAATGTGCGGAGGTCATCTCCGAGCTGCATATTCCAACCCCTCTCCGAGAGGGATAATCTCCGCAGCGCAGCCCTCTGCTGATCGATCTGAATGAACAGCCGTGTTAAGCAACTGTTTAAGGGTGGGCTGATGATGTCGTCAGCCTGCAACCCATCTCCCCACTCACCCCTCTTTCTCTGTCAGGTGCAGCTAGGCAGCAGGAGCCGGCAGGGCAGTGGGGGCTGGCAGCGGGGGCTGTCGGGGCAGCGGGAGCTGTTAGGGGGCAGCAGGTGTGGGCTGGGACAGCCACATTGGGCCGCTTAGGCCTTCGGGCCATTCTCTGCGGCTCAAAACATGGCAGAGCAATGGCTGTCTTCCCTACCCATAATCCCCCACACAGCTGGAACTGTTCTGGGAGCCATAGAGTGGTTTCAGCTGCCTATGGGATTATGGATAGGGAAGACGACCATTTCTCTGCCGCATATTTATGACGGTTGGTGCTACAGCACCAGTCACCCCACCTCCATCGGATCCGGAGGGTGCTACGAGGTGCCTCTGGATTTGAATGGGCTGTTGTCTGAAAAGTAAGTTCTCATTTTTCCATCCGCTCAGTAGCTGGTCTCAAGGCATAGGCATGATGTGAAATGGCCTTCTTTCTCTCTTTCCTTTTCTCTCTCTCTCCTTTTCTCCAGATCTGCATTCACAGAGCTGCTCTGTCCCCCTATTAATCTTCTCCTGTCCTCTCCATGTTTAATTATCACCTTTTGTCTATTGATCTATGCTCCCTGCCCTTTCTTTCCTTCTCCCCAGCCTTTTAATTCTGGTGTTTGCCTGCTTTTTACTCACACCTTGAAGGGCTCAGGCCTGAAATGTTGATTATATAATCTTTACCTCCTATGGTCGATGAGTTCCTCCAGCATTTGTGTGTTTTCACTACAATCACAGTGTCTGTAGACTTTTGTGTTTCATTGCCATCTTGGTCATCTTTTGTCTTTGTGTTGTAAATGCTAATTTTCTTGCCTTTTGAATGGTGCTTAAAGGATATCAGTGTGTGCAAATTAACTTGCATGTTTCCATTCACATGCAAAACCCAGTTAATTGGCTGAGATATACATGAGAGTATTCTTTGGAATATCAAAGATGTTGCACAAAAACTTGCATTACAATGTTCAATGCATGAAACATTTTTAAAAATGAATCAAGTGTAGACTATTTAGCCCTTCGCTGTTATTTATTGTGATCACAACTGATCATTTATCACAAACAATATTTCCACTTTTTCTCGCATTTTGTTTTGATTCCACTTCTCTCTATGGTAGAGAATTCTAGAGGTTCCTGATATCCTTTAGTAAAGAAAGGCATGGTCCTCACAAGAATGTGAAAGCTGTAGTGTTCAATGGATTTTTCTGTCTTCCTCAGGCAAAATTTTGTCAGCTTGGGCAAACCATTTCTCAGTGAATGAGATGGAGATGGCTACAGTTGTGGTCAGTGAGAGAGGTGACCCAATTTATCAATATGATTTTAGGGCTTCTAGCCTCTAGGCTTCTAAGCCTTAGATGGAGTGATTGTGAATGGTAGACCACTGAATTTATTGATGACCAAGAAGCCAAAGGAATGCAGACAACCTGCTGAGATGTAGAATTGTACACCTGGAGGAAGTTACAGATGAGGAAGGGCAAACCATTTCTCAGTGAATCAATATATACCTCACTACCCAATGAGTCATTCATAACTTGTAAGGAGAGTTCAAGATTGTAATGGGATTTAAGGAATTTGGTAATTAAAATCCATAATTGCTGATTGTGGAGAAATAGTTGATCCCAATCTTTCTTTGTTTTTTTTGCTTTCTTTTTAAAATTTTTTTATTTTTCACACTATGAACCATATTGACCAAAATACACATAAACATTTCCCTCTTGAATATACACACTGTCATTTTCTCCCCTTTTTCCCCCTCCCTTCCCTCCCTCCTTCCCATCCCCCTCCCTACCCACTAAATGTTCAACATATACAATACATTAAACCCAGTAAACAACATCATCACAGAATGAAAATAAACAAGAAAATCATGTCATCTACTTTTACACACTGGGTCAGTTCATTTTGTCTTCTTCTCATTCTGTCATTTTAGGTGGTGGAGGTCCGCGGTAGGACTTCTCTGTTGTATTCTGTGTACGGTTCCCAAATTTGTTCGAATACTGTGATGTTATTTCTTAAATTATATGTTATTTTTTCCAATGGAATACATTTATTCACTTCTATGTACCTTTGCTGTATTCTCAGGCTATCTGCTGAATTCCAGGTTGACATTATACATTTTTTTGCTACAGCTAAGGCTATCATAATGTATCTTTTTTGTGCTTCATCCAAATCGAGGCCAAGTTCTTTACTACTTGTATTACTTAGAAGAAAGGTCTCTGGATTTTTTGGTATGTTACTTTTTGTGATTTTATTTAATACCTGATTTAGATCTTCCCAAAACTTTTCCACTTTCTCACATGCCCAAATTGCATGTACTGTTGTTCCCGTTTCCTTCTTACTTACAGCAAAAACATCTATCTGATACTGTTGGATCCCATTTATTTAACTTTTGGGGCGTGGTGTATAGCCTGTGTAACCAATTATATTGTATCATGTGTAACCTCGTGTTTATTGTATTTCTCGTAGTTCCAGAGCATAGATTTTCCCATATTTCTTTCTTAATCTTTATATTTAGATCTTGTTCCCACTTTTGTTTGGGTTTACAGCTTATTTCATCGTTCTCTTTCTCTTGCAGTTTGATGTACATGTTTGTTATAAATCTTTTAATTATCATTGTGTCTGTAATCACATATTCAAAACTGCTTCCTTCTGGTAACCTCAGCCTGCTTCCCAATTTGTCCTTCAAGTAGGTTTTCAGTTGTTGATATACAAACATTGTACTGTGAGTTATACCATATTTGTGCTTCATTTGTTCAAAAGATAATTTATTTCCCAAAAAAGTTTTCCATTCTTTTGATCCCTTTTCTCTCTCATTCTCTCAAGGAGAGGTTATCTATTGTGAAAGGGATTAGTTGATTTTGTGTCAATATTAATTTCGGTAGTTGGTAATTTGTTTTTTTCCTTTCTACATGAATCTTCTTCCAAATGTTGAGCAGATGGTGCAGTACTGGTGAATTCCTATGTTTCACCAGCTTTTCATCCCACTAATATACTAAATGTTCAGGTACCTTCTCTCCTATTTTATCTAGCTCTAATCTGGTCCAATCTGGTTTTTCCCTTGTTTGATAAAAATCTGATAGGTATCTTAATTGTGCTGCTCTATAATAATTCTTAAAGTTTGGTAGTTGTAAGCCTCCTTGTATGTACCATTCTGTTAATTTATCTAGTGCTATCCTCGGTTTCCCCCCTTTCCATAAGAATTTCCTTATTATTTTCTTTATCTCCTTGAAGAATTTCTCTGTTAAGTGAATTGGTAACGATTGAAATAGGTATTGTATCCTTGGGAAGATATTCATTTTAATGCAATTTACCCTTCCTATCAGTGTTAGTGGTAAATATTTCCAATGTTCTAAGTCATCTTGTAATTTCTTCATTAATGGCTGATAATTTATTATATATAGATGGCCTAGATTATTATCTAGTCTAATACCTAGGTATCGGATTGCTTGTGTTTGCCATTTAAATGGTGATTCTTTCTTAAACTTTGTGTAATCTGCATTATTCATTGGCATCGCTTCACTTTTATTTGCGTTGATCTTGTACCCCAATACTTCTCCATATTCCTTCAATTTCTTATGTAATTCTTTTATTGATAATTCTGGTTCTGTTAAGTATACTATGACATCATCTGCAAATAGACTGATTTTATATTCCTTCTCTTTTATTTTTATCCTTCTTATTTTATTTTCTGTTCTTATCAGTTCTGCCAAGGGTTCTATAGCTAACACGAGCAGTGAGGGGGATAGTGGACATCCCTGCCTAGTTGACCTACTTAATTTAAATTGGTTTGATATGTATCCATTTACTGTCACCTTCGCCATGGTCCCTTATATAATGCTTTAATCCAATTAATATATTTCTCTGGTAGGTTGAACCTCTGTAGTACTTTGAATAAATAATTCGATTCTACTCTGTCAAAGGCTTTCTCTGCGTCTAAGGCAACCGCCACTGTTGGCGTCTTGTTTTTTTGTACTGCATGGATTAAGTTAATGAACTTACAGATATTGTTTGTTGTTCGTCTTTTCTTAATAAATCCAGTTTGATCTAGTTTTACTATTTTTGGTGCATAGTCGGCCAATCTGTTTGCTAATAGTTTAGCTATTATCTTATAATCTGAGTTGAGTAGAGATAATTGTCTATACGATGCTGGTGTTAGTGGATCTTTCCCCATCTTTGGTATTACTGTAATTATTGGTGTTTTGCATGAATCTGGCATGTTTTGTGTTTCTTCAATCTGGTTCATTACTTCCAGGAGAGGAGGAATTAATAAGTCTTTAAATGTTTTATAGAATTCTATTGGGAGTCCATCCTCTCCTGGCGTTTTATTGTTCGGTGGTTTTTTTAATATATCCTGTATTTCCTCTATTTCAAATTATTTTATTAATTTGTTTTGCTCCTCTTCTTGCAAATTCGGTAGTTCAATTTTAGCTAGAAACTCATGTATTTTGTCTTCATTCCCTTCATTCTCAGTTCGATATAATTGCTCGTAGAATTCCTTGAAGTTTTCATTGATCTCTGTTGGGTTATATTTAATTTGTCCTTTTTACTTGATGCCAATACAGTTCTTTTAGTTTGTTCTGTTTTCAACTCCCAAGCTAGTATTTTGTGTTTTTTCTCTCCTCGTTCATAATACTTCTGCTTTGTCTTTATTATGTTCTTCTCCACCTTGTACGTTTGTAGTGTTTCATATTTTATTTTTTTTGTCCGCCAATTCTCTTCTTTTTGTTGTATCTTCCCTTGTTGCTAATTCTTTTTCTGTACTTGCTATTTCCCTTTCTAGTGGTTCTATTTCCCGATTGTAGTCCTACTTTATCTTAGTTACATAAATTATTATATGCCCTCTGATGAAAGCTTTCACTGCATCCCATAACATAAATTTGTCTTTCACTGATTCCGTATTTATTTCAAAGTACATTTTAATTTGGTGCTCAATTAATTCTCTAAAATCCTGTCTTTTAAGTAGCATGGAGTTTAATCTCCATCTATATGTTCTCAGTGGGATGTCCTCCAGCTCTATTGCTAATTACAGGGGTGAGTGATCTGATAACAATCTCACTTTATATTCCATTTTTCTAACTCTCCCTTGGATGTGGGCTGACAACAGGAACAGGTCAATCCTTGAGTATGTTTTATGTCTATTCGAATAATATGAGTATTCCTTCTCCTTTGGGTGTTGTCTTCTCCATATATCCAAAAGTTGCATTTCCTGCATCGATTTAACCATAAATTTGGTTACTTTGTTCTTTCTGCTAGTCTTTTTTCCAGTTTTATCCATCTTTGAGTCCAAATTAAGGTTAAAGTCCCCTCCTATCAATATATTCCCCTGCGTATCTGTAATCTTCAAAAAGATATCTTACATAAATGTTTGATCCGCTTCATTAGGTGCATATACATTGAGCAAATTCCAAAATTCTGAATATATCTGACACTTTATCATTACATATCTCCCTGCTGGATCAATTATTTCCTGCTCTATTTTGATTGGTACATTTTTATTGATTAATATAGCTACTCCTCTGGCTTTTGAATTATATGATGCTGCCGTTAGGTGCCCTACCTCGTCTCTCCTTAATTTCTTGTGTTCCACTTCAGTTAGATGTGTTTCCTGCACAAATGCTATATCAATATTTTCTTTCTTCAGTAAATTTAACAGCCTCTTCCTTTTGATTTGGTTATGTATTCCGTTATTATTTATAGTCATATAGTTCAACATGGCTATTTCATACTTTGTTTACCTCTCATTTCTGCTTCCTTATCACCACCTTTCCTCCATATCCATTTCTGTTTTCTTTTTTTTGAACGCACTGTAAGACAACACTTCTAAAACATAAAATATTTCCACTATTCTCATATCTAAAATTCCCTTAACCCCAAATGTCCTCCCCCTCTCTGAGTTGCCCCTTGTCCCTTGCCGGGCAACCACAACTCCCCTCTCCATTTGGATTGGGAATCCGCTCGCAAGCGTTGACTGATTTCGCAGTGACTGTTATTCTCTCCCACCCAACCCCCTCCAGAAAAGACTTTTATCTTCACATATAACAAAGTTCACCCTCTTTATTCCCCCCTTACTTCATTTCTTCCCTTTTCTTCCCCTCCTTAGTTCTTTCTTATACATTATTTTTCTTCTTTATATGGTTTGTTGTCATTCTTTGTTCTTGTTACATCTCTTCATCTCTCTCTGTCTTGCAGGCATTCTGCAAATTCTCGTGCTTTTTCCTGGATATCCACAATCAGCAATTTTGCTGCCCCGGGATAACTATTTTAAGCACCGCTGGATATCTTAACATAAATTTATAGCCTTTCTTCCATAGGATAGATTTTGCTGCGTTAAACTCCTTCCTCTTCTTCAGGAGCTCAAAACTTATGTCTGGGTAGAAAATTTTTTTTTGACCTTTGTATTCCAGTGGTTTTTTTTTGTCTTCTCTCATTTTTTTCATTGCCTTCTCTTGTCGTATATCTCAGAAATTTTACTAAAATGGATCTTGGTTTTTGTTGTGACTGTGGTTTCGGGGCTAATGTTCTGTGTGTCCTTTCTATTTCCATTCCTTCCTGCATTTCTGGCATTCCCAGGACCTTGGGGATCCATTCTTTTATAAATTCTTTCAAATCTTTGCCTTCTTCATCTTCCTTAAGGCCCACTATCTTTATATTGTTTCTCCTATTATGGTTTTCCATTATATCCATCTTCTGAGCTAACAACTCCTGTGTTTCTTTAACTTTTTTATCAGTTTCTTCCAATTTTCTTTTTGAGTCGTTCAGTTCCATTACTACGGCTGTTTCTCGTTCTTCCACCTTGTCTAATCTTTTCCCTATTTTTGTTCTGACCAGCTCTATTCTACTCACTTTTTCTTCTGTACTTTTCCTTTTTCTTTTTATTTCACTAAATTCTTGTGTCAGCCATTCTTTTAATGCTTCTATATATTCTTGAAAAAATTTTTTGTCTATGTACTGTCCATTCACTTTATCTTCTATTTCTCTGTGCAGAGCTTGATGTTCTTCTGTGTCTGCTTTAGGGTTTGTGTCTTCTACTTCTCTTCCTTGTATCTGTTTCTCTTCTGACTTTCTTGTTGGGCTGCTTGTCTCAGTTTGTTGAGTTTTTTTTTAATGGTGTCTTGATGTTGGTCCTCTTCTGGGCTGGTTATCTGTTGTCTCAGGTTTCCTTTTTTCATTCTCACCCCTCCCTTTCCCGTTATTTTCTGTATCTTGCTGCTGGGAGCCCTGCTGTCGGGTCTTTCTCAGCTGTTCGTGCTGTAGAGTTCCACTCCACAGCTGGTCCCAATCCACAGCTGGTCCCCCTCCTGTCGATGTTGTCTCTGTCATGCGCATCGAGCATGCGCGGTTGCGCACCTCTGTTTGGCTCTGTGAGCCATCTTTGCAGTCCTGCGTTCGATGGGTCGCGACCCTGCAGGGTCTCCACTGACCTCAGGGAGTGGGCTCCTCTTTCCATGGCGGGTCCCTGCTTCTTTGTACAGGTAAGGCCTTCACCTTTCTTTTTCGGCGTCTTTCTTTCTTCTTTTCTTCCCGTTATTTTTGGCTTTTCTTTCTTTAGTGGCATTTTCTCCACATCTTTTTTTTATTTGTGTGATGGGGCTTTGTTTTTTCCTCACTTTTTTCCTTCTTTTCTGGAGAGGGCTGGTATTCTCTACCGGCCACTACTCTATCATGTGACTCCTCCCTCTTTGTATTCTTAGGCAGTCCTTGATGTCTTGCTTCTGCTTAAATTCTCTGGATTCTACAGTGATTGAGGTGACTCATGTGGAACTTGCAAAATCTTGTCATGTGGAGCAGGAGTTGCTTAACAGGGCAGGCAGTTAGGAAATTTGAGAGGTGGTGAACCCATTTTGCTTTTTACACTGGGCTTCTGAGAGCTCTTGACACATGGACTTGAGGCTCTCCTCATGTAAGATGCTCCTTCTCCAGGAGTGTGTTGAGTTGTTGCATCTTTTTTTAGGGCAGGGTTTGAGAATGTGATTAAATCTTTTTGTCTCTGCACAAAATAATTTGGGTGAGAATTAGCCTGGCTGTAACATGGAAATATGAATTAGAGGGATTATAACTTCCATATTTTTAAAATTGTTATGAGGCCACTCAGCTAAAATTTATTAAAAGAATGTTTGATCTTGAAAGTTCTTTGATTTGGCAGATATAGAATTAGTGAGGTTAGAAAGGATCAATTTGTTTATAAATGGAATGTTAAATTGTTATGTTTTTATAAGCTGCCAATTTTATCTCATTTGATAGATATTTGGCATGGGATAAATAATGAAATTGGTACTCAAGGTAAAATATCTAGATATACTCCTTTGTATCAGAATAAACCTTTTCCTTTTAAGGTTACTAATTATCTTAAGATTTGGGATCAGAAAAGGATTAAGATAATAAATAATTGTTATGAATTAAACGAATTTCTCTCATTTCAAAGAATGAAAGAAAGATATCAAGTACCAATTCAGACTTTTTTTGTTATTATCAAATTAAATTGAGGTTGTATGATTTTTTTGAGAAGAATTTGTTTTTTCCAAAAGAGTCGAAATTTGAAATGATGGTGACGGAGGAAAGAAAGGATTTCTATCTGAAATGTATAAATTATTGCAACAGAAAAAGTCTAAAATTTATTTGCATAAATCAAGACTAAAATGGGAAAAGGATTTGGTAGTTGATTTGGATACAGATCATTGGAAAACTCTTTGTAATGATAGTGTGACAAAAATCATCAATGTCTGGTAATAGAGTTGTAAATTATAATTTTATACATCAATTATATTTAAATCTGAGGCATTTAAAAAGATATAATTTGATTTTTTTCTGATTTGTGTTTTTGATGTAATAGACAGAGGGTATGTTTTTACATTCAGTATGGTCTTGTGGTAAGGTTAAACCTTTTTGGTCTCGTGTTAAGGATTGTTTACAGGATATTTTGAAAATAAAACTTTCTTTAGATTCAACATTTTTTTTAATTGGTGATATAAGTGGAATTTGTTTGGTATATAGATTGGATAAATTTCAAATAGATTTTTTGAGACTGGTGGTGGCGAGAAAATGTATAGCAAGCACGTGAGAAGTTTAGAACTTAATTTACAAAGAAGGCATTCAGAATTAAGGTATTGCATTCCTTTGGAAAAAATAACATATAATTTGAGAGATGCACACTATATTTTCGGGAAGGTTTGGAGCCCTTATTTGGATTATCTCTATTGGAAACTTTGAAGATTTTGATCTGGATGTAGTGGGGTTCCCTTATTCCACGAGATATTAACTCTTGTTCTATTTTTATTAGGGTTTAATTGGGGTTAGGGGTGGATGGGGGGGCTCTATATACATATATACACTTTAAATTTGAAGATATTTGTACAGGTACACAATCCTTCATCCGGACATCTAAAATCCGGAAAGCTCCAAACACCGGCATTTTTTCCTGGTGCTGGTACAGTGGAGGGAGGGGGGGGGGTGGTGGGGAGAGATAGAGAGAGAGAGAGAGAGAGAGAGAGAGAGAGAGAGAGAGAGAGAGAGAGCTTTGCGAGACAGCAGTGCGACTAGTTTGGGCGGAGGGGGAGAGACAGGAGCATGACTTGGATGGGCGAGGGGGGGGGAGAGAGATGGCAGCGCGACTTGGGTGGGCTGGGGGAGAGAGATGCCAGCGCGACTGGAAGGGGGTAGATACAGCAGCACAATCTGGGGCAGCTGGCTTTTGTTCTGAAATCCAGAAAAATCCAAAATTTGGAACACACTGTCCCCCAAGGATTCCGGATAAAGAATTATGTGCCTGCATTATTATATTATTGGTGTAATCATAGTTGATTATATTTTAAATATTTTTAAGTGCAAGGGAAATTGAAGTTGATTTGTTCTAATTCTGCAAACTCATTCAGATTTGCTTCTTGCACAAATGTACATTTTGCAATAGATTGCATGATATGACTAGAAAAAGAAAATGTGTGCATTAATAGTCAAGCATTTTATGCATATTTTTGTATCAGAATGTATAGTGCTTTTACATTGCTATTTTTCCCATCCCACTATAACATCTTCATATTTCAGAGCTATTTTGGCCATACCCTTTTGCATTATATGCATCTGGGTGATTTTATGATTTTTGAGAGTTGATGCAAAGGAACTGCCAATTTCAATTTAACATTGAAGTTGAAATTTAAAACTTGTAGGTTTTTTTAAAGTTACATAAAATATGTTAATCATATTGACATTAGTTTATTTCTCCAGTTTTATTTTCATTTGTTGAAGATAGCAACCTTGACAGTCTTGTACATTACTATAAAATTAAATATACAAAGAAGATAACTCAACCATGGGTTTCTGTTCTTGATGTTTTGCTGGGTGTGGAGTTTAGTTATGAATATTGGCAGCTCTCTGTTCTGGGCAGCATCAAATTTCTCTTTTAATCACCCAGCTTCATCTCTATTAGTGTTCCCACTGTGGTTAAAATTAGTCATCATTTCATAGAAGACCGACCGAATCCTAGATCTTTCTGAAAATTCGGTTTGGTTTGGTGTATTTCTTAATCCAACCACTGAAAATTTCATGTGTAGAAATAAGCAATGTTTTAAAATTGAGTGCATAATCATTCATCCTGCTAAAATTAACTGTCACTGTGACTTACTAAACTGATCAACAGCTTGGTTTCAGCACAGAATTTTTACATGAACTTGTGAACTCTGCCTTAGTATCAATTTCTGTATATCTTTTGTTTTTGGGTCTTAATAAAATTCAGCAAATAGATTCACTAGATACAAATTTCCATTCCGGGTGTGGGGGAGAGAAAAGCAAAAATCACGCTGGAGGACTCCTTTCTGATGCAGACTCTTGACTCACAATTTGCCTCCACAGATCTGGCTGACCCACTGAGTTCCTCCAGCGGGTTGTTTTTTTTTGCTCTAGATTCCCTGTATCTTCAGACTCATGGTTATTCCACCCCTCCAAAAAGGAGAGTTTGAACCCAGGTTCAAATCTACCGCTGTGGGTAAGGTGCATTCTCCTTGTAACCATGTGAGTTACTGGTTGCTCCAGTTTCCTCCCATGTTCTACAGAGATTAATTGATCACATGGGTGTAATTTGGTGGCGTGGGATCAGGGACCAGAAGGGCCTGTGATCGTGCTGTATCATTAAATTAAAGACATTGATTGGAACATTTAAGGCTGGATTGCCTATGTTTCACAAAATCAAGTATTTGATACATTTTTGCTGAAGATGGCAGAAATTCTTAACCTTTGAATGTTAAGAAAAATCTTGCACAGTTATTAATGTTACTTTTTCTTTTTTCCTCAACAGTTATTCCTCTTTAACTTCTACCCATTCGTACAACGTTTCCTCCAACCACATCAAAGAGGTGAGCCAATCTCAAGAATTACCGGTGTGAAATGGTACCTTTCAATGTGTTTCTTCATTGTTCTTCACAATTCCCTTTTTCAGATGTGACCAAGATTTTACTGTGTGCTGCACAGGCTGCCCACCAGTTGGTTCCACCAGAGGTAAAAAAAAAGATTACCTAGTGTTTTCTGCTTAGATATTTTTTAAAATGTTTTTCTTTAATTTTAATTTAATTTTGGCCATCTCATGTGTGGGTTCAAACTTCCTTTTTGTGTCAACTGCTTCTTCCAAGGAATCAATTCTGTGAATCTTTTATAAAGATGAGATAAATTTTATATAGCTAATTATAGATAAATTTAATAAAATTCCTTTTGGGCGGTATGTTAACATAGTGATTAGAGGAACGCTGTTTGAATCTGGCATTGTCTGTAAGAAGTTTGTACATTGTCCCCATGTCTGGGATCTCCGGTTTTCTCCAATTCTTCAAAAACATATATGGTGTTGTAGGTCAATTGGGTATAATTGAGTGGAAAGGGGTCTTGGGCCGAAAAAGCCTGTTTCTGTCCTAAATTTGAAAATCAAGAGGAGAGTCAGTTGAAGCCAATGGTCAAAGCAGCCAAGACTTGCTTAATAGTAGAACAAGCTTATGAAGCCAAATACTCTATTCCTCTGCTTATTTCTGATGTCTCTATATGTCTAGTTTTGTCTAGTGTAGACAGCATCTTAGTCATTTAAGAGGAAGTTGATGACCAAAGGAAATGTTTTTCCTTCAGGATGTTCCACTACTGCAGCAAAAGTGAGTGATGAGCTACGTGGGATTGTTGCTGGATTTCTGGGTAATTTCCAGAAATTAGGGGTACCTTTGCTCCGATTTATTCGATGTCAGACTAAGGTTACATGATTATATAGTGGTCTACATATTGACTCCCATGATCAAAAGTGAAAGAATAAGATAATGGAATTTTGTATAAGGAAATCATTGGGTCTGTCATGCAGAAAACAACACAATTATTTACTCTATAGTATTTTCCATTTGTCATTTTGTATTCATTGATGTGGACTTTGCAGGCTAGGCCAGCATTAATTGGCAAGCTGGTTTCTTGAACCACTGCAGTCCTTGGTGTATCCACAATGCTATTAGGGAGGGAATGCCAGGACCAAGTGACAGTGGAAGATCAATGATCTGTTTCCAAGTTAGACTGGTGTGTGGCTTGGTCAGCAACTTCCAGAGGGTAATGCTTTTGTTGCTCTCATTCTTCTAGCTTTTAGAGTTTGTGGATATGAAAGGCACAGTCTAAGGAGTATTGCTGAGTTGCAATACATTCTGTAGGTGGTACAAACTGCTACTGCTCTGCGCTGGTGTGAAGTGAGTGGGGATGGAAGGCCTCTCAAACAACCTGCTACATTCTGTATGATGTCAAGCTTCTTGAGTGTTGTAGAAGCTACACTCTTTCCAGGCAAATGAAGAGTATTCTATCACATTTCTAATTTGAGCCGTATATGATGAACAGAATTTGGGGAGCTGAGTGAGTTACTCACTACAGGATTCCCGCTTCCCCTGCATATTGATAATGGAGAATTTGGTGTTGGTAATACCATTGAATGTTCAGGGAGTGATAGCTGGACTTTCTCTTGTTGGATATTGTCATTCCCTGACGTGTGTAACATGAATGTTATTTGCCAGCTAACAGTCCAGTCCTGGATATTGTCCCAAGTCTTGCTGTATTTGGATGCGGACTGCTTCATTATCTGAGGAGTTGTGAATGGTGCTGAACATTGTGCAATCATTCCCTGTTTCTGAACTTAGAATTAATTGAAGGAAGGTTTTTGATGAAGCAGCTGAAGATGGTTGAGCAGAGGACACAACTCTGAACAACTCCTGCAAAGATGTCCTGTGGCTGAAAAGATTGACTTCAAACCACCACACCATCTTCCTTTGTGCAAGTTGTGACTCCAACCAGTGGCAGGGTTTCCCCTGATTCCCATTGACTCCTGTTGCATTCTTCAAAGGAGGGTCAGTTTTGTTTTTGACAGTCAAATCACATAAAATCCAGACTGGTATAGGTGATAAATCATCAAATCAATATCTGTGAGTATTGCTGTAATCAAAAATGTTATCAAAAAATTGTTGTTTGATTTTCCAGATTGTACAAACATTAGTGATGACAATAGCAAACAACTTTGTCACAGACCGAAATTCCGGTGAAGTTATGACTGTTGGGTATGTAGAGCTAATGTGAATTATAATTTCTTAAAATAAGTACACAATTCAGTCATCTCCATTTTGTTTTGCCTACTTCAGTAATAGTATATTATATTGTTAAATAAGCTCCTGATGGTGTAGAGGTACTGAATCTTGCATGTCAAAAGGTCCCAGAGTTGATGTCAGCTGGATCATAGTTTGCCTCCAGTTCATCTAAGCCATGAAGAGAATCAGACAAGAAGATCATCCAGTCTTGAGGCTTCCGCTTGCCCTTTAATGAGACACTTTAGGCCAAAACGGACAATAGTTTTCATCCTCAGAAAACAATAATGCCAGCCAGGTAAAAGCAGCAGCATCTTGGCAAAAAAATATTTTATATGTAGCAAAAAAAATGGAAGGGGGAAACTAGATCAATAAAGAGTTGGTGGTGAGACACTCTTGTGGAGATGGTCATTGCCTGCCGTGAATGTTTATCAAGCCTTGTCTGTTTTTGTATGTCCTAATAATAAACTGTGCATATTTGTAAGTTGGTTTTGATCTTGACAATAATCTTTAACAGTCAGAGCTCCCCAGGCTCTGATGGTGGAGGATACATGTCACCGAGTCAATATTTGTGAGCAGAGTTCTAAAGATCACAAAGATTTTATGACATTGCATGCCCCCAGAGGCTCCAGGTGACCTGGAATAAACCTGGTGACTTGGTACATCAATGGACAATTATCCTAAGGAGATGTTTTCCCAAACAGGATTAACACCATCAAAGAAGTGAGTGCCCGATGTCCTCTCGCCATCACAGAAGATCTTCTCCAGGACCTTGCTCAATACAAAACCCATAAAGACAAAAGTAAGTGACCAGTGTTCAATAAATGTTGAAAAAAAATAATGTTAAAATGGAATTACCATTGTTGCCAACTCTTGCAAATGAGTTTTTGTGAACTAGTACTCATTGTTTTCTCTCTTCAATTGGTGAAATATTCTGTACAAATCTCTAGTCTCAAAATCGGTGTTCCATACCATGTTTGAGTTTATTCAGAATTAAACCCATCGCTAAGAAAATGAACTTGCCTGTCCATTTGACAGTGAATTTTATTGTTTCTTTGTAATAAAACCTGGGAGAATAAATTTTCAGTAGTTTAAAAACAAAGTAAAAAATTTATTATCAAATAGAAATCCTGTTACCCTTGCTAATGTAACAACAAAAATTCTTTTATTTTTAACAACATGGGAAGTGGTGTTGGTATTTTAACACGAGTGCTCTTGTATTAGCTAGTGAGCAGACTAAACCAATCTGTTCTTCCTATCATTGCCCCTCTTCTGATGAATGAGTCTTCATGCTTGCAAAATCAAGTCTACAGGATCAGAGAAGCTGTTCAGAAGTAATTATTAGATAGCTTTAACTCTTGAATGTAGGACGACAGTAGCAAATACCAGAGGATATTTGTATAAGGTGAGGAAAGTTTAAAGGAAAGGTTGGGTAAGTTTTTTTTTTTTACACAGAGCAATGCGTACCTGGAATTTATTTCCAGAGGTGGTAATGGAGGCTGGTTCATAAGGACATTTAAAAGACTCTTAGACAGGCACAAGAAAGATAGAGGGTTATGGGTGTGAGGTATAGGGAAGGTTTACATTGTTGAGTAGGTTTATATAGGTCGGCACAACATCTTGGGTCGAAGAGCCTGTACTGTGCTGTAATGTTCTATGTACCAACTGTTGCCAGTGTGTGAATTCGTTTACAGCAGTGATTCTCAACCTTTTTCTTTCCCCTCACATACTACTTTAATCCCCATGCCATCGATGCTCTGTGATTAGTCAGGGATTGGTTATGGTGGTATGTGAGTGGGAAGGGAAGGTTGAGCATCACTGCTCTGGACCCAAATGTTACTGAAATATTTTGCTTGAGAAAAATTGTCATTGGCCCATTTCCTTTGGAGTTATGAAACCATGCACATAATGAGTCAATGAGGTATGATTAAAACAGTTGTTTTCAAACTTTTTCTTTCCACCCACAAACTACCTTAAACAATCCCTTACTAATCACAGAGCACCTATGGCATAGGGATTACTTAAAGTGGTCTGTGAGTGGAAAGAAAAAGGTTGAGAACCACTGGTTTACAGTGTCAGCAATTTCTTGCTGAGCCTTATATGAAACTGCTCCATGAAATTGGTAATTTCATCAGCAAGGACTTCAGTGGCACAGCCAATGTCGGAACAGGGTACCTATGATAGAAATGTCTATACTTTCATGTTTGCACTGATCCCAAAGGTTGCAGTTGCGATGGCTTGCCAACTTGCTTTCGACTCTGTGATTCTTTCACTCGCTGCATGCCTAGTGCGACTACACAGTTATATTGACCCTGATATAGTTATGTCACACAAAAATAATAACCTGTTAAACTTATTACTGTACCTTGGAACAAGATCTGTATTCAATTCAGTTGATAGATATATGGGAAGGTGTTCATTAATTGATTGATTAAGATAGAACCTCCAGATAGTAGATTTTTTGAATATTTTATTTATTAAATCATGATTGCATATATTGAAACATTCAATTAGCGAATAGAACTTAAAGTTCAAAAAATACATACATGATATTTTCAATAAACTAACCCCCTACAACCCCCCTCCCTAACTCACCCACCCCCACTAAAGTACCCCAAGGAAAAGAAAATTCATCAATTAATTACCATGGATTGGAACCCCCTGTGTGACCAGGGGGTTCATAAACACAAACCCATATAATCCAAATAAGGGTTCCAAGTTTTAAGATAACATATAATTTGCGTGATAGTTATTTTTTAAAATCTTCTCCAAATGGAATACAAGGCCTCAATTCCGTATGCCATCTCTGAATACTCAAAACAGTCTCATTTTTCCAAGTAATAGCCATTTTCTAGCTACAGTTAACGCCAATCTCAAAAATGCAATTTGAAATCTATTTAATCTTAATACTAAACTCAACCTCTTAATATTACCTAACAAAAGTACTAAAGTATCTAATGAAAATGTGACTTTCAAAATAACTTTTAAAAGTTCCTTAAGTCTATTCCAAAGAGATTTTACTGTTTCACATAGTCAAGTAGAATGTAAAAAAGAACCTACGTCCTTATGACACCTAAAATATAAATCCAAAGAAATAAAATAATGAACTAATCGATACCTTACTTTTACAATTTTAGTCATACTGTCCCTACATAAATTCATCCAATCATCCTGAGAAATATGTACAGGTACACAATCTTTTATCCGGATATCTAAAATCCGGAAAGCTCCAAAATCCAGCAAGTGGGGAGAGAGACTAGCCTCGCGAGTTGGGCGGACGAGGGAGGGAGACGGCAGCGTGACTGGAAGAAGGTGGGGGTGGATACGGCAGCATAATCCGGGTGGGCTTAAATCTGGCTTTCCGAAATCCGTAAAAATCCAAAATTCGGAACACTGTCCCCCCAAGGGTTTCAGATAAAGGATTGTGTACCTATATCTTTCTCCCATTTCAATCTAAATTTGTGTAAATCCAACTTGGGTACTTTATTCTGTAATAAAGCATACGTCTCAGTTATAATCTCTTTTTACCACCCTCAGTAAGTAAAATTATAAACTTAGACCGCCTAAGTAACCGTAAAGTATGTCCAAAAGTATCCAACAATAAAGCTTTAATTTGATAATAAGAAAAAAGAGTATTTGAAAAGAAATAAAATAACCTGCTTCATGACAATCTTGCACAAATTTAATACCCTTTTCATCCCATAACATCAAAAGCTGATTATTAAGTGTAAAATGTGATATGAGCTCCTTTGAAAAATCCAGCAGCAATAGATATTCACCACAACAAATGGTTACTTAAACAAAAGTTGTTTTTAATTATCTTTAAACATGAAAACAGAATCAAACTTTAACTTATCACTATTAACTAATCTAACAACTCCCTTCTAATTCTAAGCGCACGTGTATATAATGTGTGTAAATTTAAGGAAAGTTCTTTGGTTCACAGTTCAATCTCACTTCTCATTCTTCCAAGTTCACTGGTTGCAGGCAGTTGCTGTGCACAGAATTTAACATGTACAGGTATAAAGTTCACCAGGCTTTGATGCTCGAAAAATAAATGGTTACCGCTCATGAAGGTTCTTGTAGGTTTGCAAAGAGAGATGTGTGGTTTCCAGGATTTCCACAACTGAGGTACCACCATTAGTCACCTCAATGTGCGTGTTTCTACTGGGACACCTCGTATCACCCCGCATCACCGTGAATTTTTGTCCCCTGCATCACCGCGTATTTTACGACTACCCGAACTGTTTCTACTGAGCGATAAATACACGGTGATGCGGGGCGATGCGAGGTGACCAGGAAGTCACGTATTTTAATGTCATATATCAGGTCGCGCGTGCACTGCCTTGTGGGAAGGTAAACAATCATAAACAATTCACCATAATTTCCTGCCATTTTGTGATCAAGAATCGCTGAAGATCAAATGTCCAGTTGATACTGTCCGACATATTCCAACGAAGAAACAAAAAAGTTATTATAACGGCAGACAAGCTTGATATTTGTCCAGGGAAATTATTCCAATTTAACGATACACAAAGGAACAGCGGAGGTGATATGAACACAGTATAGCTAGCTAGTAGGTAGCTTGTGCAGTATATATATGCAATAAGATAATGCGCTGTGCCAGTGCGTGCATGCGATGATCAATTGAAAAGCGCGGGCGAAAAATCGAGACTTCTGGTACACCGCGAATTCGTTACTTGCTGTGTTTCTACTGAAAAATCGTCCCGCACATTGACCACCTCAAAAGGTGAACAACGGAGCACCTCGCATCACCTCGTATTGCCCCGAATTTTCATCGCTCAGTAGAAACACGGCCAAAGTCTTGCTGATGACACTTGCCCCATCAGGGTTCTCCAGATGATAACCTCTTTCTTTCAGACTACCACAGAGTTCCTTTTTGTTCCTCTATTCCAAGAGAAACATCAGACAGATAGCGCTTCCAGCCATCCGCCACTCTGGAGCTTCTGTTTCAGTTCCAGCAAGCTTCTCCTGGCTTGTTACAGCTTTCTGTGTCACACACAGTCCAAGAGTCTCTCTCTCTCCCTCCCCCTCCCCCCTCTCCCCCTTCTTAACTTTAGCAGTGAAACTAATAATTTGTCCCGTCAAATATGCTTTTAAAGCATCCCATAAAACAAATTTACGATGAACTGAATCCATATTTAATTTCAAAAACAACTGTATTTGGTCTCTTATAAAATTCTACATTTTTCAACAACAAAGAATTAAATGTCCATTGATATGTATTATCAATTCTCTTTGAACCTATACATGTTAATAATAACAAAGAATGATCAGACAAAATTCTGCTCTTATATTTAGCCTTCAATACACGAGCTTGGTACTGATACCAAAAATAAATCTATTCCAGAATAAGAATCATGTTGAAATAAATAAAATGAAAAATCGTTCTCTTTAGGATTTAATCTCCATATCTATATTCATATCTTTCATTAGCACGATCAACTATTTAACATTTTGGTCCTAAATACTGCTTTTGGAGATTTATCTAGTAATGAATCCAAACAACAATTAAAATCACCTCCTCCCCCATAATTTTTTCATAATCTTGATTTAAATTAAGAAAAAAATCCAACATAAATTTCTCATCCTCTATATTAAGAGCATAAATATTCATTAAAGTCAAAGATTTAGAAAAAAAATGACAATTAACAACTAAAAGTCTACCAACTGACTCAATAACTGAATCCAATTTAAAAGATAACTTTTTATTAATCAAAATAGCTACACCTCTTGCTTTCAATTAAACAAAGATGCAATAACTTGACCAACCCAACCTCATTTCAATTTCTGATGTTCCTTCTCAGACAAATGTGTTTCTTGCAAAAAAGTAACACCAACCTTCAACTTTTTAATATACGCCAATACTCTTTTTCTCTTAATTGGATTATTAAGCCCATTAACATTAAAAGTAGCAAAATTTAAATTAGCCATCATTCCAATTCATTTCGAAGACCACCAAACCACACATGATGAACCTCTTCTCCATGGCAACCACAAAAAGAAAACTAGAAAGTCTCAAAAGAAAAAGAAAAACCCCATATACAAAATAAACCCCAAAAATACTGCACTACAGTATTAACTCCCTCAATTGTACGGGAGTGACCAGTGCCACAAAGTGGTGAATGACTTCAGAAAGGTAGGTAGTTAAATCACCCCCTCTCCCAACAGAACAAAAAATTAATATTCAACAAGTCATTTCAAGGATGATATGCATCCTCCAGATCTCTCTTTTTATTTTTTATTTTTTTAAATTTTTCACACTATGAACCATATTAACCAAAATACACACAAACATTTCCCTCTTGAATATACACAGTGTCATTTTCTCAATAAACCCATTAAACAATGTTATCACACAATGAAAATAAACAAGAAAATCGTGTCATCTACTTTTACACACTAGATCAGTTCATTTAGTCTTCTCATTCTATCATTTTAGAGGGTGGAGGTCCGCGGTAGGCCCTCTCTGTTGTGTTCCATGTACGGTTCCCAAATTTGTTCAAATAATGTGACTTTATTTTTTAAATTGTATGTTATTTTTTCAAATGGAATAAATTTATTCATTTCTATGTACCATTGCTGTACTCTCAGACTTTCTTCTGATTTCCAAGTTGACTTTATATATTTTTTTTGCTACAGCTAAGGCTATCATAATATATCTTTTTTGCGCTTCATCCAGTTTGAGGCCTAATTCTTTACTACTTATATTACTTAGAAGAAAGATCTCTGGATTTTTTGGTATGTTGCTTTTTGTGATTTTATTTAATACCTGATTTAGCTCTTCCCAAAACTTTTCCACTTTCTCACATGCCCAAATTACATGTACTGTTGTTCCCATTTCCTTCTTACACCAAAAACATCTATCTGATACTGTTGGGTCTCATTTATTTAACTTTTGGGGCATGATATATAGTCTGTGTAACCAATTATATTGTATCATGCGTAACCTTGTGTTTATTGTATTTCTCATAGTTCCGGAGCATAGCTTTTCCCATATTTCATTTTTTATCTTTATGTTTAGATCTTGTTCCCACTTTTGTTTGGGTTTACAGCTTATTTCATCATTCTCTTTCTCTTGAAGTTTGATGTACATGTTTGTTATAAATCTTTTAAGTATCATTGTGTCTGTAATCACATATTCAAAGCTGCTTCCTTCTGGTAACCTCAGTCTGCTTCCCAATTTGTCCTTTAAGTAGGTTTTCAGTTGGTGGTATGCAAACATTGTACCGTGAGTTATTCCATATTTGTGCTTCATTTGTTCAAATGATAATAAATTATTTCCCAAAAAACAATTTTCTATTCTTTTAATCCCTTTTCTCTCCCATTCTCTAAAGGAAAGGTTATCTATTGTGAAAGGGATTAGTTGATTTTGCGTCAATAATAATTTTGGTAGTCAGTAATTTATTATTTTCCTTTCTACGTGAATCTTCTTCCAAATGTTGAACAGATGGTGCAGTATTGGTGAACTTCTATATTGCACCAGTTTTTCATCCCTCTTATAAACTATATGTTCTGGTACCTTCTCCCCTATTTTATCTAGCTCTATCCTGGTCCAATCTGGTTTTTCCCTTGTTTGATAAAAATCAGATAGGTATCTTAATTGTGTTGCTCTATAATAATTCTTAAAGTCTGGTAGCTGTAAACCCCCTTGTTTGTACTAATTTATCTAGCGCTATCCTCGGTTTCCCTCCTTTCCATAGGAATTTCCTTATTATTTACTTTAGCTCATTGAAGAATTTCTCTTCAGGGAATTGGTAACGATTGAAATAGGTATTGTATCCTTGGGATGATATTCATTTTAATGCAATTTACCCTTCCTATCAGTGTTGGTGGTAATTCCTTCCAATGTTCTAAGTCATCTTGTAATTTCTTCATTAATGGCTGATAAATTATTATGTATAGATGGCCTAGATTATTATCTAGTCTAATACCTAGGTATCGGATTGCTTGTGTTTGCCATTTAAATGGTGATTCTTTTTTAAACTTTGTGAAATCTGCATTATTCATTGCCATCGCTTCACTTTTATTTGCGTTGATCTTGTACCCCGATATTTCTCCATATTCCTTCAATTTCTTATGTAATTCTTTTATTGATAATTCTGGTTCTGTTAAGTATACTATGATGCCATCTGCAAATAGACTGATTTTATATTCCTTCTCTTTGATTTTTATCCCTTTTATTTTATTTTCTGTTCTTATCAGTTCTGCCAATGGTTCTATTGCTGAAGCGAACAGTGAGGGAGATAGTGGACATCCCTGCCTAGTTGACCTACTTAATTTAAATTGATTTTGATATATCCATTTACTGTCACCTTCGCCATGGTCCCTTATATAATGCTTTAATCCAATTAATATATTTTTTATGGTAGGTTGAACCTCTGTAGTACTTTGAATAAATAATTCGATTCTACTCTGTCAAAGGCTTTCTCTGCGTCTAAAGCAACAGCCACTGTTGGCGTCTTATTTCCTTGTACTGCGTGGATTAAGTTAATGAACTTACAGACATTGTCCGTTGTTCATCTTTTCTTAATAAATCCAGTTTGATCTAGTTTTACTATTTTTGGTACAAAGTCGGCCAATCTGTTTGCTAATAGTTTAGCTATTAACTTATAATCTGTGTTAAGTAAAGTTATTGGTCTGTACGATGCTGGTGTTAGTGGATCTTTCCCTGTCTTTGGTATTACTGTAATTATTACTGTTTTACATGAATCTGGCATGTTTTGTGTTTCTTCAATCTGGTTCATTACTTCCAGGAGAGGAGGAATGAATAAGTCTTAAAATGTTTTATAGAATTCTATTGGGAGTCCATCCTCTCCTGGCATTTTATTGTTCGGTAGTTTTTTTAATATATCCTGTATTTCCTCTATTTCAAATTATTTTATTAATTTGTTTTATATATTTTATAGAATTCTATTGGGTGTCCGTCCTTCCCAGTCCTTTTATTGTACTGTAGCTTTTTTAATACATCTTGTATTTCCTCTATTTCAAATGGTTTTATCAATTTGTTTTGCTCCTCTTCTTGCAATTTCGGTAGTTCAATTTTAGCAAGAAACTCATCTATTTTGTCTTCTTTCCCTTTGTTCTCAGTTCAGTATAATTGCTCGTAGAATTCCTTAAAGTTTTCATTGATCTCTGTTGGGTTATATGTAATTTGTTTGTCCTTTTTCCTTGATGCCAATACTGTTCTTTTAGTTGGTTCTGTTTTAAGCCGCTCAGCCAGTATTTTGTGCGTTTTTTCTTCTAGCTCGTAATACTTCTGCTTTATTTTCCTTATGATCTTCTCCACCTTATACGTTTGTAGTGTTTCGTATTTTATTTTTTTGTCCGCCAATTTTCTTCTTTTTGTTGTATCTTCCCTTGTTGCTAGTTCTTTTTCTACTTACTATTTCCCTTTCCAGCGGTTCTATTTCCCGATTGTAGTCCTTTTTCATCTTAGTTACATAACTTATTATCTGCCCTCTGATGAAGGCTTTCATTGCGTCCCATAATATAAATTTGTCTTTCACTGATTCCGTATTTATTTCAAAGTATATTTTAATTTGGCGCTCAATAAATTCTCTAAATTCCTGTCTTTTAAGTAGCATGGAGTTTAATCTCCATCTATACGTTCTCAGTGGGATATCCTCCAGCTCTATTGCTAATAACTGGTGAGTGATCAGATAACAATCTAGTTTTATTTTCCGTTTTTCTTACTCTCCCTTGGATATGGGCTGACAACAGGAACAGGTCAATCCTTAAGTATGCTTTCTGATTTATGTCTACTTGAATTCCTTCTCCTTTGGGTGTTGTCTCCTCCATATATCCAAAAGTTGCATTTCCTGCATTGATTTAACCATAAATTTGGCTACTTTGTTCTTTCTGCTAGTCTTTTGTCCAGTTTTATCCATCTTTGAATCCAAATTAAGGTTAAAGTCCCCTCCTATCAATATATTCCCCTGCGTATCTACAATCTTCAAAAAAAATCTTGCATAAACTTTTGATCCTCTTCATTAGGTGCATATATATTGACCAAATTCCAGAGTTCTGAATATATCTGACATTTTAACATTACGTATCTCCCTGCTTGATCAATTATTTCCTCCTCTATTTTGATTGGTACATTATTATTGATGAATATAGCTACACCTTTGGCTTTTGAGTTATATGATGCTGCAGTTACGTGCCCTACTCAGTCTCTCCTTAATTTCTTGTGTTCCACTTCAGTTAGATGCGTTTCCTGCACGAATGCTATGTCTATTTTTTCTTTTTTCAGTAAATTTAATAGCCTCTTCCTTTTGATTAGATTATGTATTCCATTAATATTTATAGTCATATAGTTCAACATGCTCCAGATCTCTATTAACTTGGTCATCATCAATACCAATTTCAACCAACTGCTGAAATTTCTTCTCTCACACTCCATTCTTCTTCTCCTTTTGGACTGGGGCAGGCTGTTGGGAAAAAAACTTTTCTGATTTTTCATCTGTTTATTATCTGGTAAAGAATGTGAAAACTTCAGCATCATCACTAAAGAACTGAGATTTAAAGTCTCCATTAAAAACTAAGTACAGCAGGGTACCGAAAAGCAAATTTGAATCCTTTCCTCCACAAAACGGCTTTGACAGAATTAAATTCTTTACGTGGTTTAATAACAACTTGACTCAAATCAGCATAAAAGATAAACTATTATTCTTAACTACCGGGGGCCTTGATTACTTATCGCATTTTGAACTGCAACTCTTAAAATCAATTCTCTATCTTGATAGCGAAAACATCTAGTCAGGATAGAGTGTGGAGCTTTTCCTGGAAGAAGTTTCCTTCTTATCGCTCTATGAGCTCTATCCAATTTCAAACCATTCGGAAAGTATTTTTTCCCCAAAAGTTCAGGAATCCACTTATGGAAAAAATAGAACCAGGTCAGGACCCTCAAAATCTTCTGGAAGACCAATAATCTTAACATAATTCCTTCGACTTTGATTCTCCAACGCGTCAGTAAATCATTTCTCTGAATTGCCCAACCAGTAAATGAATCCTCTATCTGACCCATCTTTTCTTTACGTTGTTCCACATCATCTTTACAGTCATGAAAATCTTCATTCTTCTTAAATTTATTTTGTACCTTGTCCCCCATTTTAACACACTTTGCCACATCCATCTTAATAGATGATATCTCTCCCTTCATATCAGTAAGTTGTTCCTTCGTAGATGAAAAACCTTGACCCATCTGACTTCCTTAATCCTCTATCTATTTGGATATATCAATTTGAATTGCTGGGTCTGAATAATGAGGGTCAGATTTAAACTTCATTGATACCTGCTTAGATATGAGCCTACCCTTATATATAACAGTCTTTTCCTCCTCTGTACCTGGATAAATATCTTCCTCCAGTCCCCCTCTGATGTCGCCTTCTTCCTCCTCCGTCGATGCAGATGGCATTTCAGCCCAACTGCGGGTTCGGATCACCCCCCCCCCCCGTCAGTCCAGCATTGCTGGTCCGACAGAAGTTGGGTTCCCCTGCAGTTCGGGCTGATCTCGGTATAATGGTCGCGCATGCGTGGTTGCTCCTCATAATCTGCATGACACTGCATGGAGTCGGCGCCGGAATTGAATGTGTCTTACCCAGGAACTGCCATTGTGGTCTTGGGTGAGCAGGAATTGACTCTGCAGGCTCCATTTCAAAGGTAGACCCAAGTTCTTCCATTCTTTGTAACTGCTTGTGCTTTTGTTTTTGTCATACTTGCTTTCTAAAATATATCAACTATATATCCAATATTTTCTAAACTTTTAAAGATGGCTTTTTAGTTCTGCCAGAGGAGGTGTCCTTTCATGTCTTCTCCCTACGCCATCACGCCATGGCCCTGAGCAGATGGCAGATTTAATAAGTTTTTGCTGTATGAACTTATTTGAACCATTATTTAATTTCACTGAAATACAGTGGTACAAGATTGGCACAACTTTGGATAAATATTGCCTTCAGACTTTCTCTGAGAATTGAAACTGCATAGCAATACTCAAATGTTCACTGAAGAACTTCAAATTAATATTCAAATTAACTGTCACCTGTAGAGGCATTGTCGGTGTTATCTTCAGGGAAAAACAATTCCTCCTCATCTCCATTCTAAATCTACTACTCCAAATTTGTCTATGTCCCCTGGTTCTAGTCTCCCCCACCAATGGAATCAACTTAACTATCTCTACCTTATCCATGCCTTTCATAATTTTATATATTTATATAAGATCCCTTCATTCTTATGGGCACTGAAATACTGTTGTGATATTTAATTAAACAAGCAAGTCTGAGTGCAATACACAAATGTGGTGGAGAAACTCAGCAGGTCATGCAGCATCCATAGGAAATAAAGTGTAACCAACGTTGGTTGCCCTTTAATTCCCTACGGATGCTGCATGATCTGAGTTTGTCCAACACATTTTTTTATTTACCTGTTACCTTTTCTTTAAATGTCCCTATGAAAATACAGAAATTAAAATTCATAAATGTAGGAAATTAAATGACAGTTTCATTTATGGACATTCCAGACTTCATTAAAAATCTGATAAAGTTCCTTAAATTGTTTCCTGTTGTAACCTGATTGTTTTTGAGAATATTGATCAATCCCACTTTGATGAAGGACTCCTGTTACTGAAATTCAAATGGCCAGGATCAAGTTAAGATAGTGAATTTTGAAGTCTTGCTTGATTATTTTGGGATTGTATGCATTTCTGTAGAACTTACTGTCACGATTAAATGCACAGTAATTAATTGGCTGATTAGTCAGATTTTATTGTAAGTTGGTGTAGTGGTTAGCGCAATGCCTTTACAGCGCCAGCGATCGGGTCTGGGGTTCAAATCCCGAACTGTGAAGGAGTTTGCATCTATGAAGGAGTTTGTACAGTTTTCCCGTGTCTGCGTGGGTTTTCTCCCACCATTCGAAACGTACCAGGGGTATAGGTTAATTGGGTGTAAATTGAGTGGCATAGACTCGTGGGCCGAAGTGGCCTGTTACTGTGCTGTATGTCTAAATTTAAAATTTTTAAAAATTATTAAAAGTGTGTTGGGGTATTAAATCACTTTTTAAAAATGTTACACAGTAGTCTTAATTTTCTAGTGAATCTGGTGTGTTTAAAGGAAGTCCAGGAAACAAAAACAAATTTCTCTGTATATCAAGAGTCTATAATCATCTAAAATATGATGGAACAAATGCCATGTGTGGAGTCAATTCATTTATGAGCTCTTCTCTTATTTCTCAGATGTGATGATGTCTGCCAGATGTTTGATTCAGCTTTTTAGAACAATGAATCCTCAGATGCTGCACAAGAAAGACAGAGTAAGAATTCTTCTCTTCTTCTTTGGCTTGGCTTCGCGGACGAAGATTTATGGAGGGGGTAAAAAATCCACGTCAGCTGCAGGCTCGTTTGTGGCTGACAAGTCCGATGCGGGACAGGCAGACACGATTGCAGCGGTTGCAAGGGAAAATTGGTTGGTTGGGGTTGGGTGTTGGGTTTTTCCTCCTTTGCCTTTTGTCAGTGAGGTGGGCTCTGCGGTCTTCTTCAAAGGAGGTTGCTGCCCGCCAAACTGTGAGGCGCCAAGATGCACGGTTTGAGGCGTTATCAGCCCACTGGCGGTGGTCAATGTGGCAGGCACCAAGAGAATTCTTTAGGCAGTCCTTGTACCTTTTCTTTGGTGCACCTCTGTCACGGTGGCCAGTGGAGAGCTCGCCATATAACACGATCTTGGGAAGGCGATGGTCCTCCATTCTGGAGACGTGACCCATCCAGCGCAGCTGGATCTTCAGCAGCGTGGACTCGATGCTGTCGACCTCTGCCATCTCGAGTACTTCGACGTTAGGGGTGTAAGCGCTCCAATGGATGTTGAGGATGGAGCGGAGACAACGCTGGTGGAAGCGTTCTAGGAGCCGTAGGTGGTGCCGGTAGAGGACCCATGATTCGGAGCCGAACAGGAGTGTGGGTATGACAACGGCTCTGTATACGCTTATCTTTGTGAGGTTTTTCAGTTGGTTGTTTTTCCAGACTCTTTTGTGTAGTCTTCCAAAGGCGCTATTTGCCTTGGCGAGTCTGTTGTCTATCTCATTGTCGATCCTTGCATCTGATGAAATGGTGCAGCCGAGATAGGTAAACTGGTTGACCGTTTTGAGTTTTGTGTGCCCGATGGAGATGTGGGGGGGCTGGTAGTCATGGTGGGGAGCTGGCTGATGAAGGACCTCAGTTATTAGCCAATTTAGGAACGTGCCGAGATGATCTTCACTCTGTGCTGTAAATTACAATCTAGTTCTAAATGTGACACGAGCTGCTGAGTGACTATAGAGACCAATAATCTTTCAGCTGCACTTCCTCGATTTTCAGGCAGCTAATCTGTATTAGCTTCCTGATGATCCATGGTCTGACACCAGAAGGTGAGCTCTCAAGTGAAAATACATCCCAGTTAATGAATTGCTTCTTAAAATATAAAATAAACCATTGGGCACAAATTGCAGTTTAAAGTATTCAAGAGACACTTGGGAGGTGTGAACTAGAAAATGGAATCTTGCTTAGTAATTCAGTATCCTTTTCCCTCATTCTCCCCTGTTTTTTCTAGGAAAGAACACAGATGTTTGCAGCAGTAATTGCAGGGATGTGTTGGAGTAAATAATTAAAAAGACAAAATCAGACTTTTGTATCTGAAAAGTGTGATGTTCAAGTTGCTCCAGGGTTGCACTGTCTTAAGAAAAAAATGTTTGGAGTAGTTTGCAAACTGATTTTGCATTTTTGAAATAGGGTAAACCTACAGAAGCTTCAAAGGAAGCCAGATGCCATGAATATGGTGAATTAGATTCTAAAGATTACATCCCAGGAGCAGAGGTGCTGGAAGAGGAGGGAGAAGAAGAGGAAGGTAAATTTCCAAAATCACGTACTACATTTACATGCTGATATTAATAGAAACCATTTGGTGCCAGTGTCATAAAGTAAATGGAGATTTGAAGTGTTCTGGTCATCAGTACCTGATGATATTCAGTGAACTTATACATAACCACAGATGAGCTGTCTACACTAATTCTGTTTCCATTGAAAACTACAAATTGTGCATTGGTAAGGAAAAAGCTTTATGTGCATTAAAGAATTTCACATAAAGAATTGCATTTGTGTCGCAACTTTGGATGAAAAAGAGTCCCAGGACTTTTCAGAGATAATATCAGGAAAAAAAAGTAGATGCAGATCATGTAAGAAGTGACTCTAAGTTTGAAAGAGGAGGATTTCAGGCAGATCTTAAGTGAGGAAGCTAGAAAGGTAGAGTGGATAGAATATATTTGAGGACTAGAATTGGGCCAAAACACAATCATTGTGTTTAATGAAGCCATGGCTTACAATGTTATAACGAGCATTGGTTAGATAAAGGTGTCATCAAATGAAAAGGAATCAATCAGGTAAATATTGCAGGAAAAGAGTAGCGTGCATATAGTGTGTCAAAAACTACTGAGAAGAGAGTCACATGGGATGGTTTCAATTTAATCACAGCTGTTGGGCAAGAACAGAACCTGAATGGAAAAAATCTATTGTGGAGTTGGATCAATGATGTGTGGGTTTTTGAGGCATTGTATGTTCAATAATTTTTGAAATTGCAATGAAGGTTAGGATTTTTTGGATGGTAGCAGTGGTTTTGAAAGTTACCAGAGGAGAAAGATCCTGGCATTACCATAAGTATTTTCAGGAAAGCAAAGAGCCTCAATAAGAGTGACCAGGAAAAAGGAGGAGAAGCAGATGATATATTGTTGGCCATGATGAGCTGCTTGCATTGTTGCTTGGAGGTGAGGGCAGTGGAGGGAGTTAGTGATGAAAAGTCTCTAAAGATCATTTTTATTCTTCACAATATAATCCCAGAGCAGTTGGTAGTTTTAGCAAAAGAGGACACCCAATGGTAGATGAGATGGTCTAGCTTTATCTGATTATGTATGTCCAAGCCAGTTGTGAGCACACTCACCTGCTTTCTTTAGATTGAGAGACGTTAATAGTGAGAGGGAGACAAAAGCATCAGAGATGAAATCACTTTGAACAGCAGAGGTTGTAGAAATATCTCAGTGCATGAAGGACTGGCGACAGGCTTGAAATTTTGGAATGCATTTCTTCTCCAGACATTCTCTGGGAAGTGATCCCTTGTGCAGGTGTAGGATAGTGTGACTGAAACCTCAGTGTTGTAGTGGGTATGGGAAGCAGAATGGTTTATGGAGGATGTAAGAGTTCTCGGCAAAATAAAAACAACAAATGGTGTTGGATAATGGAGATCATACTCTGAGGAGGAAACTTAAAGTAGAGCTCAAGTATGCCATTTATTAGAGCCAGATGACTGTGGATGATGAAGGAGAGATAGATGGAGGGAGAAAAGTGGCTTGGATGTTCTCTGACTCACTGAGTCCCTCCAGCTTCTCATTGTTCACTCAAGATTCCAGCATGTGGTGTTCATGGGTTTCTCATCATTGGAGATTCTGGCCTGTTTCTTCAAATGTTCAAGCTGCCTGCTTTTTAAATTTTTTGGTCAGGTGTTGAACTATGATCGCTGATTAAAAGTTCAGTTTTATTGTTGGAATACGTACATAACATATATAACCCTGAGATTTTTTTCCTGTGGGCCAGGCAGAATTTCTGCTTGTTGATAGTTCAAAAAAAATGTACTTAAGAAAATATACATATACAAAAGAGAGAAATGTAATCAAGAAGGAAGTGCAAACAGACTGCAATACAGAAAATAAATATTCAATACTGAATAATGTGCAAAATAAGAGTCCTTAAATGAATCTCTGATTGAGTTTGTTGTTTAGGAGTCTAATGGTGGAGGGGTAGTAACTGTATCTGAACCTGGTGGTACACGTCTTGTGGCACCTATTCCTATTTTGTGAAGGCAGCAGCGAGGACAGAGCATGTCCTGGTTGGTGTGGATTCTTGATGATTGCTGCTGCTCTCTGACCGAAGCATTTTCTTGATGGCAGGGAAAATTTTGTCTGTGATGTACTGGGCTGCGTCCACTACCTTTTTTCCACTCAGACGTATTGATGCAGCCAGACTGCACACTTTTCAATACACATCTGTAAAAATATGCCAAGTTTTTTGATGTCATACCAAATCTCCACAAATTCCTGAGAAAGTAGAGGCATTAACATGCTTTCTTCATGATGACTTTAATGTGTTGAGTCCAGGAAAGGACCTCTGAAATAGTGATTCCCAGAATTTAAATTTACTCCCCCTCTCCAACTCTGATCCTGCAATGATCACTTCCTTTTCCCCTCAAGTCCACAGTCAGCTTATTGGTTTCAATTTCCCTCCTATATGCTGACTCATCGCTCCCATACCATCAAATTTGTAGGTGGTGTTATTGTCGTACCAAGGCACATAGCCATAGGTGTAAAGTGAGTAGAGCACTGGGCTAATAATGCAGTCCTGTGGTGCTCTAGTACTGATGGACATTGTGGAGAAGATGTTCTTACCAATCCTCATTGAATGTGGACTTTAGGTGAGGAAATCCAGGATCCAATTACACAGTGGGGTATTAAGGCCTAGATTGTAGATTAATACTGTTTTTCAAAGCCACGTATGTTCACCTACTGTTTCAGCTCCTATTCAAATAAAAATCTACCTTTCCAATTGATGCTAAATAAAGAGGAAATGTGATCCTCGCAATTCTGTTAAATTGCACCATTTTTTTAATGGCTGGGGCAATATTTCCCCATTGAGATGTCAGCAATGGTAGATATATCAATTAAGATGATGAGGAATCTCCAAATTCCAGGTGGATGGGAGAGTGCAAGTATCGAGGATGAAGATGACGATGGTTGGATTGATGTTCATCATTCTTCAGATGAAGAGCAGCAGAAAGAGGTGGTAAGTTTGAAACTTTCCTCATTAAAATAATTGATATTTAGAATCAACAAAGTGGCAATGGAGCATTTATTTTGATTATTTTTGTTTGTTTAGGAGATAGAGCATATGCCCATCCTTGTGTGCCTTTAAGTATATGATACTGATCCACTGTTTGGAGTGACCCCTTGCATCAAGGTGGTGAACATACTGCCATGGAGCCCAGTTTTTATTTTGATGAAGGAACTTGCTGGGCTGTGTCTATGGGCAGTTATCAGACAGACATGCTGGTGTGGATGTGGAATTGCAGGAAGGTAGATGAGACAGAATGGTAGATTTTCTCCTGGAATCCGTATTAGTGAGCCATCAGTGACATTTAGCATTTTTAATTTTGAATATTGTGAACCTTATAAAAGTTTAGGAAAGTAGCCAAACAAGTCCCCTCATTCTGGTTGCGTCCCATGTCTTTGGGTTGGGATGATATTTTTCTGTGCAAAACCAATAAAAGTGCCTGGAAACAAATGTATAAAATTAAAATATGCAAAGAAACAGATTGAAAGTCTACACATTAATAGAAGATGAGGACAAAGCTCCACGCATCAGTAACTAAAGGCTCCCGATGGAAAAATCTGCCAAATTAATCTTGGTCTAATGTATGTTCAACCTCACCCTCAACAATGTTTATTTGGTAACTGCTGATGTGGTCCGAGACTTGAAATACCCTAATGTGCTAGAGAACCTCAGCTGGTCACAAAGCATCTGTAGGAAATAAAGGGCATCCAACATTTTGGGTCTCCAACCAGATAGCATTAACATCAAATTCTCCAGCTTCCTTTAAACTCCCCTCTCCCAAGTCACTCTCTCTTTCCTTATCTCTGTTTCCTTTCCTCCAGCTCCCCACCCCCTCCACTCAGAGAGCTACCCACTTCCCTTATCACCTCATCTTTTTTTCCCTTCTACCCTCCCACCCATATTCATATCCGCCTGTGCTCCTCCCCCATGTATTTTTCTAAAATCCCACTGTTCCTGTTTTACCCCTAGACCTGAACATATATTTTATTCTTAAAGCACATAGACCATAGGAAAGAGGGTTGGATAAATTATGGCGGGATGACCAGCATCTCAAACCATCATTGGCAGGTTGCTCATTTTATTAGAGGAAGTAAGCAAATCATTTTTTTAATGTAAGGAATCTTTTTTATATGATTTCATTTAATATAAAACCACTTAACAAACATATCACAATATTTCAAACTTAATCCAAATACATGTGGTATTTTATATCTTAAAAAAAATAAATAAAAATTTAAAAAACCTCCTCCCTAAATTCCCCTCAACCCTCTACAAATAGAGAGAGAGAGGGCGATAGGAGAAAGGGAATATTCGAGATTCATTTAAATTTTAATACCAACAGTTTGTAATATGGGCTCCATATTTCACAAAAAGAATGATATTTATCTCTTAAATTGTCAGTAATTTTCTCAAGTGGAATACAACTCTGAACTTCTGCTTGCCATCTATCCTTTCCCAAATCAATATGTGAGGAATCTTGAGCATGCAAATTAATTCTTCACAATTCTTTTTCTTTTCAATCTCTGTATTAATCATAATGCAAGAGAAGAATAGAACGTAATCAAAAAGGAAAAAAAATATCGCTATATGACATCGTATAACATATTGTATTACACCACAATTAATGAATATGTTCTTATCTCCTCATGCTGAAATCTTCAAAAAAAGAAAAAAAATTTTTGTATAAAACCCCACCTAATCTAAGAAACAAAACAAAAAAAAAAATTGGTCACCCTATCCTGAGAAAAGAAATAAAATATAGTCCGGAAAGGAAAATAATTATACTACAATTATTTGTATGCTTTAGTTGAGAGAGACTTTGTGCTGCTTCATGACGCTCTATTACTATCCTAGAAAAATTAGTTGTTACAAAAGCAAAAGCTGTTTGCATTTGTTACAAGTGGGTTGAGCACAAAATTTGAGAAGAATTATAGCTGGTCTGAGCTCTGAAAAACCCTGACTTGGATGCTGTATTTGTGTAAGTCTGCCCCCACTGTAATAAAACAAACAGCAGAACACAGCAAAACCAATGAGCTTACAACCAACTTTATTGTATTGTGCCAGCGAGAGTGAGAAGTACAAAGAATGAGAAAACTAGTGAGCTGCACTGATTCACAAGGGAACCGGATCACGGAGGTGCAGGCTTACACTGGGCTGACATCACAATGGTCCTAGTGGGAGGGGCTGAAAAGCATCATGGGAGTGGTGCTGATAAGCTCTGAGTTCCAGTAAAGTCAATTGGTTGGTTCAACTCACTCATAGCTTCTGTGTTTTTTTTTTCTTTTGTTCACTCACAGCACACTGACCACAAAACAAAGCAATTTGTTCTCTGCACTTAACCTCATTCAATCATACAGCCCTTTGGCACATCTTATATTGTACTTTTGTCGGGGGAAATATGCAGTTTCAAAAGTCAGCTGATTTTTTTTGGTTTTTCATTAATGTCCTTTCTAGTAGATTTTACAGATATGTAACTTAATTAACTTTAGACAGGTTAATCTTTGTTATTCTATATTAATTGAGCCCTGTTTTATGGTTTTGTTATTAAACATATCTGGATGCAACTTTGTTCCAGTCTTATTGCCTAATTGGAATTCCTTATCTGTAAGGGAAGTGAATCTTTACCTCAGACAAAGTAATGTCTGACATTATTCTTTTACATATAACTTGTATAGCTTTTACATATTTTTCACTAATTAGCAATCTAATGTTTTGCTACTCCTGTCCTTTCCAGTTTCTGTGATCAATCATGTTTTCTCTTTACCAAAGACATCCTGGAATGCCACTACCTCATATTCTCAACCTGTTCAAGGCTGTGATTTCTCTGCAACTTGGAACTGCTTAGCTGAATACTATGCTGAAGTGTAACTCTTTGTTAGCCTACTTACTACAGCAGAATCCACACAGTCCTTTACATTTTTATCTGTGGCTTCTTTGCTTAAAACAGTGGTTCTCAACCTTTTTCCCTCATACCACTTTAAGTATTCCCTATGCCATAGGTGCTCTATGATTTGTAAGGGATTGCTTAAGGTGGTATGTGAGTGGGAAGAAAAAAGTTTGAAAACCACTGTTTTAATCGTATCTAATTGACTCATTAAGTACACTGTTTCATAACTTCAAAGGAAATGGGCCAATGACAATTTTTCTCAAGCAAAATATTTCAGTAGCAATTGGGACTAGAACAGTGATTTTCAACCTTCCCTTTGCACTCACATACCACTTTTAGCAATCCCTTACTAATCACAGAGCACTAATGGCATAGGGATTGCTTAAAGTGGTATGTGAGTGGAAAGAAAAAGGTTGTGAACCACTGGCGTAAAACAAAGACACACTTTTCATGGATTTGGTGCAGTGTTGATACATTTGAATAATCGGATGAAGGGGTTACACCTTGAGATGTGCATGTGACATTGACGTAGTCACTGGAGTTTAAAAAAAAAGTGAGAACTCATCTCATGGAAAAATAGATGATTCTGAAAGGGGCTGATGGTGATCCTAACCCTGGGTGGGGTGCCAAAGGTCAATTGTACCAGCCAGGAACTTGGAACCAGTGGCCTCTTGGATCCTGAAACGAGGGGAGCAGGTTGGGAGTTGCTGGTGGCTCTCTTGGATTCTGAAAAGCGAGAAAATTGGGATAGTTTTTGCATTGAAACAAAAGTTTTAAAAACAAAGCTCTGGTTTTAACAAAGGTCTGTGTTTCAAAAGGTGGAGAAAGTGAAGAGTCTGACAACTGAAGCACGCAAAGCAAAAGCAGCTATTGTCAGCGCTAGCCGCCTCCTAACACAGGAAGACTTCCAGAAAATCCGACTGGCCCAGATAGCCAAAGAGATTGACCCTGCCCCCGGCAAAAGTCAAAAGAGGAAAATTGAGGACAGCAGCGATGATGAAAGCAAGTATGTACATTTTTAGATCCATAATAATTTGTGTGTCAAATATCTACACTGGGCACTTCACTGTTCATGATGTAGACAACATTATATAAAAGAAAAGCTCACTTAAATCAAAATATTTCACTTGTTTATAATAGATTAAGTTGAATCCTAAACTCTATAAAATAAGGACCTAAAAATCATGGGGAAAGAACCAGAGGTAGGACACGTGGCCTTTTACCATTTGATTAGGGCAAACTTTAGCCTGTATTACAAAGCCATTTTCTCCACTGATCTTCACTCCCCCGATTCTCCTAGAATCTACTATTTCTCAGCCTTGAAATGCAAGCAATTCAAGACACCCTTTGGCGTTAAAAATTCCAAAGATTTATATTCCACGCTTGAAAAAATGTCTGTTCTGTTTAAAAATGGAGTGATTGTCCTGGGGTCATTCCTCCACCTGATGAGCCCCTTGCCAGGGAAATCTTCTCTCACCTTCTGTCCCCCACAGCTTAATTTGACTAAATCTTGCTGCTATGAAAAACAAACAAACAAAACTGCAGATGTAGGGGCATGAAACAAAACAGAAATGCTGGAAGATCTGGTGGCATTAGGGAGGTAACCTGATTGGGCTGTAGATGCTATATTTAACCCCATGCAGCTAATGTGCCAAGTCATTGTAATCTGTACAAGTACAACCCGACAAAACAGTTTTCTCCAGTTTTCGGTGTAAAACACACAGACTAACAAGACATAACTCACAAACAGACAAACAATACAAATGCAGGACAAAAAATAAATATTATTTCATGAATAAGAGAGTCTTGGATGGTCAGTGTGAGCAGTTCCTTTGCTTGTTCAGCTTTATACCGGTTTGGCATAAAAATAAACCAAAAAAGGTGATTCAACCGTGGATAACAAGGGAAATTAGAGACAGCATTAGGTAGAGAGAGCATATCAATTGGCCAAAAAAAGTACCACAACCGAAGACTGGGAGCAGTTCAAGATGCACCAAAGGAGGACAAAGGGATTAATCAAGAGAGCAAAGCTTGCAGCAAATATAAAAACCGACTGCAAAAGCTTTTATAAATATGTCAAGAGGAAAAGATTGGTGAAATCCAGAGTAGGTCCTTTGCAGTCGGAATCAGGGGAATATATAATGGGGAATAAGGAAATGGCAGACCAATTAAATTCTTACTTTAGTTCTGTTTTTACAAGAGAGCATACAAATAACCTCCCAAGGATGTTGGGAAACATAGAGACTAATGCAAAGGAGGAACTGAAAGAAATCAGTATCTCTAAGGACATGGTCTTGGAGAAATTGATGGGATTGAAGGCAGATAAATCCCAAGGGGCTGATAATCTACATCCTTGAATGGCTACTTAAGGAAGTGGCCATTCAGATAGCAGATGCTTTAAGAATTATTTTCCAGAACTCGATAGACTCAGGATCAGTACCCATGGATTGGAGGGTAGCTAATGTTACCCCACTATTTAAAAAGGGGGGTAGAGAAAAAGCGGGGAATTATAGGCCAGTGAGCCTTACATCAGTAGTGGGCAAAATGATGGAATCCATTATTAAAGATGTAATAGCGGGGCATATGATTAGCAGAGAAGGGATCGGACAGAGTCAACATGGATTTACAAAAGGTAAATCGTGCTTGACAAATTTATTGGATTTCTTTGAGATGGTGACAGGTAAAATAGATGGGGGAGAGCCAGTGGATGTGGTGTACCTGGACTTCCAAAAGGCCTTCGATAAGGTCCCGCATAAACGACTGGCTTACAAAATCAAGGCTCATAGGATTGGGGGCAAAGTATTGATGTGGATTGAGAACTGGCTGGCAGGTAGAAGACAGAGAGTTGGGATAAATGGCTCATTTTCTGAGTGGCAGGTGGTGACCAATAGGGTGCCACAGGGATCTGTACTGGGACCCCAGCTGTTCACAATTTATATTAATGATCTGAATGAGGGGATTGGATGTAATATCTCCAAATTTGCAGATGACACTAAGCTAGGAGGGGTTGTGTGCACGGAAGAGGGGGTCAGGAACCTCCAGTGTGATTTGGATAAATTGAGGGACTGGGCAGATACATGACAAATGCACTACAATGTGGATAAATGTGAGGTTATCCACTTTGGTAATACAAACCGGAGGGCAGATTACTATTTGAATGGCAATAGATTAAGAGATGGGGAAGTGCAGAGAGACCTAGGGGTACTTGTACACCAGTCTCTGAAGGCGAGCATGCAGGTAAAGCAGGCAGTTAAAAAGGCAAATAGTATGTTGGCCTTCATATCAAGAGGGTTTGAGTATAGGAACAAGGATACCTTACTGCAGCTGTATAGGGCCTTGGTGAGGCCACACCTGGAGTATTGTGTGCAGTTTTGGTCACTTTATCTAAGGAAGGATGTTTTTGCAATGGAGGGAGTGCAGAGGCGATTCACCAGGCTGATACCTGGAATGGCAGGAATGACTTATGAGGAAAGATTGCGCAAATTGGGATTGTACTCGCTGGAGTTTAGAAGATTGAGAGGGGATCTCATAGAGACATATAAAATTCTGGCAGGACTGGACAGAATGGATGCAGATGGGATGTTTCCAATGATGGGAAAATCCAGAACCCGGGGCCATGGTTTGAGGATAATAGGCAAACCATTTAGGACCGAGATGAGGAGGAATTTCTTTACCCAGAGGGTGGTGAATCTGTGGAATTCATTGCCACAGAGGGCAGTAGAGGCAGGTTCATTAAATATATTTAAGAGGGAATTAGATCTATTTCTTCAGTATAAGGGTATTAAAGGTTACGGAGAGAAGGCGGGGACGGGTTACTGAACTTTAAGATCAGCCATGATCTCGTTGAATGGCAGAGCAGGCTCGAAGGGTCGAATGATCTACTCCTGCTCCTATCTTCTGTGTTTCTATGTTTTATCACTGCCTGTGGGAAGAAGCTGTTCCTCAGCCTCGTGGTGCTAGTTCTGATATTCCTGTATCTCTTCCCTGGCGGGAGCAGCTGAAAGATGCTGTGTGCAGGGTGGAAGGGGTCCTCAATGATTTTTGCCTGCCCTCTTCAGAAAACAATCCGGGTAGACACACATTCGATGGAGGGGAGGGAGACTTTGCATTGTCCATGCCTGATTTGATCTGAACTCGGTTAGTGATGAGACTGCGCATTTTGTATACCATAATTTCCTCACACAGTGAATACAGATTACGGCTAAAGCATCATTGAATCTTGGGGCCCCTGATCTTTCTGAACTACAAACAATCCTTTTAACTGTGATCCACACAGTTCTAGGTGTTACGTACTTGACTAGCAGCAATAGAAATTTACCAAGACAATGGTATCTTCAAAACAATTTTTATTAATAATAACTATCAATAACAACACTTCTTGCTTAACTCTAACTTAACCCCACTATGCGCAAATATATATATATATATATTTTTGTGTGTGTGGCAAAACCCAAACAATTAAAGTTTAAGCTTAATTCTGAAGAGATGATTTTAAAGTTCATTCTCAGAAAACTTTTGTGTTCAAACTCAGTCTATACTGCTGTTCAGAAACAATTATAGGAACATAGGAAGTAGGAACAGGAGTACCTACCTGCCTTCTCCCCATATCCCCTAATTCCTCTATCATGTAAAAATTTATCTAACCAAATTTTAAAGTATGTTTAATGAGGCAGCCTTAACCACTTCCCTGGTTAGAGAATTCCAAACATTCACTACTCTAAAGGAGTAGGTGTGAGGCATCAGACTTCTCAAAACTCATGAATTTCTTGTCGAGTTGTTTTCAAAGAATTGTTTGTTTAGACAAATGATTTTCCTCTCGTGCATGGAAATTTTAAACTTGTTTTTCTTCCATGATGATTTCATAAACCCAGGCAAGGCATTCAATGGTCACATTGAATCTGTCCTCTTTTCAAGAGATGGCTGAAGTGGCTAAAATCTTCAAAACCACTTTTATGGTGTTCCTCCTTTTCATAAGGAGAACATGAGTAGCCTTCTGTCTCCCAAGGATTGTTACTGCATTTTAGTCCTGGATGGTCAAGCAACTTCTTCTGGTTTCAAAATGTCCTCTGTTCAGTAATATGTTCTCTGAAAATGACTTCAATCTTCTGACATGACATCATTGCTGTCTTTGAAGTTTCATCTTTTCCAAAAGTATGAGTGGATGTGACTGAATTGTCTGCTGAGACCAGCCATCAGAATGGTTGTGTGTGTACGCAGATGCTTTGTTTTGAATTTTTATTGGAGAACAGTCATAAGACTTTTATGACTGTTTACAGCTTTGTATTAGTATTGACGTTGTCTCTTTAAGCAAACAGGCTTCCAGTAGAACAATGAATAAGCAGACAAGTGGTCTCCGAGATGTGCCAGTTGCCATTTCAGAGGATTCTCTGAGTGTGTAATTATGTGTGTCCCTGTGTCTATACCCACAAAAGAATTTTACTAAATAAATAAATAAAATGTGTGTTTGGCGGTGCAGATCCTCATGGCGAACTGGCCCCACTTGTATCGCCATGTGGCAGGGCAGCCATGGGGAAATGGCATTGTCAGAGGTTTCTCTCTGACTCCAGCCTCCCTTCCAGCAAGTGCTCCCTGGGCAGCGATTATGATGTCACAATGCACCAGGTGACTGAGCTCATGCTGCCCTGAATTTGAATAACAACAGTCGTTAACGACCCTCAACGTGGTGGCTGTGTTTCTTCCTCTGCTCACACCGCTACAGTGATGACCCCGACAAGCCCAGATGTTTTTCTGGACTCAAAACACCATGGATTCAGCAGAAGTTAATGCTGTCTCCATCAAGCTTCCACCCCTTTTGGACCTACTGACCAGAAATGTGGATCGGGCAGGCAGAACCACTATTTCAACTCTGCAACATCTCCTCAGCGCCACGATGTTCTATCATGTCGTGAGCGCTCTGGACCAAGATACGGCAGGGAGGATGGATGACATCATCCACCACCCCCTGGCTACGGGCAAATACACTGTCCTCAAAGACCTGCTGCTTGGAACTTTTGGGCTAACTCCCCAGTAATGGGTTTCCAGGACCTTGGGGACTGTAGTCTGTCAGGGCTGATGGATGAAATGCTGGCCCTGGTGGAGGACTACAAGCTTTGTTTTCTCTTCCGCCAAATATTCCTGGAACAGATGACGGAGGACATCTAGCTGCTCCTCACAGATGACGACTTCTCGAACTCAAAGAGAGCAGCAGCCGTGCAGATGCCCTCTGGCGCACAAAGAGGGAGAACAAAGCAGCCCTCAACCAGGTAGCACGACCAGGAGCCAGCCGACCACAAGCCATTACCAAGACCAAGCCAGAGGAGGGTCAGTTGACCTCGTGTTTCTACTGCCAGCCCTGCAGGTTTCAGGGAAATGACCAGGCCAGTCGCCGTTGATGGCTGCGTCGGCTGGCCACACAAACAGTCTCCTTCATGTGACAGACAGATCCACCGGCCGCTGATTCCTGGTGGATACGGGCTGAGCTCAGCATCTTTCCCCCCCGCCCCCACAACATTAAAGACTCGCACCTGATCTCGAGGTCCAACCCTGTAGGCGGCCAACGGCTCCACCATCAGGACCTACGGCACCTGTAGAGCACAGATCCAGATCGGGAAAGAGAAGTTCTACTGGAGGTTCGTCCTAGCCTCCGTTAGGGGCCGACTTCCTCAGAGCTCATGGCCTACTGGTTGACATGAAGGGCAAAAGGCTGGTCAACGCCCGAATGTTCCACTCTTCCTGACTGGACACAGCAGAAGCCCGCAGGCTTGAAATTGCCGCCATAGCCGCCACCAGGAACGAGTTCGATGAGATCCTGCACAAATTCCCTGCCAACTTAGAACCACAGTTCAATGCCGCCCTCCCCCAGCTTGGGGTCTTCCACCACATCACCACACAGGGCCCCCTGCTGCATGCTAGACCCAGATGGCTGCTTCCTGAGAAGCTCCAGCAGGCAAAGGAGGAGTTCTCCAGGCTCCAAGAACTGGGAATCGTCCGCCACTCGGACAGCGCCTGGGCATCGCTGCTCCATATGGTCCTGAAATTGTCCGGGCGCTCGAGACCGTGCGGGGACTACAGTCAGTTGAATGATGCAAGCACCCCTGACAGGTACCTGGTGCCCCACATACAGGACTTCTCCACAGCGCAGGGATCTTCTCCAAAGTGGACTTCGTGTGAGGATACTATCAGATCCCGGTGCATCCAGACGACATGGGTAAGACGGCCATTATCACCCCTTTCGGCCTCTTCAAGTTCCTGCGTATGCCCTTCAGTCCACAGAACGCGGCCTAAACGTTCCAGTGCCTTATGGATGCGGTTGGAAAAGACCTGGACTTTGTGTTCATTTACCTGATGATATTCTCATTGCCAGCCGCAACCGCGATGAACACAAAGCCCACCTCTGCACACTCTGGCCGGCTGGCGGTCTTTGGCCTCACGGTGAATGTGGCCAAATGCCAGTTCAGCAAGGAGTCCCTCCAGTTCCTGGGGCACTCCATTTCGGTGACTGGGGCCGTGCCAGTGCCAGAGAAGCGGCTGTTCAACAATTCCCCAAACCCTTCACCCTGAAAGGATGTTGAACTTTTACCTGCAGAAGGAGGTGGCGGAACTGGCCAGGAACTGTACCAGGTGCCAAACCTCCAAGGTCCAGCGATACATGCGAGCCCCCATCCAGAACTTTGACCTTGTGGTTCTCAGATTCCAACACATCCACGTTGATGTTGTCAGGCCCCTGCCAGTGTCCAAGGAGGCTTGTTACCTCCTCATGGTGGTGGATCGGGTCACAAGGCCATCCCGATTTAGGAGGCCTCCGAGGAAACGTGCGCCAGGACTCTGGTCAGCCAATGGATCGCCCGTTTCGGAGTCCCAGCGCACATCTCTAGTGACAGAGGGGCACAGTTCACATCTGCCCTGTGGACTCAGATGGCGAAGCTCTTGGGGGTCAAGCTCCAACCACACCACAGCATACCACCCACAGTCCAAAGGGTTGGAGGAGAGGTTCCACAGGCACCTGTAGGCATTGCTTATGGCCAGGCTCTCTGGACCAGACTGGGCGGACAAACTACCCTGGGTCCTCCTCGGGATTAGGAAGGCACCCAAGGAGGACCTGCAGGCTTCAGCAATGGAGATGGGCTATAGCGCACCGATTTCTCTGCCGGGTGAGTTTTTTGACCCAGATCCTGACACCACGGCCACCAACAAAAACCTGCTGGTGGACCTATGCAGGCGACTGGCTTCCCTAGCTCCCCACCTCTGGCACGTGGCCGTTTCCTCTCCCCAAAGAGCTCGACTTGGCCCAGTTCGTTTTCCTGCGGAGGGGACCACAAGGTGCACCGCTACAGTGACCATACAAAGTCTTGCACCAGTCCTGCGGAACCTTCACCCTGGACGTTGGGGGAGAGAGGAACGTTTTACGATGGACCGCCTGAAGGCGGCCATCTGGACTTATCACAGCCAGTGCAGATGGCCACACCCAAGCGCCAGGGCCGTCCGCCAAAGCAACAGGATGCGTAGTCAGTTCTGGGGGGATTGTGTGGTGGCGCACATCCTCATGGCGAATCGGCCCTGTTTGTATTGCCACATGGCGGGGCAGCCATGGGGAAATGGTGTCGTTAGATGTTTCTCTCTGTCTCCAGCTTCCCTTCTAGCGCACGCCCTGGACAGAGATTATGATGTCACAATGTACCAGGTGACTGAGCTCATGCTGCCCTTAAAGGGACGTGCTGAATTTAAATAAAAACAGTCGTTGACGCCCTCAAAGTGGTGGCTCTGTTTCTTCCACTGCTCACACAGCCACGTGTGTGTATATATATGAAGATTAATATTAACACAATTCTGTCACAGTAGGAAACTCCAAAAGGTTGTGACTGTTGAAATCAAGCTATGTGATTAATTCCCCATCTATTCTCAAGGTATTATAAAGTCTTTAATTTTAACTGGGGATCACTGAAACAACTCTGCTAAAAGTGCCTCCACCTTGAGTAGCTTTTGGCTCCAAGACAAGGTTGCTCAAATCTACCAATTCCCACAAGCTGCAGTGATAACAGAAATATTGCAGCCCTGGCATCCCTACTGTTTTTTTCTCAATACTGTAGGCTTTTGGCAGTTCTGCTCACTCAGTATTTAGTATGCTATTCAAAGGTCTAAGTTCAAATTTATTGTTAGTATTTACATGAGATTTGTTTTCCTGTGGGTGAGGCAGAATTAATGATTGTCCAAAAAACTACTCAAGAAGATGCATATATGTGTAAACAAATAAAAAAGTATAAACAAATACAAAGAGGGAAAAAAAGTGCACAAGTAAGAGTCCTTAAATAAGTCTCTAATTGAGTTTGTCATTGGGGAGTCTGATGATGGAGGGGTGGAAGCTGTTCCTGAACCTGGTGGTGCGAGTCTTGTGGCACCTATACTTTAAGTAATCTCTTACTAATCACAGAGCACTTATGGCACAGGGATTGCTTAAGGTGGAATGTGAGTTGGGGGGATGGGGGGGGAGGAGTTTGAAAACCACTAATTTAGATGAAGACATTTCTTTTCATCTGTCCTAAATGGTTGACCCTCGTTTTGAGAATTTGACACCCCTTTCCCCATTCCAGAATTGCCCAGCCAAAGTAAATAACCCTGCCTCTCCTCTGTTATACTCCAAAAGAGCTTTGTGCATGCTGGTAAAGTTCTACTCTGTTTAAAGTTTACTTGAAGAGAAAGGTAACAAGGATATAATGATGGCTACATGTGTCTCAATTGATTATTTTTTATTTTGCCTGTAAGCAAAGGAGCTGTGTGTTTGTTTGTGTGTGTGTACTCTGTAAGATATTAGGTATATGCATGTATTAATTACTTTATTGTTGCAACATTTAATGAAAGTTAGCCAGAAGTACATTCCAAATTGTCAGTCTAGATTGCCTCTTGAGTGACATGAGGCAAGGGCAATCCTTATATTTTGGAATATTTTATTTTTATTTTTCCAAGACTCATAGAACATTATTACATATATCATATAAATAGTATTTTAAAATTAGAGTCTCATATTATTGCCCAAATCTCCCTCCCCCCACCAAATGCTAACATAAAAAAAAATCATCCAAAAAGGAAGGGGTGTTTGAGCATATCCTCATTAATTACTCCATATCCTGATCTTCAGGAATTCATTATTCTTAAAATATTAAGTTTAACATATAAGAATAAATACAGAATTGACAATTACATAATAATTCATTTGTACGCACAAAAAATGTTAATGTGAAAAAAGTAGATAAAACTGCATCAATAATTGCTTGTAATACCTCAAACTCATTGAATTGAATTGATCCATGCAACCATGTTAAACACTTTTATTGAAATAGTTTGTATAAAATAAAGAGAAAAAAAACTAAAGCTAACTCTAACCCCTCCTTCTAATCAAGGTTACCTTTTGAATTAATAAAAGAAAAATCAATAATATGGAACCCCTGGTGACCCCGGAGAGCAGGCAATGAACCACTGGGACTTGCAATAAATATTAATTCTTCCAATTATAAAATAGGCCCCACAACTTCATAAATTGAAACTTTCTATCTTTAATATTATATCTAATTTTCTCTAAACTTAAATAGGATATTACGTTATGTAATCACTATGTATGAGTAGGGATGAATCATCTTTCCATTTCAACAGCTAAATTTAATCTTTTCAAGAGACACTTTAGATATTTACAAATTAGACATTTGTTCAGTCTAAGATTTCAGATTTTCCTTGAATTTCCACACTAATATTCTTTAATAATTTACAGTTTTATTTTCATGGTGGATTAACATCATGTATTTATAATAATTTATTGGATTTAAATTCAGATCCTGTGGCAGAGATTGAGAGCTATTGGGAGCTAGATTTGAATTTAACATTCTCAGATGAAAATTGGAACTTTTCTTGCAGCTTGATTAATAATTCCTCATTTTGTGTAAAACATTGCTTATTACAATTTAAGGTGGTGCACAAAACTTGTACGTCCAAACTTAAATTAGCTAATTTTTATGCCGATATTGATCCATTATGTGAAAAATGTAAAATTTTTCCCTCATTAGCTTCCCTCATTCATACATTTTGTAAGTGCCCAAATTTAGAGAGATTCTGGAAAGACGTTTTTAAAATTTTATCAATGATTCTTAAGATTATTTTGGAACTTTGCCCATTAATTGCTTTGTTTGGGTTTTCTTGTGATTCAGAAAAAATTATTATTGCCGCCTCAGGAAAAGGTTTTAGCTTTTACCATGTTGATAGCCAGATCTTAAGGAATTCAATGCTATTTACCTAACTATATTATTTAAACCTGTTTGGGAAAGTTAATGATATTCTTAAGCCAGTATGATTCAAATAAGGTTACCATAGTTTAACAAACATGTCATATTTCTTTCTAAGATTATAAGTTATCTTTTCCAGAGGGATACAACTTTGCATTTTTATATTCCAGTGAGTAATAAGTAGGGGGGAGTCGGACTTCCATGTAACAGCTATACATCTCACAAACTTATTTGAGGTTTTGATAGTTTTGTGCCAATAAACATAAGATTTGCTATTCTGGTTCCAGTGGAAAATCCACTTCTATAATTCTTTTGTCAAAATTTCTGTTGTCATACCAAAAGGATATATTCACGCATAGCTAGGTTGAATGTATAAATATTCTAACCTCTATACTATGCTAAAACACGAGTCCAGAATTTCAGATTTTAAACCAAATAATTTTTGCAGTGTTTGATGTAAGTGGTGCATAAAATTATATTGTATCATTCTATATCTGACATTAATAAATGATGTCATATTATCAGAGCACATTTTTGACCAATATTGTTCTTGAATCCTTTTACCCAAGAGGCAAGTCAATTAGTGGAAAGTCAATTATGTATCTTTGATGGGTTTGGGATCAGTGTGTGATCAAGCCAGAATTGTCTTATTGATCCTTGTTAATTGACCAATTCGATGCTTTCAGTTTTTAATACAAAACTGTGAAATTCTTAAACTTTCAGAGGAGAGCTACTCTCACTGCGAAATATAGAACGGTTGCATAAAAAACCTAAGTCAGATAAAGAAACTCGACTAGCAACAGCCATGGTAAGTAATTGGGAATGTTCTTTGTCATAGCTTCGCTGTATTTTGAGATCAAAGAACTTCTTCCTACACATTGCATTGATTTCTTCCTGGGATAGTTCTTATATTTAACATGCTTTATTTTTATTTTTTTAATTCTTTGCCAGATTGATTTTGCTGTTCAATGCACTGTGCCCAAAGCACCCTAAATAGAAATGAACTAATTTTTAAAAGGCCACATAAAACTAGTAGTTTATTTATTGTCCTATTTCTTTAGCTCTTGAAAAAAGACATTAAAGAACAAATTTTTATAGATTTAATTTCCTTAAATATTTATGCCATAAAAGATTGTGAATGTATTTTGCTCAGAATAATGATACAGCCATGAAAATAGAAAATTAAAGAAGTATAGAGTTGCCTCAAACACAATCAGTCCTTTTGTAGTATGACTATACCTGGATTGATTTGGAAAGTATGAAAATCTGTACTGTCAGAATCATAACTCAGCCGAAGCTGAAGGAACCAGATCTTATGACCAATGTTGGTGAAATGTCAGATGATACTGCATTTTTTTTAAAACTGCCCTTAAAGGGCTAGGGGGTAAATTCAATCTTCCTCAATTCTGACATGTTAGAATTTGCCATTTTCTACAAGGGATCTGTACCAGTTAGATTGAAAAATATCTCTCAGATGGCAATGTGAGAAGTAAAAAGAGAGAGAGGTATACACATCAAATTAAGAAACTTTAAAATATATATTTTTTACTTCCAGAATATAAATAAATTAATCAGAAAGATTGAAGCAATATACTTGTAAAATTAGTTTTTCAGGATGAACAAGGCACTTATGCCTTGTTGCATGATTTGATGAGACTTTTTTATTGGGTCCTGCAAAGAAAAAATGCCGTAAATCACAAATTGCCAGTTAGGTTTTGAATGTCTTTGAACTAAAATATTCACTTTTTAATATTTTAAATGAGTTTTGCTGAAACTGCTTTTTCACCCAAATTAACCACATGCATAAAGATTTGATTACATTTGACAATTACCTTGGGTGACTGAATTACTGTTTAGCATTTGCCATTTTTGAGGCTTAGATGTAGTATTTACTGATTACACTTCATTGTATCCATGTCTCAGTTCTGTGTCTGTTTATAATAATCTCTCCTTCCCTTTCTAGTTTCCACAGTTCTTCTCTCCTGATGGTGGTAGTTAATATTGGATTGCAGTTTCATTGGTCACAAATCTCTTTGGTATATTTTAAAATAAAATTAGGCATCCTTGAGCAAAGCTGCACAGCAAATGTTAACCTGATGCATATTGTGGAGCATCATGTATAGTACCATTAACATTTTCTTATCCTTTGACAACATATTCTTTTCACACAAAAAAATATTTAATTGAATTTAGAAAAATCCCATCACCCATTATCACCAGCATATTGCAAATAGTCAATATATAACAAGAAATGTATTGACTATTAATTTCTGTAAAAGTGCTAATAGAACCATAGAACACTACAGCACAGAAAAAAGGACATTCAGCTCTTCTAGTCTCTGCCAAAACATCATTCTGCTAGTCCCACTGGTCTGTACCCATTCCATAACCCTCCAGACCTCTGTCATCTATCCAATTTATTCTTAAAACTTAAGAGTGAGCCCAACTTTTCCATGTCAGATGACAGCTCATTCCATACTCCTACCACTCTCCGCATGAAGAAGTTCGCCCTAAATCTTTCCACTTTCACCCTAAAGCCATGTCCTCTCGTATTTATTTCTTCTAATCTAAGTGGAAAGAGCCGGCTCGTATTTATTCTGTCTATACCCCTCATAATTTTGTAAATCTCTATCGAATCTGCCCCCCATTCTTCTTAGCTCTAAGGAATAAAGTCCTAACCTGTGTAATCTTTCTCTGTAACTCAACTCCTGAAAACCAGGCAACATCCTGGTAAATCTTCTCAGCACTCTTTCATTCTTATTGATATCCTTCCTGTAATTTGCTGGCCAGAACTGCACATAGTACTCCAATGTTTTATACAATCTCACCATAACATCCAAACTCCTGTCCTCAATATTTTGATTTATGAAGGTTAAGATGCCAAAAGCTTTCTTCACAACCCTGTCTACCTGTGATGCCACTTTCAGGGAATCATGTATCTGTATTCCCAGATCCCTTGGTTCCTCCGCACTCCTCAGTGTCCAACCATTTATTCTGTATGTCCTACCTTGGTTTGCCTTCCAAAGTGCAACACCTCACACTTTTCAGCATTAAATTCCATTTGTAATTTTCTGGCCCATTTTTCCAATTGGCCCAGATCCCTGTGCAAAGCCTTCCTCGCTGTCCACACCGCCTCCAATCTTAGTGTCATCAGCAAACTTGCTGATCCAATTTCCAACATTATCATCCAAACCATTGATGTAGATGACAAACAACAATGGTCCCAGCATCAATCCCTGAGGCATACCACTAATCACAGGTCTCCTGTCTGAGAAGTAGTCATCCACTACCACTTTCTGTCTTTTACCATTCAGCCAATTTTGAATCCAGTTTACAACCTCTCCATAGATACCTAGCGTCTGAACCTTCTGAATTAACCTCCCATGTGGGATCTTGTCGTTACTAAAGTCCATGTAGACAACATGCACATCTATTTTTTTGGTAACATTCTCGAAAATCTAAAAGATTTGTTAAACATGACCTACCATGCACAAAGCCATGCTGACTATCCTTAATCAGCTCTTGGCTGTCCAAATACTTGTATATCTGATCTCTCAAAACACCCTCCAATAATTTACCTACTACTGACGTCAGCCTCTCCGGCCTGACAGGAACATGCAAACTCTGCACTCCCAAAATTTCACTTTTGAAGGCCTTCCACTTACTGAACACATCTTGCCTAAAACAACTCATCCTAATCCATTCTTCTGAGATTCTTTCTCATTTCCATAAAATTGGCCTTTCTCCAATTTAGAATCTCAACTCAAGGATCACACCTATTCTATCCATAATTAACTTTAAACTAATGACATCATGGTCACTGGACCCAAAATATTCACCTACACATACTTCTGTCACCTGATCTGCCTGGTTCCCTAGTAGGAGATCAAGTATTGCATCGTCTCTTGTTGGTTTAGAAAACTTTCCTGAACACTAGGATTCCAGTAAATATGTGGAAAGTTAAAACCTCCTACTATCACAACTTTCTGTTTCTTATATTAGACTATCTCTCTACAGATTTGCTCCTTCCATTCTCTCTGACTAATGGGCCATCTATAAATCAAACTCTTAAGTGTGGTCACACTTTTCCTGTTCCTCACCTCCACCCATATGGCCTCTGTAGACAAGCCCTCTGGGCTACCCTGCCTAAGCTGTAATATTTTCTCTGACTAGCAATATTTGGAGATAATGAGCTAAGCAATGGAAAGTGGCCCTTGTGCCCATCATTATACATCTATTTCTTCACACAGGCCATCTGTCCAACCCTGTTAACTCAACTACCCAATAATTTTATCTAATTTATTGAAATTCCTGTAAAATAACTTGTCAATTTTGCTTTGTTTTTTAAAAATTCATATTTTGAGTGATTCCTATTTGTTTAAAATCCAAATTCCCTTTTAATTGTATTGTATGCTTCCAACTATCCTCCAGTCAGAAGGTTGTTATGATCTCATAACCTATTTCATCATAATTCTTCCGGATCTGCACCAAATTGGCTTTTTACAGGAACATAAAAGTTTTCCAGGAACATAAAAGTGTAGGCTTGTGGGTTTGTTTTAGCTCCAGTGAAAAGTCTTTAAAACCTTAATTGCAATTTTAAAGCCTTGCCTATTCCTTATCACATCTGGCAATGTCCTGACCCTCACATCCCATCTCGGTGGGGTTTGTAGATAGCCATTTCAAAAATCCAGCTGGTCACTTTGGTTTTCTGCTTCCACAGCTGCTTTAAGTAAGCATAGCACGAAGCATTTGATCAAGTATATCCATCTGGATAAATAAGTGGTTTAAATACCTTTGAAAGTATTGATTGTTTTGTGGCAACATGACTCCAATTTTCATTTGTTTATTTATGAGGACTGGGAAGTTGTGATTTATAAATATTTTGTCTTCATTTTTACAGCTTTAATGTTGTATTTTTCTTTGCTTACTACCGTCAGAAAACTCAAGTGACAGCAGTCAATGGAAACCAGTTTCATTGCCCTAATTAAATATTGGCCAATTTAGGGTAAAATTCCAACTGATTAAAACGTGCTACAATAGCATTTTGCTCCTTTAGCAACTCCACAGGAGCAAACTATGGTTAATGTAGCCATTTGCGCGACACTGTTGCCATGCCAGCGACATGGGTTCAAATCCGGCACGATCTGAAAGGAGTTTGTACGTTCTCCTTGTGTCTGTGTGGATTTCCTCTGGGTGCTCCGGTTTTCTCCCACCCATCAAAACCTACAAGGTTGTAGGTTCATTTGGGTGTAATTGGGCTGCATGGGTTTAAGTGGCCAGAATCAGCTTCTATTGTGTTGTAAATAAAAATAGGATGACACGGTTAACATAGTGGTTAGAGCAAAACTATTACAATGCCAGTGATCCAAGTTCAAATCCAGTGCTGTCTGTAAGGAATTTGTATGTTTTTCCTGTGTCTGTGTGGGTTTCCTCTGGTTTTCTCCCACTCTTTAAAAAAAATGTACAGGGTTTGTAGTTTAATTGAGGTATTTGGACGGCATGGGCTTGTGGGCCAGAAGAGCCTGTAACCATGCTGTATATCTAAATGAATCTACTGGTGCCCACCATGAGAATATGTGCAACTTATCTTTGGGAAAAGCAGCCAGTGATTTCAGTGTCTGACCTCTAACCATAACATTTTGACAAAAATGTTACTGCTGCAACTTCAGTGATATTGCTCTGTGCTCTTTATTAATCTGAAACACTTTTCTTTTGTTTAAAACTATCTGCCAGGCTGGAAAATCTGACAGAAGTGAGTTTGTGAGAAAGAGAACCAAGTTGAATCCATTTGCAAGCACAACTAACCAAGACAAGAGAAAGCAAAAGAATTTTATGATGATGCGATACAGCCATAAAGTGAAATCAAAAGGCAGACGTTCCTTCAGGGATAAGCAGGTGATTAATTTATTCTTATGTTGTTATTTTTAAATAAAGATATCCTGGACCTCCCCCCCCCCCACCCGCCCTTAGCAAAGGAAGGACCAGCTTGTCAGAGAGCAGAGAGAAGGAGGGGGAAATACTATATAGCTCCATAAAAGATTGCTCAGGATCTGATAAAATAGCACAAGTGGCATGAGAATGATGCATAACTATTGGTTGCTTATTTGTAAATGGTGCACAGAAAGACCCTTTATTTCTAATATGCATTTATTTTTTTCTGTCTGCTACACATGAAAAGAAGCTCATGGTTAGGACAGTATCTGGTTAAAGCCACTGTTAATGGATGTAATGGACTGTTGTAATATTGTTACAAGACCAGAGGACACACAAAGCCAGCAGCCAAGACAAATGGTTACTTAAACAAAATTTGCTTTTAATTATCTTTAAACATGGAAACAGAATTACACTTTAACTTATCACTATTGATTTATCTAACCTAACTTAACCCCCTTCTAATTCTAACCACATGTGTATGTAACGTATGTGTAAGTTCAGAAAAGTTCTTTGGTTCACAGTCCAATCTCACTTCTCATTCCTCCAAGTTTACTGGTTGCAGACAATTCTTATACTGTGTACAGAATTAAACATTTATAAAGTTCACCAGGTTTTTGGTGCTTGAAAGGTAAATGGAAGGTTCTTGTCAGTTTTAAGAGAGAGATTTGTTGTTCCAGGCATCCACAACTGATATACTTCCATCAGCCACTCCAGTGTCTTGCTGACAAAATTTTCCCCTTCAGGGTTCTCCAGATGATAACCTCCTTCCTTCAGGTCACTAAAGAGTTCCTTTTTGTTTCTCTTATTCCAAGTGAAACATTAGACAGACAGTCTTCTCCTCTTGTATGATCCACAAGGCTTTGACCAGGCCGTCTTACAAATGGGCTTTCCATAAGCTTGCTAGCTTGTCCTGTTCCAGTCCTAGCTACTGTTGCTAGCTGTAACACTGTACAAGTAATCTCTGTATTTCTCTCTGAGAGAAAGCCTGTTTGACTCTCTCTGCTTGCAAAAACACATGACCCTCTTAGAACAGCAAGCTCTCTTCCAAACAGAAGTGGCTCTGACATGCTCTTTCATCTGTTGCCTTTTGTAAACAACAATCCATTAGTAAAGTCTCTTGAGTACTCTTCAAAGCTCTTGCAAAAGCTGTGAGGCCCCAATATGTCTAGCATTGAGCAGAGCTCCAGTATTTCAAATAAGATCTGTTTTAAAGTATTTGTATTGACCTACTCTAACAAACTTTTCTCAATTTATCTCCCAAAAACATATCTATATACTCTGTCACAATATCTTTTTATGATACTAGCTGAGAATGATGCACGTATGAAATGAACCAGGGTATTACATTGACAGAGAGGTAATGTTTAGTTTCATGGACTAGAGATAAAACCTGGGGAAAATAAAATAGGAAGCAATTTTGGCAAAGATTGGTGAAGGACACCAGTGGGGAACATTTAAAACAGCAGTTAACAGAGCCTAGGAAATAAATATTAATGAAGCACCATAAATAAGAGAACAGTGAGGGTAAGAATAGGAACAATGAGTTCATTGACATTGTTCAGAGGAAGACGAGAAAAAGAGAAGCATGTGAACTGGAGATGCCGCAATCTTGCGCTAACGATGAGAAGTTGGAGGGACTCAGCAGGTCGCAAAGTATTTCTGGAGAGAAATGTCTACCCATTTTTAAGAATTCAAAGAGACTGAAAGACAAAATATTAAATGATTGAGAGAACTGAACAGTGGAAATGTTTTGCTGAAATTGAATTGCATCTCATAAATTCCATTTGCAAAGATATGCAGGAATTCAAATATCAGGTCCCATTATACCAAAAAATGAACAAGTGAAGGCTGATGTGTGAGCCAACAGCAGGTCTGTCCAATTGTGGTTTCCCCAAATTGACTTCACACCCACTCTGCGATCCTCCATCTTCACAAGATGCTTCTCATAATTTTTAAGTGTTATTAATCTCATATTAATTCCACAATGAAACACGACTCTGCTTTTTTTGGTCTCAAACACTGAATCAGCATACTGGAAATTAAAAAAAAAATACAGTTGCTAAAAATCTGAATTAAAGTAGGAACGTGCCAGAAAGAGCATGTCAAGTAGTAACTGTGGAAAGGATTAAAAAAAAATTATAAGTTATTGATCATTCACAATTATTTGTAAGAATTTTTTTTTTTGGCAGTGTTTTCTTGAATGGAAATGTGAATTGGAGTATTGTGTTCAGTTCTAGTTGCCTCATTACATGAGGGATGTGAAAGCTTTTGAGGGAGTACAGAGGAGCTTTACCAGATTGTTTCCTGGAATGAAGAAAAGGTAATATGAAGTAAGCTTTCTCTTTGGATTGATGAGGATGAGAGGAAACTTAATAGACGTATGTAAGATTGAGAGGTACAGATACGCTGGGCAGCCAGCACCTTTTTTCCAGGGCAATAAAAGCAAGTACCAGAGAACATCTGTTTAAGGAGAAAGGAGGAAAGTTTAGAGATGTCAGTTTTTTTTTACACAGAGGGGATAAGTGTCTGGAATGAATTGCTGGAGGGGTGGTGGAGGTTGGTACAACAGGGACATTTAAATGACATTTAAATATAGAGGGTTAGGGTTGTGTTTGGAAAGAGTTAAGTTGTTGTGGCCTGAGTTTGTATAGGTTCGGCACATCATTGTGGACTGAAGAGCCTGTTCTTTGCTGTAATGTTCTGTAATGAATTTAGTGGAGTTGACAAGTGATAAATGTAGCGTTGACATGAAGAAAAGATTTGATAAAACTTGGGACATGCTGATGCATTGCTCAGTGTAATGGATGGTAGATCTACAATACAGGAGTGGGTGGAAGGGGGAAAGAAAACATAGGCTTCATCAGACTTAAAATGCAATTCTAAGTGAACACATTGCAAGCAAGTGCTTGAAATGTGGAAAGGATACGCAACTTATCTAAAAAAGACTTGTTTGGAGTTCAAAAAGTGAAGAGCTGAAGTCAACTCCAATGAGACCTCAACTCCAGTGAGACCTCAACTCCAGTGAGACCTCAACTCCAGTGAGACCTCAACTCCAGTGAGACCTCAACTCCAGTGAGACCTCAACTCCAGTGAGACCTCAACTCCAGTGAGACCTCAACTCCAGTGAGACCTCAACTCCAGTGAGACCTCAACTCCAGTGAGACCTCAACTCCAGTGAGACCTCAACTCCAATGAGACTGTATTGTGAGGAGGTTATCATCCAGTAATGTCCCAGATAGCTTTGTGGATTTTTCAAGTTCAAGTGTATTTTCATTTGGATGTCCATATACATATCTTTGGCTTGGCTTCGCGGACGAAGATTTATGGAGGGGGTAAAAAGTCCACGTCAGCTGCAGGCTCGTTTGTGGCTGACCAGTCCGATGCGGGACAGGCAGACACGATTGCAGCGGTTGCAAGGGAAAATTGGTTGGTTGGGGTTGGGTGTTGGGTTTTTCCTCCTTTGCCTTTTGTCAGTGAGGTGGGCTCTGCGGTCTTCTTCAAAGGAGGCTGTTGCCCGCCAAACTGTGAGGCGCCAAGATGCACGGTTTGAGGCGTTATCAGCCCACTGGCGGTGGTCAATGTGGCAGGCACCAAGAGATTTCTTTAGGCAGTCCTTGTACCTTTTCTTTGGTGCACCTCTGTCACGGTGGCCAGTGGAGAGCTCGCCATATAATACGATCTTGGGAAGGCGATGGTCCTCCATTCTGGAGACGTGACCCATCCAGCGCAGCTGGATCTTCAGCAGCGTGGACTCGATGCTGTCGACCTCTGCCATCTCGAGTACCTCGACGTTAGGGGTGTGAGCGCTCCAATGGATGTTGAGGATGGAGTGGAGACAACGCTGGTGGAAGCGTTCTAGGAGCCGTAGGTGGTGCCGGTAGAGGACCCATGATTCGGAGCCGAACAGGAGTGTGGGTATGACAACGGCTCTGTATACGCTTATCTTTGTGAGGTTTTTCAGTTGGTTGTTTTTCCAGACTCTTTTGTGTAGTCTTCCAAAGGCGCTATTTGCCTTGGCGAGTCTGTTGTCTATCTCATTGTCGATCCTTGCATCTGATGAAATGGTGCAGCCGAGATAGGTAAACTGGTTGACCGTTTTGAGTTTTGTGTGCCCGATGGAGATGTGGGGGGGCTGGTAGTCATGGTGGGGAGCTGGCTGATGGAGGACCTCAGTTTTCTTCAGGCTGACTTCCAGGCCAAACATTTTGGCAGTTTCCGCAAAGCAGGACGTCAAGCGCTGAAGAGCTGGCTCTGAATGGGCAACTAAAGCGGCATCATCTGCAAAGAGTAGTTCACGGACAAGTTTCTCTTGTGTCTTGGTGTGAGCTTGCAGGCGCCTCAGATTGAAGAGACTGCCATCCGTGCGGTACCGGATGTAAACAGCGTCTTCATTGTTGGGGTCTTTCATGGCTTGGTTCAGCATCATGCTGAAGAAGATTGAAAAGAGGGTTGGTGCGAGAACACAGCCTTGCTTCACGCCATTGTTAATGGAGAAGGGTTCAGAGAGCTCATTGCTGTATCTGACCCGACCTTGTTGGTTTTCGTGCAGTTGGATAATCATGTTGAGGAACTTTGGGGGACATCCGATGCGCTCTAGTATTTGCCAAAGCCCTTTCCTGCTCACGGTGTCGAAGGCTTTGGTGAGGTCAACAAAGGTGATGTAGAGTCCTTTGTTTTGTTCTCTACACTTTTCTTGGAGCTGTCTGAGGGCAAAGACCATGTCAGTGGTTCCTCTGTTAGCGCGAAAGCCGCACTGTGATTCTGGGAGAATATTCTCAGCGACACTAGGTATTATTCTATTTAGTAGAATCCTAGCGAAGATTTTGCCTGCAATGGAGAGCAACGTGATTCCCCTGTAGTTTGAGCAGTCTGATTTCTCGCCTTTGTTTTTGTACAGGGTGATGATGGTGGCATCACGAAGATCCTGAGGCAGTTTACCTTGGTCCCAACAAAGCTTGAAAAACTCATGCAGTTTGGCATGCAGAGTTTTGCCGCCAGCCTTCCAGACTTCTGGGGGGATTCCATCCATACCTGCTGCTTTGCCACTTTTCAGTTGTTCGATTGCCTTATATGTCTCATCCAGGGTGGGAACCTCATCCAGCTCTAGCCTTAGGGGCTGTTGAGGGAGCTGGAGCAGGGCGGAATCTTGGACTGAGCGGTTGGTACTGAAAAGAGATTGGAAGTGTTCTGACCATCGGTTGAGGATGGAGATCTTGTCGCTGAGGAGGACTTTGCCGTCTGAGCTGCGCAGCGGGCTTTGGACTTGGGGTGAGGGGCCGTATACAGCCTTTAGAGCCTCGTAGAAACCCCTGAAGTCGCCAATGTCCGCGCTGAGCTGTGTTCGTTTGGCGAGGCTAGTCCACCACTCATTTTGGATCTCCCGGAGTTTGCGCTGAAGATGGCTGCATGCGCGACGGAAGGCTTGTTTCTTCTCTGGACAGGACGGCTTTGTAAGGTGAGCCTGGTGGGCAGCTCGCTTCTTTGCCAGCAGCTCCTGGATTTCCTGGCTGTTTTCGTCAAACCAGTCCTTGTTTTTCCTGGAGGAGAAGCCCAGTACCTCTTCAGTGGATTGCAGTATGGTAGTCTTCAACTGATCCCAGAGGGTTTCAGGGGACGGGTCCGTGAGGCGGGTTGCAACGTCGAGCTTTGCTTTGAGGTTTGCCTGGAAGTTTCCTCTCGCTTCGTCTGACTGCAGTTTTCCAACATTGAACCTCTTTCTGGGGGCTTTATTGTTCCTGGGCTTTGGCTTGAAGTGAAGGTTGAGCTTGCAGCGAACCAGCCGGTGGTCAGTGTGGCATTCCGCGCTAGGCATGACCCTGGTGTGGAGCACATCTTGTTTGTCACTTTCTCGCACCAGGATGTAGTCCAGGAGGTGCCAGTGTTTGGATCGGGGATGCATCCAGGTGGTCTTAAGGCTGTCCCTCTGCTGAAAAAGGGTGTTTGTAATGACAAGCCGCTGTTCTGCGCAGAGCTCCAACAGGAGGCGCCCATTGTCGTTGCACTTGCCGACGCCATGCTTGCCCAGGATTCCTGGCCAGGTTTCTGAGTCTTTGCCGACACGAGCGTTGAAGTCGCCCAGGATGACAACCTTGTCGGCTGTAGGGGTACGTTGGATGAGGTTGCGAAGGTCGGTGTAGAACTTGTTCTTTTCTGCTGGTTCCGCCTGGAGGGTTGGAGCATAGACACTGATGAGGGTGATGTGACGCTTGTTTTGAAGTGGGAGTCGCATGGACATGATTCGGTCCGAGAGGCCTGTCGGAAGGTTTTCGAGTTTGGAGGCAATGAAGCTCTTGACCATGAAGCCTACACCAGATAGGCGTCGTTCATCCGAAGGCTTGCCAGACCAGTAGAGTGTGTAGCCCGCGCCGCGTTCTTGGAAGCTGCCTACATCTGCCAGGCGGACTTCACTGAGAGCGGCTATGTCGATGTCAAGTCTGAGGAGTTCATGTGCAATGAGGGCAGACCGACGTTCAGGTCGATGGCTGTCAGTCTTATCTAGCATGGTTCTGATGTTCCAGCATGCTAGCTTGAGTTTGTGAGCATCTTTTGAGGGGGAGGACGTGGAGGGGAGAGGACGTGGAGGGGGAGGACGTGGAGGGGGAGGACGTGGAGGGGGAGGACGTGGAGGGGGAGGACGTGGAGGGGGAGGACGTGGAGGGGGAGGACGTGGAGGGGGAGGACGTGGAGGGGGAGGACGTGGAGGGGGAGGACGTGGAGGGGGAGGACGTGGAGGGGGAGGACGTGGAGGGGGAGGACGTGGAGGGGGAGGACGTGGAGGGGGAGGACGTGGAGGGGGAGGACGTGGAGGGGGAGGACGTGGAGGGGGAGGACGTGGAGGGGGAGGACGTGGAGGGGGAGGACGTGGAGGGGGAGGACGTGGAGGGGGAGGACGTGGAGGGGGAGGACGTGGAGGGGGAGGACGTGGAGGGGGAGGACGTGGAGGGGGAGGACGTGGAGGGGGAGGACGTGGAGGGGGAGGACGTGGAGGGGGAGGACGTGGAGGGGGAGGACGTGGAGGGGGAGGACGTGGACCTGTCCTCGGGCCTGCGCAAAGGAGCTTTTAGGTGGAGTGCAGTGCGCGCAGTACTGGCCCCACCCTTTACACCCATGGTTCGTGTGCCGTGGCCAAGCAAGCTGGGACGTGGCAGCGAGGTCCTTGGGTCGTAGGTTTTATATCGGAGTGGCCTTCTCCTATGCAGGTTTCTTACCCGGGCTGGAGGGGCCTGCCTCCCCTCCTAGGTCGGTCCATACTGCCCGGACCGGGGCCTCCGTCTGCCTCACTCGACCGAGGCCGGGGCCGCCGTCTCCCCCTTGCTCCTGCCCGTATCGGGGCCGCCGCCGTCTACCCTTCGCCCGGACCGGGGCCGGGGCCGCTGCTGCTCTCCCTGTGCCCGGACTGGGGCCGCCGCCTCCCACTCCCTGTCCGGACCAGGGCCTCCGTCTGCCTCACTCGACCGAGGCCGGGGCCGCCGCCTCCCCCTTGCTCCTGCCTGTATCGGGGCCGCCGCCGTCTACCCTTCGCCCGGACCGGGGCCGGGGCCGCTGCTGCTCTCCCTGTGCCCGGACTGGGGCCGCCGCCTCCCACTCCCTGTCCGGACAGGGAGTGGGAGGCCATATACATATACAAACTGACAAAACAGTGTATCTCTGGACCATAGTAGTCACACAGTACACCCTACACTTTAACAACATAAGTACAACTCCAATTTTTCTAAAATGGTTGAGACCGAGCATATTTTAGATAAATGATATTTTTGGATAACTGGTCATTTTTTAAAAGCAGTCTAGTAACAATAGCAAATCACTTGTAACAGTGTTTAAACAATAAGGGAAGGCTTTTTAAACATAAAATAATGTTTAATTCTCACCAAAGAACAACCTGCTCAAAGTAAGATAAATCCAACACCAAAAAACTCAAAATTCTACTGAGAGGTTTTTCCAAAAATCTTTCAATCTGTGAAGTCTGTTCGACTCCTAAAAATTGTTGGATAATCCATATATACATATATAAAATGTATATATACGGATCATATATATATATATATATATATATATATATATACACTTTGGCTTGGCTTCGCGGACGAAGATTTATGGAGGGGTAATGTCCACGTCATCTGCAGGCTCGTTTGTGGCTGACAAGTCCGATGCGGGACAGGCAGACACGGTTGCAGCAGTTGCAAGGGAAAATTGGTTGGTTGGGGTTGGGTGTTGGGTTTTTCCTCCTTTGTCTTTTGTCAGTGGGGTGGGCTCTGCGGTCTTCTTCAAAGGAGGTTGCTGCCTGCCGAACTGTGAGGCGCCAAGATGCACGGTTTGAGGCGATATCAGCCCACTGACGGTGGTCAATGTGGCAGGCACATCTCGGTGGCCAGTGGAGAGCTCGCCATATAACACGATCTTGGGAAGGCGATGGTCCTCCATTCTGGAGACGTGACCTACCCAGCGCAGTTGGATCTTTAGCAGCATGGATTCAGTGCTGTCGGCCTCTGCTATCTCGAGTACTTCGATGTTGGAGATGAAGTCGCTCCAATGAATGTCGAGGATGGAGCGGAGACAACGCTGGTGGAAGCATTCTAGGAGCCGTAGGTGATGCCGGTAGAGGACCCATGATTCGGAGCCGAACAGGAGTGTGGGTATGACAACGGCTCTGTATACGCTAATCTTTGTAAGATTTTTCAGTTGGTTGTTTTTCCAGACTCTTTTGTGTAGTCTTCCAAAGGCACTATTTGCCTTGGCGAGTCTGTTGTCTATCTCGTTGTCGATCCTTCCATCCGATGAAATGGTGCAGCCGAGATAGGTAAACTGGTTGACCGTTTTGAGTTTTGTGTGCCCGATGGAGATGTTGGGGGCCTGGTAGTCATGTTGGGGAGCTGGCTGATGGAGGACCTCAGTTTTCTTCAGGCTGACTTCCAAGCCAAACATTTTGGCAGTTTCCGCAAAACAGGACGTCAAGCGCTGAAGAGCTGGCTCTGAATGGGCAACTAAAGCAGCATCGTCTGCAAAGAGTAGTTCACGGACAAGTTGCTCTTGTGTCTTGGTGTGAGCTTGCAGGCGCCTCAGATTGAAGAGACTGCCATCCATGCGGTACCGGATGTAAACAGCATCTTCATTGTTGAGGCCTTTCATGGCTTGTTTCAGCATCATGTTGAAGAAGATTGAAGAGGGTTGGTGCGAGAGCGCAGCCTTGCTTCACGCCATTATTAATGGAGAAGGGTTCAGAGAGCTCATTTCTGTATCTGACCCGACCTTGTTGGTTTTCGTGCAGTTGGATAACCATGTTGAGGAACTTTGGGGGGCATCCGAGGCGCTCTATTATTAGCCAAAGCCCTTTCCTACTCATGGTGTTGAAGGCTTTGGTGAGGTCAACAAAGGTGATGTAGAGTCCTTTGTTTTGTTCTCTGCACTTTTCTTGGAGCTGTCTGAGGGCAAAGACCATGTCAGTAGTTCCTCTGTTTGTGCGAAAGCCGCACTGTGATTCTGGGAGAACATTTTTGGCAACACGAGGTATTATTCTATTTAGGAGAATCGTAGTGAAGATTTTGCTTGCAATGGAGAGCAGCGTGATTCCCCTGTAGTTTGAGCAGTCTGATTTCTCACCTTTGTTTTTGTACAGGGTGATCATGATGGCATCACGAAGGTCCTGAGGCAGCTTTCCTTGGGCCCAGCAGAGCTTGAAAAACTCAAGCAGTTTGGCAAGCAGTGTTTTGCTGCCAGCCTTCCAGACCTCTGGAGGGGGAATTCCATCCATACCTGCTGCTTTGCCACTTTTCAGTTGTTGAATTGCCTTGTATGTCTCTTCCCGGGTGAGGACCTCATCCAGCTCTAGCCTTAAGGGCTGTTGAGGGAGCTGGAGCCGGGCGGATTCTTGGACTGAGCGGTTGGCACTGAAAAGAGATTGGAAGTGTTCTGACCATCGGTTGAGGATGGAGATCTTGTCGCTGAGGAGGACTTTGCCGTCTGACTGCGCAGCGGGCTTTGGACTTGGGGTGAGGGGCCGTACACAGCCTTTAGAGCCTCGTAAAAACCCCTGAAGTCGCCAATGTCCGCGCTGAGCTGGGTTCATTTGGCGAGGCTAGTCCACCACTCATTTTGGATCTCCCGGAGTTTGCGCTGAAGATGGCTGCATGCGCGACTGAAGGCTCGTTTCTTCTCTGGGTGAGCCTGGTGGGCAGCTCGCTTCTTTGCCAGCAGCTCCTGGATTTCCTGGTTGTTTTTGTCAAACCAGTCCTTGTTTTTCCTGGAGGAGAAGCCCAGTACCTCTTCAGTGGATTGCAGTATGGCAGTCTTCAGCTGATCCCAGAGGGTTTCAGGGGACGAATCCGTGAGGCGGATTGCATCCTCGAGCTTTGCTTTGAGGTTTGCCTGGAAGTTTCCTCTCACTTCGTCTGAATGCAAGTTTCCAACATTGAACCTCTTTCTGGGGGCTTTACTATTCCTGGACTTTGGCTTGAAGTGAAGGTTGAGCTTGCAGCGAACCAGCCGGTGGTCAGTGTGGCATTCCGTGCTGGGCATGACCCTGGTGTGGAGCACATCTCGTTTGTCTCTTTCTCGCACCAGGACGTAGTCCAGGAGGTGCCAGTGTTTGGATCGGGGATGCATCCAGGTAGTCTTCAGGCTGTCTCTCTGCTGAAAAAGGGTGTTTGTAATGACAAGCCACTGTTCTGCGCAGAGCTCCAACAGGAGGCGCCCGTTGTTGTTGCACTTGCCGACACCATGCTTTCCCAGGATTCCTGGCCAGGTTTCTGAGTCTTTGCCGACGCGAGCGTTGAAGTCGCCAAAGATGACAACCTTTTCGGCTGTAGGGGTGCATTGAATGAGGTTGCGCAGATCAGTGTAGAACTTTTCCTTTTCTGCTGGTTCTGCCTGGAGGGTTGGAGCATAGACACTGATGAGGGTGATGCGACGCTTGTTTTGAAGGGGGAGTTGCATGGACATGATCCCGTCCGAGTGGCCTGTCGGGAGGTTTTCGAGTTTGGAGGCAATGGAGTTCTTGACCATGAATCCTACACCAGATAGGCATCGTTCATCCATCGGCTTGCCAGACCAGTAAAGTATGTAGCCCGCGCTGCGTTCTTGGAGGCTGCCTACATCTGCAAGGCGGACTTCACTGAGAGTGGCTTTGTCAATGTCAAGTCTGAGGAGTTCATGTGCGATGAGGGCAGACCGACGTTCAGATCGGTGGCTGTCAGTCTTGTCTAGCATGGTTCTGATGTTCCAGCATGCTAACTTGAGTTTGTGAGCATCTTTTGAGGGGGAGTACTGCGCACACTGCACTCCACCTAAAAGCTCCTTTGCGCAGGCCCGAGGACATGTCCATGTCCTCCCCCTCCACGTCCTCCCCTTCATTTTATATATATATATATCTATATATATATCTATATATATATCTATATATATATCTATATATATATCTATATATATATCTATCTCTATATATATCTCTATATATATCTCTATCTATATATATATCTATCTATATATATATCTATCTATATATATATCTATCTATATATATATCTATCTATATATATATCTATCTATATATATATCTATCTATATATATATCTATCTATATATATATCTATCTATATATATATCTATCTATATATATATCTATCTATATATATATCTATCTATATATATATATCTATCTATATATATATATCTATCTATATATATATCTATCTATATATATATATCTATCTATATATATATATCTATCTATATATATATCTATCTATATATATCTATCTATATATATATCTATCTATATATATATCTATCTATATATATATATCTATCTATATATATATATCTATCTATATATATATATCTATCTATATATATATATCTATCTATATATATATATCTATCTATATATATATATCTATCTATATATATATATCTATCTATATATATATATCTATCTATATATATCTCTATCTACACCCGTGAACAAGATCTTACACACAATATTTATAGACTAACTTTAAAATCCAGGGAAAGGATGTGATTTTATCTAATCTTGGCCAGGCAACCTTCACCTTCTCAGGACCTAGTAAAGCTTTGCAAAGCAATGTGGTGACAAGAGACTACAATTACTGACCCCTATGCACACTACCTGAAATTCAAAGAGAAGGTTATCAACAGAGAAACTTACATAGGTTGGTGATTTTCAGCAGGTTTAGGAGTTGAAGTGGAGATCCTGCTTCAACATCCTTGTAAACCTCCATGTGAAGCCTGACTAGTGTCTATAAGATCATGGTTACCAACTCCTCTGGAAAGACCAGATTTTAAACCAAGAGAAGGATGAGTTGCATCTCACCTTCTTGTGTCAACCTTCATAGTCCAGGGATAAGTTACAGCTTCTGTAGGGTAATATAGTTACTGTAACATCTAGTATAGAAATGAAGTTAATAGTAAGTCTCGCAGAATCAGACTTGAGTAGTTGTCTGTAATGGGATCTTGGAAGCAAGTGGCAACAGCAAAGCTCTGTCAGTTTGGACATGTTGCACAGTTCGCTTTGATTTATGTTGAAATTAAGTTAAAAGATTTTCTAGGCTTCTATGTTTAACACGAGGAATGTAGGATGAATTTCTTTGTTTAGGTTTAATTTTTCATTCAAGGATATAAATGTAGAACAAAAATAACCACGATACAATCATCTGTAGTCTTCTTTATTTGCCTACAATACAATCAACTGTTTGCTTCTGATCATTTGCTGATCTTGAATCTATCAATTTGAAGTTGGTATAATTAGAAGACAACATAATTACCAGAGTGAGCCTCATGAAATTACCCTCTGTAAACTTTAATATATGTCTTGACTGTATCTACTTTATAAAAATCTAAGAAATTGCAGGGGAGAAAAAAAAACTAATAAGTACCATGCATTAATTTAATCCTTGGTTTAAGTACAAATTAACATAGAACACTACAGCACAGTTCAGGCCCTTTGGCTTCGATATATTCCTACCAAAAGAATTGCTAAACCCTTCCTACCTTGTTACCTCCTATTTTTCTTTCATCCATGTGCCTGTCAAAGAGTCTCTTAAATGCCCCTAAAGTTTCAGCCTCCACCACCACCCCTGGCAAGGCATTCCAGGCACCCACAGCTCTTGGTGCAAAAAAAGTTACGCCTGATGTCTCCGCTAAACTTTCCTCCCTTCACTTTGTAGAGATAACCCCTGGTGTCCTGCCCTGGGGGAAAAGCACTGGCTCTCCACCTTATTTATGCTTCTCAGAATCTTGTAGACCTCTATTAAGCCTCCTCTCATCCTTCTGCACTCCAAAGAGAAAAGCCCCAGCTCTGCTAACCTTACCTCATGTTCCAATCCAGGCAACATCCTGAAAAATCTCTGCACCCTCTCCATAGCTTCCACATCCTTCCTATAATGAGGTGACCAGGCTGAACACTAAGTATGGTCTTACCAGAGATTTGTGGAGTTGCAATATGACCTCTCGACTTTTGAACTCAGACCCTCAATTAATTAAGCCCAACCTCCCATAGCCCTTTTAATTATCATATCAACTTGCATGGCAACCTTGAGAGTTGCATGGATTTGGACCCCAAGGTAGACCTTCCAAAATGTATCACCTCACAATTAATTTGGATTGAATTCCATCTGCCACTTTTCCACCCAACTCTGCATCCTGTCAATATCCTTTTGTTATCTATGACAACCTTCAGCACTGTCCTCAACTCCTCTAACCTTCATATCATCTGCAAATTTACTGACCCATCCTTCCACTCTTCATCTAGGTCATTTATAAAAATGACAAAGAGCAGGGGTCCCAGATCAGATCCCTGGGGAACTCTAACCTCCAAGTAGCATAATTTGCATCCTCTACTACTCTGCTTTCTACATGCGAGCCAGTTTTTAAACCACACTGCTAAGGGTCCATTTATCCCATGCCTCAAGACTCTCTAAATGAATCTCTCATGAGTGACCTTGTCAAATGCCTTACTAAAACCCATATAGACCACATCTATGGCCCTACCCTCATTAATTTCTTTTGTTACCTCCTCAGGCTTATTCGGCACAAACTTCCCCACACAAAGCCATACTGACTATCCTTGAGTAGACTGTACTTCTCCAAATGTTCATAGATCCAATCCTTAAGAATCCTCTCCATTAATTTGCATACCACTGACATAAGACTCACTGTTTATAATTCCCAGGATTCTCCCTATTACTTTTTTTAAACAAGGGGACTACATTTACCATTCTCCAATTCTTCGGCACCTCCCCTGCGGCCACTGCCCCAGCTATCTCTTTCTTCCCTTACCACCACAACCTGGGGTATATTGTATCTGGCCCCAGAGACTTATCAATTTTAATGTTTTAAAGAAGATCCAACATTTCCTCTTCCTTAATCCCAACATCATCCAGCCCACAAGCCTGCTCTATTCCAACTTCCCCATATCAAGGTCCTTTTCTGTTGTGAATACTGAAGCAAAATATTAATTTAGGACTTCCCCCATCTCCTCCGCCTCCAGATGCATGTTGCCTCCTTTATCCTTAAGTGGTTCCACCTTCATTCTCGTCATCCTTCTGTTCTTCACGTATGCATTGAACACCTTGGAGTTCTTAATCCTACTTGCCAAGGTCTTCTCATGCCCCCTTCAAGCTGTACTAAGACCTTTCTTTTGCTCTTTCCTGGCTACTGCACAATTCTCATGAGCCCTTCCTGTTTTCTGCTTTCAAAGTCTAATGCCTCCTTTTTCCTTTTTAACAAGTTGCCTCATCTGTTTTGTCAATTTAGTTGGAAATTACGTTGATTTTTAGTAATTTTAAATATGAAGAAGTAATGGAAATCTTCCCTCCAATTGTTGCTGATTCTATTGATGTGTCCTATTGGAATGCATTTGTCTAGTGTATTCTTGTGAAATAATAATAGATCTTCAAGACTCAAGGTTCAATTTATTATAGTAATAAAGCAGTGTCATATTACATGAAATATCTTTTGCCTGCTGCAAGGCAGACAGATTCACCCCCAGCAGGAATTGCCTAAGCGACTCTTACAGCCAGACTTAGTCAGAGAGAGATAAGCAAAAGAGAGTCCCCCCAGAGTCACCGAATGTCTGTAGATTCTCCTCCAGCACTTCCGCAGCCCCCACAGCCACACAGAGTCCAAACTATTGGCCACCCGAACTCAAGATCCGAACCTCTGACATGGTCAGGAACTTTTCAGCACCTCCTTGCATCCCTCAATGCCGGATTCAGGTATTGTGGGGCCTATAGCATAAATTTTAAAGGTGCCAGCTGGGACACGTGCATATTTTGTTAAAACAAAACTTGCTTGCGGCAGCTGGCTCAGTGCAGGATCAATGGCCATCTTTATTACTCATACTCCTTCACGCAGCTGGAACCGCTGCATTTCCCTGGCACTGAAACTGGCAGAGTGGTTCTAGCTGCATGGGGGGGGGGGGTGGTTATGAGTAACAAAGACGGCCATTCCTCCTGCATTAAGCCGTCACTGTGAGCTGCTGGGACGGCCCTGAAGCGGCCTAATCAGATGCTGGAGCAGTGCTCTGGTGAACTCTGGCAGCACTGCACCCTTGCTGCCGCATCTGGAGTGAGATAGGGAGGAGGATGGGGGCAACGACGATAGATGGCCAGGGCTAGGAGTGAGGCGGTCAGGCGAGGTGAGGACAGTGCCTCCCCTCTTCAAGGGGCATGTTGCATCTTTGATGAAAGGTTATAATAATTTTTACCACCATCTCTTTAATCTTTCATATTTTATTTCCCAACAATTGTGCAGCCTGCAGCAGCTATGAGATACAACACACCCATAGTCTGTGTTAATAACCTCGATTAAAGGTGATAATTGGCTAAAATAGCTAACCTTAAACTTAATCGGGGTTATCAACACAGACTATCAGTGTGGTTTCTCATAGCCTCTGCACAAAGGTGAGAACAAAAATGTTTTAAGTTCATAATTCATAGTACTGTCATAAATGCAAGGGTCCATTAAAGAGCAGGGCCCATTGCATATGTTGCTTTCGCTACTATTTTAATCCGACCCTGGCTTCCCGGTTCTGATACCTGGTACCCCTCCAGCCAGTTCAAGCCAGTCTCCAGCAGCCCACAGCTTCCATGAGTCCTTCATCTTGAGTCACCAGCAGCCCACCACATGCGCTGGTCCCTCAGCCACAGTGCCCCGCATTGGTCCGCTGCTGTGGTCACTATCCCCGCAAGTCGTCTGACCAGATTTTGTGGGGGGGGGGAGTTAATCTTCCCATCCTCTGGGGCCCTGCTCCAGTCCTTCACTTCCCCAGAGTCTGCAGCCCTCATGGCTGTCAGTTCTCTCAACAGGCCGCTTAAAGCCCATGTAGAGCCGACAGTAGTCAACTGGGCTACTGGACCCTGCGGGAGTGCTCCATCTCCGCCCCCTCGCTCCCCGATGATCCGCACCAGTGGGGAGTGCTGCCACTACAGCTGCCCTGGCAGTGCCACCATCTTTGCTTATTTTTGTCATTTGAAAATGAATTTTTTTAAAAATAAGGACAGAAATGTCATGGAGTAGTAACCCAACAAAATATTTGGAGGTGTTCAGTTTTTTTAAATGTAGAGATGTAGCATGATAACAAGTTCTTCCTGCAATCCTGCATCACCCAATTACACCTATGTGACCAATTAACCTACCAACCTAGTCTGCCGTTTGAACAGTAAAGAAAACCAGAGCATTCGGAGTAGGAAACCCATGTAGTCACTGGGAGAACCTTTCAGTGGCAGATTTGAATCTGGGTTGCTGCCGTTGTAATGCTATTGTGCGTTATACCAACTATTGTGTTATGCATGCCAAAAGTATTATTAGGCTGCTGCTTTGATTCAGCACCTGAAGGATTTTTATTTATTATTTGTTCATGGGATGTGGGAGTCACTGGTAATATTGACATTTATTGTCTATCCCTAATTGCCACTGAACTGAGAAGGCAAGTAAGTCAACATAATTGGTGAGTCTTGAGTCACATTTAGGGCAGACCAGGTGAGGACATACTTCCTTCTTAAGGGCGTTAATGAACTCGATAGGATTTTCATTCATGTTTATGCCTTGCCTACACCAATGGGTATGAGGTAGAAACAACCGCAACAATTTTAAATATTTCATTAAAAAATGGAAATTATTTTCAGAAACTTGCACAAAATAAATTAATTTTTCAGAATCTCTAAAGAATAGAGTGTAGAAAATGCAATGCACTCATCAATGTTGGTAGTTGTATCTAATGTAACATGTTATGTTAATCAGAGTGGGAAATGCATTGCTTGTGGAATGTCTACTCAAGTTCTGTTTTTTTTTTGACAGATTGCTTTGCGGGATGCTCTCTTGAAAAGAAAGAAGCAGTTAAAATAAGATGAGAAAGCAGTTTGAATGAGTTGAATATTTGTAAAATTTTATTTTTCCCTTTCAAGATGAGAATGTAATTTAAAAAACTGCATTTATTTACTTATTTCTTAATGTTCAATAATTGATCTATGAAGTAAAGAAAATACTAAATCACTACTTATTGTGTACTCTTTTTCTGTACCTTCATCGACAAAGAACCTAAGCTTACGGAGCTGCTAGAAAACAGTGTACTTTGAACTTTGTTCCAAATCCAGCTTGAGTGAAGCCTGTTTTGGTCTTAGTATTCCAATGTCACACAAGTTTGGAGCAGTCCATCTGCATTCCAACCAGAATTTGTATGAGGGTCTATTTGGCATTAGTTAAGTCACATTCTGGGAGACGATGTTTTGATGAAAATGTCACAAGGAAGTAGCTTGATGTCATCTTGAGGCTACAAGTGAGTCATAGGAACCTAGCCCTCACATTGTGTACATCTGACCTTGATGCCACCACCCATTACTTGGAACAAGGAAATTTTCCCAGGGCCTACACCTACAGCAACACCTTGATGAATAAAGTTGTCTTTTTCTTCTATGATTTGGCAAGCTGTCAAGGGATCCAGATTTTAGAAGTTAGCTATTTAATGATGTGCAGGATATTACTAACTTGTATGGAGTGTTTAAGTTTATGAGGTCTTACTTTCCAGTGCGTGTACTCAGTAAATATACCATGCCTTTCTTTTTCAAAATCATCCCAACTAGATTTTCTCACTTAGTTGATAGCACTTGCAGGCAACTGCATTCTGGATGGTGGAGGACATTGGGAAATCGGCAAAGAGAACAGATTGACTCATTTCAAGTAATCAATCAGTGCAGAGATGGTAGTGCCATTGGCTGACGTTTTTCAAAACTTGCAGTACTGCAAGGATACCAGTGAATTGGAAAACCCCATGTATGACCCCCATGTTCACAAAAGGAGAGAGAGACAAAGAATGGGAAACAATAGGCCATTTTGCTTAATATTTGTTGTCATCAAGATTGTTAGAGTGTATAACTAAGGAAGAAATAGACAGTCATTCCTGCCAAGTTGTTGTCTCTTTCTCGTTCAAATATGCTCTGATGACATCCAATGGTGGTGTACTTCCAGAACATAAATAATGATTATGATCAGTTGAGGGAATTAATAATAATAGAAGAAATTAAGAGATGTGTCCCTGATTAACATCAAAGCCTATTTGAATGAGAAAGAGACAATAACTTGGCAGGAATCTGCTAAGAGAGCAGATGAGTATGCCTTAACCCATAAGTTTAGGTGGACACCAAATAAAGCTTTCCACAAAGGTCAGAGGGATAGACCAAGTAAGATAGCTAGTAAATTTGAGAGTAGTAATATGGAAGGAAGGTGATGAGAGAAAAGCCTTCAGGTCCTCTTTGTTACTTCTGCAAAAAGACTGGTCATGTGATCGCCAATTGTCCTGTGTTGAAGGAAAGGGAGGTGGCCCCAAATGGTTGTATTCATGGTGAAAGGACATCTAACCACCAGGAAGGATCCAAACTTATTGATAGGGATATGGAAATATTTAAACCTTTTGTGACATAAGGTTCAGTGTAAGTCAGAGAAGGGTCGAAGCCATTGCCGGTAAAAATATTGAGAGATACAGCGGCAGCTCAGTCACTTGTGCTAGATAGTATCTTAGATTTTGGTGAGGGAACTGCCATACTTATTTCGAGGTATCAAGAGAGATATTGAACCTATTCCTTTACACCAAATAGGGCTAAGATCAGACTTCGTCAATGGACCGATTATCATAGGAGTTAGGGCAAACCTGCCAGTGGACAGAGTTTCATTGTTACTGGGTAATGACTTGGCGGAAGGTAAGGTTGTTCCCACAGTATAATTGCTAGCTAAGCCAGTCAGTGAGGTGAAGGACTTAGATATTTACCCCATCTGTATGATACCAGAGCGATGTCTAAAAAGATGGTGAGTTTAGATAAGGCTGTGGAAAAGAATGAGGACTGAAACGCAATTGATAGTGGTTCAGAACAGGTTTTGAGTAAAACTAACCTGGTTCAAAATGAGAAATCCTCTAGCTTTTCCCAGTTCTGATGGTCAACTGAGTCCCAAGCTGTCATTGTCTGGACAGGTGTTGATTATCAGACAAAAGGAGGATCTAGAATCTGCGGAGGTAAGGGATAAGGCTCTCTCTGAGGAAGAACTAAAGAAGGTGCCAGTCAGGGAATATGGAAAGGTTTCATTCAACTCTGAAAAATACGATGAGAACTTATTGTTCCAAACACGATAAAGATTGGGATGAAGGAGTTCACTTACTTTTATTTGCCGTAAGAGAATCAGTTCAAGAATCACTTGGTTTTAGACCATTTGAGCTAGTTTTTGGACATGAGGTGAGAGGTCCTCTAATATTGCTGAAGAAACAATGAATTAATCAGGATATACATTTGAACTTATTGGATTATGTCTCTAAATTTAAAGAATGATTACAGAAAGCCTGTGAAATGGCAAAGGAAAATCTGAAAGCCACTCAGCAGAGAATGGAAGTCTGGTATGATCGTAAGGCCAAAGTGAGGAATTTCAAACCTGGTGACAGGGTGTTAGTATTGTTTCCTTTATGGCTAGGTTTTCCAGACTGTGTGAGGTTACATATGTAATTAAAACACCTGATTTCAGGCGGGAGAGTCAAGTCTACCATGTAAATATGATCAAACCATATTTCAAGCAGGTGCCTCCTAATGAGATGAAACCCTTCGCCAGAGGTGATGGTGATTAACCAGGAAGGATCAGATAGATTTAGTTTCAAAGAAGATCAGGGGACACAGAAAACAAGATTGGTGAAGTCTATAGTTTTACAGAACCTGGAAACTAAATTGGCTCTTCTTGAAATTTTAGAAAGGGAAGAAATGAAACCATTACTTCTAAGATTCAAGAATTTGTATCCAGATGTACCCCAACGAACTTCCATAGTGTGCCATGATGTGGACATAAGTAATGCTAAGCAGCATCCCTATCAGATGAACCTGGAAAAGAATAGATTAATGAATCAGGAACTTGACTATATGTTAAAGAATGGAATCATCCGAAAGTCAGCTTCAGATTGGAGTTCACCATGTGTGTTGGTACCTGAGTTAGATGGCATGGTTAGATTATATACAGAATATAGAAAGGTTAACACTCTGACAAAGTGGGAGGAGCTAAATTCATTACTAAGATTTGTTAAAGGGATATTGGTGTGTGCCATTAACAAAGAGGAAGAGAGGTTTTGGCATTCGTAACCCCATTCTGGCTGTATGAATATAATGTGATGCCCTTTGGGATGAAAAATGCTTCAGAGAATGATGAATTCAGTGATTCAGGGATTGAGATGCACAGATGATTTGGTTGTGGGAACTCACCTGGAAAGAGCATATTGTGGAATTGAAATAATTACTCATCTGTCAGAAGCAAATCTCACTGTTAATATGAGCAAAAGTGAGTTTGGGCATGCGACTGTCATGTACCTGGGTTATATCATAGGACAGGGACAACTAGCACCAGTGGAGCCAGTAGTTGAAACTATTTCGAAGTTCCCTGTTCAAACCAACAGAAAGAGCCTACAAAGACTTGTAGGAATGATTGGCTATTACCAAAAACTTAGTAAAAATTTGGCAGATATCGCACTCGCTCTCTCAAAATTACTTAGAAAAGGTGAAAAATTCATTTGGTTGGAGGGTTGCCAAGAGGCATTCATAAAATAAAAGCCATTTTATGCCACCAACCCATACTTATGACCTCAGACTTGGAGAAACTATGGGAGCCATACTGTTGAAGAACAAGGAAGATGATGAGATTGACCATCCTGTGGCATACTTCTCAAAGTTCAATGAACATCAGAAGAACTATTCTACAGTTGAGAGAATTGTTGGTTCTTGTGTTGGCTTACATTTTGATGTGTATATTTGTATAGCGCAACAACCAATTATACATATGGATCACAATCCATTAGTTTTTCTGTGTAAAATGAAGAAAAAGAAGTTAATTATTGAATTAGTTTGATATTGCATGAATATGACCTAATGATAACATATTAAGGGGAAAGATAATGAGATTGCTGATTGTCTTATTTAATTTTGTAAATGAAATTATTGTATGTTTATAATAGAAATCATATTTGTGTTATAGTTTTGCACTTTAGCTGTTAAAATTTTGTTCTTGCAAACCAAAATTTTCTTTGTTGGTGAGAGGTGTTATGGACCCTGGACAATTATATTTTCTGACCAGGGACAGGAATTAACCTACAATGGGGGAGAGAGCATTCTGCACTGCTGTGAAGTGCTGAAGTAGTGCTGGGAAAACTGACAGCTGTGTGGGAACCACTAAAGCATTGCTGGGAGAGGACAGCTGTCAAAAGTGCGAGGACCACACGCTGGAAGCTGGTGGGCTCACAGAGAGTGCACCTGCTGTAGTCAACCTCTCTCCACCAATCGAGAGAACTGAAGGCATGCGCTGAGGCAGTTAAAGAGCCCAGCGCACTGAGTTTTGAACAGGTTGGTCAGTCATATGGTCAGTCTGTGTATGCATGCTCACTCGGTAGCTTCAGCAAACAAGGCCGAGTTGCTTCATTCAAGGGTGTTGGCACTGCTGTCCATAACTGTCTGTCAGTGTGCTCACCCAGTAGTTTTCAGTGGAAGAAGACTGAGCAAGTGTCAGTGGTATCAGCACTGTTGTCCTGACAGTCATTTGCACCCCTCTGATTCCCAGAGTTTGTGTGTCTGACCTGAGCTTCCCCAGCCCCCTTCCAAGAGGAGGATCTCATGTGACAGGAGTCACTTGACTATCCAAGGCAGACAATCACCTGTTAACCCTAAAGTGGGCTTCGGAAGCATGAACCTTGTGTCGTGACTTGGTTGACACTGGGTGAAAATTCCCATATGAAGAAATCAAAGATGGCTGTTGCCATATTCAAAACTCAGGAAAGTTGTAAGTCTACAGTGATCACGGCCATATGTCTCCACCCCCAACTAAAAGACCAGTATGCAACTAAACTAAGAATCCCAAGCCTGGAGACCAGACTGCGAACTGTTCCAGACTGTTGACAGACTTGATGTAACTGATGAGGTTTTGGTTTGGGAGTTTTTTGGAGCATTTTGAACTTGGACTGTAATGGTCTGGGTTTTTTTCCCCAAATACACCCTATTAGAGTTGCCATAAAGGTTTATGTTTGGGTATTAAGTTTATTGAGGTAATTCTATTATGGTTATTTGTTTATAAATTTTGTGTTAAACTTAACCCATCTGTTTATGCAAATCTTAATTGCTCCTGGTGAGGCGTAACACACCACAAAGTAACAGTGAGCCTTAGCCAAGATTCCAGAGCAGTGATTCTCAACCTTTTTCTTTCCACTCACATACCACTTTAAGTAATCCCTAAGCCATTGGTGTTCTGTGATTAGTAAGGGATTGCTTATGGTGGTATGTGGGTGGGAAGGGAAGGTTGAGAATCACCTCTCTAGACCCAATTGTCACTGAAATATTTTGCTTGAGGAAAATTGTCATTGGCCCATTTCCTTTGGAGTTATGAAACCATGCACATAATAAGTCAATTAGGTACGATTAAAACGGTGGTTTTCAAACTTTTTCTTTCCACCCACATACCACCTTAAGCAACCCCTTACTATGGCATAGGGAATACTTAAAGTGGAAAGAGAAAGGTTAAGAATCACTGTTGCAGAGGCGGTCACCAGTTTGTTGTCTTGCACCTCAGGTGTGGCTCAACAAGTTCCAATACAAAGTCAACAATGTTCCAAGACATATGAAAGTGACTGCACCACTCATCGTCATCAAAATTGTTAGAGATAACACCAGAAAATGGGCCCCTGAGGTCTCTCTTTCTCTCATCAACATCATTCTATCCAAGACCAGGAAGAATGGAGTCACAAGAATAAAACAAAACATTTACGGCATCTAAGGACCATGTACGTTTCTGCCTCAAACAACTTCTGTTTTTCTTCAAGTTCTCCTTCAATGTATTTCTCATCCCACAAGTGCATTGCTCACACAACTCCGCCATTCTACACATCATTAAGTTGTGTTCAAAGTGCAGCAAATTTGCGCTTGTATTCACAGCTCGTACCATACGCACATCAACATGTACAGTCATTTTGGGGCAGAAAGATAGACACCCATGTTATACATCACACTAGACGCTGACGCTGTTGTGTTTCAAGTCCCTCTTATTCTCCCGGCATGCCGTGTGAAAGGCCCACTGACCCTGCATAAAGCCGGCTTGCTGTGTGAAAGGCCCACTGACCTGCATAATGCCAGCTTGCTATGTGAAAGGCCCACTGACCCTGCATAATGCCGGCTTGCTGTGTGAAAGGCCCACTGACCCTGCATAATGCCGGCTTGCTGTGTGAAAGGCCCACTGACCCTGCATAATGCCGGCTTGCTGTGTGAAAGGCCCACTGACCCTGCATACTGTGTGAAGGCCCACTGACCCTGCATACTGTGTGAAGGCCCACTGACCCTGCATAATGCCGGCTTGCTGTGTGAAAGGCCCACTGACCCTGCATAATGCTGGCTTGCTGTGTGAAAGGCCCACTGACCCTGCATAATGCCGGCTTGCTGTGTGAAAGGCCCACTGACCCTGCATAATGCCGGCTTGCTGTGTGAAAGGCCCACTGACCCTGCATAATGCCGGCTTGCTATGTGAAAGGCCCACTGACCCTGCATAATGCCGGCTTGCTGTGTGAAAGGCCCACTGACCCTGCATAATGCCGGCTTGCTGTGTGAAAGGCCCACTGACCCTGCATAATGCCGGCTTTGTGTTCAGTTCCGTGTATTTAAAAAAACCCCTGTTGACTCCCAACTCCTATCCATTCCTCTGGCATCATGTGTATTTCTTCAGTTTTCCACCCCCTGCGGTCTCTTATTTCCACCCTTCGGCTCACTGGTTCGCTCCTGTTCCTGCACGAACCAGGACCCGGATTCCCGCACTCCTTTAATACTTGCAAGGTTCACGAGGGGGAAAGAAAAGTTATTATAATGCAAAGGAACATGCAAAAAAAAGTGGAACAAAATGTAATGGGCTATAAATATTGGAAAAAACATGAAATGGTCCGGAGCGGGATGACTGGAGTGGGCTCCTCGGTTCATCTTGCTTGAGAAACCATTGAAGATGGTTCAAAATTCTTGACGTGACGTTGCGTCGATGCTGGAAGGAGGGCGGACTTCCTGCCGGCTCGGAGGAGCTTCACTGTTTCAGCGGCAGACCTTGGATCCTGGCGAAGAGTGAGCAAAATGCCCGCGTCCACGGTGTGGCGGCTGCTGCTGCTGGGCTTGTTGGCGGCGGCGGCGCGGGGCGATTCGACTTTCCGGCGTTTCAATATGAGCCTGGACGCGCCGCCCTCCCAGCGCTGGGGACCGATACTCAGGCAATACAACATCCCGCTGCTGAAGAAATTCTTGGACGAGATTGTTCGGTGGGTAAGCGGAACACCCTGGCCGGCACAAGCACCACCTGTCCCGTTCCCTAAAGATTGTTCCAGCGGCAGATGAAATATAATGGGGCGAAACGCGAGGTGATGCGCTTTGGGGAGACTAAGACATCTCTCATGAACTTCTCATGGGAATGTAGGACTTGGTGCACAAGACCTAAGGCACTTGTACCGTAACATTTACGGAGATCGACGGGATAATTGCCCTCAATAACGGCGGGGGCACAAACGAGGAGGGTAGTGTGGTAACACTTGATAGATCAATGCGGCAAAATTCAATTGACCCAACATTACTCCATCCAAGGATCACCCGGATGACTTTATTCAAACCCCAACCACATTTCTGTTCACTTCTTTAAGTTGTGAACTAATAATTTTCCAGCATTGGGAAGTCAAGTGTGAGGAAAGAGAACCAGGTCAGTTTCAGGGGACCGTGGGAACGCTCAAGAACCTGTTCAAAAAGAGCAGGGGGATTGCAGCGGCTGTGGGTTAAAGGGAGAGAGCGGGCTTCAGCCCTCCCTGAACCAAATGCCAAACAGTGACTGGCGAGGCCGCTGCCGTCACATCGTGTGGATGCCGGTCACCTGGACTGGAGGAAGGGCGTGACCTCACTGTGCTTGCAGAGGGGAATTCGCCCGGATATTTTATCAGACTGGACAGTGGATAAAGTGGATATGCCCGTGTTGAAACTGTGAGGCTGGGAGTAGGGGTGGGGGACCTGACTGAGATATACATAGATTCTTCTTTGGCTTGGCTTCGCGGACGAAGATTTATGGAGGGGTAATGTCCACGTCAGCTGCAGGCTCCTTGGTGGCTGACAAGTCCGATGCGGGACAGGCAGACACGGTTGCAGCGGTTGCAGGGGAAAATTGGTTGGTTGGGGTTGGGTGTTGGGTTTTTCCTCCTTTGCCTTTTGTCAGTGAGGTGGGCTCTGCGGTCTTCTTCAAAGGAGGTTGCTGCCTGCCGAACTGTGAGGCGCCAAGATGCACGGTTTGAGGCGAGATCAGCCCACTGGCGGTGGTCAATATGGCAGGCACCAAGAGATTTCTTTAGGCAGTCCTTGTACCTCTTCTTTGGTGCATCTCTGTCTCAATGGCCAGTAGAGAGCTCGCCATATAACACGATCTTGGGAAGGCGATGGTCCTCCATTCTGGAGATGTGACCTACCCAGCGCAGTTGGATCTTCAGCAGCGTGGATTCGATGCTGTCGGCCTCTGCCATCTTGAGTACTTCGATGTTAGGGATGAAGTCGCTCCAATGAATGTCGAGGATGGAGCAGAGACAACGCTGGTGGAAGCATTCTCGGAGCCGTAGGTGATGCCGGTAGAGGACCCATGATTCGGAGCCGAACAGGAGTGTGGGTATGACAACGGCTCTGTATACGCTTATCTTTGTGAGGTTTTTCAGTTGGTTGTTTTTCCAGACTCTTATGTGTAGTCTTCCAAAAGCACTATTTGCCTTGGCGAATCTGTTGTCTATCTCGTTGTCGATCCTTGCATCTGATGAAATGGTGCAGCTGAGATAGGTAAACTGGTTGACCGTTTTGAGTTTTGTGTGCCCGATGGAGATGGGGGGGGTGCTGGCGGTCATGGTGGGGAGCTGGCTGATGGAGGACCTCAGTTTTCTTCAGGCTGACTTCCAGGCCAAACATTTTGGCAGTTTCCACAAAACAGGACGTCAAACGCTGAAGAGCTGGCTCTGAATGGGCAACTAAAGCGGCATCGTTTGCAAAGAGTAGTTCACAAGTAAATAACTTCTCTCCATTCTAGAAGTGTATAAAACCAGATTTCAGATTTCTTGTCAGAATACATATATGACATCACATACAACCCTGAAATTCTTATTTTCTCCTTTTGGTGAGACAGAATTGCTGCTTATTGGTAGTTCCAAAAAAACTGTACACAGCGTATACATGTAAACAAATAACTGTAAACAGATAATAAATGAAAACAAACTGACTGAGAGAATAAAACACTCAATAAAGTGTGCAAGAGTCCTTAAATGAGTCCCTGATTGAGTTTGTTGTTGAGGAGTCTGATGGTGGAAGGGTAACAGCTGTTCCTGAACCTGGTGGTGTGAGTCTTGTGGCACCTCTACCTCTTTCCTGATGGCAGCAGTGAGAACAGAGCGTGTACTGGGTGGTATGGATCCTTGATGATTGCTTCTGCTTTCCGATGTACTGTTCCCTGCAGATGTACTCAATAGTGGGGAGGGCTTTGCCTGTGATGTCCTGGCGGTGTCCACTACCTTTTGGAGGGCTTTACCTTTGGAGGGTATTGGTGTCCCCAGACCAGACTGTGATGCAGCCGATCAGCACGCTTTCCACCAAACATCTATAGAAATTTGCCAACCAGAGTGTGTAGGATTAAGGTAGATTTCGAATGGATCTGAGGAAGAATATTTTTCACCAAGAGCGTAGCTAGAACATATGTGTTCTAGTTATCTGAAGGGATGATGGAGGCAGAGACTGTCACAAATATTGAACAAGTAACTAGATGGGTATTGGAATTGGCAATGCACATGAGGCCATGAGCCAATGCTGGAAAATAGGTACTTGTCATGGGCAGGTGGGCCAACGCCTTCTCTCTGCACTGTATCTCATTAGTAAGGGTATCAAGGGGGTCAAGGCTGGAAATTGGAACTAGTGTGAACATAATTCAGCTTAGTGTTGAGTCAAGGAACAAACTCGATGGACTAATAGCCTGCTTCTGCTCCTTTAACTTGTGTGAAAACAGAAATAACTAGTGTGTAGGATGAAGCACAGGCAGAACAGGGTCATAGGCTGAATGAATGGGAAACTACTGTCAGCTGCCTTTCCACTGAATGTGCCTTTCCATTGAGGCCACACCTCAACTCACTCACCTTTCCAATGTTTCTTCCAGTCTCTTGAATCCGTTGATAAAATTAATCCCAGGATCATATTAGGCTGCTTGGCTTTATCCCACTGGCTCCTTGGTATCTTCCCACCATTAGGGATGGAGCAGCGAGTAAAAGGAGTTGTTAGCCAAATTTATTGTTAAATCGATGCAGGAAATGAAACTTATGGATATATGGAGGAGGCAACACCCAAGAGAGAAGGAATTTTCATATTATTCGACTAGGCACAAAACTTACTCAAGGATTGATATGTTTTTGTTGTCAGCCCATATTCAAAGGAGAGTTAGGAAAACTGAGTATAAAGCTAGACTACTATCAGATCATTCACCCCTATTATTAGCAATAGAATTGGAGGACAACCCACCAAGAACATATAGATGGAGGTTAAACTCCATGCTACTTAAAAAACAGGAATTTAGGGAGTTTATTGAACGCCAAATTAAAACATATTTTGAAATAAATACGGAATCAGTGAAAGACAAATGTATATTATGGGATGCAATGAAAGCCTTCATTAGAGGGCAGATAATAAGTTATGTGACGAAGATGAAAAAGGACTACAATCAGGAAATAGAGCAGTTGAAAAGGGAGATAGTAAGTACAGAAAAGGAATTAGTAAAAAGGGATGATATAATGAAAAGGAGAGAATTGGCGAACAAAAATTTAAATACAAAACATTACAAATGTACAAGGTGGAGAAGAATATAATGAAAACAAAGCAAAAGTATTACGAACTGGGAGAAAAAACACATAAAATATTAGCCTGGCAACACAAAACAGAACAAGCTAATAGAACAAGCTAAAAGGAAAAAGGAGAAACAAATTACATATAATGCAACAGAGGTTAATGAAAATTGTAAGGAATTTTATGAACAATTGTATCAAACTGAGAACGAGGGGAAAGATGATAAATAGAGGAACTTTTAGCTAAAATTGAATTGCCGAAATTGCAAGAAGAGGAACAAAACAAACTAATAAAACCAGTTGGAATAGAGGAAATACAGATATATTAAAAAAGCTGCCGAGCAATAAAACAACAGGAGAGGATCGATTTCCAATAGAATTTTATAAAACATTTAAAGAGTTATTAATTCCTCCTCTCCTGGAAGTAATGAATCAGAGAGAAGAAACACAAACTTGCCAGATTCATGTAAGACAGCAATAATTACAGCAATACCAAAGACGGGGAAGGATCCATTAACACCAGCATCATACAGACCATTATCTCTACTTAATTCAGATTATAAGATAATAGCGAAATTATTAGCAAACAGATTGGCCAATTGTGTTCCTAAAATAGTAAAACAAGATCAAACTGGATTTATTAAGAAAAGACGAACAGTAGACAATGTCTGCAAACTTATAAATCTAATTGACATGGTTCAAGGAAATAAACCAACAGTGGCTGTTGCTCTAGATGCAGAAAAAGCCTTTGACAGAGTAGAGTGGAATTACTTATTTAAAGTATTACAGAAGTTCAATCTACCAGAAAAATATATAAATTGGATTAAAGCATTGTATAATAGACTGTTGGCGAAGGTAATAGTAAATGGATATGTATCTTCTTTTTGGCTTGGCTTCGCGGACGAAGATTTATGGAGGGGGTAAAAAGTCCACGTCAGCTGCAGGCTCGTTTGTGGCTGACCAGTCCGATGCGGGACAGGCAGACACGATTGCAGCGGTTGCAAGGGAAAATTGGTTGGTTGGGGTTGGGTGTTGGGTTTTTCCTCCTTTGCCTTTTGTCAGTGAGGTGGGCTCTGCGGTCTTCTTCAAAGGAGGCTGCTGCCCGCCAAACTGTGAGGCGCCAAGATGCACGGTTTGAGGCGTTATCAGCCCACTGGCGGTGGTCAATGTGGCAGGCACCAAGAGATTTCTTTAGGCAGTCCTTGTACCTTTTCTTTGGTGCACCTCTGTCACGGTGGCCAGTGGAGAGCTCGCCATATAATACGATCTTGGGAAGGCGATGGTCCTCCATTCTGGAGACGTGACCCATCCAGCGCAGCTGGATCTTCAGCAGCGTGGACTCGATGCTGTCGACCTCTGCCATCTCGAGTACCTCGACGTTAGGGGTGTGAGCGCTCCAATGGATGTTGAGGATGGAGCGGAGACAACGCTGGTGGAAGCGTTCTAGGAGCCGTAGGTGGTGCCGGTAGAGGACCCATGATTCGGAGCCGAACAGGAGTGTGGGTATGACAACGGCTCTGTATACGCTTATCTTTGTGAGGTTTTTCAGTTGGTTGTTTTTCCAGACTCTTTTGTGTAGTCTTCCAAAGGCGCTATTTGCCTTGGCGAGTCTGTTGTCTATCTCATTGTCGATCCTTGCATCTGATGAAATGGTGCAGCCGAGATAGGTAAACTGGTTGACCGTTTTGAGTTTTGTGTGCCCGATGGAGATGTGGGGGGGCTGGTAGTCATGGTGGGGAGCTGGCTGATGGAGGACCTCAGTTTTCTTCAGGCTGACTTCCAGGCCAAACATTTTGGCAGTTTCCGCAAAGCAGGACGTCAAGTCACTTTAAATTACGTAGGCCAACTAGACAGGGATGTCCACTATCCGCCTCATTGTTCGCCTTAGCAATAGAACCTTTGACAGAACTGATAAGAACTGATAAGAATAGAAATTAAAATAAAAGGAGAAGGAGTATAAAATCAGCTTATTTGCAGATGACATTATAGTATACCTAACAGAACCAGAGGTATCAGTAAAAGATTACATAAGAAATTGAAGGAATATGGAGAAATATCGGGGTACAAGATCAACGCAAATAAAAGTGAAGTGATGCCAATGAGTAACGCAGACTATACAGAATTTAAAAAAGAATCACCATTTAAATGGAAAGCACAAGCAATCCAATACCTAGGGATCAGGTTAGGCAATAACTTAAGCCACTTGTACAAACTAAATTATCAGCCACTAATAAAGAAATTGCAGGAAGACTTAGAACATTGGAAAGAATTACCGCTAACATTGATAGGGAGGGTAAACTGCATTAAAATGAATGTGTTCCCAAGGATACAATACTTATTTCAAATGTTCAATTTCTTTAACAGAAAAATTGTTTAATGAACTAATGAGAATAATAAGGAAATTCTTGTGGAAAGGGAGGAATCAAAGGGTAGTGTTAGATAAATTAGCAGAGAGGTATAATCAAAGTGGTTTGCAGTTACCAAATTTTAGAAATTATTATAGAGCCGCACAATTAAGGTATTTATCAGATTTTTATCAGACTGGACTAAGATAGAACTAGATAAAATAGGGGAGAAGGTACTGGAACATATACTTTATAAGTGAGATGAAAAGCTGGTGCAATATAAAAGCTCAACAGTACTGCATCATTTACTTAATACGTGGAAGAAGATCCACTTAGAAAGGAAAAAAACAAATTATCAAATACCAAAATTACTATTGACGCAAAATTCGCTAATTGCTTTTATAATAGACAGCCTTTCCTTTAGAGAATGGGAGAGAAAAAGAATCAAAAGAATAGAAAATTGTTTTTTGGGAAATAATTTATTAACATTTGAACAGTTGAAGTACAAATATGGAATAACTCATGGTACAATGTTTGCATATCATCAATTGAAAGTTTATTTAAAGGATAAATTGGGAAACAGCTTGAGATTACCTGAAGGAAGCAGCTTTGAATACGTGATTACAGACACAATGATAATCAAAAGATTTATAATGATCATGTACATTAAGCTACAAGATAAGGAAAATGAAATAAACTATAAACCTAAGCAGAAGTGGGAAAAAGGATCTAAACTTAAAGATCATAAATGAAGTATGGGAAAAGTTATGTTCTGGAACTATGAAGAATACAATAAACACAAGATTATGCATGATACAGTATAATTCGTTACACAGGGTATATATTACTCCTCAAAAATTAAAAAAATGGGATTCAACATTATTAGATGTTTTCGCTGGAAGAAGGAAATGGGAACAACATTACATGCAACTTAGGCATGTACAAAAGTGAATATGTTTTGGGAAGAATTAAATCAGATACTAAATAAAATTTTTTAAAATAACATACCAAAAAAACCAGAGATATTTCTTTTAAGTAATATAAGAAATAGAGAATTAGGCCTCAAATTGGATAAAGTGCAAAAAAAATTCATTATATTAGCCTTAGCGATAGCAAAAAAATGTATAATGTCAACTTGGAAAATGGAAGAGAGCATGAGAATACAGCAATGGTACATGGAAATGAATAAATGTATTCCATTGGAAAAAACTAACATAATTTAAAAAATAAAGTCACAATGTTTGAACAAATTTGGGAACCATACATGGAACATATCAGAGAGAGCTTGCCTCGGACCTCCATCCCCTAAAATGTGAGAATTTTCCTTTGTGTGAAGATATTGTTTTATGGTTTTATTATATTGTATATGTTGAATATTTATGGGTTTTGGAGGGGGGTGGGTAGAGGGGAGGGAGGGAGGGAAAGGGGAATAAAAGGGGAGAAAAGACCACTGTGTAAATTTAATGAGAAACATTTGTACATATTTTGGTTGATATGGTTCATAGTGTGAAAAATAAAAAAAAATATTAAAAAAAAGTTGTTAGGATGAGAAATAGATATCTCAAGTATTTTGAAAGACCTTTTTGCTAACGCTCGACTTTACCTTTGTCTTTTTTAAATTTCACCTAACATAAACCTAGTCTATTATTCTGTGCTTTTATGTTTTTTTTCAGAGAACTTGGGAGGGTAGTACAAGGCAACATAAACATATGAAACATAGAGTGTTGCAAATAGAATAATCTACAACTGTGCTGTTCATCTTTTCTAACATTAGATCTGAGAAAAGTCACAGCTTTATTAATGTCGAGGACAACGTTTGGACATGAAAATCTAGTGCCTGTATTACCATCAGTAGCATTCAATGAACAAGCTGCTCTGTTTCATTAATTATGATTGTTCACTTGTCAAGATTACATCTCAGCTGTGTTTTGCAAAAATAGTGAGAACTGTACTCAGATTAAATGTACTTTTGTGTTGCAGCTCCGTGGCTCCACAGTGGGCAATTCATGTTGTTAACCAACTGGCACCCGTGCTGACCAATATTTTACCACAGCCCTATCAAGAAGAAATTGAAGGAATAAGTAAAATCCTTGATGTAAACCTTGGGGATGTACTTCTTGTCAATTTTGCTTATGAAATTTTGGGGTATGTGTTCATTGACATGTTAATGTAATGAATACCATATAACCATAACAGCACGGAAACAGGCCAATTTGGCCCTTCTAGTCCGCACTGATCCAAATACCCTCCTCTAATTCCACCTACCATCACCCTGCCCATATCTCTCCATCCCCCTCCCATCCATATACTCATCCAATTCTTTCTTAAATGACAAAATTGACCCTGCCTCCACCACCTTTCCCGGAAGCCCATTCCACACAGTAATCACTCTCTGAGTAAAGAAGTTCCCCCTCACGTTACTCCTAAACCTTTGCCCGTCAACTCTCAACCCACGTGACCTCTTGTATCCATCTCTCCTACTCTCAATGGGAAAATCCTTTCCACATCAACTAAATATCCCTCTCAAACACCTCGATTAAATCCCCTCTCAGCCTTCTACGTTCCAAGGAATAAAGGCCTAATTTGCTCAATCTTTCCTTAAAGTGCTTTAATTATTTTTTTCTTCTAAGGATATTCATATAGATAAATACTGCCATCCAAATGCATTATGTTGAATTGACAGGCTTAATTATTTTCATTAACATCATATAAAATATAAACTGCAACATCAAATAATGTAAATTGCCTGGGAGAAATTGCACTACAGTGTAATAATTAAGAGATTGTTTTGTTGTGTTATGAACAAGTAGAATCCTAGGCTGGCAAAGGTTTCCAATTGGTATTACATTAACAGAAGTATTAACCTATTTTATATAAATGGATTAACAGCCGTTCTCAGACAAGCTGAATGGAACTTCAACTAATACCTCCTTTCTCGTTGGTTTATTGGCCTGTTTACAGGGAGAGTAATTAATGGAACTTAGAGCACTCTGAGTAAAATAGGCAATCAGCTCCTCTGGACTACCTGGTATGCATAGTGTTCTTTTGTCCCAGCATTAATTGAGCTTGTGTCGTGCATTTTACCCAGACTTTTTAACCTCCTCACATCCTATAAAATCTTTTTTTTAGTAAATCTCACTTTTTTGGTGCTGTTTCTGGCTAGTCATCCTACTATCTTTGATTGTGTACAATACCCCAATGAAGGGTCTGGGAATTCCCCTGGTAATTGGGCCAAATCTTGCTGGTTGTATCCAGGGAAGGATTGGGTAAATCTAGTTGCTGTGAAGTAAGTCCTGAAATTGTCCCTGGCTTATGAAGAGAAGCAGGTGCTACCACACCCATCACCATGATCCATCAATGGTTTCCACCCAAACTCCAGTGGTGAACCCCAGTTTGAGTGGGATCCCCTGTGTCTGGTCATCCTTGGTGACCTGGGCTTGGAGTCTCATGCATTCTCCACCGATGTTCTGCCCTTATCTCCCAGCCTGTCAAATAAGGAAGTTAGATTTTATATCTAAATATTTCATTTTAGATTAAAGTTTTCAGTGATTTGTGATTTTAATACATTTTAATATTGATTAATAATTTGATAATTTTTGAATGTGTTTGAGTATGCTAATTATTTTCATATCTCTGACCCTCCCTAATGAGCCTGACTTTGCTTCCTGCTCTAAACCTGTCAGAGTTCCAGAGGCAGAGCTTTGTTCAGCGCTGCTGCATTCCACCAGCACATTGGGGACAGTGCAGGCAACAAGTGAAGCTGCAGACTCAATTTTGTTGTCAACGCTGATACATTATGTCATTGAATTGATTAATTACTCATGTCACTGCTCTCAGATATTGTACTAGCATTGTTGCACAAGATACAAGAGGAATAATTTACCATGGTAGAAATATGGACTTCGCATTCTCTGATATTTTAAGAATCATCACAGTTGATATTCAATATGTAAAGAAAGATCAGGTAGGTGTCACATTAAAATTACAACATATGGTCTTTAACAAAAGAAATTGCTAGAGTATTTAGATCTGGTAATAATGGGATAAAGCCCATATTTGGGATTTTCTGATGTTTTGAATATTTCTGTGAAATCAAGAGAAAAACTAGTTTTGTTTTCAAAGAAAGTTTTTTTTTCCTTGAAGCTGATGAAGTTAAAGGATGATGTAAAAGGGACCTCAGACAGTACTAGAAATCAGGGTGGAACGTGGGTTCCTGGAACGGTGTGCCAACAGCACTATTTGCCATGCTGCTGTGCAACTACTATGCAAAATCAGCATCTTTTGAATAGCCTAAAAGATATTTGTTAAACTTGTCAGAAAATTGAGATTCAGATGAGTTTAAGTACAAATTTGAGCAAACTGCTAAAATCTGCTGTTAACTTAGTTATTAAATCTGATTAACTGATATGCAATGTGTTTCATGGAATTAAACTTCTCCTTTTGTTGTGAAATTGTCAGATGCATTAATTGCGTTTATTCAAAAATGTGGTATTTACAATTCCATAACAGCAGACAGAAATGGAAGCAAATTGAGAAATGCCAAGAGATTGTAAAACTTAATGTGAACACACTGTTTTAATTTAGGCTACCTCTTGTAAATAGTATTTTAGACAATAATAGAATATTTTCCTCCTCACTAACTCTTTTGAAAAGTTGATTGCTTGTATCCTACAATTTAGTGGTATTTAATTTTGCTGCCAAAATCTTAACTCTGCCAATTTGATTTTTTTTCATTCAGATTGCCTACACAGGGACAACATTCCTTGGTTTTGTAGGTTTATGGACTGGCCAAAAACCAAACAAGTTTTCCATTTCTGGGAATGAAAGAGGTTTGTTGAACTTTGATACTCTGTCTTACCATTACAATTACTGTAGTTGTTTATGAACCTAACACTGTAAGCTTCATGCTTCATATGTGAATTGATGCATTTGAGAAGTTGTATTTGGAATTTTTCTAGTTAGCTATTCAATGGCGAATTAGATTTCATTCTATTTTACCATGAAAAGATTTAGGTCTTGGGTCAACTTTAGCCAGTGGGTGGGGAGAGGGTTTTTTTTTTAGTTTCATTAGTTTTTTAAAATTCAGCTGGAATTCTGATAGAATTGACCAGAATAAGAATTGTGGTCTGTTTCCAAATACCACAAATAATGTAAAACCATGAAAAACTGCTGCACATTGAAAAGGAATATATGAGACATTCTGTTAAGGTTTCCATTGAGTATGTAAGCACCATTGCCAGTGGGATCAGTGTATCATAATTAATAAACTCAGCCGAGTTATATACTATTTGAATAAATATTCTTTATTAATTTAAAATGAGACTGATCCTCTTTTAATATGTTTATTGGTATTAACTGAAGGGTAAGTTTTCCCAATCAGTTTCCTCATACCATTTAAATCAACTTATGCATATATTGTGGCCAAGGTCTGTGGTCAAAGGTTATAATTTTTGATGTCATTGTCAAGGCTGAGTGAATCAATATCCTAATGCTAACACTAAAATCGTAAAAAAAAAATACTCTGGTTATGTCTTGTATACTTTAGTGATTTATGTTCCTTGATATTCTTAAGAAAACCATTTAATGTTTAGGCACACTAATACTGGACAATCTGATCTCCAGTACAGCCCAGCAGCTTGGAGACCCTGACTTGAGTCTCTGTTTCAGCCAGAAAATATGACAAGTGTGTCCCAATTACAACAGGAGATACTTTTGAAAACTTTTCCAGAATGTAAAACTCTTCACTTTCCGATATTTAACCAAAATTCCAATCAGCATTCATGCCAATCAAGTTTTATTCAGTATTTCAAGTCCTATTAATCCTTTAGGCTTGTTATAAAAAGAGTAGCAAAGAGAGGCTATGTGTGTTTCCAAACAGAAACACTCAGAGGAGTAAATATGAACTGCGTTGTCAGGTTTGTACCGATGTTGTCTATGCTCTAAAAGTAGGAAATCCTTGAAATGAACATAGTTTGTCATGTGTAGAAGTTAATTTTTGATGCTTACCTTCAGTTTTGCGGCAATATTTTTGTTAAATTAAATCTTGATTCAGGTCTAGTCGTGTTGGACCATGTGATATGTGAATTTATTACATATACTTTAATATTTTCTTTTCATTTTTATGCTCATTATGGAGACAATGTTAGATACAGACTTATTTATTCAGATTCAGATTTCAGATTTATTGTAGGAATACATACATGACATCACATACAACCCTGAAATTCTTTTTTCTTGCTGGCACAGCAGAATTACCATTAATTGGTAGTGCAAAAAATAAACTGTACACAGCATAAAATATATAAACAAAAAAGATAATGAATGTCAACAAACTGACTGTGTAATACAGAGAGAGCAAAAGAAAATCAATAAAGTGCACAAGTAAGAGTTCTTAAATGAGTCTCTGATTGAATTTGTCATTAAGGTGTCTGATGGTAGAGACGTAGCAGCTGTTCTTGAACTTGGTGGTGCAAGTCTTATGGCACCTGCACCTCTTTACTGATGGCAGCAGTGAGAACAGAGCAAGTGCTGGGTGGTGATTGCTGTTGCCCTCCGACGGCAGGATCTCTGTAGATGTACTCAATAGTGGGGAGGGTTTTGCCTGTGATGTCCTGGGCTATGTCCACTACCTTTACATTGAAGGGTGTTGGTGTTCCCATACCAGACCATGGTGCAACCAGTCAGCACCTGTTCTACCACACTTCTAAAGAAATTTGTCAGGGTTTCTGTTGTCATTCCAAACCTCTGCAAACTCCTGAGGAAGTAGAGGTGCTGATGTGCTTTATTCACGATGCCGTTGGTGTGTTGGGTCCAGGAAAGATCCTTTGAGATAGTGACTCCCAAGAACTTAAATTTGCTCACCCTCTTTACCTCTGATCCCCCCAATAATCATTGAATTGTAAACCTCTGGCTTTTCATTCCTGAAGTCAACAATCAGCTCCTTAGCTTTGGTGACATTGAGACAAGATTGTTGTTGGTGCACCATTCAGCCAAGTTTTCAATCTCCATCCTATATGCTGACTTATCCCCATCCTTTATACAACCCACTACCATGGTATTGTCAGGAAATTTGTAGATGTTGTTATTGTCATACCAAGCCACACAGTCAAAGGTATAAAGTGAGTAGAGCAGGGGGCTAAGAACACAGCCCAGTGGTGCTCTGGAATTGGTAGAGATTGTGGAGGAGAAGTTCTTACCAATTTTCACTGATTGTGGTCTGGAGGTGAGGAAATCCAAGATCCAATTACATAGTGGGGTGTTAACTCCCAGGTCTAGGAATTTGCTGATCAGGTTTGAGGGGAGATGGTGTTAAATGCTGAACTGTTGTCAATAAAGAGCATCCTGATGTATGCATCTTTGCTATCCAGGTGTTCCAGGACTTTGTGTAGAACCAGTGAGATGGTGTCCGCCATAGACTTGTTTCTACGATAGGAAAACTGAAATATATCCATGTCACTGCTCAGACAGGAGCTGATCTGCTTCATCACCAGCCTTTCAAAACACTTCATCACTGTTGATGTAAGTGCCACTGGTCAATAGTCATTAAGGCAGGTTACTACACTCTTCTGTTTGAAACAGGTGAATACCATGTCCTGCTGGAGTGAGATATTGAAGATATCTATGAATACCTTGATAAGTGGTCAGCACAGATTTTTAATACTTGGCCAAGTGTTCCATCTGGGCCAAATGCTTTCCTCAGATTCACTCTCCTGAAGGCAGCACACACGTCATCCTCAGATGCGCACATGATAGGATCATCGGGGTTGCGGGGTGGCGGAGAGATGGTTCTTCACTGTTACTTTTGTGTTGGGTTAACATTCACACAATAAAGACGACCTTCAGAACTTTTACTGAAAACAACCCTGCAGTACACTTTTCATTTGGGACCCCTCCTTCAGCTCCATCGCTGAGTGGACCCAGGGAAAACACAAGACTGAAGCCCACCCCCATGACATAATCAACAGGTCAAATGCCAAACTAATAACATTACACCACAGTTACTGTTGTCAAATCGGGCGTAGAAAGGATTGAGTTCCTCTGGGAGAGAAGCTTTGCTATCTACTATTTCACTAGGTTTGGTTTTGTAGCAGGTTATAGGATTTAGGCCCTGCCACAGCAGGCAGGTGTCCCTCATTGTTTCTATTTTCATCTGGAACATCCATTTCATCTGGGAGATAACTTTCCGCAGGACATACCTCCTCCTACTGTACTGACCTGGATCTCCAGTCTTAAATGTCTGTGATCTGGCTCTCAGAAGGTTCTAGATTTCATTATTCATCCAGGGCTTCTGCTTGGGGGAAAACCCTGAACGATTTGGTGGGGCCACACTCAACCACAGCTGTTTTGATAAAGTGTGTGACAGCCTCGGTGTACTAGTTCAGATTCCCAGCTGAGTCCTTGAACACTGCCCTATCCGCTGACTCAAGGGAGTCCTGTAACCGTTCTTCAGCCTCTTGTGACCTCCTGATCTTCAGACATTTTATATGGTCATATACAATAAAAAATGCCCATTCTCCCCAACCATTTTGTGTTTGTTCTATTCCATTAACTCATCTTCTCTTGCTTCTTTACTTAATTTTCCTTACATTTCTCTGTTTTTTTTATTTAGTGATGCAGCCTCCTCTGACCCACCAGTCTCTGCTGCCCAAATCCACCCATGTAACCAATTAACTTAACCCCGTACATCTTTGCAACGTGAGAGGAAATTGTAGCTCCCGGAGAAAACCCACGTAGTCATGGGGAAAATGTAGAAGCTCCAGACAGGGAGCTCTGGATTCGAACCCAACTCACTGGTGCTGTAATAGTGTTGTTCTAACCACTACAGTTAACCATGCTAAGCGTATCAAACAGAATGTTAGTTCATTACACTGTATCCTCCCAATTCTTTCAAAATCCTTACAGCGGTGTTAGTACTCCATTCTGGTTTTATTTAAGTTCACTCACCAAAGAATACCCTATCGCAGGCTCTCATTTATTATCTGTACCTCTTTGCTCAGAAAAGCTTATTAACTGTTTCTCCTTAATGAAGCAATATACACACAAAATATACTTACAATTGTTTCACAAATGTCAACACATTTCAACTCAGATTACAATTCTCTTTTAAATGTAGCCACACCAAAAATATGAACAAAACAATTAAGATCTTTTAGTAGAGACACCAGAAATTGCAGATGCTGGAATCTGGAGCAACTGCTCGAGGAACTGAGCAGCATCTGTGGGGAGGGGGGTGAGGGTATGTGGGAATTGTCACTGTTTCAAATCGAAACATTGCATTAGGACTGAAAGTGGAGAGGGAAGTGTGGAGTGTTTTTAGTAGATATTTTTACAACCAACTCTTGCACGAACTATTGAAATATTGAATATTTATCCATCCATCCTTTTATATTTTTTATATCCTTTCTGTCTTGACTTTTGGAGATAATATAATGTATGCTATTTATTTTGGTGTATCTTACATACCTGATTGGCTGTGGAAAATAAAAGTTCTTCACCCAACCAGTTCCCCTCCACCAAATTGTTCTCACCTTGTTCAAAACTCGGCTCACGCTCACTTTTTCCTGATCAGATGTACAGCTCTGAGGACTCACATGGGCCCAAACGACATCTGTCCTTTTGGGATATCTGGGGCAGTCCTTGATTCAGTCACTCCTGGGCCCATTCCCTCAACTTGTACTCTGGTATATCAATGACTGTATTTGTGATGCCTCGTACACTCATGCAGAATTCATGCAGAACTCAACATTTTTATTAACTTTGTCTACCAATTTCTACACTTCACATGGTCACTCTGACCCTTTCTCTTATAAAGATTCTATTCCATTCTCCCAGTTCCTCCATCTCTGTTGCATTTGCTCTGATGATGAGACTTGCCATTCAGATACCTCAGAGATTTCATCCTTATCTCCTGAGCCATATCTTCTCCTCTACCATGGTAACAAACATCTTGACCACATCTCATCCAATTCCTGGACCTCTGCTCTCCCACCCTCTCTCCTGGAACAGACAGAGATTGAGTTCCCCTAATCCTCATCATCCACTCCATCTGCCTCAACATTCAAGAGATCTACAATTTCCACCACCTCACAGAGATCCCACCACCAGCCACACCTTCCACTTTTCTTCCAATTCAGCATCTTGCAAGGTCCTTATCCTCCCCCACTTGCAGGTCCACTCTTCCATTCCCACCAACCACTGTCCTTCTTATGACGTGCTCTCTCGAGACTGCAGATGATGCAACACTTGTCCTTTCAACTCTTCCCTTCCCAACAGAAGCAATGATTCACTTGCACTTCTTCCAACCAAATGAACTGTGCATCTCCTCTACAGTGGTTGATGGTGTGCACCCACGTTCAGAATACAGGGACATCCCTGAGCCTCTCTTTGCCTGACACTTTTGTTCTCCATCCCACACCCACTCTGACCTATCAGTCCATTGCATCTGGCACCATTCTACTGAGCCCCATTGCAAGCTTGAGAAACAACACCTCATATTCTGACTGGGGATGTTGTAGCCTTCTGAACATAGAAACATAGAAGATAGGAGCAGGATTAGGTCATTCGACCCTTCGAGCCTGCTCCGCCATTCAACGAGATCATGGCTGATCTTAAAGTTCAGTACCCCGTCCCCGCCTTCTCTCCGTAACCTTTAATACCCTTATACTGAAGAAATAGATCTAATTCCCTCTTAAATATATTTAATGAACCTGCCTCTACTGCCCTCTGTGGCAATGAATTCCACAGATTCACCACCCTCTGGGTAAAGAAATTCCTCCTCATCTCGGTCCTAAATGGTTTGCCTATTATCCTCAAACCATGGTCCCGGGTTCTGGATTTTCCCATCATTGGAAACATCCCATCTGCATCCATTCTGTCCAGTCCTGCCAGAATTTTATATGTCTCTATGAGATCCCCTCTCAATCTTCTAAACTCCAGCGAGTACAATCCCAATTTGCGCAATCTTTCCTCATAAGTCATTCCTGCCATTCCAGATATCAGCCTGGTGAATCGCCTCTGCACTCCCTCCATTGCAAAAACATCCTTCCTTAGATAAGGTGACCAAAATTGCACACAATACTCCAGGTGTGGTCTCACCAAGGCCCTATACAGCTGCAGTAAGGTATCCTTGTTCCTATACTCAAACCCTCTTGATATGAAGGTCAACATACTATTTGCCTTTTTAACCGCCTGCTGTACCTGCATGCTCGCCTTCAGAGACTGGTGTACAAGTAGCCCTAGGTCTCTCTGCACTTCCCCATCTCTTAATCTATTGCCATTCAAATAGTAATCTGCCCTCCGGTTTGTATTACCAAAGTGGATCTTCTTTCTTTGGCTTGGCTTCACGGACGAAGATTTATGGAGGGGTAAATGTCCACGTCAGCTGCAGGCTCGTTTGTGGCTGACAAGTCCGATGCGGGACATTACCAAAGTGGATAACCTCACATTTATCCACATTGTAGTGCATTTGCCATGTATCTGCCCAGTCCCTCAATTTATGCAAATCACACTGGAGCTTCCTGACCCCCTCTTCCGTGCACACAACCCCTCCTAGCTTAGTGTCATCTGCAAATTTGGAGATATTACATCCAATCCCCTCATCCATATCATTAATGTAAATTGTGAACAGCAGGGGTCAGATCTCTGTGGCACCCCACTGGTCACCGCCTGCCACTCAGAAAATGAGCCATTTATCCCAACTCTCTGTCTTCTACCTGCCAGCCAGTTCTCAATCCACATCAATACTTTGCCCCCAATCCCATGAGCCTTGATTTTGTAAGCCAGTCGTTTATGCGTGACCTTATCGAAGGCCTTTTGGAAGTCCAGGTACACCACATCCACTGGCTCCCCCCATCTATTTTACCTGTCACCATCTCAAAGAATTCCAATAGATTTGTTAAGCACGATTTACCTTTTGTAAATCCATGTTGACTCTGTCTGATCCCTTCTCTGCTAGTCATATGCTCCGCTATTACATCCTTAATAATGGATTCCATCATTTTGCCCACTACTGATGTAAGGCTCACCGGCCTATAATTCCCCGCTTTTTCTCTACCCCCCTTTTTAAATAGTGGGGTAACATTAGCTACCCTCCAATCCATGGGTACTGATCCTGAGTCTATCGAGTTCTGGAAAATAATTCTTAAAGCATCTACTATCTGAATGGCCACTTCCTTAAGTACCCTAGGATGTAGATTATCAGGCTCTTGGGATTTATCTGCCTTCAATCTCATCAATTTCCCCAAGACCATGTCCTTAGAGATACTGATTTCTTTCAGTTCCTCCCTTGCATTAGTCTCTATGTTTCCCAACATCCTTGGGAGGTTATTTGTATCCTCTCTTGTAAAAACAGAACTAAAGTAAGAATTTAATTGGTCTGCCATTTCCTTATTCCCCATTATATATTCCCCTGATTCCGACTGCAAAGGACCTACTCTGGATTTCACCAATCTTTTCCTCTTGACATATTTATAAAAGCTTTTGCAGTCGGTTTTTATATTTGCCGCAAGCTTACTTTTGTAATTTATTTTTGCTCTCTTGATTAATCCCTTTGTCCTCCTTTGGAGCATCTTGAACTGCTCCCAGTCTTCGGTTGTGGTACTTTTTTTGGCCAATTGATATGCTCTCTCTTTGGACCTAATGCTGTCTCTAATTTCCCTTGTTATCCACGGTTGAGTCACCTTTTTTGGTTTATTTTTATGCCAAACCGGTATAAACAATTTTTGCAATTTCTCCATTAGATCTGTAAATACTTTCCATTGTCTATCCACAGTCAACTCCCCCATAAACACCACCCAATCAATCTTACTCAACTCCCGTCTCATACCATCATAATTCCCTTTATTTAAATTCAGGACCTTAGTCTCGGTTTTAATTTCTTCACTCTCCATGTCGAGTGAGAATTCGATCATATTGTGATCGCTCCTACCCAAAGGGCCTCGTGCAACAAAATTGTTGATTAGCCCCTTATCATTGCATAATACCCAATCTAAAATGGCCTGCTCCCGAGTTGGTTCCTCGACATATTGGTCTAGATAACCGTCCCGTAAACATTCAAGGAATTCCTCCTCCTCAGTATTTTTACTAATTTGGCTAGTCCAATCTATATGTAAATTAAAGTCTCCCATGATGACAGCTGTTCCCTTATTGCACGCTTTTCTACTTTCTCTTTTAATGCCTTCCCTCACCTCTACACTACTATTTGAAGGCCTATATACCACCCCCACTAATGTTTTCCGCCCCTTGCTTTCCTCAGTTCTACCCATATAGATTCCGCATCTTCCGAGTTGATATCCTTTCTGTCAATCGTGTCGGTCCCTTCTCTCACCATCAATAGTACCCCTCCCCCTTTTCTTTCTTGCCAATCCCTCCTAAATATCGTATACCCCGGGATGTTAAGTTCCCCGGCTTGCCCACCTTGCAGCCATGTTTCTGTAATCCCAATCAAATCATATTTGTTTATCTCAATTTCCACAGCTAATTCATCTACCTTGTTCTGAATGCTTCTTGCATTAAGATATAAAGCCTTCAGATTTGCTTTTTTCACCCTCCTTGCTCTTTCTGATTTTTTACTTTCGCTGCCGAACCTAACTTTTCCTGTTTTATCTTTTCTGTCCTTTGCCCTATCATACAGGTTCCCAGCCCCCTGCCAAATTAGTTTAAACTGCACCAATTTTGAATCATACAATTTCAGGCTATTTGAATGCACTGTGTCAGAGATGCTGATAATGGCTCAGTGTGTTGCTTTATTCCCTTTATATCGGGAGGACATGCCCCATCAGACCTGCAATAAAGGGTCCCGACCCAAAACAGTGACCCACAGATGCTGCCTGACATGCGGAGTTCCTCCAGCAACTCATTATCAAAACAATCTTGTTTATAGCCTATCCCTCTTATCTATCATCTATAAGATAATCAGTTCACCAAAGTTTTATGTAGTTACAACACAACTTTTGACTTTTATGCTCATTACCCCTATCTATGAAGGCAAGCATTCCTTACACCCTTATCACTTGTGTTGCCACTTTCAGAAAGCAATGGACTTTTACAGGCCCACCTGCATTTGAGTGCTATTAAGAGTTGTACCATGTCCTAAAGGCTTTTTCCATGCATTTGAATTATATTTTAGCAGCAAGATTTGTGTCATTTCAATGTGTTACAGAAAGAAGAGATGGTCATTTAAAACACTAGTGGTACAAATGTTCTTTCTTCTTTCTTCTTTTTCTTTGGCTTGGCTTCGCGGACGAAGATTTATGGAGGGGGTAAAAAGTCCACGTCAGCTGCAGGCTCGTTTGTGGCTGACCAGTCCGATGCGGGACAGGCAGACACGATTGCAGCGGTTGCAAGGGAAAATTGGTTGGTTGGGGTTGGGTGTTGGGTTTTTCCTCCTTTGCCTTTTGTCAGAGAGGTGGGCTCTGCGGTCTTCTTCAAAGGAGGCTGCTGCCCGCCAAACTGTGAGGCGCCAAGATGCACGGTTTGAGGCGTTATCAGCCCACTGGCGGTGGTCAATGTGGGAAGCTTTTGCTAATTGCATGCACTCCAGTCTGGCTGAATGTTCATATGAGACTCATGTAATGCAGAGCCATATGTACATAATTATTATTTTATTAAAGCTAAAGTTAATTGGTGGAAAACTGCAATTGCTGCCATTCTGAAGAAAAGTCCTAGTCCCAGCTGGCTAATCAGAGATGTAAGTACCCGATAATTCTTATTGCCACTTTGAGCAAACCTTTTATCTATAAGCTGAAATGGGTTCATGAACAGCATTGCAACTTTACAAGAAGGGAAGAGAGATGAATATATGTTTGTCAGCACCTCAGGAGAGCTCCCTTACTTTTCTGTGAATATGATAATAATAATTTGCAACCAAGAGGATAAATAGGGCTTTTGTATAACATTTTATCTGAAAGATGATACTATCAACAGCTCAGCATTCCCTGGGAGATGCATTCGTTTAATACTCTTCTGAAGTTCCTGCCCAGATCATGCACTCAAGTCACTTAATGTTGAACTTGTAGCCTGTTCTGACAAGAGGTGCCAATACTGATGGTGGAAGATCCAATAAATGTTTTGAGAAGACAAACATTTATTGAAGAATTGTATCATGAAATGGCTAAAATAAATAAATGTTAAAAATTCTTCCATTTAATTATTCAAGTATTTCAGTGTCCTTTTTGTTTTTTTTAAATTTCAAAATAATTTACAGAAAATCTGGCTTAGGTACCAACAATGTCATAACTATAGGGGGTGTTTTTTGAAAAGGTACTCGTAGTGAGGAGAGTAAGTGTGGGACCAGGAAAGGGAAATAAACTGGCATTGAGTGAAAATAACAAACTCTAATTTTCCTTCTTTCCTCAGACTCTCTCAGAAGCAACAAACTATCATGAAGCTTTGAAGAAATTGGCCTGCACTCCGATCAATGCAAATGTGTACTTCATTTTAGGTGGAGTCAAACAAAATGAAGGCACAATTATAACAAGAGACCTCAACAAACCTGTGGACATCTGGCCTTTGAAGCCTGCTGAAGGGCAGTGAGTGAATAATAAAAGCAAAAATTGCTGTCTTACTCTGCAGGTTAGGTAGTTTCTTTGGAAAGAGATGAAGGATTAAAAAAATACAAGAATCCTCTTTTTAAATTGTGTATTCAGTAGAAATAAAGAAGCATCTGCAAACGGTCAGCACAATTTCTTTACAGTGCCAGTGATCGAGACTGGGGTTCGAATCTCACACAGTGTCTGCATGGGATTTGTCCAGGGACTCCAGTTTCCTCCCACCATTCAGAACGTATCGGAGGTGTAGCTTAACGGGGCGTAAATTAGGCAGCACGGACTCATGAACCAAAATGGCCTGTAACCGGCTATAGGTTTAAAATAAATTAAATGTAATAGTTTCTAAAAGTCGTGTTGATAAATCTTGCCCAGAAATTCCTTTACCAAATTCCAAAAATAAAAAGGGTCCCTGCAATTGAAAATTGTCAGATCTCAGAGAAATTTCACACATTTTTATTGGTAGATATTAGGACATAAATACCTTCTATCCACTGTAAAGTCTCTATAGTGAGCACAGATATAATATGCAAAATTGGCTTCTGGTCAGATTTTCAAGCTCACTGCTCTGAATAAAGACAATTCTTATTTACTCACAGAACCATCTGATTTCACTTTCCTCATTCCCCTGATGCCATTCTATTTCAAACACCACCAATCAAACTGCATTCTCTGCTCTCTAAGAGATACTTAACATCCTAGGACTTCAGCTATGCTGCTGTTGGAGGATATGATCAAAGTCTCTTCAGCCTCTTGCCCCCAGGATCATTCCAGCTTACAACTGATCTCTGTTACATCTCATGGTTTGCTGCCCACTTCTACAACTACTAGGTGACCCACATAGCACTCTCAAGGAGAGAAGACTTCAGGTGTTCCAAAACATAAATTTTGCATTGAAGTTTTAAAATTTAGAGAATTTAAGATATAAGACACAAGAAACTGCAGATGCTGAAATCTTAAGCAAACTAAGAGAAGCTGGAGAGACTCAACAGGTCAGGCAGGCTGCATCCATGGATAGAAATAATGTGCATTTCAGGACTCTGATAATGGTCCCAATCTGAAATATTGATTGTCCATTTGTCTCCATGGATATTCCATGATCCACTGATTTCCTCCAGCTTCTTCTTCTTTGCTGGAGGTTAACAGATACTGTATGTTCCATTTGTTTTCTCTTGCCTAACCCTGGTGGTATCTCATGAAGGGATTATGCTTCTTTTTTGTTTACATAGATGGTACAGAGTGCAGACGAACTATGATCATTGGAAATCTCCGCCTTCATGGGATGACAGAAGGTGAACATTCCTGTGCCTATAACCCTGTGAAATATTTGCACTTTGCTTTGTTTATTGCTTTTGATTTTACATGTTGTGTTGTTTTCTCAAGAACACCAGCTAATCGCGCCCTCAATTATACAATGCAAAAGAACATCAATCTGAATACAATGTTCAAGGTGAGTGCCAGTGGAATCCAACTTGTTGGATTTACAGCATATGGGTTGTGAATGTGAATGGCAGTCAGAGGAGAAAAGAAACTGGTGAGTGGGGTGATAGCTGGCAAAAGGAGTACGTGTATGAATTGCCTCCTTTTTATATCGTTTTATCTACGAGCATCTTTGTTAGTCCCACTTATTCTGGCACCTTTGGTTCTCCCCACATTCCTATTAACTCCCTCCAGATTCTGGACTGAGACCAATTTAACCTTAACTTGTCTTTGACAAGACTAGCGATTACCACCAGCCTCTAGTTGTCCTGGGAAGGTGGTGCTGAACTTTATCAAATCAATATTGCATTGACATTTTTGAAGAGAGTGATTTTTTTATTTTTGGCCAGAGCAGGTAAGGCCGGTAGATTACCTTCCCTAAGCTGGCAATGAATGGTTGGGGTTTAGCATTGTCATTTTAATTTGGTTTTCACTGGGGATTACCATGTTCCTATCTGTGCATATGTATCTTTAAAGGAAGGGAATGCAATAAATGTGATGGATTGGACTATCGTGAAAGTACAGGATCAGTATGTTCGACCAGATGAGTCGGAGCCAACCATCAAATACTCATTTACATAAATCCAAGGCTATTCCTATTTTGTTCTCCCCACACTCCTATCAGTTCCCTCCGGATTCTACAGCTCACCCATGTACTAGAGACAATTAAACGACCAGCCTGTTCTTCTTTGTCCTCCATCAGTCATGGTCGACCATTGGTATTGCGCCACTGGAAGTCACTGTGGAGTGCAAACAGTGTACAAGCCAGGGCAGAGTTGATAAGGAGATCTGCCTGTTGCCCGTGCAATGGGGACACCCCCCCCCCCACCCCCATGCTAATGAAAGGTCTAAAGGAACGACGAAGGTCAATATAGTTTGGTGCCAGCAGCCTCGCAGGAGTGCCGAGCCAGTGCTGAGTACAGCAGTCAGCCACCTTCAGGACTCCGACTCAGATTTTTCCTCGGGGTTTACTTGCAAAGTCTTTCCTGTGTGTGGGTGTAGCCACAAGGCAGCGGAGATTTGAAATCAGAGTTTTCCCTCTCCTAGATGAGTTACCATCCATGGTTAATGACCCCCATCTGCCTGAAGCAACTGGTTTCAAGGCACCAGTGTGGCCCACCTTTGTCCCCCTTCTCCTGTCAGTGAGAACAGTTCTGCTAAGCATAACAACCATGAAGGTTAAGAGTTGTCAGAGGCTGTTTGAGTTGCATGCCATGAAGAGCCTGTACATCTTTGGGATGTTGGAGGAAACCAAAGCATTCAGAGGAAACCTACACTGTCACAGGGGTATCACACGTACCACAGGCAGCATCAGAGGTTAGCTTGAATGCAGGCCACTGGAACTGTGAGGAAGTAACTCGACAAGCTGCCCATAAATGTTAGGTGATTTCTTTTTCTCTTATCAAGGATTACTAAGATTAACATTTACAGCTTTCTTATTACCCCATCTGAAATCATTTAATGCCACATAACTGACATAAAAATAATTAAGAAAGTCTAATCAATATTATTCTTTAAAATTGGGCTTCTATCAAGAATGTATGCACCATTCAGTATAGAGTTATAATTTTTAGGTCTCTAGTGTATAATAGAAGCAGCAGTACTCCAATTCTCTTTTCTAAAGATTATTCTGATCTGATAAAATAATCAGCAGTAACCAGTTAAATTTCTGGGCTTTTTGAAATAGGAAGAAAGAAAAAAAGGGACTGTTTCTGACAAAAGGTTTCAAGCTGTGAAACAGCCAGCTGAAGGTTTTGTAATGAATGATTCAGTGCTCATTCTCATACCTCCTTGAAACCAGTGGCAGCCTCTGGAGTACAGCTCTACCTTATGAACAAACCATTTCTTCTATGAGAGTGCAACTCACCCTGCCTTCTGTGTAATACGGCGCAGCAAGTGAAAAGTAAAATTGAAGGTGCTGGAAATGTGCTAGTATCATTACATTATATTTCAGGCAATGGAGGGAGAGACGGTTTCTAGGGAAAGAAAAACAGGGTTCCAATTCAGACTGAAGATGCTTTGTCAGAATGAGAGAGTCTAGTTTTCAGCTGAATACTGTGTGAGAGAGATGGATAAAGCACAGAGGGTTTCTCTAATAGAGTGAGGTCATCCTCAATTATCACTTTTACACAGAATTTCTCTGGAGAATAAATTAATGAGGGAAGTTAATGAGAGAGAGAAAACACGGAAAGTAACACAGGTCAAGAGGTTGATGAAGAAGGAATTTGGTGTGTTTCATAAGTCAGGGCATTGAGTACAGTGACAGGCACCATGTTGGTGAGACTGCACTTGGTATATTGCATGCCATTCTGGTCACCCAGTAGGAAGTGTGCAAAAAAGATTCAGTAGAATGTTACCAGGCTGGTAGGCTTGAATTATAAGGAGAGGCTGGATAGGCTGGGCCTATCCAGGGTGAGGGAAGGATGTTTTAGAGGTTTATATAATCATGAGTGGCATAGACAAAGTAAATAGTCATTGTTTTCCCTGGGGTAGGAGAATCTAAAACTACAGGGGACTGGAAAACAAAGAGAAGAGGGTTAATAGGATCGTTTAGAGGGCCTGGTTTAGAGGGCATGAGTGATGGGAAGAGATCAGGATGACCTCAAACTGAAAAGAGATATTTTGCAAAAGGGTGAACAAATCCTCATCTGGGTTCTCCAGTGTGGACCAGATCACATGCATTGCACTCTGTTGGAAGAAATGCAGTTAAATTTAAGATGGAAGGTGTGTTTGGGCCCTAGGATAGTAGGCATGGAAGAGATTATAAAAACAATCTGCAGCTCCTGATGTTGCACATGAAGGTGAGTTGGAAGAGTGGATCAAGGAACAATCCCATCAGAATGCTGGAAGTGGAGGGCAGCTCCGGGAGTGCTGCCATATCTGTGCCTTTCCATTGAAAAGCACAACCAAACTTCTCCAAATGATTTTATGCAGTTCTGGAAATTCCCACAGCTGCTTCCTGGCTTGAGTTATTCTCCTGTTTATTTGATCATTTAGCAGCTGAATCTTAACCAACTCTCTCATCTCCCCTCTACCACACCTCGGACACATGTCAGGTGGTGGGATCTGTTGAAAGTCTTTGAAGCAAATCACAATCTGCCAGAGAAACTCAGTGGGTCAAGCAGCATCAGTGGGAGAAACAGAATGGGCAATGTTGCAGGCCAGAGCCCTTCATGAATAAAGTTTTTAAATTGCTTGGTTATTGAATACGGATGCCTTAGTAGGGAATCTCGGGCTAGAAATAGTTGAGAGACTGTTAAGAGCTCTGCTAACTAAGGAAGAGGTGAAACTGGGTTTCAGGAGAATGGAAAACATTTCAGAAGTAAAGATGCAGAAGTCTTATCTTCAAAGCAGATCCCAATGGAAAAGGATCTGAGAGAATGGAAAGGAGGCAGAATGGGAGGAAACATAGTTGAGAAGTATGCGGGATGTTGGAAACAGAAATCTAATGAAGGGAAAAGTCAGAGGTGCACCATGAAAGTGAGAGAAGAGTGGATTTTGGCAGCAAAAATTATCAAATTTTCACGTTCATTTCTGTTTGTGGTTATTGTACTTCAAATACTGTCCAACAAGAGTACAGCTAACAATCTCAGACTAAAAATGTGATTACATGCAACTTTTTAATTTCAAGATTCTTTTTATTTTGTCATGTAATAGTATGTAACTTGTAATATTATTACAAAATTGCCTGCTGTAATATATCTTTGATGTATCTTGGTTCATTTATAAATAGCACTAATCAATGCAAAATGTACTCCTACCATTGTACATGGTGTCATTTTCAGCATTCTGCAACATTATATTTAAATAAATTCATGTTTTTCTGATCGTGTACATTTATGTTGTAGGTTCTCTCCATCAGACCAGTTTTAAATGAGTGAGTATTGGTCTTTAAATATACTTGAATTGAAGAATTCTGAAAGAGATGCTGTTGAACGTCATTTAGAATGGTGTTAAAAAAAACTATTGTCCTCTTTCTCCCTTTGTAAAATATTTTATTTTGCATAGATGCCATTAAAAATGGGTGCTAAAGTTAACGTTTTTTTTTGGCCATTTGTTATAAAGTCAAAAGCATAGATCTGAGATCTTGGCCCAATTTGTCTGTGCCAATCAAATTGGCATTGTGGGGTAGACCCATGCCCTCATGTAGTCAACATTCTTCCAAACCTTTTCTATCCATATTTCTATCCACATCTTTTAAACATTGTAAATGTACCTGCTTCTATAGCTTCCTCTGGCAATGTGTTCCAGATACAGATCACCCTCCAAGTTAACAAATTGCCTCTTTGATCCCTCTTAAATTTATTTTCTCTCACCTTTAATCTATGCCCACTAGTTCTGTAATCACCTACCCTTGGATAAAGCCCCAGCTTATGCAATCTCTCCCTGCAGCACAAACCCTCCAGTCCCAGTAACATCCTGGTGAATCTCCTCTCTACCCTTTCTAAATTAATGATATCCTTTCTATAACTGGGTGACAAGAACAGCACCAATCCCTTGTACATCTATTATGTTTCTAACCAAAGGGTTATCATGTTTGTATGTATTGCGATCTTACAATATATTTTTATTAGATTAAGGCCTCAACCAGTGGTTAAAGAAATGATTTTCATTGCCTTTGTGAGAACTATTTTAGATTTTAATTATTCTGTATGTGCAAAAAGGATGAATTTACTGGTAATGTTTTCAAAAAATGACATAAATTCCAGGCGAACTGTCTATACAACGATAATGTGTGCTGCACGATCTGACTACAAGACCATAATTAGGTCAGGGAAGACAAATAAATTGGATTGTAAGTAAAGTCGATCTGATTTTATTTTTAATGTTATTCTTTATATTTTACATATTAATCTTGTGATTTTGTGATTGACAACAGACAAAAAAAATTACACCGCTGCCTGAATTAAAAGAAGAGACTTTTGGCGAATATCAAGATGCTCTTAGTCACATTTTCTCTTAATGTAATTTTCTTTTGAATATGTTGTGATGTATTCATATTGATGCCATTGTGTTTAAAGTGTTCAATAGCGAATGTTTTACAAATCTTACCATTTGAAAAAATCAACTCATCTGTTTATAAAGTTTGTTGATATTCCTGGTTGGTTTCTTTAAGTGAAATATTCTAAAAGGAACATGATTTTTTTTAACAACTTTACAAATGTTTACAGAGGCATATTTTTGAAATAGAAATTTTGAAGCAGGCCAGATTATTCACACGGATTCAGAGAATTAACAAATCAACTGGATTATATGGAATCTCTGAGCACACGCTTATTAAATCTGAGTATCAAAAGAATGCTTTTTATACTATGAACTAAATTCAGTTCTGCAATATCCACAGAGAAATTTCGGTGATTGATGTCATAAAACTACCAAGATAAATAGATAGAGAGACAGACAGAGAGACATAGACGGAGACAGAGAGGAAATCTAATAGTGAATAAAATGTAAATGTGTTTTTACTGTATATATTTTTCTAGATGTGATTCACAAGAAAGACTTGGTTATCCATCATGTTCCAGCCTTGCCTGGAACCATTCAATCAAAAATTGTCCCAGCCACCCCCTTGCTGCAGTCTTGTCGTTCTTTCCATATAGTTCCACCATTGGCTCAAACACTCCTTTAGTGCTGGTCCGATTTCAGTACTGTCACTCCCTCAGTGCTGTTCCTTCATTGGCTCAGATGTTCACTTGGCTGCCAGCTGTCTGATCTTGGCTCAGATATTCCCTCAAAATAATCCAATCATCTCAAAGATGGCTGTGAAGCCAGTTATTGAGGTTGAGGTTGAATTGTTTATTGTCACATGTGCTGAGATATGGTAAAAATAATACACATAAATTTTGTAACATGCAGTTGCTGTTTAAGGTAAAGGGTGAGAGATTTGATGTAAGGAGTCTACATTCTTCCCGTGTCTGTGTGAGTTTCCTCCCACTGTCCAAAAGGTGCAGGGAGTGTAGGTTAATTCGGTGTAATTGGGCAGCATGGGCTCGTGGGCCAAAATCGCTTATTACCATGCTGTATGTCTAAATTTAAAAAATTAAATTTAAATAGGAACCTAAGGGGTAACTATTTTACAACAGGGGTAGTGAGTGTATGGAATGGGCTGTTGGAGGAGGTACTTGAGGCAGGTACTATTGCAATGTTTAAGAAACATTTGAATGGATACATGGATAGGATAGATTTAGTGGGATATAGGCCAAATACAGGCAGGTGGGACTAGGGTGGGTGGGGCATTTTGTTTGGTATGGGCCGAAGGGCTCAATGGGAGATGAATATTCACATAGTATTTAGCTTCATGATGAGCCAGTCTGTGTTATCCTACAAGTGGACCCAACCAGTTAATTGACGATCTACAAAAGATAGTCAAGGGCCCTCAGAGAATCAACCACGCAGTTAATAAGGAGTGAATGGAGGCTCTTTTGCTCCTATATCAACATTAATATTTCATGTAGTGAGAGAGGCTGAAGTCAACAGACAAAAAAATTACACCACTACCATGAATTAAAAGAAAAGGCTTTTGACGAATATCAAGATGCTCTTGGTCAAATTTTCTGCTTAACATTATTTTAATTTGTGAATGTTTTACAAATCTTACCAAAGGTCACATCCTCAGAATAAAAGGATGTCCCTTTAGAACAAAGATGAGGAGATATTTCATCATGTAGGGGGTGATGAATCGTTGCCACAGACGGCTGTGAAGGCCAAGTCTTTGGGTTGATTTAAAGCGGAGGTTGATAGGTTCTTGATTGGTAAAGACATCAAAGAATAAGGGGAGAGGAAGGAGAATGGGGTTAAGAGGGAAAAAAATTTAGCCATAATTTGATGGTGGAGCAGACTCAATTGGTCAAATGACCTAATTCTGTGCCTATGGCTTATTGTCTTACTTCATTGTTAAATAGAAGTTGCAGGCCTCATCAAAGTATCAAGATATATGTTGGCAGGTTAATTATCGGCTTATATCCAAACATTTCTTAATTTTCACTTTCCAGTGTGCATTTGACAATATTTGGCTCCAGTTGTAGGTTTATACCACAAAATTTGTCCATGGTTCTTTTTTTTTAAATTTTTTTATTTTTCACACTATAAACCATATTGACCAAGATACATTCAGATATTTTTCTTCTTAAATATATAGTGTCATTTTCTCTCCCTTTTTCCCCCCTCCCTTCCCTCCCTCCCTCACCCCCTTCCCCATTTATTTGAAGTTCAATCTATAAGATACATTAAACCCGTTCAACAATGTTGTCACTTAATAAAAATAAACAAGAAATTTTACTGAGTCATTTCTTTTCGTTATCTTCTCCTTCTGTCATTTTAGGTGGTGGAAGTCCATCATAGGATTTCTCTATTGTATTTCATGTATGGCTCCCATATTTGTTTTAATATTATAATGTAATTTCTTAAATTATATGTTATTTTTTCTAATGGAATACATTTATTCATTTCTATATACCATTGTTGTATTCTCAAGTTGTCTTCTAATTTCCAGATTGACATAATACATTTTTTTTGCTACAGCTAGGGCTATCATAACAAATCTTTTTTGTGCTCCTTCCAAATCGAGTCCGAATTCTTTGTTTCTTATATTACTTAGGACAGGGGTGTCAAACTCAAATTCACGGAGGGCCAAAATTAAAAACTTGGACTAAGTCGAGGGCCGAACTAAATATTTATTAAAAATTTTCAACAACATCTGCATGTTTTCTCTTCTTTCAACATATGTCATGTTAAACTTTTTCTTATTAAAATAAATGTTTAATAATAGTTTTGGATAAACTCTTTCATTGTCATTGTCATTGGCCCATTTCCTTTAGCGTTCTGAAACCGTGCACATGACGAATCAATGAGGGATGATTAAAGCAGTGGTCTTCAAACTTTTTCTTTCCACCCACAGACCACTTTAAGCAATCCCTTATTAATCACAGAGCACCAATGGCACAGGGACGCGAGTGGAAAGAAAAAGGTTGAGAACTGTTGTATTGTGGTAACTCCATATCTGATTAGGCAAGTGGTCAGAGAAGGACCCCCCCTACCCCAAGAAAGGCTTAAATCACAGGAACAAAATAAGCTTCTGTCTCACTGCTCCCAATCTTACACACAGTCCTGATGTGGAATGTGGGGTCGCAGCTCCACGTTCACCCGAGTTCAGGTGCTGTCTGTGTGGAGTTTGTACGCTTTCCCCTTGTCTTTGACCAACAGGTCGGTCGCCTGATGAAGGCACCCGAACCCCGTTGAAACGCCGGCGTCCGGGGCGGTGGAGGAATTGGCTGAGAAGAGCGCGTTGCTCCCACCCCCCTCCCATGGTTGGAGAGGGATTAAACTGCGATCTCACGGCGCCGGGCTCGTCTCCAACAAAAGGAGCGGGAGGCAGGGTCCGCCGTGCACGGAGCGAGGGGGAAGGCATCACCAACGAGAAGTTCGGTCCGGCGTCGCCGCTGAAGCGCAGACCCAGCGAGGATGGTCCCCAACTCCAGCCGCGTCTGTGTGTCCGGGAGCCGGGCGGGCTGAGTGTGGCGCTCCGATCCCCGGGATTCAGAACTCTGAGATCCCTCCACACCTCCGGCGTTTTCATTTTCACCTTCAGTGTGCATGCGCTATACTGGTGCGGCGGCCAGCGGGCCAACTAATATATATTTAATATGATCTTGCGGGCCAAATATAATTATATCGCGGGCCAAATTTGGCCCGCGGGCCAGAGTTTGACATGTGTGACTTAGGAGGAAGATCTCTGGGTTTTTTGGTATATCGCTTTTTGTGATTTTATTTAATATCTGGTTTAGATCTTCCCAAAATTTTTCCACTTTCTCACATGTCCAAATTGCATGAATTGTTGTTCCCATTTCCTTTTTACAGCAATAACATCTCTCTGATACTGTTGGGTCCCATTTATTTAACTTTTGAGGTGTGATGTATAGCCTGTGTATCCAGTTATATTGTATCATGCGTAACCTCGTGTTTACTGTATTTCTCATAGTTCCGGAGCATAGCTTTTCCTATGTTTCATTCTTTATCTTTATGTTTAGATCTTGTTCCCATTTTTGTTTAGGTTTACCGTTTGTTTCTTCGTTCTCCTTTTCTTGCAGTTTGATGTACATGTTTGTTACAAATTTTTAAATTATCATTGTGTCTGTAATCACATATTCAAAATTGCTTCCTTCTGGTAACCTCAGACTGTTTCCCAATTTGTCCTTCAAGTAGGTTTTCAGTTGGTAGTATGCAAACATTGTATCGTGAGTTATATTATATTTATCCTTCATTTGTTCAAAGGATAATAATTTATTTCCCGAAAAACAATTTTCTGTTCTTTTGATCCCTTTTCTCTCCCATTCTCTAAAGGAAAGGTTATCTATTGTGAAAGGGATTAGTTGATTTTGCGTCAATATTAGTTTTGGTAGTTGGTAATTTGTTTTATTCCTTTCTACATGAATCTTCTTCCAAATGTTGAGCAGATGATGCAATACCGGTGAATTCCTATGTTGCACCAATTTTTCATCCCATTTATATAGTATATTTTCAGGTATCTTCTCCCCTATTTTATCTAGTTCTAATCTGGTCCAATCTGGTTTTTCCCTTGTTTGATAAAAATCTGATAGGTATCTTAATTGTGCGGCTCTATAATAATTCTTAAAGTTTGGTAGTTGTAAGCCTCCTTGTTTGTACCATTCTGTTAATTTATCTAGTGCTATCCTCGGTTTCCCCCCTTTCCTTAAGAATTTCCTTATTATTTTCTTTAACTCCTTGAAGAATTTCTCTGTTAGGTGTATTGGTAATGACTGAAATAGGTATTGTATCCTTGGGAAAATGTTCATTTTAATACAGTTTATCCTTCCTATCAGTGTTAGTGGTAAGTCTTTCCAATGCTCTAAGTCGTCTTGTAATTTTTTTCATTAATGGATGGTAATTTAGTTTATATAGATGGCTGAGGTTTTTATTTAGTTGTATACCTAGGTATTGCATTGCTTGTGTTTGCCATCTAAATGGTGATTCTTTCTTAAACTTTGTGAAATCCGCATTATTCATTGGCATTGCTTCACTTTTATTTGCGTTGATCTTGTACCCCGATACTTCTCCATATTCCTTCAATTTCCTATGTAATTCTTTTATTGATATTTCTGGTTCTGTTAAGTATATTATAACGTCATCTGCAAATAGAATGATTTTATATTCCTTCTCTTTTATTTTTATCCCTCTTATTTTATTTTCTGTTCTTATCAGTTCTGCTAGTAGTTCTATAGCTAACGCGAACAGTGAGGGAGATAGTGGTCATCCCTGCCTTGTTGATCTGCTTAAGATAAATTGTTTTGATATATATCCATTTACTGTCACTTTCGCCAATGGCCCCTTATATAATGCTTTAATCCAATTAATATATTTCTCTGGTAGGCTGAATTTTTGTAGTACTTTGAATAAATAATTCCATTCTACTCTGCCAAAGGCCTTCTCTGTGTCTAAAGCAACTGCTACTGTTGGAGTTTTATTTCCTTCTACTGCATGAATTAAGTTAATAAATTTACAGATATTGTCTGTTCGTCTTTTTTTAATAAATCCAGTTTGGTCTAGATTTACTATTTTTGATACATAGTCAGCCAATCTGTTTGCTAATAGTTTAGCTATTATCTTATAATCTGTGTTAAGTAGAGATATTGGTCTATATGACGCTGGTGCAAGTGGATCTTTCCCTGTCTTTGGTATTACTGTAATTATTGCTGTTTTGCATGAATCTGGTATGCTTTGTGTTTTATCAATCTGGTTGATTACTTCCAGGAGGGGAGGAATTAATAAGTCTTTAAATGTTTTATAGAATTCTATTGGGAATTCATCCTCTCCTGGTGTTTTATTGTTCAGTAGTTTTTTTAATATCTCCTGTAATTCTTCTATTTCAAATGGTTTTATTAATTTATTTTGCTCCTCTGTTTGTAATTTCGGTAGTTCAATTTTAGTTAGAAATTCATCTATTTTGTCTTCTTTCCCTTCGTTTTCAGTTTGATATAGTTGCTCGTAGAATTCCCTGAAGTTTTCATTGATCTCCGTTGGATTATATGTAATTTGTTTGTCCTTTTTCCTTAATGCCAATACCATTCTTTTAGTTTGTTCTATCTTAAGCTGCCACGCTAGAATTTTGTGCGTTTTTTCTCCTAGCTCATAATATTTCTGTTTTGTCTTCATTATGTTCTTCTCCACCTTATATGTTTGTAGTGTTTCATTTTTTTTTATCTTGTCAATTCTCTTCTTTTAGTTGTATCTTCCTTTATTGCTAATTCTTTTTCTATATTTGTTATTTCTCTTTCCAAGTGTTCTGTTTCCCGATTGTAGTCCTTCTTCATCTTAGTTATATAACTTATTATTTGCCCTCTGATGAACACTTTCGTTGCGTCCCATAGTATAAACTTATCTTTCACTGATTCCGTATTTATTTCAAAGTACATTTTAATTTGTCGTTCAATGAATTCTCTAAAATCCTGTCTTTTAAGTAGCATAGAGTTTAATCTCCATCTATACATTCTTGGTGGGATGTCCTCTAGCTCTATTGCCAATAACAGGGGTGAGTGATCCGATAATAGTCTAGCTTTATATTCCGTTTTCCTAACTCTCCCTTGAATGTGGGCTGATAACAGGAATAGGTCTATCCTTGAGTATGTTTTATGTCTACCCAAATAATATGAATATTCCTTTTCCTTTGGGTGTTGTTTCCTCCATATATCCGAAAGTTGCATTTCTTGCATCGATTTAATTATAAATTTAGTTACTTTGCTCTTTCTGTTAGTTTTTTTCCCAGTTTTATCCATGTTTGAGTCCAAATTAAGGTTAAAATCCCCTCCTATTAGTATGTTCCCTTGCGTATCTGCTATCTTTAAAAAGATAGCTTGCATAAATTTGTCATTTTTGTTCTTGTTACATCTCTTCATCTCTCTGTCTGTTTTGTAGTTCTGCAAATTTTCGTGCTTCTTCCGGATCTGAGAATGGTTTGCTTTGCTGCCCCGGAATAACTATTTTAAGTACCGCTGGGTATTTTAACATAAATTTATAACCTTTTTTCCATAGGGTTGTTTTTGCTGCATTGAACTCCTTCCTCTTCTTCAGGAGTTCAAAACTTATATCTGGATAGAAAAAAAATTTTTGACCCTTGTATTCCAGTGGTTTTTTTGTCTTCTCTTATTTTTTTCATTGCCTTCTCCAATATATTTTCTCTTGTTGTATATCTTAGGAATTTTACTAGGATGGATCTTGGTTTTTGTTGTGGTTGTGGTTTAGGGGCTAATGTTCTGTGTGCCCTTTCTATTTCCATTTCTTCCTGTAATTCTGGTCTTCCTAGGACCCTGGGGATCCATTCTTTTATAAATTCTTTCATATTTTTGCCTTCTTCATCTTCCTTAAGGCCCACTATCTTTATATTGCTTCTTCTATTATAATTTTCCATTATATCTATCTTCTGAGCTAACAGCTCCTGTGTTTCTTTAACTTTTTTATCAGATTCTTCTAATTTCTTTTTTAAGTCATCTACTTCCATTTCTATGGCTGTTTCTCGTTCTTCCACCTTGTCTACTCTTTTTCCTATATCTGTCATGATCATCTCTAATCTATTCACTTTTTCTTCTGTACTTTTTATTCTTCTTTTTATTTCACTGAATTCTTGTGACTGCCATTCTTTTACTGTTTCCATATATTCTTTAAAAAAATATATATCCATGTACTTGCCCTTCCCTTCATCTTCCATTTCTCTGTGTTCTTCCTCCTCTTCTTCTGAGTCCACTCCAGGATCTGTGTCCTTTACCTCTGTCTCTTCTGGTTTTCTTGTTGGGTTGTTTGTTTTATTTTGTTGGGTATTTTTGGTCTTTTTATTTTTATTAAAAGTGTCTTGGTGTTGGTCTTCTTCTGGGTTGGTCATCTGTTGTTTCTTTGATTTCCTATTTTTATTCTCTTCCTTCTTGTTCTCATTATTTTCTATGTTTTCCTGTTGAGAGTCTTGCTGTTGTGTTGTAGTTGTCTGTTTCATCTGTGGAGATTTACTCCTCAGCTGGTCCCCCCTCCCGTCAGTGCCATTTTTGTCTTGCGCAGTTGCGCACTTTTGTTTGGCTCCATGAGCCATTTTTGTAGTCCTGAGTTCGGGGTTTCCACTGACCTCAGGGAGCGGGCTTCTCTCTCCACGGCGGGCCTCCCCGTACCGGTAAGGCCTTCACCTTCCTCCTCCGACGTCCTTCCTTCTTCTTTTCTTCCCGTTGTTTTTGGTTTTTCTTTCTTCGCTGCCATTTTCTCCACACTTTCACTTTCACTTTGTTATGGTTTCTATGTTTGTGCCTTTGTTTTTTCTCTATTTTTTTTAAACTTTTCTGGAGAGGGCTGGAGTTCCCCTACCGGCCACTACTCCATCATGTGACTCCTCAATTTGTCCATGGTTCTTGATGCTTGTTGCATAAATGGTTCCTTGATTGAAAAAGGACTCCAGGTACAATTGGAAAAATAAGTTTAAAGGAACCTCTTAAAGACAGAGAGGTAGAGAGGTATAAATACAATTTCCGAACACAGGACTTTTTGTGATGAGCTCAAGGGTGATGAAAATGAGCAGTAACAAGGACAGGAATTTCAGCAGCAATTAGCTGAGGGTGGGACAAAGAAAAGGCCCAGAGTTCCATTCTCGTCACAAAGATTTGGCAGATGGTTACCAATCAGGAGGCTTCTTGCTGGTTTTCAGAGAGAGATTCCTTTTCCAGGATATCCGCAACTGATTCCTTCTCAATCAGTTTTACTGACAAAACTTGCCCCTTCAGGGTTCTCCAGATGATCCTCTTTCTTTCAGGTCACCTTTCAGACTGCCAGTCTTCTCCTTTAAACAGGCAGCCTTCCAAAGTTTGCCAGTTTGTCCCTCTGGAACTAATTTATGTGTCTCCTTCTCTCTCTCACTCCCACCCTCCCTGAGAGCAAAGCTGTCTGTCTCTGCCTGCAAAAATCACATGCTCTCCGAGGCAAGCTGTATGTCCATACTTTGTTGCCTTTTGCAAAAAGTACTCTGCAAAAGTCCTGTAATTCTGTGTTTTAAAATATGTGTGTGCAAGCTGCTCTAAAAATTCCACCCCAACCACCTCTAAATACTCTGTCACATCACATACAGACAAGCAATACTTGCACAGGACACATATACATATATAAAAATAAATACATATTATTTTTAAGTAATAAATTCTCAGATGGTTAGTGTAAGCAGTTCCTTTCGCCATTCAGCATTCTCACTACCCGTGGGAAGAAACTGCTGCTTAGCCTGATGGTGGTGGATCTGATACTCCTGTACCTATTTTCTGAAGGGAGCAGCTGAAAGCTGCTGTGTGCGGGGTGATTTTGCTTGCCCTCTTCAGACAACGATCCCGGTAGATCACATTGATGGGGGTGGAGGGGAGGGTGACCCCAGTGATCATCTCTGCCACTCTAATGATCCAGTGGATTGCCCTTTGATCACTTCCCAACAGCATTTGTATCACACGGTGATGTAGCCATCCAGGATACTCTTGATAGAGCTTCTGTAGAAGGTTGATATAATGGTGGCTGGTAGCCTTGTCTGATTCAGTCTTTTCAAGAAGTGGAGTCGCTATTACGCCTTCCTGACGAATGAGGAGATATTGTGTGTCCAGGATACGTCACTTGTTAAGTGGTCTCCGAGGAACTTGGTAGTGGAGAGAGTAGGGAGCACCAAGTTATTAATGTGTAGTGGAAGGTGATCATTCCTAGTGCTCTTGAAATACATGATCATATTCTTTATCTTATCTACGTTGAGACTCAGGTGGTTACTATTGCACCATATCACAAAATTTTCCACCTTTTCTCCCAGTGCAGCTCAAGGTTGTTGGTGCTGAGGTCAACTGCTGTTGTGTCATCTTAAACTTGATGATTCTTTTTGAGCTGCATCTGGTCAGTAGCATGAACAGAAGTGGGCTGAACACGATGTTCTGCTACCAACTTGGAAAGGCTGACTTCATTAGGAAATCCAAAATCCAATTGCAGAGAAGAGTGTTGAAACACAGCGTGGATAGCTTCTCTAGCAGTATCTGGGGAATGATCGTATTGAATGCCAAGTTTAGAAGTTGATGAACAGCTCCCTAGCATATGAGGTATCATTCTCCCAAGTTGGTCAGGATGGAGTGGAGGGACTAGGATGCAGCATCAACAATGGATTGGTTCTGTCTATAGGTGAATTGAAATGGGTTCAGTGTCTCTGGCAGATGCGTAACATCATAGTTCATCTTCTTTCTCAGCCATATTTTACTGCATTATCCCGGTATGCCTTAATTTACACAGTCTCCAGAAATCTGGCAACATCTTTCTTCAATGAAACACACAGGAGATTGCAGATACTAGAAACTGGAGCCACAAGCTGAGGATGTTGAGCAGCATCCATGGGAAAAAAAAGAATGGTCAACCTTTTCGGCTGGAACTCTTTATCAGGACTGAGTGTGCAGAGTGGAGATAGTCAGGGTATTTTGGACCGGGAGGGAGGTGTTGGACAGGGACCAGTGGAGGGAATTGGTAAATCAGGGAGGGGTGAAGGATGACAGATATAAGCAGTTGACTGGCAGATGATGACAAAGGGAGAGAGAGGCAAGGAGGCAGGTGGAAGTTGAATCATGGAGGGTGGAGCACGGTAATGAGCATGGAGCATGAAGGCTATTGGTGCTGGAATCTGGTTAGACGAGAAGGTGATGAAGCTGGTGTAATGAGAGCAGTTGGGAAAGGACAGATAGGACCAAATGGACAAAAAGAGGGGAGAGGAAATGTGGTTGAAACCAGAGAAGAATGGAGATGTGAGTGCATAGAGGGCTGGGTGGAGTGGGTGAAGAAGGGAAAAAAATGGATGGGCAAGGGAAGAACAGAAATAGCTCAGAAGAAGAGAGAGGGGACTTGTTAGTTGAAATTGGAGATTTCCTTAGCAGAATACGAGATGCTACTCCTCTGGTTTATGCCTTATTTAGACCATGGAGAAGGCCCAGGATAGACAGGTCAGTGTGGGAATGGGAAGGGGAGTTGGAATGACATGCAGCCGGGAGCTCAGGATGGCCAATGCAGACAGAACAGAGATGTTCTGCAAAATGGTCCCCAAGTCTACACTTGGTCTCACTTGGCAACCCACATCAGGAGTGCCAAATTCAGGAGACGAGGTTAGAGGAATGCATATGTAACTTTGCCTCTTGTGGAAAGGCTGTTGGGATCTTGGATGATAGTGAGAGAGGAGGTGTAAGAACAAGTGTTGCATGACCTGTAATTGCAGGGTAAAGTAGTGAGAGGTAACAGAGAGGGGGATGGGGAGGAATGAGCTGACAAGGGATGCAGAAAGGGGAAGGGAGGGGAAGAAATGGCTGGTAGTGGGGTCCAGTTGTAGCTGACGGATATGATGATGAGACCGGTGGGGTGAAAGCTGATAATAAGGGGAAACCCTACCCCTTTCTGTTTGGAAGGAGGGAGTGAGATCAGAACTCTGTGAAATGGAGGAAATGAGAGAGATGGCTCTATTAACCATAGTGGAGGAGAAGGCATGGCTCCTAAAAATTAAGGTAATTTCCGATATCCTGGAGTGGAAGGCCTCATCCAGAGAGCAGATGCAGCAAAACTAGAGAAACTGGGAGAAAGGGAGACATCTTTACAGGAAATAGGGTGGGAGGAGATGTAGTCTTGGTAGCTGTGGGAGTTGGTGGGTTTGTAGTAAATGAAGGTATCTAGAAAGGAGAGTGAAGTGTCGGAAATAATACAAGTAAATGTAATAGTGGGGTGGAGGTTGGTCGAGATGGTGAGGTTGATGAGATGGGCATGTGTGCAGTAATCATCCCCTGTGCAGACATCAATGTAACGGAGGAAGAGTTGGGGTGGTGTCTGTGAAGATATAGAACAAAGTCTTCTGTGTAATCAACAAAGCAACAGGCATGGCTGGAAACCATGTGAGTACCCATGACTTCATCTTCGATTTGAAGGAAATGAGAAGCATCAGGATGAGAACAAGTTCTGGCAAGTGGATGAGAGTGTTGGTGGAGGAAAATGGTCAGAACATTGTTGCCAGCGGAAGCAGAGGGCCTTTCTGATAGTGGTTGGAGATTCCACCTTTAGGAAGGACATCCATGGCGGGAGGTATTACAGATGTAGGTAGATGGGAGTCAAGTCTTAAGGAGATGTTCAGTGGGGCAAGAGTAGGCGGAAATAATGGGCCACCAAGGACAGTCCTGTTTGTGGATCTTAGTTCAGAGATGGAAGCAGGAAGTTTGGCGTTGGGGCACTATCAGATTGGAGGCTGTGGAGAACATAAGTAATAGGAGCAGGAGTAGCCATCTGGACTGTTGAGTTTGCTCTGCCACTTAATAAGATCATGTCTGATCTGGCTTTGGACTCAGCTCCACCTGCCTGACTTCTCCCCATCACCTTTAATTCTCCTACTGCACTAAAATCTATCCAACTGTGTCTTAAATACATTCAATGAGGCAGCATCTACTGCTTCTTTGGGCAGAAAATTCCACAGATTCACTACTCCTTGGAAAAGGTAATTCCTCTTCACCTCTGTCCTAAATAGTGAGGCTATGTCTCCTAGCTTTGGCCTTACCTATCAGAGGAAAAATCTTCCATGCCTCTATCTTATCTATCTCTTCCATAATTTTATATTATAAGATTCCTATAAGATTCCCTCTCATTTTTATGAATTCCAGTGAATGTAGTGCTTGACGACTCAATCTCTCCTTATAGGCTAACTCCTTCATCTCTAGGTTCAACTTGGGGAACCTCCTCTATGGCACCTCCAAAGCCTGTATATTCTTTCTCAAATATAGAGACTAGAAATGCACTGGAGGGAGTACTGGAGGAGAGATCATCCGATGCAATGTGACAGTGTGGAAGAAAGTGGCCTGGTGTTTGTGGGTGCGGTTGAGTTCCAGGGGTGGGTATGAGGAGGTATCTGTGAGCTAGTATCTGGCCTCTGCAAGGTAGAGGTCAGACCACGATGGCACCACCCAGTCTGATAACAAGGTTGAGATTGGTGTGGAGAGAGTGGAGTTCTGCACGTTCAGAGGAGGCTGAGGGCAGTGTCACATTATCAATTAGAATTTTTTTCAAGAGGAGGGGCAGTAGTGGAGACGTAAGAAGGGTCATCAGTGTGGATAGGAGTTGAGGAATCCTTGTTAAAGAAATAGTTGCAGAAGGGAAGGTAGAAGAAGAAGAAGAGCTCAACATTGTGGTGGGTTTGGAACTTGTTGAGATGGGCACGCAAGCATACTGAGATGCCCCGATGAACTCACTCACAGTCTTCAGAGGCCTCCAGGCCAGAGAACTTGAAATGTGATGCACGGAGACATTTCTCCCGGTCTCATTCCAAAATGTCTCACCCATATTCTGTCACTGTGATGGCTGGGTGTTGAAAGCTTGCAAAACAAAATGGCTAAAAACAGGCAGCAGCGGGTCATGATGAACAGCAGTTTCATGGACCGGAGCAAGATGTTCGACACAATTTCTCATTTTGTGCACATCACAACATGTGGTAGCATTATGAACTATGAAGAGGATAAAACTGGTTTGATTTTAGCAGGCTGATGGAATAGGATGACAGATGCTTGATTCATCATTGGAGATATGGACTATTAGACCAGGGAAGCTATGCTGATGAGCTGTTTTGTCGAAGGTTCTTCAATCTGAAATGTTAACTCTGTTTCTCTTCGAGCAGATGTGCCCTGACCTGCTGAGTATTTCCAGCATTTCCCCTTTTTAAATTAGATTGAACTTCATACAACTCTTGTTTGACCTCCCTCTGGACTATTAGACATTCATGAGAATGTTTCCTGGAAGGAGGGTGAAGATTGACAAGGTAATTTAGAAATGCTTCTTGGGAAGAAAAAAAGGATGAAAGCAGATTTGATGGAACTGAGGATCTAGAAAGGGAAGGAAAAAACTCAAGAGATTAGCCAGGTGATTGTGAGGACTTGGACTTTGCATAGCAGTAAAGCAATGGAAATGTTCTGTAGGAGCACACGAGGCAGCACTAATGTCATCACTGAAATACTGAAACAAGGAGTGAGGGGGTGAGCTCAGAAACAATTGAAGTAAAGACGGTTCCACAAATCCCCAAAGACAGGTATAGCTTGGGACTATGTGAGCGTCCAGAGTCTCACCTGAGATAGCTGCTGAAAGAAGATTGACACCATCAGCCTCCCCTCTCCTCTCCTGGCACCAACTGACCTGCGTCCCCCACCCCACCAAATTTTCCTCTGCTTCCATCTATCACTGTGACCAAACTCCACCCCACCTGCATCCATCTGCCCATCCGTCTTTCAGCACTCCTTCTTCTCTCTCTAAGGTTGTCTACCTTCTCAGTCCTGAAGAGCAGGGTTGCAATACAAATTGTTGATGGTGTTCTTTAAACAGCTGGCAGTTTGTCTTCTGCTTTGCTGTCCTTGAGTGGATGCTGATTCCTAAATGCAGAAGTGAGAGAGGAGAAAACTTGAGTTTGAGTCGTTGTTTTGTTATGGGAAGAAAATGCAAAACAGGTGATGTGAGGGTGGAGGCGAGGAGGGCTATGTGCTGGAAAGCCCATGGCTTAAATAGAGGCAGGAATTTAAAAGATATTCTGCATTGGCCAGGAATCGAACCCGGGCCTCCCGCGTGGCAGGCGAGAATTCTACCACTGAACCACCAATGCAATTATTTTAATCAATCCTCCTTACTCACTAGTTCTACTCAATTATTTAATCTTTCCAGTTTCCTTTTTCATTTATTAATTTTACATTTCATTTTATATTCAGACATACAGCACAGTAACAAGTCCTTCTGGTCCATCAGCCTATGCTAGTGAATATTGATCACAGCCACCTTATTTAATAGTTACATTCAAGATCAAGGCCAATTTTGTACTATCCTTTTTTGTCATGTAATAAAACAGTTATAATATTGCACAAAAATTGATTTAGTCTGCTATGAGGCAGACAGATTTGTCATCAGCAGAAATTGCCTCTTACAGTCAGAGAAAGAGAAGCAAAAGATAATCCCCCCAGAGTCACCTGAGTGTCCATGGATTCGCCTCCAGCGCTTCCGCAGCTACACAGACACCCTTTTGCATCCTAGTTTCGATACTTGGTACTCCTTGAGCCAGCCTTAATCTAGTCTCCAGCAGCCTGCAGGAGTTCCATTGTCTCAAGTCGCAAAAAATCCCTGCCTCCTATTAATTCTACAGCCGCAGACCCCAACTGGTGGTAGCGCTGCCATTTTTTCCTCCTGTGCCATTTCTCTGGACCCCTCTCTCCCTCAATCTATCAAATATTTGTCCACTTTCACTCTAAATACTTCTAATCATCCGGGTCCCACCACTGTCTGCGGAAAGGAATTCCAGAGATTTTGTCACCCTCTGTGTGAAGAAATTTCTACATACTTCAGTTTTAAATGATCGCCACTTTATTTTGTAGTTGGGTTCCTTTGTGTAAGTCTCTCCCACCAGTGAAACATACCTACATGTGAGAAACAGAAGTACCTTCACAGAAATTGCTCGAGACAAAAATTGAGAATAAAGAACATTTATTATAACAACAATGCAAAGTTGGGTGCTTCCCCTTACCCTGGGAATACACACACACACTGGGGCTTCACCCAACTTTTATACAGTTGATTTCAGTATAGAAATACCCTCCCCCTTACATTCTTCTGCCTCCTGGATGAGTTTGGCATTAGGCAATCCTGTCTGTCTACGTGCTGTTTCTGTGAACTTGGAGGACCAGGGGGTATCCTGTCAGTGTCCCATCATGTCATTGTCCTTATTGTCCTTATTAACAAACCTGCCTTTGTTCTAATTCACACCTTCCCGACTCTCAGGGCTACAACCTTCTTATATGCAGAACTTGCTAATTCTGTCTAAGGCTAGAAGACCCTTATCTTATTCAAACTAACTTTACTTCCTACATTCTATTATCTATCCTTATCTTATTCATACTGGTGAACTTGCTGATTCTGTCTAAAAGGCTAGAAGACCCTTATCTTATTCAGACTAACTTTACTTCCTACATTCTAATATCTATTCTTATCCTATTCATACTGGCTTTATTCATTACACATATATCTATACGCTTCCACCAGCGTTGTCTCCGCTCCATCCTCAACATCCATTGGAGCGCTTACATCCCTAACGTCGAAGTACTCGAGATGGCAGAGGTCGACAGCATCGAGTCCACGCTGCTGAAGATCCAGCTGCGCTGGATGGGTCACGTCTCCAGAATGGAGGACCATCGCCTTCCCAAGATCGTGTTATATGGCGAGCTCTCCACTGGCCACCGTGACAGAGGTGCACCAAAGAAAAGGTACAAGGACTGCCTAAAGAAATCTTGGTGCCTGCCACATTGACCACTGCCAGTGGGCTGATAACGCCTCAAACCGTGCATCTTGGCGCCTCACAGTTTGGCGGGCAGCAACCTCCTTTGAAGAAGACCGCAGAGCCCACCTCACTGACAAAAGGCAAAGGAGGAAAAACCCAACACCCAACCCCAACCAACCAATTTTCCCCTGCAACCGCTGCAATCGTGTCTGCCTGTCCCGCATCGGACTTGTCAGCCACAAACGAGCCTGCAGCTGACGTGGACTTTTTACCCCCTCCATAAATCTTCGTCCGCAAAGCCAAGCCAAAGAATATCTATACTAGTTTCCTCATCTTCATATTTTTATATCAGTTTTACTCATTTCTCACATACATCTATCCTGTCCAGCTCTCTTAGGATCTTACATGAATTAAGTCATCCTTCGGTCTTCTAAACTCCAAGGAATGCAGGGTCAAACTTTTTAGTTTCTCTGGATACAACAATCCTTTATTCTCAGGAATTAGCCAGGCAAATCTCCTTGGTTGTCTCCAATGTTACTATATTCCTTTTTAGTTAAGGGTGATGAAAACTATTCCAGTGGAGGCCTCACTAACACCCTGTATACTGACCAAATCTACCTGTTTTAAATCTCTTTCCAATCTCTTTACAATGAAGGCCAAAGTGATGTTTCCCTTCTTAGCTATTTGTTAGATCTATTTGTGATTCATGCACTGGCACACCGAGGTCCCATTGTACTCACTCACTTGTAGTCTCCCTGCACTTAGATAATGGTCGGCCTTTTCCTAAAGTGCAAGCCCTTGTTAGAAACAGAAGTACCTTCACAGAAATTGCTCGAGACAAAAATTGAGAACAAAGAACATTTATTATACAACAATGCAAAGTTGGGTGCTTTCCTCTTACCCTGGAAATACACACATACACTGGGGCTCACCCAACTTTTATACAGTTCATTTCAGTATAGGAATACCCCCCCCCCCCCTTACATTCTTCTGCCTCCTGGAGAGGTTTGGCATTAGGCAATCCTGCCTGCCTACCTGCTGTTTCACTTTGGAGGACCAGGGGGTATCCTGTCAGTGTCTCATCATGTCATTATCCTTATTGTCCTTATTCACAAACCTGTCTTTGTTCTAATTTACACCTTCCCGACTCTTAGGGCTGTATCCCCTTCATATGTAGAACTGGCTGATACTGTCATTCATACAGTGAACTTGCTGATTCTTCTAAAGGCAGGCTAGGAGATTCTTATCTTACTCAGACTGATTCTGCTTCCTGCATTCTAATATCCATGTCTTATCCTGTTCATACTGGCTTTATTCATTTACCCATGTATCAATTTTAGTTTCTTCATTTTCATATTTTTATATCAGTTGTACTCATCTCTCACAATCTTCACTTTTCTTTTAGATCAGTGATACTGATCTCTCACAATGATCAGTGTTACTGATCTCTTACAATCCTCACTTTTCTTTTAGATCAGTATTACTGATCTCTTAACTGAAAATGTATTATTTGAAAACTTTGTCTTTTTCCCAGCTGGTCAGTAAATGAACTGCAGTCTCAGTGTCATCAGATAGAAGTTGGGAAACATACATCCTTTGGGTGATAGTGTTCTGACGAGGGGGGTCGATGAATTAAAAACTGCACACAAGTCTTTAGGCAGGGGAGCACCATAATGGTCAGAATAGCGATTCCAGCTACTATAAGGGCTGTGGGTATTAGACTCCAGCCACCAATAAAAAGTCTAGTCCATCCCACACCGGACCAAGGTTGCCAAGTCTGTACCTGGGCATGGGAAGATTTTCAAACTCCTGAAGAAGTGTCTTTAACCGCCTGACCGTTGTGAGCATTGTCCTTAATCAGTCTTTCACAAACGCTGCCTTCAGCAGCCAACGAATAATCGAGAGCCAGGCGGCTTTGTTGAACTGTGGCTCATGTGAGAGATGGGAAAATTGATCTAAAATTATGAACATGGAAGAAACTAAAGTTCATCAGTAAAATGGCTGTAACCAGTTCAAACAGGATAAGCTTGGGGCTTAGGATGCAGGAAAGCAGAGTCAGCACGATTAACATAAGAATCTTCTAGTCTTTGTGACAAGACCATAGGACTAAGATAAGGAATGGTAAGGTACAATAGAATGTAGGAAGTTGAGGTAGTCTGGATCAGATAAGGGTCTCCTAGCCCTGGACAGAAGTACCAAGTCATACATTTCTAATTAGCTAACCATACACAGATTTATACATATGAAATTAGCCAACCCTAGATAGAATGAGTCAACTCTGCATATCAAGAGACTGTAGCCCAGAGAATCAGGAAGGTGTGAATAAGGACAATGACATGATGGGGCACCCACAGGATACCCCCTGGTCCTCCAAGTGTACTGAAACTGCACGTAGGCAGGAAGGATTACCTATGCCAAACCCATCCAGGGGGGCAGAAGAATGTAAGGGGGAGGGCATTCTGATACTGAAATTGACTGTATAAAAGTTGGGTGAGCCCCAGTATGTGTGTGTATTCCCAGGGTAAGGGGAAGCACCCAACTTTGCATTGTTGTAGTAATAAATGTTCTTTGTTCTCAATTTTTGTCTCGAGCAATTTCTTTAAAGGTACTTTAATTCCTAACAAATGGGGGCTCGTCCGGGATCACACTCCCTCCACTGACAGAGTACCCCGACGACGAGAGTAGGTGCACCCCGGCTGATTCAGCTGGACTCACGGGCGACGGGTGGCTGGTCAGTGGAAGAAGCGAGTGATATCCGAGAAGAGGCATTGAGAACAAACGGCGGAAGGACGCGCGCTAGAGCAGTACTGCCAGAACTCGGTAAGAGTATTTTACTTGTTCCTAAGCATGGGAATAGCGGGCAGTAGAGATGAGAGTCCTGACACAGGACGTGACCACCAGATAGCTACGTACAGCCCGCTTGGGTTGATGTTATCTGAGTGGGGCACAGGAAAGACCCGTGGTAAAGACAAACTGACAATGGTCAGGTATTGTTGTATTGAATGGGTTAAATACCCGGTTAAAGGGAGCTCCGTGTACTGGCCAAAATTCGGATCCGAGGATGAATGGATGTATAAAGCTTTGAACCTATGGCTCTATCAAAATCAGAAAGACAATGTTGAGAGCAGGGAATATGCAGCCTGCTGGCTCAAGGGATCCATTGAACAGCTGGTTTTGAATGAGAAAGAATTCAGGGATAAGAGAGAGGAGGAACCTTTTGTCCCTGAATCACAGGGTTGGGATGTGTTACATTCCCTCCCTCCACCCTATGTTCCTCCTATGCCAGCTCCTATCTTTCCTTCCCCTCCTATGACCTACCCTTCTGCACCTTCCCCACCTCCCCCACCACTAGAGAAGAGAGAAGAGAGCAGGAGTGGTATGATAACTTGCTCACAAAGCACTCGATTACCACCTCTGTTGGCAGGAGAGAGAGGTAACTTTAATTCAGAACAGCGTGAGACTCTTCAGGAAGAAAGGGCAGAACCCTTTGATTCATTTCCCAGGGAGCAGGAACCCAGACCTAATAAGCCAGAAACCAATTGGATGAGACCACTGCGGGAAGTTCCCATGGGAGAGGGTCTCGGTTTCGTAAATGTGCCCCTGACCAGTACTGAAGTGTATAACTTTAAGAAAGAACTGACCTCCCTGATAGAAGATCCCCAGGGATGTGCCGAACAGTTAGACCAATTTTTGGGACCAAATATATATACAATATGGGGGTCTCGACATAGAATCCCCAGCAGGGGAACAATTGGTACTAACAGGTTTTGTTACCAACTCAGCCCCAGACATTAGGAGAAAATTACAAAAGACAGAAAATTGGCATGAGCAGGGAATAACCCAGCTTCTACAGATCACACAAAAAGCATTTGTCCAGACATCTGAGGATAAGCAGAAAGCAAAGGCTAACATTTTGATGCAAGCAGTTAAAGGAATAGTAGATGAGTAACATGAAAAAAAGGCAGGGACTGTGTGCCAGCTCCTGAATGTTGGGAGAAGTGCAGGGAGTGGGAGAGTAGAGACCAGAGATAATTTCATAAATCACGACTTCCCACTTCAGTCACTGACCAATATTGATTAAAATTCATGCTAAAAATTAAATGTCATAAATGATCGTTTTTCAATACTGTAGAATTAGCGAATTTAACTACCAGTTAATTCCAATTTATGAAATAAATTGTATTTAAATGTGATTTTGCACAGGGAGTACCTGAGAGTTGAGTGATGTTATAACATTTGCAGGGAGAAATGTTTGCGCAAATAGGGTGAGTTCTACACGTCTTATTTTAAGTGTATGTAAGATAAAGAAAGGATCTGATGTGTAAAGTGGCTGGTTCAGCCAGTTGAAGCAGGAGTGTGCATGTCCCTTTAAGTGCACTGTGGCACTTGAAATTGAGGCTTCAGACTCTTGTCTTGCAGTTAGAGGTATGGAGCCCTATCAACACATTTAATACATTTCTTCTACACATTCAGCAGTCAAGGTCCGTGAGTTTAAAGATCACCCACCTCTGGAGAATAAAGATACCTCTGGGGATTCCTATGGGGATTCCTATAAGTTTAATCATTCATTTCTCTGGTGCATTTTCCTCCGGAGTGAAATTAATGCCTCAGCACAATTTCTCTGTATTGCCGCTGTTATTTAATTCATGATAACTTTCCCCCATTCATCAGGTTTATATTTAAATCCGGTAGTGCGGAAGTTACATTGTAAATAATCACGGAGGTAAATCCTGCGCAACTGGATTCAGCTTAATGGAGAAATAAACCTGCGAACTGGTCTATGGTGCTGTGTGAGTACTGCTATAGGTGGAATATGATTTAAATTGGTGGCATAGTTCAGAACAATTGGGTGCATAAGAATAATAATATCATTAAGAACTCACAGATCTTGTACCGGATGCTATTCAGTACATCTTGACTTAAGGACTGGAGAAATTGGCATGTTAGAATGAGATTGGCATGGCACCAATATTTCTTGATTCAATAATGACTCCACAAGCTCCAGGATTCATGCAGCAGAACTTTTAAGTGGAATATAATAGAAACTAGCCTGTACTTAAATTATTGTGTGTGCAATCTTCATAAGAACATCTTTTAACTTTTTTTTGGTGCCTGTTTTACAGACTGTTTTAAATAAGGCCAGCTCCTGTGAGCTGTGGCACAAGGCATTTTACTTAAGGCAGAACTAAAGGTTGAATATGTTTCAAGTTCTCTTGCAGGGGCTCTTGTGCTGCAATGTCTGTTATGTACTCACTCTAACAAATTGGAGGGTTGTGCCCCATACAGACAAGCAGCTCCAACTGCATTTTAATAAGGTCTAACATATTCAAAACCCATGCAAATATGGTTTGTGTTTCATTTTACAATTTTTACACTAACACAAAGGAAAGTCAGATTGTTACAAAGTGCCGTAATTTAACATTTTTTTTCGTTTCTTTAATGGTTTATTCAGTTATTGTTGTATTTTATTGCTGTTTTCAATGAGCTTTACATTTATTGTGGTTTATTCAGTTATTGTTGTATTTTATTGCTGTTTTCAATGAGCTTTACATTTATTGTGGTTTATTCAGTTATTTTTGTATTTTATTGCTGTTTTCAATGAGCTTTACATTTATTGTGGTTTATTCAGTTATTGTTGTATTTTATTGCTGTTTTCAATGAGCTTTACATTTTTTGTGGTTTATTCAGTTATTGTTGTATTTTATTGCTGTTTTCAATGAGCTTTACATTTATTGTTGTTTATTCAGTTATTGTTATATTTTATTGCTGCTTTCAATGGGTTTTACTTTCATTGTTGTTTTACTCATTTTTTGGAATATTGTTCGTTAATGTTTTAAGTCCCCCTGGAATAGGGGCAGCAGAGGTTACAATTGTGCTCCTTTAGAATGTAGACAGGGCATAGATTTAATGTATAGTCATAGTGGGATATGGGTTAACAAGGGATTCCAATACGGACCAGGGGAACTGAACAGCTTTAGTGGAGTACATCTAATTTGTATCTTAGCCTACACAGGTATTAAAGACAGGAGTTTTGAAGCGATAGCACAAAGGACATGGTGGGACAAAGACAGACAGAATGGTAGTCAGGATTGTACATGTAGCAGAGAGAGAGAGAGAGTTGACACATATGCTAATGTACACAGACAGGCTGCAACTCACAAGTTCAATGATACATATGCTAATGTTAGCAGACAAGCTGAAACACACAGTTAAATCACAAGAAACAATCCCCCCCCAGCTTGGTCACTTTTCATCACCCCGTGAAGGGGAGCACCAGTTTCCAACAACGTGAGCTGCTTGACACTTTAATATCAGGCTCCAAACAGCCTTCGGAGATCGGTGGCCCTAGAGTTCGGGGCTGAAGAGGACATCAGATACTAGCCATAATTCAACGGAACCGCCTGACTACTGCTACTCGTTCGCTGCTGAAGGCAGCGCTTCTCACAGACTGCTACTCGTTCGCTTCTGAAGGCAGCGTCTCTCACAGACTTCGTCAGGACAACGCTTACAAAAGTCGGGTGGTTCAAAGACACTGCTTCAATGTTTCAACGTGTGGGATGGACTAGACTCTTTACTGAGAGCTGGAGCCTGATACTCTCAACCCTAATAAGCAGCTGGACTCGCTACTCTGACCTTCATGATGCTCCCCTACCTAAAGACTTTACACAGACATTACAATTCGGTTATTGACCAGCTGGGTAAAACTACACCTTACACTTGAAAGATCAGTATTACTGATCTAAAAGAAAAGTGAGGAAGGGGGGGGGGGGGATCAGTCACACTGACACTAGTAACCAAACATCAGTAACACTGATCATGGTGAAAGATCAGTATTACTGATCTAAAAGAAAAGTGAGGATTGTGAGAGATGGGAAAATTGATCTAAAATTATGAACATGGAAGAAACTAAAGTTCATCAGTAAAATGGCTGTAACCAGTTCAAACAGGATAAGCTTGGGGCTTAGGATGCAGGAAAGCAGAGTCAGCACGATTAACATAAGAATCTTCTAGTCTTTGTGACAAGACCATAGGACTAAGATAAGGAATGGTAAGGTACAATAGAATGTAGGAAGTTGAGGTAGTCTGGATCAGATAAGGGTCTCCTAGCCCTGGACAGAAGTACCAAGTCATACATTTCTAATTAGCTAACCATACACAGATTTATACATATGAAATTAGCCAACCCTAGATAGAATGAGTCAACTCTGCATATCAAGAGACTGTAGCCCAGAGAATCAGGAAGGTGTGAATAAGGACAATGACATGATGGGGCACCCACAGGATACCCCCTGGTCCTCCAAGTGTACTGAAACTGCACGTAGGCAGGAAGGATTACCTATGCCAAACCCATCCAGGGGGGCAGAAGAATGTAAGGGGGAGGGCATTCTGATACTGAAATTGACTGTATAAAAGTTGGGTGAGCCCCAGTATGTGTGTGTATTCCCAGGGTAAGGGGAAGCACCCAACTTTGCATTGTTGTAGTAATAAATGTTCTTTGTTCTCAATTTTTGTCTCGAGCAATTTCTTTAAAGGTACTTTAATTTCTAACACTCATATCTGTCGTTTTTCTTCAGCCCCTAAATTCAGGGCCATTGCTCTCCGTTTGATGATGATGTCCAAGGCTGCCTAGAGTCTGATTGAAAGATTTAAATGCCAAGCAGCTTTAGCTTTCTGTAGCAGCTCACATCGTTTACAACTGGAACTCCCCTTAACGAGGTGGTGCTTATCATTCTGAATGTCTGAGGGACCCAAAGGATGTTTGAGAAGAGACCAAGTTGGGGAGGGTTGTTTCTTATCGTTTAACCTGTGTGTTGCAGCTTGTCTGCTAACATTAGCATAAGTATCATTGAACTTGTGAGTCCAAGCCTGTCTGTGCAAATTAGCATATGTATTAACTCTATCTCTGCCACATGTACAATCCTGACTAGCATTCTGCCTGTCTTTGTCCCATCATCTCCTTTGTGCTAACCCTTTAATAAAACTCCTGTCTTTAATACCTGTGTAAGCTAAAATACAAATGAAATCTACTCCACTAAAGCTGTTCAGTTCCCCTGGTCCGTGTTGGAATCCCTTGTTAACCCATATCCCACTATGACTATACATTATATCTATGCCCTGTCTACATTCTAAAGGAAAAAATTGGCACCTCTGCTGCCCCTATTCCAGGAGGACTTAATACATTGTGAGTAATTAAGTGATGTCCCAGAAATTGGGAACCAACAAGTAAACAAGACAGTAAATGGTAAAAACAACATTACGGCACTTTATCCCGGCGTAGTGTAACTTTCAGATCAGAAGGATGAAGGACTGTACGCCAGGTGGAGGGTAGATTATCAATGTTGTTATTCTGTGGTTCAGTAGCTGGTTTAATTCGTTGGATGTGGCTCCAGCCTTTTTCTTTCATTCGCATGGCAGTGTCTGTAATTAAAAGTTCACAATAGGGGCCATCCCAGACAGGTTTCAGTTGGTTATCTTGCCATGCTTTGACATAAACCCAATCACCAGATTTAATGAAATGAATAGGATGTTCCAGGGGTGGGTTTTGAACTAATAAACCCTTCTGTCTTAATTAACTGCCAATGTATTCCCAGGATTTATTAGTTTTCACGATCCTGTTTACTTGGTGAAACGCTAATTAAAGTGAATAGCTGCAATTTAATGCCTTATCTGTTTTTTTTACAATAGTTTCCAAAATTGTTCTGGGGCAAGACACCGTTTACCATAACAATCTGACTTTTCTTTGTGTTAGTGTAAATGTTATATTTAGAATAATTGTAAAAAGAAACACAAACCATATTTCTATGGGTTTTGAATATATTAGACCTTATTAAAATGCAGTTGAAGCTGCTTGTCTGTATGGGGCAACCAACCTGCAATTTGTTAGAGTGAGTACATAACAGACATTGCAGCACAAGAGCCCCTGCGAGAGAACTTGAAACATATTCAACCTTTAGTTCTGCCTTAAGTACACAATTAGCCATAATGATTCGGCGAGTGATATTAACTGTATTCTAAATGAATTTATTTTAAAATAGCCGAGTGGGAATAAGACATGTCTTTGTCACTGCCGACGGCAACGAATTTGACGATTATTTAACATCGCTATTGTAATTTTAAACATTAAATGCCTTGTGCCACAGCTCACAGGAGCTGGCCTTATTTAAAACAGTCTGTAAAACTGGCGCCAAAAAAATTTAAAAGATGCTCTTATGAAGATTGCACACACAATCATTTAAGTATAGGCTAGTTTCTATTATATTCCACTTAAAGTTCTGCTGCATGAATCCTGTAACATGCCAATTTTCCAGTCCTGAAGCCGAGACATACTGAATAGCATCTGGTACAAGATCTGTGAGCTATTAATGATATTATTATTCCTATGCACCCAATTGTTCTGAACTATGCCACCAATTTAAATCATATTCCACCTATTGAAGTACTCACACACCACCATAGACCAGTTCGCAGGTTTATTTCTCCATTAAGCTAAATCCAGTCGCGCAGGGTTTACCTCCGTGATTATTTACAATGTAACTTCCGCACGACTGGATTTAAATATAAACCTGATGAATGGGGGGAAGTTATCATGAACTAAATTACCGCGGCAATACAGATAAATTGTGCTGAGGCATTAATTTCACTCCGGAGGAAAATGCACCAGAGAAATCAATCATTAAACTTATTGGAATCCACAGAGGTTTCTTTATTCTCCAGAGGTGGGCGATATTTAAACTCACGGACCTTGACTGCTGAATGTGTAGAAGAAATGTACTAAATCTATTGATAGGGCTCCATACCTCTAACTGCAAGAGAGGAGCCTGAAGCCTCAATTTCAAGTGCCACAAAGGGACATGCACACTCCCCCTTCAACTGGCTGATCCAGCAACTTTACACATCAGATCCTTTCTTTATCTTACATACACTTAAAATTAAGACGTATAGAACTCACCCTATTAGCGCAAACATTTCTCCCTGCAAATGTTATAACATCGCTCAACTCTCACGTACTCCCTGTGCAAAATCACGTTTGAATACAATTTATTTCATAAAATGAAATTAACTGGTAGTTAAATTCACTCATTCTACAGTATTGATAAATGATCATTTATGACATTTACATTTCAGCATGAATTTTAATTAATATTGGTCAGTGACTGAAGTGATAAGTTGTGATTTATGAAATTATCTCTGTTCTCTACTCTCCAACTCCCGGCGCTTCTCCCAATGTCCAGGAGCTGGCATACAGTCCCTACCCTTTCCTTGTTGTTCCTCCACTACTCCCTTGACTGCCTGCATCAAAATCTTAGCCTTTTCTTTCTGCTTATCCTCAGACCTCTGGACAAATGCTTTTTGTGCGATCTGTAGAAGCTGGGTTATTACCTGCTCATGCCAAAGTAAAGAGTGTTTTAAAGATAGATGTTAACTCATCCCAAGTATATGTATTTGGTCCCAAAAATTGATCTAATTGTTCAGCACATCCTTGAGGATTCTAAGACCTGACCGAATAAATTTGGTGATTCTGTAAAGCCCTGGGGAAGAACAGTCCACCGGTATTGATTCTTATGTCCAGTAAAAGGATTTTCCCATTCAAAGGCAAACATGTCTCTGCTCTTTGTTGCTAATGGACAGGTCTAGAAAGCATCTTTGAGGTCAATCACACTAAACTATTTACTATGGGGATCGATTTTACCCATTATTGTATAAGGATTAGGTACAACGGGGTGACAGGTGAGAATAATTTTGTTCAGCTCCCTCAAGTCCTGCACTAATCGATAGGTGCCGTCTGGTTTTTGGACAGGTAAAATTGGGGTATTAAAAGGTGACATACAAGATTCGAGTATACCATCTTTCACTAACTGGTCAATTACTGGCTGCAGCCCCTTTCGGCCAGCCATAGGAATTGGGTACTGTTTTCATCTAATTACTTGTTCAGAATCTTTTAAAGTAACTTGCAGGGGAGGAATATCTAACACTCCTCTATTGCCTCTTTCTGCCCATACTCCAGGATTTATTAGTTCTCTATCTTCCTCGCTTAATACATACAATTGAACCCCGATACCTGATTCCTGTGGTCTGGTGCCGATAGCCAATTGGTCCTGTAAATCTCGTCCTAACAAACAAACTCCAGCTTGGGGAACTAGTAAAATATCCTCTGTTATTACCTTTTCTCCCATTTGAATTCTTACATCTCTTAATACAGGGACTGTAAAGTCTCTTCCTCCTACTCCCAAAACTATCACTGTCCCCTCTATCTTAACACCCTTGGGTGGTTGTAAAATACTAGACTGGGCTGCCCCAGAATCTACTAAAAAGGTAATCTTGTCCTATGCTTAAATTTACCAATGGTTCTCCGTGCAGCCCCACGGTGTGTATTGACTGAGAACCGTGACCCCCCCTATTCATAATCTGCTTCCATCTGTCGGACTCTGGCTTTACCCTACCCTTAATTTAGTATATGTGTCGTCTGAGTCCAGTAAGTTTGTTAAATGAAGTGATAAGAGAATCAGTTTATTACACAGCATAAGAATAAAGCTTAACAGAGCTCTGGTTCAGTCATTAGTTCATAGGTCACCTGCACAGTGAGCTATTCCCCAAGACTGACCTCTACTGTCCAGTCTCTACAGTTTATATAACTCAACCTTATACAGAACAAAAGTTGGCTTCCTTTGCTAGATTTCATTATCGTACAGAACAAAAGTTGGCTTTCTTTGCTAGATTTCTTGCATGAGATTTATCACAAGTACTTTCCTGCTCTGCAGTTATCTGGGGTGTAGAGCTCCCATCTCTCTTTTTTTTTTTAAATCCTCAAGGTCGAAATCAATTCATATCCCAGATATTTCTAATTATTTATTTGTTCTCATCTGGCCATATTCTTCTGTTCTACTAAACACCTCCTTCTGTCTTAGCTTCTTACTGATTCCATTCTCTTTGTTTCTGACAGTCTCTGTCAGGATTCTTTTTGTTTGTGCTAATCAACACCTCCTTTTGCCTTAACATTCCTACTAAATTGTTTCATACATATCCTCTCTTTTGTATTTTGGGAGCAGGCAATTCTAAACCTACTGTAATCAGCCAACTTTGCTACATACTGTGACTGCCCCTTACTTACATTACTCTTTCCCTTCACCGTGAGGTAAATATTAAATTGGTTACATAGTACTGGATTCATGTATACAAACTGAATAGTACATAAGCATATATTAACCCCTATATTCCAACACATCAGTACATAAGGTTGCGTCTCCCTGGCTTGCATTGGGCATTCTCTCTTAAAATTACACACCTCTGGACTAGTCAGGGGCACATTTACAAAACCGAGACCCCCTCCCATGGGAACTTCCTGTAAAGGTCTCATTCAGTTAATTTCTGGCTTATTATGTCTAGGTTCCTGCTCTCTGGGAAATGAAATGAATCAAAAGGTTCTGCCCTTTCTTCCCAGAGGGTCTCACACTGCTCTGAATTAAAGTTCCCTCTCTCTTGTCAATAGAGGTGGTAATCGAGTACTTTGTGAAGGGTCATCATACCACTCCTACTTTCTTCTCTTTTCTCTAACTGTGGGGGAGGAGGGGAAGGTGCAGAAGGGTAGAGCATAGGAGGGGGGGAAAGATAGGAGCCGGCATAAGAGGAACATAAGGTGGAGGAAGGGAATGTAACACATCCCATCCTTGTGGTTCAGGGACAAAAGGTTCCTCATCTCTCTTGTCTTTGCATTCTTTTTCATTCAAAACCAGTTGATCAAATGATCCCCTGAGCCAGCAGGCTGCATATTCCCTGCTCTCAAGATTATCTCTTTGGTTTTGATAGAGCCAGATATTCAATGCTTGACACATCCAGTCATCCTCGGATCCGAGCTTTGGCCAGTATACAGAGCTCCCTTTAATCGGGCTTTTAACCCATTCCAGACAACAATACCTGACCATGGTCAGTTTGTCCTTTCCACGGGTTCTCCCCGCGCCCCAATCAGATAACATTAATCCCAACGGGCTTTGCTTGGTTATCTGATTCTCACATCCTTCACCAGGATTCTCTTCCCTACTACTCACACCTCCCATATTAACAGGTAAGTAAAATTTCTCTTACCGAGGTCCAGTAGCTAGTTCTAGCGCGCTTCCTTAGCGTCATCTCGTTGTTTGTTCTCAATGCCTCTTTTCGGATATCACTCGCTTCATCCACTGACCAGTCACCCTTCGTCCGTGAGTCCAGCTGAATCAGCTGGGGTGGACCTACCCCTGTCGTCGGGCACTCTGTCAGTGGAGGGAGTGGGATCTCGGTCGAGCCCCCATTTGTTAGAAACAGAAGTACCTTCACAGAAATTGCTCGAGACAAAAATTGAGAACAAAGAACATTTATTATACAACAATGCAAAGTTGGGTGCTTCCCCTTACCCTGGGAATACACACATACACTGGGGCTCACCCAACTTTTATACAGTTCATTTCAGTATAGGAATAACCCCCCCCCCCCCCACCCCCTTACATTCTTCTGCCTCCTGGAGAGGTTTGGCATTAGGCAATCCTGCCTGCCTACCTGCTGTTTCACTTTGGAGGACCAGGGGGTATCCTGTCAGTGTCTCATCATGTCATTATCCTTATTGTCCTTATTCACAAACCTGTCTTTGTTCTAATTTACACCTTCCCGACCCTCAGGGCTGTATCTCCTTCATATGTAGAACTGGCTGATACTGTCTAAGGCTTACTAATTACATATGCAAACCTGCTAATTCTATCCTACATTTTATTATCTATTGTCTATCCTTATCTCATTCATAAAGTGAACTTGCTGATTCTGTCTAAAGGCTAGGAGATTCTTATCTTACTCAGACTGATTCTGCTTCCTGCATTCTTATCCTGTTCATACTGGCTTTATTCATTTACCTATGTATCAATTTTAGTTTCTTCATTTTCATATTTTCATCTCTCACACCCTTATGTGAAACTCCATTTGACAGTCTTTTTCTCATTCATTCATTCACTTACTCACTCAATCTATCTATATTCTATTGTAAAATTACAATCTCCTATATCTATATGCCCTTCTAAATATCTTTTGCATCATCGATTAATTTGGAAACCTTGCCTTCTGTTCCTTTCATGGAATACTCAAAAGAGTTGAAGAAACTCAGCAGGTCTTGCCACATCTCTAGGAAGTAAAGGGGTTTCAAGGTATTCTGTTCCTTTCTGTTCCTTTCTCCAGGTCATTCATGTAAATAATGAACAATTGTAGGCCAAGAACTGACCCCTGCAACAGTTACCTTCAGACTAAAAGGAACCATTTGTACCAACTCTGTTTTCTTTGAGGGAGCCAATTTTCAATCCATTCTTAGACATTTCCTCTGATACCATGTGTTTTACATTTATGCACCAACCTCCCATATGGCAACATTTAAAATTTAAATTCAGCTCAGTAACAGGCCCTTTTGGCCCATGAGCCAATGCCACCCAATTTACACCCAACTGATATACACCCCCGGTACATTTTAAAGGATGGAAGGAATTGGGAGCCCCCACACAGACATGGGGAGAATGTATAAACTCCTTACAGACAGTGCGGAATTCAAACCCTGGTCTGACCGTATCTCCCCTTAAAACCTTATGAAATGTGTTTTGGCAATCTAAACACACTATATATATCCACAGGTTCCCCTACATCAAAACTCCTTGTTACATGCTCAAAATATTTTCAGACATGATTTATCTTACATAAAACCAGGTTTAATAATATTCAGCTTTCCTAAATGATTAGGTATAACCTTTATGATTATTAACACTGGCATCTTACCAACAGTAGTTGTTCAACAAACTGGCCTGTTATTTCCCACCTTCTGCCTTTCTTCTTTTTTGGACAAGGGAGTCAAGTTGGCTGGTTTCCAAATTTCCAGTAATCTCCTAGAGTTTGGCAAGTTCTGAAAAGTATCAACCAATGGGTCCGCTTGCTTTTAAACTCAAGGGTGCAGTCCATGGGGTCCTGGATACTTGTCTGCCTTTAGGCACCTGGTTCTCAATTAGTCTATTCTTTGTAATTGAGATTTTTGTAAGTTTTACCATTGTGGTGGTAGACCACCGGCCTACTGCAGGGGGCAACCTCTGTACCTGCAGGAGTGTACTGCCGGCCTATTGCAGGGGGCAACCTCTGTACCTGTAGGAGTGTAAGGGGACAGGACAACACCTGGCCGGCTGTCAATTAGTCGGCCTGAATGAATCAAGCCCCACCCGGTCGGGTGTCAATCACCCTCCGGGATATAAGCCTGCACCAACCTCTCGAGGCCTCATTCAGAATTGCTGCAGCTACAGCCAGCCTGGCTCTGTGGAAGTCTTTATGGATTAAAGCCTGTTGTACAGTCTTTACCCTGTGTGTGTCTGATTCTGGCTAATAGGACACCACAATTTAATCCACAAAATTTTCCCACAGCTGCCATGGAAAAAACTCCTGAGCACAGGGAGCCTCAAAGTCAACCCTCGCTACCCGGAAACCCAGACACACTTCAAGATTTGGCAGCACGTGATCGAGGCGCATGCAGGTGGCATCCTGGACTCAGATCGGAAGAGGCTGGTCCTACTCCGGTCAAAGCTGGGTCCCCACGCCTTCCAGGCAACCGAAGGCTGTTCCACGTACAAGAGCGCAATGGACACTCTCGAGAACTTGTACAAGCCCCTCATGAATGTGGTCTGTGCAAGGTACCTCCTCAACACCTGAGCCTAGCAACCCAGGGAGATGGCTGAGTCTTACCTGGGACACCTGCGAGAGTTGGCCCGACCATGTCTGGCTGGCCCCAGGGTAGGCGCAGAGGAGGTCGAGAGGCTGATCTGGGATGCCTTTGTCCGAGAGCTACGCTCGAGGGCCATCCGGCAGAAGCTGCAGGAAGGTAGTATCTACACCCTGACCAAGACAGTGGAAGTGGTCCAAACCATGGAAGCTGCAGCCCTGCACATCGAAGCCTTCGATTCCAGGTTCCCCCAGGGTCCCTCATGGCCCTCTCACACTGCAGCTGCAGCCCCAGACCAAGCTGGGGAGGAGAACATCGCTGCAGCAGGCTCCCGGTGTCCCTGTAAGTACTGTGGGTCCTGGTGTGGGTCAGACCGATCACACTAAAACTGCCCAGCTAGGAACCAGTACTGTTCCCAATGCGGCAAGAGAGGCCACTTTGCTAAAGTGTGCCTCTCGAAACCAGCTGGCAGCTCAGCGGCCCTCTATGACCTCCCCACCTCCCCCATGGATCCCTCCACATGCACATGCCGGGTGGCGCCATTGTCCCCGGTACAACTTCCACCTTCCCTGACTCCGACGGTGCAGCATCCGGCTCTGCCAGTGACGATCACAGTGTGTGCCCCGAGCACCTGGACCAGCCCCCGCCCTCGCCGAGAACTACAGCGACGTCACTTCCGGCTCACGGCGTGATGTCACTTCTGGCAGACGTAATGATGCCACTGCCGCCGGCCACGATGATGTCACTTCCCCTGGCCCAACGAACACGTCTGGGGAAGGAAGCCAGCCACGCAGCGGGCTCCCTCGTGCCGCTGCCATCTTGGGCCAGGCTGCGGCCGATACGGGGGCCCCCCGACGATGATGAGAATGACGTAGTCAACATGGGCGATGACCAGGCTGCGCTACCGACGCTCCCCATGCCTCTGGATGCCATCAACTGCCGCATGCTGCACCCCATGACCGACGTTGACATGGTCAACATGGGCAATGACCAGGCCACTCTACCGACGCTCCTCATGCTTCTGGCTGCCATAAATCGCCGCGCACAACTGGAGAGCAATGACTCTGACCCCGAGACGGTCCTGGCTGCCACCACGCTGACCAGGGACATCCCTCACGACCTCGGGCGCTCTATGATGGATGTATAAGTCAACGGGCAGGTAACAAAATACCTGTTCGACAGTGCCAGCACCGAGAGCTTCATTCACCTGAGCGTGGCCCACTCCCTGAGATTAAAAGTCCACACCACCATCTGCTCGATCGCCCTCACCGCCAAGGATAAGACTATTGGTACCCTCGGCACTGCTTGGCCGATATAACTGTGGGAGGGGAGACTTACATGGGGTTCAGGCTCCTGGTTATGCCCAAACTCTGTGCCCCAGTCCTCCTAGGCCCAGGAGGACCTAAATTTCCAGTGCCACCTGCAGAGTGTCACCCTTGACTTCGGGGGCCCCCAACCTCCACTCATGTTACACAGCATGCCAACCTACCAGCCCCGGCCAACCTGCGGCCTCTTCACACTACGCATCACCCCACTGGTGCTCTTCCCACTTCTTACGCTAGACTGCAAGCCAATCACTGCCTGAAGTAGGTGCTATTGGACCGCAGACAGAGACTTCATCAAGGTGGTGGTGCGGCGACTCCTGGCGGAAGGTGTCATAGACCCCAGTAACAGCCCTTGGAGAGCCTAAGTCCTGCTGGTCAAAGGGGGAAGTAAGCTGAGGATAGTCGTGGATTACAGCCAGACCATTAATCGGTACACCCAACTGGATGCCTACCCCCTGCCAAGGATCACCGACATGGTCAACGAGACAGCCCGCTACTGGGTTTTCTCCACGATTGGCCTGAAGTCGGCGTATCACCAAATCCCCATCAAACCAAAGGACAAGTCCAACACCACCTTCGAGGCAGATAGGCACCTGTACCAGTTCCGCTGAGTTCCCTTTGGGGTAACGAACAGGGTCTCCATCTTCCAGCGGGTGTTGGATCACATAGTAGACCAGCACAAGCTAAAGGCCACGTTCCCGTATCTGGCTATTGTCACTATCTGCAGCCGTGACTAGCAGGACCACGATGCTAACCTGGAAAAATTCCTCCAGATGGCTGGGGAGGCTGAACCTCACTTACAACAAGGAGAAGTGTGTGTTTAGCACTACCAACTCCCTCGCCATCCTGGGGTACATCATGGCCCATGGGGTCGTCGGCCCAGATCCAGAAAGGATGCGCACATTAATGGAGCTACCTCTCCTCCCAGGCTAAAGGTCCTCCGCAGGTGCCTTGGCCTTTTCTCCAATTACTCGCAGTGGGTCCTTTGCTTCTCAGACAAGATCCACCCACTGGCGCAAGCTATAACTTTTCCCCTCCCACCCTTTATCTGCATCAGGCATCAGGCAGGCCATGGATGAGTACTCCCCCTTCCAGGTGGAGAGTGATGCCTCCGAGGTAGCCCTCACCGCTACTCTCAACCAAGGGGGGGGGGTGCCCCGTCGCTTTCTTCTCTAGGACCCTCCACGGCTCTGAGCTAGGGCATTCCGCCATTGAAAAGGAGGCTCAGGCGAATGTGGAAGTGGTCTGCCACTGGTGCCACTACCTGGCCGGCAGGAGGTTCACTCTTCTCACAGACCAGTGGGCTGCGGCATTTACGTTAAACACTACCCACAAGAGCAAGATCAAGAATGACAAGATCCTGCGCTGGAGAGTCGAGCTGGCAACCTTCAGCTACGACATCCAGTACTGCCCCAGAAAGTTTAATGAGACCCCCGATGCCCTCTCTTGGACCTGTGCGTCTATGCACAATGACAGGCTGCAGGCATTGCATGAGTCCTTCTGCCATCTGGGTATCACCAGGTTGTACCACTTCATTAAGTCCCGGAACCTGCCATATACCATTCGGGGCGTCAGGGACATGATCGAGCCCTGCTGGGTCTGCGCGGAGTGTAAACTCCGTTTCTTCCGCCTGCCCCAGGCCCATGTCATAAAGGCTACTCAACCCTTTGAGCGTCTCGGCGTGGACTTCAAAAGGCCCCTGCCTTCCATGAACCGAAACATCTACTTCCTCACGGTAGTGGTCGAGTACTCACGCTTCCCTTTCGCTATCCTTTGCCCGAACACCTCCACAGCCACCGTCATCAGGGTCTTGGGGCAGATCTTCACCATGTTTGGTTACCCCGCTTTCAAGCACAGTGACTGGGGGTCTAGTTTCATGAGTGACAAGGTGTACCAATACCTGACGGCGAGGGGCATCGCGACTAGCTGCAAGACGAGTTGTAACCCAAGAGGCAATGGGTAAGTGGAACACAAAAGCGGGGTGGACTGGAAGGCAGTCCTCCTGGCAGTCAAGTCGAAAGGGTGGGCTGTTGAGTACTGGTAGGATGCCCTGCCCGAGGCGCTCCATGCCATTCAGTCACTGCTATGTACTGCTACCAACGAGACCCCTTATGAACATCTGTTCACATTTTCCAGGAAGTCGGCGACTGGAATGTCCGTCCCAACATGGCTTACGTCCCCAGGACCGGTGCTCCTGCGTAAGCACATACGGACACACAAGGCTGAACCCCTGGTCAAGCAGGTCTTCCTCCTACATGCAAACCACAACTACACCTATGTTATGTTTGGCAGTGGCAGGAAGGACACTGTCTCAACCAGGGACCTGGCAACAGCCGGCGCACCCACCATTCCACAGCATCCTTCAGCCCAGGACGACCCTGACCAGGCATACATCCCCATCCCCAGACAGCTATGGGGCGCGCAGGACCCCCTTGACCACCAGGGGACTGCTTCAGCCCTGGGAGACGAACCTGCCCCCTCACCCATCCAATACGACTCTCACACGATGATCTTGGCCCCTTTGGCCACCTCTCGACGTGCCACCACACCAGTCACACAGACCCCTCTGAGCAGTGACCAGGAGCCAGTCCTACGATGGTCACAGAGACCCCAGCGGCCGCCGGATCGTCTCAATCTGTAAATATTATATTTTTTATAGTGGGAACGATTCCTTGTTACTGCCCCCCCGGGACAATTTTAAAGAAGGGGGTGAATGTGGTGGTACAACCTCTGTACCTGCAAGAGTGTAAGGGGACAGGACATCACCTGGCCGGCTGTCAATCAGTCGGCCTGAATGGATCAAGCCCAACCCGGTCGGGTGTCAATCACCCTCCGGGATATAAGCCTGCGCCGGCTTCCCGAGGCCTCATTCAGAGTTGCTGCAGTTACAGCCACCCTGGCTCTGTGGAAGCCTTTGTGGATTAAAGCCTGTTGTACAGTCTTTACCTTGTGTGTGTCTGATTCTGGCTAATAGCGCACCACAACCATATTATTTGAAATGAGACCATCGCACATCTTAGGGATAATGACTGATGCCAGTATTTGTTCAACTTACCTGTTATTTCTTTGTTTACAGTTATCAATTCATCAGCCTTGTTCACTAGAGGCCACACATTTACCTAACTTACCCCGGATCCATTTATTTATCCATAGAAACATTTTCATACGACATGCAAGATTCTCACAGTATCTAGAAATCTCTTTTCAATATCTTTACTCACAGAGATTTCAAATCCCAATCAGCCAAAGAACTCTAAACATCCTGCATGGAGACTTTTCTCATCACCTCATTCTGAAATGGCCGCACCCTGGACGTGGATACCAAGGTGGCTAAGAGGCAGCAGAGGTCACAGTGAATAGCTGTCCATTAACTGGAGTAAAGTGAACAATGACATTCCCCAGGGTTGGCGCTTCGCTTGATCTTCATGGTAACCTTGGCTTCAAGATGCTCATCACAATTTCTAAATGTATCCACCCCACAGAATGTGGCAATATTGTCAACCATGAAGAAGATAATACTGCTTTGCTCCAGGCTGATAAAAAGGGCTGGTGATTGGCAGGGGATGTGTGAGTAGAGACATGTGAAGCATACTGCATTTGTACAGCACATAAGAACAAAAGAAGTAGGAGCAGGAGTTGGCCATTCGGCCCATTGCGCTCACTTCGCCATTCAGTGAGATCATGGCTGATCTGATGATCATCTCCATCTACCTGCCTTTTCCCCATATCCCTTAATTTCCCTACTATGTAAAAATCTATCCAAACTTGTCTTAAATATATTTATTGAGGTCACCTCCACTGTTTCAATAGGCAGTGAATACCATAAATTCACCACCCTCTGGGAAAAGTAGTTTCTTCTCATCTCCATCCTAAATCTACTATGAATCTTGAGGCTATGTCCCCAAGTTCAGGTCTCCCCCATCAATGGAAACAACTTACCTATCTCTATCTTATCTACATCTTTCATCATTTTATATGTTTCTATGAGATCCCTCACCCACATTCTTCTAAATTCCACAGAGTACAGTCCCAGATGGCTCAATCTTTCCTTATAGGCCAACCCCCTTATCTATGGAATCAACCAGGTGAACCTCCTCTACACCACCGCCAAAGCAACCTTTTTAAAGTAAGGAGACCAGAACTGCACACAGTACTCCAGGTGCGACCTCGCCATAACCTCCCTGCTGCTAAATTCCATCCCTCTACTAATGAAGGCTAGCATTCAGTATGCCTTCTGGATAGCCTGCTGCATCAGCACACCAACCTTTTGCGATTCATGCGCCAGCACTCCCACATCCTTCTGCACAGCATCATGTTGCAATCACTTGCCATTTATTTTTCATTCCATAGTGGATAACCTCACAGTTACCAAAATTGTACTCCATCTGCCAGACCCTTGCCCACTCACTTGACCTATCTACACATCTCTGGAGATTCTCCATATCCTCTGCTTTGCACTCAATTTAGCGTCATCAGCAAATTTAGATACACTAAACCCTGTCCCCTCTTCCATCTCATTTACGTACATCGTGAACAGTTGCAGGCCCAGCACTGACCCCTGCAGGACTCCACTCACCACGAATTGCTAACCAGAAACACACCCCTGTATCTCTGATTTCTATTGGTTAACCAATCCTATAACATTGCTAATACATCATCCCTAACTTTATCTTCTGTGTATCGAACACCTTCTGGAAATCCAGGTAAACAACGTCCATCTGCTCCCCTCTATCTACCGCGCTCATTATATCCCCAAAGTACTCCAATGAATTTGTCAAACAGAACCTGCTTTTGCTGAATCCATGCAAAGGTGTCTCCCTGATAGATCCATTTTGCTCCAGATGGATCGCTATTTCTTTTTTAATGAAAGCTTCAAACATTTTCCCAAGTACAGATGTTAAACTAACTAGCCTGTAGTTTCCTGCCTATGGCCTACATCCTTTTTTGAACAGTGGCGTAACATTCATCATCTTAGAATCCACTGGGACCTGCTCAAAGTCCAGAGAAGTTTGGTAAATTATCAGCAAAGCCTCGACCATAACTTGTGCCATTTCTTTCAGTTCTCTGGGATGCATTCCTTCAAGACCAGGGGACTTATTTGTCTTTAGATCCTCAAATTTTCTGAATACAATCTCTTTAGTGCCATCACATCAACAACATTTGTCTATGGCATGTTCTATGTGTCCTGCACCATGAAGGCCAACACAAAATAGTAATTCAAAGCCTCAGCCATTTCCTCATTACCCAATATTAATTCCCACTTCTCACCATCACTTTAGCCACCCTTTTGAGCTTTATATAATTATAAAAACTTTTACTGCCCTTTTTTTATATTTTGAGCTAATATTTTCTCATGGTCTACCTTCCCTCTCCTTATTGCTCACTTCGTGATTCTTTGTTGCTTTTTAAAGTTTTCCTAATCTTCTAGTTTCCTTCTGTTCTTGGCAACTTTGTAGACATGAGCTTTAATTTGATGCCTTCCTTTATTTCCTTAGTTATGCAAGACTGCCTGTTCCTATCATTACTATTCTTGTTTTTAACTGTAACATACTTTTGTTGAGCTCTGTGCAGAATCTCTTTGAAAGTCTTCCACTGTTCCTCAATCTTCCCTTCATATAACCTGTGTTCCCAGTCTACCCTGGCCAATTTCTCCCTCATCCCTTGCAGTTTCCCTTATGTAGGTATAACACATTTATTTTAGACTGAACTATTGTACCCTCCATTTGTATAATAAATTCAATCATACTGTGATCACTCTTTCCAAGAAGATCCCTAACTACAAGATCGCTAATTTTATCTGTCTCATTGCACAGGACCAGAACCAAGATAGCATGTTCCCTTATAGGTTCAGTTACATGCTGTTCAAGTTAACCATCATATATGCATTCTCTAAAGTCCTCCTCAAGGCTACCTCAACTAACCAGTCTATATAGATGTTAAAGTTCCCCACGATGATTGCTGTTCCATCCTTACATGTCTCCGATATTTCTTGGTTTATTGCCTGTGCCACTGTAATGTTGTTATTGGGTAGCCTATAGACAACTCTCACCAGTGATTTTTTTTTTAACCTTTACTATTCCTAATCTCGACCCAAATGGATTCAACATTTTGCTCCTTAGATTTTGCATCATCTCTTACTATTGCCCTGATTTTATTCTTAACTAAGAGCATTACCCCACCTCCCTTACCTTCCTTGCCTCTCCTTCCTTATTACCTGACATCCTTGGATATTTCATTCCCAATCCTCTCCACCCTGCAACCACGTTTCTCCAATGGCCACTAAATGATCCCCCTTGGTACTGATTTGTGCCACAAGTTCACTGACCTTGTTTCGAATACTACGGGCATTCATAAAAACCGCTCTTATACCCATTGTGCTTTTAAAATCTGGTAATCGTCACCTCTTTTCCAGATGACTTTTATCCCCTTTACTTTTACCTTTGTCTTTTTGAACTTTTGTTTTTACTTTATCCACACTCTTCTCCTTTACTTCATCCATCCTTCAATCTATTGAATCAACCCCCCTACTATTTCGTTTAAAGCCCAGCCCACAGTCCTAGTTTTGCGATTTGCCAGGATCCAGGCCCCATCACAGTTAGTATAGAGCCTGTCTCCTTTGAACAGTTCTTTCCTTCCCCAATACTGGCACCAATTTCCCATGAATTGGAACTAATTTCTCCCACACCATTCCTTGAACTAGTGTTATGGTCTCCATGCCAATTGGAACGTGGCTCAGGGAGTAATCCGGAGATCACCACCTTTTTGGTTTTGCTTTTTAATTTGGTCCCTAGCTCCTCAAATATCCTTAGCAGAACCTCTTTTCTCATTCTATCTACATCGTTGGGGCCCACATGGACCACAATAACTGGATCTTTCCCCTCCCACTGCAAATTCCTCTGCAGGTCAGATAAGATGTCCCGAATCTGCTTTTTGGTAGAAAGAATGAGGAGAGGGACAGGAGCATGAAAGTGGCAGAATAAGTTTAGAAAGAAGCTAACAAGGTTTACTCAGTTCGGGATTCATCAGTAGACCAAAGATGTTATGCTGAGGTTTATATTTCCAGTATGTTCTGTTTTTAATTTAGAAAATGTTGGTCCAGTCTCAACTACTGTGTTGTGTTCACTTCTGATTGTCATATCATGGGTGGGATATTAAGGCATTTAATTAGGTAAGGAATAAATCACAAGAATGGTTCCTTCGAGGAGAATTTATAGAATTCATGCAAGAATCTTTTTAGAAGAAGTGGAAACTGAGGAGAGATCTAATGAAAGTATTTAAAATGGCGAGGGGTCAGGGTAGATTGAACAGTAGTGGGCTGTGCCCTTTGGTGGAAGGGTTGAGAACTGGAGGTCCCAGGTGAAATATAAAGTGGAAGGGAATTCAGGATGACAGGCAGTAAATTGTTTTTACACAGCTTATGGCTGGAATATTATCACAATATATAATCATTATTGTCATGTTGAAGCTAAATGTAATATTTCTGCAAGCTACATATCGTGGGATGGTGGGTGAATGGGGTTGTGAATGAGAGTTTGAGAGAAAGAAGAGGTTCCAATGTGAATCAGACAATTTGAGGGAGTGAACAGATACAATTTAATTTTAAAAAGACGAACAACGGACAATGTCTGTAAGTTCATTAACTTAAGTTATGCAGTACAAGGAAATGAGACGCCAACAGTGGCTGTTGCTTTCGACACAGAGAAAGCCTTTAACAGGGTAGAATGGAATTATTTATTCAAAGTATTACAGAGGTTCAACCTACCAGAGAAATATATTAATTGGATTAAAACATTATATAAGGGACCAATGGCGAAGGTGACAGTAAATGGATATATATCAAACCAATTTAAGTTAAGCAGGTCAACTAGGCAGGGATGTCCTCTATCTCCCTCACTGTTCACTTTAGCAATAGAACCATTGGCAGAACTGATAAGAACAGAAAATAAAATAAAAGGGATAAAAATAAAAGAGAAGGAATATAAAATCAGTCATTTTGCAGATGACATCATAGTGTACTTAACAGAACCAGAATTATCAATAAAAGAGTTACATAAGAAATTGAAGGAATATGGAGAAATATTGGGGCACAAGATTAACGCAAATAAAAGTGAAGCGATGCCAATGAATAATGCGGATTACACAAAGTTTAGAAAAGAATCACCATTTAAATGGTAAACACAAGCAATGTGATACCTAGGTATTAGACTAGAAAATAATCTAGGCCATCTATACATATTAAATTATCAGCCATTAATGAAGAAATTACAAGATGACTTAGAACATTGGAAAGATTTACCACTAAGGAAGGGTAAATTGCATTAAAATGAATGTCTTCCCAAGGATACAATACCTATTTCAATCATTACCAATTCCCTTAACAGAGAAATTCTTCAATGAACTAAAGAGAATAATAAGGAAATTCTTATGGAAAGGGGGGAAACCGAGGATAGCGCTAGATAAATTAACAGAATGGTACAAACAAGGTGGTTTGCAGCTACCAAACTTTAAAAATTATTATAGAGCAGCACAATTAAGGTATCTATCAGATTTTTATCAAACAAGGGAAAAACCAGATTGGACCAAGATAGAGCTAGATAAAGTAGGGGAGAAGGTACCAGAACATATACTTTATAAGTGGGATGAAAAACTTGTGCAAAATAGAAGTTCACCAGTACTGCACCAACATTTGGAAGAAGATTAATGTAGAAAGGAAAAAAAAAACAAATTACCAACTATCAATATTATTATTGACGCAAAATCAACTAATCCCTTTCACAATAGATAACCTTTCCTTTAGAGCACACATGTCAAACTCTGGCCCGCGGGCCAAATTTGGCCCGCGATATAATTATATTTGGCCCGCAAGATCATTTCAAAAATGTATTAGAGGTGGCCTGCCCTGCAGCGAGAGCCGATGCTGTTTTTTGGTAATGTCACCCCCACCATCCTCCCCCTTCATTGCACATCCTTCCCCATTGTAACACGAGAAATTGTAACGAGAAGTCTGTCGATATCATCAGCCGGCAAGCCAGTTGGAAGGCTCCCCGCACAACCAGTCACTTCTCCCACCTGTCGAGCGGTGCGGCGGATTGGCGAGCGCCTGTGATTTCCTGTTGGTGCGACGGGCATGGCAGGCTGCGCACGGCCCCCGGGCTGCGCAAGCCCCGCGCGACTGGCACCGGACGGCCCTTCCACAGCGCGAGCGCACTTCTCCCGGTCGCCACGGCCTTCATTGCTTGCACCCGTGCGGACCCCAGGGACGGCTGGTTCGGCCCTGCACGTGAAGACAGAGATGGTGGCTGTCCGCAAAGGCTGATCAGCAGCGCGCTGGGCCTGAGTGGGTGGGTAAGCAGGGGTGGGCAGAGGGTGTAGGTGAGGAGTAATGGGCAGGGGAAGTTATGGTGGTGCGAGGGGCAGTTAGAGGGAGGGATGAGTAGAAGGAGGGGTGGATAGGGAAGAGGTAAAAGGGGAGGGGCAGGGCGAGTAGGGGAGGGGTGATTAGAGGGTGAGAGATGGGTAGAGGAAGGAACAGGTTGAGGGGAGAGGCAGTAGGGGGGCGTGTATTGGATGGGGTGGGTAGAGGCAGAGCGAGTGGAGTGAGGGGTGAGTAGAGGTTGGGTAAAGGACTGGTTAGGTAGAGGGATGGTGGATCGAGGGTGAATAGAGGCCTAGAGCCTGAGGAGTGAGCAGGAAATGCTGAGTCCTGATGCAGGCCAAAATGGACACAGCCTATGAATGCTGACTGCATCTCCACAGGGACCAAATAGGTTTCCCTCTTGAGCTACCTACTCCTAACGTAATCCTCCTAAAGTTATATCCTAAAGTTTAACATTACATATGTTGAAAGAAGAGAAAACATGCAGATATTGTTGAAAATTTTCAATAAATATTTAGTTCGGCCCTTGTCTTAGTCCAAGTTTTTAATTTTGGCCCTCCGTGAATTTGAGTTTGACACCCCTGCTTTAGAGAATGGGAGAGAAAAGGAATTAAAAGAATAGAAGATTGTTTTTTGGGAAATAATTTATTATCATTTGAACAAATGAAGTACAAATATGGAATAACTCATGGTACAATGTTTGCATACCACCAGCTGAAAACCTACTTAAAGGACAAATTGGGAAACAGACTGAGATTACCAGAAGGAAGCAGCTTTGAATATGTGATTACAGACACAATGATAATTAAAAGATTTATAACAAACATGTACATCAAGCTGCAAGAGAAAGAGAACGATGAAATAAGCTGTAAACCCAAACAAAAGTGGGATCAAGATCTAAACATAAAGATAAAAAATGAAAAATGGGAAAAGCTATGCTCCGGAACTATGAGAAATACAATAAACACGAGGTTACACATGATACAATCTAATTGGTTCCTTCTTTGGCTTGGCTTCGCGGACGAAGATTTATGGAGGGGTAATGTCCACGTCAGCTGCAGGCTCGTTTGTGGCTGACAAGTCTGATGCAGGACAGGCAGACACGGTTGCAGCGGTTGCAAGAGAAAATTGGTTGATTGGGGTTGGGTGTTGGGTTTTTCCTCCTTTGTCTTTTGTCAGTGAGGTGGGCTCTGCGGTCTTCTTCAAAGGAGGTTGCTGCCCGCCGAACTGTGAGGTGCCAAGATGCACGGTTTGAGGCGATATCAGCCCACTAGTGGTGGTCAATGTGGCAGGCACCAAAAGATTTCTTTAGGCAGTCCTTGTACCTCTTTGGTGCATCTCTGTCTCGGTGGCCAGTGGAGAGCTTGCCATATAACACAATCTTGGGAAGGCGATGGTCCTCCATTCTGGAGACGTGACCTCTCCAGCGCAGTTGGATCTTCAGCAGCGAGGATTCGATGCTGTCGACCTCTGCCATCTCGAGTACTTCGATGTTGGTGATGAAGTCGCTCCAATGAATGTTGAGGATGGAGCGGAGACAACGCTGGTGGAAGCGTTCTAGGAGCCGTAGGTGATGCCAGTAGAGGACCCATGATTCGGAGCCGAACTGGAGTGTGGGTATGACAACGGCTCTGTATACGCTAATCTTTGTGAGGTTTTTCAGTTGGTTGTTTTTCCAGACTCTATTGTGTAGTCTTCCAAAGGCGCTATTTGCCTTGGTGAGTCTGTTGTCTATCTCGTTGTCGATCCTTGCATCCGACGAAATGGTGCAGCCGAGATAGGTAAACTGGTTGACCGTTTTGAGTTTTGTGTGCCCGATGGAGATGTGGGGGGGCTGGTAGTCATGGTGGGGAGCTGGCTGATGGAGGACCTCAGTTTTCTTCAGGCTGACTTCCAGGCCAAACGTTTTGGCAGTTTCCACAAAACAGGACGTCAAGCGCTGAAGAGCTGGCTCTGAATGGGCAACTAAAGCAGCATCGTCTGCAAAGAGTAGTTCACGGACAAGTTGCTCTTATGTCTTGGTGTGAGCTTGCAGGCACCTCAGATTGAAGAGACTGCCATCCATGCGGTACCGGATGTAAACAGCGTCTTCATTGTTGAGGTCTTTCATGGCTTGTTTTAGCATCATGCTGAAGAAGATTGAAAAGAGGGTTGGTGCGAGAATGCAGCCTTGCTTCATGCCATTGTTAATGGAGAAGGGATCAGAGAGCTCATTGCTGTATTTGACCTGACCTTGTTGGTTTTCGTGCAGTTGGATAACCATGTTGAGGAACTTTGGGGGGCAACCAAGGCGCTCTAGTATTTGCCAAAGCCCTTTCCTACTCATGGTGTCGAAGGCTTTGGTGAGGTCAACAAAGGTGATGTAGAGTCCTTTGTTTTGTTCTCTGCACTTTTCTTGGAGCAGGATATATATCACTCCCCAGAAGTTAAATAAATGTGACCCAACAGTATCAGATAGATGTTTTCGCTGTAAGAAGGAAACGGGAACAACAGTACATGCAATTTGGGCATGTGAGAAAGTGAAAAAGTTTTGGGAAGATTTGGCAAAATCACAAAAAGCAACATACCAAAATATCCAGAGATCTTTCTTCTAAGTAATATAAGAAGTAAAGAATTAGGCCTTAAACTGGATGAAGAGCAAAAAAGATTTATTATGATTGCCTTAGCTATAGCAAAAAAATGTATAATGTCAACTTGGAAATCAGAAGAAAGGCTGAGAGTACAGCAATGGTACATGGAAATGAATAAACGTATTCCATTGGAAAAAATAACATATAATTTAAAAAATAAAGTCACAGTATTCGAACAAATTTGGGAACCGTACATGGAACACAACAGAGAGGGCCTACCGCGGACCTCCACCCCCTAAATTGATAGAATGAGAAGAAGACGAAATGAACTGACCCAGTGTGTAAAAGTAGATGACACAATTTTCTTGTTTATTTTCATTGTGTGATGACATTTTTTAATGGTTTCATTATATTGTATATATTGAACGTTTAATGGGTTTGGAGGGGGGGTGGGAGGGAGGGAGGGAGGGAAGGGAGGGGGAAAAAAGGGGAGAAAATGACACTGTGTATATTCAAGAGGGAAACGTTTGTGTGTTTTTTGATTAATATGGTTCATAGTGTGAAAAATTAAAAAAAATTTAAAAAAATTACAGATACAATTTAATGTAGATAAATAAGATGTCATTGACTTTGTTTCCTAAACTAACTGCAATTTTTTTTACCTCAGTGATAACATTTTAGAAAAGTGGGAGCTGCAATGATTTCTGGGGCTCCTTATACAATTAACACAGAGTTGCTGGAACTCGCAGCATCCATCGGAGATAAAAATATATTTCCTATGTTTTGGGCCTATATTATTATCAGTCCCTTGCCTGCTTTTTGTTCACACCTTGAGGAACGTCAGTAATATATTTTTACCTTCGATGGACGCTACGAGACTGGCTGTGTTCCTTCAGAATCTCTGTGTTTTACTACAATCACAGTGTCTGCAAATGTTATTTTGTTACCCTGACCTTATACAATTGTCACTGAGAGCAATTATTAAGCTGCAGTGGAAAGAGAGCAATGAGATTGAAGAGCTGTTACAAAATTATAAGTGGAAAATGCCAAACAGATAGGGTGAGCTTGGGGATGAGGAAAGTTAAGTGCAAAAAAGAGCTCAGGATAAATAATATTGGAACAAAAAAAAATGTTCTGCATTGGCTGGGAATTAAACCTGGGCCTCCTACATGGCAGGCAAGAATTCTACCACTGAGCCACCAATGCAACAAAATAGATGGCTATTACTGCCTCTTTATTTAATAGTTACATTCAAAAGTACCCAATTTTGCATCATGTTTTACTACAGGAGCAGCAGGAACAGTTATTTGTAATTTGGCCTTTCCAGCCTGTTCTTCCATTCATCAACATCATGACTCATCCTTTTTCTCAATCACATTTTCCTGCACTATTCCCATATCTCTTTATTTACACAGTATCCAGAAAGATATCAGTATCACTTTTCAATAACCTTGATAATTTTAATAATCTCTTTTCACAACCCATCAAGCCAGAGACCTCTAAACATCACAGCAGTGGCAAGACTTGGAGTGAGAGTGGTACTATTGAAAAGTTCTGGGAAAGGTAGGTGCTTCTTAGTTAATAGATGTTGTGCAAGAGTGGGTCTTTAATGCTTTGGCTCGAGGGGCTTTGATGAGTAGAGGCTGACAAGGTTGTGCAGGTGATAGTGGCCCTTCAGGAAAAAGGAATAGGTAAGAGGCAAGATAAGTAAGGTCTTGACCAGTCTGAGCTATGGGAACTGCAGCTAGGTTAGTGGTATGATCCTCTTCCAGGATGTGGGAAATTTGGAACAGCATGTGCCCTGATGACTCCACCTGTGTAAGAGTTAAAAATGGGTTTTAATAATTTTTATTCTCAATTCTGTATTTGTGAATTTTATCTCAGTTAAGTATTTGTATTTACTGTTATTTTTAAAATGTTTCCAATGGGAAGGAGTTTTGTGGTGCACACCTTCTCTGTACCACCTAAGCCCCTCCCTTCCTGTTCCTCACACTGCTTGTTACTTGCTCAGGGTAAGTGTGGGGCGAACTTAGCTGTTGGGCTACTTTAATACTTTCTTTGGAAAATGAATTGTTTACGTGTATATTGTTTATTACTAATATCATTTTTTATAGTTGGTTTTGTATTTTTTAACCATTAATATAAAATTTATGGATTTTTAAAATCTTACTGGTGTTTTATTCCATTACCATGTGCTGGTCATGTGATCAATGTAGTAGCTTTGTTGAGATTTCACAGTGTAAATTCTGTTATTTTGCATGCTTAGGAGGAAAAGGGGCAGAAAAGGAAGAAAACACAAGGCAATGATTGTGTTAGTTTTGTCTTCTAAAAGGTACAGACTTTTCTTATTAAATGTATGATTTTGGCCATTTAGTTTATCTATGCAGTTTTTAACTCGCCCACCAGGTGCTACTGTTTTCACTTTGTACATCTACAGTTTTTTATATATAGTTTGAAAGGATTTTAAAATGCGAAATGTTTTCCTGGAAAAACCTTAAAAGTTGGCTAATACCGTGTACAGTGAGTTGAGTACATATTGAAATGTTAGAATAAAGTATCTGTATGTAATTGAGGAAAAGAATGCTCATATTGCTTGTTACTCGCTAAGGGAGAAAAAAAAAGGAGAAAAAATGAAGAAAACTCACAAGGCAATGGTTGTGTTATTTTGTCTTCTAAAAGAGCAAATAAATCCTGGAAAACAGTTCTGTGAGTCATCTCTTTTTCTATACCTTATGTGAACCCATCACACTGATGCAATAACTCTTTGGATCTTCAGATCGGCTTGATGCTCATTTCCATGGATGCCACGCTGCCTTCCCAATCTGGATGTCAAGATTAATGTGTGGTCAGATTTAGGTAAGACTTTGGATTTGTGCATAGTGCTCTAAATTGTTTATTCTCAGTGCGTTAGAGACCTCTAAGTACTATTGTATATGTCACTTTTGTTCTTGACAATAACTTGTCTTTCTACTCCATTTTCTTTCTGTATAAATATGCACAATGAAGGTATATTTAATAGTTGAAAGCATATGCTACAATAATAATGGATGGGTCTGCTAGTCCCAGGTTGTCAAAAGATAGGGTTTTGAGCTTAGTAATACTGTTGACAGTAGGGATGTGCTCACATCTGATAGTTGTACAGATACGTGGTTATACGCTGGTTGTACTCCTGGTACTGATTCCATGAGAGAGGATCCCCAGACTTCCACACCTGTCAGTGATTATGGATGCCATCCACCATCTCACCGACATTTTTATGCAGTTAGGTGCTCAAATTAAGGAATCTATTGTGGCAGATCTGAGGTCAGCTGGCATTGTAAACAGGAATAGTGACCACCAGGCTACCTCAGCCACCCAGAACTCACAAGGTGATGTTGACAGACAGGTTCGTCCATATGTGACAGTCCATGTTAAACCTGATAAAAGAACTCCAGACAGTCAGTGGTGACAACACTGACAAACACTCAGTCCAGGACTGGATTGACATGACTAAAACTCATCTCGGAAAGCAAAATATTCCTGTGTATCACCAAGCATAAGAAATTATGAGCCACTTGATGTGCAAGGCAAGAAATGTTGTGAAGATTGTCTTGCGTTGTAATTCTGAGCTTGATAGTAACCAGGAACCTGAAAGAATATACAATGTTCTCCTCTAATATTTCAATGATACCACCTTATGTCTCCCTCTCACAGACTTTTATGCTACTCTGCTCAAGCACGGAGAAAACTCAGTCGACTACTGGATAAGGCTGAACAAGGCCTTGAGCACTCGTGCAGTCTGTGGTGATATGTAATTACACCACTAGGTCACCAGGGGTCATCCCGGTGACCTTGTATATAAAGCAGTCCAGAGCTACAGTCTAGCCTTCCAGGTTTGTCTCTTAAAAAAATTGTTATTCCCCCCCCCACCCACTGCCACCCCCCACCCCCCACTGTCCTTCTTCCCTTGTTTGTAAGTTCATGTCCAAAATTTTTCATGGCTTCCATTGCCTTCTGGTATAGGGGTGGGGAGTGCGGTCTGCCTTTTGGCCTTTCTTGGTGGGGTGTGGGAGTGGGAAGTACTGGTTGGTTATGTGGCCGTGTGGGCTTGGGATCCTCTTGTATGGGATATCCTGCCATCAAGTCTAGGGTGGTGATATTTTGTGGGGCGGGCGTAGCCAGGGTCCTGATTTCCAGGGTGGGTGGTATAGTCCTCTGGGGTGATTCGATGGACGACTGTTCTAGTGACTGCAGCTGCGTTCCTTGTTGATTCCTCCACGTTGTTCACACATCTGGCCGGCGCGAGACCCCTGGTGGCCACCGAGTCGTCTTTTCCATCTGGGAATGTGACAAAGGCGTACTGAGGGTTTGCATGCCTCAACTCCACTTGATCCACCAGTGGGTCCGCTTTGTGGGGTCTGCAGTGCTTCCGGAGGAGAACAGGACCCGGTGTCATCATCCATGCCTGTCGTGGCTTTCCCTGTGAAAGAAAAGATACGGTCATGTTAGTGGCAGTGCACAACAAAGAACGTATAGAGTGTTGGGCTTCTGGCAACACTTCTTGCCATCTAGTAACAGGCAGGTCTTTTGCTCTTAAAGCTAAGAGGACCGTTTTCCAGATAGTGGCATTTTCCCTTTCGACTTGTCCGTACCCCCCGGAATTGTAACGTGTAGTGTGGCTGGTAGCAATCCCTCTCTCGTGCAGGTACTGCAGTACTTCCGTGCTCGTGAATGCAGCACCCCTGTCTGTGTGTATATAGTTTGAGTACCCAAATATGGGTTGGAGGCATTTTATAACAGTGGCTGCTGATACATCAGAACTCGGGATTGCGAATGGGAAATGGGAATATTCATCTATTAAATTTAGGAAATAGACATTTCTATTATTGGACGGGAGTGGGCCATTAAAATCAAGGCTGAGGCACTCAAAAGGTTTGGTAGCTTTTATCAGGGTGGCTTTGTCTGGCCGGTAAAATTGCGGTTTGCATTCCGCATGGATGGGGCAGCTCTTGTTCACTGACCTCACTTCCTCTACTGAAAATGGGAGGTTTTGGGTTTTAATGAAGTAAAACAGTCTAGCGACTCCCGGATGGACCAGCTCATTGTGCAAGTTCTGCAACTGGGACGTGTGGTTAAGGATGGCACAAGTGCCTCTGGACAGCGCATCTGGGGGCTTGTTGAGTCTCCTGGGATTGTATAGAATGTCATAGTTAAATGTAGACAGTTCTATCCGCCAGCGCAGGATTTTGTCATTCTTAATTCTCCCCCTGTTCTGGTATCGAACATAAAAGCCACAGACGGTTGGTCCATGATGAGGGTGAAGTGTTTGCATGCCAGATAATGTCACCAATGCCTTATTGCTTCCACAATAACTAGGGCCTCCTTCTCTACTGCTGAGTGTCTTACCTCTCACCCTTGTAGGGTTCGCGAGAAAAAGGCCACCAGTCGTCTGTCTTGGTTTAGGGTGGCTGGCAGAGCCACATTGGATGCATCTGTTTCTACTTGAAATGGGATCGACTGATCTATGGACCGCATGGTAGCTTTAGCGATATGGTCCCTAATGTCCCTGAATGCTCTGGTGGCTGCTGGGCACAGTGGGAAAACGGAAGTTTTTACGTAGGCGGGCCCTGTCGGCGTAGTTGGGGATCCATTGGGCGTAGTAAGTGAACAGCCCCAAACACCTTTTTAGTGCTTTCAGCGTGTGTGGCACTGGGAGGTCTAGGAGATGGTGCATAAGGTCTGGGTCTGGGCTGATTTCCCCATTCTGCACTATGTAGCCCAGGATTGGCAACTTCCTGGCACTAAAGATGCATTTGTCCCTGTTGTATGTTAGGTTCCTTTCCTCGGCTGCCTGGAAGAAGTGTTTTAAATTCGTGTCATGATCCTCTTGAGTCTGGCCACAGATTGAAACATTGTCTAAGCAGTGGAACACCGCTTTCAGTTGAAACTCATCTACTATTCGGCCCATTTCTCTCTGAAACAGGGACACTCCATTGGTGACACCGAAGTGGAGTCGCAGAAATTGATACAGCTTGCAGTCTACCTCAAATACCGTGTAAATATGATAGCTGTTTCTAATGGGTAGCTGGTGGTATGCTGCCTTCAGATCTATGGTGGAGAACACCTTATACTGCACAATGTTGTTGACCATGTCTGCTATGCATGGCAGGGGGTAGGCATCTAGTTGTGTAAATTTGTTGATTGACTGGCTGTAATCCACTACCATCCGCAGTTTTTCTCCTGATTTTACTACAACCACTTGGGCTCTCCAGGGGCTGGTGCTCTGCTCTATGATGCCCTCCTGTAGTAGCCTGTGGACCTCTGTCCTAATGAAGGCTCTGTCCCTCAGGCTGTACCTCCTGCTCTTTGTGGCTATTGGTGTGCATTTTGGGGTCAGGTGTGTGAACAGCGGAGGGGGTTCTATCTTCAGGACAGACAGGCTGCAGTGTTGTTTCTTCGTAAGGCATAGTGGGGGGTACTGGGAGATGCTAGCAGAGCCTCTGTAGAGCTTGTGTCTGCTGGAGGAGTAACCTGGGTGCTTGGGGTTGTTGGCTGAGTCTCTGGCTTTGGGACATTTGCAGCGGGCTTGGGGGGGATCCCAGCGGTAACGTCAGGTCTCCATGGTACTGGGGAAACTCCTGCTGGGGGAGTGATGGTAGTGGTGTCTGCTTTCCCTGGCTCTGGAATGGTTGGGAATTCTGCACATATGTGGCGATCGGGAGCATGACTTGTGGAGATCCTTCCACCCACACTTGTAGTGGCCCCTTTCTGATTGGACCGGGGTTTAGGGTAGGCGGTGCCTGTACTGGCAGACTCACGGGCAGGCAGGGCTCTTGGCCATTTCTTACCTGCCCTATCGTACTTCTGTGGTCTTCCCTGCATTCCACCACGATTCCAGTACAACAGTTCCTCGCTGTCTCTGTCCTTGGAAGCACGTGCATGCTAGTCATCCCCGGATTCCATTCCTCAGGAAGAGTCTCCAGGTGGTTGGGAATGCACGTTGGAGCAGAAGCAGCTTCCATCCTAGTAGCTATCATATTAGTTTATTAAATTGTACTGACAATAACCACAACAGCAGTGCGAGTATAAGACAGCTTTAATAAACTAATATGTACACTAAGAGGTCTCTCTGCAAGACAAACCTGGAAGGCTAGACTGTAGCTCTGAACTGCTTTATATACAAGGTCACCAGGATGACCCCTGGTGACTTAGTGGTGTAATTACATATCACCACACTGACAAGGGAAAAGGAAGGAGAACATGAGCACCACTTGTTTGTTAAGCACTGCCCTGACCTGGAGCTATCCTGAATATTAAGTGTAAGCCAATTCACAAGTGGACCTCACGTGATGTTCAGCTGAAGATTACTGAAGAGAGTTGAGGGTTAGCGGCAGAACCACTGGTGTTGCACGGATAAAAAGCCATACGACTGTCACCTCTAAGTAGCCCAGTTTACCTTCTTCAAGCCTTGCAGTGTGAGCAGTGCCACATCCTGAGTCCCACACCTCCAAGGCCAGCATAATGTGTGTCATCCTTCTTGCCCCTCTCATACGTCTGTCCCAGTTCAATGTGAAGTCCAACATGCTCCAAGCTATGCCCCTGTACCAGCTTTGGCACAAAATCTTCAACAGTCAGACTTCTCACTCGAATGGTTGATGTGTTTCAGGAAATGATGAAGAAAATGCAGCAGAGCGATACTTCTCAGCCAATGTGAAGTGGGAAGTTCTAGCGTGCCTCTCATGACAGGTGTGCCAGAGAAGCAATTTGTAAGGTCTCCAATGACCCAAGTGACACCACCATTTCACACTTCATGTCTGAGAGATTGCTATTTGCCTGCCTCTCTGAAGGCCACGCCAGACTGAATTGCCCTGCTAATAACTCTTTCCAACCCCAGTCTGAGGGAAACTAGCAGACCTGTATTCAGAGGGAGGCAGTACAGGTCACACCACAGACTCCCAAACCAACGACATGGCCGATGCTGAGAGAGTTTTCACCTCTGTGAGAAACTTGTATAATGGCTCTGAAGTTGTCGTTTATCAGAATATTCACAAAGTTGGCAGTAATAACAGTCTTTTCTGAACACCTGTGGTGATGTGTGGGACAGTGAAAATGGGTGGAATCTTGGACAATGGTTCAATGGTCTGCAGCATCAGTGAAATAACTGAGATGATGCTGAGAAAGGCTGGGGTGATTATGGACCAAAAGCAAATCAATGTGAATGTTATCCTTGTTGGATGTGGTGGATGTTGTGTTCAACCAAAGTGTATGGCTCCCCATGCTAGCTGTCCTGGGACAATGTGATAAGTTGATACAAGGGACCAATGCTTCCCACCTCACATTGGCTGAGAAGTACCTGCATCAGTCTTCCTATTGGAAGACGGTGTCTGGCCCTGCCCTACCAGAGACCCTGAAACAGAACATTTCCTTTCTATACTCTTTGGTCTGAGCCGTTGGAGAGGTGAAGATATTCCTGACAAGACCAGTACTGTCAGGTGTAACTCAGCTACCTGCCTCAAACCTGGCAATGAATATCTCAACTGGGGAAAACTGCCCAAACACACTGTTGGTTCCCCAGGCTGCACCCATGATGGAGCCCACATTGTCCTGCTCAGCTGCAAGAAGTATTTTGGTCGTAAAGATTATAACTCCAGTGTGGGGGGCCAGGTGGGTCTGATAGGTCTGTTCTGTTTGACTGTCAACACAAAGCTGGCTGACGTCTACTCCTGTGTAGTGCTCGAGGTCTTTAATACTGCTGAATGTTCAGAGGTTCCCCTGGTCAGCTGCAGCCAATCAACATACCACCCAATGCTGATGTAAATTCTGCAAAAGACAAGCTCAGATCAATTGGGCTCAGTGCTGTTGACATTGAGTCATGTGAAGTGCCAGAGGACTATAAGAGGAAGATGGCTGTCCTTGTTTTGCAGTATGAGGACATCTTTCCACGCCCCCATCTCGACTGTGGTGAGGCGAAGGGTTTTGGGCACTGCATACACCTATTAGACAAGAAACCATTTAGGCTCCCATACAGGAGAATGCTCCCTAGCCATTACCAAAAGCTACTCCAGACACTGAACGAGATGGAGGAAAAGGGAATCATTAGAAATTGATGCTTGTGTGGGGGTGGGGAATGGAGATCTCTGCATCTACACAGATTTTTGCTGGTTGAATAAAAGGACACTCCCCCTCTTCCCCATCAGGCAGATTGTTTGGCAGCACTGGGAGGAAACTGCCTTTTCAGTACTATTACAGAATAAATTAATAAAATTATAATAAAATATATCTCAAAAGGGTAAGATTGTGAGGTTTAGTTATCAGGTCACATTTTACAAACAAAAATTTGCTATGTAAGATATATGCAAGGGTAGACTTTGTGTTTACAAGTTGGCTATGGAAAGTGCTTGTGATAGTTTCACAAGTAGGTGTTAATGGACCAGCATGTTTGAACAGGCTCAAGAACTGAAAAATTTTTTGCTGCTATTCTGGTTGAAGTTTGTTATCTTAAGAGGGGCCACGTGGTTTTGCAAGCTGAGTGAATTAAATGAAAATTAAATCAAATACTGTGCTGTACTGTTCTGTGTTGTATGCTCTTTTTCCCTGTGACCCATTCTTACTTCCATCTCTTTTCACTTTGCTTTTATTCTCCTGCTTTCCACCAACTCAAGAATCAACTTCCATTAACCAATTAACCTACCAGGACATCTTTGAGAGGAAACTGGAGCACTCGGGAAATCACAGAGTAACTTGGAGAGCATGCAAACTCAACCCAGTCAATGCCCCAGGCCAAAATCGATCTTGAGTCACTGGAGCTATGCAGCAGCACTACCCGTCACACCACTGGTCACATCCTCCCAGGAACTCAAATTATTCAATGGCAAGTAAAGAGAAGGCGGAGAAACTCAGTGGGACAGGCAGCATCTATGGAGAGAAATAGGTCGATCAACATTTTTTAGGTTGGGATCCTCAATTAAGATTTCCCCAGCAGGGATAAAATTCTCTCAGCATTTACCATGTCAAGACCCTCACCATCAAAAGTCCCTGAATAAGAGAGCCCTCTCGATGCAAGGCAAGTTCATTTCTGTTCTTCAGTTCTCATTGTGAGAAAAGCCAGTGTTCGGTTACTTGCTCATAGATTGACTGAGCGTGGAGGCAGATCTATCTGGCTACTGTATCCACACTGACTGTCAAATATTCCTCAATACTTAGATCATTTGCCAGCACTTAGCCCATAGCCTCCTATTCCTTGCTGCACTTGCATGCTCATTTTTGACATTTTTTTTACCAGAACCCAAAAATCAAATAGTAGGCTTGCAGTATCTAATTTTTTTTTGTTTTTCAAAGTAGTTAACTTCACATTTCTCCATTTTGAATTCCATTTCTTGTGGTTTGTCCCCTCAATTAATTTACTTGTACCTCTTTGCAGGCCCTTGTCTTCCTTCCAACTTGCTTTCTGACCAATCTTTGTACCATCAGCGAATTTTGAAAGCAAATATTTTGCCTCTTCATCTGAACCATTGGTGTAAATAGGGTAGATAAACAACTGAGGACTCAGTGCAGCTTCATTTGCTTCACCATCAGGTAACAATCCTCTGCTCATACTGCCACAACACCAACAGTCCTTACCATGTAGAGTAACTTTCTGTATGGCCTTTTAGCGTCAGTTTCTTTGAACCCAAATGCACCAAGTTACTGATTCCATTTAATTCATCCCATTAGTTATATCTCCAAGGAAGTCTATCAATGTGTCATTTTATTTTTCAAAAACCCATATTGATTCTGTCTAATGGTATAATGATTTTCTAATTACAACACACAAAAGGTTACCCGAGGAAAGGCTCAAGCCTGAAAAGTCGACTGCCTATTGCTTTCCATGCATGCTGCATGACCTGCTGAGTTCCTCCAGGACTTTTGTGTGTTGCATTCGTTCCTCAGCATCCACAGATTTCTTTTTTTTGCCATGATTTTCTAATTACCCTGTTACCACTTCCTCAACAATGATTCCAACATTTCACTGAGTTGAATTTACAGCATATATTGACTGCTTACGTCAGGTGAAATTCTGAAGAAGGGACCTGGCATGCAAATTAGGGATGCTCAAATTCAATTGTTCCTGTGAAATTCCAGCTTTCAATGAGGATAGTGATAAATGTTTGAGAGGCCAACCAATGGAAAGAATGCGTGTGTGATATTTCTTTCCGCGTCAACTGTGTGATGGATACTTATGGTCTTGCAGCCGATGGAGTGATTACCTTGTGCAGTAACTTTTATTGGGATTGAAGCCAAATAACAGATCCAGTGAATGAGGTTCAATCCTGACCTCCAGTGGCTGTCTGTGTGGAATCAATGTGTTTTCTGTGAGACAGTGTATGTTTCTTCTTGGTGCTTCTGTTTTCTCCCATATTCCAGAAGGTAGGTGGTTGGTAGGTTAATTGGCCACTGTAAATTGCCCTATTACGAAGGTTGGTGGTAAAATCTGGGGCAGTTGCTGGAACTCGGGGAGGATAAAAAGTTAAGGATCAATCTAAGAGAATGTCTGACGGAAAGCATTCTGTGTTTCGTGATCATGACGAAGGATTAGTCCGTCCAGTGATGATTCCCATCAAGGCTTTCTGTAAGCAATATAATCTAACACCAGATTCACATAGCTGTGGCCTTTCTCTTTGGAGATGCACCTGGGAGAATTTCACCTGTGTCATAAGATTATGAGGAGTTTATATAGGGTGGACATCTATTTTCTGTTTCCTGTGGTGGCAGTAGCAAATACCAGAGGATCTTTGATTAAGGAGAGTGAAGGATTGTTTGAGAGATATCAGAGGTAAGTGTTTTACTTGGAGTGGTGGGTGCCTAGAATGTATTGCTGGGGTGATGGTGGACTCTGGTACAATAGGAATATTCAAAAGACTCTTTGATAGGCACATGGAAGTTATGGATGCGAGGGAGGAAAGGATTAGTTTTTTGTGGAGTAGATTTACACAGGTCAGCACAACATTGTGGGCTGAAGGGCCTGTGCTGTGGCTGTAATGTTCTGTGTTCTAATTCCAAAGTAAAGCAGAATTAAAAACATTTGCAAACCTCATCATTGTTGACCCAGCAAAACAGGACTCCCTCCAAACTTCATTGCCAAACAAATTCTGTACACTGTTGACATTATCAGTAACAATAGGTTCTAAAAACTTATTACTTAGTCAGCAGAGCATATTCAAGCAATTGTACCTCCCAATTGTCAAAGAATAGAAAATTTAAAAAGAAATTTGTAACCTCAGTGATAGTCTGAGAAGGATTTTAATTAAATCTATCCCAGGGCACTGACGAGTTTCGTGAGCACAGACCTGTGTATAAGCCTGTTATTGGAAGCAGAAAAAAAGCAGATTTAAAGCAGGAGAGAAAAATATCTCTTTATAATCCCAATCCACTTGAGTCATGCTCTCTTATTTAAACTAGTCACATGGGAAGATGAGGGCACTTAGAACAGCTTAAAATAAGTGTGGTACTGCTGTGTTACTCAGCCTGTTACCAGGGAAGAAACAGAAATATAATGTTTCTGACAAGGGAACATATGAAGATCCATTAAATGTGTCCTGGTTTGGAATCTCAGCTCTTTACTGAGAAAGAAAATTGAATTCACTTCGGCCGGCATCCAGTACAAGGGCTGCTAACATCTGATGGAGCAGCAAAGCCAGTTTCCAATGTTGATTGTTGCTCATTGAGACAAGAGGAGGCTGGCCGGTGGGTGTTTGTAGTGGATCCCAAACCTTCTCGGGACAAAAGCAGACAGAGTCTCCAGGTAAGAATGTTCATTTACTTTTTCCATCAGTGCTGTGTCTTAACTCTGACCTGGAGAAGTAAATGGACTCAGCTCTAATTGAGGTTAATAAGGCTTACATTATGGAGGAGTTTATTTCTGTGGCAGGCAGGTAAGTCAGTCACTGAAATTAACCCTTTGACGTTATGGAAAACTTGTTCCAATACTGGCTCCAATGATCCAAACACACTGCTGGTTTTATTTGATTATTTCCTCTTTCTTTCACCTCCACACTCTTGTGCTTGAGTAATGCTGAAGTATTAGCATGGCATTTATTGTTCCACTACTGGTATCATAAGGACTGTAAAGCCAGTATTAAACCATTCAGTACTCTAGTTGTTATGTTGCAGAGGCAAGTCCGTCCACTAACCCAATACTTTCCTGACCAGGAGGGCATTGGTTGGGTGATTGGGGAATGTGAGTGATCAGGGAATGTGGGGATGGGAGATTTGGGGAATGGGGGTATTGGGGAATGTGGATATTGGGGAATGTGGAGGGTAAGTTATTGGGAGAATGTGGGGATGAGAGATTGGGGCAGTGCGCAGGTGGGATATTGGGGAATTTGGACGGTGAGTGATTGGACATTGTTGGGGTGAGAGAGTGGGGGAATGTTGGGATGGAAAATTAGAGATTGGCAATTCAGGGTTTGTGCTGGGGAGTGTGCGGTGGGATGGTTGATGTAATATCTTGCAATTTGTTAATGGAGATCCCTATGGGGTGAAGTAAATAAAGGGCTTCGTAGAAGGAAGATCCCATCCAGAACTATGGTAAGAAAACAAATGGGTGTCCCAACAATATTATGGTTTACAATTCCCCTCACTCACCTTAATACATTTTCTTTTATTTTCATACCACATAAGAGGTAACCACTTGGCCCATTGAGTCTATGCCGACTCCCAGGGCAATCCCATCAATTTCACTATACCACTGACTTGCCTGAAACCTAATGTCTCTCATGCTGATTGTTCCCCTCACTCTCTGTCCATCCTCCATTTCCAATTTCATTCTCCTGCCACTTATCTACATGAGATGTATTTACAATAGCAAATTAACCAACCAACCTTATGCCTTTTGGATGCAGAAAGAAACTGGAATACCCAGCAGTCATGGAAAGCATGTAAACACCACAGAAACAGCACTGGAAGTCAAGATTGGATCTGGGTCACTATGACATTGAAGCAGTGGCACCATTGTGCTAATGTATGATTATTAAACCTCCTTCTACAGTCTATTGATATTTTGGGGCAATGTCCCTGTCATTGATTCATTCTTTTACCATGAAATTGAAGTCTTTGGCTTGTCTCCCTCTGAACACAGAACACTCCTCCTTTCTAACTCTCCCATATCTGCAGTTCATTGTCTTTGAGCTTTGATCAGTTATTTATCATATGTCCGTTCAGACTGACTTGTGAAAGCACTCACCCCTCTTGCAGATCCATCTCTCTTCCCCCTCAGGAGCTGCAGGCTACCTTCAAATATTGCTGGCTATTCACAACATCAGCACCCTCTGCTGCCATCGACACTGAATAGTACAAGGTTTGGTGACCACATCCATCTGCTAAGTCAAGCAATTAGATGTGGTCAGATGCTGCCTGCATCTCAGTGAGTAGGTGTGATTAGTTATTCACGATCCCAGTGCTTGATTTCCAATATTACCAATTCCATTCACTTTTTCTCCATATCAATACAAAAGGTATCTTGGCATCAAAAAAATCTACCATCTAGCATTAATCTTAGCATTGTGCTCTCAAGGAATCTTTTCCACTGATCTCATTCTCTCTAGAGTTCGATGAAGGTCATTAACTTTACTACATATGAATTGTGTCAACTGTATTACATGAAACTGGAAAATCCAATAATAGAGGCTGGGATCAAGGTGGGTGAGGGATAGGTAGTGGCAAAATCTTAAATGCTACCACATGAAAATGAGGACCTAGAATATAATCCCAGTCAATGCTCTCACTTGCTTCAATAGATTAGTTGCCATCTCCATTTTCAGCATGTACTAAATTTATGGAGTAGGAACTCTGACTTTCAAAGATTCTGTCCATCAACAGATGCTAGACAAGTGATAGGTATACATCATTAGTACTTGACAAAAACACCGTTTTGTTTGATCAAAAAAAGTAACACATGCTGCAAATCCAAATTAATAAAGTCAGCTAGCAAGTACGGTAAGAGAAACTGAAATGGCACCATCAATTGATAGCCATTTGTCGGTTCTGACTCACTCCTCACAGATATTTTCTGATCAGACAAGTGTTTCCAGCATTTGCTACTTCCAGAATAATTTTGTTGGTTTTGCTTCAACTCTTTTCAATGCTTTCATTGGAAGATTAATAAAACAAGTACCAGGACTTATAATTTCAATGTAAGATGAAGAGCAATTTTAATTTCCATGAATTTTAAGTGTTTAATTGGCTTGCACTCCAGTTTTGAATATTAGTGAAGAGTTGTCCCTAATAATTAACTTGCACAATTGAATCATCGTTGCTAAGATACAATTGGAAACTTGGCTTTGGTAGGTGAGAAACTCACTGGCACACTACCAATCAATCAAAACTAATTTGTAAACACCGCTAAAGCATCAGCAGCATATTTATTTGGAAATATATTAAGTTAGCACTGTGCAATTAATTATAATGTTAATTATCTGGGAAATGTACAAAATCTGAAATAAAAGCAGAGTAGGTCAGATTTTTCTTCATTCGCCTTCCCTCTTCAGACTTTTAACTTCAGCAGCTAGGCTCTGTAAGGCAAGTGAACAGTGTTTGTTGGGATGCGGCTAAAGTTTTAGGGGAAAAGAAGGAAGAAATTTACTGCAATATCATAACAGGTCAGACATATATCAGAAACAATTGCTTTTTGCAGAAACTGGGAAAACTGTTGTAAAACGAAAGTCTGCAGACACCGTGACTGAAGTAAAAACACAATGCTGGAGAAACTCAGCAGGTCGAACAGTGGACTTTATATAGTAAAGATAGAGATACATTACCAATGTTTCAGGCTTAAGCCCTTCATTAAGGTATGAACAAAATGTGGGCAAAAACAAAACCATTTTGTTTGGACACCTGCCCACATTTTGTTCGTACCTTAATGAAGGGCTCAAGCCCAAATCATCTTTATCTTTGCTATATAAAATACACTGTTTGACCTGCTGAGTTTCTCAGTCTTCCAGTCTGTTGTCTTCCAGTCCACAAACTGATGTTGTTTCATTCCTTGCTCCTTCCTGCGTTTCTGTTCTTTCTACTTTGAGAAGCCCTGTCCTTAAATTTAGTGCTGAAGTTCTGATACAAGACTTCTGGAGGAGCCATTTTTAACTGTCTCTGAACTGATGTGAATTCTTCTTGGGACTGTGTGGGTTCAATCATCAGCCGAGTATCCAATAATGACAAGAGAGAATACAGGAAGGAGATTGAGAACCTAGCGGCCTGACGCCAAGATAGCAACCTTTCTCTTAATCTCAGTAAGATGAAGGAGATGTTTGCAGACTTCAGGAGAGGGGGCAGACATCACATCAATTGCGCTGAGGTGGAGAAAGCAGATTGCTTCAGGTTCCTGGAAATGAACATTTCCAATGATCTGACATGAACAAACCATGTTGAGACGACAGTTAAGAAAACATATCAACACTTCTACTTAGAAGACTAAGATGGTCCCCATGACCATCAATAATTTCAAGTATGCTTTCAATGATGCATCTGTAGTAGTGTGGGTACAGGAGCACCACTGTCCCAGACCAGATGAAGCTGCAGAAAGAGTTGTATGCAGCACAGAACATCACACAAACTCCCCTCCCCTCTATGCACTCCATCTACATCTCCACCTGGACACACTCGATTCTCCCTCCTTCCATCAAGGAGAAGGTTCTGGAGGGCCTATATATGTTGATTTGAGTTTTTATATAAAGATATTATTGGTACTTAGTAATAATAGTAGATATGTCAAAGTTGAGGTTTGCTACTTTTAATGTTCGAGGATTAAACAGTCCGATTAAGCGTAAGTGAGTCTTGGCGTATTTAAGAAAATGAAAATTGATATTGCTTTTTTACAAGAAACATATTTGAATGTGAAGGAAAGATGTTTAATACAATATGGATGTCTTTTTGGGTATAAAGTTAATTGGGGGAAAAAAGTGAAATATTACCAGTAAGTGAAGGAGATTATTCAGTTTATAAGAATATTATTAGTTTGAAGTGGACTGATAGAATTAAATATCTGGGTATAATTTTGAATGTTAATTATCAATCTTTATATAAATTAAATTATGCTCCATTAATGAAAAAAAATTAAAACTGATTTGATTAAATGGAAAGATTTACCTATTAATTTAATGGGTAGGATAAATACAATTAAGATGAATATCTTTCCGCTATACAATATTTGTTTCAATCTATTCTGTATTTACTTGATAAATTTTTTTTTCGAGATTTGAATAAAATGATTAGGGAGTTTTTATGGAGGGGTAAATTTTCTTGAGTAGCTTTCAATAAATTAACTTGGAAATATGAGTTAGGGGATTACGTTTATCACATTTTCAAAATTATTATGAAGCAGCCCAACTTAAATTTATTAGTTCATTGATGGATTTGGAACGTCTTCCTAGTTGGGCTAAAATTGAGATGGTAAGTATTTCTGAATTTGAAATACATAAATTTTTGTTTAGATGGAATATAAATTTGTTACAGCAATATAATGTGCCTATACTAAAACATTTAATTAAGTTATGGATTAAGAAAAATAAAATGACAGGCCCTAGGAGTAAATTATCGGCTTTGACTCCATTGTATAATAATTAACTTGTTTCTTTTTCAATACATAATCAATGTTTACTGCACTGGAGATTTAAAGGTGTGAAAAATTTGGGAGATTGTTTTAAAGAGGGTAAGTTTTTATCTTTTAATCAGATGAGGGAAGGTTTTGGTATTGATAAGAACTCTTTATTTCTTTATTATCAAATTCAATCTATGACTGCTGGGTATGTTTGGCAGAGATATGATTTTACCTAAAATGACTAAATTTGAGACATGAAGGTACCAGAGAAGGGTTATATTTCATCTATGTATCAAATATTACAGGATGGTATGGATAAAAAGGGTTGGGATAGATCTAAAATTAAATGGGAAGCGATTATTGGTTTTATTTTTTTCTGAAGATGATTGGTTAGATATCTGTTAAGTTAGTGTAACTAGATTGACAAATGCACATTATGCAATGATTAATTACAACTTTTTACATCAATTATATTTGGCACCTGAAAAATTAAGAAAATATGGTTTTCATGAATCAGATTTGTGTTTTAGATGTGGTGATACGGTTGGAACTTTTTTTCATGCTGTTTGGTCATGTATACAATCTTTTTTGAAGAAAATTCAGTCGTTTTTAGAATACCTGTATAAGATTTAAATAGTTTTAGATCCAACAGTATTTTTATTGGGTAGTTTGCAACCTCTGAAAGGTTTGGGATTAGATAAGTTTCAGCTTGCTTTTGTATATTTAGCTTTATCCGTAGCGAAAAAAAATGTATTGCTAGTACATGGAAAGATACAAATATGATTGATGGCATAATGAGATGAAATATTGTTTAATAATGGAAAAAATTACATGTTTCATGTGATAATTATAATTTTTTAATTAATAAGTGGTTGTTATACTCAGAATATTTACATTTCAATTTATATTGATTAGATTTTAATACGTATATTTAATTTTTTCTTTAATAGTCTTTCTTTTTTCTTTCTTTATGGCTCTCCTTAGGAGAGTTGGCTGAAGGTGGGGGGGGGGGGGGGTTCTTTTTTATCCCTTTTTTTTCTATACATTAAAAAAAGTTCATGTTTATGTTTAATTGCTGCATATGTTATATATTATTTGTTTTTTGAACGAATAAATAAAAATTTTAAAAAAAAGAAGGTTCAAGAATGTGAAATCACGACTTAAGACAGTTTCTTCCCTTTAGCTATTAGGCCTCTGAATGAATCCCACAACAATGCCCTCATGCTAAGTACCATTGATATATTTTTTTAGCTCTGCAATTATACTCTTGCTTTTCTACTTTGTATGAATGTTAGAGTTGACCTGTTAGGCTCCTCACAGAAGGACCCTTTTACTGTACCAGGTATAATGTGAAAAATAAATTTGAACTTGATTCTATTATTATTAGACAATACAGGGAAGGTAACATTTAATTAGCAGAAATATTTTTTCACCTGGAAGGTGAAACTAGGGAGAGATGGTTTCCTTTCCTGATCTCTCCCTAGTGATTTCTGCTAGCAATTATTTACCAGTGTGACTATATTACACAGGTTAAACATGATACCTCCTTCTACCTTTATTAGTCCAATGCCTTGGCTTGAAGGGAAAATGGTCACTTGGTTGCAGTTCTGGCTATTAAATCATGCCTGGTTGATTTCCTCCAACCAGGAAAAAGAAGGGAAAATTATTTACTTCTATCTGCAGTTGCAAAGATCCACAATACATTAATTGAATTGATTTGTTTATTGACACAAGTGCAGAAACACAAAGAGTTTGTTTTGAATGCTATCTCAACAAGTTAGCAATTAGTGCAAATCTATTATAGTACGAGTGACCTTGATTCAAATGTGCGCTGTCTGTAAGGAGTTTGTACGTTCTCCCTGTGTCTGCGTGGGTTTCCTATCACCCCTTCAAAATGGGCAGGGGTTGTAGATTAATTGGTTTATTTGGGTGACATACAGTAAATAATTCGTGAGGTTGAGACTGAGTCACTGATTTACAGGCTTTTATTCACAATGAACAGGGACCTGTCCTGACCCAGGCTTTCTGGGGTAGGGCCAAGGCGATCGAGGCTTTTATACAAGGTAAAAGAGGGAGGGGCCACAGGTACAGTCATAGGATGGGGCAGAGCCAGGTTATCAGGAACACACCAGTTCACCACATTCATCTCTTGTTTTTTTATTGTCCGGCGGGGTGACATGGGCACAGAGTCTAACAGGTTAAGCTGGACAGGTGGCTTGATCTTCCGTACTGATCGGCGGAGCGCCAGTTGTGGGGTTGCGGCCAAGGCCACTGTCTCATCCTGGATCTACAGCACTGTGTTGACCTGCTGGGGACATGACGATTTGGCCAGAGTGACTGGGCTGAGGGGAGGGTGCAGTGGTACATATTTTTATATCCGCGGAAGGAGGGGGGGTTCTGCTTCATGAGTGTACTCATCGGGGGGCCCCGCATGCACTAGGTCCCAGATGGAGACAGTTTCCTCATGCCCATCCAGGTAGGCCATATATGCGTATTGGGGATTCATGTGGAAGAGCTGACCCCTTTTGACCAGGGTGTCAATTTTATGGCCCCTTGCGTGTTTTTGAGGCAGGACCGGCCCCAGAGATGTCAGCCATGAGGGTAGGGTGGTCCCTGATGCACACTTACTGGGGAAGGAGAAAATTCTTTCATGAGGAGTAACGTTAGCAGCAGTACGTAGCAGAGATTGAGTGGTGTAGAGCACCTCTGGAAAGATGATCTGCCAGGATTGGGGAGAGGGTGATGTGCCCTTTGATATGCTGGTTGTTTTCTCAAGGCAGCAGGAGGTGAAGATAGAGTCGATGAGGGGAGGTTGATTTGATTGTGATAATGCATTCATTAACTATTGACTGCATGAATTTTCCCTCACCACCCATCGAGTTGATATCTCAAATATCAGTGTTGATTAAAGATCCCATTGCAGCCTGTCGATAAAATTAATATCTGGAGAAAACGTACAAGAGGGTGATGTCACTAGCTCTAAAATTCCAAGAGAATTCTTCAGGCTCTGGTCTGGGAAGAGGTGCACCATCTACCTATCCAATGGACCAATCGCTTCCTCTGTCATCAAGAAAACATTGGCTCAGGACAGAGTTTGATGGGGTTAGGTTGGGGGGCATGGCAAGTGGTGGGAAGCTGATTACAGTCTGATCCTGTGGTCTAGAGCTATAAGCCTGCTGCAAGGCTCCGATAGCTCAGTGGTTAGAGCATTAAACCAGGGGCTGCGAGTTCGATCTTCCTTGGGGCTTCATTTCTGTGAGGGGTGCTGGACAAAGTGGCGACTCTGTCTTCCTTAGGGTAGACAAAGTTGAACAATTTCATGTATGTTACATTCTAAATGTAGTATTACTTGACAATAATGGAACCTTTACCTTTAGCCCAATATGGGGAAAGAATCTGAAGGACTGCTGCTTTCCCATCGCTGCAAGCACAGGATTAAGGGTACCACAGGCATGGCTCTCTCATCCCAATAATTGCTACTCCTGTTAAGGAAATGCATATATACATTTATAATGTATGTACAGTGGATAATGTGTCCCTTCAAAATGGCAAAAAGTAAATTCCAGTAGATACCTCTGATTTTGAAAATATATCAAACAACCCATATTCATCAATCTGAAATGCATGCAGCATCATCTGCCAGATATTTCCAGCATTTTTTTGTTTTCAGCCAAATTCTTTCCTTACTCAGCCCAAATTAAGTATTTTCCTACCTTTACATTCTGAAATTTCAGAGGTGGAGGAGGTGGATAAATATTGTTTCTCACTTAATTACAAATATTTTCTCAGAGTTCTGTTTGTTCCAAGCCTGCACTCCATTTATTATTAAAACATTTCTGGTGAGCCGATGGCTTCAAAGTGTAACTCGAACACAGTGGTGCTTCCTCTTTCACTTTTAATGAGCAAACTAAATGCACTAAATCAAGACGTCTTGCCACTTCTTTCTGAGTTGTTGAAGTTCTCTTTGTGTCTCTGCATTAGTCTTGTACCAAGGACATGTTGTACCTACTCGCCTGTTCCATTCCAATCATTTGTATATGTGGATAAACCTTCAGTAAATAACCCCTTTCCTTTTCACAGATTTAGAAAGGTAGAGAGGACGTGAGAAGAACAGGTTTTGGAAGACCGAGTAATCATGGGATGTGGTAGTTCCAGAGTTAAAACCAATTTTGCCAAGAAAGCAACAAAAGGTAAGATCAGAATATTACTTGCTCAGCTTCTGCTCTGTATGGCACAAAAGCAGCTTTGCAACATTTAGAGAACATATCTGTAATACAGTTACTACCAGAACATAATTTACTATGTCAGTGTTATTTTATCCTTAGTAACTCATTTTCATTATGTTGAGCTTTTCCTTTAAACCACAAGGTAACAATCCAGCTGCATTGGGATAGATTTCAGTACTTCTTTAACTTCATAATTTTGAAACCCCCACACAAAACTTCTGGAGATGCAGCAATACCTTCTGAAATTACATTGGAATTATGGATTTAAATTTCCAGTGTTCCTTAGTACAATTTTGTTCAAAATCACTTCTCTGCATTGTCCCCTTGAGAGGGAAAACAAAGCAAGACCAACCTCTTCCTCTTAAATGGTCTACAACATAATTCAAATGTAAATGTAGGACTAAAACACTCTCCATTCATCCTTTTCTACCTCTGCTGAGATGAACAGAATTTTTAATATTTCTGCATTTCCTGTTTAATTGGCTGAACATTTAGCTTTCCAAATCTAAAATGGTTCTGTGCATTTGTTAGGTAGATCAACGTGGTTTATCAATGTCAGCTGCAGTAGCATGAGTTTTGGATTGGTGGGCCAAGTTGAACAGAAATAGTATATCCAGCTGTGGCTCAGCTGTTTTCCAAGGACAACTCCAAGCTGATTACGTGTATTTTGGCTTGTTTACACATGACGATTATAATGGACTTACTCAGGCACAAGAGGGTAGTGATTCCAGATATGGTTCAAATCTAGAAATGCAGGCACCAAAAAGAAATAGTTATGGTTTGCAAATTAAGATGGTTAGTGGAAATGCTATTGCATTAGTAGTCCTATTCTTACAGGAGGTAAGAATTTTCCTGTGCTAACTGTACATATGCAAATGGATGAAACAGTACTTTTCCAGACAACGGTGCACAAATATACCCACTTGATGCACAGTGTATAATAATCATACAAGTACTCACCGTGTTCCAAGCATTGGTAACAGCAAATATGGCACCCTTTATGCTCAACTCCTTTTGGAAACTGGCCACACTCAAGCCTTTGTTCATTGCTGACAGCATGTTCTCCAGGAAAGTGTTTTTAAATTCACTCTTCATTGATCTAGGGATACTTTGGTCACAAGAAGTCACATTTGGGGGAAAGTACACGACATGAAAATCATCTTTGAGATTTTTCAGCTGGAGGATGAGCAGAACAGTTGTCGAGGAATAACAAGATCTTACAATCGTCATTTAGTCCAGCTTCCCTGCATGAGCACGATTGGGTGGCACAAAATGTTTATTAAACCAATCAGAAAAGATATCCCTGATGATCCATGCCTTTTTGTTTGCATATAATGGATTGGTAAGAAATTCACTCCTTTAAAACAACAAGGATGCAATCTTTTGCCTATCACAGCCAGTTTACGCTTAAGCGTGCCTGCTACACATCCCAGAAATTCCTGTATGGGCTGTCTCATCAGCTGTAGCCAGTGTCCTTCTGGGACAATAACGCCACAACATTAGATTTGATCTGTGCAAACTTGTCAATGAATTTCTCCACTGCTTCGAGATCAGCAGATGCTTTATCACCACAAATCCTTAAAAGTTTAATGCCATGTCTTTTCTTAAATTTATTCAACCAGCCTGTTGAATATTCACAGTTCCCTTCAATTTTCAGTTCATCATGACAGACCTTTGCTAGTTTCATGATCAGCGAACCATTAAGAGGCATGTGTTCACTGTGATGCCGACGGTCCACTCCATCAATACACAATCAAGATCTTCACTTTTAGCTTAATGCAGTGTTTTTCTATTTTTCATTAGCTTCTGTTCTTCACTTTCAGCATAAAACTTCAACAATTTATCCTTGTTTCTTCAGGAAATAGATTGTGGTTGTTCCAACCATACTCTTCTGTAAGACGTCTCACACTTACACCACTGACCAATTTTGCCAACAGCTTGACTTCCTGTTCTATAGATGAACATAAACGCTTCCTCTTTTTCTTATCAATGTCATCCATATTGCTATCTGCAGGCCTTTCTTCATTTTATTTTTTTGATTATTTTATTTATGAATTTATAAATTTTAATGTAATATTTACATTATATTCAATTCCAGAAATTATTTTAAAAATTATACATGTGGAATATATCATCCCACCACTAAAAACAAGAGAACAAAGAAATAAAAAAGAAAAACTGGAGGATGCCAAGAAAATAAAACATTTATATCATTAAGTCTATATTGGAGGTTACCAAGAGGCGAGGTCTTCAGAGAGTCTATTAAACATGCAAGTTAAAATTTTATAAATATGGGGGTCCATATTTTCCAAAAGACATGATATTTACCTCACAGATTATGTAATCTTCTCTAATGTTATACAACTACAAACTTCTGCATTCCATCTTTCCATGCTAAAATCTATATCCGACTTCCATGACAGAGAAAGATTGAGTAGACTGGATCTTTATTCATTGGAGCGTAGAAGATTGAGGGGGGATTTGATAGAGGTATTTAAAATTATGAAGGGAATAGATAGAGTAGATGTGAATAGGCTCTTCCCCTATAGGGTGGGGGAGATTGGAACAAGGGGTCATAAGTTAAGGGTTAGGGGGAAAAAGTTTAGAAATAACATGAGAGGGAGCTTCTTCACTCAGAGAGTGGTGGCTGAGTTGAATGACCATCTGGAAGAGTTGGTTGTAGCAAGGTCAATTGGTCTGAAAGGCTTAATATCTAGGAAAATGCCTCTATATCAAAATTTTTAGTATATTTGTCATTATATTAAACTCAAAAAATTCATAACTCCCCTCTGCCTCTCCTCTTGGATCTCCCACATCATAAAATCATTAACTACATCTGGCATTTCCATCAAGAAAAAAAATAAGAAAAAGTTATACAAACTACCCCCCCCCCACCCCAAAAAGTACTGTCGAGAAAAGAATCGCGCGGGAAGCAACTCTCGCTGCTAGGTGGCACATAGCTTGGGAAGAAGAAAGAAAAAACCCTGCCTCCCCAGAGAGAAAAAAACATACAATTTCCAAATAGCCATTTTCATCTTCAGGTAAAGGCAGCTGCTTCAATGTTTCTGTTAACTTGGTCATTATCATCAATGTGACCAATTTCTTGTTGTAACATCTTCTTATCTGATATTTGGGTCTTATCAATCTGTGGAATATCTGCTGTTAATAAATCAACGTCATGTTCCATTTTACAGTTTGGAAGAGAATTTACAAATTCTAAAGCTTCCATTTTGTTATCAAAGAATTTTGCCTGATTATTTCCCAAAAACACTGTGTATTGCAGGGTGGTGAAAAGAAAACTTCCATCCCTTTTTTCAAAGCACAGATTTTGCAGGATTAAATTCCTTTCTCCACATTCATACTGAGGTCTGCGTAAAAAGAATACTTTTTTTTTATTAAGCCACTATCAAAGGACCTGGAATTGACGAGCTTCTGAACTGCTACTCTCAAAATAGTCTCCTTATCTTGGTAATGAAGACATCTGATCAAAACTAAGCACGGTGATTGATCCAGCAACGGTTTCTTTCTAAGCGCCCTGTGTGCTCTATCCAATTAAAGTCCATTTGGGAAATTTTCAGGTCCAAAAATTTCTGGGATCCATTTTTGAAAATAAATTGCACCTTCAAAATTTTCTGGCAAACCAACAATCTTCACGTTATTTCTTTGACTATAATTCTCTAATGAGGCGTTATCAGCCCACTGGGGTTGGTGCCTGCCACATTGACCACCGCCAGTGGGCTGATAACGCCTCAAACCGTGCATCTTGGCGCTTCACAGTTTGGCGGGCAGCAACCTCCTTTGAAGAAGACCGCAGAGCCCACCTCACTGACAAAAGGCAAAGGAGGAAAAACCCAACACCCAACCCCAACCAACCAATTTTCCCCTGCAACCGCTGCAATCGTGTCTGCCTGTCCCGCATCGGACTTGTCAGCCACAAACGAGCCTGCAGCTGACGTGGACTTTTTACCCCCTCCATAAATCTTCGTCCGCGAAGCCAAGCCAAAGAGAATTCTCTAATGTATCAATTTTTTGTAAAAATTCTTTCTTCTCAATGTTCCAAGCCATAAATGAGTCTTCCAACTTATTAACCACATCTTTACACTGATCCACTTCACATCATGATAGTCTTGTAAATTTTCTTCAACATTTTGAACTTTTGTTTTAACTTTATCAATCACTTTGACAGATCTCTTCATCTCCTCCTTAATTATCTTCATTTCCCCTTTAACATATTCAAATTGAGCATTAACATCACGCCTAATAGACCCATACTGTAAATCCATTTTCTGACTCATTGCTTTCAACTGATTCATCAATTGCCTGTCTAAACCTTGCCCATTAATTTTACCTGCACGGTCTCTTCCTGTAATTGAGCCTGTTGTTATTGTTTATCTGCCTGCTCCTCCACTTGCTTTCTTCTCCACATTGGAGATAGATGAAAAATGTGCTTCTTGCTCTGCCTCTAAATACAAAGGGGGAAGGTCTCGTAATTTAACGTTAGTGAGAGCTGATTTATCAGTCTTCCACTGTAATTCTGCTCGATCCGTTCTGTGCATGCACAAAGGTTCGAGCATGGGTGTTTGTTCTCGTAAATGTTGTCGTTCCACAGTCTTCTTTGGGACGCTGGTGCTGTCTTCTTCAGCTCCGTGGAGAAGTGGTGCCGGGGTCACTTGAACTTTTGCTACTGTTGCTCTCGTCACCCGTGGAGGAGGAGAAAATCCAGCCTGAGGCTCCAGCGTTAAGATAGGCCCAATTCTTTCACATCTTGTGACTTCTTTTAGAACCAGTTTTCTAATTGTTGGAGGCTTTCCCTTTCTCGCAGCCATAGTTAAAACTGTGCAGGCAGGATTCACAATAATCTTTGACTAATAAAATTTTTTTTTCCAAACTTTTTTTTTGTTCAGTTATTAATTAATTCTCCCAGGGAGGCGCTTTCCCACATCCTTCGCTCACACCATCACACCATGCCCCACTGACCTTTTTTCCATTTTCAGCTATATCTTTGTACACCAGAGCTCTGTTGTTATCAAAATGGCTCCAACAGAGCGTGAGGGCAAGTCAGGTGGGGAATTTTTTTCAACTTGTGACATCATGTTGGCGCTTTTAAAAAAAAGTTCAGGTTTTTGGATCTTTTCGGTTTTCAATACTTCAGAGTGAATAATTTATTCAGCTACAGGATATCATTCATCAATCTCATAGCCTGTGGGGAAAAATCTATTTCCCATTTTGCCAGTTTTTCTTTTGATGATTCTGTACCTTCTTTCTGATGGTAGTGGGTCAAAGGTACTGTATGATGGATGGATAGGATCCTCAATAATTCTTTGGGTCATATTTAAGCAACACTCCTAATGAATGTCGTCAATAGAGGAAAAGGAAACTCCATTGATCTCTACCAAATTCATCCATAAAAATGGCAATAGCACTTGGGGCCCCTCAACCCTTTTCTATAGATAAACTTGCTATTTGGGCAATAGTAATTGTGCAGAAAAGACTAAATGCATTTTCTTACAAGGAAGAGATGCTACATCTGGATGGAATAGGAAGCTCGTAACTATGACAATTGTAGGTTTCTGCAATATATTAAGTAGAAACTTGATCAAAAAGGCATGTTGATTTACATAGCCATTAACTTTGCAGGTATTTTGTAGATAAGTTGTAATTTTAAACAAAATACCTTTTTCTTAATGGTTTGAATTATGAAATCACATTTCTGCTTCTTTTGTGTGTCCTAGAATATCAATGCACAGCTGGGACAGGTAAGAAATAATAATAATATCATCGACTCTTTTAGCCTGCTCAAATAAAACTAGATTTATGTTATTTGTCTTTGCCCTAAACTTACGGATCTAATCAGTGTAAATATAGCAAGCATGCTGTCCTTATGCACTGCCTTGCAAGTTGTAGGACCAAAAATGGCAGTATAGTTGTATAGATTCTTAGACTGATCTAATGAATGTCCAGGTTATGTACAAACACAATTTGTAGCTGCATTTCGAGAAAGAATAAGTACATTCTCTTCTCAATCACCATATTATAAAGTCATATTATAATTATTAATTACAAAGTAAAACCAAATGCAACAACCTTATATATAGATGTGGGAGGACCAGTTCACAATCTCAGCAAAGAGAATTTTTTTTAAACAATCTCTCTGAAATAGAGGTTAACTCAGGCTTCTGTCAGTTGAGCTTTGTGAGTCTTTGCTGAATGGAATTCTTCCTTAGCTCCACATTTTATTCTCATAACCACCCCAATCTTTTTTTAAAAATATTTTATTTTGATTTTCATAGACTCGTCAAACAAATATTATGATTTTTTTTAACATTCATGTTACATAGAATCTGGATTTACCCCCCCCCCACCCCCCCGAACAACTTAAAATATAGTGAATTAAATTGTACAGATACAAATTCCAATGTGATCAAAGATCCCTACAGAAAAGTAGAAAAAATAACAATCAGAAAAGCTAAAGTAACAAAGGATGAAAAGTTAAAAATTAACTTAAAAGAAATTTAAAAACTCACAACAAAACTGAAAAAACACTTCGCCATGTCCCACTTTCTTGATCACATTCATTTCCCTGCTGGGTCGGATTGCTCCAGTTCCTCTATATCGAAGTGGAGGGGGGGGAGGGGGGTCTAATCAATCTGAGTGTCAAAAAACCACCCCAATCTTTAGCAAATGTTTGCATAGTTACCTTTCCTTTGGCATGCTCTCTCTCAACTACCTTATGGAATTGTAATTCTATTCTCTGGATACATTGGGAACATTTTAAAAAAACTTTTTCTGATAAAATTGAAAATGTATAATGTAGTTATAAATGACATTGATATCTCCACATAGGTTTTACTGGAACCTACTGAAATGGCTATTGAAATTCCCATTGGAATTGTAGGTAGGAACTTCATCAGAATGCATAAAAAGGGACTGGAATCTCCTGTGACTTTTTTTTTTAAATCCATTGTGTTCATTGATTTCTAAGGCAATGTCAGAAGAAAACAGTTTGTTAACCAAAAGGCTCTCACCAGCCTTGGCCATTTAAAAAAAAAATCCATTTGCCATTACTAAAGTCGTGTGGTTTTTTAAAATGAAAATCTGAGTGTACATTTAAAAGAAAGAAAGGAACAGTAGAGAGGTGACGGGCACGGTAGAGAGGTGACGGGCACGGTAGAGAGATGACGGGCACGGTAGAGAGGAGACGGGCACGGTAGAGAGGCGACGGGCACGGTAGAGAGGCGACGGGCACGGTAGAGAGGCGACGGGCACGGTAGTGAGGCGACGGGCACGGCGGAGGGGCGACGGGCACGGCGGAGGGGCGACGGGCACGGCGGAGGGGCGAAGGGCACGGCGGAGGGGCGACGGGCACGGCGGAGGGGCGACGGGCACGGCGGAGGGGCGACGGGCACGGCGGAGGGGCGACGGGCACGGCGGAGGGGCGACGGGCACGGCGGAGGGGCGACGGGCACGGCGGAGGGGCGACGGGCACGGCGGAGGGGCGACGGGCACGGCGGAGGGGCGACGGGCACGGCGGAGGGGCGACGGGCACGGCGGAGGGGCGACGGGCACGGCGGAGGGGCGACGGGCACGGCGGAGGGGCGGCGGGCACGGCGGAGGGGCGGCGGGCACGGCGGAGGGGCGGCGGGCACGGCGGAGGGGCGGCGGGCACGGCGGAGGGGCGGCGGGCACGGCGGAGGGGCGGCGGGCACGGCGGAGGGGCGGCGGGCACGGCGGAGGGGCGGCGGGCACGGCGGAGGGGCGGCGGGCACGGCGGAGGGGCGGCGGGCACGGCGGAGGGGCGGCGGGCACGGCGGAGGGGCGGCGGGCACGGCGGAGGGGCGGCGGGCACGGCGGAGGGGCGGCGGGCACGGCGGAGGGGCGGCGGGCACGGCGGAGGGGCGGCGGGCACGGCGGAGGGGCGGCGGGCACGGCGGAGGGGCGGCGGGCACGGCGGAGGGGCGGCGGGCACGGCGGAGGGGCGGCGGGCACGGCGGAGGGGCGGCGGGCACGGCGGAGGGGCGGCGGGCACGGCGGAGGGGCGGCGGGGCGGCGGAGGGGCGGCGGGGCGGCGGAGGGGCGGCGGGGCGGCGGGCACGGCGGCGGGGCGGCGGGCACGGCGGAGGGGCGGCGGGCACGGCGGAGGGGCGGCGGGCACGGCGGAGGGGCGGCGGGCACGGCGGAGGGGCGGCGGGCACGGCGGAGGGGCGGCGGGCACGGCGGAGGGACGGCGGAGGGGCGGCGGGCACGGCGGAGGGGCGGCGGGCACGGCGGAGGGGCGGCGGGCACGGCGGAGGGGCGGCGGGCACGGCGGAGGGGCGGCGGGCACGGCGGAGGGGCGGCGGGCACGGCGGAGGGGCGGCGGGCACGGCGGAGGGGCGGCGGGCACGGCGGAGGGGCGGCGGGCACGGCGGAGGGGCGGCGGGCACGGCGGAGGGGCGGCGGGCACGGCGGAGGGGCGGCGGGCACGGCGGAGGGGCGGCGGGCACGGCGGAGGGGCGGCGGGCACGGCGGAGGGGCGGCGGGCACGGCGGAGGGGCGGCGGGCACGGCGGAGGGGCGGCGGGCATTTTCTCTGCAGAATATGCACTAAGAGCTGCAGAGAAAGGTGAATTAACTCACTTTGGGATTCACCACACACCACATTTACTAATGTTCTCTCTGTTAATTTATGTGAGCAGTGAAAATGTGGACCTGTTGGGCATGAAATTAATGGGCTGTGCTCATGATTCAACAATGGAACAGTATCACAGATATTCAGACACCTCACAAGTTAACATTTAAGTATTCTGCCTTACAAAACAAATCTACATCTTGGTGACCATGTATATTTTCCCTTAATGTGCTTGAGAACTGTCCATTGTCTGGACTGTGCATGGCAGCATGTTCTAGAGTTCTGCTGGGGATTCAAGCAGATTTGACTTGTTCTTTCCCCACTGGTCAGCATTCCATAACTTACTGAACTGGATGCTGGACACACCACATTTGGAACCTTAGTTTACTCCAGCCAAGGCAACATACCCAGCACATCTAGAATTTTAGCTTTTCTCCAGCCAGGGCTGGCCTTTTCATTTGTACACCAGAGCTCTGTTGTTATCAAAATGGCTCCAACAGAGTGTGAGGGCAAGTCATTGACATTCATTTAAAAGCCACGTTTCTTTTTTACTTTCTGTTATTTCATGGTTTATTTACCTGAATGCTGGAATTGCACCAAGAGCCATTTGGTCACAAAAGCAGGTGCAATACAAGGCATGGGGCACAGTCAATACCACCCGCTTCATTCTAAATTGACAAGCATTAGATGAGTTTGAATCATCAAAACTGTTGTTTGTTTGCAGTATTTTCAGGAACATTTGCATTCATATAGTTTGCTAAGATCTCTGCATGCGCCCATGGAAATGCACCACACAAGAAGAGACAGACAGTGGCTTTGACCAATCAGTTTATTATTGCATGCACCTTGTTTCAACACATCACTCTTGAATAGGAGTGGGATACGAAGGCTGCATTGATTGACTATACCTGGTCAGAATTGGTCTGCTGGGCAAGAAACCTTGTTGAGGCAAAGAACTGCTGGAGAATTTTCGCAGTTCAGACACCATCCATGGGTAGAAATGGTCGGCCAATGTTTTGGTCCTGGACCCTTTATTCACCAGCCTTGCAGGAATGTTGAAACCCTGACTCAAAAGAGCAACAGAGGAATAGCAGAGAGGATAAACCATATTGTTTCCTCTACACCAACTTCTCTTCAGCTCTCCCACCTCTGTTCAATACTCTTAGCCCCTCCCCAGCTTCCTCCAACCCCCTTTATTTTTCTTTATATAACCCCTTCCTACTTTCATCTTGATAAAGGTTCTCGACCCAAAATATTGCCTGACTGTTTCTCTCCATGAATGCAGCCAGACGCAATGCAGCCAGACTCTGATTTCACTTCCTGTGGATGTTGTATGACCTGTTGAGTTTCTCCAATACATTTGTGTATTGCATTTGAGTCTCTCCAATGTCTCATTGCTCATGATCCCAGCACCTACAATTCTTGTGTTACTCTGACAACCTTCAGAGGCTGGGGGTTGGACTATTCCATCCCTCGCACACAAATACGCTCCGACATCTTTCCCTTCATTTCCTTTTGCTATGTCGTAATCACCCAGCATTTCGACCAAAAACATGATTTAATTAGACATGTAGACTCCCTGCTGTAACATGGTCCTTTAATTTCAAAGTTCAGATTTATTGTCGGAGAACAGACAATTCATCACTTTCACCCCAGGGAATTCTTTATCTGCAGACCAGGCCGTGTTCTTTATACTGTAAATTTCACTTAAAGAACTTTAATCAATGAGATGTGCAAATCATTTTGCATATGCCCTTAGAGAATAAAATTAGGACAATAGTTTGGGATTCACACTAGTTCTTATGCATGTGAGTGATCTATAGCTGGTGGTTGGTCTATAAAAGGCAGCTTGTCTCTGTGTTGTGCATCTTCCACCCTTTCACTTGTGGGGACCATGTTGCTGGTGGTCACCCCTGCATAATAAATGAGTTCTGCTCAGAGCAGGAATAAAAGCCAGTTGGACAAAGTCCCCTTTTGCTGCCACCCCATCACCCATCCAGTGATTGTTCATTGTTCAGAAATGCTTTTATTGTATTTGTGTTCATTGCCCCCCACAGCCATCAAGGCAGCCATTCTAATCCAGAGGTGGTACCGACAGTACACAGCCCGGATGGAGGTTCGCAAGCGGTGCACCTGGACTATCTTTCAATCCATTGAATATGCAGGGGAGCAGGACCAGATTAAGGTAAAGTTACATTTATTTACAACACAGTAGAAACTAATTCTGGCCATTGAAACCCATGCTGCCCAATTACACCCAGTTAACCTGCCAACCCTGTATGTTTTTGGAACATAGGAGGAAACTGGATCACTTGGGGAAAGCTCGTGTAGGTCATGGGAAGAATGTACAAACCCCTTACCGACAGCCTGTATTCGAACCTGGGTTGCTGGCACTCTAATAGAGTTGCACTAACCACCACACTAATGGTGCTGCCCACGGATGGATGTTAAGACTTGAGTACTTGAACTACTTTGACTTTCGGGGTTATTCCAGGCTCAGAGGGAACCCTTATACGCACCTCACAGATGCCAGTCTGTAGGCAGGTGATGTGTGCACTCATTGCCGTTCAGTGTGCGCAGGTCTTTCCCAGTGATTGAAAATTCTCCCATCAAGAGAATCCTGGGCTTACAACAGCTTTCTGGTTGTGTAGGGAGCAACTAACTGCATCCACAAGGCCTGGAAGCAAATCAGGACCAATTGGAAGCTTGTTGGAAGTGGTATTATGAGACTCACACTTGTCAAACCTCAGATTAGTAGGGTTAAAAACACAAACCCGGGCTCTGCCTAACTGCCCATTTGGAAAGGCTAATGAATGGATGATGCAAAGACTGAAAGTTTAATCCTTGGTCTCCTCTGAATGAGTTGACTTTAACGAAGGCCTGAACTTGGCCTCAGCCCCACTTTCCGGAAATCCAAATCCTGTTTGCCATCCACCGTTCCCTTCTGGAGTGTATATGTCAGCAGGAGGTGAGGGTAGGTACTGACTCAAACGTGTTCTCCATAATTTGATTGAAGTGACTTGGAAAAGACCTGACCGTTTTTAAATGGTCTGTCCTTGGATCCATCAGACCACACTCAGTTATTTTGCAGCTGAATCAGCTGTGCTCATTTGTGGTCCCATTTCCAAAGGCTGTGATGCTTTTTTGTTCTGTTTTGCAGCTCCATAACTTCTTCAGCTGTTTGATGGATCATTTTACCCCAGTTTGTAGCAATGAACGTAAGTTTATTTAAAACTGCCATTAATCATCTTCCTGCACTCATATCTGCAGGAAGAGAAGAAAAGTGGAACTAAAATCTATAGCGCTATCAATAAGACCCAACAGACCAGAAGTTGATTAATAGGCTTTAATGATTATAAACTTACAGGCATCTCTTACATGCTGTTGGCCCAATTCCAAGGCAGTACTGAGGGAGGGGAGTGGGAGGTTCTGTCTTTATTAGGGATCCTGGAGGGGGAGGAGTTACAGTATTGGGGCAGGCCAACCAGTACAATATATGTATTACAGTGTTCCACCACAAAATCAAAATATTCTCTGTCCTATAACAATGTGACAAAGTTATGTTCAGGAAAATAGCAAAAAAAAGCAAATAGAAAACAAGGGGAAGTGAAATTTTCCAAACTGGAGGTAGAATCAGTGCTGAGATCATTATTATTCATAATTTCTTTCAGTGGTTTTGATAAGAATCATCTAGTCTCAAAATCTGCAGACAATACAAACCTAGAACGAGTTCTAACAATGAGCAAAAATCCAAAGTAAAGCATAGTAGTATTAAATGGAGATCATGTTCTATGGCTAGCTCTCCACTGGCCACCGAGACAGAGGTGCACCAAAGAAGAGGTACAAGGACTGCCTAAAGAAATCTCTTGGTGCCTGCCACATTGACCACCGCCAGTGGGCTGATATCGCCTCAAACCGTGCATCTTGGCGCCTCACAGTTCGGCGGGCAGCAACCTCCTTTGAAGAAGACCGCGGAGCCCACCTCACTGACAAAAGGCAAAGGAGGAAAAACCCAACACCCAACCCCAACCAACCAATTCTCCCTTGCAACCGCTGCAACCGTGTCTGCCTGTCCCGCATTGGACTTGTCAGCCACAAACGAGCCTGCAGCTGACGTGGACATTACCCCTCCATAAATCTTCGCCCACGAAGCCAAGCCAAAGAAGAAGAAAAGAAGAAAGAAAGAATTTCTTGTCAATTATTAGGAAACTTGCTGACAAGGCAGATAAACATTTAACTCAGTATCTCATTGAGCCCATATTAATAGCAACCATTATTCGAAACCTATTCACAGATGTCCTGTGGATTATCTGAATGTGATGCGTATTTCTGACTGTCACCTTGAGGATCCAAGGCAATTAGGCTTTGAAAGTGTTACAGGCTAAAATGGTCAGAAGGCTTAAAAGTAGTTATAACCAAATAACCATTTTCGGAGCGGAAACAGGCCATATTGGCCTTTCGAGTCCACACTGGTTCACTTCTTTTTTTCTTTCTTCTTCTTTGGCTTGGCTCCGCAAATAAGAATTGCTAACTTGTGCTTTTAACAATTGGAAGAAAACAATGAGAAAATACATTTGGAAAACTGAAACAAAATAGCTAGTAAAGTTTTTCTAAAAATCTGTAACTGTTCATAGAACACCAATTTTTGGTGTTTGCTATTATGAGCTCAGATCGGATTTTCTCAATAGAAAACTTAATTCATTGCTGAAAAAGAAATCCAGGATTTAAAAATTGATGCACGATCAATTGCACAAAGACTGAAGTTAGTGGAACTGAAGGCTTTTTATTAGCATGAGATGGACAGCATCCCTTGTGTTGCTGGCTCACACTGACCCATCCTCGAACTGGGGGCAGGCTTGTGGTATGAGATCCTTTATGGGGGAGAAAGGGGAGGAGTCACAAGCCAGCCAGTGAGAGCAGGGTCAAACAGAAAAGGTCAAGTCATTTACACATACAATAGTGGTTTCACCACAAAAATGAACGAACATGCTCTCACTATTACACAAACTGAAGTGTAGTTAATGCATTGGGAGCTTACTTAATTACCTTGTTCATTTGAGGAAATGAATTATAAATATTTTACTTTGGATTCAAGAAAACCGGGCTGTGAGAGTTTACTGAAGCTCCCAAACCCAGATAAAGTAAGAAGCATCCTCAAATAATGTATTTGTATGAATGTTTTTTAAAACAAAGGATATGTGCCCTCAGGGTTTAAAAAAAAACTCTGAATCAGAACTTGATCATCTTTAAGCAGAAGTCACAAGCCTCAAAATCAAGTTATACGATAAAGAACTGCATAATTTTTATCTGTTTTGAAGTCCTTTCAAGAAAATTGAAGACTGTTGATGTGTGAAATTAAAACATGACACATTGTTATTGCATCATAGTTGGCAAATATTATCTTTTATCACCACCACTGCAGAAGATTTTATTTCACACATTATTACTCAGACAGACGAGACATGCAAGGATAATCAGTCTGCCTTCGATACCATTGAGGTTTCAGACTCCTACAATGGACCCCAGCTCGGTTTCCCTCTGACACCCACACATGTTACTGCCTTACTGGAAGCCTTCAAAGAAAAACAAGTAAGTGTTCATTTAATCAAAATCAGATTCCAAAAGATGTGTGGCCCATATATATCTTTCTTTGGCTTGGCTTTGCGGACGAAGATTTAAGGAGGGGGTAAATGTCCACGTCAGCTGCAGGCTCGTTTGTGGCTGACAAGTCTGATGCGGGACAGGCAGACACGGTTGCAGCGGTTGCAGGGGAAAATTGGTTGGTTGGGGTTGGGTGTTGGGTTTTTCCCTCCTTTGCCTTTTGTCAGTGAGGTGTATACATATAAATGATATTTACATACAAGTGATATTAAAATGTCAGACATGGCTTCAAAAATTTTATTGCGGTGCTAGCCGTTGTATTCAGAGAATCAGAAGGGGGGGGGGGGTGAAAGTTATGTCCAGCTGCAAATCTTATTTTTCCATACTTTTATGTAGTGATTGTAGCCGACCTCTACAAAGACACACACACACACTCACACAGTGGAGGTTAAGCTCACTCCTTTATTAGAGCTGGAAAGGCTGCTTTTATACTGTTCAAGTTCCCGCTGTTTTTTGCTGATTGACTGAGTCAGCCATATGACTAACAATAGTGGGAGGGAACATCCATGTACATCAATGCCCTTCTACCCTAGCCTGTTTCTGCTGAGTTAGCTGAGCAGCTTGACAAATGCCATTTTAGGGCTGTTGGCCTGATGCTGCCCCAGCTTCTACAACCGCCGGTTCATTGTCCTGCGAGTCGCTTTAGCGATCTCTGTCCGCGTCTGCCAGCCTGATCTCTGCAATCGCGGGGCACCACATGGATTTCAAACTTTTTCTTTCCATTCACATACTATCTTAAGCAATCACTATGCCATTTGCTCTGTGATTAGCCTCACATTTCGGCGGGCAGCAACCTCCTTTGAAGAAGACCGCAGAGCCCACCTCACTGACAAAAGACAAAGGAGGAAAAACCCAACACCCAACCCCAACCAACCAATTTTCCCCTGCAACCGCTGCAACCGTGTCTGCCTGTCCCGCATCGGACTTGTCAGCCACAAACGAGCCTGCAGCTGACGTGGACATTTACCCCCTCCATAAATCTTCGTCCGCGAAGCCAAGCCAAAAGAAAGAAAAGAAAGAAAAAGAAAGTAAGGGATTACTTAAAGTGGTATGTGAGTAGGGAGGAGAAGGTTGAGAACCACCGCTCTAGACCCAATTGTTACTGAAATATTTTGCTTGAGGAAAAGTTGTCATTGGCCCATTTCCTTTGGAGTTATGAAACCATGCACATAACGAGTCATTGAGGTACAATTACAACAATAGTTTTCAAACCTTTTCTTTCCACTCACATAGACCAATAGATGGTCTATGATTAATCTCTTATTAATCATAGACCATCTATTGCAAAGGGATTACTTAAGGTGGTATGTGAGTGGAAAGAAAAAGTTTGAAACCATTGCTTTAATGTGAGCAGTTCGGAGCACCATCCTTAACCTCAGAGAGAATGCAGTTTAGATTTCTGTGTGTGTGTCCTGTCTTCCAAATGCCTCTTCCCATGAAGGGCCTTCTAAGGTAACAAGGATAGGTGTTACTGACTAACCCCAAGTGCTCCTGTTGAAAACACCCTGGAGTGACAGAATATACTTAATCATCTTAAAAAGTCTGAAGGAAGTCTTCTGTGCCTTTAGTCCATGAATCCTTTACAATTATTTACTTTACTAATGCCTGCGTAGGAATTCCTGCAATTTCTAAAAAATGGACATTTCTCTCAGCAGCAACTTCATGCTCGTTATGTGTTACAACTTCTGAATGAAACCAAAAAACATCTGGAACATTTGCCAAATATCAACCAAATCTCCACTTGCTACAATAAAGAAATAACTATTTGTGGTAAGCAGTGTTACCCACCATGCTACTCTAAGGAAGGTTATAGAATTTATTAACTCTGTCAGTTATTTGTCAAATCAGAAACAATTTATCTGGAGAGATTGAAAGGTAATGAGGGCTTTGGATGACAACAAAATTGGCACAATTGATGACTATTGAATATTTTGTTTATAGCTTTAACTCAGACTAATGCTGTTGTTATTTTAGAAAATACTGGAGTCACAAAACAGTGGGAAGCCATTCAGCCAACAGAACCTGTGTCAACTCCTTCAAACAGCAATCCTGGTCCCGAACAACTACTCTTTCTACATATTCCTGCCTTTTCACTTGTAATTAGTCCAGAGAAGAACTATTCCTCTTTGATGTTTGGAAACCTGATCTCAACCTTGGTCCCTGCTTCCTCAGTGGATCCACCCGGTTCACTTCTATCACCACTTGTCACCCCCTGCTGGGGGATTAGGCTACCATTGCAATGACAGTTGAGTATCACATTAAAGCCAAGGTGGTAGGAAGAACCCCACCGACAATTCGGTTACTGACTAGTTAGTTTAAGTTTTCATCAGATGGATGACACCAGATCACCAGCATCTGAACAGCACATCCACCTATCTATTCTATTAGACTCATTCTTACGATCGCTACATCATTTTTGATGACAGATTTTGGAAGTTGATGATGACTATATGGTCATTCCTCAGGTTAATAAGTTCCAAGAATAGTTCCCTGTTATTTTGTTTTCTCATCCACTGAAGGCATTGAGTCAAGCTTGGCCATGGCTTCACCTGTGCTGAACTGCTTCTCTCAGTTCATGTTAGTGGGAATACTTCTGAGGAGAATCTGCAACCTTCTCAGGTGTGGAGAGCAAGCACAGCTGAATTCCGAGCTACCCTCATCTGAAGGTGATCAATACAATCTACAGCTGAAGATCCTTTCTCTTTTATTTATCACAATGGTCGTGAAGTTAATTTTGCTCTCCACTATCCTTCTGCTCCACAGCTAACTTAACATGAAGCAGTACAAGGATCTGTGCCTAGTGGTATTGGTGATACATCAGTATCCTCTGGACCACATCACTGCTGAATTACATTTAGTAAAAATATTCATATATTTAAATTACATAATTATTTTAGAAATAATTACGATATTGCATTTCTCCATCAGCTCAACTCCAATGAAATAATTTGAATTAAAATGATGATGAGTTTATTGTCATATACCTTATACAATGCAACCGTGTCTGCCTGTCCCGCATCGGACTTCTTACTTGATACAGGTGAACAGGCACTTTTTGGGGGGTGGGGGGGGGGTGGCGGGGAGAGGAAATCAATGACAAAAACTACCTCAGTATAATTAATCAAATTTAAATGACTATAAATACAAAAAAAAATTAATATTCATAGTCATCCTTGTAGAAAAAAATGTGACTTTGCAATGATGCAGGCCGCCTCCTTGTTCTGTTGGAGCAGTCCACGATGAGTGAAACAAGGAGAGATTCAAGGGTCTGATTGTTGTTGGAAAGAATCTGTTGTTGAACCAAGAGCCATTCATGAAATATGTTCAGGAAAGTTTCCTCTGGCAATATATGGAGGGTCCCACACCAGAGAGGGCAATATTTGATATAGTCTTGGGAAATAGGGAAGGGCAAGTGAATGAAATGTTTGTGGATTAGCCTTTGGATCAGCAACCATTGCTCTGTTAGATTTAAGAAAGTTATGAGAGAGATGGGTGGAACATTTGGAATTGGGACAAGACCAACTTTGAAGGTGCAAGTCAAGAAGTAGCTGAAGTTGATTGGAAGAGGTGTTTGAAGGAAATGGTAGGAAAATAGGACGTTTTAAAAAATGTTGTTTAACAGGCACGTACCTGTTAAAGTGAAGGGTCAGACATGCAAGCGTAGGGAACCTTGGATGTCAAGGGAAATTCAGATCTGGTTCAGAGGAAGAAGGAGGAATGGGGCAGATATAAGCAGATGAGATCGTGTAGACCTGGAGTTTTGGAAACTGAGGAGCAAGTGAAAAAAGGAATCAGTAGGACAAAATGGGGACAGCAGATAATATTAGTATACTGGTTAGCACAGTGACCTGGGTTCAAATTCAGCATTGTCTGTAAGGAGTTTGCACATTCTCCCCATGACTGCATGGGTTTCCTCTGGGTGCTCTGGTTTCCTGCACCCTTTTCAAAAATAAAATACATGTGGGGTTGTAATTTAATTGGATGTAATTGGGTGGCACGAGCTCACGAGCCAGAAGGGCCTGTTACTGTGCTGTCTAAACTTAAATTTAAATGTAATAAAGGGAAAGGGTAAGCAGAGAAAAAATGGGACCTTTCAGGAATCAATACTCAAGTCTGTTTGGAGCCACAGGAGATGGGCAAGGTCATCAATGAGCACCTCTCCTCTGCTTTTACTCTGGAGAAAGGCACAAGGACTGGAGAACTTAGACCACTCAATGGTAGTGTTCTGAGAACAGTCAGCATTACCGTAAAGGAGGTGTTAGAGTTCCAGATATGTATATGGACAAACCTCCTGGACCTGATCAGGTATATCCAAGGACACTGTGGGGAGTGAGAGAAGGAATTGCAGGTGTCCTAGCTGAGATTTATGAGCTGTCATTAAGTACAGGTGAGGTGTCAGAAGACTGGAGGGTGGTAAATGTTGTGGCTCTGTTCAAGAAAGACTGCAGGGAAAATCCTGAAGTTATTGAAGAGTATTCTAAGGGAGAAGATGTACATGCCCTTGGATGGACAAAGGGTGATCAGGATAGTCAGCATGGTTTTGTAACTGGGAGGTCATGTCTCACAAATCTGATTAGGGTTTTTGAAGATGTGACCAAGAAGGTTGACAAGGCAGAGCTGTAGCCATTATATATATATGTGGATTTCAGCAAGGCATTTGATAAGATTCTGCACTTTGGAAGGTTAGATCACATGGGATCCAATGACATATAGCCAAATGGGTAGAAAATAAGTTTCATGGAAGAAAGCAGAAGGTGATGTTGGAAGGTTGTGTTTTAGACAGGAAGCTTGTGATTCAGGGTTCCATGCTGGACCCATTCTCTAACAATGATTTAGATGAAAATATACACGACATCTTTAGCAAGTTTGAATGTTCTGGTATTGTAGATAGTAAAGATGGTTGGCAAAGATTGCAACAGGATCTTGATTGGTTGACAATTGGGCAGAGGAATGGTTGATGGAATTTAATACAAAGAATTATGAAGTGTTGTATTTTGGAAGGTCCAACTGTGTTGTACCTACACGAGGAGTGGCAGGGATCTGAGGAGTGTTGTTGAGCAAAAGAGATTTTGGGGTACAGGTGCATAGTACCTTGAAAGTAGAGTTACAGGTAGATAAGGTGGTCAAAAAAGATTTCAGTTTTGATCAGTCAGAGTACTCAGTACAGAACTGGGAATTCGTGTTTCAGTTGTATAAAACAATGATGAGGACCTATTTGGCATATTGTGTTCAGTTTTGATCACCATGCTGCAGGAAAGATGTTGTTAAGCTGGAGAGGGCCAGGTTAGGGAGAGGTTGACCAGCCTCAGGCTTTTTTCCTTAGAGAACAAGAGGATGGTGATCTGATAGAGGTATACAAAATCATCAGACGAATTTATTAGGTGAATGCAGAGTCTTTGACCAGAGTAAGGGAATCAGTAACCAATGAACATAGGTTTAAGCTGAGAGGGGAAAAGATTTAGTAGGAACATGAAGGGTAATGCTTTTACACAGAAATTGGTGGGTATATGGAATGGGCTGCCAGAGGAGGTAGTTGAGGCAGATACTATTGCAATGCTTAAGGAAATATTGGGCAGATACATGGAGAGGATGGGGTTTGGAGGGATATGGGCCAAATGCAGGCAGGTCCAACTAGTGTGGATGGGACATTTTGGTTGGTGTGGGTAAGTTGGGCCAAAGGGAAGGGCCTGTTTCCACACTGTATGACTCTGTGACTCCATACTAGTCTTCAGACTTCTGTACCTTCTCGCTGAAGTTAGCAGTGAGAAGAGGTTGTGACTTGAGTGATCTTTTATGATGTTGGCTGCCTTCTTGAGGCAGCGCTCCACGTAGATATGATCCATGGATGGGAGGTGATGGACTTAGTTGTATTTGTTACCTTCTGCAGCCTTGTACATTCCTGGAATTTCCATAGAAGGTCATGATGCAACTAGTCAGTATGCTTTCCACAGCCCACCTGTGGAAGTTTGATAGCGTATTCGAAGACATGCCGAATCTCCTCAGAATGAATCTTAAGAAGGATCATGCATTTTTTTTCACCTGCATTGACTAGAATGTGGAGCAAAGAAGCAAAGCAAAGCAAAGAAGCAGCAACTGGTCTTGTTTTACATTTTCAGTGTTCACACCTTTTATTTCTTTAATCTTTGAATATATTCTTTTTGTTTTAACATTGTATAAAATCAAATAATTGTATTTTTTCTATGAATTTTACAGGTGATTTGCATGGAAAATTGGATGATTTATTTTTAATATTCTACAAGGTATGAACACTTTTGAAAGCTGGTTTCTAATGTACATTATGTACTTTAGAAACCAGCACATCCTTATTCTTTACTATTATTATAGAAAAATCTATTATAGTTGGCTTGTATTCTTCCTCTAACACTTTTGTTCTTCATTTTTCAGTTTTAGGTATGTTTAGACTTAAAAATCCAGAAGTATATCAAACTAAAAAGTTGATGCATTCCCAACTCCAGAACCATCCTTCACAGATCATTTTATTTGCTTTTAGTTTGGGTTAAATTACAGTAGGATTTTCGTCAGCTCTTTCCTCCCAGTGTTACACCTCTGAGTACTTGAAAAGATTTTGCATTTGGACTGTTGAACTGATATAGTCAGACTCAGTCTTACAGAACAGAAACAGGCTCTTCAGTCCAACTTGTCCAAGCTCACAACATTTTCTATCTAAGCCAATCCCATGTAAATTTTTTAATTGTACCCACCTCTACCACTTTTTCTGGGCAGCGAGCTACCTAAATACACCAATTAACCTCCAAACTATGTATGTCTTTGGAGCAGCTGGTGGAAACCCACGCAGTCACAGGGAGAACTTACAAACTCCTTACAGACAACACTGATTTTAAACCCAAGTTACTGACACTATAATTGCGTTGCACTAACTTGTCTGAATAGCACTCAAAACAAAGTCTTTGACTGTATTTCTTTACATGTGACAATAAACAATTCAAGTAAATGTATTGTGGATCTTGGCAATCGCAGACCTGGGTCGCTGGCACTGTGATAGACTTGCACTAATCACTAAGATAACTAGGCCGATCTATCTCAATCCTGCATATATGCAGTGGCTGAGCCTCCACATTTCTCTGAGGGAGAAGATTCACAATCCTTTCAGAGGAACTCCCCTTATCTCTGTTCTACATGGCCAGCTCCTTATCCTGAGACTCTGGACTCCAGTGCAAGAACTCCCTAACAGGTGAATCGTAGTACAGCATTCACTGTATCAGAATGTTACAGGAGCTCAGTGAGTTACCCCTCATTATTCCTTAGAGGAGAACATGGGATCGTAACCCTAGTGGTCAAGGTTTGGGATGACAGTACCTGGAGTGAGTTTTATTTTCAACTTACACTTTTTCATTCAATTGACCAGGTGATTAAGAAAGGAAACTGTCAGTGGTTGGAGGTGTGAAAAGGCTATTGCTGATTTAAGGAAATAAAAAGTCAGGGGTGTGGTTATTTTCACCCATTTTTACCACATTGGATTTACCTGATTATATTACAAATGGGTTGTGTTGCTATGTATATTGTTGCTGAAATTTCTCATTAATAATTTGGATTTTTTCCCCTTGACAAGAATGGACTTCCATCCCCAGAGAAGGTATACGTCTTTAATGGAGACTATGTTGACCGAGGGAAGCATTCTATTGAGATTCTGCTGATCTTGTTTGCGTTTCTACTTGTCTATCCAAAAGGAATCTATTTAAACAGAGGAAACCATGAAGATCATATCATCAACTTAAGGTGCATGCTCACTAAAATCTTTTCATGAGTGAATTGGGTTTTTGCAATGAGTTTTTTTATTAATCTATTGATTCTATAGAGCAGTTAGATTCGATAATGCCCATGGAACTAATTGAGCTTAGAATTCTTTGGTCTGATGTGGATTGTCTGTTGATCACCACCTAGTGGTCACTTGCAAAATATTACATGTGGGACACTGGAGGATAACATTGAGCTTATGCATATGATGCATACCCTGTCAAAGCCTAGATATGAATAATGGCTACTTGAATAAGGGACACAAAATAACTATAATAATAATTGAATAACTGGCAACGAAAAGACAAAATGTATTTGTCAGATTGAAGGTCCCAGATTTTCTTAGTACTTTTCCAAAAGACTTTATACTCTCGCTTTGTTATCACTGTAACAGCTGGAATAAGTGAGATGCAAGGTTTTGTATAGGAAAATTATGTACTGCAGAACATCAAGGCCTGTTTGCTATTTGGTAACAGGGTTCAGATCAGTCTTAATCTCCAGCCATCTTCAATTTCCATAATCTCTTTGGTCCTACATCAAAGTCTTTGCTCATCGCACATCTCACTCTTTCACAAACTTGAGGTTATCCTAAACAGCTTTGCTTAGTGGTGTCCTGATTCATGCCAAGTCCCTTTTATCACTGCAGCCAATTATTGTTCTCAGTTAAAATACTCATTCTGGCTTACAAATCCCAAAATGGCTTTGCCACTCTCTCCTCTATGTAATTTTTCCAGCCCTTTTACTCTCCAATTTTTTGTTCATTCCTCCTATTCTGGAGTTGTGCCTTCTATTGATTTTAAACACTCGACTATGTCTCCTTGTTTTCAGCTGCCGAGTCCCTGCACCCTGGAATTCCTTCCGAAACATTTTCACTCTTCTCTTCCCATTAGGATCACCTTGACCTTCTCTGACCAAGCCTCGAGTGTCCAGTGTCAAATTCTATTTTTATGATGTTTTAATGAAACACCTTAGAATGTTTTACTACATGAAGGGAGCCTTATACATACTGTAAAGAAAATTAAAATAAGGTTGAATGTTATTAGTATGTTTTTAAATGATGAACTGTCAGAAGCTTCAGTACTACTTTTTGTAGAAGATTTTAAATATTCTGCCAGAAGTTAAGAAGCACACCTTTATCCAAAGGGATTCACTCTCATGAACATTGGATAAGAGTCTCCTAACTTCCCACATGGAGAGCTTGGTTCCAATTTCATCGTTCATACTTGTTCTTAAATCAGGGTGACCAATACTAAAGTTGTATCCCTTTGACAATAACTTCCTAAACCAGTGAAAATGATTGTTGTTATTCTTCCTGTTTATTTCTTTCAAATTACTAAAATGTATCACATTTCCACTTAACCTTTATTCCAAGTAGTGCAAATTGAACCTATACAATCTGTGCTCTTAACTCACCTACAACTTTATTTGGCCTGTCTTGGATAGGAATCATGAATATGGAGTTAGTGATTTAAACTGAAGTAAAAGATCATCCATAGTCCTACTGAATGAGAGTGGAGGCGAGGAGGAGCTGAATTTCCTTCTCCTATTCCTATTTCTTGTTTTATGGTCCCCCAAACTGAATGTGTGCATGTAGTTCTTTGGGTGTAAACTAACAAGGTTCTGGATGAATATGGGTGAGTGTTGCACAGTTCAGTTCATAAAGTGCTGCTAAAAATTTAAATAGATAATGGATAGTTCAAAATAAGAAATGGCAAGTGCACATATTGCCAGTGCCCCTCTACTTCCTGAAACCTCATGCTTTCAAATACTATTGTACTCTGTGTTTCAGGTATGGTTTCACAAAAGAAGTGATGCAAAAATACCAGGTAAATACTGGAATTATTTCTGTGATTTTTCCTGCAAAGCATGGATAAAGTTATCATTTAAAACTTGAATTGTTTCTGCTCTGCTTAGGATATCTACCTTTGTTTTAGGTGCATGGAAGTAGAATATTGAAATTACTGCAGTGTATTTTCAGTTGGTTACCATTAGCCACGGTCATTGATCAGAAGGTATTGATTATACATGGAGGTATTTCAGAAACAACAGATTTGGATTTCTTGGGCAAGATTGACAGACACAAGGTATAGTCTGACCTTTAAGATAACACTGAATGTCTGAATGATTTAAAACAAACATTATTTTAATTTACAATGAATTTTCTTTAGCTTGGCATAGTTTATATTTAAATATGTTGTGATGGATGAGTCCATCAAGAAGCCTCTCCCTTCCCTAACCCGAGAAACACTCCTACGATTTAAACTTCCTGGATCTTTGTTCTATTCCTGTACATCCTCCGATTTAATAGCTCTGCCACTGGCCGCTGTGTTCTTGATTGACCAGATTTGACGATTCAGAATTCCTCCTCCAGATTTATTAAGTTCTCTCTGCTCACCAAAGATATTCATTTTGGTCTTCTGGATTAAAATCTCATTCGGTGGTTCAAGGATCAAATTTTGGATTATTGGTATTACTTTTGCTAAATTCTATTAATGTGCTGTTATTACTGTGGGTGAGACACATCAAATGCAGAGATTTAAACAGGCAGACACATTGAAAGAATTTTTTTTCTAATAACAAACTCATCCACCTATACAGTACGTATCAACCATGAGGTCACCTGAAAGAAGGAGAATTGAATGGATCAAACATGTTTCAGATGAGGAGCTGCATTTTGGTGGGAGCAGTAAACCCAACTTGAATCTCAATGAAATCCCAAGGAAGAATTCAATTTCCAATTTCTTTAGTCTTCGTTCTTACACAAACAACAGTCAAAGGAGGAAGAGTTCTAGTGCAATGTGTGTGAAGAAAATAGACATCACTAAAAGAGTGCAACGCTCAGTTGAAGAGGAATTGGAAAAGTGCCGTAGAGAAGTGGGCTTCAGCAACATGTATGAAGATTCTAAATCACTGACTGTGTCCGATTCAGATTCTGGTGAAACCCTTGAATCAGATGAGCTTGAAAGGAGGCAGGTAGGTTGCATCATAAAGAGAGCTCATGAATGTCACATCAGTCATAAAACATTAATGTTAAATAATTGAAATGTATCCATCTAAAGTGGGAGACTGGATGAGGCAGAGAGGTAATATTTCTTTACATAAAAGGTGCTCAAGATTAATTAAAGGGCAAACACCAGAACACTGAATCCAATGGCTAGAAAAGTTTCCTTCATCTGAACCAGCCTTGTGATCTGTTTAAAGATGGGGAAACTGGTTACATGGTTACATTATGTTTACTTTCTTAAATTTAAACATACAGCGTGGTAACAGGCCATTTCAGCCCATGAGTCCGTGCTGCACAATTAACCTCTACCCCTGAAAGGTTTTGAATGGTGGGAGGAAACAGGAGCCAGTGGGGAAAATCCATGCAGACACAGGGAGAATGTACAAACTCCTTCCAGACAGCGTGGGATTTGAACCCAGGTCCCGATCACTGATGCAGTAAAAGTGTTGTGCTAACTGCTACACCAAGTGTATCACCCTTCAGGTGTAAAAGGTGGAGTGTACCAGGAAGGATTGGAAGAGGATGAATGAACTCAGCCCCTACCACTCCACCTCAACAAAGAACCACCTCACCGTGATCACTCAGCTTAAATTTTAATGCTTTAACTAAAAAATAAGCATTAAAAATCTCAATGTCAAACTGAGAATGGAAGTATCCCAATTCAGGCATCATTCCAACTGCACTTCTGGTGAGACTGAATCAGATAGGTTGGAGATATTGGCAACGTATTATGGTACTTGGTTTTTTTTTTAATTATTTTTGCACTGAGTCATATCAAAAACAAAATCCACAAATGATCATCAACAATGATCATTTTTTTCTTTTCCCCCACTTCCTCTCTCCCCTTCCCCACCCTCATCAAAAATCAATAAATGATAAAGTACTTAAAACAAAGAAATAATCAAAAAAGGAAAAAAGTCGTATCGTCTACTTTCACATATTTAAATCTTATTGTGCGCATAATTATGTTGTTTTACGAGATGGAGGTTTGTGGTCGGCATTCTCTGACATATTTTATGTAGGGTTCCCAAATTTGTTGAAATAATGTACACTTGTCTTTCAGATTGTATGTAAATTTTTTTCTAATGGAATACACTTGTTTATTTTGCTGTATTTTAAGGTTTGTTTCCAATTTCCAGGTTGTCATAATACATTTTTTGGCTACTGCTAGTGCTATCATACTTTGTCTAATTTTTTGTCTTTTCTATTATTTAACAGAATTTTTTTTTATCTTTTGGTATATTATTTTTTGTGATTTTGTTTAATATTAGGTTTAAAGCTTCCCAGAAAGTTTTTACTTTTGAGCATTGTATGTAATGTTGATCCAATCTTTTGTTTGCAATGAAAACATCTATCCAATGATGTTGGTTACCACTCTTTTAATTTCTGAGGAGTAATGCATAATCTATGTAGCCAGTTATATGAATCGTACATAATCTACTATTTATTGTATATCTCATTGTTCCTTAAATAGTAGATTATGTATGATTCAATATAACTGGCTATACAGATTATATTATTCCTAAAATTAGACAGTCCAAATAAAATTTATTCTGATAGCACTACCAGAAGTCAAAAAAATGTATTACCACATCCTGGAAATTGGAATCAAACCTTAAAATACAACGGTGGTATACAGAAATAAACAAGTGTATTCCATTCGAAAAAAATTACATACAATCTGAAAGACAAGTGTACATTATTTGAACATATTTGGGAACCCTACATAAAATATGTCGGAGAATTCTGACCACAAACTTCCATCTCGTAAAACAACATAATTATGAGCACAATAAGATTTAAATACGTGAAAGTAGACGATACAACTTTTTTCCTTTTTTGGTTATTTCTTTGTTTTAAGTGTTTGGTAGTTTTATTAATATATTTTGTATTTCTTCTTTTAAGACTGAAGAAATGCAAGATATATTTATAAAACTACCAAACAATAAAACACCAGGTGAAGATGGATTCCCTATAGAGTTTTATAAAGTTTTTAAGGATCTATTAATCCCTCCCCTCCTAGAAGTAATAAATCAAGTAGAAGAAACCCAAAACTTACCAGAATCATGTAAAACAGCAATAATTACAGTAATTCCAAAAGAGGGAAAAGATCCGCTATTGCTATCTTCATACAGACTGATATCATTATTGAATACAGATTATAAATTAATAGCAAAATTACTAGCAAACAGACTGAATGATTATGTACCGAAACTTGTAAGGCAAGACCAAATTGGATTTGTTAAAAAAAAGACGAGCAGCTGATAATGTTTGTAAACTTATTAATTTAATACATGCAGCACAAATAAATAAAATGCCAACGGTAGCTGTTAAGTTAGACGCAGAGAAAGCCTTCGATAGGATAGAGTGGAACTATTTGTTTAAAGTGTTACGGAAATTTAAACTACCGGAAAAAATTTATTAACTACATTAGAGCATTATATAATGGACTGTTAACAAAGGTAGTAATAAATGGATATGTATCAGATCACTTTAAATTAAATTAAGCAGGTCAACAAGGCAGGGATGCCCATTATCCTTTTCACTGTTCGCTTTGATTATTGAACTACTAGCCGAGTTGATAAAGAAGGAAACTATGATAAAAGGAATAAAAATAAAAGAGAAAGAATATAAAATCAGCCTATTTGCAAATGACATCATAGTATATTTAACAGAACCAGATAAGTCAATAAAAAAAAACCTACATATGAAACTGAAAGAATATGGAGAGATATCAGGGGACAAGATTAACACCAATAAAAATGAAGTGATGCCAATGAACAAAATTGATAATTCAGAATTTTTAAAAATATCCTTTTCAAATGACAATCACAGGCGATACGTTACCTTGGTATCAAAATAGATAACAAGCTAAAACATTTATACAAATTAAATTATGAACCATTAATTAAAAAAATACAGGAAGATCTAGAGAATTGGAAAGAACTGCCGTTAACTTTAATAGGAAGAGTAAACTGTATTAAGATGAATGTGTTCCCACGAGTGCAATATCTATTCCAAATGTTACCAATCCCCCTGACAGAGAAATGTTTTGCAAAACTGAAGAAAATAGTAAGGAAATTTTTATGGAAAGGTAAGAAATCAAGAAAAATTAACATGGAGTTACAAACAAGGAGGGTTACAGCTAACAAACTTCAAAAATTACTACAGGGCAGCGCAGTTAAGGTACTTATCAGATTTTTATCAGAGAGGAGAAAAACTGGACTGGACTAAGATAGAATTAGACAAATTAAGAGAAAATATCCCATACACATACTTTATAAATGGGATGAAAAATTGGTGCAGTACTACAAAAATTCACCAGTACTATATCACATACTTAAATTATGGAAAAAAAATAAACCTGGAAGAAAAAAAGATAAATTATCAAATTCCAAAAATGATATTAACACAAAACCCATTAATCCCCTTTACAATAGACAATTTATTTTTCAAGGAATGGGATAGAAAAGGAATCAAGAAAATAGAAGATTGCTTTTTTGGAAATAATTAACATTTGAGCAATTAAAAGATAAATATGGAATAACACAAAGTACAATATTTACATATTGCCAATTGAAAACTTATCTAAAAGATATATTGGGAAATAGCTTGAGATTAGCAGAAAGTAGCAACTATGAATATTTTATTACAGACACAATGATAATTAAAAAATTTATTACAAACATGTACATCAAATTACAATATAAAGAAGAAGATGTAATGAAGTATAAACCGAAACAAAGTTGGGAAAAAGATTTAAACACAGAGATAAAGAACGTATTATGGTACTTGTTGAGGTGGTTAGCATTGCTGACAAGTTTACCATTCCAACATGAAGATAAAAATGTACATTTATCAGTGATACCATTCAAACATTGTTTTTCGGAGGGAAGAAGAATGAGAGGTGATATAATGGAGTTCTACATGATTGAGAGGCATAGATGGGTGGATAGCCAACACATTTTTACTGGGGCGACAGTGGCAAATACCAGAGGACATCTGTAATGATAAGGGGAGGAAAGTTTAGTGGAGAATTCAGGGGTAAATTTTTTAAACCACAGAGCAATGGGTGTCTGGAATGCATTGCCAGGGGTGGTACAATGGAAACATTTAAAAGACTCTTAGACAGGCACATGGGTGCAAGATAAAGAGAGGGTTATGGGTGCGAGTTAGGGAAGGTTTAAATTGTTGAGTAGGTTTACATAGGTTGGCAAAACATTGTGGGCCTGTACTGTGTTGTATTGTTCTATGCACTTCAGAATCTCATGGAACCCTTTTGGGGAGCACTTGAAAATCGCAGAACCCCAATCATTAATTTAAAAAACCTGATATATACACAAGCATAATAAGAAAGTAAATAAACTCACCAGCAGTGGATTAACTACCATCCGAGTCCTCGTTTGAACTTTACCACGGCCTGGGCTGTCACCCCTGGCGTTCCTCACTCCCTGCCACAGCCTGGGCCTCCCCCAGCACCCCTCACTCCCTACCATGCCCCAAGCCTCTCACAGCGAGCCTCACTTCTCAACAAGGGCCTGGCCACCTGGACACTGCTGGCCTCCCACCCCTCCTCTTGTTCACTTACAGCAGTTGACAGGCTGGACAGTGGTATTTTGGAGCCCCCTCCTTGCACATGCCACAAATCTTCATGCTGCTGCCACCAGCTCCCAGGCACCACCACACGCATCACCCTGGCAATGGTATGGCGCCAACTTTGGCCCAGTCACCGGCTTCACCCGCACAGAGTCAGGGTGTTGGAGAGCACCGCACATGCTCCTTAAGACATGTCCGAGTTGCAACTGTGTCCTCAGCTCCTTCAGCAGAGATAAGATGCATTCTCACCATGAGGTTTCTGGGTATTTCTGGCAGCCATGAAACTGGGCCACAGTGCTGTTGGTGTTCTTTTCAAAAAACCAAGTGTCCCAGGATTCATGAGTCTGGTTTGGCTCCCCCTCATCCTCCCTACCCCATGCAGCCTCCATCTTGTCTTCCCTACAAAAAATAAATTGAATTAAAGACAGGTAAAAAATAATTTAAAGAAAAACAGGTAGATCGTTTTTACTCCCTGTCATTTCTTCTGCGAAACCCCAATGCCTTTCCACGGAACCCAATTTGGGAAACGCTGCTCCACAGTAATCAACCAAGCAGTTGTTGTCTAATTTAAACAAAATTGAGCAAACCCTCTCTTGCATGCAATTTCTTGAGATACTGTATATTTTAGCATACAAGTCAACCTCCCCCCCTCCCCCCCCCCTTTCAGTCTCATTTTAAGGTATATCTGGCATACAAGTCAGCCCAAATTTTCTGGGTGCCTGAGGTGCCTAAAGCTCGTGATGCCTGAGATGGGCCGTTGACTGGCGTATACGTCGACCTCTGTAGATCGCGTGGATTGATCTGCTGGATATTGGCTGGAGTTGATTGCTATCATGGAAGGTCCATCGACACAACACAGCATGTGACGAAAATATGAAATAAGCTATAAGTTGAAAGTGATAGAAATGGCCAAGAAAACCAACAACTGCACTGCTGCAAGAAAATTTAATGTATATGAGAAGTTGGTAAGAAATTGGAGGAAGAAAGTAAAGAAAAATACCCAAAAGGCAATGTTCATTGAGAAAAGGAATCACTTGTTGGCCAGAGTTGGAAAATCACATTGCAGAATGAGTACATAGCAAGATTGCTACATAGTCATCCGAAATAAAATAAGAACATTTGCACTGCAGTGGGCCAAGTCACACCCAGACCTCAGTGATGATTTTGAGGCTACAGTTGGCTGGTGCAGTCATTTCATGAACAGGAAAAATCTGCTACAACACCAAAAAACTATCAAAAATCTTGATCATAAAGTTGTACGTTTTCACCAATTAATTATATGGAACCGGCAGAAACACCAGTTCACATTGGCAAATATCGGAAACATCGACAAAACCCCTATGAATTTCAACATGATAGGGAATAGAACAGTGGAATGGAAAGGACCAGGTTTACTGTGGTGTTATCGTGCATTGCCAATGGGCCAAAGTTAAGACCCACGATAATCTTCAAACACAAAATTAAACTGAAAGTGAAATTCCCTGTGGGTATTTTTGTACATTTTCATGAAAAAGGATGGATGGATGAAAATGGTGTAAAACTACGGATAGACAATGTGTGGAACAGGTGGCCAGGCAGTTTATGCAAAGAATAGAGTTTACTGGTCTGGGATATGTAGCCACTTAACTAAGAAGACTATAAGTGGATTAGCCCCAAATCATGCTTGCATGGTGGTTATCCAGGGTGGTTTTACATCTATATGACAACCTTTCGATCTTTGCTTGAACAAACCATTCAAAGACCATGTGCGTGAGGAATGGAATACATGGATGTCAAGTGCAGAAAAGTCGTTTACAAAAGGCAGGGCAATGCATGCTGCATCACTTGAAATGATGTGTAACTTTGTGCTCAAGGCATGGAACAAAGTTAAAATAGAGACTGTGATAAAATCGTTTAAAAAGTGCGGTATCTCTTGTGCAATTGATAGCACGGAAGATGATTTATTGTGGGTGTGACAGATTATATTATCTTGTATATAGATATGTTTTAAAGGAGATAAATTGTGGCAGGTTTTTTAGTGTAGATCACATACAGATACAAACACTTCAATACAGATCTCATTTAAAATGCCAGAGCTCTGCTCAAGCCAGACAGTTCAGGCTCCGAGTGCTTTTGAAAAACTTTGAAGAATGCCTATAGAGACTTCACAAATAGGTGTTAATTGGACATGCTGTGGAATAATGCATTGTTGTTTTGGAAAACAACAGCTGAACGAACTCAGAAGATTAGGTCCAGTGCTGCAGGCTGAGTGCAGTTTGCTGTTCTAAGAGGGTCATGTGGTTTTCTCTGAGAGAGAGAGAGAGAGAGAGAGAGAGAGAGAGAGAGAGAATTCAGTTGAACAATTCCAGCAGCAGCTGGAGCTGGAACAGGACAAGCTGGCAAGATTGTGGAAACCCTTTTTTGAAGATGGATTGTGAGTTCTTAGTTCAGCCTGGTCAAAGCCCTTGTGATCCATGCAAGAGGAGAGGTCTGGCTGCATAATGTTTCACGAATTAAGGGAAACAAAAAGGAACTCGGTGGTTATCTGAAAGAAAGAGGTCATCATCTGGAAAACCCTGATGAGGCTAGTTTCTTCGGCAAGACACTGAAGTGGCTGATCAGAAGGAATCAGTTGTGGGGGTCCAATGAGCAACAAATCTCTCTCTGAAAACAGACAAGAACCTTTCTGAGTGGTAACCATTTACTTTTCAAGCACCAAAGCCTGGTGAAATTCATAAATGTTAAATTCTGTGCACAGTATAAAAATTGCCTTCAACCAGTGAACTTAAAGGAATGAGAAGTGAGATTGGCCTGTGAATCAAAGAACTTTTCTGAACTTACACACACATTACATACAACTTGCACTTAGAATTAGAAGGGGGTTAAGTTAATAGTAATAAGTTAAAGTTTGATCCTGTTTTCATGTTTGAAGATAATTAAAAGTAACTTCTTTTAAGTAACCATTTGCCTTGGTGAATTTCTATTGCTGTTGGGTTTTGGGGTCCTCTGGGTCCATAACATGGGACACTGATGATGAAGCTGAAACCACCTCATCAGATACAGACTTGGACCCATATGATAACTGTTAACAACAAACAGTGAGAGTATGGATGTGCTTGTCACCATCTTTGCTTCAGACAATGATGGTGAGAGTGATTTTGAAGGGTTCTATATGTGTTGTTGCTTTCAATAAAATAAAATCGGGTTTTTTTTTGTTTTTCAAGGGTCGACTTATACGCCAGATTAATGTGGAATGGATTTTGAGCTGAATTTAAGGTCTCAGAAGTATATCTCGTGTGTAAGACCCTTTTTTTTTTTTTGAAAGATTTTTTGGGTTTCAAGTCTCAACTTGTTTGCTGAAATATACAGTACTTTTCCCAAGACCATCCAATGCTGGAAAGTAGGATTCCAGAGTTGGTCCTGGAATGTTGACTGATGTTGGATCAAATACCTTCTCTGATCTTGTAGCTATTGTTGATGTGCATTAATTTTTTGAAAAGACACCCCAAAGGATTGATCTCAATTATTGCTCCACCCTAGAAGTTCTGACAGATATATTTAGCCCTTTCCTTGGTACTGTAGTCCACTATTTTCAGGAAAGCATTAGGTAGGCAATCCAGAGATTTGGTTCAAGTTTGATGCAAGGACATTAAAGGTGGTCACCAATTTAATTCATTCACCAGCTCATTTGGCTATTGAAGACATTCTTTCTTCTTTCAAGATTGTGGACATTTTATGGAGTGATCCAATGCATCAGGAAGGTTGCATTGCGAACTCAGTCAGAGGAGGTGGTTGCTACTTCGGACCTGATGTGACGGAGAAGATACTACGAAAACACAATTTGCAGCTCTTGATCAGGTCCCACGAGTGCAAACAAGAGGGTTATGAGTACTGTCACAACCAAAAGGTATGATCGAGCACCCATTCAGCCCAATGAAATGCCTGCTCATCTCAAAGTGTAATAATTTAGCCCTGTCAAGGTACAAGTACAACCAAACCACAAAGTACAACACACAGGGAATTTCTTTGAGTCACGCTAGCGGGAATGAGTAGTAATTAGGTCACCTCCCTAATACTGTTGAACCTCATTCAAAGTACAAGGTTAGAGGCTACAATATTTAAGGCATTTTTGCTGCATATGGTTAAGTAACCATTCCTTTGAGGTGATTGTTACAAACTGAGGTGTCACTGTTTGCTCATTTCTAAAGGCAGGAAAATGGTTATCATTGATTGGCTTTCTATATGAACATGACATAATTAAAAGATATGAATTCGTGGCATGACATGATAACAGTAGTTCAAAAGGTCCTTTAAGGCAGTGCAGAACTGTTAGCCTGGCTCTTGGCCCATGAAAATAGTTGCTTCCCCAGCGATCTCCATATTCATTATCTTTAACAGGGTTAGCTGAATTCTAGATACTTGAAAAAGCCATCGGCACCATTGGTCGTTCTGCAGCCTTTTGATGTTTCCACATTCTCTTTGACAAGCTTGTAGTGCTTTCAGCTGTTTTTGGGTGGGAAACCATTTATGAATGGCCTGCTTCTGAGAGCTCATTATGCGCAATGGCAGGTTACAGTGCTATTGTGTACAGAGGACCAGGAGATGGTTTTATGGAAGAGGTGATAATGGATAGATGTCTGGAATGTTGTTAGTTGCAGCTAATCTGTCTGGGTGGGGGTCCCAATACCCATTTCTTAGTAAGTCACAGCAATTTTAAAAGTCTACTCTATTATAAATGTATTAAGTAAAGGTAATTGTTTCAAAGTATCAAACATCTTAACTCTATTACACTTATACAGCACATTCATTTAATGACATTGTCAACCAATACCACAAAAGTAAGGCTGGTCACACTTGCATCACCACATCCCCACCAGTTCTGAACTTGCACATTAACTGTGCTGGCCATCACTGATCAAAGAATAGAATGTGATACCAGGTACTGGGCAAAATAAATGGGTTTAAGCATGTCAATGAAAAAATAATTAGGATAATTTCTAATTATTTTATAAAATGGATCAATAGTATCCTAAATATTCCCTGAAACAATTAAATGTTTGTGATTCTCTTTGCATGGATTGTTCTGAATATACAGCTGCATAACAGCGTGGCAAAGAGATGTCTCTCCTTTCTCCCAGCTCCAGTGACCAAAGCTAAACCCTGACCTTTGGAGGAGTTTCCGTGACCATGTGGGTTCCCCTTGGGTGCCCTGGTTTCTTCTCACATTATGTTGGTTAATAGGTAAACTGGTCAGTATAAAATACTCCTGGGGAGGGCAGGTGCTTGGAATATTCAGTCACAAGGGAATACGGTGGTGAATGGGATTATAGAGATTGGCCGAAGAACTAAAACAGAGTCTATGTTGTGCCTCATTTTATGGCATTCCAGAGGGTAGGGAACTTGGGTACAAACCCAGCTATGCTGAGAAACAGTTTGGCCAAGTTTCTCCATCACTGGACGTGCTTTGTTTATATGCCAGTAATTTCATTTATTATGTTGTTCTTTTTGTTATTTATGCAGGTCCTAACAATATTTTCTGCTTCCAATTATTATGAAATTGGCAGTAACAGAGGAGCTTATGTAAAACTTGGGCCTGATCTCATTCCTCACTTCGTACAGTATCAGGTCAATCAAAGTACTCGCAAGCTCACCTTGAGGCAAAGGTGCGTAAAACAAATCCAACAACAATTTGGAATCACAGGAGATTGCAGGTGCTGGAATCTGAAGCTAAACCCAGACTGCTGGAGGAACTCAACAGGTTGAGCAGCATCAGTAGGAGAAAAGGAATGGTCAATGTTTCAAGCCAGAGCACTTTATTGTTTATTGAAATTCATTTAAATTGCGGTTAGCTTCAGACATTTAACCAGTTTCAATAAAAGGTTTGGGCTCGAAACATTGACCATTCTTTTTCTCTCTCAATAACCTGCTCAGAATTAAGAGCAGACAGGAGATGCCCACCGTTCACAGACTTGCAGCTCTCCAAGGGCAATCCAGCATTTTAACAAAGTTTTTCACATAACATTGAAGCAGAATAATGTGGGAGTAGAGTTTGGACTAGAAAGTGGTGAAACCAAATGCTCTGTCCCTTCAGGAGGCAGGGGTGATGGCAGAATGAGGCAGCCACCAATAGTCAAGATGCCACTGCAAGGTCATATAGATCCACTTCAGAACAGTCCCTCGCCCATCATTAAAGAAAATCACATGAGAATGAAGGCACTTTTTTTTCCTTTCTCACCATTTAAGAAAAAAATGGATGGCTACATGAGTAGATATTGCCAAAACACAAGTAGGTGGGACTGGTGTGAGTGGGATATTTCAGTCCGTGTGGGCAGGTTGGGCCAAAGAGCCTGTTTCCACCCTATGACTCATTAGATTTAGGAAGCTCTTGTCTTCCAGCAGTAAGTAATTGGGAATTAGCTTTTGATAATTGCCAATATCAGCTGTTCAACACTTCGTACAAATGGATGGGCAAGCTTGGTATAAATTGCAAATTAGGGACGTTATTGTAGGATGGATTGCACATTCAATGGCCTCTTCTGTTTCTGGTAACCAGGTGACTCTTTATTTCTAGATCTGTGTTAGGTGGCTTTTAGTCTTTAGAGGGTGGACCCAGCAAGATCAACTGATTTTTGGGATACTGAGGAATAAAAGGATAAAGAGATCACTCAGAAAACTGGACTTAGGGATCAGTATCAATCATGAACTTGGTAAACAATGGAGCAGATGTACATTTACTCTTTTTGCAACCTTAATATTTTCCCAACATCCACTTTCCCAAATGATTGAACATCCCCTTGTCTCTCAGTGACCCTTCAAATATAATGGAGTGTCCACAGTCCTCCGGTGAAAGAAATTTCAAAAATATATAAACCCAAGGAAATTTTATTTCTTCAGTTCTATGGCAAACACTCAGTCAGAGACTGCACCCTTTGGTTGTAGGTTCTCCAGTCCATATAACCACTTACAGCACAGAACAGGCCAGTTCGGCCCTACTAGTCCATGCCCTAGCAAATCCCCACCCCCTCCTAGTCCCACTGACCAGCACCCGGTCCATACCCCTCTAGTCCCCTCCTATCCATGTAACGATCCAGTCTTTCCTTAAATGTAACCAATGATCCCGCCTCGACCACGTCTGCCGGAAGCTCATTCTACATCCCCACCACCCTCTGCGTAAAGAAATTTCCCCTCATGTTCCCCTTATAATTTTCCCCCTTCAATCTTAAACCATGCCCTCTAGTTTGAATCTCCCCCTTTAATTGAAAAAGCCTATCCACATTTACTCTGTCTGTCCCTTTTAAAATCTTAAACACCTCTATCAAGTCCCCTCTCAATCTTCTACGCTCCAGAGAAAAAAGCCCCAGTCTGCACAACCTGTCAGAAGATAAAATCTTCCAGCATGTCTCAATAATTTTCCTTCCATTGTCCTGAGCTCCAAATGTGCACAATTCCTCCTAATTATTATGATCATCCTTGGTTTCAACCCAGTAAATCCATGCTATTCTCTCTCAAAGGCATGTACATTCTTTGGGTTTGGAAAACAACACTACAGATAGTATTCCAGATAAAGTGCCTATCAGAATTACAAGACTTCCTTACTCTCATTGGAAGGGGTAAAAGGATAAGGCCAAGATGCCATTAGTCTTCCTAGATTGTAGCTGATTGAACTACTGCATTTAATGGACAAGTGACAATGGCTGCATAATTTTGTTTGTTCATATTCCCAATTTTTGTGTTTCAGTTTAAGATTATTGGCCTGAAATGTTTCTGATGTACTGCCTAACCTGCGGAACCACAATTTTCTGCTTTTAAGATTTCAACTATTCACTCAATTTTGTTCTTACTTTTTTGTGTTATTTATGTGCAAATGTATTTTAATCCATGATTTGCCACGGCTTTTGTTTTAAATAACAGAGTGAGCAGAATTGAGAGATCAGCATTAGGGGCTCTGAGGGAGAAAATCTTTGCCCACAAATCGGACCTCATCAGGGCTTTTGAACATTATGACAAGAATAAAACAGGTAAGTTCAGCTGTCGACAGTGATTTATTCTGGTAAACTGAAATCCCCTAAAAGTTGATGCCCAATTGCTCAATCACATAGCCTAGTAATGAGCACATTTTAATCACGAAGCAGTCAAACAGAAGCTGACCCTCAACATAATTGAATTCATATTGTATAACACTGTTAAGTTCTGTCTCTAAAGACACAGCAGTTATTTGATCAAAATTTTCCTGAACCAGATTATTTTACAATACACTGAATGTAACTTATTTCATACATTTCAACTTGTTTTTAAAAAGTGAATCTCTGGGCTGGAAATTATTCACAAATCACATGCTGAACCCATTTTCATGATCAATCCAGTATTTTCATTTCTACAATTTATTTCAACCTGATGAAAAATAAACCTAGCAAAAAAAAAAAACAAATACAAAAGCTACAAGGACAGATGTGGATGACATGTTCTGCTCCAAGAACAAAGACCCTGTGCTGTGGATAATACATGATCTTTTAGGCTCTATTCTCCACAGTCTGCAGATATAAAACAAATTATTAGTAGTGAGAGGCCCTGCAGGAATCATGATGTCAGCTATTGCACACATCACCTGACCTTGGAGAATAATGTATTTGATTCCAACTCTAACAGACGTTACCAAGAAAATAAGTGTTGTCTTCTAACACAGGTAAAATTTTGTTGAATGACTGGGCAAGTGCTCTGGAATCCATCTTGGCTCTGGGTTTGCCCTGGCGTGTTTTGCGATCTCAACTTGTGCCCAGTGCTCCCAATGGCCTTCTGAATTTTTACTTATGGTTTGATGACCTTGCAATAGAGAAACCCATTGCGCAGGTAAATATAAAATGGATTCCATAATGTGCTTTTCACTGTATACATATCTCATAACAATGAAATAAACTGAGTGAAACAAGAAAGTCTACTGCCACCATGATTGTCATTGATACACAAAAATGCTGGAGAAATTCAGTAGTCCCACAGGAGGCAAAGAAATATAATGAATGTTTTGGGCCCGAGCCCTTCATCAAGGCTTGAGCAAAAAGCAGGCAGGCGTCTGAATAAAAAGTCAGGGGAAGAAGGGGGTAGGGGGTGGAGCACAGGCCAAGAGGCTATTGGTGGACATAGAGAGGAGGGCAGGGGCAGCTCTGTGAAAGCAGAGCTGGAGGAAAAGGGACTTAGGGAAGGGGAAGGAGAGAGTGAGAGAAAGACATGGGGATGGGTGTAACGGAAACGGGAGAAGTCTACGTTAATGCCATCCAGTTGGAGGGTGCCCACGGAATATGAAATGTTGTTCCTCACATTTACAGGTGGTCTCACTCTGACAGTGCACGAGACCACAGACCGATATGTCGGCATGGGAACAGGATGGGAAATTGAAATGGGTTGCTAAAGGGAGACTCTAATTAATAAACAGGACAGAGCAAAGGTGCTCAACAAAGCAAACTCCCTGTCTGCTTCCAGTCTCTCGGAAGTAGAGGAGGCCACAACAGGAGCACCAAATACAGTAGATGATCCATTTTATTTCCCTGTCCCATTCCCAAATGGGCTTTTGGCCTGTGCTCCTACCCCATCTTTTCATTCAGGAACCTGCCTGCTTTTTGCTTATTCCTTGACAAGGGGCTCTGGCCCAAAATATTTGTTACTGTATATATCTCTCTCTCTCTATGCTTATTGCCAAAACAAAAAAAAACCTCTCATGTCAACATTAATTGGGCTTAAATTAATACTGAGGGAGTGTTGCACCATCAGCAATGATGTCATTTGGATAACATCATCACCTCGTTCAGCCTCTGAATTCCTCCAAATGCCATTTGGGCTAAAGAACACCGCATAGACCTTCCAGCAACTCATGGACACAGTGGGCCGAGACCTGGACAGCATCCTGGTGATGAGCAGGAACCAACAGGAGTATATGGTGCACCTCCACAACCAACTGAGTGAGTTTGGCCTGATGATAAACCCAGGTAAATGCCAGTTCAGATCGGAGGCAATTAACTTCCTGGGCCACAGGATAACCTGGGAAAGAGCCACACCGCTACCTAGTAAAGTGGAGGCCATCTGGAAGTTTCCTAGGCCCAACACGACCAAGGGACTACAGGAGTTCGTGGGGATGATCAATTTCTACCACAGGTTCATCCCCTCAGCTGCCAGGATCATGTGGCCCTTGTTCGCCTGGATGGCAGGAAAGGTGAAGGATGTCACCTGGGATGAGGCCTTTGTGAAGGCCGAGGAAGCCCTGGCAGGCATCTCTCTTCTGGTGCATCCCAGGGCAGATCCTCCAACGGCCCTGACAGTAGATGCCTCAGGACTAGCTGAGTTCTGGAACAGCAGATCGAAGGAAGTTGGCGGCCACTGGGTTTTCTCAGCAAAATCTGCGAACCCCAGAACTGAATACAGTGCTTTCAGGTAATTCCTAGAGACAGGTCCTTCACGGCTTTCACAGATCACAAGCCTCTGACTTTCGCCTTGGCTAAGATCTTGGACCCTGGTCGGCACGCCAGCAACGGCACCTGTCTTACATCTCTGAGTACACTACAGATACAAGGCCCATCTCTGGTAAGGACAGTGTGGTGGCTGATGCACTGTCCAGGCAAAGTATCCACGCGCTATCGAGAGGAGGGGACTTTGTGGTGTTGGCAGAGGTGCAACAGAAGGACAAGGAAGATGCCCCAGTACAGGAAAGCCATATCAGGACTGCAGCTCCAGGACATCCCAGTTGGCACAAGTAACACCACCCTCCTGTGCGATGTGGCCACCGGTCAGGTCAGAATCATCATCCCGCCGGCTTGGAGATGGCAGGTTTTCAATTCTATCCACAAACTGGCTCACCTGTCCATCAGGACCATGGTCTGCTGGTGGCCAACAAAGGGTGGCATGGATTGTTGAAACAGGTCAGCGGGTGGGCGAAGACGTGCAGACAGTGCCAAACAACCAAGGTACAACAGCACACCAAGACCCCATCTCAGCAATTTGAACCCATGAACCAAGGTTCGACCACATCCATGTGGACATAGTAGGATCCTTTCCAGTATCCCAGTATTTCCACTTTCTGTTCATGATGGCCAGGAGCAGTCCTACTGGCAGACACATCCACGACCTTGTGCGCCAGGGGCCGCATCTCATTCCTGGGTGGCATGGTTCGGGTTACCATCCCACATCACATCTGGCCTACAGTCTGTGGTCCAACCTCGCCAGCCTGTGGCGTGCCCAGCAGCATCACATAACAACCTACCACCCACAGTCAAATGGGTTGGTGGACCACTTCCACAGGCACCCTCAAAGCTGCACTCATGACCAGACTCCAAGGACCTAACTAGGTGGATGAGCTACCATGGGCACTATTGGGCATCCGCATGACACCCAAGGAGGACCTCAACACGTCTTTGGTCAAACTCATCTTTGGAGCTCCACTGATGGTCCCGGGAGAATTCGTACCATCCCCAGGTGGACAGCAGGACGACTAAGCAGCGTTCCTCAACAGGCTGAGGGAAAATGTCAGCAACCTGGCCCCAACTCCACTTTCCAGGCATGGACACGCGAGGACCAACTTACCAAAGACCTGCAGGACTGTAGGTTTTCATTCGCAGGGGTCCACATTGTCCACCGCTTCAGAGGCCTTACGAGGGTCTGTTCTGGGTCATCCGCAACAACAGGGCCATGTTCGAGCTGGAGGTTGGAGGCGTCGGTCTTCACCAAAGACAGGCTGAAGCTGGCACACTTGGACCCTGCGCATCCGGTTGAGACACCAGCACCACGCCAGACAGGCAGACCACTGAAGTCTGCAGAGACTTTGTCTCTGGGCACCAAGGACAATACTGCCGCTTCTATGGGGCTCATGTGGTGGCCCGCTGCCACAGCGATCAAGCCAACGTTCCAGGTGGCGAGTGCAACCAAAGGCCAGCAGCCCACGCAGCAACACTGGCCCCAACAAGTGAACTGGCAGGCGAATGGCAAGGGCAGCTTAAAGGCCAGCAACTTCAAAATGGCACACTATCCCAGACAGGCAGGAAAGTAACCGCATGTGAGAAACCCGCTTTCGTTATATAGGTCGTGATGTCAGTAAAGACGGAAACAGTGCAAGTATAAAAGTCAGGCCTGAACCCCCAATAAAAGACAGAGCTTAACCTAACTACAGTGTGTGTGTATGTTCTTCTGAGTAGCACAATGCTACATGTATGAAATTTGTAGCAGAGGCAATAAAGTGATTTCAGTACCTCATCAAAAGCACTTCAGTGGGCAAGAGAAAAACAAACATGAAAAAAATGTAAACAGAAAGGATCAAGTGGGTTGAGTGTTTTCAATACCTTTAGGATCTCATAAGATTAATATGGTAAAATGATTGTCTTTAGGAATTTGTCAAGAAAGCTGCTGATGAGGCCAGGAAGATTGTAGCTGCATCCATAGCAAATCAACCAGATTATTTAACTTGTAATACTTTCCAATCACCAGGTAGAAACTTTTTTTTTAAACTATTTCCATCTTCCTACAGCACATACAACCCAGCTTACTGGAAATGCTTTACAAAAGCAGGTCTGAACTAGAAACTATTTTTAGAATTATTGACAGTGACCACTCTGGTAAGTATCGATTTTAGAAAATAAATATCTTTCCACCCCACTCCCACAGTATTTGAGAGGAAATCTGTTCCCCACATGCCTGGCCTTCTGCTCTGGAGCTAATACTGCATAGCCAACAAAAGTATTGATGACAGGATGGTCAGACTGCACAAATTGAGAGCAAAATTACCTGCCAAATCCTTAATTTGCAAAAATGAATTATATTTTCCTACAAGGCTAGCAAATTCATTGTTTTATTCTAGTTATTTCAGGTGAAAATTTCTTATATTTTAAGTTAATGTTGCAGCAATATTACACTGAGGTAATCTTACTTGGAATTAGTCTTCAAGTTAATCTACAAGTCATTTTCATTCACATAACAAGAGCATTTGATTCAGTATTAATAAAACAAAAGGTGGAACTGCACACCAGCAAGATGCAGTAGCTTTTTAGGGTGGTAGTGGGGGGTGGGGAAAAGAATGATATTATCAGCAATGGTTTAAAGAAAAGTGGTTAATGGTTGGATTAGAATCAAAGTATGAAATGTCCTTTCTCACATCTGTGACAGGCCAGATATCATTTGAGGAATTTCAAAAAACTTGGAAAATCCTTAGTTCTCACCTCAAGGTCGAGATAAGTGATAAAGCAATCAGTGACCTGGCTCGCAGCATGGACTTCAACAAAGACGGAAGCATCGACATCAACGAGTTCCTTGAAGCTTTCCGTCTGGTCGATAAATCCAATGACAAAGACATTTAAAAATGGAAATGATGAAGTTACTCATTTTCATATGGGCTATTGGTCAGAGTTCCATATCTACCTTGACTACATTTAACTTTGTGTCATTTACATTCGCTCTGCTCGTGCTAACATTTATTTTTCTATCAGACAAGTTTTCATTACTGTATGAACTGCTCTTACCCTAGTCCTTTCCATTTTCTGCAATTACATTACATTCATTTCACCCCCCCCCCCCACTTCACCGACCCCAAAATCACAGTAGGGTTCTCTTGAATCTCAATTTATTAGCCTATTTATCTCTATTTATAGTTGGATTATTCTTTCACTTTTATGACCTCTCTGTTCTGAAGAATAGTAAAAATACATTTCCTCTCGCCCTCTTGCAGCCCAAGGACGCACTCAATACATAAAACATGAATTTATTCCTTAATCATCCCTATCTTGGAGATATCCTATCTGGCTCTACCTGCTTCCATTCTACTATTGAGGTCCCAAAAATTCCTTCCTGGGAAAATTATTTTCAATTTATTATGCTGTTTTCACAGTTCATTATATGGTTCCTTCTGCAGATTTATCCTATACAAATCTCTGTAATTTTTACTTTCCTCTTGGAGTGTTACACTTCCACTGATTTCCAATCAAATTTTAAAAAGTTTTACAGCTGTTCGTCACTTGATTTGGAGCTTTGTAAACTTCCACACACAACAATGAGTTCAAGAATTTTAGAAATTTCTGCTGTACCATTCACTTTTCTTTAAGACCTTTTACTTGTCCCATTGATGGTCCCCTTGCACCACAGGATAGTACCGCTCAGGAAAAGGCACATCCTCCATGGGTCTGTGCTGAACACAATGTCCAAGTCAAACTAGAAATCTGCTACTTGCATCTGGTAGATATCCCTCAATCCCCTTCATGACTATCCTCTTAAATGCAACCATTTTATCTGCTTCCACCACTACTCTTGGAAGAGTAAACACTGTGTAAAATACTTGCCCCGCACCTTGCCCTTAAACATCCTCCTCTCACCTCAAACATGTCCTCTAGTGGGGGCGTGGCTAGATGGCGTAAGGATCTGACGTGCCTTCCAGTCCTCTCCTGACTCTATCTTATTGTTTTGTCTAGAAATGCCCGTTAAAATTCTTTAAAAGTTTAGATAATTTCAGTGCTGTTAATTTAACTTATGATGGTACAATTGGTGGAAAAGAGCAAGAAAAAACGACAACAGATCATCAAAAAACTATTTTCCAAAAGTTCAAGTTTTGGAGCCTACCTACAGGAAAGACACCGGGATTCAGCGTGAAATGGATCCCAGGAGAGAGGTACAGTGTTCGGATGTAGAGCTCTATGTTACATCGGTAGAGCCTCCTAAAGAGGGCGCCAAACAGCCTTTAGAACAAAGAGTTACTCAAAGGCATTTGTCAACTGTAGAGGTGACGCTGCAAACTGCATCTCTTGAGATACAAGAACCTATGCAACTTGATGTACTGGGAGAATTTAATACATTATGGACTGGGGAAAACCCCAGCCAGTGTCCTCCAGTCATTGCTGGAGAGGCTGTGGCTGGGGTTTCCACACGCAGTCATACTACAAGGAAGGCAACCAGAATGAAGGAAGGAATAGAAGATCCTTTGGAGAAGAAGCAGGAATCTGTTGAGCCAAATCTCTTTCAATTGAAAAGATTTTTGTGAATCTTGAATCTAAATTATCTTATACAATGCAGGGATTATTCAAGATTATGACTGAACTTGGTACTAGGTTTAATACTTTGGTGAAAATACATTCTCAACAGATGGCAGAGTTTGGAGCTTTTAAGCTTGAAGTGAGAGATAAATTTAATTCGTGTGAAGAAGATATAGACGAAATACGGGATCAAGTTTTTGATGTGACCAAAATGGTCGAAGACTTACAAACTCAAAATAAAAATTTGGTGAAAAAGATTGATTTTTTGGAAAACCAATCCAGACGGAACAATATAAAGATTATTGGTTTGCCGGAAGGTATGGAGGGACCAGACCCAAGAAAATTTTTTACTGAATGGATTCCGCAGGTGTTGGGTCAAGAACATTTCCCGGAAGGTATAATACTGGAATGTGCTCACAGAGCCTTGCGTAGAAGACCTATTTCAGGTCAAAGTCCAAGACCTGTTTTGGTTCGTTGCTTGAATTATTACGACAGAGAAATAATTTTACGAGTGGCTATTAGAAATGCACAATAGAGAAAATCACCCTTGATGATTCAAAATAATCGAGTTTTCTTCTATGCGGATTTGAGTCAAGAAGTTATGTTCCAACGACGGGAATTCAATCCTGCTAAAGAGTTGTTGTGGAAGAAAGGTTACAAGGCAACCTTTAGATATCCAGCTGTTTTGAAGGTTTTTCAAGATGGTTGCCAACCAAAGTTCTTTGATTCTCCAAAGGAAGCTATAGCATTTGCTCAAGAGCTGCCAATTACTCAGTTTCAACAGAGACATAGTCCGCCGCGATCTCTAAGGAGACAAGAGATGGAAGAAAAGAGCCGTGCTCCAAGAAGGAATGGTTGTAATGGTGACTCGGCAGTTGGAGCTGATTAAAAGAAGAGTTGTTCTATTTTTTTCTGTTTTTTTTAAAAAAAAGGATATTAAATAATGATGATGTTAGTTTAAGATGAAGTGAGAGTTGGGGGAGAGAACTGGATAGGCACTATTTCCTGAAAGTCATTTGCTACGTGTGAGTTATCTCACATCACACCCATTTTTTTTTGGGAGTTACCGCATTGCGCGGTTTAGACGGGAGGGGGTATTTTTAACCTCCTACCTGTTTTTTTTCATTTTTTTTGTATTATTAAAGAGTGAAGGTTTTTTTTTGTTTAAATGTAAAAAAAAGCATAAGAAAATATTTGATTGTTTAAAAAACTAAAAATTGATGTGGTTTTTTTTGTAAAGTTTATTCAGTATATCTGAAATTTAAATGTGAATGGGATGGATAAGTTTTTTTATATTTTTTCTTTAACTTTAAGGTGAAAGGAGTGGTAATTCTGGTGTATATTATTTTGCTATTTTAGTTATAGAACGAAGGGAATAATGGTGAAAGTTATAAATTGAATTGTACAATTCTTAATGAGGCTTGAATTTTGTTTGTGGTTTATGCTCCATTTGTTGAAGATATAGATTTCGTTGTAGATGTGTTTTTATTACTTGGATATCTGAATTTTAACGTAATGATTGGGGATATTTAAATGTGGTACTGGAGCTTTTATTGGATAACTATTCAAGAGTAAAAGGGAAAAATGGTGGAAGAGTACTAAAATTAAAATGCTTAATGAGGTTTGAATTTTGTTTTAAGATGGTGGTTTATGTGACTAATATGATGATAGATGTGAAGTTAGTTGATATTTGGTGGTTTATCTCTATAGAGAAAGTTTTTTTTCATGCTACAATTTTTTTTTAAGAATTGATTATTGTTTAAGAATTTTTGATAGATAATGTTACTAACTTTACTAATTTTTTATATTAAGTTTGAGTTAAATATATGTTTAATCTTAACTCCGTTTGTTAAATATATGCATTTAAGTTTGATTTAAATGTTTTTTAAGTCTGATATCTTAGTATTAATTACTTTTCTTTTTGTTAGTATTTTAATCGGTTATGTTTTTTTCTCACATATATTATTAACTTTATTAATTCTTCACTTTATTTGGGGGGGAAGGGGGGTTGGACTAATTTGAGTTGGGTTATTAATGTGTAATAATTATTGGGAAGGGTATAGTTTATTTAGATTACTGATATTGTATTGTAATTTTATTATTTTATTCTTAATTTTTTTTAATGTAATCCTATATGTTATTCATGTTATAAAATCTTAAATAAAGTTTAAAAAAAAACATGTCCTCTAGTGTGTGACTGTCCATCCTATCAATGCCTTCCATGATTTTAGACTTCTATCAGGTTTCCCCTCAACGTCCTATGTGACAGAAAACAACTCAAGTTTGTCCAATCTCTCCCCATAACTTGTACCCTCTAAATCAGGCAACATCCAATGACTACTCTGGTAAGTATTGATTTTAGGAAAGATCTTCCACACTATTTGAGAGGTAATTTGTTTCCCACATGCTTGGCCTTCTGCTCTGCATTTAAAATCGTATCCTTTCCAAAGCCTTCACATGCTGCCTGTAATGGGACGACCAAAATTGCACACAGTGCAGCCTATCTGAAGTTTTATAAACCTTCATCATGACCTCAATGCCCCACCCAGAAAAGCCAAGCATACCTTATTACCCCATTTACTTGAGTGGCCACTTGCAATGAACAGGAGTCCCAACACCAATCCCTGCAACACACCACTGGTCGTGGGCCTCCATCCCCATGAACAGCCTTCTACCATCAACCTTTGTCTTCTACAAGCCACTTAACTTTATATCCAAACAATCAATTCACCATAGATCCCATGCATCTTCTGATCTGCCTACCCATGAGAGATCTTGTCAAATGCCTTACTCCGTTAGAGTAACTTAGAGTTGCAACCCTAACCCTCATCCATGATCTTTGTCACCTCCTCTAAAAACTCAAATTAAATTTGTAAGACTTGACCTGTCTCTCACAAGGCCACGTAGGATGCAACTAATCTGACCATAACTTTTACGCAGTTTCCTTACCACCGTTGGGAGGGTTACTGGGCTTTATTTCCCTTTTTGAAATTGGACATTAGGCACCCTCTGGGACCTCTCCTGCCATGAGTAAGAATGCAATGATCTTTGTGAAGGTCTCCACAATCTCTTTATTTGCCTCTTTCAATAATTATCCCCAGTGGACTTGCCCACCTTGATTCTCCTCAAAAGATTCTTGATCTCAGAATATCTGAATACATGAGCATAGCCCACTGTCAATGTCCATTACCTTCTCTTTGGTAAACGCCTTCAACAAGTACTCATTTAGTATCTCACCAGCTTCCTAACTCCAAGCACAAATTCCTCCTTTGTCCTCAAGTGGTCCCTTCCTCTCCCTCGTCAATCTCTTGCTTTTAATGTAAATATACTTTGGGGGTTTTCTTTAATCCTGCTCTACTTAAGCTTTTTCCTGCTATCATAACATTCCTCTTGGGCCCTGGCAGGTTGTAGCTTTCTGAATCTTGCATATCCATTCTTGTTTAAGTTCATGACCTCTCTCATCATCCAAGAGTCTCTTTCCTTGCCATCTCTGTCCTTCCTTCACACTAAAACATGCTGGTCCTGGACTCTAATTAGTTGGTCCTTAAACAACTCCCACACATCAGTTGTAGGTTTGCCTGATAACAGCCGCTCCTGTTTACTTCCCCAAGTTCCTGTCTAATTCTGCCATCATTTGTCCTATCCAAATTTGCTACTTTTTTTTTTTTTACAAGGCTCAATGTATCCTTCTCCACTTATGGAAGTGTGCTCCAAAAATGTTTCTCCACTGAAAAAAAAATCAGCTGGCTGAGTTAACAATACGTGGTCTGGTATAGCTCCCTTCCAGGTGAGGCTATCTACATGTGGCTTCAAGAAATTCCTAGATGCACTTAACAAGCTCTACCCTATCAAAGTCTCTGGCATCAAGGACATCCCAGCCAATATTGGGGAAATTAATCTCTCCCACTACAATCTTGTCACTTTTTGCAATTTTCCATAATCTGTCTATATATCTGTTTCTCCACCTCCTATTTGGCTATTGAGAGGCCTACAGTATAGCTCCATCAGAGTGATTGACTCTTTTTAAAAAAAATTCTGATCACTCTCCACACTGCCTCATCATTATGAACACCGGGTGCCAGCTGCATCAGTCTCCTGATTAGTAATCCTACACATCCCCACCTTATTTACCTCCTTCTCCATCCTGTCTGAAGCAACAAAACTCAGGAACACTGAGCTGCCAATCTGGTCTCTCACGCAGCCATAACACCTGCTTTGAAGAGGGAATAAATGGCAGAACTGCTGCAAAAACCTTCCCCTTTGTTCTTCCTTCACCCTTCTTTTCCCTGATCTCGAGACCAGCCACATCCCCTAAATTACTGTTGAAAGGTCAATTAATTGAAACACTAATCCAGTTTTCCTTCATGGATACATCCTGTTCTGGTGAATATTTGCAATATTTTTTTTTATTTTTAGTATGTGCAATATTTTGCTTTTTTGCTAAACCTGTAATGGACAATGAGCTAAATTGATTAAGTGAAGAATGTTTTCGATAAATTTAGACAAGCCTTAAAGAAAAATAAATAAACACAAAGAGAATGTCAGCCTTGATCCCACAGCATGGGGCAGGGGTGCCCAAACTTGCTTCACACAAGAGCCACATATGATAAACCAGATGTTTGAGGGCTGCAAGAAATGAAAATATATTATAAACACATTTTTACTCTTACATGAATATTTTGTTACAAAAAATTATAAATATTAAGAAATACATGTACACAATATTTATTCATGTATGTAGTTTATAATTTGTATTAGTTTCAATAATCGAAAAGTACACATAAACATACTCAATATTTTCAAAATTCTGATTGATTTTTTTAATGGAAATCTCTGCCCAAGGAAGCAGTAGAGGTTGCCTTATTAAATATATTTAAGATACAGTAAGAATTTTTTCTATTGAAGGGGAATTAAGGGTTATAGGGGCAAGGCAGAGATGGGTCCAAAGTCAGATCAGCTGTGATCTCATTGAATGTAGGAGCAGGCTCAATGGGCAGGATGGACAACACCTGCTCCTGTTTCTGATGTGTTCTCTTCAGGAACGCTGCTGCCACTGGTCTCTGCGGATACCTGCCCCATTGCAACAGCTGAGCACATGATTTGGGCTGTGACCCAATGCATAGCTGCCTCCTGCAGCAGGGTGAGGCCAGGGGGCCCACAGTTCTGCTCATTCCCCCCCTCCAGGTTCACCATCCCTTCCCTTCTTCCTAGTCACTGATGGGACAGGGGGAGCAGCTATTGGGAGTGGAGGCTTGGGTATGGATCGGTCCAACCTCTGTGCTGCCTGATGCTGACTCTCCATCTGGTGGGACCAAGGCTTGCCTGTGGCCATTGACTGGGCCATCACTACTGCTGCTAGCTTCAGCTCTGTCCTGGCTTGGCACCTGGATGAGGTCCTCATTCGCGTCCCTCTCCAGCCTCTCCATCATCTTGCTTCCCCAACCCCCCCCCCCACAGTGCCTGGGCAGACAACACAGCACCTCGGGGCCAGCCATGCCTCATTTGAGCTCTCCTGGCCCAGCCCCAGCTTCCCTGAAGAAGGCCCTCAGTTTTGGCTGACCTTCCTACCACACACCTCACAGTGGCCCGAACGAGGAGAACCAGACTCTGGCGTGCGTTACTTGCTCTGTTCCCCTGCAGCGGTTGTTCGTCCAGTGCCCTCTCCTTGTCACGCAGCCTGGGCTGTGACTGTCCCTGAACTCCCTTGGTCTGGCTGCAGTGATTTGGAGTGTCCTGGAGCGGCTTTAGGAGCACTTGTATCTCATCCAGCCAACATATTTACGCAAGCTGCCCATTACATGTCAGAGGCACATGTGGCTCGCGAGCCACAGTTTGGCCACCCATGACATAGGCCTTTTTTCCCCAATTTAACATTATTTAGTTGTACATTTATTCAGCTGTTTATTTTTCTGTATTATTGAGAAATTGCTTTGATTAAAAAGATATAATTTCAAAGACTGTGTCATGAACATATTGCTCAAACCAATGGAAAGATGGTATTCCTCAAACTCTCCATCATATTAATGTGATGAAGTAGAATTGAATAGACATATTGATATATGGAGCAGGTTCCATTACACAAATATTAATGAAATTATTAATTCAATGGATTTTTCCAGGAACTCACTCTACACAAAGAGTACTGTAATATTACTTCAAATAATACAAGACCTGCAAAAGGGAGTGCAGTATAAATAATAAGTGGTCACAATTTGAAGATTCGCCTTTGCAAACCTGGTTTGCAAGAATTGCAAACAATTGCAAAGAACTAAATAGTGAAAAAAAAAATTTATCAAACTGGATTAATCATATAGCCATTTGAACCTGAATAGATAAAGGTCATAAAATTGAAAGCTTGGCCCATCTATTCTACATTTATTACAACATTTTGGAATCAGCCCTCCTTACTTGATTAACTGAGTGGTGTTCTACATATTTTCTCCCTAATATTCATCTAGACTATCATGTGAAACTGTTCTGACGCATGCCAGTCCCAGGGTCTTAACCATATAACCATTTACGGAGCGGAAACAGGCCATGTTGGCCTTTCAAGTCCGCACCGGTTCACTGATTTTGTGCGCCCTCTTCAGGCATTGGTGATTTTAACATCTATCCATAGGTACTCTGTACTTTGGATGTGAAACTTAGTGGAACAGAATCCACCCTTCTGAAATAAGGAAATTAAGACAAAATACAATTCTTCTCCGCACCCCATCATGACCTAAAAAGACTGGAGCAAATCACCTGACAAGTGTCTGTGTTAGTGATAATTTTCTAGACGGAATAAAATTCACAGTGCAAAAAAGTGAATAAGGTTAACACCAGGGAAAATTTAATTTAAAATTTAAAAAAAAGTGTTTGGACTATAAAATTAACATTAGATGCAGTTATTAAAGCAATTTGTTTATTTATAACCAATTTCCTCTTTGCATAATTATTACAAACATTTAACAGATTAAATGCAGTTCTTCGCTTGAGACCATTCTCTGACTTATAGTTCACAATTATCACTCCATTTTAAAGTACATTTCAGTGACCATTACCAGGTGCAAATAACACTAACAATTGTAAAGGTGACTGTCACTAAGTTGAACTCCGTGTTGAAGTAAAAATGGGTTTGGATATATTGACATGAGAAAATAAACACATCCAGAATGTTTGGAAAATGATTAATTCTTCCAAAATACAAACCAAATGCCCAAGGCTCACTCTGACAATATAAATATGTTCATATAACTTAAAAAAAAAACTGGGATGATATATCCAGCATGTGATTCTCAACCTTAATTATCAACTTTCCAGTTTCCAGAACTCGTCATGTCCAATTGAACATTTCAAATTTTTCTCATTCTTGACAAATCAAGGCCACATTTTCATGCTCCAAAAACTGTTCAAAATTGTACACACATCTAACAAAGACATTTGATGCATGTTTTTTTTTTTAAAAAAAAGCTATAAACAATTCCCAATTTGTTCCTGACTCAGTCAGTACTGACATACCCATTCCTGTTAAATGCAAGTCTGGTTATTAAGAACAGTAGTCTTTTTAAAAAAAAATTGTCCCAACCTATTGCATACAACAGGAAATTCATGATGATTTTGCATTCAAATATTGTAAAGTTAAGAATGAATTAAGAAATTACTCTTTGAAGAATTAGTAGATAAATGTTCAATGCATTTAAAAATAACTGGGCTAAAGCCTGTCTTAAAACAGAAGACTGCAGGATATTACACGTGTATTTCAAACATTAATCTCCCAACACTGCAAGAAGTCATTTACATGTTAGTTTTATACATGCCCTAATAAAGTTAATTACTAATGCAGGTTGCAAAGCTTTGTAACCTGTTGCTTCGTGAAAACAATGACACACTTTGGAGTAAACAGTCAAATTCCTGAAGCTAGAACATGGTTGTAGAATTAGATAAAAGTTATTTTCCCTAGCTTTCATTCAATTTCTGTTTAGTGAAAATGGAGATGGAGGTAGGATTAATCAAAGAAACTTAGACAGGGAGAAAAATATCCTTATCCACAGAGTATTTCAGAAAAGGCATCAACTGAAAAGGTCACGTCGATTATGAACACTCTCACTAAGACCATGCTCAATTAGCTTCACATCCTCCAAATCTTCTTTCAGGACACTGATCAAATGACTCAATCCTTCCTGCTGCAACTTCAGGTGCTAGGAAGAGAAATGGGCTCTATTAATAATCATTAAAAACAATTGCTTTGTTATTTGTGAGCTTATTTTCCTTTGATGGTCAGCAGGCCCAGACCATTTGTTGACAAGAGTCAATGTAACAATGGAATAAAAATTAAAATTAAAAATTAACATTGATATAATGTTGACAGCTTGAAATCTTTTTATGCAAAGTTTTGTAAAGCTGTCATTTTACTTTCTAACACAACAAAAAACAGAAGACGAGAACTTTTCAATGTCAAATTCGTGCAGTAATTTCAAGTTTTAATACACTTTTCAGTTCATGAAATTCACACTTGCACATGATTTTTTTTTACCTGCTTGATTTCTCCCAGGAGATCCAGATCCACACTGTATCTCTCCTCTGATCTGACAGCTCCAACGTGATTCTGCATTCTTATCTGAGACATTAATTCATTCAGACGGCCCTGCACAAAAACATCATAACATATTGGATTCTTTGCAAACACCTGGTGACAATTACTTACAGTAATTGTTCTGGTTTTACTGTCGTAATACTAGGAATCAAGTACTGCAACTTAAAAACAAAAAGAAAATGCGAGAATTTATCAGCAAGCAGGTCTGGCAGCATTTTAGGGGCAGAAAGAGTCAATATTTAGGAGGAAAGATTGCGCAATTTGGGATTGTACTCGCTGGAGTTTAGAAGATTGAGAGGGGATCTCATAGAGACCTATAAAATTCTGGCAGGACTGGACAGAATGGATGCGGAAGGGATGTTTCCAATGTTGGGGGAGTCCAGAACCCGGGGCCATGGTTCGAGGATAATAGGTAAACCATTTAGGACCGAGATGAGGAAGAATTTCTTTACCCAGAGGGTGGTGAATCTGTGGAATTCATTGCCACAGAGGGCAGTAGAGGCAGGGTCATTGAATCTATTTAAGAGGGAATTAGATCTATTTCTTCAGTATAAGGGTATTAAAGGTTACGGAGAGAAGGCGGGGACAGGGTACTGAACTTTAAGATCATCCATGATCTCATTGAATGGCGGAGCAGGCTCGAAGGGCCGAATGACCTACTTCTGCTCCTATCTTCTATGTTTCTATTTCATATCAAGGACATCAAATCAGAACTGGCAAAGTGGGAATAAACAGGAGTCTTAAGTTGAAGAGATGGGGAATAGAGAGAGGGAATGCTTGTGATAAATGCAGATCAAATTGTCAGGCAGAAGAGTGGGAGGGAATAATAACCAAATTAAAACAGAAAGATGCAAACTCACAAAAAAAATTATTAAATTCAAAATTGGGCCCCAAGAGCAGCAACATAATGAAAGATGAGTTGCTAACCCTCAAGCTTATATTGGGCATCATTGGAGCAATGTCACAGGCTAAAGATGGAGAGATCAGAGTGACCAGGCCAATCGATATGAGGTTTCAGATAACATTGCTCAAAAACCAAATTCAATCCAATTGAGCAACTCTATGCTTCCAGTCACCAGTGAATTCAATTCTCTGTCTCTCTCCCTTTCTGATCTGTAGGTCCCTCACCTCCTGTCACTGATGCCCAAAACAACATCAAGTAACAGCTCCTCATTTTCCATCACACTGTAGCTCTCCGGACTGGTTACTGAAATTAATTATTTCAGGTAAACATCATTTTCCCCCCTCTCCACAGATGCTGAGCTCCTTTCCAATTCAAATTGTTCTTCCTCAGTTCCCTCAATCCCTTTCTTTGTGGCTTAAAAACACACTTGGTTTCTCACTTTTCCCAAATCAGCTGAAGGAAGAGTCCTTGACCTAAAACATTGACTGTTTCTTTTTTTTTTATATAATTTTTTATTTTTCACACCAAAAATCACATTAACCATGATACACATTTTTTTCCTTTTCACACATATACAATATCATTTTCTCCACCCCCCCCCTCCCTCCTCCCCTCCCACCCTCCCCACCTCCCCCCTCCCGTCCATTTAAGGTATAAAATCTAGGATACATTAAACCAGTCAGACAATGTTGTCATTCAATAAAAATACACCAGAAATTCCACTGAGTCCATTCTTTTCATTTCCTTTTCCTTCCGTTAACTTAGGTAGTGATTGTCCCCGGTAGGTTTTCGCTATTGTGTTTAATATAAGGCTCCCATATTTGTTCGAATATTTCAATATTATTTCTTAAACTATATGTTATTTTTTCTAATGGAATACATTTATTCATTTCTATATACCATTGTTGTATTTTCAAATTATCTTCCAATTTCCAGGTTGACATAATACATTTTTTTGCTACGGCTAGAGCTATCTTAACAAATCTTTTTTGTGCATCCTCCAAATCAATTCCAAATTCTTTGTTTTTTATGTTACTTAGGAGAAAGATCTCTGGATTCTTTGGTATATTGTTTTCTGTTATTTTATTTAATATCTGATTGAGATCTTCCCAAAATTTTTCTACTTTTTCACATGTCCAGATTGCATGAATTGTTGTTCCCATTTCTTTTTTACATCGAAAGCATCTATCAGATACTGTTGGGTCCCATTTATTTAACTTTTGAGGTGTAATGTATAGCCTGTGTATCCAATTATATTGTATCATACGTAACCTCGTATTTATTGTATTTCTCATCGTTCCAGAGCATAACTTCTCCCATGTTTCCTTTTTTATCTTTATATTTAAATCCTGTTCCCATTTTTGTTTAGTTTTACCATTTGTTTCCTCATTCTCCTTTTCTTGCAGTTTAATATACATATTTGTTATAAATCTTTTGATTATCATTGTATCTGTAAAACATTGACTGTTTCTTGACCTGCTGAGCACTTCTGACATTTTGTTATTGCCTCAGATTAACAGGATATTTTGAATTGCTTCAGTGTTTGTACCTTAAACTGAGTTGGTGCATTTAGTTCACACTGGATGGTGTCTAACTGCACACGAAGCTGCTCCTCTTCTGCCTGAATTGCATAGCCAGCTTTCCTCTGTATCTCTTGCTTAATTAAAACCTGGAGGGAAAAGCAAGCAAGAGAAATTATTTTGTGAAAAATAATACATTTTAGCTCCCTTGCAACTTCGAAATTATCATGGAATCATAAAGGTTCAGAGCACTGAAAAATAAAATCTATAGTGTCCTCATTTGCGCATGGCTGGACTTGATAACAGTTTATTTCCCTCTTCCTAACACCCATTTTCTCCCCAAAACTTCTGATCTATCATTATTTCAAAAACAGTATTAGAAAATAGAACAGTTCAGCAAAGAAATAGACCCTTCCACCCTTTCACACTATTTCCATCTGTCTATAATCCCCATCCCCTGCTTGTTCATGCACCTTTTTCAATATTTTTAATGAAATTGAAGTTCCACATTGATAAATAGAGTACACAAGAATACATATTAAAAGTCAGAAAATAGTACATTACACTTAGATCATACTATTTCATCTAAGGTACCTCACATTCTCAAACAAATATTACAGTAATATTTTATTATAAAAAAAATCTAAATCCACTACCAAAAATGAAGCTGTTTAGCAAAGAGGAATCAAACTGATAAATTACCTTATTAGTCAACACTTCTGTATTCATATCAAATCAGATTCTGAAAATAATTCATAAAAGGGTCCCCACAGTGATTGAAAAAAATTTAATTCAAATCTGAAATTGAGCATCTAATCTTTTCTAAATTTAAACAGGACAAGACATCACGTAGCCCTTAAGCATTGTGCTGAACTGTTCTATTTTCTACATCCTTCCAACTGAGCAACACTGCCCACCTAGCCGTAAAAGAAGTAAAGGCTAATATGTACATGCAAATTAGAAGCTGTTAAGAATTAAACCACTCTTAACAACACCAAACAAGGCAATTAAAGGATTAGGATGCACCTTTCTAAATGATTCTTAAACCTTGCTATTGTCCCATGTAATGAGAAATATGTAGTGAAAGACTTTGTTTTACCTATTGTACAAGTTCACCCTTACTCAAGTAGAATAAGGTAGTACAGGCTTGTGGAGAAAAAGTTAAAACCATGCAAGTGCGTAATGATTTTGTGAATGAGAGGTTGATAACAGGGAATAAAGCATCTTCGAACCTGGTGGTGACCATGATGCCATTTCAAATATTTGTATTAATGACAATACTACAGAAATTGCTTTTCAACATATTTGTGCTAAAGATGTGGTGAGCATTTTCAGACTTGTGTATCTTCTGCCCAGCAGGATAGATGACCAGGCTTGGATGAGTCTTTTAATGCATTGGCTCCTTTGCCAAGATGGTAGGAAGTTTAGATAGAGTCAATGGTGGAGAGGTTGGTTTGTGTGATGTCTGGAACTGCATTCACAACTCCCTAAATTTCTTGCACGTTTGTGCAGAGCAGTTCCAAAACCAAGCAGCCATACATCCTGATGGGAAGCTTTTAAAGGGTCATCTGAAAAATTGGTGGACCCTTCACATCTATCAATCTAGGCCTGAGTGTTTATCACTGTATAAATTAAGATGGAATAAACTACTCAATCCTGCTCAGTCATTTAATAAGATAATGGACGAACTGACTAATTTCAACTGTGTTCATGACAACCTCACTCCCATGCTTGGCAATGATACATCTACCTCTGCATTAAAATTTTTTTTAAAGACTCTCCATCTAGTGCCCTCTGAAGAAGGGAGATGGAAAAACTGGTTTCACAGGAAAAAAATTCTCTCCTCTGTCCTACTGGATTTTAAACAGTAAACTTTAGTTCTAGGCTCTCCAGGAAGAAGCAACCTTTCCCTCTCCATCCTGCTGAGACTCCTCAGAATCTTGCCTTTCTCAGACTGAGGGGCATCACAAGGCTGCATGCTTAATCCCATGCTCTGTCCCTTTACCCTCACAATTGCAAAGGCAAGTTTGCCACCAACAAACAACATACCTTCCCTGTTGTTTGCTGAATAATGGGTAATAAGGAGTCAGAATACAAGATGGAGAAGGAGGATCTAGTTGTATGGTGCCAGAACAACCTTGATGTCAACGTCGGCAAAAGTGAGGAGCTTATTGTGGACTTTAGGAAGGGGAGACTGAGAGACCATGTCTTCATTGGTAGGATAACAGTGGTAAGAGTTAGGACCTGGGTATTCACACATCTGAGGGCTTCTCCTAGAGCCAGCTCATGAAGGCTACCATAGAAACAGCCCCCCAACACCTCTACTTTCTATAAAGTCTGAAGAGATTTGGCACATCATCAAATACTCTATCAAACCTACAAGTGTACTGTGGAAAGCATACTGAATGGTTGCATCACTGCCTGGGGTTTGGCAACTAGAGCATCCAGGAACACAGAAGGCTGCAGAGAGTGACAAACCAAGCCAAATCCATCACAAGGTGGTAGCCAACATCATAGAGGGCACCTATCATAAATCTCTTCTCGCTGCTCTCTTCTGGCAGAAAGTATAGAAGTCTGAAGGCCAGCACTGAGGCTCAAGGACAGTTTTTTTTTCCCTTCTCAATAGCCATCAGGTTCCAGAGTCTCCTTATACCACCCAAACCATTGTCTACTCTGGGACCATCAAAATATCAGCCTTTTGAAACATAGATTTTTTTCTCCCACCTTCTGCAATTGTGAATATATCTATCCTTTTATATTTATTATCTCTTTTTTTTGTCTTGGCACAAGTTAATAATTTAATTTACACATTTGTAGTCGGCATATAAACCCTCATTCTCAGATGCAGGATTGAGAGATCTGAAGTTCCTGATGACCAGTTAAAAACATCACACAACCAGATACATCCCATGCGCACGCACCACCACCTGGCATGCAGTGCAACCCCAAACCCCACCCCGCATACCACCACAAGCACACACCTTTTGACCCACTGCTAACATTTGTAGCAAGGTTTCACCTTGTTGAGAGAGGCTGAACTATCCAACACAACAAAACTCATTCGGAGGTGTACATGTCTAAGAATTTAACTTACTTTGATAACAAAATGATGTCCATAATCTCCTCACGCCCAAAGGCAGCACAGAGAAGAGAGCTAAAGACGACTCAGTATTTGAGAGGTTATGACAAAAAAACTTGATGAATGGAAAAAAAAGCATGAATTTATTGAAGAAACTAATGCTAGTTTCTTTACAGAAAGGCAAGTTATAGGAAGGCCACAGGATTGGCACTCTGAGAAGGCAAGATCATTCAATTGAAACCTGTCTTGCAAAACCAAACGATATCTTTAACACAGCACTTAGAAGCCAGATTACCCTTCGCTCACATCAGTATAGATTGAGGAAATGGTAATGACATAATGGGAAAGAATGGGAACTTGGTTTTACAGAGCGTTAGGCACTTCATCATAGGTTTTAAATTCAGTGAGACCCTAGAGATAGAAACCAGCATTGTATTTTGTCCTAAAAGTGGCTTTGAGGACCACATATAATCATCATAATGGTTTGGCCAATTTTCACGGCTATTCGAATGACACAAACGTCTTCCTATTTAGCACTATCTGCAACTTTACTCAGAGAGACCATGATAGCTTGCATGGGAAATGCCACGGAAGCACCCAAATGTCATATTGAAGAAAGCACAACAGCACCTCTTTTTTCTCAGGAGTTTGTGGAGGTTTGGTATGACATCGTAAACCTTGGCAAGTCTCTACAGATGTTTAGTGGAAAGTGCTCTCACTGGCTGCATCACAGTCTAGTATAGAGACACCAATACCTCTGAGCTGAAAGTTCTGCAAAAGGTAGTAAACATAGCCCAGTACATCACAGACAAAACTTTCCCAACCATTGAAAAAATATACATGGCACACCGCTGATGGAGAGCTGCAGCAATCAAGGATCCACACCATGCAGGACATGCTCTGTATTTGCTGCTACCATCAGGAAAAAGGTCTAGGTGCCACAAGACCCATAGCATCAGGTTCAGCAACAGTTGCTACCTCTTCACCATCAGACTCCTAAATAACAAACTCAATCAGACTCATTTAAGGACTCTACTTGGCACATTTATTTATTATTGAATATTTTCTGTATTGCACAATTTGCAGATTCTTCTTGCTGACATTTTTCTCCTTTGAATACGTACATTTTCTTGAGTACAATTTTTTTCCACTATCAAAAATTAGAAATCCTCCCTGGCCCACAGGAAAAGAATCTCAGAATTGTATGTAATGTCATGCATGGACTCCAACAATAAATCTGAACTTTGAAATGAGGGGTACTATGAAAATAAAGGCAATTTGGGTTAAAGTGTACTGGAAGAGATTTATACTGCAAAGTCATCAAGAGATCTCTACAAAGACAACAAAGATCAGGATACGCAGTCCAAAATAATCCACGAGAAAGCCCAATTTTAAAAAGACAAAAAAAATCCATAGTCACCTGTAAGACTTTATGAGCTTGGTCCATCAATTTTCTCTTGTACTGGGCAATTTTTGCTACAGTTGTAGCCTGGTTCTTCTGCAGTTCATTTACATCCTCAGATATGATCTGTATAGGAGGAAGAGGTAATATGGTCAGACAAAGGATGTGAAAAGCGAAAAGCACATACAGCAACTGCTTTTCTTTGGATTTTACAAATGCGTAAAAATAATTGCCCGAGTTATTAAATTCAAACTTTATAATTAATGTATCTGAACAATTATACTGCTGGAAGGCCTGCAAACACTAAACTATCCAATGCTACCATGTCTGTATCATTAAAGAGATTCCAAGTCATCAATCTCATTTACTTTAAGAAGCGTTAACGCCATCTGCCACATCTTTCATAAGTCAACGAATGTCAGGCAACTAAACACGGATTACAGGAATGCAAAAAATAGGAATTAGGCCATAGGACCATTGCACCTGCCCTGCCATTGAAGATCATGGTTGATCTGGCCATGGACTCAACCTGCCCATTCCCCGTATCCTTTAATTTCCAAATTCTTCTAAAACATGTGCCTTACATACATTCAATGATACAGCTTCGACTGCTTCCTTGGGCAGAGAATTCCACAGATTCATGGCTCTCTGGAAGAAGTAATTCCTCATTTTTATCTTAAATCTATTCCCCCAAATCTTGAGACCACATCCCCTAGTTCAAGTCTGATCCGTCAGTGGAAACGACCTCCCTGCTATGCATTCCTTTCATAATTTTATATGCCCCTATAAGATTCCCCTTTAGCTTTCTAAAATCCAAGTAGTACCAGACTACTCAATCTCTCCTCCCATGATAACTTCATTTTGGGAATCAACCTGGCAATCTCTTATGCAGTAAGGAGACTACAATTGCACACAATATTCCACCAGAACTCTGTACAGGTTCAGTCGAACTTCCCAGCTCTTAAATTTAATCCCTCTAGCAATGAAGATAAACATTTCATCTGCCTTCCTGATTACCTGCTGCACCTGCAAACTAACTTTAATAGAAAAATAAAATCTGGAAAGGAAAATACACAAGAGCATTGGAGAAACTCAACAGGTCATGCAGCATCCACAGGAAACAAAAGATAACCAATGGTTCAGGCCTAAGCTCTTCATTAGGAGCTGGAAATATTTCCAGATTCAGGCCCAAAGCATTGGTTTCTTTGACTTCCTATGGATGCTTCATGGCCTGCAGAATTTATCCAGCCCAACATCTGCAGATTTAATTTAATTGGAAAGGGAAAGCCCCTATTAATTTCTGACACACTACCCAAGGAAAAACTAAGTAATCTTGTAGACAATTGAAAACATGCATGGTATGTGGTCAAGGTCTGGTGTGAACCCTGAGCTCTGGAAATGAGAGACAATTCACTTGATGGCAGATAAACTAGTTTAGCTCAAGGATTTTCAACTTTGCAGTGGCACCACCTCTAAAAACTGAATTATTTTGAGATTATTTGAATTTTGCGATGAGTTGATAGAGGCACACAAACATGCTTGCCCATTACAATCTCAACTCACATCCAGTCTACTTTGATGCTGCTTTGTCATTTGGTCCTGGAATTTAAGCCTCCTCAGCAATTCCTTAAAACCAACCATCGGCACTGGGATGAGTCTTGGGAGAAGAGCACAAAGAAAACAATGAGAACTTTAGTTTAATGTGTATTACTCTTTGGAAAGGTTTAAATGTATGTAAAATGTGTACACAAACAGAACACTATCACTTTCTGCTCATAATTAAATCAACTAGTGTCAACAAAATGCAAGAACATTCCTATTGAATGTTCAATTAACTGGAAAATGATAAGATTTGAAAAGCAATAATGCTAATGCATTATAATGGTCCAATGATCATGAAAAACAAAAATCAAAGATTGATTGTATTGCTTAAGTTATTTAGCTAAAATGCATTGATATCAGAAATACTGTTATGATCCTTTATATAATGTAGAAAAAAATTCAAAATCTGATTTTAACCAAATAAATCATCAAAATACCCTCAAATAAAATGATCCTTCAATATTCAAGATTCAATTTCAATTTTTTGTCATATAATAAAAACAGTGCCATATTACATGAAATTGCTTTTGTCTGCTAAGGGAGACAGATTTGCCATCAGCAGAAATTGCCTGAAGCGCCTCTTCCAGTCTGAGAAAGAAAAGCAAGAAAGCTTTCCCCAGAGTCACCGAGTGTCCGTGGATCCGCTCCAGCACTCACGCAGCCACTGCAACCGCACACCCGTCCAAAACGTCAGCACCCTCTTGGATCCTGGTTCTGATACCTGGTCAGTTTCAAGCCAGTGTCCAGCAGTCCGTAGCCTGGTGCGAGTCCCTTGACCAGAACCTCCGTGGGTTCCTCATCTCAAGTCATCAGCAGACCACTGCCTGTGTGGCTCCATCAGCTGCAGAACCCCTCACTGGTCTGTTGCTGTGGTCACCATCCCATGGTTCATCTCCTCTGCTTCTCAGACGGCGGTCGGTCTCCCCGTTGACTGGTGCCCTGCACCAGTCCTCTGCTTCCCTGAAGTCTGGAACCGCTCGTGGCTGCTGTTGATCATAGGCGTCACCATCTAGGGTCTAGACCCCACAGTCACAGGATTTTAAATAAAACTATCATCAGCTCCTTAAACAGGCCGTTCAAAGCCTGTGCGGAGCTGACAGCAGTTGACTGGGCAGTTGGACCTCATTGGTCCACACCAGCTGTAGTGCTACCATTACAGCAGCGCCTCCATTTTGGTTGGATTCTCAGACAAATACAAAGAATAGGAAGAAAAAAAAATCAAAATCCATGCACCCTCAAATTAAATGTTAAATTTCTCCAGAATAAACCACTACACAATACACTTGGTGCGTTCTACTATTCAGTGGTAGCTGACATGAAATTACAATAATGGATTTACAGATAATCTAAATGTTTGTTTAATAAAAAAGCTCTCTTCACAACGCATACTGGCCACTTTAGAACCATTGAATCAGAATTTATTGTCATGAACGTGTCACAACATTTGTTGTTTTGCGGCAACATCACAGTCCAAACAACCTTACAAAATAAATAAATAGTCCAAGAAAAAGCCAAAGTTAGGCAGTGTGTGGTTCATTGCTCATTTAGGAATCTGACGGCAGAGTGAAGGAAGCTGTCCTTGTGCCGCTGAGCGCTCATCTCCAGGCTTCTGTACCTTTTTTCCCCTGATGGTAGCAGAGTGAAAAGGGCATGGCCTGGGTGGTGGGGGTCCTTGAGGATAGAGGCTGCTTTCTTAAGACTCGTTCTCTTGTAGATTTCCTTGATGGAGTAAAGACTGGTGCCCATGATGTCGCAGGCCAAGTTCTCTCTTGTCCTGAGTGTTGGCACCTCCATACCAGTCAATGATACAACCAGCTAGAATGCTCCCCATGGCACACCTGCAGAAGCTTTCGAGAGTTTTTGGTGACAATATCAAATCTATTCAAACTCCTCACAAAGTATAGCTACTGGTGAGCATTCTTTGTGATGCATTGACATAGAGACTCCAGAACAAATCTTCAGAAATGTTGACACCCAGGAATTTGAAGTTCTTTACTGCTCCATTGCTGAGCCCTCGATGAGGACTGGGTCATGTCCTCCTGACTTCTTTCTGAAGTCCACAATCATCTCCTTGGTTTTGCTAATGTTAAGTGCAAAGTTGTTGGTGTGACACCACTCAACTAGTTGATCTATTTCCCTCCTGTATGCTTGTTTCTGATTCTGCTGACAAGTGATGTCATCGGAAAACTTGTAGATAGCATTGAAATTGTGCAATTATAACTATAAAATCATTCCATTATCCATGGCTGTACTAGGGTGCTGGCATGAAAGGAACTGTGATCTTGATATTACACTAAGAGATTAAGGTAAAACTATACAAGCCAATTTCATTTTCTTCTATAATACACAAAAGTGCTGGAAAAATTCAGCAGGTCACGCAGCGGATACAGGTAGCAAAGACCAACGTTTTTGGCCTGAGCCACTCGTCAAGGTAGGAGCAAAAGGCAGGCAGGCGCCTAAATAAAAAGGTGGGTTGGTGGGGGGTGGGGGAGACAAGGGAAGAAGGAGCAGAGGGAGGGGCACAGGCTGATTTCCCTTTTCCCCTTTCAAATTATTTGACTCAAGCCTGTTATCTATTGAAATATACAGAAGAGAAAATCCTGCAAAAATACCATGTTCAAACCCATCTCAAAATTTTGTACGTGCACAAGATTTAACAAAATCAAAATGCAAATGTTAAGTATTAAAACCTACTTTTCAGGATCAGGATTGTCAACTTTAGCCTGTTCCCAAATTATTGGATCAACACCTAAAAGAGAAAAAGCCATTGTAAATGGTCATATCCAATCCTTAGGTTTCCTCAAGGATAGCATCATTTTCCCCACATAATCAAACAATACATTATTAATATTTTCAGTCCCTAAGGTTAACTTTGTCTAATTGACTCTCAGTGACAGCTCAGAGAGGGACATTGCTGATAACAAAAGGAAAAAGGAGTTATAAAAATTAAGATAGCTTTCAAAAAGGGAGTAAAGGTATAAACCATAGAATTAGTGAAGATCACAGATCATCCATAAAATAACTTTTTGGTAGAAATGATTTTTGGAGCCCTAAATTTTATAACTTTAACAATTTTCTTGGAGGACAGTTGCCTCAAAATGATCATTGTGCACCCATGTTAGCAAAGAAGGTGACAACACATTTCAAAATTTCTTTATCCATTTCCTTCTAAAATTATCGTACCAATGTGCTGCGTGAGGTCACCCCAATTCTATTAGGGCGGTGTAGCATTGCTAAAGGCAGAGCTGCTGAAATAAATGTTGTCCACACAAAGCAAATAAACTAGTAACTGCCATTTATTCAAACCACATGCATTCCTTTTGGGGGTGGGGGGGAGACGCGACAGGCTCACGGGAATGAAGTCATAATGCTGCTGTGAGGCCTGGCCATTCCCCTGGCAACGCGCTCCTGCAGCTGGAACTTTTGTGCGGTGGGGAGAAAGTCCTGCGCCCTACTGCACTGGCTGTCCGCAACAGCGTTTGGGCCCACTGTGTGCGGGGTTGACCCGGTCTGCTACACCCCCTCCGTCGCCAGAATCGCTGCTTCTTTGGGAGAGGTTTGGGAGATTGTCTTTGGGCAGGCGCCCCTGACACCATAGTGTAGGGGCAGGGAAAGGCTCTGAACAAGCCAAGTGGGCTTTCTTGAGGCAGTCGACTATAAACATGTTGTACCTGCCTCCAATATCTAGAGTATATACAACCCCCTCCCCTCTCAGTACCTTGAAAGGCCCTTCGTAAGGGCACTGCAGAGGGGGGGTGGGGGTATCTGGTTTGCCCCGTCTTACAAAGACAAAGACCACAGCTTTGAGTTCTTGTTGGACATGGCTGGTTGGTGTCCTGTGGGTAGTGATAGGATGTGGACGTGGGTAGGTGGTATGGTTCTTCAGCCACTGTAGGACGTCCAGGGCGTTCGGTGGAGCCAAAATGAACATCACCTAGGATGGAGAGCGGTGCGCCGTAGAACATTTCCACTGATGAGGTGGGGAAGCCCTCTTTAGGTGCTGTGTGGATGCCCAGCAGGACCCATGGAAGTTCATCCATCCAGTTGGGCCCATGCAGCCATCATTTGAGAGCTGCTTTTAGCTGGTGGAGAAAGTGCTCGACCAGCCCATTAGATTGGGGGTGGTAGGCACAAATGTACTCAGCAAACCTCCACAGAACTGCAACATCCCAATTCTAACTGGCAAGGGTTTGTGCAACATCCAGTCCTTATGATCATATTTGTCAGCCAGAAGTCCAGCAAAGAATAGCAGGCAATTTCCAGCCTTTTATCTTGTATAACGCAGGTTGAGTCCTGAATTCTATACAAGGGACTTTTGAGAACATTATCTGTTAAATTTCATAAGTAGGCAATTATTCTATGTAACATACCCGTTGGAGGGTTCTGCAGCAGCTGTTTTATCTGGGCTGGAGAAAGTTCAGTCCTCGGCAAGGCAACAATCACTCCTAGCTGCATCAGTTGATTCTTCACATTACTCTGTTCCAGTGAATTAAAAAGATTTGTTGCTGAAACTCTTCTGGAGTTTCCATTTGGAAAGCGTTCGACAACATAGATAACCATTTCTGTCCTGAATACCAGAGAATAGGAAAAACGTTTCGAAATTCAGTGTTCCTCCGGCATCAAATATCAGGTCTCCAAACTAGAGGTACATCCCACATACCATGTGCAGGCAATTATTTTAATCTAATGCATTGGCTCAATTGATGTCATTGGTTATATTTGCCAGAATTGGAGCTGCTCTCAAACACCATCTAAATATACAGGCACATTTGACACCATACCTTATGACTGCATATTTGGGACCACCTTTAAAAGATGATTTAAAAAAGAGGTTGGCAGGCAGGTCTCAAGTAAGTCCTTTAGCTACAAGGTTGTTTGGGCAAATCAAACAGCCCATTTCCAGAATATTACAATTAAATTACAATATTGAATGCTTTTCATTTATCCTTTCTCACTCATAATTATTAAGACCTGAGTGGGAGATATTTGAAACATTTTGTAATTTTTAATGTTATCTACAGCAGCTTCAGATTGGCTGCACTTTGGGCCTTTACAATATTCTGTAGTGATAGTTGATTAGAAACTGTACATGCAAGAAAGTAATTGCTAAAATAGTATGAAAAATGGGGTACAAGGGCCTAATGATACAAGAATAAACTGAGAAATTGTGGCATTTTGAAAATTGGAAAACAATAGAGGCTATAATGCTACAGAAGATAGTGCTAACACTCCTGCCTGATTCAACAGTTTGTCCCAAGATAATATGACTATTAAGGACAGTCAGCATGGCTTTGTGGGTGGTAGGTTGTGTTTAATGAATCAGAGTTTTTCGAGGAAGTTACCAAGAAAGTAGATGAAGGAAAGGCTGTGGAAGTTGTTTACATGGACTTTAGTAAGGCCATTGACAAGGTCTCACATGGGAGGTTAGTTCAGAAGGTTCCATGGAGAGGTTGTAAACTGGATTTGAAATTGGCTGTATGGGAGAAGACAGAGTGGTAATGGATGACTGCTTCTCAGATTGGAGGCCTGTGATTAGTGGTGTGCCTCAGGGATCAGTGCTGGGATCCTTGTTGTTTGTTGTCTGTATCAATGATATGGATGATAATGTGGGAAATTGGATCAGCAAGCTTGCTGATGACACTAAGATTGGAGACATTGTGGACAGCGAGGAAGGGTTTCAAAGCTTGCAGAGGGATCTGCACCAATTGGAAAAATTGGCTAGAAAATGGCAGATGGAATTCATTGCAGACAAGTGTTGCATTTTGGAAGGACAAACCAAGGTAGGACATACACAGTAAATGGTAGGGCACTGAGGAGTACGGAGGAACAAAGGGATCTGGGAATACAGATATATAATTTCCTGAAAATGGCATCACAGGTAGACAGGGTTGTAAAGAAAGCTTTTGGCATCTTGGCCTTCATAAATCAAAGTATTGAGTACAGGAGTTGGGATGTTATGGTGAGATTGTACAAGATATTGGTGAGGCCAAATTTGGAGTATTGTGTGCAGTTCTGGTTGCCAAATTACAGAAAGGATATCAATAAGATTGAAAGAGTGTTGAGAAGATTTACTAGGATGTTGCCAGGTTTTCAGTTGAGTTACAGGGAAAGATTAAAGAGGTTAGGACTTTATTCCTTGGGGCACAGAAGAATGAGAGGAGATATGATAGAGGTTTACAAAATTATGAGGGGTATAGACAGAGTAAATACAGGTAGGATCTTCCTACTTAGATTAGGAAAGATAAATATGAGAGGACATGGCTTTAGGATGAAAGGGGAAAGGTTCAGAGGGAACATTAGGGAGAACGTCTTCACTCAGAGAATGGTTGGAGTGGGGAACGAGCTGCCATCTGATGTGGTAAATTTTGGCTCACTCTCAAGTTTTAAGAATAAATTGGATAGATACATGGATGGGAGAGGGCTGAAGGGTTATGGAATGGCTGCAGGTCAGTGGGACTAGCGGAATGATGTTTCGGCATTGACTAGTAGGGCTGGATGACCTGTTTTCTGTGCTGTAGTGTTCTGTGGTTTTATGGTCTTTGACCTGAAACATTATAGCTTCTCTTTCAACAGATGTTGCCACATCACCTGAGCTTTTGCAACCTTTCTATGTTTAACTGTGATAGCTGAATTATTCTAGATACTTTTCTGTTCACTTTTAAATTCAAATTTCAATTCACAGAGATAAATTAGTTACTATCTAAACTTGAAGTATAAAGTGGCAGACAACCAATGGCGTTCATTGTGTGTTCTACACAACCCTATTCTTTCAACTTCGAACCACAGGTCCGAATTATGCCGAGCAGGTCGAGGCAATGCTTTCTCTCTTTATAGCATTAAAGGCTCCATTTGAAACTAGAAAGACAACTACAAATTAATTTTGAATAGGGGCGCAGAGATAGAAATTCAAGTAATACCACCTCTAGTAGAAATAAGGACAACTGATCTGAAAAAAATTCTCTCTCTCTCTCTCTCTCCTTCCTAACCAGCATTTTACATTTTTCAAGAGTTATAACATTGCCAAGCTTCTATGTTTCACAATTTAATTGGGCAAACAATGTATTAATCTGCTTCTAACTGTGCCTCACTGTCTTGGTATATCCTGAATAGAAAGGATTTTTCTACCTTGACCTCGAATGTAATTCTTGTTGAAGTTTAATGCTGAGCTGATTAGAGAGGTTTCTCATATGTGGTAGAAAAGCCAAAAGCAAGTGGAATTTTTTCCAAATCATTTGTCTTTATTTTCTCCTAGAGATAGTATTGCCGATTGCCTGAATGTCATTCTTTCCCCTTCCCAAACAACCCGGCCCCGCCTTCTAATTACCAACTACCACTCACCTTACACAGAGTAATAGAAAATAATTGACAAACACGAGAAGTGCACTTACTGGTCATCTGGCAGTGCTCGGATCCCTTCAACGTTGACCATGATTTGCTGCAAACCTCCGAGAATCTTGTGTAAAGTTTCCACAAGCAATTGCTGCTGGTTTCGAATGTCTGCTTCTTTCTTGTTAAAAGCCAAAGCTACCAGACCATCCTCATCCTTATTACTGGGTATGCAGCTGAAACCAACAGTCTGCAGGGAGATGAAAAACACTGGAGTAATAAAGGTAAACTTGTTTACTGTTAGGTTTTCAGTAACTCAGTTTTGGAGAGCATAAAATACAAGACGACAACAACATGGATTATAGCACAGAAGACATCTGCTTCACAGAATGACTAAGCAATAGACATAAAATATTTACCAGTCTCAATTCCTGTTACAGGATGGTTTTCTTCAGCAGCCCCATTACTACTCATAACAATGAATCTAACCAAGTCAGGAGCACAGTTACCTGCTTTGAATGACTGATCTCACTTGATGGAATAATAATAGATGATAGTCTGCTGATCTCCAGCTTGGTTTCCAAATTGAACAAAGAACTGGAAAGCCACATCAAAAAGCCTAACATTCTTGCATCGAACAGGTGCAAAATAAAAGCAGGCTTTTATTTTCAGTCAACTCCTTCATAAAGGGAATAACATTGCTCTCCAGACTTACTTGCCCCTTTATTTTCTACAATCCGAGAATAATTGCTCACCAAAGGCATTCAAAAAACTTGCATACAAGCAACCAGTGGAAAGTGTTGAATGTTAAAAGCTTTTTAGTCCTTAATCTGGTAACCCCCATTGATTGTGAGTGGCTTTTTTAAAAAAAAATACACACCCCCACTGATTGAGAGTTGCTTTTTTAAAAAAAATACACACCCCCACTGATTGAGAGTTGCTTTTTTTAAAAAAATACACCCACCATTGATTGTGTGTTGTTTTTTAAAAAAAACACACACTCCCATGGATTGCAAGTTGCTTTATAAAAAAAAACACACCCCCATGGATTGCGAGTTGCTTTTTAAAAAAAAAACACCTCCCCCCCATGGATTGAGTTGCTTTTAAAAAAGACACAGCCCCCCCCCCCCCGTGGATTGTGAGTTGCTTTTTAAAAACACACACCCCCATGGATTGTGAGTTGCTTTTTAAAAACACACCCGCCCCATGGATTGTGAGTTGCTTTTTAAAAACACACCCCTCCCCATGGATTGTGAGTTGCTTTTTAAAAATACACACCCCCATGGATTGTGAGTTGCTTTTTAAAAAAAAACACACCAGTGACTGGCCCAGATCACGTGTTTCTTCAAATAATCGTCAGCCATTTTTCCAAGAGACTCCCTAACCACTAGATCATTAATTTTACCCACCTCATTGCACAATACTAGATCTAAACTAGTATTCTCCCTTTATGGTTCCTTAACATGCTGCTCAAGAAAGTTATCAGGGATTCATTCTATGAACTCATCCTCCAGACTTCCTCGACCAACTTTATTTTCCCAATCTACGTGGAAGTTAAATTCCCCTACAACAACTGCCATTCTGTTCTTATGTGCCTCAGCTATCTCTCATTTAATTGCTAATGGTATATTTAGGATTGTGACAAACCTACATCCTTGTTTGCTGCACCCACAGTAAAAGATATTTATAAAAGTGGACTTTATCATTCATTCCCACAAGGTGAACACTTTTTCAACTTTGGCTTGACAGAATGCAACCAAAACAGAGTTGAAATGAATTTACCTTAAATCGGCAAAAATGATTTTCTTGAGTGAACTCAACAGGAGCCAAGTTGTTGTGAAAGTACCCTTTTCCCGTTCCCCAGAAAGCCTGAAGCTGATTCCACCTTGCCAATATGGCATCTCGCTCATCCCCCAACAGAGTGGGTGCAGAAAGAGCACTTGCTGTGTTGATTAGTTGAACTGTCTGGGCCTGAGGTTGTAACGTCTGTCCAAAAAGGCCTCCAGCTATAAATACAGAGAAACAACATTTTCTCTCTGGGACAGAAGATGTTGGAATGAAAGGAAGAAAATCCATTGATCTGAACAACATGTGGAAGAGAAACTGAAATACATCACATTTCTTGAAGGAATTGGTAATAATTAATCTTTAGTGTACACACAAGTTTTAAAAATATACACAACACCCCTGCAAGGTTTATGACGAACAGGTGAAATCATGTATTTTAACAAAAGCATTATCTCTAGAAAAAAATTAATAAGTTTTGAACATTTCTTATTAATTGCCAATGCAACATTTGAAGTTTGGTTTAAACTAAAACTTAACTGCAATGATTTGCCTTTCCATTAACTTACTTTGCTGTTGGGCACCAAAACCACCAAATCCTCCAAATGTGGAACCAGCTACCAATCCAGGAGCCAGACCTGTGCCAGTACCAGTGCCAAATCCACCACCAAACCCAAAACCCTTATTCTGTGGATTCTGGAAAAGGCCTGGGAAGTAAAGAAAAAAAAATGGTATTTTAAAATTATAAAACACATGTCCAGCTTTCTTGGGTTTAATTCAAAATTTACTGCAGCTCAGATTAATCTAAAGACAAAATATTAAGCATTTTGTGCATAAATTAAAAAAAAGAAATGTTAAAAAATTAGTACAGTAATAATTTTGGAAATAACTACGTTTTTAATTAAAATAAAGCAAAAAAAAAACAAAAAGCCAGGTTTGACAGGATATTGTGTCCAATGGATGCAAAATAAACATATTCTAAACAAATGGATTCACTTGAAATATTGTTACATTGAGGACTGCGCCACTACTTACCTCACCGGAGCTTCGGAGTCGCAGGTCTCCGCAGGCCCAGTTCTCCAGGGATTAATGACACTAAGGCTTCTGGCAGCCTTATCATTTCCGTGCGAATCTCGGATATTTAAATGACTTTAAGAACATAATTAAACTAGTGAGCTCACAGCGTCTTGTGTTCTTTTATACTTCATCACTCGCTGCATTGGTGATTCCGATGGTCCAAATGACATTTTGAACCTCAATATGGATGCACAGAATCCCGTTGAGCTCAAACTTACAGTATTTTGGACCTCGCATCTACAGTTCTGGTTTGAGAGGCCCAGTTTCATCTGCGCCAGTTTACCGCTGACACAACAAGGTAGTGGAACTGCTCCTATGTCATTGCATCGTTGGACCACGGGATATATTGTCGATTTCTTACGCTAGCTGCCAGCCAACAACAGGTATGAAGCCATCAAAGACCTGCTTATACGTACTTTCGGCCTTTCCTAAAGCAACAGGGCAGCTCAACTTCTCCATATGGACGGACTGGGCAACCACACTCCTGAACTAATGAATGACATGCTGGCGCTCACGGACGGACATCAGCCTTTTCTGCTTTTTGAGTAGCTTTTTCCTCGAGCAAGTGCCAGAAGACATCCGTTTGCTGCTTGCAGACGACAACTTTAGTGACACTCGTCATCTAGCAGCCCATGCTGATGAGTTGTGGCAAGCTAAGCAGCATAGAGAGCTTTCAGTTGGGCGTGTAGCGGCGCCTCGGCAAATGGCACAAACCTGCCCATTCCGGATAATGGTGCGACATCAGACTCAGCCGAACACAACACAGACAGGGAGCAGCAGTGGTGCTAATACCATCAGAGATGGGGAGCTGCAGCCCGCCACTGCCATCCCCCCTGCCCACATGTGGGAAATCCTGAGGCTGGCCATCGGTAATAGCCACAGTGGCCGGCCACATGAACAACCTCCTTTTCCTCTGGGATCAACACTCAGGCTGTTGGTTCTCAACGCTTCTGGCCCAGAAACATGTTCAGAAAAGAGGGGCCCTACCCTCACAGCTGCCAACAACAGCAGCATCCTAACGTATGGGTCATGGACAATTCCACTCAATTTTGGCTCATCGCTGTTCAGTCGGTACTTCACTGTTACTGATGTATCACAGCCGCTCCTGGGAACTTATTTTTTGCGAGCACAGTGCCTTCTAGTAGATGTCAAAGGTTGCCGCCTAGTTAATTCAAAGACTTTCAAGTCCCTCACCCTGCATCCCACGGTATTGCCTGCACCTCACCTCAACTCGGTGACGCTCTCGAACAATGAATATGCCAGAATCCTAGCTGAATTCCCCAGCATTATTACTCTACAATTCACGACGGCCCAACCGAAACATGGAGTACATCACCACATTCCAACTGATGGATGTCCCCTGCATGCTTGAAGTGCAATTGACTAAAAACAAATTCCGATGCATGGAGGAAATGGGGATTGTTTGCTGCTCTGACAGCCATTGGGCATCACCACTGCATATGGTACCTAAGGCTTCTGGAGGGTGGAGCATCTAAAAGGCATCCCTACAGCTGATCGCTACCCGGTTCTCCGCATACAGGATTTCTCTGCGATCCTTCATGGCAGTAGGATTTTCTCCAAAACTGACCTGGTGTGCGGTACCATCAGATCCCAGTTAACCCAGACGACATTACCAAGACTGCGTTAATTACTCCTTTTGGGCTATTTGAATTCCTCCATTTGCCCTTTGGTTTACAAAGTGCAGCCCAGACATTTCAAGGCTTAGTGGACACAGTTACTCAGGGCCTTGATTTCGTATTAATTTATTTGGACGACATCCTTATCGCCAGCCATTCATGGCAGCAGCACCGGGCCCATCTCTGTCAACTATGTCAGCAGCTAGATGACCACGGGTTAGTGATCAACCTGGCCAAATGCCAGTTTGGCTTCACATCAATCAATTTTCTCAGCCACCACATCAGCCAGCACGGAGCAGTTCCACTACCTTCCAAGGTTGAGCCCATCTGCACATTTCCAAGACCTTCTACCAACAAGGGCCTGCAGGAGGTTGTTGGCATATGATTAACTTTTACCATCGTTTTATGCTAGTGCAGCCACTTTTCAAACTTGTCAGGGCATCCCAAGAAACTGAAATAAGATGATGTGGCCATATTAGAGACTGCCAAAGGAGCGCTAGTGAGAGCCACTTTGCTCGTGTACCCACGGGTTGACATGCCAACGGCTCGGATGATGGATGAGTCAGGCACTGTAGTAGGTGGGGTCCTGGAGCAGAAACCCCTGGCTTTCTGTAGTCATCATTTGAGACCACTGGAGCAGAAGTACAGTGCCTTTGACAGGGAGGTCCTTGCCCTCTACTTGGCCAAACGACATTTTCACTATTTCCCAGAGGGCAGAGTTCACGGTCTACACGGATCACAAGCCATTGACTTTCACCAAGATGTCAGATCCATGGTCAGCAGGACAACAACAACAACAACTCTCCTACATTTCAGAGTTTATGACTATGATAAAACACATCACGGGGAAGAGCAATCTCGTCACCGACATGCTATCCCGCACCACTTTGACAGCAGCTCAGCAGGAAGATGAAGAGATGGCTGTATATTGTACTGCCATAATGGGACTGTAATTGGAGGATATATACTTTGGTCCAGCAAATGCCTCTTTACTTTGTGACGTATCCACAGGCCAACCGAAGCCAATTGTACCTGCTGTGTGGCAATGTCAGGTGTTTGACACCATACAGAATTTGGATCATCCTTCGATTAGGACAACAACAAGGCTTATGGCGGACAAATCAATGTGGCTCGTCCTGAGCAAGCAAGTCGGCACTTTAGGCAAGGACATGCGTCCAGTGCCAGACCTCCAAAGTTCAGAACCACACCAAAGCCCCACTACAGGTTTCTGCACCCATGCAGTGTAGGTTTGATCACATCCACATCGTTGGCCCATTGTCCCTGTCCAAGGGCGCTACTCACCTCTTTACGGTAGTAGAAAGGTTCACGAGATGATCAAGGGCTGTCCTACTCTCCGATACCTCCGCCTCAGCTTGTGCGAGACCCTTCATCATTAATTGGATAGTGCATTTCAGATTATACATGCATATCTCCTCTGACAGAAGAGCTCAATTTACATCAGGGTTATGGTCCGCAATTGCAGTTGGTGGACGTGCAACTGCATCGGTCGAAGGCCTATCATCCCCAGTCCAATGGCCTTGTGGAAAATTTCCACTGTCATATGAAAACAGCTCTCATGGAACAGCTTAAGGACCAGATTGGATAGATGAAATGCCTTGGGTACTTTTAGGCATCCATACCACGCTGAAGGAAGATCTAGCTACGTCCTCTGCAGAATTGGTTTCCAGAGCCCCCTTAACGGTACCAGGAGACTTCATTCCAGCAGCACATGGGCAGCAGGAATCTCCCACTTTGGTACTCACATGCTTAAGGGAAAAGGTGGGTACACTGGTGCCTATTCCGACCACCGGACAACTTCATACTTTCTGCCTGAACTCAAGAATTTTCTTTATGTATTGCTGCACGGGGATTCACACAGGACCCCATTACGAAGGCCATATGTAGGTAATTTCAAGGTGCTACAGAATGGTGGCTCCACTTTTTTTATAGTCATTGGTGACAAGCAAGAAACAGTTTTGGTAGATTGCCTTAAGCTGGCACATGTGGACCTAGATCAGCCAGTACAGGTGGCAAGCTCCAGGTGTAGGGGGTACCCACCAGCCAATACTACTCATGATAACTGGATGAGGGATCAACTCCTCACTCTGGTTCCAGGGGGATGCGTCATCTGTCAGACCGTGCCACTACTTACCTCACTGGAGCTTCAGAGACGCAGGTCTCTGTGAACCCGGGAGTTTCCCAAGGACTAATGACACTAAGGCTTCTAGGAGCCGCGCCATTTCTGGGAGTCACATGACACGATATGATGGAAAACTATAGTAGGGGAACCAAATAAAGATAGTGGGTCTAAAGGAGGACGAAGAAGGCACAAATATGAAAGAATTTCTAAAAGAATGGATCCCAAAAGTCCTGGGAATGCCAGAAATACAGGAAGGAATGGAAATAGAAAGGGCACACAGAACACTAGCCCCGAAACCACAGTCACAACAAAAACCAAGATCCGTTTTAGTAGAATTTCTGAGATACACGACAAGAGAAAATATATTGGAGAGGGCAAGGAATAAAATTAGAGAAGACAAAAAACCATTGGAACACAAGGGTCAAAAAATATTGTTTTACCCAGACATGTCTTGAACTCCTAAAGAAGAGGAAGGAGTTTAACACAGCAAAATTAATCCTATGGAAAAAAGGCTATAAATTTATGTTAAAATATCCAGCTGTGCTTAAAATAGTTATCCCGGGGGAGCAAAACAGACTGTTCTTGGATCCGGAGTAAGCACGAGAATTTGCAGAACGCCTGCAGGACAGAAAGAGAGATGAAGGGATGTAACAAGAATGAAGAATGACGACAAACTACATATAAAGATGTAAAAATAATGTACAAGTAAAAACTAAAGAAGGGAAAGAAAAGGGAAGTAAGGGAGAGGGGAAAAAAAGGAGGGGGAAAAAGAAGAAAAGAGGGGGAGCTTTTTTGTAATGTGAAGATAAAAGTCTTCTGGAGGGGGTTGAGTAGGAGAGAATAACAGTCACTGCAAAATCAGTTGACGCTTGCAAGCGGGTTCGCAATCTGAATGGAGAGGGGAGTTGTGGTTGCCCGGCAAGGGCAAGGGGCAACTCAGAGAGGGGGGGGGGGACACTTGGGGTTAAGGGAATTTTAGATGTGGGAGTTTCAAATCATCCAGCAGGGAGGAAATCAGTGCCCAGCAGAGATTTTGAGACATTGGTAAAATTCCACTTGAAATGACAGGAGTTGAAGTTGAGGGGGATCGTAGTCCTGATGCTGCTGCAGTTGATGGCATCCAGGGAGGCCCCTTCTTTCTGGAATGAGTGTCGATGCTCAAGGAGGGCAACGTTGATCTTCGCTCCCACGTCAATGAGAAAACGCCATGCCGAAAGACAATCCCAGATGTAGAGTCGTCGATATTTTTTTTTCCGGCTGGCTGCCGTTGCCACACTGACAGCTGACCAGGGCATTTCCCCGGATGCATGCAGGGTGGTTGGCATCAGTGGGCTGCGGAGCCCCATCTTTAGTGGTAGCAGTACCATTTGTCCTTACTGGCACTGTTCGAGGCTGATGTCACTGTCGCCCTTTCTGTGGAGGCTGGGGCTGTCCATAATCGCCTGGTAAGGCACAGCCACCATTGGGTTGATGGCTGCTTCCCCCTGCTGTTTGGCTTGCCTTAATACAGGCTGCAGCTGGGGGAGGTGGGTGGTCAGTGAAATCGTGATCCGAGAAGAGCAGGAAGATGTCCTTAGGCATTTGTTTGAGGAAAACCTGTTCAAGAAGGAGGCAGGTCCTGTGTCCATCCATCAGGGCAAGCATTTCTTTCATGAACATGAACGGTTTGCAGTCACCTGGGCCATCTGCATGCAGCAGTTATGCCGCAGCAAGAGAGACCTAATGTATGCTTGAGGAGCGTTTTGATTCCTTTGTACTTGTTGTCAGCTGGTGGTTGGTGAAGGGAATCAATCATGTGCTTGGCAGTTTCCTGGTCCAGCGCACTGACCACAAAGTAGAACTTTATTTTTTCTGGTGTTTGTGGAATTGGGCTTCTGCTTGTTCAAACCATACTTGTGGTTGTGATGTCCAGAAGGTGAGAAGTTTGAGTGAAACTGCATTCTGTACATTTGAATATGCTCCTTCTAGCATTTTGCAATCCAAAAGATATAGTTTTGGATCGTCAGGGTCCACATTGTAGTCGTTTGTGAGTTGTACAAACACTAAATTGTTTAACAATTCAGAACCAACATTACATTTAATAATTCGGCAGTTCAGTTCAGAAGTTGTCATCAGCCAAAATAACTGCCGCACTGCCCCCTCTCGTCTTTCCTTTTGATGATGTCATAAGCGCCGATGTCCAGCTCAGTGTTCCAGCACCCACTCTCGCAAGAGCATGAAACTTTGAAAACAAAGTGGCGCAATCTGCCACAATAAATTATTTTGGGTTGGAGAGTTGCTAAAGTGACACCACAGAATTATAGTCCAGTTGGCTGAATTCAGTGATGGGAAAAAATGCTGGAGTTAATGCCTTTGCTAGGCATTTTGAGAGGAGTGACAGATTTGTTCAAATCAGCATGGATTTCCAAAGGGATTTCACGACTGATAAATATTAAGACTTTTTTGAGAATGAAAATTTAACTACCATAGTAGTTTGGACAATGGTGACTCAGTTGATGTGGTGTATAAGACGTATAAAGCTTTTGATAAGTTTCTGGTGAAAACAAAATGGTGTGCAAAAGTAGAGAACATAGTATCTAAAGCAGTGTATTAACATGGATAGAAAAATGGCAGGCAGGAAGCAATTTTGGTCTCTTAATCTGAGTAAGGTAATTCTTGCTATTGAGGGAGTTTCACCTGGGCTGACATATGGAAAAAAGGCTAGATAGACTAGAATTACACTCATTGGTATTTAGAAGAACGAGAGAGATCTCATTGAGACATTCAAAATTCTGACAGGACTAGTCAGGTTAGATGGAAGAACAATGTTCCTGATGTTGGAGAGGCCCAGAACAAGGTGTCACAATCCAAGAACAAAAGGGGAAAGCTATTTAGGACTGAGACAAGAATTTTTTTTTTGTTCCCAATCTGAGAGTTATGAACTTGTGGAACTCCCTTCCACAGAAAGCTGTTGAGGCCAGTTCATTAGATATATTCAAAAGAGATTCAGATGGGGTCCTAATGCCTCGAGTAATCAAAGGAAGAAAGCAGGAATAAAGTACTGAAATTGTATGATCAGTCATTAATGTATTGAATGGTAAAAAAGGCTTACTCCTGCTCTTATTTTCTACATTTCTAGGAAAGTAAAAATTACTTAAACAGTCTATGATAACAATAGGTTGTTGTACAAAGGCATCTAGGGAAAAGCTAGTACTTGAAATGCAGATATTGATAGCAGTTAGCTTGGCGAATAGTGTATCAGATTTTACTGCAAATAAAAGTATGGGAACGAAAACACGGAAATTTTGATCCAGGTTACATGACATTGGTGAGAGTACCTAGAATATTACATAAAGATTTGCTCTATATACCATATATGCTGTTGGATAGTACAAACCCAGAATTTCCACCCAATACGTCCCCAAATCTGGCACTTACAGCTGATCAGTGGATGGTGGTAAATGCAAATCACAATATTTTAATAACAAATTATCATTTAAAGGTTTAAATTTTATTTGGTTATTTTAAAATAATCCACTGTTGGCTCCTGTAACAGGCCATTTAAAGCTTAAAGAGAACAGACAGCAGTCACTGTGGAGGAGCGTTGAGAGACTTCACAAATAACTAATGGGGTGTGTGCATGAGATGGCATCAGAGCCAGCAGGAAGATGGTGGCGATATTGCAACTTCATTGGCAAGACAAGAATTTTAGATCCTTTGTATAGGATGACCCTGATTTTTTCAGATCGTCCTATACAATAGCATAAACAGCACCTCAGGAAGGATGTGCCTGCTTTGAAGACAGTCCCAAGAAAATTCATTCCCAAAATGTGGGCTTTGATTTTTTTTTTGTGCTGGTTGGGCCTGTTCTCACTGGATCTTAGAAGTAGGAGTTATGATTTTACTGAAACTGATAAGATGACTTATAGCCTGATACAGAGGGGAAGATTCACCTCATAAGAATATCTAGAATTCGTGGAGATCAGAATAAGACACATTTCAGACAAACTTCTTCTCATGAACCTTTGGAATTTTCGATCAGAAAGTAGTGTGGAGGAATAAGGGAGTCAAGTGAAAAGAATGGAGGAAAGCAGTGTTAAATCAAGACTAAATCTGTTATTATTGTATTGTGGAAGAACAGCTCGAGGGGCTGACAGGCCTACTCCTGCTTCAGAAGTTTACATTTCAATACACTTATAGACTGCTAGATTATCTAATGCTTGCTACTATTAAAGAATGCCAAGGCACACAGTAAAATAATATTGTTCTGACAATTATTTTCATTTAATATTTTAAAACATGTTCACTGATCCACAGGGATCAATGTGCCCTCTTAGAACATGCTAGAATTTTTAAGTGTAACACTTGATCAATTAATTAACAAAATAGCTGATATATGCCACTACCAAAATATGTCAATACCTGTAGATGCTCCAAAAGGAAATCCTGTTGTTTGTCCACTTGTGGTGGTAGTAGTGGTTCCAAATGGGGCAAAACCTGAACAAAGACAAAATACAAACATTAAAAAAATGTTAATTGAAATAGAACTCACATTTTATTGCATTAAATTTTTAAAAGTGAAATTTTGATGAAGATTCCCACTAAAATTAGTAAATCAAATTTCTCTTAATAGACCTTTAGCGCCCGATCCACTGATTTATTGCATTACCATTTCCAATGTAAAGCAATCCAATTTATCTTTTAGAAAGGAAATAGAAGTTTAGCTGCAGTACTTTCTGTCTGTCCTTCTATTTTCTAACTTCATAGAAGAATGTGGGAAGCTTTGGAAGATGGAATATGAAGTGCCAGTTGATGAAGTAGACAAAGACAATGTGGTCAAACAATAATCATGGCTTTTATTAGCAGAAACTCATGGTACAATAATGAAAGACAATAGGTGAATACACAGTTATACCCAAGGGGAGTGTCCTTAACAGTAGAGATAATGTACAGCCAATGTTAGTACAGCAAGGCTCGCCAGAGGCGAAACAGGCAGCTTGGTAGACATTCACCACAGTCTCCTTCCAGCAGAAGGAGGGTTAAAATCAAAAGGACAGCTGCTAGGAAAGACTGAAGCAAGCGATGCATGGATTCCATGTTTGGCATTGAGAATACTCTAACATCCAAAATACGCCAGTATCCAGCAAGCAAACGAAATATAATGAGATGTTTTATGAATATGTCAGCCTATCAGGTTGTTTATGAATTCTGGTGCTTCTTCTCAAAACAGGAGGCTCCTTTGCAACCTTGGGAACTGGTACAGTTCCTGGGTCTGTAGTGTGGGAAGGACTGACTTCTGGACCCGCTCCAGAATCGCCAGCATGAGGCAGTGGAGCCTCAGCATGGCCATCTGAAAGCTTACTAGGGGTCACAGGCTGGGGTGGGGGGGGGGGGGGGTGAGGCCAATCTCTCAGGCTCACTCTGAGTAGAGGTGTGAGGAAGGGGCAAACCAGGCGAGGCCAGATCTCTTAGGGGTACAGTGTCAGCAATCCTGTCTGGGAATTTAACATGAGCGTAGTTGGGGTTGGTATGCAGTAGCTGAACTGGTTGGACGAGGGGGAGTCTGTTTTACGCGCCCAAGCATGGCTCTTCAGCAGCACGGTTCCAGGCTCAGATAAACAAGCTGGCCAGTCCATCACAGTTCCTGATTTCCTTGAAAAGGCAAGCATACGTTCATGAGATGTTTGATTTGTTGCAGTAAACAATAGTGACCAAATAGAATGTAGTGCCTCAGGCAGCACCTCCTGTCACCGGGTTACAGGGTAATCATGCATTTTTAAAGCAAGATTAACAATCTTCCAGACTGTAGCATTAGCCCTTTCGACCTGCCCATTGCTCTGTGGGTTGTAGCTTGTGGTACGGCTGGTGGCAATCCCTTTCCATAGCAGGGCTTGCTGCAGTTCAGCGCTCATGAATTCCTATCAGTAGGAATGTAATTGGGAAAACAAAAATTGCTGAAAATTCTGTCAAGTGACTTAATGACAGACGCTGACAAGACATCAGGGCATCGCAAAGGGAAACCTGGAATATTCGTCAATTACAGTAGAGAAATATATATTTTTGCTGTTGGAAGGTAACGGTCCTTTAAAATCTAAGCTAATCCTCTCAAAAGGTCGGGTTGCCTTGATGAGAGTGGCCTCCGGAGCTTTGAAGTATTGTGGTTTGCATTCTGCGAAAACGGGACAGCTTTTAGTCAGTTTCCTGACTTCTTCCAGAGAGTAATGAAGGTTGTTAGTCCTTATGTAGTGGAAGAACCTCGTGACTCCTGGGTGGCACAGTCTGCTATGGATCTCTTTTAGCCCCTCCAGCTGAGCACCAGCAGCAGATCGTGACAATGCGTCAGAAAGATCATTTAATCTGCCTGGTCTGTACTGGATCTCAATTATTAGTTGAGAGTTCTATTCGCCAGCGTGCCATCTTATCGTTCTTGATTTTACTTTTGTGTTTAGTACTGAACATGTAGGCAATAGATTTCTGATCAGTGACAAGAGTAAATTTTCTGCCAGCTAGAAAGTGTCTCAAGTAGCGAACAGCTTCAATAATAGCCTGGGCTTCTTTTTCAATGGCAGGATGTTGAAGTTCAGGTTTTTTTTTATTTTTTTTTCACACCATAAACCACACTGACCAAGATACATACATTTTCCTTTTCAAATATATACAGTTATCATTTTCTCCTCCCCCTCCCTCCTCCCATTCCACCCTCCCTACCTCCCCCCCCATTCATTTAAAGTACAAAATCTAAGACACATTAAACCAGTCAAACAATGTTGTCATTCAATAAAAATAAACAAGAAATTCCATTGAGTCAATTCTTTTCATTTCCTTCTCCTTTTGTTAATTTAGGTGGTAGATGTCCCCGGTAGGTTTTCTCTATTCTGTTTCATGTATGGCTCCCATATTTGTTCAAATATTTCAATATTATTTCTTAAATTATATGTTATTTTTTCTAATGGAATACATTTATTCATTTCTACATACCATTGTTGTATTCTCAAATTATCTTTCAATTTCCAGGTTGACATAATACATTTTTTTGCTACGGCTAGAGCTATCTTAACAAATCTTTTTTGTGCACCATCCAAATCAAGTCCAAATTCTTTATTTTTTTATGTTACTTAGGAGGAAGATCTCTGGGTTTTTTGGTATATTGTTTTCTGTAATTTTATTTAATATCTGGTTTAGATCTTCCCAAAATTTTTCTACTTTCTCACATGTCCAGATTGCATGAATTGTTGTTCCCATTTCTTTTTTACAACGAAAACATCTGTCAGATACCGTTGGGTCCCATTTATTCAACTTTTGAGGTGTAATGTATAGCCTGTGTATCCAGTTATATTGTATCATACGTAACCTCGTATTTATTGTATTTCTCATCGTTCCAGAGCATAACTTCTCCCATGTTTCCTTCTTTATCTTTATATTTAAATCTTGTTCCCATTTTTGTTTAGTTTTACCATTTGTTTCCTCATTCTCCTTTTCTTGCAGTTTAATATACATATTTGTTATAAATCTTTTGATTGTCATTGTATCTGTAATCACATATTCAAAGTTACTTCCCTCTGGTAACCTCAGACTACTTCCTAATTTGTCCTTCAAGTAGGATCTCAATTGGTAATATGCCAACACTGTATCTTGATTTATATTATATTTATCGTTCATTTGTTCAAAGGATAATAATCTATTTCCTGAAAAACAATTTTCTATTCTTTTGATCCTTTTTTTCTCCCATTCTTTAAAGGAAAGGTTATCTATTGTAAAAGGGAGTAACTGATTTTGCGTCATTATTAGTTTTGGTAATTGGTAATTTGATTTATTCCTTTCTACATGAATCTTCTTCCAAATATTGAGCAGATGATGTAATACTGGAGAACTCCTACGTTGTACCAATTTTTCATCCCATTTATATAATATGTGTTCAGGTATCTTTTCCCCTATTTTATCTAATTCTAATCTAGTCCAATCTGGCTTTTCCCTTGTTTGATAAAAATCTGATAGGTATCTTAATTGTGCGGCTCTATAATAATTTTTAAAGTTTGGCAATTGTAAACCTCCTTGTTTATACCATTGTGTTAATTTATCTAGTGCTATCCTCGGTTTCCCCCCTTTCCATAAAAATTTCCTTATTATTTTCTTTAACTCCTTGAAGAATTTCTCTGTCAAGTGTATTGGCAATGCCTGAAATAGGTATAGTATCCTTGGGAAAATGTTCATTTTAATAAAGTTTATCCTTCCTATTAGTGTTAGTGGTAAATCTTTCCAATGCTCTAAATCACCCTGTAATTTTTTCATTAGTGGATAATAATTGAGTTTATATAGATGGCCAAGATTTTTATTTATTTGTATACTTAGGTATCTTATTGCTTGCATTTGCCATCTGAATGGTGATTCCTTCTTAAATTTTGAGAAATCCGCATTATTCATTAGCATTGCTTCACTTTTATTTAGTTTAATCTTGTAACCCGACACTTCTCCATATTCCTTCAATTTCCTATGTAATTCTTTTATTGATATTTCTGGTTCTGTTAAGTATACTATAACATCGTCCACAAATAAACTGATTTTATATTCCTTGTCTTTTATTTTTATCCCTTTTATATTATTTTCTGTTCTTATCAATTCTGCTAGTGGTTCTATAGCTAACGCGAACAATAAGGGTGATAGTGGGCATCCCTGCCTTGTTGATCTGCTTAAATTAAATTGCTTTGATATATATCCATTTACTGTCACTTTCGCCAATGGCCCCTTATATAATGCTTTAATCCAATTAATATACTTCTCTGGTAAACTGAATTTTTGCAATACTTTGAATAAATAATTCCATTCTACTCTGTCAAAGGCCTTCTCTGCGTCTAAAGCAACTGCTACTGTTGGTGCTTTACTACCTTCTACTGCATGAATTAAGTTAATAAATTTACAAATATTGTCTGTTGTCCGCCTTTTTTTAATAAATCCAGTTTGGTCTAGATTTACCATTTTAGGAACATAATCTGCTAATCTGTTTGCTAATAGTTTAGCTATTATCTTATAATCTGTGTTAAGTAATGATATTGGTCTATATGATGCTGGTGCGAGTGGATCTTTCCCTTGCTTTGGTATTACTGTAATTATTGCTGTTTTACATGAATCTGGTAAGCTTTGTGTTTTGTCAATCTGGTTGATTACTTCCAGGAGGGGAGGAATTAATAAATCTTTAAATGTTTTATAGAATTCTATTGGGAATCCATCCTCTCCTGGTGTTTTATTATTTGGTTTTTATTAATTCTATTAATTTTTATTATCTCTTGTATTTCTACTATTTCAAATGGTTCTGTTAATTTATTTTGTTCCTCTATTTGTAATTTTGGTAGTTCAATTTTAGTTAAAAATTCATCTATTTTGCCTTCTTTCCCTTCGTTTTCAGTTTGGTATAATTGTTCATAGGATTCTCTAAAGTTTTCATTAATCTCCGTTGGATTATATGTGATTTGTTTGTCTTTTTTCCTTGATGCCAATACCATTTTCTTAGCTTGTTCTGTCTTGAGCTGCCATGCTAGAATTTTATGCGTTTTTTCCCCTAGTTCATAATATTTCTGTTTTGTCTTCATTATGTTCTTCTCCACCTTATACGTTTGTAGTGTTTCATATTTTATTTTTTTATCTGCCAATTCTCTTCTTTTAGTTGTATCTTCCTTCACTGCTAATTCTTTTTCTATATTTACTATTTCCCTTTCCAACTGCTGTTTCCTGATTGTAGTCCTTCTTCATCTTGGTTACATAACTTATTATTTGCCCTCTGATGAACGCTTTCATTGCGTCCCATAGTATAAACTTATCTTTCACTGATTCCGTATTTATTTCAAAGTACATTTTAATTTGCCTTTCAATGAATTCTCTAAAATCCTGCCTTTTAAGTAGCATGGAGTTTAATCTCCATCTATACATTCTTGGAGGGATGTCCTCTAACTCTATTGTCAATATCAAGGGCGAATGGTCCGATAATATTCTAGCTTTATATTCTGTTTTTCTTACTCTATCTTGCATACTAGCTGATAACAGAAATAGGTCTATTCTTGAGTATGTTTTATGTCTACCCGAATAATATGAATATTCCTTTTCCTTTGGGTGTTGTTTCCTCCATATATCCAAAAGTTGCATTTCTTGCATCGATTTAATTATAAATTTGGTTACTTTGTTCTTTCTGTTAATTTTTTTCCCAGTTTTATCCATATTTGAATCCAAATTAAGGTTGAACTCCCCTCCTATTAATATGTTCCCTTGCGTATCTGCTATCTTCAAAAAAATATCTTGCATAAACTTTTGATCTTCTTCGTTAGGTGAATATACATTGAGTAGATTCCAAAACTCCGAATATATCTGACATTTTATCATTACATATCTCCCTGCTGGATCTATTATTTCCTCTTCCATTTTAATTGGTACATTTTTACTGATTAATATAGCTACTCCTCTTGCTTTTGAATTATACGACGCTGCTGTTACATGTCCTACCCAATCTTGCCCTTGCCGGGCAACCACATCTCCCCTCTCCATTTGGATTTGCGAATTCACTCGCAAGCGTCAGCTGATTTTGCAGTGACCGTAACTCCTCCCCACCCAGCCCCCCCCGGAAAAGATTTCAATTTTCATATATAACAAAGGTCACTCTTAATTCCCTCCTTATTCCCTCTATTCCCTTTCATTCCCTTATTAATTCTTATCTATACTCTATATATTTTCCTCTAAATACGGATACACTCATGTATAAACATATATACATACACATCTATATATACCCATATACACACATACATATAGATCGTGGTCATTTTTACTCTCATTACATGTCTTCATCTCTCTGCTTGTCTTGTAGTTGTTCTGCAAATTTTCGTGCTTCCTCTGGATCTGAGAATAGTCTGTTTTGTTGCCCTGGAATAACTATTTTAAGTACTGCTGGGTACTTTAACATAAATTTATATCCTTTTTTTCCATAAGATTGTTTTTCCTCTTCTTCAGGAGTTCAAAACTTATGTCTGGATAGAAAATTTTTTTTTGACCTTTGTATTCCAGTGGCTTTTTGTCTTCTTATTTTCTTCATTGCTTTCTCCAATATATTTTCTCTTGTATATCTTAAAAATTTTACTAAAATGGATCTTGGTTTTTGCTGCAGTTGTGGTTTTGGGGCTAATGTTCTATGTGGCCTCTCTATTTCCATTTCTTCCTGTAATTCTGGTCTTCCTAGGACCCTGGGGATCCAATCTTTTATAAATTCTCTCATATTCTTGCCTTCTTCATCTTCCTTAAGGCCCACTATCTTTATATTATTTCTTCTATTATAGTTTTCCATTATATCTATCTTCTGAGCTAACAGCTCATGTGCCTCTAACTTTTTTTATTAGATTCTTCTAATTTCTCTTTTAAGTCCTCTACTTCCATTTCTATGATTATTTCTCGTTCTTCCACATTATCCACTCTTTTTCCCATCTCTGATATGACCATTTCTATTTTATTCATTTTTTCTTCTGCACTCTTAATTCTTCTTTTTATCTCATTAAATTCTTGTAATTGCCATTCTTTCACTGATTCCATATATTCTTTAAAAAAGATATATCCATTGTCTTGCCTTTCTTTTCTTCTTCCATTTCTTTCTGTTCTTCTTCTTCTTCCTCTGGGTTGACCATCTGTTGTTTCCTTGTTTTCTTTTTACCCTCTTCTTTCTTGTTGTCGTTATTTTCTATGTTCTGCACCTGTTGCAGTGTTGTAGCTGTCACTCTCAGCTGTGGAGATCGACTCCGCAGTTGTTCCCCCCCTCCCGTCAGTGTGTTTTTTTTCATGCGCATTGTGCATGAGCGAGGAGTCGCGGTTGCACACTTTTACTCGGCTCTGCGAGCCATTTTTGTAGTCCCGAGCCCGGGACTTCCACTGACCTGAGGGAGCGGGCTTCTCTCTCCGCGGCGGGCCTCCTCGGACAGGTAAGGCCTTCACCTTCTTCTTCCGATGTTCTTTCATCTTCTCTTCTTCCCGTTGTTTTCGACTTTTCTCTCTTCGCTGCCATTTTCTTCTCACCTTTATTTTTACTTTGTTTTAATTTTTACTCTTGTACCTTTGTGTTTTGTGCGTTCTTTTTTCAACTTTTCCGGAGAGGGCTGGAATTCCCTGACCGGTCACTACTCCATCACGTGACTCTTCCAAGTTCAGGTTCGCGTAACGTGCGGGAGAAGAATGCCACAGGTCTGCCCTTTTGATTAAGGGTTCCTGCCAAGGCACAATCTGAAGCATCAGTTTCCACTTGGAATGGGACATTCTTCTTTTGCCGGGGGGGAGACGGTGGTGAATGTCTGCCAAGCTGCCTGTCTCCCCTCTGGCGAGCCTTGCTGTACTAACATTAGCATTATCACTACTGTTAAGGACACTCCCCTTGGATACAACTGTATATGCACCTCTTGTCTTTCATTATTGTACCATGAGTTTCTGCTAATAAAAGCCATGTTTATTGTTTGACCATATTGTCTTTGTCTACTTCATCAACTGGCACTTCAATTTTATTAGCAGAAACTCATGGTACAATAATGAAAGACAAGAGGTGAATACACAGTTATATCCAAGGGGAGTGTCCTTAACAGTAGAGATAATGCACAGCCAATGTTAGTACAGAAAGGCTCGCCAGAGGGGAGACAGGCAGCTTGGCAGACATTCACCACTGTCTCCCCCCCGGCAAAAGAAGAATGTCCCATTCCAAGTGGAAACTGATGCTTCACATTCACCACAGATTAAATATTGTTACTTCCATAGCATGAAAACCCCCTCTCTTGACAATCGATGACAGACAGTAGGTTCTGAACTCACAGGAATCAATACTACAACACAGTTAGCGTAATGGTTAGCACAAGGCTATTGCAGCACAAGCGACACAGGTTCTTATCCACCCTGTTCTATTAAGAGTGGTGGACTTAGATTCATATTTTGCAGCTTGTAGCATGGTTTCATGGAGTCCAATGTGTATAAACAACACTTTCCAAGTTCTAGTATTACCCAATTCAAAACATGTAATCTTCAAGGAAATGTGAGTGACGATATTCCAAATTACTATCTTATTAATCCAATAAACCAAACTTGGTAGATGCAGCTTTAAGTAGCTTTAATTTGTTGATAAAACAGATAAATATTTTGCATAACTTCATATTAAGATTTTCATAACAATAAATAAACCATATAATGATAGAACGATATTCAACTTTAAACAGATACAAGTACATGAAATTAAGACAAAATAAGATGAATTAAGATAAATTCAAAGAAAACTATCCCTAGCTTATGTCCTTCATAATTCTTCAAAGAATAAGATTCAAGCTCTTGGTCTGCTCAGATATTATGACATATGATGTCATAATCACTATTGTTACACTACAAACGATACTTTCTCAAAGGGATAGGCACAACATTAACAAAAGAATTTTTAAAAACACAAGGTTTTAACCTTTACAACGCGAATAGAGAAATTGTCTGCTCAAATTACATTCAGCTTCCACTTTCTTACTGCCTCTGATCTTAATAGAATAGGCCTGTATGGACGGAGATCAAACTTCAACAGCCTCACTGCCATTAACAAAAATACGAATTAAAATTCCAACAGTTCATCATTTCTTCTCTATAAAATGTTTTTTTTCCAAAACAGAAAACCAGTTTCAACCCAGAGCACAGTGGAACCATGCAATAACGCGATAGTTTGGGTCCAAAAATATACATTGCAAAAATAGCAGGGTTGTGCTAAATCGGGGTTCACGAAAAACAGCAGTTTAAAAAAAATAAATAACACGTACAATACCTGTATTTATAATCATCTTTTCATTTCTTACAATTAGCATGTTATTTCTGAAAAAAAAATCGAGTGTTCATTCCCTGAACACAGCCTGTCACTGGCAGCAAGCAAAATCCAAAATGCATCGGAACTGGAGGATTTTTATGCGGTCCACATCCTGTATCTCCAGCAAACATAGGCCAACCTCGATACTCAATGGCTTCAGATATTTTGGGGTTGGGGTGGAGTCTCCTCATTATCATCCTCCTGTGGTTCAGGAATAGTGCTATAGTAACATTACGGACAAACTCAGAGTCCGTCAGGTGCTCATATATTGGGCATTCATCATCTGCAGAGTACCACTGGTGTAAATGCTCTTTGCTAATTTGAAACAGCCTCTCTGCCTCACGCACCTCTTCATCTGTGAAGCTGCAGAATTCTTGCTCAACATCATAGTCTTCATCTTCCTTGGTGGATTGTTGTGATGGAAAGGCTGGACCCAGATCCTTCTCCCAGCATTTGGACCCAGATCCTTCTCCCAGCATTTGGACCCAGATCCTTCTCCCAGCATTTGGACCCAGATCCTTCTCCCAGCATTTGGACCCAGATCCTTCTCCCAGCATTTGGACCCAGATCCTTCTCCCAGCATTTGGACCCAGATCCTTCTCCCAGCATTTGGACCCAGATCCTTCTCCCAGCATTTGGACCCAGATCCTTCTCCCAGCATTTGGACCCAGATCCTTCTCCCAGCATTTGGACCCAGATCCTTCTCCCAGCATTTGGACCCAGATCCTTCTCCCAGCATTTGGACCCAGATCCTTCTCCCAGCATTTGGACCCAGATCCTTCTCCCAGCATTTGGACCCAGATCCTTCTCCCAGCATTTGGACCCAGATCCTTCTCCCAGCATTTGGACCCAGATCCTTCTCCCAGCATTTGGACCCAGATCCTTCTCCCAGCATTTGGACCCAGATCCTTCTCCCAGCATTTGGACCCAGATCCTTCTCCCAGCATTTGGACCCAGATCCTTCTCCCAGCATTTGGACCCAGATCCTTCTCCCAGCATTTGGACCCAGATCCTTCTCCCAGCATTTGGACCCAGATCCTTCTCCCAGCATTTGGACCCAGATCCTTCTCCCAGCATTTGGACCCAGATCCTTCTCCCAGCATTTGGACCCAGATCCTTCTCCCAGCATTTGGACCCAGATCCTTCTCCCAGCATTTGGACCCAGATCCTTCTCCCAGCATTTGGACCCAGATCCTTCTCCCAGCATTTGGACCCAGATCCTTCTCCCAGCATTTGGACCCAGATCCTTCTCCCAGCATTTGGACCCAGATCCTTCTCCCAGCATTTGGACCCAGATCCTTCTCCCAGCATTTGGACCCAGATCCTTCTCCCAGCATTTGGACCCAGATCCTTCTCCCAGCATTTGGACCCAGATCCTTCTCCCAGCATTTGGACCCAGATCCTTCTCCCAGCATTTGGACCCAGATCCTTCTCCCAGCATTTGGACCCAGATCCTTCTCCCAGCATTTGGACCCAGATCCTTCTCCCAGCATTTGGACCCAGATCCTTCTCCCAGCATTTGGACCCAGATCCTTCTCCCAGCATTTGGACCCAGATCCTTCTCCCAGCATTTGGACCCAGATCCTTCTCCCAGCATTTGGACCCAGATCCTTCTCCCAGCATTTGGACCCAGATCCTTCTCCCAGCATTTTTCCCCACACACGAGGAGCTGACTGCTGCCCAGTCTTCCCACCCAAGTGGCAAACTTCCTTCATGTTCCTGCTTTTCAGATGGTCTTCTAGCATTGTTGATTTGTCTACAATTCTACAATTGTAGGATTGTTCAATTCTGTCAATGTCGCTATTATATTCCCACACTCGCTATAACTTGCTGACGCATCTTTCCCATGGCACTATAAATTGTGCACGTTCTTTCAATGCCATTATTATATTCCCACACCTGCTATAAATTGCCGGTTTGACTTTCCCATGCCCGCTACAAATTGTGCGTGTACTTTCAACATATAAAAATATTCTTGTATAGCGCGTACATGCATATAATGCGCGGGGGTGGGGGGGGGGGGGGGGGGGTTTGTAAAATATGCATATAATACATATTCTCTCCGAAAGCCCAAAACATTAAATGGTTTATCTTTTTACAGATACTGCCTTACCTGCTGGATGCTTTTAAACATTTGCTATACTGTATTTGTTTTCTGGATCTAATTTGGTCTCACTGTAACACTTCACCACATCCTTCTATATATGTGGGTGGAAAGAAAGCCACTGTTTTAATTGTACCCAATTGACTCATTATGTGCACAGTTTCATAACTCCAAAGGAAATGGGCCAATGACAATTTTTCTCACGCAAAATATTTCAGTAACAATTGGCTCTAGAGCAGTGATTTTCATCCTTCCCTTCCCACCCACATACCACCTTAAGCAATCCCTTACTAATTACAGAGCACCGATGGCATAGGGATTACTTAAGGTGGTATGTGAATGGAAAGAAAAAGGTGGCGAACCACTGATTTAGGATGAAAGGTGAAATGTTGAAGGTGAACATTAGATGGAACTTCATCACTCAGAGAGTGGTGAGACACTGGAACAAGCTGCCAATGGAAGTGGTGAATGTGGGTTCAATTTCAACATTTAAGAGAAATTTGGATAGGTAAATGGATTGGAAGGCTATGGTCTGGATGAAGATCAATGGGACTACAAGGAATAATAGTTCAGCATGGACTAGATGAGCCGACAGGCATGCTTGTGTGCTGAAGTGTTTATTAATTCTATCCCATTACATTTTATTTTGTTATTGGTACTTTTTTCCTTCTTTCCAAGTTGCATCATCTCACATTTACTGATACTAAAATACACGTTAACAGCCAACTTAACCAATATTCTAAAGATACTAACATTTATCATCATTAATCTTAATGCCATCAACTGTTCCCATGATTTTTTCTGTTTTAATATTAAAAATTTGCCCTCCACCAGTCCTCTGCCATCACCACACATTCTATTTAGCTTATATATAAAACAATATTCACAGATGTGATGCACAACCTGATATTTTATAGACTTTTTCATTATTTTCTTTCTAATTAATCTGTTTGTCAAAAGTTGAGATTAAGTTACTATTTAATTAGCTCTCTATGTTTCACTGGGATTACTCCTACTTGCATTTCCTTTCATTATTTGTCTCTGGAGCTCTTGCTTAAGGATTCTTAGGAACATCACTTTGGTTTCTTGCTTTTGGTTTTAAAACCCTCCCCCGTATTGTTTGTATTCTATCACCTACACATTCTAAGGTTCAAGGTTTAATTTAATTATCACGCGATATTAAAAATGTAATTTATGTCTGTTGCAAGGCAGAGTTGCCATTAATATTGCCTAGTGCTCCTTACAGTTCAAGAAAAGGAGAAGCAAAAGGAAGTCCCTTCAGAGGCACTGAGTGTCTGTTAATTTACCTCAAGGCCTTCAATGCCAGAGGCCCTTCAAGAGCATTTCTTGCCATGAGAACCCTCTCAAATCCTGGCTCCAATACCTGGTTCTCATGACCCAGTCTCCAGCACACGCGGGTCCCCTGACCACGTCACCAGCAGCCTGTATGGGTCGCTCAGCCACTGCTGGTCTGTTGCTGTGGTCAACATCCTGTCAGGTCATCTCCTCAACTGGGGAGGGGTGGGGGTGTTATCAGCCCCTTTCACATTTGCAAGTGATCCCAGGAATTAAACACTAATCGCCCTTTAAAGTGCCTAGTGTGAAAGCAAAATCATCTCAACACCATCGTCAGGTGACATCAACTCATGCCGGGGATTGACAGCCTCAACCTCTAGTACAATCACCAGACACCAGTGTTGCAATCAGGCAAGTGTAAAATGGGTAATTTTATGGGCATTGTGGGATTGAAATGATCCAAGTTTTTGCATGAGTGCAGGAACATGAAGGAAGAGATTAAAATGAAGGTATAAACTTTGCTGTAGTGGACAATTTTTTAAACAGTGTAGGAAAATTGGTAGCGTTATAGTGCACAATTTATAAAGACCATGAGGAAAAAGCAATGGTGGACTTGATTTCCCAGAATGCTGGGCGGCACAGACACCCCTCCAAGAATGCCCGTGCATGCATTCAGGCATCTCTGCCATGGCATTCTGGGAGGGCAGGTCCACCATCGCTTTTTCCTCCATGGTATTTATAAATTGTATGCAATAGTGCTACCAATTTTCCAACCCTGTTTAAAAATTATCTGCTATTGCTAGAACTTTCCCATGGTCCCTTATAAAGGTTTATATTCAGTTGGCACAACAACAATAGGGGCTGAAGGGGTCACACTGTGCTGTACATAAAGCTTATTTATATTATAATTAGGCATGATTAATTTGTTCAAATGTAAAATCATAATATATTGATCAGGATATAGTGCAGGCCCACCATCACTCAATGTGTCATGATGTCACCAGTAGGAGGTAGACAATCCTAACCCTGGGGATGGCTCCTTGCAAGTGTGAAAGTGTTCAGTGTCCCAATTACAAGTGGTTGAGTTAAAAGTTAAACCCCCATTCCTATCCCAGGACACTGAAAGGCCAATTTAGTGGGATGCAAGTGTGAAAGGGGCTATCCTTGTTTCTGGTGCCCTGCACCAGTCCACTGCTCCCCCCAGAGTCTGCAACCCCTCAAGGTCACTTCAGAGCATAGGTGCTGCCATCCTGGGCACAGGCCTTGCAGTTCCAAAATTTTACTTAGAACATTGGCTCCTTTTACAGGCCAATTAAAACCAGAACTCAGCCACCAGCATTAAGCCTGGACGGTTGAAACCTTTGGAGCAGCACTGTGTCTCTACTATCCCAGATCTGCAGCAGTGGCACCATTTAGATTCAATTTTAATTTTAGCTCTTAATAAACATTGTATATGATTGCAGGATTAAAATATCCACCCAAATGTTCAATGCAATTTTAAATATTCTTTACATTGACTGCTAAACTCAATGCAAAAGAATTGAAATGACAAATAAATACCCACTCCCATGCCCAAAGGTTTGAAGCACATGTCATGACTCAAACAAAAACATTAAACAGAAATCAATAGGCAAACCAAAAATGCTGAAAGTTAGCAGAATGCATTGTACTCTATTGATTTAATTTTTAAATAGAGGTACAGTAGAAATAATGTGATTCCTTTCATCTAAACAGCAGTGTAGTCTGAGCCATGTTACTCTTTTAATGACTGGATGCCAGAAATGAAATAGGGGGAAAAAAAATTGAAATCTGTTAAATTAAAAATCACATAAAGCTGATCTTCTAACCAGAAAAATTAAGGAAAGTGATTTCCAATAGTAGATATTTCAATAAAGAATACAAAATGCCCTGATTAAAGAGTTCACCACATGCATTTTTCTACATAAAACAGGAAAGTTTCTTATGGACAGGCAAAATGCATCACAAAGACTGCTTTGCTCTCACTCAGATGTTGAAAAGGCATTAATATAGAAAACTATTTGCATACCTCCAAATCCTGGGGCAGCTGTTGTAGCAGTAGTTCCAAAACTGAAACCAGTCGTTGCTGTTGTTTTAGCCCCAAATGAGCCAAAAGAAAATCCAGTGGTTCCTGAAAAGGACATACTCATTATTGCAGAAACATAGCTATGCATTTTCCTGTACAGAGCAAAATGTAGGACCTGAAAACAGGCAGTGATTCCATGCCAAAGTCATACTTAAGGCTTCAAGAAATCTGAAATGTGCTGGACAAAAAAACAGTTTCTACTATGGTGACATTACAATGTCACCCTTCCACCAAGGTCAACTGAAATTAAATACAACATAGACTGGGGGCAGGCAAGCTTTTACCACGCATGGGCTGGATGGTGTGTCAGTGGTTGAAAGGCGAGCTGCTCTGATGCCATCAGTAATTTTAAAAATAGTAATTTCAATTATTTCTTGCCTGAGGTCTCTTGGCTAATGACAATAACTAGGGGACGCCATCTTTAAATTCAAGATGGCAGTGCACCACTGACCTTCTGCAACAATAGAAGGTTAAAAAAACTGCTGCGTTTATTCTGCATAAAATAAGTTTTTGAACTTGCTTTACCTCAGCAATCAATCCCCTGCGCGGTAAGGATTAAACCAGGGTGAATCGGGACAGTTTCTTTTCAATGTTCCCCTCCTTCCCTCCCCTTATTGCAGCTCGGCTTTTTCTGCTTCCCACCGTGCTTTCTCCATTCTCAAAATGCGCCCACTCATGCTGAATGAAGTGAAAAATTTATGGCACGGTGTGTGGGTCAGGCTTGCTGTGGTTTTTCAAAGTGATTTTCTCCAGCAGGGCCAGGCTCAGACAGTCTGTGTTGCTGCCCGCCAAAGCCATGGCAGCCGCCTGCCTATCCTTTCTACTGCTAGTCACCCTGCCAAAGAGTTGGCTGCGGCGCGTGTGAACGCTGTTGGCCTGTGGCACAGGGAAAAATTCTGCATTCGGTTGCAGGCCGGATCAATTTGGATCTGGCCCACAGGCCATAGGTTGCCTACTCCTGACATAAACCAATGGCAGTCTATTCCCACTCCACACCGAACTGTTTCAGATAATTTCTAAAACAATCTTTAATCAAGAATTGAACTCTTATACATTTTCATAGTTCTAATGAAATTTCCACACAAAATAATTGAACTGAATTATAAATTATCACCATATTGAAATATGGTGAAAAAAATTGTTTTGTGCTATCATAACAAGTCAATCCATGCTCAACTACAAGAGATAGTGAAAAATAAAAGTGCAGAGTATAGTGTTACCAAGAAAATTTTCAGTTAAAACACTGCAGGACAGATCAGGATGATTAAAAGTCTGGTAACAAAAGAAAATAATTTTTTCTTGAACCTGGAGGTGCGCATTTTCAAACTCAACATCTTCTGCACAATGAGAAGATTATGTGATAGGGGTAGGATGATTTTTAATGAATATGTTGGCTGCTCCCCCAAGGCAGCAGGAAGTGCAGACAGTGAAAATGGAGAAGAGATTGGTTTGCATTGAGGCTTGAGTAGTGTGATGGATTATGTTATATTTCATATTGTATACAGATAGGTTTTAAAAGGAGATAAAATGTGGGATTTTTTTTATACTGTAGATCACAAGCAAATACAAACACTTCAAAATAGATCTCATTTAAAATGCAAGAGCTTGGCTCAAGCCAGACAGTTCAGGCTCCGAGTGCCTTGGCAAAAACTTTGAAGAATGCCTATAAGGATTTCAGAAGGTGTTAATTGGACATGCTGTGGAGTAATGGATTATTGTTTTGGAAAGCAACAGATGAATGGTCTCAGAAGATTGGGTCCGGTGCTACACTCTTGTGGAAAAACCCCATTTTGAAGATGGGTTATGAATTTTTAGTTTAGCCTGGTCAAAGCCCTTGTGGTCCGTACAAGAGGAGAGGTCTGGCTGCATAATGTTTCACTTGAAATAAGGGAAACAAAAAGGAACTTTGTGGTGACCTGAAAGAAAGGTCATCATCTGGGAAACCCTGATGGAGCAGTTTCTTTGGCGAGACACTGAAGTGGCTGATCGGAAGGATTCAGTTTGTGTCCGACGAGCAACAAATCTCTCTGTGAAAACTGATAAGAACCTTCCTGAGCAGTAACCATTTACTTTACAAACACCAAATCCAGGTGAAATTCATAAATGTTGAATTCTTTGCATAGTATAAGAATTTCCTGATACCGGGGGGGGGGGGCGTGGCAAAATGGCGTAAGGATCAGACGTGCCTTCCAGTCCTCTCCTGACTCTATCTTATTGTTTTGTCTAGAAATGCCCATTAAAATTCTTTAAAAGTTTAGATAATTTCAATGCTGTTAATTTAACTTATGATGGTACAATTGGTGGAAAAGAGCAAAAAAAAAACGACAACAGATCATCAAAAAACTACATTTTCCAAAAGTTCAAGTTTTGGAGCCTACCTACAGGAAAGACACCGGGACTCAGCGTGAAATGGATCCCAGGAGAGAGGTAAAGTGTTCGGATGTAGAGCTCTATGTTACATCGGTAGAGCCCCCTAAAGAGGGCACCAAACAGCCTTTAGAACAAAGAGTTACTCAAAGGCATTTGTCAGCTATAGAGGTGGCACTGCAAACTGCATCTCTTGAAATACAAGAACCTATACAACTTGATGTACTGGGAGAATTTAATACATTATGGACTGGGTAAAACCCCGGCCAGCGTCCTCCAGTCATTGCTGGAGAGGCTGTGGCTGGGGTTTCCACACGCAGTCATACTACAAGGAAGGCAACCAGAATGAAGGAAGGAATAGAAGATCCTTTAGAGAAGAAGCAGGAATCTGTTGAGCCAAAATCTCTTCCAATTGAAAAGATTTTTGTGAATCTTGAATCTAAATTATCTTATACAATGCAGGGATTATTCAAGATTATGACTGAACTTGGTACTAGGTTTAATACTTTGGTGAAAATACATTCTCAACAGATGGCTGAGTTTGGAGCTTTTAAGCTTGAAGTGAGAGATAAATTTAATTCGTGTGAAGAAGATATAGACGAAATACGGGATCAAGTTTTTGATGTGACCAAAATGATTGAAGATTTACAAACTCAAAATAAAAATTTGGTGAAAAAGATTGATTTTTTGGAAAACCAATCCAGACGGAACAATATAAAGATTATTGGTTTGCCTGAAGGTATGGAGGGACCAGACCCAAGAAAATTTTTTACTGAATGGATTCCGCAGGTGTTGGGTCAAGAACATTTCTCGGAAGGTATAATACTAGAACGTGCTCACAGAGCCTTGCGTAGAAGACCTATTTCAGGTCAAAGTCCAAGACCTGTTTTGGTTCGTTGCTTGAATTATTACGACAGAGAAATAATTTTATGAGTGGCTATTAGAAATGCACAACAGAGAAAATCACCCTTGATGATTCAAAATAATCGAGTTTTCTTCTATGTCAAGAAGTTATGTTCCAACGACGGGAATTTAATCCTGCTAAAGAGTTGTTGTGGAAGAAAGGTTATAAGGCAACCTTTAGATATCCAGCTGTTTTGAAGGTTTTTCAAGATGGTTGCCAACCAAAGTTCTTTGATTATCCAAAGGAAGCTATAGCATTTGCTCAAGAGCTGCCAATTACTCAGTTTCAACAGAGACATAGTCCACCGCAATCTCTAAGGAGACAAGAGATGGAAGAAAAGAGCCGTGCTCCAAGAAGGAGATGGAAGAAAAGAGCCGTGCTCCAAGAAGGAGATGGAAGAAAAGAGCCGTGCTCCAAGAAGTTTAATGGTGACTCGGCAGTTGGAGCTGATTAAAAGAAGAGTTGTCCTTTTTTTTCCTAATGTGCTTTTTTAAAAAAAGGGATATTAAATGATGATGATGTTAGTTTAAGATGAAGTGAGAGTTGGGGGAAAGAACTGGATAGGCACTATTTCCTGAAAGTCATCTGCTACGTGTGAGTTATCTCACACCCATTTTTTTTGGGAGTTACCTCATTGCGCGGTTTAGACGGGAAGGGGTATTTTTAACCTCCTACCCATTTTTTTTTTCCTTTTTTTTGTATTATTAGATTAAAGAGTGAAGGGTTTTTTTTTGTTTAAATATAAAAAAGCATAAGAAAGTATTTGATTGTTTAAAAAACTAAAAATTGATGTGGTTTTTTTTGTAAAGTTTATTCAGTAGATAAGGAATATCTGAAATTTAAATGTGAATGGGATGGATAAGTTTTTTTAATATATTTTTTCTTTAACTTTAAGGTGAAAGGAGTGGTAATTCTGGTGTTTATTATTTTGCTATTTTAGTTATAGAACTAAGGGAATAATGGTGAAAGTTATAAATTGAATTGTACAATTCTTAATGAGGCTTGAATTTTGTTTGTGGTTTATGCTCCATTTGTTGAAGATATAGATTTCGTTGTAGATGTGTTATCTGAATTTTAACGTAATGATTGGGGATATTTAAATGTGGTATTGGAGCTTTTATTGGATAACTATTCAAGAGTAAAAGGGAAAAATGGTGGAAGAGTACTAAAATTGAATTGTACAATGCTTAATGAGGTTTGAATTTTGTTTTAAGATGGTGGTTTATGTGACTAATATGATGATAGATGTGAAGTTAGTTGATATTTGGTGAAGGTTTATCTCTATAGAGAAAGTTTTTTTTTCATCTTTTTTTTCATGCTACAATTTTTTTTTAAGAATTGATTATTGTTTAAGAATTTTTGATAATGTTACTAACTTTACTAATTTTTTATATTAAGTTTGAGTTAAATATATGTTTCATCTTAACTCCGTTTGTTAAATATATGCATTTAAGTTTGATTTAAATGTTTTTTAACTCTGATATCTTAGTATTAATTACTTTTCTTTTTGTTAGTATTTTAATCGGTTTTGTTTTTTTGTAAGTGGGTTTTTTTTCTCACATATATTATTAACTTTATTAATTCTTTATTCTTTATTTTGGGGAAAGGGGGGGTTGGACTAATTTAAGTTGGGTTATTAATGTGTAATAATTATTGGGGTGGGTATAGTTTATTTAGATTACTGATATTGTATTGTAATTTTATTATTTTATTCTTAATTTTTTTTATGTAATCCTATATGTTATTCATGTTATAAAATTTTAAATAAAGTTTAAAAAAAAAAGAATTTCCTGATACCAGTGAATTTGGAGGAGTGAGGTGAGATTGGACTGTGAATCAAATAACTCTTCTGAACTAACACACACACACATTACATACATGTGTGCTTACTATTAGAAGGGGGTTAAGTTAATAGAATAAGTTAAAGTTTGATCCTGCTTTCATGTTTAAAGATAATTAAAAGCAACTTTTGTTTAAGTAACCATTTGTCTTGGTGAATTTCTATTGATGGTGGGTTTGGGGTCCTCTGGGCCCATAACATTTTGGGAGCTCGTCTTTTTGGATTGAAAATTGGAATTTTGGGATCTTAAACTTTGAGTTTTTGTGATTTATTAGTTAATTGGTTTTTCAAACCTAATTTAAAGCTTGTGGGTATGGAAAACAGCAGTAATGGATGTTAGTACATTTTTGTCACAACCATCACCAATGGAGCTGTAGAGAAAGAGAAAAGAGGAACTGATGGCTGTTTCTAAGGCATTAAAGCTGACTGATGTCAAGCATTGGATGAGGAAAATACAAATATTATATCGGTGAGGGAAAATTTGTTGAGAAAGAATTTTCTGGAGGATAGATCTGTTGAATTACAATTGGAATTGGAGAAATTGAGGGTGGAAGAAGAAAGAGAGAAAATTAACTTTGAGTTGCAGAGACAATGAGTTAGAGGAAACTGAAAAACAGAGGAAATATGAGTTAGAAGTAGCTGAAAAACAGAGGGACAATAATGAAAGACAAAAAAAATATGGCTTGCAACAGATTGAAAGGGACAAACAGTTTCAATTAGAGAAATTTAAAATTGAGATGGAGGGAGATAAAAGAATCAAGGCCGTAACTCCTGGGGAGAGGTTTCTGGGTAGTAGAGAGGTAAATTTAGTTCCTCCTTTTGATGAGGGAGATATAGATACATATTTTCAGCTTTTTGAAAAGGTTGCTGAGATCAAGATGGCCAAATGAAAAATGGCCTCTTATGCTCTAAAGTGCATTAAAGGGAAGAGCATAAAGGTAAGTTTGATAACAGAGCAAGTGGCAAATTACTGTTAAACAAGCAATATTGAAAGCTCACGAGTTGGTTCCAGAAGCAAATAGACAAAAATTTAGGAGTTTGGTGAAAACATGGAATCGATCTTGTATGAATTTTGCTCTGAGAAAATCTGTATGTTTTGACCGCTGGTGCACCTCAAAAGAAATAAATAATGATTCTGACAGATTGAGAGAATTGATATTAATTGAGGAAATCAAAATGTGTGTTCCAAATGAGATTAAATTATACCTGGATGAGAGAGATGTGGGGATGTGGCAGCAAATGGCTAGATTAGCAGATGAATATGCCCCAATTCACAAAAACAAATTTCAGAACAGTAACCCTGTTCAGAGGGTTAATGTGGAACAGGTTAGTAAGCCTGTTCAGAGGGTTAATGTGGAACAGGTTAGTAAGCCTGTTCAGAGGGTTAATGTGGAACAGGTTAGTAAGCCTGTTCAGAGGGTTAATGTGGAACAGGTTAGTAAGCCTGTTCAGAGGGTTAATGTGGAACAGGTTAGCAAGCCTGTTCAGAGGGTTAATGTGGAACAGGTTAGCAAGCCTGTTCAGAGGGTTAATGTGGAACAGGTTAGTAAGCCTGTTCAGAGGGTTAATGTGGAACAGGTTAGTAAGCCTGTTCAGAGGGTTAATGTGGAACAGGTTAGTAAGCCTGTTCAGAGGGTTAATGTGGAACAGGTTAGTAAGCCAGTTCAGAGGTTTAATGTGGAGCAGACTAGTAAGCCTGAAATTAAGTCTGGGGAGAATGTTAAGAGAAAAGATGAAGGTAAGATGGGAAAGGACAGAACTTCTAGATTTGTATGTCATTTTTGTAAGAAACCTGGTCACGTTCTTGGGAATTGTTTAGTATTGAAAAGGAGATGAGAAAAGAAGCGTGTATTCAGATAGTTAAATTTAAGGAGAGCACATATTCCATGCCTGGTAAGGGTGTCATGCATGTTTTCAAACCTTTTGTGTTTGAGGGCTTGGTTTCAGTAAAGGAAGGAGAATCACAGGTTCCAGTTAAAATTCTAAGAGATACTGGGGCTGCTCAGTCACTGTTATTGGAGAATGTTTTAACTCTTCATCAAAAGACTGACCGGGAGACTACTTTGATTAGAGGTGCTGAAGGTAAGGTAGAGTCAATATCTCTTCACAGCTTAGTGCTGAATTCAGAATTAGTTAAAAGGAACCGGTTGTAGTCGGAGTTATTTCAAAGTTACCCATGCAAGGAGTCTCATTTTTATTAGGGAATGATTTGGCAGAGGATAAAGTTGGGTCAGTTTTGAGATTAACAAATCAGCCTAATAAGGATGAGGTTGAAGAGGATTGTGAGATATATCCTGCATGTGCTGTAACAAGATCTTTGTCTAAGAAAATTATGAGAGTTGATGAAGATCCGGTTGATAGAGACTTGCCCAGTGCTTCTGAAATATTTTTGAAAGAGCAGGGTAATTGTGAGAGTAAGGATTTCTCTTTGTCAAGGAATGAGTTAATTCAGCAACAGATGACAGATACAGATCTTACTGACTAAAGGGACAAAGCAGTAAGTGAATAGGAGATTAAAGAAATGGCCTATGGATATTACTTGAGGGGTGAATTGTTAATGAATCCTTATTTTGAGGATAAGGGTAGTGGATAACAGTCTGTATTAGAGATGTTAGTCGTTGACAATTTTGAGGAAGTTATGGATCATAAGATTATGAAAACAGAATCTTGTGAGGGTAACGTTAAAGAACCCATGATTCCTGTGCACCTGTCTAACTCAGCCATTTAGAAAATTGGAATGAAAGATTAGGCCATCTTAAGCCAGAAGAACAGATGCAATTGAAAGAACTAATTTTTAAATATACAAATTTGTTTCCTGATGTGCCAAAAGGGACATCAGTGATTTATCATGATTTTGATGTGGGAGAGGCAAGTCCCATAAATCAACACCTATATAGAATAAACATTCAGAAGAGTAAAATTATGCATCATGAGTTGGAATACATGTTGAAAAATTATATTATTAGACCTTTGATCTCAGATTGGAGTTCTCCTTGTATTCGGGTACCGAAACCAGATGAAACTGTTAGGTTATGTACAGATTACAGGATGGTTAATTCAGTAACTAAAACAGATGCTTACCCTATTCAGATCACTGTATTGATAAAATTGGGAGAGCTAAATTTCTTACTAAGGTGGATTTGTTGAAAGATTACTGGTATGTTCCTCTGAGAGGAAATAATATTTTGGTTTTTGTAACTCCATCTTGTTTATACAAGTACAATGTGTTACCTTTTGGCATGAAAAATGCCCCTGCAACATTCCAAAGGATGATTAATTTGGTAATCCAAGGGTTGACGCATAAAGATGCTAATGTTGATGACTTGGTCACAAAAAGTGACACATGGGAAGAACATCTGAGGGAATTGGACAAATTATTTGCAAAATTATCCAAAGCAAACTTAACTGTTAATTTAGCTAAAAGAGAAATTGGACATGCCTCTGTGACATACTTAGGTTCTGTAGTTTGTCATGGCAAAGTTGCACCTATTCAAGCTACAGTGAATGCAATTTCTGATTTCCTATTCCCAATGGCAAGAAAGCTGTGAGAAGCTTTTGAGAAATGGCAGGATATTATAGGAAATGTTGCAGAAATTTTGCTGAAGTTGCTCTTCCTTTAATCAATCTTTTGAAGAAAGGGGAGAAATTTGTGCGGAATGAAGTTTGTCAGAGAGCTTTAGAAAATTTAAAGGAGATGCTATGCCATGACCCTGTTTTAAAATCTCCTGATTTTGAAAGACCATTTTCTTTAGCAGTGGATGCCAGTGAGGACAGCAGGTGCAGTTTTCACAAAAACATGTTGAAATTAACCATCCAGTTTTCAAAAAAATTCAATGTTCATCAAAGGAACTATTCCACTATTGAGAAGGAACTGTTGTCTATAATACTTGCTCTGCAGGATTTTGACGTACATCTCGGTACCACTCATGAACCAACTGTGATATTTACTGACCACAATCCTCTGGTGTTTTTAAATAAAATAAAGAATAAAAACAGAAGATTGTTAAACTAGAGTTTAATATTGAAACAATATAATGTGATAGTAGATTATTTGACAAGATGTTAAAATTGATTATGTATCGAAATATATACTTTCCATATTGGGTTACAGTGTTATAGTGCGAGAGAGAGAGCGCAAGAATGTACAGTTCAGCACCAGCCGCTGGGACAGGAACATGACAAGCTGGCAAACTTGTGGAAACCCCACTTTGAAGGCAGGTTGTGAATTCTTAGTTCAGCCTGGTCAAAGCCCTTGTGGTCCATACGAGAGATCTGGCTGCATAATGTTTCACTTGAAATAAGTAAAACTAAAAGGAACTCTGTGGTGACCTGAAAGAAAGAGGTTATCATCTGGAAAACCCTGATGGGGCAGTTTCTTCAGCAAAACACTGAAGTGGCTGATCGGAAGGAATCTCTCTCTAAAAACCAACAAGAACCTATCTGAGTGTTTTGAGAATGGGAATGCTCTTCACATATAACCATTGTGACAAATTCAAGCTCAAATACAATTATAATTTTAATCAAAACCAAAGCAAAAATAGCACACCAATTTTAACGTTAAAGTCAGTGCTTTCAACATCACATTTGAAAAAGAATTAAAAAGTCAAATACAAACTTCAAATTTAGTTGATTTTAAGTTTTTTTTACATTGTTAAATAGTCTGCAAATATAATTTTGTAACTTGCAAAATTTTTAAACTGATGTTCCCAATTTATAAATAATTTTAACATTTGGTCATTATTTGGCAATCCCTTTTTAGTTAAAAAGTATACAAATATAGCAAATCTTTGCAGAAACCATTCAACAAACTACAATTTATCCAAACATTTATTCTGCAAGAAAATGCACCTGCTTTCTCATCAAATTCTGAGCCCAAAAGGATACAAGGATCTGGGAATGACTCTTAGTAATTTTTTGATGAATGGTTATTGAAGGCTCTAAAACAAAGTAGCCCTATCACCAAAAGCATGATCAAACTTGCTTTAAATTGATTTCCATCAGTCCTCTGCAGACTGATAAAAAGGATCAAATTACCCACAAAATTAGCAGCAAGCAAGGCCAAATGGCATAGTGCTTAGAAGAGTAAGGGCACAATCATCCATATGGGTTCAAAACTTTCCCCATATTATACCCTTCCACAAATTTTTCAACAATTCCATTTCCACTGCTTTTTAAAGGGAGAGTTCAGAAGACTCAGAGCCCTCTGAGAAAAGATTAATCTCATCTCTTTCCTAAATGGGAAATCCATTATTGTTTAAATGGGGACTCCTATTTCTAGATTTTCCCGCAAAAGGAAGCATTCTTTCCTCTTTCAACAGGTCAAGATGGTCTCTTCACTTCCAATTGTGACCTCAATCAAATCATAAGGAGTCTTTATTACCCTGAAAGGTAACAGTTTTTGTGCAGATTTGTCAATTTGTCACTGGCATTGAGGTAAATGTAAAAACACAGATAGCATTATTTTAGTTTGAAGACCCTTCTGTTAACAAGATGGAAAGGGATTTATGCAGGGTATTTGATAAAATGATTTGAAGAGAGAGAGAAAGTCCAATGACATTTATGGTTTAACACATATTGATAATTTAATTTATGCCTCAAAAGCCACCTCTTTCAAAAACTCTGGGATTTATATGAACCAGATCCTTGACATTTATCAATTTTAAACATGAACTACTCCAGTAGTTTTTCTTTACTAATTCAGTAAAACGCTAATAATCCAGCATCCAATTATTCAGAAAATCTGGCTCACTCTCATTTGGCATGAGAATCAAGGGTCCAGTGGGCAAGCCAGGTGAGTGGCCAAAGGAAGATTCATGAACACAGGGTCTGGAGTACAGCAAGGGCAGTAGTCCAGACTGTGGAATGACAGCACTGAAGTCCAAAACACCAGGACTCAGGATTATGGGTAGGTTTACACCCATTTGCGTGTTGGACAAGCACTTGCGTGTTACCCATTTCCTTTAAACTCACCAGCTTCACTGGAAAACTCTACTGTGTCACATGTTCTGAGAAACATTCTGTGAGTCCAGTTAATCTGCTAGTCAGGTGCTATAACAGTCCCAACAGTGCCAGACTATCAGTGTTTTTTTGTATTGGTTTCTTTCATTTCCTCATTTGCATTGGATCCAATAATTTCTTCATTACTTCTGTAAGCTGATCGGTGTCTTCTTCCATGAATATACATGCAAAGCATTTGTTTAATTCCACTAGATTTTCCTTACTCTCCATTATAAATACTCCTCTCCCTATCAACACATCAAACTCCTTTCCTTGGCCCTTCTTTTTACATCCAAGGCCTGTTTTTAATGTTTCTCACTAGTTTGTACAATGTACATTTTCTAATTCTTTATTAATGCCTTGGTTAACCTTTGCCAAATTCTAAAATGTTCCTAATGAGTAGATTCCCTTATTTTTCAATTATTTACTTTCCTTATATTTGGCACTGATTTTAATTTCTACTGTAAACCATGGTTGGCTCACTTTTCCTATTGTATTTTCCTCTGAAATAAAAGATTTGTTGTAAATCATGTATGGATTTGTATGTAAGCAATCACTTCATCATATCCTTTAATAAGTTTCCCCATCTACCAACTTTTTATTCTGGACTTGAGACGGAAACCCATTTTCAGATTGAACTGCATCACTTTAAATTTATAAACAAAGAAATAATCCTTTCTCACGCACAGTACAAGATCTGAAATAGCATATTCAGAGTTTTCTCAATCTCATCTATGAGTCAATTTCATATGCTTTCCTTTCATCGTGTACATTTATTAGCCCAAGCTCAGTGCATTACTTCTTTTACATGCATCATTTATACCAGTACCTACATCAGCAAAATCACACGAAAATACTGGAGGAACTCAGCCAGTCTTTCAGCATCCATAAAAATCAAATATATATTGGTGACATTTCAGGCCTCAGCCCTTCTCGAAGGAATAAGCAGAATGAGCAAGAAGCAGGGAATCTCAGAATTCAGACGCTGCTTGTGCAAAAGGAGAAAGGAGACAGGGAAGGAAGAGACAGAGCTGTGTGGAAGAAGTGAGGGAGAGATTGGAGGGGAGGGGTTTAATGAAAGCCAGCGAAGACAATATTAATGCCATACTGTTGGAGGGTGCCCAGTTAGAAGGGGTGTTGTTCCTCCAATTTGTGGATAGTCTCAGTCTGGCATCACACCAACATCATAGCTGCAAATCTGAAAAACTTAATAAATATTTTCTGCTTCATAACTCAAATCCTAATCGTCAACTTCTAATCTTACTTTCTCCGAAAGCTCTGCCCTCCACTCTCTCTCCACACAATCCTAACCTCACCATAAACTCGCAGGCACCTCCTCCTACTTACCCCTTTCATAGGACCCCACCACAGCTCATCAAGCCATCATCTCCAACCTCATCACCTCTGGTTACCTTCCTCCCACGTCCACTCATTGGCTCCCATCCCCACACTTTTCGTTTCTACCTTCTATCCAAGATACAGCAACTCAACCACCCAGGTAGGCCCATTGTTTCTGCTTGTTCTTGCACCACCAAACTAGTTTCATCTTACTTGACTATCTTTTCTCCCTGGTCCAATCCCTTCCCACCTACATCCATGATACCTCACATGCCCTCCATCTCTTCAATGACTTCAGATGCCCCAATCTGGATCACCTCATCTTCATGATGGATGTCCAATCCCTTTGTACCTCATCCCAATACAGAAGCTCTTTTTTTTTTTTTAATTTTTCACACTATGAACCATACTAACCAAAATACACACAAACATTTCCCTCTTGAATATACACAGTGCCATTTTCTCCCCTTTTTCCCCCCTCCCTTCCCTCCCTTCTTCACACCCCCTCCCCACTCACTAAACGATCAACATATATGATACATTAAACCCATTAAACAATGTCATCACAGAATGAAAATAAATAAGAAATTTATGTCTTCTACTTTTACACACTGGATCAGTTCATTTCGTCTTCTGCTTTCTGTCATTTTAGGCGGTGGAGGTCCGCGGTAGGACTTCTCTGTTGTGTTACATAGGAACATAGGAAGGAACAGGAGTAGGCCAAAAATGGTCCATCGAGCCTGCTCTGCCATTCAATATGATCATGGCTGATCTAATTTATGACCCAACTCCACCTACCTGCCTTCTCCCCATATCTCCCAATTCCTCTATCATGTAAAAATTTATCTAACTGAATTTTAAATATGTTTAATGAGGCAGCCTCAACCACTTCCCTGGTTAGAGAATTCCAAACGCTTTCTGGAAATCCAAATATACAACATCAACCTGTTCCCCTCTATCCACTGCACCCATTATATCCTCAATGAATCCTAACAAGTTTGTCAAACAAGATCTTCCCTTTCTAAAACCATGCTGAGTCTGCCTGATTGAACCCTTACGTTCCAAAAGTTTCACTATTTCATCTTTAATGACGGCTTCAAGCATTTTTCCAACTACAGATGTCAAGCTAATTGGCTGATAATTTCCAGTCTTCTGCCTACATCCCTTCTTAAAAAGTGGTGTGACATTTGCTGTCTTCCAGTCTGCCTCCCAGAATCCAAGGAATTTTGGTATATATGACCACCAATGCATCAACTATAACTTCTGCCATTTCCTTCAGAACCCTTGGATGCATATCATCAGGACCATGTGATTTGTGTGGCTTTAGTCCCATTAGTTTCTCCATCACTATTTCCTTTGTAACAACTATTTTATCAAGGCCCTCCCCAACATTCGCATCCTTAACTCCACACTTGGGCATGCTGGATGTGTCTTCCACCGTGTAGACTGACACAAAATATTTGTTTAATGCCTCGGCCATTTCCTCATTTTTTGCTACCAGTTTTCCTTTCTCATCCTCCAAGGGTCCTATGTTAACTCTGACCACCCTCTTCCATTTTATATATTTATAAAATTTTTTTGCTTTCTGTTTTTATATTTTGTGCCAATTTACTTTCATAATCCTTTTCCTATTTCTTATTACCCGCTTTGTAACACCTTGTTGCCTCTTAAAGTTTTCCCAATCTTCCAGTTTCCCACTGCTCTTTGCAGCTTTGTATACCTGCACCTTCAATTTTATACTCTCCTTTATTTCCTTTGTTAACCACGGTTGATTTTTCCATCCCTTGCTGCCCTTTTTCCTGACCGGAATATATTTTTGTTGAGCATTACAAAATATTTCTTTGAAAATCTTCCACTGTTCCTCAACTGTTTCATCAATTAGCCCGTGCTCCCAGTCCACTCTGCCCAATTCCTCCCTCATCCTATGGTAGTCACCTCTGTTTAAGCATAATATATTAGTTTTAGATCTATTTCCCATTCCATCTGAATGAGAAATCCATGCACGGTTCCTAAATTTGTTTGAATACTGTGATGTTATTTCTTAAATTATATGTTATCTTTTCCAATGGAATACATTTATTCATTTCGATGTACCATTGCTGTATTCTCAGGCTATCTTCTAATTTCCAGGTTGACATAATTCATTTTTTTTGCTACAGCTAGGGCTATCATAATAAATCTTTTTTGTACTCCATCCAAATTGAGTCCAAGTTCTTTACTACTTATATTACTTAGAAGAAAGATCTCTGGGTTTTTTGGTATGTTGTTTTTTGTGATTTTATTTAATACCTGGTTTAGATCTTCCCAAAACTTTTCCACTTTCTCACATGCCTAAATTGCATGTACTGCAGTTCCCGTTTCCTTCTTACTGCGAAAACATCTGTCTGATACTGTTGGGTCCCATTTATTTAACTTTTGGGGCATGGTGTATAGCCTGTGTAACCAATTATATTGTATCATGCATAACCCCATGTTTATTGTATTTCTCATAGTTCCGGAGCATAGCTTTTCCCATGTTTCATTCTTTATCTTTATGTTTAGATCTTGTTCCCATTTTTGTTTGGGTTTACAGCTTGTTTCCTCGTTCTTTCTCTTGCAGTTTGGTGTACACGTTTGTTATAAATCTTTTAATTATCATTGTGTCTGTAATCACATATTCAAAATTGCTTCCTTCTGGTAACCTCAGCCTGCTTCCCAATTTGTCCTTCAAGTAGGTTTTCAGTTGGTGGTATGCAAACTTTGTACTGTGAGTTATATCATATTTGTACTTCATTTGTTCAAAAGATAATAATTTATTTCCCAAAAAACAATTTTCTATTCTTTTGATCCCTTTTCTTTCCCATTCTCTAAAGGAAAGGTTATCTATTGTGGAAGGGATTAGTTGATTTTGCGGCAATATTGGTTTTGGTAGTTGATCATTTGTTTTATTCCTTTCTACGTGAATCTTCTTCCAAATGTTGAACAGATGGTGAAGTACTGGTGAATTCCTATGTTGGACCAGCTTTTCATCCCACTTATAGTATATGTTCAAGTACCTTCTCCCCTATTTTATCTAGCTCTAATCTGGTCCAATCTGGTTTTTCCCTTGTTTGATAAAAATCTGATAAGTATCTTAATTGTGCTGCTCTATAATAATTCTTAAAGTTTGGTAGCTGTAAGCCCCCTTGTTTGTACCATTCTGTTAATTTATCTAGCGCTATCCTCGGTTTCCCCCCTTTCCATAAGAATTTCCTTATTATTTTCTTTAGCTCCTTGAAGAATTTCTCTGTTAGGTGAATTGGTAATGATTGAAATAGGTATTGTATCCTTGGGAAGATATTAATTTTAATACAATTTATCCTTCCTATCAGTGGTAAGTCTTTCCAATGTCTAAGTCGTCTTGTAATTTCTTCATTAATGGCTGATAATTTAGTTTGTATAGATGGCCTAGATTATTATCTAGTTGTATACCTAGGTATCGAATTGCTTGTGTTTGCCATCTAAATGGTGATTCTTTCTTAAACTTTGTGAAATCCACATTATTCATTGGCATTGCTTCACTTTTATTTGTGTTGATCTTGTACCCCGATACTTCTCCATATTGCTTCAATTTCTTTTATTGATATTTCTGGTTCTGTTAAGTATACTATGACATCATCTGCAAATAGACTGATTTTATATTCCTTCTCTTTTATTTTTATCCTTCTTATTTTATTTTCTGTTCTTATCAGTTCTGCCAGTGGTTCTATAGCTAACGTGAACACTGAGGGAGATAGTGGACATCCCTGCCTACATGATCTGCTTAATTTAAATTGGTTTGATATATATCCATTTACTGTCACCTTCGCCAATGGTCCCTTATGTAGTGCTTTAATCCAATTAATATATTTCTCTGGTCGGTTGAACCTCTGTAGTACTTTGAATAAATAATACCATTCTACTCCGTCAAAGGCTTTCTCTGCATCTAAGGCAAGCGCCACTGTTGGCGTCTTGTTTCCTTGTACTGCATGGATTAAGTTAATGAACTTACAGATATTGTCAGTTGTTCATCTTTTCTTAATAAATCCAGTTTTATCTAGTTTTACTATTTTTGGTACACAGTCGGCCAATTTGTTTGCTAATAGTTTAGCTATTATCTTGTAATCTGTGTTAAGTAGAGATATTGGTGTATACGATGCTGGTGTTAGTGGATCTTTCCCGGTCTTTGGTATTACTGTAATTATTGCTGTTTTGCATGAATCTGGCATGTTTTGTGTTTCTTCAATCTGGCTCATTACTTCCAGGAGAGGAGGAATTAATAAGTCTTTAAATGTTTTATAGAATTCTATTGGTAGTCCATCCTCTCTCGGCGTTTTATTGTTCGGTAGTTTTTTTATTATCTCATGTATTTCTACTATTTCAAATGGTTCTGTTAATTTATTTTGTTCCTCTATTTGTAATTTTGGTAGTTCAATTTTAGCTAGAAACTCATCTATTTTGTCTTCTTTCCCTTCATTCTCAGTTTGATATAGTTGCTCGTAGAATTCCTTGAAGTTTTCATTGATCTCCGTTGGATTATATGCAATTTGTTTGTCCTTTTTCCTTGATACCAATACAGAAGGTCTTAAAGCACTTCATTCTTTCTGAACCAGAGACCCAACCAGTCACCCTCTACCACTATCCTCCTCTGCCTGGCAGAACCTGTTCTCATTCTAAACAACTCCTTCAACTCATCTTACTTCCTTCAAATCAAAGGAGTAGCCATGGGTCCCCACATGGGTCCCAGCTACACCTGCCTGTTTGTGGGCTTTGTGGAGCAATCCATGCTGCAAGCCTACACAGGCAAGATCTCCCAACTCTTCCTCCGCTATATCGAGGACTACATCAGGGCTGCCTCATGTACCCGCAATGAGCTGGACAACTTCATTCACTTTATAAAAAAAAATTATTTAATACATCACAATATAACCAATCTCTAATAATATTTACACAAACTTTGTATGTATATATACATAGTGACCTTTTCCATTTTCTCCCCAATCCCCCTCACTTCCACCACCCCCCCATAACGATAAGAGAAAAGAAAAACCAGAACTGAAAGAAATAAAATTTAAAAAACAAGAAAAGGGAGTGTGTCTTTTAAATATTCTGTGGTTCACTTTTTCCTTACAGCCAACTTCCACCCTGATCTCAAACTCCCCTGCTCCATCTCTGATAACAATCTCCCCTTCCTGGATCTCTCAGTCTCCATCTCAGGACACAGACTTTCCACCCACATATTATAAACCCACCAATTTCCACAACTACCTTGACTACACTTATTTCCCCTGCAAGGATTTTATTCCCCTTCTCTCAATTTCTCATTCTCCACTGCATCTGTTCCCAAGATTATGTCTTCCAGTCCAGATCTTCCGAAATGTCCACCTTCTTCCACAAATGTGGCTTCCCCTTCACCACCATCAACTCAGCACTCATCTGCTTCTCCTCCATTTCCCACTCATCTGCCCTGGCCCCTCTGCCCCCAGACCCAACAAACACACAATTCTCCCTCATCCTCACTTATCACCCTACCAGCCTCTACATCCAACACATTATCCTTTGGAATTTCCAGCACTGACTACAGTATCCCACTACCAGACACATCTTCCCCTCTCCTCTCTGCCTTCCATAGAGGCCGCTCCCTCCCCACCAATCGTCCCCCGGTACCTTTCCCTGTGACCGCAACACTTGCACCCACATCTTTTCCCTCACCATGGACCAGGGCCTTTCAAGTGAAGCAATACTTCATGTGTGTATCCGCAGGAACTATTTATTGCATCTGGTGCTCCCTTTGTAGCGTTCTCTGAATTGGAGAGACTGGGCACAGATTGGGAGATCGCTTTGCTGAGCACCTTCTCTCCATCCACAACAGCGACAGAGACCTCCCAGTAGACAACCATTTCAGTTCTGTGTCACACTCCCATGTCTGTCCATGGCCTTATGTACTATCCTACCAAGACCACCTGTAAACTGGAGAAACAACACCTGATTTTCCATCTGGGCACTCTCCAGCCGGATGGCATTAATATCAACTTTTCCAGTTTCTGCTAACCTGCTCTCTTCTTCCCCCATCCCACCCCCTCCACTTCCAGCTCTCCTCCCTTCATTTCTCTCTATTCACTCAGCCATACCTCTCTTCGCCACCACTTACCTCGGCCTTTGTGACCACACCTCCCCCCCTTACCCTTTTATTCTGACACCTCCTGACATTTTTCCATACCTTGATGAAAGGCTCAAGCCTGAAACGTCAGTTATGTATTTTTTACCTTGCTATATAAAGGACACTGTTTGACCTGCTGAGTTTCTCCAGCACTGTGTTTTTACTTCAACCACTATGTTTACAGATTTTCACGTTTTACTTCAAACCAAAGAATTCCAATTCAAAACCACGATCTCCTGAACAAATCCTATTTAACTACTGAACCTGCTTTAGTGCTTTCCAGGTTTGGTCTGAGAACACCCTTTATCGAGATACTGCTGGACCTGCCAAGCGTTTCCAGCATTAAAGAGCTCTTGCCCGAAACGTTGCTACATAAAGTATACTATTGAACCTGCTGAGTTTCTCCAGCATTGTTTTTACTCCAGCATTTTCTGTTGGGTGACCTTGAAACGTGGGAGCAGGTTTTACTTCCTATGGGTCCACCCAAAGCTTTCAAGTTCGCTGCATGGTTTTTGATTGGGAGGGCGATCGAGGCTCACTCATGTGCACTTTGCACTCCTTCGTTGCCCCCCCCCCCCCCAATTCTGTCCCGGGGCGGTTCTATCCCATTGTCTTCCTGATCTGGGCCACGTTCCAAATGTGCACGCGCGAGTCAAAGCCGAGCTTCGCGCCCACTGACAGAACATTCCACCATTGTCCCCGGCAATGAACTGCAACGCTCAGCTGGGACTCAGATTCCGACAACCGGAGCAACAGTCAGTGAACTCCTACCCCCCGCCGAGTTAGGACTCGGACACTTAATCCCCTTTTCTCTGTTTAATTCCATTTTTTTTATTGCTCGTTCTCTTGCCGTCAGACTCACCCGAGGTCCCAGCGCCGAGATTGAACGCCATGGCACCACGCGCCGCTCCCGTCACCTCATTCTGGTCCGGGTGGAGTAACCATGCACCTTTACAACGTTCCGATCATCTTGCTGCAGCCGGAGGCTTTAATCAGTTACCGCCATCGTTCATTGAATGAAGTTAATCGCGCCAATGGGAGAATTGCACCCGATAAGAAACAAACAAATACGTTGATAGATATATGATTTTTTTTTCTAATAGCTCCATATTACTGATGCACAAGGTAGATATAGTGTCACAATGAAGTGCAGCAATGAGACATTTGTACAAGCCTTCAGGTAATAGGAATATTTATATATTAAATTATTACAGGTTCATTAACATAGGATCGTAGATCTCATGTTTGCAGAATAGTGCAGAGCTGTTTCGCCAAGATTGGTTGGCAAAGTACTCTGTGAGAGTCATGATGCGATTTCTATCTGAAAATTCCATTTTAAAAAGGCAGTTCACTTTGAAAATTCCATTCTCTCGTTTGATTCCTCAGATTAAGTCATTTGTAATGAAATTAGGTTTAGCCAATTTGGAAGAAGAGGCGAAATTAGATTCTCAGGAAGGGGTGGATACTGAGAGAATGCATCCTCTGGTGGAAATATCTTCTCAGAACCAGGGACCGTTGCTTCAGAGTAAGGGTTGCCTAGTTTGGTTATATGCAAGGAGGAATTTCTTCTCTCTCAGGGTCCTGACTCTTTAGAATTCTTTAACTCAGAATGACAAGGAGTCAAGAGGTTTGGGCGGAGGGGTGGAGGGAGGGGCGTGGGGGACTGGTGGTGAGGCCAAGATAGGAGAAGTCATGATTTTGCTGAATATCAAAATAGGTTTGAGGGACTGATTGGCCTGGTCCTATTCCTGTTGTTTCTGATTGTGAGCAATTCTGGACGCCATAAATAAGGAAGGATGTGCTGGCATTGGAGAGGGTCCAGAAGAGGTTCATGAGAATGGTCCCAGGAATGAGAGATTAGCTTATGAGAAATATTTGATGTCTCTGCGCCTGTACTCTGCAGACGTGCGGTGGTAAATGTGCTGATCAGCTGAATCATACCCCTGAACATCAATACCCCTGATCATAAAACCCTGCAAAAGGGACCTGGACACAACCAGCGGTGCAGTGCTAATTATTTTAGGTGCCAGAGCTCTCCAAAAACCATCAAATATCCTGTTATTAGCAGTATTCCCCCACCCCCACACTCACTGCCAGCCACCACCTCCTCTCCCCAACCCTCTCCAAAAACCATCAAATATCCTGTTATTAGCAGTATTCCCCCACTCTCACACTCACTGCCAGCCACCACCTCCTCTCCCCAACACTCACTTCCGTAAAATCCTCTGCATTCAGAGTCGGCGTCAGAAAAAATCTAATGGAGGGCCACAGCGTAACCTTGGGGGCGGGGGGGGGGGTGGGTGCGCAGGAAACACCAGTGTATCTATTCACAATAGTGCCAATGACAAGGGTGGCCAATGCATTAAAATAAACAGCGACAAAGAGGTGGCTGCTGTGGGAACCAAGGAGTTAAGTAATCATGGAAAAATACAAAGAATGTCAGAGTAGAACAAAATGGATAAACCACATTGGTAGGAATGATGAGTCATAAGGGTACACGGGAGGTGTTGATTAGAACAGAAGATTATGGCCCAGACGAGAACAAAATAAATAATTAGAAATATCTAGGGTATGGATTGACTTCTGATCAAAACAACAGGATGTTCTGGCTTTGGGGATTAAGATAGGAGGTCTACACCATAGATAATTGCAGAACAGGAAATTGCTTGAGATAAATCTTATGCAAGGAGTCTATCAAAGAAAGCTAACTCTTGGTCAGTGTAACAATGTTGATCTCTATAAACAGAAGATACTAGACGGTAGGAGTCAGTCTTGGGAAATAGTTCACCGAGAAGGTGACCTATGAACTAATGACTGAACCAGAGCTCTGTTAAGTTTTATTCTTGTGCTATGTAATAAACTGATTGTGAAACCGAATACCTTCTCCTATCACTTCATTCAACGAGCACGCTGGACTCAGCCAATACATAGACCAAATTGAGGGTAGGGTAAAGCTAGAGTCCGACAATTTGGTGACCCCGACGTGATGAAGATGGAGAAGTGACGGAAGAGAAAGAGACGAAACAACGGTCGATTATGGTGTAGTGATAACAACAAGTGGCCACTCACAAAAGGAGGTAAGCAGACCCCTGTTTAAACGAAGGTCTGCTATTGGCAATGATAAAATTGTGTGTTGTCACTACTCTGTAAAAGTCCTAGTAGAAGCCAATGAATAAAGCATATGGAAATACAGGGTTAGAGTCCCCTGGAGAAAACAGGGGTTAGAGTCCGTAGGAAGGAAAACGGGGGTTAGAGTCCCCTGGAAGGAAAGTGGGGGTTAGAGTCCCTCAGGAAAAACAGGGGTTAGAGTCCCCTTAGAGGAATAGGGATTAGAGTCCCCCAGTAGAGACAGAGAGGAAAGGGTTAAAGTACTTTGCCAAATAAGAATTAGTTAACATATTGTATAACAGTTATTTATTTTAGTATTGTGCAAAGTTTTTCTTTTGTGTTTTCAAGAAAGTGTGAAGGTTCAAAGTAAGTTGACGGGTGGCAAAATTCTACCAGGTGAGATACTCATTAAATTATATACGAGGTCTGAAGGGGAAAAGGTCGGAACATAAGATGGAAGGAGAATTTAGGGATGACTGTCAAAAGTACGGGGGATGTGAATGGATTCCTCCATCTGTGAACCAGCAGTGGGAAAAAACAAGGAGTCAATTGGTGGGAGGCCTACCAAAGGGAGAGGAAGTAAATGCTATGAGGCGATATGATCAGATATGGAAGGAAATGCAGAGTCAGGGGAAAGTGCCGCCAGGATTAGAAAAAATCAGCCACCTTTTGTACCTAGGAGAAGCCGAAAGGGAGGTGGCAAAGGAGGTACAGGAACATGAGAAAAAGGGACAAGGGTCTATCTGAAATAGAAGAAAATTTAAACAACAGAAGGAAGCGAAGGAACAGAGGAGGGCAAATTTACATAATATGACATTGCGTTGCATGGCTGTGGAAACAAACCTTCAGCATGCTACTAAAAAGGCATCCCCTATCCAAAAGGAGAAAAAGTGGGAGGAGATGACAGGGGAGGTTAAGCCATCAGCCCTGCTCTATCCAAAGTTACCAGAGACATTGCCTCCACCTTATCCAATTCCCCAGATGCCAGTGATGCAGATAAATGAAGGAATAGTGAATGTCACTGAAATAGGAGGACAAGAACTCCAGGAGGCGAAGGAGAGACTTAAGATAGTTGTGCAGGAAAGTATGGAGGCAATGAAGGAATTGACGAAGGGAATACAGGACGATGTATGTAAGTAAGGGAAAATAGTATGCGACTGGAAAGAATAAATAAGAGAGAACAAGAACAAACACTTGAGAATGCCTTCTCGTTAGGAATGCCAGAGGATCACTCCACCCCTCATAATAGACAACAGGAAGAAGAGGAGGCAATGAGGGGAGGTGACCCAGTGAATGTAAGATGGCAGCGGGAAAGAGTCCAGGATGAGGAAAGTGAGATAGCGAGTGTAAGTGTGGAGAGCAAGGATGAGGAACAGCTGGTCACTATTACGGGAAGAATGATTACACACAAAGGACAGGGTCAGCGAAGAGTCACTCCCCTCTGAGATATGGATTGTGAGATCGGGATGAATTATGTCCTCCAGAAAAGTATGGACAGATGCCACTAATCTATAAGGGACCGCAAGTAGGCGAGAGGTATCAACCATTCTCGTTCACTGATATGAATTGTGTTTTGGACAAAATGCCACCTCCTAGGGAGGAGGAGCATGGATGGGAAAGTTTTGCCAACATATGATGGGACACAAGATTGCAATGGGAGATTGGAGAGCATTATCAGGCAAACAGTTGGGGTTATGGGAAATACAGCAGGTAGAAGTGGTTGCAGGAACCACCATGTACCCGGATGCCGAACCATTTGCAAAATATGCTACAGCACTAGGATGTGCAATGTGGGATGTTTCCCGTTCGCCCCGGTGTCATGCAGTCCCTGACATTTTCCATTAAGGAGGATGAGGAAGTTTCAATCTTTTTGAGTCAGTGTAAAGAGATTTGGACGAATAAGGTAGGAGTCCACCCAGCCACAGGACCTCTAGAGACGACATTGTTTAGGTCAGCTGTGGTGAGCGGTTTACCAGCAGTAGTCAGGAAGGCATTAGAAAATAACCCTGATATTCCTGGTTGCTTGACCAAGCAATGGGAAAAACATTTGACCCATCACATAAAGCGGTATAGGGCTAAGCAAGAGGTGGAGAAACAAACTACGGAGTCTGCACAGGTGCAACTCCTTAAGCTCCAATTGGAAGAGGCTAGGAAAAAGGCCAACGAGGCAAAAAAGAATCCCTCGAAGGGTGCAAACCAGATGGTTCAGCAGCCGCCGCAGCCACCACAAGGGAGTAATACAAATTGGCACCTGGCTCCAAATTGGGCACCGGGTCCCACCTATGGGGGCAGGACTGAGGGTCCAATGGGGGGATTCCGAGGAAGAGGGAGAGGCTGGGGTGTTCCCCGAATGCCACCATCCATATGTTTTGGATGTGGTCAACCAGGACACTGGAAAAGAGAGTGCCCCCTAGAATGGGGTCCTCAGGGCACTATGGAAAGGGGATCTGGACCACCACAATATGAGCCTTGGGTCCAGCCCCAGAGATCATCAGTGCCACCCCCGGTACATCAAGCACCCCATGCGGCTATAGGTCCGACGGGACAATTCCCATTGCTGACAGAGGAGGAGCAATGATACCAGCAGTGATGGGGCCCGAGCATCCAGGAGCAGGCTGGGTTGGCAGACTCCTTCCTACAGATAAAAGTGATGGACATGGAAGTATCCTTTTTAGTAGATACGAGTGCTAGATTTTCGACACTTACCGGTGCTAAGTTCAAATCTAAAATATCATCCCTTAGCATCCAGTTGATAGGGTTCTCGGGTACACCAGAAAATCTGCCATTTTCTACGCCACTAGTCACTTCTGTGGCAGGACAGACTTTCGCACACCAATATATTTTGTTGACAATGTGCTCTACTAATCTTTTGGGCAGAGATCTGCTGGTCAGGTGTGGAGCATCAGTCCTTTGTGGACCCAGCGGAATAGAGGTCATCTTTCCAAATGGATATTCAGTGAACTGTTCACTAGCTATGCTTTGTTCCGGTTCTCAGATGTTGTTGTCAGCCACTGGAAGATCCTCGTCTGAGGGACTGTGGGCTGACATTTACTGGGGACTGCTGGAACCGGAGGACCTACAGAGGGGAGGGCTGCTAACACTTTACAATCAATGGAAGCTGTGGATCCAGACGTTACACCCGTATACCCCTCCTTTGAACCCCCTCCATATTACACTCTTACGATAGAGATGGGGAAGAGATTTATCAGCATGCATTTTATGAAGAAGTTGAGGGCATGTAATGGGAAATTAATTCGGACTACATAGTGTTAGGAAAGGAGGGAGTGGCCACTACGGTTGCACTGACATCTGAGTAGCTTGAGTGGTATGCGATGGCCGGTGAGGCCATCTCCCATGTTACTCTTGCAATCGGCACTAATCACCAGGCAAAGGATTTGGGACCAATGTGTCGGAACTTGATGTTCTTGAGGGACTAGTCCGATACTCAAATTCCGACGGTGCAGTTTTCTCCACCTGGTCAGGTGTATAGGATTTCGCACCCTTCAAAAGATCGGGTCCTCCTTGAGCATAGACAGATTGAACGCTTTCATGGTAGAGAAATGATGGATCATCCCGACTCTGCCCCTATGTTAGATTCTCTCCCTGAGGACCTTTGGTCAGCGGGACCAGCAGACGTGGGTTTTTGCCAGCAGGTTGATCCCATAACCTTTGAACTTTCGGATTATACTCCCATTTGGCAGACACAGTATCCCCATAAACCCGAGGCTGAAGTGGGTCTGGCAGATACCATTGATGGCTTAATGTATTCAGGGGTGTTGGAGCATTCGTGTTTGAGTTGGAATACGCCCATCTTACCTGTTCCAAAACAGGACATGGACAAATATCGGATGGCCCATGATTTAAGGCGCTCAATGGTATTGTGCGAACACCCACAGTTCCGGTTCCAAACCCATATACCGCCATGACTGCTTTAACCCCTGACCAAGTGGTTCTCTTGTATAGATTTAGCAAATGCTTTCTTTTGCTTACCGCTGGCCGAGCAATTGAGAGATGTGCTTTCCTTTGTGTATAGAGGTATAAAGTTATGCTATACTCGACTGCCGCAGGGTTTTATCTTATCCCCAGGATTTTCAATCAGGTTTTGAAAGAACAACTGGGAGAGCTAGTACTGCCAGGTGGGGTAGTTCTGATCCAATACATAGATGACATCTTATTGGCAGCACCTGATCATGTCTCCTGTCTGGAGGCCACAAGGCTCCTGCTAATGCAGCTCTTCACGGCAGATTTTAAGGTCTCTCGTTTAAAGTTGCAATGTTACAGACAAGTGGTCTCCTTTTTTGTAAGAATGGTCTCAGGGAAAGGTACAGGACTATCCCCTGTGCATCAAACAGCGATACTACATCACCCAAAACCAAAGACAGTTAAGGAGATGCTTTCGTTTTTGGGTTTGACGGGTTATCATAGGCAGTTTATCCCATCGTATGGTGAGTTGACACATCCACTGTGAACTTTGGTAAATGAGCAGGGGTTGAGGAATCTGGGGGCTACACTTTATTGGAATGCACAGGCCAAGATGAGTTTTATTCTACTTAAGCAAGCTCTTACAACCACCATAGATTTGGCGATTCCAAATTATAGAGACCCTTTCTTTTTGGATGTTTCTGAAAAAGCACACACAATTAATGGTGTCCTTTTTCAGATAAAAAGAGGGTGGAAGATGTGTGCTCATGTATGTGAGTATCACACTGGATCCGACTGAAGACAGACACACACCATGTACAAGACATGGGGTGGGGGTAGCAAAAATTTTACAAAAGGTGGCACACATGGTGATGGGACATGCCCTGATGGTATTAACAACACACAATATTGTGGCATTTGTGAACTCAATGGCGTTTTCAATGATGTCACTACGGCAGACAAGACTGGAGAAGATCTTGAATGCTCCAAATATTACGTTTACCCATGAAGGCATTAATACGGCAGACAATATGGGAGAGGGAGAACCACATTGTTGTGAAAAGAGGGTTCTAAGGGATATTAAAATAAGACCTGATTTACAGGCAACACCCCTGAGAGAACCAGACGAAACCTTATTTACAGATGGTTGTTGTTACAGACACCCCATGGACGGATTAAAAGCCGCCTATGCGGTAGTACGGAAAACTACAGAAGGATTTGAAGAAATTATTACAGGGAGAGCAAGAGGAAAGGAGTCAACACAACTACAGGGAATGATAGCAGCATTAGAATGGGCAGAAGGAAAGGAGGTAAATATATATACAGATTCGGCATTTGTGGTAGGGACAATACAGGTTGAGCTTAGTCAATGGATTAGAAGTGGGTTTTTGGTAAGGACCCCAATTAAACACGAGAAGGATGTTAGGAAATTGGCTGAGGCCCTCCTGAAAGTAGCAGTTATTAAATGTAAGGGCCATGATGAAACGGATACGATGGTAGCTCAGGGAAATCAAGAAGCGGATACGGCTGCAAAAAGGGCAGCAGGGTACGGCCCTCAGTTTATTATGATGCAGGCAGAGAGAACGGCACATGACTTATTGCCACCTTGTGAGGTAGGAGTAGTAATTCAGGAACAACCGAAGGCCTCACCCCAGGAAATGATGGTATGGAAAGAAACAAAGATCAAGGACTGTGGAGATCAATGGACGGTAGGCCAGTATTACCATCTGGACTCATGAACCCCCTCCTGGAGGAGGCGCATGGTTAACCCACTGCGGGAAGAAACAGGTGATAAGGTATTTGATACATTGGTGGCACCCCTTCCTGCCGGCAATGGTGGAGAATCATATCAGAGAGTGTAAGGTATGTACGACATTTAATGTCAGGGCGACTGTGAAACCTCATGAGGAACAGTTTCCATTGCCTGGGTTACCAGGGCAGGAAATCATAATTGATTACACGGACATGATAGAGAGGGTAAGGGGATATTGATACCTCTTTGTAGCAGTAGATGTGTATACAGGTTGGCCGGAGGCAATCCCTGCCAAAAGAGAAGATGCAAAGACAGTAATTAAGTTCCTAATCAACCAGTATATTCCTAAACACGGATTTCCTATGAAGATTAGGTCGAATAATGGGACACATTTTAAGAGTAAAGATTTACAGGAGGTAGAAGCGGTGTTGGGATTGAAACATGCCTTTGGAACGGTGTATCATCCACAATCCCAAGGAAAAGTGGAGAGAATGAACCAAACAATAAAAGGTAAGATCAGGAAAGTGCAGGCACGGACCAAATTAAATTGGGTGGATGCGCTGCCCCTGGCATTGATGTCAATAAGGAGTTCGTTAAGTTCTGTGACAGGATTTACTCCATATGAACTACAAACAGGGTACCAGTTTCCGGGACCTGGAGCAGGGATTCAGACTACGAAGGAAGAGGTAAGCCCCATGAGATGCAAGCTTTATTATGATAAACTAACGGCTCTGGTATCAGCTTTTTCACAACAGGTTGCAAGTACCAAACGAAAAGGTGAAACCCCGATACCATCAGTTGCTGAGTGCGTTCTGCTAAAGGTGATCAAGAGAAAGTGGTCGGAGCCCAGGTGGACAGGGCCCTACAGAGTGGTGGGGAGAACATCCCACACAGTTCGACTACAAGGAAAAGGAGAGACTTGGTATCACCGGAGTCACTGTGTAGCAATGGACCCACCTACACGGACAGTGGAACAGACTCGAACGGAGATGACCGAGACCCACTGAATAAACTGTTGGATTATGGTTACTGTATATCAGCAAATCTCTTGGTGCCTGCCACATTGACCACCGCCAGTGGGCTGATAATGCCTCAAACCGTGCATCTTGGTGCCTCACAGTTTGGCGGGCAGCAGCCTCCTTTGAAGAAGACCGCAGAGCCCACCTCACTGACAAAAGGCAAAGGAGGAAAAACCCAACACCCAACCCCAACCAACCAATTTTCCCTTGCAACCGCTGCAATCGTGTCTGCCTGTCCCGCATCGGACTGGTCAGCCACAAACGAGCCTGCAGCTGACGTGGACTTTTTACCCCCTCCATAAATCTTCGTCCGCGAAGCCAAGCCAAAGAAAGAAGAAAGATATCAGCATTTGGAGTGATATATCCACATTGCAGTTGACAGAATGACGCGGTTGATTGTGATACCATTGGTGTTGACAATAGTAATTTTAGTCATAGCCATAGCACTAACACAGCATGGGGGCTAAAGGGAATACGAATAGAATGTAGGGAAATTTTACGTGCGCAGCGGGAGAACGATGTGTGATTGGGAATGGAACGATCGTATGTGAGGGATGTGGGGTATCTTCCCATCGATGGTACACTGAAATTATTCTGAGTAAGGGGAATCAGTTAACCTGACGATAAAATGGGAACCAGGAGTGACAATGTTTTGTGAAGTCAACATTAACTCTTCCCAATATGAGAATAAGGAATGGCTAAGGGAGTAGCTAAAGAAGAAGGAAAATTTGACCAACAGTATTAGCTATACACCCAATTGTAATCTTGGGAGTAATTCTTATCCTTTTAATTATAATAGCATATATATTGGGAATTAGAGTTAGAAGGCTGATTGCCACAGTAGCAGGTTTGGTTGCTGAAGTGGAGGATCGTACTAAGTCGGTAGGAATTCGATCCGAATTACTCACCTTAAAACACGACGGAGAAGCTTAATTGGTTGGTCTCATTTTCATGAGACCAAAAGGGGGACTTGTTGGAACCAAGGAGTTAAGTAATCATGGAAAAGTACAAAGAATGTCAGAGTAGAACAAAATGGATAAACCACTTTAGTAGGAATGATGAGTCATAAGGACACACGGGGAGGTGTTGATTAGAAAAGAAGATTATGGGCCCAGATGAGAACAAAAGAAATAATTAAAAATATCTGGGGTATGGATTGACTTCTGATCAAAACAACAGGATGTTCTGGCTTTGGGGATTAAGATAGGAGATCTACACCATAGATAATTGGAGAACAGGAAATTGCTTGAGATAAATCTTATGCAAGGAGTCTATCAAAGAAAGCCAACTCTTGGTCAGTGTAACAATGTTGATCTACATAAACAGAAGTGACTGGACAGTAGGAGTCAGTCTTGGGAAATAGTTCACCGAGAAGGTGACCTATGAACTAATGACTGAACCAGAGCTCTGTTAAGTTTTATTCTTGTGCTATGTAATAAACTGATTGTGAAACCGAATACCTTCTCCTATCACTTCATTCAACGAGCACACTGGACTCAGCCGACACATAGACCAAATTGAGGGTAGAGTAAAGCTAGAGTCCGACACTGCCATGTTGTTTTTGGCATTGTATAATTGAGAGCAAACGGTAGGACAAGGAAAGAGGACATGTGTCAGTCGTGTTAGAAACAGGTTCCTTGTATGTCCAGAATAGCGCTCAGCAGAGGCTGGGGGTGGGGTGCCATGATGACGCCAACCCTGCCTGTATTTAATATGTGGCCACAGTTAAATTCCCCACTAGTTAAAATTCCATGCTTGTTTATTTTGCCTTTTTTTTTACAGAGGTGCTGGAGCAGCACTCCAGAGAACTCCATCTGCACAGCACCCCTGGGCACAACACAGGTAAAATCCTTCCCCACCAAGAACATCTACAGGGAACGCTGCCATTGGAGAGCAGCAGCAAGCATCAGGGATTCACGCCACACAGCACATGCTCTGTTCTTGCTGCTACCATCAGGAGCGAAGATGGTGGCGTTGCTGCTGGTGCCATGGGGACTGAAGGAGTGGAGAAGCAGCGCTCCCGCGGGGTCCAGCTACCCAGTCAACTGCTGTCAGCTCCTCATGGGCTTGGAACGGCCTGTTAAGCTGACGCTACTTTTATTTGAGATCCTGTGACATCGGGGTTTGCACCCAAGATGACAGAGCCTCTGATCAGTAGCAGGCACGTGGGGTTGCAGACAAAGGGGAAGCCAAGGACTGGAAAAGTGCACCATGTCGGGAAGATCACACCCCATCTGAGAGGGAGAAGGAGAAGAGATGATTCACAGGACTGTGACTACAGAGGTGGGCTGCTGACGACTCAAGGCGAGGAACTCATGGGAACTACGGGCTGCTGGAGATTGTTATCAGGAGACTTGTATCGGGATATGAACTGCTGGAGACTGTCTTGAACTGGATGGAGGAGTACTAGGTATCAGAAACTGGACTGTGTGGCTGCGGGGGCTGCAGAAGTGCTGGAGGCAAATTTACAGACATTTGGTGCCTCGGGGGATTCTCTTTTGCTTCTATTTCTCTGACTGTAAGAGGCGCTTAGGCGAATCTGTCTGCCTTGCAGCAGGCAAAAGTAAATTTCATGTAATACTATACTGTTTTATTACTTTTCAATAAATTGAATCTTGAAAGAGGTATAGGGGTCACAAGACTCGTGCCACCAGATTCAGGAACAGCTGCTACCCCTCCACCATCAGACTCAACAACAAACTCAGTCAGGGACGCATTTAAGGATTCTTACTTTTGCACTTCATTGATTTTTTTTCTCTCTGCGTTGCCCAATTTGTTTACATTTCTTTATTTGTTTACGTGAACATTGTGTAGTTTTTTTTTGCACTACAAATCAGTGGTAATTCTGCCTTGCATGCAGGAATAAGAATCTCAGGGCTGTATGCGTTGTCATGTATGTACTCTGACAATAAATCTGAAAACTGAATCTGTACTTGCTGGAGTCTATAAGGATGAGGTGGGAATCTCTTTGAAATATTTCAAATATTAAAAGGCCTGGATAGAGAGAACATGGAGAAGAGGGGTAATTCTGCCTGCCCTCAGGAAAAATAATATCAGGGTTGTATGTCATGTATGTACACTGATAATAAATCTAAATTTGAAATCTGAATCAATAGTGGGAGACTCCAGGACCAGAAAGCACAGCATCAGAATAAAAGGATGTCCCTTTAGAACAGACATGAGGAGACATTTCTTGAGCCCAAGGGTGGTGAATCTGGAATTTGTTGCCACAGACAGCTGTGGAGGCCAAGTCAGTGGGTAGATTTAAAGTGGACACTGATTTAAAGTGGACATCAGCCATGATTCGAATGGTGGTGTATACTCAATGGACAGAATGGCCTAATTCTTCTCATAAGTCCCATGGTCTTTTTATTTGTCAAACTTGTAGTATCAGCATCAAAAGAGCAAAGTAGTCAAAATGTAAATTACTTAAGTACACAAGAGAAACAAAGATTGCAAATTCTGTAATCTTGAACGAACAAAGAGAAGGGGGAGAAAATGGGAGAGTCAGGAAAGAAATGGTCAATGGATTAGACCAGTGTAGTCTTGATAAAGGGTCATGGCCCAAAATGTTAACTGACCATTTCTAATGAAAATTAGTTTATTGTCATATATATTGTATAATGCACATATACCTTGAAATTCTTACTTGCTGCAGCCGAACAGTACATTAGCCATGATTCAAATTGTGGCCCAAACTTGATGGGCCAAATGGCCTAATTCTGCTTCTACATCTTTTGGGTTTTTTTTGTAACATTTTATTGATCATTTTAAATATATTTAACAACAAATATACCAAATACAAAACATCAAGAGAACTCCTCCCTCCACTCCTCTCCCCTCTTTAAGACCTATTAAACAAAGAAAGAATGAAGAAAAAGAAACACAAAAAAAATCCCATTGTCAGTGTGTACAGTAAAACATATGGAGACACGATAATACCAGTGTTAAAATCTTTACAGAGGTCTACTGGCTAGTCAGTAGCAATCGTAACCCTATATTGGCGGCAGTGAGGCACTTATATGCTCTAAATACGACTGCCAGATTTTTAGGAAGGTGTTTTATCTCCTTCCAAGATTGTATGTGATCTTTTCAAGTGGTATGCAGCTATTCATCTCTGATGGGAGTCAGACTTTCATGTAACTTCTATGCATTGGTTTTATGTTCTTAAAAACAACTTTCACAGTACACTTATTTGAATTATAGAGACGATAAATTTTTAAAAATATTCACAGTTATCCTCATGCAAAAGAATGCAACTTAGCAAAAGTAAAGTACTTTCATGATGTCTGAGCAGTCGATGATTGCTTTGTGACCTTCTCTTTGTTATCTCATTACAAGTTGACTTGTCATTTTAAGATTTCCCATTAAATCTAATGTAATTGTTAAATGCGGGTCCCGCTGCCGCCCGGGGGGCCCGAGGTCCTGTTGCTGCCGCCGCCAGAGGCCCGAGATCCTGCTGCTGCCCGGGGGGCCCGAGGTCCTGTTGCTGCCGCCGCTGGAGACCCGAGGACCTGCTGCCGCCTGGGGAGGCCCGAGGTCCTGCCTGAGTCTGCCTGAGATAATGGCCGCATCGCGGGGCGAGACAGCTAGCCGAGACCGGGCCTGCCCACACCGCTGCCCGAGCACTGAACACAGGCCACCGTCGCCAGGGAAACCCTGGCAGCCCGCACAGCCCAACCGTTGGCAGCCGAGCCCCGGGCCAGGAGTGGTCAATGAGAACTGTTTAGTGTATTTCAGAGTTTAATACACACCTCAAAAACCAATAGTCTAAACACTAACAACTGTGAACTCCATTTCAGAGTTCTCTCCAGTCTTCAAAAAATTTTCTACTAGAACTTTTCTTTCTGATCCTCAACCAATACTGCATCCCTTTTACTCGGCTACAGCAGGAGTAAACGCACGCAGGCCGATTCCAGGGCGCACCACTCCATAACTGTGGACAGCGGTCATAGATCTCCAGAAATGGTTCGACCTAAAAGGGGAGGCAGGCCTCTTCAGCCCGGTTAAGCAACCTGCATAGGAGAAGGTCACTCTGATATAAAACCTACGACCCAAGGACCTCGCTGCCACGTCCCAGCTTGCTTGGCCACGGCACACGAACCATGGGTGTAAAGGGTGGGGCCAGGACTGTGCACACTGCACTCCACCTAAAAGCTCCTGTGCGCAGGCCCGAGGACAGGTCCACGTCCTCCCCCTCAAAAGATGCACACAAACTCAAGCTAGCATGCTGGAACATCAGAACCATGCTAGACAAGGCTGACAGCCACTGACCTGAACGTCGGCCTGCCCTCATCGCACATGAACTCCTCAGACTCGACATCAACATAGCCGCTCTCAACGAAGTCCGCCTTGCAGATGTAGGCAGCCTCCAAGAACATGGCGCGGGCTACACACTCTACTGGTCTGGCAAGCCTCAGGCTGAACGATGTCTATCTGGTGTTTGCTTCATGGTCAAGAATTCCATTGCCTCCAAACTCGAAAACCTCCCGACAGGCCACTCTGACCGGATCATGTCCATGCGACTCCCCTTTCAAAACAAGCGACGCATCGCTCTCATCAGTGTCTATGCTCCAACCCTTCAGGCGGAACCAGCAGAAAAGGACAAGTTCTACACTGATCTGCGCAACCTCATCCAACGCACCCCTACAGCCGACAAGGTTGTCATCCTTGGCGACTTCAACACTTGCGTCGGCAAAGACTCAGAAACCTGGCCAGGAATCCTTGGCAAACATGGTGTCGGCAAGTGCAATGACAACGGGCGCCTCCTGTTGGAACACTGCGCAGAGCGGCGGCTTGTCATTACTAACACCCTTTTCCAGCAGAGAGACAGCCTGAAGACTACCTGGATGCATCCCCGATTCAAACACTGGCACCTCCTGGACTATGTTCTAGTGTGAGGAAGAGACAAACGAGATGTGCTCCACACCAGGGTCATGCCCAGCGCGGAATGCCACATTGCCACCGGCTTGTTCGCTGCAAGCTCAACCTTCTCTTCAAGCCAAAGTTCAAGAACAGTGGAGCCCCCAGAAAGAGGTTAAATGTTGGAAACTTGCAGTCAGACGTAGTGAGAGGAAACTTCCAGGCAAACCTCCAAGCAAAGCTCGAGGATGCAAACTGCCTCATGGACACGTCTCCTGAAACCCTCTGGGATCAGCTGAAAACAGCCATACTGCAATCCACTGAAGAGGTACTGGGCTTCTCCTCCAGGAAAAACAAGGACTGGTTTGACGAAAACAACCAGGAAATCCAGGAGCTGCTGGCAAAGAAGCGATCTGCCCATCAGGCTCACCTTGCAAAGCCTTCCTGGCCAGAGAAAAAATGAGCCTTCCGTCTCGCATGCAGCCATTTTCAGCGCAAACTCCGGGAGATCCAAAATGAGTGGTGGACTAGCCTCGCCAAACGAACCCAGCTTAGCGCCGACATTGGCGACTTCAGGGGTTTTTATGAGACACTAAAGGCGGTGTACAGCCCCTCACCCCAAGTCCAAAGCCCGCTGCGCAGCTCAGATAGCGAAGTCCTCCTCAGCGACAAGATCTCCATCCTCAATCAATGGTCAGAACACTTCCAATCCCTTTTCAGTGCCAACCGCTCAGTCCAAGAATCCGCCCTGCTCCAGGTCCCTCAACAACCATTGAGTCTAGAGTTGGATGAGGTCCTTACCCCGGAAGAGACATATAAGGCAATTGAACAACTGAAAAGTGGCAAAGCAGCAGGTATGGATGGAATCCCCCCAGAGGTGTGGAAGGCTGGCGGCAAAGCTCTGCATACCAAACTGCATGAGTTTTTCATGCTCTCCTGGGACCAAGGAAAGCTGCCTCAGGACCTTTGTGATGCCATCATCATCACCCTGTACAAAAACAAAGGCGAGAAATCAGACTGCTCAACTACAGGGGAATCACGCTGCTCTCCATTACAGGCAAAATCTTCGCTAGGATTCTCCTTAATAGACTAATACCTCGTGTCGCCGAAAATGTCCTCCCAGAATCACAGTGTGGCTTTCGCGCAAACAGAGGAACTACTGACATGGTCTTTGCCCTCAGACAGCTCCAAGAAAAGTGCAGAGAACAAAACAAAGGACTCTATATCACCTTTGTTGACCTCACCAAAGCCTTTGACACCGTGAGCAGGAAAGGACTTTGGCAAATTCTAGAGCGCCTCGGATGCCCCCCCAAGTTCCTCAACATGGTTATCCAACTGCACGAAAACCAACCAGGTCTGTTCAGATACAGCAATGTGCTCTCTGAACCCTTCTCCATTGACAACGGCGTGAAGCAAGGCTGCGTCCTCGCACGAACCCTCTTTACTATCTTCTTTTTTTTAAAAATTTTTATTTTTCACACCATAAATCACATTAGCCATGATATACACTATTTCTTTTTTACACATATACAGTGACTTTTTCTCAGCCCCCCCCTCCCTCCTCCCAAGCCACCCCCCCACCCCCACCCCTCTCATCCATTTTAGGTATACAATCTAGGTTGCATTAAGCCAGTCAGACAATGTTGGCATTCAACAAAAATACACCAGAAATTCTACTGAGTCCATTCTTTTCTTTCCTTCTCCTTCCATCAACTTAGGTAATGTTTGTCCCCGGTAGGTTTTCGCTATTGTATTTAATGTAAGGCTCCTATACTTGTTCGAATATTTCAATATTATTTCTTAACCTATATGTTATTTTTTCTAATGGAATACATTTATTCATTTAAATTTAGTAGTTTCTTCCTTTTAATTTGGTTATGTATTCCATTAATATTTAAAGTCATATAGTTCAGCGTAGCCCTTTTATATTTTGTTTATCTTCTCTTTCCGTTTTTCCATCATTACCTTTCCTCCTTTTCCATTTCTGTTTTCTTATTTTCAACTCTTTATAAGACAACATTCCTACAACATCCAACATTTTCCTTATTCTCCTATTTCTATCTTATTTATCCCCAATCTCCCCTTCCCCTCCTGAGTTGTCCTTTATCCCTTGTCGGACAACCACATCTCCCCTCTCCATTTGGATTTGCGAATCCACTCGCAAGCGTCAACTGATTTTGCAGTGACCGCTATTTCCCCCCACCCCGCCCCCCCGAAAAGATTTCACTTTTCATATGTCACAAAGGTCACTCTTTTAATTCCCTCCTTATTCTCTCTATTCCATTACCTTCCCTTATTAATTCTTGTCTATACTATCTATATTTTCCTCTAAGTACAGATACATTCACGTATGCACATTGTCTCTATTCACTCTTATACCTCTTTACCCGCATACATATCAATCGTGATCATTTTTACTCTCATTACCCGTCTTCATCCCTCAGTCTATTTTTGTCTTTACCCACATACATATCAATCGTGATCATTTTTACTCTCATTACCCGTCTTCATCCTTCAGTCTATTTTTGTAATTGTTCTGCAAATTTTCGTGCTTCTTCTGGATCCGAGAATAGTCTGTTTTGTTGTCCTGGAATAAATATTTTCAATACCGCTGGATGCTTTAGTATAAATTTATACCCTTTCTTCCATAAAATCGCCTTTGCTGTATTGAACTCTTTTCTCTTCTTTAGGAGTTCAAAACTTATATCTGGATAAATGAAGATTTTTTGCCCTTTATACTCCAGTGGTTTGTTGCCCTCTCTTACTTTTTCCATTGTCTTCTCCAGTATCTTTTCTCTTGTAGTATATCTTAGGAATTTTACTACAATAGGTCTTGGTTTTTGTTGTGGTTGTGGTTTAGAGGCCAATACTCTATGTGCCCTTTCTATTTCCATTTCTTGCTGTAGTTCTGGACATCCTAGGGTCTTAGGGATCCACTCTTTTATAAACTCCCTCATATTCTTGCCTTCTTCATCTTCCTTAAGGCCCACTATCTTTATGTTATTTCTTCTGTTATAATTTTCCATTATATCTATTTTTTGAGCTAGTAGTTCTTGTGTCTCTTTAGTTTTTTTATTAGATTCCTCCAATTTCTTTTTTAAGTCTTCTACCTCCATTTCTGCTGCTACTGCCCGCTCTTCCATCTTGTCCATTTTCTTTCCCATTTCTGTTAAGGTCATCTCTATTTTATTCATTTTCTCTTCTGTGTTGTTTATTCTTTTTCTTAAATCATTAAATTCCTGTGTTTGCCATTCTTTAAATGACTCCATGTATCCTTTAATAAGAGAAAGTACCTTCTTTATCTTGCCTTTCTTTTCTTCTTCTATTTCACTGTACTCTTCCTCTTCCTCTTCTTCTTCCTCTGGGTTGGCCATCTGTTGTTTCTTTGTTGCCCTTTCCTTCTCTTCTTTCTTGTTTCTATTGTCTTCTGTGGTCTCTTCTTGCTGCAGGTGTTCTGCAGCTGTCGTTGCCGGCTGTGGAGATCGACTCCCCAGCTGGTCCCCCCTCCCGTCGGTGTGTTTCTTTTCATTCGCATCGCGCATGCGCAATTCCTCGCGCATGCGCGGTTGCGCACTTTTACTCGGCTCAGCGAGCCATTTTTGTAGTCCATTATTTACCGACCTGAGGGAGCGGGTTTCTCTCTCCGCAGCGGGCCTCTTCGGACAGGTAAGGCCTTCACCTTTTTCCTCCTTTGTCTTCTCTTCCTCTCTTCTTACCGTTGCTTTCGATTTTTCTTTTTTTGTCGCCATCTTCTTTCCACCTTTATACTCACTTTTCTGTAACTTTTATTTCTGTGCCTTTGTGTTTTCCTTTGTTTTTCCCGACTTTTCTGGAGAGGGCTGGAGTTCACCGTCCGGCCACTACTCCATCATGTGACTCCCCCGATTCAGCCTTTCCTTTACTATCTTCTTCAGCATGATGCTGAAACAAGCCATGAAAGACCTCAACAATGAAGACGCTGTTTAAATCCGGTACCGCACGGATGGCAGTCTCTTCAATCTGAGGCGCCTGCAAGCTCACACCAAGACAAAAGAGCAACTTGTCCGTGAACTACTCTTTGCAGACGATGCTGCTTTAGTTGTCCATTCAGAGCCAGCTCTCCAGCGCTTCACGTCCTGTTTTGCGGAAACTGCCAAAATGTTTGGCCTGGAAGTCAGCCTGAAGAAAACTGAGGTCCTCCATCAGCCAGCTCCCCACCATGACTACCAGACCCCCACATCTCCATCGGGCACACAGAACTCAAAACGGTCAACCAGTTTACCTACCTCGGCTGCACCATTTCATCTGATGCAAGGATCGACAAAGAGATAGACAACAGACACGCCAAGACAAATAGATAGCGCCTTTGGAAGACTTCACAAAAGAGTCTGGAAAAACAACCACCTGAAGAAACACCCAAAGATCAGCATGTACAGAGCTGTTGTCATACCCACGCTCCTGTTCGGCTCCGAATCATGGGTCCTCTACCGGCATCACCTACGGCTCCTAGAAAGCTTCCATCAGCGCTGTCTCCGCTCCATCCTCAACATTCATTGGAATGACTTCATCACCAACATTGAAGTACTCGAGCTGGCAGAGTCCGCAAGCATCGAATCCATGCTGCTGAAGACCCAACTGCGTTGGGTGGGTCACATCTCCAGAATGGAGGACCATCGCCTTCCCAAGATCGTGTTCTATGGCGAGCTCTCCACTGGCCACCGAGACAGAGGTGCACCAAAGAAGAGGTACAAGGACTGCTTACAGAAAACTCTTGGTGCCTGCCACATTGACCACCACCAGTGGGCTGATATCGCCTCCAACTGTGCATCTTGGCACCTCATAGTTCGGCGGGCATCAACCTCCTTTGAAGACCACAGAGCCCTCCTCACTGACAAAAGACAAAGGAGGAAAAACCCAACACCCAACCCCAACCAACCAATTTTCCCTTGCAACCGCTGCAACCGTGCCTGCCTGTCCCACATCGGACTTGTCAGTCACCAACGAGCCTGCAGCAGACGTAGACATTCCCCTCCATAAATCTTCGTCCGTGAAGCCAAGTCAAAGAAAGAATTGTTAAATGAGAAGTAAAACTTGAAAGTAGTATATAAGTTCACAGGTCCTGAAATAATAATTTTACAACGTGTAAGAGTAAATTAAGATGATCATTTAGTACATATTTCAGATCCTGAGAAATCTATTCCTCCAATGTTATCTTTGCTTTCCCAATTTGATAGTTTCTCTGGATATAAATTGAATCTTTATAAGAGAAAATTATTTCCAATAAACATACATGTATCTGTTTATAATCACACACATTTAGAGAGGTTAAAGATAATTTTACCTACCTTGGGGTTAAAATTACCAAAACATAAAAATATCTCAATAAATTTAACCTTCTTCCTTTGATAGATTATGTGAAAAAATCTTTCTAAATGGTCTCCATTGGCTTTATCTTTAATAGGTCATATTAAAATGTTAAAAAGATGATAATCTTATCAACATTTTTGTATTTATTTTAAGCAGCGCAGTTTTTAATTTCAAAATCCTTTTTTGATAATATTGACTCCAAAATATCTTCTTATATTTGGAATAAAACAAATGCCAGATTGAGTAAATTCTATCTGCAGAAAATGAAGAAAGATGGTGGTATGGCTTTACCTAATCATAGACTCTATTATTGGGCAGTTAACATCCGCTGTAGTGAAGTATTCTATACTGAGCTTCTAGAGACGTCAGTGTACATGTTATTGAGTTGATGTATATGCTGTGCCATCTATTGCAAGACTGACACTCTGGTGTTGCATGCTGGGCTTATATACATCATTGCTTCTGTCACATAGTCAGGAAGTGACATAATCAGCACAGATTAAAAACCCATGTTGGGTGCAGGTCAATTTCCCATATTTTGCACAGTATGTCCACCATTTTGGGAGCCAGTTTGCTTGCTCATAAGTGGGTCGCCACACCACTATATTATTTTCAAGATTTACTCAATAAATATGAAAGTCCTTATTGGGTAGATTTGGAATTGAATTCCGTGCAGAGGTATTCAGTAGCCTCTTTATTGGGAGCAGCTCTTCCTTTTTCACTTTCCAAGATTAATAGGCATACCTTCAACCCAACACTTAAACATACATTATGGATTTGGTTTCAATTTCAGAAGTTCTTTGACTTGAAAATTTTTATTTTATCTAGTACCATTTCTCTTATTTTTTTCATCTGTCTATAATTGATCAAGCCTTCTCTTTTTGAAAAGTTAAAGGAGTCTCTCTTTTTCAGATTTGTTTATAGATAGTAGTTTCATATCTTTTGGACAATTATCCAATAAATATAGGTGACATTTTTTTAGATACTTCCAAATTAGAAATTTTCTGAATACTGCTCAACTTTCCAACATTGTACCAACTGAATTTCGTTCAACCTTTTTCATTTGAACCCTTCTCAGAAGGGTTTAATAGGTAATTTATATTATTAAGATTGCAATCAAATTCTAATGACAAAATTAAAAGGGCCTGGGAAGAGGAACTTTGATACATGTTCCAGAGGAATTCTGGGAGAAGATTTTTGGATTGGTTAATAGCTCTTCAATGTGCTCATCATTCTTGGATTCAGTTTAAACTGATACATCGGGCTCATATGTCAAAAGACAAATTGGCCTGTATTTTTTCTAACGTTAGTCCTATTGGTGATCGATGTAAATCAGAAGTTGCTTCTCTAACTCGTATGTTTTTGTTATGTCTATATTGGAGAGGTATTCGATTTCTATTTTTCAGACTTTGTCAGCTATACTGGATATTAGTTTGCAACCTAACCTTGACTACTCTTTTTGGAATTATAGTTCCATAAGTAGGATGAATTCGCACTTCCACAAATTGGGTTGTAACCTTTTCTACATTGTTGGCTAGAAGAGGTATCTTATTTAAATGGAAAGATTCTAATCCACTTACTTTGACTTAATGGTTCTCTCAAATTATGTCATGTTCAAGTTTAGAGAAAATTAGTTGTACATTTGATACTTTTTAAATTTGAAGAGATTTAGTGACTGTTTATAAATTATTTCCATATGACAATTATTTTCCCTTCCAGACTATATTTAATTTTATTTCTTTTCTCTTTGTTGGAGAAGACCAGACAATTAATTTTTATTAACAAATTATCAGGATAGGCTGCCCAGTCTTTTTTTTCTTAGATAACAATTTTTTTTAAAGATTTCAGTTTGAGATGAGAAGATATTTAATTGTGTAATGCAGTATGTTATATGATGTCATATAGTGATTTTTTCCCCTTTTTGATTATGTACTCCTATTCTCATGTATTTTTAACCTATAATATAATCAATAAAAAGATTGAAAAAGAGAGAAAAGTAAATTTAGTGGCAGTACTGTTGCCTTTAGAACAGAAGCATAAAATTTAAACCTTATTATATTCAGCTCTATAATCATATAATAGTTCCAAAAACAATTATTACTGATGACAGTTAATGAGGTGTGCCCTCTGAGTCTAAATAATTGAGAATTCAAATTCCTGCTACATATTCTTTAATGATCTGCTCTAAGAAAAATACAAATAATTCCTGGGAAGCAAATTTGTGAGATTCAAAGGAATTAAGAATAATTTACTTACACTTAAGTTCTGCAGCTTTTGAGGTTACTGAAGAGATCATTGTTGGGGTGCCGATGAAGGCAATGATAGAGCAGGAAAGACTTGGCAGGTTGGAAGGTGTTGTGTTCCTTTCACTATTTATGATGAGTGTGCATTCTCAGTACTATTCCACTTTGAGTGAACATTTGATTTTCATGTCAGTTGGGAATTTGCACTTTTCTCATGGATGTTTTGAGAAAACTTTGAATCTACCCAACAGAGCTGACTGAGTGTAATTAGTACTTCATTGTTGGGAGAGGACATTGACATTGGTTGGCATATCCTATGATTAGATTCACAGGATTTTGCAGACACAGGAATGACAGTACTTTACCAAAAGCTCTGAAGTGTCTGATGTAAGTCATTCAAGTCTCAGAAGAGTCTGGAGAGCAGGGGATCATTGTTATCCAAAATAATCAGGTTTGATATCAGTGAAACATGAAAGTCTGCAGATGGTGTAATTGTAGTAAAAAGATTTTAAAAAGTGCTGGAGAAACTCAGCAGAGCTCAGTCCATAGGAGGTAAATAGATATATATATCTTTATTAACAAAAATAGACTTTATTCACAATAAATTATTTACAAAAGGAAAACCATTCAAATTCTCTTCCTACCTTTAGTTTCATATCCATACATTTCCAACACTCTCCATTGTTACATTCATTTCTATTTACACTTTTAGTACCACTGTGGCATCTTGTCATTACTTCTTCCTTCCTCCTCTCCCCCACTCCTGCCCCCCCCCCCCCCACCCTGCCATTTGAGGAGCTTCGCCTCTGGTCTCATCCCAACAATGCCCAGTAACAGAAAGATTCCAGACTGTGGTCCTTCACCACAGAACCCTAGGATTGGCTGCACCAAGCCTCAGTGCGCCCTCAGCATGTACTCCTGCAGCCTGGACTGTGCCAGTATTCCAGCACCAACATCTGTGTGTGCTGAAAGACCAACAGGTTTTGGGCTGATCAAAGTGCATCTTCCAGCAGTTCTGGATATGTAACTCTCTGTGCATCCCTGGGAAGAGTCCGTAGATCAGAGTCCTCTGTTGTGCTGCTACTGGGGAGCCTTGCATTCTTCTTCTCCACATACTCTTAGTGAACCTGCATTCAGCAAAGAGGTGAGCAACTGTCTCCACTCCACTACAGTCATCTTGAGGATAATGTGCGTGGTCAGTGACGTTCAGTTGTACAGGAAGGATGTGACTGGGAGGGCTCCTCTCACCACCACCTAGGCCAAGTCCCAGTGCTTGTTCGCGAGCAATGGTGATGAAGCATTGCACCAGATGACCTGGTTGGTCTGCTGAGAAAACCACCCCAGAGGGTCCAGTGAGTCCTCATCTCTCAAGTGTCTGCAGGACTTTCCATGGTGACCACTGTCTGATGGCTTTGGATTGGTGTCATGTAGTCAAAGGTGTTGGTCTGGAAAAACTTTTCCACAAAGGTTAGGTGTTGTGACAAAGTCCAAGTGACTGGGACACTACACAGCAATGGGGTCAGGCTCATCTTTCACAACACCTGGAACAGGTAGATCCTCAGCAGAGAGTGGCATTTGGTGCCCTCATACTCCAGTTCTATGCAGTCACACATGAAGGTGGTCATCAGGATGAGGCCCACATTGGATATGCCATTTCCCCCCCAGTCTGGCAACTTGTGCATGGATCCCTATATGAACTGGAAAATTGTTCTGGTGACTGCTCAGGTGGCGAAGAGGGGATGGGCCACTCCTGCACCACAATAAAGAGAGCATTTTGCACCTGATGTTAGAGAGGGAGCACCGTGCTCATTGACCCAATTTCTGGTGGACTTTTTCGATTCGCTCTGACCAATTCTTGTTGACACCCACAGGCCCTCCAAACCAGAACCCCAAAACTTTCAGGTAGTCAGATCTGACCATAAGGGGATAGCGGACTGATCGGGGCAGTTACCGAGGACCATTGCCTTGCTCTTCCAGTTTACCCTGGCACCCAATGCAAACTCAAAATGGCTGCAAATACTGATCAAACTGTGGATCGATTGGGAGTCTGAACAGAAGACTGCTAAGTCATCCATGTACAAATAGGTCTTGACCAGAGTGCATCCACTGCCTGGCAACAACACTCCTCTTGTGCCAAAATCCTTCCTGATGACTCAACAAAGGCTCCATGCAGCATCACAAATAAGACAATAGCAAATACCAGAAGTCACCTGTTCAGAATCAGAATTTGTTGTTATGAATAAGTCACAAAAACTCAGTGTTTTGCAACAGCATCAGGGTGTAAACATTCATATCATAACTAACTTATAACATTACTATTAATAAAAATAGTGCACCAAAAGTAAGGCAGTGTCTTTGATTTCATTGATCATTTAGGAATCTGGTGGCAGCAGGAAGTTGTCCTTGTCCTGCTGAGTGCTCATCTTTAGCCTCCTGTACCTTTTTCCAATGGTAGCAGTGTGAAGAGAGCATGGCCTGGGTGGTGGGAGACCATGAGGATAGAGGATGCTTTCTTAAGACACCACCTCTTGTAGATGTCCTCAATGGAGTGAAGTCTAGTGCCTGTGATGTCCCAGGCAGAGTTAAGAACTTGTGGAGTTTATTCTTGTCCTGAAAGGGGAGATGCTAGAGTTGAGATTTTTTTTTAAGTGGTGGATGCTGATAAAGACTCTTAGGCACGCATTTTTAAGAAAAATGGAGGGTAATGAGTGTGAGGTCAGAAAGGATCAGATTGTTGTAGAGTAGATTTATATAGATCGGCACAACATTGTGGGCCAAAGGACCTATACTGTGTTGTAAAGTTCTAATAAGCTCCTCCCTCTTGTCCCTACCTACATTTTGCTTATGCCTTGTTGAATGGCTCAAGCCTGAAATGTTGGTTGTGTATCTTAATCTTTGCTAAATAAAGTGCACTTTTTTACGTGCTAAGTTTCTCCAGCATTATGCTTTTACTTCAATCAAGGTGTTTGCAGACTTTCGTGTTTTATTTATTTCCTTGCTTGGTGTTTGAATAATGAAACTTGGACATGTCTGGATTTGACTATTTCAATACTTTTAAACAGATTTCCATCCTTCACCTCAGTTTCGCTCTGTGGTTCACCACTATCCTGTCAAACTCCGTATGTATGTATGCTGCTCTAATGATCGAACAGGAAAGCAGCAAGTAGTGATTCAATCCAGACTTGTACACATTAATGTCACAGCACCTCCCTCCGGGCCAACTATTTACCATTTATGTGATTTATTCATCTGTCTCAGTTGTATCTGAAGAGGCTGGTTCGGAGAGGATCAAACGGAAACTGTTTTGCCTCAACTTTAAAGCACCATGTATTCATGTCGCCTGCTGGAGACTGGCTTGAACTGGCTGGAGGGACACCAGGTATTGGAACCCAGGATGCGAGGGAGTGCTAAGGGTGATGAAGGATTCCTGACTGTGTTGAAGGTTCAGATTTGGAGCTTGTTTTGCCAGTGGTTTAGATTGGCTGTGGAAGTGGTGGAGGCGAATCTATGAACTCTGGGGGGACTCTTTTGCTTCTCTTCCTCTGACTAAGAAATGTAAGAGGTACTTAGGCACTTTCTGCTGGTGGTGAATCTATCTGTCTTGCAGCAAGCAAAAAGAAATTTCATATATAATAAATTGAATCTTGAAGGATGAAAGTTTGTTTTCCCTTCAGCAAACAGGCAGAAATTCTGATTTATGTTTCATGATTTAAATGTAAGAATGGTTACAGAAGTTATTTACCATCATGCAGCAGTGTCAAAAATATACCAGTGACCATAAATACTGTGCTCAGTTCTGTCCACATGCTGACAGTTGAGTTTGAGTATTTATCAGATGTGTTGGGACATTCACCTGATTAGCATGCAGGATCGAACCAATGAACAGGTGCTGTGAATACAAGCTGTTTGAAGGACAACTGGCAATGGGCTGGAAAATCTTGTTTCCTGTCGATTATCGCTCTGGTTATAATTGCTCAAAAGGCAGGATGAAGTAGCATGGTAGCATGTATAATTGGTCCACCCATTTTTAACCTTTCATAATATATACTCCAGGCTGGGTCCATGGGTAAACCATAGAACGAGCACCAGTATGATCCAGCTGATGGTTGGGTTTAAAACTAATCCCAGAAAATGGGGACACAGAGTCCAAAGGGTTGAGAACATTATTGTTTTAAAATATTGATTGCCTGCCCAATTGATTCATGAAGAGAAATTTGACTTTTTAATCACTATGTTACTTGAAGGGTTATAAAACTGGGCTGGTTAAAATGTGATCAAATTGGAGCATTTTGCGATTGAATAAATTAATTTGTCATATTCAGTCAAGTAGCTTTTACTGAAAATAAAGAGCAAGATCAAGAAATCTCCAAGAGGGACCATTCAGTTTATCAATTCAGATCTTTAAAAGAATGTTATAATGCAGTTCCATAGCCTGGTTCCTCACACACACCTTCTGTCCCCCATCTCCCCTCCACAACCCTCCAATTTGGTTCACATTCAGTAAAGTTATTTCAGAATCTGATTCCAAGAACACTTCTGCTACTGTGCTCCAGCTCTTAATTGCCTTTGCTGGGGAGGCGAGGTGGGGGGAAGAGTTCTTTTTTTCCTGTTAATTATTTTACCAGTTCTTTTAAATACATAATTTCTGACTATTAATCCCATGACAAGTTGATCCATCCTACATTTTCCATCGACTGAATCAACTTGCCGTGTCACTATTAAAGTCCAAATTTGTTTGCACCTGACTCAAAATGGTATTATTTTAGATAATGCAGCAAACCCCAAAGTCCATTTATTTGCACCAATGCTCATTAAATAGCATTGTTGGTAGTTGCAGCATAAACTAGGTGATGCTATTTTGAGGCCACTTGTCCTCTTGAAGTCTCTGTTAACACAGGGTTTCTAACATCAACACAATGATCCCCACTATATTCAAATCTAGCAAATTTATAAATGGTAAGAAAAAGAATGGTCCTAAAACTGTTCCTCGGCACTTTAGCTCCAGACCAGGCCACAATGAATATTTTTTCACAGTACACCTATGTTAGACTATTTGAGGAAAGAAGTGGTGGTGTTGTGCCTTCTAAACGATGATCAATATCTTTTTCTTATTATTAATTTTAAATAATGGAAAAATCACTAACTGTTGGTAATTCTCTGATACAGCCCAAAATTTATTAAATAATACTAGCTTTTAAAATTTAATAATACCTTACACCTACAGCAACATTTCAATAATATTTACTTAGGTGGAAAATAATTTGGTACATTCTGAGATTAGAAAAGTCGTTACAGAAATGTGGGATCCTCTTATTTTAAATAGAATTAATATAAGGATGTACCTGTGGAGAGAGCTGTATAGTTAATATTTCAAGTTGGTGACCTTTTCATTTTAGAGACAGGCTAGCAAAGGAGTTTTGTAAAGTTGTGTATTGAGCCGAGTATGCTCTAGTGAACGAGCTGATGACTGAGCTTGGCCTCCCTGCACGTCATCAGCATTCTCCTGAGCAACTACTGAGACTAGTTCAATCTTGGTTATGTTCAAGACCTCAAACCTGATAAAGCATAAAACACGTGGTGAAGAAACTCAGCAGGGGCTTGCAGTGTCCATGGGAGATATATAGCCATTTTGGGCCTGATCTCTTCAAAGTATGAGCAAAAAGCAGACAGGCACCTGAATGAAAGGGCTGGAGGAGAAGGGAGCACAGGCCAACATACAAAAGCTGACAATGGGATATGTATAAGAGGATTGTTGAGGAAAGGTGAGAATTGATCAGGGACAGGGGTGGCTCCGCAAATGCAGTCCTGAAGGAAAGGAGACAGAGCTAGAGGAAAGGAGAACCAGGGATGGGGAAGGGGGGTAGTTGAGGGATGTCTCCTCATGGTGGATGTAAAGTACAGTGACACCCCTCTACAGCTGATCAACATTTACTCCTTACCCATGCAAAGGCTGGCTGTCTTTCAGCAACTTCTACTGTTGTTAACATCCAGGCTGATCTTTCTAGCCAGTGAATTTAACCACATCATCAATGTGGCTGGACAATCTGGTGATGCTGAAAGCAGATTGAAGAGCTCCTCCAGACCCCTAATGGAGACAGTAAAGGACGCACAGCTTTTCAATGCCTTCAAAAAGCCTGCAGGAGGAGCAAGCCGGATTGAACAGCTCAACCCAGTCTCGGATAGACTTCATTTTTGTGTTGAAGGCCAATGCAATCAGAACTACCGATGTTATACCAGTGGGGTTCTCTGACCACTGCATCTTTTGTGCCTCCTGTCACCTTCAAGAGGACCAGAAGGCAGGCTGGGGAACAAGGAAGCTGAACGTGATGCTGCTGATCCCAGAGAATATGGAAAACCTAAAGGAGTACGCTGGATGGAGAGCCGTGAAATCCTTTTTTGATTCCCCAGTTACCTGGTGGGAAATGATTAAGGAGAACATCAAGAAGTTCTTTATCCTCAAAAGGTGTTTGGATAGCAAGACAAAGGCAGAGGAAACTGAATAGAGCCAACTCCAAACTGACCTGCAGCAACTCCTCCTTTTGCAGTTAAGAGGGATGGTTATGAGGGAGAAACTCCGAGTGGTGAAGAGCCAGCAAGACTTCAACATCTGATCCAGAATCTTCTCAGTGGCGCAGGATGAGATGTGCTCACACTTCTACAGATGGTTTACAGACGGAGCTCCAAGATCTTCTTTCTTACCCATGGACGGGCAAGCAGAGCATCTGTAAATCCTTTTATACTGAACTGTACAACACAAAGGCTTTGGACAGAATGGCCTCCCGAAACCACCTGTCCCTGGAGGATCTGTTGAACCTCAAACGTTTCTTTGGGTAAAGTAAGATTCTTGGAACCAACGACTTTCCAGCTGAGTTATACATGGCTCTATGGGACTGGGTGGGCCCAGACCTGCTGCAAGCATGCAATACTACACTCCTGGCAGGCAGTTAGTCGGTATCCATGAGGAAAGACATCTTCAAGGGAGAGGAGGAGGAGATCAGGAATGGAAGACACGTATCATTGTTAAACATTGACTACAAGATCTTGTCCAAGGCCATTGCCAATTGAGTCAAGTCTGCCCTGGGAGGAGGTGATCCACCCAAATCAAACCTGCTATGGTTCCAGTCAGGAAGATTTCTGGCAGCCTTGCATTGCTCAGGGATACCAGGGGGATGGACACCTGACTGGTTAGCTTGGAACATGTACATGATGGATGTGTTCTCCAAATTGGGCTTTGGGGAGGGAATCAAGAATTAGATTAAGCTGCTCCACACTGACATCCATAGTGCAGTCCAAAACAGTGGGTGGGAACCAGATAGCTTCCCCATTGAGTCTGAAGTCAGGCAAGGCTGCTTATTTCCAGATGTTCTCCAATCCAGGCAAGATCCTGGCAAGTCTCTTCCGCACTCTCTCTAAAACATCTTTCCTGTAAATGAGGCACCCAGAACTGAATGCAATACTCCAAGTGTGGTCTAACCAGAGCCTTGTAGAGCTACAACATTACTTTACAGCTCTTGCACTCAATCCACCGACTAGCAAATGCCTTCTAAACTACTCTGGTCAATGTTCCAACCTGCTCTGTCCTTTCCCATCTGGGGGGTGGGGGGAAATCCATCCATTTTAATTAGGTTGAGTTCTGCAAACTTATTGACCCACCCTTCCACTTCTTTTTCCAAGTTATTTAGAAAAATCACAAATAGCGGGGGTCCCAGAACAGATCCCCGGGGAATGTCATTGGTCACTGAAAGCCAGGCCCAATACATTCCATCTACCTTCTACATACAAGCCAATTCAGAATCTAAGCAGCCAACGATGCACGATCCCATGACTTTCTGAATGAGCCTACCAGGGAGACCTTGTCAAACTTCTCAAGAAACACCATATACACAAAATCCACAACCCTACCTCCAATTTATTTTGTCACTTCCAAAAACCTTATGCCCAAGAGGCACAACCTGACTCTTACAAGCCATGCTGATCATCCCCAAGACTTCTCTAAATGCTCATAAATCCTGTCCCTAATGCAAGACTCACTGGACTACAATTCCCAGGAAAAGCATAATGCTGGAGAAACTTAGCAAGTCAAGCAGTGTGCTTTATAAAGCAAAGATAAAAATACAACCAACATTTTGGGCTTGAGCCCTTCATCTAGGTATGGAAAAATGTCAGCAAACATCTGAACAAGAGTAGGAGGGGAGGGATGACAAGAGTAGGCCACCTGACATCCCTTCCCAAAGTTTGTGTGTCATTCAATATAATCATGAGTGATGTATGCTGGCCCCAATGCCTCTGTACTAGTTCCCCAGAATTGTCAATACCTTGGCCTTTCAAATATTTATCTAATACACTTGCAGGGACAGGCAATTCCAGACAGCAGGGAGTTTACACAAAATTGTATACCCAGTATTTGGCCTATATAGACACATTAAGTTCAGCTTCACAATGGTCAGAAATGTGACAGGAACCCACCAAAAGAGGACAGATATTGAAGATCTGTTTGCAAAATTGAAAGCCACTTTTTTTTTCTTGCACTAACTACAACTGTGAATATTTATCTCTCCTTTTATATTTACCTCTTTTTTTCTGTCTTGGCTTATTGTGATAATATAATGTATACTACCATAGTTGGTTCAACTTGCGTACTAGTGTGGCTGTAGAAAGCAAAAATTTTGGTGCATTTGCAAATTCTACAGGTAAATTAATGTTCATTTTCAATATAGTGTGCTGGGATGGGGGTAGAGGGGGGGGGGGAAAGAAAAGAACCATAGCTTTAGAATTATCATGAAATAAACCAAAGTTTACAAAAAGGTTAGATTGAACAATAGAATCACACAAACTTCTATAACTATCATGTGGTAATGTCAGAAAGAGTTCTGATAGCTAGTAACATTTAAATTTACAAAATATTAAAGATATTTAATATTTGCAGAAATGGGGCGACCTACTGAATTTCTCAAGAAGATTTGTGTATTACACTTAACACCAGAATCTGAAGAGTTTCTATTTAACTCCATCTTGGAGCAGACACTGCAGGACTGCCAACTTGAAGAGGTTACAAGGTAAAGGATAGAGCCCACAAGCTTTGATCTTAATCATAGTCTTATTGGATAATTTTTTTTTCTCTATTCTTCTTCCCATATTTGCAGACCAGTAAATACTTTTATTAAATGTGAATCATTCATAATTTGTCAGAAGAATATAGGGCATTATTATCTATGAACTAGAGTTGGTCATAAAAATATAGATTCAACTGTAACAACTGTAGTTTTAGGGTAGTTTTAGGGAAGAGCAAGGAGAGGCCTAAAGTTGAGGTTCTGGATTGGAAAAGAGTAAATTTCGAAGGAATAAGGAGGGATTTGGGGAGTATTGAGTGGGACAGGATATTTTCAGGTAAGGATGTAAATGAAAAATGGAGGATATTCAAAAAAGAAATTTTGAGGGTACAGAGTAGTTATGTCCCAGTGTGGATCAAAGGAAAGGCTGGAAGTCATAGGGAAGCTTGGTTTTCGAGGAATATTGGAAATTTGGTTAGGAGAAAAAGGGAGGTGTACAAGAGGTATAAAGAGCAGGGAGCTGAGAGTTTGAAGGAGGACTAAAAGGAGTGTAGAAGGAATCTTAAGAAAGAAATTAGAAAGGCCAAAAAAAGGCACGAAGAGGCTTTGGCAGACAGAGTAAAAATAAATCCAAAGGGTTTCTATAGGTACATTAAAAGTAAAAGATTAGTGAGGGATAAAATTGGACCCCTTGTATATAGCGAGGGTAGGCTGAGTGAGAAGTCTGAGGAAATGGGGGAAATTTTGAATGATTTCTTTGCCTCGGTATTCACTAGGGAAAAAAAATGTTGAACCAGTTGAAGTAAAGAAAAATAGTGGGGAGGTCATGAAGCATATAAGGATAACTGAGGAAGTAGTGATGGCTGTGTTAAAAAAATAAAGGTGGATAAATCTCCCAGACCGGACAAAATATTCCCTAGGACACTCAGGGAGGCTAGTGGACAGATAGTGAGGCCATTAACAGAGATATTTAGGATGTCACTGGCCACGGGGGTGGTGCCAAAGGATTGGAGGGTGGCGCATGTGGTTCCTCTGTTTAAGAAAGGGTCCAAATGCAAACCTGGGAATTATAGGCCTGTAAGTCTGACGTCTGTGGTGGGCAAGTTGATAGAAAGTGTTCTGAGGGATGCTATTTACAAATTTTTGGAGGTACAGGGATTGATAGGGAGTAATCAGCATGGTTTTGTCAGGGGTAGATCATGCTTGACAAACCTGATTGAGTTTTTCGAGGGGGTTACAAAAAAGGTTGATGAAGGGAAAGCTGTGGATGTTGTCTATTTGGACTTTAGTAAAGCTTTTGACAAAGTTCCCCACAGGAGGTTAGGAAGAAAGGTGGAGGCATTAGGTACAAATAAAGAGGTAGTGAAATGGATTCAGCAGTGGTTGGATGGGAGGTGTCAGAGAGTAGTGGTAGAAAATTGTTTGTCCAATTGGAGGCCGGTGACTAGTGGAGTTCCTCAGGGTTCGGTCCTGGGTCCACTATTATTTGTTATATATATTAACGATCTGGATGTAGGGGTGGAGAATTGGATAAGCAAGTTTGCGGATGACACAAAGATTGGTGGTGTTGTGGACAGTGAGGTAGATTACCGTAGATTAAAAGGTGATTTAGGAAGGCTAGAGGTGTGGGCTGAGAAATGGCTGATGGAATTTAATACAGATAAATGTGAGGTGTTACATTTTGGAAAGGCAAATTTAAATAGGTCATATACATTGAATGGTAGACAATTGAGGAGTGCAGAGCAACAAAGGGATTTAGGAGTTATGGTAAATAGTACCCTCAAGGCTGATACTCAGGTAGATGGTGTGGTGAAGAAGGCATTTGGAATGTTGGCCTTCATAAATTGGAGTATTGAATTCAAGAGTAGGGAGGTTATGATGAAATTGTACAAGGCATTGGTGAGGCCAAATTTGGAGTACAGTTTTGGTCACCAAATTATAGGAAAGATATAAACAAAATAGAGAGAGTGCAGAGAAGGTTCACGAGAATGTTGACAGGATTTCAGGGTCTGAGTTACAGGGAAAGGTTGTGCAGACTGGGGCTTTTTTCTCTGGAGCGTAGAAGATTGAAAGGGGACTTGATAGAGGTGTTTAAGATTTTAAAAGGGACAGAGAGTAAATGTGGATAGGCTTTTTCAATTAAGAAAAGGGGAGATTCAAACTAGAGGACATGGTTTAAGACTGACGGGGGAAAATTATAAGGGGAACATGAGGGGAAATTTCTTTACGCAGAGGGTGATGGGGATGTGGAATGAGCTTCCGGCAGACGTGGTCGAGGCGGGATCATTGGTTACATTTAAGGAAAGACTAGATCGTTACATGAATAGGAGGGGACTAGAGGGGCATGGACCGGGTGGTAGTCAGTGGGACTAGGAGGGTGGGGATTTGCTACGGCATGGACTAGTGGGGCCGAACTGGCCTGTTCTGTGCTGTAAGTGGTTATTATTATGAACTGATACAAACTGTGAAGCACATTTCTCCTCCAGCAGGCTCATTCTCAAAAACTCAGCCTAAAGCAACACTGCTTGTGTCATCAAACAATCATCCATGTTCTAGAGTAAAATGAAGTGCACTCAGGAAACTGTACTTTCACCTTCCTAATGTGATTTTTTTTTTTAATGGAAATCCTGTGGAATAAACAATATTCTAGTCCCAGGAATAGTGAATTAGTGCAATAATTTGCAAGTCCATTACAAATAAAAACTCCAGTTCAAAATAAAAATGGTAATTTAAGACAACCTACTAGCATTGATCTCTTGCTGCAAAACATTCACATTTTTGTATGGCAATTTTAACAAACCATCACAAAACACATTGAATCGACACTCTGATGGGTCAAACATGAAATGCACGACAAGAAATGTGTTGCATTAAAAAAAATCTTTTTCTTATAAAAAAAACTACACAAGTTATTATTTGATGTTCAAATGCATTGTTACAGGTGGAAGAAAACAAGAACTTTTCAAATCAATGACACTGGAGATTACTTGCCTGGAGATTATTCAAATATTGGTGGGGTTTAGTTCCACATCTTTAGCTTGAAGCCAGATAGAAGCAAGTGAATAATTCTAACAATGATTTAAAAATTACAGAGTTAGAAAAGGGCACTGACTTGACTAAAAATGACCAAAGTGGACCATCAGATGATTGCAAAAGAATTAAATAGGCAATTCTGAATCCTTTATATATACAATTCCAATACATCAATTACAACATTTTCTGCCCGACCTTAACAAATTTCAATCCCAACTCTGGATCCAAGATTGGATATTAAAATAAGGACTGTATAACAAAGGTTTACCCTATAGTATCTATTCAATTATATTTAAAAAAAATCTCAAATAACTAGGCAATATGAGGCTGAAATGCACTTAAAGCAACCAAGCAGATGTCAACATCCACCCATATCTGTGCAGAATTGATTGGAAGGAGAGTACAAAAAAAAATTCAACCACTCTTCATGAATGCACAAGGAATTTTTGCATTTGCATGCACACACACTAGAATTATAGGCATTTAATTCCAGTCTAAGATCACAAATTGTTTCTCTTTTTAAAAATATGTGCTTGCGAGTGTACATAAAATAAAGTGCGAGTAGGGCAGAATGGTTAAGGACAGTAGGTAGATAAAGAAAAAATGTGCAAAGGAGAAAAATGACATCTCACCCATAAACCAGCCTCTCAGAATAAGTTACACATGTATCAATATTTACAAAATGCAAGTTATTTGAAAATCCAACAGTGATTATATAATAGGAGCAATTTCACTATCACAAGTGATGGTGGCTATACAAAGCTTAGTTACAAAAGGCTGCTCTGTCCCTACAGAATTTAGGCTTGTTAGTTAATGTTATGAAGTTTGGCGCCTTATCTCCTGTAAAATCATAATGATCTCATCATTATTGAAGTTTGAAAAACTGAATTTGATAACTAGAAGTAGCATTATACATCTTCAATCCACAACTTTGCAAGTTTAAATCTCGAGCAATTACTATCAGTTACATCAAATTTCAAGGACCAGATTGTGCTCAGTAAGTCACAAAAACCTACACAACTCCAGAAGATGCAAAAAGAAAAAACAAACATGCATCTGTTGCTTTGCTGCTTTTGCTCACTGTTGCAGAGGGGTTGGTAAAGGGTACTCATGTGTTCAACAGAGATGCTCTTTCTGCTTCGGATCCCTGTTAAAAAAAAGTGCCATTTTATCATTAAAACATGTACAAAAGCTACATTAACAACTTCCCCAATCACCAAAATATATATTTGATTTCCTGTCTGAAAATACAGTTCTAACTTGCAGAACCAAACAACTCAAGGAATAATTTTAATCAGAAAGGGAGCGAGCTGAAGAGGATTAAAATCATTTGGACCTTTAGGCCAGGGAGATTTTTTAACTATCCAGCTGTGACCTATTACCTGTTAGCCTGTGCTCTTCCCCCCCCCCCCTACCATTCTTCAGGTATAAGCAAAAGACTCAGGTCTGAAAAGTTGTTTCCCTTTGCTTAATCTTCCTCAGCAACTCCAAATTGTGGCAAACATTGCGGATAATAGAAAGGTAGGTAGAAAAGCAAAATATTGTTCAAATAGAGTAAATGCTACAGCAGAGATCTGTATATCATCAGAAACAAAGTTAACAGGTAAGTAAATAATCAGCTCAACAAAAGGAACTCCAGCTTTTGTTGTAAAGGGTATAGAACAGTGGTTTTCAAACCTTTTCTTACCACCTTAAGTAATACCCTGTGATTAGTATGGGATTACTTAAGGTGGTATGTGGGTAGGGAATAAAGGTTGAGAATCACTGCTCTAGACTCAGTGGTTACTAAAATACTTAGCTTGAGAAAAATTGTCATTGGCCCATTTCCTTTGAAGTTATGAAACCGTGCACAAAATGTGTCAATTAGGTACGATTCAAACAGTGGTTTTCAAACTTTTTCTTTCCACCCACATACCACCTGAAGCAATCCCTTACTAATCACAGAGCACCCATGGCATAAAGAATACAAAGTGGTATGTGAGTGGAAAGAAAAAGTTTGAAAACCACTGGTTCAGAGTATAAAATAGGGAATCAAAGAGATAATGGAAAAATGGATGGAGTTTTGGTCTCCTTCTGTACTGTACAGGAAAAAAATCTCTAAATTCATTCAGGATGAAAGGTTTCAGGTTAATGATGTCATCAGACATAGATCACATCCTTCTCACAGATGCTGCTCGATATACACTTTTCTTTTTTACATGGTTTCAGATTGCAAAGCAGAGTTAAGGTTGAATTTATTTTTCCCAAACCATTGTGAATTTTCAGAGAGCTATGACGGCAGAATTATTGAATATATTCAAGATTAAGAATGCTCTGAAGGCAAGTGAGAGTTATTGAGAGCACACAGAGAAAATAAAGTGTTGCACCCAAGATCAGATGAGCTGTGAATTTATGAAATGGCTCAGCAGGCTAATAGGACTTCGTGGGCAATCTCATTCCGATTTTTTTTCACACCATGCAACACCCACCTCCTTTTCCACGTTTCGATTAGTGAACACGAGTATGATGAAGATCAATCCAAAGAGTATCCCCAGGCCCATCATCATAAATGGAACTGCAGTTATCACTTCTGTCTGCAGGAGCATGGAGTTCAACTTGGCAGCCGACAAGTCATCAATCAAAAAGCTCTGCAGCAAGTACAAAGAGGAAAGATTCCTTGGGTGAGATGTAACCAAGTAAACATAACCAATAAATTCTCTCTGTTCTAAAGATATCAAAACCCTCCACCCTATTATTTTTTCTCCTCCCACCATCCAGCAACCTCTAATGAATTCTCTTGGCTATACCTTGGACCTTCCAAGTGCAACAGTGAATCACTTGCATTTGGTTCAATCTAGTGTACTACATTTGGAGCCAATAATTCTGTCTCCCTTACACTGGAGAGATTAAATGTGGATTGGACAAACTGAAACTGGGTTAAAAAATCTTGATATTGCATGATTAAAAAGTATGGCAATTTCTGGGCTGATGCTCATTGCTAAAGCAAAGTCTTTTAATGAGCGAGTAAACATTAAATCCAGAGTGCACATTTAGTGATGGATGGCTTAGGAATTTTGAGACTCAACATGGTATTAGATGTCGCTGGAGAAAGACAGTCGGCAGATATACAAGCAGCAACAAAATATAGTGCAACTCTTGAAAAAATTGTAACTGACTATGATCTTATCAAATTTATAATGGTGATGAAATGGGTTTACTGGAAGTATTTTCCCACAAAAAAACCAAGAACGAACTGCAAAAAGGTTTAAGCTTAATAAGATTGTTGACTTTACTTTTCTTTAAAACAGCTCATTTTGATAAATGAAACATGCTATATTTGCTAATAAGCTATCAAAATTTACCTTTTCAACTCTTTAAATTTGACTTTTAAAAAGTAATGGCCAAAAATCCAGAAAATCCGAACTGACCCAATCTCCTGGCAGTCAGGATTTTCAGATCAAAGTAATATTTTGAAAATTAAAATACTAAGAGATCACACACACAACCCCCATAAAAGTCTGTTTCTCTCTCTTTGGAAATGCTGCCAATTGTATTTAATTTATTTGAGGCTAAAAAAGCAAAAGAAATACACCACTTTAAAAACACCAATTATCCAAAACTTCCCATGAACAAAAACCAGTAGTAAAACAGTAGATTGCTCCCAATGCCATATTCCAGCTCAAATTATTAATCAAGCAGCAGCTGGAATGCTATGTACAATTTGAGACAATATACAAAACTCAACTTGACATTTAAGAACATGCTTTAGATAACAATTTGCACAATTCTTTTGCCAATACATTTGATGCCCCACAAAACTGTTGCTTAATTCTAAAGTTTCACCTCTGGAAAATGTGCAGGCGTAGGTTGCAGAAAAGGACACATTCCCAGCTCTGTTCCTTGTCCCCCACCCCCTTGAAAGACTTCATACACAATTATAAGGGTGTTCCACATAGAAATAATACAAAGAAAATAGTGCTTACCTTTTTTTAAGGTCATAACTAAGATCAATATTTCAAATCTACAATTGGTGCTATCCCTCTTAATCTGGAGTAGCACATTAGTGGGCAGTTGGGAAGAGAAACAAGTCTGCAGGTCCTGTAATTATCGTTTAATACACAAAAGTGCAGAAGAATCTCAGCAGGTTATGCAACATTCTTTATGGCAAAAATGTTTCAAGCCTGAGCCCTTTCGTCAAGGTTTGAGCAGAAAGAAGGCAGGCACCTAAATAACAAGGCGAGGGGAGGAGCGAAGGATGGGCCAATAGACAATTTTTCATTGGATATGGATGAGAGGGCAGAAGAGAAAAAAATCTAGGAAGTGATAGAGAAGGGAATAGTTCTCTGAATGGCATTCTCTGAGGGAATGGGGTAGGTTGCTGGAGAAAAGGAGACAGAGGGATAGGGAAAGAGAGAGACAGTGGAGGGGCCTAACAGAAACCAGAGAAGTCGATGCTCCTCCACTTTGCGGGTGGCCTCTATTTGGCATTGCTTGAGGCCATGGACAAACATGACAGTGTAGTAGTAGGCGCAGAATTGAAATGGTTGGAAAGAGTGGCAACATTACATTGAATTGAATGACAGATCCATATGGCACATGAGATCAAACTGCACTCCATCCCTCCTGCTAGTAAGAGGATACAACAAAGAGGCATTTCTGGATCCAAAGCAATTTGTAAGGAAAATGTACTAGAGAACAAAATACTCAGACAGCACTGAACAAACACTGCATCTTTGATACAAGCGACTTCAGGCCAGTATTTTAAATTGTTCTTACCTCATTCAAATACATTATAGGAAAGACAAGTGATTGAACATTTCCAGTCTGACTGTGGAAATAAAAAAAGTTTAGTTATGAATCTGTACATAAAACATCTCAGCTTGTCATGTTCAGTTTCAGAAATCCTTCTCTTCCTTACTTTTTCACCATCAAATGAAGAGTGCTGTGTTCAATCACAAGGTACTGTGCATATTGTGAACGCTAGAGTTCAGAAAATAAATATTAGCATGTGTCGCTGAGCATATTTTACTTGGAATTTACTTCAAATGCTAGGCAAGTTCAAATTTACATTACAACAAATAGTATATTCCTAGACTCGTGCAAAAATCAAAATTTATATGCCACTGATACTAGGGACACCTTTCCATTCTAAATGTCTTACAAGAATAGCAATTCTGTTTGTGAACTATTTAGTTTTCCTATGGTTTGTATTCTCCTCTGGCTAAACTTGCCAGTTGTTCGTCTTTCTGCCTTGCCTGCAGAAAAAGAATCTCAGGGGTGGTGTGTGATGTCATGTATATTCTCTGATAATAAACCTGTAACCTTGAAACCTATTCTTACCGGAAGGGAGATCTGGGGACCAAGTTATTGCCAGCAGACTTGGGCCCAGTAACCTTTCCAATCACAGCTGACAGACCCTGTCCCTATAAATGCCAAATGTCAGTTAATCTACAATTCCAGGTTTACAGTTAAACCTGTCAAGGTGATGGGATGCCAAATCTTGAAGAACATTCAACACTAATTAAAATTACTATATTGTTCAGTAAAATTTTAATTTTCAAATTACTTTTAGTGGCACCTTTTTTTGTCAAATACATTCCCATCACTTCAAGTAGTGTATGGCCTCCATTGAGAATTGCTGCTCATGTTTCCCCACTACTCTTGGCCACTTTGAGTACAATGGCTTTTATTTCCTTAGTTACCAATGGCCGACTATCCCTACTGTTCATGTCCTTGTTTTCAACTGGAATATACCTCTGTTGAGCACTGAAAGATCTCTGAAAATCTTCCATGTTCCACCACATAGCCAGTGCTCCCAATCTACATTAGCTGACACCTTCTTCATCCCACTATTGTCTCCTTTGTTTGGACATGACACTGCTTTCTTACCCAATATCTATATTATAAATTCATTTATTCTGTGATCCCCTGAGAGGATCGCTATGTGTGAGTTCATTAATTTTATCTGATTGCGAGATGTGAGATCATCAACTTTACCTGTTTCATTACACAGGGCCAAATCTAAGATAGAGCCCTTGTAGGGTTGATATGTTCAATTAAACTACCATGGATACATTCTATCGCCACAAGGCTGCCTCAACCAAATTAATTTTACCAATCAAAATGCAAGATAAAGATCTCATGTCAACTGCTGTTCCATTCTTTCAGTTAGTTTTTTTTATTGTTCTGCCACTGTAAGTGATTTCAGATTTATTGTCAGAGTACATACATGGCATCACACACAACATTCTTCTTCCTGCAGGTGAGGCAGAATTGCCACTATTAGTAGTGCAAAAAAAACTACGAAGAATATACATGTAAACAAATAAACAACTCTAATCAGATAATAAATATAAACAAACTGACCATGCAATACAGACAATTAAAAAAAATCAATGAAGTGCACATGTAAGAGTCCTTAAATGAGTCCCTGATTGAGTTTGTTGTTGAGGAGTCCGATGCTGGAGGGGTAGCAGCTGTTCCTGAACCTGGTGGTGTGAGTCTTGTGGCATCTATGCCTCTTTCCTAATTTTGTTATTCAGTGGTTGTAGTGACCAGTGACAGTTCCCATATCCTATTCCTCATCTTTACCCATTGATTCAACATCGGGCAAGGGAGACTGGACTGACAGCAATTGCCTGCTAATGAGGAATTTCACTAATGACATTTTCCCATGGGGAGGCACATTTGAATAGAAGAACAATGAGCTCATGGGAGTGAACTGAGAAAAGGAATTTAATGTAGTTAAAAAATGTTTTGTGGAAGAAAGGATATGCATTTGATTTGAGATATCCTGCTGTATTGAAAATTTTTCTTGATAAGCATTAAATTTATTTTCGGATCCTGATGAGGCCAAAGCTTTTACTGAATCTTTGCCTGTTAAGATGGGTAGCAAGGGGTAACTGCTAAGATGGGGAGTAAGGGTTGAGGAGGTATACTGTTTGGTTTGATGGTAAAACTGAAAGATTATGTGTTTATTGGCTTTTATTTAATTACAAGGGTAGGGAGTTAAGATAGTATTAATAGGTAGTTAAGTAACTGATTATATATGTAAAGGTTGGTCAATATAAGATTCAGGGAGCAAAGGGAGTGTTTGTTGGCTGCCACCAAATCAAGTGTGCGGGTGTAGGCTGGACTATCTCTCCTATAAATAAGGGTGATAAAATGGATATGTTTTTCTGTGTGCCTTTTTTGGGGAATTCTATTGTTTCTTGTTTCTTAAATGTTATTTTTTCCACACATTTATTGGTATAATAGATCTAATGAAGAATACCTTTGTTATGTTAAAGAAGGATTTGGAGGATGGCAGCCAAATAAGTAGAGGGTTAATTTGATTGAAAATGATTAGGAAGATTAATTTTATGAGTTTTAATGTTAATGGGATACAAAATCAAATAAACACAAAAAGATATTGATCTTTATGAAAAAATATAGTTTTTTTTACAAGAAATGTATTTAGTGGAAAAGGAATTAGATAAATTACAAATTTGGTGGGTAAAGTAGTGGTAGCCTCATTTAATTCAAAGGCTTGAGGAGTTGCAATATTGATAAATATCTAACAGTAAAAATTTTAAATGTATAAAAGGATATGGCAGGAAGGCATGTTATGGTAGAATGTCAGATATATTCAGAAAATTGGACCTTGTTGAATTGATATGCTCCAAATATAGAAGATAATAAATTTTATGCAAGACATTTTTATAAAATTATCAAATGGCAATGGTAACATTTTGATGGGATGAGATTTTAATTTGATGTTAAATTCAAAAATGGATAGATCATGAAAATATGAAGGAGATAGTGAAGTGTCTAAAGAAGTAAAAGAATTAATGGAGGGAAATGCATGTAGACATAAGACACGTTCATGAATTGACGTTTTTATTGACAGCTCAAGTTCAATCTAGAGTACAACAGGTGGAATATTTAGCATGTACTATCTCAGACCATTCCCCTTTGTCAATAGTATCTGAGGAAGAAAAAATTAGTGGGTATAGGTGGAGATTAAATAAGGTATTGATGAACAGGAAAGATTTTATAAGAAAACAAATTAAGTTTTTTATAGAAAATAATAGTCTCAGTAAAAAAATAAATTTGTTAAATGGGATGCTTTAAAGTCCTATCAAGAGGACAAATTGTTAGTTATATGGTAAAATTAAAAAAAGATTATTTAAAGGAAGTAGATAAATTAGAAAATAAAATTAATGATTTAGAAAAAACAATGCAAATTAGTCAAAATGAGGAAAGGAAGAAATTAATGGAAAGAAAAAGGTCAAGCTTAATATGATACAAACATACAGAGTTGAAAGAGATATTTTGTGAACTAAACAGAGGTATTATGAATTGGGAGAAAGAGCTCAAGGTGTTGGCATGGCAGTTAAAGAAAGAACAGGTATCTAGAACTATAGTAGCAATGAAAGATGAGAATGGTCAGATGGTTTACAAGTCAAAGGAAATAAATTAAAATTTTAGAGAGTTTTATGAGAAGTTAAAACAAGAAGAAATTAAAATAGAGCAATATTTGCCACAAATTCAATTACCAAATTTGTATGAAGAGGAAAGAATCATCTAATTCATTTAGAGAAGCTGATATATAGGAGGTTCTGAAAACATGGCAAAATAATAAAGCACCAGGAGAAATGGTTCCAGTAGAATTCTATAAGGAATTTAAGGAATTGTTGGTACTAATTTTTAAAGAGATACTAGATCAACTAAGAGAAATAAATGATGTACCAGAGTCCTTTAAGATGGCATTGATAATGGTAATACAAAAAAAGGGAAGATCCATTATAAACAGCTTCATATAGACCAATATCTTTGTTAAATGTAGATTATAAAATTGTATCCGAATTGTGGGCTAATTGTTTAGTTAAGATACTTCCAAAATTGATTAATATGGACCAGATGGGGTTTATTACAAAAAGAAAGGCAGCAGATAATATGATGAGATATTTAAGTTTGATAAATGTGGCTCAAAAAGGTAAGTTTCAGTGATGGCAATTAGTTTAGATTCAGACAAAGTGTTTGATAGATTAGAATGGAACTTTCTATTTAAGATATTATACAAGTCTGGATTTCCTGAGACATATATAAGAGAATAAAAGCATTGTATAATGAACCAAAGGTAAAAGTAATAGTAAATGGTCAAACATCAAGTTTGATTAGATTAAGAAGGTCTTCTAGGCAGGGTTGCCCACTTTCACCATTCTTATTTGTATTGGCAATAGAACCGTTAGCTGAAATAATTCGAAGGGATGAGGAAATTACAGGTTTTGAAATAGGGGACAGGGTTCATAAAATTAGTCTTTTATGTTATAATATATATGACTAAACGTCCAATTTCATTGAATAGATTAAATGAAAGATTAATAGAATATGGATTAGTTTCAGGATACAAGATTAATGTGGATAAAAGTGAAATTATGCTGTTGGTTAATGCAGATTATACACAATGTAAAAGGTTAGTAAAATTTAAATGGCAAAATGAGGGGGTTAAATATTTGGGGATAATCCTAAATGATCAATTGAATAATTTGTATAAAGTGAATTATATACCACTTTTAAGAAAATTGGAGAAAGATTAAAAAAGATGGAAAGAATTACCAATAACGTTAATAGGACGGGTGAATTGTGTTAAAATGAATATTTTCCCCAGAATTCAAAACTTATTTCCAAACATTACCAATTCAGGTACCTGAAATGTTTTTTTAGACTATTAAATAAAAATATTAGGGAGTTTTTATGGAAAGGAAAGTCAGCAAGGATAAATATGGAGAAGTTGACATGAAATAAAGATCAAGGGGGTTTGAGTTTACCAAATTTTAAAAGTTATTATAAGGCAGCTCAATTGAGATTTTTGTCTTCTTGGTATCAAAGGAAAGAAAAAGTATCTTGGTATTGAGATATTGAGATGAACAACATAGGTGAAGAAAGTCCAGACCAAATATTGTATAAATGGAATTATGAAATGTTTAAAGGTAGAAAAGAAATACCAATTTTAAAGCATTTGTTTTGAATATGGAATGGGACACATGTGGAAAGAGGTATAAGGAATTATCAGTTGGTTCAATTGACTTTATAACAGAATCAGCTTCTTCCCTTTACAATGAATAATTCTTTGACAATTGGTATGAAAAAGGTTTACAGAAAATACAAGATTGTTTTAGAGGTTCATTGTTTATGATATTTGATCAATTAAAGAAGAAATAAGGGACATTACACAATATATTTGCATATTATCAATTACGATTATATTTGAAGAAAAAAATAGGAATGAACTTGAGACTTCCGGAGCATAGTCAATTTGAATATGTTATAATAGATACCTTTATTATTTGAAGATTTATAATTACTATGTATAATAAATTACAAGAAGGAAAAGAAGAATTTGTATAAAACTATATTGAAGTGGGAACAGGATTTAAATATACAAATTCAAGAAGAAATATCGATGAAATTATGTAGAGAGTGTAACTAATACAATTAATGCTAGATATCAAATGGTTCAACACAATTTTTTATATCAAATGTATTATACACCATACAAGTTGAATAAATTTAATTTGAATTTCTCTGCTCAATGTTTTAGATGTAAAAAAAAGAGGTTGGTATTTTTTGCATTCAGTATGGTTGTGCGAAAAGGTAAAAGATTTTTGGAGAGAAATATGTGTTATTTTAGAGAAGATATTAAAAGTGAAGGTTAAATTAGATCAAATAATTTTTTTATTGGGCTACAATAAATACAATTTATTTATTTATTTATTGTTGGAATAAGATAAATAAATTGAGTTTAGCAATGGCAATACAGGTACACGATCCTACATCCGGACATCTAAAATTCAGAAAGCTCCAAAATCCATTAAGTGGGGAGAGAGGCGCCTGGCACTTGGGGGAGGCGGTCAGGGGTTCCAGCGCATGGGGGAGGCGGCTGAGGGACTGGCGCTTGGGGGAGGCGGCCGGGCGACTGGAAGGGGGTGGGGGTGGATACGGCAGCACAATTCGGGTGGGCTTTCCGAAATTGGAAAAATCCGTCCCCCAAGGGATCCGGATAAAGGATCATGTACCTGTAATGAAAAAGTGTGAGCTAAAACATGGAAATTGGAAAATAATGTTAAAATAGAAGAATGCTTTACTGAAATAAAATATTGTCTACCATTAGAAAAAAAACTTATAATAGAGATTATGATAAATTTTGTCAAATATGGCCTTGTATGAGATTTATGAATATAGACATCCAGACCTTATAATGCAATCCCCCCCCCCCCCCCGAAATATAGTACTTTCATCAAGAAATATGGTATTATTAATGTGGTTATAATTATTACGATGAATGTGTTCTTTCTTTTCTTTTTTCTATCTGCAGGGGTTAGGGATGGTGGGAGGTGGGGAGGGTGAAAATTGAAATTTATTTCATATCTAGTTTGTAATGTTAAAGCAAGTTAATTTGAAATGTGAAGATACTAATAAATAAAATTTTCAAAAAAGGAAGACCCAACTTTTTCAAATTTTTTAACTTCTTTCAGACTATTCTTCTCATTGTCTGAGACTTCCCTTTCTTTGCACCCATGCTTAAAACTATACAGACAGGTTCTAAAAGCTATTTTGATTATTTCAATTTTAAAACATTTTTTTAAAGTCAGTTATTAATTAATTCTCTCAGGAGAGGCATATTCCAATGTCCTTCACTCACACCATCCTGCCACACCTGTTTGAAACATGCACTGCCAGAGTGAGATCTTGGCGATCAACATTTTTTTTCTTAAAAAGTGTCATTGATGAAGACCAATGACATTTTCTCTGATATATCAGCACCCGTATAATAGCAAACAACAAAAAGAAATATAGAAAAGCATAACTAACAATTTCTCTACGTATTGGCATAGGTTAAAACCCAGCTTATATGATTTAGTTTCTGTTTGACATAGGAATGTGCCACTAGCATTGCAGAACTCCAGAGAAAGGAACACAACAAATTTCAACTTGCTCTGATTTCTATCCTACTCACACAGAAACTTAAAAGAGATGCAGGAAAGTAACAGGTCTTTCTGGCCAATGAGCTAGCACCACCAAATGACCAATTAACCAACCGCATGTATGTCTTTGGAACTTGGAAGGAAAGCAGAGCACCAGAGGAAACTCATGCAGTCATGGGGAGAACATACAAACTCTTTGCAGACAGTGACTGATTCAAACCTGGGTTGCCGGTGCTGTAATAATGTTGTGTTTATTAGGTTGTAGGTCAGTTTCCACTCCAGGGTGAAAAATTCAGGTTAACATTGTAATGCAATAACAAGGGAGATTTGCATTGTTGTAGGTGCTAAAATTCAAGTTGAAAAAAAAATACAAATCTTTGCTAATTTAGTTTTTGCAGGAAATTTTATTGTAATTTTCCTCAACCCCACCATCAAACCAGCATGCACCACAATATTTCAACATTTACTTACTGGAATCCTGTTACTTGTTCAATGTAAACATTGACCTGAATTCGTTTTGCTGCCCGCACAAGGAATCCTGTGAGCTAAAGAGAATAAGAGTACAGTAATAATATAGATATCCACCCTTAATAATTCAGAATATAGTTTACATCCTTATTAAATCCAACTTAAGGATACATTTCTTAACTATCAACACCCAACTTCTTTACAAGTACTTCTGCACCATTTGCTTTTCTTTCAATCTTCCATAACTGCAATAGTGGTTAAAATGGTTAATCCTTACTTTTTCCCTTGCAATTTTACATTTTCAGTTTCATAAAACAGCTAGCTCCCAACAGTTACCTTTTAATCTCTGGTGTTTTAGTCTTTGTACAAGAACTCACTGGGCACATAATACACGAGGAAGTGCCAATATTAACCACAACAAAATCAAAATAGAATAACAAGAATGATCAGTGCTAGAATTTTTTATAAAGTTAGTGAAGATTCATGGCATGCACAATCCCTTTAAGGATAGCCTGGTTAGTTTATATAGTTGGCTTTTGTTATATTGACCAATTTTGGGAGGTCCTGAAAAAAGATATTACACTCTTCATAAGTAATATTCCCATTATTTAGTCCAAGAACTTAAACCCAAACCATCAGCACACCACTGCCCACAAATAATTGACGAGTAGCATTTGATATAACTATTACAATCTTTGTTGAAGTCATCTGCACAAATCTGCTCAATTTGTACTTCATGGCTTAAAATGGCAAACACTATTGGAAAATCCCTGCAGCAGAATGATAGTAGCCCAACTCCAACAACGTTGGATTGTATCACCAATGGCCTTCATCTTTACTCTCCAATCCCTTCTTCCTATCAACTCCAGTATTTCCTGATCTCAAAACATCAGGCATATACCAAAAATAGAGATGCAATCTACTCTAGCAATGTAAAGCTTCATGTAATAGATTGATGGAGCAAGTAGTTGGCAAACTGATTTGAAACCCATTTTTCAAAAATTGTTAACTGAAAGAGCTGAAATACCATTCCTATTCAAATGAACATTTAAACTTCAGGATGGTACCCAGTGCGATTTGCATAATACACACCCCTTTTCCCGCAAGAAGGCACCACTTTTTGCTCAGCAAAAAATACGAGCTGGGTGGAATATTTCAAAACTTATTACATGCAGTTGATTTTTCACTGGAACATTAGGATTGATAGAAATACTATTGTTTATTCAAAAACAAACCAGAAAACTTTTAGATCAGTTTAAAAAACTGATATAAAAATGCAACAGTGAGTACGAAATTAATAACATGATTTGTTGACTGAAATTATCTGTTCCTCACAAGTGGAAAGTCACTCTGGGAACGAGGATTTGATTTTGCCCCAAACACGCTTAATTCACAAGATAGGAGAATCCTTATTACTTAGAAGCAAAGGCTCTAGTTTGTAGAAGAGGCTATTCAGTTATTTTAAGTTCTGTTGTACAGACACAACTGCACAGGGAGACTATACTATCTATTAGAACCTCAAAATACTCATGCATTACAGAACTACACCATTTACAGCTGCAGGTTACAATCCTCTAAGCCAGAAAAAATGTTCAGTGTTTTGAATATATTTCTGAGAAGTTGTGACAATAAGTCAGGAGCTTTGAGGAAAGAAATTCATTGGAGAAACATTCAAAGTGATAGATCATCATCGAAGAGCATGAAAATAATTTGGCTGTTACACATCACCCATTGAAATTAGATCTATACAGTTTTCAAACCCATGATTCAGGAGACAATTCAATACTATAAAAACTGCAAACAGGACCCAAGTGTTTTCTAATATAAACAAGTCAATCCCCATAAAATGAAGCAAAATCTCGGAAGGGAATTGAAATCAGAAAGTTCTAAGTGAGTGGTGGACTGGTGGGTCTCACTGATCTGTCAAACAGAATAGCAATGGAGATGCTCATGTTCACAGAACAAGATTCTGCATTTTAGTGCAGTTCTCGGGTAGAGAGCTTGAAGGAGTGCAGGCAACTGGGGCATAATATTCATTGTATTATACCAAGAAATTATATATCCAAAAATTGAGTCTAGGAGTTGGGATGTTATGGTAAATTTGTGCACGACATGGGTGAGGCCGAATTTAGAGTGTTGCGTGTAATTTTGGTCACCTTCATACAAGAGAGTTATCAATAAGATTGAAAGAGCATAGAGAAGATTTACTAGGATGTCATGGAGACCTCAGGAACAGAGTTACAGGTTAAGGCCAAAATAGCTTAGGACCATTCCCTGGAGTGCAGAAAAATTAGGGAAGATTTGATAGAGGTATACGAAATTATGAGGGCGCAGACAGAGTAAATGCAAGTATACTTTTTCCACTGAAGTTAGGTGAAATAAAAACCAGAGGACATGGGTTAAGAGTGAAAGGGGAAAATTTCGAGGGAACATTTAGGGGGAATTGCTTCATACAGAGAGTAGTGGTAGTGTGGAACGAGATGCCAGATGAAGTGGCAAGTGCAGGTTCAATTTTAACATTTAAAAATTTGGACAGTTATCTGGATGGGAGGAGTATGGAGGGATTTGGACTGGGTGTAGGTCAGTGGGTCAAGGCACAATATTAGATCAGCGCAGTCTAGGGGTTGAGGGGCCTGGATTTTTGTACTGTAGTTTTCTATGGTTCTATGTTGGAGATCTTGTATTTAGAAGCAACAGTATTTGAATAGCAGGAAAATAGATGCAAATTAGGTTATTTGTGAAGATGCTTGGTTCAAACTTTTTTCCTATACTTATCTCAACCTACTCCACTCTTTATATACCATTAGCATCAACTTAAGAGTCCTAGACTTTAAGAAAGATCTGATCCTAGAAATTGGATCTGTTGGCATCCATTTTGCACATGCAAAAAAAATAACAAATTACAGGTCACCTACCCCCACCGCCCCCCCCCCATAAAAAAAGCATCCAACTAGATGTTGAACTGGGCACTTCCATGCACCAGAAGCAATGGGGAAATAGTTTGCTGGCATCAGGTACATTCTTAAATGTTAATTCCTGTGTCTACTCATGATTTGGAGCTTCAGGTGCAACCCATGACAACCACAGCATAAATGAGAGTGCATCATGCTTCTTTGTTACTCTTAATTGGCATTAAAAGAGATATTTGCCAATATTGAGAGATCAGACATGGCCTCTTCAGAACTGCTTAAATATTACAAAGATCACTTTCTCCAGTGTTTATTTCCTGACTGCCTTTCAGTGGTGCCTCAGCAGAGTTACTGTCCCATTACTGGAAGCATTGTTGAGGCAATAACTACATTCAAAATGTCAGCAAACCTCATAAGCTGACAACTTCATTTCCATTAAAGAGAGTTTTCAGTGACTACTTCCAAAACAGACCTTTCTGGTAGAAAGTCTATTCACAGACTCTGGTTTTCTGCACATCAAGGCTGTTGTAAGAGAGGGAAATGAAGTGTTGACGGAAAACCCCAGATATACTCTTGAGCTTGGACTGCTCTCTCCATGAAGGTCAAAAATCATATTCTTATTTTCACCGCAAAGGGTTTTTCCAAGTGCTGTGGCTGAGCTTTGCAATTTGTTGCGGATCCAAAGAAGTCCCCTAGCACTGCATTTGTGAAGAAGGCAACTTCAATTATAAATGGAATTCAGTGAGGAACTGGTGGCATCACAGACACTAGGATCTTCATACATGGGCGGCTTCCCACAAGTGCACAAGGACCCTTCTTTCTAACCAGTTACTATCCCCTCATCGGTTTTATGGTCATGGATCTTAAATTTCAGAATGCTCAAAGCCGTGTCCCTGGAAAGCATCCTCACAAAGTCAAGCTGCCAATCATTTCCCATGGTCATCTTTGAGCAGGGGAATTGACCCAGGGATACAAAGGCCACTTTTCACTTCCAAAACTCAGAACATCAGTGTACCCTTCAAACTCAGTGGCAGAGCACTACCACAAGAGCTATACAAGTGCCTGAATGGTAATGGAATGATCTTCTGAAAGGAAAGCTCTTTCTATATCAGCCCAGAGTCACCCTGTAACACAAACTCAGCAGGTTTATAACTTTTGAGGTGTACCGCAACCAACTCAGCATAGCAGCCAGTGTCAGAAGAGCAGACCCAGAGTCCAAAAGGTATGAGGAACACAAAATAAACAGCAGGAGGAAAAAGGACAAACAAAGTCACTAAGGAGTGGTAGAACAGGGAGTGGGAGAAAGCACTGACTGCCAAAGCTACAAAGTGACTCCACAACAGAGATTTTATCTCCTAAGGTGCCTGCAAAATCAATATCTCCAAACTATGCAAAAGTTACTCTCCACTTCATAATATCTGTCCACTGTGTTCACCAATAATTAACATATCATGCCCAGATGAAACACAATCACTGCATCCTCCTTTGCAGGACCACCTGCACCATTCATATCACAACGAATAATCGTAACCCAATTACCAAAATGGTTGACTTCAATTGTTTCAAGAGGTCTACAGACCACTCTAGTGTATTGGAGTTCTCTCATCACTCTAATGGGTAGAGTTTCTCACAGCAGGAATCATACGGCTACAATGGCCCTGCCTGGTCCCTTGATGCAGATCAACTTCCCTTCTAGAATTTATCTTGCTGATGAGAATGCCACATCTTAATCATCAAATCAGAGAAGATGTTCTCCCTTCACTTTACCGTTTCCATCTTCATGTCATTCAGCAACTATGGCCTCAGTTGCAAGGAGAAATGTGCCTCTAAAGGGCAACATTCTTCTCTGATCACTGCAGAACCTGGAACAGTTTTCACTTGCTTCTAGACCCAAGAAATAACACTAGGATATCAACTTTAAACTATTTTTTTTAAATGGTGAAAGCAAGGATTAGAGCATCAAAGAGGCAAAATCCCATTTCTAGACAATTATCTTCAAATCATTGGGTATTTAAAAAAAATATGAAAAGTAGAGTTCGGGGCTCTCTGTGCAAAATATTGCAAAAACTAATTCCAACTAAACAAAGTGCCACTAAACTTAATTACTTAAACTGTATTGATTGCAATCTCAATTGTTACCAGACGGTGGAATGAGATAGTTACTCTAAAATATATCATTTTCATTATACATACCAAGAAAAAAAATCCTTCGACAACTAAAATTACATATCTATTGGAGCTCAAAAAAAATAAAGTGGATCAACTATTTTTGTTTTGCAGTTACAGATTCTAGTAAATGTTAATTGTCCTCTTTTGGATAGTACAATGCCATTGCTCTTGATGTACCAGATATCACATTTTGAGACAAATGCTTTATTCTCGACTTTCATTGAAGACTTTTTACTTACAGGATTTATATCAAGATAAGTTTCATGGTTGGTTTTATTTGGATGCATTCCTTCAATGTCATCAATATATTTTTGATCTGCTTGGTAAAAGTGTGGAGAAGAAATGATAATAGGAGCACCTATTGCAAAAAAAAACAATTGTTTGAGAGAAACAGAATCCCAACATGAAACTATTGTTTTAAATGGGATAAAACAATACAATGCAGCAAATAGATTCCAAAATCATACATTTTTAATGAGTGGAAGGAAAAATAGATGGATTAACCATACATAGATGACATGAATCAAGCAAATGTCCTGAAATCCAAACCCTTCTTTAAACTGTACAGAAACAATTAGATGCCCAGGACTGACCTGCCATCATTAGCACTTGAGGATGATTTGCTTTCACTCCAGTTCTGTGGGTTCAGAGGTGATTTATGAACCCAACGTGGGACCAGCAGACACTGCTGCAAGCAAAGCAGGTGGGCAGCCTTTGGCTGTCACACCAGGCTATTTTATGCTCTCAAGGGAACTCAAGATTTTTGGTACCATCCCAAATGTTCCTTCCTATTCTGAATGGCCAGCAATTCTTGGAGAGCCAGTTGGGAGATTTTACACAACCACTGAACCTTTGCAGCATTTTCCTTCGCCTTTTCAGAATCCTAGCATTCATTTTAAAAAAAAGTGTGCAATCATCCAGATCTATTATTTGTGCTGGAGTCAATTAAGTAGTGGATGAAAACATCACCCTCTATACAGCAACATTGACTGTATGGAGGTTAGTCAAGATTGAGAACGGTAGATTGCCTCAATTTCAGTCACTAAATCTGCAATACATTCCAATTTCATAAACAACTGATAAAAAGAACAACATTCTAAAAAATCTTCAGGTCAACTGAAAGCCTAAAATTCTTCTTAGACCATTAAACTGAATGGTAACTGAGCCACTTACCTTGCTTGCATAAACTGACATTCAATACACCAGATCCCATGCAGTTGCCACTTGGAACACAGAATCCAGAATTTGCAGGGTTCTCTGAAACATTGGCAAATACTTCACTTGGGAGCACAAATCGAAAGACTGGAATCCTTTTGACACTGAGCTGCTGCTCAAAAGTACTGTAGAGAGACCTGATTCCAAAATAAAAAGACAGTAGCCCATATATTCTGTTAGTGGTAAAAGTGGTAATGGTCATTGTTTTTTTCTTTTTGCAAAGATTAAAACATTTTAGCAAAACACACCACATCAAATGTGTTAAAAATTGATGGAGTTCTGAAATAATTATTACAAAGGGATTAAAATGTCATACATCTAATTATTTTTTTCAAGACTAGAGAAGCTATTTCGAAGAGACAATGTGCCAATAGCTTGATTTTACAACTCAATATAAAACTGAATAACATTTCAATGGCTGGGAGTTGTAACTTTTCAAAATAAACAGATCTACAAATTTAAAATCTTAGCTACAAAATGTCCCCATCATCTAAAAGCATATATAGTCTGTGTCAGAAGGCTATGATGTTAAGGATCCTCTTACCCATTCCAAGAATGGCATGAAGACACACAGCACACAAGGACAGCCAGTCCAACATCAAATATCAGGTCAAAGTCTGATTTTTATATTGCTAGCCTTTATGGCACTGAAGGCATTTGGAACAGCCTGAGACCAATATTCCAGTCACAAACAATTCACATATGCCACCCTTTAAATCTAGCAGAAACTTTTACTTAAAGAAGCCACCAATATTAAAAAAGGATAACAGTACCAAAGGTATTTTACCTGCTTAACTTTGTTTTATAAAATAAGAGATCCTACTAATTCTCTTTGGACCAACACAACCCTTCTTAATTTATTTGCCATTCACAAGCCTTCAGTTGCTTGCCTTACATCTTTACATGATGGAAGTATTCTGAACATAACAGCATTTATACTTGCAATCTTCACCTGAAGCTGGAAGTCCTTGCTAAGCTGCAGTTCCTCAGGTAAATTAAATCTGAACACAGACTCAATCAGAATCTGTCAACAATCAATAGCCACACACATGTTCTAATCACAGGTTTTTTGTGCCTTCCAAAATAGGTTTGCAGAGATTAGTTTGTCCTGTGTCTTTCTATCAATGTTTCAATTACTGACATTATCAGGAATCTCCAATAATCAAAAGCATAAGCTAATCACCAGTCCCCTTCAGCCTGTCCCCATGCATTCAAATCATTGCTGATTTATGTTGGCATCACATTCTCTCCTGTATCAATTCCCCACAATCCTTAATCTTTCAAATACTGATCTATTTCCCAACTTAAATGCACCAAATGATCTGAACACAACCACCCTCAGGGCCAGAGATTTCCATTAATACTGGGAGAAGAAATTTCTATGTTCCTGCTTCAGATGACCAGTTCCCCATTTTGTAATTTTGTTCCCTTATTTGCAATTCCAACATTGAAGAAAGCCCCTAATATCTGTTTCATCTTGTATGAATATGTGTGAGTTCTTAAGACCACACATCGATGAAGGAAAAGGTTCTAAACTTTAAAACGGATGTAAACAGCAACATGAGGCATGCCATGAGGCAGCAAGCCTCCATTACAAACATTGCATACTGTGTGTCAACCCCCTGCTGGCAGCCATCTAATCAAACAGTAAGACATTGCTAGTTGCATTGCAACCATGATCACTATCGTTACAATATCTACCTTGTCATAACCCCCTAAGATCCTGTATATTGGAATGAAATCTCATTCTTCCAGCTTCAAAGAATAAAGATACAATAGAATAAGCTGCCAAAATTGTTGCACAATTTCTTAAGGATTTTAAATGCAAGCCACAAGAATAGTTAAACTAACAAATTGGCAATCGTTCAGAATTGCATGTAAACCTTAATATGTTGAAAGACATTTCAATGCAGAGTTAATTTGTTACAAATTACTTTTCCTTGCTGTCTTCCATCTGTAACAGTGAGCAAACAATGTTCCAGAAGCAAAATCATGAAAGGTCATCAACATGAAAAGTTCATTCTTCCGTGCTCCACAGTAGCTAGTAGTTGGAGCTCAACATCATTTTGTTACTTAATTTCAGAGCAACCAACTTTAAAATGGAGAAAAAGCATACATTTCTGCATGCTTTTAATGTAGCCATTGTTTAAGGATTAATGTATCCAATAAACAGCAGCATTATTAAAATATATAACCAAATAAAATATATACCAATAATGAGTAAAGATATTTTAATACATGAAAGGAGTAAACTGGAGATCAATGCAAGAGTTCAAATGATATTGGCCCTTTATTGATAAGACAGATCATGGACTGAAAAGGTAAAGGGGAAACCAGTTTAAAGGATGTATTAACCTGTGTTCTTTTCCAAAGTTATTCCACCAAATTTCTGGCATTCCTATTGGCAGGAACAGCTTGGGTATGCAGAATAGATGAATTTGGAGGACAGAATCTCTTACTTGATTATATGTGGAAAAGTGGTCAATATTTGAAGCAAGAACCAGTGGCAAACTGGCTATTCTTCACTCCAGGGACCACCCAAATAGTTCAAGTCATTGACACAAATGCAAAATTAGTCAAAGTACCATTCCCAGCCAGTAGCAATAAACAGCACACAGAAGCATCAGCACATTTCAACCTGCCTCCAACAGTCATTCTTTGGACATTCAATGGACTGAATTTCAAAGGTAAAGCATGTGTTGGTGTTACAGGTGATGCATTTCCAAATACTCAATTTGTGTGCTGGGATAAATTCCTGTTCCTCGACAGGTACCTGTGGCTCTCATCCTATGTGCCTTCTTTAGCAGCGCCTCACTCTGTTTACAAGAAAAATAGAAGCATGGTGAGGCAGTGGGAGAAAAAAATGGAAAAAAGAAATGCTGCAGGAAAAAGAAACTTCCAATCCCTTCACAGGTGCACTTAATATCCTCCAGAGAGCTCTTCAGTTGTCTACTTGTGGCCTGCCCTGAGCACACTTCCTTCACTCTATCTTTGGTGGCTAGAGGGGTAGTCACACTGAAGCTGCATGAGGCAGGTACCTGTAGCTGGCTAGCTGTCAGGAGAGGGAAAGCAAAATCAAGCTGGCAAATATTGCAAGGTACACCTGTAGCCTTTCCCCTCAATAACAATTACACTGCTTTTCATACTGTGAGAGGTGATTGGTTTTGGGGAGGGGGGGTAGAGAAAAGCAGGGAGAACACGACCTACCATGATGGCAAAGCTGTAGTGGCCAGAGGGAAGGAAGGAGAAAGAGCTGTAGTGAAAGGAGCAGACAGGAGATTCTATGGACTCAAAAGAGACACCAGAATGATTTGCTGCCTCCCAGGTGTCAGGATCGTCTGGATCGGGTCCAAGGCAGCCAGAAGTCGTTGGACATTTTGGTATGAACCACAGAGGTAGGAAATAAGAGGTCCTGAAGAGAGAATACAAGTATCAAAAAGATAGGGTAGTAATCTCAGGATTATTGCACATGCCACTCCCCTGTGAGGGTGAGAATAGGATAATAAGGCAGATTAATACATGCTGTATAATTGGTGCAGAGCTTGCTTTTCTAGATCTCTTTTAGGAAAGGTACAATCTGTACAAAAAGGACAGGCTGCACCTCAACTGGAAAGAGACCAATAACCTGGCGGAGAGGTTTGCCAGAGCTGTTGGGAGTGGTTTAAACTAGTTTTGCAGGGAGATGGGAACCAGAATGATAGGGCAGAGAATAGAGTAGATGGTGGAATTGGGAGGTACCAGAGGATTGGAGAATGGCAATGTGTAGTGAGATTGTGATGAAGGACAGGCAGAAGAGGGAACATCAATGTAGTCCGTTAGAAGGATGTGTTTACTTCAATGCAAGTAGTATTAGGAATATGGGAGATGAACACAGCATAGAGCAGAATATGGAATTACAATGTCATGGGCATTACAGAGACTTGGTTGATGCAGGTATTGGGGTTTAGAGGTTTCAAAAGAGATAGGAGGGGAGGTGAGGTAGAGTAGGATTACTAATCAGGGATAGTATTACAGCTGCAGAAAGGGAGGATGTTATGGAGGGATTGTCTACCGAGTCAGTGTGGGTGGAAGTCAGAAACAGGGAAGGGAGCAATCACTCCATTGGGAACAGTCTATAGGCCTCCAAATAGCTCTCGGGACACTGAGGAGCAGTTAGTGAGGCAGATTTTGGAAGGGTTTAAAAGAAAAAAATGTTGTTATGGGAGACTGGCACTTCCTTACTGCAAGAGGGACAGATGGGGCAGAATGTCAGGTGTGTTCAAGAAGGATTCCCCACACATTGTGGACCAGTTCTCGGTAATGAACCTGGTCAGGAGGCAGAACCCTCAGTGGGAAATCATTTAGGCAACTGTGACCACAACTCCCTGACCTTTGGCATAGCTATGAACAAAGATAAAAGCCAACAAAATGGAAAAGTGTTTAATTGGGGAAGGGATAATTACAATGGGACGAGGCAGGAACTGCAGAGAGAAAAATGGAACAAATGTTCTCCGGGGGAAAAAAAAGCACAGAAGTATTGTGAAGGATGTTTAGGATAATTGAGCAGGGTACTGGACAGGTTTGTCTGAATGAGACAGGGAAAAGATGGTAGAAATAGGGAACCATGGCTGATAAGAAACATGATGGCTAATTGAGAGGAAGAAAAAAGGAAAAGTCAGGAGGAGCTCGTGAGAATTATATGGTAGTAAGGAAGGAACTTAAGAAATGACTTAGGAGGGCTAGAAGGAGGCATGAAAAGGCTTGAGGAATGTAGGAATGCCTGAAGGCATTCTGTCCATACATGAAGACAGAAGGTAGGGCCACTTATGGATATGTGCCTGAGATAGAGAAGGTCAGAAATTAATACTTTGCTTCAATGGTGACCATAGAGAGGAATCTTGGTCAATGTGAGGTCAGTACAAAACAAACCTGTATTGGAGCATTGAGGGGTTAAGAAAGGCGGAAGAGCTGGATCTTCATAAAAATATGAGGACTGACAAGTCACAGGGACCAGATGAGATATACCCCAGGTTAATACAGGAAGTGAGGAAGAAAAGATTGCTGGGGTGTTGATCTTTGCATAGGGGAGGTACCAGAGGATTAGAGAATGGCAAATGTAGCCCCCTCATTTAGAAAAGATATTTGGGAGAATCCTGGGAATTATAGATCAGTGGTCTTGTGTTATTGGTGGGCAAACCCATAGAGAGAAGTTTCTTAGGGACAGGATTTACAAGCATTTAAAGCACAGTCTTCTCATGGACAGTCAGCATGCCCCAGAAGCCTAATTTCAGGAAGTGACAAAGGAAACTGATGAAGGTAGGGTGGTAGAAATGGGGTATATAGATTTTAACAAGGCATTTGACGAGGTCCCTCGTGGTAGACATGTTCAGAAAGTTGTAACCCACGCGATCCATGGAACCTCAACTGTGTTGTTTCAGAATTGGTTTGCCCACCAAAAGCAGAGGGTAGCAGTAGATGCAATGTATTCTGCTGGTCAGTGACAAGTAGAATTCTGCAGGGATCTGTTCTGGGACCCCAACTCTGATTTTTATAAATCACCTAAATGAAAAAGTGGCAGAATGGATCAGCAAGTTTTCAGTTCAGATGAAGGTTGGAGGTATTGTGGATAGTGTGGAAGGTTTTAGATCACAACAGGATACACAGTGCCCTCCATGTTTGGGACAAGACTTTCTTCTTTCCTTTTTGTTCCTGTGCTCCACAGTTTGAAATTTGTAATTAAACAATTCACATGTGATTAAAGTGCACATTCCAGATTTTATTCAAAGTTATCTGTATACATGGTTTGACCATGTAGAAATTACAGCAATTTTATACATTTCAGGGCACCATAATGTTTGGGATATTTGGCTTCACAGGTGCAAGATGCAAACCATGGTAAAAGTGGTATGCTTTGGATTTTGGGCACTTCCTTTACACCTCCACAATTTTGCCTTCACTCTGATAAAGGTTAATCTTGGTCTCATATGTCCACAAGACCTTTTTCCTGGAATTCTGCAGGTTCTTTTAAATACTTCTTGGCAAACTAATCTGTCCAACCTTTCTGTGCTAATTAGTGCTTTGCATTTTGCAGTGTAGCTTCTGTATTTCTTTTCATGAAGTCTTCTGCAGAGAGCAGTCATTGACATATCCACACTTGCCTCTTGAAGAGTGTTTCTGGATCTGCCAGACCTTCTTTTGGGGATTTATTTCTTTATTATGATGAGAATTCTCTGTCATCAGCAGTGGGAGTTTTCCTTGGAATATCAGTCCCTTTGTAATTACTGAACTCTCCAGTACATTCTTTCTTATTAATGATAATGTTCAAACTGTTGGTTTGGGTTTGGGCAAAGTCTAACTGCTTTATTGTTTTTCAGCCTCATAATGGCTTCTTTGACTTTCATTGGTACAATTCTGGTCCTCATGTTTAAAAATGGCAACCACAGACTCCAAAGGTGATCAAAAGTTTAGAAGCAAGCTTAGTTCTCTTACAACTGCACCAATGAAGCAATTAAACATACCCGAGTACTCACAAACACCCGTGAAGACAAATGTCCCAAACATTATGGTGACCTGCAAGGAGGGGATTCTGTACAAAATGTGCTGGAAGTTTTACAAGGTCAAACCAACATTTATACAAATAACTTTGAATAAAACCTGGAATGTGCACTTCAATTACATATGAATTGCTTGATTACAAATTTTAAACTGTGGAGCACAGGGATAAATAAAGGAAAAAAGTGTTTTTGTCCAAAAAATGCAGGGTTCACCGTAAGATCCAGAGTTAGGCAGAGAAGTGGTAGATAGAGTTCAATTCAAACAAGTAGGAAGTGATGCAATTTGGAATATCAAACTTGAAGGTGGAGTTCATGGCTAAATGGAAGGATTCTTAACAATGTGGAAGAACAGCAGGACACTGGGGTTCAAATTAATAGTTCTTTCAAGGTGTTCGCGCAGGTAGATAGGGTAGTTTTGGCAGCTTATGGTATCCTCACCATCATGAGGCAGCAGAGTTCAAGAGCCACAAGGTAATGGTGAAGCTCTTAAAAAAAAACTCTGGTCAGGCTAGACTTAGATGATTTTGTTCAGTTCTGGTCACCTCATTACAGGAAGATGTTGAAGCTATGGAGAGGGTGTAGCCGAGGTTTACAAGGATGTCGCCTGGATTGGAGAACGTGTATTACGAGGCAAGGTTAACAAAGCTAGGGCTTTTCTCTTTGGACCAAAGAGATGATTTAATAGAGGCGTACAAAAATAAGATAGGCAGAGATAGGGAGGACAGCTGGCACTTTTCCCCAACAAAGAGAAAATTCCGAGGGAAGCCAGAGGCAGACTTATGGCAGGGATTGTAGGTCATAACATTTTACAAGGCAAGGTCGAATACCATAAATGACCATGATGCTTCATTGCCTAATGAACTGAACACCTTTCATGCTCACTTTGAGAAAGTGAACTCAGCGATACCTATGAGAATCCCTGAAGCTGACAATTCTGTGATATCTGTTTCTGAGGCCAACAAACCCTCGCAAGGCATCAGGCCTACCTGGCAGGATAATGGAAAGCTGCATTACCCATCTAGGTAGAGTGCTCACAGGCATTTTCAATCTCTCATTGCTGCAGGCAGAGATTCCAATCTGCTTCAAAAGAACATCAATCATCCTGGTGCCCAAGAGCAGAGAGAGCTGCCTCACTGACCATCACCCAGTAGCACTCTTATCTACTGTATGAAATGCTTTGAGGGGTTGGTCATGGCCAGAATTAATTCATACCAAAGATCTGAACCTACTGAAATTTGCCTACCATCACAAGAACTCAACAGCAGATGCAAAAATCACTGGCTCTCCACTTAGCTCTGGATCACCTAGACATAGGAACATAGGAAGTAGGAACAGGAGTAGGCCAAAAATGGCCCATCGAGCCTGCTCCGCCATTCAATACGATCATGGCTGATCTTGGCTGATGGCAACAGCAACATATACAACAGTCTACTCTTCATTGACTGCAGCTCAACTTTCAACACATCATACCCTTAGTGCAAGTCAACAAGCTCCAAAAACTGGTGCTGAACCCCATCTGCAACTAGATCCTGGACTTCTTCATCCAAATACCACACTCAGTACAAAATGGAAATAACATCTCCTCCTCCATGACAGGTGCACCTCAAGAATGTGTGGATAGCCTACTGCTCTATTTGCTATACACCCATTACTGTGTAGCTAGGCACAATTCAAATGCCATCTACAAATATGCCTATGACACCACAGCCATTGACAGAATCTCAGATCAATGAGGAAGCATACAGGAGGGAGAAAGATCAGCTGATTATGGACCAGAAAGGGGAAAAATCAGGAGAACACAAACTAGTCCAAAGCAAGGGGTCAGCAGTAAAGGGTTGACAACCTTAAGTTCCTGGGCATCAACATCTCTGAAGATGATCCTAGGGCCTTTATGTCAATGCAATCACAAAGAAGGCTCGCTAGCAGCTATACATTGCAAGGAGTTTGGAGAGATTTGGCTCACCAAAGGCTCTTGCAAATTTCTAAAGTTTACCTGAGTGGCTCCATCATTGAGTGGTATGGGGATGGAAAAAAAAATTACAAAGAGTTATGAATTTGGCCAGTGTCATCAAGGGCATCAGTCTTGGGGGGGGGGGGCGTGGCAAGATGGCGTAGGGAACAGACGTGCCTTCCAGACCTCTCCTGACTCTGATTTATTGTTTTGTCTTTAAGTGCCTGTTAAAGTTCTTTTAAAAGTTTATAAATAATAAGAGGTGTTGGATTAGTGCCTAATGGTTTATATGCAAAAAAAAAGGTAAAAGAAAATATCAACAGACTGTTAAAAAACATTTTCCGAAATTGTCTGAGCCTACTTGTTTACAAGAAGCCAGGACTCAGCGTAGAATGGATCCAGAGGAGGACGTGCAGAGTTCGGCATTGAAGCTCCGTTTTAAGCCGGTGAGGCTCTTTGAAGGTTGTATTCAACAGCTTTCGGACCAAGGAGCTGTGCCAGTATTTCACACAACGGCCACTGTGAGTGCTGTTACTCAGTCTTTGACAGTTGAATCAGCTGGGGCGCCACCAGCTGGAGAGTTAAAGAGCTGTCATTCGACTGCTACAGTGGTGGCGCTGCAAAATGCATCTTCAATTACAACGGTTTTTCCAGACATCGATTCAGTGAAGATGATTAAAGAGATTTGGCTTAAAGATAACTCTGATCTTCAGTCTCCTGGCATTGCTGGGGGGTCTTTGAGAGGGATTTTTATATGAAGTCAAACTGCTAGAAAAGATACTAAATTAAGGGAAGGGACAGAAGATCCCGTGGTCTCTAAGGAACAGCAAAACCCCATTATGCCTGATGAAATGTCTGTTAAGGATCTTGAAGATAAGATATATTCTGTATCGAGTCACTTAGCTAATTTTGTGAACCTGTTTATTTCCAAGATTAATGCGATGGCGGAAGTCATTAATGGAGCTTTTAAGCTTGAAACCATTGAAAGATTTGAAATGTGTGATCAAGGTTTAGTCGATGCACAGGATCAACTGCAAGATGAAAATAGAATAATTGAAACATTGCAGATCCAAAATTAAAATTTAGCAAAAAAGGTTGATTATTTGGAGAATCAATCTAGACGGAACAACATGAAAATTGTTGGTTTGCCAGAAGGCATAGAAGGGCCAGATCCAAGAAAATTTTTTACTGAATGGATTCCACGAGTGTTAGGAAGGATAAATTCCCTGAAGGTTTAATACTGGAACGTGCTTATAGAGTTTTAAGAAGAAAATCTTTTTCAGGACAGAATCCAAGATCTGTTTTGATCCGTTGTTTAAACTATTGTGACAGAGAGACAATTTTATGTACGGTTACTAGAAATGCCCAGCAAAATAGATCTCCTTTGATGGTTCAGAGTAATCCGGTTTTCTTCTATCAAGATTTGAGTCAAGAAATTATGTTTCAATGACGCGAATTTAATTCTGTGAAAGAACGGTTGTGGAAAAAAAGATATAAGGCAACATTCAGGTATTCTGCGGTACTGAAGATTTTTTAGGATGGAAATTACCCAAAGTTCTTTGACAATCCTAAAGAGGTTATGGACTTTGCTCAGTCTCTACCAATCATGCAGTTTCAGGAATGATGTAGTCCTTCAAGGTCTCCAAAGAGAGTAGAGATGTAAGGTGGGATCCAGATTTTTAAAAGAAATGGAAGTAATGGTGACCGAAGTGGTAACGTTGATTTAAAAAAATAAATCTTTTATCTTTTTTTTTGAGAAGAGTTTAAATAGTTTAAATAATGATGATAGTTTAATGAAATGGGAGTCGGGAGAGGGAACTGGGTGGGCACTAGTTTCCAGAAGACATCAGCTACCTGTGAGTTATCTCACACCCAATATTTTGGGGGAGTTACTGCTTTGGACGGTTTAAACAGGAGGAGGTAGTTGTGACCTCCGACCTGTTTTTTTTTTCTTTTTAATTTTTGGGTTAAGAAGTGAAGGTTTTTTATTATTATTATTATTTTTAAACTCTTTGTTTTCTGATTGTAAATGAGAGGGAATTAGGAGGTTTTTTTTCTCTTTTTTCTTTCTTTTTTAAGAGGATGATGTCACAGAAGATAATAAGTCAAAAATTGAGGATGTTGGATTAGATGAAGAGGAAGATGAGGGGAAAGGTGATAAGAAGAAGAAAATTAAGTACAAATACATTGAGGGAGAAGAGTTTAATAAAATTAAGTTAATTTCGATAGAGAATTTTGAAGATGTTATAAATGAAGAATATGGAGAATTTTATAAGAGTTTGAACTTTTTTTTCTTTTTTTATATAAGGGGAGGGGAAGGGAATAAAAAGTTTATCTGATTGTTTTTCTAAGGGATGTTTTTGTTCTCTTGATGAATTATAAAGGAAACTTGGTATTAATGGAAATTCTGTATTTATGTATTATTAATTATGATTTTTTGTATAACAGATATGTGGTTGATATATGATTTTAATATTTGAATTTAGTTTTAAAGTGGATTTCATTTGTTAAATACATGAATTATGTTTGATTTAAATATATGTTTAAGGGTATTATTTTAGTATTGATATTTTTTTGTTGTTAGTAATTTTTTTTGTTGTTAGTAATTTTTTTTGTTGTTAGTAATTTTTTTTGTTGTTAAGTTTTATCCTTTTTTTGTAAGTGGGGTTTTTTCTATTTTATTTACAACATTGTTAATTAATTCTTCACTCTTTATTTTGGGGGGGAGGGTTGGATTAATTTTAAATTAGATGATTAATGTTGTTTTATAATTATTGGGGGGGGTTAATTTGTGTAGTTTAATGATGGAGTATTCTAATTTTTATTATCTTATTTTTTATTATTTCTTTAAATGTAATTTTTATTTTATTCATGTCATAAAATTTTAAATAAAGTTTTTTTTTAAAAAAAGGGCATCAGTCTTCACTCTATCAAGTACATGTACAAGAGGCGATTTCACAAGAAAGCAGCCTCTACCATCAAGGACCCTCACTACCCAAGCCAAGTCCTCTTCACACTACTTCCATCAGGAAGGAGATGCAGGAACCTGAAGATGAACCTAATGTTCTATGCTCTAGCAACAGGAGACAACGGAGTTCATCAATCAAAATTTGATATGGTGCAATAAACAAAATTCTTACCGGCAAATATCTGAAGAAAAGAAAGGTAGTGTCTCATTTTTTGTTATTAATGGATGAAAGGAAGTACCATCAGTACCATTTATCATATTACACGATGCCGTTGTCCACCAATCCAATGATCTTGTTTTGGTCGAGACAGAATAAGGAAACAAGAGGAAAAACAAATCTTGCATTACAACTTCAACAAATGATGTACAAAAAGAACATCACCGGCTAAGACAGCAAACAAAAGAAAATTCTGTTCTTGACAAACTGGTTTATATATTATTTTTCATTATGATCCAAACATTAATACATGCACAGCTAATCCTTCAAGTGGGTTATACTGAATATTATACTGCTTAATTCACTTGCAGATAAAGGTTTCATCAGAAAAGCAAATAACTTGTTTCAAGTGAAACATCTAGTTCATAATTAATTGCAAAGAAACATACTTTTTACCCTTCCATTCTAGGACACGAGTAAAATTTTTGTAGTCCACTTTTCCCGTGTGAAAAAGATAATCACCATCATCTGTTCCATTCATCTAAAAACAATTAATCAGAAATGACTAAATATACAAATTTTCTGAAATCAACAGACCATCTTAGAAGTGCTACTTTGGTTATTTAATTTATTCTTGCATGCAATATCCTTTCTTGAAATACCAATATTTGAAACAAAAAACAAAGGAATATAAAGACTCAACTGCAAAGTCACTCACTAGCCAGAGTAAAATGAAAGGATATCAATTCTTATTGTTTAAAACTACTGTAGTTACATATACTTATTGACTATCCTTGAGCTCTTGTCTACTTTTAAGAAGAAAAATGTTACTTCACTTGCACCCTGTCCATGATCATGTACAAAACAAATTATTTGGCTGTGTAAACCTTGTAATACTTTACTCCAAATACTAATTTTCCAACTGTCGCACAGTAAATAACTCACGACGTAACTCAACAGTAAGTCACTGATTTACAGGCTTTTATTCACAATGGACAGGGACCTTGTCCTGTGCCATGACCTGGGCTTTCTGGGGAAGGGTCAAGGCTTTATACAAGGTCAAAGAGGGAAGAGAGGGGGTAACATATACAGTCATTGAACTGGGCAGAGCCAGGTAATCAGGAATACAGCAGTTCACCACACCAACACTACAGAAATTCAGGGCATTCCTGGAAGTCACCTCTAGAGCCTTTCGTATAGAATTGGTGATCATTTGCTCGAAGAGCCATTCAAAATTAGATTGGAAGCTTAAAAAAAAGCGAGTAGCAAGCAAACAAACTCAATCAACTTAAATTTGCAGAGTTGGAGTAGATATGGCCCAACCAACCAATTTTCCCTTGCAACCGCTGCAACCGTGTCTGCCTGTCCCACATCGGACTTGTCAGCCACAAACGAGCCTGCAGCTGACGTGGACATTACCCCTCCATAAATCTTCGTCTGCGAAGCCAAGCCAAAGAAGATAGAGAATAAGGAGCAAAACAAGCAAAAACAAAAACAAAATGGTCATTGACAGTACCTGAAAAGAATAATGGCCAATGTTAAGTTGAATTTTTCTGCAGACTGAACTCAAATAGTTCACAATATTTCCTTTCCAAAATTTTTTCCTCACTCTTGTTTTGTTTTCCCCAGCCTTAACCAGGCTAAAAAAAAAACTACCAACCTTATTGTAGAGTCCAAAGTATTCATCAACATTACTATTCAACAGATGAATGTCAGCAAGTACAGGATCTTTGTAGCCCCAAAGTAACTCGTGTATCGATCGTGTTGTAAAAAGACCTTCTGCCTTGAATATTAGCAGAGCTTCCATTAGAAAAGTTTTATAACTGGAATATTTGGCCATGTTGATGACGGTCTATTTATAAACAAAGAAAAACAGATTAATGCAAGAGTCAAACAAGTCTGCAGATGCTGGAGAAATGGAACAATACACAAAAGTGCCGGAGACGCTCAGTGAATCCTGCCCGAGTTCCTCCAGCATTTGTCCATGAGATCAATAAGAGTTCAATTTTTTTGTGAGATTTTCCAACATTAATTTTTAGACTTTGAAATAATTCTCCATTAAATGAAGGAAAAGTAGGATACTTCAAATTCAGCCCACACTCTGCCTTGCCCACCCCCTCCCCCACCCCAGTCTGTCCAATGTTTTCATTTCTACACATGGCTTCAGAGCTCAGTGAAGATGGAGCTCTGGGCTGCTGCAGAACCCCACACAAGAGTAATTGGGCTTCATGTGGCAGGAACAGAAGCTCCACTTCCTGAAAGACATCCTTGATGTTCTGTACTCACCAGCAAAGGTCATTCAGCAATTGTTAAATTTCTATGGCCAAGTATTTATTTAAGTTCAGAACTTAAAAATATTAAATGCAACAAGTGTTCTTAAAACAAGTTCTACTCCAAGTTAATTACAAAAAATAAAGCACCTTTTCAATAAAGGTTGGAAACTCTATACTAATGCCACACAATCCAGTAATTGAAACCAAATACATCTTCTGTCCAGAAGTGCAAGTAAGAGGTCCAAAACAAGGAGACCTAAACTCCAGCCAGATTATAAATTCTGCATTGTAATAGCTAGGCACTTGATCAAGAATTAACTTTCTGCACACAGTTAGCTATAAACTACCAGCCCAACAACAGTGCAGGACATTAGGACAGATTTTCTAACAGTGCAATCTAGGAAAATCTGTTGGAAAATCTGCCCTAATATCCTCGTGGTCGGCACTCTCCATGTTTAAGGCAAAAGTTGAGACCAGTTAAGCCTCTCCCTCTTGCCCTATCCTAGCATTTCCCAGATTGCCCTTCAATTGCGTGCCATTCTCTTTTGCAGGAAATTTGAACCCAATATGGCTACGACCACAAAACTGAAAAGGGATACCACCAATTTCATGGCTCTATGTCTCACATAAATGCTTTTTGGAGTTACTTTGCAATGGTCTCCAAAGTTTAATCTCACCACACCCTTTCTCTCATTTCAGTCTGGTCACAGATGATCCAGGTGAGGGGAAAAATAAATTGTTTTTTTTTAACTGACAAGAATTTGGAGGCATTCAGTTAAGCAGGACAGCTGAAGCTCAGAGCACAACCAATATTTATAATGAAAAACATCATACCTGACCTGGAATTCTCAAGCCAGCTGCACTGCACTATTTTGACAGCAAAAAAGTGTTCAATACATATAAAACTCCATTAGCAAACTCATGTGATTATTTTTATAAGCCTTTAAGATTTCAAAGAATCTTCTTAATTAAAGATAAAAATGCTATTTAAATGTCACACAATCCGATCATTAATGGTGCAAAGCCAAAAGGCCAGAATCAACCTCATCCCCCACCCCCAGAGCTTGGGACTACTGTACTGAGCCCAGTACTGGTGCAGGAAGGTCAGGCTCAAGGGCACCCCCCACCCACATTTGTGCTGCAGTTAGCCTCCAAATATAGAAACATAGAAGATAGGAGCAGGAGTAGGTCATTCGACCCTTCGAGCCTGTTCCGCCATTCAACGAGATCATGGCTGATCTTAAAGTTCAGTACCCCGTCCCCGCCTTCTCTCCGTAACCTTTAATACCCTTATACTGAAGAAATAGATCTAATTCTCTCTTAAATATATTTAATGAACCTGCCTCTACTGCCCTCTGTGGCAATGAATTCCACAGATTCACCACCCTCTGGGTCAAAAAATTCCTCCTCATCGCGGTCCTAAATGGTTTGCCTATTATCCTCAAACCATGGCCCCAGGTTCTGGATTTTCCCATCATTGGAAACATCCCATCTGCATCCATTCTGTCCAGTCCTGCCAGAATTTTATATGTCTCTATGAGATCCCCTCTCAATCTTTTAAACTCCAGGGAGTACAATCCCAATTTGCGCAATCTTTCCTCATAAGTCATTCTTGCCATTCCAGGCCTGGTGAATCGCCTCTGCACTCCCTCCATTGCAAGAACATCCTTCCTTAGATAAGTTGACCAAAACTGCATACAATACTCCAGGTGTGGTCTCACCAAGGTATCCTTGTTCCGAAACTCAAACCCTCTTGATATGAAGGCCAACATACCATTTGCCCTTTTAACCGCCTGCTGTACCTGCATGCTCGCCTTCAGAGACTGATGTACAAGTACCCCTAGGTCTCTCTGCACTTCCCCATCTCTTAATCTATTGCCATTCAAATAGTAACCTGCCCTCCAGTTTGTATTACCAAAGTGGATAACCTCACATTTATCCACATTGTAGTGCATTTGCCATGGATCTGCCCAGTCCCTCAATTTATCCAAATCACACTGGAGCTTCCTGACACCCTCTTCCGTGCACACAACCCCTCCTAGCTTAGTGTCATCTGTAAATTTGGAGATATTACATCCAATCCCCTCATCCAGATCATTAATGTAAATTGTGAACAGCTGGGGTCCCAGTACAGATCCCTGTGGTACCCCATTGGTCACCGCCTGCCACTCAGAAAACAAGCCATTTATCCCAACTCTCTGTCTTCTACCTGCCAGCCAGTTCTCAATCCACATCAATACTTTGCCCCCAATCCCATGAGCCTTGATTTTGGAAGTCAGTCGTTTATGCGGGACCTTATCGAAGGCCTTTTGGAAGTCCAGGAACACCACATCCACTGGCTCTCCCCCATCTATTTTACCTGTCACCATCTCAAAGAATTCCAATAGATTTGTCAAGCATGATTTACCTTTTGTAAATCCATGTTGACTCCGTCCGATCCCTTCTCTGCTAGTCATATGCTCTGCTATTACATCCTTAATAATGGATTCCATCATTTTGCCCACTACTGATGTAAGGCTCACAGGTCGATAATTCCCCGCTTTTTCTCTACCCCCCTTTTTAAATAGTGGGGTAACATTAGCTACCCTCCAATCCATGGGTACTGATCCTGAGTCTATCAAGTTCTGGAAAATAATTCTTAAAGCATCTGCTATCTGAATGGCCACTTCCTTAAGTACCCTAGGATGTAGATTATCAGGCCCTTGGGATTTATCTGCCTTCAATCCCATCAATTTCCCCAAGACTGTCCTTAGAGATACTGATTTCTTTCAGTTCCTCCCTTGCATTAGTCTCTATGTTTCCCAACATCCTTGGGAGGTTATTTGTATCCTCTCTTGTAAAAACAAAACTAAAGTAAGAATTTAATTGGTCTGCCATTTCCTTATTCCCCATTATATATTCCCCTGATTCCGACTGCAAAGGACCTACTCTGGATTTCACAATCTTTTCCTCTTGACATATTTATAAAAGCTTTTGCAGTCGGTTTTTATATTTGCCGCAAGCTTACTTTCGTAATTTATTTTTGCTCTCTTGATTAACCCCTTTGTCTTCCTTTGGTGCATCTTGAACTGCTCCCAGTCTTCGGTTGCATTACTTTTTTTGGCCAATTGATATGCTCTCTCTTTGGACCCAATGCTGTCTCTAATTTCCCTTGTTATCCACGGTTGAGTCACCTTTTTTGGTTTATTTTTATGCCAAACCGGTATAAACGATTTTTGCAATTTCTCCATTAGATCTGTGAATGCTTTCCATTGTCTATCCACAGTCAACTCCCCCATAAATACCACCCAATCAATCTTACTCAACTCCCGTCTCATACCATCATAATTCCCTTTATTTAAATTCAGGACCTTAGTCTCGGTTTTAATTTCATCACTCTCCATGTCGAGTGAGAATTCGATCATATTGTGATCGCTCCTACCCAAAGGGCCTCACACAACAAGATTGCTGATTAGCCCCTTATCATTGCATAATACCCAATCTAAAATGGCCTGCTCCCGAGTTGGTTCCTCGACATATTGGTCTAGATAACCGTCCCGTAAACATTCAAGGAATTCCTCCTCCTCTGTATTTTTACCAATTTGACTAGTCCAATCTATATGCAAATTAAAGTCTCCCATGATGACAGCTGTTCCCTTATTGCACGCTTTTCTAATTTCTCTTTTAATGCCTTCCCTCACCTCTATACTACTATTTGGAGGCCTATATACCACCCCCACTAACGTTTTCCGCCCCTTGCTATTCCTCAGTTCTACCCATATAGATTCCGCATCTTCTGAGTTAATAGCCTTCCTGTCAATCGTGTCGGTCCCTTTTCTCACCATCAATACTACCCCACCCCCACCTAGAAACTAACATTTTCTTGAAGGCAAATCTCAAAACTGACTCTAAAGGTTATTTTTAGAAACTTTAAAAAGTGAACAACTCACCACAACCGGAATATTCACAGTCCGAATCAAGTCAATTTCAGGATCTCCAATTGATAACTCAGGAACAAACACGTAAGTCTTTGGGGTCACAGCGGACACAAACTTTCCATCATCCATGAATGTCACATTTTCTTTTGATTTATACTCTCTGAAAGATTATATCAATGCCAATTATTAAGCAGATAAAGAACAGGCTCAAACATCACAGAATGGATAATTACCAATGCAGATAAAAACTAGCCCTTGTCAATGCCACACTAGCTGTCCTGATGATCACTACTGAACTCATGCAACCCCAAAGTTAAGAGGGAGAAGACCTTTCATTTGGTATCTTTTACAATTTCTGAAAATCACAAACAATTACTTTACCTATAAAACAGTGAGTAAAATTAAAATAGATTTGTCACAAAGAGCCTTGGGATAAAAGAGACTGTTAACCTGTTGCTATGATAATAGTGGAAAGATGAGTGCTGGGTAATAAACTTGAAGTTTGTGCCTCATTACACCTCAAGATTGGTCATGGTTTCCAGAAAAGGCATGTTGGATTTGTATATTTCGGCATAAAAGTTGACCCCCTTTTTCAGCCTCATTTTAAGGGGTTTATGGGATATCTGGCATACAAGTCAACCCCAAATTTCTGGCTGCTGATTGGCATACAAGTTGACCCACAAAACTCGCAATGCCTGAAATGGGCTGTTGACCAGTGTATTCGTCGACCCCCACAGTTTGCGCTGATTGATCTGCTAGGCATTGGCTGGAGGTGATTGCAGCACGCAACGAAAATATGAAGCGAGCTGAAAGTGAAAGTTGAAAGTGATAGAAATGGCCAAGAAAACCAACAACTGCACTGTTGCAAAAAAATTTGATGTATATGAGAAGTTGGTAAGAGATCGGAGGAAGAAGAGATTAAGAAAAATACCAAAAAGGCAATGATCTTTGAGAAAAGGAATCATTCATTGGCCAGAATTGGAAAATCACGTTGCAGAATGAGTACATGAACAGAGGTAAGATTGCTACATAGTCATCTGAAATAAAATAAGAACATTTGCACTGCAGTGGGCCAAGTCACACCCAGACCTCAGTGATGATATTGAGGCTACAGTAGACTGGTGCAGTCATTTCAGGAACAGGAAAAATCTGGTATTACACCAAAAAACAAAAATTGCACAGAAACTACCAAAAGTTTTTGATCATAAAGTTGTAAGTTTTCACCAGTTTATTATATGGAACCAGTAGAAACACCAGTTTGCATTGGAGAAACTCTCATGAATTTTGACATGATAGGCAATAGAACAGTGGAATGGAAAAGTGTTAAAACTGTCCAAACCAGAAGTACAGGCCACAGAAGGACCAGGTTTACCCCCGTGTTATCGTGCATGGCCAACAGGACAAAAGTTAAGACCCGTGGTAATCTTCAAACCCAAAATTAAACCAAAAATTAAATGCCCTGGAGGTATTTTTACACATTTTCATGAAAAAGGATGGATGGACAAATGAAAATGATGTAAAACTATGGATAGACAATGAGTGGAACAGGTGGCCAGATGGTTTATGCAAAGAACAGAGTTTGCTGGTTTGGGATATGTTTTGTAGCCACTTAACTGAGAAAACTAAAAGTAGATTAGTACTGCATGATACTTACATGGCGGTTATCCCATGTTATTTGACATCAATATTATAACCTCTCTATGTCTGCCTGAACAAGCCATTTAAAAACCATGTGTGCAAGGAAAGTGGATGTGGAGTGCAGACAAGTTGTTTACAAAAGGCGGGGCAATATGTGCTGTATCACTTGATATGCAGTGTAACTTCGTGCTCAAGGCATGGGACAAAGTTAAAGTAGAGATTGATAAAATTGTTTAAAAAGTACAGAATTTCTTGTACAATTGATGGAACGTAAAACTATTTATTGTGGAACACTGATGACGAAGCTGAAACTGCCTCGTCAGATACAGATTGGGAACCAAACAGTGAAAGTATCGGTGAACTTGCTGCCATCTTTCCTTCAGACAATGATAGCAAGAGTGATTTTGAAGGGTTCTATATGTGTTGTTTTCAATAAAAATCTGTTGCAGTCAGGTTCTTTTTTGGTTTTTTAAGGATTGTATGCTGAATCAGCATGGATTGGATTTTGAGCTGAATTTAAGGTCTCAAAAGCATAAGTCGACCACCATTTTTTGAGATATTTTTGGTTTCACGACTCAACTTATACACAGAAATATATGGTAGTTTTATTGCAGAATTGTAAGTACATGATCATAAGAGAAAAGCCAAAAATTTCCCCCATGGTATTGATATCAAAAATAAGATGGGATACGTTTCAAGGGGAAAGAAGAAGTTTTACAGAAAATCTGAGAGCCACTTTAAAAAAAATTTCAAACAGTGGTTCATAGCTACCACACACTGATATAGAGTTGGAGTAATCAGATATAATTACCATGTTTAAGAGTCACTTGAACAGGAAGCAAAGAATGCAGAACAAGTGGACCCAGGATAGGTTGGCATGGCCCATTTTTGTTCTCTGGAATGTTGTACCAGATGGCATAGAGCAACTTCCTGAATTGGGACAGTTTTCAAGCCAATTAAATGTTTGTCATTTATCAATTGATTGTATATTAGCCAATTTCATCCAGTAGGGGAGCAGTTGTCCAGAGATTTAGGAGCAAAGAGGTTAAACACACTTCCTAATTTAGTGATGGTGCAATGGGAGACAATAATAGTTTCAGACCAAGATTTTCAAACTAAAGGAAAACAGGTGTTATGAGTCCAGAGGACCCCAAAATTCACCAAGACAATGGTTACTTAAACAAAAGTTGCTTTTAATTTTCTTTAAACACAAAAACATGATCAAACTTTAACTTATAACTATTAACTTAAATCCCTTCTAATTCTAAGTGCACATGTATATTATGTGTGTATATGTTCAGGAAAGTTCTTTGATTCACAGTCCAATCTCACTTCTCACTCCTCCAAGTTCAGTAGTATCAGGCAATTCTTATACTGTGCACAGAATTTAACATTTATGAATTTTCACCAGGCTCTAAAGCTGAAAGGTATATGGTTACCACCAGGAAGGTTCTAGTTTTAGAGAGAGATTTGTTGCTCATTGGACACACATACAAACTGATTCCCTCCGATCAGTCACTTCAGTGTCTTGCTGAAGAAACTTGCCCCATCAAGGTTTTCCCAAATGATGGTAACCACAAAGTTTCTTTTTATTTCCCTTATTTCAAGGGAAACATTATACAGCCAGCCATTTCCTTTTGTGTGGACCACAATGGCTTTTCAACAGGCTGAACTCAGAACTCACAACCAGTCTTCAAAATGGGGTTTTAACAAGACTGTTTGCTATGTTACAGCCTCCAAAAACTTCTGCAGAACTGTTTTCTCTCTTTCTCTCAAAAAGAGAAATCCTGTTTGGTCTTTTCTCTCTCTGCTTGCAAAACCACACAACTCCTCCTCGAACAGCAAACTACAACTAGATAGATTGCTGGCACTGGAATCATTTTCCTGAGCCTGGCCATCTGTTGCTTTAAAGACAAAAGTCCATTTACTCCATAGCATCAGTTCATTTAACACCAACTTGAGAAGTCTCTATAGGCATTCTTCAAAGTTTCTGTAAAGTCACTGAGGACATGAATTCTCTCTTTCAGCAAAGCTCTTGCATTTTAAATGAGATGTCCTTTGTGAAGTGTTACTGTCCATTTATGAAGTGACCTACACTAAGCCCCCCACAACCTATCCCTTTTAAAGACATATTAATATATTATAAAATTAATATACCCCATAACACAGGAATGGGTGGAAGAAATCCAGGACAAGAGTACCAATAATTTAAAAGAAAATTTCAAGTGATATATTAGCAACTAAATGCAAAGACAGGAGAGTGTAAAGGATAAGGGAGACAGTTTAGGATGAACTATAGTTAGAGTGACATGGGAATGTAGAGGACGGAACTAAATTCAAACCTGTATAATATACAATTACTCATTTCCCTCCTGCATGATCAACTTATTAGTTCTGTGTCGTACAACATAGAAGCAGGCCAAACCAACCCATCTATGCCCACCAATGGGCACTCATTCAAACTGATCCCAGTTAAACAATGTTGTGCATGCCCACATCTTAAATTATAAACTCCAGGAGCTCTTAACTCTTGATTTTACAACCTTTTAGATGTGATCTTGTTGGAGATTGCCACCGCTTAGCACTTTTATGGTACAAATATAACTCAACACTTTGAGTAGGATTGACATTCATCAATTAAATAATTTTCCTCATTCCATGGTTTTTGTGTGCTCCAGTGGAAAGAGGGTGGGGTGCAGGAAGCAGAACCTCAAAAAACTATGCAAGGATTAAATAAACAAAATGAATTAGTTTCAACCAAAACAAAATCAAAATTTCACCCATCCTACCTGTAAGTGTAAGGACCTCTTTCTTCAAGGAAAGGCTTTAGCCCTTTTAGCACTTCATCAGGGTTTGTGACATTGAAGAAGTAAAACTGCATGTAAATTGGAGGAGGAGGATTTTTCCAAGTCTCAAAGGCTGTAGTCCCATTCCTTAGTTGTATTTCCTGCAGGAGGAACAAGCAGGTGAAAAATAAATCAACAGTATTTTTTTTTTAAAAGATAAATGATTACTCTATCCAAAATAATATATTTAATGGTACTCTCCAACATAAAACAATTTAAAATAGCAGTTGCAGAAAATCCTCACAAACAAGATGCTCCTATTTAAAAAATATAAACTGTGTTCCATTCTTCACAAGGAGGTCCTGATTTTGGAAAAGTTCTGCAGTGTATTGAAATTCAATGAAAAGTTGAGTCAAGATCCTCAGCAATGAGGGAAATGTTTGGAAACAAACCCATCCTGGTTAATCATGCAGCCAACCATTCAAGCTTCTGCCTTCGGGGCCACTCTCTGTGGCTCAAAATGCGGCAGAGCAATGGCCGTCTTCCCTACCCATAATCCCCCAAGCAGCTGGAACTGTTCTGGGAACCATAGAGCGGTTCCAGCTGCCTGGAGGATTATGGATAAGGAAGACAGCCATTGCTCTGCCACGTTTTTATGACGGGTGGCTCTCCAGCACCAGTTGCCCCGCCTCCATCGGATCCAGAGAGTACTACGAGGCGCCTCTGGATATGAACGGGATGCTGGAGCAGCCTTTTCGAGCTGCTGTCTGAAAGGTAAGGTTTTAGTTTTCCAGCTGCTCCTGACATGAAATGGCCTAGAGTTAAGCAGGATTTCAATTCTAATGTTCTTAGATCAGAGGCACTTGATATGTTAACCTCCTCCCTCAGGGGACAAGTCTGGGCAATTAACATTGATAAGGTGCAGTACCCTAGCCAGAATATCAGAATACCATGGCACTCAAGGCCAAAGGGATACTCCCAAGATAAAAATTTCTCATGCCACCATAAACTGTGCGCATTCTTTCAACATGTAAAAATATTCTCATAGAGCAGGCACATGCATATAATGCACGGGGAGAGGGGAGACCTGGTTTGTAAAATACAATATTTACTAAAGCTACAATTTTCATTTAATTGAAAGGGTTTTTTTTGTTTTTGGATGCTATAGTTACTTTTTTTTGAAAAATGTAGTTGGTACACAAGTAAAAAAATGCAAGGATTTAATATTAAAACTGTTTCTCAGACTGAAAGACATTACCAATGAATGATATCATGTGACAGAAAAAGGGAAAAGCTTGAAAGTTCAAATTTACTGTCAAAGTACATGCATACAATCCTGAGATCATTTTTCCTGTGGGCCAGCCAAAATTTATACTTATCTGTAGAGCAAACTGTACTCAAGAGAAAGATACATTCATATACAAAAGAGAAATGTAAACACTGTACAAATACAGAAAATAATATTTAGAAATAAATAATGTGCAAAATGTCTTTAAACAAGTCTCTTGAGTCCATTGTTTAGGAGACTGATGGTGGAGGGGTAGCAACTGTTCCTGTTGGTAGGGTCTCATGGCACCTATATCTCTTACCTGATGACAGCAGTGAGAACAGAGCACGTCCGATGTAGTGTGGATCATTGATGATTGCTGCTGTTCTATAGTGGCAGAATTCTGTATGGATTTTCTCAATAGTGGGGAGTTTTGACTGTGATGTACTGGCCTGTGGCCACTACCTTTTGCAGGGCTTTCCATTTGGAAAGTATTGGTTCCCCATAACAGGCTGTAATACAGGTGGTCTGCGCACTTTCTACGTGTAGAAATTTGCCAAGGTTTCTGATGTCATACTGAACCTCTGCAAACTCCTGAAGTAAAGGTGCTGATATATTTTCTTCATGATGATATTAGTACATTGGATCCAGGAAAAGTCCTCCAAAATAGTGACTCCCAAGAATTTAAATTTGCTCACCCTCGCCACCTCCAATCCCGTAATGATCACCGGATCGTACACCTCCGGTTTTCCCCTCCTAAAGTCTACAATAAAGTGCTAATGAGAACAAAATAGTGAAAGGACAGATATTGTAAAAGCAAGAAACAAATGGAGCCAAAACATGACAAGTTAAAAAAAATACTGATAACGTTAAAGGCCTAAAGGTGGAAAAGTGCCAGAAACAAGAGGTTGATTTTCCTGATATTGACTTTGGTCAGATCATTACTCAGCACTAAAGTGTTGAGTAGTAATGAGGCAGAAAAGTAACGTGGAAAGGAAGAGAGTTCAGGGTAATGCAGAGCAATACTCAATTTGCATTTGGTCCTCAATTCAGAAATCAATACTCCAGGTGTAGCAAATACATAATACTAAACCAACATTTACACAAGAAATAGGAGCAGGACTTCATCTAGCTTGATCCGCGCCACTTGCCAAGTACTTGGCAGAAATATTTAGGTTTCAATTCCATCCTTTTGGTCCAGTTTTACCTACCCTCCCCATCTCTACCACCTCCCCCCCCCCATCGCCGCCTTGACCTTGCCATCCATGTTAATATGTTCCTTGTTTGGCAGATAACCTGTCAGACTGAATCAATGGTACTCAACCTTTTTCTTTCCACTCACATACCACTTTAAGTAATCCCTATGCCATTGGTGCTCTGTTTAAGGTGGTATGTGAGTGGGAAGAGAAGGTTGAGAATCACTGCTCTAGACTCAATCGTTACTGAAATATTTTGCTTGAGAAAAATTGTCATTGGCCCATTTCCTTTGGCGTTCTGAAACCGTGCATATAATGAATCAATTAGGAACGATTAAAACAGTGATTTTCAGACTTTTTCTTTCCACCCACATACCACCTTAAGCAATCCCTTACTAATCATAGAGAACCTATGGCATAGAGAATACTTAAAGTGGGATGTGAGTGGAAAGGGGTTGAGAACCACTGGACTAAATGCTAAAAACAAACTAACAACATCAGGAAAATCTCAAAAAGATCACAATCTCAAACATTTTCTTTTGCAGTACAGAGTTTTACTTATTTTCTACGGACACTTTTGAAAGGGGGTCCTCTTGATATCCTATTCCAGTCTGGCAATATCAACATTTGTTGCTTCATTGACATCTTCCTGATCATGGCCATCATTTTTCTGCCTTATATCAATACCCTTAGATTCCTTCAAGAAATATATTGCTCAGTGTTGAATCTAATGACTAAGCCTCAGTAGACTCCAACAATGAAAAATAATTCACAATATTTGTCAGAAATGAACTACATCTTGAAGGCAGGATATCTAGCACTAGACTTCCTTGAACAAGAAAATCTAGTCCCTTCATATACACTGCTGAGCCCAAGAAGTTTGTACAGCAAAACTCACTACCTTCTTGTTCAGAAATCCTAGCTGTATGGCATCTGAATCCTGTTCCGCTTATAGACTCAACAGCTTCAATTAAAACGTTACACTGTAGCCACGTGCTACTCGAAGGAAAACACACACACGTAGTGTGGTTAGGTTAAGCTCTGTGTTTTAATAGGGGCTCAGAGCATCGAGTCCACGCTTATGAAGATCCAGCTGCGCTGGATGGGTCACGACTCCAGAATGGAGGACCATCGCCTTCCCAAGATCGTATTATATGGCGAGCTCTCCACTGGCCACCGTGACAGAGGTGCACCAAAGAAAAGGTACAAGGACTGCCTAAAGAAATCTCTTGGTGCCTGCCACACTGACCACCGCCAGTGGGCTGATAACGCCTCAAACCGTGCATCTTGGCGCCTCACAGTTTGGCGGGCAGCAACCTCCTATGAAGAAGACCGCAGAGCCCACCTCACTGACAAAAGGCAAAGGAGGAAAAACCCAACACCCAACCCCAACCAACCAATTTTCCCTTGCAACCGCTGCAATCGTGTCTGCCTGTCCCGCATCGGACTTGTCAGCCACAAACGAGCCTGCAGCTGACGTGGACTTTTTACCCCCTCCATAAATCTTCGTCCGCGAAGCCAAGCCAAAGAAGAAAGAAAGAAGAGACCAGACTTTTATTCTCGCCGTGTTCCTGCTGTTCCCCCTTTTCACATCACGACCTTCATAACAAAAGCAGGTTTCCCATGTGTGGGTATCTTCTTGCATAAAATCACTTCTTCCCTGTGTGCTGTCCCTGTTGGCTGTGAAGTAAGGCCAGCGCTATTTTGGGTTGCTGCCCTTGCCATCCGCCAGTTCGCTTGTTGGGGCCAGTGCTGCTGCACAGGCTGCTGGCCTTTAGTTGTGCTCGCCGCCTGGAGTGCCAGCTTGATTGCCACAGCAGTGTGCAACAACATGATGCCCCCCCACCCCCAAGAACCGGCAGCATTGTCCTTGGTGCCTGGAGGCAGAGTCTCTGAAGGCTTTGGCGGCCTGCCTATCTGGTGTGGTGCTGGAGTATCGACTGGGTGCACCGGGTGAGGTGTGCTGGCTTTAGCCTGTCTGTGGTGAAGACTTGCGTCTTGACTCTGACCTCCATCTCGAAGGTGGCTCTGTTATTACGGATGACCCAGAATGGACCCTCGCATGGCCTCTGCAGAGGACCCCTGTGAATGAAAACATACTCACTGTCCTGTAGGTCTTTGGATATGCTGGCCCTCGCATGTCCATGCCTGGAAGATGAAGTCGGGGCCAGGTTGCCAAATCTTTCCCTCACCCTGTGGAGGAAAGCTGCCGAGTGATCCTGCCGTCTGCCAGGGGACGGTATGAATTCCCTCGGGACCACCAGTGAAGCTCCGCAAATGAGTTTGGCCAAAGAGGTGTGGAGGTCTTCCTTGAATGCTGTGCTGATCCCTGAAAGTGCCCTTGGTAGCTCATGTACCCAGTGGTCCTTGGAGTCTGGTCATGAGCGTGGTTTTGAGGTGCCTGTGGAAGTCCATTGGACTGAGGGTTGTAGGCCATTGTGTGGTGTAGCTTGGCGCCCCACAGGCTGGCGAGGTTGGACCACAGGCTGGAGGTGAACTGGGCCCCTCTATCGGATGCGATGCAGGACGGTAACCTGAACCATGCCACCCAGGACGAGATGAGAGCCCTGGCACGAGGTTGTGGTTGTGTCTGGAGCAGGACTGCTTCTGGTCACCTGCTGATGTGGTCGACCTCATGAACAGGTAGCGGAAACCCTGGGATACTGGTAAGGGTCCTACTATGTCCACATGGATGTGGTCAAACCTTCATTTCGTGGGCTCAAAGTGATGAGGTCTTGGTCTGCCGCTGTACCTTGGTTGTTTGGCATTGTGTGCACACCTTCACCCACTCGCTGACCATTTTCTGCAATCCATGCCACACATATTTGCTGGCCACCAGCTGGACCTTGGTCCTGATGGATGGGTGAGCCAGTCCATAGATGGAATCTAAAACCTGCAGTCTCCAAGCCACTGGGACGATAGGTCTGACCTGACTGGTGGCTACATCACACAGGAGGGTGGTGCCGACTGGGATGTCCTGAGCTGCAGTACTGATATGCCAGTCCTGTAGTGGGGCATCTCCTTGTCGCTCTGCTGCACCTCCCTCAGTGCCATAAAGTCCACTCCCCTTGATAGCGTGTGGATATTTTGTCTGGACAGTGCATTCGCCACCACGTTGTCCTTGATGGAGACATGCCTTACATCTGTGGTGTATTCCGAGATCCAAGATAGGTGTCGTTGGTGGCGGGCTGACCATGGGGTCCGAGGTTTTAGCCAAGGTGAAAGTCAGGGGCTTGTGGTCTGTGAAGGCCGTGAAAGATCTGCCCTCTAGGAAGTACCTGAAGTGGCAGATGGCCAAGTACAGCACCAGTAGCTCCCTGTCGAAAGTGCTGAACTTCAGGGGCAGCAGATGTTTGCTGAAGAAAACCAGGGGCTGCCAACATCCTTCAATTTGCTGCTCCAGAACTCCGCCGATCACCGTTGCTGAGGCATCTACCATCAGGGCCATTGGAGAGCCTGCCCTGGGGTGTGCCAGAAGAGCAGCACCTGCCAGGGCTTCTTAGGCCTTCATAAAGGCCTCCACGTCCCATGTTATGTCCTTCGCCTTGCTTGCCATTTGGGCGAACAAGGCCCATATGATCCGGGCAGCTGAGGGGATGAACCCGTGATAGAAGTTGATCATCCGCACAAACTCTTGTAGTCCTTTGGTCGTGTCCAGGTGGCCTCCACTTACTTTATTTAGTGGTGTGGCTCCTTCCCTGGTTATCCTGTGGCCCAGGAAGTCGATGGTCTCCAACCCAAACTGTCATTTGGCTGGGTTGATCGTCACACCGAACTCACTCAGTCGGGTGTAGAGGCTGCAGAGGTTTGTCGTGTGTACTTGTTGGTTCATGCTCACCATGAAGATGTTGTCCAGGTCTTGGCCCATTGCATCCATTAATCCAGTTGCTGAAAGGTCTATGCGTCATTCTTCAGCCCGAATGGCAGTCAAAGGAATTTGAACAGGCTGAAAAGGGTGACGTTGGCAGTCTCGGGGATATCATCGGGGTGCTCCAGAATCTGATGACATCCCCACAAAAGGTCCACTTTGGAAAAGATCTTTGCCCCGTGCAGGTTAGCCTCAAAGTCCTGGATGTGCTGTACGGGGTATCAATCCAGTGTCGTGGCCTCGTTGAGCTAGCAGTAGTCGCCGCATGATCTCCAGCCCGCAGTTGCAGGGGAGAAGCCCGTGGGCTGTCCGACCGCCGTACAATGCAATGTTCCTCCAGCTTCCTAAATTCCTCCTTTACCAACTGGAGCTTCTCTGGAGGAATGCATCTTTCTCTTGCGTGGAGCAGCAGGCCCTGGGTCAGGATATGGTAAATTGTTGGTGGGGGGGTGGGGGTGAGCACTGCAGGGAACTCGGCCAGGATCTTGGTGCATTTGTCGGTTAATTGCTGCACAGAGTCCAGGTGGAGTGCTTGAAGCCTAGTGTCTTTGAGGGGGAAGGTATGGAAAGTCTTGGCGTGGACCAATCTCCGACCCTCAAGGTCAATGAGTAGCCTATAGGCGCGCAGGAAGTTTGCCCCAAGGAGCAGCTGTTCCACTGCTGCCAGCGTGAACATTCATGAGAAGAGGCTGCCTCCCAACTGCAGTTGCACCTTGCGGGTACCATAGGTCCAAATCGAGCTGTTGTTGGCAGCCCTCAGCATGGGGCCCGACTCCCTGTTCCTGGTATCCTACCCAGACTGGGGCAGGACGCTGACCTCTGCTCCTGTATCTACGAAGAAAAGACGTCCAGTCTGGCAGTCCCAAACATACACAGGAGGCAGTCCTGTTGGCCAGCCGCTGGGGCCATTAACAACGTTTCCATGAAATGTGCATGGCGGCCTGCACCAGTGGGCTCCAGAGCCTCATCTCTTGTGGTAGAAGCACCAATGGTCATTGGGAACACCTCTGTGGGACTGTTCTCTCAGCAGGTCTGCATAGGTCTGGCTGCGGGGTTTAGTGATGGGCACCATGACCGCTGAATGTCTGCTCATGCTGTGACTTTCCTGGGGTGGTGGGGGGGGGGGGGGGGTGCCTCTAAAATTGGTGTCAGCCAGGAGCAGTAGGGCGTCCTCGGGCAGTTGCTCCAGGAATGCCTGCTCAAACATGACACAGGGCTTGTGTTTGCCCAGGAGGGCCAACATCTTGTTCATGAGTGATGATGGGGGCCTGTCCCCTAGCCCATCCCGGTGGAGCAGAAGTGCTCCTCTCTCACCAGATGTGGAACTGTGCCTCAGCCTGGTCAAACTACACATGTGATTGATTCGTCCAGAAGGAAGGTCGGGAGCCTGAGAGCAACTGTGTGGATTGCTGCCACTTTGCTTATTGTTAGGTTTAGATGCTGTCAGGGTCACTAATTGTAGCCGCACGCTACTCAAAGGAAAAAACACACAGTTTCAGTTTCAGCTCTGTGCTTTATTAGGGGCTCAGACCAGACTTTATACTTGCTATTTTCCTGCCGTTTCCCCCTTTTCCTCATGTCACGACCCGTATAACAAAAGCAGGTTTCCCATGCAAGAGTACGTTCTTGCATAACAATCCCTTCTTTCCCACGCGCTGTCCCTGTACACTGGCTGTGCAGCAAGGCCAGCGCTATTTCAGGAGTCACTGGCCTTTAAGCTGCACTTGGCGTCAGCCCGCTATGCAGGCTGCTGGCCTTTAGTTGCGCTTGCCACCGGTGCACCAGCTTAATCGCTGCAGCGGCGGGCCAGCACAATACTTCTATACAAGTTTTTATTAAAAATTGACCTAAGAGTATGAGATATCAATGTGAGTAATAACCAAAAGTCATGAAAATTTGTCCTTCAGCAGCAGAGTACAAGATTCCAAAGTTTTTATGTACACTGTACTTAACTAAGTAAATTCTCATCTCAAGAGGCCTACACTGGGCACATAACATCTTCACACTTGTCAGGAAAGCACAACAGTGGCTACACTTCCTTAGAAGGCTGAGACAGACATGGCTACCAACTAATATTCTGTTAACATTTTACAGGAGCTCCTTTAAGAGTGTCCTTGTCATCTGCATCACATTGTGGTATAGTTGCCATAGAGAATCGGATCAGAGGTCAATCTACAGGACCATAAAAGCATAAAAGCTGCGCTGGATGGGTCACGTCTCCAGAATGGAGGACCATCGCCTTCCCAAGATCGTGTTATATGGCGAGCTCTCCACTGGCCACCGTGACAGAGGTGCACCAAAGAAAAGGTACAAGGACTGCCTAAAGAAATCTCTTGGTGCCTGCCACATTGACCACCGCCAGTGGGCTGATAACGCCTCAAACCGTGCATCTTGGCGCCTCACAGTTTGACGGGCAACAACCTCCTTTGAAGAAGACCGCAGAGCCCACCTCACTGACAAAAGGCAAAGGAGGAAAAACCCAACACCCAACCCCAACCAACCAATTTTCCCCTGCAACCGCGTCTGCCTGTCCCGCATCGGACTTGTCAGCCACAAACGAGCCTGCAGCTGACGTGGACTTTTTACCCCCTCCATAAATCTTCGTCCGCGAAGCCAAGCCAAAGAAAGAAAAGCAGCCAAGAGGATCACTGGGGTCTCCCTCAAGCCATAGAGAATCGGATCAGAGGTCAATCTACAGGACCATAAAAGCAGCCAAGAGGATCACTATGGTCTCCCTCAAGCCATAGAGAATCGGATCAGAGGTCAATCTACAGGACCATAAAAGCAGCCAAGAGGATCACTATGGTCTCCCTCTCCCACCCCACCCCCAACCAAAATCGATGTGATTTACTGTGATTGTTTAAAGAGGGTTCACAAAATCATTCATTTACAACATTCATTTTAATGTACACGCATACGGTGTTTCTGTATTGTTTGTTTGTATGTGTGTTTGCATTGTTCTACACCAAGGACCAGAGAACATCGTTTCATTAGGTTGCACTCAGATGACAAACAAACTAAACTAGCCTACAGGCCCTGCATTTTAGGAACTAGTCCAATAATTGGTAGCTGCCCTCCAAGAACAGATCCAATCTCTGAACTAATGTTGTCAAATTTAAAATGTGACCCAATTGGAATAAGTACAAGGTTTCTAATATTACATGCTTTTAAAGGGGTACCCCTTTATTTCAGATCATATTTAAAAATCAGTGTTGATGACAAGCCACCCCACACCAAAAACAATGATTAGGTAAGGCCACATCTATGAAAGGGGAACTGAATTCACAGTTCAAATCAAATCATTTGTCTCTACACTGATCCTGCCAACTTTGTGCTGCTTCTGCTTTCACTTCAGATTTTCAAATCAAGTTGTTCACAACTTTTCACTGCCAGCATGATAAAACTCCCAAATTAAGAAATTTTCTCCCTAACATATTCATGACAAAATTTTCTTTTAAAATAGAAAGATCAATAAGTCTATAAACCATTTCAAAAATCAAGTATTTCAGGTTTTAAATCTACAATTTACATAAAAAATGTACACTCTCTCCTGATAAATTCAGTTTTAATTTGAATATCACAAATCCAAGAAAACTAGCAAGTTGCTATGATCATGTGGCTTATTAGATTTATGCTGCATTTTGCAAAGCTGTTGCAGGTTATCGCCAGGTTGCATCGTTACTGAAGCTTTTTTTCCTTTGGAAGATTTGGGATATCCTGCATTTAATATTAACATTTTACTAACATTTATTATTTGAACAGTTATTTTCAAAATTAACAAATTTACTGTTCTTCCCTCTCAAAAAGATTTTAAAAATGAATGCCCATTTGAAGTTGAATGATGCTCTGGTTCAGTATTCATGTTAAATTGTATTCATGATTGATTATTTCTAATAATCCAACAAATATTTAAAACCTCAATAATAGGGAAGATAGCCTTTTACTTAAACTAGGATTTTCTCCCACATTGCTACAAATTAAAAAAAAACAAACAGCAGGGCTTCAGAGGCAAACGGTTCTGTCTTGGTGTTTATAAGTCCATGCCATCCTATGTAAATCGATGTGTCTTTTGGAGTCCCTGTGCTCAGTCATCCTGCCTCTCATAATTTAATGGTCTGCCTGTACTTGTAGTCAGGTTACACAACATTAATGCTTTCTTGGATGATTTACTTTCACATCGTCAATAACAGTGCTACCAGATATCAAGAACTTTCATGAAGGGAGGTGATTGGAAATGGGGTGGTGGGGATGGGCATGAAGAAAACAAAGATTCATACTCTTCACACCCACACTTTTGCTCAGAAGCATGCAGACATTCTTCCATATCTTGATGAAGGGCTGAAACCTGAAACATCAGTTGTATTTTTACCTTTGCTATATAAAGGACACTGCCGGGCCTGCTGAATTTCTCCAGCTTTGTTTTTATTTCATACTGAACAGTTGCTTTTCATTCCATAAACCACAGAACCTAAATTTTCATTTTCCTTTTAATTTTAGAGATACAGCACAGTAATCGGCCCTTCCAGCCATGAGCTCACACCACCTAATTACAAACTAAATACAAACCTGTTCGTCTTTGGAATGTGGGAGAAAACTCGCATGGTTATGGGGAAAACATAAACTCATTGCAGCCAGATTTAAACCTGGGTTGTTGGTACTGTAAATGCACAGCAGTACAAGAATTAAAACTCCAGTAATTTCTGCCTACTTTTTACTTTTGTTTAACCAGTAAAATCTACAAAAAGTACACAACATGATTTTACAATGCAGAAAGTTTTCCCACTTCTAATACAAAGCAGTGTTGCATTACAATAACAACCTGCTCAATGTGAAGTCACCTGAATGCATATCTTTGAGAGATGCCACATGTTTTGCAACAGATATTGATCAATATGTGTAGCATGAACAAAAGCTCTCACGACTAGAAGGAGAACATATGCTTTTATTAGCTTATAACAGAGGGTAGGGTCTTACAGAGGTCTTCAGAAGGGCTCAGGGTTTAGGCAGGAAAGCAGGGTTATATATGGGTAGATGGGGGCGGAGCCAGCCATCAGTATAACATACCACCAGTGAATCTCAGTTCACTGCATTCACCCCTTCCTGCAGAATTTAGGGTCTGTGGATGAAGACAGAACATTGATTCAGAAATAAAATTTGAAAAAATATACAGTTACTTACAAATTTAAGCAATCTGGGGGTCTGGAGATCTTGGTGGAGAGCCTAAACACAAGAGGGCCTTGGGTCTCCTGGTCCCCTTGCGAGAGAGGAATGGTGGGTCAGCTCTATGGTGGAGGGGGATGTACTTTTCTCCTGAACCAGATTCCCTGAAGCCCTGTCTGGGAGTGGCAAGAATGAGCTCCGCGGTTTGAAGGGCACTTGAAGCGACAGACCCTCTGTTCCGGCAAGTATCAGGTCCCTGGTGGAAACTGTGTCCTTCCTGCCATTCGGGTACTCCACATAAGCAGTTTCACCCTTTCCATCAGGGCATCAGTCTTGCTTCTCCTCATGTGCTTCCTGAGAAGGACCAGACTAGGAGCTTTGAGCCAGGTTGGAAGTATAGTTCCCAATGCCAATCTTCTCTCAAAATTGAATATGAGCTCGTGAGGAGTAGCGTTGGTCGCTCTACATTCAACCGGATGAAATGGTGTGCCATAGGGAGAACTTCCTGTCAGCATGAGTCTGGAAGGCCTCTTAACTTGAGGGCCAGTTTGACAGCCTCCCAGACCGTGGCATTTTCCTTTTCAACCTGCCCATTCCCCAGGGGTTGTTGCTAGTAGTCCTGTTGGATGCGATACCCCTTGCCAGCAAGTACTGACATAGCTCGTCACTCATAAAGGATGAGCCCCGGTCACTATGTATATAGCTGGGATACCTGAAAAGGATGAAAATAGAATCTAGGGCCTTTATGACTGACGAAGTGGATGTGTCTGAACATGGAATGGCGAATGGGAAGCGGGAGTACTCATCAATGATAGAAAGGAAGAAAATGTTCCCATTTGTGGAGGGGAGAGTTCCCTTAAAATTGAAGAGCCTGGATGACTAAATCAGATGTGCCTTTGCGAGGCAGTAGAAGTGTGGCTTGCACTCCGCGCAGACCTAGTCATTTCCATGACATCTTCCGTGGAGAAGGGAAGATTGCACACCTTAATAAAATAAGCTATGCAGGTAACCCCCGGATGACAGAAATTATGCATAGATCGCAGTTGGCTGGTGTGTGCAGAGGCACAGCTTTCTCTGGATAAGGCATCTGGAGGGTCATTAATGGCTCCTGGCCTATAGATGATGTCATAACTGTAGTTGGAGAGCTCAATCCTCCACCTAGCAATTTTTTCATTTTTGATTTTGCCCCTCTTGACGTTATTAAACATGAATGCGATAGAGCATTGGTTAGCGAGGAGCGTAAATGTCCTACCAGCCAGGTAGTGTCTCCACTGCCTTATGGTTTCAACAATGGCTTGAGCCTCCTTTTCCATAGAGGGGGTTCAGAACTTGTGGCCTTTCAATGTCCAGGAAAAAAATGCAACTGGCCTGCCCGCCTGGTTGAGGGTAGCGTCCAAAGCGTCGCTTTCCACCTGGAAAGGTACATTCTCATCCACCGCGTGCATGGTGGCTTTCACAATGTGGTTTTGGAGACAGTTAAAAGCTGTTTGGGCTTCAGCTGAGAAGGGAAAAGAAGTGGCTTTTAAGAGAGGTTGAACTTTATCAATATAGTGATAATCCACTGGGCATAATATGAAAAAAAACCCTAGGCATCTCCTCAAAGCCTTCATGGTCCTGGGAACGGGAAGCTCTAACAGGGGGCGCATCCTATTGGGGTCGGGGCCAATGATGCCTTTCTCCTCCACATAGCCAAGGAGAGCCAGATCTTTAGTCCTGAACACATACTTGTTAGAGTTATTAGTGAGGTTCAGGGCTTTCGCTGCGTGGATAAACTCTGAAGATTGGCATCATGGTTCTCTAGGGTATGGCCACAGATGGTGTCGTTATTGAGGTAGGGGAAGGTAGCCTTCAACCCATACTCATCCACCATTCTGTCCATCTGCCTCTGGAAGATAGAAACCCTGTTAGTAATACTGAAAGGGACCATTCGGAATTAATAGAGATGACTGTTAGCCTCAAATGCCATATATGCTCAGTCCCGGAACAGATTGGCAGCTGGTGATAGGCAGCTTTCGGGTCTATGGTCAAATAGACCCGATACTGTGCAATATCATTCACTATGTCCAAAATTTGAGGGAGGTGGTATGCGTCCAGGAGTGTGTACCGATTAATAGTTTGGCTTTAGTCAATTACTAGCCTGGACTTGTTTTCCCTTTTACCACTACAACTTGTGCTCTCCACGGGCTGATGCTAAGTTCGATTATCCCTTCATTGAACAGATGTGTCTCAGACTTTATGAAGTCTCAATCTGCTATACCACCTGCTCTTGGTAGCAATAGGTTTGCAGTCTGAGGACAGATTCAGGAAGAGAGGTGGGGGGGGGGGGGGGGGGTTGGGGGGGGTTGATATTTAGTGTGGAGAGGGTGCATGTGGGTTCTGATTTTAGGGGCCCTCCATTCTGAACCATTACAGGGGAGTGGGCCAGAATACTCCAAGGTCATGCTTTTAAGGTGACACAGGAAGACCAGACCCAACAACACCGGAGGACACAATTCATCAAGTACATACAAGCATATCTAACAAAACTTCCCCCCCATCCCCCAACTAAACGACAAATGTACTATACAATGTTCTTGAATACAAGTGGAGTGAGTGCAAATGAGACGCAAGGAATGTACGATAATTGGAAGGATACATTTTTAGGTTGTATTCTAGTACAGTCTGTGAGTTTTTGAAGCTTTCAGTAGAACCTGCGTTGATTAGTTGATTAGGCATTTAGTAGAATGTGTTTCCCTTAACAGTCACTATGGAGTTGCTAAGCTGGTGAAGTCTAGAACCATCGAGGCAAGGACTCCAGAGATTCCATACTCCTCACTCGAGTCACCCCCACCATCCTGGGTTGCCCACTGGTAAGATGGCATTGACCTCGTGGTGCAACAAGATGGCCATTCTCCTTCCTCATGTGGTTATAAAGGCAGCTCGTTTGAATTTGAGTCATGGCAAGATGGCTGTTAAGCCTTTTCACACCGTTTTCTTGCAGCCACTCTCCTTCGGTGTGTAGCACAGCAAGTGAATTCAGGGCAGACAGCTTAGGGCTGGAATCAGATCTGGGAGTGGTGCATGCCATGGACTTCCTTGGGCTTCCCATCGTGCAGTAAACCCTCACCATTGCTGGAGCAAATTGAGTCTTCAGCTGGGCAACGAGATCGGGGGTGTTGGCTCTTGCTGCAGAAAAAGCGCTCCCTAGCATGGGAACCTACAGCCGTTAGGGCTGGGATAGCTGAGCTGCCGGTCCTTGGAAAATGTCACCTGGGTAAGCAGGCTCGCTATCTTTGAGGTAGTCATTCTCAAGCTTGGCCTATTCCAGTGACTTGATCAATGTGGCCAGCCGACTCGAGCAGTTGCTGTCTCATGTACCTCAAGCGGACCCCACGACTATAGTGCCCCGAATCTGCTCTTCCTCATGAACACAGCCCGTAGCCATTTCATACCTGCACTTCTTGGCAAGCATCCACAGATCCAGCAGATAATCATCGATGGCCTCTCCTGGCCGTTGGCGACGTTGAGTGAGTCAGTGCCTCACTAGGACCTATTTTTGTGACTTTAGGTCCCGAGCCTTCAAGGCCTCGATGGCAGCGTCATATGTAGTGCAGTCCCTGATGAATGCATACCCTGGAAACGAATATGGACCTCCTGAGTTCATTGGTGTGGAAGACATTTCTGGTCACATTCAGGTAGGCCTGGGAGCAGTCTAGCCAGTACAAGAACTCCTCAGCTGTGTTGGGAGACAGAGGGTCCATCAGCAGCATATCTGGCTTGAACAGCACTTTCATCTTTTAGAGAATAAGCTAATAAAATTGTAGCATGAACAAAAAGCTTTCATGACTGGAAGAAGAACATGCACTTTTATTATTTTATAACTGAGGATAGGGTCTTACAGTTGATTTCAGAAGGGCTCAGGGTTTAGGCAGGAAACCAGGGTTATATATGGGTAGATGGGGGCAGAGCCAGCCATCAGTATAACAGCATCAGTGCATTGAGTTCTATAGTCTGGGGTTTAAACTTCCATTTGTACAACTGGTTTATGCATTCCTAGAACCTACTTTATCTAACTGCATCAACATTTGAGCAAAAGTATACAAGTATTTTTGAGCATGTTATATCAAAATAGATGTTTACTCAAAGTACTCCAAAAGGTCACTGGATCCCTGCTCTTGGATTAAAAATATTAATGAAAATTGTATTTATGATTTATTGATAATTCCATTGTGGATCACACAAATGATTCCTAGTTGAAGTTATTGTACTGCTTGCTATGTATGCACCATAATTCTGGATTTTGACATTTTTAAAATATATGCTTAATTTATGAAGGAAATTTGGCTGAAGTATTTCAGCCTTAAATACCACTATATTTTTCTTTGGCTTGGCTTCGCGGACGAAGATTTATGGAGGGATAATGTCCACGTCAGCTGCAGGCTCGTTTGTGGCTGACAAGTCTGATGCTGGACAGGCAAACACAGTTATGATGGTTTTAAATGATACAGTAAAAACAAACAAAGAAAAATGTGATCATCTTTCTTGGATACTAGTATTAAAAGAAATAGATTCATAATCAGAAAATTGATACACTGTTCCCAATTCTTTTAATTTTATAAATCAGCTCTCACTAAAGGAGCAGTGAATTGTTCCCTTCTAAATCTATGAACATTAATCCTTGCCTTTAATTATTTGTTGTTTTCTGATAATCAGACTCCAAATATTCTGCCAGGAAATATTTACAAGAATTAAAGCCAAGAAAAGGGTGGCCTGGCTGGCGTAGTGGTTAGCGCAATGCCTTTACTGTGTCAGCAAATGGAACCAAGTTTTGAATCCTGTGCTGTCAGTAAGGGCTTTGTAAGTTCTCCCCAAGTCTGTATGGGTTTTCTCTGTGGGCTTCAGTTTCCTCCCACCATTCACAACATACCAGGGGTGCAGTTTAATTTGATGGAAATTGGGAGGCACCGACTTGTGGGCTGAAATGGCCTGTTACTGTGCTGTAGGTCTAAATTTTAAAAATAATTTCTTGATCTACAAGAGGGCATTTTAAAAAATGAACAAATATAGTAGTCATTTTTGTAGGAACATGCTTTGCTTTTGCAGAAATCCTTTTCATCTTAAATACTTCCCATAAAAAGATCTGCTCCATTGACAAAATTCCTGCAAAACAGTGATTTAAAAATACAAAGAGGCCGTTCAATATCAAAATTAACTCGTGAATAATATCAGCCATGAGCTAGTGATGTCTTCATTTTAATCTTTAAATCCCCTACCCAAAAATCTAACACTTCATATTGAAGGCTTCAATAATGCAATCTCATTTATCTGTAGTTCCACACTTCCAATGCAGAATGAAAATTCTTTCAAACCTTGTTTTAAAGAAAAAGCAGTTAGCAAAGATATTTTGTATGCAATTATCTTCCAAAAGGACAGTTAAGAGTTTAAAGTTCACTTTCAAACTCTTTATGCCATTGCCAGTGTATTAATAACCCAATAGATTTTAAAAAGTCAAGATATCATCATTTTATTCATAACAAACCAAAACATTTTCTTAAAGAATGTCAAAGCATCCCATGGGCTTCATAAGAGTATTATCAAGCTAAAATTAGCATGAAGCCACATCGGTCATGAAACAGGAGCTTGGTCAAATTAGATAGGGGACATGTTCCAGGGATGAAAGGAGGGAAAGTGGAGGAGAGAACGCCGAATGTTACAACCAGAGCAGTAGTATTATGATGAGTGAATAACATGCTTATTACCCAAGACAGGACATCAAAATACCCCTGGTATTTTCTGATCAAATTATTTATTTTAAAAAGAGTAGGCATTATTGTGGCAAATCGTGTGATCGAGCAATGTCGGTTGGGGAAACAAGTCTACTCAGTGGAACAATTAAAATCAATAGGCCAGAATTAAATGCAATTATCTTGGAAAACTAGAAAATATTGAAAGTTTTTTTAAAACAAGAATGAGTATTCAATTTCAAAATATTAGCATTACAACCAGAAGTGGGCAACCCCAGGAGGGTGATTTGGTGTTAATCATGACACATGCATTTGAGTTCTCAACCAAGTGTTCAGCCATCTCGCCTTTCACAATTCATTTGGTTACCTTTTCAGCCATCTCGGGACTTTAAATTTGTAGATTTAACCATGTAATCCGTCAAAAACGGATCATACGACACTGTAGTGTTATGACTCAGCACTCCTACATGTAACAAAACAAGATTTGGGCAATTGAGCATTGCCCTTCTTCTTCACTTGCACAGACACGAGTAAAACAAATTCAAATCATGCCCTGACATGGAATTGAGAAAACAATCCTCCAAACCGAAAACATTTCGGTTACTTTCCATTTCCTATTTGCTGTAGAACATAATTGGATGAAAATGTTGCTGTCTAAGCATGCACGAGGTGTTTTTAAACTTTGGAACATTGCCCAACAAGAACAACTCTATTCATTGTCTGCAGCGTAATCATGAACGTCTCGCCTTCTATTCTTCATTCTTGCAGTGAGCATCGCACAAAAACGTCGGTGCCACCTCAAATCACGAGGTTAAAACATTGGGATTGACACAAGACGAAACAGGTGGAAGGCAAGATTTGCAAAACGCCACTTAACATTTCAGTTCTTTCCGCAGAGAATTAGTGCAAATAACGGCTTTTACCTTTTTAACGTAATTATCGACGGTTTTCGGGAAGATTTTCGCCACAAGAAGGGCAATGCCCACTATCAATAAGATAATACAAAGGATACCGAGGGTGTACGTCACCCCAGACCGGATACCCATTATAACGTGAGGCGAGAATGTTCCTTGCAACCTCCACTTCCAAACCGATGAAGTTGCGACTCTCTGTCTCGTATTTTCTCCCTTGAGCAGCTCGCCGGGCGACCCTGAAATCCTCGCGCACGCGCGAACACCGCGAGGGTGCCTGGAGGGCGACGTCCCTGTTTCCGCGCTTGCGCCTGGCCACAGACGGGTGCGCACTGACAGCGGGAAGAGGAAGAAAGGCAGTGCAGCCGCGAGAGGCGGCCTCGTCGCAAATATGAAAGTGTTCACTTCGAGGAGGATTTTACATTTTCCACTCGATTCTCTTGTGCTTTTCTTGATTTTCCGCAGCTCCAATTTGCACGTGACAACCTTCAGTGTTGCTCTCCCACCTCGATTAAACATCAACTGAAATGGGCTGTTGATAATGAAAAAAAAACAAACGAATCTCCAGGACATTTCTGCGAGTAACCTCGGAGGAAAATAACCACGAACACTTTTATTCGTTTCCTTTACATACTTTTAGGAGTAATAAAGGTATAGTGGAGGCTTTGATTTGGCCACAGATTATTCAGCGAAGCAGAGCAAGTAGTACTGTGCTAACTCGACCCCTTCTCAAACCAGCTCTTCACTGAATTAAGTTCATTGTACAAGTACAAACTGATAAAACAAACTGGTCCTTGGTGTAAAACACACAGACACACAACCACTGCTTGCTTGTTGACCTCAAAAGACAGTGCTTGGTGCACGCCATAACTTTTCAGACTGCCTCTGGGGGAACCCCCCCCCCCTCCCTCACCTGGACTCGATAACACTTTCAGACAACGAATTTGCCTTTATCCTGGCAGAATTCCCCTCAATAGTGGTGCCACAGTTCTCCACAGCCAAGCCAAAGCATGGGGGTAAGGCACCATATCTTGACTGAGAGCCCCCATCTCCACGCCAGGGTGCGCCAACTCCCTCCCAAAAAACTCAACCTGGTGAAGGAGGAGTTTAAGAAGATGGAGGAGTTGGGGATTGTGCGGTGCTTAGACAGTCTCTGGGCCTCCACATGGTGCCCAAAACAGCGGGGGGGGGGGGTGTTGGAGGCCATGTGGCGACTACCACTGCCCCAACGAGGCCACCATACCTGACAGATATCCTATGCCCCACATCCAAAATTTCACCACCAACCTTCATGGGGCATTGGGTGTTTTCCAAGGAGGACCTCATTTGGGGATACCACCAAATCCCAGTTCATCCCCAAGACATCTCCAAGTCTGCAATTATAACCCCCTTCAGCTCGTTTGAATTTCTCCGCATACCCTTCAGTTTAAAGAAAGCAGCATAAACTTCCCAACAGCTGATGGCCGCAGTGGGTTGTGACGTCCGATTTGCATTCATCTATTTGGATGATATTCTCATTGCCAGCAACAGCTGCAAAGACCATGACGCCCACCTGAGACAACTGTGCACCCAGTTGGGCGAGTTTGGGGTGACGATTAACCTTGCGAAGCGCCAATTCAGCCTGAACACTATTGACTTCCTGAGGCACAGTATAAACAGACATGGGGCTACCCCCTCCCCTGAGAAGGTTGAGGCAGCCTGACTCTTCACCAAGCCACACACTGTAAAAGGGCTACAGGAATTTGCTGGTTTACCATAGATTCATACCAGCAATGGCTCGCATCATGCGTCCCCTCTTCATGCTGATGGCAGGCAAGTTAAAGGACATTACCTGGGATGACGAGTCTTCGATGGCATTCCAGAATGCTAAAGATGCCCTGGCCAATGCTACCCTTCTGGTCCATCCCAGACCAGAGGCACCTACTGCCCTGATAGTTTTTTGTAACTTTTTATTTCTTTGGCTTGGCTTCGCGGACGAAGATTTATGGAGGGGGTAAAAAGACAACGTCAACTGCAGGCTCGTTTGTGGCTGACAAGTCCGATGCGGGACAGGCAGACACGATTGCAGCGGTTGCAGGGGAAAATTGGTGGGTTGGGGTTGGGTGTTGGGTTTTTCCTCCTTTGCCTTTTGTCAGTGAGGTGGGCTCTGCGGTCTTCTTCAAAGGAGGTTGTTGCCCGTCAAACTGTGAGGCGCCAAGATGCACGGTTTGAGGCGTTATCAGCCCACTGGCGGTGGTCAATGTGGCAGGCACCAAGAGATTTCTTTAGGCAGTCCTTGTACCTTTTCTTTGGTGCACCTCTGTCACGGTGGCCAGTGGAGAGCTCGCCATATAACACGATCTTGGGAAGGCGATGGTCCTCCATTCTGGAGACGTGACCCATCCAGCACAGCTGGATCTTCAGCAGCGTGGACTCGATGCTGTCGACCTCTGCCATCTCGAGTACTTCGACGTTAGGGATGTAAGCGCTCCAATGGATGTTGAGGATGGAGCGGAGACAACGCTGGTGGAAGCGTTCTAGGAGCCGTAGGTGGTGCCGGTAGAGGACCCATGATTCGGAGCCAAACAGGAGTGTGGGTATGACAACGGCTCTGTATACGCTTATCTTTGTGAGGTTTTTCAGTTGGTTGTTTTTCCAGACTCTTTTGTGTAGTCTTCCAAAGGCACTATTTGCCTTGGCGAGTCTGTTGTCTATCTCATTGTCGATCCTTGCATCTGATGAAATGGTGCAGCCGAGATAGGTAAACTGGTTGACCGTTTTGAGTTTTGTGTGCCCGATGGAGATGTGGGGGGGCTGGTAATCATGGTGGGGAGCTGGCTGATGGAGGACCTCAGTTTTCTTCAGGCTGACTTCCAGGCCAAACATTTTGGCAGTTTCCGCAAAGCAGGACGTCAAGCGCTGAAGAGCTGGCTCTGAATGGGCAACTAAAGCGGCATCGTCTGCAAAGAGTAGTTCACGGACAAGTTTCTCTTGTGTCTTGGTGTGAGCTTGCAGGCGCCTCAGATTGAAGAGACTGCCATCCGTGCGGTACCGGATGTAAACAGCGTCTTCATTGTTGGGGTCTTTCATGGCTTTTTATTTATTGCACTATGAACCGTATCAACAACAATATGTACAAATGTTCTTCATTAAATATACACAGTGACATTTTTCCCTCTTTTCTGCCCCCCACCCTCCCTCCCCCTTTCCCACCCCCCTAAAACTCATAAATATTAAATATACAAAATACAAGAAAACAACATTCTCACAGAAAAAACAAAGAAAGGTCGTGTTGTCTACTTTTGCATATTGAATCTAATAAAGTTTATCTTCTTATCACTTTAGGAGATGGAGGATCGAAGTCAGCATTTTCTGTCATATTTCATATATGGTTCCCAAATTTGTTCGAACAATGTATATTTATCTTTTAAATTATACTTAATTTTTTTTCTAATGGAATACACAAATTCATTTCCATATACCATTGTTGTAGTTTTAGGTTCTCTCCCATTTTCCAGGTTGTCATTATGCATTTTTTTTGCTACTGCTAGGGCTATCATAATAAATCTTTTTTGGCCTCTAATTTGAGACCTAGTTCTTTACCTCTTATATTATGAAAAAGAAACATTTTTGAGATTTTTTTGGTATGTTATTCTTTGTAATTTTGCTTAATATCTAACTTAGTTCTTCCCAGAAAGTATTCACTTTTGTACATGCCCAAATTGCGTGTATTGTTGTTCCAATTTCTTGTTTACAGCGAAAGCATCTATCCGACATTGTTGGGTCCCACTCTTAATTTCTGAGGGGTGATATATAGTCTGTGTAACCAATTATATTGTATCATGCATAGTCTTGTATTTATTGGGATCTTCATTTTCCCAGCTTTGCTTAGGTTTATACCTTGTTTCATCATCATCTTTACATTGGAGTTTAATGTACATGTTTGTTATAATTCTTTTAATTATCATTGTACCTGTAATTATATATTCATACTGCCCTGATAGTTGATGCCTCCAGCAGAGCAATAGGGGACATACTGGAACAGCTCATTGAAGGCCACCTTTATCCTCAACATCAGCAGTAAGGAGGAGACTTTTACTGTCGACTGCATAAAACTGGCATATCTGAACTGTAATGAGCTGTTCTCCACTCCTCCCTGTTGATGCAGGGGCAGATCACCAAAGGCAACAGACAATGACCCGATCGCCAGTTCTGGAGGGGGGTCGTGTAGCAGCCCGCTTACAGAGATGAGGATTGGCCCACAAAATGGCCTATGAACGCAGACCTGGAGGTGACACCGGTCGACAGCCCAGGAGCGGGAAGACGGGGATCTCTGATGGGAATGCCGGCCAATCCCAGGCTGGTGCTCCAATGACGCGGGGCCCTAACATCAGCACCTGGGGCCCATATATGTGCCACAGCCAGAGCAATAAACCGGTCTTGATTCCAAGACTTTGGGTGTGCATGTTGTTCTCCACACACACGTAGCACAAACTTCACTGTCCTATGTAGTTTAGAACAGTGGTTCTCAACCTTTTCCTTTCCACTCACATACCATTTTAAGTAATCCCGATGCCATAGGTGCTCTGTGATTAGTAAGGGATTGCTTAATGTAGTATTTGAGTGGGAAGGGAAAGTTGAGAATCACTGCTCTCAACCCAATTATTACTGAAATATTTTGCTTCAGAAAAATTGATGACATCAATAAGGAGATGCAGTCATGCACAAAACCACACCAGAAAAAGGAACCACTCCTCCTTCATCCAGTTCCAGACCTGCCTTGGTCATCTGTGGCAACAGATATCTTTGAATAGCTGGTATGAGATTGACTTGCTTTGTGGTGTTACCTCAGCAACCTCACAAAACTCAAGAGACACTTATCAGTTCAGGGAGCACAGCACACCCTCATATTGAACAATGCCAGATAGTTTATAAGTCAGCGATTCAAGGACTTTGCCATACAGTGGAACTATGTTTTCCTCAACCTCCTAAATCTCAGAAATGTGCTATGAGACACAATGACTAATGTCAAGGCAAACATGCACTACTCTCAGTCTCAAGGAAACCACTTGAACCTCATAAGTGTTAGCCACAAGAGGTAAAATCCTGCTTCTCAATAAGAGATTGTCACAAAAGTTGTACTATGACGGATCAAGCCAACTACTTCAGCCTTTAATGGAAAGACAGGTTGTCAGGTTGTTGACTGTACAAGGTTACAACTGGACAGGCACAGTAAAGGAGAGTTGCAAGGAGCCCTGATCTTATCTTGTTCACTCAGAAGGAAAGCTATACAGGAGGAATCAATATAGATAGGGCCGTGGACCCAGGTAATTTCGCCAGACCACCCTGTCCCCGTGATGTGAAAAGGCAAATGGCCAAGCAGGGGAAGCCTCATGATGTCAGTGCTTGCATGCTGCATCACAAAGCTGATTAAAATTAAAATTAAAAGATTCCCTTCTCCTGACAACAGCAGACTGCTTTGGCACATCGCGACAACAGCACAATGTGGGATGTATGGCCTTCCTCATTAACCATAATCCCTCACAGCTGGAACCGCTCTGTATTTCCCAGAGTGGTTCCAGCTGTGTGAAGGATTATGGGAAGTGAAGTTGGCCATTCATTCTGCATTGTGCCACCATCACAATGTGCTGAAGTGGCCCCAAAGCCAGGGGGTGGGGGGTGTGGGGCGGATGGACAAGCAACCAACGGATGATGGGGGGGGTGGGGAGACAGTACGTGTAATGCATCATCGCTTGGGGGCGAGATCCCCCTAAATTGCCGAGGAGGGCAAATCCCGTGGTGCTAAAGGCCCGGGAGGTTCTGCATTACTGGGAATTTCACTGGGTCCAAGTAGTGTCACTGCTCACCTGTGGTGTGAAAATGGCTATTGATTATCAGGATCGTGGACCTGGGTCAAAAGACTATACAACACTTCCACAAGAGTAGGACCGGAAAGGATGGACTCAGAGTGGTTTCAGGTTGAGGTGCCTCCAGCTGAGCCATCCACAAACACAACTGAAAATCTGCATAGAACATGCTCAGGTTGTGTTAGTAAGCTAAATCCTAAATACAGAGACTGAATCATGTTTTACAACATATATATTTGTTTGGCTATAGTAATTGATATTCATATTGTTTACATGTAGCAGAGTGTTTTCTTATGTTTCTCACCTAATATGATTGTCATTCAGTTACTGAATGTGTCTGCCAAATATTGGTCATTCTGTGACACTTTGTAAGCACTGAAGTTTAACAAGGTAATTTTGTCATGGTATGGAGCATAAGCTAAGGAAAGGGATGTAGATAAGTCATTGTGTTCATATCCTATATATCAGGGTTCCTGGGAATTCTTTCTGCTGGCACACTCCAATGATCATGTTCTGTTATTTTGCATCCTTGATGTATATAGTTAATAAACTAGGTTTGAAGTTAATTCACTTGCTTTCATTTATCTAAACTCCTAACAGGCACCATAGATTTAGTTGTCTAGATTGTCAAGGTTAATTATAGTACACCTAGGTCTTGTGTCAGGAATCTACATGGCCTACTGGTCAATACAAGCCCTTATCCTGAAGGCCTATCTGTTTACACTCCTCGTTACATTTTCCACTATTTCCTTCATTTTCTATTGAATACTCAATCCATTTGGACAACTTTCATGTGAGTCAAGGCCTGATAATGCAGACTCAGATGTTACAGTTGAATTTTACTGAATTCCAAAGTGTCGAATATAAGAATGTTTATTCATTTATTCCCAAAATTATTCTTTTTAAGATTTTTCTGAGTAGATGTCTAACGATGTTTTCAATAGTCTGCATCCTGGTGCTCGAGGTACTCATTGTACAATCAGACTCCCATCTCCTGATAATTTAGCCTTCCAATCCATGCAACATCCTTGTAATTTTTTTCTGCAAACTCCATGCCATTCCTATAATGGTGACAAAACTGCACACAATAGTCCAAATTAGGTCTAATCAATGTGCTGTTCCAACTCTTATACTCAATGCCCCAACTGAATCTCTCACCACTCTGTCCACCTATGTTCCAATTTTAAAGTCTCTGTGTTTCACACTCCTGGGTCTTGCCATTTGCTGTGTTTAACTTTCCAAATTGCATCTCTTTGTACTTAAAGCCATAAAGCATGGAATCAGGCCCTTGCCTATACGAAACAAAATGAGATCCACACTATTCCTACCTGCCCGTGTTTGGCCATATTCCTCTAAACCCATCCTATCCATGATCTGTCTTTTATTCTTAAACATTGCAATGGCACTTGCCTCCACTATCTCCTCCATTCCATATACCCAGCACCCTCTGTGTAAAAAAAGTTACTCCTTAAGTTCCTGCTAAATCTCTCCCCCTCTCCTTAAACCTATGTCCTCTGGTTACTGATTACTCTGCTCTGGCCTAAAGACTGCATTCAGCTGATTTATTCCTCATAATTTTGCACATCTTCCATGAGATCATCCTTCATCTTCATGCTGCACTCCAAGGAATAAAGCCCTAGCTTGCTCAACCTCTTCTGAAAGCTCAGGCTCCCAAGTCCTGGCAATATCATCGTAAATCAACTCTGCACCCTCTCCAGCTTGACAAAATCTTTCCTGCATCATGGTGACTAAAACTGAACAAAACATTCTAATCAGGTCATGACATTCCAACCTCTATACTCAATACTCTCACTGATAAAGGCCAATGTGCTGAAGTCTTATTGACCACCCATGACACCACATTCAAGGTACTATGTGCCTGTACTCCTAGATTCTGAACATTCTCTGTGTAGGACTTACCCATGTTAGACCTCCCAAATGCAGCACCTCATATATCTCTGTATTAAATTTCATCAGTCATTCCTTTGGCAACTGAGTTCTCTGTCTACAATACCAGACACATTAGTGCATCTGCAAACTTGCTAATTGTGCCATGTACATTTTCATCTAAATCATTGATATAGATAAGAAAACACAATGGGCCCAGCAGCAAACTCTGTGGCAGACCACAAGTCACGGGCTTCTTGTCCATAAAATAATCTTTCATCGTCACCCACTGCTTTCTACCATGAAGCCAATTTTTAATTCATGCTGCTCATTTGATCTAACCTTTCTTACCAGTACCTTTTCAAATGCCTTGCAGAAATCCATGTATCATCCTTCATGGTTACATCTTTAGAAAGTTCCATCGGATGTGAGAGACATGACCTCTCAGTTACAAAACTGTGTTGACTATCCCTAATAAGCCCACGTCCATTAAGTGTATGTTTATCTTCTCCCTCAGAATAGTCTCTAGTAACTTAAAAACCACAGATGTTAGGCTCAGTGGTCTGCCGTTCCTAGGCTTTTTCCTGCAGCCTTTCTTGAATGAAAAAAAAGACATTTGCTACCCTCTAGTCTTCTGGCACCTCATGAATCTCAGCCAAAACACCTGCAATTTCCTCTCTAGCTTCCCATCATATCTGATCAGGCCCAGGAGATTTGTCTATATGCATCAGGACCTTCAGCCCCTCCTCAACTGTAACATTAATTGAGCTCAATGCACTACCATTGACTGCCTCATATTACCCAGTCCTCATTTATTTCTCCAGAGTAAAAACAGAGAAGTACTTATTGAAGGCCTTGCCCATCTCCTGTGTCTCCACACAAAGTTGACCACATTGATTCTAGAGTGGTCCTATTTTATCTCAGGATACCTTTTTTCACTTTTTAAAATCCTTGGCATTATCCTTAATGTTATCTGCCAGAGCTGTCTCCTATGGCCTCATTGCCCTCTTAATTTCCTTTCTGAGCTTGTTCCTCAGTTTCCAAAACTCCTCCAGATATACACTTGATCCCAGTTTTCTTGCCCATGAAAGGAGTCTTAATTTCCCTAATCATCTAAGCTTCCCTATGCTTGCATGTCTTATCCTTCACTCTAACCGGTGCGTTCAAATTCTGGACACGTCAACACATTTTCCTTCAAATAACCTGTTCAAATTAACATGAGATTATACCTTCAAAGTCCACTTTGTCCCAATTCTGAATTTTAACTTGTAGTCCTGTCCTGTAACTCCATAACTTTCTTAAACCTAATAGAACAATGGTCACTGGTCCCCAAAGGATCATCCACAGACACTTCATCCATCAATGGTGGAAAAATTATTGATAGGGTTTCTGAGAGGAAAGATCTATTTACATTTGCAAAAGGCATTGATTGATGAGATGTCGCATGGCTTGTGTGTGTGGGAAATCGTGTCTCACAAATTCTATTGAGTTTTTGAAGTGCTGACCAAGGTGATTGACAAAGACAGGACAATGGACATTGTCCACATTGTTTTAAGTTCCTTGACGTGGTGTCATATGGTAGGTTGGTCTGGAAGATTGTGATATCAAGAAGCTCGTGGGACTCAATTGGTCAGGCAGTATTCATGGATATAAAAAATAGTTGATTTTCGTTTTGCGTCTTAACCCTTTATGTTGACTGCCTATTTCTCTTTGTTCACTCAAGCGGGGGGGGGGGGGGGGCGGGGGGAGTCATGCCACTGATTTAATGCCTAGGGGTAACTGTTGGTCAGTTTTAGACACGTGTCCCTAGATATGCCATCATGCCAAGAATGGAAACTGAACCATGAGCAGAAAGAAGAACGAGTCCCAGACTAACAAGTTCCTGATATATATGTATATATATATATTTTTTTTTTAATTGGGACGCTTTGAAAGGATACCGACCTGAGAGATGAAGCAGCCTCAATCCTCCTTTCCTGTGCAGATTCAGTTTTCCGTCTTCCGCAGTCACACTACTTTATTTCGCTTTCGCATCCTCTCTTCTCCCCTGCTTCACCCCTTACTTGCTGAAGCAACTTGAAACTCGGGCAGGCACGGAGAGCTGGACATCCGGGACTCGCCGGCTGCAATGCGTATCCTAGCAACCGCGTTGTTTACACCTGGGGCCGGGCCGGGCCGGGCCTGAAGCGCGCACTCCGACCGAGCGATGCCACCAGCCTGACTTCTGCAGCCCCCAGGGAAACCACGCCGTGAACGGTTACTTTCCGGAGAGAAACACAGGCCGTCGGTATGGCCCACAAGTACGACACGCTGATTGCTGAGAAACCCGCGTTAAGCACAATGATTGTTGACAAGAATCCGCTTCGTCAGCCGTGGTGAGAATATTCCCGCAGCTTTCATTCTGTTACTACACGGACTACACTACTAGTGAGAACTTACTCATATTTAAAACACACCCAATTAAATGATTGGGATTTTAACCTGGAAACTGCAAGATTGGTGTAAAAACTCGTCAAACAGAAATTTAAGATGAGCCCAGTCCCATACCCGTGGTATTTTCGGAGCTCCTCCAGGTACTTTAGAACTATGAACGTTCCTGGCCAATCAGTATTGAAGAGTCCCACGGTTCTCTGGGTGAATAATAGCTGCTTCAATCATCCTCAAATCATTTTACCCAAACACCAATGACCCTGAACCTATAGGCTCTTCCAGAATACCCCAATGTCAACCGCACATTCTACCCCTTTGCGGCTGATGAGGTACCCACCTGAATGCTCCGAACGCTCCTCCAAGGCGCTGACACCAACCCTCCTCCGGGAGGGTCACCAGATGTGCAGTAGCTGCACATCTTGGGGGTGGGCTGATGATTCCAGTAGCCGGCGACCCAACTCCCCACTGCCTGACAGCCCCCTGCCACACGACCTGACACCCGCCATCGGCCGCCCCTGCCCCGACATCACCCATCGGCCACTCCTGCCCCGATATACCGCTGACCTCCCCTCCCCAGGAGAGCAGGGTCTGTCAGGCAGTGGGGAGGGGGGGCTGTCAGGCGGGGGGCGGCTCGGGCAGCAGGGAGGGGGGGGCTTCAAGCAACGGGGCGGGGCAGCCGGTGGGGGATATCAGGGCAGCGGCGGCCGGCGCGGGCTGTCACAGTCCGGCTGGCCGCTCCTGCACCAGGGCCGCTCTCTGCTGCTCAAAATGCGGCATAGCAATGGCCGTCTTCCCTACCCATAAACCCCCACGCAGCTAGAATTGTGTGGGAAATACAGAGTGGTTCCACCTGCGTGGGGGATTATGGGTAGGGAAGACGACCATTGTCATGTCGCATATTTATGACAGGTGGCGCTGCGACACCAGTCGCCCCGCCTCCATCAGATGTAGAGGCGCTACTAGGCGCCTCTGGATGTCAATATTCCCTTTCAGGTGGACCGGTCAACGCTGTAGCAGCCTTTTCGGGCTGCCACCTAAAAGGTGCGTCCTCAGGTTGGGATCCGCTCCTGCAGCTGCCCTCAGGTGGAGGATGCACCTGAAAGCGGCTGATGAAAGAAACCTTTATAAACTTCCCTTCAGTTTTGTTTATTGGATAACCAACTTCCTGCCTAGCAAATTATACAAAAAATGTTCTCGCTTTGATAACATCTATTAAACCACTATGCCCTTTCATGAGCTATCAGGTTTTCCCCAGAGTACTGTAAAACTCCAGTAATCTGGGAACGATCAGATTTTCTGGACTTTTGAACATTTATCCTATTAATATAGAAGGGCCAAATTGGCCTCTTTCCGTTCTGTAATTGTTATATGGTTAGTGTCTAAACAGTTATTTATTTCTTTTTTTACTTCTGGGTATCCATCCCATAGGATAATGATGGTTCCTTTCAGTGAGTTTGTGGGATTTGATATGAGGATACCCCACTCCTCAGAAAGGAACAGCATGAGCGTCAATGGATTTAGGTGAGGGGGTTGCACAGGTCCAGACCCATCCTCTTTTTTTTTGAAAATTTTATTTATTAATGATAATTAATCAGAATTAAGTTACAAACAAGTACATAATATTTTACTCCTTACAATCCCCCACACCCTACCATAACCCTCCCAACCCCCCTCTAGACTACCCCAAAAAAGAAAGAGGAAAAAAGAGAGAAGAGGAGATCAGATAGCGTAACACCTTTTAAATATTTGCCATGGCAACACCTTCAGTGCATGAGAAAAAATTAATCATTCAACTGCATATACTCCATATATGGGCTCCAGGTTTTAACAAAAAAAGAATAATTATTACGTAAATTATATGTTACCTTTTCTAACAGAATACAAGATCTCATTTCCAAATGCCATTGCTGAATACTCAAATTAGTCTCATTTATCTAAGTAATTGCCAAACATTTTTAGCCACAGCTAGAACTAATCTCAAAAAAGCAATTTGAAATTTATCTAATTTTAACTCCGAGCTGAATTTCTTAATATAACCTAATAAAAATACCAAAGGGTCAAGTGAAATTAAAAATTTAACGATAGCTTCTAAAAGTTCCTTAATTCTATTCCAAAATGGTTTCACTTTCTCACATAACCAAGTAGAATGTAAAAAAGAACCAACTTCCTTATGACATCTGAAACATAAATCAGAAGAAATAATCTTATATTTCCTTAATTTCTCCAGAGTTAAGTATAACTGACGAAGAAAATTATAATGAACCAATTTACATTTACAATTTTAGTCATACTATCCTCAGATAAATTCATCCAATCATCCTGACCAATAGATATGGACAAATCTTTTTCCCATTTCAACCTAGATTTATGCAAATCAAACTTAGGCATTTTATTCTGTAATAAAGAATACATCTCAGATATAAATCCTTTCCTACCGCCATCAGTAAGTAAAATTTCAAATTTAGATCGCCTAGGTAACTAACGTGCACCCAAAATTATTCAACAATAATGCTTTGACTTGATAATAAGAAAAAAAGAGTATTCAAAGATATTTCATATTTGTCTCATTCTTTGGAAAGAAATAAAATATCCTGCTTCATAACAATCTTCTACCAGTTTAATGCCTTTCTGATCCCACAACTTCAAAAGTTAATTATTAAGCATAAAAGGAAAAAAGTTTATTTTGAAACAAAGGAGTTTTAGCTGAAATTTTACGTTGGGTACCTATAGTTTCATTTTTTTATTCCATTCCATTAAATGTTTTAACACAGGCAAATCATAATTACTTAATAACTGAGTATTCCATCTATAAATAAACTGATCCACCTTCTTCTCGCCAATCTGAGATAATTCAATATTAGCCCATTCACAGGTTTATCCACTTCAAACATCCTGTTAATAAATTTCAACTGTACTGATTCATAATAATTCTGAAAATTAGAAAGTTGTAAACCTCCTAATGCATATTTCCAAGTTAATTTCGGTAATGACACTGACCATTTTATCTTTCTACAAAAACGTCCTCACCAATGAATTCAAATCTTTTAAAAATTTTTGAGGAATCTTGCAAGGAATAGATTGAAAAAAGATATTGAATTCGAGGAAAGATATTTATTTTAATACAATTAACATGTCCTGTTAATGTTATGGGTAAATCTTTCCACCGATTCAAATCATATTTAATTTTAGACAATAAAGTTAAGTAATTCAGTTCATATAAATGATTATAATTACTATCTATGATAATACCTAAATATTTAATCCAGTCAGATCACTTAAATTTCACAATATGCCTACAAAGCGAATAATCCATTTCAGCTAAATTTCACTCTTTTCCCAGTTAATTTTATATCCTGATACTTCACTATATTGCTCCAATCTATCATGCAGACTCCCCAAAGATTGTGTTAGATACATCAAAACATCATCTACAAACAAGTTTATTTTATATTCATCAGTTATCACCTTAATACCTCTAATACTATCTTGTCTAATCATCTGAGCCAAAGGTTCAATAACCAATGCAAATAGAGCTGGTGACAAAGGACAGCTTTGCCTAGTTGATCTAGATAACAGAAAAGGTAAAGACACCTGTCCATTTGTCAAACTCCAGCAGTAGTATTTTTATATAAAGCCTTAATCCAACCAATAAAAAGGGCCCAAAATTAAACCTCCAAAACTTTAAACAAAAAACTCCATTCCATTCTATCAAAGGCCTTTTCTGTATCAAGAGAAATTACCATTGGTTGGTCAGACTGCTCCCGAGAAATATTAAGTAAAGAAATCAACTTTACAATATTATCTGCTGAATATTGATTTTTAATAAAACCCGCCTGATCCACATGAACCAAATCTGGTAAATATTTAGCTAATCTATTAGCCAGAACCTTGGCAACAATTTTATAAAGAAATAGGTCTATAAGATCCTGCTTTTAGTGGGTCTCTGTCCTTCTTTGGAGTAATTAATAATTGCTTTAGAAAAAGAATACGGAAAAGAACCAGTTTCTGTCGCCTGTTTCAATACATCCATCAATAAAGGGATTAATAAATCCCAAAATTCTTTATAAAATTCAGTAGTAAAACCATCATCTTCTGGATACTTCCCACTAGGCATAGATCGCAGTGTATCCATTGCTTCTTTAACAGTAAAAAAAGCATCCAAATCCTTAATATCTGTATCCTTCAAAGAAGGTAAGACTAAATCATATAAAAAAATATCAATTTTTACTTCATCTTCCAGTACTTAATTTCTCACAACAGACCCACCCTCTTGAGATACCCTCTCGGATCCAGTGGCATGGTGAGGTCCAAGGCAGCTGGGGGAAGTTCTGTTTCAGTGAATGGTCAGGCCAAGCTTCAATGCAAGGGACGCCCTTTCCGCGCTTCATGGCATCTGTTTGCTAGGGTGCTGACCTATAAAAGGGTTTGTCCACCCTTTGACAGGTCTTGTTTTTCATCCTGCAGGGTGTCCAGCACCCTCTGCACCAGGCAAGCTTGGTGGGGGAGCTGGTTTAGTCGCCAACCACCTGACTGTGTGACAGGTAGTACAGGGTTACATGGTACCAGTAGCACTCTGATGAGTGACCGGACCATAGTTTATTACAATTTACATAGAACACTACAGTACAGAAACGGCTCCTCCACACTACTAGTCTGTGCCAATTTATTATTCTGCTTAGCCTGATAGACCTGCATCAGGACCATATCCATCTATAATTTCTTCTTAAATGTCAAAATTAAGCTTGGCACCTCGTCCCACACAGCCATCACTCTCTGCACAAAGTTCCTCCTAATGTCCCCTCTAAACTTTTACCCTTTCACCCTTAATCCATTCCCCTAGTTTTTATCTCACCAAACTGCAGTGGAAAAAAACCTGCTTGCATTTACTCCATCTATACCTATTATAATATTATATACCTTGATCAATTCTCTTTTTTCTACACTCCAGGGAATTAAGTCTTAACCTGCTTTACTTTTCCCTGTAACTCAGTTCTTCAAGTCATGGTAAAATCCTTGTGAATCTCCTCTGCACTCTTTCAATCTTATTGATACCCTTCCTGTAGTTAGGTGACCAAAACTGTGCACAATACTCCAAATTTGACCTCACCAATGTCTTACATAAGTTTACTATAACATCTCAACTCCTATACTCAATATTTTGATTTATGAAGGGCAATGTGCCATAATCTCTCTTTAGGATCCCCTCTTCCTGTGACACCACTTACATGGAATCTGTATTCTTTTGTTTCTACTACCCTGCTCAGTGCCCTATCGTTAACCGTGGGTGTCCTACCTTAGTATGTCCTTCCAAAGTGCAATATCTCACATTTGTCAGCATTAAATTCCATCTGCCATGTTGAACCCCATTTGTCCAGCTGGTCCAGATATCTCTGCAAGCTTTAAAAGCCTTTATTGCTCTCCACTACACCTACAATCTTTGAGTCATCTGCAACCTTGCTGATCTGATTTACCACATTATCATCCAGATTATTGACAAACAATAATGGACCCAGCACCAATCCTTGAGGCACACCTCCAGACTAGTCACAGAATTTCAGACTGAGAGGCAATCATTCACTGCCACTCTAGTTTCTCCCATAAGCAAATATATAATACACTGTACTACCTCACCATGAATACTGAGTGACTAAATCTTTCTGACTAACCTCCAATGTGGGACATTGTCAAAGGCCTTACTAAAGTCCATGTAGACAAAATCCATAGCATTTCCTTCTTCAATTTTCCTGGTAACCATCTCAAAAAACTCTTGAAGATTAGTTGAACATGACCTAATACAAAGCTATGTTGACTATCCCTAATCAGTCTCTGTCTGTCTGAACACCTTACAATAATTACTTAATACAGTAAAAATCCCTGGTAACTGGCACCTATAGGGATTGGTCGATGCTGAATAAATGTATTTTCTGGTTGTTTGAGACTTATTCTTACAATACCTAACTAAAACTTATTGACTCCCTCATGATCCACTAATTTCTGCTCATCAGACAAGTCTAATACAGATTTTTTTTTGCCAGTTGCTTGAGGCTGCTGGTTGTTTGAATTCTAGATACCAGGGGTTTTACTGTATTGACATCAGGTTCACTGGCCTAAAATTTCTCTGATTATTTTTAGAGCCTTTATTAACTGAGGGAACAACATGAGCTACCCTCCAATCTTCTGGCACCACACCTGCGGCTAAGGACATATTAAATATATTTGCCAGGACCCTTGCAATTTCTACTCTAGCCTCCCTCAAGGTCCAAGGGAAGTAATAAAATATTTTTTCAGTGAATGCAGCGAGTTGAATGGGAGTGGAAATATACAACATTCCAGGAACAAACTTACCAGTGACTCTAATATCTGGTGTTCCAGAGGCCAACTCGTGCTCTATTTGCAACCCCAGCCCACAGTCCAGACACCATCCCTGGCCATACTTCATAAACCTAGTTCTGGTTGCACATCTCTCTTGTGCACTGGACCCCTGGTTTCCATTCACAGTCTTATGCATCTGATCACATCCACTTCCTTTCTTAACCATTTGATCTGCACTATCAATGATTCCAAAGGCTGAGTGAGGAATGATAGGCTTTAATACACATTAGACTTCAGCTGGCCCAACTCCATGTGCTCGAATGAATGGAAGGGGGTAAGGAGGTCAATCTTTATGACCAGGTCACAGGGGGAGGGGTTTCAGGGATCAAGTCATCAGTGGGCGGGCCAGCCACTTATACACAGAACAAAGAAAAGGTTGGATGTGTACATGGATGTGAGGGGGTTGGAGGGTTATTGGCAGAGAGCGGGAGGTTTGAGCTAGTGGAGCTGTTCTAGTGAACCGGTGTGGATTCGAAAGGCCAACATGGCCTGTTTCCGCTCCGTAAATGGTTATATGGTTAATATAAGGGGAACATGAGGGGAAATTTCTTCAAGCAAAGGGTGGTTGGGATGTGGAATAGGCTTCCAGCAGAGGTGGTTGAAGCAGGGACGTTATTTACATTTAAGGAAAAACTGGATAATTACATGGAGGGGAGAGGATTGGAGGGGTATGGACCAGGTCCTGGTCAATGGGACTAGGAGGGTGGGGATTTGTTCCAGCATGGACTAGTAGGGCCAAACTGGCCTGTTCTGTGCTGTATATGGTTATAATATATACATATCACCACACCATTAACCATTGCTTCTTATCACGGAGTTAATTTTGGATCTAACTTGCCAGCTGCAAACTTCTAACATTGATCAAGTTGCCATGTGGAACATTTGAGCTGAATGGGTTCTCATCCTTTTAAAATTGGTGAGACATGAGCAACACTAACAAGAAACGTATGGTTTATTAAAGGGTTTTTCACAGGTTTTCTCTCCAATGTCAATGCACATTGTTGCAACGTAAAATGCAAAGCACAAAATGCTGATGGAACTCAGCAGGTCAATCCAGAGTTCAGCTCATTTTAATACTGAATCCTTAGAGTAAAGACTGTTGTTCAAAACCAACATTAAATATACAATATGACACCCCAAATTTAAAAAAAACATAAAAATTTAGTTTACACTTTTGGCACTCTGCAATCATTGCAATGGAACTGTTGTTATTTTTGCTGAAGTTACAGATGTTTCTCTTGATTTGAGGAAGTTATCTCATCTTGACTCTGACCAGAAATATTATATTTGTTATTTCTTGAACAGATAATGTATTTCGTTCAGAAACATCTTAATTTCACTTCTTCATTATTCTCAGAGATGTCATTTGGCCAGGATTAAGTAGCCTAAACTTTAAAAATTATCTTCTGAATATTAAACAGAATTGCATTTCTCCGGCATTTCCTTCAAATCCCTGACCCACCGGGGGTTACCCATGAAAGTACCTGTACACTTCTCATTTCTACTCCTCCACAGCTCATGTACAGATGCTTCCTCTATTAAAACTGACTTTTCTCCAAATTAATTCCAAGTCAGGCTCAATGAAATTGAACCACATCTTAAATCTTCTATGCATCAGCATTTCTGTAAGAGTGTATCTTGCAGTCTTTGGCTTGGCTTCGCGGACGAAGATTTAAGGAGGGGTAATGTCTATGTCAGCTGCAGGCTCGTTTGTGGCTGACAAGTCGGATGCGGGACAGGCAGACACGGTTGCAGCGGTTGCAGGGGAAAATTGGTTGGTTGGGGTTGGGTGTTGGGTTTTTCCTCCTTTGTCTTTTGTCAGTGAGGTGGGCTCAGATGCACGGTTTGAGGCGATATCAGCCCACTGACGGTGGTCAATGTGGCAGGCACCAAGAGATTTCTTTAGGCAGTCCTTGTACCTCTTCTTTGGTGCACCTCTGTCACGGTGGCCAGTGGAGAGCTCACCATATAACACGATCTTGGGAAGGCAATGGACCTTCATTCTGGAGACGTGACCTGCCCAGCGCAGTTGGATCTTCAGCAGCGTGGATTCGATGCTGTCGGCCTCTGCCATCTCGAGTACTTCGATGTTAGGGATGAAGTCGCTCCAATGAATGTTGAGGATGGAGCGGAGACAATGCTGGTGGAAGTGTTCTAGGAGCCGTAGGTGATGCCGGTAGAGGAACCCATGATTCGGAGCCGAACAGGAGTGTGGGTATGACAACGGCTCTGTATACGCTAATCTTTGTGAGGTTTTTCAGTTGGTTGTTTTTCCAGACTCTTTTGTGTAGTCTTCCAAAGGCACTATTTACCTTGGCGAGTCTGTTGTCTATCTCGTTGTCGATCCTTGCATCTGATGAAATGGTGCAGCCGAGATAGGTAAACTGGTTGACCATTTTGAGTTTTGTGTGCCCGATGGAGATGTGGGGGGGGGGGGGTGGGGCTGGTAGTCATGGTGGGGAGCTGGCTGATGGAGGATCTCAGTTTTCTTCAGGCTGACTTCCAGGCCAAACATTTTGGCAGTTTCCGCAAAACAGGACTTCAAGCGCTGAAGAGCTGGCTCTGCATGGGCAACTAAAGCAGCATCGTCTGCAAAGAGTATTTCACGGACAAGTTGCTCTTGTGTCTTGGTGTGAACTTGCAGGCACCTCAGATTGAAGAGACTGCCATCCGTGCGGTACCGGATGTAAACAGCGTCTTCATTGTTGAGGTCTTTCATGGCTTGTTTCAGCATCATGCTGAAGAAGATTGAAAAGAGGGTTGGTGCGAGAACGCAGCCTTGCTTCACGCCATTGTTAATGGAGAAGGGTTCAGAGAGCTCATTGCTGTATCTGACCCGACCTTGTTGGTTTTCGTTCAGTTGGATAACCATGTTGAGGAACTTTGGGGGGCATCCAGGGCGCTCTAGTATTTGCCAAAGCCCTTTCCTGCTCACGGTGTCGAAGGCTTTGGTGAGGTCAACAAAGGTGATGTAGAGTCCTTTGTTTTGTTCTCTGCACTTTTCTTGGAGCTGTCTGAAGGCAAAGACCATGTCAGTAGTTCCTCTGTTTGCACGAAAGCCGCACTGTGATTCTGGGAGAACATTCTCGGCGAGACTAACTATTATTCTATTTAGGAGAATCCTAGCGAAGATTTTTGCCTGCAATGGAGAGTAGCGTGATTCCCCTGTAGTTTGAGCAGTCTGATTTCTCGCCTTTGTTTTTGTACAGGGTGATCATGATGGCATCACGAAGGTCCTGAGGCAGCTTTCCTTGGTCCCAGCAGAGCTTGAAAAACTCATGCAGTTTGGGATGCAGAGTTTTGCCGCCAGCCTTCCAGACCTCTGGGGGGATTCCATCCATACCTGCTGCTTTGCCACTTTTCAGTTGTTAAATTGCCTTATATGTCTCTTCCCGGATGAGGACCTCATCCAGCTCTAGCCTTAGGGGCTGTTGAGGGAGCTGGAGCAGGGCGGATTCTTGGACTGAGCGGTTGGCACTGAAAAGAGATTGGAAGTGTTCTGACCATCGGTTGAGGATGGAGATCTTGTCGCTGAGGAGGACTTTGCCGTCTGAGCTGCGCAGCGGGCTTTCGACTTGGGGTGAGGGGCAGTACACAGCCTTTAGAACCTTGTAAAAACCCCTGAAGTCGCCAATGTCCGTGCTGAGCTGGGTTCGTTTGGCGAGCCTAGTCCACCACTCATTTTGAATCTCCCGGAGTTTGCGCTGAAGATGGCTGCATGTGCGACGGAAAGCTTGTTTCTTCTCTGGCCATGTCGGCTTTGCAAGGTGAGCCTGGTGGGCAGCTCGCTTCTTTGCCAGCAGCTCCTGGATTTCCTGGTTGTTTTCGTCAAACCAGTCCTTGTTTTTCCTGGAGGAGAAGCCCAGTACCTCTTCAGTGGATTGCAGTATGGTAGTCTTCAGCTGATCCCAGAGGGTTTCAGGGGACGAGTCCGTGAGGCGGATTGCATCCTTGAGCTTTGCTTTGAGGTTTGCCTGGAAGTTTCCTCTCATTTCGTCTGACTGCAGGTATCCAACATTGAACGTTTTTCTGGGGGCTTTACTGTTCCTGGACTTTGGCTTGAAGTGAAGGTTGAGCTTGCAGCGAACCAGCTGGTGGTCAGTGTGGCATTCCGCGCTGGGCATGACCCTGGTGTGGAGCACATCTCGTTTGTCTCTTTCTCGCACCAGGACGTAGTCCAGGGGGTGCCAGTGTTTGGATCGGGGATGCATCCAGGTAGTCTTCAGGCTGTCCCTCTACTGAAAAAGGCTGTTTGTAATGACAAGTAAGTAAAGTAAGTGTATCTTGCAGTGGTTGAGTGAGAAATATCACCATCCTACTCTTAGTTCAGTTTCTTGTAATTGGACACAGAGCTGATGCAATCACTATAAAGCACTACTTATTACTTTTCTAATCATCAGTAAAATCCTGAATTTTACATATTCTTATCAATGTCAGGGGAATTACAAGCTGATGAACTTCTTCAGTCTCTTCTCTCATTCCTTTATCCCTTGCACTGTTTGCTGCAATCTCTTTCCTAAGGTAAAACTTCAACAAATAAATGTCCTGAGCATTTTTACTTCCCTCTGATTAAACAAGGACTGCAAACCAGTACCCTTTGTTTATCAGTTTATGGTGTTGATGTTATTCGTTGGGGTCTCCTTTGAAATAGCAGAATTTTTGTTATCAGTTCTTCAGATGTCCAGATGTGTGCTCAAGTTCCTTTTCTTTTTCTTATAGAACATGGAAAAGAGATCTACAGTCCAGTACAGACTATTTGGCCCACAGAGTTGTGCCAATCTAATAACATAACTAACAACTGCCTAGAATTTCCCTACTGCAAACCCTCCATTTTACTCAGTTCCATGCATCCATCTAATAATCTCCTAAAAGATCCTATTTTATCTGTATTCACCACCATTGCCAGCAGCGTGTTCCATTCACACATCACTCTCTGTGAGAAAAACTTACCTCTTATATCCCCCTCTCCAAAGCACCATAAATCTATGCTCCCTCATACTAGCCATTTCAGTCCTGCGAAGATTCCTCTGGCCATCCACATCATCATCTTGTACACCTTGGTCAGGACACCCCTCATCCTCTGTTGCTTCAAGTTCACTCAACCTATCCTTATAAGGTATGCACTCCAAACCAGGGAGCATCCTCTGTACCCTTTATGAAGTAGCATTTACATCCTTTCTGTTGCTAGGTGACTAGAACTGATCACAATATTCCAAGTTTTTACACAGCTGCAACATTATCACAACACTCAAATTCGATCCCATGATTAATGAAGGTCAATACATCATACACCTTCTTAACAACACTATCAACCTGTCCAGCAGCTTTGAGGGTCCTGTGGATCCAGATCCCAAGATCTCTCAATTCTTTAACATTGCTCAGAGTTCTATCATTAACATTGCCTTCAAATTTGATCGACTGAAATGAACCACTACACATTTTTCTGGTTTATACTCCATCTGCCACTTCTCAGCCCAGCTCTTCATCCTATCAATGTCCCTTTGCAACATTTGGTGACCCTCTAAATTATCAACAATATCATCAACAACTAATATCACAAGCAGTCCCAGGAATTCACATTGCGGAGCTGCTAGGCAATGACAACCTCTGCAATAGGAGGCCATCACAGATGCTAAGATGATGGCGCTGACTGGCTGGAGAAGAGCCTATTGAAGGAATATTTGGAAATATAGGGAAACAGTGTTTCTGCTGTTTGTCTCCTCAAGTTCAAGGACACCTGGTAGGTGTCTTTTGGGTGTCCACTCGATGAATTAGCAAGGCATGACCTCCTTTTTTATGGACATGACCTCTGCAATGCAGCTGGATACATTCTCAACTGCCCCCAGTCAGCAGGAGAAACTGAGCTGGAACAACAGGCTACAGCTCCCAGTCAGCAGAAGAAAACTGAGTTGGAGCAACAAGTGGCATTGCTCAGTCGAGTTGGAGAGCTGATGAAAACTGGAGAAGTTGTTAATGCCATCGGGTTGGAGGGTGGCCACATGGAATATGATGTGTGGCTTCTCCAATTTGTGGGTGGTCTCATTCTGGCAGTATGTGGGGCCAAGGACAGATGTGTCAGAATGAAAAAGAGGTGGGGAATTGAAATCGATTGCCACTGGGAGATTCCTGCTATTGCATCAGACAGAGTGAATGTGTTTGATGAATTGATCTCTCAGTCTGCATCCAGTCTCTCCGATGTAGAGGAGACCACTGCAGGAGCACCAGATTCAGTAGATGACCCCCTGCAGATTCATAAGTGACTGATGCTTTATTTGGGTTCTGTATGGTGCTGAGGGAGGAGAGGTGGATGCAAATAGAGCACTTCTTGTGTTCACAGAGATAGTTGCCAAAGGGATGATTGTTTGGAATGGAGGAGTGGACAAGAGAGTCACAGAGGGAATGGTCCCTGCAGATGGTGGAGAGGGGAGGAGAGGGAAAGATGTGTCTGGCTGTGGGATCATGCAGTAGGTGGAGGAAATGGCAGAGGCTGGCGGGGTGGCAGTTGAGGACAAAGGGGACCCTTCCCCCACTTTGCATGGGGGAAGAGGAGCCCAGGGCAGATGTAGGGGTAATGGAAGTTATGCAAGCAAGGAACGTAGTAGTAGAAGGGAAGACAATTTTTTTGAAGAAGGAGAACATCTCAGATTATCTCATGGAAAATCTCATCATGGGAGCATCCTGGCCGCTGCCAATGCGATTAACACAAATTGGATTTGAAATTTGGACAGCTTCATTGTAAGCCTTATGTCCATTATATTTCCCAGCAGGAACAACTCTGGGTCCTGTGGGAATCACTTGCCTATAATTTTCTCCAGGACTTAGCCTAGATCTACCCAAAAAGGCCTCACCTTGGTACATGACCAGGTTGCGTGCACAAACATCCCAGTTGCAATACCACATCTGAAGCATTGGTCCGAGAGTTCTGGTTATGATCTGTTTATTTTCTGCGGCATTATATACAACTGGTGCAAAAAGTTATACTGGACCAGCCTGTACCTTGCATTGATGACCGTGGTCATGCTTTCCCGGAACAAGTCGGACCAGCATTTCTCATCAATTGTAATGCCCAGGTCTGACTCCCATCTTTCTCTCAACCTATGAAGACCTGGAACAGGCAATACATTGCTGAAATAAATTTCTTACCACTCCCCCTTTGAATCAAGACCTCTATGTTACTGTATTGAGGTAGGGTCATACTTGGACCCAATACGTCCCTTAGAAAAGGCCTTATTTGAAAATAGCAGTGGAATGTCTGATTTGGCGAAGCATATTTATTTTTTAGCTGCTCAAGCAACATTAACTGCACCTGCTCATAACAGTCCTCAATGCACCTGATGCCATTTCAGTGCCAGATCTCTAGGATCTTGTTACCTACCATTAATGGTATTAATTTATTAGGAGTCGGGCATTTTTGATGACAGCTCCACTTTAGTATTCAGATATTAGTTAATTTTGGTCCAGATACTAATCACTTGTTTTAGTATGAGGGTGCTCTTCTTCCTTGCCACCAATTTGGCATTCCATTTGTAAATAAAATCCTCTGCTCTCTTCCTGCCCACTAAGTGCAGATCAATTTGTGCCCAGGATGGTACACCTCCTCCCTGAAAGAGAGAGGCGATGTTTGAGAGAAGCCTTGCCCTATACTCGGCTTCCATGATCCTACCTTTCAAATGGGCTGAAGCCAGAAAAAAATCTATTCTAGAGTAGGAGTCATGTTGTTTTGAGTAAAATGAGTAGTCCCTCTCCCTTGGATTATTTCTACACCACGCATCTATCAAATTCAGCTCTCTCATGCAGTCAATGGTGGCTTTTGCCGCCCTGGTCCTAGTTATCTGTTTTGTGGATTTATTCAAGACAGGATTCAGACATAGATTAAAGTCACCTCCATTAAAATATTTTCATTCCACTCCACCAATCGTAGGGAAATGTCCTGTATATATTTTTCATCATCATAGTTGGGGGCGTACATATTCACTCGGGTCCAGGACTCTGAATATATCTGACAGTGCACCATTACGAATCTTCCCATTTTGTCTGATCACCTTCTGCACCTGCACCTTCCCTACTAGAAGTGCCACTCCCCTTACCTTTGAGCTGAACGAGGAGGATATAACTGACTCACCCACCCCTGTTTTAGCTTTTGATGTTCCTGCTCAGTTAAATGTGTCTCTTGAAGAAAGACCAGATCTATCCCCATTTTTAAAAGATGTGTCAAGACCCTTTTCCGCTTCACTGGACTGTTTAAGTAATTGACATTAAAAGTAGCAAATTTTACATTCTTAGCCATTACCCCTAGGTTCCTCCTTTAAATGCTTCCCCCCTTCAACCACCCCCCCACCCCACACCCCCAATCTCTTACCATCTGCCCTTTTCTCCGTTCTATCTGAGCTGCGAAAGTAACTAAGTAAGAAACAAGGTTGGGAACAAGGACAAAGACAAAAATCCAAATATTAATAACTAAAATAACCATTAATAAATAAAAGAAAACACAAGAAACATTCACAGCCATACCTTCCCTTAACCCCCTATTGCCCACCCGACATAACCTTTGCCCCATATTACACCCACCCTCCCCTCTATTCTATTGCCAACCTCCTTCAGTTGACAACACTCCCCACCAATAGCAGGTTGTGCTACCGGTACCCATCTACTCCTTTCTCCATCTCCCGAGCTCCCCAGGAAAAACTGTAATTATAACTTTTTTGTCTATTTGGCATAACCTCTTTTCAGGCCCCTTATTTTTACAATTTAAATACCAAAATATCATTACAGTCCATAACACATCAATACACCCCTGTGGGCTAAATTCACAATGCAATAAAAACCATTGTAGCTGATCCCCAGTCGGGCTCCCAATGTGGGCAGATCTTTGGCGAATTCCCGTGCCTTCTCTGGATCTGCAATAAATTTTCTTTCTCCTCCTGGTAGTATCACCTTCAGAGTGGCTGGATGTCTCAGTACATATTTGTACCCCTTTTGCTTGATCAGCCTCTTGGCTGGCTCAAACGCTTTTCTGGTCTTCAAAAGTGTCGCACTAATGTCCGGGTAAAAAATATTTTATTTCCCTCTTTTTGCACCTTTTGCCGTCACTCCTAATATTTTCTCCCTGTCCTGATAACACAACAACCTTATCAGGACAGAATATGGTCTCTGCCCGTTACCTGGTCTTGAGAAAAGGGATCTATGTGCTCTTTCTACCTCAATCTTTTCTCCCAGTATATCCTTGCCCAGCACTTCAGAGACCCAGGTCTGAAAAAAGCTTACTGGGTTTTGCCCTTCAATCCCTTCCCTTAGCCCCACTATTTTAATGTTATTTCGCCTGCTGAAGTTCTCAAGGGCATCCAGTTTTCTCTAGATATTCTCTCTTTCATTCAGCAGCATCTCCATTTTATTGCCCATATCATATCTGGTGCCATCCTTTCTTCCACTTCAGCCACTCTATCCATCAGCCCAGATAGGGTACTTTGGACCTCATCCAGCTTCTCTCCATATCTTGGGCTCTCTTGTTAACAACATGGAAGAGCCTGCCTTCCATCTGGCCCAGGATGTCAATTACATTGTGCAGGGAGGGCTCTGAGCCCCCCTACTTGTTTTGTTTAGATAGGACATTTTTTTTAGTCCTGCGGCCCGACAACCTTCCTTCACCGCTGCCTTCATCCTCTTCAAAGCTCCTAAACTTGACACCGCTGCTGCCGGTGTTCGCGGGCCTGTTGGTTGCCTCATTCTATCTGATGCCACTTGCTGTTGGGTCACTTGCCGCACTGTGTGACTTGGCTCCGGACCCACCGCTGGGGCAAAGGTGAGTACCAACCTGCCCCTCAATACCGGAGTTGACACCAGTTCCTTGCAGCTTCTTGTCTGTCTGGGCTGGCCCACTCCCTGCGCTCTTCAGTGCCGCTACCCCATGACCACTACAGACACCGACTTCTTCTCAGGCCTCGCACACACTGCGAGGGCACCTGCCCTGGTGTTCCTGCTGTGGGAGGGGGGCCCAAAGCTTCTTCCCATCTTCAGGGGCTTCACGACATCTTATTTTATACACTTGCTGGGCAGTAACACTGTCTTCGTCCGAGTCTCATCCTCCCTGTTTGGTGGCTCATTCAACTGAAGCTGCAGCTCCCTCCTCAGGCCTCGGGGCAGCCCCACCATTTTCCTCAGCACGAGGCATCCCTGACTGGATCTCTCGCTTCAGTGGAGGTTCTTCCATGTTTTTATTTGAGAGTTTACCCTTCTTAGTCATTATCTATTGTAGATTTCTTCCCACGTCTTTTTTTTGGTATTTTGGTTATTCAATTGAGGTTTTTACCCTATTGTTGAAAATCCTGGGAGCTCTAGGATTCCTCCTCCTCCTACCCTGCATTACATAACCCCCCCCCCCCTTGATTCTTACTGTTGAATGTGTGTATTCATGTAATTTCCCAGTCTTCCGTCAGTTTCTCTCTCGTTATCCAAAGTGTACATTTACCCCTTGCATATTGTGTTATATGGCGAGCTCTCCTCTGGCCACTGAGACAGAGGTGCACCAAAGAAGAGGTACAAGGACTGCCTAAAGAAAGCTCTTGGTGCCTGCCACATTGACCATCACCAGTGGGCTGATATCGCCTCAAACCATGCATCTTGGCGCCTCACAGTTCGGCGGGCAGCAACCTCCTTTGAAGAAGACCGCAGAGCCCACCTCACTGACAAAAGACAAAGGAGGAAAAACCCAACACCTAACCCCAACCAACCAATTTTCCCTTGCAACCGCTGCAACCGTGTCTGCCTGTCCCGCATCCGACTTGTCAGCCACAAACGAGCCTGCAGCTGACGTAGACATTACCCCTCCATAAATCTTCGTCCGCGAAGCCAAGCCAAAGAAAAAAGAAGAAGAATTGTGTTTGTGTGTATAGGTTTGCCTAGCATATTGACCCTGTTGTCCTGTTTGCATCCCCAAAATAAAAGTGTGTTTTTTATCTCGACTTTGGTCTGGTTCTTAACAAACTCTTACAACAATAGCCAACAAAAAGGCAGGCATAGCTGAGGCCCATGCAGCTACCCCCTTGACTTGGAGAAAGTGGGATTAGTCAAAAAAGGTTATTAAGGGTGAGGACAAGTTCTGCTAACTGGAGGAGGGTTGCAGTGGAGGGGAACTGGTTGGGGCTGTTGTCGAGGAAGAAATTAATGGCTTTGAGGTCTTTAGTACATGGGATGCAGGTATATTGTGATTGGATGTCCATGGTGAAGGTGAGGGCGTTGAGTTTATGGAACTGAAGGGTGTTGAAGTGATTTAATTCTTTCTTTACACGTGGATTGTGGCATTTTTCACATTTGTGATATTGAAGAATGCTGCAAGTTGATGTCTTATGATCATTCAATGTCCCATGACCTTTTTCTTCAATGCCCCCTTTCCTACAAATTGACTTTGCCACTTCTCCATTTGAAGCTGGGTGGTGAAGAGAAGTGAATCAGTGCTTTCTAGCATTGCCCTTCAGAAATTATTCCACTTGAATCATTCTAAGCTGTGGGTCACGAGTTGATTCATCTTATTCCAGAAGGGAATGTGTGACAAAAATGGATTTTCTTTCTCTTTCTCACATTCCATGATGGTCTATTATCGTACATACCTGTACTTTGAATCACTATTGATTAATCGTGAAAAGTGGCTCACCTTTCACAGTAAATCCACATGGATTGGCTGGAATATTCTTGCAGGCCTACTCCTATTCCTGGAGTAGTTCTTAAGAAAATGATGTTCTCTAATCTTGTATGTCAGCCAACTAAATTTTCTACACTTTTGTCCATGCCAGAGCAAGTCAAGTTAAATGAGAAAATCTGCAAATGCTAGAGTCGAGTGCAATGCACAAAAATGCTGGAGATGCTCAGCAGATCACGCAGCATCCTTAGAAAGTAAAAGGTTGATTATAGTTTACTTTCTATGGATGCTGCGTGACCTGCTGAATTTTTCCAGCACTTTTGTTTATTATATATCCTGATATCACCACTCATGTCATATGTGCTATTTAAAATGCACTCCCCTACAGGACTTCTCTTCTGCAATGATTTGTAAATCTAACCTTTTTTCTGTGGTTTTACATTGTAATTGCTTTTCTGTTAATCTATCTCCTTTTGTTCACCTCCCTACCCCCTTCCCCTCCTCTATTCAGAGAGCTGCCCTCTCCCCAGCTTCTCTGTTATTTTCTCTCTTACCCTCCCACCTATAACCAACTATGACCAATAACCTGTTAGCCTATACACCCCCTGCCTCTTCCTCCCTCCTCTCCTCTCCTCTCCTCTCCTCTCCTCCCACCTCCTCCCATCTTTTTATTCAAATGCCTGCCTGCATTTTGCTTGCACATTGATGAAGGATTTAGGCCCACCAGTTACCCTTTGTTTCCTATAGATACTGCATGACCTGCCAGGTTTCTCCAACACTTTTGTGTATTGGACTACCATCCCAGCATCTGCAGATTTTCCTGTTTAATTCTTTTCTATTGACTTCCATTACTTGATATATTCTTTTATCCCTGCATACAGATGCTATGGACCTCAATTTCCACAATTGTAAAAAGTTGGCTGCTTTGAACTGACACACTTGCGCTGAATGTTTCCCAATGCACTTTTCATGCGACTCAAGCGCACATGACCCTTGTTCAATGTTAGAGCTCCTGGGCTTTGCTTCTACCATTGGTTTATATGTCATGTTTGCATCTCTGTTCTTTGTTACCCAATGTTCCACAGCACTTGTAGAGGTAATTTCCACAGCTGTGCCTATCTTTCACATCCATGTCAGGCATCTGTTAGTTCCACACCAGCTTATTTCCCAGTATATGCTCCAAGTACTCACAAGGTGAGTAATTGCTAATGATCTTTCCCGGTTCATGGATTGTAAGCGTACAATCCAACAGTGCTGGGTTCAAATCCTTCTGCTGCTTTTCTATGCTTTTGTAAAATGGGACATGAATTGACAAACTTACTTTTTCTCCATGAGGATATATAAAACTTTTGTATATGTAGTTTGCCTTATATCTGCTAATAGGATCTATTTCCATTAGGCCACATCAAAGCATTTTGGACCTAAATATCAGCTTTATCCATTCACGATACAAATAAAACAGTTCATTTGCTTTTTATCAATGCCCAAATTTCCAGTATAATTGGTCTGTGATTGATTATCGTGATGTACTATTTTCCACCTTGACAGTTCCTAAATTTGTCTTTTTCCTCGCACCAAATTCTCCAGATGTTACCTTCTACCTTGTGCTCGTCCAGACCTCAGATTGATACAGCTAGTCATGACCTTCAAGTTGCACCTATAACTCAATATTCAATGTGATTTTTGATAGTTATTATTCTCTGTTGTTCCCCTTATCATCATTGCAAAATCATTGAGCTTAGTAGCTGTTAATCTACTGCAGAATTAACAGGTTCGAGGAGTGCAAATATGATATATGTTCACAGAGCACCTCTGGAACGTCGATACATGTTGATACATGTTGATACAATTTTTGTTCGGAAATCAAAATGACAATGTATCACAGTCGTAAGCCCAGAATGTGTGGTGGAAAATAGTATATGTGGTGAGGCATTGTTCCTGATAATAAATGAAACTGAGAAGTTATTTCATTTTTTAGGTACAAGGAGAGATTAATGACTAAGTGCCTAAAGAAGAATCCTAAATTGATGTCTGATGCTTTGAATGGACATAGATGGCGCTTCTTGAAAAGCGGGCTGGATGATTTTCGCGATGGGTATCCACCTCAGTCACAAGAGGATTTAGCCATCGTACAGAGTCAGAAAGGTGCTGGCCTTAGTCCTTTGCTGGTGAACGTGACAGAAACTTTCAAGCCTGCTCAACATGTATCAAAAAGGCTCACTAAATCACAGATCTGTTATTCCAAGGCTTTACCTTTGCAACAGGCTAAGAGAAAGCAAATTGATGAGATTGAATATGGCTTGAGTCAGCATCCATTAGCTCTTTATCCACACTTGGAAGAAGGAATGGCTCCAGAGGTAGGAAATAACTGGAACAAAATTCTGCACCGTCTCATATGCATTGCTCTATGTTTATTCCACTCACAAGGTGTTTCCATATTAGAAGCAACTATTTCTGAAAATTCATAACCAGTGTCCTTCAATATCGTAATTGACTTTTCCAAGCCTTCTTACTTGTGGTGCATTGGTATCATGTTGTTTTTTTCTTTGCATCAGCATCAAAGCTGAAATTAAAATCTAAAACTGTGGCTCTGGTAGTTATATTGGAATGAAATGTCAGCATAGATTAAGTAGATATATCATAAGTTTGTTTCCATGATTTCCTGACTCAAATGAATGTTGCCACTTGAGTCTGTCTCATTTGTTGATTAGCTACGAATAGCACAGACTCAGAAATAATAACAAAAATATTTCAACCACAGCTGTTTGAGAAAATTGTAGCTATTCTGGACCCCGAGATGCTCCTGACTGAAGAGGAAGCCAAGGTAGCTCCCATGCAACCTGTTGAAGTTAAGGAACTGCTTCATAAACCACAGAAGAGGAAGGAAATGCACAGACAAAAATTTTCAGAAAGGTAATTAACGAAGCATACGTTAAAAAAAAATGAGTGATGGGAATCAGAAATGTTCATCTCATTCAAACTGCATCAAAATATCAAACCTCTTCTTTTTGCTGACTAATGTTGGAATTCCAGCATAACATTTTTACCATATAAAAACCTTTTGTCTTCTCTCTTCTTTCTTACAATGATAACATTGACATGAAATTAGCCCCCGCTCTCTTCTGAATTGACTTAATTAGAAGGAGGTACCTCGTAAAATGTTATCTCCTGTCAAAAACCTTGGGATAGTATCACGGCTATAGAAAAGGAGGACATAGAGGGAGTGTCCACTGAGGGTGGAAGTGAGATTGGACTGTGATCCAAAGAACTTTTCTAATCTTAAATATACATTACACACACCTGAGCCTAGTATTAGAGGGGGGATTAAGTAGGTTAGGTAGGTTAAGTAATAAGTTAAAGTTTAATTCTGTTTTCTTGTTAAATTATAATTAAAAACTACTTTTGTTTAAGTAACCCTGTGGATATCTATTGCTGCTGGTTTTTGGGGTCCTCTGGACTCCATAACAGTAGTCTTAATCCTCTTTGTTCAAATTTCAAAGTCAATTTCTCCAAGGCTACTCTTGGCATTTTATCTATCCAAATAAATGTCCTTTGCTCTTGGAAAAACTTCACTGATATAGGAAATTGTCATCATTGAAATAAATACGGTATTCTGGAAAATTATTCATCTTAATACAATTTATCTGTCCTATTAAAGTTATTGGCAAATCTTTCCATTTTTTAAAATCATCTTCAATTTTTTTAATGGTGGTAAATCATTCAATTTAAATAAATTATTTAAATTTCTATCTATTTTTATTCCTAAATATTTAACTGCTTCTTTTTGCCATTTAAATTTTTTTTACTTTGTGTATAATCCGTATCAATCATAGGCATTACTTCACTCTTATCAAAATTTACTTTATAACCTGATACTAAACCATATTTTGCTAATCTTACATTTAATTTCCACAATGACATTTCTGGTTTTGTTAAATATACTATGACATCATCCATGAATAAACTAATTTTATCTTCTTTGTTATCTATCACAAAATTTTTAATCTCATAGTCTTTTCTAATTATTTCCACCAAAGATTCTATAGCTAAAGCAAATAAAAATGGTGATAATGGACATCCTTGCCTAGATGATCTTTCTAATAGAAAAAGCTTTGGTATTTGCCTATTTGTGACCACCTTAACTTTTGGTTGATTATATAATGCTCTTATCCAATTTATAAAAAACATTTGGTATTCCAAATGTACTTAATAAAAAGTCCCATTCTAACCTATCAAATGCCTTTACTGCATCTAGTGCAACCGCTACTGCTGGTTTCTTTTCTTTTTGTGCTACACCTAATAAACTCATAAATTAGGCTATATTATCTACAGATCTATTTTTAATAAAACCAGTTTGATCCATATTTATTAACTTTGGTAAATATTTACTTAATGTATTAGCTAATAGTTTAGATACAATTTTATAATCTGTATTTAATAATGATATAGGTCTATTAGAAGAAGTTTGTAAAGGATTGTTTCCTTTTTCTGGAATAACTGTTATTAATGCTGTTTTAAAAGATTCTGACAGATCCTGTGACTCTCTCAATTCATCTAATATTCCCATTAATACTGGAGTTAACAATTCCTTAAATTATTTATAAAACTCCAGGGGAAACCATCTTCTCCCTGGGCTTTATTGATTTGTAATGACATCAGAATTTCATACACTTCAGAGAAAGGATTAGATAACTCTAATTTTTCATCCATATTTAACATAGGTAGTTTAACACAGTAAATATTCCTATTTTTTCATCTTTCAGAGACTCTGATTGATATAATTTTTTATAAAAATTCCTAAAATTATCATTTATTTCTTGTGTCTTATAGGTGATTTGATCAGTTTCCTTCTTTGTTGGAAATAGTGTTCTTGATACTTGTTCAGCTTTTAATTACCATGCTGATACTTTATGGGCTCCTTCACCTAATTCATAATATTTCTGTCGCGTTCTCATTACATCTCTTTCTACTTTATACGTTTGTATTGTTATGGGCTCAGAGAATCCCGAAACCCAGCAGCAATAGAAATTCACCAAGATAAATGGTTACTTAAACAAAAGTTACTTTTAATTATCTTTAAACATGAAAACATGATCAAACTTTAACTTATTACTATTAACTTAACTCCCTTCTAATTCTAAGTGCATGTGTATGTAATGTTTATATAAGTTCAGAAAAGTTATTTGATTCACAGACCAATCTCACTTCTCCAAGTTCACCGGTATCAGGCAATTCTTATACTGTGCACAGAATTTAACATTCTTGAAGTTCACCAGGCTTTGGTGTTTGAAAGGTAAATGGTTACAGCTCAGGAAGGTTCTTACCGGTTTTCAGAGAGAGATTTTTTGCTTGTTGGACACCAACTGATTCCTTCCGATCAGCCTCTTCAGTGTCTTGCTGAAGAAACTTGCCCCATCAGGGTTTTCCAGATAACTTCTTTCTGTCAGGTCACCACAGAGTTCCTTTTCTGTTCCCCTTATTTCAAATGAAACATCATACAACCAGCCATTTCCTCTTGTATGGACCACAAGGGCTTTGAACAGGCTGAACTAAGCACTCACAACCCATCTTCAAAATGCCAGCTTGTCATGTTCCAATGGACAATTCTCTCTCTCTCTCTCTTTCTCCTCTCAATCTCAGAGAAAACCACATGACCCTCTTAGAACAGCAAACTGCATTCAAACAGACTGCGGCACTGGACCTAATCTTCCAAGTCGATTCATCTGTTGTTTTTCAAAATAATAATCCATGACTCCACAGTATGTCCAATTAACACCTACTTGCGAAGTCTCCATAGGCATTCTTCAAAGTTTTAGCCAAGGCACTCGGAGCCTGGACTGTCTGGCTTGAGCAGAGCTCTGGCATTTTAAATGAGATCTGTTTTGAAGTGTTTGTTTGTGACCTACACTAAAAAACCTGCCACAATTTATCTCCTTTAAAACATATCTACATACAATATAAAATATAACAATCTATCACAGTATTGTATTAAATCTTAATTTTTTTGATTTCAATAATCTTTTATTCTCTTCAATTTTTGGATATATAATTCCTTCTATAAATTTAATATTTCCTTTTCCAATTGGTCCACCTCTTTCAAAGAGTCTTTCTTCATCTCAGAAGTATAACTTATTATTTGACCTCTTAAATATGCCTTCATAGAATCCGATATAAAGAATTTGTTCATTACTGAATTTTAATTAGTTTTGAGTAAACATTTTATTTCATGACTCAAAATCACAAAAATCTTTTCTCTTTAATAATATTGTATTAAATCGCTATCTACAACATATTTTGTTCCTCCAATGCAATTGACAAAATTCAACCTTTCGAACTCTAATTTATAACCGTGCAGAGATTATAAATGTATCTAAATGTGAATATGTTTTGTGTCTAAAAGAATAAAAAGAACAGGCTATTATTTGGATGAGTTCTTCTCCAAATATCTATAAGTCCCATATCTTTCATTGAGCCTGTTGCAATCTTAGCTACTTTACTTTTTGTAATTTTACCACCTGATCTATCTCATTTTGGATCAAAGGTAAAATTAAAATCTCCCCCTACTACTATTTTTCCTTTTGCTAATTGCGTAGATACATCTTGTATAAATGTTCCATCATCTACATTTGGTGCATACACATTCAATAATGTCCAATATTCTGAATAAATTTGACAATTAACCATTACATACTTTCTTGCTGTATCTATAGTTGTATCTAATATTTTAACAAATTTTTATGTATTAATATTGCCACACCTCTAGCTTTTGAATTAAATGAAGATGCCAATACCAATCCAACCCAATCTATTTTCAACTTTTTATACTCTTTCTCCATCAAATGAGTTTCTTGTAAAAAAAGCTGTATCTATTTTTATTTTTTTTTATATACATTAATATTTATTTCCTTATTTATTGGATTATCTATCCCATTTATAGTAACACTAGTAAAATTCAATTTCTGCCATCAAGTACCTTTTTAAAATCCTTGTCTATCCACCCCTTGTCTCCCAGTCCTCCCACTCTCGTAATATTAACAACTGATCTCATAATATTCTTGATTAATTAAGAATAAAAAAGAAGAAATCCCTCCGCCAAAGGCGCGTGATATTTTTACGTTTTTAAAACCCTGATCTATATGGGATATGGTTGAAACCACACTTTTCTGCATGATTCTGTAGAAGTCAACTCCATTTCCCCAACTAACTCACTCGCAATGCAATACAGTCTCCTGTTGCATTATGACTATACATTCTTATTCATTCATAGCTCTTTTAAACATATATAGGTTAAAACCCTCCTCCCAATTAAACTCTCTCAAAATTTGCAGTTACATCTTAACTCATTCAGTCATAAATTCCATTCAAGTGTCAACAACCACCTGTCTCTTTCTGGCAATGAATCAGCATTCAATTAGGCTCTGTATAAAATCTGTTTTTCCCATCTGGAACAAAAACTTCCAAAACTTCCAGATACCTCAAGACAAAGGCATAACCTTTTTACCATAGTACATTTTTAACTGCATTAAATTCTTTTTTTTTTAACAAATCAAGGTAGAAGAAAATCTTGTTCCCATTATAAATCAAAGTTTTCTTTTGCTAGTATAGCCGCTAATTCCAAGATTTTCTCACTTACTTCATAATGGAGAAATTTTACCAGTATTGGATGAGGTCTCCGATCTTGTTGTGGCTTTGGTCTCAGTGCTCTATGTCCTCTCCCAATCTCAATGTCTCCTTGAAATTCAGTTACTTCGAAATATTCTGGAATCCAATGCTGTAAAAACTTCTTAATTTCCTGTCTTTCATCACCTTCTTTAAGTCCAACAATCCTTATGTTATTCATTCTGCTGAAATTTTCTAAAATGCCAATTTTTTGCATTAATTGATCTTTTGTTGCGGCCACTTCTACTTGTACCTTCTTCATCCGTTCCTTAATATCTTGAATTTCAAATTTGTTTACTTTAATTTTTTTTCATTCATAACTTCAAATCTTTTGTCCACCTGCTGCATCATTTTTTTCACTTTCCTTGCAAAATTCTTGTTTTCATACTCTCCATACTTCTTCCATTAATGCCATCATAGATTGCTGGAAATTATCCATGTAACTTTTCATATCAGCTGTAGAAATAAAAGACTCTTTCACTTTCTTCATCATTCTAACCATAAAACCTTGTTCAGAATGTATTTCTTGCTCTTCTTCTTGTCCACTGGAGCTGGAAAGCTTCTTGGGCCTTTTAAAAAATTGTTTGCATTCTGCACATGCGCGACACTTTGCACATGTGAGTCACTTCTCCACCTGTAATGGATGGCCATTGTTGGGAGAGACCTTGCACAGCAATTTCTAAGGTCTCTCTGGCTCCAGGCTTGTCTCCCTTGGGCAGTACTATACAAACAGCTCCTGGATCCTTCTTCAAGGTAGGCCTTTCTTCTTTATCTTGATCTTTTTCTTGCTCAGTTTCTTCTATTACTACAGCTGGTTTTTCTTTCTTTGGTGGCATTTTAAAATGTTCTTTAAATCTTCAGGCACTACTTTCTTCTATTTTTCTTAAACTTTTTCAACCTTTTTTGACTTTTTTTCAACTTTTTCGAGGAGAGTAGGGATTTCCAATCTAACCCCATGTCATCACATGGCACCCCCCCCCCCCCCCGAGAGTATTCTTAAGGATAGGATCTATGAGCATTTGGAAAAGTACCGTCTACTCAAGGATAGTCAGCATGACTTTGTGAAGGGAAGGCCATATCTCATGAGCCTTATTGAGTTTTTTGAGGAGGTAACAAAATAAATTGATGAGGGTAGGGCAGTCGTCATCATAGCTATCCTTCAAGGTTGAGGATAATGACCTTCATTCCATTTTCCATAGAGTGTAGATGCCTATGCGTGTATTTGTTTAATGTGTACTTAATGTTACCCTCCAAGAAGCACACGATACCAATTAACTAATTGGAATGACATGGAAACCATGATGATTAGAGCTGATGGATTTATTGCAGCCTTCGTCCGCCTTCACAGCCATTGAATTCAAAGTAACCTTTTGCATGTTCCACCGTTGAGGACTTGGTTGGATTGTTCTTTGTCAGGGACCTCACCCTTGACTTTACTGCCATGGGTGGCCCTACCAGGAGCATAACTCCAGACTCCAGACCACACAAGCTTCTCCACCATGACAATGTGACAATCCATGGAGAAGATGGCAGTAGATATGGTATCTATGGATTTTAGTAAGGCATTTGATAAGGTGCCACAGGAGAGACTCATTCAGAAAGTCATGAGGGATGGGATCCATATGGAACTTTGGCTGTGTGGATAAAATATTGGCTTGCAGGTAGAAAGGAGAGAGTAATAGTGGAAGGAAAGTATTCTGCCTGGAGGTCAGTGACTAGAGGAGTACTAGGCTAAGGATCTGTTCTGGGTCCCCTGCTGTTTGTGAATTTTATAAATGACCTGGATGAAAAGGCGGAAGGATGGGTTTGGAGGAGTTGTAGAGGGAGTTGAAGGTTGTTGAATGTTACAAGAGAATATAGACAGGATGCAGAGTTGGGCGAGAAGTGGAGGATGGAGTTCAATCTGAATAAGTGTGAGGTGATGCATTTTGGAAAGACAAACCAGAAGGCTGAGTACAGGTTAATGGTCAGTTACTTAAGAGTGTGGATGATCAGAGGGACCTTGGAGTCCAAATCCATGCATTCCTCAAAGTCGCCACACAGGTTGATAGGATAGTTAAGGAGACTTATAGGATGCTGGGATTCATTAATAGGGGGATTAAGTACAAGAGTTGAGAGGTCATGTTGCAACTCTACAAATCTCTGATGAGATTTCTAGTTACCTCATTATAGGAAGGATGTGGAAGCTATGGAGAGGGTAAAAAGGAGACTTACCAGGATATTACCTGGAAAATGAGTCGTACGAGGCAAGGTTAGCAGAGCTGAGACTTTTATCTTTGTAGCGTAGAAGGATGAGAGGAGACTTGATAGAGATTTACAAGATTATGAGAAGCATAGACAGGGCAGACAGCCAGCACCTGTGTCCCAGGTCAGGAATAACAAACACCAGAGGACATCTGTACAAAGTGAAGGGAAGAATGTTTAGGGGAGACTTCAGGGGTAAGTATTTTTATGCAGAGAATTATGGGTGCCTAGAATGCCTGCCAGGCATGGTGGTGGAGGCTGAAGAAGATTTTGGTGAAAGCAATTTAATTGCAAGTGTTAAAGTGGGATATTCAAATTCTTCCAAGTTGCTTGTTTGTTGAATAAGCCTTGGTTGGATCAGATCCCTAGTATCTTATAAACTAAGAAAAATGATTTTGCTCTGCTGCTAGAGTCATCCAGGTAATTCTACAAATGGTGAAGAAATGCACTGTTGCATATTGAAATTAATCTAGAACTGACCTTTCGAAACAGGATCACAGCAGGCTGGTAATTGAATTGTATTACACTTCTGGCAGCACAGTAAGACCCCAAGAATGTTGCTTGGATCTTTTATTCCCATTTCCCAAAAGTAAGTGCAAACAAAAATGAGAAAACCACAAAGCCAGTCCTGTGATGTACTCTCTGGATAAAATTCATGCACTGAAATTCTGCTGGTAACAGCACAAAACCAACTTAGCCAAATACTCTTCAAAATTCTAAAAAACTTCTGCAGTGGTTTTCTATGCATTAGCAAGATAACATCAGACGAGGTGAATCGAGACCTTGAAGCAGAATAGCAATGTACATCTGTTGAGTAGCTGGTGTGCTAAATTCAGAAAGTTAACTATTCCAGAAAAGAGAGAAATTAAATAGGTCATCATGTAAAATGTGGAGTTTTTCTTAGTTCCAAAATTCAGACACACCACTTCAAAATGATCTTTTAACTGTACAGTATATACAAAGTTATCCAGGTTTAAATTATGCTATCATTTAAATAAATGAAGCTGTCATACAGCTCATGAATGAATATTTTAAAAATTACAATTTTGAAAATCTGAAACAAAACAGAAAATACTGGAAATACATAGATCAGACAACATCCATGGAAAGAGAAAAAGAGAGAAACTCTTTCTCTTTCCACAGATGCTGTTTGTCCTGCTGAGTATTTCCTGCATTTTTTCAATATTTTTGTTTCATTTAGGCTAATTATTTGTGCTTGGGATCTTGCAGCAGTGAAGAAACAAAGCCAAGAAACCCATACAAATGGATTCTAACCAGAGGAGTTCAAAAAGAAGACAACAAAGCAAAACCTAAAAGGGACACATCAGCACAAGATAAAGAAATTGAACAAGTTACGAAGGCATTTTGTGACTGGGTTGCTTCTTTGGTACGTAGAATAAACACACTGCAAAATGGCTAATGAAGTTTAAAAGGAAATTGTGATAATGCTATTACTTGTGGATTAATTGAGCCCCTGAAGCATCCAACTGCTTCAAAAGCCATTCTAGTGAAATTCAGGATGATGAAATATATTCCTACTTATTCTTTGTCACTTAAATGTTTTGCAATACTCAGAAGAAAAATATATTTAAAAAACAATTTTCACATCATACTAAGAGAGTGAATAGACTTATAAATGGAGAAAATAATTAAAAAAACAAAGTATGTTTTGGTAATGTAGCGGGCTGAGTGATCACATGGGTGAACGGCCGAATTGCTGCAACAAATGGCCATTCCAAGATGGTGTGGGCCTCCCTTCACTACCGAGAAGGAGCCCACGTGCAAACTAAGGAGCCCTCCACTTCCGTGTAGCGGGCTGCCGGCTGAGGAGTGACACTGCGACACAATGACATCATTTCCGGAAGCCGGCAGATACGTCACCAGAAGTGGGTGTTTCCAAAGGGGCAACATGGCAAATTCAAACAATAAAGTCAGTCTTAGTTTCACCCTTGTATTGTGAGACTGTCTCATTATTTAGAAGCGCTGCCGAAGCAGTCGCTACAGTGGTGACCCCAACAGTTCCAACGTTTTGGAACCAGCATTGATCACAGCAAAATGCAGCGACCAGCTACATCCACAGTCGCAGCCCCTGTGACCAACATGGTGCACACGCATCTCCCGCCTTTCTGGGCAAACCAGCACAGGAACTGGCTGAGTCCCAGTTCCACATCAGGGGAATTGTTTCAGAGGACACCAAGTTCTGGCATGTTATCAGTGCTCTGGATGCCACCACAGCTGCCAAAGTAAGCTTCACAGAAAACCCACTGATGGAGTGCAAGTACGAGCAGTTCCAACGGTTCCTCCTCGACACCCTAGAGTGCCATCTGGATCCTCAACATGCAGGGCCTGGGTGACAGAAATCCCTCTGAATTAATGGATGAGATGGTGTCCCTGGTGGATGGGCACCCAGACTGTTTCCTGTTCCTCTCAAAACTGCCAATATACGTATCCTCGGCAGTTTCGGACATGGATTTCAGCACCTGCACCTTGTAGCCAAGGAGGCAGACAGGCTGTCCGCATGACACATCAGAGCTCCCTGCATTTGCAGCCAGTCTACACAATTGGTGCCGCCACCCTGCCCAGCCTACCAGAAGCACCATCAGTAGCCGCAGTACAGCAGCAACATGACGGGCGCCCAGAGAAGAACAGCGAGTACTGTTTCTACTACCACCAATGGGACGGGAACTCCCAGTGGTGCACCCCACCCCGTGCTCGTACCCCACCACCAAATCCAACACAGCGATGGGAAACGGGCATGCCCTGAACTTTCACGACTCCAACTTGCCACATGACATGGAGCACCACATAGAGACCACCAGCCCCACTGGTGCATGCATGAGTCTGGCGCTTCCCATAGGACAAGCTCCAACAAGCTAAGGCCGAGTTCATCCCCATGGAGGAGTTGGGGATCGTCTGCCGTTCCAACCGCCCATGGGCCTCTCCATTCCACATGGTGCAGAAGAGTTGGTTGCTGTCAGTGCAGCAACTACCGATGATTGAACAGGGTGATGATCCCACCTGTCCAGGATTTTGCCATGAGGCTAAAAGACTGCAAGGTATTCTCTAAGGTAGACTTAGTAAAGGGGTACCACCAGATCCCCGTACACCCCAGTGATGTTCCAAAGACGACTATCGTCACATCCGTCAGCCTCTTTGAATTCCTGAGAATGCCTTTCGGACATTCCAGCAGCTAATAGACGTGGTAGGAAGGGACCTCGACTTCATCTTCATCAATCTAGATGACATCCTCATTGCCAGCTCCTACGCCAGCACACACAGGATGCACCTCACCCTCCTGTTCAATAGACTGCAGCAGTTCTGGCTTACGGTGAACCCGTCCAAGTGCCAGTTCAGCCTACAAACAATAGACTTTCTGGGACACCGCATCACCCCAGAGGGTGCCACACCACTGCCCGACAAGGTAGAGGCGATTCAGAATTTCCCTAAGCCGAGCACGACCAAAGGGCTGCAGGAGTTCCTGGGCATAGTCAACTTCTATCATCGCTTCCTCCTGGGAGTGGCCACCCTCATGCAGCCACTGTTCAAACTTGTCAAGCTTGGCGACAAGATGCTGTGATGGACACCAGAGGCCACAGAGGCTTTCCACGCCATTAGGTCAGCACTGGCGAGGGCCATGATACTGGCACAAACAGATCCAACTTCCCCTCAGCCCTCACAACAGACACTTCAGACAGAGCGGTGGACACAGTGCTAGAGCAATGGGTCAATGAGCACTGGTGACCCCTTGCTTTCTTCAGTAAGCACCTCCAAACACCAGAGCTCAAATACAGCACGTTTGACCACAAACTGTTGGCCTTGTACCTGGTGATACGGCACTTCTGCTTCATGCTAGAAGGGTGATTGTTCACCACCTACAAGGATCACAGACCATTGACCTACACGCTGAGCAAGGTTTCGGACCCATGGTCAGCAACACAACAATAACACCTCTCCTATATATTGGAGTATACCATAGATATCTGCCACGTCGCCGGCAAGGCCAACATAGTGGCCAAAGCACTGTCCAGACCCACAATTGCCACAACCTCGGGAAGACGATGTTGTCCAGCTCACAATGGACCAGAGGGAGGACGCAGACATCCAGGCATACCGGACGACCATCACCAGCCTAAAGGTCAGTGATTTCTGCCCCTCACCAGCAGAACTGTCCCTGCTGTGTGACATCTCCATTGGGTCTCCAAGGCCTATCCTACCCATGCCCTGGCGATGGTGAGTTTTTGACCAGATCCATGGTTTGTCTCACCCCTCCATACGATCCACGGTCCACCTGCTCTTGGACAAATTCGTGTGGCACCAACTCCACCAAGACGTTAATCTGTGGGCCAGAACCTGTTTACAGTGCCAGCGCGCCAAAGTACACTGGCACACTAAAGCCCCCCCCTACAGACTTTCGAGCTAGCACAACGTAGGTGCAAGCATGTCCATGTCGACATCCTCGGCCCCTTCCCAGTGAGTCAAGGGATGAAGTATTTGTTCACGACCATCGACAGATACACCAGCTGGCCAGAGGCGATACCCATGACTATGTGCGACATGGAGACGTGTGCCGGGGATTTTCTAGGCACCTGGGTCACATATTTTGGAGTCCTGACCCACATCATCTCAGACCGGGGAGTGCAGTTCACCTCCTCCCTCTGGTTCAACCTGGCAAAATTCTGTGGCAATCAGGTCCACCACACCACGGCCTACCACCCCCAAGCAAATGGACTAGTCAAACGGTTCCACCACTACCCGAAGGCCACCTTGAAAGCACAACTGACAGGATAGAACTGGATGGATAGGGTCCCGTAGGTACTGCTAGGAATTCGCACAGCCCCGAAAGAGGACCTGCCAGAATCATCCACAGAGATGGTGTACGGTGCACCTCTCACCATTCCAGGGGATCTACCTTTCAACCCCCAGCGCTTTAGATGTCCTACGCAGGTTCAGAGCTCAAGGAGACGAACAACACCCCCCCCTTCCCATCACCATCCTGACACGGCTCGCCACCCAGCCACGTTCCAGCAGACCTGCAGTCCAGTTCACCCATTACGTCTTTGTACACAGAGAACAAGGACTGTCCCTACTGTGCCTGTATGAAGACCCTTCAAGGTACTGTGGTGAGACGGTGTTGTGTTCACATTGGACAATGGCGGCTGACAGGACAGATTTACAGTCGATCACCTCAAAGCTGCGCACCTGGACTCTGAACTGCCAGCCCCAGGTCAGGCACAGAGGAAGACCGCACAAAGACTGTAAATCAGACCACTCAAAAAGTAGCGGCGATTCTGGGCAGGGGGTGGTGAAGCCGGCTGAGTGAACATGTGGGTGAATGGGCCAAATCACCGCAGCAAATGGCCATTCCAAGATGGCACAGGCCTCCCTTCACTGCCGAGAAGGAGCCTGTGTTTAGCGCCACATGCGAATTAAGGAGCCCTCCACTTCTGCAAAGCAGACCGCTGGTTGAGGAGTGATACTGCGACGCGGTGACTTCACTTCCGGAAGCCAGCAGATACGTTACCGGGTGGACATTTCCAACAGGGAAACACGGTGAATTCAAACAATAAAGCCTGTCTTGGTTTCACCCTCGTGCTGTGTGGATGTCTCATTATTCAGTGGCGCTGCCAGAGCAGTCACTACAGTATGTTTTTATTGCATTCCCAGAATTTGGATGTTGCTGCAATGCTGTCATTTTGTTGTGCATCCCAAATTGCTTTTGAATTGAGGAGGCAGATAAGAGTCAATTTTGCTTGTCATGCATTTTTCATTTTAAGCTAATCTTTATTCCAACATCTGAGAATATAGGATTCACCAGGCAGTCATGGGTTTTTAAACCAATGAATTCCCAAACAACAATATAATTTTGATTAGTTTCCTGTAGTAGTTTTCAGTCCATTTCATTAGAGTTGTTTGTAGAATGTTTCAAAAATTAATCAAAAGGGTTGATTTCCTGAGTCCCACCCCACATGGCAAAATATCTTGCAAGTGGTCAGTGCACTCTTGAAGATCATGGACATTTGTTGATGAGGGGACTATGTTATAAAAAATGCTGTAATTCCTACATGGTCAAACTAAAATGTATACAAATAACCTTGAATAAAATCTGGAATGTGCAATTTTATCACATATGAATTGTTTGATTACAAATTTAAAACTGTGGAGCACAACAGAGGCAAATAAAGGAAAAAAGTGTCTTTGTCCCAAGCAGTATGGAGGACACTCTACTATAAAGATATGTTGTTGGTCATGAACATCTCTCATCATCCTGCAGTTGGAAGAACTGCTTTTTAATGTTATTGGTCACCACTTCCATTTCTTTATTAAAAGCAGTATAACAGGAAATAACAAGGATAAGCATTTGTGGATAGTATGGTGGAATGAGTTGTAGAGCAACATGGAATGCAAATTTGATTTTCCTCAGTCTGCTGAATTGTTGATCACAATCATATTACTGTAAGAATTTAGCATGTGCAGTAGGTGTATCTCTACCAGTGGAGAATAACCAGCTTTACTGGAAGTTCTAGAATAGGGATCCCCAAAGTTGTCGATATTGATCCACAGGGGTCAATAGGACCACCAAGGTTGGTCGATAAATGCTAGGGGGTTGATTACACTGGGGGGAGGGGGGTTGATAACACAGGGGAGTCATTTAAAATAATGCCTATGGCAGATCAGCCAAACTCTCGTGAGAGTGCAGCTTGGTAACTGCCATGTTATATTTGACTTTGGCCTAGACTGTAGTTGAGAAGGAACAGGAGGACGGAAAGAGGAATGAGGTTCCTCCAGCACCGCCATCACCCCTGTCCAGAGCCAACACCACACATGCCCCCACATCTAGCACCACCACAAACTCCCCCTGTCCAGCACTGCCACCCCATCCCTGTGCAGCAAGGGAGGCCATATATCCGGTTTTAAGCTGGACAGTCCGGCTTTTGAGCCCTTTGTCTTCCAAAAGAATGTTAATTTGTCCTCCATTTGGGGGTGTAGACCCTGCCCCTAAATGGAGGACAAATCAAAGGGCAGAAAGCACACTTACCAGTTAAATGCGGGTCCGTAGGCCATGCCATGTGCGATTGTTTGGTGACGCATGAGCGATGAGGGGGAAGTGTTTCAGTGGTGTACAAAGGTTCATGGTAAGTAAGCTTCCCTCCCCCCCCCCCCCACCACCAGCGCTGAGACAGTTTCTGATGCAGACTCTGCATGTCTTCCATTTTTGAAAGTTTGAAATGGGCATCCATTTCACCAATCCCCCCCCCCCCACCTCACACCTGTTCAGCATACCCTATCAAGCGCCGGGATTCCATGTCTGGGGGTCAATGAGAGACCACGTAGTCCCTGAAGGGGTGGTAGTCTGAAATGTTTAGGAACCCCTGCTCTACAAGATTTCTCATTTGCCATCTGCATTGTCTCAAGAGTGAAATACAATATCCCAAGAGTAACCTATGCTATGCTATGCTGATAGAACTCATCAAAGACAAGGGTTTCATTCAAGAACCTTTTTGCTCTCTGCGGTACTTCTCAGGCAGTGCATTTACTTAACTAGTCAGATGCTCATTTTTTCTCAAGTCCAACATAGTTTTTATTGGTTATAAGTTACTTTCCCTCATTTAAGTATCAGACTGCATACAAAGATTAAAAACATGGATTATTTATTCAATCCTTTATTCTGTGAAGGGTGGCGAGAACAATAACATTGAAGAAGCAACAATCATGAGTTTGTTTGCCAGCAACTATGAGTCGCATTCAGCTCTTCCAATACCTATCCAGGTAATGGAGCTGATTGATATACCTCCAGAGTTGAGAAAAACTGTGGGAACCCCACCGCCACCACCTTCAGCTGAAGTCAGCAACACCATTGGTGTGGTAAGCATTTTTATTTGCAATTAATGGAAGTGCATTTCTTGATTTTTTTTGTCCAATTTATTCTTTAAAAGGGATCCATATCTATGTGGAGTATTTTGGGATAAAGGTTCACCAGGGTTGTCTGGATATACCATAGTTTTCATGGCTTCTTTTGGGATTTCACTGTTCTTAAAAGCAACACAGCAGCTGATTAACTGAACTGCAAAAGAAAAATCAGGTGGTGTCTCCCAATGCCAGAGTTCCAAGTTCATTCCTGATAATTGGGTGCTGTATTCTTAACTTTTTCATAATTTCCTTGTAATCTGTGTGCTCCTGTTTAATTTAGACATAAAGCACAGTAATCAGCCCTTCGCACCTACAAGCATGTGCCTGCAAATACACCAATTAACCTACAATCCCCATACATTTTTGAAGGATAGGAGGAAACCCATGCAGACATGAGGAGAACTTACAAACTCCTTACAAACAGCGACGGATTCAGACCTGATTGGTGGCGATGTAACAGGGTTGTGCTAACTGCTGCGCTAGCCGTGACACCCATGTAATGGTTTCTTCCCTCATATCAAACACCTGTGAGTGGGTTGGTTAATTTTCCATTATAAATTGTCCTGCCCGAATATGTAGGTGACAGGTATAATCTGAGGGGTTATTGATGAGGGGAGAATAAAAAATGGGATTGATGTAAGATTAGTGTAAACGGACGATTGATGTGGATTGGTGGGCTGAAGGGTAGGTTTCTGTGTTTTGTACAACTGAGGGACCTAAGAATGTAGGTGCACAGTTCCCCAAAAATGGCAACTCAGGTGGACTGGGTGGTGTGGGAGGTGTTTGGTTTGCTTCTCTTCATTGGACAGGGCATTGAAAACAAAAGTTAGCATCTCATAATACAGCTGTGCAAGGCATGAGTGAGACCACACTTAGAGTACTATGTATAGTTCTTTTCACCCATCTAAAGGAAAGATATCAATAGGTTAGAAGTGGTGCAGAGGGCTTGAGAAGTTGGAAAGGATATGTCTTTGTGGCTTGGAGAGTAAGAAACTGGGCAGTGACCTTATAGAGGTTTAAAAAAATCATTAGGGGGCATGAATAAAGTGAATACTCACAATTCTTTTCCAAAGGTTGATGATTCTAGAACGAGAGGGTATAGGTTTAAGGTGAGAGGGGAGAGATTTAAGAAGGACTCGAGGGAGATCCATATGTGGAACAAGCTGCCAGAGTGCATTTTTGACATTTGTGATGGAATATTTGGGAATGTCTTCGGGAGATAAATTGGGAAAAGTAGAGTAGGCAACATACAGCCACATACTTTAAAACAGATACTATTTGAAATACCGAAGAATTCATATTCAGTGACTTTACAGAAACTATGGAAAATGTTATGGAGATTTCACAAGTGGCTGTTAATTGAAGTGAATGAACGGACTATTGTCTTTAAAGCCACAGCAAGAGACAGGCTGTCTCCTAATACCTCTTCACAGAAAGGTCATTGAGAGGTTCTTGTTGACCTAAAAACAACAGATGAACAGATGTTGTTTGCTGGAGAAAATCAGGGGTTTTAAAAGTGAGAGAGAGAAGGACACATGCTTCCTGGCAGTCAGAGTCTCAGAGAGGGAGAGACAGAAGGGAGTCTTTGACTGTGTGTGGCACAGAAAGCTGAAACAAGCCAGGAGAAGCTTTTTGGAACTGAAACAGAAGCTCCAGAGTGGCAGATGGCTAGAAGTGCTATCTGTCTGATATTTCTCTTGGAATAAGTGGAACAGAAAGGAACTCTGTGGTAGCCTGAAGGTTATCATCTGGAGAACCCTGATGGGGCAAGTTTTATCAGCAAGACATTGAGGTGACTAATGGTGGTACCTCAGTTGTGGAAATCCTGGAACAACACATCTCTCTCTGCAAACCTACAAGAACCTTCCTGAGCGGCAACCATTTACCTTTTGAGAACCAAAGCCTGGTGAACTTTATACATGTTAAATTCTGTGTACAGTATAAGAATTGCCAGCAACCAGTGAACTTGGAGGAAAGAGAAGTGAGATTGGACTATGAATCAAGGAACTTTTCTTAAATTTACACACACATCATACACGTGCACTTAGACTTAGAAGGGGATTAAGTTGGGTTAGTTAAGTTAATAGTGATAAGTTAAAATTTGATTCTGTTTGCATGTTTAAAGATAATTAAAAACAACCTTTGTTTAAATAACTATTTGTCGTGGTGAATATCTATTGCTGCTGGGTTTTGGGATCCTTTGGCTTGTAACACATTCAAAAGATGTTTGAATAGTTAGTGGATGGGAAGGTTTCAAAGGAGAGGGACCAAGTGCAGGCAAATGGGACTAGCCCAGAGAGCCTACTTGGTCAGCATGGACAGGTTGGGCTGAATGGCCCATTCCATGCTCAATGACTCTGTAATCTCGTGAAAACTGCAGCATTTAAGTTAGACCATTTCTTTTTTTTTTGAAATTTTATTTAAAATTTTCTCCATACATGTGGTATGAAATTTGATATATGAATACAAATTACAAATAGAAAAACAACATAAAACTACATACATGATGATATATAATCTCCCCCCCACAAACCTCCCTCACACCCCGCCCCCACCCTCAGAATAGAGAAAGTGAAAGAAAAAAGAAACTCAGGATTGAATAGAGGAATATCATCTAACATACATATTTAAACAAATTATTTTAATACATTTCAGAGAAGATTCACATGGGTCTAAAGGCACAGGAAGCATAATATTTCAAATTTAAACCTAATATTTATTTGAGTTTACAGGTGCCAAATTTGTAAATACACAGCATATTTATTTCTTAAATTGTATGTAATTTTTTCCAGTGGAATATAACTTTGAATTTGTGCATTCCATTGTGCAATACTCAAATGCATATCTGATTTCCAAGTAACTGCAATACATTTCCTTGCCATCGCTAATGGAACTTTAACAAATTCTAATTGGCATATTGACAGTTTTAGTTTAGGTCTTGTTCTTTCAATATTTTCTAATAAAAATAAAGCTGAGTTTTGTGGAAATACAACACCTGTAACTTGTTCCAAAAAGTTTCCTAAGTCCAACAAAAAGGAACAGAACAAAGTTGAATGTAAAAAAGTTTCTCTATCTTCATCACATCTGAAACATTGGTCTGATAAATCTGATTGTAACCTATTCAATTTTTGTGGTGTCATAGTAGCCCGTGAACAGAGACGTGAACCTGCCTGCAAAATGGCTGACAATTGTGGCGACCGCATAGACCTGGGGATGACACTAACCATTGTCCCAGGTGACCCCTGCATGGTGGGAAGACGAAGAACTCTGGCCAACCTGAGGTCGGTGTTCTGATGGTGCAGGCCCCTGATGTCAGCGCCAGGGGTCCATATAAACAGAGCTGTCAGTGGAATAAAGCATTCTTCAATTTCATCTGTGTGTGTGTGTGTGTGTGTGTGTGTGTGTGTGTGTGTGTGTGTTCCATCCATACTCGTTGTAGCATATATGCTATATTGGTGACCATGACAGGTCCAATCGACAGTCGGACTCAAAGATAACAGATCAAGTGGAGCCAGTGACCATCCACGCGGTCTCTCAGGTTTCCAACATTCTAGGTGTCGTAGTTACACATGTGGTTTGAGCAGGCTGAGGCTCAGTTCCAGCTTTGCCAGATCACCGCCATTGACATCCGCTAATTCTACATTGTGAGCTCCCTTGATCAGGACATAGCGACAAGGGGCACAGATTTCCTACTTTAGCCTCCAGAGCAAGGCAAATACTTGGGCCTCAAAGAGCTGCAAACCTGCACTTTCAGGCTTACCCAGTGCGAGTGCGCCGCCTGATTGCTGCAAATAGACGGATCGGGTGACGGCCTCATCTGCCCTAATGAATGAGATGCTAACATTAACCAAGGGCCACAAGCTTTTTGATCAGATCTTCCTGGGTCACTGCCCAGGCGGACATGCTCTGCAGAGTGAAGATAGACGCCAACACTGTTGTAAACCACATCAACAAGCCCCATGAACAGTCCCCGGTGAGATCAAGGCCAGTAGAGAGTCAAGTGAACACCTTGGGCCAGCTACGCTACTACCACCAGCAATGGGGTGCAGAGACCCATCGATGCCGAACACCCTGGCCAACTGTCGTTGATGGCTGTGTTGGTTGCCCCATGTGGTAGACTCCTCTATGGCTGGGACTTACTGTAGGGCAGGCATTTCCTAGTCGACACAGGCATCGATATAAGTGTTATACCCCTTGCAAGCCTCCACACCCACTGCAGCAAACAGAGCCCAACACTGAAGGCAGCTAACAGCTCCTACATTCGAACTTTTGGGACCTGCACCATTCCCCTTCGGTTCGACACAGCCGCTTTACATGGACCTTTATCCTTGCAGCAGTGGCACAACCGGTCCTGGGGGGTGACTTACTTCAAGCCCACTGCTTGCTGGTCAACCTCAATAGATGGGGTTTGGTGCACACCAGAACCTTTCAGACTCTACTTTTGGGAGAAGCCAAGCTACCTGCCCCCCCACCTGGATTGTATAACACTCTTGGACAATGAATTCACCTGAATCCTGGTGGAGTTCCCCTCGATAGTGGCATCATAGTTCTCCACGGCTGAGCCAAAGCACGGGGTAAGGCACTACATACTGACCAAGGCCTTCCTACTCCAAGCCAGGGCATGCCCGAGAAACTCAGCCTGGCAAAGGAGGAGGTCAAAAAGATGGAGGAGCTTGGGATTGTGGAACTATCCGATAGTCCCTTGGGCCTCTTCCCTCCACATGTTGCCCAAATCAGCAGGGGGTTGGAGACCATACGGGTAATACCACTGCTTCAACAAGGAAACCATGCTTGACAGATATCCCGTGTCCCACATCCAAGAATTTGCTGCCAACTTGCATAGGGCACGGGAGTTCTCCATGGTTGACTTCATGCAGGATTACCACCAAATCCCAATTCACCCCTAGGAAATCCCCAAAACTACAATCATAACCCCCCTTTGGTTTGTTCAAATTCCTCCGCATGCCCTAAGGTCTAAAGAATGCAGCACAAAATTTCCAGCGGCTGATGGATGCAGTGGGCCGGGACCTCCTATTTGCTTTTATCTTTTTGAATTATATCCTCATTGCCAGCCACAGCCGCAGCCACAAAGACCACGCCACCCACCTGAGATTACTGTGCACCCAGCTGAGGAGTTCGGCTGACCCTAAGTGCCAGTTCAGTCTGGACACCTTCGACTTCCTGGGGCACAGAATTAACAAACAAGGGGCCACACCCTTCCCCGAGAAGGTTGAGGTGGTCCACCTCTTAGCCAAGCCATGCACGGTGAAAGGACTGCAGGAATTCACCAGTATGATAAACTTTTACCTCAGGTTAAAAACGGCAGTGGTACGCATCATGCGTGACCAACAAGGCAAAAGACATTACTTGGATGAGGAATCCTCCAGGGTGTTCCAGAGTGCCAAAGACGTGCTAGCCAATGCCATCCTCCTGGTCCACCCCAGTCTGGAGGCACCTACTGCTCTAACTGTCAACATCTCCAGCACAGTGGTAGGAGGAATTCTAGAACAACTCATCGAGGGCCAGTGGCAACCCCTGGCCTTTTTCATCAGGTACCTCTGCCCCCCTGTAGAGCTCGTCGACAGAACCAAAGACTTGTTGATCCAAACCAAGGCTTTTATTAGCAAAAGACAGGAGCTCTTCACAGGTGGCCGACCAGTCTGGAATGATCCAACCTGGCTAGGGACACAACCCTTTAAGGGCCAGACAGTAGGCGTGACTTAGCTCTCAGCCAATCGCTGTAAGCACAGTCTAGATACAGTAACTATATACACTATGTACATTGGTGATAGATCTGTACTATCACACCCCCAAAACTCAAATATAATGATTTGCCTGGGTGCTGTTAGTGCTGTACCTGGCGGAAAGACATTTCTATTACTTTTCGCAAGGCTGGTAGTTCAGGGTGTTCACTGACCACAAGCCACTGACTTTCACTTTCCATAAGGTATCGGACCCATGGACAGCCCAGCAGTGGAGGCACTTGTCCTACGTGTCTGAATTTACCACGGACATCCAACAAATCGAAGGAAAAAAACAATGTGGTGCCTGACGCTCTGTCACGCCTCGCGATCAAGTCGATACATAACCTGTCCCAAGGGGTCAATTACGTGGCTCTCGCCAAAGCACAGCAACAAGACTCTGAGATCCCAGCTTACAGGACAGCCGTCTCCGGTGTCAGGGTGGAAGACGTCCCTGTCACCCCAGGTAACCTGACACTGCTATGACATTTCTACTGGGCATCTGCCCCATCATCCTGGCCACATGGAGATGCCAGGTTTTTGAGGCTGCCCACAATCTGACGCACACTGCCATCTACACCATGGTCAAAATGGTGGCCAACAGGTTTGTCTGGCATGGCCTCCGTAAACAGGTCAGACAGTGGGCCAAGACCTGCATGAACTGGCAGTCCTCCAAAGTGCAGGTTCACACTAGAGCACCCACACAGATTTTTGAGTCGGCATGGCACAAGTTCAGCCACGTACACATTGACTTTGTGGGGCCATTAACAGTTTTCCGTGAGGCGAGATACCTCCTGACCATGATAGACTGATCCATGATGTGGCTGGAGGTGGTGCTGCTAGCTGATACTACCACAGAAATCTGCTGCAGGGCACTCTTTGACACATGGGTGTCCTGATTTTGGGCCATGGAGCACCTCACCTTGGATAGGGGGAGCACAATTCACCTCCAGGCTCTGGGTGGCACTGGCTGATTTTCTGGGGACACAGCACAGCCATACCATGGCGTATCACCTGCAGATCAACGGATTGGTGGACCGCTTCCACAGGCACCTCAAGGCAGCCTTTGTGGCCCGGCTCAAGGGTGCCAACTGGGTGGACAAACTGCCTTGAGTCCTGCTGAGAATCCATACCACACCAAATGAGGACTTCAATGCCTCAGTGGCAGAGATGGTTTACAGCACACCTTAATCATCCCCAAGGAATTCCTGGCCCCTGATAAATGCCGGAAGACCCTGCGGTGAATCTCGAGGGCCTGCAGCGGATGCCGGAGTCCTTGATTCTGAGGCAACCCCCACCGCATGGCCAGCCCAAGTATAGTGTCCCAAATCAACTAAGGACCTGCCAGTACATGTTCATGAGGAGGGGCGCACACACACCACCATTACAATGACCCTACAAGAGGTCCTACAAGGTTATTAGAGACAATGGTTTCACCTTCGTCCTTTAAATTGGTGGTAAGGAGAAAACCTTTATCATCGACCGCCTGAAACCAGCATACCTGGACAGTAATGAGCTGGTTTCCACTCCACCCCCACAATGCAGAGGCAGGCCACCGAACACTATGGACAATAGCCTTGTTGCCAGTTCGGGGGGGGGGGGGGGGATCGTGTGTAGTGGGCTGCGCATGGAAATGTGAACCGGCCCGCAAAATGGCTGATGAACGTGGCGAACGCACAGACCTGGGTTGACACTGGCTGTTGTCCCAGGTGACCTTTGTACGGCCAAAAGACGAGGAACTCTTGTGGGAATGCTGGCCAATCCAAGGTCAGTGGTCTGATGACGTGGGCCCCTGACATCAACACCAGGGCCCATGTAAGCAGAGCTGCCATGTGTGTCTCTTCCTTCCACACTCGTAGCGCCAACGCTACAGTGTAAGATATAACGGATGTAGAAAATTATACTGAACTAATCTATAACTTACATTAATAATGTTAGTCATATAATCTCTACAAGGATCTACCCATCTTTGTTTATCAGTTGTGATATTTAAATCCAGTTCCCACCTCTAGATTTATCAACTCCACGTTTAGGAGTTCCTAATTGTAATAAAGAATATATTGTAGAATTAAATTTCTTAACAATTCCTCGCCTTATGGTTTGCTGCCCTTCCAACATTGGTTCAGGGAGTTCACTGGCTCTTTTCCCCTGCCTTCCAATACCAGTAAGAATTCTCTTCCCCCTCTTCCTTCCATTCCCATCCTGTAGGGAGGGAATTCTGTAACTTCAAATATTAATAAAATTGCCATGTGCTTGATAGGCAAGGAAATACAGATCAATGCCGGAAAATATCTAAGGGTGACAGGTAGGCAGGGAAGTTGAATATAGTCTGAATAAATTTGAGGTAACATTGCATAGAGAAGGAAAACATAGAGAGTGAATAAATAATACAGTCAAATCCCTGGTATCTGGTACTTATAGGGATTGGTAGATGCCAGACACTATTTTTTTGTCCATTGTTTGAGGCTGTCGGTTGCCAGAATTCCAGATAACAGGGATTTTACTGTAAGTCAGAAGTGTAAAAAAAAACAAAGGAAGCTTGGAGTGCGTGTCACAGATCCCTGATGGTAGCAATTCAAGTAGATAAAGTAGTTATGAAGGCAATTAGAGCACTTTTCGTTATTGATTGAAAATAAAAAGATCAGGGAATTTATGCCTGAAGTGTATAAATCACCGGCTAGGTCATAGACTGGATACTATGCAGAATTCTGAACCCACGTTATGGAAAATAGGTGATATCATTACACTCAATGCAGAGGAGATTTCTGATTTATGGCAGTTCAGGAAATATTTATCAACAGGGAATGACAGTCTGGCTTGTGTTATTTTCTTTGGAACATAGGAGGCCATCGAAAAATGTAATTGCAGTATAGTGTCCACTCTTCCCCCATCATTAGGGTCCCTATCGTGGTGTCATCTGCACATGTGCTAAAAAATACGTTGAAAATTTTATTTGTTTCCATTTTTTCACATAAATTTCAAAAGAACACATTTTTATTTTCTATCCCAGATATTTTTGGAATAGCTATGTGAATTATGAAAGATGAATTTCTGATTCCCAAACTGCTATAATGAGGTGGTATTAGGGCCTGGTTTGCAATACATACAGACTATGAGGGACCTCATCAGGTGATCCCGCCACCACCAGCTCCAACCTGAAAGATCCTCAACCCCACTCTGCCTGCATCTGTCTCCTACCCAACATTCAGAAAGCAGAACTGCCCTCTCTAGCTGACCATTTTTTTCTGCCCGCTCCTGCCCCACTGAATTCATCTCCTCATACCTTGACACCATCTTGTCCCCTCTCATCTAGTCTCCAACCACCCAGTCTGACTGCCGTCAGCTTCATACAGGTTTTAAATGGCCTGTAAATGGAGCCATCAGTGCTTTTAACTAAAAATACTGCAACCACAGAGTCTGCACCCAAGATGACAGTGCCTATGATTGACAGCAGGCTACAAACTCCAGGGAAGAAGAGGACAGAAAATGTGGAAACTGCTGACCCCGTTTGAGAAAGAGAAGCAGAGGAGACGTCCCATGCGATGGTGACCACAGCGGTGGACCAGTGAGGGGTTCTGAGGCTGAAGAACACACAGGCAGCGTGCTGTTAGTGACTCGAGGAGAAGAACTCTGTGAGGTGCTGGTGACTGCGGTCGAGGGATTCACACCAGGCTGCAGACTACTGGAGACTGTCTCAAGACTGGCTGAATGGGTATCAGGTATCGAACTGAGATGCAAAAGGGTGCCGAGGGCACTGAAGGGATCCTTACCGTGTTGGAGGTTCAGATCTGGAACTCAGGCTGGTGATGGTTTGGACAGGACTTTGTGGCCGCAGGGGCTGTGGGAGCATTGGAGGTGAATCCATGGACACACGGTAACCTTATGGCAGACAAAAATGAATTTCGTGTAATATTACATTGTTGTAGTGGCCTGCCGCTGCTGCCACAGGCTGACACAGAAGATGCCACTTGAATACAGCAATCGATCAGGCTGCACGAGGTGTCAGTGGCCTGATCCAATAGGCCGCTGCAAAACAGACTCTGCCAGTCAATCATCGGTGATAGATCATGAAAGGACCAGTTGGCATCCATGGCGACACAATCCATACCCGTCGATGACACTGCAGCAAAACGGGCTGATCCAGCCATCGCCAATAGTGGGTCGTGAGGACACCAATCAGAGCCTGAAGGAACACGAGTCATGCCTGTCAATCACATGGCAGCCAGGGTCAACCTGACTATATAAAAGAGAGCAGCCAGTTGATTAAATTAACGTGAACTTCACTCCTTGTTGTATGTTGCTTATTTCTGAGCTATAACCTTGAGACACTCCACGCTGTCTTTATTACTGACAATAAATTGAATCTTGAATCCATAACATCCAGGACACCTTCACACTCTCAACCTTGGAAGAATTCCAATTCTTCAGCCCACACCATGTTATTTTCACCATGGATGGGCAATCCCTTTTCACATCCATCATCCATCATGAAGGTCCCGGGGTCCTGCTGTTCTTTCATGAGCATAGAGCCCTTCTGTCCCCATCTTCTAGTACTTTTCTCTGCTTGGTGGAATTTGTCCTCATCCTCAACAACTTCCCTTTTGTCTTCTTCCATCACCTCAAGATCCAGGATGTATGGGTCTCAGCTCCACCTACCTTTTTGTCAAATGTGTGGAATAATCTCTGTTCCAATCCTGCTTGGTTACCATTCCTGCTACTGTTGCTACATCAATGACTGTGCCTGTGTTGAACTTGACAATTTCATTAACTTCACTGCCTGCTTCCATCCAGCCCTTAAATTTACCTGGATTGTTTCTGACACTTCCCTGTCTCCATCTTGGGGGACAAACCATCTACATCTTCTATTACTAACTGACTGACTCCAACAGGTGTCTAGATTTTATTTCTTACCACCTTCTCCAGTAAGGGTGTAATTCCTTTCTCCAAAATCTCTTCCTATGATGAGGCCTTCCATTCCAGGACATCAGAAATGCCCTCTTTCGTTAATAAATGTGAACTCCCCCTTAAATGTCATTGATAAAATCCATATCATCCATTTCTTATTTTTCCGTCATCTTCCCACCTCCCCATAGGCAGAACAAGGACAAAAATCACTTTGGTGTTCACTTTCCTCCCCACCTGCTCACCAGGATGTTCTAGGATTCAGAGCCAGCCCTGTTCTCAGCAATATATTTTCATGTTTTGATGGCATGCAATGCAGAGGGGAACCGGCAGATGGCAGTGCTTCCCTGCATTTGGTGTTCTTGCTTTGTTGTGGGCGATGCCAATCATTGCCGATTGCAGCCATGTTGTGCACAGGCGATACTAATGGGGCGGGGCTGCATTATCCTGGATGCTGCTGAATTTCTAATAGGAAGAAGCTTTTCGGTGAAACCAGCAGTGGCTGGAAGTTTTCCAGTGGTTCAATTTTGTACTTGAAGAAAACGACTATAGGAGAGACCTATATGGCGAGCTCTCCACTGACCACCGAGATAGAGGTGCACCAAAGAAGAGGTACAAGGACTGCCTAAAGAAATCTCTTGGTGCCTGCCACATTGACCACCGCCAGTGGGCTGATATCGCCTCAAACCGTGCATCTTGGCGCCTCACAGTTCGGCGGGCAGCAACCTCCTTTGAAGAAGACCGCAGAGCCCACCTCACTGACAAAAGACAAAGGAGGAAAAACCCAACACCCAACCCCAACCAACCAATTTTCCCCTGCAGCCGCTGCAACCGTGTCTGCCTGTCCCGCATTGGACTTGTCAGCCACAAAGGAGCCTGCAGCTGACGTGGATATTACCCCTCCATAAATCTTCGTCCACGAAGCCAAGCCAAAGACAGACAAGCCAAAGATTCAGGGAATAGGTCTCTCCTCAAAGTTCAGTTTAATTAATTATGACAGGGGACCCCAACCCAATATGACAGCATGCGGAGGGTGCTCGCATCTCTTGAAACCTGTCAGAGTCATGATTTTCCATAATGCAAAGTCGCATCATCTGCGCAGATGGCAAGAAATGGCGGGTGAAAAAATACTGCTTACTTATTAACTTTTTCCACACCTCTTCTTGAAGAGGAGATGTTATTGTATATATCCTATTTCTGGGTAATGATCTGTGATGCTGTAAGGCCGTACGCCCATTACCCGAACAGCCATGATGCAAAGAATGCCTGTAATTAAGTACTGATAGACTCACAACAGTCAGTAAGTCAATAAGTTGATTATAGTTGGCAGTGGTTGAGAAGAGCCCAATGCACAAATGGTACATTTCCATGACTCTTCGCCAGGCCACATAGAAAATGGAACGTGCTCAGTTCCAAGAGATTACAATCTAGTAAATTCTAGCAGTCCCTAACTGAATCTTTGCATGACATTACAAGGTAAACATTTGCTCTTGGCACACTTTCTCAACAAACAAGCTGCATGCATCAAACATTTAATGAAGGGAAATGGAGAGATACAAAAATCTCTTGAAAATGTTGGTCTTGAAGAGACCAGTTGTGATATTTTGTGATCCATGATAAAGATGACTTTTAATGGTTTGACTGCAGTGAGTAAGAATTTTGGTGCTTTATCCATATGACAATAAACTCACATTGACATACAAATCAAATCTACACCAACTCACAGGAGACCTAAAAGATCTACTCCAATTAGAGAAAATCCTTGAAAGTGTTTCCATGCCAAAAAAAGATCAGATGATTGCACTGACCTTGACTTGTATTACAGTAGAAACACAAAATGCTAGATTTTCATGATTTACTTTTGACTTGCATTACGTGTTACTATTATCTTGAGGGTACTTCCAACCAGCCATTCTCAACCTTTTTTTTAGCTACGGCCCCCTTCACTGTGAAGCAGTCATTTTGATTTCTTTATACTTCTCTCCTACCAACCATATATTAAAAATATTTATGTTATATGAGGTGAATAAAGAAAATAATGCTTTATTTATATGTGCTATGGCTCCAGGGGGCCATAGTGCCGCTGTTGAGAATGGCTGCTCTCAACTTCTAAACAGTCCAGTGTTAAAGGAGTCTTTTTCTTTTTTTTTCTCCACCTCTACTTTTCTCCTGGCTTTTAATATCATCTTTGTTTGTTAATAAAATCGACCCTAAATCCATATTCACATGAGGTTTAAAATCTTGGGTGTTTATCCCTATCTAGAATTTTTTTTTAAATGTTCTAAACAGAATAATTTTTTTGCCCCTCTCTCAATAATCCCATTGTGGGGATACCAAAAGTAGATTCGTTATTCTAAATAAGATGAACGAGATCTTATCTGAGATCAAAATGTTTGTTTCATTTTTCATTGTTTCTGCATAGCTCATGTAGATTACATGAGGTTAAGCAATTTGTAATTACATTTTGTTATCTTTATGTAAAGACTTTTGTTATTAGCCTTATAATCATATTTTTACAGGAAACCCTCCAACAAAATGGATGTAAATTTAAATATGGAGCATGGTATTTGGACCCAAAGACTTGGGTGAAACGAAAAGCTCATGAACCTCTAGTGGATCCCAATTTTGAGCCTGAGGCAGATAAATCATATTTAGCTGAAGAAGCTAATGAGAAGGTAGCAATTTCTGTTATTAATTTTCTGTCTTATAATCGGAAAAAAAAATCTGATGTGAATACACCCCATCAGTGGCATAGGTTTAGCAATCCTGCTTTTCACCAATTTAATAGCCCAGGGCTCAGAATTCCTTGTGTCATGTGATGTGTGGTCACTGCATGGATGTAACCTGAATACAATTGAGTGTTGTAAACATGGATTGGTCATGCACTTCTGAATATATGTTTTGAATTCTCCATGTGTGTAACTGGTGCAGCAATATTAAACATGATTTCCACTCTGATATTGGGCAGGGAGGATCCATGGAAAGATTTAAAAATAAGGATAAGAATTTTAAAATTCTGAATTAAGAGCCAATATATGTTAGAGAACATAGGGTGATGGGCATGTGAGACTTCACCTCGAGCAGCAAATGTTGATATCTTCTGCACAGAGTGCACTGGAGGCCAGCCCATAACTACGTGAAGATCATCCAATCTGGACTATCAGGGCCGTTGATGTTTCAGTCGTAGATGAGCAAAGGGATGAATAGAAAAGACATTGTTTCAAAGATGGATATAGTGGGTGACATTGAAATTATCCCAAAATCCTTGCAAACTTGACATCATAAATGAACCAGAGTACATATCCATACAATCAATGTTTTCTCAAGTTCAGGAATAGATTCAATGCCTAGGACAGGGGTGTCAAACTCAAATTCACGGAGGGCCAAAATTAAAAACTTGGACTAAGTCGAGGGCCGAACTAAATATTTATTGAAAATTTTCAACAACATCTGCATGTTTTCTCTTCTTTCAACATATGTAATGTTAAACTTTTTCTTATTAAAATAAATGTTTAATAATAGTTTTGGATAAACTCTTTCATTGTCATTGTCATTGGTCCATTTCCTTTAGCGTCTGAAACCGTGCACATGACGAGTCAATGAGGGATGATTAAAGCAGTGGTCTTCAAACTTTTTCTTTCCACCCACAGACCACCTTAAGCAATCCCTTACTAATCACAGAGCACCAATGGCACAGGGACGCGAGTGGAAAGAAAAAGGTTGAGAACTGTTGTATTGTGGTAACTCCACATCTGATTAGGTTAATTGTTAGGCAAGTGGTCAGAGAAGGACCCCCCCCCCACCCCAAGAAAGGCTTAAATCACAGGAACAAAATAAGCTTTCGTCTCACTGCTCCCAATCTTACACACAGTCCTGATGTGGAACGTGGGGTCGCAGCTCCACGTTCACCCGAGTTCAGGTGCTGTCTGTGTGGAGTTTGTATGCTCTCCCCTTGTCTTGGACCAACAGGTCGGTCGCCTGATGAAGGCACCTGAACCCCCCGTTGAAATGCCGGCGTCCGGGGCGGTGGAGGGATTGGCTGAGAAGAGCGCGTTGCTCCCACCCCCCTCCCATTTTTGGAGAGGGATTAAACTGCGATCTCACGGCGCCGGACTCGTCTCCAACAAAAGGAGCGGGAGTCAGGGTCCACCGCGCACAGAGCGAGGGGGAAGGCATCGCCCACAAGACGTTCGGTCCGGCGTCGCCGCTGAAGCGCAGACCCAGCGAGGATGGTCCCCAACTCCAGCCGCGTCTGTGTGTCCGGGAGCCGAGCGGGCTGAGTGCAGCGCTCCGATCCCCGGGATTTGGGACTCTGAGATCTCTCCACACCTCCGGCATCTTCATTTTCACCTTCAGTGTGCATGCGCTATACTGACGCGGCGGCCAGCGGGCCAACTCTAATATATATTTAATACGATCTTGCGGGCCAAATGGTCCGCGGGCCAGAGTTTGACATGTGTGGCCTAGGAGATGGTTTATGATAACTACTAAAGACAAGGGCCAATGCCTCCCTCATATTTTGTTTACAATAATTTTCTACTCATTCATTACTTGGATAGCAATGTAAATAAATCTCATTGCTACAGATCTAAGTATGAAAGAAAACAAATGCTAATGATCACAAATGGTTCACTTGAATGGTTTTATGTACGGAATAGAAGATGAAATGGACAAAGATATAATTTGAAAATATTTATGGTAATCCCTATATCTGATTAGATCACTTGGTAACTATGGAAAGGAGGCTTTCAAATACTGGGATACCATGCACTATGTGGCCGAGCTGATTGGACATTGTTGGACAATGTTGATGCTCAAGGGAGGCAATAAGGATTTTGGTTTGGACTAATTAGGATGGACTAGAGAATTCATGACCTAATTCACCTTTGCAATGTTTTGTCTTTGTTCACTGAAGGATGAAGAGATGAGGAGGCTCCATGCAATATTATCTTTCAGGAAATTTATTGAAGATAAAGGATGCAGAAAACCAGAGGTAAATTGAAAAGTAACGAAGAACTAGATCCTTAAGAGCTTATTCAATGGGATAAAGCTATACATTCAGAAACATGAGGTGATATGTGAAATTGGGCTATTGTCAACCTACAGTCCTATTACTTGCAGTGATGTAGAATAAAAGACACTTGCTTGCCAAGGTCCTCTTCATTACTTCCACTGATTTCAGAGATATTTAAATTCATAGCCTATCTGGTCCTGAGTGAATAACATTTCCTAACACATGGTTCTATTGGATGTTAACCAATGAACATAACATTAATTTGAAAATGTGATAACATGGACTCTGACTCTCTGATAGACTCTCATAAATTAGTACAGGTATACCCCCACTTTACGAATACTTGAATTACAAAAATTTGCTTTTAAAAAGAAAGCTGTGTTCACTTTTATGTAAGGATTTGAATAGCTTTTGAATGGGTTTTCACTTTTACAAAAATAGCCTCCAATAATAGTGAATGGGTCTTCACTTTTTGTCATTTTGCAGGAATGCTCTAGTTTTGTAAAGCAGCGTATACCTGTATATCTCACTTACTATAGAACTTTAAGAAACCTTAGGGATAATCTGCATTTTCTAAGTTCTGGTGAAATTTGCTGAAAGTTATCAAAGTAGGGAAAATATCTCGTCAATATTATAAATTCCCAAGCAGAGAAAAACACCAAAATGCCTGCACAAACCATAGTAAGCGAGTCTCTGTGGTGTCAGTATGCTATTTATTTGCTATATATCACACCAGGCATTATTTATAGCCTTGGTCAACATTACCAAATTATTTTTTAAAACAAAACTTGAAGGCAAAGTATATGGCTAATGGCAGGATTCTTAATAGTGTGGAAGAATAGAAAGACCTTAGGGTCCAAATCCATAGATCTCTCAAGGTTGCTGCCCAGTTGATAGGGTAATTAAGAAGGCTTATGGTATGGGGTCTTTCATTAGTAGGGGATTGAGTTCAAGAGTCGTGACGTAATCTTACAGCTCTATAAAATTCTGGTTAGACTACACTTGGAATATTGTGTTCCGTTCTTGTTGCCTCATTACAGAAAAAATGTGGAAGCTATGGAAAGGGTGCAGAGGATCCAGGATGTTGCCTGGATTGGGGAATGTATATTATGAGGCAAGGTTGTCAGACCTGGGGCTTTTGACATTGGAGTGGAGAAAGATGGACGTTGACTTAATGGAAGTTTATAAGATTATAAGAGGCATAGATGGGATGAACCTTTTTCCTTGGGCAAGATTAGCAAACACAAGAGAACATTTGTACAAGGTGAGGGAGGAAGATTTAGGGGAGATGTTAAGGATAAATTTGTACTCAGAGAATAGTGGGTGTCTGGAATGCATTGCTGGGCTGGTGGTAGAGGCTGCTACAATAAGGACATTTAAAAGACCCTTGGATAGGCACATGGATGCAAGAAAAATAGAGGGTTCTTGGTGTGAGGTGGGGAAAGTTTAGTTTGTTGAGTAGGTTTATGTAGGTTGGCACAACGTGGGCCAAAGGCCTGTACTGCATTGTAAAGTTCTCTGTAAAGATTATGTGTGCATGAGCATGAAGAAGAGAATGGGCCAGCATTTGGCACCGTTGGCCTTGGTAAACAAATAGGCGTAATATTGTTGAATAGGCTTAATATTGAGGTGGGCCCATATGTGTTATGTGTTACTGTGGACACAACCAACAAGTGCAGATACTCTGTTTTTGTGAGGCTGGTTTTATATCCAAACACCAGCTGGTTTGTACTGGTGTTTGTACTGTAGTTTACCTATGGCGGTATATATTTTGAAAAGTTAAAAATGGCTGGAGTCCAAAGAGTTAAACGGAAAATCATCAGTTGCAGTGGGTGGCTTTTGAAAGATTTGTTGTCATGATGTAAATTCCATCTAAGCTGCAGCCCCTTTCGAAGGTTAGCGTCATGCTTCGCACAATGGTATTACAGTGCCAGCAACTGGGATTCAAATCCAGCTCTGTCTGTACATTCTTCCCCTACCGTGTGCTCTGGTCTCTTCCCATACTTCAAAGCATACCGGGGTTGTCGGTCATTTGGGTGTAATGGGATGGCATAGGCTCCTGGACTGAAAGAACCTGTAACTATGCTATATATCTAAATTTAAATTTGAAGGGTAAAAATAATTAATGGTGTTAACCTTGACATGGAGAGTACAAGGAACTGGACAAGGGGTGGCCATATTTTAAAAATATACATTGTCTATGGGATTTGATATTTTTATTTAACTGTGAAAATCTGTGAAATGAAATAATTAATTTAATCTGTGAAATAAAATAGCAGGAAATTAATGCATTGTGGCTTTAAACATTTCAGTTTATGAAGAAACTATTTGACACCATTGATAAAAATGGGAAGATTATTCCCTGGAGCTGATTGAAACTGAAAACTCAGGAGTATGGATTTTATTCTTCAGTATCTGTGGATTCATTGATTATTGGCATATGATTTCATTGTTTTAGCTTATCATACTTTCTGTGATGCAATGATTAACTTAAAAAAATTAGCTACTAATTTTAATATACAAAATATTTTCTATAAGATGTGATATGAAATCAAAATAACTCCTTCTCTTCGGGAACTGCCAACAATTCACGTCAGTAAATCCGATGCAATGGATCCAAATGAAGGTAATAAATGTGAGTTTCAAATTTGTTGCTGCAATTGTGCTTGCTAATTTTGCATATAAGCTCTTTTGCCCATTTTGTGTGTACTGACTAAGTTGTCATTCTGTGCTCGTTCCGTATGCCTACATTTGCTTCATATTGTTCTAAGCCCTTCCTATCTGTGTGTCTGTCCAAATGCCTTTTGAAAGCTGAAATTGTGCCCACTACTACAGGCCGCTTGTTCCAGATATGGTCAGCCCTCTTGAGTGAAAAAGGTTCTTCTTAAATCTCTCCCCTCTCATCTTAAACCAATGGTGTTAAGCTCTAGAATAATCTTCCCAGTGAAAAAGACTATGAACATGTGTCCCACATGAATTTATAACCTCCACATTGCCACCCCTTAAACTCCCACGTTCTAGGGAATAAAGACCCAGCCTATCTTATACCTATAACTCAAGCTCTGTGATCTCAGCAACATTCTGGTTAATTTCCTCTGCCCCTCTTCCAGCTAATTGATAACTTTCCTTCGTACATATTATCATAGCGCAATCATCCATCTGGTAAGATAGGTTGGGTTTCAATGAGAGAATGCCAGACAGTTGGAGTGTGAGCATTAACACATTCCAGTCATTGGCTGTTTCACATCACAGTGCAGGTCAGCTGAACTCTTGCTCCACTTTGACATTCACTACTAAGTGCAGAGCTCTTCCAGAGAGAAGCAGTAATATATATCTACTTTGGATCTGTTTGTCAATATCACACCGGCCTTTGGTAAGGCTCCATTCATTCGAATAGGTTTGCCAATCATAATTAGAAAGGCAAGTTCAACTTAGTTTCTATTTATGTTTCTTTATATCTATTTATTATAGAAATAATAATTTTTTTTCCATGCATTCTTTAATTTTATTTAATCAATTTCAGTTGCTGTTAAATGTCTTTGTTTTTCAAAAATCACTTACAAATGGTAACATGATTTATTAAGCCTATTGGTTGCTGGCCACAGATAGGCCTCTAGAGACCTTGTTGTTGCTGTGGAACAAATTCCTTGAGGACATTGCCAGCCACACAGCCATGAGAGGTTGGAACAGTTCTGGGACGAGCATGTTAGGATCAAATACGACCTGGTCCAAGGACCAAAGAATGATGCAGAACATCTTAACTGCTACAATTTCCTCAATGAGGTTGTGTAACAGAAGTCACCAGTCCTGTGAATCCATTTTCTCTGATACCAATCAACTTCATTCTAAGTAAAATAACAGCTCATTATTGCCTGGAAGACCATAAATTTAGATGGTTTAAATATATTAACAATTGTCCATCAGTTGAGCCCTCCATAGGGTAAAGCTCATTGAGTAATTAAAATTTCAAGTAGAGGTACAAACTAACTTGAAGAAGGGCTAATGCCTGAAATCTTTATCTCCTATGGATGCTGAGTTCCTCCAGCATTTCTGTGATTTTACTGCAATCTAACTTAGTTATTCCCAAAATGGACGTTGCTGCTCCCTGGGGACGGTGAAGAAAAAGAGGGTGGCGAATGTTTGTTTCTTGCTTACGTGCTCTGGACAAGACACGCGCCACATTCACGCCTGCAAGGGCCAATACTCCAGGTTTGTAAGAATTTCAAATTATCTTCAGGTTGGAATGTACATTTAAATTACGTATAAATATACTGAGCCCCCCCTTTTCTTGGCCCCAACCACCTTCTCATCGCGCTCCCTACGGCTGATCATTGCCCAGGCCACCCCCACAATCATGCTCCTGATTGCCCGATTGTTGATCCTCACCATGGCTGCTTGCCCATTGAGCTCCCAACAGCTGATACTCACCCCGGCCGTCCACCCATTGAACTCCCGACAGCCCAGTCACAGATCCTTGCCCCTGCTGCCCATCAAGCTCCTGATGGCCTGACCATGAATGGGAGATCCCACAATATTTCCTTATGTTTTTTCTGCTGTGTTTTGCAGTGATTTAAATGGTTTTTACATTTTTTTTGCTAGAAATGCTTTGTTTTGTCTTTCTCTGTAGCAGTGCACAATTTATTTATTTTATTTATATTTATGTAAAATCGGGCAGTATTAACATATTTCTTAAGTGCACATATACATGTTATTCAAACATAGGCTATGTTGTGTTACCTGTTACATAAAATGGCATAGTGCTTTTTGGAACTTTTTGGAATTTCTTTTTTGAATATTTTCAATCTGATTTGATAAAGCAGATAAAAACTTAGCATATTTTCAGTAATTTCGAGAAAACATAAAAACAGAAAACCATTGGAAATATGTTTGTTAGCACTTCACAACAATCCAGTGATGGTTTGTGTGCATTGTACAACATCTCATTGCTGATTGCTAGATCTGGTAAGCTGCATACAATTGGAGAAGAGCTTATTCTGCCAGCAGTACGTGAGGTTTTGCGCACAGTTTTATACAAGTCACCTGAACAAATTATTAAAGCTATTCCTTTCAGTGATAACCCTGTTCAAAGAAGAGTGGATGAAATGGCTGAAAACATTGAAGGCACAGTGTGCAACTTGCTTAGGACAACTGCATTTGGCTTACAATTAGATGTGTCCATGCTGCCAGGCAATGAATCTTTGCTTCTTGCTTATCTTCATTTCGTCAGAGATGAAAGTTTGGTTCAAGAGCTGTTCTTTGCAAGTCAACTAGAAACAGACAAAAGGGGAGACAATATTTTGTGTTGTTGAGATTTTTTTCAGAGAGAAAGACATCCTGCTTACCAACATTCTTTCTTGTGCAACAGATGGGGCACCATCGATGACAGGTCTCATCATGGCTTCATCATTTTCTTTAAAAAAACTGTACCTGTTGTGTTTACAGTGCACTGTGAAATCCACAGGCAACATCTGGAAACAAAAAACTTAAGTGTTTGACTTCACAAATCATTAAGCACTATTTTCACTGCCGTAAATAAAAACAAGGCACATGCTCTCAATTCCTGACTGTTTCGACGGCTCTGCACTGAGAATGATGAAGGTTTCGAATGTTTGTTGTTGCACACAGAAATTAGATGGCTGTCAAAGGGGAAACTGCCTGAGGCATTTTTATTCAATTTTTAAAACTTTTGTTGAATTCTTCCAAGACTGCAATTTTGTTCTCTGTGATGAACTATGGAACATCAAGCATGATGTTATTTACTTGTCAGATGCATTCACAAAGTTCAACAAAGTTAATTTGCAACTGCAAGGAAATGACGTTAACCTTATCAGAGCCAAATCAGCCCTCTCAACCTTTCTGTCCAAGTTAGTTATTCAAATGAGCTCTTCCAGTTTCTGATTCTCTCTGAATTGGAGGAGAAGAGTATATCAGATGATGACCTTCAAGTTAATTGTACACACTTGGATCAGCTGCATAGAGACATGTCTGACAGATTTCAGGATTTTTTTGCTTAAAATATCAGACTGGGTGAGCAATCCAGATATAAGCAATGAGGAAACAGGAATGGTGGAGGGAGAATTGATTTCCCTCCAAAATTAAATTGAGCTGAGGCCAAAGTTAAAAAAAATCAAGATATTTTGTTACAAAAAGACATTTCTGACCACTACCCAGCACTGTAGATGAGAGTCCAAATGTACTTTATTGCCTTCCCAACATCAGATTTAGTAGAATGAGGCTTCAGTGCAGTTGCCCACCTTCTTCCCAAGCAAGGAAACAAATTGAAAATTATTTAACATGGAGATCTAAGACTTAGTGCCTTCCAACCTGATGTTGAGAAGCTGATATCCCTGCACCAAGCACATCCATCTCATTAAAAAGGTGAAGACAATGTAGTTACAGTTGATATGTAAATTTACCCTTTCATATTGCTAAATAAATTGGTTAATGAAAAGTTTTAATTGTGAAATATATACGCTGGTATATAATGTTAAATATTGTTTGAAATTTGGGTAGACCTAATACCAAGAAAGAGGTAGGGATGTGTGTGCGCGTGCGTGTATGTGTGTGGTGGGGGTGGGGGGGGGGTGTAGAGGTGCTAGGGATGTGGCCTGAGAGCCAAGGGGGCGGTAGCCAGAAACATTTGTGAACCACTGATCCAACTGATCGCTGTTTGAAGCTGAATGTTTAAGTTGTTTGGAAAAGCCCTTCAATTACTTGCTTTCCTGCATATACTATGAACTACAGACTGTCCAATAAAATTGAGAGGGTTGTGTTAAAATGTTGCTTTTATTTTAGCTTGCATACTGTAGGAGAGAGATGAAGACCATGGGTTCTGATGAGCAGGGTGAGTCAGTGGGGTTATCAGGCTAACTGTACGAATACGAAGGTTTAGTCACCAGGATGCGTCGGGAAACTGAAAGAATTGAGAGAAGAGATGTTTATTCAAAAGTTTATAACCAATACCAGAAGCAAGTTCAAGTTTATCATCATCTGACTTTCTGAAAGCCATCTCTCTCTCGGTCAGTGGAGTTTCAGGACAAAAATTGAAACAACCAGATAAAACAGTGTTTCTCTGCACAATGGTGCACACATTATCTTTTCTTTGGCTTGGCTTCGCGGTCAAAGATTTATGGAGGGGTAAAGTCCACGTCAGCTGCAGGCTCGTTTGTGGCTGACAAGTCCGATGCGGGACAGGCAGAAACGGTTGCAGGGGTTGCAAGGGAAAATTGGTTGGTTGGGGTTGGGTGTTGGGTTTTTCCTTCTTTGTCTTTTGACAGTGAGGTGGGCTCTGCGGTCTTCTTCAAAGGAGGTTGCTGCCCGCCGAACTGTGAGGCACCAAGATGCACGGTTGGAGGCGAGATCAGCCCACTGGCGGTGGTCAATGTGGCAGGCACCAAGAGATTTCTTTAGGCAGTCCTTGTACCTCTTCTTTGGTGCACCTCTGTCTCGGTGGCCAGTGGAGAGCTTGGGAAGGCGATGGTCCTCCATTCTGGAGACGTGAGCTACCCAGCGCAGTTGGATCTTCAGCAGCGTGGATTCGATGCTGTCGGCCTCTGCCATCTCGAGTACTTTGATGTTGGTGATGAAGTCGCTCCAATGAATGTTGAGGATGGAGCGGAGACAATGCTGGTGGAAGCGTTCTAGGAGCCGTAGGTGATGCCAGTAAAGGACCCATGATTTGGAGCCAAGAGTGTGGTATGACAACGGCTCTGTATACGCTAATCTTTGTGAGGTTTTTCAGTTGGTTGTTTTTCCAGACTCTTTTGTGTAATCTTCCAAAGGCGCATAATAATCACATACTTACATAAAAACATAATATAAATAAATATTTTAATTTATTTAATTTGATTTAGAGACACAGGACATCACAGTAACAGGACCTTCTGGCCCACAAGACAACATCACCCAAATATACCCATGTGACCAAATAACCAACTTAGCTTTATACATCTTTGGTATGTGGGAGCACCTGGAGGAAATCCATTTATGGTTTCCCCAGTCAGAAGCCCTGGATGAACAATGAAATCCAGAATATGTTGAGAGGCAGATCTCAGGCATTTAAGTCCACAGATCCAGATCACTACAGAAGTAGCAGGTATGACCTGTGGAAAGCTGTCTCCTGGGTGAAGTGGAGTTTCTGGATGAAAATGTAAACAACGAAGGGTACCTGACAACTGTGGCAGGGTCTAAATGACATAACCTGCTACAAACCCTCCAGTAGAATAGGAGATGGCAAAGCTTCTCTCACATCATGTCCCCTAATGATCCTCCCCATTCCGTGTCCAGGTTGGCATCCAGGCTGCTTTCAGGAGAGTGATTCAGTTCGGATGGAGAACCCGACCAAGTATCGGTCATCTCCAACATCGAAGTACTCGAGATGGCACAGGCCGACAGCATCAAGTCCACGCTGCTGAAGATCCAGCTGTGCTGGGTAGGTCACGTCTCCAGAATGGAGGACCATCGCCTTCCCAAGATCGTGTTCTATGGCGAGCTCTCCACTGGCCACTGAGACAGAGGTGCACCAAAGAAGAGATACAAGGACTGCCTAAATAAATCTCTTGGTGCCTGCCACATTGACCACCGCCAGTGGGCTGATCTCGGCTCCAACCATGCATCTTGGCGCCTCACAGATCAACTTGCCAATGTATCCATGGATATCTTCAACATCTCACTCCGGCAGGGCATGGTACCCACCTGTGGTAATCTGCCTAAGTCACTATCAACCAGTAACATATCAACAGTGATGAATTGTGTTGAAAGGCTGGTGATGAAGCAGATCAGCTCTGAGCGGTGACATGGATCCATTCCAATTTGCCTATTGTAGCAACAGCACTACAAAAAGCCCTGGAACACCTGTACAGCAAAGATGCATACATCAGGATGCTCTTTATCGACTACAGTATGGCATTTAACACCATCATTTGCTCAAAATTGATCAGCAAACATCAAGACCTGGGACTCAACTCCCCACTGTGACATTGGATTCTGGATTTCCTCACCTCCAGTCCACAATAAGCGAGGATTGAGAACTACAGGGGTGTGATCTTAGCCCCCTGCTCTACTTACTTTATGTCTACGACTGTGTGGTTCGGTACAAAAGCAACAGCATCTATAAGTTTGCTGACATTACCATGGTAAATCGGTTATATAAAAAAGGGTGATGAATCAGCATACAGGAGGGAGATTGAAAACTTGGATGAATGGTGCACTAGCCATAGCCTCGCACTCATTGTCACCAAGGAGCTGATTGTTGACTTCAGGAAGGGAAAACCAGAGGTGTACGATCCAGTGATCATTGGGGGGATCAGAGGTGGAGAGGGTGAGCAAATTTAAGTTCATGAAAATCACTATCTTGGAGGATCTTTCCTGGACCCAACACACTAATGGCATCATAAAGAAAGCACGTTAGCACCCCTACTTCCTCAGGAGTTTGCAGTGGTTTGGAATGACATCAGAAACCCTGGCAAATTTCTACAAATGTGTGGTGAAAGTGCGCTGACCAGCTGTATCATGATCTGGTATTGGGATACCAATGCCCCCAAGTGAAAAGCCTTGCAAAAGGCAATTAACACAACTCAGGATATCACAGGTAAAATCCTCCCTACCATTGAGAACATCTACGGGGAACACTGGCATCGGAGAGCAGCAGCAATCATCAAGGATTCACACTGCCCAGCACATGCTCTGTTCTCACTGCTACCATCAGGAAAGAGGTATAGGAGCCACAGGACTCGCACCACCAGGTTCAGGACCAGCTGCTGCCCCTCCACCATCAGACACCTCAACAACAAACTCAATCAGGGACTTATTTAAGGTATCTTAGTTTTGCACTTAATTGATTTTTTTTCTCTATTGCACAGCCAGTATGTTTACATTTCTTTATTTGTTTACATGTGTACCACTGGCGTTACTGGTGGTGGGTGGGGGGGGGGGTGGTTTGCAGGTTGCACCAGGTGACACCAAAATGTCTATAAAATTATTGTACAGTGTTTCAGTAGAAATATTTTTTTAATAAAAATATCCCTGTAGTTAGTTATAACAACAATTTTTTTCCATAAGCTCAATTTACATGTATTAATATACTTACAAAGCTAAAATTGTGCTAATTTACTTTTTGAACCTTCTAATCCACTCTGGTCAGAGTTGTCATTATTTCCCAATTATAGTGACACTTCGAATCACGTGATTTCATTTGCACCACTCACAGTGTTTTCATTACTGCAGGTATTTTTATAGTCACTGCATTTGTCAATTTTCTGGTGTTTTAGCTAAAATATTGTGGCAATTAGTATTTGTGAACCTATATCAATAACTTTTTGTTTTCTTACTGAATTTTCACTTTAACCACATGAAACTATGTAAATGTAAATACTTTAGGACTGGACATATGATATTGTAATTTAAAGGTATAATTTTAATTTTGATCATTGTTTATATCATTACCATTGCCATTACACTCAGTGATATACTGGAATTATGATTTTTGATTAACATTAGTACAAAAAACATTACTAAGGATTCTGTATGGTCTGGTGCGGGAGGAGGTCCATTGTGAGGGGGGGGGGAGAAAAGTGACACCACTGATGAGTACGTTGAATCACTTTTTTTTTTGTACTGTCAATTAGTGGTAATTCTGCCTTGCCCACAAGAAACAGAATCTCAGGGTTGTATGTGATGTCATGTGTGTACTCTGACAATAAATCTGAAATCAATCAGACACAGGGAGAAACTCCTTAAAAACAGCACTGGATTCAAAGCCACTTTGCTGGCACTGTAATAGCAATGTGCTTACAGCTACGATAACTATATTCTGGAATAATTTATTCAATTTCATTAATAAGAGTCCCAAGGTTACAGGATACTATTCATCAGTCCCACAGCATGTGGAAAGAACTTATTTCCCTGATTTGATTTGGTTTTGATCAAAGACACAAGACAATCAGAAAATGAATGGAAGAAGTGAAGTAAACATACTTTTATTTTTGAATCCAGTATTTCAAAGTTTGAGGTTAATTTGGTAATAAGAAGTGATTACTATTGACAGTTTGAAATAAGCAACAGAAAATGGAGCAACTAAATATTTCCATCAGGGCCTGGAAGAACAAGGCAAGATTAATATTTTAGGTACAGATATTTGGTCAAAGCAAACATGAACGGAGGTTTCATTCTCACATCTTCATTATGTAAAATAAAACTGAATTGTAGTAAAAATGTTACTGTTCCACTTATGTTCTTCAGGGAACAAAATCTATCAGTCTGGATTCTGTAACTCCAGATGGCACAGTTAACTTACTGCCTAGTGCAAAACTATTACAGTACCAACGACTCAGTTTCAAATCCAACGCTGACTTTAGGGAGTTTGTACTTTCTTCCCATGTCCGCCTGGGTTTCCTCCACACACTCACCTCTTCCCATGCTCCAAATTCGTATGGGGTTGATAGGTTAATTGGTCACATAGGTGTAATTGGGAAGAGTGGGCTCAGGGGTCAGAAAGGCCTGTTATTGTACTGTATCTTTATGAACTATGTGATTGACTTTTGTCATGCTTACTGACATGATACCAAACCAATCTATTCAAGGACAGTGATGAATTAGGAATAAATGCTGGTCTTGCCTTTGGCACACAGATTCAGAAAAATAAACAAGGTTAAAAGTCCCATAAACTTCTAGCTGAAAAGTAGCAAAACAATCCTTATTGAAATGGAAATGACCTAGTTCTACAATGAGATGTGATTGTTGTCAGTTGAAAATTCTTATGGGAACATAATATGTCTCCTTTAGCCTTCAAACTATTTTTAAGGATGTATGATTGTACAAATTCTATCACCAATGTGTATATGTACAAATTGTAGTGTAGGATGACTGTGATTGGCTGAGACTGTAGCCACACCTACTGGCAGGTCTTAAAGGATTGCTCCTAGCCAGACCAGGTCATTCTGGACTGCTTGACCAACATGTGATATGCTCCAGTCTTTTAGTTAATAAAGTCCTTGGTTTGGATCAACAAGTCTTTGGTTCTTTCGACGCGCTCTACAGGATGTATTAAATTTCCATGTTAGATTAAGCTAATTAGATTAACATTTGTACTTTAAATTGGGACCAGTGACCAGGCCAGTGGAACTCGACCACTGACTCTTCACTGTACAACAATCAGAGAAAGACTGCAGACACTCCCCAGAGCAGCCAGATAGGAGCAACGCACATTGTTGTTACCAAAGATGAGAGAAAGGCTGCCAGACAGAAGGTGAAACATCCAGGTGGAAAGTTATTGTAAAGCTTCAGAACATGATGGATGGAAGGTCTTTGGTGCTGGGGAAGGAGACCCACCAGGGTTGTAAGAGGCCAGCAGGACAGACACCTTAGAGACTAGTTGCTGGGATCTGTGATCTATGGTTTGAATGGAGTTGTCTTCTCCAGCAGGTAAATTGCACACTGTGGAGCACTGTGAAAAATTAATGGGATCCATGATGCACTGATAGTTTGGATTCGGAATTGGCTGGCCCAAAGGTGACAGAGGGTAGGTGGTGGAAGGGTGTTACTCTGTGAGCAGTGGTGTTCCACAAGGATTGGTGGTGGGACCCCTCTTGTCAGTGATCTATATACCGTATATGTCGGCATATAAGATGGTATTTGAATCTTAAAAATGTCAACCCAACACCATGTATAAAATCCAAACCTTAACAGCAAAGTCTCATTCCCCGAGCCAAGTATAAAATCCGAAGCTTAGTGGCGAAGTCTCAGTTCTCCCCACAATGTCCATCCTCCCAGTCCCACTGCCGTTGGCTCTGTACAGCCTTGGAACAGTCTGTTAAGGGAGCCAACGGTGGTTTATTTTAAAATATGCTAATAAAACGTAAACCTTTTCTAGGTAATTTGTTTCAGCATCATTCCACTGATCAATAGAATGGTTGGTAAAGGAATATTGGGGCAGTAAGACAGTGAGTCTCGCTCAAAACCTACATTTTAAGTGTAAATTCTGGAGGTCGTTGGTTGTACTGCACTTGGAGTACTGATTACAGTTATGGTTGCAACATTATAGAATGGATCTGATTAAGCTAAATAAGGTGCAGAAAAAGATCCACAGTGTTGTCTCTTCTGGAAGGTGAGTTATGAGAGTTTTTGTTATATTATGAGGGGGCTTTTTTTTCTAGAATAAGGAAGTCTATAGCTAGAAGGCATAGGTTTAATGTGCAAGGGGAAAGATTTAAGGGGGATCTCAAGGGAAAGTTTTTCACACCAGAGTGTAGTGGGTATATGGAACAAGCTTTCAGAGAAGGTGGAAAAGGTGAGTACAATTGCAGAGTTTAAAAGACATTTAAACTGATAATTGTGCTGCTCTATAATAATTCTTAAAGTTTGGTAGTTGTAAGCCTCCTTGTTTGTACCATTCTGTTAATTTATCCAGTGCTATCCTCAGTTTCCCCCCTTTCCAAAAGAATTTCCTTATTATTTTCTTTAGCTCCTTGAAGAATTTCTCTGTTAGGTGAATTGGTAATGATTGAAATAGGTATTGTATCCTTGGGAAGATGTTCATTTTAATACAGTTTATCCTTCCTATCAGTGTTAGTGGTAAGTCTTTCCAGTGCTCTAAGTTGTCTTGTAATTTTTTCATTAATGGCTGATAATTTAATTTGTATAGATGGCCTAGATTATTATTTAGTGGTATACCTAGGTATCGAATTGCTTGCGTTTGCCATCTAAATGGTGATTCTTTCTTAAACTTTGTGAAATCCGCATTATTCATTGGCATTTCTTCACTTTTATTTGTGTTGATCTTGTATCCCGATTCTTCTCCATATTCCTTCAATTTCTTATGTAATTCTTTTATTGATATTTCTGGTTCTGTTAAGTATATTATAATGTCATCTGCAAATAGACTGATTTTATATTCCTTCTCTTTTATTTTTATCCCTCTTATTTTATTTTCTGTTCTTATCAGTTCTGCTAGTGGTTCTATAGCTAACATGAACAGTGAGGGAGATAGTGGACATCCCTGCCTTGTTGATTTGCTTAATTTAAATTGGTTTGATATATATCCATTTACTGTCACTTTCGCCAATGGTCCCTTATATAATGCTTTAATCCAATTAATATATTTCTCTGGTAGGTTGAATTTTTGTAGTACTTTGAATAAATAATTCCATTCTATTCTGTCAAAGGCTTTCTCTGTGTCTAAAGCAACCATTACTGTTGGAGTTTTGTTTCCTTGTACTGCATGGATTAAGTTAATGAATTTACAGATATTGTCCATTGTTCGTCTTTTTTTTTAATAAATCCAGTTTGGTCTAGTTTTACTATTTTTGGTACACAGTCGGCCAATCTGTTTGCTAATAGTTTAGCTATTATCTTATAATCTGAGTTAAGTAGAGATATTGGTCTATATGATGCTGGTGTTAGTGGATCTTTCCCCGTCTTTGGTATTACTGTAATTATTGCTGTTTTGCATGAATCTGGTATATTTTGTGTTTTTTTCAATCTGGTTCATTACTTCCAGGAGAGGAGGAATTAATAAGTCTTTAAATGTTTTATAGAATTCCATTGGGGGTCCATCCTCTCCCGGTGTTTTATTGTTCAGTAGTTTTTCTTAATATCTCCTGTATTTCTTCTATTTCAAATGGTTTTATTAATTTATTTTGCTCCTCTGTTTGCAATTTCGGTAGTTCAATTTTAGTTAGAAATTCAACTATTTTGTCTTCTTTCCCTTTGTTTTCAGTTTGATATAGTTGTTCGTAGAATTCCTTGAAGTTTTCGTTGATCTCCGTTGGGTTAAATGTAATTTGTTTGTCCTTTTTCCTTGATGTCAATACCGTTCTTTTAGTTTGTTCTGTCTTATGCTGCCATGCTAGTATTTTGTACGTTTTTTCTCCTAGCTCATAATACTTCTGTTTTGTCTTCATTATGTTCTTCTCCACCTTATATGTTTGTAGTGTTTCATATTTTTATTTTCTTGTCTGTCAATTCTCTTCTTTTAGTTGTATCTTCCTTTATTGCTAATTCTTTTTCTGTATTTGTTATTTCCCCCTTCCAACTGTTCTATTTCTCGATTGTAGTCCTTCTTCATCTTAGTTACATAACTTATTATCTGTCCCCTGATGAATGCTTTCATTGCGTCCCATAGTATACATTTATTTTTCACTGATTTTGTATTTATTTCAAAGTACATTTTAATTTGTCACTCAATGAATTCTCTAAAATCCTATCTTTAAGTAGCATGTAGTTTAATCTCCATCTATACATTTTTGGTGGGATGTCCTCCAGCTCTATTGCCAATAACAGGGGTGAGTGATCCAATAACAATCTAGCTTTATATTCCGTTTTCTTAACTCTTCCTTTAATGTGGGCAGATAACAGGAATAGGTCTATCCTTGAGTATGTTTTATGTCTACCCAAATAATATGAATATTCCTTTTCCTTTGGGTGTTGTTTCCTCCATATATCCAAATGTTGCATTTCCTGCATCGATTTAATTATAAATTTGGTTACTTTGTTCTTTCTGTTAGTCTTTTTTCCAGTTTTATCGATGTTTGAGTCCAAATTAAGGTTAAAATCCCCTCCTATTAGTATATTCCCTTGCGTATCTGCGATCTTCAAAAAGATCAAAAAAACAAATACAAGTTGAAGAGACTCAAGGGCAGCATTCATGGATAGAAATGATCAATCATTTTTATAGTAAAACACACAGAGAAATGCTGGAGGAACTTAGCTGCTCTTGCAGCATCCATAGGAAGTAAAGATTATTATTGATGTTTTGGGCCTGAGCCCTTCTTCAAGGTATAAGGAAAGAATAGGAAGGCATCTGTAATGTTTGTTTTAAGTAATAAAGAAACTTGGGTTCTTTTATATTAGCAATATTTTATTAAAAACTCATGATCTCATGGTGCAGCCAATTTTTTCTATCTAACCCGAGGTGCAGCATTCATCTCTAACTCCCTCTCGTACTCTGTCACCACATCCCCTTACATTAAGATGTTCAATTTAGCAACATTACACACTAATACAGAATTCATTTCCATTTAAAGTTAAATACCAACACAAACACAAATATCAGCAGCACAAACTTTAAGTGTGTAGTTCTTTTTCCTTCAGAGTCTCAGTCTGTCAGGTGTTTTAATAATGCATGTGAATCTTTTTAACACCGGTGCGTGTGTCGGCTCTGCTGGTCCACTACTGTGTAGCACTTGTGGTGTTTCTTCTGTTCCTGTGCATGCTGATTCTTCTGCATTTGTCTGTTCTTGCAATGTCACTTGGGTTTTCAGCAGGCTTTTTCAATTCATCCTCAGTATTTGACCATTCACTGTTTTGACAGTGTAGGATCTTGGATTTACATTCTCCAGAATAGTGGCATTCTTGTTCCAGGTGTTGGAATCTCTGAGTCATGTTGAGCTAGTGGCCCTAAGCTTCTTGCTGACTTGTTATAGTTTGCTTTTTCTCTCCTTTGCAGATGCTTTTTTTCTGTTTGACATCTCTGTTCTTATTTGGGTCTGCAGAGTAGGAAAGAGTTGTGCATAGTCTACATATCAACAGGAGCTCAGTGGGTGACATGTCATGTTCAAGTGGTGAAGCTCGGTAATTCAACAGAGCTATATAAGGATCCAAGCCACTGTCTTGTGCTTTTTGAGCAGCTGTTTAACTATGTGAACTCCTTTCTCTGCTTTACTGTTGACTGTGGATGCAGAGGACTTGAAGTCACATGTCAAAAATCATACTCTTCTGCAAAGTTTTCCTGGTATATACACCAATTCAAAGTCATAATGTTGTAGCTTCATCATCACTCTTTGGATTTGTGGCGACGTCTCCCTGAGATTTTTCTTGATTATGGCTAGTAATGGCTTGTGGTTTTTCTCTGCCACCATACACATAGCTGTGGAATTTCTTGAGTCCAAAGATCAGACCTAAGCTCTCTTTCTATCTGCGCTTATTGACATTCAGATGTGGTCACCGTCCTTGATATGTATGCAACTGGCCTCCAATCTTCTCCCACAGATTGAAGTAGTATGGCATCTATTCTATCTTTTGAAGCATCCATAGATATTTTTGACCATCTGGATGGGTCAAAGATTGTCAAAAGCACCAGTTTTGTAGTTAGAATGGTCTTCAGTCGTCCCCATTCTTCCTCATGGTTGGATGTCCACTTGAATTCACATTTGTCATGTAACAACTTCTTCAGCTACATTGTTTTGGAAGACAGGTTTGGAATGAATTTACCAATGAAATTGATCATTCCCAGCACTCTAAATATGCATTTTTTTTGTCAGTAGGTCTGGGCATCTCTAGGATTGCTTTCACTTTGCTCTTGTCTGGCTCCACACCTGGCTCTGACAGCTTATCTCCCAGAAAGCTGATTTTCTTCACGCCAAACTGACATTTTGCTCTGTTTAGCTTTAATCTATACTTTTAAATGCATTGCAGCATTTTTTTTTGGAAATTTTTATTTAAGAATTTTGTAAAATTTTACGTAAAGAAAATATAAAGATACAAATACAGATATATAAAAAAGAAAAAAATACAAGATATGAAAAATAATGATAATATTACCCCACCCCTCTCCTTCCCTCTACTAGCTATACTATCTTAACTCTCTCCCCCACTCCTTGGAGCCTCACAAAAAATTATACATTTAAAATTAATTAATCAACGTGCTAACTCTTTACATAACTTTTACTTAAGATCAATAGCCATACAATCCAAATATAAACTCCACATTTTAACAAAAAAAAGAATAATTATTTTGCATATTATGTTATTTTTTCCAAATATAAACACGATTGTAGTTCATTATGCCATCTTTGTATATTCAATTCCACATAATTTTTCCCAAGTTATTGCTATACATTTTCTTGCAACCATTAACCCTAACTGCAAAAATTGTGGCTTACCAGCCAATCCCAAAGTAACAGCATTCATGTAACCCAATAAACACATCACTGGATCCATTTGCAAATTGATTGTAAATAAATCTCTCAAAAATAACTTTTTCCCAAAAGAATTTAACTTTTTTACATCTCCATACGCAATGCATAAAAGTACCTGTCTTTTCTCCACATCTAAAACACAGATCTGTTAGACTAAATCCATATTTCTTCAATTTCTCAGGAGTCAAATATAATTGATGAATAAAATTATAATTAACCATACTATATCTCACATTAATTAATTTTGTAACACCATCAATACACATATTTGACTATTCCTCCCAAGACAATTCAATATCTAAATCTATCTCACATTTCTCTTTTAACCTATATTGCCCAACTTTATCCATCTTTTCTTCCAACAACATATATAAATCCTTTCATTTCCTTGTCAACCATTAAAATCTCAAACTTAGACTGACTTGGTAAAATTAAATCCTTACCAAATTGTGTTCACAAAAAATCTCGAATTTGATAATAAACAAAAATAGAATTTGCAGAAAAAACAAATTTCTCTTGTAATCTATTAAATGTAGAAAATTTACCCACCTCAAAACAATCTTGTATAATACTAATTCCTTTCAGTTCCCAATTTTTCAAATAAGGATTATTTAAAGAAAACAGTATTATTTTATTCTGATACAATGGTAATTTAATCAAAATTTTCCCTTGAGAGCCGATAAGTTGATCCTGCTTATACCAAATATCCAATATATGTCTTAATACTGATAATTTATATTTTTGTAACATTTATAAATAAATTGACTCATTTCTTTTTCAGAAATTTTATCCAATTCAACTTTAGCCCAGACAGGTGGTTGTTGAACATCAAACAACCTATTAATGAATTTCAACTGTGCTGCTTCATAATAGTTTTGAAAAAATGCTAATTGAAATCCTCCCCATTCATATCGCCACATTAATTTATGCATAGAAACCCTAGACAATTTATCCTTCCATAAAAATAACCTAATTACTTTATTTAATTCTTTAAAAAAATTCTTCAGAATCACACATGGAATAGATTGAAAAAATTATTGTATACGAGGATAAATATTCATTTTTATACAATTTTGGCAAATCCTTCCATTTCTGTAAATCAATTTTAATCTTATTCAACAAAGATATATAATTCAAAATATATAAGTCCTGATATTCTTTATTAACTATAACTCCTAAATATTTAATCTTGTTAGACCATTTAAATTTAGTAATGTCTACAATCTAAATAATCCTCACCTGATATCAGCAATATTTCACTCTTCTCCCAGTTAACCTTACAACCCAACAATAGACCATATTGATTTAATAAATTTTGCAGCACCCTCAAAGATTCTTTAGGATATGTTAAATATATTAGAACATCATCAGCAAACAAATTACTTTGATACCTTTAATATCTAAATTTTGCCTAATAGCTTGAGCTAAAGGTTCTATTACCAAAGCAAACAATGCTGGTGAAAGAGGACAACCTTGTCTAGCTGATCAAGATTATGTAAAAGCCAATGAAATCAAGCCATTCATCATTATTTGTGGCGTAGGATTAGTATATAAAGCTTTAACCCAGGTAGTAAAGAGCAGTCCAAATTGAAATTTTTATAAAACCTTAAATAAAAATTTCCACTCAACTCTATCAAAAGCCTTTTCTGCATCCAACGGCACTATCATTGGTTGATTAACTTGTTGTCTAGCAGCATTAATTATAGAAATCAATTTAGTGACATTATCAACTGAATATTGGCTTTTTATAAATCCAGCTTGGTCAACATGTACTAGTTTTGGAAAATAATTAGCCTATCTATTAGCTAATACTTTCACAACAATTTTATAATCTACATTTAATAATGATATTGGTTGGTAAGAAGACACTTTTAATGGATCTCTATCTTTCTTTGGAATAACAGTAATCAACGCCCTTGAAAACGATTCTGGAAATGAACCCATCTCAGTTGCCTCTTTCAAAACTTCAATATAAACCAGAAACAACAAATCATTAGATTCTTTATAAAATTCTGCTGTCAACCCATCTTCACCTGGGGACTTTCCTCCCGACATTGATTGCAGTGCTTCCTTTAATTCCAATTCTGTAAAAGGACTATCTAAGTCATCAATATCCTTCCCAGTCAATGATGGCAAATTTAAATTAGCCAAAAACAAATCAATTTTCTCAGTATTTTGTCTACTTTTGGATGTGTAAAGTTCATTATAAAATCTAAAAAATTCCTCAATAATTTCCTGAGGTTTATAAGTAATCTCTGAATATTTCTTAATTGCATTAATTGTTCTTGATGCTTGTTCTGTTTTTAATTGCCAAGCTAAAACCTTATGTGCTCTTTCACCTAACTCATAATAATGCTGTTTCTATCTTTGAATATTTTTTTCATATTTATATGATAGCAAAATATTATATCATAATTTTAATTTAGATAAATGTATCTTATTATCTTCAGTAGAATTCTTCTGAAATTCTTTTTCTAACCTTTCAATTTCTTTTTTCAAATTCTGACTTTTAATCAAATATTGTTTTTTTAATTCTAGCTGTATAACGAATGATCTAACCTCTCAAATATACTTTTAAAGGATCCCATAAAACAAATTTACTCTGAACTGAATCTTGATTCATTTGTAAATAAAAAAATAATTTGTTCTCTAATATATTTAATAAACTCAGGTCTTTTTAATAACATCTCATTAAATCTCCAATGATAAGTATTTCCTACCTTCTCAGTGCCCAAACATTAACCCAACAACAACAAATGGTCAGACAATGTTCTACATTTATACTCTGCTTGTATAAATCTACCTTGCAATTGAGCTGAAACTAAAAATAAATCAATTCTAGAAAATGAATTATGCCATGCAGAATAAAAAAAATAATCTTTTTCAGTAGGATTCAATTTTCTCCATATATCTACCAAATTTAAATCCTTAATTACCTCAATAATTCTCTTTGCCATTTTAGTTCTCTTTAAAGTCTTTGGAGATTTATCCAACAAAGGATCTAAACAACAATTAAAGTCCCCTCCCACTAAAATATTTCCATTGGTTGGTTCAAATTTTAAAAAGTATCTGTAATAAATACTTCATCATCTTCATTTGGTCCATAAACATTCATCAAGGTCCAGGCTTCCAAAAAAATTTTGCAATTCACCATCAAAATCCTACCAGCATTAACAAAAGAAGCATCCAAAATAAACAGTACTTTCTTATTTAACAAAATGGCGACTCCTCTGGACTTAGAATTAAAAGATGAAGCAATCTCATGTCCGACCCATTCTCTTTTCAATTTCAAATGTTCCTTCTCAGTTAAATGAGTTTCTTGCAAAAATACTAAATCCACCTTCAACTTTTTAATATAATCCAATACACATTTCCATTTTATTGGGTGATTTAACCCCTCAACATTAAACGTCGCAAAATTCAAATTGTTCAGTATCACCTATAGAGTGGCACTTAACAAAATTTACTCTTACAATTAAAATCGGCTCCCCCTCTAAAACTAATAAAAATCCCCAAAAGAAAGGAAAAAAACCAACAAAACTCCCCCCTTTAATTACTAACCCAACAACCAAAAATACAAACACAAAAATTCCCCTCCTCCCCCCAAACTGCAAAGCAGTACCCCCCTCGTCGATACAACTAGTGGCAAATGACTGAATTCAGCAGGGACTTCTAAAAGAAAATTTTTAAAAATCATAAAATTATTGTCCAGACTGCTTTATAATATCTTCCGCCACATCAATCAGCTGCAGTATCTCCATCTTCTGCAATTCACTCCTATTTACATTCTTGAATTTAGAAATGTTGATTGTTGGCTTCTTGGAAAGATCAAAACTCAACTTATTATCTGGTAAAGAATTAGCAAAGGTAATTAGTACCTTGACCTTTTCACAGAAAATTGAAATTGAGATGGCCCATAGAACACTTTCAGAACAGCTGGATATCTAAATGTTGACCTGTAACCCTTCTTCTACAACACCGTCTTAGCTTGATTAAACTCCTTACGCCGCTGTATAACCTCCTGACTTAAATTTGCATAAAAGAAAACTCTACAACCTTGAACCATTATTGGATTCTGATCAATTCAAGCAACCTGCACCACAAGACACAAAATTGTCTCGCGATCTTGATATTTTAAACATCTAATTAAAACTGCTCTTGGAGGTTGTCTTGGAAAAGGTTTTCTTCTTAATGCTCAATGAGCCCTATCCAATTCCAATCCATCAGGAAACACTTCCACCCCTAATATTTCTGGAATCCATTTATGAAAAAATTTCGTAGGATCTTGACCTTCAAAGTCCTCTGGAAGTCCAACTATCTTTACATTATTCCTTCTACTTTGATTTTCCAAATAATCATTTTTTTGCATAAACAAATTCTTTTGCATATCCCACACAGATACTGATTCTTCCACTTGATCCATTCTATCTTTCACATTCTTTTTTAAAAACTTTATTTATTTGAATGATCATTAGTAATAATACAGCATACATTCCATAAAGATGATTTTATATAAATATTTATATATGTAGATATATATGTATATATATATATATATATATATATATATATATAAATGACACCCCAGCTCTCTTAAGGAGAGCCAAAAATATATAAACAGAAACTAAGAATATATAATAAATCAAAATACATCTAAATGCATATATTCCAAATATGATAATCACTTATTAACAAAAAAAATAATTATCATGCAAATTATATGTATTTTTTTCCACAATACAAGCTTTCAATTCATTATGCCACTGCATTATATTAATCACTATGTTATCTTTCCATGTATTTGTTACACATTTTCAAGCTACAGACAATGCTAAGCGTACAAATGCAATTAGAAATTTATCCAACCCTAATCCCTTTAAAGGAATCATATAAAAAAAAATTAAAAATAGATGGATCTAGTGGTAACTTAATGTCACATAATTTTTCCAAAGTTAACCTAATTTCTTGCCAAAATGGTTGTACATGAAAACAAGACCAAACAGCATGTAAAAAAGTACCAGTACATACACCACATCTAAAGCAAGAGTCCAAATTACTAAAACCATATTTTTTCAATTCACCTGGGGTTAAATACAACTGATGTAAAAAGTTATAATTCATCATTCCATACCGCACATTCGTCAATTTAGTAACACTATCATGACATATATCTGCCCAAAGGCTAAATAATTTTCCCATTTAAGCTGAGACTTCTCCCAATCCGGTTTATCCATATTGTCTTGTAATTCTTGGTACATAACAGAAATATAACCCTTTTTTGGTATAGAAAAAATCAAAGACTCAAATTCCGTCAATACAGGTAAAATCATCTCTCAACCATACATAACTTTCACCAAAGCTCGAAGTTGATAATAAAAAAACAAAGAATTTTCAGCAAAATCAAAATGCTCTTTCAATTGATTGAAAGAAACTGTCTTTCTACAAAACAATCCTATAACATCTTTATACCCTTAGAGTCCCAACTCTTTAAATAATTATTAAACATTGAAAAAGGGATAAGCTGATTGTTATATAATGGGGTTAAAATTGACAATTTACCTTTTGATCCTAAAATCTTATTTTTTTAGTCCATACCTTTAATAGATATTTTAATATTGGCATATTATATTCCTGCAACAAATTTACATTCCATTGAAATATAAATTGATGCACCTCAACTTCAGAAATACAAGCCATCTCAACTTTAGCCCAACTTTGGGGTTGGTCCAAATCCATCAATCTACTAATAAATTTCAACTGGGCTGCTTCATAATAATTTTGAAAATGGGGTAATTGAAGTCCACCTAACACATACTTCCAAGTAAATTTATATAATGCTACCTGAGGTAATTTACCTTTCCATAAAAATTCTCTCATAGCTTTATTTAAATCCTGAAAAAATCCATTTGAAAGAGAAAACGGTATTGATTGAAATAAATATTGAATTCGAGGAAAAATATTCATCTTAATACAATTAACTCGGGCCAATTAAAGTTAACGGGAGATCTTTCCACTTAATTAAATCAATCTTTTTTAATAAAGGAACGTAATTTAACTTATATAAAGAATGATAATCAACATTGACAATTATTCCTAAATATTTAATTTTATCAGACCATTTCAATTTAATAATATTTTTATATTCTGAATAATCTCCTTCTCCAACTGGCAAAATTTCACTCTTATCCCAATTAACCTTGTATCCAGATAATGTTCCATATTGTAATAAACATTCCCGCAAATGCGGCAATGATTGTTCTGAATTTGTCAAATATATCAAAACATCATCTGCAAATAGATTAATCTTATACTCTTTATCCATACCTCTTATCTGTTCATTCTGTCTTATTGTTTGAGCTAACGGTTCAATATCCAATGCAAACACAGCTGGTGACAATGAACACCCTTGTCAGGTCGAACGTGTCAATTTAAATGCTAATGAAACTTGAACATTTGTCACCACCCTGGCAATTGGGTTTGTATATAAAGCTTTAACCCAACCAATAAAAAAAGGGCCAAATTTAAACTTTTCCAACATCTTAAATAAAAAATCCAATTCAACCCTATCAAAAGCTTTTTCGGCATCAAGCGCTACTGTCGATATCCATTGACCAAAGTAATTAATCAAAGAATATTATCTGAAGCATTTCTATTCTTAATAAAACCTGTTTAATCAATATGTATTAATTTAGGTAAATACTTGGCAAGTCGATTTGCTAACACTTTCGCTATGATTTTATAATCTACATTCAGTAAAGAAATAGGTCTATACGAAGACACTTTCAACAGATCTCTATCTTTTTTCGGAATTACAGTAACTAAAGCACTAAAACAAGATTCCGGCAACTCATGCTCTTCAGTTACTTGTTGTAATACCTCCTCAAACACAGAGGATAAATCTTCAAGAAAATTTTTTATAAAATTGCAAAGAAAATCCATCATCCCTTGGTGACTTCCCATTTGGCATCTCTAACATAGCTTCTGTAATCTCAAATTCTGTAAATGGAGCTTTCAATTCCATTGCATCCTCCTCTTCAAATGCTGGTTACATTAATTTAGATAAATAAGATTCAATAGAACCACTATCCTGCCAGAAATACATTATTGACATCAACACAATCAAATACTGTAAATATATTCAGCCCAGTGACTCCATTCCCAATGATTGTTCCGAATCTTCAATGTCAATAAGACTTTGTTTTAAAACTTATTTCTTTCCATTCTTCCCATTTTTCCCATTCTTTCCATTTCCATTTCCATTTGCCTTCTTTTTAGGCGACGGCGGCGAAGATGTTCCATATCCTCGCAAATCTGGTAGCGAATTAGCAAAAATTAATGCATCATGGTCATTTTCAAAAAATTGAAATTGAAAATTACATTAAAAGACTTTTAATATACTGCAGTGTAACAAAAAGCAAATTTGTAACCCTTCCACCACAATATTTCTTTAGCCGAGTTAAATTCCTGATGTCGCCTAATAATCTCCTGACTCAAATCTGCATAGAAAAATAGTCTGTTATTTTGGACCATCATTGGAGTTTGACTTTGTCGTGCCTTCTGCACCGCCAACTGTAATATCATTTCTCTGTCCTGGTATTTCAAACAATGAATTAAAACCGTCTGTGGTGGTTGTCCCGGTAACAGTTTATTTCGCAATGCTCTATGTCCCCGTTTCAATTCTAGGCCTTCCAAAAAAACTCCTTGCCCAACACCTTGGGAATCCAGTTCTTAAAAATTTTTATTGGATCGGACCCTTCAATATCTTCTGGGAGACCCACAATTTTCACATTATTTCTCCGACTTTGATTTTCCAATGAATCAATTTTTTTCAATGTCTTTCTTCTGAATTCCCCAATCCACAAAGGAATCTTCCATTTTTTCCATTCTTTCCCTATTACGATCAACTTGATTTTTACATTCAAGAAAAGCTGTTTCAATTTTTTTTAACATTTTCTTGCACTGTATCCACTGGTTTAATACACTTATTAACATCACTCTTAACTGCAGATATATCTTCAGACATAGTAGTAATTTTAGTTGTCACTTCTAAAAATCATTGAGTCATTTGTTTAAACATATTGTCCATTTGATAAGAAATCCCTTCCAGGACTCTACAAACAGACTCCATTCTAGATTCCAGTTCCACTTTTTGAGGCCTACCTTCTCTGGTCTCCACCTCCAATTTTTCCTGTAAGCTGCTCAGTAAAGGTAAGTCTTCTTCCAGCGTTTTCGGTCCCTTCCTGGTGTGACTGCGGGTCTGTACACCCAACAACGGCGTCCTGACCACGTCGGGACACCGCTGCTCAGGCCCCCCCACAGCCCACATGTGTTCCAACAAGTCCCGGACCCTTGAAGCACCGCGTATGCCCGGTAAGGCCAGGGACTGCGCAGGTGTGACTTCCGACGCCATTCTGCACGTCTCCAGCCCACATGATGGCAGCCCAGGCTCAAGGGCTCTTCTCTCAGCCGGGTCGCCCGCGCACCCGACATTGCGGACACAACGCTCGGCACCGGCTGAACTCATCGTCAAACCAGTGCCATCTTGTGGAGGTAAGATTGGTGCCGGCTGTGGAAGAAAATCTGATAAAGAGGGTTAAAGGTTCACATATAAGCTGTTCACAAGGACTTTCCGATTCAGCATCGTGCTTACGAGATATCACGCTCTAATAAACTCTTCCAAAGCGTTACCCTGGTATTAGTAGTGAAATTCTTTGGCACTGCGAGCAGGGTCCTATTTGACAGGATCATGAACCTGGGACTGAGGGTCCCGTAGGAGTGAGTGGGCGACGGCTCTAGCCAAGAACCTAGCTGAAAGGGGGTGAGGTTGGCTCACACACCGAGATCCCCACTTGAGAGGGTGAGGTGACTGTAAAGAGGTGAGGCACACCAAGAACTCAACTGTAAAGGGGTGAGGCACGCCAAGAACCCAGATCTAAAATGGAGGGAAGACGGAGAAGCAAAACCCAGGGTGACAACGCGGACAGAAGAGGCACCGGTGCATGTACTGTCAAGTAAGGGAACTGACCATTGTGTGTATATTGTATAACTGCTGTTAAGATTTCACAGGAGGCCAAGATGGGAAATCGGCACGGCAAGGCAAATACCCCTGGTTGAGCAGATAAGTCTGTTCCTGGGCCATGACAGTGACCCCGATGAAGAGAGCCACTAAAAATCGAGGAAAGGAGCAGAGAAGATGCCGTCAACTGGTAGAAGATCCATTGCAGCCCCTGGGCTCGCCAGCCAACGTCGTGATGAGGGAAACGGGGGATTGGAATTATGCTGTCCCATTTTGTAATAAGTGGTGGGGGTAACAGCGGGAAGATCGGTACTGGTGTAGATGGTGGTGTAGGGGTCATGCTTTCCCTGATTTTTAAGCTGGATGGAGGAGTGTAAAAAGCGAGTAGATGGCCTGAATTATTATTATTATTATTGATTGAAGAGAACCTTACTCATGAGGTGATGTCTTAACCCCCATTTGGGGTTCGACGTCCCGACCCCTAATTGAAGTAACCAATGCATCTGCCCCCAGTGCATGCCCCCACCACCTGCCGACATGGCCGGTGGCCACATACGTTGTCTTTTCACCACCTGTCAGAACACTCTCCAATCCACATCGGCAGTGAACCTACTATATGCTTAAGATATGACGAGAAAGGAAAAATGGGCAACTGTACAGGCAGCTACCCAGGACTGACCCTGACCAAGGGAAGCACAAGGAGGGATCTACTGGGGACCATACTGGGTGAAGCAGGAACTGGTATAGGGGTGTTGAATTAGGCAGTTATTGAAACACTCCAGAACAAGATACAGTCTATAGGCAGTGAAGTGGGAAAAGGAATTAGAATTAGAAACATGTGGGCAAAGACAAAACGAGAGGGGATAGAGATAGGGTGTAATTTACAAAGAAAAATATGGGACCACACGGGAAGTTTTATGAGCCTTGCACACTTGCTCATTTGGAAGGAACTGCCCGGGGACAGAAGAACTAGACCAAAGGCCAGAGTTAACTATTCGGTCCAGCTTCCCCAAGTAATGATTGGTGATGTACCTGTTTTGAAGCCTTGGTCTCCAGGAAAGGCCCGCAACATGATAAGTGTTGCCTCAGACCCTTTGAAGAGACCTATCGCTTTTCCAGCAGACTTGTGTCATCTATCACCCCCCTGCCGGGAGATATATGGTCCCTACTGCAGGCGGCTTGTGGGGCACAGTGGTCAGTGGTCGGGGATATTTCATGATCCCGCCTGGTGAGGAGGGAGATTGGAGACGAAATGATGAGTTGGTAGACCAAGGGAACAAGTCGCTGTAGAACAGAGGGAAGGAATCAATTATGAGGAGCGCTAAAAACCAGTCAGATTTAAAGACAGTAGCCTGTACCTTTCAAAAGAAAGATGAAGACATCTCGGGATTTGTTGTGCAGTTCAAAAGTATTTGGGACAAAAATGTTGGAGTTTCGCTTGAGGAAAACCAACCCTTCGCAGTCAAGACACTGTTAAATTATCTGCTCCCGCAATTTGCTTATAAATTAAAGCAGTTAGACTGGCAACGGTGGGGAACTTGGTGCACCAAATTGTTGCAGGCAACAAAGCCACCTTTTGCATTCTTCACGGCATAATGCAGCAATTATTGAGGCCTGAATTAGAGAGGAAGTTGTTGTCCCACCATGCTGAGACCTGGAAGACACTGTTTAATCTATCTCAATATTGACTGTGCCAGGATAGGAGGTACACCCAGTGTGAACCTGAAGGATGTAATGTTACCATGTAATTAGCAAAGGGGGTCAACCTGTCATTATGGGGTAGATTTGTGCCATTTCCTCAACATTTGGTGCACAATTCTGGGAACCCCTTTTTAGAGAGACGTGTGGGTGAGAAAAATCGTACACACACTGGCCAAGATTGTCTGTAGCCCTCAGTACAGACCCTGCAACAAGAATGCTTTCTTTTCCATTCCTCTTCATTTCAACTCACAAGTGCATATTGCAGTTACTTGGGACAAGAGATAAGTCACATGCCACAGTGTAATCTGCTCATCCTTTTTCCCAGAGGTGTTAATTGTCCATTAGTTTCAGAGGCCCTTCACATGCTAATCTCCCTCAGGAAACGGGGCTGGCTCATTGATATTGCTAGTGCTCCAACCAGAATGTCCTGTTTCTGGGGATACAATGGTGCTCAGGAAAACGAGATATTTCTGAGACTGCCAAGAATGAAACTTTGATTTTTGCCATCCCCTCGTGGGCCTCCTAAAGTATTGGCAGCAGAACATACCCCGCCTTGCCATGCTCTTTGACTACCCTATAGGCTCTCCCATAGGAAAGCCACATTCCTATTGGGACCAGAACAACAGGCTGCTTTTGACACAGCCAACCAAGTTGAACAAGCACTGCCCCTTGCCCCCTGCCAGGCAGGTGTTCCTTTTAAATTATAGATCTCGGCCAGTAAGGCTGGTGCTGAATGGAATCTCCAGCAGAAGATCCAAGGTGCAGAGTCCTGCGAATCTTCTGGAGAAAATCTCTGCCTGGTGCCGCCACTCGCTACAACCCATTTGACACCGGGACATCGACCAACACTTTCCTCAGGGTTGTTTATGAATTTGCGATCACCTGTACAGTGACACCGAACTGACGACTGACCAACAAGACAGTTCGTCATGTATTATTTTAAAAATCGGCAAGAGAAAAGCTGTTGCTCTGGAAACTATCACTGAACATTCTATCTTATCAAGCCTTTAACTTTTTAAAATTGCATGTTTAGCTGTGGTTTTTACAATGCATAATGTCCCCAACCCCAACCAACCAATTTTCCCTTGCAACCGTTGCAACCGTGCCTGCCTGTCCCTCATCAGACTTGTCAGTCACCAATGAGCCTGCAGCAGACGTGGACATACCCCTCCATAAATCTTTGTTCACGAAGCCAAGCCAAAGAATGTCTCAAAGCACACTCAGAGAACCTAAAATTTATAGATACATAATCGCAGTGTGGATGTAAAGTTACAGTTTGTGAGCTGGCCAAACAATGATCAGACCATGGTAGGAAACGATGAATTTGATATTTTGTTTTGCAATGATGGCATCACCCCAGAAACTCCCATTAACAGAAAAACACCTCAGGGGTGGGGGCTGTGGGAGCCTTTGTTTAAAAACACTAAATTGGCTAATTTTCTGTCCTGACTTCTTCTGGCTATCATTGTAGGGATCCAATACAGGCACTTGGGGCACCGTTGAAAGAGAATGTGGGCAGGAACGGAATCCTGGTGTCAAACATCAGCCCAGATGTATACCTGCCTCACCATGGGGTAGCACAGTGACAGGCATCTGGGCTCTGTGCCTGAGGATTGCCCAAGCATGAGGCCAAGGTGCAGGATGCGCAACCCAAGAGAGGGCTCTGGCACCTGATGGATGACCTTGCATTGTCTGCTCGCAGATGTTGGTAAGGGTGCTCACATTTGCCAGCTAAGTCAGAGAACCCAGGCATGGAAATTGGTAAACAAACAAATTCCTTTTTCTATCCTCCCCTCTGTCCTGGGTAAACTTGTACCTCTCACTTTGTTCGTTTTAGATTGGTCACAGTGTTTGAGCTACTGAAAGAAAATAGACACACACACCGAGAGCAGTTCAGTTTATACAAATGTTTATTACAAATTCAAAAGCTGATTTCAAACTACAATATGCTAGCCCTTCCCAACGATACTGATCAACGCCCAGACTGGTCCCAACTGCCGAAGCGAGGCAACGACTGCACACTTGTAATAGGTTGTCGGGGTGCCGGTAGCAGCTTCTCCACCTCCCTCGACCGGGACGTTAGCTGGACTCTAGAAGTTCTTCTTCTTGCTGAGAGATGTTGCCACCTCTCGGAGAGTCTCAAACTTCAGCAGCGGGTCCATGGCTTATATTACCCAAAAACTGCTTACCCAAGCACCTATTCCCAGCACAGTAAGAAAGATAAGCGAGCAAGCTAGCATGCTAGGCTTCTATCGAATAACGTAATTTTCAGCTTATCACTTTGAATACAATGGTTTATTTTGCATCAAGGCTAGGCCTCTGACAGTCTGACCAAAACAAGCAGGAAGATTAAATGTTCTTGGTACACAGATGTCCTTTCGTCAGCGTGGTTGCTCCACATGGATGGCCTAGGTGACCGCGTGCCATCAAACTTAATGAACGAGCTGTTGGCACTAGCAGATAGTCATAAGCCATGTTTACTGTTTGAACAAGTCTTTCTTGAGCAGAAGCCAGAAGATATCCGCCACCTAATCTCTGATGATGATTTCAGGAGCGCACAGTTGCTGCCCACCCTGTTCTTTTCCAGGAAATGCTGGGGCTGGCCGTTGCTAATAGCTACGGCAGCTGGCTACCATAGTAGCCTTTACTTATGGGACCGACACAGGGGTGGAGGTTAGAATGTTGCCCCCCTTGAGCCACAACATCCGTGCCAAGACCGGTGCTCACTGCTGCCAACCATCCCACTACAGTTCAGTTCCATCTGTTTCACCAGGTTGTTTACACTGACAGCAGTGTTGCAGCCTTTTTTGGGTTCAGATTTCCTCAGGACTCACTGCCTCCTAGTGGACCTCAAGGGACGGCGCCTAGTGAATGCTATTTCCTTCCAGACCTCGCTCGGTGAAGCCAAGTTACCGGCCCCACACCTGGACTCTGTGACTTTGTCAGGCAATGAATTTGTCAGAGTACCAGCAGAGTTCTTGACCATTATTATGCCGCAGTTCTTCACAGATGCCCCTAAGCATTCCCACTCAAGGACCACCACTACGCATCTGGGCACGCAGGCTCCCACCCGACAAACTCCACCTCGCCAAGGGGGAGTTCAGGAAATGGGGATTGTCCGGTGCTCAGACAGCTGGAGGTTGGAGGCCCTGCGGCAACTACAGAAGGCTCAACGATGTCACCATAGCTGACCGCTACCCAGTGGCATATATTCAGGACTTTATGGCCATTTTGCATGAGGCACACATCTTCAAGGTTGACCTGGTCTGCAGGTATCACCAGATTCCTGTCCACCCCAGCAATGTCCCCAAGACGACACTCATCATCCTATTTGGCCTATTTGAGTTCCTGCGGATGCCGACTCAAGAATGCGGCACAGACGTTCCAACGGCTCATGGATTCAGTGGGGTGTGGCTTAGATTTCATCTTCATCTAGTTAGATGATGTCCTGATTGCCAGCCACTCGCACCAAGAGCATTTGACATACCTGCACCAACTCTGCCGCCGCCTGAGTGAATACAGCCTTGCCATCAACCCCATGAAATCCCAGTTCGGGCTGTTAGCCATTAATTTCCTTGGGCATCGCATTGACCAGCATGGAATGGCTCCCTTGCCAGTGAAAGTTGAGGCCATACGCCAGTTTGCCAGAGCCAGTACACTCAAGGGCCTACAGAAGTTTGTGGGCATGATCAACTTTTACCACTGATTCCTACTGTCAGTGGTCCGAATCATTCGATCTCTGTTTGGCCTGATATCTGTCAAGGCCAAGGAAGTCACCTGGGACACGGAGTCAGCAGTGGCTTTTGAGTAGGCCAAGGAACCCTTGCAAATGCCACCCTCCTGGTACACCTACAACCCCGGAGCTGAAATACAGCACCTTTGATAGGGACCTCACAATCTGGCACTTTCAGAATTTCTTGAAGGGTGGGAGTTCACGGTCTTCACGGACCACAAACCCCTCACTTTCGCATTTTCCAAAGTGTCAGATCCACGGTCAGCAGAGCAGCAACACCATGTGTCATACATCTCAGAGTATACCATGATCGTCAAACACATCTTTGGGAAAAACAACGTTGTGGCCGACACACTGTCTCACCTCTATCCACTTGGTGCACTCCCTGTCCCCAGAATTGGACTACGCAATGCTCACTGAGGCACAGGAGCTGGACGAAGAAGAGCCGGCCTATCGCACCACAATCTCGGGCCTACAACTTGAGGACATCCCCATCGGCCTGACAGGCAGCAAGCTCCTCTGTGACATGTCCACCAGCCAACACTGGCCCATTGTTCCAGCCTCTTGGAGGCATCACTTTTTCAATGCACTACATGGTTGGCCCACCCATCCATATGGGCAACCATCCAATTGGTGGTGGATAGATTGGCTTGGTACAGACTATGCAAGCAGGTCGGGCACTGGACATGCATACACTGCCAGACCTCCAAATTTCAAAGGCATGCGAAGGCCACCCTTTTTACCCTTCCAGCTGATGCATAGGAGGTTTGACCATGTCCATTGTCGGTCTGCTGTCAGTCTCATGGGGGGCAAGCTACAGGTTCACCAGGTGGCCAGAAGCCATACCACTCATCAACACATCCATGAAGTCCTGTGTGAGAGCCCTCATTGGAAGCTGGGTTGCACATTTCAGCCTACCTGCCAGCATCACCTCAGATGGGGTGGGGGGGGGGGAGTCGCAGATCATACCAGCTACTTGGGGCCCAGCTGCAATGGACTGGAAGAGTATTTCTACCAGCACCTGAAGTCGGCACTGATGGTGCACCTCCGAGGCCTGAATTGGGTGGACAAGCTTCGATGGGTGCCTCTTGGCATCTGCATGGCTCCCATAGACGACTTAGCCACATCTTCAGCAGAGTTGGTACATGGCACCCCACTGACGGTTCCAGGCAAGTTTGTGCCAGCATCCTGTGGGTCAGAGGAGACATCCGCGACATTGCTCACAAGACTCTGAGAGAAGGTAGGAACACTAGTTCCTGTCCCAACCTCATGTCACGGCCTGACACCTTCCTTTGTCTCCAAGGACCTCCAGGATTGCAACTACGTCTCTGTCCACAGGGGCAAGCACCAGACTCCAGTGGCCATACAAGGGCCCGTACAAGGTAGTGCATTAGAATGGAACCACATGTGTCCTTTACGGGAGAGGCCATGAGAAGACCTTCACCATTGACTGCCTCAAGCTGGTGTACCTAGACCTGGAACACCCTGTGAATGTGCCACCCACGCTGACAAGATAAACCACCCAAACAGACTCTGCACTCCTTAATGCTGGTTCTGGTGGGGGGGGGGGAGGGTTCATGTGGCAACTCACCCACGCAACAGGCGAATTGGCTCACGGAGTTGTGGGCAAGTCAGCAGGAGATCTGGTGGCTGGTGTCATAAACGTCCCGGGAGTCACAAGCATTAACAGGTTCCGAGGGATTTAAACATGTGTGAGAATTCTATTAAAGTCCGTTGGTTCAACTCACTTTCGACTCTGTGGTTCTTTCGCTCGCTGCATGCCTGGTGTGACTACATTGGTGTCCTTGACAGTCCAAACGACATTTGGACCCAACGATGACTGACCCAAGAATGCAGAATGCAGTTTCACTGAAACGGCCAACTTTTCCGCAGCTGCAGGTCTGGTTTGAACAGGCTGAAGCCCAGTTCCAGGTCAGGCAAATCGTCTCAGACACCACAAAGTACTACCATGAAATTGCAGGCTGCATCATTGACTTCCCACACCAGCAACCGGTTGTGGACAGGTATGAAACAATCAAGGGGCTCCTGATCCATGATAAGAGGAAGTAATGCAATGATAGGCACTGGAATCAAGTTTTGACAAACATACCATGCAATTTTGATACACTGACAATATTCAAAGACGTTCTTGGTTTCCAGCTCCCACTGGAATCCTATCAAAATCCTATCTATGTTCCAATGGGAGGGCAAAGGTAAATGAACACTATTTAAACAATTGTTAGCCAATTTAACAATATCTGTAAATTATTAAGTGACCTCGGCAGGCCAATCCATTTATTATGCTTGGTGGATGTGAGAAAGTTCTCATTTAATATTTAATGCGGAGGTGGGGGTAAGAATTTAATAAACATGATTACTGAAAATCTTTATTTAATATATGTGACAAATTGTATTATTTTTCCTATTTTAGGTCTTGTCCAAGGCAGTTGCCTTGGACAGAACTTCGTGTGCCATTTGACCATTATTGGGTAGCTTAACAATTTATTTGGTAGAGTTATTTAGAACAGAGTGCACTGAGTTAATCCTTAATGACAGCAAACAAAAGGAAAATGTTTGAAGTTTAAATTACATTATCGGTCAACTGCTTAAACTGTGGATTGATCTGGCATGAGTCCAATAATGAGCATTCTGAGTAAGGGCAAAACTTTGTCCTTAGTTTGCTGATAGCCAGTTAACAGGTTTGCCAGTCAGGTTCATGTGCAAGAGGGTCAGCATTCAACCGACCTAAAGCAACTCAACCTAAAGGACCTACATATCCTTCACCACTCGCCCAGTTGTTTCTTCAGTGTTCTCTGGGTTTATGGCTCAACATCCCTTCCCAGAATTCCATTTCAGGTCAGGCAGCATCAGTGAGTAGAAATGGTCTGTCGATGTTTCAGGTTGGAACTCTTTAAAGAGAGAAGGGGAGATATAAAGGAGAAAAAAAGAGGGGAAGGGCCAAGGTGATAGGGTACTGGACAGAGGAAAGTGGGAGAGGCAGAGTGATGGGTAGGGGAAGGATACTGGGGGGGGAGGTGGAAGGTGAAAGAAAAAAAATGCAAGCAGGGAAAGAAGAGGTGGAAACAATGGAACTGGATGGAGGTGGGTTTACCCAAAATTAGAAATTTCTACGTTCATGCCCTTGTGTTCCGGGAGGAGAAGGAATATGATATGTTGTTTCTTGAGTTTGTGTTTGACTAGCAATGCAAACACCGAGGACAGTCATAAGAATGGTGAAGGCAATTAAAGTGATTGGCAACAGGGAGTTCTATTCCATTCCAGCTGTTCACTTTATTTCAAAGAATTATTTTAACATCTGTCCTAAAATTTCTCATTATGAGTTTGAATCTGTTTTCCCACAGTCAAGGATCAGTCAGGACTGAATCTATCGTTCTTGGACTATTGCCTGTACATTTCTTTAAAATCGCAGTTTCCTTCTTTCAGTATGAAACAGAGAAATATTTCAGGTCTCCTTTCATCACTTTCTAACTGTAGGAATCTTTCCTGTGGCTCCACCTTCCAATCAATCCAATCCCTAAATGGTCCATCTTGGATTTACAATTGGACACAATGGTAAAGGTATTAGTGAAATACTGAAGAAAAAATTGTGAAATGGAACATGCCCATAACATGGGTTGTGCAGATTGCTGATGTCTTAATGCCAGTAGTTAACATTATTGTACACTTTGGTGTGAAAATGTACAGCTCCTGAACATGATCTTCCTGGCATAAAAGCCTAAACTACAGCAGGTCAGGCTGCATTGGAGGAAATAGAAACAGATTTAATGTTTTAGATTGATGGCCATTCATCAGTCACTCCTTCCACCAAAGAAAACCAAACTCATTGTCACCTCTGTCTAACCTCCCATTGTTTTATAGGCAACCAAATCTTTCTTCAACATTCCCTTCTCTAAATAAGTCTAGCCCCTTTAATCTATCCTCACAACTGTTTTACCTCATCCCAGGAACCATTCTTGTAAATTTAACAGCAACTGTGTTTCACAGAGACTCCCCACCTGGAGCACGAGATGTGTAGCCTGTGTATCCTAAGAGTATTATGTCATAGAGGTGTATAACATGGAAATCGGCCCCTTAACCCAACTCATCCATGCCAACCAAGTTTCCCATCTAAGCGAGATGCCCATTGTTTGCCTTTGGCCCATATCTCTCTAAATCTTCCCTATCTACATACCTGTCCAATGTCCTTTAATTACACTCACCTGTATAACTTCCTCAAGCAGCCAGTTCTGTACACTCACCACTCTCTGAATGAAAAAAGTTGCCCCTCAGGTCCCCTTTAAATCTTTCTCCTCTCAATTTAAACCTATGCCTTTTAGTTGTAGACACTCCTAATCAGGGGAAAACCTTCTCTATGCCACTCATAATTTGTATACCTCCCTCAGCCTCCTACACTCCAGTCCTCACCTAATCTGCCTTTTCTTATTACTTTAGTATGATTACATTCTCATGAATTGTTCTTGGACCTGTCCAGTTTAATAACATCTTTCCTGTAGCAACAAAGGAAGTAAAGGTTGTAGAGCTCGTCGAAAGAATCAAAGACTTGTTGATCCAAACCAAGGCTTTTATTAGCAAAAGACAGGAGCTCTTCACAGGTGGCTGACCCCAGTCCGGAATGATCCGACCTGGCTAGGGACACAACCCTTTAAGGCCCAGACAGTAGGCGTGGCTTAGCTCTCAGCCAATCGCTCTAAGCACAGTCTAGATACTGTAACTATATACACTATATACATTGCTGATAGATCTGTACTATCACATTCACCCCTTCTTGGAGAACTGACCCTGGAAAAAAAAACAAAAAAAAACGAGGGAGAGAATGAAAGGAAGGGATAGGTTAAGGACTGTAGCGGTCAGGGGGGTCTGACCATCCGGCATGACCGCCGTGGTGCCAGGATTGGGGTCACTGGAGTGGTGTCGCCAGCGGGCTCGTCAGGTGCGACCGCTCCTTCGCTCAATTCCCCAGTCGTGTTGTCGGCAGGGTGGCCCGGGTCGTTGGGGTGCTGTTTGTCCTTCTGTTGCGGTACGGGGCCTGGAGAATAAAGAGTTGGAGAAGGTTGGGTTGGGGGGATTTGCTGGGTCTACCGCATCCTGAGCTAGGTCCCGCACCGAAACAGTGTCCTCCCGCCCGTCTGGGAACGTAATGTGGGTTCGCGTGGAGTAGAGTCACTCGGTCGACCAAGGGGTCGTTCTTTGAGTGCCGGACGTGGCGTCGCAAAAGTACGGGGCCAGGGATGGTGAGCCATGCCGGTACAGTGGTTCCTGATTCGTATTTCCTCGGGAAAAGGAACATCCTTTCGTGGGGGGTGGCATTTGTTGCGGTACATAGGAGGGGGCGGATGGAGTGTAAGGCACTAGTGAGTACCTCCTGCCAGTGAGAGGTGGGGAGACCTTTAGACTGGAGAGCCAGTGTAACCACTCTCCATATGGTGGCATTCTCCCTCTCGACCTGGCCATTACCGCGTGGGTTATAGCTGGTGGTCCTGCTTGAAGCAATACCACACTCCAGAAGGTACTGTTGCAGCTCTGTGCTCATGAATGAGGACCCCCTATCACTGTGGATGGAATTGGGGTACCCGAAAATGGCGAAAATACTGTGAAGGGCCTGTATCACTGAGGTGGCAGTGGTGTCTGGGCAGGCCACAGCGAACAGGAAGCGGGAGTACTCGTCGATGGCCGTAAAGATGTAGTTATTCCGGACTGGTCGGCCACCTGTGAAGAGCTCCTGTCTTTTGCTAATAAAATTGTAGAGCTCTTCGAAAGAATCAAAGATTTGTTGATACAAACCAAGGCTTTTATTAGCAAAAGACAGGAGCTCTTCACAGGTGGCCGACCGGTCCGGAATGATCCGACCTGGCTAGGGACACAACCCTTTAAGGCCCAGACAGTAGGCGTGGCTTAGCTCTCAGCCAATCGCTGTAAGCACAGTCTAGATACTGTAACTATATACACTATATACATTGCTGATAGATCTGTACTATCACAAAGGGTAGCTAAAGTTTCGGGTCTGGGTCCTTCATCAAGATATACAGAATATAAATAATTTTTATACATAAACAAATTCATTAGAAATTGCTTCCTATCCCTTACTTTTGAAATACAGTGCTGGCAATCCTTATCTTCTTGTTTCTCCCATCCACGGTCTTCCTGTTGGTGATTATCAGACAGCAAGAGGCAGTGTGATGTTGGTTGTTCATGAGCATGATGTCAGTGGAGTTCACTGTGAGCTGCAGGACATACATTGGAAGTTTAGTTGGGGTTAGATTGAGCCATCTGATCTTAACCATGTGCATCACCACTACTCTCAGTACTAGGCTGCTTTGGAATGTTACAGGCCCAGAGGACCCCAAAACCCAGCAGCAATAGAAATTCACCAAGACAAATAGTTACTTAAACAAAAGTAGTTTTACATTTTCTTCAAACGTCAAAATAGGAACAAACTTTCTTATTAATATTAACGTAACTTAACAACCCCCTTTTAATTCTAAGCGCATATGTATATATTATGTATTTAAGTTCAGAAAAATTCATTCACAGTTCAATCTCACTTCTCACTCCTCCAAGTTCACTGGTATCAGGCAATTCTTATACTGAGCACAGAATTTAACATTTATGAATCTTCACCAGGCTTTGGTGGAAATGGTTAAATGGTTACTGGTCAGGAAGGTTCTTGTCAGTTTTCAAAGAGAGATTTGTTGCTCATTGGACACACACAAACTGATTTACTTCCATCAGTTACTTCAGTGTCTTGCCGAAGAAACTTGCCCCATCAGGGTTTTCCAAATGATAATCTCTTCTTCTGCGGGTCACCACAGAATTCGTTTAAAACACTCTCGCTAGCCATTTCCTCTTGTAAGGACCACAAGGGTCTTAAACAAGCTGTCAGCTTGCCATGCTGCAGAAACCAGTTCTCTCTCTCTCTCTCTCTCTCTCTCTGCTTGCAAAACCACATGACCATCTTAGAACAGCAAACTGCATTCAGACAGATTGCGGTACCGGACCTAATCTGAGTCCATCCATCTTTTGCTTTCAAAACAAATAATCCATCGCTCCACAACTTGTCCAATTAACACCTTCTTGTGAAGTCTCCATAGGCATTCTTCAAAGTTTTAGCCAAGGCACTCGGAGTCTGGACTGTCTGGCATGAGCAGAGCTCTGGCATTTTAAATGAGATCTATTTTGTGAAGTGTTTGTGTTTGCTTGTGATATACACTACTCCCACAATCTATCTCCTTCAAAAACATATCGATGTACAATATAAAATATGATATAATCCATCACAGGATGCTGTGCTATTCCTGGTCTCCCAGACCCGGAGTCAGTCAACCACTATTCTGCACCTCATTTCCCAAACAGTGGAGTGTATCAGACTTGCAAAATCCATTATTATTTTATTTACACAATTTATATACAAAATTGTGAGGGGTATGGAGGGAGTAAATGCAAGCAGACTTTTACCAATGAGGTTACGTAAGACAAGATCTTAGGTGAGAGGTGAAATGTTCAATGGGAACATTAGGGGGAACTTCTTCACCCAGAGAGCTGTGAGAGTGTGGAAGAAGTTGCCAGCTGAAATAGTGAATGCCGGCTCAATTTTGACATTCAAGAATCATTTTGACCTGTTCAAGGATGGGAGGAGTATGGAGGGCTATGGTCCAGGTACAGGTCAATAGGATTAGGCAGAATAACAGCTCGGCATGGACTAGATGGACTGAATGGCCTATTTTTTTTGCAGCAATGTGTCTTTGGTTCTAATACCTAACTGAGATGAGTTCACAGCTCTGGATTTTACATACTGGGATCTTCACTTTAAATTTTATTTGAGATTTATTTTTAATTGAAATTTACTCATGTGGCGCACAAAAATATTCTGCTTTGCAACATGATTTCTAAGCCTTTTTGTTCAGGTTTGGTGAGGTCCTGAAGAAAAACAAATTCCCTCTGAAAAGGTGGATGAATTAACCCATTCCCTGGAAAGGAAGGAATGGAAGGATCCACAACAATTATTGATTCAATAGCATCAATAGGACTAAAAAGGATGCTGAATAACACTTTTGAAGATGAGACTTTCAGTCTGACAGATGGTTGATCAGACAACCAATCTGATTAGCATTTACTGCTCCAGACATGAGTCAGCTTGACCTTCTTGGTTTATTTTTATATTGCTCCATCATGCCAAGTTGTAAATAAATCAGGTACCGGGGACACTGGCAGTAGCAGGCCTCTCCTTCAAATCACTGGATATTACAAATTCATTGTCAGTGTTTCAGGAGTGAACAGCTTTGAATGAACGGGGCAATGCTAGTTATTTAATTGGAAATATTTACAAGTGCTGTGATTCCTGCACATACAAGGTCACCTGCCTAAACTTGACACATGCATAGAAATATTCTGTGATAGCATATTAAAAGTGAATTTTCCAAAATCTTTATACCAGATAAACATTTATTTTAGAAAATACACTGCATGTTTTATATAACATGTACCCAGTACATAATTTTTAAAGCTCTTTGTTTGCTTGCTTAACCAATTGGAGATTGTGAACTAAAGCATTAATTTTTCTCAACCAAATTGTAAAGTATTTATTATTATTCTATGATGATGACTGAAAGCTAATCAGAGATATTGAGAAAATTATTTTTGTTTTATTGTACCTATATGAAAAAAAAACTTTGTGCATCAAAACTGTGATTTAATTAGACTTGTGACTTGTGAGTTGATTTGTGAGCTGGCATTTGTCAGTATTACTCTGTCTCAATATATCTGTACTTACACATTGCCATTACTATATTTGTATGCATCTGTCAGGACCAACTGCTCATCAATCATAGTTCTGAGAGTGTAAGATTAAAAAAAAACTTATCAAAAGAAGTAAAAATTACCTTGAATTCTTGCTGTATGTGAATTGAATGACATTTCCAATGTTTTTTTTCAAATAAAACATAGTAAGTCAAACAGTATTAATGTTTCACCAGTTACTGTATTTTCACTCACATAATGCACACATGCATACAATGCACAGAAAACCATAAATTGAGTCAAAATATTTTCATATAGCATGCACACACATATACCTTGTGGGTGTGGGATTCTACATTTCGACTTACAAGAGTAATTCGTACTTACTTGGGACACGAGACAAAGCATGTTCCATGGTCCCTAAATCAATTAGGAGAAGAACCGACTCGGGAAGGTGTAATACTAGATCTCCTGTTGGGGAATGAACTAGGTCAGGTATCGGACATTAATGTTGGTGAACAAATTGGGTCTAGTGATCATAACTCTGTTAGTTTTCAGGTAGTTTTAAGGAAGAGCAAGGAGGGGCCTAAAGTTGAGGTTCTGGATTGGAGAAGAGCAAATTTTGAAGGAATAAGAAGGGATTTGGGGAGTATTGAGTGGGACAAGATATTTTCAGGTAAGGATGTAAATGAAAAATGGAGGATATTCAAAAAAGAAATTTTGAGGGTACAGAGTAGATATGTCCCAGTGAGGATCAAAGGAAAGGCTGGAAGTCATAGGGAGGCTTGGTTTTTGAGGAATATTGAAAATTTGGTTAGGAGAAAAAGGGAGGTGTACAAGAGGTATAAAGAGCAGGGAGCTGAGAGTTTGAAGGAGGACTAAAAGGAGTGTAGAAGGAATCTTAAGAAAGAAATTAGAAAGGCCAAAAAAAGGCACGAAGAGGCTTTGGCAGACAGAGTAAAAATAAATCCAAAGGGTTTCTATAGATACATTAAAAGTAAAAGATTAGTGAGGGATAAAATTGGACCCCTTGTAGATAGCGAGGGTAGGCTGAGTGAGAAGTCAGAGGAAATGGGGGAAATTTTGAATGATTTCTTTGCCTCGGTATTCACTAGGGAAAAAAATATTGAACCAGTTGAAGTAAAGAAAAATAGTGGGGAGGTCATGAAGCATATAAGGATAACCAAGGAGGTAGTGATGGCTGTGTTGAAAAAGATAAAGGTGGATAAATCTACAGGACCGGACAAAATATTCCCAAGGACACTCAGGGAGGCTTGTGGACAGATAGTGGGGCCATTAACAGAGATATTTAGGATGTCATTGGTCACGGGGGTAGTGCCAAAGGATTGGAGGGTGGCGCATGTGGTTCCGTTGTTTAAAAAAGGGTCCAAATGTAAACCTGGGAATTATAGGCCTGTGAGTCTGACGTCTGTGGTGGGTAAGTTGATGGAAAGTGTTCTGAGGGATGGTATTTACAAATATTTGGAGATACAGGGATTGATAGGGAGTTATCAACATGGTTTTGTCAGGGGTAGATCATGCTTGACAAACCTGATTGAGTTTTTCGAGGGGGTTACAAAAAAGGTTGATGAAGGGAAAGCTGTGGATGTTGTCTATTTAGACTTTAGTAAAGCTTTTGACAAAGTTCCCCACAGGAGGTTAGGAAAAAAGGTGGAGGCATTAGGTATAAATAAGAAGGTAGTGAAATGGATTCAGCAATGGTTGGATGGGAGGTGTCAGAGAGTAGTGGTAGAAAATTGTTTGTCCAATTGGAGGCCGGTGACTAGTGGAGTTCCTCAGGGACCGGTCCTGGGTCCACTATTGTTTGTTATATATATTAACGATCTGGAAGTAGGGGTGGAGAATTGGATAAGCAAGTTTGCGGATGGTACAAAGATTGGTGGTGTTGTGGACAGTGAGGAAGATTACCGTAAATTAAAAGGTGATTTAGGAAGGCTGGAGGTGTGGGCTGAGAAATGGCTGATGGAATTTAATACAGATAAGTGTGAGGTGTTACATTTTGGAAAGGCAAATTTAAATAGGTCATATGCATTAAATGGTAGGCTAATGAGATGTGCAGAGCAACAAAGGGATTTAGGAGTGATGGTAAATAGTACCCTCAAGGCTGATACTCAAGTAGATGGTGTGGTGAAGAAGGCATTTGGAATGTTGGCCTTCATAAATCGGAGTATTGAATTCAAGAGTAGGGAGGTTATGATGAAATTGTACAAGGCATTGGTGAGGCCAAATTTGGAGTACTGTGTACAGTTTTGGTCACCAAATTATTGGAAAGATATAAACAAAATAGAGAGAGTGCAGAGAAGGTTCACAAGAATGTTGACAGGATTTCAAGGTTTGAGTTACAGGGAAAGGTTGTGCAGACTAGGGCTTTTTTTCTCTGGAGCATAGAAGATTGAGGGGGGACTTGATAGAGGTGTTTAAGATTTTAAAAGGGACAGACAGAGTAAATGTGGATAGGCTTTTTCAATTAAGAGTGGGGGAGATTCAATCTAGTGGGCATGGTTTAAGATTGAAGGGGGAAAATTATAAGGGGAACATGAGGGGAAATTTCTTTACGCAGAGGGTGGTGGGGATGTGGAATGAGCTTCCGGCAGACGTGGTTGATGTGGGATATTGGTTACATTTAAGGATAGACTGGACAGTTACATGGAGAGGAGAGGACTGGAGGGGTATGGACCGGGTGCTGGTCAGTGGGACTAGGAGAGTGGGGATTTGTTACGGCATGGACTAGTAGGGCCGAACTGGCCTGTTCTGTGCTGTAAGTAGTTATATGGTTATATGGTCCCGGTCCCACTATCTTTCACAGTTTATCTCCCACAATTGACACCCAATCAACTTCCCCAGAGGTGTAAATCACCCATTATATAGATGATATCCTCCTGCAACACATAAACAAGTTTTGGAGAGGAATCAATTCAATAGACCGAAGATGACTTCAGAGTTAAGCAGGATTTTAATTCTGTCATGATTTAATAAGCCTTTCTTTAAAGCCTATCCTGTTAAAAATAGTGTGCAATTGAGAATTTTATGGTTTTCCCCAAAATAGAGTGCATAAATCGAGATTAAGATGGGAAGTAAATCTAAATAGACAAATAAATGAGAAAGATTGTAAGAATAATATGACAAAAATTATAAATGTAAGATATAGGTTAGTTCAATATAATTTTTTTGCATCAGTTATATTTGACCACAAAACTAACAGAGTAAATTTGGAATGGATAATGAGAGTTAACTGTGTATCAAATTGTGAATGAAATGAAAAGGTTTGCTGTCATTTTAGTAAATATCCAAAATAGCTGGAGAAACTCAGCAACGCCCACTGCATCCACTCGAGTCAAAGTGTTTCAGGCCTGACCTCCAGCAGCATGGTCTACCCAGATTGTTGTCTGAAAATCGATGACCCTGTCACCCTGCATACAGCATCTACCAGCTATTTCTATCAGGAAAGAGATGTAGGAATATCAGAGCCAGAACCAACAGGCTGAGAAACAGCTTCTTCCAACAGGCAATGAGACCACTGAATGACTGATGCCAGACAAACCCTCCAAGACTCTATATTTATTTAACAATATTTATTCATTTATATTTGTATATATGTATTGCATACGTGCAATTTGTCTGTATGTGTGTTATGTGTGCATGTATGCATGTTCCACACCAAAGACCAGTATGTTGTTTTGTTGGCTTGTACAAAAAAAAATCATAATACACTTGAAATTGAGCTTGAATTTGAATTTCATAACCTTCAATCAGGTCTCCTCTCAGCCTCCTACACTCCAGAAAAAAAAAACAAGTTTGTTCAATCACCCTCCATACTCTCTAATCCAGGCAACATCCTGATGAATCTCTTCAGTGCACTTTCCAAACCCTCCACATCCTTCTTGTAATGGAGTGAACAGAATGACACACAAGTTTTACATAGCTGCAACATGACTTCCTAACACTTGTACTCAATATCTGCCAACTGAAAGCAAGCACACCATACATCTTCATTACCAGCCAAGGTAATCTCCCAGATTTCTCTGGACGTCAATGCTTTGAAGACTCCTGCCCATTAAATGTGTTCCATTTACATTTGACCTCCCAAAATGTATCACTGCACACTTATCTGGATTAAACCCCATCGTCATTTATCTGCCCATGCCAGCAATTGATCTGTATCCTTTTGTATTCTGTGATAACCCTCTCACAACTCCACCAATCTTAGTGTCATATGCAAACTTACTAACCCAAGCAACTTTTATTTATCATAAACAACAGGGGACCCAACACCTGTGGAACATCACTGATCACAGGCCTTCAACCAGAATAAGATGCTTCCTCCACTACCCCTTGTCTTTTATGATCCAGCCAATTCCATATCCAAACTATCATTCACCAAAGATCCCATGCATCTGCATCTTCTTATTCAGGCTTCCATGAGGGATCTTGTCAAAAGGCTGACAAAAGTACATGTGGACAATATCCACTGGCCTACCTTTATCATCTTCTCAAAAACCTCAATCAAATTTATGACATAATGTACCCCACACAAAATAATGTTGATTCTCCCAAATCTGACCACGCCTTTCCAAATGTCTGTAAATCCTTTCCCGATGTTTCCTTACCACTGATGAGGTTCACAAATGTATAATATTGAGTGAAAAATAAGAACAGGACTAGGCAAAGAAGATGTGGAAACAGTGGAACCAGATGTGGGTGGCAGTTTCCTAAATTTGGAAAAAATGCTGTTCATGCCATTAGGTTCAGGGCATTTGATTTCACTGATGTCGAGGAGGCCATATTAGCCTTTTTTTCCATTGGTATCCCAGTTAATTAGTTGTGCAGTATCCCATGTTAGGAAGCCATTGGTGCTGTTTCCACTGGACCACTTTTAACCGGGGCACTGACTGCTTTTCCCCAGGGATCGGAGAGTCTACCTTTGAATGAAATGGAATGCCTTTTTCCACTGGTTTAATCAGCACACCGGCATCAGCTGACACCAGGGATATGAGTAGGGGTAGAGGCTGTCGATCCCTGGCGTGATTTGATGTCATTTGAACTCTTAACTGGTTAATTCCCAGATAATTCCTGGGACAAGATACCAGTGGAAATGGGGCGATTGAATACATATGGGATTAGGTTGGACGAGGTGCATGTGAAGCTCTGCCTCACCTGGAGGGTCGTTTATGGCCCTGGATGGAGGCTGGTGGTAGATGTCGGGCCAAGTTTTGCACTTTCTGGAGTTGCAACAGAAAAGGTCTGAGGGTGGTGGGGGAGGAACTGACCAGGGAACCTCAAAGCAGTCCAAAGGATTAAATAAACCACACTGTTATCAAGGGTCGGGGGTAGAGGTGCTGAGATGAGATTTGTGGTCATATAATGTCCTAAAGGCTCTGAAATTCTTGCCTGCTGCCATTTCACTGGCACATAAATGCACAAACAATAAGACTGAATTACCCCACGAGGGAAAAAGACAACATAGATAAATATTCGCCATTGGAGTTAGTGCAAAAATGCAATTTTCCAAGAGTCCAGGCAGATTTTTATGGTTGGGAAAGTGTCAAGAGCCCGACAGAAAGTGAGTGTTCAAAGAAATTGTTCGTCGAGCGAAATTGCAGCCCCAGGAAGAGAGAGAGAGACTGGAAGCAGTCCCGGGATGAGTTGGGATCCTCCGGCTGGGGCGGGGAAGACGAGCAGCTTGAGGTGCAGCAGAACCGCACCGTGGAGCCTGGGAACGGGGTGGAGTCAGAACTGACGATTTGTCGGCAGAAACAGCTGGAAAGGATCAGAGGTGAACAGGAGGCCCGGAGGGAGGAAGGTGCGGTCATGGCAGGAGGTGGAACGAGTATCGTGGCGGGGCTGGTGACGATGCTCAGTCGCTCCTGGACCGTGGTGCCCGTGGCCCTGGTTGTGGCCCTGGTCACTTGGATGTGGTGGAACCGAGGCAGGAGCCGGGAGGAATCCGAGACTCGGAGGGCTGGACGGGACAGAGCGAGAGGAGCAGAGAGCGGCGCCGAGCCCGGGGTCGACACTGCGGGTGAGTGCGAACTGCAGTAGAATAGGTGGAACAACCACCTGCAAATCTCAAGCAACCCGCTGGAAACATTCAACAGGATGGATGACATCTCGGGAAAGAACAAGCGTTCGCCCCGTTTCTCTTTGCACCGTCTGTCCCTCCGCCCGCTTTCACTCTCGGGGAGTTGGGAGCCCCCAGGACCTGCGACGGTGCTGCCGGGCGGTTCCTCCCAGAGACGGCGACGAAATGCCATGTTCTCGCTGTCTCTCAGTCCCTGGCTCTGGGCGGCTTCAGTCGGGCTGGGGGGGGATTTCACCAGTACTGCGGAAATAGAAATGCCCTTGGCTTTCGCTGGACACGTTTGTCTTGTTTTGGGAAAACATATTTTCCAATGCCCAGTCTTCACTGGGGGGGGGAATCCAACCCTTGCAGCACTGCGGGGGGGGGGGGGAATCCAACCCTTGCAGCACTGGGGGAGGGGGGGAAATCCAACCCTTGCAGCACTGGGGGAGGGGGGGAATCCAACCCTTGCAGCACTGGGGGGGGGGGGGAATCCAACCCTTGCAGCACTGCGGGGGGGGGGGAGGGAATCCAACCCTTGCAGCACTGGGGGAGGGGGGGAATCCAACCCTTGCAGCACTGGGGGGGGGGGGAATCCAACCCTTGCAGCACTGCGGGGGGGGGGGGAGGGAATCCAACCCTTGCAGCACTGGGGGAGGGGGGGAATCCAACCCTTGCAGCACTGGGGGAGGGGGGGAATCCAACCCTTGCAGCACTGCGGTGGGGGGGGTGGAATCCAACCCTTGCAGCACTGCGGAGGGGGGGGGGAATCCAACCCTTGCAGCACTGCGGGGGGGGGGAATCCAACCCTTGCAGCACTGCGGAGGGGGGGGGGGGATCCAACCCTTGCAGCACTGCGGAGGGGGGGGGATCCAACCCTTGCAGCACTGCGGGGGGGGTGGGGGAATCCAACCCTTGCAGCACTGCGGGGGGGCGGGGGAATCCAACCCTTGCATCACTGCCGGGGGGGGGGGAAATCCAACCCTTGCAGCACTGCCGGGGGGGGGGGTGGCGTGTAGGATCAGGACTCCACCTCACTTGCTTGAAAGTTGCGTGGGAAGTTGTAAATTGATGAACATGTGAACCACCCACTCTCCAAGTCGCCACACTGACCCGTCCAGGCAGGAGTGGGTTGCGCAGAGCACTCCGAATGGTGCTCGACAGGCACTGACCGTGTGGTTCGCAGCCAGTGGGTCCCGCCGCCTCCTTCGAGGAGCGCTGGGTTCACTCGTGTCCGCACTGTGCTGGCATCGCGGCTCCCGCCCCCTAAACCAACCCTGCTCTTCCTTGCCAAGGGTCTGTTGCAGATGGAAACATTTTTAAATTTTTAAAAATTTTTCACACTATGAACCATATTAATCAAAATACACACAAACATTTCCCTCTTGAATATGCACAGTGTCATTTTTTTCCCCCCTCCCTCCTTCCCACCCCCTCCAAACCCATTAAACATTCAACATATACAATACAATAAACCCATTAAACAATGTCATCACACAATGAAAATAAACAAGAAAATTGTGTCATCTACTTTTACACACTGGGTCAGGTCATTTCATCGTCTTCTCATTCTATCATTTTAGGGGGTGGAAGTCTGAGGCAAGCCCTCTCTGTTATGTTCCATGAACGGTTCCCAAATTTGTTCAAATAATGTGACTTTATTTAAATTGTTATTTTTTTCCAATGGAATACATTTATTCATTTCCATGTACCATTGCTGTATTCTCAGGCTCTCTTCTGATTTCCAGGTTGATATTATACATTTTTTTTGCTACAGCTAAGGCTATCATAATAAATCTTTTTTGTGCTTCATCCAGTTTAAGGCCTAATTCTTTACTTCTTGTATCACTTAGAAGAAAGATCTCTGGATTTTTTGGTATGTTGCATTTTGTGATTTTATTTAATACCTGATTTAGATCTTCCCAAAATTTTTTCACTTTCTCACATGTCCAAATTGCATGTAATGTTGTTCCCGTTTCCTTCTTACAGCGAAAACATCTGTCTGATACTGTTGGATCCCATTTATTTAACTTTTGGGGCGCGATATATAGCCTGCGTAACCAATTTTATGCGTAACCTCGTATTTATTATATTTCTGATAGTTCCGGAGCATAACTTTTCCCATATTTCATTTTTTATCTTTATGTTTAGATCTTTTTCCCACTTTTGTTTGGGTTTATAGCTTATTTCATCATTTTCTTTCTCTTGCAGCTTGATGTACATGTTATAAATCTTTTAATTATCATTGTGTCTGTAATCTCAAATTCAAAGCTGCTTCCTTCTGGTAGCCTCAGCCTGCTTCCCAATTTGTCCTTTAAATAATTTTTCAGTTGGTGGTATGCAAACATTGTACCATGAGTTATTCCATATTCATACTTCATTTGTTCAAATGATAATAAATTATTTCCCAAAAAAACAATTTTCTATTCTTTTGATTCCTTTTCTCTCCCATTCTCTAAAGGAAAGGTTATCTATTGTGAAAGGGATTAGTTGATTTTGTGTCAATAATAAATTTGGTATTTGGTAATTTTTTTTCCTTTCTACGTGAATCTTCTTCCAAATGTTGAGCAGATGGTGCAGTACTGGTGAACTATATTGCACCAGTTTTTCATCCCACTTGTATATGATCTGGTACCTTCTCCCCTATTTTATCTAGCTCTATCTTGGTCCAATCTGGTTTTTCCCTTGTTTGATAAAAATATCTTGATTGGTAGCTGCAAACCACCTTGTTTGTACCATTCTGTTAATTTATCTAACGCTATCCTCGGTATCTCCCCTTTCCATAAGAATTTCCTTATTATTCTCTTTAGTTAATTGAAGAATTTCTCTGTTAAGGGAATTGATAACGATTGAAATAGGTATTGTATCCTTGGGAAGATATTCATTTTAATGCAATTTACCCTTCCTCTCAGTGTTAGTGGTAAATCTTTCCAATGTTCTAAGTCATCTTGTAATTTCTTCATTAATGGCTGATAATATAGTTTATATAGTTGGGCTGGATTATTAACTAGTCTAATACCTAGGTATCACATTGCTTGTGTTTGCCATTTAAATGGTGATTCTTTTTTAAACTTTGTGTAATCCTCATTATTCATTGGCATCGCTTCACTTTTATTTGCATTGATCTTGTACCCCGATACTTCTCCATATTCCTTCAATTTCTTACATAATTCTTTTATTGATATTTCTGGTTCTGTTAAGTAGACTATGATGTCATCTGCATTTAGACTGATTTTATATTCCTTCTCTTTTATTTTTATCCCTTTTATTTTCTGTTCTTGTCAGTTCTGCCAATGATTCTATTGCTAAAGCGAACAGTGAGGGAGATAGTGGACATCCCTCCCTAGTTGACCTGCTTAATTTAAATTGGTTCGATTATACAATCATTTACTGTTACCTTCACCATTGGATCCTTATATAATGCTTTAATCCAATTAATATATTTTTATGGTAGGTTGAACCTCTGTAGTACTTTGAATAAATAATTCCATTCTACCCTGTCAAAGGCTTTCTCTGCATCTAAAGCAACAGCCACTGTTGGCGTCTTATTTTCTTGTACTGCATGGCTTAAGTTGATGAACTTACAGACATTGTGCGTTGTTTGTCTTTTCTTTAATAAATCCTGTTTGATCTAGTTTTACTATTTTTGGTACACAGTAGGCCAATCTGTTTGCTAATAGTTTAGCTATTATCTTATAATCTGAGTTAAGTAGAGATATTGGACTATATGATGCTGGTGTTAGTGGATTTTTCCCCGTCTTTAGTATTACTGTAATTATTGCTGTTTTACATGAATCTGGCAAGTTTTGTGTTTCTTCTCTCTGGTTCATTACTTCCAGGAGAGGAGGAATTAATAACTCTTTAAATGTTTTATAGAATTCTATTGGGAGTCCGTCCTCCCCAGGCGTTTTATTGTTAGGTAGCTTTTTTAATGTATCTTGTATTTCCTCTATTTCAAATGGTTTTATCAATTTGTTTTGCTCCTCTTCTTGCAATTTCAGTAGTTCAATTTTAGCTAGAAACTAATCTATGTTGTCTTCTTTCCCTTCCTTCTCAGTTTGGTATAATTGCTCGCAGAATTCCTTAAAGTTTTCATTGATCTCTGTTGGGTTATATGAAATTTGTTTGTCCTTTTTCTTTGATGCCAATACTATTCTTTTAGCTTGTTCTGTTTTAAGCTGCTCAGCCAGTATTTTGTGTGTTTTTTCTTCTAGCTCGTAATACTTCTGCTTTATTTTCATGCTTTATTTTGTAATGTTTCGTATTTTATGTTTTTGTCTGCCAATTCTCTTCTTTTTGTTGTATCTTCCCTTTTTGCTAGTTCTTTTTCTACTTACTATCTCCCTTTCCAACTGTTCTATTTCCCGATTACAGTCCTTTTTCTGCTTAGTTACATAACTTATTATCTGCCCTCTGATGAAGGGTTTCATTGCATCCCATAATATAAATTTGTCTTTCACTGATTCCGTATTTATTTCAAAGTACATTTTAATTTGGCGCTCAATAAATTCTCTAAATTTCTGCCTTTTAAGTAGCATGGTGTTTAACCTCCATCTATATGTTCTTGGTGGGATGTCCTCCAGCTCTATTGCTAATAACATGCTAATAACAGGGGTGAGTGATCAGATAACAATCTAGCTTTATATTCCGTTTTTCTAACTCTCCCTTGGATATGAGCTGACAACAGGAACAGGTCAATCCTTGAGTACGTTTTATGTCTACTCGAATAATATGAGTATTTATTCTCCTTTGGGTGTTGTCTCCTCCATTTATCCAAAAGTTGCATTTCCAGCATTGATTTAACCATAAATTTGGCTACTTTGTTCTTTCTGCTAGCCTTTTGTTCAGTTTTATCCATCTTTGAATCCAAATCAAAGTTAAAATCCCCTCCTATCAATATATTCCCCTGCGTATCTACAATCTTCAAAAAAATATCTTGCATAAACTTTTGATCCTCTTCATTAGGTGCATATATATTGACCAAATTCCAGAGTTCTGAATGTATCTGACACTTTATCATTACGTACCTCCCTGTTGGATCTATTATTTCCTCCTCTATTTTGATTGGTACATTTTTATTGATTAATGTAGCTACACCTCTGGCTTTTGAATTATATGGATGCTGCCGTTACATGCCCTACCCAGTCTCTCCTTAATTTATTGTATTCCACTTCAGTTAGATGCGTTTCCTGCATGATAGCTATATCTATTTTTTCTTTTTTCAGTAAATTTAATAGCCTCTTCCTTTTGATTTCGCTATGTATTCCGTTAATATTTATAGTCATATAGTTCACATGGCCATCTCATACTCAGTTTACATCTCATTTCCGCTTCTTTACCACCACTTCTTTCCCCTTTTCATTTCTCAGTTTTTTAAAAACTCAATATATGACAACACTTCTAAAACATAAAATACTTTAACCACTCCCACATCTAAAATTCCCTTAACGCCAAGTGTTCCCCCCCCCACCCTCCTCTGAGTCACCCATTGTCCCTTGCCGGACAACCACAACTCACTTCTCCATTCGGATTGCGAACCCGCTCGCAAGCGTCAACTGATTTCGCAATGACTGTTATGCTCTCTCACCCAACCCCCTCCAGAAAAGACTTTTATCTTCACATTACAACAAAGCTCCCTCTCTTTTTCTTTTTCTTATTTATTTTTTAACCCTTCTTTATCTCCCTTCTCCCTTACTTCCCTTTTCTTCCCTCCTTTAGTTCTAGTACATTATTTTTACATCTTTATATGTAGTTTGTCGTCGTTCTTCGTTCTTGTTACATCTCTTCATCTCTCTGCAAATTCTGCAAATTCTCGTGCTTTCTCCGGATCTGAGAACAGTCTGTTGCTCCCACGGAATAACTATTTTAAGCACCACTGGATATCTTAACATAAATTTATAGCCTTTTTTCCATAGGATCGATTTTGCTGTGTTAAACTCCTTCCTCCTCTTTAGAAGCTCAAAACTTGTGTCTGGGTAGAAATTTTTTTTATGACCTTTGTATTCCAGTGGTTTTTTGTCTTCTCTAATTTTATTAATCGCCTTCTCCAATATATTTTCTCTTGTCGTGTATCTCAGAAATTTTACTAAAACGGATCTTTTGTTGTGACTGTGGTTTAGGCCCACTATCTTTATATTGTTTCACCTACTATAGTTTTCCATTATATCCATCTTCTGAGCTAACGACTCCTGTGTTTCTTTAACTTTTTTGTCACTTTCTTCCAATTTTCTTTTTAAGTTGTTCACTACCATTTCTACTGCCATTACATGTTCTTCCACATTTTCTAATCCTTTCCCTACATCTGTTATGACCAGCTCTATTCTATTCAGTTTTTCTTCTGTACTTTTCATTTTTCTTTTCATTTCACTAAATTCTAGTGTCAACCATTCTTTTAATGCTTTCATTTGTTCTTGAAATTTTTTAAATCTATGTACTGTCCATTCATTTTACCTCCCATTCCTCTGTGCAGAGCTTGGTGTTCTTCTTGTGTCTGCTCTTGGGTTTGTGTCTTCTATTTCTCTTCCTTGTATCTGTGTCTCTTCTGACTTTCTTGTTGAGCTGCTTGTCTCAGTTTGTTGGGTTTTTTTTCATGATTTCTTGATGTCGTTCCTCTTCTGGGCTGGTTCTCTGTTGTGTCTCCTGCTTCTGTTTTTCTTTCTCACCCCTCCCTTTCCCTTTGCTTTCTTTATCTTCCAGCTGGGAGCCCTGCTGTTGGGCATCCCTCCCGTCGGTGTTCTCCTTGTTGTGCGCAGTTGCGCACCTCTGTTTGGCTCAGTGAGCCATTTTTGCAGTCCCACGGTCGGTGGGTCGCGACCCTATGGGGTCTCCACTAACCTCGGGGAGTGGGCTCCTCTTTCCACGGTGGGTCCCCGCTTTTTCATGCAGGTAAGGCTTTCATCTTTCTCTTCTGGCGTCTTTCCTTTTTTTTCCCCATTGTTTTTGGTTTTTCTTTCATGGGTGCCATTTTCTCCACACCTTTATCTTTTATTTGTTGTGTTTTGTGTATCTGGGGCTTTGCTGGTGAGGGCCGGTATTCTCCTACCGGCCACTACTCCATCACGTGACTGCTCCCCAGTTGCAGATGGAAACTTGAGGGAAACCCATACTCTGACACTGGGTCCGTGCGCACCCCACCTTGGTTTTGCATCTGCAGGCTGCATTATTGAACCCCACTGATTTGAGCTGTCCATACGAGAGAGGGTCTCTCCTGGTCAGATTGGAGCCATTCTACCATTTGTCAAGAGGGTTTTAACCTTGGACGAACACTCCGTTTACGACTCGTGCTTTAAATCTGGATCACTTGTGGTTTGTGGGCGGTTTAAATCTGGATCACTTGTGGTTTGTGGGCGGTTTAAATCTAGATCACGTGGTTTGTGGACGGTTTAAATCTGGATCACTTGTGGTTTGTGGGGGGTTTTGTGAGGCCACTTGTGCAGGTGTCCAATATTGTAGCTTCCAACAGCAGTTATTTACCTTAGGATTTGTACTCTCGGGCTGGGCACATATTTGCCTGGTCTTTGATTATACGCGCAGCCCTTTTAGAAGATTCCTCCTGGGAAAACTAAGACTTTGATACAGAAGCAAATCGCCCAACAGTCTTAAAACAAGTGCATTTATTTTCAGTAATGTGTTCTTGAAGCAGCACTTGCTAAATTCCCATGATTAGAGAAGAATGACATTGTGGCCATATTTTGTGAGTGACTGTTAGGTTCTGAAAACACCCATGCATTTGGCCAAATATTAATGAATTAAACAGTCTCTTTCTTTCTCTCTCCTTCTCTTCCCCCCCCCCGCCTCCCCACAGTTGGTGCTGATACTGAAAATGTTGACATACTTAAGAGCAAGGAAACAGCAGAGTTGAGCATTGATGTGCACCTATCTACAGTTACAGAAGAAGATGTCGCTTCAGAACCTAAAGTGATTTCAGACACAATGGTCAGTGACCAGAGAGAGATGGACCTTGCTCCTGCCCTGTCCAAGAAGCAAGATTTGTTTCCTGTTGATCTGACAAGTGACAAGATGCAAAATGAGCTGAGAATTCAGCCAAGTAGTGGTGAGAACAGTCCCCTCCATAATGCATGTGCTGCAGAGCACAACTTGGAAAAGGAAACCAGGCATGGATGTGAAAAAATAACTCCAAGTCAGAGTGCTGGAGAGGTGTTTCACAGGTCTGACAAAGACAAAGCTTTGGATCGAGTTTCAGCAGATGATCAGAAATTTGGTGGTACTGATTGTCAGCCTCTTACTTGGACAAATCAGGACGTCGGAGACAGTAATGGTGATATGCCTGCTAACTTCAATGCTATTGAACTTGAAATGGAGAAACTAAAAAGGAAAAACATCAAGTTGGTCTTTAGAGATGAATCAGAAAAAACAGCTACAAGCCCAGAGTTAGAAAATATGGCCAAGAAAGTTGCTGCAGTGTCCCCTTTACCCGTCAACAATGTCTCAGTGACTTTTAATGTTCATTATATTACTTGCTCAAATTCTCAGTTTCTCGCAGTGATAGGAAACCATGAGTGTCTTGGACAGTGGGATACTTGTGTACCATTGAAACCAAACAAGGATGGATTCTGGTCTAATTCCATTTTGCTGCCAGTTCATTCAAAGTTTGAATGGAAATATGTGGTGGTGGAACATGGAAAGATCTGTCGATGGGAGGAATGCCTGAATAGATGCCTGGAGACAAGCCATGAAGACATGGAAATCTATCAATGTTGGGGTTACCACTGAATCTTGATTAGAAAGTAGTTAAGTTACAATGATTGAACTTGAATGCACTGATATTGCAGGTTGGAATTGAGGTTAAGCCTCATTCTTTGAACTTTCAGCTGAGGAGCAATTGCTATCATTATTCATCTTTGCCCTTTTCACTGTCATGTCTGTTCTAATGTGTGTTAGATGTTCCTTCCCTCTACTTATTCATTTCAATATTCAGATTTGTGGGCGGCCAGTGTTTTCACTGCTGACGGCTGTGTGACTGCTTTATCTTTGCTGCTTTGCACAAGAACCTTGACTGTCTCTACCAGATAAAATGGCTCCTGTAAGTGATTTGGATAAGCTAATAAGCATAACATATTCACAGTTGATCGTTAATATGTATGAGACCTTGGGTAATAACCCTGCTAATTTTATTATGAGAAATGAATTAAATTAAAAATTTCAATAAATGCTTTTTGGATTAAGTGGTATTGAATATTTGACTTGCACTGCCTTGTGCATGAAATGTTTGCAATGCAGTAAAACATGGATGTAATTCAAATGTATAATCACAATTAAATAGAAGTGAACAAAATTGAGCAATAGCCTTGTCGATTATTTTAAAGCAAGTATTTAGAAATAGGTTCTCTTTGTATTTTGCAACCTGAAGCAATTTGGATCACTTTTAACAAAAAAAAATGTGACTTACAAATTCTGCTTGTAATATATGGTGCTACTACCTCTTTAGGTGCTATTCATTGGAATAACACATTTTAAAAAAAACTCAAAAGGGGCGATATCTTGCTCTGTTGAATCTCTTCCTAATCCAGCCCAAACTGATGCAATCTGCAATTTTGTATAAAAGTTTAAATTTCTGATCTGATGGTGTTCAACAGATCTTGAATCGACTAGATTAGATGAAGTTGGAATTGAAAATTCTGCTAAATTGGAGCAGATTTGATTTGGCATTGCTTCCCACGGGAATGAAGACTATTTTAATCCTTTTTTAAAAAAAAAAGTACTTTATTTGGAAGTTAACATTTCCTAAATTGTATGCAATGTATACCATTTTGTAAATAAATAGCAACATGCCTTTTGATATCCTTAATCTCCAACTAAAGCATTCACCATTGGTTTGGAATGTTTTCCCCACCGTAAAGTTGATTTCATGGATACCAGCCATCTGCTAAATTTGAATCTTGCCAGAGGGTTTGCCCTTTGGTTTGTGCTACTTGTATTACTGTGGTTCATGTCTCTCCAAGTGCACAATTCAAAGGATTAAATGCAGAATGTTAACTAGCCCCTTTCAAAATGCACAAATCTAAATTTACTACACCACATGCTTCCAATAGTCACATTATAGATTTGGGACATTAATTTTTGATATCCATTTAATAAATGATGCAATATTTGTTGTTAATTTTCCAAGTCTTGCAGCATTGGTGAGTTTTGAATTTTAAAATTTACATTTAGACATGCAGCACAGTTACAGGCCCCATCAGCCCATGCTGCCAAATCACACCCAATTGACCTGGAACCCCTGATATGTTTTGGAGGGTGGGAGGAAACCAGAGCCCCTGGGGAAAACTCACGCAGACAGGAGGAGAACATACTACCAACTCCTTACATAGCACAGGATTGGTCGGGAGGCCGTGCAGGTGAGCGTGTCGGGAAGGTAAGGCGTTTTAAAAAGGCTTTTACCGGGGACAGGGCCTAGCAGTCGGGAGAGGAGGGGACAGAAGACAGAAAAGAAAAGTCGGGGGCAGATAGGAAAACTTTTTTTTTAAAAAGTCTCTTACCAGGGCCTGAGGGGAGGAGTCGGCGTTGGAGGCGGCCATTGGTTGGGAGGCCGTGCAAGTGAGCGTGTCGGGGTTAATTGGGTAAAAGGCAGATAAATAAGAGGCCCAGCGCGTGAGTGGCCCAGCGAAGGAGTGGGACTTCCAGGCTTTGGCTCATCAGGCTTCGGTGAAAGCAGGCGTAGAGAAAGACCTTCCTAGGTAAAGTGCATTGTGAGTACCCTACCATTAAAAGGCTGAGCCATGACCATGGGGTTGGTGCTATGCTCAAGTTGCCAGATGTGGGAGCCATGGGTGACCTCCACCCTCCCAAAAGACCATATCTGTGCCAGGTGCAAGGAGGTGGGGTTCCTTAGGGGCCGAGTTGAGGTACTGGAGCTCCAACTAGATGACCTTAGGCTCATCAGAGAGTGTGAGGAGGTTGGTGACAAGACCATAAACATTTCCACAGGACATACCTGCAGGGGATGTAATGAGACACAAGCATTTAGGAAAAAAATTAAAGAAATGGAGATGCAGCTAGATGATCTGAGGCTAATCAGAGAGAGCGAGGAATTTATTGATTCAACACTCAGGAAAGTGCTTACCCCTGGATTGGGGGGGTCAGGAAAGTGGACTACTGTCAGGAGTGGGGGAAAAGTTGCTAGCTCTGTGAAGAGCACCCCAGTGGCTACAGATCTTAGCAACGAATATACAGTATTGGATGAAGTAGGGGAAGATAACCTGCCAGAGGTAGCGCCTAAGGAGACAGTGGTACGGAAGGAGAAGAAGGGGAACAAGGTGGTCATTGGGGACTCCATCGTTAGGGGAACAGACAGAAGATTCTGCGAACCTGACAAGTGTTCCCGTATGGTGTGTTGCCTCCCAGGAGCCAGGGTACGTGACGTCTCGGATAGGGTTCAGAGTATCCTGGGGGGGAAGGAGACCGGCCAGAGGTCCTGATACATGTGGGCACAAATGACGTAGATAGATTGAAGGAGGAGATCCTGAAGAGAGACTACCGTGAGCTCGGAAGGAGGTTGAGAAGCAGGACCTCCAGGATTGTAATCTCGGGGCTGCTTCCTGTACTGTGCGAGGGTGGGGGCAAGAATTTTAAAATCAAGAGGTTAAACGTGTGGCTGAGGGAATGGTGCAGAGTGCAGGGATTCAGGTTCATTGACCATTGGGATCTCTTCTGGGGAAGACGGGACCTATACAGGAGGGATGGTTTACACCTGAATGCGAAGGGGGCCAATATACTGGCAGTTAGGTTTAATAAAGCTGTCGGAGCTGATTTAAACTAATTTGGCAGGGGGAAGGGAACAGGACTGATAGGGAAGTAGATAGGAGAGAGAATATAGGGGTGGTTCCGATAGGCGGTGAAACAATAAGGAATAAGGGAGCTAAAAGTGATAGGAGAATAAGAACGAATGCACCAAGAACCAAGGTGGAGGGAGAAAGGAGGTATGGCATCAAGGTATTGTGTATGAATGCAAGGAGTGTAAGGAATAAAATGGATGAGCTTGAGGCGCAAATGGCGATGGGAGGTTATGACATTGTCGGAATAATGGAGACATGGCTGCGGGAAGGGCAGGATTGGGAAATAAATGTTCCAGGGTACACGTCCTTTAGAAATGACAGAAAGTTAAGAAGAGGAGGTGGGGTAGCTCTGTTGGTAAGAAATGAGATTCAGGCGTTTGAAAGGAAGGACATTGAAACAGGTGAGGTAGAGTCTGTTTGGATTGAATTAAGAAATTGCAAGGGCAAGAGGAATATAATGGGGGTCATTTACAGGCCTCCGAAAAGTAGCTCAGATATTGGTAGTAGTATAAATCAGGAATTAAGAGTGGCATGTCAAAGTGGTAGCAATACGGTAGTTATGGGGGACTTCAACAAGAAGGTGGACTGGGATAATCAGACGGGGGCAGGAACACAAGAGAGCGAGTTTATAGAATGTCTACGAGATACTTTCTTGGAACAGCTAGTGGAGGAACCTACCAGGGGGAAGTCGATTCTGGACTGGGTGCTGTGCAGCGACGCAGACTTAATAAGTGACCTTGATGTAGGGGAGCCATTAGGGAATAGTGACCATGGTATGGTTACTTTTAAGCTGCAATTAGAAAGGGGAATGGAAAGGAAGTCAGAAGCATCTGTACTTCAGTTAAATAAAGGGAATTTTGCAGCTATGAGGGAGGAGCTATCCAAAATAAAATGGGAAGATACACTAGCTGGGAGGACAACTGGGGAAAAATGGCAGGTTTTTATGGACATTTTTCACAGGATTCAGGACAAATTTATTCCAAAGTGGAGGAAAGGCTCTAGGAGATGCAAATGGCAGCCCTGGCTAACTAAGGAAATCAAGTGCATTATCAAGTCCAAAGGGAATAATTATAAGATAGCGAAGCGGAGTGGGAAATTAGAGGATTGGGAAACCTTCAAAGAACATCAGAGGGTAACTAAGAAAGCCATAAGAGACGGGAAAATGAAGTACGAGAGGAAATTAGCAGATAATATTGCGGAGGATAGCAAAAGCTTTTTTAAGTATGTGAAGAGGAAGAAATTGGTTCGGTCTAAAATTGGCCCTTTGAAAATGGGCAAGGGTGAAATTATTACCGGAAACAAGGAGATGGCAGAGGAATTTAACAAATACTTTGCAACTGTCTTCACCAAGGAGGATATAGGTTATAGTCAGTTAGGGGGTAGTGGTCATGCGGAACCAAGAGACTTGGGGAACTTTACTGGGGAGGTAGGGGATCTAATGGATATCCGGATCCAGAAGCAGGAGGTTATGAGTAAATTGTTGGGACTGAGGGCTGATAAATCCCCAGGGCCTGATGGACTGCATCCTAGGGTGCTTAAAGAGGTGGCTATGGAAATTGTGGAGGCACTGGTCGACATTTTCCAAAGTTCCATAGATTCTGGGGAGGTCCCTGAGGATTGGAGAGTGGCTGATGTGGTGCCGCTTTTTAAGAAAGGAGGGAGGGAGAAAACAGGAAATTATAGACCGGTTAGCCTGACATCAGTGGTGGGGAAGATATTGGAGTCCATCATAAAAGGAGAAATAGCAGAACACTTAGTCAGTAATAATAGTATAAGGGCTAGTCAGCATGGATTCCTTAAGGGTAAGTCATGCTTGACTAACCTTCTGGAATTTTTTGAGGATGTGACAAAGAGGGTGGACTCGGGAGTGCCAGTGGATGTGGTGTATTTGGACTTCCAGAAGGCCTTTGATAAGGTACCGCACGGGAGTCTAGTGGGCAAGATCAGGGAGCATGGTATTGGAGGTAAGGTGCTGACATGGATAGGAAATTGGTTAAGAGATAGGAAACAAAGGGTTGGAGTAAATGGGTCTTTTTCAGAATGGCAGGATGTGACGAGTGGAGTGCCTCAGGGATCGGTGTTGGGTCCTCAGTTGTTTGTAATTTACGTTAATGATTTGGATGAGGGGATTATAAATAACATGCGCAAATTTGCAGATGACACTAAACTGGGTGGCGGTGTGAGGAGGATGTAAGGAAAATGCAGAGGGACTTGGACAGGCTGGAGGAGTGGGCGGCTAAATGGAAGATGAATTTCAACGTGAACAAATGTGAGGTTATTCATTTTGAGGGAAGTAATAGGAAAGCTTGAGTATTATTTAAATGGAGACAAGCTAGGGAGTGGGGAAGTGCAAATGGATCTGAGTGTACTTGTTCACTGGTCACTGAAGGCTAGCATGCAGGTTCAGAAAGCTGTGAAGAAGGCAAATGGAATGTTGGCTTTCATAAAGAGGGGATTGGAGTATAGGAACAGAGACGCCCTTCTGCAGTTATACAGGGCCCTGGTGAGACCCCACCTGGAGTATTGCGTCCAGTTCTGGTCTCCAAACTTGAGGAAGGACATACTAGCTATAGAGGGTGTGCAGCGCAGATTTACAAGGTTAGTTCCAGGGATGGCAGGGTTGTCATATGCAGCAAGGCTAGAAAAACTGGACTTGTATCCATTGGAGTTTAGAAGGATGAGGGGGGACATGATTGAGGTATACAAAATCATCAGGGGGATAGACAAGGTGAAGTCTGATTACTTGTTCCCAATAATGGGGGAGACGAGGACTAGAGGGCATAGTTTAAGAATGCAGGGTAGGCCCTTTAGGACGGAGATGAGAAAGCATTTTTTTACCCAGAGAAGTGTGAATCTGTGGAATGCTCTGCCACAGAGGGTGGTAGAGGCGGATTCGCTGACTATGTTCAAAAGAGAGTTAGATAAGACTCTTGTGGGTAACGGAGTTAAGGGTTATGGGGATAAGGCTGGAAAGGGGTACTGATGGTAATGATCAGCCATGATCTAAAATGGCGGTGCTGGCCCGACGGGCCAAATGGCCTACTCCAGCTCCTATTGTCTATTGCCTATAACTCCAGTCCCGATCGCTTGCACTAATTGTGCTGTCTATTTTCACGAAGTCTTAGCATAGTTAATTTGACAAAGTGCATAGAAATGGACATTTATTTATGTATATAAATTCCAAATGAAGATCATCACAGCCTTTTAACATTGTCTCGCTCAATACATAAATCTGCCTTAATTTTCCAATTCCTGATGTGCAAGGGCAAGCTGGAGGTTTTGGCTTTCCCACATATGGCACTCACATGTATTCTATTCCTATCTGATTAGCAATTATGGCAGAACCCAGAAATGGAAACTGGAATCAGGTGGGAGTGAGGATTACCCACAATTAGAAAACTCTTGTATTCATGGAGTTAGGTTTAAGGTTGTCCAGGAGGAATATGTTTTCCTTGAATTTAACCTCACCCTGATGATGGAGGAGGCTGAGGACAGACATGTCATTGTAGAATGGTTGGGGAAATTAAAATGGCTACAGGAAGCTCAAGTTTAGACCCACAGAATGCAGGTGTTTCTTACTGATGAGAAGGCCACACCAAATACACTGAATGTAGTAGAGTTAGTTGGATGATGTGCCACAAGGGTGAGGCAAATTTAAACGAGGAACAACACATCTGTCCTGGACAGCCTTAAACCAAACAGAATAAACATTGATTTTTCTAATTTTGGGTAACCCCTTCCCATTTGATTCAACTGTTTCCATCTCTTCTTTATCTTCACCTGCACTCAGTTTTTTTTCTCTAACTCTCCTTCCCCTTCCCCCCCTCCCCTAATCTCTTCACCTCTTGCATTTTTCCCCCTTGTATGAATAAACTTTTAAAAAATCTTGATCTGATAAAGGCTTTGTCACCGCTTCGATGATTTCTACCCATTGAGGATGTCTGACCTGCTGAGTGTCGCCAGCTTTATCTATCCAAAACCTGAAGCTGCAATGTTTACTGTAAAATTAAGGTTAGAAAGGATGTTTTGCAGAAGTTGCTCAGTCAAAAACTTGAAGCATACTGATATAAAGAAAATGGCATGCTGGGCCATTACCTTTCCTCCAAGCTATTACATCTATTTTAAATGCCTGATTTCTCCTTTCTCCCACCCCCACCAATGAACATCACTGCCCAGTATTTAAGCATAAGATACCATTTTATAAGGCTAAATTAATTCACACCTACATTAATTATATACTTGTATATAGTATACAAGTTGGTGAGAACTGCTTTCTTGTTAAATAATTAAATGCACTTCAGTTCTATTAGCCCTTCAATTAACACAAGGGAACATTTTGTTCCACTGTGTTGAATTTATACGGAGTGACTAATTGTGAAACCATAAATAGCTGCCGTGATCTTTGTTGGAAACATGAGTATTTCCAATGCATTAAAGTGGACATCATTTGTCATTCTTTCCCAGCCCACTGCCTCTTAGTTCTCCATAGGGAGACTGTTCATCTCTTACACAATAACTTGAACATAGAAACAAGAGCCTTTTAATGCAAAAAGGTGGATATTTCAATTACTCTGAATTTGAAATAGGTAATGTTTATGAGTTTTAACTATTTACAACTGAATAGATGGACCTTATTTCACAAGCTTTTGAATAGCAGCAGATTTTATTTTTGTACCTGCACAGAGTCAAGAGCCATACAACATAAGCAATAAAATGCAGAAAATGGATGTCACTTCTTTAACATTTTCTCTCTCTCTTTTACTCTTTTTATCCTCTTCTCTTGGCTTCTGATCATGGAGGACATTTCTGCAAATTAAATGGTTTACATTCTGAAATGGCTTTGCAGCATTGGTTGTATTAATAAAGTACTGAAAAAATAAAATTGTTACAATTATATTTTCTAGTTGGAAGCATGCAACTGATATTTTTAAAAAAAAGTCAAATGCTCTCCTTAATGGAGGTAAATGCAAAATAATAATCTTCAGTAGTTTGTAACATTAGCAAGTGGCATGTATTATACCGTGATTCTTCATCTGAAGATCTTCCACCAGGTTTTGCAGACCATCTAGTTTGTTCTGCAGCTTTTTACAGGACTGTCCTGCAACATCCGTTTGTTCATCACCTGACAGGAGAAAACAACCATACAATTATGACCCATGAAATGGGGCCTGAACATGCAGGGTTTCCCAATATTATTTCTCAGCAAATTGGAATTGATTAATTCATTCTTCTGAATGATCTTCAATTTTCGGCATAGTTGCTAATTCAATTTGTCTATGATGAGAAATAGCGTTTTCTTGAACTTTTGTATGTTATTTTAGAACATAATGGCAGTGTATCTGTGCAAATGTCAGATTTTAATTTTTATTTCCACATGAGGCTTTTAAAGTATTTAATTTCCCCCATGCAAAATTTAGAGTTAAATGGATATTCTAAAACTTTAGTGTAAATTGGCATTTAATTAGCCCCCATTTGATTCTTAACTCTTGTTTGAATGCTAATTTTAATTTATTCTTATTAAGAATTAACGTTGGCAAATTGAAAACAATATTTTGGTTAAGTATTTATTTGCCAATATTGGAAACCATTTTTGACTTTCAGCACTGAGGATTTATAAGGAAAGAATTAAATGTCCTTGAGGTTAAGATCGGAAGAGATGAACATCCAGGATGAACTTTTAATCAAGTGGGCCATGGGACAGGATAGAATTCAGCCGATAGGCTGTAAAGGATGCTTAGATTGCAATGAAATTTTGCATGAATGCTCTTACCATTATTTTGGAACTGAGATTCATTTTCCACATGTGTTGGCACAATGGCTGTCTTTGCATCACACGACTCGCTAAAGGCTGAGGTTTCTCTCCCATGCTTGCACTGAGTTAGCAAGGAAGATACTGATGATCGGTCTGGCAGTATCTCCCACTTGGAGAAGGTGTTACACGGACCACCCATCTGTGATGAATGGTCTGCTGTAGGAATTATTAAACATTCAGATTATTAAAATGTGTGCATTAAGCCACTGTTTTGTGTGTAATCAGATCAACCACTATCTGTAATTTGATTTAAAAATACATCAGTAATCTGGGGAGATCCTTATAACATTAACCTTCAAACTTTTCTCATTGAAGTACCTGTATTTCAATGAAGGCCATTTCTGCATTTAGTAAAATTTTACCCAGTTAAAGATGCTGACGTGCTTTGTGAAAATAATTTGGTAAAATGCATCTTTGGAAATCTACCTGTAGATTTTGGGCACAAATATACATTTAAAGAAAAATCACAGTGAAACTTCACTTTGCTTGGATGGGTGGGAAAGGTATTCTGTAGGAATATTTCTTCCAACTAGAAAAAGGTGAGTTTGGTGCATTCAAGAGTACAAAATGTAAATACTTTCCAAGATTTCCCACTGTAGCAAACTTGACTTATGATAAACTTATATAAACTTAACCAATTTGCTCCACTTCAGTTGCTTCAACCTTCTGTTTTTTTTTAAATTAAAGCGAACCAGAAGCAGCATTCTTCAAGATCCTCAAAAACCCAAATCACAAAGGATCTAACTTAGTGAGTACATAGTTATTTCAGATTAATTAAGCTGCTTACCATTGATAATTCACAATCACAATGTCTGAACATGGACTTTGGCCAACCAGAAAAAGCTAGCCAAATAGTCTCAAATTTGCCCCACCTTTCAAAAACCAAAGTTACCTAAGCTTGTCTATTTTTTAGATTTTTGGAAGAGGAGAGGAATTGTTTTGGCTTGAAAATTATTCTTGTAGGAGGAGTCACATGATGGAGTAGTGACCGGTAGGGTAATACCAGCCCTCTCCAGAAAAGAAGAAAAAAAGTGAAGAAAAGACATTTCAAGAAATACAAAATATAAGAAATAAAAGATAAAGTTGCAGAGAAGAGAAAGAAGATGGCACCCAAGAAGGAAAAAGTAAAAACAACGGAGGAAAAGAAGAAGACACCGGAAAAGAAAGGAGAAGGATTTGTACAAAAGAACAGGGAGCCGTGGTGGAAAAGAGCGCCTGATCTCCGAGGTTGGTGTCGGCCCTGCAGAATTGCGACCCCCCCCGACTGGTAGACTGCAAAAATGGCTCTCTGAGCCAAACAAAAGTGCGCAATTTAAAGTAAAAGAAAACACCGATGGGAGGGGGCTCAGTTGAGGAGCAGACAACCACGGCACGACCGGCTGAGGGATGCCCGACATCAGGGCTCTGAGCTGGAACATGAGGAAAGTGGCAGGAGAGGGAGTGAAGTACCAGGTGAGAAAGAAAGTCGACGGGGTGAACAGCAAGAAGAGCAACAGCAGGAAGCTCGACAGATGAACAGCTCAGAAGGAGAGGACCAATGGCAAGAGGCCAAGCAAGAAGAGAGCCAACAAAGTGAGATAAGCTACTCATCAGAAAAATCAGAAGAGACACAGATACAAGGAAGAGGAGAAGAAGAAGACACAAACACAGGTACAGACACAGAAGAAGAGAAAGAAGAAGACCAAGATCTTCACAGAGAGATAGAAGGTCAAACAGATGGACAGAATATAGATAAAGCTTTTTTTTAAGAACAAATGAGAGCATTAAAAGAATAGTTGTCATTAGAATTTAATGCAATTAAAAGAAAAATGAAAAGAACATAAGATAAAATGCAAAGATTAGAGCTAGTCATGACAAATAGGGAAAAGAGTAGAAAATGTGGAAGAACGAGAAACGGCTGTAGAAGTGGAAGTAAATGACGAGGAAAATTGGAAGAAAGTGATAAAAAAATTAAAGAGACACAAGAGTTGTTAGCTCAGAAAATTGATATGTTGGAAAATTATAGTAGGCAAAACAACATAAAAATAGTGGACCTGAAGGAAGATGAAGAAGGCACAGAGATGAAGGAATTTATAAAAGAATGGATCCCGAAGGTTTTGGGAACAACAGAAATGCAGGAAGGAATGGAAATAGAAAGGGCACACAGAACACTAGCCCCGAAACCACAGATACATCAAAAACCAAGATCCGTTTTAGTAAAGTTTTGGAGATATACGACAAGAGAAAGTATACTGGAGAGGGCAAGGAATAAAATTAGAGAAGACAATAAACCATTGGAATACAAGGGACAAAAAAATATTTTTTTTACCCAGACATAAGTTTTGAACTCTTAAAGAAGAGGACGGAGTTTAATACAGCAAAATCGATCCTATGGAAAAAAGGTTATAAATTCATGTTAAGACACCCAGCTGTGCTTAAAATATTTATCCCCGGGGAGCAAAACAGACTGTTCTCAGATCCGGAGGAAGCACAAGAATTTGCAGAATGCTTGCAGGACAGAAGGAGAGATGAAGAGATGTAACAAAAATGAAGAACGGCAATAAGATTACATATACATTGTTTTTACATCTTTATATATTTAAGAACTAAAGAAGGGAAAGAGAAAGGAAAGAAGGAAGGGGGAAAAAGAGAGAACTTTGTTATATGTGTTTTTTAAAAAAAAACATTTGGGGGGGGGAGAGAATAACCATCACTGCAAAATCAGTTGACGCTTGCAAGTAGGATTGCAATCCAAATGGAAAGGGGAGTTGTGGTTGCCCGGCAAGGGATAAGGGCCAACTCAGAGAGGGGGGGGGGGGGGATATTTGGGGTTAAGGTAATATTGGATGTGGGAGTTGTTGGAGTATTTTATGGTTTAAATGTGTTGTCATACATTTAGTTTAAAAAGGGAAAACAGATGAAAATGGGGAAAAGAGGGATAAGAGGGATGGTGGTGGTGAGGAAGCAGAAATGAGGTGTAAACAGGATATGAGATGGCCACGTTGAACTATATGACTATAAACATTAATGGAATACATAACCAAATTAAAAGAGGCTATTAAATTTACTGAAAAAAGAAAAAAAATAGATATAGCATTTGTGCAGGAAATGCATCTAACTAAAGTGGAACATAAATTAAAGAGAGACTGGGTAGGGCACATAGCAGCAGCATCATATAATTCAAAAGCTAGAGGTGTAGCTATATTAATTAATAAAAATATATCAATCAAAATAAAGGAGGAAATAATAGATCCAGCAGGGAGGTATGTAATGATAAAGTGTCAGATAATATTCAGAATTTTGTAATTTGCTGCAGGAAAGTTTATGCAGGATATTTTTTTGAAGATTGTAGATACACAAGGAAATATGTTGATAGGAGGGGATTTTAACCTTAATTTGGATCCAATGTCAGATTAAAACTGGACAAAGGACTAGCAAAAAGAATAAAGTGGCCAAATTTATGGGTAAATCAATGCAGGAAATGAAACATGGATATATGGAGGAGGCAGCACCCAAGGGAGAAGGAATACTCATATTATTCACGTAGGCATAAAACATACTCAAGGATTGATATGTTTGTGTTGTCGGCCCATATTCAAGGGAGAGTTAGGAAAACTGAATATAAAGCTAGATTACTATCTGATCATTCACCCTTGTTATTAGCAATAGAACTGGAGGACATCCCACCAAGAACATGTAGATGGAGGTTAAACTCCATGCTACTTAAAAGGCAGGAATTTAGAGAGTTTATTGAATGCCAAATTAAAACATATTTGGAAATAAATACTGAATCAGTGAAAGACAAATTTATATTATGTGACACAATGAAAGCCTTCACTAGAGGGCAGATAATAAGTTATATAACTAAGATGAAAAAGGACTACAATTGGGAAATAGAGCAGTTGGAAAGGGAGATAGTAAGTACAGAAAAGCAACAAGGAATGATATAACAAAAAAGAGAAATTGGCGGACAAAAAAATAAAATACGAAACATTACAAACGTACAAGGTGGAGAAGAACATAATGAAAATAAAGCAAAAGTATTATGAACTGGGAGCAAAAGCACATAAAATATTAACCTGGCAACTTAAAACAGAAAAAGCTAAAAGAACTGTATTGGCATCCAGGAAAAAGGACAAACAAATTGCATATAACCCAATAGAGATTAATGAAAACTTCAAGGAATTTTATGAACAATTATACCAAACCGAGAACGAGGGGAAAGATGATAAAGTAGAAGAGTTTTTAGCTAAAATTGAACTGCTGAAATTGCAAGAAGAGGAACAAAACAAACTGATAAAACCATTTGAAATAGAGGAAGTACAGGATATATTAAAAAAGCTGCTGAACAATAAAACACCTGGAGAGGATGGATTCCCAATAAAATTCTATAAAACATTTAGTTATTAATCCCTCCTCTCCTGGAAGTAATGAACCAGATACAAGAGACACAGAACTTGCCAGATTTATGTAAGACAGCAATAATTCTCTCTTTGGCTTGGCTTCGCAGACAAAGATTTATGGAGGGGTAATGTCCACGTCAGCTGCAGGCTCGTTTGTGGCTGACAAGTCCGATGCGGGACAGGCATACACGGTTGCAGCGGAAAATTGGTTGGTTGGGGTTGGGTGTTGGGTCTTTCCTCCTTTGTCTTTTGTCAGTGAGGTGGGCTCTGCGGTCTTCTTCAAAGGAGGTTGCTGCCCGCCGAACTGTGAGGCGCCAAGATGCACGGTTTGAGGCGATATCAGCCCACTGGCGGTGGTCAATGTGGCAGGCACCAAGAGATTTCTGTAGGCAGTCCTTGTACCTCTTCTTTGGTGCACCTCTGACACGATGGCCAGTGGAGAGCTCACCATATAACACGATCTTGGGAAGGCGATGGTCCTCCATTCTGGAGACGTGACCTACCCAGCGCAGTTGGATCTTCAACAGCGTGGATTCGATGCTGTTGGCCTCTGCCATATTGAGTACTTCGATGTTAGGGATGAAGTCGCTCCAATGAATGTTGAGGATGGAGTGGAGACAACGCTGGTGGAAGCGTTCTAGGAGCCGTAGGTGATGCCGGTAGAGGACCCATGATTCGGAGCCGAACAGGAGTGTGGGTATGACAACGGCTCTGTGTACGCTTATCTTTGTGAGGTTTTTCAGTTGGTTGTTTTTCCAGACTCTTTTGTGTAGTCTTCCAAAGGCGCTATTTGCCTTGGCGAGTCTGTTGTCTATCTCGTTGTCGATCCTTGCATTCGATGAAATGGTGCAGCCGAGATAGGTAAACTGGTACCAAAGACGGGGAAGGATCCATTAACACCAGCATCATATAGACCAATATCTCTACTTAATTCAGATTATAACATAATAGTGAAATTATTAGCATGCAGATTGGCCGATTGTGTACCAAAAATAGTAAAAACAAGATCAAACTGGATTTATTAAGAAAAGACAAACAGCAGATAATGTCTGTAAACTTGTTAATCGAATTCCTGCAGTTCAAGGAAATAAGAAGCCAACAGTGGCTGTTGCTTTAGATGCAGAAAAAGCCTTTGACAGAGTAGAATGGAATTATTTATTTAAAATATTACAGAGGTTCAATCTACCAGAAAAATATATTAATTGGATTAAACCAATGGACCATTGACGAAGGTAACAGTAAATGGATATGTATCGAACCAATTTAAATTAAGTAGGTCAACTAGACAGGATGTCCATTATCCCCCTCATTGTTTGCTTTAGCAATAGAACCATTGGCAGAACTGATAAGAACAGAAAATAAAATCAAAGGGATAAAAATAAAGGAGAAGGAGTATAAAATCAGTTTATTTGCAGATGACATCATAGTATACTTAACAGAACCAGAAATATTAATAAAAGAATTACATAAGAAATTGAAGGAGTATGGAGAAATATCAGGGTACAAGATCAATGCAAATAAAAGTGAAGTGATGCCAATGAGTAATGTGGATTATACAGAATTTAAAAAAAGAATCACCATTTAAATGGCAAACACAAGCAATCTGATACCTAGGTATTTGGTTAGATAATAACTTAAGCCACCTGTACAAACTAAATTATCAACCACTAATAAAGAAATTGCAGGAAGACTTAGAACATTGGAAAGAATTACTGCTAACGTTGATAGGGAGGGTAAATTGCATTAAAATGAATGTCTTCCAAAGGATACAATACTTATTTCAATCGTTGCAAATTCCCTTAACAGAGAAATTCTTTAATGAACTAAAGAGCATAATAAGGAAATTCTTGTGGAAAGGGCGGGGGGGGGGGGGGTGAAACCGAGGATAGCGTTAGATAAATTAACAGAGGTGGTTTGCAGTTACCAAACTTTAAAAATTATTATAGAGCAGCACAATTAAGGTATTTATCAGATTTTGATCAGACAAAGGAAAAACCAGACTGGACTAAGATAGAACTAGATAAAATAGGGGAGAAGGTACCAGAACATATACTTTATAAGTGGGATGAAAAGCTGGTGCAATATAAAAGCTCACCAGTATTGCATCATTTACTTAATATATGGAAGAAGATCCACTTAGAAAGGAAAAAAATGAATGACCAAATACCAAAATTGTTATTGACACAAAACCCACTAATCCCTTTTACAATAGATAACCTTTTCTTTAGAGAATGGGAAAGAAAAGGAATTAAAAGAATAGAAAATTGTTTTTTGGGAAATAATTTATTAACATTTCAACAGCTGAAGTACAAATATGGAATAATTCATGGTACGATGTTTGCATATCATCAACTGAAAGCTTATTTAAAGGATAAATTGGGATTTACCAGAAGGAAGTAGCTTTGAATATGTGATTACAGACACAATGATAATTAAAAGATTTATAACGAACATGTACATTAAGCTGCAAGATAAGGAAAATGATGAAATGAGCTATAAACCTAAACAAAAGTGGGAAAAGGATTTAAACATAAAGATAAAAAATGAAGCATGGGAAAAGTTATGTTCTGGAACTATGAAGAATATAATAAACACAAGGTTACGCATGATACAGTATAATTGGTTACACAGGTTATACATCACGCCCCAAAAGTTAAAAGAATAGGATCCAACATTATCAGATCGATGTTTTCACTGTAAGAAGGAAATGGGAACAACAGTACATGCAATTTGGGCATGTATGAAAGTGAAAATGTTTTGGAAAGATCTAAATCAGATATTAAATAAAATCACAAAAAATAACATACCAAAAAATCCAGAGATCTTTCTTCTAAGTAATATAAGTAAGGAATTAGGCCTCAAATTGGATAAAATGCAAAAAAGATTTATTATGATAGCCTTAGCTGTAGCAAAAAAATGTATAATGTCAACTTGGAAATCAGAAGAGAGCCTGAGAGTACAGCAATTGTACATGGAAATGAATAAATGTATCCCATTGGAAAAAATAACATATAATTTTAAATAAGTCACATTATTTGAACAAATTTGGGAACCATACATGGAACATAACAGAGAGGGCTTACCTCAGACTTCCACCCCCTAAAATGATGATAAGACAAAACGACTTGTGTAAAAGTAGATGACATTTTTTTTTGTTTATTTTTCATTGTGGGATGACATTGTTTAATGGTTTTATTGTATTGGTTTTGGAGGGGGGTGGGAAGAGGAGAGGGGAGGGTAGGGGTGTAAAAAAGGGAGAAAATGCCACCGTGTATATTTAATGAGAAATGTTTGTATATATTTTGGTTGATAGGGTTCACAGTGTGAAAAATAAAAAAATAATTAAAAAAACATGATTCTTGTAGTTATCACAAGCCACCAGCTTCATGACTTTTACAGGTATTAAGCACAAATTATGCAAATCTCCAATAAAAGTTATAAAACTGAAGAGACTCTGACCTTGTTTGCTGCCTGCCTCATTCTCAATGAATATACATTTATCCAAATCAGAAGCATTTTCTTTCAGCAGAAGTCAAATATCAAAATTTGTTATCACTAAATTCAAATACAGAAAACACTGCTGACGATTCAACCCTGAAATGATAAATAACTTGTTTGTTTAGTGTCAAATTCAAAGTGAAATTTCCATTAAATGTACATTTACTTAAAGGACTATTAGTTCCATTCTTGAAACATCAGTGATCTTGGCAGAGATTTCATTTTGTGCACCTTGCTTTTTATCAAATATTTGACTCTTAAATTCTTCCATGCTATTTCCAGTATGGAAAAATCTATAGCAGTAGAAACTGCTGTTATGTTATAAACCATGGCTTGATGACTTCCAAGGATAGTAAGGGAGAGTTGAAGTTAAAAAAAAAGTAGTGGAACGAAATAGGTGAAGTTTTGGGTTGGGACATTCGTCTGGACCAGAGGAAGGGTCTCCACCTGAAATGCCAACTGCCCATTTCTGCCCAGAGAAGCTGCCTGAATGGCCAAGTTCCAACATGAGTTTTTCTTTGCTCCAGATTCCAGCATCTGCCCTCTCTTGTACAAATCCAAGGTGGATGGAAGATGTATCTGCCACACCAGGGGTGCAGAAAAGATTGAGCAGACACTATCCAGGAATGGTTTGTCTGCTGTAAGAGATAAATGAGAGCAGAATGCACATGGTTTGCTAGAGCTGTGAAGCAACAGCACTAACTGAGACACCACCCATCCAACCATTTTACTTCATAAGAATTAGGTATCTAATGATTGGGCAAGATAATTTGCCCACAATGAGTTTACAAGCATCTTTAACAATCTGATGAAGGCAATAACTGTAATTCCCTGTAAAGTGTCTTGCAAATGAATAATCCATTAAGTTGGGTCTCAGAGTGAAGAGCATGAGTTGGGTTAAATACAAAAACTGGCTGTTTTATTTCAAGCTGTTCTTCATATAACTGCTGAGATTCAAGACTTCTACACAATTGATTGTCCTTGATGGGTTGCACTCCTCTCTGTTATCAGAGGGGGAGGTCAAACTTCTGCAGATTCTGCTCAATTTCCCTTGACAAAGGGTTGAAGAGCTGAAATGTTAACTCCTTCTCTGATTTCTGATTTGTACTTAAATTATTAGGCAACCTTCTCCTGTTGCAGGTGACTGATCATCAATTTTAAAAGGTCAATTAATTTTAATAGAGAAAATAAGATGGGAAGAAATGGTAATCTACTAATTAACAGGATTGTCTTTATGTAGACTTTTTAAAGTACTTTTAAGTTTTAAGATGGCTCTTGGATCTTGGATGTCTCTTGGATCAGATCTTCAAATAATTCTGGAGGAAAGTCTTCAATCAGTTCCAAGGTTGAGAGCAATCATCCCAGTAGAAGACTCCATCTTGGGGAGGCTCCATCAAGTGACAGCAGGTTTTCAGGGCAGGTGATAGGATCGATGAAGATGTTAGCCATTGTTGGTGTCACATTGCAGCACAGTAGATGCAACCTATCTATTGCAGAACTAATGAGAGAAGTTTAGATACGGTAAAAGAAAGATAAATTGGATTTGTATCAAGTTAGCTGAGTTGAGTGCACTTGTTGTGAATATGCAATTCCAAAGACAATGGGAGGAAAATATAAAAAGCTTTGGAAGTGAAATTGAAGTTCCTGGTATGAAGGAGACAGCAGTTGCCACTGAATTGATTAAAAATTGGTTACAAGATGAAAAAAAAAAACAATAAAATGGTTTGAAATTGAATGACTGTTTGAAGACTTGGAGCCAGTCAACTGTTGGGATTTCAAGGTTCAATGGTGAGCTCTTTGATCATTTATTAAGTCCTCTATGTTTTGTGAACCTTAAGCACTTTAGACTTTTCAAGCAATCAAAATCCTAATTACTGGCACTTCAAGGAATATTCAACCAACCTTTTTAAATTGTTTTTATTCCTCGATTTTCTCTCCCCAAAATAAAGCACTACTTTCATTTTTACACTGAATTTCAGAATCAGATTTATTGTCATGAACATAAAATTTATTTTGTGGCAATGGTATTGTCCATTACAGGTGTAAAATTGCTATAAATTACATTCTATAAGTACACTATTTAAAAATAAATGAGTGCAAGAGAAGAAAGTGTGAAGTGTCTGTGGTTCATTGTCCATTCAGCAATCTGATGGTGGCGGGGAAGAAACTGTTTTTGTAACATTGGGTGTATGTCTTCATGCTCCTGTACTTCCTTTCTGATGGTAGCAGCAGTGAGAAGAGGGCATGGGCTGGGTGGTAAGGGTCCTTCATGATGGAGGCTGCTTTCTTGAGACACTGCTGCTGATGGTTGCATTAATGGAGTGAAGACTAATGACCATGACGTCGCTGGCTGAGTTCACAGCCCCCGTAGCACTTCATACCCGACAGTGAAGCAACCAGTCAGAAGGCTCTCCTGGTACACCTGTAGAAATTTGCAAGTCTTTGGTGACTTACTAAATCTCCTCACCCTTCTAACGAAATATAGCTGCTGGTGAGTTTTCTTGATTGCATTGGCATGATGGCTCCAAGATAGATCTTCAGAGATGTTAACATCCAAGAATTTGAAGCTGTTTACCCTCTCCACTACTGACTCCTCAATGAGGACTAGTTTGTGTTATTCTGGTTTCCCTTTCCTGAAGTCCACAATCATTTCTTTAGTTTTACTAACATTGAGTACAATATTGTTGTTGTGACAAACTCAACCAGCTGATTTATCTCCCTCCTGTTCACTTCCTCATTGCCATCTGTGATTCTGCTGACAACTGTGGTGTCATTGGCAAATTTGTAGATGGCATTTTAATTAGGCCTAGCCACACAGTCATGGGAGTAAAGAGAGTCTAAGCACACATCCTTGAGGTGCATCTGTGTTGATTGATATTGAGAGGAGACGTTGTTTCTGATCTGCACTGACTGTGGTCTTCTGAGGAAGTCAAGGATCCAATTGAAGAGGGAGGTGCAGAGGCCTAGGTTTTGGACTTTGCGATCCAGTACTGAGGGGATGATGATGCTGAAAGCTGAGCTGCAATTGATGAAAAGCAGCCTGATAATATGTGTTGCTGTTCAGGTCATCCAGGGCTGAGTGGCAAGCCAGTGAGATTGCATTGGCTCTGGCAGTAGCCAAATTGCAGTGGGTCCAGGTCTTTATATAGATACGAGATAATTCTGGCCATGAGCAACATCTCAAAGCATTTCATGACAGTAGATGTGAGTGCTTCCAGGCAAGTCATTGAGGCAGCTCACTCTGCTCTTGAAGTAGGTGGAAACCTTTGATTGCAGCAGTGAAAGATTGAAAATGTCTGTGAACAATCTCGCTAGTTGGTTGGCATAGATTTTCAGTACCATGTTAGGTATATCAGAACTTGATATCTCTTAAAGAATGTTCTGACGTTGGCTTCTGAGACAGATATCACAGGGTTGTAAGAATTCTCAATGATGCATTGATGCAGATGAATTCCTTCATTCAAAGCAAACATAAAATGTATTCAGCTCATTTATGTTGTTAAGCTTCACCTTGTAGGTTGTAATGGCCTGAATGCCCTGCCATAGCTGGCAAGTATCTGATTCTGTCTCTAGCTTCACTCAGAATTGCTGGTACATTGGCCTTCCAAGGGCCACATCTGGACTTCCTTTAGAGATCTAGATCACTGGTCTTTATCGCCCTTGTTACGAGCCCAGAGGACACCAAAACCCAGCAGCAATAGATATTCACCAATACAAATGGTTACTTTAACAAAAGTTGCTTTTAATTATCTTTAAACATAAAAATAGAATCAAACTTTAACTTATCACTATTGACTTACTTAACCTAACTTAACCCCCCTTCTAATTCTAAGCGCATGTGCATGTAATGTGTGTGTGAGTTCAAAAAAGTTATTTGATTCACAGTTCAATCTCATTTCCCATTCCTCCAAGTTCACTGGTTGCAGGCAATTCTTATACTGTGCACAGAATTTAACATTTATAAAGTTCACCATGAAATGTAAATGATTACCGCTCAGGAAGGTTCTTGTCAGTTTTCAGAGATTTGTTTTTCCAGGACATCCACAGCTGATGTATTTCCATCAGCCACTTCAGTGTCATGCTGACAAAACTTGCCCCTTCTGGGTTCTTCAGATGGTAACCTCTTTCTTTCAGGTCACCATAAGAGTCCCTTTTTGTTTGTTTTATTCCAAATGAAAGATTAGACAGCCAGCCCTCTCCTCTTGCATGAACCACAAAGGCCATCTTCCAAAAGGCTTTCCACAAGCTTGATCCTCATTTCTGAAGGGAGCAGTTGTGACCAAGGTGATGAGAGTCTTTAATGAAGTTGAGAAAGCGTCTCGCGTAGATGTTTCCAATGATGGATGTTGGTGCCTGTGATGAACCTGGCTATGTTTGCCTCTTTCTACAGCCTTCTGCGTTCCTGGACTCTCAAGTTATTGAACCAGAATATGATATTTTATCCAGTTAGTATTCTTTCCTCTGTATACATGTAGAAGTTTGACAGAGTATTCAATGACACCCAAATCTTCTTACAATGTGATTTCTTTATATTTGCCTTAATGTGCTGGCTCAAGGAAAGGTCCTCTGATATATGGACTTTGAGGAACTTGAAGGTACTAACCATCTCTATCATTGACCTGTCAATGAAGACAAGTGGATGGTCCCTCGTCCTTTCCTTCCTAAATTCTGCAATAAACTTCTCAGTCTTGACGACATTGAGAGAAAGATTGCTAATCTGACACTACCCAACCAGATTCTCGATCTCTGTTCTATATCTGACTCATAATTTCCTGTTATTTGACTAACAATGATGGTGTCATCATATATTTATAGATTGCATTGGAGGTGAACTTGGATACACAATCATGAGCGTACAAGGAATAGAGCAGACAATTCAGATCACAGCCCTGTGGTGCCCCTGTATTGAAGATCAGTGAGGAGGAAGTGATGTTGTCAATCTTCATTGATTGGGGTCTTCTAGTGAGGAAATTGAGGATCCAGTTACCCAAATCTTGGAGTTTGATTTTTAGTTTTGCTGGTATGATGGTGTTACACACTGAGCGAACAGAACCAACCTCCCAAAGTATTTCATCACAGTAGAAGTGCTACTGGCCAATCTTCACCTATCTCTTCTTGGTCACTGGTAATGGAGGCTCTTTTGAAGTAGATGGAGTGGGTACATCAGTCTGTATCAGTGAGAGGTTGAAAATGTCTGCATAATCTCCAGCTAGTTGGTCTCCACAGGTTTTGAGGGTATGGCCAGGTACACCATCTAGGCAGTATGCTTTTCACCCTTCTGAAGATTCTGTTCGTGTCAGGCCCAGTCCGACTGCTGTCAGCTCTGTACAGGCTTTAAAAAATGGCCTGTTGATGGAACTGACAGTGGTCTTATTTAAAAATTCTGCGACCACAAGGTCTGAGTCCAAGATGGTGGTGCCTGTGATTGGCAGCAGCAACGAGGGATTTGTACACTCTGGAGAAGCAGAGGACTGGACCAGGGCACCAGAAAACAGGGAGACCACCCTCATTTGAGAAGAGGCAGAGAAGATAACCCACAGGAAAGCGACCGCGGTGGTGGATCAATGAGGGTTCTGAGGCTGAAGAACAAACAGGCAGTGGGCTGTCAGACGAGGCAAGAAACCCATCTGGGCTGCTGGTGACTGCTGTCGAAGGATTCACACTAGGTGGTGGACTGCTGGAGACTGGCTGAAGGGGTACCAGATATTGGGCCTGGGATGTGGGAAAGTGCCTAGAGTGCTGAAGGATTCCTGATCATGTCAGTTCGGATCTGGAGCTCAGGCTGCTGATGGTTTGGACTGGATTCTGTGTGGCTGCGGGGATTGCAGCAGCGCTACAGGTAAATCCACGGACACGGTGACTCTGAGGGGACACTTTCGGTTCTCTTTTCTCTGCCGATGGATCTGTCTGCCTTACAGCAGACTAAAGCAAATTTTGTGTAATATTGCACTGGTTACATGACAATAAAGGAATCTTGAGAAACTGGGAGCACTAATCACTGTGGGCTGTGGAGACTGGTGAGGATGTATCAGTGTTTTCAAGGTGAGCATAAAAGGTATTGAGTTTGTCCTAGTTTAATTCCACCTACTTACCCATTTCCATATTATATTTTTCTATCTTCAGTTTACAATAGTTTTAATGTATCAATAACAACTTTTGAAATTGTACTCCATATCACGGCTACAAATTAATAAATTATCAAAGATCTTGTACTGCACCCTGGAATGTTAAAGTATCCCAGCTCCCAGTCTAAAAATGCGGAAATTGTTCACTTTAATAACACACTAGCTCAGTCCCAGGTGAAAAACTGTTCACCTCTGGGCACCACAATCTCTAGAAAGCACTGAAAGGATTCTCATATCTTTGGAAATAATTCAGATGAGTGCAGTACATAGACTGGAGAAGTTCCCCTTGGAGAATGGAAAGAAAGATTTGATGGTTGTTTAAAAGTTTGGAGGTGGAAGGCTTCACATAAGCGTGTGGGAGGAATTATTGGCCAATTGATGATAGTGATGTTGCGTTGAGACAGATTTTATATTTTGTTCTTCAGCTTCCGAAGCCCTTGTTCAATTGCTCTGAGATTGGTTTGTATTTTGAAGCCAAAAAATGATGATATGAAAGCAAGTGGTCAAATCAAAAGGTGAACAAAATCTGCAATGATCTGCATTCATTTCATGGACTGCAATGGTGGTGAGTGTGAAACACTCATAAGTGGGAAAGTTCCAGCAACTGAAACCAGACTGAGTTAACCAGAGCTCTAACTAAGCTTGGGAATCAATGGCATGTACACCAGAAATAAATCTCATTGAAAATCCAAATATGAAGGAACAATAGGTTAACAACATCTTATGGTTACAGTCACTACAAACACTGTTATTCTTGCTCTGCCTGGTTGTGTAAGGCTTTGTTTCATCCTTCTTCATATCTGGTGTGATGAAACCTACTACATATGAGTTAACATTTTCCTCATTTCAGGATTCCTTGGTGGTTGATATCCTTCCATTACATCCATTCCCTTTTGCTCACCTTTTTTGACCTTTGCTCTCCAAAAACACACCAGTCTTTGGTGTGTCCTTGAGGCTGGTCACCTGACCCAAAGTCCAACTTTTGTTGGAATTAAGTGCCAGAAAATTGGAAGTCCAGGCTTGGATTGGATCATGACAGGTTGATTCACCATTTGAAAAAAATGCATAAAGGTAGTACTGCAATTGGTCATAATCTGCTAGTAGACACAGAAGAGTTCAGGGAGAATAGCAAATGGTTCCCACTGCTCACGGTTTGGCTTCACATTGACAGGAGAGTTCAGACAGCAAGAGGTACCTACTGCTCAATATGGCTTCACGGTAGGCAGGAGAGTTCAGATAGGACAGCTAGTGGTTCCCATTGCTTAACTCGGCTTCACAGTAGAGCCTGGCTACCTGCTCTGAATCTGAGTGGACCCAACAAAGTGTGCTTGGTTAAGTAAAAAATCTTTAAAGTGAGATCATCATGTTGAGTAGGTCATAATTTCTGTCACCTTTGTCCATTTGCCCTTCCAAACACAACTACCCCATTTCAGCTCACTAAAAGAACTATTCCATTTACTGCACCATGGTCCACTTCATTTATTACCCTAGAACCTCTGTTGCATTCTATGATTTCCTCCTGAACAAATACACAAGGTGCAATAGCTTCTCACTTACATTCACTTCCCAAGTCCTACACTTACAGCTGAAATAGTAATTTACTTCTTTTCACCACCATAGCATCTCTTTTGCAAAGGGAATCTGAAGGCTTCAGCCCAAACCTCTGGTCACCTGTCCCTTTCTTCAAATCAGTTCCAAAATGCCTCTGCACCTGACCCTATTATGAAGCTAGAAAGCAGCAGCTCCTGTTACACTGTCCCCACTGCTCTCACTCTTGATTCCCTTTCTAACACGTATCTGTGCAGCTGACAAATGTTACTTCATTGCTGCAGGCAGCGTTAGAACAGTGAAATGGGGTGCTGTGAGATAGCAGGATTGGGGCTCAGAGGGTAAGAATGGAGATAAACAATCTCTGCAGAGCTCTGAATAGCAGCAGAAACAATGAATGTGGCACCAAAAGATGAGAAACCTTAAAATCATGTATTAAACTGTGGAATCATGTTGAATTGAATTGATACAATGAACTCTGTTTTATGTTCTACCCAGACGAGTCACCTCTATACAGCAGAGCAGGTAGTGCAAAAATAAAAAGTAGTATTACAATAAAAGTGCAAGATTAACACTGTTAAAAGTACAGTTAAACAGCACAAGGTGTCATATACCAGTGAAAGGTCCATTCAAAAGCAAGGAATCTGATAACAGTAGGAAAGAAGCTGTAATTGAATCTAGAGACACACATTTCCAAATTTGCATGTCTTCTTCTCGAAGGAAGTGGGAGAAAAGAGTGTACAAAAACAATGGTCATTGACTGGTGGTCACAGAGTATTAAGAGCACAGATTCTCACCAGAGGAACAAAAGGAGAAAGGTTTTCTAAATATGAACTTTTAGATAATATGGGCTCCTTCACCATATTTGAGGTTTCTATAATCATCTGATAACTCTCACTTATTGATTCTCAACGCAGAGAGAGAGAGGGTTCAGGAAATTTGTCCTTAGTTTGTAATTTTTGTGCTTTTGAACTCACTGCCCTCTGTATAATTTCTTGACTGGTTTCATGCATAGATTGGCTCGAATTAGAGTTGTCTGCTTTAAAGGCCACCTAAGTACAAGGAGAGAGTGTCTAAAGTGGGACCTATAAGAGTGACACAGACAGGAAAGCTTGGCTGCAGTGCAGGGGAACTTTTGCAATTTTTTAAAAGGTGTGCAAATCTGGATGATAATGTGATACAATGGGTCAGTAAGTTTGCAGATGAAACAAAGATTGGAGATGCAGTGGACAGCTAGAAATGCTTTCATTGCTTGGAGAGGGATCTGGACCAGCTGGAAAATGGGTTGCAAAATGGCAGATGGAATTTAATGCAAGTAAGTGTGATGTGTTGCATTTTGGAAGGACAAACTAAGGTAGGACATGCACAATAAAATAGGGACTGAGGAATGTGGCAGGACAAAAGGATCTGGGAATACAGATACATAATACCCTGTAAGTGGCGTCACAGTTAGAGTCATATACAGGGCCTTTGGCACACTGGCCTTCATAAATCAAAGTATTGAGTACAGGAGTTGGGGTGTCATGATAAACTTGTACAAGACATTGATGAGGTCAAATTTTGAGTATTTGTGTGCAGTTTTGATCACCTAACTACAGGAAAGCTATTAATAAGATTGAACGAGTGCAGAGAAGATGTACTAGGACGTTGCCTGGACTTCAGCAACTGAGTTGCAATGATAGATTAAACAGGTTAAGACTCTATTCCCTGGAGAGAAGAAGAATGAGGGGAGATTTGATGGAGGTATATAAAATTACGGGGAATAAATGCAAGTGGGCTTTTTCCATTGAGGTTATTTGAGATGCAAACTAGAGGACATGGTTAAGAGTGAAAGGGGAGAAATATAAGGGGAACATTAGGAGGTACTACTTCACACAGTAATGGGAGTGTGAAATGAGCTGCTAGCTGAAGTGGTCAATGCAGGCTCAATTTTAACATTTAAGAAAAATTTGGATAGGTACAATGATGGGAGGGATATGGTCCCGGTGTAGGCCAGTGGGATGAAGCAGAATAATAGTTTGGCATGGTCTAGAAGGGCCTGTTTCTGTGCTGTAATGTTCTATGGTTTAATTTCATTAATTGAAACCTCCATGGCTTGGGATCAGCCAAATGAAATTATCTTCAAGTACATGTACCAGCCAAGAAGTTGCTCCCAAAGTGAACCGATGTTGGAAATGTTGGCACAAATTCCTCACTATTTATGTGAACTAGCAGAATTTCCAAATTTGTACCTCCACCAGGCTCTCAAGTCAGGTGTTTGTATATGCAAATATGTATCAGATACCACAATGGATCTTAGAGAGTTCGTTTCACTTAAAGTTTAAATTTAGACATACAGCATAGTAACAGGCCTTTTCAGCCCACGAATCCGTGCTGCCCAATTTATACCTAATTAACTTGCACCCCCTGTTAACCTACACTTGTGACCTGGTTCAATCTAGACCAAACTGCCATAGAAACATATGTGCAGGAGTAGGCCATTTGGCCCTTCAAGCCTACACCGCCATTCAATATGATCATGGCTGATCAGTAATCGGTTCCTGCCTTCTCCCCATACCTCTTGATCCCCTTAGCCACAAGGGCCAAATCTAACCTACTCTTAAACATTGACAAGGAACCAGCCTCGACTATTTCCTGTGGCAAAGAATTCCACAGATAGACCATCATCTGAGAGAAGAAATTTTTCCTCATCTCAGTTCTTATCCTTAAACTGTGACCCCCGGTTCTGGTTTTTCCCAGCATTGGAAACAACGTTCTTGCATCTAGTCTTCTAAATTCCAGAGAATACAAGCCTAGTCTATCCAACCTTTCTTCAATGCAAGTCCTTCCATCCCTGGTATCATTTTAGTGAATCTTCTCTGCACCCCCTCCATGGTGAGGATACCCTTCCTCAGATAAGACCAAAACTGCACGCAGTACTCCAGGTGTGGTCTCACCAAGGCCTTGTACAGCTGCAGCAGGATATCCCTACTCCTGTACTCAAATCCTCTTGCTATGAACGCCAACATAGCATTCGCCTTCCTCACCACCTGCTGCACCTGCATGGCCACTTTCAATGACTGATGCACAGCAACACCCAAGTCTCTCTGCACCTCCCCTTTTCCTAAACAGATACAATTTAGATAATAGTCTTCTTTCCTCCAAAGTGGATAACCTCACATTTATCCACATTATATTGCATCTGCCACGTCTTGGCCCACTTTGTCTAACTTGTCCAAATCACTCTGCACTCTCCTAGCGTCCTCAACACAGCCAACCCCGCTACCCAACTTCGTGTCATCTGCAAATTTTGAGATTTTGCTATCTATTCCCACATCTTTGATATATATTGTAAACAACTGTGGCCCCAGCACTAGTCACTGGCTGCCATTTCGAAAAGAACCCATTTATTCCTACTCTTTGCTTCCTATCTATCAACCAATTCTCTATCCACCTTAATACCATACCTCCTATACCATGCTTTTTAAGTTTGTACGCTAGTCTTCTGTGCGGAATCTTATCAAATGTCTTACTAAAGTCCAGCTATACCACATCCACTGATTTCCCCCCTATCCACTCTACCAGTTATATCCTCAAAAAACTCTATTAGCTTCGTCAAATATGATTTTCACTTCACAAAAACATGCTGACTCTGTACGATGATACCAGTACTCTCCAAATGTACTGCAATTGCATCTTTAATAACTGATTCTAGCACCTTCCCTCTGACCAATGTCAGGCTAACTGGTCTGTAGTTTCCTGGTTTCTCTCTCCCTCCCTTCTTAAAGAGTGGGGTTACGTTGACCATCCTCCAAACCTCAGGAACTCATCCAGTATCTAAAGAGGTTTGAAAAATGATCATTAATGCATCCACTATTTCCTGGGCTACTTCCTTCAGCACTCTTGGATGCAGACCATCTGGCCCTGCGGATTTATCCGCTTTCAATCACTGCAATTTAATTAATACAATCTCTCGACTTACAATTATTTCCTTTATACCCTCCCTCACATTAGGTCCCCGATCTTCAACTATTTCCTGAAGATTAGTTACGACTTCCTTGGTGAAGACAGAACTAAAGTAGCCATTCAGACAAGTCTGCCATACCCTTGTTCCCCATGATTAACTCACCCGTTTCTGTCTGCAATGGACCCACATTTGTCTTAACCAACCTCTTTCTCTTAATGTATCTATAAAACTTTTACAGTAATTTTTGATGTTCCCTGCCAGCTTCCTCTCATAATCCCTTTTACTTTCCTAATTCATCCTTTTTTCCTCCTCAGCAGAACTCTGAATTTCTCCCAATCATCAGGAAATTTTTTTGGCTAATTTATATGCTGCTTCTTTGGATTTGATACTCTCTCCGATTTCCCTTGTTAGCCACGGACCTACTACCCTCCTTGATTTATTCTTTTTTCAAACTGGGATGTACTTGCTCCAATCTATCCTTAAACAATTGGCATTGCATTTCTACCATTAGTCCCTTAACTATCATTTGCCAATCTATTTTAGCCAATTCATATCTCATACCATCAAAGTTATCCCTCTTCAAGTTCAGAACCATTGTATCTGAATCAACTCTGTCACATTCCATTCTCATGAAGAATTCCACCATATTGTGGTCACTCTTGCCCAAGGGGTTCCTCACAACAAGATTACTAATTAACCCATTTCCATTACTCAATATCCAGTCTAGAATGGTTTGTTCCCTCGTTGGTTCCTTGACATGCTGATTTAGAAAACAATCTCGCATGCATTCTAAGAAATCTCCTTCCTCCTTACCAATTTGGTTCACCCAATCTACATGTAGATTAAAGTCACCCATTATAAATGCAGTCTCTTTGTTGCGTGCATTACCAATTTCCTTCCTAATACCATCCATAACCTCACTGCTACTGTTAGGTGGCCTGTACACAACACCCACTAGCATCTTCTTCCCCTTCATGTTTCGCAGCTCGACCCACAACGATTCCACATCTTCCAAGCTAATGTCCTTTCTTTCTATTGTATTCACCTCTTCCATAACCAACAACGCTACTCCACCTCCTTTTCCATTCCGTCTATCCCTCCTGAATGTCAAGTAACCCTGAATGTTGAGCTCCCAGTCACGGTCCCCCTGAAGCCGTGTCTCTGTGATCCCAACTATATCTTGGTCATTAATAGCTATCTCCACATTCAGTTCATCCACTTTATTATGAATGCTCCTTACATTGAGACACAAGGCCTTCAGACTTACCTTAGCTACATTCTTATCCCTTTTACCACTATGTAAATAAGTATCTCTTTTTGATTTTGGCCCCAGTCTTACCTGCCTATCACTATTGCTTTTCACCTGGATATCTTTTGCTTCTATCCTCATTTTACACCCCTCTGACTCTCTGGACTTGGTCCCATCCCCCTGCCACATGAGTTTAAACCTTCCCCAATAGCGCTAGCAAACAAACCCCCAAGAACATTGGTCCCGGCCCTGCTCAGATGCAGACCGTCCTGTTTGTACCAGTCCCATCTGCCCCAGAACCGGTTCCAATGTTCCAAGAATCTAAAACTAAAGGTGCTATCCACCACCATCTCAGAATCCTGGATGCTCCAATGTGAGTCCATATGCAGCTCCAGGGCCGACACATGGTCAATCAGGAGCTGCAGCTGGACACACTTCCTGCATACCATCAACCATCTGTTCTTGTAAAAAGAATGATACGCTTTATCAATAACTCCAAAGTCACTGAGTGAGAAATGATGGGTTTTAATACACTTTAGATTGTAGCTGGCCTGATTCGAATGGAGGACAGGGGGAGGGAGGTTGACCTTTATGGCTGGGCCACAAAGGGAGGAGTTACTAGGGAGCGAGTCATTAGTGGGTGAGCTAGCTACCCATACAGAGTCATACATACATATCACCACACTCACCCCCTCTTTTAAAACAAAACCTTGCCGGGTTAAAAGTCTAGAGGCTCAGCCAGTCAGGTGGTCTCCTCTGCCTCTGTGACCTGCGCAGTTCTGCCAAAGGTGTACTGGTTGGTCCCATTGCCGGTCGTGTGTCCTGAGGCTAGGGAGGGAGGGCTTGGTTGTATGTGGGGGCAGTCATGGTGGTCAGAGCAGCTGGAAGGGGGTCCAGGCTGTGTGGCATGGGAGCCCGGGGTGTGTCGCTAACCTGCACAGAGTCTTGGGGGGCGGGGTTGTGATTATGGGTGTAGGTAGGATCTGGGTTGAATGGATTAGGGGTCTCCAGCACATGCCAGGTCCCGGACAGGGACTGTGTCCTCATGGCCATTGGGGTACACCATGTAGGCATACTGAGGGTTGGCATGCAGGAGCTGCACTTCATCGATTAATGGATAGCTCTTATGACCCTTCGCGTGTTTCCGCAGTAGGACGGGTCCCGGAAATGAGAGACAGGGAGGCAGTGTGGTTCCAGTCACCGACTTCCTAGGGAAGGAAAACGTGTTCACGTGGGGTCACGTTGATAGTGGTGCATAGGAGGGATCGGATGGCATGGAGGGCTTCAGGCAGGACTTCCTGCCATTGGGACACTGCCAGGCCTTTTGACTTGAGGGCCAGGAGAACTGCCTTCCAAACGGTGGCGTTTTCTCTCTCCACCTGGCCGTTCCATCTGGGGTTGTAGATTGTGGTTTTTCTAGTGGCTATGCCTCTAGCCAACAGCTTGTGGATCTTATCAGTGGGTAGGCTTTATCAGCTTGTCACTCATGAAAGAGGATCCCCGATCACTATGGATATAGTTTAGGTACCCAAAGATGGTGAATATGTTGCGGAGTGCCTTGATGACAGTGGCTGAGGTCATGTCAGGACAGGGGATGGTAAAAAGGAATCTGGAGTACTCGTCGATGACATTGAGGAAATAGACATTCCTGTTGGGTGAAGGCGGGGTCAATACTGAGTCGTTCGAAGGGGCATGTGGGTTTGATGAGGTGTGGCTTGTCGGGCCGGAAGAACTGCGGTTTACATTCTGCGCTGACCTCACAGTGTCTAGTCAGAGACCTGACGTCCTTGATTGAGTACGGGAGATTCTGAGCTTTTATGAAGTGGAACAGTCTTGTAACACTGGGGTGGCAGAGGTCGTCATAGAGGGACTGGAGGCAGTTGAGATGCTCGCTGGCGTACGTCCCTCGGGATAGGGCATGGGGGGGGGTCGTCGTTGAGCTTGCCTGACTGGGATAGGATATCGTAGTTATAGGTGGAGAGCTCGATTCTCCACCTCAGGATTTTATCATTCTTGATTTTACCTCACAGTTTAGTGTTGAACATAAAGGCCACAGCTCATTGGTCCATCAGCAGGGTAAATCTTTTCCCGGCCAGATAGTGATGCCAGTAGTGAACTGCCTCAATGATCGCCTGTGCCTCCTTCTCAACAAAGAAGTGTCGTGTCTCAGGGCCATGGAGAGTGCGGGGGGAAAAATGCCACTGGCCTGCCTGCCTGGTTGAGAGTGGCGGCCAGTGTGAAGTTGGAGGCATCGTTTTCCTCCTGGAATGGGGTGGATTCATCCATGGCATGCATCGTGTCTTTGGCAATGTCTTCTTTGATTTGGGCAAATGCAGCCCAGCCTTCTTCTGATAAGGGGAAGCTTGTGGATCTTAACAGTGGGTAGGCTTTATCAGCATAATTGGACACCCAATGACCATAATAGGAAATTAACCCTAGGCACCTTTTTAGTACCTTGAGGTTGTGTGGGATCGTGAGTTCCATAAGGGGAAGCATATAGTCGGGGTTGGGGGCAATGACACCATGTGCCATAATGCATCCGAGGAGGGACAGGCAAGTTGTGCTAAATACACACTTGCCCTTATTATGTCAAATTGAGGGACTTAGCAGTGTGAAGGAATTTGGCATGGTCCTGGTCCTGCTGGTCGTGGCTGCAAATAGTGACATTATTTAGGTAGGGGAACGTGGCCATCAATTTGTGCCTGTCTACCATCTGATCCATCTCCCTCTGGAACATGGCGATGCCATTAGTGACTCCAAAGGGCACCCAAAGGAAATGGAAGAGCCTGCCATCCACTTCGAATGTGGTATATTGGCGGTCTCCTGGGTGAAGGGGGAATTGATGGTATGCCGACTTCAGGTCAATGGTGGAGAACACCCTATACTGGGCGATCTTATCGACCATGTCGGCAATCTGGGGGGGAGGGGATAAGTGTCCAGATGCGTGAAGAGGTTGATCGTCGACTGTAGACAATTACCATACAGGGTATACTCTTGCCCCTGACCACCACGACTTGGGCTGGAACTGTGGGCTATGATCCCTCTGCCAGGAGTCACTGCACCTGTCCTCAGCACTATAGTACCTGCTCTTTGTTGCTATGGGCTTGCAGTCTGGGGTCAGGTTCTCAAATAATGATAGAGGGGGTATGCGGAGGATGGCGAGACCACAGGTGGGGACTGACTGCTGGGATGGAGGGGTCTGTGAGCTGTATACTGTGATAGGTAGTTGGCATCCTCCAAACGCCATCATTACACTCCTGAACTGGCTTTGGAAGATGAGACCCAGGAGGATCTGCACACAGGACTGTTGCATTACAAGTAAATGAAAGTTATCATAATGTTCGCCCCCCCCCCCCACCCCCCACCCCCCACCATTAACGATGGTTAACGGTACCCATGAATCTCAGCAGATTGGTCCTTTGCAGCCATTGAAATCGTGCAGCTTGTTGGTCTAACAGAGAGAGAGAGAGAGAATTGGATCATCGTCGTTGTTGGAGGAGCGTCCCAATTGGTAAGATGATGGCCCCCATGTTGACCATGCGGTTGTCCTGGGTGAGGAGGAGGAAGGCGGCGGAAGTGACATCATCCAGGAATGTGGAAGTGACGTCCAGTAAGTTGGTAACTACCGGGATGCGCATGTGGTCGAACTGTTTGGGACCAGAAATGACATCGGGATCAATGGCCCATCCCAGTGGGTGCACGCAGCATTGCTCAATCAGGAAGGCTTGGACTTGTAAACTTGTTTACAAACTTTCTTCCCATATCCCGAGCAGGTGGCCCCCTTTGCCGGGCAGTCGTTGGGGGTGCTTCAGCTGAGATTTTGAAATCCGCAGAAGTAGCACATCAGGTGCTCGATCACTGCGACGGTGGGGTTGGGACTTCCTTGCATGGATGCAGTCTGTGATGCCAAATCCCAAAATGGCAATACCCAAGGTCCGCACATGAGGGATCAGTTTTTACCAGCAGCTACTGACTCAGCATTGCGTTGGGCTGAATCTAGGGTCTTAGCAAGCTGGAGGGCGCTCTCCAGAGGCAGTCTGTCCTCCTTAAGCAGTCACTGGCAGATGTAGTTGGACCTCACCCCAGACACGCAGGCATCCCAAATCAACTCCTCCACACACTGGTCTGCGGAACCGGGGTCAAAATTTTGCCCCTGCAGTTTCTCCCCATGTCGTGCAGGGCTCGAAAGAACTTGACCTAGGACTCACCAGGCTGCTGTTCCTCGAAGCCAGGAGGTATTGTGAGTAAACTTCATTCACCCGGGGTCGGTAGAGGTTGCGGAGTTCAGTCATTGCAGCTGGATAGATCGTGCAGCTTCTGATCGCCTGGTACGTTCGGTAGCTTACTCTTGCTCGCAGAACCTTGAGCCTCTTCTCATTCAAATCTACAAGGTCCACAGCAACTTACAGAAAGTTTGTGAAGCACTCGATCCACTGCTCATACTATTTAGCAGCTCCAGGCATCTGTGGATCGATGTCTAGCTGTGGGGTTGCAGCAGTTTGTCCATCCCTTGTGGAAGTTAAAGTGTTTTAAATTGATACACTCTATCAATAACTCCAAAGTCAATGAATGAGAAATGATAGGCTGTAATACACTTTAGATTGTAGCTGGCCTGATTCCATGTGCTCAAAATGGAGGACAGGAGGAGGGAGGCTGACCTTTATGGCCGGGTCACAAAGGGAAGAGTTACTAGGCACGAGTCATTAGTGGGAGGGCCAAATACCCATACACAGTCATACATACATATCACCACAAAGAGGGCTCTCAGTTTAGTTTCTAGTTTTAAAAAGGTTCTGAGACCAAAGAAGTTGTGAACTGTCTCTATTCATAATCTTAGTTCAAAGGAAAGTCACAGGGTGGTTGAGTAATTGAAAACATTCAACATTTTTAACCTTGTGTAAGACTCAAACACTGATTATGAAGGGATTGTGGACAGTAAATATTGAGTATAAAATGTGTTGCTGATTAACAGGTTTTTACATCAATTTGTGTGGAAATACAAAATGGATTCCAATATAAATTCAGCATGTTATCAAGACAAACTATTAGTGAAATGCCAAAAGACATGGAGACTCCAGCTACAAAATTAGCCACTTTGTCATTGTTAAACTCACCACTGCAAGTTAAATTGTCAATATTGAAAGGCTCTTTCATATCTGAAGCACAGATTAGTGGTTCCCTGCAGGAAGAAAGATGCACAACATTCCAAGTAATAAGCAACACACACAAATTTAGTATCAATTGCAGATTATTAGTTAATGAAAGCAAATATCTACACCTGTCCTCATACTTTATCAGAACACACAACAGATTCAAGCACATGCTTTGGCTGGATTTCAAAATCTCAGAACAAATAATAGGATGAACTTTTTATTTGGGAATGAAAGACGCTTTTGTAAGGCTTTTAAAGCTAATTGTTTCTGTGCTTTTCACTATTGTTGACTTAGATGCAGGTGAAACGCTGGCAGTTAATTATTGATGTAAACTGAGAATGTTTCCTTTTCAACTAGAGTGACATCATGCAATTAATTAATTTCTACCAATTGATCCAGGAGTTCTGGCTTGCACTGCTTTAAGAAGTGTGAAATGATGCATCTTTTAACTGAAGAACAGTCAGCATAATGCGTACATTTATTTAACCTCTGGTAAGGATGATGATAGGATTGTGAACAGTAAATATTAAGCAGATAAAAGTACATTTCTGATTAATAATTACATTTTTATGACAATTTCCTGTGGAAATGCACAATAGATTTAGGGAAAGGTAGGTGTTTGTTAGTTTCTTCACAGCAGCAGCTGGAGTGAGAGGTAGAGCAAGAATGGGACCATTGAAAAGCACCAGGGAAGGTACTTGTTCATTAGTCATTGGCTTAATTAACTGTAGCCAATAAAAGGAAGGCGAGCTCAAGTGGAGTAATCACTGTGTGAGAGGGGGACTTTGGCTTAAGAGGCTTTGGTGAGCTGAGGTGGTAGTGCGGGTGATAGCGATCCTCTAGGCAAAAGGCACAGCTAAAAGCAGATGAGGTCTGGTCTTTACTCATTGTAAAGTCTGAGCCGTGGGAACATTAGCCAGGACAGTAATATGCTCCTCTTGTGGGAGGTGAGAAATCTGGAACAGCACAAGTGTCCCTGATGACTCCACCTGCGAGGTCCACCCAGCTTCAGCTCTGCGCAGACCAAGTTAAGAGCTGGATAAACTCCAGATCATTAGGGAGACTGAGTAACCAATAGATAATAATTACTGGGAGTGGGAAGCAGGTAGCTGAGTGACTCAGGAAAGGGAAAGGGAATAGGCAGTCAGTGCAGGGAACCCCTATAGCCATTCCCCTCAATAACAAGTGTACTGTTGGATAGGGCCTACTAGGGATAAGCCACAACATCCAGATTTCTGGCAGTTTGGCTCTGTGGCTCAGAAGTAGAGGGGGATAGCAATAATGATAGGGGTGTGGAGATGCAGAGGTTTGCAATGGCGAACCAGCTCTGCTTGTTATGCGTGGTTGGCAGGGCAGCCGCAGCAAGGATGGAGTCACAGGACAGTCTCTTCTGGTCCAGACCGGAAGGTTGTATACACACTTGCAGCATCAGGACGCGAGCACCGGGACATTGGGGGTGGGACTGAGAACAGGCTTAAAGGCTGCAGCACGGAATTAAAACTAAAGCAGTTGTGATAGGCAAGCTCACAGTCTGTTGTCTCAGTCTCTTCGCTGCGCTCGCATACAACTTGCAACATTGGTGACCCCGACGAGTCTCCGCATCCTGAAGATGCGACACAATGGAATGGGCAGCTGTAGGTGCCATGGCCTTGAAGCTGCCAACTTTCTGGACGAGCAGGCCCTGCACTTGGTTTGGCCAAGCAGAGGCCCAGTTCCAGATCAAACAGATAACCTCCGATTCAACAAAATACTTCTATGTTGTCAGCTCACTCAACCAGGAAACTGCCTTGCAAGTCGATGATCTCATCCAGGTGCTGCCAGAAGAAGATAAATATATGGCTCTAAAAAACTTCATTAGCATGTACCACCTCTCATATGTGAGAGAGCAGCCAGGCTCCTGCACTTGAATGGCCTAGGCGATAGGACCCCCTCAGCTCTCATGGACGAACAAGCATTTCTCAAGCAGATGCCTGAAGACATCAGACTCCTGTTGGCCGCCGCAGACTTCAGCAATCTGTGCAAGGCTGTAGCGCGAGCGGATGTTCTCTACCATTCCAACTGCAAAGCCATAGATTTGGTCAACCATGTTATACAGCCATCACAGGGGACAATGCCCAAATCTAGTCCACCACGTGAGCAGGCCCTGCCCTGCCAGAAAATAGAGATGTCCGATTCCCAAATGGTGTTTCTATCCCTATGTTGTGGGCCGTTTACATGCAGGTGCTGCCAGCCACGTTCGTTCCTGGTAAACAACGGGGCTAGCCACCATTAGTGGCTGCAGCGGCTGGCCAACTGAATAGCCTTTTCCACATCTGGGACAGCATCTCAGGCCGCAGGTTCCTCGTGGACATGGGAGTAGAGATAAGTGTCATAACCCCTCATGGCACTCAAGATGTGCACAAGACCCCACAACCCTTCCCTGCATGCTACCAATAACGCTGCCATCAGAACCTTTGGAAAAAGACAAATTCCTGTATGTTTTGGCAACATCACATTCCAATGGTTCTTCACCTTCCCTTCAGTGGACAAACCCCTGCTAGGTGTGGATTTCCTCCAGGCGCTCTCGCTACTTGTCGATCTCCAGGCCAGACGACTAGTCCATGCTGAGACTTTCCACACGGTGCCCCTTGGCAAGTCCAATGAACTGTCCATCCAGCCTGCTTCAGTGGAAACCCAACAAGGCTAGTATAGTCTCCTTCTCGCAGAATTTCCATCCATTCTGCACCCCCAGTTCGTGGCAGCCATGCCTAAGCACAGCATCCAACACCGTATTGCCACCACTGGCCCACCATTGGATTCACAGGCACGCCACCTGGCCCCAGACAAACTTGACCTCACCAAGGATGAGTTTAGGTCTATGGAGGAGCTCGGCATCGTCTGTTGTTCCTATAGCCTTTGGGTCTCACCCCTCCACTTGGTGCCCAAATCCAACGGCAGCTGAAGACCCTGTGGCGATTACAGATGTCTCCACAACTCCGGACCGTGACCCAATTTCCCACATCCAGGATTTCACAGTGAACCTCCATGGTGCAAAGCTTTTCTCCTAAGTTGACCTAATCTGGGAATACCACCAGATCCTCGTGTACCCAGATGACATCCAAAAGATGGCTATTACCACCCCATTTAACCTGTTCGAGTTCTTAAGCATCCCGTTTGATTTAAAAAATATGGCGCAGACATTTCAGCGCCTCATGGACATGGTTGGCAGAGACTTTCCTTTTCTTTTCATCTACCTTGACGACATCCTGGTAGCCAGCAACACGCCAAAGGAACACATGACACACCTTTGCCAGCTTTTCACTCACCTCGCACACTTCGGCCTCACCACTAAATCGGAGAAGTGCCAGTTTGGCCTCAAGGAAATAGACTTTCTGGACCACAAAATTACCACTGCCGGCATCACCCCTTTACCAGACAAAATGGAGGCCATACGATGCTTTGCCAGACCAACGACACTGAAGTGCCTGCAGAAGTTCGTGGGCACGGTGAATTTCTTCAACAGGGTCATCCCTGCGGCAGCCAAGATTAACCGCCCTCTCTTCAGGTTAACATCGGGCTTTCTGAAGGAGCTTGAATGGATTGATCAGCCTCACACCGCTTTTGGGCAGACCAAAGAGGCCTTGGCCCACACAATGATGCCTGTTACCCGTGAATGGATGTAATGATGGCCCTCACAGTTAACATGACCAACACAACAGTTGGCACCATCCTGGAACAGTTCATTGATGATTCTTGGAGACCCCTTGCCTTTTTCAGTCAACGCCTGCAGCCGCCTGATCTGAAGTATAGCACATTTGACAGGGAACTACTCGCCCTCTACCTGGCCGTCCACCACTTCCGTTACTTCCTGCAAGGGTGTCCGTTCACTGTCTACAGCGACCACAAGCTGCTTACTTTTGCTTTCTCAAAGTCCTCCGACCTGTGGTCTGCCCAACAACAGAGACACTTATCGTACGTCTCTGAATTCACCACTGCTATCTGACATCTATCAGGAAAGCACAATGTGGTCGCTGAGGCACCTTCTAGGCCAGCAGTCAAAGCTATGTTGCAGGGCATCGACTACCATAATCTGGCTCAGGCACATCAGAATGACCCCGAGACGCTCAGCTTCAGAACTGCAATCATGGGCTTGCAGCTCCAAGACCTCCCACTTGATGCCGGTGGCACTACGCTCCTGTGCGACTTTTCCCCTGGCCAACCTCAACCTCTCATCCCTGCCCAACGGAGGAGAACAGTCTTCAACATAATCCACAGCGTGGCACCCCTCAATCCACACAACAGTGCGACTGGTGTCCGCAAGGTTTGTTTGGCATGGCCTGCTTAACCAAGTCATGGAGTGGGCGAAAACCTGCACAGACTGCCAGACGGCTAAAGCCCAGTGGCACACCAGGCATCAACTCCAGCAGTTCAATGCCTCGACCTGAACGTTCCAACACGTCCATCTTGACAGAGTTGACCCCTGCCAGTCTCCCTGATATCAACTCACGGTGATGGACAGGTTCACTTGCTTGCCAGAAGCCATTCACATTCTGGATGCCTCTATAGAGACATGTAGCAGAACTTTCCTCACCAACTGGGTCTCCTGTTTTGGTGTTCTGACAGATGTTACAACTGATCGGGGGGCTCAATTCACTTCCATCTTGTGGACAGAACTCTCCAGACTTCTGAGCATCCAGCTGCATTGCATCACAGACTCAAATCAGTGCTGATGGCACGCCTTGAAAAGCCTAACTGGGTGGATGGACTGCCCTGGATTCTCCTGGGGATTTGCACACTGCTCAAGGACAACCTCCTCTGCCAAACTAGTCTACAGAGAGACCATCATAGTACCAGGCCAATTCCTCCCTCCAGCAACCAAACAAGACGCTGACTTCGCCATCGTCTTTGAGAGGCTGCGTGACAAACTGGGCTCCATTGCACCATCACGCCATGGTCATCTGCCCTGCAATTTCCCCCCCCCCCCCCAGACTTGTCCTTCTGTGAGTGTATGATCGTGCGCAGGGGCGCACATAGGACTCCCCTTCAGTGACCTTATGAAGGTCCATACAGGGTGCTACACAGAAACGCTTTCATGTTCACCCACCTGATATTGGGGGCAAGGAAGAATTATTCATGCTGGACCATTTGAAATCTGATCATCTGGACTTGACCCAGCCAGTCCAGATTCCCCCACCAGTGCGTAGAGGTTGGCCACCGAAACAGCATACCTCACCCTCGACACATCCAGAGACCATTGGAGCATGTTCTGGGGAGGAGGGGGGGTGGTGGGGGTTGTGTGGTGATGCACATTTGCAACAGTGAACTGGCCCTGCTCATCACATGATCGGCAGGGCAGCTGCAGCAAGAATGGCGTTGTGGGACCGTCTCTTCTGGTCCAGACTGGAAGATCGGGTACACGGTTGCATCATCGGGACGCAAGCGCTGGAACGTTGGGGGCAGGACCGGGAATGGGCTTAAAAGCTACAGTGTGAAGTTCAAAATAAAGTAGTTGTGAAACCAGAGCTGACAGCCTGTTGTCTCAGTCTCTTTGCTGTGCTTGCTCACAACCCACTACAGGGGATTCATTGGTTAGGAGAAGAGACAAAAGATTCTGCTAAAGGGATTGAAATTCTCAGATGGTGTGTTGCCTCCACATGTGTCAGGGATCTGATCCAGTCCTTGGAATTCTTGAGAGGGAACATGAGCAGCCAGATGTCGTAGTATAATGACATAGAAAAAGGTCCTGAAGGGTGAATATAGGGGGTTAGGAAAGCAGATAAACAGCAGGACCTCAAAGCTGGTAATATCTGGATTACTGCCTGAGCAACACGTTTGTGAGGGCCAGAATAGAAGGTTATGGCAGATGAAAGCATGGCTGAGGAGTTAGCGCAGGAGGCAAGGGTTCAAATTTGTGGATCATTGGGATCCCTTCTGGGGAAGATATGACCTGTACAAAAAGGACAGGTTGAACCTGAATGGGAGAGGGACTTGTGGGCAGGTTTGTTACAGTTGTTGGGGAGGGTTTAAACTAGCTAAGCAGGAGGAAGGGAAGCCAAGTTGTTAGGTTGGTTGTTGGAGCAGTTAGTGAAATGGTAGATGACGTGCTGTGAGACTGTGAGGGAAGACTGGTAATGGATGGAACATAAATACATTAACTTGGATGGGTTGAAATGCATGTACTTTAATGCAAGGAGTACTCGGAATAGAACAGATGAACTATATGAACTGCGACACTGAGGCCATTAGAGACTTGAATATTTTTTGATTTACGGTAGGAACCAAAAACTACAAAATATTTGTAACCATCAGGATAAGCTGAGCAGCTGTTTTTTTGTTAATTTTTTTTATTGGAGTATGTTAGGTGGGGTTTTTTTAAACAATACTTTTGATTTTTTTTTCATTTTCACCCATTGAATAGAATTTATACTGTACACATATGTACTGTATTTTCAGTTTTGTTCCCTTTTTGTATTGCATTTCTTATAAAAAAACAATTAAAAAAACTTTAAAATTTTGAAAAAGAAAGAGTCTTGACTGTCTTGCGGGCAGGAATGTGCTGGGCTTTAGGTGCTGCAAAAAGGACTGAGGAGGTAAAAGAGATTGGGGAGTGATTTGCTAATCAGGATACGATCATGGCTTCAGAAATGGGGGAAATCATGGAGGGATTGTCTACTGAGTCACAGTGGGTGGAAGTTAAGAAGGGGGCAATAATCCTACTGGGTCGACAATAGTTACAGAGATATCAAGGAGTATATAGAGGGAGATTCTAAATAGGTGCAAAATAATGTTGATGTGATGGGTGTTTTTAATTTGCCCAAAATTGATTGGCACTATCTTAGAGCCAAGAGTTTGGACAGAGTGGAATTTGCTAAGTGTTGGGTAGGCCAACTTGAGAAGAAGCTATACTTGACATGGTATTGGGAAATGAACCAGAGAAGGTGTCAGGGCTCTCAGTGGGTGAACATTTCAGAGAAAGTGATCACAACTCCCTCTCCTTCATCATTGTGGTGGAGAAGGACAATTTGGGAAAACATTTAATTGAGATAGGGGAAAATATGATGCTATTGGGCACAGCTTGGGAGCATAAATTGGGAACAAATGTATTCGGGAGAAATGTACAGCTAAAAAGAGGCAAATGTTCAGAGAATATTTGCATGGCACTCTGCCAATTATATTCCATTGATGCAAGGAAAGGTGAAAGGGATGCAGAAAATGGTGCACAAAGGATGTAGGAAATCTAGTTAAGAAAAGCTAATGAGGTTTAAGAGGATAGGAAATGATAGAGTTCTAGAGAATTACAAGATTGCAAGGAAAGAGCTTAAGAAAGGACATGGGAGAGCTGGAAGAAGCCATGAGAAGACTTTAGGAAGTAGGATTAAGGAAATCTCCAAGGCATTCTGCAAGTATGTGACGAACAAGGGGATGAGCTGTGTGAGGATACAACCCATCGGGGTGTTAGAGGAAATGTGTGGAAACAGACCTTGGCCACTGTGAGGATGACATGAAGCAGACTGAAATACTTGAGCATATTGACATTATGAAAGAGGATGTGTTGAAGCTTGAAAAGCATGAAGTTAGATAGATCATCAGGGCCAGAGGAGATATACCCAAGACTACAGTGTACTGAGGGAAGTGAGGGAGGAGATTGCTGCAGATGATCTTCACGTTGACACTAGGGACTGGAGAAGTAACAAAGGAATGGAGGATTGCAAATATGTTCCCCGATTCAAGAGGGGGAATAGAGATAACCCAGGAAATTATAGATCAGTGAATCTTACTCCAGTTGTGGGCATTGTTGAAGAAGATCCTGAAAGACAGGATTTACAAGCATTTAGAGGCAGAATCTGATTTAAGGGATAGTCAGCATTGATTTGTCAAGGGAAGGTTGTCTCTCACGAGCTTGATTATTGATGAAGTGGTGGATGTAGGGTATATGGATTTCATTAAGGCAATTGATAAAGTTCTCCATTTCATTCAGAATGTAGGAGGCATGGAATCCAAAGAGGCCTTGCTTTGTGGCTCGCCCACAGAAGACAGAGGATGAGCGTAGACAGTTTATAATCTGCGTGGAGGTTGGTGACCAGTGGCATTCCACAGGGATCTGTTTTGGGACTTTCTTTTCTTTGTGATTTGTATAAATGATCTGGATGAGGAAGTGGATGGGTGGATTAGAAAGTTTGTGGTGATGTTCTGGATAGTCTGCAGGGTTTCCAAAGTTTACAGCAGGACATTGCTGAGATGCAGAGCTGGGCTGAGAAGTTGCACAGGGAACATAACACTGAAAAGTGTGAAGTAATTCATTTTGGTAGGTTAAATTTTGAAGGCAGAATATAAAGTTAATGGGAGTGTGGATGAACTGAGAAATCTTGGTGCTTATGTCCACAGGATATTCTAAGCTGCTGCATAGGTTGATAATGTTGTTAAGAAGGTGTATGGTGTGTTGGCCTTCATTAACTATGGGATCGAATTCAAGAGCCATGGAGTAATGTTGCAGCTAAACAAGACCATAGACCGCACTTGGAATATTGTGTTCAGTTCTGGTCATCTCCTTCCAGAGAAGGTGCAGAGGAGATTTACAAGTATACTGCCTGGATTGGAGAGCATGCCTTATGAGGATAGGTTTAGTGAACTTGGAGTGAACTTTTCTCCTTAGAATGATGAAAGATGATGAAAATTCGGAATTGGGGCGAGACTGATAATAGGCATTGATCGTGTGGATGGCCAGAAGCTTTTTCCCAGGGATGAAATGGCTAACAGAAGGGGGCATAGTTTTAAGGTGCTTGGGAGTAAGTACAGGGGTGATTAAAATTATGTTTTTCACAAAGAGAGTGGTGAGTGAGTGGGATGCACTGCCAGAAATGATGATGGAGGCAGGTAAAATTGGATTTTTTAAGAGACTGTTTGGTACATGGAACTGAGTATAAAGGAGAGTTATGCCATAGGGAAATTCTAGGCAGTTGAAAGGTCGGCACAACACTGTGGACCAAAAGGCCTGTAACTGTGCTGTAGATTTCTATGTTCTATTTCTATACAAATTAAGAATATTAACATAAGTCTTATTCCTTTCTCAGTTAAACATTTTGAAAACAAGTTTGTTTTGCATGATACATGAACTCTGGGATTGTATAAAATAATTCAAAGTTCAATTCACTATTTTTTTCAAAGGACAATCCAAAGAAGGAATTTAGAAAGCATGATAAATGCTGAATTTTCCAACGACTACTTGATAATTTTCAATCATGTTCCCAGTGTGCACATATAACCAAAAACAAGCAGTAGGAAAAGGATATTTGAACATTATTAAAACTGCAATGTTTTCAAACCTAAAGAGAGAGTCTTGGGTTCCTCTTTCCATGTAGACATCTGTATGTGGGTCATCTCTAAAAATGTAAAGAAAAGTAAAGTAATCAAGATGACAGTTTAATGGGCAGGAGAAAGGCATGGAGTGAGGAAGTTGATTGTAATTGGGTCTACTTCAGAGGTTTGCCAGGTAAGGTGGATCATCATAAGGCAGGGGTGGCTGAACCACGCTCGTGAGCCACATGTAACTCTTTGACATATTAATGTGTGGCTCATGGAAATGTGTTGGCCGGGTACAGGAATCGCACGAGCCAGTGCTCACAAGGGTAGTTTTAGTGGGCGTGGCTTGCGATTTCCTGTTTGTTGCCATTCTCAAACATCTGAAAAGTTTATTGTATGTGGCTCTTGCATTAAGCAAGTTTGGCCACCCCTGTCATAAATGCATGTGATTAGGATATGGGTGCCATAATAGAAACCTGGCAAAGAGAGGAGCAGGAGTGGCACCTCAACATTCTAGGGTACAGGTGCTCCAGGAGGGACAGAAGTGGGGGTAAAAGAGGAAGGACTGTTGTGTTATTGGTTATGGAGGATGTCTAATCAATGGTCAGAGATGACATTATAGATGGATTGGCTAGTGAGACTATGTGGATGTAACTGAGGAACAAGAAAGACCTCATCATCATCATCACCTTGTTAGGAGTACATACAGGTCCATAAATAGTCAATGGGAATTAGAGGAACAAACATGCTAGGAGATTAAAGTAGGAATGTTATAACTGGGGATTTTAACTTTATAAATGGGAAAATCATTGCATGAAAGGTTTAGATGGGCTGAAACTTTTCTAATACATTCAGGAGTTTCCTCTGGCATTATGTAGAGGGAACATTTGACCTAATCTTGGGAATCTGGGAAGGGCAAATGGATGATGTATTTGTGGTTGAGCTTCTGGGGAACAGCCACCATTGTTCTATAAGGTTTCAGATAGTTAGGTGAAAAGACAGGACAGGACCACGAGTTAAAATTTGGAATTGGGGCAAGGCTGTCTTTGAAGGTACAAGACAAAAACTTGCTTGAGTTCATTTGAACAGGTGGTTTGAAGTAAAAGGAACGACAAGAAAGTGGCATGCTTTTAACATTGGGTATATGGAATGAGCTACTGGAGGAGATGGTTGAGGCAGAACTATTGCAATATTTAAAATATTGGACGGCTACATGGATAGGTTGATTTTCGAGGGATAAGGGTCAAATGCAGGCAGGTATAAGACACATTTTGGTTAGCGTGGGCAAGTTGGGTCAAAGGGCCTGTATTCATGCTGTATAACTATTATCAGCTCGTATCTATCAATTACTTAATTATTGGTTCAGACATTAAAAAACCTAGCACCATTTTGAAACAGATGTTGTGGCACTAACAGAAAAATAAATTATACTTGAACCAAACTTTTTTGTCGACATGTCCACATATGGTGAGACAAGACTCGCACACCAGGCTCAGGAAATATTCCTACACCTCCATCATCAGACTCCTAAACAACAGGCTTGTTCAAAAATTCATTTAAGGACTCTTACTTTCCATTACTGAATATTTATATTTCTGTATTTGCACAGTCAGTTTGTATCCGTCTTTCTTTGTTTACATTTCCCTTTTTTGTATACATATCAATTTTCTTGAGTAGTTTACACTAATGATAAGTAGAAATATACTCGTCAATAAATTTGAACGAACCTGAGATGGGAAAATTATGTGGATTTAAATAGGTCATGATGTCCCAAGGCAGATGATCTGGGATAAAAGCTTAGCAATCATATTTTTACAACTATTGGAGACAGAGTTTGAGAATCAGAATCAGAATTTATTGTCCTGAACAAGTCACAAAGTCAGCAAACATTTATATAAACCATTTTACAAAAATAAATAAAAATGGTGCATGAAAAGTCAAAGTAAGGCAGTGTCTTTGGTTCATTTCTCATTCAGGAATCTGGTGGCAGAAACTGTCTGAGTGCTCATCTTCAGGCTCCTAGGTAGCAGAGTAAAGAGGGAGTGGCCTGGATGGTGGGGTCCTTGGGGATAGAGGCTTCTTTCTTAAGGTATTGCCTCTTGTAGATGTCCTTGATGGAGTGAAGTCTGGTGTCCGTGATGTTGGAGGCTGAGTTAGCAATCCTCTGGAGTTTTTTTCTTCTCCTGAGTGTTGGCAGCCCTGTATCAGACAGTGATGCAACCAGCCAGAATGCTCTCCATGTTACACCTATAGAAGTTTTTGAGAGTCTTCAGTGACGACCCGAATCTCCTCAAACATCTCATAAAGTATAGCGGCGGGTGAGCCTTCTTCATGGCTGCATCAAAATGGAGGCTTCAGGACAGATCCTTTGAGATATTGACTTCCAGGAATTTGAAATTCTTGACTCTCTCCACTGCTGAGCCCTTGATGAGGACAGGTTTGTATTCTCCTGACTTCCTCCCGAAGTCCACATTCATCTCCTTGGTTTTGCTAATGTTGAGTGCAAGGTTGTTTATGTGTGACACCACTGAATGAGCTGATCTATTTCCCTTCTGTACGCTTCCTCATTGCCATTGTGATTTTGCTGACAACTATGATGTCATCGAAAAATTTATAGCATTGGAATTGTTTTGTGCCTGGCTGTATAATGAGTAGAGCAGTGGAATAAGCACGCATCCTCACACCTGTTGATAATGAAGAGGAAACGTTTCCAATGCTTCCGATGAGGAAGTCCAGGATCCAGTTGCAGAAGGGGGGTGGGGGGGTGGGTGGTGGTGCAGTGGTCCAGGGTTTGAAGCTTATTGAACACCATTTAAGGAATAATGGTGTTAAAGGCTGAGCTGTAGTATGAGCTACTGTTTTCTAGGTGATCAGGAGCTGAGTGGAGAGTGCATCTGGAGTGGAAAGATTGTGACGATAGGCTAATTGCAGTGGATCCAGTCCTTTGCTTAGGTACGTGTTAATTCTGGCCATAACCAACCTCTCAAAGTATTTAATCACAGTAGATGTTAGTGCTACTGGACAATAGTCATTGAGGCAGCTCACCCTGCTCTTCTTGGGCACCGGGATGATTGATGCCCTTTTGCAGCAATGAGTGATTGGAAAATGTCCTTGAACACTTCGGCTAGTTGGTTGGCACAGATTTTCCATACCCTGCTAGGTACGCCATCAGGGTCTGACACCTTGCAAGGGTTCACCTTATTGAATGATATTCTGATGTTTGCCTCAGACAGACATCACAGGGTCCTTAACCTTTACAGGGATTCTCATAGGCACTATTGGGCTCCCCTTAAAGCGGACATAGGTATTCAGCTCCTATATGATGTTCACCCTTACTTTGTAGGCTGTAATGGCCTGCAGTCCCTACCATAGCTTGCATGTATCTGTCTCAAGCTTCCTCCGGAATTGCCACTTTGTTGCAGAGAGAGCCTTCCACAGGTTGTACCTGAACATCTTATAGAGATCTCTCTATTGGGTTATTGAATAACCCAAAAAGGAAATGAACATTTATACATGATGTTCAGAGAATAGAGCAGAGAGTCTTAAGGTGCCCCTTTGTGCCAATCCACACAAAATAGGGTCTGTTGATGAGGAACAGCATATATGTGCTGCTATAGTGGACAGGGGATCCTATATTGATATTCTGAAAGGAAGTGAAAGTAACTTTGTGATATCTGTGACTATACAGTGCTCTTCATAAAGTTTGGGACAAAGACAGTTTTTTTCCTTGATTTGCCCCTATGGTCCACAGTTTGTAATCAAACAATTCACATGTAGTTAAAGTGCAGATTCCAAATTTTATTGGAATTTATTCAAGGTTATTTGTATACATTTTGGTTCGACCATGTAGAAATTACAGCACTTCTTATACATAGTCCCTTCAATTCAGGGCATCATAATGTTTGGAACATTCAGCTTCACAGGTATTTGTAAGTACTCGGGTATATTTAATTGAAATTTGAATTTGAAATGTGCACTTTAATTACATGTAAATTGTTTGATTATACATGTAAAACTGTGGAGCACAGGAGAAAATAAAGGAAAAAAAGTGTCTTTGTCTCAAACATTATGGAAAGGCACTGTATATTAAGGTGCTCCTAATTGATAAACAAGTAAATAAAGTTCAATTCTCACCCATCTATAGAATTAATTCAAGACACAAATTATTGTATTTTTTTTGTTTTCAAGTTCCTTGCTGAAACTTTGGATGTCTAATTAATATCCCGGCACCCTAGAGATCCTACTTGCCATAAGTTTCCCAAATATTCAGCTGGATTTGTAACCTGGACTCTCAAAATTTCAAGAGTGCATTTACCACAAATACTTAGAAATTGTATGAATTATTGTTAACAGAAATGGTAGTCAATTTGAATAAAAATCAACTGTAGAGGATGTAAACATTGACATATCAATTGCATGTATCCATGAGTCTCCATTTAATTCGATGCTCTTCTATCACGATCAAATAGTGAAATATACAAAATGTTTGAATCTTACATAGCATGTACATTCCCTGATGTTTGCTCTCCGTCATGTTCATTGTAATTTGTGTTGCTTGATCTCTTGTACCCCTCACAGGCTGCACTCTTAAGGTCCATTAGAATATTGTTTAGGTCAGGGCTCAAATCTTCTTGACCGCTGGTTCTGGAAACTGCCTGTAATTTATACATGAAAAAGAACAAGTTATAATTGGGCCGTTTCTGTGAATTTAATTTAAAAAATGTTAAAGTGAATAATGATTTAAATTTGATTTAAACTTTGAGCTACAGAAAGAAAGTTGGAATAATTTTCATCTTCCAGTAAACCAGTGAGACATATAAGGTCTATAAGAGCTGCCTGATGATGGTTTCCATTGATGGTAATGGATTGTTTTCAAAATCCACTCACTTTCTGAGATCCATTTTAATCAAATGATGTTTTTGTATTCATATTGTCTTCTAAAAAAATATGATCATCCACTTGTAGTTTTAAATGTTTATTCAGACCCACTGAAGATTTCCAGCGAAAAGATATTGAGGCACTCTCATTATCTTCAATGCTCTAAATAATTAATCTGCTGATGTGATTGAGCAGAGATCAAAATACAAAGCTATGATTTTTGAGGCTAAGATTTTCAATTATCCAGCAATAAGAATCCACTCTAATATGGATAAAGTTGCTTAGTTAGAAAATGATGCAGGATAATAAGTACAAGGATAATGGCTGAATGGAACTGGATCATAATGGAATAGTAGATTTTCGAATGACCCAAAGTTTACCAAATTAAAAATCCAAATTGCATACATCTTGTAATATGTAAGGATCATTCACATTGCCAAAAGTGTGTCTGATAATAAAAGTGCACCAATGCAGACTGAAATCTACAAATAATTCAAACACCAGTACCACTATTTGTGACAGAATAGAGAATAATGGACACAGTCTTTCTTGACAACTTAAAAAAAAATCAATTTATTTTCAGCAAAGATGCACAAACAAGGTTTGGGATTGTCACGAATTAATTTTTGCTTTGGTGTCCTATAAACTAATACAGCCTTTTGAGCAAATTCTATATATTTCTCTTAAGTATTTGTTCTTTGAAAGAAAAACCAGCTGGGAATGCTCCAAGTTCCTCACTTGCATTGTAATGTTTGCTGTCTACAATCTTCAGGCAGGCATAATCCTGGAGGAAACCTGTATTTTGAAAGTTTTTCAGGAGTTGGTAATCAATCTTTAATATGACACAGATTCATTTTGTTTTGACTCCCCTGAAACCAACTTGTTCCCAGGCCTGTAGGTCCTATTTTTTCCAGCTGATCAACATGATAAAATTAAAAAAAAAAATGCTGGAGGAACTCAACAGGTCTTGCAGTGTCCATCGGAGGTAAAGATACAAGGTTTCAGGTCTGAGCCTTTCTTCAAGGTATAACGATGAATGCTGAGAGACCTGCTGAGTTCTTCGTATTTTTGTGATTTTTACTACAATTGCAGCATTTGCAGACGTTTGTATTTCACAACAAGAATCTGAACATCATCTCCATTAGATACCATTTGACATGCTGAAATTATTTTCAGCATTTTCTCTTTGATTCATTCAAAAGAGATGGCACTTAAATTTTGGTCAGAGGAATTTCATGTCAATATAAAATAAGAGCACATTCATGGCAAAAACAATCTATTGTAGAAACAGGGTCACTTTGCCATCGTGAGATTTCTAGACACGATTAAATGGTTGTCCTTATCAGATTGGTCCATCATGCACAGACAAAGTACCTTTGAGTACCCCCAAAAAGAGCTAAAGAAGTGATCTGAAGCAAAATTACAATCCTGTAAAATAACATTGTATGGATTATATTTTACATAAGGAAGAATGCTTACAGTGGAAAGATATCCTGATGTTGGGTGGATACATGACTGATTAACACAGACTGCAGGGGAATAGACTCGAGTATTTCCATATGGGCAGTAAGTAGAAACAACATTTGGACCTTGGAGCTCCTTGAAAATAGATGGTAACAACATTAAAAAAATATTTAGTAAAATATTGTAAAAATGTTGATGAATCAATAGCATATTTAATTCATATTAATCATTAAAATAACATGGGATTAAAACAGATAAGAGTTAATAGAAAAGTTTCTCCATTGGAAGCCTGTGATTGACAAAGATGCACACACCATTTTACAATGATACACCTTCTGATTTCCTTTGGTCAGTATTTTATCAAGTAGCTCAGTTATGTTTTAAAACTCACCTGTAGAGACTTACATTTGTATTAATAGTTTCTGCATGGTTCAAAGTGTTCCCTATAATATAGACCAATTCAAATAAAGGGTTTCAGACATAGTTAGGTCACTAACAACAGCCAAGAATTGTATGGGTTAAATACAATAAATATTTGGCTCAGTAAAATGCATCAAAGAAAGAAGTGTGATATATAATTCATTTTTTTATAACCTAAATTATACAAATTAAATGTAAATTGCAAATTTAAGTGGAAGTGAAATTTTGGTGTAGTGTTAAATTGCAGTAATGTGAGTTCAATTTAACAGAATTTGAATCACAGCCATAACCAGGTTGTGCTCAATACAACATGTTAATAATATTCAGTTTGAAGGATTGCAGCACGTGCTTTGTAAGGCTTGTCCTTCATGTAACAAAGTACTGTAATAAATTAGAGTCATGCTCTTTCTGTTTAGGGTAACCTCTTGAGTGTCAAGGGGAGGTTCTCCAATCTGACTGCAGTTTAGCTATAGCACCAACCTTGTTAACCTCCCTCCACAGCCATCCCATTCTTCTTCATCCAACACCATTCTGAATCATCAGAAATCCTTTCTAACTTTAACTGTCCCAACCACTGGTTCCTTTGCGTGGCATAAAGAACTTTAATCATTTGCAGCATTCTGCATAAACTTCTAACAAATTGCAACATTTCATTTTCCAATCAAAAAAAGTTTATGATACTGGTTTTTCCTTATCAAAGCAAAAGATCACTCCATTTATCATATCTTACAGTAAACAACAAATTATTTAAATTACGACAAATTCATTCAGTGAATGTCACCTGAGAAACGTAAAACTGTTCTATATTGCAACCATACACAGCCAAATTCTAAAAGAACCATCTACATTTTCCAGTGCTATTTTAGAGTCTCAGTAGGACTGCAATGAACGTGCTGTCTATCATAGCTTTCAATTCCATTCTTAACCTTTCCAAAAGTAGTTCACCGAGTTGGCATTCGTTGCTATTTTCTCATTGTTCATCCAAACCATTGGTCAGCAATTTATATCCTATGGCAGCCTGCCAGAAATTCCCACTTACAAGTTCAGGAGTTAAGATTGTGTCTCCATAATTTTTAAATTAATAACATTTCATTTTTGCTATGAAAAGAAAATTCTCAGGGTAGGTGGGCAAGCTGATTTCCCATTTCATGAAATTCCGTGCAGTCAAAAATGCGCGACAAATATCAGAACACAGCAAATCATCTGACTGGGAGCAATCAAGTTTTTGGTGGTAAAATTCCGTGGAAGAGGTTACGGAGTATTTAGTTGAAAAGGACAACAAAAAGCAATTGTTATCTTAAGAAATTCTGATGCCGTGTCAGTGGTCAATTTTCTGATCAAATCTTCCTAATGACTAAAGGAGAAATGAAAGCATAGATTATTTGATGTACTGATACTGCTACATGCAAATACAGATAGTTTACTGTTATTTTAAAAGGCATACTTATAAACCAACAACCAACCAACAGTTATACCCTTGAAAATATTTATTCAAGTAATTGACCACCAATACCATTGGTACATCACCTTCACTTTGGAAACAAGTTTAATTTTATTAGAGAATTCCTTACAAGTAGTTAATATATCTTGTGTATAATTACTTAAACAAAACACCTTTCAGTGAGAAACATTTTTTTTCACAAATATTTGGAATTCCACCATATAATCATCAGACACAACACTAAATTCAGCAGTATCAAACAGTACCTTGACATTAAGAAGAGATTGCTGAGAGTGTGGACCCACATGAAATGAGCTGTACCTGCTTGGTTCCCCACCTGTCCCATGCCTGGATACTGCCTGATGGCTGTATTCTGCTCTGCTTGACAAGCTCCCCATGATTCATTTCTTTCTGGTGGCTGAAAGTGGTCATCCTAACTCATTGAGTTAAAGACCATGAGAGAACCTCTATGCATTCATGATGCTGAAGTATGACTTTTGCTTACTTGGTGTCATGAATCATCTCAGGAAGTTAAAGTTCTATCAAAAATCTTCATTGCATACACTCCACTGACAATGCCCATTATTTCATTTTAATTTCCAGATCAAAAGTTCAACAAACCACAATGGGAAATGTGGAGTTGGTGGCTAATGTATTGGAAACACTAGTTTACACGAGTAAACAAAATGTTTAGTTTTCGTGGAGAAGAGGTAGACAGAGAGAAGGGATTGGTGTGCACCTTTCTCTGCTTTCACTGACATTCTGCAAACTCTGGATGAATAGTCCCAAGGTTCTCGTCCCTGTCAAATCTCACTCAAGGGAGGCATGTTAATGTTAGAATGTCTGAACTTCTGAACTGTAACAGCAGAATGACATGTTGGGTTTATCCATGAAGTCACAAACTTAATTTTGAGCAGTAGAAGACACCTATCCATATGTCAATACTTTTAGTGTGAGTCTCAGTCAAATGGTATGTGGTGCAAGACATCTGTAAAACACAATCTGCTGAATACATGAATACCTATTCTCTCTCTCACAAATGTCCTCATTTATTTTTTCCCCTTGCCCTTTGCCTCTTCCTCTCACCCATGCCCTTTCACCTCACATATCCAGACCCCTCTCAACTTACATTTTCCTGGAAATAAAGGTCTTAAAATATACTACTTGTGGCAGAAGTAAAATTACTGAAAATCAGTCAGATTTACTCATTCAAGTAAATGAAAGGAGAATTTTCGAAGATCATGAAACAATTCATACCTTTACTTCCAATGCATGCTTTAGTTTTAAGCGCATGAAGTCCTGCTCCTGACGCTGAATAAGTGATTGACAATTGGAAAACTGAAGGCAGGCCTGTTTTACATAGAAACCATAAAAGACAACAAATTTATCAGTTAAATTGTATTGCTTTTGCAAACTGTCAATATTTCCCTGAATTTAGTAAAAATTATAAAATGGATTTTTGCATAGGGTGGGGATTTGTTCCGGCATGGACTAGTAGGGCCAAACTGGCCTGTTCTGCGCTGTATATGGTTATAGCTTAGATGCTTCATGATGTAAGATTGTGTCTCCATAATTTTTTAATTAATAACATTTCATTTTTGCAACATTGTATAAATTGAAATTCCAGGATTATGCAACACACCAATCCAATCCAGTCCTTTGTAGTCCATTCTCATTGATGTTTATACTTTTTACATTTGGTTATTTGCCCTATTTGAATATGGAGAGTATAAAGGTGAGATGGATTGCTATCAAGATTGGAGATATTGAAAATGGAACCAAAATAAAAAACCTACTCAAAGAACTCATCTGATCAAGCAGCATCCAGTTGACATTTCAGGTTGAGACTCTGCATCAGGAATGAAAGTGTGGAGGGAAGATAGGCAGTACAAAGAGGTGAGAGGGATGGACGACAAAGAGACTGGTAGGTCGGCATGAGCAAGAGATTTATTGACATATATGTATGTACAATGTACAAATGCATCAAAATTCTTACATGCTGCAACCACGAAGGTATGTAAGAATCAGCAAAAAAAAACTAAATTCAATGTCCACAATATGCCAAGAGACAGAAAAAGAGTGAATGCATTAAAAAGGGTATACAGAAAAACCTCTGATATCTGGCACCTATGGGAATTAGTAGATACTGGATAAGTGAATTTTCCGGTTCCTTGAGATTGTGTGTTGTGTTGATTGGTGAACTAACCGCTAGGGGGTCCCAATTTTAAACGTTTGGTTTTTTTTTTAACCTATTTACTTTCTGCATTTTTTTTTGCCGCTTGCTTGAATTCCAGATAATGGGGATTTTACTGTCTAAATAAAATTTCAAAGTTGCAGTTAGTGCAAAAAAATGGTGTTTCAATAAGTGCAGACAGATCTGGTTGTTCGGAGAGGTTCAAGAGCCTGAGAGCTCTCTGGAAACAAATTCCTCTTGAACCTAGAAGTGCTGGATTTCAGAATTCTGAACCTTTTGCCTGAAGGTAGCAGTGAGAAGAGATTATGACAAGGGTGATGGCAATCGTTTATGTCATTGGCTGCTTTCTTAAGGCAGCGCTTCACAAAGGTGTTTTCAATAGACTGGAGGTGAGTGTCTGCTGGCTTGGTTTGCCATTTTCTGTAGCCTTCTGCATTTTGGGTGGAACCAGGTGATTTGGGGGTTGATGGATGGATTGCCCAAGGTGAGGGAGAGGGAGGGGGTGCTCAGGCTGCTGGTGATAGGTGAAAATAGTTAAGACTCTTGGCTCATAAATAACTACAAAAAAATTTCAATTAAATGAATTAGTATGACATAAAATCTGGTTTGTAACGTCAAAGTGAAACCAATACAAAACAATGTTCCTCCAAAGCAGTATTATTGTTAGTTCCAAATAATGTGCATTGTTATAGATACAGACTCAGTCCCAAATATCCTGCAATACCTAGATACAAGTTGCAATCATTAATTACAAATTACAGAGAAGCTTTCAACATTGGATAAACAAAAGTGAATTGGCAAAGGAAGAACAAGAGGGTCTTTGTGCCTTGGATATTTGCCCATTGTGAATAATGACAGAGAAATTAACAACTTTACCTGTTCAGATGAAGGCTGGGAGAGTGGGCGCTCCTCTGTTCCTGTTAATGCTGGATACACAAATGGGGATTTACTAGCAGGTGGGCCAGGGAAGGATTAACTGAGATGATAGGGGTTGGAGGGGTCCCTGAAATTGTGATGGGTGAGAGATAGGCTTTGATCTGGAGTGAGGCCAGGAAATTAGAGGTAGATTGATACTAGAGAAGATGGAAGAATGGTTTCCTCACCTTCAGTTACCTACTCTAAGGTGGCCTCATGGTTATTGGAAGTTCTTGCTTAGCAACTACTGATGTGAATGAACAAATAAAGTATGTCTACTTTATGTGTCTCAACCTTTATAAAGTAAATTCTGTTATACCTAGAGAAGCTCCAAAAATCCTTCAAAAAAGACGGCACTCGAGGGAGTCACGTGATGGAGTAGTGGCCGGTTGGGTTGAACCAGCCCTCTCCAGAAAAAAAGAAAAAAAATTCTGGAAAAGACAGAGCTCAATGAATATAAAACTCAAGAAATAAAAGAAAAAGTTACAGAGAAGAACAAGAAGATGGCACTCAAGAAAGAGAAAATAAGAATAACGGGAAAAAAGAAAAATCACCGGAGAAGAAGAAGAAGGTCTTACCCGCCCGCAGGAGCAGGGAGCTACAGTGGTGAAGAACAGCCGATTTCAGAGGTTGGTGAGTGGCTTGCGAAGTCGCGACCTCCAGATCGATGGACTCCAAAAATGGCTCTTGGAGCCAAACAAAAGTGCGCAGTGCGCAATCAAAGGATAAAGTGAACACTGCCGGGGGGGGGGGGGGCTCAGCCGAGGAGCAGGCAGCTACAATGCGACCAGCTGAGGGATGCCCGGCATCAAGGCACTCAGCTGGAGGATCAAAATAACGACAAAGAAAGGATCGAGGAGCCAGAAGAGGGAGAATGGCAGCAGGGTGACTGACAACAAGAGGATCAACTGCAGGAGGCCCAACAGACAGACAGCCCACAACCCAAGGCCCAACAGCAAGAGGCCCAGCAAGAGGAGGCCTGATAAAGACATAGAAGTAATTCATCAGAAAAAGCAGAAGAGACACAGATACAAAGAAGAGATGAAGAAATCACAAACACAGGTACAGATACAAAAGAAGAGGAAGAAGACCAAGATCTTCACAGGGAAACAGATGGACAAAATATAGATAAAGCCTTTTTTGAAGAACAAATTATTATTTTAATGACAAATCATTAAAAGAATGGTTATCATTAGATTTTATTGCAATTAAAAAAAAATGAAAAGAGCAGAAGATAAAATGCAAAGTTTAGAACTGGTCATGACAGAAATAAGGAAAAGAGTAGAAAAAATAGGGAGGAGCGGGAAACTGCTGTAGAATTGGAAGTAAATGATTTAAGAGAAAAATTGGAAGAAAGTGACAAAAAAATTAAAGAGACACAAGAGTTGTTATCTCAGAAAATTGATATATTGTAAAACTATAGTTGGCGAAACAACATAAAAATAGTGGGCCTGAAGGAGGATATAGAAGATGCAAACATGAAGGAATTTATAAAAGGATGGATCCCGAAGGTTTTGGGAATGACAGAATTGCATGAAGAAATGGAAATAGAAAGGGCACACAGAGCACTAATACCGAAGCCGCAGACACATCAAAAACCAAGATCCATCTTAGTCAAATTTTTAAGATATACGACAAGAGAAAATATACTGGAGTGGGCAAGGAATAAAGTTAGAGAAGATAATAAGCAATTGGAATATAAGGGACAAAAAAATATGTTTTTACCCAGACAAAAGTTTTGAACTCTTAAAGAGGAAGGAATTTAATACGGCAAAAATGATTTTATTGAAAAAAGGTTATAAATTCATGTTAAGACATCCAGCCATACTTAAAGTTTTTATACCTGGGGAGCAAAACAGACTGTTCTCAGATCCTGAGAAAGCACAAGAATTTGCAGAATGTTTGCAGGACGGAAGAGGAGATGAAGAGATGTAACAAGAAAGAAGACCGGCAATAAAGTATATATAAAGATGTAATAATATAAAGTTAAAATAATGTATATGTAAAGAGCTAAAGATGGAAAAGAGAAGGGAAGGAAGGAAGAAGGGGGAAAAAAAATGTTTGTTATATGTATTAAAAAAAGCCTTTTCTGGTGGGGGGGCTGGGGAGGAGAGAATAACCGTCACTGCGAAATCAGTTGACACTTGCGAGCAAGATCGCAAACCAAATGGAAAGGGGAGTTCCGGTTGCCCTGCAAGGGATAAGGGGCAACTCAGATAGGGGGGGGATTCATTTGGGGTTAAGGTGTTAATGGGTGTGGGGATTGTTAGGGTATTTCATGTTTTAAATGTGTTGTCATACATTGAATTTAAAAAGGGAAAACTAAAAGACAAAAATGGGAAAAAGGGGAATGGAGGTGGCGAGGAGACGGAAAAGAGGTGTAAACAAGACACAAGATGGCCACACTGAACTATATGACTATAAACATTAATGGAATACATAACCAAATTAAAAGGAAGAGGCTACTAAATTTACTGAAAAAAGAAAAATTAGATATAGCATTTGTGCAGGAAATTCATCTAAATGAAGTGGAACATAACAAATTGAAGAGAGACTGGGTAGGGCACGTAGCAGCTGCATCATATAATTCAAAAGCTAGAGGTGTATTCATATTAATTAATAAAATGTACCAATCAAAATAAAGGAGGAAATAACAGATCCAGCAGGGAGGTATGTAATGATAAAGTGTCAGATATACTCAGAATTTGCTCAATATATATGCACCTAATGATGAGGATCAAAAGTTTATGCAGGATATTTTTTGAAGATTGCAGACACACAAGGAAATATATTGATAGGAGGGGATTTTAACCTTAATTTAGATCCATTGTTGGATAAAACTGGACAAAACACAAGCAAAAAGAACAAAGTAGCCAAATGTATGGTTAAATCAATGCAGGAAATGAAACTTATGGATATATGGAGGAGGCAGCACCCAAAAAAGAAGGAATATTCATATTACTCGAGTAGGCATAAAACATACTCAAGGATTGATATGTTTTTGTTGTCGGCCCATATTCAAGGGAGAGTCAGAAAAACTGAGTATAAAGCTAGACTACTTTCAGATCATTCATCCCAGTTATTAGCAATAGAACTGGAGGACATTCCACTAAGAACATATAGATGGAGGTTAAACCCCATGCTACTTAAAAGGCAGGAATTTAGAGAGTTTATTGAATGCCAAATCAAAACATATTTTGAAATGAACTCAGAATCAGTTAAAGATAAATTTATACTATGGGACGCAATGAAAGCCTTCATTAGAGGACAAATAATAAGTTATGTAACTAAGATGAAAAAGGAATACAATCGTGAAATAGAGCAGCTGGAAAGGGAGATAGCAAGTACAGAAAAGGAACGAGTGAAAAGGGACGATATAAAGAAAAAGAGAGAATTGGTGGACAAAAAAAAATACGAAACATTACAAACATACAAGGTGGAGAAGAACATAATGAAAACAAAGCAAAAGTATTATGAATTGGGGGAAAAAAAAGACATAAAATATTGGCCTGGCAACTTAAAACAGAACAAGCTAAAACAACTGTATTGGCATCAAGGAAAAAGGACAAACAAATCACATATAACTAAGGAATTTTATGAACAATTATACCAAACTAAGAATGAGGGGAAAGATAATAAAATGGAAGAGTTTTTAGCTAAAATTGAACTGCCGAAATTGCAAGAAGAGGAACAAACCAAACTGATAAAACCATTTGAATTAGAGGAAGTACAGGATATATTAAAAAAAAGCTTCCGAACAATAAAACACCAGGAGAGGATGGATTTCCAATAGAATTTTATAAAACATTTAAAGAGTTATTAATTCCTCCTCTCCTGGAAGTAATGAATCAGGTAGAAGAAACACAAAACTTGCAAGATTCATGTAAGACAGCAATAATTACAGAAGATGGGGAAGGATCCATTAACACCAGCATCATATAGACCAATATCCCTACTTAACTCAGATTATAAGATAACAGTGAAATTATTAGCAAATAGATTGGTCAACTGTATACGAAAAATAGTAAAACAAGATCAAACTGGATTTATTAAAAGATGAACAGCGGACAATGTCTATAAACTTATTAATCTAATTCATGCAGCTCAAGGAAATAAAAAAAAAAACAACGGTGGCTGTTGCCTTAGATGTAGAAAAAGCCTTTGACAGGGTAGAGTGGAACTACTTATTTAAAGTATTACAGAAGTTCAATCTGCCAGAAAAATATATTAATTGGATTAAAGCATTATATAATGGACCATTGGAAAAGGTAGTAGTAAATGGATATGTATCAAGCCATTCAAATTAGGGGGGCGTGGCAAGATGGCGTAGGGAACAGACGTGCCTTCCAGACCTCTCCTGACTCTGATTTATTGTTTTGTCTTTAAGTGCCCGTTAAAGTTCTTTTAAAAGTTTATAAATAATAAGAGGTGCTGGGTTAATACCTAATGGTTTATATGCAAAAAAAAAGGTAAAAGAAAACATCAACATACTGTTAAAAAACTACATTTTCCAAAATTATCTGAGCCTACTTGTTTACAAGAAGCCAGGACTCAGCGTAGAATGGATCCAAAGGAAGACGTGCAGAGTTCGGCATTGAAACTCCGTTTTAAGCTGGTGAGGCTCTCTGAAGGTCGCATTCAACAGCTTTCAGACCAAAGAGCTGGGCGGGTGCCAGTATTTCACACAATGGCCACTGTGAGTGCTGTTACTGAGACTTTGACAGTTGAATCAGCTGGGGCGCCACCAGCTGGAGAGTTAAAGAGCTGTCATTCGACTGCTACAGTGGTGGCGCTGCAAAATGCATCTTCAATTACAACGGTTTTTCCAGACATCGATTCAGTGAAGATGATTAAAGAGATTTGGCTTAAAGATAACCCTGATCTTCAGTCTCCTGGCATTGCTGGGGGGACTTTGAGAGGGATTTTTATACGAAGTCAAATTGCTAGAAAAGATACTAAATTAAGGGAAGGGACAGAAGATCCCGTGGTCTTTAAGGAACAGCAAGACCCAATTATGCCTGAATCTACTTCTGTTGAAATCTCTGTTAAGGATCTTGAAGATAAGATATATTCTGTATCGAGTCACTTAGCTAATTTTGTGAACCTGTTTATTTCCAAGATTAATGCGATGGCAGAAGCCATTAATGGAGCTTTTAAGCTTGAAACCATTGAAAGATTTGAAATGTGTGATCAAGGTTTAGTCGATGCACAGGATCAACTGCAAGATGAAAATAGAATAATTGAAACATTGCAGATCCAAAATAAAAATTTAGCAAAAAAGGTTGATTATTTGGAGAATCAATCTAGACGAAACAATGTGAAAATTGTTGGTTTGCCAGAAGGCATAGAAGGACCAGATCCAAGAAAAATTTTTACTGAATGGATTCCATGAGAGTTAGGACAGGATAAATTCCCTGAAGGTTTAATACTGGAACGTGCTCATAGAGTTTTAAGAAGAAAATCTTTTTCAGGACAGAATCCAAGATCTGTTCTGATCCGTTGTTTAAACTATTGTGACAGAGAGACAATTTTACGTATGGCTATTAGAAATGCCCAGCAAAATAGATCTCCTTTGATGGTTCAGAATAATCCTGTTTTCTTCTATCAAGATTTGAGTCAAGAAATTATGTTTCAACGACGCGAATTTAATTCTGTGAAAGAGAACGGTTGTGGAAAAAAAGACATAAGGCAACATTCAGGTATCCTGCGGTACTGAAGATTTTTCAGGATGGAAATCAGCCAAAGTTCTTTGACAATCCTAAAGAGGCTATGGACTTTGCTCATTCTTTACCAATCATGCAGTTTTAGGAACGATGTAGTCCTTCTAGGTCTCTAAAGAGAGTAGAGATGTAAGGTGGGATTCAGATTTTTAAAAGAAATGGAAGCAATGGTGACCGAAGTGGTAACGTTGATTTAAAAAAATAAATCTTTTTTTTTGAGAAGAGTTTAAATAGTTTAAATAATGATGATAGTTTAATGAAATGGGAGTTGGGAGAGGGAACTGGGTGGGCACTAGTTTCCAGAAGTCATCAGCTACCTGTGAGTTATCTCACACCCAATATTTTGGTGGAGTTACCGCTTTGGGCAGTTTAAACAGGAGGAGGTAGTCGTGACCTCCGACCAGTTTTTTTTTCTTTTTAATTTTCGGGTTAAGAAATGAAGGTTTTTTTAAATTATTTTTTAAAAATAAATAATTTTTTTTAACTCTTTTTGTTTTCTGATTGTAATTGAGAGGGAATTAGGAGGGTTTTTTCTCTCCTTTTTTTCTCTCTTTTTTTGGGGGGGGGTTTCTTTTTTCTTTCTTTTTTAAGAGGATGATGTCACAGAAGATAATAAGTCAAAAATTGAGGATGTTGAATTAGATGAAGAGGAAGATGAGGGGAAAGGTGATAAGAAGAAAGAGAAGAAAACTAAGTACAAATACATTGAGGGAGAAGAGTTTAATAAAATTAAGCTAATTTCGATAGAGAATTTTGAAGATGTTATAAATGAAGAATATGGAGAATTTTATAAGAGTTTGAACTTTTTTTTCTTTTTTTTCTTTTTTTATATAAGGGGAGGGGAAGGGAATAAAAAGTTTATCTGATTGTTTTTCTAAGGGATGTTTTTGTTCTCTCGATGAATTATAAAGGAAATGGTATTAATGGAAATTCTGTATTTATGTATTATTAATTATGATTTTTTGTATAACAGATATGTGGTTGGTATATGATTTTAATATTTGAACTTAGTTTTAAAGTGGATTTCATTTGTTAAATACATGTATTATGTTTGATTTAAATATATGGTTAAGGGTATTATTTTAGTATTGATTTTTTTTGTTGTTAGTAATTTTTGTTGTTAAGTTTTATCTTTTTTTGTAAGTGGGGTTTTTTCTATTTTATTTACAACATTGTTAATTAATTCTTCACTCTTTATTTTGGGGGAGGGTTGGACTAATTTTAAATTAGACAATTAATGTTGTGTTATAATTATTGGGGGGGTTAATTTGTGTAGTTTAATGATGTAGTATTCTAATTTTTATTATCTTATTTTTTATTATTTCTTTAAATGTAATTTTTATTTTATTCATGTCATAAAATTTTAAATAAAGTTTTTTTAAAAAGCCATTCAAATTAAGTAGATCAACTAGGCAGGGATGTTCATTATTCACCTTAGCAATAGAACCATTGTTAGAGCTGATAATTGTAGAAAATAAAATAAAAGGGATAAAAATAAAGGAGAAGGAGTATAAAATCAGTTTATTTGTGGATGACATTATAGTATATCTAACAGAACTAGAGATATCAATAAAAGAACTACATAAGAAATTGAAGGAATATGGAGAAATATCGGGGTACAAGGTTAACGCAAATAAAAGTGAAGTGATGCCAATGAGTAATGCGGATTATACAGAACTTAAAAAAGAATCACCATTTAAATGGCAAGCACAAGCAATCCGATACCTCGGTATCAGATTAGACAATAACTTAAGCCACTTGTACAAACTAAATTATCAGCCATTAATAAAGAAATTACAGGAAGACTTAGAACATTGGAAAGAACTACTGCTAACGTTGATAGGGAGGGTGAACTGCATTAAAATGAATGTGTTCCGAAGGATACAATACTTATTTCAAACATTACCAATTCCCTTAACAGAGAAATTCTTTGTTGAACTAAAGAGAATAATTAGGAAATTCTTGTGGAAAGGGGGGAAACCGAGGGTAGCATTAGATAAATTAACAGAGAGGTATAACCAAGGTGGCTTGCAGTTACCAAACTTCAGAAATTATTATAGAGTTGCACAATTAAGGTATTTATCAGATTTTTACCAGACAAGGGAAAAACCAGACTGGACTAAGACAGAACTAGATAAAATAAGGGAGAAGGTACCGGAACATATACTTTAAAAATGGGATGAAAAGCTGGTGCAATATAACAACTCACCAGTATTGCATCATTTACTTAATATATGGAAGAAGATTCTCATAGAAAGAAAAAAAATGAATTACCAAATACCAAAATTGTTATTGACGCAAAATCCACTAATCCCTTTTACAATAGATAACCTTTCCTTTAGAGAATGGGAGAGAAAAGGAATCAAAAGTATAGAAAAGTGTTTTTTGGGAAATAATTTATTAACATTTGAACAGTTGAAGGACAAATATGGAATAACTCATGGTACAATGTTTGCATATCATCAACTGAAGCTTATTTAAAGGATAAATTGGGAAACAGACTGAGATTACCAGAAGGAAGCAGCTTTGAATATGTGATTACAGACACAATGATAATTAAAAGATTTATAACAAACATGTACATTAAGCTGCAAGATAAGGAAAATGATGAAATAAGCTATAAACCTAAACAAAAGTGGGAAAAGGACAAACATAAAGATAAAGAATGAAGTATGGGAAAAGTTATGTTCTGGAACTATGAAGAATACAATAAACACAAGGTTACACATGATACAGTATAATTGGTTACACAGGTTATATATCATTCCTCAAAAATTAAAAGAATGGGATCCAACATTATCAGATAGATGTTTTCGCTGTAAGAAGGAAATGGGAACAACATATAACTATATAACCACTTACAGCACAGAACAGGCCAGTTCGACCCTACTAGTCCATGCCGTAACAAATCCCCACCCTCCTAGTCCCACTGACCAGCACCCGGTCCATACCCCTCCAGTCCTCTCCTATCCATGTAACTATCCAGTCTTTCCTTAAATGTAACTGTCATGATAATGAATATGTATGAGATGTACCGGAAGTCACGTGGTATGAGAGAGAGATAAGAACACAAGCAGGAGAACAAAGGAAACCGGAGAATAAAGCCACTGAGAAGTTTACCTGATAAAAGTTGTGTTTAATGTTTCATTAACTTCACATTTCGGGCCACAAATGTGACATTGGCGACGAGGATGGGATAAGCTTGAAGAAAATTAAAGACTAAACAAGATTACAGAGGATTACAGACAACTTCAAGGTGATAAGAATTTTCTCTGTGACTCAGTACTTTTGGGGCTGGAATATTTCCTCATGGCTGGGGCAGACAGTGACTTTCTAACACATAGTGGAATTGCTCATTTTGACCCAACCGGTGATGCAAGCACTGTAAGTGTAAAGTGGAAGGCATGGCTGGAAGAATTTGAATCCTATGCCGACAGTCGTGGCCTATTTCTAGATACCGGTACAGTTGAACAAAAAGCGCAGAGAAGGGCGTTACTTCTTTTCACGGCAGGACCTGCAGTTCGGGAAACATTTAAGACACTTTTGAATACTGGAAGAAAGGATGAGTACCGGAAAGCGGTAGATGCATTAAATGCACACTATGTAGTGACACTGAATGCTACATTTCAACGCCATTTGTTTCGGAGAACGAGACAAGAAGATGGCCAGACAATTGCTCAGTACGTGACGAGACTACGCCAGCTAGCTGTTGGATGCAATTATATGGCAGCTGATTTGGACAACCAATTATTGGATCAAGTCGTACAGCACTGTAGATCAGATAAACTCAGAAGACGTCTACTGGAAAGAGGGAGTGAGTTGGAACTCACCGATGCTTTAGCCATTGCTGCTGCATTAGAGGCTGTTGAAGGGCAATTTCATACCATGACCCTGAAAGACAACTCAAGCCAGCAAATTAAGAGGCTCTCACATCGCCATAATCAGCCAAGATATACGTCGACACATGACGTGGAGTGTTATCGATGTGGAAACCGAGGTCACTTTGGAAAAGACCCATATTGCCTGGCCAAAGGCAAAGTTTGCAGAAAGTGTGGAGGTAAGGACCACTTTGCAAAGAAGTGCAAAAACAAGTCCAATGCAGACCAGAAGAGGAAGAGTACAACTTCCAAAGGCAAAGCCTGGGGGAAAGGAAAGTATCCTGGAAAGAAAGATACCATTCGCCAGATAGACGGTGACGATGATGATACCCAGGAGGAACAGAGTTGTTACCAATTTACGTTGAATGAAGTACATCATGAGAAGGTCCCAGTGATCATTGGTGGAGTGACAGTGCAGGTCATTGTAGACTCAGGCAGTGACAGTAATGTGATTGATCGACATTTATGGGAGAAGTTGAAAAGGAAAAAGATCATCTGTACCTCAAAGAAGTGTTCCAAGAAACCGTATCCATACACAGCAACCAAGCCATTGCAGACCATTGGATGTTTTACTGCAACTGTTGAAGCTGGAGATAAGTACACCGAAGCAGAGTTTATGGTCATAGAAGAGAGGGGAGAACCATTGCTGAGTAGAAGCACAGCGCAAGACCTGGCAATACTTCATATTGGAGCTTGTGTCAATTCAATTCAGTCATACGAGGATATGAAGCAAGAATTCCCCGCAGTCTTCCAAGGAGTAGGAAAGCTGAAAGGTCGACAATTGAAGCTAGTGGTAGATGAAACGGTCAAACCCAAGGCACAACCAATGCGCCGAACTCCGTTTGGACTTTGTGGGAAAGTCGAACCCAAAATTAAAGAATTGATCGTACAAGACATTATTGAACCGGTGGAACATTCGACACAATGGGTCAGTCCCGTAGTGATTGTGCCCAAACCAAAGGGTGTCATAAGACTATGTGTTGACATGAGAATGGCCAATGAAGCTATAATTAGAGAATGACATCCTATACCAACAGTGGAGGAAATACTTCATGAACTAACTACCAGTAAGGTATTCTCAAAAATTGATCTGAAATGGGGCTATCATCAATTAAAGCTGGATCCAGGTTCCCGAGACGTAACTACATTTGTGACTCACTGTGGATTGTAACGTTTCAAGAGACTATCATTTGGAATTAATGCAGCTTCGGAGATCTACCAGTATGAAATCCATCGAGTGATTCAAGGCATTCCTGGAGTTGCCAACATTTCTGATGACATCATAGTCCATGCACCAACGAAGGAAGAGCATGACAAACGGTTGAGGCGTGTACTATCTAGACTACAGAAGGCAGGCCTTACCGTGAATGGAAACAAGTGCCAGTTCGGTGTGTCAGAAATGGACTTCATGGGCCACAGACTTACAAGGAAAGGACTAAACCCTGCAGACGCCAAGGTGAAAGCTATTGCAGAGGCACGTGCACCTCAGAACGCAACAGAGGTGAGGAGTTTCCTGGGATTGGTTAATTTTTGTGCAAAGTTCATTCCTAATTTCGCTACAGTGGCAGAACCACTAAGGAAACTAACCAGGAAAGGTGTACCATTTCATTTTGGATCTGAGCAGAAGAAAGCGTTCACAGTGCTGAAGCAAAGCCTGACAGATGCAAAAACTCTTGGATATTACGATCCGGCGGCATCAACCAAAGTCATAGCGGATGCCAGCCCGGATGGTTTAGGAGCCGTGTTGGTCCAGATGCATGATGGAGGACCACGAATCATTGCCTATGCCAGCAGATCGTTATCAGATGTGGAAAGAAGATACACTCAGACAGAGAAAGAAGCACTCGGACTTGTATGGGCCTGTGAGAGGTTCCATGCATATTTATACGGCATTGAATTTGAACTCATCACAGATCATAAGCCATTAGAGGTGATCTATGCACCTAGATCCAAACCATGTGCCAGAATAGAGAGATGGGTACTCAGACTACAACCCTACAAATATAAAGTAATCCACATTGCAGGGAAAACAAACATTGCTGATCCGCTGTCCAGATTGGTGAAGGATGGAGGTCCACATTCCAAGTCAGAATTGGGAACAGAAACAGAGAGCTTTGTACGCTTCGTAGCTATTCAGGTGACACCGAAAGCTGTGACTACGAAGGAGGTCGAGAGAGAATCCGAACGTGATCCAGAACTCATGGAAGTAAGAGAATGCATACAGAGTGGACAATGGGACAAGTGTACTCACAAGGCTTACATTCCCATCAGAGACGAACTTTGTTGCATCGGACAGTGTGTATTAAGAGGTTGCAGATTGGTGATACCGCAAAGATTGAGACCGAAGATCATATCCTTAGCGCATGAAGGACACCTAGGTATTGTTGGTACCAAGCAAAACCTCAGGACCAAGGTATGGTGGCCAGGTTGTGATAAAGACGCAGAGAGATTTGTTAAAACTTGTCACGGATGTCAAATCACAAGTAGGAGTAATCCGCCAGAACCGATCCGGAGTACGCAACTCCCGACAGGACCATGGATCGACGTAGCTGTTGATTTTCTTGGACCTTTACCGATGGGTGAATCAATTATGGTAGTGATAGATTACTACAGCAGATACTATGAGTACGTGGTGTTGAAGTCCACAACCACTGAAAAAACAATACAAGCGTTAGCAGAGATATTCGCAAGATATGGATTACCTGTTACATTATACTCTGACAATGGTCCACAATTCATTTCAGAGATATTTGCGGAATACATGAGGACCACAGGTATCCACCATCATAAAGTAACTCCGAAATGGCCGCAAGCCAATGGAGAAGTAGAGAGACAAAATCAGTCCATTGAAAAACGATTTAGAATTGCACACGCAGAAGGACAAAATTGGCGAGAAGCATTGCTATCTTATGTGGCTGTCTATCGAGCAACGCCTCATGCAACCACTGGAAAAAGTCCTGCAGAAGCATTTTTTGGGAGAAAAATCTGCACAAAAATGCCAGAAATAAAGGAAATCCGAGACGACCAGGAGATGAGGGACCACGATGCTGAAAAGAAAGGTGCAGCAAAGCTGTACACAAATTCGAAACGTGGAGCCAAGTACTCAGACATCATGCCAGGAGATAATGTTCTAGTGAGGCATGAAACTGGTGGTAAGCTAGACACACCTTATTACCATCAACCCTATACTGTCGTATCCAGAAGTGGCAGTATGGTGACAGTCAAGTCTCCGACTGGAGTCCTGTACAAGAGAAATGTATCAAGTGTAAAAAGGTACCAGTCCAGAGATACATCGAGCGAAGAGATTGAAAGGCCAATACGAGATGCTGAAACTGAGAGACCTGATGATGTTCCAGAGGCCGTTACCAGCACTCCTGATGAAGTGACTAGAGTGCCAGAAACACTCGAAGCCGTGGCGAGCAGTATTTCCGACGCTGAGAGTGAACAACCGAGAAGCGACGACAATATCGCAGGCAGGCCGAAACGAAACCGGAAAGTGCCCAAACGATACGAAGACTTTGTGCCATAGTTTTAATAAGAACTTTAGGACAGTATTTAATCTTATATCATAAAAGTGCATGTATGAGTGCTGTAGGAAGTAAATTTTATGTAGTTGAGTTATAGTATTACCATTAGTTACGATGCTTGTAAGTTTCCGAGGGATATTGATAAGTGAAGGTAAAGTTTATTTCTGATTAAAGGAGGGATGTCATGATAATGAATATGTATGAGATGTACCGGAAGTCACGTGGTATGAGAGAGAGATAAGAACACAAGCAGGAGAACAAAGGAAACCGGAGAATAAAGCCACTGAGAAGTTTACCTGATAAAAGTTGTGTTTAATGCTTCATTAACTTCACATTTCGGGCCACAAATGTGACAGTAACCAATGATCCCGCCTCGACCACGTCTGTCGGAAGCTCATTCCACATCCCTACCACCCTTTGGGCATGTACAAAAGTGAATACGTTTTATGTATTTTATGTTATTAAATAAAATCACAAAAAGCAACATACCAAAAAAATCCAGAGATCTTTCTTTTAAGTAACATAAGTAGTAAAGTATTAGGCCTCAAATTGGATAAAGCGCAAATAAGATTTATTATGATTACCTAAGCAGTAGCAAGAAAATTTATAATGTCAACTTGGAAAATGGAAGAGAGCCTGAGAATACAGCAATGGTACATGGAAATGAATAAATGTATTCCATGGAAAAAAAATAACATATAATTTAAAAAATAAAGTCACATTGTTTGAACAAATTTAGGAACCATACATGGAACATCACAGAGAGAGCTTGCCTCGGACCGCCATCCCCTAAAATGATAAGACAAAACTATTTGATTTAGTGTGTAAAAGTAGATGACACATTTTTTCTTGTTTGTTTTTCCCTTTTATTATATTGTATGCTCTCCCTGTGCCTGGACTGGGGCCGCCGTCTCCCACTCCCTGCCCGGACCGGGGCCTCCGCCTGCCTCACTCGACCGAGGCCGGGGCCGCCGTCTACCCCTTGCTCCTGCCAGTATCGGGGCCGCCGCCGTCTACCCTTCGCCTGGACCGGGGCCGGGGCCGCTGCTGCTCTCCCTGTGCCTGGACTGGGGCCGCCGCCTCCAACTCTCTGCCCGTATCGGGGCCTCCGCCTGCCTCACACGACCGAGGCCGGGGCCGCCGTCTCCCCCTTGCTCCTGCCCGTATCGGGGCCGCCGCCGTCTACCCTTCGCCCGGACCGGGGCCGGGGTCGCTGCTGCTCTCCCTGTGCCTGGACTGGGACCGCCGCCTCCCACTCCCTGCCCGGACCGGGGCCTCCGCCTGCTTCACACGACCGAGGCCGGGGCCGCCGTCTCCCCCTTGCTTCTGGCCGTATCGGGGCCGCCGCCGTCTACCCTTCGCCCGGACCGGGGCCGGGGCCGCTGCTGCTCTCCCTGTGCCTGGACTGGGGCCGCCGCCTCCCACTCCCTGCCCGGACCGGGGCCTCTGCCTGCCTCACTCGACCGAGGCCGGGGCCGCCGTCTACCCCTTGCTCCTGCCCGTATCGGGCAGTGGGAGGCGGCGGCCCCAGTCCAGGCACAGGGTGAGCTGCGGCGGCCTCGGCCCCGGTCCGGGCAGTATGGACCGACCTAGGAGGGGAGGCAGGCCCCTCCAGCCCGGGTAAGAAACCTGCATTGGAGAAGGCCACTCCGATATAAAACCTACGACCCAAGGACCTCGCTGCCACGTCCCAGCTTGCTTGGCCACGGCACACGAACCATGGGTGTAAAGGGTGGGGCCAGTACTGCGCGCACTGCACTCCACCTAAAAGCTCCTTTGCGCAGGCCCGAGGACAGGTCCACGTCCTCCCCCTCCACATCCTCCCCCTCCACGTCCTCTCCCTGAAAAGATGCTCACAAACTCAAGCTAGCATGCTGGAACATCAGAACCATGCTAGACAAGGCTGACAGCCACCGACCTGAACGTCGGTCTGCCCTCATTGCACATGAACTCCTCAGACTTGACATCGACATAGCCGCTCTCAGTGAAGTCCGCCTGGCAGATGTAGGCAGCCTCCAAGAACGCGGCGCGGGCTACACACTCTACTGGTCTGGCAAGCCTTCGGATGAACGACGCCTATCTGGTGTAGGCTTCATGGTCAAGAGCTTCATTGCCTCCAAACTCGAAAACCTTCCAACAGGCCTCTCGGACCGAATCATGTCCATGCGACTCCCACTTCAAAACAAGCGTCACATCACCCTCATCAGTCTCTATGCTCCAACCCTCCAGGCGAAACCAGCAGAAAAGAACAAGTTCTACACCGACCTGGGCAACCTCATCCAACGTACCCCTACAGCCGACAAGGTTGTCATCCTGGGCGACTTCAACGCTCGTGTCGGCAAAGACTCAGAAACCTGGCCAGGAATCCTGGGCAAGCATGGCGTCGGCAAGTGCAACGACAATGGGCGCCTCCTGTTGGAGCTCTGCGCAGAACAGCGACTTGTCATTACAAACACCCTTTTTCAGCAGAGGGACAGCCTTAAGACCACCTGGATGCATCCCCGATCCAAACACTGGCACCACCTGGACTACATCCTGGTGCGAGAAAGTGACAAACAAGATGTGGTCCACACCAGGGTCATGCCTAGCGCGGAATGCCACACTGACCACCGGCTGGTTCGCTGCAAGCTCAACCTTCACTTCAAGCCAAAGCCCAGGAACAATAAAGCCCCCAGAAAGAGGTTCAATGTTGGAAACCTGCAGTCAGACGAAGCGAGAGGAAACTTCCAGGCAAACCTCAAAGCAAAGCTCGACGTTGCAACCCGCCTCACGGACCCGTCCCCTGAAACCCTCTGGGATCAGTTGAAGACTACCATACTGCAATCCACTGAAGAGGTACTGGGCTTCTCCTCCAGGAAAAACAAGGACTGGTTTGACGAAAACAGCCAGGAAATCCAGGAGCTGCTGGCAAAGAAGCGAGCTGCCCACCAGGCTCACCTTACAAAGCCGTCCTGTCCAGAGAAGAAACAAGCCTTCCGTCGCGCATGCAGCCATCTTCAGCGCAAACTCCGGGAGATCCAAAATGAGTGGTGGACTAGCCTTGCCAAACGAACACAGCTCAGCGCGGACATTGGCGACTTCAGGGGTTTCTACGAGGCTCTAAAGGCTGTGTACGGCCCCTCACCCCAAGTCCAAAGCCCGCTGCGCAGCTCAGACGGCAAAGTCCTCCTCAGCGACAAGATCTCCATCCTCAACCGATGGTCAGAACACTTCCAATCTCTTTTCAGTGCCAACCGCTCAGTCCAAGATTCCGCACTGCTCCAGCTCCCTCAACAGCCCCTAAGGCTAGAGCTGGATGAGGTTCCCACCCTGGATGAGACATATAAGGCAATCGAACAACTGAAAAGTGGCAAAGCAGCAGGTATGGATGGAATCCCCCCAGAAGTCTGGAAGGCTGGTGGCAAAACTCTGCATGCCAAATTGCATGAGTTTTTCAAGCTTTGTTGGGACCAAGGTAAACTGCCTCAGGATCTTCGTGATGCCACCATCATCACCCTGTACAAAAACAAAGGCGAGAAATCAGACTGCTCAAACTACAGGGGAATCACGTTGCTCTCCATTGCAGGCAAAATCTTCGCTAGGATTCTACTAAATAGAATAATACCTAGTGTCGCCGAGAATATTCTCCCAGAATCACAGTGCGGCTTTCGCGCAAACAGAGGAACCACTGACATGGTCTTTGCCCTCAGACAGCTCCAAGAAAAGTGCAGAGAACAAAACAAAGGACTCTACATCACCTTTGTTGACCTCACCAAAGCCTTCGACACTGTGAGCAGGAAAGGGCTTTGGCAAATACTAGAGCGCATTGGATGTCCCCCAAAGTTCCTCAACATGATTATCCAACTGCACGAAAACCAACAAGGTCGGGTCAGATACAGCAATGAGCTCTCTGAACCCTTCTCCATTAACAATGGCATGAAGCAAGGCTGTGTTCTCGCACCAACCCTCTTTTCAATCTTCTTCAGCATGATGCTGAACCAAGCCATGAAAGACCCCAACAATGAAGACGCTGTTTACATCCGGTACCGCACGGATGGCAGTCTCTTCAATCTGAGGCGCCTGCAAGCTCACACCAAGACACAAGAGAAACTTGTCCGTGAACTACTCTTTGCAGATGATGCCGCTTTAGTTGCCCATTCAGAGCCAGCTCTTCAGCGCTTGACGTCCTGCTTTGCGGAAACTGCCAAAATGTTTGGCCTGGAAGTCAGCCTGAAGAAAACTGAGGTCCTCCATCAGCCAGCTCCCCACCATGACTACCAGCCCCCCCACATCTCCATCGGGCACACAAAACTCAAAACGGTCAACCAGTTTACCTATCTCGGCTGCACCATTTCATCAGATGCAAGGATCGACAATGAGATAGACAACAGACTCGCCAAGGCAAATAGCGCCTTTGGAAGACTACACAAAAGAGTCTGGAAAAACAACCAACTGAAAAACCTCACAAAGATAAGCGTATACAGAGCTGTTGTCATACCCACACTCCTGTTCGGCTCCGAATCATGGGTCCTCTACCGGCATCACCTACGGCTCCTAGAATGCTTCCACCAGCGTTGTCTCCGCTCCATCCTCAACATCCATTGGAGCGCTTACACCCCTAACGTCGAAGTACTCGAGATGGCAGAGGTCGACAGCATCGAGTCCACGCTGCTGAAGATCCAGCTGCGCTGGATGGGTCACGTCTCCAGAATGGAGGACCATCGCCTTCCCAAGATCGTGTTATATGGCGAGCTCTCCACTGGCCACCGTGACAGAGGTGCACCAAAGAAAAGGTACAAGGACTGCCTAAAGAAATCTCTTGGTGCCTGCCACATTGACCACCGCCAGTGGGCTGATAACGCCTCAAACCGTGCATCTTGGCGCTTCACAGTTTGGCGGGCAGCAACCTCCTTTGAAGACCGCAGAGCCCACCTCACTGACAAAAGGCAAAGGAGGAAAAACCCAACACCCAACCCCAACCAACCAATTTTCCCTTGCAACCGCTGCAATCGTGTCTGCCTGTCCCGCATCGGACTTGTCAGCCACAAACGAGCCTGCAGCTGACGTGGACTTTTTACCCCCTCCATAAATCTTCGTCCGCGAAGCCAAGCCAAAGAAGAAAAAAATTTGATGAATATTTATTGGTTTTGGAGGGGGGTGGGAAGGGGGGAGGGAGTGAAAGGGGGGGGGGGGGGAATGCACTGTGTATATTTAATGAGAAATGTTTGTATATATTTTGGTTGATATGGTTCACAGTGTGAGAAATAAAAACATTTTAAAAAAGACGGCACTCCATTTGTTCACTGGTATATCAGTTTGTGCTGATGAGCTATTATCATTTCCCTTTGTCCCTCCTGCTGTTTTAAACATTAACTACAGTACAGAGGGTTTCTGATCATGCATTCTTTCCTCTCTCATCTCCCAACTCCCTCCATTTGGCTGGAATCTGCCAAGAATTCTAATTATAAAACAGCCAAGAACCCCATTTAATATCTAAGCAGTGAAATAACTAAGAATCAAGATGGCAAGGTCACAAGAATTCAATGAAGTAGGAATCCAATAAGCAAAATGAACTTAAAATCCCATGCTACTGGCAGGATTGCAATGATAAAGAAAACAATGTCCATGGGGAAATTGACATTTCTGCGATGTTTGGTTTATTGGTACATTGAATGCCCATTTTGACATGAAGGACACAAGCGAATAAACCACACCTGGAAGTTTCTTGGTGTTCCAAACTTACAGACTATTTTGTAAAATGGCACTGCCCATAGCAAGAAAAGATGATAATAAAAAAATTGATTAAAAAAACTTAAAACAAACAATACTAACAGAATGAACCAATGTTCATAAAAACAACAAAAATAACATTTTCAAAATAAATAAAAGTATAATGTTTTCAATATGAGAATCTTCAAAAAGGGATCACTAATCTAATTAATTATGACATAATCAGGAAAAAAAGCATCTAAAAGGATCTTCTTCTTGATACTAGAGGTAAGTGAGTAGAGAAAGGTACTTCTCATTACCTTCTCCCTACCCTGCATGAACTATGAAGAATGATAGACACTTTGCAGTGAGAGTTTTTACAATTTTAATTTATACATAATATGTATTTTCAGTAATACATGGAATAGAAATGCATTGTTCATTGGCTTAACTCAAATCCAGGCGAATCCTAATGGTATCAATGTTCACTTTACCTTGTCACAGCTTCTTATCTATGTGTGTTTCGAATAGGGACTGTCGCCACTGGTGAGTCACCAGCAGTGGCGCTCGGGTCCAGATGCACCAATGCAGGTAGGCTAATTGAGAGCAGGGACCGTTTCATGGTCACATGTGGGATGCAGCCAATAGGTGACATGGGGCAAGGTGTAAGTGGTTAGTTCTTTAATGGGGTTAGCCTAATAAATGGAAGGCATAACATGGCTTGCTTAGAGTAACAGCTTTTGCTCTTATCTTCATGGTGAGATATAGCAACACCTACATCTGGTGACCTCTTTATTTCACAAAACTTTTCTTCACGTATGGAAATGGGTAACAATAGAAATGACATGGTGAAGGATGAGGAAGTCAAACTCAACATCTCCATCCTTTTTACAACCAATGTATGAGCGTAGTTTCTGATCCTGGAGACATGGTTCCATCCACTGTGTCACTAGCCAGAGGATGAAGTTCAGCTTCCTTGCAGCTTGACTCCCAGAACAGATTGCCTGTGATGTGCTGCTTTATCCTGATGGGATGATGCCTTAGGAAGTGCTTAAAGCAGATATCTTGGAGCGAATGGAATGCTCAAATCCAGCCCACATTGTGGAGCTGCTGGCAAATGACAACCTTGGAGATAGGAGGCCATCACAAATGCTGCAGTGACGGTGCCAGACGGGAGGTTCGACGCAGATGTCTGGAAATGGAAGTTCCTCTGCTTCATGCCTACATAGGTTCAGGCCTGTCAGTTGGCCAGCATCGATGGACTCATAAAACAGGCTGACATTGTCTTGGAGACAACCTCTGCAATACAGGTAAATGCAGTCAATACAACAACCATTAAGCTGGAGAAGACAGAGCTTGAACAACAAACAGCAGCACTCACTGTGCAAGTTGAGGTCTTGACGATCCAGTGGAACTATCCACATTTCCAGTTCAACTCAAATCCTGTGGGTTGAGGACGGGGCAGAGGTGGCACCCAACGGATTTGCTGGAAACACCAGAAATTTAGTGTAGTCGCTTGGTCATGCCAACCTCCTTGCTCCTTCTATAGACAGCACCTGGGAAACAATGAGGCCCGGCAGTAGGCAGCATTTTCCTCACCAACCCTTGCTCTGGTAAACATTATCTCAACGATTTGGATGTGGAGATGTCTGTTGTTTCTCCGAGCATTATCACCCTTAACCCTGGATGTGTTCTTGCTGCCGCAAACAATTTGAGCATCCAGGAATTTGGCCAGAGGTCAGTCATGCTCGATTTCAGCCTCCAGAAACCTTTATGGTAGATTTTCACCATAGCAAACATTTCAAAACCCATCATATTTCACACTTTTCCCTGCTTGTGAATTTAAAGAATCGTCGTTTAATAGACTGCTGAGCTGTATTCATCATCCTGTAATGACTGTCATTCACCTAACCAGCCTCCAGGCCAGCACCTACCCATATCAAGAGTTGCTCAAACTGTTTCCTCTCCTGGTAACTCCATAGCATTGTCACAACAACATCAAACATGTGGTGACCCATCACATCCTGATCCGTTGTCCTCCTGTTTTGGCACAAGAACACAGGCTACCCCCAGACTACCTAAAGATTGTGAAAGCTGAGTTCTATACCATGAAAGAGCTGGGGATAGTCCAATGATCTGACAGTTGATGGATGTCACTGCTAATATATGGTCCCCTGAAGAAGTGTCCAGGAGAATGATAGCCTTGTGGAGACTATCGCCTCCTGAATAATGCAACCATCCCAAATTGATGCAGTATCCTGCATTTGAAGGATTTTTTGGCAAACCTACACAGCAAGCAGGTGTTCACGAAGATTGACCTCATGCCCGCCAATGACCAAATCCCAGTTGAGCTGGCAGATATTCCCAAGACAGCTGTGATTATTCCGTCTAATTTCTATGGATACCATTTGGTTTGCAGAACACAGCCTAACCATTCCAGCAATGCATGGATCATGTTCCCTCCAGTCTTGATTTTATGTATAAATCAATGATGTTCTTTCTAGTGGTGAGCACAGGAACCACCTCATTACTGTTCCAACATCTTGATGACTATAGGATTGTATCAACCCAAGCAAATGGATTTTTGGTGCCAGTGAACTCACTTTTTTGGGACGAGTGATGGAGAACAACATCTTGCCGGAAGAGCCAAAGGTGGATTTAGGATGCAACTTCATTTCCAACTTCATTTCCCCAATTATGATGATTTTTGGGAATGATGAGCTTCTACCGCTATTTCCTACCAAATGCCTCCAGGTCCCTCTTACCACTGATCAACCTACTCAAAGATTCAGACAAATCAACTTCCAAGAAACCATTGTTTACCCAAGAATGCTGTTGAGGCCTTCAACACCGTGAAGAAATAGCTTTCGTGGGAGCTGTTTTGGAGTAATGACCATCTGGCACTTTTTTCAGCAAAATTATTGTCCACTAGATGAGCTACAGTACATTCGGATGAGAACTTCTGGCTATCCACCTCACCGAGAAGCATTTCCGCCATCTGTTGTAAGGCTGTCCATTCACTATTTATGTGGACTACCAACTGCTCACATATTACATCTTGTGTAAGCACACAGAACTGTTCACCACAGGAAATCTGCCACTTGGATTTCATCTACAATTCTCCAGTAACATCAGATACATCCAAAGAAAAGCGAATCCTGTTGCTCATGCCCTATCAAGACTGAAAGTGGATACTCCTCATGCAACTACAGCAATTGATTTTATTGCAATGGTTTGCCCAAAACGCACTGATCCTGAGCTTATCCAGTATCGACACAATGATACAGCTCTCAAACTCAAAGACTTGCACATTAATGACACATGGGAGACAACAGAGTGTGACATATCCACCTGCAAGACAAAATCCATACTGATGCATCATGAACTTTAGAGTACACTCCACAACCTCTCCCATCCGGACAAGAAAGTGATTATCAAACTGGTTAATGAATCTTTCACCTGACCATGCATCAAACATGACATCGGGCTATGGGTGAAGACCTGTTTCCATGACAATGGTGCAAAGTGTTCAGACACATTTGGGGCGGCATGGTTAACGTAGCAGTTAGCACAATGCTGTTACAGTGGCAGCGATCAGGACAGGGGTTTGAATACTACGCTGTCTCTAAGGAGTTTGTATGTTCTCCCCATGACTGGTGGTTTCCCCAGGGGGCTCTGGTTTACTCCCACCATTCAAAAACATACTGGTGGTGTAGGTTAATCAGGTGTAATTAAGCAGCATGGGCTCATGGACTGAAATGGCCTGTTACCATGCTATATGTCTAAATTTAATTTTAAAATATTTAAAAACCCCACTCAGAGATTTCCCTGCCCTGCTTCAAGGATGTCCAGCTTGATCTGGTTGTCCATTCCTACCATGGAGAGGTTACACTTATTTTCTCACCTTCAAAGATCAAGCAAGATGGCTAAAAGCTGTCCCAGTCACCAACATCTCCATGGAGACAGTCACCCAGGCTTTCAATGACTGATGGGATTCAGCTTTTGGTGTACCAGGCATGTTAACAATGGACAAAGTTTGAGTTAGCGGTCTTCAGAGCACTGGATTTGGATGACGACTTATCATCCACAATCAAAAACCTCTTATTGTTTCCACCATCAACTAAAAACAGTGTTGACAGCCAGAGGAGATGCATCCTAGTGGAGTGAATGGTCACCCAAGGTCCTGCTCAGGATTGTACAACAATAAAAGCAGACCTAGGTTGTTCAGAGGTAGAAATGGTCTATGGCACACTCTGACACTTACTGGGGAATTTGTCGAACCAGTTCTAACGACCAGACCACATGATTTTGCCAATTTTGTTGACCGACTATGGCAAATTGCAGCTACTCAGGCCAACAATGATCCAGAAAGTGACCACATGGTCTACGAGCCGCCAAACTTACAACGCTGCGCATGTCTTGGTTCGAACTGACACCGTTCACTGACAATAGCCCTTATCAAGTCATCCGACCCAAATGTTTTGTGATCCATTGGAATGGAAAGACTGTGATCATATCCGTTGACCATTTAAACCCAGCATATGTCAAAAACCAGTTGTCCATGCCACCTATCGAACTGGTGAAGTTACAACAACTGGCCACACTTTAGTACCATACAAGGTCAGCTCAAACAATCAACCTGCAAAAACAATATGTGGCAAGTCAAAGTCAGACTCAGAGGCTGAGCAGCGAACTGTCATGGCCTTACACCTACACATGTTTTGCATAGGGCCTGTTGCTGCAGGAGTCCAAACTCGCCTGCTCGGGCTGGCCAGTTGAGAGCAGGGACAGTTTAACAGTCACAAGGAGATGTAGCCAGTGGGTGACGTGGGACAGGGTTGAAGAGGTAGTTCTGTAATGGAGTTGAGCCTCATAAGTGAAAGGCATAAAGTGGCTTGCTCATCTTAACAGTGTTTGCTCTTTATTCCATGGCAAGATTTAGCAATACCTGTAACCTATGAGACTTTGTATATTTGGGAACTCATTGCTCAACTGCAGACACTAGATGACAAAGTTGGTTAAAAAGAAAGTTACCTTCCCTACTACTGACATGGTCTACAAATAATACATGTAAGGTTTACTCCAAATAATTAAGGATAAAAAGTCAAATTAAATCAGTTACCTTTTCTAATGCTGATTCCAGCCTCATCACTTTTTCTCTCAAACATTTTTCTTGAGACTTCAACATATCAAGCTCTCCAGCAATTTTATTTCTTTCAGATATGATGCAAGCATGTTCCTTAGTCAGACGTACTTTTTCTTCCTTTAGGTAGCATTTCTCCTGTAGAATATAAATTAGGTTAAACAGGTTAAACAGCTAAACACTGTGTACGTGCGCGCATTATTGAATGTGTTGGTGAAGGGGTAGAGGCAGGGGGAATGGGAAATATGATTGAGAAATTATACCCATTATATCCATTGGCAGAAGATGCAGGATCAGAAAAAGAATAATGTGGAGTAAAGCTTTTAACAGAGTAAGTGAAAACACAATACTGGAGAAACTCAGCAGGTCAAAGCATATTTTATTTAGCAATGATAAAGATAAACATAAAGCCTAATGTTTTGGGCTTGAACCCTTCATCAAGCTATGAGCAAAATGTAGCCAGCTGCACAAACAAAAGGGTGAGGGGGGTGGGTGAAGGGCAGGGGTGATAGCACAGTCCAATTGATAGGAGGTAAAAGATGGATAAGAGAGGGCACATCAGCAACAAGGGGAGGGGGGATAGCTCTGTGAATGGAGAGGGAAGGGGAATGGACAGTTGAAGGAGGAAAGACAGATGGATGGGGAAGAGAGGGTAGTTGGCTAGTAGAAACTGGAGAAATCAATGTTAATGGCATTCAGTTGGAGAGTGGCTAGACGGAAAATCAGGTGTTGTACATGAGGCCACAGACAGACATGTCAGCACAGGAGTGAGGCGCAGAATTTAAATGGTTGGACACTGGGAGATCCTGTCACTGATGTGGACAGAGTGAAGGTGCTCAGTGAAGACATCTCCTAATCGGTGCCCAGTCTCTCAGATGTTGCGAAGGCCCCAACAGGACCACCAGATGCAGTAGGTGACTCCTGCAGATTCACAAATGAAGTATTAGGGCCCCAAATGGTGGTGAGGGAGGAGGAATAGGCACAAGTGCGGCACTTCCTGTGGCCACATGGGAAGGTGCCGAGGGGGTGATTAATAGGAAGGGATGAGTGGATGAAGGAGTCATGCAGGGAAATCTTTTTGGAGGGTGGAGAGGAGAAGATGTGTCTAGTCATTGTATCATGTTGTAGATGACGGAAATTACGGAGGATAATGTGTTGATGTGGAGGGGTAGGTGCATCTGGGGGCCAAGGGGGCCAGGGCAGATGAGTGGAAAATGCAGGTAAGGGCTGCGTTGATGTTGGTGGAGGGGAAGCCACATTTTTTGGAAAGAGGACATTTTCAGATGATGTGGACTGGCAGACCTCATCTTGGGAACAGATATGATGGAGAAATTGAGAGAAAGGACTGGTGTGAAGGTGTAGTTATGACAGTTAGTGGGTTTTTAACAAATATCTGCAGAAAGCTTGACTCACAAGATGGAGAGATCAAGAAAGGGGAGAATGTTGCTGGAGATGGACCAAGTGAAGGCCAAGATCTGGAATTCAGTAACTTCAACTGTTAGCATATTCAGTTACTATCTTCAACTGGAAATTGGAAATCTAGGACTGCAGTAAAAGTGCTGGGGAATAGGAATAGCCAGATTTCTTTTGCTATCAGGCCTATTTCAATGTTGGAACAAATCATTGATTCCAAGAGAGAGAATTTAATGCTAAGTTTTGTTTAAAAGACATTTTAAATTCTCGATGAATTGTTCATTAACAATAACATATCTCAAAATAGATAACAAATATGGAAAATTTCACAAAGCACACTGACTGAAAGATAGATACAAGAAGAAGGTACACCAATGCATCAGTGCAATATTTAACATTTAGTGGATTCGCTTAAGTGGCAATATTGATGGGCTGACATAGAACATGCTTGTGATCCAGAGTATTTGTCCTTTGGTGAGTGGAAGATCTGGAGCATTTAAACAACTACACCACTATGAAATAAGTGTTTAAGTTGTCTTGTTTTGCTAATTGAATAAAGGAAGATTCTTTGATCCTTCATAATGTTTGCAAAGAGAGGAATTACACTGACCAATTTCTTTGGCTAGAAGCAAAACAAACTGTTCAGGAAGAATGAACCTGTCTAAACTCATTTCACAAAGCGGCACAATTCAATTACACATCACCACATCCATATCTTGTACAAGGGTTGTGACAATTGAAATTTCTCACTTCACCCACTACTGTTTAAAGAATCAACAACATTGTACATGGCTACTCAGACCATATTGTCAGTGCAGGATATATGAAAGATCAATTCAGAAAAAAATATGTATAACAACAAAGAACACAGTTACACAGAACAACCCCACAGAACTTACTAGGTAGAATTGAGTTAGCTGCGACAACAATATAAAGGGAACCGCTATTGTTTAGACCTTTGTAGGTTAGTATATCTTCATATTACTTGGTTCCACATCAAGCCTGAATGGCAGACGTTGGCACATTTGTCACTTTGCTCCATTGGTGAACTGTATGTAGGATTGAGCAACTGAGTTGTATCATAATTCATTACTTTTGCATTGGGTAATCAGCTTCTGTAATACTGAGACAGGATTGCACAGGATCCCCTTTCAAATGAATTTAATTGTATTTATTTTAATTATTACAGCAGTATTACTAGTTTTCTAATATCTGTAGATCAGCAGTTCACTGTTCACCAATAACTTTCCTTATTATCAGAAAATTCTGGGAGTGGCAAGAGATTAAATTGAATCTGAACCACTCCTTCTAAGGCTCTTAAGGAAATCAGCTAAATTTAACCAGGTTTGAACTCCTGCCAAAAGCAGCTGCCTGGAAAATATAAAACTCCATAGCATGATACTTCAAAAGTTTGTGGGGGAGGATTTAAGCATTTCACCAATGACTTTGAGACATTTTGTATAACACTGTCATTTTGCCCTGCCTACATTTTTTCAGATTTCAGATTTATTGTCAGACTGCATACATGACATCATATACAACCCTGAGATTCGTTTTTTCTGCATTGGTAGAGAAAAAATAATCTGAACAGAGTAAAACATGTAAATAAATAAAAGAACTATAAACAGATAATGAATGTAAACAAACTGCAATATGGAGAGAACAAAAGAAAATCAATAAAGTGCACAATTAAGAGTCCTTAAATGAGACTCTGATTGAGATCATCATTGAGGAGGGGTAGCAGGTGTTTCTGAACCTGGTGGTGCGAGTCTTGAGAACTGGGTCCCGTGGTTTTTCGATGTTAATGCTGCCCTCCAACGGCAACATTCCCTGTAGATGTATTCAATAGTGGGGAGGGTTTTGCCTATGATGTCCTGGGCTCTGTCCATTACCTTTTGGAGGGCTTTACACTCAGGGGATTGGTGTTCCCATACCAGACAGTGATGCATTTGGTCAGCACATGCTCTACCACCTCTGTAGAAATTTGTCAGGGTTTTTGGTGTCATTCCAAACCTCTGCCAACTTCTGAGGAAGTAGAGGCACATGCTTCCTTCACAATGCCATTAGTGTGTTGGGTCCAGAAAAGATCCTCCAAGATCATGACATCCAAGAACCTAAATTTGCTCACACCCTCTCCACCTCTGATCCCCAATGGTCACTGGATAGCATACTCTGGCATTGTGTGTAAGGTTGTTGTTGGTGCACCATTGAGCCAAGTTTTCAATCTCCATCCTGTTTGCTGACTCATTCCCTTCTTTATACAACCCACTACCGTGGTATCATCGGCAAATTTGTAGATGGTGTTATTGTCGTACTGAGCTACAGGTGTAGGTGTAAAGTGAGTAGAGCAGGGAGCTGAGAACACAGCCCTGTGGTGCTCCAGTACTGATGGAGATTGTGCAGAAGTTCTTACCAATTTTCACTGATTGTGGTCTGGGGGTGAGGAAATCCATGATCCAATTACACAGTGGGGTGTTAACATCCATGTCTTGGTGTTGACTGATTAATTTTGATGGTATGGTAGTTGATAAGAGTATCCTGATGTATGCGACCTTGCTGTCCAGAAGTTCCAGGGCTTTGTGCAGAGCCAGTGAGATGGCATCCACTGGAGACCTGTTACTACGATAGGCAAAATGAAATGTCTCTATGTCACCGTTCAGACTGGAGCTGATATGCTACATCGCCAGCCTTTCAAAACACTTCATTACTGTTGATGTAATTGCTACTGATCGATCGTCGTTAAGGCAGGTTACTACACTCTTCTTGGGCCCCAGTATGATTGACACCTGTTTGAAACAGGTGGGCGCCACACCATGCTGGAGTGAGATATTGAAGATATCTGTGAATATATTGGTAAGTTGGTCAGCACAGATCTTTAATACTCGGCCAGGTACTCCATCCAGGCCAGATGCTTTCCTCGGATTCACTCTCCTGAAGGCAGCACGCACTTCATCCTCAGATACGGGCAGGATAAAATCAGCAGGGGACGTGGGGGTGCAGAGGGGTGGTTCTTTGCTGTCACTGTCGTCAAATCGGGTGTAGAAGGCATTGAGTTCCTCTGAGAGAGAAACTTTGCCGTATGCTACTTTAGTGGATTTGGTTTTGTAACAGGTTTGGCCTTTAGGTCCTGCCACAACTGGCAGGTATCCCTTGTTATTTCCATTTTCATTCAGAATTGCCACGTCACCTGGGAGATAGGATTTTTTGCAGTGCAAAACGTTTTTTAAAACAGGGGACACTGTCTTTTGGAAGCTGGTTGTGTTTAACTCCCAAATATTTATTCTTTACAGGAGGTGAGGGGAAATGTATGGAAAACCAACAATTACTATTTTACACAAAGGCACAAAGCAGGAACAATAGATATTTGTTAGATAAGTGGAAGAATATGAAATAAAAAAGGGGGTGGCAGCAGAAAGAGGAAAGATTAGAGGGGAGTGAGGCACAGCAAGATGGAGAGGTGGTCTGACATTGTTTGTTATTCTCTTATAAATGACGATCAACACAAAAATAAAGGGTGCTCATTTTCATAGCTCCAAAAACTCAGAATACCAAAACCTGAAATTGACTGAGGGAGAAGCAGCAGCTGATAAATAACAGAGAATGTCCATTATTCAACAATTCTCAAGAGATCCAAATGCAAACCAGAATTTCTTGTCTGCAAGCTTGCCAAATAATTCAGCTGATAGCATGAACACAAGTTGTGGGTTAGAGTATTTCACAATTGTTGGGTGTGTTTCTGCTCCACTTCAATCTTACAAGCCCTTACATCATAGAGCAAGCTCTTCAAACGTTGGACTAGGCAATATAAAGTAAAGCATTTCTGCCCTAGTTATTACACGCCTCAAAAACAGACGTAACAGTGGGGGTAATATTGGAAAGCTCGGAGATGGTTTGGGAGCTCTTGAAATCCTCAGAAATCAATAGTCACCACAAAAGGCAGAAGACCAGTGTGAAAATGGAATTTGGCATCCATCAATCGTAGATGCAGATAAATCAATCACAATCGCCTGCTCGAATTCAGACCTGATCAGAGCTGTAAAACAAGAATATGTTGCAGGAATGAAGCCAAGGATGATTACAATTGATCAAACATTGCTGCAGACAAGTAAAATTTGAAAGCAACTTTTGCTGAAGTTCAACTGATTATTAATCATGCTGATTACAAGTTGAATTTGATAGAACTGATCCTGTATGAATGGGGAAAAGTTTTGAAAGTATAATTGTGAGGAAAGTGGCAAAAGTTTTAAACACAGAAGATGAGAAATGGACTTTGACTGTAATGGGGCCATGTAACGTAAAGGTATTAGAAGAATCACATAAAGTGATTTTTGGTTCCTCTTCCAACAACCTCTGAGGTAATGAGGTATCATGATTAAATGGTGAACTACAATGTGAAAAACAATAAAGTTTTAAAATAAGATTCTTATATTAATGAATTCTGACATACCCTTTCAGAGTTCTCCAAAGATTCTTCCAGGAACTGAACTTTGCTCTGTAATGCATCAATTTGTCCTCGCTTGGCTGTGATTTGCTTTTGCATTCCCATGGCAATGTTCATTGCTGTAGGGAATAAAATTTATTTTTTTGCAACACAGATTTGGTTAAACTTTGATTGCAAAGTAGATATGCTGGAACTATGCACTTACCCAAACAGAAAAGGGAATGCCACTACCATTGCTCTCCAATAGATTATTTTACTTGAATTCCTTCAAAGCATTATTCAAGTTCAACCCTTTCTGAAGTCACAAAATGTGTTTATTTTTCACTGAGGGTTATTCTGATTTCACACCAATAACTAAAACCATAGAACATTACAGCACAGAGAAAGGCCTCTTCGACCCTTCTAGCCTGTGCTGAACCATTTTTCTGCCTCATCCCACTTGACCTGCATCCAGTCCATAGTCCCCCATACCTCTCCCATCCATTAGCTGAACACCTTCAATGCCTGTTTTCAGAAGAACCAAACAGTGCCTACGAGAATCCCTGAAAAGGCTGAGGACCCTGTGATATCTGTCTCTGAGGGCGACATCAGAACATCATTCAAGATGGTGAACCCTCGCAAGGGGTCAGTTCCTAACAGTGAACCTGGCACAGAACTGAAAATCTGCACCAACCAACTGGCCAGAATGCTCAAGGACATTTTAAACCTCTCAGTGCTGCAGTCAGAGGTTCCCACCTGCTTCAAAAGGGCATCAATCATCCCAGTACCCAAGAAGAGTAGTGTGAGCTGCCTCAATGACTAAGTTAGCAGCACTAACTTCTACGGTGATGAAATACTTTGAGAGGCTGGTCATGGCCAGAATTAACAGTACCTCAGCAAAGATCTGGACCAACTGCAATTCGCCTATTGTCACAATCGCTCCACAGCAGATGCAATATCACTGGCTCTCCACTCAACTCTGGATCACCTCAAAAACAGCAACTCATACATATGGCTGTTCTTCGTTGACTACAGCTCAGTCTTCAATACCATTATTCCCTCAGTGCTGATGAAGAAGCTATAAATTCTAGGCCTCTGTACCCACTTCTGCAACTGGATCCTGGACTTTTTCATTGGAAGACCACAGTCAGTATGAATTGGAAACAACTGCTCCTCCTCACTGATTATCAACATAGGCACACTCCAAGAATGCGTGCTTAGCCCACTGCTTTACTTGTTATACACCCATGACTGTGTGGCCAGGCACAATTCCAATCCATCTACAAGTTTGTCGATGACACCACAGTTGTTGGGTGAATCACAAATGGGCAATGAGGAAGCATACAGAAGGGAGATAGATCAGCTCGTTGAATTGAGTAATGTTCAACGTTAGCAAAACCAAGTAGATGATTGTGGACTTCAGGAGGAAGTCAGGAGAACACAACCCAGTCCTCATCAAGGGCTCAGTCGTGGAGAGGGTCAAGAGCTTCAAATTCCTGGGTGTCAACATCTCTAAGGATCTGTTCTGGAGATCTATGTTGATGAAATCATTAAGAAGCTCTCCAATGGCTATACTTTGTGAGGTGTCTAAGGAGATTTGGTATGTCACCGAACACACTCATAAATGTCCACAGGTGTACAGGGAGAACATTCTGGCTGGTTGCATCACTGCTTGGTATGGAGGGTCCAATTCACAGGGCAAGAATAAACTTCAGAGGGTCATTAGCTCAGCCTGCGACATCACAGGCAGCAGACTTCATTCCATCGAGGACATCTACATGAGGAGGTTTTTTAAAAAAAGCAGCCTCAATCTTCAAAGACCCCCACCACTCAGCCCATGCCCTCTTCACTCTGCTATCATTGGGAAAAAGGTACAGGAGCCTAAAGACGAGCACTCAGTGGCACAAGGACAGCTTCTTCCCCACTGCCATCAGATTCCTGAATAATCAATGAACAAAGACACTGCTTTACTTTTTGTGCACTATTATTTTTATATTTTATAGTAATGTTGTAAGATGGTTATAATATGAATGTTTGCACTATGTAACTTCTGCAAAACACCAAATTTCATGACATTTGACAATAAATTCTGAAACTGATGTACCTTAAATGTTAAAATTATGCCTGCATTCATCACCTTAGCTGGCAGCTCATTCCACACTCTGTATGAAGAAGTTCTCCCTCATCTTCCCCTTAAACTTCTTCCCTTTCATTCTTAATTCATGTCCTCTGGTTTGGACCTCACCTACCCTCAGTTGAAAAAGCCTATCTACATTTACTCTATCTATCCCCCTCATAATTTTAAATACTTCTATCATATCTCCTCTCATTCTTCTATGCTTCAGGGAAAAAAGATCTAACCTGTTTAACCTTATCCTGTGACTCAGTTCCTGAAGTTCAGGCAGCATTCTAGTAAATCTTCTCTGCACTCTTTCTATCCCATTGATATCTTTTCTGTAGTTAGGTGACCACAACTGCACACAATACTCCAAATTTGGCCTTGCCAATTTCTTATACAAATTTACCATAATATCCCAACTTCTATTTACAATACTTTGATTTATGAAGGCCTATATGCCAAAAAGCTCTCTTTACAACCCTATCCATCTGTGATGCCATTTTCAGGAACTTATGTATCTGTATTCCCAGATTCCTCTATTCTACTGCACTCCTCAGTGCCCTGTTATTTACTGTTAATGTCCTCTCTTGGTTTGACCTTCCAAAATGCAACACCTCACACTTGTCTTTAATGCAGATTAAATTCCATCTGCCATTTTTCAGCCCATCTTTCCAGCTGGTCCAGATCCCTCTGCAAGCTTTGAAAGCCTTCTTCAATGTCCACAATGCCTCCAGTCTTAGTGTCAACTGCAAACTTGCTGATCTAATTTACATTATCATCTAGATCTTTGATATAGATGACAAACAGCAATGATCCCAGCACCGATCCCCGAGGTACACCACTTATCACAGGCCTCCAGTCTCAGAAGCAATCATCCACCACTGCTCTTTGGCTTCTCCTGTTCAGCCATTCTCAAATCCAGTTTACTTCTTCGCCATGAATACTGAGCGTCTGAACCTTCCTGACTAACCCATGTGGGTCCTTGTCAAAGGCCTTACCTCCATGTAGACAAGATCCACAGTCTTTCCTAGTTAACTATTTTGAAAGATTGTGCAAATGATCTTTTACAGTCATTTCTCTGAGTATCAGCAATATCTCATTAAAGTTATTTCAAAGGGTTGTAAAAAAAAACCTCATATCATTTCTGTACAAATTCTAAAAATTAAATGATGAAAGTAGGATTTTTAAAAAATGCCCAGGAACTTAATGAATCGCAAAGCATCGCGACAACCGAAAGGAAAAGATAGGAATGTGACTCCTGAACTGAAATCTTCCAGATGCACACAAATCTAATTACTTCAGAACTTCATTGAGCACCTGTTAGCTTCCTGGGTAGCACAGTTAGTACACAGCTATTAAAGCACTAACGACCCAGGTTTGAACCCGTCACTATCTGAAAGAAGTTAGCATGTTCCCTGTTTTTGTGAGTTTCTGCTGGGAGTTGTGGGAGTTGTGACGTACGGGGTTCGTCACATTTGTCACATGGTTGTATTTGGACAGTGTGGGTTCATGGGCTAGATGGGCTTGTTACCATTCTGTGTCTTGAGATAAATAAGTAAATCAACAATACTGTAAAAGCCCTGTTGTCTGGAATTCAAGCAACCGGTAACCTCAAGCAATAGGCAAATAAAATCAAGAAAATAAATAAATAGATAAAATTAAATAAAAATTTAAATAAAAGTTTAAAATATAAAAGTAAATGTTCTCTGAAGTAACACATAAATCTTTAGTGAAGATGGGAGCAAGTAGTGAAGATGAAAGCAAATACTCAGCAAGCGGAGTGTCTTGGTTGTGCTTTGCTCAGCTGTTTGAATAAAGTTTGAATAAAGTTGTGTTTGAATAAAATGGCACCATCCAGGATGAAGAGCTGATTGGTGCCGTTTGCCATTGGGTGACTCTCTTCAAGTGTGTCCTTATCCCTGGTTAGTAAGTCTTTTATCTGTATGAGTACATCATTAAGTTTTTTGTTAGGCTTTACCTGTAACTTGGGGGAGGAAGGTAATTATGATGTTATTTTCATCTTTCGAGTGGCTCTGTGGAGGGGGAAGAACCTACAGAAGCAGCAATGGCTGGATGTTCTCAAAGAATATGACTGAAAATAAAGCAGAATGCTTTAAGGTTTATATATTCATGCAAGTGAAGTTTGTTCAGTGTAAGTACAGTAATAATATTTTTGTCTTTAATCTGCTTATTCTTAATTCAGGTGTATTAGTTAGGCATTGTAAGAGTGAGGCTTAAGCAACCAGGAAACTCACTTATCCAGCATTTTCCAATCCCCGGAGGTACAGGACACTAGGGGTTTTTATTATTTCCGAAAAAAGAAATACAATTACAAGGGAAAAAGCAAGAATGACAATGGAGCTTCTATAGATTATAAGTAGTCTCATAATTATTTACTAAAAATTAGTACCATGGGCATCAGCTCCTTCAAGAACTTTCAATGCATCTCTATTTTGATCCAATTCATTTTGGGCTGATTTTAGCTGAGCTTTAAGTTTGTTTGTAGACCATTCATATTCTTTGGTTTTACAAGTGTAGGTCCTCTGCAAATTATTATACTCCTCTAAAATAAAAAAAATGAACTGAATTAGCAAATAAATAGAATTTGACCAAGTTATTCAGCAGTGTTTATACAGTCCAACATTTACACAACAAATCATTAATTCAAAGTTTTGCAACACAGTCAAATTTTCTATTTTTTACATAATGACATTTCTTTTGGTCATCCTTTGACCAATGGAAAAATGGAATTCCCCTTAACTTCTTACACCTCTTTATTTACATATTTATGGTCTTATGGGTGTCAAAACGTACGGGAAGGAGGCAGGAAAATGGGGTTGAGAGGAAAAAAAGATATGATTCAAATTGCAGAGCAGACTCAATGGGCCAAATAGCCTGATTCTGCTCCCACATCTTATGGTTTATCAAACACCTCATATTTTCAAATTTCTCATCTTTGCAGTAATATTCCATTATTCAATTAACTCTAAAATATTTCAATTACTCTTGCAAAATAAAAAAAAATAACAGATTGAGGGATTGCTTCATTGAGGAACTTTGCTCTGTCTGCTCCAACAAACAGGATCTCCCATTGGCCAGCCATTATAATTCCAGATTCCATTCCTACATCCATATCTGCCCACAGCCTACTGTAGTGACTGGTTGAAGCCACATGCAGATTGGAGGAACATTATTCTAACTTGGCAGTCTCCAACCTGACAGCATAAATATCACCCTCCCCGTCCCTTGATATCTCCTATCTCTCCTTCTTCTTTCTGTTACTTTCTCCTCCCACATCTTCTATCAGTCATCCAGCTTCCCACCCCCTTTTATTCCTTCCTCCTATTTGAGTGCACCTTTCTCTTCTTCTTCCTCCTATCACCTTCTAGCTTTTTACTTTTAGTCTATTTCTTCTCTCAGTCCATGCTCCTCCCCTCTGCCCCTTTCCTTTTATTCAGGAATCTGCCCATTTCTTCTTCTTTCTGATCAGGAATTTTTGGCCCGAAATGTTGACTATGGATGGTGTTTGACCTGCTGAGTTCCTCCAGTATTTTGTTTCTCAAAAATAGCTCCTTAGTTTTGTAGTCTATTTGCTACTTTTATTATTTTGTGACACTGTCACCTTCAGTGATCTGTTCATCCTGTTGGCTAATCAAGAACCTATCAATTTCTGCCTTAGTCTGACTACTTGTTCTGTAAAACAATCTTTTTTGTTGCAAATATACCAACCTTTTGGAAGAGAAAACATCCTGCTTACACCCCAAAAAACATTGCCTATTCCAGTGTTATTTTTTTGTGGGGGAGGGGGAAAGACTTGAATGAGTATCTACAATTGTCTTATAATTCGTACCCTAAATTTTCTGAAAAAAATTTTTAATTTGTTTTCATTGCTTGGTAATTTATAAAATATTTTCAAGTAATACTCTCAAGTCACAAAACATTTGTCTTGTATTCCTTAACTTTAAAAAATTTTATTTAATTGTTTGCATCATTACAGGAAAAAAATGAATAAAACATTAATCAAATATCCAAAGCCAATGATGCAAAAAATATATTTTCTCCCCATCCCCCCCCACCCAAAAGTAAGAAAAGAAACACCTACCAGTTAATATACAATAATATTAGCATAGACAATCATTATTTGTTATTAAAGATTACTAATTAAGAGGAATGGATAAGATAAGAGGTGGACAGAATATTATCCATAAAATCCATATATGGTTTCCAAATACTATAAAAATTTTCAACTCGATTCCTTAAACTATATGTAATTTTTTCCAAAGGTATACAATTTTGCATCTCATTATGCCATCTATTTAATAACACTTCTCTATAATCTTCCTTAACTTGATCAAAAAGATGCTGTTTGGGCTATGAGTCTATTTATTGGTCAAAACCAAGTAAATTACCATTGATGGGAGTTTGGGTATCATCAACTGTGCCAGAGATGCAAAACTATCAAACTATCAAACTTGTTTAAGGGCATAGGCTTAGAGAATGGTGAGAAGGGATGGGGGGGGGGAGAGAGAGAGAGAGAGAGAGAGAGAGAGAGAGAAAGAGAAAGACTTTAATTTACATTACCAGGAAAACAGGGAGAGCCTAAATATGAAATAAAGCTTTGATCTTTCTACCAGAAAGAGTTCTCATACCTGTCAGATCACTCATCTTGTTCTGGATGTGTTTTAATTCAGCTGTAAGCTGTTCCTTTTCATTCAACAATTTTCCCAACTCAGACATTTGTTCAGTTGCAGAATTTACCAGTTTAATTTTCTCGTGTTCCAGTTCACCGAGATGTTCCTGGAACTCCTGCATTTGTGAATCTTTGTGGTTCAATTCAGTCTAATGGCAAAAAGCAGTTACTAATAAACTAGATTAATACAATGACAAGCATTGTCATAGCTAAATATACAATTCACCTCCAATTAATCATAAAAATGCACATTTTAGTCATATTTTTATAAGATATTTTGAAGACCACATTTATGTCAAAAATAGTTTTTTTTATAGCATCAAACCAGATGTACATTTTTCCTTCCAGTTCTTCAAATCCAAACGGTGATAAAAGCAGTAACAAATATGGGTCTGTTTCACTGATAAAATAATAACAATCTCAGTGATAACATATCAGTTCTCACTCTCTTATTTTCTGGTTCTTCCATGATTTTTGCTCGGTGTTTGGTGTTATGTTTCCTTTCTTGAAATACCTCACAAGTATTTATTTCTGTCCAGGAATTGACCAATTTTAACGTGAAGTTCTCTTCTCTTCTATATTGTGCTGGTGCCAGTCTATATCCCTTATTTATTATTATCATCTCCCAACTAGAAAAAAATTAAATTCACACAAAGATGAAAACTCCTCACCAACTTCATTTCCAAGTTTAGTTTCTCCCCAATTGGCTCCACCCGGCTTTCTGTCAATCCTTCCGCATTTGGTTTCAACCCAAATTCTCTCTTCAAATACCATCTACAATTTTTAGTTCAATACATTTCTTTCTGGTTCACCCAGCCAGACCATCTTCTCAGTCTATGAATTCTATTTTGTTATATTTCTCATCACCCTTCAGTGCTTCTTTTTAGTTTTATAGAATCAAAGAAAAATAAGACAGACATAGTATAGTCCACCTCATTTATGCCAACCTTGATGTTAATTTCATTGCCTGCCTTAACCCTCCATCCCTTTCCTGTCTAAATGCGTGTCCAAATACCTTTTAAACATTGTCATTGTGTCTCCTCCACTTCATCTGGCAGTTTGTTGCAAATATTCACCACCTTCTATGTCCCCTGATATCTCCCTTAAATTTACACTCTTTCACCTCATACTTGTGCCCTCTAATTCTAGACTCCCCTGCCCTGGGAAAAAAATTCTGACCACCCCTCATTAAGGTCACCTCACAGCTTCCTTACATTCTGTCCTTGCAATTGCAGACCTCCATTCCAGTGATTCTCTTCTGCACTCTCTCAATTGCTACCATATCTTTCCTGTACTGCAGCAACCAGAACTGTCAACAGAGATTGACTTATTACAATGAGCCAGTCAGGCCTATTCTTGTATCTTAACCAAACTCAAATATCCCAATGTGAGAAATGGCATTCAATTCAGCAACCCTGATTAAAACAATCTGGCCTCACTTTTATTTATGGCATACAACTCCAATTTTCCCCAACAATATAAACCTATAAATAAAATTTGAGACCATCTCTTTGAAAGCAGTATATGGTTTGAATACAATAACAGGTGCCAAGTGGGCCAAAAAAACATGCAGTATTAGCAACACACTCCTTCCCATCTCAAAAAATGGATATTGTTACAGATTTATGTTAATCTTTAATATTAAACTATATTCCTCATATATAAAAATGTCTTAGTAAAGTAAATTATAGAGTTAAAATACTGTCTGTATTCTTAGTTAAATTGTGGGCTGGTACAGGGTCACACACAGGTCACAGCACATTTACAAATACACCATTGTACTCAGAGAAGAGTGTTCATTCTTGGAATCGCAGTGTCTTAGACAGACGGAGCTAATGGATTTCAAGTGGGTCTTAATTGTTCAAGAACTGCTGAAGGAAGCCATCTGTTTTTAATCAAAGCCACTTAAGCCTTTTGAACAGAGATGAGGTCAGAGGTTGTTATGGATATTGGATGGTTTTGAAAAGGGAACAGAATTTTGGTAGAAATAAAACTGATGGTCATGTGGTTTCCAAGAATTGGGACTCACCTTAGTGATGATGTAATGGTCACATGATTTGGAAAAATATATTACCAAATTCACACATTTTGAGTTCAGTTTTGGAAGAGTTCAGTTTGGAGAGTACAGAAGACAAAACCCCTGTGACACATGGGTTGAAACCTTGTGAAAGACAGGGTTGAGTTACAGTAAAACAGAATTGGTGCTATTGTTGTGTGTTACTCTTGGGCAAAGAGAAGCACAGAATCAGTGGCTTTTGAAATAAGGAAGACCATTTTGGTGTCTCTTTGGAAAAGAGGAAAGATTTTTAATGGGTCTTTTATGTGTATGGCCACTTCATTTAACCTTTGTCTAGTTTGTGACATGTGGAAGAAGATAACCATATTTGTTTAATCCTTGTCTGGGTTTGTCAATTTATTGTGGAAGAAAATAGCCACTTTGTGAGTAAAAAGGCCTGAGGATACGATGTTTAAAAAAGCTTTATTATTATTTCTGAACTTAAAATTTAAGACCTTCAAGCAAGTCTAAAATGATGCTGAACTTTTAAAGATTGACTTTTCAGAGTGGGACTTTAATTATATATACACACACACACACACACACACACACACTTACAGAACGAGTGTGTAGGTTCATGAAATCTTCAGTTTAAAGAATTAAACTTCATCATTTTCAGCTTCTCATTGTTCTACCTTCCACCATACATGGAATCATAGCACACAGAAAGAGGCTATTCAATCCATTGCACCTGCACCAGTTTTTGAAAGAGGCACCCAAATGGTCCCAGGCCCCTGCTCCCTGCTTGTAACTGTAAAAATTTTCTTCTGGATCCATTTCCTTTCCAAATCTATATCTTTCATTATTTCAAACACCTATTCCAAATCATTATTCACTGCATGGAATTGTTTTATTCACACCATTTCTTTTGACAATTACCTTACATTTGTAACATATTCTGCCTCTACAACTTATCTTTACTTACACCACAAAAAAACCTTCAAAAATATTGAAGTCTTCAATGAAAACAGTGTTTACCCTTCTCTGATTCAATGACTAAAGAAGGCTTTGATGATAAATAAAGTTCTTCATTCCCAGTAAACCACTTAATATCCACACAAAGGCACTGAGATCTTCTCAGACCAAGAAATAGCCCTTGACTTCAATACAGTTTTGTGCTCCTTTGCTAATGTTGTATCACATAGTCATTTTCCCTTATATTCCGTAGCTTTAACTTGCCAAAAGGTCTCCAAGCTACTACTTCATCTACTGTTTTGAAAGTCTATAGACAAAACACCCTCTATTTTGCTTTATCAAAATACTTAATCTAATTAGTCAAATGCTCTGAGGAACTGTACTTCATCTTTCAACACCACAATTTAAAGCCTTACAAACTCATCAAATTGTTGACCACTTGGTAGATGCTGTTCTGGATTCTGACAGGCTTTCACTCTTCCTCAAGGGCAAAGTGTGCATCCCAACAGTCTCACAGTTGGCTGCAGGTGCTGGAATCTGGAGCCCTAAATAAGCTGTTGGAGGAACTCAGCAGGTTGAGCAGCTTAAGTGGCAGGAAAAGAATGGTTGACAATTCTGGCTGGAACTGTTCATCAAGACAGTTGATCTAAAATACTGACCATTTCCACGTAACTGTTCATCTCATTGCCGTCACATTAATTCCTATATTTTTGTTTAAATCCCTTTCACTGTTTTTCTTTCCCATGCCCTTTCCCTACACTAAACTGGCTTAAAAACGTGTGTGCAATTTTCATTTCTGATAAAGGGTGACTGATTTGAAATGTTAGCTCTATTCTCTGTCTACTCATGTAGATATTGACTATGTTTTCTGTTTTCACAGTTAAAGGTAATTTGTCTAACAAATCTATGATGGACTTAATTTATCTGGCCTTGTTCTTACCACTGACATTTTAATATACCACTAAAGATTATATACAAGATTTTCCTCAAGAAATATTAGATTAAAAATCTAATCAGACCTCTCCCATCCATGTATTTAAGAATAAATTGGATAAATACATGGATGGGAGAGGTCTGGACGATTATGGAATGGGTGCAGGTCAGTAGGACTAGCGGAATGATGTTTCAGCACAGACTAGAAGGGCCGAATGACCTTTTTTCTGTGCTATAGTGTTCTATGGTACTAAAAGGTCTTTAGCTACAGAATTGATCTGTCTTTCATTTTTGTACAGGAATATATCATCTTGGTATCCTCTGAATCCCTAAGCTTCCTGATTTAAAGGAGGGTGAAAATTTGTGCTCAGAATCTCTGCAATTTTCCCCCTTTTGCAGTTATCCAATCTGGAATCCTTATTCTGGGAATGGTCAGAATATGAAACTTGCTGGACATGGAATAGTTCACATAAATTGTATTGATGGCTAAATAAACATAGAAAGAAGTTATACTGATAGGTTAAGATGAAGAAGAGTATGAATGATCTATTTCTGGCCAAACATAAATATTATCTCACCTTCAACTCTTGAATCTTCTGCTTCTGGCAGTCTACCTCCTTCTGGAGCTGCTTTCTTTCAGCTTGCAGTGCCTCAGATGCAGAGCTCTGTTGTGATGTCATTTCGGCAATGTTTTCCATTTCTTGTCGCAAAACAGTAAGTATATTGGTTTTTTCACTGAGCTCCATTTTCAGTGAATCGTTCTCATTCTGCATTTCCTTTAAGTGTGTAACAGTTTCTTCAAACTGATCACAGATGCTCTCTTCAGCTATTTTCATTCTATGCATTTTCTGGTTTTTATCTTCAATTTCAAGTTGCAATTTATTTTTGTCAACTGCTTCTTTTTCCAAGCATATTTCCTTTTCCATTAGTGATTCTCTCAACTGACAGATACTTGCCTCAGTTTTATCAAGTTGCTGCTTCTTCTTATTGAGTTCCTCATTCGTTTTACAAAGTTGCACTCTACAGTTCTCATATTGATTGACTAAGGTTGTTATTTTCTCTTGGTCTTCATTCCTTTGCTCTTTTGCAGAAGCCTAGACAGAAAATTGAAAAATATCAAGACCACTCCAGAATCTTACTTGGTTTAATGGCATTGTCTAGATCATGGTCTAACTTCTCAATTCATTAAAATCCTCCCACAATTTTGAAGCAAAAACATTCAGGAACAAATCTCATTCTCAGCACTGTCAACCTACATGTAACAAAACTAGGATAAAAATCTACCAGGGTGTATGCAAATTTGTTTCTTTCCTCTGGACAAGAGTCAATATCCTATTTTTGGAAGCAACAAAAACACTCCATAAGAAAATGGACATGATTTATATCTCAGGCACATGGGGTATATGATTTCTTACTTTAAAACAAAGAAAGCCCCATAAAATAATGTTAATAAATTACCTCTAAAGAGGGCCAAAGCAGAAAGAAAATGGAACAAGGTCAGGAAGGGAAATAACTAGACGTCAACTAATTAGTTAAAACAATGTCTCAGTCAATTGATAAAATTGCTGGGTTAAATATTCAAGAATATTGCAACTAGAGGTGAAAGTAGCTAATATTTCTGACCAGCATAGTCATTCTTGATTTAACTTCACCTCCAGTAACAAATGACAGACAAAGCATTGGCTTTCCCATTTTGAGAGGAATAGAAATGTCTATATTTTTCTGAGTATAATGAAAAAAATTAGGCTGGTAAATTATTTGGCAAATCTAATTTAATACAAAACACACAACTGATTCCCTTGGATCTGAAAACATTTATCTTTTCTTAACAGTTGAATCAGTAACAAACCATTTGATGGCCTCAGAAGGTAATACTCCCACAAAATCTTATCTTTTAAAAAAAAAATTATTTTTCACACTGTGAACCATACTGACCAAAATACACACAAACATTTCCCTCTTGAATATTCACAGTGTCATTTTCTCCCCTTTTCCCCCCTCCCCACCCACTCAATGTTCAACATATATGATACATTAAACCCATTAAACAATGTCATCATACAATGAAAATAAACAAGAAATTTGTGTCCTCTACTTTCACACACTGGGTCAGCTCATTTTGTCCTCCTCTCCTTCTGTCATTTTAGGTGGTGGAGGTCCACGGTAGGACTTCTCTGTTGTGTTCCATATACGGTTCCCAAATTTGTTCGAATACTGTGATGTTATTTCTTAAATTATATTATTTTTTCCAACGGAATACATTTATTCATTTCTATGTACCATTGCTGTATTCTCAGGCTATCTTCTAATTTCCAAGTTGACATAATACATTTTTGTTGCTATAGCTAAGGCTATCATAATAAATCTTTTTTGTGCTCCATCCAAATCGAGGCCAAGTTCTTTACTTCTTATATTACTTAGAAGAAAGATCTCTGGATTTTTTGGTATGTTGCTTTTTGTGATTTTATTTAATACCTGGTTTAGATCTTCCCAAAACTTTTCCACTTTCTCACATGCCCAAATTGCATGTACTGTTGTTCCTGTTTCCTTCTTACAGCGAAGACATCTATCTGATAATGTTGGATCCCATTTATTTAACTTTTGGGGCGTGGTGTATAGCCTGTGTAACCAATTATATTGTATCATGCGTAACCTCATGTTTAACATATACTATATAAGTGGGATGAAAAGCTAGTGCAACATAGGAATTCACCAGTACTGCACCATCTGCTCAACATTTGGAAGAAGATTCACGTAGAAAGGAATAAAACAAATTATCAACTACCAAAATTAATATTGACGCAAAATCAACTAATCCCTTTCATAATAGATAACCTTTCCTTTAGAGAATGGGAGAGAAAAAGGATCAAAAGGATAGAAAATTGTTTTTTTGGAAATAAATTATTATCTTTTGAACAAATGAAGGACAAATATGGTATAACTCACGGTACAATGTTTGCATACCACCAACTGAAAACCTACTTGAAGGACAAATTGGGAAGCAGACTGAGGTTACCAGAAGGAAGCAAATTTGAATATGTAATTACAGACACAATGATAATTAAAAGATTTATATCAAACACGTACATCAAACTGCAAGAGAAAGAGAACGAGGAAACAAACTGTAAACCTAAACAAAAGTGGGAACAAGATCTAAACATAAAGATAAAGAATGAAACATGGGAAAAGCTATGCTCCGGAACTATGAGAAATACAAAATCTTATCTTGATAAAATATTCGAAGGAGGAAACCCATACGGTCTTGGGGAAAACATACAAACTCCTTACAAATAGCACCAAATTCAAACCCGGGTCTCTGCTGCTAGAATAGTGTTGTGCTAACTATAACCATGCCACTCTAAGTTATGATTTAATAAATAATATTTGCTTCTATTTGCACAGTATCAACAACTCCATTGAAAGAAAATTCAAAACTTATTTTTCCTTCATAAACAAAACAATTTATTTTACTTTCACAGTGTGAATTAGTCCGAATTAGACAAATTCATCCAAACTGGGATGAAATTGTTTAGCATTAACTAACCTGATAGTGTAACTGATGCTGGTATTGTTCCTTAAGGCTATTTATCACATCATTTAGCTGTTGAATTTCTTGATTTTTGCAATCCAGTTCATGCTGTAAATTTTCATTGGAAATGGAATTAGTTGTGCCCCGATCCCATAGCTTCTGGTTTTGTTCTTTTGCCACTTTGAGGTCCTCTTCAACTTTAAAATTGTCAGCCTAAAAATCAAATAATAAAGAAGACCTGAATTTTTTTAAAATCTGGAATTGAAACGGACAAGGTTTGGGAAAGTTCAAATTTATTGTCAGGCAACATACATAACATCACATACAACCCTGAAATTATTTTTCTGCAGGCTAGGCAGAATTTCTAATTACCGGTACTCAAAGAAAGAACTGTAAACAAACTGACTGCAAATACAGAAATATAAATATTCTGTAATAAATAAATAATTTGCAATGTATGCCTCTTGAAATAAATCTCTGAATGAGTCTATTGTTTAGGAGTCTGATAGTGGAGAGGTAGCAACTATTCCTGAACCTGAAGGTGCAAGTCCTGTGGCACTTATATCTCATTCCTGATGGTAGCAGCAAGAACAGAGCATGTTCTGGGTGGTGTGGCTCTCAGATGACAACGTTACATGTAGATGTTCTCGATGGTGGAGAGAATTTTTCCGGTGATGTACTGGGTGAGTCCACTAACTTTTGCAGGATTTTTTCCTCAGATATATTAGATGTCCCCATAACAAGCCAATGATGCAGCACACTTTCACAACTATCAAGTTTTAAGGCTTCCGATTACGTACTGAACCTCCGCAAACTCCTAAGGAAGTAGAGGTAATGATATGCTTTCTTCACCATGATATTAATATGATGGATCCAAGACAGGTCCTTTGAGTTAGTGACCCACAGAAGCTTAAGGTTGCTCACCCTCTCCACCTCTGATCACTGGATTATACATCTCTGGCTTTCCTTTCCTAAAGTCTTCAATCAGCTCCTTGGTCTTGGTGACATTGAGTGACATTGTTGTTTTACACCATTCAAGCAAGTTTTCACCTCCCTCCTGAATACTGACTCATCAGCCACCCCCATTTATACTGTCCACTACAGTGGTATCGTCAGCAAAATAACATGCTGTTGTTGGAGTGAGGCACGCAGTCATAAGTTCAAAACAAGTAGAGCAGGGGGCTAAGTACCCTGTGGTGCTCCGGTGCTAATGGAGATTGTGGATGAGATGTTTTTGTCCATCATAAAATCTGGGGGTGACCAAATCCAGGATCCATTTTCACAATGTGATACTGAGGCCCAGGTCTTGGAGTTTGCTGATCAGTTATCAGGGAATGATGGTGTTGAATGCCGAACTGTAGTCAATAAAGAGCATCCTGATGTATGGATTCTTTGCACATGAGAACATTCAGTTGGAAAACTATTTCAAATATAGATCAGATCTACAGATGCACACTGTAGTTCTCTGCCCATTTAGCACCCCTCCCCATGATCAGACCAGATTTTATTTGCCTCCTTTACCTTCTAAAAAGGAAATTAACTGAAGCTCCATCATGAACTTTACATTCAGAAAACAGAAAAAAAAATACAACAGACTCCTTGAGGGTAATTTGATTGCACCAGATGTACTAATCTCAATTAAGTTGTATTGAATTTTAACTATGATTTTCTCTTGCCAAATTAATATTTCCTTGTAGTTTCCCATGAATTCTCGCCTTCTATTTTTGCAATGCCTAGAAATGTTGAAATCTGTTGCCAAATTATTGATGTACACAGTGAAAGGAAATTGTTAGAAAGCAGAATCTCTGAATGAGTCTATTGTTTGGAAGTCTGAATTGCATTGAATTTCTTCATTCATCATTTGTGTAATCAATGAGTCAGTGTACAGGAGAGGGATTGAAATTTGGCTAAAAGGTGTACTAACAACAACCTCGCACTCAACATCACCAAACCCAAGGAGCTGATTGTGGACTTGAGGAAGGAAAAAACAAGATGTGTTCGCTCCAGTAATCATTGGTGGATCAAAGGTGGATAGAGTAAATAAATTTAAATTCCTGTGAGTCACCATCTCAGAGGACCTTTGTTGCACCCAACACACTAACATTATCATGAAGAAAGCACATCAGTACCTTTACTTCCTCAGGAGTTTGCAGTGGTTTTGTCTGACATAGGAAACATTGGCAAGCTTTCAACAGGTGTAGTGGAATGCGTGCTGACCAGCTGCATCACAGCCTGGTATGGGGGAACTAATACATCTGAATGGAAATCCCTGCAAAATGTAGCGGACACTGCTCAGTACATCTCAGAAACCCTCCCCATGATTGAGAAAATCTACGTGGAATGCTTCCACCAGAGAGCAGCAGCCATCATCAAGGAACACAACCTAGAACATTTTCTGTTCTCACTGCTGCCATCAGGAAAGAGGTGTAGGTGCCACAAGGCCTATACAACCAGGTTCAGGAACAGTTGCTACCCCTCCACCATCAGACTCCTGAGCAACAAACTCAATCAGAGACTTATTTAAGGACTCTTACTTTTCACATTATTTATTACTGAATACAGTTTTTTTTTCTGTACTGCACAGACATTTTGTTTACTTACAGTTTTTTGTATTACTGATAAGTAGAAATTCTGCCTGGCATGTAGGGAAAAGAATCTCAAGGTTCTACGTGAAGTCATGCATGTACTCTGACAATAAATCTGAACTTTGACTTTTGAAACAAAAAAAGGTTTGTGGTGCAATCTACTATTATGAAATCCACACTGGCTATTTTTAATTCATAGTTCCCTGTTATCAATACTGTTATAGCCTGCAGATTAATTTGTTTCAATGCTTTCCTGCTAGATTGCGCAATTTCCAAAAACGCTGCTCATCTCAATCCTACAAATGTGTACTCCTGACAGAGAATACCTCAAAATTTAAAATTTTCAGCCTTCTTTTCAAATTTCTCCCTCTATGACCTTATCCCTCCCTATCTCCTTAACCTCCTCTACCTGTGTTGCAAATAATTTAGTAACTAAAATACCCAGGAATTCAGCAGGCTGCAGAGAGTTGCAAATACAGTGAGGTCCATCACAGGTTCTGATCTTCAATCCATTAAAGACATCTATCAAGAATGGTCACAACCTCTTCTCACTGCTACATTCAGAAGCCCAACAGCAATCAGACTCTTTAGCTTTTCCTTGTGACACTATTGGATTGTCTACACTATTGCAGTCACTTTTTTCTTGCCCAATTATAAATGTGAATATATATCATTGATGGTTTGTATTTATCGTCTTATTTTCATTCAAATTATGTAAACTATTGTAGTCTTTTTTTATGAGATACCTATTCGACTACAATAAATAAGAATTTTGGTGCTGACATACATTATAAAATGCGTATGACAATAAATTCAATATCATTATCTAGTTCCATAAATATACCATCATAAACCACTACCCTGAGTTTTTGATTCCTGCACATTCTCAAATCCTATTGCTCCTCCAATAATGTAAACTCTATTTATCACTTCCCTCAACTGTCACAGCACTATTTGTAAGACAGCTTTTAACATTTACCTATTGACTAAGTTTTTGGTCATGTCCTGATATCTTTTGGCTGGATCAACATTCGTTTGAAATTTCTGTGAATGGTGCTTGTAAAAACACATAGATGTGACAATGTTATCCTTTGAGACTTGTTATGAGCCCAAAGGACCCCAAAACCCAGCAGCAATAAATATTCACCACAACAAGTAGTTATTTAAACAAAAGTTGCTTTTAATTATCTTTAAACATGAAAACAGAATCAAATAACTTATCTCTATTAACTTAACTAACCCAACTTAACCCCCTTCTAATTCTAAGCGCACGTGTATATAATGTGTGTGTAAATTTAAGAAAAGTTCTTTGATTCACAGTTCAATCTCACTTCTCATTCTTCCAAGTTCACTGGTTGCAGGCAATTCTTATGCTGTGCACAGAATTTAACATGTATAAACTTCACCAGGCTTTGGTGTTCAAAAGGTAAATGGTTACCGCTCAGGAAGGTTCTTGTAGGTTTGCAGAGAGAGATGTGTTGTTCCAGGATTTCCACAACTGAGGTACCACCATTAGTCACCTCAATGTCTTGCTGATAAAACTTGCCCCATCAGGGTTCTCCAGATGATTACCTCTTTCTTTCAGGCTACCACAGAGTTCCTTTCTGTTCCACTTATTCTAAGAGAAACGTCAGACAGATAGCACTTCCAGCCATCTGCCACTCTGGAGCTTCTGTTTCCATTCCAACAAGCTTCTCCTGGCTTGTTAGAGCTTTCTGTGTCACACACAGTCAAAAACGCCCTTCTGTCTCTCTCTCTCTCTATTTGAGATTCAAAACTTTCAGCAGCATGTCCTCCTCTCTCTCACTTTCAAAACCCCTGACCTTCTCCAGCAAACAATAGGAGTTAGTCTTCTGGTCCATCTATTGTTTTAGATAAACAATAACCTCTCAATGACCTCTGAGTGAGCACTTTGCAGAGAGGTCAAAAGCCTTGCAAAAAAGTCAAAAACAGACAACCTGACTCTGGCTGTTCTTCCAAGACAAGAGTCCATTCATTTCATGACATCATTTCAATTAGCACCTACTTGTGAAATGTGTATAGCATTCCTCACAGTTCCTCTTCAAGGTACTGTAGATATTAATTCTTCAGTATTTCAAATAAGATCTGTTTTAAAGTGTATGTAACCTTCTCTAATTTTACCAATTTATCTCCCAAAAACATTCCCAAATATTCCATCACAGACTTCAGACAACAGATTCAATCTGTGCCTTTAGGGTGAAACAGAAAAGTCTGCAGAAGCTACGATTAGAGGAAAACACAAAAATGCTGGAGGAACTCAGCAAATCATGTAGTGTCCATAGAAGGTGAATATATAACCAATATTTTGGACCTGAGCCCTTCTTCAATGTATGAGCAAAAAGCAGACAGGACCTGAATAAATAGGCTGGAGGAAGAAGGAAGAAAGGGCAGGGGGAGTGCAGCCCAACAGACAAAAGACCATAATTTGAACACAGATAGGATAGGAAAAGTAAGAATTGATCGGGGGAGGGGTGACTGTGAATGCAGAGATGGAGGAAAGGAGACAAAGGGAAAAGGAAAGAAAAAAAGATGAGTCAGAGGAAAGGAGACATGAACATTAATGCCATCTGGTTGGAGGATGCCAGATAGAATATGAGGTGTTGTTGTTCCCCCAATTTTCAGATGGTGCCAGTCTGACAGTGCATAAGACCGTGGACAGCAAGTCAGCGTGGGACCTGGGCGGGGAATTAAAATGGATTGCCACTAGGAGTTCCCCGCTATTGCAGCAGACAGAGCGAAGGTGCTCAACGAAGTGATCTCCCAGACTGTGTCCAGTCTCTCTGATGTAGAGAGTGCTACAATGGGAGAAACTAGATGCAGAAGTTGATTCCTGCAGGTTGATAAGTGAAAAGCTGCTTCACTTATAAGGACTGTTTAGGGCCCCGAACAGTGGTGAAAGAGGAGGTGCAGGTGCACATATAGCATTTCTTGCACTTCCAAGGGTAGGTACCAAGGTGGGAAGGGATTAGTGAATGAGGGAATCATGGAGGAAGCAGTTCCTGTGGAAGGCTGAGAGGGGAAAATGTGTCTGGTAGTGGCATCAAGTAGTAAGTGGTGTATATAGCAGAGGATGACATGGTGGATGCGGAGGCTGGTAGGGTGCAGGTGAGGACAAGGGGAATCCTGTCCCCATTGCACGAGGGTGTCAGAGAGGGCCAGGGCAGATATGTGGGTAATGGCAGATATGCGGGTGAGGGCTGAGTTGATGGTAGTAGAGGGAAAGCCAGATTTTTTTGAAGAAGGAGGACATCTTGGATAATCTTGCATGGAAGACCTCGTCCTGGGACCCAATGCGATGGAGATGAAGGAATTGCAACAAAGGAATGGAATCCTTATAGAGGACATGGCATGAAGAGGTGTAGTTGAGGTAGCCGTGGAGTTGGTGGGTTAACTGAAAATGTCTATCAACAATTTGCTAGAGATGGACCAAGTGAATTTGAAGTCAGGGTGGAAGTTTGGCAGCAAAGTGTAAAAAGTCAACCAACTCATCATGAGGCAGCATCATGTAGTTGTCCTGGTAGAGGATGAACCTTTGACAGTCGAGGAGTCTTGCCTTTATAGGCTTGCAGCATGGCTTGCTCCAAATACCCAGCAGAACAGTAGGCATAGCCATGGCCCATGCAGGGACCCATAGCTATCCCTTTGACTTGGAAAATTGAAATTAGTCAAAGGAGAAGTTATTGAAAGCGAGGACAAGTCCTGCCAGGTGGAGGAGGGTGGTAGTGGAGGGGGACTGGATGGGTCTGTTGCTGAGAAAGAAACAAAAGGCTTTGAGGCCTTCAATATGGGGGAAGGAAGTGTATTGCGATTGAATGTCCATCATGAAGATGAGGCAGTCAGTTGAGAGAACTGGGAGTTATTGAAGAGATGGAAGGCCTTAGAAGTTTCCCAGATTTAGGTGGAGAGGTGGAAAAATGGAATTGAGGTAAGAATATACCAGTTCAGTGGGGCAGGAGCACGCAGAAACAATGGATCTTCCATTGGATCTTGGAAAGGAGGTAGAAGCAAATAGTGAGGGGTTGGGACTCAATAAGGTTGGAAGTCATGGAACAGAGATGACCTGATGTGATGAGGTTAGAAATAGTGCTTGAGACAGTGGCTTGATGTTTTTTTAGTGGGGTCCTGTTTTTGGTAGGGTCCTATTCAAGGGATAAGTAAGAAGGGGTGTCTGAGAGCTGTTGTCTGGCTTCACCAAGGTAGTGGTCAGTGGACCAGACCATAAGAGTACCACCTTGGTGTGCGGATTTGATAGTGAGGTTGGGATTGATGTGGAGAGAGAGTGGAGGGCAGAATTTTCTGAGAGGGGGGGTTTCCTCTGAGGGATGAACTGCAATTCTTAATTTAGTTTACCATCTGAGAAATGGGGACGACATGTGTAAATGAGGGGAGTGGTGAAGTCAAGAGGGTTGATGTCTCAGCAGCAGTTGAGTTGGAAATAGAAAGATCCAGAGCAGGCAGAAGGTTGGAATGAGGTGTCCAAGGGAAAGAACAAGTGGGAGAAGGGATCTGTAATGGAGAGTGGAGAATCCTGGTTTAAGGTCTAGGCACTGAGATGGAACCGATGGAAGAAGAGTTCAGCATCATGGTGTGCGCAGAACCTATTGAGGTATGGACAAATAGGGGATGAAGGTCGGGCCTCTACTGAATACAGAACATTCTATCTCCAAGAGGGGAAGGTAAAGACCAGGCTGGGGGGCCAGTGGGGTGGAGGTTGTCGGGGTGGGGGGGGGGGCGAGGAGGAAGGAGGAAGGATGGGTGGATCAGGATGTAGAGAGCTGGAGGGATCAAGGGAGGAAGGGGAGGGGGAAGGAAGAGGGTCCAGTGGTGAGATTGTGCGATGGAGGCTCGGTTTTGGCAAATCTGCGCCTTTGGCAGCCAGCTAGTTTTAGATGATTTAAATCAATTTTCAGGCATCTTCAAGCTTGGCAAAGATTCTATAAGCAGGTGCTGACAACAATTGTTTGAAGTGAAATCTTTAATATGACTTAATTTTCAATACCACCATGAGAAAACATCCTATTTTACCTTGCAAGAAATCCACTAAGTTTTGCAAAAGTGATTTACTGCCAATTCTTCATAATAAAAATAAAATGAAATGCAGAAAACACATTTTAGATATAAAGCGGAATGTGTGAGAAGTCATCATGCCCTATTCGTAATGGGAGAAAATGGAAGTAGCAAAGGCGTATTCACTTAAGGCATTACAGGAAAAAAGTAATAATGTTACCAGAATTATATATGGTTTAAATTATAGGCAGTAATTCTGGGTCAGTTTCCTCTGAGGGGTGAACTGCAATTCTTAATTTAGTTTACCAACTGAGAAATGGGGAAGATATGTGTAAATGTAATTTTTAGAGACATCTTTACAACTTTTCATGAAGATAAGAAGTATTTTCTCTTTAAACAAACATACATTTGGAAATCAAGCAGCGCCTCCTGTACTTACCATTAATTGTTGTATTCGACCACTCATGGTTTCTACCTCTTGCCTGAATTCATCCCTTTCTTTCTTGGTATTACAAACGTCAGTCTGAGATTGTTCTATTAAATTTTCCAAGTTCTCAATCTGAAGAAACAGTACAAAAGTGCAAAGTAACTAGAAATCAGTTAAACAAAATGCCTAACATTCTACAGAATACCCTGCCGAATACATACTCCAGACAATATCATTTCACATTTTGATTCTTTTTAAATTAGACATACAGCATGGTAACTGGCCCTTTTGGCCCACAAGCCGTGCCACCCAATTACTCCCAATTGACCGACACCATGGTACACTTATTTTTGAACCGTGGGACGAAACTGGAGCACCAGAAGGAAACCCACGCAGACACAGGAAAAACGTACAAACTGCTTACAGTGAGCTCCAGATTTAAACCCTGGTCGCTGGGACTGTAACAGATTTCCACTTCTTTCTTCTTTGGCTTGGCTTCGCAGACGAAGATTTATGGAGGGGGTAAAAAGTCCACGTCAGCTGCAGGTTCGTTTGTGACTGCTATGCTAACCATGCAGCCCATTGTTGAAACGCAACCAAAGGAATGATTTTGATTTGATTCAATTGCATTCACTGTGCAGTTGCTGTTAGGATACACTCTATATTGTATGCACCTTACATTATTTTATATAAATTTGTAATTATGTGATAAAGCTCACTTTTTTTATTTCTATATGGATTTGAGAATTATCTGGACAGCTCTATTATCCTTGTCCAACCAAGAGTGTTTATAAGAAAGGAAATGTAATTTTTTCACATAGTGTTCGAAGAACAAAATGCACCAGGGATGAAGTGCTCTTTGATCTTTGTTATTGCTCTTTTCTATTTTTCATAATATGATAGGAAAATGGAGTGTGGTTTGTCAAACCAAAGAATTCTATCATTTTTGTTTCAATTAGTCACTTTTTCTGATCCACAGAAATCAGAGGCAGATGCATAACTGACCTTGTCTTTGTACATCCTTCTGGCTTCTCGTAATTCAGTGCGCAGATGGCAGACGGTGGACTCCAGGTCTGTAAGCTGTTGTGAGTACATTATGCTCTGATTCCTTGCTTGTTCGCTGGACACATGAAAAATTCTCATTTAATGTGTTTCTATTAAAGTATCAGCAATATGATTAGTGAGAATTTAAAGTGTTTTCTAGCACTGAGGATAAAATTACATACTCAACAACAGCTCCAATGGAGTAAACTTTATAGGCAATGTTTCTGGTCAATGTCTCCTGTTTTCTGGAATGTTATCATTAAATTCTCCAAATCATTCAGCATTAAGTAACTAGTAGCATTCTTCCTTTTTAAAATGTCAACTCTTGGACAATTTAATTCATCTTCACTTAGAGCAGTAAAATGTTGAGCTAGTTTACAAGATCTGTTCCTTGTGTTCATTCAACGTCTCAAGTTGAGGGGGAGCCACACCCAGTAGTCGGGAGGTGCTTACAGAGACCGATGCAGCTGCAGTTAAGTTGGGAGGTGGCGGCGGTAACGGCAACCACAGGAGAGATTGGATGCAATACCACTCAGCACTCCTGCCTCCCACCAAATTTATCCATGTGTGAGAAGACAAGTAGTAGTCAGAAGGTCATTGTGGTGAAGGTGATGGTTATTGGGAGAATGAGAGCTATGGTGGTGGACATCAGTACGATAAAGAAACCATGGTGCCAATCTGGAGGGCATTGGTTGCTATGGACGATGTTCTGACTGGGACTATGATTTTGATTTTCCGATGTTAAAACACTTGAAACCCAGTATGAACATTGTCATAATTAATTTTTAATGTGCTATTTGTTTACTATGTGGTTTTCTTAAATTCAAAATTGTCCCAGAGATTGGTGACTTCTTTGCACACTGCCTGGATAGGTTTTCACTGGACAGGTGGCAATAGACTAAACCAAGATGCTGCAATCTGGAGGCCCCCCACCCAGCACACAGAGACACAGTGCATTTAAGGGGGGGGGGGCGGGAGAAATGGACTGAAAATATTTTTGATTTTTTTTATGTACCTGTTGTTGGAAGGAGGGAAATATGGAAGAAACCAACCAAACTTGACTGTTTCACAGGGAAGGGAGCGCATAAACTTTGAGCAGAGTCCTAAGGGAACTATAGCCAAAAAGAAGGTTGAGAATTGTTGGTCCGGAGCAGGGGCCCCCAAATATTTTACACCATTGACCTTTCGTGGAATCCTTGATCCCTCATAGATTCCCAGGCATGTATAAATAAATAAATAGATAATGATAAGTTAGTGGATGTGCATTAGTGAAGGAAAATGCATTCCATATGCATAGTGTCCAGGTCTCCCAGCAACAATCCAAACTTTGTTATAATACCCCAATCGCCAAGTCACAAACCTGTAAATTAAGCAAGTAAGTGATTAAAATAACAGTTTAAAAAAACCTTTGTTTCTGGCAGGGAAGATGCCAAACGGAGCTGGATCCAAGTCTTCAGCATCAATGATGGTGACTCCATTCTCATCGGGTGCGGTGCTGTCCGCATTGAAGAAATTGCCTTGGGCTCCTGGGCGGGCACAGAGACCTTGGGATCCTGAGTGGGAGTGGGGACACTCCTGGCTGGAGCAGGGGACCTTGGGCTCTACAATTCTTTCAACCCCTAAAGTTCAATTGAATCCCCCCCCCGGTGTTTATCGATCCTCTTTTGACCCCCTGGCATTTTTTGAACCCTTGGATTACCCCATCGACCACCAGGGGCTAATATTGACCACTTGGGGAAACCCTAGTCTGGAGGATGAGGAATACATTCAAGATGAACAATCTCTCTCTCTCTAAAATTTACCAGTATTAAATACTGAACAGGAGCAACCATTTCAACATTTCCTCTTGTGCTCAATCTGTAAATGCTTAAAAAGTATTTTCAATCAATTAATTCTGTTTCTTAACTTTGTTTTCTTTTTTCTTTTTATTACATGTTGTTAACATATTTAATTTACTTTCTGTGAACTGATATTTGGGCCTATCACCAACTCAATCAATTCACTTAAAAACTTTTAAAACTTGCACAACAATGATGCAAACTTTTCATATTCCCCTTTTAGCCTTAAGTCTTGCCATCCCATAGTTATTATTTTCTGGCATTGTAAAAAGAAGTGGAAGCAAAGGGGAGAAAGATAAGCCAGGAATGGAAAGTTTCAGCCAACTGGAGAGATTGAAGAGGTAAGAGAAGGTTGAAGAATAACCTCACGGGAGGTTAAAAAAAAATAAAACAGAAGTTTTGAAAGGGTACATGGATCCAGTTGCAGAGTGCTCAAGAATTAGGGAAGATAATAATGAATAAATAAATATTTACCAGAGTGATTACAATGATGAACTGGTTACCACAGGAGTTGAGACAATGTGAATGGGCACATAAACACTACTAAAAGAATGGAAGAACCTGTTAATGAGTTGAGTTTAGGAAATATGGGAGGAGATTCACATTGAACATAAATATTGGCATGAATTTATTGGACCGAATTCTGTTTGTGTAAATGGCATGTCCATCTGAACAACATTCAATCAAATTGGCACAGTTACTATTGAATACAATAGCACACCTGCTCCTTAAACACATACATTACCTCATCTAAGCCTATTCATTAAATTATACAGCTTTACTAATGAGCAGATCAACATAATAATGTTTTCAAATCATGAGTTTGATCTGTCTTGTATGGTTTACCACACTTCAAGATCAAAGCATCACAAAAACAATAAACCATGGATTCCCCAGACCAAAAAAAAGGATGCAGCGCATAAATAGATCATCCAGTGGTCTTTTAACAGAAGTCCATACTTACTTTATGGCCTCCACTTGGTTCTGAAAACTTGAGGCAAAGCTGCGAGAACAGTTCACTTTTCCATTCAGTACTGACAATTCTTGTTTATGATCATGTTTCAGCTGCTCTATTCTATGAAAGAAATGGTTAGGAGTTAACATACAAATATTGTATGCCAAATATATCTGTCTACCTAAATCTACTGGTATATATCTTTTATTCAGTGCCTTCCAAAATATTTGGAACAAAGATACTTTTTTCTTTTATTTGCCCCTGTGCTCCATAGTTTAAAATTTGTAATCAAACAATTCACATATGATTAAAGCACTCATTACAGATTTAATTCATGGTTATTTGTATACACCCTCATTTCACGACACCATAATGTTTGGGACATTTGGTTCACAAGGTGTTTGTGATTACTCAGGTATGTTTAATTGCTTCATTGGTGCAGGTATAAGAGAGCTGGACTTGGTTCTAAGCTTTTCATCACCTTTGGATTCTGTCGTTGCCATTTTTCAATGAGAACCAGAGGTGTGCCAATGAAAGCTAGAGGCTATTATGAGGCTGAATGAAGAATAAAACAGTAAGAGACATCACCCAAACCTTACGATTTCCAAAACCAACTCTTTGGAACATCATTAAGAAGAAAGAACATACTGGTGAGCTCAAAGGGACTGGTAGGACAAGAAAGATCCCCACTGCTGATGACAGAAGAATTCTCATCATAATGAAGAAAAATCCTTAAATACTCGTCCGACAGATCAGAAACACTCTTCAGGAGGCAAGTGTGGATGTGTCAAGATGACTTTATAAACAGAAATACAAAGGCTACACTGCAAGATGTAAACCACTAGTTAGCCAGTGAAACAGGATGGTCAGGTTACAGTTTGCCAAGAAATATTTAAAAGACCCTGCAAAATTCAGAAAAAAAAAGGTCTGGTGGACAGATGAGACCAAGCTTAACCTGTATCAGAGTGATGGCAAAGCATAACAACTCATCTGCAAAACATGGTGGTGGTGGTGGTGTCAATAAGATCCTTGCGTGTGCGGCACTCAAAATAGAATGTATTAATAACATCACCATTTTAAAAGTTACCAGTTAGTAATAATTACATTAAAACAAACAACTTCATCCTTCCCCAATGTTCAAATTAATTCTTTGGATTAAACTGAAATAATAATTTAATTATTAATAGCTTCATAGTTAATAACCACATTAAAATGAATAACAAAGTTTACAATTTGCTATTAACATAAATCATTACTAACTATAATTCATTTCTCTTTGTTCTTTTATTCATTACAAAAATGATTTAATGACTTTGTTATTGAACCTAAGATGGAGGGGAAATAGAAAGGTGAATTTTCAGGCACTGATATTTAAGCAAACCTCAGAAAGATGTAGAATGATAAGATTTATAACTCCATCAGGACACTAGAATATTTTCATTTCAGATTTAATTAAAGAGAAGTATTCCATCACCTCTCTTGCCAAATGATGCAAATATATTTCAGTGATGGTCATTATATCAGAACATATATTAAATTTTTGGAATTGAATTGTCACATGTGCCAAGATACAGTAAAAAGCCTTGTTTTCATGCTATCCAGGGAAGTCAACTCATATGTATAGGAGCAGGAGGAGGTCTACCTTCTGTTTCATATGAATCATTCTAAAATTCAGGGAAACCAATGCTTCCACTATCTCTTTTAAACCCATTGCATGTAATTTTTCAAGTCAAAGAAAATAGTTTTCTTTTATTTCCATACTATCTAGCATTAATGATAGCTTTGAAGTTTCTTATTCTTGCTCTATGCACACCTGCTTCAATACTACTTCCAGACTGTTTTCTCTGACAATTACTGTGAAGGAAGGCACAAAATTTATGATGCTCAATTACACCCTCTTTAAAATTTCTCCTGTTTTTCAGAAGTTGATTCCTTTTTAAAATTCCATATAAAGATCTACATGCTCACGTATCTCTTCCTCTTCTAGATGTTCTATTTTCTCCTTTATCATTTAATGATTGATTATTTTTTCTTGAATTTTAATTTCCTCCAAAACTGTAGGTTTACTACTTTTGCCAATTTCAAAAATTTCTACCTTTTAGCCAACAATATATTTCATTTTTCCTGAGATACAACAGGAGCACTTATTTAATGGGATTTTTTATTTCTTATTTGTTGTGAATTATGAATTATTTCTTTTAAACATTAGTTAATGGTGATAATGTTAGTTTTATCCCTGAAGAGCAACAAACCTTCAACAAAATGCTAATTACTAACATCTAAAGAAAGATGAGATTGCAAGGAGCATTTCAGGTATACTGGTGGTAATTTTCTATTTAATGGTCAAACTGATCAGTGAAGGCTAAAACATAAAACTGACCATAGTTTAAGAGAACAATATTGTTGGATCAAGAGTTTAAGCAAATCATATAAGAATTTGTGAGATATTTTGTAAAAAGGGTTTTGATTGAGAGGAGAACACAATTTACACTATGTGAGATTTAATTATTATTTGAGAAGTACAAATAACCCATATAACCATTTACGGAGCGGAAACAGGCCATGTTGGCCTTTCGAGTCCGCACCAGTTCACTAGAACAACTCCCTTCTGTAGTCTATCCTATATTTCAATCTATGTATTGGACCAACATGTGGGTATTTATTAAACTCAATAAATATATTTTTAAAAATTTGTAAAGTAAAAAAACTTGTGACTTACATAAATGTGTTGAGGCAAAATGAAAACTGAACTTTTCACCTGCTTCACATGTATCTGGAAATGTACATAGTGAAAACTAGCAAAGGGCTACGGAGAACAAAACATCCAAACCAAACTAAGATCACTGGATACTGGAATTCAATGTTGTTGAATTACTCTTACATTTTAAAATTTCAAAATAGAGGTTATTAAATAATTGAGACATGAAAAAATGATTTTGTGAATGCAAGTTCTTTCGAACAATCAAATTAAAGAAATGGCCATTCCAAAGAGTGTTTAGTTCCCTGCTTGAAAGACAATGCCAGACCTTAAACCATGCCCTGAGAGTCAGTAGGTAGAAAACTAGAAGGTGCTGATTTTTGGTCACACAATGATTTGAGCTATTCATGAAATTTTGACTTCATCAGTATAAAATTATTTTAGATATTTACATCCAATGAATTTCAGAGAAATCTTTTTTTTTTGGTAGATCAAGTAACAATAGCAAATACTGCCATTTTCCACTTAATGATACCTATTAAGTGTAATGAAAAACTATAACACAGTGGTTCTCAACCTTTTCCTTTACACTCATATGCCTCTTTAAGTAATCCCTATGCCATTGGTGCTCTGTGATTAGTAAGGGATTGATTAAGGTGGTTAGAATACTGTATCCAGTATCCAGTGATCTTAGTTTGGTTTGGATGTTTTGTTCTCCGTAGCCCTTTGCTAGTTTTCACTATGTACATTTCCAGATACATGTGAAGCAGGTGAAAAGTTCAGTTTTCATTTTGCCTCAACACATTTATGTAAGTCACAAGTTTTTTTCTTTACAAATTGAGAATCACTGCTCTAGATCCATTTGTTACTGAAATATTTTGCTTAGGAAAAATTGTCATTGGCCCATTTCCTTTGGAGTTATGAAACAGTGTTCATAACGAGTCAATTAGGTACAATTTAAATGTTTTTCAAACTTTTTCTTTCCACCCACATACCACCTTAAACAATCCCTTACTAATCACAGAGCACCAATGGCATAGGGAATACTTAAAGCTGTATCTGAGTGGAAAGAAAATTATTGAGAATTGCTGCTATAAATAACAGAATTAAACATGGCATAATAAGATGTCATTTGGATCATTTTAACCATGTCTGCTCAATGAAAGAGCTCTCCAAGCATTACCATCTCCATGCAAGTTAAGAGTCCTTCATTGGTTTATCTTTTTAGGAATTCTATACATCAACAGTCCACCTGGAATTTACCAATGAACCTGCTACTAGCAGATATTCAGTCCCAGTGTTGAGATCAAAACGTATCTGTCTGTGTTCCTTGCGTTCTCTCTGTCCTTACTTATCATCAGTGGGTTATTTTAAAATTCACAACCATATTGCATGAACAAAATCCTTCTTACCTCTGTAAATCTCCTCCAACCTTAAACATTCAGAGTTGCTTACATTCCTCCAATTATCACTTTTTGGCCAGTCCCATATTAGTCCACCATGAATTCTGGAATTCCCTTCTGAAATGTCTATGCCACACTACCTCAATTTTCCTTTTACAAAAACCTTTGAACATCCACTCTGAAATAGTCTTTTGATTGATGATACTCCTAGTGAGCACTTAGAATGTTTTTCAGTTTTACCATCTTTATCCTCTGGGCTGCCATGATAAACATTTTCTGATGTACTCTGTCAAAACTGTTGTGTTTTTGAATATATTTATCACATATTCTCCTAACCTTTTGCTCCAGGAGCAAGAGCCTCAGGTTCTTTAATTCTCTACATAAATAAAGTACCTGCAAATCCCTTCTGTTTTCTTTGCGAGACATCAGGCATCCTTATTGATCAGTCACAATACTCTAGCTGGGAGCTAACCAGTGTTTTAAAAAGGCTCAGCACAAAAGCTTGCTTTTTGTTCCTTTCAATCCAAACATATAATCAAACACTTTTTTGAAAGAATAAAACAGATTTCTCAAAATGTACCTGATACTTATGGATATTTATTTCATATTGGCTACTTGCTCTTACTACCAAAATTAATCACTTTACACCTCTGTGACAGATTATATCTGCTGCACATTGGGCCTTATATCTGAATCTTCCACTGTAATTCTGAGTTTTATGTCATCTGCGGAATTTGAAGTTATGCCATGTACCCCCAAGTTCAAATCAATAACCCCCTTACAAAATTCCTGACCTATCCCTAATCAGTGATATCACTGTATTCTTCCCTTCAATCTTTACCTCTGAAGCCTAAACCTCAAATGGTAAGAGGCTGAGTGTCCCAAGAATCCAACCCTCAGAACACTGCAGATTTCTTTGAAAGGATATGGAAAATAAGAAATACTTTGAAGATTTGGATTTCTTGACTGAGTCTGTTTAAGTCCATGACATTCGCAAAGTATATTTATTTACCAACAAGAGGCTCAAAATTATGATGAAGTTAACTAACCTCAAGTCATTGTCGGGGATGGCTGATTTACTAGGTCAGTGCACTGCTCAGCTACTGCAACAATACACAATTGATGACCTCACTCATGGTGGTAGTGATGCAGTTCAGGTATCTCAATCCACAGTTTTGCATGCTTACAAATTTAAAGTCACCGCCAAAACAGGTAAAACTCTTAAATTGTCTCTGTGGGAGCATTTCTCTGACAGGACCTTTTTGTGAAATGTGATCCCATGTTTATCTTCACCAGCTATGAATGGAAAACAGGCAAATGTTTGATACTAGGAGGGTTCCAGCTGCTCAGTCAAGGGCAAGTACAACAAACAAGCAAGATTGATTTACCTGCTGGTATCGCTACTGCATTAGTGTCTTTATTTGTCATTGCTTTCATCAAAACTGCAAGATTTACCATGGAATGAGTGAATATTTTGCACATGAGTAAAACCACATTATATTGGATGCATGGAAAAAGCAGACTGTCCACCATGGTCATCACAAATGGTCATGGGGACATAGGAACCTAAGAAACAGGAACAGGTGTGAAACAAAAAAGTCTGCAGATGCAGTGATTGAAGTATAAACACAATGGAAGAGAAACTCAGCAGATCTGTACATGTAAATATCTTGATGAAGGACTCAAGCCCAAAACATTGGTTATGTATCTTTATCTCCACTATATAAAGTGGATACTGGAATTTGACCTGCTGAATTTCTCCAGCATTTTTAAAACAGGGGTAGTTGTTCACAAGGTTAATCAAGCCTGACCTGTCAATCACTAAAATAGCAGCTTGTCTTCTACATCAATTCCACTTTCCCATCATTAACCTAAATTACTTGATTCTTTCAGTATCCAAAACTCAATTGATCTTAGTCTGAAGTTCCCCAAGAGGTGAGAATTCAGAGGTTTATGAAGCAAAGAATTCCACATGCATTCACAATCCTCTGAATGAAGGAGTCTTTCATCATTTTAGTTCTAAATTACCAATAATTCTCTCTCCAAACTGTCATGGAAATTATCTCTGTATCAATTGTCGAGAATTCTCTTGATTTCAAAGAAGTCAGATGTTATTATTTTAAACTTTAAGAAATATTGTCCAAGTTTATTTAGTTTCTTCCTGTAACACTCCTCTAATCCCACAAGGTAATAAAGCAAACCTTGTTTGCACAATTTCCCACTAGGAAAATAGACAAAAAAGTATCCCATTTTTCAGGGATGCTCTCACCAAGAGCTTATATTGTGACAGAATAGATATGTTTTTGGGAGATAAATTGGAGCAGGGTTTTAGTGTAGGTCACATACAAACACTTTAAAACATATCTTATTTAAAATACTGGAGTTATGCTCATGCTAGCCATGTTATGGTCAATAGTCTTTGCAAAAGCATTGGAGAGTGCCCAAGAAACTTCACTAATGGATTGTTGTTTACAAAAAGGCAACAGATAAAAGAGCTTGTCAGAGCCGCATTCTGTCTAGAGTGGAACTTGCTGTTCTAGGAGGGTCATGTGGTTTTGCAAGCAGAGAGAGAGTAAAACAGGTTTTCTCTGTGTGTGAGAGAGAGCAAGATCAGTTCTACAGTGAGCAGCAGCAAATGGGACTGGAACAGGACAAATTGGAAAGCTTGTGGAAAACCCCATTTGGAAGACAGGTTGTGAGTACTTAGTTCAGGCTGGTCAAAACCTTTTGGATCATGCAAGAGGAGAGGATTAGCTGGCTAATATTTCACTTGGAATTAGAGAGAGAAAAAAAGAACTCTGTGGTGACCTGAAAGAAAGTTTATCATCTGGAGAACCCTGAGGGGGCAAGTTTCTTTAGCAAGACACTGAAGTGGCTGATTAAAAAACAAATCAGTTGTGGGTGTCAGCGTACAACAAATCTCTCTGAAAACCGACAAGAACTTTCCTGAGCAGTAACCATTTACCTTTCAAGTGCCAAAGCCTGGTGAACTCTATAAATGTTAAATTCTGTGCACAGTATGAGAATTCCCTGCTACCAGTGAATTTGGAGGAATGAGAAAGTGAGATTGGACTATGAATCAAAGACCTTTTCTGTACTTACACACACATTACATACATGTGCGCTTAGAATTAGAAGGGGGTTAAGTTAGGTTAGTTAAGTCAATAGTGATAAGTTAAAGTGTGATTCTGTTTCATATTTAAAGATAATTAAAAGCAACTTTTGTTTAAGTAACCATTTGTCTTGGTGAATATCTATTGCTGCTGGATTTTGGGGTCCTCTGGGCTTGTAACATTTTATGGGGACTCATCCTTTTGGATTGAAAATTTGAGTTTTTGATATTTATTAGTTAATTGTTTTTTTTTCAAATTAATTTAAAACTTGTGTGGAAAAACACCAGCAATGGATGTTGATACATTTTTGTTATAACCATCACTTGCAGAGCTGCAGAGCAAGAGAAAAAAAGGAACTGATGGTTATTTCTAAGACATTAAAGCTGACTGAAGTCAAGCATTGGATGAGGAAAATACAAATACAGAGGATTATAGTGAAATATTATATAGGTGAGGGAAAATTTGTTGAGAAAGACTCAGAAAATTTTCCAGAGGATAGATCTGTTGAATTTCAATTGGAATTGGAGAAATTGAGAGTGGAAGAAAAAAGAGAAAAATGGAGGGTGGAAGAAGAAAGAGAAAAACGGAGAGTGAAAGAGGAAAGTGAGAAACAGAATTTTGAGTTGCAGAGACAACAATATGAGGCTGAAAAACAAAGAGAAGAGGCTGAAAAATGGAGGATATATGAGGCAGAGGAATCTGAAACACAAAGAAAATATGACTTGAAAAAGATTGAAAGGGACAGACAGTTTCAATTAGAGAAGTTAAAAATTGAGATGGAGGGGAGTAAGAGAATTGAAGCTGTAACTCCTGGTGAGAGGTTTTTGACTAGTTGAGATGCAAATCTAGTTTCTCCTTTTGATGAGGAAATTATAGATACATATTTTCAGCTTTTTGAAAAGGTTGCTGAGAGCTCAAGATGGCCAAAAGAAAAATGACCTCTTATGCTCCAAAGTATATTGAAGGGAAAAGCACAAATTGCATACACTAGTTTGACTACAAAGTAAGTGGCAAATTATGATACTGTTAAACAAGCAGTATTGAAAGCTTATGAGTTGGTTCTAGAAGCTTACAGACAAAAATTTAGGAGTTTGGTGAAAACATGGAACCAATCTTATATGGATTTTGCTCTGAGAAAATCTGTATGTTTTGACTATTGGTGCACCTCAAAAGGAATAAATAATGATTTTGACAGGTTGAGAGAAATTAATTGAGGAAATTAAAAGGTGTGTTCCAAATGAGATTAAATTATACCTGGATGAGAGAGACATGGGGACAAGGCAGCAAACGGCTAGATTAGTGGACGAATTTGCCCTACTTCACAAAAATACATTTCAGAATAGTGAGCATTTTCAGAGGGTTAATGTGGAACAGGTTAATAACCCTGTTCAGAAGGTTAATGTGGAGCAGGTTAATAACCCTGTTCAGAGGGTTAATATGGAACAGATTAATAACCCTGTTCAGAAGCTTAATGTGGAGCAGACTAGTAAACCTGAAATTAAGTCTGGGGAGAATGTCAAGAGAAAAGGTGGTAAGGTGGGAAAGGACAGAACTTCTGATTTTGTATGTCATTTTTGTAAGAAACCTGGTCACGTTATTGCGTATTGTTTAGTATTGAAAAAGAGACGAGAAAAGGAGATTTTACCAGAAGCATGTATCCAGACAGTTGAATTTAAGGAGAGCAGATGTTCTAAACCTGGTAAGGGTGTCATGGATGTTTTCAAACTTTTTGTGTCAGAGGGCTTGATTTCAGTAAAGGAAGGAGAATCACAGGTTCCAGTTAAAATTCTTAGAGATACTGAGGCTGCTCAGTTACTGTTGTTGGAAAATGTTTTAACTCTTAATCAGAAGACTGACACAGGGGAGACAACTTTGATTAAAGGTGTTGGAGGTGAGGTAGAGTCAATATCTCTTCACAACATAGTGCTGAATTCAGAATTAGTTAAAGAATTAGTTGTAGTAGGAGTAATTTCAAAGATACCCATGCAAGGAGTCTCGTTTTTATTAGGGAATGATTTGGCAGAGGATAAAGTTGGGTCAGTTATGAGATTAACAAATCGGCCTAGTAAGGATGAGGTAGAAGAGGATTGTGAGATATATCCTGCATGTACTGTTACAAGATCTTTGTCTAAGAAAATGATGAGAGTTGATGAAGATCCAGTTCATAGAGAGTTGCCCAGTGCTTCTGATATAGTTTTGAAAGAGCATGGTAATTGTGAGAGTAAGGATTTCTCTTTGTCAAGGAAAGAGTTAATTCAGCAACAGATGACAGGTACAGATCTTACTGACTTAAGGGACAAAGCAGTAAGTGAATAGGAGATTAAAGAAATGGCTGGTGGATCTTACTTGAAGGGTGAATTGTTAACGAAACATTATTTAGAGGATAAAGGTAGTGGAAAACGATCTGTATCAGAGGTGTTAGTTGTTGACAGGGTTAAGGAAGCTATGGATCATAAGATTATGGAAACTAAATCTTGGAGGATAACCTTAAAGAAACCATGGTTCCTGTGCGCCTGTCTAACTCAGCAATTTTGGAAAATTTGGAAGAAAAGTTAGGTCATCTTAAGTCACAAGAACAGATGCAGTTAAAAGAATTAATTTTGAAATATACAAATTTGTTTCATGATGTGCCAAAAAGGACATCAGTGATTTATCATGATGTACACGTGGGAGAAGCAAGTCCCATAAAACAACACCCATATAGATTAAACATTCAGAAGAGTAAAATCATGGATCAGGAGGTAGTATATATGAAGAGAAATTATATTATTAACCTTTGAACTCAGATTTGAGTTCTCCTTGCATTCTGGTACCGAAACCAGATGGAACTGTTAGGTTCTGTATAGATTACAGGAAGGTTGATTCAGTAACTAAAATAGATGCTTATCCTATTCTGAGAATAGATGACTGTATTGATAAAATTGGGAGAGCTAAATTTCTTAAGATGGATTTGTTGAAGGGTTACTGGTGTATGCCTTTAACTGAAAGAGGAAAGAATATTTCAACATTTGTAACTCCATCTTGTTTATGAGCATAATGTGCTACCTTTTGGCATGAAAAATGCCCCTGCAACATTCCAAAGGATGATTAATTTTGTAATCCAAGGGTTAACACGTACAGATGCTTATATTGATGACTTGGTCACAAAAAGTGAGACATGGAAAGAACATCTAAGGGAATTGGACAAATTGTTTGCAAGATTATCCAAAGCAAACTTAACTGTTAATTTAGCAAAATGTCAATTTGCAAATTCCAGTGTAACATACTTAAGTAACGTAGTTGGTCATGACAAAGTTGCACCTATTCAAGCTAAAGTGAATGCAATTTCTGAGTTTCCTACTCCCAATGGCAAGAAAGCAGTGAGAAGGTTTTTAGGAATGGCAGGATATTATAGGAAATTTTGCTGAGGTTGCTTTTCCTTTAACCAATCTTTTGAAGAAAGAAGAGAAATTTGGGCAGACTAAAGTTTGTCAGACAGCTTTGGAAAATTTAAACATAGAAAATAGGTGTAGGAGTAGGCCATTTGGCCTTTCAAGCCTACACCGCCATTCATTATGATTATGGCTGATCAGTACCCGGTTCCTGCATTCTCCCCATATCCCCTAATCCCCTTGGCTACAAGGGCCAAATCTAACCTACACTTAAATATTGACAGGGAACCGGCCTCAACTACTTCCTGTGGCAAAGAATTCCACACATTTACCACTCTCTGAGAGAAGAAATTTTTCCTTATCTCAGTCCTAAAATAATTCCCCCTTATCCTTAAACTATGGCTACTGGTTCTGGTTTTTCCCAGCATTGGAAACAACCTTACTGCGTCTAGTCTGTCTAAACCCTTAAGAATTTTATGTTTCTATAAGATCCCCCCTCAATCTTCTAAATTCCAGAGAATACAAGCCTAGTCTATCCAACCTTTCTTCATATGCGAGTCCCTCCATCCCCAGTATCAGCCTAGTGAACCTTCTCTGTACCCCCTCCAAGGCAAGGATATCCTTCCTCAGATAAGGTGACCAAAACTGCACACAGTACTACAGGTGTGGTCTCTCCAAGGCACTGTACAGCTGCAGCAGGATCTCCTTTATCCTGTACTCAAATCCTCTCGCTATGAACGCCAAAATACCATTCGCCCTCCTCACCACCTGTTGCACCTGCTCGCCCACTTTCAATGACTGATGCACAGCAACACCCAAGTCTTGCTGCATCTCCCATTTTCCTAAACAGATACCATTTAAATAATAATCCTCTTTCCTGTTCTTACCTCCAAGCTGGATAACCTCACATTTATCCACATTATACTGCATCTGCCACATCCTGGCCCACTCGCCTAACTTGTCTAAATCACCCTGCACTCTCCTAGCATCCTCCACACAGCTAACCCTGCCACCCAACTTCGTATCATCTGCATGCCATTATCCTGTGTTAAAACCTCCTGATTTTGATAAACCTTTTACTGTAGCAGAGGATGCTAATGAGGGAGCAGCAGGTGCAGTTTTATTACAAAAACATAATGAAATTGACCATCTAGTTGCCTACTTTTCAAAAAAAAAATCAATGTTCATCAAAGGAACTATTCCACTATTGAGAAAGAACTGTTATCTATAATATTTGCTCTGCAAAACTTTGATATCTCAGTACCTCTCATGAACCAATTGTGATATTTACTGACCATAATCCTCTAGTGTTTTTGAATAAAATGAAGAAAAAAACAGAAGATTGTTAACCTGGAGTTTATTATTATAAGGATATAATCTGCAAATTAATCACATCAGAAGCGCAAATAATGTGATAGTCGATTGTTTGTCAAGATGTTAAAATTTATCATGTATAGAAATATATACTCTCAACATTGAGATACTTTATCTCAACATTGAGATGCTATATATTGTGTTTTGTTATCTCTTTAGTGATTTTAAAGACAGTTTAGTTATAACTGAATTTTAACTCAAGAGTTAAAATTCCTTTGAAGGGGAAAGTGTGACAGAACAGATATGTTTTTGGGAGATAAATTGGGGCAGGATTTTTAGTGTAGGTCACATACAAACACTAAAACAAATCTTATTTAAAATACTGGAGCTCTGCTCATGCTAGACATGTCAGGGCCAACAGTCTTTGCAAAAGCTTTGGAGAGTGCCCAAGAGACTTCACTAATGGATTGTTGTTTACATAAAGGCAACAGATGAAAGAGCTTGTCAGAGCCGCATTCTATGAGGGTAATGTGGCTTTGCAAGCAGAGAGAGTAAAACAGATTGTGTGTGTGTGTGTGTGTGTGTGTGTGTGTGTGTGTGTGTGTGTGTGTGTGTGTGTGTGAGAGAGAGATGAGTTCTACAGTTAGTAGCAGCAACTGGGACTGGAACCAGACAAGCTGGGAAACTTATGGTAAACCCCATTTAGAAGACGGGTTGTGAGTGCTTAGTTCAGCCTAGTCAAAGCTCTTGTTCATGCAAGAGGAGAGGACTGGCTGTCTTATGTTTCACTTGGAATAAGAGAAACAAAAAGGCCCTCTGTGGTGACCTGAAAGAAAGTTTATCATCTGGAGAACCCGGAGGGGGCAAGTTTCTTTAGCAAGACACTGAAGTGGCTGATTAAAAAAGGAATCAGTTGTGGGTGTCAGTGTACAATGAATCTCTTTCTGAAAACTGACAAGAACCTTCCTGAGTGGTAACCATTTACCTTTCAAGCACCAAAGCCTGATGAACTTTATAAATGTTAAATTCTGTGCATAGTATAAGAATTGCCTGCAACCAATGCATTTGGAGGAATGCAAAGTGAAATTGGACTGTGAATCAAAGAACTTTTCTGAACTTACATACACATTACATACACGTGGGCTTAGAAATAGAAGGGGGTTAAGTTAGGTGAGTTAAATCAATAGTGATAAGTCAAAGTGTGATTCTATTTTCATGTTTAAAGATAATTAAAAACAATTTTTGTTTAAGTAACCATTTGTCTTGGTGAATATCTATTGCTGCTGGGCTTTGGGGTCCTCTGGGCTCATAACAGTATAAATAATCTCAGCAATAATTTTACCTTTCTACCCTAATATTCTTGCAATAAACCTATTTGCATTTCTCATTCTTTTTGTGGGTTTTCCTGTGATTTGTGTACAAGATCTCTCTCTCTCTCTCGGAGTATCAACAGTTATTACTTGCCTACAAATATTCTATTTACTTTAATTCAGTGGATTATCTCACATTTGTCCACAGTCATGTTTCTCATCTAGCTTTACAGTACCTATATGTGGTAAGTATGCAAACTTGGAACAATTATGCTTAGTGCCTTCATCTAACTAACAAATATTTAAATATCAAAACATTAAGCATTGATCTGATTAGTTTTTCAATCTTAAACCCTGTCATTTGAAACATCCTTATGTTTCAGCATGTTAACCAATCTTCATTGCATATATTCCCCATTAAATGTGAAAGCCCTGTGGTGCAATAGCCTCCTGTATGCCACTTAATCATGTCTTCTTAAATTTCAAATAAATGATATCATTCTCTTCCTGCATCAAATGAACATTTTCTTCTTCACACTGCACGTGTCATTCCAAAATATCACACATGTTCAAAACCTGAAAAAAAAACTCTCCTCCACTTCTGCCACTAGGAGGAAGGTAATTATATTGAGGGAATTTGCCAGCTAAGCTTCTCATTTCTCCTGCATTTTCTTTTTAATATTAATCATTTTAAAATCTTCACTTGCATCAGTCCAGGTACACCAACAAATTTTGAATACTTTGGTGAGTCCTCAACTGTGAAGGTAGACACAATATATTTGTTTAGAATCTCTCTCTATGTCCTTATTCCTTTACCATGTAACTAGAAGCTAGAGACCATAGCAGAGTTGTGTTTGAAAATTGATATAACCTGCAATGAAATGTACCTGTGACCTTCAGAGTATGACTACCGTGAACTGCAACTGGTCACTTCAAGGCACAAGTCATCTTTGCAGCCTTGATGTAAATTCTGTCTCAGGGCCACAAGGGATGCCATTAATTCTTTGGTCATGCTCTCAATGGCAGTCAACATTTAAAACCCACTTTCAAATTCTCCCAGGTCAATCTGGTCTTAACCCTGCTATGCCAACCTGGGAGTCCTGCAAAATAAAGCCTGCATCCTAAGGTCCTACCCCAGCATTGCAGTGGTGTTCCACCTCCACAACTCTCTGATTTGAAATCTAATTTGAATCTCATCTCCCCTAGCATGAATCCCCAAGGAGAAGGCCACCTCTCTCCACAGGGAATGATGCCTCTTACTCATTCTGCTATTGCCCTGATCCTTAAGCAAAGTGCCACTTCCATCATTCCTGATCCTAAGGTAATAGTATCCATTTATTCCCAGATCCCTGATGCCCAATTCAGAACCCCAGCCACATGACTTGCTTGCAAAATAATTTGCATACAGTGGACACCAACCAAAACTGTCATTCTTCCGCTACATCCACATTACCCCAGCAAAACCATTTGGGTGGACTTGAATTTCTTGGCAAAAGTTCTTATTCTAATTTTGAGTAATTTAGCATGGAGGAAGTGAAAAAGAAAAAAAAACTCAATGATCTTCTCATTTCAGAAATTAGGTGTAAACAGTTTCATAACCCAAGACATGCACATAGCAACTGCTTGCTGAACTAAAGTTCTAAAATTTTATTGCAAATTTCAGAAACAAAATTACAGTTACTCCAATGCAGGAAATCCAAGAATATGAGGAACCAGGAGCAGGGATAGGCTTCCAGGCCCCTCAAGCTTTATCTGCCATTCAACCTGATTAAGGCTGATCGATGCTGGCTTTAACTTCTCTTCTGCACTACCTCTACTTGTGCTCCACTTCACCAAAACCTTACCTCCACACTCTGGCCTCTCCAACCATCCACCTCCCTACTCTGACCTCCCCAACCTTCCATCTCGACTCTCTGACCTCCCAAACCCTCAACCTCCTCCACCACACCAATTCCACCTCTGACCCCTGCTTGGTCTTTACCATCCCCTCTGACCTTCCCCTCTCTGAGTCAGAGCGCATGATCTCCAAAAGAGGCTTTGTCCCCTCTGCTCACACCTTAATGAATTTCACACACATCACGATGCCGGTCTTTTTCCATCACCTCCATCTCCAGGCCTACTTCCACAACTGTAACTTTCCACCCACCCACCCACCATCCAAGACCCCCTTCTCCTGCTTTAAGCCTTCTTCCTTCTTTTGGTCACCTTATCCTGGGCAGCTGCCCAATCTGGATCTTTTTATTTCCAATTGTCACCAAGCCATCAACTACCTCAAATTCATCACTCCCCTCTCTTATTCTCATCTTACCTCCTCCGAATGCTCTGCACAATAATCCCAACCTTATCATCAAACCCACAGACAAGAACAGTGCTGTTGTTGTCAGGAGCACTGACCTCTACCTTGCTGAGGCCAGACAAAAGCTCTCAGGCACTTCCTCCTGCTTACCATTTCCATAGGACCCAACCACAGCTCATCTAGCTATAGTCTCCAACACCATTTCTAACCTCATCATCTCTGGTCACCTCCCTCCCACAGCCTCCAACCTCATTGTCTCCCATCCACATACTGTCAGGTTCTACCTTTTATCCAAGATACATAAACCCAACCATCCGGGTAGACCCACCGTTTCCGCTTGCTCTTGCCCTGCCGAACTAGTTACATCTTATCTTAACTCTCCTGGGGAGGTCCAATCCCTCCTCTCCTACATCTGCGATATCTCACATGCCCTCCATCTCTTCAATAACTTCAGATTTCCTGAATTGAACTGCCTCATTTTTACTACTGATAACCAATTCCTTTAAAACTCCATATCCCATTGAGAAAGTCTCAAAGCACTTTGCTTCTTTCTGGACAAGAGGCCCAATCACTCACCCTTTGCCACCACCCTCCTCCACCTGGCAGAACTTGTCCTCACTTTTAACTAGTGGTTCTCAACATTTTTCTTTCCATTCACATACCACTTTAACTATTCCCTATGCCATAGGTGCTCTTTGATTAGTAAGGGATTGCTTAAGTTGGTATGTGGGTGGAAAGAAAAAGTTTGAAAACCACTGTTTTAATCATACCTAATTGACTCATTATGTGCACATTCATAACTCCAAAGGAAATGGGTCAATGACTATTTTTCTCAAGCAAAATATTTCAGTAACAATTGGGTCTAGAGCAGTAATTCTCAACCTTCCCTTCCCACTCACATACCACCTTAAGCAATCCCTTACTAATCACAGAGCACCGATGGCGTAGGGATTACTTAAAGTGGTATATGAGTGGAAAGAAAAAGGCTGAGAACCACTACTCTAAACAACTTCTCCTTTGATTCATCCCACTTCCTTCAAATCAAAGGAATACCCATGGGTATCCGCATGGGTCCCAGCTACGCCTGCCTGTTTGTGGGGTTTGTGGAGCAAACCGTGCTACAATCCTACACAGGCCAGGCCCTTCAACTCTTCCTCCGCTCTGTTGATAACTACATTGGGGCTGCTTCATGCACCTAGGATGAGCTTGTCAATTTCATTCACTTCGCTGCCAACTTCCACCCCAATCTCAAACTCACCTGGTCCATCTCTGACAACAGTCTCCCCTTTCTAGATCTCTCTGTCTCTGTCTTGAGAGACGAGCCTTCCACCGATGTATTTTACAAACCCCACCAACTCCCATAACTACCTCCACCACACCCTGTCCCCTGCAAGGATTCTATTCCCTTCTCAGAATTTCTCCATCTCTGTTCCCAATGATGGGGGAGACGAGGACTAGAGGGCATAGTTTAAGAATACAGGGTAGGCCCTTCAGGACGGAGATGAGAAAGCATTTTTTTACCCAGAGAAGTGTGAATCTGTGGAATGCTCTGCCACAGAGGGTGGTAGAGGCGGATTCGCTGACTATGTTCAAAAGAGAGTTAGATAAGACTCTTGTGGGTAACGGAGTTAAGGGTTATGGGGATAAGGCTGGAAAGGGGTACTGATGGTAATGATCAGCCATGATCGAAAATGGCGGTGCTGGCCCAACGGGCCAAATGGCCTACTCCAGCTCCTATTGTCTATTGTCTATCTGTTCCAACGATGAGGTCTTCCAGACCAGGTCATCTGAGATGTCTACCTTCTTCCACAAATGTGGCTTTTCCTCTGCCACCATCAACCCAGCTCTCCATTTCCCATTTATCTGCCCCGGCCCCCTCTGCCTTCAGACGCAACCAATACAGGATTCCCTTTCTCCTTGCCTACTACCAAACTAGTCTCTGCATCCACCACATTATCCTCTGGAATTTCTGGTACTTACAACAGGATCCCACTACCAGACACATCTTTCCCTTTCCTCCCCTCTCTGCCTTTCGTAGGATCTGTTCCTTCTGTGACTCCCTCGTACACTCATCCTTCCCTACCAATTTCCATCCCCCACACCCCGCCTTAGCACATTCACCTGCGGCCATAGGAGGTGCAACACATGCAACCACACCTCCTCCCTCACCACAGTCTGGGGCCCCAAACAGGCTTTGCAAGTGAAGCAACACTTCACTTATGTATCTGCAGTACTGATTTACTGCATTTGGTGCTCCTTTTGTGACCGGGCACAGACTGGGAGATCACTTTGCTGAGCACCTTTGCTCTGTCCGCACCAGTGACAGGGACCACCCAGTGCCCAACTATTTCAGTTTTACACCCCACTCCCATGTCAGTCCATTGGCTCTTGCACTATCCCACCAAGACCACCTGTAAATTGGAGGAACAACACCTGATCTTTCATCTGGGCACTCTCCAGCCAGATGGCATTAACATTGACTTCTCCAGTTTCTGATAACCTGCTGTCCTTTCTCCTTCCTTTCCCTCTGTCTTATTTCCCTTAACGCTTCACCCCCTTCCCTCTCTATTCACCTAGCCATCCTTCCTCTCCCGCTTACTGCGGTGCCCATCCCCCCCCCACTTCTCCACATATTACCTCCTGCCTTTGGGACCGTGCTCCTCCCCCCACCCTCCTCCCTTACCTCTTTATTCGGATGCCTGCCAACAGTTTTCCCATATCTTGATGACGCCCAAAACATCGGTTATGTATCTTTATCTTTGCTATATAAAGAACACTGTTTGACCTGCTGAGTTTCTCCAGTGTTGTGTTTTATATCATTACCTTCGTCTTTCAAATATTTACTATGTCAAAGTACAAAGTTTGATTTATTGTCAGAGAACATACATGATATTACATATAACCCTGAAATTCTTTTTACAGCAGGCCAGTAGAATTTCTACTATTCATTAGTACAAACTGGCCTTAGTGTCCCTGTTAGATTAATGTTTGGTTATTTGGGGTTTTTTTAGGTTAAGGTTAAGTCTGGTATACATACATACATATACAAAAGAGAGAAATGCAAACAAGGAAAGAAATGTAACAAACTGACTGTGCAACACATATTAAAAAAATCAGTAGTAGGTCAGCGCGGTTAGCGTAGTGGTTAGTACAATGCTATCACAGCACTAGTGACCTGGGTTAGAATCAGCCACTGTCTGTACGGAATTTGCATGGTTTTCCTCCAGGTGCTATGGTTTCCTCCTACCTTCAAAAGAGTACGGGCGTTGTTGGCTATTTGGTGTATTTGGGGGGGTTGGAACAGACTCATCATCTGTACATCTACATTTAAACGTTTAAATAATGTGAAAAGTAAGAGTCATTAAATGAGTCTCTGATTGAGTTTGTTGTTGAGGAGTCTGATGTTGGAGGGGTAGCCACTGCTCCTGAACCTGGTGCTACAAGGCTTGAGGCACCTAGACCTCTTTCCTGATGGCAGCAGAGAAAACAGTGCATGTCCTTGGTGATGTGGAACCTTGATGATTACTGCTGCTGATGGCTGCATTCCTTGTAGATTTTCTTGAAGGTGGGAAGAGTTGTGCCTATGTCCATTTCCTTTGGCCGGGCTTTCTGCTCAGATGTATTGGTGCCCCCATACCAAACTATGTTGCATTCTTTCCACTATAAAACAGTAGAAGTTTGCCATGGCTTCCAATGTCATAACAAACCTCTACAAATACCTGAGGAAGTAAAGGCCTCCAGGATAGTGTCTTAATTTAAATTTTCACACCCTCTCCACTCTGATCCCCCAATTATACACTTCTGGTTTTCTCTTCCCAAGGTCCACAATCAGCTCCTTGGTTTTTGTAACAATGAGTGTGAATTTGTTGTTAGTACACCACTCAACCAAGTTTTTAATTATCCTTCTGTATCCTGACTCATTGACCTCTTTTATACAAACTACTACCATGATATCCTAAATAAATTAGTTCATGGCGTTGTTGCACCAAGCCACACAGTCATAAGGCCCTTTCACTCCAGGCCTCCACCTGGAGGCTGGCCATATGCATGGAAGGAAAATATAAATTTACCTTTCATGGAGCAGCCCAAAAAGACTCCTCCTGCTTTACATTCATGTTGAGTGGCACCTCGTAGTGCCCTCCAGAGCCGATGGAGGCAGGGTGACTGGTGCTGTGGTGCCACCCATCATATATACATGGCAGAGCAAGGGTTGTCTTCCCTACCCAAAATCCCCCAGGCAACTGGAACCCCTCTGTGTTTCCCAGTTCAGTTCCAGCTGCAAGGGAGATTATGGGTAGGGAAGATGGCCATTGTTCTGCCATGTTTTGAGCTGCCTGAAAACCTGAAGCGACCTGGTGAGGTGCTGCAGTGGCCGGTGGGGCTATCACAGCCCACATTGGTCACGCCCTGATGGTCCCTGCCCGGACGGCCCCCACTGGCTGCTCCTGCCTTGATGACCCCCACCTTGACAGCTTCCGTCAGCCACCCCTTCCCTGACGGCCCCCGCAGGCCACCCCGACCTGACAGCCTCCGCCGACTGCCCCTGACCTGACAGCTCCCACCAGTCACCCCTGTCCTGAACGGTTCATGGAGGGAGAGGGGTGAGTGGGTGGGAGGGTGAGGGAAGATGAGTCACTGGCTGACAGCACCATCGCAATGTCATCAGTCCACCCCTAACCAACCACTTGCAGTGGCTGTACATTCATTGTGCTCTGCTGATTATCCTTCCGCGAGAGGGATTGGAGTTGGCACTTTGTTGGTAGAATCATAAACGGCAATGAGGAAGTGTACAGGAGGGAGATAGATCAGCTCATTGAATGGTGTAATGACAACAACCTTGTGCTTAATGTCAGCAAAACCAAGGAGATGATTGTGGACTTCAGGAGGGAGTCAGGGGAACACAGCCCAGTCCTCATCAAGGGCTCTGTGGTGGAGAGGGTCAAGAACTTCAAATTTCTGGGTGTCAACATCTCCGAGGATCTGTCCTGGAGCCTCCACGAGGATGCAATCACAAAGAAAGTTTTTGAGATCCCTGAGGAGGTTTGGTATGCACCGAAGACTCTTGTAAACTACAGGTGTACCATGGAGAGCATTCTGGCTGGTTTCCTGGCAAGGATGCACCAACTCTCAGGACAAGAAAAACCTCCAGAGGTTTGTTAGCTCGGCCTGCAACATCACAGGCAGCAGACTTCACTCCATCAAGGACATCTACATGAGGCAGTGTCTCAAAAAGCGGGCTCTATCCTAAAGACCCCCACCACTCAGGCCATGCCCTCTTCATCCTGCAACCATCAGAGAAAAGGTACAGGAGCCCAAAGATGAGCACTCACCAGCACAAGGGCAGCTTCTTCGCAGACTTCACTCCATCAAGGACATCTACATGAGGCAGTGTCTCAAAAAGCGGGCTCTATCCTAAAGACCCCCACCACTCAGGCCATGCCCTCTTCATCCTGCAACCATCAGATAAAAGGTACAGGAGCCCAAAGATGAGCACTCAGCAGCACAGGGGCAGCTTCTTCCTGAATAATCAATGAACCAAAGATACCGCCTTACTTTTCGTGCACTATTCTTGTTAATATTATTTTATTTTTACAGTAATGTCGTAAGATGGTTATAATATGCATGTCTACACCACCATGATGCTGTTGCAAAAGACCAAATTTCATGATTTGATCAGGACAATAAATCCTGATTCTGGTAAAGGGCATCCTGATGTTTGCATCTTCGCTGGTCAAAAGTTCCAAGGTTTTATGTTGAGCCAATGAGGTGACACCTGCTGCTACAGTAGGAAATTGGAGTGAAACCATGTCACCACTCAAACAGAAGCTCATATGCTTAAATGCCAGCTTCTCAAAACACTTCATCACTGTGGATGTGAGATACCACACTCTTCTTGTGCACTGTTATGATTGACACCTGTTTGAAAGAGGTGGGTTCCCCACACTGACAGAGTGAGATGTTGAAGTTATCCATGAATTCATTGGCCAGTGAGTCGGCACAGGTTTTCAGTATTCAGATGGATAATCCATCTGGACCAGATGCTTTCCTTGGGTTCACTATCCTGAAGATAGCCCGCACATTATCTTCGGATACTGACAGTAGAGGACCATCAGAGGACATGCGGATATGCTGTGGTTCTTCCTAGTTCTGGTGGTCAAATCAGGCGTAGAGGAATTGAGTTCATCTGGGAGTGAAACTTTGCTGTATTCCATTGCACCAGATGTGGCTTTGTAGCAGGTTATGTCTTTTAGGCCCTGCCACAGCTGTCAAGTATCCTTCATAATTTCCAATCTCGTCTGGAATCTTCTCTTCACCTGGGAATGGCTTTTTGAAAGTCATACTTGGTTCTTGTGCAGTGCTCTGGATCTCCAGACTTAAATGCCTGTGATATGACTCTCAGCAGGTTCCAGATTTCATTGCTCACCCAGAGTTTCTGGTTATGAATAACCTTGAATGATTTGCTGAGAAAAACATCCAAAGCTGTTTTGATAAAACCTGTAACGACCTTAGTGTAATCATTCAGGTCCTCAGCTGAATTCTTCAACACTGTCCAATCCACTGACTAAAATCACCAATTATGTTATGTAGTGTATCAACGATCAAGCCTCTACCAGCCGTCAGGGGCAGAAATGCAGAGATTCCCCACCCTCTGAAAGAAGAAATTTCTACACTTCAGTTTTAAATGACCAAGCCCTGATTTTGTAGCTTTCTTACCTTGTCCATGACTCTAAGTGAAAACATGTCCAACATGTTAGGATTTTACATGCTTGAATCAGGTTACCCTCTTGATTAAGGGCATCCATTAATTGACCTCTCATGCAGCTTGTGTAACATTTACACATTCTCTCCACAATGACAGGTTTTTCATAGATGCTGTTTACATCCGGTACCGCACAGATGGCAGTCTCTTCAATCTGAGGTGCCTGCAAGCTCACACCAAGACACAAGAGCAACTTGTCCGTGAACTACTCTTTGCAGACGATGCCGTTTTAGTTGCCCATTCAGAGTCAGCTCTTCAGCGCTTGACATCCTGTTTTGCAGAAACTGCCAAAATGTTTGGCCTGGAAGTCAGCCTGAAGAAAACTGAGGTCCTCCATCAGCCAGCTCCCCACCGTGACTACCAGCCCCCCCACATATCCATCGGGCACACAAAACTCAAAATGGTCAACCAGTTTACCTATCTCAGCTGCATCATTTCATCGGATGCAAGGATCAACAACGAGATAGACAACAGACTCGCCAAGGCAAATAGCGCCTTTGGAAGACTACACAAAAGAGTCTGGAAAAACTAACTGAAAAACCTCACAAAGATTAGCGTATACAGAGCCGTTGTCATACCCACACTCCTGTTCGGCTCTGAATCATGGGTCCTCTACTGGCATCACCTACGGCTCCTAGAACGCTTCCACCAGCGTTGTCTCCGCTCCAGCCTCAACATTCATTGGAGCGACTTCATCACCAACATCGAAGTACTCGAGATGGCAGAGGCCGACAGCATCGAATCCACGCTGCTGAAAATCCAACTGCGTTGGGTAGGTCACGTCTCCAGAATGGAGGACCATCGCCTTCCCAAGATCGTGTTATATGGCGAGCTCTCCACTGGCCACCGAGACAGAGGTGCACCAAAGAAGAGGTACAAGAACTGTCTAAAGAAATCTCTTGGTGCCTGCCACATTGACCACCGCCAGTGGGCTGATATCGCCTCAAACCGTGCATCTTGGTGCCTCACAGTTCGGCGGGCAGCAACCTCCTTTGAAGAAGACCGCAGAGCCCACCTCACTGACAAAAGACAAAGGAGGAAAAACCCAACACCCAACACCAACCCACCAATTTTCCATTGCAACCGCTGCAACCATGTCTGCCTGTCCCACGTCGGACTTGTCAGCCACAAAGGAGCCTGCAGCTGACGTGGACATTATCCCTCCATTAATCTTCGTCCGCAAAGCCAAGCCAAAGAAAAAGAAAAGGTGGGTAATAGGAAAATCAGGGAGTGCTGACTAGTGTTGGAGAGAGAATGAGTTACAGAGAAATAAGTGGGGGGGGGGGGGTGTGGGGGGGAATGAGACTGAAAGGAATGTTTGAGCATCCACAAAGATTTGATGGTCTGAATATCTACCTTGTAACTCATGTGAAATGTGAGTAATATACAAGTATCTAAAAATCTAAAGGTGGGCAAAAAGTTCCACAATTCAAATGCATTGAAAAATAAGAGGTATAAACAGTATATGGCTGTGTCTCTGGGCTTCAAAAAAAATGTGAATGACGAGTTGAAAAACATACAAATATAGTGCAAAAAAAACCCCAGAAAATTATAAGAATACAGAAGTGACTAAGTTGATTGACAAGTTAAAAATGTCTGTTTTGACAACAGATTGATGTCAAATGCTGGCCAATAAGCATCAATGTTTTTGATTTAATCAACAGAAATATGACAGACCTACAAGCTGGATCTTAGAACATTTGCTTGGATGTGCTCACTACAGTTGGCCAGGACTTTATTTTCACTCCCTGAAAGTTTACATATGTTTTGCAAGGGCTGAGATCACTGAGAGAAAGGAATGTAAAGGAGTATTGAAGAAAATAAAGATATCAACAATCACCAAGAAACAAAGTGAATTACCGGTCTTGTTGTTTAAGCAACAGCTCAGTTTTACTCTGTGATTCATTTTTCAGGCAGTCCAGTTCTTCACTCTAAATCCAAACAACATGGATTAAAATGTTATTATAATTATTGAATTTAACCAGGTAAGAATTCTGAACATTTTCTCCAAAATATTACACAATAAAATTGATTTTTTTATTGCTGGAAATATTAATTGACCTGAATTCCCCTCCTTAGCAAAATACCAAAAAAGTCACTCCAGTGTGTGAGGAAATCAAAGCACCCAGAGGAAACCCACACGGACACAGGAAGGACATGCAGACCCCACACGGACACAGGAAGGATGTGCAAACCCCATACGGACACAGGAAGGATGTGCAAACTCCACACAGGGACAGGAAGGATGTGCAATCTCCATATAGACACAGAAAGGATGTGCAAACTCTGCACGGACACAGGAAGAATGTGCAAACTCCACACAGACAGTGTGGATTTTTAGAACTATAAGGCAGTAGCTCCACTAATTGGCATTTTACATCTGATTAAAGCTCTGTAACAACAACAAAAACTATGTATTTGCAGTGCAGTTTAAACTGATAAAATGTTCCAAGGAGCCTTTCACAGGACTGTTATCAAATATAATCTTGCAATTATGTAATTTAGGGAGATGTTAGAAAATATTATAGATGCATCTTCTTCTCAATTGGATTTGTGACTTTCTTTCCCACAGACTGTGGTGATACAACCACAACACTGGCCGCACTCCCACCAGCCTACTGCAAGGGGAAACCACTGTACCTGCAGTTAGGCAACCTAGGAGGCTGGCCCCACCTAGCCGGCTGTCAATCACTGACCTGTATATAGACTCAAGTTGGCCCCTTCCGGGTCAGTCGGACATGTGGAGTCAGCAGAGGACAGTCAGGCACAAATAAAGCCATCAAGATATGACAACTGGTGTGTAGAGTTTTAAGTTGATCAAAGCCTGTAGTACAGTCTTTCTCATGTTTTGTGTTTGCTTGCAAATGCATCACAATTTAATCAACTTAAAATTTAAGACCCATGGAGAAGTTCCTCACCATTGAGAGGATGGATATTGACCCTCAACACCTGGACACCCTGACACACTTCGAGACCTGGAAGCATACAGTTGAGGCAATCATCCAGACACAGGCTGAAATTATCAACACGAACCAAAAGAGACTCACGGTACATCACATCAAACTGGGCCCCCGCGCTTTCCAGGCCATCTGAGACTGCATGGACTTCGAACCTGCAATGGCCATCCTGAAGGACATGTACGGACCCCCAACGAACAAGCTCTATGCCCGGTATCTGCTCAGCATCAGGGTACAGCAGCCTGGTGAGACAGCAGATGCCTATCTGGGGGCTCTGCGTGAGCTAGCTCATCCGTGCATAACCAAAACCAGAGTAACCAAAAGGAAGGTGTAGCAACTTGTCTGAGATGCCTGTGTACAAGGGTTGCAGTCAAGGGAGATCCGACAGAGACTACTGGAAGAAAATACTGTCTCCCTTATGAAGCTGCAGCCCACCATGTAGAACCCATTGATGCTTGATTTCCCCAAACTCTGGCCGCCAATGCCGATGGCTGCAGTCGCTGAGGGGCCCCACGTGGAAGAGACGATTGCCACCACCAATGCAGTCTGCTGCTGTAAGTACTGTGGGTCCTGGTGTGGGTCAGATAGGCACTCCTGAAAGAGCTGCCCAGCGAGGAACTCGCATTGCTCCTGATGCGGTAAGAAAGGCCACTTCACTAAGGTGTGCTTTTCTAGATCCACAGGTAGTGCTGCGGCCCACTATGATTAACCAGATGCCACCACATGCGAATACTGGGAAGCGCCATTACTCGGCCCACCACTTTCAGCCCGGCCACCACCCACCCCACCACTGTGTACTCACCATAGGCACCGCCACCTTCCATCACCTGAAGACATCACGTCCACCTGCACCAATCATGGCCTAACTTCCGGTTGAGTTGCCCAATTGCACCAACGCAATGTTCATCCATTGAGCACTGCCAACATGGGCCAGTTGCCTCCCGACCTCCTCAACTCACTCGACTCGCCAATGGGACAGTGTGATCAACATACGCACGTACACAACCGCGCACCCGCCACACCCCACGCCTCAGAGAGAAACCACTGGCTGCTATTCGCCACGACTATTGGGGAGCAGCAACTTGGACCCAGAGCTGGTCCTAGTGTCCACCACACTAATGGAAGGCATTCCCCATGGATTCGGGCCCTCGATGATGGACATCACTCTCAATGGGAAGGTAACAACATGCCTGTTTGATAGCGGTAGTACCTTCACTGAGAGCTTTGTGCACCCAAATATGGTCTGTATGCTGAAATTAAAGATATACTCCATGACCTTCTCTATCGTCTTCGCTGCCCAGGACCACTCTATCACGGCCCTCGGGTGCTGCTCAGTGGACCTGACAGTGGGGGTGGGGGGGAACATATCAAGGGTTCAGGCTTCTGGTCATGCCCAATCTCTGTGCCCCTGTCATCCTGGGGATGGATCTCCAGTGCCACCTCCAAAGCCTCACCCTTGCCTTCAGGTGCCCACTCCGCCCACTCATTATCCACAGCACAAAGCCCATCAACCGCCCCAGTCCACCTGCGGCCTCTCCACACTATGGGTCCCCCCTCCATCCCTCTTCAACTACTTAACACCAGACTGCAAACCCATAGCTGCCACTATTGTGTGGCTGACAGGACCTTTATCGAGGCAGAGGGGAGGCGGCCTCTGGTGGAAGGTATCATAGAGCCCAGCACCAGCACCAGCCCCTTGAAAGCCCAGGTCCTGGTTGTAAAAGGGGGAAAGCAAACCAAGGATGGTCATTGACTAGCCAGACCATCAACCATACATCCAGCTGGATGCCTACCCTCTGCCCAGAATTGCCAACATGGTCAATGAGATAGCCCACTAAAGGGTCTTCTCCATGATTGACCTGCAGTTGGCCTACCACCAGCTCCCCATCCACACCCAGAATATACCTTATACTGCTTTTGAGGCAGACAGGGGCCTCTACCAGTTCTGCTGGGTTTCCTTTAAGGTCACAAATGGGGTCTCCATGTTTCAGCAGGAGATGGACTGCATGGTAGATAGCACAATCTAAGAGCGACTTTCCCATACCTGGACAATATCACCATCTGCGGCCATGACCAGCAGGACCACAATGCCAACCTGAAGATTTTTCTCTGGACAGCTGAGGAGCTGAACCTCACTTACAACAAAGAGAACTGTATGTTCAGTACCACCTGCCTCGCCATCCTGGGTACATCTGGAACATGGTGTCATTGATCCCGACTCTGAATGCATGGACCCCTTAATTGATCTGCCCCTCCCTCACACACTCAAGGGCCTCTGCAGGTGCCTACGGCTCTTCTCTTACTACTCCCAGTGGGTCCCCTTTTCTCGGACAAGGTCCGTCCACTGGCCCAAGCCACCACCTTTCCCCTCCTCCCGATACCCAAGTGATCTTTGCTCACATCAGACAAGACATCACCAATGCCACATGTATGCCATGGATGAGGACACCTCATTTCAGGTGGAGTGCAATGTCTCTGATGTTGCTCTCGCTTCCACCCTCAACCCTACTGGTCCCACTACCTGGCAGGCAGGAGGTGTAACCTTCTTACTGACCAGCGTGCAGTGACATTCATGTTCAGCACCATCCACAGGAAAAAGGTCGAGAACGACTTCCCCAACGCCCTGTCCCTGACCTGCCACCTGGGCATCACGCACCTGTACCACTTCATTAAGTCCCAGAACCTTCCCTTCACCGTCTAAGAAGTCCATACCATGATTGAATCATGCAGGGTCTGTGCAGAATGCAAACCACACTTCTTCTGCCCACAACAGGCCCATATCATTAAGGCCACATAGCCCTTCAAGCGACTCAGCGTCGACTTCAAGGGGCCCCCACCTTTCACAAACAACAATGTCTATTTCTTCTCAGTCATAGATGAATACTATAATACCTTCGCCATCCCTTGCCCTGACACCTCCACTGCCTCCATTATCATGGTACTGATGCAGATTTTCACCATGTTTGGCTTCATGAGTGAGGAGCTGTGCCAGTACTTGACAGAGTGAGGCATTGCAGCTAGTCGCAAGATTAGCTACAACCCCTGGGGCAATGGGCAGGTAGAGCGTGAAAATGGAAGGCAGTCCTCCTGGCCCTGAGGCCCAAAGGCTGGTCCATTGACTACTGATAAGAGGAGGCCCTCCCCGAGGCACTCCATGCCATACACTCACTCTTGTGCATGGCTACCAATCAGACCCCTCACGAGCACCTTTTCTCATTTCCTAGGAAATCGGCGACTGGTGTCTTCCTCCACATATGGCTAAGGTCTCTGGGACCAGTGCTCCTCCGCAAGAACATGTGGACCTACAAGTCCGACCCCCTGGTCGAGCAGGTGCTCCTTCTTCATTCAAACCTGAACTACACCTACATCAGGTACCCCAATGGACGTGGGGATCTGGCACCACTAGGGACCCAACATCCCCACCACGCCCACCCAGGATCCCCAGGAGTCGACCCCCTCCCTCTGCCTCTCCAGAGAGCCCCACCCCTCACAGACCCACCACACACATACTCCCTCTTGCTGCCAGATACCACCCTTCCCACACCACCAGCCACCCTTGCCACACTGGTCCCAGCTGACTCTCAGGCAACCCTGTCCCCTCTGACCATTGACCAGGAGCCGATCCTGCGCTGGGTCTCAGAGTCACAGATGGCTGCCGGTCTGCCTGAACTTGTAAATACTACCAAGCGCCGAGGACTCATTTTAAGAAGGGGGTGAATGTGGTGATACAACCACAGCAATGGTTGCACTCCCACCAGCCTACTACAAGGGGAAACCACTGTACCTGCAGGTAGGCAACCTAGGAGGCTGGCCAGCTGTCAATCACTGACCTGCACATAGACTCTAGCCAACCTCTTCCGAGTCAGTAAGACACATGAAGCCAGCAGAGGGCAGGCTGGCACACATGGAACCATCAAGATATGACAACTGCTGTGTACATAGTTTAAGCCTGAGGTACAGTCTTGCTGCACCACAGCGCATCACATGGACTGCAATCAATGAGGATTGGTGACAGCACTTCTTCCATGATCATCCTTATGATCCTTATTAGTAGAGGACTGTACTTAGTCCTCTACTATACTCCTTCACTATGGTGCAAGAACAACAAAATGGATAAGTCAAAGGAACAATTGTGGACTTGTGGAGGATGAAGGTCGACCACATCAATGGCTCTGTTGCAGAGAGTGGAGAGCACAAATTTCCTTGGCATGCATGTAAGAGACAACCTATTGTGAACCCACAACACCTCCTCATTAGTCAGGAAGGCACAGCAGTGCCTACACTTCCAAAGGAGATTGAGGAGGGCAAGGCTACTGGCCACCATCTTGAAAACATTTTACAGCAACCCAATCTGTCTGACTGTATCACTGTGCAGTATAGTTGCTGCGAAGCATTTGACTGGAAATCAATACAGCTGATCATCAAAATGGCCAAGAAAATCACTGGGGTCTCCCTTTCCTCTGTTGATGCCATTCACTGGGGGGATTTTTTAAATAGGGCTCAAAGAATTATTGAGAATTCCCACCACCTATTTCATAGGATCTTTCACCCACTACCATTAGGAAAGAAGTAAAGGAGCCTGAAAATTAAGACTGCCATGCTAGGAAATAGCTTCTTCTCATAAGCTGTGAGATTGAGGAAATCTTGAAACCATGGGTCTCTTATGTGAAAGAAGTAAATTATTCTGATATATTTATGCACATATATTTATGCGCACGCGCACACACAAACACACACACACACACACACATATTTGTTTAAATGTGTTCACTGAATACAGTTTTTTTGCACAACCAATGAGTGGCAATTCTGCCTCACCCATAGGAAAAAGAATCTCAGGGTTGTATGTGATGTCATGTATGTAGTGTGACAATAAATCTGAAATCTGATTGATGAAAAATTCCTTTTGTTGCCCTTCCCCATCCTTACCAACCTCAACCTATCTATAACCCCTCACAACACAACATTGTGCAGGAGCAGTGGAGGAAAGAACAGAGCCAGACAGATACAATGGGATTATCAATGGAAGGAATGCTTGGAAGACAGAGCATGGGATAAGGATGTAGAAATGAAAACAAGAAACAAATGATGAAACCAAGGAAAGTATAAAGAGGAAGAGTAGAATTATTACCAGTAGCTGCTGAATGAAACAGGGTATAGTGATCGTGATCTGAAGCTTCTGAACTCAATGTTGAGTCCAAAAGAGGCTGAAGTGTTGATTCAATACCCCTTTGCACATCAAACTTTGTTCTCCCTCCTATGGTGCTTTTAGACCTGCTATTTGCTGTAAATTTCTGGGTTTTTTTTAAAGGAAGTATAAAGAAAGTGAAATGCACTGTTTCAGATCTATACTAAAATCATATCCACATGACAATGAACCACAGAACTAAAACATTACAAATCCATGTTACTCAAATGTATTCAATTAAGTTAGGTTAAGTAAGTCAATAGAGATAAGTTAAAGTTTGATTCTGTTTTCATGTTTAAAGATAATTAAAAGCAACTTTTGTTTAAGTAACGATTGGTCTTGGTGAACATCTATTGCTGTTTTGGGGTCCTCTGGGCTTGTAACTCTTGTCAGAAATGAATCCTGTGTTTGCTGCACTGTCTCCAAGGTAAATATATTCTTTCTGAAATAAGGAGACTAAAATCTGATGTAGATGTGCTCTCACCAAAGTCCTGAAATATTGTAGCAATACTTTTATACATGCACTCTAATGCTCTGACTAAAAAAAGTCAACATATCTTTTTCCCTTTTTATGCACTTGTTACACCTTAAAACTAAAATTATATGGTTTATGCATGGACACCAAACGGTCTGAAAATGTTTGATAATGAATTTATTGGCAACACATTCTATATTGTACATATGCACTAAAATTCTTTCTTGCTGCAGCAGAATAGATACTTCATAAAATAATTTATTCATTTGTCTCCATTTGAAAACATTTGTATTTATCATGCATTTTCCTCAAAGAAAATAATGTCACAATTTACATTATTACGTCCAATCTGTTACATGGGAATTGTGAAGGAACACGTAACCTCCCTGTCTGGAACTTTATGGATTGACCTACTTGTCTGAAACCTAGTTGGAAGTCGCATCACCTGTCAATCCAAATTGGACTCTGGCCACCCATTAGTGCCCACCTTACTGATAGTTCATTTAAATAATTTAAACTTAAATTTTAATTTTAAATTTAGATATACACCATGAGCCCATGCCACCCAATTAGAACACAGAATACAACATAGAACATGACAGCGCAGTACAGGCCATTCGACCCTCAATGTTGTGCTAACCCATTTAAAAAGTACTAAACCCTCCCTATCCCGTAACCCTCTATTTTTCTTACATCCATATGCCTGTCTAAAAGTCCCCTAAAGTTTCAGCCTTCACCACCATCCCTGGCAAGGGGTTCCAGATACCCACAATTCTCTGTGTAAAAAACTTACCCCTAATATCTCTCCTAAACCTCACTTTGTACACATATCCTCTGGTGTTTGCTACTCCTGCTCTGGGAAATAGATGCTGTCTGTCCTCCCTATCTGTGCCTCTCACAATCTTGTAGACCTCTATTAAATCTCCTTTCAGCCTTCTATGCTCCAAAGAGGAAAGTCCCAGCTCTACGAACCTTGCCTCATAAGACTGAGTTTCCAATCCAGGTAACATCCTGGTAAATCTCCTCTGCACCCTCTCCATAGCTACCACATCCTTCCTATAATGAGGTGACCAGAAAAGAACACAATACTCTAAGTGTGGTCTCGAAAGAGATTTGTAGAGTTGCCACATGACCTCACGACTCTTAAGCACAATCCCATAGGGCTTCTTAACTATCCTATCAACCTGTGCGGCAACCTTGAGGGATGCTTGGATTTGGACCCCCAAGGTCCTTCTGTTCATCTACACTCTTAAGTAACCGACCATTAACCTTGTACTCAGCCTTCTGTTTCGACCTTCCAAAATGCATCACCTCACACTTATTCAGATTGAATTCCATCTTCCACTTCTCTGCTCAACACTGCATCCTGTCTATATCTTCTTGTAACCTTTGACAAATTTCAACTCCATCCACAACTCCTCAAACCATCGTATCATCTGCAAACTTACTGACCTAACCTTCCGCCTCTTCATCCAGGTCATTTATAAAAATCATAAAGAGCAAGGGTCCCAGACAGACCTTTGCGGCACTCCGCTAGTCACTGACCTCTAGGCAGAATACTTTCCTTCCACTACTACTCTCTGCTTTCTACCTGCATGCCAAATTTTTTATCCACAGAGCTGAAGTTCCATGGATCCCATGCCTAACGACTTTGTGAATGAGTCTCTCCTGGGGGACCTTGTTAAATAAATGCCTTGCTAAAATCCATATAGACCACATCTACTGTCATACCCTCATCAATTTCTTTAGATACCTCCTCAAAAAAATTCAATTAGACTCGTTAGGCACAACCTTCCCTTCACAAAGTCACGATGTCTATCCTTGAGTAGACTGTATTTCTCCAAATGCTCATAGATCCTATACTTAAGAATCCTCTCCAATAGTGTGCACACCACTGACGTAAGATAAGACTCACCAGTCTATAATTCCCAGGATTCTCCCTATTACCTTTTTTTAAGCAAGGATACTATATTTACCATTCTCCAATCCTTCAACAGCTCCCCCTGTAGCCAAAGAAGTTTCAAAGATCATAGCTGCTACCCCAGTATCTCTTCCTTCACTTCCCATAGCAACCTGGAGTATATCAGGTCTGCCCCAGGGACATCAATCTTGATGATTTTAACAAGATCCAACACTTCCTTTTCCCTAATCTCCACAGTGTCCAGCACAAAGGCCTGTTCTATTCTGACCTCACCCTGATCAACATCCTTTTCTTGTGAATGTTGAAGCTCCCAAACCTCCTCCACCTCCAGTCACATGTTGCCTCCTTTATCCTTTAGCCGCCCCACCTTCATTCTCATCATACTTCTGTTCTTCACATACACATAGAACACCTTGAGGTTCTCCTTAATCTTACATGTCAAGGCCTTCTCATGCCCCCTTTAAGCCCTCCTAATTTCTTTCTTAAGCTCCTTCCTGGCTACTATATACTTCTCATGAGCCCTTCCTCTTTTCTGCCTTCTATATCTAATGTATGCTTCCTTACATCCAATTGACCTACAACCCCAGTATATTTTGAACAGTGGGAGGAAACTGGAGCCCCCAGGAAAAATCCAAGCAGACACGAGGAGAAATTACAAACTCTTTACAGGCAGTGCAGGATTTAAACCCTGGTCCCGATCATTGGCCCTGTAACCGCTATGCTAACCGTGGTTCCCCAAATGGATTCGGTATCATCACTGGCCAGACGCCCAGCTCAGAACAGTATAAACATCAATACATGCCACATTTCTCTCTTTCTCTACCTCTTGGTCCAAGTACTGGACATTGCTCCACACCAAGTTGCTACTGTGGACATCTCTAGAGGAGACGCAGGTAAGTTGTGCACTATACTTAGTTAAGCCATAGTACTGCAAGAGATCAATGCATGCTGAGAGCCACAGCCCTATTGGTACGGGAGTGTGTTTGAAAGTCCCTGTGTGTGAAGTGTGTACATGTGCGTGAGCGTGTAGAAAACAAGCAGCCACTTGGTATTGGAGTCCAACCTAGGTCTGATCTGAATGTCTATATAGCTATTAAGTAGTAGAGTAATTAAGTATAAAGGTTAAAACCTTGTGTTTTTGATTCTTAGTTAATTTTGTGCCTGTCTCTTTATGAGAGCTATTTTTTGTAGTGTTACCATAGTGACAATGATGTAATATGTTGTAATATCTGCCCAGGCTAAGTGCTTTCTCTTTCATTCTACAAGATGTGAAGGAAGCGTGAACACGAGAAATTTTTATTTGAAATTTTGTATTTCTTTCAGCTTTTGTATCTCTACATATTTTGTATCTCTATATATCTGTGTATCATTATACAGTAAATGCTTCATTATTCACCATTATGAAAATCTTGATGGGAAGTGTTACAAGTCCAGAGGACCCATAAACCCAGCAGCAATACATATTCCCCAAGACAAATGGTTACTTAAACAAAAGTTGCTTTTAATTATCTTTAAACATGAAAACAGAATCAAACTTTAACTTATCTCTATTGACTTACTTAATCTAACTTAACCACCTTCTAATTCTAAGCGCACGCGTATGTAATGCATGTGAGTAAGTTCAGAAAGGTTCTTTGGTTCACAGTCCAATCTCACTTCTCATTCCTCTAAGTTCACTGGTTGCAGGTAATTTGTTATACTGTGCACATTTATAAAGTTCACCAGGCTTTGGTGCTTGAAAGGTAAATGGTTACTGCTCAAGAAGGTTCTTGTCAGTTTTCAGAGAGAGATTTGTTGTACACTGGACACCCACAACTGATTCCTTTTTTAATCAGCTACTTCAGTGTCTTGCCAAAGAAACTTGCCCCCTCAGGGATCTCCAGATGATAACCTATTTCTTTCAGGTCACCACAGAGTGCCTGTTTGTTTCTCTTATTTCAAGTGAAACATTAGACAGCCAGTCCTCTCCTCTTGCATGAACCACAAGAGCTTTGACTAGGACGTCTTCCAAATTGGCTTGCCAGCTTGTTCTGTTCCAGTCCTAGCTACCTCTGCTGCCTGTAACACTGTACAAGTGATCTGTGTGTGTGTGTGTGTGTGTGTGTGTGTGTGTGTGTGTGTGTGTGTGTGTGTGTGTGTGTGTGTGTGTGTGTGTGTGTGTGTGTGTGTGTGTGTGTGTGTGTGTGTGTGTGTGTGTCTCTCTCTCTCTGAGAGAACCTGTTTGATTATCTCTGCTTGCAAAACCACATGACCCTCTTTCAACAGCAAGCTCTCTTCCAGACAGCAGCAGCTCTGACATGCTCTTTCATCTGTTGCCTTTTGTAAACAATAATCCATTAGTGAAGTCTTTTGAGCACTCTTCAAATCTCTTGCAAAATGAGTGAGGCCCCGATATGTCTAGCAGTGGGAGAGCTCCAGTATTTCTAATAATTTTTTTTTGTGTTCGTATGTGACCTACTCCAACAAATCTTTCCCAATTTATCTCCCAAAAAACATATACTCTATATACTCTGTCACAGAAGCTATGCAAAAGGTTTATCTGTTCTATCAATGAATTAGAACTGCATAAAGTAATAGCAACAGAGTTTGATTTGTTGGATTTAAGAGATCGAAATTTGGGATATCGCAGCTCATGCTTTAGAAGATGATACTCTGAAATTAGGATATATTAGAATAAGGAAAGTGTCGTCTATATTAAGTTTCATTTGATGTCTTCCCTGTTTGTTTAATGTGTGTTCAATAAAGTTATCTTTGATTGTAACAAATGTCCAGACTCATCCCTCTGTGAACCACTGAACCTAATACTTTCCCAACACACCATCTGCCATCTTCTTGCTCACTAATATATCTGACAGCAATTCCAAGCTTTCTCTATCCTCCTCACAGCCTGTTTCCAAACCTACCTCTTGCATCATCAGCAAACTTGCAAACAAACTGGGCGGCACAGTTGGTGTGGCTGTTAGCCTTTACAGCGCCAGGACTGGGGTTTGAACCATGTGCTGTCTGTAAGGAGTTTGTATGTTGTACCCATGTGTGCAAGGGTTATCCCCAGGGGCATCCCATCATTTGAAATGTTCTGGGGATGTAGGTTAATTAGGTGTAAATTGGGCTGCACGGACTCATGGGCCGAAATGGCCTGTTACTGGGCTGTAGGTCTAAATTTTTAAAAAATAAAAACAGTTCTTTGATCATTAATGCAGTTTTTAAACTGCAGTCATCCAAATACTGATGCAGTCAATACTCACTGTGTAACTTAGGCAGTGTCAATATGTGATGTTACATTGGGTATGATCTGCCTGCTACGAGCAGGGTTGAGCAGGTACCTCCACCCCAAAATATTGAAGTCAGGCACAAGTCTGATGCTGAGAATTCAAGATGACCACATTTCCATGTTTGAAAGGAGGTTTAGGGTCAAACTTATTTACATGCACAGGATCATATTAGCGGGCCCAATAAAGCAACTGGTGGGGAGTCTTTGGTTTCACTGCACACCTGGCTGCAGCAGCTGAACCTCTGACAATTGCCATTTGGCCCTGGACAACCAATAGGACTTGTAGAGTGTTGCCATGGTCTGACATACCAGAGTAAAATATTGAGTTACCAGAGGAGCTCAGTGGTTCAAGCAGCAACTGTGGAGGGAAATGGACCTCAACGCTTCAGGTTTGAGACCATTCATCAGTCAAACTATTCAGCCTTCACTGGATTACTGGAATCACACTGAGACATTGCCCCATAGGAGTTAGAGTGGCTCTGTGGAGCATGAAATTGTGGCATTGTATAAATGAGTATTATTAGTGGAAATGTGGAACCTGGCCTCCATGACTGTGTGTTCCATTACCATGGGGCACCAATTAACCACATTTGAGTTGATTTGATATAATTCCTTGGGGAAGATGAGAGTTATGGTACAATGGCAGGAAAACAAGCTATGGCTGGAAATGTTCTTGTTATGAATGGAACAGTTAGAATGGAGCCATTAATGAAGTTTCTGAGACCAAGTAATGGGAAGTGGTAAAAGTCTGCTTTCATGGTGTTCCAACTAGGACTGGTAATGGATGGCAAATAAATACTAACAGAAGCAGCTCTATCAGAGATATTTATGGAACAATGACACTAGTTAATAACTTACTGGAACAGATCTTTGTTTAAGATAGGAAATTTCAGCACCCATGTCCTTCAGAACTTTATCCACTGCTGCGCCCATTTTCTGGATGTGAAGGCTCGAGATGGTTTCACATTCATATATTTTCTTGCCTGTGCGGTCCTCATAATGTATCAATGCTTGATGGATTTCTTTTAGTGCAGTATCATAAACATGTACCTTTTCCCTGAGTTGCTCGATTTTAATATTAGCAGCTTGAATGGTCTCATCTTGCATATGGTTTACAGCTTCCAACTCTTGCACTGTGCTTTGAAGCTTGGATATCAAAGCTCCTTGGTCTTGACTCTCTTTTTTTCTGAAATATAACATATATCCATTGATTTGAACAATCACAATTGCAAGACTCCATTCATTCTCAGACTATTTTTTATTCATTTTTCTTTAGTATCTGAGACTTTGACAGGCCTGCATTTATTAACCATCCTTAGTTGTTATTGAGAAGATGCTGAGGAGAAGAGCTGTTTTCGTGAACAATGCAGACCTTTTGATGAAGATACTCCCACAGTGCTGTCAAGGAAGACTTATCAGACTTTACAACTAATGATGATTAAGCAACAGTAATACATTTCCAAGACAGGATGGTGTGCAAATTAGAGGGAACTTACAGGTGGAGGTGTTTGCACACATTTGATACACTCATGGTTGTGGTTTTTGGTTTGAGTGGTCCAATCAGAGGTGTCCAAGTGAGTAACTTTGATTACACCCTACAATCAGGGAGTATAGCAGGGGACAGAATGAGTGATTTCAGTCATGGATGGGGCACTAATTAAAAAGACTCCTTTGCCCCGGATGATGTGGAGCTGCACTCCTCCAGACAAATGGGATGTATTCCATTGCACTCCTGAATTGTGTTTTTCAGGCAGTGTAAAGCCTTAGTGTAAAGGAAGTAATTATAAAGGAAGTTAGTAATTCAGCATAGGACAGGCAGTCTTTGATCTGCTCCTGTCTCCATATTTCTCATGTGGCTGGTCAAGAGCATAGAACAGTACAGCAATGGATCAGGCCCATCACCCAACAATGTCTGTGCCAAGAGAGGCATCGGTTTGTGTAGAGGGAATAGAAATAGGACCAGAATGGATCATTACACTAAAGAGAGTAATCAACTTGGCTTTTTTTTTATATAAGGGAAACACACTTTAATGGAACCTATCTTTGTGATGGACATAAGCGTATCCATGGCTGCCACACTATTGATAGGGGTGTTACTATTTAACTTATCTTGTTCCAGCAATACGACATTTGAGGATATTACTGATCATCCTTTAATATGGGGCAAAATAAAAAAGGCTATTTCTGAGACTGATATGTTCTTTATGATTCCCTTTCCCATTTATGGCATTGCTGCGACAGCCTGAAAATAGATTAGCTTGGCAATAAAACTGCTAGGATTGAGAAAAACACACAGACCCAAATTACCAACTCACCAATGAAGTAGTGACCATACCAACAGTGGCCTTACAAAACCATTTAGCTTTACATTTACTTTTAGCAGAAAAATGTGGAACAAGTATGCTGTACATAATATCACTGTTGATTCATAAAATATCACTCATTTAGCAAACCACATTAGAGAATGGATACATGAAGTACAAACAATTCTTAAAATCATCAAGATTGATAAGTCCCTGCAATATACCCAAGGTGGCTGTGGGAAGTGAGAAGAGATAGCTGAAAGAATCTTTGGGAGGTACCAGAGGATTGGAGAATGGTAAATGTAGTCCCCTTGCTTAAAAAAGGTAATAGGGAGTGTCCTGGGAATTATAGACTGGTGAGTCTTACGTCAGTGATGTGTAAACTTACGGAGAGGATTCTTAAGGATAGGATCTATGAGCATGTGGAGAGGTACAGTCCACAAGGATAGTCAGCATAGCTTTGTGAAAGGAAGACTGTGCCTCATAAGTCTAATTGAGTTTTTTGAGGAGGTAACAAAAGAAATTGATGAAGGTAGGGCAGTAGATGTGATCTACATGGATTTTAGCAAGACTTTTGATAAAGTTCCCCATTAGAGACTCATCCAGAAACCCAAGAGGCACATGATTAGTGAAACCTTGCTGTGTGGATAAAAAATGGGCTTGTAGGAAGAAAGCAGAGAATATTAGTGGAAGGAAAGTATTCTGCCTGGAGGTCGGTGACTCGTGGAGTGCCGCAAGGATCTGTTCTTGGACCCCTGCTCTTCGTGAATTTTTTATAAATGACCTGGATGAAGAGGCAGAAGGATAGATCAGTATGTTTGTGGATGACATGAAGGTTGGAGGAGTTGTGGGTGGAGCTGAAGGCTGTCATAGGTTACAAGAGAATATAGATAGGATGCAGATGGATTTCAATCCAGATAAGTGTGAAGTGATGCATTTTGGAAGGACAAACAAGAAGCTAAGCACAGGGTTAATGGTCGGTTACTTTAGAGTGTGGATGAACAGAGGGTTCAGTGTAGAGAATGAGTTACTAAACTCTTTCTTTTATCACCTTACTCCCGCTAGCATAATCAAGGTTAAATAAACTATTGTGTGCTTAATTGGCTCTGCTGTTTCCTGCTGTTTGTTTTATTACAGTGTTGCTGACTTTAACAGTCATCCCACAATGTCTGATGGCCACATTAAAGTTTGACTGCTGACACATGATACATATCTCCCTGCATATTCACACATCTATCTAAAAGTATCAAAGCTACTTTTGTATTTGCTTCCACCACTACCTCAGTTCGTTCCAAACAAAAACTACTCTGTACAAACACCTATCCCACATGTCTCTTTTAAACTTCCCCTTCTCACCTTTAAAACACGACCTCTGGTATTTGACATTTTACCCTGAGGAAACTCAGTCCACCCTATCTATATCTCCCATAATTTTATAAAATTGTCAGGTCTCCCCTCAGCCTCTGGCATACCAGAGAAACTATCCAAGTTTGTCCAAGTTCTCCTTATAACTCGTACCCTCTTATCCAGGCAGCATCCTGGTAAATCTCTTTTGTACCCTTTCCAAAGCCTCCACATCCTTCCTGTATTGGAGAGACAAGAATTACATAGAATATTCCAGTATTGCCCACAGCTTAGGATCCACGATGGGCCCATTGCATCTGGCCCTCTGGAGCTGCCCATGGCCTGCAGCCTGGAGTCCAGTGATGGTCTCCATGCAGTAGCAGCAAAGAGAGAGGACAAGGATTGTATGTGCTTGGCTTTTTCAATGCAAGACTCATCCACGTGACCTGCGAGGACCAAGCATGCATCAGCCTCACCTGTAGGCAGATCTAGCCCTTCCTTTTCTTTTTAAAATATTTTTATTAAGTTTAATATATAAAATTTACATACAAAGTCATCTAATAATAACAAACAACAGATCAAATCATATACATATTAAACATTTAATGTAAATCAAAAGTATTGTTTGTTTGACTTGTTTCTTTAAGACATCAAATTCTACAAATATGGTATTTAACAGTTTATCTCTTTCTCATAATATATCCCAGTACAATTTTGGATAGAAAATGGATAGGACAAAATTAAACAGTCCCTTTATATAAACAAAGGGTAAATTCTACCTTAATTAATAATATGATGGAGGAGTCACGTGATGGAGTAGTGGCCAGTCAGGGAATTCCAGCCCTCTCTGGAAAAGGTGAAAAAAACGCACAAAACACAAAGGTACAAGAGTAAAAATTAAAACAAAGTAAAAATAAAGGTGAGAAGAAAATGGCAGCGAAGAGAGAAAAGTCGAAAACAACGGGAAGAAGAGAAGACGAAAGAACGTCAGAAGAAGAAGGTGAAGGCCTTACCTGTCCGAGGAGGCCCGCCGCGGAGAGAGAAGCCCGCTCTCTCAGGTCAGTGGAAGTCCCGAGCTCAGGACTACAAAAATGGCTCGCGGAGCCGAGTAAAAGTGCGCAACTGCGCATAAAAAAAACACACTGACAGGAGGGGGGAACAGCTGCGGAGTCGATCTCCACAGCTGAGAGTGACAGCTGCAACACAGCAACAGGAGCAGAACATAGAAAATAACGACAACAAGAAATAAGAGGGTAAAAAGAAAACAAGGAAACAACAGATGGTCAACCCAGAGGAAGAAGAAGAAGAAGAAGAACAGAGAGAAATGGAAGAAGAATAGAAAGGCAAGACAATGGATATATCTTTTTTTAAAGAATATATGGAATCAGTGAAAGAATTGCAATTACAAGAATTTAATGAGATAAAAAGAAGAATTAAGAGTGCAGAAGAAAAAATGAATAAAATAGAAATGGTCATATCAGAGATAGGAAAAAGAGTGGATAATGTGGAAGAATGAGAAATAATCATAGAAATGGAAGTAGAGGACTTAAAAGAGAAATTAGAAGAATCTAATAAAAAAAGTTAAAGAGGTACTTGAGCTGTTAGCTCAGAAGATAGAAATAATGGAAAACTATAATAGAAGAAATAATATAAAGATAGTGGGCCTTAAGGAAGATGAAGAAGGCAAGAATATGAGAGAATTTATCAAAGATTGGATCCCCAGGGTCCTAAGAAGACCAGAATTACAGGAAGAAATGGAAATAGAGAGGGAACATAGAACATTAGCCCCGAAACCACAACCGCAGCAAAAACCAAGATCCATTTTAGTAAAATTCTTAAGATATGGAACAAGAGAAAATATATTGGAGAGAGCAATGAAGAAAATAAGAGAAGACAGAAAGTCACTGGAATACAAAGGTCAAAAAATTTTTTTTTATGCAGACATAAGTTTTGAACTCCTGAAGAAGAGGAAGGAGTTCAATACAGCAAAAATGATCTTATGGAAAAAAGGATATAAATTTATGTTAAAGTACCCAGCGGTACTTAAAATAGTTATTCCAGGGCAACAAAACAGACTATTCTCGGATCCAGAGGAAGCACGAAAATTTGCTACGGCTAGAGCTATCTTAACAAATCTTTTTTGTGCACCATCCAAATCAAGTCCAAATTCTTTGTTTTTTATGTTACTTAGGAGGAAGATCTCTGAGTTTTTTGGTATATTGTTTAGTTTTACCATTTGTTTGAATGAGGAAACAAATGGTAACAACTATAAAACAAGCAGAGAGATGAAGACATGTAATGAGAGTAAAAATGACCACGAACTATATGTATGTGTATATGGGTATTTATATGTCTGTATATATCTGTATACATGAGTGTATCCGTATTTAGAGGAAAATATATAGAGTATAGATAAGAATTAATAAGGGAATGAAAGGGAATAGAGGGAATAAGGAAGGACCTTTGTTATATATGAAAACTGAAATCTTTTCTGGGGGGGGGCTGGGTGGGGAGGAGTTACGGTCACTGCAAAATCAGTTGACGCTTGCGAGTGAATTCGCAAATCCAAATGGAGAGGGGAGATGTGGTTGCCCAACAAGGGATAAAGGGCAACTCAGGAGGGGGAGGGGAGAATGGGGTTAAAGAAGTTTTAAATAGGAGAATAAGGAAAATGTTTGATGTTTTAGAAATGTTGTCTTATAAAGTGTTCAAAACAAGAAAGCAGAAATGGATAAGAAGGAAAGGTGATGAAGGAGAAACGGAAAGGGAAGATAAACAAAGTATGAAATGGCTACATTGAACTATATGACTTTAAATATTAATGGAATACATAACCAAATCAAAAGGAAGAAACTGCTAAATTTACTGAAAAAAGAAAAAATTGATATAGCATTTGTGCAAGAAACACATTTAACTGAATTGGAGCACAAGAAATTAAAGAGAGATTGGGTAGGACATGTAACAGCAGCGTTGTATAATTCAAAAGCAAGAGGAGTAGCTATATTAATCAGTAAAAATGTACCAATTAAAATAGAAGAGGAAATAATAGATCCAGCAGGGAGATATGTAATGATAAAATGTCAGATATATTCGGAGTTTTGGAATCTACTCAATGTATATTCACCTAACGAAGAAGATCAAAAGTTTATGCAAGATATCTTTTTGAAGATAGCAGATACGCAAGGGAACATATTAATAGGAGGGGATTTCAACCTTAATTTGGATTCAAATATGGATAAAACTGGGAAAAAAATTAACAGAAAGAACAAAGTAACCAAATTTATAATTAAATCGATGGAAGAAATGCAACTTTTGGATATATGGAGGAAACAACACCCAAAGGAAAAGGAATATTCATATTATTCGGGTAGACATAAAACATACTCAAGAATAGACCTATTTCTGCTATCAGCTCGTATGCAAGATAGAGTAAGAAAAACAGAAAATAAAGCTAGAATATTATCGGACCATTCACCCTTGATATTGACAATAGAGTTAGAGGACATCCCTCCAAGAATGTATAGATGGAGATTAAACTCCATGCTACTTAAAAGGCAGGATTTTAGAGAATTCATTGAAAGACAAATTAAAATGTACTTTGAAATAAATACCGAATCAGTGAAAGATAAGTTTATACTATTCACCATTCAGATGGCAAATGCAATAAGATACCTAGGTATACAAATAAATAAAAATCTCGGCCATCTATATAAACTCAATTATTATCCACTAATGAAAAAATTACAGAGTGATTTAGAGCATTGGAAAGATTTACCACTAACACTAATAGGAAGGATAAACTGTATTAAAATGAACATTTTCCCAAGGATACTATACCTATTTCAGGCATTGCCAATACACTTGACAGAGAAATTCTTCAAGGAGTTAAAGAAAATAATAAGGAAATTTTTATGGAAAGGGGGGAAACCGAGGATAGCACTAGATAAATTAACAGAATGGTATAAACAAGGAGGCTTAAAACTGCCACACTTTAAAAATTATTATAGAGCCGCACAATTAAGATACCTATCAGATTTTTACCAAACAAGGGAAAAGCCAGATTGGACTAGATTAGAACTAGATGAAATAGGGGAAAAGATACCTGCACACATATTATATAAATGGGATGAAAAATTGGTACAACATAGGAGTTCTCCAGTATTACATCATCTGCTCAATATTTGGAAAAAGATTCATGTAGAAAGGAATAAAACAAATTACCAATTACCAAAACTAATAATGATGCAAAATCAGTTACTCCCTTTTACAATAGATAACCTTTCCTTTAGAGAATGGGAGAAAAAAGGGATCAAAAGAATAGAAAATTGTTTTTCAGGAGATAGATTAATATCCTTTGAACAAATGAAAGATAAATATAATATAACTCAAGATACAGTGTTGGCATATTACCAATTGAGATCCTACTTGAAGGACAAATTAGGAAGCAGTCTGAGGTTACCAGAGGGAAGTAACTTTGAATATGTGATTACAGATACAATGATAATCAAAAGATTTATAACAAATATGTATATTAAACTGCAAGAAAAGGAGAATGAGGAAACAAATGGTAAAACTAAACAAAAATGGGAACAAGATTTAAATATAAAGATAAAGAAGGAAACATGGGAGAAGTTATGCTCTGGAACGATGAGAAATACAATAAATACGAGGTTACGTATGATACAATATAACTGGATACACAGGCTATACATTACACCTCAAAAGTTAAATAAATGGGACCCAACAGAATCTGACAGATGTTTTCGTTGTAAAAAAGAAATGGGAACAACAATTCATGCAATCTGGACATGTGAGAAAGTAGAAAAATTTTCGGAAGATCTAAACCAGATATTAAATAAAATTACAGAAAACAATATACCAAAAAATCCAGAGATCTTCCTCCTAAGTAACATAAAAAACAAAGAATTTGGACTTGATTTGGATGGTGCACAAAAAAGATTTGTTAAGATAGCTCTAGCCGTAGCAAAAAAATGTATTATGTCAACCTGGAAATTTGAAGATAATTTGAGAATACAACAATGGTATATAGAAATGAATAAATGTATTCCATTTGAAAAAATAACATATAGTTTAAGAAATAATATTGAAATATTTGAACAAATATGGGAGCCATACATGAAACACAATAGAGAAAACCTACCGGGGACATTTACCACCTAAATTAACGAAAGGAGAAGGAAATGAAAAGAATTTACTCAGTGGAATTTCTTGTTTATTTTTATTGAATGACAACATTGTTTGACTGGTTTAATGTATCTTAGATTTTGTACTTTAAATGAATGGGGGGGGAGGTAGGGAGGGTGGGATGGGAGGAGGGAGGGGGGGAGAAAATGACTGTATATATTTGAAAAGGAAAATGTATGTATCTTGGTCAATGTGGTTTATGGTGTGAAAAATAAAAAATGTTAAAAAAATTAAAAAAAATTAAGAATATGATCCATGATAAACTATAAAAAAAAGAAAACAAAAATCCTCCGACTAATCTAACCCCTCCCTCTAACCAAGGTCAACTTGTAGAATTGTAAAGACATGGATCAAATAGCCACCTTCAGACACCAGATAGAGTGTCCCCAAAGCATCCAGACTTCTTAAATCTTCCAGATATGATAGTATTCTATGAATGGTATTATTCTTGTCAAATTTAAACTTTCTATCTATAAAGTTGATCTAATTTCCTCCAAGCTTAAATAGGACATAACATCATGTAAACACTGAGAATGAGTGGGTGGAGAGTTATCTTTCCATTTCATTAAATTGCTTTTCTAGCTATCAATGAGTTAAAAGCTAAAATTATCTCAGGTTGACGCCAAGAATATATTCTCTGCTTGAGAAAAAACAAACAAAGCAATGAAAGGGCGTGGTTCTAACTGATCTTTAGAATCATTGATAAAAGTTTGAAAAATATCTTTCCAATTTTTTTTTCTAAATTAGGGAACTTCCAGAACAAATGAATCAATGAACTTCAAAGATTTTACACTTATATAATGGATCAACATCAGCATAAAAATGAGATAATTTGACTTTGGTCATGTGTATCCTATGCATCACCTTAAATTGTAACAAACAATGTCGTGCACAAAATGAGCAGTCGTTAATCAAGTTAAAAGTGAAAATCCAATGTTGGTCTGAAAATTATATATATTCAGTCTAACCCTTGACTGGCAGATGAGGTGACTTCCAACTCGGCTCCAGCCAGAGAGGTCACAAGAGGCTCTGCAATCCACATTCCCACCAGGTTCCAGAAAGATAGGCCACATGACCCTCCACAATCCTCACTGCATTAAGTTACACTTTAAAGGGTATAATAAAGGTCACATTATACACCACTTATCATCACAGGATAAAATAAACAACCTGATATGCTGCTAATGTGACAAGATCAGGAAATTCTTCACTTACAACCCTCATCACCCAACAAACTGTTCTAAATTTTGTAGGGAGGAAATGAAATAAAAAAGACAAATATCCACTAGATTGTGCATGTAATTGGCTGGCAGTGGAGTAAATCACTGGCATGAACTTTAAGGGAAAACAAAATATGCTTTTCCACGTCATCATTCACAGTTAAGAAGCTTGCCGGAAGAAATGGTTGCCTAGACAATGCATTAGCAGCTGAGGGGAGTGCATCAAAGGCTGAGGGAAGTTGTGACAGAATATAGATGTTTTTGGGAGATGAATTGGATAGGGTTTTTGGTGTAGATCACATACAAACACTTTAAAACAGATCTTATTTAAAATACTGGAGCTCTGCTCATCCTAGACATGTTGGGACCAATAGTCTTTGCAAAAGCTTTGGAGAGTGCCCAAGAGGCTTCACTAATGGATTGTTGTTTACAAAAAGGCAACAGATGAAAGAGCTTGTTGGAACCACATTCTATCTGGAGTGGAACTTGCTGTTCTAAGAGGATCATGTGGTTTTGCAAGGAAAGAGAGAGAGAAAGAGAAAGAGAGATCAGTTCTGCCATTTTATAGTCAGCAGCTGGGACTGGAACAGGACAAGCTGGCAAGCTTGTGGAAAAACCCCATTTGGAAGATGGGTTGTAAGTGCTTAGTTCAGCCTGGTCAAAACCCTTGTGGTTCATGCAAGAAGAGTGGACTGGCTGTTTAATGTTTCATTTGAAGTAAAAGAAACAAAAAGGCACTCTGTGGTGACCTGAAAGAAAGAGGTTATCATCTTGGAGAACCCTGAGGGGGCAGGTTTCTTCGGCAAGACATTGAAATGGCTGATTAAAATGAAATGAGTTATGGGTGTCCAGCATACAACAAATCTCTCTTTGAAAACCGACAAGAACCTTTCTAAGCAGTAACCATTTTCCTTTCAAGCACCAAAGCCTGGTGAACTTTATAAATGTTAAATTCTGTGCACAGTATAAAAATTTCCTGCAACCGGTGAACTTGGAGAAATGAGAAGTGAGATTGGACTGTGAATCAAAAAACTTTTCTGAACTCAAACACACATTGCGTGCATGTGCACTTAGAATTAGAAGGGGGTTAAGTTAGGTGAGTTAAGTCAATAGTGATAAGTTAAAGCGTGATTCTGTTTTAATATTTATAGTTAATTAAAAGCAAGTAACCATTTGTCTTGGTGAATATCTATTGCTGCTGGGTTTTGGGGTCCTCTGGGCTTGTAACAAAGTGCACGAATGGCTGAGGGAAGTGCACCAGCAGTTGAGGGAAGGGCATGAACAGCTGAGGAAAGTGACCAACAGGTGGTTGGTGCCTTCAGAAGATATGGGGAGAACTCTGTCAAGAATTCTCCTACTAATTTCAAGGCTTAAGGTGACAGTTCCTTTCCTGTAACTCTAATTCAGCTGGTCCTGTCTTCCCAAGTCCTGCCATAGATCTTTTGCTGCAGAAGACAAATTGGAACAGATCCATGTCGCTGCTCAGACAGGAACTGATATGCTTCAACACCAGCCTCTCAAAACATTTAATCACTGTGGATGTGAGTGTCATTGGTCATTAGCCATTTAGGCAGATTACTGCACTTTTCTTGAGGCCTGTTTGAAACAGGTGGGTACCAACCCTGCCAGAGTGAGATGTTGAAGATATCTGTGAATACTTTGGCAAGATAGTCAGCACAGGTTTACAGTACTCGGCCAGTTCACGGTCATATTGCTGTTGGTGTTGACACTGGAAGAATTTCTGCTTTTCCCCACAAGATTTTACAGGATAATTTGCCTTCAGAGTCAAAAGACTCTATTTATTGATTAATGCATAAACTTACACTCTGAAGTATTCTGATTTGGTGCTTTTATAAATTTATTCACGATATATAGAGGTCACTGCCAATTGATTTTAATAGTAGAGGACATTAGGGGTTAAGCACAGTAATGAGTCTGATGTTACAAACAGGCAGACTGGGCACAGAGAAATACAATTAATAAAATATAATCTGGAAATGGTAAATTACATTTAATAGACTATTATTTCTTAAGATCTGAAGCAAACAAAGAAAAAAATGTAAAAGAGAATCTAAATGAGTTCAACAATTAGGTTCATTGAAAGTAATTTGTGTCAGTACAAACCTGAGATCCATCAAATCATCTCTTTTTGACTGTAATTCTTGGAATTTAGATTGTAGATCCATCACAGACCTCCGAATGTTACTCTTTGATTGATCATGGCAATGATCACCCTGTGGAGGAAGGTAATAGATCGTTACAGCTTGTCAAAATTATTTCACATTTTCTGCAGATGAGAATATGAAAATAGCTATGTTAAATGAAAAAAAAAACTGATTTAAGTTAAGCATATTTTGAGTCACAAAATTCAAAGACAAAAAATTCCTTCAATTCTATTCTATTTCACTTTGAAAATCTCACTGATGAGTTAATTGTCATACACATTACACAATGTACACATGCCCAACATTCTTACTTGCTGCTATGATACTTATAAAGAAAAACTATCATAGTAATCTAATTGAATGAAATTAAAAGAGACAATAAATACCACTGAAAGATAATAAACATGCACACTAATCCCAGGGTAAAACAGTGACTGGCAAACAATGCAGACAATTAATAAAACAAGGCAATTTTTTTTTCCAAAAACTTTGCTTCCTGAAAAAAATGGGGATTATGATAGACAATTTCAAGATGAACACAAAGATAATTTTAGATTTGCTGTATCATGTAGGAAGTTGGAGAAAGATTAAATGAACTTTTATTGAATTTAGTATCACATAATGATGCTGACACTTTGTATTAGTTCAACTGACCTAAAATTGTTTTGCCGCTGATTTTCATTTGTACTCAGCATCTGATGCTACTTGTGTCAGTGTTCAAAAATAGTTGGCCAGCATTGATGGACTCCAGTTGCCTTGATACTGCTTTTGCATGGTCGCAATGTCCTGGTGAAACCTGACTGCATCAAGATCAGCAGGGACGAAGTTCAAGTGCAAATGCAGAAAATGAATTTTCAAGGACATGCTGCACTTCATGGTTTTGTCTGCTTGAAGCAGGTAAAAAATTTGACAGGAAATCACAAAAATGGTTATATCTAAAAAATAAAGGTACGCGATAGGCACTTTTAAGGTGATTTTCGAGATCATCACCCCAAAATTCATAAAATACACCCAAAAGTGTTCAGGAAGCAAAATCTTCATTGTTCAGTGTACCATGGGGAGGTTCAACAGTCTGACAGCAGTTGCAAAGAAACTGTTCTTCATCCTAGAGGAATGGATCTTCAAGAACTTCTGGCCAAAGGTAGCAGTGAGAAGAGATTGTGACCAGGATGATGGGGGTTCTTTTTGATGTTGGCTGCCTTCTTGAAACAGCACCACACGTAAATGTCAACAGTAGATGGAAGGTCAAAACCTGTGATGGACTTGGCCTTTTGTGTCCCTTAAATTTCCTAGCCAGTTTGTGATGTAACCAGTCAGTAGACTTTCAGCCATGCACTTGTAGAAGTTTAATGGAGTATGCAGTGACATGCCAAATCTTCTCAGACACCCAGAATGCAGAGAAGGATGGCCAAATCACAACCACTGGGCTAACTGCTGCCTGTTCCCCTTTTTTAAGTGGCCCAATGAACATAGTATCTAACAATGAATTGCACTTCTTAGTTTCAATATTAGACATCACTGCCATGTTTAAACAACTACTACACTGAACATTGCGATGTTACTTGATGAAAACATTTACCTCAGTTAAAAAAACTTTTAACTCGATTTTTAAAAAAAAGTTTACCTCAGTTAATTAAACATGGTAGAACTGAAGATGGAAAATAGCAGGGGAGGGTTGAAAATTTCAGTCACGGTGGGGAATGAATACTTTTTCACATATGCAAGGAATTGGTTAACTTTAATTGCCTATCTTTAATAGCCTATCTAGAGATTTACACATTGCATCACAATCATTAAGGTGGACACTTGGGCCATGAACTGTATCCACTGCATGTTGTGGAGGAATGTTGGGGTCTGCCTTGTCCCTTTCTTGATCTCAGAAACTTGAAGATTATGACTTTCTCCATCACCTTCCAATGAATGCAGACAGGCACCTGGTCCCTTGGCCTTACCTTTCTAAAATCAACAATTAGTTCCTTGGTCTTGGTGACACTGAGAGAATTCTAGCACTACCCATTCAGGTTCTTGATCTCCATCCTGTATCATGATTCATCATTTCTAGTTATTCAGCCAATAACAGTAGTGTCATTAGCAAATTTGTACATTGAGTTGGAGCCGAATTTGGCTACACAGTCATTGATATAAAGGGAAGAGAATAGGGGACTAAGTACTCAGCTCCTGTGCTAATGGTCAGTATGTTGGAGGTGATGCTGCCAATCCTCACTAATTGGGATCCGCTGCTGAGTACGTCAAGGATCTAGTTGTGGAGGGATGAACTAAATTCCAGGTCCTTTAGCTTTATTATGAGTTTTGCTGGCATTATGGTACTAAGCGCTGACCTGTAATCAATGAATAACAACTTGACGTATGTACGTATGTTGTCGAGGTGATCTAATGGGGAGTAGAGGGTCAACATGATGGCATTTGCCATTAATCTATTGTGATGATAGGCAAACTGGTATGGGTCCAGCTTCTTCCTGAGATAGGAGCTGACTCGCTCTATAAATAACCTCTCAAACCACTTAATCACGATGGACATCAGTGCCATTGAGGCACATTCCCTGGCTGTCCTTGGGCATCAGAATGATGGATGCCCTTCTGAAACCAGTGGTGAACTCTGACCATCGTAGAAAGAGGCTAAAAATGTTCAGTTGACTCGCACAGATTTTACAGTCATGGCCAGGTATACATACCAACCATGCTTTCTGATGATTCACCCTCCTGAATATATGAATATGCATTACATTTTACATATTTTGAATTAAATGCCCATTTAATTAAAATTTTACATACAGAAATTAAGGAAAAACTTGGAAAATGCATTTAGGTCACATTTTATGACTCATTCCTCATTTATGGTGGTAGTGATCCTCCTTGGCCTCACGGAGCTACTTGATATTCCTACCACAATGGCATCAAATACATAATGGATCTGTAATGATGCTTTGTAAACTGCATTATCTGAGTAATGTAGATGGGAAAAGATACAAGGTTGACATGAACAATTTTTCCAAAGGAATGTCTATAGTCTTTTTGTTAATATTTATTTTTGATTTTTACAGGCTCAACAAAATTTTATATATACACATACATACAGAGTATGAGTTAATCCCATCCCCTTACTTCCCTCACTACCTCCCTCCCTTATACAATTGATGAAACAATCAATAAACATATTCTTTGGCTTGGCTTCGCGGACGAATATTTATGGAGGGGTATGTCCACGTCTGCTGCAGGCTCGTTGGTGACTGACAAGTCCGATGCGGGACAGGCAGGCACAGTTGCAGCGGTTGGTTGGGGTTGGGTTTTTCCTCCTTTGTCTTTTGTCAGTGAGATGGGCTCTGCGGTCTTCTTCAAAGGAGGTTGCTGCCCGCCGAACTGTGAGGCGCCAAGATGCATGGTTTGAGGCGATATCAGCCCACTGGCGGTGGTCAATGTGGCAGGCACCAAGAGATTTATTTAAGCAGTCCTTGTACCTCTTCTTTGGTGCACCTCTGTCTCAGTGGCCAGTGGAGAGCTCACCATAGAACATGATCTTGGGAAGGCGATGGTCCTCCATTCTGGAGATGTGACCCACCCAGCGCAGTTGGGTCTTCAGCAGCATGGATTTGATGCTTGCGGACTCTGCCAGCTCGAGTACTTCGATGTTGGTGAAGAAGTCGCACCAATGAATGTTGAGGATGGAGCGGAGACAGCCCTGATGGAAGCGTTCTAGGAGCCGTAGGTGATGGCAGTAGAGGACCCATGATTTGGAGCCGAACAGGAGCGTGGGTATGTCAACGACTCTGTACACGTTGAGCTTTGTGTGTTTCTTCAGGTGGTTGTTTTTCCAGACTCTTTTGTGTAGTCTTTCAAAGGCGCTATTTGCCTTGGCGTGTCTGTTGTCTATCTCTTTGTTGATCCTTGCATCAGATGAAATGGTGCAGCCGAGGTAGGTAAACTGGTTGACCGTTTTGAGTTCAGTGTGTCCGATGGAGAGGTGGGGGGGCTGGTGGTCATGGTGGGGAGCTGGCTGATGGAGGACCTCAGTTTTCTTCAGGCTGACTTCCAGGCCAAACATTTTGGCAGTTTCCGCAAAACAGGACGTCATGCGCTGGAGAGTTGGCTCTGAATGGGCAACTAAAGCGGCATCGTCTGCAAAGAGTAGTTCACGGACAAGTTGCTCTTGTGTCTTGGTGTGAGCTTGCAGGGGCCTCAGATTGAAGAGACTGCCATCCGTGTGGTACTCGGTGTAAATACCGTCTTCATTGGCTTGTTTCAGCATCATGCTGAAGAAGATAGTAAAGAGGGTTGGTGCGAGGACGCAGCCTTGCTTCACGCCGTTGTCAATGGAGAAGGGTTCGGAGAGGACATTGCTGTATCTGACCCAACCTTGTTGATTTTCGTGCAGTTGGATAACCATGTTGAGGAACTTGGGGGGGCATCCGAGGCGCTCTAGTATTTGCCAAAGCCCTTTCCTGCTCACAGTGTCAAAGGCTTTGGTGAGGTCAACAAAGGTGATGTAGAGTCCTTTGTTTTGTTCTCTGCACTTTTCTTGGAGTAGTTCCTCTGTTTGCGCGAAAGCCACACTGTGATTCTGGGAGGACATTTTCGGCGACACTAGGTATTAGTCTATTAAGGAGAATCCTAGTGAAGATTTTGCCTGCAATGGAGAGCAGCGTGATTCCCCTGTAGTTTGAGCAGTCTGATTTCTCGCCTTTGTTTTTGTACAGGGTGATGATGATGGCATCACGAAGGTCCTGAGGCAGCTTTCCTTGGTCCCAGCAGAGCATGAAAAACTCATGCAGTTTGGTATGCAGAGCTTTGCCGCCAGCCTTCCAGACCTCTGGGGGGATTCCATCCATACCTGCTGCTTTGCCACTTTTCAGTTGTTCAATTGCCTTATATGTCTCTTCCCGGGTAAGGACCTCATCCAGTTCTAGCCTCAAGGGTTGTTGAGGGAGCTGGAGCCGGGCGGATTCTTGGACTGAGCGGTTGGCACTGAAAAGGGATTTGAAGTGTTCTGACCATCGATTGAGGATGGAGATCTTGTCGCTGAGGAGGACTTAATACAGAATCAATTAACTACCCATCCCCGTTATATAAAAAAACCACACACACATGATTTCTGCATCATCTCCTTTGCTAGAAGGGCAAATAAATCAAACTGGGTGCCAATATAATTCAAATAATGTTTCCATATTTTAACAAATGTGTCATAATTCTTTCTTATATTGTAAGTGATCTTCTCTAAGGGATGCATCTCTGAATTTCCATATTCCATTGTGAGATGGTTAACTGGGAGTCTGACTTCCATGAAACCACCTAAGATGATTGTCACAAAAGAAATTTGGTGTTTTGATAACTTAAAACTCATGTTGCCAATGTCTCCCAAAAGATACACTTCCAGATCTTGTGGAAATCCACTTCTGTAATTTTCTTCAGAATGTCCTCCAAATTCACCAAAAAAGGCCTTTGTACATAGCCAGGTGGAATGGACGAATGTTCCAATCTCCACACCACATCTAAACCACATTTCCGAAAAATCAGATTTTGATTTATGTAATTTTTGTGGTGTGAGTTATAAGTGATATAAGAAATTACCATGACTACCAGCCCCCCCACATCTCCATCGGGCACACAAAACTCAAAACGGTCAACCAGTTTACCTATCTCGGCTGCACCATTTCATCAGATGCAAGGATCGACAATGAGATAGACAACAGACTCGCCAAGGCAAATAGTGCCTTTGGAAGACTACACAAAAGAGTCTGGAAAAACAACCAACTGAAAAACCTCACAAAGATAAGCGTATACAGAGCCGTTGTCATACCCACACTCCTGTTTGGCTCCGAATCATGGGTCCTCTACCGGCACCACCTACGGCTCCTAGAACGCTTCCACTAGCGTTGTCTCCGCTCCATCCTCAACATCCATTGGAGCGCTTACACCCCTAACGTCGAAGTACTCGAGATGGCAGAGGTCGACAGCATCGAGTCCACGCTGCTGAAGATCCAGCTGCGCTGGATGGGTCACGTCTCCAGAATGGAGGACCATCGCCTTCCCAAGATCGTGTTATATGGCGAGCTCTCCACTGGCCACCGTGACAGAGGTGCACCAAAGAAAAGGTACAAGGACTGCCTAAAGAAATCTCTTGGTGCCTGCCACATTGACCACCGCCAGTGGGCCGATAACGCCTCAAACCGTGCATCTTGGCGCCTCACAGTTTGGCGGGCAGCAACCTCCTTTGAAGAAGACCGCAGATCCCACCTCACTGACAAAAGGCAAAGGAGGAAAAACCCAACACCCAACCCCAACCAACCAATTTTCCCTTGCAACCGCTGCAATCGTGTCTGCCTGTCCCGCATCGGACTTGTCAGCCACAAACGAGCCTACAGCTGACGTGGACTTTTTACCCCCTCCATAAATCTTCGTCCACGAAGCCAAGCCAAAGAAGAAAGAAGAAATTATACTGCACTAATTTATATCTTGTACAAATGATTCCAGGCATACATAGGGTCTTTCCACCAGTCTTCATTAATTTTTGCATCCAAGTCTGACTCTCACCTCTCCCTAGATCCATGCAAGTTCGGTTTTAGACTCTCACTTTGGAATATGTAATACATTCTAGATATATATTTATATACATTCCCCTGTCAAATTAGAATCTCCATGTTTTTGCATCTAGGTAAAATCAAATCTGGTCCTAATTTTCCCCTTAAGAAAGATTTTAGCTGCAGATAGCAGAAGAATATTCTAACAGACAAATCATATTTATTTCTTAAATATTCATATGTCATTAACTCCCTTTGTAATTAACAACCTTGATATATCTGATACCTTTCTGGCACCAGATGTCCAGGATCTCATTACCCATAGTAAAGGGTATTAAATTATTTTGGGTCAGAGGTGTTTTTTGGAGATACTCCAATTTTTAATCCAATACATTGATTTGTTTTTACCAAATTTGTAGTATATGTTTTTGTATTGGGTTATTTGATTTCTTTGAAATTAATATAGTATTCAATTTGTAAATAAATTCTCTTGCTATCTTTTCATTTATGAAATAAATGAAATATAGAATGTCTACAGTCTTGACCAGAAAGCAGAAGCAAATGTATTCCTTCAATTCTCTGCATACAGTTATGTACAATAACCAGCTTAAAGGTAGGAATGGTCTTAAATGACCATCCACCCATGTACCTAATCAGAGAATAAAATAATTGAGCTAATGGTAAGTGACACAAGGTTTCTACCAGTCTGATTTATTTTTTTCCACCTATAATTTCACTTCAATTTAGGATGTGTGACTCTTCAAATTCAATAAAATCATGGTTGATTACTGATCCAAAACTGTTTACCTCATTTACACAGTCCCCCAGTAACTTTGCAGCATCTGGCCTTCCAAAGGATGAACTGTTCTTCCTGGATACAACCAAATCCACGTCATACTTAATCGTCTGTGGAGATTTGTGACGAAAGGGTTTTGAGATGGAGGCTTGAAGTACTGAACTATGAAAAGGAGATTGTGCATTTGGGAAACTTGTGGTTAAAGACCCTGTAACAACAATTTTAAAGCACAATAAGAAAATAATAATTTTGGAATTACTTAATCAAAGCACAGAATTCAAAATTTATCACAATGTTAACATCACAAGCACAAGACAATTTTTGCTCAAAATACAAGGCAACAGACAATAATGTGATGCTGAGAATGTGTCAACTCCAGTTTAACTGCATCCATTACTGTAGTGAGATAAATAATCAGTAGTCATGTATTAACAGCTCACAGTGTCGTACAATAAGTAATAAATTCAATATGGAGTTTCCCTTTATTCCATTTGGTGACAATTCTTTTGACTTTTCCCTCCATCTGTTTCTGCCGAGCAAAACAAATCATAGGGTCATAGACTCATAGAACAGCAGGCAGGTCCTTTGAGACACCCTGTCCACCTTGACTATTAAGTACCTGTCTATACCCAGTCAAGTTTATTGTCATCTGATTTTACAAGCGTTACCCGACAAAACATCGTTCCCTGGTCCCTCAGTGCAAAACATGCAGACATACAACCAGACACAAAACACATACAAATAATACATATGCAGGACAAGTATTTTATCTCTAAAAATAAATATAATTTTGTACAAATGAGAGTCTCGAATGGTTAGTGTGAGCAATTCCTTTGGTCGTTCAGCATTCTCGCTCCCCATGGCAGGAAGCTGTATCTCAGCCTGTATCTCTTACCTGATGGAAGCAGCTGAAAGATGCCCTGTGTAGGGTGGAAGGGGTGCTCAATGATTTGCACGCCCTCTTCAAACAACGATCCAGCAGAAGGTCGTTGTCGCATACTTACCTTCGGCGGGAGCGGTGTTGGCTGCTGCTGATGACGTAAGCGATGCAGCGCATGGGGATAATAGTGCACATGCATGGGTGTGTTAAGCAAATAGTACATGGGTGATGAATCTCAGATGCAGAAGGAGGAGAATGAGAGAGGCAGGATCACCCATGTGGCAGTGAGCCAATGAGAAGTTGAGAGGAATTTAGCTGGATATTTGGGGAATTGAAGAATGCAATGTTGTGTTTAGAGAATAATAAAAGAAAGTTGACTTCACGGTGTGCTGAAAGAAACGAGTGTATTCTTTGTAAGCCGTGGTAAATCACCGACTCAGGCAAAGTATAATATGTTTGGTCAAGTACTCTGGGCCATCAGCTGTGAGGGTAATAGTGCACATGCACAGATGTGTTAAGAGTCAGTAAACAGGTGATGAATCTCAGATGCAGGAGGAGAGTGTCATGATCATCCATGTGGCAGTGAACCAATGAGAAGCTCAGAGGAGTTTAGCTGGGTGGTGTTTGGGGAGTTGAAGAATGCAATGTTGCATCTAGTGAATAATAATAAAAGGAAGCTGACTTCATGATGTGCTGAAAGAAACTAGTGCCGTTACAAGATCACATCAATTGGCTCTGGGGGGGGGGGGTGGTAAAGAGGTGAAGGAAACACCAAAGATCCTCTCTCCTACTCTTTTGGTCCTGTGGATTCACCTCTGCTCCATTTCTCTGCAGCAACCATACCACACTGTGATGCAACCGGCCAGGATGCTCTCGAAAGAGCTCCGAGCCTTGTCACAGCCTGACCGCCAGCCCCTAGGCAGTTACATTTTTCTTGACTTTACCTGATTGGGATGGAACAGACCCCTCCCCCGCCCCTCCCTCAGTAGGATAGATAGGGAAGACAGGGTGGTGAGACACCAAGGTCCACACTATATCAGTGTGCCTATGAAATTTAAATATGGTTGCCAAATTTTTAGGAAGGTGTTATATTTTTTTCCTTAAGTTATAGGCAATTTTCTCCAGGGGAACACAGCTTTGCATTTCTGTATTCCAGCGAGCAAAAGTGGGAGTCAGATTTCCAGGTAACCGGTGTAAATGCACTTCCTGGCCATGCTAATGTGATCATTACAAATTGGTTTTAGAACTTGGACAGCTTCATCTTAAACTTTATGTCTATCATATTTCCCAATAGGAACAGCTCTGGGTCCTGTTGGAATTCTTTACCTATGATTTTTTTCTAGGGCTTGGCCTAGTTCCACCCAAAAGGGTCTCACCTTCGTACGTGTCCTGGTTGTATGCACAAAGGGTCCTGTCGCAATGCCACATCTGAAGCCTTGGTCTGAAATTTCTGGTTTAGTCTTATTCATTTTTTTGCAGTGTCAAATATAAGTGGTGAAGAACATTATACTGCAGCAGCCTATACTTCACATTAATAATTGCAATCATGCCGTTCTGAAACAGGTCTGACCAGCACTGCTCATCAATTGTTGTTCCTAAGTCCGACTCCCACCTTAGCCTTGATTTGTGAAGGTCCGGTTTAGAGCCTTCTGCTTGGAATAAGAAATACAATGCCAAGATGAACTTCCCTGTGTTCCCCTTTTAAATGAGGGTCTCTATGTCACTGCACATTGGTAAAGTCATGGATGGACCCTAATTTGTCCCTCAAAAAAGATCTTATCTGAAGGTAGCAGAGGAACATCTCATTTGACACATCATATTTATTTCTGAGTTGCTCAAATGACATTTGTTGCCCCTGCTTGTAACAGTTCTCAATACACCTGACCCCCTTTCGGCACCAGGTGTCCAGAATCTTGTTGTCTACTGTCAATGTGACTAATCTATTCCAAGTCAGGGGTGTTTTGGGGACAGCCCCACTTTAGACCCTACATATTAATTTTCTTCCATATAGAAATTATGTGTTTTAATATGGGGCTGTATTTTTTGCTAGATAGTAATTTAGTATGCCATTTATAAATAAAGTCTCCTTGTACCTTTTCACCCACCATGTGCAGACCAATTTCTGCCCAGGATAGCAAGTCTCCCCCATTAAATAGTGAAGCAATATACCTCGACTAGGCTGCCCAACAATATTTCTTAGAGTCTGGTAACCTTAAACTATCCAGACTGAAGTCCCAGTTAATTTTTCCCATAGAAACCCTTACTACCTTGCCATTCCACAGAAACTAACATGTAAATGTAAATTCTGAAAGAATCCTTGGGACAATGCCATGGGCAGAGTCTGGAAGAGGTACTGAAGCCTTGGCAACACATTCATTTTAACACAGTTGACCCTGCCCACCAGCGAGATAGGCAGGGTCATTCACCTATTTAAGACCTCCTCAATTCTCCTGAGAAAGGGGGTATAGTTTAGCTTATAGGAATTATTTATGTTATTATCGACCCTAACTCCTAGATATTTTATCCTGTTTTGTGCCACTGCAAATGATTATTCTCTTGACATTGACTGTAATCCCTCTTAGTAAGGGGGCATGACTTCACTCTTATCTAAATTGATCTTATACCCAGAGCCCTCACCATGGTCTTCCAGAGTAGATTACAGCCTGGCCAGCAAGTTTACGGAGTCTGTCAAATATATCAGCACATCATCAGCAAATAAATTGATTTTGTGTTCCTCCTGGCCTACCCTAAATCCCTCAATGTCTGGATCCTGGCGAATGGTCTCGGCCAATGGCTCCATAGCTAGTATGAATAGAGCTGGAGATAATGGACACCCTTGTCTACTAGATCTTGACTGTGGAAAGGCTGAAGAAATTTGCCCATTGGTCACAACTTTAGCCTTGGACACATGGTACACACCCTTAACCAATTTATAAAAGTTTGCCCTAGCCCTAATTATTCCAGCACCTTCAACAAGAAGTCCCACTCCAGTCTGTAAAATGTCTTCTCTTCATCCAGGGCTACAGCTACACTTCTTTCATCCCTTGACTGTACCACATGCGTTATACTCAGAAGCCTAATTATATTGTCCACCACCTGCCTTTTTTGCACAAAGTCCACTTAATCCTTATTATTAATTTTGGAAAATGTTTCACCAATCTATTTGTCAGGGCTTTGGCAAATATCTTATAGTCTGTATTTAATAACGCGGTTGGTCTATAATAGGATGGTTTCAGTGGATTCCTGCCTTTTTTGTGAATCACCTAATAATTGCTATTGAAAAGGATTCCAGAAGGGTTTGGGTCTCAATCACCTGGTCTACCTCCATCATAAAAAGAGGTATCAGTAAATCCTTACATTCCTTGTAGAATTCAGGCAGGAATCCATCCTCCCCTGGAGATTTGTTAGTCTGTAGTAAACTCAATGCCTTTCCTATTTCTTACTCTATGAATGGGAAATCTATCCCTTCCTGTTCTTCTTGGTCCAAATTTGGTAGTTCCAATTTTGACAAACTCGTTGATCTTACCTGTCCCCCCTGCCAATTCTGTTTTATATATATTTTCATAAAATTACCTAAAAGTCTCATTAATTTCTTGACATGTACAAGATACTGTCATTCCCGGTTTGTATCACATTGATTGTCCTTAAGGCCTGTTTTCCCTCAACTGCCAGAAGAGAACTTAATGGACTCTCTCCTCCAATTTGTAATTTTTTTGTTTTGACCTCATTATGGCCTTTTCTATACTATATGTTTGAAGCATATTGTATTTCAGTTGTTTATTTGTTAGAGCCCCACAATGTTCTTCAGAGCCGGATTTTTGAAAGTCCTTCTCTAAACAAGTAATGTCCATTCCAATTCTTCCACCTCCCTCATGTATTCCTTTTTTGTCTGCTTTAGTGTATCCAATTATTTGACCTCTCAGATATGCCTGGAGGGAGTCCCAGAGGAGAAAATCTATCTGGAGTAGAGGGACAGTAGGTCTCACAGAATATGTCTATGTATTCTAACAAAGCTACAAAACTCCAGCTTCTTTACCAGCAACATATTAAGGCATCATCTGTACACCATCTCTTGCTTATCCAACATTTCTATGATTAATGTCAAAGGTAAATGGTCTGACAGAAGTCTCACTGTGTACTCCATCTGCATGATCCTACTCTCTATGTGGGCTGAAGCCAGAAATAAATCTATCCTTGAGAAGGAATCATGTTGCCTCAAGAAAAAGGAGTAATCCCTCTCCCTTGGGTGTTTTTGCCTCCATACATCTATCAAATTCAGATCCTTTGCTTTTTTTTTCTGCTGACTTGTCCAGGACAGGATCCAGACAAAAGTTAAAGACCCCACCAACTAGAATATTTTTTCTTCTCTCCATCAGTTTCAAAAAGGTATCTTGTATGAACTTTTTGTCATCAAGATTGGGGGCATATACATTCACTAGGGTCCAGGACTCTGAATAAATCTAACAGGGCACCATTACAAACCTCCCTGCTCTGTATGTGATCATACTTTCCATTCTCACCAGAACACTTTTTCCTATCAAGACTGCCACACCCCTTGCCCTGGAACCAAACAAGGAGGCTATTACCTGGCCCATCCGTCCTCTTTTTAACTTTTGATGTCCTGCTCTGTTAAATGTGTTTCCTGGAGGATGGCCAGATCCACTAACATTTTCTTTGTGTGTGCCAAGACTCTTTTCCATTCAGACTGTTTACGTTCAAACTTATATATTTGATATTATTGGCCATTGACCCAGAGATTCTTCCCAAGTCTGTGATTCCCCCATACCCCAACCATTCCATGCTAATATTTGCCTAATCCTTTATCTTCAGCCAGGCACTCCAGTCCACCAAGTCCGCGACTAACCCTGAAAAGGAAAAATAATAAAAGAAACAAAAAAGACAAAAAGAATAGCATAAAATTCAAAACAAATTCAAATTCACATATATCCCATTTTCCCATCTGTCAATTTTATTATAAAGTTCCCCTGTTTTTTTTGCTTAAATCTCTGGCCAGTTTCTCCTCCATCCTTCCCATGGCCTTTAAGATGTCATGTATGTCTCCCCCCTCTTGCCGATGTCATCTTGTCTCCCTTATGCCTCCCGACTTCCCTGCTTTCTCCTCCGGCCGCCCCTCTGATCTCTTCGCTACATGCACCCCTGCCTGCTGAATTCACTGTTGGAGTCGACAGTTGTCACGGGGCTGAGGTCTCCCGCATACTCCCACAAGCTGCTCTTGCTACCTATCGCTTTCCACTCCTAGATGCTCTTTTCTCGCTGTTATCAGAGGAGGAAGGGGTGCGGCACATCTTCTCTGAGGCTCGTACCTCTTTGTGGGCACTTTGCCTCCTGACAATTAGTCGTAAACCACGTCATCTCTCCTCCCTGGGTCGACTTCACCTCTTGCTAACCTCTCAGGCAAGCACTGGCCACATTCTGTGTCGTTGGGACCCCTCAGATTTTGGGCCTGGAATTAGCGTACCATCTTGTGCTTCATGAGGTGGGCTGGATCAGGTGCTGGCAGTCACTCCCAACTTAATGGCTGCTTTTATTTGACTGCCATTTTTGTTGGGAAGGAACCTTTATTTATCTATTCTTGCTATATTTAGCATTTATACTTTTTTTTTTATAAACTGTTTTTGGCTTTTTTGGTCCAGGAGCTCTATGGAGTCGATATTCTACTGCTCTCTCCTCATCACGTAACCACCGAGACTCAGGTTGTTCCTCTCACACCATTTCATGAGTTTTTCCATCTCTTCTTTGCTGTGTGATGCATTGTTGCTGCTGATGAGGCCAACACTTGTGTCATCTGCAAACTCGATGACACTGTTGGAGCTGGATCTGGCAAAGCAGTCGTAGGTCAGAAGCACATAGCCTTGAAGTGTGCCAGTGCTCAACGTGACAGTCCTTGATGTTCTGCTACCAACTTGGACAGACTATAGTCTTTCCGTTTGGAAGTACAGGATCCAATTACAGAGAGGGGTGTTGAGTCCGAGAGAGGACAGTTTCTCTACCAGCCTCTGGGGAATAATCATAATAAATTCCAAAATGAAGTCAATAAACAGCATCCTGAAGTATGAGGCGTCGTTCTCCAGGTAGGCCAGGACGGAGTGAAGCAACAAGGCTATTGCGTCAATCCCACTTGCCCCATAGATTGTCTATAACCTTCAACAGATCTGGCTTTCAAAATCTGTCTAACACTTTGATTGAAACCTACCAAATCTAGCCCAATAAAATAAGAGCTTGAATCTTCTAGTTTGTGGCAAAGCAACAGGGATTACAGTGCCAGTTCAACAAGAACCACATGTATCCATCAGCTGACTCATCCATCAAACAGAACAACCAGCCAACCAGCAAAGTAAAAAAAACCCACACTTTTGAAAATATAAATATTTTGGGGAGCACTTGGGAGGTCATGATACAATTGTCCAAGGCATTGGTGAGGCCCCATTTGGGACATTGTGTACAGGTTTAGTCACCATGACACAGGAAAGATTTGTCAAGCTGGAGAGCAATCAAGGATATTCCCAGGACTTGGGGGCCTGAACTAGAGAGAGAGGTTGACCAGGTTGACTTGATACCTTAGAGCAGAGGAGGATGAAGCGTGATCTCATAGAGGTACACAAAATAATGAGAAGAATAGATCAGATGAACAGAGAGAACCCAGAGGCAGAGAAATTGGTAACTGGAGGGCTAAAGCTAAGGTGAGGTGGGTGATATTTAACAAAAACCTGAAGGGTAACTTTTTTTTTCACAAAGGGCAGTGCATGTATGAAATGGGTTGCTGCAAGAGGCCATTGAGACAGGTACTATTGCAATGCTTAAGAAAAATATATTGGATGCTTATATAGTAAGATATGGGTCAAACACAAATAGGTGGATGACTTATGGAGGTGGGGTGGGATTGGGGCATCACCTTCCACCGATAATAAAGCAATAACTGTGCCTCAAACTTTATATATTGCAGTGCACTAAAGGAAAAATTTGTTTGAATTTTTTCAACTTGGATGGCTTCAATTTTATGGAAATAAAAAAGAGCAGATTTTTAAAAATTTGATTTGTTATTTTTCATGCCAACATTTTAAAATGTTTTTACAATTGGGTTTAAAATAAATCTGTGCTTCAATTACATGGTTTTCCTTGTAATGAGGTGGCACAGTCAGCGTAACATTGCTATAGCACCAGTGACCCAGGTTCAAATCTGATGCTATTCATAAGGAGTTTGTACGCGCGCGCTTCCCTGTGTCTGCATGGGTTTCCTCCCACTATTCAAATCATAAAGGAGTTACAAGTCAAGTGGGTGCAACTGGGTGGCATGGGCTCATGAGTGAGAAGGGCCTGTTACCACTCTGTATATTGAATTTTTTTTTAATTTATTGCCATAATCAAATGTATTTTTTAAGATCCATGTTATCTATCAAATGAGGACCCTTGTACTAAAATGACACATGCGTGTCTATGTATAAAAACAGCCTATTCGTTAAGCCAACCTCTTCATAAGTCTTTGCCCATACTTACGGTCCATTTTTGGCTTGTCGCTGTGGCAAATTGAGATTTCATCAAGATTGCAACTTCTACCCTCCTTAAATGTCCAGCTAAATTTATCCATTGTTAGCTTGGTAGCAAGCTCTACTTCTTCCTGAAATTTCTTTGTTTCTTTTGTCTGCCTTTCTAGTTCTCTCCTGCAAATAAATGGACAAATTAAACTGTATTTCTTGCTTGATTCAAAAGTCCATTACAATTGTAGCCTGTTGCACTTGTTATGGACAATCAGTTACAATTTTAACTCAAGACTATATTTCTCACCCTATTGTTAATTATGCTCAATTTTAAAATTTTCCATATACAATAGAAGCCCCCTTCAGAAGTGAAAATAGCATTTTATGTATCATCCAAAATCATGTTTCCTCTTACAAACTTTTGAAATCACTCCCAAACTAACCATTTCCACACACGTACCTGAATAATGCATACAATATTCAAACATAAATCAACCACAATTTCCAAGATTTCTTTATTGTCATGTAATAGTACAGAACATGTAATATTACACGAAATTTCCTTCAGCCAGCTACAAGGCAGACAAAGAGCCACCATTAGTATTTGCCAGCACCCTTACAGTAAGAGAGAAAGAGAAGCAAAAGAGAGCCTGTTCAGACACTGAGCGTCTGTAGGTTTCCCTCCAGTGCTCAGACAGCCTATGCAAATCCCTGTTCAATCCATTGGCAACCGAAGCTCCAAATCCAAACCTCCAACACGATCAGGAAGCCTTCAGTGCCCAAGGGCCCCCGAGGAGCCTTCTTGACCTGAGCACCCTCACAAATCCCAGGTTCTGTGAATCCCTTTACTGCAAGTTGCTGACCATTTGTGTGGGCCGTTCAGCCTTTGAGCTCATTCTGAGGGATTGTCTCCTCTGGTTTTCTATCTCAACAGGCAATGTTCTCCCTGTTTCTGGTGCCCTCTGCCAGTCCACTGCCCCCCCCCCACCACCCGTCTGCAAACCATGGCTGCTGCTGAGCAGAGGTACAGCCATCTTTGGCACAGACCCGGAGGTTGCTGCATTTTAATTAAAATCATCATCTGCTCCTTTAACAGGCTGTTTGGACAGCTTTTGGATTGGGTGGTTGGACCCAGCAGACACTGCAGTGCCTCCTGTCCCTGTTCGCCCGGGTCTACACCAGCAGCAGCGCTGCCATCACCGCAACTCCAGCGGCGCAGCCATTTTTTAAATATATGCCACCATTATTTTTACATTCACAATAAGTAATAGTTATGTTATGAATTTAAAATCCTCAGGCTGTTAGTCAATTTGTCATAGTCAATCAGGAGCTTCACAAAAACATATCTCTTGCTGAAAGTAAAAACACAGAAATGCTGAAGGAACTCAGCAGGTCTCGCAAGGTCAATAGGAGGTAAACATATATTACCAATGTTTCGGACCCGAACCCTTCCTCAAGATAAGAGTAAAAAGTAGGCAGATGCCGTAATAAAATGCTGGGGGAAAAAGGGAAGAATGGGGAGGGGGAGAGGGGGGAGGAGTACAAACAATGCCTCCTTTCCTTTCTTTGACTACTTACAGTAGCCTCTCCTCCTCCTCATGGTTCATTCCTTAAACAGATATCAATTAACAATCTCCTTCAACTCAGCCACATTTTGCTGAATTTTCTCCTTAGGCTGTATTGTTGTTGTTGATTTTTTTTATAGATAAAAACATTTTCCATTCTTCATCTATCATGATCTAATCTGATTGGTCTTGAAATTCTTTATAACCCTACCAATGTTCAGATAATGAACAGCTATTTTAAAACCAATCCATTCAGGGGAGAGCAAATAACAGATGTAGTGGCTTGAATAGTCACCAAAGGGAGAAATGCTGAACCACAAACATTGTCATTTTAACATTACAGAATCTTTACATGTTCAAAGCAATTGACAAATAATGTAACATGTGCCATCTTGACAATAAATGTAACATCAAACTACAATCACAACTTTGATGTGAAAATGAACCCCAAAAATATGCAACAACTTTAAAAATTATATCAAATACCCAAGAAAATTCTTTAATTGGAAAGTAAACAGAAGCTTGTATAAAATTGACTGGTTACTCCAATGCTCATCATGAAGCAAGCATCTTAGGAAATTATAAAATGCCTTCTGTGATTGCTCTTTGTTAATTTTAACAGAGAGAAAATGTGTTTACAACTCACAATCTCCCTGAGATTGCCATTTCATAGTTGATGTGTTGGATTACAAATAGTTTTAATCAGCGAGATGATAAAAACCAGAAGCAAATTTCTTTGAGCATTTCCACTTGTGGAAAAAAAACAAATAATCCATTGTATTTAGCACATTCGGCTCAGTATCATATTAGCAGAGAAAGTTCAATTTTATTTATATTTGGTTAAACCAACCTTAATTTCTCCAAGTTCTTGCTCGGTCTTTTACTAATGGAATTATCTGAAAAGGAAAGATAATATTTACACAGTTGTTGTTTAAGATCAATGAATTTATCATTCCAATTTAATTAACCAAGAGTTTGAAAGTATGTTTTTATATCTCTGACTTCACATGAAGATCAATCATCTTTATGAAAATTTAGAGAAAAATAATTTCAAGACACACATTAAGATTTGTGAATTATGCCCACCCAGTTAGTAACTCAATGTTACAAAATCAACTATGATTAACATCTTCACTCCTGCCCATCACAGTTTTAAAGTTCCAATGACATTAAAATCTTTTTATTTTCCTCACAGAAAATGCTCAACATCAGAAACATCAAGGTGACAAAACATTAGAAAATAAGACTCAAAGACCTGCTTTTGAAACTGCAGCCCAAAAATTGGACATCAGACTACATCAGACTTCTGTCCCATCTGACTACATCTACACTTCACCACCACAAGGATATAACTAGATTGTCTGTGATGCTTTCCTTTCGGTCAACTTCAAAAAGTGAAGGTTTTTAAATTGAGGTAACCAGAGGTAGGGGAATACAGGGCAGCCCACATATGAGACTTAATTGTGAATATTTGAGTGTCTTTAAAGGCTGATTAGAGAATGGAGTGGGGCAGGCGGAGGCCCCGATACGGGCAGAGAGTGGGAGGCGGCAGCCCCAGTCCAGGCACAGGGTGAGCTGCGGCAGCCTCGGCCCCGGTCCGGGCAGTATGGACCGACCTAGGAGGGGAGGCAGGCCCCTCCAACCCGGGTAAGAAACCTGCGTAGGAGAAGGCCACTCCGATATAAAACCTACGACTCAAGGATCTCGCTGCCACGTCCCAGCTTGCTTGGCCACGGCAAACGAACCATGGGTGTAAAGGGTGGGGCCAGTACTGCGCGCACTGCACTCCACCTAAAAGCTCCTTTGCGCAGGCCCGAGGACAGGTCCACGTCCCCCCCCTCCACGTCCCCCCCCTCCACGTCCCCCCCCTCCACGTCCCCCCCTCCACGTCCCCCCCTCCACGTCCCCCCCTCCACGTCCCCCCCTCCACGTCCCCCCCTCCACGTCCCCCCCTCCACGTCGTCCCCCCCTCCACGTCCCCCCCCCCTCCACGTCCCCCCCCTCCACGTCCCCCCCTCCACGTCCCCCCCCTCCACGTCCCCCCCTCCACGTCCCCCCCCTCCACGTCCCCCCCCTCCACGTCCCCCCCCTCCACGTCCCCCCCCTCCACGTCCCCCCCCTCCACGTCCCCCCCCTCCACGTCCCCCCCCTCCACGTCCCCCCCCTCCACGTCCCCCCCCTCCACGTCCCCCCCCTCCACGTCCCCCCCCTCCACGTCCCCCCCCTCCACGTCCCCCCCCTCCACGTCCCCCCCCTCCACGTCCCCCCCCTCCACGTCCCCCCCCTCCACGTCCTCCCCCTCCACGTCCTCCCCCTCCATGTCCTCCCCCTCAAAAGATGCTCACAAACTCAAGCTAGCATGCTGGAACATCAGAACCATGCTAGACAAGGCTGACAGCCACCGACCTGAACGTCGGTCTGCCCTCATTGCACATGAACTCCTCAGACTTGACATCGACATAGCCGCTCTCAGTGAAGTCCGCCTGGCAGATGTAGGCAGCCTCCAAGAACGCGGCGCGGGCTACACACTCTACTGGTCTGGCAAGCCTTCGGATGAACGACGCCTATCTGGTGTAGGCTTCATGGTCAAGAGCTTCATTGCCTCCAAACTCGAAAACCTTCCGACAGGCCTCTCGGACCGAATCATGTCCATGCGACTCCCCCTTCAAAACAAGCGTCACATCACCCTCATCAGTGTCTATGCTCCAACCCTCCAGGCGGAACCAGCAGAAAAGGACAAGTTCTACACCGACCTGCGCAACCTCATCCAACGCACCCCTACAGCCGACAAGGTTGTCATCCTGGGCGACTTCAACGCTCGTGTCGGCAAAGACTCAGAATCGTGGCCAGGAATCCTGGGCAAGCATGGCGTCGGCAAGTGCAACGACAATGGGCGCCTCCTGTTGGAGCTCTGCGCAGAACAGCGGCTTGTCATTACAAACACCCTTTTTCAGCAGAGGGACAGCCTTAAGACCACCTGGATGCATCCCCGATCCAAACACTGGCACCCCCTGGTGCGAGAAAGTGACAAACGAGATGTGCTCCACACCAGGGTCATGCCAAGCGCGGAATGCCACACTGACCACCGGCTGGTTCGCTGCAAGCTCAACCTTCACTTCAAGCCAAAGCCCAGGAACAATAAAGCCCCCAGAAAGAGGTTCAATGTTGGAAACCTGCAGTCAGACGAAGCGAGAGGAAACTTCCAGGCAAACCTCAAAGCAAAGCTCGACGATGCAACCCGCCTCACGGACCCGTCCCCTGAAACCCTCTGGGATCAATTGAAGACTACCATACTGCAATCCACTGAAGAGGTACTGGGCTTCTCCTCCAGGAAAAACATGGACTGGTTTGACGAAAACAGCCAGGAAATCCAGGAGCTGCTGGCAAAGAAGCGAGCTGCCCACCAGGCTCACCTTACAAAGCCGTCCTGTCCAGAGAATAAAACAAGCCTTCCGTCGCGCATGCAGCCATCTTCAGCACAAACTCCGGGAGATCCAAAATGAGTGGTGGACCAGCCTCGCCAAACGAACCCAGCTCAGCGCGGACATTAGCGACTTCAGGGGTTTCTACGAGGCTCTAAAGGCTGTGTACGGCCCCTCACCCCAAGTCCAAAGCCCGCTGCGCAGCTCAGACGGCAAAGTCCTCCTCAGCGTCAAGATCTCCATCCTCAACCGATGGTCAGAACACTTCCAATCTCTTTTCAGTGCCAACCGCTCAGTCCAAGATTCCGCCCTGCTCCAGCTCCCTCAACAGCCCCTAAGGCTAGAGCTGGATGAGGTTCTCACCCTGGATGAGACATATAAGGCAATCGAACAACTGAAAAGTGGCAAAGCAGCAGGTATGGATGGAATTCCCCCAGAGGTCTGGAAGGCTGGTGGCAAAACTCTGCATGCCAAACTGCATGAGTTTTTCAAGCTTTGTTGGGACCAAGGTAAACTGCCTCAGGATCTTCGTGATGCCACCATCATCACCCTGTACAAAAACAAAGGCGAGAAATCAGACTGCTCAAACTACAGGGGAATCACGTTGCTCTCCATTGCAGGCAAAATCTTCGCTAGGATTCTACTAAATAGAATAATACCTAGTGTCGCCGAGAATATTCTCCCAGAATCACAGTGCGCCTTTCGCGCAAACAGAGGAACTACTGACATGGTCTTTGCCCTCAGACAGCTCCAAGAAAAGTGCAGAGAACAAAACAAAGGACTCTACATCACCTTTGTTGACCTCACCAAAGCCTTCGACACCGTGAGCAGGAAAGGGCTTTGGCAAATACTAGAGCGCATCGGATGTCCCCCAAAGTTCCTCAACATGATTATCCAACTGCACGAAAACCAACAAGGTCGGGTCAGATACAGCAATGAGCTCTCTGAACCCTTCTCCATTAACAATGGCGTGAAGCAAGGCTGTGTTCTCGCACCAACCCTCTTTTCAATCTTCTTCAGCATGATGCTGAACCAAGCCATGAAAGACCCCAACAATGAAGACGCTGTTTACATCCGGTACCGCACGGATGGCAGTCTCTTCAATCTGAGGCACCTGCAAGCTCACACCAAGACACAAGAGAAACTTGTCCGTGAACTACTCTTTGCAGACGATGCCGCTTTAGTTGCCCATTCAGAGCCAGCTCTTCAGCGCTTGACGTCCTGCTTTGCGGAAACTGCCAAAATGTTTGGCCTGGAAGTCAGCCTGAAGAAAACTGAGGTCCTCCATCAGCCAGCTCCCCACCATGACTACCAGCCCCCCCACATCTCCATTGGGCACACAAAACTCAAAACGGTCAACCAGTTTACCTATCTCGGCTGCACCATTTCATCGGATGCAAGGATCGACAACGAGATAGACAACAGACTCGCCAAGGCAAATAGCGCCTTTGGAAGACTACACAAAAGAGTCTGGAAAAACAACCAACTGAAAAACCTCACAAAGATAAGCGTATACAGAGCCGTTGTCATACCCACACTCCTGTTCGGCTCCAAATCATGGGTCCTCTACCGGCATCACCTACGGCTCCTAGAACGCTTCCACCAGCGTTGTCTCCGCTCCATCCTCAACATCCATTGGAGCGCTTTCATCCCTAACGTCGAAGTACTCGAGATGGCAGAGGTCAACAGCATCGAGTCCACGCTGCTGAAGATCCAGCTGCGCTGGATGGGTCACGTCTCCAGAATGGAGGACCATCGCCTTCCCAAGATCGTGTTATATGGCGAGCTCTCCACTGGCCACCGTGACAGAGGTGCACCAAAGAAAAGGTACAAGGACTGCCTAAAGAAATCTCTTGGTGCCTGCCACATTGACCACCGCCAGTGGGCTGATAACGCCTCAAACCGTGCATCTTGGCGCCTCACAGTTTGGCGGGCAGCAACCTCCTTTGAAGAAGACCGCAGAGCCCACCTCACTGACAAAAGGCAAAGGAGGAAAAACCCAACACCCAACCCCAACCAACCAATTTTCCCCTGCAACCGCTGCAACCGTGTCTGCCTGTCCCGCATCGGACTTGTCAGCCACAAAAGAGCCTGCAGCTGACGTGGACTTTTTACCCCCTCCATAAATCTTCGTCCGCGAAGCCAAGCCAAAGAAGAGAATGGATAACTGTATCTCCTGGCATCAGTGGTGCTAAGTTCGTTGTGTGGCGGCCCGCAATTGCAGAGATAGGGCCGGCACATCGCATGGCAGCAAACGCGGACAGAGATCGCTAAAGCGACTCCCAGGACAACAAACCGGCAGGGGTAGAAGCTGGGGAAGCATCAGACCAACAGCCCTAAAATGGCATTGGTCAAGCGGCCCAGCTAACTCAGCAGAAACAGACTGGGGAAGAAGGGTATTCATATGCATGGATGTTCTCGCCTGCTATTCTTATTCATATGGATGAAACTCAGTCAATCAGCAAAAATGGCGGGAACTTGAACAGTATAAAAGCAGCCTTTCCAGCCCTAATAAAGGAGTGAGCTTAACCTGCCACACTCTGTCTCTCTCTGTGTGGTGTGTGGTGTGTGGTGTGTGGTGTGTGGTGTGTGGTGTGTGGTGTGTGGTGTGTGGTGTGTGGTGTGTGGTGTGTGGTGTGTGGTGTGTGGTGTGTGGTGTGTGGTGTGTGGTGTGTGGTGTGTGGTGTGTGGTGTGTGGTGTGTGGTGTGTGGTGTGTGGTGTGTGGTGTGTGGTGTGTGGTGTGTGGTGTGTGGTGTGTGGTGTGTGGTGTGTGGTGTGTGGTGTGTGGTGTGTGGTGTGTGTTACTTTGTAGTGGCCGGCTACTCTTCCAAGATTCTTGAAAGCAAACATTTTTGTTATTTTTTTTCAAAGGTTTGGATTTTTTTTCCCCCCGAATTCTAAATTTTAAAACAAAGAAAATCATACAAGTTAACTGCGATGAAGCCATGGTAATTTTGCATTTTCAATTGGTTTAATATGATCTTCAAATCCAGAACAACTTAAAGTCCAACTTCTTTCTAAGAAAACATTGTGTGCTGCTGCTAAATATATTCTTCAGTCAAGGTTAGGGATAAGACCTTGTGTAACATGTCTATGGTAGGCTTTTTAAGAAGAAGGCAGGGCTATTAACTGACTGTAGTCTTTTTCTGAATAGCAAATATAAGGGAAGTAGATTGAAGGCCTTCACAGAGTCCAATGGGTGAATCAAGTTTTGGGGAAGGTTGGTGCTGTGTGGGGGAAAACCCCAAGGATTCAACGATATGTAAGAGAATATGCAGAAGTCCTGAATCAATGTCATGCCTGATTTATTAATATTTGACACCACATGATCCCTACATGTTTTATAACACTGAAACTGGCCACTTGATACTATTAGCATTGATACTCTCAAGCTGCTTCTTCATCTAACTCAATCAATATATCCTTCCCTGATTTTATCTCATAAGACGAGGTTGTCCTGCAAGCAACCACTGTTGTGCATGACAAAGGATCAGAATCTCTGTGTAGTGTCTCTTCTTTACCATTGATTCCTCTGCTTTTCCTCTTTTTTCAACATGGTGTTGAGCTTCCGATATTCTCCAACCTACTTTACTTACAAAACCACAATTTTCCCTATGCCCACATCATTGCTTCTGCCAGCCAAAAGAAGTACACATCTTTTTAACATCACACCGTGACTGACACAGAAACTTGTGTGCTTGCAACCTCTCTCAAGCGTTGATTAATACAGAATGAGATATCCCTCTTTTGAGGAATGAGAAGAGGAGGGAAAATCTGAAATCTGTTTGTTTAAAAATAAATACATTTTGTATGTCAGAAACCGGGGACAAGTTACCACAACTTAAGTCGATCCAGTAATGCATTATGTTCATATAACCATGGTATTATATTCACAAAGCCATTTCTTGACATTCCTGACAAGTATGGATGGAATGTAGTAACTTGACTGATGAGAGAAGAACCCCAGAGAAACAGCCAAAGCAAACAAAGTGTTTCTTTCTGCAGGTGCAACCAATCATTTTAGAGAAAAATATATAATCTCCTGTTAAGATGGATATTTCATTTTGAAAAAGTATTTCTGCTTTGGAGGGGTATTTTAAAAGGCATGTCCTTAATGTGCTAATTATTGGGGTGCAGGAGGGGGAGGGAAAGATGTCAGAAAGGCAGATTAGTGCTCTGGTTATCTATCCTTTCCCTTCACATATTCGTTGATGAGCAGATTCATTTGGTTTCTATTCAAATGCCTGCTACAGTAATGCACACCAAGATATCCCATTGGTAGTTTGGCTCCACCTATCATTGTCACAGAATCTGGATCAGCAAAGGAGACACAAATATGGTGGCACAAAAATGGAGGTGAAACAGCCGATAGTTTAAAAAGGAAATCTGAACATAAAAAAGCATATTATTACATTTGTATCCCAAAAATGTCAGTTGGAGATTAGAATTTGTTAGCAACTTTAAATTAAAAATTGATATACTGTGTGTTATGATCTTTCCCCCACACCCTGCACAATTGCCATCTCCCTACTGCAGTGATTCAATCAGGGCTGTAGAACAGTGCTCCAAAAGGAATTAAAATATTCAAAAATAGATTTAAAATCTGAACACTTACATTTATTTTCATTTCCAGCTTCTGAGGCATGCAGACCAGACTGACAAGACCAACCATCAGCAGATGTAAAATGTCCACAAGCCTCTGGAATCAAGTAACATTATAATCTCAGCATTGAAAATAATTAATAATGGTACTCTCCGTTACTTGCTGCCCAAAAGCTTGAGTGAATGCCTTTCCTCATGTTACACAGTTTAATTCCCATTACATTAATTCACCCATTGCAAAAAAAGTTACAATGATAAAACACAAGTGAAAAGGGGCAAAGCAGCATTATACCAGATATTCCACAATTTACAAAACAAATACACAGTCTTGGAAACTGCCTCCTGGGGCAAAATTTCATAACGTGAAATGCAATGTGACTAGAATGAACTTCCGAATGAGATAGTTGCGTCAGGGTCCCTTCTGTCATTTAAGAGAAGGTTGGATGTGTACATGGAGGTGAGGGGGTTGGAGGTTTATTGGCAGTGAGCGGGAGGTTTGAGCTAGTGGAGTTGTTCTAGTGAACCGGTGCGGGCTTGAAAGGCCGACATGGCCTGTTTCTGCTCCGTAAATGGTTATATGGTTATGGTTATTCTGAAACATTCTATTCCTCTGTTCAGAGAAAGATATAATCTGTTAGTTATCACAAAGTAATAGCTTCATAAATCAAATATGGTAATATTACATTGAAAATTTATAAACTGAACGTTCTTCTTTCCTGTTAGAAATATATTCAGATAGCAGTGATCTCATCTGGTATTTGCCAATAATCATACTGGGCTAAATCATACTTGATTACCTCTGGACTCACCTTGGCCTACTCCACCCCAAAACATTATTCTCAAATCCTTTCTGTCCCAGTGATAACATGAGGATTCAATCACTCTGGGTCACCCAATCCCAGAGTCAAGTAGAAAGACAGTGCACGATGGCAGCAGTAATTTGGCTTTAACCAACATGCCACAGAAGCCCTGTCCTGTGATCGTTCTGTCAGCCATTACATCTGCCAAAGTTCAAGACTTGGTCAAAGTTGCTAATCATCTCTGATAAATGATTCTGATACAGCTGTATTTTAAATCTATTCTGAATACAATGTTCTTTTCAAAAATGAATAAAATTGATTAAACCTTAAATGAAATGTTAAAATAAAGAATAAGTAGAAAGTATGGAGCTGAACAAATCTTTGTCTTTCTAATCCCTAGGATCAGAAGCCTCCATTCAAATCAATGGGAGTTCTGATCCTAGAACTGGATCGACATCTGTCACTTAGGTTGCCTACCTGTATCTGGGACGTACTTACAAGGTACAGAAATGCCTACTGTTCCCTTTGGGGATGAGGGGATTGGAGGAAAAAAAGAGAAGAGGGAACTGAGAGGATGGAGAAAGAATATGGGGAAAGAGGAGAGAAGTGGGGATAGAAGATGAGAGTGAAGGTAAGAGAGGAATTGCGGAAGAAAATGGGAAGAGAGGGAAGAGGAAGTAAGTGAGGTGGGGAGAAAGAAAGTAGGGAGAGAGAAATAAAGAGAGGAAGAGAATTATGAGGAGAGGGAATTAGGGGAAATTAGTTAGAAAGGGAGAGAGGAAGGGGTAGGGGAAAGAGAAAAGGAAGAGAGAATGGAGAGTGACAGGTGAGGAGAGAGAGGTGGAGAGATAGAAAGCAATGGAGAAAGAGGTGAGGATGGGGAGAGAAAGCAAGAGTGGTGAGGGGGAGGAAGAGAGGAACTGCTTGCATTTAGGAAGATTGGGCAGAAGCAGTTGAAAGCTATGCAATTAACTGGTGATTAAGTAAATACAGTATAAATGACAAGATAGATTTCAATTTTGAGCATGGCATAAGATATGGAGACTTTGAATGTGGTGTCGATATTCATGGACCTATGTAGAAAGGAATACGTCTGTTATGATGTGATTTTCTCTATCCACAATTATTCTTGAGTGTATGAATTTTAATACATTCTACTCTGCCAGAAATTCATCCTCACTAAATAGTCATTTTTCCAATAAAGATAATTTTTTCTGCAGTTCACATCTCATCCTTTGGTTTGTGAGGAAAAAAAATCTGCAATTACTACCTCGTTAACATTCATTTTCAGCTACAGTATTAAAGCCTTGCACATAAAAACTACAATAAAGCCTTAAAACAATATGCTAATATTTAGCTAGCCAACTTCAAGTCTTATTCTACAAGATGTTAAATAGTGCATCATTGATTAACTCAGTTAAGGATGTCTGACTTTAACAGTCAAGTCTACACAAACAACCCAATTTAAAATTTAAGTGAGAAATATTTCATTTGCAAAACATGCAACAGTGTTGGTGAACAGAGATAATTTGAAAATCAATCACTTCAAATGACATTAGTAATTTTACTTCAGTGTGTACACCTTGATAGAAATAAACTTACTGTCACTGCTGGACCACAGTGGCAAATGCCAAGGAAAATGGGACAGTGACTGTATGGTTGTAATGGGGTATTGTGACATAGCTAACAAAAAAAATAATCAGTTTGTGATTCACAGCAACAGGACAATAAAATTATATTGAACTTGGGAATTCATGAATTAGTACAAAATTATTATAAATGAAATTGCTAATCCATCTCATCTTTAAGTAAACCTCTCCTGTGTATGACATTCATTTCCTACCTTCTTCCATAGTCAAGCTCTCTAAATATTGCTTCGCACATCTCCAATCAGCTGTGAAGAATGCGAGTTTAGGCTTTTGTTTCCCCACATCTCAAGATAGGTGGTACAGTTGGTGTAGCAGTTTGTGCAACGCTGTTACAGCTGCAGCGACTGGGGTTCGAATTCGGCACTGTCTCTAAGGAATTTGTACGTTCTTGCCATGTATGCATGGGTTTCCACCGGACACTCCTGTTTCCTTCTACCCTTCAAAATGTATTGGGATTATAGGTTAATTGGGAGTATTTGGGTGTGAACGGGCTTGTGGGCTGAAAGGCCCAGTTACTGTGCTGTATGTCTAAATTTTAAAAAAAATTAAGATCTCCGCGACAGCATAAATTATAAAGAAACACAAGACCACTGAATTATTTATTTCTCACCCACCTCTCCATTAACTCAGGAAGAGGAATGGAGAATATTAAAATAAATCATACCACCCCTTTACCCCACCTCACCTAGACTTGCACATTCAATGGGCAGGTGAAGAATCACTTACACGGACATTTAGAACAAAACCATCATCATTGCTTGCAGGAAATAGGTTATGGAACACAAAACAAGGGAATAGGCAGCAAAAGTTCAAAATGTTAAACAGCACCTGCCTCATTTCTTATTTCAGTTGTAGAACATTTTCTTCTTGGTTTCTTCATTTTCTCAAATAGCTCTTCCGGCAATACTCATCTGTCGCCTCATGTCGCACATTCATAAAGTGGAGAAGTAAGCCCTCCAGTGCCCCATGTCTAATGTGACCATCAAGTAACTATACTTCATCTACCGTTTGCTACGTCTTGGCAGCTCAAGTGTTTGTCTAAGTGTTGCAACAGCACCTGCCTCTACCACATTTTCAGGTGGCACATTCCAGATTGTAACCATTGTCTGGATTTTAAAAAAAATGCCTTCCTCAGATCTCCTCTAAATCTTTTACTATTAACTTTAAATCTATACCTTTTGCCTTAAGAGATCTCCATCATTGGGAAGATATTCTCAGTATCTGTCTTATCTAGCTGCCTCTGCTCTAAGGTGAACAAGCCCAGTCTCTTCTCATAACTGAAACATTTTATCCTGAGCAGCATCTTCCTGAGTCTCCTCTCCCCCCACCCCACTTCTCTTCCTGTGGTGTGCACACAGTATTCCAATATTTGGCTATTGCCAAAACAATATTTTATTAAGTTGTCCCAAGTCTACACTGCACTCATATGCCTCATTTGCTTTCAGAGACCTTTGGACTGTATATCAAAACACCTTGGTTCCTTCATACTCCCCAGGGAATGACAATTCTTGGTATATATCCAACCCTAATTAGACCCCCAAAATGCATCACTTTCTATATGATCAAGTTGCATCTGTTATTGCCCTGTCTAACTTACAAGATAATCAATATGATTCTGTGGCCAAAAACTACTCTCCTCACAAACAGCACCTCTACCAATTTTTGTGCCATTTTCAAACTTACAAATCGTACCTCCTACATTCACTTCGAAGTCAATAATTCGAATCATAAGATATGGCAAGGGTTCTATCGCCAATCCCTACAATACAGCACTGGTCACAAGTTTATAATTACAAAAGCATGCACCCAACATCACCCTAATCCAAGCCAATATTTGATCCAAATGGCCAACATCACCCTAATCCAAGCCAATTTTTGATCCAAATGGCCAACATCACCCTAATCCAAGCCAATTTTTGATCCAAATGGCTAAATTGCATTGGATCCCATGAGGTCCAACTTTTGGATCAAGTTCCTTTGTTGGACATTGACAAAGGCCTCACTGAAGTCCATGTCAATCACATCATTTGCACTGGCTTCATCAACATATTGAGCTACACTTCAAAAAAATTCAACTAAATTAATCAAACAGGATCTCCCATCTATTAAGTATTGCTAACTACGACAAATCAATCCCTAATTTCCAAGTGCAATGACATCCTGTTCTGCAGAACTTTTCCTATAATTTCCCAACTATACATGTTTGACCAACTGTCTGTAATTATTCTGTTGATTAATGCTGCCTTTCTTCAATAAAGGAACCCAGGTTGTAGTAATTTGGCACTTCACCAGTGACCAGCAAAGATTTAAATATCTCTTTTTTTATATTTTATTTAAAATCAACACATATATAACAATTAATAAATCATGAATCACAATAATAGTTTACAAATATATGCTGATTAATATACAAGAAAAAAGAAAAAAACCCTTAAAAAACCAACTAATTCCCAACCTCCCTCACCCCTTACTAACCCTATTAAACTAAAACCTAAATCTAAAATACCTAATAACATAACGATATAATAATTTGAATTGCTTGGAAGATGCTCTAGGATTTTAAAAGAAAACATTTTTCTAATAATGCCCTTACTAATTTCAAGGAAAACTTCACCAGTTGGAGGACTCAAAGAAACTATTTATAATTTTAGCCCCATTATTTGAGCATATGGGCTCAAAATGTGTATTAATACAGAATATTTACCGCTCAAATTATATGTAATTTTTTTTCTAATGCAATATAACTTTGAATCTCTGTATGCCATCTTCCTAATGTTAATGAAACATCTGATTTCCAGGTAACAGCAATACATTTCCTTGCTATTACCAAAACTAATTTAACAAATTTCAATTGAAAATCTGATAAAGATCATTTAGGAGTTATATTCTCAAAAGTGCCCATCAACAATAATTCAGAAATATAATTGGGCAAATTAAATGTAAGATTAATAGTATATGGTTTAGTATCAGGTCATAAAGTAAATGTTGATACGAGTGAAGTAATGCCAATGATTGATATGGATTATACACAAAATTTAAAAAAAAGACAAAATTTAATGGTAAAAAGAAGCAATTAAATATTTAGGAATAAAAAGATATTTAAATAATTTATTTAAATTGAATCACATGCCACCAGTAAAAAAAATTGAGAAAGATTTTTTTTAATGGAAAGATTTGCCAATAACTTTAAGAGGATGGGTAAATTGTGTCAAGATGAACATTTTTCCAAGAATACAATATTTATTTCAATCATTACCCATACAAGAGCTAAATAAAAATATAAGAAATATATTTGGAGAGATAAAATGCCAAGAGTAGCTATGGAAAGACTGACTTGGAAATTTGAACCAAGAAATTTTAATTGTGCTATTTTATAATAATTCCTAAAATTAGGAAGTTGTAATTCTCCTAATTCATATTTCCATGTTAATTTTTCTAAAGATTTTCTTGCCATTTTCCCTTTCCAAAGAAGTTTCCCAACTTGTTTATTTAAATACTTAAAATATTTTGAGGTATGGAAATAGGTAAAGTCTGGAATAAATATTGATCTTAATACAATAAATTCTTCTGATTAAAGTATAGGTAAATTTATGCACTTCTTTAAATCTTCATCTATTTTCTTAAATAATGGAATATAATTTAATTTGTATCATATTTTTAAAAATTATTATTAGTATGTATACCTAAATATTTAATTTTATCTGTCAATTTAAATTGAACATATTTTCAACATTGTGAGTAATCCCCCATTATCTCACTTTTGTCCCAATTTTATTTTACATCCTGAATCTTTTCCATATTCTATCAACTGCTTATAAAGTCTAGGTAATGATCATTGTGGTTGAGTTAAATACTCAAAAACATCATCTGCAAGTAAACTAATCTTATGTTCGATCTGATTTATTACAAATCCTTTCAACTGTTGATCAGAATGAATCCATTGTGCAAGGGGTTCTACAGCCAAAGCAAACAAAGGTGGTGATAAAGGACATCCCTGTGTACTTGACCTAGTTAAATAAACGATTGAGATATCTGTCCATTAGTTATTACTTTAGCCTTAGGATTTTTATATAAAGCTTTAATTCAATTTATAAAATTTCATCCAAAACCAAATTTACTCAAAACATTAAATAAAAAATCCCTATCTAATCTATCAAAAGCTACTGTTACACTCAAGTCATTTTTCTTTTGTGTTAAATAAATTATTCTTAATATTCTTACTATATTTTCTGAAATTTGTCTATTTTTAACAAATCCATATTTATTAATTCAGGAAGATAGCCATTAATTCTATTTGCTAATACCTTTGCTATAATTTCTTTCTTTCTTTCTTTCTTTGGCTTGGCTTCGCAGACGAAGATTTATGGAGGGGGTAAATGTCCACGTCAGCTGCAGGCTCGTTTGTGGCTGACAAATCCGATGCGGGACAGGCAGACACGGATGCAGGGGAAAATTTGTTGGTTGGGGTTGGGTGTTGGGTTTTTCCTGCTTTGTCTTTTGTCAGTGAGGTGGGTTCTGCGGTCTTCTTCAAAGGAGGTTGCTGCCCGCCGAACTGTGAGGCGCCAAGATGCACGGTTTGAGGCGATATCAGCCTACTGGCGGTGGTCAATGTGGCAGGCACCAAGAGATTTCTTTAGGCAGTCCTTGTACTTCTTCTTTGGTGCACCTCTGACACGATGGCCAGTGGAGAGCTCACCATAGAACACGATCTTGGGAAGGCGATGGTCCTCCATTCTGGAGACGTGACCTACCCAGCGCAGTTGGATCTTCAATAGCGTGGATTCGATGCTGTCGGCCTCTGCCATATCGAGTACTTCGATGTTAGGGATGAAGTTGCTCCAATGAATGTTGAGGATGGAGCGGAGACAACGCTGGTGGAAGCGTTCTAGGAGCCGTAGGTGATGCCGTTAGAGGACCCATGATTCGGAGCCAAACAGGAGTGTGGGTATGACAATGGCTCTGTATACGCTTATCTTTGTGAGGTTTTTCAGTTGGTTGTTTTTCCAGACTCTTTTGTGTAGTCTTCCAAAGGCGCTATTTGTCTTGGCGAGTCTGTTGTCTATCTCGTTGTCGATCCTTGCATCCGATGAAATGGTGCAGCCGAGATAGGTAAACTGGTTGACCGTTTTGAGTTTTGTGTGCCCGATGGAGATGTGGGGGGGCTGGTAGTCATGGTGGGGAGCTGGCAGATGGAGGACCTCAGTTTTCTTCAGGCTGACTTCCAGGCCAAACATTTTTGCAGTTTCTGCAAAACTACGTCAAGCGCTGAAGAGCTGGCTCTTATGGGCAACTAAAGCGGCATCATCTGCAAAGAGTAGTTCGCGGACAAGTTGCTCGTGTCTTGGTGTGAGCTTGCAGGCGCCTCAGATTGAAGAGACTGCCATCCGTGCGGTACCGGATGTAAACAGCGTCTTCATTGTTTAGGTCTTTCATGGCTTGGTTCAGCATCATGCTGAAGAAGATTGAAAAGAGGGTTGGTGCAAGAACGCAGCCTTGCTTCACGCCATTGTTAATGGAGAAGGGTTCAGAGAGCTCATTGCTGTATCTGACCCGACCTTGTTGGTTTTCGTGCAGTTGGATAACCATGTTGAGGAACTTTGGGGGGCATCCGATGCGCTCTAGTATTTGCCAAAGCCCATTCCTGCTCACGGTGTCGAAGGCTTTGGTGAGGTCAACAAAGGTGATGTATTATTGAAGGTGATTGATTTGCTCTCTGCACTTTTCTTGGAGCTGTCTGAGGGCAAAAACCATGGTCTGGAGATTTATTATTTTGTAAACAATTAAGAGCATTATAGACTTCTTGTTCAGTAAAAAGACTATCTAAATCATCTTTACCTGTCTCAGTTAATATTGGTAATATCACTTGTAACAAATAATCATCTATAATTACATCATCATGTAACGATTCAGATGTATATAATTTTTCATAAAATTCCTTAAAAGCTTCATTTATTTCTTGTGGTTTAAATGTCACTTCATTATTATTCTGTTGTATTGCATAGTTGTTCTAGTAGTCTGCTTCTAATTGCCAAGCAAAAACTTTACGAGATCGTTCTCCTAATTCATAATATTTCTGTTTTGACCGTAATACCACTTTCTCTGTTTTATATGTAAGCATTGTATTATATTGTAATTTCTTATTAGTTAAACTTCTATATTTATTCTCTGAAGGTAATTCTTGAATTTCTTTTTCTAACACTGATATTCCATTTTCTATTTATATCTTTCATATATTCTGCTTTTAATTTTGAAGTATAACTTATTTGTCCTCATAAATAAGCTTTTAACACATTCCAAATAATAAACTTATCTTCTGTTGAATATAAATTTGTATAACAGACCAATTCTATGTTATCTTATAAAATAACAAAAATCTTTCCTTTTCAATAATAAAGAATTTAATCTCCATCTATATACTGAATTTTATTTTTCAGCAAATTCCACTTCAATCAACAATAGTGAATGGTCAGATAATATTCTTGTTTTATACTTAATATTCAAAACTCTTGATTGATTTTGAGTCAAAAGCAACAAATAAAAATCAATTCTACAATATGTATCAAATCAATTAGAATAAAGAAGTCTCTATCTTTAGGATGTATCCTTCTCCATATATCAATTAAGTTTAAATCTTTCATTAAATATAACAATGTTTTAGCTGCTTTAGATTTAACTATTGTTCTCTATGATCTATCCATTAAAGGATATAAACAAAAATTAAATCTCCCCCCCTAAAATATTTTCATGAACATCTGCTAAATTCAAAAAAAGTATCTCATCATCTATATTTGGTACATATACATTTAAAAGAGTCCATTCCTTTGAGAATATTTGACAATTTGCCATGAAATATCTACCAATCAAATCTGTGACCACATTTTGAATTTTAACTGGTAAATTTTTCTTTAATAAAATTACCACTCCTCTAGATTTAGAATTAAATGAAGAGAAAACTACCTGATCTACCCAATCACTTTTTAATTTTAAATGTTCTTTTTCAGTTAAATGGGTCTCTTGGAAAAAGTGATATCTACTCCTAATTTCTTAATATAACACCAAATTTTCTTTCTATCGTCCAAAAATCATAATCTTAATTGCTTTATTCATCTTCCTTATTCATAAATATTACTAAGTTCTTTTCTATCATTCCTAACCAGGAAGAATTCCCACAAATAAATTTGGTCCTGAGCCTCATTGTCTACAATCCAAAAACATCCAAATTATTCAGAATGATTACATCAAAATTAATTAATAATGAGAAAGAAAAAGTAAAGAAAAATAAAACAAAAATTCCTCCCCAGGTGCTAGAAGAACTAACACTACCACCTACCATTTCACGGGTCATGGACAAACTATGAAAACACATGTAGCTGAGAAATCAACAAAGACATACCTAGACCCCCGCAGGGAAAAAACCCTTTTTATCTCACTTAATTCATCCAATATATGAATTCTTCACCCATCAAACATAAAAGTGGGATAAGACCCATCTCTTTATACATTAAATTAATTGCAACAAATCAGTTCTCTCTGTTACCTGAATGTTAGGCAAATTCTCAGCATACTCTTTGGATTGTAAATAATTTGTAAAGAACACATCCTGTTGATCTGTTACAAATATTTTCAAAGTAGCTGGGATACGTAAAACAAATCTATAACCTTTATTATATTGAACACTAAATTAAATTATTTCCTTTTCTTCAATAAATTTTTACTCAAATCTGGATTTAAAAAAAATCTTATCCCCTTTGTAACTCAAAGGTCCATGTTCTCCCGCTTTTCTCATTGCTAACCCAACAAGCTTCTCTCTTTGATAGTTCAAAAATCGAACCACGATAGATTGGGGTCTTTGGGTTGGACCAGGTTTTGGCCTCAGAGCTCTATGAGCTTTCTCAATCAAAATCTTATCCTCAAAATGTTCTTCTCCAAATATCTTCAGTATCCATTCTTGAAAAAAATCCTTCTTTACCTTCTGACAATCTCACAATTTTAACGTTATTTCTACTATAATTTTCTAGTATATCAACTTTCTCCAAGTTTTTCATCTATAGAGATCAAATTAGTCATTGCATCTTCATTCACATTAGACATCTCTTCAATACGTTGTACTTATTCATGAACATCTTGAATTTTATTTATCAGCTCTCTGTGAAACATTATTTATTGTCTTTGTCAAATCTGTTTTAACTTGTTTCAGTACTGGAGTTAACAGTTTAAAATTATTCTGCAAAACTTCAGAAAGTCCATCTATTTTAGTTTCAATTTTACTAATTTCTCTCAAAAATCTTTTTCTTGCCTCTAAATTGTTCGTCTTCTGAACTTGACATTTCTTCTTCACTATCTTACTCTTCTGAAACCTCAACTGGAGAAGTGTCACCTTCTTGCTCAGAAGCTGGACTACCCTTTTAAGAGACTCAGTGCTTTTCTCCCAGATTTTTTTTCCTGTAGCGCACATGTTCAACTTCTCGCGCATGCGTGGTATCGTTTTAACTTTTCCTCCAGCGCCATCCATTCGGGATCTTCGTCAACGGATCCAGAGAAGACTTCAGTGGCCTGCTTCATCAATAAGGTAGGCCTAATTTCTCTCTTCTTTTCTTCCGATTTCTTTGTGCGTGTTGCTTTTGTAGTTTTTTTTGGCAACATTTCTTTTTCTTCTTTTGATCACTTTAAAATAACTTTAAAATAGTTTTTATTAAATTAACTTTTCTTAATATGAACTTTTTAAAAAATAAATCTGCAAGAGTCAATAGGTTGCATGATATCTCCTACAGCATCACGTGCCGTCCCCCAGATTTTAATATCTCCAGCAGGATCCCAGCAATCTCTTCCCTTGACTCCTCTTGAACCTAGATTTGTTTCAATGGGCTCAGGATTCACTCTCCTATATGCCAGCCCTGGTGTCAGTACTAACCTAACCTGCCATCCTCAAGCAGGTCATCTGGTGTGAATTGGACACAGGTCAGTCAGTGATGTCATAAATCTAAGCAAACATTGGCATACAAATTAATTTACAATTTACAGCCTCCCAAAAAACTGTGCAGTTGAAAAATCTTCTTAACTTGAAAAGAGTAAATGCACATTTCTGCATGACTTAACATTTGCCAGGAAATTTGACTCTCAATGTTTTCATGGCAATTTCATTTGCTGTAGTAAAATGCCCTCAAATGGTCATCCATGGTGCAACAAGCAAAATTAAACTGCTTTTACCTAGGGATATCAATGTCAGCTTCCTGTCCAGGTTGTTGATCTTTGCTGTGGTTTATTGCTCCATACTGCATAAGGGAGGCTATGCAAATTTCATACTCAACAATACGGAGTCTCAACGTGGACAAGACGAAGGAAATGATCGTGGACTTCAAGAGGGCCAGAAACAACTACCCTCCACAACACATCAATAACTTTGTAGTAGAGAGAATGGAGAGCATGAAATTCCTTGGAGTTCACTTAACTAGTACCTATCCTGGACACTCAACTGCACTTCCTGATAAGACTAAAGCAAGCAAGGCTACCAGGCACCATTATGTCAATCTTCTATAGGAACTTATCAAGAACATCCTGCCCAGCTGCATCATAGTGTGGTACAGTTACTGCAGAAAAATGGATCAGAGGACAATCCATAAGAGTAGCAGAGAGAATCACTGGAGTGTCCCTCCAACAATGTGATCTACCAGGATCATTGTCTGAAGAGGGTGTGCAAAATTATGAGGACCCCTTCCACATTGTACACTGTATCTTTCAGCTGCTGCACCAGCACCACCAGGGTGAGGAACAGCTTCTTGCCACAAGCAGTGAGAATGCTGAACAACCAAAGGAACCACTCACACTAACCTTCCAAGTCTCTTATTTGCACAAAATAAGATTTATTTATTATTATAGATAAAATACTTGTCCTGCATATGTATTATTTGCCTGTACATGTGTTGTATCTAGTTGTGTGTCTGCATGTTTTGCACAGAGGACGCTGTTTAGTCGGGTTGTACTTGTGCAATCAGATGACAATAAACTTGACTTGAAGAGGAGATTTAATCTACTTTGCCTTCAATCCACAAGAGCACTACTGGCTTCAGCAAAGTCCAGGTATCCATACATGGTACTTGTCCTTCCAAAGACCTTCCAACTTACTTCATCATGCCAAAAATATGTCTTAAGACTGTCTCCAAAGCCCTATTGGCCAATGTAATACCTCCTGAAAGCAATGTTCTTCACCAGCCACTCCAGGCCCTTCTGATCCTGAATACACTCTCCCTTACTCTCAGATACTGCAGCATGTATACATTTAGTAGCAACGCTAACCAGTAGATGGAATACAACATGGCTTCCAAGATTGCTGGGCTACATATTGACAGCAGAAAAAATACTTGCAGCCTATTAGTAGGGAACACAGTGCTGACCTATATTACAGATGGGAAACCAATAAGATTTTCGGTGAATGTTGCGATTGTGATTCTTTATGTGATTTTCAAGAATTAGGATGACCCACACATGGCTTTAAAATAATTAAAAGTAAAGCAACTTCTACCCCATGATTTTTAAATGAACAACAATCTGATGGAGGAACCCAGCAGTGAGTTTATCAGAGGGAGAAAAAGAACTGTCTACCTTGCAAGCCAGAAATCTTCACAAGACAGCACATGTAGAGGGGAGAAAACCAGTAAAAGAGAGTGGAAGGGGACTGGTAAACCAGAGAAGGGTTAAGGATGACCGACAGAGACAGGTGATTGGCAGGTCCCAGACAAAGGGAGAGAGAGGTCAGAGAAGAAAAATGGGTCAGGTGGAAGATCAGTCACACAGGGTGGAGTGCAGTGATATGAAGACTATGGTTGTTGGTGCTGGAATCTGGTGACAAGCGATGTTGAGGGTGTCATGAGAGTAGTTGGGGAAGGCTATTTTGTTAGCCAGCTGCCACAGCCACAAATGACATCTGGCTCGTCGTTTCCCAGGAACGGACATGGCTGGTGGCTCCTGCGGGCGGACTCCTCCCCAACGTTGGTGATAGAAACACAATTTGGGATTGGACCTTTCGGCTTTCTGGCGGGGGACAGCCTGCTCACGCGGTGGGCTGGACTTGGGCAATGTCCTCGGTGGTGGCCGCAAGATATGGTTGACTGAATCTACTGCCTCGCATTTTGAGGACATCTGCATGCCCCGCAACCTTGTGTGGGTCACTGAAATCCACATCAGCCAACAGGACCCTGATGTCCTTGGACATCTACTCGAGGAATGTTTCCTCGAGCATGAGGCAGGGCTTGTGCCCTTCAACTAGCGTCAGCATTTCGTCCATGAGGGCCAAGGGAGTCCTGACACCCAGGCCATCCAAGTGCATGAGCCTGGCTGCTCACTCATGCCATGAGAGGCCGTACATGCTAATGAGGAGGTTTTTCAGAGTCATGTATTTATCTTCCTCTGGGGGCACCTGAATAAGGCCATGTACTCGTAAAATGTTTTCCTGGACAAGTGAGATTACACATAGAAGTATCTCGTTGAATCAGAGGTTATCTCTTTGATTTGGAACTGGGCCTCCGCTTGGCCGAACCAAATGCAGGGCCTATTTTTCCAGAAAGTCGGCAGCTTCAGGACAGAGACTCATCAGGGTCAGCAATGTTGTGTGTTGTAAGTGAGCGCAGCGCAGAGACTGAAGTGGCAGGCTGTGTGCTCGGGTATCACAATTTACTAGTTTTATTTGAGTCTTGTGCGCAGCCTTTAAGTACAACTCCATTCTGCTCATGTCATGATGACGTGAGTGTTTATAAGCCCTTCTGGTCTGTACCAAAAGAGATGGCCTCGCGATGCCATCCTTGCCGCGGCTGCCCCACTGCCCGCAAGTAAAAAGTTGGGCCGGTTCGCCACCATAAGTTCATATAATCTTTTTGCAAGAAACGCATCTTATCAAATTGGAACATGTTAAATTAAAATGGGGATGGGTGGGACAAATAATATCTTCCATTGGTTCAATGGCAAAAGGGATGGCTATTCTAATTAATAAAAATACTTCAGTGTTAAATAGAAGATACCTTGATTGATCAAGCTGGAAGGTGTGTAATGGTACACTGTAAAATTTATGGAGAAGCATGGACATTTATGAATATTTATGCCCTAAATTATGACAATGAACCCTTTATGAAGGATATCTTCCTAAAACCAGCCGAGTGAAGACAAAATATATTAGTTGGAGGAGACTAATTTTTGTTTGGACCCAATACTAGATAAATCGGCAAGAACAATATTGAGGGCGAAAGCAGCAAAAACCACAATTTCATATATGAAAGATCTAAATCTTATTGATGTATGGAGGCAATAAATCCCACAGAAAGAGACTACTCTTTTTACCCAAGGGGGCATGACTCACATACAAGGATTGACTTATTTTTAATGTTCACCCAGTTAAAAAGTAGTGATAAAAACAGAATATCTAGCGAGGCTTTTATCAGACCATTCTCCATTAATATTAACTAAACAATAATGGAAAAGCAAGAGAATGTATACAGGTGGTGTCTCAAGACTACATTGCTTAAAGGAACAGACTTCTGTGAATTTATAAAGACACAGATAGAAATATTTTCTAAAACAAATCTGCCATCTACTAATAATAGTTTTCTGATATGGGACATGCTTAAAGCATATTTAAGGAGACAAATTATATCCTATATGAAGAATCTTAAGGGAACATATAGCTGAAGTAAACAGTTTGGAGAAGGATATTAATGAATTTTTTTTAAAGCAAAGAACAGGACCACAAGAGGAATACAGATTACTGGAGAATAAAAAGCTAAGATATATATACAATACAAACATATAGGATAGAAAAAGCTTTCTTAAAAACTGAACAATACAATGAGTTGGGTGAATGGGCGCACAAAGGTTTAGCTTGGCAGATTAAAACAGGGGAGTCATCAAGAATGATAAATACTATAAAAACAGAAACAGACACTCTCGTATACAAGCAAAAAGAAATTAACACTTTTAGACAATATTACACAAAACTATACAAATCAGAATTATTAGATGAGAACGAAATAGAAGAATTTTTGCTGAATGTCAAACTTCTAAGGCTGAAAGAGAGAGAAAGGATATAATTAGATACTCCCTTCACAAAGTAAGAAATCAAAAAGGCTCAGGGCACCCTACAGGCTAAATAAATTCACAAGGAGAGGATAGATTTCCACCTGAGTTTGAAAGACAAATGAAAAAATGATTAATGCCTCATTTAATGGATGTCCTGGACCAAGCTATGGAAACAGACCCTCTCAACCACCATTACAATGTTACCAAAAAAGAATAAGGACCCACAAAATACTTCTTCATACAGACCAATATCCCTGTTAAATGCTGATATAAGATACTAGCAAAACCATTGGCTAATAGGTTAGGACAATACTTGCCAAAACTGATACATATGGACCAAGCAGGATTTGTTAAAGGAAGGCATTCCTCAAATAGTCTAGGAAGATTATTTAATATTAATACACATGGCTAAAAGTGAATAATATCCAAGTATTACAGTATCCCTAGATGCAGAAAAAGCATTCAACCATTTGGAATGACCCTTTTCATTTAAAAACCTGAAAAAAATTTGGTATAAGCAGAATATTTATAAATTGGATAAAGATTTTATACCATAAACCATAAGCTAAAATAATAAATAATTAGATATTGGCAGTGTTCCCCTTGAGTAGATTGTGCAGACAGGGATTCCCCCTGTCCTCAGAACTTTTTACTTTAGCGATTGAATCGCTGGCAGAGATAATAAGAAGGGATCCAGATATAAAGGATTTCAAAGTCGGGCAAGAATACAAAATTTACTGATGTGTTAATGTAACTATCAGAACAGACTAGATCTTTGGAAAAATTATATAACACTAGAAAATTATGAAAGAATATCAGGCTACAAAATAAATATGAATAAAAGTGAGATAATACCATTAACAAATTTTGAAAATGAAAAAAAAATTAAATGGAAGACAGATAGAATACAATATCTTGGAATAGCAACAGATAATAACTTGCAAAAAGCTGTACACACTAAATTATGTTCCTCTTCTTGGGAAGATAGAAAGAGACCGATAGAAATATAAAGACTTACAGATAACTTTGGTGGGAAAGGTTAACTGCGTCAAAATGAAAGTGATGCCAAGACTGCAATACCTTTTTCAATTCTGCCTTCTGTTATCTAAAAACTTTTTTAAGCTACTAAATAACCATATTAAACAGTTCCCATGGAATAATAAGGTACCAAGAAATGCATTTGGAAAGTACTCAATGGAGGAGGGGGAAGCAAAAGACTTATCTATAAATGGAGTTTCAAATCACTAAAGAAAGACAGATAACCCCATTCTAATACATATGATTAGAACGTAGCAAGAAATTAATGATTGTATAGGAAAAAATTAAGGGATATCAATAAAAGCATTATTGTGTAAAAATGTGTTACCTATGAACATGGGCAAAAGAATATTAAATTTGTGGTATGACAAAGGTATAAGATATATTAAGGACTGTTATACAGAAGGAATTCTTATGTCATTTGAACAATTAAAACACAAATACGGAGTGGCCAATAGGACTTTCTTGTATTTTCTACAGCTTAGATCGTTCTTAAGAGAAAAATGGGGACTAACGTTGACCCCACCTGAGACTGAATGAAGGATTTGGATGGGGAATATACCCAAATTTATAACAAAAATGTTCTATGCTCGCCAGAGTGAAAGTGCAAAACCAGGGTTGAAGAGGTCAGGGGAAAGATAGGAGTCAGACCTGGGTGTGGTGATTTCAGACACCAATTACATCTTGCCTCATAAAAGTTATACATATCAAAAGTCAAAATTTCAGAGAGGTGTTTCAGATGGGGGCTGAGACAGGAACTTTTCTACCATATGGTTGTGCATGAATGTGAGGTCATTTTGGCAAGACATCACAGAAAAATTAACCAGGATAACAGGAGTGGCCTTCATGGGTGACCCAGAGCTATATCTATTAGGTAATTTCATGGAAATAAATGACAAATGTACCAAATATCAAATGTCATTTATAAAAATAGCACAGGTGGTCACAAAAAATGTATAGCGATCACTTGAAAGTCCAACTCCCCTCTATTTATAGCATAATGGACTGTGAAAATTAACAGCTTTATACCCATGGAAAAAAAAAAAAATCACATAATTTAAAGAATAAATATGACACTTCTCTAAAGGTCTGGCAGCCATACCTGGACCACATAGGGGCCCAGATACAGTAATAAAAAGGACAAGGGTATAAAAGTAACTATTATATATACAAACAAAAATGTAGTTTCCCCAACTGTACTCTATATACTTAAAATATATGTAAGCTCTGATGGTGAACAGATTTTATGTATGGGGTTGGCAGGGAAGGAAGGGAGAGTGGGACTGTTGATTGTGTTTGTGAGAAGAGGTTTAATATATTGTATACTTAAAATATTACAATGTATAGATTTTGAAAAAAAAATTCAAGAAAAATTAAAGAGGAGACAATGAAGGGCTTTATTTAGGTGGAATGTTGTCAATAACAAAAAAACCCAGAAAATCCTATATTAATACACAATTAGAATATGGCAAGAAATAAATGAATGCATTGGGAAATGTATGTAAAAATGTACTTCTTCTACAATTCAGGGTAACAAAATATTGAATTCATGGTATGACAAAGGAATAAGATATGTTGATGATTGTCATATGGAAGGATTTGAACAATTAAGAAACAAGTATGGAGTAGCTAATGGGACGTTCTTCTACTTTCTCCAGTTAAGAGCGTTCTTAAGAGAAAGATGGAGACCAAACTGGGCGCCACCTGAAATTAGTGAGATGGAACAAATGATTTGGCTGTGGAACACACCTAAATTTATATCTAAGATGTACTTTGCTCTCTAAAATGAAAAAGAAAAACCAGATTTACAGAGATTGAGAGAGATAGAAGCTGGATTTAGGAGTTACAATAATGGAAAGATGTTGGTCTGATTGGTGTTTGGAAGAGCATGACATCAATTATAAATGCAATGTATGGGATAGTACAATATTTTTTTTTATAAAAACACCAATTATATCTCATACCATAGAAATTATATAAATCAAAAATCAGAAATATGTGGAATAGAGATAGGAAGATTTGAACATGCTAGGTGGTCATGTGTGAAGCTGAGATCTTTCTGGCAGGATATTACTGAAATACTAAAAAGGATAACAGAGGTGGTCTTTGCAGATGACCCAGAGCTTTATCTTTTGGGCAATTTTATTGAAATATGTAACAAACTAACTAAATTCAAAATAACCTTAGCAGTGGCTAATAAATGTATTGCAATTACTTGGAAATCCAAGTAATTGTTATCTCTACAGATAACATGTTGAAACACTGAGATGAACAGTTGTACACCTATGGAAAAAAAAATCGTATTATCTGAAGAACAAATATGACGAATTTATAAAAATGTGGCAAACCATATTTGGATTATATAGGGGCCCAAATATAAATTTTAAAAAGGCGCTACTGTAGCGGGCCAAGCGACTGTGTGGGTGGATGGACTGAATCGCCGCAACAGTTGGCTATCCCAAGATGGCAGAGGCCCTCCTCCACTACCGAGAAGAAACCAGTTGTTGACCCCATGTGAGCTAAGGGAACCCCCCCCCCCCCCCCCCCGCATCAGTGTGGCACACCTCTGGCGGAAGAGTAACGCAGCGATGTGCTGACATAACTTCTGGAAGCCAATGCATACACAACTGGAAGTGGGTGTCCCCCACAGGGTAACGTGGCAAATTCAAATAATAGTTTTTGGTTCACCCTCATACTGTGTGGACGTCTCTTCATTTCATAGTGCTGCCACAGCAGTCGCCACAGTGGTGACCCTGACGGTTCCAATGTCTTGGAACCCATATCTTACACATCAGAGTGCAAGAATCCACTACTACAATCGCAATGGGTGTGACCAACGTGGCGGGCGTGCATTTACCACCCTTCTGGGCAAACCTGTCCAGGAACTAGCTGCAACTGGCAGAGTCCCAGTTCCACATCAGGGGAATCACCTTAGAGGACACCAAGTTCTGGCACGTCGTCAGCACGCTAGACACCATCACTGCTGTCAAAGTAAGCTCCTTCATGGAGAACCTGACAATGGAGCGCAAGTACGAGCAGTTCTGGCGGTTCTTCCTCAATTTCCTAGAACTCAGCCAGCACAGGGGCGCCGTTTGGATCTTAAACATCCAGGGCCTGGGCAACAGGAATCCCTTCAAAATCATGCATGAGATGGAGACCCTAGCGGATGGGCATACAGATTGTTTCCTCTTCAAGGCCCTGTTCCTCTCCAAGCTTCCTCAGCAATTTTAGACATGGATTTCAGCGCCCCGCACCTGGTAGCCAAGAATGCAGATAGGCTCTTCCGCACCCCACAGCAGAGCTCCCTCCACATGCAGCCCGTCTATGCCATCAGCGCCGCCATCACAACAAGCCCGCCAGAAACCCCAAAAGTAGCCGCGGCACTGCAGCAACGCAACGGGTACACAGAGAAGCATGGTGAATACTGTTTCTACCAATGCCGATGGGGCCAGAACACCCGGTGGTGCTCCCCACTGTGCTCATACTCCACTATCAAACCTAAGACGGCAACGGGATACCGGCAAGCCGGCCGCCAATAGTGACCTTGGCAGTTGATGCTCTGAAAGGCCTACTCTAACTCAGAGAACAATGGGTGCAGAAATCAGCCTCGTCCTGCCAATGTATTTTGAGGCCAGACACAACCCCTGCAAGCAGCCAATGAATTCTCCATCCCAAGCTACGGAACCCACCTGGTCACCATTTACATCATAGACACAGTCTTCCAGTGGGAGTGCACAATCATGGTCATGGGACAGGCACTACTCAGAGCAGACCCTATGGGCACACGAACTGCTGGTGGGACATGCTGGAGATGCCAGCTAGTGAATGTTACCACATTCCAGTCTTTCCTCCTCACCCCGTGGCAACATTCCTTCTTGCCATTCGGGATCCATGCCCTAGATGGGGATGAGAACGCCCGCCTACTGGCCAGGTACCCAGCCTGATCTGCCCCAAACTTTCATGACTCTAAACTGCCACATAGTGTGGAGCGCCACAAAAAGACCGCTGGACCCCCAGTGCATGCACGGGCCCAGCGCCTCCTGCAAGCCAAGGCAGAGTTCGCCATGACTTCACCATGATTCTACAAGGCTGTCAAATCTTTTCCAAGGTGGACCTCAAAGGATACCATCAGATACGGTACACCCCAGTGACGTTCTGAAAATGGCAATCATCAGATCCTTCGGCCTTTTTGAGTCCCTGCAGATGCCCTTCAGATGACTAATGGATGTGGTCGACAGGGACCTTAATTTCACCTTCGTCTACTTAGATGACATCCTCATTGCCAGCCCCAAAGCCAGCAGTCACAGGACATATCTGACCCTCCTGTTCGACAGATTACAGCAGTTTGGGTTCATGGTGAACCCGGCCAAGTGCCATTTCAGCTTAGAGACAATAGACTTCTTGGGGCACCAGATCACCTCCGAGAGAGCCACGCCATTGCCCGACAAGGTAAGGCATCCAAAACTTCCCCAAGCCAAGCACGACCAAAAGCCTGCAGGAGTTCCTGGGGATGGTTAACTTCTACCATCACTTCCTACCGGGAGCAACCAACCCTCATATAGGACCTATTCGGTCTCATCAAACTTAGCGACAAGACAGTCCGGTGGACGATGGATGTGACAGAATCCTTCCACACCATGACAATAACACTGGCAAGGGCCACAGTGCTGGTGCACCCAGACTCTACCTCCCTCTGGCTCTTATAACAGATGCGTCAGACAAAGCAGTGGGCGCAGTGCTGGAGCAATGGGTCGAAGAGCACTGGTGCTCCCTCGCTTTCTTCAATAAGCACCTTTGAATGCCAGAGCTCAAATACAGCGCTTTGAACCACGAACTGTTGGCCTTGTACCTGGTGATACGGCATTTCCGGTACATGCTAAAGGGAAGGGTTTTCACCACCTACACAAACCTATAACCTACACACTCAGTAAGGTCTCGGACCCATGGTCGGTGAGGGAACAGTGGCATCTCTCCTACATCTTGGAGTATACCACGGGCATTCACTACATTGCAGGCATGTTCAAAATGGTGGCTGACGTGCTGTCCAGACCCACAATCACCGCAACCTCAGGAGGGTTCGACATCACCCAGCTCGCCAAAGACCAGACGGAAGACACGGATGTCCAGGCCTATGGGACGGCCATCACCATCCTGAAGGTTTGCGATCTTTTTCCCCTCACCAGGAGGCCCGCTCCTGCTGTGCAATGTCTCCACAGGTTTTCCCAGACCTATCCTACCCATGAACTGGTGACAGTGGGTTTTTGACAACAGCCTTTCCCTCCCCTCCATAAGGTCCAACAGGTTCGTGTGGCATGGGCTTCGCCGAGACGTGACCCTGTGGGCCAGAAACTGTTTGTAGTGCCAGCACACCAAGGTACAAAAGCCCCACTCCAGACGTTCAAGCCAGTGCAACGCCAGTTCAAGCATATCCATGTAGACATTTTCAGCCCACTTCCCATGAGCCAGTACTGTACTTGTTCACAACGACTGACCGTTTTACCCACTGGCCAGAGGCAATACCTATGCCTGCATGCGATGTGGAGACGTGTGCCAGAACCTTCTTATCCACCTAGGTTGCACACTTCGGAGTCCCAACCCACATCACCTCGGACTGAGTGGCACAGTTCACCTCCTTACTCTGGTCCAACCTCACTAAATTCTGTGGCAGTCAAGTACACCACACCATGGCCTACCACCCCAAGCAAATGGCCTGGTCGAGCATTTCCACTGCCACCTGAAGGCTGCCTTGAAAACCAGGCTGCATGGCCCGAATTGGGTGGATGAGCTCTCATGGGTACTCCTAGGCATTAGCATGGCACTGAGGAAGGACCTGCCAGCCTTATCCGGAGAGATGGTGTACAGTTTCCCACTCACCATTCCTGGGGACCTCCATTTGAACCCCCCCACCTCAGCCCACAACCTTAGACGTCCTCCAGAGGTTGAGGGTGCAAATGGGTGAATGCCCCCCGCCACCGCCTCTGCATGGCCTTCCACCCAGCCATGCAGTCCACCCACTATGTTTTCGTAAGAAGTCAGCAAGGAACACCCCTACAGTGCCTGTACGCAGGCCCGTTCAAGGTACTTCAGGGAGACAGTGTTGTGTTTACTGAGAGCATCAACTATCACCTCAGAAATGAGCACTCCTTGCTGATCAAGGAATACTCGAGCAAATAATATGTCAATGGAACACAGTCCACATCACAAGAATTCAGAACACTAGCTGCAAAGTATGGGTTTGTTATCACTACATCATCACCATGCAAAGGTCATGGGTTAATTGAAAAACAAGAGCAAACTGTGAAACGCACACAAGTTAGGTGTCACGAACCAAAAGAAGACCCATACCTAGCTAGCTCTTCTATTATTACAAGGAACACCTTTAAGGGCTGACATTAAGTCCCCGGCAGAACTTCTAAATGGCAGGAGATACAAAACACCTCTGCCAAGCAAAATACACCCTCCAGAAGACCAGGATGAAACCAGAAGAAGACTGGCTGACACACAAGGAGGATGCCAGCATTTTAACAAACATGCTCAAACATTGCCAGAACTCTTCAGAGGGCAGCATGTGCATATTCAAGAGCCGATATTTACACCACATTTTAAATAGTCCTCATCGATATCGCACTGGCGGCAGTATGTTGCTTCGCCATCGATGAGGACTATTTAAAATGTGGTGTAAATAAGCTATGGAACAAGTTCAATTACTTAAGTTGCACTGGAAAGTGATAAAGAACACTAAATTTTCTCTATCTTGAGGAGAGGCATTGTAAAGTTAGGATAATGTGAACTATTTTGTAACCGTATAAGAATACACCCTTCTCACTGTAGTAACTGTAGCACACCACTGTGTGGCATATGTATATGTTTCTGACAGTGTGTGAACAGTTTCCTTGGATGTTGGAACACACCAGTAAGTAAAGTCTTTTCTGTTAATGAAATCTCGCAGTTATTTATGAAGCTTCCCAAGTAAATCAAGAGACATAACAAGTGGAAATAATCAGTTAACATTTTGAGTAAAAACACAATACCAGAGAAACTCAGCAGGTCAAACACCAATGTTTCGGGCTATATAAAGTACCCCGTTTGAGTTTCTCTAGCATTGTGGTTTTTTTACCTCAACCTCTGTACTTCAAGATACATAACCAACGTTTCAGGCTTGAGCCCTTCATCAACAGATGAGCAGGCGCCCGAGCAAACGTCAGGCAACGTTTCAAGTAGACCTTGATTAAATCTTGCTCAATGGTGGGACGCTGACCGCTCCTTTCTACCTGCCGCCGTGCCGTGGTCCCCTCGGCGTGTACGGGTTGGTTGACACCGCGCAAACAGCAACGTGCAAGACTCAAGTTGGCCTCCAGAGGCGCTCGCTCGCTCGCTCACTCACTCTCGGCAGCCTGCGAGACCTGGAACGCCGGGATTCCAGCGAGTGGCTCCCCTTGGCCGGAGTTCCAGCTGGTCGCCGCTCTCTTCGCTCCACTTTCCAAAACGGTGGACATTTTTAAGGCTCTCAACTCCGGCCGACGCTATTTCCTTAAAAAACCTTTGTAGGCCAACGATATTTTTACAAAAGTAAACATTCACACTAAATATAAACGTTAAACATTGTTTTTTTCAAAAAGTTGCCCGAAAAAAATCCCAAATCTTAAACAAAAATAGAGCGATCCTAATCCAGTCCCTGCGCGCAGGGAGCTCGATCCAGCGTCCCGCCGCCAGCGGTTGCCTTGGTTACCGCCGGAGGCTTTTCTTTCGCTTCCTCGGGTGAATGAGGAGCTCCGGCGGCGCGCGGTTCATTCACCCAGGCGGCGTCCGGACGACCAGCGGGTGCGGAGGAAAGAAGCAGCGCCTGACAACGCCGACGCCACGCTCGCTGGCGGCTCCGCGTCCAAGTGATCGCCCCTGCCGTTCGGATGGGGTCACAATGGGGTTTGTGAGGTCACAATGGGTCTGTGACGATTCTCGGGCCACTCGCCGCCGGCTCCTTCAAGCAGGGCACCGCTTTGTCCTACCCGTGGCGCTCGCTTTCTGCAAGGCGTTGCTGCGTGACCCGGTGACTTGCCACTGTGGACACCATAAGGCGAGGAATAGTTTGAGGGCATCACCGACGGGGCGGGTTATCAGCAATTGCTGTAGTACAACGTTCTGAGGTTTTGCTTAAGAATTTAAGAGGCCTTACGACCCCTCGAGTGTTCAATGAGTTAAAATCGATCTTAAACCTTGTCCATCTCTCTATTAGGTCCAAAGGTGAATCCAATTGCTATCTGTAATTCCCATATCCTTGATTCCCTTCTTATTCGAAAATCAATTTAAGGCAAGAACTTACTCAGCAACTAAACAATCGAATTCATTTGGGGATAGAGAATTGCAGGTATAAAAAGTCACGCCTCCTTGAACAGGTGGGAGCTTGGGGTTTGAAGATGACTGTGGATTGGACAAATCATCAGGATTACTCCTTTTGTATGTTAACTTTTGCAAATATTCCTATATGCCCTCCTCACCTTCTCCATACAAATTAAGTTTAGCTTCAAGTTTATTGTCACTGATAGTTTTTTTAAAAAAGAGCAATCCAGCGAGATGCTTCATAGTCCAACATGTAAGGCACAGCATAAATGTGCAGAATTACAGAGAGATGCAACATTTTTTTACTATATTGAGGTTCATTCAGGATTCTGATAATGGTGGGAATGAGATTGCCCTTCAATCTAACAGTGCGGGATCTCATATTTATGAGTCTTCCTGATGGGAGGGGGCAGAAGAGAGTGTGGCCTTTAAATATGTTGCCTGCTTTACCATGCCAGTGGGAGTTGTAGATGGAGTTTGTGTGTGTGTGTGTGGGAGGGGGGGGGGGGGGGTGGTGGAATGTAATGGCTGAGTCATGTTCACATGCCTTTGCACTTTCTTGTGACCTGTTCTCTTTCTATGGAATGATGCACCCTGATAAGATGGTTTCAGTGGTGCACCTGCAGATTCATTGAGGTATGCTAGTGATGTGCCAAATTTCCTCAGGCTTCTGCTGCTTAACAAGCCTTTAACATTCACTCCTTGTTAACACGATTCTACAAGATATCTTGGTATTCACCCATTCACAATCATTCTTTTTTGTAGCCACACAGCATTGTAAATTTAACAGGCCTTTCTGGCCCATGAGCCCATGCCACCCAAGTACCCCAATAAACATAACCATCATATATTTTGAAGGGTGAGAAGAAACAAGCACCCAGAGGAAACTCACACATACATGGGGAGAATGTACAAACTCCCTTCAGACAGCGCCAGATTCACTACCGTGCCACAAAGTGAATCACCTGCTTCCTTCTAACTTTTTTTTCCTCTGTTTTTCATTCTTACAACTTATTTTCCTTGTAATAAATGGATGTGAGGCATGAGATCCAGGGGAGTTATCAGCTTTTGGTCTCTAATTTTTCTAACACTTTTGTTTTACCAACTTTAATTTACCAATGCTTTAATTTCTTCATTGTCATTGGACACTTCTTTTCCTCTATATTTGTATAGAATAAGTACACATATATATAGGAAAGAAGTGTCCAATGACAGAATGTCTTCTACTCCAAAGGCTGATACAAAATATTTACCCAGTTATTATTCTCTCTCTCCAACTAACAGACTCTTGTTTACATTTTCTTCTTTCTTTCCATGCTCTTGCAATTTGTTTTCATACTTCTTGCAATTCCCATTCTGTTTTATGCCCATTTATTAATCTTTGTTGTATTTAGTTGCCTCTTTTATCCTCCAGTCTTTGGTTCTCTGAGGGAAAAAAAACTTAACCTCCTTCTTTCAATAAAATATTATCCTTCACCCATTTGGTCATCCACATTTGAACTTGAAAGTGGTGTTTCCTGCTATCTTCAGTTCTTCTCAAGTTTACCAATCTTGACACTCATACCCATGTACAGTGGAACCCCGATTTAACGCAAATCCGGATATAATGTTTGAATCATTGGACTCGGGCGTCGGGCTGCTGCCAGAAACGAGTACAGGTACTTGGGACTGCTGCGAACAGCGGGGACTTGGGGCTGGCATGAGGAGTGGGGATGGTTGGTTTACTAAAAATTAATTTGTATTTTAATTTCAACTGTAACTACAATGATTTATTGAAACCCCAATTTAGTGCAACCCCGCTTTTTTCACAAACTATCACCTTATTATGGGGTTCCACTGTAATTCCCTTTATTTAGGTTTGGATATAAATTATGCCAGTCTCAAACTAAATTTAAAGTTCTTTCATATCATTCCTATTTCATGGAGGTTTCTTTAAGTTTATTAATTCAACTTCCTTTACACAAGACGAGATTTAAAGTTATCTGTCTTCTGCTTGTGTTTATGATATCTTCTTTAGGACAAGTCCTCAGGATTGAAGGTATCTGGTTTGCATTCTGGATGTGTGGGTTCTGAAGTAGCCACAGATTGGGCAGGAGCTGCCTAATGGGATGGCACATGGGTAGCTCTTGGATTCGCATAAATTAGCTCTGTGATTTTATTTGGTCTGTTTACATATTTTTGAGAAGGAATATTGAATTTACATTTTTCCTAATCTTGTAGTTTTCGGGTTATTCGTTGATGCACTATAACTGTTACGCCTTCTGTTCTTTCTATCCATTCTGATTACCATTACACATATTGTTTCACTATTTTTACATCTCCATTCGTATTTCCTTCCCCTTTCACCTCAGTCTATGCCGTTCACACTTTGTAACTTCAAAGTCCTATAAAGGCCCAGTTTTCGATCTGTTTTCACTCCCACTTTAATGGAGCTTGTCCCACAAGAAGAGACTTGCTGATTTCACTCAGAGCTTAACAGTTCTTTGGTGAGCATGAACCTAGCACCTGTTGAATAAGTCAAAGATTGCAGATCTTGGATGCAGACCAATCCATCAAAAGAGAGTCTAGCATTCAATGATATTAATGTTGCTTAAGTTATGCACCACTGTGAGAATGGAGGATGGTTACTATTTATAGAATCATTACTGGCCAGCTGCACAAGTATTATGTTGACAAGAGTAGAGATAGCAGCAGGTGGTTATACTGCATTGAGTAATTCACTTTTTAACTCCCCAAACCCTTTCTATCATCTACATGGCATAAGTCAGGAGCAAGGTAGGACATTCTTAACTTGTTTGGAAGAGTTCAGCTCCCACAATACATGAAGATGGACAATATCCAGGACAAAGTAGCCCAATTGATTGGTTCACCATTCAATTTGCCACCTTGTAGAGTGTACCATCTACTGCAGCAAAACCTCACGAATATCTCTTTGGTAAACCCTGCCGGACATGAAAACGCCACTATTGAAACAAAGCATAGGAGGATATGAACCTGAAAACAATTTAATGAGTTTACAACATCCTGATGGGAAAGTTATTACAATTCCTTCACTGATGCTGAATCCAAATCCTTCCAATCCTGCAGATTCACCCTCACCAAATAAATTGTGGAACCAGTACATGAATCTCAAGATGCTGAAGATGTTGAAAATCTTAAATAAAAAAAATAGAAAAGATGAGAATTACTAAATGCGTAAGGCTGAATTCATGAGAGACTGCACATGCTGGAATTTGGAGCAAAAAATAAGCTGCTTTAGAAACTCAGCAGGTCAAAAAGCATTGGTGAGAGAAATAGAATTGTTAATATTTCGGGTTGGAATCCTTCCAGACTGAGAATGCTGAGGGAAGATCACTCATATAATGAAGACAGCAGAGCAGGGGTGATCAGGCACCAATAGAAGATTAGTGAACATGGAGGGGTGAAGGTTGACGGACAAATGGGGTGGTGGAGGCAGTAGAATTGCAGGTGCCAGATTAAGGGAGAGAAAGTCAAGAAATAAAGGAGGTCAGGTGAAGGAAGATGAGTCAGACAAAGTGATGTTGGATATGACTTAGTATGTGGGTGATTTGAGAAGCTGGAATCATTTTTCCTAGAACACAGGAGGCGACTGGTATTAAAAATCATGAAGGGTATAGAAAGGGCATCTACAAGCAGATGTCAAGAACTAGGGAATATGGAACGAAGGTGAATGGCAAAATAATCAAAAGAGACAGAATTGTTTTTCCCATGGCTTGGGATGAGGATTTGGAATGCAATGTCTAGGGTTGTCATTGAGGCAGATTCAATTATAGCATTCAAAGACTTAAAGACTTAAAAGACGTAACTGAAAGGGCCAACTTCTATGTAGTACCTGAGATTCTATGAATGCCAGATCTAGAATTGATTGGCCCTAATTTGTGGATCAGTCTTCTACGAAATTGTCCCAAATACATTCATGGTTTAATTCACTATTAAGTCACTTTAGCTAATTTGGCTTGTCCAGTTTGTATACCGGTTAAAGTTTCCCAAGTTTCTTGAATAAACTGGTTCACAACACATGCCAATTTAATCTTGTTCAAGAATATAACTGTTAGGAGGCTTATAAACTTCAGTCAGTATGTTTGTTCATTCTTTGTCAGTTTGTTTACCCACAAACTAATTCAACAGCCTGGTTATTTGATTTTTTTTCTTATTGCTGCCTCATACTTAATTATTGGAACTGTGCCACCCCTTTTCAATTTTGCTGACCTTGGTAAAACTCAAACAACCCTGGAATATTTTGCTTCCCAATCTGCTCAGTCAACAAACATGGATTAAATCTATTTATCTTAAATTGATGGCATCAATTTAATGATCACAAGTCCTACAGCTGTTGCATTCATATAAAGCAGCTTTAATTATAACTTTTTACCTGATGATTTTATCAAAATCATTGAATTGCTCTGCAAGTTTTATGTAAGTTACCATTCCTGAAATCCTGCTGTTGCATTTTTACTTTTTTTTTTAAAGCCCAATTTGCCATCATATGTTTTTGATCCACTCAGATATTGGTCCTATTCTTGTGAGGTGGAGCCTTTCTCATTTGAACAGCTCCATCTCTCCTCACTTACGCTCCCATTTTCATTGAATTTCCAAGCAAATTTTACATGTAATTATATCCTGCAAACACTGACAATGTATTTATTCCTCTCTGCTGCTCTGTTTCCCAAATTGCTAAGTAACTTGCACATTTTTTATGAGCTCATATAAAAATTAATAAAATCGATGACTTTAAATAGCTATTAATTAAATCTATGTGCATTGATCTAATTATGCCATTTGCCTTTCCTTATATTGGAGATAAATGTGTGTGGCTTAATGTCCTATGTGCAACTGTACTGTTAATTACTTTGTACAAAAAAAATATAAATGGAGTGCATAGAGGTGTAATTCTTAATTTAACTAAAGAAATTGGGAGTACAACATGAAATTCGCCCTCTCAGGAACCACGTGTTTTCAATTCCTGAAGTTGTGTCAACAGGTTATTAATTAGAAAGGTTAATAGTCAATTACTAAACCTGCTGACATAACCACAGGAATCTGCCATTTGTAGAGATAAAACTAATAATATCATACTCATGACAGAGAATAATTAGCCATTCCTCCTTTTGGAAAATCTTATATCCCTACCCCAACCCACTCCCACACACTTCTCATTTTCTTTTTCTTTTCACCCTTAAGACTTAGTGTTCATTTAACTTCTATTCAAAACAAACTATTCCATCCATTCCCATCTTAAAATGTCAGTTTGGACATTTGCTTCTCTTCTATTTTGGAGATGAAAGTCGTAAAGATACATCAACACTGAAACCTTTCCCTAATTATGGTTCCTCAGGTTAATCAGAAGCAGAACTCCAAAAAAATAAAGACACATAGAATATTGTCAATCTTTATGCTACATGTTTGTCCTTCAAGATGAAAAATTTAAATTTCCAGATGAAATAAACTTGATAGATAGTATTATCTTTGTTGTTAAAAAAAACCCTATTTTCAATATTTTGGATACATTTCTTCTTTGGCATGGCTTCGCGGACGAAGATTTATGGAGGGGGTAAATGTCCACGTCAGCTGCAGGCTCGTTGGTGGCTGACAAGTCCGATGCGGGACAGGCAGACACGGTTGCAGCGGTTGCAGGGGAAAATTGGTTGGTTGGGGTTGGGTGTTGGGTTTTTCCTCCTTTGCCTTTTGTCAGTGAGGTGGGCTCTGCGGTCTTCTTCAAAGGAGGTTGCTGCCCGCCAAACTGTGAGCGCCAAGATGCACGGTTTGAGGTGAGATCAGCCCACTGGCGGTGGTCAATGTGGCAGGCACCAAGAGATTTCTTTAGGCAGTCCTTGTACCTTTTCTTTGGTGCACCTCTGTCATGGTGGCCAGTGGAGAGCTTGCCATATAACACGATCTTGGGAAGGCGATGGTCCTCCATTCTGGAGACGTGACCCACCCAGCGCAGCTGGATCTTCAGCAGCGTGGACTCGATGCTGTCGACCTCTGCCATCTCGAGTACTTCGACGTTAGGGATGAAAGCACTCCAATGAATGTTGAGGATGGAGTGGAGACAATGCTGGTGGAAGCGTTCTAGGAGCCGAAGGTGATGCCGGTAGAGGACCCATGATTCGGAGCCGAACAGGAGTGTGGGTATGACAACGGCTCTGTATACACTTATCTTTGTGAGGTTTTTCAGTTGGTTGTTTTTCCAGACTCTTTTGTGTAGTCTTCCAAAGGCGCTATTTGCCTTGGCGAGTCTGTTGTCTATCTCGTTGTCGATCCTTGCATCTGATGAAATGGTGCAGCCGAGATAGGTAAACTGGTTGACCGTTTTGAGTTTTGTGTGCCCGATGGAGATGTGGGGGGGCTGGTAGTCATGGTGGGGAGCTGGCTCAGGACCTCAGTTTTCTTCAGGCTGACTTCCAGGCCAAACATTTTGGCAGTTTCCGCAAAACAGGACGTCAAGCGCTGAAGAGCTGGCTCTGAATGGGCAACTAAAGCGGCATCGTCTGCAAAGAGTAGTTCACGGACAAGTTTCTCTTGTGTCTTGGTGTGAGCTTGCAGGCGCCTCAGATTGAAGAGACTGCCATCCGTGCGGACCGGATGTAAACAGCGTCTTCATTGTTGAGGTCTTTCATGGCTTGGTTCAGCATCATGCTGAAGAAGATTGAAAAGAGGGTTGGTGCGAGAACACAGCCTTGCTTCACGCCATTGTTAATGGAGAAGGTTTCAGAGAGCTCATTGCTGTATCTGACCCGATACACAACAATCAAATTCATCATAATTTTAAGAAATATCCTCTTGATTAAAAAAAGGAAATGTTATTTATTCTTTATATAATTTCTGATGGAAAGAAGAAAATATAGAATGGCTTACAAAATGACCAATCTGTGCAAAGGAAACCCTGGAGAAACAATAAAATTACAAGCAAAAAATCTGCATTTATTTTTGTATTGGGTTGAGATTCTAAATAGGAGAGAGACCAATTTTGAGGGAATGAGAAAGGATCTAGAATGTATGGATTGGGATAATTTGTTTTCAGGGAAAAGGATGTGCTAGGTAAGTGGAAGATCTTCAAAGGCGAAATTTTAAGAGTACAGGGTTTGTATGTTCCTGTCAAGATTAAAGGTAAAGTTAACATGCATAGGGAACCTTGGTTTTTGAGAGATATTGGGGATATGGTTTGGAAGAAGAGAGGCAACACAGAGCAAAAATGGGGTACTTGAGGAGTATAAAATATGCAAGAAAAGACAAGAAAAAAATCAAGAAGGCTAAAAGAAGACAAGAGGTTGCTTTGACAGAAAATGTGAAAGAAAATCCTCAGGGTTTCTACAGATAAATTAACAGCAAAATTGGTCCCCTTGAAGATCAGAGTGATCGGTTATGTATGGAGCCTGAAGAGATGGGGGAGATCTTAAAAGGGTTTTTTGCAGCAGTATTCACTCAGGTAGAGGACACAGGGTTGAAGGAAGTAAGGAAAACAAGCAGTGAGGTTATGGAACATCTTCAGATTAAAGATGAGGAGCTGCAAATAGTGTGGATAAATCCCCGAGGCCTGTCAAGATATTCCCTCAGACCTTGATGGAGACGAGTGTAGAAATTGCAGGGGGTCAGGCAGAAACATTTAAAATATCTTGAGCCATAGGTGTGTCATAGGATTGGAGGGTAGCTCATGTTCCATGGTTCAAAAAAGGCTCCAAAAGTAACCCTGGAAATTATAGACTGGCGAGCCTGACATCAGTAATTAGTAAATTGTTAGAAGGTGTTCTTAGGGATCAGGTATACAAGAATTTAGATATCCAGGGTAGTCAGCATGGCTTTGTGCGTGGTAGGTTGTGTTTAACCAATCTGATAGAGCTTTTTGAGGAGGTTACCGGGAAAGTTGATGAAGGAAAGGCTGTGGTGGTTGTCTACATGGAATTTAGTAAGGCCTTTGATAAGGTCCCACATGAAGACTTAGTCAGAAAGATTCAGATGGTAGATATTCATGGGAAAGTAGTCAAATTGATTCATTGGCTACACAGGAGAAACCAGAGAGTGGTAGTGTATGATTCCTTCTCAGACTGGAGACCTGTGACAAGTGGTATGCCTCAGGGATATTGTTAGGACCTCTGATCTATATCCAAGATCTGAATAATCATGTGGTAACTTGAATCAGTAAATTTGCAGATAACACAAAGATTGGAGATGTTGTGGACATTGGGCTGAAAAATGGCAGATTGATTTTCATGCAGACAAGTATGAGGTGTTGCATTTTGATTTCAGATTTTAGATTTATTTTCAAAGTACATTCATGACATCACATACAACCCTGAGAAACTTTTTCCTGTGGCCAAGTCAGAATTACCATTTATTGGTCATGCAAAAGCAAACTATACACAATATACACATGTCAACAAATAAAGAAATGAACAGATAAAAAAATATAAACAAACTGACTGTGCAATACAGAGAGAATTTTTAAAAATCACTAAAGTGCTCAAGTTTGATTTTGTTGTTGAGGAGTCTGAAAGTAGCTGTTCCTGAACATGATGGTACAAGTCTTATGGCACCTATACCTCTTCCCTGATGGCAGCAGTGAGAACCGAGAGTTTTCTGGGTGGTGTGAATCCTTGATGTTTGCTGCTACTGTCCAATGGCAGCATTCCCTGTAGATGTTCTCAATGTTGGGGAGGATTTTGCCTATGATGTCCTGGGCTGTGTCCACTACATTTTTGAGGACTTTATGCACATGTATTGATGTTCCCGTACCAAACCCTAATGCAGCTGGTCAGCACACTTTCCACCACACATCTGCAGAAATTTCTGATGTCATACAAAACCTCTGCAAACTCCTGAGGTAGAAGCACTGATGTGCTTTCTTCACTGTGACATTAGTGGGTTGGGTCCAGGAAAAATCCTCTGAGATAATGACTCCCAAGAACTTAAATTTTCTCACCCTCTTAATCTCTATCACCTATTGATCACTGGATCATACACCTCTGGTTTTCCCTTCCTGAAGGTCAACAATCAGCTCCTTGGTTTTGGTGACATTGAGGGCTAGGTTATTGTTGCTGTACCATTCTGCCAAGCTTTCAATCGCCTTCCTGTATGCTGACTCATCGCCTTTTTTAATACAACCCACCACTGTGGTATTGTTGGCAAATTTGTAGATGGTGTTAATGTCGTACCAAGCCACACTGTCATAGGTGTAGAGAAGGGGGCTAAGAACACAGCCCTGTGGTGGTTCAGTACTGATGGAGATTGTGGAGGAGCTGTTCTTACCAATTCTCACTGATTGTGGTCTGGAGATTAGGAAATCCAGGATACAATTGTACAGTGGGGTGTTGACTCCCAGGTCTTGGGGTTTGCTGATCAGTTTTGAGGGGATGATGGTGTTAAATGCCGAACTGTGATCAATAAAGAGCATCATAATGATTGTATCATTGCTTTCCAGGTGTACCAGGGCTTTGTGTAGAGCCAGTGAGATGGCACCAGCTGTGGACCTATTGTTACGATAGGCGAGTTGGAACGGATCCATGTTGCCAGTCAGATGTGAGTTGATATGTTTCAACACTTGCCTTTCAAAACACTTCTACTCAATAGTCAACCAAGAAAGGACATGCACAATAAATGGTAGGGCACTGAGGAGTGTGGTAGAATAGAGGGATCTGGGAATACAGATGCATGTTTTTCTGAAAGTGGTATCACACATAGACAGGGTTGAATAGAAAGCTTTTGGAACATTGGCCTTCATAAATCAAAGTATTGAGTATAAGAATTGGGATGTTTTGATTAAATTGTATAAGACATTGGTGAGGACAAATTTGAAATATTGTGTGTAATTTTGGTCACCTAACTACAGGGAAGATATCAATAAGATTAAAAGAGTGCAGAGAAGATTTACTAGGATGTTGCCCAGACTTCAGGAACTCAGTTAAATAGGTTAGGACTTCATACCCTGGAGTGTAGAAGAATGAAGGGAGATATGATAATGGTATTTAAAATTACGAGGCATCTAGACAGAGTAAAAAAATATATGTAGGCTTTTTCCTCTGAGAGAAGGTGAGATACAAAGTAGAGGACATGGGTTAAAGGTGAAAGGGGAAAAATTTGGAAGGAACATTGGGGGAAACATCTTCACACAAAGAGTGATGAGAGTGTCGAATGAGCTGCCAGCTGAAGTGGTGAATGCGGGCTCAATTTTAATTTTTTAGGAAGAATTTGGTCAAGTACATAGATTGGGGGTGTATGGAGGGCTACAGTCAGGGTGCACAGGTCAGTGTGACTTGGGATAGTAATAGTTCAGCACAGACTAGAAGGGCCAAAGGACCTCTGCTGTATTATTCTATGGTTCTATGGGAGTGAGATCAAGGATAATACTATTTTTTCTTGATACGTGGAATCATTTAGGTTCTCCAAAGAGAAGATGGGGGCAGGACTTAAGTTTAATACTTAAACAGTAATCTTTCACAGAAGTACCAGCCTAGATTTTTGTGCTCAGGTTTCTAGAATGGAATTTGTACCCTTCTCACAGAGAGACAAGATTTCCATCTGAGCCACAGCTGACCACAATCACAATTGAAAATCAATTGATTATACTATTCTAGCTTTGAATGTTTTGCGGAATCACATCATCTTTAGCAGAGGATGGGAAAACATTGGGAACATGAGGGGAACAAATTAATTTTGCTTCAGTCTACCTTGCAGACAAATAAAGCACAGATAAGAACAATCAACTTTGAACTCTTCTTTGAATCTTTCTTCCTCCTACATTCCTCTTGCCCATCCCAGCCCTACTTTGTTCTTTGTTTGCTCCTGAGAAAAAAAACTCTTGACTCATTCTCAACATAATGTTCAAAATCCTGTATGTTTGGCCTTTGACCTTCCATTCACCAACTTTCTACAGCTCAGTCATGATCAATTTCAATGCCCTAGTCTCTGTAAGAACTAGTTTTTCTCCCTCTTACAGTTTCCCTGCTACAGCACTTGTCTCATTTCCTTAAACTTGATGAAGACACCTGATCTAGCGGTTCACTGTTAAATCTGGCTGAGCCACAAGTACAATTGCATCCTTTTATAATCTCTTGAAACAACTTTTTTAGAGGACTATATGGAATGAAAAGATAACTCGGGGCTTTTCACCATTGCAAGGTGTTTAAACCCCTGTGTCTGCCTCTTTTATTCAACTCTAATATGCAGAGAGCTCATGAATATTTGTCATTAAAATAAAAAAATATATGATCACCTGCCTCTGCCATTTCATTTTTTTTAATATTGTGGCGGCCCCTCGCAGCTCCCTCACGGTGCCTCACAGAATGAAGAACAAACGTGACGATCCAGCAGACTGCACAAGACCCACAGCGCTGCCCTCCAATTGGCCACAACTAAAGGAGCCTAACTGGCCAATCAAGGAACACAGATCACAAATGCAACAATCAACACTGAGGGGGCTTTAACTATGCCCCTCATCTTGAGAATAAAAGCAGGGCTGTGAACTCAACAAAGCTGAATGTTAACTACACTCAACTGGGGTTCATGTTGTTCTTTTTTGGAAAAAAAAATGCAACTGCATTTCCATATTCCACCGTGTAGTTGGAATAGTTGGGAATCAGACTTCCATGTGACTGCTATACACTTCCAGGCTATTGTCAAGGTATTCTTCAAAACTGAATTCGGAACTTGGATAGTTTAAAACACACGTCCATAATGTTCCCCAGAAATTCCGGATCTTGTGGAAAATCCACCTTTGTAATTTTTTTCACAATGTCCCCCAGGTCTTCCCAGAAGGATCTCATCTTTGTACACAGCCAGGTTGAATGGATAAACGTTCCAATCTCCACACCATACCTAAAGCACATTTCTGATTTAGATTTATGTAATTTTTGTGGCATGAAGTACAGTTGATGCAGGAAATTGTATTGCACCAACCTGTACCTGGCATTAATAACAGCTGTCATGCTGTCCAGAGACAAGTATGGCCAGCACCACTCATGGGTAGTTTGCCCAAGTCTGACTCCCACCTTTCCATCGACCTGTGTAAGCCCATCTTCAGGCTCTCACTTTTGAAAATGAAATACGTTATAGAAATAAACTTATGCATATTCCCCCTTTGAATTAGAATCTCCATCTCACTACACATGGGTAGGGTCATAGATGGTCCTAATTTGTCCCTCTAAAAAGATCTTAGTTGCAGACAGCAGAACATTCTATTAGACAAATCGTATTTATTCCTCAATTGACATGAACTGCCCTCGCTTTCTGGCACGAGGTGTCCAGGATCTTATTGCCCAGAGTCATGGGTATTAAGTTGTTCTGGGTCAAGGCAATTTTGGGAGATAGCCCCACCTTCAATCCAATACATTGATTCATTCTATGCCGTGTCTGAAGTATATGCTTTAATACGGGGTTATCCATTTTCTTTGAAATTAATTTAGTGTCCCATTTATATATAAACTCTCTCGCTATCTTTTCACTTACCATGTGTAGTCCAATTTGTGCCCAGGAGGGGGGATCCCCTTCCTCAAAAAAAGAGATGATAAACCTTGCTTGGGCCACCCAGTAATATTTTTTTGAAATCTGGCAATTCTAAACACCCCAGTTTGTAATCCCAAATAATTTTTTTCCATGGAGATTCTAGCCACTTTACTGTTCCATAGGAACTTTCTGACACATCTGCCAAGCATCTTAAAGAAGCCCTGGGGCAATGGAATGTGTAACTACTGAAATAGATATTGTATCCTTGGCATCATCTTCATTTTAACACAGTTATCTCTGCCCACCAAAGTTATGGGCAGAGTCCTCCATCTACTGAGATTCTCCCCAATATTCTGGAGTAAAGGGAAATAACTGAGTTTGTACAAGTTGCATAAATCCTTGTCTACTTTTAACCTGAGGTATTTTATGCCTTCTTGCAGCTATTTGAATTGACTTCCCTGTTGGTATTGCCTATAATCCCCCTTCGTCAGAGGCATGATCTCAGTATTGTCCAGATTTATTTTATACCCCAAGACCTTCCCATAATCTTACAATTCAGTCCTCAGACTGGTCAATAATACCACCCCCCCCCCCCAGGTCCATCAAATATACTAACACATCATTAGCAAATAAGTTGATTTTGTGTTCCACCTGGCCCACCTTCAACCCCTTTATGCCCAGATCCCATCAAATGGCTTCCGCCAGTGGCTCAGTGGTCAGTATTAACAGCACTGGGGACAATGGACAACACTGTCTACTGGACCTACTCAAAGGAAACACTGGAGACATCTGCCTGTTTTAATAACTTTAGCTTTGTGTTTATAATAGTATCCTAACCAATTAATAAATGCTTGTCTCAGACCAAATTTCTCCAGTACCTGGAACAAAAAGTCCCTCTCCAATCCATCAAAGACCTTCTCCACATCTAGAGCTAGTTCCACCCCTGACTGTGCCAGATGTACTATATTAAGCAATCTAGCTATGCTGTTTGCTGTTGCCTCTTTTCTACAAATCCAGCTTGATCTGGATTCTTTAATTTTGGCAAATATACTCCCAACCTATTGGCCAATGCTTTTGCTACAATTTTGGAATCTGCATTCAATAACAAGATGGGCCTACAAGAGGATGGATTCAATGGGTTCCTGTCTTTTTTTGGAATCACCGTGATGATTGATGTTGAGAAAGACTCCAGGAGGGTATGTATCTCCACCACCTCATCAACCACCTTCATTAAGAGGTCTTTGAACTTTTTATAAAATTCCACAGGAAAACCATCCTCCCTGGTGATTTATTAGCTTGCAATGAGCTCAAGGTTTTTTTCAATCTCCTCTCTAGAAAAGGAGGCATTCAGCCCCTTTTGATCTTCCTGATCCAACTTTGGTAGATTCAATGTGAGCAAGAAATCATCTATTTCAGTGGGATTTTGATACTTTTGGTATATCCATTTATCTGGTCACTTAAATAAGCCTTCAATGTGACCCATATTAGGAAATTTTTATCAGTAGAGGGGCAGTTCATCTCACAGAACAATTCTATCTGAGCTCTAACAAAGCTACAAAATTCTGGTTTTCTCAACAGCAATAAGTTCAGGTGCCATCTATACGGCATGGCCTGCTTATCTGGCATGATGGATAGAGTTAAGGGTGAATGGTCAAACAGCAATCATCCCGTGTACTTGGTCTCCAAAATCCTACTCTCCAACTGGGCTGATGCCAAGAAAAGATAAACTTTGGACTAGGAATCATGTTGTCTCAAGTAAAAGGGATAATCTCTTTCTCTCTGATTCACCCTTCTCCAGACATCTATTAAATTCATTTCTTTCATAAAGGCCAGGGTGAACTCTGACACCCTGGCTCATGTTATTTTCTTTGCTAATTTATCCATGAGTGGATTCAGGCAAAAAATTGAAGTCCCCTCCAATTAAGACATTCATACCCCCCTCTATTATGTTCAAGAATATATTTTGTATAAGTTGTTTGTCATCAATATTCAAGACATATATCTATTCATTAGTGTTTATGATCTGGTGTATAATTGACAATATATCATCACAAATCTCCCATCCAGTTTAGCAACTGTACCCAGGACCACCACCGGAACCTTCTTCCCTATTAGGATTGCCACTCCCCTGGCCCTGGAACTGAAGGAGGACATTGCCACCTAGCCCACTTTATATGCACTTGCTTTGTAATTCTTCTTTTAACTTAACTATTCTTCTTTAGACAGTAACATAATAAAACACAATGAAACATACTCCTCATAATCATAACATTTTCAGTTATACAATCAATAATTCTGCCAATTCCCCTTTTTCCTTTTCACTTTATTTATAATAGACCTGTGAAGGAGGCAGGGTTTCCACAAAGTCCAAAGTCTCCCGAAGGTCTGTAAAAAAAACTTTTTCTCCCCTCCCATTCTTAATATCTTCAACATTGCAAGGTAAAGGAGGGTAAACTCAATTCCTTTTTTCCTAAGATTTTTTTTCACCTGGTTGAATTCCCTTCTACGCCTTAAAAGCACTGCACTTATATCCAGGTAAAAGAGGACTCTCACTCCTCCATACTCCATGGTACCCCTCTCTCCTTTGCTCCCCTCGCCATCACCCATAAAATTATCTCTCTGTCCTGGTAGTGAAGGAGCCATACCAGGACAGATCAGGGTTGCCCACTATATCTCCAGATCATTCCCCATTTTCTCACTCCCCAATGACTCAGGAATCCACTTTTTGAAGACCACCATGTCTCTTCCCTCCATACCCTACTTCACCCCATGATTTTAATATTGTTTCTCCTGCTAAAATTTTTGAGAGCGTCCATTTTTTCCCATATTCTCTCTTTTTCCTTCCCCCACACATCCATCTCTCTATCCCTTTTCCAGCCATTCTTCAACTCTTTCTATTCTTTCCTCTGTTATTTCCACCCTTAAATTATCTCATTATTCTTTGATAGCATTCTGGCCTGTCACCAATGTTTTTAATGTATTGTTCATCTGGTGGATAGCATCCATAATGTCCCTGGTAGAGGCCACAGAGCTCTCTGCCTCCTTTTTCCTTTGACTTGCTTTCTTCCTTGCCTTTTTCTTTTGTTAATTTCTTTACTCCTCCTCCTCCCCTTCTGACTCTTTCTCTTCTTCCGAAGTCTTTGGACTAATACTGCCCATGCCTCTCTCTGTTGTCCTCGACATCCCCAGTCCTCCCTGGTGCTGCAGCCAGCCATTCCTGATGACTCATGTTCCCACTGCCACCTCCATCTCCTGGTCCCCACATGGATCGGCCTTACCAGGTGAGTGTCTTTTATTCCCCTTTCCCTTTGTCACCTCTGCCACCTTCACCACCTCTCCAGGCCTGAGTCAGTTGTGCCATTCGCTGGCCTCTGCCACACCCCAGTGGTCACCTGATGGCATTTCTGCCTCCTCACTCGTGGTCCTCTCCAGGCCCCTTCGTGTTCCTGTTCCTGCAACGCCACCCTCACTCACACCACCGAGCAAGTTTTCAATCCATGAGAGAGTCTAGGGCTCCTCTGTCACCACTGTCATGGCCGATACCAGCGTGGGCCCGAGGTTGCCCTCCTTCTCACTTCCATCATGTGGCATCCTCTCCCGTTTTCTCTTCTGTCTTGATTCAACCCTTTATTCTTTCTTCCTATTTTCTCTTGTTTCTTCTGTGTTTTCTTTCTTTCTTTGCATTCTTTTCAAAGGGGATCTTCTTTTTTCTGTCTTCCTTTTACTTTCTTCTGGGGAATTCAGCTTTGCACCTACTGCCTCTCTGACACCATATTGAAAACCCTCCACCCCTTCCATTTCCTTCTCCCTGTTGCCTCAAGGAAGATGTCTAACCTTGGCAGTGAATTCTCACCTTTCCTTTGTGTCTCTCTCATCTGTCATGCCACCTTTGACCTCATATTTTGTTTGTTTATTTTTTTTTCACGTTAAACTCATGACTATTTAACTTCCTTTACTAGCTCCAATATTAGCTGATATTGTTTTCTCTCCTCTAGTGCTGATCTTCACCCTCTCCTCCTCAAACCACTGATATCCCTTTTTCTCAACTCCCTCAAGCCATAAAACCTGTTGCACTGTCTCCAACCTATCTTTCTTCCAAGTCTACCTTTCCTGGACCTAAAACCAGAATTCCTTCAATTGGATTTATCTACTTACTGCAAAATGGACCTTGTAGCATTCACTTTTCCTTTATAGCTGTGACCAAGTAAACTATTCCTCTTTTGCTTTTCTTGACGTTTCTGGCCTGTTGGTACCAATTTACTTCTCATTGCTCCTCTACAGGTGTCATTACTTTCAGCTGCAGAATCCTCTAGCCCTGAAATCTATGCATCTCCTTTAAACCACTTCTTAAAATCTTTGACCAGCATTTTTTTGCAATCGACCCTGTCTATCTCTAGGTAACACATTCAATTTTCTCATGATCACACTCCTTGAAGTATCTACTATGATACAAAAGGAGCAATGTACTTTCATTTTTAAGTTGTTTTTGCAATGATCATTATTCCTACTATATTTAGTGAAACAAATAATTAACATTGTACCAATTTGTGATCTTTCTGAAAAAAATTTTATTGCTTCTGGGCTTTTAAAACAATACAACTTCTGTTCTAAAAGTGCCAGCCAAGAAGAACAATGAATGTTACATTAAAGCATTTCCTTAATCGGAAATGGAAATTGAATTTTCTGACGTCACTCATCTTTCATTGCATCGTGAATAAAAATAGGAAACTGCTAGCAAAATAATGGGTCTGAGGCTGATGGTTGACAGATATTATAATTGCTGATGAGAGGTTCTTTTCCCAGCTTTACAACTTGTATCATTAATTAAATATGACTAACACAGGACTGCAGTAAGGCAAAAAATGACGTGCTCCATATCCCTTGCTAGAGCAACCAGTCATAATATTTTACAGTTAAACTTGATTATGTTGAAATGTTTCATCCTGTCTTCTTCACAATGTGTTAAAATGAGAACAGCTTGATCAAAAAGGGTTTCATATTCTAATATTTAGGGGGCGTGGCAAGATGGCATAGAGTCTAGATGTGTAATCTCGACCTCTCTGGCCAGACTTTTAAGTACCCGTTTTTTAACTCTTTGTTTTCAAGTTTAAACTTTTTAAATTTTAGTTTAAAGTATTGAGGAACTATTATGGCCATTAATGGTAAAAAGATTAAACCTCAAGTGCAGAAAAAGTTACATTTTCAAAGTGCTGAAGATTTGGGGCCTAAACGACTTGATACAGTTTCAGGTTTAATTTCTTCAGTGTCTTAACCACAAAGACCACCTGTGGGAGCTGAAACAAAAAATGTCTACTACTCACCAAGTGAAGGATGGCGCTGGAATTACCAGTTCTCTGGAAGAAGGTGCGTGTTCCCAAGAAGTGGATCCTGATTCAGGAAGCCTTTCGATTTTAACGGAGGGAGCACGCAGGAAGACGACTCCATTGTTTAAAATGCATCAGGAAGCATTTCAACCTGAAGATATCACTTTCCTCTGTGATTTTGTGAAAAAACAATGAGCTGCGGGGGAAGACCAGTGGCGACCCCCTGAGGAAGTCGGGGTGCTGTCGCTGGGAGTCCAGACCCACAGTAAAACTTTTAAAATGCCTTTTATTGAGTTGCAGCAGGGTTAGGGTTAGGGTTAGGGTTAGGGTTAGGGTTACCTGGTTCTGCCACTACTTCAGAGAAAGCAGGGCTGAGCTTTTCTGATGTACAGTGTAAGCAACTAAATGCAGTCATTCAGCCTTTAATGAATGAGATGGCTCAAATGATAAGTTCAGAATTGAATACAGTTAAAGCACATGTGGATGCATCCTATGAAGAATTTTTAAAAATTCAGACTGCTTTTTTGGACTGTAAACAACAAGTGGTTTCTCACACAGAAAAAGTGTTGAAGGTTGAAAAATCAGTCATAGAATTGGGAGAATGTGAGAAGGAGTTAGAGAGGAAAATAGACTACTTGGAGAATCAAAGTAGAAGGAATAATGTGAAAATCGTTGGTTTGCCAGAAGGTATAGAAGGACAAGATCCTCTTCGTTTTTTTAAAGACTGGATACCACAAATATTAGGGCAAGAATTTTTTTCTGGAGGTTTGGTACTGGAAAGAGCTCATAGAGTTTTAAGAAGAACACCTATGCCCACCTGGGCAAACACTGAGACTGGTAATAATTCGATATTTGAATTATTTGAACAGAGAAGCAATACTTCGACTAGCAGTGCAAAATGCAAGACAATGACAAACTCCGTTATTGATTCAGAATAGCAGAGTTTTTTTAATCCTGACTTGAATCAAGAGGTCATTCAACGTCGACGTTGATTTAATCCAGTTAAAGAAGTTTTGTGGCTACTTTTCGCTACCCGGCAGTGTTGAAGATGTTTTATGGAGACCATCAATTTCGGTTTTTTGAGAATGATCGTGAAGTAATGTGTTTTGCTGATTCATTGCCAGATATAAGAGGACAAAGACGTAGTCCACCATTGTCTCCTAAATAAAAATCTGCTTGTTCTGGAAATGGAAGGAATAGCAGAAATGGGAAAAACAGGAATGGAAAGAGTCCAACTTTTTCTGAAATGGGATCTCCGAGATTGGAATCTCTTGGATGAATAGAAGAATTTTCTTATTCTTATTCTACTTTTTCTTGTTATTATGATATTTTGATTTTATTCATTGTTTGGCTGGGGAGGTAGAGATTGGCTCTAAGTTCTTTACTAGTCATCAGCCACTGGTGGGTGACCCACACCCAATTTCTGTTTAGGGATTACTACCTTTTGGTAGTTTTTTTTTGGGGGGGGAGGTTTAATTATTTTTTTTTATTTTCATTTTAGTTAGCTTTTAATTTGTGATTTTTTTTCTCCTACTGGAGGGCCTCTATACGTTGATTTGAGTTTTCATATAAAGATATTATTGGTGTTTAGTAACAATAGTAGATATGTCAAAGTTGAGGTTTACTGCTTTTAATGTTCGAGGTTTAAACAGTCCGATCAAGCGTAAGCGAGTTTTGGCGTATATTAAGAAAATGAAAATTGATGTTGCTTTTTTACAAGAAACACACTTGAATCTGAAGGAAAGTATGAAATTAAAGAGGGACTGGGTTGGGCATGTATATTCTTCTTCATTTAATTCTAGGGCTAAAGGCGTAGCAATTTTGATACATAAGAATTTATCTTTTGAATTACAATCAATGGAGGAAAAGGCAGGATGTATTCTTAAATTGAATTGTAAGATTTTTAGTGAATTTTGGACTTTACTTAATATTTATGCCCCAAATGTAGATGATGAAATATTCATTTCAGATGCATTTTTATATTTGGGTCAGACTAATGATAATATTTTAGTTGGTGGTGATTTTAATTGTGTTTTGGAACCTTTATTAGATAAATCTCCGAAGAAAGTTAAGAAATCTAAGATGGCAATTCAGGTTCAAGCGTTGATGAAAGATCTTAATTTAGTAGATATTTGGAGACATCTTAATCCAACAGAGAAAGATTTCTCCTTTTATTCATTTAGACATGAATCGTTTTCAAGGATTGACTTTTTTTTAGTATCGGCACATTTACAAGGGAAGATACAACAAGCGGAATTTAAAAGTAGGGTGATTTCAGATCATTCTTTGTTATATTTTACATATGCAACTTCTGAGAAAATTCAAGTGGTCTATCGTTGGAGGTTTAATACAATGTTGTTAAAACATACGGAATTTATTGATTTTTTGAAAAAACAAATTAATTTTTTTAAAGAAAATTCTAATTCTGTTCAAAGTAAGTTTGTATTATGGGATGCTATGAAAGCTTATTTGAGAGGACAAATAATTAGTTATACTTCTAAAATAAAAAAGAATCGATTAAATCAGAGTCTTGAATTAGAGAAACAGACTGAAGAGTTAGAAAAGGAATTCCAGAAAGATGCTACAGAAGATCAGAAAATAGAATTATCTAGGTTGAAATTGGAATATAATACTTTGCAATCTTATCAATTTGAATGTGTAATTAATAAGACGAAACAACGGTATTATGAATGGGGAGAGAAAGCACATAAGGTATTGGCATGGCAATTAAAGAAAGAACAGGTTTCGAGGACTATTAATGCTGTTAGATGGGAATTCTCTTATTACTTATAAGATCTTATGAGATTAATGATGAATTTTGTTCATTTTATAAAAAGTTATATACATCTGAAGACAAACAAGAAACTGGATCAATTGATTTTTTTTTATCACAGTTGAATTTACCGATATTAGAGGATGCAGATATACAGGAGTTAGAAGAACCATTTACTGATTTGGAAATTAAAATGGCTATGATGGAAATGCTGAACGGTAAATCGCCTGGTGATGATGGATTTTCGGTTGAATTTTATAAAATTTTTTATGATGATTTCTCTACAGTGTTTGGGGATGTATTATGTCAAGTTGGCAAACATTATGAATTAACTGAGTCTTTTTCTAGTGTTTTAATTACAGTAATCCCAAAAAAAGATAGAGATCATTTGAAAGTATCTTCATATAGACCAATTTCGTTGTTAAATGTAGATTATAAAATAATAGCTAAAATATTAGTGAATAGATTGGCTAAATTTTTACCTAAGTTGATTCATATGGATCAAACAGGTTTTATAAAGAATAGATATGCTTCAGATAATATTCTGCGTGTGATTAGTTTGATTAATAGATTTCGACAATCTTCAGATCACCCGATGGTGATATCTTTAGATGCAGAAAAAGCATTCGATAGAGTTAAGTGGAATTTTTTTTTAAAGTTCTGGAGAAATTTAAGTTTGGTCCTTTCTTTATTGGTTAGATTAAGGCTTTATATAGTAAACCAGTAGCTAGAGTATTGATGAATGGCTTGATTTTGGAACCTTTTAAATTGACTCGATCAACTCGTCAAGGTTGTCCTTTATCACCAGCTTTGTTTGCGTTAGTGATTGAACCTTTAGCACAGCTGATAAGATAAAATACACAGATACAAGGTATGAAAGTTTTAGATGAGGAATATAAAATTAATTTATTTGTTGATGATGTATTGGTGTATTTAATAAACCCAGCTCAGTCACCTTTGCACTTGAAGGAGTGTTTAATACAATATGGGTGTCTTTCTGGATATAAAGTTAATTGGGAAAAAAGTGAAATATTACCGGTAAGTGAAGGAGATTATTCAGTTTATAAGAATATTATTAATTTGAAAAGGACTGATCAAATTAAATATTTGGGTATAATTTTGAATGTTAATTATCAATCTTTATATAAATTAAATTATGTTCCGTTAATAAAAAAATTAAAACTGATTTGATTAAATGGAAAGATTTACCTATTAATTTATTGGGTAGGATAAATACAATTAAGATGAATATTTTTCCGCGTATGCAATATTTGTTTCAATCTATTCCGTATTTACTTGATAATTTTTTTTCAAGATTTGAATAAAATGGTAAGGGAGTTTTTATGGAGAGGTAAATTTTCGAGAGTAGCTTTGAATAAATTAACTTGGAAATATGAGTTAGGAGGATTATGTTTACCACATTTTCAAAATTATTATGAAGCAGCCCAACTTAAATTTATTAGTTCATTGATGGATTTGGAACGGCCTCCTAGTTGGGCCAAAATTGAGATGGCTAATATTTCTGAATTTGAAATATATCAATTTTTGTTTAGATGGAATAAAAATTTATTACAGCAATATAATGTGCCTATACTAAAACATTTAATGAAGTTATGGATTAAGAAATATAAAATTATAGGCTCTAGGGGTGAATTATCGGCTCTGACTCCATTGTATAATAATCACCTTATTTATTTTTTAATACATAATCAAAGTTTATTGTATTGGAGATTTAAAGGTGTGAGAAATTTGGGAGATTGTTTTAAAGAGGGTAAATTTTTATCTTTTAATCAGATGAGGGACAGTTTTGGTATTGATAAGAATTCTTTGTTTCTCTATTATCAAATTCGATCTTTGGTAAAACGTACGTTTGATAGAGATATGATTTTACCTGAAATTACTAAATTTGAGATTTTTCTTATGAAGGTACCAGAGAAGGGTTATATTTCATCTATGTATCAAATATTACATGACGGTATGGATAAAAAGGGTTGGGATAGGTCTAAAAGTAAATGGGAAGTGGATACTGGTTTTATTTTTTCCAAGGATGATTGGTAGATTTTTGTTATGATAGTGTAACTAGATTGATAAATGCACATTATGCAATGATTAACTATAATTTTTTACATCAATTATACTTAACACCTGAAAAATTAAAAAAGTATGGTTTTCATGAATCAGATTTGTGTTTTAGATGTGATAATTCTGTTGGAACTTTTTTTCATGCTGTTTGGTCAAGTATACATATACAATCTTTTTGGAAGAAAATTCAATTATTTTTAGAATACCTGTATAAGATTAAAATAGTTTTAGATCCAACAGTGTTTTTATTGGGTAGTTTGCAACCTTTGAAAGGTTTGGGATTAGATAAGTTTCAACTTGCTTTTGTATATTTAGCTTTATCTGTAGTGAAAAAATGTATTGCTAGTATGTGGAAAGATACAAATATGATTGATATTAATAGATGGCATAATGAGATGAAATATTGTTTAATAATGGAAAAAATTACATATGTTTTACGTGATAATTATAGTTTTTTTTATTAATAAGTGGTTGTTATATTCAGGATATTTACATTTCAATTTATATTGATTAAATCTTAATATGTATGCTTAATTTTTTTTAAATATTTTTTCTTTTTTCTTTCTTTATGGCTCTCCTTAGGAGAGTTGGCTGAAGGGGGGTGTTCTTTTCTTTCTTTTTCTTTTTTTCCTCTATATATAAAAAATAACATTCATGTTTAGGGTTAATTGTTGTATATGTTATGTACTATTTGTTTTTTGAATGAATAAATTAAGTTTAAAAAAATATACATTCTAATATTTAGTGAAGGAATTCTCTCTTCCATGACAGAAATAAGAGGAATGAGCCATCCAGCCCCATATACTATTCAGTAAGGTGATGGCTAATCATCTTAGACTCACTCAATTTAGCTGAACTGTGCCTTAATCTCTTTTCAAAAGAAGAAAAGGTTGGAGTGGGGGTGGGGGGGAAGTGGTGGTGGTTTAAGGGTACATGATAGAAATTCCTCACAAATAAAAGTTGTTCTTCTACAAGGTACTTTGAAGCCAGTCCGAGTCGCAAGGGTAAATAGCTTCAAATTAAGATATTAGTTGTGGTACTTAAAATATTTGTGTTCCACGGTGTTCTTATAAAGAGAGACTGGACAGGTTGGGGCTTTATTTCCCTGGAGCGCACCTTATTTAGAAGTCTATAAAATCATGAGGGGCATAGATAAAGTGAATGGTCATGGTCTTTTTCCAAGGATAGGGGGTCTAAAATGGGAGGGCATAGGTTTAAAGTGATGGAAAAAAAATTACATGGTTTACTGACAATAACCACACCAGCAGTGCGAGTATAAGACAGCTTTAATAAACTAATATGTACACTAAGAGGTCTTGTCTCTCTGCAAGACAAACCTGGAAGGCTAGACTGTAGCTCTGGACTGCTTTATATACAAGGTCACCAGGATGTCCCCTGGTGACCTAGTGGTGTAATTACATATACACATCCCCTGAGGGATGTGTATATGGAACAGGCTACCAGAGGAAATGGTAGATGAGGGTATAATTAAGCCACTTAAAAAACATTTTGACAGATACATGGATAAGGAAGGTTTAGAGCAGTGTTTGTCAACCTTTTTCTTTCCACTCACATACACAGATCGGTGCTCTGTGATTAGTAAGGGATTGCTTAAGGTGGTATGTGAATGGGAAGGGAAGGTTGAGAATCTCTGCTCTAGACTCAATTGTTCCTGAAATGTTTTGCTTGAATAAAATTGTCATTGGCCCATTTCCTCTGGAGTTATGAAACTGTGCACATAATGGGTTAATTAGGTATGATTAAAACAGTGGTTTTCAAACTTTTTCTTTCCACCCACATACCACCTTAAGCAATCCCTTAATCACAGAGCACCTGTGGCATAGGGATTACTTAAGGTGGTATGTGAGTGGAAAGAAAAAGGTTGAGAATGACTGCTCTGCCCTCTCAGTCCTGATGCAGCGTCAAGGTCACCCCTTTGCCTCAGTTTTTCCAGTTTTATATTTTCAAATTAAAAAAAAAAAGTTTTGATGGAGGTCACTGTCTCCCCTTCATTTAAATTAGGACTGCAGTACTTACATGAGGTTTAATCAGCAGGAGGTGAGTGAGAAGCCTATGGAAGATCATACTGGTCTATTGAACTCCATGAGGTGTGTTCATATCTAGCACGAGGACAGGGGTAGCAGGTAGTGGCAGGGTAGAAACTTCTAGCATTGGCTTCAGCCAACAACAGCACTGGAAATCAGGACTTGTGTGGGGATAATTGGATATGCTCTGCTTTAAGCACTTATATTAAATATTAAATTAAATTAAATTAAATTAAGACATAGAGCATGATAACAGGCCCATCTGGCCCACAAGCCTGTGCTGCCCCAAATACTCCAATTAGCCTATGACCCGTTACGCTTTTGAAGGGAGGGAGGAAACTGGAGCACCTGGAGGAAGCCCACACAAACACAGGTAAAACGTACAAACTTCTTACAGACAGATTTCAAGCCAGGTCACTGGCGTTGTAATAGCATTGCGCTAACCACTACTTTCCAGTGCCATCCCAAATAATTTGCTCAGTGGTCCATAATGTTTCACAGGTTGAGAAACATTTTTTAAAGTAATATAATCAATTTTAAAAATGTAATTTTAAAAAGAGCCTGCATTTTAAAACAAACGTAAATAATTCAAAGAACAATTTGCTTTATTCTTAGTGTGCTCATGTTAGATACACAGCACGGTAACAGGTTCTTTCAGGCCATGGGCCCGTGGTGCCTAATTACATCCCATTGACCTACAACCCCTGGTACGTATTGAAGGGTGGGAGGAAACCGAAGAACTCGGAGGAAACTCAAGCAGACACGGGGAGAATGTACAAGCTCCTTATAAATAGCGTGGGATTCGAATCCCCATTACTAGCACTGTAACAGTGTTGTGCTAACTGCTATGCTGTTATTTTTTCCCTTGCAGTCATGAAGTCTCCATTCAAATAAATGGGCTCACAAAGTCCCAACCCAGGTCAAAGTGGAGCACATTTTTCAAGGCAAGAGCAAGGAAATCTCAGCAAGCTTCTGCAGTACCATTGAGCTCATGTGGGGAAATGCAGTCCCACTATTTCCAGCAGAACTCATTCAGTAATTTCCACCTTGTGAGGGAAAAAAAAGTTGCCACAAAATCCAATCCAGTATAATTAAATCGATGGAAGAAATGCAACTTTTGGATATATGGAGGAAACAACACCCAAAGGAAAAGGAATATTCATATTACTCGGCTAGACATAAAACATACTCAAGAATAGACCTATTTTTGTTATCAGCTTGTATGCAAGATAGAGTAAGAAAAACAGAATATAAAGCTAGAATATTATCGGACCATTCACCCTTAATATTGACAATAAAGTTAGAGGACATCCCTCTAAGAATGTATAGATGGAGATTAAACTCCATGTTACTCAAAAGGCAGGATTTTAGAGAATTAATTGAAAGACAAATTAAAATGTATTTTGAAATAAACACGGAATCAGTGAAAGATAAGTTTATGCTATGGGATGCAATGAAAGCGTTCATTAGAGGGCAAATAATAAGTTATGTAACCAAGATGAAGAAGGACTATAATCAGGAAACAGAGCAGTTGGAAAGGGAAATAGTAAATATAGAAAAAGAATTAGCAATGAAGGAAGATAAAACTAAAAGAAGAGAATTGGCAGATAAAAAAATAAAATATGAAACACTACAAACATATAAGGTGGAGAAGAATATAATGAAGACAAAACAGAAATATTATGAACTAGGGGAAAAAACGCACAAAATTCTAGCATGGCAGCTTAAGACAGAACAAGCTAAGAAAATGGTATTGGCATCAAGGAAAAAGACAAACAAATCACATATAATCCAAAGGAGATTAAGGAAAACTTTAGAGAATTCTATGAACAATTATACCAAACTGAAAACGAAGGGAAAGAAAGGAAAATAGATGAATTTCTAACTAAAATTGAACTACCAAAACTACAAATAGAGGAACAAAATAAATTAACAGAACCATTTGGAATAGTAGAAATACAAGAGATAATAAAAAAATTACCAAATAATAAGACACCAGGAGAGGATGGATTCCCAATAGAATTCTATAAAACATTTAAAGATTTATTAATTCCTCCCCTCCTGGAAGTAATCAACCAGATTGATAAAACACAAAGCTTACCAGATTCATGTAAAACAGCAATAATTACAGTAATACTAAAGCAAGGGAAAGATCCACTCGCACCAGCGTCATATAGACCAATATCTTTACTTAACACAGATTATAAGATAATAGCTAAACTATTAGCAAACAGATTAGCAGAGTATGTACCGAAAATGGTAAATCTAGACCAAACTGGATTTATTAAAAAAAGATGCACAACAGACAATATTTGTAAATTTATTAACTTAATTCATGCAGTAGAAGGGAGTAAAGCGCCAACAGTAGCAGTTGCTTTAGACGCAGAGAAGGCCTTTGACAGAGTAGAATGGAATTACTTATTCAAAGTATTGCAAAAATTCAGTTTACCAGAGAAGTATATTAATTGGATTAAAGCATTATATAAGGGACCATTGGCGAAAGTGACAGTAAATGGATATGTATCAAAGCAATTTAACTTAAGCAGGTCAACACGGCAGGGATGCCCACTATCACCTTTATTGTTCGCGTTAGCTATAGAACCACTAGCAGAATTGATAAGAACAGAAAATAATATAAAAGGGATAAAAATAAAAGACAAGGAATATAAAATCAGTTTATTTGCGGATGATGTTATAGTATACTTAACAGAACCAGAACTATCAATAAAAGAATTATATAAGAAATTGAAGGAATATGGAGAAGTGTCGGGTTACAAGATTAACGTAAATAAAAGTGAAGCAATGCCTATGAATAATGCGGATTTCTCAAAATTTAAGAAGGAATCACCATTCAGATGGCAAATGCAAGCAATAAGATACCTAGGTATACAAATAAATAAAAACCTCGGCCAACTATATAAACTCAATTATTATCCACTAATGAAAAAATTACAGGATGATTTAGAGCATTGGAAAGATTTACCACTAACACTAATAGGAAGGATAAACTGTATTAAAATGAACATTTTTCCAAGGATACTATACCTATTTCAGGCATTGCCAATACAACTGACAGAGAAATTCTTCAAGGAGTTAAAGAAAATAATAAGGAAATTTTTATGGAAAGGGGGGAAATCAAGGATAGCACTAGATAAATTAACAGAATGGTAAAAACAAGGAGGCTTACAACTGCCAAACTTTAAAAATTATTATAGAGCCGCACAATTAAGATACCTATCAGATTTTTATCAAACAAGGGAAAAGCCAGATTGGACTAGATTAGAATTAGATAAAATAGGGGAAAAGATACCTGAACACATATAAATGGGATGAAAAATTGGTACAATATAGAAGTTCTCCAGTATTACATCATCTACTCAATATTTGGAAGAAGATTCATGTAGAAAGAAATAAAACAAATTATCAATTACCAAAACTAATATTGACACAAAATAAGTTACTCCCTTTTACAATAGATAACCTTTCCTTTAGAGAATGGGAGAAAAAAGGGATCAAAAGAATAGAAAATTGTTTTTCAGGAAATAGATTATTATCCTTTGAACAAATGAAAGATAAATACAATATAACTCAAGATACAGTGCTGGCATATTACCAATTGAGATCCTACTTGAAGGACAAATTAGGAAGCAGTCTGAGTTTACCAGAGGGAAGTAACTTTGAATATGTGATTACAGATACAATGATAATCAAAAGATTTATAACAAATATGTATATTAAACTGCAAGAAAAGGAGAATGAGGAAACAGATGGTAAAACTAAACAAAAATGGGAACAAGATTTAAATATAAAGATAAAAAAGGAAACATGGGAGAAGTTATGTTCTGGAACGATGAGAAATACAATAAATACGAGGTTACGTATGATACAATATAACTGGATACACAGGCTATACATTACACCTCAAAAGTTAAATAAATGGGACCCAACAGTATCTGATAGATGTTTTCGATGTAAAAAAGAAATGGGAACAACAATTCATGCAATCTGGACATGTGAGAAAGTAGAAAAATTTTGGGAAGATCTAAACCAAATATTTAATAAAATTACAGAAAACAATATACCAAAGAATCCAGAGATCTTCTTCCTAAGTAACATAAAAAACAAAGAATTTGGAATTGATTTGGAGGATGCACAAAAAAGATTTGTTAAGATAGCTCTAGCCATAGCAAAAAAATGTATTATGTCAACCTGGAAATCGGAAGATAATTTGAAAATACAACAATGGTATATAGAAATGAATAAACGTATTCCATTAGAAAAAAATAACATATAGTTTAAGAAATAATATTGAAATATTTGAACAAATATGGGAGCCTTACATGAAACACAATAGCGAAAACCTACCGGGGACATTCACTACCTAAATTAACGAAAGGAGAAGGAAATGAAACGAATTGACTCAGTGGAATTTCTTGTTTATTTTTATTGAATGACATCATTGTTTGACTGATTTAATGTAACCTAGATTTTGTACTTTAAATGGACGAGAGGGGGGAGATAGGGAGGGTGGGATGGGAGGAGGGTGGGGGGGGAGAAAATGGCACTGTATATATTTGAAAAGGAAAAAGTATGTATCATGGTTAATGTGGTTTATGGTGTGAAAAATAAAAAAAATTTAAAAAATCCAATCCAGCAGTTTTATGTGCAACAAAAGTTTCTATTTTCCAGGGCCCATTTAAGAAACAGTTCACTCCTTCCTTCATCCTCTTCATTTCCCTTCCTCCACTTGAATCACCATTGTTTCTTTCCTGATCAACATCACAGGCAACTTTCAAACAGAAAATAAAGCTTTAAAATACCTCTCTTCATTACTGATGGAACTCTACCCACAATCCTAGCTGGATGGTCCATTAAAACAAAACACTTCTGACCAATTGTTTCTTCCTGTGTTTTCCTTTGCATACCAGACTTCCCTCCCTACTTCTTCCCTCACTCTTGCCTTCCTTCTTTTCTTCAGCTCTTTTTATTCCATTCCATCCTTTGCTAAATGTATCATTCCCCTGGGCATTTATCTTTTTATTTCTATTTTCTACTTATTGACCCTCAAGAGTTTTCTTTGCAAGTTCCTGTTCAGTGGCAGCAAGTAAGAATTTCAATGCTTATGTGCATTGTACAATGTGTGTGACAATAAAACCATCATTATGATCTCCTCACCATTTATTATCTTTTTCTAAAATTTCCACTTCTCTTTTGAGCAGTTTCAGTGTCTCTCAAGTTTTAGGTTTGTACTGGACTTTGATTAATTTTCATTATCACTAAAAACGCTTTAAGAGGCATCCTGCGTCCTCAATGACAAAACGTTTAGTTCCAAACATCCATCCAGAAAGTAGCACAATCCAGAAGCTGTGAAAACAAGATCCATACTCTGTACTTAACATACACTGAAACTCCATTTTATTGGTACCCTATGAGGAAATCTCAATGGGTTTGACATCTGGCTAGCCAGGTGATGTTTCCTGCACTTCGACTAAACTCACCAGAACTCTGATTCCTGGGCTCCCTTCTAGCTAACTGGAATCCCAAATTCATGCTCCCGTTAATCTTAAGATATGTGTTCTCCCACTGTGTACTTTCTAAATAAAAGTAAATTAGAAGTGTGTTGGGTGCTATGGGGATAACATACAAGGCATCTGCTAGTTTGGCACCAACATCCAGTCCATGCTAGATTATTAAAGTTTTTGTTGTAGTTTGTTATTGCACATTCCAATATCTGTGTTTCTTTTTTCATACTTTTTGTCAATTAACTCCAGTGGAATAACATAGCTGTAAACTTACATATTTTGTGAATTGTACATGTCTGATCAGTTTAGTGCAATTATTTCATTTCATACAAAAATAAGAAAATGTATCATATTTTCTCAGTTAATAGGCTATATTAACTTTTTAATATGACCATTGGTGAAACTGAATCGTTACTAACTTTCATTCTCTTTCTATGGTCTCTGTCATATCACTTTTAGGAAGTTTCAAATAATTTTGCTCCAAGGGGGTACTTTAAAACTGTGGTGACCATGTTGAAATTTTGGAAATGCAGCTGCCAGTTTTCAAACTGAAACACTTGCAATTGGAATGTGATGTTGACCAAATAATCTATTTTTTTGTGTAAAATTGTAGGAGATATGAAGGGAATCTGATATTTCTCTTCTCCATAATTGTGTCATGGTTCTTTTCTGTCCACCTGGGAATTCAGGTTAGGTCCCAATTTAGTGTTTCACCCAAAAGGCCATTATCTCCCATAATGTAATCAACTGTTAGTACAGGTGATCCCCGGGATTTTGAGGGGGGGGTGGTGGGGGGAAGAAGGTTGTATTTCCAGAAAAGCTTCTGTGCCATGATTTTCTTTTTTTTTTAAACTTAATTTATTCGTTCAAAAAACAAATACTACATAACTTATACAACAATTAACCCTAAACATGAACATTATTTTTTATATATAGAGAAAAAAAGAGAAAAGAACCCCCCTCCCCCTTCAGCCAACTCTCCTAAGGAGAGCCATAAAGAAAGAAAAAAAGAAAAAACATTTTAAAAAAATTAAGCATACATATTAAGATCTAATCAATTTAAATTAAAATGTAAATATTCTGAATATAACAACCACTTATTAATAAAAAAACTATAATTATCATGCAAAACATATGTAATTTTTTCCATTATTAAACAATATTTCAGCTCATTATGCCATCTATTAATATCAATCATATTTGTATCTTTCCACGTTCTAGCAATTGCGTCACGATTTTCTGTATCACAAAACCATGTCATCTGTACAAGAAATTTAAACTGAAAATAAACAAAAATAAAATACTACAGGTACCTATTCGTTTATCTGTGATCCTTGGGACAAGACTCTTCTCGGTATTCGGATTATTCTGGATAATGGAATTAAAATGGCGATGGTACAGCTTTGTGCAAAACATAAGCCCTTTTTATGGAGTGATAATGCATTGAAGCCAGCTCAATGAGCAATGAGTATCTTCATTACCGATAATTCCCCACGCAGGAGGAACCATTCTTGGAAACACAGAGCAGCTCCAACTGTGAAGGGGATTATGGGAAATGAAGATGGTCATTGATCCCGAATTAAAACAAAAAGAGGCTCACCCCACCAGGTGCCCTTGTCTGCCTCCTTCCAGCCCGACTTGGCTGCCGTCGGGCTGCTTCCCATCATCTGGTCCCTCTGCAATGGCTCGGCTGCTGGGGAAATTCCCATTACCTGCTCCTCCCTTGGGGCCAGCTCTTGATGCTGCTCAGGCTCAGCCGCTCCCCAGTGTTCCCTTGGCTTCACTCCTTTTGTCACCACCCCCTCCTTCCTCACAGGCCGTGGAGCTCAGCACCCAGGTCCCTTCACCCTCTGGCCCCGGTAACTCGGTGGGCTCCAACTCTCCTTGCCCCAACTGGGCCTTCATGCTCTTTGAACTGTTTTCCCTCCTCACTCTCTCCCCACTTTCCCTCCCAAGTTGCGTTGCTGCTCTCTTCCCGCTTGCCCGCCTGAGCTGTGTTCTCTCCTCGCTCTCTCCCCACTCGCTGCCCGAGGCATGTTCTCTCTTTTCTTTCTCCCCACTCGCTGCCCAACCCTTGTTCTCTCCTCACACTCTCTAGAACACCTGAAAATACACTGAACATGCAGTAAGAAAAATGTTCGGTTTTCAGTTTTTGGAATCACGGATAAAGGGATAAGGACCTGTACTTTTATATGAGCAAATTTTATTCTGTGTCTCAGATATTTGGGAAGCGATGTGCGAATTCTGTAAGGATGAATTTCTGTTACTTGAATTGCTGTAACTTGGGGGTCATCTGTGTAGCACTGGAGTGTCAGCATAGATATTTGTGTTCAAGTTTCTGGATCAGCTTTTAAGTTGGGAAAACTTCCATCTCAGTGATGAGATTCCCATCTCTGTCTGAATTTTCATATTGCTACTACATCAATTGAGCATAACATCCAATTTCCTCATGGATATGAGTTGACAATCTTTTTTTGTTTTGTACCAATATTTCAGAAACAGTATTTATAGCCTATCTCTAATACTCCTTGACTATAGGAGGCACAGTTAGCGAAATGGTTAATGGAACACTCTTACAGCACCAGCAACTGGGGTTTAAATCCGGCACTGTTTGTAAGGAGTTTGTACATTCTCCTCATGTCTGCATGAGTTTCCCCCAGGTACTCCGATTTCCTCCCACCATGCAAAATGATCCCAGGGTGTACAACATTTGGGTTAATTCGGTGGCACTTGCTTGTGAGCTGAAAGGGTCTATTACTGTGTGTTTGTAGATGCTAAGATTTAGTGCAACACACAAACGTGTTGGAGGAACTCAATAGATCACAGAACATCCATAGGAAGCAAAGGATAACTAATGTTTTGGGCCTGGGCCCTTCGTCGGGTATAAGCCGGTGCGCAAAAAAAAGGTGAGGGGAGGTGGAAGGAGGAAAGGAAAGGAGGGAGGAAGGGGCAGTGGGAGGACCACCGGCTAACAGGTAGGAGGTAAGATGGATTCAGATGGGAGGGTAGAAGTGGCTGAAAAAGGGCAGATGGAATTATGCAGGCAAGTATAAGGTGTTGCACTTTGGGAGGTCAAACCAAGTAAGACCTAAATGGTAAACAGGAGGGAATTTTGGAATGCAGTATACACAGTTATGAGGGCTATAGATAGGGTTAATCCAAGCAGGCTTTTTCTTCTCAGGTTGGGTGAGACAAAAACAAGAGGACATAAGTTTAGGGTGAAAGGCGAGAATATGAAATGAGTCACCAGTGGAAGTGGTGGATGCTGGTTCAATTTCAACATTTAGGAGAAATTTGGATAGATACATGCATGGGAGGGGTATGGAGGGTTATGGACAAGATGCAGCTTGATGGAACCAGGCAGAAAAATATTTTAGTACCAATTAAATGAGCTGAGGACTTGTTTAAATGTTGAATTGTTTGATGTATTCAACATAGGGCAGTATAAATTCATACTTGGGGCAGGATGGTAGATGACAATCAGAAACAAGTTTCATTGCTCACATTTGACTCAATAGCAAAATGTCATGGAGTCCGGAATCCTAGGACCATACCTCCTAATTCTATGCCACTTTACCGCCATCTTAAAGGACTGATCAGAGTTGATGGGCAAGGATGTTTCCAATGCTATGGATTCTAGAGCAGAGGGCATAACTTGAGGATAAAAGGGCATCAATTTAACGTAAAATAGAGATGCGAAAAAATTTCTTTAGTCAGAGGTCGTGAGTCTGAGGAACTTGTTGCCACAGATGACTGTGGAAGCAAGTTTTTGTTGGGTGTATTTAAGGCAGTGATTGTCAGGTGTTTAATTGGTCAGGGCATCAAGGGATACGGGGAGAAAGCCAGGGAGCAGGGCTGAGTGGGAGGATGGATCAGCTCATGATTAGAATGGTGGAACAGACTCGATGGGCCAATGGGACTACTTCTGCTCCTATATCTTGTGATCTTGGGAGGGTCAGTACTCAATGGGGGACAACCTTTAACCCGGAGTTAATTATCAAAATCAAAGATACATATGTAAGAAATAACCGTCGACTTTAGATCTGCTGGATAAATTTGCTTGACATTATTTTTCAATGAAAAGTTGCTTCATATTACTTCAGTTTTTTTTTGTTTCTGTTCTTAGGAGCACTGACACGGTTGATCCAGAGATCTCCTTGCCCTGAAGTCGTCAATATTGTATATATATAATGCATCTCAGTTATCACAGAGAATCAGCTTACTCAAATTATTTCTGACTACATGTATTGATGATGCAACTTTTTTTGTTATCGTGTTCTGAATACTTTGGGGGTTTAAAGTTGACATATTTTTTGAATAATTATCAAATAAAAGCTGATAATTAGAAAGAGAAAATCTTATTAAACCAAAATGTTTTCTAAATTGTATCCATATCCTCAAAGTTTGTTTAACCATTGGATAATGTGATTATTCGTTAATTTATTTAGAGATATAGGAACTAAGGATCCAAGAAGAGAAATAAGAGAAAATTTTGTAACAGAATTAGATTCCAGAGATATCCATATTGGACAGTCTTCACAATTATTATAATACAACCAAAATGTAAGTTTTTGTTATTGACTGCCCAATAATAAACCCTAAAGTTTGGCAAAGCTAAACTTCCATTCTTTTTAAATCTTTGTAAATGGACTTTATTTAGGTGAGGATGTTTATTCTACTATAAGATTGAGTCAAGGGAATTAAAAAAAGGAATAAAAACAGATAAAGCCTGAAATAGGCACAAAAATTTAGGTAATATGCTCATTCAGGGTTAGCGCCAGAACAAATGTTAGAGGGGGACATTAGCATATTGGGGGGGCACAGTGCAACATTCATAAACTCGCTCAGCATGGGGGTCTTGTTTGTTGCTGGGATCTATCCGCCAATGAATGTTAACATCATCTGCTCCTCCAATGTAGATGGCAGGAGTGCTGGTTTAATTGCGTCAGGCGTCACTAGATGCTACTAATGCTTGACTCACAGTAGTGATGCAGCTTGGGGTGGAGAGTTGCTAACGTGTGTCAAGCTAGCCGCTAGTAACACCGGAGGGGGTGGGGGCAGGTCTGATGGTGAGTGATGGCCATGAATGTAGGGGGGCACAGTACCTCGCTGGGGGAGGCAATGCCTGCGGATGCCCCCCCCCCCCCTTGGTGCCAACCCTGTGTTCATTTTAATAGAGTTGATTTGACCAACCAATGATAAAAAAGCGGCAACCAATTTGATAGTGCCCTTTCACATGTTTGATTAAGGAGAGAAAATTTTCTCTAAATAAGTTTTTATGGTTTTTACTAATTGTTACACCTAAATAGATAAATTGAGATTTTACCATTTTAAAAGGAAGTCAGTATATATCAGTGGCAAATTATTCAAAGGATAAAGCTCACTCTTTTGAAGGTTTAACTGAAAATTGACTGAAATGAAAAATTAAAGAAAACACAGAAGGCAATGAAATCTGAAGATTAGAAATATAAAGCAATAAATCATCAGTATAAAACAAAACTTTGTGGACTGTGGGTTCTAAAGCCAGGTCAAAAAGTAGGGCACTTAAAGTGCATCTAATTATTGACCATTAGTATTTTCTCAATCATCAGTAAAGTGATGGAAGTCACATTAATGCTGCTAATGGTCTGCTCAGTTTGGACTTAATCAGGATCACCCATTCTTGGTGCAAATATTACCAAGAGTTGAGTTCCAAAGGTGGAGTGAGAGCCATGCCTCTCCACCAGATCAAGGCAACATCGGACTGTTTGAAGCATCAAGGAGCACTGGTAAATTGGGAAGATGATCAATCATTCCAGCCCCAGGATCTCACTATTTCTCATGGTGGTATATGAGGCCCAAATATTGTTAGCTACCTCTTCCATGATCTTCTCACCATCATTAAGGTCAGAGTTTGACATCTGCTGATGATGCCACATTATCCAATTCCATTCACAACTCCTCAGTGAAACTTGTACATCTTTCACGCATGGGCTAATAAGTGACAATTAACAAACATGTACACTAGTGCCAGGAAATGGTTACCTCCAACAAAAGAGAGTACTAGTTCTGCAGTTTCCCAGCTTAAGTTTCTTTCTTTAAAAGCATGAAGGCAAAGATAAGATAGAGGTAGGTAAGTTCTTTATATTGGTGGGGGAGATAGCCGCAAGATTTAAAATCATAGGGCAGAGTTGGTACAGGTTGGGATTCCTAATAATTAGTGCATTTTTTTTCACTTTTGTCTGCTCAATATCACATTCTTCCCATTCATCAGAATCAAGGATCAGCATCTCCCAATTATGTGTGCACTGATAGACTATTAAAGGGCAAATGAACTTACATTTTACAGCTCTGCCCAACACTTCTGCAATGTGTAAAACTGCTGCTGTTAATTGATCAGTGCTGTACTATCTCAACAAAACAGACACAAGGCTTATTTTCAGCTGTCTGGCCTCGCTTGATCTCTTCTTGGGTGTTTGACTTTGATTGACAGCACCCCCCTCTATGGTCTTTGTCGGGGTAGGAGTGAAGCCTAGAGCGCATGCGGTGCTGTGTGTCCAAAGTTCCTGGCAAGTGGAGCTGGATGAGCTGTGGAAGGAAGTAAGCAAGTTGCTTGGTGCCGGTGAGGGCGCTAGAGCTGAGGAGAAGGAGGGAGAGCGGAGCTGCCGGCAATCTGCTGCTGAGGACAGCCAGAAGGGAGGGAGGGAGAGAGCGCTGCCGAGGACAGTCGTCAGGGAGGGAGGGGGCGCTGCAGTTACTCGCACACAGCGAAAGAGTGGGGCACTGAGTCCAGCGAGTGATGCACCGCCAGACCCCACTCCCCAGCCACAGAGCGAACTTGCAGCGACCCGTCCACCTTGTGCAACTGTCCGCAGCGCCAACCTTTTAATAAGTGGGATTGTTGGGGAAGAGAGGGGGCTGAGGTGGAGGGGAGGAGGAGTTGTTGGGGGGGTGGGGGGGGGGAGGCGCAGGTGACTCCAATACCTTCCCCCGCCCCGTTTTACTTGACAGCAAGGCTGGAGAACGTCTGGAGCGGTGACAGGAAAGCGCCTTGTATCTCATGGCAATGTGAAGCGAATGGAGGCAAGGCAGAAATCAGTCAAGAGTGAAAAGTTTTTGTAGCTCGGCCCGGCCAGTTGATGGTTTTCGCCGCTTTATCCCATTCTGCTGGAAAAACCTTGCCTTTCTTAATTTGAAAGCAGTATTCGATGAATTAACTCGAGGGAGGAAGAAGAAGAGCAAAAGAAAGCCGCAGGAAGAGAAGATATTATCGGATGCCTGCGACCATCCTTGAATCTGCCAACTTGGAAGATGCTGAAGTGGTCAGAGGAATGGTGTTGACTGAAGCCCCTCTCACTGCCTGGAAAGGGGGACCTCCGAGCCGCTCGGGTCGAGATTTTATTGGACTCGCCGGCAGATTTCACTGCGAACAGCAGCGACCTACCTGACTGTGTGAAGGATGCATTCCGGTGTATTCAGGGCGAGAGGCGGAAGGCAGAAGGGAAGGCACGGCTGTGCGAGTGTGGAAGTGTGTCTGCAGGGAGGCGCGCCCTGGGGATTCACGCTGAAAGGTGGCTTTGAACACGGGGAGCCGTTGACCATTTCGAAGGTAAGACCTTGGCGAAAAGGGAACCGCATTCCACTTTCAGACAGCCGGTTCCGGTATATTTTCAGTTTGAAAGATGTTTAATGCGCGGCTGATCCTGTCCTTTTGAGGGGGCATCAAAATCACAAACGTTTTGACTTTGATTTGGATTTAATTTAAATACTGTCATGTTCGTTGGCGAATGTCACATTACTGGGTATGTTTGGGCAAAATGAATGAGGTTGGTTGGAGGTAGTTTTATCGATCTTCGCAAGGGCGCGTCTTCCCTCCGGAATAAAGAGCAAGGAAAGGGAGAGGGAACTTCTGCTGAATTAATGAGTCGAAGGGACCCGGTTTCCACAACAACCCGCTCCTTTAATGGCAAACACGCCGCGTGTGTGTGAGTGTCCTGCTTCTGGGAGCTGCATCACTTGGACGCACTCGCATACCAACACATTGTGGCTCCCGAACCTCTGCTCGGGGTCACTTTACAGGTCAGGTGGCGAAAATGCAGAAATAACAGCATTGGCAATACCTGTGTTCGTTAGCATTTTGCTCACTAATTTGGAGAAGGCGTTGATCAGTAGTTGTCTGAATGCATTAGTCCTTCGGTTTGATTGCCCTCCAAGTGAATTGAGGAATGCTCCACTTTCATGACCCCCCAACCTGTTGAATTTTGTCTGTATCGCGGAGGATAGTTTAGATCCGGTTAAAAGGGGAACATTTTCAGGATACTTGTCATCCCTGTCTGCTTCAGCATTTCAGTAGGAACAGTGCAGACAGGAACTTTGTACAGTGCAAGGGAGATTGACAGATGGCAATTTGCGATACACTGTAAGTTTGCTTTTAGTTTATTTTATACATGTAACCATACAACTAAGAATTATATTTCTATTGCTGCACCACATAGGGAAGTAATGTCTTTTTTTTAAAACTGTGAATTGGATTAGAAGCTAAATAAATCCTACTTCTTTTTAAAAGCTGCATTGATGCCTAACTAAACAATAGAAGTGGCTTCCGTGCATTTGAAATAAAGGTGAATTGGCTGATTTGTAAAAATCAATATTATGGTATTACGAGGCCAAGGCTGCAGTCCCCATTTTATCATTTCCTCTTTCCATTTCCATGCTTAGACACACTGAACTAAACATATTCATCATAGATAGTACCTGGGTGATAGTACTTGGAGAGCCGAGAATGGACCTTCAGCCGCTTCATAAATAGAATAGGATCATGAAATAACCCTGATAATGAGAGCAAGCTGCTGGTGATGAGTAAGCTTTCTGCTTGAACCAGAAGTTTGATCAGGTTGGTTTAGTGTTTCCATCATTACTTACGAGGTCTATTTCTGAATATAGAACTACTTTTACTATTCATTAGAAAATGGACGCACGGTGATGCACAAGGACATTGTGCTACCTTTGAATATCAGGTTATGATAATCAGTGTTGGGAGTTAATCACCTCATGTTACCTTGCTTTAGGAGATAAGAAATTTATGGCACGTCAGTGGATGTCAGCACCAAACAACTTGTAAATTAATTATTATGAACCTCTGGTTTGATCGTTTCTATCTAAATTATTGTAAAGTAACTATTATTTCCATTTGCTAGCTATGAATATTTTAGCTCACCTTCCAACCTCTCAGGACGTAATGCAATGCTTCTCTCATAAAAATGATTTGTAGTGTTAACTTTGAGTTGCAAGAAAATTCTTGTACATCAACCATATATCTGAACTGTGCCTTTAAAAGTCTGAGAAAGGAAAAAAATTACAAAAGTACAGTTCAAACTGTGATGGTGTCTCTCTTTTCCCAAAACATATAAATTTTAGTTATTGAACCATAAAAGAAAGGTTGTAAATTAAAAATTACATCAATTAAATTCTCAGCTAAAATTTTTAAAAGCCTAGGGACAGGACCTAGTGCTTTTAATTCCTGAAGAAACTTGGAAAGTAATTTTCAAATTGGTTAATACCTCTTTTTTTTATGTGCCCAACACTCCCTCCTACAATTAAGAGTAGTCCATAGGGCTCACATGTCCAAAGTCAAACTATCTCGTTTTTATGTGGATGTATCTCCTTGTTGCGATAAATGCAACAATGGAGATGCTTCATTAATTCATATGTTTTGGACATGTCAGAGTCTTGAGAAATATTGGATGAAAGTATTTCAAACTTTCTCTGCACTTTTCAAAGTTAATGTTAAACCAAATCCCTTAACTGCTTTATTTGATATTGTTGGAGAGAGTGACGTAACATTAACGACATCTGAACTACATGTATTAGCTTTTATTTCTCTTATGACGAGGTGAGCAGTGTTGCTCAGATGGCGGGACATTACTCTGCTTCATCATGCTCAATGGTTATGTAACGTCATGTCATATTTAAACTTAGAGAAGATTAGATGATTAATTTCCAATTTGAATTTAAATTTTCAAATGCTGTGAGGATCCTTTTTGAATTACTTTTATAATCTTTGATTTGTTATGAAGGTAGAAATGGTGATTAATGAGGGAATTGATCACTGATAAGAATTCAGTCTTTTTTTGTCAAACAGGTTCTTCATAGTGGGTTTAGATTTTCCATTTTTAAATAACATAATATAATATCAATGCAATATAATCTGTTTGATTAAAATGTGGAGTAGCTTGGATGAAATGATATGATTTAAGTGTAATTATCTTTTTTGAATTTTAACATATATCCATATGTACTCCATAATTTTGGAAGTGAAATTTCAATGTTAATAAAAATATTGAAAAGAACTGTGATAATGCAAAATAGAAACTTGAGTTAGTTCAATTGTCATATTACTGTGTATGGTTATTGTGACATGTGAATTTGCTTAACAGTTGTTACCAATTTTTGCTGTTTGGATCCATGTCTGAGGCATTTGCTTGTTTCCACTTACTAATGTCCCATGATAGAATGGCATAAAATTGAATAGAATGATCACTGGACTCAACAGTTGGAGAGAAATAACTTGAGCGCATGAAACAAAAGAAAGAGTGGCCAGCTTTTTGAGTAGTGAAATTCACAGAGGGGGCTTTGAGTACTGGGGAAATTTGTGAGTATTAAATTTGACAATTCAATTGCATTTGATTGTCATTTAAAGATTTTGAGTACTGTAATGTGTAAAATTACAGAAAACTACTAAGTGAAAATATCTATTATTTTAACCCCTTACCTTGGACTATACCATTTTCTAGTTTTTCTCCCTTACCTTTTGATATTTTTTCCCCCTTAACTTCCACAATATGTTCTGTGGAATAGGACGATATGCAATGTGGACGTTGTACGAACATCATATTATATACTATATGGGATACTGTAGTGTACCTGTGTTGACCCGTAATATTTTGAAAGAAAATTAGACAAAGAAATCACCACAACACTCAAGAGACGAGTGATACATGAGATTGGATGCTGCTGTCTATGAGCCAAAGCATACACTGTTATATGGTAAACTTTTTATTTGCAAGTAGGGAAGGTTCACAATAAAATAAGCCAGTAACATGTGTTTATTATGACTATCAAGACATATGTATTATAGGTTATATATGTACTGTACCATTATATGCCTGGCAGTGCAATTGCTTTGTATACAAGGGACATGAGATACACGTGTTGTGTGCGGGAAGCTGTTGCATTCACCATGTCTGGTTACATCCGCTACGTCCTGTTCTCTGATCGGGATTTCTGAACTCTATTATAACCTTATGGGACCACAGATGTGTATGCGATCAGACGTTGCCTGAGCGAATGTTATGTGGCATATGACACATTACAGTACTCAAATATGACTTCATATATTTTGATGTTCTCAAAATCACTGGTTCTCGTAGTGTTAGGTTTGGTGCCAGGGACTTGGAGTTAGTTTCAATGCTTCTGACTTGGGCAGGAAAATAAAACAACCAAAGCTCTCCAGATTTTTGGAGTTAGTTATCACTGCCTGAAAATTTACTGAAGACAAGATGTAGTTTTATTTGCAATGTTTTCCTGTTGTAAGCAGATCATTATTCATTGTGGGCTTCAGTAGTGAAAGGTGGCCCACAATGAAAGGAAAAAATCTGGAGACAGAAGTAAACTCCTTGAAGACTTGGGTCAAGCAGCACATGTGGAGGCAAAGGGATGGTTAAGGTTTCAAGACACTGATTATAGAGTCTCGACTGGAAATGTCCAATGTCCCTTTGTGTCTACAGATGGTGCTTGACCTGCTGAGTTTCTGCAGTAATTTTTTTACTCCAGATTCTGGCAGCTAGGTTTTCTTGTGCATCCAAGAAAAGGAATATATATTTATATCAGAGGTTTCTTGGTCTCAAAATGTCCCACAGAGTACTGCCTGTGCTGTTCAAATGTGGCCACTGTCGGAATTAAGGAAGCTTGTATCAATTTGTGTACAGCAAGCTCCCATAACACCAACTCCATAATAATCAGATAATCAGTTTGCGACGTTATTGAGGGATGCTGGGGAATTCCCGTTCTCTCCAAAATTATGCAGTGAGACCTTTAATATTCATGTGAGAGAGCAGTTGGGATCTCCCTCTAATGTCTCCTCGGAATGATGGCAGATGTTATTTTACAACAGTAGTTGAACTACTTCCATTGTTCTGAAAGGGACATGAAATGCATGGTATAGAGCAAGGGTTGGCAACATGGTTGATATTGACCTTGGGGGTCAATAAATGTCTAGGAGTTAAAAGAGGGGAGGGGGCAATAAACACCGGGGTTGATTTATAGCACACTTGTCAAACTCAGGCCCGTGGGGCAAATTTGGCCCGTGATATAATTATATTTGGCCCGCAAGATCATATCAAATATGTATTAGAGCTGGCCCGCTGGCCGCCGCGCCAGTATAGTGCTGCACAGCTAATACTACAAATCCCAGAATGCTTTGCAAATGCGTTGGCGCCGGCCCGTCAGCCCGCTAATCGCCCCCACCTCCTCTCTTTACTTTCATTAGCATCTGCGACCTGTCGCCCAACTCACATGTAATAAACCCCTTACGAAAAATGGCCAAAAGAAAGACAGAAAACAGGACCTTTCAAGACAGGTGGGAGGCAAACTCTGACCCCAGAGTTTGATGAACTTGCATCTAAGAAGCGATGTCAAGTATCTGGTTTAGACCCAGGTGCATCAGAGTAAATCACAGTGTAGCAAGCTAAGCTTGGATTAATATTTTCTTTGGTTAACTTTGGACTGTTCATAGTTGAAAGATTGAATTTTCATTGAAGCAAGTTATTATTTTTTTTCACTTGTTGGCTTGTGAAAAAAAAACATTTAAAAGGAGCTTAAAGGCAAAAGAGAAATATTATTTATTGAATATTTTATTTCTCATTTGTTAATGCTTCTTCTGGAAAGAGTTTAACCAAAACTATTATTAAACATTTATTTTAATAAGAAAAAGTTTAACATTACATATGTTGAAAGAAGAGCAAACATGCAGATGTTGTTGAAAATTTTCAATAAATATTTAGTTTGGCCCACAACTTAGTCCAATTTTTAAATTTTGGCCCTCTGTGAATTTGAGTTTGACACCCCTGATTTATAGTATTGGTTGTACCGGTATATTTGGTACCACATGGCTGACTGGGTAGTCTACAAAAAATTCAGATTAGATATATTTAATCTGATATTTTCATTCCAATGAAATGGCATGAACAAGAGTAGCACTAACATCTATTTAACTTTGAACTTGCTTCGATAAAACAATTAAGAAGGCATTTTAGACTATTTATTATTAATCATTTGTTTACAATACCAAACTTTAATATTGTATGAAATTCTTTTGTCACAAGTTCGATGGTTTGCCAAAGCTGTGAATGTGCAAACGAGATGCACACAAAGCCTCTGTTAAATGCATCTTTCTTTTAAGTTTTTGCATATAAAATTTTTATAAAGAAATTTAAAAATACATTGAAAAATTGTCTTTATTACTGAGCAATGAAGCATTGATTGAAAATAATGGTGTAAACATTTCTCTGTGCAAATTCAATTCTGTGCGCTTTCTCAGCTGGCGTGATTTCTCTGATCATCTATTTTCAAGGCCGACTAGTACAGAGACAATCAGTGCCAGTGCACATTTATCGTTCATAGCTATCTGAGTGGTGTCAGTGAGCTGATAACTGTGGATTTACTGTGTAAATTTTTCAAAGTAACTATAATGGCATCCCTGATGCTAAGAAGTGCAGACAATTTCTGAATGAAACAATGTCTATGTGCCTGTTATGTGAAAGAAACTTTCAGTAATGATGCCTGAAGCCTGTAAAGATGAAAGATCACCTTGAAAGGGTTCACTCTGACAAGAAAAATAAAGATCTTTATTTTTTTAAGGTGCTAAAAGAAAAGATCATAAATCAACCAACTGTAAATACATTTTTTAAAGCATTTGTTATTGCTAATTATGAAGGAGGACTGAGGCATCATACAGTATCTTCCTTAATATAGCAAAAAAAAGGAAAACTGCATACCATTGGTGAGGAGATCATAATACCAGCTATTAAAAATGTAATTGAAAACATTATGAAAAAAGACTCTCAACCTATTCTAAAATGTATGCCTTTAAGCCCAAGGACAGTAAGCTGACAATGGAGAAAACTTTGGGATCTGAGCTTCAATGTTGCAAGTTTTCCATCCAACTCGATGAGTCAACTTTCAGTAGTTCAAATATTCTCATGGCTATGCGAGGTATTAGAGTCAAATCCTAAAGTGCATTGTTGACGAGTTTTTGTTTGCCAACTAGCTTAAAGGTGATGCAAAAGGTGAGACAATTTTGCGAAGCTTAGAGGATTATTTGAAGAAACTCAGTGTTCCCATGGGGAATATTATTGCAGTGGCTACCAACGGTGCTGCAGCAATGGTTGGCCGTTACAGAGAATTTGCCACCTTACTCAAGGAAAAGGTTCACTGTGTATTACACTGTGTATTACACAGACACCATCTTGTAGCCAAAAATCTAAGTGGCAAACTCCATGCTGTCTTAAAAGTGTGTATCATGTCAGTCAATAAAATTAAAGTGCATCCTCTGAATTCATGACTGTTTGCAATGTTGTGTGGGGGGAAAAAATGAAGAAACTTTTAGCCAACTGATTTTGCACAACTGATTTTGTAAGGTGGTTGTCAGGAGGTGATGGCTTGCAAAGGCTTGTTGACTTGTATGACTCAACTGTGGAGTTTCTTACGGATGTGGACCCATCACTATGTGACGAGTTGAAAATGTGTATTTTCAACTATATTCAAAATTTAATGAAATACAGAAAGTCTGCAATGTAAAGATGTTTCAATTATTCAAGCCTGAACAATCCTAATAGGCTTCCAAGCTAAAATAGGCATATTTAAATCTTCATTGGTATGTAGAGATCATAGGTATTTTTCAAATTGACGGCAACTGGAAAAAGGAGAAGATGAAAACATTTCAGACTGTGACCTAAAGATACACATGAATCACATAGAAAAATTAAAGGAAGACCTTAAAGTTCGTTTCGAGGACCTGGAGAAAATGCTTGTATTTGACTGGATTGTTACACTATTTTATTTGGAAATAGAAAATGTAGACATTAAATTTCACTTACAAGATGAGTTCGGTTGATATGTGTGTGGACCTCGAAGCTAAACCATTGTTGAAAAGTAAAAGCCTCAATAATTATTGGAACAAATTAAATACTAATACTAAATACCCCAAGCTTAGTGCAGCAATTGAGCCATTTTTACTTGCATTCCCAAGTTCCTACTTGGTTGAAACTGGTTTTAGCCATGCAAATGCAATTCCAACAAAGCAGAGGAACAGAATGAATCTGGAAGGGCATGATGACTTACAGGTAAAACTCACCAATCTCCAACCAAATATCAAACACATCCTTCCTATTAACAATGCCAGGCAATTCAACAAAAAGGCAAGTTAATTTATTTTTAATGTGTTTGATATCACGTAACTTAATTATGAAGTTTTTCTTCTTATTATTAATGCTATTAATATTATTATTCACGTAAATGTATCCAGTATAGAGACAGAAACTGAGAAGGAATAACCAAACGCAAAGGTGAAATGAATCTTATTGAGAATCAGTAATGAAGGAAAAGGGCAAAGAAATTATTACCTTCAAACAGTGAAATGTATCATTGATCATATTTATTTATTTATTTATTTTACACGCTTGGGGGGGGGGGGGGGGGGGGTCGATGAGAGATCAAGGATTCCATGAAGTGGTTGATGGTCTAAAAAGTTTGCCAATTCCTGGTATAGAGCAAGTCTTTCCTTTTCCTTTAGCAGGTATAGCAGGTCACATTTGTGTGAAACTACATGGTGTATTTTGCATTCAAAGATTAAAATTGAAAAGCTCACTGAGCCAAAAGGAGTCTGCCTGCCTTCAGTGCGCTTGTAAAAATCTAACTCTAAAGCAGTCTTTTTCATAATAACGTACAAATTTACAACTTTTGAATGTTGATTATTCATGCCAATAAGCACATTCTTTTTGCCCAGTGAATAACTTTTCTTGAAAGGAGAAGAAAAGAGAGCACAAGAGGCTTCCATCCAAAATGATATGAAGCTCCATGTTTAAGAAGCAGTCTCATGGAAGTTGGGAATGTAGCTGAAATTCTGGCCATGGGCCAGGATAGGCAAAGAAATGCCAAGAAAGCATATGTAGCATTGCCAGCCTAGTTTGTTTAAACTGTAAAAGGAGAATAATTTTAAAGAACTATTCCAGACATCCTTGTCAGCCAATTTTAAGACCTTCTATGAAAAAAATATTTTGAAAGCAAACTATTTAATTGGATAGTATTCATTTTGGAAATTGAGAATGTTGCGTATAGCTGTCCAACTATTTGTAAAGTTAAGAGACTTTGTTTTGTGGTTCGGGTTCATGTTAATAACTAATGTGGGAAGTTTGTTAATGGGTTTGCATTTTTAAAACTTGTGTTCATATTGTACAAATATAAAACTGTTTATCTGGGTAAATAGCCATGCATACAACTACTGCATTTTAAAATGTTAGATAAAGTGTGAAACAACAGTTAACTGCATAGTTTGAATTTTTATATATTTACATACAAATATGGAATCAGATAATTTTGTTGGGAAAAGCTCAATTAGCTTATTTTGACACTTGGGGCTCATAATAATCAAAGTGAACAGAGTGATTAAAACTTCAAATAATATAACCATATCATAATTACAGCATGGAAGCAGGCCATCTCAGCCCTTCTAGTCCACACCGATCCAAGCACTCTCCTCTAGTCCCACCTACCTGCACCCTGCCCATAACCCTCCATTTCCCTCCCATCCATATCCAATTTTTCCTTAAATGACAAAATAGACCCTGCCACCACTACTTCTCCGTAAGATCATTCCACACAGCCACCACTCTGAGTGAAGAAGTTCCCCCTCATGTTGCTTATAAACTTTTGCCCCTTAACTCATGACCTTCCTGTTTACTACCCTCAAGGGAAAAGGCCTATCCACATCAACTCTAACTATCCCCCTCATAATCTTCAATACCTCTATCAAATCCCCCCCCCCCAACCTTCTACACTCCAAGAAATAAATACCTAATCTGCTCAATCTTTCTTTGTAATCTAGATTCTGAAACCAAGGCAACGATTTCATAAATCTTCTCTGCACTCTCTCTACCAGTGACCAGAATTGCACACAATACTCCAAATGCCTTGAACAGTCTCAACATCACCCCCCAACTCCTGTATTCTATGCTTTGATTTATAAATGCCAGCATACTAAAAGTCACCTTCACCACCCTAGCTACATGAGATTTCTACCTTCAGGGAATGATGAACCATTATTCCTAGATCTTTCTGCTCCACTGCATTCTTAAATGCCTTCCTATTTACTACACAGGTCCTGTTTTGATTATTCCTTCCAAAATGAAGCACCTCACACTTCTCACCATTAAACTCCATCTGTCATCTTTCAGCCCACTCTTATAAGCAGTCCAAATCCTTCTGCAATCTCTGAAAACCTTCTTCATTATCCACAATTTCACTTAGTATCATCCCTATATTTACTAATCCAATTTACCACCCCATCATCCAGATCATTAATGTAAATGACAAACAGCAAGGAATCTAATACCGATCCCTGAGGCACACCACTTGTAACTGGCCTCCAGCCTGACAGTTATCCACTACGACTCTCTGGCACCTCCTTTCCAGCCACTATTGAATCAATTTGACGATCTCAAAGTTAATACCGAGCACCTGAACCTTCCGAATTAATTTTCCATGCAGAACCTTATCGAAGGCCTTACTGAAGACCATATAGACAACATCCATTGCCCTACCCTCATCAACATTCCTAGTCACCTCTTCAAAAAATTCAACAAGTTTGGTCAAACATGACCTTCCATGCACAAACCTTTGTTGAGTGTTCCTGATCAGACCCTGTCTCTCCAGATACTTATTCACACACTATCTCTTAAGAACACTTTCCCAGATGTCAAACTTACAGGCCTATAATTTCTAGGCTTGTCCCTCAAACCCTTTTTAAACAACGAAACCACATGTGCAATACACCAATCCTCCGGCACTAAATGTCATCTCTAATGACATTTGAAAAATCACTGTCAGAGCCACTGCTATTTCCTCATTAACTTCTATCAAGGTCCTGGGGAAATTCCCGTCAGGAGACTTATCCACCCTTGTATGCTTCAGAGGATCCAGTACTTCCTTTTTCTGAATAGCTACAGTTTCCATAATTATCCTCTTTGCTTCCTTTACCCCGCACAATTCAATATCTTTCTCCTTAGTTAATTCTGAAGAAAAGGACGTTCAAAATCTCCCCCATCTCATTTGGCTCCATACATAGTTGTCCGTTCTGATTCTCTAAGGGACCAATTTATCCCTCACTCTCCTTTTGCTATTAACATATTTAGAGAAACCTTTTGGATTTTTTTCCACCCTGTTTGCTATAGCCACCTCGTACCTTCTTTTAGCTTTTCTAATTTCTTAAGATTCTTTTTACATTCAATATATTCTCCACACATCTCCTTTATTCCTTGTTGCTTATATTTATTGTAGGTCTCCCTCTTTTTTCAAACCAAATATCCAATATCCCTTGAAAATCATGGCTCCATCAAACCTTTGACCAGCTCGAACATAGTTATCAAGTTTGTAGATGACATGACAGTAGATGGCTTCATAGCCAACAATAATGAGTTGCACTTCAGAGAAGAGGTGGAAAATCTCATGAAATGATGAGAGAGTAACAATCCAAGTCTCAACCTGGACTAGACAAAGGAGATGATTGTGGACTTCAGTGAAATTTTGAAATAGTTTGGAGTCTGACACCAGGAAGACCTTCAAAATCTCACCTTTAAAAGACCTCTATTTCTCTACTACATCCTTCTCATAAAACAAATCGTACCAATCCACTCCTCATAAATCCTCAAATCTAGCTTTTCCGCACTCGAAAACCTCAATCTTAGGCCCTGACCTATCCCTTTCCATAATTACACTGAAGCTAACGGCACTATGATCACTGAACCCAAAGTGCTCCCCAACACATACCTCCATCACCTGACCCATCTCATTCCCCAACAGTAGATCCATCACTGCTCCTTCTCTAGTTGGTACCTCTACGTATTAGTGTATAAAACTATCCTGCACACATTTTACAAATTCCAATCCATCCAGCCCTTTCACAGAATGGGTTTCCCAATCTATATTTGGAAAATTAAAATCTCCCACAATCACAACCCTGTACTTATTACAAATATCTGCTATCTCTAGTGAAATTTTCTCCTCTAGTTCTCACTCCCTATTAGGTGGTCTATAATATGCTCCTTTAAGTGTGACTTACCCCTTCCCCATTCCTCATTTCCACCCATACGGCCTTCCTGGACGAGCCCTCCAATCTATCTTGCCTAAATATTGCTGTAATATTTTCCCTGACAAGCAATGCTACACCATCCCCTCTTCCCTGTCCTAAAGCAGCAAAATCCAGGAATATTTAACTGCCAGTCACAACCCTCTGCAAGCATGTTTCACTAATCGCTACCACGTCATATCCACACCTTCAGCTCATCCATCTTCCTTACAATGCTCCTAGCATTAAAGTATATGCAGTTCAGAGATTTCCCACTATTCTCTGTTTGCCTCTATCTTTATAATCACTATTATATACTTTTTCTATCATCTCCCCCCCATCTTCATACAGAGCATCTTCCTTCTCTATCACCTGCCTATCCACCCCCAAACTTTGTCTACAAGTTTTCTCTGTTTGCAATCTAACCTTCTCCTTGATGTTCTCCTTTGCTTGGTTCCCTCCCTCCAACCATTCTAGTTTAAAGTCTCCTGAGTATCTTTAGCAAATGTCCCTGCCAGGATCCTGGTCCCCTTGGGATTCAAGTGCAGCCTGTCCATTCTGTACAGGTCCCACCTCCCCCAAAAAATGTCCCAGTGATCCAAAAACTGGAATCCTTGCCCCTTGCTTCATCCCTTCAGCCATTGGTAGTAATCCCAGGGTCCTTTTCAGCTCTCTACGTAACCCCCTGTACTCACTTTTCAGGACCTCTTCTCCCTTCCTCCCTACGTCGTTGGTACCTACATGTACCTCGACCTCTGGGTCATCTCCCTCCCATTTTAGGATATCTTGGACACAAGCAGCACCAGGGAGGGAAACCACCATCTGGTTCTCCTTACTGTGTCCACATAATCCCCTATCTGTTCTCCTAACTATTGAGTCCCTCTTCTTCCTTTCCCTACTATTCTGAGCCGCAGAGGCTGACCCTGTGCCAGAGGTACAGCCACTGTTGCTTTCCCCAGCTCGGGGAAAGTACCTATTATGTTGGTCTCTAAATCATTGTTACTGTTTTTCAATAACATGATAATTGTGGGCAGATTTTTTAAATGACTAAAAAATTGGGTAGTTGTTAAATTGACAATGATTTCATTGTCCAGCATCAAGCATTGACAAGAACACAAGGCCTCAAATTGCACAGAATATAGAGCATAGAAATAGGCCATTTTACCCCCTCAGTCTGTAGTATGTTCCATTAGAGATGCCTCTCTCTGTCGTTCCTAATGTAAATCAATTTCTGTTAACTTCTAACACCTTTGCACTCCTAAGCTTGCTCAACTGCTTCTGGGATGTTTCTGTACCATTTGTTTCAATCACTTCTTCCACATTTACACCACTCTAGTGAGAAGTATTCTTGCCACTCTTTATCTGAATTACCTATTGGATTTTCTTAATTTCTATTAATAATAGGCACTCATTGTTCTTTTCTTCACATGAGAACATTCCTCTGTGTCTAATCTATTCAAATTTTCCCTACGTTTAAAGAATAAAGGCAGATTTGATAAGAGGCATACAAGATTATGAAGGGTATGGATAGGGTAAATGCAAACAGGTATCCACCGAGGTTGGGTTTGACAAGAATGAAAGGTGAAATGCTTAGGGGGAATGTCAGGGGGAAATGAGTGTGAAATGAGTTGCCAGATGAAGTGGTGGATTGATTTTGAAGTTTAAGAGAAGATTGGATGAGTTCATAGGTGAGAGGGGTATGGAGGGCTATGGTGTGGGAGCAGGTTGATTGCACTAGGCAGAGAAAATATAGTTTGGCATGGTCCAGGTAGGCCAAAGGACAAGATTCTGTCCTGTAATGTTCTATGGTTCTAATTCATATGTGACTCTCTTTAGTTCTAGTTCAAGTTTATTTGTCATCTGATTGTACAAGTACAACCTGAAGAAACAGCGTTTTCCAATCCTTGGTGCAGCACACTGCAAACACACATACCAATATAAAGCACAGACAAATGATACTATGGTGTGTGTACACATGTGTGTATATCTTCTTTTTTTTTTCTTTGGCTTGGCTTCGCAGACGAAGATTTATGGAGGGGGTAAAAAGTCCACGTCAGCTGCAGGCTTGTTTGTGGCTGACAAGTCCGATGCGGGACAGGCAGACACGATTGCAGCAGTTGCAGGGGAAAATTGGTTGGTTGGGGTTGGGTGTTGGGTTTTTCCTCCTTTGCCTTTTGTCAGTGAGGTAGGCTCTGCGGTCTTCTTCAAAGGAGGTTGCTGCCCGCCAAACTGTGAGGCGCCAAGATGCACGGTTTGAGGCAATATCAGCCCACTGGCGGTGGTCAATGTGGCAGGCACCAAGAGATTTCTTTAGGCAGTCCTTGTACCTTTTCTTTGGTGCACCTCTGTCACGGTGGCCAGTGGAGAGCTCGCCATATAACACGATCTTGGGAAGGCGATGGTCCTCCATTCTGGAGACGTGACCCATCCAGCGCAGCTGGATCTTCAGCAGCGTGGACTCGATGCTGTTGACCTCTGCCATCTCGAGTACTTTGACGTTAGGGATGTAAGCGCTCCAATGGATGTTGAGGATGGAGCGGAGACAACGCTGGTGGAAGCGTTCTAGGAGCCGTAGGTGGTGCCGGTAGAGGACCCATGATTCGGAGCCGAACAGGAGTGTGGGTATGACAACGGCTCTGTATACGCTTATAGTTATTAAATAAATAGAGTAACGGAGGGTTTGTATGAGCAGTTCATCAGTCGTTCACCAGTCTCACTGCCCAAGGGAAGAAGCTGTTTATAGCCAGGTGATTCTGGCTCTGATGCTTCTCTGTCTCTTTCCTGAAAGGAGTAAGTAGGAGATGCTAAGTGTGGGTAATAGGGGGTCCTCACTGATTTTTGAGAGCTTTCTTGAGGCAACAATCCAGATAAATCCCATTGATGGGAGGAGGGACACCCCAGTGATCCTCTCTGCTGCTCTTATGGTCCTGTGGTTTGACCTCTCATCTGATGTTCTACAGTAGTGGTTCCCAAATTTGGCTCTGCTGCCCCCCCCCCCCCCGCTGTAGGTGATGGAAAGATCCAAGGGGGCAGTGAGGGAAAAGGGGGCGTTCTGAAGATTTAGCTTAGTTATTATTCAGTCTGCTGCAAAGTTTAATGAAGAAGTCAGTGCAGTAATTTTCTGGCTACAGTAGTGAGCAAAATAAACTGCGACAAGATGTTCTCGTGAGAGCTGACCTCGAGGGCTGCCATGTTCTACTGGTGTAACTACATCCCCCACTCACAGTGTTGCCTCTGCCGCTTCCCCTCTCAGCACTGATGCTGCTATTCCCCCACATTACTTAGAGCCACCACTAACCCCTCCCACCCTGCTCAGCACTGGCACTAACCACCCCCACCCATCCAGCACTGGCACTAACCCCCCCACCCATCCAGCGCTGGCACTAACCCCCCCACCCATCCAGTGCTGGCACTATCCCCCCCCATCCATCCAGCGCTGGCACTAACCCCTCCACCCATCCAGCGCTGGCACTAACCCCTCCACCCATCCAGTGCTGGCACTAACCCCCCCCACCCATCCAGCGCTGGCACTAACCCCCCCCCACCCATCCAGCGCTGGCGCTAACCCCCCCACCCATCCAGCGCTGGCACTAACCCCCCCACCCATCCAGTGCTGGCACTAACCCCTCCATCCATCCAGCGCTGGCACTAACCCCTCCACCCATCCAGCGCTGGCACTAACCCCTCCACCCATCCAGTGCTGGCACTAACCCCCCCCACCCATCCAGCGCTGGCACTAACCTCCCCACCCATCCAGCACTGGCACTAACCCCCCCACCCATCCAGCGCTGGCACTAACCCCCCACCCATCCAGCGCTGGCACTAACCCCCCTACCCATCCAGCGCTGGCACTAACCCCCCCTACCCATCCAGCGCTGGCACTAACCCCCACACCCATCCAGCGCTTGCACTAACCCCCCCACCAATCCAGCGCTGGCTCTAACCCCCCCACTCACCCAGCATTGGCAATAACCTCCCCCCACCCATCCAGCGCTGGCACTAACCCCCCCACCCATCCAGCGCTGGCACTAACACCCCCACCCATCCAACGCTGGCACTAACCCCCCACCCATCCAGCACTGGCACTAACCCCCACACACATCCAGTGCTTGCACTAACCCCCCCACCCACCCAGCACTGGCACTAACCCCCCCACCCATCCAGTGCTGGCACTAAACCCCCACCCATCCAGCGCTGGCACTAACCCCCCCACCCAACAAGTGTTGGCACTAACCCCCCACCCATCCAGCGCTGGCACTAACCTCACCAACCATCCAGAGCTGGCACTAACCCCCGCACCCATCCAGCACTGGCACTAACCCCCCCACCCATCCAGCGCTGGCATTAACCCCCCACCCATCCAGTGCTGGCACTAACCCCCCACCCATCCAGCACTGGCACTAACCCCCCCACCCATTCAGCGCTGGCACTAATACCCCCACCCATCCAGCGCTGGCTCTAACCCCCCCACTCACCCAGCGCTGGCACTAACCCCCCCACCCATCCAGCATTGGCAATAACCTCCCCCCACCCATCTAGCGCTGGCACTATCCCCCCCATCCATCCAGCGCTGGCACTAACCCCTCCACCCATCCAGCGCTGGCACTAACCCCTCCACCCATCCAGCGCTGGCACTAACCCCTCCACCCATCCAGTGCTGGCACTAACCCCCCCCACCCATCCAGCGCTGGCACTAACCCCCCCCCACCCATCCAGCGCTGGCACTAACCCCCCCACCCATCCAGCACTGGCACTAACCCCCCCCACCCATCCAGCGCTGGCACTAACCCCCCACCCATCCAGCACTGGCACTAACCCCCCTACCCATCCAGCACTGGCACTAACCCCCCCTATCCATCCAGCGCTGGCACTAACCCCCCCACCCATCCAGCGCTGGCACTAACCCCCCACCCACCCATCCAGTGCTGGCACTAACCCCCCCACCCATCCAGTGCTGGCACTAACCCCCCACCCATCCAGCGCTGGCACTAACCCCCCCACCCTTCCAGCACTGGCACTAACTCCTCCCACCCATCCAGCGCTGGCACTAACCCCCCCACCCATCCAGCGCTGGCACTAACCCCCCCACCCATCCAGCGCTGGCACTAACCTCCCCCCACCCATCCAGAGCTGGCACTAACCCCCCAGCACTAACCCTCCCCCTCCCCACTCAGCATCGCCTCTAAATACCCCCCCCCCCCACCTAATGCTCTTGTATGGGAGTTGGGGGTGCTCGAGATATTACCTGGAGGCTCGAAAAAGTTTGGAAGCCACTGCTCTACAGCAACTGTATCACACTGTGATACAACCAGCCGGTACACTCTTGATCGAGTTCCTGAAGGAAGATGACAAGATGGTGGCTGATAGCCTTGCTCAGCTCATCTTCTCAGGAAGTGCAATCGCTGTTGCACATTTCTGAAAAGGAAGGAAATTTTTGTGTCCATGATAGGTCAATTCTCAGAGGAATTTTATGCCCTCCATTCTCTCCACTATCGAGCTATTGATGTGTAGTGGAGGATGATTGTCCCTGGTCCTCCTGAAGTCCACACTCATCTCCTTTGTCTAGTCCAGGTTGAGACTCGGATTGTTACTCTCTCATCATTTCATGAGATTTTCCACCTCTTCTCTGAAGTGCGATTCATTATTGTTGGCGATGAAGCCATCTACTGTCATGTCATCTACAAACTTGATAACTATGTTTGAGCTGGATCTGGCGTTGCGGTTATCGGCCAGTAGTGTGAACGGGAGCATGCTGAGCACACAGCCCTGAGTGTGACAGTGCTCAGCGAGATGGTGCTTAAAGTTCCGCTGCCAGTCTGTGATTTTTCTGTCAAGAAATTCAGAATCCAGTAGCAGAGAAGACTGTTAAGTCCCAGTGAGGACTACTTTTCCACCAGCCTCTGGGATATAATCATAATAAACTGAAGTCAATGTGCTGAAGTTAATGAAGAGCAGCTTGGTGTGTGAGGCATCGCTTTCCTTGTGGGACAGGACAGAGTGGAGGGACAAAGCTATAGCATCATATGTGGAACAGTTCCATCTGCAGACGATTTGCAATTGGTCCACTATCTCTGGATGTGTTCCATCACCAAAAACTCAAAGCATTTCATAATGGTGGAGATCGGTGCCACTGGGCGGTAGTCATTGAGGCCTGTTACTGTCATCCTCTTTGATACCGGGATGATGATGGCTGTCTTGAAACCCACGGGGATAATGGACTGCTGCCATGACTTGTTGAAGATGTTCTTAAGGACCTCCATCAGTTGGTCTCCACAGTCTTTTAGTATCCGACCGGGTATATTGTCTGGTCCATCTGGCTTGGTTGAATTCACCCTGGATTGGGATCTGCTGACCTTGGCTATAGCTATGCAAGGGTTGCATTGATTGGGAGAAACAGAGCTGTTTTGACGTCAGTCCATTTTTCTCATTGAACTGGGCAAAGGTGTTCAGTCTGTCTGGAAGGGAGGTGCCATTGTTTTTGACTCACAAGATTATCTTGTGGTCTGTGTAACTTTGATCCCTTGCCACATGTATCTCGTGTTGCCGATGTCACATGGCTTACTGTGGATCTTCTGTGCCAACCCACACTTTGCCTTCTGGATTGCACAGGAGAGTTCAGCTCTGGCTTAGTGTCACCTTGTCTCCTGTCCTGAAGGCAGCATCAGGAGCTCTGAGAAGTGTTTGGACCTCTGCAACCAACCATGGTTTCTAGTTTGCCTTGGTTGGCCTTTAGAGAAAGGAAACCCACTCCGCTGCAAAGTAAAGCTTCTTTCATGAAATATATTGATTTGCACTGAGTTGAACAGAATTCATTTCATAATGGAAAATTAATAACTCTCCAGCATGGAGGGAGATGAATTCCTTTGTATAATATGTTGAATCTATGTATAAATTATTTTAGCATAAATTACATGATGTACAATTTGACAGAATGAAAATCAAGTGAAAAACACAATGTCTTCCTGATATTGGAATGCTTCTGGGACATCATTATGAGGACATTTTTTTTTCTGACTCTAATTTTTTGCAATCATGAAGAATATAGCTCAAACGTTCTAATGTACAGTAGAAATCAAAAAATCCGTACTATCCGAGAATCCGGACTTTTCAAAAACTCTCAAACTTAAAATTTAGCTGGCTTTTGTTTGTGTTTGCGCATGTGTAAACACCACAGATGCACAGTTTTCTTTAAAACTGCTCATTTTGATAAATAAATCATGTTATATTTGCAAATGAATACACTATCAAAATTTACTTGTTCACCTCTTATTTATTCCTCTTTAAATTTAAATTTTAAAAGTACTGCTCGAGAATCTGGAAAATCAGAGACTGACTCAATCCTTGAGCAATCTGGAATTTCGGACTTGACTGTACTTTATGCCAAATCTAACTTCAAATTGAATTTTAAGAATGAAATAAAAATGGTGTCATCATGAGACATTTCAAAGAGATGGGTTATGTTCTGAGTGGTTCTTGATCAGGTATCCACCATTTGACCTTTATTTTAAGTTCACCAAGTTGCTCATTTGTTTTTCGACAGTGAAACATGATGATTCAGATATCTGGATTACATACTAATTTGTTTTTTCACTTTGGATATAGATTTACTTTGTTACCTTCCCATGGTTTTAGAACACTGTCTAATAGCTGGCTGAATTAACTTGCCTAGCTTGAGGAGCTAGGTTAAGGCTCATCAGCTTCCATTGGAAGGTTAGCACTGGCATAGCGCTTCTTCAGAATTTGTTGCCATGGGAACACAAGAGCAGGAGAAAACAATTCAAAGCCTTGATTTGTTCTGGAATTCAATGTGATCAACCTGATCTGTAGCTTTAGATGAATCAAATTCCTCAAATCTACTCTTTTGTACCCTTGGTTGGCAACTTTCTATTGATTGCGTAAGGAAGTTATTCATTATGTAAGTGCAAGGTTTCTTTGCCTCATCCATCCTATGCGCAAAATATATCTTGCTTATATTAATGTGTCCTTTTGTCCAAGACTCCCCTACCAGTAGGTATGTTTTTCTCTTATCCACCCAATTAATTCCTTTCATAATACTAAGACCTCAGTCAAATTATCCCTTTATTTAATCCAGGGAAGCAACTCGTAATATCTCATTGTTATTTAACCACCACTGTCCTGGTAACATTCTGGTGGCCCAGTACTGCACTCTCCCAAAGGCAAATTTGAAGCTTGATTCTAAAGTAGGTTTTATGTGCAGAAACAGACACATAGAGAGCCACTGGCAATGTCTTCCTTGGATATCTGTTTGTCTCTGATTTCTGTACTTCCCTCAATGGAGCGTTGAAGTTGAACAACTTGTGTTTTGATCTTGCTGCTGGACATGTCATTAATGGTCACTTGCATCATGCCTTCAGCCCCTTAGCATGTTATCAGCATAATGAGATAAGTAATGCAACACCACCCACCTTGTTTAAAAAGATGTGTGGCTTGTTTATTTATAATTAATATTCTGTAGCGGCAGCTACACTACTACTGAAAGAATGCACAACCAGACGGGTTGAGCTCAATGAGCAGAATTGATCTATTGCAGGCTGCTGGGCTGGACTTATACTCCCAGCCTGGACCTGGCTGAGAACCACGCTGGGGGGCGCTGACGTCACGTGGTCCCCCAGCGCAGGCTTCTGAGCCCAGTGCTGAGAAGAAGGGAAAACCCCCGACGGTACCATTTTGGCCGGCTGCCCCGCCGCGTGGATTACAAGCGGGGCTGGTTTGCCTGCCTAGTGGTGTGCCGCCACAATTCTTTCATTTACATTTGGATGTATTTAGTATTAAGCTAAATAGATCTGAGCTGTTTTTAAATGATCCAGATTACCAGAGAAATTTTGAAATAGTTTGGAGTCAAAAGACCATCCCAAGAGTGGGACCTCAGAATTCTTTATTATGACCTAGATGACATATGTGCCAGGTTGCACCTCACAAGACAAGCTTGGCAGCCAGCATTGAAGTCAGTTGTCACCACTGGGTATATTGGCAGGAACAGCAAAGTGATGGAGGGTGGGTGAGTGAGCCTGCATGCTGGAACCATAAGAGAGCTTTGCTTTCACTTAATACTTCTATATTTTGGAACAATAGTTAGCTGAACTAAACTGATGATGATTGGGCAAAAAAATCCGAGCATGACATTATTTAGGATAAACATAAAAATAAAACTCAGTAATGTTAAAAGCAAAATCTGCCAGGAGAATCACACTATCTATATGAGTATTTCTGTGTAATTATTGCCAGTGTAGGATTTGCAAACTATAATTTTCTGGTAGGAAAAATAGTGAAGGTTTTAACCAGGAAGTAACAAATATGGTTGTGATAGTACAGATCTATCACCAATGTATATAGTGTATATAGTTACAGTATCTAGACTGTGCTTACAGCGATTGGCTGAGAGCTAAGCCACGCCTACTGTCTGGGCCTTAAAGGGTTGTGTCCCTAGCCAGGTCGGATCATTCCGGACTGGTCGGCCACCTGTGAAGAGCTCCTGTCTTTTGCTAATAAAAGCCTTGGTTTGGATCAACAAGTCTTTGATTCTTTTGACGAGCTCTACAATGGTATTGAGATTTTTTCTTTTTTTTTGTCATATTCAAACTTTTGGTCACCAGCCACTGGGCTCCTCATTTGTCTTGTGTTTTGTTAAATTATGCTCTTGCCTCGTACTGAGGTTTATCACATTAAAGACACTGTTTCGATGCAAGATGTTAGTCGGACATGGTGACACCTCGTTCAGTACGCTGCCTCTGGCATGATGACGAAATGTTTTATGGGTGTTTATCTCGAACACATTAAAATACCAATGAAGAAACATGTGGGAATGAAAAGTAAGGATGAAAAAAAGTGGTTTAAAGATCGTTTTTGTGGACGAAATGGAAATGTTGAGATTTAGGGAATTTGTGTTGGGATTTCAACAGCAGAAGACCAACATTTGAGCAATGGGGAATACATTGGTTGGGTGGAGACAGGTCATGGAGGTAATTGTAATTATAGCCTATGATGTTAAAGATAAAGTATTGGAGTCAACAGGGCAGGTGATGGCATGACGCATTTGACAAAGTTTTTAAACAATTGCCAATGTAGGCAAGAATTTAGTTTTTAATTAAAATGGTGGTTTGCAAAGTGAGGGTTCAGTAATTAAAGTGGAACAGAGAAGATCTCAGGGTGAGGTAATATTGTGAAGTCCTGGTGACTGACAGAGTTTCGTGATTTGTATCTCTGAGTCATGTAATACACTAAATTACACTAAGTGTAACTTAATACACTAAGTTATCACAAATGAAGTATTTTGGGAAGAACAGCTAAACAATGGTAATTGGGGTGTGCGCATCCAATCTTTGTCACGAGTTGAGTTAAATGTATTTAGTTTTCCTAGCATTTAACTGAACACTGATTTGGATCATGTATGTAACTTGGACTCCGCCTACAGATCAGAGGATGACAGGATAGTTGTGTGCTTGTGTGTGGCTGCGTGTTTGGGTGGAGAGCATGTGTAAAGGTATTAGCAGTGGAGAGATTATCTAGGATGAAATGTGAAATAAATTTTTTGATGGCAGTGCTTTAGCTATCGTAACACAAGGGAGGAAAAGGTCCATATTCAGTGCCCTCCATACTATTTGGGACATTTTTTTTTCCTTTATTTGCCCCTGTGCTCCATAGTTTTCAATTTGTAATCAAACAATTCACATGTAATTAAAGTGCATATTTCAGATTTTATTCAAGGTTGTCTGTATACATTTTGGTTTGAGCATGTAGAAATTACAGCACATTTTAAAGTTACAGTGATCGAGCTGGCGCTCTGGGCGGCAACCGCAACCAAAGGCCAGCGGCACTGACCTCAACAAGCAAACCGGCGGGTGAACGGCAAGGGCAGCTTAAAGGCCAGCGACCAATGCTGCGTAACCAATAGACAGGGACAGCGCGCGGGGAAGAAGGGCATTTTTAAGCAGGAAAGTACCTGCATGCAGGAAACCTGCTCTGTTATGCATGTTTTGATGTCAGCCACGGGGGGGGGAGGGTCACAGCGGGACAGTGCAAGAATCAAAGTCAGACCTAAGCTCTAATAAAACTCAGAGCTTAACCTGACTACACTATGTGTAGTCTTCTTTTGAGTAGTGCAAGGCTACAATTGGTGACCCCGACAAATTAGATGGCATGTAAACCCAATGATGAGTGAACAGGCAGCAGTCAACATGGTCGCTCTCAAGGTGCCAACCTGGACACATCAACCACGCCTGTAGTTTGACCAGGCTGAGGCACAGTTCCAGATCCGGCAGATCACAGCAGAATCCATTCGGTACTACCATGTGGTGAGCACTCTGGACCTGGATACAGCAGGCCGGGTGGCTAATTTCATCCAAGAAGGCATGTACTCTGCCTTCAAGGACTTGCTGATTGAGACCTTTGGGCTGTCACAATATGAGAGAGGGCCATGTCTGCTCCACCTGGATGGAGCCTCATGAACGAAATGCTGGCCTTCCTGGGCAAACATGAGCCCTGCATTATGTTTGAGCAGGCATTCCTGCAGCAACTTCGTGAGAAAATCCAACTGCTTCTGGCTGACGCGGATTTCAGCGACCACTGGAAAGTCGCAGCACAAGAGGACATTCTGTGGAAACAGAAGAGAAAGTGCTCGGCGTCCGTGGGGCATGTCAATAAACCCCACAGCTAGACCTGTGCAGACCTACTAAGAGAACAGCAGCGCCCCAAAGGAGGTGATCTAAACAACCAGTGATGTTTCTACCACCAGAGACGGGGTTCAGGAGCCTGCCGGTGCAGGCTGCCATGCACATTTCATTAAAATACCAGGGCCAGCTGTTGCTAATGGCCACGACAGCTGCCACCAAGACAGCCTACTGTACGTTTGGGACCGCCAGTCCGGATGATGCTTCCTCATGGACACAGGAGCAGAAGTCAGCGTCCTGCCCCTGTTGGGACAGGACACCAGGAACAGGCAGTTGGGCCCCAATCTGAGGGCTGCCAACAACAGCACAATTCGGACCTACGGTAACTGCAAGGTTCAACTGCAGTTGGGAGGGAGCCTCTTCTTGTGGGTGTTCATGCTGGCCACAGTGGAACAGCCGCTCCTCGAGGCAGACTTCCTGCACACCTATAGCCTGCTAGTAGACCTCAAGGGAAGGAGATTGATCCACACCAAGACTTTTCAAACCTTCCCCCTCAAGCATGCAAAGCTTCCAGCACTCCACCTGGATTCTGTACAGCAATCGAACTAGTACGCCAGGGTCCTGTCCAAGTTCCCTGCAGTGCTATCCCTTAATTCACCACAATGATGGAGTACAGCACCACATCCTGACCCAGGGCCCGCCGCTCCACCAAAGGGCAAGAGGCTTTCCTCTGGAGAAGCTCCAGCTGGTGAAAGAGGAATTCAGAAAGCTGGAGGAGCTTGGCATCAAACGACAATCAGACAGTCCATGGGCTTCTCCCTTACTCATGGTACCCAAAGCAACTGGGAGCTGGAGACTATGCGGCAACTACCGCCGGCTCAACAAGGCCGCAACACCTGATTGGTACCCCTTGCCACACACCCAGGACTTTGTGGCTAACCTGCATGGGGCAAGGATCTTCTCTAAGGTGGACCTCGTGCAGGGATATCATCAGATCCCAGTACCCTGATGATATCCCCAAGACCGCCATTATCATCCTGTGCGGCCTCTTCGAATTCCTCCGAATGCCATTTGGGCAAAAGAATGACTCATGGACGCAGTGGGCCGAGACCTAGATGGCACCTTTGTGTACCTAGATGACATCCTGGTGGCAAGCAAGATTATATAGCGCACCTCTGCAACCTCTACATCTGATTGAGCAAGTTCAGGCTGACAATCAACCCAGCAAAATGCCAGTTTGGATTGGAGGCCATTGACCTCCTGGGCCACAGGATAACTAGGGAAGGAGCCACACTGCTACCCAGTAAATTGGAGGCCATCCAGAAGTTCCCCAGACCTAGCACAACCAAGTGACTACAGGAGTTCATGGGAATGATCAATTTCTACCACCGCTTCATCCCCTCAGCTAGATCATGTGGCTCTTGTTCGCCCAGATGGCAGACAAGGCAAAGGATATCACCTGGGATGAGGAGTCAGTGGAAGCCTTTGTGAAGGCCAAGGAAGCCCTAGTGGACACTGCTCTCCTGGCACATCCCAGAGCAGACGCTCCAACAGCCCTGACAGTGGATACCTCAGGAATGGAAATCAGCTGAGTTCTGGAGCAGCAGATCAACTGATGGATGAACTACCATGGGTGCTGTTGGGCATCCGCACCGCACCCAAGGAGGACCTCAACACCCCTTTGGCCAAACTAGTCTACGGAGCTCCACTGGTGGTCACGGGAGAATTCATTACCATCCCCAGACAAACAGCCGGATGACTCTGCAGCGTTCCTTAGCAGGCTAAGGGGAAGAGTCAGCAACCTGGCCCCGATTCCACCTTCCAGGCACTGATACGCGAGGACCAACATACACAAAGACCTGCAGGACTGTGAGTATATTTTCATTCGCAGGGGTCCACATTGTCCACCACTTCAGAGGCCATACGAGGGTCCGTTCTGGTTCATCCGCAACAACAGGGCCACATTCAAGCTGGAGATCAGAGGCAAGATGGTCTTCACCACTGACAGGCTGAAGCCGGCATGCCTGGACCTGGTGTGCCCAGTCGAGACATCAGCACCACACCGAAGAGGCAGGGCTCCAAAGGCTGCAGAGACTTTGCCTCCAGGTACCAAGGACAATAACAAGGACAATACTGCCAGTTCTGGGGGAGTGTCATATGCGCCGTGGCGATTGAGCTCCAGGCAGCGAGTGAAAACAAACGCCAGCAGCCTGCAGAGCAGCACTGGCCAAAACAAGTGATCTGGCAGTGAACAGCAAGGGCATCTTAAAGGCCGGCGACCCCAAAATTGCACTGGCCTTGCTTCGCAACCAACAAACAGGGACAATGCGCTGGGAAGAAGGGCATTGTTATGCAGGAAAGTACCTGCACGTGGGAAACCTGCTTTTGTTATATGGGTTGTGACATCAGCCAAGGAGGGCCACAGCGGGAACAGTGCAAGTATAAAAGTCAGCCTGAGCCCTAATAAAACTCAGAGCTTAACCTGACTTCATTACGTGTGTGTGTCTTCTTTCGAGCAGCGTGTGGCTACAGTCTCATCATTTCAGGGCACCATATTAGGGACATTTGGCTTCACAGGTGTGTAATTACTCAGCTAGGCCTGCTTCTAAACTTTTGATCACCTTTGGATTCTGTAGTTGCCATTTTTCAATGAGGGCCAAGAGTTATGCCAATGAAAGTTAAAGAGGCCATTGTGCACAAATGAAGGAATTAAACATACCTTGTGAACCAAATATCCCAAACATTATGCTGCCCTGAAATAAGGGTACTATGAATAAAAAGTGCTGTAATTTCTACATAGTCAAACCAAAATGTATGCAAACAACCTTAAATAAAGTCTGGAATGTGCACTTTAATTACATGTGAAGTGATTGATTACAAATTGAAAACTGTGGAGCACAAATCTTTGGCTTGGCTTCGCGGACGAAGATTTATGGAGGGGGTAAAAGTCCACGTCAGCTGCAGGCTCGTTTGTGGCTGACAAGTCCGATGCGGGACAGGCAGACACGGTTGCAGCGGCTGCAGGGGAAAATTGGTTGGTTGGGGTTGGGTGTTGGGTTTTTCCTCCTTTGCCTTTTGTCAGTGAGGTGGGCTCTGCGGTCTTCTTCAAAGGAGGTTGCTGCCCGCCAAACTGTGAGGCGCCAAGATGCACGGTTTGAGGCGATATCAGCCCACTGGCGGAGGTCAATGTGGCAGGCACCAAGAGATTTCTTTAGGCAGTCCTTGTACCTTTTCTTTGGTGCACCTCTGTCACGGTGGCCAGTGGAGAGCTCGCCATATAACACGATCTTGGGAAGGCGATGGTCCTCCATTCTGGAGACGTGACCCACCCAGCGCAGCTGGATCTTCAGCAGCGTGGACTCGATGCTGTCGACCTCTGCCATCTCGAGTACTTCGACATTAGGGATGAAAGCGCTCCAATGGATGTTGAGGATGGAGCGGAGACAACGCTGGTGGAAGCGTTCTAGGAGCCGTAGGTGATGCTGGTAGAGGACCCATGATTCGGAGCCGAACAGGAGTGTGGGTATGACAACGGCTCTGTATACGCTTATCTTTGTGAGGTTTTTCAGTTGGTTGTTTTTCCAGGATCTTTTGTGTAGTCTTCCATTGTCGATCCTTGCATCTGATGAAATGGTGCAGCCGAGATAGGTAAACTGGTTGACCGTTTTGAGTTTTGTGTGCCCGATGGAGATGTGGGGGGGCTGGTAGTCATGGTGGGGAGCTGGCTGATGGAGGACCTCAGTTTTCTTCAGGCTGACTTCCAGGCCAAACATTTTGGCAGTTTCCGCAAAGCAGGACGTCAAGCGCTGAAGTGCTGGCTCTGAATGGGCAACTAAAGTGGCATCGTCTGCAAAGAGTAGTTCACGGACAAGTTTCTCTTGTGTCTTGGTGTGAGCGTGCAGGGAAAAAAGTACCTTTGTCCCAAACATTATTGGAGGGCACTGTATGTTTGCACAAATGGGGAGTCTAGCTGTTGATACTGACAGCCAGAAAAGGTAGCTATGTTTTCTTGATTTCCAAGAAAGTACTTAGAACTTGGAAGAGGCAAAGACTTCAAAGGCAAAATTAAGGATTTTAAAATGTGGAGTGGTTCATTGTCGTATCTGGCAGAGGCGTGAAGAAAAAGTGGATTTTTTTTGCTCTTCATCAATCTCAGTTGCATTCTTCTCAAATTAGATCAAACTCCAGTTTGGTCGTTGTGGAAGTCCCTTGATCAGCTTCAGTCCAAGTGTAACTCAAGGTTAATTCGACTCCTATATCTAAAGGGTTAAACTGAATTAGCTTCTGAAAGAATGTGCATTATTTATTTTTTAATATTCTCTGTTAAAATCATCGGCCGTTTTATTTTTCCCATTCTTCAGATGAATTTGTTGTTTGCTTGAGACCATGTACGTGAATTTCTTTGTCAATTTGTGGTGTGTACTGTTAAGCTTTCACTGTATATTTTGAAGATAATGCTTCACACCTAGTTAGTGTCCAATACCATTACAACCGATTGCCATTGAATCATAGAATGGTGCTGTTGAAGAAAGGGAAATTTACCACTGTCTATGCACACTATTGGAGAGGACAAATGGTGGATTTATTCCCAATTGCCTCCATATTGAGCCCTGCAGATTTTTGTCACTCTGCTATTTATCTTGTTCCCATTTGAAGGTTGTAATTGAATTTATTTACAGCACAAATTTTCTAGGATTGTTCTAATTACTGTAAAAACTTAATTTTCATCTCTGCTCCAGATTTTTCGATGATTACCATGAATCTATGTCCTCTGACCTTGAATTTCTTGTCACTGGAAATAGCTTCATCTTTAATGAATGATTTGACTGCTGTTTTAACCATGGAAAACCTACATGTGGGAAGCATTCAGTGTTGTTAAATACCAAAATTCTTGAAAATAACAGTCTTTTGTTATTTTGCTTACAGAAACTTGAAGGTCTTTTGCTCATTAGATTCCGCGTTGCAGTTAGATGTGGGGTTTTCAATGTATAAAACTGCAATCGTCGAATTATGGAAGTTTGTATCCTGAGGGAGGTCTATCGTGTCCAAGCCATCTGATATAAAGGCAGTCTGACGGATGCCACTTGACAGATCTTGATCTGTCAGGTTGTATAATTACACTGGAACAGGTGGTTGTTCAGGTGTTTTTTTTTTAAAATGTGATGAAGGTCTCTGCCTCAATTGCCCTTTCAAATCATGAATTTCAGACTTTATGGATGTGAGCGGTTTTCCTAAATTCTCATCCAGTGATTCTTGCCTTAAATCTCCACAATCCAACTATTTGTTCTTCAGCTGGACAAAATTACTTTTGTCCAGTCACCATATCTCTGCTTCTTGTATATTCCTCAAGCATCAATTTTAGTATATAATTTTGAAAATATCTTCTTTGGAAAACCAGAATTAACCTGTTCAGTAGGTGAATTGACAACAAGGTATATCGATTATTTCATATACAAACTGAATGAGAAACCTTTATTGTCCTAAAAGCATTATTTTCTCTATCTTGGATAGTAAATTACAAACTGGTTATTAAGCATTGGCATTTATTACCTGCAGTAGGTTTCCTTATTTGGTAAAGGCTACATTCTTTTTATAACAAAGTATTCAAGGTTCATATTTAACCAACTGTAAAAGACCAGCAAGTGAATGAAAGCATGAAGATAAATTGTTTGCAGCTGTTCCTCCATTAGCAGACCATCCCCTGCGGTGGGTTTCTCAATGCTATAAAATAAAAGCAAAAGAATTCTTCTGTTTTTAAAATTGTTTGAGACTGTCTCTTAAATTCTCTAATTTTAGAGATTAAAATAAAGCACAAATCACTCAAATATTTTTAAATGCTGTATAATTGTTTGCCATTGCATTTAGCAGCGATCTTGTATCTGAACATCTTGGGTTGGACATGAAAAGTTGCAAAATTATTACATGGATTTGGCAGATTTTGTTGACATTTTTTGTGCTTGTTTTAATTGATGTAAATAATTATAAACAAGTTATTTGGTCAGAATTTGGAGTCAACTTTAGAGTATGGGCTCCATTTGCTCTCAAGAATTGGTGCTGGTACTGGCGCAGTGAGCTCAATACCACAGACTTTAATTAGTAGGCATTAGTTAAAAGCTTTAACTTCCTTTGGGGGTTGGGGTGCATGAATGGGGTGGGGTGAGGGGGAAGAAATCTTCGCCGACACCTTAAATGACGTGGGCCAGTGGAGATACGGCCACTTACTTGATAAGTAGAGAAAAAGAACATGCTCCATGGTGTGAAATTTGGCTGCTTATCATTTTGTGGTTCATTTTTGTAAACTCATTCTTAGTGATCCATTAGCAAGAACATAGAACTCACCATTTGGTGACTGCACCAATCTGGTGCAGTTAGTGCATACTTTAAAAAATAATGATTATTCCATTTTGTATGCTGGGTTTTTTTTGAAAACTTTATTTAAAGACTTTAATCAAAATACAGTGAAACATAACAAAGAAAAGTGAAGAACAAATTTTTTTATATATTAAAAAAAACCACCCACCCTCCCACCCCTTCAGCCAGCTCCCTTAAGGGGAGCCAAATATAAAAACAATACAGTTAATATAAAGAATAATTCAAAGTATTTCCAAATTCATATTACTCTTGGGTGCTGGTTGATGATACAATCATTTTGGAAATATTCTCACACAACAAACCAGGAATAAATATGTGAGATTTGTAAATAGGTTATTAAACATTTTAGAATGCAAGTTTAAAAAAAAATGAAATGGAATGGAATGATTATGGTAGAAGTTCAAATATAAATTAAAAGAAAAAATAGAATCCATAACATTTTGAAATACTTAAATGAAGAGATTATGATATAAATTTAGATTTCCTTTTGAAACCAAATAGATTATTAAATAAAATATAGCAAACAACATCTTTTAAAAATAAAATTCACTGAAATGTCATGTAACAGGGTATTTTTCAATGAGCCTTATTGTAAATATCAAGTTCATATTAAAGTAATTGTTTTGATCATTCTTGGGCTCAGCCTGTGGAGAAAAGTCGACTTGTTGACAACTGTAAGGATGTAGGCAAAAGGCAGGGAGCTATATGCCAGTTGCTTTAACAACTGTAGTTGGGGAAACGCTGGAAGCTATTGAAGCAGTGGAGGCAACCTCAGTAAATGTGTTTAAGTCAAAGTTAGATTTTTATGTAGTGGGGGAAATAAGGGATATGGGGGGGAAAAGGCAGGTGGGTGGAGATGAGTCTATCATCAGTTCAGCCACGATCTCATTGAATGGCCTCCTCCTTATCCTATTTCTTATGTTCTTGTGTTATGGATTTGTGATGTATGTGAAGAAATTTCATGGGTACTGTTTCTTTTATAGCAATGATTCCGAATGCATATGGTTTAGCCAGCATGGCCACAGTCAAACCCAAGGCGCAAATTAATTACATTATATGGGGACTTGTCTCCTGATTGGGTGGTGTGGTTAGCGCAACACTGTTGCAGCACCAGTGATTGGGACCGAGGTTTGAATCCTGTGTTGTCTATAAGGATTTTGTACATTCTCCCTATGTCTGTGTGTGTTTTCCCTGGGGGCTCCGGTATCCTCCCACCATTCAAAAATGTCCTGGGGGTGTCGGTCAATCAAGCAGCACGGGCTCATGGGCTAAAATGGCCTGTCACTGTGCTATATGTCTAAATTTAAATTTAAAATTTATTCATGAACTAGGAGATGAATTTTTCTTTGTCTTGTGCTGTCCATGTGAAACTTCTTTATCCATCTTAAGTTACTACATTTTAGCAGGTGAGATAGGATTATGTCTTTTGATATCTTTGAAGTGTGGGAATTTAATGACAATTCTCCCAGCAGTTCTTAGTCTCTTGCCCTCTTCTCAGCAACTTTGTACTGGATATAGCTTTTACACTTGTCATATGGTGAACTGCCTTCTGCTAATTCTTGCCCACCCAAAGAAAACAAATGTTGACAATTTTTCATTTTCAAATACATCACGGCTGAATTAACACCACATGGACAGCTCAGGTCCATACAGACAGACACTCATTTACCTTTCTGAAGTAGGAATGGGAATGGTGGTTGTTTTTTTTTCCCCCTTCTCATGATTTTGATATCCCTGGGTAAGAACATTTGCATTATCCTTTGTTTCTGCATTGAATACCAGTTACTTCTACTGCATCTGGAACTTTGCACCTCCATGATGTGTTTGGATATTTGAGGAAATGAAGGCCCATCCTGAGATCTTGTCTAGAAATTTATTTAAATCATGGGTTTGAAGTTTTACATTGTACAATATATTTGCAATTTGACCTACCATGTGCTCAACATACTGCATTACTGGCCTTTATATTCGAAGTTGATTCTGCATTTGGTTCTGTTTTTAATTTTGCTCTAATTTTGAAAACCCAGAAACTACAAAATGTTTTTCTGCTTCTCACTGAAATTATTGACTATGATGATGAGTTATTGTCATACATACAAGTACAGTTGCATCAAAATTTTTTCTTGAGCAGCCAAGCAGGTACTTTTGTAAAAATAAAACTACAAAGGTATACATTAAATTGTGGAAATAAATATAAAAGATGGTTAATAAATATTCAATTACAGTTGGTGTAAGGAAAATAAGGAGAGGTTCAAAACCCTGAGCAATTGGGGGAAAAAAATAACTGTTCTTGAATTTGTAGATGTTGGACTTCAGCGTTCTGTACCCTTTTCCTGAAGGTAATATTGAGAAAAGGTTGTGACTAAGATAACGGGAGTGCTTTATGATGAAGGCTGCCTTCTTGAAGCAATGCATCTCATGTATGTCTGTAATGAAGTTAGCAATGTTTGATACTTTCTTCATCCTTCAGCGTTCCTGGGCACTTGAATTAATAAACAATGCAGTTTCCATCTGTAGAAGTTTGGTTGTGTATTTAATTTCAAGCCAAATCTACACCGACCTATTTTTAAAAAAGGTGTTGGTATTCCTTTTTCGGTTGCCTCTGTGCTGAGTCCAGGTGAGATCTTCCAATATATGGACTCCCAGGATCTTGAAGGCGCTAGCCATCACCACCGCCATCCAATCAATTCAGACAGGTGCTTGGTCCCGTGGTCTCCCCTTCCTGAAATCCACATGTAGCTTCTTGCGCTTGTGGATGCCAAGAACAAGGTTGTTGCTCTATCACCACCTTGACAGATTCTTGATCTCCATCCTGTATTCTGAATCATTATTTCCCATTATTCGGCTGTCAGTGAATTTATAGATAGAGTTTGAACTGAACTTGACAACACAATCAGAACAGGACACTAAGCATGCGTGTCAACATTAATTGTCTGCAAGGAGGCAGTAACGTTGGCAATCTGCACTGATTGGACTTTGTCAATCTGGAAATTGAGGATCTAGTTGGAGAGGGGAAAACAGAGACTCAGACTCATTAGTTTTAAATTAACTTTTAAAAACTTTATATATTTTACATGATAACAGGCCATTTTGGCCCACGAGTTCATTTACAGCTAATTAATCTACATCCCTTCTATGTTTCGAATGGCAGGAGGAAACCAGAGCCCCTGGGGAAAACTCATGCAGACACAGGGAGAACGTACAAACACCTTGAACCCCCGTTCTGAATGCTGGTGCTGTAAAGGTGTTGCACTAACCGCTATGCCAACTGTGCTGGTACGATGATGTTAAGTGCCAAGCTGTACTCAATGACAACAGCCTGATGTGTGTGTTCTTGTGGTCCAGGTGATCTAATAAAAAGTGGAGGGCCAGAGAAATGGAGTCCACTTTAGACCGGTTGTGATGGTAGGCAAATTGAAGTGGGTCCAGATCCTTCCTGAGACAGGAGTTGATTCGCTCCATAACTAACCTCTTAAAGCATTTGATCATGGTAGATATTGGTGCCACCAGCCAATTGTCATTGAGGTAGGTCACCTTGATTTTCTGGGGCACTGGCATGATGATGAATGAGGAAAACCTTTCTGGAATTATTCCTCATACTGAAAGGGTTTTATTTAATTTAACTTTCATAAATGCTCCTGCACATCACCTCTCCAGTTCACTGGAGGTATCCTTGGATGGCAGGTTGTAGAAATGTGTATGAATAACAACTTCCCCATTAAAACAATTGAATACTTATTAATGCTGATGTTTCAGATCAGTTTTGAAGCACTGTTGCTCCATTGGAGGTGCTAAGTTTCAACCATTTAATGTTTTTGTTTGATATCATTGGTCCACTATTTTGGTTGAGAGGAGGAGTTGTACTGATCAATTTTTACTCCTCTGTTGACATAACTGAAGCAGAAAATCTAGTCATTATTACATTGTTGTTTTTTGGTTCATTGCCACATGCAAAATTGGGTGCCATGTGTTAAGTGTTTCATTCCCTCTGGTTGGATTTTGGATACCCTGACCACATGAAAAGCACCAAAGCAATGTTCAGGTATCTACAAAATGCACTGCAGTTACTCAGCCTGGCAACACTTGAGAGCAACTGTTGCTATCAAGAACAATGGCAGAGGGTACATGAGATTACCTGTGCGTTCCATGGGAGTTGAATTTTATCCTCAAAGTATCACTGAGCATTCGTTGTCACTGAATCTTAATCCTGGAAGTACAATAGGAGTACCTTTGCCAGAAAGACTGCAGTGGTTCAAGAAAGTGGTTCACCTTGTCTATTTGAAAGGGTAGTTTCCCCCTTTATGCATATTTGCAAACCATCCATAGTGTTAACAGTCCTTCTCTCCTTCCCCTCCCACATGTTTTTATTCAGCCTTCTGTCCATTCTTGCTATTCCTGATGAAGAGGTTGGGCCCAAAAGTTCAACTGTCTATTGCCTTTTATAGGTGCTGCTTGACCTGTTGGAGTTCTTCAGCACTTTGTATGTTGCTTTACTGATAATGGTCCTGCATTCAAATCTTGTTATTCCTCATCTTCCCAGCTCTCACATTTTCCCATGTTACTGCAAAAGAATAGAAAAGGTTCTATAAATAAAAAAATTCTTCTGTGTAAAATGTGCTACTGTGTGATGTTTCAAAAAATACATAAATTCCAGTATTTATTTATCTTTTGTTCTATCCAGTATTTTACTTGTTTTAGCCAGAGGATCATGGAATTTGTTGCCACATACAGCTGTGGGGCCTGATCATTAGTGGAGTTTAAGGGGGAAATTGATAGGTATCTAATTAGTCAGGGTATCAAGGAATATGGGCAAAAGGCTAGAATTTGGAACTAGATGTGAGAACAGTTTAGTTCATGGTGGATTTGCGGAGAAGACTCGATAGGCTGAATGGCCTACTTCTGTTCCTTTATTTTGTCATTTTTTAAAAATATTTTATTTCTGATTTTCCAAACTTAAACACAAATAGTTATCAACATTGTCAATGTTAACAGTATCAACATTGATACAATTTACAATTATCAATTTTATACAAGGTTTTTCGCAGAGTTCAAGCTCTTTCCGTTTCCCCCCAGCCCCTCAACATTTAACAAACCACAGTTATGTACAACATTGAAGACACTCACAACAAAGGTGTGAAACATATATCAGGGTTTTTTACATTTTGATCTTGTGATCCTGAGTGGAAATATAAAATAAATTAAGATCTTTAATAGCCTATGGATGAGGAGAGAACACGGTTCTTCCTCTTGTGTAGTTACCCTCATGGTCTGGTGTTAACCATCTGACTTCTCATCACATTAAAGATCTCTCATTGTTTTCAAGATCTCAGGACCTTGATTCTGAGAACCCAACACTTCCAGAGGAATCCTCTCTCTCCCCAACACACAATTCCCCCCGCCTGAAGCATCAATTGTATTTTCATCACTCTTTTAATTGCAAGTACTGACAGCGTTGCCATGCTATTCAGTTAGAAAGTTCTGTTTTATATCAGCTTCACTGTAATTGAACTACACTTTTAAAATTGCAGCTAATAATTCCACTTCACTTTTAGCACCAAATAATTTTAAGAATTTGCTGTTAATTATTTCAAATATTCCATGTTCACTTTCTAAGCACTGCAGTCTCCTAGATGTAGTTACAGCATTCCAAACCATTCATTTGATAGTTTCTATTTTGCTGTGAGAACTTCTGGCAGCTGCCACCACCTGGTTGGATCATCTTTAATGCGCAATTGGATTGCGATGAACAATGACCTAAGAATGCAGCATGTTGAATTTTTTTATCGGGGGGTGGAGGTTGCTGAAAAGTGAATGTACTTTATAATTTTATCACAGGAATCTATACTTTGAGCATGGAATTAGTGATAGTCAGCAGGCAGGAATATTGAGTAATCCTGTAACCATCCATTGAAGATATCTATGTAAGGCACTGCCTCAAGAAGACATATGAGATTCCTCATCACTCTGGTCAAATTTTCTTCTCTCTACTCTCTTCAGACAGAAGCCTGAGGTTCGTCCCTCTTGGTTCAAGAAGTGTTTATTACCCAACAGCTATCAGGCTCTTGAACCTCCCTTTACAACCTTAACCTTTTCCATAAACTATTCCAGGGACAAAAGATCTGTTTTCATGATTAAAACATCATTTTTTTTTTTGCATTAACTAACTGCCTGTGTGGCTGTAATGTATAAGAATTTTGGAACGTTATATTTGTGTATATGACAATAAACTTTCATAATGAAGTGCCAGAATATGCAAGTCCCAAGGCCCAAATCTGCACTCGAGTTTATTGAAGGTAAGAGAGAGGAAATAACCACTGCATGTGTTTTTTTTAAACTTTATTTATTTGTTCAAAAAACAAATAATATATGACATATACAGCAATTAAACATGAACATTTATATATATATATATATATATATATATATATATATATATAAAAAAAGAGAAAAAAAGAAAAGAAAAGAAAATATCGCCCACCCTCCACCCCCCACTTCAGCCAACTCTCCTAAGGAGAGCCATAAAAAAAGAAAAAAGAAAGAATATCAAAAAAAGTTAAATATACATATTAAAATCTAATCAATATAAATTGAAATGTAAATATTCTGAGTATAACAGCCATTTATTAATTAAAAAATTATAATTATCATGCAAAACATATGTAATTTTTTCCATTATTAAACAATATTTCATCTCATTATGTCATCTATTAATATCAATCATATTTGTATCTTTCCACATACTAGCAATACATTTTTTCGCTACGGATAAAGCTAAATATACAAAAGCAAGCTGAAACTTATCTAATCCCAAGCCTTTCAGAGGTTACAAACTACACAAAAAAAAAACTGTTGGATCTAAAACTATTTTAATCTTATACAGATATTCTAAAAACGATTGAATTTTCTTCCAAAAAGATTGTATATGTATACATAACCAAACAGCATGAAAAAAAGTTCCAACCATATCACCACATCTAAAACACAAATCTGATTCATTAAAACCATATTTTTAAAAATTTTTCAGGTGTCAAATATAATTGATGTAAAAAATTGTAATTAATCATTGCATAACGTGCATTTATCAATCTAGTTACACTATCATAACAAATATCTAACCAATCCTCTTCCGAAAAAAATAAAACCAATATCTGCTTCCCATTTAATTTTAGATCTATCCCAACCCTTTTTATCCATACCATCCTGTAATATTTGATACATAAATGAAATATAACCCTTTTCTGGTACCTTCATAAGAGAAATCTCAAATTTAGTCATTTTAGGTAAAATCATACCTCTACCAAATATACATTTTACCAAAGATCAAATTTGATAATAAAGAAATAGAGTTCTTATCAATACCAAAGTCTTCCCTCATCTGATTAAAAGACAAAAACTTACCCTCTTTAAAACAATCTCCCAAATTTTTCACACCTTTAAATCTCCAATGCAATAAACTTTGATTATGTATTGAAAAAGAAATAAGTTGATTATTATACAACGGAGTCAAAGTCAATAATTTACCCCTAGAACCAATCATTTTATTTTTTCTTTAACCAGTGCATTTGCATATATTTTCCAGTGGCAGTCTGTGGCATCCCGACACACAAGGTGTGTGAACACAGTGATCCTGCAAGGGCCATGCCAGCTAAATTGGCTTTCTTCATGGGCTGCTCCCTGCACGGTGGGAAACAGCGAGCACCAGGCTATCTGTGGCCGGCAAGCCGGTGTCGTCATTTCTGCAGGAAGTGGCGTGACAACTAGGCCCAGCAGGCCTATATAAAAGCAGAGAGAACCATCAATAAAGTTAGTATCGACTCTACTCACTTCAGTGTCTTGCTTTCACGTCCTGCCGTAGCACGCACTACATTGGTGACTCCGACTGGTCTAAATAGGCATTTTCGACCCTATGATGGAGGAACAAGCAACACTCCATACAGTTTCACTGAAACTGCTGACATTCTGTACTTCGCAGCCACTGGTGTGGTTCGAGATTCAACAGATCACAGCCATCGCCAGAGGTGTTACTTTGTGGTGAGCTTGCTCAACCAGGACACAGCCATCAGGGTCGTTGATTTCCTCCAGCAGTCTCCAGAGCAGGGCAAATACGTGGCTGTCAAAGAGCGATTAACCCGCACCTTCGGGCTATCGAAATGCAAGCATGTGGCCTGACTATTGAACATGGATGTTTTAGGGGACAAGGCACCTTCAGCTCTAATGAATGACATGTTACTGTTAACCGATGGCCACCAGCCTTGCCTGCTCTTTGAGCAGATCTTCCTGGAGCGACTACCAGAGGATATCTGGCTGCTGCTCGCCAAGGAGGACTTCAGCAAACTCAGGAATGTCGTGGCTCGAGTGGACATCCTCTGGAGAGAGAAGAATGACTCCAGCATCGTGGTAGACCAGGTTGCAAGGCCTCACGTTCAGCAGATGTCTAGATTGCCACAGACGACCAGCAGACCAATGCCCTCACCTCCCCCCCCTCCCCCACCCCATGAGCAGCACTGCTTCTATCACCAACAGTGGGGTTTGGGGGCCAGTCGATGCCACCCTCCCTGCGCATTTCAGGAAATGCCACGGCTGACCATTGCTAGTGGCTGCGGTGGTCGGCCAATGAGACAGCCTTTTCCACTTGTGGGGCTCCCTATCAGGGCAATGGTTCCTGGTCGACACATCTGGGCCATGATCAACAGCCTGCCACCCTCAGCTCGTGACACCCACATAGGAAAGCCTGGCCCAGCCCTGAAGTCCGCAAACAATTCTAACATCTGAACCTTCAGCACCTGCATCATCCCACTTCAGTTTGGGAACAGCCCGTTCATGTGAACGTTCACCCAGGCAGCAATGCCACAACGAGAACTGGGGTCAGACTTTCTCAGCGCTCATTCCTTGTTGTTGGACCTAAAATGGGGGCAGTTAGTGCATGCCAAGACTTTCCACAACTTCCCCCTAGGGGAAGCCAAGCTACTTGCCCCCCACCCCACCACCTACATTCTGTCACCACCAATGATAATGAATTTACACGTATCCTCGCAGAATTCCCCTCCCAACGTAGTACCACAATTTACCTCAACAGAACCAAAACACAGGGCACAGAACACATCCTCACTAAGGGCCCACCCCTACACACCAGGGCACGTCACCCCCCCTACCCCCAAGAATCTCAACCTTACAAAGGAAAAGTTCTGGAAGATGGAAGAGCTGGGAATATCGTGGCAGTCCAACAATCCCTGGGCATCCTCCCTGCACGTGTTACTGAAGGCGGCAAGAGGATGGCGGCCTTGTGGGGACTATCACCACCTTAACGAGGCCATCATGCTGGACAGGTATCTGGTGCCCCACATACAGGACTTTACTGTGAATTTATGGGGGGGGGGGCGGTGCATGGATATTCTCCAAGGTCAACCTCCTCAGGGGCTATCACCAAATCCCAGTCCACCTGGAGGACATTGCTAAAACCACCATCATCACACCCTTCGGTTTGTTTGCGTTCCTGAGGATACCTTTCAGGCTTATAAATGCAGCTCAGACATTCCGGAAGCTGATGGATGCGGTGGGCCGGGATTTCAAGTTTTTGTTCATTTAATTGGATGACATTTTAATAGCCAGCCACAACCACCAAGAACATGCGGCCCATATAAGACAGCTATGCACCCACCTCAGCATGTTTGGCCTGACCATCAACCCGGCCAGATGCCAGTTTAGGTGAGAGACAATGGACTTCCAGGGCCACAAAATCAATAGACACAAGGCCACACCTCTACTTGAAAATGTAGAGGTTGTCAAGTGTTTCACCAAGCTACATATGGTGAAGGGCCTCCAGAAGTTGGCTGGTATGATTAATTTCTAACACTGCTTCGTACTGGTGGCCTGCATCATAAGTCCATTATTCTCACTCATGGCAGGGAAGCAAAAGGAGGTTGAATGGAACAAGGAAGCTTCAAAAGCCTTCCAGAAGGCCAAGGACACCCTGGTGAACACCACGCTCCTGGTGCATCCAAGCACATACGCCCCAACTGCCCTCACATTGGACACACAACCAGCCCAAGACATTCTAAAGGATTGACTGTAATGTACTGTGGTTTGCTGACGTCAAGTATTTACAAATGGTTTGGCAAATTAAATTGATTGAAGATAATGTGAAGAGGTGTGATTTTTTTTCCCCCACTCCCCCCCCCCTTCTCATTTTGGAAGAAAAAGTAGAAAATAGAGCATGGGTGCCCTGAGAAATCTAGATGTTGTTTTATAAGTGATGAGGTAAATACAGATGTGGCAAGTAGTTAGGTAGGTAAATTGTTTGCAGAAAAAGAAAGCAGCATAAGCTCCTCAATTTTCAAGAGTGTTGGGATCTGGAAATAAGGAAGCCTTCATTCAATTGTTCAGGGGTTTGCTTTGTGGAATTTTGGTATTTTGTCCCCAATTCTACAAAGAAATTAACTAGACTGATTTGTGGAAAGTAGTGCTTCCACTGAGAGAGAGATTTAAGTAGGATTGACTTGGACGTAAGGTTCTGGATGGGGATCAATCTATTTCTTCTGGGTGATCTAGAACTGGAGACAAGGGGAAGTTCTTTCAAACTTCAATGCAGACAATTTCCTCTTAAATGCTTGTTAACCTTTGAAGCCCTGTAATCCCAGAACTACTGTTCTGTGTATTTAAACTGATTATTTGGATTCTGAAGAAATCTAGGGATATTGACTTGGATGGGAAATTGGATGAGATGGTAGGTGTCTCAGCCAAGATCTTATTGAATGGTAGAGCAGGTGTGAGGGGGTGTATGATTGGCTTCAATTCCTTTTGAAGAAAGGCAAAGAAAATTTACTGGAACAAAGAGATTTAAAAAGATAGCTACAGTATATTCTAGAAGTTTATAACAAATACAGGTGCAGAAATTATGCAAGAACAAAGTTTGAGTTGCTAGAAAAGAATTGCATTAAAATCATAAATTTTAAAGTCTAAATCCATTTGTATTTGGGACAACAGAAAATGAAGTATGAATAAAGATCAGAACTGATAGCTTCAAATGATACCAGCATAGTTCTATGACAGCACCAGTGGCCCAGGGTTCAAATCCGGTACTGTTGGTAAGGAGTCCTGCATGGGTTTTTTTTTCAAGTATGAGATTTCTTGGTCAATTGGATGTAATTGGGTGGCAGGTTTCATAGGATGGTATCAGTATTGTATTGTTTTTAAAAAAAACTACCAAATATATATAACCGACAGCATAAGCTGCTCAGCTGCTTTTTGTTTTTGTTAGTTGTATTTATTTTTTTATAGAGTAGGTTAAGTGGGTTTTTGTTTTATGCAGTACTTTTGATTTTTTTTCTTTTTCACCCATTGCAGTGGAGGGGATCGAGTTTGTACTGTTTTATATTATATAGATATGTGATGCTGTATTTCTAATTTCATTCCTTTCACTTCATTGTATTGTATTTCTTATACAAACCAATAAAAAAAAGATTGAGAAAGAAAGAAACAATCTCAATACAGGACTGAGCTGAATGACTTCCTCCTCTGCTGTGATTTTTTTTCTCTAGTTTCTTCTGACATGTAATATTTATTATAATATGTAAAATATATATTGGAAGGAAAATCATAAAGCTGAGATAAAGATGTACCATGATAATACTGTCTCAGGCAATCTCATGCCTGTGCATTATTTTTCAGAAATGATTTAAAACTCGTTCTCCTTCTCCCCTGGCAGCCACATTTATTTAGTTTAGGCCAATCATTTCCCTGATGGGATGGATTTTTTTCATTTTTTTTATTCCAAAGAGATGAAATTGTATCTGTGTCCCTTTTTTGCTTCAGATAAGGTTGCCACACCCTAACGAATGTGTCATATTTCCTCCTTCGATTCCTTGTGATTTTCTCCAGGGGAATGCAACTTTGCATTTCCATATTCCATGATGTAATATTTAGTTGAGAGTCGGACTTCCACATAACTGCTATACATTTCCTGGCAACTGACAAGGCGACCTTCACAAACTGAATTTGGTATTTGGACAGTCTAAAACTCACGTCCCCAGTGTCCTCCAGAAGGTACTTCTGGATCCTGTGGCAAATTTACCTTTGTAATTTTTTTCAGAATGTCCCCCAGATTCTCCCAGAAGGATCTCACCTTTGTACACAGCCAAGTTGAATGGATAAAGGTTCCAATCTCCACACCACATCTGAAGCATATTTCCAAGATTTCTGATTTAGATTTATTTAGTTTTTGTGGTGTGAGGTACAGTTGATGCAGGAAATTGTGCTTTGGAGAGGAATAAATTAAATAAATCAAAGACAGGCTTAGAGTTGAGCAGGATTTTAATTCTGTCATGATTTAAAAAGCCTTTCTTTAAAGCCTATCTTATTAAAAATATTGTGCAATTGAGAATGTTATGGTTTGATTTGATGTAATGAGGATGATTAAACTGATGCCATAGAACAGAATCATCCTAATGTTGTCTCAGATTGGAGGCACTTGATATGTTAATCTCCCTCAGGGGATGGGTCTGGGCAATTAATATTGATAAGTTGCAGTGCCCTAGCCAGAATATCTTATTTCTCAGAATAGCATGGCACTCAGGCCAAAGAGATATTCCCAAAATCAAAATTTCCAATAGCCAGTATAAATTATGCGCGTTCTTTCATTGCCACTATTACATTCCCACGCTCACTATCAATTGCCGGTTCAACTTTCCCAAGCCCACTATAAATTGTGTGCATTCTTTCAACATGTAAAAATATTCATGCACACCCATATAATGCATGGGGGGTGGGTGGGTGCCTGGTTTCAAATAAATTCATATAATGCACGGTACAGTGAATGTACAAAAGAGCTGTTTCTTTTGGATGAATCAACATATTGACCTGGTCCAATAATTTTTAAAAATTGATTTGTCTCAATATCTCTGATTCTGTCATCTTAAATTGTTCTTTTGTCTCTCCCATCTTGTAAATAAACTGGGAAGTTCTAAACAGGGCAAGTTGGCTCTTTTTGTGACCTGGCTTGCTTAAATCCTAATCATTTTCTTTGTCTTCTTGTCTTTTTTTGAATACATATTATTTTTGAAAAATGTGATTCTGCTGGGTCACCTCTGACTGGAACCTTTCCCGCTACTGTTTCCCCTGAGTGTTGTCCAAAAGCTGCTTGGAATCCTCTGGTCTTTGTTGGCCTGCACTAATCAGTTCCATTCTTTTTAATCTCGCAAAACCTTTCCTTTCCAGTCACTTAAATACATTAATGCAATTCAAGACTCTAATAATTTCTATTTCTATCACTTTTTTTAAATAATTGTGAAGCAATGAGCAAAGCATTTTCTGTGTTTCCGGACTCTAATTTCATGTGCTTTCATTTCTGGGTGTGTACAGGAAATACACAGGAAAATGAAGGAGCTGCAGGAATAATACAAAGAAAAGCTGCAATATGTACAGGAAAAGCCTGATTGTGATCTAGGAACATCGAAGCCATGTTGCAACACAAAATATTTTTGTTTTTAATTGTCCTCCTAACTTATCTTCCTTTTCCTTGCTATACTTGCTTCTGAGTGAATTGTAAAGTGTATATTAGAAAGGCAGCTGGCCAAGGCAACCCCGTGTTAAAACTATAAAGATGCATTTGAAAAGGAGGCAAGGAATTGTATTTGCATTGCCCTTGTACCAAAGGTTGCAAGGAAGATTTATGGAATTGACTTGTTGATTCCTATGTGACAAAAATCAAATGGCTATTCTGATATTTGTGTCTCTGCTAGTACCAGTACTGCAGATAAAGGTTGGCTGCTGCTCTAAACTATGCAGCTTCATTCTAATATTTATATATACAATTTACAAAGATGGAATTGAGATATGTAGCTTTTATAAATGTGTAGTGGATGTAAGAAGATAGAGGTTACGATAACATCATCATATACAGAAGAGATTCAAGCAATGTCTCTGAAAAAGTACATCATTCCTCGGAATCTTTGGCTTGTAACTGATGAAAGTGGAGAATTGATGCTGTCAAGAGAACCTTGAGTTCATGAATCCTCAATCTCTAAGTGGAGAGTCTTCAATTTACATTGGAATCTTGAAATGCAATGAATGGAAAATGTCCACTTGGTTCAAAAATTAGTTTTACTTCCCTGGCAATTGACTGCAAGATGGATTATAGTCATTATCACCCAAAGTGGAAAAAATATAAAACTTTCTCTGCTTATGTAATAAATGGAGCAGAATTTCAGCTTAATTTGTCCTCTTTATCCTACTGCCAAAGAAGACGTTTTTAAGTTCAAGGCACAAGTCCCATTAATTACCACTTCTCTTTGTAATGCTGATAGTTTGCCATGAGTGCAAGTTAAATTAGGTATGCAATATTGCTCATTCCTTGGCCTACTTTGTACCTTGTGCCACCTCATAATTACCTCTGTTAGAATTTAAAACAACAATTTTACCTAGTTCTGTGAGAAGTGCCTTCGTGTTCACAAAATATGCTCGAGACAAAGTTGAGAACAAAGAACATTTATTTATATTTACAACATTGCAAGGTTGGGTACTCTCCCCTTACCTCGGGAAAATACCCTGAGGGCAGGAAGCCTCTTTGTTTTTATACAATTTTTACTTCACTTCCCCTTACATTTGTTTTACGTTTGTCCTCCTTGGATTGGTTTGGCACTTTTCCCTATTCGTTTGACTCTTAACTGACTCCAACTTTCTCTTATCCCGTGCTCATACCTCCTTTCCCCACCCCCTATTAAACAAGCTCTTTGTGTGTACATGCCTATTTCTATGTCTGCTTAAATTCCTCTGTTATCTTGTTTACTCTGTTCTGCTTTTTTCATGTGCCATTTTACACAAAGAACATTTTAGCTTTTTCCTTGCTTTTTCTTTCTACCTTCTATAACTGTTTCAGAATTCCTACCATTAAAATAATAACTGTTTCTAAACTCCTACAATTAAAATAATAACTGTTTCTAAACTCCTACAATCCACCCCTTAAAAAGAGCTACGCTTTCAAACCTGTCTAAATAATAGAGGTTTCTTTTTCCCATAGTTTCAGAAGGTTCTCTGCTGCCTCAGCATAATCCTGTTGTTGCAGAACCATAATGGGACTGATTTGTCGAATGGCTCGTCTAATCAAACACTGGAGGCAAGGAAGGATGCAAGGGATCAGTATTAAGGCAAGAAGTATAAAGGCAGAAAAGGTAAGTGCTGAATGTATCCATGACCAGGAGACACTAAACCATGTAGACAACCATGAGCCAACAGCGGGGTGCCATGTTTGCACAGGCACATGGGAGAGTTTCGGCAAGATACCTGAAGAGATATCTTTAACAGCTTGTCCATTATTATCAATTTTAAGGCAGCAATTGGAGAGATTCAGCCAATAAATAGTCCAGGGCTAGGCGGTTCTGATAAACGGTAGCCCGGACTTGCTGTTGTTCCTCTGCCAACAAATCTAAGGCAGTAGCTGTCTGGTTAGTAATAATTTCTAGGACAGCCTGCAAACGGATTAAACGATTAAGCATGTAGATTGGAGTTCGGTACCCCCATGAACCATCCCGTGCCCACGTAGCTGGTCCATAGTATAAAATTATGCGTTCAGGGGGCCAGTCATCCCCCCATTTGCCGATCTCAACCAAACGGCTTTGTATGGAGGAATGTAATCGAGTGGAAATATGTTCATCGGAATCTGGAGGAAGAAGATGAAAATATGGTTGAATCATACCAATACAACAAGTCCCACTCCAGTTGGGTTCAAGGTATGTTTAAGCCATATTCCCACAAATCCAATATAATCCGTCGGGTGTATAGCCGGATGGACTAGAATCTTCCCAGAAGGATCTCAGCGCAGGAATGGCCTGACAAGGGTTGAAACCAGTGCAATTCCAAAACTCAACATCGGCAAGGTCAGATGTGTCATTAATGGGAACCGGGGGTAAACAGGGAACATCTGATCGATTAGAAAGGGACAGGAAACCGGTAGGTGGGGTTGGAACCCAATTTCCACTAGTAATATTTTTCCAGCACCGCCAAGCCAAATCGCCTTTTGGGTACCTGTCGTGTTCTTTTACCAAGCACTCAAAGCCTTGTGGATGATTTTCCAACTTCCAAGACTCACGGGATCGACCAGAAGTGCTAGTGGAAAGATTGGAGGCAAGAAGTGTACGATCATCTAATGGCTCACCTCTCCATGTCCAAGTTCCATCCCGGGTTGGTCAACTACAAATCCAACAGTTACGGACCCCAAGCTCCTGGACTGTCAGCTGGTGTAAATCAACCCATAAGTTATCCCCAAGTCTGTGTCTATTTGCCTGTTTCCTGGTCCTCTCATACAGGCTCCTGCGGACTCCATCTGGGGAGGTGGTAGTTGGAGCCATGGTCGTTTCCAGTTCCAGGTATGTTGCCATTCGAATTAAGGGGTCCCCTGGATTGCCGAAGCCAGGAGATATACATATCCGGCCCCGGGGTGGACAGCCACGAGACCCACCGCCCCCACGACACCAAAGACCCAAAAACGTCCTGCCCCCAAAGGAGCAAATCTTAAAGGTAACATTTGCCACGCATTGGCATTGGACTGGCACATTTGACCAAGCCTCAAAGATCCTCTCCTGTCTCATTCCACCTCCCTTCTCACCTCCCTCAATGCTGCCTCTGTTCCCAGCTGGGAACAGAGAGGTAAGGTAGTCCTCTTACAAAAATTTTACCAAACTAGAATAATTTTCTATCCAAATTCGGCAATATCCCACCAGACCAAGGAACTTCCTGAGCTCTCGGGCATCCTTGGGAGGTGGGACCTGCAAAATACCACATATTCTCTCCGGGCTTATTCGCCGACACCCCTGACTAATTAGATGGCCCAGGTATTTTACCTCTGGCTGCACAAATTGCAATTTCGCCTCACTTACTCTCAACCCCTTTTCTCCCAGAAAGTTTAACATATCCACCGTATATTGTTTGACAGTTTCCTGTTCTTTTCCTATGATTAATAAATTATCTACATATTGTATCAGTTGAGAGTCTGATCTTTTTGGAGCTTCTTCCAATACTTGTTCTAATACCTGGCCAAACAGATTAGAGGTCTCTGTAAAGCCTTGCGGGAGAACTGTCCAGCGATACTGGTTCTTTCGTCCAGTATACGGGTTTTCCCATTCAAAGGCAAATGTCCCTATTACCCTCATCCAGAGGGCAAGCCCAAAATGCATCTTTCAGGTCTATCACACTAAACCATTTACTATTTGGATCTATTTTTCCCATAATAGTATATGGATTAGGCACAACGGGGTATCAGGCCAGAATTGCCTTATTTAACTCTTGTAGGTCCTGTACCAGCCGATAACTACCATCTGGTTTTTGAACTGGCAGTATTGGGATGTTAAAGGGGGACATACAGGGTTCAAGTAACCCATCCAATAATAATTGATCAATTACGGGTTGCAGTCCCTTCCTTCCCTCCATTGGGATTGGATATTGCTTTCGTCTGACAATCTGATTGGGGTCTTTTAACGTGACCCGAAGTGGGGGAACATCCAACCCCCCTCTGTTTCCCTTCTTGGCCCACACCTTGGGGTCGATCAACTCGCGATCTTCTTGTGTCAATGTGTAGAACTGGACCCCAATTCCCTTTCCTTGAGGCCGGGTCCCGATACCCAATAAATCCTGCAAATCCCATCCCAGCAGGCAGACTCCTGCCTGGGGAACCAGTAGAATGTGTCCCCTTATTACTTTTCTCCCCATTTGTACCCTGAGGCCCCTTACTTCTGGAACTTCAAAATTAGCTCCCCCGACTCCCGAAATGACTAGTTTTCCATTAGGCACCGTTCCTTTGGGTTTGGTTCGAATACTAGAACGAGCTACTCCTGAGCCTACCATAAAGATCATGTCCTCTTCGTGGGGTCCTATGCTTACGTTTACCAATGGTTCTCCATGCAGCCCCACGGCACTCTTTACGGGAGAACCCTGACTTCCCTAATCTTCCTCCTCCATCAGGGCATAGGACCGTGTGTCCCTAGCCCTCTGAGGGCATTCCCTCTTGAAGTGTCCCTCTCTTTTACAATAGTAACAAACCTTGGACCCTGTCTGCCATCCTTTGTTGGGACCTCCTTTTGGGGCCCCCCGCTCGTGGTCGGGGACCCTGTGGTTCGTTCCATCCTTCAAATCCTGGCCTTCCTCTTTCTCTCATTCCCATCCATCCGCCTGGACCATTGGTCCGGCGTCTTTGACTTCCCTGCTGTCCATCTACGACTTCCTTTACCACCTGCATTAATATCTTCACCTTTCCTTTCTGCTTATCCTCACTTCTCTGAACGTAAGTTCTCTGGGCTATTTGTAGAAGTTGTGATAATCCCTGTTCGTGCCAATTTTCAGTCTTTTGGAGTTTCTTTCTTATGTCTGGGGCTGAATTTGTAACAAATCCTGTCAAAACTAACTGTTCCCCCACCGGCGACTCTATATCTAACCCCCCATATTGCTGTATTGCCGCCCGCAAGCGAGTCAAGAAAGCTGAAGGAGTCTCCTCTGGGCCCTGAGGGACTTTAAATGCCTTTTTTAAATTTTGCCCCTTGGTACCGACTCTCTCATTCCCTTTATTAAATTAACCCTATATTCCTCCATTCGAGTTTGGCCTTCAGCAGTTCCTTTATCCCAATTTGGATTCACCAAGGGAAACTTATCTTCTCCCGGCACAGCTCCTGGATCTCTTTGGTGTTCCCGATCCCATACTCTAATTCCCTCTTGTCTAATCATTCCCCTCTCATCTAGAGTAAACAAAACTTAAAAATGGACATTAGTTCGTCCCAGGTGTAAATATTTGGTCCCAAAATCTGATCTAATTGCTCTGCACAGGCTTGGGGGTCCTCTATCAAAGACTTCATTTCTTATTTAAAATTCCTCACTTCCGTACTAGTTAGCGGAACATTAACAAATCCCATCGCGCCTCCTGGACCCCCCCAAAGGCACCTCACGAAGGGGACACATGTGCACCTGGGACGGGTCCGGTCCTCAGACTCCTGGTGAAGCGGGGTCTCCCTTACGTCGTCTAGGACCCAAATCAAATTCCCCGGCTTCTTCCTCATGGAGGATTTCACACTGCTCTTCCGATAATCCCGTATAGCCTGGGTTATTTGCCTGGGGGATAAGAGGCGGCGGAGGGCCCTTAGCTTGTAACCTAGTCCTTATCGTATTTTCTCATTCATTTTCATTAATGAGTCATGGAGGGATTGGAGTGGAAGACGTAGGGAGGGGAGGATAAAGTGGGCGGGGAGGAGAGGGCAAGGGAGGAGCCGGCTCAGGATATGGTGGAGGTAATGCCTGCAAGGGGTCCCAATTTTCAGGGAGAGGAGCCAAGGGCTCCTGTTCCTTAGGTTTTTCCAGATCCCTTGTAGTCATCACCATTTGGTTCGATTCTACAAATAACCAACAGGCAGCGTAATCCCTGCTCTCGGAATCATCAGGTCTATTTTCATAAAGCCACGTATTCAGTGCCTGACATACCCAATCCTCATCCGAACCATATTTTGGCCAAAATACTGAAGACCCCTTCAATTGGATTCTCAGGCCACTCATGGCAACAGTACTGGATCATTTCTTTTTATCTTTCCCGGGGGTCTTTCCCGCACCCCAATTCATCAATTGCCTCCCCAATGGGCTTCCCGGGGGAATTCTATCAACCGGTCCTATTCTCAGACCTTTCTTTTTGCTCCCTCCCCCACCCATGGTGGAAAAAAATAGATCTTACCCGGCTGTTGAGCCTTCCCAGCACGTCACTTATACAGCTGTCCCGTTGCTTGTTCTCAACGCCTCTTCTCGGATATCACTCGCTACATCCACTGGCCGGACACTCGATGACCAGGAGTCTGGCTAAATCAGCCGAGGTGCACCAACCCCCTTTCAGACAAGCACCAGTCAGTGGAGGGAGTGTGATCCCAGATGAGTCCCCAAGTTGTGAAAAGTGCCTTCGTGTTCATAAATATGCTCGAGACAAAGTTGAGAACAAAGAACATTTATTTATATTTACAATGTTGCAAGGTTAGGTACTCTCCCCTTACCTCGGGAAAGTACCCCGAGGGCGGGAAACCTCTTTGTTTTTATACAATTTTTACTTCACCTCTGCTTACATTTGTCTGACGTTTGTCCTTCTTGGATTGGTTTGGCACTTTTCCCTATTCGTCTGACTCTTAACTAACTCCAACTTTCTCTTATCCCGTGCTCACACCTCCTTTCCCCACCCCCTATTAAACAAGCTCTTTGTGTGTACATGCATATTTCTATGTCTGCTTAAATTCCTCTGTTATTTTGTTTACTCTGTTCTGCTTTTTCATGTGCCATGTTACACAAAGAACATTTTAGCTTTTTCCTTGCTTTTTCTATAACTGTTTCAGAACTCCTACCATTAAAATAATAACTGTTTCTAAACTCCTACAGTTCTGTGCTGGGTAAATGCTTTACTTCAATTTGTTTTCTTGGAAAAGGAATACATAATGAACAATTACCACTTCCATTCAACTCCGCCAGCTTGCTTCTTCAATCTAATCCTGCTCCCGTTTTTCACTTTTCCTCCCTGAGGTTCCCTCTCCATGCAATCTTTTCTTTTTCACTCTTTTTTATATAAAGCATAACTTTAAAATATTTTGGTTTATGGCCAGAAACTTAACTCTTAGTATTTCCTTGTGGAGCAAGTCTGAAAAGACCACTGTTATAATATCTAAATTACATTCTATGATTACACAGTAATTGCTGGTTTACGATTAGTAGTTGCTTTATGGGCTGCTGCTGTGAAAAGCACCACGGTAATGTTATTTGCTTTTTAAGACATTAAGTTTCTCAAGTCTCTGGAGGAACGCATTTGGAAAACCTTCAGTAGGCAAGAGAATTGAAGTTAATGGTCCTGATTCTTTTTCATCCTCCTTTACCCTGCAACTACTTCCACTTATCAAGGGTACCCACCAGTGCATATCTGCTCTTGGGCTTTTGTTACTCCTGCTGGGATGATGAGTATATTGTCATGTACATTGCACAACATATACATGTATCAAAATTCTTATTTGTTGCAGCTGAGCAAGTACTAAAAGAAAATAGTACACTTAATTAAATTAGAAAGAGAGTGTGGTGCAACCACTGTATTGCATGAGCTGGCCTGCCTCCTGAACCTGTGACTCCTCCCTCCCAGAAATGCCTATAAAGACTGTTTTGCCCAAACTCCTCCCTCAGTACCTGCCTTGGAACCAGGCCAGCAATATGTGAGATGAGATGCTGTCTTAAGGTGATTAAAGACTATTAATCACAATTCTCTGTCTAATGTGGTTGATCGATAGCACTGCAGAGACAATAATCCAAACAAAATGATACACTGTAATAGAGAATGCAAACATCACTGTGCATGGTTGGCAGAAATACCCCATACATTGCTACACACTGCTTCCAGACTCAGAATCCACTTTAAAAATCAAGTTTTCCAGACCTTCAAGATTGGCCCCACCCCTGGAAATCGCACTTGTACAGCAGTTCCCAATCCTTCCATACAATGATGCCCAGATCCCTCTATTTATAATGCAGTGCACATGTCTCTTGTACTTCTCTCAAACCCTTGGATTATCCTTCATACCTTTGAAATGGCATTAATTCCTTCCTCCCCAGCAATGCTATAGATCATCCACATTTTACAATCTGAAACATTTTTATGTTCTTGGCCTATAGATTCTTAAATGGGACATAAAAGTTGAGCACATAGTTGAACAGAGTAATGAGTTACACTCATTTAAATTTTCCAAGAGAATAGTGGTAATTACATAATGAAATTAATTAATGTAGCTAACTTTCCTCTCCTGATTTGAATAAAGTCACATTGCAATGTTATATTTGTACCATAACTCATCAATTTCATTAAATGTAATCAACATGATGCATTCAGTACAATTCTGAATACCCAAAATGGTCAGGAGCCTATGTCAGATTAATGTATTTTTGGAGAACTGGTCATTTTTTAAAAACAGCCCAGTAGCAACAGTAAATCACTTGTATCATGTTTAAACAACAAGGGAAGGCTTTTTAAGCATTAAAATAATGTTTAATTCAAACAAAAAAATGTTGGTCGCTGCCGATAACTGACTCCTCCCCATTGAGGCCGTGCTCCTGCCGGGAGCCTGAGGTCCCCACTGTCGCATGCAGCCCAATATCCCCGGTCAGTTTGGCTCCAAAAAGGGTTTGGATGAATGAGGATTTTTGCTTTGTTTCCGATATCCTCATTTATCCAAAGTTTTTTTTTAATTTTAGGATTTAGGAGAATCTGATTTTGAATAATCTTAGTCTCACTTGAATTTTTTGCATAGCTTAGTGGAGATTCTGTGGTTATAACTGAGAAGAAAGATCCCAAGATTGCAATAGGTAGCTTTTTTTTTACAGGACCTCTATCTACAATGAAGTGGCAAAATATTATTAATTTACGTGCAAGAAGTTTTGATGAAAAACTTAAGGGGTCTTATAGAAAAGATATTGAGCCTATAATTAAAGAACAGATGATGGATTTTGGCCTTTCAAACAATGTATTTCCTAGAAGGGGGTAATGTGGATTATAAAGGGCTGGACATTCTAATAAGTCTAATTGGATTTTGTGTGGAAAGTAGAAAATGGATTCCATTAAGTATATAGACTTTCAGATGACACTGTAAAGCTCTATAAAAGCAGCTGTTAGCTAAAATCAGCATTGATAAGATTGGAGGCAAATAATTTGTATGAGAATATTAATAGGGAAAATAAGCATGTACCCAGAATGAAAAAAGTGATGACTCATGTTACCAAAAAGATTTGTTATTGTACCAGTTATACACAGTATTTATTAATGGCCATGGGGAAAATAGAGAATCGTATTTGTAAAGTTGTGGATAACAATATATTGGCACATTAAATAGTGTAGAAGAGAGAGTGTAATTAAATAGTGTAGAAGAGTGATCAAGCAGCACTGCTTGCTGCTCATTGGTTTCAGTAAAGTTTTGTTGTTCTCTTTAAAAAGGTGAAAGTTAGAAGATTAGCCAAGTTCCGTGTAGTTCAAGGTTATTTAATGGTCCATGAGCACTGAACACTAAAATTTGGTCATCAAAATTACTGGATTAATCCAAAGTTTGATTTTACAATTTTATCCCTATTCTTAATGCTTTTTATGTAGCTGTAATTCCTACAGCCTAATAACCCGTATTCTGAACTCTTGCTTTTCCTACTGTTTAATTATTAGAGGCCATTTCCTCAGCTAGAATTTCCTCTCTACTTCCCCTTTTTTTTCCCCTTTAATGTGGTCCTTGTACTGGCCACTGACCAAATCACTGATCTTAATATCTCTTCAAATTATTCTTTCAATTTGTTTATTTGACAATGCTTAGTGAAGTGTCCAAAGAGGACTTTGATAAATTAAAGGCTTTTCACAAACAGAATTTAATATTAGTTGTGCTATATCTGCAGAAAGCACTGATTGGAATACTAGTTGGTTGCTGTGTTCACTGCACTTTTGTCTAAACAAGATTTCAAGGAAAGAAGTACAGATCTACCAAAATGTTACCAGGACTTCAGAGTTTTATAACAAGGAAGAGATAACATGAATTAGACTTGAAAGAGTGTAACGTTAAACAATGTTTTAATTAAATTTATTAGGATTTCTAATAAGTCAAGTAAAATCTTACACTTATCGAGAAATTAAGGATAAAGGGTCTCAACCTTAAGATTGGAATGAAGGCAGTCAAGATGACTTTGAAGGTATGTTTTCATGATAATGAACTTATTGTCATATATATGTAAATGTACAATGAAATCCTTGTTTGCTGCAGCTGAACAGATAATGAGTTAAATAAAAACAACTGCAATAGTATACATTAAATTAAAAGTGATAACAAATGCAAAAGGAATAATAATCAGAATCAATAGTTCACACAGTCCTTGTGGTTTTGGATTATTCTATGATGTGTGTAGTATGGAGAGGTTCAACAGCCTTTGGAAATAAACTGTCCTTGAACCTGGAGGTCCTGGTCTTCAGCCTTCTGTACCTTGAGCCCGAAGGTTGCAACGAGAAGAGGTTGCGACCAAGCTGATGGGTCCTTTTCATACATTGAGTAATCCATTACAATGTACCATGCTGTAGTGTTTCAACATGCAATCCAAGAATTTAAGTGACTACTGAATTACTGGACTAAAAACCATTTATGGAATTATTGTCATTACAGTGAAAGGTGGACAGTAATGTAATACCAGTTTTTTGGGAAGCCACTTGATATACCAAGTGGTTCCATTAATTTTAAGGGGATTTAAACATTTGACTGTCACAGTGGTGGATTATGAATGCCACCAGCTGACTGGTGGATAGCATGTTGCCAGTATGCTTTTCTTTGCATGGGTGACTCTGTCATCTCCTTTTCAGTCAGTGCAAAAAGGTGCAGGCTTGGAATGGGCATATTTTATTGCAGATTTTGCAACTTGGGGTTTGTTAAGAAGGGAGAATAGTAAGGTGAGAACTTATTTTCTATTTTGAGATGTAATATATATGTAGTAGGGTTTATGGTGTTCTCAGACATTAAATGAACTTCTCTATATTAATGAGAAATGCAATCGGAGAGATGACACATTATTGTGCATTTCTCTCCAGAGAAAGCAACAGCTGACATTTATATTTAAGGCAAAGGAATGGAGTGTATGTGAGTGAGGGATGAGACAAAAATGCAGTTTGAAGATCATATTGCTTTTGTTTGTTATTTTATGTGCAGTTTTACTTTATTCACTTTGAATATAATTATGAGAATGGCCATCATTTTAAAAATATTTTATGTTTGATTTTCACAGACATATGTAAATTCAAATATACAATGCAATCTCTTCCAATCCAGAGTCCATTTTTATCACCACCCTTCCCACCCACCTTTTCCCGATACAACTAAGAATCCTTTGGCTTGGCTTCGCGGACGAAGATTTATGGAGGGGTAATGTCCACGTCAGCTGCAGGCTCGTTTGTGGCTGACAAGTCCGATGCGGGACAGGCAGACACGGTTGCAGCGGTTGCAAGGGAAAATTGGTGGGTTGGGGTTGGGTGTTGGGTTTTTCCTCCTTTGTCTTTTGTCAGTGAGGTGGGCTCTGCGGTCTTCTTCAAAGGAGGTTGCTGCCCGCCAAACTGTGAGGCGCCAAGATGCATGGTTTGAGGTGAGATCAGCCCACTGGCGGTGGTCAATGGGGCAGGCACCAAGAGATTTCTTTAGACAGTCCTTGTACCTCTTCTTTGGTGCACTTCTGTATCAGTGGCAAGTGAAGAGCTCACCATAAAACACGATCTTGGGAAGGCGATGGTCCTCCATTCTGGAGACGTGACCTACCCAGCGCAGTTGGATCTTCAGCAGCGTGGATTCGATGCTGTCAGCCTCTGCCATCTCGAGTACTTCGATGTTGGTGATGAAGTTGCTCCAATGAATGTTGAGGATGGAACGGAGACAACGCTGGTGGAAGCGTTCTAGGAGCCGTAGGTGATGCCGGTAGAGGACCCATGATTCGGAGCCGAACAGGGTATGACAACGGCTCTGTATACGCTAAACTTTGTGAGGTTTTTCAGTTGGTTGTTTTTCCAGACTCTTTTGTGTAGTCTTCCAAAGGCACTATTTGCCTTGGCGAGTCTGTTGTCTATCTCGTTGTCGATCCTTGCATCCGATGAAATGGTGCAGCCGAGATAGGTAAACTGGTTGACCGTTTTGAGTTTTGTGTGCCCGATGGAGATGTGGGGGGGCTGGTAGTAATGGTGGGGAGCTGGCAGATGGAGGACCTCAGTTTTCTTCAGGCTGACTTCCAGACCAAACATTTTGGCAGTTTCCGCAAAACAGGACGTCAAGCGCTGAAGAGCAGGCTCTGAATGGGCAACTAAAGCAGCATCGTCTGCAAAGAGTAGTTCACGGACGAGTTGTTCTTGTGTCTTGGTGTGAGCTTGCAGGCACCTCAGATTGAAGAGACTGCCATCCGTGCGGTACCAGATGTAAACAGTGTCTTCATTGTTGAGGTCTTTCATGGCTTGTTTCAGCATCATGCTGAAGAAGATTGAAAAGAGGGTTGGTGCGAGAACCAATCTTCTTTTCACAACTAAGAATAAAGTCATATAAATTATATAGACATGAAAAACCCAAATACTGGTTTAGGAGAGAGGAAGAAAAAGCCTCCAAGGTTACCAAATCATCAAAGATAAGGATTAAAAAGTAAAAATGACTAACAGAGCATGTTGCCCACACCACATCACATATCATTGACCCCAATCATTTCTTCTTTGGGAAGGATTGTATCATTACCCTTGTTCCAAAGGGAGATAATCATATCTGCAGACCCACATACTGCAGATAGGGTTGCCACACTCTAATGAATGTCATATTTCCTCCTTAAATTGTACGTGATTTTCTCCAACTCTGCATTTCCATATTCCATGGTCATCATTGTTAATGATTGCTGATTAACAGTTTGATATTAGTTATGCACCAAACTAAGATAAGCTGTATTGTGGAACTCTTATTTGCAAATGAAATTCCCTTGTGGAAAACTTGAGAAAATTTCAAATATAGTACAACTCCAATATGTGAAATCGGATTATCCAAAATCCTCAGTTATCTGTTTAAAAAGTTTCAGAAGAGGTGCAATTTAGCATTCAAGAATTATTTTAAAAGTGCAGCAGCAGAGGAGAAGGGACAGGAGAGTGAGGCCTTGGCTTATTTAATAGCTGGGAGCTTACAGACGTGGAGAAAAATGATCCTGAGCAGATATTTGCAAAGTTTACTTCTCACCTTGAACCCAGGTCTAATTATAGAATTAAATGCTATGATTTTCAAGGCTTAATGCAAGAGACTGATGAAATTGTTGATAACTTCCTCATTAGATTCAAAATTGTTGCTGCAAGATGCAGATTTATGGATATAGAGGAAAGATTAGTTGATCAACTAATATGAGGGAGGGCCCATTCCGAAGTGCAAAAGTCTCTCATAGGGAAGGATAACTTGAAGCTGGCTGAAACTATAGACATGGTGTTATGAGCGCAAAGGACCCAAAACCCAGCAGTAATAGACATTCACCAAGACAAGTGGCTTTCAAAACAAAAGTTATTTTTAATCAACTTCAAACATGAAAAGAGAATCAAACTTTAACATTTTTTAAACTTTATTTATTTGAAAGATCATTAGTAATAATACAACATACATTCCATAAAGATAATTTTATATAAGTGTGTGTGTGTGTGTGTATGTATATATATATATATATATATATATATATAATTTATATATATAAATAATACATACATATATATATATATATATATATATATAGAGAGAGATATATATATATATATCAATATATATGAATAAATAAAAACAATTAAAAAACAGGAAAACAAATATTTAAAAATTTTTTTAAATTGAGTCCCGACCCACCCTCCCACCCCATCAGCCAGCTCTCTTAAGGAGAGCCAAAAATATATAAACAGAAACTAAGAATATATAATAAATCAAAATACATCGAAATGCATATATTCCAAATATGGTAACCACTTATTAACAAAAAAAAAGAATAATTGTCAAGCAGATTATATGTAATTTTTTCCATAACAATACAAGCTTTCAATTCATTATGCCATCGTATTATATCAATCACTATGTTATCTTTCCATGTACTTGCTACACATTTTCGAGCTACAGACAATGCTAAGCGTACAAATGCAATTTGAAATTTATCCAACCCTAATCCCTTTAAAGGAATCATATTAAAAAAAAATTAAAATAGATGGATCTAGTGGTAACTTAATGTCATATAGTTTTTCCAAAGTTAACCTAATTTCTTGCCAAAATGGTTGTACATAAACACAAGACAAAACAGCATGTAAAAAAGTACCAGTACATGCACCATATCAAAACAAGAATCCAAATTACTAAAACTATATTTTTTCAATTTCTCTGGGGTTAAGTACAACTGTTGTAAAAAGTTATAATTAACCATTCCATACCGCACATTCGTCAATTTAGTAACATTATCATGAAACATATCTGCCCAAAGGCTAAATCATTTTCCCATTTAAGCTTAGACTTCTCCCATTCTGGTTTATCCATATTGTCTTGTAATACTTGGTACATAACTGAAATATAACCCTTTTTTGATATAGAAGAAATCAAAGACTTGAATTCCGTCAATACAGGTAAAATCATCTCTCTACCATACATATCTTTTACCAAAGCTCGAAGTTGATAATAAACGAACAAAGAATTGTCAGCAATATCAAAACGCTCTTTCAATTGATTAAATGAAAGAAACTGTCTTTCTACAAAACAATCGTGTAACATCTTTATACCCTTAGAGTCCCAACTCTTTAAATGATTATTAAACATTCAAAAAGGAATAACCTGATTGTTATATAGTGGAGTTAAAATTGAGAGTTTACCTTTTGATCCTAAAATCTTATTTTTTTTAGTCCATACCTTTAATAGACATTTTAATGTTGGCATATTTTATTCCTGCAACAAATTTACATTCCATCAAAATATAAATTGATGCACCTCAACTTCAGAAATACAAGCCATCTTAACTTTAGCCCAACTCGGGGGTTGGTCCAAATCCATCAGTCTACTAATAAATTTCAACTGGGCTGCTTCATAATAATTTTGAAAATGGGTAATTGAAGCCCACCTAACACATACTTGCAAGTAAGTTTATATAATGCTACCCGTGGTAATTTACCTTTCCATAAAAATTCTCTCATAGGTTTATTTAAATCCTGAAAAAATCAATACGAGAAGACGGTATTGATTGAAATAAATATTGAATTTGAGGGAAAAAGTTCATCTTAATACAATTAACTTGGCCAATTAAAGTTAACGGGAGATCTTTCCACTTAATTAAATCTGCTTTAATCCTTTTTAATAAAGGAATGTAATTTAACTTGTATAAAGATTGATAATCAACATTGACAATTATTCCTAAATATTTAATTTTATCAGACCATTTCAATTTAATAAAATTTTTATATTCTGAATAATCTCCTCCTCCAACTGGAAAAATTTCATTCTTATCCCAATTAACCTTGTATCCAGATAATGTTCCATATTATAATAAACATTCCCGCAAATGCTGCAATGATTGTTCTGGATTTGTCAAATATATCAAAACATCATCTGCAAATAGATTAATCTTATACTCTTCATCCATAACTCTCATCCCTCTTATCTGTTCATTCTGTCTTATTGTTTGAGCTAACGGTTCAATAGCCAATGCAAACAGGGCTGGTGACAATGGACACCCTTGTCGGGTCGAACGTGTCAATTTAAATGGTAATGAAACTTGACCATTTGTCACCACCCTGGCAATCGGGTTTGTATATAAAGCTTTAACCCAACCAATAAAAAAAGGGCCAAATTTAAACTTTTCCAACACCTTAAATAAAAAAATGGCATTCAACCCTATCAAAAGCTTTTTCGGCGTCAAGCACAACCACCATTGGATGGTTGGGCTGCTGTTGATATGCATTGACCAAAGTAATTAATCGAAGAATATTATCTGAAGCATTTCTATTCTTAATAAAACCTGTTTGATCAATATGAATTAATTTAGGTAAATACTTGGGAAGTCGATTTGCTAACACTTTCGCTATGATTTTATAATCTACATTCAGTAAAGAAATAGGTCTATATGAAGACACTTTCAACAAGTCTCTATCTTTTTTCAGAGTTAAAGTAATTAAAGCACTAGAACAAGATTCCAGCAACTCATGCTCTTCAGTTACTTGTTGTAATACCTCCTCAAACAAAGAGGATAAATCTTCATTAAAAATTTTATAAAATTCCACAGAAAATCCATCGTCCCCTGGTGACTTCTCATTTGGCATCTCCAACATAGCTTCCTTAATCTCAAATTCTGTAAATGGAGCTTTCAATTCCATAACATCCTCCTCTTCCAATGCTGGTAACGTTAATTTAGTTAAATAAGATTCAATAGAACCACTATTCTGTTTCCCCTCAGAAGTATACAATTTTTTGTAAAATGAATAAAACTGGTCATTGATTTTCTGAGGTTTATAAATAACTGTTGAGTTCTTTTTAACAGCATTAATAGTCCGTGAAACCTGTTCCTTCTTTAACTGCCACATTAGTACCTTATGTGCCCTCTCACTCAACTCATAATAATGTTGCTTAGATTGATTAATTAAATGCTCAAATTGATAAATTTGCAATGTATAACGTAATTTCAAATTAGCCAAAGCCACTTTTTATCTTCTGTCACATCTTTCTGAAATTCTTTCTCCAATTCAGCAATTTGCTTCTCCAGTTCCAAACACTCTGCCATATACTGTTTTTTAATTTTATTAGTATGCATCCAATAATACAAAGCAACTATCTACAGAATTAGCATTCTCAGTCAAAAACAAAGTAATCTATTCCTTAACAAAAGTAACAAATTCTGTTTTTTTTCGACAACATTGTATTAAATCTCCATCTATAAGATGAATGTACCACTTCTGAACTTAAACAAGAGAAAAATAATAAAGAATGATCCGATATAACCCTACTTTTATATTCCACCTGTAATACTCTTCCTTGTAAATGTGCCGATACTAGAAAATGAATCATGTAGGGATGAATAAAAAGAGAAATCCTTCTCCGAATATCCACCAAATTTGTCCATCATCAAGGGCCCAATTTGTGTTGCCATCTTTGATTTCTTTATACTTTTTGGAGATCTATCGAGTAAAGGATAGGATCCAAATCACAATTAAAATCTCCCCCAACTTATATTTTCATTAGCTTGATTTAACAACAAAAAAGCATCAGAAATAAAATGCTCATCATCCACATTAGGTGCATAAAGTCCAAGGTTCAGCAAAAACTTTACAATTCACCCTTAAGACCCGTCCAACATTTCCTTCCATATTTTGTAATTCAAAAAGCAAATCCTTATGAATTAAAATTTCTACACCTCTTGCCTTAGAATTAAATGAAGAAGAGAACACATGCCCAACCCAATCTCTCTTCAATTTCAAATGTTCTTTTATTGGATTATTTAACCCCTGAACATTAGAAGTTGCAAATTTCAAATTAGACATCCTTACAAATTAACAATATAATCTCTCACTACAAAATATCACTCCCCTTATAATAACTTAAATCACTATCCCTCCCCTATATATTTAAAGAAAATGTAAAAAAAAAAGAAATATTAATTATAAAAAAAACTACCCAAAGTAACGCCCTAAAAAACTGGATGTGGTAAACCCCACTAGTGATGATGACTATGAAAGATTTGAATGCTATCCCCCCACCCCCACCAGCCAGAAATACATTATTCACATCAACACAATCAAATACTGTAAGTATATTCAACCCAGTGACTCCATTCCCAATGATTGTTCCAGATCTTCAATGTCTTTGTGTTAAAACTTCTTTCTTTCTATTCTTCCCATTTTTCCTATTCTTCCCATTTCCATTTGCCTTCTTGTTAGGCGACAGCGGCGAAGATCTTCCATATCCTCGCAAATCTGGTAGTGAATTAACTAAAATTAATGCATCATGATCATTTTCAAAAAATTGAGATTGAAAATGACCATAAAAGACTTTTAATACTGCAGGGTAACGAAAAGCAAATTTGTAACCCTTCCACCACAATATTTCTTTAGCTGAGTTAAATTCCCAACATCCCCTAATAATCTCCTGACTCAAATCTGCATAGAAAAATACTCTGTTATTTTGGACCATCATTGGAGTTTGACTTTGTCGTGCCTTCTGCACCGCCAACTGTAATATCATTTCTCTGTCCTGGTATTTCAAACAATGAATTAAAACCGCCTGTGGTGGTTGTCCTGGTAACAGTTTCTTTCGTAATGCTCTATATGCCCGTTCCAATTCTAGGCCTTCCAAAAAAAACTAATTGCCCAACACTTCGGGAATCCAGTTCTTAAAAATTTTTATTGGATCGGACCCTTCAATATCTTCTGGGAGACCCACAATTTTCACATTATTTCTCCGACTTTGATTTTCCAATTAATCAATTTTTTTCAGTCTTTATTCTGAATTCCCCAATCCACAAAGGAATCTTTCATTTTTTCCATTCTTTCCCTATTACTATCAACTTGATTTTTACATTCAAGAAAAGCTGTTTCAATTTTTTAAACATTTTCTTGCACTGTATCCACTGGTTTAATACACTTATTAACATCACTCTTAACTGCAGACATATCTTCAGACATAGTAGTAATTTTGGTTGTCACTTCTAAAAATCCTTGAGTCATTTGTTTAAACATATTGTCCATTTGATAATCCCTTCCAGAACTGTACACACAGACTCCATTCCAGATTCCAGTTCCACATTTTGAGGCCTACCTTCTCTGTTCTTCACCTCCAATTGTTCCTGTAAGCTACTCAGTAAAGGTTCTTCCATCGTGGTCAGTCCCCTCCCGGTGCGGCTGCGGGTCTGTACACCCGACGATGGCATCCCAACCAAGTTGGGATGCCACCGCTCGGGCCCCCCAACAGCCCACACATGGTCCAACAGGTGCCGGAACATTGAAGCACCGCACATGCCTGGTAAGGCCAGCAACTGCGCAGGTGCGACTTCTGACGCCATTCTGTGTGTCCCCAGCCCACCTGACATCAGCCCAGGCTCAAGCGCTCTTCTCTCAGCTGGGTTGCCCATGCGCCCGACATCACAGACGCACAGTTTGGCACCAGCTGAACTCATCATCAACCCGGCGCCATCTTGTGGAGGCAAGGTCGGCACTGGCATCATACTTAGCCAGGCAGGAGTCCTCTGCACCTTGCAGGTTCCAAACGTCAGGTACGTGGCTACAATTGAACAGGTAGGCCTCAATTCTTCAGCACTTTTAAAAGGTAGTTTCTTCTGCAGCTGAGTTTTTGTTTTTTTTACATTAGTAGCCATTGTAATCTACTAATGTTACCAAAAGTAAAAATACAACTTTTAATCACTTTTATAAACTTTAAAAATGGTGCCTAAAAAACTAGCTGAGGGAGGGTGGGACCGCACGTCTGTCCTCTACAACATCTTGCCATGCCCCCCATCAATACTTATACTATACTCTATACTAACCCAACTTAACTCCCTTCTAATTCTAAGCGCACGTGTATGTAATGTGTGTGTAAATTCAAGAAAAGTTCTTTGGTTCACAGTTCAATCTCACTTCTCCTTCTTCCAAGTTCTCTGGTTGCAGGCAGTCACCATAGTGTGCACAGAATTTAACATATATAAAGTTCACCAGGCTTGGTGCTTGAAAGGTAAATGTTTACTGCTCAGGAAGGTTCTTGTAGGGTTTACAGAGATTTCAGTAATCTTTGCAGAGATTTGCTCCAGGATTTCCACAGCTGAGATACCACCACTAGTCACCTCAGGGTCTCACTGATGAAACTTGCCCCATCGGGGTTTTTCAGATGGTAACCTCTCTCTTCAAGCTACCACAGAGTTCCATTCCTTCCTCTATTTCAAGAGAAACATCAGACAGATAGCACTTCTAGTCATCGACTGCTCTGGAACTTGCTTTCATCAGTTTCAAACAGTTTTCCCTGGATTGTACTTGTCAGTGTCCTATACACTGACTGACTGACTGACTGACTGAGCTGTTAACTCAACTATCTCTCTTTTCCAACTGAAATTCCAAAGAGAGCATATGACTCATGTCTTGCAAAACCCTTACCTTCTCCAGTAAACAACAGGAGTTCTTTCTTCTGCTCCATCTGTTGTTATCTTGGGTAAACAATCCAAAATTGACCTTCGCAGAAAGGGTATTGATAGACAGCATGACTCCAGCATAACAATGGTCAAGCATTTTATGACATCAGTTCAATTAACACCTACCTGTGAAAGGTGCTTACATTCTCCAGAGATCTTGCAATGTGAATTCTTCAGTGTTTCAAATAAGATCTGTTTTAAAATGTGTGTATGTATGTGGCCTACTCTAATTCTTATAAATTCTTCCCAAATATTAATTTTTTAAAAAAGTTTTATTTATTCATTCAAAAAACAAATAATATATGACATATACAGCAATTAAACATGAACATGATTTTTTTTTAATAAAAGAAAAGAACCCCCCCCCCAGCCAAATCTCCTAAGGAGAGCCATAAAAAAAGAAAAAAGAAAGAATATTAAAGAAAAAGTTAAATATACATATTAAAATCTAGTCAATATAAATTGAAATGTAAATATTCTGAGTATAACAGCCACTTATTAATAAAAAATTATAATTATCATGCGAAACATACATAATTTTTTCCATTATTAAACAATATTTCATCTCATTATGCCATCTATTAATATCAATCATATTTGTATCTTTCTACGTACTAGCAATACATTTTTTCACTACGGATAAAGCTAAATATACAAAAGCAAGCTGGAACTTATCTAATCCCAAACCTTTCAGAGGTTGCAAACTACCCAATAAAAATATTGTTGGATCTAAAACTATTTTAATCTTATACAGGTATTCTAAAAATGATTGAATTTTCTTCCAAAAAGATTGTATATGTATACATAACCAAACAGCATGAAAAAAAGTTCCAACCGTATCACCACATCTAAAACACAAATCTGGTTCATTAAAATCATATTTTTTTAATTTTTCAGGTGTCAAATATAATTGATGTAAAAAATTATAATTAATCATTGCATAACGTGCATTTATCAATCGAGTTACACTATCATAACAGATATCTAACGAATGATCTTCAGAAAAAATAAAACCAATATCTGCTTCCCATTTAATTTTAGATCTATCCCAACCCTTTTTATCCATACCATCCTGTAATATTTGATACATAGATGAAATATATCCTTTCTCTGGTAACTTCATAAGAGAAGTCTCAAATTTAGTCATTTTAGGTAAAATCATACATTTTACCAACGATCGAATTTGATAATAAAGGGTTCTATCAATACCAAAATCTTTCCTCATCTGATTAAAAGATAAAAACTTACCCTCTTTAAATATTCATTTTAATTGTATTTATCCTACCCAATAAATTAATAGGTAAATCTTTCCATTTAATCAAATCAGTTTTAATTTTTTTATTAACGGAGCATAATTTAAATTATATAAAGATTGATAATTAACATTCAAAATTATACCCAGATATTTAATTTGATCAGTACACTTCAAATTAATAATATTCTTATAAACTGAATAATCTCCTTCACTTACCGGTAATATTTCACTTTTTTCCCAATTAACTTTATATCCAGAAAGACATCCATATTGCATTAAACATTCCTTCAAATGCAAAAGTGACTGATCTGGGTTTATTAAATACACCAATACATCATCAGCAAATAAATTAATTTTATACTCCTCATCTAATACTTTCATACCTTGTATCTGTGTATTTTGTCTTATCAAGGTTCAATCACTATCACAAACAAAGCTGGTGATAAAGGACAACCTTGACGAGTTGATCGAGTTAACTTAAAAGATTCCGAAATCAAACCAAACCTCACAAAGATTAGCGTATACAGAGCCGTTGTCATACCCACACTCCTGTTCGGCTCCGAATCATGGGTCCTCTACCGGCATCACCTACGGCTCCTAGAACGCTTCCATCAGCGTTGTCTCCGCTCCATCCTCAATATTCATTGGATCGACTTCATCCCTAACATCGAAGTACTCGAGATGGCAGAGGCTGACATCATCGAATCCACGCTGCTGAAGATCCAACTGCACTGGGTGGGTCACATCTCCAGAATGGAGGACCATCGCCTTCCCAAGATTGTGTTATATGGCAAGCTCTCCACTGGCCACCATGACAGAGGTGCACCAAAGAAGAGGTACAAGGACTGTCTAAAGAAATCTCTTGGTGCCTGCCACATTGACCACCGCCAGTGGGCTGATATCGCCTCAAACCGTGCATCTTGGTGCCTCACAGTTCGCCGGGCAGCAACATCCTTTGAAGAAGACCACAGAGCCCACCTCACTGACAAAAGACAAAGGAAGAAAAACCCAACACCCAACCCCAACCAACCAATTTTCCCTTGCAACCGCTGCAACCGTGTCTGCCTGTCCTGCATCGGACTTGTCAGCCACAAACGAGCCTGCAGCTGACGTGGACATTACCCCTCCATAAACCTTCGTCTGCGAAGCCAAGCCAAAGAAGAAGCTACTGGTTTACTATATAGAGCCCTAATCCATCCAATAAAAGAAGGACCAAACTTAAATTTCTCCAAAACTTTAAACAAAAAATTCCATTCAACTCTATCAAATGGTTTTTCTGCATCTAAGGATATCACCATCGGGTGATCTAAAGATTGTCGAAATCTATTAATCAAACTAATCACGCGCAAAATGTTATCTGAAGCATATCTATTCTTTATAAAACCTGTTTGATCAATATGAATCAACTTTGGTAAAAATTTAGCCAATCTATTCACTAATATTTTAGCTACTATTTTATAATCTACATTCAACAACGAAATTGGTCTATATGAAGATACTTTCAAATGATCTCTATCTTTTTTTAGGAATTACTGTAATTAAAGCATTAGAACAAGACTCAGGTAATTCATAATGTTCTCCAACTTGACATAATACATCCCCAAACACTGTAGATAAATCATCATTAAAAAATTTATAAAATTCAACTGAAAATCCATCATCACCAGACAATTTACTGTTCAGCATTTCTAACATAGCCATTTTAATTTCCGAATCAGTAAATGGTTCTTCTAACTCCTGTATATCTCCATCCTCTAATATCGGAAAATTCTTTTTTTTAAACTTTATTTAAAATTTTATGACATGAATAAAATAAAAATTACATTTAAAGAAATAATAAAATATAAGATAATAAAAATTAGAATACTACATCATTAAAATACACAAATTAAGCCCCCAATAATTATAACACAACATTAATCATCTAATTTAAAATTAGTCCAACCCTCCCCCCAAAATAAAGAGTGAAGAATTAATTAACAATATTGTAAATAAAATAGAAAGAACCCCCACTTACAAAACAAAGGATAAAACTTAACAACAAAAAAAATTACTAACAACAAAAAAATATCAAACTAAAATAATACCCTTAAACATATATTTAAATCAAACATAATACATGTATTTAACAAATGAAATCCACTTTAAAACTAAGTTCAAATATTAAAATCATATATCAACCACATATCTGTTATACAAAAAATCATAATTAATAATACATAAATACAGAATTTCCATTAATACCAAGTTTCCTTTATAATTCATCGAGAAAACAAAAACATCCCTTAGAAAAACAATCAGATAAACTTTTTATTTCCTTCCCCTCCCCTTATATAAAAAGAAGAAAAAAAAGAAAAAAGTTCAAACTCTTATAAAATTCTCCATATTCTTCATTTATAACATCTTCAAAATTCTCTATCGAAATTAACTTAATTTTATTAAACTCTTCTCCCTCAATGTATTTGTACTTAATTTTCTTCTTTTTCTTCTTATCACCTTTCCCCTCATCTTCCTCTTCATCTAATTCAACATCCTCAATTTTTGACTTATCTTCTGTGACATCATCCTCTTAAAAAGAAAGAAAAAAAGAGAAAAAAAAAACCCAAAAAAAGAGAAAAAAAAAGAGAGAAAAAAACCTCCTAATTCCCTCTCAATTACAATCAGAAAACAAAAAGAGTTTTAAAAAAATTATTTATTTAAAAATTTTTTTTAAAAAACCTTCACTTCTTAACCCAAAAATTAAAAAGAAAAAAAAAAAGGTCGGAGGTCACAACTACCTCCTCCTGTTTAAACTGCCCAAAGCGGTAACTCCCCCAAAATATTGGGTGTGAGATAACTCACAGGTAGCTGATGACTTCTGGAAACTAGTGCCCACCCAGTTCCCTCTCCCAACTCCCATTTCATTAAACTATCATCATTATTTAAACTATTTAAACTCTTCTCAAAAAAAAAGATAAAAGATTTATTTTTTTAAATCAACGTTACCACTTCGGTCACCATTGCTTCCATTTCTTTTAAAAAACTGGATCCCACCTTACATCTCTACTCTCTTTGGAGACCTTGAAGGACTACATCGTTCCTGAAACTGCATGATTGGTAGAGGCTGAGCAAAGTCCATAACCTCTTTAGGATTGTCAAAGAACTTTGGCTAATTTCCATCCTAAAAAATCTTCAGTACCGCAAAATACCTGAATGTTCCCTTATGTCTTTTTTTCCACAACCGTTCTTTCACAGAATTAAATTCGCGTCATTGAAACATAATTTCTTGACTCAAATCTTGATAGAAGAAAACAGGATTATTCTGAACCATCAAAGGAGATCTATTTTGCTGGGCATTTCTAATAGCCGTACGTAAAATTGTCTCTCTGTCACAATAGTTTAAACAACGGATCAAAACAGATCTTGGATTCTGTCCTGAAAAAGAATTTCTTCTTAAAACTCTATAAGCACGTTCCAGTATTAAACCTTCAGGGAATTTATCCTGTCCTAACACTCGTGGAATCCATTCAGTAAAAAATTTTCTTGGATCTGGTCCTTCTATGCCTTCTGCCAAACCAACAATTTTCACGTTGTTCCATCTAGATTGATTCTCCAAATAATCAACCTTTTTTGCTAAATTTTTATTTTGGATCTGCAATGTTTCAATTATTCTATTTTCATCTTGCAGTTGATCCTGTGCATCGACTAAACCTTGATCACACAGTTCAAATCTTTCAATGGTTTCAAGCTTAAAAGCTCCATTAATGACTTCCGCCATCGCATTAATCTTGGAAATAAACAGGTTCACAAAATTAGCTAAGTGACTCAATACAGAATATATCTTATCTTCAAGATCCTTAACAGACATCTCAACAGAAGTAGATTCAGGCATAATGGGGTCTTGCTGTTCCTAGAGACCACGGGATCTTCTGTCCCTTCCCTTAATTTAGTATCTTTTCTAGCAGTTTGACTTCGTATAAAAATCCCTCTCAAAGTCCCCCCAGCAATGCCAGGAGACTGAAGATCAGAGTTATCTTTAAGCCAAATCTCTTTAATCATCTTCACTGAATCGATGTCTGGAAAAACCGTTGTAATTGAAGATGCATTTTGCAGCGCCACCACTGTAGCAGTCGAATGACAACTTTTTAACTCTCCAGCTGGTGGCGCCCCAGCTGATTCAACTGTCAAAGCCTCAGCAACAACACCTGCAGTGGCCACTGTGTGAAATACTGGCACCCGTCCAGCCCCTTGTTCTGAAAGGTGTTGAATGCGACCTTCAGAGAGCCTCACCGGCTTAAAACGAAGCTTCAATGCCGAACTCTGCACGTCCTCCTCTGGATCCATTCTATGTTAAGTCCTGGCTTCTTGTAAACAAGTAGGCTCAGACAATTTCGGAAAATATAGTTTTTTAACAGTCTGTTGATATTTTCTTTTACCTCTTTTTTTGCATATAAACCATTAGGCACTAATCAAACACCTCTTATTATTTATAAACTTTTAAAAGAACTTTAACGGGCACTTAAAGACAAAACAATAAATCAGAGTCAGGAGAGATCTGGAAGGCACGTCTGTTCCCTACGCCATCTTACCACGACCCCCAATATCGGTAAATTCAACTGTGATTTAAAAAAAAAGATCAATTGATCCAGTTTCTTGTTTTCCTTGAGATGTATATAACTTTTTATAAAATGAATAAAATTCATCATTAATCTCACGAGGTTTATGTAATAAGAGAATTCTGTCTAACAGCATTAATCGTCCTCAGTATCTGTTCTTTCTTTAATTGCCACACCAATACCTTATGTGCTTTATCTCCCCATTCGTAATACCGTTGTTTAGTCCTATTAATCACACATTCAAATTTATAAGATTGCAAAGTATTATATTTCAATTTCAGCCTAGATAATTCTATTTTCTGATCTTCTGTAGCATCTTTCTGAAATTCCTTTTCTAACTCATCGATCTGTTTCTCTAATTCAAGACTCTGATTTAATCGATTCTTTTTTTATTTTAGAAGTATAACTAATTATTTGTCCTCTCAAATAGGCTTTCATAGCATCCCATAATACAAACTTACTTTGAACAGAATTAGAATTTTCTTTCAAAAAAAATTTATTTGCTTTTTCAAAAAATCAATAAATTCCATATTTTTAACAACATTGTATTAAATCTCCAGCGATAAGCTATTTGAGTTTTCTCAGAAGTTTCATATGTAAAATATAACAGAGAATGATCTGAAATCAACCTACTTTTATATTCCGCTTGTATTTTCCCTTGTAAATGTGCCGATACTTTTAAAAAAAGTCAATCCTTGAAAACGATTCATGTCTAGATGAATAAAAGGAAAAATCTTTCTCTGTCGGATTAAGACGTCTCCAAATATCTACTAAATTAAGATCTTTCGTCAACTCTTGGACCTGAATTAGCATCTTGGATTTTTTAACTTTCTTCGGAGATTTATCTAATAAAGGTTCCAAATCACAATTAAAATCACCACCAACTAAAATATTATCATTAGCCTGACCCAAACATAAAAATGTATCTGAAATAAATATTTCATCATCTGCATTTGGGGCATAAATATTAAGTAAAGTCCAAAATTCACCAAAAATCTTACAATTCAATTTAAGAATACATCCTGCCTTTTCCTCCATTGATTGTAATTCAAAAGATAAATTTTTATGTTATTAAAATTGCTACACCCTTTAGTTCTAGAATTAAATGAAGAAGAATATACATGCCTAACCCAGTCCCTTTTTAATTTCATGCTTTCCTTCACATTCAAATGTGTTTCTTGTAAAAAGGCAATATCAGTTTTAATTTTCTTAATATACGCCAAGACTCGCTGAATCGTACTATTTAATCCTCGAACATTAAAAGTACCAAACCTCAACTTTGACATCTCTATTATTACTAAATACCAATAATATCTTTATATAAAAACTCAAATCAAAGTTTATAGGCCCTCCAATAGAAAAAAAATCAAAAATTAAAAACTAAATAAAATAAAAATAAAATTAAAAAAAATAAAGAAAAAAAAGAAATTACCCCCCCACAAAAAAAAAACTAGCAAAAGGTAGTAAATCCCTAAACAAAAATTGGGTGTGTGTCACCCACCAGTGGCTGATGACTAGTAAAGAACTTATTGCAAATCTCTCCCTCCCCAGCCAAACAGTCAATAACATCATAATAACAAAAGAAAAAAATAGAATAAGAAAATTCTTCTTTTCATCCAGAAGATTCCAATCTCGAAGATCCCATTTCAGAAGGAGGTAGACTCTTTCCATTCCCGTTTTTCCCATTTCTGCCATTTCTTCCGTTTCCAGAACAACCAGATTTTTCTTTAGGAGTTAATGGTGTCCTCTTATATCTGGCAATCAATCAGCAAAAATCATTGTTTCACAATCAGTTTCAAAAAACCGAAATTGATAGTCTCCATAAAACACCTTCAACACTGCAGGGTAATGAAAAGTAGACTTATAACCTTTACGCCACAAAACTTCTTTAACTGGATTGAATCGATGTTGACGTTGAATGACCTCTTGACTCAAATCAGGATTAAAAATAAAAGACTCTGCTATTCTGAATCAACAATGGGGTTTGTCGTTGTCTCGCATTTTGTACTGCAAATTGAAGTATTGCTTCTCTGTCCAAATAACTCAAACATCGAAGTATTACCGGTCTCTCCCCAAATATTAACATTGTTGCACCTCCCTTTCTTTAAAGGAATTTTAACTCTGAGTTAAAATTCAGTAATAACTAAACTGTCTTTAAAACCTCTAAAAATATAACAATTCACAATATAATCATGTCATAATAAAGTAACAATGCTGACAGCATTTTATACAAGATAAAATTTAACATCTTGATAGACAGTCCGCTATTATATTATTTAAACCTCTGATATGAACAATTTGCAAATTATATTCTTGTAATATCAAACTCCAGTTTAACAATCTTCTGTTCTTGTTCTTCATTTTATTCAAAAACACCAGAGGATTGTGGTCAGTAAATACCACAATTGGTTCTTGGGATGTACTGAGATACACATCAAAATTCTGCAAAGATAACACAATTGCCAATAATTTTTTCTTAATAGTAGAATAGCTCCTTTGATGAACATTGAATTTCTTTGAAAAGTAGGCAACGGGATGGTCTATTTCATTATGTTTTTGGAATAAAACTGACCCTGCTGCTACCTCACTCATGTCCACTGCTACAGAAAAAGGTTTATCAAAGTCAGGAGATTTTAACAAAGGATAATGACATAGCATATCCTTTAAATTTTCTAAAGCTGTCTGACACTCTTTAGTCCACACAAAATTCTCCTCTTTCTTCAAAAGGTTGGTTAAAGGAAGAGCAACTCCAGCAAAATTTCTGCAAAACTTCCTATATTACCCTGCCTGCCATTCCTAAAAACCTTCTCACTGCCTTCTTACCATTGGGAATAGGAAACTCAGAAATTGCATTCACTTTTGCTTGAATAGGTGCAACTTTGCCATGACCCAAGTATGTCACAGTGGCATTTGCAAATTCATTCTTTGCTAAGTTAACAGTTAAGTTTGCTTTGGATAATCTTGCAAACAATTTGTCCAATTCCTTCAAATGTTCTTCCCATGTGTCACTTTTTATGACCAAATCATCAATATAAGCATCTGTGTGTGTTAACCCTTGGATTACCAAATTAATCATCCTTTGAAATGTTGCAGGGGCATTTTTCATGCCAAAAGGTAACACATTGTACTCATATAAGCCGGATCGAGTAACAAAAGCTGAAATATTTCTTCCTCTCTCAGTTAAAGGCACACACCAGTAACCCTTCAACAAATCCAATTTATTAACAAATTTAGCTTTTCCAATCTTATCAATGCAATCATCTATTCTTGGAATAGGATAAGCATCTGTTTTAGTTTGTGCATTAACCTTCCTGTAGTCTGTACAAAATCTAACAGTTCCATCTAGTTTCGGTACCAGAATACAAGGAGAACTCCAATCTGAGTTTGAAGGTCTAATATCATTTCTCAATGTATATTCCACCTCCTGATCCATAATTTTCCTTTTCTGAATATTTATTCTGTATGGGTGTTGTTTAATGGGATTTGCCTCTCCAACATCCACATCATGATGAATCACTGATGTCCTTTTTGGAACATTAGGAAAAAGATCTGTGTACTTTAAAATTAAATCCTTCAACTGTATCTTTTCTTGTGAATTATGATGAACTAATTTTTCCTCTAAATTTTTCAAAATTTCTGAGTTAGACAAGTGCACAGGACCCATGATTTCTTTAAGGTTACCCTCCAAAGATTTTATTTCCATAATCTCATGATCCACCATTTCCTCCACTCTGTCAACAGCCACAAAATGTCAGCACAACAAAAAGAGGAAATTATTTCTACTGAAGTACCTGTCAGGCAGTGGGAGCAGACTTGTTCACTGAGAATCAAGAGTGGTATTTAATAGTAACCTGTTACTATTCTAAATTTCCATTTGTCAAAAGGGAGAAAGACCTGAGAGCATCAAGTATCTCCTCAAAAATGAGAGAGCTCCTTGCTGAACAAGGAATACCTGAATGAGTAATGTGTGACAATGGAACATAGTTTACATCACAAGAATTCAGAAAGCTGGCTGCAGAGTATGGGTTTGTTATCACTACATCATCCCCATACTACCCCAAGGGTCATGGTTTTTTTTTATTATATTATTCTTGATTTTTTTTCAAAAATATACATAATAAAATTTTCAGTATCACATTATATTAAACTTTTTCTTACAAAACCAACAAACAAAAATAAAATAGTCCCTCCCTTCCTCCTCCCCTTCCATACATAAGAATCTGCCCACTGTTAGAGCTTGTATATCTTTAAAATATATAGAATACAATTGGGAAAACCACATTTAAATCTATATAATAGTTGTATTTATAGACCTTTTTCCTTTTTATTACTGAATCTGGACCACGATGTAGTCCAGGTATGACTGTCAGATCTATACAAAAGTGTATTTATTCTTTGTTATATGTGAATTTTTTTCCCCATAGACAAACAGCTTCATTTCCGCAGTCCATGGTGCTATAAGTAGAGGAGAGTCAGATTTCCAAGTGATTGCAATACATTTTTTGGCTAAAACCAGTACTATTTTTACAAATGAGATTTGATATTTATTCAATTTGTTGCTTATTTCCATAAAATTATCTCATAGATATAGCTCTGGGTCGCCCGTGAAGGCCACTCCTGCTATCCTGGTTAATTTTTCTGCAATGTCTTGCCAAAATGGCCTCACCTTCATGCATGACCACGTCGCATGTAAAAAATGTTCCTGTCTTAGTCCAATATCTGAAACACATCTCTGATATTTCTGCTTTTGATCTATGTAATTTCTATGGGGTAAGATATATAATTGGTGTAAAAAATTATACTGAACCAGTCCATATCTTGCATTTATAATTGATGTCATGCTGTCCTTGCACCAATCTGACCAGCACTTTTCTGAAATCACCACACCCACGTCTGACTCCCATCTTTCCCATGGCTTCTGTAACCCTGATTTTGCACTTTAGCTCTGGAGAGCATAGTACATTTTTGTTATAAATTTGGGTGTCTTCCCCATCCAAATTGTTCATTCCATTTCACTGATTTTGGGTGGAGTCAACATTCTCTTAAGAATGATCTAAGATGGAGTAAACAGAAAGTCCCATTGGCCAGTCCGTTTTATGTTTTAGTTGTTCAAAGGACATGATTTCCTTCCGTGTAGCAGTCCTCAATATATCTTAGACCTTTGTCATACCACAAATTTAATATTCATAGGCAATAACACATTTTTACACAATGATGTCTTTATTGATATCCCTACTTTTTTCCCCCATATATTCATTAATTTCTTGCCATGTTCTAATCATATGTATTAGTATGGGATTATCTGGCTTTTTTCCAAGTGATTTGATGCTCCATTTATAGATAAAATCCTTTGCTTCACCCTCTTCCATTGAGTGCTTTCCCATCTTAATCCAAAGGTGGGGATGGGTTTGTCTTCAATGAAGAAAGCAGCAAGAAATCTAGCCTGTGCAGCTAAGTAGTATTTTTTTAAAATCTGGAAGTCTATGTCCTCTCAGCCCATAGTCATTCTTGATAACTCCTCTGCTTTAATCTGCTGAGATAAAATTTTATGTGCCTGTTCACCTAACTCATAGTATCGTTATATTATAGCTTAGTCTTTTATTTTCCAGTAATCTGTATTCTTCCTGTTCTTAAATTTTATTTTCTAATTCTGTAACAGTGATTCTCATCCTTTTCCACTCACTTACCACTTTAAGTAATTCCTATGCCATTGGTGCTCTGTGATTAGTAAGGGATTGCTTAAGGTGATATGTGAGTGGGAAGGGAAGGTTGAGAGTCACTGCTCGAGACCCAGTTGATACTGAAATATTTTGCTTCAGAAAAATTGTCATTGGTCCATTTCCTCTGGAGTTATGAAACCACAATAAGTCAATTAGGTATGATTAAAACAGTGGTTTTCAAACTTTTTCATTCCACCCACATACCACCTTAAGCAATCCCTTACTAATCACAGAGCACATATGATATAGGGATTACTTAAAGTGGTATGTGAGTGGAAAGAAAAAGGTTGAGAACCACTGTTCAATAATATTTTTCTCCAGACTATTTACTTCTGCCATATATTCTCTCTTAAGAATCTTTGTATAAGATATAACGTGTTCCCTCAGATATGCTTTGAGTGTGTTCCATATTTAAAAACTATTATTAGTAGATGGCTGATTTGCTGAACTAAGCACTCACAACCCGTCTTCCAAATGGGGTTTTCCACAAGCTTTCCAGCTTGTCCTGTTGCAGTTGCTGACTGTAAAACTGTAGAATTCATCTCTGTCTCTCTCTCTCTCACACACAAACACCCTGAGAAAACCTGTTTTACTCTCTCTGCTTGCAAAAACACATGACCCTCTTAGAACAGCAAGTTCCACTCCAGACAGAATGTGGCTCTGACAAGTTCTTTCATCAGTTGCCTTTTTGTAAACAACACTCCATTAGTGAAGTCACTTGGACACTCTCCAAAGCTTTTGCAAAGACCCAGATATCTAAAATGGGCAAAGCTCCAGTATTTGAAATAAAATCTGTTTTAAGTGTTTGCATGTGTCCCACACCAAAAAGCCTTCCCCAATTTATCTCCCAAAAACTTATCTATATTCTGTCACACTTGCAAAAAAAATTATATCCGCTTTTAATTGTTTTAGGTATGCCAAGACCCTTTCCTCTTCATCGACCCATTAATATTAAGACTAATAAACTTTATTGTTTTATCCATACCATTTATTTTTTGAAGAACAGTTTTTTCATAACAGCTATTAGAACCTGATCACTATCCTAATCAGGAACGAACACCGCAGAAAGACATATCTGCATGACTGTAACACCACTTTTTTTCTTAAACCATAACTGTGAATATTTATTAACTATCTTCTATATTTATGATCTCTTTTCTACACTGGGGTAATTTAATGAATACTATTTTAGTTTTTTTAATGAGGCAAGTAAGAATTATGTTCCATTTGTGTATCGTACAACATACATGACAATAAACTTATTATCATTTTGAAGACCTTTAGCGCATGAAAGGTACTATATAGATGCAAGTTATTTATCTCAGTTCTTATCTTAAAACATTGGTGGGAAATGCTGACTATAATTTCCAGTGTGAACAAGATCAGAAGTGTGAATATTCATTGGAGGGTGTGAAGGCCGAATGCATTGATGTAGGAATATAGATGTCAAAAAGCAAAGGAAGGAGGCCTTTTGTTTCAAAATAGGTGAATTACACTCTCCTCATTGGTGCATAGGGAGATAACTCTGTTTTAATAATCTCAGTCATTGGAGAGAATGCATTATTAAAACACACAATGGCATAGTCATTAGAGATTCTGCCTCACTACTCCAGTGACCCTGGGTATTCTTGACTTTTGGTGTTCTCGGTGGAGTTTGCATGCTCTCACAGGGACTGCCAGAGTTTCCTCCAAGACCTTTGGTTCATTCTGTCCCAAAGATGTGCAAGTTGATAAATGCGCTCGTAACTGTAAATTTCCCCTAGAGTTGTCAGGAAGTAGAATTCATTTTTCTGATCCTTAAGAAAACAAGCATTGCACCCAACCTCCCTGATTTAAAAAAAATTATATTGATTCTCCATTAATTTTTATTTAAATATTGAAAAGGACTTGAATTATGCCAGTCTCATCTTGTGATCAGAGTTACTCCAGTAGGTGACAGGCAGACATAGGGTGTGGTGGACGGTTGGTTGTCCATCTGCAGCCCCCACCAGGTAAGGATGCTCTCACTAGAAGAACAGCAGAGTAAGAAGTCCTTTTCATACTGCGGGCAAGCGGTGACCCTATTGTAACCCAGGTGAAATTCCTGGGAAAGCAGGACCTCCCAGGCCTTTCACACTGTGGTCCAAATTCCCTGGAATTTGATCTCCCTGGCAATTTAGGGGGGGTCCCGCCCTCAGCGATGATGCATTACGCACTGAGGCTACTCTAACCAGAGTTTTCAGGATCTTGGAATTGGATTTTTATGTATTTCCCCATTGTCCATTCAAACTGACATTCTCTGATATGTGAACTGGATATGGGGTGTTTATTTCATCACCATGTTAACACGTGTCTTTAAAGCATTCCCCATTTCTCCAATTGGCATTGAATGAGATTCACATTTAGTAATATGGTTCAAATGTTTAATGAGTTCTGCCCCCCCCACCCCCCTCAGCTTCGGGGCTGCTTTGGAATGTCATGATGGTGGCACAATGCGAGATCAATGGCCGACTTTGTTACCCATAATCCCTCACGCAGCTGGAACTGCTCTGGGAAATACAGAGTGGTACCAGCTGCATGGGGGAATTATGGGTAATGAGAACAGCATTGATCCCACATTGAGCCACAGCTCCGAGGTACCGGAGCCGCCCTGAAGCAGCCTGCTGTTGTCAGGATTTCTGTGATATGAATTTTTATTTTAATTGCTTATGTGATGCAGCATGCAAGCACTGACATCACAACACTTCCCCCTGCTTGGCCATTTACCTTTTCACACTGCAGGGAGAGGAAAATTACCCAGGTCTGCAGCTCTACCTAATAGGGCTGCGGACCCTGGTAATTTTCCCAGGCCGACATTTTCACACGGCTGGTTCATGGGAGAGTTCCTGAAAAAGTTTCCCGAGAATCCCCATTTTACACAGTGGTGTGAAAAGGCCTTCTGATCCACTCTCCCCTTAAGGAACCCAGAAACCTGGTACCTTGGATTTCAGATTTCTGAATAAAGTCCAAATTTTTATTTTACCATTGTGTATTCTACAAACCTTGCTTGGAATTAAGAATTAGAACACGTTTGCTACTTTCCACGTTATACTTGAGAACTGTCATGGGAATTCTTTGCAAAAACTGTTTGAGATTAACTTTGAAGTAATCTCATCTGAAGATAGTTTGTATGTCGATTTTTTTCCCCTATTTTCTTTTGAAAAAGATGTAGATGAAATAAATTTCTATTTTAGATTTGTGCGATAAAAGTGGTATAGGGAGCCCAAAGACTTTTTATAGTGAAAGTCATTTTTGATTACAAATACACAACGTGTATGAATCTATATGATGCTTGAAAGCAGTGGCAATTAACATTTAACCATGACCAAATTAATTGCACAAGTTTGGAAAGGATCGGTTTTATTTTAATCAGACAGATTCAGTACATTCTTCGGTGTGAATGTTGCAACTTCAGTGGGCATCCAGTGCAATGGTGATGTATGTATCATTAAGCTATAAAATTAGAGGTGTTCGATGAGCCTACAGATCTATGTAGGATTTATGGTCCTGTCTAATTGGGGATGGGGGGTGGGGTGAGAAAATCCACAAGCTTGAAAGGATTGCAGAAATGCACTTGTTGATGCATTGACACTTGTGGAAGATCTGACCTGTAATGCTAGATCAACAGATGGAATATTATGGAATTGCTTCCAAGATAGATCTGGAGTAAGGCTGCAATTTAAATATCACTGTGATTTAAAGCAAAATTTTGCAATTCTAAAAACATGCTAAATGATTCTATGCTCATTTGGTAAAATACTGTCAAAAATAATGCAGCATTTTTGAAAATAATCTCACTGACTAAACTGTGATTATGCTACAGAAGGTACCAGTTCACTGCCAATAAATTCTACAGTCCAAGGGCTTCTTATGCACACATGGAATTCATTTAATGGTACATGCTTACATGGTATGAGAGGAAATTATGTCCTTTTTTTCCCCCTTCCTACTACAAGACTTGGGATATTTTGTATCACAATAATGCCTTCCCGATTATGGTCCTTTTGTATTCTCACAGAGAGAAGAATTCCTTTTGTATTGTTAATTGTCTTTTGGCTCCAGTTTTCTGCTCATGTGACATTATGGACCAGTCTAGACAGTGCCAGCTGGAGTTGGGTTAGAAATGATTGTTGCAATTAGAGCCAGAGATTTCAGCGAGAGCAAATACACGTGCAGAAAGGGAGCAGGGTAATTTTTATAAACATAGTTTATTAATTTGGCTGCTGTTTATTTCTTGTACTGAAGTTATTCTGTTTCACATGATTAGGATTCTTTTATTCAAAAAAAGTCCGTTCTTGATGTTAATATTGGACTTATGTTTTCAAATTTTGTTTGTGACCAGCTCTGCTTTGTATAGATTGTCTTTGGATCTGAACAACTTGTAAATAGGGAGCTATGGTAGAGATACAGTAAAGCCACTGGTATCCAGAATTCAAGCAACTGGCAACCTCAAGGAAACAGCTGAAGCGCGAATAAAAGCTCTCAAGACTGGGAGGAGAACAAACGCTTTAATTAGCTTATAACTATGGGTAGGGATTCATAGTGGTCTTCGGAAGGGTTCTGGGTGTCGGCAGGAAACCAGGGTTATCTGTGAGCAGATGGGGGTGGGGCCAGCCATCAGCACAACACACTACCAATTAATCCCAGTTCACTGCACCAGGAAAAAAATTTGAAGAAAATAAATTTTAAAAATTAAAATAAAAAAGTATAAAATGTATTATTTTAAAATTGTAAAAGTAAATGTTCTCTGAAATAACACAGACCTTTAAAGATGGGAGCAAATATTCATCCAGTGGAGTGCCTTGGTTGTGCTTCACAGTAATAGTGTCAGCAGGATGAAGAGCTGGTTGATGCCACTCGTCATTGAGGTGACTCTCTTAAACTATCTCCTTATCCCTGCTTAGTAAGAGTTGCCCCAGTCAAAATTTTTGTAAACTTGGAGGAGGCAGGGTGGATCAGGAGGAACCTACAGATGCAGCGACAGTTAAATGTTTTCAAAGGATGTGACTGAAAATAAAGTAAAATACTTTAAAGTTTATATATTCATGCATGTAAGGTTTGTTCAATTCATATACAGTATGGTGTTTTTGTCTTTTTGTTTATTCTTAATTCAGGTGTATTAGTTAGGCATTGTAAGAGCATGTTTCAAACAACCAGAAAATATTTATCCAGCATTCCCATAGGTGCCGGATTCCAGGGGTTTTACTGTATAATGATTTAAATGGAGGTCCATCAAATATGCAAGATAGTCAAAGGGAAGTAATGGGGAAAGCAAACAATGTTGACATCTGGAATAATGTCTAGTCTTACAGAGGAATTAATGCCAACATACACAATGGATGAACAAAGATGTTCATGCACTGTTGTTTTCATCTAATTATTTAATTTCCTTATCAAATACTTGTTTATCTCCAAATTTGTCAAATCTAGATGTATTTGTGGTACCTGAAATTGGGCACTTCTTTCATCACCATAGTTTCAACCAAACTCTTGCTCAAATTCCTGGAGCTAGGTCTCAACTTCGACTTTCTGTCCAACAGACTGCAATTAGTTAGGATTGTCAACAACACTTCCTCCACGATGATCCTCAACACTGGTGTCCCTCAAGCCTGTGTACTTGGCCCTTGACTATACTAAACTTTTTCTCTGTGTCACATTACTCTGCTATTCTGCTTTATTTTGCGCTAGGAAAGATTGACAAATCTTTTCACCAAGTCTCTGTACATGTGACAGTAAACATTTCAGTTCAAAATATCTTAAACTCTTATGTAATTTAGTTTAAATTCCAAGGGCCCAAATAATTTTATCATTCCCTCAACCTGTTTTTTTTTATTTTGATGGCTTCCTCAGCCCTCTGCAATATAATTTAAGGGCAATCTTTGTTTGTAATTGAGAGTGCTATGGGACAGCTTATAATGAGTGAGTTTGGACTATTATCATTCAGAAACTTTCCTAAGTTACACTCTACTGCTTTCTCCTTCCTTAGTTTTAGTTTTTTTTTATATTTTATTTAAATTTAATACATGTATTAATATCTAAATATACGATTTTCTTTCATTCAAATCTAAATAATAATACATAGTATTTTATATGATAAATCTGATTTCAACTTATTTAATTTCTGTGGAATAAGATATAATTGATGCAAAAAAATTATATTGAACCAATCTTTACCTAACATTTATTGTGTTTGTCATACTATCATTACACAATTCTAACCAATTTTTCTCCCCAATATTTGTATTCAGATCAATTTCCCATCTTTCTCTAGAACTATGAATTCTTCGTTTCCATGTTCCCTCTTGCAATAATGAATACATAGTTGAAAAAATTTCTTAATAGATTTATTACAAATCAAAATTTCTATTTCGCTCCTTTCAAGCTATAAAATTGTTGAACCTAATTTATTCCTCAAGAATGCCTTTAATTGATAATAGCAAAATATTGTATTATTTTGTATCCAATATTTATCTTTCAATTGATCAAATATTTTTGAGATCCTCCCTTCAAAACAATCCACTATTCTCCTAATTCCTTTACTAGACCAATTATTAAAAAGTCTGTTATTCATTGTAAAAGGATTGTCTATTATTAATCAATTGCATTTTAGGTATCCCATAATTCCTCATTCCTAAGTGAACATATACCTTATTCCATATATTAATCAAATATTTCAATAATAGTGTTTCTCTATCTCCAATTATTAATCTATTCTCCCATTTATATATAAAATCTTCAGGTATTGTCTCCCCCATTTTATCCATCGCTATCTTAATCCATGCTGCTTTTTCTCCCTCCTCAAAAAAAGAAGAAAGAAATCTTCTGTTGCATTCTAATAATCTTTAAAATTTGGAAGTTGCAAACTTGCTCATTTGTTACTACCTTAGCTCTTGATCCATTATATAAGGCTTAATCCAATCAATAAATGTCTGTCCCAGTTCAAATGTGTCAAGTACTTTAAATAAAAAGTCCCATTCTAATCTATCAAACAGTTTTTCAGCATCTAACGCCACTGCAACACTCAAATCTCCTCTTCTTTGTGCCAAATGTATTATACTCATCAATCTAGTTACATTATCTGCTGACTTTCTTTTTTTAATAAATTCACTTTAATCTATATTAATTAACTTTGGTTAATATTTTGTGAGTCTGCTGATATTTTTGCAACTATTTTATAATCTGCATTTAACAAAAATATGAAGATGGCTTTAAAGGATCTCATCTTTTTTTTAAACCACTGTTATTATTGCTGTTTTAAAAGATTCCGGCAATGCATGTGTTTCATCGGCCTGAGCTAATTCTTCCATAAATAGTATCTTTAAACCTTTAATAAATAAATCTTTAAACTCTGTAAAATTCAGAGGGAAAACCATTCTCTCCCAGAGACATATTACTCTATAAAGAACCCAATGCTTCCCTAACTTCAGTCAATGTAAAAGGTGTAATCAACTCTCTTTGGTCATCCAAACTTAATTTAGGTGAACTAATTTGAGATTTTTTTAAAAATTCTATCTTGCTTTCATCTTTCAAAGATTCAGACTTGTAAAACTTCATATAGAATTGTTTGAAATTATCAGTAATTTCTTGAGGTTTATACGAAATTAAATTTAAATCATCCTTATTTGCAATAATTGTTCTCAATGCTTGATCTGTCTTTAATTACCATGCTAAAACTTTTTGCGCTCTTTTGCCTAATTCATAATACTTCTGTTTAGTTCTCATCATCACTTTCTCTGTCCTGTATGTTTGCAAAGTATTGATGCTTTTTATTTATGAGATCTTTGTTTATCCTCAGTTACTTGCCTCTGTAAATCTTTTTCTAAATTCTTTATCTCTGTTTCCAATTGTTCTAATTTTTTTCAAACAATCCTTCTTAATTTTAGAAGAGTAACTTTACCTGTCTCCTCTCAACTCCTTAGCTCTTTAATTCTACTATAAATCTTGAATCTAGGCAGTCTTCTCTAACTAATCCAGATAGAAAAGAAGATAGAAGTATAAAAGTAAATAAACAAAAACACCCTGATTAATGCTGTTATAATAATATAAACACTAACCCCCTCTACTTTATGGGTAATGGCCAAAGCCACAAACACACACATGATTCAGAAGTCTGTCAATTTTTCTCCCAGCTCCTCCAAATACTTAATTTTACTTCAGTTCAGTTCATTTCAGATTAACATCATCTTAAACAACTTTATTTATATTTGTTTTTCAAAAAAAGTTTCAAACTCCTGCTTGTTTCTCTGGTCAAGTTCTTGATGAGGTAGAACATCTGCAAACTCTTGCATGTGTGAAGAATTTATTTGATCCTCCTTGTACAAAAACCATAAGAATCGCAAGATGATGCAAAATGAAGCTATATCCTTTTTTCCACAGTGTTTTTCGCCGGTTAAATTCTTTCCTTTTCTCCAACGGTTCAAGGCTGATGGCAGGGTAAAAGAAAATCTTGTTTTCATTATATTCTAATGGACCCTTTCTTTGGCTTGCTTTGTTGCTAGCTCTCAAAAAAAATTTCCCTGATTTAATAACGAAGAAACTTTATCATATCAGAATAGGCTGCAGTTTTTGATCTGATGGCAGTCGTGACCTTGGGGCTCTATGAGCCCTCTCTATTTCAATATCTCTTTGGAACTCATTCTGTCCAAAGATTTCTTGGATCAAACATTGCATAAAAGGTGTTAAATTCTCACCTTCATCACATTCTTTAAACCCAACAACTTTGATAATGTTTCTTCTCCTAAAATTTTCCAGAGTCCACTTTTTCATTCAGTTGCTTATTAACAACACCTAGTGCATCAGTTGAATTTCCATTTTATCCATTCTTTCTTGAACCATTTGTACATCAAATTTCACATTCTTAACTCTGTCTTCAACTTCATCAAATCTCTTTTGCAAATTATAAACTATAGTTTAAATTTTGTAATTTTTTCACATGTTTTTCTGATATCTATTCTTACTTGTTTCAGCTCTTTCATAATTAAAGTTTCTGAACTCAATTTCTGAATATTAATTGGCATTTTAGATTTGATGTCTCCTTTAGCCACTTCCTCTTCTTCTGCTTCTTCTTTCTCTTCTTGCTTCTGTTCTTCTTCCTCTTCATCACTAGCCTGAAGTTCTGTTGTAAAACTAGTTTGTACAGGCAGCAATTCAAACGGACTGCCTTCCTTAGCAATCTGATCTGCACATAAGTGACTCCTCACGCATGCACAGTAATGCGTCTTCATCTTCCTCGTGGTCCCTTGGTTTGCTGCAGCTGCAAAAGTGCTGGCAGTACGTTGTGTTACCGGTTTTGGAGCTCTTGCCAGTCGAGCAGAAGTCTTCACTACAGTGCCCAGATCCATCTGTAAGGTAGACTTTTCTTGTTGTCCTTGTTTGTTTTGATGTTGCACTCCCAATGGGCCAGTGATGTTCTTATCTTTATTTTGGCGACATTTGTAAGATAATCTCCGGCTATTTAGGAACAATTTCCAAAGATTTACTCTCTGATTCTGCTTTTTTTTGCCATTTTTTTGGGACAGCCAGATTCCTACATCCTGGCTCTACGTCATCACACATAATGTCGTTTCCCCCACCCCCCCCTAGCCATTTTAGTTTAAAATTCTCTCTCAGAGCCGTGTCCAGGTAGAACTTTAGCTTTTTTGATCAGCTCCTGAAATGGAGTCTGAAAGCCTCTTTCTCCGATTTTTGTTTGTATGTGAGAAGTATGTCAGCTCCTGGTTTATTTTAAATTTCATGTGTGTTATTCAGTTGGTCACTTTTTGAACAAGTTTGCACAGAATTTGAGAATCACATTTGAAATTCTACTTTACTGTGTTTTAATGCTGCTTAGACCCTCTTGATTTCTTATTGATTTTATTAATTAAGTTTCCCCATTTCATTATGAAGAAGCTAGAAGTGATTCATGGTTTAGTCTTCTCTATAAATTGAACCTCGTGAAATAAGTTCATGTATTTAGTTCTGGTAAGTGACGTGGCTATTACTGGAATCATGATTGGCCTTGGTGTATGGAACATGGAGAATGTCATTTAATGACTGTGGGAAAAATGGAATAAAATCCTAAGAGTATGCAGTATCTGTTTCACCAGATACAGTTTCCAATCCTTGCAAGACACCATCAAAATGCCAGATCCGCCTTGGGGCCTCTGAAACTCAGCAACCAAAATTTTTGAAATGGTGTGAATGAATTAAAATTGATAACATTAAATGAATACATTATTTCTTTGTCATATGCACAAAATTAGTTTTCCTTTGTTTGCCCTGTAAAGGCACACAGAGGTGTCACAAGTCCAGTGTCATGATCAAGACAAGAAAGAGAAGCAAGGGAGTCCCTTCAGAGGCACCGAGGATTCGTGGATCCAACCAGCTCCTTCGATGCCATCATTTCCTGCACTCTTGTAACCGCACGGCCTTCTGTCTCATCCAGCATGAAACCCTAGCTCAAGGCATCCAAGTCACCTTCCTCAGTTCCTTGTTCAAGCTTCTGGCATGATCAGGAATCTATCAACATCTAAGCCCCTTTGGGAGCCCTGCTTGCCAACGACATCCTCTTGAATCTCAGTCCTGATACCTGGTTCCCTCAAGCCAGTCACTAGCAGTGTGCGGCCTGATGTGAGGCCTCTAGCCATTGAGCCCCCATTGCTGTGGTCTCCTATCCACTAGGATCCTCTCCTCAGCTTCTTTGTGGGGAGGAGGGGGGGTGGTTGTTCTCCTGATCTGGTGTCCTGTGCCTGTCCGGTGCTTTCCCAGAGCTTGTAACACTCACTGTCTGGGCTGCTTCATGTGATCGCCACTGTCTGTGTATTGAACTCTTTTGATGTAAATATAAATTTGTATGGCATTATTTGTATATGCCAATGCATCAGACCTTGAGCTCCACTGATGATGCACAATTGATCCACCATTGATTGGCATTCACCCCTCAGTTTTGTGCCAGTTTTGAAAGTGGGCACTGACCTTCATTGAAAAGATAAATTCAAGTTAGCTATTTACCCATTTTTAAATTTATTATTTCAGTTCCGTTTTTAAATTATTTTTAAGATATTTGTGTAATGTTTGAAGTCCAAATAGTAATTTTAAGTAAACAGTGAAGTGCTGGAGGAATTCAACAGATCAGACAAAATCCATGATTAGAAATGGTCAGTTGACTTAATAAAGGGTCCTGACCTGACTGACCATTTCTATCCATGGATGCTGTCTGACCTGCTGAGCTCCTCCAGCAATTAACTGTTTGCTCAAGATTCCAGCATCTGCATCTGTTGTTGAAGTTATTCAAGTCACTGGTGAGATAACCTTTAGAATATTGTGTGCCATTCTGGTCGCCCAGCAGCAGTAAAGATATCAATAGGATTGAGAGAGTGCAGAGAAGATTTACTAAGATGTTGCTTGATCTTCAGGAGTTGAGTTACTGGGAAAGATTAAACAGGTTAGGAAGGGGAGACTTCATAGAGGTTTATAAGATTATGAGGGGGATAGTCAGAGTAGATGTGAGTAGGATGTTTCCACTTAGATTGGGGAGGGGGGATAAATATGAGAGGTCGTAGCTTTAGGCTGAAAGGGGAGAGGTATAAGGGGAACATTTGGGTAAAGTTTTTTCACTCAGAGGCTGGTGGGAGTGTGGAATGAGCTTCTATCTGATGTAGTGAATGCAGATTTAATCTTGAGTTTTAAAAATAAATTGGATAAATACATGGATAGGAGAGGTCTGGAGGGTTATGGAATGAGAGCAGGTCAGTGGGACTAGCTCGTTTTATTGTCGGCACAGACCAGAAGGGTTGGTTGGCTTTTATCCTGTGCTGCAACATTCTATATAAATGACTGAATATTAGTGATAATCATGTCAGTCGTGGAGGTTGTGTTCTTTGATCTCCCACATCAAGCCAGATTACCACTGGCAGGTTACTCCACCTTGGGGAAATGGAGACTTCCGGTGCAGTGGATTCCACATGACTGTGAAAGATTGGTACACTGGGAGGATTGTGCATGGCCTAAATGTTAACCTTGGGTAGGATCATGCATAAACTAGTTGGTTACAAATGTAATAGCAACCTTGGTTAATCAGCACAGTCTACTCTTTGTAGTGATTATGGATTTATTTGTCTGCATTAACTTGTCATATGTATTCTGGTAACATCATTGTTATCAGATCCAACCAATTGCTATGGAATTGGTTGTATTTGTTGTAAGATCCTCACTGATACAATCAGTTTTTTTCCCTTTGTCATTCACCCTCAAATTTTTTAGCTAGTTTTAATCTTGGCAGCTTTCCCTTCATTCAACATAGGGCCAGTAGATTATCATTGCACAACTGCATGACTTAAAGTCAATGTTGAAAATAGGCCTTGGGTTCACATCCAATTAGTGTAGGTCAGTTGGTACTGGAATAATGGGATCAGGTACCAAGTTTGCTGTCAGATTTATCTGTATTTCTATGCTGAAGTCCAGCACTGCCACAGGTTTAAGATGGCATGTCATTTTCCATTATGCTGCTCTTATGGGGCAGAGTGAACCTTGGCAGTCGAACTAGATCAGATCAGAATTTATTGTCATGAACAAGTTGTGAAAGTTGGTGTTCGGCTTCAGTATCATAGTGCAAACAATCATATTATAACCATCTTACAACATCACTATAAATTTTTTTTAAATAACAATAGTTGTGCTTGAAAAGTAAGGCAGTGTCTTTGGTTCATTGATTATTCAGGAATCTAAGGGCAGCGGGGAAGAAGCTGTCCTTGTGCTGTTGAGACAGCGCTTGTCTTTAGGTTCCTGTACCTTTTCCCTGATGGTAGCAGAGTGAAGAGGGCATGACCTGGGTGGTGGTGGGGTCTTTGAGGATAGAGGCTGCATTTTTTTAAGACACCGCCTTATATGGATGTCCTTGATGGAGTGAAGTCTGGTGTCTGTGATGTCACCGGCCAAGAATCAGAATCTCAAGCTGGGAAAACAACCTACTGAGCCTCCACTAGGAGAATAGCACAGGGCCTTTCTAATTTCAATATGTTAAACGTATTTAATTGCTCTTGATCTGAGGCAAGTTTTCCTTTTACTTTCTTAACTGAAGGTTTTTTAATGTTTCTGGATGTTTACTATTTGCCACAAACAAAATCATGTAAGAATCATTGGGATTTTTTGGGGGGTTTTATTCCTGGTGACCTCAATTGTTAGTAGGTTTGTGCAAATGTGGTTGTTTACACCTTCCCATATCAATGTCATGAGGATCTGCGAGCAAGGAGTGGGAAGAAATGCTCACCCCAGTTGAATTTGGGCCAGATTTTGAGAAAGGATTCATTTGTTCCCTTTTGACTCTGAATCTGACTTACCACTGTTCCTTTGGTATAGGTGACAGAATTTTGTTTGTTCAGCTCATACACAATGATTTTGTGACGCAAAGAAATTGGTGGCAACACTCACTTGATTTTCACCCCCTTGTGTTTTTTCTCTTTCTATTCTCTCAAGGATATTTACTGTAGCATCCTGGTCTCAAAAGATGACTTCTGACTGATGAAGTCATAGACCAGGGGTGTCAAACTCAAATTCACGGAGGGCCAAAATTAAAAACTTGGACTAAGTCGAGGGCCGAACTAAATATTTATTGAAAATTTTCAACAACATCTGCATGTTTTCTCTTCTTTCAACATATGTAATGTTAAACTTTAGGATATAACTTTAGGAGGATAATGTTACAAGTCAGGAGTAGGTAGCTCAAGTTCACCCTTTGCTTGACCTGAGGGAAACCTATTTGGTCCCTGTGGAGATGTAGTCAGCATTCACAGGCTGCGTCCATTTTGGCCTGCATCAGGATTCAGCATTTCCTGCTCACTCCTCAGGCTCTAGGCCTCTATTCACCCTCGACCCACCATCCCTCTACCTGACCAGTCCTTTACCCAACCTCTACTCACCCCTCACTCCACTCGCTCTGCCTCTACCCACCCCATCCTCTACACGCCCCTCTACTGCCTCTCCCCTCAACCTGTTCCTCCCTCTACCCATCTCTCACCCTCTAATCACCCCTCCCCTACTCACCCTGCCCCTCCCCTTTTACCTCTTCCCTATCCACCCCTCCTTCTACTCATCCCTCCCTCTAACTGCTCCTCGCACCACCATAACTTCCCCTGCCCATTACTTCTCACCTACACCCTCTGCCCACCCCTGCTTACCTACCCACTCAGGCCCAGCGCGCTGCCAATCAGCCTTTGCGGACAGCCACCATCTCTCTCTTCACGTGCAGGGCCGAACCAGCCGTCCCTGGGGTCCGCGCTGGTGCAAGCACTGAAGGCCGTGGCGACCGGGAGAAGTGCGCTCGCACTTTGGAAGGGCCGTCCGGTGCCAGTCGCGCGGGGCTCGCGCTGCCCGGGGGCCGTGCGCAGCCTGCCATGTCTGTCGCGCCGACAGGAAATCACAGGCGCTCGCCAATCCGCCGCAGCACTCGGCAGGTGGGAGAAGTGACTGGTTGTGCAGGGAGCCTACCAACTGGCTTGCTGGCTGATGACATCGACAGACTTCTCGTTACAATTTCTCGTGTTACAATGGGGAAGGATGTGCAATGAAGGGGGAGGATGGTGGGGGAGACATTACCAAAAAACAGCATCGGCTCTCGCTGCAGGGCGGGCCACCTCTAATACATTTTTGAAATGATCTTGCGGGCCAAATATAATTATATCTCAGGTCAAATTTGGCCCGCGGGCCAGAGTTTGACATGTGTGTCCTAGACTGTTTTAACAGCTCCCAGACTTAATTGGCCAAATCCTCAGAAAATCGTGAGGTTTCTGATATTAAAAGAGTTCAGGCATTCATAGTTAATACCTGTTCAAATTATTTCTTTTTTTATGCAATCCTATTACAAAATTTAAAGTTTAAAAATAATTAAAACATAAACCATCAGAGAATAAAAGGGATTAGTGATTAAATACTTTTAAATTAAGTCCTATTATTTGAAATTATTAATTAGCAAAAGCTCATATCTCTCTCTCTCTCTCTCTCTCTCTCTCTGTAATTTCCTTTCAATTAAAATAAATGGAGGGGTTGAAGCTAATCCAGGATTCATAAAAACTCAATGCTGGAGAAACTCAGCAGGTCAAATAGTGTACTTATATACCAAATATAAAGGTACATAATCAATATTTCGGGCTTGAAGTTGAAGGGCTCAATTGACCATCATTCTACTTATTCCTTGAAGAAGGGCTCAGGGCTGAAACATCAGCAATATATCTTTGCCTCTGATAGATACCTGCAGACATTTGTGTTCGCTCTAGTTTTTATCTCCCCTAACCTCAGTGGATAAAGCCTGCTTGCATTTACTCCATCTATATCCATTATTTTCCATTGGATCATTGAAACACAATATAAACTTGGTGATTTGCAGGAAGTCTGGAGAAAGAAAAGGAAGCTTGCAATATGTGGAATAGATTCTCAACTTCAACTAATCCAGTGACCGCCACAAATCCCATGTACTTTATATTAAAATGCTTCTGACAGCTTAATATTTTGAGATCTTGTTGGAATAGTGCAAAGCGTTAAAACAATAATAACTCTTACTCAATTAGTACCTTTTAAAAAAAAAGTCCAGTCAACTTCACAGGTTGAACTAAGAAACCAGGAGAAAAGTGAGAAAGGGTAATTCAGAAGAGTGATTAATGGATTCATTGGAAAGATATGTTTCAAGAGCTTTTTAATGAGAGATGAGATCTGGAAAAGATATTCTAGAATAGGAAGGGTGGTGGGCTATGTCTGAAAAGCTGGAATTATGATAAGAATGTAACAAGGTGGAAAATACAAGGCTGGTGAACATTGCACTAAGTTTGTGGTATACAGCAGGGAATAATTTCAAAATAGTGAAACACAAAAGTCTGCAGATGTTGTGATTGTAGTCAAAACACAGAAATACTGGAGGAACTCAGCTGGTCTCGTAACATCCAAAGAAGGTAAAGATATATCACTGACATTTTGGGCCTGATCACTTCCGCAAGGTATGATTTGAAAATGATTCCTCTGTGGAACAAAGATGGAATGGAGGCCACTGTATATTTGCAAGTAAGACAGAGGGAGACCTGTGTGATTACTTAAGGTTAATTAACTTTGCAATCATTAAAGATTGCATTAAAGAGGATTTCAGCAGTTGAAGCAGTTCTCCATTGGATCAAATTCTTATCGTGCATATCAAACACTGAAAATGAAACGTGAAATTTGGCCTTGGGTTGAGCAAGACATGAAAGATTTGCAAGGTTTGGGTTTGAATTTGTGAGCAAGTTGTGGTATTGGTGAAGGGACAGTGGATGGGGATGATTTTCTTTGGACATGCAGCATGGTAACAGACCCTTTCAGACAACGAACCCAAGCCATCCATTTACACCTTATTGACTTACAACCCCTGGTATGTTTTGAATGATGGGAGGAAACCGAAGCACCCGAAGGAAACCCATGCAGACAGAGGGAGAACATAGTATTCCTTACAGACGTCGCGTGATTTGAATCCCGGTTGCTGGTACCGTAATAGCGTTGTGCTAACCGCTATGATAACCATGCTGCCCCACGATTGTTCTGACCACCCTCATGATGATAAAACTAGAACTTGTTGACATAAATGGAAATTTGTTCCATCCTTGTGGGATTAGTCTGTCACAACTGTCACAAAAGATGATAGACAGAAGGATTTTGCAAACTGTATTTATCAACAGCCAGTTCTGACACCATTCATCTATCTTAAATTGTCACTTAGCAAACTTATATATGTAATCGGTTGGTTTGGTTGGAAGAGAAGCCATTACTGGGAGAACTGGTGACTTTTCCGATAGCTCTACAAGTAGATGATCTCAGAGCCTGGATAATGAAGAGAGTGAAGGTGAAAGGTGAGCATTTCAGCATGTCGCCTGAGACCAAATACTGGCCAAGAATCAGGAGTGGAATTGAGTATTAAGGTTTTAAGATGAAGATTGTTCGCGATTATAGGCTGGTAATGTTTAAATCTGACTGTGCAACTATTTATTCACTATTGAAAAGTGGCTTTGTGCTGTGGCATAATGTTGGAGCAATGATTGGTAAGTGTTATTGTCGACAGCTTGTTGAATCTCAATCCCTTGACTGGCTTTAATCATTCTGGATACAAGTTACACTTTGTTCTCCAGGACTGAAATGAAATAACTCCTGCTCCAGTGTTTATTTGACTGATATCTGATTGATCTGGAATTGAAATTAATGAATTTACATCTTGCTGTTGCCAAGAATGAGAGTGTATTTAATAATGTCTAACAAATGGTTGGTTTGTACCAGAGAGAGAGACACAGCTGTGTAAAACATTGAGCTCCATGCACAATAAGGCCATTTTTACAGGGGAAATGTTCTGTTTTGAAGCTGCCTATATTTTTCACTCGTTAGTTCAGAAACCACTATTCAGCTACCTCTTTGGTTTATCACGTGAAGTTTTATGTTGTTCTCGAATTTGGCACAATTTTGTGGGAACAGAAAGTGGGCAATTGGGGTTAGGTAGCCATCAGTCGTAAAGAAAATGAGGTTAGAAAACAAGGCCTGCAGATGTGCCATCACTCGTATGCTCATGGGCAGAGATGTTTGAAGCCAGATCAGCATTTCCATAAATTTTAAATTTTCACTTAATAATTTCATGAATCCTAATGCAAACTGAAACAAACTAGAACATGAAACTGGTGGAAAAGTCAGCCACAAATCAAACGTGTTAACTGTAACCAGACTGGGTAGGGCTTTGGAAACGGTTTCATTTTGCTGCAGGCATATGAATTCTTTTAGTCAATGTAAAATATACTAACAGCAATAAGTCATCTTAAAACTAAATTGTTGTTGACTAACATGAATGTAAACCTTGAGAATGAGCCAAAGTGAAAGATTTGGATAGTTACATGTGATGTCCATTGTCTTGAATACCTCAAAGTTCTATAAGCAGTTCCAAACTAACAGTTCTGGGAAGGTTATTATTCCAAACTGATGCTATATAAACAATTATCTTTTGATTCAGTACAGCTGTTGCGCTTGAAAAACTGTATGGTGTGTATTGTAGGCCCATGAAACCGGTGCATTCTAAAATAGAATAATTGCTGAAGTTTGCACCGACCATCTAAGCTGAAGCGACACCAACCCTGTTTTCTTCTATTCACATTCCCATCATTGTCTACAAAATATTACAACAGTCAATGCTTGCGCCCGGATTTTTAATGTCAGCTTAGATGGTCGGTGCAGATAGTGGGCTGGACGATCCGTTTCCATATTGTATGATGGGCATGTAAAATATCATTATTTTCTGCTTAACATACAGGCTAGGCGCCATTATATTTAGTTGGATGTAGGAGTGTAATTTTTTTTCAACTTTTTTGTAAGTACTTAAAACAGACATTTTGATGCAGTATTGATTGATTGAAGTATGAACTTGAATAGCTGTTGTTTACTGAAACTCGGCTGCTTTGTCCAAAATTGGAGGTGGTTGATGAGCAATTTTAACAAATATGTTTAAATCATTATTGTTTGCTGCCTCTATTTTGTGCAACAAAGTTTTATGCTAGTGTCACTGAATTGCCTAGTTATCCTTGCCGGTCTCACCAAAAAAATCAACCTCTCAGTCCACTCGCAGTGAGTTCATCTTGATCAGTTTATCAGTCTTATCTTGACAGGGTGACTCGCCAGTAGCTGCCTTTTCTCCACATTAGTTACGGATTCAATACCAATTTGGACCTTGTGTTGACTTCAATCTTCAAATGAGCTTATTGTCGAAGGTACTATCTGTCAGAAAAGACCTGAAACCAAGGATCCATTTCTGTGGTCCCACTGCCTCTTCTCGCATGTCCTATGCAGTTTGTCTTCTGCAGATTGTAATGCCATCAGGCATTAGGCTCCCCTTTGCAAAATGAAGTGGATAAAACCGATCAACAGGACATTTTTATATCATTAAGTGTGTGCAGCCTGCTCATTGTACTTCCCTTCAAAAAAATAGTGACTACAATGTGATTATGTAACTTTTGTTTGCCCCAGTTAGTATTCTCAGGTCAGTAACAAATATCCTTTCCTGATTTCTCTATCGGTTTCAGCACAGCACTTGCAAAGGCTTGTAAAGTCATAGGCACTTTCACATGGAAAAAAGCGGCTAGTTGGTGTATGGAAGAACTACCCCTGGAAGCCTAATGTCTGTCACATAAAGCAGAAGAAAAGCCCACTCACATAGCAAGCCCACTTGCTAGAGTAAAAGAGGTGGGCATGAAGCACAGCAGCTTCGGCATATAATGTGATGTATAACATGGGTGCTGGGAGGTGACATTGAAAATGGCGGACAAACAGCACTACCTAATGCTAGTCCTTTACATTTTGTCCAGTCTTCAGATGCAGGCAAATCCTCTCCACATCATATTTGCCCTTTTGATGCATGCTATATCACATGCAGGTGAACAATGTGTTCATGATATTAGAAATGCATTGGAGGAGAATTTAAAGAGAAACAGGGAGCAGTTTGGGCAGACAGACAAGCTGGCATTAGACACCGTAGATGGAGACACTTGCTTATTATGCGTTGATTCGCAATGGTCTCCAATAGAAGAATGTGGAAGAGAGAGAGAGACCACACAGGCCTGTGTTCTGGTCACAATTTCAATGAAGAGGACTGGTGGACTCATTTCTGTATTTCTCAGGACTTTGTATTGTGGCTCATTGAACCCCACCTGAGGCCCAGGGCAGCAAACTGGTGACAACCTCTGGAACCTCGGTTTAGACTTGCTGTTGCTTTGTGGTGGTATGCAACCCCCAAATGAATGTTGATCCATCAGTTGTATTTTTGGAATGGGTGGCTCCACTGTGTCTGCTGGTATGTCAGGTTACTGGAGCACTGAGGGTGCCCCTAGCTAAATGTTATGTCTAATTGCCAAATGACACATATCTTCAAGAAACAATGGATGGATTTGCAGAACAGGGGTATCCAGTGTGCGCTGGTACCATCAATGGCACACATATTCCCATCATCGCCCCCTTTGAAGATGCACAAGCCTATTACAATCAGAAAGGGTGGCACTCAATTCTTCTTCAACTGTTGTTGACCACAACAACTGGTAAGGATCTCGGCCTGAGTGACAATCTTTCATCATTATCAATTCATGTGCAGCAAATATCCATGAATGCACTCACATCTTTTGTTTTTGCAGCTTCACTGAAATGTATGTGGGTTGGCCTGGCAGCATGCCACATAATGCTTGAGTTTTAGCTCACTCACCCATCTACAAAAGAGCCGAAGATCAAGGCGGATACCTCTTCCCATGTGAAGTAAGATTCTATAGTCCATTACACAGTGATGTATATGAGGATCAGGCAATCTCTCTTGTTTTTTCGTGTCACATGTAACCAGGCAGGATGCAAGGACAATGAGATATATACTTTTTAAATGAAAAAATAGCTGACTGACTCTACTCTACAAGTTCAAGGGTCAAGTTCTATAATCATTTCATAAACGGTCACCAGAAAGCATTATTGAATTGATTGTTTGAGATGTCAGAGGGTGCTTCTGCCCACAGAACTTGTCAACCGTATGGAAATCCCCATGCATCAAATCGGAGACCCAGCCTACCCTTTCAGGAATTGGCAGATGAAGGGGTTCAGTAACCACCACTCACTTGATCAACGTCAACGGATCTTTAACCAATGTTTGAGCTCGGCAAGAATGTTGGTAGAAAATGCCTTTGGACATCTCAAAGGTCATTGGAGGTGCCTGGCCAAGATACTAGTACCAATATTGTTCTGCACAATATATGTGAAATTAAAAAAGGAGCACTTAGTGCCCCATTTCCCTGTGCATGACCAAGTTGCCTATAGGGGCCACAAGCACATGGACACCAGGCTATCCATGAAGCAATGATGTCAATTTTGTAAAGTAAATCAGTGAGCAGATTAAGGCAAAAATTAACTTTTTATTAAAGGTCTAAGGCACTTGTCCGAGAAATGTAGTGCAAAGGTAAAATGTAAACAACATTAACAATAAAAAGTGCAAATCTAATGTCAGTAAACTTTTTTCAACAGAGCAAAATAGAACATAATCATAAGTATTTCAGAGGTGATCATCCAGCAGTTGGAGTAAGGAGGAGGATGAGGGGGGGTTTCAAACGACTCATATGCCTCATCCATCTGGACGAGGCTGTGACTAATTTGTAGGTTGGAAATAGAATTGCCTCTGGGGTGCAGGAGTGCGGTACTGGCCTAAGAGAGTTTGGTGGTATGGAGAGGGAGAAGGGTGATGCGTTGCAGGTAACAGCGTGCATGCAGTCATATCCCACAGAAACGAGGCTTGTTTTTTTTTAAGTGTCACGCTGCATGTCTTGCAGGATGGTGCCAAATGAATTCAGGTGGTCCTGTGCCCCTAACTCAGGCTCGCAGCCTTCTCTTCACATCTGCTCCTCATGCTCCCTCTGCTTCTCCAGGCATTCGCGATTGCGGTCAGCGTTATCCTGTTCCATTGACTGCAACACCTCTTTCATTTCTTTGGAAAATTCCTGCATCATTTCTTTTCCCCAGATAGACTGGCACAGATCAAAATAGCATCAGTCCAGATGGCCTTTGCCACTTCTGCCATTGTGGTCCATTACCTGATGGAATTTCTTGCAGAGACTTTTCAGCTTTGTTATCTGGGCTTTGCTCCCAGTGAACCTGCGCTGCTTGAGCTGTGTAGACAGCTTTTCAAGTATTGAACCATCTTTCTGGTGTTTGATTTCCTCTTGAGCCCTGAGGATCAGGAGCTCCCTGATTTCATTGTTGCTCCAGTTTGCAGACATGACTATTTTGGTTTGTGTGTAGGTCAATCACTGACTCGTGGCTTTTGTTTGTTTTTTGAAAATCCTGTACAAAATGGCGCACAGGTACGATGTCACATTCAATTGCCATTTTTGCCGTGCAAGCCGGTTTCCGCATTCACATTCACAACGCTTTGCCTTTGAGATTACCTCACTTGGAAAATTATAAGAGGAACATGAAGGGAAATTTCTTTACGCAAAGGGTGGTAGGGATGTGGAATGAGCTTCCGACAGACGTGGTCGAGGCGGGATCATTGGTTACATTTAAGGAAAGACTGGATAGTTACATGGATAGGAGAGGACTGGAGGGGTATGGATCGGGTGCTGGTCAGTGGGACTAGGAGGGTGGGGATTTGTTACGGCATGGACTAGTAGGGCCGAACTGGCCTGTTCTGTGCTGTAAGTGGTTATATGGTTATATGGTTGATTAAAAGAGTTTGAAAAGTAATCCCCCAAGCCACCTCGGTAGCATTCAGAAGGTAAGCGGAGTGTTGAAAAGGCGTACGATAGCCGGCTTGTGCTGGCAGTATGAAAGTGCCTATTGAGTTATAAGTCTTCAGGAAAAAAACATTGCACAGAAATTATGGAAACTACAATTTTCTTTCTAGGATAATCTTTCTCTGATGGAACTGTCTGGTGCTGAAGACTTCACTACATGTTTTCAACACAAGCTCTTAGGGATGCATAAACTTGTTCCTTTCCTCCAAGTGCCTCTGTTGAACATCCTTGTTCCATCTGCTTTTGGTTGCACCCCAAATATCGATCCTTGAAATCTTACTGCAAGGAGACCAAATGAGAAAACTGCAAGCAAAATATGGAATATAGTTATCAGTGACTAGCAGAGCACTGCAGAGGTTTGTTCTGGGTCCCCTGCTTTTCGTGATTTTAAAAAATAACCTAGATGAAGCAGCAGAAAGATGAGTCAGTAAGTTTGCAGATGATATGAAGGAGTTTTGGATGGTGCTGAAAGTTGTATGTAACAAAAGGATATGGATGGGATGCAGAGCTGGGCAGTAAAGTGAAAATGTGTGGTGATACATTTTGGAAGTTCAATCCAGAAGGCTAATTTTAGGTTAATGGTGTGGAGGAACAGAGGGACCTTGGCATCCAAATCTATGCATTTCTCAAGGTTGCAGTCCAGGTTAATAAGCTAGTTAAGAAGGCAGATGGAATATTGGGCTTCATTAATAGGGGGATTGAGTTCAAGAGTTGAAAAGTTAGGTTGCAACTCTATAAAACTCTAGTAAGACCTCTCTTAGTGTTCAGTTCTAGTTACCTCATTATAGGAAGGATGTGGAAGCTATGGAGAGGGTGCAGAGGAGATTTACTAGGATGTAGCCTGCATTGGAAAATAAATCTTATGAAGCAAGGTTAGCAGAGCTGGGTTGAGAGGAGGTCTACAAGATTCTGAGAGGCCTTTTTCACAGGGCAGGAATAGCAAATGCCAGAGGACATCTCTACAAAGCGAAGGGAGGGAAATTTAAGGGAGGCATCAGGGGTAAGTTTTTTATGCGGAGAGTTGTGGGTGCCTGGAATGCCTTTCTAGATATAGTGGTGGAGGCTGAAATATTAGGGGCATTTAAGAGACACTTAGAGAGGCACACGAATGAAAGAAAAATAGTGAGTTTTGGGGTAGGAAGGGTTTAGTACTTTTTTTGGGTAGGTATAGGTTGACGCAACATCGAAGGCCAAAGGGCCTGTACTGTGGTGTAGTGTTCTGTTTTTAGAGTGTAGGATCAGAAACAAAATGTGTCGACAACAATCGCAAGTAAATTTGTGACAACACATTGGAGGCTGTAATTTAATTAAGTATTCCAGCTGCTTCTCATTAGTTTGAATCGGACTGCAATGAATTGTAGGGACGGAACTTCCTTTGTTAGAATTAATTAAAGACCTTGAAATTTTTCAGGTGTAAGTACACTTAAAATTATGACAAGGGTATCCTTTAAAAAGCCAGTTAAAATAAAATAATTTTTGCCTCAAGAGATGATCACGTTTGTGGCTAGTTGGAGATTCTGATGCAATAAATGAACCCAAGAATGTTCACAAGTGTTGCATCACCGGTAGAACTTTTTGGGGCCCCGAATGGTGGCAAGGGTTATTTACTGCATCCAGTGCTCCCGATGGAGCCTTTACATAAGTGAGACTAGATGCCGACTGGGTGATCATCTTGTTGAGCACCTTCTCTCTGCTGCAATAGCAGGAAGCTGTCAGTGGCTGTCCACTTCACTTCCATGCCCAAATTGCACAGTGACATGTCTGTCCATGGCTTTATGTACTTCCAAACAGACGCCACCTGCAAATTGTATTCCTTCTTTACACTCTCCAACCAGATGGCATTAACGTCAACTTCTCCAATTTTCTGTTAAATCCTTCCCCTGTGTCTCTCTTTTCTTGGCCCTCTTTCTCCTTTCCTCAGCTCTGCACCCCCATCCCTTCCTTCTCCTATAAGAGAGCTACCCTCTCCCTAGTCACCTCATCTTTTTTCTCTTCCTCCCTCCCACCTGTATCCAACTCTTATCTATTAACCTGTGCTCCTTCCTCCTCTCCTACCCCCTCCCCCACCTTTTTGTTCAGACACCTGCTTGCTTTTGCTGATACCTGTTGAAGGGCCCAAGCCCAAAACGTTGGTTATCATTTGTTGCCTATTGATGATATGTGACCTGAGTTTCTCTAGCACTTTTGTGTATTGCGTTCGACTCCACCATCTGCAGATGTTCTTTTTTAACTGATGTGATGGATTAGAAGGGAATCAATAACCAAGGTGGATCTTTGAAGAACTATGTTTTGCCCAAATTCAGTTATTAGCTGTGCTCTGATTAAGAACTTCAAAGGTTGGCCCAATATTGACTGGCAGCTACTTTATTGGAATTGGTGTTTGAGTTTTCTGGTACTTAAGAGTTGACCACAGTGAAATTGAATGGATATATTGCTGAATATAAATCTTGCATACAACTAATGCATAAGGTGAACATCCATCAGATGTTTGAGTAAATTTTTAAAAGAGCAGGGAGAGAGGAACTAAGATTTTGGAAAGAGCTTGGGGGACTGGACTGTTGAAAGCAACATCACCGTGTGTTTATAATCATGCTTCATTAAAAAAAAGCAGGATTGAACCACAGAGAGATTTTGGAGCTTGGCACAGCTGGACATGACTGCAGGGATATGGAGGCACACAGTCTGAAAGTGATTTAAAAATGAGGATGGGAATTTTTTTTTAAATTGAGACATTGCCAGATCAGGAACCAATGTTGACCAGTGACTGATAGGACCCCTTGGGAGCATCGCACAAAGTCAGGGTTAGAAGTGGAAGGATGTCAGGGTAGTATTAAAACAATGATATCTGAGGTAACAAATGTATGGATGAGGATTCAGCAGCAAATTAATTGAAACCAGAGTAGAGACACCTCGCACTGCAAAGGTCTTAAAAGTGAAAAGGCCCCTGAATAAACCAAGCAGGGCATCGAGCTATTAAAACGGGTTAGCTTGACTGACTGTCAGCAGCAATAACAAAGATTAAAAATTTGACTTTTGTGATTTCACTTAATATGTGATTGAAGAAAAAAATCAATGTCTTCATGTGAACTGTTTCGGTTTTGTGTTGTGGTTAATGAGTTGTGAGCATTACTGTCAACATGTTCATAGGATTTCAGATGTGATTTGTTCCCTGATAATGCTGCAGTAACCTCATGAAAGATTCTAAACTAGCCACGGATACTGCAGTATGTATTTGAAATCATTTAAATAATTGTAATCAGTAATCCCTGTAATTTCCTGTTGTGACAAACAAGCCTATTTGCTGTAAAAACAATGAATATTGGAAGTACTCGGAAGATCAAACAGCATCACAGGGAAGAGAAACTTTTTTTTTGGTTAACCAAGATTCAGTGTAATTGGTAAATTGAGCGAACAAGCATTGCAACTGTGAAGAAGATGGACCAACATCCCTACTTTCTTGGGAGTATGAGGAGATTTTCCATGTCATCAGATACTCCATCAAACTTCTATAGGTGCACTATGAAAAATGTACTGACTGATTGCATCACAGGCTGGTTTGGCAATTCAAGTGCCAAGGAAAACAGGAGGAGATAGAAGGTAGCAAACGTAACCACGTCTGAACTCTTATCCATTGCAGACATCTATGTGGGCCACTGTCTCAAGAAGACAGCCAATATCATCGAAGACCCACATCACCCCAGTCACAATCTCTTCTCACTGCTACCTTCAGGCAGAAGGTACAGAAGCCTGAAAACCAACTAGGTTCAATACAAAGAAGTCCTGGAGAAACTCGGCAGGTCACGTAGCATCTATAGGAAGTAAAGGGTAATCAATATTTTGGGCCTGCCCTTTATCAGGGTATGAACAAAAAGCAGCCAGTCACCTGAATGAAAAGGTGGAAAGGAGAGGAGGTGAAGGGAAGAAGGGCCAGGTGGAAGGGCCCAGGCCAACAGGCAAGGTGGATATGGATGGGAGGGCAGGAAAGAAAACGCAGTGGTGATAGGATGAGGTGTGGACGCAGGTTTAGCACTTTCTGCAGTTACAGGGACGATGGGAAGGGGCCACATCTCCTCCCTCACCACCATTCGGAGTCCCAAATAATCCTTCCAAGTGAAGCAACACTTGTGGATCTGCAGCAGCCACCTACTGCATCCAGTGCACTCATTGTGGTCTCCTCTACATTGGAGAGAATGGACTGTGAGATCGCTTCATTCAGCACTTTGGCTAAGCCCATCGCCATAGTGGAAATCTCCCAAGGGCCACTCATTTCAATTCCTTGACCCATACCGCAAGTTGACATGTCTGTTTCCTGGTCTCATGCGCTGCCAGACTGAGATCGCCCTAAAATTGGAAAAACAATATCTCATATTCTGTCTGGGCACCCTCCAACCAGATGGCATTAATATCGACTTCAGTTTCCATTAGCCCCTCTCCCCTTCGCTCCCTCTCCCTTCCCCTTCCCCTATTTCTCCATTCCTCTAGTGCGCTCTCTCTCTTTCCCTCTAGGCTCCATTCCTTCAGCTTTGCATTCACAGAGCCACCCCCTCCCCGATCAGTTCTCACCTTTCCTCTCCTTCCCTCCCATCCATGTCTCATTATCACCTTTTTTCTGTTGGCCTGTGCACCTCCCCCTGCCCTTTCTTTCTCCCCCAGTCTTTTTATTAAGGTACCTGCTTGCTTTTTGTTAATACCTTAAAAAAGGCCTGAAACGTTGGTTATACAATTTCATCTTCTCCAGAGATTGGTTTGTTTTCTCATTTTCCCAGTCCCGCTGAAAGGTCTTGTCCCAAAATTTCATTTATCTTTGGATGGACACTGCGTGACCTGCTGTGTCCTTCCAGCATTTCAGTTTTTTTGAGGAGTTTCTAGTATATGTAATGTATTACTCCAAAATTGGATCTATTGTGCAGGCTAACAGTTTGAAGACAGTGGAATTGGTCATGTTACATTGCAGGCACTTGCATTAGATGCATGCCTGAGTGCGGGAGTTAATTACTCTATATATAGTCACAATGACATGATAATTACCCTTATTTTATTCTTAATGGAGTTCTGACTCACCCTCTACTTTCATCTACTCTTAGGCAAAATAATTTTAATCAAATAAACAAACTATTTGTCAATGCACTGCTACTTCTGTGCGCTGTGTGACCTCTGCCGGTTTCTGTAGTATTATGCCGCAAAGTGGTGGGTTGGTTAAAGGTTGCTTAGTCCAATGTTTTTTTAAAATATTTTATTTTGATTTTTCATGAATATACATAAAATTTTCAATATCACAAAACAAACATAGAAAAGCCTCTCCCCCTTCCACAAATATAAATTCACACACAAACAGAGCTCACACCTATATTAAACATTTTTTTTAAATCTATTTGGGGAAGTCACAGTAATTGGGCCCCTAAATGGTCCAAATATGACTGCCATATCTTGACAAATCTGTCATACTTGTGTAAATCATATAATTTTCTCCATATGTATACAACTATTCATCTCCGCAGTCCATCGTGCTATGAGTAAGGGAGAGTTGGACTTCAAGTAATTGTAATACATTTTTTTTGCCACTGCTAAGGCTACTTTGACCAAAGAAATTTGTAATTTGGTTAATTTATTACTTATTTCAATAAAATTACCCAAGAGATAAAGCTCTGGTCGTCTGTGAAGGCCACCCCTGTTATCCTTGTTAATATTTCAGCTACATCCTGCCGAAAAGGCCTCACCTTCACAAACAACCACTTAGCATATAAAAACATTCCTATTTCAATCCCACATCTAAAGCACATCTCTGATATTTCAGATTTTGATCTATGTAGCTTCTGTGGTGTGAGATATATTTGGCATAAGAAATTATACTGAATCAATCCATATCTTGCATTTATACAAATGCATTTATATAGCATTTATACAGCATTTATACAGCAAACAGCATTTATACAGCAAATTAATTTAAGCTATGATGTTGTATTTGAGAGCTGACATTTGTGCGAACTGTCATACTATCCAAATATCAGTCAGGCCTGCAACTTTCTGGTATTATAACACCCAAGTCCGAATCCCATCTCTCTCTTGACCTCTGTGAGCCTGGTTTTGCACTTGTACTCTGGAGAGCATAGTACATTTTTGTTATGAATTTGGGTGGATTCCCTCGCCAGGTTGCTCATTCCATTTCACTAATTTCAGGTGGGACCAATGTTGGCCCCATCTTTCTCTCAAGAACGATCCTAGCTGGAGTAAACAGAAGAAAGTCCCATTAGCTACTCAATATTTCTGTTTTAATCGATCAAAAGACACAAGAATCCCCTCTGCTTAGTCCATTGTTAACTATCATGTTGAGGTGGGACTGTAGGGTGAGTGACAAGTTTGGTAGAGTCACCATTACTAGACCAACAAATGATAATAGTTACAACAGCAAATTATGAGGTTTGCTGACGACAATGAACTTGATGGTTTCTGCGATGATGTATCCAATATCCACGGCAATTTCTGCCAGTTGTTTAGAATGCTTCCTGGCGTCTTTATTGCAGTATTAATGGGGAATGAATCACATCTAAAAATAAAACTCCTAACTGCATGTTATCAGTGCATATTAGCAACAGTACAAAGGGAAGCAGTTCACGTCACACGTAAAGATACAGTGCACCAATGACTATTTTTGAACTGTATAATTAAATTCTTAATGAATGTGGAATTTTTAATCTTCATTCCATGTTAATCTTCTTGTTGGGATTTGCTGCTGGCAAATGGAACATTTATTGGTATTCACAGTCCACCCTGAATTGTGGTGGTCTTGCAAGACCAAGTCAGGACTTTTTTTGTGGCATGAGCTCCACCAGTCCATGTTTTAACTTGCCTGTGAACTCTCGTTCACACTTTTGTTACTCCAGGGACAATTCAATGCTCAATGGCAGCCTTGCATTTCCAGTCCTTTACAGAAACTTAATTTTATCCCAAACTCCCAAGAAGTCCAATTTGCCATCATCCTTTAATTCACTGGCCTATACTGGATTTTGATTTGGTATTCTCTTAAGTTTAAAATTTCCTGTCCTTGTTCTCTACCCCTTTTAAGATTTTTGTCCTCTGGGTCCGCTTTAATATTCTTCAGTTCTGCAATCCTTTGCGGTGTATGGTTTGGTAGATTAATCGGTTCACTGTAAGATTCCTCTTGTGTTTAGTGAATGGTGGAATCTGGGAGAAGTTAATGGGAATGTGAGAAGATTAATTAAGAGATTTGTGTAACTAGGTGCTTGATAGAAGGCAAAGACTGGAGGCTGAAGGGACTGTGGTCAATCTATAGCCCCTTTCACACCATTGATTACATCGAAGTTAACCCGTCAATATCGTAGGTCAAATTATGCAATTCGCACGGTGCGAAATTACATATCCAAGCAGGGTGAGTAGATTTCAACCGGGCTCTATTACTGTTATACAGTGTGCTGTTATACAGAATCAGACACACACACAAGGTAAAGACAGTAAAACAGGCTTTAATCCACAAAGACCTCCACAGAGCCAGGCTGGCTGTGGCTGTAGCAACTCAGTGTGAGGCCTTGGGAGGCCGGCGCAGGCTTATATCCTGGAGGGTGATTGACACCCGACCGGGTTGGGCTTGATCCATTCAGACTGACTGATTGGCAGCCGGCCAGGTGTTCTCCTGTCCCCTTACACTCCTGCAGGTACAGATGTTGCTCCCTGCAGTAGGCCGGTGGTGTACCACCACAATTACATGGAGGGAGCAAGTGTCAGAGCCCGGCCAAGTTAACTCACCAATTGCCTTCTAGACAACCAGGTATAATTAGTGACGTCATCATCTGCATGCATCCATCACAGTGGCAGGAAATTTGTCAGTGTACACTCTAGTTTTAAAATGGCGTTCAAAACAAAAATCAGAATAAACCTCTGTTTATGTCTATGACTACACAACTCAGCCTGCTTATCTGCCTCCTCCCCCTCCTCCTCCTCCTCCCTGATTCTCCTCATATGCTCTGTGAAAAAGTGGTCGTCTTTAGCCGGTGTTTCCAACATAGCATTGATAACTGTACTGACGAAACTTTCCTGGTTTATAATACAACCACAGAGTTGCAGGGCCAGCATTTGAAAATCAAATCTGTTCTCTATTGCTAACTGTGCAATTAGACTTCTATGTGACCTCCGGAGAATATATTCTGCATCATTCGCGATGTCATCGCTGGAGACGGGAACCCCCCTCCCCCCTTAAAATCTCAAGTTTCAGAATTACCTGCAAATAATGGTGCAAATAATGTGCGAGGCTCCCGTGGTCAGCTTTCCCTGCAAATTTTCCAATTTCCTGGGAGGGTTGGCAGTGAGAAAGGGGCTTCTGACTGTCTCTGCTGTCCTTCAAGTGTTGCAGTTGACAATAGTTCGATTGAACTCCAGCTTTTTTTTTAATACTTTATTTAAAATCACCTATAACCATAACCATATAACCATTTACGGAGCGGAAACAGGCCACGTTGGCCTTTCGAGTCCGCACCGGTTCACTGATTTTGTGCGTCCCATTCTTCTTCTTCTTAACCAGGGTCTCAATATCTCTTGAAAAACCAAGGGTCCATACACCTTCCGTACATCTTACCTGTAATTCAGATCCTTTTCACCAGGCAACATAGCATTAATGACAATATATTAATACAAACATAATGTGATTCGTTGTTTATATATAAAACTGCCCCCTCCCATCCCCCCCAACCACTCCAGTTTTCAGGACTGTCCATCACTTCATATTAATTGCATTGTTTATTCTTGTTTTTATTGATTGATTCCAAAATATCACACTGTTATTTTTAATGATAATTTTCTGGACCATTTGAACTTGCAAGGCTCATTGTTTAAAAATTAGCAACCCTATCCAAACCTGACACTGATAATATTACTGCATCTGAGTGGGTGGAGGAGATTGTGATGTGTGTTTACTGGAGTTTGGATCATGCTTAAAGTGATGAGATTTCTTGGAAATTTTTGTTCAATTTTACAGCTTCATTAGTATGTTCATAGTCAAAAGAATTGTCTGTTTAAGGGAAGTCATGAGAGGGCAGAAGAATGGCTAAGGAAGTCATGAGGATGATCCAGAGGAGTTGCTGGGAGTGGGGGTGAACATGTGTATGCTGATGGAATCGTGTTGGAGCTGGTGGAAACCGTGATGATCTGTTGGTTGCAGAGGCCGATGGGGTGAAAGGTAAGAATGAGGAGAACTCCATCCTGGAGAGCAGAAATGCAGAAAATAGATGAGATGCGGACAAGGAGCTCTGACAATTGTAGTGGGGAAATATTGTAGATGTAGGTGAGAAGTCACAGGAGAAAGAATAGAGGAGACAAGGGAGGAAGAAACCTGTTTGTTGGGGTAAACACAGGCTGAATTAATGAATCCGTCTGAATAGTCCTGCTTGTAAATTAAGAACAGTGTGGGCCTTGGGGAATTGCAAGTTTGGAAGCAATTGAGGGTACATCTCCTGATCTGTGCCGATATTCATTGGTAGGTTGTGGACTAGAGAAAGCTATGATGTTGTATTTGAGAGCTGACATTTGTCTTCTATGACATGGAGGTCAGTTCACCAAACTGCAGCATTGTTACCCTGAGCTCCTGATGCCTTCCACATTAATTCAATGTCACCTTAAAAGTGTGACGATGGAGTTCGACGGGTCCCATCTGCCCATCACTGTCTCTAACCGGCAATTTTCAAACTAACTGCTATGCTCCACCCACCCCTCAGCCACATCCCCGCACCCAACATTGTACACAGCCACCAATCCAGTCGCCCACCACGCATGACCTGTGGACTCTCCAGACTTAAAATCATCCCTCCACCATTGTTCACCAACCTCACGCCCCCCGACTGTAAACCTGTCACCACAAAAAGTAGATGGTGCAATGCTGGGGTCAGGACCTTCATTTGGGCCTAGGTATAGTGTCTACTTAAGAAGGGGATCATCGAAGCAAACACCAGCCCTTGGAGAGCGCAGAGAGTGGTAGTGAGGAATGGGAGAAGAACAGGATGGTCATTGACTACAGTCAGATCGTCAACAGGAACACACAATTGCGTAAAGCTGACATAGTGATCCAAATTACACAGTATTGGGTCTTTTCTACCATCGACCTGAAGTTGGCATATCACCATCTCCCTGTTCACCTGGAGGACCACCAATACATTGGGTGTAAGGCAGATGGCCACCTCTACCATTTCCTGCAGGTCCCCTAAGGCGTTATGAATGGCATCTCTGTCTTCCAACCGGAGATGAACTGCATGGAGGAACAGTACAAGCTGCAGGCAATTTTCATGTACCTTGACAAAATTACCATCTGCAGCCCTGACCTGCAGGACCACAACACCAATCTCCAGAAATTCCTCCAAACTGCCAATCTCCTCAACCTCACATATAATAAGGCCAAGTGCGTGTTTCACACAACCCACCTTGCCATTGTCAGCTGTGTCATTGAGAAGGAGTCATTGGCCCTGACCGTATGCAGCCACTCCTAGAACTTACCCTCCCCCATAGCCTTAAAGCCCTGAAAAGGTGTCTTGGGTTCTTCTCTTATTTTGCCCAGTGGATCCCTAATTATGCAGACAAGGTCCACCCCCGGTCAAATCCCTCTGAAGATCGAGGCTCGTGCAGCCTTCAGCTGTATCAAGGCAGACATTGTCAAGGCCACAATGCTGCACGCTGTGGATGACTTCATCCCATTCCAGGTGGAAAGCGACGTGTCAGACTTTGCCCTGGCTGCTATCCTTAACCAGACAAACAGACCAGTTGCCTTATTTATCCGTACCCTACAGGGCCCTGAAATTCGACACTCCTCGGATGAGAAAGAGGCCCAAGCCATTGTCGAGGCAGTGAAGCACTGGTGACATTACCCAGCTACTGAGACGCAGCAAGTAGCATTCTGTGGCCAATTCCAAATCATTATTGGGAAAAATATAGGCGGGTGGCCCTTGCACTCACCATCCACAGATCAAAGGTTGGCCCTGACTGTTTAACACTGCCCAATATCCATGAAGGTCTATAATGAGATCCTAAAAAATGTGGATTGGTTTCTATTATCTTGGGAACCACCTCTCAACAGGAGAATGATTCAAATGTTAAGAGTCCCTTTCTTCATTGCACCAACCTTTGGCCTTCAGAGGAAAAGAAGGGTAATTGAAGATCAGGACCTCAAATCCAGGACAAAGATCATTGTTTTTTGCCTCAGAATGATCCCTGACCCATGTTCATTTAACACTTGGACTTGCTACAAACATATCTCAAAGATAACATCAATTCTGACTCCAGAAAATTCTCCAACTCCACAAACTGATTTCAGCATTCTCTTCCAGACCCTTGTTGCACTCGGTTAGTTCTATGAGACAGGGTGTGTCTTTTGTATATCCAACATCAGACTTCTGAAGTCTGTCCCAGGAGGTGGCCAGAGGAAAAGATGTTGAGGTTTTCTCAAACCCACCTTGAAATTTCAATTTTAAAAATAAACTCCTCTGATTCCTGGCCCATCTGCAGGAGCTTCTCTCATTCTCCAGAGGTGACTGATGAGACGAATGTGGATCCACAGACCCTACTAAAATGGGGCAAGAGTGATTGACAGAATCACTTGTAGGTCATTCTGGAAAATGCATGTTTCTTCCACTGTTTGTTGGGGTTCAATATGCTTTTGATTCACAAACTCTTGGGTTCTCACTGCCATCTCCAATGCACCTCCTTCACTTCAAGAAGTCATTAGCTAGGAATCAAAGTGGTTTTTTTTCAGTTGTATTTATCGAGGATGTTTTGAGTATGTAAGTAGTGAACTTCAAGCCTGAAGGAACACCAAATGGAAAGATTTTGAACTTGGTGTCAGCCAACATTTGACAAGTTTAATGGATAGCATTTGTTTTTGTATCTTGATTGTCCATTGTTTTAATAAATATTTCTGGATAAAACAATTGACATTTTGATGCAGAATTTAAAAAGGTATTATTTTTCATGAAAGCGCTTCTATAAATTGACATCATTGGTTGTAAATTCAAAATTTTTGTCAAGCAAATTATTTTGGTAAATATCAATTAGGGTTCCATTGTTTTAGTGAGCTGCTTTAACTGATGAGCAGATGATATGTTATTGTAATCTTCAAATATTGTTATGAATGCTACAGCATATGCAAGTTTATTTGTACTTCCTTTCAATATTGTGCATCACTTCACATTGTTTTGTTATTGTGTCAATCTAAATTAATTTTAAATTATAATAGACTGTTTAAGCATAGAATTTGGGAGACCCATTCATCTTCTAAAAATGATAATTAATTAATGGTTTATGGTTTAGTGGCCATCAGACCTTGTCCATCTTTCACAAGCTCTTCTTTAATATGTGATCTTCAGTGTTGCCAGATTTTGTGATGTTGATTGGCTGTACAGTCTGTCTTTTGTCACACCTTTGTAATAATCATTTAATTTGATGCCTGAAATTAACCAACTCTCACTCCATGAGAGTACTGTTCCACCAGTCCCATTGCAGGGCCTCCACCCAATATGTCGACTGTCTCTTTCACTCCTCAGCTGCTACCTGACCTGCTCAGTTCTTCCAGCAGTTTGAATTTTTTAAATTTAAATTTAGACATACAACACAGTAACAGGGCCTTTTGGTCCACAAGCCTGTGTCACCCAGTTAAACCCAATTGACTTACAACCCCTTTACATTTTGAAGGGTGGGGGGAATCTGGAGCACCCAGAGGAATCCCACGTAGGCACAGGGAGAATGTACAAACTCATTACAAACATCGTGGGATTCGAACTGTGGCTCCGATTACTGGTGCTGCAACAGCATTGTGCTAACTGTGCCGACATTTTTTTTGCTCTGTAGTGTCTGCAGTCTCTTGTCTGCTCTATAATAGTGAGCTCATGATGTCCAGGATCTAGATCCTTAATTGATTATTCACTCTCCTTTTTACTTAAGACTAGTAATTAATAGTCTTTTCAACTGAAATTGGCAAACTTTGCAAAATCTGAGGACTAATCTGAGCCCTTCATTCTGTGGGGTTCAGTTCCATTCTTTAAAATATCCTGCCGCATTCATTTTTGGAAACCAATGAATGTTAAGAATTTCAAGTACTAAGGATTTATGATATCACATCAATGCAGTTTTTTTCATTTCCTTAACTGCATTTGACTGGATGTCTTGTATAACATTGCTCAACGTCTGACTTCATTTTCTGTCCATAATTAATAATAATATTTAATTCCATGATAAATCACATTCATTGCCCTGCATTAAAATTGCTCAAATTGAAAGGTGAAAATGTTAACTTGGATATGTAAGCTCAGTTACCTTATGATTTACCATTTTTGCCCCAGTAACAAAACAATATGCACTAAATGGCCTGTATTTCACCCTGGTCAGCTTTAGGATAAGTATATATTGACAGATCAGACACATAAAAGGTTGTTCTTAATTTTTGACATTATATATGTTGAATAAATAAAATATTCAAAAAAAGACACAAAAAAGGTGTCTTATCAATCATTTCTGTTGGAGAAAAAAAATTCCACTTTTAAGAATTCCAGTTTTATCTGTCATCAGTTTAGACAACAACTGGAATTAGTCTTCCTTTCTGCATCAGTGGTTCGGTGCTATTCTCTGCAGGGAGCCTCTTTCTGCAGATGAAGAGGAATTAGAATTGTTTTGCTCCCCTTGGGTTTGAATTAGCCAGAAACATGTTAGAAAAATCAGGCACTCATTAAAATGCAAGATTTAAATTCCTATGCATTGCTTAAGATTGTATAGCTGCAAATTATCAACTGAAAGAAATTATTCCTTAATTATCATTAATTTTATTCATACTCTTTAATGTTTTTGTGGATCAACTCATTTAGGCATAGGCGTACAACCCGAGGGGGCTGGTGGGGGCAGCCACTACCCTCCCAAATTCGGGCAAATCAGCGGGGAAAATTCGGCAAAGCAAGAAGAAAAAAAATCAGACAGAGAAAAAAAGATAAACAAATTAACAATAATGGTTGTCCCACTCCACCACGTCCCAGCCCTGGGCACCTTCACACCCGGGAGACCATGCATCTCACCTCCCACCCAGGGTCCAGACACAGGCTATGATCTCCTCCAGGAACCGGCTTGTTGCCCTGTGACGTCATTGTGCATACGCCCCGGGGCTGGCTGTCACGTGATAGGGCAGTCGCAGCCAAGCGCAGGCCTGCTGCTAATGGATGGAATGACTTGCTGTGAACTTCCCATGTGTGATGACATCAGAGGGTCAGTGTAGCGTCACCCAGTGCTGTTCCCACAGCAGACGATGAAACGGCCCAGGGATGGATGCGAGTCTCGGCATTGGATGGAGTGGGGTCAGAGCAGTTTGAGACAGCCCTCCTGCACCTGGCCTGCACCTGGTGCCTGAACTGGCAGCCGGTTTGTGGAGGAGGCAGTAGCCTGTGTCCGGTCCCAGAAGTGAGACGTGAGATGGCCCAGGCGCAGTGTGGGCCCTGTGTAAAATTTCAGGCATATCAACCCCTCTGCCCCACTTAACCAAAGAGTCCCCATACACTCATGTATTTAGCTTTCTGAAGATGGAATTCAAATTTAATGCTACAGGTCTAAATCTTTCTGTGCACCGTGGCCTTGCAACACACTTTTTAAAAATTATTTTACACTGTATGTTATAAACCAAGCTCAAGAACAATACCTAAGCCACTTACAGAGGTATGGAATCCTTGGTGCTAGGCTTGATGTAACTGAACTCTCAATTCTGCATGCTCTCTTACTAAGTGTGTGCTGTGATCTTTCAAAATGAATGTCACTTTTCAGCTGTTTATCTCCAACCTTGGAAGTTGGGTCTTTCTTTATTTGGAGGATCAGTGTGTGTAATACTCTCTTCCCTAACCCGCACTAATCTGGAACTCGACTGCTGAGCATGTTCCAGCACCTCCACTGGCTCAATTCTCATCGAGCTTTGCTGAATTCCAATGTCCAATATGGTTTCCCTGTTTGTATATCTATCCATTCCCACAACCTGCTAAAATAATTAATCTTCTCAAAGCACATGTCTAATCCTGTCAGAAAGAGAGACTTCATTTTAACATCTTTCACTGTTTTGAATTTTAAAGAGCTTTACAGCCAATTAAGTATTTTTAAAGTGTACTAATTATTAGAGCAATTTTATTCTTCCCAAATATCAGGAAGGTGGAAGTGATTGTAGTTGATCCTGACAACAAACCCCAGTCTCCAACTACTGATTCCATTCTTTCCCAGAAATGCACAGAGGCAAAAATCAGACCATTCAAAATCTTTGGTTCTTCAATTCTTGCCAAGAGGAGTTTCTCCCCAACAGAGTTTTCACCCGAGACAAAGCATTACCCCCTGCCTGCTTCAATTCTGTACGGTTCAGCCAGACCTTTATCTCTGGACCTGATTGCTCTATTGCTATTGGTACTGGCTTCTCATCTTCCACATTACATATACATGTTTTGATCTTGACAGATTCCATTCCAATTTGCATCATATCTTTCACTCATTATCCTGTTTCTGACTGGCCTTTGTTGGTGTTTGTTCAACAGTGACTCAATGTTCTTGTCTCACCTAAGTTTCAACATATCAACTTTGCATCAGGTGTATGTCCCTGTTGCGTACAATGCTACCCTTCGTCCCCACTTTGTTACTTCGATCATATATCTGTCCAAAGTGAAATACAAAATTCTACAGTTGCCGTGATTGTAGTAAAAACACAGAAAAGCTGGAGATAAAGATATATTGCTGACATTTTGGGCCTGAGTCCGAAATATCCGTCCTGCTAACCACGGCATACAAACCGCTGGCAAAATGAACTAGGTCAGTTCTCAGGGAGATCAAGTCGTGGCTGCAGTTGGTGAGGGGGGCATAGCAGGGCTAAAAGATTGTTTTGAAATCACAGACTGCAGGTGTTTCAGGAAGGTGGCCACCTACAAGAATCACATGAACATTTACATGAGTGCAATGACTGGCTACATCAGCTGGTGCATTGAGGATGTCACCAAGATTTTTTTAAAGATACTTCATAACCAGGGCTAACCAGAAACCATGGTTGGATGCATAGGTCTGGGCACTTCTCAGAGTTTGTGATGCTTCCTTCAGGACAGGAGACAAGATCATCCAGGGCTGAGCTCACCCATGCAATCTGGAAGGAAAAATGTGGGTACACACAGAGGACCTACAGAAAGCCGTGTGACACCAGCAGCATGAGGCACATGATGGCAAGAGATCAAGAAAATAATATCATAAGTCAACCTTGCAAGTTAAAGACTGACACCTACCTTCCAGACAGACTAAACACAGTCTGGTGAGAAGAACAGGATGATGCTGAAGAAAGCTCCGTATACCCCTGATGAATGCACCCTATGCATAGCTGTGGCTGAGGTGAGGAGAATCCTATCTAAAGTGAACCCACACAAGGTGGTGGGTTCAACATACCTGGTCGGTTACAGAAAGACTGTGCAGACCGATTGATGGAGGTCTTCATGAACATCTTCAACACCTCACTGCAGCAGTCCATTGTCCCTGCAGGTTCCAAGTCAGCCACGATCATCCCAGTACCCAAGAGCACAACAATAACAGGCCTCAATGACTACCGCCCTGTGGCACTAAACACTGCCATTATGAAGTGCTTTGAGTGTCTGGTGATGGAATGCATCAAAACACAGCTCTCAGAGACACTGGACCCATTTCAATTCACATAGAAGAAATCATTCCACTTATAATGCTATAGCCTTGTCCCTTCACACCATCCTGATCTATGTGGAGAACGATGCCTCATAAGCCAGGCTGCTGATCATTGACTTTAGCTCGGCTTTTAATACAATCATTCCTTAAAGGCTGGTGGAGAAGCTGTCCTCACTGGGATTCAACAGCCCTTCCTGTGCCTGAATTCTGAACTTCCCAACGAAAAGACCACAGTGTGTCTGGGTTGGTAGCAGAATGTAAAGCACTGTCACACTGAGCACTGATGCACCTCAGGGCTGTATGTTCAGCCCGCCCATGTCTGCATCGCCAGATCCAGCTCCAGCAGATAACACAGCAGTAATTGGCCTCATCAGTAGGAATGAAGAGGTGGAAAAGCTGTGATTATGGTGCAAGAGTAACCAGCTAAGTCTCAATGTGGACAAAATTAAGTATTCAGGATGACTAGGAACAACCACCCTCCAGTACACATTAATAATTCTTTAGTGGAGAGAGTTTCTTGGAGTGTACTTAACTAGTGACCTATCCTAGGCACACAACAATTCTTCACTTGTCAGGAAGTTACAACAGGAACTGCACTTCCTAAGAAGACTGACACGGACAAGGCTACCAGCTACCATTATGTCAACCTTCTACAGGAGGTTTATCGAGTGCATCCTGGCTGGCTGCAACATGAAATGGATTAGAGGTCAATCCACAGGACTATAAGAGTGGCAGAGGGAATCACTGGAGTCTCTCTCCTCCCACCTCCCCCCTGGTACCTCCCCATCAATGAGGTCCACTGGGATCAATGTTTGTAGAGGGCGTGCAAAATTGTTGAATATTCATTCCACCACTCACAGCATCTTTCAGCTAATCCTGTCTGAAGAGATACAGGAGTATCAGAGATAGAACCACCAGGCTGAGAAACAATTTTTTCCCATGGGCAGTGAGAATGCTGAACAATCAAAGGAACTGCTCACACTAACCATCCGAGACTCTTATATTGACAAAACTATTTATTTGTATATATGATTACTTGCCCTGCATATGTATTGTCTGTATGTGTGTTATGTCTGGTTGTGTGTCGGCAAATTTTTCACCAAGAACTGAAGAACATGAGTTGTACTTGTGAAATTAGATGATAATAAACTTGACTTGATTCTGCTCCATTTAAAAAAAAACAATTTTATAGATACCCCTTGCTACCTTATTCTTTGCCTCGAGAAATCTTCTCTCTGTCTCCATGATTTATTGGATTTGCTTGGTATTTATTTCTTTAAATGTGCCCTGAGACTTCAGAACAGGTGTATGATTTCATGGATATGACAGCTTTGCCAATACACCCATTTCCTTATCCCAAAAATCTTTTGTGACAACCTATTAAAATAAAAATTCAAATTTAATGTTACAAAAAAAATCAATTCGTCTCCGATTCACTGCCTTATTTGTGCCAGAATTCAAGGTAAGATGGATGAAAAAATTTAAATAGTATCTAGTGTAATCGAATCCTTCTTTAATCCCAGCAACAAAATGTACAATTTGGATTAAGGTGATACATCCTAATTTGTCATTTAGCCAAATGCCCCAATTGTAAAAAGACAAAGGAGGAAAAACCCATCACCCAACCCCAACCAATCAATTTTCCCCTGCATACAGTAATCAGAATTAATATAATAATACATAATTTGGCTATACAGGTGCCAACTTTGGATACATAGGATACTTATTTCTCAAGCTATATGTAATTTTCTCCAAATGAGTACAACTTTGAGTTTCTGCATGCCAAAAAATATGATTTCTGAGTAACTGCACTACATTCCTTCACCATCGCTAATGCCTCTTTAACAAATTTCTATTGATATATTGATAGTTTTAATTTAGTCCATGTTCCTTGAATATTTCCTAACAAGTGAAGATTTTAACTGCTGTTTGATGATGCTGCACGTTCCAATGCACCTTTCTAATGTCAAAAATAATGCCAAGGCAACCTGGACAAGAAATTTGTATTTCCAAGCCAATATTCTAAAGTAAATTCTTCATCTGTAAACCAGCAACCCATCAGTCTATTTTTGATACAACAATGCTATTCTGAAAGTAAAACGACATGTGTGTATGTATCTGTTAAACATACGTCCGTGTTCCATTCAGCATGACCAGTCATATCTCAGAATGGACACGTCAGAAATGCATACTTGTTAGTTGTCTTCCTGGGGTCTGTAGGCTATCTTGGTTCCTGTGCGCATGCGTGAGCCTTCAGTAGGTGCATGCATGGTGGATTCATGTATTGGAGTTCAGTTGCCATATGTGAGAGACTTAAGCACCCTACAATATTGAATTCGCACCCTTAACTTGCGCATGCGCCAACCGAACTCCACTACACTAATCCATTGCGCGCGCGCACACACACACTAGCATCATCCTCTGCGCCTCTTGGTCTCTTGGATGACATCCTGAAGGGCTAAAATACAGCTGAATATAAGAAATTAACAGGACTGTATCACCAAAACACTTGGCTACAGTGTCAATAGATTTTGGCACATTAGCGCCGCAAACAGCGCTGCCCTGGTGGATGATCCACAAACTACTGGTGGCAGATTCAAAATGTGCTGGATCACAGGTGTGGCCAGACAACAGAGTCCCAGATGAGAGAGATTCAACCTGTATATATGTATGTGTGTATATGTATTATTTTTAAATGACAATTCATAAAGAAACCCAGCTAAGTTATTTTTCAGCTGCTCTAAAATACATTTGATACCTTGTGGGGGCAAAGGGTGGAATGCTATTTTTTATAAATTGGGTTGATTTCAAAACCTTTTTCATTCAATACTTGTCACATCTGGTAAGAGCAAAAACCACATCCTAAAGTTGCTGTTGTTCAAGTTCTGTTTCTTTGTGCTATTAGTGGAATGCATGCACACATTAAAAAAATATATTTGCTTTACAAGGTAGGAGAGAGAACAGTAATCTCTGAGTGAGTGTGCTAATGAGGTTCAGATGTGGCCTCCTGAAAATATTTGAGATTGTAGTTCACATGACTTCACAAAAAATGTGTGAGCTACCCAACAATAGATGGCCTCATATTAACAATGCCTCATTATTCCATGCAAACTGTGATCCCTCCAAGGCATTCAAAGACTGAAATGTTTAATTTATAGCATAACAAGATTTACAAAATTTACTGGTGTAAACCATTTCATAATATGTTAAATGACACCTTCAACCTCATGACTAATTGTGTATCATTTGAACATACATACATTTTTATGGTACTGTTGCTATTTTAAAATGCTCTGCCTTGAAAACAGCGTGATAATGAGTTTATTGTTGTATACTTTGAACAATGTACATATGCACCAACATTCTTTCTTGCTGCAGCTGAACAGGTACTTCATAAAAACAACTACAAAACCAATTTTTAAAATGATGATAGTATACTTAGTACAGTTAAAAAGAGATTCAGAGAATTGATTTTAGCTGAGTGACAAGTTACAAGAACAATGCCAGGATTTTTACATCTAACATACATTAAGGGTGTCAATATTTGAAATTGGTTTAATTGAACAAAAGAAAGGATCCAGAATTTTAAAATGCCAAAAACAATTCATCCCGTGGGTGTGGATATTTATTTGGTCTGAGCTCAGAAAGAGTCACTATAGAATCTGAATGGAGTTAGTTGAAAGAAAGATAAGAATGGCAACTCAACACGATAGGTATTGAAGTTTCTGGCATGATGAACTAACACATGAAGGGATGTAGCAGAATTCTTTTCAGAGACCATCATTGTAGTTTTGTGGGAGGAATTCCTGGAAGTCTCTGCAAATGAGACCATATATGTACTTAGAAATTGCAAAAGAATCACATTACTGGGGGAATACTACAAACTTGCCAACAATCGGACAGTGAAGGAGTCGAGTAGGCAAATTACAGAGACGTCCATAATAGGATTACAATAAGGAATTTCAGCATTCCCAATATTGACTGGGATTACTTTTGTGTGAAAGACCTAGAAGGGGTAGAATTTTTACAGTTCATCCAGATCTTTTTGAAGCAGTCCTAGGCAATTGCTGAAGTGTCAAATGCTGAACTCGTCCTGGAATCAAGCATGGGATCAGGGAATTGTGAAGTTGTCACCATTTAGTGAGAGAAATCTCCCACAAGGATCCCAAACCTGGACTTGACACACAGGCAGTGTTCACAGTTCTTGTCAATGGGTGGGAAATAGTTATGAAGGACTGAAACCTTGGTTAATTTAGATTTTATTTAAACATTTTGTAACTTTTTAAATGTTGTGGTTTATTTAAATATCTTGGTTTACTTTTATTTAAAAAAATACTTGTGTTTATTTTTGAAGTCAAGTGCATGCTTTGATCAGTTGTCACTCTTCAGTCTCCGTGTGTAATCCTATTTATGCCATCTAGCCAGCATTCGTTTCTTTTATCAAGATTCCTTTATTGTCATGTACTAATTTACAGATGTAATAATACACAAAATTTGTCAACCTTTGCCTGCCATAAAGGCACACAGAGACAGCATGAGCATAGCCCAGCATCGACACCGAGTTTCCTTGAATTCACCTCCTGTGATCCCACAGCCTCCAGTAGCAGCACAGCATCCTGTTCTCTCCTTTGGCAAACTCCCAGTTTTGAACCTCTGATACAAACAGAAAGCTTTCAGTACCCAAAGCCCCTTCGGAAACGCTTCTTGCCCTCGACACCCTCTTGAATCTTGGTCCTGATCCTAGGTTTCCATGAGCCAGTCTCCAGCAGCCAGCAGCTAGTGTGGGTCCTTTAGCCACTGAGCCTTTGCTGGTCTGCTGCTGTTATGGTCTTCTTCCCTGCAGTGTCATCTCCCAGGCTTCTCCTTCTCAGTGGGAAGCAATCACCTGTTTTTGGTGCCCTGCGCCATTCTCCTGGAGTCTGCAACATCTTCAGGGGAGCTGCCATCTTGGTCATGGATATCGTTGGTTTCAAGATGTTGTATAACACTGTCAGCACCTTAATCAGACATTTAAAGCTTGTTCAGGGATGTCGGCATTGAAACTGGACAGCAGGATGATGCAGAGGATCTTTCTGTTTCTGCTCCCCACTCCCCCTGGTCCGCACAGCGGCAATGCTACCGTTACCGCAGCTCTGGTAGCACCGTCATGTTCAGATATTCCCCTGCAAGATGCTGTTGTCCTAGTCTTATCATTTGGGAGCAATTTCGTAAATCACAGAAGGCCATGTAGCTCACATAGCTTGGAACTAATAATAACTGAGTATTAGAAACATCTGGCAAAATATCATCAGAAAATTGCAAGACAGAAAAGTTTTGGTTGTGTTTTTTTCAGTGCTCTTTCTAAGGATGAAACATCTGTCTGGATAGAGATAGTCCACAGCTGCTGCAGGAATTGGATGTTTTCCAATTGTCTGTGAATGATTTTAGGCAAGGACGGTGAGAGTTTGCAGAGGGATCGGACCAGCTGGAAAAATGGGCTGCACATTGTCAGATGGAATTTAATGCAGTGAAATGTGAGGTTTTACATTTTAGAGGGACAAACCAAGGTAGGACGTTTACAGTAAATGATAGAGCATTGATAGAGGGATCAAGGAATGCAGAAAAAGTGGCATCACAGGTGGATAGAGTTGCAAGGAGAGCTTTTGGCATATTGGCCTTCATAAATCAAAGTACAATAAGTCCTTACATAATGTCATTTCATTCAATATAATTTCATTCTAATATTGATGAGATTAAAAACTAAAAAAAAAACCACGGTATTTAACCGCGATATAAAATTGGTTTCATTTAACGTTGTTTCACTTAAAGTAGCACTTTCCAAGAACATCAACAACATTACATGAGGACCTGGAGTTGGGATATTATGGTAAAGTTGTCTAAGACATCGGTGAGGCCAAATTTGGGCTATTGTATGCAGTTTTGGTCACCTTGCTACTGGAAAGACATTAATAAGATTGAAAGGGTGAAGAAAAGATTTACTAGGCTGTTGGCCAAACTTCAGGAACTGAGTTACAGGGAAAGGTTAAACAGGTAAGACTTTATTCCTGAAGTGTAGAAGAATGAGAAGAGATTTGGTAGAGGTATACAAAATGATGAGAGGTATAGACAAAGTAAATGGAAGTAGGCATTTTCCACTGAGATACAAACCAGAGAACATGGGTTCAGGGTGAAAGGGAAAAATTTTAGGAGGAACATTAGGGGGTAATTCTTCATACAGAGAGTGGAATGAGCTGCCAGCTGAAGTGGTGAATATGGGCTCTATTTTAACATTTAAGAAAAATTTAAAGTACATGGATGGGAGGGGTATGATGGACTATGGACTGCGAGTAGGTCAGTGGGTCTAGACAGAATAATGGTTTGGCACAGATGAGAAGGGTCAAATGTCCTATTTTTTGTGTTGTTCTATGGTTCTAATAGGTTGCTGCTGGTACCAGGAGGGAAATTATTAAAGTAACAAGAGGTTACATTTATACTGGAGCTTGAGTGCAGTAAAGCAAATCAGTGAAAAATAAACAACGTGGCAAAACACTTTGTCAAAGGACAAAAGGGGGGAGAGTCAGGAAATTTGTGACTTAAGGCTGAAGCATCAATGATGGAACATTTGTGCTTGTGAATAAGCAAGAATGCATAACTAAGGGAGGTTTGCATTTCCTTGAGGCTTGCAAGGCTGGAGGAGATTGTAGTGATGGGGAAAGGCAGGGGGTGAGGATTGTGGAAGTTCAAGACAAGAATGATTTTTGTGTCAAGATGTTCTCTTTCAAAAGCTGATGATGATTGTTATTTTAGTCAGGATAATGTGAACTATTTTGTAACCACGTAAGAATACACCCCTCTCACTGTAGTAACTGTAGTGTACCACTGTGGGGCATATGAATAGATAGGGATTTAATTTATGTCCTCATGGCTTTGAAGGCTCTGGCTGTGTCTATAGCTTCGGCCAGCTTCAAGCTTCAAGACTTTTGCACTTTGGGATGGGCACTCGCCTATATTAGTTGATGAACAAATCTTTCCTCTATATCCTTAAATCTGCATTTTGCAGCAACAATTTTGAATCCAGTGAGGAAGTTATCAACAGTTTATTCAGTCTCTTGCATGAAGCCTTGAAAATCATGGCATTCTAATTCTATAATTAAACCTGGGTTCAAGGTGAGAAGCAAACTTTGCAAATATCTGCTCTGGATCATTTTTCTCCACCTCTGTAAGCTCCCAGCTATTAAATAAGTCAAGGCCTCACTCCCCTGTCCAGAGAAGTATATAACTGACCTTCTCCTCTGCTGTTGCATTTTTTAAATAGCTTTTGAATGCTAAATTGAACTTTTTTAATGATTCATTAATGTCTTCAGCCTCCCAATCCATCACTGGGTGAACTGCTGTTGCTCCAGGCATTTTTTCCAATAATGTTTTTTCTCTTGTTTCCCTTCGTATTTCAGTAACTTACAATCAATTATATGGCTTTATTCTTGTTCTCTTATACTGCTGCCACCATATTATGTCTCTGTGTTACTTGGGAGGCTTCTTAAATAACTTAGAGATGCAAGATTCAAATAACAGAAGAAACTTTACTTACTGATGCCTTCCACCATCTCAGGAAACTGTTCACACACACTCATATACATACTCCTCACAGTGGCGCACTACAGTTACTACAGTGAGAAGGGTGTATTCTTAAGCAGTTACAAAATTGTTCACATTATCCTGACTATATAAGAATGATCAATCACCAGGCAATTAGTCTTAGGTACTCGTTGTGAGCCATGACAAGGTGGACATGGAAGTTAATTTTAATAGTATGAAGATGAGTGAACCAGGAGATGGTTTAACATGGAAAAAAAATTTAGGTCAACTTTGATGTGGCATTCAAATAATGTTTGCAGAGGTGGAAATGGGCAGTTCGCTCAGCTTTGGATATAGATGCTTCAAATTGCAACAAAAATAAGTTAGGAGATTCAACAGATGATGGAGGGAAATGGACAGTTTCATTCAGCACCTTTCTTGAGACGTTGAAGGTAATCTGTCCATTTCTCTCTATGGATGTCGCCTGACCTCCTCGTTTGCTTAAGATTTCAGAATCGGCTGTTTATTGTGTTTCAAGTGGGCTCCCTGATCTTGGAAAGTTATCAGGCTGATGGATAGAATCACTGGTTACTCATGTAATCTTGTGTGTGTGTGTGTGTGTGTGTGTGTGTGTGTGTGTGTGTGTGTGTGTGTGTGTGTGTGTGTGTGTGTGTGTGTGTGTGTGTACGTGTGTGTGTGTATAGGAGTGCATTGGAGTCATAACCTTCAATGTTATCAGTGATGATTTGAAATCTCCACAAAAGCTGTGCTCAAAACACAATTTACAAAATCACATGATGACAATAGAGTGGAAGGACACTGTTCTATACTTGGTGTATGTTAGCAGGTCATTCGTTTGAGTGCTACTGGTACCATGTAACCCAGTACTATCTCTCGCATGGTCAGGTGGTTGACAACTAAACTGGCTCCCCCTTCAGGCTTGCCTTGGGTGGAGGATGGCTGGACACCCTGCAGAATGAAAAACAAGATCTGTCAAAGGGCAGACAAACCCTCTTGTAGGGTCAATGACCATCTAGAAAACACATGCCATGAAGCACATAAATGGCATCCCTTGCATCGAAGCTTGGTCTGGCCATTCACTGCAACAGAAATTCCCTCAGCTATCTTGGACCTCACCATGCCACTGGATCTAGGAGAGGATGTCAAGAGGGTGGGTCTGGACCTGTGTCACCCTCTACTCACCTAAATCCATTCATGCAAACGCTGTTCTTTTCTGAGGAATGGGGTATCCTCATGTCGAACCTCACAAACTGACTGAAAGGAGCCATCATCATCCTATAGGATGGGTAGCTGGAAGATATTAGTAATACAGCTTCCCATTCTCTTGCCATCTCCCTCTGGCACTGCATATTCTTTCCTCTAAAACTCCTAACCACACACCATTACTGGTTCACGTGCCAGTCATCTTAATTTTATATCCCTTGTTTTCTTTAACTTTTTGCTAATTGGAGCAACTTCTCTATTTTCAATGTAACTTTCATGATTTTAATTTATTTTGAATATTTTATTTAAAATTTTACAACCATGATTCCATACAGAGTAATTAAGACAAAATATATCATCAAAACAAACATGATTTATATAATAAAAAAACAAAAAAATCATCCCTAACCACTTATTACTAATCATCCCCCCTCTCCCAACATCCCAACACTTAAACCTATAATAACCCTATTAACCCCTAAAAGAAAAATAGAAAAGGAAATGGAGAAAAAGATAAAAATGGAAGTATTTTTTTAAACTTTATTTATTCATTCAAAAAATAAATAATATGACGTATACAGTAATTAAATATGAACATTTATATATATAAAGAAAAGAACCCCCCCTTCAACCAACTCTCCTAAGGAGAGCCATAAAAAAGAAAAAAGAAATAATATAAAAAATTAAATATACATATTAAAATCAAATCAATATAAGTTCAAATGTAAATATTCCAAGTATAACAGCCACTTATTAATAAAAAAATTATAATTATCATGTGAAACATATGTAATTTTTTCCATTATTAAACAATATTTCATCTCATTATGTCATCTATTAATATCAATCATATTTGTATCTTTCCACATACTAACAATACATTTTTTCACTACTGATAAAACTAAATATACAAAAGCAAGCTGAAACTTATCTAATCCCAAACCTTTCAAAGGTTGCAAACTACACAATTAAAAAAAACTGTTGGATCTAAAACTATTTTAATCTTATACAGATATTCTAAAAACGATTGAATTTTTTTCCAAAAAGATTGTGTATGTATACATAACCAAACAGCATGAAAAAAAGTTCCAACCGTATCACCACATCTAAAGCACAAATCTGATTCATTAAAACCATATTTTTAAAAATTTTTCAGGTGTCAAATATAATTGATGTAAAAAGTTGTAATTAATCATTGCATAATGTGCATTTGTCAATCTAGTTACACTAACTTAACATATATCTAACCAATCCTCTTCAGAAAAAAATAAAACCAATATCCGCTTCCCATTTAATTTTAGATCTATCCCAACCCTTTTTATCCATACCATCCTGTAATATTTGATACATAGATGATATATAACCCTTCTCTGGTACCTTCATAAGAAAAGTCTCAAACTTTTGTCATTTTAGGTAAAATCATACCTCTACCAAACATACATTTTTACCAAAGATCGAATTTGATAATAAAGAAATAAAGAATTCTTATCAATACCAAAATATTCCCTCATTTGATTAAAAGATAAAAACTTACCCTCTTTAAAACAATCCCCCAAATTTTTTGCACCTTTAAATCTCCAATGCAATAAACTTTATGTATTGAAAAAGAAATAAGTTGATTATTATACAATGGAGTCAAAGCCAATAATTTTACCCCTAGAACCTATCATTTTATTTTTCTTTTTCCATAACTTCATTAAATGTTTTAGTATAGGCACATAACAAATTTATATTCCACCTAAACAAAAATTGATATATTTCAAATTCAGAAATACTTGCCATCTCAATTTTAGCCCAACTAGGAGGCCATACCAAATCCATCAATGAGCTAATAAATTTAAGTTGGGCTGCCTCATAATAATTTTGAAAATGTGGTAAACGTAATCCCCCTAACTCATATTTCCAAGTTAATTTATTCAAAGCTACTCTTGAAAATTTACCCCTCCATAAAAACTCCCTAACCATTTTAATTAAATCTTGAAAAAAATTTTTATCAAGTAAATACGGAATAGATTGAAACAGATATTGTATACGTGGAAAGATATTCATCTTAATTGTATTTATCCTTCCCACTAAATTAATAGGTAAATCTTTCCATTTAATCAAATCAGTTTTGATTTTTTTCATTAACGGAGCATAATTTAATTTATATAAAGATTGATAATTAACATTCAAAATTATACCCAGATATTTAATTTGGTCAGTCCACTTCAAATTAATAATATTCTTATAAACTGAATAATCTCCTTCACTTACTGGTAATATTTCACTTTTTTCCCAGTTAACTTTATATCCAGAAAGACATCCATATTGTATTAAACATTCCTTCAAATACAAAAGTGACTGAGCTAGATTTGTTAAATACACCAATACATCATCAGCAAATAAATTAATTTTATACTCCTCATCTAAAATTTTCATACCTTGTATCTGTGTATTTTGTCTTATCAACTGTGCTAAAGGTTCAATCACTAACGCAAACAAAGCTGGTGATAAAGAACAACCTTAACGAGTTGATCGAGTTAACTTAAAAGATTCAGAAATCAAACCATTCGTCAATACTCTAGCTACCGGTTTACTATATAGAGCCCTAATCCAACCAATAAAGGAAGGACCAAACTTAAATTTCTCCAAAACTTTAAACAAAAAGTTCCATTCAACTCTCTCAAATGCTTTTTCTGCATCTAAGGATATCACCATCAGATGATCTAAAGATTGTCGAAATCTATTAATCAAACTAATCATGCGCAATATGTTATCTGAAGCATATCTATTCTTTATAAAACATGTTTGATCAATATGAATCAACTTTGGTAAAAAAAATGAGCCAATCTATTCGCTAATATTTTAGCTATTATTAAGACGTCTTAATCTGACAGAGAAAGATTTTTCCTTTTATTCATCTAGACATGAATCGATTTCAAGGATTGACTTTTTTTTAGTATCGGCACATTTACAAGGGAAAATACAACAAGCGGAATATAAAAGTAGGGTGATTTCAGATCATTCTCTGTTATATTTTACATATGAAACTTCTGAGAAAACTCAAATAGCTTATCATTGGAGATTTAATACAATGTTGTCAAAAATATGGAATTTATTGATTTTTTGAAAAAACAAATAAATTTTTTTTGAAAGAAAATTCTAATTCTGTTCAAAGTAAGTTTGTATTATGGGATGCTATGAAAGCCTATTTGAGAGGACAAATAATTAGTTATACTTCTAAAATAAAAAAAGAATCGATTAAATCAAAGTCTTGAATTAGAGAAACAGATCGATGAGTTAGAAAAGGAATTTCAGAAAGATGCTACAGAAGATCAGAAAATAGAATTATCTAGGCTGAAATTGAAATATAATACTTTGCAATCTTATCAATTTGAATGTGTGATTAATAGGACTAAACAAAGGTATTACGAATGGTGAGAGAAAGCACATAAGCTATTGGTGTGCAATTAAAAAAAGAACAGATATTGAGGACGATTAATGCTGTTAGACGGAATTTTCTTATTACTTATAAATCTCGTGAGATTAATGATGAATTTTATTCATTTTATAAAAAGTTATATACATCTGAAGGAAAACAAGAAACTGGATCGATTGATCTTTTTTTTATCACAGTTCAATTTACCGATATTAGAGGATGGAGATATACAGGAGTTAGAAGAACCATTTACTGATTCGGAAATTAAAATGGCTGTGCTGGAAATGCTGAATGGTAAATCGCCTGGCGATGATGGATTCTCAGTTGAATTTTATAAAATTTTTCATGATGATTGGGGACGTATTACGTCAAATTGGAGAACATTATGAATTACGTGAGTCATGTTCTAGTGCTTTAATTACAGTAATTCCTAAAAAAGATAGAGATCCTTTGAAAGTATCTTCATATAGACCAATTTCGTTGTTAAATGTAGATTATAAAATAATAAAAAAGGAAATTGAAGAGAAATAACCAGAAATAACACATTAATTAATCATCGTGTGATGGGGACGTCCCGCCACATCCAGGTCCAGGTCTTTAAAGTTTTAAATCCATATAATCCAAGTAAGGGCTCCAAACCTTTCTAAAAACAAAATATTTATCTCTCAGCTTATGTGTTAGTATTTTCCAAAGGAATACATTATCTCAATTCTGAATGCCATCATTGTAAATTAAGTTCTATTTGATCTTTCCACATTAGTGTCATACACTTCTTCACTACTGCTAACGTTAATCTTAAAAAAGCTATTTGAAATTTGTCCAGACCTAATTTCAAACAAATTGTACTTGTATAACTAATTTTAAAAATTTAATTAATGGATCCAAAGAAAATTTAGTTTTAAAAACATTTTGTAGAAATTCTCTAACCCTAGACCAAAAAAGTTTAACTTTTTCACATGACCATACTGAATGCAAAAAAGTTCCCTTCTCCTGCCAACATTGAAAAGGCAAGCTGATTAGTGGGATGCAGTGATATTGGTCAGGAACCAATAAGTCACCAGCAGCAAACCTGCACTATCAGATTATATCTTTTTAATCGTTCCAGAGTTCAATATAATTGATGTATAAAATTATAATGAACAAGTCTATATCTAGCATTAATAATCTTAGTCATACTATTTTTTCAAATAGTTTTCCAATGGTCTATACTAAATTCCACCCCTAAATCCTTTTCCCATTTTAATCTTGACTGATGTAACTCTATTTTTTGTTGAAGTAATTTATACATTTCAGATATAAATCCTTTCTTTCCAACTTCCCAAATTATCATTTCAAATTTTGATTCCTTTGGAAGCTCAAAATTTCTCCCCCCAAAAATCATGTACCAATGATTTAATTTGATAATAACAAAAAAGTGTATGGGTTCATATTTGATGTCTTTCTTTTAATCCCTCAAATGATAGATATCGACTTAATTCCATAACAATTGTTCACTGTCTTAATACCTTTCTGATCCCAAATCTTAAGAAGTTGATTATTAATCGTAAAGGGGAAAAGCTTATTCTGATACAAAGGAGTATATCTAGATATTTTACCTTTGGTACCAATTTCCTTATTCACTTTCTCCCATATTCCTGTCAAATGAGACAATATTGTGACTTATGCGAATATAACAACTTTTCATTCCATTTGTGAACAAATAGATCCCTTCTGTTTTCATTAATTGGTTTTAACTCTATGTCTGCCCATGTCAAGAAATTATCAGAGTCAAACATTCTATTAATAAATTTTAATTGAGCAGCTTTATAATAATTTTGAAAATTTGGAAGTTGTAAACCTAATTCATATTTCCATGTTAATTTCTGAGTCGATACACTTTACCATTTTATCTTTACATAAAAATTTTCTCACTATTACATTCAAATTTTTTTTGAATTCCCCCATCATCTGCCCTAGCCACCCCTGCCCCCAGAAACATTAAACACAGAACCACCCCTCATCCCCTTCATCCTCACCTACCGTCCCACCAGCCTCCACATCCAACAAATTATCCGTTGTAATTTCCAGGACCCCACAACCTGACACATTTTCCCTTCTCCTCTCTCAGCCTTCTGTAAGGACTGCTCCCTTGTGCACTCTTCCTTCCTCGTGCATCGCCCCCCACCCACCCCCCCCCCACCCTGACACCTTCCACAGTGGTTGTAGGAATACCTGCAGCTACACCTCCTCCCTCACCACGGTCGGAGATCACAAACAGCAACACTTCACCTGTACCTCCAAAGAACTCATTTACTGCATCCAGTTCACACTCTGTGGCCTCCTCTACATTGGAGAGATTGGTCACAGATTAGGAGATTGCTTCGTCCAGCACCTCCTCTCCGTCTGCAACAAAAGTGACCTCCTTGTAGCCAACCTTTTCAATTCTGTCACGTTCTCAAGCTCACATGTCTGTCCATGGCCTTTCACACTACCCCACCCTGACCACCCGCAGATTGGAGGAACAACACCTCCTTTTTCATCTGGGCACCCTGCAACCCCAGGGTATGAACATTGAGTTCACTGCATCCCATTAATCAGCTTGCCTTTTCCCCCCTCCCCTCTTTAACTAGTTATTCCAGTTCCTACTTCCTTTCTCTCTCCACCTTGCCTAGACTCTTCCCCCCTCCCTCCTGCAGTGTACTCCCCCTCCACCTATCATCTTCCACCCTCACTACCCCCTCTCCCCTTCCCCCCTTTAGTTCAGACATCTCAGATTCCCCCACACCTTGATGAAGGGCTCACGCCCAAAACGTTGGTGATGTATCTTCACCTTTGCTACATAAAGGTACTGTTTGACCTGCTGAGTTTCTCCAGCATTTGTGTGTTTTTTCTCCTGACCATGGTGCCAACAGAATCTTGTGTTTTACATCTGATTACTTTACAGGAAGAATAATGTGCATCGGTCAATAGCATAAATTCACTTTTCTCCCAATTAACTTTGTATCCAGGTAATTCCCCATATTCCCTTAATCTATCCTGTAAACTTTCGATGAGTTTCTTAGTTCTGTTAAATAAATCAACACATCATCAGCAAATAAATTAATCTTAAATTCATCCAGACCCATTGTAATGGCCTTTATCTCACTATCTTGCCTTATTAACTGTGCTAAAGGTTCCATCACCAATGCAAATAATGCAGGTGACAGAGGACAACCTTGCCTAGTTGATCTCTCGAACCTAAAAGGTTCAGATAAAAGTCCATTTGTCACAACTCTAGCTCAAGGATTGAATCACCAATGATATACAAGGACTGCCTAAAGAAATCTCTTGGTGCCTGCCACATTGACCACCACCAGTGGGCTGATATCGCTTCAAACCGTGCATCTTGGCGCCTCACAGATTGGCGGGCAGCAACCTCCTTTGAAGAAGACCGCAGAGCCCACCTCACTGACAAAAGGCAAAGGAGGAAAAACCCAACACCCAACCCCAACCAACCAATTTTCCCCTGCAACCGCTGCAACCGTGTCTGCCTGTCCCGCATCGGACTTGTCAGCCACAAACGAGCCTGCAGCTGACGTGGACATTTACCCCCTCCATAAATCTTTGTCCGCGAAGCCAAGCCAAAGATATATCAGTAAAACAAGTGAATGATCTGACCAGAGTTTAGACTGAAAATCAACCGATATCACATTACCTTATAACTGAGCTGATAACAAAAATAAATCAATTCTAGAATAAGTATCATACTGAGTTGAATAATATGAATAATCTCTCTTTTGGGTTTAATTTTTTCCATATATCAATCAAATTCACTTCCTTCATCAAAAATATTAATTTTTTAACCATCTTTGTCCTAGTTGTCAATTTCCCTGATTTTTCCACTAAAGGATCTAAACAACAATTAAAATAACCTCCAATCATAATTTGATTGTGCTAAATTAAGAAAAACTTCTTGAATAAACATCTCATCATCAACGTTTGGTGCGTAAATATTCACAAGTGTCCAAGAGTCTGAATAAATTTTACAATTTATTATCAGATCTCTTCCCCTGACTCATACAGATTCTGAACTAAATGACAAATTTTTATTAACTAATATTGCCATACCTCTAGCTTTTGAATTAAAAGAGAAAGCAAAAACCTGACCAACCCAATCTCTCTTTAATTTTTAATGTTCCTGTTCGATTAAATGTGTCTTGCAAAAATGCGACATCTACCTTTAATTTTTTAATGTAAGCTAACACTCATCTTAATCAGATTATTGAGCCATTTGCATTAAATGTTGCAAATTTTGAATTAGCCATCTCATTTCACTACCATCCAAACCCATATAGCAGGACCCCCATCCACATAAAACACTAAAATTAATAAGCATCTTCAACAAAATAGACAATATCAAATAAAGAATAAAGACCCTCCCCAAAAAAAGGAAAAAAAAGAAAGAAACCCTATTTTCCAAGGAGAACAATGCTGGCTTTAGTCCATCCAATTAACTGAAACCCTCATCCTGAAATCATTCAATAAATCCATTCTGCATCTCTCCTAAGCCTTTACATCTTTCTTGAAGTGTGGTGCTCAGAACTATTTGTTGTTACACCAGTATTATCATGGCCCACCCTTCCTTATTCTTGAACTCAATGCCCAAGATCCTGCAGGCATATTCTCATGTGCTTCGCCATTTTTATTGAGCTACACACACATATCCAAGGTCTCTGATTAACCCTTTTGTTCAAGTTTATCGTCATCTGATTGATAAACTGACAAAACAGTATCCCTGCAGTCCACAGTGCGCACACAATACACAGTACATAAAGATCATATAAATTATCAAATTAAATATATATAAATATTTGGGATGATTGTCACAGTTACAGGATAGTGTTCATCAATCTCACAGCCTGTGGGAAGAAGGTATTTCCCAGTCAAGCAATCCCGGTTTTGATGCTCCTGTTTGGTAGTGGGTTAAAGATACTGTGCGCTGAATGGAAAGTGTCTTCTATAATTCCTTAAGGCCTATTCAGACATCCCTCCCAGTAAATGTTGTCTATGGAGGAAAGGGTGAGCCCAGTGATCCTCTCAGCTGTTATATTGATTCTCTGTATCACCTTCCTGTCTGCTGCTTTACAGCTGTCATACTATTTTGAATTACACTCTACTTTATGAACTAAAATTGCTCAGGTGGGTACTCTTAACCACAAGCTGAATAAGTTATTTCTTTTCTTTCTTTCTTTGGTTTGGCTTCGCGGACGAAGATTTATGGAGGGGTATGTCCACGTCTGCTGCAGGCTCGTCGGTGACTGACAAGTCCGATACGGGACAGGCAGGCACGGTTGCAGCGGTTGCAAGGGGAAATTGGTTGGTTGGGGTTGGGTATTGGGTTTTTCCTCCTTTGTCTTTTGTCAGTGAGGTGGGCTCTGCGGTCTTCTTCAAAGGAGGTTGCTGCCCGCTGAACTGTGAGGCGCCAAGATGATTTTCTTTAACCTTATCAGTCAAAGCAACCGTAACTTCTTTTTGGCCTCTTGATTTCCCTCTTAATATTTTTTTTCCTGGATTTTTAGCTCCTCAAGTATTGTATCTCATTTGCTTCATGTTGCCTATACCTGTTAAATACTTTCTAAACCAGATCCCCGATGTCCCTTGAAAACCAAGGTTCTTTCTGCCTGTTAACTTTGCCTTTAATTATTAAAGGAACCCACAAACTTTTCACAATTGAAGATCTCCCGCTTATCAAGTACATCTTAACCAGAAAACACTTGCCCAAACCACACTTTCTAGATCTTTTCACATATTTTCTCAAAATTGGCCTTTCTCCAATTTAGCATCGCAACCTATCCTTATGCATATTTATCTTGAAACTAAAGGCATTATGATCACTGGACCCAAAATGTTCCCCTACACATACTTCTGTCACCTGTCCTGTCTTGTTTCAAACCAGTTCTTTGAATTAGTTCCTCTTGTGCATTTCTCAGTTTTCATACGACATGCAATAAAAAAAGAAAATGAATTGGAAGCTACCTTAACCAAGATGTTTGTTTAATCATGAAATATTGTATTCCAAAATTTGTCAATAGGGGTAGTGAAGGAGTATGGTTATAGCTTATGGATCTAATGAATAATAATAAAAATGTGCTTTGAGCCTCTTGTGTGGGCCTTTACATTGTACTTTGGTAGCTGCAAATCTAAGTAAATCATTTTTTGAAAAATGTAATTTATAAACTATTGGGAATGTACGTATGCATTTCTTGAATACCTCAACTTGCAGTGTGTGTCAGTCTATGGTTAAACAATGCAAAGGCCCCTCGTGCGTGATTCATTGCTCTGTTATCTCCCTTTTAGCAAGTTGAGAAGTGATTGTGTCAAATTACCCAATGTTTAACAAAAATACTTTTTTCACGTTTTGAGAATTTATAACCTTAATGTATCTTCTAATCTTTAGTATTTTATCTCAACTGGAATGCTGAATAGCCAAAATGCATCTAAATTTGATTTGTTATACTTTGTACATTCAGATTTGAAGTAAGTAGAAATTTCTTGCTCTGTCATGTTTGGATTAATAGCTTTAATGATGTGTAATAAAATTAACATTTTTTTAGCCTCCTGCTCTACTTGCTATGCCCCTATGACTGTGTAGCTCAATAAGACAACAACACCATCTACAAATTCACTCACAATACCATGGTAGTGGATTCTATTAAAAGGGGAAATGAGTCAGCATACAGGAGGGAGATTGAAAACTTGGCTGAATGGTGCAATCAGAGGTGGAGAGAGTGAGCAAATTTAAGTTCTCCACAGTCACTTTCTTGGAGGATCTTTCCAGAATCCAACACACCAATGGCATCCTGAAGAAATCATGTAAGTGCCTCTACTTAGGAATTTGTGGAGGTATGGTATGACATTGGAAGCCCTGGAAATTTTTTTAGAGATGTGTGGTGGAAAGTGCACTGATCGGCTGCATCGTGGTCTGGTATGGGAACACCAATACCCCTGAGCAGAAAACTCTTGACAAGGTAGTCCCAGGACATCACAGGCAAAACCCTTTCCATCATTGAGAACATCTACAGGGAAGACAACCATTGAAGAGCAGCAGCAATTATCAAGGATCCACAAGCTCTGTTCTTGCTGCTACAATCAGGAAAGAGGTATAGGTGTCACAAGGTTTAGGAACAGCTGTTACCCCTCCACCATCAGACACCTCAACAACAGACTCAATTAGGGACTCATTTAAAGAATCTTACTTTTGTACTTTATTGATTTTGTTTTGTTTCTCTGTATTGCACAGTTTGTTTATACATGTCTTTATTTGTTTACAAGTATAAATTGAGTACAGTTTTTTTGCTCTATCAATAAGTGGTCATTCTACTTTGCCTATAGGAAAAATTAATCTCAGGGTTGTCTGTGATGTCATGTATGAACTCTGACAATAAATCTGAAATCTGAAAATGGAAGTTTTGTGAATTGGGCTCATTTCCACTCATTTGTCCACATCAGACTTGAGTCCTACCTCTGTAATCTTACACCCTTTCTCTCTTTCCCCTTTGGATGTTACTCCATTCACTACAAGTGACCTCAGGTTCAGGTTTCTGACTTGTATCACCAACCATAAATAGAACAAAGTCATTCTTCTGTTCTGTAATGTGTGACGTACTGAACTTGAGCACCGCAAGCTTCCCTTTAATCATTATGTCATGCTCAGACCCAGGCAGTAAGTATTCTTGACACCTGCAGACTTTTGTGTTTTACTCCAGTAAGTATTCTTCGACAGATTGAGAGTTGATTCGGGAATTGCAGCTGAGCTTAGGCCCAACTGCACTTGGACAAACATTTATTTTGGAGGATAGAGAATCCTTGGTGATGGCTTTCCTTCCCAAGTGGGATATGATCAGTGCACTTCCATGTGGGATCAGCTTGGTCTGTACAAATGAGCAATCAAATTTGGGACTTGAACTGTATGGTTCAGTGTAACAGCTCACTGTTTGCCATGGTGACAGTGAAAAGTTATCTGAAGTTGAGATGGATTTGTTTAATTAGGCCTGATAATTAATGCAGTCTTCTTCAATTAAGGTATCTAGTTCTTATCCATATTCTGTCCCATATTTTCATTGAGTATTCATGTTACTTGAGATACAAAAAATTATGTTAGTACTTATTATATGAATGTGGAGGTTTAATTCACGTGGCCTCTTCTGATTTTAACTAAAGTATGAAATACTGAAATTTTTATTTTATTTTTAACATACACTCTTGAAGGGCCTTCCGGGCCATGAAACCCATGCTGCCCATTTGGACCTAATTAACCTACTAACATCGTATGCTTTGAGAGTAGGAGGAAACCGGAGCATCCAGGAGGGGAAAAACACATGCAAGTTACAGGAGAACGTACAAATTCCTTACAGATAGCGCCGGATTCGAACCTGAATCATTAGCGCTGTTATAGCATCGAGTTATTTGCTACATTAATCGTTTCCACCCTTTAACCTGTACTAAATGTAAAACCAACTTAATCACATGAATAAACTGAGAGGAATAACTGTGTGGAGTTCAATGGGATGATGTCGTCTTGTTTTTCTTTGAAATTAAATTGTATAAATGGGGTGTTGTCCTGAATAGGAAGCAACTTATCTGACTGGCATGGGTCCATACAGCATTACTGGATAAGATGCTGTACATGCCTTGGCCCCATGAGACTTAGTTTCCCACACTGTAATACTTGCCTTGTATCTCTTATTCAAATTGCCACCCAGTTTGAAGTCAAGGAAATAAACATTGTTTCAATAAACTGTAATTCAATAATGAGTTTTAGTTGCTAAATAAATGTTAATTTTGCACTTGTGTTAAAATTGATTTTAAATTGTATTGAATAAATACAAAAGAGTGGACCTTGAATTTGCTATTAATGCAGATTTTTGACATTGCAGTTAGGTATGTTGGACTACAAGGCCTTTGGAGAAGATAGATATCTATTATCTATAGTTCCATAGAATTACACTGCTTCAAAGATGTCTAATAAATCATCTGAATTCTAACTTGTGTACATCCTGTTTATCTTTGACTTCCTCGCGTTCTGTGTTGGTGGGGCTGATTGCAGCAAGTCATTGTCATGTTTAATATTTGCCATTCTGTATACCTGCGACCTCTGCCACTTATGACCATCCATACGTGCTACTGAAAAAAATATGATAGTGAGCGTCTCTCTGCTGCCATTTGGTAAGCATCGTAAGCTCATGAAAAAAGATGGCAAGCAAGAGGAAAAACCTGATAGATCTGGCAAGAAGCCGAGGAGTGCTTGATTTGGAATTGAAAATGACTTGATTTATGACTTTTACATGTCATGCTAACATATTTATGCCCATTTCAAGATATGACCTGTCGGTCAGAATGGAACTCGGATGTTTTTGTTGAGAACCCTGATACTCATGATAATCTGTTCATCTTTATGTGGTTGTGCTGATTTCTAGCAACTTTGACAAATGACTTACGAATACAGCATAACTTGTTAGGCAGGTACTTTCCCCATGTTTTCTGTTTTTCTAACATTCTGACTTTCTCTTGGGAAATGCGTGATAATTTAATGATATGGCTCCATTGAAGATTTGATCTTGAGTTTCACAAGGTTCAGTCTCTCTCTTGGGGTCCCCATACCAGTGTCTCAGCTAATTGCGAGTCCACACCAGAGTGAAGGACTTAACATGTATTACAAGATGACGTCTCAGCACAGTTGAAGGAACACTACTTGGTCCATGACCATAATTCAAATGATTTGGTTAACCTGAAGTGCTACTTACATATGTAGAAGATGTCATGCTGCCCTTTAAAGTGTAGATGGTTTCCTAGTCAATGTTTGTTATTAACCAACACCACCGAACTGATTAATTAGTTGTTTTTCTGATTTACTGCTTGTGAGTTCTTGCTGTGCATATGTTGGCATAAGGTTTGTTTACATAAAGAAATTGACTTTATTTCAAGAATAATTAATTAGTTTTGGATGGTTGAGGTATGTGAAAGTGCTGTGTAAGTACAAGTTTGTTCAGTTGTTTTCTCTGAGTATTTGAACTCAAGTTCAAATGTGGATTTAAGGAGGTAGATTATTTTCTTAATATTACACATTTCCAAGTTTTTTCTTACCTATCTTGCCTTCTGCTTCTGTTTTGCCTCATCTCCAGGATGGTCAGCTGATTTATTGTAGATAAGTAAGTTATTTCCACAAGGGAACATGTTATTTTAGATCTGATTCTGTGTAACGAGGTAGGTAGTCAGAGATGATTGTATGATTGAATTTCTTCTACAGATGGAGGGTGAAAAAGTAAGATCAAAAAAACAATGTCTTATTCCGAAAAAAAGACTACAATTCAATGAGTGAGGGGCCGACTAACGTAGACGGGGAATACAGGGTGTACGGTGGGATAGTTGAGGGAGAGCGGAAAAGTTCAAAGAGCTTTTTCACTTCGTAACAAAAGTATCTTCCAGAAAGAGTAGGAAGAGGCAACCTTGGATAACTGAGGAAACAAAGGAAGGCATCAAATTAAAAACTTGTGTACGAAATTGCCAAGAATAGTAGAGAACTGGAAAATTGAGAAAACTTTAAAAAGCAATAAAGTATCAAAGAGAAAGCAATAAAGAATGGGGAGGTAGATTATGAAAGTAAACTCGCTCAGAATACAAAAACAAAGTAGAAATTTTATAAAATTATAAAGTGAACATGAATCCATGGAACATGAGAAGTGGAGTTAATAACAGATAATGTGGAAATGGCTGGGCCTTTGAAAACTATTTTGTGTTGATCTTCAAAGTGGTGTGAGAAAGAGTGATGTTAAAGATGCAATGGGAGGTGAGGACTTATCAATAAAGATAGACAAGCCCTCTTCTCCTGATGGAATGCACTCTAGGGTACTGCAAGAAAGGGCAAATGTCATACCACTGGTAAAAAAAAAGTTGTAGACAAAAAAGGCAAATAATTATTCTGTAGTTAGCTTAATATTTGGAGCCGTGAAAATGCTTGAAGCTATAATTAAGGAAGAAATAGTGGGGGATCTAAATGGAAATTCTTCTATCAGGCAGCATGGATTCAGGAAGTTCAGGTAATTTTTTTTTTAAAAAACAAGTAATAATTTCAGAGATACAGCACGGTTATAAGCCCTTCCCTCCCCCGAGGTTGCACTGCCCAAATGCATCCAAGTGACCAATACTAACTCTGTAATTTGAGAGGAAACTGGAGCACACAGGGAGAATGTACAGATTCCTTACAGCCAGTGCCAATTTGAACCTGGGTTGTAGTCACATTGCGCCAACTGTGTCGCCATTAGTTTAACTAACTTACTGGAGTTCTTTGAAGATATATACAAGCACCATGGATAGAGGGGAACAGGTGGTTGTTGAGTACTACGATTTCTAGAATTTAATTTAATAAGATGCTGCATAAAAGATTTCTGCATAAAATAAGGATTCAAAGAGTTGGAATAATATATTACCGTGGATAGATGATTGGTTAAGGCAGAGAGTTGGAATAAATGAGTATTTCTATGATTGGCAATCAGTGGTGAGTGGAGTCAGTGCTGGACCTACAACTATTCACAACTTCATGGCATGGTTGGCATAGAGGTGAATGCAACACTTAAAGCGCCAGTAATCTCGGTTCGAATCTGGCACTGTCTGCAAGGAGTTTATTTCTATGATCTCTATGGGTTTTCTCGAAATGTTCTGGTTTCCTCCCACCCTCCAAAATGTACAGGGTCAGTTGGTTAAGATCCTTTGTTGGATAGAACCCCAAAAAGTATAAAGAAATCAAAGATGGCGATACAAATTTGGGCCTTGATGAAGGATTTAAATTTGGTGGATATTTGGAGGAGCGTTAATCCTACAGAGAAGGATTTTTCTTTTTATTCGTCTCGACATGATTCATTTTCTAGAATAGATTATTTTTTAGTATCGGCACATTTACAAGGAAGTGTATTACAGGCAGAATATAAAAGCATGGTTATATCAGATCATTCTTTATTATTTTTTTCTTATGTAAGTTCAGAAGTGGTACGTTCATCTTATAGATGGAGATTTAACACAATGTTGTTGAAAAAAACAGAGTTTGTTATTTTTGTTAAAGAACAGATTACTTTTTTTGTCTGAAAATGCTAATTCAGTAAAAAGTCATTTTGTGTTATGGGATGTGTTAAAAGCTTATTTAAGAGGACAGATTATTAGCTATATCACTAAAGTTAAGAAGCAGTATATGACAGAAAGTTTAGAATTAGAAAAGCAAATTGATGAATTGGAGAAGGAATTTCAGAAGGAAGTGACAGAAGATTTTAAAAAAGTGGCTTTGACTAAATTGAAATTGCATTATAATGCATTGCAGACTTATCAATTTGAACGTTTAATTAATCAATCTAAGCAGTGTTATTATGAGTTGGGTGAGAGGGCACATAAGGTACTAACGTGGCAGTTAAAGAAGGAACAGGTTTCATGGATTATTAATGCTGTAAAAAAGAATTCAATAGTTACCTATAAACCTCAGGAAATGACCAGTTTTATTCATTTTATTAAAAATTATATACTTCTGAGGGGAAACAGGATAGTGGTTCTATTGAATCTTATTTATCTAAGTTAACGTTATCAGCTTTAGAAGAGGAAGATGTTATCGATCTGGAAGCTCCATTTACAGAATTAGAAATTAAGGTGGCTATGTTGGAAATGCCCAATGGGAAGTCACCAGGTGATGACGGGTTTTCAGTGGAATTTTATAAAACTTTTTATGAAGATTTATTTTCGGTGTTTGGGGAGGTATTACAACAAGTGACTGAACAGTATGAGTTACCAGAATCTTGCTCTAGTGCTTTAATTACTGTAATCCTGAAAAAAGATAGAGACCTGTTGAAAGTGTCTTTGTATAGACCTATTTTTTTAATTGAATGTTGATTATAAAATTATAGCAAAACTGTTAGCAAATTGACTTGCTAAGTATTTACCTAAATTGATACATGTTGATCAAACAGGTTTTATTAAAAATAGAAATGCTTCAGATAATATTCTTCAATTGATTAGTTTGGTCAATGCATATCGACAGCAGCCCAACCATCCAATAGTGGTTGCGCTTGACGCGGAAAAAGCCTTTGATAGGGTCGAATGGGATTTTTTATTTAAAGTATTGGAGAAGTTTAAATTTGGCCCTTTTTTATTGGTTGGGTTAAAGCTTTCTATACAAACCCGACTGCTAGGGTGATGACAAATGGTCAAGTTTCATCATCGTTTAAATTGACGCATTCAACTCGACAACATTGTCCATTGTCACCAGCTCTGTTTGCATTGGCTATTGAACTGTTAGCTCAAACAATAAGGCAGAATAAACAAATAAGAGGGATGAGAGTTATGGACGAAGAGTATAAGATTAATTTATTTGCAGATGATGTTTTGATATATTTAACAAACCCAGAACAATCATTGCCACATTTTCGGGAATGTTTATTACAATATGGAACATTATCTGGATATAAAGTTAACTGGGATAAGAGTGCAGTTTTGCCAGTCTGAGAAGGAGATTAATCAGAGTATAAAAACTTTATAAAACTGAAATGGTCTGATGAAATTAAATATTTAGGAATAATTGTAAATACTGAGTATCAATCTTTATACAAGTTAAATTATGTTCCATTATTAAAAAAGATTAAAGCAGATTTAATTAAGTGGAAAGATCTTCCGTTAACTTTAATTGATCGAGTTAATTGTATTAAGATAAATATTTTTCCTCATATTCAATATTTATTTTAATCAATACCGTGTTCTCTTTCAAAGAGTTTCTTTCAGGATTTAAATAAAGTTACGAGAGAATTTTTATGGAAAGGTAAACTACCACGGGTAGCGTTATATAAACTTACTTGCAAGTATGTGTTAGGTGGGCTTCAATTACCTCATTTTCAAAATTATTATAAAGTAGCCCAGTTGAAATTTATTAGTAGATTGATGGATTTGGACCAGTCCCCGAGTTGGGCTAAAGTTAAGATGGCCTGTATTTCTGAAGTTGAGGTATATCAATTTATATTTCGATGGAATGTAAATTTGTTGAGGGAATATAATATGCTGATATTAAAACATCTATTAAAATTATGGATTAAAAAAAATAAGATTTTAGGATCAAAAGGTAAATTGACAATTTTAACTCCATTATATAATAATCAGCTTATTTCTTTTTCAATGTTTAATAGTCATTTAAAGAGTTGGGATTCTAAAGGTATAAAAACATTACAGGATTGTTTTGTAGAAGGACAGTTTCTTTCTTTCAATCAATTGAAAGAGCATTTTGATATTTTGCTGAAAATTCTTTAATTGTTTATTATCAACTTCGATCTTTGGTGAAAAAAATGTATGGTAGAGAGATGATTTTACCTGTATTGACGGAATTCAAGTCTTTGATTTCTTTTATACCAAAAAGGGGATATATTTCTGTTATGTACCAAGTATTACAAGACAATATGGATAAGTTAGAATGGGAGAAGTCTAAGCTTAAATGGGAAAATGATTTAGCTGTTGTTTTTCCTGAAGACTACTGGGCAGATATGTGTCATGACAGTGTTACTAAATTGACGAATGTGCGGTATGGAATGGTTAATTATAATTTTGTACATCAGTTGTATTTAACCCCAGAGAAATTGAAAAAATATGGTTTTAGTAATTCGGATTCTTGTTTTAGATGTGGTGTATGTACTGGAACTTTTTTACATGCTGTTTGGTCTTGTGTGCATGTACAACCATTCTGGGATGAAATTAAGTTAATTTTGGAAAAATTATATAATTTTAAGTTACCATTAGATCTATCTATTTTTTTAATGGGTTATATGATTCCTTTAAGGGGATCATGATTGGATAAATTTCAAATTGCATTTATATATTTAGCATTGTCTGTAGCTCAAAAATGTGTAGCAAGTACATGGAAAGATAATATAGTGATTAATATAATGCGATGCCATAATGAAATGAAAGCTTGTATTGTTATGGAAAAAATTACATATAATCTGCTTGACAATTATTCTTTTTTTGTTTTTAAGTGGTTACCGTATTTGGAATCTATGCATTTAGATATATTTTGATTTATTATATACTTTTAGTTTCTGTTTATATAATTTTAGCTGTACTTCAGAGATGGGGTGGTGGGGGGGGGGTGGGGATTTGATTTATTTTTTTTATCTTGTTTTTTTTTAATTATATATATTCATATAAAATTTTCTTTATGGAATGTATTTTGTATTACTATTAATGATTCTTCAAATAAATAAAGTTTAATTTAAAAAAGGGTCTGCTGGTTAATTGGGTTGTATGGGTTTCATAGGCTGGAAGAGCCTTCTCGCCTCAGTTGTTAAAATTAAATTAGTGCACATTACCCTGAAGCTACTTCAGGAGGAGAATGCAAATAAACATCTGTAACCTATCCAAAGAAAACTAGAGCACCAATCAGCGCAGATTATCCTGAAGTAGTCAAGGACAGACTGTTAATCTCCTGGCAACTGTAAGAGAATTTTATGAATTCTAATTGCTGTTGCTTATAAAAAGGTTGCGTTGATGTGTTGTCCTGAAAACAAAAGGCTGCTTTTCAGTTCCCAATTGAATATTGATTAAGACATTTTGTGGCCTTCAACTGAGTTGGGCAATGGGCTGATGGCTTAAGATGTTCATCTTGGCATAGTGGAGGCATTGCTACCTCTGAGTCCAAAATTTTGCATAGAATTCCAATCTACTAAAGGGGAGGTCCTTCTTTGGAAGGAAAGAATTTGCAGAATCTATATATGGAAAATGCATGAGGAAAGTGGAATTTTTACTAGAGATTAATATAAAAGAAATTTTCAGGGTCAACCCCAATGCATTTTTTTCAAGGTTTGATTGGTTTCCAGTCATTATCCCTATTAATGTGTTTGAAAGACCTGTTCTCGTGATCCCTGTGTGATGAGACTTAGAACTGTGGTGATTGTGGAAATGTTCAAAGCAATGGATTCACAGTGGCCATTTGACTTCACTGTTGTAGAATTTGTTTGCACATTTTTCTTGTGTGTATTGGGACTCTCCTCTCTCTCTCTCTCACCTCCATACTTAATATTACTTGCACAAATTATCCAATTTGCCACTTAGGACATGTTTTTAATATTGATTAGCTACTACATTTGAATGGTGGATTAAGTATGTCCAAATATGTTTTTGGCTAAATGTTGCAATGCATTTTGAGGCAAATTTTCAATGCTTCATAAGATGATGGAGCAATCATTGAATTGCATAATTGGCAGTAGTTTTACACCATACTAGGTTCTGGTTTCTTTTCATGATGTGTGGTGTGTGTGATAGTACAGATTCTATCACCAATGTGTATATGTACAGATTGTCGTGTAGGATTACTGTGATTGGCTGAGACCATAGCCACGCCTACTGGCAGGTCTTAAAGGGTTGCTCCTAGCCAGACCAGGTCATTCTGGACTGGTCGACCTACATGTGATATGCTCCAGTCTTCTAGTTAATAAAAACCTTGGTTTGGATCAACAAGTCTTTGGTTCTTTCGACACAATTTTATTAACTAGAAAGTTTTGAAGGGATGGAGTGTATGCTATGGCTGGAACCACTTGATATCGACCCATAGTCAGCTACAGTCTCGAATGACTTTAAGCACTGGGTGAGGTGCTTCGAAACATACTTACAGCTCTCTGACCCTGCCGCGATAGAGGACAGCCATCGGCTACTAATATTGATGTCTATAGTGTCACTGAGAGTTTACCAGAGCATCCAGGACGCGACCACTTATGCCGCAGCCATGAAAGTGCTGAAAGGGCTCTACGAGCGACCAGTGAACAGAGTCTATGCTCGGTACAAACTTGCAACAAGGAGGCAACAGCCGGTGAATCCTGTAGAGCTTATATTCAAGCACTAAGGGCAAAGGGCAGGGATTATGCCTGCTCAGACAGAACTGCTGCGGAGACCATAGACGATCTCATTCGGGATGCCTATATGGCTGGGGTTCGATCAAATGAGGTGAGGCAGTGTCTGCTAGAGCATGGGGTAGAAAACCTAGAGGATGTGATCTGGATCACAGAGACAATGGAGGATGCGGTCTTAAGTATGGATGTGTACTTTCGGGGCTGGACCCCTTGCTCTGATGTGAATAGGATGCCCTCCCTCTACCCTACTACCCCCAGGCACACTGACGGCCTGTCAGCTGCGGCTACGCTGCCCAATGTGACCCCGAAGTGTTATTTCTGTGGGAGGGACAAGCACAGCAGATTCCAGTGCCCGGTGAGAAAAGCCAAGTGCCAGAAGTGCCTTAAAAATGGCCACTTTGCTGTAGTCTGTTGCTCCAAAATGGCAGCCGTCAAACATAGCGCCTCGTGTGAAGGCCAACCGCCATTCTCCCATTCAAACTCTTCTTCCTCAGAGCTCTCATCCAATGAGAGCAAGGGCTCCAATGCGTGGCAGCGCCTGATGTCACGGGGCAGATGCCGAGTGCAGAAGGTACAACCCACCCTCACCGCAATGACGTTCACCCTCCCTCAGGAAGCAACGTCCGACCAGGCCCCAGCCCCGACCTTAACAGCCACCGCCGCTGCTATCTAGGGATCTGCCGCTGCCATCACTGCTGAGCCAGCCGCCGCCATCACCGCTGAGCCAGCCGCCACCATCACTGCTGATCATGCTGCCACCATCACCACTGAGCCCGCCACCACCATCACTGTTGAGCCCGCCACTGTCGCTACCGCTGAGCCTGCTGTCGCCATTACCGCTGAGCCCACTGCCGATGCTGCCAAACGGGGACTCGCCACCACCGAGACAGCTGACCAGGTACCCGCCACTGCAACTGACGCTAGCAACCTGGTACTCACCGATGCTGCCGATTGGGGACACGCCGCCATGACCGACGCTACTGAGCCGGTACCCACCGCCATGACCACTGACGACCGCCTGTCTGACTGCCCTACCGCTGACAGCAAGCAGCGACCCCCAGCACTTACCGTTGGCTGGCCGAAACCCCCAGCAGTCTGCAGGCAACAACACCAACTCCTCGACACTGATTGTTCAGGCCCGACTGTTTCTGTGACATCATCATGCACACATTGTGTGATGTCATCATGCACACGTTGCATGATATCATTACATAGGACTCCCTTGTCCCCATTACAAGTCACTGCATCAGTAACCCTAGACCAGGACTGCCCCCACCCCCTCACAAAAGCAATGGAACTAATTAAAGTGCATGGACACTATACCAATTGCTTATTTGACTCGGAGGTCAACTGACACCTTTATCCGCCCAGACCTGGCCCATCGTTGAGGACTGACTATTCTCCCCACTGCCCACCAGAGGATTTCATTGGCGACCAGATCACACTCGATCGGGGTAAAGGGGCGACCCTGAAAGTCCAGGGCATCATGTTCACAGACTTCAAACTATTAGTCCTTCCCAATTGTGCGCCTCTATACTGCTGGGACTGGATTTTCAGTGCCATTTCCGAACCGTTTCCCTGCACTTTGGGGGTCCTCACGCTGCACTCTCTGTCTGTAACCACTCCACCCCAGAAGCCTCCTGCCACCCGCCCCCGGGACCTCACCTGTAGCCTCTCCACCCTCCTAGTTGCTCCGCCAGCGCTCTGTGCAAACCTCACCCCTGGCTGGAACCCTGTGGTCACCAAAAGCCGGCAATATAGTTATGAACACAGGACATTTATCACAAGCGAGGTGCGCAGACTGCTGGACGAGGGGATTATCTAACCTAGCTCGAGTCCCTGGAGAGCCCAGGTGGTGGTTGTTAAAAACGGGGAGAAGCCGCAGATGGTGGTTGACTGGAGCCAGACAATCAGCTGCTTCATGCTTCTGGATGCGTACCCCCCTTCCACGGATCACAGATGTGGTGAATCATATCGCTCAATACCGCGTATTCTCTACCATTGACTTGCGTTCGGCCCATCACCAGCTCCGATCTGCCGAGAAGACCGACCTTTCACGGCCTTCGAAGCGAATGGGCGGCTGTATCAATTCCTCAGGGTACCCTTTGAGGTCACGAATGGCGTTGTGGTCTTCCAGCGGGAAATGGACGGATGATGGACCAGAACGGGCTAACTGCTACTTTCCCATATCTAGACAATGTCACCATCTGCGGCCATGACACGGAGGATAATGATGCCGGTGACACGACTCCAGCGACCTCAATCCCAGCACCACGACAGTCACACCAGATGGACAGACCCCCTGACCTCCACTGGGCCCTTTTTATTCTTTTCCTTTTTTTTTTATAGCCCTCCATCCACCCAGGGGTCAGTTCTCAAAGAAGGGGTGAATGTGATAGTACAGATTCTATCACCAATATGTATATGTACAGATTGTAGTGTAGGATGACTAAGATTGGCTGAGACTGTAGCCACGCCTACTGGCAGGTCTTAAAGGGTTGCTCATAGCCAGACCAGGTCATTCTGGACTAGTCGACCTACATGTGATATGCTCCAGTCTTCTAGTTAATAAAAGCCTTGGTTTGGATCAACATGTCTTTGGTTCTTTCGACGCGCTCGACAGTGCGCACTTGGTGTTGAGCCAAAGTGTGCACAGTGGGATGCAGTAGTTGTGGCATGACTTAAAATCTCTGGAATGTGATTAGCCTGATGAGTTTGCTTGCCATGTAAACAGGATGGCGTCTCGCTTGTAATGCAATTAGTAAAAATAGAGAGTTTGATTAAGTATTTATCTCGTAAGCAAAGATAACATAAGTTACATCATTTTCTTTCTGGCTAACTTTTCTGACAGTTTGATTCCGATTGTACTCTTGTTAGTAAGTATAAAGATAAGCGTATACAGAGCCGTTGTGATGCCCACACTCCTGTTCGGCTCCGAATCATGGGTCCTCTACCGGCACCACCTACGGCTCCTAGAACGCTTCCACCAGCGTTGTCTCCGCTCCATCCTCAACATCCATTGGAGCACTTACATCCCTAACGTCGAAGTACTCGAGATGGCAGAGGTCGACAGCATCGAGTCCACGCTGCTGAAGATCCAGCTGCGCTGGATGGGTCACGTCTCCAGAATGGAGGACCATCGCCTTCCCAAGATCGTGTTATATGGCGAGCTCTCCACTGGCCACCGTGACAGAGGTGCACCAAAGAAAAGGTACAAGGACTGCCTAAAGAAATCTCTTGGTGCCTGCCACATTGACCACCGCCAGTGTGCTGATAACGCCTCAAACCGTGCATCTTGGCGCCTCACAGTTTGGCGGGCAGCAACCTCCTTTGAAGAAGACCGCAGAGCCTACCTCACTGACAAAAGGCAAAGGAGGAAAAACCCAACACCCAACCCCAACCAACCAATTTTCCCCTGCAACCGCTGCAATCGTGTCTGCCTGTCCCGCATCGGACTTGTCAGCCACAAACGAGCCTGCAGTTGACGTGGACTTTTTACCCCCTCCATAAATCTTCGTCCGCGAAGCCACGCCAAAGAGAAAGAAGTATTTTGTAGTGAGGGTGCCCCTTCTTGAATTGATCAGCAGGGATCAGAGCATGCAGCACATAATAAATGGGTTATACATATCAGGCCTGGAAAATATTCCAACAATAAACGTGATAATCTCAGAATTATTGTTCAACTGAAGCACAAGACTGAAGGCCCATTCTGGTAGAGAACTGCACTATCCTCCCAAAAGACAATCAGGAGTATAGTTGGCATTTTGAGAACTCTAGTCTGATACCTTATCTTTTCTTCTTGAACAGTAAATTTGACCAAATTTAGAGAGATTCTGGAAAGACATTTTCAAAACTTTGAAATAACGATTCTTAAGATTAATTTGGAATCTTGCCCATTAATTGCTTTGTTTGTTTTTTTCTCGTGATTCAGATAAACTTATATTGGTGTCTCAGGAAAAAGTTTTAGCTTTTCCAATGTTTATAGCCAGACGAATAATTTTATTGAAATGGAAAGATGATTCATCCCTACTCATACACAGTGATTATATGATGTAATGTCCTATTTAAGTTCATAGAAAATTAGATATAATATTAAAGATAGAAAGTTTCAATTTATGAAATTGTGGGGCCCATTTTATAATTGGAAGAATTAATATTTATTGTAAGTCCCAATGGTTCATTGCTTGTTTGCCGGGGGTCACCAGTGGTTCCACATTATTGATTTTTCTTTTATTAATTCAAAAGGTAACCTTGATTAGAGGGTTGGGTCAGATCAGAGTTAGCTTTAGTTTTTAGTGTTTTTTCCCCTTTATTTTATACAAATTATTTCAATAAAAGTGTTTAACATGGTTGCATCGTTCAATTCAATGATTTTGAGGTATTACAAGCAATTATTGATGTAGTTTTATCTACTTTTCTTCATTGGCTTTTTTCGTGCATTCAAATGAATTATTATGTAATTGTCAATTCTGTACTTATGCTTATATGTTAAACTTAATAAAAATATTTTAAAAAGAAAGGAAGAACAATTAATTGATTTTTTTCCAAAGGTTCATTGAGGATTCAGGATATCATAATTCACTGACCTTGCATTTGTTTTGGAGTACTTTACAGTTGTCATTTATGCCTAACTTGCCCTGGATTTCCTTGAACATGGCCAAAATCCTCTGTGCTAGGCATCTCCAATGTTATCATTTTTGTAGGTTCTTGGTTGTGATTATTTTTGACACTTATTGTTACTTGGCTCCTTTTGTTCCATTCCATTTAATTAGAGAGATGTGTGGTACAGTGCATTTTGGTCATGCTCTGGAAAATCTTGGCCAAGTAGGCAAAAATACCCAATGATAAAATGGTAGTAAATTCAAGGTCAAAAAGTGATAATATTCTGAACCTCAAAAGAAAAATTTTAACATGAGTTCAGTGATTAAGATGAGATATTGGAGTCTGGAGTTCTCATCTCGTTGAGATGATTCCATTCCCTTTCTGAAGAGGCTTTTTTGTCATTGTTTTTTTCTAATTGTTCAGATTTATTGTCAGCACATACATGACATCACATACAATCCTGAGATTCTTTTCCTGTGGATGAGGCAGAATTACCACTTAATGGTAGTGCAAAAAAAACCTATACACAACATACATATGTAAAATAATAAAGAATTCTAAACAGATAAAGAAATGTAAACAAACTGCAATACCAAGATAATAAAAATATCAATAAAGTGCAAAAATAAGAGTCCTTAAGTGAGTCCTTGATTGAGTTTATTGTTGAGGAGTCTGATGGTGGAGCGGTAGCATCTGTTCCTGAACCTGGTGGTGTGAGCCTTGTGGCACCTATACCTCTTTCTTGATGGTAGCAGCAAGAACAGAGCTTGTGCTAGGTAGTGGGGATCCTTGATGATTGCTGCTGCTCTTCGACAGCAGCGCTCCCTATAGATGTTTTTGATGGTGGGAAGGGTTTTGCCTGTGATGTCCTGGGCTGTGTCCACTACCTTTTGGAGGACTTTATGGTCAGGGGTTTAATGTCCCCAGACCAGACTGTGATGCAGCCATTCAGAACACTTTCCACTCACTGGTGGATTAACCATTAGGCTAGGGGCCCCAGAGATAAGGGGGCCAGAGCCTAGGCTTCAGCCTACTCAGTAAAGGGTTGCCTGGTCTCAGTTTATTGTTTCACACTTACTTTGTGGGTGATGCTAGTGTCTGTGGGCCATAGTCAGCATCACACCGTTGCTGGGATGTGAAGCATGTGGTAGTTTCTGCGAGCTGGCGGTAGCAGCATGAAAATTTGTGGTGTGTGTAGGAAGGGAGTTCCAAAATACCAGAGTCCAAACTGTTGCCTGAAGTAGATAAGTGAACAAAAGAAGGAGTGCGCGGCCGGGGGTGTGTGTGTGTGTGTGTGTGTGTGTGTGTGTGTGTAGAGTTACCGGGTTGCGAGCAGCAAACTCAGTTTTTATCGGGGGCCGTGAGTAGTGAGAACAGTAGGAGAAGCAATCACTAGTTGGAGTTGGAGTGGTTAGGGTTCTGTTTGGTAACCGGGCACTGATGGGAACTCTGGGTGGCTACTGTGGCCAATTGGATTTGTGACTCGATTTCACTGCCTCCAGATGTTTCTGCGACAACAGAGCATTTATTTTTAAAGGATAATATTTGCAGTTGTGTGGCTAATGATGACCAGCTGCACATATTTCCCCATAGACTTGGCTGCAGCGTTTCCAAGATTGGGTAATACAGTACAGAGAAATCAGCATTTAACACATTACATTCCTTCATGTAAATTAATCCAATTTCTTCTTCTTCTTCCCACCCCCCAACTCCCAAAAGAGAGGCCAGTAGCAAGTGGTGCCCGGGTGGCCAGGCCCTCATTGAGGAGTGAGGGTTGGTGGGGGTGGCCTGGGCCATGGGGGAAGTGAGTGGGGGTTGGGGATGGCCCGGGCCACAGCAGAGAGGGAGGGGTGGTGCAAATGCCAAGCCCATGGCAGGGAGCAAGGGGTGCCAGGGGTAGCCCAGGCCCATCGCCTGGCAAGGTCAGGGGAGGGGTCTTACTAAAGCTCAGCCTAGGGCGTGGGTGGTAGTTTCCACCTTACATCTGCAGAAATTTTTCAGGTTTTCTGATGTCATGCCAAACCTCTGTAAAATCCTGAGGAAGTAGAGGTGCTGACCTGCTTTCTTCATGTTGGGTCCAAGAAAGATCCTTCGAGACTCACAAGAACTTAAATTTGCTCACCCTCTCCACCTCTGGTCCCCCAATGATTACTGGATTGTATACTTATTACTTTCCTTTCTTGAAGTCAACAATCAGCTCCTTGGTTTTGGTGACATTGAGTGTGAGGTTGTTGGTGGTGCACCGTTCAGCCAAATTTTCAATCTCCATCTGTATGCTAATTCATCCCCATCCTTTATACAATCCACGACCATGGAATTGTCAGGAAATTTGTAATGGTGTAATTGTTGTACAATTGATGTAAAGCGAGTAGAGCAGGGGGCTAAGAACACAGCCCTGTGGTGCTCCAGTACTGATGGAGATTGTGGAGGAGATGTTCTTACCAATTCTCGCTGATTGTGGCCTGGAGGAGAGGAAATCCAGGATCCAATTACACAGTGGGGTGCTAACTCCCAGGTCTTGGAGTTTGCTGATCAGTTTTGAGGAAACGATGTTGTAAAATGTCGAACTGTAGTTGATAAAGGAGAATCCTGATGTATGTATCGTTTCTGTCCAGCTGTTCCAGGGTTTTGTGTGTTGCCAGTGAGATGGCATCCATTGTAGACCTGTTGCTGCGATATGTGAACTCGACAGGAGCTGATATGCTTCATCAACAGCCTTTCAAACTACTTCATTACTGTTGCTCATAGTATACTATCATACTTTACTCCAGCAATAAGACCTGTAGAAATTGTTTTGTGATGGAAACTTTGTTGAAATATTTCCTAAACCTGAAATATATAATCCTCTCAAACTCTTTTCTATCTGCTCAGACATCAGTTTCTGTGGCAACTCACAGAGATAATAATAAATAGGGCAAAGGTACAATCAAGTAATGGGGAATTTTGTTTTGTAACATGGCACCAAATATTCTTCCCTTTGATGGCATTTATCGTTTCATGAATTTGGTTTCAAACTGTATGGTCTCCATTTTAAATTGTGAAATAATTCAATTTCTTAACTTTGTAAATAGTACAAAGAACTCTTCCAAATTATGTTCATCGTTTAGGTTATGCATGTAAATATCAATACTTTTCTTGCTTTTATATTACACCAACTTTGTTCTTTTTTTCCCACTGTCGTTTATTTATATAATAGCTGTTCAGGCAGGTATGTGTTTGTTTCAACAGGTTCGCAGTCTTACAGCTGGATCTAGTCATCCTGGTAGCCGAAATATCCAATCAGCCGCAGAAATCCTAAGTTTGGAAAATTGTTGTCTGGCTAAAGGGATTTTGCTTTCAGACTTGTCTGTATCTCATCCCAGAATCAATATCTGTATTATATCTAAAAAAGATAAAACAGCAAAATAAATTTGCAGTTAAACATCCAAATTTCATAGAAAAATGTGTCCATGTTTCACCAGTGGATAAAATTTTACCCACCTGGATAAAATGATAACTTTAAGCCACAAATTACAGAGCACATGTAATTTGCACCCAATGAATCATATTTGCATTTATGCTCCTCAAACATGCCCTTTCCCCATTCCTCTTAATCCGATTCCAAACTATAAATTTGTTTCCTTCTCTCATATTTATATAGCTTACATTTGTGTCCATCCTTTCCTTCAATTTTCCCCTTAAATGGTACCAGTAGTTATTTTGTACACGATTATAAAGACCGAATTTGGCAGTATATCAAGAGTTTGACACAGACTAGATGGGCTGAGGAGGCTGTTTCTGCTCTCTAGTGTTCTATGGTTCCATGATTTTATTGATAATGTTCATCATTAAGGCCAACTTGAAAAATTATAGATTTTTTTGTCAAGGTAACAAAGGATCACAGTTCTTGCTGAACTGGACCCCAGCAAGGGAGCGAGGAAGTAAGCATAGATAATTGATAGAGGAATTTGGCAGAGGAGAAGGGAAATGCCACAAAATAATTACATTTTAAAAATGTAGGAGGAAGTGTTAGTTGAAATCAATTTTGATGGCAATGTTTTGAAAGCCATTATCACCTTTCATTACAGAAGAGACACCAAATGATATGATCTGTTAGAGGAAGGCGCCTTTGCATCCTTAATTACCCTGATCTTGCAAACTTATTTCATTGTTCAGATTGCAGTTGAAAGAAGGAATTGGATCTGAAAATAGCACAACTTAATCTTCATCTTGAAGTAAACATTCAGAGGAAGTATTCTCCGAAAGATAGATATGGAATCTTTTCAAATAAATCTTTAGGAGCTTGCTCAGTTTGAAAATTTTGTTTTTTTTTATCATTTATCAGATTTTGGTGTCACTGCTTAGGTCCAGCAGTGTTGAAGCCCATCTCAATGCTTTTGAGGTGGTAGTAGTAAACCATTTTATTGAAGCAAAATTATTTGTGGAGTGAACATAGTCACACAGTGCTGTTGGATAGCAAGTTCTAGTATTTATTTAGACTAATGAAGGAATGGTAACCTTTCCAAGTCAGGAAGGTGTGCGACATGGCTGGACCTGAGGCTGGTGCTGTTCACGTGACCCAACTCCCCTTGTTCTCTTGTGGTGGGAGTTATGGGTTTAGATGATGTTGCCAGCAACGTAGTTTGAATTGTAGTTTGTACAGATAGCTTTGAAAGGATGCTGATGGTGGAAGGAGTGTTTGTTCAGGGTGACAGATAGGATTCAGGTCAACCAGTCAACTTTGCCTTTCATCTAGTGGGGAATTTCCCTGATTTCCAATATTTCTGTTGATAGCATCTGGTAAATGCTGCTTTGATATCCACTCCAGGAAATTTCACCTCAACTTTCTTCATGTTTGGAACAAAGCCACAGGTGGGTCTGGAGCCAGTAATCACTTAATTACCTGCTGATTATGGCAAGGAATGGTTCAACTGTGTCTCTGATTCATGACAACTCCCAGCAGAGCAAACACATCCTCTCTCTCTGTTTTCCTGTATATCTGCAATGTTTTCTCTCTCATCAACTCCTTTCTGAATCTTTAAAATATTTAAATTTAGACATACAGCATGGTAACAGGTCCTTCTGGCCCAATTTACATCCAATTAACCTACACCCCCAGTATGTTTCAAATTATGGGAGGAAACTGGAGCCCCCAGGGAAAGCCCTCGTAGACATGGGGAGAACTTACAAACTCCTTACAGACAGTGTGGGATTTTGACCCCAGCCCAGATTGGTGGCACTGTGTAGGCATTGTGCTAATCGTGTGGCCATCTTGAGGTCACCTACCTACGTTTTGGGATAATAAACAGTAACCACTTCACCAAGTGAGGGACACTGGACAAAGTGTCAACTTCGCTCTCTGCCTTGCAGTAGACAAAAAATTAAAGAATTTCATGTATATTACATTCTAACTGTAGCATTACATGACAATAAGGGAACCTTTATTTAACTTTACCAACTAGCGCATCTTTGGGATGTGGGAGAAAGTCAGACCATGTGATGAAACTTGCAGGAATGGTGCAAGCTCCACATCAGTTGCTCCCTATCTCAGAATTGAAGCCAGATCCTTGTATCTGTGAGCCAGCAATACTATCCAATGCACTATTGTGCCCCACAGAGATTGTTTCAGTGAGCACGATTTTGGTGACCAAGTGCCATTTCACACCACTGTTAACAGCACCTTCTTTTCTTTTGCTAATGCTTAACATGGCAGCTGGCTGGATTAAAATTGTCCTGTTGGACGAGCAAACCTGGGAAATTTTCCATCAAATCAGGAAGACCCCAGTATAATGGATAGACCAAAATAGTTTAGGCCGTATTTTATTTTGATGAAGAGGACTCAACATTATTTAGTCTATTATACTTTAAGTTTTTGGAGACAATGTTCACATTCAGGGCAGGATGCTGAATTGATGATCTACTGTTTTTAATGTTTAGACACCAGAGTTTGTAGAGCCTCAAACTAGCTTTTTCGAAAACTGTGTAGGGCTTGATGAAATATCAGAACAATAAGCTCATAGTCACCATTCTCATTCACAGAGACAGATTAATGGTACAGAAATTGAAATGATCACACCTAACAGTGCAGCTGTCCACATTGCACAATGAAGGCATTTAAATTTTAAAAGTTAATAAATGTGTTCTGAATCTTGAAATACTAAATGGCTAATGAAGAAAAGAAGTAACACCTCTCAGTAAGATTTGGAAGGTATTTGCCAAAACTGCCACGTTATTACAATATCATTAAAACTATAACCTCATTTTGAAATGTAATTTTAAATCAGACATGGAATGCTAAGTATGTCAGATCCATATTCCAATTTAAAATATATGTGGTCTTGGTTTCATGATAAATATATTGGAGTATTTTTTTCTGTTCATTGATTTGTTGGCGCAAGGCATATAAAATCAATTGTTCTTTTTTGAACAATTGAACTTACTCTTGTGAAGCTAATAACATGTTTGTTTCTGAGATTCTCAGAAAATAAATGGGATTACCCAAAAACTGTTTATCAGGTGAAACAATTGGAATTATTAAGGACCTGTGTCTAAATGAGCTGCCTTTAGGATGCTAAAATTTACATGCTGGGTGCTTCACTTAGTAGAATAATTGCCAAGTGTGCAAATACGACTGTGAGTTTTATTAACTGCTAACATATGTTTGAAAAGTGTATTCCACAAGTTCTGTGTCAATTTTAATTTATCATCCAAAATTGTTTAAAAGTGAAGTATTTTCTCTACAATGCAATTTTGATTTAGATGGCTGAATCATTTGAGAATTGTTGCATGGTACATCTAAATCATTGTTCTTTAATCACTGTATCTAGAATTCTGTAACTCATTCATGAACTCAAGACAGGAATGCTTCATTGAATTTATGATCTGCAAATTTTAGGAGAGCTCCAAGTAACTCGGAAGTGACCTATCCTGGACACATAACATCTCCTCACTTGTCAGGAAGGCACAACAGCGACTGCACTTCCTAAGAAGGCTGAGGCAGGCAAGGCTACTGATCACCATTCTGTCCATTTTCCTGCTCAGCTGCATCACAGTCTGGTATGGTTGTTGCAGTGCTTTGAATCGGAGATCAGTGCACAGGACTACAAAAACGGCAGCACTGCATTGATGTGACTTACTGGGATCGCTGTTTAAAGAGTGCTCACAAATAGGGGACCCCCTATCATCCTGAACTCAGGATCTTGCAGCTATTCCCATCAGGAAAGAGATGCAGAAGTATTTGACCCAGAGCCATTCAGCTGAGGAACAGCTTCTTCCCACCGGCAGTGCGACTGCTGAACAACTGCTAAAACAACTCTCCATGACTCAACTAGCTATTAATAATATTTATTTTAATACATGTATGTACAGTGCCCTCCCTAATATTTGGGATAATGATGTTTTTTTCCTTTATTTTCTCCTGTGCTCCATGGTTTTAAATTTGTAATCAAACAATTCACATGGAATTGAAGTGCATATTCCAGATTTTATTCAAGGTTACTTTGGTTTGACTATGTAGAAATTACTGCACTTTTTATACATAGGCCCCTCATTTCAGGGCACCATCATGCTTGGGTCATATATTTTGTTGCATATCCCTTGCATGCAATGACTGCTTGAAGTCTGTTATTTTTCATGGACATCATTAGGTGCTGAGTATCTTCTCTGGTGATTCTCTATCAGGCCTCTACTGCAGTCATCTTCACCTCATGCTTGTTTTGGGGACTTGTCCCCTTTAAATTTCTCTTCAGCATATTGAAGGCATGCTCAGTTGGATTTAGATCAAACAACTGACTTGGCCATTCAAGAATTTTCCAGTTTTTAGTTTTAAACAACACCTTTGTTGCTTTAGTGGTATGTTTGGGATCATTGTGTTGCTGTAGGATGAAGTGCCATCCAAAGAGTTTGGAGGCATTTGCTCAAACTTGAGCAGATAAGTTGTTTCTATCCACCTCAGAATTAATTTTGCTACTGCCATCAGCAGTTACATCATCAATGAAGTGCGCCAGTACCTATGGCAGTCATACAAGCCCAGCCCATTACACCCCCGCCACCATGTTTCACAGATGCCATGGTACACTTTTGATCTTGGGCAGTTTTCTTTTCTGCCTCCGCACTTTGCTCTTGCCATCTCTCTGATAGGGAGGGTTAATCTTGGTCTCATCTGTCCACAAGACCTTTTTCCAGAAATCTGCAGGATCTTTTAAATACTTTTTGGCAAACTGTAATCTGGCTATCCCGTTTTTGGGGCTAACTTTTGCATCTTGCAATGTAGCCTCTATATTTCTGTTCATGAAGTCTTCTGCAGACAGAATTCATTGACACATCCACACCTTCCTCCTGAAGAGTGTTTCTGATGTGTCAGACAGACGTTTGGGGATTTTTCTTCATTATGATGAAGATTCTTCTGTCATCAGCAGGTCTTTCTGCCTCTACCTGTCCCTTTGTGATTACTGAGCACACCAGAACAATCATTCTTCTTAATGATGCTCCAAAGAGTTGATTTTGGTGATCCTAAGGTTTGAGTGAGGTCTCTTACAGTTTTATTCTTGATTTTCAGCCTCATAATGGGTTATTTGGCTTTCATTGGCACAAATCTGGTCCTCAAGTTTAATAATGGCAACTACTGACTCCAAAGGTGATCCAAAGCTTAGAAGCAAGCCTAGCTCTCTTATACCTGCAACAATGAAGCAATTAAACATACCTGGGAATTAAACACCTGTGAAGCCAAATGTCCCAAACATTATGGATGGCACTGAATGTATTGTGCATAAGTATCATTTGTCTGTATGTTGTTGTCTGTATGTGTGTCAAACTGATTTGCACCGTGGACCAGAGGATGCTGTTTCATTGGGTTGTACACTCAGATGATAAATAAACTTGAATTAACTTATTTTGTGATAATAAGCTTGCTACCAGTTTAAAAGTTGGATGTAGTGATTATAAGCTAAACATTTGGCTTTAAAATCACAACTCACAGAAACCTAAATAGTTGGATTGTCATTTTGAGATGGTTAAATGCTATTTCCTGAATTGCTGTCAAGCAAATGATTTCACCTTCGTGTGATAGTATTAGTTTTATGCCAGTCTGAAGAGTAAAATCCACAGCTCCAAAACTGGCCATGTGAGTGGGACGTCAATTATTAATTATTTTTGAAATTGCAGTCTATTCTGGCATGATGCAGCAAGCAGGCAAGAAGCAAGTCTAGCATGAGTCAACCATTTATGCACTTTTGAAATAGCCAGAAGTGTGGGTGGCCCTGTTGACAGGTCAGAATTGCTGAAAAATCACTTTAAGAAAAGAAAAATGCTCTGACTTTGAGATTCTTTCCAGCCCCCACAGATCATACATTTTCTCTGCCTCTACATTTAAAGTAGACACAGTGGATGATTTTGTGTTTGAGTGCTAGAGTGTATCTGCAGTATATGCAATGATTTTTCAGATTCTTTATTTCGGCCAACGTGTCTTCCATATCATGGAGATCATTTGCAATATTGCCTTGGTTCTTGATCCAGTTGCACAATAATTGTGTTTTAATTAGTGATTTTGTCAATAGAACATTTTTCCCATTGGATTATACTTGTGCAATCCGATGAAACAATGTTCTCCGCTCCCCAATGCAAAGCACACAGGCATGTAGCCAGACCTAGCTCATGTACATACAGACAAATAATACCTATGCAGGACCATATTCATTTATACAAATGAATATGAGACTTTCAGATTGTCAGTGAGGAGGAAATGTTATTTCCAATTTGTACTGACTGTGGTATTCCAATGCAGAAATCAAGGATCCGGTGCTGGAGTAACTTATCAGGTCAAGCAGCAAACTATAAGCCCCTTTCACACTTGCGTCCCACTAAATTGGCCGTTCAGTGTCCCAGGATAGGAATGGGGGTTTGGCTTTTCACACTTGGCCACCCCTAACTGGGATACTGAACACTTTCATACTTGCAAGGAGCCATCCCCAGGGTTAGGACTGTTCTACCTTCTACCGGTGACATCATGACACATCAAGCAATAGTGAACCTACCCTAAATCCTGATCAATGTATTTTATGATCTTACATTTGAACAAAATTATAACATAATTAAGCTTTATGTACAGCACAGTATGAGCCCTCCAGCCCCTGTTGCTGTTGTGTTGACCTTTATAAGGGACTGTGGGAATGTGCTAGCAATAAATAGCAATAGCGGACAATTTTTTAAACAGATTGGGAAAGTCGGTAGCATTTCAGCACACAATTTATATAGCATGGGAAAGTTTGCAGCACTCTAGCGTACAATATATATAAGTGGGAAAGTTGGTAGCACTATCATGTACAATTTATAAATACCATGGGAAAAAGTGATGGCAGATCTACCGTGCAGCAGAGAAATCTCTCCATGAATGCACTGTGAATGCAGCTGCGCATACAGCCCTTTTCAGCTGCAAGGCATTATGAGAGGGCAGGTCCGCCATTGGTTTTTCACACGGTCTTTATAAATTGTGCACACTGTTTATAAATTTTCCACTATTGGTATTTATTGCTATTTATTTCCTCTCTCTCTCTCTCTCTCTCTCTCTTCTCTCTCTCCCCCCCCCCCCCCTCCACTGCAAAATGTATGCCTTTATTTTAATCTTTTCTTATTTCACATACCTTCACTCACAAAAACTTTGGTAATTTCAATCCCACATTGCAATTGCCCATTTCACATTTGAATGATTGCAACGCTGACATCTGCAGATTGCACTAGGGATCGAGGCCGCCAATCCTTGGTGTGAGATGACATCATCTGATGCCGACATTGAGCTGATTTTACTTTCACACTAGACACTTTAAAGGCCGATTGGTCATTAATTCCTGGGATCATTTGCAAGTGTGAAAGGGACTATAGAAAGTAAAAGGCAGTCGACATTTCAGGCCTGAGCCCTTCTTCAGGACTGCCGAAAATTGAATTATAAAAATTTGTGGAGGGAAGTGGAAGGAACACAGGCTAATTGGTAAGAGGTAATGGGTGAATCCAGTTGGGAGAGTATAAGCTCAAAAATGATTGGGGGAAAGGCAGAGGGCTAAGAAGGGTAGAGGGCTAAGAAGGGTAGCTCTCTGATTGGAGAAGGAAGGGAAGGGGGTGGGGAGCAGGAGGAAAGGGGTTGGAAGGATGAGGAAAAGAGAGAGACCAAGGGAGGTGTTCATCAAAGTTAGAGAAGTTGATATGCTGCCTGTTTTGAGATGGTCAAGACAGAATATAAGGCGTTGTTCCTCCATTTTGCAGTACATGAGACTGGACAGACATGTCATGGTGGCAGTGGGTGCGGAATTGAAGCGGTTGACCTCTTTTTATTGATATATTTTGATAGTATTACAAAAGATTCATGGATATTTCATTTGTATTGAACAACTTTTCTTATGGCTGATGTGATTGCTTTTTTTTTGTTCATATCTAAAATCTAGATTTCATTTCAAATAGCCAATATAAACTCTAGAATATTTTCCCAAAATTTGATTTTAAACAGAGCGAAAAATTGAAAAAAAATATATATATCTTCAGTTAATGTTTGCAAAGAGTTGTTAATTCTCAAAACTCCTCATCACCCACCCTGGACTTCACTTGGAGAATATTTGTTAAGCAGGTTTGAGTAAATGTTATTTTACATTTTAATAATATTCACAGGTGTCTCAAGAGATTGTCCGAGAGAAATGAAAACTTAAAATCAAAAAGCTACAGATGCTTAAAATCTAAAATATAAAAACTGAATAGAGAAAAGGCTGGAAATATTCTGCAGATGAGGCCACATTTCTTCGCAGGGATGCGGTCTGACTTGATGAATATTTCCAGCATTTTTGTTTTGGCTTTTATATGGAGGAATGAAAGTACAATTGGCCAAAGAATAAGATTCACAAGGATTAGGTTGAGCCCAAGGCAACTTCATGTTATCAAACCAACTTCATGTTATGAGTATTATTCTGAAAACGAAATACATTGTGGTCATGTTACCATGTAACCATTTACGGAGTGGAAACAGGCCATGTTGGCCTTTCGAGTCCGCACCGGTTCACTGATTTTGTGCGCCCTCTTTCATGCTGAAATTCCTGATTCAACAATCTGTCCACATTCTTGTCGCAAGGTCATTCACTGCATGGGGCTCCACAGGATTGTCAATCACAAAATGGAGGCTACATGTACATACCCAATATCACATCTTTCGTGTTATCCTCAACCTTTTAACTATTTGAGTAAACAGTAAATGGTACATATCAATTTGAGAAATGTACCATTCTGAAGTACAGTTCAGTACAGATGTGTAAAATCAAATATTTATTGTGTAATTATACACCACGGCAGGATGTTTTAAAGCTATAGAATTCACTGTTCAGTGTTTTGTGTCAGCCATCATGCAACTCTTGGCCAATATAAGTTTAAAAGTGGTCATCATTACAGCTCATGGAAATTGGAGAAACAGTACCTTGTATTCTGTCTTGGCAGTCTCCAACCAGACAATATGAACTTTGACCTCCAATTTCCCTCTTATTTTCTCAACCAACACCCCCCCCCCCCCCCCCCCCGTGCCCACCTTACTTACCTCTCGGTCCCATTCCTCCTTCTCTTCTAATATTTTCCCTTTACCCCTCTCACCATCACCCACACCTTCCTTCCTCCATTTCCCTGCAATTTTCCCTTCCTACCTCCTATCAGCATGTACCTCCCTCAGCCTTCTGCCTCTTCCTCCTATCGCATCCTAGCTTACCTTTTTCCATTTTTTTCCTTTCTCCTGCTCACCTGTGATCTATAGAACCATGAAACATTACAGTACCAAAACAGGCCTTTCTCCTGTAACTCAGCTCCTCCAACCCCAGCAATATGCTTGTAAATTTTCTCTGCATTCCTTTAATCTTATTGATTAAAAAAAATAGTGGCATTGCTGGAGCTGGTGCAACCGCAGCACTGCCCCTGGTACAGAACCAGGAGAGCGGAGACACAGTGCTGTTCCACAGGGTCCTACTGTCTGGTGCTAATAGCAATGGCTCCATACAGGCTTTAATCAGTCTGTTAAAGGAGCCAATGGTATTTTTTTTTAAATCCTGCAAGCACTGGATCTGTGTCCAGGATGGTGGTATCTGAGCTGGGCAGTGAACCGTGAGGGGTTGCAGACTCCGGTAGAGTGCAGACCAGCACAGGGCAGCAGAAAGGCCCAAAACAGGCAGCATATAAGGCCCACCCACCCCACCCAGTTGAGAAGGAGAACCATAGGAGATGACTCTACCGGACAGTGATCATGGCAGCGGACCATTGAGGGGCTCAGCAGCTGAAGGACCCACACAGGCTGTGGGCAGTTCGCAACTTGTGGTTGAAGAACTCTCACAGGCTGCTGGGAACTTGCAGTCAAAGATCCCATACAGGTTGCAGACTGCTGGAGACTGGCTCAATGAAACCAGTTATCAGAACCAGATTTTGAGAGGGTGCTGAGACTAAGAAAGAGCTTAGTTTGCTGATAGTTCAAATTAGAGTCTGTATAGTGGCAGAGACTGTGGAAAACTGAAAGAGCAGCCATGGTCACTCGGTATCACTGAAGGGACCCTCTTTTGCTTCTCTTTCACCTATGTTTGGGCTCATGGTGACCGTGTTTTCCTTACAGCAAACAAAAGTTAAAGTATGTAAGACATAGGAGCAGAAAGAGGCCATTCAGTCCTTCACATCTGCTCAACCATAAGCCGATCCACCCTCCCACCCAGCCCTTCTGCCCGCCCTCTCCCCATAATTTTTGATGCCTCTCCTAATCAAGATCCGATGAATCTCTGCCTTAAACACGCCCAAGAACTTGGTCAATATCATGTATGTTGGATTTTTACTGTATGATTCATGTCAATAAAAGGAAACTGATTTTCCCTGCAGTCAGGTGAACAAAACTGCATACAGATCTCCAAAAGTAGCTTACAACTTCATTAGATCCCAACTCCTGTACACAATACTTCCATTTATGAAGGCCAGTGTGCCAGAAGCTCTCTTTAGGATCCTGCCTTCTGGAGCTGCTGTAATGGCAGATATGGACCCAGGGAGAGCAGAGAACTACTGCCTATGACTCTATACAGACTTTAAAGGGCCTATTAAAGGAGCCAATGGTTTTATTTAAAATCCTGCGACTGTGGAGTCTGGGCCCATGATGGCAGTGGCACCACCTATTTTCGACAGCAGTCTTGGGGAGGGCAGGGTTGCGAACTCCAGGGAGGAACCATAACATTGAGAACAGCCCCCGTTGAGATGGGGTAACCACAGTGGTGAGCGAGAGAGAGGCTCTGCAGCAGAAGGACACACAGGCGGCGAGCTGTTGGTGACTTTGAAAGCAAGGAACCACACAGGCTTTGGGCTGCTGGCAACTTGAGTTCAAAGGTCACATATCAGGCTGTGGGCTGCTGGAGACTGGCTCATGAGAACCAGGTATCAGAAATGGGATTTGAGAGGGTGCTGATGGCATAAAGGGCTCCTGAAGGGCTCCTGGGCTCTAAAGGCTTCCTCATCATGTAGGAGGTTTGGCCCTGGGCTTGGATTACTGATGGTTTGAACCAAACTGGTGTCTTGTGTGGCTGCAGAGGTTGTGGAAGGGAATCTACGGATACTCAGTGACTCTGAGAGGACTCTCTTTTGCTTCTCTATCTCTGAGTGTAAGGGGCACTGGACAATGCTAATGGAGAGTGCCCAGACTGAATATTGGGTATTGTTCCTCCAATATACAGGTAGCTTTGGTTTGGCAGTGCATGAGGTCGTAGGTAGACATGTTGGTGTGGCAAATTGTATGTAATTAAAATGGTTGGGCACTGAGTGGTCCTTGCCTTTGCAGTGGACCAGAGCAAAGGTGCTCAACAAAACAATCTCTGTGTGCGTCCATCTCACCAATGTAGAGGAGGCAAAATCAAGAACACCACATGTAGTAAATGACCCCTGTAAATTCACAAATGAAGTTTTGCTTCACTTGGAAGGCCTGCTTGGGGCCCCCAAATGCTGATGAAGGAGGATAGATGGGCACAGGTATAGCATTTCTTGTGTTCACGGGGATAGGTACTGAGAGAGTGATTAGTGGGAGGGATTGAGTGGATGAGGGAGTACTAGAAAGCAGAAGGAGAATGGAGGGGAAGACGTATCCAGTGCTGGGATCGTGTTGTAAATAGAGAAAATTATGGAGGGTAATCTGTTGCTTGCGGAGGCTGGTGGGGTGGTAGAGTGAGGACAAGGGGAGTCATGTCCTTGTTACATCGGGAGCCAGGGCAGATGAGTTGGAGATAGAGGAGAGGCAGCTAAGGGCTGAGTTGTTGGTATTAAAGGGGAGGCCACATTTTTTTTGAAGGAGGAGAACATCTTGGATGTTCTGGAATGGAAAACCTTATCCTGAGAGTAGATGAGATAGAGAGTTTGAGAGATTCAGGTGTCCATCCATTTTTTATACCTTGAGAAAGAGCACGGGTCCAATTGTTGTTTACCCTTTACTTCCTATGGATGCTGCGTGCTTGCTGAGTTTCTCCAGCATGTTTGTATATTTCACTCGACCCCAGCATTTGCTGACTGTCCTGTTTAACTTCAATCAGTTAAACAATGGCTTAACATCATTCTCATCTAATTGGTTGTAAAGAGAAACTTCTTGCAAACATCAGGATTTTAATGTTTTAATACATGGTAAATATAAGACTTGTAGCTCATTTTAAACTCTGTTTTGGTTCCAGATAAACTAAGTTCCTGTTCAAGTACTTTCATATAAAATAAGCTGTCTCCTTTTAACAGTCAATGCAAAATGTCTGTCAATTCTTATAAAACCCCTCTCTTCATTTTGAAGAGGGGAAAATACATCCTCCCTCCCTTCACACAAAAGCAAGTTTTTTTTTTATGGTATAACACATTAAGGGCAATTAAAGATATGATAACACAGCAAATAAAAATATTTTAGAATAAATTAGCCCAGTCCAACTTATCATTTAATGATGCACTGGGGTTCAGGAAATCACAGTTTGTTATTCATTTAATATTGGAGGAAAACAGGGCTAAAATGGAAATACAAAGATAATTCACTCATAGGTTTTTTGAGAATGTCCAAAGTGTAGCTTTCTTGTGTATTTGTACAGATGCAATGAAAGTCATACTTTCTGCAGCCTCCTGGTTATATAAAATGCATAAATACAAATGAGGTATAATTAAGATGGCACTAGGAGAAACATATGGGAATATGGGGAGGTTCAAGAGCCTGATAACTGTTAGATACTGTTCTTGAATCTAACGGTGCCCGACTTCAGGATTTTATAACTTTTGTCTGAAGATAACAGTGAGAACAAGGGTTATTTTTCTTTTTTAAATATTTTTATTGATTTTAATAAAGAACTTATAAAAATTAAAAAGTACAATTCAATAAAATGATATGAACAGTTACACAGAATAAATAAGACATTCCATATAACACTAACATACATAAATTGTAAATTATATCTATAATTATTTTCTTTATAAAATATTTTAAATCTTATTTGGCATTTACAATTGAATATCTCCATTATACAATATTCCACATATTTAAGAAATTTTCTCAAAATATGAACTAAATTCCACACTCCAAAGCACATTCACATTAGAACATAGCCCAAAAAAAATCTAGGGCGAAAAAAGAAGAAAAGAAACAGAAGAAATTATAATTTCTTTTCTAGGAAGTTATAAAATTTCCCTTATTTAAAAAAAAGGGAATTTACAATTCTATACCTTTATCTTCTCATTCTATAATATAATCAATGTTTACAATTCTCAATAAAACAAAACAATTATCTATGATATTTTCAAAGAAAAAAAAAACCCTTTTAAATCAAAACTACCTTCAAACAAGGTTGTCTAAAAAAAAGAGGGTCTTTTTTTTTAAATCACTTCTTTTTTTTTTAATTTTTTTTTATTTTTCACACTGTGAACCATACTGACCAAAATACACACAAACATTTCCCTCTTGAATATACACAGTGTCATTTTCTCCCCTTTCCCCCCCCCCTCCCTTCCCTCCCTCCTTCACCCCCCCTCCCCACCCACATTAAACCCATTAAAAAATGTCATCACAGAATGAAAATAAACAAGAAATTTGTGTCATCTACTTTTACACACTGGGTCAGTTCATTTCGTCTTCTTCTCCTTCTGTCAATTTAGGTGGTGGAGGTCCGCAGTAGGACTTTTCTGTTGTGTTCCATGTACGGTTCCCAAATTTGTTTGAATACTATGTTGTTATTTCTTAAATTATATATTATTTTTTCCAATGGAATACATTTATTTATTTCTATGTACCATTGCTGTATTCTCGGGCTATCTTCTAATTTCCAGGTTGACATAATACATTTTTATGCTACAACTAAGACTATCATAATAAATCTTTTTTGTGCTCCATCCAAATCGAGTCCAAGTTCTTTACTTCTTATATTACTTAGAAGAAAGCCTTCTTGAGGAGCGCCTCACGAAGATTTATTCGGTGGATGGCAGGTCAGTTAGACTTGATTGCGTCTGCCATTCTCTGCAGCCTTCTGCATTCCTTTGCACTTGAGGTTCCAAACAAGTTGTGATGCTGCCAGTCAGTATACTTTCCACAGTACACCTGTTAAAGTTCAACAGAGTATTTGACAACATGCCAAATCTCCTCTAACTCTTTGGAAAGAAGAGACCTGATCATGCTTTCTTGGTCATTGTCTCTGGGCTGGCCCCAAGAGAGGTCATCTAATATGTTTTTTTTCTGAAGTGCTGTCTAGATAAGGAGGCAAGTCACATGCCACATGTTCAAATTTGAAACAAAAATAAATGGCAAAGACCACTTTAATTTGGATTGTAAAGTTTGCCATTTTTGTCCTGGAGCCTAACTCATACTGTATGGAAGATGGTTAACATTCCAATGTTCAAATGATCTGTGGATGCCACTTCTGAATTTCATTTGATCCAGAGGCCATTCATGCAGGAGTAGGTATAAAATGTGCCTGTGAAGTTTGTTTCTTGTTGACTTGCATGAACATCCAAAGCAGGTCCAAGTTTGGTGCTTGGAACTTGTGTTCACCTGAAACTGGTTCATGACCAGACATTTATTTGACGCTTCTGTACTCTACTCATGGATGCCCCCCAACCAGATTCATATTCCTGCTCATATTTCATTTCAACCTACCAGTCAATAACACAGTCAAAACCTTCCATTATCCATTCCCTTCCTATTTCTATAATCCACTCCAGCTAATCTCTCTGTGCTTCTCCAAACCTGCCTCCTTCATCATCCCATTTATAATAATTGGAAACAATGCACTAACCTTTGAAATTACTTCCCAAAATTTCTCTACATTGAAAGCACTTTTAAAACCACATTAAACTAGCCCCAATATCACCTTGCTCAGCACCCAGTTTGTTTGAGACTCCTATGAACTGCTCTGGAAAGTTTCAACTTATACTCAAGGGTGCAATGCTGCTGGAGCGGGCCCGCCCAGGGGAGTGGCGGTAGCTCAATCCCCCACTCAATCCATAATCCCCCACTTAGCTGGAACTGCTCTGCCCCCCTGTCTCCCCGAACCTCCCCCCCCTCCCCCCGCACTATTTTCTTTTATGGACGTACCTGTTTCTTCCATGACTGTTCATCCAACTTTGTATTCTTACAGTTTGCTGTCAATTATACAGTGCCAAATTCAACATGGCAGCCACCTCCTTGTTGCTGTTTTAGGTGCTCCTGCACCTAAAAAATTTGCACTGCACCCCTGCTTATATTATATAAATGTAACATGCTGGGAAGTTCTCTCCATTATAACATTGAGTAATATAGTATGGAAGCAGGTCCTTTGACACAACTCGTCCATGCCAGCCAAGTTGCCTCTCTGAGCTTGTCCCATTCACTTGCATTTGACTCAAGGGTGGGCCACATCAGAAAAATATGAGGAGCTATGGGCCAAACAATATTAAGTTCGTCAATTTCAACTAGTTACACTGCAAGAAAAGTTCTTTTTAGACCAGAAAACCTTTGTGCCATGGAAATTCATTTTCTCTCAAAATAACTATACAACACTAACAGTTAAACAGTTGATATTGCAGTAGTTTATTGATGTGTTCACAGATTACAGTAGGCATTTCTGCTCTTAAATTTAGTTTTAATGAATACAATAAAGCTCTTCAAAACTCTCATTCAAAAAGCAGTGCAAAATAAAAAGCTGAGTGCAAAATAAGAACAGAAGAAAAGATCAAGGGACAAGGCAGCCTCCAACATTCCTCCACAGCTCTCAGTGAATACAGTTCATGGCCCGTCCACCTTAATGATTATGATGTAATTTGTAAATCTGGATAGACTAATAAAGTTAGCAGATTCCTTGCAAGTCAAGCAAACACAGTTCCCCTTGACTTCTGTGAAAAAATATTCATTTTCCCATTGTGCCTGAAATTTGAGGCACACCCTTATTATTTTCCTTCTTTTCAGTTCTGCCATCCCCTGTCAGTGAACCTGTTCAAAGGACTTTTAAGCACTTCCTCTGGCAGCTCATTTCATATACCCACCACCTTCAATGTGGAAGAAGTTGACCTTTGGGCCCTTTTTAAAATCTTTCTCCTCTGATCTTAAATCTCTGCCCTCTAGTTTTAGACTCTCAGTTCTTGGAAAAAGACTGTGACCATCTACCTGATCTTGGCTCCTCGTAATTTTATAAAGCTCGCTCCAAGGAAAACTGTTTGAGCTGATCCATTCTTCCATAATTCAAACCTATCATCTAATGGGGGGGGTTTCTTCTCAATCCAGCCTTCGAGGTCTTCTCCCCTCCAACCCTTGAACTCTAAAATGAGTGGTCCTTGGAACCTTTTCTCCAGTTCCTCTCACTTGGCAGAGATGTTCATTCTTTCACCTTTCTGATTTCCACAGTGATGAATTTTAGATTAGTTTCATTGTGTAATTCTTAAATTGATTTTCCTTAGACTTCACAATTTTCATCTGTTTTACAATCTTCAGATTTTTAATACTTAAACTTCATTTTGTGCGATCAATACTTCATGATTCACCTAATTTTTTTAATTACAGTACCTCTACGATTTCTATTTGTTTCAACAGCAGTTTGTTTTTGAAGTAACAAATAGGGAATTATTTTTTATAATTTGAAACAAATGTGCTTTGTATTTTGATTTTTTAAATTTAAGATATAGTTTGGCCTGGAATAATTTCAAGGTGATTGGTTCTTAAATCAGTGCTTGCATTTGAGAGCACTTGACTGAGATTTTGAATGAGTGGTATAGAATTGGGATAGTCAACTTCCAATTAATATAACTGCTCAGAATGCAATTTTCTTTCTTGCATCAGAAATTTGGTGCATTTTCCCTTCATCCCAAGTGTCAGTCTTAAACAGTAACAGCTGACTGATCTCATTGAGCAATGGAAAGGGCATGATTCATGATTAAGTGAGGCTGGATTTTAATTCCTTCCTAATCCCATTGATTAAAATTCTGTACCAGTAGAATTGTGTCATACAAAGCTGCTCACTTTGTGTAAATTGAAAATAATAAGAAAAAGCAGCAAAATAATTTCAGAAAAACTCTCAATCAATTTTACTCCTTTTGAAGGTTCTATTTTATCTCTCTACAAGTCATTGACCTGACATAGCAGATTTGTACACTGATCTAAGTTCAGTGCCTTTGCCAACATTGTTTTCATACCAGAAATGTTTGCTGTGTTAAGAACTTAATTTAAATTCTTTTGAATCATTCTGCATTAATGTCTAGTAAATGACAGAAATTACTTGAGCAATTGGATTTATACCAGTGCTGACATTGTAAATTAGAGAATCTAATCTCTGCATATCTGAGAGCAGCATATCCCAATGTGTATAATTTTTATTTTCAAGATAATTTATCTTCTTTGTTTTCTCCTGTTTTATGCATCATTGTCGAAGAACGCATTCTGTGTGATGTGTGTTTTTGTGACCTTTATGCCCCATTTTAAAAGCTATTACATGGGCACTATAGTTTCACATATTACATTGGATCATCCAGGGATTCAGCAAATTTTCAAGGACAGGCTGAAATTGATGGTTTTCATGACTCATATTATCATTTCAAAAGTGAGATCAATTGGCGCTGTGAGCAGGATTCCGCTGGGAAAGGAGCCCTCGGACTGAATAAGTGGCCAGAGGTGAAGACGGAATCCAGACCACCAAGTTTAAAAGTGCACTGATGGACCCGTTGTGTCCGCGCTCACTGATCTGCATACCACAGTTGCCTCGGTTCCTCGTCTGAGAGGTTAACCCTGTTTCCCACCGGAATCAGCAAGACTTGGACAAGGTAAGATTTTTATAAGGTAGAGGTGACTGGAAGCTCGATTGCAGGGCTTGTTGGCCTGGGATAAACATTTGTAGGATGATCATTCGGACAATCAGGTCAGGGAATGGGGCAAGCCTTGGATAAGAGTGAAGGGAGCTCCCCAGTGCAATATATGTGTTATTTGAACTTTGACAATGGATTGGATTATTGGAAACTGAGTGCTGCACTGACTAAATGTTTGGGTAATGAAGCTTGGCCTGTTAGAGGAACTTGGAGCAAGGATGTGTTAGAAAGAGCAGAGAAGCTGTTGTGGGATGAGAAGGTAGGAAAAAAAATGGAAGAAACATTTTAGGGAATGAAAAGATGAGGCAGAGAAGCGCCTTGAACAGTCAAAAAATAATAGTTGGCGAGATAATGCAGCCAGAAGGGGAATAAATATTACAACCAATACGGGGGATTTTAAAAATTGGGTAGTATTAAATGCGGAATGTGATTGGTATGATAAACAACAAAGAACAAAGGGCCCTACAAAAAATCCTGTGGGTCCAGGGGATTTAACATGCGGCATGGCTCCTATTGGCAGAAGGGACTGAACTCCTCAGTGAGGATGATATATGTAAAAGACCTCCTCCCTATGTTCTGAATAGTCAGAAAGGTGATGAAATGCCAGAGGTAATTGAGGCTTTAGCTACTCCCCAAGCCTCTCCACAGAGCTCAGTTAGTAAAAGGGTTAAGACTAAACCTAGAAAAAGACCTGAGGAACCATCCAGAAATCTCCTGAACCATATTGTTCCTAATCCAAAAAGGGAAGGGAGTGATGAAGTTGAGGAGCTAGTTATGGAAGTTTACACACTCTGGAAGCCACATGAGATGATGCTTACTATCAAAGGGACACCCAATAGGAATCAGAATGGCCCAGAGTTTGTTCAGTATCTTAGAACTACAGTTAGTGTTTATGGAGCTCAACCCCGAGATCTTTATATGGCCCTAGAAGCCATGTTGACCCTTCTAGAGAATCAGAAGTGGAAAGAGAAACTGGCTGATGATCAAACAGCTGTGGATCAGGTAGACACTTTTGAAAAATTTGCAAGATATTTTTGACTAAATGCCAACTTAATTGAAATAATGTTAAGAGCATTGACTGAGAGCCTTTTTGGCACTGATCAATTTCTGTCGCCAGTGGATTCTGGATGTGGCCTTATCTTTTTTCTTTGGCTTGGCTTCGCGGACGAAGATTTATGGAGGGGGTAAAAAGTCCACGTCAGCTGCAGGCTCGTTTGTGGCTGACCAGTCCGATGCGGGACAGGCAGACACGATTGCAGCGGTTGCAAGGGAAAATTGGTTGGTTGGGGTTGGGTGTTGGGTTTTTCCTCCTTTGCCTTTTGTCAGTGAGGTGGGCTCTGCGGTCTTCTTCAAAGGAGGCTGCTGCCCGCCAAACTGTGAGGCGCCAAGATGCACGGTTTGAGGCGTTATCAGCCCACTGGCGGTGGTCAATGTGGCAGGCACCAAGAGATTTCTTTAGGCAGTCCTTGTACCTTTTCTTTGGTGCACCTCTGTCACGGTGGCCAGTGGAGAGCTCGCCATATAATACGATCTTGGGAAGGCGATGGTCCTCCATTCTGGAGACGTGACCCATCCAGCGCAGCTGGATCTTCAGCAGCGTGGACTCGATGCTGTCGACCTCTGCCATCTCGAGTACCTCGACGTTAGGGGTGTGAGCGCTCCAATGGATGTTGAGGATGGAGCGGCAGACTATTATCACCTTTAACCTCTGTTAAAGTCCCACAACAGTTTATTCTATCAGCAGAACAGAAGGAAGCCTTTGAGAATCTTAAAGCTAGTCTCATGGCAGCCCCAGAACTGGGTCACCCTCTTTTTGATCAGCCATTTCAGCTTTATGTCACTATTAAGGACCAATGTGCAACTGCAGTTGTTACCCAGTATCATGGGACCATTCATCGTCCAGTGGCATATTTCTCAACAAAACTGGACTCAGTTGTATCTGGCATGTTACCCTGCACTAAGATTCTACCAGCCGTGTATGCTATGGTGCAAGCTGCTGCAAATATAACACTGCTCGCAGCGCCGATGTTAAAACTGAAAACTAGGCTGGACACATGTTAAAGTTAACGTTATATTGCTCACACTTAAGTGGGGGAGAACACAGACTATTAGCAGGGCAGCAGGGACTGGTATCAATCTGGGAGCTGTTCTCTCTCTCGATACAAGATTCAAAAGGCTTTAAATAAAGTTCAGATACAATAGGCAGCAGTTAAGTTCTACTGAAACATCATCATTGCTTCACCCAGTTTCAGTTACCCCCAGATTACCAGCCTGCAAAGTTTGTTATCCCAAATAAGGCATCAAGACAGTTGTTCACATTCTAGGTAACCCCAAGGCTAAATTCATCAGGACTCACTTCTCAAGTCAGCGAAATACTTCACTGCAGCAGAACTTAAGTATGCCACAATGCACAAGGTAAAAGACAATATAGTCCAACAACATATTACATTAAATCTTTCAGGGATTCAGCAAATTTTCAAGGACAGGCTGAAATTGATCATTTTCATGACTCATATTATCATTTCAAAAGTTAGATCAACTTGAAGTGATTTAACCCAAGTTACAGGAATCAGGTAAATGATACTACTGAACAGGTAACGTTTTTGGATCATAGAATTGTAGATTTGTCACTACCCAAGAAGAGACCATCAGACCTCTTAAGTCTATGTTAACTCTTTGTCAATATTTTTGTTGATCTCAATCTCTGTCTCTTTCCCTTCAGCCTTGCTTGCTTCTTCCATCTATTTGTCTATCCAACTCTTTTATGGAAGGACAGGACTGAATGTGTTTCCACTCATCTTACAGGCATGTGGTAACTGCTTGGGAAAAGTTTTTACCCATGTCTTCTTGACCCTTTTGCCAATCATTTTAATGTTTTTTACATGTTCTAATCCCACTGAAAGTTGAAATAATTTTTATCAAAGTACTTTGAACTTATTTTATAGAGACAAAGTTCCGCATCAGCCTATATCACCCCTATTCTCGCCTCCCTTCTCTGGCTGCCAATATGACTCAGGATAGATTTTAAAGTTCTCCAGTTTGTTTACAAAGCCATCAATGGACTAGCCCCCTCCTACATCACTGATCTCCTCATGCCCTACTCCACTTCAATACCCCTCAAATCGGCCAATTTAGGGCGCTTGGTTGTCTCACACTCAAATTGCAAACTCAGGAGAGATTGCGCCTTCGCAATAGCAACCTCCAAACTGTGGAATCACATTCCTCCCTCCATCAAATCAGACCTTTCCTTTAACTCTTTTAAATCCAGGCTGAAGTTGTATTTTTATCGCAAGTATTTGGAAGTGATTGTTGATTGTTACCATGTGGTATGTTCAATTCTGAACCTTGGATACCTGTTGTAAACTGCATTTTAAACAGCTGCTTAAGTTAAGATGTAATTTATGATCTGTACAGCACTTTGGTTTTAAATGTGCTATACAAATAAACTAAACTATGTCAACTTTATTGAATTGTTTATTGTCATCTGTACCAAGATTTTGTGAGAAACGTTGTTTGCATACTATCCAGGCACTTGAGTACAACAACATAAAAGTGTCACAGAGATAAAATTAGTTAAAACAGTGCAAGGGCATCATTGTTTTCTCAAGGAGAGATTCAGATAACAGCAAGAAAGTAAACTGTCCTTGAATGTGGTGGTGCCTGTTACACAATGGGAGGAGGGAGAAGAGTGTAACCAGGATGGGGTGGATCTTTTTATATGTGGGCTTCTTTTCCAAGGCAGTGGGAAGTGTAGATGGAGTCTCTGGATGGGAGGTTGGTTGTGTGAGGGCCTGAGCTACTTTCACAACTTTCTTCAGTTTCTTGTGGTCTTGGGCAGAGTGGTTTCTGTGCTGAGCTGTGATGCATTTGATCAGAATATATTTCTATGGGGCATTTATTTAAAAAGATAAACGGGATTGTGGACATGAAGAATTTCTTTAGGTTTCAAGGGAAGTGGAGGGACTGGCCATAGTGTCAGCAAGGTTGAAAGAAGACAGATTGTTGGTGGCTTTTATATCTTAGGAATTAAAGCTCTCTGCCATCTCCACCTCAGCACCTTTGATGCAGAAAGTAGCACAAATGACTGGATATTGAACCTAGATCATCTGCTTGAGAGACAGCTATTCTCACCACAATATCATCACCTAGAAGCAAACCACATGAAATGGGCGGTCTCTGAACCTTGTGGCTTTCTCCACTTTCTCTGCTGTTGGGAAATACCTAATCCAAATTGCAAATGTGATTGAAGTCCCTTATCCCTTAAACAAAATTTTATTCACCCTCTCACAGCTTTACCTGGAATTGGTGCAATATTGAAAGGCAGAATATCTATTGTTTTTGTTTGGAGAGTTAGAAAATGGTCTTATTTTTTTCTTTGTAGTTTTAAGAACATGCCATTTTAGTAGACAATTGTATAGACTGCTTTTGTTCTAGCTTGATCTACAATGCATTATTTTTTCTGCTTTTGACAAAAATAAGTTTCACCTCACTTCCTATGGCCTGGCATATCTCAAGAATTGTGGTGTGAGGAATAATTAGATGTTGTGATGTTGAAGACACTAAACAGATCAAGTGATGTCTGTGTAAACAGAAACAGTTAATGTTTCAGGTGGAAAACTCTGCGACCCAACTTGTAAATCTTCCTGAGTTCTAAAGTAGGGACTTGGACCCGAAACACTAACACTGTTTCTCTTTCCACAGATACTGTGTGGCCTGTTGGCACTTTCAGATTTCCAGCATCTGCAATTTATATTTTTCTTTTTGTTAGGCTTTTCAATTTAAATAATATGGTGTCAGAGATCCACTTTGGAACTGCACAGGATGAGGATCACCCTCTCACCTGACTCTGTCACTTTATCCTTTACTTGGCCCTCCTGCCAGAAACCCCTGTGGCTGTTCCCTTCAATAACGTATACCATTTTGGGATACTGTTTGGGGGTGGGGGTGTAGAAATGACCTACTGGGGACAAGACACGACAATCAGATCACTGGCATAGAGTCTAAACCAGTGGCTAAGAAGGGAAGGGAGGAGAAGAGGCAAGCTGTAGTAATAGGGGATTCCATACTTAGGGTGACAGATGAGAGGTTCTGTAGAAGAGATCAAGTATCCCAGATAATATGTTGTCTCCCTGGTGCCAAGGTCTGAGATGTCTCAAATCAAGTTCATGGCATTCTCAGATGGGAGGGTGAGTAGCCAAATGTCATGGTCCATATAGGGACCAATAATGTGGGTAGGAAGGGTGAGAAGCTTCTGTGAGGAGATGTCAGGGAGTTAGGCGCTAGGTTGAAGGATAGGACCTCCAGGGTTTTGATCTCAGGATTGCTACCCATACCATGTGCTCATAAGGTTGGAAATAGCAGGATAGTGCAGCTTAAGACATGGCTAAAGATATGGTGCAGGAGGGAGGGCTTCAGGTTTCTGGATCATTCCAGAAAAGGTGGGATCTGTTCTGATGGGACGGTTTGCAATTGAACTGGAAAGTGACTAATATCCTTGCAGAAAGGTTAACTGGTGCTGCTTTGGTGGGTTTAAATTAGATTTGCAGGAAGATGGGAGCCAGAGCAGATTGAGGAGTGGAGGAGGAAAAAGGTGATGTGAAAATTGCATGTAATGTTAGAAGTCAACGGGTTGCACATGGTGGAAATGTTCTCAGGTGCATCTAGTTCAATGCAAGGAGTATTGTAGGAAAAGCAGATGAGCTTAGATCTTGGACTGGTATATGGAATTATGACATTGTGGCCATTAGTGAAACTTGGTTGCAGGAGGGGCAGAACCGGCAGCTCAATGTTCTGGGCTTCTTTGTTTTCAGACGTGATAGAATGGGGTGGAGGTGTGGGGTGGGGGATGAAATGGGGAGGAGTGGCATTGCTCGTCAGGTAAAATATCATAGCTGTGCTCAGGCAGGACAGACCAGAGCAGAAGCTATATGGGTGAAGCAGAGAAACAGGAAAGATATGGGGTCATATTATAGTCTGGCTAATAGTCAACGAGAATTGGAGAAGCAAATCTGTACAGAGATAGCAGACAGCTACAGGAAACATATGGTGATTATAAGAGATTTTAATTTTCCACAGATTGACTGGGTCTCTATACTGTAAAAAAGCTGGATGGCTTGGAGTTTGTTAAATGTGTTCAGGAAAGTTTTCAAAATCAATATATAGAGGTATCAACTAGAGAGAGTGAAATACTGGATCTCCTATTAGGGAATGAGACAAGACAGGTGACAGAAATATGTGTAGGGGAACATTTTGGGTCTAGTGATCATAATGCAATTATTTTCAAGTTAATTATGGAGAAGGATAGATCTGGGCCTCAGGTTGAGATTCTAAATTGGAGAAAGGGCAATTCTGAGGAAATGAGAAAGGATCAAGACCTTAAGGATTTGGTTAATCTGCGAGGTAAGTGAAGGACCTTCAAAGGTGAAATTTTGAGAGTGCAGAGTTTGTATGTTCCTATCAAGATTAAAGGCAAGGTTAGCAGGCAGAGGGAACTTTGTTTTTTGAGGGATATTGGGTATCTGGTTTGGAAGAAGCAAATGATGTATCACAGGTGGAGCATATGAGATACTTGAGGAGTATAAAAAATGCAAGAAAACCCTCCAGAAAGAAATCAGGAAGGCTAAAAGTAGACATGAGGTTGCTTTTGCAGACAATGTGAAGGAAAATCCTAAGGGTTTCTACAGGTATATTAAGAAGCAAAAGGATAGTAAGGGGCAAAATTGGTCCACTTGAAGATCAGAGCGGTTACCTTTGCATGGAGCCAGAAGAGATGGGGGTGATCTTGTATGTTTTTTTTATTCATCAGTATTCACTCCAGAAACTGGAACAGAGTCGTGGGAAGTAAGGAAAACAAGCAGTGAGATCATGGAACCCATACAGATTAAAGAGGAAGAAGTGTTTGCTGTCTTAAAGCAAATCCCAAGGGCCTGACAAGATATTCCCTCAGACCTTAAGGAAAGCTAGTGTAGAAATTGTAGGTACTCTAACAGAAATATTTAAAATGTCCTTAGCCACAGGTGTGGTGCCGGAGGATTGGAGGGTAGCTCATATTGTTCCGTTTTTTTAAAAAAGCTCCAAAATTAACCCTTGAAATCATAGACCAGTAAGCCTGATGTCAGTAGTAGGTAAATTATTGGAAGGTGTTCTAACAGATCGGATATACAATTATTTGGATGGCCAGAAACTGATTATGGATAGCCAATATGGCTTTGAGTGTAGTAGGTCATGTTTAACCAATCTTATTGAGTTTTTCGAGGAGGATTCCCAGAAAGTTGATGGGGAAAGATTGTGGATGTTGTGTACATGGACTTTAGTAAGGCCTTTGACAAGGTCCCACAATGGAGGTTAGTCAGGAAGGTTCAGACACTAGGTATTCATGGTGAAGTAGTGAACAGGATTCAACAATGGTTGGACGAGAAAAGCCAGAGAGTGGTGGTAGATGGTTATTCCTCAAACTGGAGGCCTGTGATTAGTGGTGTGCCTCAGGGATCAGTGCTTGGACCATTGTTGTTTGTCATCTATATCAATGATCTGGATGATAATGTGGGAAATTGGATCAGCAAGTTTGTAGATGACACTAAGATTGAAGATGTTGTGAACAGTGAAGGAGGTTTTCAAAGTTTGCAGAGAGATCTGAACCACCTGGAAAAATGGGCTAAAAAATGGCAGATGGAATTTAATGCAGATAAGTGTAAAGTGTTGCATTTTGGAAAGACAAACCATGAAAGGACATACATGGTGAAAGGTAGGGCATTGGGGAGGGCTGTAGAACAGAGACGTCTGGGAATACAGATACATAATTCCCTGAAAATGGTGTCACAGGTGGATAGGGTTATAAAGAGAGCTTTTAGCATATTTGCCTTCATAAATCAAAGTATTGAGTAAAGAAGTTAGGATGCTGTGGTAAAGTTGTATAAGACATGGTTGAGGTCAAATTTGGAGATTTTTATCTGCGGTTTTAGTCACCTAACTATAGGAAAAATATCAGTAAGATTGAGACTGCAGAGAAGATTAACTAGGATGCTGCCCGGACTTCAGGAACTGAGTTACAGGGAAAGGTTAAACAGATTAGAACTTCATTCCCTAGATCGTAGAAAAATGAGGGGAGATTTGATCGAGGTATTTAAAATTATGAGGTGGATAGACAGAGTGAATGTAGATAGACTTTTTCCACTGAGGATAGGTGAAATACAAGCCAGAGGACATGGTTAAGAATGAAAGAAAGAAAGTCTAGGAGCAACATGAGAGGGAACTTCTTCACACAGAGAGTGGTAGGGGTGTGGAACAAGCTGCCAGCTGAAATGGTGAATGCGGGCTCAATTTTAAAGAAATTGGACAGATACATGGATGGAAGAGTTATGGAAGGCTATAGACTAGGTGCAAGTCTGTGGCTCAAGGCAAAAAAATGGTTCGGCACAGACTAGAAGGGCAACAGGGGCCTGTTTCTGTGCTGTATTGTTCTATGGTTCCAACACCCGCTAGCTCACCTTCACGTTCTCCCTGAAAATTATCTGTCTCCAATTTTACTCCCTTCCTTTCAATCTCTGAGTCTATATTGCCCATGAGACCCACTGACTGTCCCTTCATCTCATTTCTTTGTGAAACTGCTTCCTTGGCCCTCATGCCAGTTAGGTGCTGTAAATTTCATTTCCTTCCTGGATCCTTCCCTAGGCAATGTAACACATTCTTCACCATTCTGTCCTTGTGAGTTTCAGTAACATTCTCAGCCAGAGTTTTCACTCCAGCATCCTTGAGCATTTCCAAAAATAGATGCTCATCCCCCACCCATGCCTCCTGGTCATTTCCATTCTCTCAGAGTTGAAGAATGTTCTCAAGGATTCCAAATGTGCTGTCCAATTTTCTCATCAATACACAAACAAGCTGGAGAAACTCAGCTGATGTGCAGATCACGCATCATCCACATTAAAACCATCCAGGGATTCAGCAAATTTTCAAGGACAGGCACCACCAGGCTGAGGAACAGCTTCTTCCCACAGCCAGTGAGAATGGTGAACGACCAAAGGAACTGCTCTCACTAAACATCCAAGACTCTCATATTCACAAAACAATATTTATTTGTATAATGAATACTTGTCCTGTCTATGTATTATTTGTCTGGTTGTGTGTCTGAGTGTTTTGCACCAACAGCCAGAGAACACTGTTTTGTCGGGTTGTACTTGTACTTGATTTAACTTGAAAATGTAACATTTCTTGAGGGAGAAAAGAGAGTGGGAGAAGCTAGAGTTCACTACAATTGACAACGATTTGGCATTCAACACCATTGTCCCCTTAAAGCTGATCAACAAGCTCCATGGCCTGAGCCTCAATACCCCACTGCGTAATTGGATCCTGGATTTCCTCATCTCCAGACCCTAATCAGTGCGGATTGGCAGGAACATCCTCTTCAAAATCAAGGGTGCTGTGCTAATTTTTTAAGTGCCGGAGCTCACCAAAAATTGCGGCAAGGAAGTCTCACAGGACCTGACCTTGGTGGTCACCATGTTGTATTTGGCATTATATAATTGCGAGCAAATGGTAGGATGAAAAATGAGGATGACCAGTTGTGGAAGAAACAGGTTCCTTGTACGTCCAGAATAGTGCTCAGCAGGGGTGCCCCATGAGGAGCGCCCCATGAGGTACTGAAGCGGCCTCATAAGGTGCTAGACCAGCACTCTAGTGAGCTCCAGCAGCACTTCACCCCGTAATCTCCAGCAGCACCGAAGCACCACAGGGCTGCATATTTAGCCCCCTGCTCTACTCACTTTATATCTATAACTGCTTGGTTCAGTGCGACAGCAACACAATTTACAAGTTCGCTGATGATACCACCGCAGAGGGCTGTATAAAAAAGGGTGATGAGTCAGCCTACAGGCAGGAGATTGCTGAATGTGTACCAAAACCAAGGAGCTGATTGTGGACTTCTGAAGGGTTACCCTGAGGGGTACGATCCAGTGATCATTGAGGAATTAGAGATGGAGAGGGGGAGCATATTTAAATTCCTGGAAGTCACTATCGTGGATACTAATGTCATTGTGAAGAATTCATGTCAGTGTCTCTACTTCCTCAAGAGTTTGAGGCAGTTCAGTATGACTTCAGAAACCTTGGGAAACTTCCACAGATTCGTAGCTGATCGGCTGTAGCACCTGCCTGGTACAGGGGACCAATACCTCTGAGCAGAAAACCCTGCAAAAGGTAGTGGACGCAAGCCAGTATATCATGGACAACACTCTCCCCACCATCAAGAAAATCCATGTGGAATGCTGCCATCGGAGAGCAGCAGCAATCATGAAGGATTTGCACCACCTAGGATGTGCTCTTTTCTTACTACTCCCATCAAGAAGAGGCATAGGTGCCACAAGACTCATACCACCACCACCCCTCCACCGTCAGACTCCTCAACAACAGACTCAATCAGAGACTCATTGAAGGACTCTTACTTTTCACATTATTTATTACTGATTTTTTTCTGTATTTGCAGAGTTTATTTATATTTCTTTCTTTGCTTATATCTCTATATTTTGTATTTGTGTCTTATTCTTGAGTACAGTTTACCAATAAGTAGAAATTCTGCCTGGCCTGCAGGAAAAAAAATCTCAGAGTTGTTTGTGATGTAAGTACTCTGACAATACCCAACCCCAACCCCAACCAACCAATTTTCCCCTGCAGCCGCTGCAACCGTGTCTGCCTGTCCCGCATCGGACTTGTCAGCCACAAACGAGCCTGCAGCTGACGTGGACTTTTACCCCCTCCATAAATCTTCTTCCGCGAAGCCAAGCCAAAGAAGAAAACTCTGACAATAAATTTGAACGAACTAGAGAGGGGCAAAGAGGTGGCAGGGTATAGGGTAGGTGATGGGGCAGGGGGCGTAGTGAAGGGGATTAGAGAGAAAAGCAGGAGAGGGACTAGGTAAAAAAGAGTTGAGAACAGTGGAACTGAATACATAAAAATATTGTTGTTCTTTGCATTCTAATTCATAACCCATTTCTCCTGTCTGACTTGCCACAACACTCAATTCTTGGAGTTAAATCAGTTTGTCGCCTTACCACTTCTTATCTCTGTAAATGCCTCATTTCACCATGAATGAATGAGTTTTTAGCTGCTAAGTCCACCTTCAAAACTCCGCATCCTTGCCTTGTTTTTCTCTGGTCATCCTTGAAATCTCTTTTTTTGATCACCTTCCCAGCATAGCTATATTCTTCCATCAACTGCATTCAGATCGGGTAACTAAGATTGAGGAAGAGCCTTATCTGGAACTTCACTGAGTTCTTCATTCATTCCTCTAGAGCGAACAAGGATCCTAAGAACGTACTTCACCAAACTGGTTAAGTTGCATGAGCTTTCAGATCCAAGCAGGTTCAAAGTAAGAGGTGTAGGTGCCACAACACTCGTACCTCCAGGTTCAGGAACTTTTCATTATGGAAAGGGGGAATTTATTGATGTACTCATTACTTTAAACATTGAAAAAGAGAATAAGTGATATTTATTTATATTTGAATGTAATAGAGTGACAGTTAACATAGCAGAAACATTTGAGCACTTCTTAATTTATGCTTATTGTGTTAAAACTAACAGAAACCCCCTCATCCATTTTTTGGGGGAAATTACGCAATTACCAAAATTTGAAGCCATCTTTCCAAGCACATGAGAATTAATAAATATTGTATAAATTACAGAATAAACCCTATACAGTCTCAAACAGTTCTTTGACTCAGATAGCAGCCGAGATGGAATCTAAACTGTTGATAAGATTAGATGCAAAATTAAAGTTGGGCTGAAGGGCCAGTTCCCACGCTAGTATACGACTCATCTGACCTCCCAAAATGCAACACCTTACACTTGTCCAAATTGGTCCATCTGCCACTTCTGTGCCTATGCCTGTAACTGATCCATGTCTGCTGTATTCTTTTGCTAACTCTCTATACCATCCACAACTCCCCAATCTTGTGTTATCTGCAAACGTACTACTAACTCACCCACCTATGTTTTCATTCAAATATATATCACAAGCATCAGGGGCCCCCAAGACCGATTCCAACAGCACACCAAGGGTCACGAATCTCCAGCCAAATAACACCCACCACTGTTTTCTATGTCAGCCATTTCCGAATCCAAACTACCAATTCACTGTCGATCCCATATATTTTTAGTTCAGAATCTGCTGACCATGAGGGGAAAATTGTGGAAATTTCTGAAAACCTTTGGCTGTGGAGCACTGGAAGTGAACCCACGGACACTCGATGCATCTGAAGGGACTCTCATATTGTAAGGGGCATCAGGCGACACTAATGGCAACTCTTTGACTCCCTTATGGGGGAAAAAAGTTGAAATATATGCTACATTTTTAATGTATTATTATGTGAAAGTAAAAGGAATCTTGAACATTTATTTCAAATTTAATGATTTTGATTCAGCAGCTTTCTCCTCATCCCAGTTCCAAATGACTTGCCCCTAATCATAGATTGTGACGCTGGGTTGGAGGATTGAATGGGGACTGCAGAAGTCAAGTGCTGTTCATTCCCTGGTCTGACCATTTCTACAGGAGTGACACTAAAAACAGAAAAAAAAATTAAAGAGTCTGATTACATCTCTCATGTGTATTTTACAATTTTTCTGTATATATGTTTACTTATTTAAAATTTAATAAAAAATATTTAGAAAGAAAACAAGAGACTAATCAAAATTCATGAAGATAAAACTGTATAATTTGCACTGTGAAACAAGCGAGATTATCAGGTCCTTAGGAAGCTTTTTTGCTTTGACAACCAAGTGCTGATTGTTGTGAAGCCCTGCTTCCCATCAGGATGGGAGGGAGAGGAAAGATACACCTGTTCAGTCATTTTGGTTGCTCAAGTACACCTCTCAGTGGCCATACATGGAGCAGCAGTGACACTGGCCAGGAGTTTGCCTTAAGTTGGCCACAGGAGGGCAAGAAAAATATGAGAAATATATAAAACAGCTTGAGAGAAAGGAAAACTACTTACCAGTTTTCCATTTAAACTACCAATAGTACTACTTTCATTTAAATGGGCTTGTTGTCTGAATCAATCAGGAGAATTGGGTTTTTTAATTTTATTTTAAAAATATAATGATACAGAACATTAAATCTGTGCCACCTAATTGCACCCAATCCTGTCCATTTTGGAGGTTGGCAGGAAACCAGTGATCCCAGGGAAAACCAACGCACAAGTGGCATCAGTTGCCTTGGGCTAATGGGAGCAGACAGCAGCCAAGGACAATATCCAGCTTAGAAGCTGGAAAAGAACAGGATGGTTGGAAGACTAGAAGGTTCAGAGGTAGTTCTCCAATTCAGCTTCCTTTAGAGTGGATTCATTTTAAAAAGAGACTATGTATAAATATCAAGTTCACAACAGTTTCTAAGAATTTTAATTCCATATATGTAAGTCTGGTGTGCAGTAAATGTGTAACCCCAACTTGTAGGGAAGGGCTGAATCACAGACAATTTCAAGGTTTCCATTACAGAAAAAGGTATGTGTAAAAACCCTGAAATTGCAGTCAGTTGGTGACCCCTGTTGGTTTACCACTTCAAAATGTGGGCCATCACTTTGGAATATTTGGAATGGTAACATGAGACCTTATATAATGGAGAAAAAGTAATGGCAAGATTATATCAATAGTAAAATTCAGCATGTTTTTGTAAATTGATAAGGTATTTTTTTAATAATGGTACAATACTTGCATCTGCGACCCCAAGCTCCTCTTGTGCATCAGTTATGGTTCTGATTTAGTTGGCAGCACCTCAATACACACAAGGTTAAGTGTTGATTGATGACTTTTTGCAGGAAAATTTACAGATAATTCTATAGGTAAGAGAAGGAAGTGTTGGGCTGTGGTAATAGCTGGTTGGATTGCTATTTATGAAAATGGTTTGAACAAATAAAATCCCAGCTAATGTGTGTCAATCTTTTAAAGAGAACCGCATGATCATAGCTTTAAAATGGCTACAGTTTGTTTAATTAAACCCCTTTTTTAAGGTAAACTGAGCTGTTATTTCTACCAGGTTGTCCATGTTTCTTCAAGCTTAACATCATTTGTTGTTGAGAGGGGGAGCGACTTCTACCCGCAATGTCCTTGAAAATCCTGTTTCCGAGTTCTTCCCTTCCATTTCTCGGTTTCTGATTTCCAGTGCATTGCTCCCTTTTTCATGTTTCTTCGGTGTGAGCCTTCCAGCCATTTACACTTTGCCATTCCTAATCCTTGGCATTTCTATCGTATTTAAAAATTCATCAGAACCCATCTCTGCATTTGGTCAGCTAACAGATCTACTGCCTGCCTGTGCTTCAAGTTCAAGCTGCTAAATGGAAATGCATCTGCAATTCTTGTCCCATAACCATACAAGAGCAAATGAGACTCCCTTGATTTTTGTGGTAAATATCTTGAGATGTAACGAATGGGCCAGCTTTAATGGTGTAGTGAGTTATTGCAAGAGAAATTGTATTAATAATATCTGTGCATCATGTTGGATCTATTACACAGGTTGCTATGGCATTTAAGGGAAGAGGTTGTATATTTTTGAGCTCCCATGTTTTTCTAAGGAAACACTATCCTAATAGGTCATGGGAGCCTCAAAGTGAAGACTCAGAGTGACAAATGTCTCTGAGGACCCTGGAGACAAGGTGGAAAGTAATGATTTTTATCAGCAGTTGATGTAGTCAAGCAAGCTGTAAACATCTTTTAATCAGGAGGCTTGGCCACTTGTTAATGTTGGGGATGTTTCCTCTCTCATGGTGTATGGACTGTTAGGCAGGCCTTTGATGGTGGCATCTTGCGAAAATTGCTTCTGGAAGCCCAGCCCCATGTCGTTCAAGGTAAGTTTACAAGGCAAGCCAAGAAGGCTGGTCCCAAGGTTAAAAGATAAAATAGAGCACGTCTACATGAGTCTCTATTCATAAACAGATCACATTTATCAGAATTAACCTGCCAATGACCTTGCACAGCAAGCTTCATCCTCCTCTCAAATTACAGAGCCTTATCAAAAGCAGTCTTCTTGATTGTATCACAATGTTGAATGTGTGGTTGCATGGCAAGCTAGGCAACTGTTAAACTATTTTGGGCTATTTTTGGTTATCTCTCTGTCGTTGAAAAAATACCGTGAATTGTTGGAACTTAGGAGCAAATGATAAACAGCAGTTTATTTTCTCCCGTTGAAAGAGTGGGCTTTGCAGAAAGCACTTCATCAGGTTTATAAACTAAAGGGAGCAGGGCAACCACCAATTTACAGTGCCAAGACTGGACAAAGGCTGCAGAAGGAACATTAGAGGCAGAATCATTCATTGAGATTTGACATTTGCTTTGATGCAAATAAATGTTTAGCAGAAACTTTAGTAAGTAGCATTCCCATTTCAATGAGGTGCAGACTCTTAGAATAAGTCTGTGTTCAAAACTGTTTGCAGATTATTAGATCATAATTTAGAAATTCATGATGGTATCTCAGAATATTATGGTAACTGCTTTTTATCAGTTAGTTGTAATGTATTCAGTTAAAATTTACAATTGTAACTGAAATGTTTTTACAGAATTTCATGCTTCTTTAATCTTTTGTGTCTGTGATGACTATTTGTGTCACCTCGATTGTTAGTACTTGTGTTATTTGGTATCCAAACCTGGGACCTTTACAGCCGAGACAGATGATGGCAGCAGACGTGAAAGCATCACCATCCAAAGATTCCCCTCAAAATCCTGCCATTGAAACATATTATTATCTCTTGATCACAATATTGGAACTCTCTGCTGTAGCACCATGGGAGTACTTTCGCCAGAAGGATTCAGTTGTTTAAAAACCTCACTGCTACCTCCTCAAGGGCAACTGGTTTTACAGGAATGGGCAATAAGCACTACCCTTGATAGTGATCCACATGTGCCACAAAAACAATTCAAAGCATGTGACTTGAAGCCAATGACATTTCTGATTTGTTACTTGTCTTGTATCCATATAATGAGATAGTGGATCCATTAATAGAATTACGCGTAAATTTGGCATGGGATTTAACTAGAGTGTCAATTGTGGCTCCTGACTAACTTTTAATTGAAATTACAAATAAACATTCAATATATTGCTTAAATATGGCTAAAATAGTTATGTTTTTGAATTTCACTGTTTAACTGTAATAACTGAAACTTGCCTGTCAGATCTTAATGTAGCCAACATAAGCTAATCATAAACTACATGGAATTTATTCCAAGTTAGTTATAACTTATTAAGTGCCTTCCACTTCACATTAATCTTAGTTTGTATATCACAATTTTAAGGTGCACATTTTATGTCACTATTTTATAATGAGGGTAAGTCCAGTTTTGGCACCATATAATTACAGTTAATCTATGACACGATATAAAGTAAGAGCCTTTTTAAAAATCAAACACAGGATAAATGAAAAAGTAAGTCATGTGTGAACCAAGGCTTCCTAATCGTATAAAGGTTTGGATCTGGAGCTCGGACTGCTGATGTTTTAAACTGGAGCCTGAATGGCTACAGAGGCTGCTGGAGCACTGGAGGCGAATCCACGAACACTCAGTAATCGGCCTCTGCATGGAGACCGGATTAAAAGCCAAATGAAAAGTTATTTCTTACCTTTTCATGCAGGCCCAGAAAAGCCTGCTCCAATGTCCCCTTTTAGCTGGGGTGTTGATGTGGCTTTCAGAAGGCACATAAATGTTTTATACATTTATATACTTACCATGCCTGGAAAGATTATCAGTTCTAAATAAGTGGCTACAATTGCAACAAAGATCAGTACTGACAAACAATCATTTATAAACATTCAGAAAGGGCAATTAAAGGTACATAAAGATCATCTTGAAGAACTTCAAAATCTGTACATCCCTGTTTACTGTAAAAGTAAAATGAGGAAGGGATTCAAGTCTGGCTAATAAGGGAAATTAGGGATAATATTAAAACAAAAAAAGGTGCATATAAATTGGCAAGGAAAAGGAACAAACCTGAGAACTGGGAGGAATTTAGAATTCAGTAGAGAAAGACAAAGGCTCTAATTAGAATGGGGGGAAATAGTGTATGAGAGAAAACTTGCAGAAAACATAAAAATTGACTGCAGAAGTTTTCATAGGTACACAAAGAGAAAGTGACCAATCAAAGCAAATGTAGGTCCCTTGCAATGGGTCATTTGTAATGGAAAACAAAGAAATGGGAGATGAATTGATTCTGTCTTCACTAAGGACAATGCACATAACGTTCTGGGAATTCTTAGGGTCCAAGAGCCTCGCATGGAGGAGGAATTGACAGAAGTTGTTATCAGTCATGAAATTGTGTTTGGTAAATTGATGGTGTTGACAGTCAATAGATACCCTGGGCCTGATAGTTTGCATCCCAGAGTGATTAAAGAGGTGCCACAGAGATACTAGTGAATATTCTCTACATTCTGGATCAGTTCCTTTGGATTTGAGGATTGCTAAGGTGATACCACCTTTTAAGTGAAGAAGGAGAAATAAACCAAAGGATTATAGACCAGTTAATCTGACTTCACTGGTGGAGTCAGTTATTAAAGATGTCATGACTGAGCATTTGGAGAGGAATAACAGGATTTGCCAAGTCAGCTTGGATTTACGAAAGAGAAGTCACGCTTGATGAATCTGATAAAATTTTTTGAGGAAGTAACCAGTAGAGTGGGCATCTGTGAAGTAGATTAACATTTCAAAAAGCTTTTGATAAAGTCCTGTGCAAGAGGTTGGTGCGCAAAATTAGAGGTGTTACATGAGGTAATAAATTAAAATGGATGGAAAACTGGTTGGCAGGCAGGAAGTAGAGAGTGGTAATAATTGGGTCCTTTTTAGATTGGCAAGCAACTGGTTGGGTAGCACAGGGTTCAGTGCTGGGACCCCAGCTATCTACAATACGTGTATATGAATGCGGCACAATACACAGCAGAGCAATGGCTGTCTACCCTACCCATAATCCCACCCCTCCACCCCCACCCCCCCCCCCCCACCCCCCACAGCTGGCACCATTCTGGGAAATGAAAAGTGGTTCCAGCCTCATGGGGGATTGTGGGTAACAAAGTCGGCAATTGCTGTGTGCGTATGTATGGCGTCATGGCACCAATACCCATGCCTTCTGAAAGCCACATGTTGGCCAAAAGGGGACATTGGAGCAGGCTTTTCTGGGCCTGCATGAAAAGGTAAGAAATAACTTTTCATTTGGCTTTTAATCCGGTCTCCATGCAGAAGCCGATTACTGAGTGTTCGTGGATTCGCCTCCAGTGCTCCAGCAGCCTCTGTAGCCATTCAGGCTCCAATTTAAAACATCAGCAGTCCGAGCTCCAGATCCAAACCTTTATACGATTAGGAAGCCTTGGTTCACACATGACTTAAATATTTCACACTTAGTGAGGAGATAATCCCTCCTGTAATGGCAAATGTCAAATTGAATATTGAATCACAGTGCAAAAGCTCATAGAAAATCTGTGGACAAGTGAAACAAAGATGTTGTTTATTCTCCACAGTCATTTCCATTTAAGGATCTAGTTTCTTAAACACTGGTGGTGACAGTTATGCATTTTAAGTGGCTATTTGTTACTCATTGATCAAGTTTGCCACAGTTGTGATGTGTATACCAAAACAAATTACTTATTTCAATGGAAACATGCCCTGATAAGTGTTCAGTGTATTTAGTTAATAATGTTTTATGTAAAAAAGATATGTTAGGCAGTTTGGATGATAACATAAACCACAGGTGTGCTACCTCCATCCCTGATCAGTTTCGGGCTGAACCAAAAGTGCCCAAGGCCTTTTGAGAGCCCCTTTGCCCTCAACAATCTCCCAAATCATGATTTTGATACCTTGTTCACATGAGTCAGTGTCCAGCAGCCCACAACCTGTGTGAGTTTTTCAGCCGCAAGTCACCAGCCCGTCAGTTGTCTGCTGCCCTGGTCACTATCATGTAGGGTTGTCTACTAAGCTTCTTCTCAATGGAGTGGGGGGGGGGTCTTCTCCTCATATCTGGTGCCCTGCACATCCGCTGCTCCCCCAGAGTCTTCAACCCCTTGTGGTACGCTGCCCAGCATAGGCACCACCATCTTGGGCAGACACCCCAGTAGGTGCAGGATTGTTAAAAGAAAGAACACTGTTGGCTCCTTTAAGAGGCTGCTTAAAGCTGCCAACATAAGGACCAGGCAGTGAGATCCTGCGGAGCTGTGCTGTGTTTCCGCTCCCCACTCTCCCAGGTCCACACTAGCATTGCAGGAGCTCCAGCAGCACTGCCATTTGCTCTTTTTTTGTCCTTTTATGTCCTTTACACTACTACTTAACCAGTCTACATTAAGGTCATTGGTTCTCGCCATACTCCATCCCACTGCCACCAAAGAAAATTACTTATCCAGCACATCAAGTAATTTTAACTTTCTCAAGCAGGTCAATCAGTTTTCCTCTTCATGTGTTTTAAATGTGAGGTTTTTGTAGAGTGGAGCTTGGGTACCAGGCAAGGATTACATAGGAATAATCATAACATTGATTTTTAAAGATGCATGGATGGAGTTTTAAGCATTGGTGAAATGCGGTTGGAGCAGAGTTTGGGAAGTGGAAGATACAGGCATGTTGCTGTCACATTTATGAGGAGATCAGGATAATTGAGTAAATCCTTGCTCTGACAAGTAAATACAAATAAGGAACGGCAATATAAATCAGTGAATTCCAGTTTGAAGAGGATGAACGGTGAGGGAAAATAACTTGGCATCAAATGTACCTCGTAAATTTCAGTTTTCTTCTTGTGGGCAATGAAAATAATAGAGAATTTTCAGGCAAAACTTGCCATTTTATTCAAGAAGTGTAATTACAAATATTTGATGCCTGTATAGCTGTCAGCACAAATTTATGAAAGTTGACTGAGGCTTTTAGTTGTGTTGACAGATGGAGCTAAAGTAGCTGCTCTGGTGATGTCTAATCTCATTCGAAGAATTCTGTGCAGTTCTTCATATAATTTACTCAAATTGACATTGATGTCATTCAGGGAGAGTTTTTTTCGTGGTGTGAAAAAAAGATGATTTTTGGTTTATATCATAAAGAAATGTTAAGGGTATTGGGTGCATTGTTTTTGGCAAAGAGGAAATTCTGCTGAGAAAGATGATACCCCAGTGGACCATTACGATTACATAATAGATCCAGTCTGTGGTGAAGGATTCTAATGTTTAACAGTTTGTAATCAAGAAACTAGAAGTAGAAGGGAAAGTTAGTGTTAGTCAGACCTTTTCATACAAATGTTCAAATATCCCTTTAACATGTGAGCCATCATTTTGTGAATGTTTTTTTTTCCCCAATAGGTGCAACAAGGAGTAGAAATACAATAGAAGATCTCTATCAACACTAATGTTTGTTGGGTTAAAATATGGAGTTAATTATAGATGTGTTACCATATTTTCACTCATATAACATGCACACGCATTAAATATAGGTGTAGTATTCTAAATTCCAACTGGAAAAATCAATTTACATTTAAATGGGATATGAGACAAAACACATAACAGTATCTGCCAGTTAACATCCAATCAACTCCCCCCAGAGGTATCAATCACCTATTATACAAATAGTCTGAATGTCCTGTTTATAGGAATACCATAGCATTCAATACAAAGAGATACTCCCAAAACAAAAATTTCCCATGCCTGCTATAAATTGTGTGCATTCTTTCATTGCCACTATATATTCCCATACTCACTATAATATTCTCACGCTCGCTATAAACTGCTGGCGATATTAATTGTGCGCGTTCTTTCATTGCTGCTATTATATTCCCATGCCTGCTATAAATTTCCAATTCGACTTTCCCATGTTTGCTATTAATTGTGCGCATTCTTTCAACATGTAAAAATATTCTCGTATTGCACTCATATGCGTATAACACGAGGGAGGGTACCTGGTTTGTAAAATATGCATATAACACGTGTGTTATATGCAGAAAAATATAGTCATTGATAATGGAAAATCTATTGATTGTAAAATGTTAGTGACAACATGAAGTAAGATTTGAAGACAAGAAATTTTGAGGGCATAACAATTAATCTTCCAAAAAAGAGGATATGATTGCAAAACTTAAATCCAATTTCTACTCTAATTGTATGAATTAAGATAGCATTTCAGATATATTCATTATTTCAAATACATAGGTGGCATTCAGGGATCAAATGTTATCTAAATTCAGAATTAGTTAGGAATTGTCTCTCCCCTTTCCTAATAAATCTAAGCTTTCTGCCAATTTGATAACTCAGTTTTCTTGCTGTCTCATATTTTTATTGTATACACTTTGACCTGAGAAAACTGCAGCCTTTCAAGCGTTAGAGTATTGCTAATCCATGCTCAGTCTTAATTGGTGCTAAATAATGTATCTGTCACTGAAAATTAACAAATGTGGAGTGCGATTAATGTGGCAGATTTTAAAGAATTTTTCTTTTTTGCTTTTCTCTTTCTCTCTGTCTCCCTCTCGCAAATCTCATCTTTCCCCCACCCTTTTTTTTTATTTTGCTTTACATACATTATATTAGATTGCATTAAAAACTATAATTTGTCCTTCTTGGTTCACACATGACTTAAATATTTCACACTTAGTGAGGAGGTAATCCCTCCTGTAATGGCAAATGTCAAATTGAATATTGAATCACAGTGCAAAAGCTCATAGAAAGTCTGTGGACAAGTGAAACAAAGATGTTGTTTATTCTCCACAAAGTCATTTCCTTGAAATGATTAAAAAAATCATTTAAGGATCTAGTTTCTTAAACACTGGTGGTGACAGACATGCATTTTAAGTGGTTATTTGTCACTCATTGATCAAGTTTACCACAATTGTGATGTGTATACCAAAACAAATTACTTATTTCAAGTCCTGATAAGTGTTCAGTGTATTTAGTTAATAATGTTTTATGTAAAAATGATATGTTAGGCAGTTTGGATGATAACATAAACTACAAGTGTGCTACCTCCATCCCTGATCAGTTTCAGGCTGAACCAGACTTATTGCTATCAATCCTTCCCACATTAGTCTTGATAAAGAATCCCAACCCAAAACTTTTACCGTATCTTCCTCTCTGATCTGCTGAGTCTTTCCTGCTCAAGATTCCAGTATATGCAGTTCTTGTGTTTCCCTGTTGATGTCCTTAACCTGTTTGACTTGAACTGAGCTTTGAATCCCACATTCTCCTTCTCACTGCAACTCTAGATCTTCTATTATATTTCTACTCCTTGTTGCACCGATTGGGAAAAAAAAACATTCACAAAATGATGGCTCACATGTTAAAGGGAATCTTGAATGTTTGCCTGAAAAGTCTGACTAACACTAATTTTCCCTTCTATTTCTAGTTTCTTGATTACAAACTGTTAAACATTAGAACTCTTCACCATAGACTGGATCTATTATGTAATCATAATGGTCCACTGGGGTATCATCTTTCTCACCAGAATTTCCTCTTTGCTGAAAACAATACACCCAAGATACGCTTAACATTTCTTTATGAAAGCTGTAACAATCTGGCCTTGTATCTAGACTCAGCCATTTTATCCCTTTCCAGGCCAGCTTTACACTTTTCACCCTCTGCAAACTTGAATTCGTCCAAATGCTAACCCATATCTACTCCAGTTTACTCAACTCTGTGCTTGTTGACTTCTGGTGCAGCAACTCCTTAATAGTCATAGAGTTTTACAGCATGGAAACAGACCTTTTATCTCAACCTGTCCACGCCGACCCATTGAAGACCTAACCTAGATCCATTTGCCTGTGTTTAGCCTATAACCCTCTGGAGCTTTGCTGTTTGCCTACCTATCTAAATTTCAGATTTCAGATTTATTGTCAGTACAGTACATACATTACATCACACACAACCCTGAGATTCTTTTTCCTGCAGGTATGACAGCAGTGCAACAACAAAAAACCTGACTCAACGTACACAAGTAAACAAAGAAATTAAACAAACTGTGCAATACTGAGATAGAAAAAAAATCAATAAAATGCAAAAGAAAGAGTCCTAAAATAAATCCTTGACTGAGTTTGTCATTGAGGAGTCTGATGGTGGAGGGGTAGCAGCTGTTCCTGAACCTGGTGGTGCGAGTCTTGTGGCACCGACACCTCTTTCCTGATGGCAGAAGCGAGAACAGAGCGTGCGCTGGGTGGGGTGGGTCCTTGATGATCGCTGCTGCTGCAGCATTCCCTCTAGATGTTCTCACTGGTAGGAGAGTTTTGCCTGTGATATCCTGGGCAGTCCAGTCCACTACCTTTTGCAGGGCTTTATGCTCGGGGATATTGGAGACCCCATACTAGACCATGATGCAGCCAGTCAGCGCACTTTCCACCATGCATCTGTAGAAATTTGCCAGGGTTTCCATGATCTTACCAAACCTCTGCAAGTTCCTGAGGAAGTAGAGACTCTGATGTACTTTCCTAACTGTGCCATTAGTGTATTTGGTCCAGGAAAGATCCTTCAAGAACTTAAATTTGCTCACCCTCTCCACCTCTGATCCCTCAATGATCACTGGATTGTAAACCTCTGGTTTTTCCCTTCCTGAAGTTGACAATCAGCTCCTTGGTTTTGGTGACATTGAGTGTGAGGTTATTGTTGATGCACCATTCAGCCAAGTTTTAAATCTCCCTCCTGTATACTCACTCATCACCCCTTTTTCTACAACCCACTACTGTGGTGACATCATCGAATTTGTAGAAGGTGTTGTCATATCAAGTCACACAGTCATAGGTATAAAGTGAGTAGAGCAGGGAGCCAAGAATGCACCCCTGTGGTACTCCGGTGCTGTTGGAGATTGTGGAGATGTTCTTACCAGTCCTCACTGATTGTAGTCTGGATGTGAGAAAATCAAGGATCCAAATGCACTGTGGGTCCCAAATCTTGGAGTTTGCTGATCAATTTTGAGGAGATGTTGTCTTTTGTCTTTTAAGTGTCTTTTAAACGTAATTTTCCCAGCTATACTACTTCCTCTTGTATCGCATTCCATATACCCTCCAGCCTATGTGTGAAAAATTTGACCCTCTGTTCCATTTTGAATCTTTCCCTCTTCTTAAATCTATGCCTTCTAGTTTTAGATGCTCCTCCCCAGGAAAAAAAAATGCTGTGACCATTCACCTTATCTATGTCCCTCATAATTTTATATACCTCTATGAAGTCATCTCACAGACTCCTTTGCTCCAGGGGGAAAAAAAATCCTGCCTATCCAGCCTCTCCTCGATCCCAGTACCTCAAGCCCTCCAATCCCAGTAACATCCTTCTGCATCTTTCCTGTCCCCTCTCCAGGTGAATGATGTTTCGCCTATAGGTGGATACTCAATCTGCACACAATTTTATAATGCTCTTCATTCTGTTCAAAACCTGAAGGAAACTATTTCTGTAAACCCTCACCCATCCCTAAAATCCTCCAAGAACTTTTAATTGAAGTTAAAAAATGTTCAAAGTGCATTTAAAGTTGAGGGTCTCTACAGTTCTGTGCCATGTTGTGCCAGCAGGGGGCCCTGTGTGACATTGTTGAACGACTCTCCATGTGGCACCTCATCAAAGCAAAATCCAATCAAAGGAACAATAACCATATAACCGTTTACAGCACGGAAACAGGCCATGTCGGCCCTTCAAGTCCCTACCGGTTCACTTGAACAACTCCACTAGCTCCTCCGCAAACTCCTGAGGAAGTAGAGGCTTTTTTCATGATGCCGTTGGTGTGTTCTAATCAATGATTGCAAACTAAATCCAAGACTTTGCATTTGTAAATACCCACCTTTTCTGAAGCTGCAGTAGCAGAGTGGGTGGCAATTCCAGAGCATGAATTCCAGAGTGGGCGGCAATTCCAGAGCACGAATTCCAGAGTGGGTGGCAATTCCATAGCATGAATTCCAGAGTGGGCGGCAATTCCAGAGCACGAATTCCAGAGTGGTCGGCAATTCCAGAGCATGAATTCCAGAGTGGGCGGCAATTCCAGAGCACGAATTCCAGAGTGGGCGGCAATTCCAGAGCATGAATTCCAGAGTGGGCGGCAATTCCAGAGCATGGATTCCAGAGTGGTTGGCAATTCCAGAGCACGAATTCCAGAGTGGGCGGCAATTCCAGAGCATGAATTCCAGAGTGGGCGGCAATTCCAGAGCATGAATTCCAGAGTGGGCGGCAATTCCAGAGCATGAATTCCAGAGTGGGCGGCAATTCCAGAGCATGAATTCCAGAGTGGGCGGCAATTCCAGAGCACGAATTCCAGAGTGGGCAGCAATTCCAGAGCATGAATTCCAGAGTGGTCGGCAATTCCAGATCATGAATGCATTTGGCCAAGGTGCAAGGAAAACAGCAGATCCATAGGTGGGTTTCTTCTCCCATAATGGAGTAAAGTCAGCAGATAGGAATGGGAGATATTTATAGATACTGATCTCACTGATGTGATTTAATCCATGACATGAAGATGAGTATTGAATTAGGTTTGCAGCACAGAATAAAAGATAAATAATGCAATTTTTTGTCAGAAAAGGATGTTAATAATCAAGGGGAATTTAATCAAATGAAGGGTACGTGTAAGAATTCAGAGGGTGTTTTCAGGATAATTCAGCATGTTTTGAAGCCAGGCAGAGAGCAGGCTCCATCACACCTGATATTGTGGAATGGATTCATTCATGATCTTGTCTTGAAAGCATCCCTGTGTATCAGCTACTATAATATGGTTGAAATTTTGTGCAGTTTGAAAGAGAGAAGAATGAGTTGAAGATTAGAATTTTAAACATAAATAAGGACAAGAAAGCCAAAGCGAACTGGCAGACAATTAAAGGGAATCTTTAGCTGTGAATCGTCCACGATCAACTCAAAAAATGAAGTCTCATGAAAAGGGAGGAAAAGGCATTTACTTGCACAAAGGATGGCAGTCGGAAGATTAAAGAAAACATAAAAAAGTAAAAGAATGACTATTGAGAAAAGAAAAAATGAGTCAAAATGGTTAGTGCAACTCTATTATAACGCCATCAACCTGGGTTCGAATCTGGAGCTGTCTGTAAAATGTTTGTACATTCTCCCTGTGGGTAGGTGTGTTTCCTCCCTGTGCTCTGATCTCCTCCCACATTCCAAAGGGTTATTTGGTTAATTGATCACATGGGCGTATTTTGGCGGCAAGGACTTATGGGCTGGAAGGGCCTGTAACTGTGCTGCATCTCTAAATTTAAACATTTAAAATTAATTACATTTAAATTAAATTAAAGCATTGAAAAACAAATAGTAAGAGTAATTGATATTTGAAGACAGGAAATGTTCACCAAGTGATGGGTGGTTCTATTGGAAGTCATTTTGGGAAATTAATAATAGATGGCAGATAAAATAGGGGTACAAGGAAAATCCTAGAAGTGCTTATAAATTGGGAATTGGAAGAGAGGGGAGGGAGAAAGTCAGAAAAAAAAATCACAATCTCCGGGAAATGATATTGGGCAAATTATTGGAGTGGGGGACTGATAAGTTTCGAGTCAAGATTAACTTAATCCTGGGCTCTTAAAAGAAGAGGCTACTTTAAAAAAGACTTCAAGCTTTCTTCCAGTGACTTGCCGGTATTTGCTTTTTCCTTTGCGGATCTGCATTTGTGATTAAATGCAGCAAAACGACCTTAAAGTGGCAGCAAAATGATCCTCGTAGGCACTATATTACTCAGTCATAGGACATCTGTGTCGCCGTGCTGCCAGCATGGGACCATCACTAATTGCCCTTAAATGGGGGAAGGCAGTTCAGCAGGAATTTGAGAGTCAACAATTATTTCTGAAGGTGCAAAAGCACAGCCCTCTGGATTGCTAGTCCAATGCTGTAACCTCACTGCATCCAGCCCCACTAAGTCACAAGAGAAGAAAAGTAGATTCTTAAAAAAGGAAATATTTTCTTAAATGCTGCTGCCATAAAACATTGTAAATAAAAATATTGTTGTGAAAATAAATAGACCATACAGCAGATAAATTAGCAATGAGTCATTAACTGTACCACATTAGGCCATTCATGATTCACATATTGTCATCATTACCTCCACCAAAGGGAACAAACCTGCAATCATTTAGTAGCAGTGAACCTCTCACCTGCATTTATTACATTTGTACTCTCTACACACATACCTGCAGTGAATTTGGAGTGTTTGCATGTATGTGTGCATGGGTGATATTTTTATAAAAACAAATACTAGGGTGTGGAAAAAAAAAGTATGTATCATTTTTCCAGGCAAGTGTAACCTTGAGACAAGCCTGTTAAACTTGCATGGCGCAATATTTAGGAGACATTGTTGTTCAAGCCAATTTGGGATATAATTGTGCTACTGGTAAGAATTTTGGACTGAACTAACAAGAAGTCTCCATTCTCTTTTGGATTAGCTTCTCCCTGCCTTTCATCCTGGATACCTATGCTGAGATCCATTCAGGACTACCTTCTAAGCACAGGCAAGGTCTGTCAGTCTGGGCCCACATTCCACACACCAGCTGCCTTTCTCCCATTCTCAGAACCCCTTCATTTCCTTCATTGTGCAACGGACGGTTCGTACAGTCCATTCACAGGTACCATGGCAACCAACTGAGTAAATTAGGACTCGTCTGATTGGAACAGGGGCATGCGCATGTTGTATCTAATGAAAATATACTAAGATATTTGCAGGTTGTGACCAGGTTTATCAATCATGTTGAATCCTAGGTCCATAAATATATTTTGCCATACAGCTGGAAGTGAAATGAAGGAAGCCCATCAGGTGGGAATGGCTATCAATTAGAGAGCAACCCTGCTAGTTTGCAAAGCAAATTTAGCTGCGCATCCAGAGTGGCTGGGGGTGCATATAACGAGGTCAGCAGTCTATTCCTCATCTCCAGTAAAAACATAAGCTATAATAGACACTTCGGTTTGTCAAACAATGAAAATCCAGCATCACTGAGCAACTTGAAGAAGGAAATCCAGTGGCTGCTGGGCTGTAACATTTTGCTCTGGCTAAAATTATAGAGAATTTAAAATATAAAAAAGATGGATTTTGGAACTTTCAGTAAATATCATGTCAGCCGTTCAAACTTTCTTTTGTTTCTAATCCACAACTTTGTATTTTGCCTCAGACTGCACTTTGCGCCGTTTTGATTCAAGAAAGTGAATGTAGCACAATGTATTGCAAGGTATTGGTTACAAACTTGCAGAGGATGTTGGAAAGCTCACTCTGAAAAGTTAAATGTGTGGAACAAAGAAAGCCAAGCATTTTGGCTCTGAAAGCAATAGTTTGGTAAAAATATTCCCCGAAGTAAAATTACCTGAAATCTGCGCATTTTTGTGTGTATATTGCCTCAGAGGCTTTCAGATCACTGCATGGTCCAAACAAAGACTATTGCTTGTGTTTCCCTCATTTTCTTTTAGTTAGGACTGTTCGCCTTACCAGATCTAAAATGGTCACTGTTAATTTTGTTCATTTAATTGGGTACCAGGAATGATGGAAACAAATGACTTCCTTCCCCGCCCTCCAACCCCACCACACACATTCATCTTTTTAATACTAAAGCTCTCGGCAGCACAGTAAGAATTAATGCAGCTGGTCTGATTCTGGAAGGGACAGGCAATATCCAGCAACAGGTTTCCAGTGAACCATTTGGTACCAAATATAAGCCATACAATGGTTACATTTTTTTTTGTTTTATCCGACAACTGACAATAATTGTGAGTTTATCTGCTGATAGTATTGTGAGAAAAGAATTCTGATAAATCAGCCAAAATACTGGTAAACATTAGGGTACCCAGCAGCATGCTGTGAGTTTCTTCGCTGCCTGCAGCACAGTGAAACACTCCATTGTTTTTGCACCAAGTATTAATACGCCTGTAGAGCTCGTCAAAAGAACCAAAGACTTGTTGATCCAAACCAAGGCTTTTATTAGCAAAAGACCGGAGCTCTTCACAGGTGGCCGACCAGTCCGGAATGATCCGACCTGGCTAGGGACACAACCCTTTAAGGCCCAGACAGTAGGCGTGGCTAAGCTCTCAGCCAATCGCTGTAAGCACAGTCATTATGCTCTAGATACTGTAACTATATACATTGGTGATAGGTCTGTACTATCACAACGCCTAATAATGATGCTTCTGTTTTTATTTCTCACACTAACCTTTACATCTCCAGTCTCTTCTCTTTCAAAGAAATCAACTTTTATTCCAAGGTAAAATGACCCGAACCAATTACGGGAGCATTCTCAAAGAAAATGGGACCTTGAGTTGCATTGCAATTCGTTTTTTTTTAATTCTCAAGGCTCTCCAAAGATAAAGTTGTCAGGAACATCTTTAACTGAGACAGAGGTACAAAGGTTTAGGAAGGAAATATTAGAATTGAAGGCACAGAATCTCAAAAGCCACAATGAGTTAGTTGACTTGTGCCATAATGTTTAAACAAAATATTTTTGAAAAATATAAAATAAAATAAATTAATAAAATAAAACCATTTTCACTTTACTGAAATTTCAACAGTATCAAAGGATGTGAAGATAATGTGATGTGGAGCGTTTGTTCAAAAATATTCTTTGTGTCATTCTGGTGCATCGGAAGATAAGTAAGTTGCTGGGATTAAAAGGAATGTGAAGGAAAGGTTTTTTTTGCCTATGTTGTCAAAAAAATGGCAGTACTGCCGGAGTTGCTGTAACAGCAGCACTGCCTCTGGTGCAGATCCAGGAGAGCAGGGAGTGGAGATACAGTGATACTCCGCAGGGTCCTACTGCCCGGTTCTACAGCCAACAGCTCTGTACAGGCTTTAAATGGCCTGTTAAAGGAGCCAACTTTCTTTAAAAATCCTGCTCCTAAGATGGCACCTGTGCTGGGCAGCATACCACGGGGGAGGATCAGACAGGTGCAGGAGACAAGAAATGATGTATCGGAACCAGGATTGGAGAGGATGCTGAGGGGAATAAGGACTCGCGAAGGGCCTCAGTTGCTGAAGCCTTCCTGATCGTATTGGAGGTTTGGACCTGAAACTGATGTTGCCAATAGTTTGAAGAGGAGTCTGCAACTGCCGAGGTTGCAGAAGTACTGGAAGCAAATCCATGGACTGTGTGACTCTGAAGGCACTCTCTTTTTCTTCTCTTTCTCTTATTGTCAGGGGCATCAGGCAATGCTCATGGTGACTCTTTATTTACCTTACGGCAGGCAAATGTTGAAGTATATCATGTATATTACTTCTGTGTGCATTATTAGGTAACAATCAAAGGAACCTTGAACTTGCAACAATAACGGTTGTTAAACTGTTGGCACCAGATCTCTGGAATTTGCCTCATTTTCCATGAATGTAAAACAGATGGAACAACTTCTCTTTGATTTGGTTTTACATACTTGAAATAGACAGGGTCAAGGAATGACTCCATTATTTGAGAGGAAAGCCATGAGTGTGGATGATTTGACAAACATCCTCAGAACCTGGTATGAACAGATGAAATCATTGACGTGGATCTGCCTTTGGGGTGGCATTGACCAAATGGGCACCCCTGGACACTGCTGTAAGAGACCATGAGATTGAATCTCTGTCTGATGGACTGCAGCAAATAGGAGGAGCTGGAAGACACAAGGATTCATTGCAAGGCCAAGCAGGGTATCCTGGAGTAGCCTTAGGATTGTTGCTCCCATTTTATTGCTGAAATTTCTGACATTGTGAATTTTTTTGTATCAGGTGCCCTTTTGTTTTAATTGTGTCAAAAACCATGTGCATTGCACTGTTCCACAGTTCTGAGTTGTGCAGTGTTATTGGATTGTGTTCCGCCCTCTACCCTTTATTTGCTGCTGAGTCTTCCCCTGCATCATCTCACCTGCAGAAACCATCACCTATTGCTCTTATCACCTCCTGGTTTGACTGTTCCAACTCACTCAGGATCACCCTCCCTCATTCCATCTCTGTGGCCTTGAAATCCACCCAAATTCTGCCATGGATGGACTTTATCAAGGTCTTGAGCACACTGAGAATTGCAGGCTTCACTTGTTCCATTGTGAACGTGAGAACAGGGTTTTTGGGTAGGGCCAAGGTCGCAGAAACAGCACTGGCCTAATGGGTCAAAATGTCACCCATAACTGTAGACATTATATGTAACAGAGCTAAAAGGAAATATAATATAGGAAGTGTCAGTCACTCATCCCTGAAATCTACCATTATGTCAAAGCAGATATCTACCTGGACTAATGGTCCTCACACCCTGTCCCCTACAAGGACTCCATCCCTTTCTCTCAATTTCTCCGTCTCTGCCGCATCTGCTCCCAAGATGAGGTCTTCCAGTCCAGAGCTTCTGAAATGTCTGCCTTCTTCCACAAACGTGACTTCCCCTCCACCACTATTAACTCGGCCCTCACCCGCATCTCCTCCATTCCCTGCTCATCTGCCCTAGCCCCCCCACCCCAGAAACAATAAACACAGAATTCCCGTCGTCCTCACCTACCACCCCACCAGCCTCCACATCCAACACATTATCCGTCAGAATTTACAGGGCCCCACCACCAGATACATTTTTCCTTTTCCTCCCCTCTCAGCCTTTCATAGGGACCGCTCCCTCCATGACTCCCTTGTGCACTCTTCCCTCCCCATCCATCATCCCCCAGCACCTTCCACTGTGGTCATAGAAGGAGTAATACCTGCTCCGTCACCATGGTCCGAGGTCCCAAACAGACCTTTCAGATGAAGCAGCACTTCACCTGCACCTCCAAAGAACTCATTTACGGCATCTGGTGCACCCTCTGTGGCCTTCTCTACATCGGAGAGACCGGTCGCAGATTAAGAGATCGCTTCACCCAGCACCTCCTCTCCATCCGGAACAAAAGTGACCTCCCCATAGCCAACCATTTCAATTTTGAGTCACAATCTCAAGCTCGCATGTCTGACTAGGGCCTTTCACACAACCCCACCCTGACCACCAACAAATTGGAGGAACAACATCTTTTTCATCTGGGCACTCTCCAAGCCTAGGGCATGAACATTGAGTTCACTGCATTCCACTAATCAGCTTGCTTTTTCCCCCCTCCCCCCTTTAACTAATTATTCCAGTACCTACTTCCTTTCTCTCTCCACCTAGCCTAGACTCCCACTGCGATCTTTCCCCACCTCCCCCCCACCTATGATCTCCCACCCTCACCACCCCCCTCCCCTTTCTTCCTTTTGTTCAGACATCTCTCGTGTTCCTCCACACCTTGATTGAAGGCTCAAGCCTGAAACGTTGGTGATGTATCTTTATCTTTGCTACATAAAGGCACTGTTTGACCTGCTGAGTTTCTCCAGCATTTGTGTGGTTTTTCATTATGCAAAAGCATTTTTGTCCTCAAACAGAGTGCTTTTAGACTCTGTAAGCTACAGGCCACGGCTAAATCTTTTCTTGAAAAGCTAATTGTTCATATCTTCCCCTTAAAGGGAAAATATCGCCCATTCACTTATTTCCACCCTGCCCGTCCCTGTACATACTGTAGCTTCGAGCATTAGCTCCAACTAGGAATCCTTTGTTTACCAACAACTAACATGAAGTCAGACAGGATGGAAACAGACCCACTGGGTTCACACTGGTTATCAAGCACTCACTCACCTACTTTTACTTACACCCATTAACACTCCCCAAGTTCTACCTCTCATCTACAAACAAGAGGCTAATTAGAAGTAACCCAGATATTTTAGGATCTGGAAGGAAGCCAGAGAAACATATGAAAGCCTACATGGTCACAGGAAAAACATAAACTCCACAAAGACAGCACCCAAGGTCAGGAATAACCCTGAATTACTGAAGCTCTGAGGTAGCTGCTCAACCAGGTGTGCTACTTTACACCATTAATGGTTGAGTGGGAGTCTGTGGGAGGGGTGGCAATTCAAAGAACCGTACAGGAGGAAAAACCCAACACCCAACCCCAACCCACCAATTTTCCCCTGCAACCGCTGCAATCGTGTCTGCCTGTCCCGCATCGGACTTGTCAGCCACAAACGAGCCTGCAGCTGACGTGGACTTTTTACCCCCTCCATAAATCTTCGTCCGCGAAGCCAAGCCAAAGAAGAACAGCCATATCATCTATCCCAGCTCTTTAAATTCATAATTAGTCCTTTAGTACTATATATGATAGTGATAGGCATGTGTTCACCATGACTGTACCCTCCTATTATGCCATGATGGACTTTCCCCCACTGAGATAGTAGACCAGTTCTATAAATATGTGCCCACCAATAGGAGCTGAGAGCTGGACCTGAACGTGGGGCCAGAAATTTGGACTTATGGGATGGTTTCAGACTAGGCTCTGGGGACTTAGCTGAACTAGAGCACACCTCTGGTTTGCTGCCTCAGCATTCTCAACCTCACTCTTGGTCACCATGCACTTCTGAGGTCGTGCTGTCAGCAGCTACTTCTTGCAATGAATTGGGGTAACCCTAGCTTTGTTTTATGGGAAAATTTGCATCCAAGATCATATGAGACTGTTGCCAACCCAAGTGAGTGCAAGGTCACGAGGCACCTCCTTGCACAGCAGAGCTATTTTCTAGCCAAATATGGGTACAGATTTATCTGCCTGTGAATTGTCTTGCACAAACTACTATTCACCTGTTACCCTTGAGCTAGGATTGCTACTACAACAATGTTTCAATCTTTAATATTCTCATTCTTGTTTCCAAAGCCTACTGTCATTTAATGTAATTGCGCCACCATTTCCATTGGTGCCTCGAATGTCATACGAACATAAGAAATAGGATCAGGAGTAGATCATTTCTGGCCGGCCTGTCAAACCATATAACCATATAACCATCCTGGTCCGCCATTCAATATCTTCTTCTTTGGCTTGGCTTCGCAGACGAAGATTTATGGAGGGGGTAAAAGTCCACGTCAGCTGCAGGCTCGTTTGTGGCTGACAGGTCCGATGCGGGACAGGCAGACACGGTTGCAGCGGCTGCAGGGGAAAATTGGTTGGTTAGGGTTGGGTGTTGGGTTTTTCCTCCTTTGCCTTTTGTCAGTGAGGTGGGCTCTGCGGTCTTCTTCAAAGGAGGTTGCTGCCCGCCGAACTGTGAGGCGCCAAGATGCACGGTTTGAGGCGATATCAGCCCACTGGCGGAGGTCAATGTGGCAGGCACCAAGAGATTTCTTTAGGCAGTCCTTGTACCTTTTCTTTGGTGCACCTCTGTCACGGTGGCCAGTGGAGAGCTCGCCATATAACACGATCTTGGGAAGGCGATGGTCCTCCATTCTGGAGACGTGACCCACCCAGCGCAGCTGGATCTTCAGCAGCGTGGACTCGATGCCATTCAATATAATCATGACATATCTGATGATTGGAGATGAGCCAATCATCAGATCAGCCATGATCACATTTTCCATTTTCCCCATATTTCTTAATACCCTTACTATGTAAAAAATCTATCCAACTTTGTTTTAAATATATTTACTGAGGTCACCTCCACTGCTTCAATGGGCAGTGAATTCCAGAGATTCAACACAAAAAAAAGCAGTTCCTCCTCATTTCTTTCCTAAATTTATTACCCTGGATCTTGAGGCTGTATCTCCTAGATCTGGTCTCCCCCACCAATGGGTGACTTGCCTACCTCTATCTTATCTGTGCCTTTCATCATTTTATATGTTTCAGAGGCTTAAGGTCTGGAATTCCCTTCATCATCCTCTGCACCTTCCTCTGCAGGTTTTCAAGGATCATTATCAAGAGAAACAACTCCTTGATCAAGCTTTTAGTTCTCAGATCTTTCTCTCATTATGTACCTTCTTAACAAAGTTTGTTCCATGAAGCTCCATGAATCACTTTGTACCTGTTACACAATGAAGAGTTTAAATGTAGATGCTATTTGCTGTTGTTAATTTCCTCCATTGTGTGCGAGCAGATGTTTGAAATTCAGTGCTTTTATATTAAACGTTCACCAAATTAGCATAAATTAGAAGTGGAACAACTCACACGCATAATTGCATGAGTCAATACCTTGGGCCATTCTTAAGGGACTGTGATTAGTGGATTTGTATTTTTTTTCAAACTTTATTTAAAAGATAGTGTGTAAAAAAACATAACATACAGTATAGAAATAATCAAGAAAAGATTTTACAATAATACCCCTCCCACCCCTACAGCCAACTCCCTTAAGGGAGTTGGCTATACATATATATATATATATATATATATGTATAAAAAGAAAGAAAAAAAATAATGAATATTAATAACATTTCAAAGTATATCTAAATGCATATATTTCAAATACGGAGACCACTTACTAACGAAAAAGGAATAATTATCTTGTAAATTATAAATATTTTTTCCATGACAATACATACTTTCAATTCATTGTGCCAACGTGATATATTAATCTCAGTATCATCTTTCCAAGTACTAGCAACACATTTACGTGCTACTGATAACACCAAACGTACAAAAGCAATTTGAATTTTGTCCAATCATGTTTCGCGGACTGAACCCAGAACCTGCTCCAAGCACAATAAAAGCAGTCTTGCTTCAGAGGTGACCAAAAACAATTGCTCCTTGTGATCAATGTATTAATTCCCCTTAATGAATACAAATTTCCCAACAAAAAAAAATCATTGGATCTAACGGTAATATAAAATTATATAATTTCTCCAAAACTACTTTGATTCTTTGCCAAAATGATTGAATTTTAACGCAAGTCCAAACGGCATGTAGAAAAGTTCCAATACATGAACTGCATCTCAAACAAGAATCCGAATGACTAAACCCATTTTTTTTAGCTTTTCCAAAATATAATTGATGTAAAAAATTATAATTAACCATTCCATATCTTATATTAGTTAATTTAATTACATTGTCGTGGATTTGTATTTCTATAAAGTTGTATGTTTAAAAACTGATGAGATGATGACCTTCAGGAGTATTTCACTCTATTTTGCTTAAAATATAACTTTTTTTTTCAACTTGCACTAACCGCTTAAAATATAACTGTGAACTTTTTGCAATTTTGTCTGCCTGCATCATTTGCCTGAGGCGTGGCTCTCCTGCTGTTCGAGCTGTCCGGTCTGCATTCCTTAGCTGACCTCCAGGTACACCGAGTGATTCAGTGCCAGCTGAACCGTGGACTTTTGCTCCCATTTGGATGAATGGGATTGGCATCATCATGAACTGCAGACTGAGTGCTGATAACCTGCATTGATGGTTGAACAATTGTTTAATTACTGTGAAATTCTGCATCATTTAGATAACTTAAGGGAAAATCTCATCTGCATCAGACCTTGAAAATGTAGCGAGTTACAATTGGAACTGCTTAGCGAGAGGCATTTCGGATAATGATTCTAAAGGGTTCATGATACCAAAATAACCTGTGGCACCATTTTATTCAACTGAATGCCCCCAAAAGAAATGCAATTCATGCAAGTGACTGCACAGGAAAGCACACACACAAAAAAAATCTTTGTTGACAGATCTTTTTAACAAAATGGAATGGACGCTTAGTTTTATTGATTGGTTAATCTGATACATCGATCGTTAGAAATAATCATAAAGAGTGACATAAATAAATCTAGTAATTACAATTTGATTGAAAACTTCAATAGTGTGTCCCTGCATTTGTCTTGTCCATTTTTTTATATGATATCCTTGCTCTAATAATCCTGTACAATGTTTTCAAGTGTGATTTGTGTCTTACATTAATTTGTAAAAGGTAACTGGTACTATTTGCCAATCTTAATGTTCACAGTCATTGCAACGATCAACATGAACAATGAGTATTAATGAAACACTTGCATCTCACTTTAACTTGTATTTCGTCATCAGAATTATTTAATTATTGTCTCCCATTTTTATGTAAAATATCAGAGCAATTATATTGCTGAAATGGGTGCCCTGGTTGCTTCTGCCATGCCAAGTCATACACTTTGTATGTAAGGATCTGTAATTATAATGTAATTATAAAATATCCCCCCCCCAATAAAAAATACTGACATTTGTATTAGTAGAGCTTAATGTGGTGAAAATCCAGACAAATAACAGTAATCTCATCGAACTAGGAAATTCCAGGTCTGCTGCAGGCGAGAGTCACTTCTTTGAGAAAAGAAACCAGTTATTTTTGTGTTAATCCTTCATCAGTTGATTGTTAGTTTGCAAGGAAAGGGTGTCGCAGAGCAAACAGTAGTCCGGTCTTAATGATCTTAAACACAAAAATGGATTTTCAATGGAAAAGAATCAGATCTTCACTTTTTCCTGCCATCAGTAGGCACATCAGAAATGCAATCTGTTAGATTGAATTGGACATGCAGTCCAGCTCATTATATTCATGCTTTTTGCACACACCAGCTGTTAAAATTGAGAAATCCTACATCAGGTATAACCATGTTCTCCAACTGAAGCTGCCTTTTACAGCCCAAGGATGAAATACTAGTCACATAGAATCAAGCTGTCAGCATCTGGCTGAGAAAAGCAAATGATAGATTTAAGAAATTTAAGGTTAATTGGTCAAGTTAATTGGTCAAGGGGCCAGTAAAAGGAGTAAAAGGAGAGGGAGCGGCCAGCGAGGAGTGGCGCACTGAGTGAGTGGGGCACTGAAGGAGTGGGACTTCCAGCCTTTGGCTCAACAGGCTTAAGCAAAAGCAGGCGAGGAGAAAGGCAAGTGGCATTATTTTAGCTCAGTCATGCCTATGGGGTTAGTGCTTTGTACTGGATGTCAGATGTGGGAACCATGGGTGAGTCCCACCCTCCCAAATAGCCACATCTGTGTCAGGTGCACCGAGATGCAGTTCCTTAAGGACTGAGTTGGGGAACTGGAGCTGCAACTTGAGGACCTACGGCTGGTAAGGGAGAGTGAGGAGTTGATAGATTCAACTTTCAGGGACATAGTTACCCCAAGACCAGATGTGTCAGGTAAGTGGATAACTGTCAGGGGAGGGAAGAAAAATACCAGGAAAATGGAGAGCACACCTGTGAATATCCCTCTCAGTAACAGGTATATTTTGTTGGATGCTGTTGAGGGAGATGACCTGACAGAAGCTGGCAGCAGTGACCAGGTTGCTGGCACTGAGCCTGGCATGGTGGACCAAAAGTAAAGAGGAATGCAGTGGTCATTGGGGACTCCATTGTCAGAAATACAGACAGGAGATTCTGTGAGCCAGATACGTATGCCCGCATGGTGTGCTGCCTCCCTGGTGCAAGGGTGCGGAATATCTCAAATCGGGTCCAGGGTACTCTAAAAGGGGAAGGTGAACAGCCTGATGTCTTGGTACATGTGGGTACCAATGACATAGATAAAAAGAAGGAGGAAGTACTGAAAAAGGATTACAGAGAGCTAGGACAGAAACTAAGAAATAGGACAACCAGGGTGGTGATCTCTGGTTTGCTACCTGTGCCAAGTGCAACTGAGGACAAAAATGGAAAGTTAAGAAAAATGAATGTGTGGCTGAGGGGCTGGTGTAAAGGACAGGGTTTTGGCTTCTTGGATCATTGGGATCACTTTTGGGGAAGGCATGACCTCTACAAGAAGGATGGGTTACACCTAAACCCAAAAGGGGTCAATATATTGGCAGCTAGGTTTGGTACAGCCGTCGGGTGCGGTTTAAACTAATTTGGCAGGGGTGTGGGAACCTGTATGATAGGGCAAAGGACAGAAAAGATAAAAACAGGAAAAGTTAGGTTAGGCAGCGAAAGTAAAAAAATAAGAAAGAGCAAGGAGGGAGAAAAAAGCAAATCTGAAGGCTTTATATCTTAATGCAAGAAGCATTCGGAACAAGGTAGATGAATTAGCTGTGGAAATTGATAAACAAATATGATTTGATTGGGATTACAGAAACATGGCTGCAGGGTGGGCAAGCCTGGGAACTTAACATCCTAGGGTATACGATATTTAGGAGGGATTGGCAAGAAAGAAAAGGGGGTGGGGTAGTATTGATGGTGAGAGAAGGGACCGACACGATTGACAGAAAGGATATCAACTCGGAAGATGCGGAATCTATATGGGTAGAACTGAGGAATAGCAAGGGGCGGAAAACATTAGTGGGGGTGGTATATAGGCCTCCAAATAGTAGTGTAGAGGTGAGGGAAGGCATTAAAAGAAAAAGTAGAAAAGCGTGCATAAGGGAACAGCTGTCATCATGGGAGACTTTAATTTGCATATAGATTGGACTAGCCAAATTAGTAAAAATACTGAGGAGGAGGAGTTCCTTGAATGTTTACGGGTCGGTTATCTAGACCAATATGTCGAGGAACCAACTCGGGAGCAGGCCATTTTAGATTGGGTATTATGCAATGATAAGGGGCTAATCGACAATCTTATTGTACGAGGCCCTTTTGGTAGGAGCGATCGCAATATGATCGAATTCTCACTCGACATGGAGAGTGATGAAATTAAAACCGAGACTAAGGTCCTGAAGTTAAATAAAGGGAACTATGATGGCATGAGACAGGAGTTGAGTAAGATTGATTGGGTGGTATTTATGGGGGAGTTGACTGTGGATAGACAATGGAAAGCAATCACAGATCTAATGGAGAAATTGCAAAAATCGTTTATACCGGTTTGGCATAAAAATAAACCAAAAAAGGTGACTCAACCGTGGATAACAAGGGAAATTAGAGACAGCATTAGGTCCAAAGAGAGAGCATATCAATTGGCCAAAAAAAGTACCACAACCGAAGACTGGGAGCAGTTCAAGATGCACCAAAGGAGGACAAAGGGATTAATCAAGAGAGCAAAATTAAATTATGAAAGTAAGCTTGCGGCAAATATAAAAACCGACTGCATAAGCTTTTATAAATATGTCAAGAGGAAAAGACTGGTGAAATCCAGAGTAGGTCCTTTGCAGTCGGAATCAGGGGAATATATAATGGGGAATAAGGAAATGGCAGACCAATTAAATTCTTACTTTAGTTCTGTTTTTACAAGAGACGATACAAATAACCTCCCAAGGATGTTGGGAAACATAGAGACTAATGCAAGGGAGGAACTGAAAGAAATCAGTATCTCTAAGGACATGGTCTTGGGGAAATTGATGGGATTGAAGGAGATAAATCCCAAGGGCCTGATAATCTACATCCTAGGGTACTTAAGGAAGTGACCATTCAGATAGCAGATGCTTTAAGAATTATTTTCCAGAACTCGATAGACTCAGGATCAGTACCCATGGATTGGAGGGTAGCTAATGTTACCCCACTATTTAAAAAGGGGGGTAGAGAAAAAGCAGGAAATTATAGGCCTTACATCAGTAGTGGGCAAAATGATGGAATCCATTATTAAGGATGTAATAGCGGAGCATATGACTAGCAGAGAAGGGATCGGACAGAGTCAACATGGATTTACAAAAGGTAAATCGTGCTTGACAAATCTATTGGAATTCTTTGAGATGGTGACAGGTAAAATAGATGGGGGAGAGCCAGTGGATGTGGTGTACCTGGACTTCCAAAAGGCCTTCGATAAGGTCCCGCATAAACGACTGGCTTCCAAAATCAAGGCTCATGGGATTGGGGGAAAAGTATTGATGTGGATTGAAAACTGGCTGGCAGGTAGAAGACAGAGAGTTGGGATAAATGGCTCGTTTTCTGAGTGGCAGGCGGTGACCAGTGGGGTGCCACAGGGATCTGTACTGGGACCCCAGCTGTTCACAATTTACATTAATGATCTGGATGAGGGGATTGGATGTAATATCTCCAAATTTGCAGATGACACTAAGCTAGGAGGGGTTGTGTGCACGGAAGAGGGGGGTCAGGAAGCTCCAGTGTGATTTGGATAAATTGAGGGACTGGGCAGATACATGGCAAATGCACTACAATGTGGATAAATGTGAGGTTATCCACTTTGGTAATACAAACCGGAGGGTAGATTACTATTTGAATGGCAATAGATTAAGAGATGGAGAAGTGCAGAGACCTAGGGGTACTTGTACACCAGTCTCTGAAGGCGAGCATGCAGGAACAGCAGGCGGTTAAAAAAGGCAAATGGTATGTTGGCCTTCATATCAAGAGGGTTTGAGTATAGGAACAAGGATACCTTACTGCAGCTGTACAGGGCCTTGGTGAGACCACACCTGGAGTATTGTGTGCAGTTTTGGTCACCTTATCTAAGGAAGGATGTTCTTGCAATGGAGGGAGTGCAGAGGCGATTCACCAGGCTGATACCTGGAATGGCAGGAATGACTTATGAGGAAAGATTGTGCAAATTGGGATTGTACTCGCTGGAGTTTAGAAGATTGAGAGGGGATCTCATAGAGACATATAAAATTCTGGCAGGACTGGACAGAATGGACGCAGATGGGATGTTTCCAATGATGGGAAAATCCAGAACCCGGGGCTATGGTTTGAGGATAATAGGCAAACCATTTAGGATCGAGATGAGGAGGAATTTCTTTACCCAGAAGGTGGTGAATCTGTGGAATTCATTGCCACAGAGGGCAGTAGAGACAGGTTCATTAAATATATTTAAGAGGGAATTAGATATATTTCTTCAGTATAAGGGTATTAAAGGTTACGGAGAGAAGGCGGGGACGGGGTACTGAACTTTAAGATCAGCCATGATCTCGTTGAATGGCGGAGCAGGCTCAAAGGGTCGAATGACCTACTCCTGCTCCTATCTTCTATGTTTCTATGTTTCTAAAATGCATGCAAGTTATTGCCTCACATTTCTTTATTGTGGGTAGGGAGTAAGTAAAATATTTATCTTGCAGAAGTCTAATTCCTGGGTGGAACTCCACTGCAAATAGCATATAATATGTTAGATGAAGAAATTGACTGAAAACCATTCTGATAAACAATGCTTGAAAGAGCCTGTAATTGGAAACCCTTTCCAACTTTGACCAGGAGATGAGTGATATTGAAAGGGAGGTGTATCACACAACCTTTTAAAGGAAAGGCATACCTGGGAACTGCATAGGGTCTGGAAAAACAAAGTTCAGCAGATTTTCAGTTTGAGTACTTGTTCAGTGAAGTTTTGGAGATATAGATCAACATTTCAATGACAAATTTTAGGACACGTGAGTATTTTGGTGATGGATATAAATGTAAAAAGGCAATTGGGGCTGTAACTGGCTTGGGTGGAAAGAGGATCTGGATTTTCCCAAAGGTAGATGAGATTGAACCAGTTCTTTACACCAAGTCATTGGAATTAAGCATCAAGAGATTTCAGTGAAAGCAGAAACGGCAATCTTAAAACATTCCCTTACCAATCCCAAAGTAGTCCTTTGATTTTCTGTGCCATCCATCTTTTCAAGGTTACTCAATGAGTCAAATGCTAATTCTGGGTCAAATCTTGCTTTGTCAGCATATACTTACCAATGGCTTAGTCCGGGCCAGTTCAAATTCATTAGACTTATAACTTATTGCTCATGGGTAGGTTTTTATTCATGCACCAACTCTTAACTTGTGGATCTGTTGATAACATGTTGGCAAATAACATCCTGATCTAACCAGGACCATCGCTGTCCAGGAATGGACTAAAACCCCTTGGGAAAGCTGGTAAGGCCACCTACCAGACTCTGCAGTCTACCAGAGCTGTTGATGACTTGTGAATTTTTCAGTGTGCCCCAGAAATCACTGCGAGGGGAAGTTATGGAACCATGTTTGAATTGAGACCAAGAGACAGAATGAAGAATGTCACACTCAATAAGAACACTTTCTAGGGGAGGAGGAGAAACATTGTCTACCTCTTACCATGCTGTCAGATAAACTCCATACCAATGCAAAAGTTTTAAGAGCTGCTTAACAATCCACACAGCTACAAATCTACGTCCATATATATCCCCAATGCTGTGCAATTTATCTGAAGGAAATTAGAGATTTAACACTCACAAGTTTGCTATGATCTCGCAATGAGGTCATGTTGGATATATAAGGTGTGGCAAGTCCAAAGGTATAGCCCATATCATGGGTTCTGTACTACTGAAGCTGAAGTATTGATCAGTTCTTGCTACATATCACACAAACCCAATGCCCAATATTGAATCACAGGGCCTATTCTCTTCCTATATTCAGACTGCAGTCTGCATTTGAATTTTTTAGGAATGTTATTTATTAAAAAATAGTTTAAAATATTAATGTATTGCAACTTGGTCCTGGTTAGTTTAAATTCAGATGCAATTAACAATTGAGCAATATTCACTTGAGGTTCAATTGCACAATGCTAATTGTTTTCAGCGTAAAACAGCAGCATTTATTTCCAGGTTGTATTTTGGCACTTTGGATGCTCAGTCAGAGATCTCTCAGAGTCTGTCATGCTTGCATTGTGATTATATAATTTTCCTTGCAGTGCCCTTTTGGGTGTTGAAGATTGAGGCCAAGAGGAGATGGTTGGTTGGCAACAGTTGGAGCTGGAAATGAAATCAAAGAATTGTCTAGGGGTCATGGAGGCCAGTACATTGGGGAGGTTTTGGGGGCCAGATAAATGCAGGTGTTTATAAAGAAAATTTAACTGGGAGTTACCTGAATCATGTTTCGCGGACTGAGCCCAGAACCTGCTCCAAGCACAATAAAAGCAGTCTTGTTTCAGAGGTGACCCAAAACAATTGGTCCTTGTGACCAATATGACCTCATTCCCTGGATGCACAGAGAATAAAATTGCACTGTGAGTAAGTGACATGGAATTCACACTGACTGTATAAGGGTGATTTACAACAGGAAGTTCCTAGCTAGAATTTTGGAATTTGACCCTGAAATGGTCACAAGGATATTCCACCTTGGAAATCATCAATTTTGCACAGGCACACAATTCAAGAAATAGTGTAATGCAACTTAATTTCTCAATGACTGACATGGTATTTTGGTCCTTTAGTGCACCCACAAGAACAAAAGTCAACAATCCACTGGATTTTGCTAGTACTCCCGCAATTATTTCACAAACACAGTCAGGACAAAGCAGAGCAAACATTATCTACTGCAACATGAGGCTCTGAGTGTGATTTTATTCATGATTCAAATAAAAATCAAATATTAACATTTGATAGCCATACCATAAGCTTGGTACACTTGTGTATGTGGTGGAAGTCGCTGTGTATGTGGTTATGGAAAATGACAGTTGGTACCTAGAATAAGATGTGACTAGTGGTCCTTTTCATTAAGGGTTGCAGTGCACAAACAGTGGTGACATGGCATGTATTATTCTTTGATTACATTACCTGGTATTTGGCTCCACTGTGGAATGACTGGAATCTTGTTTTCTAGATTGTGACATAAATGGCATTGAACTTTGGAGTATATACGCAGGAAGTGAGTTTTCTTGGTTCCACATGGAATCATCTAAGTTTGCTTTGTTTTGGAATATTTAGGCCATGAAACAGATAGGAGAGTGGAAATATTTTAATCAATTAATTGACCATTACAGTTACTCTTATTCGCTTCTCTTTTAAAATAGAATGAAGTGGTTGGAGACTGATTTAATCCAGATGCACATTGGCCAGCTCGTACTTACTCATTTGTTACACACAGAAGAAGGCTTTTGAGCCCAATGTGTCTCTGCCTGCAGAGCAATCACATCAGTCCTGTTTCCTGTTCCTTTACTCCTGTGGCTCCACAACTTGCTCTCTCTTACACACCCATTAATTCCACTCTATCTTCGTCACTTATCTACACCAATGACAATTTACAGTGGCCTGTTACCCTGGCACTTGTAGGAAAACTGGACTATCTGGCAGAAACCCAGACCATCGTGGGGAGAACATGCAAACTCCACAGGACAGTGGTGAAGGTCAGCATCAAGTCCAGATTTCTAGATCAATAAAGCAGTTTATTCTCAAATCACATCATAGACCATCTATCTGCTCCCCACCTCTGTAATCTCCTTCACCCAGATAAATCTTAAATATTTGTGCCCATCCATTTCTGGGACCTCAATAGAAATGATTTTCAACCGCTCTGCCATTGGTGGTTAGAACTTGAGATGCAAAGGCCTTTAGTGTGGACTTATCTCCTTATCATCCATGATGTTGTCCTACCAAATGATGCAACTGACTCATTTCAATTTTGCTGAGGTTTTTATCCACTTTATTGTTGATCTGATGGATATGCTTATTTTTGTCCAATTTATCCTGTCAGACCAATAATAAAGTGGATTGTTAGATGAAATACTGAATCTAGGTTCACCAAAGTGACCTAGATTCAAACTCCTGTAGCTGGAGGGCTTGAAATACAAAGGAGATATATGCAGAATAGGTTTACACGATAGCTAAGGGGTTATCATTCTGTTTAAAGGCTTTAAACATTATCCTCCCTTTGAACCAGAACTGAGATGATTCAAGAGTGACTGAGTGGAACAAATGAAGCAGACGAAGTGATATGAAAGTTAGGGTGTACTCTTTCAGATCATCAGACAATCAAATGGAATGGTGTGACAATTAGGCATTGGGTGCACTGGGCTCATCTTTCTGCCCTGTCTATGGGTCTGATTAGCCCTCCTAACTTGGATAATAAAGAGTATATATAGATAAGTTTGTAGAGTTGCAGGAAGTTGCAAAAACATGTACATTTGGTTTATTGACCCAGTAAATTACATTGGGTTTATGGGTATTTACAGAGCTAACAAAGAGTAGCTGGAGGGAATCGGTGGCATCCTTCGAATAGACAGTTGGTTGTTTCAGGTGGGGACCCTTTATCGTGACTAATATGGGAAGGGAGATAGCACACTTAAAAAGGAGAGGGCAAAGGGCCTGGGTGGGACCACAAAGTGACAGGATGTAGGACAAATTAAGATGGTAGATGTCGAGTGAGGAGGCAGGCAGGGGAGGAGGCCACTGAGGGGGAGGGGAAATTTAATGAAAAGTAAGTACTGGAATGGATGAGGAAAATGGGAGCAAGTTAAGGGCAGATGGAAGCAATCAAACCATATCGTAGCGGTTACCTGAAATTGCAAAATTCAGTCTTCATCAGGCTGCCCAGGTAGAGTTTGAGATGTATAGCAAACAGAGAAGCTGGAGGGTGTTAAGATAACTTCCATGGAGAGAAATGAAGTTAATATTTTGGGTCTGGACCCTTTGTTAAGACAAAGATGGAAGGGTTGATGGGGCATTAAATGAAGAGGGATGGCGGGCTGGCAAGAGCAAAAGAGTTAACAGGATACTGGACAGATGAAGGAGAGAGAGGTTGAGTGGGGAAACAGGTAGGAGTGAGACCACGGGGAGTGGGGGGGTGAAGTTGCTGGGCAGTGAAAAGTAGTAATGGAATGGGCTAGGTGAATGGGAACAGATAAAGAACAGATGGATCAGTGTGAATTTTCCAATTTCAGGTAAGACCCACCCCCCACCCCCCAATCCGGTTAAACTTTTCTATTTACCTGTTCCCATTTTCCAAGCCCATTCCAATATTCAGTTTTCACTCAACCCACCCCCCAAGAGGTCCACTCCCTTACCTGACTCGCTATTCCACCTCTTCCACCTTCATCTATACAGAATCTTATTCCCTCTTAGACCCTCCCCAGCTTTCCCCCTCCTTTATGTTTGGTATCTCCCCTTCCAACATTAGTATCAAAAGGGTGTGACCCAAACTGTCCATAGATGTTTCCTGACCTGCTGAATCCTCTAGCCTCTTGTTGTTTGTTGAAGATTCCAGCACCTCTTGAGTCTCTCTGCATATATATTTCATGTATTCCTTAATATACACTCCAGTGGTGAACTACCTTGTATTATGCAAAACATTTGGTATGGGATAATACTCCACTACTTTATAAGGAAGAATTTAGTTAGTATAAGAAAAATAATGTTTTTTGTATATCAGCTCATCTTGAAAATCTTTGAGAAGTGGAAAAGCTATAATTCTATTAAATAAATTACCATCAGTTTTAAATGGAAATTAAAAATTTTTAGATTTAGACATACAGCATGGTAACAGGCCATTTTGGCCCACAAGCCCATGCTATCCAATTACACCCAATTGACCTACACCCCCAGTATGTTTTTGAACGGTGCAAGGAACCAGATCCCCCATGGAATACCCACACAGATATACAGACAGCATGGGATTCAAACCCTGGTCCCGATCACTGGCACTGTAACAGAGTTGCGCTAACCATTACGCCATCGTGCCACCCCAAAGTGAAATGTTCATCAAAGATCGATTTCAATGTGATAAATAGTACAAAAGTAAGATATTGCAAAGTTGTGTTGACGAATAATTGCATGTTCAGAATGGAATTTATGTCAGACTCATTAAGGTGTAGCAAATGAGGACTCATGCTCCAAAAAATAGGGTATTGGAGAGTGTTGAGCTGCAGAGAGTCCACGGGTACAGTCCCTGAAAGTGCTGTTACAGGTTGACAGGGTGATGAAAAAAGTACCACACTTTCCTTCATCGTTCAAGGTATTGGGTACAGGAATTGGGATGACATGTAACAACTGTACAATCATTGATGAGACCATCCTTGATGTCTTGTGTACAGTCCTGGTCACCTAGCTATAGGAAAGATGCCATTAAGCAGAAAAGATTCATGAAGATGTTACCAGCTGGAGAGCTGAAGTAATGAAAAGAGCCTAGATGAGCTGGGACTTTCTTCCCTGGAGCATAGGAAGCTGAGGGGTACCTAAATGATGAAGATAAAATCATGAGATGCATAAATAAAATAAATAGTCACTGTTTTTTCCCAGCATAGAGGAATTTTAAACTGGAGGGCATAGAAGTAAGATTTCAAAGGGTCCTGAAGGCACCTTTTTCACACTGAGGGTGGTCGGTATATGGAATGAGCTACCAGAGAGAGTGGTAGAGGTGTGTGCGATTATAAGATATTTAGACAGATACTTGGATAGGAAGGGTTCAGACCGATATGGGCCAAACACAGGCACATATGGATGGCTATCTCAGGTAACCCTAGACAACTATTTTCACTGTTCACGATACCTCCAATTCTGGTGTCATCCCGAATTTACTATGTTTTCAGCATTGTCATCCAAATTGGTGATGAAGTAGCAAATAATGTTTTGCCTCAGGGATATACAATCTGCTGGACTTCTTCAGGGTGAGAACAAGTTCTGCCAGGTGGACAAGAGTGTTAATGGAGGGAACTGCTTCAATCTTTATTGCATAAAAAAGCATAGGGCTTTAAGATATTCCATTTGGGAGAGAGGTATAGAAGACTGGTCATTGATGGTGACGATGAAGCAGTGAAGAAATTGGAAATGGTCAAAATGGAGGAGGGCATGTGAGGTGTCCCATTGTAAATGGGAAGAGACTAGACAGAGAGAGGCAAGGTATGAGGAGATGAATTCAGTTAGGTGAGGCCATGCAAAACCAGTAGGCCTAGCAGGACCTCTCACCTTATGGTTCCTATTATTACCATTGTCAATTTATTATTGATTCCAACATTGGTGGCCTGTGTTTCTGCTCCTCTCTGTTCACAAGCTAGAGCATAAGAAATGGAAGCAGGAGTCAGCCCATTGAGCCTGCTTCACCTTATAATGAGATCATGGCTGATTTGGCCATGGACTCAGCTCCACCTATCTGCCTTTATCAAACAACCCCTAATTCCCCTACTTTTCAAAATACCTAGATGTTAATTGAGGGAATCTCCACTGCTTCCCTGTGCAGAGAATTCCAGAGATTCACCACTCATTGATAAAAGCAGTTCCTCTTCATCTTCATCCTAAACCTATTTTCCTTAAATCTTGATGCTACATCCCCTAGTTTTAGTGTCACCCACCAATGAAAACAACTTTCCTGTCTCAATCTTATCTATTCCTTTATAATTTTATTTTCCTATAAGATCCCCTCTCATTCTTCTGAACTCCTGCAAGCACAGACTCATGGTCTCTTTATTTCTCCCCATCTCTGGAATCAACCTGGTGAACCTCCTCTGCACCACTTCCAAAGCTAGTATATCTTTTCTCAAGTAAGTAAACCAAAGCTGCACACAGTACTCCAGGTGTGGCCTCACCAGTACGCTGCACAGTTGGAGCAGAACCCCCCCTGTTCTTAAATTCAATCCCTCTTGCAATCAAGGCCAAAATTCCATTTGCCTTCTTGATTACCTGTTGCACCTTCAAACCATCCTTTTGTGATTCATGCACAAGCATTGCTAAATCTATGCAACCTTAAGGATCTCTTTTATGCAACACTGCATCAAACGCCTTCTGGGTATAATTTTTTCTTTTCTTTCTTTGGCTTGGCTTCACGGACGAAGATTTATGGAGGGGTAATGTCCATGTCAGCTGCAGGGTCGTTTGTGGCTGACAAGTCCAATGCGGGACAGGCAGACACGGTTGCAGCGGTTGCAAGGGAAAATTGGTTGGTTGGGGTTGGGTGTTGGGTTTTTCCTCCTTTGTCTTTTGTCAGTGAGGTGTATACAAGTACATAACATCCACCTGTTCCTCGCTATCCACTGCGTTCATTACATCCTCAAAGAACTCGAGTGTGTTTAACAATCAGGACATGCCCTTCTTGAATTCTTGTGTCTGTCTGATGGAACGATTCCTTTTCATATTTTCTACTATTTCTTCCTTTATGTTAGCTTCAATCATTTTCCCAATGACAGGCATGCAACTAACCAGCATTTTGCTTAGATCCTTTTTTTTGCTGTCTTCCAATGTGTCAATGCCTCTACATGTCATTTCCATCAGTACCTTGGAATGCATTCCATCAGCACCAAGGGACTTAGTGACCTTTGGGCCCCCTAATTTGTTCAGCACAACCTCTCAAGTGATGCCATTTGTATGGAGGTCCTCTCATCCCATCAAATCCTTAGCATCTTTCTTTGGCATGTTGGAAGTGTCCTCCACTTAGAAGACATAGAAAGTAGGTGCAGGAGTAGGCCATTTGGTCTTTCAAGCCTACACCACCATTCATTTTGATCATGGCCTATCGTCTACTCAGTACCCAGTACCTGCCTTCTCCCCATACCCCCTAATCCCTTTAGCCACAAGAGCCAAATCTAACTCCCTCTTAAATATAGATAAGGAACCAGCTTCAACTACTTCCTGTGGCAAAGAAATCCACAGGTTCACCACTCTCTGAGAGAATTTTTTTCTCATCTCTGTCCTAAAAGACTTCCCCCTTATTCTTAAACTGTGACCCCTGGTTCTAGTTTTCCCCAATATTGGGAACAACCTTCCTGCATCTCGCCTGTCCAATCGCATAAGAATTTTATAAGTTTCAATCTTCTAAATTCCAGTGAGTATAAGCCTAGTCGATCCACCCCTTCTTCATATATAAATCTTGCCATCCCTGGTATCAATCTAGTGAACCTTCTTCGCACTCCCTCAATGGCAAGGATGTCTTTCCTCAGATAAGGAGACCAAAACTGTACACAATAATCTAGGTGTGGTCTCACTAAGGCCCTGTACAGCTGCAGTAAAACCTCTCTGCTTACAGTGTACTTGAATCCTCTTGCTATGAATGCCTACACAAAATAGTTAAATTTAAATTTAAATTAAATTTAGACAAAGAGCATGGTAACAGCCCATTTTGACCCACAAGTCTGTGCCACCCAATTTACAGCCATTTAACCTATACAAATGATGGGAGGAAACTGAAACCCCTGGGGAAAACCCACGCAGACATGAGGAGAACATAGAAACTCGTTACAGACAGCGTGGGATTCGAACCCTGGTCCTGATCGCTGGTGCTGTAAAGGTGTTGCGCTAACCACTACACCAACCGTGCTGCCTGGTTTAACACTTTGGCCATTTCCTCATTACTCATTATTAATTCTCCCTTCTCATCTTCCAAGGGAGCTACATTCACTCCAGCCAAGCTTTTCTTCTTTATATAATCATAAAAACTTTTACTGTCTGTTTTTATATTTTGTTCAAGCTTTCATAATCAATTTTTCCTTTCTTTATTGGTGGCTTTCCATTGCTTTTTTTAAGTTTTCCCATATCTTCCAGTTTTCCATTACACTTGGTGACTTTGCTTGCATGAGCTTTTAAATTGATGCCTTAAAGACGTATTACTGACGCCTCAGGACTGTGCCCTTCCTCAAGATATACAGTGCCCTCCATAATGTTTGGGACAAAGAAACTTTTTTTCCTTTATTTACCCCTGTGCTCTACAGTTTTAAATTTGTAATCAAACAATTAAAGGGCACATTTCAGGTTTTATTTAAGGTTAGTTGTATACATTTTGATTTGACCATGTAGAAATTATAGCACTTTTATACATAGTCCCCTAATTTCAGGTCACCATAGTGTTTGGACATTTGGTTTCACAGGTGTTTTTGTGAGCACTCAGGAATGTTTAATTGCTCCTTTGGTGCAGGTATAAGAGAGCTCGGCTTCCTTCTAAGTTTTTGATCACCTTTGGAGTCTGTAGTTGCCATTTTTCATCGAGGAGCAGAGTTGTGCCAATGAACGTCAAATAAAGTATTATAAAGCTGAAAAAAAGAATAAAACAGTAAGGGACATCACCCAAATGTTAAGATGAGCAAATTCAACACTTTGGAACATCAATAAGAAGAAAGAGCGCATTGGTGAGCTCAGTAATTCCAAAGGGATTGGTATTCCCAAGAAAACCTCCACTGCTGATGACAGAAGAATTCTCATCATAATGAAGAAAAATCCCCACGTGTATGTCCGACAGATTAGAAACACCCTTGTGGAGGTAGGTATGGTTATGTCAATGACTGCTGTCTGCAGAAAACTTCATGAAAGGAAATGCAAGGTACAAATCACTAGTTAGCCGTAGAAAGCATGGCCGGATTACAGTTGGCATCCTCTGCATGTTCTTGCATCCCTGATGTGATGGGCTAAATGGCTTTCTTCTAAAGCATTATGATTTTAAAATAATAATGATACACATCTCAAAATAGGAACAATTCTATCATATTTTCCGAACAGTGTTTAATTTTCTTACCTGATAGTTAATGGCAGCCTTCAGATCAATTCTCCCTCCTTCCCTATGCGGCTCCCCTCATAACAAAATAATTCAGAATTGAGAATTGGCAATGCCCTTGTGGTAATCATTCATTTTTTGGTGGGTGTCCTAAAACCCAAAAGCATTTTCATTGGATTTTCTGGATATCAACCCAACTCAGCAATGTTCCCATTTACCTTCTCCCATTGTCCATTTTCTCTCCCACCTTCCCTCCCTCCCCCATTCCAGACAGCCTTTCCTCCCTGATCCTTCTCTCCACCTTTCCCACCTTCTTTTGTCCAGTATCCAATCACCTCTCGCCCTATGCTATCTCTCCTTCCCACTTTAGTCTTGATAAACGGTCCTGACCCAAAATTCTGCCTGACCCAGGGTGTCCTTCCAGCTTCTCATTGTTTGCTCAAGATTCCAGTATCTACAGTTCTTGTTTTTCTCTTGAATGTGACATTTTCTGATCAGCATTGCATTCCGAATAAAAAACTTAACCTCATATTCTAATATTATGATATAATGATTGTTGGTTATCTAATTGGACTAGTCTCTTCTACTTGTAAAGGAAAATTTTAAAAAGGAACCCCCCCTACCCATTCTAATCCTGTCCCTCCCACTAATCATAGTCACCAGCAAATAATATGTAAAGAATCACGTCTTGGCTCCAGGACATCAGACAGGAAACCCCCAGATCAAGCAAGACACAACTTCCTGTACCCATTGCATATGAGTTGATGCTAAGCTGTCTTTCCATTTCATCAAATTTGCTCATTTGGCTATCAATTAAGTAAAAGCTACTTTTTGAATTGTTCAAAGAAATATTTTCCTCTTGAGAATAGCTGAACAAAGCAATAAAATTGCACAGTGCCTACTTAATCCTAAGAATCTCTGATAAAGTTTGGAAGAATTGTTCCCAAAATTCTTTTAGTTTTGGACATTCCCAAAACATATGAATCAGAGAGGCCTCAAATATTTTACATTTATCACATAGTGGTTCATCATCAGAATAAAAACAATAATTTAACTTTAGACATATGTATTCTATGTACCTCTTTAAATTGTTGTGCACAGACTTGGTTTCGTTCCCATTCATTCTTAATTCCTCTCCTTGAACATATTCTTAGATCCATCAAGTTATCATAAATAATTGCTATCAATCTACCATGAGAACATTTTAAATCAAAAAGTACATCAAGGATATTGTTTTCAAGAACCCAAGAAAATTTAGAAAGTTTTGACTGAGTAAAATGCCTAATTTGTGGGTATCTTTAAAAAAAAATGCCTGTTAGGAAGATTGAATTTAACTATTAATTGTTCAAATGAAGTAAAGTTACCTCAAATAGAGCTAGCAAGAAAAACATTGAGATAGCCAAAGAATTTCTTAAATTGTGCCCAAATTCTCAGCCTATGTCTCTTTATTGGGTTATCTATCAGTTTCAAAATTTAAATAAGACAATGTATAAATTACTTATAATTCATATTCTGTATTGCATTATATAAAAGTTATGAAACTATTACGTAGACAATATATAACATGTAATATTTCTCTCTACCGAATCAATAAAAATATTTTAAAAAGAAAGTATTGCATTTCAAGGAACCATAATTTACAAAACTAGTAACTGTAAAAATAATGTAAGAGTAGAAAATAAAATGGATAAAATATACTTTATAAATTTTAAGATTTCACCAACCTCTTTCCCAACCAATTAGAATGGTCTGTGAAGTGCAAGATATCGTATAGTCTCAACTGTCAGGAATTTCAAGAGATTTGACATGGTGTAAATGAATAGCCCCGTCACTTTGTGCCCCAAATTGACTGCAGCCGCAAACTGTGTCACTTGGGGAGTTTCAAATGGTACATGATTCAAACAAATTAGGCTGAACAGTTTCCAGAATGTAGCATGGATTAGATTACATTCAGTAGAAACTGGCTTTTATCCATTTTATTTAATGAAACACAATTTAAAGCAAATATATGAGGCATGAAATAATTTTTTGTCATCTTGGAATAGTTTAAAAAAATATTTTTTTGGAATTTATTAGAAAAAGAAATATTTCATTAACTCAAGAAGTACACACAATCTTCAAGATTTTAGCCACATTTAAAAGTCTGACTATAAATGGGACTTTGTGTTCTTTCTGGTATTGCACCTGGGAGCTTTTCAATTCCCAGAGTTAGGGTAAAGCAAATGATGAGCATAGCAGTTAGCACAAAGCTGTTACAGTGCCAGCGACCGGGTTTGACTCTGGTGCTCTCTATAAAGAGTTTAGTACATTCTCCCCCTATCTGCGTGGGTTTCCTCTGGATGGTCCAGTTTCCTCCCACCCTTCAAAATGTACTGGGGTCATAGGTTAATTGAGATATTTGGGCGGTGTGGGCTCATGGGCCGGAAGGGCCTGTTTCCATGCTGTATGTCTAAATTTAATTTTTTTTTAAATTAAAGCGTTAGTTAACAGTTTTATCTCCCACATCTCTTTGCCATAATTATCACTAATTTCATTGTGATCTCATTGATTCATGAAATTCCATCAGCAACACCTGAAGAGAAATTAGTAGTGGGCCTCCCCCTGAAATATTGACCATCCCTTTGCCTCCACACATGCCACTGAGTTCCTCCGGCAGGCTTTTTGCTGCCAGTAGAAATAAACCAAGTGAATCACAATTCATTAGTTGAGATGAGGGATCTTTTATTTACAGTTAACAGTCAAATTGAATTAGTTAATCTTATGTTTGCTGAGCAAAGACTGACTAAATCCCTTTTTTGTGTGTATTTGAACGATTTACTTTTCTATTGCACCTTTAACAAAACAAAATGGCCTAAGCATTAGATAGCAGCATTGTCATGGAGTCGTACAGCATGGAACAGGCCATGTGGCCTAACTAGTTAAGGCCGACAGATTAGGCAGGACCGTTTGGGATGTGGGACCAGTCCTGTTTGGTCCATATCCTTCTAAGCCTTTCCACAAAATCTCTCCAAATGCCTTTTGAACATTGCAATTGCATCACTTCTAACAGCTCATTCCAGATATGGTCTAACTTCTGAATGAATAAATTTCCCCTCAGCTCTCACTTGAATGTCTCCTCTCTCACCTTAAGCCTACACCTTCTTATTCTGGAATTATCCACTCAGGAAAAAAGACGTGAGAATTCTCTTTATCCAAGCCCTTTATGATTTTATAACATACGAGCACCCAGAGAAAACCCATGCAGACACAGGCATTGCATACAAACTTTCTTATAGACAGTACCAGATTCGAACACAGATCCCTGATTCTGTAATAGATTGTACTAACCGCTATGCTAACCGTACCAACCAATATGCTGTAAGTGTCAATAATTCAAAAAGATGGCTCCCCACCATCCATTGAAGTGGATGTGTTTAGGTGCTTGTCCAGGGAGGCTATTTGGGTGGAATTGAGGAATGGGAAAGGGGAAGTTACAATTATAGGGGTGTATTATAGACCACTGAATGGGGAATGCGAATTAGAGGAACAAATTAGTAGGGAGATAGCAGATATTTGTAATAAGCACAGGGTAGTGATTGTGGGGGGATTTTAATTTTCCAAATATTGATTGGGAAAACCATTCCGTGTAAGGGCTGGATAGGTTGGAGTTTGTAAAACGTGTGCAGGATAGCTTTTTACATCAATACATGGAGGTACCAACTAGAGAGGGAGCTGTGTTGGATTTACTGTTGGGGAATGAGATGGGTCAGGTGACAGAGGTATGTGCGAGGGTGCACTTCGGGCCCAGTGATCATAGTGCCATTAGCTTTAAGGTAATTATGGAAAAGGATAGGTCTGGGCCCAGAGTTGAGGTTTTTGAGTGGGGAAAAGCTAGGTCTGAGGAGATGCGAAAGGATTTACAAGGGGTGGATTGGGACAATTTGTTTTCTGGGAAGGATGTAATAGAGAAATGGAGGGTCTTTTAAAGGAGAGGTTTTAAAATCTTTATAAACCTGTTAGGTTGAAAGGTCAGGTCAAAAGTTTGAGAGAGTCATGGTTCTCAAGGAAAATTGGAAACTTGGTTCGCAAAAAGAGGGAGTACTACAATAATATAAGAAACAAGGGAAAAAGGAGATGTTTGGGTACTATATTGAATGTAAAAGAATCTTAAGAAAGAAATTAGAAAACCTAAAAGAAGGTATGAAAAGCAAGCAGGGTGAAAATAAATTCAAAGGGATTCCACAAATATGTGAATAGCAAAAGGAAAGTGAGAGATAAAATTGGTCCAATAGAGAATCAGAAAGGACAAATGTGTGTGGAGCCAAAAGAGATGGGGGAGGTCTTGAACAATTTATTTTCCTCAGCATTTACTGAAGAGAAGGATATTGAACTGTGCAGGGTAAAGGAAGCAAAGTGGGGTATATATGGAGACTATAGTGATTAAGAAAGAGGTAGTACTGGAGCTTTTGAAACATATAAAAGTGGATGAGTCTCCAGGTCCTGACAGGATTTTCCCCAGGACCTTGAGAGAAGTTAGTGAGGAAATAGCAGAGGCTCTGGCAGTGATTTTTCAAATGTCATTAGAGACGGGTATAATGTCGGAGGATTGGCGTGTTGCGCATGTGGTTCCTTTGGTTAAAAAAGGTTTGAGGAGGAAGCCTAGCAATTATCAGCTTGTAAGTTTGACGTCTGTGGTAGGTAAATTGATGGAAAGCATTCTTAGAGATAGTATATATTAGTATATGGAGGGACAGGGTCTGATCAGGGATATTCAACACGGATTTGTGCATGGAAGGTTGTGTTTGACCAATCTTGTTGAATTTTTTGAAGAGGTGACTAGGAATGTTGATGAGCATAGAGCAGTGGATGTTGTCTATATGGACTTCAGTAAAGCCTTCGATAAGGTTCCGCATGGGAGGTTAGTTAGGAATGCTAAGTCCTTGGGTTTTTATTTGGAGATAGTCAGATGGATTCAACAGTGGCTGGAAGGAAGGTGCCAGAGAGTAGTAGTAGATAATTGTTTGTCAGGATGGAGGCCGGTGACAAGCGGTGTACCTCAGGATTCAATATTGGGGCTGTTGCTGTTTGTCATATGTATTAATGATCTGGAGGGTGGGGTGGTAAATTGGATTAGTAAATATGCAGATGATAGGGGGAATTGTGGATGATGAAGAGGGTTTTCAAAGATTGCAGAGGGATTTAAACTGCTTAGAGGAGTGGGCAGAAAGATGGCAGATGGAGTTTAATGCTGATAAGTGTGAGGTGCTTCATTTTGGAAAGAATAATCAAAGCAAGACATATGTAGTAAATGGGAGGGCATTGAAGAATGCAGTGGAGCAAAAGATCTAGGAATAACGGTGCATTGTTCTCTGAAGGTAGGAGCGAATGTGGATAGAGTGGTGAAGAAGGCCTTTAGTATGCTTGCCTATATAAATCAGTGCATAGAATATAGGAATTGGGAAGTAATGATGAAACTGTACAAGGCATTGGTGAGGCCAAATTTAGAGTACTGTGTGCAGTTCTTGTCACTGATTTATAGGAAGGATATTAACAAGATAGAGAGAGTGCAGAGATTTACAAAAATGTTGTCTGGATTTCAGCATCTGGAATACAAGGAAAGATTGAGCAAATTAGGTCTTTATTCCTTGGAACGTTGAAGGCTGAGAGGGGATTTGATAGAGGTGTTTAAGATAATGAGAGGGATAGATAGAGTTGATGTGGAAAGCCTTTTCCCATTGAGAGTAGAAGAGGTGGATAGAAGAGATCATGGGTTGAGAGTTGACAGGCAAAGGTTTAGGAGTAACATGAGGGGGAACTTCTTTACTCAGAGAGTGGTTACTGTGTGGAATGGGCTTCTGGGAAAGGTGGTGGAGGCAGGGTCAATTTTGTCATTTAAGAAAGAGTTGGATGAGTATATGGATGGGAGGGGAATGGAGGGATATGGGCTGGTAGCATTCTTCTCCAGAACCTTCCAGTTCCATGGAACTGATTAAAGTGCATGGACACCGTACCAATTGCTTATTTGACTAAGGGTCAACTGACAGTTGTATCCGCCTAGACCTGGCCCGCCGTTGTGGACTTGTTATTCTCCCCACTGGCCAGAGGATTTCATTGACGACCAGATCGCACTCGAATGGGATAAAGGGGTATTGTGTGGTGACCCTGAAAGTCCAGGGCATCACGTTCACAGACTTCAAACTATTAGTCCTTCCCCAGCTATGCGCCCCTGTATTGCTGGGACTGGATTTTCAGTGCCAGTTCCGAACCGTTTCCCTGCACTTTGGGGGGTCTCACGCTCCACTCTCTGTCTGTAACCACTCCACCCCGGAAGCCTCCTGCCAGCTGCAGCCCAAGCCACCCGCCCCCATGCCCCGGGGCCTCACCTGTAGCCTCTCCACCCTCTGAGTTGCTCTGCCAGCGCACTTTGCAAATCTCACCCCTGGCTGGAAGCCTGTGGCCACCAAAAGCTGGCAATATAGTTATGAAGACAGGAAATTCATCACAAGCGAGGTGCACAGACTGTTGGATGAGGGCATTATCGAAACTAGCTCGAGTCCCTGGAGGGCCCAGGTGGTGGTTGTTAAAAATGGGGTGAAGCCACAGATGGTGGTTGACTACAGCCAGACAATCAACCACTTCACACTTCTGGATGTGTACACCCTCCCACGGATCACAGATGTGGTGAATCAGATTGCCCAATACTGCGTGTTCTCTACCATTGACTTACGTTCGGCCTATCACTAGCTCCCGACCCGCCGAGAAGACTGACCTTTCATGGTCTTCGAAGCGAATGGGCGGCTGTATCAATTTCTAAGGGTTCCCTTTGGGATCACGAATGGTGTCACAGTCTTCCAGCGGGAAATGGACCGGATGGTGGACCAAAACGGGCTAACAGCTACTTTCCCGTATCTGGACAATGTCACCATCTGCAGTCATGACACGGAAGATCATGATGCCAACCTTGAGAATTTTCTTCAGATTGCAGTTCGGCTGAACTTGACCTACAATTTCGACAAATGTGTCTTCCGGACCACTTAGCTCGCAATTCTAGGTTATGAGGTGGAGAAAGGGGTGGTAATGCCAGACCCTGACCGCATGCGTCCCCTCATGGACTTGCCCCCCCCCCCCAACCCCCCCATACACTTCTCCTACTATGCCCAATGTCTTCAACACTATGCCGACAAGGCACGACCACTCATCAAGACCACCTCCTTCCCCCTGTCAACCGAAACCGGAACGACCTTCGATCACATCAAATTGAACATCGCCGCTGCAAAGCTGCACGCCATCGATGAGTCCATCGCATTCCAAGTCGAGAGCGATGCGTCCGACTTTGCACTGGCAGCCACTTTGAATCATGCTGGCCGGCCGGTAGCATTCTTCTCCAGAACCTTCCAGGATCCTGAGAGCCGACACTCCTCTGTCGAGAAGTAGGCCCCAGGACATAGTTGAAGCAGTAGGTCATTGGAGACACTACCTCACTGGCAGGCGCTTTACACTGCTGACCAACCAATGCGCAGACTCCTTCACGTTTAGCAATGCCCAGCAAGGTAAGATCAAGAATGACAAAATTGGCAGGTGGAGAATCGAACTCTCCACCTTTAATTATGGCATTTTGTATCGGCCTAGTAAACTCAACGACCCGCCAGATGCGCTCTCCAGGGGGACTTGCACCAACATACAACTGGACAGGCTGCAGAGACTCCATGAGGAGCTCTGTCATCCAGGGTTCACTAGGTTCGTGCACTTTGTCAATGCTCGCAACCTGCCCTACACGGTCAAGAAGATTCGCTCCATGACCCGAGCTTGCCCGGTGTGCGCTGAGTGCAAGCCCAACTTCTTCCTTCCGGAGAACACCCACGTCATCAAAGCCATCCGTCCCTTGAGTGTCTCAGCATGGACTTCAAGGGGCCCCTACCGTCGACCAACCGTAATACCTACATCCTTACGGCCATCGACGAGTACTCCCACTTCCCGTTCGCTGTGCCCTGCTCGGACATGACCGCCTCCTCAGTCATAGAGGCCCTGCACAACATCTTCGCCATTTTCAGGTACCCCAGTTACATCCACAGTGACAGGGGGGTCCTCATTTATGAGCACGGAGCTGCGGCAGTACCTTCTGGAGCGTGGTATTGCTTCAAGCAGGGACCACCAGCTATAACCCACGCGGTAATGGGCAGGTCGAAAGAGAGAATGCCACCGTCTGGAAAGCGGTTACAGTTGCCCTCCGGTCCAAAGGTCTCCCCACTTCTCGCTGTCAGGACATGCTCACTAGTGCCCTACACTCCGTCCGCTCCCTCCTATGCACCGTGACCAATGCCACCCCCCATGAAATGATGTTCTCTTTCCCAAGGAAATCCGAATCGGGAACAACCATACCGGCATGGCTCACAGTTCCGGGGCTGGTCCTCCTGTGATGCCACATCCAGTACTCAAAGGACAACCCCTAGGTTGACTGAGTGACTGCTTCACGCGAACCCACATTATGCCTACATTGAGTACCCAGATGGGCGGAAGGACACAGTCTTGGTAAGGGACCTAGCCCAAGCCGGATCAGGCCCAGCAGTGGTTCCAACCCAACCTCCCAAAATCCTTCTCCCCGAGGTCATGTGCTGGAACAGAGGGACCAGCACCACCCCACCAGCTCAGGCCAGACTGTCGACAACACGGTTGGGGAATTGAACGAAGCAGTGGCCGCACCCGATGAACCTGCCAGCGACACGACTCCAGCGACCCCAATCCCGGCACCACGACAGTCACGCCGTATGGTCAGGCCCCCTGACCGGTACAGCCCCTAACCCCCACCAGGTCCTTTTTTTCTCTTTTTTTTACACCCCTCCATCCACGCCAGGGTCAGTTCTCAAAGAAGGGGTGAATGTGATAGTACAGATTCTATCACCAATGTGTATATGTATAGATTGTAGTGTAGGATGATTGTGATTGACTGAGAGCGTAGCCACGCCTACTGGCAGGTCTTAAAGGGTTGCTCCTAGCCAGACCAGGTCATTCTGACTGATCAACCTACATGTGATATGCTCCAGTCTTCTAGTTAATAAAAGTCTTGGTTTGGATCAACAAGTCTTTGGTTATTTTGGCGCGCTCTACAACCCATGTCTGACTAAACAATGAGAAAGACAACAATGGAAGTTTCTAAGTGCATTCCCTTCCAGATGGAGTAGCATTGAGGTGATTAACAGTTCAAGAAGTACAAGGAGAGTTGGATAGTCTTGTCATTGGTTTGGGGGTTCTGCAACATTGCCATTGATGGAAACACAAGTTGTTGAGGATAAAATGACAGCTCAAATACATTCAAAGACCTGGAAGGGGGAGAGAGGTTAAAATGATGATATGCAAGATGTAGGATTAAAGAGACTTTGTTTTTTGAAGAAAAAACTTTAAAATAAATTTAAACAATTTTCATCACTGTAGATTGCGAGGTGTAAAACATGGAGCAATTTGTCCTGGATGCCATATAACCATGTAACTGTTTACGCCCTTTTATTTTATTTTTAAATTTAGACATACAGCACATTAACAGATCCTTCGGACCTACAAGCCTGTGCCACCCAATGACACCCAATTGTTCTCCATCTCCCATATGTTTTATCTGTAATATACTGAGGTCTGATTTTATAATATTGTGACTGACACAACCTTTGGACTTTTCTGCACAGCGAATTGTTGACCTCATTAAAATTGTAGATCTCTTCCTCCCCAGGTGTGGGTGATGTATGTTCAGAAGAGACGGAATTCACCTTGGAAAGCAGCCACATAGCTAATTATGATGATTTTTCCTTTACTATTTCCTCTCATTAGACAATCTAGTATGGAAATATGAGGAATGCACATCAGAATGCAGTCTTACCATGAACTGTGTGTCACAGGGAATGATTTCTCCAGTCATTGAGATCAAAGTCTTTTCCTACCCCATTGCTACAGAAGGATACTGTAATTAGTTATGTCAGTTGGTATTCAGATATGGCCCAAGTGCTGATAAGGCTAAATTAGGTGAACGCTATCCAGACTTTGTCATTTCCTCAGAATGCTTCTTTAATTTTGGAAACATTTTTTTAAACATGCAAGGGCTTTTATAATTTCAATGAAAGACTGTTCTAATGCCAAATTATAGTTCTGAATTTGCTTGACCATAGTCATCCCCTATGGTTTCCCCACATGCTTGCCTACCCGGTTTGGATGTAAGGTGCTTATTTTAAAATTTTTAAATTTAGACTAGTGGTTCTCAACCTTTTTCTTTCCACTCACAAACCACTTTAAGTATTCCATATGCCATAGGTGCTCTGTGATTAATAAGAGATTGGTTAAGGTGGCATGTAGGTGGAAAGAAAAAGGTTGAAAACCATTGATTTAGACATACAGCATGGGAACAGGCCCTTTCGGCCTACGGGTCCTTGCTGCCCAATTACACCCAATTGGCCTACAACCCCCAGTATGTTTTAAAGGGTAGGAGGAAACAAGAACCCCCAGGGAAAACCCACGCAGACATGGGAATACACAAGCTCCTTACAGACAGTGTGGGTTTAGAATCCTGGTCCCTATCGCTAGTGCTGTAACAGTATTGCACTAGCTGTGCCACCCATCTTGCTAGTCTGGTGCACCCAGACTCAAATTGTTTGATCTGAGCAGAGGCAGAACCTATAATGCTACATAGAGGAGCTCTGTTTCCAAAATGCAGCTGAAAACTTTAGCAGCTAGCTAGGCCCAGATCTGATGACTGTCAAAGCTGAGCGAACTGTAATGGATTTAACATATCTCAAATATTCAGTGTTACTTCAACGTAGAAAATAATTACCCACCTCAGGGCTCTACATTGATTTCGGAGATTTCAGAATGACCAACCTTTCCAGTTTGAATCAGAATTATCCAGTTCTGATTGTAGGTAATTAATCAACGAGCCATGCTGACACACTTTTTCTATATTCACGGATGTTTCCTTGTCTGCTGGAAACCCTTGGCAGATTTTTATTTCAGATTTCAATCAACTGCAGTATTTTATTTCTCATAGTTCCTGTATTCTTTTATCTCTTTGTTTTTTTATTTCTCACAGTTCCTGTATTCTTTTATCTCTTTGTTTCATTAATCCCCTTTGCTTTACATCTCCAACAGACAAGTATGTTGCTTTTGACGAGGCTTCACAACCCTCTTTCCCTTGCCACCACCATGACTTGTGTCCTTCAGTCTTCAGCCTATCATAGACATTTCCTTCCTTCTATTCCCTTGAATTAACTTTCCAGGTAACTTGAAGTATATTGGACGTAGCTTTTCTGATGAAAGGTCATCGTGCTCATATTTTAACTCTTTTTCTATATCTATCCACAGATCCCACCTGTATTACCAATTTATTTTTAACAAATTTTGCTCATTTTAGATTATCAATATCTGTAGCAACTTGTGTTCAAATTCAAGTTTTATTATCATTTGATTGTACATCTTCTTTGGCTTGGCTTCGCGGACGAAGATTTATGGAGGGGTAATACCGCGGGACTATAGTGCACCCTACACACAATGAGACATATACATAGCAATCCAAAATAAATATATATAAATATTATACATGGGTTTCTAGAATTATTCAACAATCTAACTGCCTGCAGAAAGAAGCTGTTTCCCAGCATGACAGTCCTGATATTTATGCTCCTGAACCGTTTCCTTGAAGATAGTGTCTCAAAAGATTCTGCAGATCAGAAGGTCAGGGTCCATGATGATTCTCTGAGCCCTCTTTAAGTACCGCTCCCTGTAGATGTTGTTAATAGAAGGAAGAGAGACCCTAGTGATTTTCTCAACAGTTTTAATTACCCTCTGTACTGACCTCCTATCTGCTGCTTTGCAGCTACCATTCCAAACAATGATGCAGCCAGCCAAAGCACTCTCCATTGTGCTCCTGTGGGAGCTTGTTCCACATAGCTAATATCCTCTGTGAAATATTTGCTTCTCAGATGACCATTGCATCTTCCCCCTCCCACCCTGAGTTTTAGATTCATCCACCCTGAGAAAAAGACAATAACCTTACCTCTGCTTTTTACCTACAGCAATAGAAATTCACCAAGACAATGGTATCTTCCATACAATTTTTATTATTATTAATGACACTTCTTACTTAAATCTAACTTAACACCACTATGTACAAGTGTGTGTGTGTGTGTGTGTGTGTGTGGGTGGGTGGGTGGGTGGGTGTGTGTATGTATGTGTGTGTGGCAAAACCTAAACCATTATAGTTTAAGCTTAATTCTGAACAGATGATTTTAAAGTTCAGTCACACTTTATGTGCATGACTTTATTGTGAGATTTTATCTCAGAATTTCAGCACCTCCAGACATTGGAGAGGAAGGCTTTGCTGCACCTGCTGGAAAGTGATCATGGGTTCCTTTGGCTGCTTTGCGTGATGTTTCAGACAGGTCTCACAGCTTGAAACCATCCTGTCAATGTCAGCATTCATCCCTGGTCAATAAACAGCAGTTCTGGCTCTCCTCTTGCATTTTTCCATTCCAAGATGCCCCTCATGCAACCTTTTCAGTATCTCTTGTCACAGTGATTGAGGAATGACAGTTCTGCTCTGTCTGAGTAGAAGCCCATTGACAACGCTCAGCTCAGCACTGATGTTGTAGTATGGCTGACTTTCACCTCTAGGCCATCCTTCATTCAGATTCTTGATTACCTTCGGTAGAACTGTGTCCTTTTCTGTTTCATCTGCGATCTGCTTGGATTTCATGTCAGTTACAGGAAGAGATTCAGTGATCAGGTTCATGAGGAGATTCACATCAGTCTCTGTGGAACTCTTATTGTGCGTTCACTCTGTGTCATTGCCTTGGATAACTTATCAGCTAATACAATAAGGTTCCCTAATGTGTACATCAATTCAAAGTCATAATGTTGTAGCTTCATTATCAGTCTTTGAATTCATGGCAACTTCTCACTGAGATTTTTCTTGAATATGGCTATTAATGGCTTGTGGTCTGTCTCTGCCATGAATGTTGGTAGATCATACACATAGCTGCAGAAATTCTCTATCTACGCATATTGACATTCAGATGTGGTCATCGTCCTTGATGTGTGTGCAACTGGCCTCCAATTTTCTCCCACAGCCTGAACTAGTAAGGCATCTATTCCATCTTTTGAGGCATCCGTAGATATTTCATCCATCTGGGTGGGTCAAAGATTGTCAAAAGCACCAGTTTGGTAGTTAGAATGATCTTCAGTCATCCCCATTCTTCCTCGTGGTTGGCCGTCCACTTGAATTCACATTTGTCATGTAACAACTTCCTCAGGTACATTCTTTTGGAAGACATAAATTAATTTACCAATGAAATTGATCATTCTCAGCACTCTAAATATGCCCTTTTTTTCAGTGGGTCTGGGCATCTCTAGAATTATTGTCATCTCTTTCTTGTCTGGTTCCACGTCTGCCTCTGACAGCTTATCTCCCAGAAAGGTGATTTCTTCACACTGAACTGACATTGTGCTCTGTTTAGCTTTAATCTATACTTCTGGATGTGTTGTAGCACTTTGAGGAGCCTCTCATTGTGTTGCTCCTATGTTGATCTCCATAAGATTATGTCATCTATGTACATGAATACCCCATTTTGTCTTTTAAGATGTGCTCCATTGTCCTGTGGAACTCCTCAGGATCTGAGGAATTTCCAAAAGGTATCTTTAAATAGGAGTATCTGCCAAACGGTGTTTAGAATATGCAGTATTTTGTACTATCTTCATACAATTTTAATTGCTAGAAGTCTTGAGATACATTCAAATTTGTGAAACCTTTGCACCAGCCATCTCACTTGTAATTTCATCCCTGGTTGGAATCTGATAATGTTCTAACTTTATATTCAAGTCTTTTGGGTCCATGCTCACGTGTAGGTCACCGTTCTTTTTTGACACATGTCATTGAATTCACCCATTCTGTGGGCTCCTCCTCTTTCTTTATGACCTCTAGTAGTGACCTTTGGTCGAGTTCCTGCTTGAGCTTTTCTCTTAGTGGCACTGGAAACCGCTTTGGGGCATGCACTACTGCCAATTATATAAGGCTGTGCTTCCTCCTTTAACTGTATCTTATAGGTGAATGGTAGAACACCAAACCCCTTGAAGATATCTGAAAATTGATCCAGTATTTCCTCTATACTGTTTTGTGCATTGGCGCTGTTAATGCAGTACATCCTCTTGACTTGGATTAAGTTTTCACATGCTTTGTCACCAAGCAATGAGTCATGTCCAACTGGGACAACTGCAAACATGTGGTGGTGCTCTTTACTTTTAACTTTCACCTTGGGTCTACATGTGCCTTTTGTGTCAATGTGCTCTCCATTGTAGGCCTTGCGCTGAACAGAACTTGGATGGATGTATGGCTTTATCTTCATTGCCCTGATGTCACACTCACAGATCAAATTGACCTTTGCCCCTGTGTTCAGCTTGAAAGGAATATCTACTCCATTTGCATGCAATGGCAGTGTCCACTTGTCCTGCTCAACTCTGTTCCTATTTGGCTGTTCAGTGAGTGTTGGTTTGAAACCAAGAATGCATCACTGAGGGCAGTTTCTTCTATAGTGTGCACACTTTCACTTCTGTTTTGATTCCCTTTGGAAAAACATTGTTTTGAATAGTGATTCTGCCCTTTGCACTTTATAGAGACTTTTTTATAGACTGGTCATTGTTTTGGTGCATGTTGAGTGCCACATCGTTTACAATTGAATGTCTCTCCTTCTTTGTTGTTTCCTATGTCTTGTTCTCTGTTTATGTGTGTGTCCAGACACTGTAGCTATGGTTGTGTCTTCATTTTTACTGGCCCTTCCACTCTCACCATACTTTTTCCCGTGCTGCCGAGCGATTTCACTGGCATGGCATATCTTCACAGCTCCAGCTAAGGTAAGCTCCGACTCTCGTAGCAACATCTGTCTCACTTTCTTATCAATAATTCCAAACACAATTTGATCATGGATCATTGAATCTTGCAGCAATCCAAAATTGCATGTTCTTGCTTTCAATTTCAAGTCAGTTAAAAAAGTATCAAAGCTCTCTCCCTGTAGATGGATGCGCGAGTGAAACGGACCTCTCAAATGTTTAATTTTTCTTTGGTGAGTAGTGTTCATCAAACATCTCGATAACCTTGTCAAACTTGCCCTGGACATCAGCCTCAGCAAAAACAAATGTGTTGAAAACTTTTAGTGCTTGAGGTTCCACCTAGAGAATATTGATTATGATAGTGAGTGGTAATACCTTTTCTCTCTGAATTAGTGCATGGGATCTATTTAGTTCATTTCTGAGGGGAGATGATGGTTTAGTTGAATGTTTTTCCCTAGAGATGGAATCTTTCACACTGTAGCTCATGCTGAACTGGAGCCGACGTGTTTGAGCTCATGTCTCAGGAATGGGACATCTGACTCAGAGCAGCATTTCAAGAATAGCAAAGTAAATTGCTAGGTTAGTGAGGAAATTGGACACTTGATGGGATAAATCAGGAGGAGTGAATTGAGGAAGAAGATAATACGCTATGTTAATGAGATGATGAATGCGACAAGTTAATGAGCTTTAGTTAGATTAGCATCAATGTATATATAATCTTCTCTAACAGATTTCTGACTGGTGCAGCAATTATATAAGGCCTTGAACACTCAAAACTGAATGTTGGCTTATTGCCATGTAGAATTAAAAATAAAAACTGACTCTGTGACTCTGCTGTGAACTCCATGAATAAACTTGTCTTTGTGACCCATTAATTAGATTTCAAGTATATGGTCATATGCCCCAAGGTGCAGAGGCAGATCTTGTTTTGTGAGCAGACTAGCAGACATCTCATGCAAAGTGTAGCAAGTAGGACACAGTACAAAAGTGCAGCTACAGAGAGTGATCAGTTGTTATTGAACAACATCATTTTACTATTTTGGTGTTCATTTGGGAATCTGAAATTGGCAGGGAACAAACTGTCCTTGAATCTTGTGGTATGTGATTACAAAAACTTTTTTAAAAATATAGCTTTCACCCAATTGCTAAACAAAATAAAAACTCACTGGAACAAATGGTTCCTTTCTGCTTTCCACTTGAGGTTCATTCCAGTGATGAAGACGGGATGATTTTGTCTGATTTTATTTTGCTGAAGTTTACACCCATCCAGGCAATCTAAATCTTAATTTATTTGTAACATAAATTTTATTGTAATCATATTTCCTGGAGGCTTCCAAATGTCAGGAGAATGATTTTCCCTGCTCTTGCTGGTCTATTTGCTTCTTGATTTGTAAAACTTTACTTTAAAATTTTCATCCTTCATTTTTGGTAAACAAGAAATTTACAGATGCTGGAGTCCGTTGCAGAACACAAAAGTATGGGAGAAACTCAGCAGGTCACACAACGTCCATAGGAAGTAAAAGGCAGTCAATGTTTTAGGCCTGGACCCTTTTTCAGAAGAGTCGAAAATCAAGTAGGCACCTGAATAAAAAAGTGGGGGTGGGGTAGAGGAAGATAGAAGAGAAGAGGGAGGAACACAGGCCAACAAGTAACAGATGGATACAGATGGAGTATGGAGAAAAGAATGCTGAGGTGATGGGGGAAGGACAGAGGGCAAAGAAAGATAGCTCTCCAATAGGAGAAGGAGAGGAAGATGGTGGGAAGCTGGAGGAAAGGAGACTGGGATGAGGGAAAGAGCGGGGAAGGGGGTTAATGGAAGTTGGAGAAGTCGATGTTGATGCCTTCTAGTTGGAGTCTGTGGAGAGGGAATGCAAGGTGTTGTTCGTCCAATTTGTCCATGGCCTAGGTTTGGCAGTACAAGGCCATGGACAGGCATGCTGTGTGTAATTAGAATAGTTGACCACTGGGAGGTCCTTATTGTTTGAGCAGACAGAGTGAAGGTGTTCAATGAAACGATCTCCCAGTCTGCGGAGTCTCCAGATGTAGACGCCGCTGCTTTTGGTGCATTAAGTTATGTTTGATAGTGCATCTGTAAACCGCCTTGGAACGTTGAAAGCAAGTTGTTATCTGTTCCATTTCCTGAGGAGTGATGTAATTAAAAGCAAGAGGTTTTGAGAATTGCATGACTGTGAAAACATTAGCCATCAGCTCTTTGATCTCACTTGGAGTGCTAAGTTACCCTTGTTTGTCTAAAGGCATTCAAGTAACTCCTTTTGCTGAACTAAAAGCATTCAATGTCAAGTGTGATCTCGATAAAAAGGAGCATTACTACTTGGAAATAATTTTGTACATTTCTTCCTCTTTTTTGAAAAAATTCTATCCTGTTCTTGATTGTTGAATCACCCCCCTCCCCCACCCCCCCCCCCCCCCCCACCTCAGCTTTCCGTTGTTCTGTTACCCTTTCCTTGTCAGTATGCTCCTTTTTCTGTATGGCAGGGAAATATCAAGGGCAGGAGGTGAGGGTGTTAAGAAGGGCAAACCTCGCTTCACTTTGCCATGTACAATGGAGTGGTTGAAGTGGGCAGATGTAACATGGAGCCTGGCATTTGGACCTCTCTTCTTGACAGTCCAGCAACAGGTTGCATATTTCTGGAGTGAGGAGTGGAAGGGATCTGACATTCCACAGAGACTGGGCAGAGGGAGAGTAGCTGGTGGTGAGTAAGTGGCCCAGCAGCACTTGTGAGGGTGGTGTTGCTGAGAGAGATGAGAAACCTACAGTGGAACAAGTTGTTGGGTGAATTGGACATTGCTTGTGGTCCAATTATTGCAAATTTTAAAATACTGCAGTTGTTGGAACTCTGACATATAAGGAGCAAGCTTTAGAAACAGTTAGCAGGTCAGACAGCACCTTCGGAAAGAGAAACAGTGGTAACGTTAACTCTGGGATTTAGTGTGGTTTGTTGTGTCATAAGTGTTTAAGTATGTCAATTTTTAAAAAGATAGATTTGCATTTCAAGTTTATTATCATTTGAGTATAGATGCACAACCTGACAAAGCAATGTTTCTCCAGACCACAGTGCACATGCGTAAACACACAAACACAGCACATAATAATCATATTTATACATTCGAGATATGATTTAAAATAAATATATATAAATATTTTTGGATGATTTTTTCAATTGCAGGATACTGTTCAACAATCACGCAGTCTAGGGAGTCACGTGATGGAGTAGTGGCCGGTCAGGGAATTCCAGCCCTCTCCAGAAAAGTTGAAAAAAAACACACAAAACACAAAGGTACAAGAATAAAAATTAAAACAAAGTAAAAGTAAAGGTGAGAAGAAAATGACAGCGAAGAGAGAAAAGTCGAAAGCAACGGGAAGAAGAGAAGAAGAAAGAACGTCGGAAGAAGAAGGTGAAGGCCTTACCTGTCCGAGGAGGCCCGCCGCAGAGAGAGAAGCCCTCTCCCTAAGGTTGGTGGAAGTCCCGAGCTCGGGATTACAAAAATGGCTCGCGGAGCTGAGTAAAAGTGCGCAACCGCGCATGCGCGAGGAGTCGCGCATACGCGATGGGCATGACAAAAAACACACCGACGGGAGGGGGGAACAGCTGAGGAGTCGATCTCCACAGCTGAGGATGACAGCTGCAACACAGCAACAGGAAGAAAACACAGAAAACAACGAGAACAAGAAAGAAGAGAGCAAAAAGAAAACAAGGAAACAACAGATGGCCAACCCAGAGGAAGAAGAAGAAGAAGAACATAGAGAAATGGAAGAAGAAGGGAAAGGCAGGACAATGGATTTTTTTTTTAAAAGAATATATGGAATCAGTAAAAGAATGGCAATTACAAGAATTTAATGAAATAAAAAGAAGAATTAAGAGTGCAGAAGAAAAAATGAATAAAATAGAGATGGTCATATCAGAGATAGGAAAAAGAGTGGACAATGTGGAAGAATGAGAAATAATCGTAGAAATGGAAGTAGAGGACTTAAAAGAGAAATTAGAAGAATCTAATAAAAAAGTTAAAGAGGCACAGAGCTGTTAGCTCAGAAGATAGATATAATGGAAAACTATAATAGAAGAAATAATATAAAGATAGTGGGCCTTAAGGAAGATGAAGAAGGCAAGAATATGAGAGAATTTATCAAAGATTGGATCCCCAGGGTCCTAGGAAGACCAGAATTACAGGAAGAAATGGAAATAGAGAGGGCTCATAGAACACTAGCCCCGAAACCACAGCCGCAGCAAAAACCAAGATCCATTTTAGTAAAATTCTTAACATATACAACAAGAGAAAATATATTGGAGAAAGCAATGAAGAAAATAAGAGAAGACAAAAAGCCACTGGAATACAAAGGTCAAAAATTTTTTTTCTATCCAGACATAAGTTTTGAACTCCTGAAGAAGAGGAAGAAGTTCAATACAGCAAAAATGATCCTATGGAAAAAAGGATATAAATTTATGTTAAAGTACCCAGCGGTACTTAAAATAGTTATTCCAGGGCAACAAAACAGTCTATTCCCGGATCCGGAGGAAGCATGAAAATTTGCAGAACAACTACAAAACAAGCAGAGAGATGAAGACGTAATGAGAGTAAAAATGACCACGATCTATATGTATGTGTGTATATGGGTATATATATATATATATATATATAGAGGTGTATGTATATATGTGTGTACATGAGTGTATCCGTATTTAGAGGAAAATATATAGAGTATAGATAAGAATTAATAAGGGAATGAAAGGGAACAGAGGAAATAAGGAGGGAATTAAAAGAGTGACCTTTGTTATATATGAAAATTGAAAACTTTTCCGGGGGGGGCTGGGTGGGGAGGAGTTACGGTCACTGCAAAATCAGTTGACGCTTGCGAGTGAATTCGCAAATCCAAATGGAGAGGGGAGATGTGGTTGCCCAACAAGGGATAAAGGGCAACTCAGGAGTGGGAGGGGAGAATGGGGTTAAAGAAATTTTAGATAGGAGAATAAGGGAAATGTTTGATGTTTTAGAAATGTTGTCTTATGAAGTGTTCAAAACAAGAAAACAGAAATGGATAAGAAGGAAAGGTGATGATGAGGAAATGGAAAGGAAGATAAACAAAGTATGAAATGGCTACGTTGAACTATATGACTTTAAATATTAATGGAATACATAACCAAATCAAAAGGAAGAAACTGTTAAATTTACTGAAAAAAGAAAAAATTGATATAGCATTCATGCAAGAAACACATTTAACTGAAATGGAGCATAAGAAATTAAAGAGAGATTGGGTAGGACATGTAACAGCAGCGTCATATAATTCAAAAGCTAGAGGAGTAGCTATATTAATCAGTAAAAATGTACCAATTAAAATAGAAGAGGAAATAATAGATCAAGCAGAGAGATATATAATGATAAAATGTCAGATATATTCGGAGTTTTGGAATTTACTCAATGTATATTCACCTAACGAAGAAGATCAAAAATTTATGCAAGAAATTTTTTTGAAGATAGCAGACACGCAAGGGAATATATTAATAGGAGGGGATTTCAACCTTAATTTGGATTCAAATATGGATAAAACTGGGAAAAAAAATTAACAGAAAGAACAAAGAAACCAAATTTATAATTAAATCGATGCAAGAAATGCAACTTTTGGATATATGGAGGAAACAACACCCAAAGGAAAAGGAATATTCATATTATTCGGGTACACATAAAACATACTCAAGAATAGACCTATTCCTGTTATCAGCTCGTATGCAAGACAGAGTAAGAAAAACAGAATATAAAGCTAGAATATTATCAGACCATTCACCCTTGATATTGACAATAGAGTTAGAGGATATCCCTCCAAGAATGTATAGATGGAGATTAAACTCCATGCTACTTAAAAGGCAGGATTTTTGAGAATTAATTGAAAGACAAATTAAAATATACTTTGAAATAAATACGGAATCAGTGAAAGATAAGTTTATACTATGGGACGCAATGAAAGCGTTCATCAGAGGGCAAATAATAAGTTATGTAACCAAGATAAAGAAGGACTACAATCAGGAAACAGAGCAGTTGGAAAGGGAAATAGTAAATATAGAAAAAGAATTAGCAATGAAGGAAGACACAACTAAAAGAAGAGAATTGGCAGATAAAAAAATAAAATATGAAACACTACAAACATATAAGGTGGAGAAGAATATAATGAAGACAAAACAGAAATATTATGAACTAGGGGAAGAAACGCACAAAATTCTAGCATGGCAGCTTAAGACAGAACAAACTAAGAGAATGGTATTGGCATCAAGGAAAAAAGACAAACAAATCACATATAATCCAACGGAGATTAATGAAAACTTCAGAGAATTCTATGAACAATTATACCAAACTGAAAACGAAGGGAAAGAAGACAAAATAGATGAATTTTTAACTAAAATTGAACTACCAAAATTACAAATAGAGGAACAAAATAAATTAACAGAACCATTTGAAATAGTAGAAATACAAGAGATAATTTAAAAAACTACCAAATAATAAAACACCAGGAGAGGATGGATTCCCAATAGAATTCTATAAAACATTTAAAGATTTATTAATTCCTCCCCCCCTGGAAGTAATCAACCAGATTGACAAAACACAAAGCTTACCAGATTCATGCAAAACAGCAATAGACAATAGACAATAGGAGCTGGAGTAGGCCCTTCGGCCTGTCAAGCCAGCACCGCCATTTTACAGATCATGGCTGATCACTACCATCAGTACACCTTTCCAGCCTTATCCCCATAACCCTTAACTCCTTTGCCCACTAGAGTCTTATCTAACTCTCTTTTGAACATAATCAGCGAATCTGCCTCTACCACCCTCTGTGGCAGAGCATTCCACAGATTCACACTTCTCTGGGTAAAAAAATGTTTTCTCATCTCCATCCTAAAGGGCCTACCCTGTATTCTTAAACTATGCCCTCTAGTCCTCGTCTCCCCCATCATTGGGAACAAGTAATCCGACTTCACTCTGTCTATCCCCCTGATAATTTTGTATACCTCAATCATGTCCCCTCTCATCCTTCTAAACTCCATCAGATACAAGTCCAGTTTTTCTAGCCTTTCAGCATATGTCAACCCCGCCATCCCTGGAACTAACCTTGTAAATCTGCGCTGCACACCCTCTATAGCTAGTATGTCCTTCCTCAAAATTGGAGACCAGAACTGGACGCAATACTCCAGGTGGGGTCTCACCAGGGCCCATTACAACTGCAGAAGGGCATCTCTGTTCCTATACTCCAATCCCCTCTTTATGAAAGCAAACATGCCATTAGCCTTCTTCACAGCTTTCTGAACCTGCATGTTAGTCTTCAGTGACCGGTGAACAAGTACTCCCAGATCCATTTGCTCCTCCCCACTCCCTAGCTTGTCTCCATTTAAATAATACTCAGCTTTCCTATTATTGCCCACAAAACGTATAACCTCACATTTGCTTACATTGAACGTCATCTTCCATTCAGCAGCCCACTCCCCCAACCTGTCCAAGTCCCTCTGCATTTTCCTGACATCCTCATCACACCCCACACCGCCACCCAGTTTCGTGTCATCTGCAAATTTGCTCAAGTTATTAATAATCCCCTTATCCAAATCATTTACATAAATTACAAACAACTGAGGACCCAATACCGATCCCTGCGGCACTCCACTCGTCACATCCTGTCATCCTGAAAAACACCCGCTTACCCCAACCCTTTGTTTCCTATTTCTTAACCAATTTCCTATCCATGTCAGCACCTTACTTCCAATATCATGCTCCCTGATCTTGCCCACTAGTCTCCCGTGCGGTACCTTATCAAAGGCCTTCTGGAAGTCCAAATACACCACATCCACTGGCTCTCCCAAGTCCACCCTCTTCGTCACATCCTCGAAAAATTCCAGAAGGTTAGTCAAGCATGACTTACCCTTAAGGAATCCATGCTGACTAGCCCTTATACTATTATTTCTGCCTAAGTGTTCTGCTATTACTCCTTTTATGATAGACTCCAATATCTTCCCCACCACCGACGTCAGGCTGACCGGTCTATAATTTCCCGTTTTCTCCCTCCCTCCCTTCTTAAAAATCGGCACCACATCAGCCACTCTCCAAGCCTCAGGGACCTCCCCCGAATCTATTGAACTTTGGAAAATCTCGACCAGTGCTTCCACAATTTCCATAGTAACTTCTTTAAGCACCCTGGGAGGCAGCCCATGAGGCCCTGGGGATTTATCAGCCCTCAGTCCCAACAATTTACTCACAACGTCTTGTTTCTGGATCCGGATATCCATTAGATCCCCTACTTCCCCAGGAAAGTTCCCCAAGTCTCTTGATACCGCATGAGCACTACCCCCTAACTGACCATAACCTATATCCTCCTTGGTGAAGCCAGATGCAAAGTATTTGTTAAATTCCTCAGCCATCTCCTTGTTTCCGGTAATAATTTCACCCTTTTCCATTCTTAATGGACCAATTTTAGACCGAACCAATTTCTTCCTCTTCACATATTTAAAAAAGCTTTTGCTATCCTCCAATATATTATTTGCTAATTTCCTCTCGTACTTCATTTTCCCCTCTCTTATGACTTTCTTAGTTACCCTCTGATGCTCTTTGAAGGTTTCCCAATCCTCTAACTTCCCACTCCGCTTCGCTATCCTATACTTACTCCCTTTTACAGTAATACCAAAGACAGGGAAAGATCCACTCGCACCAGCGTCATATAGACCAATATCATTACTTAACACAGATTATAAGATAATAGTTAAACTATTAGCAAACAGATTAGCCGATTATGTACCTAAAATGGTAAATCTAGACCAAACTGGATTTATTAAAAAAAGACGAACAACAGACAATATTTGTAAATTTATTAACTTAATTCATGCAGTAGAAGGGAGTAAAGCGCCAACAGTAGCAGTTGCTTTAGACGCAGAGAAAGCCTTTGACAGAGTAGAATGGAATTATTTATTCAAAGTATTGCAAAAATTCAGTTTACCAGCGAAGTATATTAATGGATTAAAGCATTATATAAGGGGCCATTGGCGAAAGTAACAGTAAATGGATATATATCAAAGCAATTTAATTTAAGCAGATCAACAAGGCAGGGATGCCCACTATCATCCTTACTGTTCGCGTTAGCTATAGAACCACTAGCAGAATTGATAAGAACAGGAAATACAATAAAAGGGATAAAAATAAAAGAGAAGGAATATAAAATCAGTTTATTTGCAGATGATGTTATAGTATACTTAACAGAATCAGAATTGTCAATAAAAGAATTACATAAGAAATTGAAGGAATATGGAGAAGTGTCGGGTTACAAGATTAACGCAAATAAAAGTGAAGCAATGCCAATGAACAATGCGGATTTCTCAAAATTTAAGAAGGAATCACCATTCAGATGGCAAATGCAAGCAATAAGATACCTAGGTATACAAATAAATAAAAACCTCGGCCATCTATATAAACTCAATTATTATCCACTAATGAAAAAATTACAGGACGATTTAGAGCATTGGAAAGATTTACCACTAACACTAATAGGAAGGATAAACTGTATTAAAATGAACATTTTCCCAAGGATACAATACCTATTTCAGGCATTGCCAATACACTTGACAGAGAAATTCTTTAAGGAGTTAAAGAAAATAATAAGGAAATTTTTATGGAAAGGGGGGAAACCGATGATCTTTCTTTGGCTTGGCTTCGCGGACGAAGATTTATGGAGGGGGTAAAAAGTCCACGTCAGCTGCAGGCTCGTTTGTGGCTGACAAGTCCGATGCGGGACAGGCAGACACGATTGCAGCGGTTGCAAGGGAAAATTGGTTGGTTGGGGTTGGGTGTTGGGTTTTTCCTCCTTTGCCTTTTGTTCGTGAGGTGGGCTCTGCGGTCTTCTTCAAAGGAGGTTGCTGCCCGCCAAACTGTGAGGCGCCAAGATGCACGGTTTGAGGCGTTATCAGCCCACTGGCGGTGGTCAATGTGGCAGGCACCAAGAGATTTCTTTAGGCAGTCCTTGTACCTTTTCTTTGGTGCACCTCTGTCACGGTGGCCAGTGGAGAGCTCGCCATATAACAGGATCTTGGGAAGGCGATGGTCCTCCATTCTGGAGACGTGACCCATCCAGCGCAGCTGGATCTTCAGCAGCGTGGACTCGATGCTGTCGACCTCTGCCATCTCGAGTACTTCGACGTTAGGGGTGTAAGCGCTCCAATGGATGTTGAGGATGAAGCGGAGACAACGCTGGTGGAAGCGTTCTAGGAGCCGTAGGTGGTGCCGGTAGATGACCCATGATTCGGAGCTGAACAGGAGTGTGGGTATGACAACGGCTCTGTATACGCTTATCTTTGTGAGGTTTTTCAGTTGGTTGTTTTTCCAGACTCTTTTGTGTAGTCTTCCAAAGGCGCTATTTGCCTTGGCGAGTCTGTTGTCTATCTCATTGTCGACAGAATGGTATAAACAAGGAGGCTTACAACTGCCAAACTTTAAAAATTATTATAGAGCCGCACAATTAAGATACCTATCAGATTTTTATCAAACAAGGGAAAAATCAGATTGGTCTAGATTAGAACTAGATAAAATAGGGGAGAAGATACCTGAACATATATTATATAAATGGGATGAAAAATTGGTACAATGTAGGAGTTCTCCAGTATTACATAATCTGCTCAATATTTGGAAGAAGATTCATGTAGAAAAGAATAAAACAAATTACCAATTACCAAAACTAATACTGACGCAAAATCAGTTAATCCCTTTTACAATAGATAACCTTTCCTTTAAAGAATGGGATAAAAAAGGGATCAAAAGAATAGAAAATTGTTTTTCAGGAAATAAATTACTATCCTTTGAACAAATGAGGGATAAATATATGACTCAAGATACAGTGTTGTCATACTACCAACTGAGATCCTACTTGAAGGACAAATTAGGAAGCAGTCTGAGGTTACCAGAGGGAAGTAATTTTGAATATGTGATTACAGATACAATGATAATCAAAAAATTTATAACAAATAAGTATATTAAACTCCTAGAAAAGGAGAATGAGGAAACAAATGGTAAAACTAAACAAAAATGGGAACAAGATTTAAACATAAGGATAAAGAAGGGAACATGGGAGAAGTTATGCTCTGGAAGTATGAGAAATACAATAAACACGAGGTTACGTATGATACAATATAACTGGATACACAGGCTATACATTACACCTCAAAAGTTAAATAAATGGGACCCAACAGTATCTGACAGATGTTTTTATTGTAAAAAAGAAATGGGAACATCAATTCATGCAATCTGGACATGTGAGAAAGTGGAAAAATTTTGGGAAGATCTAAACCAGATATTAAATAAAATTACAGAAAACAATATACCAAAAAACCCAGAGATCTTCCTCCTAAGTAACATAAAAAACAAAGAATTTGGACTTGATTTGGATGGTGCACAAAAAAGATTTGTTATGATAGCTCTAGCCGTAGCAAAAAAATGTATTATGTCAACCTGGAAATTAGAAGATAATTTGAGAATACAACAATGGTATATAGAAATGAAAAAAATAACATATAATTTAAGAAATAATATTGAAATATTTGAACAAATATGGGAGCCATACATGAAACACAATAGAGAAAACCTACCGGGGACATCTACCACCTAAAATAACAAAAGGAGAAGGAAATGAAAAGAATTGACTCAGTGGAATTTCTTGTTTATTTTTATTGAATGACAACATTGTATGACTGGTTTAATCTATCTTAGATTCTGTACTTTAAATGAATGGGGGGGGAGGTAGGGAGGGTGGGATGGGATGAGGGAGGGGAGGAGAAAATGACACTATATATTTGAAAAGGAAAACGTATGTATCTTGGTCAATGCGGTTTATGGTGTGAAAAATAAAAAAAACAATCACGCAGTCTGTGGGAAGAAGCCGTTTACCAGCCTGACAGTCCTGTACCTCCTCCTTGATAGTAGTGGATCAAAGATACTGTGTGCTAGATGGAAAAGGTTCTCTATAATTCCTTGAGTCCTATTTAAGTAATGCTTCCGTTAAATGCCAGTGATCTTCTCAGTCATTTTAAAGTTCTTTCTGCTTGGACTATGGGTCTGATACTTTGCAGCTACCATGCCACATAATGATGTGGCCATTCAGGACATTGTCAATTGTGCTCTTGTAAAAATTTGTTTCATGTGTTTATTGCAACATCAGGATAATCAGCCTGCTTTACAGCTATTAAAATACAGCAACATTGAAGACAGATTATCATTTGAGTTCTTTATTATGCTCCTCCCAGTTAGCAGTTATTGCCACTCTAACCTTGATGTCCAATCTTGACCTTCAGTGAGTATGCCTTTGGGGTGCCAGGGCATAGATAGACATGACATTGCTGAAGGTTTTGAATATATAATGGTTATTTGCTCTCTTTCCAGAACCAACCCCACTTGGGTCACAGATATTTTTAATTAAATCTCCTTTGTTGAATTCTAAACTGCTTCCACTCCTCAGACCTGCTGCTTTATCTAACCATTTTATATCCCTCCCCCTCTTTCAATTGAAAACTACGCATAAATCCCTTCTTAAAATATAGCAGAGTCCTCTTTTCCAATGTATTTTTTTTATTGCAGACAGGAAAGAATAATTGTAATTTATATTAAATGATAAGCTTTTAAGTATATTGCATGATATTGTAGCGACGGCTCCACTGCTTCTGAAAGAACACACACAACCAGACGGGTTGAGCTCTGTGAGCAGACTAGTTTATTGCAGGCTGCTGCGCTGCACTTATACTCCCAGGCCGAACCTGGCTGAGAACCCCACTGGAGGGCGCTGACATCACCCGGGCATCATGTGATCCCCGGCGCGGGCTTCTGAGCCCCATGCTGGGAGGAAGGGGAAAACCCTGGACGGTGCCATTTTGGCTGACTGCCCTGCCACGTGGCTTACAAGTGGGGTCGGTTTGCCTACCTAGTGGTGAGCCGCCACACAGCCCCCCCCCCCCCCCCAGAACCTGTGCCAATGTCCTTTTTCGCCAGGTGGCCTTGCTTCTTGGGCTGGGCTATGACCACAGGCTCAGTGGGATCGGGGATCGAGGTGCGATAGCTTCAGCCTGTCCATGGTAAACAGCTCCTGCCTGCCACCAAGGTCCAGTGTGAACATAGAGCCGGAACACTGTACGACTCTGTATGGCCCCTTGTACGGTAGCTGTAGAGGTGCTGCAGTCGGGCCCTGCCGAACAAAAATGTACTCCGCAGAAAGCAGTACGGCGGGAATGTGAGACGGGCGGGTGCCATGCCTGGGCGGCGGTGGGTGTTCGAAGGAGTCCAAGCACGCCCTGAGGTGAGGAAGTAGTTGGTGCGGCCACCGCTAGAGATTGTGAGGTGCATTGACGAATTCACCAGGTAGTGCCAGTGGCGCACCATAGACCAGATCATCTGATGACGCCTGCAGATCTTCCTTGGGAGTGGAGCGGATGCTCAGGAGCACCCAAGGCAGTTCGTCCACCCAGTCGGGACTGGTGAGGTGGGCCATGAGTGCCGACTTAAGGTGGTGGTGCAGACGTTCCAACTAGTCCATTGGCCTGCAGGTGATAGGCCGTGGTGTGGTGTAGTTGAATCCCAAACCTGTTGGCAAGCTGTGCCCAGAGCGCAAATGTGAACTGGGCACCCCGATTGCTGGTGAGGTGACCCAGGATGCCGAACCAGGTGACCCAACAATGCAACAGTGCTCGGGAGCAGGAGTCGGTGGAGGCATCTGGGATTGGGATCACCTCGGGCCAGCGAGTCGTGAAGCCCACCATCGTAAACAGGTAACAGTTGCCCCAGGAAATGGGTAAGGGCCCGATGATGTCCACATGAATGTGGCTGAACTGATCCCGGATGTGCTCAAACTCCTGTGCAGGCGCCCTGGTGTGCCTGTATACCTTGGACGTCTGGCAATGGGTGTATGTTCTGGCCCAGCCCGTGATCTGCTTCCGCAGCCCATGCCATACGAACCATTCTGCCACCATCAGGACCGTGGACCTGATGGACGGATGTGAGTGGATGTGATGGAACACCTGCCTGTGCCACTGCTGGGGAACCACTGGTTGCAGGGTGCCCATGGAGATATTGCACAGGATGGTGCCTTCGCCACTCGGAGTCAGGGGTCTTGGAACTGCAGGCCCGTGATGTCAGTCTTGAAGGCCCTCGTCTCCTCATCAAACTTCTGGTCTCGGGCAAGCTGATCAAAGTCAAGGCCAGGAGTCAGCATGCAGATGGCTGGTCACGAGAGTGCATTGACAACCACATTGTCCTTCCCCGCCTTGTGCCGAATGTCAGTGGTAAATTCCGACACGAAGGAGAGGTGATGCTGCTGGCGGGTCGACCAGGGATCCTTTGCCATCGCGAGTGCCTGGGTGAGGGGTTTGTGGTTGGTGAAGATGGTAAAAGTCCTTCCCTCCAAAAAATAGCAGAAATGCTGCACCGCCAGGTTCATGCCCAGTAACTCACGGTCGAAGGCACTATACTTGGATTCCGGCGGGCAGATCAGGCGGCTAAAGAATGCCAGCGGCTTCCAATGTCTATTCACCTGCAGCTCCAGGACGGCACCGACGGCTGTGGCAGAGGCATCAACAGAGAGTGCCATATGCAGGTCGGTGTGAAGGTGGGCAAGTATGGTGGTCTTCGCGAGGGCATCCTTGGTGGCCTCCGCGAGGGCATCCTTGGTGGCCTCGAATGTGGTGCAGGCTTCTGGGTTCCAAGCGAGCGTTTTGTGCTTGGTTGCGATGAGGGCGAATAGCGGCTGCATGATGCGCGCAGCTCCCGGGATGAAGCAGTTGTAAAAGTTGACTATACCCGCGAACTCCTGCAGCCCCTTGAGGCTGTCCAGGTGTGGGAACTCCCTGATAGTGGTGACCTTCGCAGCGGCGGGCGTGGCTCCTTCGGCCATGATGGTATGACCCAGGAATTGCATGGACTCTTTCCAGAACTGGTACTTAGCTGGGTTGATGGTAAGGCCAAAGTCGGCCAGCCGGGAGAAAAGGGCGCGTAGGTGGGCCTTGTGTTGCACCCAGTCCTTGCTGGTGACGAGGATGTCATCCAAATAAATAAAGACGAAATCCCAATCCGTGCCCACAGAGTCCATCGGCACTGGAAGGTCTGAGCGGCATTCTCGAGCCAGAACGGCATGTGCAGAAATTCTAACAAGCCAAAGGGGGTGATTATGGCCGTCTTGGGTATGTTCTCAGGGTGAACCGGGATCTGGTGATATCCGCGCACCAGGTCAACTTTGGAGAAAACCCTCGCACCGTGCAGGTTGGCCGTAAAGTCTTGGATGTGAGGGATGGGGTAACGGTCAGGAACTGTTGCCTTGTTGAGCCGTCGATAGTCTCAGCAGGGATGCCAGCCGCTGGAGGCTTTCGGGACCAAGTGGAGCGGCGAGGCCCACGGGCTGTCAGACCACCGAATGATCCCCAGTTCCAACAGGTGCGAAAACTCTTCCTTCACCACCTGGAGCTTGTCAGGCAGGAGCCAGTGTGCCTTGGCGTGAACCGGTGGGCCCTGGATGGGGATGTGGTGGAACACCCCATGGCGCAGCGAGGCAGCGGAGAACTGTGGCTTGAGGAGTGTCAGGAACTCGTTCAGGATTCGCTGGAACTCATCTCTGTATGTGCTGATCATGGTCATCTGCAGTTGCTCTGAGCAGGAGGCGAACGGCCTGGAAGGTACAGGCGTCCACCAGGCACCTACCTCGAATGTCCAGCAGAAGCCCGTGTGCGAGGAGGAAGTTTGCACCCAGGATGGCAATTGGGAGGGATGAGACAGTGAACCTCCATGCGAAATTTCGTTGGCCAATCTGGAAGTGGACTGTCTTGTCTCCATACGTCTGGATTTCTGTTCCATTGGCCGCACGGAGGGGAGGTCCACAAGTTCGGTTCCTGGACTCGACGGCCGTGGCTGGGATGACACTGATCTGGGCTCCAGTGTCAACGAGGAACCGCCAGCCGCTGACTGAGTCCTGCAGGTAGAGGAGGTTGTGTCCTTGGCCAGCCGCCACAGCCAATAACAACGGCCGGCCTGGTCATTTCCCTGGAACGAGCAGGGCTGATGACCTTTTCAAGCCTTGGCTCCCCAGCACTGGTGGTAGAAGCAGAGGCCTGGAGCAGATGCTGTGGCCTTGGTTATACTCTTGGGGGCCCATGCAGGGGCCGGATGCTCTACCGCAGCACTAGGGGCGGGCTTGGCGTGGTTGTGCCCGTGCCTCGTAACCTGCTGGGCCGCTAAGCCCTCCTGTAATCATGCTCTTGGGCCTTTTAGGCGACCTTCCTCGGGTCGGTGAAGCTCTCCTGGACCAGCAGTGGCCGGATGTCCCCAGGAATATGGTTGAGGAAAATGCGCTCGAAGAGTGGGCAGTTGGTGTGATCACCCATGAGGGTGAGCATCTCGTCCATCAGCTCCATCGGGGACCTGTCCTCTGAGGCATCAAGGTGCAGCATCCTAGTGGCATGCTGGTGCCTGGATAGTCCAAGGGATCTGGCAAACATTCGCTTGATGGTCTCATATTTGTCTTCGTCGGGTGGGTGTTGAACGAGGTGCAGCACGCGTCTGGCGGTGGCCAGGTCCAGGGCAGCGAGCACATGGTAGAATTTGGTCGTGTCGGACAAAATCTGGCTGAGGTGAAACTGAGCCTCCACATGGCCAAACCAGGTCTCCTGAACCCAGAAATCAGGCAATTTCACGGCTATAGCGCTGATCCCAGGCTCGCTCATGATGGGTTCAAAGACATTTGAACCAGTCGGGGTCACCAATTGTAGCGTCAGCTCCACTGCTCCTGCAATAACACACACAACCAGACGGGTTGAGCTCAGTGAGCAGACTGCTGGGCTGTACTTATACTCCTAGGCCGGACCTGGCTGAGAACCGCGTTGATGTCACCCGGGCGTCACGTGGTCCCCCAGCGCGGGCTTCTGAGCCCCATGCTGAGAGGAAGGGAAAACCCCTGACAGCGTCATTATGGCTGGCTGCCCCGCCGCGTGGCTTACAAGCAGGGCCGGTTTGCCTGCCTAGTGGTGAGCCACCACAATATCATCTTTTTGTTGGCTGTGGCATTACAAATGGAAGTGAATTGGAACCTGATGTATTTACCCCTCATTCTATCCCCAGGCCATTGATACACAACTTACAAACCAGCAAATTACCTACTGAAGCCAAGACTTTATCTTTGCTATATGAAATACACTGTTTGACCTGCTGAGTTTCTCCAGCATTGTGCTTTCACTGCCTTCATAAACTCAGTCAATGCATCAGGAACTTTTGCACTTATTTTTTAATTGAAAGCCTGTGCTTTAGGGAGTCAATAAGATTGTTTTTAAAAAGTAAAATTGTAAAGAGTGCCACCAAATTGTTGTTTCTATTCTGTTGGGTTTTTTTTGTTTAAATTTGAATACCCAACATCTAGATCTCTAATGGCATGACCAGGAAAAACCCAGAGACCCCCTTGATCTCCACACTAACATTTAGAACCAGCTCGTCTTCTGAAAAATGGTCGTATGAACACTTTAATGAGATGAAGCCAAATGGAAGTAATTAAGCTCCCAGTTGCTCATGTCTGTTAGTGTAATGGGAAGTTTATGTTGAGACCTTTTTGATTATTGTAATCAGATTGACACCATTTTAATTTATTTAATAATCCATTGGAGCCAGAGGAAGTACAGTCGTATCTCTATTTCCATAACCTCCTTTAACCAAACCCTCCACAGTACCTGTGTTCTCCCATCTGGCCTTTACCAATCCCCATATTTTCTATTGACTTCCTACTGGTGGCCATATATTGAATTGCCAAGGTCCTCATTTCTAGAGTTCTCTGACTCACTGCCTCTTTCACTCTTTCTGAGAAACCCCATAAAATCTACCTGTGTGATTAAACCTTTGCCATTTTATTACCTTCACTAATAAATCATCAGGTGGTTCAGTATTCAATATTCATTTAAATTTAATTTAATTTTGAGATACAGTGTGGTAACAAGCCCCTCCGACCCATGAGCCTTGTGACAATACACCCATATGACAAATTAACCTATTAACTCCATATGACTTTGGAATTTGTGAGGAAACTAGAGCACTCAGAGGAAACCCTCGAAGACATGGGGAAAATGTACAGGATCCTTACAGACAGCAACTGTTTCGAGCATGGGTTGCTGCCGCTGTTTGAGTGTTGCTCTAACCACGAAACAAATCTTTAACATTGTTTTCATTTAAGCTTTTTTTCAACTTTGTTCCTGCGCAGACATTTTGGGACTGTATATTACCTGAAAAAGATGCAATCTAAATACAAGAAATTACAAAAGGTGCTTCAATATGGCAAATTCGTCACCTTTAGCAGTGTCTGCCTGGATCAGATCTAGCAAGATTTGAATCCATTATATTCAGACCCATGTGAGTCCGAGCACTGAGCTAAATGGGAGGTTTAGGTACAGGTAAACACAGATTCAAAGCACATAGATTGACTTGATTCCTTCCTTTAGTGAGGGGAAGTAGAATATCTTCGGGTGCTTGTTGTTTTTAATCATTTTAATGCAGATTTGTGTCACCAAGGATTAAGAACCCTGCAGCACTCCAGCTTCTTTGCAGCTAAGTATTGTTGACCTTTACAGTCATAGAGCGAAACAAGAAAGTCTACAGAGACTGTGATTGTAGTTAATACACAAAAGTGCTGGAGAACCTCAGCAATCCTGCAGCATCCATGGGGAGCAAAGATATCTTACCAATGCTTTGGGACTGAGCCCTTTGTTGAGGTATGAGCAAAAAACAGGCAGGTTCTGGAATGAATAGGTGGGAGGTGGAGGGAAGAAGGAGCAGGGTGAGGAGCACAGACAGACAGCCAAGAGGCCAGAGGTAGGCGTAGATAGGAGGGCAGGAGAGAAAAGCTGAGAATTGATTGGGGGGGGGGCTCTGTGAATGCAGGGCTGGAGGAAAGGAGAGATAGAGAAAGAGGTTGTGGTGGTGGTGGTGGGGTGGGAGGAGGGGCTAATAGAAACCAAAGAAATCGGCGTTAATGCCATCTGGTTGGAGGAAGCCCAGATGGACTATGAAATGTTGTTCACAGACATGTCGGCAAAGTAACTTGACGTGGAATTGAAATGGGTGGCCACGGGGAGATCCCTGCAATTCCAGTGGACAGAGTGAAGTTGCGCAAAAAAGTGATTTCCCAGTCGTATCCAGTCTCTCCGATGTAGAGGAGACCACAACAGGAGTATTGGATGCAGTAGATGACCCCCGCAGATTCACAAGTGAAGTGAAGTGTTGCTTCACTTGGAAGGACTGTTTGGTGCCCTGAATGATAGTGAGGGAGGAGGTGTGAGTGGAACTGTAGCATTTCCTGTGGTCATCGAGATAGGTACCAAGGGGGCAACGGGTGAATAAGGATGAGTGAATGAGGGAGTCACAGAGGGTGGATAGGGGAGAGAAGGGTAAAATGTGTCTCTTGGTGGGATCACAGTGTAGGTGGCAGAAATTGCAGAGGATGATATGTTGGATGCAGAGGCTAGTAAGGTGGTAGATGAGACAAGGAGAATCCTTACCTTATTGCATCTTGGGGAACCGGGGGCCAGGGCAGATGTACAGGAAATGGACAATATGCAGGTGACAGCGAGTTAATGATGGTAGAGGGGAAGCCACATTTTTGAAGAAGGAAGACATCTCACATGGAAGACCTTGTCCTGGGAACAGATGCAATGGAGACCAAGGAATTGCGAGAAAGGAATGGAATCCTTACAGGGGACAGGGTGTGAAGAGGTGTAGTCAAGGTAACTTGGAAGTTGGTGGGTTTGTAGAAAATGTCTGTCGAGAGTTTGTTTCCCGAGGTGAAGATAGATGGATCAAGTGAGTTTGAGGTGAGGGTGGAAGTTGGCAGCAAAGTGGTAAAGTTGATGAGCTCATCATGGGTACATGATGTAATCATCAGTGTAGTGGAGGAATAGTTAAGGAACTTGCCCGTGTCGACTTGCAACATGGATTGCTCCATTTAGCCAACAAAAAGGCAGGCATAGGTGGGGTCCAAATACTTATAGCTACCCTTTTGACTTGGAGAAAATGGGATGAGTCAAAGGAGAAGTTATTGAGATTGAGGCAAAGTCGTGGCAGGCAGAGGAGGGTGTTGGTGGAGGGGGACTAGTTGGGTCCGTTATTGAATCCAGGAGAGGAAGTGAAAGGTTGGTGGAGTTAAAGGAGGGAGGGTGGTCAGAGGGTGCAGGGGATGGTTGGGGAGGTCAGAGGGTGTTTGAATAGGATTGGGGAGGTCAGTGAGGGGGAGAGAATGAGGGTTAAGGAGGTCAGAGAGGGAGAAACGGGGTTGGGGAGGACACAGAGGAGCTGGCAGGGGGAGATGAGGTTCAGAGCATGCTCAAAGGAATAGATGGGGTAGATGACTTCACAATCATGGCATCCTTTTCTGCCTTAACATGGGATTGATAAAAGGATTATCGCTTCCTGTAGGTTTTAATTAAACTGGCTTTCTTTTACATTATCCTGACTGGTAACATTTATGTTGCTGGCTGTTAGTTGTATTAATTAAATTCTTTAGATTGTGATCTTGACATTTCCCACTCCACCCATAAATAGTTAACGAAACCTCTGATGCCATTTTTTTGATCTCCCTCAAAATCCCCTGAATGCCTTAATTCCTCAGACATTCTATCAATGTAAATTTAGTTTCTGTGGAATTTTGCTTCTTGAATTGCTTTCAAGTGAAGGCACTCCCTTGTCTGGTCATGGAACATTGCTCATGCTCTTGCTATTGTTTATTTTTAACTTAATCTTCCTCATTCTCCACTGCTTATACATGCACTTACCTCAAAGTGCCCCACACTAAAATACCTTATACCATTTCCCTTTCTGGAATTCAGCAAACTTACATGAAAACATAGGAGTCGTGAAGCTCGTCATTGCATTCAGGTTCTGAGTGGTTGTTGTGGTGCAAAATGAATGAACATGAAGCCAGGTTAGGCTTTAATACTTCTGCCTCACTATTTTCAAAGGATGGCCTATTCCCTCGAGGCAATACGAGACTCATACTCGATGTGTTTGGGCAAGGTCCTGGTTTACCGATGAGAGTGTCTGAAGATGTGCTATGTGACAAGAACTGCACGTGGTTATCTGCTTCCTTCCTACATTGATGTGATGTTTCTTTAATCCATGGAGGTACTCACCACATCAAGTAGCATCTGTGGAGAAAGAAGCGGGGTTAATATTTTAGGAGATTTCCAGCATCTGCGGTCTTTTATTGAAAAGCTTTCGTAGTAAAGACCGTATCAGAAACACGAGGGCAGAGTGTATTCCACCTCTTGACTTGGCAAAGCTCTGGCTTATGCTCCAGTGGAATGAAGGTGGGGATAAGGGTGGGGAAAATGGGCAGGAGCTGTTACATTTTGTGACCAGGTCACTTCCTTTTTTATATGTGCAGTTGCTGGAAGTTAGAAAGTAAGATGGAAAATGCTGGAAGAACTCGGAAGAACAAGCAGGGGAGAAGAATTAACAACTTAGTTCAATAACCGTTTCTCTCTCTCACAGACATATTTCTGGTGTCAACAAATTGCTGAGCTGCAATGCATATATCTAGTTAAATGTCATAGTTTTAAAAAACTACAGCTCACCAGAAGGACGACAATGCTTAACATGACTCTCTGAAGCCTGTTTTAGACTCCCTAATGCAGGGGGTCCTCCAATAGGCAAATGGACAGCCAGGTCTCAGAAAAATAATTTCATTCCCGGACTCTTTTCTGACCTGATACTATTCCAAAAGGACATGTTCCATGTTCCCTCTCTCCCTGCCCCCACTCCCCTCCCCAACTCCTCCACTCCTCTCTCTGTCTCGCTATCTCCCTCCCAGAAATTTATTCTTTCCTGTGGAATGAATGAGCTTGGAATGGTGGCTGGGATAGTGATTTGGGCAAGGTGAGTGACAGTGACAGAGGAGGTGTCATGACAAATTTCTTCACATCTCATCCTCTTTTTCTCCCTTCTTCCATCTTGCCTGCACTGTGGTTGCTCTCACTATTTGAATTATGATGATGATCCCCCTCCCATCATTTGACCTCCAGCTCTCCCCTTTCACCCTTTGATCCCTCTGACCCTCCACTTCCTGATCCATCCCATCCTCCTTCCTCATCCCTGTTGACCCACCCCCCTTTAACCACTGCCTGGTCTTTACCATCCCCTCTGAACTTCCCCCTCTTGGAGACAGAACATTCTGTCCTCAGTAGAGGCCTCACCTTCATCCCATTCCACCCACACCTCAACGCGTTCCGCGCATGACATGATTCCAATGTCTCCTTCTGTCAGTTCCGTCTTCATGCTCACTTCTACAACCAGGATTCTCCATCCCCCCACTAAGACCCCTTTCCTGACTTAAACCTTCTTCACCTCATTCTGGTCTTCTGCCCACTCTGTGCCTTTATATTTAAACGATACCTTCAAAAAGGGCTCAGGTCTGAAACATTGTCTATGTACCTTTACCTCCTACGTCTGCTGTGACACCTGCTGAGTTCCTCCAGCATTCTTGTGTTTTTACTGTATGATGGTGCAGTTCTGTAGAATACAGCTGATGAACAGAAATCTGGCAAAATAGTTTGGGGTGGACTACAGAGTTCTTTCAGCCAGGGGAAGGATTTCTGAAGCAGGCCAACTGTGAGCTAAATGATGCTTTTTGTGGCAGTATGTCTGTTGTAGCATGCTACCTGTGTACTTAATGCTGAGCTCCAAAACTCAGAACTAGATAACCCTCTGCCCCTATTTGAGAGCCAATTCACTGGCACCCAAATTTGAAAAAAGCAATATGCAATATTGAACAGAATATTACTCGGCCTGATGCATTGTTTGCTGGGTAGTTAGGGAATGGAATCCTTCTCAACATTGTAAGATATCAGATATTGGGAAAGAGGTTGAGAAAGTCTGCAGATGCTGGGTTTGAATGGACAACACAAAAGTGCTGGAGTAACTGAGCAGGTCATGCAGCATCCAAAGGAAGTAAAGAGTAACCAACGTTTCAGCCCTGGGCTCTCCATCGGGTAGGACATACATGGTGTAAATGAGATGGTCCAGCCTGATCAAGAAGTTGTTAGACATGCACAGACATTGGAAGAGGGCTGCAGCTTGCCTCCTGGTGGGGAATGATGCTGTTGATATAAGATAGTGTAGCTTAGGATACTCCTCATTGCAGTATCCTCCTTGCCCATCACTTCTTGCCTTCCAGCCTCAAAGACAAACCCACCAAATAGGATTTCATAATTAAAAATCAGAAATCAGCAGTTAAAGACATAAATTGATAAATAAATAATTTCAACTTTCCTTCAACAGTGGAGGGAAGGGGCTGTCAAACAGGGGCAGAGGATTGTTTAGCTTTAAGAACACAGGCAACATGCAACAAGAGACCTACCTACTCCAGAGCAGTTCAGGTTCTTGAGAGAGTACCTCAGGTGATGAATCTAGCAGCTGTTTCACAAATGCAGAGTCTTTATTCAAGTACTTTGATGTGTGTTAAATGCTTCAGATACCTTCTCTTGGTGCCTAGTGAGAGACCTCATCCAATGCTGTAGTGATACTGCCTAGTTCTGGGACTGTATAATTGCCACAATGTCCAGCTGTCTGATTGTAACTTAACTTATCAGGCAGAATCATTTGTTCATTAAAATTAAATCTAATTTTTGCAAGGACAGAAACATAATTCTCCAGTAAAATTCTCAAAATATTGTGAAGATCTAGAATTCTCATCCCCAGGAAATTATTTTGAATGAACCTATTTGTAAATAATGTCACTGTTCTCTCCATATTATCTGGCCTTTATGTTGTTCTATTTTTAATGCTCAGTGAATAAACTAAAAAATAATCAGAACCTAAACCAGTGGTTCTCAACCTTTTTCTTTCCATTCACATGCCTCTTTAAGTAATCCCTATGCCATCGGTGCTCTGTGATTAGTAAGGGATTCCTTAAGGTGGTAAGTGAGTGGGAATGGAAGGTTGAGAATCACTGCTCCAGACCCAATTGTTACAGAAATATTTTGCTTGAGAAAAATTGCCATTGGCCCATTTCCTTTGGAGTTATGAAACCGTCTGCATATAGAGTCAATTAGGTACGATTAAAACAGTGGTGTTCAAACTTGTTGTTTCCACTCACATACCACCTTAAGAAATCCCTTTCAAATCACAGAGCACCTATGGCATAGGGATTACGTAAAATGGTATATTTTCTTTAATATAATTTTTTATTTTTCATACTGTGAACCATATCAACCAAAATATATACAAACATTTTTCATTAAATATACACAGTGGCATTTTCTCCCTTTTTTTCCCCCTACCTTCCCTCCCCCCTCCAAAATCAATAAATATTCAACATATACAATACAATAAAACCATTAAACAATATCATCACACAATGAAAAATAAACAAGAAAAATGTGTCATCTACTTTTACACACTGGATCAAGTCGTTTTGTCTTCTTATCATTTTAGGGGGTGGAGGTCCGAGGCAAGACTTCTCTGTTATATTCCATGTATGGTTCCCAAATTTGTTCAAATAATGTGACTTTATTTTTTAAATTATATGTTATTTTTTCCAATGAAAAACATTTATTCATTTCCATGTACCATTGCTGTATTCTTATGCTCTCTTCCATTTTCCAAGTTGACATTATACATTTTTTTGTTACAGTTAAGGCTATCATAATAAATCTTTTTTGCACTTTATCCAATTTGAGGCCTAATTCTTTACTTCTTATATTACTTAGAAGAAAGATCTCTGGATTTTTTGGCAAGTTATTTTTTGTGATTTTATTTAATATCTGATTTTGATCTTCCCAAAACATTTTCATTTTCTCACATGCCCAAATTACATGTACTGTTGTTCCCATTTCCTTCTTACAGTGAAAACATCTATCTGATAATGTTGGATCCCATTCTTTTAACTTTTGGCACGTGATATATAACCTTTGTAACTAATTATACTGTATCATGCATGACCTTGTGTTTATTATATTCTTCATAGTTCCAGAACATAACTTTTTCTATGTTTCATTTATTATCTTTATGTTTAAATCCTTTTCCCACTTTTGTTTGGGTTTATAGCTCATTTCATCATTTCCCTTCTCTTGCAGCTTAATGTACATGTTTGTTATAAATCTTTTAATTATCATTGTGTCTGTAATCACATATTCAAAGCTGCTTCCTTCTGGTAATGTCAGTCTGTTTCCCAATTTATCCTTTCAGTTGATGATATGCAAACATTGTACCATGAGTTATTCCATATTTGTACTTCAACTGTTCAAATGTTAATAAATCATTTCCCAGAAAACAATTTTCTATTCTTTTGATTCCTTTTCTCTCCTATTCTTTAAAGGAAAGGTTATCTATTGTAAAAGGGATTAGCGGAGTTTGCGTCAATAGTAATTTTGGTATTTGGTCATTTGTATTTTTCCTTTCTAAGTGGATCTTCTTCCATATATTGAGTAAATGATGCAGTACTGGTGAGCTTTTATATTGTACCAGCTTTTCATCCCACTTATAAAGTATATGTTCCGGTACCTTCTCCCCTATTTTATCTAGTTCTATCTTAGTCCAGTCTAGTTTTTCCCTTGTCTGGTAAAAATCTGATAAATACCTTAATTGTGCTGCTCTATAATAATTGTTAAAGTTTGGTAACTGCAAACCACCTTGGTTGTACCTCTCTGTTAATTTATCTAACACTATCCTCGGTTTCCCCCCTTTCCACAAGGATTTCCTTATAGTTCATTAAAGAATTTTTCTGTTAAGGAAATTGGTAACGATTGAAATAAGTATTGTATCCTTGGGAATACATTCATTTTAATGCAATTTACCCTCCCTATCAACATTAGCAGTAATTTTTTCCAATGTTCTAAGTCTTCCTGCAATTTCTTCATTAGTGGCTGATAATTTAGTTTGTACAGGTGGCTTAAATTATTATCTAACCTCATACCTAGGTATCGGATTGCTTGTGTTTGCCATTTAAATGGTGATTCTTTTTTAAATTCTGTATAATCCGCATTACTCATTGGCATCACTTCACTTTTATGTACATTGATCTTGTACCCCAATATTTCTCCATACTCCTTCAATTTCTTAGGTAATTCTTTTATTGATATTTCTGGTTCTGTTAAGTATACTATGATGTCATCTGCAAATAAACTGATTTTATACTCCTTCTCCTTTATTTTTATTCCTTTTATTTTATTTTCTGTTCTTATCAGTTCTGCCAATGGTTCTATTGCTAAAGCAAACAGTGAGGGGGATAATGGACATCCCTGCCTAGTTGACCTATTTAATTTAAATTGGTTCGATACATATCCATTTACTGTTACCTTCGCCAATGGTCCATTATATAATGCTTTAATCCAATTAATATATTTTTCTGGTAGATTGAACCTCTGTAATACTTTGAATAAATAATTCCATTCTACTCTGTCAAAGGCTTTTTCTGCATTCTAAAGCAGCAGCCACTGTTGGCTTCTTATTTCCTTGAACTGCACAAATTAGATTAATAAATTTACAGACATTATCCGCTGTTCGTCTTTTCTTAATAAATCCAGTTTGATCTTGTTTTTACTATTTTTGGTACACAATCGGCCAATCTGGTTGATAATAATTTCGCTATTATCTTATAATCTGAATTGAGTAGAGATATTGGTCTATATGATGCTGGTGTTAATGGATCCTTCCCCGTCTTTGGTACCAGTTTACCTATCTCGGCTGCACTATTTCATCGGATGTAAGGATCGACAAAGAGATAGACAACAGACTCGCCAAGGCAAATAGTGCCTTTGAAAGACTACACAAAAGAGTCTGGAAAAACAACCACCTGAAGAAACACACAAAGATCAGTGTGTACAGAGCCATTGTGATACCCACGCTCCTGTTCGGCTCCAAATCATGGGTCCTCTACCGGCATCACCTACGGCTCCTAGAACGCTTCCACCAGCGTTGTCTCCGCTCCATCCTCAACATTCATTGGAGCGACTTCATCCCTAACATCGAAGTACTCGAGATGGCAGAGGCCGACAGCATCAAATCCACGCTGCTGAAGATCCAACTGCGCTGGGTAGGTCACTTCTCCAGAATGGAGGACCATCGCCTTCCCAAGATTGTGTTATATGGCGAGCTCTCCACTGGCCACCATGACAGAGGTGCACCAAAGAAGAGGTACAAGGACTGCCTAAAGAAATCTCTTGGTGCCTGCCACATTGACCACCGCCAGTGGGCTGATATCGCCTCAAACCATGCATCTTGGCGCCTCACAGTTCGGCGGGCAGCAACCTCCTTTGAAGAAGACCGCAGAGCCCACCTCACTGACAAAAGACAAAGGAGGAAAAACTCAACACCCAACCCCAACCAACCAATGTCTGCCTGTCCCGCATCGGACTTGTCAGCCACAAACGAGCCTGCAGCTGACGTAGACATTACCCCTCCATAAATCTTCGTCTGCAAAGCCAAGCCAAAGAGAGAATTATTGCTGTCTTACATAAATCTGGCAAGTTTTGTGTCTCTTGTATCTGGTTCATTACTTCCAGGAGAGGAGGGATTAATAACTCTAAATGTTTTATAGAATTTTATTGGGAATCCATCCTCTCCAGGTGTTTTATTGTTCGGCAGCTTTTTTAATATATCCTGTACTTCCTCTATTTCAAATGGTTTTATCAGTTTGTTTTGTTCCTCTTGCAATTTCGGCAGTTCAATTTTAACTAAAAACTCTTCTACTTTATCATCTTTTCCCTCATTCTCAATTTGGTATAATTGTTCATAAAATTCCTTAAAGTTTTCATTAATCTCTGTTGGGTTATATGGGATTTGTTTGTCCTTTTTCCTTGATGCCAATACAGTTCTTTTAGCTTGTTCTGTTATAAGTTGCCAGGCTAATATTTTAAGTGTTTTTTCTCCCAATTCGTAATACTTTTGCTTTATTTTCATTATGTTCTTCTCCACCTTATATGTTTGTAATGTTTCGTATTTTCTTTTTTTGTCCGGCAATTCTCTCCTTTTCGTTATATCATCCCTTTTCACTCGTTCCTTTTCTGTACTTAATATTTCCCTTTCCAACTGCTCTATTTCCCAATTGTAGTTCTTTTTCATCTTAGTTACATAACTTATTATCTGCCTTCTAATGAAGGCTTTCATTGCGTCCCATAATGTAAATTTGTCTTTCACTGATTCTGTATTTATTTCAAAATATGTTTTAGTTTGGTGTTCAATAAACTCTCTAAATTCCTGCCTTTTAAGTAGCATGGAGTTTAAACTCCATCTATATGTTCTTGGTGGAATGTCCTCCAGTTCTATTGCTAATAACAGGAGTGAATGATCAGATAGTAATCTAGCTTTATATTCAGTTTTCCTAACTCTCCCTTGAATATGGGCAGACAACAAAAACATATCAATCCTTGAATATGTTTTATGCCTACTTGAATAATATGAATATTCCTTCTCTCTTGGGTGCTGCCTCCTCCATATAACCATAAGTTTCATTTCCTGCATTGATTTAACCATAAATTTGGCCACTTTATTCTTTTCGCTAGTCTTTTGTCCAGTTTTATCCAACATTGGATCCAAATTAAGGTTAAACTCCCCTCCTATCAATATATTCCCTTGCGTTTCTAAAATCTTCAAAAAAAATATCTTGCATAAACTTTTGATCCTCTTAATTAGGTGCATTTATATTGAGCAAATTCCAAAATTCTGAATTTATCTGACACTTTATCATTACATACCTCCCTGCTGGATCTATTATTTCCTCCTCTATTTTGATTGGTACATTTTTATTAATTAATATAGCTACACCTCTAGCTTTTGAATTATATGATGTTGCCGTTACGTGCCCTACCCAGTCTCTCTTTAATTTGTTATGTTGCACTTCAGTTAGATGCGTTTCCTGCATAAATGTTATATCTATTTTTTCTTTTTTCAGTAAATTTAATAGCCTCTTCCTTTTAATTTGGTTATGTATTCCATTAATGTTTATAGTCATATAGTTCAACATGGCCATCTCATATCCTGTTTACACCTCATTTCCACTTCCTCACCACCACCATCCCCCTTTCCCCATTTTCATTTCTCAGTTTTCTCTTTTTAAACTCAATGTATGACACACATTTAAAACATAAAATACTCCAATAACTCCCACATCCAATATTCCCTTAACCCCAAATATTTCCCCCCCCCCCTCTCTGAGTTGCCCCTTATCCCTTGCCAGGCAACCACAACTCCCCTTTCCATTTGGGTTGTGAACTTGCTCGCAAACGTCAACTGATTTCGCAGTGACAGTTATTCTCTCCCCCCCAACCCTCCGAAAACACTATTTTTTACACAAATAACAAAGTTCACCCTTTTTTTCCCCTTCCTTTCTTCCCTTCTCTTTCCCTTCTTTAGTTCTTTACATATACATTGTTTTTACATTTTTATATATATTTTATCGCCGTTCTTCATTCTTGTTACATCTCTCCATCCCTCCTTCTGTCCTCCAAGCATTCAGCAAATCCTTGTGCTTCCTCCGGATCTGATAATAGTCTGTTTTGCTCCCCAGGGATAAATATTTTAAGCACAGCTAGATGTCTTAACATAAATTTATAACCTTTTTTCCATAGGATCAATTTTGCTGTATTAAACTCTTCTTTAAGAGTTCAAAACTTATATCTGGGTAAAAAAATATTTTTTGACCCTTGTATTCCAATGGTTTATTGTCTTCTCTCATTTTATTCCTTGACTGCTCCAGTATATTTTCTCTTGTCGAAAATCTCAAAAAATTTACTAAAATGGATCTTGGTTTTTGATGTATCAGTGGTTTCGGAGCTAGTGTTCTGTGCGCCCTTTCTATTTCCATTCCTTCCTGCATTTCTGTCATTCCCAGGACCTTCGGGATCCAATCATTTATAAATTCCTTCATATCTGTGTCTTCTTCATCTTCCTTTAGGCCCACTATTTTTATGTTGTTTTGCCTACTATAATTTTCCAACATATCAATTTTCTGAACTAACAACTCTTGTGACTCTTTAATTTTTTTTATCATTTTCTTCCAATTTTCCTCTGAAGTCATTCACTTCCATTTCTACAGTAGTTTCTCGTTCTTCCACATTTTCTACTCTTTTCCCTATTTCTGACATGACTAGCTCTAATCTTTGCATTTTATCTTCTGTTCTTTTCATTTTTCTTTTAATTGCACTAAATTCTCATGACAACCATTCTTTTAATGCTCTCATTTGTTCTTGAAAAAAAGCTTTATCTATATTCTGTCCATCTGTTTTACCTTCTATTTCTCTGTGAAGATCTTGGTCTTCTTCTTCCTCTTCTTCTGTGTCTGTACCTATGTTTGTGTCTTCTTCATCTCTTCTTTGTATCTGTGTCTCTCCTGACTTTGCTGATGAGTTGCTTGTCTCACTTTGTTGGGCCTCTTCTTATTTGGCCTCTTGCTGTTGGTCCTCTTCTTCTGAGCTGCTCATTTGTTGAGCCTCCTGCTGCTGCTCTTCTTTCCTTTCACCCCGTCGACTTTCCTTCTCTTCTTCCAGCTGAGAGCCCTGGTGTCAGGGCGCGTTGTGGTTGCCCGCTCCTCAGCTGAGCCTCCCTCCCGTCAGTGTTTTCCTTCTCCTTAGTTTGTGCACTGCACACTTTTGTTTGGCTCAGAGAACCATTTTTGCAGTCCAGTGGTCAGGGGGGGTCGCGACTCCGCGGGGACATCACCAACTTCAGAGATCGGGCGCTCTTCACCACCACGGCTCCCTGTTTCTTCATGCAGGTAAGGCCTTCTCCTTTCTTTTCCGATGTCTTCTTTTTTCCCCGTTGTTTTTACTTTTTCCTTCTTGGGTGTCATTCTCTTTCTTTTCTCTACAACTTTATCTTTTATTTCTTATATTTTATATTTAATGAAATTTGTCTTTTCTTCACTTTATTTCTTCTTTTCTGGAGAGGGCAGGTATTACCCTACCGGCCACTACAACATCACGTGACTCCTCCAAACATCACAAATTTAGTTGACTGTTCATTTTTCTGTGGTGACTCATGTCCTATCTGGTTGTTAAGATTCATGTTAGCAGGTGTTTGTGTTTTCAAAAAGCAGCTTCTAAATTAGTAGCAAATGTACCTTTGCACTGTTATTTTTATTCTTATCCAGACATAGTGACAAGCTGTGAAATATAACCAAATATGCTGCCTATTTGAGGTTTTGCCCCAAATGTGATTTGGTGAACATCCTTGGTCAATTGGTTTAATAGGTTGTAGCTTCTGTGATGAAATGCTTTGAGAGGCTGGTCATGGCCGGAATTAACACGTACTTAAGCAATTCACTTTTCTTCACAATTGCTCCACAGCAGATGCAATACCACTGGCTCTCCACTTATCCCTGGATCACCTCGAGAACAGCAGATGCAATACCACTGGCTCTCCACTTTGCCCTGGATCACCTCGAAAACAGAAATTCATACATACGTATGCTCTTCGTCGACTACAGCTCGGCCTACAGTACCGTTATTCCCTCAGTGCTGGTCAAAAAGCTACAAACTCTAGGCCTCTGAAACTGGATCCTGGAATCTTTCATTGGAAGACCACAGTCAGAACGAGTTGGAAACAATGTCTCCTCCTTACTGATCATCAACACAGGGGCATCCCAAGTATACATGCTTAGCCCACTGCTCTACTCGTTAGACATCCATGACTGTGTGACCAGGCATAATTCCAATGCCATCTACAAGTTTGCTGATGACACCACAGTTGTCGGCAGAATCACAAACACCAATGAGGAAGCGTACAGGAAGGAGGTAGATCAGCTCATTGAATGGTGTAACAACAACAACAACCTTGCACTCAACATCAGCAAAACCAAGGAGATAATTATGGACTTCAGGAGGAAGTCAGGGGAAGCCGACCCAGTCTTTGTTATGATTCTGAGTTACTTGGGAGGTTTGTTAAATACCTTTGAGATGCAAGGTTCAAATAACAGAGGAGATTTCCACCATCTCAGGAAACTGTTAACACACACTGGTAGACATATACATAAGCCCCACAGAGATGAACTACATTTACTACAGTGAGAAGAGTGTATTCTTAGGCGGGTACAAAATAGTTCACATTATCCTGACTATATAACATCCCTCCTTCTCAAAATAAAGAAAAATTTAGTTTTCTTTATCACTTTCTTTCCAGTGAAACGTAATTAACTGAATTTGTACACTAGTTTACACAACTATTTTTAAATAGTTATTATTGATATTGCACTGGTTGCTTCACCATCTGCGACTGTTGGGCTCTGTGTTGCTGGTCCACGTGTAGGTGATGTAGCTTGTTGTGCTTCACCTGACAACTACTGCAATGATGTTTTTGTAGTAGTGGTTGTGGTCTCTTCACTTGATAGCTCACTTGATATGGGTTTTGCAGGCTTTGCTAGTATTAAAGCTTTCTTCTTCATCACCTCTAGTGTCCGTATTGGGTTGTGACCCCTTTTTATTGTTTGATTAAAGTCTTTAGGGTCCAGACATTTTCTCAAATGGCCATTTGGTTTTTCTTTGACCTCTATGGAATTTACCCATTCAGTCAGCTCAGTCACTTGGGCTCTGACCTGCATCCTTTCCATGTCCTTTAGTTCTTGCTCCAGCTTCTTCTTAACCTCTAGTGGCACATCCCTTGGAACAGGGATGACTGGTTTGCAGTTTGGATCTCTGGAGATATGATATTCAAAGTCTCCAAAGTATCCAACTGAATTCTCAAAGCATTCTGGGTGCATGGTCATGAGCTCAGCCTTCTTTGTGACTGGAGGTTGGTTCTCCAATGGAGTGTCTCTTTTTCATCTGGATCTCATAATTGACAGAGATCAACTGCAACTCCTGGCAACTATCCAGTCCTAGATTTGCTGGTCTGTCTGAATCTACCATATAGAACGTACAGAGGATGTTCTTTCCCTTATGCAACCATTGATCTTAGCTCCCCCTAGCTACTTGATCATGGGTCCACCATAGGCCATTAATGTGACATTTGCTGTTTCCAATGCACCGTCTTTTGGATACCCTTTTATTATGTTCTCAGGGCACTTCTGGTGGAAGAATCTGAATGGAAGGACGTTGCTTTGTGATCCAGTATCCAGCTTCACCTTTAGGTTAAATATCATAGGCTTGTTCAGGATTGTCCTCTGTATTTAGATCCTTGTGTGCAACTCGTTTCCTTCTTTCATCTCACCCGACATCTCGTGAAGGGGTATGGATTCTATGTCCATTATCTGGGTGTCGGAGTCCTCATTGTTGTTTCCTTTTATGTGGTGAGTTTTTTTCTTGTCTTTTTTTCTTCCCTGTTATTACTGTTTTCTTCATATCAGACTTGCACATCTTCGCCCAGTGGTTTGCTTTACCACAGGCTCTACATTCAGAACTGTTGGTGGGGAATTTGTTTCGGTCATCGAAGGCACCTTGTCTGCCGCACTTCCTGCAGGTCTTGGGGGTTTGCACTTTTCTGACTGTGTTCTTTACAGCATCAACCTTTCCCTCTCTTTGCTGTGAGTGGGTCTGCATAGATAGGGATTTCATTTGCATTGTTGTGGCTTCAAAGGCTCTAGCTGTATCTATAGTTTTGGTCAGCTTCAAGCTATCCTTCCCAATAAGAGACTTTTGCACTTTGGGTTGGGCACTCCCCATATTAGTTGATCAACTAATCTTTATTCCATATCGTTAAATCTGCATTTTGCAGCAACAATTTTTAGTCTAGTGAAGAAGTAATCAAGAGTTTTATCAATCTCTTGCATTAAGCCTTGAAATTAATAGTGTTTAATTCTGTGATTAGACTTGGGTTCAAGGTGAGAAGCAAATTTTCTGTTGACCTTAATCTGCTCTGGATCACTTTTTTCCACCTCTGTAAGCTCCCAGCTATTAAATAAGTCAAGGCCTCGTTCCCCTGTCCAGAGAAGTATATAACTGAACTTCTCCTCTGCTGTTACATTTTTTAAATAGTTCTTGAATGCTAAATTGCACTTCTGCTGAAACTTTTTAAATGATTCAACAATGTCTTCAACCTCCCCGTCCATCACCGCGTGAACTGCTGTTGCTCCAGCCATTCTTTTTCAGCAATGTTTTTTTATCTTTTTCCCCTTTGTATTTCAGTGACTTACAATCAATTGTATGGCCTTATTCCTGTTCTCTTATACCATTGCCACCACATTAAGTCTCTGGGTTACTTGGGAGGCTTCTTAAATAACTTAAAGATGCAAGATTCAAATAACTAAAGATATTTTATTTACTATGCCTTCCACCATCTCAGGAAATTGTTCACACATATTGATATACATGCCCCACAGTGGTGTACTACAGTTACTACAGTGAGAAGGGTGTACTCTTACACAGTTACAAAATAGTTCACATTATCCTGACAATATAACAGTCCTCATCAAGTGCTCAGTAGTGGAGAGGGTCTTGAACTTCAAATTTGGGTGTCAGCATCTCCGAGAATCTGTCCTGGAGCCTCCACGTTGATGAAATCACAAAGAAGGCTCACCAATGGCCATACTTTGTGAGGTGTCTGAGGGGATTTGGTATGTCACCACAGACTCCCATAAACCTCTACAGGTGTACCATGGAGTGCATTCTGGCTGGCTGCATTACTGCCTAGTATGGAGGCATCAACTCTCAGGACAAGAAAAAACTCCAGGGGGTTGTTAATTCGGCCTGAAACATCACAGGCACCAGACTTCACTCCATTGAGCACATCTACATGAGGCTGTGACTTAAAAAAACAGCCTCTATTCTCTAAAGACCCCCACCCTTCTTCACTCTGCTACCATTGGAGAAAAGGTACAGGAGCCTAAAGATGAACACTTAACGGCACAAGGACAGATTCTTCCCCGCTGCCATCACATTCGTGAATAATCAATGAACCAAAGACACTGCCTTACTTTTCATGTAGTATTATTTTTATTTTTTATAGTAATGTTGTAAGATGATTATAATATGAATGTTTGCTCTGTGACGCTGCCTCAAAACATTGAATTTCATGACTTGTTCATGTCAATAAATCCTGATTCTGATTCTCAGTTGAAAATTAGCAAGGAAGCTACTGTTTTACAGATTACAAGAAGTATATAAGTACAATAAAAGGGAATTTTGTTTTCATTGTATGCTAATTCTAACATTGCAAAACTAACTAATAACAAGGAGTAAATTATGAAAATCTGTAAACAAAAAATCCTGGAGAAACTCAACAGGTCAAACATTGTCCTTAATGTAGCAAAGGTAAAGATATATGACCCATGTTTTGGGCTTGAGCCCTTCATCAAAAAAAAGGTCTGAGAGAATGTCAGCAGGCATCTGAACAAAAGATAGGGGAGGGAAGGGGGCAGCTTAAAGGCAGGAGATGATAAGTGGAGAAGGGAGAGAGGGGACTCCCCTTACCCACCAGCCATCTCTCCTCCCCATGATTGCGCCTTAACATTGACTTCTCTGCTTTCTGTTAAACTTGCTCGTCTTCTTTCCCCTCTCCTTTTCCAATCATTCCAGTTCCCCCCTCCCTTCCCCTTACTCACCCAGCCATCCCTCCTCCTCCTGATTGCTGCTGCCCCCTCCCTCCCTTCTCCACCTATCATCTTCTGTATTTACCACACCCCTTCCTCCCCCTCTATCTTTTGTTTGGACAGCTGCCTGCATTCTCTCATACCTTGATAAAGGGTTCAAGTCCAAAACGTCAGTTATGTATTGTGATAGTACAGATTCTATCACCAATGTGTATATGTACAGATGGTAGTGTAGGATGACTGTGATTGGCTGAGAGTGTAGCCACACCTACTGGCAGGTCTTAAAGGGTTGCTCCTAGCCAGACCAGGTCATTCTGAACTGGTCGACTTACTTGTGATATGCTCCAGTCTTTTAGTTAATAAAAGCCTTGGTTTGGATCAACAAGTCTTTGGTTCTTTCGACACACTCTACAATTTTATTAACTAAAAGACTGGAGCATATCACAAATAGGTCGACCAGTCCAGAATGACCTGGTCTGGCTAGGAGAAATCCTTTAAGACCTGCCAGAAGGTGTGGCTACACTCTCAGTCAATCACAGTCATCCTACACTACCATCTGTACATATGTACATATACACATTGGTGATAGAATCTGTACTATCACATTCACCCCTTCTTTGAGAACCGACCCCAGGGTGGATGGAGTTTAGGGGCCTGACCATCTGGCGTGACCGCAGTCATGTGCTTGAACAGAGGGACCAGCACCACCCCACCAGCTCAGGCTAGACTGTCGACAACGCCTTTGGGGAATTGAGCGAAGCAGTGGCCGCACCCTACGCGCCTGCCGGCGACACAACTCCGGCGACCCCAATCCCGGCGCCACGGCAGTCACACCAGATGGTCAACCCGTACAGCCCCTAACCTCCATCCACCCTGGGGTCGATTCTCAAAGAAGGGGTGAATGTGATAGTACAGATTCTATCACCAATGTGTATATGAACATATGTACAGATTGTAGTGTAGGATGACTGTGATTGGCTGAGAGTGTAGCCACACTTACTGGCAGGTCTTAAAGGATTGCTCCTAGCCAGACCAGGTCATTCTGGACTGGTCGACCTACTTGTGATATGCTCCAGTCTTTTAGTTAATAAAAGCCTTGGTTTGGATCAAGTCTTTGGTTCTTTCGACATGCACTACATGTATCTTTAACTTTGCTACATAAAGGACACGGTTTGACCTGCTGATTTTCTCCAGCATTTTGTGTTTTTTACAAGCAGTAACAAGTTTTTGACCATTTTGAGCATTAAAGGATTCAACCAAATTTTATTGAAGTCTGAATCTATGGGAGATATGAAGAATTGATATGATGTAGATTTGCCCATGAAATGCAAATAGAATTCTTTTTCAATTAGTCTCAAGTATCTGGGAATAAATCAAATTGAAACAATGAATAATTCAGGAAACTCATCCACAGTCACACCTTGATTGTATTAAGTGGAATAACAATGTTTTTGAATTTAAACATGAGCAATGTATAGTAACGTGGGAGGATAAAATACAGCACTCTAATTGCTAAAAATAAAAGCATGGTGAACAAAACAAAGCTTTTGATCTACATTCATGAGGAATTTATCAAGGTGAACATTTACACAAAATATTTGTTTTCTGAATCTGAAATTCAAATAACTTAATAAAAATGAGACTGGATTTATCTGAGACTCATTAATTATAACCTAACAATTTGTATTGCTAGGCTCCATACATTTGTATTGGCAAGCACAGCACAATGGCATAGCAGTCTGTACTGCTGCTCAACAGTTCCAGACTACAGGGAAATAAGAGGGGAATGGAACTGATACATTTACTTTGTTCAGAACCTGAGTTTGATGGGCTGAATGGCTCCCTGATTATTCATTTAAGACCAATTAGAGATTGGGTCTTTCTGAAAGTTGCCGTCATCTTCATGCCGGTTTTCCTGTTTGCCTGAGTAAATATTCAGCAAATTCCACAGTCCAGAGGTACGGTACGCAAGCTCCTTTTCCAATTTGTGCAAGGTCTATCTCTTAACTGATGAAAGTGAGTTGACAAAACAAGTTAATATTTTAACCTCCTGAGTACTTGCCAAGCTTACCTTTAGAACAAAATGAACTTTGCGCTCTTTTAATAACGTAGATCAGAGAGACAGATAATATGTGTTTGCCCAATATAATTATATAGCCTGCAGAGGTTCAGGCGTGGACTAAAACTATCAACTATATTTGATGATAGACAAATATATTCTCTGAGCTATAATTGTCAGAAAACATTTGAAAACTTGCTTTTGATCTTCCTGCACCTAAAATAAAGGTTGTCTGCATTAAATAATCTCCATGTTGAAAATGCAAAATTTGCACTGGGTTCCATCACAGTAGGAATAGAGGACAAAGCTCAACATGCTTTAATTACAAGCAGACAATTTACCTCAAAGTTCATAGGACATTTCATTGTTGGTTGACTTGAGCAAGCAGCAAAGTGATCTTATTAAATTTACATTATAAAAAAAGACAATCTTCTTCCCATTGGGTTGAATTTTTTTCAGTTCAGTTCAAGGAGAAGATTCCATTCTGAAAATGGCTTTGATCATTTATTAACAGTCTGTCTTTATTCAAAATAGAAGCAGAAGACAACCTGGAGCAAAATTATCTGATAACTAAATGAAATTAAAATAAAGTCACAAAGTAAAATGGAAGGTTTTGGTCAGAGGGATAATTCAGGTGGGAGAATGGGAAAGAAAGGGAATTTGGAATTTGGAATTCAGCCTTTTTCTTATTTTCTAGATGTGCTGGTATTTCACAATATTCCTTTGAAATGTATGAATAATGAAACATAAAATCAGTTTATTAGAATCTTATTATGCTGCTTCAACTACAGTAAGTTTTATTGGAAAATGACTATTGAGCTGGCTCTGGAATGATGCCAAACAATGATCAGTGATCCTACATGGAATGAGAGGGGATCTTATCGAAACAGATAAAATTGAGATAGGATAGACAAGATGGAAGTAGGAAAGTTGCTTCCACTGATACGTGAGACTAGAACTAGGAAGCGTACTGTCAATGTTTAGGATGGAGATGAGGGGGAAATGCTTTCCTGGAGAGTAGTGAATCTAGGGAATTCTCTGCCCAAGGAAATGGTAGAGGCTGCCTCATTGAATATTCTGAAGAGAGTTTTTTTGCAGAGGAGGAGAATTAAGGGTTATGGGGAACATTAAAAAAATAGATAAATTGAACTGAGTCTACAGCCAGACCATCCATCATCTTATGGCTATCTCCTGCTTTTATTTTAATGTTCACCGTCATTGCCTCAAACAAATCTGCATGCATTGAGAATCCTTCCTTTCTTCCTTTTCTGGATCCCTCTGTCTCTGCCTTAGGAGACAGGATAACTACTAACATCCGTGACAAACTTACTTACTCCTATAGCTCTCTCAACGATTCCCACCCTGCCCTGCCTATGATAAGAACTCTTTTCCATTCTTTCTGTTCCTCTATTTCTGTTGTATGTGCTCTGAGACATTTGTTATAGCTGCCTTGAAATTTTGTTCTTTATCCTGAACTGTGGCTTCCCTTCTACCTTGGTTAACAAACTCCTTGACTGCAAATCGTGCAATTCCTGAACCTCTGTTCTCATCCCCTCTCCCTGAGACAGAACAGTTCCCTAGTCCTCACCTTCCACCCCATCTCCATCAACATTGAACAGATCTACGATTTCCTCCAGCTTCAAAGAGATTCCATCACCAGCCACACCTTCCCGTCTTCTTTCCTTTCAGCACTTTGCAAGGACCATGCCCTTTACGGTTACCTAGTCCACTATTCCATTCCCACAAACGACTGTCTTACGACATGTTCCCTCACATCTGCTAGTGATGTAATACTTGTCCTTTCATCTCTTACCTTCCCACCATCTGGAGACCCAATGATTCACTTGTACTATTTTGCAATCCAGTGTACTGCATTCAAAATTCGAAATGTAGTCCAAACAGACTGGGTGATTGCCTTGCGGAGCATCTACGTTTTGTACTCAAGGATGACCCTGAGCTTCCTTTTGCCTGCCACTTTTAATTCTCCATCCCAGTTCCATGTGACCCATGTCTGTTGCTTCTTACAATGGCACAAAGAGGCCCACAAGCTCAACAAACAGCACCTCATCTTCTATCGAGGCACAGTCTCCTGGATTCACCTTCTGGTAACTTTATTTCTCCATCTGAATTAGTTAACCATCTTTGATATTGCATCCATTTATTTGTTTTGCTATTTTTTCTTTTTTCTGGACATAGAGGACATGGCCAGTAGGCCCTCCTGAATGTGTCTTCCTGTTCTGCATTTTGCATTCCTGCATTTTTGTATCTCTGTTCTTTTTCCATGTTTTCACTAACAGTTCCCACTGACTTATTGGCCAGATAATATTGTTTCCAATGATCACCCAAGTTTTACCCTCTCCGAGATACCCCCCCCCCTCCACCCCCACACCCTAACGTTTATGTTCTCTCCTTCACAGTTCTGATTAAAGGTTTGTGATGAGAAACGGTAGCTCTGTTTCTCTTCTCAGAGATGTGGCTGGACTTTGAGAATTTCCAGTTTCAAATTGGATGCTGATAGAGCTCTTAAAGATAGCGAAGTCAAGGGAAATGGGGAGAAGGCATGAACGGGATTCTGACTGTGGATGATCAGCCATGATGACAGTGAATGGTGGTGCTGGCTGGATCTATGGTCTATAGTCTATTAATGTAGTCCCAATGTCGTCTGAGATGGTGGTTGCACTTCCTCATGTCAATTTTACAAAAATGCACCATTTGAGTGGTGGAAATATCTTTGTATTTTTTAAGTCATTTATTGTCATCTGATTGTACAAGTATAACCTGATGAAACAGTGTTCTTCGGTCCTCGGTGCAAAAAAAACAGACATACAACCAGACAAAACATACATATAAACAAACAATACATATGCAGGACAGGTATTCATCTATACAAATAAATAAATATTGTTTAATGAATATGAGAGTCTCGGATGGTTAGTGTGAGCTGTTCCTTTGGTCATTCACCATTCTCACTAACCTTGGAAAGAAGCAGTTTCTCAGCCTGGTGGTTCTGGCCCTGATTCTCCTGTATCTCTTCTCTAACGGGAGCAGCTGAAAGATGCCTTGTGCAGGATGGAGGAGGTCCTCAATGATTTTGCGCGTCCTCTTCAGACAATCCCGGTAGATCACATCGAGAGTTTTGTTATGATGTGGGATGTGATCACTACATTTAAAAATCCAGTGCTTCAGTGATGATTTATGAAGAGATGCTGAGATTAGATTGTGAAAGAAATCAATTTGTAAAACAGATGTGGAGCAGGGAGGAGATTGTGTTACATCAGTCACAAGAGTGATTATGAACCACATATGTTGTTGGCTCTGATATAATCCCCTTGCTATTAAGTATTTTTGAAATTACACTTAAGTGAGTCTTAATTCCTAATTATAATGTCAAGAACGTTTTATTTGCCGGGATCAGAAAAGCTTCTGGTAATGCATCTGGATTAACAATTAGCAAATCATACTTGGTCGAGTCAAGTCACCTTTATTATGTCATTCATTCCATGCTAGGATGGTAAAGATGAAATAGTGTTTTGCCAGGACCATGGAGCATATTTACATAAATATAGGTTAGAATAGAAGTTCAACATCTTTAAAATATTAAGACTTATACATTAACAGTCTATAGTACCCAATCCCCAAATGTTCTGGGAGTTCAGGAGTCTGATGGCTTGAGGGAAGAAACTTTTGTCCAATCAGGACATAAAGGCCCAAGTGCTATAGTATCCCCAACCAGATGACAGAAGGGAGAACAGTTTACTTGAGGGATGTGTGGAGTCCTTCACAATGTTTATCGGCTTTTGCCTGCATCAAGTGTTGTAGATGTCCTTCATGGTAGGAAGAGAGCCCACAGTGTTCTTTTCCACTGATTTCACTGTCCTCTTGCAGTCCGAGGTGATTCAGCTTCCAAACCAGGCATGATGCAGTTGCACAGGATGCTCTCGATACATCCTCTGTAGAATGTAGTGAGGATGGAGGGTGGGAGATGAGCTTTCCTCAGCCTTTGCAGGAAGTAGAGGCGCTACAGAGCTTTCTTGTCTATGATGATGAGTTATCTTCTTCATTGGTAATGAGGCAAAATATTTTTTGAATGAAAATACAGGTACACTGAACAATTTTAAGTGACCAAAATAGTTGTTTGTATTGCCACTGAAAAGAAAATATTGTCAATATTTTTGGTATGCGGATTATTTGTTGAGAATACTTCAACCCAAAATATTAAGCATCACAACAGATTAAGTTTGTTTAGTCCAAAGCATTCCTATTTTGTATCTAAATGCTAAAGATAACTGAATAAATGTGGTATACAGGAATCAGTAATTTTATTATGTAACACGTGCTCGCTCAAGATTCAGAAGGCAGACTCAAAACAGCATTCATTTGCTCCTGTAAAAATTAGAAGGTGGATTTGAAACACTCCTCATCTTCTAGAAATGGAGCAGTAAATCACATGCTCAGAATTTTTCATTGATTCATGTTCCCACTTACTTCAAATAGACATCTGTCATACAGGGACCCAAGAAGAACACGGTATCCTCAGTGACAACTGGCCAGTGATACTGACATCCTTTGTGATGAATTGCTTTGAGGGGCTGGCAAATTAACACTTGCCTCAGGAAGTACCTGAGCCCACCTTAATTTGCCAACTGTCTCAATAGTCTGCGATGGACCACTTGGACCATAAGTACACTTGTGTTGATCTGTTGTTCATTGATGACCGCTTGACATCATAGCTTCTAAATTGATGACGAAACTCAGGACATGCAACTTTGTTCCTCTCTTTGCAACGGGATCCTTAACATCCTTATTGCAGACTCCAATCAGTACGGATTTCCAACATCACCTCTTCCTCACTGACCATCATCAAGGGGCAACTCAAGGCTGTGTGCTTAGTCCCTTGATCTATTCCCTCTATATTCTCTCAACCATATAGCCAATTTCAGCTCTGTCACAATCTATGCATTTGATGACGACACTGGCATTGTTGGCTGAATAATGAGTAATAATGTGATATAAAGTAGGTAGATCAAAAATCTGGTTGTTTGGTACCAAAACCACAATTTTGCTCTGTGTCAAGATCAAGAAGTTTATTGTGGACTTTAGAAAGGGGAGGTCAAAGAAATATGCACCTCTCTTCATTAACGGGACAGTGATGAAGAGGGTTAGTAGCTCCAGCTTCCTGGGCTTCCACACATAGGAAGACTTGTCCTGGGGCCAGCACATCGAGGTAACTGTGAAGAAGCCACACCAATATCTCTACTTTCTAAGGACTTTGAGGAGTCTTGATATGTTGTTGAAAACTCTGTTGATCTTCCACATACTGGAAAATATACTGACTGATTGCACCACAACCTGGTTTGTAAACTTGAATTCCCATGAATGCAGAAGGCTGTAGAAAGTGACAGACATAGTCAGATCCATCACGAACACTGACCTATCTATTGAAAAAATCTACACGAGGCACTACTTCAAGAATCAGAATTTATTATCGTGAACAAGACAAGAAATTCTGTGTTTTGCGGCATCATCCTAGTGCCAACATTCATATTATATCCATCTTACAACATTACTATAAATAATTTAAAAAGTAGTGCATGAAAAGTAAGGCAGTGTCTTTGGTTCAATGTTGATTCATGAATCTGATGGCAGCGGGGAAGAAGCTGACTTTGTGCCGCTGAGTGCTCGTCTTTAGGCTCCTGTACCTTTTTCTCGATGGTAGCAGAGTGAAGATGGCATGGTCTGGGTGATGGGGTCTTTGAGGATACAGGCTGCTTTTTTAAGACACCACCTCATGTTGATGTCCTCGATGGAATGAAGCCTGGTGCCTGTGATGTCGCAGGCCGAGTTAACAACCCTCTGGAGTTTTTTCTTGTCCTGAGATTTGACACCTCCATACCTGGCAGTGATGCAAACACTGAACTGCAGAATATGAGATAGCCCCATGGACTGCAGAATTACCTCGGAGATCCTCACCTTGCCCACCCCCTCCCCCCCCCAGAACATTGCCACCACCCTTTCTGAAACTTAACATTAACTTATTTTTTTTATCATTTTCCTCAGGACTGATTTTGAATCTTCTAATTGAAACATTCACCCTGTTTCTCTTTTGACAAATGTTGCCTGACTTGCTGACTGCTTCCAATAGTTTCTGTCTTTATTTCAGGTCGGTGATAGTGTTTGATTCCACAGATCTTCAGAGAAGTGTTTTCTTTTGTGTGATTTTGTTTCCTCTAATATGGTAACTTCCTTAAATTCAATAAAATGTGCCATGATACTAATATTACACTCTATTCTTAATGCAGGAGTAATCTTGTAATTGGAAGTGGATGGAAACAACAGATAGGCAGCTTACAATTCACGGCAAATGTTGGTAACTAGTGCATGGTTTCTGAGAATTATTTTTTCAATCTAAAAATGTGCACAGTGATATTCAGGCTTTAAGCCCAAGAAGCACTGAAGATTAAGACATCATAATGAGTTTCTTCATATAACTATCTCTTCATGCCTGAGATATGCCCTTATTGTTGACCTTGTAACAAATCAGACAAATTTAAAGACAGGTTGTTTGAGACACAGCAGGGTCAGTTTGAAATACTACTAGTGTTCTTGGTCTATTTATAAAACAACAGTCACTGGCCTGCTTCAACTGGCTTCTTTCTTCAAGTGCTTATTCCAAGAATTCTTGCTAAGAAATTATTTATAAATGCAACCTGCTTATGCTATCATGATGAACCTCACAGTGCAATTTTCACAGCACAGGAGTATTTTATGAATGTTATCTGACATTTTGAATGGTTTCAATAACATTCCTTTCTCTCCAAATAAAAGGAGTCATTCTTTCTTTAAGAACAAAAAAAATAGGAGCAGGATTGGACTATTTGGCCCATAAAGTCTATTCTACCATTAAAAAAGATCATGGCTGATCTAGCCATGAACTCAGCTCCACTGACCTGCCTTTTTCCACAACCCTTAATTCCCCTGCTTTGAAAAAATCTGTATATCTGCATTTTGAATATATCAATTGAGGTCACCTCCATTGCTTCCCTGGGCAGAGAATTCTGCAGATTCCTTGCTCTCTGGGAAAAGCAGTTCCTCCTCATCTCCATCCCACACCTAATCCCTCAAATCTTGAGACTGTGATGTAATGAATGTTAGCTGCTCTGTTGATTATTTCTTCAAACGATCTTTCTTTATGGGGATCACATTGAGCATAATTCTGTCCTTCATATGTACATGCCACCACCTTTCCAAGAAGAGTGAGCAATAAATGGACGTTTGATCCCAGACAGATGATTCTTCAGTGACCACTCTTCATATGCTGTTACTCTACTTAACATTTGTAATTTCTGCAAAATTTGGTGTTCATGCTCATTAAACTCAGTCAATTTACAACAAGGGGTTAATACCCACAGTATGTACTTTAAAGATTCACACCCGCTTTTATTTATGATGTGACAAGTGGAAGCTTGTCTATGGTAAACAATAATAGCTGTGTCTGCTGTATTTTGGTTCTGCACTCATTCTTAGTCTCCCACCTCTTCATTCTCCTTCCTATATATCAGCTTAATTGCAGTTTTGTTATTCATCACAAAAAAAACTAGTATTGGAGGGTTCCAAGTATTTGCTGGATAAAATGCATAATTATGGTTTCCAGTTCTCTTTTCACTTGTCATGAAAAGTTTTATTTTATCTCTGGCTGATTAATAAAAGATCACAAGAGAACAAAGAGGAAGAAATTATTTCTTCTGATAAATCACCAGAAATTACATATAAAATAATGACAACAAACTTTCAAGGAAATGAGAAATAACTTGGAGTGGCCATTAAAGGATTTCTTACTCAGACTTCCAAGCTGTGATTAATGAACATTGGTTTTGACAATTTGACAGGTTTCATTTCTCCTCCACCTGCTTTTGTCTGGAACTGAGTAGTGGAAGATACGTATTGATGGGTGATGTTTGAACTTTCTGACTAATTGACAGCTTTATTGTGAGAATTTTCATATATGATATTGTATTCTTTATTATTTCAACCAGCACTGTCGAATTTAAGATGAATCAGAATCAGGTGTTTCATGAACATGTCATAACATTTGTGGCTTTATGGCAAGAGTATTGTACAGAACAAGGTGCAAAATTACTATAAATTACAATTCTGTAAGTAGAAGGTTCAAAAAAACTAGTGCAAAAGAGGAAAATGAGATAGTGATCAAAGGTTCATTGTCCATTCAGAAATCTGATGCCAGAGGGGAAGAAGCTGTTTTTTGTAATGTTGAAGGTATGTCTTCAGGCTCCCTTACCTCCTTCCTGATGTCAGCAGTGAGAAAAGGGTGAGGGTCATTGATGATAGAAGTTGGTTTCTTGAGGCACTGACTCTTAAAGATGTCCTTCATGGAGTGCACTGCTGCCCATGATGGTGCTCGTAGAGTTTACAAACCTCCATAACCTTTTCCTGTCCTGTGCATTGACACCTCCATACAAGAAAGTGATGTAATCCTACAGAATGCTCTCCATGGTGCACCTGTAGAAATATGTGAGAGTTTTTACTAACATACCAAACTCCTCAAACTTCTAATGAAATATAGCCACTGACATACTTTTTGCATGATTGCATCAAAATGATGGCTCCAGTCAGGATAGAGCTGGATAAAATAGGGGAGAAGGTACCAGAACATATACTTTATAAGTGGAATGAAAGACTGGTGCAGTATAGAAGTTCACCAGCACTGCAACATCTGTTCAACATTTGGAAGAAGATTCACGTAGAAAGGAAAAAAAACAAATGACCAACTACCAAAATTATTATTGACGCAAAATCAACTAATCTCTTTCACAATAGATAACCTTTCCTTTAAAGAATGGAAGAGAAAAGGGATTAAAAGAATAGAAAATTGTTTTTTGAGAAATAATTTATTATCATTTGAACAAATGAAGTACAAATATGGAATAACTCACGGTACAATGTTTGCATACCACCAACTGAAAACCTACTTAAAGGACAAATTGGGAAGCAGACTGAGATTGCCAGAAGGAAGCAGCTTTGAATATGTGATTACAGACACAATGATAATTAAAATATTTATAACAAACATGTACATCAAACTGCAAGAGAAAGAAAATTATGAAATAAGCTATAAACCCAAACAAGATCTAAACATAAACATGAAGATAAAAAAAAAATGAAATATGGGAAAAACTATGCTCCGGAACTATGAGAAATACAATAAACTGGAGGTTACGCATGATACAATATAATTGGTTACAAAGGCTATATATCATGCCCCAGAAGTTAAATAAATGGGATCCAACAGTATCAGATAGGTGTTTTCACTGTAAGAAGGAAATGGGAACAACAGTACATGCAATTTGGGCATGTGAGAAAGTGGAAAAGTTTTGGGAAGATCTAAATCAGGTATTAAATAAAATCACAAAAAGCAACATACCAAAAAAAATCCAGAGATCTTTCTTCTAAGTAATATAAAAAGTAAAGAATTAGGCCTTAAACTGGATGAAGTGCAAAAAAGATTTATTATGATAGCCTTAGCTGTAGCAAAAAAATGTATAATGTCAACTTGGAAATCAGAAGAGAGCCTGAGAGTACAGCAAAGGTACATAGAAATGAATAAATGTATTCCATTGGAAAAAATAACATAATTTAAAAAATAAAGTCACATTATTTGAATAAATTTGGGAACTGTACATGGAACACAACAGGGAGGGCCTACCGCGGACCTCCATCCCCTAAAATGATAGAATGAGAAGAAGATGCAATGAACCGACCCAGTGTGCAAAAGTAGATGACACAATTTTCTTATTTATTTTCATTGTGTGATGACATTGTTTAATGGGTTTATTATATTGTATATGTTGAACTTTTAATGGGTTTGGAGGGGGATGGGAGAGAAGGGAAGGGAGAAAAAAGGGGAGAAAATGACACTGTGTAAATTCAAGAGGGAAATGTTTGTGTATATTTTGATTAATATGGTTCATAGTGTGAAAATTTTTTTTTAAATTTAAAAAATGATGGCTCCAGGATAGGCCTTGAGAGATGAGAAGCTTCTTACCATTTGCACTGCTGACCTCAATGAGGACTGGCTTGTATTCTTCTGCCATCCCCTTCCTGAAGTCTACAATCAATTCCTTAATTTTGCTGACATTGAGTGCAAGATTGTTGTGACACCAATCAACTTGCTGATCTATCTCATGCTTCTTCATTACCATTTGTCAATCTATAGATGACATTTGAATTGTGCCTTAGCCACATAGCCATGGGTGTAGAGAGAGTGGTGATCTGTCGACTGTGATTTTCCGATGAATAAGTCAAGGAATAAGTTCAATTGCAGAGGGAGGTGCAGAGTCCCAGATTTTGAAGCTTGCTGAACAGTACTAGAGGATGATGGTGTGGAAAACTGAACTGTAATTAATGAAAAACATCCTGATGTAGGTATTGCTGTTATCCAGATGATCCATAGCTGACTGAAGAACCAGTGAGATTTCATCTGCTGTGGAATGATAATAAATTATATGAATTTTTGCCATTTATTCATGTAATGATGGTAAAGATCCACAGGAGGAAATGAGACAAAAGGAGCTCCAGCTCCATTGAGTAAATAAAAGAAGGTTGATTGGACTTTGCTGACAATAAAATGGTTTGAATTGGTCTCAAGGACAATGGAACAAAGTGATTGAGGATTATATATCTATGATAAACCTAAATCATGTTTATATTGTTGACTGTACTTAGATTAGATATTAGTTTCTGAGCTAAGGAATTTGCTGAGCACGTCCTCCTTTTGTTCATTACCAACAATTGGGCCAATTATTTGGATTGTGGATTTTTCAAGATATAGAATTATTTGCCAATATAAGAGAGGTGAATTAACTCCATGGTTTTGAGGTTAAAAGCACCTTATGCTCAATTTAATCCATGGTCACATACTGGATAGTTATGTTTTCATTTACCAACTAATTATGAGAACTGTTTCTCTATCAGAATCTTCAAGCACAATATGGATTGTTCTATTATTTTAATCATTGTTGACTTGAATATAACAGTGCATTTCACTGATAAATGGGATGTTGCTATTGGGAAAATAACCCATTTATTTAAAGACACATTTGCCTGGAAATTGGATCATATTGCACCACATATTTTGGAACTGCATCTAAGTTCAAAGAAAAATGAACTGAGTGAAGAATCAAGGACATCAAGTGTTGACAAGTTTAGTTCTGGGTCCTCCATGTGTCTGACGGCACAGACTCGTGGATATGTGTGTGTCACTGAATGTCACTTCTATAACCCTCCAAAACATTTGTGCCTTATGTGAGGATAAACGGGCTTTCACAGTGGCTCTGAGATTTGCTGTTCTGTTATGTAGAGAGATGTGACTGACCAGGACGAAGTAAGGTGCAGGATTAAAAGGAAAAAATTTGTTGGTATTCCTTTCTATAATCCCACATCAATGTTGAAGATCGGCATCGATTGGAAACTGTTCAATCTGCTCTCTTCCTTTGATGTAGAGCTAATAAAGCCAGCAGAGAGAGGAGACTTGTTTATCATTACATTAGAGTGGGTTTCATGCCAAGTTTTTGGGATGTTTTACTCCCTCAGTGCTGGGAATTTTCTGCAAGTAGTTTGTTGTTCTTGCACATTTTATAGCCGGATCTAAAATGGGATTTCATTGAACAATTCCGAATTGTATGGCATGCATGTAATATACTTAAGTGAATTTATTAACTCATCTCCATATCAGATCTACTAAAGTATTTGGCTTCATTTGGAACAAGCTTAGTTCATTAGCTTATCAGATCAGTAATGGAATAGCATCAGCATTATGTGAGCTATTTGCAAAAATTAATACTGAACATATATTTAATCCTTCCATGTTGCAGTTCTGCTTTTAATTTCCATATTGTCTTCGATTTTTAGGCGGTGATTGAAGATGGCATTTCCTTTGTTCCCTTACCTTCAAAGCATTCCTCCTGAACCCTTAAGCATAGTTCATTTGTCTTGTTAAAAGCTTTTTGCAAGTTACATAATTTTTAGGGCAATTGATGCTGATTGTTTAGGAAACTTTAAATCTGCTAGGATTTGAAGCTATTGTATTCATTTAATTCTTCAGAAGACCAGTGCTACCCAGTCCTTATGAAAGGAACGATGTATGAAGCAGTCTCCAATTTCTCTGTGGGACCATTTTTCTTCTTAAGATCTCAAAAAAAAGCTTTTAAGAATTCCTTTGTTAATCAGAATTGTATAGCGAAGGGTACATTTTGTAGGATTAGGAGATCATTGTCTGAATTTCCACAGTAGGATATTCATTGGTCTATGGAGAGGGGTCAAAGATTACCAGAGAATTTTAGAGAATTTAATACCAGACTCTTTTCCTGAATTTTGCGCATTCTTGATGCCTCACTTTTATGTAAATAAATTTATGTCCAACTTTACATTTTTAACCAAGTTCTTAAGATCTACAATTATTCAATTTAAAAGGAAATTAGCACTGATTATATCGGAAAGTCAGATATAATTTGTACTTCAAAATTGCAGAGTTATTAATAATATTTCATAAAATACATTTTCTCTGAGCATTTGGAATGAATTTTGAAATCTGATTTCCTTAAATGTGTTTACTAATGACCATGAATGGAATCAATCTGAAAACATTATTTTCATTTATTTTAATGAGGTGATTAAATCAAATAATTGTAGACTATTTATGAGGAAAATTCCAGTAATATCAGAAATGAATGGTTGATAGCCTTGTAAAAATGTCCACCTACTTCAGAAATTGTTAAAGTCTGCAAACCTTTTTGAAAACTTAAAGATCAAAATGAATTTGTTCATAAGAAAACAGTATAAATGGATCAACAGTGAATTCTCTTAATTAGGCACTGACATAGAATTTTTTGTGCTTTGTTGTAAAAAAGATATGCTTTGGACATCCTTGCAAGCTGGGCAACACAATTGTGTTCAAACTCCAAAGCAAAAGTAGCTATGCTTGCATATAGGACATTGAGAATAAAAAAAGAATAAGACCTTTTCCAAACTGCATTTTGTGAATCACTAATTCTGTGCAGGTGGTGCTATGAATACCACAGGATTGTGGCTTTTCTCATTACTGAGGGTCAAGGTTAAAAGTGTAGTGGCACAGTTTAATTAGCCAAGCATGTTAAAGCCTTGCAGGAGGTCAAATTCAACCATGATTGAAGGGTCCTAAGCTGAAGCTTTGTTTGGTTAATTTTGTCTTTTTTTTCCCTCACTTACAGATTGAGGTCGGGGGAAAAGCAGACTTGCTCACAAGCAAACTGCAGGTGGGAGACGAAGTGGTCAATATCAATGGTGTGGAGCTGAGTGGCTACAGACAAGAGGCCATCACATTGGTAAAAGGTTCCTACAAGACTCTGAAGCTGCTCATTCGCAGGTATGAAGATACTCCCTATAAACCACTAATCTAAATCAAATGCTTCAAATGTGCAAGAGACAGAAAAATTTCACAAAGAAAGAGGGAAATGTTGATTTCTCAAGGGTATGTCTTCAGCACCCTGAAATATCACAGTTCTCTTTATAGACACTCAAATATACCAGCTGTTTCCTGTGTTGATCTTTATTCCAGTAAAATAGTGCTTTATTAACTCATTGGAGTATATCTTCATGGCATTTCATCTTCCACATTTCACAATTGCTTTGGGGAAAAAAGGATAAATTTATTTTATATCAGTTTATGTATAATTTAAGCTTGTAACATCTCAAAAAGTGCAACAATGTTCAGTTGTGATAGAAAGGTAATATCTCCAGTGGATGGCAGAAAGAGCAACTTTCTCTGGTTTTATCATTTTCATTCTATTTATTGGTATTAGGTTTTTTTTTCTCAAGATGTGGATGAAAAGTATTTTGGAATTGCTCAAGGAATTCCCGAGAATATTAAAAGTCAATCTTAAATTGTGGGTTAATGAACTACTGGTTACAATAAACCTTTTTAATTTAGTAAATTAAACATATTTGAACTATAATGTCTACATAACTTAATCCATCCAAAATTATAGGGAATTTGAAGATGTTTGGAAATGACATGTCCACCCATTATCAAATGATGTAGATAAATCTGATTTATAAATTCAAAATATCTTTGGTAATTTTGGTTAAGCTCAATGATTTCATTGATGAAAATACTTTTTTAAATGCCAAAATAAATAAATGCACCTTGACCGACCAACTCAACATTATGCTATCACCTCACCATTTAGGCTCTGAGTTATTATCATTATCATCAGTCAGCTGAAGTTGCAATCAATTGGTTCATTCTGGTACCAGAAGCTCTGTCAACTTATTTCTGTACACCATGTCTTACCCTTTGATTCACCCCAAAGAGTTTGAGATTCACTCTGTATCCCATTCATTTGGCAACCAGTGCTGTTTTAACCACTATTTGCAAAATGGCAATGTAAGGGAGAAACTGGAACTATCCTGCACTAGAGCTTGCTTTATTGGTACAAAAACATTAATTTGCTTGCTTATAAAATCACCAGTATCCACAGAAGTTAAGTTTAATCATCTGAATGGAGCTCCATTCATTCACACAAAAACGGACGATCCAGCCCAATTCAACCCACAGACCATCTTCCCTTCACCCTATCATTCAGTTTTTCCCTAATGTAGGATCTAGCTTTCCTATAGACTTATCAATATTCACGCAACTGAGCCTTGCAGGGTGTAGCTAGTTCCATATTCCCACAATTCTCTAGTTAAAGCTCGGTTTTTTCCTCAAAAAATACCTATGGATTTATTTGTGGCCATCCTGTCTGTATGGCCCTGCCCTCTAATATATTGAAAAACCCTTCTGTAAGTCTGCCTGAATAAACCAGTTCATCACGTGGAAAAACATAAACTGCATCACTTTTCTGTTATCTATCTACAGAAAAGTTCAACAAGCCCTTCATATTGTAAGGTTCTGGCCATCAGCTTTGCAAATCATTTTGCACCTTCTCCAATACCTTAATGTACTTTAAAGTGAGATCAAATTTTTCACACTGTTGTCAAATGTTGTCCAACCGTGGTTCCATGTAAAGCTTCACCTGCTTTCAAATTAGTTCCTTTAATTTTCTTAACTCTAATTGTAACTTTAAGCCCATTCAGCCCATCATGTTGACCATGGCATTCCATCATGGTTGATTTAAAACCATGGAATGCTACAGTCCATTTGTGCCCTCTAGTCTATGCCAACCATCATCTCCCTAGTTCCACTTACTTGCTCCCATTTCATGACCATCCAGGCCTCTCCCGTTCATGTACCTATCTAATTTACCTTTAAAATACACGATTGAGCTTGCATTCTCCACATCAGAGGGCAGCTCATTCCACATTCCCACCACTCTCTGAGTGAAGAACTTCCCCCTAATGTTTCCCCCTAAACCTTTCCCCTTTCAGCATAAAACTATGACCTCTAGTATTTATCTACCCCCAATCTGTGGAAAAAGCTTATTTGAATCCACTCTGTCTATACCTCTCAAAATCTTGTAAACCTCGATCAAATCTCCCTCATTCTTCTTCACTCAAAGGAATAAAGTCCTAACCTGTTTAATCTTTCCCTGTAACTCAACTCCTGAAGGCCCAGCAACATCCTAGTAAATCTTCTCTGCACTCTTTCAATTTTATTGATATCCTTTCTGTAGTTAGGCGCCCAGAACTGCACACAATATTCCAAATTTGGCCTTACCAATGCCTTAAACAACTTCAACATAACATCCCAACTTCTATACTCAATATTTAGATTTATAAAGGCTAAGACACCAAAAGCTATTGTTTTCAACCTCATTTTCCCTGTAGCCCTTGATTCCCTTCCTAATCAACTACCTATCTACCTCTATCTTAAATGTACCCAATGACTTGGACTCCACAGTTGTCCATGGCAACAAATTCCACAGATTCACTACCTCTGAGGAAAAAGATTCTGCCTCATTTCTGTTCGAAAGGAATGTTTTTCCATTCTGATGTTGTGCCCTCTGGTCCCAGACTCCCCAGCATATAAAACATCCACTCCATGTTCACTACATACAGTCCTTTCAGTATTCAATAGGTTTCAATAAGATCTCCCTCATCCTTCTAAATTCCAATGAGTACAAACCCAGAGCCATAAAATGCTCCTCATATGGTAACCCTTTCATTCTAAGGATCATTCTAGTGAACCTCCTCTGGACTCTTTCTAATGCCAACACATCCTTTCTTAAATAAAGAGCCCAAAACTGCTCACAATACCCTAAATGTGGTCTGACCAATGCTTTACAAAGCCTCAAGATTACAGCTCTGCTTTTATATTCTATCCCTCTCAAAATGAATGCGAGCATTACATTTGCTTAACATTAGTGGACGTCATCCATGTTTTGTTTTGTATTCTGTTCCACTAACCTACTTTGGCCGTGAAAGTAGCAGAGAGGAAGAGATGAGGTTTGGTGTAGATCAGTCATGAGTATAATTGAATGGCGGGGCAAGTTTGAGGCTCCAGATATTCTTGCTTCTGTTTTTCTGAAGGCACTATTACACAGCCCTTGAACAGCAGAAAATTTCGACTCCGGTAGCAGTGTAAAAATGTCGGGATAGAATTTTTAATGCAAATTCCATCCCATAATTTTTCCACTTGAACCCCTACACATTTTTACAGAGCGGCTGCAGTGTAAATTGACCACAGCCACTCCGTAAGAAACAGACCTAATGAATACTATGTTCTCCCTCCGACAAACTCCACAACACTGGAAGTCTGTGTAAAAGTGCCCCTGTATAAACAACCACATCAGGACACATCGGAGGTAAGTATGCAATTTTCTTTCAGAATAATTCTGAACTTTCTGTGTAAAAATGCTATGAGACTGGATTAAAACTTCTGGAATTGATCAGATAAGGTTAGGTTCCATGTTAACATTTGAATAATCTCAATTTGATTTCCATCCACTCATTTTTGAATTACCAGCAACAGCCAACAGCAAGAGCCCTGAGTTTTGCTCTCAATATTCTCTCGGCTCAGCCTTTGAAACCCATCATGGTCATTAATTGGCTCTTTATTCTGTACGTTTTATCTTGTTTCATAAACCTGTCACAGTCCTTTCATTATGAGCCTCAAATTGGGTGATGTCTGCAAACTTTGGAATTATGCTTCTGATTTCTCCAAGTCTCAGATACAAATGATAAACTGTGGTCTCAGGTTCACTCCTTGTAGAACTTTGCTTCCTATTGACTCAGTATCTTCCACATTCATTCAGGAAATAGTTGGTGATTTTAAACCAGCCATTCTCAAACTCTTTTTGGCTATGGGCCTCTTAGGATTCTGCTTAAAGTTTATGCCCCCCACCACCCCCCCTTCCCTGTGAAGCAATCGTTTAGTTGGTTTCTTCCATACTTCTTTTCCACTGACTAAATTTTTTTTTAAATTATGGTTTCAGTCCATTCTTCTCCCTACAATGTGCTGTAGCACCCCTGAAGCTGGGTGGCAGCACATGACCCCTGATGAGAATGGCTGATTTACATTATAAGCAGAGGAGCTTAGTTTAAGAATCACCTGACAAATACAACAGTTTTTGGAAGGGGACCTCGCTTCTACTGCCATCTGTGGTAATAAGTTCCACAGACTCACAATCCTCTGGCTAAATAAATTTCTCTGCATTTCTTTTTTAAATTGATCCCCTTTTATCATGACATCTCTTGTCCTAGAATTCCCCACCGGGGGAAACAACTTTGTCACATTTCCTCTGTCCAGGCCTTTCAGCATCCAAATTGTCTCTTTGAGGTGTTCCTCCCACCCCCCCCCTCACCCCCCATCCTTCTGTACTCCAAGTACAGTCCGAGAGCTGACAAACATTCCTCATGTGTTAACCCTTGCATTCCTGGCATCATTCTAGTAAATCTTATCTGAATTCTCTCCATTGCTAGCACATCCTTTCTCAAAGTGTACAGTTGTAAACCAAAGTGTATGACTGTCCTCTTCCCAACATTGTAGTTCATCTGCCATCTCTTTGCCAATTCTCCTAATCTATCCAAGTCTCTCTGCAGCCTTTCCATGACCTTAGCACTACCAGCTCTACCATTTATTTGGTGTCATCCAAAAATTTAGCCACAAAGCTATCTATTCCATTATCCAAATCATTTATATACTACATAAAAAGAAGCAGCCCCAACACCATCCTCTGTGGAACTCCATGAGTAACAGGAAACCAATCTGAATAAGATCCCCTTGTTCCCACTCTCTGTTTCTTGCCTATTAACTAATGCTCTACCCATGCTAGTATCCTTGCTGTAATTCCATGAGCTCTCATCTTAAGCAGCTGCAAGTGGCAACTTGTCGAAGGCCTTTTGAAAGTCCAAGTACACAACATGCACTTCTTCTCCCTTGTCTATCTTATTTGTTAACTCCTCAAACAATTGCAGTAGGTTTGTCAGGCATGATTTCCCTTTAGGGAAACCATGCTGATTTGGGTCTATCTTGTGATGCTCCTCTCGGTTCTCATCTTTGACAATTGATTCCAACATCTTCCTAACCATCAACGTCAGACTAATAAATTAATAGTTTCCTTTCTGCTGCCTCCTTCCCTTCTTAAATGGCAAAGTGACATTTGCTATTCTCTAATCTTCTGGGACCATGCCAGAATCCATTGATTCCAAGATCATTACCAATGTCTCCACAATCTCTGCAGCAACCACCTTCAGAACTCAAGGGTACATTCTATCCAGTCTGGGAGACTTAACTACCTGATGCACCATCAATTACTTGAAAGACTGTTGTTGAGAAACCAATAGGCTTTTATTCACTTGAGAACAGCGGCACATCCATATTGTTCGACTGTCTTGCACTGAAGGGAGGGCTGTGGAACAGCCACCTTTATACAGGAGCCTGTGGGGAGGGGTCACAGGTACAATCAGCCAATAGTGCCTGACCAGACAATTATACATAATAGTGCTTTGCCAAGACCTTTAGCTTCCCAAGTACCTTTTCTCTCGTGATCTGGACTGCACTCGGAGACCCTTGAGAGTCCCATAAGCTACTAATGTCTTTTACTGTGAAAACTGATCCAAATAATCATTCAGTTCCTCTGCCATCTCCATTATAATCTTGCCACCATCATTTTCCAACAGCCCTATATCTACAGCCCTATGTCTACTAAATCCTCTTTGATATTATTTGCAAATCTCCTTTCATAATTTCTCTTTTCCTTCCTAATCACTTTCTTAGTGTTGATTCTCTTAGTTTTTAAAAGTTTCCCAGCCCTCTATCTTCCCACTAATTTTTGCTTCCTTGTATGTTCTCTCTTTTGCTTTTACTTTGGCTTTAACCAGATGCTAATGTGAGCATAGCTTTAGGCTATCTTCTCAATGCTATAAATTATAGCTGGAGATTTTAACCATGCAGATTTAAAGGCAGTCCTCCCGAAATTTAAACAGCATATTAAATGTGCTACCGGGAGAAAAATACATTAGACAATGTTTATTCAAACATTAAGAATAACTTTAGGTCAATACTGCTACCACACCTAAGCCAGTTGGATCACTTATCCATACTCTTAATCCCAGCATATACTCCTCTTAGAAGGAAAGCTCACCTATAAAGACTTGGCCCTTTCAAACTGCTGTGTAAAATGGAGTTAACCGGACAATTTGCCTGGTTAGCGCCCCAGTTATGTGGCAGTTTGAAAGGGTCCAACCAGGTCAACCCCATCAGAACCGAATCAGGTCCCTGAGCTACCTCTGAGGTAGTCAGGGAACCCAGTTCAACTTACCTAAGTCTTTTCCACGGCCGATCTGAAAAGGAAGATGGCCGACCTGCTTATTCTGGTGATGTCAGTGCTTGCATATGTGCGTCATCGGGAAGACAGCATCTGAACATCCGGCAGTACTTCCGTCATTGCGGGGGTAGGATCTCCCTTAAATCACCTGGTTGGTGACCCACCTTGAACACAAGGGGAGCTATGTGAGGATGCTTTTTATAGAGCAGTTCTGCCTTTAACACCATCAACCCGGGCAGACTGGTTACAAAACTTGCTAAATTAGCATTTTCCAAATCTATTTATCTCTGGATTAAGGACTTTCTAACGAACCGCTGTTAAAATTGGCACTCATCTCTCTTCTACCCTTTTACTCAGTACCTGGTCCCCACAAGAGTCCCCCTCTCTACTGTCTTTATACCCATGACTGTGCTTCCACATATTCTACCAACACTATCATCGTTTGCGGAAAGAGACAGCCTACAGGGATGAAGTTCAAAGAATGAAGCCTGGTGTTCAAAGAACAATCTCGTCTTGAACTCCTTAGAAACAAAAGAACTTATAATAGACTTCAGTAGGAACGGTATAGTTCCAGATCCATTTTACATCGACGGGGCTGTGTGAAAAGGGTCTTAGCTTTCAGGTTTCTGGGTTCGCATTTTGCTGAAGATCTCTCTTGGACTATCAATACAATCACAGTAGTTAAAAAGTTCAGCAATGACTCCATGCCCTTAGGATTCTCAGGGATATCAAACTGCAGGAGATACTGCTGGTGTCCTTTTATCGCTGCTCCATTGAGAGTGGACTGGCCTACTCCATTCAGACGTGGTTTGGCAGCTGCTCAGCAACAGATGAGGGATCTTCAGAGGGTTATCAGTTCGGCCCAAATTATCAGTTGCACACTGCCCTCTTTGGAGGATTTATACAGACCTCGCTGGCTCAGTAGAGCAGCCAAAATCCTGAAGGATCCTTACCACCCTGGTCATCATCTGTTTGCCCTGCTTCCCTCCAGTAGATGTTTTAGTTCCATTAAATCACGGACAAAATGACAAAACCAATTTTTACCCCAGAGCTATACATCAGTGGTCCTCAACCTTTTTCTTTCCACTCACATACCACTTTAAGTATCCCCTAAGCCCTAAGCCCACCTCACTGACAAAAGGCAAAGGAGGAAAAACCCAACACCCAACCCCAACCAACCAATTTTCCCTTGCAACCGCTGCAATCGTGTCTGCCTGTCCCGCATCGGACTTGTCAGCCACAAACGAGCCTGCAGCTGACGTGGACTTTTTACCCCCTCCATAAATCTTCGTCCGCGAAGCCAAGCCAAAGAAGAAGCCATAAGTGCTCTGTGATTAATAAGGGATTGCTTAAGGTGATATGTGGGTGGAATGAAAAAGTTTGAAAGCCACTGTTTTAATCATACCTAATTGACTCGTTGTGTGCACGGTTTCATAACTCCAAAGGAAATGGGCCAATGACAATTTTTCTCAAGCAAATTATTTCAGTAACAATTGGTTCTAGAGCAGTGATTCTCAACCTTCCCTTCCCACTCATATAGCACCTTAAGCAATTCCTTACTAATCACAGAGCACCAATGGCACAGGGATTACTTAAAGTCGTATGTGAGTGGAAAGAAAAAGGCTGAGAACCACTGCTATACATGAACTGAATGCCACCAAACATTGAATATTGTACTGTTTTATTGTGTTGTTTTTAAATCTTATTGTTTGATGTATGTGTGCACCAACAGGATGTGTACTCAATTTCATTGTACTTGTGCAATGACAATAAAAGGTTATCTTATCTAACTTCTCTCATCAGCCACAATGGTTTCTTTTTTCCATTCACAATGTTCTTTTTCTTTTGGTGTGTTCCTGTCCTGCACTTTCCTCACTTTTCTTTGCAGTAACTCCAGCCATTGCTGATCTGCTGTCTTCCCTAATAATGTGCTTTTCCAATTGACTTTGGCCAGATCCTCCCTCATGTGACTGTAATTTCCTTTATTCCACTGAAATATCGACACATTGGACTTTAGCCTTACCTTTTCAAATTTCACAGTGAACTCAGTCATATTGTGTTCACTGCTTCCTAAGGCTCCCTTTATCTTAAGCTCCCTAATCATCTTTAGTTCATTTGATAGCATCCAATCCGGAACAGCTTATCCCCTGATGGGCTCATCAACAAGCTGCTCCTGTTGGCATTCCACAAACTCTCCCTCCTGGGGTTCCATATTGACCTGACTTTCCCATCCTACTTTCATGTTACAATCCCCCATGATTATTGTAACATTGTCCTTCTGACATTGCCTTTTTAAAATTTCCTGTTGTATTGTGTAGTCCATGGCCTAGCTGCTGTTTAGAGGCCTGCATACAGTGTAACTGCCGTTAGGGCCCTTTTACCTTTATCGTTCCTTAACTCAACCCATAAAGATTCAATCTCTTCTGATCCTATGTCATTTCTTTCCAATGACTTTATATTGTTGTTTACCAGCTGAGCCACGCCACCCTCTCTACCTACAGCCTACCTTTCTGATACACCGTGTATCCTTGGACATTCTGCTTCCAATGACACCTATCCTTTAGCTACAACTCAGAAATGGCCTCAACATCATACCCTCCAATCTGTAATTGTACAGCAAGATCATTCACCTTGTTTCTAAGGCTGCGTGCAGTGAAGCATAATACCTTTAGACTAGTTTTTGAATGCACTATGTCTCTGTTATTCCCTCCGGTTGAAATTTTGTCCCATCACCTGCTTGTCATCCTTGCTGCACACTATCCTTGTTTTATTTCTATTTTGCCCTTCATCAGCTCTGACATTCTGGTTCCCACCCCCCTGCAAAATTAGTTTAAATCTTCCTTAACAGCAATATTAAACATGTCTGCCAGGATATTGGACCACTTTAGGATCAGGTGTATTCCATCCTTTTTGTATAGGTCGAACCTTCCCTAAAAGAGATCTCATCTTTGACAATTATGATCCAAAAAACTAAACCTCTGCCCTCTGCACCAGTTTGTCAGCCATGCATTTATCTGCCTGATCTCATTATTTTTGCCCTCACTAGCATGGGGCACAGGCAGTAATCCTGAGATTACCAGGCTGGAGGTCCTGCTTCTCAACTTCTTTTCTAATACCTTGTATTCTCCCTTCAGGATATCCATACTTATCTTTCCAATATCATTGGTATCAAGATGTACCAAGACTTACGGCTGTTCATCCTCTCCTCATAATGATTTTGGACCCGAATGTAGAAACTTGGGAGGCAACACACCATCCGGGTGTCTTGATCAGGTCTGCAGAATCTCTTTTCCATCCTCCTCACTATAGAATCGCCAATCACAACTGCATGCTTCTTCGCCTTCTGCATCACAGGGCCAGACTCATTGCTGGAGTCCTGGCCACCATGATTGTCCTCCATCCTCAGCAATACTATCCAGGGTGATACACCAGTTGCTGAGAGGGATGGCCACAGAGGTGCTCTGTATTAACTCCCTGTAGCTCTGTCTTTTTTTTAGACAAAGAGCATGGTAACATTCTTCTGATCTTTAGATATTTGCTGAAAAACCTAGGTTGGGCAGGTCCATTTGTTTTATTATGTGGTCACAGTTCACTTCCACATATCACAAACGAGAAGGGTCATGTGCACATTCGACATTTCAATACAAACTTAATTATATCAACCATCATTTCTGTCTTCATATCTCAGTAACATCCTTTTCCACTTCTGAAGAAACTGAAAATTGTCATCAGTTTAAACCATCAAGTATTTTTTGTTTATGAAACACCTGACAGAGCAAAGTGGCATCCTTTCAATTTTTTCATTACCCAAAGAATGTTGAAATACCAGAAACAATTAGTCAATGAATCAATTCTTAAAAGGATGACAGAATTATAGGCCATGAGACAGTATTACATATGTAAAAACATAGAAGTTCTCAGGACTCAGGCCCGAAACATCAATTAAATATCTTTACCTCCTATGGATGCTTCAAGGCTGACTGAGTTCCTCCAGCATTTCTGTGCATTTTTACTACAATCACAGCGTCTGCAGACTTGCGTATTTCACTCATTATTACATATGACATATCTATGATGACCTTTTGTCAACTCAGTATAAACCTACTTGTTTTTTTTCTCTCTTTCGTAGACAGCTCGTTGACACTTTCCTTACTCTCCATGTCTGCACCTTGTTAATCGGTCTACCATGTGCTCCCCTTTTGGTGTCGTCTTTCTGATATTATTCACTGTGACAATAGTTCAATTACTTCAGATTCCCAGTGTTGTTGATTTTCCTGCATTGTCTTCTTCTGGTTTTCACAAAAGGTTTTCAGAGGTAGTTTCAGAGTAGGAGCTCAGTGAGTGTTAGGTGGGAGATAGAGAAGAATTGGATCTGGAGAGGAAATAAGAAGAGTGCAGAAAAATAACTGAGAACACCCGAAAGAAAACAGATGTGGGAGACCCATGGGAACAAAAAGGAGCAGTCTTAAGAATGAAACGATGAAAGAGCAGAGCAGAATGAATAGAGCCTGATGAAAAATAGGATCTGAACTGAATTCTCCCTGTGACAAACAGGGATGAAATTACAGGTTTGAAGACAGGATTCTTAAACCTGAGATCATGAAATCTCTGTCTTAAACTTTTCTCATAGTTGTATAGACTTGTATATGGTTCGCCCTGAACTTTATCAGTTCAAGAGTGACACAGGCTGTTTTACTTGGTGAGTACTACCTCTTATATTTGTGAGCTATTTTTTGCCCCCTCACCCATTTCTCTTTTTTTATTATATGGTGACCAGACTGCAGCAATTATGGTTGGAAGGTGTTTCTGCTCATTCAATACTGTGTGTTAGTCATGCTCTGTAGGGGATTAAAGGCAATGTTGTGGTGGAGATTTAGTGGTGAGCATGAATAAGGTGACCTCACTGCAGATGTGGAAGCTTTTATTTATGGACAGGCCATTGAAGGGCAGCAGAGAAATATGACATAGGAGTTCACCTGGGTCAATGTGCAAAGAGTTACATTTACAATACATCCAAGGGGGTTCAACAACACACGATATGAGCTCTTCCCTCGAGATTTAAGAGGTATTTATGCATTTTTTCATTGTGATTGCACTTAAATTCTGTATCTTAGTTTGTATAAAAACAGCATGTGCTAACACAAGCATGTGTAAGAGGGAAACGAGAAGGGCAAAATGAGAACATGAGATGGATCTGGCAGGCAAGATGAAAGAAAATCCCAAGTGATTCTTCATATATACTGTATTAGGGTGGAAGGGTGGCTGGGTAGAAAATTGGTCCTATTAAAGCAAACATGTCTGTCTTTGTGAGGAGCCACTGGAGAAGGGTGAGATTTTAAATGAAAATTTCTCATCAGTCTTTACTGTGGACAAAACCGTAGAAGCTAAGGAACAGAAGCACAGGAACTATGATGTCCCGGACCATATACGGAGTACTGGTGGAGGTTTTGGTGACTTTGGAGGGCATTAAGGTGGGCATATATCTAGGGCTTGTTCAAGTGCCCTTTCACACATTGTTGCAACTTAGGCAAGCAGTAGCGGAGGGCCTTGTACTGACGCTTGCATCATCTTTGGTTTCGGGTGAAGTGCCAGAAGAACGGAGGCTGGCCTATATTGAGCCATTATTTTAAAAAGGCAACAAGGTCAAACCAGGGAGCTACACGCCAGTGAGTCTGATGTCTGTAGTGGGAAAGATGCTGGAGGGGATTCTGAAGGACAGGATCTATCACGACTTAGTGCTGCACTTTGGTAAGTCAAAGCAGGGTCTTCACCACCTTACCCAGCTGAGTTGCCACTTTCATGGCAACTGTCCCCCTAGGTCTCTCCAGGGTCCTACCATTTACTGTGCAATTTAAGAGGGACCTGAGAGGCAACTTTTTCACTCAGAGGATGGTCCGTATCTAGAACAAGCTGACAAAGGAAACTGTAGGTGCAATTACAATGTTCCAAAGCTATTTGATAAGATATAAAGGGCTAGGATATGGACCAAATGCATTGAAATGGAACTATCCCAGAATTACGGTTTGGTTGGCCAGGAAATTTGGGCCAGAGAGCCTGTTCCATGCTGGATGGCTGTATGCCAAGCTTATTGCGTAAAGCAGAATGAGCTCTTGATGTGCCACCAGCATAATAAGGCTCCATTTGTTATCATAATTTGACTAGGGGAATTGAGAAGCTGGATTGACAGCAAAGGAATGAAGTTTCAAATGTTAATCTTTATGTAAAGGACTTGAGAACTAAAGAGAAAATTTCCATAATCTTCACAAGTGATGTGACAAAATCAGCACATGATTTGAATAACACTTTGCACATCATGACAAACAATATCATTATTCAATGAAAAGATTTTCTCCACTATTGAATTATCATCATCCGAAAGCTACTCCAACCTACATTTCAAATAATTTAACTCTACTTAATTTTCCAACTTGCTTAGCTGTTTGTTGTGAGAAGGGAATCGTTGTAGTTGAAGTTGCAGAAAAATAACCCAACAAAACATTGAAACTGGCTGGGGAGGGTGGGGGGGGGGGGGGGTGGTGGTTGGAGAGGGGAATGTAGCTCGAGAGTAAGTTGTAATGTTTCCGCTCATTTTTCTTTTCAAAGATGTTTAAACCTACCATTGCAAATATCTCATGTTCGTTTCTTTTTCTTTAGAATATATTAAGTGAAATATTGAATGTTATTACAGGTAAGACAATAAGAAGTTCATGTCCCATTGAGTTCCTAAATAACGTAATCTTTTATGTCATGATATTTGATTAGAGAATGCAAACTCAAAATTGTTGTAAAACTCCAGAAATCCAGACAAGCAAAAGGAATTTTTCTTCCCCCATTACTTTTGGAGGTACAGGTGTCCATTCAGGACTGGTTTGCTGTTGATTTTTTGTCTTTTTTAGGAAGAGGGGAATGAAATTCTAACATTTTTTAAGTATTTATTTTGCAAATACACCTAAAGCCTATAAAACTTTGACAGATTGTTGTTTGAAACTATAATCGTACAACTCAGTTCTGTCTCTCCATTCCAAAGCTTCAAATTCTAGAACTTTGAGCTGTTGTGTGAGATTCCTTTAAAATGCATTTCATGGTACATCAAAATGTGCAAGTGCACTGGAAAATTTAGTTTGGCTTCAGGGCAGGGCAGAGTAAAATCACACTGGCTAGTCTTTTCCACTTACACATTTACCAGTTTGCAATTTCATTTCAATGGACAGGAAAATCACTTCCAGGTGAATTCACAAGCAGAAAATCCTAGTTGCTAATATAATTTGCTTGAGCACAATGAAGGAAGAACTTACACAAGAATATCTATATTGGGTTCCACTCACTCCGAATATCCCAAAGCACAGCAAAGCCACTGCAGTACCCTTTAATTATAATCAATATTGACAATGAAACAAATTATTCTTGACTTAGTAACTTTTCCATGGGATGGCTGTTTAATATCCTTTATACTCTACAAATTTGGTTTCCTTTGATTCCCCCGACTTCTCAATTGATTTGACTTGAGATTTCATCACCATCGGACTAAAATGATTTATTACCCAAACATTTGTATAAAATATCCCCAAGAATCTCAACACATTGAAGGAGATTTTCCATTCAATGCTCAAGCAGAAAACCAATGTGAGTAATTTGACATACTTTCTTGAAGGCAGTGATAGCATCGTAAATTGAAATCGGGCCATTTTGTCAGTGGTTAGCCAACCAACATCAGCAGTCATTACTTGAACTGTAAAATTGAACTCGGGTGATTAAATTTAATATTCTCCTCCTTTCCACAAATTCCTACAAGAGTCAACCCACCTCCCTCATCTAGCCTTGCATCACTCTGACAATTTTACATTGCATCCATAACCTTTTGTGGTTTCATCCTTCCTTTGGTCCCTATCACGTTGCTGGTATTAGAACATTCTATCTCCCATTAAAGAACTAAAGGCCACACCTTGGTGCCAGAAATAGAACCAGTGAAAGTTATTACAAGGTTATTGCAATAACCCACTATGAAAATACTTTACAAAACCTCATGCCTTTTTTTAAAAAGCTTTCTCTCACCTCACTTTTCAACTGAGATCATGGTCACTGGTTCCTTTTCTTGCACCAAGGTGTGGCCTTCAGTCATTTAATGGGGATCTCATTGAGGCCTATTGAATACTGAAAATGCCTGAGTGGATGTGAAGAGAATGTTTCCTATGGTAGGGGAGACTGGGATCAGAGGATACGATCTTGGAATACAAAAACATCCCTCGAGATCAGAGATGAGGAGGAATTTCGAATTTCTTTCCACAGAGAGTGGTGAATCTGTGGAATTATTTGCTGCAGTTGGCCGTGGAGGCCAAGTCATTGGGCATATTTAAGAGAAAGATAGATAGATTCTTGAATAGGAAGGGAATCAAGGGTTACAGAGAAAAGGCAGGAGAATGGAGTGAAAGGATAGTAAATCAGTCAATTGGCTGATTGCCTAATTCCACTTCTATGTCATATTGTTTTAACTTTGTTTCCTCTTGCAATATACAGAGGTTTTATAGCACTGCTGGATGAGCTATCATTTCAGGTGATACATTAGTTAATCAAATTTTTGAAATTTGGTCACGTAAAGGGATCAGATATTTTGAAGACTGTTATGATCAAGGGCAATGGATGTCATTTGAACAAATTAAGAATAAATATGGTATTTTAATTATATGATATTTTGCTATTTTCAAATTAGATCATACCTAAGTGATAAGTTGGCTCCAACAATGTATCTACCAAAGTGTAGTGATATAGAATTTCTAATAAGAAAGGAAATACAAAGAAAATTATTTTGGCAATTTATCATTTACTTCAAGTGGAGACCCCTAAACCAGGGGTTTGAATCTAGACAAAGATGGGAGACAGACTTAAATGTGATAATAGATTAGAAGAATTGGGATGATTTATGTCGAGACTGTATGACTAGTACAATAAAGATAAGATATAGACTAGTACAATATAATTTTTTACATCAGCTATACCTCACCGCAGAAATTAAATAAATTGAAATCAGGTTTATCAGATCAGTGTTTTAGATGTGGTGAAGAGATGGGAACTTTTTTTTACACTCAACATGGTCTTGTGATAAACTAAAACCTTTTTCAGCTGGAGTTAGAGAATTATTCAGAACAATTTACAGGAGTCCAATTTCCACAATATCCAGAATTATTTTTATTAGGTAACATCTAAATTGAAATTTAGACCTAAATTGAAATTAACTAGATATCAGATAGAATTTGTTAAAATTGCATTAACAGTGGCCAGAAAGTTTATTGCAGTTGCTCGGAAATCAGATTAACTACTCTGTTTGGAACGATGGAATGGGGAAATGTATAGCTGTATTCCCCTCGTGGAAATTACATATAAATTAAGGAAAAAATATGATTTTACAAATTTGGCACCCGTATCTATAAAAAAGAGGATTAAATTTTTAATTTTTTTCATTTCCTAAATGTTCTTCTTAGCCTCTGAGACCTGCAAGGAATCCAATTAATGATAAATAGATATGAATTTTAGATTAGAATGATTTTAACATCTTCAGCAGTCCACTCATTCTTATTCTTTTTTCCTTTTCTCTTTCCTTTCCATTCAACACTTTATATATTCTCTCTGCTTTTTTTTCCTTCATCTTTTTATGGGATTGCAGGGGTGGGGGAAGGGATGTTGAAGTGTTATCATGTATTTGATACTTAATATATTGTTATATTTGTATTTTGAAATATATTTGAATGCATGTGTGGTTAAAAATGTTAAATAAAATATCATAAAATATCTTCCAGAACAAAGGGAGATAATTGAATTTATATAAATTACTCAAATCCTTATCTACTTTTACCCCCAAATATTTAATGCCCTCTTGCGGCTATTAAAACTGGCTCCCTTATTGGTTCTGTCTGTAATTCTCCCTTTGTCAAGGGCACGATTTCACTTTTATCCAAATTTATCTTGTACCCAGAGATCTTGCCATAATCTTCCAGTCTGGTCACCAGCCTGGCCAACGATCCCCATGGGTCAGTTAAATATAGTAGCACATCATCCATGAATAAATTGATTTTATGCATCTCCTGGTCCTCTTTGAATCCCTTTATTTCTGATTCCCATCGGATGGGTTCTGCCAGCGGTTCAATAGCTAATGTAAATAACACTGGAGACAGTGGGCAGACCTGCCTACTGGATCTGCCCAGTGGGAACACTGGAGAAATCTACCAGTTTATAATGATTTTAGCTTGGGGTTTATGGTAGAATGTTTTTACCCAATAAATAAATGGTTGTCCCAATCCAAATTCTCCAGTACTTTGAACAGAAAGTCCCACTCCAGTTTGGCAAAGGTCTTCTCCATGTCCAAAGCCACAGCCAAGCATGGATCCACCCCCGACTGTGCCAGATGCACTATATTGAGGAATCTGCATGTTTTCTGCTGATTATCTCTTTTGTACAAATCCACCATGGACTGGATTTGTCAACTTCAGCAAATATTGTCCCAATCTATTGGCCAATGCTTTTGGTATAATTTTATAATCTGCATTCAATAATGAAATGGGCCTATAGGACAAGGGATTCAATGGAACCCTATCCTTTTTTGGGATCATTGTAATAAATGCTGTTGAGAAAGAGGGTATGTGACTCTGCCAGCTGATCCACCATCTTCATAAGAAGGGGCATTAAGAGATCTTTGAATTCTTTATAAAATTCAGTGGGGAACCCATCATCCCCTGGTGATTTGTTGGACTGCAGTGAGCCATGTAAGCAAGAAATCATCTATTTTAACAGGATCCCCCATCTGATTCTGATTTATATAGTTCTTTCTAAAATTCTCAATAGACTCTTAGCAAATCTGCATTCTTCAGAGAGGTGGGCGACTGTGTTCCACTTCATGCAGTTACCTCGAGGACAACCAGCATTGTGGGTGATGTTCCGGTCGTACACGAAGGATCTGACTGGGAGAGATCATCCAGGCCAAAACTTGGTGCTTGTTTGTGAGTGCTGGCGAAGAGGTTTTCTGCCAGATAACCTGGACAGTCTGCTCTGGGAACCATCCCACAGAGTCCATTGAGTTTTGTCTTTCAGTGTCTGCAGAATGTTTTGTATTGACCTCTGCCTGATCGAAAAAGTTTTCCAGTGTGATGCAAATTATTGCAAATATATTTGCATTAATGGTTTTTTGTTGGAAGTTGCAAACTTCATAGTGGCCACAAACAAGCCAAAAAAACCTCTATTGGCATGTTATCATGTCAGAGAATGTGTTTTGCACTTTTTGTTTTAAATTGAAGTTTCAACACCAAAATTTAAAATCTATGACATTACTTTATAAATATTGCATTTAAAATGGTGATAAGTCATCATAAAGGGTGCAATTGCAGCATCTCACTAATCTCACCACTTCCCACAGTCACAACCCTTGTTTTCATTCTTTAGCAGAATGTTGTTTGAATTTCAAATTCCAAAGATTGATTTAAAAATGTAATTAAAAATGTTTGCCATGCATATCAACATATGGGCTTAGCAATAATGTTTCCAAAATTGATGATGAGTAGAACCTTACTTAATATTCGTTATTGGAAAATTTATGGAGCCTACAATTTTATCTCTTCCATTTCAGGCTAGATTATCTGACCCAATAACTGAGTGTCTCCAGGGCGCCTTTCAGCCTCTCCTGGGACCTTTAACCTCACCATTGGCTTCTTCTGAGGTCTTTAGTCAAACCCCACCTTCACCCCTACCCCCAGGACTTCCACTTCCTCAGCCTCTCGGGACTTCTAGCTTCTTCTTATCTCTTCTTCCCTCTGACCCCCCAACCTCTAGCCTCTCCCAGGGGCCCCTTTACCCTCCCCAGGCCTCTCCTGGGGTCTTTGGTCTTTTCTCGACCCTCTCTGAGACACCTGGCGTCATTTTATAACGACTTTTGCAAGTTAACGGGAAATATCTTGCTCTAGCCGTGCAATATGTTCTTGACCCAATTCAGCCAGAATTTGCTTCCATCTCATACCATAATTTCAACAGGATCTTAATAACCAAGCAAACTTTCAGACTGGATTTGTCAAGCCACCTACATTGTTACTACTTAACAGTTGCAAAATCTGTCCTGTATATGTATCTAAAAAGTAAAAATACTTTTTTACCAGCAGGTCTCGCAGTATCAAAAGAAGGTAAAGATATACAACCAACATTTTGGGCCTGAGACCTTCTTAAAGATTAAGCCCTTCTACATAACTACTTCTGAAGAGTAGCTAGGAGCAGTAGAGAAAGATGAAGAACCTTCTGGCCCATTCTGCTCCCTTTTCGTGCCTTCTCTTATTTTAGGAAGATGCAGTATGGAAATGAGCCAAGTTCACACACCATTCTTCGAGTAAGTTAAATGAAGCAACCTTTCTCAATGTCAGAATAGTAAAGGTTCTACCATAAGCAAAGTTTTATTGCAAAAGAAATTATGGATTGAAATTAACTTAACAAATATAATTCTTTTATTTAGAAAGCTTCAGTGAATTAAATATAAATAGTATATTTATGTTCAACCTTTGAAGTATTAATTAAAGTAAGGTATTTTGCCTTCTTAAAGTGCATGAAGAGAGGTGCAGCCTGGAAACAGACACTTTGGCCCATCAAATCTATGCCAGTCATCAAGCTCCTATTTTTACACACTCGACCTAGACCCATTTTATTCTGGGTAGCAGTTGAGGGGAATGTCAGCTCCTTCCCAGATTTTGTACTTCATCTAAGGCTGATTTACAGTGGTCAATTAAACCACAAACCTGTACACTTGTACAATGTGGTAAGAAACTGACACAGTCACTGTGAGAATGTGCAAACTCCACAGAGACAGAATTCAAGGTCAGGAATTAACCCAGATCTTTCAAACTGTGAAGCAACTCCTCTACTGTATTGTCATTTTCACTCCAGGATTAACTCAGTATCTACCCTTGAGAAGTATTCAGTACTTTCCCTCTAGCTTGACCAAGTATAAAACTTAATGAACCTTTGAACTGTTGAGACAGCCCAAGACTATATTTTGCTTCCATCTCCATTTATAATTATAACAATTTTGAAACACTGAATGATTACACTTGTTAAAATTTTCATCAGGTTTAATTGTGCACAATTATTGTTTCTAAACTATTATTACTTCAGCCATTGTTATGTTCCTCTTTGTTTCTGCATCCAGTTTCATGAGGAAAATTAAATTCACAATTTTTCCTGAAAGACATTTTTTTGGATGTTAGTTCTGCAATTTAAAGCTCAGTTGGATAATAATCCTGCCACACCAGAAAAGGCAACTCGGAGCACTGTTTTGTTAAGTCAAGGAATGAAAAGGTGGAGATCTGTCACGACAAATAATTGAACAAAGAATGAATGATAGACTGCAGTCTGTATTATTTTGAGATAACTTAATGGCGATTTATTATAAGAACTTAAGCTACAACAGGGAGTGTTGTAGTCATTAGGAAAGTTAGCAAGATCCAGTTACCAATGAAATATAATCATTTCAGATTTGATCATTCTGACCTGGAGAATTTGGTTGAACATAATAATTTAGTCCTCGAAATACAAACAGCAACGTAGTCAACTGTTGAATTTAGAGTTCAAAAGATAATTGGAGCACTTGAATGACATAATTTTTGAGAATCAATCTAAAGTTGAGCAAAATATGAGAAAATGAGAGGGTCTTCATGCTCTGAATTCAATCCTGAATTGAAATGATTAAACATCTGAACAAGAACACCAGTATTGGGAGCCACCTTTTGAGTAAGCTTAATGAATTGAATTGAGGAGTGATTTCAGTATGCTGTTTTCCCACACTAGTAAATATTTTTCTTTTTAAAAATGCTTTGATCTGGTATCCTTATTGAATTCATGAAATTTCTCAGCTTTCAGCCTCCTCCCAGATAGCACAACTGAGTCTGGTTTTTTTTGTTATTTAAGGCCTACCATCTGTCACATGTGCAGTTTAATTATTTTGGTCCACAAAGAAGCCAAGCAGGATATAAATGATTTAATGATGGTCAAAGTACATCTCAGTTGATAGTTCAATTACTCACTCTGAAAATTTTCCAGTCACCTCATAGGCAAGGTGTGTTAAATAATGGAATAGGCAGCCGGAGAGTGAATGTAAATAATATGGACAGTGAGTACACCACTAAAAGAAAGAAATAGGGGTGAGCTCCTCAAGATAAAGTTCTGTCAAAGATGATTTGGTTCTTGAACATTTGAAGTTTGGCCAGATAGAAGACATGGGTATTGCCAAGGCCTAGTAACCAGCTACAAATCCTTAAAATAAGCAACATATATTAATATCAAAATGGAGCTTAGTGGTGTGAAGACACTCCTCCCTATCTCTGTAGCCCTTTTATCTCTGCAGCTTCTAGCTCCTCAAGTTCTAGCCTTTTGTGCTTCCATGATTTTAATTGCTCCACCACTAGCAATCCTTCCTTTAGCTGCCAAGATCCTAAACTCTGACATGCCCTAAACCTCTCCTCTGCTTTCCTTTACATCCCAGCTGCAGGCTAGTTCTGTAATCCTACCTCTTTAATCAAACTCCTAGTAGTCATCTTCCTCAAGATCCCCTCATGAAGATGATATCATATTTTGTCTGGTAATGTTCCTGTGAAATGCTTTGAAATTTGATTGTTAATTGAACATTAGCAGTAAACTTTAGAAATGACTAGGTTTATTATTTTTAAAAAATCTTTTGTTACAATGGTTATGTAACTTGTAAACTCAGGAAGTGATGGAGTTTTGTTTCTTAATAATTGCTAAATTTGTTTTGTGTGATTATCTGTGTGCTTGTTCACTGATCCTGCACTTCCTTATAATGTTTTGGAAAACTTTATTTCAAGATGTAGTGGCTGCTAATGGCAGCGCTACTGAAATGAAGTACGTCCACGCAACACGAGGGTGAACCAGTAACTGAACTTTATTTTAATCTCTCACACTGCTTTTAGGGGATGTCCCACTTCCTGTCTGGGGCGCACTGGTCGATGGGAGTGACGTCAGCACGTTGCGGAGTCACTACCTGTCCAGCGACGTGCCACCAGGAGGTGGCAATATCTCCCAGATGCCAAGCGCAGGCTTCTCCTGAGAAGGGAAGGTTGGGGGGGGCCCACACCCAACCGACTGGTGTGGCGATTCAGTCCATCTAACTGTGCGGTTGCTCGGCCCACTCCAAAGGCAGCTTGCTAACGCTGCTCGGTAGTGTTTATTAATCTGTTGTTTTACCCTGATACAATTATTGAACAGTTGAAGTTATCATTAGTGGGCTTGCTAACATGAAAATATTCATATATTCATGTGCATTTAAACATTTTCAAAATCTTGTATATACATTCTAACTCTTGGTTACAGAAATATAAAATAGATGCAAGAATTTTTCATTAGAAGGAATAATTGGTACTCTTGTCTCAATTTTAATTTCATATCATTTGCAACAAACCAGGAATCTATTCAGTTCATACATTCCATAAGAACAATCCTATCAGCCCCATCTCATATGGTTAGAGTGGCAGTTAGGTCAACACTATTACAGTATCAGAAACCTGGCTTTGAATCCGCCACTTTCTGTAAGGAGTTTGTCCATTCTCCCAGTGTCAGCATGGGGAAAATGTACAAACTGGGTGCTCCAGTTTCCTCCCATGTTCCAAAGACGTACAGGGTTAGTAGGTTAATTTGTCACATGGGTGTAATTGAGTGGTGTTGGTTCGTGGGCTGTTACATGAAGTATATGTAAATTTAAATTAAAAATAAAATAATTCTCACTCTTATTTCTTTGTAACCTATTCTCACTCATATACAATCAACTCCCCCCAATTTTCTTGCCACCCATCTACATCAGGGGGTAATTTACCATAGCCAATTAACCTATCACCATGTGTTAGGGATGAAACGGTCATGTATTTTCAAATGAATCACATAACAGAACAACAGAGGTGACAAATACTATTATGTTCCTATTGCTGGGACCTATAAATTTATGACCACCCCTCCTTTCCTCCCTATCTCCCTCCATGTCCGCTTCCAATAACCCAAAGGTCCTTTTCCTGTTCTACCTCAGCCAAAGCACTGAGGATTAGACCAATTAAAGCAGGGCTAAAACTTATATTGAAGGTTGGCACCATGTCCATTCAACTTAGGATGGAATTAGTGTTTCTTCTGCCAGTGCAAGGACTGAGGCTCAATTGTGATTTTTTTTGCCATTTGGATTTGGAGATAGATGGCTACCTTGATCTTTCCTCCTTGAAAAGACAGAACTTTCCTTACTTTGGTGCACCTGCTGTTCTGGATGTGCACCAAGTGGAACTGAAGATAGCATCTGTTTCATTCATGTGAACTGCCTGCTCCAACCACAGAGCACCAACTATAATTTCCACATGTAGATGTTGAAGACAGATGCATGCATCTGTGGTGGCAGATTGTATCACTGTGGTGCCTTTCTCATGTTTATGGATTGCCTATTGGGTTGCTAAGTGTTCCATGAACTGTCCCTGACCACCACGCTCTCATTTGTAGACCAAATTTCTATATTTCCCATGAGTGGTGCAGATTCAACTTGGTGATGCCCATTGTTGACAATAGTGATCTAAAGTCGACGAGGAGACCTTTTGCACTGGGTCTTTCACCAAGTGACTATTTCTGACCTCTTGTGAGTTCTGTTCAGATGACCAAGCTGGTTTAAAATGGGAGGTTGAGGTTGTGAAGACAGAAGGAGTTGCATTACTTCAGGTGTTGGGTGGGAAAAATTGATGAGATCTTGGATTATGAAAAGGTGTTTATTTCCCTCTCTTCATTGGAATTCATGGGGGTTTATAGTGTCACAATATATGGATAGAGGAGTGAGCAATTTTTCTCAGCACAGCCAGGCAAGTGTAAGTATTCCTGTGTTGCATCACATAGCAGACATCAGCAAAGTGGTTTGGCTACATTGAACCATAGAATGCACAGTGCAAGGTCTACGCAAGTAGTAATGTAGGTGAATTAGGCGTACCCCATCTTGATCTTGCTAGCTTTAGGTGCTAGTTGAAGTCTTGTGTATGGTTTAGTCTGATTCCAGGATACATAGGGATGGAGTCGTGTCCCACTTTGCTGTCTGTCACATTTAAGTTGGAATTAAGCTTTTAGCAGGTTTCTTGTAGTCGTGGACTGAGAGCCAACTTCAGTGAGGATGGACAGTCAACTCCTTTGTCCATATTAACTCAATTCTGAAAGTTGGAAAAATAAGGCTACAAATTGAACAACTACATCTTTGTTTCTTTTCAGTAAACTATAAACTGCATTGACTTCATTGTATCATAAATTCATTATAAATCCCTTTCCAAACTCCTGATCCTTTGTTTATATTTTAAAATTGAAAATTCAGCATTCTTGGACAAATACTAGATAATTTAGAACATCTTGCAACTGTAACACCAACTTGACAGAGTTGTTCAGCCTTGAGTGACATCTAGGCCTAAAATTACAATTCTTCAACTTCAGTGACCACCGACTTTGTTGCCTTACATGTGGCAACTTTAAGAGGATAAGTTCTTTCTCTTGAATACCTCATTATCCCTTCTGCATTCATCAGTAAGGCAATGTACAGACCGCTTAGTCCTTGGTGACACCAGACAAATTGCACAGGCAAAGAGTCATCCAACATTGCAGAGCATTACAACACTCACACATTGATCATATACTTAAACAAATCCTGCAGGCATGGTATTAAAGTATCCAGTTTAAGAAAGAATAATGTACAAATTGGTCCCTACAGGGGAACTCAAATCCAGCTGGAAAGAGTATTTGACTTCCTATGGAGTGCTTGAGGGAAGAATGCCTCATGTACGAGTTTCCATGGCACTATTCCCAACTCCAAACTCGTGCAGCATACTTGATCTGTCTGTTTGAATGTGCTTCTCAACTTTGTTGTCGCTACAATGGATGAACCAAAGCTTAATTTCAAAGGTGCTCCTAGTAGTCTGAGCAAGGCCATTGCTTATCATCTGCCTTCTTAGCAGATTTTGACTGAAGTGTACGTCATGCTCATCAACACAGGGCAATCTCTGGCCCCTGACTAATCAAAAAGGAGGAGAACTATCTGGGATAGTTTCTTCACTGGGAGAACCAGGAGATCCCACAAAAATGCTGGAAGAAGTACACCATCTCCCATCCTTCCTTTTCCTGTCAAGAACTTCCAACCGCAAAATCTGCAGCTTTCACTGCAACCTCAAAATGTAGAAAATTGGAGAATGGGAGTGAAAGCAGGTCATCCTTCACTGTGAGGGATTATCTGTGATGAAGGGAGAGAAAGGTCACATCCAGATAAAGTGAGGTATTTCTAACATTTGATCTGTCACCACTAGATGCAAATAAATTTGGCAGACCAGAAAGATAAGCAGCAGTCTGCGAGAGGCCATGGGATTGGGCTTCAATGGTGCCCCTTGCACACTCAACTCAGAGCATAATGCATCATAGAAATTGTACACTTGGTGCTCTACAGGGAATGTTTGAGGGAGTGGTTCATGGAAATTTGGTGAAGTAGAGAGGGTTGGGAATGGGGTTCTAGAGTAAGGTGGGAGATGATTCTTGAGATTGAAAACTAGGGTTGCAAAACAAGGGTCTAGAGATTCAGGCCTTGGGATGAGAAAGAAGGGTTCTAGAGAAGGGCAGAGGAGACTGGAACCTAGAATCAGGGAATTGTGGTTTGGAAACAGAGCTTGTTTATTGCCAGACACTCAGACATGAAATCCACTCAGCAAAACTGAAGTCTCACTGACCAGGATTATACAAGATACAAGAAGTATGGTCTGTATGAACCAGCTTTGTACAGTTTGAGTAACATTCAATTATTTTGCATATATGGGTCATGATTCCATTGTGTTTGTTGACTGGTATGTTGCTTGGAAGGGAACACTTTCTCAGCATCACTGATAGAGTGGATGCATCATCTGTTTTCTTTGCCAGAATGGAATGTTGCTTCTCTGGTGCAAGGGTCAAAGGTAGCTTGGAGAAGCTATAGGACATTCTGAAGGGGCAGGGTGATCAGTGGTTGTGATGCATGTTTAAGAAGGAGAGCAAGGAAAAGCCTGGTAATTACAGAACTATGTCTCTAACATCAGTTGTTGGGAAGAAACTTGATAAGGAGTAGGATTAATGGTCATTTAAAAGACAGAAACTCATCAAAGATGGCCCATCTTTGCTCAAGGGAAGATCCTGATTGAATTTTTCATGAAATACCATAGTAAATAGATGAGAATAGTGAAGTAGATATTCTTCAAAGGTCAGATTTATCAAAGTTTAGATTTATTTAGATACATACATGACATCAACTGCAACCCTCTTTCTTTTTTTTTCTGTAGAAGAGGCAGAATTGCCACTTGGTAGTGCACAAAACTGTAAACAAACCGTGCAATACAGAGAGAAAAGAATCAATAAAACCAAAAGTCAGAGTCCTTAAATGAGGAGTCTGATGTTGGAGGGGGAGCAGCTGTTCCTGAACCTGGTGGTGTGGATCTTGTGGCACCTGCACCTCTTTCCTGATGGCAGCAGCCAGAACAGAGCGTGCGCTGCCTGGGGTGGATGCCTGATGTTTGCTGCTGATCTCCAATGGTGGCATTTTCTGTCGATGTTCTTGATGGTGGGGAGGATTTTGCCTGTGATGTCATAGTCTGTGTCCACTACCTTTTCCGGGGATTTCTGTCCTCACACCAGACAGTGTTGCACACTTTCCACCACACATCTGCCAAAATTTACTGGGGTTTCCGATGTCATACCAAACCTCCACAAATTCCAAAGGAGGTAGAGGCACTGATGTGCTTTCTTCATGATGCCATTAGTGTGTTGGGTCCAGGAAAGATCTTCCAAAATAGTGACATACATGGACTTCAGTAAGGCCTTTCTCACATGGGAGACTAGTCAAAACAGGTTGGGACCCATGGGATTGAGGGCAAGTTTGTAAACGGATCCAAAATTGGTTTGTTAATAGGCTAATGGTAGAGAGAAGTTTGTTTTTGTGATTTTATGTCTACAACTGGTGCCTTAATGTTTCACAGGGATGCGTCCTGATTCATTTGCTGTTTATAATATAACCATATAACCATATAACCATTTACGGAGCGGAAACAGTATATATGTGAAAGATTTGGACATAGGACCATGATCGATAATTTTGCAGATGACTTGAAAATTGTTGGAGTTTTTGATGCTATGGAGGATGATCTTCAGCAACAGGAGGATATCAACATAAAATTTAGAGATATAGCAAGGTAACAGGTCCTTCCAGCTCATGAGCCCGTGCCTCCCAAATACACCCGTGTGACCTATTAACTTAATAAACCCATACATCTCTGGAATGTAGGATGAAACTGGAGCACCCAGAGAAAACCCATGCAGTCACGGGGAGGAACGTACAAACTCCTTACAAATAGTGCCAGATTGGAGCTGTAATAGCTAACCACTACACTTAGCCATGCTGCCCTGAGCTAGGAAGTAGGCTAAGGAATGATAGATGGTGTCTAATCCTGATATATATGCAGCTTGGGAATGCTTAGGAGGCCAGGATGTACCCCATGAATAGCAGGACCTTCAGGAGAATTGAGGAACAGGCAATCCTTAGTTTTCACGTGCAAAAAAAAATCCTTGAAGGTGGCAATGCAGATGGATAAAGTGGTAAAGAGGCAGATGGGAAACTGGTCCTCCTTAGTCAGAGCATTAAATACAAGAGAAGGAGAGAAGGAAGGTTATACTTTGTTTTTATAAAACATTGATCAGACTTCTTCAGGATGACTGAGTGAAGTTTCGGACACCCCACTACAGGAAAGATGTAATAGCTCTGTAGAATATGCAGGGGAGATTCATCAGGATGTTGCCTAATTGGAGCATTTCATTTGTGAGGAGAGGCGAGATCTGTTTTCCCTGGAGTGGAGGAGGTTCACAGGGACATGATTGAGCTGGATAGAATTGAGAGGGATATCAATAGGGTAGACTGTAAGAGTTTTCCCTGCATCAGAGGTAGATAAAAGTAGAAGACTGAGATTTAGGGTAAGGGGTAAGAAACGTAGAGGGGATCTGAGGAGAACACTTTTCATACAGAGTAGTGAAAACCTGGAATACACTGCCAGAGAAAGTGGTGGAATCAGACTCACTGTCACTGTTTAAGAAGTGTCCAGAGCCACCTAAGCATTGATGGCGATGGTCCATGCTGGAAGATGGGATTAATACAGTTGGATGCTCACTCCTTAGTGTCGATGGATGAGGTTGGATAAATGGCCTGCTTCCATGCTGTATGGTCCTCTGACTCTTTGTACCATTGGTTACGTGAATGAAATGTTCTCCCATACTTTGTCACCTCATACTGCACCCTTAGCAGTGAACAATCTGTGGAATCGTTATTGCAATTTGGAATTGTAACTTTACTAATGCCAACTCCTCAGTCACTCAACCCCATGCACCTCTGGCACCCTTCCCCACTCTCCCAGCCCCATTACCTCAGCTCAGCTGCTTTGTCTGATATTTCCCGATGTCCTATCTGTTCTCAAATCATGGGCAACTTTCTCCAGTGGGCACTGAATTTGATACTATAGACAAACCTGCATTCTGGGAAAGATGTGCTCCCGAGAGCAGAGCTTCCATCACATCCATTAGGAGGTGACGAGAGGGACCATGGGATCCAGGTGGATGAGCATTGTGTCAATTGTGAGCTGTCAAATTATTACAGTTGATGTCTTTAAGTATTAAGAGATATTTTGTGAAGAAACCTCAACTCTCTTCCTTCAGGTTTGCATTTTCTGTGATCTAATCTCTTCAAAACCAACAAGGAATAGGAAAGTAATATTGCAAGAATGTCAATATTGAGTAAAATATTTTGCACTGTCTGTGATTTTTCATCTTGTTTATTCAGTCCTCATATTTGCACAATTATTTCATTTCTTGAAAAGACTTGAATATAACAAAGAAATGAATCAATTAGATCTTGATGCCTCTAATTAGCTTTCCCAAACAAAAACATTGATCACTCTCAGAATCCTATCTAGTGGACTATATAGTTGGTACTGAGTTAATTGAGCAAGAAAGGGATGAAAAAAGCTGTTTTGCTCAATTATCCCTTTTGTGGAGGTCAAGGACTTACTAATATCAATTGATCATTTTGTATTGTGTCATTAAATGTTAATAAGATTTGTGCAACTTGTTAATAGCAATTTTATTTTCAAAATATTGTGGATCCAGGAGAGGTTAATTTTTCAATGAATAAAATATTTTTTAGCAGCTGGAATCAAAGTATTTCCTTGAGCATCATTCTGATTACTGCATTAATAGGAGGTACTCAGAAAGTGAGATACTGTTCTAAACACAACCCTCAGAAACCTCCTTGCTGCCAGGGTCTGAGATATCTCAGTTAGAGTTCACAGCATTCTCAGGAGGGACCAGTGCTGTAGGTAGGAAAGGTGAGGAGGTCCTGCAAGGAGAGTTCAGGGAGTTAGACGCTAGGTTGAAGGACAGCTCCTCCAGGGTTGTGATCTCAGGATTGCTACCTGGGCCACGAACTAGTGAGGTTAGAAATAAGAGGATAATACAGCTTAACATGTGGCTAAAGGCATGATGCAGGATGGAGGGCTTCAGATTTCTGGATCAATGGGCTCTGGATCCGGGAAAGGCGAGACGGTTTGCATTTGATCTAGTTTTCTACTGCTACTCCGGTGGGTTTAAACTAGATTTGCAGGGGGATGGGAACCAGAGTGCCAGGCAGATAGAGTGGAGGATGGAAAAGATGATGTGAAAATTACATGCACCATTAGAGATCAACAGGTTGTATGTGTTGGAAATTTTCAGCGCAAGGATTATTGTAGGAAAAGTGTGGATTGGCATGTGGAATTATGATATTGTGGCCATATTTGGTTGCAGGAGGGGCAGGACTGGCAGGCCAATGTTTTTGCACCATCTTACAACATTGCTATAAAAAAGTAAAAATAATACTGCACGAAAAGTAAGGCAGTTTATTCAGGAATGTGATGGCAGCAGGGAAGAACCTGTCTTTGTGCCATTCCTGTACCTTTTTCCTGATGGTAGCAGGGTGAAGAGGCCATGACCTGGGTGATGGGGGTCTTTAAGGATAAAGGCTGCTTTTTTAAGACACCACCCCATGTAAATGTCCTCAGTGGAATGAAGTCTGGTGCCTGTGATGTCGCAGGCTGAGTTAACAACCCTCTGCAGTTTATTCTTGTTCTGAGAGTTGGTGCCTCCATACTAGGCAGTGATGCAACCAGCGTGAATGCACTCCATGGTACACCTGTAGAGGTTTACAAGTCTTCAGTGACAAACCAAATTTCCTCAGACACCTCACAAAGTATAGCCATTGGCGAGCCTTCTTTGTGACTGCATCAACGTGAATGCTCCAGGACAGATCCTCGGAGATGTTGGCACCCAGGAATTTGAAGCTCTTCACCCTCTCCATGACTGAGCCCTTGATGAGGACTGGATTGTGTTCCCCTGATTTCCTCCTGAAGTCCACAGTCATCTCCTTGGTTTTGCTGACGATGAGCGCAAGGTTGTTGGTGTTACATCATTCAACAAGCTGATCTCTCTCCCTCCTGTACACTTCGTCATTGCCGTTTGTGATCCTGCCGACAACTGTGGTGTCATCAGCAAACTTGAAGATTGCATTGGAATTGTGCCTGGCCACACAGTCATGAGTGTATAACAAGTAGAGCAGTGGGCTAAGCACACATCCTGGGGGTGCTCCTGTGTTAATGATCAATGAGGAGGAGATGTTGTTTCCTATTAATACTGTGGTCTTCCAATGAGAAAGTCAAGGATCAAGCTGCGGGCGGGTGTACAGAAGCCTTGAGTTTGTACCTTCTTGACCAGCACTGAGGGAATAATGGTATTGAAGGCCGAGCTGTAGTGAATGAAGAGCAGCTGTATGTATGAATTGCTGTTTTTTCGGTGATCCAGAGCTGAGTGGAGAGCCAGCAATATTGTGACGATAGGTGTATTTCAGCAGGTCCAGATCTTTGCTTAAGTATGTGTTCATTCTGGCCACGACCAGCCTCTCAAAGTATTTCAACACAGTAAAAGTTAGTGCTACTGGGCGGTAGTCGTTGAGGCAGCACACACTACTCTTCTTGGGTACTGGGATGATTGATGCCTTTTTGAAGCAGACGGGAACCTCTGACTGCCATAATGAGAGGCTGAAAATGCCCGTGAACACCCTGGCTAGTTGGTTTGCTCAGACTTTCAGTACCCTGCCAGGTACGCTGTCAGGGCCTGATGCCTTGCAAGGGTTCACCCTCTTGAATGATGTTCTAACGACACCCTCAGAGACAGATATCATAAGGTCCTCAGTTTGAAAAGGGGAAAGAGTGACATTGCTCGACAGGGAAAATATCACACCTGTGCTCAAGCAGAATAGATCAGAGGGCTATACAGGTGCAGCTGAGGAATGGGAAAGGTATGACCACACTCATGAGGTTGTATTATAGACCCCCCCCTCCCCAATAGTCATCGAGAAATGGAGGAGCAAATCTGTAGAGAGATTGCAGATAGCTGCAGGAAACATAGTTTGTGATAGCAGGGGATTTTAATTTTCCACATATTGACTGCGAATCCCATAATGTAAAAAGGCTGGATGGCTTGGAGTTTGTCAAATGTGTTCAGGAAAGTTTTCTAAATCAATATATAGAAGTACCAACCAGAGAGAATGCAATACTGGATCTCCTTTTAGGGAACAAGGCAGGACAGGTGACAGAGTAGGAGAACATTTTGGGTCCAGTGATCATCATGGCATTCTTTGGCTTGGCTTCGCGGACGAAGATTTATGGAGGGGGTAAATGTCCACGTCAGCTGCAGGCTCGTTTGTGGCTGACAAGTCCGATGTGGGACAGGCAGACACGGTTGCAGCAGTTGCAGGGGAAAATTGGTTGGTTGGGGTTGGGTGTTGGGTTTTTCCTCCTTTGCCTTTTGTCAGTGAGGTGGGCTCTGCAGTCTTCTTCAAAGGAGGTTGCTGCCCGCCGAACTGTGAGGCGCCAAGATGCACGGTTTGAGGCGATATCAGCCCACTGGCGGTGGTCAATGTGGCAGGCACCAAGAGATTTCTTTAGGCAGTCCTTGTACCTTTTCTTTGGTGCACCTCTGTCACGGTGGCCAGTGGAGAGCTCGCCATATAACATGATCTTGGGAAGGCGATGGTCCTCCATTCTGGAGACGTGACCCACCCAGCGCAGCTGGATCTTCAGCAGCGTGGACTCGATGCTGTCGACCTCTGCCATCTCGAGTACTTCGACGTTAGGGATGAAAGCGCTCCAATGAATGTTGAGGATGGAGCGGAGACAACGCTGGTGGAAGCGTTCTAGGAGCCGTAGGTGATGCCGGTAGAGGACCCAAGATTCGGAGCCGAACAGGAGTGTGGGTATGACAGCGGCTCTGTATACGCTTATCTTTGTGAGGTTTTTCAGTTGGTTGTTTTTCCAGACTCAAGTTAATTGTGGAGAAGGATAGATCTGGGCCTCAGGCTGAGATTCAAAATTGGAGAAAGGGCCATTTAGAGGAAATGCAAAAGGATCTAGAATGAGCAGATTGGGATAAGTTGTTTTTGGGCAAGGATGTGTGAGCTAAGTGGAGGACCTTCAAAGGTGAAATTTTTAGAGTACAGAGTTTGTCTGTTCCTGTCAGGATTAAAGGCAAGGTTAGCAGGCATAGGGAATCTTGGTTTTTGAGGGATATTGGGGATCATGTTCAGAAGAAGAGAGAGGTGTAGAGCAGGTATGGGCAGATGAAGTAGTTATGGAGTATAAAAAATGTAAGAAAAGCCTCCAGAAAGAAATCAGGAAGGGTGGAAAAAAAAGGTGTAAGGTGGCTTTGGCCAACAATTTGAAGGAAAATCCAGGTATATTAAGAGCAAAAGGAGAATAAGGAACAAAATTGGCCCCCTTGAAGATCAGCAAAAAGAGATGGGGAGACCTTAAATTTTTTTTAAATCATTATTCACTCAGGAAATGGACACAGAGTCATGGGACGTAAGGAAAACAAGCAGTGAGGTCACGAAACCTATACAGATTGAAGAGGAAGAAGTGCTTGCTGTCTTAAAGCAAATAAGGGAGGATAAATCCCCAGGGCCTGTCAAGATATTCCCTTGGACCTTAAGGGAGGCTAGTATAGAAATTGCAGGGGTTTCTGGAAGAAATATTTAAAATGACCTTAGCCATAGGTGTGGTGTCGGAAGATTGGAGGGTATCTCACGTTGTTCCATTGTTTAAAAATGTCTCCAAAATTAGCCTTGGAAATTATAGGCCAAAAGGCCTGACATCAATGGTAGGAAAATTGTTGGAAGGTGTTCTATGAGATCAGATATACAATTATTTGCTTAGCCAGGGACTGATTAGAGATGGTCAGCATGGCTTTGTGCATGGTAAGTAGTGTTTAACTAATCTTATAGAGCCTTTTGAGGATTTTACCAGGAAAGTTGACAAAGGAAAGGCTATGAATGTTGTCTATGAGGACCTTAGTAAAACCTTTGACAAGGTCCCACATGGGAGGTTAGTCAGAAAGATTCAGATGCTAGGTATTCATGGTGAAGTAGTGAACTGGATTCGACAATGCCTGGACAGGAGAAGCCAGAGAGTAGTGGTGGATGATTGCTTCTCACACTGGAGGCCTGTGACTAGTGTTGTGCCTCAGGAATCAGTGCTGGGATCATTATAGTTTGTCATCTGTATCAATGATCTAGATGATAATGTGGTAAATTGGATCAGCAAGTTTGCAGATGACCCTGAGATTGGAGGTGTTGTGGACAGGGAAGGCGGTTTTCAAAGTTTTCACAGAGATCTGGATCAGCTGGAAAAATGGCTGATGGAATTTAAAGCAGATAAGTGTAAAGTGTTGCATTTTGGAAAGGCAAACCAAGAAAGGACATACACGGTGAATGGTAGGGCACTGAGGAGTGTGGTAGAACAGAGGGATCTGGGAATACAGATACATAATTCCCTGAAAGTGGCATCATAGGTGAATAGGGTTGTAAAGAGAGCTTTTGGCATGTTGGCCTTCATCATCAAAGAATTGAATATAGGAGTTGAGATGTTATGGTAAAGTTGTATAAGACATTGGCGAGGCCAGATTTGAAGTATTGTATACAGTTTCGGTCACCTAACTACAGGAAAAATATCAATAAGATTGAAAGTGTGGAGAGAAGATTTACTCGGATGTTGCCTGGACTTCAGGAATTGAGTTACAGGGAAAGGTTAAACAGGTTAGAGCTTTTTTCCCTGCAGTGTAGAAGAATGAGAGAGGTATTTAAAATTATGAAGGGGATAGACAGAGTAAATGTAGGTAGGCTTTAGGGGAAAAGTTTAGGGGGAACTTCTTCACACAGAGAGTGGAGGGAGTGTGGAATGAGCTCCCAGCTGAAGTGGTGAATGCGGGTACAATTTTAACATTCAAGATAAATTTGGACAGGTACATGGATGGGAGCGGTGTGGAGAGCAATAGGCTGGGTGCATGTCAGTGGGATGAGGCAGAAAATGGTTCAGCACAGACTAGAAGGGCCAAAGGGGCCTGTTTCTGTTCTGTAATGTTCTATAGTTGTAAACAACTTGATTTGACATTAAATGACTGGACACGGCAAAGATTGATGCAATGTTGGAAAATAGAGGATTTAAAAAGCATCTATTTGCTATGCCATAATTTTCTTCTATTTGCCAATGAGTGGATTTGTTTGTTTGCACCTGGGAGGAAGAAAAGAAATAAAATGAAGCAACTTCTTTCTGTTGATTGATGGCTCTGTCTAGATGGAGAGGGTAATGTCAAGATAAGGATGAAACAGGAAATGTTTGATGAGTCTGTTTTAATCCAGCAATTTTATCAATTTGGAAACTTGTTGTTAGGTATATGGCAGATTTAAAACCTCAATTTTTGTTGAAAAAAAATTGTTGAAGTAAGGATCATCTAGTCAAAACAATGCCCACTTTCTTCTAATATTATCCTGAGAGGATGCTCTAAATTGCATCTTCACTAATTCTGGAAACTTCAATTTAACTTTTAATTCATACTTGTATTCCTAATATGGTTCATAAAAACATATCTTACTCCTTAAATATATGAAAAAGCAAAACTGTTATATTATTGAGGATGAAGCCTACCAGCTAAATGCTGGTAATAAAGGGAAAGGGTTTATAAATGGAATGACTTACTCCAGTTCCCAGAAAGTAGTGTGTAGATGCAGCCTTCGATTGATTGGAATAAAGAAAATGAAATGCTGATTCCACTCCATTGTCACAGACTTTCCATCTCTGTGGTCTGAAGCTGGTGTGATCATGAGCAAATAAAGCAGCAATTTCTATGCACACCATCCCTCACTACAAAAGAAGCAGTTGTTGTAATAACTCATTCCAGATGTGAGTAAAAAGTTCAATTTACTCGTGATTTTTCTGCCAGCCGTAAGTTTGTGGCTTTGCAGGTTTCTCTGACAAACTTTATCTCTGTTTTGTTCTACATATCAAATTCCTTACCTTCGCTGCTGTCATCGGGAGCATTTGAGAGATTATATCATTCTCATTGATTAGTAAAACTAGTTTGGAGGACAAGATGTCTAGAATAACATATCCAAGGTTGGTGAACACTGGACTAGATCTTTCAGCATCTTAAACTTTTTTCTGCCACTTGATTGGACAGATCTGCTGACTTGCATCTTTAATTTTAAGTTATATTTCCCCATCGCAGTCTTACACTTGTCCTACTTACTGTGTGGAAGTCATTTATCACTCATGCCCCAATTAGGCAACATACGAGCAAAAATCTAGCTGCGAGATTAAACTATAATTTGTTCTGTAAAGTTAAAAGGAATCCTTTTCTCTGCTGCAAATAACAATGTAGTATTGTGATTTACTTTAGCGTGGAAATTCATGAAGATAATGTAAAGCTTGCATCATGCTGTCAAAATCCCAGGGCATTGGCAGAAGGAAGATATCTATCCATATTACAGTAAGTGGATGTTGCTGGACATAGGGGTGTTGTAGCCTCACCCCATTAGAGAGACTGCTTTTCAAAGAACCATTGACTTTAATTAAAAGTGTTATTCCTGTTTTCTAACATTTAGAACGAAGAAGCAATTCAACGCCATGTGTTTTATGGCTTAAATCCTTATTAGTATTTCATAGCAATATATTTATTTGGAAAAATTAAGCTTCATTGATTTATTTACCATAATCTAGAGTTACAAGTGCCAATACTTAACTCCAGGTAATATTCACTGCTATGATTTCCTTCTACGTGGCTTCCCCTCTACTGCCATCAACTCTGTCCTTATCAGAATCTCTTCTATTTCTATTTCACTCACAGCAAGCAAGTCCTCACCTACCACCTAACAACTCTGCATCCAACATATGATCCTCTGTCTTTTCCGCCACCTACAATGTGATCCCACCACCAGACACATCTTTCCTCCCCTGTCCACTTTTTGTAGGGACCACTCCCTCCGGGAACCACTCATCCACATGTCCCATCCTATTAATCGTACCCTCAGTACCAACCCCTATGATGTCAGGAAAAACTACACTTGCTCTCTCACCTTTTTCACCACCATTCTGGGCCATTGCTTCACTTGTGAGTCTACAGGGGTCATTGACTGTATCCAGTACTCCAGTGGTAGCCCCCTCTGTATCAGTGAGACTGGATACAGAACTATTTCAAGGACACTTGCATCCTTCTCCACACACCCTTAGCAAATCTGCATTCAGCAAAAAGGTGGTCAACTGTCTTCTCTCCACCGCGGTCATCTCAAGGACAGCGTGCATTTTGGATGATGTTCTGTTTGTACAGCAAGGATCTGACTGGGAGTGTTCCTCTCACCACCAGCCAGGCTAGTCCTAGTGCTTGTTCGTGAGCACCAGTGACGAGGCATTTCACCAGATGACCTGGTGAGATGTTGGTCTGGAAAAACCTTTTGATGAAGGATAGGTGGTGTGGCAAAGTCCAGCTGACAGGGACAATGCGCAGAAATGGGGCAAGGCTCATCATTTGCAACACCTGTGACAGGTAGAATCTCAGCACATAATGGCTCTTGGTACCCTCGTATTTTGGTTCCACGCACAGCCTGATGCAGCCACACACGAAGGATGGGGGTCATATTGGGTTCGCCCTTGCCTTGCTGTCTGGTGACTTGTGTGGGGTGACCCTTCAGGCCTTTTCCATCCTGAATCCCCATGTAAACTGGAAGACTTGTTCACACCTATATGTCTATCCATGGCCTCCTACACTACCAAACTGAGGCTACCTGCAAATTGGAGAAAAAGCACCTCGTATTCTGTCTGAGTTGTCTCCAACCAGATGCCATTAACATCGATTTCTCCAATTTCAATTAAACCACTCCTCTGTGTCTCTTTTCATATCCCTCTGACTTCTTTCCTCCAGCTCCCCATTCCCTTCCCTTCGTTCTCCCACTATCACTTCTCAGCTTTTTTTCTCTTCTACCCTCCCACCTGTATCCACCTATGACCTCTTACCTGTTAGCCTGTGCTCCTCCCCTGCTCCTTCCTCCTTTTTCTCCTCTCCATCCACCACCTCTTACCTTTTATTCAGGCACCAGCTTGTTTTTGCTCATACCTTGACAAAAGGCTCAGGCCCAAAACAGAGCTTCCTATGGATGCTGCATTACCTGCTGAATTTCTCCATCATGTTTGTCTCCTGTACTCGACCCGAGTGTCACAGATTTTCTTGTTTAACTTTAGCACCACTGTGTTCATTATCATAATTTTCTGCCCATTGATCCTATCAAAAATATTTTCCAGCAAAGCTTCTCATTTTTCCACCTTTTCTTTGATCATTTTAACAAAGAATCTGGAAAATAAAATCTCTGGGGGTAGGGGCAGAGGATTTACAAAAGAACCATGATAGAAAAGAAATGGCGTTTAACATCAGGACTATAAAATGCCATCTGCAACAATTCAATGTGCTACTGGCATTTGAAAAGTTGGGGATGAAATCCACAAGATTCACATTGTTTTATCTTTGAGTGGATGATGACTGCTCCATTTTTAAAGGTCTTAATAATAATGATAATAAGTTGATTGCGATTAACATTGTATAATGCACACATACACTAAAATTCTTACTTGCTGCAGCAGAACAAGTACTTAATAAAACATTCAATAGTATAATGGTAAGGCACTGTATATGTCTTTGGATGTGATAGGACACACCCCTTGCTGACTGTGCCTGAGGCTCCTCCACTGACCCCTAATAAAGGTGACTGTGCCACAGCCCTCTCCTCAGTCCAGGGCAATCGACCAGCATGGATGGACATGTTGTGATTAAAAGCAGATCAGTTTCTCTACAACTTCTAGTCTTTGAAGCTATTGATCGTGCATCAAGTATACATTAAATTAAAAAGACAAAAGATGGATAATAAATATTCACAGTTACAACAGTTGCTTAGCACAATGTATCAAACTTGACTGACTAATCAATTAAGGGAGAAACTATGAAGAAGATAATAAATAAATGAGGCATATAAATCACCGATGTGGTTGGAGGGAAAAGAGATATAATGTACAGTAGTGTAAAAGGATCATTTTGCAGGAACAATGGAAGCAATATTGTTTTCAGGTGCAGATGAAGGATTCAGGTAGCCTTTTCACACCGTGGGTAAGTGGTGACCCTACTTGGACCCAGTGAAATTCCCGGGAAGGCATGACCTCCCGGGCATTTCAAACCGTGATCCAACTTCCCTGGATTTTTCCATCCCCGGCAATTTAGAGGGGTCCCGTCCCCAGCAATGACGTGTTACGCACCAAGGCTACTCTAACCAGAGTTCTCAGGATCTCAGAATTGGACATTTATGTCACTCCCCATTGTTCATTCAAACCTATCTTCATTGATATGTGAACTAGATACAGGGTGTTTATTTCATCATCATGTTTACACGTGTCTTTAAAACATTTCTTTACCCAGTTCTCCAATAGGCATTGAATGAGATCCAGATTTAGTGATATGGTTCATATGTTTAATGAGACCCTGCCCCGTCCATCCCTGGCTATCCGTCTGTCAACCCTTTCCTCCCCCCACCCCACGCTTCAGGGCTGCTTCGGCAGGTTGTGACGACAGGACAATGTGGGATCAATGGCTATCTTTGTTACCCATAATCCCTTGCAGCTGGAACTGGTCTGGGAAATGTAGGATTTCTGTGGTATGATTCTTTATTTTAATCGCCTATGTGACGCATCCAAACGCTGATATCATCACACTTCCTCTGCTCGACCATTTGCTTTTTCATACTGCAGAGTGGTCTGGGAAAATGACCAGGGTAGGGCCACAGACCTAGGTAATTTTCCCAGGCTGACATTTTCACCCGCCGGTTCATGGGGTGGATCCCCGGAAAATTTCCTGTAAAGGCCTACTCACAGAGCAAAGAGCTGATGTTGAAACTTAGCTTTATTCTTCCTGTTAAACAAGAAAGTCTGCAGATGTTGTGGTTGTATGCAATGCACCAACTTGATTGGAAAAACTCAAAAGGTCACGCAGCATCCATCGGAAGTAAGGGGTAACCAATGACTCAGGCCTGGGCCACAGAATGTTGGTTATGGCTTACTTTCGATGGATGCTGTGTGCAGGACTGGTGCACCACCCCACCCCCCCAAAAAAAATTGCCAAATTCAATTTTCAAAAACTGATGTTTCGTAGAAAAAAAAAACACAAAACTTGAAAATGTTCAATTTATTTTAAATAGCAAGATTATGTAATACGTCAATCTTTGATTATCTTTCTCAAATACAAATGAAAATATTTTGGCACACAATTCATTTTGAACTAAAGGGCACTTGGTAGAATGCATCCTTCCGCCAAGGGCAACACCACATTAAAATGGTTTACTTCACAAATGTTTAAGGCTATATAGCTTTTAGTGTCCAATTTTGTTCCACAAGATTGATGCAGAATGAAAATGCCCTTTGGCCCATCAAGTTTGCTCTGACTTTTCTAGAACCATTTTTACAAATTTATGCTATTCCTTTATTTGTATTTTCACACATTTCTATCATTCTCCCCCCCCCCCCTCCTGATTCTACAACTCACTTACACACAATAATCTACCTGCCCACATCTTTGAGATTTGAGATGAAGTTAAAGCATCCAGAGGAACCTCACATGGTCACAGGGAGAATGTGCAAACAGACAGTGCCAGAATTCATGTCAGAAGCCAGATCACTGGAGTTGTAAGGTAGTAGCTCTATTCAATGCACCACTGTGAGACAGCATCAACTATAGCAATAAGAAGGTTGATTACATGTCTCTCTAAGAACTGCCTGGAAGGATAATTTCTCCATATTATAGAACAACAACTGTGAAAACTCGCAATATGTTGAGAGACCCCTGAGCAAAATGTAACTGTAAAGCATGGCTTTACACACAGAAATGCTTTTCTGTTAGTCTTCCTTTGAAGTTCTCATGTTTTATGAAACTTTGACAACTAGGATAAACAAAATCATTAATATAATGACAAAACTAGCATGCTGTGTTGATTTATTTGAATAATTTATATATTTTTATTTCTCATCTATGAATATTGATAGACATTCTGCTATTAGAAACCAACTTGGAGTCGGAACTCCCACTCGGGCGTCAGGAGCTCCGGTGTAAACCGAAGGGAGGGTTCGAGTCGGGAGCTCCCAGCTCCGGTGACCAGAGCTCCCAATGCCTGAGTACAAAGGCCGAACCCTTTCCTTGGCAGTCAGGCTAAAGGTACATACTGGAGCACCCAACGCCGACTCTCCCTTCAGCCTTCTACCGCACACACATACACCGGACTACAGTGTGTGGTAGATCGAGGAGACAGGGGAGGGTTCAGAGTCGGGACTCACACTTGGGCATTGGGTGTTCCAGTATAGGCCAAGGGTAGGGTTCGGAGTCGGGCATCGGGAGCTCTCAGCTGCAGTGACCAGACTCCTGACGCTGACTCTGAACCCTCCCTTTGGCAGTCGGCCTACAGGTGCACACTGGAGCTCCTGATGCCCGAGTCCCAACTCTGGACTCTCCCCTCAGCCTACCTGAACTGTGGTGCACAATTTATTCTATTCAACAATTTGCCCAGTGGTAATGCCAGCTCTGGCTGTGTGACCTGCTGAGTTTCCCCTTGTTCTTCCTGATTGGCAGGCTCAAAAGACAATTTGCCTTCCTCCTGTTTTTATGTTATTATATTCTTATTAGAATGATCTGTGTATTTTTCTAAGGAGGAGTCTTTGAATCAAGATGGAATTGCCAATTCACACTAGATAAATGTGCATAATAATAATTTCATAACATCACGGGCTCTGAATACCCTGTTGTGACTGCATTCAAGATATAACTTGCCTATTCCATTATGGTGTATTATCAAAATCATCAAGTAGAATGCAATATCATTCCAAGTGACACAGAATTATGTAGAATTTGCTAATTTGCTCCCTAAAAGTATCATGTCTATAAAAATACAGAATTTTATTTCTATTTATCCAACAACTACTGTTAAATTTTCATTCTGCATTGCTCAGAGATTCTCTAACTGCAAGATATTCTCATATTTTATTCTACATGTTTTATGAAGTAGGAGACACACAAGTGGAGTTGATATCTGTGGCACAAGAGTCTTGATCACATCAGCTCCTCCCTTTGAGATTGGTCTGAAAGATATAATCCAAATAATAACCTGTGCAATTACTGTGTCCTTCTGTACCTACTATTTATGTCTGGAAATATTCTAGCTGTGCCCTTTGATGGAATAAAGCTCACAGAATCTATGAGGAGAAGGCGTTCTTCAATTTCACTCCCAGATCAGGAAGCAGGTTTTGACACAGGAATCCCATTCAACAGCAGGAAACACCTGATGAAAGCAGATGTACTTTCTCAAAGGGCTAGGTAGTAATGAATAGGTGGGATTGTTCCGAAAACCACTGGTGCAATTGAAGTCAGACTACTTTTGACAATGAAACTTTTGGAGTGTTTAAAATCATATTAATGGGGATGTTAATGGGAAGGGAAGAAAAAAAGAATTTTTTTTTTGCTTGTTGTGATGTGGTGCTTGAATGTACCTAACAAGTAGGTGCCTTTCTTCCTGTCATGTAACCAAAGGAATTTTGGTGATGTATTTAGGCTAAATGATTTGGCTCAATGCATGACATTTTAAAAAATGACACCCTCCCTATTGTATGTTGCTCAAAATTAATTTACTACATTTTAAACATGTCTAAGTTATTGATTAGTGGAATTGAACCACAACATCATTCCTAATATTTATCAATTCTCTGCCAAGTTACTGTGGAAACTCGCACGTTTTGCAGAACTTCACATAAAATGTGGATTTTTCCTTTTATCATCATAAACGCTCAGTTTTTGCCGTTCCTGTTCCTTTTCCCCAATTTTAATGCGATCTTAATTTGTGCAATTATCAGGGGTTTAAGGTTATTTGTCAACAAATCAACATATTGAAAATGAGTCTTAAACCTTCCTTGATTATGTTAAAATGTAGAATTTTCAAAAGATATTTGAATTTACTTGGAACAGAGGATTAGAATGTGCTCAGGAAAGGTTAAAAAGCAAAAGTTGCTTCACGATGCAGAACAGGCAAATTTGTAGCTGCTGGTGACTCGAGGCGAGGAACCCACAGAGACTGTGGGCTGCTGGAGACTGTAGCGAAGGGACTCGCACCAGCTGGAGACTGAGTACAGATTTTTCTGTGTTCTGAGAATGGTATCTTTGGAGCAGATTACAGCAGATGAGACTCAATCATGCCCAGTACTTCATATTTGAAAGACTCAGTTAAAATAATTGCATCTGGAGGGGGAACCTGCACAAGGTTCACTCATCATCTGTAAAGCAGTATAATCAGAGCTTTTCCTTTGAAATAACTTAAGCAATCTCAAAGTTAGAGATTCCTACTTTCTGATATTATTTGGAAAATGATTATTGCCATCCCTTGGTGAGCTGTTTCATCTTCTCAGTTCCTTTTGAGTTAGATTTGTGAAGTTCTGCAAAGCATGCCATGTGTGGCATAACATCTTGGAGGCTATGGTTTTGGTACAGGGGATTTCACAGGTAAGTTAAGGGGAATTGTGCCTTATGAAGAGACTGTGGATTGGCTGATTTGTAAACTGATCCTCAGCCCTAAACATTTTGTGTACATGTGCTGGGAGTATGGTATTTCATTAGATTACTAAAGTTTACATTTCACTTGGTGGAGAAAAACTATTGTTTTCTTCCCTCATTTGTTATCAAAATTCTCATGGGGCCTCCAGGAGTATTATTTTCCCTCGCTGGAGGAAATATCAATAATTAGGGGGTTAAAATTTCAAAATAAGTGATTGGCCATTCAAGGCAGAGATGGGAAGGAATTTCTTTGTCCAGTGGATTGTGAATCTTTGAAATTCTCTCCACGGAAGTGCACGGAGACAGCTGTTGAGTAAATTCAAGGGAGGGATATTGAGGGAATGGAGAGATGTGAAGATGATGAAGAGTAGTGTAGCTGAGCAGCAGGTACAAGGTGCCCAGTGGCCTGGTCCTTCTCTTCCCTCTGTTCTGTTGGAAGTGGTAGAAGCAGGGTTGCTACCGGAATCCGTATTTTGGCATCAGTTGCACAAATAGTCAATCCGGGCTTGTGAATGTGTCAGTCTTGCTCCCAGGAAATCACCACTTGCGTGCACCTTGGGTAGGGATCACTGTGTAGCACTCAGGACTGGGAACGGTGTTTCATTTTCAACCTTTGCCAGCCTGGCAAATGATGTGACCCACCTCCACCACCCCTCCCAACAGCATCTCCGTGATGCAAACATGTTTTTTAACAAAACATAATGAATTCATTGTTGCACACCACACAATGCTTCAGCCCTCTTGAGTTAACAACTAGAGTAATTTGCTGTGTGACTTTTAAAATGGAATTGTCCACGATGGAAGAGGCCATTTAGCCCTTTCAATTATAAAGGCTGCTCTTCGGATGAACTATATCTTTACCCTCACTTCTCCCCGTTCTTTCTTCATGGTGCTGCAGCTATCTCTTCAGCAATTTCTCATTTATTTTTGAGCAAGTTCCTGATCCGCGTGGAATAGAAGTGGTTGTCAAGGGGTCCATGTCTGGCTGGTACTGAAGAGCGTGAAAATCATAGATGGAGCAGACAGACAGAACTGACCCTATTGGTGAAAAGATCAGAAACCAGGAGACAGAATGATGATGATGACACAGGCAAAAGATCCAAAAACTGCTTCAAGGAAAATCTCTTTACAGGACAAATGTTTACAGACCCTAATGCATTCAGCGCAGGAGGGGTTGTAATCAAGGAACATTCAGTTGCAACATTCAGCAGGGAAGTGGATGAGACCTGAAGGAAAAGACAATTGCAGAGCTTGAGGAAGAAGTAGAAGAGTGGGATTGCTCCTGCCTTTAGCCAGCACAGAGTTTTTTTTTCTTATTTTAACGAATCTGCACATAGCCCAATTAGCCTACAAACCCTGTACGCTTTGGTGGGTAGGAGGAAAGCCCACAGAGGACATGAGAAGAGGGTACAAACTCCTCACAGAAAGCGCAGGATCCAACCCCTGATCGTGGCCCCGGTATTAGCGCTGCACTGACTCGTCAGGCCGAATGGCCTTCATCGGTGCTGTAACTTCTGAATGCTGTTTCCCCAGTTATTTTATATTGGGCATTCCCACCTTTGAGAGATGGCCCATTCTCTGTGGCTCCGTCTGACTGGGTTTTAGTCCTGCCGGTCATGGGACTTTCACCCTCCGAATCTCTCCCCGGAAGACCTGTGTGATCACTGAATACCTGCGGGAACTCCCACCACGTTACTTTGCATCAGACCTGGCAGCAGAGAAAGAAACAGTTCACATGGTGAAAGAGGGGGAGGAGTTTGGGAGGCAGTGAAAAGTTTGTTCCAATCCGTGGCTGAAATGAAACATTTGGGCAAAGTGCGGATACTGCGCCAAGTCATCTGGGTTTCAGGTGTTATTTGTTTTCACACAGAAACTGGCCATTGGTGTATGAGAGCACTCAGTGACTTCATAGTTTCAGGTCAAATTAGCTGTGATTGGGTTGCAGGAGGAAAGTAATTCGAGCCACCTTCTGCTCGTCTGATCAGCACTTCCTTGCTGCAAGGTGCTGTCGCTGAGACCGTCTTTGCCTCACTGGTGGCAAGGAAGCTTTTCTCGTGTGAAAATCCAGTTTCACTGGAGGCTCTTGAGCTCCTTGCTGGTTAATCATTGCCGGGAAAGCCTTTGATGCTGACAGACATGCAAGAAGTATATTTTGCTGCGTTTACCCGCTGACTTGCGAGCCATGCGTGAGGTACGTACTTTACTGTAGCAAACTCTTCTACCAAGTCCACAAATGAAGACTGACTAGTTCTTGGTTTTGGTCACTGAGCTTGTGTGATGGATTTTAGTGAGTTTGTCCATGCCTTTTAGGTTGAGAATAATGTACATTCCTGTGTAATTCAAAGTGAATTTAACCACTCTTTTTTTGTGGACCTGCAACTTGCTGTGCATGAGGCATGGAACCCTTCCTAAATCTCTCGACTTCTAAGACGTTCCTTAAAACCGAGTTGCCCTAATTTCTCCTTTCATGGTATTTTGACATTTGATTTGATGACATTCCACAAAGTGCCCTGAGGCCATCTATAATGTTAAAATTATTCAATAAATTCAACCTGTTATTCTCTGTGCAACATCGATTTTATTTGAGCCATTTATATGAGTTCTGTTTTTATTTTATATTTTTGTAATTTTATTTCCATTGTCTTTAGCGTAGCATTTTCAGATGGAAACAAACCACCTGTGAGAACTCAGACCTTTGTTGAGGGCTCCCTGCCTGTTAGCTGGTGCAGTCGGACAGCCCAGTGTGACTCCCCCCATGTGTCATCCACTCTTAATTTCTGAAGGTATCTTGCATAAATAAGTATGAAACAAGACCAATTATAACAGCAAAATACAAACCTGCTGACACAAACATGTTCCAATATGGAAATCCTTTTAACTGAGCTACGAGGTGAACTTAATTTTTGAACCAGTTTTTCTTCTGGGTTTCTTCTGTCACTTTGCTCTGTTAGATTCTGTGGGCATTGGGGCACATCATACAGCTAGTCTTTATTGATGTACAAAATTGATGGTGGGTTCCCCTAGTCCCATTGTTTGTGTTTGTACACTTGCAAAGGCCATAGGATGGTTGGAATTGGAGTGTCTTGGATTCATTAGTTAGCTTTATGCAGATGGGAAATGAAACCTGGGATTGGATTCAAGATTCAATTTATTGTCATGTAATAAAAACAGTATCAAAATTATTTTTGTCTGCTATAAGACAAACAGATTTGCCATCAGCAGAAATTGCCTGAAGTGCCTCGTACAGTCAGAGAAAGAGAAGCAAAAGAGAGTCCCCCCCCCCCCCCCCCCAGAGTCACTGAGTGTCCATGGATTCGCCTCCAGTGCTTCCGCAGCCACATAGAGTGCAATCCAGAATCCAATCCTCCGACATGATCAGGAACCCTTCAGCACCCTCTTGCATCCTAGTTCCGATACCTGGTACCCTTCAGCCAGTTTCGAGCCAATCTCCAGCTGTCTGTAGCCTGGTGCAAGTCCCTTCACCACAGTCTCCAGCAGCCCACAGCCTCTGTGGGTTGCTCACCTCAAGTCAACAACAGCCCACTTCATGTGTGTGTCTTTCAGCCACAGAGCCCCTCACTGGTTCGCTGCCATGGTCACCGTCCCATGGGTTGTCTCCTTTGCTTCATCTCAGATGGGGGGGGTGGTCTCCCTGTGTATTGGTGTCCTCCGCCAGTCCTCTGCTCCTCTGGAGCCTGGAATCCCTCGTGGCTGCTGCTGATTATAGGCACCGCCATCTTGGGCGCAGACCCCGCGGTCGTGGGATTTTAAATAACAGGCTGTTTAAAGCCCATATGGAGCCGACTGCAGTCAGACTGGACAGTTGGACCCCGCAGGAGTGCTATGTCTCCACTCCCAACTTTCTGTAGGTCTGCACCAGTGGCAATGCTGCCATTACAGCAGCTCCAGTTGTGCCACCATTTTTTTTCCAATTGGCCTGCTAGACCTGACCAGGTGGCCAATTGCAAATTTCTTAGTCCCATCACTTATATTTAAATTGGCAATGGTCTGATATCACTATTCAGTGCTGTATGATACCAGCTGATAACTACAGCAATAGTCTAGGCCTACTGTAGAATTATTCAGAGGCCTAGATTATTGATGTAGAGTTATTAGTCGTTATTAACTGAGAAGCATATAAATGCTTTTTTAAAAAAAGCTGCAATTTAAGAATAAACAGTGAAACTGGCGGAGGGTCACACATAAAATGTAAAAACTCATCTGATTCACATATATCCCTCAGGGAAGAAAATGTACTGTCCTGGCCTGCATGAAAGTCCAAACCCACTAACATAGTAGTCGATTAATTCTCCCCCAAAATGGCTCAGTTGGCAAATGGTGAAGGCCAATTACTGTTGGCCTGATGTGTGAAAACAGGATTTGTGTTTATCTCGTAAGTGAGGAAGATAAATAATTACTGGTATGTTTTGAAAGCCTTTGAAACTTTGGGAATAAAATTAGAAGCTTTTATTTTCTAATTAATGATAATGTAGAATTGACATGCCGTCTCTTTGAAAGAGTTGTCCAGTTAGTCTGACTCTTGCTTTTACCTCTGAGTCCTGCATTCTTTTGTCCATACATCCAATCCCTTTTGAAAGCTACTTTGACTTTTTAAAATGGAATATTCTGGATTATAACAATTTATTCTGTTTTGTAGTCCCACTCCCATGTTCTTGTGTATCCAGTGGTCATCAGAAAATAACCTATAATTTTTTTTTTCTCTCTGTTTTCACTTTTTGGGGATTTGCTTGCCTTTGGTAAGATCCATATTTACTACTTCCTGCTTTCCCTTTCATAACTACCCCTGAATTGGGCTTGCTGGCTCATTTTAGAGGGTATTTTTTTGGTGGAGTCAAGAAGAGGCCAGACCAAGTAAGAATGGAAAATCTCCTTCCCCAAAGGACATCAGTGAACCTTGTGGCTTTATGGATGCATAATGTGGGTTTATTGCCATATGTACAATACACAGACATACCAAAATCCATGCTTGCTGCAGCCACACAGATACATGAGACACACCACCAAGAAGAGTATAAATTAAATTACAATAATGTGTCATGAGATGGAAAAAGAAATAATAAATACAAAGGGGTTGCAGTGAAAATAAAAGTGAATAGTACAGACAGATTTGTTGGTAGTCTGGGAGAAGTTTATAGTTAGGGATAAGGCAGGTTCAAAAGCAGTTGGAAAAGAATTGTTCTTGAAGCTAAAGGACTGAACTTCAGGCTTCCATAACATCTTCCAGTTTGTTGGGGGGTGGGGGTTGACATTATCAATGGCTGGTTTGTTTCTTTGTAATTCTATTTTATTAATCTGAATCCAAGTCCCATATCTGCCATTACTAGTCTAATTATACGTAGCAGACATGCAGAAATATTAGGGTTATTGAGAAATTGACCCCAAGATTCCATTGCACTATCAAAGCAGGCATCTGCTGATTGTTGCCAGTGAACCTGCCACACTCCTCCATGGTCCCCAAGTGCCATGAAGAGGGTGTTGTGAAGGTGCTCAATAAAATGATCTCTCAGTCTGCATCCAGCCTCCCTGATTAGGCTTTCCATTTGCACTTGTTCTCACACCTCCTCCTTTGCCACTATTCAGGACCTTAAACTGGCCTTCCAAGTGAAGCAACACTTCATCTGTGAATCTGCAGGTGTCATCTTCTGCATTTGGTGCCCATGTTGTGGCTTCCTCTACATCAGTGAATCTGGAAGTACACTGAAAGATCCTTTTGTTGAGCATCTTGGCTCTTACTGCTGCAACAACACGGACCTGCCAGCGGCAATTATTTTATTCCACACCCCATCGCCACACTGATACTACCAGGTTGAGGCCACCTGTAAATTGGAGGAGCAACACTTTATATTCCACCTCAGCAGACTCCAACCAGGCAGCATTAAATATCGATTAACCCCCTCCCCAGGTCCTTTCTTTCCCTTATTCCTGCCTCCCTTCCTCCATTTCCTCAGCTCCTTCCTTTCCTTCTCCTATCAGACAGCATCTTTCTCAGCCCTCTGCCTGCCTACCCATCTACCTCAGCTGCTTTCTTTTCTCCCCCCCCCAACCTCCCTCCACCTATCACCTGCTAGCCTGTACACCTACCTCTGCCCTTTCCATCTGAGCATCTGTTTACACGAGCATCTGTCTGATTTTTGGTACACCAGAAGAAGGGCCTAGGCCAAAAACATCAACTACCTTTTGCTCTCTATAGATACTGTGTGACCTGCTGAGTTTCCCAGTGCTTTTCCTGTATTAGACCCCAGCATCTACAGTTTTCATGTTTACCCTAATGGGCTTGTGTTTGGTGAGAAGGTCAGGGCCACATTAAAGGGAAAGTAGCGATTGGGGGAGCCATGAGGATAAAAGCTACGTAATGGAACCAAGGCAGCATGGTTTATATTACCCTGCTGTGATTCACAAAGATCCCCATATGTCCCACAGTTGTTTACACTATTCTCTCCAGCATAACTGAATTTTCAGTCACATTACATTGAGAAACTGTTGTACAATTAACTTTTACAGTAATTTTATTCTTACCTTTCATTCTCTCTGTAATTGAAAAATCATAAAAATAAAACTGCAAATGTTTGAAACGTGGAATAGAAAGTGCTGGAAGTGTTCAATGTGTCAGATGGTATTGGTGAGGCAAGAAAGAGAATTAAAGTTTCCAATCAGTTACCCTTCATCAGAATCTAGAAATGAAGAGTCATTAACCTGAGGCATCAGCATTAGTTCTATTTCTCAGTTTTTAGAATTTTCTGTTTTAATTTCATATTATTCCTGCCATCGACATCATCCCTCTCCCTTGGGATAAATGAGACCACATTTTTACCCCAGGTGAGGGTTGAATCACATGACTCTGCCTTTGCCAGGTACCTTAAATTTATTTTTTACATTTAAACAAATTTAGACATATAGCATGATAACAGACCCTTTCAGCCCATGAGCCCAGGTTTCCCAATCACACCCAATTGACCTACAGCCTCCAGTTTGTTTTGAACAGTGAAAGGAAACTCAAGGCCCCGGGGAAAACCTACACAAACATGGAGAAAACGTTTAAAACTCATTACAGACAGCAGGGGATTCGAACTCCATTCCTGATCACTGGCACTGTAACAGCTTCGCGCTAACTGTGCTGCCTTACATCTCTGTGACTTTGCCCAGCTCTGTCCCTACCTCAGCTCATCTAACTCAAACAAACTGCGCTGTTCTTGGACATTAAATTATGTAGAAAATGCTGGACTTACTCGGTAGGTCAGGCAATGTCTGTGGAGAGTCAATATTTTATGCAATTGAACTTTCATCAGAAATGGGAGGGGAAAATCATTAATTTAAAATATTAACTCTGTTTTTCACTATCGCAGATGTCGCCTGACCTATTGAGCATTTCCAGCATTTTTGATTTAATTTCCAATTTTCTTCCCTCTGTAAACTTGAGATCATCCAAAACCAGGCTGCAGTGATCCATTGCATGCAAATCCAGTACTTCTCTGAAGGTTTTGAAAAGCTTTGCTTTGTTCTCAAATCTCTCTGTGGCTTTACCTCTACTCTTCCCAGTCATTTCCTCCAAGCTAAGAACTCTCCAGGAAGCTGCACTCCTCCAAGGATTGGTCTCTGAACTAGCCCTAGTTGAAATTGTTCCACAAATGGTGATTGTCCCTTCAGTTGCCATTATCCCAAGCGAAGTAGCTCCCCACTGAATTCATTCTACCTCCTTTTAGTTCTTTCAGGAAGTTCCTTAAAACTAAACTTTTCATGATTTAAGAAGGCTTAGTTTATAAAAAAAACTCAGTTAGCCCTCGACTGAAAAGCTTTGATGCTTCATTGTGTAAAAGTTTCTATATGCACTATTTGTTGCACTCAAAAGAAAGGTTTCATCGCCTTAATTTTTTTTGCCAATTAATTTAAATCTTTACTATCTAGTTATGGGCCTATTTACTGCTGGAAAAATGTTTTGTTATTTGATCTTCTAGTCGCAATACATAATCAAATCTCTCTTTATTCTCACTACAAACTCTCTTCCTCCATTCCATTTGTAATTCTGGTAAATCTCCTCTGTGCCCTCAGGTGCTATGATGTTCTTCCTAAAGTGTGGTGTCACAATCTGGATGTGCAATGAATAATTTAAAAAGATTTGGCCAACCTTAATGAGGTTTTCTTCCTTGCCCCATTCCCCCCACATCCAAAAATAAAACAAATCTGTTTTAACACTTTACTCTTGTGCCAGTTTAATCCATCAAAATAAAACTGACAATCACGAAGGGAGCTTGTGAAGGTGATGCTAGTGACCAAACAGGCATTTGTTTATTTTGGTTCCAATCCAAGGCATCAGTGCATGAGCTCCTTTGGATAAAATAGATTGATTTATTGCCCTCTTGTGAAACTTTTCACTCATTAGGCTGGAACTGCATGAACAAATGCAAAGGTGAGGAAATGGTAATGGATAGTGTTTAACATTAAACCTATGTAATGATGGAGGATGTTTAGAAATATTATACAGCTTAAATGGAAGCCATATCTATTCTATTTCTGTTTAATACTAACTGTAGCCCATTGTTTGTGACCTTGTAATTAATGCTGTGCCCACAATTTTCTGTTCAAAAAGAAATTTCACACCTCATTCTTTTCACAGCTGCAGCAATGGAGCTGCATATAATCACCGTAAATTTCAGTCATCTCGTATCTTTTCTGTTAAAATGACTTGTGGGAGTGCAACAAGTGATGCTTGTTCTTAATTAGACGTGTGCTCGTCAGTAAAATGGCAACTGTATTTTGCACGACAAATTGCTGGAAATGTGAGATGGAAATGGTAACACCTCATCTGTGCTTTGAGGAACCAAAACAAAGAATCATGCCATCAGATTGAGAATTTGCAAATGCAAGGACTGACTCAGGAACTATAATTTGAAATGGAGAACTCAATGCCAGATCAAGTCCAGGAAAAAAAAAGAAAAAGAAGTTAAAAAGAACAAGTAATTTTAGCAATGGAAGTCATGGGTCTTTTGTCTACACTGCACATTAATCAAGAATAGTACTAACTGTGGAAGTGATTTTGAAAGTTTGCCAAAATGATTATAAATTTCCAACTCTGAGAAGAGGTGCAAATGTAAAAAGGGGCTGTGTTTCCTCAAATGTGTGGGAGTCTGGGAATTTAAAAAGGATTTGGCACTGAAATAGCAATGTATCGTCACTCAGAGCAGATAAACATATATCACTGATTGGTATAACATGTGAATTCAAATTGTAGGAAAAACATGCAATTATTTATTTAGTTATTATTCTTCATTTGTGGTCAAGTAAAGGAAATGGCTTTTGTATTTGTGCAGCATCGTGCAGACTTCGTTCCTTGACAGCGAACCATTACATTTGTTAAAGTGCCACAAAGGAGCCTCTTCATTTTTGACCTATAATTGCATATCCTAGTTTTCAAAAAAAATCCCCTGGTTAAGTTGCTGGAGGTTTGAAATACTGCAGCTAGGGTGACGAGATATGGGGGATCTTAGCAAAGATGGAGAACAGCGACATATCTATCACATTAAAAAAGGGTTTAGAGTTCAATAAATAAATACAGAACTCGAGGAGGTGAATTAGAGAGGGTGAAGCTGATCTGATGTGACAGAAAATAAAGAGAGAAAAAGAAAAAATGGAATTAGGGTGGGAAAAGAAATGGAGACAAAAAGAAAGTAGATGTAAAAAAATTAATTTGACATATTTAAAATCACCTGGACAAGCAAGACTTGGTAATTGTCAGCTTTCTGGGAAAGATTTCTGTCAGTAATGGTGTTCAGTAATTATTGAGTCATTGTAATGGTACTCACATTGTTAATTTACAGACAACATTTGTGACAAGCTTAATGGGCTATTAAGTGAAAATTTAGTAACTTCATGAAATAGTTGACAGTAACCTGGGATTTACTATTGGTGTACATTTTCCTTCATTATGTCGTTGGCTGATTTCCATTTTAGTAACAGCATGCATTACTTATCCAAGTCAATTCTTCAATAAAATTTTGTGTAATGTTTCTGCACCCCTGCCCATTTACACACGAGAAACAGAATGCCACTGGCTAAAGTCCATTTCTAATTCTGAATATAAAAACGCACTGCTGGAGAAACTCAGCAGGTCAAACAGTATACTTTATACAGCAAAATGTTGGTTATGTATCTTTATCTTTGCTATATAAAGTACACTGTTTGACCTGCTGAGTTTATCCTTCATTGTGTTTGTACTTCAATCTTAGTGTCTGCAGACATTCATGTTTTTACTAATTCTGAATATGTGCAGACATTAACGAATATTTTCTCATTCAAAATGCTACTTTTGCAAAACAAACCAGCATGCATTAATTATGAAAATGAGTGATTTTTTTGGGGGAAGGGTTTAACTTAGTTATATCACTCCAGTGATGTTACTTTCAGCTCTTTAATCTGTCTAAAATTTAACAAGCATTGCTCTTTGTGTGATTTTTGCATTTGTCTGGGAGAAAGGAGACAAAAAAAGTTGAAATTCTTGTGGAAGAAGCTTCTGTAAAGTGCCACCCAGAGGATTGTGTGGCATCTTAACAAGGGGCCAAAGTGTGGTTTAAAATGGGTAGATTGTCTCGGAAACAGCATACTGCGGTGAAGCTTGGACCCATGGAATGTGAGGAATGTTAGTGACATGCTCGAGTGGAGAGCTTCAGAGCAGATCCCCCTGTACAATGCTCACCAGTAGCTGTTGTGATCCTTGGAGCCTCATGGCAACAGCCTCTCTGGAATGATTTCATTTTGAGCAAAAGCCCTTCAGAATTGACATCAGATAACTTGAGCTTTCACCCTCACTATAAAGCATTAATAAGAGAGCAGACTCAATTTAATAAATTCTGTGAAAGATAATGAAAGGCTGTGCAGGCTGTAATTCTTTCTCGAAGATGTGCTCTCCACTTCCTCCCAAACACAAACTGGGGTTATGTGACTGCTCTTCTACACCTATGTTTCTCTAAACTTCTTTGACCATCACAGGAAAGCCAAATATTGTCTTTACCTGGAACCCACGCATGCAAGGCAGTGGACGTGTGGGGGGGGGGGGGGGGAATGTAACTGGGTACAATTCCTTAAAAGAGCTTGCACAGACAGGATGGGCTGAAGTATCTCAGCCTGGACAAGCTGTAGCAAATAGAATGGAAAGGCCTACCTTCCTCCTTTTACTCCAAGCAAAATCCAGAACCTGTGCAACATCTGCCAAGCTAGCCCTTTTCATACTGGCAGCCCACTAAATGGATGAGTAAACGAACTGTGTTGCAGAACCGGGTGAGCATTTGACACTGGACCATGAATTCCCTGATCTAAGGGAATTAAGGGGATCTAAGGGGAGCCCAACCTCCAGTGGTAATGACCCAAGTGACATATTACATATTGACAGGGCAGTGAAAACTTGGCAGGAATAAAGCACAATGTATAAAAAAACTGTGGGGAAAAAATTGCACACAATATAATAAGACATACCTGCTCAATGTATAAAAGATTGTGGGAAGATCTACTGCAATGGGTTTCAGACTGTTCAAACTTAGAACAAACCCACAGGCCAGCTTGTCATTATTCCCTAAACAATAGATTTACATAACTATTTACATATTTACTATTTACATAGTATTTACATTGGGCTCTTTCAGATGGCCTGAACACCCCAGTGTAAAGCTGCATGATCTCCCCTCCCCTTACGGCTAAAGACATACTCACCTGAATGCAGCAGGAGTGCCTCCAAGGCACCGATGTCAACCCTCCTCCAGAAGGGATAATCGGAGGAGGGGCTCTGCCGACGCACCTGAAAGTGCAGCCCTTTACAGCAGCTGCCTGGGGGCGGGCTGATGGCTCCATCGGCTGGCGACCCAACTCCCCGCTGCCTGACAGCCCCCACCCCACTGGGGAGGGGAGGTCGGCGGGGGCTGTCAGGGCCAGGGGCGGCTGGCGGGGGTCGTTGGGGCAGGGATGGCCATCGGGGAATGTCAGGGGGCGGCTGGTGCAGCCTGTCACAGCCCGGCTGGCCACTCCTGCACTGGGGCCGCTCTCCATGGCTCAAAATGTGGCATAGCTATGGCGGTCTTCCCTACCCATAATCCCCCACGCAACTGGAGCTGTTGTGAGAAACACAGAGTGGTTCCACCTGAGTGGGGGATTATGGGTAGGGAAGACCACCATTGCAATACCGCATATTTATGACAGGTAGCCCCACCTCCATCAGATCCGGAGGCGCGACTAGGCATCTCTGGATATGAATAGGCCCTTTCAAGTGGACCAGGCAACGCTGCAACCAGCCTTTTAGGGCTGCCACCTGAAAGTTAAGATCCGCTCCTTCCACCGCCCTCAAGGAGGAGGGTCCACCTGAAAGGGCCTATTGTATTAAATATTATGTAATCTTGAGATGACTTAAAGTACAGGTACATGCTGCCAGCTCTACCAGCTGCCCTCTGACAGCTCCACTGGCCACCCCATGAAATATAACTGCACTGATATTAAAACTACCAGACTGATGCATGCACTAACGTCAATAAATATACTTGGTTGAGCAGGTTGGCTGTTCACGCTGCAGCCAAGTCAACTCTGAGTCAACTCAGCTGGGCTCTGATACAACTCCCTATCAAGTATTTGAGCCTGGTTCATTTTTATCCCATCTGCCCAGTTGGGAGTGTTCACACTGCCAGGTGACCCACTAAATTGCCCAATTCAACCCATGTTATTTGGCAGTGTGAAAGGGGCTAGTATACATCAGCAGGGCATTTTTGAGGTAAGAACTAGTTTTTGTAAAAAGATCCTGAATTCCCTGTAGCCCTTACACATCAGTAGTCCTCGTTTCCACTATGCCATGTCACACAGCAGATTTTTTTTATTTACTCATTTCATTTCATTAAAATTTGCCTTCTTTCCTTGCCAGATTTAATAAATTATCTTGCTGTTAAAATGAGGCCTTTGATAAAGCAGAATTTGCCATAAAACAGTGGCAGCCTGTATCCATCATACCAAGCCTTTTGAGAAACAGCATGTCCTAGGCCACTTTATAGGAATATCATACAAATTGTGACATCAAGTTGGAGGAGAGCATAACAGCAGGTGACCGAAGGCTTGGTCAAAGATGGGGTTTTGAAGAGCACTCTCAGGGATGAGGGAGAGGTAGAAAGACTGAAAGGTTTAGGGTAGTCGGATGTAAATGAGTTAACATTGGGAATGATCAAGATACTGGAATTGGAGAAATCCCAAGAGGCTTGGGAGTTATGTGGCTGGACAAGATAAGTATGCATGGAGAGAGCTCAAAGCATGGACAAGGTGGCTTGCATTGGTAGAATAACCAGTTACCAGGGGTGATTATGTAAATTGCAGACAGCAGAACTGATAAACTTATTGTCAAATTGTAGAATAAAGGAGTTTTACTGATATATCTTTTTTTCTCTACCCATCCTTTCCTTCCCTGATGTCAATATCTTGCCTTGTGCTGGGCAGTTGAGGCCAGAGATTCACTCATTCTGGGGAGACAAGAATGCAGTCCCTGTGCATTGGGGTGCAGGATGCCTGTACAGGAGTCCACGCACCATCAAATCAGTGAGTGGGAGGGTGGTGCTGTTGAATGAAGGGAGAGAGTCATTGCATTAGAACCCAAATATGGCTGAGGGCTTTGAGTACAGGGGAAGACTTGAATCCACAGCTGGAGATTGACTGGGTGGGGGAGGGGCTCAGGGATCCTCTTCATGATGGAGTGTACAATCTGCTGTCACATCCAACTGTCCAAGCTTCACAATGTACCTCAACAAGGATTAATGGCACAATTGATGGGCTATAGCACCACACCACGCTCCTCTCTAGCCCATGTGTGAATATTTAGGTTTTTTTTTCTGCAGATGTCGCTGTATTTTTGTCAGCTGACGTTTGCCTTCCCAGCTCAGAAAGCACCAACCCTAATATTCCCCTTCGCACCTCGGCAAGGAACGAGGCCAGCCCTAACGATCCTCTGATCATTTCTCACAAACCAGCTGGGATTGTGTTCAAAAGTGAAGCAAGGTCACCATTGTCCTAGGGGATATTGAGCAAGCAGCCCATCACTGAGCCACTGTGCTCCACAGGATTTGTCCCTGACCCCACCCTCCCTAGTGATGAGTATCAGCTTCACCAATGTCACAGTTGCAGAATTCTACCATGGATCAAGGAGATCAAGGAAACCTTTGATGTGATACAGAGTTACGGCATCTCAGGCAATGCTGGGATGGCCTTTGTGCCAAAGAAAGGGAAAAAGATAGGCAGATTTCTTCAGCTGTACATGCTCTGTTTGTGTGTGAGTGTTTGCATATTCCCACAACCCCATTCTTTCATTTACTTAGGTTGTATCTGATCTATAATTGAGAGTAAGTCTCCCACTTTTCCCCATATCCATTGATAACTTTAACTTTTAAAGGATCAAATGCCAGATTTGTGCTCCCTTTGTGAGTAAAATGAAATTCTGATTTAAATCCTAAAAGCACCGTAAACACATTCATGACCTTTTCCTCTGGATTTCAGGCCATGAGAATTGTTTCTTCAGGGAATACAAATCATCTTTATAAACCCTGCCCTCATAAGTTCATTCTTTAAACCCTTTTATCATGTTGATTAGTATCCAACCCAAAGGCCAATATATTTCTTCAAAATTTCTGAATGCAGGTCAATTAATTAAACATTCCTATATCCATAGATTACAACAACACAGAAATGGCCCTTCAGCCCATCTAGTCCATGCCAAATTATTTATTCTGCCTAGTTCCATTGACCTACAACTGGGCCATGGCCTTCCATAATTCTCCCATCCACATACCTATCCAATCTTGTGTTGAAATCGACCCCCATCCACCACCTCTGCTGGCAGCTCATTCCACACGCTTACCACCTTTGAGTAAAGAAGTTCCCTTTAAACATTATGCCTCATCTTTAACCCATGCCCTCTCGTTCTTCTCTCATCCGACCTCAGTGGAAAAAACCTGTTTGTATTTTTTTTTGTATACTCATAATCTTAAATACCAAAATAGAAAAAAATAGTCAACATTTTGAGCCAAAATGATTTATTGGAACAGGGGAAATGTTGAAGAAAAAAAGCCAGTGTTCAGAGGACAATACAGGAGAGGTAGGTCCGGGGCTCACGTTTAAATTACTGTGTTTTAAAAAATTTAGAGATACAGCACGGTAACAGGCCCTCCCGACCCACAGTCTCATACTGCCTAAATACACCAATTAACCTACAAGCCCCATACATTTTTTGGAGGGTGGGAGGAAACGAGCACCTGAGGAAAACTACACAGACACTATGAGAATATAGAAACTCCTCACCCAGGTTGCTGGTGTTGTAATAGTGTTGTCTTAAACACTACGCCCAATTATGCCACTCACCAGTTGTTAATGGCATTGACTGTCCCATTTATTCAAAAACGACATTAGTAGCAAATGTAAATGAAACAGTATTTATTCTACATGGCTCCAGTTCATCCGATGAAATGTCTGTTCCAAATTTATTGACTCATGTTTGAGGTCGATGTGTCGTTATCAATCATCAGTCCAATTAAAGGGAACACCTAATGTTGATTTCTGATGATGTTCCACTCTGAAAGGTTGGATACAGCAGGTTTGAATCTCATAGCAATAACGTGTGCAAACTGCCCCACCGCCCCCTCCCCCCACTCAAAAAAGTCATAAAGCATGTTAAGGACACATGTATATGAATGCACACGTGTATGCTTGTAAGTGGGTCTGTTTTAAATTCCACTCAAAAGTAGTTAAATATAAATCCACGAGCTTGCCCTAAGGTGAAAAGGAACAGTGGATGGAATTTTAGCTCATTGATGCTGATTGGAGGAAAGGAAGTTCCAACTGTTGTGCTTTAAATCACACCAGGGAAATGCTAAAGATGAAAATGCGCAGCATTTCAGACTCATCATAACCCAGAGTTTCTGAGAAGATTATGCAAAGATGAGCAAGTATTTAGTCATCTTATCAGCCGTGTACTGCTTCAGTGGGTATTGATTGATTGGTTGCAATGATAAAGGAACTGTATCATTTTAGTTGTGTGTATCTGTTTGTAATCAAGGAGCGATTAGGTGCAACCTGATGTGTGAAGTTTTCCCTGGACTACCGCACAAGATGCATTGACACAAACCAGAACTGGGGATCAGCAGCCGGAATGTGCTAAAGAATTCTGTGAAATTCTGTTTTCAGTGATGATGGATGTGTGTAGCCGCAAGTCTGGCGAACAGCTTTTATGTTCTTAAAATTTAGTACTTGAAACATGAGCCATCGTGAATCAAGTGTTACCACCCAAATAATTCAGATCCACACCCAAAACAGAAACCACGTGCGCCCACACTGCGCCCTGAACCAGCAGGGTTCAATGAATATCTGACTGAATTATGATGTGGGAATATCTGGTTTCCTCATTGCAGCAGAAGCTAACATTTAATGCAGCATTTTATGTGCTCAGTGCTGTTTCCAGACCTTTAGGATGTCCCACCACTCTTAAATGTCCTTTCTCCCAAGCAGCAAATGATCATGTTAATTGTGATCAGAGAGCGCAGATTTTTGACAGAGCTCTCCCTTGCATTTCCGGAGATGATGCCTATGTTTGCTTGTCAATTTTCTCTTCAGAACGAGGTGGAAGACCAATAACTCTTCCAGGTAACCATTCTCCATTTATAAGTCTGGCCAGAAAGTGTTGTCAGATGGATTAAGGGAGACCCCCCCCCCTCTCGTTATTACCTCGTTATTCCCGTGCTGGGACAAAATAAAGCCTGGCTCCTCATTTGGGCTTTGTGAAAGATTTAAAGAATCAAGGGAGGAAAAGGAAGACTGTGGCTGGAGCAGAAAGTAAGGGTTGGGAGAGAGAGAGAAAAAAGTTATGAATTTGGAAAAGGGAAAGGATGAAATTGGGAAAGATCAACATATGTGCAGAGATGGAAGGGAAGGGATAGGGATAAAAGAGCACTGAAACATCATCTTTCTTCTTCCTATGCATCATCTATATGCTGACCTGTACCAATCCTCTCAGTCTCTCAATCACCAGCATCCACCAACCTCCCTGGAACCCAGTCAGCTTCCACCCCAATTTAAATTGATCCTGCCCCTCCCTCCCTTCTACCCTCTGTAGCCTCCAGCTCTGAGGACTCTTTGTGTCTTCAACTCTCTTTTATGAATCATGGACAACTCCTTGATCAAACACCATGGAATTCAAGATTCAATTTATTGTCATGTAATAAAGACAGTGCAATATTACATGGAATTTGTTTTCACCTGCCGTAAGACAGACATTCGCCAAAGACACAAATTGCCTGAATCGCCACTCATAGTCAGAGAAAGAGAAGCAAAAGAGAGTCCCCTCAGAGTCACCGAGTGTCCATGAATTTGCTTCTAGCGCTTCCGCAGACCCCGCAGTCACTCAGAGTCCAGTCCAAACCATTGGCAACCTGAGCTTCACTTCCAAACCTCCAATACGATCATGAAGCCTTCAGTGCCCTCGGCATCCCAGTTCCGATATTTGGTACCCCTTCGGCCAGTCTTGAGCCAGCCTCCAGCAGTCTGCAGCCCGGTCGGTGTGAGTCCCTTAACCGCAGTGACCATCAGCCCACCGCCTGCTTGGGTTCCCCGCCTTGAGTCGCTGGCTGTGTGTTTCTTCAGCCACAGAGCCACTCACTGGTCCGTCGTTGTTGTCAATGTTCCGTGGGGTATTTCCTCTGCTTCTCCTTCCCTCCCTAACTCTCCACCTCTCTTTAATATCCCTCAAAGCCTACCAATAAATAAGCTTTTGTGTTTTTCTTAATATATTCTTTAGTCCAATAATAATTATCTGATGATATTCCTGTGATAAATATTGGATTGCTTTCCTCTGTTAAAGGAGCAAAAGAAAAACAAGTTGTCAACCACAGAAGTGAGTCAAGTTTTGTTATTCAGCAGGCATAGCAGGAGAGGCTGAATTGCATGAAGCAAGTAGGAAGTAACACCCAACTGAAACCCATTTCTACTGAAACTTCTATATCTGTTGCAGGTATATTCCCATAGACTCTCTCACTTGCAGGTGCAGGCATTCAAAGTTGCACATCAGAAATACAGAGGCAGGCCTATGTCTAAAAGCAAGTGTCTATGAATGGACATATACAAACTCAGATGTAGGCACATGAATATGCACTGACAATCAGGACAGGTAAACAAAGATTCATGCCAACAGATACAGATGTAGGCATAATCAGATGCAGATAAGAACATAGGAGCAGGATTAGGCCAGCCAGCCCATCAAGCCTGCTCTCCCATTCAATAAGATCATGACTTTTCCCCCATAACCCTCACTATGTAAATATCAATCCAACCTTGTCTTAAATATATTTACTGAGGTAGCTTCCACTGCTTCAATGGGCAGCAAATTCCACAGATTCATCACCCTCTTGGAAAAATAGTTCCTCCTTATCTACATCCTAAATCTACTACCTTGAATCTTGAGGCCATGTCCCTTAGTTCTGGTCTCCCCCACCAGTGGAAACAACCTACCTACCTTTATCTATCAATGCCTTTCATAATTTTGTATGTTTCTATAAGACCACCTCTCATTCTTCTAAATTCCAGCAAGTATAATCTGAGATTATTCAATCCTTTTATCTCTGGAATCAACCTGGTGAACCTCCTCTGCACTGCCTCCAAAGCCAGTACACCCTTCCTCAAGTAAAGAGACCAGAACCACATGCAGTACTCCAGGTGAGGTCTCACAAGTACCTTATGCAGTTTACCTTCTGGATAGCCTGCTGCACCTGAAAAACCAACCTTTTGCGATTCATGCACAAGCACTCCCATATCCTTCTGCACAGCAGTGTGCTGCAATTGTTGCCATTTAAGTCGTATTTTGATGTTCCATTTTTTTCCCTTCCAAAGTGGATACCCTCACATTTGCTAACATTGCACTCCATCCGCCAGATCGTTGCCCGCTCACTTAGACTATTTACATCTCTTTGCAGATTCTCTGTATCCTCTGCTCCATTTGCTTTTCCACTCAGTTAGTGTCATCAGGAAACTTAGAAACACAACACTCTGTCCCCTCTTCCAGATTGTTTATATACATCATAAACAGTTGCTGGCCCAACACTGATACTGCGGCAGTTCACTACTGATTTCCAACCAGAAAAAACACCCCTGTACCCCAACTCTCTGATTTCTATTGGTTAACCAATCCTCTATACATGCTAATACATTACCCCCAATTCTATACATCTTTATCTTCTGTATAAGTATTTTATTCGGCACCTTATCGAATGCCTTCTGGAAATCCAGATAAACAACTTCCATCTGCTCCCCTCTACTGCGCTCATTATATCCTCCAAGAACTCCAGTAAATTTATTAAACTGGACCGGCCTTTGCTAAATCCAAGCTGCGTGTGCCTGATGGATCCATTTTGATCCAGATGCCTCGCTATTTCTCTTTTAATGATAAATTCAAGCACTTTCCCAACTACTGATGGTAAACTAACTGGCCTATAGTTCCCTGCCTTCTGCCTACATCTTTTCTGAATAGTGGTGTGACCTGCCCAGAGAATTTTGGTAAATTATCACGTATCATAGCAACAGGTCTATGGCAGATGCCATCTCACTGGCTGTACACAAGGCTCTGGAACAGCTGGACAGCAAAGATGCATTCATCAGGATGCTCTTTATCAGCTACAATTCAGCATTTAACACCATCATCCCCTCAAAACTGAGCAGCAAATTCCAAGACCTGGGACTCAAAACCCCACTGTGTGATTGGATCCTTGATTTCCTCACCACAATCAGTGAAGATTGGCAAGGATATCTCCACAATCTCCATCAGTACTGGAGCACCACAGGGCTGTGTTCTTACCACCCCCCTCCCCCCACCTGGTCTACTCACTTTACACCTCAGTGAGGCTCAGTATGACAACACAGGGTTGGCACCAAGGGGGGGAATCCGTGGGCATTTCCCCCAAATGAGGTGCTGTTCCCCCAATATGGTCGCGGTCATCCCTGGCTGTCAGACATTCCCACTCCTTTCTGCGTCAGTAGCGTCTAGGTTGACGCATGCTAGCGACACTCCACCCAACCCCGGCTGCATCACTAGCGTGCGTCAAGCATCAGTAGCTTGACGCAATAAAAAGAGTGTCCTCATGTCCCACGTCAGAAGGGCGGATGGCGTTAATGACAGGTAGGTCCCTGCTATCAGCAACCCCCACCCCACTAAATGAGTCTCTCTCAAAATCACTAATGCACCCTCTAACATACGTTCTGGTGCTGACCCTGTCCACAACAACACCATGTATAAATTCCCTGATGATACCACAGTAGTGGGCTATATAAAAAGGGGTGATGAGTCAGCACACAGGTGGGAGCTTAGCTAAATGTTGCACCAACCACAACCTCACACTCAATGTCACCAAAACAAAGGAGCTGATTGTTGACTTCAGGGAGAGAAAACCAGAGGTATACAATCCAGTGATCAGTGGGGGATCAGAGGTGGAAAGGGTGAGCAAATTTAACTTTATGGAGTCACTATCTCAGAGATTATTTCCTGGACCCAGCATACTAAAGGCATAGTGAAGAAAGCATGTCAGCGCCTCTACTTCCTCAGGATTTTGTGGAGGTTTGCTATATCATCGTAAGCCCTGGCAAATTTCTACAGTTGTGTGATGGAAAGTGTGCTGATCAGCTGCATCACAGTCTGGAATGGGGACACCAATACCCTTGAGCATAAAGCCTTGCAAAAGGTAGTGGACACAGCCCAGAACAACACAGGGAAAATCACCCCCACTGTCGAGAACCTCTACAGGGAACGCTACCATCGGAGAGCAGCAGCAATCATCAAGGATCCACACAACCAAGCACATGTTCTGTTCTCAATGCGCCATTAGGAAAGAGATATAGATGCCATAAGGCTGCTACCCTACCACCATCAGACTCCAACAACAAACTCAATCAGGGACTCATTTAAGGACTCTTACTTGGGTATTTTATTTGGGGTTTTTTTCCTCTCTGTACTGCACAGTCAGTTGTTCACATTTATTTGTTTATATGTGTATATTGTGTAGTTTTTTTTTGCGCTACCAATTAGTGGTCATTCTGATGATGTCATCAGCATGCAACCCAATTCACTCATCCCTCTCCCTCCATGACCTCCTCAGGGCAGGGGCAGCCAACAGGGGCCATCAGGGAGTGGCAGGGGTGGGGTGAGACAGCCCTGCCAGCCGCTCTGGCCTCCGGAACCTTACAGGGCCGCTTCGGCCTTCAGGGCCGCTCGTCGGCACCAGCGGCTCATATGCGGCAGAGCAATGGCTGTCTACATTACCCATAATCCCTCACACAGCTGGAACTGTTCTGGGAAATGCAGCCTTTTTTGGGCTGCTTTATAAACAGGTAAGTTTAAGTTTTATACATGTTTGAAGCCGGCCTCGAAGCAGAGGCCCGGCATAAAAACACCGAGAGAAGCATGCAAGAACAACTCTAGTGACTTATCTGCCTTTTAGCACACAACTAAATAAAGAATGCACTCTTGTTCCTCAGTGTACTTTCAAATTTTTTTTCATTTAAAGCCACATAGCCACTTTGTTTACAATTTAATTTAAATTCTGCATTTCTAATTTATTTAATGTTTGTTCTTTCAATTGCAAAGCCAAGCAGCGACTGGCCCTGAATTCAGATTCTCAAAAGTTCAACTTACCTGCAATTAGAAAAGGGGAAACACTTTTTAAATACAAGCAGGTTCTCCAACAAGGTGACTGAATGCAGATCCTTCTCAGTAAAACAATCTCAGGTGGATCCATTGTGCACAGCAAGGGTCTGTTGCAAAGCCCAGCACTTATTTTTTTTGCATGGACATATAAATAAAGACCATTGAAGATATCTTTGTCCTGAAAGCTTTGAAACTGATCACAAATGTACAATGAGCACCTCTGCTCAAAATGCCATCATTTAAGTTGTCACTTCTAATGTAAAACCAGATGGGATAACAAGAAGCCTGTAATGCATGTTTGAGCTATTGACAGTTGTAGTTATAGATGGTACAATTACATTAGGGTTAGAGAGGAAGTATGAGGGCAAGGTGTTTTCAGGAGTTGTAATGCAGGGTTAGCAGAGTGAAGGAAAAACACACAGTGCTGAAGAAACTCAACAGGTCAAACATTGTCCTTTATATCTTCTTTGGCTTGGCTTCGCGGACGAAGATTTATGGAGGGGGTAAAAAGTCCACGTCAGCTGCAGGCTCGTTTGTGGCTGACAAGTCCGATGCGGGACAGGCAGACATGGTTGCAGCGGCTGCAGGGGAAAATTGGTTGGTTGGGGTTGGGTGTTGGGTTTTTCCTCCTTTGCCTTTTGACAGTGAGGTGGGCTCTGCAGTCTTCTTCAAAGGAGGTTGCTGCCCACCAAACTGTGAGGCGCCAAGATGCACGGTTTGAGGCGATATCAGCCCACTGGCGGTGGTCAATGTGGCAGGCACCAAGAGATTTCTTTAGGCAGTCCTTGTACCTTTTCTTTGGTGCACCTCTGTCACGGTGGCCAGTGGAGAGCTCGCCATATAACACGATCTTGGGAAGGCGATGGTCCTCCATTCTGGAGACGTGACCCATCCAGCGCAGCTGGATCTTCAGCAGCGTGGACTCGATGCTGTCGACCTCTGCCATCTCGAGTACTTCGACGTTAGGGATGAAAGCGCTCCAATGGATGTTGAGGATGGAGCGGAGACAACGCTGGTGGAAGCGTTCTAGGAGCCGTAGGTGATGCCGGTAGAGGACCCATGATTCGGAGCCGAAGAGGAGTGTCCTTTATATAGCAACAGTAAAAATGCGTAACTGACGTTTTGGGCTTGAGCCCTTTATCAAGCTATGGAAAAATGTCGACAGGCATTCGAACAAAATAATAAGGGGGAGAGGTATGATTGCAAGGGCAGGAAGGGATAGGTGGAGAAAAATGGGAGGGTACAGCAGAGATCAAGGGGAGGAAGGATGGATAGGCGAATGGAGAGAGGAGAACTGGAAAGGGGAAGGGAAGGAGAGAGGGGGAAGAAGTGAGCAGATTAGCAGAAACTAGAAAAGTCGATGTTCATGCCGTCTGTTTGGAAAGTCCCCAGACGGAAAATCAGGTGTTGTTCCTCCAACTTGCAGGTGGTCTTGGTGGGATAGTACACAAGGCCATTGGCAGACACGCAAGTATGGGAGTGTGACGCAGAACTGAAATGGTTGGCTACTGGGATGTCTCTGTCACTGTAGCGGAGCAAGCAAAGATGCTCAGTGAAATGATCTCCCAGTCTGCGCTCAGTCTCTCCGATGTAGAGAGGCCACAAAGGGAGCACCATATCCAGTTAATCAGTCCTGCGGGTACACAAGTGAAGTGTTGCTTCACTTGAAAGGCCATTTGGGGGCCTCAGACCAGGGTGAAGGGGTAGGTGATTGATCTCAAACTCACCTGGTCCATCTCTGACAACACTCTCCCCTTCCTGGATCACTCCTACTTAGCACATTATTTATTATAAAATATTTATTTTCTGTATTAGACAGTCAGTTTGTTTACATTTGATTCTTTGTTTATATTTCTCTCTTTTGTATACGTATCTTCTTGAGTAAAACTTTTTGCACGACTAATAAGTAGAAATTCTGCCTCATCTGCAGGGAAAAGAAATTTCAGAATATTATGTCATGTATAAACTCTGACAATAAGTCTGAATTTTTAACATATTTTAATAAAAATAAAAACACAAAATGCAGGAGAGACTCAGCAGGTCAAACAGTGTCCTTTATGTAGCAAAGGCAGAGATGCATAACCGACGTTTTCTGGCCTCTAGCCAGATGGCATGAATATTGGCTTCACTGCTTTCCATTACACCTGCTTGCCTTTTCTTCCCCATCCCCCATTTCTTGCCTTTCCAGTTCTTTCACCTACACAAAAGCCCTGCCTTTACACCCCCTCCCCCTCAGTGCTGCTGTCCCCTCCCTCCCTTTTCCACCTATCATCTTCTGTCCTGCCACCCTCTCCCACTCTTTTATTCTGGCGCTCACCACCATTTTATCTTACTTTGATGAAGGGCTGAAGCCCAAAACGTCAGTCATGTATCTCTGCCTTTGCTACGTAAAGGACCCTGTTTGACCTGCTGAGTCTCTCCAGCATTGTGTGTTTTTACTTCAACCCTGCTGTCCACAGAATTCTGTGTTTTACCCCCATATTTTTGCAAAAGATTGCTTTGTAGATTATGCTGATACTATCCCACTATCCTTCATTTTGCAGGCTCCATTCATTAGTCAATGGCCTGTTCCCACCTGTTGCTCCACTTTCCCTTTGCAACCACCATTTCAACTTCTTAGGCCAACCATCCCCTGAGCCCAATGGTGGGTTACCCATCTGTGCAAGAATTAATCAGGGGATGAGTACAAGGCGAAGGCAGATGAAGAGATAGACCTGCAGCTAGAGATTAGCGGTCTCTTTCGCTCACGTGAGCTGATGTATGAGGAAAATATCTCAGCCAGTGAGCACACATCCAGTTATGTTGATGGGATATTGCCTTTTTATAGAAGCTGTGGTTCTATAAAATAACCTTGAAGGTAAACAAGAAAATCTGCAGATGCTGAGGTCTAGTGCAATTCCTTGGGAAAGTCCGACGAAAGGATCCAGCCCGAAACGCCAACTGCCTTTTGCTTTCTGTGGATGTTGCATGACCTGGTTTCTCTAGCACTTTTTAATTTAAAATTTTTTTTGATATACATCAAACAGGCCATTTCGGCCCATAAGTCCACGCCGCCCAATTTGCACCCAATTAATCTACACCCCAATTAATCTACACCCCAATATATTTCAAATAATGGGAGAAAACTGGAACTCCTGGGGAAAAGCCACACAGACACGGGAAAAGTGTACAAACTCCTTACAGATAGCGTGGGATTCGAACCCTCGTCCCAATTGCTGGTGCTGTAAAGGCGTTGCACAAATTGCTATGCCATCTGTGCCACCCAAAGTATCCTTGATAGGACTGTCAAATGTCATTTGGATTCCCTCGGCTGAGTTGTAGTCACCATTAATTTCAATTGTCAGTCTGATCTTTCAAAGCTTGTTGAAAAGAATAATAATAAACTGATCAGAGCAATTTGCAGCTGTGAAGAAGTCTGACTCCACACTGGGCCTGTTATCTTCTGTTGCTCTTTGAGACTGTCATCCCACAAAAAAGTTCCCACATCAGCTATCTGAGAGCCTTGCTATTAACATTTACCTGCCTAGGGTGAGCGACTCACAAATACATGTTGAAGGTATTACTTATATTCTGTAAATTAGAATCAGAGGACTTCACAGTAAAAAGCAAGATATTTTGTGCATGACAGAATAAATGGAAATAACATTTCCGTTGAGATTTGAGCAATTCCACCTGTAAAAATTATTTGGAGTTGAAAATAATTCCGTAATGGCTCAAGTTGTGCAATTTATAAAAAGGAGTGTCCTCAAATACTTTGCAAGGCTATTCCATAATGAAATTTGTACTTTATTTTGTAAAGGAATTCTTTTCAAAGACAGTCAAAATGTTCATTGTAATAACATCACAGTGTAATGATGCATATATATATAATGTATATATCAATATATCATAAAATTGAAAAAGTGTTGTTATTTCTACATGTAACACCAGCCACATCTTTCCATCTGCTCCCCTCTCCACTTTCTGCAGCGATCACTCTCTCCACAACTCCCTTGTCTACTCGTCCCTTCCCACCAATCACTGTTTCTGACTGGTCGTGACCAGTTTTAATCAGATCTGATTGCATCTGACTGGTTGTGATCCATTCCAACAGTTTCCAACTTTCCATGACCAGTTACAATTGCCTGCGACCATTTCTGATCAGTTGACCAGTTTTGAGTGATCCACAACCACTCACAAGTTGCAAGAACAGTATCTCAGTAGTTTCCAATTAGATGGCATCAACATCAACTTCTAATTTCTGGTTACTTCCCCATCTTGTTTTCTCAGCACCTTCCCCTTACTTTCCCTCAACTGTCTTGTCCCAAACCTTCTCATTTCCTGCTCATTCCCCACCCCTGCCTTCTCTACCTGCCTGTCACTCACACCTTTCTTAAGCTCCACATCCACTTATTTTCCCTTGTTCCTATCAGAGTGCATCTTCCTCAGCCCTCTTGTCTCTTTCTCTTACCACCTGCCATCTATATTCACCTATCACCAGCCAGCCCATGCTCCTCCCCTCCCTCTACAACCCTTTTACCCTGAATGCTGTTTCATCGGGTTAGACATAGACATCATGGTGATAGGCCATTTTGGCCCACGAGTCCAAGCCGCCCAATTTACACCCGATTAACCTACACCCCTGGTACATTTTGGAGGGTGGGAGGAAACTGCAGCCCCCAGGAAAAACCCATGCAGACACGGGGAAAACATGCAAACTCCTTATAGACTGTAAGGTGTTGCACTAACTGCTACACCAACCATACTTGTACACTTAGCTGACAATAAACTTGACTTTATTTGAGATTGTGTGTGTTTCTTGTTATTTCCCGATGGAGGATTTTGGCCCAAAACATTGAGTGTCTGTAGCTTTCCATGGATGCTGCCTGACCTGCTGAGTTCCTCCAGCAGTTTGTGAGCTACTCCAATTTTCCAGCATCTGCAGTGTCTTGTTTTCAATATGCACATTCTCTTATCTCTCATTAACATCCCAATATTAATTATCTCAGGCCTTAAACACTGTGATTGTTGTCACGAAGTAAAACGTCGCAGACTGTTTCCACAAATCAAGACTCCACTTGATTGAAGGAAGAAGAATTACCAGCATGTCAGAAGAAGAAAGGACTTGGGAAAGGTAGAAGGCCGTTGTGAGCAAGATTAAGGAAACCCTCAAGTAATTCCACAGTATGTAAATAACAAGAGGATAGGACCTATCACTGTTGACAGTGGAAATGTGTACATGGTTTTGGAGGAGGTAGTGGAGGTCCTTAAAGTGGACTGTAAGCCTTGAGCATGTTGGCATTAAGAAAGAGGATGTGCTGGAGCTCTTGAAAAGCATGAAGTTAGATAAGTCGCCAGGACCAGATGAGACTTACCCAATGTTACTCTGGGAAGCGAGGGAGGAGATTGCCGAGCCATTGATGATGATCTTCACATTGTCACTGGGGACAGAAGTACCAAAGAAATGGAGACTTACAAATGTTGTTCCCCTATTCAAGAAAGAGAGTAGAGGTGACTCAGGAAATTATAGACTAGAGATTCTTACTTCAGTGGTGGGCAAGCTGTTGAAGAAGATCCTGAGAGACAGGATTTACATCCCTTTGGAGAGGAAAAATCTGATTAGGGAGTGTCAGCACATCTTTGACAGGGGAAGGTTGTGTCTCACCTGATTAAATTCGTTGAAGATGTAACAAAGAGTATTTATAAAGGTAGAGCAATGGATGTGGTATATATGGATTTCAGTAAGGCACTTGTTATGGTTCCTCAAACAAGGTTTATTTGGAAAGTCAGGAGGCATGGAAGCACTGCTTTGTGGATACAAAATTGGCTTGTCTACAGAAGGTAATAGATGGTTTGTACTTTGCATGGAGGTCAGTGATCTCTTTTTGGACTCCTCTGCTTTGTGATTTTTATAAATTATATGGATGTGGAAGTAAAAGGGAGGGTAAGTTTGCAGATGACATGAAAGTTGGGAATAGTCTGGAAGGTTGCCACAGGTTACAAAGGGATATTGATAGGATGCAGAGCTGGGCGAGCAGTGGCAGATGGAGTTTAACCCACAAAAGTGTGGTGGTTCATTTCAGTAGGTCAAATTTAATTATCTCATGAACACTATGGGAGGACTCTGAGCAGTGTGGAAGAACTGAGAGATCTTAGGGGTCCATGTCCACAGACACTCAAAGCTGCTGCACAGGTTGAGAGAGTTGTGAAGAAGGCAGATAGTGTGTTGACCTCCATCAACCATAGGATCAAGTTCAAGAGCCTTGAGGCAATGTCACAGTTATATAAGACCTTGGTTGGACCCCACTTGGAGATTGTGTTCAATTCTGGTCACCTCATATAGGAAAGATGCTTTAGAGAGGGTGCAGAGGAGATTTACAAGGAGGTTGCCTGTATTGGAGAGCATGACTTGTAAAGATAGGTTAAGTATACTTTGTCTATCCTCCTTGAATCGACGGAGTATGTGAAGTGACCTAATAGAGATGTATACGATGATGAGAGTTACTGATCATGTAGATCAGTGGTTCCCAACCTTTTACTTTCCACTCACATACCACTTTAAGTATTCCCGATGCCATAAGTGTTCTGTGATTAGTAAATGATTGCTTAAGGTGGTATGTGAAGTAGGAAGGGAAGGTTGAGAATCACTGCTCTTTTTTAAAAAAAAATTTATTTTTCACACCATGAACCATATTAACCAAAATATACATAAACATTTCCCTCTTGAATATACACAGTGTATTTTTCTCCCTTTTTCCCCCATCCCTTCCCTCCCTCCTTCCCACCCCCCCTCCAAACCCATTAAACATTCAACATATACAATACAATAAATCCATTAAAAAATGTCATCACACAATGAAACTAAACAAGAAAATTGTGTCATCTACTTTTACATACTGGGTCAGTTCATTTCGTCTTCTTCTCATTCTATCATTTTAGGGAGTGGAGGTCCGCGGTAGGCCCTCTCTATGTGTTCCATGAACAGTTCCCAAATTTGTTTGAATACTGTGACATTATTTTTTAAATTATATGTTATTTTTTCCAATGGAATACATTTATTCATTTCTATGTACCATTGCTGTACTCTCAGGCTCTCTTCTGATTTCCAGGTTGACATTATACATTTTTTTGCTACAGCTAAGGCTATCATAATAAATCTTTTTTGTGCTTCATCCAATTTGCGGCCTAGTTCTTAACTTGTTATATTACTTAGAAGAAAGATCTCTGGATTTTTTGGTATGTTGCTTTTTGTGATTTTATTTAATACCTGATTTAGATCTTCCCAAAACTTTTCCACTTTCTCACATGCCCAAATTGCATGTACTGTTGTTCCCGTTTCCTTCTTACAGTGAAAACATCTATCTGATATTGTTGGATCCCATTTATTCATATTGTATCATGTGTTTATTGTATTTCTCATAGTTCCGGAGCATAGCTTTTCCCATTTTTCATTTTTTATCTTTATGCTTAGATCTTGTTCCCACTTTTGTTTGGATTTACAGCTTATTTCATTGTTCTCTTTCTCTTGTAGCTTGATGTACATGTTTGTTATAAATCTTTTAATTATCATTGTGTCTGTAATCACATATTCAAAGCTGCTTCCTTCTGGTAACCTCAGCCTGCTTCCCAATTTGTCCTTCAAGTCGGTTTTCAGTTGGTGGTATGCAAACATTGTACCGTGAGTTATACCATATTTGTACTTCATTTGTTCAAAAGATAATAAATTATTTCCCAATAAACAATTTTCTATTCTTTTGATCCCTTTTCTCTCCCATTCTCTAAAGGAAAGGTTATCTATTGTGAAAGGGATTAGTTGATTTTGCATCAATAATAATTTTGCTAGAGGGAAGTCACGTGATGGAGTAGTGACCAGTAAGAAAATGCCAGCTTCTCTCCAGAAAAGTAAAAAAAGGTAGAGAAAAAACAAAGTCACTAATACAGAAACCATAACAAATTGAAAGTGAAAGTGTGGAGAAAATGGCAGCAAAGAAAAAAACACCAAAAACAATGGGAAGAAAAGAAGAAAGAAGGACATCGGAAGAGGAAGGTGAAGGCCTTACGGAAGCCCGCCGTGGAGAGAGAAGCCCGCTCCTTGACGTCAATGGAAACCCTGAACTCAGGACTACAAAGATGGCTCACGGAGCCAAACAAAAGTGCGCAACCGTGCATGCACGAATCCTCGCGCATGCACGATGCACAAGGCAAAAACAACACCGACGGGAGGGGGGACCATCTGAGGAGTAAATCTCCACAGATTAAACAGACAAGTATAACACGACAGCAAGACTCCCAACAGGAAAACATAGAAGATAACGGGAACAAGAAGGAAGAGAATAAAAAAAGGAAATCAGAGGAACAACAGATGACCAACCCAGAGGAAGACGACCAACACCAAGACACTTTTAATAAAAATAATAAAAACAAAAATAAAATAAACAACCCAACAAGAAAACCAGAAGAGACAGAGGTAAAGGACACAGATCCTGGAGTGGATTCAGAAGAAGAGGAGGGAGAACACAGAGAAATGGAAGATGAAGGGAAGGGCAAGTACATAGATATTTTTTTTTAAAGAATATATGGAAACAGTAAAAGAATGGCAGTCACAAGAATTCAGTGAAATAAAAAGAAGAATAAGAAGTACAGAAAAAATGTGAATAGATTAGATCATGACAGAAATAGGAAAAAGAGTAGACAAGGTGGAAGAAGGAGAAACAGCCATAGAAATGGAAGTAGATGACTTAAAAAAGAAATAAGAAGAATCTGATAAAAAAGTTAAAGAAACACAGGAGCTGTTAGCTCAGAAGATAGATATAATGGAAAATTATAATAGAAGAAACAATATAAAGATAGTGTGCCTTAAGGAAGATGAAGAAGGCAAAAATATGAAAGAATTTATAAAAGAATGGATCCCCAGGGTCCTAGGAATGCCAGAATTACAGGAAGAAATGGAAATAGAGAGGGCTCATAGAACATTAGCCCCTAAACCACAACCACAACAAAAACCAAGATCCATTCTAGTAAAATTCCTAAGATATACAAGAATTCCTAAGATATACAACAAAAACCAAGATCCATTCTAGTAAAATTCCTAAGATATACAAGAAGAGAAAAGAGAAGACAAAAAACCACTGGAATACAAGGGTCAAAAAATTTTTTTCTATCCAGATATAAGTTTTGAACTCCTGAAGAAGAGGAAGGAGTTTAATGCAGCAAAAACGACCCTATGGAAAAAAGGTTATAAATTTATGTTAAAGTACCCAGTGGTACTTAAAATAGCTATCCCGGGGCAGCAAAGCAAACTATTCTCGGATCCGGAAGAAGCATGAAAATTTGCATAACAACTACAAAACAGACAGAGATGAAGAGATGTAACAAGAACAAAAATGACAACAAACTATATATATATATATATATATTTATATAAATAAATAATATTTTAAAAAATAGAGTATAAGTAAGAACTAAGAAGGAAAAGAAAGGGAAGAAAGGAAGTAAGGAGGGAATTAAGAGAGTGATCTTTGTTATATATGAAGATTAAAATCTTTTCTGGGGGGGCTGGGTGGGGAAGAATAAAAGTCACTAGCGACATCAGTTGACGCTTGCGAGCGGATTCGCAAATCCAAATGGAGAGGGGAGATGTGGTTGTCCGACAAGGGACAAAGGGCAACTCAGAAAGGGGAGGGACTATTGGGGTTAAAGGAATTTTAGATATGAGAATAGTGAAAATATTTTATGTTTTAGAAATGTTGTCTTATAATGTGTTCAAAAAAAGAAAGCAGAAATGGATAAGAAGGGAAGGTGGTGATGAGGAAATGGAAAGGAGAGATAAACAAAGTATGAAATGACTATGTTGAACTATATGACTTTAAATATTAATGGAATACATAACCAAATCAAAAGGAAGAAACTGATAAATTTACTGAAAAAAGAAAAAATTGATATAGCATTCGTACAAGAAACACATCTAAATGAAGTGGAACACAAGAAATTAAAGAGAGATTGGATAGGACATGTAACAGCAGCATCATATAATTAAAAAGCCAGAGGAGTAGCTATATTAATCAATAAAAATGTACCAATCAAAATAGAAGAGGAAATAATAGATCCAGCAGGGAGATATGTAATGATAAAATGTCAGATATATTCAGAAGTTTGGAATTTACTCAATGTATACTCACCTAATGAAGAAGATCAAAAATTTATGCAAGATATCTTTTTGAAGATAGCAGATATGCAAGGGAACATACTAATAGGAGGGAATTTTACCCTTAATTTAGACTCAAACATGGATAAAACTGGAAAAAAACTAACAGAAAGAACAAAGTAACCAAATTTATAATTAAATCGATGCAAGAAATGCAACTTTTGGATATATGGAGGAAACAACACCCAAAGGAAAAGGAATATTCATATTATTCGGGTAGACACAAAACATACTCAAGGATAGACCTATTCCTGTTATCAGCCCACATCCAAGGGAGAGTTAGGAATCAGTGAAAGGGACGCAATGAAAGCGTTCATCAGAGGGCAAATCATAAGTTATGTAACTAAGATGAAGAAGGACTACAATCGGGAAACAGAACATTTGGAAAGGGAAATAACAAATACAGAAAAAGAATTAGCAATAAAGGAAGATACAACTAAAAGAAGAGAATTGGCAGACAAAAGAATAAAATATGAAACACTACAAACATATAAGGTGCAGAAGAACATAATGAAGACAAAACAGAAATATTATGAGCTAGGAGATAAAACGCACAAAATTCTAGCGTGGTAGCTTAAGACAGAACAAACTAAAAGAATGGTATTGGCATTAAGGAAAAAGGACAAACAAATTACATATAATCTAACGGAGATCAATGAAAACTTCAGGGAATTCTACGAACAACTATATCAAACTGAAAACGAAGGGAAAGAAGACAAAATAGATGAATTTCTAACTAAAATTGAACTACCAAAATTACAAACAGAGGAGCAAAATAAATTAATAAAATCATTTGAAATAGAAGAATTACAGGAGATATTAAAAAAACTACCGAACAATAAAACACCAGGAGAGGATGGACTCCCTATAGAATTCTATAAAACATTTAAAGACTTATTAATTCCTCCCCTCCTGGAAGTAATCAACCAGATTGATAAAACACAAAACATACCAGATTCATGCAAAACAGCAATAATTACAGTAATACCAAAGACAGGGAAAGATCCACTAGCACCAGCATCATATAGACCAATATCTCTACTTAACACAGATTATAAGATAATAGCTAAACTATTAGCAAACAGATTGGCCGACTATGTACCAAAAATAGTAAATCTAGACCAAACTGGATTTATTAAAAAAAGACGAACAACGGACAATATCTGTAAATTTATTAACTTAATTCATGCAGTAGAAGGAAATAAAACTCCAACAGTAGCGGTTGCTTTAGACGCAGAGAAGGCCTTTGACAGAGTAGAATGGAATTATTTATTCAAAGTACTACAAAAATTTAGCCTACCAGAGAAATATATTAATTGGATTAAAGTATTATATAAGGGGCCATTGGTGAAAGTGACAGTAAATGGATACATATCAAAACAATTTAACTTAAGCAGATCAACAAGGCAGGGATGTCCACTATCTCCCTCACTGTTCGCGTTAGCTATAGAACCACTAGCAGAACTGATAAGAACAGAAAATAAAATAAGAGGGATAAAAATAAAAGAGAAGGAATATAAAATCAGTCTATTTGCAGATGACGTTATAATATACTTAACAGAATCAGAAATATCAATAAAAGAATTACATAGGAAATTAAAGGAATATGGAGAAGTATCGGGGTACAAGATCAAAGCAAATAAAAGTGAAGCAATGCCAATGAATAATGCAGATTTCACAAAGTTTAAGAAAGAATCACCATTTAGATGGCAAACATAAGCAATGCGATACCTAGGTATACAACTAAATAAAAATCTCGGCCATCTATATAAACTAAATTATCATCCATTAATGAAAAAATTACAAGACGACTTAGAGCATTGGAAAGACTTACCACTAACACTGATACGAAGGATAAACTGTATTAAAATGAACATTTTCCCAAGGATACAATACCTATTTCAGTCATTACCAATTCACCTAACAGAGAAATTCTTCAAGGACCTAAAGAAAATAATAAGGAAATTCTTATGGAAAGGGGGGAAACCGAGGATAGCACTAGATAAAATAACAGAATGGTACAAACAAGGAGGCTTACAACTACCAAACTTTAAGAATTATTATAGAGCCGCACAATTAAGATAACTATCAGATTTTTATCAAACAAGGGAAAAACCAGATTGGACCAGATTAGAACTAGATAAAATAGGGGAGAAGATACCTGAACATATACTATAAAAATGGGATGAAAAACTGGTGCAATGTAGGAATTCACCGGCATTTCATCATCTGCTCAACATTTGGAAGAAGATTCAAGTAGAAAGGAATAAAACAAATTACCAACTACCAAAACTAATATTGACACAAAATCAACTAATCCCTTTCACAATAGATAACCTTTCCTTCAGAGAATGGGAGAGAAAAGGGATCAAAAGGATAGAAAATCGTTTTTCAGGAAATAAATTATTATCCTTTGAACAAATGAAGGATAAATATAATACAACTCACGATAAAATGTTTGCATACCACCAACTGAAAACCTACTTGAAGGACAAATTGGGAAACAGTCTGAGGTTACCAGAAGGAAGCAATTTTGAATATGTGATTACAGACACAATGATAATTAAAAAATTTATAACAAACATGTACATCAAACTGCAAGAAAAGGAGAACGAGAAAACAAACGGTAAACCGAAACAAAAGTGCAATTTGGACATGTGAGAAAGTAAAAGGTTGGGAACCAGTGATGTAGATGAATGGAAGCTTTTTCCAAGGCTCAATAGTTAATGTGGGGGCAAAGTTTTAAGATGCTTGGAAATGTACAAGGGGAATGTTAAAGGTAAGGTTTTCCAGAGAGTGGTGGATGCATGGAATGCACTGCCAGCAACACTGTGGATTAAAGGGCATGTACTGTCCTGTCAATTTCTGTTTTCTATTATCTATGTTCTAACTCCTTGTTTTATTGTCAGCTGTCCCAAGAAATATTCTATCCACCAAACAGGCAGCTGCCATTTTAGTTCAGCATTTTATTGCAAGGATCATAAAGGGCTGAGTTCACAGAGTGTTTGTTTTAGTTTTTATTGACTCTGTGTCATGAATGTTGGTGTGTCCCAAGTTCAAATTCACATTTCCTGTAAATTCTTGGAAATGCTATTCAGTTTAATATCATGTGGCATTAATTTGCTGACATAAAATGTTCTGGTCTTGACATTTAAAATATATCCACTGGTGAGATAGAACCACATTTCAAACCTCTTCACCCACGCCCAGCAAATCTGAAAGGTCTGCCCAGGCTGCTCACTGGACTTGTTTATATTAGGTTAGGTTGCACAGACAACAAGAGATTAACAAGTTGTTTTTGAGTGCAGTACACAAACGTATGGGAGAGTGTCAGCAGGTCACGCAGCATCCATGGGAAGTAAAAGGTATCCAACGTTTTGGGCCTGAGCCCTTTGTCAGGATCTGGGAAAAAAACACGTAGATAAACAACAGACCTGAATATTGTTTTTGAAGTTGAGAGTTGTTTTCTTTGAGTGATCCTTGCCTAGTAGGATATCAAAAAACACCACAGTGAAATGAAATGCAGAACCAGTATACTTCATATTGCATAAACAACATTTCATTTACCCAGCTCGATCTGATTGACACCTCCATGGGCTTCTGCTACTTCCATTCATCCATGAAGGTTAAAGGAAGGTATATGCTTGCTCCACTCCATTAGAGATCAACTCAGTGATTATTTATTGTGAATTGAACCCAGAATTTGCTGAAACTGCATTGTTGGACTGCACATTTCAATTTCTGGTCAATAGATAAGAAACAGCATGGATAAATCCATGCTTTGTCGAAAAACAGTGCAATCCGATCTCTAACTGCAACTACAGCAATGAATTATTGTTAATCCATTACATTTTCAAGTGGATTGAAATCCCATTTTGAATTCTTAATCTTAGTTTGGAGATGAGGCCAACTAGGAAAGATAATGGCACAGTCAGTGGTTTGATCTTTTTATCTTGTCCAGACAAGGCACTATATTCTTGACCTAATCTGCAAAATATTTGGGCTAGTCAGCAATACATGATGGGCTGTATTGTTGCATTGAAGCTGAACGTGAAATAGAGTTTACAATTGTGCAGAATGGCTGCACTGACTGAATCTTGCTCCCTTACCCTGGCAATGGAATCATGACTATAAACATGGGAAGCCACTGTATAGTCCTTGGCCTGCCATGTTCAAATTAGAGAAATGCTGTGAGATACTGGGCATTGGCAAAGTAAATGTGAGTTTGGTTTAGCTGATTTGAAGTTAAGTATTCAAATAACTAGCAAAATGTTTGGCCTGGAAGTCAGCCTGAAGAAAACTGAGGTCCTCCATCAGCCAGCTCCCCACCATGACTACCAGCCCCCCCACATCTCCATCGGGCACACAAAACTCAAAACGGTCAACCAGTTTACCTATCTCGGCTGCACCATTTCATCAGATGCAAGGATCGACAATGAGATAGACAACAGACTCGCCAAGGCAAATAGCGCCTTTGGAAGACTACACAAAAGAGTCTGGAAAAACAACCAACTGAAAAACCTCACAAAGATAAGCGTATACAGAGCCGTTGTCATACCCACACTCCTGTTCGGCTCCGAATCATGGGTCCTCTACCGGCACCACCTACGGCTCCTAGAACGCTTCCACCAGCGTTGTCTCCGCTCCATCCTCAACATCCATTGGAGCGCTCACACCCCTAACGTCGAGGTACTCGAGATGGCAGAGGTCGACAGCATCGAGTCCACGCTGCTGAAGATCCAGCTGCGCTGGATGGGTCACGTCTCCAGAATGGAGGACCATCGCCTTCCCAAGATCGTATTATATGGCGAGCTCTCCACTGGCCACCGTGACAGAGGTGCACCAAAGAAAAGGTACAAGGACTGCCTAAAGAAATCTCTTGGTGCCTGCCACATTGACCACCGCCAGTGGGCTGATAACGCCTCAAACCGTGCATCTTGGCGCCTCACAGTTTGGCGGGCAGCAGCCTCCTTTGAAGAAGACCGCAGAGCCCACCTCACTGACAAAAGGCAAAGGAGGAAAAACCCAACACCCAACCCCAACCAACCAATTTTCCCTTGCAACCGCTGCAATCGTGTCTGCCTGTCCCGCATCGGACTGGTCAGCCACAAACGAGCCTGCAGCTGACGTGGACTTTTTTACCCCCTCCATAAATCTTCGTCCGCGAAGCCAAGCCAAAGAAGAAGAAAGAAAAGAGATGTAAATGCTTCAGTGCTCTGGCCTTTGTTACTCAGAAGGAGACATTACACTGAATATAGTCACTTTTTCTTTCTCCTTAAGTTAGCTACAGCAATTATTTTGGGCAGTGCTAAATTTTGATTGAAGGTAAAATGAGTAATTTCATGATCAAACAGGAAGTGCTCGCAACCCCCACCCCCCTAAGGTAAATGAATAATTCAGTAAATCCAAAAAGTGGCATAACATTCTATCAAAGGAAAATAAATGCTGAAAAGGAACATGCCTTTATTTTGTTTCACTTGATATTCAGAAAGCATTCCTCTGGAAAGTAACTGTGTATAAATTAAACTGATTGATACATTTTGGTTTAGAAATGGTAAATTCAATAATTAAACAGTTAATGGTCAAACTCTAAACATGTAAATGTCATCACTGCCCTTTGAAGTAGATAAATGTTCCTCTCGAGACTATTTTGAACTTGCACCTCAAATAAAAATGATATATTGCTTGCCCAAGTTCCTGACACCTCGCTCTTAACAAAAGCACAATAAAATTGCCAATCTGTTCTTCTGTTCAGAGACCATGGCCCCACCTGTAGACTTCAATTGCCTACATTAATTGCTCTCAACTCCCAGGTTAAGCAACTCAGAGCGGATGAGAGAACCTTGCCCTTGTACATTATGTATTTTCTTGCATACCTTAAAGAAGGGCCCAATCCCAAAATATTTAGTTATATATCTTTACCTCCTTCAGATGCTGCGAGACTTGCTAAGTCACTCCAGCAGTTCTGTATTTTTACTACAATCACAGCATCTGCAGGCTTTGGTGTTTCACTTGTATGTTGTGGCTGGTTATAGTCATCAACCTTTGTGATTGGTCATCGGTACAGATTCTGTTCCCATGTCCAACCGACCCATTTTGGTTCATCTTCCTCCATGGTAAATTCTGAGGTTCAAGACATTTTAAGTAATTAATTGTGACATGCTGTCAGTGATGTCAACAGTAATGAGGATACTGATTTCAACGTGATATGTAAGCTTCAGTGCACAGTCTGATTATGAATTCCTGGAGTTAAAGGAATTCTTTTCCAATTATTTTAAATAGAGTGAAACGACAAAGGCCATGAAGATTTGCGTCATTATTACCTCATTAGAAGTGGAATACAAAGGTATTTAGCTTTGTTAGCTTAAAAGCTTTGCTCAGATTGTTTTGCGTTGTCAATGGAAAGCAGATCGTCCTTTGACCATGGATATTTCATGTTTTATTTTTAAAATGTGTTCCTAAAATCCTTAAAATGAGATGTTTTCATCCAGGTTGAAACTGGGCATTGGCAAAGTAAATGTGAGTTTGGTTTAGCTGATTTGAAGTTAAGTATTCAAATAACTAGATGTAAATGCTTCAGTGCTCTGGCCTTTGTAACTCAGAAGGAGACATTACACTGAATATAGTCACTTTTTCTTTCTCCTGAGTTAGCTGCAGCAATTATTTTGGGCAGTGCTAAGTTTTGATTGAAGGTAAAATGAGTAATTTCATGATCAAACAGAAAGTCCTCGCAAACCTCTCCCCCCCCCCCCAAGGTAAATGAATAATTCAGAAAATCCAAAAAGTGGCATAACATTCTATCAAAGGAAAATAAATGCTGAAAAGGAACACTCTGCTTGAAAATCCTTAGAGAACTAAATATATGCATGCACATTTTTAAAAAAATGAAGGCATTGGGGGAAATAACAGTGAAATAGTTGAAAAGAATCAAGAATGGGATATATGAATGTACATTCTTTGCTGCAGGACTCGCATTTCTTTAGTGACATTCTTGGCTTCCAGACCATTACAGTGAAGACATTATGGTAATGAGAATGTTATCACCACATCAGAAGCCCACAATGCCCAACAATTGGATTGAATTGAACTTATTGAATTGAATTGTTACTGGCACATGTACTGAGATGCAGTGGAAAAACTATTTTAGCAGTATCCAGGGAAGTCAGCATATACTTAAGTAGAAGTAGTGCAAAAAAAACTCAAATATGTAGAGAAAGGTTCAGTTAAAGCAATGCAGGGGCCACGTTGTGATAGGGTTTGCGAAATCCCAGGATTATCTGTCACTGCAAGGTTAGTTCAAGAGCAGGAATGAGTGGTGTTTGGAGCACACCACCTCACAAAACACCCACCTGACAGCTCTTTCTGGCACCTCTGGATCTCTCTGGGCAAGAGTTTGCAATTCCCACAATTTCTCATTGGTCACCTCAGACAACACAAAACCAGAGCTTAAGCAACTCCTCTGTTCTGAAGGAGCAGATAAGAGAAAGCGGAGAAGGGGGACGAAAGGATCAACAATAAATTGCCAAGAAATTCAATTGTAAATCATTTTTTTGCACAGTTTTATAACTAAAATGATATTTGTTCTGTGCAAATGCAGTTATCACTTCCAGATCACTTTAAAACACTTAACCTATTGCTTCGAGATGTGTCACTTTTGTACAACTTGAGTCAGAAGAATCTTAGATAGGCATATAGATGCAAGAAAAATAGAAATTATGGTTGTGAGGTAGTGAAGAGTTAGATTGTTGAGGAATTAAACAAGAAATTCTACAAATACTGGGATCAAATGCAATACATAAATTCAGCTAGTCATGCAGCATCTGCAGGAAGCAAAGGATTTCTCCAGCACTTCTGTGAAATGGGTTTTAATAGGTTGGCACTTCATGGGTTGAAAGGCCAGTACTGTGCTGCAGTGTTCTGTATTCCTTGAAGTGGTTTGAACACCAGGGGTGCATGTGATGATATCTATTCCCTTTGGAGCACTGAAGGGAGAATTAGGAAACTTGGGAACTCCTATCATTGGACTGAATGGGGAAATGCCTACTGGGTAAGTTGATGAATTGCTTTTACCCATGAATCCACCATGGCACTACACCCGCGCTACCCCCACAACCCCAATGTCTCTCCATCTCCTCCCTGCTCTCAATTGGCAGAACCTCACCATTCTACCTCATTGAAAATACTGGTCCCTAGTTCCCCCACAATAACACCAGCCTTATCAATTGTTGGCCTCCTGGCTTTGTTTTTGCCCTGACTCATTCATAACCCACTCACTCTCTCTTCTGCTTCCCCTTTTCTGACATGCCCTGGCCTCACAACCCCAGTCACAGCATAAATCTGAATGGACCTATGACCGCTAATATTATTGACCTTGCTTTCCACACCCACCCCTAGTCCTGATCTCCAGAAGAATTAAAAGGCAACACATGCTCAATTCCTCAGAACAAGCAGTCTTGGGCTCTGGGTGTTTTTAGCAAAGAGGCAAGAATCAAGGATTAGGGGTCATAGTCTTAAAATTAGAAGTTATCCAATTAAAATAGATGAGGAAAAACTTCTTTAGTCAGAGGGTCATGGATCTGTGGAACTCACTGCCGCACAAAGCAGTTGAGGCCAGATCCCTAGGAGTATTTAAACTGGAAATGGATAAGCATCTCATTAGTAAGGGTATAAAGGGATATGGGGAAAAGGCTGGAAATTGGAACTAGGCGAGAGCTAGTTCAGCTTAGAATAGAGTCACTAATGGCTTGCTTCTGTTCCTTTATTTTGTGATCTTGTGAACCGACAGTTGTTATTGCACAATTAAAATGATCTTCACTGCAATCCAGCCTGATTTTATGCTCGGCTGGTATCAATGATCTTATACAACCGCATTTGTCTTTATTTTGAATCTCTATCATATTCATCTCAAAGCACCTTTATGGCCTACTAGAAGAATATGCCGAAAGATTTATCTTACTTTCAACACAGTGGAAGTCTTTTTAATTTTAATTTTAATGATACAGCATGGTAGAAGGCCCTTCTGCCCCATGAAACCAGTGGTATCCAATTAACTGCTAACCCTGTACACTTTTGGACCATGGGAGGAAACCAGAGTACCCAGAGAAAAGCCATGCAGGTCATGGGGAAAATGTACAAATTTCTAAAGGCAGATTCGAACCTGGGTCACTGGCGCTGTAATACTGTTGCGCTAACCGCCAGGCTAATCGTGCATAGGATCAGCTGTTGGCAGCGAATGGTAACATTTATATATTTGAAATTGCCACTTCCAGCCAATTTCCCAGTGATGTGTCAAATGGACAGGTTTTGTTTACCCTACTCGATGTTGTAGTATATAAATAGAAATTAGATCAAAATTGAACAATGTTGCTCAAAGTAGTTGCCTTGTGTTACTGTTGGCAAGAGTTGTTGAATTCCGTCCAATCAGTAATCATTGACCTATCACTGTTTCCAGCCAAAATTATATCAAATTCTTTTTTGCAGTTAATGGCCGTGTTTTATTTTATAAAACACTGGAGGATTGTTTGGTAATATTTTTGACAGAAATCTAAGTGCCATATGGGGCCTTGTGTTTCAGAAAATAACAAAACTCATACAGCGCCTCACAGACGGCTTGCCAATCCTCAGTCAACAGGAGTTGTAAGGTGTTCCCAGTGCCTTCCTTGACTGTCTTGATGGTCTACCATAATCAATCACAGTAAATAGACTCTTGGCATCTCCACCAGAAAACACTGGAACTGGTTGATGAAAAATTACCAGGAGATCCAAGAGCTAATTAAACACAAATGCAGGTGTTGGTTGAACAGAGGTCCAGGTCCAGGTCTCAGTGCGTGGACAGCGAGCACTGACTGGAGGCACCTTCAGACAACTCCTCAAACATGACACTGTCCGTGGTATGGATGATTTTGCCCCCATCACATAACAAACCACCTCATCCACCACCTCTGGCCAACACAAGGTGAAAATTGCAAAAGGTTTTGTGAGCAGACATTCTGCCTGGTGAAGTGTTAAAACTGGAAGGAGGAGGATTTCAGGTACAGTCACACACATAACAGAGGTCATCAGAGACGCAGCAAGGTCTACAGCCACCTTTAAGAAAAGAGAAACCTCTAAAGGTTGCTGCTAGACCTGATGAGTTCTTCCAGGGCTCATGTTTTCTTTCATTCAAGGAGATTAGCCCAATTGTTGTGAACCACAGTTAGGTCTATCAGGGAAGAACATCACCAAGCTCCTCAACAACCTAGCTGAGGAGAGGCTCCCTGAATCATAGTGTAGATCTGTCTGTCTAAGGACACCATGGTTAGCATAGTTGCCAGCATAATGCCATGACAGTGCCAGAGACCTGGGTTCGAATCCATTGCTCTCTGTAAGGAGTTTGTACATTCCCCTTGTGACCTGCATGAGTTTTCTCCAGGTGCTCTGGTTTCCTCCCACTCTCCAAAAACGTACAGGATTACAAGGTAAATTGCACGTCATTGGGCAGCAGCAGTTTCATGGATGGAATGGCTTCAACCATGCAGTATCATTAAAATTAAAATTTCACCATGTACCAAACTATTACACCGCCTAGTCCTAATGACATACACCTGAATCAAGCTCTCCATACTCCTCCCTCCATGTGTCTATCTAAATTTCTCTTAAATGTCGAAATCAAATCCTCATCCATCACCTCCTTGCCCTACGCTCTCACCATTCTCTCAGTGAAGAGGTTGCCCCTTGTTTGTTCACGTTAAACATTTCACACTTAACCCATGTCCTCTAGTTCTTGTATCAGTCAACCTCAGTGGAAAAAACCTGCTTACATTTACCCTATCTATAACCCTCATAATTTTGTAAACCTCTAACAAATCTCCCCTCATTCACCAACGCTCTAAGGAAGTCCCAACTTATTCAACCTTTTCTTATAACTCAGCACTTCAAGTCCCAGCAACATCCTTGTCAATTTTCTCTGCACTCTTTCAATCTCATTGATATCTCTCCTACAGGTAGGTGACCAAAACTGCACACAACTCCCCAAAGTTGCCCTTTTCAATGTCTTATACAGCTTCACTTGAAGATCCCAATCCTGTACTCAATACATTCATTTATAAAGGGCAATGCTCCAAAATTTATCTTCACTACCCTATCTATCTCCTTATGGTTGCCTATCTTTGCTTTCCATGCTCAACTAACTCCTCCCTCAGCCTTTCTGTTATATTCAACACTCAACTATGTTTTTTTATACTATCTCTAGGTTTTCTTTTACAATGTTCATCTGATCCTGAAAGTTTTTTTTAACCTCCCAAGAACATTTGGCAGAGCAGAGTGCCAACTTGGTTGACATGAACAAGTTGGGCTGAAGGGCCTGTTCTGTGCTGTCACTCAATGTTACTACATTGGGAGCCAAGCTACAAGTCTGGCAATTCATTCACCAAAAAATCAGAGGAAATGTGGCAGGAGATTTCAATGGTTTACTATCAGGAAACCATTCGAAAATGTTCTCAAAACCTTGTTGGAAATGGTGCAACTTCCCCAACCAAGTCAATGGAAATTCAAGGCCATGGCTGGTCAAAATGAAGAAAGAACATTTGGGATCCCATTTCAAACCTTGAGTCCCACTAAGATCATGATTCATCTCGACCTGAAGGATGGCCTTAAGTCATTTGCAGATGAGATGAATCCTTCAAAGACAACTAATAGAGACTGGAATGTTCCTGGTCAACAGAAGTGGAATTTGCACTTGTTTAGGCTTTCTGTCAACTTAATGTCAGTAATTAGGAGTTTTTCTAATGTAAATACCTCAATTGATTTTGAGCTTTGCACCTGATGCATCAGATTTTAAGCATTTTTTATGTTAGGAGTGAAGTATTCATTATTAGAAGCTTAAAAGCCCATTCTGTGCGAAGGTTAATCAGTGCAATATTATAGGAATTTGAGACAACAAGCAGCAACTTCTAGAAAATACAAAGCATGAAAATGGACTTGACATTAAAAAAAAACACTGTTGCATAGTTTCACTAGAATGTTGAGATGAAACTATCAATTCTTAGTCACCATATGATTTGATTGCAAATAATTTAACTGTGGTTTTAGTTTGTGCAGGTGACAAGGTGCTTTGCAAAATTACCCGGTTTAAGCATGAAACCTACTTGGCAACGGATGAGTTGTGAAGATTCCTCTTCCATTCAACCCCCCTCCACCCCCACCCCCACCCCATGTGTAAGTCACTACTGCTTCATCTGAAGGTTTGTTTTCCTGTTCCAAAGTAGTAACACGATGACTTCTACCACAAACCATTAGACCATGCCAAAACCCCTGTAAGGTTTCCCAATATTCATGGCATTTATAAACACTCTCTGCGAGCAGGTGGTTCTTGTTTGTAGTTGATAGCAAGGATAACCCATTGACCTTGGCAGGAGAACTGCTGGCGACACTGTGCTATCACTTTAAAATGGGCAACGTGCAACATCGACCTCAATTATTATGAATGTACCCCAGTCCCAATGTAATTAGGGTGAAGGGAAATGCTGCCATAGCATAATAATCCAAACCAGTGCAAGTTACAACTTGCAGAGTGCATTGGGACAAAATGCATTATGGATGGGGAGAGCAGGGTGACAAATCCCTGCTGAAAAAACAGACTGTATCTTTTCCAGCATAAACAGCGATTTCCTCTGGTCTAAAGCGTTGCATTAAGTTTGTGAATTCAGTAGGCACTTTTACACAGCCGCTGAGAAGCAGAAAATTTGAGAAAATTTTCTGCTCTGCTGGCATTGTAAAAATGTGAAGACGGAATTTATTACTTAAATTCCATCCCATAATTTTTCCACCAGGACCCTCCACACATTTTTACAGACCGGCTGCAGTCTAAATTGACCGCAGGCACTCCGTAAGAAACGGGCCTAATGAATACGACGCTCCCTCTCCAACAAACTCCACAACACACGGAGGCTGTGTAAAAGTGATCTTGTGTAAATGACCACACTGGACCACACCAGAAGTAAGTATGCTCATTTTTGTCGGAATAATTCAGCTGTTTCTGTGTAAAAATCACTAGTGATTAGGATGAGTAGATAAGAGGTGAAATGGAAACATAATTTTCATCATTTTAGAACTCTCCAGTTTGTTGACTTGTGACTCATTTTTACAAGCACTCTTCCTGCATCTACCCTGTCTAGTCCTATCCGATTTTAAATGAGATCCCCTCTCATCTAAATTCCAATGAAGATTATCTTAGTCTGTCCAGTCTTTCTTCATAAATTTTTCTATTCCACAAATCATATGCACCCCTTAATGCAAGAATGTCCTTCCTCAAATTAGGAGACCAAAACTGTACACAATACTCAAGGTGTGGCCTCACCAAAGCCCTATACAACTGCATTAAGACCCCCTGCTTCTATATTCAAAACCATTCATAATAAAGGCCAATATGCCATTTTCTTTCTTCACCACCTGCTGTACCTGCATTCCAACCCTTCAATGACTGAAGCACCATGACACCCAGGTCCTGTTGCACATGCTTCCCCCCCGCTTTTTTGTATTTTTTCAACATTCACATAATAAGCTGCCTGCCTGTTGTCAACAAAGTGGATAGCCTCACCTACATTGTAAATATCCTACTCTGATTGGCTATGGGATATGGCCTGGGGATCATGTGCTATTTGCTGATGAGTTGTAGCAGATGATTGGATCACAACAGGAAGCGTGGGGCTATGTACTCAGGAATAAGACTTCCCAGCACCCTGCCCAGAAATGGCAGCCTTATTGCAATATATTCTTTCTGTTTAAAATATTTTTATTGAGTTTAACATAAAAAATCCTACATACAAAGTCTTCTAATATAACAAACAACAGGTCATAACAAATGCATATCACAAATTAAATATAAATGAAAATCAAAAACCTATTCATATTTGTTTATTTAACAATATTTCTTTAAAACATTAAGTTCTATCAATATGGTAATTAACCATCTCTTTTAAAAATAGTTCTGGATAAAAAATAAATAAGACTAAATTAAACAATCCCTTTATCTAAACAAAGAGTAAATTCCATCTTATTTAATGATATGATCGCAATATATTCTAAATAATTACATCAACGCACTCATTTATCAGATAAAATTAAGATATGTTCAGACATAATATATTTGAAATGTTAATTACAAGGAGTTACGTTCACATTTTAACAGTCATACTGTTACTCAAGAAGGAGGGCAAAAAGAAGATATGAGGTTGCTCTGGCAGATAATGTGAAGGTAAACCTGAATAGTAAGGGACAAAATTGGCCCCCAAGGGGATCAGAGTGGTTAACTATGTATGGAGCCTCACATAATGGGGGAGATCTGTTCTGGGACCCCTGCTTTTAGTGATTTTTATAAATGATCTGGATGAAGATACAGATGGATGGGTCAGTAAGTTTGTGGATGACACAAAGGTTGGAGGAATTGTGGATGGAGCTAAAAGTTGTCAAAGGTCGGTGTTGGGCCCTCAGTTGTTTATCATTTATGTAAATGATTTGGATGAGGGGATAAATAACTACATATGCAAATTTGCAGATGACACTTAACTGGGTGGTAGTGTAAAGACCGAGGAGGATGTCAAGAAGTTGCAAGGGGACTTGGATAGTTTAGGGGAATGAGTGGAAAGATGGCAGATGAAGTTTAATGTGAGTAAATGCAAGGTTGTCCATTTTGGAGGCAGAAACAAGAGAGCAGAATATTATTTAAATGGTGTTAAGCTAGGGAGTGGGGTAATGCAAAGGGATCTGGGCGTACTTGTTCACCAGTCATTGAAAACTAGCATGCAGGTTCAGCAAGCGGTAAAGAAGGCGAACGGTATGTTGGCTTTCATAAAAAGGGGATTGGAATAAAGGAGTAGAGGAGCCCTCCTGCAGTTGTACAGGACCCTGGTGAGACCTCACCTGGAGTATTGCGTCCAGTTCTGGTCCCCATATTTAAGAAAGAACATACTTGCTATAGAAGGAGTGCAGCGCAGATTTACAAGGTTAGTTCCCGGGATGGCAGGATTGTCATATGCGGATAGATTTGAAAGACTTGGATTATATGCGATGGAGTTTAGAAGGATGGAGGGAGACACGATTGAGGTATTTAGGATTATCAAAGGGCTTGACAGGGTGAAATTAGAGCACATGTGCCCAATGATGGGTGAGACTAGGACTAGAGGGCATAGTTTAAGACAGAAATTAGGAGAATTTTTTTAACCCAGAGTTGTGGGTCTGTGGAATACATTGCCACAGAGGGTAGTGGAGGCGGATTCGTTGGATAGATTTAAAAGAGAGTTGGATAAGGCTCTTGTGGGCAGGGGAGTTGAGGGTTATGGGGATAAGGCTGGGATTGGTTATTGAAAGGGAAAGATCAGCCATGATCCAATAAATGGCGGTGCTGGCTCGAAGGGCCAATTGGCCTACTCCAGCACCTATTGTCTATTGTTACAAGAGGATATAGACAGGATGAAGAGAAGTGGCAGATGGATTTCAATCCAGATAAGTGTGAGGTGATGCATTTTGGAAGAACTAACCAGAAGGCTGAGTACAGGGTTAATGGATGAGCAGAGGGACCTTGGGGTGAAAATCCATGCATCCCTCAAGTTTGCCACACAGGTTAAGAAGGCCTATGGTCTATGGAATGCTGGGATTCATTAATAGGGGGATTGAATTAAGGAGTAGAGACGTCATGTTATAACTATACAAATCTTTGGTAAATCCACACTTAGAGAATTGTGTTCAGTTTTGATCACCTCATTATAGGAAGGATGGAGAGGGTGCAGGGGAGATTTATCAGGATATTATCTGGATTGGAAAACAAGTCTTATGAAGCAAGATTAGCAGAGCTAGGTCTTTTCACTTTGGAGCATGTAAAGAATGAGAGAATTGCCTGAGGTCTACAAGATTATGAGAGGCATAGATAGGATAGACAGTCAGCACCAGTTTCCTAGGCTAGAAATAGCAAACACCAGAGGACATTAAGTACAAAGTTAAAGGAGAGAAGTTTAGGGAAGACATCAGGGGTAAGTTTTTTATGCAGAGAGTTGTGGTTGCCTGGAATGCCTTGCTGGGGATGATGGTGGAAGCTGAAACATTAGGGGCATTTAAGAGATTCTTAGACAGTTGAAAAAAAACCAGAGGGTTATGGGGTAGGGAGGGTTTAGTACTTTTTTTTAAAGGAAAGCATATATGGGTCAGCACAGCATTGAGGGCTGAAGGGCCTGTATGGTTCTATAGGTCTATAGAACAGCCTGAGGACAACAGATAAAACTGTTTACCATCTGTCAAAATAAAAAGAAAAGCAAATCAATACAAATTCATTCTCCAAATTTCAAGCCATGTTAAAAGCACTTATATGATCATGATAAAATTAATTACAGTACATCATTGTGAGTGATCGTGGGCCCTGCTACACAAAGAAAACAAAACAGGGAATGATAATGCACTCCACTTTCCCTATATGGCTGCATGAAAATTGACAGAACTTGAAAAAGCTCCCTCCTGGCTCCACAAGGGAAGTACGTCGTTAAATGCAGGAGGTAACCAACTTTAACTGAACCATTTCAGTCTGACAGCGGTTACAGTAATGCTGGAGACACTCGGAACTGAGGGTGCTGAAACCTGGAGCCAAGGGCAATCTGCGGGAGGAACCTACTGGTTGAGCAGCATCAGCATGGGGTGGGGTGGGGGGGGTAATTGTCGATGTTTCGTGACAGAACCTTTCATTGAGAGCCTTGGTCAACAGTCTTGATGAAAGATTCTGACCCGAAACATCAACAGCTCTTTTCTTCCACTGATGCTGCTTGATCTGCTGAGTTCTTCTTGCATATTATTTTTGTTACATCAATGCTGTTAGGTGTCTTTGAGTGAGAACAATCTTAAAATAAACATGATCTAGTCTTGCGTGTGTACCCACTAGATCATGCCTTTAAAGTTATTTCACCTGATGTAAAGAGAGAGTAGGATTTTTCTCGGCTGCAATGCCATGTGTGATCAAATAGCCTGCTGTCCTTGAGTCTGCAGATCCACATTTGAAGACTGCTACCTGTTTAAGTTACTGTAGACAGGCGATATACTTCAAAGAGCAGTGCCATGATAGGAAAAGAGGAGGGATTAGGTGAAGAGATGATTAAATTTTTAAAAAATTTGAAGACACAGCACAGTGACAGGCCCTTCCGGCCCACGTGGTTAAGCTCGTACCGAACCAATCATCTTTGGAACATGGGAGGACACCGAACCATCTGGAGGAAACCCATGGGGTCACAGGAAGAATGTGCAAAATCCTCACAGACAGTGCCAGATTCGAACCAGGGTCATTGACGCTGTAATAGCATTGCTATAACCGCCACGCCGATTGTGCTGAATATAGCAAAGTCTGTTAATAAATTACAAACATCTGTATTATATTATTGACAAAATTCTGAATGATTAAAAAATGTTTTGACCAAAATCAGAAAACGAAAACTACTTGAGGTTGTTACGTTTGCCAGACATAACTTGATTCCATTGGGTTGTGTTCAGGTTAAGTTGTCGCAATTGCCAGAGGTTTAAAAAGCAATTTCCCATTTCAGAACCTGACTTAAACATGTTAATGAAGACTATCATGTCTAAACCTATTGGGAAAAGCACTAGGGGTCATGTGCACTGTGGGGATGGAAATGCCTTTCCATTTCATCCTTTTAGCCCCATGGCCTGCTCCCTCTGTTTGTTTTCTTTATGCCATTGGGGGCAGGTTTGCTGGAGCTCTTGGGGAGGGTTTAAATCAATGGGATCCAGAGTGTTCAGTCAAATGATGGAGCAATTGGTGGAAAGGTAGATGCAATGTGCAGAGAGGAAAGGTAGGCAGGGGATAGGTCACAAATGCATTGAGTTGGATGGGTTGAAATGTGATTAAAAAGAAAAGTATTGGGAATAAGGCTGGTGAACTGAGAGCATGGAATTACAAGGTTTTGGCCATTATAATGACTTGACTGATGCAAGGACATGATTGGTTGCTTGATGTTTAGGAACCACTTCCATGGCATTCATCCCTCTGAGACAGAAAGAATGGCAGGATAAAGGAGCCATGGTTGACAAGAGAGGGAGAGCATTTAGTCAAAAGTAAGTAAGAAGTATATTTAAGGTTTAGGCTGCAAAAAGCTCTTGAGAATAAAGAGGAAGCCAGGAAGAAACTTAAGAAGGGACTTAGGAGAGCTAGAAGGGGACATAGGAAGGCCTTGGCAAGTAGGATTAAGAAAAGCCTCTAGGCAATCTAAACATACATGAAAAACAGGAAGATGACTGGAGTAAGAGCAGGACTACTCAGGCATAAAGGGTAAAATGTGCCTGGAGGCAGAGGAGATATGGGCCAGATTTATGAGGAAAGAAACAAGGTTAATCCTTCAGATCTGGTGGTCCAGATGAAGGGTCATCAATCTGAGACATAAATTCTGCTTTAACCTCCATGGGCACTGCCTAACCCGCTGAGTGTTCCCACCATCTTCTGTTTTATTTCAGATTTCCAGAAACCACATTTACCCTCCCACTATCTACAGCTTTAAGACTGAATTCAGTAACCAAGATTCAAGATCCTTTTTTTTAAAAAATTGGCATGTAATAAAAGAAAAAAAATGTAATATTACACAAAATTTCTTTTCGTCTGCTGTAAGGCAGACAAGGAGTTTCCATTAGCATGGTCCTTACAGACCCCTATTCTACCCATTGTGAACTCGAGCTCTGGATACAAACCTCTGAGATGATCAGGAAGCCTTCAGCAACCGAGATCTTTGGGAGCCCTCCTTCTCCTCACCACCCTCTTGAATCCCGACTCTGATGTATGGTCCCCATGAGCCAGTCTCCAGCAGCCCACAAACTGGTGTGAGCCCTTTGACCACAAGTTGCCAGCAACCCACAGTCTGTGTTGGTCCTCAGTGGTCTGCTGGCATGGTCATCTCCTATGCTTCTCCTTCCCAATGAAGAGTGTTTCTCCCCATTTCAGGTCCTGTGTGCCCGTGTGCGGCTCCCCCAGAGTCTGCAACCCCTCAAGGTTGCTGCCAGCACAGGCGCTGCCATCTTTGGCACAAATCCTGCGGTCGCAGGATTTTAAATAATAACACCACCGTCTCCTTTAACAGCCCATTTAAAGCCTGCACAGAGTCACTGACATGAGGAATGGGCAATTGAACCCTGCAGAGGAGCACTGTGTCTCCGCTCTCCGCTCCCTATGAATCCGCACCGGCAGCACTGCTGCCATTACAGCAGCTCCGGCGGTGCCAGCAGTTAAAAAAAATTAACCATCCTTAATTACCTCTGTTTGTACTGATTTTCTTTTGATCACCTGAAGGAATCATAAACTTTTGTTTTCCAAGACCATGTTTCTCAGATGCTTTAATTTCAGCAAAAAATAAACCATCTTAAATATAAGACTTGCCTGTGCCAAGCTAATTTAAAAGATTAGTATGTCCTGCTGGTGAAAATGTTTCATGAACAAATGCTGTTTGCCAGGTCACTTAGTCACATTTGACCAAAGGAAAACCCATGGTTCTTTTCTTGAACAGTTGTCCTTAGTGATAGTGGTTAAAAGTTCCAATTTTAAGACATTTACAGGATGACATCTTTGAAGTGCATTGATGTGGTGGAAAGGTTAAATGTTCTTGTGTGAATGAGTGTTGAATTTCAAGCAATGCTTAAGTATTCGGAGACTCTGTGTACATTGTGAAGCCCCGAAAGAAAGAAAAGTATTAAATCATACAGGTCAACAGAGCTAAGCTTTGTCTCCTGTTATTTCAAGTCCTGCGCCTTCTGCTCTCTCCAGCAGTAGGTCCGGTCTTGGGCTGATTTTGCGCCACAGAGACTTTGTTTGCCGAGGACTGTGTCGCATTGCTCTCTGGCTCACCCTGCGCTGACTTTGCTTACACTGTTTCATTCTTGGAAAGTTTCATTGTTTCCCAGGCGATGAAATGGTAAGCCTTCTGGCATCTTACAGTAAGCTGGAGTCTGAAGAGCCTTTGGAGCTCAGCCGCAACCATCCACTGCGAGGTGCGGTCACTGGAATTGGATCACTCACAGCAGAAGGTTGACCACAGAGCAGCACGGAGTCTGCATTTCCAACACGTGCCATGTCTTCTGTCCTGCCGATGATATTATCCAGCCAATGGTGAACTGAGTCCAGGCATTCCTTAAACGGAGGGTAAACAAAAGGAATGCAGCCTGATGCTGTAAATCTCCATTAACAGTTAAGTTTGTTCCCAAAGCAGACCAGTGTGGGGAACAAAATTATTTGCTCTAACTTCTTGACTGAGTGGTGGTCTTTAAATGTAGGGAATGTGAAAAAAAGGCAAGAAGTAAATGATGAAAACTCAGCATCTTTTGTAGGAAAGGATCATGGTTGAGATTTACATCATTTGATCAACTCAATTCACTGGAAGTAGTATTGCTTTCACAATTTGCAGAGCTATGTGAAAACCTGTGATTCACTTTTCTCAGTTGCACCCATATCACAGAAAATCGCAGCTGCTGGAGATTAAAGCTTTTCAGATGAATGGTAAGGATGCACTCAGCATGGGAGGTGTTCCTTTATAGCACTATCATAAAAGTTCAGAGGGAATAGGGTGTAGACTTGGATCAATAGGTTTACCCAGAGCTTTTGTCTTTGTTATAGTATTCCCACCTGTGCATCAGAAGGTTTGTTTGAATCTTGCTCTGGATTGTCCCTTCAGTAAGAGCTTGGAGCTTGAGTACCAGATTCTCGATTGTCTTTCAGTTCTGCAGCCCACCAGTGTGTTTGGATGAGATTGTATGGTTTATGAAGGGCTAGAAAATCTCATGACTCTAACATTTTCATGTAGTTTGACAATGCCTTTAATTGTCACATTGTCACATCAGCCTGAGAGTCTTTGCACCATCTGAAACTATTCTCCAATAGAAAGTGTAATGATTGGAAAGCAGCAAAATGAACAAGACAGGCTCTTTATCTGTGAGAGAAACTAGTGCTACCTTGATCCAAACCTCTTATTATCATTCTTTCTGCAGCAATCATTGCCTAGTGATTAGTAATCACTATTTTTTTCTCTCCTTTCTACTCTGAGACCAATGAAGGCCCATCCAATCACTGCACCAAGACGATTAGTAAGGAAATAGCATTCTCCTTGGCTCTTTTGAACGTAGAGCAGGAAATCATTCTATGTGCTGACAAATGTTCTTTCTTCAACCTTTTGCGCCAAAAATCAGTCATAATAGGCTGTTTTCTCAGTTTAATTTCAAAATCATTGCTGTTCTATTTGTGCCTACAGTGGGTCAGTCCAGTTCAAAAAGTTTGTGAACTTATAATGGGCAAGAAAAATGAAAGAAAGAAAATTGAAACCTGGGAATTTTATTTTGTAAAGGGTCAGATTCAGATTTACATCACTGGAGCAGTTCCATTCCCTGATGTTTGTATTGCCATCATAACTTGCAGAGCTTTGTGAAAATACCTGAACTATTATTCTCAGGCATTCAGCGGTCTTTAATTTCTCTTCATATATGCACTCAATAGTTTGTGCAAAGAACTTCACATGGTGCCTTATAGCTGTTGAGGTCTTGCATGTTCTCTGGCTCACTTTTCACCTGCTTATAAGGGTGATATTGATACAGTTGAATGAATTAATTCATTAATTAATATTGAATGTACATTTGACCTTACTTTTCCCATGACATCCATGGCCATATATGGGGATTTACTAACAAAATATGCGATAATATTTATTTCTGTTCATTGTAATCTCACTTCTTCATCCCTTACTTACTTCAGTCTCCATAAAGGAGCAGTCAGAAAAGCATTCCACAGCACGAATGGTAGTGCCCTAGAAAGTCTTGAAAAGAGAGGCCAGGGGATACAGGAATGTAGTTCCAGGAAAGTGATGATACAGATGGTAAAGAAGGTGTTTGGAATGATTGCCTTCATCATTCAGGCAAAGGGGACTAGCTTTCGCCAACTTGGTCAGCATGGACAAGTTGAACCTCTGGGCCTGTTTCTGTGCTGTAAAGCTCTATGACCCTTTAACTCGCGTGGTTTGTATTGTTAAAAACAAACAAAGCAATCCCTGGAGGAAATTACCAGTAAATCCAGGAAGGATGAGGAAAGTGGACATAGTAGTGACTATCAAAGGAGAATTAATTGTATAGTGGAACAATGCAGTTCCTGGTTAAAGAGAAAGGCACCAATTGAAGGGCAAATAAAAGTTTTAGCGATTATAAAGAAGGCAGTGGATTTTTTTTAAAAAACTTAATTCCCATGTACCTCGTCCACATAATGTATTGAACTGTAATCTTGTGTACACTCCATTTTATACCTTTTTTCCATAAATCATTGGGTCCGCATAATTTGATGGGCTGCATTTAAACCTGCAGAAATGTTCTTTAACATTGTGTTTCTCTCAGTGTTTTGTTCTTTTCATGATTTCTGCATCAGAGCCCCGTGGTAAAACAGCATTCTCCTGTAGCATTCATTTGAGAGGCCGCTTTGGATCACATTGTCCTGGAAGCAACAATCATTTGGCTCCCAGGCAACAACATAATCCTCCAGTGCACCACTGATGATGACATCCAGCGGATGAGTTTCTGATATTCATTTGGGCCCTCTTCCCTCTCCTCTCTATGTGGCCCTGTTTACCCAACTCCTTATTTTACATCATGATGCTTCTATACTTGAATCCACTTTGCTCCACTCTCAACTGAAGTTGACAGCAAGGACCGTATGACCACACATTGCTGCTTATGGGATCTTGCTGTGCTCTAGCTGCTACCTGTCGTAAAGTACAACAGTGAATATGCTTCACAGTTCAGGTTTTGCCTTGCAGTTGAGTAACTGATTATTCTCGAGAGTGAAAGCAGCAATCCGCAGAAACTTTAAAATGAATTTTCAAGCCGTGGAGTCGAGCAGCATAGCAACAGACCCTTCAGCCCTTTGAATTCATGTTGATCATCAAGCACATATTTACATTCATCCCATTTTTTTCTCCCCATATTCCCAAAAACAACCCCCCCACCCCCACCCCCCCCACACCCCCATCCCCACCAATCCTACTATCTACTTGCGGGACAATTTATAGCAGCCAGTTAACCCACCTACTTGCACATCTTTGGATTGCGAAAGAAAACTGGCGTAACCAAGGTAAACCCACATTGCTGCAGGGAGAACTCCGCTTAGATGGCACCAGGGGTGAGGATTGAGCCTGGAGCTCTAGAGCTATGTAGCAGCAATTGTGCCATCTGCATCAATGTATTATCATTCTGCATATCTTGAATTGGGTAATTTAAAAATAAAGAATCATAGCTAGAATCAGAATGCTACGTGAGGCTCAGTATATCACAAGCAGGCAAAAGTCCAGAGTATAATCCTACTGCTTTAGTATTTAAAAATTTTTCTTTCTTTGGCTTGGCTTCGCGGACGAAGATTTATGGAGGGGTAAACGTCCACGTCATGCTGCAGGCTCGTTTGTGGCTGACAAGTCCGATGCGGGACAGGCAGACATGGTTGCAGTGGTTGCAGGGGAAAATTTGTTGGTTGGGGTTGGATGTTCGGTTTTTCCTCCTTTGCCTTTTGTCAGTGAGGTGGGCTCCGCCGTCTTCTTCAAAGGAAGTTGCTGCCCGCCGAACTGTGAGGCGCCAAGATGCACGGTTTGAGGCGATATCAGAGGACCCATGATTCGGAGCCGAACAGGAGTGTGGATATGACAACGGCTCTGTATACGCTTATCTTTGTGAGGTTTTTCAGTTGGTTGTCTTTTATGTAGTCTTCCAAAGGTGCTATTTGCTTTGGCGAGTCTGTTGTCTATCTTGTTGTCAATCCTTGCATCTGATGAAATGGTGCAGTCGAGATAGGTAAACTGGTTGACCGTTTTGAGTTTTGTGTGCCCGATGGAGATGTGGAGGGGCTGGTAGTCATGGTGGGGAGCTGGCTGATGGAGGACCTCAGTCTTCTTCAGGCTGACTTCCAGGCCAAACATTTTGGCAGTTTCCGCAAAACAGGACGTGAAGCGCTGAAGAGCTGGCTCTGAATGGGCAACTAAAGCGGCATCGTCTGCAAAGAGTAGTTCACGGACAAGTTGCTCTTGTGTCTTGGTGTGAGCTTGCAGGCGCCTCAGATTTAAAAATTACCTTATATTCTTGGGCATTCCAAGAATGTAATTTTTCTGCAATCCCTACTAAGTGCATCTTTCCCAGAGCACTAGAGACTCTGGGCCCATCTTCTTTCAGTAGAGGAACTGCCATGCCTCACTGGCAGGAAATTGCCATGACTGTGTAATTTTTTTTACATATGCAGTTGGAAACTAGGCATGTGTAATGCTGATTTTGTGGGAAAAGCCCCTCACGAGGTGCTACTTGGCGATGTTGAATAAAGTTTCATCAACATTTGTTTGAGCATCAAAGTAAATGCAGAAATGGAAGAGCAAGACAATGTGTGCCTGTAAAAGGGGCACTGAGTTAATCTGTGAACTTTTGATCAGTTATTCATGGCAATTAAAAACTAAATCTGATTTTGTCTGAAAAGTCACAAAAGGTTGTGTATGATTTGAATAAGTGCTACATGGTTCTGTAACAGTATAGAGGTTCTGCACATAAACTATTCTTGTGATTAATTGGATCACCAACATTTCTCAGCTGCATTACACTTCTATAGCATATTCACAGTAATTTATTGGACCCTTTTTTGTATTATATAATGTGTGTATCAAATCAGATTCTGCAGGATTAGACAAATATCTTTGAAGATCTGCAGAAATCCCAAAGAAATGCTGTAAATAACATTTGCATAGTTTCTGTGGACTGAAGTTATGGCAATTGGGAAGCACCATGTGGAAATCAGTCCCCCAGATTTCAGTATGTTGCTGCTAAAGGAAGTAATTAGTCATGCAATACTACTTCTGGAAGTTTAATTTTTTTTACGTGACATGTATATTTTGCAAACTGAGCAGAATCTCAACAACAACATGAAAATTGCACGCTTGAAGATTAGCAGATATTTAGGGTCAGCAAAGTATTCTCCAAGTGAAATTTGGCAATGTACATACTCATTTTAAAAACAAAAGAAACTGCCAATTGCTGCAATGTAGAACAAAGCACAGAATGTTGGAAGAACTCAAAATGTTTCAGTCAACGTTTTAGAAATAGGCCCTTCATCAGGACTGAGAGGGAACAGAAAGATTGTAGGTTTGTAGCAGTAGGAATGGGAGGGTAGGATAGAACAAGTCAGTGAAAGGTAGAATCAGATGGAAGGGGATGTTGGGTAGATGGAAAAATAAGGGCGTGGGGGCAATTGGAGGAATAAACAAAGAGAGTCAAAAAAATGAGATGGCCAGATGAGTGTGTGAGAGGAGAGCACTTTCGGGACTCAACAGTGAATCCCCCCAACCTCAGGTAATTCACTCACCTGTCTATCAACATGAGAAGTGGCTATTTCAGGCTGTTATCATTTGATCTCACTTTTTCTATTTTTACAGTCTTGCTGATTTGGTATGTCCCACGACCACACATTATACAAATAAAGATGCATAATCTGATACAACCACTCCTAATGATAACATTCATATAAATTGTGCAATGTACATATGCATCTAACAGCTACATTTACCAATTTGGACTCACTCTATCAGAAATATTCCCTTTGTTCTGTTCCATTCCCTCTATCATATTCCCGAATGGTGAAAATTAACTTCTTTTCTCTCTTTCCCAGTTCTGATGAAGGGTCCCAAATATGGAACGTTAATTGTTTATTTTTCCACAGAAACTGCCTAACGTATTGAAGTTTTATTGGCATTTATGTTTTTAGTTCAGATTTCAAGCATCTACAGATTTTTAGTTTTCAATACTGACACTTTCCTGATAGCTGAGAGTCGACAAACAATTCTGGGTCTTTCTCGCTTTGCTTTGTGGATTAAAACACCACTTTAATACAGTGTAATGTGTATCTGGATAAAATGAACAATTAGAGCACTGATTCTCAACTGCTCAACATTGGATGCCATAGGTGCTCTGTGGTTAGTAAGGGATTACAAGGTGGCACGTGAGTGGAAAAATAAAAGGATGAGAACCACTGAGTTAGTCATTGGGCTATACAGTGTGGAACAAACCTATCGGCCCAACTCATCCGCCCTGAGTACATGAATTAGCAGCCAGCACTATTAATGATGCAACTAAAGGAGGACAATTGTAAATCAAGTACGAACTGATCTGAATTGAGTTAGAACATATAGAAAATAGAGCAGTACAGCACAGGAACATCCTTCAGCCAAACATCGTGCCCGAATCAAACTAAAACTCTGCTGCTTGGACCTGATTGATATCCTTCCTTCTCCTTCATATTCATTTGCCTATCTAGAAGTCTGTTAAATGTACCTGCTTCCACTACTCTCCGAGCAGCCCGATCCAGACACCTAACACTCTCTGTGCAAAATATTTATCCCTCACTTCTCCCTTAAACTTTCTCCACTTCAACTAAATACATGTCCTCTAGTGGATGACACTTTTACCCTGGGGAAAAAATTCTGACTTTTCACACTGTCATTGCCCTCTCATGATTTTACAAACCTCTGTCAGCTCTCCCTTCAGCCCTTTATGCTCCAGAACAAGGCAACCCAAGTTTGTCCAACCTCTCCTTACGTTTCTGTCCCTCAAAATCAGGCAACATCCTGGTAAATCTCTTCTGTATCCTTTCCAAAGCCTGCACATTTTTTCTGTAATGAGACGACCAGAAGTGCACACAGTATTCCACATACAACTTTACCAAAGTTTTATACAACTGCAACATGACTTCCTTGCTTTTAAAGAATGCTCTGCCAATTAAACAAAGCATACCATAAGCCTCCCTTCAACCACCCCCTCCCCCCACCCCATCTATTTGCATGGCTACTTTCAAAGAGCTGTGGATGTGGACCCCTGATATCTCTGCACAACACTGTTCACAGGACTCCAGCCTGAATAACACCCTTGATTCAATACCCTCCGTCTTTCATGGGCTAGCCAATTCTGTATCTAGACAATCAACTCACCATGGATCCAATGCCCTTGCACCTTCTGAATCAGCCCACCACAAGGGATCTTGTCAAATGCCTTACTTAAGTCCTTCTGTACAACATCCATTGTCCTACCTTCATTGACTACCTTTATTGCATTCTCAAAAAAACTCTATGAAATGGGTAAGACACAAACTACCTCTCACAAGGCCATGTTGACTGTCCCTAATCTGACCACAACTTTCCAAATGTCCATAAATCCTATCCCTAAGTATCCTTTCCAGTAGTTTCCCTACCATTGATGTTAGAATATCTGTTTTATAATTTCTTGGATCATCCTTCTTGAATAGAACATTAGCTGCTCTCCAGTCCTCTGGGACTTCTCCTGTCATTAGTGAGGAGGCAAAGATCTTTGCCAAGGCCTCAGTAATCTCATCACTGGACTCCAAGCATAACTTCCCTCTTTTGCCCTTGAGTAGTCCCATCCTCTTGTTTTTAATGTAAATATGTGCTATGCCTTGGGGGTGTCTGTCGGCTTGCTCACCGAGGACATTGCATGACCCTTTTTTACCTTCCTACTGTCCTGCTTTCTTGCAGTCTTTACATTCCTCCCGGGCCCTGACTGATGGTCATTTCCTGCATCTTATATATGCTTCCCTTTTCTTTTTGACTAAGGTCATGACTTCTCTTGCCATCCACTCTTGCCATCCAAGGTTCTTGTGCCTTGCCATCCCTATCCTTTGCACTGCAACTTGCCAGTCCTGATTCTAATCAGCTGGTCCTTAAACAACTTTCACATGTCAGTTGTGGGTTTCCCAATAATAGCTACTCCCAGTTTATTCCCACTAGCTCCTTTCTCATCATGTCTTAGTTTCTCCTCACCCATTTTGATACTTTTCTACAAGGCCGAACTATCTTGAAACTTATGGAAGTATGATTAGGATTCCAAAAATGTTACCCCACTGAAATTCCAATCACCTGGCCAGGCTCATTTGCCAAAACAAGGTCTAGTATGGCCCCCTTCCAGGTTGGGCTATTTATCTGGTGCTTTAAAAAAATGCTCCTGGATGCAGTGAATAAGCTCCACACCATCTAAGGTTCTGGCACTCAGAGGTCTTCCAGGGTCTGACTATTGAGAGACCCTCAGTTTCAATAATTTACTTAAATTAGGGGTGTTATAAGGAGCCCCAAAGTCTTGGCTTTGGGATGGGATGAAGGTGGGTTGGAGAAAGGGAATGTGACTGCCCTTCTGCACCCTCACTGCCTCTGTTCTTAATGCCAGGCCTCCGTTTAATACTAACAATAGACGCATGGAGTAATATAAAGTGGTGAAATTATCATAAGCCAGTGCAGATATGGAAGGGTCTGAAAGACCCCGGTGTTGTGGACTAAAGCTGCATCAGAGCATAGCTGAAGCTTTCAGTCCAAAAAGAGCTGTCAGGTGCACTTTCACCTTGCTGAGCGGTGGGAACCTTGATTGTTTTTGTTTCCTCTCACTGTACCAACAATGACCAACAGCACTGCTCTGCACCAATCATCGCACTCAGCCCAGAGTTTGACTTTCTCTGGTGCCATTATCACGAGTAAGAGTCCTTTTATTAGCAGAACCACTGAGGAAAATAATTTGTACTGTGAGCTGAGCTGGATGTTTTCCTTGTGTGACGGGGTTGGATTTGATAAGACAACTTCGACTTTGAGCTGTGAAACTTAATAATGTACACCAAGGAAATAGATTTGGTGCTTATTTTTTTTAATAACTAAAATCACGAACCTCTCCTTATTTGTTACAAGTTTTGCAGCTGCTTTGCATTGTTAATGCTTTTAGAATCTGAAATAGGTTAATTATTACACTTTTGCCATGGCTATTGAGTAACAATGAATAATAGTAACAAGGAAGTTGCAGCAGATCCAGACCACATTAGGGAAAGAGGGAGAAAAGGAGAACTGTAGTAATCAGGGCCTCAATGGTCAGAGGGACTGGCAGGAGATTCTGTGACCAAGATTGAGACTTCTGGATAGTACGTTTCCTCCCAGGTTCCCAAACAGGGATGTTTCAGATCAAGGCCATGGATAGCAGCCAGAAGTCATGCTGCACGTTGGTACAAATGACATAGGTAAGGAATGGGATGAGATCCTGCAAAATTAACCGAGAGAGCAAGGACATGGGTTAAAAAGTAAAACCTCCAAAGTGGTCATCTCTGGATTACCTCCAGTACCATGTGACAGTGAGAGTAGGAATACGAGGACAGAGCGCATGAATGTGGGCAGTTGATGCAGGAGGGAGGGTTTCAGATTTATAAACAATTGGGATCTCTTCTGGCAGAGAGGTGACCTGTACAAGAGAGAGGGTTTACAGCTGTACAGGAGAAGAATCCATATTCTTGGGAGGAAGTTTGCTAGTTTTGCATGAGAGGCTTTAAACTAGACTGGGAGGGAGTAAGGATCTAAGATGGAGAGAGAGTGACTGGAACAATGAAGGAAACCAAAGGAAGTGCATTAAAGCAGAACAGGGTAGTGGAGCACAAGTACTGGGACGAGTAAATGTAGTGTTTATTAAAATGCAGGAAACCTGATGGGGAAATCCTGGGTTGTGGATAGGGTGTAGGAATGGAATGTTGCAGCAATAATAGAGACATGGTTGAAGGAGGACCAGGACTAGCAGGTCAATGTTCTGGGGTACTTTCAGGTTTGAAAGGAACAGTGGAAAGAAAGGTGTTAAGGTGGCACTGCAATATTAATCAAGGAAGATATCATGGAAGTCTCTAGAGAGGTTATTGCTGGAGAACTATCATGTGAGGCAGTGTGGGTGGCAATCAAGAAGTGATGGGTGTGTAGTGTAGGCTACCATTTGCTGGGAGCGAATGGACCACATAGAGATTGCTGAAGTCTATAAAAACAGCAAAGCTATTAGTGTAGGTGATTTGAACTCCTCCAACATTGACTGGGAATCAAAGTGTTAGAGAATTAGATGGGGTGAACTTTGTTCAGTATGTCCAGAAGAACTTTCTCAAGCAATATGTGGATAGGCCTATGAGGGAAGGGGCAATAATGATTCTTGTACTGGGGAATAAAACTGATCAAGTAACTGAGGTATCAGTAGGCGAACACTTTGGGACCAGCGTCCATAATTTTCTTTTAATCTTTTTTATTGTTTTTTATAAGAAATACAATACAATGACGAAAAGGAAATGAAACAGGAAATGCAATGTCACATTTGTATATATATATATATATTAAGATAAACTTCCAAACAGTATAAACTTGGTCCACCCTCCACTGCAATGGTTGAAAATAAAATATAACAAAAATCCAAAGTATTATATAAAAAACACCACCTAACCTTCTCTAATAAAAAAAAGAAATAAAAAACTAACAAAAAAAAACAGCTGAGTAGCTTTGCTGAAGGTTACATATATTTTGTAGTTCATGGTTTCTACTGTAAATCAAAGAACAAAGATAAAACTAAATCTCACCTGGAAGAATAAATACATCTAATCACATGAGAAACATTTTCATCATATAAAATAAGACATAAAAGGTCATTATGTATCTTCAGTTTTCACTGATGGATCACATGATATCTAATTTTTTTCAAAGGTTAGACAAGTCATAATATGAAACACTGTTGGAGGTCTAGAATCTTTCCATTTGAATAGGATGGTTCTTCAAGCCAACAATGTAGAGAAGGTCACCACCTATTGAACAGGTACAGAAAAACTCCCTATGTCTGGATCAATAATCCCACAAAGAACAGTAATTGGATTGGGTCGTACCTTCCACCCTGAATATAGTTGAAAAGAATATCAAAAATTTATTTCCAATAGTTTTCTAAGGATGAACAAGACCAAAGCATATTTGTCAATGTAGCAATTTCAAACTTGCGTCTCATAAATAGTTAATATTAGGAAAAAATACTAACCAATTTATCTTTTGACATGTGAACATGATGTATCACTTTGAATTGGATTAATGAATGTCGGGCACATATAGAAGATGTATTTACCAGTTTAAAAATCTTGTCCCATAAATCTTCAGATAAGGGTCTTGCAAGTTACAATTTTAATAATCTATCATATATAATTCCAATTAATCCTTTCTGAGAAGCATTTAATTGAAAAATATTAGCAACTAAATTTGGTGGATATACAAATGCCAGTGATATGGCATTTAAGAAATTTCTAATCTGTAAATATCTAAACAAATAGTATTTGGAAAGTCATATTTACTTGCAGGTTGTTCAAATGACATTAAACAACCTTCCTTAAATAAATGTTCAAAAGAAACAAAACTTTTGATTTTCCATATAGAGAAAGATTGATCAATTATTGATGGTCGTAAAAAGTAATTATGAGGGATAGCACTAGATAAGAGAATTTTCTTTGAATTAAGTGAACATCATTCTATTTGCTTTAAGATATTTATTGAAAAAGATAACACTGGCCTTCAAGTAAGAATCCTAAATTGGGGCAAGGCCAATTTTGACAAGATGAGGAAGGAGTTTTCAATGGTTGAATAGATGCAAATATCAAAGGCTAAAAGCATGACTTCAAAAGGGAGATATTTATGAGTGCAATAAGGAAGGTCCACGTCAAATATGTTCCGGCAGTGTAAAGGGCAGAAATTGCAAAGTAAAGGAACCATTGTTAACAAGGAATTATAGAGTTGCAGATCAGATACCCCGAATGCAGACTTACCACCTAGTTCCAGTCACTTGCTTGCCATTCCAAGCTCCCGATGCCCTTAACGCAGACTTACCGCCTGGTCCCGTCCACCCACCCACCCAACTGAGCTCTCAAAGCCCCTGACACATGTACTTACTGCGTTCAACATTAGTATGTGTAATAGTCAACCCCCTAAATTTTACTTTAAAAATTGGTCCATAAAATTCAACTATAATGTATCGTACTTTTTGATTATTGAATCTAATACAAATTAGCAGTTTAAAAACTACATACAGAATAAATATTATTATGTACATGTATTTCTTAATATTTATATCAAATCTCTGTAACAAAATTGCATGTAAGAATATGTAATTTTTTTTCATGTCTTGCGGCTCTCAAACATCTGAAGTTTATTGAATGTGGCTCTTACATTCAGCAAGTTTGCCAACCCCTGGACTAGGGCATGTCTGCATCAATGTTGAAGAGGTGTTAGAAGTCTTAGATCCTATCAAGGTACATAAATTTCTGGGCCAAGACCAGGTGCATCCCAGAACATTGTGGAAAAGGAAGGATGGATATGGTTGGGACATTTTTGACTCATCGCTGAGAACAGGATAAGTTCCAGAGGACTGGAGGATGGTAGATGTGTTGCATTAGTTAGAAAGGCCTGAAAGGAAAATCAAGGGAGGGAAGCTGGAATGGATTCTAACAGAATCTATTAACATTTCTGGAGAAAAATTAGAGAGCCAGTATTGGTTTTTGTGTGGGAAGTCATTTCATGAACTTTGTAGAATTTTATGAAGGGGTGACCAAGAGGCTGTTGATGCTCTTTGTATTGATTTTAGTCAAGCATTTATAAGGTTCTACGTGGTAGATAGGTATGGAAGATCAGGGTGTACAGGATGAGAGGCCAACTGGATTAAAAATTGGCTCAGAGAGTGGTTGTGAAGGGCAGATTTTCAGACAGGAGGACTGTGATTAGTGGAGAGTCTCTGGAATCTTTTTCAACATACATAAAGGATTTGGACAAGGATGTTTGTGGGATAGTGAGTAAGTTTGCTGAAGATGTAAAAACATGCTACCGTGGACAGTGAAGATGGTTACCTGGGTTTGCGATGGAATCTAGATCAGATGCGGAATTGGGCTAAGGAATGGCAGATGCAGTTCAACTTGGAGAAGTCCGAGGTGCAGAGCCATAAAAAGTGTGATGGAACAGAGGGACTGAAGGTGCAGGTACAGAGTTCTTTATGGATGGCAGTACAGATAGACAGAGTAGGGAGGAGAACATTTGGGAAGCTTGCCTTCATCATTTGGGGCAATGGATTACAAGAGTTGGGATGTCATGTTGTACAAGATGTTGGTGAGGCCACACTTGGAACATAGTGTACAGTTTTGGTCACCCAGCTGTAGGAATGGTATACAGTTGGAAAAATCACAGAAGAGGCTTACAAAGTTTTTGCCAGAATTAGGGAAGTTGAGAGACTGGAAAACTAGGCCTGTTTTCCTTAGGATGTAAGATGTTGAGAGGGGATCTTATTGAGGTCTATAACATCAGGAGGGGCATATATAAGGTCAATAATGACATTCTGGTTCCTTGAGAAGAAGAGTCTAAAACAAGAGGGCATAACTAAATGAAATTCGGTGTTTGTAGCAGCATCATAGAGCAAACATACATAACCATCTTACGACATTACTATAAAAAAATAAAAATAATAGTGCATGAAAAGTAAGGCAGTGTCTATGGTTCATTGATTATTCAGGAATCTGATGGTAGCAGGGAAGAGGTTGTCCTTGTGCTGTTGAGTGCTCATCTTTAGGATCCTGCACCTTTTTCTCAATGGTAGCAGAATGAAGAGGGCATGGCCTGGGTGGTGGGGATCTTTGAGGATAGAGTCTGTTTTTTAAGACACTGCCCCCTGTAGATGTCCTCTGGTGCCTGTGATTTCGCTGGCTGAGTTCTCTGGAGTTTTTTCTTGTCCTGAATTCGGTACCACCATGCCAGGCAGTGATGCAACCAGCCATAATGCTCGCCACAGCACACCTGTAGAAGTTTACGAGAGTCTTTGGTGACATACTGGATCTCCTCAAACACCTCACAAAGTATAGTGGCTGGTGAGCCTTCCTTGTGATTGCATCAAAGAGGAGGCTCCAAGAAGTGAGGGGGGGGGGGGAAGTCACGTGATGAAGTAGTGACTGGTCCAGTGGAACCAGCCCTCTCCAGAGAAAGTTGGGAAAAAAGTGATAGAAAAAGAAAGCTTCAATCTACAATATTAAAAAAAATCATTAATTAAACAGTGGAAGAAAAGCCTGAAGATGGCACCAAAGAAGGAAAAAAGTCTCAATGACAAGCAAAAAAGAGGTAAAGAAATCATTGGAAGACAGAGAGGAAGGCCTTACCAGAGATCAGGATCCAGGAGCTCTCCTGAAGAAGACAGCCTGGGCTGCGAGGCCGGTAGGCGAACAGCTCAGAGGCGATGTTGCGCAGGGTGGAATCTGGTGGTGGCTGGCGGAGCCGGGGAGAGAAATACCAACGTGCATGCATGAGGAGTTGCGCAGGCATAGAATGCATTTCAAACAGGACACTGACGAGTGTAGACGTTGGCCGCAGACTGCTGCAAACACAATGGAAATAAATATAGAAGAATCAGCTGTGGAAACAGGGTCATTATCAAATGAAGAAATCGATCCAGTGGAAGAAATTTTGGAAGAAACAAAAGGGATACAGAAGAAAACGAAAGGTAAAAGCCAAACTTAAATGGTAGATAAAAAGTATTTTGATGACCAGATAAGAACACTGATGGAAATTAAAGCTATTAGAAACTGTGTACAGGAAACAGATGTAAAAATTCAACGAATAGAAAATGTAATGATAGAAATGAAAAAGCAATGTGAAGAAGTAGAAGAAAGAGTGACAAGCGTGGAAATGGTTAGACTGACTTAAAAGAAAAAAATGGAAGCTAGGGATAAAGAGATTATGAACTCACAAATCTTATTGGTCCAGAAAATTGACATTCTAGAGAATTTTAGCAGACGTAATAATATAAAAATAGTGGGCCTGAAAGAAGATGAGGAAGGCACAGACATCAAAGGATTCATAAAACAATGGATCCCACAAATTTTAGGAACAGAAGAACTTCAAGAAGAGATTGAAATTGTAAGAGCCCACAGGGCTTTGGACCTGAAACCACAATCGCACCAAAAACAGCACTCCATTATGGTTAAGCTACTACGATATCTGACAAGGAAAAAAAAAATTGGAGATGGCTGTTAGAAGAGTAAAAGACCATTGGAATATCAGGAGAATACAATATTTTTCTATCGAGACATAAGCTTCAAACTTTTAAAGAAGCGCAAGGAGTTTAACTCATCAAAAGCTTTATTAAGGAGAAAAGGCTACAACCAGCAGTTTTAAAGATATTTATCCCTGATGGACAAAATGGACTGTTTTCTGAACCAGGAAAAGTTCGGTACTTTGCCGAACTACTGCCAAATAATCAGCAAGAAGAAGAGTAAGGGGTATAACAAAAGTATTGTTGAAGATAATATATATAAATATGTTTGGAAGTTAATAGCTTGATTTCACAAAAATTTTGAAAAATATCTTGTAAATTCTCTGGGGAGGGCTGGGAATGGGGAGGGATGGCCTGGGGAGGGACGGTCTGGGGAGGGATGGTCTGGGGAGGGCTGGGGATGGGGAGGGACAGTCTGGGGAGGGATGGTCTGGGGAGGGCTGGGGATGGGGTGGGATGGTCTGGGGAGGGACGGTTTGGGGAGGGACGGTCTGGGGAGGGATGGTCTGGGGAGGGCTGGGGATGGGGAGGGATGGACTGGGGAGGGATGGTCTGGGGAGGGCTGGGGATGGGGAGGGATGGCCTGCTGCAAATTCAGTTGACAATTGCGGTTTATACTGCAACACACGGAATTAAGGGTGTTGTGGTTGTCTTGCAATTTAGCAAAGACAACTCATTAAGGGTTAATTTTTCTCATTTTCTTCTTTACAGCTCTTTAGTCTTCTTATTGTTCTTTTCATGTTATTTGTGTCAGCGCGTATAGTAAAAAATAATAACTCTCAAAGGTGTAACTTTAGAGGAAGAGAGTTGGAGGTTTGAGAGGGTGGTATATAGGTAAAAATGGATTAACAAAATGAATATATTGACATTTCTTACTATCAATATTAACAGAATGCACAACCAAATTAAGAGGAAAAAATTATTGATGTTACTTAAAAAAATAAAAAGTAGATATAGCATTTGTACAAGAAACACATTTAACAGAGTCAGAACATCTTAAACTGAAGAGAGACTGGATAAGTCATGTAGTAGCATCATCTTACAATTCAAAAGCTAGGGGTGTAGCTATCTTAATTAATAAAAATTTGATTATTAAAATAGAAAAAGTGATCACAGACCTGACTGGTAGATGCATGATGATAGTATGCCAGATTTACTCATAATCTTGGAACTTATTAAATATTTATGCACCTGACAAAGATGATCAGAAATTTATGCAAGACATTTTTTTTAAAGTTATCAAACAAACAAGAACATATTCTGCTAGGGGGAGATTTTAATTTTAACTTTGAACCATTATTAGATAAAACTGGGAAAAATACCACAAAAAAAATCAAGCAGCTAAATTTACAATGCAGGATATGAAAATAATAAGACATATGGAGAAAACAACACCCAAAAGAAAGAGATTATTCATATTACTCTAACAGGCATAAAACTTACTCTAGGATTGATATGCCTTTATTGTCTGCCCAATTACAAGGGATGAGTTCAAAATACTGAATATAAAGCAAGACTCTTACCAGATCATTCACCCTTACTGTTATTAATTGCTCTGGAAGACATTCCACCGAAAAGATATAGATGGAAACTTAATCCCATGATGTTAAAAAGGCAAGATTTTCGAGAATTTATAGAACAACAAATTAAAATATAGTTTGGTATGAATTCTAATTCCGTAACAGATAAATTTATATTATGAGATGCAATGAAAGCCTTTATTAGAGGGAAAATAATTAGATATACGACCAAAATTTAAAAAGAGTACTGCCAAGAAATAGAACAATTGGAGAAAGAGATAGTAATTTTAGAGAGATACTTTAATAAAATGAGATGATATAGAAAAAAAGACAATCAACGGAGAAAAAATTAAAATATGATACATTGCAAACATATCAAGTGGAAAAAATATTGTGAGAACAAAACAAAAATATTATGAACTTGGAGAGAAAACTCACAAAATTTTGGCTTGGCTGTTAAAAACAGAGCAAGCAAAAGAACTATAGTAGAAACAAGGAAGGGGAATAGTCCAGTTTCATATAAACCACAAGAGATTAATGATAATTTTAAGAGATTTTATAAGCAACTGTATCAATCCAAAGTCCTAGGGAAGATGAATGGATGAATTTTTGTTGCATATTGAATTGCCTCAATTGCAATTGGAAGAACAAGGTAAACTATCAAATCCAATGCAGAAGTCTATGATACATTAATGACTCTACCAAATAATAAAGCACCAAGTGAAGGCGGATTCCCCACGGAGTTTTACAAAGCTTTCAACAATTTACTAATTCCATCTTTTTTAGATGTAATAAAATAGGTGGGAGAAACTCAGAATCTGTCTGATTCATGTAAAATGGCAATAATCTCAGTAATACCAAAAACAGGAAAAGTCCTTCTGTCACCATCTTCATGTAAACCAATATCCTTATTAAAATACTGACTACAAATTAATCGCAGAATTATTAGCAAATAGATTAACAGATTGTTTACCGCAGTTGGTGAAGCTAGACTAGATGGGATTTGTTAAAAATAGGACAGCAGATAATGTGTGTAAATTTATTAGTTTGATTCACATGGCACAAGCAAGCAAAGAACCAAAAGTGGCAGTAGCTCTTGATGCAGAGAAGGCCTTCAACAGGCTTGAATGGGGTTTCCTCTTTAAAATACATCAGAAATTTAAATGACTGGAAAAATTTATTAATTGGATCAAGGCACAATATAACGGTCCCAAGGCAGAGTGTTAACTATTGGATATATTTCAGATTATTTTAAATTGAGTAGGTCAACTAGACAGGGATGTTCATTATTACCTTCCATTTTTGCTTTAGCTATAGAGCCATTGGCAGAATTTGCTAAGTAAGGACACAATGATAAAGGGAATAAGAATAAAAGAGGAAGTAGTTTATTTGCAGATGATATTATTGAATATTTAACACACCCTGAAAAATCAATAAGGAGGCTACATCCCAAATTGAAAGAATACGGGGAGATATCAGGATATAAAGTCAATGCTAATAAAAGAGAAGTGATGCCAATGAACACAGCTGATTGTACACAATGTAAAAAGGAATTTCCTTTTAAATGGCAGTCACAGGCAATAAGTTACTTAAGCCCCTTTCACACTTGTCCCGGAATAGGAATAGGGGTTGGCCGTTCACACTGGACCACTCCTAACCAGGACACTGAATGCTTTCACACTTGCGTATGGTCTGTTCTATCTTTAATCGGAAGTGCCTGCAATGTTGCTGCCCATATCACACATGCCTGATCTCAACACAGGCATCTGCAGATGCTGGGGATTGTACTAGGGGTCAAGGATGGAAATCCCTGGCATGAAATGATGTCATCTGACGCCAGCGTTGAGCAGATTTTGCTTTCACACTTGCCACTTTAAAGGCCGATTGGCGTTCAATTCCTGGGATCACTTGGCAAGTATGAAAGGGGTTTTAGGTATCAGAATAGATAATAATTTTAAATCATTTGTATATGTTAAATTATCAACCATTTATGAAAAAAATACAAGAGGATGTAGAAAAATGGAAGGATTTACCACTAACTCTAATAGGGAGAGTAAACTGCATTAAAATGAACATATTTCCACGATTACAATACTTGTTCCAAATGCTACCAATTCCCTTAACCGGGGAATTTTTTAAAAAAACTGAATAAATCATAGGAAAATTTTTATGGAAAGGTAAGAAATCAAGAATAGCTTTGGATAAGCTGATTGGGACATATAAACAAGGGGGATTGCAGTTAAAAACTACTATAGGGCAGCCCATTTAAGATTTTTGTCAAACTTCTATCAGGTAGGAGGAAAACCAGCTTGGTTTAAGATCGAATTATATAAATTAGAGGAAAATATTTCTGAACACTTACTCCATAAGTGGAATGAGAAACTGGTGCAACTTAACAATTTACCAATATTACATAATATATTAAAAATATGGAGTAAAATACATCTAGAACAAAAGATAATAAACTATCAAATACCAAATATGTTGCTGAAACAAAATCAACTAATTCCTTTTACAATGAATAATATATTTGTCAAGGAATTGTCAAGAAAAGGAATTACAAGAATAAAAGACTGCTTTCTGGGCAGCTAAAAGATAAATATGGAATATCGCATGGCACAATATTTTCATATTATCAACTGAAAACATATTTAAAAGAGAAGCTGGGAACTAATTTAAGGTTGCCTGAAGTTAAACATGGATAAAAGTATATGCAGGCACCATGACTAATACAATAAATGCTTGGTATCATATGATACAATATAACTGGTTCTCTATAGACTACATGTCATGCCTCAAAAATTAAAAGAATGGAATCCAGCACTGTCAGATAAATGTTTCCGCTGTTCACAAGAAATTGGTACAATAGTACATTCATTTTGGACATGTGCAAAAGTAAAAATCTTTTGGGAGGATTTAAATTCAGTATTAAATAGAATCACAAAAAATAAGATACCAAAGATCCCAAAAATCTTCCAGTTAAGCAATATAAAGGATAAAGAGTTACGATTAAAATTAGATAGATCTAAAAAATGATTTATTATGATTGCATTAGCGGGCAGCAAAAAAAATGCATAATGATAAACAGGAAAATGGAAACACCTTTGAAAATACAACATAGAAATGAATAAGTGTATTCCATTAGAAAAAAATATCTATAATTTAAGAGACAATTACTCTCAATTTGAACAAACTTGGGACCCATATATAAATTTTATTAGTAGCCGCCAATTTCAAATCTCCAACTCTTATGTAAAAAGTGAAACATAATATTTGGATGACACGCTTTCTCTTTTCTTCTTTTCTTTTCTGTCTGTTCTGTTTCTTTCTCGTTCTGTAGTTAACTGTGGGGTAGAGAGGGAGGGGGTTTGGGGAGAAAATAGAAAATGTCACTGTGTACATATAAATACTGAATCTGTGTATTTATTTTTACTGATTTGATACATTGTGGCGCATTAAATTAAAAAAAAATTTAAAACATGGAGGCTCCTGGACAGATCCTCGGAGATGTAGACACCCAGGAATTTGAAGTTCTTGACTCTCTCCACTACTGAGCCCTTGTTGAGGACTGGGTCCTGTTCCCCTGATTTCCTCCTGAAGTCCACAATCTTCTCCTTGGTCTTGCTGATGTTGAGCACAAGGTTGTTGTTACACCATTCAATGAGCTGATTTATCTTTCTCCTGTACACTTCCTCATTGCTGTTTGTGTTTCTGCCAACAACGGTCATATCACCAGCAAACTTGTACATGCCATTGGAATTATGCCTGACCACACAGTCGTGGGTGTGGGATTTAGAAGGGATATGAGGAATTAGTGGGAAGTGGGCATGTAAAACAAGCTGCCAGACAAAGTGGTAGAAACGGGTACATTAGCTTCCTTTAAGAAACATAAATAATTACTTGGATGAGAGGGGATTGAAGGGGTTTTGGTCTAATGCAGCCAAATGGGATGAAAGCAGGGTATTTGGCATGGGTAAGATAGAACTGTGAGCCTGTTTCCATGCTGTGAGATTCTGTCACTCCATAATCAAGACTTCAAGAGTAATTCATTGTACACAACACACAAAAATGTTTCATGTAAATATGGCTCTTTCTTGTTATATTTGCATTACAGAATCAAATCAGTTAATATTGTAGTCTACAGGTGGCAAATTCAGAAACTTTGCAATATCCTAATATGCCAGATGTCTCTCTAACTTTCACTGCCAGCTGAGGACTCACAATCTCAGATCCAGCTTTTCAACAAGAGCTGAAACTAATGCTATTTAAATCAGTTTGCTTGCAGAAAGCTCTGACTGGTTATCAAGATAATGATTAAAAGCCAAAGTGGAGTTGGAAGAAGAGGGGTGGGGAGAACTACTTAATTACTCCTTGTCTGCAGACAATCTCCTATTTAATAGCTGTTGAGACTCTAGTCTCCTTCAGGATTAAAATCAGTGGACATCTTGGTGGTGGTGTTTTTTCCCCCAGCACTTGGCAGAGTTTACTTTCTCATTTCCCTCCCCCTTGGCAATGTGGCACATTCCTTACTGGAGAAGGGTGGACTTATGGTGATTAGTTGCTGGAGTGGCTGTTTGACTGAGAGGAAGTGAGAGCCATGTTGAACAGGACAGTGCCTTCTGCTGAAATAGTAAATTAACAAGTGGATTAAAAAGGATTGAACAGATTGTTCAATGCCACAAGGCTAAGTGGGTAAGATGAAGATATTCTTGTTTATATTTAGGATAGAAGTTTATCTTTTAGAAAAAAAAGCATTGATAGTTTTCAATGACATTCCGTGGACACGATTAAATGGGCTTCAGAGCTGCAAATGTGAACAAAAGGCAGGTTTCAGACCTGGGATCTGGGGTCAATTTCTGTGCATAGCTTATGGATGCCTGGCCAGTGTGAATTGTCTAACTACTGTCAAGATAACCACACATTGCAAAAGTTTCAGATATTGAAGAAATGAATTATTGTTTCTGAAGACAGGTATGAATGCAAAGAAAGCTTTATATTTCTTTAAATCTCAAATTATTTTAATGGTTTTGAAATCTTAATTCCTCCCCTCTCCTCAAATAGTAACAATATTTTTTTAAATTAATTTAAATAACTTTGCACTGTTGTCAGGAAAGCAGTCATTCGGACTACCTCACCTGGTTTACAATATCCACTGACATTGATCCCAAGTCTGCCTGATTTTCAGTATTTGAGTATGCAACCAGAAAGTGTGCTTTGCCACAGCGACGGCTTTGTTACTGTCTCTTAATCAGACTTCAGTATTTTTTGCACCTTTCAATTTTGTTCAAGCAAGGTTGAGATTCTCTTTTCGTGTTAACTGTTTGTTGGACTTGTAACCCCACATTTAATTACCATAGGCTTTCACTGTGTTTATTCATTTCCTTTTATCCAGATTTTTTTTGATGTTTGCCAGTGAACAGTGAAATCTAATTCCCAAGCAGACTGCAGATTTATGAAAGAATCTGACTTCCAAGAAGGCTGATTACCAAAGAATAAAAGTTCACTTTTTTTTGCTGTGATCAGTTCTTGTAATTATCTTTTACACACCCATTTAAACAAATAACTTATTATTAAATATAATGAGGTTGAAATTCTATTGGAAGTGCAACAGAGCAAGTGCAATGAAATAGACCTGAATGTTAAATCAAAGGTTAAACATAGTTACATGGAATAGGCGAGAATGATTTTATTCATCATCGGATTATGTGCCACTGCCACTTAATGATCTCCGCAGTAAAAGATCATTTCAGATATAAAATTAAAACTTCTGTCCTGAACCTGGCGTGGATCCAAGGGCTAATTTTTTTTTACATTGTAACTCAGTCTGAACTTCAACATAACACATATGGTTTTTAGACCGCAGGCATGTAATTGCAAAGTCAAGGAATTTTGCCGCTACACGGGCAGTTAAAAAGGAATGTGCAGGAATTTTGAGTCAATTCCTGCACCACTATTTATCCTGCAGGACCCCTACAACTTTTTGGAAGAAGCCCATAGTGTTAATCGTACCGGAAAAATTCGATGACAGCCATCCACTCTACTGCATGTCCCAACATCGGGACTGTTGCACTCAGCTCTTTCTTTGGCTTGGCTTTGCGGACGAAGATTTATGGAGGGGGTAAATGTCCACGTCAGCTGCAGGCTCGATTGTGGCTGACAAGTCCGATGCGGGACAGGCAGACACGGTTGCAGCGGTTGCAGGGGAAAATTGGTTGGTTGGGGTTGGCAGTCTAAAAAGGTGCCCAGTGTGAATGACCACATTGTGCAATAATTATGTTAATTTTTTCCTGCTATTTTCCCAACATTGCGCTCTAAAAACCTAAACAGTTGGTGCTTCAGACTTTAGTCAGGAACCCAGGTTCTATCCCTATGAATTCCAGGATTTAAGCCCAGCAATAATGTGGGAATTCCAGTATAATTTTTGATCATCATTTTTCATTTTGATATGCAACACAGTAACAGGCCCTTCCACCCCACAAGCCTGTGCAACTCAAATACACCCATGTCACTAGCTACCCCTGCAGGTCCTAGTCAACCATCCTGGCTGTTAGTGTAGCGGTTAGTGCCAGTGACATGGGTTCAACTCCAGTGTGGAAGGAGTCTGAACATTCTCCCTGTGTCTATGTGGATTTCCCCTAGGTGTTTCAGTACACTTCAGGGTCGTATAGGTAACACTTTTCAGAAGTTCTGTGCATAAAGCCAACACAAGTCATTTCAATGCAATCAGGAGATTGAACCCTCTGCAGCCTCGCTGTGCCAGTGCTGGATATAAACAACATCCTTCAAATCAAGGGCAAAAGAAGAGGCTTTGAAAGAGAGCTGTGGCTGAAGATAAAAAAAAGATTATTTTCAGCTTGCAATGCATCCATCACCCAAGATAATGAAACCCCTTAACAGTTTTCCTGCAGATTGTTTGGGTTCTTTCCAAGTGTCTCAGCAATACCTGCATCAGCGTTCAAATAGCAAGAGTTATTTTAAGTCTTTAAAAGGGTCTATGGGACATAATTCCCAGAGCCAAACAATTCTTACAAGTAGGTGGGGGAGTCTGGAGGCTGTGACCAGATGAAAGGTCAGGTTTTACCAAGTGGAAGGGATGGTGGCAGAATTAAGAACAAGCCCACATTCCAGTAGTGGCTCAATGACTCTGTTCCCCTTCTCCCCACTGTGGGTCAGTGACCCTGTTCCCCTTCTCCCCACTGTGGGTCAGTGACCCCGTTCCCCTTCTCCCCACTGTGGGTCAGTTACACTGTTCCCCTTCTCCCCACAGTGGGTCAGTGACCCCGTTCCCCTTCTCCCCACAGTGGGTCAGTGACCCTGTTCCCCTTCTCCCCACTGTGGGTCAGTGACCCCGCTCCCCTTCTCCCCACTGTGAGTCAGTTACATTGTTCCCCTTCTCCCCACTGTGGGTCAGTGACCCCACTCCCCTTCTCCCCACTGTGGGTCAGTTACTCTGTTCCCCTTCTCCCCACTGTGGGTCAGTGACCCCGTTCCCCTTCTCCCCACTGTGGGTCAGCTACCCTGTTCTCCTTCTCCCCACTGTGGGTCAGTTACACTGTCCCCCTTCTCCCCACTGTCCATCAATATAGACCAGCGGGTTGAACACTTTGAAAGGCATCCCTTCAGGGAAGGAATGGGAGCTTTTTGTCCTCCTCTCATCACATAGCCATGGCATTCACCTGAATTTCTGATTGAAAGTGTGATATTCAATGCAGACGGGAAAGCAATGTCTGATTTAGATTTTTCATATAAAGTGCTCTTGTCTAACAAGAGGGTGCCATATTCTCAAAAGTAACTTTTGAGGATCTCAGCTGAACTCTAAACTGTGCCACTGAGGCATAACAGAGTTAGTTAAGAATAAGTCGCGCAATGGTGAGCTAAAATGGATTTTGAAAACCTGGGGATCTTATCGGAGGGAGGAATAACTAAAAGTCTTAAGAGGTCAAATTGTTCAAAGAAGGGGTCTGTTCTTGCCTTCAGACTACACGATGAGTTTTGAGCCAGTAATTTTCTCAGAAACCCAGAGTTAACAAGAGCAGAGCAGTTCTGTGGAATTTCCCGCTCTTGGATTCGGTTTGCTGCGGTTTGTGTAAAAAAACAAACCATCATTGAAGTTTAGCTGGAATAATTTGGGAACTTAAGAAAATAATTGTACAGTACATTCACGTAGAGTCACAAGGAGTGTAACAATAGGAGGAAGATTTGGTTGGAGGCGAGAAATGAGATGGGCATCGACTTTATCTGGAGTGCAGAGAGGTTTAGTGAGATTTGTTCCGCCAGACTGCACAGGCAGTTTAAACAGTATTCTGCCGGGAGCATGTTTAAAGCACCAATCAGTTCTGCTATGAAGTGAAGGGACAAGTAGAGCAAGGACCAGCACCTTGGAATTTGTTCTTTGGACATTTCTGAAAATTACAGAAGCTTCCAGATTGGATTGTTTATCATTATTTTATCCTCATGGTTAACTGACTCAGGAGCACTTTCTGTGCTAAGACTTTAAAATATATTGTGTTGTAACATCTCTACTTCTGTTAAAGATAATATTTTTGTAAATAAATTTCCCATATGTTCCATTATTTGCTCACAAAATCTTAGAATTTTTATGGTACAGGAAGAGACCTTTCAGCTCACAGAGTCTATGCCAGAATTATTTCATTGGTCCAATTTCTAACCTTTTGTTACCCATAGCTCTACAAATTATTAATCTTGTGTGCCAGTGCAATTCTCTTTTGAAGGCCATTTTAAAAAAATTTCAGTCTTCTTAATAGCTGTCAATTTCAGGTCATATCGAAAATTAAATCCACCACTTTTTAGAATTTGTATGTGGGAAGCGCATTTTATTGAAAATCCACCGTGACTCCTCCAGAAATGCATTATTCTTGGGTGTGTTATTGCTCCCTATAGATTTTGAGCAATAACTGCAGTTTTAAATCAAGCTTCAAGCTGCCCATTTCCTTTAAAGAAATCAGGTATTCTTCTCACAAAAAAAATCATGTTTAAAGTTTGATTTCTATGTTTCATTGGTGACCTTTAAAAAAAAATTCTGCTATTTTTGTCACAATATTTAATTGAACTGAAGACACAAGAGACTGCAGATATCAAATTGAATTTGATTTCAATCCTCAGTCTTTAAATACTGTGGGATCAGACATGGTTCTTTTGCTGGGACCTCCATCTTCGTCAGGGGTAAATTTGAATTTTGGATTCTGAGCATTGTGCGATGGATGGATGGATTTCAGGATGGATACATTATTCAATCCATTCAATGGGCTATACCTATAGGATATTTTTCTCTGTTTCCAGCACTTCTCAATAAATTTTATTCAACTCTGAAGTATCATTGGGGTAAAAGTTAATTTGGTGTAGATTTTCAAGTAACAATAATATGGTGAGACGAGCAGCAGTTTTAAAGGGAAAATAGACAGAATCTTCGAACCATCATGTATGCGCAGTTAAAAATGAAATAAAGTTACCATCTGCACCAGAAAATTCATGCTGAGACTATCTTTACCAAAAGACTCAAAATTTAAATTAGTGAATAGGTGTTTATGTGATAAATATCCAGTAAAATTGCCAGAAAATGTTTGTGCATATCCATTCAAGTATTTGTAAATGTTTAATTATTGACTTCTTTTAATTGCTGCCTGTTGAACACTCTATCACTGAGCATTTGTTTTTAATAACTGTAGTGTTTCGTACATTCAGTTTTTTTATTTTTGTTGGGAATTATTAAGCAAAATATTTTCTTCCTGTCTTCTCAATGGTTTCTTCCAATTCATTTTAGACATACAGCGCGGTAACAGTCCCTTTGGGTCCATGGACTTGTGCTGTCCAATTACACCCAATTGACTTAAAACCCTGTATGTTTTGAAGGGTGGGAGGAAACTGGAGCACCTGGAGAGAACCCACACAGACACGGGGACAACGTATAAACTCCTTACAGACAGCACCAGATTTGAACCCCAATTGCTGGCTCTGCTGTGCTAACTGCACCACCCTGTCTACATTTCCAATTTTACGTTGCAAAATCTTCTTTCACACTGCCAACCCTCCTAGCAAGTGGGTAAACTTACCGGGCATGCTGCACCCGGAGAGCCTTTCCCACTGCACCCTGATTTACCTGGTTCATCGGGAACCCGGGATTTTAAAGGGGGGGGATCCCTCCTCCAGTGGTGATGTATTGAGTGATATATTACGTACGGCACTCTGTCAGCCCCGCTGATTGCACAGTTATATTTCACAGCACGCCCAGCTATGCTCTGACAGCCCTGCCAACCGCAGTTGTATTTCAGAGCACAGCCGGCTGCTTTCTAACAGCCCCGGCAACTGCACAGTTATATTTCATAACGTGGCCAGCAGTCAACGGTGCTATCAGAATGTGGCCAGCCGATATGTGAAATATAACTGCTGACTGACACAAGCACGCAGGCACTAACATCACTAATGGTACCCGGTAAGTTGAGAAGACCATTCACACCGCCACTGAGTGATTAATGAGTTAACTCAACCGGACTCTGACACTTGCCCCCACCAAGAAACAGAGCCTAAGTTGATTTTTACTCGCTCTGCCCAGTTAGGACCTTTCACACCGCCAGATTACTCGTGACAAACCCGTTAAATTAGCTGGTTCAACCCACATGTCCTTGGCAGAATGAAAGGGGCTATAGTGTGTACTGTATATTTACTGGCCCTGAATTAAATATTCCAAGCATCTGTTTCCTGGGTCAGACTGCATTCTGCTGAAATTTTCCTTCAGCCTTGATCGATTGAGGAATGACACGGATACATTACATTGGTCCCAGATTCCCTCCAGAGGAGGCTGTACTTTTTGAAAAGGTTTTAGTGGTCACATCATTCAATGCACAATTCCTCAGAATTTCTGTGAACACCTGGGAGTGAGGAAGTTAGTGAAATTTGTCTGCAGTGGATTAATTTTTGAATAAAGGGACTCTTTCTTTGAAAAGGTGGAAAAAGTAAGGAACTTCTGATGTTAAATTGTAAGAGTGTGAAAGTTAGTTTGATGAGAATGCACCTCCACTGAGGCATACAAAATGATTAAGCAATTGGACAAGACTTGGAAGAAATGTAAGGAAATGTGACACTTTTCATTTAGTATGAAGAATATGGGCAGAAACATCTGATTGACAATTGTCATAACACCATGTCGTGAGGCAAATTACTGGGCCACTATGATATTCCAATGGATTGTCTAATTCGATTAGTGATGGTAATCTTGCTGACTTTTAAGGAATAAACATACAAGCCCAATATAACAGCATGCAAATATTTTGCTGTACTTGATGAGTTGGTAGTAAATGGGCAACATTGTCTTTTAATATTTGTTGTCATAAATTTCGCAGAGGCACGCACTATGGAACAGGCTTTGTTTATGATTTGCATTGGAATATCTGTTTGCAAGAATGTCTTCAAACATTCTTGTTCAAGGGTGCAGGAGTAAATGGATAAGGATCTTGTAAAGGAACTATGGTCAATGTGACACTGCTCAGTGTCAGTTCAGTGAATATGTGTAGTTGCTGCTGTTGAGTCATTGCATCATGAATGGTGCCTATGCAGGAGTGCTTATTGATTAAAGGTAATATCTCTCGGAGTGCATTCTCAAGGGTCACTGTTGTTTTGCATTTCTTCCTCATTTATGAGCATTTGCAAATCAATCAACCACGTGAAAATCATAGCCAAGCACATTCATGCCTTTAGCCAGTGTTATCTAGTTCACCTTTTCCAATAACAGAAGTCACTTAGTCCAGGGTGTGGGTGTGACTTACAATGGATCCCATCGAATCCAAGGAAGCACAAACTAGGGGTGCAGTAACTCAGGTGAAGAAACTAGGGATACAAGGGGAATTAGGAATGCAAGAGTGCAAGAAATGAGGTTGGAAGCCAGCAATGCAGGATCAAGAGGTGAGGAGAGAACTTGTGAGGTAGAAAATGGGGAACAAGAAATAAATGTGATATGGGAATGATTTGTACAGGCACCAAGGCTGTAGCTGAAATTAGGTTTGGATTATGATGAAAAATAAGGATGCATGTGATCTAGGGGGTCCAGATCTAAAGGTGGGACCAGAATTTACTGGACGAGAGAGTGCAGTTGGACCCAAGCTTAAGGCCCAAATGAGATTATAAATGAATTTAGGGTGCAGGAGCTGTGACTGTGATGGCAACTATGGTGTACTGGATCAAGATGGCCAGCTGGTATCACATTCTGTTCAAGGCCTGGGTCCACTCTGAAAACAGACCCAGTACTGGGACTTTATGATAGATCATATCAATAAACAACTGGCCATTGAGCCCTATTCCACCTTCCCTTTAGATCGAGTCTGATCTACAACTCTAGGGCATTCATCCATCATGGCTCTACTTTCCATTAATCTAACTAAAATCTCAGATTTGTTGACTTCTGTTGCCTCACCGTCGACATATTTTATTAGACAGAGGTCTTAATGTTATTACAAAGAGGTCTAAAACTCTTTGTAAGAAAAATTATTTAGATGAAAAACACTTCAGGATGACAGAACAGTAATTTTAAGTGTGTGCCCTTTTAATGTGGATTTCCCCACTTAAGAATGTATCTGAGTCTTCTTGATGAAATCTCTATAATTGTCTCATAATTAACCCTTTAAGTGGTGGAATCTCACCCATGAAGTTTTCCCTCCCTTCACCACCTCCCCACCACTCCCATATTCTCCAAAGCTGCTTAGTTTAAAAAGTCCAATTGCAGTTGGATGTGCTACAAACCAGAACAGCTTTGGTGATTTAAAACAAAAACATAAAATGCTGGAAATACTCAGCATGTACGATGGCAATGGTTGGAAGAGAAACAGGGTCAGTGTTTCAGTGGACACTCTATCAGAACTCCAGTTGTATTTCTCTTCCCATAGATGCAGACTAACCTGCTGAGTGTTTCCAACATTTTCTGTTTTTCTTTTCTATTACCAGCATCTGTAGTTTGAGCTTTGGTGATTGAAGGAGGCCTGAACTTGTTGTTTAAGTTACATAAGGCTCTATCTGTTGTGAAAGGTAATCAGCTGGTAGTGCTGCCCCATGGATAGAGGCATCTCCTTCGCTTTTATCTTGTGAATTGTTCCACTTCCTCTTTATCCGCTGGGATCATTGGTCTGGACCTGAGCTCTCATAACTTTATCTCCTTTTGACCTTGCAAGAGATTTCAGAACGGATATCATAGCTTATGAGCAATTTCACACCAGTGACACATTCTACATCACATGTTGTCTGCCTTTCCACTATCAACAGCACAGATGGTATTATCATTGGTTAGGGGACTGGCTATTAATCCATTCATCTGGGTGCTGATCTAGTGATTATTGGCCAATCAGAAACTTTATATTTTGCTTCCATTTACGAAAAACATGATTGATGTTCAAGCCATCAAAATTTTAGAAAATTACCAAACATTTCCTTTTCATTTATGATAATAATGGGGTGATGGCTTGAAAGCTTTGTTATTACTGAATCTGTGCTGAGTTAATTCAATGGCCAATGCAGGATTGAGCCAAAACTGTCTGTCATTGGTGATTCAGAAGAAATAGGACGTGGGATCCCGACCCTCCTGGGAAAAAAAAAATCATATTTAAATGAAGTAAAACAAAGTAAAAACAGGAAGAAACTTTGTAAGAATTAATATACTTACCTTTTAAGATGTATCTAAAAAGAGAAAAACCATCATTGGACCGTTTGGAAGTGTCTCCAGGGAATTCGAGGGGAGGCCATTATCGCAAAAAGAGCCTGGACTTGGAGTTGCGACGAAGTCCTGACAGAAGGTAGAGATGGAGGGTTCATTCGTGGGTGCGTTCCTCCTGAAGCCTGGAAAAAATGGCACTGGACAAGAAAGAAGGGAGTCACTCTGCATGCCAGAATCGGCGTGTATGCACAGTTCATTTGACAAAATATTAGCTTTGATAAAAGACTTAACAAAACAGAGTCTCTTAAAGGAACAGAAGAAATGAAGCCAGAAGATGATAACGATGAAGATACAGAACAAGGAAAAGAAGAAGAGAAACAATAAAAAGATATACCGGTATCTTAAGAGCCAGAGCAAGTTAAGTACGGGATTACGCAAAAAGCTACAGGCAAAAAGCAAAAAGCTTGACGTCCTGTTTTGCGGAAACTGCCAAAATGTTTGGCCTGGAAGTCAGCCTGAAGAAAACGGAGGTCCTCCATCAGCCAGCTCCCCACCATGACTACCAGCCCCCCCACATCTCCATCGGGCATACAAAACTCAAAACGGTCAACCAGTTTACCTATCTCGGCTGCACCATTTCATCAGATGCAAGGATCGACAACAAGATAGACAACAGACTCGCCAAGGCAAATAGTGCCTTTGGAAGACTACACAAAAGAGTCTGGAAAAACAACCAACTGAAAAACCTCACAAAGATAAGCGTATACAGAGCCATTGTCATACCCACACTCCTGTTCGGCTCCGAATCATGGGTCCTCTACTGGCATCACCTACGGCTCCTAGAACACTTTCACCAGCGTTGTCTCCGCTCCATCCTCAACATTCATTGGAGCGACTTCATCCCTAACATCGAAGTACTCGAGATGGCAGAGACCGACAGCATCGAATCCACGCTGCTGAAGATCCAGCTGCGCTGGGTGGGTCACGTCTCCAGAATGGAGGACCATCGCCTTCTCAAGATCGTGTTATATGGCGAGCTCTCCACTGGCCACCGTGACAGAGGTGCACCAAAGAAGAGGTACAAGGACTGCCTAAAGAAATCTCTTGGTGCCTGCCACATTGACCATCGCCAGTGGGCTGATATCGCCTCAAACCGTGCATCTTGGCGCCTCACAGTTCGGCGGGCAGCAACCTCCTTTGAAGAAGACTGCAGAGCCCACCTCACTGACAAAAGGCAAAGGAGGAAAAACCCAACACCCAACCCCAACCAACCAATTTTCCCCTGCAACCGCTGCAACCGTGTCTGCCTGTCCCGCATCGGACTTGTCAGCCACAATCGAGCCTGCAGCTGACGTGGACATTTACCCCCTCCATAAATCTTCGTCCGCGAAGCCAAAAGAAGAACAGGGGAGAGTAAATTTAAAGAGACTCCATTTGAGGGGGTTGTAAGAGAAATGCTGCAACGTATGATGGAAATGAAGGGAAAAAAACTATATCTGAGAACTGAAATAAAACACATGAATACAAAGTTTATTAAGCTGACAGCTGAAATGGAAAAGATGCAAGGTGAGGGTAAAATAGATCATAAGGTTAAGAAAGTGGAAGCAAAGGTTGAAAATGTATAGGAGAGAGTGGGGAAATTGGAGAATGGAGTTATAGTGGGATCTGTTGAAAGGAAAAAATTGACAATATAGAAAACTTTAGTAAAAGAAATAAAATATTAAAATTGTTGGATTGAAAGAGGGAGAAGAAAAACAAGATACAATTCAATTCCTACAAAGATGGATACCTAAAGTTCTGGGGTGAACAAATTTGAAAGTCCTAATGAAATCAAAAGGACACATAGAGCCCTTAGGCCATGACCATGAGCCTCGCTCTATGATTAAATGTTTAAAATATCAAGATAACAAAATTTTTTTAGCCTTGGTGTCTGAAAGAGCAAGAAAGAGAAAGAACCCACTTGAATACCATGAATCAAAGATTTTATTCTACCCAGATATTAATACACAATTGTTGACTAGAAGAAGGGAGTTCAATCTGGCTAAGAAGACACTTTGGGGGGGGGGGGGGGAATAAAGGTTACAAGTTTGCACTTCATTACCGAGCTACATTGAAGATCTCATTACCTAATGGCAACAAGAAATTTTTTTACAGATTGTATATAAGCGGCAGAATTTGTGGAGACGTTATCTATTAATGAATCGAGAGAATGAGATGTGTTTATTTAATTGGTTGTTGTAATTTGATTTTTAAGGTTGATACATTGTTAAAAGATATGGATACCCAGGAGGTCAGGGGTGTCACAGTCTGGGAGCCTCTGATCATGGGCTTTTATTGTGGAAGATGCTGAATCCTGGATAATAGAAGGGGGGTAGTGCTGAGTATATTAAATAACACCAGTAGGGAAAATTCTTACTTATTACTAATTATGAATTAATTAATGGCATGGCTTTAAATTCATTATTACTTTTTCTTTTTATATTTTGATTTCAAGAGAAGTTGAGGGCAACTCGGAAGTAAAGATTTTAATTATTGGAGGAGTTTTGTAGTTTGTGCAGATACAAAGGAATACAAGTACTTCTGGGAAAATCCTTGCTTTTTTTTCTTTCGCTATATCTATTCTAGTCTTTTTATTTCCCACTTTCTTTTTCAGAGGCCTTTATGGGGGGAAGGGTGGGGAGGGATATATCTATGACTAATGTTTGAGGTATGTATTTACAACCTTGTAATTTGTGGATGAAAACTTTAAAATAAAATATTCAAAAAAAGAGGGGAGGGAAAGGGGTGGGGGGGATTTAAAAAATGGACTCTGGATGTTATACAAATGTTGGTAGATAATGCGTGATATGTTTGAACTTACACTAGTCTGTGAAAATCAAAAAAAAAATTCAATAAAAAATTGTCCATCAATGTGATGCTGAGTAGGGAATGAGAGAAAAAGCATGTGGGGGTACCCATTGCTAGTTTCTAACCACAGCTGTCCCATGCATTTGACTGGTTTGTAGCCACTGACCAGAGGTACTTGAAATCTCTGGAAGCAGATGCCCTCCATGATTCAATATTCTCAGCAAAAATAGTCAAAGAGAATCAAGGGTGGAAAGGTGCAATAATTATGGTTTGCAAGAATTTCTGACACAAGTAGTCATGCTGAGCTGCAAATGCATGTGGAAAAAGTCACAAGCAGATATAGGAGTACAAAATTGTATGCGCATACACACACACACACACACACACACACACACACACACACACACACACACACACACACACACACACACACACACACACACACACACACACACACACACACACTCATCTACCACAGAAATAGTGCTGTAAGCTGGGAAAGTTATTATAGATCTAAGATACTGTTGAAGTGCCAGCCAGTGACTGATATCAGATAGAATTTCACTGGCAACTTTTCAAGGCAATGTTGATTGAGTGCATTACAAAAAAATGGGATACTGCAAATGAGCAACTGAATAAATGGGGATTATAAATATACTGTAAATCTTGCTCATCCAAATGCTGTTTAAAGAACCTTTTTGGAATAAGATTCAGTTATTGGAGAATGCCTTTTTGTGTTACCTTTTTTGCTATGAGTGGAATTATTAGGACAAAATAAATGTGATCTACTATCATGGTGTTTATGTGCGAACAAGTTTATACACCTTGTCAGTAAGGGCTAGAAAAACTGCCTGTTGTATAGACAGTTCACATCAAGGACATATTTCATTCTTAGTCGGATTGTTACACTTTAAACACAGACCTTGTAATTGACACAACAAAAGCACTTGAAGTAAAGAAAAACTGAAATATATTTTAATTTGCAACTGATTCAGGCCATAGTCAATCCTCTGGTGATGCATCTATCAAACTAAAGTTGTGAATCATGAACAACTACTTACCAGTGATTGAATAGTTTGCAATCTGTAGTGAGAGAGTAACAATGAGGCTTTCTGGACTTGGATGAAAGCAATCTCTGGAAATTGCACACCTTTGGCTCAATATGAAAAACCAAGTTGATGAAAATGATTTCTGTGTCTTTACTGTGCGCAGTGTTTTACAGCTTTCTGCAATTATAGCAAAGCCAGAAACATGGCAGTTTTAGTACTGCATTAAATTTCAGTCCCAAATATTCTAAAATGCGTTCTAGTGAAATGAATAATGAATGGTCTATTTACGCTCCCTCTATATTTGTAGTCACTAAAAATGTTTTATATTTGAGGTCAGACAGAATGTGTTTTTCATAAACAATAAATTTCACTAAATGTCAAGATGCGTGCACAATGTACTTGGGAGCATTCCCAAGTAAACTCAGTGTCATTGCAAAATTCACAGCTACATTCTAGTGTCAAACAGGTAGCATAGAAACCAATCTCAGATTTGTAACCAAACACTGCTTTTGTTGTTAACAGACTTTGGTTTCAGAAAGATCTGGTTAATTTTTAAAAAAAATCTATTTGTAGCCTAAGAATGACAACTCATGGGGAATGAGCAGGAGAATAGCTACCATTAGGGAAACTTCTGTTGCTGCCTGTATGGAGTTTGCTTATTTGTCCTGTGATCACATCCAGTTCTTTCCCACACCCCAAAAATTCCAAAATACAAAATATCTGTTCAGTATTTCACATCCCTTTACACAGAAATAAGGATGTAATGATTTTTTTTTATCTTATTCTCCAGGTCATCCAGCTACTGTTGTTTCTCACCATTTAGTGCCATTCTTTCTTTTCTATATGTCCTGTGAGTGGTGGAATTTGGAGTGGTAGAAAAACAGCATGGTTTGGTTAAGGCTCTTGCACCACAGAATTGTGAGGTTGAGAATTACTGGAGTTAACTAGTTCAAGCTGAGGTTGCTAGGAAATAGAGTGGAGGCATGGAGCAAGCAATGCATAGATGTCCTGGAGAAACTCAGCAGGTCATGCAGCATCCATGGGAAGTAAAGGGTAGCTGAATTTTCAGCCTTGGCTCTTTGTCAGAAATCATGGAGAATGGTTTGCCAGAGCAGGGAGAAGGCAGTGGCAGACGTGCAGACAAGAAGGAAAAAAAAGTGAACCAGATTCTGCAAGAAGAAAGTCTTCTCCATGACTCCATAAAACAAGGTCCAAATTTAGAGTTAATTTCTTTTGATTAGTTAATACATGGCAAACCTCAATCTTGAATGATTAGGCTCGATCTGTAAAACTCAGCTTGTCAGCCTAATAAATCAAATCAAATTTAAGTTCTGGTGTAAGATCTTCATAGAGTCATGGAAACAGGCATGTAAAAGCAGGAATGTATTGTTAAGACTTTATAGAGCATTGGTCAGACCGCACGGAGTATTGTGAACAGTTTTGGGCTCCTTGTTTAAGGAATGATGTGTTAACATTGGAGAAGATCCAGAAGAGGTTCATGAAAACGATCCTTAAAATGAAAGGGTTATCATATGAGGAGAATTTGATGGCTCTGGGATTGTATTCTCTGGAGTTTAGAAGGGTGAGGGGGGATCTCAGTGAAACCTATTGAATACTTAAAAGACTGGATAGTGAACATGGAGAAGTTGTTTCCTATGGTGGGAGGGTCTGGGACCAGAGGGCACAGCCTCAGAGTACAAAAACATCCCTTTAAAATAGAGGTGAGGAGAGTGTAATGGAATGGAAATCTTTTGCCATGGATGTCTGTGGAGGTCAAGTCATTGAGCATATTTAAGACTGAGGTAGGTTCTTGATTAGGAATGGAATCAAGGGATACAGAGAGGAGAATGGAGTTTATAAGGATTAGTAAATCAGCCATGATAGAATGGCCAGGCAAAGTCAATGGGCTGAATGATCTAATTCAGCTCCTAGATTTTGTGGTCTTCACTGCCCACCAAGTAACCATTTACGTGAATCCTACATTAATCCTACTTTTTATTTTCCCACATTCCAAAGTTAAAATTTATTAACAGAGTACAGAGTGCAACCCTGAGATTTGTTTTCCTACGGGCCAGGCAGAATTTCTTCTTATCAGAAGTGCAAAAGACTATACTCAAGAGAAGATATGAATATGAAAGAGAGTAATGTGAACAAATAAAGAAATGCAAACAAACTGTGCAATACAGAAAATAAATATTCAATAATACAGGTTAAACCTCTCTAAACCAGCGTCCAGTGATCTGAAACTGACACCAGTAGTTTGTGGATCTGCCACCACTAATGTGAGAAAATCTGTTTCCACTGCAGCCCAGTGTTTTGGTGATACAATCCTGTTAATTTCTTATTATATTCAGCTGTATTTTAGCCCTTCAGGGTGTCATGCAAGAGACCAAGAGGTACAGAGGATGATGCTAGTGCTAATAAGCATTCTCTTAGGGGTCATTGCCAAACCTCCACAAACTCCTGGGAAAAGTAGAGGCACTGACATGCTTCCTTCACATGACGTCCGTGTATTGGGTCCAGTAAAGGTCCTCCGAAATAGTGACCCACCTAAGCTCTCCCCAGATTCTACCTCTCACCTACAAACTGGGGTAGATTCAATAACCAATCAAGCTACCAATGCTCACGAGTCTGGAATGTGGAAGGCAACTGAAGCACCCAGGGGACCCACACAATCGCAAGGAAAACATGCAAACTCCACACAGGCAACATCCAAAATCAGGATTGCATCTGGCTTGCTGGAGATATCATACAACCCCTTCCTGCACAAGTCTAGGGTGGAGAGTCTATCATTAACATCAGGGAACAGTTAATGTGTTCTCTGCTTCACAGTGTACCTGTGCAAGTGCTGAGCAGAGGCATGGGAGTCCTGTTGCAGGGACTTTAGTGCAGCAGCTACCTGTGCAACTGGGTGGATGTGGGGTAAAGAATGAGGATTGAATATAATGGATGGAGAGATCAGGGCACTTGTTTGTCCATGGCTTTGTCGAGTACAGGTTTTTATTTTGGTTGAGATTAAATCTCAGTGTCCAATATCTAAGGTTATTATGTCTCCCCTGCTTGGATTTCAAGAGACCAGGGAAAAGAACACATTGGTTGTCCGCCATTTTTATTGGTCCACTGAATGTCTGTTGTGACATTGTATGCATGTGTGTTAGGTGGGAAAAAATGTCTTTGTTGTAACCCTGTTTTATTTTCAGGTAATTTTGGGTTTTGATCATGCATTGTAGAATTAAAATGCTGCGTTGATTTGGAATCCAAGTTTGCATTTAATTACATTTCTGAAAATTTTCAGTTAATCCCTTGATTGACAGGAAGAGGTATTTGATCTGTTTGCTATTTAATGGCTTGTTTTTAATCATTGGAAGTTTGAGTGAGGTTCTCTTTGAAGTTAACTCATTTGATATAGACTCAGTCTGGATGAAACCTTGGCAGTTCTTGGACTTGGAGAGATTGATGCTGCCTAACTTGAACATTTTTGTAAACAGAATGAATGGGCTGCAGATCCATTTTATTATTTTAGGAGAACAAGTTCCTTTACTCATTCTTACTTAGTTCTGATGTTTTCCATTAAAGATTCTTCCAGTATTTTTCAGATCAACTCATAAAAATATTAAATATTCAAACACAATGAAGTAGAAATGTATCCTAAGCTAAATACACAATATAACAGCGCATTTTCTTGGGCATGTGCAGTATTACACACAGCTGCTATTACCACACAGGCAATCATTAAGTTTTTCAACAATTCATAGTGCACTTGTCACTGCCTTTGTGGCCTGAATCTGTGAACAATTAACCATATCATCGCAAACATGACCGAGTGTGTTGTAAAGTTGCAAGCCAAAGGTTAAGGTAACTGATGTATTGGATCTCCAAGCTATTTATGGTCTTAACATTCAACCTTTGTGACATATTCCCAAGTATTTGGAAATTTTATTGCACATTCAGGTGATCACCTTTTTAACCTAATAGAACACAGTCGATAAAGGTTGTTCTGACAACAGTGTACCTTCTATTGGTTGCCAACTCATTTGAGTTGTAGTCAATTTATAAGAAATGCATTCAGCCACCATACCTTTTCTTAACGATTGGGTCTGTGGATAACCAGTCCTCAAAATTAATTGAGACTTAACTGCTGGAAATCAAAGCAGGTTTTTCAACAATTCCAGTGGCACCTTTGTCTGAACAGTTCATGAAGTATTGTCAAACCAAAATGCTGGAGACATTTCACTTTGGTGCTCAACTTCCAGTGATTGGAACGGTTCTCTGGAAACCATCATGCCGATCCTCCGAGAAAACATCTTGATGTTAAAGAAATGTCTGAAATATCAATATTTCAATTACATGTTTAAGCCAAAGTTTTCACTTGTGATTGTTTAAAATGAAAGGAATTTCATTGATAATTTAGAGGTTAAATATTCATGGTTAGTTCAAACATTCTAATAACAAAAGCTTGATTCAGAGTTTTTGGCACAATTTTTTACTCTGGCACAAACATTGCGATTGGTGTAAGCAGGTGCTTGACTGATGCAGACCAGGTGGGCTAAAGGAGCGGGTTTCGCACTGTATCTCTCCATGACTGTCTGAATTAAGCAGTGCAAAGTAGCTGACCAAGGGGCTAAATATGGAATTGCCGGATAATTTGAATAAGGAATTCTGAATTAAAAATGAGCTTTGCGCTTTTCAAAATAATTAGTTGAAACTTGCAGGAGACCACATAATCATAACCAAACTGCTGTTGTTCATCTCCTTTGTGCTGGAGGCCATGAGGCAGGCTGGGAAGGTCATATATCAGAGAGATGTTAAGTCAAGTTCAAATTTATTGTCAGAGTACATACATGACTTCACATACAACCCTGAGATTCTTTTTCCTGAGATGTAGGTGGGTGGATCTGTTGGGACATATCATTCAAACTGCACTGTCCTTTGAGTCATATTGCAGTTGTGTCCATCCTGTGCAGTGGGAGATGATCCCTATGTATTGCTGACTTGTGGCTTGTTGTTGTTGGTTAGGCTTTAATGGACTTGAAATGATTATCATTTTTAACCAGATTCTGATATACACCTCCCTCACAAAATAAACATATGTGATAACCCAAACAATTGCTATGCAATTCAGTTGCATTTACATCATTCATCAGAAAGGACCTCCATTGGGGGATGTCACTTGATGCTCTAGGGTGAGGATGTGGAACCTAACCCTCTTGGGAAAACTAAAAAAAAAAGTAAGGTTGAGTAATGTTTTAAGTGACTAAAAGTTGTTTAAAACATATTTAAACATCTACACAACACTATCAGACATGTCTCCAAAAAAAGAAAAAGCTGTTGTTGCCTTACCTGGAGTCGGCTGCCATGAGAAGATGCGAAAAGAAAAGGGACCTACCGTTGGAGAGAGGCAGGGAGCTAGCACTTGGGCTGCTCCCAGAGTGAGTGATCCTCTTGAAGGCTCCTCTTTCGTCATTGCTTTCCCGCAGTGACGGAAAGATGGCATCGAAGAAGAGGAAACTTGAAATGACACAGTGCATGTGCGTGAATAACAGAGGCCTTCAGCAATACCGACAGAAGAAGCTTCGGGCTCACAGACATTGGACAGTGAAGAGGATGAGGATCCAGGAGGAGAAGAAGAAGAAGAAAAGATAAAGAGAAAAAACCCACTAGAACTGTAGCAACTAGATTTAAAACCAAGGATATATCTAATAGTGAACTGTAGTCAAATTTAAAGGGAGAAATAAGTAAAATGAAGAAAAAATTAACTTAGTTAGAAGGTTCAATGAAAAGAATGCAAGAAGATATGCAGCAAGTAGAGGATAGAATAATGATTGTAGAAGATACTACTGGTTTAACCATGGAGAATAAAAAATTATGGCAAAAAATGGATGTGTTATAAAATTTTGATAGGAGAAACAATATGAAAATTGCGGGTTTCAAAGAAGTATGTAGAAAAGCAAGATATGATTGGCTTTCTCCTGGAATGGCTTCCTGAAATGCTGGGTGCTGAACATTTTGACCGTCCTGTAGAGATTGAAAAAGCCCACAGGGCTCTCAGATCCAATTCATCTCTAACTCAAAATCCACCATCTATACTAACAAATTTCTTTGGTAGCAAGATAAGGAGATTTTATCTTGGGTAGCAGGAAAGGCGAGATCAACAGGAAGCCCATTTGAATATGAGAGTCCTAAAGATTTATTTTACCCTGAAATAAGTGCATATTTATTAAAAAGGAGTGAATTCAATCCAGTTAAGAAGATTTTATGGGAGAAAAGATATTGGGTTTGTTCTGCGTCATCCAGTGACTTTGAAGATCTTCATACTGTGTAAAGGAAGCATGTTCTTTTCGAGCTATGTGGAAGCTGAGGAATTTGCAGAAAGTCTTCCAATTGTGAAGATTTGTGAATGCTTTAATTTTGATGGATTAATTTTTTTGGTAATTTGTTGCTATGAGGTGTAAATCAAGATGTCTTATATTGGCCATTTTTATCTTTTAAATTGTTTTTTCAGTGTATTGTATGTTTTTTCTTTTAATTAGGTCTAGATTTAAGATTTAAACTAAAAGTACCAGGTGGTTCTGACTTCTATTGTATCATGTGGGCAGTTGTGACTCCAGTCATGGCCTGTAAAATTGAGTGAGGTGGTGTTGGATTATATTATTACAACACCTGTTGGAGGGGGGGGGGAATTTTCTTGGTTTATATTTAGTTATTAGTTTTGTTATAAGTATATTTTGAAAATATTTTTCTATCTTTTTATCTGGATTGCCAGAGGAGAGATGTGTAAACACGTTGGGTTTGGAATAAGAGAGTTATGGGAGGAAGATATACAGGGTGAGGTGGAAGAACCAGTTAATTAGCAGGATGAGTAACACAGTTAAAATTGTAAATTACAATGTTAATGGTCTAAATGGGAATGTGAAGAGGAAAAGAGTATTAACATACCTCAAGAAGATGGGTGTAGATATAGCCTTTTTGCAAGAAACTCACTTAAATGAAAGAAACATTTGAAATTAAAGAGAGATTGATTTGGATGTGTAGTAGCTTCTTCTTTTAACTCTAAAGCAAGAGGTGTGACTATTTTGGTTAAAAAGAATATTCCAATTAAAATGCAAAATGTTGTTCCAGATCCTGCTGGGAGATATGTGGTGGTACATTGTCAAATATTTTCAGAATTATGGATGCTTCTTATGCACCAAATATAGATGATGAGAGATTTATTCAAGATACCTTTTTGAATCTAGCAGAAGTACATGATAATATTTTGATAGGAAGAGATTTTAATTTTTGATTGGACCTCATTTTAGATAGACTACAAGAGGAGCAGTAAGAAATAAAGCAGCAAAAGTAACTCTGGTTTTAATGAGAGATTTGAATTTGATAAATGCTTGGAGAAAAGTCCATCCTAGAGGAAGGGAGTACTCTTTTTGTTTGGTTAAATATGATTCTTCTTCTAGAATTGACTTATTTTAATGTCTGCGAAAATACAAGGGAGGATACTTGATGATGAATATAAAATGAGGATATTATTGGATCATTTGCCTTTGCTAATGGCTATTATAATGCCAGACAAGGAAAAATTGGTAAATAGTGAAGTTTGAACTCAACATTATTAAAAAGGAAACATTTTCATGATTTTATTATAAGGCATATTCAGTTATTTTGTGATACAAATCTAACTCGGTAAATGATAAATTTGTAATATGGGATGCCTTGTAAGCATATCTGAGAGGGCAAATTATAAGTGTCACCACTAAAATTAAGAAAAACTATATGAAAGAAGTAGATTAGTTGGAACAAGAAATAAAAATAAAAACTTCAATATAATACATAACAAACTTACAGAATTGAAAAAAAATGATTTCAAGAACGAAATAGATATTATGAATTGGGTGAACAAGCACATAAAATACTTGCATGGCAATTGAAATTTGAGCACCCCTCAAGAACAATTAATGCAGTTAAAAATGATTTCAATGTTATTAGTTATAAACCTCGAAAAATAAATGAAACTTTCAAAGACTTTTATTCTAAACTATATAGCTCGGAGCCTTTTAAAGACAATAATAAAATAGATAGTTACTTATCAAGGATAACTTTACCCACACTTGACTTGGAAGAATAAATATGAATAAGTGCACAAATTACATAATTAGAGGTAAAGGAAGCAATAAGTTCATTACAAAGTAATAAATCTACGGGGGAGGATGGTCTTCCACCTGAATTTTATAAAGAAATGAAAGATGAATTGATTCCTATTTTTATGGAAATCTCTTCTAGATTTGTTTTCAACAGCTTTAATTATTGTAATACCAAAAAAAAGATAGATATCCTTTGAAACCCTTTTCTTATAGACCAATTTCATTATTGAATGCAGATTATAAAATACTGGATAAAATATTGGCCTAAATTAATAAACCTGAACCAGACAGGGTTTGTTAAAAAGAGACAGTCGACTGATAATGTAGCAAGATTAATTAGCATTATACATTCAACACAAAAGAGGAAAGGTCTACATGTAGCAGTGGCATTAAATGCGGAAAATGGGTTTGACAGATTGGAATGGGATTTTTTTATTTAAAATATTAGATAAATTTGGGTTTGGACAAATTTTTATAAATTGTATCAAGGCATTATATAAAAATCCCAAGGCAAAAGTGGTGACTATTCTATTTGGAAAGATCTAGTACACAAGGTTGTCCTTTATCCCCAGCCTTGTTTATTTTAGCTATAGAGCCACTGGCTGAAATAATTAGGAACAATTTAGAAATTAAGGGCTTCAAAGTTGATCATGAGAAGTATAAAATTAACTTATTTGCGGACGATGTTTTGATTTATTTGACTGAACCAGAGACTTCTTTACAGAAATTACATTTAAATTTGGAAGAATACAGTTAGATTTCAGGATACAAAGTAAACTAGGATTAAAGCAAAGTTATGCCCCTTACACAAGGAGATTATACTCTTTGTAGAAGAAATACTCAATTTAAATGGCCAAAGGAGGCAATTAAATATTTAGGGATCTGGATAGATAATAATTTAAATAATCTATACAAATTGAATTATTTACCATTGCTTAAAAAAAAATTGAAGAAGATTTGAAAAAATTGACAACTTTGGCAATAACATCAGTAGATAGGGTAAATTGTATTAATTTGTATCTTTTCACAGATACAAAATATATACAATATATTTTTCAAACTTTACCCATATGGTTTCCACAAAAGTTCGTTCACGAATTAAATAAACATATAAGAACATTTCTTTGGAAAAGTAAAATGTCTCAAGAGTATCTATAGAAAAGTTAACGTGGAACAAGATAAATAATGAAATAGCAACAAAAGAAAGTATATCACCTAAAATACCTTTGATTCCAAACAAATCTTATACCTTTTACTGAAGATAACCGAATTTTAAATATCTGCTTTCACAATGGTATCAAAAATGTATTAGATGAAAGGAAGTCACGTGATGGAGTAGTGGCTGGTCGGGTGGAACCAGCCCTCTCCAGAAAAAAAGAAAAAAAGTTTGGAAAAGACAGAGCTCAGCGAAAATAAAACTCAAGAAATAGAAGATAAAGTTACAGAGAAGAACAAGAAGATGGCACCAAAGAAAGAGAAAGTAAGAACAAAGGGAAAAAAAAGAAGAAAAATCACCGGAGAAGAAAGAAGGCCTTACCTGCACAAAGGAGCAGGGAGCTACGGTGATGAAGAGCAGCTGATCTCCGAAGTTGGTGAGTGCCCTGCAAAGTTGCCACCTCCCGACCGATGGACTCCAAAAATGGCACTCGGAGCCAAACAAAAGTGCGCAATTGTGCATACGCAGTGCACAATCAAAGGAAAAAGTGAACACCGGCGAGAGGGGGGCTCAGCCGAGGAGTGGACAGTTACAACGTGACCAGCTGAGGGACGCCCGGCATCAGGGTGCCCAGCTGGAAGATAAAAACAACGGTGAGGAAAGGAACGAAGAGCCGGATGAGGGAAAATGACAGCAGGGTGACCGACAACAAGAGGATCCAACAGCAGGAGGCCCGTCAGACAGACAGCCCGCGAAAGGAAGACCAACAGCAAGAGGCCCAGCAAGAGGAGGCCTGAAAAAGACATGGAAGTAATTCATCAGGAAAAACAAAAGAGACACAGATACATAGAAGAGAAGAAGACACAAACACAGGTACAGATACAGAAAAAGAAGAAGTAGAAGACCAAGATCTTCACAGGGAAATAGAAGGTAAAACAGATGGACAGAATATAGATAAAGCCTTTTTTGAAGAATAAATGAGATCATTAAAAGAATGGTTATGACTAGAATTTAGTGCAATTAAAATAAAAATGAAAAGAGCAGAAGATAAAATGCAAAGTTTAGAACTAGTCATGACAGAAATAGGGAAAAGAGTAGAAAATGAAGAGCGGGGAAACTGCTGTAGAATTGGAAATAAATGATTTAAGAGAAAAATTGAAAGAAAGTGACAAAAAAAAATTAAAGAGGCAGAAGAGTTGTTATCTCAGAAAATTGATATTTTGGAAAACTATAGTAGGCGAAACAACATAAAAATAGTGGGCCTGAAGGAGGATGAAGAAGGCGCAGACATGAGGGAATTTATAAAAGGATGGATCCCAAAGGTTTTGGGAATGACAACATTGCATGAAGAAATTGAAATAGAAAGGGCACACAGAGCACTAGTACCAAAACTGCAGACACATCAAAAACCAAGATCCATCTTAGTAAAATTTTTAAGATATACGATAAGAGAAAATATACTGGAGCGGGCAAGGAACAAAGTTAGAGAAGATAATAAACCATTGCAATATAATGGACAAAAAATATTTTTTACCCAGACATAACTTTTGAACTCTTAAAGAAGAGGAAGGAATTTAATAGAGCGAAAACAATTTTATGGAAAAAAGGTTATAAATTCATGTTTAGACACCCAGCCATACTTAAAATACCTGGGGAGCAAAACAGACTGTTCCAGGATGCAGAGGAAGCACAAGAATTTGCAGAACATTTGCAGGATAGAAGAAGAGATGAAGAGATGTAACAAGAAAGAAGACCGGCAATGAAGTATATATAATGATGTAAAAATAATGTATATGTAAAGAATTAAAGATGGAAAAGAGAAGGGAAGGAAAGAAGAAGGGGAGAAAAAAAAGAGAGAGCTTTGTTATATGTATTAAAAAAAGTGTTTTCTGGGGGGTGGGGGGGAAGAGAATAACCATCACTGCGAAATCAGTTGACACTTGCGAGCAAGATCGCAAACCAAATGGAAAGGGGAGTTGTGGTTGCCCAGCAAAGGATCAGGGGCAACTCTAAGATGGGGGGGAGGTGTATTTGGGGTTAAGGTGTTATTGGGTGTGGAAATTGTTGGAGTATTTTATGTTTTAAATGTATTGTCATACATTGAGTTTAAAAAGGGAAAACTAAAAGATAAAAATGGGAAAAAGGTGGATGGAGGAGGCGGAAAAGAGGTGTAAATAAGATCTCAGATGGCCACGTTGAACGATCTGACTATAAACATTAATGGAATACATAACCAAATTAAAAGGAAGAGGCTATTAAATTTACTGAAAAAAGAAAAAATTGATAAAACATTTGTGCAGGAAACGCATCTAAATGAAATGGAACATAACAAATTGAAGAGAGACTGTGTAGGACAAGTAGCGGCAGCATCATATAATTCAAAAGCTAGAGGTGTAGCCATATTATTTAACAAAAATGTACCAATCAAGATAGAGGAGGAAATAACAGATCTCGCAGGGAGGTATGTAATGATAACGTGTCAGATATACTCAGAATTTTGAAATTTGTTCAATATATATGCACCTAATGAAGAGGATCAAAAGTTTATGCAAGATATTTTTTTGAAGATTGCAGACACACAAGGAAATATATTGATAGAAGGGGATTTTAACCTTATTTGGACCCAATGTTGGATAAAACTGGACCAAAGACTAGCAAAAAGAATAAAGTGGCCAAATTTATGGTTAAATCAATGCAGGAAATGAAACTTATGGATATATGGAGGAGGCAGCACCCAAAAGAGAAGGAGTATTCATATTATTCAAGTAGGCATAAAACATACTCAAGGATTGATATGTTTTTGTTGTCGGCCCATATTCAAGGGAGAGTTAGGAAAACTGAATATAAAGCTAGACTACTTTTAGATCATTTACCCCAGTTATTAGCAATAGAATTGGAGGACATCCCACCAAGAACATATAGATGGAGGTTAAACTCCATGCTACTTAAAAGGCAGGAATTTAGAGAGTTTATTGAATGCCAAATTAAAACATATTTTGAAATAAACAGAATCGGTGAATGATAAATTTATATTATGGGACGCAATAAAAGCCTTCATTAGAGGACAGATAATAAGTTATGTAACTAAAATGAAAAAGGATTACAATCGGGAAATAGAGCAACTGGAAAGGGAGATAGCATGTATAGAAAAGGAATGAGTGAAAAGGGATGATATAAAGAAAAAGAGAGAATTGGTGAACAAAAAAATAAAATACGAAACATTACAAACGTACAAGGTGGAGAAGAACATAATGAAAACAAAGCAAAAGTATTACGAATTGGGAGAAAAAACATTTAAAATATTGGCCTGGCAACTTATAACAGAACAAGCTAAAACAACCGTATTAGCATCAAGGAAAAAGGACAAACAAATCACATATAACCCAATAGAGATTAATGAAAACTTTAAGGAATTTTATGAACAATTATACCAAACTGAGAATGAGGGGAAAGATGATAAAATAGAAGAGTTTTTAGCTAAAATTGAACTGCCGAAATTGCAAGAAGAACAAATCAAAATGATAAAACCATTTGAAATAGAGGAAGTACAGGATATATTAAAAAAGCTGCCAAACAATAAAACACCAGGAGAGGATGGATTCCAATAGAATTTTATAAAACATTTAAAGAGTTATTAATTTCTCCTCTCCTGGAAGTAATGAATCAGGTAGAATAAACACAAAACTTGCCAGACTCGTAAGACAGCAATAATTACAATAATACCAAAGGATTCATTAACACCAGCATCATATAGACCAATATCTTTACTTAACTCAGATTATAAGATAATAGCGAAATTATTAGCAAACAGATTGGCCGACTGTGTACCAAAAATAGTAAAACAAGAACAAACTGGATTTATTAAGAAAAGACGAATAGCAGATAATGTCTGTAAACTTATTAATCTAATTCATGCAGCTCAAGGAAATAAGAAACTAATTGTGGCTGTTGCCTTAGACGCAGAAAAAGCTTTTGACAGGGTAGAGTGGAACTACTTATTTAAAGTATTACAGAAGTTCAATCTGCCAGAAAAATATATTAATTGGATTAAAGCATTATATAATGGACCATTGGCAATGGTGGTAGTAAATGGATATGTAACAAACTAATTCAAATTAAGTAGATCAACTAGGCAGGGATGTCCATTATCCCCCTCATTGTTCGCCTTAGCAATAGAACCATTGGCAGAGCTGCTAAGAATAGAAAACAAAATAAAAGGGATAAAAATAAAGGAGAAGGAATATAAAATCTGTTTATTTGCAGATGACTGTACCTAACTGAACCAGAGATATCAATAAAAGAATTACATAAGAAATTGAAGAAATATGGAGAAATATCGGGGTATAAGGTCAGCGCAAATAAAAGTGAAGTGATGCCAATGAGTAATGCGGATTATACAGAACTTAAAAAGAATCACCATTTAAATGGCAAACACAAGCAATCCGATACCTAGGGATCAGGTTAGACAATAATTTAAGCCACTTGTACAAACTAAATTATCAGCCACTAAAAAAGAAATTGCAGGAAGACTCAGAACATTGGAAAGAACTACCGCTAATGTTGATAGGGAGGGTGAACTGCATTAAAATGAATGTGTTCCCAAGGATACAATACTTCTTTCAAACATTAGTAATTCCCTTAACAGAGAAATTCTTTGATGAACTAAAGAGTATAATAGGGAAATTCTTGTGGAAAGGGGGGAAATCATGGGTAGCATTAGATAAATTAATAGAGAAGTATAACCAAGGTGGTTTGCAGTTACCAAACTTGAGAAATTATTATAGAGCCTCACAATTAAAGTATTTATCAGATTTTTACCAGATGAGAAAAAAACCAGACTGGACTAAGATAGAGCTAGATAAAATAGGGGAGAAGGTACCAGAACATATACTTTATCAGTGGGATGAAAAGCTAGTACAATATAAAAGCTCACCAGTATTGCATCATTTACTCAATATATGGAAGAAGATCCACGTAGAAAGGAAAAAAACGAATTACCAAATACCAACATTGTTTTTGACATAAAATCCACTAATCCCTTTTATAATAAATAACCTTTCCTTTAGAGAATGGGAGAGAAAAGGAATCAAAAGAATAGAAAATTGTTTTTTGGGAAATAATTTATTAACATTTGAACAGTTGAAGGACAAATATGGAATAACTCACGGTATAGTGTTTGCATACCATCAACTGAAAGCTTATTTAAAGGATAAATTGGGATTACGAGAAGGAAACAGCTTTGAATATGTGATTACAGACACAATGATAATTAAAAGATTTATACAAATATGTACATTATGCTGCAAGAGAAGGAAAATGATGAAATAAACTATAAACCCAAACAAAATTGGGAAAAGGATTTAAACATAAAGATAAAGAATGAAAAATGGGAAAAGTTATGTTCTGGAACTATGATGAATACAATAAACACAAGGTTATTCATAATACAGTATAATTGGTTACTCCTCAAAAATTAAAAGAATGGAATCCAACATTATCAGATAGGTGTTTTCGTGGTAAGAAGGAAATGGGAACAACAGTATATGCAATATGGGCATGTACAAAAGTGAATATGTTTTGGGAAGAACTAAATCAGATATTAAATAAAATCACAAAATACAACATACCAAAAAATCCAGATATCTTTCCTTTAAGTAACACAAGAAATAAAGAATTAGGCCTCAAATTGGATAACTTGCAAAAAAAGATTCAGTAGCAAAAAAATGTATAATATCAACTTGGGAAATGGAAGAGAGGCTGAGAATACAGCAAAGGTACATGGAAATGAATAAATGTATTCCATTGGAAAAAATAACGTATAATTTAAAAAATAAAGTCACATTGTTTGAAAAAATTTTGGAACTATACATGGAACATAACAGAAAGAGCTTACCTCGGACCTCCATCCCCTAAAATGATAAGAAGACAAAACTATTTGATTTAGTGTGTAAAAGTAGATGACACATTTTTCATGTTTGTTTTTCCTTTGTGTGAAGACATTGTTTAATGGTTTTATTGTATATGTTGAATATTTATTGGTTTTGCAGGGTGGTGGGAAGTGGGGAAAAAGGGAGAAAATGCCATTGTGTATATTTAATGAGAAACGTTTGTACATATTTTGGTTGTAATGGTTCACAGTGTGAAAAATAAAAAAAATTATAAAAAATGTATTAGATGTGGTGAAGAAATAGGAACCTTTTTGCACTCTACTTGGTCACATTCTAAAGTTAGAACTTTTTGCATGGATTTAGGAAAGTTTTTAGGACAGATTATTGGAATTGTTATTTCACAAAATCCAGATTTATTTTTGTTGGGGAATATAGAAGGAACAAGACCTGAATTAAAACTATAATTTTATCAAGTAAAATTAATCATAATAGCATTAGTGCTAGCAAGGAAGTATATTGCGGTGATTTGGAAATCAGATGCACATTTGGGTATAGAAAGGTGGTTTTCAGAAATTCAAAGTTGTATACCTTTGGAGAAAATCACATAGAATTTGAGAAATAAATATTCAACTTTCATACAAATTTGGAGCCTGTATATGCGAAGTTTAGGGATAAATATGTAAAAATGTACTTCTGGCCTCTTAAGACCTGTAATAATCTTCTTCCTTTAAGTTATTTAATATAAATATTGTAAGATCCAAGTGTGTGAGCCAACCCTTTGTGAAATCCAGTTTAATGTTATCTTTTCTTTATACTTTTTTCTTTTTATCTTATTCTTTTATATTGTATCTTTTATAGTGGGGGGGGGGGCAAGAGAGAGGGGAGGGCCAGCAAGGGAGAGGGGTTAGTACCATGTAATCATTGTAATTTTAAAATCTGTATTAAGTATTGACTCTGAAAGATTATAATTACAGGATGGAAATTTTTAAATAAAATGTTCAAAATAAAAAAAGAAAGGAGCTCCATCACTCTGGTCACAACCTTTACCTTCAGGCAGAAAATACAGAAATCTAAAACCTTGAACCTTGAGGTTCAAGAACAGTTTCTTTCCACCATCTATCAGGCTTCTGAATCTTCCCTTGTAACACTAATCAGAGGTTGCACCAACACCATAAAAGGACCGTCTGCAATATTTTTAACATTTTTGCATAGGTTAACTGTGAACATTTATTGTCTATTTTTGTGCCTTTATTTTCTTTATTAATTTAATTATTGAGTATGTCATTTTTTTTACAAAGTACCTGTTCAGCTGCAGCAATTTCACTCCATATGTACATTGTACAATGTATATGACAATAAACTCATTATCATTATGATTTGAGTTTTTAAAAAATAAACATGGCAAAAACAACATTTTTTTGAGTTTGTGTACTAACTGAAGTATTTTTTATCTTAATTTTAATGATATAGACATTTAAGATATGCTGAGTCAAAATTGTAATGCAGTTCTCACCCAGTTGTTGATAGCCTACTGAAAAAAAAGTTTCTATCAGCTTTAATTGTGCTGGATACATATGTTCCTATTTTGGCACTCAAATAACATTTTTAAAATATATTCTTTTCTTATTACATTATAATCACATTATATCAGCTTTGATGAAAACTTTTTGCATTAAATGACAATTTTTGGACATTAAGCTTACATCTTACTACAGTAAAAATCCATTATCCAGAACTCAACCAACCAGAAACTCAAACAACCGACAATAAAAAAAAGGAGGAAATAATGAAATAAATGTAATTTCAAATAGATAAGACTAGGCAGATGGGCACCACGGGAGAAAGCTGAGACTTCGTTAGACGTGCGCAGGTTTGCCCTCCTGAACTAGCAATGCCCCTCAATGCGCACACATTATTTTCGCTGACGCCAGTTGCGTGGAGGTGAGTCGGGTTATCAGCGCGAGGAAGGTGGTAGAGTTTCCATAAAGTTGTGTTGAAATGAAATAGTGTCGCCCAGGATGAAGAGCCAGCCAATGCTGCTTGCCGCTGGGCTGACCCTCCCAAAGTGTCTCCCTATCCCTGGCTAGTAAGAGTCTTTATTTTTATTAGTTTTAGGCATATTAGTAAGGTTTTATCTGTACACATGTAGGAGGGGGTTAATTATGATGGATAGGTTACAGCGCCAGTGACCAGGGTTCAAATTTAAATTTAAATTTTGCAAGATACGGGAATTACCTGATTAAAGATAACTTTACATAATTAAAGACTACAATACTGATTTTTTTTCATATTACTTTCCATTTTACACTGTCTTTTGTCTTTTAAACAGAGTATTCTTAATGTAGGTGTTGTGAATCTCAGTCAACTGGGAAAATTTGCATATCCGACATCCACGATAATGGGGATTTTAACTGTATTTACATCATTGAATAAATTGTTTGTGTTCTTCAGTCAAATTATGTATTAATAGCTCAACTGCTTCTCAATTCTAATCCATGTTAATGTTATATCCCATGCTCTCCAAACATAACAGAAACACTTGTATGATTATAAATATAACATGATGTAATTTCAAATAGCTTGCTCTTAGCGGCATGCCGTGTACTTAGTGTACTCTTCTGTTGAGGAAATATGCACAATTGATGGTTGACAGTTAAAAGAAGTTCCTAGTAATAGTAGGAATTGTCGACATTTAGGGTTGAGGCCCTGCATCAGATGTTATTCTCTGCTCCATGCAGAGATGTGATGGGTAAATTTAGTTAGAGAATATGTTTTTGGTCTTTCCTCTCAATCACTCTTGACTCACAACCAGAAAATGTGTGTTTTCTGCCTATGACAGGTTTGGTCAAGAGCTGAATACTGGATATACAGATTGAAGAGTCAGCCCAGGCACATTGGTTAGACACTCTGATGGGTCAATGTCGTCTTTTCTCTCTGCTCTGATTTCCTTTTCTGTTTCCTGTCTCCTGTCCTATTACTCCTGCAGACCCTCTTTTTCCCATATTTTAAATCTTCTTTTCCATCCCACCACCAAGCAGCAAATTCGTTTAATAAACATTAGTTGCCAGCTGGGAGAAAAAGACAAGCCCTGATAACTGGTGTGCATGCATGTCTTTATGGGGGTGGACAGGATGCTGTGTAGGCTTCCTCATATCCACACAAAGACTTTGTGCCACCAACCATTCCCAGTTGCTCCAGTGCCTGTTCTATGTGATATTTACAATGTTAACTAAACCAATGTTTCGCAACCCTGCTTTGGCCTGCTATTGCATGTATTGATGATAAAACCACTTTTCAGAATCATTCGTGACTTCCTGGGTAATGCTGGGATCTCCCTCAAATTTGAGGGTTATTCTGAAATAGTCAGCATTGTTACTCATGGTGTGTGCAGTGTTGAAAGCTGCCAAGAGATACTGTTGTATTGATTTACCATCTGCATCTTTGACTATAGGGAGGGATCAAGCCATGTTTTCACTAAACTGACCTCAATGTATCAGGTGATTTGCACCACCTAATAACTTGAACACCACTGTCTAAGAGAATAAGGAGAGCCTTAGTGCATAACATACCAGGTAGTTTTAACCAGAGTAAATCTTGTTTGGACTTTTTAAAATGCAAATGTTGATTGGAACTTTGAAGTTTTCAGTTCTTTGAAAGTGCTTTGCATTAATAATTCTGACAGTTGTTTTGAAGGGGGATCTTTTGCCCCGGTTTGGACTTTTCTACCCCAGAGATATTGGTAGATTTTGTACTGGAGAGTTAGCACAACGAAGAGAAAGAAAGCCAGTCTCTAAAGCCAGCAGTGCCTTCTAATTACAATACTTATAAACTGATCGTTGGCCTCATCTTGGCATAAGCTGAATGCAAAAGCAATAAAACAAGTATTATTAAGGCTGCAGCTTTGTTTACTTGTCGCAAATCAGGACAGTTACACTGCTGACGTCAATTTTCATTTTCCCATCATTCGGTAGCATGCCCATTGATTCTTTAATGGCTTTTATATGCTTGATGAGAGATGCAAGTACTGGTGAATAAAATATGTTCTGGGCAGATGAGTGAGTGGAGGGAATGTGCACATGATCAGATGCCGATGGAGCGAGTGGCCACAATGCACAAGAGTCATTTGGTACATTGCCCACATTTGCAATTGTGTGGCCTCGCAGAATGAGACCAAATTGTAAGTGACCTAAAATCCATTTAAATATGTTTAAAATCTAAATTAAAACAAAATTATAAATTAAATTTAAATTTTGAGCTATGATACGGTAACTGGCCCTCTGTCTCACAAACCCTTGCTGCCCAAATACACCCATGTGACCAAATTATATCCAGAAGTTTACAACTATCGAAGGATACCTTATATCAGAGATTTCTTTATTACCCATTTCAGGCATGGACTGTCAGTCTGGAGCAGGAGTGATTTGTTTCCACTCACATCCCAGTGTGCAGTAGAGAGAGTGTTTGTCCCATTGTGACAGATTATGCTGTATTTGTGTATTGCATATAAATATGTTTTTGTATGATAAATTGGGGCAGGTTTTCTTTATTGTAGGTCACATACAAACATTTTAAAACAGATCTCATTTAAAATACTGGAGCTCTTCTCAAGCCAGACAGGGTTGCTCCTAGAAGCCTTTGCAAAATCTTTGGGGTGTGCCCAAGAGGCTTCACTAATGGATTGTTGTTTTGAAAAGCACCAGATGAAAGAGATCGAAGGAATAATTCTGAGCCACAGGCTGTCTGGAGAGCAGCTTGCTGTTCTAAGAGGGTCATGTGGTTTTGCAAGCAGAGAGAGTTGAACAGACTTTCTCTGCGAGATGGAGAGAGATCAGTTCTGCAGTGCTATAGTCAGCAGCAGCAGCTGGGGCTGGAACAGGACAAGCTGGCAAGCTTGTGGAAAAACCTCATTTGGAAGATGGGTTGTGAGTGCTTAGTTCAGCCTGGTCAAAGCCCTTGTAGTTCATGCAAGAGGAGAGGACTGGCTGCCTAATGTTTCACTTTAAATAAGAGAAGCAAAAAGGCACCCTGTGGTGACCTGAAAGAAGGAGGTTATCATCTGGAGAACCCTGAGGGGGCAGGTTTCTTCGACAAGACACTGAAATGACTGATTAAAAAAAGAATCAGTTGTGGGTGTCAGCGTACAATGAATCTCTGAAAACTGACAAGAACCTTCCTGAGCAGTAACCATTTACCTTTCAAACACCAAAGCCTGGTGAACTTTATAAATGTTAAATTCTGTGCACAGAATTGCCTGTAACCAGTGAACTTGGAGGAATGAGAAGTGAGATTGGACTGTGAACCAAAGAACTTTTCTGAACTTACACACATTACGTACACGTGCGCTTAGAATTAGAGGGGGTTAAGTAAGTCAATAGTGATAAGTTAAAGTGTGATTCTGTTTTGATGTTTAAAGATAAATAAAAGCAACTTTTGTTTAAGTAACCATTTGTCTTGGTGAATATCTATTGCTGCTGGGTTTATGGGTCCTCTGGACTTGTAACACTTCTTTGGGCTCGTAACATTTTGGGGGCTCATCCTTTCAGATTGAAAATTGGAGTTTTTGTAATTTATTAGTTAATTGTTGTTTTTCAAGCTAATTTAAAACTTGTGTTTGGAAAAACAGCTGCAACGGATGTTGATTTTGTCACAACCATCACCTACAGAGCTGCAAAGCAAGAGAACAGAGGAACTGATGGTTATTTCTAAGGCATTAAAGTCAAGCATTGGATGAGGAAAATACAAATACAGAGGATTATAGTGAAATATTTTATAGGTGAAGGAAAATTTGTTGAGAAAGACTTAGAAAGTTTTCTGGAGAGATCTTTTGAATTGCAATTGGAGTTGGAGAAATTGTGAGTGGAAGAGGAAAGAGAAAAATGGAGGGTGTTGTAGGCTGAAAAACAGGAAATATGAGGCAGAGGTATTTGAAAACAGAGAAAGGAAATTGAAAGGGACAGACAGTTTCAATTAGAGAAGTTAAAAATTGAGATGGAGGGAAGTAAGAGAATCAAGGCCGTAACTCCTGGGGAGAGGTTTCTGGGTAGTAGAGAGGTAAATCTAGTTCCTCCTTTTGATGATGGAGATATAGATACATATTTTCAGCTTTTTGAAAAGGTTGCTGAGAGCTTAAGATGGCCGAAAGAAAAATGGCTTTTTATGCTCCAAAGTATATTGAAGGGAAAAGCACAAATTGCATCCTCTAGTTTGACTACAAAGCAAGTAGAAAATTATGATACTGTTAAACAAGCAGTATTGAAAGCTTATGAGTTGGCTCCAGAAGCATATAGACAAAAATTTAGGAGTTTGGTGAAAACATGGAACCAATCTTATATGGATTTTTCTCTGAAGAAATCTGCATGGTTTGACTGTTGGTGCGCCTCAAAAGGAATAAATAATGATGTTGACAGATTGAGAGAATTGATATTAATTGAGGAAATTAAAAGGTGTGTTCCAAATGAGATTAAATTATACCTGGATGAGAGAGACATGGGGACGTGGCAGCAAACGGCTAGATTAGCGGACCAATTTGCCCTGATTCACAAAAATACATTTCAGAATAGTGAATCTGTTCAGAGGGTTAATGTGGAACAGGTTAGTAAGCCTATTCAGAGGTTTAATGTGGAGCAGACTAGTAAGCCTGAAATTAATTCTGGGGAGAATGTTAAGGGAAAAGATGAAGGTAAGGTGGGAAAGGACAGAACTTCTGGATTTGTATGTCATTTTTGTAAGAAACCAGGTCACGTTATTGCAAATTGCTTAGAGTTGAAAAAGAGATGAGAAAAGGAGGTTTTACCAGAAGCATGTGTTCACACAGTTGAATTTAAGGAGAACAGATGTTCCATGCCTGGTAATGGTGTAATGGATGTTTTCAAACCATTTCTTTCAGAGGGATTGGTTTCAGTAAAGGAAGGAGAATCACAGGATCCAGTTAAAATTCATAGAGATACTGGAGCTGATCAGTCGTGTTGTTGGAAAATGTTTCAACTCTTTATCAAAAGACTGGCACAGGGGAGACAACTTTGATTAAAGGTGTTGGAGGTGAGGTGGAGTCAATATCTCTTCACAACATAGTGCTGAATTCAGAATTAGTTAAAGGACCTGTTTTTCAAAGTAATTTCAAAGTTACCCATGCAGGGGTCTCATTTTTATTAGGGAATGATTTGGCAGAGGATAAAGTTGGGTCAATTTTGAGATTAACAAATCAACCTAGTAAGGTTGAGGTTGAAGAAGATTGTGAGATATATCCTGCATGTGCTGTAACAAGGTCTTTGTCTAAGAAAATGATGAGAGTTGAGGAAGGTCCAGTTGATAGAAACTTGCCCAGTACTTCTGAAATAGTCTTGAAAGAGCAGTTTAATTGTGAGAGTAAGGATTTCTCTTTGACAAGGAAAGAGTTAATTCAGCAACAGATGACAGATACAGATCTTACTGACTTAAGGGACAAAGCAGTAAGTGAAAAGGAGATTAAAGAAATGGCTTGTGGATATTACTTGTTAATGAAACCTTATTATGAGGATAAAGGGTGGTGGAGAACAATCTGTATCAGAGATGTTAGTTGTTGACCGGGTTGAGGAAGTTATGGATCATAAGATTATGGAAACAGAATCTTGTGAGGGTAACCTTAAAGAAACCGTGGTTCCTGTGCGCCTGTCTAACTCAGCAATTTTGGAAAATTTGGAGGAAAAATTAGCCCATCTTAAGTCAAGAGAACAAATTTGTTTCCTGATGTGCCAAAAATGACATCAGTGATTTATCATGATGTGGATGTGGGAGAGTCAAGTCCCATAAAACAACACCCATATAGAATAAACATTCAGAAAAGCAAAATCATGGATCAAGAGGTGGAATATATGTTGAAAAATATTGTATATCTATTGCTGCTGGGTTTTGGGGTCCTCTGGGCTCATAACACCCGTAAACATCAGGGTCTTGTTGGGCCAAAGAACCAGTTTTGATTTATATTACTCTCAAGACAGGGATACTTGGGTCAAAATAGTGAACTGCTGTGGAGGTTACCCTCCCCTCCTCACTGCTGTGGAGTGAGACCCTCCTCCCTCACTGCTATGGAAGGAACCCTCCCCCATTGCTATGGCGAGAACCCCTCTCCCCTTACTTCTGTACGATGCTCTGGCAGGAAGCTGGGGCAAATCCCTACGTCCCTGCAGGCACACCTCCTGGAAAGATGAATCACCCCACAGGCCAGTGTGGACTGGGTGTATGGTTTGGTGCTGGGCAGGTTGCGGCCAGAGTAGCGACTTCTCAGAGCTGAGATGGGGCACAGGACTGGCAAGGTGGTGGATGCAGTGAGTGAAGGCCTTTGCTGACCCACTCATTCACAGCTGGCCAGATCAATGGCACCAGCTCAGAAGAGGTGAGGAAACAGCAGCTTCTGCCACATGGCACAACATAGCACAGTAATCAGCAGGACTCCTGTTCCCAGCTACTATGCAGCTCTGAACCCCATACCTCAGCAACCAGTGGCCATAATATTCACACTAGTCCAACTAATGCAAGCCCTCATGGACAATGAGTGGCATAGGTAGCATAGCAGCATATTGATATTAGATCCACAAGGACCCAGGTTCAAACTCAGTGGTGTCTGTAAGTAATTTGTATGTTCTCCTCGTGACCTGCGTGGGTTTTCCCTGAGTGGTCCAGTTTCCTCCCTCCCTCCAGAAATGTATTAAAAAAAATGTACGGAGTGGTAAGTTAATCGGGTAGAATTGAACAGCACAGTATTCCTTGCCTGGAATCAGCTTCTTCCGTGTTGTAAATAAATGTAAAATTTAAATCTCTCCATACCTCGCCGTGGGGGTATTCGTACTGGGGGAAAACAGCCATAGAAAAGTGCAGAGAAGGGTTTTGTGCCAGAATCTCAGCACAGCTGTGTGTAGTTGAAACAAATGTCATTTTCACAGCACAAAATGGTAGATACCTGTGAGTGTGCAGACTCCAAGACCAATAGGAGTATCACTCTTATGGGTAATACTCTAAATGTTACAATTTGAGAAGGTGCTACCTGTTGCATCTTGCCCGTCCGCCACCTGAAAAAAATTAGCAACTAACAAATTGTAAAACATGAAAGTCTGCAGACACTGTGGTTCAAATATAAACACAATGCTGGAGAAACTCAGCATACCTTGATGAAAGGCTCAAGCCCGAAATTTTCATTATATATCTTTATCTTTGCTACATAAAGTACACTATTTGATCTGCTGAGTTTCTACACATTGTGTTTTTACTTTTTTACTTGTCTTCATGTGTGTATTGAGTCAACAGTTGTCCACAACCATTGAGTGAAACTGGAACAAAAGCATTCACAATAATCAAAAACAGATTCCTTACACTTTGATTTACTATTTTAACAAGTCCACAAAAATTAAGCGATTAATAGGTGCCAATGGGCTAATATGAGTATTGACATGACATCTTTGATAAGTGTGTTACGGACTTTTCAGAAATGCAACAAGCCACATGTGGCAAGTTGGCATTTTTTTTTTGCTCATGGGATGTGCTCCTTGCTGGCCTGCATTTATCGTCCATCCTAATTGCCCTGAGGTAAAGAGACAAATAAAAATCATCCACATGAGTGGATCTGAAGTCATCAGTAGGCCAAAAGAGTAAGGATGGCAAATTTCCTGTAGGATATTAATAGGACCAGATAAGTGGTTTGACATTCCATGGTTAAAATGAACAGGACACACATTTTAAAATTTCAAAACTCTTTAATTATTTGAATTTAAATTAAAATACAGTATAGAAACAGGCCATTTGGCCTATAGTCAGTGCCAAATTATTATTCTGCCCAGTCCCATTGACCTGCACCTGGACCACAGCTCTCCATACCCCTCCCATCTCTGTGCCTATCCATATTTTTCTTAAATGTTATGATCATTATCTGCTTCAGCTGGCAGCTTGTTTCACACTCTCACCACTCTCTCAGTGGAGAAAATCCCCCCCCCCCCATGTTCCTTTTAAAAATTTCACTTTTCACCTTTAGCCCATGTCCTCTAATCCTTATCTCACCAAACCTCAGTGGGAAAAGCCTGCTTGTATTTACTCTGTATTATTCTGTATAACTCTATCAAATCTCCCCTCATTCTCCGGTGCTCTTAGGTATAAAGTCCTAAATTATTTGACCTAACATTGTGAGATTCAAGTTTGAGTATTTAAACTAAGGACCTAGAATTGTGGCTGTGAATCCAGTAACTTAACCATCGGGTTAGCAAACCCAAGGTGCATTGTTGTATCAATCTGAACAGTTCAGGTGCTTCAAACACTTTAGTTGACTTTGTGATTAGTCACCTTCTTAGACTTCCATCTCCAAATTCCTTTGCTTCTCCATCTGTCTTTTCAGCGCATTTCTCGAGAAATTCTCAAAAAATAAAACACAAAACTCTGCAGATATTGTGGTTGAAGTAAAAATATGATGCTGGAGAAACTCAGCAGCCCAACAGTGTGCTTTATATTAGCAAAGATAAAGGTAAATAACCAACATTTCAGGCTTGAGCCCTTCATCAAGGTATGGAAAAATGTCGGTAGGTGTCTGATCAAATAGGTATGGGGAGGGATGGGGGGGAGGAGCACGGTCCCACAAGCAGGAGACAATAGGTGGAGAAAGGTGCGAGGTGCACAGTAGCAGGGGAACTGGAGAAGTCGATGTTAATGCCATCTGGCTGGAGAGTGCCCAGATACATCGGCTGGAGCCATATAAATCTTCAACTCTGCCATTGATTACCTCACCCATTGCTTCCACAAAGATTTGCCAGTCTTTTTCCTCTGTGAAGGACCCTAGGATTTTGCTTTTCAAAATATAGGTGCTATTTAATTGCATGATTTTTGATGTATTTGTGAAGTCTACCAAATTACTGTGATTCTCTACCTATTTTTAATAACAGTGTAATAGCTCACATTCATTAGAGCGTGGAAACCTTACTTGAAATATTTTGGCACCAGATTTTGTATTTGTACAATTTAATTGGCTGTTTTCTTTCAGTAGGGTAAGGGTGGAGGAGTGGGGGGGGTGTGGGGGGGGTGGAATAAACACAGCCTCTATATATTGTATCACTGATGGATTATACTGTTTGTTTTAATTCTGCAAGCCTACGAAAATCAAAATAAAATATAAAACAAAACAGTGTAATAGTTGGTGGGAATTTTAAGCAGTAACTCTGTAATCAGTTGGTGCCTCACCCATTCTCTGTATTTTGTCTTTCAGGTGCAGAGCTAGTTTGTTATCCAGTTATCTGTTTGCTTTCCACATCCGTTCTGAAATTATCCATCTTATTTAGATGCCAGTAATCTCATTTTCATCTCTGTGATGTTTAGTTTCACAGGGTGTGGATGGCAATTGCTGGAAGTTTTAAGCATTTATGTTGATTCCCAGGAACAGTTGATATCAGAAATGCTTGGAGCAAACAAATCAAAACTCTTTTTGAAATCATGACCCACAAGACAGGGAGGCATTGTTGCTGAATTTGGAAGCTTGTCAGGGTTTTTTCTGCGAATGTAAATTGGCTGAGAACTACTGCAAAACATATCATACTGTTCATTCCTTCTCCGACTGTGAGGCCGGGATGGTCACGAGAACAGGGAAGAATTGGACATTTGTATTGCTAATTGGAAACTTGCATTAAGTTGAAAGTTGATTTTTTTTTTCTCTCTAGTTAGTGGTATTTCTGATCGAACCCAACATCCTGTGGCTTTGTCGGACCTCTGTGTGTCGCTGTTGAGTTTATCCAATGCTGTATTGGCTGTTGGTATTACTGCAGTTTTCAAACAGAATGAAATTGATCTCTTTGAAAGGAAGTGCTGCAGCCCCTTGCAATAAATGTGGAAAGGTTGGATAATCAAGAGTACAGTGGAAATGAGTAATAACAGCCTCACTTTATTGTGAAAGGATATGGGTCAGCACAACATTGAAAAAGTACTGTGCTGTATTGTTTTATGTTCCAGGAGAAAGAAGTGAGAAATTAATTTGCAAGTGCTGCAGAAACTCAGCATCCATAGCAAGTATAGGCAATCAACGTTTCGGGCCTGAGCCCTTTGTCGGGAATCTGGAAAAACAGGTGGGTGGCTGATTAAAAGGATAGGGGGCGGAGGTAGGAAGGGGACAAGTACAGGCCGACAGCTAAGAGAGGACTGTCAAATTCAAAGTTCAAGTTTATTGACAGCATACACACATGACTTCACATACAACCTTGAGATGCTTTTTCTTGCGGACCAGGCAGCATTTCTACTTCTCGGTAACTGTGGACTACACAAGAAGGAAGATATGAATACAAAAGAAAGAAATGTAACTAAAGGAAGTAACATAAACAAACTGACTGCAAATACAGAAAAAAATATTCAGTAGTAAATAATATACAAAGTAAGACTCCTTATAAATGAGCCTCTGATAACATCTATTGTTTAGGAGTCTGATGGTGAAGGGGTAGCAACTGTTCCTGAACCTGGTGCTATGGGTCTTGAGGCACCTATACCTTTTTCCCGATGACAGCAGTGAGGACAGAGCTTGTGCTGTGTGGAGTGGATCCTTTATGGAGTAACATTCACCATCTTCCAGTCCACCAGGACCTGTCCAGAGTCCAGAGAATTTTGTTGAATTATCACCAAACCTTGACGATAACTTCTGCCATTTCTTTCAGTTCCCTGGGATGCATTCCATCAGGACCAGGGGTCTTATTGATCTTTAGACCCTCAGGTTTTCTGAATACAACCTCTTTAGTGATAGCTATTACATCCAGGTTCTCACTTCCCATCACATCAACAACATCTGTCTATGGCATGTTCGATATGTCCTCCACCATGAAGACCAACACAAAATAGTAATTTAAAGCCTCAGCCATTTCCTCATTACCCAATATCAATTCCCCATTCTCATCTTCCAAGGGACCAACCTTCACTTTAGTCATCCTTTTGTGTTTTATATAATAAAACTTTTACTTTCCATTTTTCTATTTTGCACTAATGTTTTCTCATAGTCTACCTTCCCTCTCTTTATTGCTCGCTTCATGATACTTTGTTGCTTTAAGGTTGCCCAATCTTCTCTTTTCCCATTGTTCTTGGCAAATTTGTACACATTATCTTTTAGTTTGATACCTTCCTTAATTTGTTAATTATCGAAGACTGGCTATCCCCATCCTTACTGTCCTAGGTTTTAACTGGAATATACTTTGGTTGAGGACCATAAAGAATCTCTTTGAAAGTTCTCACTGTTTCTCACCCATCCCTCCATATAGCCTGCATTCCCTGTCTACGCTGGCCAACTCTTCCCTCATCCCCTTGTAGTTTCCTTTGTTTAGTCATAACACACTGATTTTAGACCACCATATTGTACTCTCCACTTGTATGAGAAACTCATTTATACTGTGATCACTCTTTTCAAGAGGAACCTTAACTACAAGATCACTAATTTTACTGGTCTCATTGCACAGGACTAGATCCAAAATAGCATGTTCCTTTGTAGGTTCAGTAACATGCTGTTCAAGAACATCATCATGTGTGAATTCTATGAAGTCCTCCTCAAGGTTGCTTCAACCAACCTGATCCACCCAGTCTATGTGGATGTTAAAGTTCCCCACGATGATTGCTGTTCCATCCTTACACGACTCCGATATTTTTGGTTTATTGCCTGTGCCACTGTAATATTATTTGGTGGCCTATAGACAACTCCTACCTGTGATTTTTTTTTTCCCCTTACCTGTTCCTAATTTCTCCACAGATGGAATCAACATTTTGCTCCTTAGATCTTAAATTATCTTACACTTTTCCCCTGATCTCATCCTTAACTAACAGCGCTACCCCACCTCCATTACCTTCCTGCTTGTCTTTCCTTATTACCTGATATCCTTGGATAGTTAATTCCCAATCCTCTCCACCCTGAAACCATGTTTCTGTAATGGCCACTAAATTATGCCCCTTTGTACATTTTTGTGCCACAAATTAACCGACAGTGTTTTGAATATTATGGGCATTCAGATAAATTTTGCTTGCACTCATTGTGCTTTTAATATCTAGTAATATTTGTATCTTTTGCACTTCACTTTTACCCCTCTACTCTTAACTTTCTTTCTTTACTTATTAACTTCTGCTTTTTACTTTATCCACACTCTTCTATTTTACTTTATCCATCTCTCTCCAATCTGTTGAACCCAACCCCCCCCACCCCCACTATTTAGTTTAAGACACAACCTCTTGTATAGATCCACAATGGAGTGGAGACTGATGCCCATGATGGTACTGGCCAAGTTCACAACTCTCTGTATTTTATTTGCCTGTCCTGTGCATTAGCACTTCCATACCAAACATTGATGCAACCAGTCAGAATGCTCTCCGTGGTACATCTGTAAAAATTTGCAAGTGTCTTTGGTGACATAACAAATTTCCTCACAAAATATAGCCACTGGCGAGCCTTCTTCACAGTTACATCGACATGGAGGCCCCAGGACAGATCTTCAGAGATGTTAACATCCAAGAATTTGAAGTTCTTTACTCTTTCCACTGCTGGCCACTCAATGAGGACTGGTTTGTGTTCTCCTGACTTCCCCCTCCTGAAGTCCACAATCCACTTCTTGATTTTGCTAACGTTGAGTACAAGGTTGTTGTTGCAATACCATTCAACTAGCTGATCTATCTCCCTCCTGTATGCTTCCACATAGCCAACTGTGATTCTGCCGACGATTGTGCTGTCATCGGCACATTTGTAGCTGGCATTTGAATTATGCCTGGCCACACAGTTATGGGTGTATAGCGAGTAGAAGAGTGAGCTAAGCATACATCCTTGAGGTCTACCTGTGTTGATCATCAGTGAGGAAGAGGTGTTGTTTCCAATTCATACTGACTATAGTCTTCCAATGAGGAAGTCAAGGATCCAATTGCAGAGAGGGATGCAGAGGCCCAGGGTTTGGAGATTGTTGACCAGCACTGAGGGTATGATGGTGTTGAAAGCTGATCTGTAGTCGATGAATAGTAGCCTGATGTTTGCATTGCTGTAGGCTACTACAGAGCTGAGTGGTGAGCCAGTGAGGTTGCATCTGCTGTGGAGCCTTTGTGATGGGTGGGGAATTGCAGTTGGTCCAGATGTTTACTTAGGTAAAAATTAATTCTGGCCTTGACCAACCTCTTAAAGTACTTCATCACAGCAGATGTGAGTGCTACTGGTTGATTGTCATTGAGGCAGCTCACTCTGCTCTTATTGGGCATCAGAATAACGGATGCTCTTTTGAAGCAGGTGGGAACCTCTGTCTGCAACAATAGAGATTGAAAATGTCCACGAACACTCTGGCTAGTTGGTTCAGATCTTTAGTACCCTGCCAGATTCAGTGTCTTGAAGGACATTTTGACGTTTAAACAGCTGTGGATCAATTACACCCAAATTAACATAAAACACCATATGTTTTGGAGGGTGTGAGGAAACCAGAGCACCCAAGGAAAATCCATGTAGACAAGAAGAGAACATACAAAGTCCTTACAGACAGCACCAGATTCATGTCTGGGTTGCTGACATTCTAATAGCTTTGCGCTAACTGCTAAGATAATCATGCCATGAATGATGTCTTTGGACCCCAATTAATGTTAAGGAAGGTGCAAGTGTAGCACTTCTTGGGTTCACAGAGGTAGGTACCTAGGGGACAATTGGAGGGGAGGGATCTCACTTGCTTGGTTCCTACCCCTGTGCCACCGACCACTCATCCTGTCCCACTAATCGCCTGCGTGACCTGCTGAGTTTCTCCAGGACTTTGTGTATTGCACTAGACTCCAATATCTGCTTCTAGCTTATTTATGGGAAATTAATTCACTTGGATTGTTTTCCTAGAAATAGGGAATTACACTCTGAGGAACTTTTTAATATTTTCTTGATTTCTTGTGGTAGAATCCTTTGTCCTAGAATCTATTTGTAATGGTGATCATTTTTTTAGTCCACTAACAAACTTGTTTTCATTATTATATCGTGTTAAATATATTTAACAGTGCACTAAATGTATAAAAATTATTTACCAGAATTCAGATAAGATTTAAAATATATAACGTTTAGCATCTGTGAATTTATTTCTAATTTCTCAGAACTCTCTGACTCCCATTGGTTGTTTTTCCATAATTTCATGCAGCTCGTGTGGAAAGCTTTTTGACCACAAATAGAGAGCATCATAGTCAAGTTGTACGTTCACTTTGGGATCAATTGAGCTGTAGCAAGATGGTGCCACTAAAAGTAATTTTGGTCATTTTTGGTCTGGACCATTGAGTTCAATCTGTTGCACTACCTGTTGCCCTCCTTGAGAGCATCCAAAAAGATAGATTAATATGTGGATCTGCTGTTTGCATTGCCTCAGTTGCAATATTTTCACTCAATGAATCCTTCAGTTGAAAAGGTTATTTTTTTCTTATGGGAAAGTGACAGCTTCATGGTGGCTAAAATTATTGAATGGGTCTCAGTCCAATCTCTTGTTTGAGAGGAGAAGAATTGAGGGCTTCAAAGTTAGGAAGGAAATTGATAGGATATATGTGGAGAAATTGTATCTGCTTCTGGGAGAGTCAAAAGGAAAAGCTCTTTACAGTTTGTAAAGCAGTAGGGAGGAACCACCTTCCACAGAGGAGTAGTGAGATCGTAACTTACTGTCTGGTGGAGCACTGGAATTGTCAAGCATGGAAAGAAAAGGATGCAAATTAGAGTGACGAAAGCTCATAGAAAACACTGAAATAGACCATCTGGGCCCATGACTTATCTTTGTGCTCTGGGTTTTATGTAATGCTGTAAAGTCTAGTTTAAACCTGCTGCCAGATTACAGGAAAATTTTTGCTCTGAATCATAATTTCCATTATTTGCACATCATCCAACTGCTTCTGAGCCTTTATCTCAATATACAACCTGATTGGTAATCTCACTCTATGTTGAGAGAGTTTAACATGCACAGCAGCAACACACATTGCATATAACCTATCAGCTCAAAACAATAATTTAAGAAACAAAGTTTTATTGGGACTGTGGAAAATGACTATAAAGAATGTTGATTTGCCTGAAAATCATTTCGATGAATTTGAAAGCACTGAAGGCTTGAAATTCATTTATCTTCAAAAATCGTGGTAAGAATGTCTTTTTTCAGTCTTGAATTACATTGTGAGTTTGATCATTTGCCCTCCATTTTAATGCACCTGTATATTTATTTGATCATATTAATTTTGTGTCAGATCTTGAATCCTTTCTGATTTAATTTCTTCCTCACCATATAGTCATTGTTGTCAACTTATATGATTTAACATGTTAATTAATCCAAAAGGGCATAAATTTGAAATTCATGCCCCACTTCTTGCAGTCTGTATAAACTAAGGGCTGCATTTTTTTTAAGATTAGTTTCATCTGAGATTATTATTTCCATCTTTGCAACATTTATTTCAATAATTTGTAGTTAAGGCTGAGTTAACACGAGCCAATCAGACAAATCAATATTGCTAAATCCTGCACCCTTGTTGAAAAGAAGATGGAAAGATTTTTTTTTAAAACCCACGACAAGCCATTTATTCTAATCTTGAAGCCAAGGCAAACTGCAGCAACAAACATCCAGGAGAAAATGTAATGGTCATTTGGACAGCTGTGGATTAGTAACCAGCAGAGAGCAAATTACGTGCAGGTGACATGATTGAATTTTTAATGAGATTCTTGGGATGGTTAACAAGAGCATTTGCAGACCTTCAAAAGCCTTTTCATAAGTTGCCACACCTGAGATTGATTAACACTGATGCTTGTGGAAGGGAAAGCAAAGTCAATTGAGAAAGTGGCTCAGTGGGGAACCTTGATTTTTTTTTAATGCGCATGAAGATAAAAGCAGTGTTTCTTGGGGCTTAGTTTGAGGGTCATCTTTTCATTTGGTCTACTTGAACTTCAAGATAAAGCACATCCGGGAATTATAGCAAACAGCAAAGGTCTAGTGACATAATCAGAACAGATTGGTGAAATGTGTGGACGCTACATGGATAAAGTTTAACACAGAAAAGAGCAAAGTGATTAATTTAGGTAGGAAGAATAAACAGAGGTTACACAATCTAAAGGAAAGAAGACTAAGAATAAACTAAAGTCAGAGAGACTTGGAGAAGCCACATGTGGACTATCACGCAGATTTATTTAAGATTGATTAAGTGTACACGGTTTTAACTCTGGAAATTATGATGAGAGGAAATCTCTCTGAAATGTACAAAATTCCAAGGGAGCTGGATCGAATTGATTCTCTCTATTAGATTTAATTGAGTGTAATTAGAGTTTCTGTTAAGTGGATGTTGGCCTCAGAGAGGGCCCTGATGTTGATTGCCTTTAGCCTTTGGATAGTTAGGGAGAGTTATGCAAAGTCAACATTGGTAGTATCTTTCCAGTGCAAACATTCTCATCCTTTTGTTGATTATGGGCCCTCTTGGACTCAGCTCAAGTTTACGGGCCCCATTTCCTGTGAAGCAGTTGTTTTGGTTTCTTCCATATGTTTACCGACTACATTAAAAAAAATTAATGTTATGTGAGGGTGAAAAGAAAACCAGGTTTTTAATTAAATGGACTGTGGCCCTGAGAGGCGCCTTAGGGCCCACATTGAGAATGGTTGCTCTACTCCATTGAAGTATTTGCTACGGTTCAGAATTATAAAAGAAGGTGAGGAAAGATGCAACTAATGTTCTACCATGAAACATTAGATCAACTAATCAATATCAGTTTCCTCTCCAAGGCCAACATTCCAAATAAACAGGTTGCTTTGATCTTCAAACATGGTTTTCTTCAGTCAGCCAGTGGATAAGTTGGTGCACTGAAAGTGATGGTGAATTTCATCATTGATCCTTCATTCACACTTAGAAGTGACTCCCAAGGTATGGAAGTGATCTATATTTTCCAAGTTTTTGAACTGAATTTGCTGGAGAGGAGCATTGTGTAGCTAAGCCAGGTTGGTAATGAGGAATGAACTGATAAGATCATCTGTTTTAGGAATAAATATTGGGTGGGGGGGGGTGGTGGCAAGATGGCGTAGTGGGAAGAAGTGTGATTCCACCTTCTCCCAGTTAGACTTCGAAATACCCAAATTTAAAATTTGTAAAAGTGGTTAAAAGTAATATTTACAGACTTTGGAATATCGGAGGATTACAATGGCTGCAAATGTGAAAAAAATCAAAACTCAATTGCAAAAGGAATTAGTACAAAAGTGTTGAAGAACTGAGGCCTACTTACCGAGTTGAAGTCACGGAGTCGTCGACTGGAGTCCCCAAGCATCAGAGGACTCCTGCTCGGTTGAGTATTATGCCGGCACCGATCACGCATTCGCAAGATGGTGCTGGCTCAGTGACTGGCTCGGCCGGCCCTGACTCGCACCCACATGATTCCGGGGGCACAGGCAGATCGGCCAAGTGAAGACAGACTTGCGAGCCTGCTATACTGCCTGGCGGTCCGGGAGCGCACAGTGTAGCGTCGGAAGACGCACCAGTGCAGTCGGTTATTTTGCTGGGCATGCGCGGAGCGTCGCGGGTCCAGAAATTACTGGACAAGGTGTAGGCTGTGGGGGAGCCCGAACAACGGAGGGCAGATGTGGTCGGCACGCTGTCGATGGGGGTCCAGACCCGCAGCTGCACTGGAAGAGGACCTATGATGTTAGAGGAGGAAGAAAGATCAACATTACAGGAATTTGCACAGGAAGAAATGGGGACTGAGACCAGAGAAGGGAGGCCTCAAAGGGAGGTGATGGAACCTGGACTGAATTCTATGTTCACAATTTTGGAAGGGATGGCTCATCAAATGGAAAATACGTCAATACAGATGTCTACTCAGATGACTCAAGGATTTATGGAAGTGAAAACTAAAATGACTACTATATGTGAAGCAAGATATTAATGTAGTTAAAAGTGATGTTAGTAGATGTATAAAATCAGTGGACACTGTACAAGATCATTTAAAAAAAGATTGAAGAAACTTTTTTTGAATGTAAGAACCAAGTGGAGCGTAATAGAAAAAAAATGGAAAAAGTGGAGGATTCGTTCATGGATTGAGGATCCAAAAGAAGGAATAATTGAAGATTGATTCATTAGAAAATCAGGATCGAAGAAATAACATAAAAATAGTAGGTCTTCCAGAAAATATAGAAGGTTCTGATCTGGTAAAGTTTTTTAAGAATTGGATTCCTGAAGTGTTGGGCAAGGAATTTTTTCTGGATGGTCTGGAGTTAGATTGAGCACATAGAGCACTAAGGAAGAAACCGTTTCCAGGCCAACCACCATGAGCAGTTTTGATTCACTGTTTGAAATACAGCACAGAGAAATGATACTACGAATGGCGGTGCAGAAGGCACAACCGAATCAGGCTCCAATGATGGTCCAGAATAATAGGGATTCGAGTCAAGAAATTATTAGAAGGCGCAGAGAATTTAATTCAGCTAAAGAAGTATTGTGACGAAAGGGATATAAATTTGACTTTCGTTATCTGGCCGTGTTGATAGTTTTTAATGGGAACTTTCAATCTCAATTCTTTGAAAATGATCATGATGCATTAATTTTTGCTAATTCATTGCCAGATTTATGAGGACATGGACAATCATCATAATTGTCACCCAAGAGGAGGGTAAATGGTAATGGGAAGAATGGGAAGAAAGCTGAATTGACAAAGTCTTCTTGATATTGAAGATCCGGAACAATCACTGGGACTGAAATCACTGGGTTGATTTTTTTTTTCAGTACTTTTTGAAAGTCTGACTGGGGGGGGGGGAGATGACACTGAGACCTTCAGTCATCTGCCACCAGTGGGTTTTACCACACCCAGATTTTTAGGGAGCTACTACCTTTTAATAGTTTGTGTTGGGGATTATTAGTTTTTTCTCCCCTTTTCTTTTTGGAATATTTACATAAAGGGGTGGGGTTAGAATACTAAGGGAATTAGAGGGAGCATTATTTAATAGTAGTGGAATATATTATTAGATTAAGATATGTCTAATTTGAATTTTGCAACTTTTAATGTTCAGGGTTTGAATAACCCAATAAAGCATCAACGAGTTTTGGATTATATAAGAAAAATGAAAGTTGATATTGCTTTTATGCAAGAAACACATTTGACTGAAAAAGAACATTTGAAATTGGAGAGTGGGTTGGGCATGTATTTTCTTCTTCTTTTAATTCTAAAGCAAAGGGTGTAGTGATTTTAATTCATATAAAATTACCGTTTGAATTGAAATCATTTGAAGGAAATGCTGGGAGAGTTTCGATGGTTAATTGTTAAATTTTTGCTGAATCGTGGACTTTGTTAAATATTTATGCACCTAATCTAGATGATGAATGGTTCATGTCGGTGGTTTTTTTATTAATCAATAATAATATTTTGGTCGGGGGAGATTTTAATTGTGTTTTTGATCCTTTATTGGATAGATCTCTGAAAATTATAAGAAAATCCAAGGCGGCAATACAAATAGGAGCTTTGATTGAAGATTTGAATCTGGTTGATGTTTGGAGGAGAGTAAACCCTACAGAGAAAGACTTTTCCTTTTATTCCTCTAGACATAATTCCTTTTATAGAATAGATTTTTTGGTTTCGGCACATCTGCAAGGTAGAGTATTACAGGTTGAGTATAAAAGTTGGGTTATATTGGATCATTCTATGTTATTTTTTTCCTGTGTAGGTTCAGAAGTAGTACAATTGTCTTACAGATGGAGATTTAATACAATGCTATTGAAGAAACCGGAGTTTATTACTTTTGTTAAGGAGCAAATTACTTTATTTTTGGCTGAGAATGTCAATTCAGTACGTAGTAATTTTGTATTGTGGGATGCTTCGAAAGCATGTTTACAAGGGCAAATTATTAGTTATACTGCACAAGTTAAAAAGCAATATGCGGTGGAAAGCTTAATGTTAGAGAAACAAATTGCTGATTTGGAAAAGGAATTTCAGAAAGATGTTACAGAAGATAAAAAAGCTGTTTTAATGAAGTTGAAATTACATTATAATACCTTATAAACATCAGTATGAGCGTCTACTTTATCGATCTAAGCAACGTTATTACGAACTGGGTGAATGAGCTCATAAGGTATAAGCATGGCAATTAAAAACAGAACAGACATCACAAATTATTAATGCTGTTGAAAAGAATTCAATAGTTACCTATAAACCTCAGGAAATTAATGATCAGTTTTATTCATTTTATCAAAAATTATATAATTCTGAGGATCCTGGTTCTATCAAATCCTATTTATCTAAATTAACTTTACCTGTTTTAGGGGAGGATGAGGTTAAAGAATTGGATGGTCCATTTACGGATTTTGAGATTAAAGAGGCTGTACAAGAGATGCCAAATGGAAAGTTGCCAAGAGATGATGGATTTTCTGTTGAATTTTATAAAGTATTTTATGAAGATTTATCGTCTATATTTGGAGATGTGTTGCAGCAAGTAACAGAGGAGCAGTTGTTACCGGAATATTGTTCAAGTGCTATAATTACTGTGATTCCTAAGAAAGAGGGACCCATTGAAAGTATCTTCGTATAGGCTTATTTCTTTATTAAATGTCGATTATAAAATTATAGCGAAGGTGTTAGCAAATAGACTTGCCATATGTTTACCTCAGTTGATACAGGTTTTATTAAAAATAGAAACGCGTTGATTAATATTCTTAGGTTGATAACATTAGTCAATGCATGTAGACAGCAACCCAACCATCCAATGGTGGTTGCGCTGGATGCAGAAAAAGCCTTTGATAGGGTCGAGTGGAATGTTTTGTTTAAAGTATTAGAGAAGTTTAATTTTGGCCCTTATTTTATAGGCTAGGTTAAGGCCTAATATACAAATCCAACTGCTAGGGTGGTGACAAATGTTCAAATTTCCTTATCATTTAACTTAATGCGTTCGACTCGACAAGGTTGTCTATTGTCACCAGCCTTATTTGCATTTCAGACAATAAGACAGAATGATAAGATTAAAGGAATGAAAATTTGGGAGGATGAATATAAGATTAATTTATTTGCGGATGATGTGTTAGTATATTTGATAGAACTGGAACAGTCTTTGAAATATTTACAAAATTGTTTGTTAAAATTTAGAGAGCTATCTGGATATAAAGTAAATTGGGATAAGAGTGAAATATTGCCAGTTGGGAATGGAGATCATTCAGAATATAAAAGTATTAGAAAATTGAAGTGGTCAGATAGAATTAAATATTTGGGAGTGGTTGTAAATGTAGACTACCAGTCTTTATATAAATTATATAAATTAAAAAGGATTAAAATGGATTTGATTAAATGGAAAGATTTGCCATTAACATTAATTGGTCGAGTAAATTGTGTTAAAATGAATATTTTTCCTCAAATTCAATATTTGTTTCAGTCTATACCATGTTTACTTTCAAAGGGTTTTTTTCAGGATCTGAATAGGGCAGTGCGGGAGTTTTTATGGAAAGGAAAATTAGCCCGAGTAGCTTTACATAAGCTTACATGGAAATATGCTTTAGGGGGATTGCAGTTACCTCACTTTCAAAATTATTATGATGCAGCTCAATTGAAATTTGTTAGTAGATTGATGGATGTGGACCAACCTCCGAGTTGGGCAAAGGTGGAAATGGCTTGTATATCTGAAGTTGAGATACATCAGTTTATATTAAAATGGAATGTGGATTTATTGCAGGCATGTAATAGGCCAGTATTAAAACATTTGTTAAGGATCTGGGTTAAAAGAAACAGGGTTTTAGGATCAAAGGGTAAATTACCAATTCAAATCCTGTTATATTATAACCAGCTTATTCCTTTTTCAATGTTTAATATTCATTTAAAGAGATAGAATTCTCAGGGCATAAAGATAATTCAGGACTGTTTTGAATAAGGCTAATTTCTTTCTTTTATTCAATTGAGGGAGAAATTTGATATATCTGTAAATTCTCTGTTTGTGTATTATCAACTCAGAGCTTTGATTAAAAAATAATTATGATAAAGAGATGAATTTACCCATGTTGATGAAATTTGAGTCTTTGATTTCTTTTGTACCTAAGAAAGGTTATATTTCAGATGTGTACCAATTATTACAGGATAGTATGGATAAACCAGAATGGGGAAAATCTAGGCTTAAATGAGAAAGTGATTTTACCTATATTTTTCTGGAAGATAATTGGGAGGTTATGTGTTTTGATAGTGTAACTAAAGTGGCAAATGTACGTTATGGAATGGTTAATCATAATTTTTTTTTACATCAGTTATATTTGACTCTAGAGAAATTGAAAAAATATGGATTTAGTAATTTGGATTCTTGTTTTAGATGTGGACTATGTACTGGAACTTTTTTACATGCTCTTTGGTCTTGTTTTAAAGTACAACCATTTTGGGAAAGAATTAGGTTGGTTTTGGAAAAATTATTTAAGATTAAATTACAGTTAGACCCATCAATATTTTTGTTGGGATATATGGTTTCTTTGAAAGGACTAGGGTTGGATAAATTTCAAAATACATTTGTACGTCTAGTGTTATCTGTAGCAAGAAAATGTGTAGCTAGTACTTGGAAGGATAATGTGGAGGTTAATATAACACGCTGGCATAATGAGTTGAGAAATTGTATTATTATGGAAAAAATTACATGTAACCTGCAAAGTTTTTTGTTAAAATGTGGTCTTCCTATTTGCAATATATGAACTTAGAAATACTTTGAAATATTCTTTATAATCACTGCATTATCTTTATATTTGGCTCCCCTTAAGGGGGCTGGCTGAAGGGGTGAGAGAGTGGGCAGGGTTTTTGATTTTTGGGTTTTTTTTGTTTCTTTTTATATGTACAAAAAATTGTTTTTTCTGTTATGTTTGATTGCAAGTTGTCCAAATTCTTTTAAATAAACTTTTTTTTTAAAAAAAGGAATAAATATTGGACAGAGCAGCACGTTGTTCTTCAGAATTGTGTTAGGAGATTTCTTGCATTCATCTGAGGAAGAATTTGCATTTAGGCCTTGGTTTAACTTCCAGCAAAAATGTAGCATTTCCTTAGTTCCATGTCCGATTGTCCACCATGTCTTTTGTGTCAAACTATGTGGCGTGGAGGGCGGCGTGGCAAGATGTCGTAGGGAACAGATGTGCCTTCCAGACCTCTCCTGACTCTGATATATTGTTTTGTGTTTAAGTGCCCGTTAAAGTTCTTTTAAAAGTTTATAAATAATAAGAGGTGCTGGATCAGTGCCTAGTGGTTTATATGCAAAAAAAAGGGTAAAAGAAAACATCAACAGACTGTTAAAAAACTACATTTCCCGAAATTGTCTGGGCCTGCTTGTTTACAAGAAGCCAGGACTCAGCGTAGAATGGATCCAGAAGAAGACGTACAGAATTCAGCATTGAAACTCCGTTTTATACCGGTAAGGCTCTCTGAAGGTCGCATTCAGCAGCTTTCGGAACAAAGGGCTGGCCATGTGCCAATATTTCACACAATGGCCACTGTGAGTGCTGTTACTGAGACTTTGACAGTTGAATCAGCTGGGGCGCCACCAGCTGGAGAGTTAAAGAGCTGTCATTCGACTGCTACAGTGGTGGCGCTGCAAAATGCATCTTCAATTACAACGGTTTTTCCAGACATCGATTCAGTGAAGATGATTAAAGAGATTTGGCTTAAAGATAATCCTGATCTTCAGTCTCCTGGCATTGCTGGGGGGACTTTGAGAGGGATTTTTATACGAAGTCAAACTGCTAGAAAAGATACTAAATTAAGGGAAGAGACAGAAGATCCTGTGGTCTCTAAGGAACAGCAAGACCCTATTATGCCTGAATCTACTTCTGTTGAAATGTTTGTTAAGGATCTTGAAGATAAGATGTATTCTGTATTGAGTCACTTAGCTAATTTTGTGAACCCGTTTATTTCCAAGATTAATGCGATGGCGGAAGCCATTAATGGAGCTTTTAAGCTTGAAACCATTGAAAGATTTGAAATGTGTGATCAAGGTTTAGTCGATGTACAGGATCAATTGCAAGATGAAAATAGAATAATTGAAACATTGCAGATCCAAAATAAAAATTTAGCAAAAAAGGTTGATTATTTGGAGAATCAATCTAGACGGAACAACGTGAAAATTGTTGGTTTGCCAGAAGGCATAGAAGGACCAGATCCAAGAAAATTTTTTAATGAATGGATTCCACGAGTGTTAGGACAGGATAAATTCCCTGAAGGTTTAATACTGGAACGTGCTCATAGAGTTTTAAGAAGAAAATCTTTTTCAGGACAGAATCCAAGACCTGTTCTGATCCGTTGTTTAAACTATTGTGACAGAGAGACAATTTTACGTACGGCTATTAAAAATGCCCAGCAAAATAGATCTCCTTTGATGGTTCAGAATAATCCTGTTTTCTTCTATCAAGATTTGAGTCAAGAAATTATGTTTCAACGACGCGAATTTAATTCTGTGAAAGATCGGTTGTGGAAAAAAAGACATACGGCAACATTCAGGTATTCTGCGGTACTGAAGATTTTTCAGGATGGAAATCAGCCAAAGTTCTTTGACAATCCTAAAGAGGTTATGGACTTTGCTCAGTCTCAGGAACGATGTAGTCCTTTAAGGTCTCCAAAGAGAGTAGAGATGCAAGGTGGGATCCAGATTTTTAAAAGAAATGGAAGCAATGGTGACCGAAGTGGTAACGTTAATTTAAAAAAAATAAATCTTTTATCTTTTTTTTTGAGAAGAGTTTAAATAGTTTAAATAATGATGATAGTTTAATGAAATGGGAGTTGGGAGAGGGAACTGGGTGGGCACTAGTTTCCAGAAGTCATCAGCTACCTGTGAGTTATCTCACACCCAATATTTTGGGGGAGTTACCACTTTGGGCGGTTTAAACAGGAGGAGGTAATCGTGACCTCCGACCTGTTTTTTTTTCTTTTTAATTTTTGGGTTAAGAAGTGAAGGTTTTTTTTTAATTTTTTTTTTAATAAATAATTTTTTAAAAACTCTTTTTGTTTTCTGATTGTAATTGAGAGAGAATTAGGAGGTTTTTTTTCTCTCCTTTTTTTTCTCTTTTTTTTGAGTTTTTTTTTTCTCTTTTTTCTCTTTTTTAAGAGGAGGATGTCACAGAAGATAATAAGTCAAAAATTGAGGATGTTGAATTAGATGAAGCGGAAGATGAGGGGAAAGGTGATAATAAGAAAAAGAAGAAAATCAAGTACAAATACATTGAGGGAGAAGAGTTTAATAAAATTAAGTTAATTTCGATAGAGAATTTTGAAGATGATATAAATGAAGTATATGGAGAATTTTATAAGAGTTTGAACATTTTTTTCTTTTTCTTTTTTTATATAAGGGGAGGGGAAGGGAATAAAAAGTTTATCTGATTGTTTTTCTAAGGGATGTTTTTCTCTCGATGAATTATAAAGGAAAAGGTATTATGGAAATTCTGTATTTATGTATTATTAATTATGATTTTTTGTATAACAGATATGTGGTTGATATATGATATTAATATTTGAACTTAGTTTTAAAGTGGATTTCATTTGTTAAATACATGTATTATGTTTGATTTAAATATATATTTAAGGGTATTATTTTAGTATTGATATTTTTTTGTTGTTAGTATTTTTTGTTGTTAAGTTTTATCCTTTTTGTTGTAAGTGGGGTTTTTTCTATTTTATTTACAACATTGTTAATTAATTCTTCACTCTTTATTTTGGGGGGAGGGTTGGACTAATTTTAAATTAGATGATTAATGTTGTGTTATAATTATTGGGGGGGTTAATTTGTGTAGTTTAATGATGTAGTATTCTAATTTTTATTATCTTATTTTTTATTATTTCTTTAAATGTAATTTTTATTTTATTCATGTCATAAAATTTTAAATAAAGTTTATGAAAAAAAAAGTATGTGGAGTGAATGAATGAACACAATCTTCACGATAATTGATTTGATTTACCCTCTCTGCTCCCACGCAGTATGACTTTGGACTTTACCTGGCAGCAAAGACTGAGTTGAATCTTTTGGTCTCTTTTTGTTGGGGATGACTGCTAATATTATGCAGTATTATTTATATTATAATACTACATTTGTGCTGCCTCATGTCAACTTCATCCACTTTGTTGCTAATTTCCTCCCCGACCTCAAATTCCATCTGGCCGCTCTCCAAGCAGATGACATTAACTTCTGTGGTTTCTGTTAGGCCCCTACTCTGTTTCTTTCTCTCTCTTTCCTTATTCATCTGTCTCCTTTCCTCCAACTCCTAATCCCCTCACCTCTCTATTCAAAGAGCTACCCTTCCCCCCATCACTTCCCAGTTTTTCTCCTCTTCCCTCCCACCCATATCGACCTTTGACCTCTTGCCTGTGAACCTGTGCTCCTCCTCTTGGTCCTTCCCCATCATTTTATTCAGGTACCTATCTTCGATTTGCTCATACCTTGACAAAAGGCTTGGGCCAGAAATGCTCGTAACTTATCTTTGCTACATAAGTAGTGCTACGTGACCTGCTGACCTTCCTCCAGCAATTTTATAGAAATATTATATGAAGGTTTTCTTCAGCAAAAAAATGTTCTTGGCATGTAAATGAGATGGCATTGGTGAGACTGCATCTAGTTACCCATTTCTACATTGGCCCAAGAAGATGGTGGAAATTTTCACTTTCAACCACAGAAGTTGTAATAATGGTGCCAAGAACACAAAATCATCATGAACTAGTAAAGAATTTGCTTTTAGAACATTTCTTTCAAAAGGGCCCCTGAAGAACTTTGATTTACCGGTATTTATTTTGAAATGCAAGTGCTGCTACAGCATATAATACTGGATGTATAAATTAATATTGATGAAACATTCCACACATGATTATGAATCTTGTTCATTATGTCTGTTTGTAGACACTGCTTTAGAATGTGGACATACAAGTTATGCATGCTGGTGAAGATGTTCATGGGTGATAACAAAGTCATTGAGAAATTTTTACTCAGCACTTTAGGAAAAGCATTACTTTGAACTTTTATTGTTAAAAACCTCTGCTTTTATCAATCTTTCGGGAGAAGGGGGCACTCATGTGTTAACTTGAAAGATCACTAGAATGGGAGAAACAAGTACCTGTGCTGTTCTTTGGCTTCTTGGTCATTTTTGAGCTGAGCAGTCAGTCTTTTTGGAGCATGATTCGTGCCTTCTCTTGCTTTCCTGTCATTTTTATCTGGGAGGTACACTCCGAGGCATTGAGGCCGCTGGTAGTGTCTTCACAACCAATACAATAAAGCTGTCTCTGAAAATATGCGTAGATCATCCTACCCCAAGTACCTTTTTAATCACAAAACCAATTCTAAATGCTAATTCCTACTGCTAAATTATCCACATAATACTTTTCAAGCCTCAATGCACCTAACTTGGCCAAGTTCCAGATATGAGCCACATGCATTTTAAAAAAAAATCTGAAACAGCACATCATCACCAAAATCAAAACTGGGGCTAGGACCACAGTTGGAAATTTGTATACTGTATAGAGTGAATGTTGCTGTCTATAAACAACCTGTTACCAATCAAAAGCTAAAGCTGTTTAGATCATTATTACAAATAAATAATAGAATGGCTTGGTAAGAAAAGTGGCAGTTAGCTGGAATCAAATACCAAGCTGCCTAATCTTCAGCCACATTGTAAGACAAGCTGTGCGTGCCCCGCTCTCACATTGCCATTGTTGTTCCAGTGGAATGGCTTTCTTTTGTTTCTTCCACACTACGTAGGTCAAACAGTCTTTCATTTGTGTGACCCGACTTACTGTCTGATATAACTGGCTGTTTGCAAGGAATTTACGGAAGTGTCTGTAAAGTAAAATACATTCTCTTTGGTTCATCTGGAATGTTTGTCATTCTAATGTTCATTCCACTGCAGCCAGCTGCAATTTTCCTGGGTTTTATTTTGCAGAAGTTTCTTCACTTGACCTTCTCAGCTTGTTCATGTGATGGAAGACTAGATTTGATCTTCTCAATGGTTTCTGACAATTTAATTCTTGTGTTGAGTTTTACATCAGCTCTTTTGGCCTTTGCAGTACAATGAGCTTTGGCTACAAGATTATTTAAATGGTGAGATGATTTTTACCTGTATACATCAGGCTTTTCCCATTAACATTTAGAGCAAATGTCCTCTTAGCAAATACACCCTATGGTAAAGGATCAGACTTGGATGAAATGTACTCAATGGAATATAAATAATATAAAAGTTCTTAATTATGGTAAAGGATCAGACTTGGATGAAATGTACTCAATGGAATATAAATAATATAAAAGTTCTTAATTATGCATAAGAAATGACCCGTTTAGAAAAAAACCATCTACAGTTTAAGAATTTGTATCACGACATGGAACTTGGAAGTTTAGGTGCAAAAGGTCATGGAACTTTCCAGGACTTGTCTTCTGCTGCATTTTCTGTCTGTATTATCCATTAATCCACCTTTCTACTCCTGGAAGCAATGCGTTGAAAGAGCTTTCTCCAAATCACTCACTTTGCTCCCAATGAGAGGTTTCCCTTAATTAAAAAATGTTTTTTTTTAAGCTGTGCTGCTATTTTAACCAAATGCCATTTTTATTATTGTGTATCTGAAGGCTTAATCTTTCATGACAAATTGGAGTTTATTTTCCTGTTGGAGTTTTCCCCAGAATCAACAACTGCAGTGTAAGGATCACCACTTTATCATGTGAACTTTTTCTGAGCAGATGACAGAAATTCCATGCTGCAAGATCTTCAAGGCAACAGAATTATCGATGGGAGTGTTTTCAAAACAATAAAACTGCTTTTAACTCAAAAACCCAAAAGGCCCTTTGGTCTAAGTCTGTACTGACCATCAGCCACCTGTTTTACATTAATTCAACATTATTTTTTTAAATCACCCTCACATTCCAATCAGCTCCCACCTGATTCTACCATTCACCCAAGGGCCAGTTTCTTTGGCCAATTAACTCCCCCCTCCCCCCAACCTGCATGTCTTGGAGATGTGGGGCAAAACCAGAGCACCCAGAAGGAACCCATTCAATCACAGGGAGAGCATGCAAACTCCAAGCAGATAGCACCCGAAGTCAGGTTTGAACCTAGGTCTCTGGTGCTATGAGGCAGTGGCCCCAGCTGTGACACTGTAACTTTACTGTCCTGGTACTCTGTGCATTGGTGACGAACCATCATTTCCGGAATCTCTCTTTCCATCAGTGATGATGCCCAACTCACACCTCATGTGGGATCCCTGAGCCAATCACCTGGAAAAAATGAATTGAGATGTTCTCTTCTTGTAATCCCCATGAATTATTTTTAAAAAATTCTATGTACATTCTCTTGGATGATCTGCAATATCATTTGATTAGCTCCATAATCTCTCTTCTGATTAGACAGTTCAGCTTCATCCATGAGGTGGAGCTGGAAGTTCCAATCTCATTTCATGCAGCTGGACTCTGAGATCACAACCCAATCTTGCTGACTATGTTGGGATAGTGAATGAATGGTCAAGGCATTACCTGGTTGGATAGTGACCAGAATTTAAAATCAGAACTTGCAAGCTCAATTAGAGATGTTGAAGTAGTACTGCTTCACATAACAAATTCCAGAAATCTGGAGTGTGATCCCGAAAAGATTATTCTGCCATCTCATTGACCTGCATGTGGACCATTCTCCTTCCATCTGTGTGCCTATCCATTTCTTACATGTCAAAATCAAGTCCGCATTCACTACTTCAGCTGGCATCTTGTTCCACACACTCACTGTCCTCTGTTTGAAGAAGTTCCCCCTTAATGTTCTCTTTTAAACATTTTAGCTTTTGCCCTTAACCTGTGTCCTATAGTTCTTTTCTCACCTGACCTCAGTGGAAAAAGCCTGCTTGCATTTACTATACCCCTCATAATTTTGTATACCTCTCTCAAATCTCTCCTCATTCTTGACACAAGGAATAAACTCCTAACCTGCTTAACCTTTCCCTGTAACTCGTTCCTCAAGTCCCAGTTACATCCTGGTAGATCTTCCCTGCATTCTTTCAATCTTATTGTTATCTTTTCTGTGGTTAGATGATCAAAATTGCACACAGAACTCCAAATTTGGTCACACCAGTGCTTTGTACCACTTCACTTTAACATCCTAACTTCTATGCTCAATATTTTGATTTATGAAGGTGTGATCTAACTGAACAGCAGAACATACTTGAAGGGTTGAATGGTCTGTTCCTTTTCCTGGTACCAAGGAATTGCTCTTTATTCTCAGTTGCTTTACCCTGATGTGCAGCCGCTACCTGTGGAGGGAATCTGCTCCAAAGCCCTCTGATCATTTGCATTGTTCCAACCTCTTCAGGTGCCTACACAAGTCTTGGAAGAGATTTTGATTTCATCCTATTGAAGAACAGAATTCCTCAACATAACATTCATTGATGGCGAACAAGAAAGCTGAAAATGAGACCAATTATTTTTCCTGTTTACCATGTGCTGTAATGCTTGGTAGTACTGGACTGTGAGAAGTCCTGATGGATAAGCTTATTGAGTAAACAGTGTATCCAGTAATACACTACTGGATACTTCAAGTTTTAGAGAGCTTCAGGTTCATTGTAATGCAAATGTAGCCAAAGAGTACACAGCCAATCAGACGATACATGACTTCTATGATTACCTGGCGCAGGAGGAGGGGCCTATCATTCAATTAGCTCAAGATAAGTCTCATATTGCAGATCTCCCATTCTCTGTAGCCTTCGTTTTAATTCCGAGCGCTTTCCTTTCCACCGCAGGTGAATGTTAGTACTGTGTTCCTTTCTGAAGCTGATATGAATGACAGATGTCTGCCTGCAGTGGTTCCTGGTCTTACCCACTGAGACTTAACTGGCAGGTTTGTTAGAGTTATCTGTTGTTACAGATTTTCTTTGAGGTACCTATTTGAAGAGCTGCTTCTGTGACAGCCTCCAGCGCAGAAGTCCCTGTAAAGCTATACCCAGGACTACTGAACACACATCTTGACTGGATCTCTTTGGAACATTAGCATTATCACCTTGCCGCAGGACTGAAATCAGTTCATTTATCCACAATAGAAAGGTAAGTTTAGAAACTGCTGACATATCCATCAAAGACGATTTTTTGTTAAAATACTGTCTTTCATGCTGGTTATGTTAGTATGTCTTGTAAGCACTTGAAAGGGTTGGGCACTGAAGAGCTCTGGGCTATTTCTATCAAGTGACTGGAGACCAAGGTGTGGAAAACAAGGTACAAAGTAAAAGGACAACTCAGAAGGTTTCAATTTCAGCCATATAGAAATTATTAAAACATCTGTTTCTGTTAAAATATCACAGGGTTTATGGTTTCACTTCTTAAAAAAGACTTAAAATTTACAATTTACTTTGAACTACAGTATTTAGAATATTTGCAGTACCTCACTTATCTCGTTCATAAGCTGCAAACAGAATCCTAGAAAATGATGGCACTGAAAGAGACTGTTCTGCCCATCAACTCCATATTGTCTGAACAGAGCTTTTCAGATTTATCCCATGAATTTTGCACTGTATCATTTTGTTGGTTCCCACAAGTTTTAAAAAAAATACAGATGTGCACTTACGGTTTCTGCCAGAAGTCTCTTCAGGCAGAAACTTCTGGACCCTGATTACGCTGAATGAAAACATTCATTCCTTAACTCCCTCCAAAACCTTCTACTTGGCTGAATATATCCACTTGTTGTTGACCACACCATTAAGGAAAATAGATTTTTCTTATTTGAAAGAAAAGTTTAATGAGATGGAGCCTCCATTTCCTCTGTTGGAGATTCCACTCTTAAGTTACATTTTTGTTTGCTGCACTGACCTTATCTTCTTCATTAGTCTGGCCCATTATTTCTCATACCATTTTGCTTTTCTTTTCAATTTCCTGAGAATCTTTATCCTGATTCAAAATAACGATAAGAAGTATATCAAGGATTGCTCTGACACCACAAAAGGACTGTCTGCACTACTGCTGAGTCACAATTTTGTTGCATAGGATAACTGAATATTTATTATCTATCGTTTTTGAGTATTTATTGTCTTTTAAAATTCAATTACATAGTTAGTATGTAATTTTTTATAGTTATTTTGTAGTTGTATTTTTACAAAGTACCTGTTCAGCTGCAACTGAATTTTGGTACTTTGTACAAGGTATATGACAATAAACTCATGATCATTATCAGCTATCCTGCAGGACCTTTGTACAATGCAAGCAATCCTGACTTTAGCAGTCACTTAAATGAACTTCATTTCACACTTGGGTATGGGAAGATGGAATGCAGAAATTCAAATCACATACAATTTTAGAAATAAATATGGTATGTTTGCAAATTTGGAACTGTATATGCAAATTTTAGGTGTAAATATGTAGTAGTTTTCTTCCAGCCTCCCGAGACCTGTGTTAATCGTCCCTAAATAAACCTTGTTGGAGTCCTGTGTGTTGGAAAGCGATCCTCTGAGCAATCCATGAAGCTATCTTTCTTTTCCTTTTCTTTATTTTATATTTCTGTACATTATTTTAATATATTTTTATTTTGGAGGGGTGAGGGCTCTGGGGATGGAGGCTATGGGAGGGGCTAACACCATGTAATGAATGAAATTTTCTTAAATTTTAAACATTTACTATTTTGTATAATTATTAATTACATGTATGGAAAATTTTTAAACAAACTTTTTAAAAAAAACTTCATTAAAGTCATGAAGGCTTTTCTTCCCATTAGTAATGTGCATCTGTTTCAAATGATGGTTTGCTTGGTTTCACCAAAGGGGAAAAGTCCAAGCTGCCATCAGGAATACTGCCTTCCACTCCAGTATGTTATGTTCCAATACAGGGAATAGGGTGTAAATTCCCATATTCCCTCTCCTTACGAGTCTTGTTCTCTTCCCCTCACCAATCAGGCCATTCTCTTGGGTTGGTGATTTATTACAGACCTTAAAATGTTCTGGCACCCTGATATTCTCCATGTGGAAACTCTTGTGCTTTCCCTTCATTCCCCAGCTTTTAAAAATCCTATTCCCCCTGCACCCCCACCATCCACACCTCCCACCCTTACTCTTGCAGACTACCCCTTGATCAAGTCCTTGATAGCAGTTTTGACAGGTTTTCTTTGAAAGCTGTCAGGCCATTTATCAATTTGACTGAAAAGTGGAACTATCATCTCTGTCTACCTTGTTCTTTCAGTTTCAGTTTCTTCCCATGTAAATCTTTGCTGGCATGTTCTTTTTTAGCCATGACAGATTTCAGGGATAAGGAAACATCTTCTCTGGACTTCTCCCTCAGTCAAGTCATTGAAAGAGAGATGCTTGTTATTAATTAGTCTTTCCTTTGATCATCCTCTCTTGTAAAGTACTGATCAATGCTGGTTTGTGAGTACTAAGTGCTCTTTTATCCCAAACCCATGTGAATATTGATAGCAGGGGTCAAAATTTTGTTGCTATGCCAATCCATTTTCACTCAACGGCAGTGCTTGAAGACCTTTCCTCTATGGATGTCCGAGAGCATACTGGGCAGGAGGCATAGACCATTTAGCTTTCCTTAGCTCAGGGATATTGTTGCATGGCTGTACTTCCGAGATGAGCTAATTTAGCACAAGCTGTAAAATAAACCTGGTCATTGGTGTGTTGTTGATAAGGATGATTCTTTTCAAATCGAGTTGTTTTGGAAACATGTTGTTTACAGCATCAAATGGAATGCCGTCATATGTTGATTCAGCTTCCATTTGTTTCTGAGAAGAACTCACTTAATCCCAAAGGTTCATGATATCATCTGTAGCTGGAGTAGAGTTACACCACTAAATCTGTCTCCAGCCAACAGCTGATTTCAAACATGACTTGCAAGTTCTCATTGGAATTAATTGAAGATACTGGAGCCAACACAATTAAATGATCATTTTCACTTCCATAACTTTGATGTGATGATAGATAGGGAGGTGCATGTATGGTCCTCACCTTAGTTTGTCTGTGGGGCTTTTGTGAAATTTGAAAGATACATTTATTGTGAAATTGTTCACTTCAAAATGCCGGTTTTGTAGATTGTTTTCTAAAATCTGGTATTTGTGCCTGTATTTTGTGCACCTGTATTAGGGCATGAAATTTATGGGGACATCTTTTGGCACAACCAATGGTTGTGCTTCGGACAAAACACTGGAACGCAGAGCTATTGAGGGAAGCAACCATTGCCATCTTGTAGATGCGTGGCACTTTCACCTTTGGTAATAGGCTTTACGTTCTTGTGGATGTTTTCATCCACGCATTGAACATTCAGATTTACAAAATGTACAAGTGATGAGAGAATGAAATTTAAACAAATTCTAGGTTGAAATTCTAGACACTTGTTAATGGCTTTTTCCCCATCCTTCCCCTTTGGTTTTTAAAAATAAAGCCTCAAATACTGTGATGGAACTGCCACTAAATTGCTGCAGAACCAATGATAAGTGTCAGGTGGCTGTTGTGGATTTGATGTTGATCTGTGGGGGATGGGTAGCTTAAGATTGATGGACTGGTGAGGTGTGATGAAAATGTATGCAAGATTTTCATTCTTGAGTGTGTTTCATGTCCATTCCACTGGAGTACTTTGTGTATTCAGGCCAAACCAATCACATTATCTGTTACAGTTTGTAGTATGTGAAAGATACCCCTTCCCCCCACCCCCATGGTCAGGAAGGAACTATGAACTATTAGCTAATTTGAACCCTACTGTTTTTAATTAATATTTACTAATGCGATGAGACCATTCCTTTTGCTAGCTATGGAGATTTAGTTTCTTCCTGAATCCTAAAAGTTGATATGTGGGCTTTAGTTTCTCTGTCAGTAATTGTAGGACAGGCTTGAGATTAATCTTTCAATCTTTTTCCTAACTTGCGCACACCACATCCTCTCTCTGATTTGCCTGACAGGCACTTGTTTGGTCATAATGGCAGTGCTACCACTCAGGAAAAGCAGGCAGTAGAGACACAGTGCTGCTCCGCAGGGTTCTACCACCAGGGTTCAATGGCCTGTTAAGTAGCTGATGGTGTTTTATTTTAAAATCCTGCAAATGTGGGGTCTGGGCCCAAGATGGAGGTGCTTGCGTTCAGCTGCAGCCTCAAGGAGTTGCAGAACTGGGGGGAGAGGACTGGTGCAAGGCACCAGAATATGGGGAGAACACTATCAAATCTCCTCTATGGGACAGTGACCATGGGGGTGGACCAATGAGGGACTCTGCAACTGAACAACACACTGGGTATAGGCACTTGCAACTCAAAGGCTCATACCAGGCTGTGGACTGCTGGAGACTGGCTGAAGGGATACCAGATATCAGAACCAGGATGCGAGAGGGTACTGAGAGCGGGAGGGCCTCCCAAGGAGCCTTGGGGACTGAAGGCTTCCTGATCTTATTGGAGATTTGGACCTGGAGCTTGGGTTGCCAATGTTTTGGACTGAAGTCTGTGTGGTAGCAAAGGTTTCTGGGGCCCTGTAGGCAAATCCATAGTGACTCTAAAAGAACTCTTTTGCTTCTCTCGCTCTGACAGTAAGGGCACCGGGCAATTTCTGCTGGTGATGAATCTTTGTCTGCAATTTCACGTAAAGTACTGATCAAAATAATCTTGAATATGGATGGTGATGACTGTCCTTAAAGGAAATGGTTAATGTATAAAGGTGCTTTTCATCTGCACTTACATTTTGTGGTATAAAATGAAAAATGAACTGCACTTTGAAGCAATAGAGGAAAAAATTAGGGGTGTAAGGTGCTACCACATTTATCCATGTTGTACTCTAATTGGATTCAGATATTAGATTTATTGTCAGTACATAAGTAACATCTCATACAACGCTGAGATTCTTTTTCCTGCCGGTGAGGCAGAATTACCTCTGATTGGTAGTGTTTTTAAAAAAAAAACTGACTCATAATCACATGTAAACAGCTAAATAAATGTAAACAAACTGTGCAATACCCCAGCATCTGCAGATTTTCTTGTTTAACCTATAATAGTTTTCCTCATTGAACATTGGTGAACCTGATTTTTTTTTATGACAAAGCAATAGTTTTGAAGTCATCAGTTGCCTAATAACTAATTTTACTTGACCTCCGAGATCCACGCCAACATTCCTGTGCAGTTTTGAGATTTCGTGGCCCTGATGGACAAGCTGACTTTTGGTGGGACTTTAAATGAAGTCTTGTCTGCTCTATGGGATAAGTGTAAAAGATCCCAACCTTGCCAGCTGTGATGCAGCCAGCCAGGACGTGGACTCCTATAGAATGTTGACAACATGGTGGTCAGTAGCCTTGCCCACTTCAGTGCTCTCAGGAAGTGCTCTCCATTCTCTCTACTACAGATTTGTTAATGTATAGTGGAGGGTGGTTGTTCCTGGTCCTCCTGAAGTTCATGATTATCTCCTTAATCTTGTCCATGTTGAGACTCAGATTGTTCCTCTTGCCTCATTTCGTGAGATTTTCCACCTCTTCTCTGTAGTGCAACTTTGTTGTTGCTGATGAGATCAACTACTTTTGTGTCATATGCAAACTTGATGACTCTGTTGGAACAAGTACTGTTCTGGACCATGTCTTAAATCCTGACCCAAGCTTGATTGGCTGGATTCTACACATGGCATTTGCTTCTTATCCATACATTCCACCGAGTGTTATTTTGTATCTTTGTGTTACTCACCATCGGATTCCTTCTGTTGAGGAATTTGAGCACCTTGGCTCTGTCCGCCACAATAACTTCCAAGAACTTCTCAGTGGCTACCCATGAATTGGAGGAATGACACCTCATCTTCCAACTGGGCCCCCACTGACTGGATGGCATTAATATGGACTTCTCTGATTTTCATTTAAACTACCCCCCCGCCACCCAACTTCTTCCCGCTCGCGCGCTCTCTCTCTCTCTCTCTCTCTCTCTCTCTCTCTCTCTCTCTCTCTCCTGTCTCCCTTTGCATAGACTTAATCAATTCTCACCTCCTCCACTTATCATATCCAACTAACACTTTTTGTTGATCTGGATTCCTCCCCCAGCCAGCATTTTCTGTATTCTAAGATTTTCTGCTTTTTTTCCTTGAAGAAAGTCTCAAGTTGGAAACATCAGCAATATATCTTTGTCTTTTTTAGACGATGAGTGTTTACTGCAATCACAGATTCTACTGGTTCACTCTTTTCCCCAATATATTTATAGCATCACTTTACCCAGTGACATCAGCAATTTCATTCCTCTTCATCACCCACCAAGAAGCCCTGTGAATATGGCAGAAGGAGAACATCACCTTACAATCCACCCACTCCATGGATTCCTCCTTGACATTATCCCACAAAATGTCTTAACCAGTATTATTTCCATGGATTCCTCCTTGACATTATCCCACAAAGTGTCTTGACCAGTATTAATTTTGCTTCTTGTCTCAGATCGGCCTTGTTGATCTTCCTGGGCAAGAATTCCACTGGACTTGCAACAAGAACCAATTTAGCGATGTGAATTCTCTGCTGATGCAGCCAGATGCTAAAAATCTTCACATGAATTTTATGATGAACCTTTCAAATTAACACTTGAAAGGGTCACTTATCTGACCAATCACTGCCAGAATCAAGTCAGGTGTCAGTGCCAGAGGTTAAAGGCAGAGTGTGCATTAAATGTGCCACCCAGTTCCACATATAAATCACAGCTACCAATTTGTTTGTGTTCTGTTTACAAGTGATGCTAAGGTACATGCTTGGTCATAAACCATTAGAGGCCTGTTAGTGTGAATGTTCACCTATGAGGCTGAGAAGCAGGTGGGTCATGTTACAAGGAAAGGTAAACTCCTAATATGATTTTCCTGCAGGGAGTGAGAATCAATGCTCAGAATGCGACCTCCACTGGTCTGTTGTGTACACAACATGAGCAAACCTTGAAAGCACAGACCTGCTGAAATGTTGTGTATTTTTTTAAAAGCAAAAATTTCAGCTTTCACTCATTGTTAACTAAAGTCAAGTTACATAGATGATTTTGAGATCAAGTTGGCTCTATACTGATATTAATCCCACTGATTTGCCTGCCGTAGAGGCAAACAAAGATTTGCCATTAGCTTTGCCCAGTGTCCCCAATAATAAAAGAAAGAGAAATAGAAGAGAGACCTTCAGAGACGTTGAGTGTACAAGGATTTGTGTCCAAGGATTTGCCTCCAGCGCTCCTGCAGCCTCACAAACTCCTGTTCAATCCAGTGGCAGCTCAAGTTCCAGGTCCAAACTGATATGATCAAGAAGCCTTTCTTGCCCGCAGTACCCTCTCAAATCCCAGTTTCTATACCTGGTTCTCATGAGCCAGTCTCCAGCAGCCCACAGCCTGGTCTAACTCTTTCAATCAGCCCACAGCCTGTGTGGGTCCTTCAGCCACTGAGCCCCTCACTAAACTCGTGATGAAATGACACACGAATAGTGAGCAATTTGACCTCTCCTGACGTAATTTGTTTCTGCAATAGTGTGTTATTTTAGATGAGAGTGTGGTGAAGTATCCAAATTAATGACTTGGAGTCCAATGTCAAGTTTAGCATAGAACCTCTGACGTAACTAAGATCATCTGTATCTACACCAACTAGAGACATTTCTGGTCTATGTAGCTGAATTCCTTTTTCAAGTTCAAGTACATTATCGCAAATATTGAAAAATGGAGTGATAGCAGTTGTTTTGCAAGCAGACCAATAGGCATCTCATTACATACAGCAGGTAAGACAGAACAAGAGTACAAAATACAGAGTTACAGGGAAAGGTCAGTTGGTTTGGAGAAAAGGCGACATAATTTTACCATTTTGGAGTCTGATAACAGCAAGAAAGAAACTGTCCTTGAACCTGATCACCCACAAATTGGATGAAGAGCGTGTGACTGGGGTGGGATGTATTTTTAAATATGTTTGCTGCTGTAGAAGGAGATGATGGAGAAGAGGGTGGTATGCATGATGCACTGAGCCTCTAATCTATCAATAACACCACCAAGTTAGATTATACTTACTGTTCGCTCATAGTGAGAGATAGAGGGATTTTGAATTTACCTATATTTGGTTCAGTAAAGAGATGAGGCCTCATAACAATATAGCTAATGATTCTTTCCCTAAAGGATTTTGACTCTTTAATGTAGCACCTTGTCTCAGAGGTCACAAGGTTATTAGTTTAATTGTTTTTTTTAAATTAAAATGCAATTTTTCTGCACTTTTAATTGCACTCTTTGCCCTTCAGTAAAGAATGTTTTTTATTATGAGAGGGGATCTTCATGTGAATATTTGTAGAGGGAGCAAGAAACCTTGAAGTCAGATGGCAAGTGAATAACTGCCAGTCTAGAGTTGACTCATCATCGATTTGAGGAATGTAATGGCCCCACCTCCTGCAAAGGAGGTCAGGTCAGCAAGGGGATAATTGTACAACCACCAACTCATTCTGTGACTCATTGAAGATTGAAAGACCAAAAACCATGTTTGGCCCTATAGTCATTCCATTTATGATGACTACCAGATTCAGATTTATTATAAGAGTTCATACATGACATCACATACAACCCTGAGATTTTTTTTTCTGCAGGCGAGGCAAAAAAACTGTACACAGGGAATACATGTAAACAAATAAAGAACTGTAAACACATAACAATGTAAACAAACTGTGCAATACAGAGAGAATTAAAAATATCAATGAAGTGCACAAAAGAGTCCTTAAATTGATTGAGTTTGTTGTTGAGTCTGATGCTGGAGGGGTATCAGCTGTTTCTGAACCTGGTGGTGCGAGTCTTGTGGCACCTACACCTCTTTCCTGATTAGTGAGAACAGAGTGTGTGTTAGGTGGTATGGGTCTTTGATGATTGCTGCTGCACTCTGATCTCCGTGTTCCCTGTAGACGTTCTCGATAGTGGGGAGGATTTTGCTTGTGATGTCCTGGGCTGTGTCCACTACATTTTGGAGGGATTTACACTCGGGTGTCCCTGTACCAGACCATGATGCAGCTGGTCAGCACACTTTCCACCAAACATGTATAGGAATTTTCCAGGAAAACCTCCGCAAACTCCTGAGGAAGTAGAGACTCTTATGTGCTTTCTTCACTATGTCATTAGTGTGTTGAGTCCTGGAAAAAAACCTCCAAGATGGTGACTCCCAAGAATGTAAATTTTCTCACCCTCTCCATCTCTGATTTTCCCTAATGATCACTGGATTCTATACCTCTGGCTTTTCCTTCCTGAAGTCAACAATCAGCTCCTTAGTTTTGGGGACATTGAGTGCAAGTTTGTTGTTGGTGCATCATTCGGCCAAGATTTCAGTCTTGCTCCTGCATGCTGACTTATCACCTTCCTTTATACAACCCACTACTGTGGTATCATCGGCAAATTTGTAGATGGTGTTATTGTCGTACTGAGCTACAGAGTCATAGGTATAAAGTGAATAGAGTAGGGGACTAAGAACACAGTCCTGTGGTGCTCCGGTACTGGTAGAGATTGTGGAGGAGAAGTTCTTACCAATCCTCACTGATTGTGGTCTGGAGGTGAGGAAATCCAGGATCCAATTACACAGTGGGGTGTTGAATCTCAGGTCTTGGAGTTGGCTGATTAGTTTTGAGGTGATGGTGGTGATGAGGGCTGTTTCTCATTAATGCTTAATAATGAATGTTCTGCAACCTTTTTTTGAGGTCCATTGAGAACTAAATGACCAGAAAATTTATAGTTGTTTCCTAATTAGCTTATATTTGTCAGGGATGGGCAGGGGATCTGTTTGTATGTCATATGTTGTGGAGCAACCTGCAAATGCTACACTGCTGGCTGCTCCAGGATATAAATGAGGAAAAAGAACATTTTATCTACTAACTGCATACTCGACTGGAATTGAAACATTCTAAAATCCCCTGAGATATAATGGATTAGTTATTTAAACTCTCAGATGCATGGCACATGCTTGGGAGCTAAATGATAAATTAATTCCCTCAGTTCATGCAATTTTTACTTCCTTTCTGCAAGGCCATAGTAAATGTTCTAGGATCTTTTTGATTTGAAATGGATAATATATCCACCTTGTTATCTTCATTACTCCATCTTATCCATCACCTTCTCTTAAATAAGCAGCTGCCTAACCAGGTTGGAACTCTCCATTCTTCTCTGAGATCCTAAGATAAGCTTGTGGAGAGTGAAGACGGAATCCCTAAAACTAAGAAGCAGTAATTCTTAAGTTGGTTTGACGTTGTTTTGAAGATGGCAAGCTGCCACGTTTAACATTAATTTTATTTTGTGTTGTCATTGTTTCCTCCATTTTCATCTTGAGGCATAAGGGTGCATTTTACAGTCAAACAATTGCCTTGATGTTGATGGAGGTATTGCAGAGTCTGTCAAATGGAAGAACAAAGTAAACTGGCAGAAGCAAAGTGGTTTTGCAAAAGTCAAAAACTAGTTCTTCAAAATTAGAAATAAGAACAGAGCATGTTGGAAATAATTCTCATGTAAGGCAGCCTCTCCAGGTCTTACTGCGGAATTTATCCAAATGCAGACAAAGATTGATTCCAAAGACAAAATGAGAGCACTTATTGTTGAGGCAACTATTTCATCAAAGTAGAACTGAAGTCGGTGATAATCAGGGGAGTCTATGATAATGGCTGGAGTTAAGTTAGACAAAGAAAAATAGTTGTAATCATTAAGAACCATCATCTAATTAATGGAGAAGTTCTTTGATGCAGAACCAATTGTCTTTATTTACTTCATCAACAACCTTCTTTCAATCCGATCCCTGCACAAGGTCACTTCTATTCCCAATTCTTTGAGAAATGCACAACCCCATTCATGTGGCTCCAAGAGCTGAGCATCTTGAGGCTTGGCCTTGTTGAGTCACTTTGACCCTCACCAATAGTGCATTGACATGACCCCAGTTCCTGGGAGATGGAGGGAATCACTGTTAACAACCACATAAATGGTGAGGCTGAAAGAGCAAGTTAGAGATCTGACATTCTTCACTGAGTGTCTCACCTCTTAACTCCTGAAAGTCTCTACCAGTGAGCAGCTTCTAAAATGATGCCCTAAATCCATTAATTGATATCCAATGACCACAACCATTAGCTGTTGTCCACGCAATGACATCAGCCAATGAAGAGTTTTGCCTTTAATCCCAATGACCTCTTTTGCCAGCACTCTCTTGTGCCACAATGGATCAAATGTTGCAATGAACTCAAATTCAGTTATTCGCACCTCACCTGTTGAATTGAGCTGCATTGTTCATTTTCTTATGATGACTGGAGTTGACTGCTTCGTGCAGAACCCAAAGTGAGCATTAATGAACAGGATAGGTGGCTAAATGTGATGTAAAATCTCTTATCACTTGAGGGGCAATGGGTAAGTATGCCCTGCTCTTCTTGGTCAAGGCAAACTTGGGTGAGGCTCCATTGGCTAATAGTTGGGAGACAGCTGCCATGTGATGCCAACAACACAGGCAAAAACCACAAGGTAAAAGGAGTTAAGTACACACAAGTGCTCTGAGTGCACTTTGTTTCATACCGGAAAATAGGGCTTGGGTCAGGGAAAGGGGAACATAGGAAATGAGGCTCAAGTGAGGGAAAAGGGAACATTGGTTCCATGGGTCAGGGAGGGACAGGGAACATAGGAAATGGGGCTCAAGTGAGGGGAAAGGGAAAGCAAGAACTGAGGCCCTGGTGAATGAAAGGAGCATAGGAACTTGAGACCAAGAAAATAAAAGAGAGCACAACAAACATTACCTGGTGAGCCAGGCACCAAATCATGGGGATTTCCAAACAGCAGATGATCAGAGTTTTACTGTACTTGCCGGTTACATTTTAATTGTGCAGAAACATGCAAAATGTATTCTCTAGACCAGATTACATTGCATCCTTACAAGTTAAATGTTCACTAATTATTTTAATATACTTAAAATCTTCTTTCTGATAGAGTGCTATTATTGTTTTTAATTATCATTGTGGATTTGATAAAATTTGCCATAATTTTGTAATTTAGCACAATCTGGGTCGATTAAAGGGGCTCTGCTTAAGAAGCTTTGCAATGATGAAGGTACTAACCTTGAAGATGAAGGAAATGGATGTTATTGTCAGAAGTTAACAATGAGTCTAGTCAAGTGGACAGAAAAATGGCAGATGAAATTCAGTCCGGAGAATTGTGCGGTAATACATGTGCAGAGAGCAATCAATGCAAGAAAATTTATAGGAAGATTCTGTGATGTTTGGAGGAGATGAATGTGTCCACAAGTCCCTGTGAGTAGCTGGATTGGTATGTAAGATAGTTAAGAAGTAGGTGCAGTTGAGCCTTTACTCGACCAAGACCTAAAATACAAGTTGTAACTGTATATTTACAGGAAAACCATGATAATCACCAGAGAGGCTACAAAGGGAGTTTATGAGGATGGCCAGAGAATTTTAACCATGAGCTTGAGAAGGAGAAGCCTGGGAGATGACCCTACAGGGAAGGTGGCCAAAGTAGTGGATTAGTGAGTGGCTCAGCAGCTGAAAGACTCTCACAGGCTGTTGTTGACTTGCGGTCAAAAGACCCATAGAGGCTGCAGGTCGTTGGCAATGCGTTCCAAGCACTCACACAGGCTGCTGGCGACTTGTGGCCAAAGATCTCTTAGAGGGTGCAGGCTGCTGGCAATGACGTCAGAGGACTTAGATAGGCTGTACCAGCTGCTTGAGATTGGCTCATGCAAACCAGGTGTCGACCAGGATTCAAGGGAGTGCTGAGGGCAAAAATGACCTCGAAGGGACTTGGGCGCTGAAAACTTCCTGATCATATCAGAGGTTTGGATCCGGACTCGAATTGCCAATGAATTGAACAGGAATCTGAGGCTGCAGACACTGCATGAGTGCTGGAGATAAATCCACGGACACTGTGTGTCTGAAGTAACTCTTTTGCTCCTCTTTCTCTTATTATTGGGGGCACTGAGCAGTGCTCATGGTGACTCTTTGTTTGCCTTTATGGCAGACAAAAGTTTAAGTATATTGTGCATATTACATTGTTTGTACTGTGATATGACAATAAAAGGAACCTTGAACATTGACTCAGCTGGGAATGTTTTCTTTGGAGCAAAGGAGACTAAGAGATTTAATTAAGTCAATAAAATCAGAATCCTTGTCAGACAAGAGGACAGATGTATTTTCTTTAAAGGGAGATCAAAATGGAGAGGAGCAGCTTCTCCAGCCAGCTGGCAGTGTGCCCCTGGCACTCACTGGCTTGGACGGTGATGGAGCCAGATATCCTCGATGAACTGCAGTTTGAATTGGGCACCAGGTATGTCAACCGCACAAGGCAAAATACCAAGGTTTAGGATTATTCAGAACACCTCATCAGCCTAAAAGTAGTGAATATGGTCTCCATTTTGGTCCATGGATGGGAGGGGTATGGAGAGCTATGGTCCGGGTGCAGGTCAGTGGGAGTAGGCTGAAATACAATTTGGCACAGGCTAGATGGGCTGAAGGGTCTGTTTCTGTGCTGTAGTATTCCATGGTTCTAAAAGGGATGTGATGGAATACATAACTTTAAATTTCTGTTTCCTTTTTGATTTGAGACGAACTCTAATTTTACTATGGGGCTGGTAAGAAATCAAAATCTGAAAAATGTTTTTTGAAAGTCCTCTGCCTTCCATCTCACAATTATCCATTGAAATCTATCTTTTGGGAGGAAACAAAGGTTGAAACGTTCCTCCTGATTGTTACTTCTGATGTCTGTCTGTCATTGTACCTCCGATGATCTACCTCTTTCTTTGGCAAGGGCACAAAATGGCTGGTGTCATCTTTGTTGACTCGCTTTGTGTGGTCATGTGTGTGCCTTTATATTTTGTCTAAGGAGAGCATCACATTATCATGCCACCAGAGGCTGCTCATTTTCCAGTTCTGCAGTACAGAGAAACCTGGCTTCCAGACCCAAGAGATCCTATGTGCCTGCTAGGACAGGGAGGCTTCAGGGAGTGACACTGGGCCTCTGTTTAAGGTGTCTCTGCTGTTGATTAAACAATTCACCATCCCTTCACCTCAAAGGATGGGATTGACTTGTATTACAGTGAGGTTTAGATCCAGTTCAGCATAAAATTGAGGCAGAGGTTTAAGTGATTGGAGATTGATCTCAAACACAAGTGGACAACGCTTATTTGAAATATCAATGAAGTAATTAGTTACTTGGGACTAAAATATATGCAAGTTAAAGACCAGTGAATTATGAAGTATTCAGCATCGCTGGTCATCAGTTGTGACAGTAGGTCTTGGTTTATAACTGTTCAAAAACACATCTGGGATTTTTAAAGTAAACCTATTTAAAACTCCTTCTGAATGGCTCAAAGATTGAAAAAAGTTTACATCCTGTAATATCCATGCACATCTTGATGTTTAGTTAACATCATCAGTTTGACAAGCTGAAGTTATTTTTTCAATTTAAATTTAGACATACAGCAAGGTAACAGGCCCTTTCAGCCTTCGAGCCTGTGTCGCCCAATTATACCCGATTAACCTACCATCCCCGGTATGTTTTGAATGGTTGGAGGACACTGGAGCTCCAAGGGAAAACCCACGCAGACATGGGGAGAATGTACAAACTCCTTACAGACAGTGTGGGATTGGAATCCCGGTCCTAATTGCTGGCACTGTAACAGCGTTGTGCTAACCATGGCACCCCCAAATGAAGGTTTCCTCTTACTGCTATCAAATCCCACAATTTTTGAGGGATTTTATTTGGGATGTGATTTAGGTAGCGAACCCCGTCCACCCCCACCCCAGCACAAGGATAACTTGCTCCTAATCGAGGTCAGATTCTCAGTGTCTGCTGCTGAGGGAGCTTCATTTGGGTTGATGTTTAATCTCCCCGCTGTTGGTATTTGGCTTCATGTCAGAAACTATGAAACTGCTGACCTGCTCCCCCAGATGCCTCTCTGCAGTCTAAGCAGTATTGGGTCAGGGATTCCCAGGAGTCACTAAGGATGGTGCTTTACAAGCCCAGTACCGGACCTCTAAAACAAAATTTCTATTCCAAGCTCTGTAATCATACTTCTCTTTTGGAGGAGGCTTTGAGGACACCTGGAAGCCAGATGTGATTACAGAGCTTGGAGTGGAGACTTTGATTCAGAGGTCTGGTACTGAGCTGGCAGACTTTGTGGCCAGCACTTATGAGTTGGTTGAGTACGATCAGAGCCTTGATATTGGGGATTTTTACCTAAGAAAATACACTGTTGTTGGTAAATCGATCCCGCTAGTGGATTTTAAAAGGGAGCTATGATGGTAGTTCCCAGTGTTTTGATGTGCAGACTACAAATTGTTGAGGTCTCAAGTGTTTGCAGGAGGACAGTGCTACAGATGCCCTGATGATCTTGTACTTGGTGCCAAGTTTTAGGACTTGGTCTTTGAACATGTTTTTTGTAACCAAAGACAGGTGTGTAATAATAGTGCTAGTGATCCTCCTGACCACTAGAGGGAGTTGGAGATTAGTTTGTTGCAGCTTTGGTTGGATTCGAGATGGATGCCTCCACACGGTCTTGAGTCTATAGCTAATAAAGTATATTTGTTTTAAGAGAACTAAAGTTTCCTTATTACAATAAAAGAAACATCACAAGGTGCAATGAATGTTGGGTGATGGGCGTGTATTGAGTCAGGCATACTGCTCTGCTGCAGATGTATTGAGCTGCTTGTGTTCCCGAGTGACATTCATCCCAGCATGGAAAATATTCCATTGTAGCGGCAGCGACACTGCTCTAGAAAGAACACACACAACCAGATGGGTTGAGCTCAGTGAGCAGACTAGTTTATTGCAGGCTGCTGGGGTGCACTTATACTCCCAGGCTGGATCTGGCTGAAAATCACACTGGAAGGCGCTGACGTCACCCAGGTGTCACGTGGTCCCCAAGCGAGGGCTTCTGAACCCCGTGCTGGGAGGAAGGGAAAACCCCCAAAAGCGCCATTTTGGCCGGCTGCCCCGCCACGTGGCTTACAAGCGGGGCCGATTCGCCTGCCTAGTGGACTTCTGGTCTCGGGCGAGTTGATCGAAGTCGAGGTCAGGCTTCAGCGCGCAGATGGCCAGTCGCAAGAATGCATCAGCAACCACATTGTCCTTCCCCGCCTTGTGCCGAATGTCAGTGGTAAATTCCAACACGAAGGAGAGGTGACGCTGCTGGCAGGCCGACCAGGGATCCTTTGCCATCGCGAGCGCCTGGATGAGGCGTTTGTAGTCGGTGAAGATGGTAAAAGTCCTCCCCTCCAAAAAATAGTGGAAATGCTGCACCGCCAGGTTCATGCCCAGTAACTCGCGGTCGAAGGCACTACGCTTGCATTCCGGCAGGCGGATCAGGCAGCTGAAGAATGCCAGTGGCTTCCAATGTCCATTCACCTGCAGCTCCAGGATGGCACCGACGGCTGTGGCAGAGGCATTGACAAAGAGTGCCATATGCAAGTCGGTGTGCGGGTTGGTGAGTATTGTGGCCTCCGCGAGGGCATCCTCGGTGGCCTCCGCGAGGGCATCCTCGGTGGCCTCCGCGAGGGCATCCTCGGTGGCCTCCGCGAGGGCATCCTCGGTGGCCTCCGCGAGGGCATCCTCGGTGGCCTTCGCGAGGGCATCCTCGGAGGCATCCTCGGAGGCCTCCGCGAGGGCATCCTCGGAGGCCTCCGCGAGGGCATCCTCGGAGGCCTCCGCGAGGGCATCCTCGGTGGCCTCCGCGAGGGCATCCTCGGTGGCCTCCGCGAGGGCATCCTCGGTGGCCTCCGCGAGGGCATCCTCGGTGGCCTCCGCGAGGGCATCCTCGGTGGCCTCCGCGAGGGCATCCTCGGTGGCCTCCGCGTGGTGGCCTCGAATGTGGTGCAGGCTTCTGGGTTCCAAGCGAGTGTTTTGTGTTTGGCTGTGATGAGTACTTGGCTGTAATGAGGGCGAAGAGCGGCTGCATGATGCGCGCAGCTCCTGGGATGAAGCGGTTGTAAAAGCGAACTCCTGCAGCCCCTTGAGGCTGTCCGGGCGTGGGAACTCCCTGATAGCGGCGACCTTCACAGCGGCAGGCGTGGCCCAGTAACTGGACTCTTATCCAAACTGGTACTTGGCTGGGTTGATGGTAAGGCCAAAGTCGGCCAGCCGGGAGAAAAGGGCACATAGGTGGGCCTTGTTTTGCACCCAATCCTTGCTGGTGACGAAGATGTTGTCCAAATAAATAAAGATGAAATCCAAATCCCTGCCCACAGAGTCCATGGGCACTGGAAGGTCTGAGCGGCATTCTTGAGCCCGAACAGCATGCGCAGAAATTCGAACAAGCCAAATGGGGTGATTATAGCCGTCTTGGGTATGTCCTCAGGTTGCACCGGGATCTGGTGATATCCGTGAACCAGGTCAACTTTGGAAAAAACCTTCGCACTGTGCAGGTTGGCCTTAAAGTCTTGGATGTGAGTGATGGAGTAACAGTCAAGAACTGTTGCCTCGTTAAGCCGTCGACAGTCTCCACAGGGACGCCAGCCACAGGATGCTTTCGGGACCAGGTGGAGCAGGGAGGCCCACGGGCTGTCGGACCACCAAATGATCCCCAGTTCCAACAGGTACGAAAACTCCTCCTTCGCCACCTGGCACTTGTCGGGTGGGAGCCAGCGTGCCTTGGCGTGAACCAGTGGGCTCTGAGTGGTGATGTGGTGGAACACCCCGTGGCGCGGTGAGGCAGCAGAGAACTGTGGCTTGAGGAGTGTCAGAAACTCGTCCAGGATTCGCTGGAACTCGTCTCTGGGTGTGGTGATCGTGGCCATCTGAGGTTGTTCCAAGTGGGAGGCATTGAGGTGAACAGCCTGGAAGGTATGGGCACCACTAAGCGCCAACCTCAAATATCCACCAGAAGCCCGTGTGCGAGGAGGAAGTCTGCACCCAGGATGGCGGTCAAGAGGGACGAGACGGTGAACCTCCATGCAAAATTTTGTTGGCCGATCTGGAAGTGGACTGTCTTGTCTCCATACATCCAGGTTTTTGTTATATTGGCCACATGGAGGGGAGGTCCATGAGGTCAGTTCCTGGACTCGAAGGCCGTGGCCGGGATGACGCTGATCTGGGCTCCAGTGTCAATGAGGAACCGCCGGCCACAGACTGAATCCCGCAGGTAGAGGAGTCTGTGTCCTTGGCCAGCCACCACAGCCATTAACAGCAGCCAGCCTGGTCATTTCCCTGGAACGAGCAGGGCTGATGACACTTTCGAGCCTTGGCTCCCCAGCGCTGGTGGTAGAAGCAGAGGCCTGGAGCAGATGCTGTGGCCTTGGTTATGCTCTTGGGGGCCCCTGCAGGGGCCGGATGCTCTACTGCAGTGCTAGGGGCAGGCTTTGCGTGGTCGTGCCCGGGCCTCATAACCTACTGGACCGCTGAGCCCTCTGGGAATCGTGCGAGCCATAGCTCTTGGGCCTTCTGCGTGACCTTTCTCGGGTCGGTAAAGCTCTCCTGGACCAGCAGTGGCCGGATGTCCCCATGCATATGGTCGAGAAAAATGCACTTGAAGAGTGGGCAGTTGGTGTGATCACCCATGAGCGTGAGCATCTCGTCCATTAGCTCCATCGGGGACCTGTCCCCCCGGGGCGTCGAGGTGCAGCATCCGAGTGGCACACTGGTGCCTGGATAGTCAGAGGGATCCGGTAAGCACTCGCTTGATGGTCTCGTATTTGTCTTCAGCAGGTGGGTGCTGAACGAGATGCAGCACGCGTCTGGCGGTGGCCTGGTCCAGGGCAGCGACCACATGATGGAATTTGGTTGTGTCGGACGAAATCTGGTGGAGGTGAAACTGAGCCTCCGCGTGTCCGAACCAGGTCTCCGGTTCCTGAACCCAGAATTCAGGCAGTTTCACAGCTATAGCAATGGTCACAGGCTCACTCATGATGGGTTCAAAAATGTTTGAACCAGTCGGGGTCACCAATTGTAGCGGCAGCTCCACTGCTCCTGCAAAAGCACACACAACCAGACAGGTTGAGCTCAGTGAGCAGACTGGTTTATTGCAGGCTGCTGGGCTGCACTTGTACTCTCTGTCTGAGAACCGCGCTGGAGGGCGCTGATGTCACCCGGGTGTCACATGGTCCCTCAGTGCGGGCTTCTGAGCCCCGTGCTGGGAGGAAGGTAAAACCCCCAACGGCGCCATTTTGGCTGGCTGCCCTGCCACGTGGTTTACAAGCGGGGCCAGTTTGCCTCCCTCATTGTGAGCCACCACACCATCATGCTCTTGACTGCCACCTTGTGAATGGGAGAAAAGCTTTGGGAGGTGATTCCTGTGCCATATCCAGCTTCTGACTTGCATTTGGTCTTGTTGAGTATCTGTTCATTAGTGGTATATCAAGTTCTCATGCTGGAGCATTAGGAGATATGTGGTTCTGGTACAGGTAGATGGGGATAGTTAGGTTGGCCTTGTTGCAGTTGCATTGCTTACATCATCATCAGCGGCTGGCATCACTCCTGACGAAGGTAAGTATGCATAGACATGGTGGGCAGAAGGATTTGGTCCTGTGCTGTACTCTTCTACAAATGCTGCTGAATGTTGAGGTATTAATGGTGGATTTGTTCTTGTTGTACACTGTCATCACTTTGGAAAGAATGTTTTATTATCCATCACTTATAACCCGTCTTTGCCTGTTATTCAGGTCTTGCTGCAGGTGGGCACATGCTGCCTCATTTGTTGACCAGTCACTTTGTGCAATTATCAGTGAGCATTCTTATTTCTGATCTAAAGGTGATATTACCAATGTCTGTCAAGGGAATGAACCTGGACTAGAACCAAGGGACATGGCCTCAAGAATCAGGGAGTAGAAGTAGGACAGAGATGAGGAAAATTGAGATGAGTGAATCTGTGCAATTCTCTGCCCAAGGTAGTAGTAGAGGCTCCTTAATTAGATATAATACACAGAAAGATTCTTTTAATAATAGGCGAATTAAGGGTTAGGGGAAACAGGTGGTTCAATGGAGCAGATCACACAGCTTGCTTGATCAGTCACGATTTTATTGAATGGAACAGGCCAGATGGCCAACTCCTGCTCTGATTTCTGGTGTTCTTAAGGCTGTACTGTTGGTGATGCTGGGCATGACACCTTCAGCCCTAGCTTGTTGCTGTCCAGCACTTGCAGAATTTGGACACAGGGCTGCCTCATCTCTGGAGGGAGACGGGACTTAAATATTGTGCAGTAATGGTTAATACCCCCACTTTTGATTCACTCTGTCAATAAAACTGCTGAAGGCAGTGGTCCCAGAGTATTCACCTGAACAGCTAAATTGACCAGAAAAATTCCTGCAGCATTCTTCCGTAGAGGGATAATGACCTCCAACAACCAAATTGTCTTTGTGACAAATGCTTTCCGTCAGAGGAGAGTTTTCCTTTGATTCTCATTGACTTCAGTTTAACAAAAGCTCCTTGACACTGCACTCCATCAAATGTGATCAGGGAACTCACTCACATTGCCTCGCCCTTCCCCCGCCCACCTCACACCACCGTATTACTCCCATCGTATTACTCCCACCACCGTAATACTCCCACCACCGTAATACTCCCACCACCGTAATACTCCCACCACCGTATTACTCCCACCACCGTATTACTCCCACCACCGTATTACTCCACCTCTGGAATTCAGTTCCTCCATTGACATTGACACCAAATTTAAACTGAGGTCTGGAAACTAATGGTTGCTTCCAAAAGCCAAGCTGAGTAGCCATGAGCTCAGAGAAGGTGCATTTTGAACAACACAGTAGTGATTTGCAGTGCTTTATTCTTGTCACCTTGAAGTCTACACCAAGAAGGAAGTGAAAGAATCTATTTGCAGGTGAGTTTTTCGAGGCATTTGGCGAGTTATTGTGGTGAGATGGTTTCAGAGGAAGCTGAGAGAACAGATTCAAACATCAAGCAGAATAGAAAGTTGGAGAACCAGCAGTAATAAAGGAAGAGACTACAGTGGATGGGCAGGGTTCTGCAAGTGGGATGCATTAAAGCTGCATGGGGATTTAAAGCAAAGTCATTCTCTAATTGTCGACCCTGATCAGTGTGAAAGCAGCTAGTAGTATTCTCATAATGACCTTTCTCCCCACCAACACTGAGGACTGCCACCGTTGCCTTTTTTTGAGTGTCGGACTGGAGAAGGGGGACTCAGTGAGGAGAGTGGGGGAGGGGAGTTTGGGAATTGCAATCCTACACATTGGTTTTCACAATACTCTACCACCACATTTCTACCAGAATCCACTTTAATTTGGTGAAAACGCCTCCTGCTTCCTAGATGGAGGGAGTATCATCACTCTGATTCTTTTCTCTGTGGTGTAATCATTTTGATTATGTTTTTGTCACTCACTGAATGCATAATCAGTCTCCTGTTTGACCAGTCTGCCCATCAAACAATGGCTGTTCAACAATGCACTTCGATACCTGACCTTTGAACTTGAATCTTTTTCTCTGGCAGTTTTCTGTTTCTAATATATTCAACCTCAACAATGCTGCGGAATGCCGCCTGTCCGCAGAGCTTTGCGTCCTATTTGTTTTGACAGGGACGCATGCCCAGACAAGGGCAAGGCTGAGCTCACAGTCACCCACTCCAGCGTTTAGTGCCTCTAATACATGTTGCTTGCAGGGAAGAGTCAAACTGCACTGAAAGAAAAGCAGTTGTAGGAGCAGGTTGTGGCTTAGTGCGAAGAAACTGGCTTTGGGTGAAAGGCTGTAAGTCTGATGATGTGTGACCTTTTAGTTATTTCTTTCTATTGTCTGCTTTAACTCTTCTAAAACATGCAGTCCTTGGAAGAACAGAATGATGCAGGAAGATTAGTCTACATGTGTGACTTGCTTTGTAAAAATTACAGGCTGTGCTTATAAATTAAAAGGAATATATTTTGCTGTCAGTCTTAAAAAAAACTAGCCTTTTTAATTGCTGAATTTGACAATCCTATATCCCAGAAAGTGAGTTAAGTAGATGTGTGAGATAGTTTTGTTCAAGATGTGCTTTAAATTTATAACTGAATTGTAAATAATGTGTCCAAGTGTAATCTCTGTTAGTTCCATATTTTGTTTTAGGATGCAAACCATCTCACACCTCAGCTAGTTTTGGGTAATCAATCAGTTTTTCTGGTGGTCGCTGTGATAAAATTCTTCAGTGCTCCTTGCAACCAAGCCAGGCTATGTGAGGCCGGCAAATCAGAGCACTCGTGGAGCACAGAGACAGCTTTGGATTCCTCAGTTGTGACTTCCTTTGCAGCTTCCCTCATAACAGAAATTTCTCTACTGATCTAATAGCATAGATTAAAAAGCCACCTTGCACCGAATTAAAGATTTTAAAAAATTAATGCCCTGTGGAACGAGTCCACAAACACTGGGCTTAGATGACTGGGGAAAATTTTGCTTTCGCCCATTCTCTTCCTAACAATACACATGTCTGGAAGAGTTTTGTAGAGCATGAAAGTACAGCAAGTAGGGGTGAAGTTTGTTCAGTGGCAAAATATTAATATATATTTAAATAAGCTTTATTTGCAATTAAAAAAATACAAAGCTAAACAGTCCTTTCACATTCTTAGCATCATTTCACATATATATTTTGTTACTTTATAGTGTTAAGTCATTATAGTGTACAGCACTGTTGCCACTCTATAGCATTTTGAGGTGGGACCCTTTGATTACATCCACTTCAGTTGTTTATTTGTATGCAAAGTTATGCAATAAGCAAAGATAATTCCCAAAGGGTATATGCACCTCTATTCATCTAAGATTCACATGGAAACGTTTAAAATAAGTTTAATATTTTTGCTAATGGTAGATTGCCGAAGAAATTATTCAAAACAGGGAGTTTCCTTCTTTTCAGACACTCCTCTTGCTAATGCTTCTGACATTACAAAGTGAGGGCACTCAGCACGACTAAAGTCCCAAAGTTCAGACTAATTTCTACACATTATGTGGTAGGCTCAGAAAAGTGACCAGTGAGATGGCTGCCAACTCAGCTGATGCCCAGCCTTGAGTTGGAGGTTCTGTAATAAACCATTGAGGCACAGCTTTGAGGCATTCCTTCCAGGCTTTAAATGTTTAAGGAAAAAGGGCCAAAGCCTGATATAGCCCCAGCTGAGACACCCAACCCCTATTTCCCTGGTGTAGCCATCACCAGCTAAGGTACCCAACCTCTCCTTCCCTGGATTGAGTGAAATTGAAACCCACTGAGACTGGACCCGCCCCAGAGAAAGTTGGATTTTTTAAAAATTAAATTTCAAGACAAGCAGCCTATTTACCAACCTGGAAATTTGATGCAGTTGCTTCTGCTGCTGTCATGCCCTTCATCCCAGCTGACCACTTCCACCAGAGTGTTATGGGAATGTGATTTCAGGCATTTAATGCCATAATTTGGGAGTCATTCCCAGGTTTCTGCTGGGTGGATCCTCTTTCCCCCTCACTTCCTCCAGCTCACTTTCAAGACTGAACGTAGCCTGATTGATTGTAAAGTTGTTTTCCTCCTATCTCTTTATTTCCCCTAATGAAAGACGAGTCACAATTTATAGAATTTTTGTGTTGGCTTGAAGAAACTATTTCTGACATCAAGTTAGTCTCTTCTCTAGTCTAAAGGATGATCTTTATGGAAGTCGGCTTCAGTTGTAAAAGTATATTGATACTGCAATAAAAGCAAGTTTGCTGAGGCAGGGCTTGGTGACAACAGAGACTTGTTGCAAGAGATAAAATTAAACTAGTAAATGGTTAAAAATTACAAGCGATGACTTCACAATCATTCCATTCCTACATTCCATTTCAATTCCACACCAACCAGTATCTTTAATTTTGTCACTTTTGCCCTTTAGCCAAGATTCAAAGTGCACTTTATTACTGTGTTGGAGGTTAAGGCATGTAAACGATGAAAGCTATGCTACAGACCTGTCCAGATTCAGGAATCCATCAATCTGCATCCATTGATTAATGCCCTTAGTAGCTCTTTGTTTTGGCAAAATCTGAAGGGCACTTTTTGCTCTGACATTTTTGCCTGTACCTGTACAAACAAAGTTGCTGCCTTCTCTGCCAAGAACTGTATTTGCATTGCAGTCTGCTTCTGAAATTGCAAAAGAACCATTAATGATCCACTCTGTATTCAAGTTGGTAACAGTCATTTGTTGGTGTGTATATATTATTTTAAGATTGCTGTTAAGATCAAATATCTATGCAGAAATCTGTATTGGAGAATCAAACTTTTAGAACATGGTAGCCAGTTCAACCTCCTGAGACTCTTCCATCAGGTCAAGGCTCATCTGTACATTGAAACATGTTTATTCAACTTATCTTACAATTTAACATTTTGAATCCACATTCTATCCTGTTCAAAGTAAATGTAACAATGCAAACGAAACTAACCTTGCTTTTAGATTCCACCTCTTGAAATACTGGCCATGTTGTAAGCTTTTTTGATTACTTTAACCTGAGCCCAGGGTTAAGAAAACACCCAAATTGTTTTTGTTGATCCAAAGTAGTTAACTTCACATGTTCCCACATTCATTTCAATCTGCTGAAGTTCACAATGTAATTTCTTGTTTCCACAGTTTAACTGTATCACCTTGGTCTGGACAATGAATTGGGCTATATCTTTTCCTACTCCTTTTTTTTTCTTTTGGCTTGGCTTCGCGGACGAAGATTTATGGAGGGGGTAAAAAGTCCACGTCAGCTGCAGGCTCGTTTGTGGCTGACCAGTCCGATGCGGGACAGGCAGACACGATTGCAGCGGTTGCAAGGGAAAATTGGTTGGTTGGGGTTGGGTGTTGGGTTTTTCCTCCTTTGCCTTTTGTCAGTGAGGTGGGCTCTGCGGTCTTCTTCAAAGGAGGCTGCTGCCCGCCAAACTGTGAGGCGCCAAGATGCACGGTTTGAGGCGTTATCAGCCCACTGGCGGTGGTCAATGTGGCAGGCACCAAGAGATTTCTTTAGGCAGTCCTTGTACCTTTTCTTTGGTGCACCTCTGTCACGGTGGCCAGTGGAGAGCTCGCCATATAATACGATCTTGGGAAGGCGATGGTCCTCCATTCTGGAGACGTGACCCATCCAGCGCAGCTGGATCTTCAGCAGCGTGGACTCGATGCTGTCGACCTCTGCCATCTCGAGTACCTCGACGTTAGGGGTGTGAGCGCTCCAATGGATGTTGAGGATGGAGCGGAGACAACGCTGGTGGAAGCGTTCTAGGAGCCGTAGGTGGTGCCGGTAGAGGACCCATGATTCGGAGCCGAACAGGAGTGTGGGTATGACAACGGCTCTGTATACGCTTATCTTTGTGAGGTTTTTCAGTTGGTTGTTTTTCCAGACTCTTTTGTGTAGTCTTCCAAAGGCGCTATTTGCCTTGGCGAGTCTGTTGTCTATCTCAGACTGCTCAAACTACAGGGGAATCACGTTGCTCTCCATTGCAGGCAAAATCTTCGCTAGGATTCTACTAAATAGAATAATACCTAGTGTCGCCGAGAATATTCTCCCAGAATCACAGTGCGGCTTTCGCGCAAACAGAGGAACCACTGACATGGTCTTTGCCCTCAGACAGCTCCAAGAAAAGTGCAGAGAACAAAACAAAGGACTCTACATCACCTTTGTTGACCTCACCAAAGCCTTCGACACCGTGAGCAGGAAAGGGCTTTGGCAAATACTAGAGCGCATCGGATGTCCCCCAAAGTTCCTCAACATGATTATCCAACTGCACGAAAACCAACAAGGTCGGGTCAGATACAGCAATGAGCTCTCTGAACCCTTCTCCATTAACAATGGCGTGAAGCAAGGCTGTGTTCTCGCACCAACCCTCTTTTCAATCTTCTTCAGCATGATGCTGAACCAAGCCATGAAAGACCCCAACAATGAAGACGCTGTTTACATCCGGTACCGCACGGATGGCAGTCTCTTCAATCTGAGGCGCCTGCAAGCTCACACCAAGACACAAGAGAAACTTGTCCGTGAACTACTCTTTGCAGATGATGCCGCTTTAGTTGCCCATTCAGAGCCAGCTCTTCAGCGCTTGACGTCCTGCTTTGCGGAAACTGCCAAAATGTTTGGCCTGGAAGTCAGCCTGAAGAAAACTGAGGTCCTCCATCAGCCAGCTCCCCCCCCCACCATGACTACCAGCCCCCCCACATCTCCATCGGGCACACAAAACTCAAAACGGTCAACCAGTTTACCTACCTCGGCTGCACCATTTCATCAGATGCAAGGATTGCCTGGCATATAGTTAGTGGAAAATTTCACTTGTCACTTGATGTCACACTTCGGGAGCCAGTCCGTGATGTCGAGTCCTGTTACTTTCACATTCCAATCTTTAGCTCTTGTCTAAATTTTCTTAGACATCTAGCACTCTAACAGGCCCTTCCAGCCCATGAGTCAGTGCTTCCCAAATACTCCAATTAACCTACAACCCCCAATATATTTTGAAGTCAAAGATTTGGGGATCGGGTCATGATTATAGTCTCTTTTTTAAAAAAAAGCATTAGTCACCAGACACTCTTTGCTTATTGGTATCTTTGTCCATTTCCATTGTCTCAAAGTTGATTGTTCTATTTTCTAGTCATACAACAAACTTAATATTACAGCAATTAAAGGCCTTTCAGCCCACAATGTTATGCTGACCCATATATACCAACCAAAACCCTCTCTACCTCATAACCCTCTTTTTTTTTCATCCATGTGCCTGTCTAAGAGACTAGGCTAGGTTTTATTTGCTCATTTTGGCAGTGTATAAAAGGACATTTTTCACAATGTTGGCTTGATAGCTGGATCAGAACTTCATCAGACAAATGGGCTGTCTTGTAAGAAACTTTTCAGTAGAATATAATTCAGGCACCTGGTGATATCTTAAAACTCCCATATGCCTCTGAATGACATCAGATAATCATCACTCTTTGCCTCTGTAAATAACTTTTATCACTAAACATCAGTGTTGTAAGCATTGGGAGATTAGGAAGGTTAAAAGATGTTTACCTTGAGGAATTATGCTCTAAGAAGCAAAATGTTCTTCCACATTTTGTTACTTTAGTGACTTCAGGGTCCTCCTTTTGCTTATTGAGAATGCAATCAATACATATCCCATGTTTCTATTATTCTTACCTTTGCACTGTCTCCCAGTTGGACACCACTTACTGGAGAATACATGGTTCTTTAAAGCTTCATTTCCTTCAAGTTACAATTCATAAGCCACAATACCTCAAAGGATTTTCCTTTCCTGAGAATGTCGCTCTTTTATCTTCTATCTCCTGTCCACAGCACCAGACTCCAATCTTCTCTTGCACTCCATGTGGCATTGTCAGTTTGTAACAACAAATCTCAAAACTGAAAGTCCAGACATCTATTCATAATGAAAAAATTCATTTTCAAAATCAAAACCTTTAAATTATTATCATAAAAGTGTTTCTACTTCCCTGCATGCAATCTAAAAGTTAATATCAATGTATCAGATTGTTTGAAGTTGTACTTTTGTATTGGTACTTAATGGGCTTGGCTACAAAATAATAAGAAAACTGTGATCTGGCACAAAAGTCCATTGATGGGAGATGTATTGCATTGTTACAATTATCCAAAGTCCACATTTCAAATCCAGCTTGAGTGAAAACATTTGAGAAACAACCCTGTGAGTGTGGGAGTGTTCATCTGTCATCTAATGTCAGTGTGTATCTCAAGAGGTGAGATTTTAAAAAAATTGAGGAATTCCATCTGGTCAGACATAAAGGTCAGAACCATGAATTTCCTTGAGCAGTGAACATATGGATTGGAATGTGCATCATTAATCAGGGGAAATAATCTCGTATTTACCTTTTATTGCTTGTAGGACTATCTATTCCATTTGTTTTCTGAACTATTAATTATTGTAACAGATTGTTAATTAGAGCTACGTTTTGAACATTTTATTTATGTCATCACTCTGAACGAATCAAGTGGCCCCTTTATCCATAGACATTTCAAGATTTTTGATGATTGCCAGGGACTGACCCTCTTGAATGAAGGCATTGCTGCACATTTTATCAACACTCACTAAAACTGTCGCGGTTAGCTAACAAATTTACAAATGTCACAAACAAAATGTATTTAAAAAGATGTCAAATATATCAGGAAATTTGTTGATGCAAGAGACCCTTCTGTTTTGCATCAAATGTTTCCGCCAAATTTCTCTACATTATATTTTGTTTGCAGTGGCAACATAAGATCTTACAATAATTGAATCCACCAGCTTCTCAAGAAATTTTGCTGGACTACCCAGCTAGCAGCTAAACACTCCAATCTCGCTCCAATCACTTCCTGAGTAACAATATGTGCACATTTGTACCTTATTCCCATTTAGTTTGTGAAGTGGATTGTTCCCATTGTTAAATTTACCTTGACCAAATTACCTCTTAGTTTGTGAATAGTAAAAAAATGCAAAATATTTGGGAATCAGAATCGATCTGGAGGCTGCAAACAACAAAAATAATAAAAATGCATTGTAGAAACAAAACAAATACCAAGGAAACAATGCATTAGATTAAATGTAGATTAAACTACTTAACATCACTACTGTTTTATGAAAGCCAAAGTATGAAAAGGGGAAGGCTTAAATCAAAAACCTTGCATACTACTAAGGAAACTGCACTCACTATGCAGCCCAATTGATGACTATTCAGGCTATAAAAGCAAATGGAGATGATCTGTTTTTTACTGGTCTCCCACCTTCCTGCACATTTTAGAACTGACATGCTGAAAAATGTTTGGATGAAGTCATGAGAAGTATCCTTAAATGTTCATCAGAATGTTTCAGAAAAATTGGAAATGGCCATCAATCAAGTTTACCATTGATGGGTGCTATCTCATTATCCTAATATGGGGCAATGGCATTGTGTTAAGGTGCTTCTTCATTTTGCAAATTGATTCCTAGTAATTTGTTGTGCAGCCACTTTATTTTTGTCGACTTTGGAAACAACTCATCATGCATTGCAGCATTGATGTAATTCTTTGTTAAACCTCTATACCTAGGTAATAACATTCAACAAAAAAAAAACAGATACCGTGAGAATTACTTTTGTAATATGTGTGTAAACATAGAGGAATATATGAGCTCAGTGAATGACTACATCAGCAGTGCATCGAGGATGACACCAAGTTCAAACACTTCACAACCAGGGCTAACCAGAAACCATGATTGGATGCAGAGGTCCAGGCCCTTCTCAGAGCTTGTGATGCTGCCTTCAGGACCAGATATAGGATGGCATTAAGGTCAGGGCTGAACTCTCCCGTACAATCCAGAATGCAAAGGGGGGGATGTGCGACACTGGCGACACGAGGCGCATGTGGCAAGGGATCAAGACTATAATGGATCATGTCGACCTTGCGAGAAGGACAATGACGCCTCCCTTCCTGACAGACTGAACACCATCTTTGCATGGTTTGATGAAACCCTCACAAGGCAGTGGGACCAGCCAACATACCTGGTTGGGTATTGAAGGACTGAATGGACCAATTGACAGAGGTCTTCACGGACATCTTCAACACCTCACTGCAGCAGTACATCTTTCCTGCAGGGTTCAAGACCACCACCATCATCCCAGTACCCAAGAGGGTGACAATAACAGGCGTCAATGACTACTGCATGTGGCACTGACCTCCACCACTATGAAATGCTTTGAGTATCTGGTGATGGAATGCATCAAAGCACACCTCCCAGAGAGACAGGACCCTTTTCAATTCATCTAAAGAAGAAACTGTCCACAGACAATGCTACAACCTTGTCACTTCACTCAGTCCTGGCCCACCTGGAGAACGATGCCTCATACACCAGGCTGCTATTCATTGACTTCAGCTTGGCGTTTAATCGATATTTCCCGAGAGGCTGATGGAGAAGCTGTCCTCACTGGGACTCAACACCCCTCTCTGAAATTGGATCCTGGACTTCCTAACAGAAAGACTGCAGTCTCTCTAGGTCATTAGCAGAATGTCGAGTACTGTCATGCTGAACACTGGCGCACCTCAGTGCTGTGTGCTCAGCCCACTCCTGTTCACACTACAGACCCCCAAATGCATCATCAGATCCAGCTCCAACAGTGTCATCAAATTTACAGATGACAAAAGTCGTTGGCCTCATCAGCAACAACGAGTCACATTACAGAGAAGAGGTGGAAAATCTTGTGAAATGGTGCAAGAGTAACAACCTGAGTCTCGATGTGAACAAGACGAAGGAGATGACCGTGAAGTTCAGGAGGACCAGGAATGACCACCCTCCACTACACATCAACAATTCTGTAGTAGAGAGAGCGGAGAGCTCCAAGTTCCTTGGAGTTGACTTACCAAGTGACCTATTGTGGACACTCAACATCTCCTCACTTGTCAGGAAGGTGCAACAGCGACTGCACTTCTGAGAAGACTGAAGTGGGCAAAGCTACTAGCCACCATTATGTCAACCTTTTATAGGAATATCAAGAGTGTCCTGGCCAGCTGCATCACAGTGTGGTATGGTTGCAGAAAAATGGATGGGAGGTCAATCCACAGGACCATAAGAATGGCAGAGAGGATCACTGGAGTTTCCCTCTCTTTCCCTCCTCCCTCCCCCTGCACCATAATCCTCACAATCTACCTGGATCGTGGTCTAAAGAGGGCGTGCAAAATCATCGAGGACCCCTTCCACCTTGCACACATCTTCCAGCTACTCCCGTTGGGAGAAAAAATGCAGGAATATCAGAGCCAGCACCACCAGGCTGAGGAACAGCTTCTTCCCACGGGCAGTGAGAATGCTGAACGACCAGAGGAACTGCTCACACTAACCATCCAAGACTCTCAAATGCCAAAAACAATATTTATTTATTTGTATAGATGAAATACTTGTCCTGCATAGGTATTGTTTGTGTGTGTGTTAGGTCTGGTCATGTGTCTGTATGTTTTGCACCAAGGACTGGAGAATGCTGTTTTGTTGGGTTGTACTTGTATAATCAGATGACAATAAACTCAATTTTTACTTTGTTCCATAACGTAAAATGTGAAATAATGAATTGGCAGCCTGCTGGTCATCTTCTCAACATTTATTTCTATTGTCAATGTAAATTAAAAGCCAAAATTGTCAACCCCTCCCCCCTGAAAAAAAGCAGACACCAAAAAAATCTCAAGTTTGATATCAAATTTGGTTACAACTAGTTTAAAATGTAAATTGTCCCAAAATATTTCTTTTCTTGCAAAGGGAGTGATATTTGTTACAGTATACGTGTTTCCTTTTTGGTGCTTTTCATAACATTTTTTGCCTTTAATTGGTCACATTCTGTTGCAATTAGGCTCTTGGGATTAACCTCTGTGTTATCTTTATACCCTGGCTCCAAAATTATCACATCTATGACATGTTGAATCCCCAAGGCTTTTACCGAGCAGAAACTAGAATATTTATGTAAAGTGTTATTTTGTTTCCTTAAAAGATGTCAGTCAAAATTTTGAGCATGCTGGCAAGGAAACATTCTGTAATTTCTATTCAATTTTGACATTAGATTAGTTTCTTGAAGCATTATGTTGCTTGAACTTGGCAAGAAATTGGTGTTGCATTGTCTTTAACAACACTGCATTGGGGAAGCAAAATGACTGCACTATGCCTGCTATCATTTTCATGCATTCTCACATCCAGAAACTAAATAAGATAAACTGACAATGTAGTATCTCAACATTCTTTTTAGAGAGGGAATAACCATGAAGAAAACTTGCAACTTTTGAGATGATGACATGGTGTCACATACCGTATTTTCAGTCATCGAACACACATATGCATATAACGTGTGGAAATCTTAAACTATGTAAAAACGTTTTCATATAACATGCACACACATGTACCATACGCATGTAGTATTAGTCAGTCCTGTCCAGCACCTTCATAATAATGTCCTATAAAAGTCATAATAAAAACAAAGCGATACATACGTAGATAACTATCAGCCTGTATTTGATCTAGCATAATCAGTATAAAAGGCCCTCACATTTTATACTCCATACATATTACTTTTGAGATCTACTGGTACCGGTAGTTTTGACAATGTGAGGAATAAAACACAAATATTACACCCCTAACTTCAAACTGAAAGTCGTTACGTGAACAGAAAAAACTGGCAACAGAGCAGCAACAAGAGAGTTCAAGGTTGGCGAATCAGCCATTTGTGAATGGATGAAAGAGAAAGATGAGATTGAGAAGATGAATACACCAGAAAGTGTATGTCGTGGCCCCAGTTAGAGTCTGACTTGAAGGATTGGGTATTTAATCGTAGAGAACAATGTCACCATTCAGATGAAAGCAAGACTATTGGCACGTGAAAGAAGCAACCTGGATGCGAGTTTCCCATGGATATCAAAGATTGTAGGTAAGAATTAGAACAACTGTAGGTCAGTGACTTCCAGAAGATTGGAAACAAAAATACATTGCTTTTTGCTGCTTCGTCGCCAATGAAATTTACGAACTTAGAATCACACCCGTGGACGTCATTAACCTGGGTGAAGTCCCAATGGCCTTTCACATCCCCACCTCAAGAACTGTGGCTTCTTCTGGAACAAAAATGGTGGCCATTATCACGACCGGACATGAAAGGTTGTGCTTTACTGAAGTCCTTGGCTGCACTGCAAGTGGCACTAAATTGAAGCCTATGATCATATTTAAAAGAGTAATATTGCCACAAGAAAAAATGCCCAAGACTGTAACAAGAAAAGTTGGATGGACTCCAATATTATGAAACTGTGGGTGGAAAGGTGTTACAAGGTAAGAACAGGCTGTTTTTTTCCAAAGGAATTGTTACTTACTTGATTCCACGGACACCCCACAAAGAACATTCAACACAAAAAAACTATAAATTCTGTTGGCACCTCATTACAGTAATTCCAAGAGGGTTGACATGTAAACTGCAGCCACTTTCTGTTAATCAGCCATTCAAGATGTCCATCAGACCAGAATGGGAGGAATGGATGCAGAACGGCACTCATGAGCTCACCCCAGCCGGATGGTTGAAAAGAGCAACCCATATACTAAAATTTATAAATGGGTTGCCAGAGTGTGGGATAAGATAACACCAGAAACTATACGCAGTGGATTCAGAAAAGCCAACACAGCACATACTGATAGGATTCCACCACTGATGATGAATGCAGTGACAGCGATGACGTGTCAGTACCGACTACAGTAATGGAAGAACGGTTGCAGGCTGTCCTAACATTTGAATGAAAACAATGAACAACCCGACTTTGAAGGAGATATCTGCTCATCAAAGGTTTATGGATGATGATGGAAAAACGATGACATTATTTTACTTGTTATTTCAGATGTTGTATGTTTTTTTTTACTTCAACATGTTGCCCAGCACTTTTACTTGTTATATGGTTTTTGACTTCAGCATTTCTTCCATTCAAGCGATTAAAAATAAAATTTTAATTTAGAACCAGTTGATGCTCAAATAAGTTCAATTTTATATGTAAAAAAAAATTTTGGTACAGGTGCCTAACCTCCATCCGGAATTCCAAAAACCAGCACTTTTTTTGGTAGATGACATCTGCTCATCAAAGATGGAGTTTGGTGCTAAACATGATCTGATGTGACCCTCGCTCAACTCTCGTGTATCCCGTCACGTTTCACTACTTTATATGCACCCCTGATGCCCGTCCAGTGTCGCAGCACTTTCAGTTGGCCCGGCGGTGACTCAATGGCCGTCATCACTCCTCATAATCCCCCATATAGCTGAAACCGCTGTGCCAGTGCACGGGAACAAAGAAGGGGGCTAGTCTCCTGGTACTGCTACAGTGGGGGGGTGGGAGAGAGCAATGGCAGAGCGACTTGGATGGACGGGGGTTAGAGAGACAACAGCGCAACTCTGGAGAGGGGTGGGGGTGGATGCTGCAGTGCAACTCAGGTAGGGGGTGGGAGGGTTGATGTGGCAGAGTGACTCGAATGGGTTTAAAGGGATGGAAATCAAAATGATTCTGAAATCTGGAAGATTCTGAATAACGGCAGGTGTCTGGTCCAAATGATCCTGGATAAAAGGTTAGGCACATGTATAGTGTGCATGCGCATATTACGCGTGGTGGGTACATGCCCAGAGCCATCAAACACTCCTCATATGTTAACTCTCTCATCCTTGGGATCGTTCTCATGAACCTCCTTTAGACTGTCTCTAGCGCCAACATAATCTTCCTTAGAAACAGGGCCAAAACTCCAAATGTGGTCTGACCAATGTCTTATGAAGCCCTTGCTTTTATATTCTAGTCCTCCTAAAATTAATGTGAACATTATATCCGCCTTCCTTACTATCGACTCAATCTTCAGGGAATCCTGCACAGGGACTCCCAAGTCCCTTTGGATCTCTACTTTCTAAATGTTCTCCCCATTTAGAAACAAGTGTACATCTTTATTCCTTCTATTCAGGTGCATGACCATGCATTTCTCTATGCTATATTCTATCTGCCACTTATTTGCCCATTCGCCCAATCTATCCAAGTCCCTGCTTCCTCAACACTACTCGCCCCTCCACTTATTTTTGTATCATTTACGAACGTTGCCACAAAGCCATCAATTCCATTATCTAAATCATTTACATACAACATGAAAAGTAGCAGACCCAACACCACCCTTGTAGAAGAGTCACTGGCAGCCAGCCAGAAAAATCCCCCTTTATTCCCACTCTGGTATCCATGCTAGTCCCATTCCCATAATACCATGGGTTCCAATCTTGTTTATCAGCCACATGTGTGAAACGTTGTCAAAGGCCTTCTGAAAGTTCAAGTAAACTACATCCACTGACTCTCCTTTGTCTTTCTTATTCAATATTTCCTCAAAGATTTCCAAAAGATTTGTCAGGCAAGATCTCCCCTGAAGTGTACCATTCCTGACTTCAGTCTATTTTATAATGTGCTTTTAAGTCCTCCAAAACCTCGTCCATACCAATGGACCTAAAATCTTACCAGGCTAACTGGCCAATGTTTCTTGACTTGAGCCTCTCTCCCTTTTAAGAGTGCAGTGACATTTGCAATTTTCCAATCTTCTGACCAGCAATTACTGAAAAATCATGGAGAGATCATCAAAAAGCCCAAGGTTGAAATCTGCCCTGAGATTAAGCATTAACTGTCCTGAAAACAAGGTCACATGTCACAAATAGCAACAAGCCCCAGGCAATTTTGCCGCCTACTCAAAACTACATGTAAGCATGAAAATTGACCACTTGTGTGCATGCACTACAGACCTGAGGGACTAGATTTATTTGCATTTGCAAAGGCAAGGACTGATTAGAGTGAACAGCATGACTTTGTTCACGGGAAATCATATCCCACAAATTTGATTGAGAGTTTTACACAGATGACAAACAGAATTGAAGAGGGCAGGCCAGTCTCTGTGGTGTACATGGATATTTTTGTGATATTTTTAATATCTATTAATGATTTGGATGAATATGTAGGCAGAATGATTAGGAAGTTTGCAAAATACACTGATATTTGTGGCATTGTGGACAGTAATGAAAGATGTTTAAGATTAAAAAGGATATAGATCAACCAGAAAAGTGGACAAGGGAAAGGAAGGTGGAATTTAATTCAGACAAGTATGAAGTGATGCATTTTGGGAAATTAAAGTAGACAGGACATACTCAGTAATAAGGCCCTGGTAATTGTTTTTGAACATAGAGACACCTTGAGGTACAAGTACATAACTCCTGAAATTGGGCATGCAATTAGATAGAGTAGTGAGAAAGGTGCATGCTCACCTTTATCAGCTGAGGCATTGAGTTGAGAGTTAAACAAGAGGCTCTGCAGAACATTTGTTTTTAGGCCATGTTCCGGTCACCACACTATAGGAATGATGTGATTAAGCCTTCGTGGGTTCAGCAAAGATTCACAAGGCTGTTGCTTGGTTTAAGTGGGTTGAGTTATCAGGAGAGATTGGATAAGCTAGGGTTTGTTTCCCCTGGAGCAAAGAAGATTAAGAGGTGACATAATAGAGGAAGATAAAATTACAAGAGGCAATGGATATGGTAGACAGCAGTGTCTGTCTCCCGTGGTTTGGGGTATCTAAAATTAGAAGGCATAGATTTAAGATGAGAAGGAGGAGATTTAAAAAGGTTCTCAGAGGTAAATTTTCCCAATGAGTAGTTGAATTTTACAGTGAGCTGCCAGGGAAGGTCAGGCAGGAATATTTAAGAAGTATCTGGACAGGTATTTACATGAGAAGTATATAAAGGGATGTGGAATTAATAAAAGGATAGGATTTGATGGTTGAAGTAAACAAGGCTGTCCTGTATGATCTGAATGATCTTCCGGGAGAAATAGTGGCGGCGGAGTCAATTGTATTATTTAAGAAAAGGTTGGACAGGTATATGGATGAGAAGAAGATGAAGGGTTATGGGCATTGTGCAGGGAGGTGGGACTAGAAAGGGGTGTTTGGTTCGGTGCGGACTAGAAGGGCCTAATGGCCTGTTTCCGTGCTGTAATTGTTATGTTATGTTATGTATGTCATGTTGTACAATTCTGTGATTTTATGCTTAAGATCACATGGTCATTTCAGAAATGGTTGTTTCTTGTTTAGCCCTGGGTGTAAGCATCTGATCTACTGGTCATCCTGCAAAAGAATGGAACCATTTTTATAGCATGACCCCAGGCTATGTTCAAACTTTCTAGTCCAGAGATATTAACCTTCATCATCCTTCTTTGATCAACTTGATTGGAGGTTAATTTGAGCAAAGCATTTTTGCCAATGTTCCCCTTTATTTGACATGGTTATCCCCCTTCTTGCTCAAATGAGTAACCAGAATTAGCAAAGCTATCTTAAATGAAATGCTGTGGAAAAGAGATTCTGCCTCTTGATTTTTTGAGAAATTGAGCACATTGACGTGAATGATTAGTAATGCAATATCTCAGGATGATTTTCAAGAACTGATTTATTTTGGAAACATTTTACATGGTTTATGAAAGCTGAAAGCTTTTTATTGCTGCTGGTTATGTGGGAAAGGGGGAGTTTTGCAAGATTTCATCAGCATTGATGGGCCTCACACCAGTGAGCGTGGCTGAAAACTCACATTTTCCCACACACTAGCATTGGTGGGTGGGGGTACAGTTGAAACTGGAGAAAGCGGTGATGGACAAGGAATGCCAGCTTTATTGAGTTGGAAAGGAGGCCAGGGTAATCAGGTGAAGTGAAGAGGAGAAGATGCTCCAAACAACCTGGGAAGGTTTATCGAATCCAAAGGCAGAAAGATAGTGAACCAATGAGTTCTGGATGTGGCTTTGTGTCTGTTGAGGTCATTCTTGTAAGTAATAGTCAGTAAGCTTTTGAAAATCTAAATATATCACCGCTTTGCTTTTCTCTTGGATATAACTATTGAATGTGATTTAGGGAGCTTACAGTGGTTTTTAAAACAACACCTCTATCACATACATTTTCTACAGGAGAATGGCCCAGAACCTCATGCTTTTTTTAAAATTCACATTTTTGCCTGTCTTCAGACTAACAATAATGCTTGCTTAATGCAATTACTTTCAGTCTGCATTAGATTGACTGACAATGCATTCCCTGAAAGATCAAGTTATATTTGTATCTATATCACAAAAAAAAAACAGGGGAATAGAAATTATCTGATTTATTTACATTTAATTCCAGCCAAAGCATGATGAAGATAAAGGAGTAAAGAGGTGATGGAAAATCCTTAGATATCTTGTGCTTCTCAGTGTATTTTTACCATGATTTTCACCAGGGGTGCGGTGCTCATTTTTTAGATGCTGGAGCTCACCAAAATTGGCCACAAAGAAGTGCTTGGAGTGGCCCCATGAGGTGTCAGAACTGCCCCCTGAAGTGGCGGAGTGGCACTCTGGTGATCTCCAGCAGCACTGCACCCCTGATTTTCACTTTTGACATTTTATTTTGTTCCAACTTTCCCCTTTCTTCCTGGCGCAGCAGACTATTTCCCCTTTTTAGATTGGACACAATACTTTTCTTAGAAGGAAAAGGACGTAAAGCATGCAATGCTTAGATTGCTTTCTACATTGTAGAAAGAGGGTTGAAGGAATTGACGGATTGGTGCTTTTGAGGAATATCAAGAGCAGGTGTAATGAATCTTTCTGAAATTCATGCAAATTTCAGGTGTATTTTTCTGTTAATGATTCCGTATGAGAAGATAAATGAAATATTCTCTGCAAAGATTGCAAATCTTCATATTTTTAACATAAAGAATACAGAACTTAGAGCAATATTTTAAAATATCAGTCCATTTGGATTGATATAACCTATTTAATGTTGAAGGTGCTTCACAGGGAAGTAAGAAAAATTTAAGTGCCCTGCCTAATAGTGATTTCTAAGTCGACCTCATCCAAATGCAGTAAGACCAAGACAGTATACAGACCTGGACTGAGAGGTAGTAAGCGGCATTTAAGACACACAGTGCTAGGCAACATTAATCCCCAAAAAGAGAAAATCCCACTATCATCAATTGACATTCAATTTGCATTACAATCACCGAGTCCCTACTATCAAAATCCCGGGAGGGTTCCCATTAGCCAGAAGCTGGTTTGAAGTAGCCATTGTGGCTACAGAGTTCATCAGAGTCTAGGAATCCTGCAGTGGGTAACTCACCTCCTAACTTGTCTAATCTACCATCTAAAAGGCTCAAGTCAGGAATGTGATAGAATTGTCTCTTTTCAACAAGATACCACAGAGGACATAGCAGCCGGCTTGATAGACACCCCGATATCAATCATTCACTCGCTCCAGCATTGACAGTCACAGTATCATCTACTGGATACACTGCAACAACTCACCAAGATTCCTCAGGGAGCACTTTCCAAACCCATGGCCTCCACCAACTATGTCAGGGAGAGCAAAAGGATGGGAGCACGTCCTGCTGGAAGTTCCCTCCTAGTCACATACCATTGTGCCTTGGAAACATATTGCTGTTCCTTCACTGTTACTGGGTTAAAATCCTGGAACTACCTACCTCCCTAACAGCGTTGTGAGTGTATCCACCCCTACCTCCCTAACAGCGTTGTGAGTGTACCCACCCCTCAAGGACTACAGTGGTCAAACTCGGTGGCTAGGGTCATTTGGGGCCAGGCAATTAAAAGCAGGCTTAGCTTGCAAAGCCCACATCCCTTGAATGCAGATGCAGCAAACGGTTAAATGTTTTCAAAGAATGTGACTGGAAATAAAGCAAAATGCTTTAAGATTTATATATATTCAAACAAGAGAAGTTTGTTCAGTGCAAGTACAGTGTAGTAGTTTTGTCTTTTAAACTGTTTATTTTTAATGCATAAATTAGGTATTGTAAGAGCAAGTCTCAAGCAACCAGAAAACACATTTATCTGGCATCCACCATTCTCCATAGGAGCCAGATACCAGGGGTTTTGCTGTTCTACCACTTTTGCAATTCTGGCAAGTGGTTTCTACTTCACAGCAATGCAATAGAGACATAATAATTTTCCAGTCTGCTCTTGACCTAAGATGAGTCGTACAAGGTTATATGGAGGACATAAAGTCTCGCACTGCTTGGATCTAATCCTGTGTACACTATAAAATCCAATGTAGTTTGACCCAATGGATCAAATAAATTACATAAAACTACAGCTTTTTTAAGTGAGTGGAGGAAGAAGCTTTATTAGTCAAAAGTAGTTTTGTGTGTTTCATCCAGAATTTGGATTTTCCACTGATGTGATCATCGGTATACTCCAGATTGTTTTGAGGTTTCGTTTGGGAGGGTCATTCACTGCTAACAATTCAAAACCTGCAGGAAAATCAGAGGCAAGCAATAAAGATATTTCTCAATGATCTGTGATCTCAACCATACAGTTTTAAATTGAGTGTGGTCCCTGTAATTCCTTCGTGTGCCAATATTGTATTTTATGCCTGTGGTATAAACTTCAAAAAGTACAAGGCATAAATGATTTTCCAAGTGACCCTACAATTTATTTCTACCAAACTTTGCTGGAAGAAAAGGTTTTATTATGGAATTATTCAACAACCTTTAAAATTGATGCAGAGCTTTGAGCAGCATTGTGCCTTGGTGTAGTTACAACAAAATGTATGTGTCTTTAGAAATCAGACCCATGTTTGAAGTCCAGTTTTTCAGGTGTCACATTGAAGTTTCTTGATCTAGGGTGAAACCCACTAGTGCTCCGATTACTGATGTGGAGAAAACTTTTTTTTTCCCAAAAGTTTACCTGTTTGGACATTGGAGATCAGAGGAGATCAGATGCCCATAACAGTTCCAACACAAAAATAGAAACACTTTTTGAGCAGGGCATGATTTGACACTATCACCAGTAATACATCTCTCCATTAAGGTATTTCCCTTGACCTATGTAACGGGGCCAGAACCATATTTATTATCTATCTTTTAATCATTAATCAGGCTCTAGCTCAGATGAGTTCAACTAGAAGAGAAAATGTGAATATATTGATTATTTGTGTCTATCTTAATAACCAAACATACATTGCCACAACAAAATAATACATTTTAACCTCTTAACTCTTAAGACACCCAGCAGTCAAACCATTTATCAGCTTTTAAGTAAACCAAGCATATGGTTTTAACTCGGTGCCCAACTTTCATCTTACCCAAGGATCAATTTCTGTTTGAGATCAAAAGTATTTCCATGTTATTATCATAATCTCTGATCTGAATTATCAACCAATAAATTTAGCAACCTGTTTGGAGCACTTTGCTGAGTCTAGCCACTGAATGTACAAATTATTTTAAGCAATTAAAAGTTTGATCGTTCTTTTTCTCATTATTAATAAATCTGAAATTAAAAAAATCTGTCATGCTCAGATTATCTTCTTTAGAAACTCCAAAGAGGATCTGAAAATTAGGATGTAAATTGATTTGAATTATGTGATTTGTGTGGGATTTTTGTTTTTCTTTAAATTATTGATCAGGTCCACATTGTGCTGTTCTCTTTTCAAAAGTACAATCTCTTTTAAAAGATCAAAAGTTTTAAAAAGTAATTTTTAAAAGTAAAATAAAATTGGAGGGAAAGTAGCCTGACTGCTTGTATGATGCATGTTAATCCTGTTTACTAATCACTTGAAGTTCCATTGCACACTTTGAGGTAATTAATCAAGAAAACTATAACGTAATATGAAATATTGATCAAAAAGCAATTATCTAAGCAAAATTACATTGGCATTTGTACTTGCCCAACTTGGCTGCTGTGTTCTGTCCTTTTACAGCAGTGTTGACTGTTCAAAAGTATTTTGATGGCTGCATAGTGGTTTGGAAATGTCTTGAATGTGATGTGTAAAGGCAAGTTGATTCTATATACTTTTATAATCATATCAGAGGTGCATTCGCCATTATTGAAAGTTTTATTTTAAAATATGCAAGCTTGCAACCTTTCTTTAAGAACAGTTGATATCAACTGGAATCACTATCAATGTTGGAGCCAACATCAAACCATCCCAATAGGAAAATTATTCAGTGGTTCCTATATTTTGATTGATTGATAGCAACTTTGTTCCTTGTCTGATGGGATTTCATGCTATCCAATTATTTACACAGAAACATCAACCTAGTTTAACAATGCTGACTTGACTACTGTCTTTATTTTGACTGCTGAATTAAGAAGTGGGAGCCAACATGTTTGTTGTACAAAAGATAATAGTTCAACAAAACAGATCATTTTTTAGTTTGTATGGTGAGGTGTTCAGCATATGAACTGCTTTACTCAGCCGAGTTTTGCTCTGATCTTATTGTTACTGAGAACCACGACCAGAAGTTGAACAGAACACGACTTTCCTAGAGAATTAACCATTCTATTAATACGGAATAATTTATGAAAATAAAATTGCACAGCTGGAGATGGGTCTTTAAAAGTGATTCACACCCAGTGAAGAATCCAGTGACAGTGTTTGTCAGCAAATATTGAATCTGACTTGGAAAATTAAAACAAGACTATTTGCAAACACTCCAGCCTCTTAATTTCTTGCAGCATTTTCTCTGCACAAAAACTGATGTTTGTAATGGAGCAAAAAAATTTCAGGGAGAAGCTTCACTTTGTATACCCACAAATATAGAAGTAAAAGCAAACCTTGAATTTATTTGCTGCTCAGTATGTACTGATTTTTTTTTGTACTTTGCTATCACTTTTTCCAAAGCTACATTTCGATTTACCTCCACAGGCGGACTGAAGCCACAGCCCGACCTCACTCCTGGCATTCTACAAAATTAGCGGAAAGCCAACCGGATTCAAGCATGATGCAAATATCTCAGGGCACCATCAGCACTCCTTGGCATCAAAGCTACCATTCCAGGTTAGTGGGGATCCAATTTATTACCATGGCAACAGAGAAACTGCTGTTTTGTTCTATCCCAGAAAACATGCTTAAATTTAAAAAACTATCTTCAAAGTAGACCTCATCTAGAATGGATTGGTAGATTTAACTGTAAAAGTTTGGCAGCCTCAGGTTCCACCATCGAAGGAAGATCAGATAGCACTGAAGAAAAAAATGATTAGCAAATTTTCTTTCTTTAATTACTTACAGACATTTGCGGTTGATTTTCAGTCATTATTTTGAAGTTTCAGAGTATCTTAAATTACTGTAAATATTCATGTATAATGTGACGCCCCCCCCCATTTTTGAGGGGAAAAAGGGGGAACATTTTTACTCCCGTGTTTAATACGAACCCCTCCCCTCACCTACCTGAGTCGCACTCGCGTCTCTCCGCTCGCCCGCCCAGCCTCCTGAGCCGCACTTGCGTCTCTCCGCTCGCCCGCCCAGCCCCCTGAGCCGCACTCGCGCCTCTCCGCTCGCCCGCCCAGCCTCCTGAGCCGCACTCGCGTCTCTCCGCTCGCCTGCTCATGTCTCTCCTGCCGCCTGCCTGGCCTCCTGAGTCACACTCGTGTCTCTCTGGTCGCCCAAGTCGCGCTGCCGATTACTGCTCACCTGCAGAAAAAAATGTTTAAAATTTTACTCTCATGTATAATGCAACCCCCCCACCCTATTTTTGAGGAGGAAAATTTTTTGCATTATACACGAATATTTACGGTACTACCTGTAAATTCTGTTTTTCTAAGAATTGTATATTACCACTTAAAACCTTATTGCAAGTAATGACATCGAAATGGACCCGTTACACGATAGTCTTAAAATAAGGTACAAACTCATTGCTGGAGAAATTCAGCAGGTCATACAGTGTACTTTATATCCCAGTGATAAAGATACCTAACCAATCTTTTGGGCTTGAGCCCTTCATCAAGGTACGAGCAAATGTAGGCAGGCGCCTGAACACCGTTCGACCTGCCGAATTTCTCCAGCATTGTGTTTTTACTTCAATCACAGTATCTGCAGACTTTCATGTTTTACTCAACAGTCTTTCTTTTCCCACTCCAGGCATGCACACTCCAGGGTTTTATGGTTGGAATAATTATGTACTTATTACTATAGAGATTTAAAACATCCTTTTTATAAATTAAGCATGGACACTAGCGAAGGCATGGTTAGCTTGCCACAATGAGGAGCGATGATGAGGAAAGGAGTAGGCATGCGTAATGGGGACGCTATTCCCTTAGATGAAACAGTGTAAAGAGAAAATTCCCCTCTCAGTGTGGAATCTTTGTGTATAGTCATCACTGACTAACTGTACATGTTTTACCAATGTCCAATTTCTTTAAAATGGAAGAAGAAGGTTGCACAATGAGTAAGCATTCTCATTCTAAATTTCAGGAATAGTAATTTTGTATTCCAGTCAGATATTTCCTTCTGCATTGATTCACTACCAGCTGATGCTGGTTGAAGCAGATATGATGAGTAATCAAACTGATTTATCTTAAACTGTTAAATTTTGAGATCTTGGAGGTCTCAACATGTAGCGACACTTTTTTAGTTAAAGTAACACACCAGTTAAACTAGTTCAAGTTATTTATCATCCGATTATACAAGCACAGCATGAGGCAGCATTCTCTGGTCCTCGGAGTAAAACACTGTAAACACACAACCAAACATAGCACACATACTGACAAATGATACATCTGCACAATGCATATTTTCTTCTTTGGCTTGGCTTCGCGGACGAAGATTTATGGAGGGGGTAAAAGTCCACGTCAGCTGCAGGCTCGTTTGTGGCTGACAAGTCCGATGCGGGACAGGCAGACACGGTTGCAGCGGCTGCAGGGGAAAATTGGTGGGTTGGGGTTGGGTGTTGGGTTTTTCCTCCTTTGCCTTTTGTCAGTGAGGTGGGCTCTGCGGTCTTCTTCAAAGGAGGTTGCTACCCGCCAAACTGTGAGGCGCCAAGATGCACGGTTTGAGGCGATATCAGCCCACTGGCGGTGGTCAATGTGGCAGGCACCAAGAGATTTCTTTAGGCAGTCCTTGTACCTCTTCTTTGGTGCACCTCTGTCACGGTGGCCAGTGGAGAGCTCGCCATATAACACGATCTTGGGAAGGCGATGGTCCTCCATTCTGGAGACGTAACCCACCCAGCGCAGCTGGATCTTCAGCAGCGTGGACTCGATGCTGTCGACCTCTGCCATCTCGAGTACTTCGACGTTAGGGATGAAAGCGCTCCAATGGATGTTGAGGATGGAGCGGAGACAACGCTGGTGGAAGCGTTCTAGGAGCCGTAGGTGATGCCGGTAGAGGACCCATGATTCGGAGCCGAACAGGAGTGTGGGTATGACAACGGCTCTGTATACACTTATCTTTGTGAGGTTTTTCAGTTGTGAAATAATTAATAGAATCATGGAGGGTTTGTATGAGCAATTTATCTGTCATTCAGCATTCTCACTGTCCGTGAGAAGAAGCTGTTTCTCAGCCTGGTGGTTCTGGCTCTAATACTTTTGTATCTCTTCCCTGATGGGAGTAAGTGGAAGATGCTGCATACTGGGTGGTAGGGAACCTCACTAACTTTGGAAACCCTCATTATACATTGAGGCCTGTTACTCTCACCCTTTTTTGATACCAGGATAATAGTGGCCATTTTAAAACCTGTGGGGACAATGTTGTACGATGTTGAAATTAAACGTACTTTAAATGTCTGATTATTCCTAACCTTTATGTGCAATATTAATTTCAGTCAAGTTATTATACAGATTAGGAATGATTCAGAAATATAACTTGGAACTGGCATTGAAATGTGGGATTTCTTACTAAAATTGCACCAAACTATTCTGCTTTTTTGATGAGACACATTACTATCTGGCACCTACAGTTGAGAAATGCTATTTGAAATCTAAATAAGGAGAGATGACCTCTGACTTGACATTGAAGTTTCTCACTCCAAGACAGCTGCAATTTGCTTTAATTTTTTTCCCCCCAGACAAAATAAATACCTCTGCTGCTGAACTGATCTGATATTTCTGTTAGACTTGTGTTTTGGCACAAGCTACACATTTTTAATCGATTAGTTGAATGCCCAACGGTGTTTGCTAAAATGCTGCCTGATAACATTGTTGCATTGCATCTGTTGACAAATATTTGAACTCATGCACTGGCCAAATTCTTAATTTAATACATTGGTACCTTGTTCTGGGAAGTTTACTAAGTTCATGGTAGTTCCATGTGCAAAAATATTGGTACCAATGGCACTGGTAAGATAAGACAGAAGGTCCTAAAGAGGGAATACAGGGAATTAGGGAGGAAGCTCAGAAGCAGAATCTCCAGGATGGTCATCTCAAGATTACTCCCTGTGTCACGTGCTAGTGAGGGCAAAAATAGTGAGATAAGGCAGATGAATGCATGGCTGAAAAACTGGTGCAGAGGGCACAATAGGTTCACTAAATGGTCTGAAGGTATTATACTTAAATGCATGCAGCATTAGAAACAAGGTGAATGGTCTTGCTGTTCAGGTGCAGATTGGCAGGAATGATGTCGTGACCACTACTGAGTCATTACTAAAAGACTGATGTCACTGGGAGCTGAACGTCCAAAGATACTCAGTGTATCACATGTATAGGCTGGTAAGTAGAGGGGGCACCATGGCTCTGGTGGGAAGCAACAATATTAAATCATTTCAAAGAAGGGTCATAGATTGAGTTAAAGAATGGTAAAGCTAAAAGGACACTAATGGCAGTTATATACAGGCTCCCAAACAGCGCTGGGATATGGATTACAAAATACAACTGGAAATAGATAAGTCACGTCAGAAGGACAACGTGCGGGAGTTTAACATTAAAGTAGAATGGGAAAATCAGGTCGGTACAGGATCTCAGGAGTTTGTGGAATGCCAAGGGATGGCTTTTTGAAGCAGCTTATTGATAAGACCACCAGGGGATTTGGATTGGGTGCTGTGTAATAAACCAGAGGAGATTCGAGAGTTTGAGGTAAAGGAGCCTTCGGAAGGCAGTGATCACAATATGATTGAGTTCACTTTGAAATTTGAAAAGAAGAGACTAAAGTCTGATGTGTCGGTATTTTAGTGGAGTAAAGGAAATTACTGTTGCATGAGAGAGTAACTGGCCAAAGTGCTTTAGAAAAGCACACTAATGGGGAATACAGCAGGTCAGCAATGGCTGGAGTTTCTGCAAGAAATGAGGGAAGTGCAGAATAGGTACATACCAAAAAGAAAGAAATTTGTGAATGGAAAAATTAGACGATTGTGACTGATGAGGGCAGTTAAAGCCTAAGTAAAAGCAAAAGCAAGGGCAAACAAAAGTAAGTGGGAAGATAGAGGATTGAGAAACTTTTAGAAACTTAGAGAAGGCATCTAAGAAAGTGATTAGGAAGGAAGGAAGGAGGAATTATGAAAGGAAGTTAGCAAATAATATCCAAGAGGATACTCAAAGCTATTTTAAATACATTTTAAATGTGAAAGAGTAAAGAGTGACCAAAGTAGACATAGGACCAATAGAAAATGACACTGGAGAAATTGTAATGGGAGGCAAGGAGATGGCAGAGGAACTGAATGATTATTTTGGATCAGTCTTCACTGTGGAACACATTAGTAGCTCTCTCTCAGAAGAGATGTGAGTGCAGTCAATATCACAAGATAGAAGGTACTTGGGAAGCTTTATGGTCTAAGGGTAGATAAATCTCCCGGACCGGGTATAATGCACCCTTGGGTTCCGAAGGAGGTAGGTGTAGAGATTGTGGAGGCATTGGTAATGATCTTCTAAGATTCAATGGAATCTGGAATGGTTCCGGTCGACTGGAGGATCGCAAATGTCACTCCGCTGTTTAAGAAGGGAGCGAGGTAGCAGAAAGAAATTATAAGAAATAGCTGATGTCAGCTATTGGAGTCAATTGTCAAGGATGAGGTTACGAGATATATGGGAGTGCATGATGAGATAGGCCCAAGTCACCGTGGTTTCCTTAAAGGAAAATCATGCCTGACAAACCTATTGCAATTTTTTAAAGAGATCACAAGTAGGATGGACGGGGGAGATGCAGTTGATGTTGTGTAATTGGACTTTCAAAATAGGGTGCCACACATAAGGCTGCTAAAGAAGATGAGACCCCTTGGAATTAATAAAAGGATCCTATTTTGGTTGGCTACCAGTTACCAGTGGTATTTCACAGGGTCAATGTTGGGGCCACTTCTTTTTATGTTGTATATAAATTATTTGGATTATGGAATAGATGGCTTTGTGGCTAAGTTTGCCGATGTAACCAAAGTAGATGGTAGGGCAGGTGGTGCTGAGTATACTGAAAGGTTGCAGAGAGACTTGAATAGATTAGAACGGGCAAAGAGATGGCAGAAGAACTACATTGTTGGAAAGTGTACGGTCATGCACTTTGGTAGAAGAAATAGATGGGCAGACTATTATTTAGATGGGGAGAAAATTTAAAATTCCAAGATGCAAATGGTCTTGAGAGTCCTCATGCTGGGTATCTTAAAGGTTAACTTTCAAGTTGAGTCGGTGGTGAAAGCAAATGCAATTTTGGCTTTAATTTCTAGAGTAATAGCTTATAAGAGCAGAGATGTAATGTTGAGACCCTATAGAGCCCTGGTGAGACCTCACTTGGAGTACTGTGTACAGTTTTGGGCACCTTATTTAAAAGATGTGCATTAGAAAGGGTTCAGAGATTTACTGGAATGATACAGGAATGAAAGGGTTGGCATATAAGGAATGTTTGTTGGCTCTTGGACTATACTTGCTGGAGTACAGAGGGATGAGGGAGACTTCATTAGAGGCATTTTGAATTCTGAATGGCCTAGACAGAGTAGATGTGGCAAGGATGTTTCCCTTGGTAGGGGATTATAGAATAAAAGGGTATAACTTCAAGATTAAAGGGCTTCAATTTAAAATAGAAATGTGGAAAATGTCTTTAGTTGGAGAGTCATGAGTCTATGGAACTTGTTGCCACAAGTATTTGATTAGTCAGGGCATTAAGATTTATGAGGAGAAAGACAGGGAGTGGGGCTGAGTGGGAGGATGGATCAGCTCATGATTGAAATGGCTGAGCAGACTCGATGGGCTAATAGGCCTACTTCTGCTTTTATATCTTGTGAAACTAATTGAGCCATAATCTTCTTCATAAATCTATCAGACCATTTGTTTCCGCCTCATTTTCTGTGGGCTCTGAAGTGGGTGAGGTCCAAATTGGGATCTGCACGCTCTGCAGATAGATGCTTGACTGAATGGGACGGCAGTTTGGGAGGTGGCATGCTAGTTTCCCTATTTACATTGTGTTTCTTTGGATTCGTGACAAATGCACTTGCGATTCTCAAGAGATTTCTATTTTGAGGGGTGGTGAGTCACCGATTTCCACTAATTGAAAAGATTTCTCTAGAGGTCTTTGAGAACATCGTCAGATCATATTATCTGTCTTTCCGATAATCTCCTTTCATATCAGAGCTCAGAATAGTAGGTCTGAAGTCAGGTGTGCAAAATACATAGTCTGACCATCAGAGCCTGTTATTAGGGCCTTGTCTCCAGGTATATTGGCCAGGTTGAGGTCATTGGTGTTGGTTGACCTACTGGTGGATTTGGAGGATTTTGTGCATACAGAATTAGTGGTATCTCCCCTAAAAGGGGTGCCTTTTATAAGTACTCCATGCCTCACAACTGTAGGAGGAAGGAATTAGCATTCCATGAGCTGACCATGCAGATTCAATTCTTGATCTTCAAATCCTTTTCCTGAGGTGGCCAAAGTCTGTACTAGTACATTAAATGAGATGGTAAAATTTTTAATCAACCTTGTCCTTCACTGGGAGGTGACTCCTGAAACGTGGGAGTCCTTCTCGTTGTGAACCATTATTGTCATGCGCAGTGTGGTACAGAGGCAGCAGAATGGTAAAAGATCTTTATTGTCAATTTCAAGTGTAAATCTCTTGTCTTCTTAAGTGAAGTCAAAAATTAAGTGGAGCAAAGCCTCCAAACGTACAGATATTCAATGTCATCTGCTCACTGCAGTCCAAAACTGCAGTTGGGAAGACCATGGTTCTGGCAATGTGGATCAATTAGTTGAACTCCAGTGAGAAGTATTCAAAGATGAGTGTAGCTTTGAGAAAAATGTGAAGTGATAACCCATCATTAACATTGAGCCCATTATGGATTTAGATTAGTTCCTACTCACTGCTGAAGAAAGAATGAAACATGAGGTTTTTTTTTCATTCTAATCACATTTGGAAACACTCTTTCTCCCCACCCAAATAGTTTATCATCATAATGTTTTCTGACGAAGACAATAGATGGAGTGGGACCTGATCCTCTAAAGCCTGTTATCTTTCACCGTGTTCATGGTTCAGCTGCACCCTATCACCAACTCCTCTTCTGTGATCTCAATTCCCTATACTTTTTTTAAAAAACTACCTACCTCCTCAATTACTTTCACTGGTTTAGTTTCCAAATGTTTTTGTTTTGGTGAAATCTGTCCACCATCATTGTTAATTTGTTTAAAATAATAGATACAGCACAGAAATAGACTCTTCACCCAAGGCTGAACAGCAACCACTATTTCTATCATATTCCCATTTTAAGTCTTCTGTAATAGTTGACAAGCTTTCATTTTCATTTTCTCTTGCCTTCATCCTTTAATTTCCAAACCATCACTGTGATCTACACCAGTTAGTTCCCCAAGTGTAAGGAACACATATGGAATCATGTCTCATCTGCAAGTATCTTAATCATCCATTTGACCATGGCAAACACCACATTGCTTATTTCTCCAAGATCAAAACTGCCCATTGTTTTGGAGTAATCCAACAACACAATAACCCTCCCACACTTGTAAAACAGACCAGGATTCCCATGTTTGCAACCACTGTTCATTTTCCCTGAATCCCATTTTTCTGTGGTCACAGCATTGGTTCCCAAATAGCATGACCATTTGTCTTGAACCATTCCATTATTTTTCTTACAAGGTTGAATCTCTCCAATCCAAAGTCCATACAATGTCAAAACAGACAAAACAATGTTCTCTGTAAATGTGACACTGGTATATTTTCACACAATTCAATCCTTAATGTGTTTAACTATCCCCTTCCAAATCTCCTCTTCTGTTGGATTTGGAAATATGTTAATTTGCTTCCATACCATGACCATCATCATAAGATCAGTCAGTTGAAGTTACAAACCAAGCTGTAGGGCTGGAACCCACATGTGTACTAATGATACAAATCTCTTCATTGCTTCCTCCCCTCCCTCTGTTGTCAGACACCTTCACCAACATCTAGTCTTGAACGAGTCGGAACTTCCACCTTCTGATACTTGGAAAGATCTTTCTTCAAATCTTGTTCCTTAAACATTGTTTCCAACTTTTCCCTTTTTGTTGTTGCCAAACTCTTTAGTCTTAATATCTTGCACTTTCCGAACGGACCTTCCAACTCCAGATTATTTCACAAAGAATCTGTGCATATTCTTGGTAACCACCTTTGACTCCACCTTTCTGCTATTTTGGGCCCCATGTGCCCATGCCACCCAATTAACCTACACCCCTGGTACGTTTCAAATGGTGGGATAAAACCGAAGACACTGGAAGAAATCCATGCAGACATGGAGAGAACGTACAAACTCCTTACAGAAAGCACAGGATTCAAACCCCAATCCCACTGTAACATCATTTTTATATCCATTCAAACCTCTGCCTCTCCACCACCACCCCCTCACACACACACCTCCCCCATACTTCTCTCCCTACACACACCTCTCCCTCCCACACACCTTCCCCACATCTCTCTCCTTCCACACCTCCCCACCACACATATCCCAAACCCCCTCCTCAACACGCCTCTCCACACGTATCTTTCCTTCCCACACCCATACACCTCTCCTCTAACATTCTTCCTTCTTTCCTATCACATTGGCACCCAATTTAAAAATCCAATGAAGTGCTTTCCATTAACTCTATCTCCTCTGCTCCTGCTTAAAACTCACATCAGCATCTTTTTTAGGTCTGTTATTTGGAATCCACATCTAACCTATTCTGTCACAATTTGGGGCAGGGTTCATTGTTGGGCACTAAATTAATGCAGGTGGTTGTGTCACCTTATTCCAGGTATTATCCTGCCATCTAGAACTTAGCCATTATCTATTAGGCAGTTCCACCTCTTCATCCTTTAAAAATCTCAGAATCCATCTCTAAACAAAATTTCAGTCCTCTACGTCCTTATATTCTCAATTCCTGATGTAGCCTCTATTCTCCCTAAGCCTGTCTATCAAATAACTTGGTTTGTTTATAGATTCAGTTGATGAAATACACATGTTCAGCTTCTTTACTGTTGTCCTACAAAGGTTTTATTTTAATTTCTCTTTCCTCAAACTATCAGTTTCTTGGGAAAGCCCCTAGTTACTATGTTTACCACTAAACAAACTAAAATGAATTTAAGTACTTTGGGGTACTGCTCAGATTACAAGGTTTTGTTTTGTAGCAAAGGAATCTATGAATTGCTATGACGTTAAACAGCCAGTTATGTCATCCGTTGCTGGGCTCATGCTTCTTGAGAGAAAAGTGATTCCTCGCTAATATTTGGTTTCTAATTGCACATTGCTAAGTCTGGAATTTATCCACTCCTCCATTCATTGTGGAATTAAACGAAGTGACCTTTTTATTCCACATTCTATGGAATCTTTGTAACTTTGGAATATTTATGCTGATCATTGTAGTTTGTGTAGGAACAACAAGAAGCCATTCAATCCAAATCATTTGCTCTGTCATTTAAATCCTTTTTTGAAGTGCATAGATGGGGTCATGTTCATCTACTGAATTCATTCCAGCTTTAAGTAGCTATTATGCGCCAAGGCAGTTTGAGAGAAAAATGCAAATATTGCAACTAAAGAAACAACATCTGCCAGAACAACACAGGAAACGTCCCACTGTGCCTTTTGAAGTAAGAAATTAGATAAAGTGAATTGAGGAAGAAATGCTAGTGATAAGAATGGGGACAAAAAAAGTCAATCCAAGATTAAGAATAAATCACTGAAATGCTCTACCATTAATGAGGAAGATGATCTGAAAATTTTGAAGACTGATCGATGTGAGGTGATAGATTGGGTTGACAGTGGTCAAGGGAATGAAGGGAGTGAAACACGAAAGTCTGCAGTTGCTGTGATTGTAGTAAAAATACACCCGAAACGCTGAAGGAACTCGGCTGGTCTTTTCAGCGTCCATAGGAGACAAAGATATATTGCGAACATTTGGGGCCTGACCCCTTCTTCAAGGAATAAGCAGAAAGGGAATGGAGGGACTTAAAATCAAATTCATTGGTAAAACAAGAGTTGGGAATTACCGTAAATATGTGTGTATAATGAACTCCCTCCATTTTTGAGGAGAAAAGGGAGAAAAGTTTTACCCCCATGTATGACGCCCTCCCCTCGCCTACCCAATTCGCACTGCCATCTCTCTCCCCCCTCCCAATTCGCACTGCCGTCTCTCTACCCCCTTGCCCGCCCAATTCACGCTCCCGTCTCTCTACCCCTCGCCCGCCCAATTCGCACTGCCATCTCTACCCCCTTGCCCACCCGATTCGTGCTGCCATCTCGACCCCCTCGCCTGCCCAATCTGCGCTGCCGTCTCTCTCCCCCTCGCCTGCCCAATTCATGCTGCCGTCTGTCCCCCCTAGCCAGCCCGATTCACGCTGCCGTCTGTCCCCCTTGCCCACCTGATTCATGCTGCCATCTCTCTCCCCCTCGCCCACCTGATTCATGCTGCCATCTCTCTCCCTCCCTCTCTCCCCCTTGCCAGCCCGATTTGCACTGCCGTCTCTCTCTCTCCCCCTCGCCCGCCCGATTCGTCCTGCCGTCTCTCTCCCCCTCGCCCGCCCGATTCGTGCTTCCATCTCTCTCCCGCCCGATTCCTGCTGCCATAAATATGTGTGTATAATGCGACCCCCTACTTTGAGCTTGAATTTTGGTACAAAATTTTAAGCATTATACATGCATATTTCGGTAGGTCAGGCAGAATAACCTTGGACTGAGAAATAGCGGACATTTTTCTTATTTGATGAAGATAATGGATTAATCCAGGAAATCAAAGATTGCAGTGTTTATGTGTAAATTATGTTGGACATGAGCATATATTCGGGTAAAAGCATAGTAATTAGTGGGACAAATTGACCAGCGTTGCATTTTTAATCAGTCATTTTAAAGTTGTACATTTGCGCTGCTTATTTTCTTAATTTTCTTTAATTTATTCTTGCGACTATACTGAAACCTTGTCATAGTAAACTAATTACTATGCATTTACCCATAATAGTGTGGCACACCTACATTCCACAGGTGGGAGAGTGCAATTACCATCTATCGAATGAGTTCATTCAAAGACATTCATAATCATAAATGTGAAGATTGGAATTTACACAAAAGATATTTTAATGAATTGTTCACTTCAAGAACTACTGTGCAGATACTTTTTTAAAAATTGTTGAACACGCTCTCCTTTTGATCTGATTGTTAGTGCCTTCAGTTTTGCTCTAATATGATGGATATCACTTAAATAATTCTTGAACAGAAATTATTTACAGCTTATGCAAATATTAAACATAAAATAGTATTTATGTCTTGTTAATGGAAACCTGTGATTTCTAAGGAAAATATCCTTAAATATACAATTTTTTCAAGTAGAAAATAGCCTATATAACCATGGATCAGTTTCACCAGCACAAACCATTCAGTCGGCTGGTATAAGTTGCTTTTGGAGCCCACTGGTAACCATCGGGACATTCCAAAATGTAACAAGTTTATCTGTAAACAATGTTTTATAGTACACTTTCAAGTTACAATTGCTTTTTAAAAACATCTGACATAATGAATCACAATAAATTACTTTTTCTAAACATCATAGAATTTTCACATGTGAAATAAGAGAATTTAGTAAAGTTTCTGAACTGGTGTCCAGAAGCCTGGGCAGCTAATTTAAAAAAAAGACAAGAAATCCTACCTTGCCAACTGGAACTTTTAAATTCAAATCATTAAATCTGGAATAAAAATCTGGTGGCTATAAAAAATTTCCTAGACTGTTCAAAACAAAACACACTTACTAGAAATTATATCATTCAGAGAAGGAGTTGTGCCATCCCTACCTGTGACCTCAGATCAATGTGTTTTAACTTCCCACCAAAAAGGCCACAGTTCAGGACAAAAAGTCTATAGACAGTGGAATCTGGAACAGGAAACAGGATGCTACAAGAACATTGACTTGCACCTTTTTGCCTCCACAGATGCTGCTCAAATTGCTGAGTTTTCCCAGCATTTTATTTTTTGTTCCACTCAATTCAGGGATGAGCGACAAATGCTGGTATTGCCCACTTCCTGTGAATTCCATCATTGATAAGCAATAAAATTGGGATATACTGCAAATGTAGGTTAGGAATTTTGCTTTTAAATCTAGGTTTATTTGTAAATGTTGAGTTACAGAATATATTATGGATAGTTTTTATTATATTTGAATGTGTCTTTATTAATGATTGACTTTGATGCAAGATACTTTTCTTTTGCCTCACCAGTTCTTCAACCAGTGACCTCTCAGGCTATGATCATGGGTATCTAAGAAGGAGTCCTGATCAGTACAGTTCAAGAGGGAGCATGGAAAGTCTGGACCACAGTAATCTTCCTTACCACCATTCTTGCACCCTGTCACCTGCCAAATCCACTAACAGCATTGATCAGCTTCCCCATCATCACAGCAAAAGGGACTCTGCCTACAGCTCCTTCTCTACAAGCTCCAGCATTCCTGAATATCCAACTCCAAATTTACGTAATGAACGCTCCTATTCCATGGAAAACATGACTTCCAGGAACAGCCTTCATGAGGGAATTAGACAGGCTGATATAAAGTATGTAAGAACAGTCTATGACTCAAATAGAGGAATATCTGAGGAACGCGAGGTCAGTTGTCCTTCAACAATAAAAGGTTCTAATGGTCGATCCCAGATTGATCCCAGGACCTATTACAAGCCCTACAGTGGCAATAGACACAGTATTGGCCCAGTGTGGAATAACCCAAGCAGGGGCTCTTATGAGATGGACAATAAAGCTCCTCCTCTTCCTCCAACCCGTAGCGACAGCTTCATGGCAATTAGAAGCCATGATAAGCCTACCTCCTGGTCCAGTCTGGATGGCCAGGGCAAGTCTGCTCGACCTCAGCAAAAGGGAGCGTGGCCTCATCTCAACCACACAGGGTCTTGTGGACAAGCACACCCACTGAAGTCTCTATTTCTAGAAGGACAACTCAACCCTGTGATGGAGAAGAGCCCTGAAAGTAGCCCAGTTACTCAGCCTAAACACAGTTACATTCAAACACCACAGCCAGGTCAACCTATGCTACCAACAGGAATTTATCCTGTGCCTCAGCCTGAACCACGGTATGCGCAGGCGCCATCCAATAGCAGTAGTTTCATGCTTCAAAGCAACAATAATGGGTTACTCTACCCTGCCCTCAGTAGAGAAAGTACATTGAATGCTCAAATTTCAACTGAAAGGATTAAATGTACTCCATGCAATATCGAAGAAAGCAAAACCCAAAGGATTGGCAACAAGTCTGGTCTTCGTCAACCCAATGCTGTACTTGGTTCTGACAACAAAGATGAGATCGCTTCGGAGTACACACAGGGTCAATATGGTCACTACAAGGTGCATGTCTTCCCTGATACTGTTCCAGTGTTGCCTGATGTTGGGCACCAGTCCTGTCCAAGTACACCAATAGGTGTCAGCACCAATACAGTTAATGCTCAGTATTCTTGTGGTAATATAGAACAGCCTCAAGCCCAGCAAAGGAGGAAAAGCAGCGAGAAAGGTTTGTCTGCTCAGCGGACTGAGAGCTGGCAAGGAAAAAGCCAAATGAATGATGAGCCTTACCAGTGGAAAACTGAACAGGAAAATCAGTCACTTTGGATGCAGGATGGAGACAGACAGAGTTCTCCTTTCTGGCAGCCCCAGCAAGAAAGTAAAATGGTCCACTGTAAGCAACAAAATTTGGATGCAAAGGCCTCACAGCAGTGGGAAAGTTACAGTGACAGTTTGGACCAAGGCCAGAAAGAGCAGGTCTCTGACCACTGGGGAAACTATGAAAAGCAAGTGTGTCCCAAACGCTACAATGAAATGATCAATGCTGTTCAGCCAAAGTTTCAGGAACAGAGCCAATGCCGAGAACAGGAAGGCAAACCCGATTCTGAAAGGTCCAGGTACAGTTCTAGTAGCACCCAGAGTGGGCAGTTCGCAAAAGCTGAAATGACCAAACGCTCCTCTGTTCTGGAGGCCGTCAACATGATTGAACAACGCGAACAGGACGAGAGGGCTCCGAATATACGCGGATTCCATTCAGGCTCACACCCGGTCAGGTTAAGCCAGTCGTCCAGCGCCAGGAATTCACTGAACAGCCTGGACGATGGCAGGTACAAAGTCACTGACACCCAGCTGGCGAGACAGTCACCTGCTGTCATGAACCTCATCAGTGCAGACAAGACCCCAATCCTTCACCACCTGACGTGTGAAAGCAGAGATGTGGCAAGTAGGTCAGAGGATCCAAGACGTCAGGACAGGGAGTTGCAGATGCCTGCTGCTAAACCTGCTCCAAGGAATGACAGGTCCCCAATTCCCATTGCGAACAAAGGCGCTCAGCTTATTAAGAGTAGAAGCTCTGTCCAGCTGATGGAGAGGGGCGAGAAGGACACCCTTTGGGAAGATGACATTCCAGGTTCTCCTCCTGATAATGCATTTAATCGAGCTTACAGGAACAGCCTGAAGGATGCTCAGAGCAAAGTTCTGCGGGCCACCTCCTTCCGCCGCAAGGATCTGGATTTAACCCCTCCCTACCTGAACAAGCCAAAGGCTCTGGACCGGCCGGCCTCAGCCCACGTGGGGTCGGTGTCCCAGGTGAAGCTGGCGCACGGCCCGAAGGAGAGGCACTGCATAACGCCGACCGAGGAGCGGATCGCCGCCTGGGAGCTCGGCGCCCAAGAGGTTCACAGCATCCAGCAGGTGGGCCGCATCGGGAGCAGGCGGCGGCTGACGGCGGAGCAGAAGAAACGCTCGTACTCGGAGCCCGAGAAGATCAACGAGGTGGGAGTGAGCGACAGCGAAACCCCGGGCGGCCAGCAGAAGAAAGAGCGGACCTTCACCTTCCCCGAGGCGGCCGAGCTGAGGTCGGTGGCCGACAGGAGGAGGCTCTTCGAGCGGGAGGGCCGCGCCCTGTCCACCGTCAACCTGTCTCGGCCCGAGCTGAAGCAACTCCAGCAGAGCGCCTTGGCCGACTACGTCCACCGCAAAACCGGCAGGAGGCCGCCGCCGCTGGAGAAGGGCGGCACCAGGGAGCGCTGGCTCAGCGCCTACGTGCAGGTGGCCGGGGGCGGCGAGCACCGCCTGTCCTCCTGCTCCAGCCTCAGCTCCCTGTGCGAGCCGAGCGCTCCCTCCCCCGGCGGCCGCCAGCCCCCCGGGCCCAGCCGGCAGCCAGCCGGCGCCGACAGGTGGTACGGCTCGGAGTTAACGCTGAACAAAACCTCCGCACAGGATTCGGCCAGGGCTCCCCGCCCCGGCCGGCAACCCCCCGGCCCGCAGCCGCCGTTCGATCGGCACTCGTCCGCCAGGAACTCCGGCAAGTTCGCCTCTGCCGACAACCTGCTGGAAAGGGCCGACGTCCCGGTGGTGGCCGTCCACGTCCGCTCACGGTCGTCGCCCTCCACTGAGATGGTGTCTCAGGTGAGTGAGATGCTGGCACCGCCTCCGATTTAACCCCTCCCTGCCTGAACAAGCCAAGGCGCTGACCCTTCCCCCGTGGCGGGGTGGGGGAGAAGCGCTGTGCAGCGAACGGACCTGCAGAAGCAGTATTGCCTGTAGTGATCGTTCCCAATCTCTTCGAATGAAAGCTCCGCTTGTTCACACTCCATAAAATAGACAGGGTTGAGAGGGATGCAGGCAAATGGGATTAACTTGCAATGCACAAATGTGCTGGAGAATCTCAGCAGGTCACGCAGCATCCAGAGGAAGTGAAGAATAACCCATGAAGGGCCCAGGCATCTGAAAACTTCACATTCTTCCAGTGGGTTCTGAGGGTTGTCAGTGGCCAAACGGTGGTGGTGGGGACGACCTCCCACTGCTACACAAATGCATTTCATGGCCTGTGTCTCAAACAGCCTCTGACAACCAAGTCCAACTCCTGGCCTTCTCATTTGGGCATAGATCTTAGGCCCGGTGGAGCTGTTCTCACTGACAGGAGAAGGGGCAAAGGTGGGCCACTGGCATCATGGGGGGGGGGGGCATTCACGGGACATCCCCCCCCCCAAATGAGTTATTGTGCCTGCCTACGGCACTAGCGTCACTAGGGAGTTGTGTACCGCACTGGGAGACGCCATCAGAGGGGGGTGTCAACAAAATGAATGGATTTGTCTCCATGCAGTATAAGCACGCTCGTTTGTCTGAAACGCCATAGGGAGGGGGACGTGTGACAGTCGGTGGACAGAAGAGGTCTATGGCAGGTATGGCACCTGCTTCCCCACCCCTGCTGAGTGATTTCTCGAATGGAAGTTTGTGCCTCATCCCCCATGTGATTACCCTAATGCCCCCTGATTAGATCTCTTCTGAAGCCGACTCTGAACTGGCGCCTTGAAACCAGTTGCAGAATGGGCTTGTTATCCACATAGGAAAAACTCCTACTTCAACCTCCACTTCCTTGTGGTTATACCTGCTCACAGGAAAGGCTTTGGGGGTAAACCCTGTAGAAAAATCCGGGAGTCAGAATCCCAAAGACGGCTGAATGCTGTACCCACCACCGGCACAACAACTCCTGTAATGCTGCTGGCACCAAACTGTATCGACTTTTGTCATTCCTTTGCACTTGTCATTAGCATGGAGGGGTAGGGGGTCCCACGCATGGGCAACAGATGGATCTCCACATCAACTCTGCCATGGCTTGTGCCCTGGAGAGGCCACTCCTGATTCATTTTAGTGTCAGATTCAGTGACTACCAGAGGTGCAGTACCCATGGTCACCCACAACAGATAGAGGCCACAAGTAACAAGTGGAACTTTCATTCTAAATGATTGGGAACTATTAATATAGATAACACTGCCTCTCAACATCATTCTTCCAGAAATACATCTCTTCACACTTAACTGCATTAAGTTGTATCTGCTACATGCCCATCTGTGGCATGAGCTTGTTAATGACCTGGAATCTTCCCCTCTCACTGTTTGCAGAATTCCAAAGATTTTGATACACAAACTTCAGAATGAGACATACTATGAGGCATGGTTAATGCAATGCCTTTACACGGTGCCAGGAATCGGGACTGGGGTTTGAATCCTGTCTGTAAGGAGTTTGTGTCTGCGTGGGTTTTCCCCAGGGGCTCCAGTTTCCTCCCACGGTTCAAAATGTACTAGGGGTATAGGTTATTGGGTGTAAATTTGGCGGCACGGGCTCGTGGGCCAAAGTGGTCTATATGTATGCCTGTCTAAATCAAAAGAAAATTTCTGTTTCAGGAAATATTCATGCATGACAATTTTTAAAAAAATTATTAGCCCTGACTCCAACTAAATTTCTATAGTTGAAATTCCAGACTATTAGCCATCAAGAAATTCTTTGTAATCCCAAACGACTCATTACTTGCATCCTCTCGTTATAGAGTTTTATCTGTCTGTGTTGATGAATAGCACTGGTATTTATCAGTCTTTAGTGTCACTCACCATGTTGCAGTGACTCTCATGTCACCATTATCGTCACAGTATCGGCTTAAGACTGGGAGCATTGCCTCAGTTATAATGCTGGTTTACATAATTGAAAAGAAGTACATTTATTTGGGTTTAAATCCTGGTTCAATTTAACATTAGCATAGATCTAACATAACACTCCAAAACCAAAGAGATTAAACACAATATTTGAAAGTGAAGTTCTTGGCAATATTGAACAAATAGTTAGGAACCTTTCAAGCATTTGAAAACCGTTTCAATTCAATGTAGAAAAGTTGAGGTGGTTCACAGCAACACTTTTCAGGCTCCTTTGTTTGAGCTGCGAGAATTTGACCAGGCCAACCTCATTCCTAAATACTAGAGTCTGCAATCAATATAAATAAAGGCAAAAGAATTGGCTGCTGAGATGCACACAACATAAAATTAGAATTGATGAATGGACGATCTCTCTGAATATATGATACCGTTCTTATTGTCTGCACCTTGGCTATCAGAGAAAATTAAAACAAAGATTCAGTGAAAGTTCCATTTTAATATTTGAAACAAAAATTCCCAGACAAGTGAAGTATTTCCAGCTGCTATTGTTTGTTGTGGATAGTCTATCTTTCTCAGGAAAAGTTTTGTTGTTTTTTCCAGTGTGCTATCATTTTGTAGCCAATTTGTCCTTTAATTCATGTTTTAAGTCCAGATTGTCGAAAGATTAGAATTATTTTGTGCACTTGTGAGAAATGGAAAGTATGTTTCTTTCTTTCTGTGTACAGTCATGGTCTATAAATAGTTTCTCTCAGGTCAAACTCAATCTGCTGGAGGAACTCAGCAGGTCAAGCAGCAACTGCTGGAGAAAATGAATGGTCAACGTTTCGGGCTGGAATCCTTCTTCAAGACTGGGAGTGTAGAGAGGAAAGCCAGTTCAAAGAGAACGTGGTGGGAAGAGCTGGACAGGATCCCATGCAGGATTGATGGGCCAGGCAGAGGTGAAGTATGGCAGATAGAGGCAGAAGATGGGCAGATGCCAGTCAGGGAGAGGAGGCAAGAAACATATGGGTTAAGTGGAGGGTGATGAGTAATACAGGGTTGAATGGGTGATTAGAAGACAAAGGCTTCCCCTGCTGGAATTTGATGAGGAGAGAGAGACATGATGGTATAAAGAGAGACCAGATGGAACTGATGGGGATGGGGTAAGGAAGAGAACATCGAAGAATCCAGTGGGGAAATGGGGGAATGGTTATGAAACTATAGTATTAGCATGGAGAGTTTGGGGTAAAGAAGATCGTGAGGAGATTTAATGGAGATGTACAACATGATTCCTGGTTTGATTGGGTAAGCAGAGAGAAGTTGTTCCCACTATCAATCATATGGTTGAAGGATCAGGGCACAGATATAAAATCTGGATCCAAAGAATCAAGGGAAATGAGAAATAATTAGGATCTAGAATTCACTGCCTGAAGGGTTGGTTGAAACAGAAAATGGAATGGAAGGGGCATTTAAAGGGACAGGGAAGACACAGGTAGAGAATGGGATTAATGGAAGCTGGCAGGTACTGACATAGATTTGATTGGCTGAATAGTCTCCTGCCCAAAAAATGTGATTCTTATTTATCTTTTCTGCTTTATTCACTGTGTAATCATACAAGTCTCCAAGATTGGCAGAGCAAGGAGTGATGAAGGAAGAGAGATGACTTAATAGAGGCATGTAAGTTTATGAGGGGTTCAGATTCAGATTTATTGTCAGAGAACATAAGTGACATCACATACAACCCTGAGATTCCTTTTTCCAGGCACATCAGAATGACCAGAATTGGTAGTGCAAAAAATAAACTGTACACAAACAAACAAAGAATTGTAAGCAGATATTGCACAAACTGTGCAATACAGGGAACAAAAAAAATAAATAAAGTGCAAAAGTAAGAGTCCTTAAATGAATCTCTGATTGAGTTTGTTGTTTTTTTTTAAACTTTATTTAAGATTTTATAACATGAATAACATATAGGATTACATTAAAAAAAAATTAAGAATAAAATAATAAAATTACAATACAGTATCAGTAATCTAAATAAACTATACCCTCCCCAATAATTATTACACATTAATAACCCAACACAAATTAGTCCAACCCCCCCTTCCCCCAAAATAGAGTGAAGAATTAATAAAGTTAATAATATATGTGAGAAAAAAACCCACTTACAAAAAAAACCAAAAACATAACCAATTAAAATACTAACAAAAAGAAAAGTAATTAATACTAAGATATCAGACTTAAAAAACATATTTAAATCAAACTTAAATGCATATATTTAACAAACGGAGTTAAGATGGAACATATATTTAACTCAAACTTAATATAAAAAATTAGTAAAGTTAGTAACATTATCTATCAAAAATTCTTAAACAATAATCAATTCTTTAAAAAAATTGTAGCATGAAAAAAAAGAAAAAAAAAACTTTCTCTATAGAGATAAACCTTCACCAAATATCAACTAACTTCACTTCTATCATCATATTAGTCACATAAACCACCATCTTAAAACAAAATTCAAACCTCATTAAGCATTGTACAATTCAATTTTAGTACTCTTCCACCATTTTTCCCTTTTACTCTTGAATAGTTATGCAATAAAAGCTCCAATACCACATTTAAATATCCCCAATCATTACGTTAAAATTCAGATATCCAAATAATAAAAACACATCTACAACGAAATCTCCTTCTTCTTTGGCTTGGCTTCGCGGACGAAGATTTATGGAGGGGGTAAAAGTCCACGTCAGCTGCAGGCTCGATTGTGGCTGACAAGTCTGATGCGGGACAAGCAGACACGGTTGCAGTGGTTGCAGGGGAAAATTGGTTGGTTGGGGTTGGGTGTTGGGTTTTCCTCCTTTGTCTTTTGTCAGTGAGGTGGGCTCTGCGGTCTTCTTCAAAGGAGGTTGCTGCCCGCCGAACTGTGAGGCGCCAAGATGCACGGTTTGAGGCGATATCAGCCCACTAGCGGTGGTCAATATGGCAGGCACCAAGAGATTTCTTTAGGCAGTCCTTGTACCTCTTCTTTGGTGCACCTCTGTCATGGTGGCCAGTGGAGAGCTCGCCATATAACACGATCTTGGGAAGGCGATGGTCCTCCATTCTGGAGACGTGACCCACCCAGCGCAGCTGGATCTTCAGCACCGTGGACTCGATGCTGTCGGCCTCTGCCATCTCGAGTACTTCGATGTTAGGGATGAAGTCACTCCAATGAATTTTGAGGATGGAGCGGAGACAACGCTGGTGGAAGCGTTCGAGGAGCCGTAGGTGATGCCGGTAGAGACCCATGATTCGGAGCTGAACAGGAGTGTGGGTATGACAACGGCTCTGTATACGCTAATCTTTGTGAGGTTTTTCAGTTGGTTGTTTTTCCAGACTCTTTTGTGTAGTCTTCCAAAGGCGCTATTTGCCTTGGAGAGTCTGTTGTCTATCTCGTTGTCGATCCTTGCATCTGATGAAATGGTGCAGCCGAGATAGGTAAACTGGTTGACCGTTTTGAGTTTTGTGTGCCCGATGGAGATGTGGGGGGGCTGGTAGTCATGGTGGGGAGCTGGCTGATGGAGGACCTCAGTTTTCTTCAGGCTGACTTCCAGGCCAAACATTTTGGCAGTTTCCGCAAAGCAGGACGTCAAGCGCTGAAGAGCTGGCTCTGAATGGGCAACTAAAGCGGCATCGTCTGCAAAGAGTAGTTCACGGACAAGTTTCTCTTGTGTCTTGGTGTGAGCTTGCAGGCGCCTCAGATTGAAGAGACTGCCATCCGTGCGGTACCGGATGTAAATAGCGTATTCATTGTTGAGGTCTTTCATGGCTTGGTTCAGCATCATGCTGAAGAAGATTGAAAAGAGGGTTGGTGCGAGAACACAGCCTTGCTTCACGCCATTGTTAATGGAGAAGGGTTCAGAGAGCTCATTGCTGTATCTGACCCGACCTTGTTGGTTTTTGTGCAGTTGGATAATCATGTTGAGGAACTTTGGGGGGCATCCGATGCGCTCTAGTATTTGCCAAAGCCCTTTCCTGCTCACGGTGTCGAAGGCTTTGGTGAGGTCAACAAAGGTGATGTAGAGTCCTTTGTTTTGTTCTCTGGACTTTTCTTGGAGCTGTCTGAGGGCAAAGACCATGTCAATAGTTCCTCTCTTTGCGCAAAAGCCGCACTGTGATTCTGGGAGAATATTCTCGGCGACGCTAGGTATTATTCTATTTAGGAGAATCCTAGCGAAGATTTTGCCTGCATTGGAGAGCAGCGTGATTCCCCTGTAGTTTGAGCAGTCTGATTTCTCGCCTTTGTTTTTGTACAGGGTGATGATGATGGCATCACGAAGGTTCTGAGGCAGTTTTCCTTGGTCCCAACAAAGCTTGAAAAACTCATGCAGTTTGACATGCAGAGTTTTGCCGCCAGCCTTCCAGACCTCTGGGGGGATTCCATCCATACCTGCTGCTTTGCCACTTTTCAGTTGTTCAATTGCCTTATATGTCACATCCTGGGTGAGGACCTCATCCAGCTCTAGCCTTAGGGGCTGTTGGGGGAGCTGGAGCAGGGCGGAATCTTGGACTGAGCGGTTGGCACTGAAAAGAGATTGGAAGTGTTCTGACCATCGGTTAAGGATGGAGATCTTGTCGCTGAGGAGGACTTTGCCGTCTGAGCTGCGCAGCGGGCTTTGGACTTGGGGTGATGGGCCGTACACATCCTTTAGAGCCTCGTAGAAATCCCTGAAGTCGCCAATGTCCGCGCTGAGTTGGGTTCGCTTGGCGAGGCTAGTCCACCACTCATTTTGGATCTCCCGGAGTTTGCGCTGAAGATGGCTGCATGCACGACGGAAGGCTTGTTTCTTCTCTGGACAGGACGGCTTTGTAAGGTGAGCCTGGTGGGCAGCTCGCTTCTTTGCCAGCAGCTCCTGGATTTCCTGGCTGTTATCGTCGAACCAGTCCTTGTTTTTCCTGAAGGAGAAGCCCAGTACCTCTTCAGTGGATTGCAGTATGGTAGTCTTCAGCTGATCTCAGAGGGTTTCAGGGGACGAGTCCGTGAGGCGGATTGCATCGTCGAGCTTTGCTTTGAGGTTTGCCTGGAAGTTTCCTCTCACTTCGTCTGACTGCAGGTTTCCAACATTGAACCTATATCAACGAAATCTATATCTTCAAATGGAGCATAAACCACAAACAAAATTCAAGCCTCATTAAGAATTGTACAATTCAATTTATAACTTTCACCATTATTCCCTTCGTTCTATAACTAAAATAGCAAAATAATATACACCAGAATTACCACTCCTTTCACCTTAAAATTAAAGAAAAAATATAAAAAAAACATCCATCCCATTCACATTTAAATTTCAAATATTCCTTATCTACTGAATAAACTTTACAAAAAAAACCACATCAATTTTTAGTTTTTTAAACAATCAAATACTTTCTTATGCTTTTTTTAATATTTAAACAAAACAAAACCCCTTCACTCTTTAATCTAATAATACAAATAAAAAGGAAAAAAAATGGGTAGGAGGTTAAAAATACCCCCTCCCGTCCAAACCGCGCAATGCGGTAACTCCCAAAAAAAAAATGGGTGTGAGATAACTCACACGTAGCAGATGACTTTCAGGAAATAGTGCCTATCCAGTTCTCTCCCCCAACTCTCACTTCATCTTAAACTAACATCATCATTATTTAATATCCCTTTTTTTAAAAAAAACATTAGAAAAAAAAAGGACAACTCTTCTTTTAATCAGCTCCAACTGCCGAGTCACCATTACAACCATTCCTTCTTGGAGCATGGCTCTTTTCTTCCATCTCTTGTCTCCTTAGAGATCGCGGCAGACTATGTCTCTGTTGTAACGGAGTAATTGGCAGCTCTTGAGCAAATGCTATAGCTTCCTTTGGAGAATCAAAGAACTTTGGTTGGCAACCATCTTGGAAAACCTTCAAAACAGCTGGATATCTAAAGGTTGCCTTGTAACCTTTCTTCCACAACAACCTTTTAGCAGGATTGAATTCCCGTCGTTGGAACATAACTTCTTGACTCAAATCCGCATAGAAGAAAACTCGATTATTTTGAATCATCAAGGGTGATTTCCTCTGTTGTGCATTTCTAATAGCCACTCGTAAAATTATTTCTCTGTCGTAATAATTCAAGCAACGAACCAAAACAGGTCTTGGACTTTGACCTGAAATAGGTCTTCTACGCAAGGCTCTGTGAGCACGTTCCAGTATTATACCTTCCGGGAAATGTTCTTGACCCAGCACCTGCGGAATCCATTCAGTAAAAAATTTTCTTGGGTCTGGTCCCTCCATACCTTCCCGGCAAACCAATGATCTTTATATTGTTCCGTCTGGATTGGTTTTCCAAATAATCAATCTTTTTCACCAAATTTTTATTTTGAGTTTGTAAGTCTTCGACCATTTTGGTCACATCAAAAACTTGATCCCGCATTTCGTCTATATCTTCTTCACACGAATTAAATTTATCTCTCACTTCAAGCTTAAAAGCTCCAAACTCAGCCATCTGTTGAGAGTATATTTTCACCAGAGTATTAAACCTAGTACCAAGTTCAGTCATAATCTTGGATAATCCCTGCATTGTATAAGATAATTTAGATTCAAGATTCACAAAAATCTTTTCAATTGGAAGAGATTTTGGCTCAACAAATTCCTGCTTCTGCTGCATAACCAAAGGATCTTCTGTTCCTTCCTTCATTCTGGTTGCCTTCCTTGTAGTATGACTGCGTGTGGAAACCCCAGCCACAGCCTCTCCAGCAATGACTGGAGGATGCTGGCCGGGGTTTTCCCCAGTCCATAATGTATTAAGTTCTCCCAGTACATCAAGTTGTATAGGTTTTTCTATCTCAAGAGATGCAGTTTGCAGCGCCACCTCTACAGTTGACAAATGCCTTGAGTAACTCTTTGTTCTAAAGGCCTCTTTAGGGGGCTCTACCGATGTAACATAGAGCTCTACATCCGAACACTGTACCTCTCTCCTGGGATCCATTTCACGCTGAGTCCCGGTGTCTTTCCTGTAGGTAGGCTCCAAAACTTGAACTTTTGGAAAATTTAGTTTTTTGATGATCTGTTGTCGTTTTTTTTTGCTCTTTTCCACCAATTGTACCCTCATAAGTTAAATTAACAGCACTAAAATTATCTAAACTTTTAAAGAATTTTAACGGGCATTTCTAGACAAAACAATAAGATAGAGTCAGGAGAGGACTGGAAGGCACGTCTGATCCTTACGCCATCTTGCCACGCCCCTGATTGAGTTTGTTGTTGAGGAGTCTGATAGTGGAGGGGTAGCAGCTGTCCTGAACCTGGTTGTATGTGTTTTGTGGTGCCGATACCTCTTTCCTGATGGTAGCAGCAAGAACAGAGCATGTGCTGGGTGGGAAGGGTCTTTGATGATTGCTTCTACTCTCCCACAGCAGTGTTCCCTGCAGATGTACTCAATAGTGGGGAGGGTTTTTACCTGTGATATCCTGGGCTGTGTCCACTACTTTTTGGAAGGCTTTATGCACCGGGGTTTTGATGTCCCCATACCAGTCCGTGATTCAGCAAGGAAGCACACTTTCCACCACATGTCTGTAGAAATTTCCCAGGGTTTCTGGTGTCCTAACAAATCTCCACAAATTTCTGAGGAAGTAGAGGCGCTTGTGGGCTTTCTTCATGATGCCATTGGTGTGTTGGGTCCAGGAAAGATCTTCTGAGATAGTGACTCCCAAGAACCCAAATTTTCTCACCCACTCCACCTCTGATTTCCCCAATGATCACTGGATTGTACACCTCTGATTTTCTTTCCTGAAGTCAACAACCAGCTCCTTAGTTTTGGTAGCATTGAGTGCAAGGTTGTTGCACCATTCAGTCAAATTTTGTATTTCCCTCCTATATGATGACTCATCCCATCCTTTATACAATCCAATATCGTGGTATTGTTGGCAAATTTGTAGATGGTGACAGCCAGCACCCTTTTCCTGTGGTGACAATAGCAAATGCCAGAGGAAATCTGTTCAAGATGAAGTGGAGGATTTTTTTTACAGATTAGTGGGTGTGTGGAATGCATTGCCGCTGGTGGTGGAGGCTGCTACAGTAGGGACATTCAAAAGACTCTTAGATGAACACATAGATGTCAGAAAAGTAAAGGCTTGTGGGTGTGTGATAAGTTGTTGTAGAATAAGTTTACACAAGTTGACACAACATCATGGGCTAAAGGCCATGTACTGTAATATTCTATGTTTTACACCTCTCTGGCACTTTTTAAGAGTAAAACAGTCAAGTTTTTGCCTTTGCTTTTACATCAGACCTCTCTAAGTGTGGGAGGTGGAGTGGGGAGTTGGGGAAAACTATTCTCTTGGGTTTTCTGTGCTCCATGCAATGAATATTGAGGACCTACTGGAATATTTGGCCTCCTGATGTTTGATGATTGTTTCAGTTACAGTTGAGGACATTCTTTCATAACTTGTGGAAAACAAACCCCCTAATGTAACGATGTCTGATTCCTTTCAGTTGCCCACTCTGCAGGGTTGAGGGGATATGAAGCTGAGTTGTACCTACCCAAAGGTTGTTGATACCTGATGGAGATAACAGGACTGACATAAGCCAGGATGGGGGCTAACCCTGAAATGTACACAGATCCCACTCCTAATATATGAATGATATCTCAGATGAAAAGCATGATCAGGAATGGTAATGATAATGAAATAAGGTTCACCCCTTATGGTGATGCGGACATTGAGATTGCAAAGTAAAAGAGAAGCTGGGGTAAACCAACTATTCATTTCTACTGCTGATTTCTGCTTGATAATGAAAGTTAAATCTGACCCACCACTTGTAACACTGACATTTCCACTGAGACCTTCCAACTGATTTGGTTTGCTCAGATGACCGAAGTTCGTTTGTTGCTCTTGGCTCCAAGTAAGATGGACATATTCAGATACTGGGCCAGGAAGAATACAGAAAATAGTGACCATAATCTTAAGATGATACAACACAGATGATGTTTGGTCAGTGAGTGGGTAAAATTCATGCAACTTCCCAACCTCCAAACCTCTCTCCACTATTGACCCAATATGACTGATTTTAGATTTAATAGTAGATCAGTAGAAAAAAAAAGGGAAAGTTAAAATCTATGTTGGGTTAATTAACCGCAAGTCTCTGGAACAATGGGTCAATCAATTGAAGTTTGACCCTCCTATAATTCATGGTGGAAAGATAGATCCTGCAGTGAAATAGCTTCTCTCCATACTTGCTGCTAATGTGGGGTTCAAGGAAAGAAGATAATTCCAGAAAAGGTTTGTCTAAACCAACTGCATAGTTCAGTTGGTTTGTCGTAAACTCATTGTTTTGCATAGATTTTTAGATTCCACGTCCCAAGCTTTATTTAGATGGAGATCTAAAAGCTGGAATCTAAAGAAAATATAATATGCATGAGAAGCTTGGTGAATTTTTAATGTTTCAAGCTAGAATCCTTCACCAAAACACTGACCATCCTTTTCTCTCCCACTGTTGCTGTTCGATTGCTGAGTTCTTCCAGCAGCTTGTTGGTGATATATTTAAGATGATGTTTTGAAATTACTTTTTCTTTCATTCTAGGATGTTCTGTGTGCTGTGAATAGACCACCTGGATTCCCTGTTAAGGATCTAGCAACTTCTTTGTCCAAGATGATGGGCACTGACTCCATGAGCAATATCTATGGGTTTGTAATTAACCTCTGAAAACTTTTAAATTGTTGATTCACTAGAAACCATTCAGCAATGAAAGTGCTTTATTTTTCTACGGGTTGCCTGTTTTCCCCATCTGTTCCCTTCCTTTCAAAGGGGTTTGGTTTAAATGTCTGATTCAGTGACATGATCATAAATTCTATTTTCCATTACATTGAGTGAAAGCTCACATGTTTTAATATAAGGAGCAATGGATTATATCCTATCACTCCTTATAAAAGTGTTAATGAAGCTTGTCCAGACAGGAGGATGTTCAGCAAGTAAACATCTGGTGTCAAAACCATGAGCAATCAAAAGGCAAGTGCCTGTTGCCCACAGCAATGTTGTTGTAATAGGAAGGAGGGGGAAGGCATTTCAGTCCTGTTGGGTGATGCTGTGTTATAATGTGAGAAGGCACTTGCACTCTGCTCAGACTTGCTGGAGAGAGTTATGAGCACATCCTATTGGGCTCTTCACAATGCTGAATGACTGACTTGAGGCTAATTAAAGGTCATTATCTTCCTTTTCCAGTTTTGGAGAGTTAACCTTTCTTTCTTGCACACTAGATGATTGCACTCACTTTAAAGTAATTAAAATGACACAGGAAGTTTCAAAGGCACTATGAACAAAGGGAATGTGACAGCCAGCCACACGAGGGCATTTTCAGATGCACACAGTGTCATGTGTTGATCCTCTTCTTCGGAGGAATGAGGTGGAGTTTGAAGAGTGGCCACAAATCCTAACCACAGTCCCCATATCTGAAGCTTCATAAAGAGGCCTGCAAGCACTTGAGGAGCAGAGGGCATTGTGTGTTTGATGACAAGTGAGGGAAAAGATTTGCCAGTGCCCTTTTAAAACTAAACTCTTTTAACTTGTGGTTCTTCCTCTCATGTTTTTCTCATCAACATCAAAGAGGTTTGCTCACAGCAAACAGGCGATAAACTGAGTAATTTTAATGAAGCAGGACCAGCATTTTTTCAGTCCACCTCGCAGACTGCAAAGCTCTTTTCCATTAGCTTTGCAGGAGATGCATTCCATCTACCTAGAGGTCAATGCAGGTTTCCACTCTGCTTTATTGCTCCTTCTTTAATGTCTTTTTGATTAAAATGTGTCTTCTGACAATAGAGCACCGAGTGTCTCTTGTAGAGAAGAGCTTCAGGGTGCTGTCTCCAAACAATCCTGCAGGGCTCCTTGGAACAGAGAGTGAACAAGGCAAGCTGAAGTAATCCGGGGATGAAAATTGTGTTGCTTGGTTCACAGGGCTCCATTGGCATCCAATTCAAGAGCACAGCAAGTGTCCAGACCCCAGCGCTGTGATGGCAACCGGCAGCTCGTACGAGCAGTATCTCAAGACTGGTATGGGACAGTTCAACTGAACTTGCAAAGCTTCTCTGTAAAAGATTGTCTTTCTGTTTATTTTTCATTGCATCTTTCCATTTTACTGTCTCTTGAAGCTATGAACCAGCAGGGAATATAGGTTCACACAGACCCATACTGTTTAGCTTTTCATCCATTCTTTATGTGCGACACAGCCAATCAGCTCTGGCATTTCTGAGAGCCCAGTTGAAAGGCAGCACTTGCAACAATACAGTCCTTCAATGCTGTCTGGAGTTTTGTACTGAGGAGCCCAGAGTGACACTTAGTGTTGTAGTCTACCTCAAGGTGGAGATGGGCTGGGGGTGGGGGGTGGTTGGAGTTGACGTTATTTCTAGTATAACTATTAAAAACATTCAATGGAACAAGCAAGGGCCAGTAGCAAATGTGAAATAATAAAGAAAAAAGTTGAGTGTTCACACAAAATGAAAATATTCTAGAGGATGGGAAAACTTAAAAGTGTGACTATGTAGTTCATTCAATGGAAGATAAAAGTAGTGAAACCTATAAACAAGGCTGTTATTTATTCTTGTACATTTTATCCGTAGAGTTGGGAGTTCAAGACCAAGAAAATAACTAGTTCTGTGCTGTGTATAGTTTTAGAGAAGGAATAAAGGACAATTTAAGGAGGATTACATAAAATAAGGAGAGGCTTTGGTTTCTCGAAAAGAGAATTTCTTCTTTGTGAGCCCATGCAGTAGAAATTTATCCTCCATTGCCTTAATTATAACTAAATTTCATAAGCAGAGATGAAGCAAAGATGTTAACTGCATAGCACTCTTAGTGTAGACAACAGAGTTGACACTCTACTTGAGTGTCAAGGTATTTAATTTATATCTACAGGAGAATAAGACAATAATAAGAAAGTTATTGCTGTAGCAGGTTAAAGACAAAAATGGGTGTTGATCTTTCTGGCTATGGGAAATATAAAGAAAGTGCATGGAGAACAAGGCATGAGATTAGCTATGAAATTCTCCTGATAAAGAGCCAGAAAAGACTTGGTGGCAGCAACTGTCTTGACGGACAATAAAACCTCACCTTACAGAAACTGGCGTTAACTGATTTGCACTTGCATTTAAAGGTCTTTTAGCAACGATGGCAGAAGCAAGCTTGGACCATCCCTGTCAGCAAGTTATGAGAATGAATTGAATCCCTTTGCTGTGAGCAAAATCTCCGGCCGGAATGAGAAGCACAAATCACTCGAGGGTTTCAGGCCCAGGAGCACTTCCTGCATCAGGCAGGTGTCAAGCACAGGGCAGTTCAACTATTGGCCCGCATCACAGAACCCAGCCCAAGACAAAGCAGCCTCAGAAAACAACTGCAAGTCCATGCCTGGAGGACAAGGAAACAAGAGCAGCAAACCTACAGAGGCATATAAAAACTACCTTCCAGAAGAAACTGGGACATCGGCTTCATTGAAGAAGAAGAAGGCAGTCCAACCACAGAGACCTCCAGCACCTAAACTAAAATGGGTCAATTCAGTTGATGATGACGCAACCAAAAAGGGCCCATTTCCTCCAACTGCTGGGTCCAATCATCACCTACCTGAGAGGGATCAGTACCACATTGCAGGAAGTGGCATGGGTTGGGAAACTGAGCTACCGCCCATTGGCCCACCTTCCCCCCGAGCCAGCTCGCACTCACACTTGGAGTCACACCTGCAGTTGTTCTCTTCGCTCACAGGCGAGGATGATGTGTTTATTCAGGATCTGGACTCTCTGGCCCTTGCTGAAGGTTTTCAGCCACTTCCACCCCCACCTCTGCAGATTCCCAGAGCTGTCCCAGAAAGCAAAGACTATGAATTTCCCCCACCGCCTTCTCCTGTTGCATTCAAAGACCAGAGCATGGAGGAATTATTTAACAGGAGCATTGAACAACCTGTGACCAGGTAACTGTCAGCAAAACTATAACATTCAAGATTCATGCAGTATGATGAATTCTTTACTGAACACTTTTTCTCTCAGGTATCCAATTAACAACACCCAGTTTGTAGTAGAACCTGCTATATTTCAGATAATACTTTGTTCAGTGGAAATGGCTTTGAGGGAATGCTGTTGTTATTCAAAAGCTGTGGGTATGGCTTTTCCTATAATGCAAATGCAGTGTCAGCATTCATTTTGAGAGGACTTGACTATAAGGGCAAAGATGTAGTGCTGAGGCTTTACAAGGAGTTGGTTGACCCACACTTGGAATATTGCAAGCAGTTTTGAGCCCCATATCTAAGGAAGGATGTGCTGTTGTTGGAGAGGATCCAGAGGAGGTTTACAAGAATGGCCCCAGGGATGAGAAGGTTAATGTATGAGGAGCATTTTGATGGTGTTTCAGAGAGGATGTTTCTATTTGTGGACTAGAGGGCACAGTTTCAGGATTAAAGGACGTCCTTTTAGAATAGAGATGAGGAGAAATTTCTTCATCCAGAGAGTGGTGAATCTCTGGCATTCATTACCACTGATAGCTGTGGAGGTGAAAACATTGGGTATATTTTTTTGCAGAGATTGATCATTTCTTGATGAGTTCCTAGCTTGGTACATTGTAAATTGGTTGAAGTTATTCTGAGACAGAGGAAGAAGAAACTTCCATTGATGACATTCAGATTTGTTATTGGAACTTTCAGTGGTAACCATACTACTTTCCTTCACAAGTTCAGAATAGGCCATAATAAGCCAAAAAAAAGTTAGCAAGGAATTCCTAAAATGAATCAGATAAATCTATGCCTGTCAAAACAAATGAACTCACATTTCTAAATGGAATGGAATTTTTTTGAGAAGGGCAATGCTTTTGGGAATGGACTCTATTTACTGAGGACTATTTCTCTAGTTCAGCCATTCTCAACCTTTTTTTAGGCTATGACACCCCCACCCCATTTCCCTCTTGCCTGTGAAACAGTCAAATTTTAGTTTACATTATGTGAGGCTTTTACTTAAATGTGGTGTGGCCTCTGGTGGGGGATAGTGGTGTGAGAGGAAGGTGGGTTGGGCTCCTCTTGAGAATGGCTGCTTCTGGTCGACTATTTGTTTAACTTTCTCTTTGCTTGTTAGTGCATCATCCTCCCAGCCAAAAAAGGGAGGGGATCTAGTTGATAAACTTCTCCGACAGTCAGGGAAAGCAGCTGAGTTCAAATGAACAGGATCAACATGTCTTCACCTTTCAGTCTAACCTCCACCTGAATAGACAGTGGCTGCTGAGAAAAGTGGCATATTCACAATTACAACACTTAATGATGCATCACATTGGTACTCCATATTAAGGATGGGATCTCCCAGGAGGCATCTGTTCGTGGTAGGAAAGAAAGCCATTGTGTTGTCAAGCCCAGCTGCCATCATACAACAGCTAAAAGTGGATCCAAGCAGGAGCAAAGTGCAGGTGGTAGTTTGATCAGCAAAGGTTGAGTGGAGGACAAAATATTACCTGGCCATCATCATGAGGGAAGGCTTATTCATGACTTGGCCCAGGGTTGCATCGGTTCAAAGGCCGGGAATCTTAGCATTTGAAGCTAAGATTATTACCTTAGCATTTAAATAATCCTGCACTGATCAACTGGATGGCAATGAGAAAATGTAGCAGAGAGGAAAACTGTGGCTGGGGTGGGCATGATGCACAGAAGAGATGAGGTGATGGGGGAAATGGGTGCTAATGTCTTTTACACTGGAGGCTGGAATGGGAATATGGCTGGTCCAAGTCTGCTGGGAATGAATGGAAGGAAGGAGGGATATTTATCCCCAGATCTTCTACAACTGCTGGGAATGAGCTAAAGGAAGGAGGGACATTTTTCCCCTCCCTCTGCCCACCACCCCCCCCCCCCGCCCCCCCACCACTGCTTTCATTTCATTTATGTGCATAAAACTGGGTACTTGTTTAAGGTTCATACAGTTGCATCTGAAACTAATCGAGCCAGCAATCAAATCCTGGGTAGGGGAGTCCAAAATTAAGGAGGGAGGGGGAGATTTTAAAAAGAGGTTGGTGAGTATATTGGAATGAGCTGCCAGAGGAAGTGGTAGAAATGGGTACAATCACATCATTTAAAAGACATTTATAAAGAATATGGTTTAGAGTGATATGACCTAATGCAGGCAAATGGGACAAGTGTGTGGAGAGAATTTAGTCAATGTGAACAAATTGGGCCAAAAGTCGATACAAACCAGAGAATATGGGTTAAGAGTGAAAAGTTTAGGGCAATTTTTCACACTTTTTTTTTCCACTCATATACCATGTATATAATCTCTATACCATTAGTGCTCTGTGATTAGTAAGGGACTATTTAAGGTGGTATGTGAGTGGGAAGGGAAGGTTGAGAATCACTGCCCTAGACCCAATTGTTCCTGAAATATTTTGTTTGAGAAAAATTGTCATTGGCCCATTTCCTTTGGAGTTTTGAAACTGTGCACATAATGAGTCAATTACGTACGATTAAAACGGTGGTTTTCAACCTTTTTCTTTCCACCTGCATACCACCTTAAGCAATCCCTTGCTAATCACAGAGCACCTATGGCATAGGGAATACTTTAAATGGTATGTGAGTGGAAAGAAAACCAGCAAACCACTAGTTTGGGGGGGAATGTGAGGAGAACTCCTTCACACAGAGAGTAGTGGGAGTGTGGAATGAGTGCCAGCTGAAGTGGTGAATTTAATTTTAACATTTTTGGACAGGTACATGATGGGAGAGGTATGGAGTGGATGCAGGTCAAAGGGGCTAGGCAAAAAAATGATTTGGCACAGACTAGAAGGGCCGAAAGGGCGTGCTTCTGTGTTGTGGTGTTTTATGGTTTTGTGCTGTAAAACAACTTGGCTCTATAACCATCCAGTCAGTGTGCATGCAGTTAGTTATTTACACTTGATTATAATGAGCAAATAGAGTCAGGTTTATGCACCTAGTTGAAGTGCAGCATCAAGCTTGACAGTGATTCTAACAATGCTTAGAAGCCATAATGTAATCCACCCAAAGTGGATGAGTATGGCAAGGATCTTTTGGATGTTTCTACCCTTAATAAAATAATTCAGTTCCTTCATTCCTTTTAATAAAAGTTTGCATGTTTTAAATGCAAATATATAAGTTTTACCTACAATAAATAATGTCTTAAACCAGTCACAGTTTTGGGGAAAGTGACAGGTATTGGAAAGTTGGCGAGGAATGCACGCCTCTGCTGACTGCATGGAGATTAGGCACCTCCTCATGGTCATCAGAGGAATTGCAATTAACTGTGTTTTACTTCTAAAAGTGGAGGCTTACTTGACTTAATTCGGTAAATTCATCCAGCAAACAAATTTCTTCACAATGTTGTTAGTATGGTTTGGTGGAGCATCAGCCATATGGCTTCACACACAGGCGTTTCTATCTATTTTGTGCATTCTTCTAAAGGGCAAAGTTGAGACATAATCACCCACTTTTTGCATACGAGATATTTAAGAGCAGCTTTGGAAAAGGCCTGAAAACAGGTTGGCAGGTGCATGTATGTGCAATGACATTGAGAGGGTTAAGTGAAGCAGATTGACACCATGAACACTAGCACCTGTAAATTCCATCAGGGGAAGCAGCTGAAGCCCACAAAGAGAGCAAGGAATGTTGCCCTTTGTTAATACATTAAATCGCCGTTATAGAAAACTACTATGACCCATGGAAGAGTTGTAATGAAGAAATAGATATGATCAGTTAAAGGCAGAATCAGTTTTGGTCTTGCTTAAGGTTAAAACCTGAGTAAAGTATGGAATAAATATCCGGAGGAAAGAATTCCAAGAAATCCATATTAAAACTCTTGTCATAGAAATTCACCCCTGTTCTCATATCAATGAAACCTAATTTCAGAAGCAAACTGCAGAATGCATCAGTTATTGCTTTGCAAATGACTGACAATTTCATATCTGGGGTACTGAAATACTTCACACATTTTAGTAATCAATATTTATTTCGCCTGTTAATTCTTGAACAGTGCTGGCTGTTTAAGTTTGTAACATCGAGAATATTTTTAAAAATATTTAATTTAAATGGTTTTGGAATAGTTTGATTATAGCATTGAAAATGATACCATTGAATGACACCAGGTACCTGGTGGTGAGCCTATCATCAGATCAGTCATGTTCTTATTGAATGGTGGAGCAGGTTTGACAGATCAAATGGGCCTACTCCTGCTCCTGTTTCTTATGATCTTACAATTTATGGACCACACCAGCTACTATACACAATTCTCCATGGGCTCCCATTCTAAATGGTAGCAAACTTCTTTTCAACTGAGTGTTCACAAAGATGTTATATATTACTCGGAGTTAAATCCGAGTAGCATGGGAAGAAAGTAATGCCTGTTGCTATTAATGACAAATAAGATCCAAAACAAAGATGGGTCCATAAGATGAGCTTCAATTTGAGTTACCTTAATGTTGTTGGTCCCCATAATTACATTCCCGTAAAATCAGATTTTGCTGTCTAATTATGGTTAGTCATCTAATTTTATTTTTATATATATATATATATATCTATATATAATTTAATATTCCATACATGCAGAACTATCATTATAATACTACTAGAAAACAAATTGATTACATACATGATAGTTTTCATCCCAAACCAAAATTCCCTCCCTGCCACCCAACCCCCCACCCCCCCCCCCCCCCCCCCAAATAACAACACTATATATATATGGGTTCAAAAAGAAAGAAGTGAAAGGGTCTTTGGATTGCAGACAAGTATGAAATGGAGTAGATTTAATCAGTTCTAACATAAACAGAGCTAGAGGAATAGAAAGGATATCCCTACAAGTGTAATCCCATTATCATCTAACTTTGTTGATGACTGTGTTTGTCTCTCATTCATTTTTTTCTCAGTTTGCTTGAAAGCTACACATTTGGGAGGGAAAGTGCTCAGCAACCAGAATGGTGAGAAGTGAACTTTCATATTGGGTTGCTGCAGGGACTGCTGTGTCTGGCTCAGATATCTGACCTAGTAAACCAATGGAAATGAAGGGAAGGAGTTCTCATTTCTGCTGTGTCTGTGCTGGTAGCCAGGTGTTTGTCTCCATCAACATGGAGATCTCACGGGTACAGCATGAAAGCAGGGAAATAAGGCAAAAGTTATTTAAATAAAATTTCATGGATTTTGCAACTTTGCACTTGAGATGGAAAAGAAACCATTCTTATTGAAAAACTTTACAATTTTTTTCACTGGAATTATAATAGTACAATATGCAAATAACTTCCAACTTATTTGCCATTCTAAAAGTCAACATAATCCAAAGTCGTTTAAGTGTATGCAAGATTGGTTGAAGGATTTTCTGTGGAAAATGGTAAGAAAATGACACCATCCTATTCATAGAACACATTGTTTAAAAAATTCTAAAACGTATCAGTCATTCAGTTCGCACCACTAAATTGAATGTTGCATCTTACAGCAAAGAAGCCAAAGTGTCAGGCCTTTGGAGAAAATGACAAATTCAATTATTTCTAAACCAGCCATAAGAATTAAGCTTATTAAATACAAACATGGGTACTGGTTCAGCAATGTCTTTATCTTGTGCTCATTGATGACAATCTTACACAATTGGTTTACTGGATTTTCACAAAAGCTGCTGTAATAATGTGTTTTGAATGCAGCGTATATGATATTTTAATTTCCTTTCTTTATGTTTGGTAGGACTGCAGAAGATTATTCCCGCAAGGACAAGGTTCCTGCGATAAATGATGTAGATAAAAATGGCCATGGCATCCCTCTCTGCAGCTGCTCCGCCCAACGCAACAGCAGTGTTGAAGCATTATCCACTCCTGCAATCCAGCAAGATGCCCACTCATCCCAGACTGAGCATTGTCAAAGCCAAAGCCTGGATACCTCATGTTTTCAAAGTGCAACCACGAGCCAGGAAAGCTCACACTCCAGATATGCTTCAGTGCCACCAGAAGTGAACGAGAAGTCACCGGAGGACCTCAAGTCAGAAGAACTTGCCAAGGAGATCATCGGCAAAGATAAGTCTTTGGCAGAGATTTTAGATCCCGACTCGAATATGAAGACAACCATGGACCTGATGGAGGGCATTTTCCCCAGGGGCAGTGTGGTGAGGCAGGAGGCACAACATCGAAGGCCAAGGCTGCAAAGGGTGGCCAACAAATCTATATCCAAGGAGGATAAGTAAGTTGCTAAGCTTTTTAAGGTGCGGAGTCTAATGAGTGTAGCAAAACTGTAAAATAATGTCCACAATGTGTTTGCATAAATGCCTTTTAATCATACACAAATTAATGTTAGATTTTCCCTTTCCTGTTGGTCGAATCAAGTAATGCCTGCAAAATCGCAAAATATGGACAAAAGGCTCAAGTATGACAACAGTGACAACCTTTTGAGTTTAGTGTCATTCTCGTCACTCAGTGTTATCATTCCCTACAGCAGGTGCTCTGACTCGATCAGTAAACTTGCCTGAATTTGTCTCTCAAACTTGCTCAGAAAACACCGAACGGACCTAAAAAGTAAACATACACTCAACAGCCAGTACTCTAGCTTTGGAAATGGGAAAGGTTGCCATGAATTTTTTCAGTGAAGCTGGCACCCCCTCTTATCGCCCCTGAGTTTGCCTTCAGAGCAACAGCAAGCCTATCTGTGTTCTCTGTCATTGCTTTGAAACGGACAGCAATTTCTGCTGCATGTATTTATGGATCTGTGACTGGGACTCAGAAATTGCAATCATTCATGTATTCTGCTCTTTGACAAGGGTGCACGTACTCTTCCTCAAGGCAATGTCGAAACACATTGATGGAAGTTTCACTTTATATGGACCATTCTTATTATTTTACATTGAAATTAGCAAAGGTATAGCTGAGTTATTAATTATACGCCTGTAGAGCTTGTCGAAAGAACCAAAGACTTGTTGATCCAAACCAAGGCTTTTATTAGCAAAAGACAGGAGCTTTTCACAGGTGGCCGACCGGTCCGGAATGATCCGACCTGGCTAGGGACACAACCCTTTAAGGCCCAGACAGGAGGCGTGGCTTAGCTCTCAGCCAATCGCTGCAAGCATAGTCTAGATACTGTAACTATATACACTATATACATTGGTGATAGATCTGTACTATCACAATGTTAAGCCATTATTATTGCTGAAAAATCTCCAGCTCTGAGAAGTTAATTTTGTGTGTGAAGTCTCTTCCTACATTGTGGCAAATTTTATAGATTTTACAACACTAAACGCTATTTGAATTTAAAGTAATATTTGGGCTTGAGCTCTTCTATACCATTAACCATCTAATGCATCCTTTCATAAAATTGTCTTGGATGCCTTCTTTAGAAACTCGAGTTTTGTGTAACGCAGACCCCAACACTGTTGATTAATTTCATGGCTGTTCTCTGTATTGCCTCTGCTGAGTCTTTCTCTAGTTTCATGGAGATCAGGAGTGAACAATTAGATCATTATGAGATATACTCATAACATCCTCCATTTAATTACATCTTGTTGTATTGTCCAATCAACAAATGTTTTGTGGATCTTTTAAAAACATGTACAACTGTGCTCAGCAATACACTGTTCTGGATTATTTTGCTTTAGTTGGTAAAGGAGGCAACTATACTGCTGGTTTTTGAACGTGCAAATTGTACTCATTGTAAGAATCTCTTCTTGAGATTCACACCCCTGCATTTCTGCCCTGTTGCTTGCTTTTTCATTCTCCAATATCTGTCGGAGTTTTGGGGCCAATGCAATTCAAGCCAGCAGGCCAATCTCAATGAGTGAGATTGAGTGGCAATTGCATTAAGGAGCCAACAAGTACAGATGAGGAAGAACTAGCTGCTGGGAAAGAGAAAGTATGTTGCTGCATGATGTCCTGTCACCAGAACAAAGCATAGCTTGCTTACCCTCTGACAACAATATCAATTACATAAATTATAATTAAAATTAGTAGAATTGGTACTTTGATTTGTGAATAACATATCTAATAAGCCATCAATATAAACCAGTATAAAAGTGTAGTAAAAACACAAAATAATGGAGAAACTTAGCAGGTCAAACAGTGTCCTTTATGTAGCAAAGGCAAAGAGGCATAACTGATGTTTTGGGCTTGTGTCCTTCATCAAAGTATGAGAAAATGCCAGCAAGCATCCGAATTAAGAGTATAAAAGTGTAGATTAATAGACGTTGGATCAATAATAAGATACTGGTCCATAGAGAACTGAGAGCATTGGGTTCCCAGTGTGTGTGATTTAGTTGACCATGATGCCTTCAGCTTAGAGAGAAAATCATTCAAGGATTCTTGCTCTTATCACCTCCTGTGTTAACTGCTGATAAGTGATCTTGTGTGACAGAATCGTATTTGGACAATAAACTCAAGAGAAAAGCAACAATAACCCCATCTCCAGTTAAAAAGAAAGTCTGCAGATTTTGGGATTGAGTGAAAACTCAACAGGTCACACAGCATTGAAAGGAAGTAAAAGGTAACCAACGTTTTGGGCCTGGGACTAATGAAGGGACCTGAAACGTTGGCTACTCCCTTTACTTCCTAAGAACGCTGCTTGACCTGCTGCATTTGGTCCACCACATTTGTGGATATAACTATTTGCACAGATCCATACCATGTAGAACTAAGTAAACCCACAGAACAGTAGGTGGACATTGGGACCGTCACATCCCACAGAACAGTAGGTGGACATTGGGACCGTCACGTCCCTCAGAACAGTAGGTGGACATTGGGACCGTCACGTCCCACAGAACAGTAGGTGGACATTGGGACCGTCACGTCCCACAAAACAGTAGGTGGACATTGGGACCGTCACGTCCCATAGAACAGTAGTGGACATTGGGACCGTCACGTCCCACAGAACAGTAGGTGAACATTGAGACCGTCACGTCCCACAGAACAGTAGATGGACACTGAGACCGTCACGTCCCACAGAACAGTAGGTGGACATCGGGACCGTCATATCCGTGCTGACTCTTTGTACCAAATAATGTTGCCAGATGACAGAAAACCTAAAATTGGGAACAAGCTGGTCCCCTTAGTCAAAGGGCAGGAGACCAGGAGGTGAGAATTATGTAGGGAAATAAATGTACTTACAAAACATGTTTTATTTTGTTGAAAACGTTTTTTAAATTGTTCCTAATTAAGCTGTTAGCTTTGCTTTATTCCTTTGAAACCCTTTGTGTCCATATGTAACAGCTAAATTTCCTTCTTAGGAAGGAGGAGAAAGAGCCAGGAGTGGCCTCAGCGCATTGTCCCACTTACTACAGCACGTCGGCCCTCAAAGCTGAGCTGATGAATAAAATAAGAGACATGCAGGGAAATGATGCTGTGGATGAGGAGGACGAAGTGCTGGACATCAACGAGAAAAAGGTGCTGGGATCTCAGGGCAGCGTCAGGAAAGCAAAGCCATCTCAGTGGCCCAGGAGCTGAATACATCAGCTCACTCAACTGCTCGAGTCTGCCCTTATACATGGAATCATTATAGCACAAAAGGAGGTCTTTGGGCCCATCCAGTCCATGTTAATTCTTTGTAGGAAACTAAAGTGACTTCCTCTCTTATCTCCCCACAGGCCTACATTTCCTGTCAAACTCTCAAAGATTGATCTTTTCTCCTTTTGAAAGCCATAACTGAACCTGCTTCTACCACTCTGTTGGGCCAGGCTATTCAGATGACGCCTGCCCTTTGTGTGAGGGGGGGGGGGTTGGTTGGGGAAAAGTCTTCTCTGTATTTTGGTAATCCCTTTAAGTCTGTGTCCCTTGCCCTTGTGACCCCACCCCAGGTTGGAACAATTTGGTTCTATTTACCCTTTCTAAATTTGTCATGATCTAAACCTGAGATCTGCCGTTAAATATCCTGTAGGAAGCCCCCTTGCAGGAAGAATGTAATGGCTCCTTCATTTATAATTTTTGAAAGAATACATTTTCCAGTACTTTTATATTTTACTTTGTAACTTCTGGCAAATTGCAGTGCGATTATAAAATACCTTTCCTGAGTTGAATTTGGACATTTTCCTTGGTGTGCTGTATGTTATAAAGATTGCATAATGATTGACATAGCGTTATATGCTCAAACCATGACCAAGTTGTCATGCTCTTCAATTATCATTGTCTATTATCAACCACTTGCCATAGTTCTCAGTAGAACTACTGAACTTGTTCTGACACCATTTATGCCCCTTTATACTACAAAAGTACGCTGAAGTGATTTATACTGGCTACTGCAGAGGCTGTTCCAGGCTTCACCATCCTCACTATTGCTTCTAGGATCTGAACCAAGATCTAGCTTCTGTCTTTCTAATTCACCTAAATATTGAAAAATATGTGTTCTAGCCAAACCCTTCCACAAGATGTGCAGAACCTCCTACAGAGACATTTTGCTTGGCTCAACCAATTGTTTGCATTCAGGAACAAAGCAAAATATCTCTTCAAGAGAGTCTCTGTACCTCCGCAAAAAAAAATCAGATCTCATTCAGTTGGCAACTCTGCTGCTGAAATAAATCTTGTTTGTGACAGGATTGTCATGTAAAATGTCTATATTTGTGTACTGGGGCTCTAGTCAACAGAAAGCCTGACTAGTTAAACAAGAAAATCTACAGATGCTGTGATTGAGTGCAGTGCACGAACATGCTGGAGAAAGTTTTAGCAAAGGGTTTGAGTAAAAATGGCCACAAATGGATTTGGAAGGAAAATTGTGGTTTAATTAAATTAATTCACTTTTCTTTTTGCTTCATAGACTGAACTAATTGAAAGCATAACATGCAAAATTCAAACTCTACGTGAAGCCAAGGAGAGTCTAACAACTGACATTAAACTGAATGGCGCTCTGGGTGAGGAAGTGGAGATCATGATTAAAGGTTTATGCAAGGCCAATGAATTTGAAAAGTACAAGATGTTCATTGGCGACTTGGATAAAGTAGTAAACTTGCTCCTTTCCCTCTCTGGTCGTTTGGCACGAGTGGAGAATGTCCTGAAGACTCTGGATGAAAATGCAAACACCGAGGAGCGTGTACGTAAGCTGGTTTAACTCGGGATTGGTCAAATTATCACCACCGAAAATCCACGGAAAGAATTTTAGTTCCTGTGATTCAGGAACTGCCAATCATTGGAAAACTAACTGAATTGTTTATTGTCACATGTACTATGTCACATGAAACCAGGAAGGTCCACCTTTTCCACAGTATAACAGGTAGTGCAAGAATTAAAAAAAACAAAAGGTGCAGGGTTCAGGATATAGTGTTTAAAAAAAGGAAAGTGCAATTCAACAGTGCAAAGCACCTAATGAGAGGTCTGGTCATGGCAGGAAAGGAACTGTCCTTGAATACAATGGTGTGTGTTTTTAAACTTGCATATTTTCTGCCTGATCTTTGGGGGGGCGGGAGGTGGAGAAAGAGTAGGACCAGTGTGGAGTGTGTTCTTTAACATGTTGGCGCTTTCCTGAGGCAGCATGGTGAAGTTGGAGTCTGTGGAGGGGAGTTTGATTTTCATGATGGACTGATTAAAATGTAAAATATATCTGTCTCAGGGTTTAAAGGTTTTAACCTGTGGGCTGTGGTAACATATACCATGATATTGACCAGAAGTACTAAATTTAGAAATAGTTGGTAAGGGAGTATCAGCGAAAAATCATTAATCATGGAATAACATTAATCATGAGAGTTTGGACCTTATTAAACCATTAATACAGAACATAATGATACCAGGCACCTTCTTTCTTTAAGCCTTTTCAGGGAAAGGGTTGAATTGTTTAGGATTTTGTTCTCTGGTGCATCAGAGAATGAGGGAGATTTTAATATAAAATTATGACTGGTATAGATAGGGTTAATGCTAACAGACTATTTCCATTGAGGCTGGATGGGATAAGAACTGGATGGGTTGAGGGTGAAAGGTTTAAAGGGAACATTCAGGAGAACTTCTTCAATCAAAGGCTGGTGAGATTGTGGAACAAGCTGCCAGTGAAGAGGTGGATCCAGGTTTGATTTTTGACATTTAAGAGAAGATTGGATAATTACACGGATGGGAGGATTGGTTGGGCTCTGGTCCAGTGGCAGGTCAATGGAATGAGGCAGAATAAATAGTTTGGCAGGGATGAGATGGGATGAAGAGCCTGTTTCTGTGCTATAATGTTCTATTTTTTTTTACTCCAGATTCTAGTATCTGCAGTCTCTTGTGTCTCTATAAATATCAGTAGCTTTGAAAGCCAGTTTTTGGAAGGAAGATATGGTGGGAAGAGTGAGACATGAAGAACATTAGATTCCTAAAGTACATAGAACAGCACAGTAGCTTGTCTTCCACCATGGCAATATGCATAGAGTGCAGGTAGTCTCAACCCAAATAATTTAGAGGCTTGCTTTTTCCTATGTTGTCAACCATTGACAGATTGAAAGTGTATAGCTGTTGGTTAACCATGGTATTGGCACAGTCCCTGATGTCCCTTTGTGGCCACTGCACTATGACAAGGGCCATGTTGACAAACTAATGAAGGTCAAAACTGTGTCCAGAGATTTCAACCACTGGAAGCAAAAACAAGTGGAGAAAATTGGACAAGTGGAAGCACTTTAGAAAAAAATTCTCGTTTTAATTGATAAAGTGAATGGTCACAGCCTTTTTTACCAATGGATAGATGATTGTAGAACTGGAGGACGTAGGTTTAGGTGAGAGATTTAAGATTGATCTGGGTGGCAGTCTTTTCACTCAGAGGGTTGTCTGGATCTAGAACGAGGTGACAAAGGAAGCTATAAAAGTGGATAAAATTACAACATTCAAAAGGTGTTTGAACAAATATATGGACAGGAAAGTGTGTAGAAGGATATATCCCAAATGTAGTGAAATGGGATTCACCCAGAATGCCATGTTGGTCGGCATGGATAAGATGGGCCAAAGAGAAATTCCTTAATTTGAGTCTTTAGTATCTTGGTATTGAAACTACATTGTGTCTTGTTTTTCAGAATCTGTTGAATGAAAAGCGGAGACTTCTGGCCAGTCAACATGAAGACGCAAAGGAACTGAAGGAGAATCTGGATCGTAGATCACGGGTGGTCCTAGATATCCTGGAGAACTACTTGACAGCAGAGCAACTCGAAGACTACCAGCACTTTGTGAAGATGAAGGCAGCCCTGCTGATGGAGCAGCGGGAGCTAGATGACAAGATCAAGCTGGGGGAGGAGCAGCTCAAATGTTTGTTGGAAAGCCTACCTGCTGACTTTGTATCACAAAGGACGGCTCCCTCACCCTCCAGCCTGACACCTCACTGAAAACATTTACCTCGTCCCTTTAAAAAGAAAATAAGGGATTTATTTTTCAGGTTTCAATAGTGAACACTCAATTAACATGGATTATAGAAGAAAGCATATTTAAAATGCTATATCATCGTCCATATTTGTAAACAAACAATGGCTAATACAGTTGTGGGAAGGTAACTAAATGCAAGTCTGCAACAGCACTAAACTTGAAAATTCCCATGGAGAGTGAGAGAAAGCTTTTGAAAAGTGATATTTGAAATTCTTTTGTAAAAGGATCCTGTGAAGGAAGACAGCAGAGCAAAATGTTTCTGCATAAAAGATATTTTAAAAGCAATAAGAAAACATTTTGTAGCCTTGCCAATAACATCAGAGAATTACTACTATTTATAATTAAATTCTGTACATACACTAACCTTTCATGGTTCTGCTCTGTTGTGTAGAGGAAAAGTCTAATTTTGTAAGAAAATAACTTTTTGAGAGAAGTACAATCTATAAATCACGAAAAGTGATTGTAATCCAATGCGTTGTTGCTTTTCTATGAACAATGAAGGACTTGAGAGCACCTGAAACAGAGAGAGATGGAGTTGAACAATCGTTTCTGAACTGTACACTGAAAATTGACCAGTTCTTTTGAAGTAACTTTGATCGATGACACGTTTTAACTTCTTTTAACTTGAGCCAAATTGCCAGTAACTTTCACTTTTCAAAACAATTGATGTTGGTAACTAAAGAAATTGATACATATGTATTTTTGTCCTTGATTTTGATATTTAGAAATGACCCCCAGTAGCTGGGTAATCACCCTTCTGTACAGCTGGTAGTATTATGGATCTCTGAAGTCCATTCTGCATGCGTCACCATGGCAGTGAGGCATGAATCCTTCAGTCCCCCCATTATTTATACCACGGTTGGATTGTATTGAAAATACAATTTTAGACGACTGTGGTCTGTGGAAAATGTAGAACACTTATTTGTTTCTGATGTGCCGTCCATGAATGAAGGAAAGTCAAAACCGGTACCCTTGGAAACCGAAGCTCACCTGTTTTCAGAGAGTTCCTGTCTCTTTCTGTGTAATGTGACGTTAATTGTAATGTTGGAAAAGCAGTTTACAGTGCAGATGTGCACAGCTCTGCCCACAGAGCCCTATTTATATGTGGGTGTGCTAAACACATTGGATCAGTTGGGTAAAACCTAAAGGTTCTTCAACACTATCTTTTGTTCCTTTTAAAATATTCTAATTTGTCAATATTCTCAGTTGTATGTACACCAATGTACCAAATACTAATTTTCTGAAGAGCAGGCCCCGAGATGGAAGATATGTTAGGAGTCTTCATTTCTCAGCTGCTGTCAGATCCAGGTCTCTTACTTGTTTTGAGCTTTGTTGCTGCATCTGACGATATGTTTTTATTTGTAATGAATAATTGCTCATGCTCTATTGTAATGCCAACATTTTTTTATTCAGAAGACGATGACTTTTCAGAGTTCAATCGCTATGGTCACAGCTGTCCTTACTCAATTTGTTTTCCATGGCTATTCGAGCCATTGTCCATAGGGTGAAGTGAAACACATTGCATGGCTTCTCACAAATCAACCAATAGTACATTATGTGAAATATATGAATTGCCATACTTCTCAGTCAAATGTGTTCTCAAGATTTGTTCTCGAACAGAAATCATGACGTTGAAGCTTGCAAACCACTTACTGCTGCAGACAATAAAAATGATGAGTGTCAGCTCTGCTCTGTGTGTTTTATTTCCTGCACTGATATTGTGGTCTCTCATCACAAACACCATCACAGAACACAATACGTTTACCGGGATACTTTGGCTGATTTGAAGCTAGTTATCTTTATTGGGCAATGAAACCATGTTCAAGATAGTAAATGTTAAATATTTAAATTTTAGACATGTAGCACGATAACAGGCCCTTTCAGTCCCGGGAGCCAGTGCTGCCCAATTAATACCCAATTAACCTAAAACCCCTGGTACGTTTTGAATGGTGGGAAGAAACCAGAAGAAACATGGGGAGAACATACAAATTCCTTATAGCAGCACTGGATTTGATCGCCGGTTGCTAGCACTGTAAGACCATTGCGCTAACAGTGCTACCTGTATTATAAATAATAATGAATCTTGGGTGGCACCATGAATAGTTTCATGGATTTTATCCATAACAACTGAAGCACCCAATTTTCCAGCAATTTCACATGCCTTGTGTGTGTAAAATCCCAGTAGTTTGCCAACATTTTCCTACCTGCACTCTTTTGGTGAATGTAGACAATGGTCCAGAACAGTTTCTCAATTCATTTGAAAGATAAGGAGCTGTGATGTACTTAGGTAGGTTTTCATGAACTTTCCTTTAATTGATTACTTAAATATTCTGCATTAATTTTTCAATTTTTTGATTTTAATTTTTAATGAGTTTATTGAATAATTTCTGAATGTTTTCCATTCCGAAATAGTCAAAGAGGTTGGCAACCTGCTAAGACAGGTATAACTGAGCGATCGCCCCCCCCTCCCCCCCACAGGTTTCATCCAAGCATTGTTCTGACCCCTACCATCCATTCCCATGCAACAGGATCTGTAAGTGGAAGATTCTGCCATGCTGTAAACTTCATTGTTTTTCTTGTCCTGCAATTGTCCAACAAGCTGGCTTCAGGAATCGACACAGGTAAATGTGATACTTTCTAGTTGGTCAGCAGCAAGGATCAGTGGCATAAGGTGTTTCCGCTGGATGTGACCGGAAAATGGTTAAAGTAGCCCATTTATTGCAAATCAGCAAATACTTTTTAAAAAGTGATTAGTTGACTTGAATTTCAGTCATTTTAAACATTCAGAAATTATTAAGGCAGGGAATCTGGTGATAAGTGGGGATGGTGGGCAGACAAGAACAGTAGGAGGAGGGGACTCGGTGGGAAGAATCTATTTTGATAAATTTATTTTCCACTGCTGTCCTGACAAATGCATGCAACATTCACAATGCACAAAAAAACCATGTAAGCATAGTAGTCCTGTCAAACCCTCTGGGGACTGGTGTCCCATGGACACATGATATCTATGACTTAATAGCTGCCTGTGCAAATCAAAGAATTAAGCATTAAAAACTATCACAGTCAAAGTGTGTCTCTTCATTCGACAGTGACTAATGTTAAAGCCTATTGTATGTTGCTCTTTGATATAGAATGAAAAATTATATCTGAGGCAAATACAATAGCATCTGATGATCCACAGGGATGGACAAATCAATAAAATCTGGAATTGGAAGTTGTAATTTATAATAATAACATGAAAGTACTAAGTTCTTATTTGAACCCACGTTTTTTTAAGAAAATTCTCTCATTCTTACTGTTGTGGTTTTTATGTGATGCCAGGCCCATAGAAAAGTAGCAACTTTTAGATGACCAAGCAATCCACTCAGTTCCAGGGAAAATAGCAATGGCAAATAAACACTGCCACGTCTTTTCACAGATATCCCATAAGTGAACTAAATGTAAATGAGGTCTGTTAACATGGAAGAAGGGTGAACTCTTGATTTCTAGGTCAATAACATAAAGTGTCTAAGAGTGTTTAAATATTTAGAACCAAGGCTTCAATAAATGTAATTCAATATATTTCAAATATTGCATTAGGTTCTCTTTATAGGAAAACTTAATTCTTGAAATTAATATAGCTTTTGTTGAGCTTTCAGATGACCTTTTATTTTCATTAAACAGAGATGAATAGGTATGGTCTTACAGTTGGAAATCGTGAAATGTTATAGTGGCAACATCTATAATTAGATTTTTAAGGAATTGCAACAAAAATTTCATGAAGCTGCATAGGACTGAAAGCTGGAGGTTATTTAGGCCAATGAAAACAGGTACTGAACTCATGTATTGGTTCTGGTTTTGGACAAAATGTAATGATAATCACAATTGAAACATGTCTGGGATTGCTGCAGCAGATATCTTAGTTTAGTACCTGAGTGCTTTTGGAAGGCGATTGTGGAGCAGTAGTAAAAGCTTCTACCCACATACTTCTGTTGAAGGCACGTTGGCTCTTACACAATTGAATACCTCAGGGCAGAGAAAAAGTATACAGATTCTCAGATGTAGCAGTTAAGATTCTGGTGAAGGAAATTTAGAAGAGTGCACTTTCTTGTGTCTGTAGGAGGTGAGGAGAGTGCTTTATCTTCCAGCCTCTCTCCTGCAGTTCTGCCTGGTTAACTGGCTAATTGTTCCAGACCAGGATTGGATGGTTGGGAGAAACTGTAGCAAGGTACCCATAAAAGGCATCATTTCCCCTGGTGAATTCATACAAGGTGTTTAATAGGGTAGGGGCACCTTTGTTAGATGATGTCCTCAGAAACCTCCTGGAACAGTTGAATAGCATGGAAACAGCCAACCAAGTTGGCATTTGTCACCACCCACAACCGCGCACCAACTCTGTGCCAACCAAGAATCATCCATCTCCACTAATCCTTTATTTTCCCCGAGTTTTTACCATTCACCTGCACACAGGATCCTTTACAGGGCTATTTAGCCTACTAATCTGCATATCATTGGGATAATGGGAAGAACCCAGAGGAAACGCATGCAGTCCCAGGGCAAATGTACAAACTCCACACAGACAGCACTGGGGGTCAGCATTGGTCAGCAATGGAGCTGTGAGGCAGCTGCATTCCTAGCCTCGCCACTAGTATAATCGATCAGCTGCCTGTGAACTCTTGACAAATCTATAAAAATGGATACATTGCGCCCCCTCTCTCCTCTCTTATCCAGAATAAGCATGCTTGGGTGACCTGCTGCTCACGATTGAGAGTCTTGGATAATGGGTCGAAATTTAAATGTAGGTTAAAACATTTCTATTTCCCTACTGGAAGCCCTTAAATAATTATTGAAAAAAATCAATAATATTTGGAAAGGTTATTTCTCAAATATCAATAAATTTCCCAACCAGTTCCACAGAAAAATGCACCGATAAGGTGCACTTTATCTTGGCTGATTTTCTTTACAAAATCTAAATCAATTACAATATCTGGAAACAACACTATTTTGTGAAGAGAAATGCATTTTGGACACAGGAATGAATGTTAGAACCTAAGACAGCAGCTCAGATGAAGAGGGTGAAAAAGAAATACAGGATAATTGTTTTAATTAGAGCAGGGAAGAGAAACTACATAAAACTTTTGTAAGGTCTCTTGAACCTCTCCTACAACCTTAATCATAAATTACTCTGACACCACAGAACGACCTGTCTGCATTATTTCTCGTACTAACTGAAACTAAATATTTATTATTCATCTCTCTTTACTTTTATTATCTTTCTTCACCAGGGTAACACTGTATACCAGTGGTTCCCAAATTTTTTTGGTCTGCCATCCCCTTGATGTCCAGGCCATGTGCTGAGCACCCCCTCCCCACCCCCCCACCATACAACAATTGTGACGCTGAGCGGGGAGGGCGGGGGCTAATGACGCCAGTACAACATGGTGGCAACCGAGACCAGCTCTTGTGAGAAGGCCTTGTCGCTGTTTATTTTGCTCACTACTGTCACCCTGAGTCTAGCCAGAAAATTACTGCACTAGCTTCTTCATTAAACTTTGCAGTAAAATGAATAATAATAAAACAGAAGGTGTGGAACACCCCTTTTTCCTCAGTACTCACAAGAGGGCGCCAGCACCCAATTTGGGAATCACTAATGCATACTATTGAGTTATGCATTAGTACCTGTTTGGCTGCAGCAAGTTATATATATTATATATCAGAGCAGTGTGCACATTTCTGGTTACCATATTATAGAGAGCACATGATTGCATTGGAGCATGTGCAGAGATTGACCAGGATGTTGCCTGGGATAGAATGTGTCAATTATGAGCAAAGACTGGAGAGGCCGCATTAATTTCACTTGGAGCAAAGGAGGCTGAAAGGTGCTTGACAGATGTAAACAAAATTCAAATTCAAGTTTATTCTCATCTGACTATAAAACATTATTCTTCCAAACTACAGTGTGCACACATTTTCAGGCACAATATACAGCACATAACTATCAAATATACACATGAAGATATAATGTAAAATAAATATATATAAATATTTTGGGATGATTTATTCAGTTCCAGGATACTGTTCATAAATCTCACAGCCTGTGGGAAGAAGTTATTTCCAAGCCTGGTGTTCTGATTTCGATGCTCCTCTATCTCATGATAGTGGATAACAGATACTGTGTCCTGGATGGAAAGGGTCCTCTAATTCTTTTAGCCCTATTTAAACAACATTACCAGTAAATAGAGCAAAAGGAGACCCTAATGAACTTCTCAACTCTTCTGACAGACTGTATAGGCTTCTGGTTAATGCTTTGTAGCTGCAATTCCAAACAATGATGCAGCCAGACAGGATGTTGTTGTCAAAATTGGGGCCAGTAGCCTTGTCCTCCTCAACTTCCTTAGGAAGTGTAGGAGCTGCTGCACCTTCCTGACTAATGAGGAGGTGTTGGGAGTCCAGGATAGGTCATCCTTTATATGCACACCAAGGAACTTTGTGCTCTCTGTTACACATCAATGGTTCAGTAATTGTTGTGGAGAGAGTGAATAAAGAAGTTTGAGGGAAACAGTTGACTGAGAGCCAAACATATTGTGTGTTGGGCCAGAAAAGCATCTTGGGTATTGGAAGAATGAACTGAATCTCTAGGGGGTTTTATCAGAGGAGTGGGAGGCTGCTGGATCTGTAGAAATGAACTTTTTCCATTTGCATTTAAGTTCAAGCTATTCAAAGCAGCACTGAATATAATGTAAATGGGAAAACTCCACAGATAATTTTGGTGGTATTGTTATTGTAGATCTGAATGAATGGTCATTCTTTAAAAAAAAGAACTGAAGTTTGTTTTTTTTAACTTACTATCACACAAAGAAACCACAAGATCATTATGAAGATTGTTCACTCCATTTTAATTCTTCAAATAATAATGCCCAAAATCAACATTATCCCAGTTTTCCAGTATTGACATCTATCTTTTAATAGTATCTCCTTTCCATTGCATTTAATCCATGACAACCATGTGACATCAGTTCAGAAAGTTTTGGGTACTCTGTTCACTATCATTTCAACAGACTATGCAATTGGATTCCTTTTTTGACCCATCAAATTGGATATTTGAGTTTTACTTCCCATATATGAATCCTGACTTGCCTTTGATTCTTGACTTGTTTCTTTCTTAAAACACATTTATCAACTTGCAGTCTTCCCTACTTAAACTGTAAATCTCTGATAGTGAGGCCTTGGGATAATGCTAACATGATATAATTGAATGTGGGCTTGGAAATAGCAGGAGCTAAAAGAAGCACATGAGGCTTTATGAGGCACTGGTGAGACCTCGCTCAGAATTCAGGAGTAGTTTTGGCCTCCTCATTTAAGAAAGGATATGGTGACATTGGAGAGGGTTCAGCTGAGGTTCAAAAGGATGATTCCTGGAATGAAAGGGTCATCATATGAGGAGCATTTGACAGCTCTTGGCCTGTACTTGTTGGAATTTAGGAGAATGGAGGATCTCATTGAAGCATTTTGAATGTTAAAAGGTATTGAAAGAGTAGATGTAGAAAGGTTGTTTCCATGATGGGAGAGTCTAGGACAAGAGTGCAGAACTTCAGGATTTGTTGCCACAGGCGATTGTGGAGGCCAGGTCACTGAGTGTATTTAAGGCAAAGATTGATAGGTTCTTGATTAGCCAGGGTCCTGGGGATAAGGCTGGATAGTGGGACTGAGTAGGGAAATGGTTCCATTCATGATTAAATGGTGGTGCGGACTCATTGGGATGAATAGCCTATTTCTGCTCCTATGTTTTATAGTGATATGAAGGTGTTTTTCCATTCCATTTTAATTATTGGCAAAAATTAACATATTAGATTGAGGGTGTTGATTAAGTTATGTGCTGTTGTTGGAGGCAAAGAGGTGAAAATGGGATTAAAACAAGCTATCTGTATGCAGAATGTGTTGTATAATAATGCAAATATAAAAATGACTGTAGTCAGCCACCTTTTGGATTCCAACTTTGGATTTTTCCTTAAGGTTTACTCCCAAAACCTTTCCCATGAGTGGGTACAGTTACAAAGCAGCAGAGGTTTGAAATCAGAGTTTTCCCTCTCCTCAATGAGTTACCATTTGTGGTTAATGAGCCCCATCTACCTGGAGCAACTGGTTTCAAGGCGCCAGTGACCTGCCTTCACCCCTGTCATGTTTGGAAGAGTATCAGGTTCAGTGAGTTCACAGAGAGACGAGTCTGGACACAAGTGTTAAAATCACACGTAAATTTTATTAATACACAGGAGACAAACGGGGGAGAATGTTAATCGGTACTCGATCACTATTTCACTAAGTGACAATATAGACATTCACCTCAGTCTTTGGTTGGACTCCAACAACGGTAAACCAATACTCGACTCACTCATTACAAACAGGGGAATCCCTTCATACACCCGGTTTCCTGTACCAACGGGGTTGTGGTTCCCTGCAAGTATTGATCTATTGCAATACTACTGCTCAGCTTCAGCGTAGTGCACACCTTACCCGCGAGACTTCCAGCGATGTCCACAGTAGAGATCTGGTGTTGAGCGGTGTCCAGGGCTTGGACAACGAGACAGAGAGAGAAATGTGCTATGCATCAATGTTTTATACTGTTCTAATCTGTGCCTCTAGCCAGTAATGACCCTAGCTGATTTAAATAACCCAATGCAAGGTGTGAACTAATGGGTGGCCAGAGTCCAAACTTGATTGACAAGTGATGTGACCTCCAAATAAATTTCAGACAGGGAGGACATGTGGCCGCTCACAATACACTCATTCCAGACAGGCAGGGAGGCCACATTTCCTCCACACACAACAGCCCCATCTTCTGTCCGTGAGAACAGCTCCACCGGGCATAAGATCTATGCCCAACATGAAGGCCAGGAGATGGACTTGGTTGTCAGAGGCTGTTTGAGATGCACACCATGAAGAGAATTTGTGTAGCAGTGGGAGCTCATCCCCACTACCACCCTTGGGCTATGACAACCTTTAGAGCTACTCCCAGTTGATAGCTATTATAATTCCATCACCAAACTCACATAGGCATCTTTGTCCTTGGCCTCTTCCATTGCCAGGGTAAAGTCAAACTTGAAGGACAACATATAATATTTTTTTCTGGACAGCCTTAAAACCAATGGCATGAACATCATTTCTTCCAATTTTAGGTTCTATCCACAATTATCTGGTTTCATTGTTTCAATCTCATCTTTACCTATTCCATTCTTATTTGTCATACATCTTCACCACCCCCCCCCCCCTGTGCTTTTTTCCTTCCACGTGGCTCTTCACTTCTCCTGCCCTCTGTGCAATATCCAATCACTTCTTGGCACTTCATCAGCTTTGTTCCCCCTCCCCCCCCCCCCCCCCCACCCACCCCCTCACTTCCTTTGGAATCACTCTTCTACTTCAGTTTTGATAAAGAATCCCAACTCAGAACATTGACTGATCATTTCTGTCTCTGGATGCTGCCTGTCCCGATGAGTCCCTCCAGCACAATTGACCTCGAAGGAAATGCAGTGTACATTTGCCAGAAAAAAACTTGAAGAGCAAAGGTTAGGTTATAAGGTGGAAATTATCATTAGAAATCATTTGAACAAAGTTTTCAAAAACCAAGTGGAACGCGTAGAGTATATAAAAAATATTCTCTCTGGGTGAATACCTCTGAATCCATGGAAATAAAAGTCTAAAAATTTGAGTGAGGTACTGAACAAGTGAAAACAAGGGAGAAGGCCAGGCAGTGGGCTGAGTGGGAAAATGGATCAGCTCATAATTGAATGGCAGGGAAAACTCAATGGGCTGAATAGTCTATTTCTGCTCTTCTCTTTTATGGTATTAAAATTGGAATTTCTTCTAGATACTTTGAAGCATTCTTCATATTTATTTTGTATCTATGACAGAGTGAGGGATAATCAGGTCACAGAGAATTCAAGATCAGGGTGGCACTGTCTGTAAGAAGTTTGTACGTTCTCCCTGTGTCCCCATGGGTTTCGTCTGGGTGCTTTGGGTTTCTCATATGTTCCAAGAAACTTAGCAGGTCACACTTTGCCCTTAGGAGGTAAAGATATGTAACCAATGTTTCGGTCCTGAGCCATTCTGTTAAGATATGAGCAGAAGCAGGCAGGCATCTTAATATCAAGATCTGTTGAGGTGGGGAGGAACAGATAAGAGTTCATAGTTGGATAAGGATAGGAGGGCAGGAGGAAAGAGCTGAGATGTGATAGGGAGGGGGTACTCTCTTAATGGAGAGGGAAGGGGTGGGTAACTGGAGGAAAGGAAACAGGGGGGATAGGGAAAGAGACAGTGTCTTGGGTAAACTTATACCTCTCATTTTGTTTGTTTTAGATTGGTCACAGTGTTTGAGCTACAGAAAGAAAATAGACACAGACACCAAGAGCAGTTCAGATTATACAAATGTTTATTACAAATTCAAAAGCTGATTTCACACTACAATATGCAAGCCCTTCCCAACTATACTTATCAATGCTTGGACTGGTCCCAACTGCCGAAGCGAGGCAACGACTGCACACTTGTAGTAGGTTGTCAGGGCGCCGATAGCAGCTTCTCCACCTCCCCTGACCAGGACGTTGGCTGGACTCCAGAAGTTCTTCTTCTTCTTGCTGAGAGATGTTGCCACCTCTCAGAAAGTCTCAAATTTCAGCAGCGGGACCATGACTTATATTACCCAAAAACTGCTTACCCAAGCACCTATTCCCAGCACAGCAAGAAAGATAAGCAAGCAAGCTAGCATGCTAGGCTTCTATCGAATAACATAATTTTCAGCTTATCACTTTGAATACAATGGTTTATTTTGCATCAAGGCTAGGCCTCTGACAGTCTGTGACCAAAACAAGCAGGAAGATTAAATGTTCTTGGTACACAGATGTCCTTTCTTCAGATAACAGCATCTCTGGTCCCTTGGTGGAATTTAGCTTATGTCTGCTGATTCTAAAAACAAGCAGGTTCTTAGCCTCGCAGAACCCAGAGCTGCAAATTAAAAAAACAGGTTAGAATCTTCCATTACAGACAGAAACGGGAATGGAAGCAAGAGAAGTTGATGTTAATGCCATCTGGTTGGAAGATGCCCAGATGGAAAATTGGGTGTTGTTCCTCCATTTTGCAGGTGCCCTTGGTTTGGCAGTGCATGAGGCAACATATACACTTATCTGCATGGGAATGGGTGTGGAATTGAAATGGTTGTCCAGTGGGAAGTCTCTGTTATCGTAATGGACGGAGCGAAGGTGCTCAATGAAGTGATCCCCCAGTCTGTAACGAGTCTGTCGAGAGTTTGTCTGCCAAGATAAAGAGAGAGATTGTGAAAGGGGAGAGCATTGGCAGAGATGGACCAAGTAAATTTTAGGTTTGCGTGAAAATTAGCAGCAAAGTGGACAAGATTAACATGGGTACACAAGGCAGCACTAATGTAATTGTCAATGTATCAGAGGAAGAGTTGAGTTGAGGAGCCTTGTTGTGTAGGCTTGTAGCATTAATTGTTCAATATAAACAACAAAAAGGCAGGGATAGTGCAGACCCAGCAGTGCACAATCCAGTGATCATTGAGGGTCAGAGGTGGAGAAGGTGAACAAATTTAAATTTATATGAGTTACTACCTTAGAGGACCTTTCCTGGACCCATCATTGCTAACATCATCGTGAAGAAAGCACATCAGCCCCTCTACTTCCTCAGAAGTTTGCATGCCATCGGAAACCTTGGCAAACTTCTACAGATGTGAAGTGGAGAGTGCCGACTGGCTGCATCACAGCCTGGTATGGGGGGACCAATACCTCTGTGCTAAAAGCCCTACAAAAGGTCATAGCACGTCCCAGTACATCACAGGCAAAACTCTCCCAACATCGAGTACATGGAACACTGCTGACGGAGAGCAACAGCAATTATCAAGGTCCACACCATCTAGGACACGCTCTCTTCTCTTTGCTCCCATCAGGAAAGAGGTATAGGTGCCACAAGACTCACCACCAGGTTCAGGAACAACTGCTATCCCTCCACCATCAGACTCCTCAACAACAGACTCAATTAGATACCTATTTAAGGATTTATTTTGCACATTATTTATTACTGAATATTTATTTTTTCTGTATTTGCATAATAAGTTTGTTTACATTTCTCTTTTGTATACATTTATTTCTTCTTCAATACAGTTTACAATTACCGATAAGTCTGGCCCACAAGAAAAACAATCCCAGGGTTGCCAGTGGTGTCATGAATGTACGCTGACAATAAATTTGAACTTTGACCCTTATGGGTACCTATGGCTACCCCTTTGACTTGGAGAAAGTGAAATGAGAAGTTATTGAGGGTGAAAACAAATTCTGCCAAGTGGAGGGGGACTGACTGCTTGGGTCAGTTATTGAAAAATATACAAAGGGCTTTCACACCTTCAGTATGGGGGATGGAGGTGTCTAAAGATTAGACATCCATGGTGAAGCTGTGGCCGAGTTGCAAACTGGAAGTTTTTGAAGTGATGGATGGCATATGCAGTATTGCAGATAGAGGTAGGGAGGGACTAGACCGGGAAACAAAACGGAGTTGAGGTAAGATGTTATCAGTCGGGAGCACATGGAAACAATGGGGCAATTGGGTTTGTGGACATTTGGTATAGGAGCAGATAGAACCGGGCAGTGTGGGTTGGATAGCTGGGGCTGTATGAGGGAGATGACTGAAATTGATGAGATCAGAGATGGCGTGTGGGACATTTATTTTGGTGCAGTCCCGCTGAAGAGCTAAGTTTCAGGGACAGGCGAATAGTGACAAAGATGAGGGCCTACTGTCTCAGAGAGAGGAAGATCAGAGGGGATAGTAAAGACTTGGCAGGGATTAAATGGTCACATGGGTATAATCGGTTGGCACAGGCTTGTAGCTCAAAGTGCCTGTTACTGTGCTGTATCTCTAAATTAAAATTAAATGTATATGGAACAGCCTTGAGAGACAAAATTACATAATTACCATTCCCCTAACTTTTGTTACTACCCATTTGTAATTTTGATACAGACATGGCTAAGCAGAAGCATTAATACACTTTTCCTTCTCCATGACCTTTAAACTTGGAAAATGAGCACCTGGCAGATAACATAGGAAGTCATGTGATTTTAAACTTGGACATGGGTGTAAAAAAAATTAATAACTTGGCCACTGATGCTTTGTCTTTTTTCTTTTGTAAAGCACATGGTAACGCCCGTAATTGACTCCAGGAAACAGTTATCTGTAAACACTGTACTGTGTTTCATATTTCAGCACACAGTGATAAAGCAGATTATTCCATCTAAAGAAGAAATAAAGTGTTACCAAGTATTGGTGAAGGTCATCCAATATTTTGTTTTTTGTTCCAGTATTTTCATCGGGAAGGTTGACATTGAGTTCACTGATTGAGCACAAAAAGTGATTGCTGTCTGGAGAAGTAAATGCCACTAAAGGCCTACATACCATTTGTAATAATGAATAAATAAGATGCAAGCAGATAACCTAAAGCACTTAAAATCAAGTGTGACCAAAAATTGCACAGTGTTGTGGTTAGCACAACAAATATTACAGGGCCAGCAAAACAGGTTCAAATCTGCCGCCACTGTCTGTAAGGAGTTTCTATGTTCTCCCTGTAACTACATGTTTCCCCCCCGCCCCCGCCCCCCCCCCCCCCACCCTGTGTCTATGTGAGTTTCTTCCAGGAGCTCCTGTTTCCTCCCACATTTCAAAGACATACGGTTAATTGGTCACATGGGTGCTTGAGTGACATGGGCTCGTGGACTGGAAGGGCCTGTTATTATGCTGCACCTCTAAATTAAAAATATTTTTGACTTCCCTCCATTCTTTTAGTTTAGTTGATTCCCCGATGAAGTGCTTTGAGATATTGGTTATGGAGCCCATGTAGATAAGGAAGCTGAGGAGTCAGTTATAGTTCCCGATCCTTTAGTTTGATCACAAGTTTTGCTGCTATTGTAGCCGACCGCTACAAAGAAACACACACACATAGTGTGGCAGGTTAAGCTCACTCCTTTAATAAAATAATGCAAAATAATTACACCTTGTATATAAAGCAGTCCAGAGCTACAATCCAGGTTTGTCTTGCAGAGAGACATGACCTCTTAGTGTAGATATTAGTTTATTAAAGCTGTCTTATACTCGCACTGCTGGTGTGGTTATTGTCAGTACAATTTAATAAACTAATATGATAGCTACTAGGATGGAAGCTGCTTCTGCTCCAATGCGCATTCCCGACCACCAGGAGACTTTTGCTGAGGAATGGAATCTGGGGACGACCAGCACGCATGTGCATCCGAGGACAGAGACGGTGAGGAACCGTTGTACTGGAATCGTGGTGGAATGCGGGGAAGACCACAGAAGTATGATAGGGCAGGTAAGAAACGGTCAAGAGCCCTGCCTGCCTGTGGGTTCACCGGTACAGGCGCCGCTGATCTTAAACCCTGGTCCAATCAGAAAGGGGTCTCTACAAGCGCGGGTGGAAGGATCTCCACAAGTCGTGCTCCTGATCGCAATGTATGTGCAGAATTCCCAACCACTCCAGAGCCAGGGAAAGCAGACACCGCTACCATCACTCCCCCAGCAGCAGTTTCCCCAGTACCACCGAGACCTGACGCTACTGCTGGGATCCCCCCTAAGCCCGCTGCAAACGTCCCAAAGCCAGAGACTCAGTCAACAGCTCCAAGCACCCAGGTTACTCCTCCAGCAGAGGCCCCACAGAGTCTCTACCAGCAGCTTCCAGTACCCCAGGGTCCGCCCTTGCTACACCTACACCCAGAGACCACGTGGAGACCGGGAATGACCCCCGGGGTGCCCCCACTTTACCTAAGGGACCAGAGACTGCAGCTTACCCATGTGCTGCGACCAGACAGGCTAGAGGTCGACCCTAGAAATCCCAGAGGCGGCACGCACTTCGGCCGCTGGCAGAGATGCTTTCTGAATTACGTGAAGGGTGCTGAGGCATCGAATAAAGAGCTATTAATGCTGCTGTTAGCCCAGCTGGGAGACCACCCTTACTCCCTTATACAGGATGCCAGGTCCTACCAAGAGGCAATGAGCACTTTACAGAGGCATTACAGTAAGGGGCATAGTGAACTCCACTCCCGGTACAGGCTCATGACCAGGTCTCTACAAGTAGGGGAGTCTGCCAGAGACTTTATACTCTCTCTGAAAGACCTGGCAAGCGGCTGCCACTTTAAAGAAATATCAGCTCAGGAGTATGCGGAGAACCTTATTAGGGACAGAATTGTTGCGGGCATACGGTCCACTGAGACGAGACATCGATTGCTGGAGAAAGGAATGGTGGGGCGAGATGAGGCAGGGACTATTGCAGAAGCAATAGGAAAGAATTGGATGAGTACTCACAGGACCTGGGACAAATGTCACACTGCTGGACTCTCTAGCCCCACGAAAAGAAAAGTATGCTGCCTCTCAGGAATTCACAGCAGCAGCACCTTGAGGGTCCCAAGTGCTTTTTCTGTGGACAAAGAAAGCACCCCAGAGCCGTCTACCCTGCAACAGAAAATGTCTGTTCCAACTGTGGAAGGGTAAACATTTAATCCAGGAGAGACCAGTTTCCTCATGAAGTCGAGTGAGCTGATTTTTCAAGGTCTGATTCATTCGTTCAACACGGCCTGAGCTCTGGGGGTGCCACGGGGTATGTAGCTGCCAGTCTATTCCCAGTCTTTTGCACACACCCTGGTGTACCTGAGAGGTAAAATGTGTACCTCGATCCGAGTCAATGGTTTGAATCATACCATATCGTGGAATCACAGATTCCATTAGTATCCTGATAACGGTGCTGGCACGATCATTAGGGGTCGGGAAAGCCTCAACCCATCGTGTGAAATGATCTACCATCACCAGGAGGTATTTGTAAATTCCTATCTTAGGTAATTCTGTAAAGTCAATTTGTATCCGTTGAAACGGGCGTATGGCTATATCGCGACTGCCAGGGATTACCTGGCACATAGATTTCTTATTTACTTTCTGACAGATTGGACAACCTCGAGTACTTTGTTTGGCTATTGTATATATGCCTGAGCAATAAAAGGACCGTACAAATGTATCCACAAGTGCCTGTGTTCCCCAGTGTGTCTGTGGGTCTATCTGATCAAAAATTTGCCGAGCCAAGGCTTTGTTCAGCACTTGACGTCCTTCTGCCGTCCACCACAACCCATTGGCAGTTTGACGCATTCCCTGGTCTTTCATAGAAACCTCCTCTTCCCGTGAAAAGATGGGAGTCTTTTTAACCTCTAGTGGGGTGGGCAGTAACAGATGCATGTCTATTTTCTCTGAGAGTGCAGCCTGTTTGGCAGCTGCATCTGCCTGTCTGTTCCCCTGGGCTTCAGGACTGTCACCACTTTGATGGCTTCGTACATGTACTACAGCTATTTCCTTAGGTAGTGTAAGAGCATCCAGGGATTGGACAATTAAGTTTTCATGGATCAACTTTTGTCCTTTTCCAGTTATCATTCCCTGTTCTTTCCAGATCTTCCCAAAGGTGTGCACTACATCAAAAGCGTACTTTGAGTCCGTGTAGATAGTGCCCACCTTGTTCTCTCGATCCTGGAGTGCTCTACAGAGGGCATACAATTCACAAGATTGTGCTGACCAATGACCGGGGAGGCGACCGGCTTCAATCACCACTCCTTCTTTCCCATCCACTACACTATACCCGCTATAGCGAGTGCCATCAATGCAACGGGAAGATCCATCAATAAACCACCTTTCACCCTCCTGTAAAGGCTCATCACTTAAATCCTCTTTAATTTTGATCTGTAAATCTATTACCTCTAAACATGCATGCTCTAATTCATTTATGGTATTGTCAGAATTTGGAGAAACCAAGAAAGCTGCTGGATTGTGTTCTTTATTCGTAATCAGGGTCAAATCATCCCTATCCATTAGGATCGCTTCATACTTTAAAATTTTAGAGTCTGTGAGCCACCTTCCAGCACGTTGTAAGAGAATATTGCGGACTGTGTGAGGGGTGTGAACCATCATCGGGGCACCAAACGTAATCTTTCGTTCTTCCTCAACTAAAATAGCAGTGGCTGCGATGGCTTGCACACATTCTAGCCAACCACGACAAACGGGGTCTAAAACTTTTGACAGAAAAGCAACTGGCTGTCTATAGCCTGCCCTCTCTTGTGTTAGTACTCCGGTGACTACACCTCCTTTCGCATTGGTATATAGGTCAAATGGCTTATTTAAGTCGGGTAATGCCAACACTGGGGCACTAATAAGGCTCTGTTTCACCAAGTTAAAATCTTTAATCTCTTCCTCTGTCCAGACAACAGCTTCGCCCCCTAGAATCGTGAGTTTATCATAGAGAAATCTGACCGGGCTAGAATAATTTTCAATCAGATTCTACAGTATCCCACTAAACCAAGGAATTTCCTAAGTTCTTGGGCATTCTTGGGAGGGGGAATCTGTAGAATACCACGTTCCTTTCTGGACTTATTTTCCTAGTTCCCTGACTTACCAGATGACCTAAGTATTTAACTTCTGATTGAACAAATTGTAATTTGGATTCGCTCACCCTAAGACCCTTATTCTCCAGAAAATTCAAAAGTTCAACAGTATACTGTTTAGCTAATTCGTACGTTTTTCCCATAATTAACAAATCATCAACATATTGTATCAACTGACAATTCTCTCTCCGAGGAGCCTCATCTAGTATTTGTTCTAAGACCTGACCGAATAAATTTGGTGATTCTGTAAAGCCCTGGGGAAGGACAGTCCACCGGTATTGATTCTTAAGTCCAGTAAAAGGATTTTCCCGTTCAAAGTTCAAAGGCAAACATGTCTCTGCTCTCTGTTGCTAATGGACAGGTCCAGAAAGCATCTTTGAGGTCAATCACACTAAACCATTTACTATGGGGATCGATTTTACCCATTATTGTATAGGGATTAGGTACAACTGGGTGACGGGTGAGAATAATTTTGTTCAGCTCCCTCAAGTCCTGCACTAATCGATAGGTACCGTCTGGTTTTTGGACAGGTAAAATTGGGGTATTAAAAGGTGACATACAAGGTTCGAGTATTCCATCTTTCACCAACTGGTCAATTACTGGCTGCAGTCCCTTTCGGCCAGCTATAGGAATTGGATACTGTTTTCACCTAATTACTTGTTCAGAATCTTTTAAAGTAACTTGCAGGGGAGGAATATCTAACACTCCTCTATTGCCTCTTTCTGCCCATACTCCAGGATTTATTAGTTCTCGATCTTCCTCACTTAATACATACAATTGAACACCGATACCTGATTCCTGTGGTCTGGTGCCGATGGCCAATTGGTCCTGTAAATCTCGTCCTAACAAACAAACTCCAGCTTTGGGAACTAGTAAAATATCCTCTGTTATTACCTTTTCTCCCATTTGTATTCTTACATCTCTTAATACAGGGACTGTAAAGTCTCTTCCTCCTACTCCCGAAACTATCACTGTCCCCTCTATCCTAACACCCTCGGGTGGTTGTAAAATACTAGACCAGGCTGCCCCAGAATCTACTAAAAATACCATCTTATCACTGTGGGGTCCTATGCTTAAATTTACTAATGGTTCTCCGTGCAGCCCCACGGTGTGTATTGACTGAGAACCATGACTTCCCTATTCATAATCTGCTTCCATCAGGGCATAGGATCGTGTCTCCCTGGCTCGCATTGGGCATTCTCTCTTAAAGTGTCCCTCCTTTTTACAATGATAACAAACTGATGCTCCTGTTTCCAAATTTCTACCTGGGTCTCCACAGGGTCCCGGGAATAGTCGTCATCCCCGGAATCCTCCTCTACTCCTCCATCTACTCTGGTCCCTACTTCTCCACCCCTGGCTCTCCTCCCAACGTCCAGGAGCTGGCACACAGTCCCTACCCTTTCCTTGTTGTTCCTCCACGACTCCCTTGACTGCCTGCATCAAAATCTTAGCCTTTCCTTTCTGCTTATCCTCAGACCTCTGGACAAATGCTCTTTGTGTGTTCTGTAGAAGCTGGGTTATTCCCTGCTCATGCCAATTCTCAGTCTTCTGTAATTTCCTTCTAATGTCTGGGACTGAGTTCGTAACGAAACCCGTTAATACTAATTGTTCACCTGCTGGGGATTCTATGTCCAGACCCCCATATTGCTGTATGGCCGTACGCAATCTATTCAGAAATGCAGAGGGGGTCTCCTCAGGACCTTGGGGAACCTCAAATGCTTTCTTAAAATTCTGTCCCTTTGGGACAGATTCCTTGATTCCTTTTATCAGATTAACCCTATAATCTGCCATTAATGTGCGACCATCATTAGTATTCTTATCCCAATTTGGTTTCGCCAGGGGAAATTTCGCTTCTCCAGGTATCGCCTCTGGTCCCCCTTGGTGTTCCCTATCCCAGACTCTAATCCCTGCCTGGCGAATCATTCCACGCTCATCCAAAGTAAACAGCGTTTTAAAGATAGATGTTAACTCATCCCAGGTATATGTATTTGGTCCCAAAAATTGATCTAATTGTTCAGCACATTCTTGAGGATCTTCTATCAGGGCGATCATTTCTCTCTTAAAGTTACGCACCTCTGTACTGGTCAGGGGCACATTTACGAAACCGAGACCTTCTCCCATGGGAACTTCCCGCAGAGGTCTCATCCAGTTAGTTTCTGGCTTATTATGTCTAGGTTCCTGCTCTCTGGGAAATGAATCAAAGAGTTCTGCCCTTTCTTCCCGGAGGGTCTCACACTGTTCTGAATTAAAGTCGCCTCTCTCTCTTGTCAATAGAGGTGGTAATCGAGTACTTTGTGAACGGGTCATCATACCACCCCTACTTTCTTCTCTTTTCTCTAGCTGTGGGGGAGGAGGGGAAGGTGCAGAAGGGTAGAGCATAGGAGGGGGGGGGTTAAAGATAGGAGCCGGCATAGGAGGAACATAAGTTGGAGGAAGGGAATGTATCACATCCCATCTTTGTGTTTCAGGAACAAAAGGTTCCTTATCTTTCTTGTCCTTGCATTCCTTTTCATTCAAAACCAGTTGATCAAACGATCCCCTGAGCCAGCAGGCTGCATATTCCCTGCTCTCAAGATTATCTCTTTGGTTTTGATAGAGCCAGATGTTCAATGCTTGACACACCCAGTCATCCTCGGATCCGAGCTTTGGCCAATATACTGAACTCCCTTTAATCGGACTTTAAACCCATTCCAAACAGCAATACCTGACCGTGGTCAGTTTGTCTTTCCCACAGGTTCTCCCCGCATCCCAATCAGATAACATTAATCCTAACGGACTTTGCTTGGTTATTTGACCCTCCCATCCTTCATTAGGACTCTCTTCCTTACTACTCACACCTCCCATACTAACAGGTAAGTAAAATTTCTCTTACCGAGATCCAGTAGCTAGTTCTAGCGCGCTTCCTTAACGTCCTCTCGTTGTTTGTTCTCAATGCCTATTCTCGGATATCACTCGCTTCATCCACTGACCAGTCACCCTTCGTCCGTGAGTCCAGCTGAATCAGCTGGGGTGCACCTACCCCTGTCGTTGGGCACTCTGTCAGTGGAGGGAGTGGGATCCCGGACGAGCCCCCATTTGTTAGAAACAGAAGTACCTTCACAGAAATTGCTCGAGACAAAAACTGAGAACAAAGAACATTTATTAAACAACAATGCAAAGTTGGGTGCTTCCCCTTACCCTGGGAATACACACATACACTGGGGCTCACCCAACTTTTAAACAGTTGACTTCAGTATGGAATACCCTCCCCCTTACATTCTTCTGCCTCCTAGATAGGTTTGGCATTAGGCAATCCTGCCTGCCTACATGCTGTTTCTGTGAACTTGGAGGACCAGGGGGTATCCTGTCGGTGTCTCATCATGTCATTATCCTCATTGTCCTTATTCACAAACCTGTCTTTTGTTCTCATTTACACCTTCCCGATCCTCAGGGCTACAATCTCTTCATATGTAGAACTTGCTAATACTGTCTAGGGGCTTACTAATTACATATGCAAAACCTGCTAATTCTAACTAGGGCTAGAAGACCCTTATCTTATTCAGACTAACTCTGAAGAGAGTGCAGAGAAGGTTCACGAGAATGTTGACAGGATTTCAGGGTCTGAGTTACAGGGAAAGGTTGTGCAGACTGGGGCTTTTTTCTCTGGAGTGTAGAAGATTGAGAAGGGACTTGATAGAGGTGTTTAAGATTTTAAAAGGGACAGACAGAGTAAATGTGGATAGGCTTTTTCAATTAAGAAAGGGGGAGATTCAAACTAGAGGACATGGTTTAAGATTGAAGGGGGAAAATTATAAGGGGAACATGAGGGGAAATTTCTTTACACAGAGGGTGGTAGGGATGTGGAATGAGCTTCCGGCAGTCGTGGTCGAGGCGGGATCATTGGTTACATTTAAGGAAAGACTGGATCGTTACATGGATAGGAGGGGACTAGAGGGGTATGGACCGGGTGCTAGTCAGTGGGACTAGGAGGGTGGGGATTTGCTACGGCATGGACTAGTAGGGCTGAACTGGCCTGTTCTGTGCTGTAAGTGGTTATATGGTTATATGGTTATGGTTCTACTTCCTACATTCTATTATCTATTGTCTATCCTTATCTCATTCATAAGGTGAACTTGCTGATTCTGTCTAGAAGATTCTTATCTTACTCAGACTGACTCTGCTTCCTACATTCTAATATCCATTTCTCATCCTGTTCATACTGGCTTTATTCATTTACCCATATATCTATATTAGTTTTCTCATCTTCATATTTTTATATCAGTTTTACTCATCTCTCACACCACTGTGTGTATCAAAATTAATGATGTGAGGGTAAAGGAGTGAAAGCACTGAAAGTTTTATTGACCAGGGTCAACCGCGTTGCCCTCCCCACACACCCGAGTGAGCATCGGATCCTGTTAGCAGCCAGCAGCCTTGCGGCTGAGGTAAAACAGTTTTGCTGGGTTACTCTAGAAATCCAGGGCACAAAATATGGAGGGTTCAAATTACTAGTACTCCCTCACCTCTGTGCCCTGATACTGTTGGGGTTAGATTTTCAGACCCAGTTAGAAAGCATTACAATAGTGCACAACAGGCCTCAACCCCCACTATGCCTTACGAAGAAACAACACTGCAGCCTGTCTGTCCTGATCATAGAACCCCCTCCACTGTTCACACACCTGACCCCAGAATGCACACCAATAGCCTCAAAGAGCAGGAGGTACAGCCTGAGGGACAGAGCCTTCATTAGGACAGAGGTCCGCAGGCTACTACAGAAGGGCCTCATAGAGCAGAGCAGAGCACCAGCTCCTGGTGAGCCCAGGTGGCTGTAGTAAAGTCAGAAGAAAAACTGCGCATGGTAGTGGATTACAGCCAGACAATCAACAAATTTACACAATTAGATGCCTACCCCCTGCCACGCATTGCAGACATGGTCAACAACATTGCGCAGTATAAGGTGTTCTCCACCATAGACCTGAAGGCAGCATACCACCAACTGCCCATTAGAAACATCGATTGCATTTACACAGCATTTGAGGCAGACGGCAGGCTTTATCAATTTCTGCAAATCCCCTTCGGTGTCACCAATAGAGTGTCCCTGTTTCAGAGAGAAATGGACAGAATAGTAGGTGAGTTCCAACTGAAAGTGGTGATCCCCTACTGTAAGGTAAAACATCATGAGATGGGAATGTGTAGGGAGTTACCCTGTACAGGGCTGTAACAAGAAGGGGAGGTGTCCTTGTACTCCTGTTAGGTAAAACATCATGAGATGGGAATGTACAGGGCTGTAACAAGATGTGAATGCATCCTTGTACTTACAAGATAAGAGAGACATTGATGGATTGAGAGGCAGGAAGCTAGCAGGGAAAGGATAGCAACAGTTTTAGTCATTGGACAAGTAATGATATGATGATGTTCTAAGCACATATCCAAGGGTATAAAAAATCACCATTTTGCTGATAACGGCAGAATGCATTCTCCGACTAACATGGTTGGTCGCAAGTGTTACAATCCGGTAATAAAGAACAAAGAACCCTGATTTCGACTCAGCCTGGTGTTTGTCTCACTCATTCATGAACAAAGCAGACCTAACACTACTTAGACAACACGACAATCTGTGGCTACACTCAGGAGGATCATGACACGAATTTAAAACGCTTCTTCCAGGCAGCCGAGGAAACAGGGACAAATGCGTCTTTAGCACCAGGAAGTTGCCAATCCTGGGCTACATAGTGCCCAGACCCAGCCCATATGCACCCTTTCCTAGACCTCCCAGTCCCATACATGCTGAAAGCACTAAAAAGGTGTTTGGGACTGTTTGCTTACTACACCCAATGGGTCCTCAACCAAGCCGACAGGGCCCACCCACTTATAAAAGCCTCCGTTTTCCCATTGTGCCCAGCAGCTACCAGAGCATTCAGGGACATTAGGGACCATATTGCTAAAGCTACAATGCGGTCCATAGATGAGTCAATCCTGTTTCAAGTAGAAACGGATGCATCCGATGTGGCTCTGGCAGCCACCCTAAACCAAGACAGACGACCAGTGGCCTTTTTTTCGTGAACCCTGAAGGGGTCAGAGGTAAGACACTCAGTAGTAGAGAAGGAGGCCCTTGCCATTGTGGAAGCAGTAAGGCACTGGCGACATTATCTGGCAAGCAAACACTTCACCCTCGTCACGGACCAACAGTCTGTGGCTTTTATGTTCGATAACCAGAACAGGGGGAGAATTAAGAACGACAAAATCCTGCGCTGGCAGATAGAATTGTCTACATTTAACTACAACATTCTATACTGCCCCAGGAGACTCAACAAGCCCCTGGACGTGCTGTCCAGAGACACATGCCATCCTTAACCACACGTTCCATTTGCAGAGCTTGCACAATGAGCTGGGCCACCCGGGGGGTCGCTAGACTCTTTCACTTCATTAAAACCCAAAACCTCCAATTTTCGGTAGAGGAAGTGAGGTCAATGAACAAGAGCTGCCCCATCTGTGCGGAATGCAAACCGCAATTTTACCGGCCAGACAAAGTCACCCAGATAAAAGCTACCAAACCTTTTGAGCGCCTCAGCCTCGATTTTAAAGGCCTGCTCACGTCCAATAATAGAAATGTCTATTTCCTAAATGTAATAGATGAATATTTCCGTTTCCCCTTCACAATTATAAAATGCGTCCAACCCATCTTCAGCATATTTGGGTACCCGAACTAGATAACACACAGACAGGTGTGCTGCATTCATGAGCACAGAAGTACAGCAGTACCTGCACGAGAAAGGGATTGCTACCAGCTGCACTACAAGTTACAATCCCAGGGGGAATGGACAAGTCGAAAGGGAAAATGCCACTATCTGGAAAACGGTCCTCTTGACTTTAAAAGCCAAAGACCTGCCTGTTACTAGTTGGCAAGAAGTGTTGCCAGAAGCCCTACACTCTATATGTTCTTTGTTGTGTACTGCCACTAACATGACCCCACATAACCATATCTTTTCTTTCACAAGGAAAGCCATGATGGGCACAGTGTTGCCTAAATGGATGATGACACTGGGTCCTGTTCTCCTCTGGAAGCTCTGCAGACATCACAAAGCGAACCCGTTGGTGGATCAAGTGGAGTTGAGGCACACGAACCCTCAGAATACCTTTGTCACATTCACAGATAGAAGAGAAGACTCGGTGGCCACCAAGGAACTGGATGTGTGATGTGTGAACAACGCGGAGGAAACACAGATGTTTACAGATCAACAAGGAGCGCAGCAGCAGTTACTAGAACAGTCGTCCATCAAGTCACCCCAGAGGACTATACCACCCACCCCAGAAATCAGGACCCTGGGTATGCCCGTCCCACAAAATATCACCACCCTAGACTTGATGGCAGGACCTAATCCCAAACAAGAGGATCCCCAGCCTACACGGCCACATGGCCATCTAGTACTTCCCAGTCCCACACCTCCATTAAGAAAGGCCGAAAGGCAGACTGCACTCCCCACCACAATACCACTACCGAGGAGGTCCAGAAGGCAACGGAAGCCATGAAAAATGTTGGACTTATGAACTTACAAACAAGGGAAGGAGGACGGGGGGTGGGGGGTGGGGTGTGGGGGAAATCATTTTTTAAGGGGGGGTGAATGTGGTGATATGTAATTACACCACTAGGTCACCAGGGATCATCCCGGTGACCTTGTATATGAAGCAGTCCACAGCTACAGTCTAGCCTTCCAAGTTCGTCTTGCAGAGAGACAAGACCTCTTAGTGTACATATCAATTTATTAAAGCTGTCTTATACTCGCACAGCTGGTGTGGTTATTGTCAGTACAAGTAGGTTAATTGGTCACATGGGTACTTGAGTGACATGGGCTCGTGGACTGGAAGGGCCTGTTATTATGCTGCATCTCTAAATTAAAAATATTTTTGACTTCCCTCCATTCTTTTAGTTTAGTTGATTCCCCGATGAAGTGCTTTGAGATATTGGTTATGGAGCCCATGTAGATAAGGAAGCTGAGGAGTCAGTTATAGTTCCCGATCCTTTAGTTTGATCACAAGTTTTGCTGCTATTGTAGCCGACCGCTACAAAGAAACACACACACACATAGTGTGGCAGGTTAAGCTCACTCCTTTATTAGGGCTGCAAAAGGCTGCTTTTATTCTGTTCAAGTTCCCACCGTTGGTCTGATCCTACCCCAGCTTCTACCCCGCCAGTTTGTTGTCCAGGAAGTTGCTTTAGCAATCTCTGTCTGCGTTTGCTGCCATGCAATGTGCCGACCTGATCTCGGCAATTGCGGGACGCCACATGACCCCTCCCCGTCAGGAAGGACCTCGATCTACTTCAATTCACCTATCATCATAAGAGGTCAACGACAAACACCATCTCGCTGACCCTGCGCTCTGCATTAGATCACCTGGACCATAGGAACATGGAGGTGATAAGTTTTTGACTCCATCCACAGGCTGGCACACCCATCCATCCATCAGTACGTGTGACATAGATTGCAGAAACAAGTCCGGGGGTGGGCCAAGGCATGTACGCAGTGCCAACAGCCAAAGTGCAGCGATGCACCAAGGTCCCCCACAGCCTTTCGAGCCAACGGCACGCAGGTTTGACCACATTCACGTGGACATGGTGGGACCCTTGCCAGCTACCTGTTCACAGTGGTTGACTGCTTCACCTGGTGGCCAGAAGCAATCCCCCGGCCGACACATCCACCAAGTCCTGTGCCAAAGCACTTCTCTCGTCCTGGATTGCAAGATTCGGACTGCCACAGCAGATCACTTCTGACCGAGGTGCACAGTTCACCTCCAATTTGTGGACTGAAAGTGCCAACCAATGGGGCTGCACTACCACGCCCATGAAGAAAGTATCACTGAGGACAGTTTCTTCTATAGTGTGCACACTTTCACTTCTGCTTTGTTTCCCTTTGGAAAATCATTGCTTTGCATAGTGATTCTGACCTTTGCACATATTACAGACTTTTCCATAGACTGGGCATTGTTTTGGTGCATGTTAAGTGCCACAATTGTATGTCTCTCCATCTTTTTGTTGTTTCCTATGTCTTGTTCTCTGTTTATGTGTGCATCCAAACATTATAGCTATGGTTATGCCTTAATTTTTACCATACTTTTTGGGGTGCTGCAGAGGTAATTCACTAGCGTGGCATATCTTCACAGCTCCACCTAAGGTAAGCTCCATCTCTTGTAAAAACCTCTCTCTCACTTTCTTATCACTAATTCCAAGCACAATTTGATCACGGATCATTGAATCTTGCAGTGATTCCCAAATTGCATGTTCTTGCTTTTAGTTTCATATCCATTAAGAAAGTATCAAAGCCCTCTGCCTGCAGCTGCATGAGTGAGTGAAACACATACGTCTCAAATATTTCATTTTTCTTTGGTGAGCAGTGTCCATCAAACATCTCAATAACCTTGTCAAACTTGCCCTGATCATCTGTCTCGGCAAAAACAAACTTGTTAAAAACTCTAATGTTTGAAGTCCCACCACGATAAGTAGCAATGCAATCTTCTGTGTATCTGGTTTGCCAACAAGTCCAATGACTTGCAGATACAGCATGAATCATTGTTTGAACAGCTGCCACTCATGGTTGATATTCCCAGTCCAATTCACTGTATCAGGAAGCTTCATACTTTCCATGTCTCCTGCTGATACCCATACCTGGTACCATGTGATGTTTCTTCTATTGTAATAAAGGTTCTTTTGTATTACTTATATTTTATTACCAATTCACGCATCTAAACCGAGCTGGGACATTCTGTCTCTGATGCCTTCTAGTGGTCAGGAGGATCACCAACTCCCAATCACCACGTCCTCTGCTCTATTTCCTGTACCCTCATGTCTGTACAGCTAAGATTAGTTCCAATGCAATCTATAAAAACCAATGTTGACACTGTTGTCCAATTAATGATGAGTAAATACAGGATAAAGAATGTGAATCTGACTGGATGGTACCAGAACAACAATCTTGCTCTTAAAATCAACAATACCAAAGAACTTATTGTAGATTTTAGAAAGGCATGCCTGACTAAGGTATAATGGAATAAGGTGGATAATTCATTTCTTCAAGCTCCTGAGTCTGTACATCAAAAGACTTCTCCTAAAGCCAGCACATTGAGGCAACTGTGACTAAGGCACAGTTCTCAAGAAGTCTGAGGAGATTTGGCATGTCGTTGAAAACTCCAATCAAACTTCTGCAGTTACGCTGTGGAAAGTATACTCACTAATTTCATCACAGCCTGGTTCATTAATTCAATTGGCCCAAGAATGCAGAAGGCTGCAGAAAAAGTAGCCAAATATATCACAGGCACTGACCTCCCATCCACTGAAGACAGTTTGAGTGTTTGCCTCAAGAAGGCATACAACGTCCTAAAGGACAGTAGCTCTGAGATGGTGATGGTTAAGCCCCAATTTTTTTGAATGGAGGGAAAAATCCTTCTTCTATTTCTGATGTTATTGCAGATGTCCCATTGCAACACCAATCCCATTCATCTTTGTGAGACTGAAATTCTGCAAGGAGCCTCGTCCTATATTTTGCACCAGCTCTGACTCAGGAAAATGCACTCAGGATCATGACGGAGGAAGGAGGAAATCTTGTCCCTTGATACCCTATTTCAAAATCACACCCCCGACCTGAATTACATCAGATACATTGGGCAGGGAAATACTGCAATGAACTTATTCCTACTCATTCTTCTTGTCTAAATATACTGAGTCACAGGGCAGTAATTTAGAAGAGGCCCTTTGTCTAACATTCTCCATCCAGTAAAGAGTTAGTTGCAAATGACTGACAAAGATTCTCTGCCAAGAACATCCTTTATCATTTTTCTATTTTTAAAATTTATAACTATTGCTGCAACCCTGTGTAACCGAGTTTTATTTTGGGCATATCATTTTACTACTTTATGATCCATCACCGTTGGCATTATAATTAAAATGTTTCCTGGAACAGCAAGCATGCTGACTGGAGTGTTCCTTACTAGCAAACTTTTGAGATTGTCTCTGAAACTGAACTTGAATTGTATTCAATTCAATTGAACATCCTCTGTTTCTATTGGTTAAGAAGAGACGAGCTGGTACAGTGACTTAGAAAATAATACTTCCACCTTTTGAAGGAATACTTGAATCTGAACCTGGGAAAAAAATTTTCAACTTTGTCTCAGGAGAATAGCTGAAGATTATGACAATATCAATTAAACATGTTTGTGCAAGTTCAAGCAGTTTCACTTGGCACAAGGTCACACAATGGAAGCAAAAACTGCTGGAGAAACTCAGCAAGTCAAACAATGTATTCGATGAGGTGTGGCGGCTCACCACTAGGCAGGCGAACCGGCCTCACTTGTAAGTCACGTGGCAGGGCAGCTGGCCGAAATGGCACTATCGGGGGTGTTCCCTTCCTCCCAGCACGGGGCTCAGAAGCCCGCGCTGGGGGACCATGTGATGTCCGGGTGACGTCAGCGCCCTCCAGCGCAGTTCTCAACCAGGTCTGGGCTGGGAGTATAAGTGCAGCCCAGCAGCCTGCAATAAACCAGTCTGCTCACTGAGCTCAACCCGTCTGGTTGTGTGTGTTATTGCAGGAGCAGTGGAGCCGTCGCTACAGTAGCAAAGATAAAGACACATAACCAAGTTTCGGGCTTGAGCCCTTGGTCATTAACCTCACCCCCACTTGGAATCAATAAGAGGAAGAAGAGGGAAAGTTGATGGGGGAGGGGGGCTCCATGTGAATCCATAAGAACACAAGAAATAGGAACAGAGTCCATTCAGCCCACTCCAACATTCAATGAGAACATGGCTGATCTGATGATAAACTCATCTCCACCTACCTCCCTATTTCCCCTACTATGTAAAAATCTATCCAACCTTGTCTTAGATATATTTACTGAGGTCACATCCACTACTTCAGGAGGCTAAGGCAGCATAGGGGCCATCATCCCCGCTGCACAGCCAACAGAGAGGGACAAGTGTATGGGGAAGAAGGCATTATCATGTAAGAATGTATCCCTGCACAGGAGACCTGCTATTGTTATGCGAGCGATGATGTTAGTATACAGGAGCAAACGGCGGGAACACAAACGATATAAAAGTCAGGCATTCAGCCCCAAAAAGGCAGAGCTATACCTGACTACACTTGTGTGTGTGTATCTTTACTTGGAGTAGCGCGTTGCTACACATTGAGTGATTTATTGGGCTATTTCAGAGGGCATTTATCAGTCACCTCATGTACCAATTGACTTCCTTCTATGCTGCATGATCCCATCAATTCTGAGATGACTGCAAAGACTCTCACTGCAACCTAAATCTTGGAATAGTGCCAGAAAACTGGTCTCACAAGTGCTACACTCTTATTTACAAAAAGGGAAAAGAATAAACCATCAATTTCAGACCAGAAGCCAAACGGAAAACCTCTTACAGCCATTGAATCAACACAAAATCAATTGCTACTTAGAAAAGAATGTTAATAAACAACAGGCAGTGTATACTTGCAGAAGAGAATTGCATTTGACTAATTTGATTGAATTCTTTGATAAAATACTAGAGAGGATTGATTTTTGTTGACACACACTTTCAAAAGATATTTGATAAAGTCTGGCATGTAGTAAAGTGCAGTGTAGATATGAAATTTATTCGGAGAATATACAGTGGTAGTGAATTGTTGTTTTCAAAGTATTTTATTGATATTTCCAGATTAATGATATGCTTAAATGGAATGAATTTTGGAGGCAGATAGCATTCTGCTGATCTGTTTATATTTTTACCTGTAGCAAAGGTGGGATGGGGAGAGGAGTGTAAACAGTTTCTAGATAAATAACGTACAATGTAGAATTAGATCAAGACTCAGAATCAAATTCTTCTGGATCATTCTGTGATCCAGAAAAGCAAAATAAGAGAGTGCGGAAGTTGTAGGAGAATTATTTACTAATGAAAGATGATCAATCCACAAAATTCTGTTTATTTCTCCATAAATGCTTCTAGACCTGTTGAGCAAATTCAGTATTTTCTGTTTCTGTTCTGTAGTCTCACCACATTTGGCCATGAGTACAAAGCATTAATCAAAATAATTGCTTCAATTGATCCATATATTTGATCCATTGGGTACAGGATTGAAATTATTCAGATGGAACCATGTTTTACCATGCAAGAGCTTTGTATCACATGAGCAGGTGCACAGGATTTACAAGATTTGTTCATGGCAATGAAGGTTTAAATATGCAAGGTTCAAATGTTCCTTTCAATGTCATGTAATAATACATTAAAAATGTAATATACATTATTGAGCCCTTGGTAGAGGCAATTGGACAAGACCCAGAGATAAAGGGTTTTATGGTGGGTCAGATAAACCACAAAATTAATCTTATGGCAGACGATGTAATCCTGGATTTAACATATCCAATTAATTCCCTTGCTAAATTACAGATTCTATTAAAAGCTTACAGCAAAGTTTCATGATACAAGGTAAACTGGGGAAAAAGTGAAATCATCCCACTCAAAAATGTTGATCACACTAAGTACCAGCAAACAAGTCCATTCAAATGGCCCTCGGGTATCAAATACTTTGAAATAATAGCCGATGATGATCTTCAGAATTTATCCAAACGCAATTACCTCCCGCTACTTAGTAAAATTGAAGATTTGAGTAGGTGGATGAATTTGCCCATCACTCTAATTGGCAGGGTCAACTGTGTAGATAAATATATTGCCAAGATTGCAGTACCATCTCCAGTCCTTGGAAATTCCACTACCTTAAACCTTTTCTAAAACCCTCAATAAACATGTTGGGGAAAATTTATTGGAACTGTTTGGTACCTAGAATATCCACAGAAAGGTTAACATGGGTCTATAGGTTAGGGGGCATCTGGTTGCCTAGTTTCAAAAAGTATTATTTGGTGGCCCAAATGAGATACATTATGACAATACCCCCTCCTGGGTACAAATTGGATTGCACTCTCTAAAAGAGAAGTTGTATAATGATGTCATGGAATTTATATTTCATATAAATGGAATTCTAGAATTATTGCCAGCAGGAAAGACATTTTAAAACACTTGGTTAAAATATGGTATAATACCTGTGGAGGCTCTGGACTGAAAAGAGGATTGTCATTGAGGACACCATAAAGAAAAAATTAACTTATACCCATGACTTTATAACCATATAACCATATAACAATTACAGCACGGAAATAGGCCATTTCGGCCCTTCTAGTCCGCACTGAACTAAGTACTCTCCTCTAGTCCCACCAACCTGCACCTTACCCATAACCTTCTATTCCCCTCCCATCCTTATACCTATCTAATTTTTCCTCAAATGACAAAATGGACCCTGCCCCCACTATTTCTCCCGGAAGCTCATTCCACACAGCCACCACTCTATGAGTAAAGAAGTTACCCCTCGTGTTACTTCTAAACATGCCCCATAACACTTAACTCATGACCTCTTGTTTCAATCTCTCCTACCTTCAAAGGAAAAAGCCTATTCGCATCAACTCAATCTATCCCCATAATCTTAAATATCTTCATCAAATCCTCTCTCAACCTTCAAAGAATAAAGACCTAATCTGCTCAATCTATCTTTGTAATCTAGACTCTAAAACCCAGGTAACATTTTCATGAATCTTCTCTGCACTCTCTCTACCTTGTTGATATCCTTCCTATATCTTGATGACCAGAACTGCACACACAAATTCCAAATTTGGCCTTACCAATGCCTTGAACAGTTTCAACATCACTTCCCAACTCCTGTATTCTATGCTTTGATTTATAAAGGCCAGCATACTGAAAGCCTTCTTCACCACCTTATCCACATGAGATTCTACCTTCAGGGAACGATGAACCATTATTCCTTGATCTTTCTGCTCCACTGTATTCTTCAATGTCCTCGCATTTCCTACGCATGTCCGGTTTTTATTATTCCTTCCAAAATGAAGCACTTCACACTTTTCAGCATTAAACTACATCTGTCATCTTTCAGCCCTTTGAACAATAACATTTTGGAAACCTGGTATCATAAGGGGATAGACAAAGATTGTTATGAAAAAGGACCTTTCGTGTAATTTGAATAAGTGAAGAAGAAATATGAGTCGTCCAATAAGACCTTTATTTGTTACCTTCAATTACGATCCTTCCTTTGGGCTAATTTGGGCCTTGAAATGACTCTATCAGGACTCACTGAAAAGGAGAACTACTCCATGAAAAAAATGTATATGTTTATTTCTAGAATGTATTTTTTATTGATGAGTGAGAGCCCAAGCCAGGTTTGCATAAACCTTGGGTAAGATGGGAGCCAGAATTAGACACAACAATTGACAAACAACTCTAGTCAGATCTATGTCAGGGAAGTCTGTTGGCTACTATCAATGCCAGGTATAAATGGTACAGGTATAGATTGGTCAATTATAACCTTATCCATCAACTGTACCTCACCCCAAAGAAATTACCCCAATATAAACCTGAATTATCAGAGATATGTGTTTAGGTGTGGTGTAGAGGTTGGTTCCTTTTTATACTCTACCTGGCTTTGCACAAAGGTGAGGCCCTTTTGGTATCTTTGGCTTGGCTTCGCGGACGAAGATTTATGGAGGGGGTAAAAAAGTCCACGTCAGCTGCAGGCTCGTTTGTGGCTGACAAGTCCGATGCGGGACAGGCAGACACGATTGCAGCGGTTGCAGGGGAAAATTGGTTGGTTGGGGTTGGGTGTTGGGTTTTTCCTCCTTTGCCTTTTGTCAGTGAGGTGGGCTCTGCGGTCTTCTTCAAAGGAGGTTGCTGCCCGCCAAACTGTGAGGCGCCAAGATGCACGGTTTGAGGCGTTATCAGCCCACTGGCGGTGGTCAATGTGGCAGGCACCAAGAGATTTCTTTAGGCAGTCCTTGTACCTTTTCTTTGGTGCACCTCTGTCACGGTGGCCAGTGGAGAGCTCGCTATATAACACGATCTTGGGAAGGCGATAGTCCTCCATTCTGGAGACGTGACCCATCCAGCGCAGCTGGATCTTCAGCAGCGTGGACTCGATGCTGTCGACCTCTGCCATCTCAAGTACTTCGACGTTAGGGATGTAAGCGCTCCAATGGATGTTGAGGATGGAGCGGAGACAACGCTGGTGGAAGCGTTCTAGGAGCCGTAGGTGGTGCCGGTAGAGGACCCATGATTCGGAGCTGAACAGGAGTGTGGGTATGACAACGGCTCTGTATACGCTAATCTTTGTGAGGTTTTTCAGTTGGTTGTTTTTCCAGACTCTTTTGAGTAGTCTTCCAAAGGCGCTATTTGCCTTGGCGAGTCTGTTGTCTATCTCATTGTCGATCCTTGCATCTGATGAAATGGTGCAGCCGAGATAGGTAAACTGGTTGACCGTTTTGAGTTTTGTGTGCCCGATGGAGATGTGGGGGGGCTGGTAATCATGGTGGGGAGCTGGCTGATGGAGGACCTCAGTTTTCTTCAGGCTGACTTCCAGGCCAAACATTTTGGCAGTTTCCGCAAAGCAGGACGTCAAGCGCTGAAGAGCTGGCTCTGAATGGGCAACTAAAGCGGCATCGTCTGCAAAGAGTAGTTCACGGACAAGTTTCTCTTGTGTCTTGGTGTGACCTTGCAGGCGCCTCAGATTGAAGAGACTGCCATCCGTGCGGTACCGGATGTAAACAGCGTCTTCATTGTTGGGGTCTTTCATGGCTTGGTTCAGCATCATGCTGAAGAAGATTGAAAAGAGGGTTGGTGCCTCTGTGAAACCCACACCAAGATCATGGGAGTCACCTTCCCAATAGATCCAGAACTTTGTCTTCTGGGGAACTTTACCACGGTATGTAGATCACTAATTCTCAAATTAAATTCACAGAAATTGCCTTATATGTGGCCAGGAAGTGTACAGCAGTAACATGGAAGTCTGACTCCCATCTACTTGTGGATAGGTTGTCTTCAGAGATGAATAGCTACATTCCACTTGAAAAGGTCAGATACAATCTCAGGAAGGGATATAACACCTTCCTAAAAATCTGAAAGCCTTATTTGGAGCATATAGGTACCTCACTGGTGCAAATAATAGGGTTACGGTTGCTACTGTCTAGCCAGTAGACCTCTGTAAAGATTTTAACACTGTGGTATTATCCTGTCTCCATCTGTTTTACTGTACACACTGACAATGAAATGCTTTTTTGTGTTTATTTTTCTTTGTTCTCTCTGTTTAATAGGACATATAGAGGGGAGGGCATGAAGGGAGGGGTTTTTGATGTTTTGTATTTGGTAAGATTGTTGATTGTTAAATATATTTAAAATGATAAATAAAATATTACAAAAGAATGTAATATACATGAAAGACTTGCAACTTTTGTCTGCTGTAAGGCAAACAAAGAGTCACCAGAAGCATGAGAAAGAGAAACAAAAGAGTATTCCTTCAGAGATAGAATGCCCATTGATTTGCCTCCAGCAATGATTGATATTCCACACTATGAAATGCTGGGTTTCCGCTTCCTGCTCTTCTGGGTCCACAACAGCAGTAGTGCAGCCCTTACATAAACGCTGCCATTATTTTGGTACAGGTTCCAGCTAAAGATTCACAACTACAACCCCCTGGTTCTACTTCAGGCAGGAGTGGGGTTCAATGATTGATATTCCACACTTCTATCAACATAGTACTTTGTTTTTTTAAGGCCAGGCTATTCCATTTAAAGATTAAAGGGTCCCAAAAATGCCAAATCAAATTTTTAGTTAGTTGGAGTAATTGATTACACTCTGCTTCTCAAGGATGTGCACTCAGCCTGCTACTTTTCTCACTCTGTACCCATGACTGTACAGTTAAAAACCATTCCAACTCCATCTTCTAATGCAGTGGGCCGGGTATCAAATAACAATGAGGTCAAATACAGGAAAAAGATTGAAAGTTTAGTGGTATGGTTCCAAGTTACCCTCTCTTTTAAGACAAAGGAAGTGATGATTGACTTCAGAAGAGGAGGCAGAGTCCACACCCGTGCCAACATTAATGGCACTAAGTCAAAAGTTTCAAATTCTTGTGAATATGTATTTCAATTACCTGCTGTGGGAATAAGCACATTGGCATAATGGTCAAGAAAGTTCACAAATATCTCTACTTTCTTGGAAGGCTAAGTTAGTTTGGCAAGTTCCCTTTATCCCTCAACAACTTCACAAATACATCATCAAAAGAATACCGATGTTTGCTGACTTCATCACAGTGTGGTATGGGAAATACTCAAGATCAGAAGCAGCTACATAAGATTGTGAATGCAGCTCAGAACGAAGCACAAACTTCCTTTCCCTCCCCTCTTTGGGCTCTATCTACATCTCCCGGTGCCTAAGAAAGGCAGCCAACATACTGAAAGACCTTACACATTCTCCTTTTCCCCCTTCCATGAGGGAGAAAGGTTAAGAGTGTGAAAGAACACACCAAATAGCTTCCAGTTTCTTCCTTGCAGCCATCAGGCTTCTGCTCAAACCACTTAACAGTGTTGAATACAAAAATTCTGAACAAAGGCTCAGGCCCAAAATGTCAATTGCCTATTACTTTCCATTGATGCTGTATGACCTGCTGAGCTTTTGTAAACCCCAACATCTGCAGATTTCTTGTTTACACTTAAAATTGTACTGCAGTAAAAGTCATAAAATCTGGACTGGGTTGGTCTTACGCGATGCATGCATACAAGCACGCAAAAGCCAAGAGTTTGAGAAGTCTGGATTCTCGGCTGGTCCAAATTTCTGCTGAGAGTTTTTGAGAAGTCCGGATTCTCGGATGATCTGGATTTTAGACATTTAAATTAAATAAACCGTCACCATTCATTTTCCTAGCAGGATGGAAATACACAAATTAGTAATTAGTTAATTTTTTTGGCAACATGATAAATTCTACACTTTGCCTTAATAATGTGATTTTATTTTAGACATTATCATACTGCCTTTAATCTTCCTTTTCATTGTTACCCTACACTCTGTTAATTGTGTTCCACACATGGGTGTATGAAATGTTGGAGACAACCTATTAGTCTGTTTGCAGAGGAGCCCTTTTCACTATATATAGGTATTTCGTGACACACAAACTTAAGTAGTGGTATATAATCATTATAAAATCACATTAAGGCAAAGTGTAGAGTTTATCATGTTGCCAAAAAAGTTAACTAAATACTAATTTGTGTATTTCCATCCTGCTAGGAAAATGAATGGTGACGGTTTATTTAATTTAAATATGATGATTTTCAGACAGTTAAATTCATTGAATATTTGCCACTCTCCAAAGAAAGGCAGGCTTTCTTTTTGTTTTAAGAGATGCCTGTTGTATTTGGTGTGTTTAAAAGTTTACATACACGAACTGAATCTATGCCTCATCCTCTTGCTTAAAAATGAAACAAACACTAAGATATAATATTAGTTCTGGCATCAACACAATAGCACAAGACACAATTATATTCTGTTTTCAGTGCCACTCAATTGTACTTGTGCCTTTATTATATTTTAAAACATTAGTTACAAATATTGTAGATAGTAAACTAATCATAGAACTGTGGAAAAGAATCTAAATTATTGACATTTTACATCTTAAAACTAGATGGATTTCAATAATGTTAAAAATTTTTAAATGTACCCAGAGTACAGAAATGTTTTTGGCATACATAGATATATCAAAGAATTACGCTGCTAGTACTGATATACTTGACAATTATAATCATAGTGCTGGCATACACGTACATGCAAAATGTAGGGGTGTGTGTGCATGTACATAGTGATACCCAATGAGGTACAATCAGAATACATGTAAAATACTATTTATGGATTTTGGTCACAATTCCAATAAACAGATGATCTGATAGACAGTTACAGGGAAAGTAAGGTTAAACATTTTAGGATTTTATTCCCTGAAGCACAGAAGAATGAGGAATGATAGCAGTATACAAAATTGTGAGGGGTAGAGTAAATGCAAGCATGCTTTTCTCGCTGAGGGTAGATGAGAAAAAAAAACTAGAGGACAGGTTAAAGGCGAAAAGGGAAATATTTAAAGGGAACATTAGGTGGAAATTTCTTCATGCAGAGAGTGGTGGGAGTGTGGAGTGGTGCTGTCAGCTGAATTGGTGAATGTAGACTCAATTTTGACATTTAATAAAAATTTGGACAGGTACATGGAAGAGAGGAGTTTAGAGGGATATGGTCTGGGTGCAGTCCAGTGCCATTAGGCAGAATAATATTTCGGCAAACTAGAAGGGCTGGTTTCTATGCTGTACTGTTCTATGGTTCTATAGTGTGGGTAACATGAATCCTGATGTATACAGATATGCTCAAGGAGGGCACTCAAGCTACTGCACATGTTGATAGGTTGATGATGTTGCATGGGGTGTTGGCCTTCATTAACTGTATAATTGAGTTCAAGAGCTGTGAGATAATGTTGCAGCTACACAAAATCTGAGTTAGCCCAACTTGGAATATTGTGTTCAGTTCTGGTCACCTCATTACAGATAGGGATGCTATCAAGAGGGTGCAGAGATTTACAAGGATGTTGCCTTGATTTGAGTGAACGTCTTATGAGGATAGGTTAAGCAAACTTGGTTTTCTCACCTTGCAGCGACAGGATGAGTAGTGATAGAGTGTACAAGATGATAATGCATTGATTGTGTGGATTACCAGAGGCTTTTTTTCCCAGGGCTCAAATGGCTAGCACAGAGGGGCATACTTTTAAGATGATTGGAGTAAGCACGGGAGGAATGCAAGAGGTAGGTTTTTCCTACAATAGGATATTTTAAGAGTCTATGATAGGTATCTGGAATTAAGAAAAAATGGAGGGTTATGCAGTAGGGAAATTTTAGGCAGTTGTTAGATTGGCACAACACTGTGGGCTGAACTCCTCAAACCCCATATTCAGATTGTGCCTACTTTAAGAAGGCACAACACTGCAAGTATGTAGTATCTTGTGACAGTGATACTATTAGGCCTGAACAGCAATTTTTAAAATAAATAGTATTAAGGTAGTGTGGAAATTTGGTTTACATGTGGTGTTTGAAGAGATATTTAACAATATACAATTGCACCCCAGCAGTCGCCAGATTTCATGTAAAATGGGATCTTTACACAGATTCAAAAAACTAAAATGATTTTTTAAATATAGGAGCCCATTTTGTAATTTACCATACATCTATTCATAGTGTTTCTTATGAATGTTGTATGCTCTGAACTGAATAGAGAAACAATGTAATAAAATATTCAAACCTGTAGAATTTAGAAACAAGAGCAATTGGTTTCTAATTAAATTACTAAAACACAATCAGAACAAATGTTTTAAATATTGTACATTTTCTCATTTCCAATCTGAATTTATTTATTTGTCTTCAGTTTTCTCATCTTCCTCACTTATTGCATGCAAGTGATCAGAGTCCAAGTGCATAAATTTTTTCATTAGTTGAGGGGATTTAAGGAGAGCAGAAAATGATGTTTTTCTACTGACAGCATTAGACAATTTTTGCCGACTAATGTCCTTGGTTGAAAATGTGCTGCTTCCCTGAGGCTTTGCTTGCTTATGTTCAGGAGCACCCAACATCAGAAACACATCCTCAGGAGCATTATTATTCAGGTACTGCCATGGTTTTTTGCCACTGTGGTCCCTTAAATTAAAATTTGCATGGTATTTGTTCACTAAATATTGAATGACTTTGAACTGACCATACATTGTGGCTATGTGCAGAGGAGTGTAGCCACAGGTAGATTTAATGTCAACATTTAATTTAATTTTGCTTTTTCTTGCACAACGAATGAATCGAAGGAGTGCAACATGGTTGCCATGCTTTGCTATCCAGTGAAGTACTGTATATCCAGAAATAAAATCTTTTTTCATGCCAAAGGTGGGGTCTTCACCAAACAAGTCACATGCTTGTTCAAACATGCCTGCAGCTGTTTTCACTATCCATTGATGCTCTTTGGGGTCAAGTGGAACCAATGAGGATTCCTCAGATGTCTCTTCAGTTTTTAAGTGTTCCCCACCATTTGGTGTCCGGGCCCTAATGTTCAGAGGTGTATCTCCATCAATTATTTTCATGACAGTTGGATTGTGATCCACCCCTGACAATGATAGCTCTTTGTTCGAAAGTTCATTGCTCTTAGACACTTTAATAAGAGATGCACGTTTTTTGGGTGATGTGCTTTCTCCTTCAGAATGCCAACTAATGCCCATAAATTGCCTGTTTCCAGCAAGTGGCCGACAACTTAACTCTCCCTGATTTGGGGGGTGATTTTCTTCTGAACGCGCAGCCTCGGGAATTACTGAGTTTTGTGGTACTTTTGCCTGGTTCCCGTGATTCTCCAAGGAGCTTCTACAAAGGCTGTTCAATTTCGTATCACGAGTAGGTGCAATTCCCTCTGTTTTTCGAGAAGCATTGACCTGCAGAAAATCCCCCAAAGAGCTTTGGTCAGATTTACCCGCTGCCCATTCAGTTTCAGGGCCGGGCTTTCTAGCAGTGATCTCGGCATCATAGGTCGGAAGTTCTTTCTGAGCAGGTTTCGCCTCCTTATATTTAGCAACAGGCGGGGTTGCATGAGAAAAGAGAGGCGAGGCGGGGGAAGAGGCTGAAACAGGTTGATCCAAATTGCCGTCGTGGGCACCATCTAACAATCTGGTAGCATCGCCCGCACACAGAACATCGGCTGCGGGCACCTTATTGGCTTTGGATGCTCGAGCGTCCCGTGCTTTTGCCGTCGTGCGATCCTTTCGACGAACCGGTCGATCCCCGCCGGCCTTTTTGCCACCTGCCGTGGCCGCCTCGAGTGGTGAGCGATTCGCTTCATCGGCGCGTTTCCCACTTTGCCGTTGTTGCAGCGAGGCTTTCGGCGCCTGGGCCACACGCCGCTGAACTCCTGAAACCTCTCCGGCTGAACCCCTGGGCGATTGGCCGGTCGCACCTCTTCCTTTCGATGTCCCACTTCTGACCTCGGCTCCGAGTTCGCACGGTGGCCCATCCACGGGCGGGTTGCATTTGCCTGCCCTTTGCTTCGCTTTCACTCCTTCAGTCGGGTGCCCAAGTTCCCTGTCGCTTGGGCTGGAAAACTCACCGGGGATGAATTCCGTGTACCTCTTCCTCAGAGAGATGTACTTGACGCCGTCTTCCACCTTCACCACGGCCAGCGAGTTGACGAACTTCTTGAACAACTCGCGGTTCTGCAGCTGCTGCTCGGAGTCTCTCAGGAAATGCCTGAAATGAGCGGTCAAATCCACATTCCTCACCTTGCCGCGGTGACGAAGGAGGAAATCCAAAACGGCCTCCTGACTGAAAGTTTCAGCCATCGCTCGGGAAGGCGGACATGAACAAAAAGAATCACGACTGCCGTCCCTTGGCTCAGTGCCGCTCCCCTCACAATCCTGCACACCTTGCCCGCACGGTCCCGCCCCCACACCACCACGATTGGATCCGAGCAACGTGTCAATCAATGGCGATCTGGACGCTTGTCACCCAACAGGAGCGTGGAAGGAGAGTTTGAGGTGAACGGCGGCAGAGGTGGAGAGACCCACGAGATTCCAGAAAGGTATTTGGTCGTTACCCTGTTTGGAAATTACACTTTGTGACAAGTTTTTTTAAAAGTTGTAGACAGGTCGCAGATAATTAGCAAGAGAGCATGTAAGAGGAACATTACATCACTGTTGCATCCGCTGCGAAGAGGTCGATAAGCGACAGCGGCATTGCTGGTTTCGAGGCAAGATGAAATTTCCAAGATTAACTCCGGATTTCATACACGGGATGTGGGCGTTGATGGTAAAAGTGGCGTCATTGCCTGTCCCTTGTCTCAGAGGAGTTAAGGTGTCGGCAAACTCACGAACAAATGACGGATAATAATGAACTCGTTTTGTTTCTCCTGCAATCTAATAGCGAGATTGCGCTTCCATTCATGTTCACTTTTAATGAGTTTGTTGAAAAATGAATTTCGCCCACTGTCTTATTTTTTACAGTTAATATTGGATCTGCTTCCAGACTGTCTCAAGTGTCTGAATTAAAAGATATATTTCCAAATCGGGATGGAGTAGGATTTGGAAGAGAGTTAGCAGGTATTAGTATTCCCATTCTCCTGCTGCCCTTCTTAGTAGTAAAGTTTGAAGACATAGGAGGTGTTACTGGCTTACCCTTTGAAAACAGTTGCAGTGAGTACAGTGGTTATATACCCTGCTGCAACCAGTGGGTGTAGGAAATTAATATTGAAAGTGCTTTAATGGGGTGCCATTTAATCACTTTTGCTCGGCAAGCAAATCTTTGGAACAAAATCAATGCTACGGGTCATTTTTAAAGAATCACTGCGAATGTGAGATCAGAGGCCTGCTTTTGTAAATCGCCCATAAATAAGCAGATTTAAATCCAAATTGCTATCACAATTGAAATAATATTTAAAATGTTTACAGAACTTTTATTTTTGATGTTTTCCCCATTTTCTGTTCAATACTTTGTTAGAATTTAGGTCTCACTTTCAATGCCGTCAAATTTTAATTAATATTGATTAATATGATTTGTAACTACCATATATTTTGGCATACACGTTGAGTTGTGAAACCCAAAAATGCTCTCAAAAAAAGGGGGGTGGGGGTTTGTCAACTTGTATGCCAGATAGACATTTGAGTCCTTAAATTCAGATCAAAATCCAATCCATGCCAATTCAGTGTATGTCAACCCACAAAAAACAGTTGGGTGTACAAGTTGACCCTTGAAAAACCAAAAATAAACCCAACAGATTTTCATTGAGATTTTTATTAAAAACAACAACACAATTAGCACCCTTCAAAATCACAATCAGTGGCCATTTTCACACTGCAGGCAGGCAGTGACCCTACTTTGTCCCGGTGAAATTCCTGGGAATTTAGGACTTCCCGGGCCTTTTACACCATTGTCCAAATTCCTGAGAATTTGCCCTCCCCTTCAATTTGGGTGGGGGGGGGGTGGAGTCCCGCCCCCAACCAATGACATGTCATGCGCTCACAGGAGTAAGAGCAAGTTCATACCCTGTCCGTTGGTCACTCCCTCCCCCAGCTGTCTGTCGCCCGCCCACCCCGCACTTCGGCATGTCACGACAAGAGTACAATGCAGGATGTTTGGCCAACTTGGTTTCCCATAATCCCTCGCTCTGGGAAATCCAGCTGCACGAGGGATTATGGTTAACGAGGATACCCATTCATCCCGCATTGTGCTGCTGTCGCAACGTGCCGAAGTGGCCTGCTGTTGTCAAGAGATAGGTATCTTTTAATTTTAATCGCCTTCGTGACGCAGCATCCAAGTGCTGATGTCATGGGGTTTTTCCTTTTTGGTCATTTGCCTTTTCTCAATGCAGGGATGGAGTGGTCTGGGAACATTTCCTGGGACCGCGGCCCAGACCAGTTTAAAATTCCAACGTTCACAGGAAACTTCCCTAGAAAATTTCCTGGGAATCTTAATTTTACACTTGGGTGTGAAAAGGCCTATTGTCTAAAAATAACAACACATTTAGAATCCTTCAAAATCACTATCTGTAACATTGCAGCAAAGATGGTGGCAAGCACATCCATGCTCTCACTGTTTAAACAGTCATCATATAGGTCTCAGTCTGTATCTGATGAGGCAGTTTCAGTTTCGTCATCAGTGTCCCACAATAAATCATCTTCTGTGCCATCGACCACACTTTTTTTTAATTACATTTTTTTATTTTTCACGCTATAAACCATATTGACTAAGCTACATACAGACATTTTTTCTCTTGAATATATAGTGTCATTTTCTTCCCCCATTCCCTCCCTACCTCACCCCCCCTCCCATTCACCCGAAGTTCAATCTATAAGATACATTAAACACGTTAAACAATGTTGTCACTTAATAAAAATAAACAAGAAATTTTACTGAGTCAGTTCTTTTCGTTGTCTTCTCCTTCTGTCATTTTAGGTGGTGGAAGTCCATGGTAGGATTTCTCTATTGTATTTCATGTATGGCTCCCATATTTCTTCGAATATTGTGATGTTATTTCTTAAATTATATGTTATTTTTTCTAATGGAATACATTTATTCATTTCTATGTACCATTGTTGTATTCTCAAGTTGTCTTCTAATTTCCAGGTTGACAATACATTTTTTTTCTACAGCTAGGGCTATCATAACAAATCTTTTTTGTGCTCCATCCAAATCTAGTCCAAATTCTTTATTTCTTATATTACTTAGGAGGAAGATCTCTGGTTTTTTGGTATATTGCTTTTTGTGATTTTATTTAATATCTGGTTTACATCTTCCCAAAATTTTTTCACTTTCTCACATGTCCAGATTGCATGAATTGTTGTTCCAATTTCCTTTTTACAGTGAAAACATCTGTCTGATACTGTTGGGTCCCATTTATTTAACTTTTGAGGTGTGATCTATAGCCTGTGTATCCAGTTATATTGTATCATGTGTAACCTCATGTTTATTGTATTTCTCATAGTTCCGGAGCACAGCTTTTCCCATGTTTCATTCTTTATCTTTGTTTAGATCTTATTCCCATTTTTGTTTAGGTTTACCGTTTGTTTCCTTGTTCTCCTTTTCTTGCAGTTTGATGTACATGTTTATTACAAATTTTTTAATTATCATTGTGTCTGTAATCACATATTCAAAATTGCTTCCTTCTGGTAACCTCAGATTGTTTCCCAATTTGTCCTTCAAGTAGGTTTTCAGTTGGTGATATCCAAACATTGTATCGTGAGTTATATTATATTTTTCCTTCATTTGTTTAAAGGATAATAATTTATTTCCTGAAAAACAATTTTCTATTCTTTTGATCCCTTTTCTCTCCCATTCTCTGAAGGAAAGGTTATCTATTGTGAAAGGGATGAGTTGATTTTGCGTCAATATTAGTTTTGGTAGTTGGTAATTTGTTTTATTCTTTCTACATGAATCTTCTTCCAAATGTTGAGCAGATGATGCAATACCGATGAATCCTACGTTGCACCAATTTTTCATCCCATTTATATAGTATATGTTCAGGTATCTTCTCCCTTATTTTATCTAGTTCTAATCTGGTCCAATCTGGTTTTTCCCTTGTTTGATAAAAATCTGATAGGTATCTTAATTGTGCGGCTTTATAATAATTCTTAAAGTTTGGTAGTTGTAAGCCTCCTTGTTTGTACCATTGTGTTTCCCCCCTTTCCATAAGAATTTCCTTATTATTTTCTTTAACTCCTTGAAGAATTTCTCTGTTAGGTGAATTGGTAATGACTCAAATAGGTATTGTATCCTTGGGAAAATGTTCACTTTTAATACAGTTTATCCTTCGTATCAGTGTTAGTGGTACGTCTTTCCAATGCTCTAAGTCATCTTGTAATTTTTTCATTAATGGATGATAATTTAGTGTATATAGATTGCCGAGATTTTTTAGTTGTATACCTAGGTATCGCATTGCTTGTGTTTGCCATCTAAATGGTGATTCTTTCTTAAACTTTGTGAAGTCCGCATTATTCATTGGCATTGCTTCACTATTATTTGCGTTGATCTTGTACCCCGATACTTCTCCATATTCATTCAATTTCCTATGTAATTCTTTTATTGATATTTCTGGTTCTGTTAAGTATGTTATAACGTCATCTGCAAATAGACTGATTTTATATTCCTTCTCTTTTATTTTTATCCCTCTTATTTTTTGTTCTTATCAGTTCTGCTAGTGGTTCTATAGCTAACGCGAACAGTGAGGGAGATAATGGACATCCCTGCCTTGTTGATCTGCTTAAGTTAAATTGTTTTGATATATATCCATTTACTGTCACTTTCGCCAATGGCCCCTTATATAATGCTTTAATCCAATTAATATATTTCTCTGGTAGGTTGAATTTTTGTAGTACTTTGAATAAATAATTCCATTCTACTCTGTCAAAGGCCTTCTCTGCGTCTAAAGCAACCGCTACTGTTGGAGTTTTATTTCCTTCTACTGCATGAATTAAGTTAATAAATTTACAGATATTGTCCGTTGTTCATCTTTTTTTTAATAAATCCAGTTTGGTCTAGATTTACTATTTTTGGTACATAGTCGGCCAATCTGTTTGCTAATAGTTTAGCTATTATCTTATAATCTGTGTTAAGTAGAGATATTGGTCTATATGATGCTGGTGCTAGTGGATCTTTCCCTGTCTTTGGTATTACTGTAATTATTGCTGTTTTGCATGAATCTGGTATGTTTTGTGTTTTATCAATCTGGTTGATTACTTCCAGGAGGGGAATTAATAAGTCTTTAAATGTTTTATAGAATTCTATAGGGAATCCATCCTCTCCTGGTGTTTTATTGTTCGGTAGTTTTTTTAATATCTCCCGTAATTCTTCTATTTCAAATGGTTTTATTCATTTATTTTGCTCCTCTGTTTGTAATTTCGGTAGTTCAATTTTAGTTAGAAATTCATCTATTTTGTCTTCTTTCCCTTCGTTTTCAGTTTGATATAGTTGCTCGTAGAATTTCCTGAAGTTTTCATTGATCTCCATTGGATTATATGTAATTTGTTTGTCCTTTTTCCTTAATGCCAATACCATTCTTTTAGTTTGTTCTGTCTTAAGCTGCCACGCTAGAATTTTGTGTGTTTTTTCTCCTAGCTCATAATATTTCTGTTTTGTCTTCATTATGTTCTTCTCCACCTTATATGTTTGTAGTGTTTCATATTTTATTTTTTTGTCTGCCAATTCTCTTAGTTGTATCTTCCTTTATTGCTAATTCTTTTCTGTATTTGTTATTTCCTTTCCAACTGTTCTGTTTCCCGATTGTAGTCCTTCTTCATCTTAGTTACATAATTTATTATTTGCCCTCTGATGAATGCTTTCATTGCGTCGCATAGTATAAACTTATCTTTCACTGATTCCGTATTTATTTCAAAGTACATTTTAATTTGTCGTTCAATTAATTCTCTAAAATCCTGTCTTTTAAGTAGCATGGAGTTTAATCTCCATCTATACATTATTGGTGGGATGTCCTCTAGCTCTATTGCCAATAACAGGGGTGAGTGGTCTGATAATAGTCTAGCTTTATATTCCGTTTTCCTAACTCTCCCTTGAATGTGGTCTGATAACAGGAATAGGTCTATCCTTGAGTATGTTTTGTGTCTACCCGAATAATATGAATATTCCTTTTCCTTTGGGTGTTGTTTCCTCCATATATCCAAAACTTGCATTTCTTGCATCGATTTAATTATAAATTTGGTTACTTTGTTCTTTCTGTTAGTTTTTTTTCCAGTTTTATCCATGTTTGAGTCTAAATTAAGGTTAAAATCCCCTCCTATTAGTATGTTCCCTTGCGTATCTGCTATCTTCAAAAAGATATCTTGCATAATTTTTTTATCTTCTTCATTAGGCGAGTATACATTGAGTAAATTCCAAACTTCTGAATATATCTGACATTTTATCATTACATATCTCCCTGCTGGATCTATTATTTCCTCTTCTATTTTGATTGGTACATTTTTATTGATTAATATAGCTACTCCTCTGGCTTTTTAATTATATGATGCTGCTGTTACATGTCCTATCCAATCTCTCTTTAATTTCTTGTGTTCCACTTCAGTTAGATGTGTTTCTTGTACGAATGCTATATCAATTTTTTCTTTTTTCAGTAAATTTAACAGTTTCTTCCTTTTGATTTGGTTATGTATTCCATTAATATTTAAAGTCATATAGTTCAACATAGACATTTCATACTTTGTTTATCTTTCCTTTCCGTTTCCTCATCACCACCTTCCCTTCTTATCCATTTCTGCTTTCTTTTTTTGAACACATTATAAGACAACATTTCTTAAACATAAAATATTTCCACTATTCTCATATCTAAAATTCCTTTAACCCCAATAGTCCCTCCCCTTTCTGAGTTGCCCTTTGTCCCTTGTCTGGCAACCACATCTCCCCTCTCCATTTGGATTTGCGAATCCGCTCGCAAGCGTCAACTGATTTCGCAGTGACTGTTATTCTTCCCCACCCAGCCCCCCCAGAAAAGATTTTAATCTTCATATATAACAAAGATCACTCTCTTAATTCCCTCCTTACTTCCTTTCTTCCCTTTCTTTTCCTTCTTAGTTCTTACTTATACTCTATTTTTAAAAATATTTATATATATATATATATTTATAGTTGTCATTTTTGTTCTTGTTACATCTCTTCATCTCTGTCTGTTTTGTAGTTGTTCTGCAAATTTTCGTGCTTTTTCCAGATCCAAGAATAGGTTGCTTGCTGCCCAGGGATAACTATTTTAAGTACCGCTGGGTATTTTAACATAAATTTATAACCTTTTTTCCATAGGGTCGTTTTTGCTGCATTAAACTTCAGGAGTTAAAAACTTATATCTGGATAGAAAAAAATTTCTTGATCCTTGTATTCCAGTGGTTTTTTGTCTTCTCTTATTTTTTTCATTGCCTTCTCCAATATTTTTTCTCTTGTTGTATAGCTTAGGAATTTTACTAGAATGGATCTTGGTTTTTGTTGTGGTTGTGGTTTAGGGGCTAATGTTCTATGAGCCCTCTCTATTTCCATTTCTTCCTGTAATTCTGGTCTTCTTAGGACCCTGGGGATTCATTCTTTTATAAATTCTTTCATATTTTTGCCTTCTTCAAGGCCCACTATCTTTATATTGTTTCTTCTATTATAATTTTCCATTATATCTATCCTCTGAGCTAACAGCTCCTGTGTTTCTTTAACTTTTTTATCAGATTCTTCTAATTTCTTTTTTAAGTCATCTACCTCCATTTCTATGGCTGTTTCTCGTTCTTCCACCTTGTCTACTCTTTTTTCTATATCTGTCATGATCATCTCTAATCTATTCACTTTTTCTTTACTTTTTATTTTTATTTCATTGAATTCTTGTGATTGCCATTATTTTACTGTTTCCATATATTCTTTAAAAAAAATATATATCCATGTACTTGCCCTTCCCTTCATCTTCCATTTCTCTGTGTTCTCCCTCCTCTTCTTCTGAATCCACTCCAGGATCTATGTCCTTTACCTCTGTCTCTTCTGATCTTCTTGTTGGGTTGTTTATTTTGTTGGGTATTTTTGTTCTTCTTATTTTTATTAAAAGTGTCTTGGTGTTGGTCTTCTGGGTTGGTCATCTGTTGTTACTTTGATTTCCTATTTTTATTCTCTTCCTTCTTGTTCTTGTTATTTTCTGTTTTCCTGTTGAGAGTCTTGCTGTTGTTGTACTTGTCTGTTTCAGCTGTGGAGATTTACTCCTCAGCCGGTCCCCCCTCCTGTCGGTGTTGTTTTTGTCTTGTGCATCGCGCATGTGGGAGGATTTGAATGATTTTATCTAAATGATTTTTGAATGATTTTATCTGTCTATATATACACAGCATATCAAGTGATGCAGCACACATTGCCCCACCTTTTGTAAATGACTTTTCTGCACTCGACATCCATGTATTCTATTTCTCACGCTCATGGTCTTTGAATGGCTTGTTCAAGCAGACATTGAGCGGTTGCAATTTAGATGTCAAACCACCCGGGATAACCACCATGTAAGTCTGATGTGGGTGCTAATGTTTTGGTGTTCTCAGTTAAGTGGCTACAAAACATATCCCAGACGAGCAAACTCCGTTCTTTGTGTAAACCATCTGGCCGCCTGTTCCACACATTGTCTATCCATAGTTTTACACCATTTTCATCCATCCATACTTTTTCATGAAAATGTACAAAAATACCCACAGGGAATTTTATTTTAGGTTTAATTTTGTTTTTGAAGATTTCCATGGGTCTTAACTTTGCCCCACTGGCCATGCACGATAACACTATGGTAAACCTGGTCCTTTTGTGGCCTGTACATCGGGTTTGCTCAGTTTTAACACTTTTCCTTCAACTGTTCTATTGCCTATCATGTCAAAATTCATGAGGGTTTCATCCATGTTTCTGATATTTGCCAATGCAAATTTGTATTTCTACTGGTTCCGTATAATAAAATGGTGAAAATATTCAATTTTATGATCAAGATATTTTGGTAGTTTCTCTGAAATTTTTGTTTTTTGGCATATTACCATATTTTTCCTGTTCATGAAATGATTGCACCAATCTACTGTAACCTCAAAATCATCACAGGTCTGGGTGCGACTTGGCCCACTGCAGTGCAAATGTTCTTATTTTATTTCAGATGACTGTGTAGCAATCTTGCTTTTGTTCATGTACACATTCTGCAACTTGATTTTCCAACTCTGGCCAACAAGTGATTCCTTTTCTCAATGAACATTGCCTTTTTAGTATTTTTCTTGAAGTTTATTTTTTCTTCCTCCAATCTCTTACCAACTTCTCAAACACATCAAATTTTTTTGGCCATTTCTATCACTTTCAATTTAAAACTCACTTCATACTTCTGTTGCAAGTTGCGTTGTGTCAATAGACCCTCCAAGATAGCAATCACCTACAGCCAATGCTCAGTAGATCAATCCGCACCATCTTTGGGGGGGGGGGGGTCAACTTGTACACCAGACAATGGGCTAACTCAGGCATCCCAAAAATTGCGGTCTACTTGTACACCAGATATACCATAAAATCCTTAAAATGAGACTGAATTGGGGTCGACTTGTATGCCTGTTGACTTATACGCCAAAATATTTGGTATGTCCTATAGATACTGTTATGAGCCCAAATGACCCCAAAACCCAGCAGCAATAGACATTCACCAAGACAAGTGGCTTTCAAAACAAAAGTTATTTTTAATCAACTTCAAACATGAAAATAGAATCAAACATTAACTTAACTCTATTCCTATATTATAAGTGCACATGTATGCAATGTGTGTGTAAATTCAAGAAAAGTTCTTTGGTTCACAGTTAAATCTCACTTCTCCTCCTTCCAAGTTCTCTGGTTGCAGAGAAGAACTTGGAAGAATTCTGTGTACAGAATTTAACATGTATAAAGTTCACCAGGCTTGGTGCTTGAAAGGTAAATGTTTACTGCTCAGGAAGGTTTGCAGAGAGATATTTGTTGCTCCAGGATTTCCACAACTGAGGTACCAATACTAGTCTCCTCAGGATCTCGCTGATGAAACTTGCCCCATCATGGTCTTCTACATGGTAATCTTTCTTCAAGCTACCACAGAATTCCATTCCTTCCTCTATTTCAAGAGAAACATCAGATAGATAGCACTAACAGCCATCTACTGCTCTGGCACTTGCTTTCATCAGTTTCAAACAGTTTTCCCTGGATTGCACTTTTCATTTGTCTGACTGACTGAGCTGTTAACTCAACTCTCTCTCTTTTCCAACTGCAACTCCAAAGACAGCATGTGACTCGTGTCTTGCAAACCCCCCCACCTTCTCCAGCAAACAACATGAGTTCTTTTTTCTGCTCCATCTGTTGTTATCTTAGGTAAACAATCAGAATTGACCTTCTGAGCACTTTGCAGAAAGGGTACTGATAGACAGCATGACTCCAGCAAGACAATGGTCAAGCATTTTATGATGTCAGTTCAATTAACACCTACTTGTGAAAGGTGCAGAGATCTTGCAATGTGAATTCTTCAGTCTTTCAAATAAGATCTGTTTTAAAATGTGTGTATGTATGTGACCTACTCTAAATCTTATAAATTCTCCCGAAATATTAATATTGTTACAATACATCTTCTTGGGCAGTTCCAGAGGCTAAATGAGGCTAATGTATATGCAGAACTTCTACAGATGGGTGGTATTTTGTGATGCGATGCAACCCATCTGCAGCCTGCGCAGAACCTCTGTGCTTCTGACACATGTCTTGAGATTCTCAATATCATCCCTCTTCTACTTTGAGCAGTCATGGGTTAGAGAGTCACAGAAATCAGTAGGGGATTTGAGGAAGTTTTGACCTTAAATCTTTTCTGGTATCCTCTTTCCATGACAGTGTTTTAAATGGGGTGTAGGTTTTGGAAGTCTGGATGATGTGCCCTGCAATATAATAAGGCTTCAATATCGTGGATGTTGGTTAATTTATCTTTTCAGTGCACTTGGAAAATTTTGCAGGGATAGCATTTATTAAAAATTTTAAAGTATTGAGATGCTTGTAGATTGTTAGCTCTCAGAGGCACAAGAGAGTGTAAGGATTGCTGCCAAAAGACTTTTTTTCCTGCCAGGTCTGAGGTTTTGACACTTAAAGTTTGTGAAATAAGCTTTTATTAAAGGAGTGAAAAGAGTAACAACAATGAAACCCACTGCTCACAGTATATTACGCTGAGCATTAGTGAATTAAGAAAATCTTTTGGTTGGGTAGATTAATATTAGACTTTATCTGCAAAGGATGAAATTTAACTTGTATGGCAACCTAGCCTTAAGACTTGTTTGCTGAAGGTGACACCACAACAGGATAAATGTAATAACCATTAAAGCAAAAGTTGTAATCTTTTTTAAATGCCATCTGTTCAATTTTTGTTTCTTTTAAATTCATGATCAGAGAAAAAGAATGAATATGTATTGACAGGAATCCCACAATCCTCTTTTGCAATCAATTGGGTACTTTTAATTGTTGCTTTGAAAAAGCTGACTTGTATTTTTCTACATTACAAGAAACCACACAAGGTATACAGTATATGGGATGTATGTTAAGACACCATAAACACTTTCTTTCTCTACATTAAAAGTGCTGAGTAATCATTTACATCAATCTTGAAAATCAAATGGATTATTGGTTTACTATCTCAATCTAGAGTGGAGTAGAAATTCAACCCAGAATGAATTTCCGAGTATCTGGGTGTCGTACTCATTTATGAAATTCAGTTCCATGCTTCTGAAATATGGTTATATTAACTAAATTGAAGCCAAATTTTGAAATGTTTAAATGCTGCAGATTCTGAAATTAGGCACAGGAATAATTTTGCATCTATTGGGATTTTAATTTTTGTCACTGTTATAATTTTTCTTTTGTGAAATGATTGATTCCTTATTAACATGAGGGACAGTGAATACTAAGTGTTTTTTTATTTTGTATCTGAACCCAATTTGTTAGTCCCAAATCAGGTATTTAACAGTAAAAATTTGTGCATTTCAAGCAATAGTTTGTTTACTGTTTTTATTCCTGGATTTTTTTTTCTCCCCCTTTTTAAAATGTACGTTGTTCTTCAATGCTTATCTGCTGTTTACATACATGTATCTGACGCTCTGCTCTCCTGGGGGGGCTGCCAAGTTGTTGAATGGAGCGGCTCGGCCCGCGAACTGAAGCGTCCTCTGAACGAGGAAGCACCGCTCTTGCCAGGGGTCCATTTGAACTCAACTCTCTGCCAGTTCAAGTCATAGTTGGTGCGCATGGTCGATGACACCGCCAAAATCCTGCGATGTCCGCCGATCATGGAAGGCTTCAAGTATACGGATGGGTTCCGTGTGGTTCGCACATGGTATTTGCTGCTCTTGTTTAATATTTTTAGCATCTTCGGTTTAATCCTCGATAATTGACGGAAAGAACGATTTGGCAGGTGTTCCATGAAGTTCAGGCATAGATTCGTCATGAACACCCACATTTCTGGTCTGAATGGCACATGAAGCGGTGGTGTGTTAAATATTTAAGAGGTTTTACTTAAAATTCCGGACAAATCCTGCGGAGAAACAGGCACCCACACCAAACTTCCACAGAGTCTCTCTTGATCTCCTCCCTCTCCTGCTGTGGACCGCAGTAAATCGAAGCAGTCGAGAGGGGTGGACGCTCACTTCGGCGCTGGAAGGGCTGCTCTCACCGGCGCTTTGCGGGGTCCTGGGGGGGGGGGCTGTCAGTCCCACAATTTAAACGGATGAGCAAAGCTGTCGAGTCGCACGAGGCGGATGCGCGCAGGAGCTTGCAGCTGCGGGCTCGTCCTCCTCCCCTCCGCGCGCGTGGGTGGGTCGCCGGGGAGCCATATTGCGCGAGCGGCGAGTCCCGGGACAGGAGCGAGCGAGCATCGCCCCGACCCACAGTAACGGCGGCAATCCGGATGGCTGCGGTCGTCGCGAGGAAGCCCGTGAGTGCGCTTTTTTCCTCTCTCTTCTAGTTGCCCCAGCCCCACCCCGCCATTTCTTTGGCTGCAGAACGTGACTGGATTCCTCTCCTCCCCCCCCAGCGATTTGAAATACCGTTAAGTCGCGCAGTGACTTGCTGTGAGCCAAGGCAACGGTGGAAGGGTTCAGCATCGCCGCCCAACCAACTGGATGGCCGGGGCTGACATTTGCCCAATCTGCTTTCCGTGAATTAGGGTTAATGGCGCCGCTGTTATGTTGGAATCTCCTTTATTACATTATTACTTGCAGCGTGGACGATGCTTGGTGAGGGAGATGAGTCTTCTGTTGTGCATGGGATGCCTGGCCCCCTCGCCCCTCCTGTCAGCAATTGGCTCAAAGCTGACTAGACTTTAAAATAAAAGTGGAGGAAACTGAAATCAAGGGCCTGCGTTCTTCCTGAACTTGCTCATCAGTCGGCCACTTTATTTTCTGTAATTTTAGGTTTGTAACCGTATAAAATATCGAAAAGAATATCTCTGATGCTTTTAAAAAAAATCATAAACTTGGTCCTTTTCATTTGTTTTTGTGTATTAACGTTGCACCTTAATCTAATTGTTTTCCTTTGATAAGGCATTTGATTTGGCAGAGGGAAGAGATCCGAATTAAAAAGTTCCATTTTATGCAGTATTTGTTCATCTATGGTAAACGATGCTACACTGCATCCTGGAAGCTGCATCAGTAAAATAAAACCATTTGAGCAGGCTTTAAATAAACATTCACAGCATCAGTGTGTGGGCCATAAAAATGTTCCCAGGAAAGGTTAATAGTTTAAAAAAAAAAGGATCCTGCAGGAAACAGGATGAAATGATGGAGTTGGGGGTGGGGTGATAAGAATTCTGAGCACAGTGAGTACAGAATGAGACATACAGTTGGCTGACATCAGCGGAGGATTTGGCCAGGAATGTGGAGTTAAAGAAAACCGCAAAGAGATTTGAAACAAGCAGAGGGATCTGGGTGATGTTGGGACAGCTGGGATCCTGAGCATAGTGTGATTTTTGTGCGAGAGGTCCTGGGCTGTGTTATAGTTAGTGTTTGTAAAGAAGATAGAGGGACGCAGGCAATGGCAAAGTTTATCCTCCACGTGAATTAAGGTTTTAGTAGCACCAGGAAAGGACAAGAACTGTGTACACTGTGAAGCAATAGAAGAATGCAGTCTTGGTGACCATGTGGATTATTTCTGTGGTGACATTTTTTTTAGAAAAACTTACCTTTCAAACTGTATTCTGAAGTTTATTTTGTCAGATTTAATTTCGGAGGGTCCTTCAGTTAAAATTTCATTGGTATTAATAGTAGCCGAAAATTATGGCTAGTGCATTTGAAGACTGAGTTGAAGGAATCAGTTTTCCTGTGTGAGGTGACTGATATACCTGGCATCATTTCTCTTGGGCCTGTAGTGAAACAGCAGACTTTTCCTCCAAATCTTGGAAAGACTGATATTTTCTTTGATTCTACAAATGATTCCCACTGTTTTCTCTTCCCTCCCCATCATCTCCAGATCCCCAACCCTGGCAACCTGAGTCAGACGGTTTGAATTAATTTAATCTAAAGATGAGTACGTATCTACAGTTTCACAAAGGCCACAGTTGCTCGACAGTGATCTTGGTTCAGTTTGACTGCTGGTAAAACTCTCACCTATGCATTTGTCACCTCTATTTGAACAGACACCTGGTCGATTCCCCTCATCCATAAACTTGAAATCATCCAAAACTGACCCCTAACTCTCTTTTTCTTATCACTTCTAATATTTTAGCCTACTTTAGCATTTAGTGTAGAAATACTTTTTTTTGTTACCAGCCTAATTTTTACACCCCATGACCTGGCCTCTCCCAATACCTCTCTCAGTAAGCTTCATTAGTCTTGCTGCCTTGTCAAACATCTGTTCTAGTACAATTGATTATCCCCAAGTTTTGTTGCTTCACTGTTGGCAGCAATGTGTTCAGATGCAAATACCCTGAACTCTGAAATTTTCATTGTAAACTTCTCTGCCGACATAGTTCTTAAAATCAACCACTTTGACTTTATCTTTCAGTATAACTATTTCGCTGGCTCGGTATAAATTCTGTTTAAAGATGCTCCTATGCAACATCTCTAGATATTTTACTGCACGAAAGGCTCTCTAATTATTTCAGTGGGGAGGAGGATAACTATCAGGGCACAGGACCCCACAGTGTCATGTTAACCATTCTGTGTGATATCCTTTACAAAAATTTCAGTAACATTTTTTTTAGTAGGGACTCTGATGTAAGTCTGTAGGATCTTCACATTACACACAATACTGTTGCATTTACTGTATATGAATCTTACATTTTGTGTATTTCTCATGTTCTCAAGGCATACCATACATCTTGCATGAGATTATAACTAGTTTAAATGTAATTACATTTAACATGGATAAAGACATTCTGCATTTGACTATCTGATCCCAGAGTAAGCTATCAAATAAATTGATATTAATGTTTAATTTTCTTTGGTAATGAAGAAAATTTGTATCATTATTGTAATATAAGTAGTAAAAGTTCCTGGAGCAGAATATTCTGTTCTGTAAATCTATTTGTGCAATTACTGGAACAAAGCATACAGTTTGAATTGTATAAACATTTGCCTTTGATTTCTGTGAAACATGAGGCCTTTGAAGATGAGAAACTGAATTTATGTAATTCTGTGCGATACTGTATAATTCACAAATTTTTAAATTTCAAGAGATTTATCGTTCAACAGATTTTAATTTATTGCTGTTGCTAGGATTTAAGTTTATTGTCGCATTATAGTTGGTAGTGTGAGAAGGGTTCTTCTGCGAGGTGTCTAGCACTTCAACTCTGAATGTTCTTATAGCTGTATGAAGTAGAAAAGCAAGAGCTCAATGTGACAGTGAAAATTCCAGTTAAAGGGCAGGATGGGATCACTGTGTGGGGTTCATTTAGGAGCCAGATGGTTGCAGTGAAGAAACTTGAAGCCTGTTGCTGCACAATTTCATACCCTTGAAACTTGCTTGCTGCCTTTCCTAAGTAATCGAAGATGTACATGGAGGGGAGGAGGTTTGTGTTCTGAGCTACATTCATCACCTTCTGATCTTGGTAGAACAACTCCCATACCACGCAGGTGGTACGGGAAGCAGTGGTGCTCCTGGAGAAGCTGTTATAAGACATCAATGTGCCAAACTTCCAAAGCAGCCTCAGAAAGTAGAGACGTTGGTGTGCTTTTTTAACTTTTGTATTGATGTGGTTAATCCAAGTCAGACCACTGGAAATGTTTACTTACAAGAACTTGAAGCTGTCTACCATCTTCACTTCAGCTCCACTGATCAATCAAACAGGAAACTAGGCAGATAACGTTGTCATATACATTGTACAGTGTACATATGCACCAAAATTCTTACTTGCTGCAGAAAAACTATAATGGTACAAATTGAATTAAATTAAGAGACAATAAATACAAAAGGTAGGTAATATTTGCAGTATTCCTGGTGCAAAAACGTGGTGACTTGCAATTGAGCAGATCCTCCTTTTTATGGTGTCAGCAGTCTATGATTAGTATACCAAGGGAAGTTCAACAGTCTTACAGCTATTGGAAGGAAACTGTTCTTGAAATGATAAATGTAAAAAGACAAAGCTAGAGAAACCCAGCAGGTCAAACCACAAAGATAAAGATACATAACCAATGTTTCAGTCTTGAGCCCCTCATCAAGGTATAAGCAAAATATACGCAAATACCTGAAAAAAATGGTGGGGGATGGGGCAGGCCCACAAGCAAGAAGTAATAGGTGGATAAAGGAGGGATGGCACGACAGAAAATGGGACTAGCTCTGTGAATTGAGAGGGAACAGGTAGAGAGCTGGAGAAAAGGAGACAGAGGGATGGGGAAGAGGAGGAGAATGGGGAGTGGTCTAGCAGAAACAGAAGTTGATGTTAATGCCATTTAGTTGGAGAGTACTCAGATGGAATATTAGGTGTTGCCTCTCCAATTTTTGGGTGGCCTTGGTTTGACAGACATGACGGCATGAGGCACATATTTGAAACTTGAATCTGTAGATGGTGGTTTTCAGAGTTTTATACTTTCTGCCCAAAGGTAGCAATGAGATGAGATTGTGAATAGGGTGATGGGTCCTTTATAATGTTCGCTGCCTTCTTGAGGGATTATCTCACATAAATGTCTGCAATGCATGGGAGATGAGTGCCTATGATGGACGTGGCTGCTTGCCATCTTTTGCAGCGTACAGTGTTCCTAGGCAATTGAATTCCCAAACCAGGCTGTGATGCAACTCGTCGGTATACTTTCCACACTGCGCTTGTAGAAATTAGGTGGTGTATTTGACAACCTGCCAAAATTCCTCGGATTCTTTAGAAAGTAAAAGGGCTGGTGTGCCTATTTCACAGTTGCCTCAATGTGCTGGGTCCATGAAAAGCCTTCTGAAATATGGACACTCAAGAACTTCAAGGCTCAAGCTCTCTCTACCTCTTCCCATCAATGCAGACTAATGTGTGGTCCCTCAGTCTAAAATCAGCAATCAGCAAAATAGAGTGCAAGATTGTTGTTCAGCACCACCCAGTGAGATTCTCTATCCTGTATTCTGATTCATTTCCAGTTATTCAGCCAACGATGGTGGTGTTGTCAGTAAACTTGTAGATTGAGTTGGAGCTGAACTATATCCGCCAGGGTATACGGGAATAGAGTACCTCTGTGTTGATGATGAGTGAGGAGGAGGAGGTGATGTTGCCATATGCACTGATTGGTTCTGCCAGTGTGGAAATTGAGGATCCAGTTGCAGAGGGATGGACAGAGAGTCGGGTCCTTTAGTTTGGTCATGAATTTTGCTGGTATGATATGAAGAACACCGAGCTATAGTCAATGAACAGTAAGCCTGATGTACAGGAGTTGGACTCTCATTGATGGACCTGTGTATCTAAAGAAGTTTTGAAATGAATATTTAAACACTATTAAATCCTTTATCAAATATTTTCCAACTTGTTTAGGTGACAAAAGAAATGTCAGTAGACCAGAGCAACTGATCAATTGTTTAAAATTCAGAATGCAGAAGGTAATGGCTTGATTATTATCACTTGTCCTCTTTGAACCCCTATTACTCTCAATAATTTTATTTTCTTATCTGAAGATTTGATGCTTGTTGAAGAATTGGTGATTGAGAGGCTAATTGGGATACAAGTTGCCTCCTCTGTTTTAAATTATATGGAGTGGAAATGGAACCTGATGACTCAGCTCGTGGAATCTAGTTCTATTTAAGTCACTGGAATTGAATATCAAGCATAGGCTTTGATGATTGACTGATACTATGGTATTTCTTTAGATCTCTGGATATGTTCAGTTGAACATCCTTTGACTTAACAGCGGCAGAATGGTTGGAAAGTGACTTCCAAGTGCTAGATGACTCCCACAGCTGCAAGAATCAAAATCTTCAGTGCTTTGTAGTTTACCAGCAGGTTTTCAGAGGATTCTCTATTTATTTTCAGAGGATTTTCTATTTAAGCAGCGTTTAAATAGTGCAAGAGATCAAGTTGTAGCTGCTAGACATGTCATTTTTCCTCTCTATCCTGTCAAGTTGACTGGATAATTGGAGCTGGGCATGTTTTGATTTTATAAGGGGCTTTTCCCTTTCTCCCTCTGATATATCCTGACACTCGTATTGTTCAAATATCTGGTAGAGTTGAATGTCACCAACTGATGTAACTTCCTGATATTGAATGTTGAGTATTGTGGATATGCATATCTTAAACCCTTGTAAAGCATGGGAAAATGTAGAAGGAAATTAGGTCTTTGGTGAGCAGGCCCAGAGGGAATAATTGACCATATGAAATTTGTTACTTATTTTGAAGTCTTGCTCTGTACTTTTTAATTTCCCAGTGTTAATTTTGCTCTAATAACAGAATTGTTCTAAATAAATTATTTGTTTTATTTGTGCAAGATTTCCAATAATGGAGCTGAAGCACATTTATTTGAAGATGTAAATACAGCATTGTGGTTCATTTTCTGGAATGGTTCACAGTGGTCTGGATCATTGATGCAGAGATAAATTTTAAATATCATTTTGGGAACTGGGGTTTAAATGTTCACATCATTAACTAAATCTGGACTAGAAAACCAACTTCGATAATGGTGGGCATAACACTATCAGATTGTTGTTATAATCCATCTATTCTGTAAGCACTCCTCAAGGAAGAAGATTTCACTTGATTAACTAGCCACTAAGTGTCTCTGGGCCCCAAACAATTTGATTGACTTTTATCTGATGGCTTGTATAATAAATGCTGGCTACACCTTGTGAGTTACCAAATTTTAAAAATGTATATTTTTTACAAAAACATTTATTATAAATTTGGACAAGGGAAATGTAAAAGTATGTGGAGTAGATTTAAGACTGAGATGAGAAGAAATTAGACCTCCTAGAAAGTAGTGAATCTGTGGAACTCTCTACCCAGTGAAGCAATAGGGGCTGCTTGATTAAATGTGTTTAAGACACAGATCAACCATAATCTTATTGAATGACAGAGCAGACTTGATGGGCCAAATGGTCTACTCTTGCTCCTATTTCTTGTGTCCTTAAATTTAGATCGTTCACGTAGGATTGTTTACTGAGCAGATAGTTGGTTTGTCTCTCTTTATTGTGTGAATGAGGGTGGTGTTATGTGGTATCTTCAAACGAGCAATGGCCTTACTAGAAATTCCAACCTCTCTTTGATACTCCAATTTAATGACGCTAATAGTGTGTTACTAAAAACAAGCTGAATTTCTGAGTGGGGCTTTGCTTATGACAAATTTTATTTAATTTTTTTTAAAAAGTACTATATCTGGATTGCTACTTCCTCACCCACACTAAATGTCTATTAAATAACATTAACATAACCATACATGCTGACAATGCCAAACCTGTACTTTATGATAAAGAAGAAAAGAGAAATACAAAAATTGCAGATACTGTAATCTTGAGCAAACAATAAGATGCTGGAGGAATTTGGCATCCTTGGATAGATATGGTCAGTGCATCTCGTCATCTCAATAAAGAGTCCTGATCTGAAATGTTGACTGACCATTTCTACTCGTGAATACTGGTTTACCTACTGAGTTCCTTCCGCATTTCATTCCTTTGCTCTTTATGACATTCTGCATTTGCTTTCTTTTATGATTGAACATGTATTGGTCTAGTTAAGGAAAAGGTTTGTTGAAAAAATTCCTTTTGTGGTGCTAATTCACTTTGCTTTCAGTTGCACAAGCTCAGTAACATAAAATAAAGTGAGGATTATGGTAGAAACCAGAAAACTTTATTTAAAAAAAAAAGTTGTAAACTGAAGGAAATTTAACTAATAAATAGAGACTAAGAATATCTGGAAATGTGGCAAAAACTCAGGGTTTTTTTTCTCTGTTCATTGAATAATGAGCCTACAACCTCACCTGGCCTTCGCTGTGATCTAATGAATCCTACTTCACAATGCTTCAAGAGACTGGTCATACCAGAATTAACACGTTCCTAAGTAAAGATCTAGACCCACTCCAATTTGCCTATCGTCACAATCGCTCCAATATCGCTGGCTCTCCACTCAGCACTGGATCACTTCGAAAACAGCAATTCATACATACGCCTGCTCTCCATAAACCACAGCACGGCCTTCAATACCATTAATTCCCTCATTGCTGCTCAAGAAGCTACAAACTCAAGGTCTCTGTACCCACCTCTGCAACTGGATCCTTGACTTACTCATTGGAAGACCACAGTCAGTATGAATTGGAAACATCTCCTACAATCATCAACGTAGGTAGATCCCAAGGATGTGTGCTTATCCCACTGCTCTACTCGTTACACACCCACGACTGTGTGGCCAGACACAATTCCAATGCCATCTACAAGTTTGCTGATGACACCACAGTTGTTGGCAGAATCACAAATGGCATTGAGGAAGCATACAGGAGGGAGATAGACCAGCTTGAATGGTGTAACGACAACAACCTTGCACTCATTGACAGCAAAACCAAGAAGATGATTGTGGACTTCAGAAGTCAGGGGAACATGATCCAGTCGTCATTGAGGGCTCAATCGTGGAGAGGGTCAAGAGCTTCAAGTTGTTGGGTGTCATTATCTCTGAGGATCTGTTCTGGAGCCTCAATGTTGATCCAATCACAAAGAAGGCTTGCCAGTGGCTACACTTTGTGAGGTGTCTGAGGCGGTTCAGTATGTCACTAAAGACTCTTGTAAACTTCCACAGGTGTATCATGGAGCACATTCTGGCTGGTTGCATCACTGCCTGTATGGAGTGGCCAACTTTTAGGACAAAAATAAACTTCAGATGGATGTTAACGCGGCCTGCGACATCACAGGCACCAGAATTCACTCCATTGAGAACATGTACATGAGGTGGTGTCTTAAAAAAGTAGCCTCTGTCCTCAAAAAAAACCCTACCCACCCAGGTCATGCCCTCTTTGCTCTGCTACCATTGGGATAAAGGTACAGAAGCCTAAAGACAAAGTACTCAATGGCTCAAGGACAGCTTCTTCTCCGCTGCCATCAGATTCCTGAATAATCAATGAACCAAAGACACTGCCGTACTTTTCGTGCACTATTATTGTTTTTATTTATTTTTTATAGTAATGTTGTAAGGTGGTTGTAATATGTATGTTTGCGCTCTGATGCTGCCACAAAACACCAAATTTCATGACTTGTTCACGCCAATAAATCCTGATTCTAATTCTGACAATCACAAAAATTCACACCTCAATTTCATTTTGCTTTGAAAGTTCATATTGGAGAGTGTTTAAATTTTAAAAAAAAATCATTTAAATTTATTTAAATTAAAAAAAATGTAGACATAAAGCACGATTACAGGCCATTTTGGCCCACGAGTCTGTGCTGTCAAACTTACTCCCAATTAATCTACACCCCTCCGGTGGGATGAAACCGCAGCGCCGGAGAAAACCCACATAGACACCAGCACAACGTACAAACTCCTTACAGACAGCGTGGGATTTGAACCCAAGTCCTGATGGCTGTAAAGGTATTACGCTAACTGCTACACCAACCACGTTGTAAACTAAAATAGAATGGAAAACTTTTGGTTAAGAGGAGTCGCGTGATGGAGTAGTGGCCGGTAGGGGAATACCAGCCCTCTCCAGAAAAGAAGAAATAAAGAAGAAAATACAAAGTACAAGAAATACAAAACATAACAAATAAAAGATAAAGTTGTAGAGAAAAGAAAGAAAATGGCACCCAAGAAGGAAAATGTAAAAACAAGTGGGTGTATAATGAGTAGAGCAGTGGGCTAAGCACACATCCTTGGGATCTACCTACATTGATGATTGTAGGAGATGTTTCCAATTCATACTGACTGTGGTCTTCCAATGAGTAAGTCAAGGATCCAGTTGCAGAGGTGGGTACAGAGACCTTGAGTTTGTAGCTTCTTGAGCAGCAATGAGGGAATAATGGTATTGAAGGCCGTGCTGTGGTTTATGGAGAGCAGGCGTATGTATGAATTGCTGTTTTCGAAGTGATCCAGTGCTGAGTGGAGAGCCAGCAATATTGGAGCGATTGTGACGATAGGCAAATTGGAGTAGGTCTAGATCTTTACTTAGGAAGAGAAAGAAGGCCTTACCTTCATGAAGAAACAGGGAGCCGTCGTGGAGAAGAGAGCCCATTCTCCGAGGTTGGTGACGACCCCGCAGAGTTGCGACCCCACCGACCGCTGGACTGCAAAAATGGCTCTCTGAGCCAAACAAAAGTGCACAACTGCGCTTACTAAGGAGAAAGAGGACACCGACGGGAGGGGGGCTCAGCTGAGGAGCGGGCAAACACAACGCGAGCAGCTGACAGATGCCCGACACCAGGGCTCTCATCTGGAAGAGGAAAACGACAGGAAAGGGAGTGAAAGGAAAGAAGAGCAGCAGCAGGAGGCCCAACAGATGAGTAACTCAGAAGAAGAGGACCAACAGCAAGAAGCCAAGCAAGAAGGAGCCCAGCAAAGTGAGGCAAGCAACTCATCAGGAAAGTCAGAAGAGACACAGATACAAGGAAGAGAAGAAGACAAACACTGGTGCAGACACAGAAGAAGAGGAAGAAGAAGAACAAGATCTGCACAGAGAAATAGAAGGTAAAACAGATGGACAGAATATAGATAAAGTTTTTACTTCAAGAATAAATGAGAGCATTAAAAGAATGGTTGACATTAGAATTTAGTAAAGTGAAAAGTACAAAAGAAAAAGTGAATAGAATAGAGCTGGTCATGACAGAAATAGGGAAAAGATTAGAAAATGTGGAAGAACGAGAAATGGCTGTAGAAATGGAAGTGAATGACTTAAGAAGAAAATTGGAAGAAAGTGACAAAAAAAAGTTAGTCACAAGAGTTTTTAGCTCAGAAAATTGATATGATGTTTCACCTACTATAATTTTCCAACATAAAAATAGTGGGCCTAAAGGAAGATGAAGAAGGCACAGATATGAAGGAATTTATAAAAGAATGGATCCCAAAGATCCTGGGAATGACAGAAATACAGGAAGGAATGGAAATAGAAAGGGCACACAGAACACTAGCTCCGAAACCACAGACACATCAAAAACCAAGATCCATTTTAGTAAAATTTTTGAGATGTACGGTAAGAGAAAATATACTTGAGCGGGCAAGAGATAAAATTAGAGAAGACAATAAACCATTGGAATACAAGGGTCAAAAAATATTTTTTTACCCAGACATAAGTTATGAACTCTTAAAGAAGAGGAAGGAGTTTAATACAGCAAAATCGAACCTATGGAAAAAAAGGTTATAAATTATGTTAAGATATCCAGCTGTGCTTAAAAATATTTATCCCTGTGGATTCCTCGGATCCAGAGGAAGCATGAGAATTTGCAGAACGCCTGCAAGACAGAAGGAGAGATGTAACAAGAATGAAGAATGGGGGGTGGGGGGGTGACATTTGGGGCTAAGGGAATATTGGATGTGGGAGTTGTTGAAGTATTTTATGTTTTAAATGTGTTGTCATACATTGAGTTTAAAAAGGGAAAACAGAGATGAAAGGGGGAAGTGGAAATGAGGTGTAAACAGGGTTTGAGATGGCCATGTTGAATTATATGACTATAGATATTAATGGAATACATAACCAAATTAAACGGAAGAGGCTATTAAATTTACTGAAAAAAGAAAAAAATAGACATCATTTGTGCAGGAAATGCATCTAACTGAAGTGGAACATAGTAAATTCAAGAGAGACTGGGTAGGGCACGTAGCAGCAGCCTCATATAATTCAAAAGCTAGAGGTGTAGCTATATTAATTAATAAAAATGTACTCATCAAAATAGAGGAGAAAATAATAGATCCAGCAGGGAGGTATGTAATGATAAAAGTGTCAGATATATTCAGAATTTTGGAATTTGCTCAACATATATGCACCTAATGAAGAGGATCAAAAGTTTATGCAAGATTTTTTTTGAAGATTGTAGATACACAGGGGAATATATTGATAGGAGGGGATTTTAACCTTAATTTGAATCCAATGTTGGATAAAACTGGACAAAAGACTAGCAAAAGGAATAAAGTGGTCAAATTTATGGTTAAATCAATGCAGGAAATGAAACTTATTTATATATGGAGGAGGCAGCACCCAAGGGAGAAGGAATACATATTATTTGAGTAGGCATAAAACATACTCAAGGATTGATATGTTTTTGTTGTCTGCCCATATTCAAGGGAGAGTTAGGAAAACTGAATATAAAGCTAGATTGTTATCTGATCATTCACTCCTGTTATTAGCAATAGAACTGGAGGACATCCCACTAAGAACATAGAGATGGAGGTTAAACTCCATGCTACTTAAAAGGCAGGAATTTAGAGAGTTTATTGAACGCCAAATGAAAATGTACTTTGAAATAAATACGGAATCAGTGAAAGACAAATTTATATTATGGGATGCAATGAAAGCTTTAATTAGAGGGCAGATAATAAGTTATGTAACTAAGATGAAAAAGGACTACAATTGGGAAATTGAACAGTTGGAAAGGGAGATAGTAAGTACAGAAAAGGAACTAGCAACAAGGGATGATATATCAAAAAGAAGAGAATTGGCAGACAAAAAAAAATACGAAACATTACAAACGTATAAGGTGGAGAAGAATAATGAAAATAAAGCAAAAGTATTACGAACTAGGAGAAAAAACACACAAAATATTAGCCCTGCAACTTAAAACAGAACAAGCTAAAAGAACTGTATTGGCATCAAGGAAAAAGGACAAACAAATTACATATAATCCAATGGAGATTAATGAGAACTTTAAGGAATTTTATGAACAATTATACCAAACTGAGAACAAAGGGAAAGATGATAAAATAGAAGAGTTTTTAGCTAAAATTGAACTGCCAAAATTGCAAGAAGAGGAACAAACCAAACTGATAAAACCATTTGAAATGGAGGAAGTACAGGATATATTAAAAAAAGCTGCCAAACAATAAAATGCATGGAGAGGATGGATTCCCAATAGAATTCTATAAAACATTTAAGAGTTATTAATTCCTCCTCTCCTGGAAGTAATGAACCAGATAGAAGAAACACAAAACTTGCCAGATTCATGTAAGACAGCAATAATTACAGTGATACCAAAGATGGGGAAGGATCCACTAACACCAGCATCATATAGGCCAATATCTCTACTTAATTCAGATTATAAGATAATAGCAAAATTATTAGCAAACAGATTGGCCGACTGTGTACCAAAAATAGTAAAACAAGATCAAACTGGATTTATTAAGAAAAGACGAACAGTGGATAATGTCTGTAAATTTATTAATCTAATTTGTGCAGTTCAAGGAAATAAGAAGCCAAAAGTGGCTGCTGTTTTAGAATGCAGAAAAAGCCTTTGACAGAGTAGAATGGAATTATTTATTCAAAGTATTACAGAGGTTCAATCTACCAGAAAAATATATTTATTGGATTAAAGCATTATGACCATGGCAAAAGTAACAGTAAATGGATATGTATCGAACCAATTTAAATTAAGTAGGTCAACTAGGCAGGGATGTCCATTATCTCCCTCACTGTTTGCTTTAGCAATAGAACCATTGGCAGAACTGATAAGAACAGAAAAGAAAAGGGATAAAAATAAAGTAGGAGTATAAAATCAGTTTATTTGCAGATGACATCATAGTATACTTAACAGAACCAGAAATATCAATAAAAGAACTACATAAGAAATTGAAGGAATATGGAGAAATATCGGGGTACAAGATCAACACAAATAGAAGTGAAGTGATGCCAATAAATAATGCGGATTATACAGAATATTTAAAAAATCACCTTTTAAATGGCAAACACAAGCAATCAGATACCTAGGTATTAGGTTGGATAACAATATAAGCCTCTTGTACAAATTAAATTATCAGCCACTAATAAAGAAATTGCAGGAAGACTTAGAACATTGGAAAGAATTACCGTTAACTTTGATAGGGAGGGTAAATTGCATTAAAATGAATGTCTTCCCCAGAATGCAATACTTATTTCAATCGTTACCAATTCCCTTAACAGAGAAATTCTTTAATGAACTAAAGAGAATAATAAGGACATTTTTATGGAAAGGGGGGAAACCGAGGATAGCATTAGATAAATTAAGAGAGATACAACCAAGGTGGTTTGCAGTTACCAAACTTAAAAAAATTATTATAGAGCAGCACAATTAAGGTATTTATCAGATTTTGATCAGACAAGGGAAAATCCAAATTGGACTAAGATAGAGCTAGATAATATAGGGGAGAAGGTACCGGAACATACACTTTATAAGTAGGATGAAAAGCTGGAATGATATAAAAGCTCACCAGTATTGCATCCTTTATTCAATATATGGAAGAAGATTCACTTAGAAAGAAAAAAAACAAATTACCAAATGCTAAAATTATTATTGCTGCAAAATCAGATAATCCCTTTTACAATAGATAACCTTTCCTTTAGAGAATGGGAGAGAAAAGGAATTAAAAGAATAGAAAATTGTTTTTTGGGAAATAATTTATTGACATTTGAACAAATGAAGTACAAATATAGAATAACTCTTGGTACAATGTTTGCATACCATCAACTGAAAGCCTACTTAAAGACAAATTGGGAAATAGACTGAGATTACCAGAAGGAAGCAGCTTTGAATATGTGATTATAGACACAATGATAATTTAAACATTTATGACAAACATGTACATCAAGCTGCAAGAGAAGGAAAATTATGAAATAAGCTAAAAACCCAAACAAAAGTGGGTAAAAAGATTTAAACATAAAGATAAAAAATGAAACATGGGAAAAGTTACGTTCTGGAACTATGAAGAACATAATAAACACAAGGTTACGCACGATACAGTATAATTGGTTACACAGGTTATATCACGCCCCAAAACATTTTTTAAAATTGGATCAAACATTATCAGATGTTTTCATTGTAAGAAGGAAACGGGAACAACAGTACATGCAATTTGGGCATGTGAGAAAGTGAAAAAGTTTTGGGAAGATCTAAATCAGGTATTAAATAAAATCAGAAAAATCAACATACCAAAAAATCCAGAGATCTTTCTTCTAAGTAATAGAAGAAGTAAGGAATTAGTCCTCAAACTGGATGAAGCATAAAAAAGATTTATTATGATAGCCTTAGATGTAGCAAAAAAATGTATAATGTCAACTTGGAAATCGGAAGAGAGCCTGAGAATACAGCAATGGAACATGGAAATGAATAAATGTATTCCATTGGAAAAAAATAACATATAATTTATAAAATAAAATCACATTATTTGAACAAATTTGGGAACCGTACATGGAACAGAACAGAGAGGGCTTGCCTTGGACCTCCACCCTCTAAAATGATAAGACAAAATGACTTGATCCAGTGTGTAAAAGTAGATGATACATTTTTCTTGTTTATTTTTCATTGTGTGATGACATTGTTTAATGGTTTTATTGTATATGTTGAATGTTTATTGGTTTTGGAGGGGGAGGGAAGGTGGGGGGGGGGAGAATGCCACTGTGTATATTTAAGAGGGAAATGTTTGTATGTATTTTGGTTGATATGCTTCACAGTGTGAAAAAAAAATTATATAAAAAAGAGAAAACTATTGGTTAAGTTGACCCATTCTTGAGTATAACAGGTAATATAAAATAAAAGTTTAGAGTATAGTGCTATAGAGATAAAGGTCAGTTTAAACAGTGCAAGGGCAGCATCATCTCACTAATGAGAGTCCATTCGATAGCCTGATTTCCGCAAAGAAGAAACTTGCACTAATTTATTTATTTAATGGGTTTCAAAGTGCTATTTGAAGCATAAATATAGTTCTTTCAATGATGGGCTTTGTTTGGCACCTGCAGTAATTGATGCAAATATAACATTTAAATTAGGAGTTCAGTTGAATCTTGCAGTTTTTGGAGAATAATTGCTGTATAATAGCTTGTGTACAGGATATCAGTGTGCTTTCAGATGTCTGATTTATTATCAGAGTCCATCACATACAACCCTGAAATTTTTCATGCAGACGAGTCAGAATTACCACTTATTGGTAATGTAAAAAAAATACACAAAGAACATATGTAAACAAACAAATAAATATAAACAAACAGCAATACAAAGAGGGGAAAAAAGTGCAAAAGTAAGAGTCCTTAAATGAGTCACTGATTGAGTTTGTTGTTGAGGAGTCTGATGGTGGAGGGGTAACAGCTGTTCCTGAACCTGGTAGTGCGAGTCTTGTGGCATCTATATCTCTTTTCTGATGTCAGCAGCAAGAACAGAGTATGTGGTGGGTGGTGTGGATGCCTGATGATTGCAGCTGCTCTCTGAAGCCAGAGTTCCCTGTAGTTGTACTTGATGGTGGGGAGGGTTTTATCTGTGAAGTTCTGGGCTGTGTCCATTACCTTTTGCAGGACTTTATGCTTGGGGTGGGTATTCGTGTCCCAATACCAGATTGTGATTCAGCCTGTCAGCACACTTTCCAGCACACCTCTGTAGAAATTTGCCGGGGTTTCCAATGTCATACCAAACCTCTGCAAACTATTGAAGTAGAGGCGCTGATGTGTTTTTTTTTTCACAAAGCCATTAGTGTATTAGGTTCAGAAAAGATCATTTGAGATGGTGACTCCCAAGAACTTAAATTTGCTCACCTTCTTCACCTCTAATCCCAATGATCACTGGATTATACACTTCTGGTTTTCCCATCCTGAAGTCAATCAGATCCTTTGATTTGCTGACATTAAGTACAAGGTTATTGTTGGTGCACCATTCAGCCAAGTTATCAATCTCTATCCTGTATGCTGACTCATGGCCTCTTTTTTTTAATACAACCTTCTACCTTGGTATTATCAGTGAATTTGTAGATGGTAGTGTTGTCAAACTGAACAATGCAGTCGTAGGTGTAAAGTGAGTAGAGCAAGTGTCTAAGAATGCAGCAGTCCTATTGTGTTCCAGAATTGATGGTGATTATGGTCTGGAGGTGAGGAAATCAGGAATCCAGTGGAGTTTGTTGATCAATTTTTAAAGTATAATGGTGTTAGATGCCAAACTGTAGTTGACAGAGCATCTTGATGTATGCATCTTGGCTGTCCAGTTGTTCCAGGGCTTTGTATAGAGCCAGTGAGATGGCATCTACCATAGACCTGTTGCTATGATGGGCGAATTGGAGATGATCCATTTTGCTGCTGAGACAGGAGCTGATATGTTTCAACACCAGCCTTTCAAAACACTTCATCACTGTTGATATGAATGCCACTGGTCAATAGTCATTTAGGCAAGTTACCACACTCTTCTTGGGCATTGGTGCAATTGACACCTGTTTGAAACAGGTGGGTGCTATGCCCTGCCTGAGTGAAATGTTGAAGGAATCCATGAATACATCCATACCAGATGCTTTCCTCTGATTCATTCTCCTGAAGGCACCCTGCACATCATCATTGGATACAAACAGGAGAGGATCATTCGGGGACATGGGGGTCCACAGTGGTGATTCTTTCTTGTGGTCAAATTGGGTGTGGAAGGCGTTTGAGTTCATCTGGGAGTGAAGCTTTGCTTTCTACTGTACCTGATTTGATTTTGTAGCAGGTTATGTCATCTAGGCCATGCCACAGCCGTTGAGTATCCATTTTCTTCTGGAAATTTCACTTCACCAGGGAGATAGCTTTCCGATTGTCATACCTGCTTCTTCTGTATTGGACTGGATCTCCGAACTTCAATGCCTGTGATCTGGCTCTCAGCAGGTTCCAGATTTCATTGTTTGTCCAAGGTTCTGGTTGGGAAAAACCCTGAACAATTTGGTGGGGACCTACTCATCCACAACTATTTTAATTAAAGTCTTTGACAATCCTGGTGTGATCATTCAGATCCTCCGCTAAGTCCTTGAGCTTGAAGTACTTTGTAACTGTTCTTTTGCCTGTTGCGACCACCTGCTAGTTGTCCTGATCTCTGAAGCCTCCCTTTTTAGGCTGTCTGTATGAAAGCAGAAGGTGCACAGCCAGCTCTGACTTGCCAAAATGCGGCATCGGGAAAAAACGGTGGGACTTCCTTATCTTGCTGTAGCATTGATTGAGTGTACTGGTACCTCTGATATAGTAGGTTACATGCTGGTGGTAGATGGGCAGGGTTTTCTTAAAACGGGCCAGGTTAAATTCACTGACTAAGATTTGTAGTGGTTTAGGAGGCTGTCTCTTGTTTACTGATCACGCCATGCATCTGTCATCTGCATCAGGAGTCAGCCTTCTGACTTTGATAACTTTGTCATAGGTTGTCTTTAACAAAGATTATATTTCATCATTTGGTTGTAAATGTGCAGTGGACATCCTAAAATCACAAAAGGTGCTTGATGGATAACTTTAAAAAAAATTCTTTGTATTTGCAATTTTCTACTCCTGCTGAATCCTTCCTGTTAATGTCAAGGGAAATGAGGTATTGTGCAGTCACTTCCAGGGAATATGTTTTGTTACTTCTCATAAGATTTTGGTCATCTTATTTTTCTTTCTATCTTCTGACCTTGCCCTTTGTTTCAGGAAAGTTTATATAGTATGGGAGTGTGAAGAGTTGCTTGAATGACATGTGGCCAGAGTGAGTATGTGATGGTGCTGTTCATTGGCTCTAGTGGCCATTTCCTGAGAGTTCGTTGCATAGTACCAGAGGCAACATACCAGTTGACTTGTTATCTTGTACTATAAAACACACATAATGGTAGAGGAACTCGGCCAATCTCGCAGTTCCATAGGAGGTAAAGATGTATTACTGCTGTTTTGGGCCTGAATCCTTCAGGAATAAGCAAAGAAAAGGAAGGCACCAGAATAAAAACTGAAGGCTGGCTGGGGGAGGAGTCCAGACAACTAAAGGTTTAATTGGATTTGATGAGAGGAGAGGCGAGAATTGATTTTCTCTCTGTGAAAGAAGATCTAGGGTAAGTTGGGGGGAGGGTGGGTGGGGAGTGAGAGAGAGAAAGAGCTAGTGGTAAGGTGACAGAGGGAAGAAGAAGGGGAGGGGTGTTTAACAGAAGCTGGAGAAGTGATTGGAGAGTGCCCAGATAGAAGAGTCCAGAGTGGCTTCGCTAGGGGGGTGGGGGGGGGGTGCGCGTGAAGACTGCACTGGGTTATACCATTAGAGGGGGTGACACCAAAATGACTGTCTAAAATTTTTGTGCAGTGCTTCAGCAGAAATTTATTATTTTTATAAAATTATCCATGTAGATATAACAACAAAAACATTTTTCATAAGCCCCGCAAGGCTAAAACTCTATGCTAATTTACATTTTGAATCTTCTAATGCGCTCTGGTCAGAGCTGTCATTATTTTCCAATTACAATGAGGTTTCTTCTGCACGCACTGTTGTCTTCGTTCCTGCTGGTGTTTTAATAGTTGCTGCTTTTGTCAAATTTTCTGGTGTTTTAGCTACAATATTGTGGTAATTAGTATTTGTAAATACATTTAGGCTGTGTGAATGATACTGTAATTTGAAGGTGTAATTTTAATTTTGCTAGTTGTTTATCTCACTACTATTGCCATTTCATTCAGTGATCTACAGGAATTATGATTTACGAGTAACATTACAAAGGATTCTGTATGGTCTAGTGTGGGAGGAGGTCTATGGTGGGGGGTGGGGGAGGGGTAACGCCACCATGAATTATTGCACTGGGTGACACCAATCCTAGTCGCGCCACTGGGTGTTTCTCCAATTTGCGAGTGGTCGTGCGAGTGCATGAGACCATGGACAGACATGTCAGGAAGAGAATGGGAGGGGGAAATGAAATCGGTTGCCACTGGGAGAACCACAATATTGCAGCGGACAGAGCCGGGGCGCTCAACAAAGCAATCTCCCAGTCTGTGCCCAATCTCTCCGACGTGGAGGAGACCACGACAAGAGCACTGGATGCAGTAGATGACCCCTGCAGATTCACAAGTGAAATGTTGCTTCATTTGGAAGGATTGTTTGGGGGTCTGAATAGTGGTGAGGAAGGAGGTGTGGGTGCAAGGGGAGCATCTTCTGCTGTCAGTGGTAGGTGCCAAGGGGACCGTTGGTGGAGAGGAAGGAGTAGATAAGGGAGTCGTGGAGAGACCAGTATCTGCAGAAGCTGGAGAGAGAAATTTATGTCTAGTGAGATTGCACAATAGGTGACAGAACTGTCAGAGGAGGATCTGTTAGACACAGAGGCTGGTGGGATGGTAGATTAGAGAAATTCTGTCCTTGTGCATTAGGGCAGAGGGGGCAGGGAAGATGTGTGTTGTCTTGCACAGATGCTGAAGTAGAAATGATTAACAGTGGAAACTCAAATGCTGGTTTGTGTTTGACTATTCTCAGATGAATTTTGAGGGTGTGTGTGAACAGTCAGGCCGAGTATTTTTTTTTACCTGGAGGAAAGGTGGTAGAGAAAATTTTTCTTGTAATAATGATGGTTACTTTTAGCTTCTGCATTTACTCCATTTTAGTTGTGTAACTCTTGTTCCATGGTTTAAAGTTGGAAAATTTAATCTAAAAAAAAGAGATACTGACATGAGAAACATGCCGGTACAGATATTTTCAACAAGCCCTCCTATCTCAGACCCATGATTTGATAAACTTAGATTCCTTTGCTATTAAATTTCACAGTTGGAAATGTAATAATTCATCTGCTATCACTTCAGACCACAGCTGAGCATTGTAATTATTAGCATGGGCCATAGCTGGGCACATTTTTATAATTTTGTTCCTTTCCTCCTGTTGAGTTCAAGAATAGGTTCAATGGATTCATAGAGAATCAAGGCTGGACACGTATTATGAACAAACAGTGGTCTTTATTTACACACAGGGAAATTAACAAAATGGCCACACACCCAGAGGCAAAGTACACAGCACATAGGCATGGTATACTGAGAAATGAGGGCTTAACTTCTTCAATAATACACAAATAACTACACATCGGGTGCAAATAAATTAACCTTCTCAACTCCTAATTGGGAACGTGAGGATTAAATACATGATACCCACCAATTCTCTCTATCCGTAGCAGATACAACACAGTAACAAACAGTAAATTAACTACAACCAATATGTATATTAAATGAACCTGTTCTCCAGCATCACCCACTGCTCAGGATCCGGGATAGGCCCGTTGCATTCGGCCCTCCGGAGCTGCCTGCAGCGTGGGCTTCAGAGATGGTTTGAAGGCAGTGGCAGCAACAGCAGGGAGCAAGAGAGAGACTGCATGTGCTCGGCTTTCTCAATGCAGGACCCGTCCATGTGACCTGCAGGGACCAATCATGCACCAGCCTCATCTCTGGGCAGATCTATTGATTGGCACCTGGAGGAACAATCATTCATCAGCTGCCATGGCCAGTCATGCATCAATCTTGCATGTGGGCAGATTTAACCCTTGATAGACAGTCGGGGTGACTTCCAACTAGGCTCCAGCTGAGAGGTCACATGACCCTCTGCAATCCACATTCCGACCAGGTTCCAAATGGTGAGGCCACATGGCCCTCCACAATCCACACTACACCTCTATAATGTATTTATCAATTTTTAAATGGATGAGTTTCTAATGCTTTCTTGTAAAGAATCTGCTGCATACCATTTGAGGAGGAAGCAAAGATAATGTTAGGAAAGCTTGGTACAATCTGAGAACATTAGCTCTACCTTGTGGTGGTTGCCTTTCAGTAGCATGTTAAGCCTTTGATGCTTGTTGAGATTTTAATTGATGGTACTCTATATTTCCTTTCACTACAGGTTCACTTTTTTCTTATGACATTAAGGGTCGATTAGGTTGATGATGGTTCTCAGACCAATACCAACAATTTAATTTCCCCACTTTGTTCCCTGTAACTCTTTTTTTCTCACCATTTACTCCATACACCCTATTATGGCAAGAAGTTATTTTTTAGACAGTGCTTTCCATGCTCTTGATGTCCTGTAGCACTTAACAGTGAAATGTCATCACTGATGTCATGTCCGAATAGGTGACAAGCAGAGACCTGTAAAACAACACCTCAGTGAATAATGAGCCTGCTTTTTAAAAAAAAAATAATGGTGCAAAAGAGAAATACCTTAACTGCAGATGCTGAAATCGATTGACAAGCTGAAGAAAATTAGCAGACCGGGCAACATCCATTGAGAGAAATGGTTAGTCAATGTTTTAGGGTTGGAACTTTTTTTGAAGACCAAAGTAGGACAAGGAAGCAAGCAAGCATAAAAACGAGGAAGAAAGGCAGGGGAGAGGCCAAGAGGTAATAGGATACTAGACAAAAGTAAGTGGGAGAGGTAAAGTGATAGGCCGGAGTCCATTGCCTAAACCCCCCCCCCATCCCCACTCCAGCTTTATGCATGTTACTACCTCCCCTTCTCACTGTTGTCTTGAAAAAGCTTTCCGACTCAAAACATTGACTATTTCTCTCCATGGATGCATTCTGACCTGCCAAGTACCTCTAGCTTCTTGTTTCTCTTTTTTTTAAAGTAGTGTTTGAAAGGCAAAGTAGTTACCAAAATCAACTCCTGCTGGAGGCAGTGAGATGGTGATCAAGAACGGAAGTACTAGCTGATTTGCACCATGTTTACTGAGGGATTCTAATCTGATTTATCCCTCTTTTTTGGAGGACTGCCAAGACCATCTAACCAGCTCTGTATCAGCTGAGGTTTGAACCAAGGGTCATCATGATCTTGGATCAAATGCTCATCCAGTGTGGGTAGAGAAGTATATTTCACTCTATGTAGGAAGGTTACTGGTCAAAGTAGGTCTGTGTTTCTGTGATGTGTGGTTCGCCTTTCTGTGCAAGCTTTACTGAATTAATTTCCGAAATGGAGATAAAAAGAAGTAATTTGCATTCAAATTGAATGAACTTTAGAATCACTAAAGCACTTATGGAAATGCAGATAATCTGGTTTTGCAGTTGAGAATTACTGGACTTTGACTTGGCAGTACACCCTCACTGTGGAACTTAAGCATGATAGGCCAGTCATGTACTCTGTGTTTAGTGATGTTGTGCTTATTCAGATTTACACAAACTGATAAAATTTAACCTTTAAACCCCAGTCTCATTCCCATTTTCAGTGACGGGAGCATCATGTGAGACCTAATGTAAAAGGCTAATCACTTGCAGTCATTCCCAACTGAAAGTGCCAAACATAGTTGACCTCTCACTGCTGATTCCTGAGGTCTGCTAAATTGTAGAAAGAAGTCTCCAGTCGATCTGATTCATTCCATGCAACGCCAAGAAAAGGGTATGACCACTGGATATGGCAAAGGTAATAAGAGTAGAAGATATTACAGCTCCAGTACTTAAGATGCATTCTTCAGAATTAGTGCCTCTCACCAAGCTGTTACAGTATTGTTACAACATTAGCATATACCTGACAATGTGGGAAATTGCCCAGAAATACCCCCTTTATAAAATCTGGCTAATTACTTCCTGATCAGCCTATGTTCAATTATCAGCAAGGGAAGCTGTCATTGACAGTGCAGTAAGAAGGTATGTAATCAACAGTTATCTACTCACTAATGCTTAGTTTGAAGAAGACCGCAGAGCCCAACTCTGACAAAAGGCAAAGGAGGAAAAACCCAACACCCAACCCCAACCAACCAATTTTCCCCTGCAACCGTGTCTGCCTGTCCCGCATCGGACTTGTCAGCCACAATCGAGCCTGCAGCTGAGGTGGACATTTACCCCCTCCATAAATCTTCGTCCGCGAAGCCAAGCCAAAGAAGAATGCTTAGTTTGGTTTTTGATCCAAACTTCATTGCAGTCTTTGTAGAAATATGGACCAGAGAGCTGATTTCTAGAGGTGGAGTGGAAGTGACTGAACTTGCTTCAATGCTTCTTTGATAATCCTGCATGGCATCAAGGAACTGTGGTTAAGTAAAAATGAATGGGAATAAAATTGAATGGATGGAGTGATATTTCACAGAAAGGAAGATGGTCATGGTTGTCAGAGCTCAGTTGTCATGTTCACTTCATTACTGGCTCTATCATGGAAGTCTTCCCAGCAACACAAAGGGAGCACCTTCATTAGAAGAACTACAATTGTTCAAATAAACAACTCCATGATGGTAGAATTTTCAAAGAAGGATTGTAAAGGGATGTTATAAAATAGCTAAATATCAGCTATTGCTGTGTCCCAAACCTGTACATTTTGAACCTACTGTTGACATGCTAACATTCACAATTCCTCTTCTCCCATCAATCCTGCGAGTGTTGGCCCATATTGGCTCCTGATTCCTTGATGCTTCAACTTTAATATCTTGAACACAAATGCCTTTGAATTCAATGAGCTATGTTGGTTCTAGCTTCTTATGAACTCCCTTTTATCGCCACCAGTTCAGACTAGGCTTGAGCTGGCAAATTCTCTCCTGGACACCTTAACATGTTCCTTAAAACATTCCATCTTTACCCAAACTTTTTGCTTTGTTTTTCCACATTTTGGCTTAGTTTCAGTTTTTAATCTATTTGTATCTTGGTGAGTCAGAGACACTGTGGAGATGTCGTCATTATTATCATCTACCTTCCAGCCTTCCCCAGTCCTCTATGTCAGTGTTTCTCCTAAGCTCTTACATCTGCAGGCTGGTTGACGACTTTTTGCTCTAGGGCTAATATGATCAAAAATAGTACGGTACTTAACAATAATTGATAATGTCATGAAATAATTTCACCCTCTCTAAACTATAATTAACCTTGGTACATTGATTCTTTAAAATGACCATGGTATTACGAGCCCAGAGGATCCCAAACCCAGCAGCAATAGATATTCACCAAGACAAATGGTTACTTAAACAAAAGTTGCTTTTAATTATCTTTAAATATAAAAATAGAATCATGCTTTAACTTATCGCTATTGACTTAAGTAACCCAACTTAACCCCCTTCTAATTCTGAATGCACGTGTATGTAATGTGTATGTAAATATAGAAATGTTCTTTGATTCACAGTCCAATCTTACATCTCATTCCTCCAAGTTCACTGGTTGCAGGCAATTCTTATACTGTGCACAGAATTTAACATTAATGAATTTCCCCAGGCTTTGGTGCTTGAAAAGTAAATGGTTACCGCTCAGGAAGGTTCTTGTCTGTTTTCAGAGAGAGATTTGTTGTTCCTTTTTAATCAGCCACTTCAGTGTCTTGCTGATGAAACTTGCCCCATCAGAGTTTTCCAGAAGATGATCTTTTTTCCAGGTCACCACAGAGTTCTTTCTTGATTCGCTTATTCCAAGTGAAACATTAGACAGCCAGTCCTCTCCTCTTGCATGAACCACAAGGGCTTTGACCAGGCTGAACTAAGAACTCACATCCCGTCCTCTAAATGAGGTTTTCTCATAAGCTTGTCCTGTTCCACTCCCAGCTGCTGTGGCTGGCTGTAACACTAGAAGTTCTCGTGTTTTCTCTCTCTCTCTCTCTCTCTCTCTCTCTCTCTCTCTCTCTCTCTCTCTCTCTCTCTCTCTCTCAACATCTTTCATCTGTTGCCTTTTTGTAAACAGGAATCCATTAGTGAAGTCTCTTGGGCACTCTTCAGAGCTCTTGCAAAGGCTGTGGAGCCAATATGCCTAGCATTAGCAAAGTTCCAGTATTCCAAATAACATCTGTTTTAAAGTGTTTGTATGTAAATAATAGCAAACTTTTCTCAATTTATCTCCCCAAAACATATCTATATACTCTCTCACTATTTGCTATCTATTCAACTTAATCCTGCTGATGATCAGGTTCAGACTGTAGCATTCCACGGTTTTAAAAAGTTTTCCTATGGATAAAAACTTGCAAAAAAAATAATAATTTTTTTTTTCTGTAGGGCAAGTAATAATAATGCCAGAGGACTACCTATAAATTACTGCTGAATGACTGCAGCACAGTGGCACAAGAAATAGTGTTCCTGTACACAATGCCAGTATCCAGGTTCAATCTGAAATTGAATGCAATTGTATGTGGAATGTGTATGTTCTCCCTGTGAGAGCATGTATTTGTTTCAGGCACTGCAGCTCCTCCAATGATCTAAAGGTGTGCAGGTTGGTAGGTTAATTGGTTGCTATAAATTTCTATTAGTGTGCAGGTGGGTGGTAGAATCTGGGTGAATTGATGGAAATGTGGGAATAAAAGAAATAGCTTTAATGGAAGATATAATGTGTAATCAGAACAGATTTGATGGGTTAAAGAATCTGTGTCGCTGTTTTATCTCTATGTGACTAAGATATAGTTGTAGCCAAGGAATTTTGAACTAATGACACTTGTTGCCAGCTCTGATGTACCTCTTGTCTTTAAGTTTTGACAAATGGAGAATGCTCTTTTTAAAAAATCTTGTCTGTCCTGATAGGATCTTGTTTATCTTTATTAGGTCTTTTTGTGGACTTGTAAGTCTCCTCTGTCTCATCTCACTGTTTTAATCATAATCACTTGCCAATTGAAAAACTTTGATAGGAATTTTGCAAGTTCAGAACCAACAGTTAGCTGTCTTTGTGCTAAAAGACTATATAGTCACAATGGATTAGTCACAGGCCTTATGAACCACCAATTCTGCAGGGACAACTATGCTTTCATTTGGACAAAACCCATTTCGTTCATTCCTGTTTGCGATAAACTCACCTCTCCCCAAGGCTCTACCACTCCCCTATATCCCAGGGAAAATTCACAATGGCCAAATAACCTACTATTGAAATGTGAAAACATGAAGGAGTACCCAAAGTAAAACCTTGTGGTCACAGAGAGCATGGATAAATTCCAGAGAGAAAGCACCAGGTTTCAGGATTGACCCCAGATTGCTGTGCTGCCAAGATGCCCCTCTCACTAATCCATTTAAACAGAAATTAATGAAGGGAAACAAAATTCCATTGGGCTGTTTCTTTTTTGTGAATGCATTCTTGTGAAATTGTTATCCTTTATGGTTTCCTGACATTTGAGTACTATGCTGCAATGGACATGTTATTAACCCCTGGTGTAACTATTTTGTTTTAAACTTAAAAGTCTAATAATTTGTTTAACTGTTTTAGCAATGAAGGATGTGACTTTTGTTTGTGGGGGTGGACAGACTGACAGCCTATAGGGGAAATTGTTTCACAGCTGAAATTCTTCTCTAATTCCCGAACCACTCAGTGAGGCAAAGTTTACTTCTGAGATTAAATATTTTGATGATTAGTAACATTTCTTCTGTTATTTCTCAAAATGTTGGAATTCAAGTCTAATTCCAACATTAAATGATGGTGATCTTTGATCTTTGATCTTTTTTGTCACAGAATTAAGGTGATTGTGTTTTTACATGTTCTTTCTGATGTTAGTTGAAATGGTTGCATCATTAGATTTCCATTTTAGAGATGAAGATTCTGATGGAATGTTTTTATTTATAAAAGAGGAAATGGTGTGAACTGCACTATTTTGGTTAGGGGCTTTATCAATGATAGTGGGTGGGGGAGTTGCTTGAAGAAAGAAACTACATCCTCAGGAGTTTGTGATGATTTGGTATGACATCAGAAACCCTGGCAAATTTCTACAGAGGTGTGGTGGAAAGTGTGCTGACCGACTACATCATGGTCTGGTATGGGGACACTAATAGTCCTGATTGTAAAGCCCTGCAAAAGATAGTGGACACAGCCCAGGACATCACAGGCAAAACCCTCCCCACCATCGAGTACATCTCCAGAGAACACTGCCATCAGAGAGCAGCAGCAATCATCAAGGATCCACATCATCCAGCACATGCTCTGTTCTCACTGCTACTATCAGGAAAGAGATACAGATACCACAAAATTCACACCACCAGGTTTAGGAACAGCTGCTACCCCTCCACCATCAGACCCCTCAACAACAAACTCAATCAGGGACTCATTTAAGGATTCTTACTTTTGCACTTTATTGATTTTTTAAAAAATTCTCTCTGTATTGCACAGTCAGTTGTTCACATTTGTTTATGTCTGTACATTGTGTACAGTTTTTGCACTACCAATAAGTGGTAATTCTGCATGGCCCACAGGATAAAGAATCTCAGGGTTGTATATGATGTTATGTATTACTCAGACAATAAATCTGAAATAAATAAATAGATTTTAGGTGTTCTGGAGTAGAGTGCCTCATCCTGGGAACAGGATGGTAGAGGAACTGGGAAAAAGGGATTCCATCTTCGCAAGAGACAGGGTGGGAAGAAGTGTAGTTCTGGTAGCTGTGGAAGTCGGTGGGTTTCAATGGATAGTTTGTCTTCTAAGATGGTGACAAAGGAAATGAAGGTGGGAGGAGAAGAGGAGTCAGAAAGTCCAAGAAAATTTGAGGGGAGGATGGAAATTGTCAGCAAAGTTGATATAATTGTTGACTTCCGCTTGGTTACAAAGAGCAGTTTTATGTAAGCAAAGAGAGAGAAGGGGAGTGGTATTGGAGTAGGATTGGTTCTATGTAACTGACATCTGGGTCCCATACGTGTGGCCAGGGCTACAACCACTGGAGAAAATGGGAGGTATTTAAAGTGAAGTTGTTATGGGTCTGAACAAGTTTCAACAAACAGAGAAATGTTACTGGAGGGGAACTGAGTGGATTGTGTTTAAGAAAGAAGTCAAGGGCCCTGAGACCTACTTGATGGGGAATGGATGTCTTTAAGGTTTAGGGATTGGGGAACAATCAGGCCAGAGGCACTAGTTTGCATCTTCGTAGGCCTGTATTTCTCTTGGCCATGTTTCTCCATGGAAAAAATAGCCCCTCTTAGAATGCTAATGTGATAGCTAGGTGATAATAACATTATGTGTAGAATGTAATGTGATGGCTAGGTGATAATAACATTATGTGTAGAATGCTAATGTGATGGCTAGGTGATAATAACATTATGTGATGTCTCTCTTCCTTCTACCACCTTTTGAAGAGAATCCTGGTTCTTGAGGACATGAAATATGATTATTTAACATTCCTATTTTTGGGCTTATGGCACGATGAATCAATGTTGATGAGTAATTGATTTGTAAAGTAGGATTCTGTGAGTATGGAATACATTGAAGAAATATTTGGGGACACTGTAATTTGAGAATTTTATTAAATACAACCAGCAGGCAAAATATTTCCAACTGGTTAAAAATGATAGTTTTTCTTCCTGCAGTTCTTTACAGAAATAATAACATTGAGGATTGCCAATGCAGAAGATTAAAATCTCATTTAATACTAATACTTAAAGACTATCTTCATGCTGAATGACCACTTCAGTTACTTTGATCTCTCTTTTAATATTTTTATTGAGTTTTAGCAGCAAATGATACATATTTAATAATAAAAGTAAATATCAAACCAAGAAATATATTGGTATATGTAACTACGAATAACCTATGATACATAACCAAAAGACAGAAAAAAATTGTACTGTGGCGTTCGCGCTATGTGAGAATGGAAAATGAGGCTGGTTTATTGCTTTGGCCGTCACGCTTATATGGGCCAAACACGCTGATGTCAAGGCCCCGTGTCATCGGAGCGCCAGACTGGGATTGACTGGCGTTCCCGCCAGAGTTTCCCACTTCCCGCCGTACAGGAGGTCACCTGGGGTGACGGCCAGTGTCACCACTCCCAGGTCCATGTGGTCACTGTGTTTGTCAGCCATTTTGTGGGCTTGTCTGCGTCTCTGTGTGTGGGGTGCTACAATACTAATAATCTAACCTCCCCTTTATGAAATTATTGGTTGAGCATACATGCTCCAGTACTGTTTAAAAAAAAACGCAGCCAAATCACTAAACGAGATCGAAGTAGCCTTATAAATTATGAAAATAGTCAAGAAAAGGACCCCTGAAACTTTACAAAGTTACTTTGATCTCTTATCAGATCTTCAATGAGTATTTGGTGAAATCCCAAGAGAAATGTTACTAATGGCTAAAATTAATGACTATATGTACTTTCCCTAAATGTTCCCTGAAAATCTCTCATTAACTTATTTCATCTCCAAGTTTGAAGTGTTTTATGAAATTGTCTGTATAATCTTTCCAGGTGAAGTTGCAATACACTTACACTTCTATTCTGCTGCAGACAGTGCAGACAATGTGGCCTTCTCCATTTTGGGGACTCCAAACACCTATCGGGTGATTGCTTTGTGGGGCACTTGTAACCTCGTACTGTCTTGTTATGTCTTACACTTCACCCTCTGCTCTGCTTTAAAAATTGTAAGCCCTTCACTCTTCCCCTTTCCACAAGTTTTGAGAAAGGGCCATTGATCTGAAATATTTGCTAGGGTGGCACAGTGCCAATAACTTGAGTTTGAATCTGGTGTTGTCTCTGAGGAGTTTGTTCATTTTTCCTGTGACCATGCGAGTTTCCTCTGCATACTCTGGTTTCCTCCCACATTCCAAAGATATTCTTGTTTAGTGGATTAATTGGTCACATAGGTATATTTTGATGACACAGGCTCGTGGGCCGGAAAGGCCTGTTTCTAAATTTAAAAAAAACACTTAAAAGAAAAATTAGTTTCTTTCCATAGATGCTACTTGACTTGCTGATTTCCAAACCTTCAGATTTTTTTTTTGTTCCCCAAAGTTTAAACTGAGCCCTTATTCACGGAATAAGCAGAATGATGCTCAAGCCCAAAAATGTTGGTTATGTACCTTTATCTTTGCTATATAAAATACACCATTTAGCTACTGAATTTCTCCAGCATTGTGTTTTTACACAGAAATGGTGGAGGAACTCAGCTGGTCTTGCACCGTCCATAGGAAGTAAAGATATATTACTGATGTTTCAGGCCTGAGCTGCCCTTCTAGGAATAGGCAAAGAATAGGAAGGTGTCAGAATAAAGACTTGGCTCAGTGAAATGAGAAAAGAGAAAAGGGAAGAGAGAGAATGACAGAGCTGGGGGGAAGGCGACAGGGGGAAGAGCAGGGGGGAGGGGTTAATGGAAATGAGAGAAATTGATGCTAATGCCATCCACTTGATGGATTCAGTCATTGCTTGACTGAGACCACTTGCAATATGGAGGAGCAACACTTCATCTTCTGTCTGGGCATCCTTCAACCAAATGGCATTAACTTCGACCTTCCGTTTAAACTCCCTCCCCCTTTCTTCTTCCCCTTGTTGATTTTCCCCCAGCTCTGTCTCTCCTTTTCCCTCTGTCTTCTTTCACAGAGCCAAAATCATTTCTCACCTCTACTCTTAATATGACTCATTAACACCTTTTGGTTTGGACTCCACCTCCTTCCAATCTTCATTCTTTATTCTGATGTGTTCCTGTTGTAACGGATTTATGTTAATCTTTAAATTTAAAATCTTTAGTTATAAAATATATATTTCAGGGTCAAACACTGTCACAGAGCATTTACAGATACATCATTGCACCCAGAGAAAGAGTTCATTTTGGAGTCAGAGTCTGGAAAACAAGACCCTAAGGGAATTGAAGTGGATTTTAATTGATTCAACAACAATGGAGTGTTTGCTTCATTTAAAAAAAAAGAAATATTTAATTACTCAAGAACTGCTGGTTGTTCAAGGGGACCATGATTCATGCGTTTAAGAAAAATGAAATTGAACTAGTAGTGATGTCACGTCACATGATTTCAGAGAACCATCTGAAGAGAGAGAATTTTAAAACCAGTCTGAATAAAATTGACCATCCTATGAAAGACACATGGGTAAAACAGTAGTCTCTGAGAGAGGAGTAGATGCTGTTCTGTACTGTATTATCCTTATCATAGGAGATACTTAAAATGCCTTGCTTTAAAGTAAACAAGAGCACTTCACTTTTGATTAAGAAAGAACTCATCTTGAAGATCACAGTTCTGTGACCTTAACATGAAAGAGCGAAACCTGTGAAAACACTCGTAGGAGGACTATCTCTGAAAAGACAACTTTTCAAAGACTCGTGAGTTTAAAGAGACCTGAAGACATAAGAGTGCTTTATAATAACTTCTGAAGTGCGATTTTAAAAATCTTCAAGCAACACAAAATATTTGATGCTGAAGTTTAAAGTTGATTTTTCAGATAAACTCAAACTGCAATGGTTTGGATTTTGACACACACATATCTACACTTGTGCCTAGTGGGAATTAAGTTAAAATTAAGTTCAGAGATAAATAAGAAATGTTATATTTAAAAAAAAAACCAAAATGCTGGAGAATCTCAGCCAAACAGTGTCCTTTATATAACAAAGATACATAACTGACATTGCGGGCTTGTGTTATAATGTTATGTTATTAATAGTTTAATAAAAACTTATTTTGAATTTTCCATTGTCTTGTGAATTTTTCATTGCTGTTCCTTTGTTAGTACTAATAAGATTTTATTAGTTTGTAACACTGTTCTTTGCTTATTCGTTGAAGAAGGCTTCAGGCCTGAATGTCAGTAAAATATTTTTACCTCCTATGGACGCTGCGAGACCAGCTGAGTTCCTCCACTATTTCTGTATGTTTTTACAACAATCACAACGTCTGCAGACTTGAGTGTTTCACTCCTTTGATGATCCTAATTTTTGTCTGATTGTTATTTGTGAATTTCTTGCCGTTTCTTTCTCAGTCTCTCTTTAAATGAAGTTTTGCAGTCAATACTAGTTGATAGTGATAAGAATGTGGCTATTTTACTTAACTGCATTGTTTTAAGCTGCTTCAATATCTGAACTGACATCTTGCAGATTCTGGTTATTTGCCAGCTCTATTTATTTTCTCCTTTCTGCTAGCTTGGATTTATTGTGTTCTCTCTGTCATTTGCATGTGTGCGTGCGTGCGCTAATGGTTCACCTCATGAATTGAACATGAAATCTGTTGTATTATTACTTTCAGCGAACTTGCTGATCAAGCATTCAGGGTGATAACTTTAATATGCTTTTGGTAAGGGGTAAATTGAAAGTTCAAAATTGTCTATCTAAGCTGTTTTTTTCTCTTCTCTCTTCACTCTTCTCTCCCCCCCCCCCCCCCACCCAATGCCCCTATATACTTTAAAACCTAGTTTGGGCTAAGCTTTGGGTTAATTGTCGTAATTCATCTAGGATACAGGGTATTTAACTTTTATTGATGATATATAAATAAAGTTTATATATAGTGTATCATAGTTTATAATAGTGTCAAGATTCATTTATTTGTATGTATTTTCCAATTTTCAACATTTTTTCAATAAATTCCTAGCAGATTTCCAACAAGATTTTTAACCTTCTGCTATTTTGATCTCCAAATATTTTTCATATTGGTAGAGATCTTATTAAAAGAGCAGAAGAAGCAGTCAACCATGTGTATGATCAATGGGAATTTGAAATCATGTGAGTTTAAATTCTTGCTTGTCTAATTTGTCCTTTTGACCTACATAATGTGTAAACACTGGAAGACTTGCATTCCAGTGTAATGAGAAGTTTCAAGAGCATTATATGTAGACTCTGGATATATGAGGTGCTTGAAATTCTTCCCCATGCTAGATTCCCCTTTATCAAATTATACATTTGCTGACAACACCATTCTTGCTGGCAAAATAACTGGAAGTGATGAGTTAGAATCTAGGGTGGAGATTGAGAATCTTGTTGGTGGTGCCAGAGCAACAATCTTACTGTCAACATTACCAAGATCAAGAGCTGATAGTTGATTTTAGAAAGGAGAGGTAGAGGAACTACACACCTGTCCGCATTAATGAAAGGGAGGTGGAGTCCATATTTACGAAGACCTGTCGTGGAGCCACCGTATTGAGACAACTGTGTAGTAGGCATACCAATGTCTATGCTTCCTAGGAAGTCTGAGGAGTTTTGATTATGTCGTTGAATACTCTTATCAAACTACCACAAATGCCCTTTGGAAAGTGTACAGACAGGTTGCTTCATAGCCTGGTTTGGGAATTTGAATGCCAGGAAAGCAAAATCAGAAGGTGACAAACATAGTCACCACAGAAACTGAGCTCCCCTCAAATGCAGCCATCTATGTGAGTTGCTGCCTCAAGAAGGCAGCCAATCTCATAAAGAACTACCATCACTTTAGTCATGATCACATCTCTCTGCAACCTTTGGGCAGAAGATGGAGAAACCTGAAAACCAGCACTCAGGTTCAAGAATAGTTTGCTTCCAATGGCTATCAGACTCTTGAGTGTACCCTCCTACACTAATCATAAATACTGTTCTCTGTTGCCACAAAAAAGCCAGTTTGCACTATTGCATCGCTACTCTTTCTCATGGTTAATTTGATTATTTATTATCTATCCATCTTTTGCATCTATTAGCTCTTTTCACTTTAAAATATACTATTGTAGTTTGTTTTCGACAAAGTACCTGTTTGGCTGCAGCAAATTAGGATTTCAGTGTAAAAGTACATTGTACAATATACATGATAATAAATTCATTATCATTATAGTTACAGCCTATGAATTGTATCCAGGTACTTTCCTCAATGGTTCAGGGAGATTCTCACAGAAGTTCACAAGCACCTGAAGAATGACATTCTGAATTCCAATCACTATGTGTTTTAGTGGTCCTGAATCCTGATTCCATCAACACACTTTTTCCCATGTACAGAATCAGAATTTAATTGTCCTGAAAACCAGTGTTTTGCATCCATGAGATCATGTTTATATTCCATAAGTTGTGTTTTATTAAAGCTTGGTATTGAATTGCTTCAAGGTATTTATTTGTAACCGTTTGCAAGTACACACTTCCTGCCCCTCCCCAGTTGGTTCAAATATTAGCAAAAATTTGGTAAATCGAGCAACTCTCAGTTTTTAATCGGCTGTACTTGCATTTAGTTCAGTTCAGGTTAGTTACCAGCACTGTGAGAATCCAGAAAAAACTGCTGGTGCCTGAAAATCTGAAGAAAGAACAAAAAATGCTGAAACTGATTTTAAAAAAAAAAAAGGTCTTTGGCTTAAAAGTTCATTTGACTTTTTGGTTTTTGAAGTTCATTATCCTGCTGAGTGTTTCCAACAACTTTTTTTTTTCCATTTTTGGCTTTTCCCACTATCTGTATTTACTTCCTGTGATCAGTCAATATCATCAAATAACTATTAATAATATGAGCTCATACTAATACCTTTCTCACCAAGCTGGAACATGTGAACTTGATCACTATCCTTGCAATGTTAATGTTAACTACCTCACCGCACACTTGGAATAAATTGCATAGCTTTGCTTGTCTGTGCAACTTGGTTCATCGATCCCTCAGCAAACTGAGGCTTTTGGATGACCAGGCAATTTTTTAGTGGTATTTTATAAATTAAATCCCTTTTTTTTGAGTGTCAGGGATCCTATTCCTTGAAGTCAGGCTCAGGTCTGAAACACTGGTTTCTTTATCTCCTATGAATGCTGCGAGATGGGCTGAGTTCATCCAGCATTTCTGTGTGTCTACTAAAAATGCAGATGCATGAAAATCTGGTTTAAGGCTAGTACACTATAGCTTCATAAGGAATCAAAGAAATGTTTTAAAGCATTGATAATTTATTGTATTTTCTTTTTACATGGCTTTACCTGTATAGTACACTTATTTTGCAAACTAACACAGGCAATTAACAATTAGGTGGGAATAATGGGAGCTACTGACGATTTGCAATTTAAGGACCCACATAGTCTGAGGGCAAGGGTTCCTGAAGGGCCTCTGATCTGAAGGTTTCCTGATTGTTTTGGAGGTTTGGATCTGGGGTTGGGTGATGGTTTGAACTGGAGTCTGCATCCGCAGAAGCTGCAGGAGAGCTGAAAGCAAATCCAGGGAGATTTGATGTCTCTGAAGGTTTTTTTTTGCTTCTCATGCTCCTATTGTTAGGGGTGTCAGGCAATGCTCATGGCAACTTTTTGCTTTAGGGCAGATGTATATTGAAGTGTATCACGTATATTATATTTTTAATGTGTTATTACATGACAATAAAAGGAACCTTTGATCTTGGAAACTATCCATGAAAATTGTTAATTTTGTATGATTTTGACTGGGGTATTGGTTGCTAAAATTGGTGCTGATTGGTGCTAAAGTTAATCTTGTTTTCCTGATTAGAGATTGGAAAATTCAAATTGAGGAATTGATAGGTGTGGGAAAGTTGGTTGAAGAGTGAATTGTGAAGCTTATTGCAGTGGAATGGTATGCTGGGACTTGTTCACATGATCTATAATTGTAAAAAAACCATGTTCGGTGCCAGAATGTGGCTTTTACCAATGAAACTGACCTCTTTGTTAGCCTGGATGCTGGTGAGCTACATGCTAATATGCATTGAGAATAACAATTAATGGCACCATTGACCATTTCTTTCTCTTTTAAATCTTTTCTCCAGAATGCTATCATTTTCTAACTTTTTAGTTTGTTACTCTACCTGTAATCCCTCTTCCCTTGCATATGAAATCTGTAGCAAAATAAAACCAATAATTTGTAATGTCTCTATTGTTTCAGATGATTTGCTACCTTAGTTCCAAACAGACATTTATATCATAGCCTATTCTGGATTATAACTGAGATGGGTGAAAAGTTTCTGGGCTTTAATTCTACTGCACACCTTGGACAAGAGAGATTTGAGTGAGTCACTTCAGTGCATCTGCAACAACAAAAAAAATTATTTGGAGCGGAACTTGTTTTACAATTGAGAAAATGTGAAAACAGCCAATTTTGGAGGCACAAGTTAATATAATTGAGCCTCAACACTTTGCATAGTTCTAATCAATAATTATTTAGAACGAAGAAGATGTATGAAATGGCAGCAATCACAAAGCCTGTACTGTTATTTTAGTTGTCACTTGGAAATTCTTGAATGGACCTGACAGAATGTGAAAGTATTGAGTCAAGCCCTGTACAGCTGTAAAAACACTGGTGGGAATGAACCATGTTAACATTCTCTACACCCTGACCCAGATTTTTACTAGTTTCCCACAATCAGAAAGCAGAAATGGAGACCCAAAATTGAAATCCTAATATTAGAATTTGTGTTTAGAAGCTGCATATTCCTGCAAAAGTCAACAGTGGTAAGTCTGCATTTATCCAGAAGGACTGCTTGTGAAGATTGATTGCTCACGACAGGAATTTCATATTGGGAAATAATTTGCTTTTTAAATTTTAGGTGCAATTGTGTAGAAAAGATTTTTCATGAAATTTGTGCTGAAACTGCTTGCATTTACCAATTGCTGTTCAGTTATCATCCTTAATTTTCTTTCCTTACTTTTTCCAATGAACCCATTTATTTTTTTCATTTTTGCATGCACAACATGTGTAATTCAGGCTTAAATGTGTTCTTGCTTTCATTTTCTGTTCACTGGCCCCATTCATACATTTATTCTTATGCACTGACTGGAAGTGTGCAAACTTAAACTTGCTTTTTGTTCAAGTTTAACCATTCATTGCCAGATCTGCTTTGCTTAGCTTGTCTGTGAAAAAATTTGGATACTTCTTGGCGTTCAGTTAGCTGTTTCATAACCACAGAATGAGTGTTTTGCATATTATCTTCCTAAGTACAAAGCCTGCAATTCACAAAAGGAATAGAGGTTCAGGCAGGGGTTTCCTTTCTGAATTTGATATCTGCTAATTCTATTAAAAATAGTCAAGATCATTGCCAGTGAATGATTTTCATAATTCTATTTGGAAGGGAGGGATATGGATTTGAGTAAGGTAGAGAAATGGACCTGTACTTGTTTTATCTCCCCTTTTGATTATGTGCACTAACTCAAGACCCTTTCAAACTTGCATCCCACTAAATTGGCTATTCAGTGTCCCAGGATTGGAATGGGGGTTCAGCTTTTCATACTTGACCACTCCTAACTAGGACACTGAACACTTTCCACCTTCTACTGGTGCAATGACCCTTTTCACACTTGCCTGATTGCAATGCTGGCATCTACAGACGCCGGGGATTGTATTAAGGGTTGAGGCTGTCAATCCCTGGTGTGAGATGACATCATCTGACGCCAGCGTTGAGCTGATTTTGCTTTCGCACTTGGCACTTTAAAAGCCGATTTGTGGTTAATTCCTGGGATCACCTACGAGTATGAAAGGGGCTTCAATGTTTTTTAAATACAGTCAAAGTCTGAAAATCTGGATGCCAGAAATCCGGACCACCCACGAATCCAGACTTCTTGAAAGAAAACTCAAATTTTGCATGCATGCATTGCCTAAGTGCCATGGATGTATTGCCTGAGAATGCGGAAAATCCGGACTGACCCAATACGTATTTTAGGATTTTTCCTCTATGCTGATATCTCAATTCATTTATCTTATGATGAATGTGAACTCTTTGCAAATTTATTCCATAAATATAATTTAAAATATAAAATTTGACCAGAAACCTAATTGGATCAATCTTGTAAATACCTTGAATGTAAAGACAGTTATATGACTCAATTTCTGATTCTCAAGAGACCATCAGATTTAGGAACAGAATTGGGCAATCCAGCCCATCATGTCTCTTTCACAGTTCAAATCATAGCTGATGTATTTTTTTCCCTTTCAACTTAATTCCCCTGCCTACTCCCATAATCTGTTATGGCCTGACTAATTAACAACCTATCAACTTCAGTTTTAAATCTACCCAATGACGACCTCCACAGCTGTATGTGGCAACGAATTCCACGGATATATGATCCTCTGAATGAAGAAATTTCTCATCTCTCTTCTAAAGGGATGTCCTTTTGAGGCTGAGACCTTTACTAGACTCTCCCACTGCTGGAAACTTCCCCATGTCCACTCTATCTAGTCCTTTCAGTATTTGGAATATTTTCATTGCCTTCTCCTTTTAAGCTCCAGCAAGTACAGGCTCAAAGCCATCAAACATTGTATTTTAATCATCTCATCCCCGGGATAATTCTTGTAAACTTTCTCTGGACTCTCTCCAATACACGCATAAATATGAGGCCTAAAACGGCTTGCAATACTCCAAATGTGGTCTGCCAATGTCTTGTAAAGATCAGCGTTTTGTAATAGTCTTGGTTTGATCAGTTTTTGTGTTTCACATCTTGCAAACCAAATGTCTGAAATTCCATTTTTCAAGAGGTACTGCAAAGGCACTTAAACTTTTTTTCTTGGAAGCCTCTGGGGATTGACTTTGGCCGTAAGATGTACAACATATGTGACCCTTCTACAGTTTTCATTTTGGCTCTGAACAAATTCTTCCAGGCTTGTTTGCCACATTACAGTCATTAAAATGAAGTTTGGTTATCAACTGTGGAATGCACATCTGTTCTTCATTAACTATTGCTGATCTTCCTTAGTTCTAGCCCAATGCTGATGGTATGATGTAATTTAAAACTGTTATCTGCTGTTAATCATTTTGGCTTTAACTATGTCTGCTTAATTTGGATTTTTGGAGGACTTTGTATTATCTTTTTCCTGTCTTGCTTCTGGTTTCCCAATTCCTATAGTTTAAGAGAGCAATCACATTTCTCTTGTTTCTCTGCCCATTACAACATAATTCTAGTTTCTCTTTTGTATATTACTTGGATATCTAGTAATATAGAGGCTAGGGAGCTTGTATTAAACTACTGTTAATTTACGTGTTTTAGGATCCAAATTGGAATTTTTGATCCAGTCAAACAGTGGCCTTTTGACCCCAGAAATCCAAATAGTATAATCCAGCAAGTAAGTTGCAAATACCATACAAGACGACACCCTGAATTTTGACCTAGAATGCAGGTTTTGAGTTGTGTTTGCTGTGTAAAACTATCCCAAGACTTAACTGCCCCAATAATCCTTTACCAACCATCTCACTGACCAGTGGATGCTGTCACAATATTTTAAAAGCAAATTACACAGTAAAATTCAATTAGCATATTTTAAAATAAACCACCGTCAGCTCCTTTGACAGGCATTTAAAGCATGTACAGAGTTGGGGGGAGCAGTGAGACTTCGCTGTTTAAGGTTCAGATTTTATACTTGGCGTATATGACAATCTCTAGTTTTGGGATGATGTTTTTAAATTCATGACCTGTATTGTGCGCCGGCGTATATAGTAGCATTTGATTTCCTAAACTTCAAGAGCCAGGTGACTAAGACTAGGGGATCTTGTGACTTGAGATCCTTGAATCAAGTTTTCTTGAACATCCTCTGGTGTCTCCACTTTTTGTTGACTCATTAAATGATAATCAATAATCCCCTCATTGGTTGCAAGAAACTCCAGCCGTGATCTTGCACTTTGAGCTATGTTGTCACAGCTCCTGATTTTGATTTTTTTTTTCTCTATGTCAGGGGTGTCAAACTCAAATTCACAGAGGGCCAAAATTAAAAACTTGGACTAAGTCGAGGGCTGAACTAAATATTTATTGAAAATTTTCAACAACATCTGCATGTTTTCTCTTCTTTCAACATATGTAATGTTAAACTTTTTCTTATTAAAATAAATGTTTAATAATAGTTTTGTATAAACTCTTTCCAGAATCATTAACAAATGAGAAATAAAATATTCAATAAATAATATTTCTCTATAGAGGATTTGTCAAATGTTGCTAGTGTGCTGTCGAATAGTAAAATCTGAGGGCTATTGAGAATGTGGGAGAATAACATGATTCCTGAAACAATCAAATGGGTGACTGATTGTGGGCATGAACTCTAGCAGGGTTATTTGCCATGCCCTTTTTCCATTGGTACAGATATCCTTTGATTTACACACTTTTCAAGTTTTATGCCTAATGAGCTTGTATCCAGGTGCAGGACCATTTTTAACCAGGAATATATTTATCACTGTGACATGAAACTATTGGAAGGTCGTTTTATCCTGAGATTAAAGTTCATAATACTTACTCAGGCCTGTGTGCGGGAGGGCGGGGTTTACAGGCGATCGGGTTGGACAACGACAGTGCGGGGGCATCGGCTCTCGCTGCAGGGCGGCATCTCGGCGGATCAGCGGCCCCGTCACCGTGAGTCGCGGGTCGGCCTGCAGCAGGGAGGGGGAGTGGGCAACGGTCCTGGCGAGGTCAGGCCCGAAGCCTCCGATTCCGGGCGCTGGGAAGCGGCCTTGGCTTCCCCTGACACCGGCCAGGCCCCAAAACCAGAGTCCACGGTGAGACCCTGCAACGTAAACAGAGGAGGTGGGGGCGATTAGTGGGCTGACGCCAATGCATTCTGGGATTTGTTGTATTACTGTGCATGCGCTATACTGGTGCGGCGGCCAGCGGGCCACCTCTAATACATTTTTTAAATGATCTTGCGGGCCAAATATAATTATATCGCGGGCCAAATTTGGCCTGCGGGCCAGAGTGTGACATGTGTGCTCTATGTATTCTCCAGAGACAGTCTTAAAGATGTTACTGGACAGTGGTTTTCCAGCTATTCTCAATCTTATTTGGGGGCTATGGCCCCCTTAGGACTCTGCTCAGAGTTTATGGGCCCCCTTCCCCATGAAGCAGTCAAGTTTATTTGGTTACTACTATATTTTTCTCTGACTGACTACGTAGAAATGTGGCAGCACAAGTGTTTACTTTTTTTTGCTATTGTTCCATGGATCTCTGGATAATGCTCCGATTTGGAAAATCCCTTCTTTCTTACCCCACCTCCTTCCCCAGAGGAGTTGGGCTGATTGTAAAGTTGTTGTTGTCCACTCAAGAGGTATAGAACATTATTTTTTTTCTGTTTCTTATGCAAGTGGGTTTTGTATAAAACTTGGATTGAGTTTGGCTGTCAGGAAATATGTTTTTTTTGCCTGTTGTTCATATTGAGTCCCAGCTTCTTTATATTTAACCCACAACTGACCAAAACATCTTCATGCAGTTAAGCGATAAGTTCTCTGTACAACTTCCCAAGTGTTTCATTCTTAGTACAAACATTGCTTAAGTCAAGAACCACCACTGTATTGGTAGCGTTTTCATTTCAGATACTGAGAAACTTGCATTTCTTGCCTTTTCTGGCAATAATGGTCTGGGATAACCATATTTTTATTAAATTTAGACAAAAAGCACATTAATAAGCCCTTCTGGCCCACGATCCCATGTCGCGAATTACACCTAATTGGCCTACAACCCAAATTTTGAAGGGTTGAAGGAAACCAGAGTGCCCAGAGGAAACCCACGCAGACACAGGGGAGAATGTACAAACTCCTTGCAGACAGTGCCAGATTCGAACCCCAGTCGCTGACACTGTAACAGCATTGTACTAATCATAAACTGGGTTTTGCAAAGGACAATGTCCAAAAGAATTTGGAGTACATAAGGCTTGTAAACATCTAGTGTAGTCTTCTAAAAGGATAAAACATGAAACAGTAGTTATTTGCATCTCTGCTTTCCAATGTTCCAAAAAAAAATCAAAATTTAAATGTTTTATGATTTCAAACAGGAAAAAAACACATTAAAACTTGCTGAGTGGTAAAAGTGTGACAATTGTACCATATTTAATTTTGAGAATCAGTTGTGGCTCTGGACTGCAAATTGATCGGCACGTTACAATCTTGACAGCACCTTCTCAAACTACTATTTCCTTACCTGCAAAGAGCTTGGCCAACTTGAGGTAGTGGAAAAATACTGTTGTTACACTTTTTTTTTAAAGCAAGGCCATTTGATTAATTAATTTATCAGATTTACTGTGATTAAATCAGAGTTTCTTGCAGGTTAAATATGATGAGCTATTTACAAATGTGTGCTCTTGCATACACCATTCCACAACCAGCATCAAGGTGATCAGGTGTGTAAGTTTAAGTTTGTCACAAAATACCCAATATGTGTACAGTGAGAAGGTTTCTTCTATAAACAAACAGGAGGAGGCATAGGATTACAATGAAAAGAAGAGCAATTAGCACCAAGCATGGTAGCATTGTTTTGGGGTTCATTCAGGAAGCTGACAGCTGCAGGGAAGAAACTATCTTTAAGGTTGTTAATGCAAGGTTTTTCACTCTTAAGCCTCTCCCTGTGGAAGGGGGAAGAGAGTGTGTCTGGGATGCAATGAGTCCCTCAGTGTGTTGCCTACCTTTCCCAGGCAGTAGATGATGTAGATGAAATACATGGAGGTGAGGGTAGATTACCTTGTGTTCTGAGCTGCATTCACTGTCTGCTAAAGTTCCTACCAAGATTGAGCCAAGCAGCTCCCATATCAAGCTCTGCTGTATCTAGAAAGTGTGGTTTTGATGGTGCACCCGTGGACATTGTTGGGGGACATGTTGAACTTCCTCAGAACAGCACCACTAAGAAATTAGAGTGTTGGTGTGCTTTCTTGATTATTGCATCAATGTGCTTGTCATTTGGACATATTTGTAACTAAGCACTTGAAGCTATCTAACTCTTTGAATTTCAGTACCATTTTATGAGGTGCTCTCCTGAAGATGGTGATAATCTCCTTCATCTTATTGAGGTTACTAGCTTGGTACCATGACACTAAACTTCCAATCTCTTCCCTGTATTCTCATTGCTATTTGATACCTAGCACACTTGCATCGTCGGTAAATTTGAAGATGGGAGTTGGAACGCTAGTTAGTTATAAAGTGGTGGGTGTAGAGGGAGCATGGTAGGGGATTTGAGTACACATATCCTTGAGGAGTAGCACTGTTGAATGTGATTATAGAGGAAATGTTTGTTGCACATCTCCATTAATTTTGATCTGTTAGACAAGAAGTTGAAGATCCAGTTGCAGAGGGGGGCACTGAAGCCTGGATCTTAAGGTTTGGGATGAATTTGTTAGGGACTATGGTATTGAAAGCAGAGTTGCAGTCTAGTCTGACATGGGTGTTCTTGCTGGTCAAGTGTTCTCAGGCTGTGTAGAGGACTAGGTAGATGGCATCTGCACTGGATGTTTGGCTGGTAGGCAAGTTGAGGTGCGGCAAGTCTGGTTGGTAGGCTCGAGTTGATGTGAGCCAAGCTCATAGGAACATAGGAAGTAGGAACAGGAGTAGGCCAAAAATGGCCCATTGAGCCTGCTCCGCCATTCAATACGATCATGGCTGATCTAATTTATGACCTAACTCCACCTACCTGCCTTCTCCCCATATCCCCTAATTTCTCTATCATGTAAAAATTTATCTAACTGAATTTTAAATATGTTTAATGAGGCAGCCTCAACCACTTCCCTGGTTAGAGAATTCCAAACATTCACTACTCTCTGGGGGAAAAACTATTTTTCCTCATCTCTGTCCTAAATCTACTCCCCCGAATCTTGAGACTATGTCCTCTTGTTTTAGTTTCCCCGGCTAGCTCAAAAAACCTTCCTACATCTATCCTATCCATACCCTTCATAATCCTATATGTTTCTATAAGATCTCTTCTCATTCTTCTGAACTCGAGCGAAAACAATCCTAGACGATTTAATCTTTCATCATAAGTCAACCCCTTCATCCCAGGGATCAACCTAGTAAACCTCCTCTGGACCATCTCCAAAGCCAGTATATCCTTCCTCAAATATGGAGACCAGAACTGGGCACAGTACTCCAGGTGCGGTCTCACCACTACCTTATACAGTTGCAACATTATCTCCCTACTCCTGAATTCAATTCCTCTAGTGATGAAGGCCAACATTCCATTTGCCTTCTTAATAACCTGCTGCATCTGCAACCTAACTTTTTGCAATTCATGCACAAGTACTCCCAAGTCCCTCTACACTACAGCATGCTGTAGTTTTTCACCCTTTAAATAATATTCAGCTCTTTTATTTTTCTTGCCAAAGTGGATAACCTCACACTTACTAACATTGTACTCCATCTGCCAGACCTTTGCCCACTCATCCAGCTTAACTATATCCCTCTGCAGACTCTCCACATCCTCATTACAATTTGCTCTTCCACTCAATTTGGTGTCATCCGTAAACTTGGCTACACCACATTTTGTTCCCTCCTCCAAGTCATCAATGTAAATGATGAACAGTTGTGGGCCTAACACTGACCCCTCCGGCACCCCACTTACCACTCTCTGCCAAGCTGAAAAACTCCCTTTTATCCCGACTCTCTGCCTCCTGTTCAGACAACCAATTTTCAATCGAGGCCAATAGACTTCCCCGGACTCCACTTTCCTGTAACTTACTGATAAGTCTCTTGTGCGGCACCTTATCAAACACTTTCTGGAAATCCAAATATACAACATCAACCTGTTCCCCTCTATCCACTGCACCCATTATCTCCTCAAAGAATCCTAACAAGTTTGTCAAACAAGATCTTCCCTTTATAAAACCATGCTGCGTCTGCCTGATTGAACCCTTACGTTCCAAAAGTTTCACTATTTCATCTTTAATGACGGCTTCAAGCATTTTTCCAACTACAGACGTCTAGCTAATTGGCTGATAATTTCCAGTCTTCTGCCTACATCCCTTCTTAAAAAGTGGCTTGACGTTTGCTGTCTTCCAGTTTGCCGGGACCTGCCGAATCCAAGGAATTTTGGTATATGACCACCAATGCATCAACCATAACTTCTGCCATTTCCTTCAGAACCCTTGGATACATATCATCAGGACCAGGTGATTTGTCTGGCTTTAGTCCCATTAGTTTCTCCATCACTACTTCCTTTGTAACAACTATTTTATCAAGGCCCTCCCCAACATTCGCATCCTTAACTCCGCATTTGGGCACGCTGGACGTGTTTTCCACCGTGAAGACTGACACAAAATATTTGTTTAATGCCTCGGCCACTTCCTCATTTTTTGCTACCAGTTTTCCTTTCTCATCCTCCAAGGGTCCTATGTTAACTCATGCCACTCTCTTTCGTTTTATATATTTATAAAATTTTTTGCTTTCTATTTTTATATTTTGTGCCAATTTAGTTTCATAATCCTTTTTCCCATTTCTTATTACCTGCTTTGTAACCCCCTGTTGTCTCTTAAAGTTTTCCCAATCTTCCAGTTTCCCACTGCTCTTTGCAGCTTTGTACACCTGCACCTTCAATTTTATACTCTCCTTTATTTCCTTTGTTAACTACGGTTGATTTTTCCCTCCCTTGCTGCCCTTTTTCCTGACCAGAATATATTTTTGTTGAGCATTACAAAATATTTCTCTGAAAATCTTCCACTGTTCCTCAACTGTTTCATCAATTAGCCTGTGCTCCCAGTCCACTCTGCCCAATTCCTCCCTCATCCTATGGTAGTCACCCCTTTTTAAGCATAATATATTAGTTTTAGATCTAACTATTTGCCCTTCCATCTGAATAAGAAATTCAATCATACTATGATCGCTATTTCCCAGATGGTCTCTGACTATTACATCATTTACTCTACCTATCTCATTGCACAACTCTAGATCTAGGAGAGCATTTTCTCTTGTGGGTTCCTTAACACGCTGCTCAAGAAAGCTATCGCAGATGCATTCTATGAAGTCCTCTTCCAAACTCCCACGACCAACTTGATTTTCCCAATCTATGTGGAAGTTGAAGTCCCCCATGACTACTGTTGTATCATTATTACATGCCTCACTTATCTCTCTATTTATTTCCTGTGCCACTAAACTATTGTTATTTGGTGGGTGATGTAGCACTTCATGATATTGGATGTCAAATCCACCGGTCAGTAATTATTTAGCCCTATTTTCTGCTTTTGTGCTGGTATGATGGTGGCCCTCTGAAGCAAGTAGGGACATTGGTCTGTTGTAGAGAGAGAGATTAGGTTTAATATGAAAGGGTAGTTTGATGTTTCTGGACAAGCACTCACTGGAGTTTAAGATAAGGGGATCTCATTGAAACATACAGACTATTGAAAGGACTAGATAGTGGACTTGGAGAAGGTGTTTCCAGTGTGGGAAAGACTAGGACCAGAGGGCACAGAAATAGAAAGGATAATCCTTTAAAGACTGCAGGAGCTGAATAGGCACGGAGTTCCCCATATCTGTTTGGCTGGGAGGAGGGTGGAGTGTTGGGGTGGTTGTCATTTATATCTACTTGCAGATATAATTATTGTAAATATGCATTGAGATTTGAAATACTATATTTGCCTCTCTTGAAGACCCTTGGGTTTTCATTGCATTTGCAGATTGAATTTTAAAATATTTTGCATACAGTATAATGGATGAATATTTTGAATCTGATGTTTATTTTGTATATCAATGTTTTTGTAAATCAATTTTGGTGGATATCCATTCAGATCTGTGAGGCAATAGATTGTGCTTCCCTCGGTGACACCCCTCCTCTGTAGGTGAGGTGAAGTCTTGGTGTCTTTGTTATAAACAGTGCTTGTGCAAATGACTGACAGTCTAATAGCTTTTTAATGTTACTAAACTTCTTTCTTTTTATTTTGCAGTCTCAGGGTGAAGATCTACGAAACTTGAATCTTACTGGTCATGTAGGATTTGATAGCCTTCCAGATCAGCTGGTCAACAAGTCAACAACTCAAGGGTTCTGTTTCAATATTCTTTGTGTTGGTGAGAAACATTTCAAAATTAATCTGAAAGAGAACTTTGATTTTACTTGAGCCTGTCATATTGTGGAAAAAAAGTTGTGTAATTAAATTTACACTGCTAATTAAGGACCGAAGAGGCCACGTACAGATGTGATCCAGTTGTCGTGATCCATGAGGGTGCCAATGATGTAGGTAAAACTAGGAAAGGTTCTGCTGAAGTAATTTGAGGAGCTAGAGACTAAATTAAAAAGCAGGAAACAAAAAAAGTCCTAATTTCTATATCCCAACCTGAGCCACGTGCAAATTGGCACAGGGTCAAGAGAGTTAAATGCATGGCTGAAGAATTGGTATGTGAGAAGTGGGTTCCAATTCATGGGGATTGGCACTGGTATTTGGGGAGCAAGAAATTGTTTAAACTTGCTCACCTTTTCTTCCCTCTCCCCATTCCTGTCTTTCGAATTCTCCCCTCCCTTACTCAGCCAGCCATTCCTTCCCCCTCTCATTGCTGCTGTCCCCTTCCTCCTTTCTCCATCTATCATCTCCTGCCTTTGCCATCCCAGAACCCCCCAACCTTTTCGTTCAGGCACTTGCTGGGCAGCACTCTCTCATACCATAATGAAGGACTCAAGCCCGAATCGTCGGTTATGTATTTCTCCCTTTGCTACATAAAGATCATTGATTGACCTGCTCTGCTCCTCCAGCATTTTGTATTTTTTACTTCAACCATAGTGTCTACAGATGTTCGTGATTTACTTTTGAACTATGATGGGACCTGGATCATGGAGATTTATGTAACTGGGACTGTGGATAGGTCTTTAATCTAAAGAGCATGGGGGTGGGTTCAGCAGATTGGAGAAGGATGGGTAAAGTAAAAGCAATTGTTTTTTTTTTAAAGAGTATTTAAGAGTGGAGTATATAAAAGTTAAATGAAAAAGAGGCAAAGATGATCAGATTTTAAAAGGACAATGAGTACAAACAACTGCATTTTATATGAATACCTGTAGTATTCGAAATAAGATCAGTGAAATCACAAATCAATTAAAGGGTAATGATTTAGTAGTGGCCATTACAGAAATGTGGTTGCAGTGTTTAGAAGATTGGGAATTAAATAGCCACAGATATCAGGTAATATGGAAGGACAGGCAGGATGGTAAGGGAGGTAGATGGCGTAGTGCTCTTAGTTAAGGATGATCAGGGGAATAGTGAGAATTATACAAGATCTCAGGAGCAAAATATTGAATCTATCTTGATAGAGATTGGAAATAGTAAAGGTGGGGAAAAATCACTGCTGGAAGTTGTCTGTAGGTTACTGTGTTACAGTAACACAGGCAATAAATCAAAAAATTTTGGAGGCATGCAAGAATGGAACAGCAGTTATGAGGAACTTTTAACATGCACATAGACTGGGTAAATCAGGTTCATCAAAGCAAATTTAAGGAGGTCTTCATAGAATGCATTTGTGATCAGCATGTTACTGAAACTATAAGGGAACAGGCTCTCTTGGATCTGGTCTTGTGCAATCAGAAATAAAATTAATGATCTTGTAGTTCAGGATCCTCTTGGGAAGAATGATTACAGTATGATTGAGTTTCTCATCCAAATGAAAGATGCAATAATTAAGTCTAAAACCAGTGCATTATACCTAAACAAGGGAAAAAAAACAAGGGAATGAGGGAGGAGTTTGCCAGTATAGACTGGGAACACAGGCTATATGGAGGGATGGTTGAGGAGCAACAATATTTATATTGTATATATTTTTAAAGGAGATAGATTGTGGGGGTAGTGTAAGTCACACACAAACACTTCACAATACAGATCTCATTTAAAATGCAAGAGCTTTGCTCAAACCAGACACACTGGGCCCAGGGCCTTTGTAGGGACAATGAAAACTGCTTTGCTAAAGGGTTTCCTAAGGAGATACAAATAAAAGAACCCGAGCGCAAGAGACTTCACAAGTAGGTGTTAATTGGACTGATGCTGTGTAAATGAATTATTGTTTTGAAAGCAACTGATGAACCGGCTCCGAAGATTGAGTCTGGTTCCACAATCTGTCTGGTTGCAGTTTGCTGTACAATGAAGGTCATGTGGTTTTGCAAGCAAAAAGAGAACAAAGACAAAACAAATTTTCTCTAAGAGAGAGAGAAAATTCAGTTCAAGTTTTGCAATGGCTTTTGGTAGCTGGCAGCTTGTTTAAACCCCATTTTGAAGACAGGTTGTGAGTTCTGAGTTCAGCCTGTTGAAAACCCTTGTGGTCTATACAAATGGCTGGCTAGAGTGTTTTACCTGAAATCTGGGAAACAGAAGGAACTCTGTGGTAACCTGTAGAAGAAGAGGCTATCATTTGAAAAACCCATGATGGGGCAAGTTTCTTCGGGTGATCGGAGGGAATCAATTTTTGTGTGTCCAACAAGCAATAAATCTCTCTCTGAAACCAACAAGAACCTCCCTGAGTGGTAACCAATTATTTTTAAGCACCAGAGCTTGGTGAAAATTCATAAATGTTAAATTCTTTGCACAGTATAAGAAATGCTCTTTACCAGTTAACTTTGAGGAGTGAGAAGTGAGATTGGACTGTGAATCAAGTAACTTTTCTGAACTTGTACACATTACATACACGTGTGGTTAGAATTAGAAGTTAAGTTATTAGAAATAAGTTAAAGTTTGATCCTGTTTTTATGTTTAAAGAAAATTAAAAGCAACTTTTGTTTAAGTAACCATTTGTCTTGGTGAATTTCTATTGCTGCTGGGTTTTGGAGTCCTCTGGGCCCTTAACACTGGCATGGAGATTTTTCATGGTGCTCAACAAAAGTATATTCCAGTTCAAAACAAGGATAGTAAGGGTGGTGACAGCCAGCCTTGGGTAACTAAGGAAATAAAAGAAGACATCAAACTAAAAGTCACCAAGAGCAGTGGGAAACTAGAAGATAGGGAAAACATTAAAAAGCAACAAAGAACTACAAAGTGAGCAAATAAGAAAGGGAATGTAGATTATGAAAAAAGATGCACAAAATATGAAAACAGACACTAAAAGTTTTTAAAATTGTATAAAATGGAAATGGGTGGTTAAAGTGAGCATAGGTCACTTGAATGTTGAGAAGGGAGAAATTGATGAAATGGCTGAAGCTTCACGATGGAGAACACGTCTACCATGCCAAAGACAGAGGTTATAGGTGCAATTGGAGGTGAGGTCTAGATGCAAAATCCATCACTAAAGAGGTAGTGTTGAGCAAACATGTGGACCAAAAGGTAGACAAGTCCCCTGGTCCTGATGGAATGCATCCCAGGGCTCTGAAAGAAATGGCAGAAGTTATAGTCAAGGCTTTAGTGATAATTTACCAAAAATGTTTGGACTCTGGGAAGGTCCCAGCAGATTGGAAGATGGTTAATGCCATAAACTGTTCAAAAAAAGGATGTAGTCAAAAGGCAGATAACTATAGACCAGTTAGTTTAACATTTGTAGTGGGGAAAATGTTGAAGATATCAATAAAAGAGAAATATCGAGGCATTTGGAACCAAAATGATCAATCAGCCAAGACCGATACTGTTTGACAAACTTAATGGAGTTATTTGCGGATATAATGAGTGCAGGAGATAGAGAGGAACAAATGGGCATTGTTTACTTGGAATTCCAGAAGGCATTCAATAAGGTGGCGCTTAAAAGACTTATTCGTGCTTCATTGCTGGAGGGATTGAATTTAGGAGCAGAGAGGTTATGATGCAACTGTACAAGGTACTGGTGAGACTGCATCTGGAATACTGAATGCAGTTCTGGTCTCCTGACTGTAGGAAGGATGTACTGGCTTTGGAAACGGTGCAGAGGAAATTAACCAGGTTGATTTCAGAGATGAGGGGGTTAGTCTGTGAGAAGAGATTGAGTGGTCTGGGACTATACACACTGAAATTCAGAAGAATGAGAGGGGATGTTTATAGAAACCTAAAATTATGAAAATTATAGAAAAGATAGAGGTAGGTAAGCTCTTTTCCCTAGTAGGTGAGACAGATGTAGGGCATTTGGCCTCTAGACTCCAGGGTAGTAGATTTAGGATGGAGATCAGGAGGAACTCCTTTTTCTAGAGGATAGTGAGTCTATGGAATTATCTGCCCATTGAAGCAGTGGTAGGGGATTGAGGTTTATGGGGAAATGGCAGATAGGTGGAGATGAGCCCATCAGATCAGCAATGATCTTATTGAATGGAGGAGCAGGCTCGATGGGCCTGCTCCTATATTTCTTGTGTATTGCACCTGATCAAGGCTAGGACCAATATTCTCAAGGGCAGATTTGCTCCTGCAGCTGAGGGATTGGTTTAAAGTGGTTTGATGGAGGGATTGGAAGCTGAACGGATATTTAGAGAGAGAGAGAGCGCACAGTGCTAGAAATGGAAAACTGAAAGTTTAAGTTTCAAAGTCAATGGTGAACAGTCTGCAACAAGTGCTCTTGGTGTCCAGGTGTTCCAGGGTCAAGTGAAGGGCCAGGGAGATGGTGCCTGCATGGACATGTTTGGATGGAAGGCAAATTGAAGCATGCTGGTAGGCAAGAGTCGATGTAAGCAATAACCAGCGTTTTAAAGGATTTCATGATGGTAGATGTTAGAGACACTGGTCGATTGTTGTTTAGGCTGATTATTGTGCTTTTATTTCAGTGTTGGTATAATAGTCACCTTGCAAAGGGTGTGATCTATGGCATGTTTTAGGAAAAAAACAGATATTTGTACACCCACCAGTTGATCTGCGCATGGCTCTCTGGACATGTCCAAGGACCGGTTGCCCACCAATGGTTCACTCTCCAGCAGGCCATTCTGATTTCAGCAGCAGTGATCAAGGTGTTGGAGAACATAAAGTAGTAGAGATAAATGTCACTGCCTCTTGCCTCCTCGTTTAAAGCGAGCATAGAGAACATGAAGCTCATCAGGTAGTGTGCTGTTGCATGCCATGCTGCCCAGTTTTGCTTTTTATTCCAGGCTAGGCTGCCCAAGTCATCATGATGTTCTCATGGGACTTGAGCCTAGTCTGGTACTGCTTCTTGGCTTCCCTGATGTCCTTGCAAAGATCATCGGCAGATTTCTTGAGAAGGGTTTGATCTCCTGACTTGAATCCTCCATCTTGGCCTTCAGCGGTGTGGGCTTGGTTCATCCATACTTCCCCATTATGCCAATTCTAAAAGATAAATGTAGAATATTAAATTCCCAACCTTGGGTATTCTCTGCAATGGCATCAAAACCACACTCATTTTTATCTGTATAATTAATTGTCTACCTTTTTAAATAATGCAGCATGTCTTCATATAAACAGCTTTCAATTTTATTTTTGGCTTTTTTCAGCGTTCTGATTTTAATTGGAGGGGTGCAATATGTTTGTGTGCATTAATCCTTCCAAGTGAGTTTGAGTTATTGTTTACCATTTTGCAACCAGCACAATTGCTTTGATCTATTTCTCTAATTTTCTAAAGCTCAACTCTCCAGTGTTCTTTTTGAACTGTCAGGAATTTACATTTATTTTAAATGCACAAAGAGAGTGTATACATTTTGTAAAAAATATAATCTGAAGGAAAAATATTGAATATATTGATAATTAAGTGGCTTTAACGTGCAAGCAATAATTAAATTTAAAACTTAATTTCCAAAGATGCATAAATGTATGTTTCAGCTATCTTCACTGTGTAATTTTTTTTAAGAATGTTGCAATGAAGCTGCAGTCCATCGATACTGGATTCCTTTTCTTTTAAAATTATTTCTATAGATTTTTTTATCATACAAGTCCATATAAATAAAATATAATGTACATTTGGAATGGTATCATTTAGTAATAATAATACATGGATTTGTATTTCAATCTAAACATATAGTGAATAGTAAAAAAGAAAAAAAAAGGTTGATTATAAAGATCTAACCCCATCCACCAACCAAGGCTGAAATTGATATTCGAGCAGATTTGAAATCGAGCAACAGCCTCTAGAGATCTGATGACACATGCCCACACCTGGATCGTTCCAATTTGTAAAATAAGCTATAAATGGACTCCAAGTCTTATCCAAAGAGATCTTAATCTTCCGAACATTGACTTTTTTTCCAAACTGAGAAAGGATATAATATCCAGTAACCATTGTCTACGGGTGGGTGGAAAGTCCTCTTTCCATATAAGCAATATTCCTCTTCTAGCCAGTAATGTAGAAAATGCTAAGACATGTTTTTGGTTAGATGTTAGATACAAGTTTACATCACTGGAGAAGCCAAATATTGCAATCACTGGACATGCATGGTTCTACATCAATCCCAAAAATGGCGAAAAATGTTCTGAAAATAGCTGTCCAATATTCTGCTAAGAAGAGGCTTCAAATCTTTTACATTTGTCACACAATGAGATGATATCTGGGTAGATTTGAGTGATCTTAACTTTAGAAAAATGTACTCTATGCACCACTTTAAATTGAATCAAACTATGCCTAGCGTCACGGATAAGAGCCAAAATTGAAATCTAATCTTCTTTTGAAGTAGACATATGAAGATCTTTCTCACATTCAGTTTTGATCCTAATTAAAGAAATTGTTTTTAAATTCAATATTTTATAATATAAGGTGGATATTGTACCTTTATGTACAAATTATAATTCAAAAAGTTCGTCTATGACAGGGGTGTCAAACTCAAATTTACAGAGGGCCAAAATTAAAAACTTGGACTAAGTCATGGGCCAAACTAAATATTTATTGAAAATTTTCAACATCTGCATGTTTTCTCTTCTTTCAACATATGTAATGTTAAACTTTTTCTGATTAAAATAAATGTTTAATAATAGTTTTGGTTAAACTCTTTCCAGAAGAAGCATTAACAAATGAGAAATAAAATATTCAATAAATAGTATTTCTCTATAGCCTTTAAGCTCCTTTTAAATGTATTTTTTTTCACAAGCCAACAAGTCAAACAAATAACTTGCTTCAATGACAAACAGGTTTGTCTTTTAAATGATGAACATATAGTCTGCCTCCCACCTGTCTTGAAAGGTCCTGTTTTCTGTCTTTCGTTTGGCCATTTTTCGTAAGGGGTTTATTACATGCGAGTTGGGCGACAGGTCGCAGATGCTAATGAAAGTAAAGAGAGGAGGTGGGGGCAATTAGCGGGCTGACGAGCTGGCGCCAACGCATTTGCAAAGCATTCTGAGATTTGTAGTATTAGCTGTGCATGTGCTATACTGGCGTGGCGGCCAGCGGGCCAGCTCTAATACATATTTGATATGATCTTGCGGGCCAAAGATAATTATATCACGGGCCAAATTTGGCCCGCGGGCCTGAGTTTGATTTGTGTGGTCTATGAAATTCGAGTCCAGAAGATATGGAAGTACTGAAAGTTTAGAATGAATAAAATGTCTAATTTGATAATATATAAATAATGTTCCTCAACATGGTTATCCAACTGCACGAAAACCAACAAGGTCGGGTCAGATACAGCAATGAGCTCTCTGAACCCTTCTCCATTAACAGTGGCGTGAAGCAAGGCTGTGTTCTCGCACCAACCCTCTTTTCAATCTTCTTCAGCATGATGCTGAACCAAGCCATGAAAGACCCCAACAATGAAGACGCTGTTTACATCCAGTACCGCATGGATGGCAGTCTCTTCAATCTGAAGCGCCTGCAAGCTCACACCAAGACACAAGAGAAACTTGTCCGTGAACTACTCTTTGCAGATGATGCCGCTTTAGTTGCCCATTCAGAGCCAGCTCTTTAGCGCTTGACGTCCTGTTTTGTGGAAACTGCCAAAATGTTTGGCCTGGAAGTCAGCCTGAAGAAAACGGAGGTCCTCCATCAGCCAGCTCCCCACCATGACTACCAGCCCCCCCCCCCCCCCCCCACATCTCCATCGGACACACAAAACTCAAAACGGTCAACCAGTTTACCTATCTCAGCTACACCATTTCATCAGATGCAAGGATCGGCAACGAGATAGACAACAGACTCGCCAAGGCAAATAGTGCCTTTTGAAGACTACACAAAAGAGTCTGGAAAAACAACCAACTGAAAAACCTCACAAAGATAAGCGTATACAGAGCCGTTGTCATACCCACACTCCTGTTCGGCTCCGAATCATGGGTCCTCTACCGGCATCACCTACGGCTCCTAGAATGCTTCCACCAGCGTTGTCTCTGCTCCATCCTCAACATTCATTGGAGCGCCTTCATCCCTAACATCGAAGTACTCGAGATGGCAGAGGCCGACAGCTTCGAGTCCACGCTGCTGAAGATCCAGCTGCGCTGGGTGGGTCACGTCTCCAGAATGGAGGACCATCGCCTTCCCAAGATCGTGTTATATGGCGAGCCCTCCACTGGCCACCGTGACAGAGGTGCACCAAAGAAGAGGTACAAGGACTGCCTAAAGAAATCTCTTGGTGCCTGCCACATTGACCACCGCCAGTGGACTGATATTGCCTCAAACCGTACATCTTGGCGCCTCACAGTTTGGCGGGCAGCAACCTCCTTTGAAGAAGACCGCAGAGCCCACCTCACTGACAAAAGACAAAGGAGGAAAAACCCAACACCCAACCCCAACCAACCAATTTTCCCCTGCAACCGTGTCTGCCTGTCCCGCATCGGACTTGTCAGCCACAATCGAGCCTGCAGCTGACGTGGACTTTTACCCCCTCCATAAATCTTCGTCCGCGAAGCCAAGCCAAAGAAATCTTCGTCTGTGAAGCCAAGCCAAAGAAAGATAGAAGAAAGAAAATAATGTCTGTTTGGCAGATTCAATTTCATTGACATTTGTTATAAAGATGCAAAAATTTGTTGGATTAAAAAATCGTTAAAGTTTTAATTCCTAGACGATTCTATTCTTCATAGTTTGCATCTAAAATAGCGGGTTGCAATAAAAGATTGAGTAGAATAGGATGAGTAAATATAAATCCCATAATTCCAAAAAATTTCCTAAATTGATTCCAATACTTCAAACTATGTCTGATTATTAAATTTTTTGTTAGTTTTGGAATAGAGAGAAGTAAAGGTGAGCCCAATACCACCCGTAAGGAAGTATTCTTAAGGGATTTCAAATCTGTTTCCATCCAATTGTCAAACTGTAAGAACAATAGCATATTCCTTGTATTCATTGCCCAATAATAAAATCTAAAATTGGGTAACAGTCCTTCATCATTTCTATGTTCAGTAGATAATTTTTATTTATTCTTAGTTTCTTTCCTTGCCATATATATGACATAATAGACGATACCAATGTGTCGAAGAAAGACTTGTAAATAAAAATTTGTAATCATTGAAATAAATATAGAAGTTTTTGTAAAAATATTCATTTTAATTGAATTAATACGGCCTATCATAAAGAAAGTGGTGACCATCCAGAGAGTGTTGCTTAGTCTGATTAAATAAAACTACAAAGTTTTCATTAGAGGTTCACATAAGAGCAAACTATTACCACTAAAAGGCCTACTTACTCTATACTCTAATTTTCCTTTTAAAATAGTGAAAGATTAATTAAATATCTAGGTATTATGATAACTAAGAATTTAAAAAACCTCTTTAAATAATTTTTTCAACATAGTTTGATCTTCAAATTGTAGTTGACATTTTTTTTTTGGACTCTTGTAAAATTTAAAAACCAGACTGCATTCAGCTTTACCCTTTGCTTGAAGAAAATACCAGGTGCCCATAAAGCTAATCTCAGTATGAAATAATGGTGGGAATGTTCAGCTGGCCAAGGAGCCGATGTGCATGAAGAAGCAGAGTTAACATTTTGGGTGGATTACTTTTCATCAAATTCTCTATTTTCCAACATCTGTGTTTTTATTTTTGGATCAGATTTCTGAAGTTTTGATCAAGTATGTAACGGATATTGAAATAGTTTATGGTGTATTTCACTTGAAAGAAAATCCATCTTGCCTTTTATCTATTTAAAACAGCTTGATGACCATGAATTCTTTGTGGTCACATACTTTCTTTGTTTTGGAAGTTATTTGGAGCATTGATCACTTAAGTCACAAATTATATGTAGGAATTGTCTTGCAAGTTCTAAATGATGAGGATTAATCTGGCATGGTATTTGTGTTATAACAACTGATTTTTTTTTTAAATTGCTGAAGTCTTCTACTCTCTCAGATCACAAGCTTTGTAAGTGATGTGTAAAATACCTTGGGTTGTTTCTTTTGTGTTTGGAAAGTCCTCTCTGTTCCAGGACCAATGGCTGATTTCTGTATTCCCTCTGCATTTTGCATTTTTCTTAGCATATTTACTCTTATGTAGGTTTCAGACCAATTGTAAACATGATTGGGCAAGCATTAGAATTTTAATGAGGTTAAAAATGGAAATTCTTAACTTTTCAATTAGTTCTATTACTGTTTTAAGACCTCTAACCCCCTTGGTAAGAGTTTCATTTGAGTCCTTAGGACTATGACATTCATAAAATTGAAGGGACACTGAAGGTTAATAATATGCAGTACTCAAAAGTGCTGAAGAAACTCAGCAGAGCATGCAGTATCTGTAGGATGCTCCCACAGAAAGCAGAAGGCAGTCAACATTTCAGGCCTGAGCACTTCTTCAGCAATGCCAAAAATCAGGCAGGTGTCCAAATGAAAAGGTGGCGGACGGGGATGTCTACAGGTAACTGGCAATAGGTGCGCATAGATGGGTGGGGTGGGAACGGGGGTTGGGAAGAAGAGAAAAAAGTTGAGAACTAATAGAGAGGGTTAGCGTTATCATTTAGAATTCTGTGTTGAATATCATAGAACACTTCCTGTAATGCAAAACAAAATCTTCAATTAATTGATAAAGTGGAGAACATCTTGTAGACCAATGTGCTTCAGACTGTTCCCTCTAGTGCGTTGCAGGAGAATGCCCAGCATTTCTACCTGATGATAACATCTTGAGATTCAGCAGGATTATGTGGAGACAGAAATTAGCGGGAAAATATGATGTTCAAAATGCAGATTTCTAGATTATCTGTTTTATTTTTTTTTAAACTCCTTGAATGTGATCTCAGCAATTATTCATGTTAAATTGATCTTTTGCCTATTTGCTCATTTCATTAATCCCACTCTGCATTCCCCAAGTCTTGTACTTTCCCCTGTAATGCAGGAAATCTTTTTCTTTGTTTTGCCAATTTTAAGATTGAGGTCCTTGAACAAAATCAGTTCCAGAAAATTTTGATTACAGATTTCTACAAGAATCTTCCATGGCCTCCCCATCATGGTAGATGATATTTATTTGGCCTTTTTTCTTGCATGTTGTGTTTGAACAATTGTGGGTACGTTCTTCTGACAACAAATGTCCACTTTTACTGTTAGTTAAGGGCTAAACCATATTTTGAAATGGGTGAACCCCAAGATGAACTTGCTCATTGTGTATTACAGTTTTAAAATTGGCTTGATATGTGGCTAATCACTTCAATAAAAATGCATTTACTGAGAATGAGTGGTCTCCTGTGTTATTTTACCTCTGCACTGCAGCTTTACTCATCATCATCACTGCAGAATCTGCAAAGTTTTTCCATCGTGACTGATTTGAATAGAGCCTCTATGGAGAAACCAAAAGGCAGATCTGAAAAATTCTGGTTCCACAGAATTTGGCTCTAATTATGAGCAGATCCTTGAGTAAATGATAGATGCCAGAGAAATACAGACAGGGTTTGGAAAGGAAATGTGTGACAAACTGTAGGGTTGAGCAAAGTGCTGGCTAGGAAAGGTCACTGTAGCAGCACACTTTTAACCCCAAACACCAAATTAATTGAAAAAAGTCTTCTATGCTCTTGCACAAATGCACCATCTGTGTGACAAACATCTACCTCATTGCAAGCATGGTATTTGCAATTCATTCCATTAGTTTTCATCCTGGCATTTTACCAACAAATGCACAAGAAGGATGTGACCATAAGATACAAGAAGAGAAGATGACTCAGCCCATTGAGTCTGCTTTGCCATTCCATCATGACCTGATTGATTCTCCCACTCATCCCCACTCCCCTGCTTTCTCCCTATAATCTTTGACTGACTATTCAGATTCTTATCAATCTCTGCCTTAAATACACCCAATAACCTGGTCTCCACAGCCACATGGTAGCAAATTCCAGAGGTTCACCATTTTCTGGCTAAAGAAAATCCTCCGCACCTGTTTTAAATGGGCACACTTCAATCCTGAAGTTGTGCCCTCTTGTCCTAGACTCCCCTACCATGGGAATCTTTGCCACATTGATTCTGTCCAAGCTGTTCAGCATTCAAAATGCTTCAATGAGGTCCCTCCTCATTCTTCTGAACTCCAAATAGTACAGTCCAAGAGCCGACAAACATTCCTCATGTATTAATCCATTCATTCCAGGAATCATTCTTATGAATCTTCCCTGAACCCTCTCCAATGCCAGCACATTCTTTCTTAAATAAGGTGCCCAAAACTGTACCCCATTTTCAAAGTGAGGCCTCACCAGTGCCTTATAAAGTCTCAACATGAATGCCAACATTGCATTTGCCTTCTTCACCACTGATTGAACCTGGAGGTTAACCTTTAGGGTACCCTGCAGGAGGACTTCCGAGTCCTTTTTGTTATGAACCTTGGACAATTTTATTTTTGACTGAGGACAGGACAGAACCTACTGCAAGGGATTGACAACTGCTAGGTGCTACCACTAGGGGACTTTGACAGCTATCAAAGCACAGGAACCATGCGCTGAAAGTTTGTGGGCTTGCAGGAGAGCGAGCTTGCAGCTGTTAACCTCTCCACCAATGGGGAGAGCTGGAGACAGCGCTGGGCAGTTTAAAAAAACCCCAGCGTGCTTGTTCTAGAGAGGTTGGTTGGTAGTTTGGACTATAGGCAGTCAGTCAGTTAGTCTGATGATGAGTGCTCATCTGACAGCTTCAGTGAGCTGTTCATGGGTGCTAGCACTGCTGTCTGGAGCTGTATGTCAGTGTGCTGACCCAGTAGTTTCAGTGGGAAAAATAAGTCTGAGCTACTTTGTCCAGCACTAATGTCCTGACAGCAGTTTGGGGAATTCTGATACCCAGAGTGAGGGTGGGACTGACCAGTGTCTCTCCCGTCCCCTTTCAAGAGGAGGACTGTGTGACAGGAGTCACAGGACCACTCAAACCAAGGTGTCCAAAGAAGAGGACTCGTGTGACAGAAGGTCACTTGGTAACCCTAAAGAGGGGTTTGGAGGTGTGAATCTCATGGTGACCAGGAGGTCATTGTGAAAATTCCTGGGTAAAGGTGGTTGTGGCCACACTCAAACTTCAAGGCAGTCTTATGTCCCCTGACAGGGTTGAAAAGTCTATAGGCACCACAGTCATCTGGATACAGCCTCAAACTAAAAGACCAGTGGGCAAGGAAACAAATAATCTCAAACTTGGAGATTAGATCTGTGAACTGTTCCTTCTTGACTGATGACTTGACGTGATTGATGTGAGGGTTTTGTTTTGGGAATTTTGTGGCATTTCAGCCTGGACTGTAATGGTCTGGATTTTTCTCCCCACATTCAGTCTGTTGTTTATATAGAGTTCCCATTAAGGCTGGTGTTTAGGTGTTAAATTTATTGGGGTAATTCTAATATTGTTAGTTTGTTAATAAATTTTGTGTTAAACTTAACCCATTTGTTTGTTTGCCTCCCAATTGTAACAATTTGTGCCTCTGAATTTCTCCTATCCAAATAATAGTCTGTTCTACCAAAGTGCATGACTGTACACTTTCCAACATTATTGTGATGGGTTATATTATATTTTGTATATAAATGTTTTTAGTAGAGATAGATTGTGGGGGGAGTTTAGAGAGTAGGTCACTTCACAAACAAACAAATGCTTCACAAAAGAGATCTCATTTAAAATGTAAGAGCTATGCATAAGGAGAGACGTCATGTCCACAGTAACATTACAGAATCTTTGAAGAAAGCCTGTGGAGACTTCACAAGTAGGTGTTAATTGGACTAATGCTGTGGAGTAAATGGACAATTGTTTTGAAAGTAACAGATGGCCAGGCTCGAGAAAATTATTCCGGTGCTGCAATCTGTTCTAAGAAGGTCATGTGATTTTTCAAGCAGAGAGAGGGAGAAGACTAAACAGACTTTCTCTAAGAGAGCGAGAGAATTCAGTTGGAGTTCTTCTGAAGTGGCTTTTGGAAGCTGCAGCATGACAAGCTGGGGCAGTTTGTCGAAGACCCCATTTTAGAAGGCGGGTTGTGAGTTCTGGTGAAAACCCTTGTGGTCCTTACAAGAGGAAATGGCTGGCTAGAGTGTTTCATCTGAAATAAGAGAAAAACGAGAGGAACTCTGGGGTGACCTGGAGGAAGAGGTTATCATTTGGAAAACCCTGATGGGGCAAGTTTCTTTGGCAAGACACTGAAATGACTGATGGAAGTAAATAAGTTTATGTGTGTCCAATGAGCAATGAAACTCTGAAACCAATGAGAACCTTCCTGAGTGGTAACCATTTACCTTTTCACTAAAGCTTGGTGAAAATTCATAAATGTTAAATTCTGTGCACAGTATAAGAATTGACTGATACTGGTGAACTTGGAGGAGTGAGATGTGAGGTTGGACTGTGAACCAAATAACTTTCCTGAACTTGTATACACATTACATACATGTGTGCTTAGAATTAGAAGGGGGTTAAGTTAATAGTAATAAGTTAAAGTTTGATCCTGTTTTTATGTTTAAAGAAAATTAAAAGCAACTTTTGCTTAAATAACTATTTGTCTTGGTGAAGTTCTATTGCTGTTGGGTTTTGGGGTCCTCTGGGCCTGTAACATTATATTTAATTTGCCACTTTGCCCATTCTCTGAATCTATCTAATATGTTTTTTAGACAGAAATCCCTCTATATTGCTGCAAGAAAGACCCGGCATGAAGCTAGCTGTGGTCGTTTACACTGAACCAAACCAAGCAGCATAATGTCGGGTCAGTGTTTTTTTACACAGCAAGCCAGCATTCTGGGAACAAAAGAGGTGGGACGTGTAACACATCTAGTGTCATGTATAACATACAGTATTTGATGGCATATTAGACCCACCTTTTTCCCAAATAATGGGTGGTAGTGGGGATGTCGGGAGACTCTCCTGGCTGCCCGCTGTCAGTTCCCACACTTGTCATTGTTGTGTTGAGAAAGTGTCAGGTTTGTGAGAAACTAATCTGGACACAAGGGTTTACTATCAAACTTTTATTAATATAACAATTAATAGAAGAGTTGGGAAAATTGTATTGGGAATAAAACGCGCGTACAATTTATAAAAGAACATGGGAGAATATGTGCACAATTTAATAAAACTTACGCTCCTTTACTATTTTCTTTGTGCTATTAGAGTTTTTCCCCAATAAATGATATATACCTTTTTGTGAGGTTTATCAGTTGGTTGTTTTTCCAGACTCTTTTGTGTAGTCTTCCAAAGGCGCTATTTGCCTTGGTGAGTCTGTTGTCTATCTCATTTTCGATCCTTGCATCTGATGAAATGGTGCAGCCGAGATAGGTAAACTGGTTGACCGTTTTGAGTTTTGTGTGCCCGATGGAGATGTGGGGGGGCTGGTAGTCATGGTGGGGAGCTGGCTGATGGAGGACCTCAGTTTTCTTCAGGCTGACTTCCAGGCCAAACATTTTGGCAGTTTCCGCAAAGCAGGACGTCGAGCGCTGAAGAGCTGGCTCTGAATGGGCAACTAAAGCGGCATCATCTGCAAAGAGTAGTTCACGGACAAGTTTCTCTTTTGTCTTGGTGTGAGCTTGCAGGCGCCTCAGATTGAAGAGACTGCCATCCGTGCGGTACCGGATGTAAACAGCGTCTTCATTGTTGGGGTCTTACCCACACTCCTGTTCGGCTCCGAATCATGGGTCCTCTACCGGCACCACCTACGGCTCCTAGAACGCTTCCACCAGCGTTGTCTCCGCTCCATCCTCAACATCCATTGGAGCGCTTACACCCCTAACGTCGAAGTACTCGAGATGGCAGAGGTCGACAGCATCGAGTCCACGCTGCTGAAGATCCAGCTGCGCTGGATGGGTCACGTCTCCAGAATGGAGGACCATCGCCTTCCCAAGATTGTATTATATGGCGAGCTCTCCACTGGCCACCGTGACAGAGGTGCACCAAAGAAAAGGTACAAGGACTGCCTAAAGAAATCTCTTGGTGCCTGCCACATTGACCACCGCCAGTGGGCTGATAACGCCTCAAACCGTGCATCTTGGCGCCTCACAGTTTGGCGGGCAGCAACCTCCTTTGAAGAAGACCGCAGAGCCCACCTCACTGACAAAAGGCAAAGGAGGAAAAACCCAACACCCAACCCCAACCAACCAATTTTCCCTTGCAACCGCTGCAATCATGTCTGCCTGTCCCGCATCGGACTTGTGAGCCACAAACAAGCCTGCAGCTGACGTGGACTTTTTACCCCCTCCATAAATCTTCGTCCGCGAAGCCAAGCCAAAGAAAAAAGAAAAGATATATACCATTTATAATATGAATTATAGATGTGATTTACAATTCCATGTATGTTTTTGTTATACTGAATTCCTTATTAAGTTTGTGTAACCTTAGTTCAATATCATATTATTGAATTGCACTTTTTAGGTGTGTTCTTTATTAAACTAAATATTTTGAAAGAAATGAAACATGCACACAATTTATAAAATAGCATGGGAAAATACACACACAATTTAATAAAACATAAGTGCACAATTTATAAAAGTGTGGGAAAATACACTGCAAGTATTGATTTATATCAGAGTTTTTCAAACTTTTTCTTTCCAATCACATACCATTTTAAGTATTCTCTATGCCATTGGTGGTATGTGAGGGGAGGGGGGGTGGGGTGTAAAGGTTGAGAATCACTGCTCTAGATCCAATTGTTACTGAAATATGTTGCTTGAGAAAAATTGTCATTGGCCCATTTCCTTTGGAGTTATGAAATCATGCACATAATGAGTTAATTAGGTACGATTAAAACAGTGGTTCTCCAACTTTTTCTTTCCACTCACATACTAATTTAGGTAATCTCTTACTATTTGAATCTCTAATATTACTACACTCTATTGTTGAGGGCTGGTGGTGGTCTGTTGTGGGGTGGGGGGGAAGGGTAGGGGTGTGAGCTTCAGACTGAAGACAAACCCACAGTCCAGCTTGCTGACAGAACAAGGTGACTAGAGACACCTATGGACAGCTGAGAGTGGGGCAGTGGGATCAGTGTGGGGGCTGGTCTTTATCACAATCCCACTCCCTAACACTCATCTCTCCCTTAACATCTGAAGGTCTGTCAGTGACTCTCTTGAATACATTCAGTAACTGAGCATTCAACCCTCCGTCTGTAGAGTTCCAGATTCAGTACGCTGCTATTGGAGAGTAGAAGCAATCATTAAGGATTCACACCACCCAGTACATGCTCTGTTCTCACTGCTGCCGTCAGGAAAGAGGTAAAGGTCACATAAGACTTCCACCACCAGGTTCAGGAACAGCTGCTACCATCAGACTCCTCAACAACAAACTCAATCATTTAAGACTCTTGTGCACTTTATTGATTTTCTTTATTCTCCCTGTATTGCACAGTCAGTTTACATTAATTATCTGTTAACTGTTGTTTATTTGTTTATATGTATGTGGTGTGTACAGTTTTTTTTGCATTATCGATAAGTGGTAATTCTGTCTCGCCTGCAGTAAAAGAATCTCAGGGTTGTATGTCATGTCATGTATGTACTCTGACAATAAATCTGAATCTGAAATACTGTCGACATTTTTCCATACCTTGATGAAGGGCTCAAGCCCAAAATGTTGGTTATATATCTTTTATCTTTGCTGTGTAAAGTACAATGTTTGACCAGCTGAGTTTATCCAGCTTAATCTTAACTTGAAATTTCTTTTGAAAGTTGTGGTCATTGTTTTTAAGTGAATGGATGTAGGTGGTAATTGACTCTGACCTGGAATTTCCATGAATGGAATAATTATAAAAAAAATGTTATTTCACCAATATTAGGTTGAAGAATAATGCTGGAGCAATTAACTGCATACTTAAGATTTTCTGTCTTTTGCATCTTTTAGGTGAAACTGGTATCGGTAAATCAACATTAATGGACACATTGTTTAATACTAAATTTGAAAATGCACAAGCATCCCACAAGGAACCTGGCGTCCGGTTAAAGTCTTGCAGTTATGAATTAAAGGAGAGTAATGTACGACTAAAGCTGACCATTGTGGATACAGTGGGTTTTGGGGATCAGATAAACAAGGAAGATAGGTAAGATTTTAAAATATGAATAATTATAATTTGAAAATGAAACCTCAGATGCATTAGTTAGATTATATTACTGATGACAGCCTTCCAGTATTTTATCCAAGTGGCTATTTGGTATGAGTGAATGCTGAGGTATCAACCTCCGAGCAGAGAGCCCTAATCTCATTCTCTTGTGTGGTGCTTATTTTACAGATGTTAGCTGTGTCATCCTGGTGTTTTTGAGAGAAACAGTTGCATGTAAATGGTTATGTGTTGAATCATTGGTTCTGCCTAATCCCAGCAATGTCTTTTTTGAGATTCCTTGCTGGAGATATGATGCTCTCGACTGTTACTATTGGAAAGTCATTATAATTGCTGGGAGAAAAGGAAAGAACAATGGTTTAGGGTATTTAATCATGTGTCTATCTGGGGAATTGAATATTCCCAACTTGTTGGGTTGTGGAGCATTTGATTCAGGGTTGTTTTTCTCTCCTCATGTTTTTACTGGGATTAGTCTTTGGAATAGATCTCTTGGTCAAGAAATATGCTTACTGTAGAGATAAAGTGAGGACAAATAAGTGAAATTAAAATTGCTGTAGCAGTTAAATGGACAACAGATTTAGATGTCCATTAATGAATGTACTATAAAATCTGTGATCTAAACAGGAGATAAAAGAATCTTCCTTCCTTTCATATACAGAAATTAAATGTTATGCAAAGTAACATGCAATTTTTTTACGGACTTCAGTATTTAACGATTGAAGATTTGCAAAATATAATTCTGGTAGTATTACTTTTATGATATTAAATGACCCTAGGAAATGCATGCAAGAAATTAAGTGTTACAACCAAATTATACCACGATAAAAGCCAACAACTTCATTGACTTAATTAAGATTAATTTGTGTTATTTCACATAACACTTTTTTTTACTTCATCTGTAAGTTGTCCGTTTGGTTTGGTATGTTTTTCACATAATTGCATCGTGGAACAAATTTATTTGTATCTCTAATATACGTTTTTGTTTGATTCCAGCTACAAGCCTATCGTTGAATACATTGATGCACAGTTTGAAGCCTACCTTCAGGAAGAATTGAAAATCAAGCGTTCCTTGTACAATTATCATGACACCAGAATTCACACCTGTTTGTACTTCATTGCGCCCACAGGACACTCGCTAAAATCTCTTGATCTTGTTACCATGAAAAAATTAGATAGCAAGGTAATTTTTTTCCTTTTTCATCAATATATACTGTTAAATCTCTAGATAAAATGTTGCAATTTTTAAGTGTCAAGAATAGTTGCAAAATTGTTCCTTATTTATTGACTATGCTGATGTGATCTCCAAGAACTTTTTCCAGCTTTTTGTTTTTTATAGGTTAGGTCATTGAACACTCGTTTTAATTGTTTAACTCTCATTGAAATGCTATTATGAACTTGTCTGCTTCCTTTCAATTTACTATAATTTACTATAATCAAGGCTGAGACTTAGAATAAGAATGTAAACATTAGTTCATTGCTTCAGTTGTTTATAATTTAAATGTTATAATGAATCAAGGTTACATTGCAGTACAAATATAATCAAATATAACTGTCCATTCAGATAATTTTAATATTAAGATTTTTTTTTTAAATCAACCATTTATAAAATGTCTTTTCTTCCAGTTTTCATCAACTCATCTACCACTGAAACTATCATCCATATCATAGTTAACTCTTTAAACCTATCTGTACAATTTGTGGCCACCTTTCACCCACAAAACTAGTGAAATCACTTCCAAACTAATAGTCCTCTAAACCCATCATCCTTGTATTCTCTGAGCCATAGCAACTCCTGGTCTTGCTGCATTCCAGTCTTTAAAATTCTCATCCATATTTTAAAATCTTTCCTTGGCCTTGCACCTCGTGATATCTATAACCTCCATTAACCTAACAAGATCTCTGGCCTTCAAATTCTGACTTCATATCAATGTTAATTAGGCCATCCTGTTGACAGCAGCCTAGGCCTGAGCTGTGGCATTATTCCCGAAAGAACATTTTGGGATACTTCTTAATGCCTTATTTCTTGCTTAACTTTTGGCGATCAATTAATAACCAGATGTCCTTGAATGCTGATCCTCCAGCCACACCACATACAATCTCTTTGCCCCTCTACTGTCATTGTGTAATTCCTAACAGATTTCAGCCTTAAAAGTTTATTCACCCCTCCATTCCTATATCCTGGACAGCTCATATGCCCTCCATCATTTCAAGATTTTCTGATTCCCTGATTCCTTTCATCTCATTTTTAACATGAATGACCGCCAGATTGCTGATATAAAATTCTAATTACCATTCTTTTTGTCATATTGCCTTGGTAAATAAAGGAAATTACAATCTGTAGGTCTATGGATAAAAATTATAAATACATAAAATGCACTTCGAGCAGTACTCTTCATGAGGTAGTTTGGAACAGCTTTCCTATAAACTCTATCAGGAACATGGCTCCATAGTATCACATTTCAGTGGAGTATGGTACTCCAACTGAAGCATTCCTCAGCAGAGCAACTTTTCGTGAGTGCTGCCCCGGAACCACTTCCTGGCCCAGTAGAACCAAATCTCATTACTCCTGTACCCTAGCTGTAGCATATGCTGTTTGAATCACATCTCAGAAGAACCATATTCCAGCAGTAAAACCATATCCCAGTGGAACCATTATCCATACAATCCTCTAACCAAGTAGAACCATATGAAAACCGTGCTAAACCTCAACATGCAATTGTGCAATCAGGCAAGAAATAAAGAAATATGCGGCTGTGAAAAGTTGTGCTTTGAGCCAGGATAGGAGAAACCAGCTGAGATTTATTCCTGCTCGGCACTTGAGGCAGGATTGGAGAACTAAATACCTTGTGGTGTTCCTTGTGACAAGCAGACTGTCAGATAGGCAGTATCTGGAATGGGGTAGCTAATCATTAATGCATGTGATAAGTTGATGGCTTCAAGAGCAAGAAGCGAGGGGGAGAAAACTGAAAGGAAAGACTTCAAATGTGTGAAAGTGTGCTTGTGGACAACATTACTGAGAGACTTTCACTGAAACGTGAGATGGCATGAATTTTTAAGTCCACAATCCCGTTTGTATTAATGTTAATCTTTTAGATTTTCTTTGCACTATAATCTGTGGGTTACTGTCACAGGCTGTTTCATTGCTGCCCTTGCCAAGATCATTGGAAAGGGGGACTCTGCACTGACACAAGCTCAATTCCATTGAGATGTCAAGCTCTATGTCAAAATGAGGTGGGGTGGGGGAGAAACTAGATGCATGCCTGCAAATCACAAGTTTGGCAACTCGCAGGCAGGGTAACTGACATTTGGAGCTAAGAGCCGGGTGATTCTGCCCTAACCACAAGCAGCAGGTTGGATGATGTAGCTCAGTATCTCCTGTTGTGGCTTGGTGTCGGCTTTTGTTGATGCTACCAAGAAACACGTTGAAAGTTTTGATGTATGTATATAAAGTATTGTTGAAGATTTTCACAGGTTTTGTATTCTAAATATGGTTCGGTGGCCGTTGGATAATCTAAATAATATTCCTGTAGAAAAAAAATATAGTTGCACCACAGATATTCAACACTCAGCGGTCAGTATGATAATCTTGGATGATGGTTTATGGTGAAAGTAATTGTTACTTTCATATTTTGAAATTGTCTCATTCAAGTTCCCAATCTGGAAACTGCATCTTCTGAGATTATGAATCTCAAGGTGCCTTTCTTGGAAAGAGAGGATTCTATAAGTGAATGCTATACTTGTGTGGATGGACTGGGATATTTGTGTGTTTTCCGTGTTTTTCTGTCTTTCCCCTTCATTTTGGAAAACAATACATTCAATAAAGTTATTGCTCAATAAAGACAATGCTTAAACTGATGGCACAGTGGTCACTTAGCCCTGTGTCACACCTATAAGTGGACTGGGTTATTGAATATGCAGCAAGTGTAAATGAGCTTCCTGCCACTTTTGTGTGTTTTCAAAGTAAACCATTATTTGACATTTTAAAAAGAGACTGGTTCTCTCTGGGGAGTTTCCCTATTCTATGTGTGACTATGCAGAGGTGCTCTGGTTTCTCCCAAAAGACTTGGATTGGTAGATAATTGGCCACTATAGGTGAGTGGTATCTGGGAGAGTTGATGAGAATATGGGGAGAATAAAATTGGATTAGTAAACGATTATATGCTTGATGATCTGCTTGGAGCTTGAGGATTTGCTTCTGTGCTACATGACTGCTTCTAAAGTATTTAAAAACTTTTCCATTCATGTCATTGCAAATAAATTAATCCATAACAGCCCCATCCTTAACAGACTTTTTTCTGAGGCTATAGATTTAAATACAGAATTATCTTAATGTTTTCAGAAAATTTACTTCCTGTTGCAAATCTTGCTATTGTAGCGGCTGCTACATACACAGAATCACACCACAGGACACTGTGGAGGTTTCAGTTGAACTGTTTATTTGAATTTTGTGCGTGCCCCTTTAAGGCCAACGGGAGTTCTGCCCTGCACAGCAGTAATGTCATCATATTGCCCAGGGTGCAAGCTGTGGCCTAAGCCACGAGGTAATCAGTGAGCCCCAACGGCGCCATCTTTCTGCAGCTGCCCCGCCAGCACGGTGATACAAGTGGGGCCGGTTTGCTACAAGAGGTGTGCGCTGCCACAGCTCCCCAAAAACCAGCTTACGCATCTCGTCGCTTGGGCGGCTGAGCCCATCGCTTAGGTTGGGCCATTCTCACAGGTTGATCCAAGTCCACGTGCGTTGTTTTCAGCCTGTAGATCGTGAATAACTCCTCCCTGGGCCCAATGTCCAGGGTAAAAGTCTTTCCTGACCAATGTAAGACCTTGTACGGGTGCTGCAGGGAGTTAGGGTGCGGGCCACACAGGACGAAAACTAACTCCGCTGAGGCCAGCTCCTTGGTGTTTGCTGTGGTGGGGGTGCCAGCGAGGCGAGCCTGTTGCGGAGGTCTGCGAGGAGGGTTGGGCTCTCACCTCTGGATTCTGCGCCCGCCCCGAAGAACTCTCCTGGCAGTTCTGCAGATGAAATCTGGAGATCCTCCTTTGGAGCCATTCGAATGCCAAGCAAGACCCACGGTAGTTCGTCTGTCCAATTGGGTCCTTTTAGCTGGACCATGAGAGCGGCTTTGAGGTGCCGATGGAAGTGCTCCACGAGTCCGTTAGCCTAGGGATGATAAGCCATGGTGTGGCGGAGCTTGATTCCCAGGCAGCTTGCCAGTTGCGCCGAGGGCGGAGGTGAACTGTGCACCCCTGTCGCTGGTCAAATGAGCTGGGATCCCGAATCGGGCGACCCAATTAGCGAGCAGGGCTCTGACGCAGGACTCAACGGATGTGTCTCTGATGGGGATGGCTTCCGGCCACCTCATCGTCCGGTCAACCACAGTCAGGAGGTAATGGGCATCCCTGGACACCGGTAGTGGGCCCACTATGTCAATGTGGATGTGCTCAAACCTTCTGGCTGGCGGGTCGAAATGCTGTATTGGGGCTCTGACGTGGCGCTGGACTTTAGAGGCTTGGCAGTGCATACAATTCCTTGCCACATGGGCCACTTGTTTCTTTAATCCATGCCAGATGAAACGTTCTGCCACCATGTGTACTGATGTCTTGACGGAGGGGTGGGCCAGGTCGTGGACCATCCCGAATGCCTCCCGCCTCCACTGTGGGAGAACTACATGCTACGGTGAGCTGGTTGAGACGTCACACTGTATCGTGCCGTGGCTACCCAGTAGCTTCATGTCCTCAAGGCGCAGGCCAGTGATGGGGGTTCGGAAGGCCTGCGTCTCTTCATCCCCTTTCGGGGCCTGAGCTAATTGGGTGTAGTTAAGGCCAGGGAACAAGTTGTGGATGGTGGGTCTGGAGAGCGTGTCAGCAATGACATTGTCCTTACCCGCCTGGTGTTGGATGTCGGTGGTGAAATCCGAGATGTAGGAAAGGTGCCGCTGCTGGCTTGTCAACCAAGGGTCCTTTGCCATGGCGAGGGCCTGAGTGAGTGGTTTATGGTTCGTGAAGGTGGTGAAAGGCCTGTCCTCCAGGAAGTAGCGGAAGTGCCTGATAAAGAGGTATAGGGCCAGGAGCTCCTTCTCAATGTATTTCAGCTCTGGAGGTCGAAGGTGCCGGCTGAAGAACGCTAGTGGGCGCCACTGTCTGTTGACATCTTGCTTGAGGACGCCCCTGATGGCAGTGGCGGATGCGTCCACAGAGAGTGCTGTGGGCGTCGGGCCGTGGGCGCTAGCGAGGGCGGCTTTGGTTTGGGCGAAAGCTGTTTCGGCCTCGTTCGTACACTCGAGGGTCTTTTCTTTCGCTGAGATCAGGGCGAACAGTGGGTGCATTATGCGGGCAGCCCCCTGGATGAAGCAATGGTAGAAGTTGACCATCCCGGTAAACTCCTGCAGGCCCTGAGAGTGTCTGGGTTAGGGAACTGCTGTATGACCTCAACCTTGTCCTGTGATGGTGCTGCCCAGATGGTATAGCCCAGAATCTGTAGCGACTCCTTCCTGAACTGGCATTTGGCCACGTTGATGGTGAGGCCGAATTCCACCAGGTGCATAGAGATGGATCTCGTGAGCTCATTGTGATTTCGAGTGGTGATGAGAATATCATCAAGATAGACGAACACGAAATCCAGGACTCTACCCGCTGCGCCCATGAGCTGATGGAACATTTGAGCTGCATCCACAGGCCAAAGGGCATCCACAGGAATTTGAAAAGGCCAAACGGGGTGATGATGGCGGTTTTGCCAATATCATCTGGGTGTATGGGGATTTGGTGGTAGCCCCTCATCGTCGACCTTCAAGAAAACCCTGGCACCATATAGGTTGGCCGTAAAGTCCTTTATGTGGGGGATGGGGTATCGGTCAGGCGTGGTTGCGTCATTGAGCCGGCGGTAGTCCCCACACGGGCGCCAACCCCCAGAGGCCTTTGGGACCACATGTAGGGGAGAGGCCCAAGGGCTGTCCAACCTGTGGACTATGCCGAGCTCCTGGAGGCGGGAGAACTTCTCTTTCGCGAGCTGCAGTTTCTCTGGAAGCAGTCGTCTGGCCTTGGCGTGGAGTGAAGGGCCCTCTGTGGAGATATTGTAGTGGACGCTGTGCTGAGGCATGGTGGCAGTGAATTGTGGCCGTAGGATGGCGGGGAATTCATCCAGGATGCAGGGGTACTCATTTCTGGGCATGCAGATGGTGGCTATCCCTGGACCATGTGCACTGGATGACTCGAATCCAAGGGTCTGGAAGGTGTGGGTGTTTGTCAAGTCTCTTGCCCTTCAGGTCGACTAGCAGGCTGTGCACCCGGAGGGAGTTGGCTCCCAGCAGTGCAGTGCCCACGGTAGCCAGCAGGAACTTCCAGCAGTACTTGTTTGGCCTCGAGGTGTATCTGAATGGTCCGCGTGCCTGCAGGGTCATGCCTCGTGGTCTTGTGGAGGATTCGAGGGCAATCAGGTGAAGCACGCTCAACTCCGCTCTGGTGTCCACCAGGAAACTCCATTCATTGGTCTTGTTGACCACGTGCAAGAGGCTGTTCGTGTGGCCAGCTGTCGCACCCATCAGTGCCGGCTGGCCTGGTCGTTTCCCTAGTATGAGCAGGGCTGTCGGGACTTGCAGACTTGGGCTCCCCAGCATTGGTGGTAGAAACACCAAGTGGTTTGGTGCTCTTCCGGCTTCTGCCTGGGGCGGACTGTGGACAGCTCGGTCCAGGGTGGGTGACCTGATTCATGGCGGCCTCGTTCTCCCGTTTGGTTCTCCACAGTAAGTTGGCGCGGGCTGCAACTTTCTGGGGGTCCGAGATATCCTTGTCCACCAGTAGGAGCTGGATGTCTTCTGACATTTGTTCCAGGAAGGTTTGCTCAAACATCAGGCAGGGTTTGTGGCCTTTTGCCAGTGCGAGCATTTCATCCATTAGGGCGGACGGGGCTCTGTTCCCCAGGCCATTGAGGTGCAACAGCATGGCCGTGCGCTGCCAACGGGAAAGACCGAAAGTGCCGAGGATGAGGGCTTTGAGGGCAACGTACTTGCTGTCCTCTGGAGGATCATGGATCAGATCGTCCTCTCTTCATCGGGGACACTCACCACATGGTAGAACGTCGTGGAGTCAGAGGTGATCTATCTGAGATGAAACTGTGCTTCTGCCTGCCCGAACTACATGCGAGATCAATGGGTCCAAAAGGGAGGTAGAGTTTCATGAACACAGTGCTGATCGGCTTTGAATCCATGGTTGGAGACCAGATAGCGTTTGGGCTCTGCGGGGTCACCAATGTAGCGGCTACTACACACACAGAAACACACCACAGGACACAGTGGAGGTTTCAGTTGAACTGTTTATTTGAATTTCACTCGTGCCCCTTTAAGGGGTGATGTCATCACGTTGCCCGGGGTGCGAGCTGTGGCCTAAGCTACGAGGTGATCAGTGGGCCCCGATGGTGCCATCTTCCTGCAGCTGCCCCACCAGCGCGGCAATACAAGTGGGGCTGGTTCGCTACAAGTGTGTGCGCTGCCACACAGTATTGAATGTTCTGGTTTAATTCCGACTCTTTCCTTGCAGTGTTATGAAGGTTTTCAGCTGCTTGAAGCAACAAAATTTGCTTTGCTCATGATGCTACACATGAAGGAATATTTCTTACCTTTCAGTTTTGGGTCTTAATTTGCCCGGGTTATTGGTGATGGAAGCAGTTCATCATCTGGATTTCTCCAGGATTTGAATAGCCTCAAACAAAAAAAACTATCCAAATATGAATACCATTTCTCTTACAGCTCTCCTAAAATTTTGGGAGTAGAACTACAAATTTCTGAAAAATGCTAGTGTGGGTTTGAAAGTGCATTTGAAAGTAATGGTTGCTTAATAAAGCCATAAATGGCATTTGTACTTTGCTTTTGTTGAAAATTGAGGGGCAAAGGTAAAAGAAATACAGTAAATATACCATCTTGCCTTGTTTGGGAAATCTTGAACCATGTGAATTTAGCTGCTATTCAAATTTTTTTGTGGGTCAAACTTAATATCTTATTCATATGTATAACAATAGACTATTTCAAAAGAGAATTTGTGATGGTTGGGAAAAACATTAGAGAGCTGACCTGCTTTCAATCATTGATAAACTGTCAGAAGAGAGTTTTGTTGAAGAACAAACCTTTTTTTGTGTCTATGATCATGTAGTGACTAATACATCTATTCACCTCCTCAATGCCAATCAAAAAATGATGTAATCTTTAGCTTTATTCTGCAGCAATTTAAGTTGCACTGAAAACATGGATGAAAGTATTAACCAGTTACAATGATGTGATCTTAGCACAAACAAGATCCAATAGTTTTTTCTTTTTGCAGGTAAATATTGTTCCCATTATTGCCAAAGCTGATACAATCTTAAAGAGTGAGCTGCATAAATTCAAGATTAAAATCATGAGTGAATTGGTTAGTAATGGTGTGCAGATTTACCAGTTCCCAACGGATGATGAAACTGTTGCAGAAATCAATTCAACGATGAATGTAAGTTGTAATTATTAATAGGGTATCTTTGCTTTTAGCATTTAAGATTTTTTTTCTGTGTACTGACTTTACAGGAGCTATAATTTCTGCACCAAATGTAATCTGAAGAAATTGTTGGTGAGGTTTTACTTTTCTGCTCCCTCCTTCTTTGCCTGTCTGATTTTTATATCTCCATGGGACACCTGAATTGTACCTCTTTCTTTCTAATTCCTGACAGTGAATATAATTTTAAGTGTATGGATGCAGTTGTCTAGTTGAGATGAACATTAATAATTTATTGCCTCTATTCTCTGAATGTTTGAAGTTCCTAAATAGCTTTTAACCATTGACTTGTATTTTGCACATCATATTTGGGCAGTGCAGTATTACCTTTCTGAACTGTATTTTTCCAAAACCATTTCTTCTGGTTGAAAATCTCACAGTTTCAAAGAAATTAGATGCAAGTCAAGGACAATTACAGTCATTTGTTTCTGTGGCAGGATAAGTCAAGAAGATCTCACTTCTATTTTTGATCTTCACAGGGCCACCTTCCTTTTGCTGTAGTTGGCAGCACTGAAGAAATAAAGATTGGGAATAAAATGACAAAAGCTCGACAGTATCCTTGGGGAATTGTACAGGGTATGTCTGGCGAGAAAGATGCATTTTTCATTGGTCTAGCCTCCTTAGGTTTAATGTCACCAACAGCAGAAAATATAGTTGCAAAATTGAGTAATTTTCATAGTGGAACTTTTCATAAAGTGAACTGCTGTCATTGTGAACATTTCTTTAACATGAGTAATTACAGGCAGTGGTTTAAATATGTACTTTTTAAAAATAACATCCTTTTTTACTGTTAGAAGCAAGTTCCTTATCCAATGTTGATTAGAGCAACAGTGGTACGATTGTACCACTGTTTCCCCACACAATTGAATGCATACAGAAATATTGTACATTTAAAGAGAAAATCACTTGATTGCACATGTATATATCTGCTGGATTGGGTTTCCCAGGTCTATGTGTCACATATATCAGAGTTCAACTTGGTTAAAGCATCAAGTTCTTAACTTTTTTTTTTGTTTTGGAGAGGGTTTTAAACAGTGTGAAATACTATTTGGGGCATATTCTTAATTGTGACGTCAAGTGATAAAATCTGGCCACGATACTGGGACAAACTGTCTTCTCAATTGAAATGTACAGCATGCTGTCCTGTGCAATAATAATTTTAAGGATTGAATATTTGACTGGAGGCCTGTGACTCTGGGGATCATTGCTGAGTCCATTGTGTTTCTCATCTATACCAATGATCTGGATAATGTGGTAAATTGGATCAGCAAGTTTGCAGTTGATACTAAGATTGGGAGTGTAGTGGACAACGAGGGTGGCTCTCAAAACTTTCAGTGGCCGAAAAATGGACTGAAAAATGACAGGTGGAATTTAATGGTGAAGGTAGTGACATGTTGCACTTTGGAGACAAAGGCCAGGATATAACTTGCACAGTAAATATTGGGGAACTGCAGAATGCAGCATAACAGAATACAGATACATAATTCCTTGAAAGTGGGATCACCAATAGAAAGGAAAGTTTTGGCATATTGGCTTTTATAAACCCAAGTGTTGAATATAGGATTTGAGATGTAATGTTGAAGTTGTCTAAAACATTTGTTACAAGATCAAGCCAGCAACCACAAAGAAGGCATATCACACAGGGGTAATGATGAACAATTACTTTATTAACAAAAATTCACCTTCAAACTTTAATTCAAACTTTATAACAATGCCCACTGATTACCATGCAATTTCTAAAACAGTGTAAAACTAATAAATTCCCCAGCCTAAATATAACATATGTAATTAAAGTCTGTCATATTTCCAACCAGCCCACAGAAAAATTTAGACACAAAACAAACATACAAGACTCACAAAACTTTGATCTTAACCGAATCAAAGATTCTAAACAAAATTCAGTTTGTTTGGTAAACTGAAGCCAAAAGATCTTTGAGAGCGAGAGAGAGCACAAAATTCGAAGTTGTCTTGTGTTGCCCAGATCCTCCTGGCTGCCTTCGGAATGTTCATCCCTTTTAAAATGCCCAACATTCTAAACTGCCTCCCAGACAATGACTCTGCTTGGGTCTCCTTCCACTTCACAGCCACAGGTTTGTTTTCCAGGTCCAAATATTTCTAGATCATCTGCACATTCCCAGTCCATCTCCCACTCTCAGTAGTCCACCTTCACCTTGGCTCTCAAATGCAAACTGTCACTTTTTAACATAAAACCACACAAGACATAGGTCAATACACAACTCAGAACTCTGTAACACATTGGTGAGGCTAAATTTGGAGTATTGTGTTCAGCTTTGGACCTACCTACATGAAAGATGTCAATGACTTAAAGAGTGCAGAGAAAATAAGCAAGGATGTTGCCATGACTTGAGCTGAGATATAGATAGAGGATGAAGTGGTTAGAACTTGGTTTTCTGGAGCATCGGAGAATGAGGGGAGTTTTAATAGAAGTATTCAAAATTGAGTGGTATAGATAGGGTAAATGTTAACAGGCTTTTTCCACTCAAGTTGGGTGAGTCAAGGACTAGAGGACATGGGTGAAGGCGAAATATTTAAGTGGAATCTTCTCCACTTAGAGGGTAGTGAGCATGTGGAATGAGGTGCAGGGGAGGTGGTGGATGCGGATTCAATTTTGATACTTAATAGAAGGTAGAATAGGTGCATAAATGGGAGTAGTATGGTAGGTGGAATAAATCATTTTGCATGGACTAGATGGTTACAATAGCATGCCCACAGCCTATTTCTGTGCTGTAGTGTTCACTGGTTCTGTGGATTATATAACACTGGCCATATCATTTTTTTAAAATCTGGTTGTTTTGCAAAGTTATATAGTGAAACAACCCCACCCTCCCCAAACTGGCCTGAAAATGTGTCTAAAAAATTTCCATGGTTCGAGTAGGAGTTTGTGTGGATTTCTTTCAGGATAAACCTTGGGTAGCCTCAAATTAGAGCATTTAAAACACCAGGAATTAAAAAAAATTATTTTGTAAAATCCAAGTGGGAAGGTATTTCAGCATAATGCCAAATGTTTAATTTTTCTTTGTTGAATAGAAAGAGTTTGTAAAGTAGTACCCTATTTATTCTTGCATAGGCCAGCTGCATAAATGTCATTCTACAAAAGAAGATCAGTAAGGAAAGAATGTAATGGAATATTCATCACTTGTCTGTTTTAGTACAGTTCGGCACCTTCCAGTTAAAGAAACTTTGGATGGAATTTCAATCAAACTACCCAAAACATTCACCCAGAGACCAAGTGGCTGCAATATGTACAATGAACAAAATGCAGTTACTTGCCTAGGTCACTCCAACAGCTCTGAAAGCTTGATGATGAGTACAAATGCTGCAGACTTAAGGAAATGCCACCATTTCAGGTTCTCCTTTCAATCACATAGCATGAATTATTTTTCAGAGTCAAACACCACAGAACAGGACCTTCAGCCCAACTCACCCATGCCCACCAAGTTGGCATTGTGGGCACGACTTGTTTGCCTGCATTTAGTCCATATATGCTTTCTATCCATATATCTGTCCAAATGTTCTAATGATACCCTCTTGTATAGTTTACTCTGGCAGCTCGTTCCTGATACAGACCACCCTCTGAGTGGAAAAAGTTGCCCCACAGGGCTCTCTTAAATCTCTACTGTCTCTCTTTGAACTTGTGCCTTCAAGTTCTAAAACAATACAGCAAAGGACATGATGCTTATATCAAATAAAAAATCTGCTGTATGCACCTGATAGATATCCCTCCATCCTCTTCATATTCTTGGGTCTGTCTAGAAGCCCCTTGAATGCTATTATATTTGCTTCCATCTCTACTAACAGCCCAATCCAGACACCTAACGTTCTCTGTAAAATATTTCCCTTACTCTTTCTTCCCATCACTTTAATCCCATGTCCTCTCGTATGTGACACCTTTACCCTGGGGGAAAAGATTCTGATCGTCTGCCCTATCATTACCTCTCATGATTTTATACATTTCTATCAGGTCACCCCCTTACCCTTTGCCCATGACTCATTTCCTCCAAACCAGGCAAAATCTTGGTAACGCTCATCTCCACCTTCGCCAGAGCCTCCACAACCTACCTTCCTGTCATGCGATGACCAGAATTACACCCAATACTCCAAAGTTTAATATAGCTGCAACATGACTGACTTAATGCCCTCCCTAATAAAGACAACCATACCTTACACCTCATGCCCCTTATGATTTTTTTTTTTGGGTACCTATGTGCAGATGCCAGAAATCTTTATAGTAACCGAAAATGCTGGAAACTTTGCAAGCTGGGCAACAGTTGTGGAAAGAGAACAGAACAGACATTTCGGGTCAAACCCCCCCCCCCCCCCGTCAGGCTGAATTTTTGAATGTTTTCCGTGTTTATATCACGCATATTCCCATTTTGGATAGAATAGCAATAAATTTCCTTGAAAATGCCTAAAGCTTAAAACTCCCAACTCAAAAGCACTCAAGAAGTTTAAACATCAGGCCTGCAAATGTCTCAAGATGGTGGTTCAGCCTTAAGGGCAGGAAGGGATATACAATTAGTGATATGACCAGATACTATTTATTGGCACTTTTTCTCTTATCTGAAGTTCTGAATACTGAAAAGATCCATTAACCGAACTTTATTTGCGGTGCTGACGTGATGTCACAATTTGATAAAGATTTATTATCTGGCTTGCTCATGTGGGGCTCTGACACACTGTTGGTGCCATTTTAATAACCATGGAGCATTTATCTTATTTTGTAAGCAGAGATCAAGTTGTTTTTTGGTATGTATTTCATGGTCAAAGCCTGCCATTTTTTTGGGGGGTGTTGTTGTTTAACTGTGGATGTTGTTGTTTCACTACTGAGCTTTTAAGGTCATTGTTCTGATAACCAAAACAAAACTCAATAACTGAAAACCATCCAGCCCCAAACTTTTCAGACATGGCGAAACATGCTTTACTCTATGAAATTGCCTTTAGTCTGTCGTCAGGCAAAGATTTGCTATTAGCATTGTCTGGTGCTCCTTACAGTCAGAGAAAGAGAAGCAAAAGAGAGTCCCCTCAGACTCGCTGAGGGTCCATGGATTCTCCTCCAGTGGTCCTGCAGTCTTTGAAATCGCACAAAACTCCAGTTCTGTTCCTATCATCAGCGAGTCGAGTCCAGCTCCAAACCTCTAACGTGATGGTCATTGGGAGCCCTTCTTACCCTCGACATCCTCTTGAATCCCAGGTTCTCATGAGTCATTTCTAACAGCCCACAGTCTGGTGAGAGCCCTTTAACTCCAGACGGCAGCACCCTCAAGTTGCCAACACCGCACTGCGTATGTGAGTCTTTCAGCTGAACATTAACCATCCATTTTTCCCCATGAATGCTGTCTGACCTATTGAGTATCTCTGGAAGCGCACTCCTGAGATACACATTCCCTTTCAGATCCCCTTTAAAACTCCTTCCTTCTTGTTTTCAGCAGGTTCACCCATGGGAACAAAGTTCTGATCATCTATCTATCTGTGCCATTTCTGCAGCTCATCCCTCTGCATCCTATGATCCTGTGCAAACCACTCCTGCTATTGATTCTCGCCACAATGATTAAAGTCCTCCAGGCAATAACCTGGTGAATCTACTCTGTATTCTTTCCAGTGCAACCACGTCCTTTTAATAGTGTGGTAACCGGACTAATCAGGGCTTTGTCAAGTTCCAACAAAACACCTCAACACCTCTATGCCCTGAACTATGCTAAAAATCTTCTTGCAGATTGGGCTTCATAGATATTTGGAAAATTAATCGAACATGCAGAATTAATGTGCTTCAGTAATTGTTGCAAGAGAACATTTAAGTCAAATTAAATGTTATTTTTATCATTTCTTACAGTGGAAAATGAAAACCACTGTGACTTTGTGAAGCTTCGTGAAATGCTGATTCGTGTAAATATGGAAGATCTAAGAGAGCAGACGCATGCACGCCATTATGAACTGTACAGGCGATGTAAACTGGAGGAAATGGGATTTAAAGACACTGATCCTGACAGCAAACCATTCAGGTACAGAATCAGTATAACCACATTCTTCAGGTTTTATACTTCAATCATGATATCATCCAAAATAATAGCAAGAGATTTGGTTGTCTTTTTTTTTAAAAGAAGATATTGTGGTGTCTCAGATATTTGAAGACAATCCAAAATATTTTGCTAATACACTGTATGTATCTGCTGTATCTATCTAAATCTTTTTAAACTGCATTTCAGAATTCAATTTTATTGTCAGAGTACACACATTACATCACATACATCCTTGAGATTTTTTTTCCTGCAGGCCAAGCAGAATTTCTACTTATCAGTAACTAGACTGTACTCCAGAAATTTATACAAAAATGAAATGTAAACAAACTGCAATAAAGAAAAAAATAGTTATTTAATAATAAATGTGCAAAATAAGAGTCCTTAAGTAGTCTCTGTAGGAGTTTGCCAAGGTCTTCAATACTAAACCTCCGGACATTCCTGAAAAAGTAGAGGCACTGATGTGCTTTCTTCACAATGACATTAGTATGTTCTTTTCAGGAAAGGTCCTCTGAGATGATAATTCCCAGGAATTTAAATTTGTTCATTCAGTTCCCCGTCTGATACCTCAATAATTACTGGATCGTTCCCTTCTGGTTTTCTCTACAATAAACTCTGTGGTTTTGGTGACATTAAGTGCAAATACACCATTCAGCCAAGTTTGAAATGTTATTTAAAAAAAACTGTGCTGTTTATTAAATTTGGTTCTACAGGTTTTCATTTTTACAGTGGATTATACTTTTATTTTAGACATTTTGCACGGCCCATGAGTCTGTGCCACCAAATTAACATCCAATTATCCTACACCCCGGTACATTTCAAATGGTGAGAGGAAACAGGGGCTCCTGGGGAAAACCCATGCAGACACAGGGAGAACATGCAAACTCTTTACAGAGAACATGGGATTCGAACCCTGGTCCCGATCACTGGTGCTGCGCTAACTGTGCTGCCCATTATATTTTAAATTCGAAATATAGGATGAATTGAGCAAAAAAAGCATGTCAGTATCCGTGAAGAATGTGAATGCACATTTGGTGCAGAATTGAGCCTTTTTAATTGCTTATGTTTGTGTTGAAGTCTGCAGGAAACCTATGAGGCAAAGAGAAATGAATTTTTAACTGAACTACAGAAAAAGGAGGAAGAAATGAGACAAATGTTTGTCATGAGGGTAAAAGAGAAAGAGTCTGAGCTGAAGGAGGCTGAGAAAGAGGTACAACTATTTGCTGAATTACATATGACATGAAATTAATCATACAATGTGGAAACAGGCCATTTAGTCCATTGAGTTCTATTTGTGTTAATCCTCTGCTAATCTCATGCTCTTTCCAGAATGTATCAACTCCCCAGATTCTACTATTCACCTACATATTAGGGTCAGTTTACAATGGCCAAATCAATATGCCCTTTGGGTAAGAGAGGAAAGCCAGTAGGGGAGCCAAAAACCCTTGCAGGGACACTAACTCGTGCTACTCGAGAAGGTGTAAACAAGAGTGGCAGGGTGGTGGGAACCGGGGCAGTAAGTTGAGGGTACAGTAGATGTTATGGCAAGAAACTCTGTTAGGATGGACAGAGGATGTGTGGATTGAGGCGTGGTTATTTAAATACAGGGGATATTCTGGGGAAGGCCTGAATTAATACATTGAATTATGATGTTGTGGCCATTACGGAGTCTTGGCTGCAAGAGAGACAGAACTTGATGTTCCTGGGTTTTGATGCTTTAAATGAGATAGAATGAGGTGGAATTGTTAAATTATTAATCAGGGAGAGAGTCACAACTGCACTCAGAGAGGAAGAAATGGAGGCTGATCTGCTGAGGTTGTATGGGAAGAAATCAAAAATAGAAAAGGTGCGATCACTCCGATAAGGCTATACAATGGGCCTCTCAATTGTTATTGGAAATTAGAGGAAAACTTGTATAGACAGATTATGGGAAGGTATAAAAGCAACAGAATTGTCATAGAGGGAGTTTCAAGATAGTTGTGAATGAGGATAATCCTGGATCTTGTGGAAGAGCACTAAATTGACCGAGGGAAAATTACGAAATTGTTGGACAGGAGCTGGAGGTGTGAGAGGGGTGTTAATTGGGAGCAGCTATGTTCAGGTCAGTCCAGACTTGTCAAGGGTGTTGCCTTATGTTCAGCAAATTAAGTCCAGGACCAGGAAAGGAAGTTCAAGGTAAAAATTGCAGTAAAGAGTTTAAACAGGGCTATAGGAAGGCCAAAATAAGCCTTGAAATGTCCTTGACAAGTAAGATTAAAGAGAATCCCAAATCATTTTATACTTAGTTTGAGATTATTCAACTTTTGAGAACCAAGGAGGGAATTTGTGCTTTGGAGTGAGAAGAAGTGGATAAGGTACTAAATGAGTACATTGCAATGTTACTCTCCAAGGCAAAGAGTATGGTGGATAGTGTGAAAAATACTAATGTTTTAGGACATTTTGAGATCAAGAATAGATTATTCTGTTTTCTTCTTGAAGAGCATTATAGTGGATAAATCCACAGGATCTGATGGGGATATATTCCAGGTTGTTAATCATAAATCATCTAGCCACAGAAAAGGTTCTGGAGGACTCGAGAACCTCTCGAATTTTGTTCTTTTGTTTAAGTGGGGATATGGAAATAATCCAGGAAATTATTGACCAATTAATGGTAGGGAAGCTATTGAAGACAATTCTTAGGGATAGGATCCATGAACTTTCAGAAAGTTATGGTCAGATTTGAGATAGTCAGCATGGCTTTGTGCAGGACAGGCATATCATACAAATTTTATTCATTTTTTTTGAGGGGGTGATGAATGTTTGATGAGGGTTGGCTAGTGGTTGTTGTCTTTATGGACATTAGTAAGGTAATGAAGCCCCTCATAGGCTGATAAAGAAGTACAAATGAATGGGATCCACAGTGATGTGTGGTTTGGATTTGGAATTGACTGGCCTAAGAAAGACGGAGTAGTGATGGAAAGGTTTATACTGCCTGGGAGTCTGTGACCAGTGGTATTCTGCAGAGAATGGTGTTGGAATCCTTAATGTTAGTACATGTGTATGTAAAAGGTGGGTGGGTTAGTAAGTTTGCAATGACACAAACATTGTCCACAACTCCATTAATGTAGAAGATTATCAAAAAATACAAAAATATAGAGATGGGCTTCAAATATGGGAGGTGAAATATCAGATGGAGTTTGATCTGGTCAAAAGGTGTGAGGTGTTGCACTTTGAGTGGTCAAATCTATGGGGAACATTCATAGTTGATAGGGCTCTTAAAAACGTTAATATGCAGATGGATCGGTGGGGTGGGGGTATCCATAGGTCCTTGAAAGGGGCTACAGAAGTAGAGGAGGCATACTTTCTTCATTGGTCATTGCATTGAATATAAGAGTAAGAAAGTCACTTAAAGTGCAAAACTTTAATTAGGCCACACTTGGAATATTGTGTCCAATTCTGGTCGCCCAGTTGCAGGAAGGATGTGGAGGCTTAGAAAGGGTGCAGAAAAAGTTTACCAGGATGTTGCCTAGAATTATAGAAAGGATATAGATAAAGTGGAAAGGATGCAGAGAAGATTAGAGAGCATGAGCTATGGGGAGTGGTTGAAAAAACTTGGGTTATTTAATCTGCAGTGTGGGAGGCTGAAGGGAAACTTGATAATGTTTATGAAATTATGTGTGGTATTGATAGGGTAGACAGTCAGAATATTTTTGAAAGGATACTAGAAAACATGCATTTAAGGTGAGGATGGGAAAGGTTAAATAAGATGCACTGACAAGTTTTTTGTTTATGCAGAGTGGTGGGTGTCAGGAGTAATGGTGGAAGCAGGTATGATAGTATATACAGGGAATAGAGAGACATCCACCATGTGCAAAGAGTTTAATTTGGCCATTATGCTTAGCACAGACATAGTCAGCTGAAAAGCCTGTTGTGCTGTACTGTTCTATAAAAATGGAATATTGAGAGGAAAGCCATGTTGTCGGAGTACAAACTCCACAGAGTCAATGCTGGAGGTTGGGATTGTTGGAGCTGTGAAGCAGCACCTCTACCATCTGCAGCTCTGCCATCCTCGTGGTGTTTATGGAGATTCAGTAACATAGACTTGAACCTGTAGGTTTGTCTAAAACATTTTCAACTAAAAACACTGAATTTTTTAAAATTGCAATTTTGATGAAACTTAGCAATACCATTCAATTGAAAGGAGATGGGCTCTTTATGCCACTGAGGATCTGATACAGAGTGAATCTGGCCCCCTCCATCTGGGATATTTGTGCTCCATTTCTAGAATTGAGGTAGCACAGTAGTGGAATGGAAATGTAAGATTACAGGGATCAAATTGTTTCTGACTTCCACATTGCAAAGGGATGTCATGGAAGTTGGGATGGAACTGACCTGCACACAGCAGTTCCCTTTGGAATCACCAGCTCAAAATCAATCTTATAGCCCTTTAGCTGGAAAATCATCTTTTAAAAAAAAATGCATGATCAATCTGGCACAGTTAAGTTTATTGAACATGGGCTCAGAATATTGAAAGCTTATCACATATTGGTCCCATGAGAGAGTGATGGTGGGGTTTGTTCCCTTAAAGGCACAAGTGATTCATTTAAGTTTTGACGTTATATCTGGTTTTTAATGCTGCGGTAGCCTGCACTGCATTTTAACTTTGGTTAGAGTTTTCGCTGAATGAGATTTTGTTTGGATTGCTGGTCAACATCACTTCACATTTAATCTCAGTCCATTTCTTGTTTATGCATTTCTGATAACTGTCTTGTGAATGGTCATTCATTTCGCTGTGAGACAGATTTGCATTTGAACCATGTGATTTAATTATTGTGCACAGCTTCATGAGAAGTTTGATCACCTGAAGAAGACTCATCAGGAGGAGAAGAAGAAACTTGAGGATAAGAAGAAGGATCTGGAGGATGAAATGAATGCTTTCAACAAAAGAAAAGCAGCAACTCAATTGCTTCAATCACAGGCTCAGCAAGCTTCCCAGACAACCAAAAAGGACAAGAAAAAGTATGTAAATTCTCATTGTATTTGTAAACTTGTTTTATGTTTTCCCCTTGCTACAAAGATTGCCTGCACAGATTTTAAAGTTCAAGAGCAAGGCACTGGTGAGGGTGGGGGTCGAAGCAAAGCAAAACTTGCCTATCACATGGTTTGCATCGGTAATGTTTGTTTACTCGTGAGAAAGTTATATTAACCCTTCCCCCCCCAAATAGATGCTGTCTTTTGATTACTCCTTGTTAGATGAGAATAGGCCAGATCTCCTAAAAATTGTCCCTGTCTGGATTAACTTCCTTGAAGTTGCTATGCAAAAATAAAGTTAATTTCTAACTGATAAATATCCAACATCTTAACAGGAGCTGGAGAGATAGTGAACTTATTGCAAATATTGAGTTGTGTGCTGTTTCCTTCTAAAAAAGGTTTGGGTCATTCTAAAGAACTGAGAATTAAGTTTGAGTAATTTGCTGTAAAGTAAATGGTGGAATTAATTTTTACTCCATATGTTGAGATGTCTGAAAGGTAACAATTGCTGGTCTTATGACACTGCATGATTTTATTTACGATTATGAGGGGGATAGATAGAGTTGATGTGGATAGGATTTTTCCTTTGAAGGTAGGAGAAATTGAAACAAGAGGTCATGAGGGCAAAAGTTTAGAAGTAACATGAGGGGGAACTTCTTTACTCAGAGAGTGGTGGCTGTGTGGAATGAGCTTCCGGGAGAAGTAGTGGCAGCAGGGTCCATTTTGTTATTTAAGGAAAAATTGAATAGGTATATGGATAGGAGGGGAACAGAGTTATGGGCAAGGTGCAGGTAGGCGGGACTAGAGAGTACTTAGTTTGGTGCAGACTAGAAGGGCCAAAATAGCCTGTTACTGTGTTGTAAATATATTATATATATATATATATATATATATATATATATATATATATATACTCTGTGATATTTGTTCTCAAAATTCTTTTTATAAACTTAGATCACCAGAAGATTATCCAAGTGATTCTGGGACATAAGCCTGGTGAAATTGACTTGGAGTGGTTTTTCTCAATATGTTAGCGTTTGAGTCTCCAGATACAAGGCCAGAACTTCTGTTTGAATTCCTACAAAACAAGGCTCTTTGGTTTTTTTTGGTGTGATAGTACAAATTCATTCAAAGCAAATTAGCAACCTGCTTGCAACTTTCAAATTCTCTTGTAAAATAGACTACTGAAATACACAGTTGAATAAAAGTGGATCCTGATCATTCTGTGCTGCAGCTTGTGTTCTCTGCCCATGCTGTTGAAACAATCATGCTTGTTTGGGCATGAAGTATCATAGAAATAGACTTCCAGGTCTCACTAACCTGTCATGCACTGAGGCAAAATGCTTTAGCTCATAGATCCCATCTAATGATCTTTTGTGGATCACTTTTGCCAAAAGGCCTTTGCAAGTGACATTTAAAAATAGTTTGAAAGGATTTAAGTAATGCAAAGATTCTCCAAGAAATTACAGGCTACCAGTCAGCCCAGTAATCAACCCCATAATTTATACCATTTATAAGTGTGAAAATGTAGTTCAGTGAATAATGGAAAGATTGGAGAGAGCAACAACTACTGAGGTAGTGCAAAATTACTGGATCATCAAAATGATTGTCCAATCCTGAAATTTGCAATGGATTTACTGAGAGTACCATTGAATTTGTGTAGTATTTTAATTCATTAACTTCTATGTTGGCTTAATTATACAATTATTTTATTAGTTTTTAGTGTTACAAACCATGTGCAGTGAGCAGCAATAGACAATGAACCAGACAGTGTTTAATTTTAAAACACTAATTTTATTTCTAACTCTTAAACTATAGTCTTATCTTTTAAACTATCCTTAACACTAAATCTATCCCCAACTATGTGCAGGTGTTCTAGTGGGTGTGTCAGTGTCCGTGTCCAGGCCGAAATCTAGAAAGTAACTTCAAAATTCAGTCTTTTAAATTCAATATTGAAGCGTAGCCCTTTGAAATTTGATGCCCTATGTGGAACTGATGGGAAGACTGGGGTTGTGGCTGCGATAGACTCACAAATTCTTCTTGCATTGCCTTTGAAGAAATGTCCATCCACATGAGCTGTGGTCCTTACACTCCTCGTCTTTTTGTAGACAGGACTCGAACTAAGCGGTGGCACAGTGATTCACAGTGCATGCTTTGCTCTTAATTCCACAAAAATGGCTGGCCACAAGAGCTGCTTTGCAAAAGCTATTTCCTCTCCAGCCGTCAGCATGGTTCTCCCTTGTAAAATCACAATGTCTTCCAAATGTATTGAATTCTGGAACAGTCTATGACAAACCTTCCTTTAGTTCTTCCAATCGCTGAGCTGTGACTTGTGTTGTGCTTGGTGCTTGTGTGAATTGTTAAATGTTAACTGTGACCATTCAGTCCTTCCTCTCTGAACTATCCTTTACAGTGATATCCCATTTTACTAAAATGGTAACTCATGATATTAGTTTAATTTTTATTTTCTTCTCCTACTCTAAATGGGATAAATGTTCAAATTTGGTAGCTGAATGAAAGCCACAAGGGGATACACACAATGACCAATTTGCCTTTTTTAATTGTATTGGCCTGAACCAATGTAGCCAATGTGTAGAATTCTTGGGGGCCTGGGATGAACATCATTCTGTAGGTTTGTAACACCGGTGCTGCAGAAATGCTGTTTTATTATTTACAGGAGTAGCCTTGGTTGTCTTGCCATTTGAACTTGCTTTTCACAAACCTGTTATTGGAATGTTTCTATATCTCTGAGGGGCCACTGGATATGTGCAGTCCCCAAGTATGGCACTGGGTGTTGCAAAGCCAAGTATGTGATCATTCAATTCATTAGTTCTCTTCAATTATAAGGTTTCATCCAATGTAGAACTGAAACATATATGGATATCAGAGAAGGTCTAGATTGGAGATGCCGTTCCATTACATGTCATGTTGCTCCATTTTTGGAAGAGGACTAGAACAAATGAATACGTGTATATTTTGTTGTGTTTCTTATCAAAATAGGTGAAGAACAGAGATGATTAACATCAACTGCATTGGTTATAATGTTATTGTCAGAATTAAGGTGAGCACACTTGTGACATTTCACTATTATGAAAACAGGAAGCTGATCCACAACTTCCTCTTTTTATATTTCTGCAGTGTTTGGTTTTAATTTATCAAGTGGTTGGTTCAGATTCCACATTTGCTGCTTTAGCTTTCTTGTCCTGAGGTCCCATTGTAGTGTACTGCATTGTCAGGTGAGTCAATGAGCAGAGAAGTGCTGTCAAGTGGATAGAGAAGATCCCTGGTATTACTCATAGTCAAACACGGAAGCTTTCTCCAGTTGTCTGTTCATTGCTCAACATTCACCAAAATGTCAATTATCTAATAGATATCACATTGTTATTTCTGCGAGCTTGCATTCCACCAGTGGCTGTGAAATTGGTTAAAAATACAGATTTGTATCAATATGGTTCTGATATGTTAACATGTTTAAGACAATTGTTTTATTGCACAATTAGTAACAAGAACGGTAGGATGCTCTGGAAGCTTAGATCACATGGGAATCAAGGGTAAGACAGCAGAATGGATAGAAAATTAACCGTGGTAGAAAGTAGAGGAGGATGGTGAAAGGTTGATTTTCATACTAGAAGTCTGTGACAAGTGGTGTGCCCATAGGGTTCGGTGCTGGACCCATGGTTATTTGTCATCCGTGTCATTAATTTAGATTAAGGTACATGGCATGATTAGCAAGTTTGCATATGACACTAAAGTGTGTGGCATTGTAGATAGTGAAGATAGTTGCCAAAGATTGCAGCAGGATCTTGATTGGTTGGGAAGAGGAATGGTTAATGGTGCTTAATACTAAGATTTGTGAGATGTTGCATTTTAGAAAATCTAATGTGGATAGAAGCTATAGAATGAATGGTAGGGATCTGGGCAGTGTTGTAGAGCAGAGAGATCGAACAGTACAGGTACATAGTATCACAGGTAGATAGGGTGGTCAAAAAGGCTTTTAGCACATTGGAATTCATCATTCAGAATTCTAATTCAGACATTGGGAAGTCATGTTGCAGTTGCACAAGTTGTGGGTGAGGCCCAATTTGGAGTATTGTGTTCAGTTTTTGTCACCATGCTACAAGTTGTCAAGTTGAAGATGGTGCAAGGAGCAACTCTTGTCAGCACCATAGATTTCCAAGGGGCCTGAGCTATAGAGGGAGATTGAGCAGGCTAGGAGGGCTTAAGAATGAGGGGTGATCTCATAGAAATGTACAACACCATGAGAGGAATAGATCAGGTGAACCCAGACTCTTTTGCCCAGAGTAAGGGAGTCAGTAACCAGAGTACATAGGTTTAAGGTTAATAAAACCTGAGGGGTAATTTTATTTTTTGCACAAGGGATGCTGGATGTATGGAATGGCCTGCCGAAGGACGTGGTTGAGGCAGGTACTGCTGGAAATAATTGGACAGATACAAGGATAGGATAAGTTTAAAGGGATGTGGGCCAATGTAGACAGGTGGGTGGGGCATTTTGGTCAGTATGGGCAAGATGGGCCGAAGGACCTGTTTTCACGCCGCATGACTATAACAAACACTTTGCAATATTCTACTGTTCCAGGCAGCTTCAAGTGTTTGTGGTTGTGGACACCACAGCCAATACATTAGCTTGAAGCAGAGTCTGCTCAATTAATCCAGGAAAGAAATTATTTTCAAGAGAAAACAAAATAATTCACTTACTCCCTGGTAAGAGCACATCTTCTCAGTTTTTGAGTTCAGCACACTTCTAAATCAGTCCAAAGTTCTCTCCATCTTATTCTTTTATGCAGATCATCAAATAATTCCTGTCATGTGACTAGTTTTTAGAACAATAGAACATTATAGCATGGAATCGGGCCCCTTTGGATCTTCTAATCTGTGCTGAACCATTTTTCCACTGATCTGCACCGTCCATACTACCTGTGCAAATTCTTCCTAAATGTTAAAATTGAGCCCACATTCACCACTTCAGTTGGCAGCTCATTCCATTCTCTCTCAGAAGTCCCTCTAAACCTTTCCCCTTTCACTCTTAACCAGTGCCCTCTGGTTTGTATTTCATCTACCCTCAGTGGGAAGAGCCTACTTACATTTACTCTGTCTATCCCCCCCCTCGTAATTTTAAATCTTTCCTCATTTTTCTACGCTCCAGGGAATAAAGTCCTAACCTGTTAAACCTTCCCTGTGACTCAGTTCCTGAAGACTAGGAAATATCCTAGTAAATTTTCACTGCACTCTATCTAACTTATTGATATTTTTTCTGTAGTTAGGTGACCAAAACTACGCACAGTTCCCTCAAGGTGTAAGGGAATATATTGTCAAGCCCTGGGATTCATCAACCCTTGCATTAAGACAGCAAGCACGTCCTCCTCTTTCTTCTGTCCTATCACATTTTAAAAAATCACAAGCTTTAATTCAGCTTTTTAATTCATTAGCCATTGCTACACTCATAGTTTTTCACAGTGTTAGTTCCAAGGATCACAAAGTGAAATGTCTAACATCTATTATAAAACATTATTCTAAAACCTTTACCAATTTTTTATCTTCCTCATTGTACTGCAGAAGTACTTTGGGATAGTAGATTCAAGTATTTGTTTTTAATTCTTTAGGATGAATGCAATCATGGTGAAGTGTTAACTTTGGCAAATACTTTCTGGTTATATTAAAACTAACACTGAGTGATAATGATGTCCAAGGCAATGGAAATTTAGTTTATGGATTATCCTCATTCCAGCTGTGATGAAGGCCCAGAAATGAATGCAAGACTACACATGGAAGACTAGTCATAGTGCTCCGCACTTGAAACATAAATTTCTTTATCTCAAGGAGCCTAAAATGTAAATATCAAAGTTCTTTTGGGGAAAAAAATATAGTTGTCCAATATCTTTCAGTGTGATTTGTGCACACAGACATCTGAAATCTTTTCACTGTGCCACAACTTGTAGTTCCTCACCTTAGGAAGCAGAGATTTGATAGCCAGACATGCAATTTTGATTAAATGGAAAGACAGTACTCTACCTACACATACACAATGGTTAAGTGATAATTCTTGTTTAAGTTTAGAAAAAATTAGCTATGCTATTAAAGAGTCAAATATTAACTTCCAAAAGACATGGGGCCCATCATAATCTAAAGAATTAGGGTTGTTCTGAAGCTTTGGGGCAGTGCTGCCTATCTCCAGGTTGTTGTCACTTGATTCCTACATGTCAGCTTTTAACCTTGCTTAGTCATAGGGGTTTTGAATTATAACGCTTTTTGGTTTTTTTCCCCCTCTTCTTTTGAATCTTATGATGCAACATAGAACTGTACTGTTCAATTGTGCATAATGTAAACATCAATAAAAATATTTTTAAAAGAAAAGAAAGCAGAGTGAAAACATCTATTTCACCACACTTAAACTCTCATTTATCACGATCTTCCCTGCTCTTTCGCTTCACTTAGTAAAATTCATGCTCCCACTACTTGCAGAGCCTCTCATACTTGTGATACCTCCTCCTCTAGGTTTCCTGATGCGTAACTACTCCATCATCCAAATATGAAAACAGTTGAGCTCTCAGATTGAATACATGGGGATCAACTTGTGTTACAGCAATTTCAGGTTATTGATCTTATATCCACACTCCCGAGTAAAACCCATCATAAAGCTAACTATAATTCTGCAAACCCTTTGAGGGTTTAGCAAATGCCTCCTTTATCTTAAGATGACACCCAAGGTTATTGCAGTACATGTTAAAAACTAATAAGAGTAAAGAGATTTGTCAGACTTTTTATGGAGTTGTAATGGTTTGAGATCTCTTTGTATTTATTCAAGTGTTTAATTGTCCTGACCTAGAAATGGAAAGTACTAATGCAAATTAGGGCTAGAAGGAAGACTTGAAAGAGGTCAGCATTTAAAAAAAAACTAGCATTGGACTGGGTAAGATTACAAGATGAAAGTGCAACAGTTACAAAATTAACTATTAGTTTAGTAATACAAAAGAGTCTTAATCCAGCTACAGCGATCAAGATTCTAGTGGCTTTGAAACCTGAAAGAAGTTAACTTGCAAAAGTGCTTCCATTTCATTTCTTGATTGATATTCAACTCGCAATGATATTATTTAAGCAGTGTTTCCTGTAAGAGAGAATAAATATCTAAGGGGATGTTTGGGAGTTTAATCTTTTAGCTGCTTAATGTATAAGTGCCTTTGTGATCATTATACATTCAAAACACCCAAATTCTTTAAAATAATTTCTCTCTTCAGTATTCTAATGCCCGTGTTAAATTTGATGTCTTTTGATGGACGTTGAAAAGAATTAGTTCAGTATATCTGTTTTGTCTCCCAACAAAAATGGTCTTCTCCATTCTACTTCTCTACCCTGTTTTTAAATTACCATAATTTGAACTTCTGATGAATATTATCAAAAATCTCTTGTGACTGTTGTTTTACTATATGTGTTAACAGAAGACAAGTCATTGTGATTATTTTGTTAGGGTGACATATTCCATGTGTGTTTGATCTTCCTTTTCTGCAGACTTTTGAAGTTTGCAGACAGTAGTTGTTATATTTGGACTTGTTTTGAATTGATATAGAAATAAGGTTGTCAAATTAATGTTTTGCAAGTTACTGGAGTTGAGGCTTATTTCTAGTATGAATTGCTTATCTTTACAGAATCAAATTGGTTTTAATGCAGTATTAAAAAATTATTATTCAACACAAATTAGATGACAAGAAAAACTTGAGAGAGGTTGAAAAATATTTGTGAGAGAGTGGGCAGATGACATCTAAGTATGAATTTCCAAACTTTATTAGTTAAGTGATAGTGAAGAACATTAATCGAAATAGAAAGATTATGTGGCAGAGTTTTGCATATCCCATGTTCTTGCCATGCTGATAATTTTGTGGAAAGAAGAATGCACATGTACAGCTGCAGTTTGTGGTAATATATTTGCTGTGTTTGGAGGTTTTTTTATAAATACTTTGTTTTTGGATGATGGCAGTGTTGATAGTAATATTGAAACTTTTAAAATGGTGAAACAAAATGTTTGTGATATACCTTATATATTAGTGTAAAAGTCAAACCCCCCCCTCCCTATTTTTGACCCAAAAATCCTGTATTTTCCATTTACCATGTAAAAGGCGACCTCCCCCTACCCATTTTTAGCCCTGATCGCCCAACCATTCAAGCTTTCAACAGCAAACCCTCGCCTTGGTTGCCCACCCACCAGAGCTCCTGACGCCCCAGCTACAGATCCTCCCCTCAGCCGCCCAGCAATCTGAGCTCCCTACGCCCCATATGCAGACTTACCACTCAGTCCCGGCCACCCGAGCTCCTAATGCCTTGAACAAAGCAAGTATTTACAGCAGTCAAAGGTATTATCTGTGTAAAAGTTGATTTCCACCCCCCTCAAATTTGATCCAAAAAAATTGGTTCCCAAAACTCGACTATTACACGAGTATATATGGTAGTGTAAAATATCCCCATCATGAATTTTTTTAAAAAAATGAAGATTATTAAACATTGAAATGTTGCTCATAACTGCCAGCAGCACATTTTGAAATTATTCGAGAAAAACTTTAGGGTTTACTAGTATGAAACCTGGAATATATTGTTGAGGGGCAGCATGGTTGGCGTATTGGTTGGTGCAACGCTGTTACAGCACCAGTGACTAGGGTTCGAATCCCATGCTGTCTGTAAAGAGTTTGTACATTCTCCCTGTGTCTGTGTGGGTTTCCTCCGAGGGGCTCTAATTTCTTCCCACCCTTCAAAAAAATAGTACTGGTGTTGCTGGTTAATTGAGTAGCTCATGGGCCAAAAGGGCTTGTTACCATGCTGTATGTTTAAATAATGTTGAAATTTTTTAGGTGTTATTGCTTTTTGCCAAGATTTATAGCTAGTGACATTAAGACAGAATGAATAATAATTTGTGTGCTTACCATTCTTAAGGCATTCTTTGTTTATTCAGTAACACAATGCAATGTTTCATAGAGTTCACACCAGAGGTCTGTGATGGAGAAAATGGTATTTTGTATCATGAGTATGGTGGAGTAAGAATGCATGAAGAATGGTATGCTGGAACCGTGGGTGATTCTCTAGCTATGTATGTTTAACAGGTTCAACAATGAAGTATTATCTTTTTGTGACTTAAACAGTCACACTTGTTTTTTTAGTTATTTCACTATTTGCCTTTTACTTCATTATTAGCATTAATGATTGAGAATTATATGTTAAAATTATATGTCTTGCACCGCATTCAAGTAGCAGAATTTTTGAGTGTGATCTGTTGCATGTTCCCATTTGTCTACACCTTAGAACATCTCCATATAGATTAGTTTGCAGTGTACACTTGAATCTTTTAACTTGCTCACTTTATGCCATATGGTGCATAAAATTGGTTTTGGATCACTTGTAGGAATAATACGATGAGACTTGAAAGCACAATGTTGCTTCATCTGTCTTGGAATTGAAAAACAGATTGCTGAGATTTATTTTTTAAAATCATGCTTAAAATGCTCAGTTATTTTGCAAAATGTCTATCTTGCTCTCAGTTTCTGGAGTCTTCAAATTCATTTGCCCTACTTGACACTCCCTTTTGATCTAGACATTCACGTTTGCCCTTTTAGAATGTCAGCTCTGCCAATTCTCAGATAATAGGAAGCAGTTTTAAAAGGTTAAACTGATCAATATTCTTGAAGAATTTTAATATTTCATTTATATACCTTCTCTGTCCTTTTATATGAAGTATTTACAGTTTCTTATTGCCAGGTACCAGGCTAGTATTTCTTGCACTTTTAATGCTGAAATATCCTTACTATAATATGGTAAGCAGAACTGTACACTGTTTGCTGGAACTGCTCTATCTACCATGATACCATCGACACTAATTTTCACATTCCTAGAATGTTTGTGTTCCATTACATGGAATGCCACCCTGGATTCATTCATCTCTCTCATTGATATTTGAAAGTAATTTTTATTCTCATCTCAGCCTCCCAGTTCATCTTGAACCCTTTGTACCTCATCACTCTGCCCTTGATTGGCCACAGCCCACACCTCCCCACCGTGTGGTGCCATTAACAAATTCTGACAATTCTGTCTATGTAATCACTTGTGAATCATTGATGTTTAACGTAACTAGCGGAGATCCCAACACCAACCCTGGATAAGCCATGATAATTACAATTTGCAGCACATTTGTTCTTTGATTTTGATGGAACAAGCTTCTGAGTCAGTTCATTAACCTTTCAATCTTTCTTTCTTTTTCTTTCTTCTTTTGGCTTGGCTTCGCGGACGAAGATTTATGGAGGGGGTAAAAAGTCCACGTCAGCTGCAGGCTCGTTTGTGGCTGACCAGTCCGATGCGGGACAGGCAGACACGATTGCAGCGGTTGCAAGGGAAAATTGGTTGGTTGGGGTTGGGTGTTGGGTTTTTCCTCCTTTGCCTTTTGTCAGTGAGGTGGGCTCTGCGGTCTTCTTCAAAGGAGGCTGCTGCCCGCCAAACTGTGAGGCGCCAAGATGCACGGTTTGAGGCGTTATCAGCCCACTGGCGGTGGTCAATGTGGCAGGCACCAAGAGATTTCTTTAGGCAGTCCTTGTACCTTTTCTTTGGTGCACCTCTGTCACGGTGGCCAGTGGAGAGCTCGCCATATAATACGATCTTGGGAAGGCGATGGTCCTCCATTCTGGAGACGTGACCCATCCAGCGCGGCTGGATCTTCAGCAGCGTGGACTCGATGCTGTCGACCTCTGCCATCTCGAGTACCTCGACGTTAGGGGTGTGAGCGCTCCAATGGATGTTGAGGATGGAGCGGAGACAACGCTGGTGGAAGCGTTCTAGGAGCCGTAGGTGGTGCCGGTAGAGGACCCATGATTCGGAGCCGAACAGGAGTGTGGGTATGACAACGGCTCTGTATACGCTTATCTTTGTGAGGTTTTTCAGTTGGTTGTTTTTCCAGACTCTTTTGTGTAGTCTTCCAAAGGCGCTATTTGCCTTGGCGAGTCTGTTGTCTATCTCATTGTCGATCCTTGCATCTGATGAAATGGTGCAGCCGAGATAGGTAAACTGGTTGACCGTTTTGAGTTTTGTGTGCCCGATGGAGATGTGGGGGGGCTGGTAGTCATGGTGGGGAGCTGGCTGATGGAGGACCTCAGTTTTCTTCAGGCTGACTTCCAGGCCAAACATTTTGGCAGTTTCCGCAAAGCAGGACGTCAAGCGCTGAAGAGCTGGCTCTGAATGGGCAACTAAAGCGGCATCATCTGCAAAGAGTAGTTCACGGACAAGTTTCTCTTGTGTCTTGGTGTGAGCTTGCAGGCGCCTCAGATTGAAGAGACTGCCATCCGTGCTAACCTTTCAATAATGCCATGCATTTCCACCTTGTGCGCTGACTTCGCATGTGACATTCATTCCAAAACTTTTCTGTGGTCTTGATCAATAATCATCAAGAAATCCTCTCAGTTCACAAGTTTCACCACCCCTAATAGTTTGAGGAGTTCTGATAATAATGCCATTCTCCTTGTGAGGCAGCTTTAAAGCTCCCCTCCAACCCCCCCCTGCTCTTGAGTTGCTTGATTTTTATTTCCATTGTACTCTTCCTCTGAAGAACTATCTTCCCACATCAGAGAGCAGATACACTTCAGGACAAATCATTTGCCTATTTGAAAAATACACACACGCGGACATACACGCATGGATGCACACACAAATGCATGCGCATGCCTGCCCCCCACCCCCCCCCCCCATGTAACAAACATCAATTTCCTTTTGTTTTGTTTTTAAGTGTGTCTGTCTGTCCAACTTGAGACTAAATTCTCTTGCATTGTCTTGTAACTGCTCCATTTGTACTTGTTATTGTCCTTACTTTTCTCCTGATTTCCTAATTGATCAACTACACTTAAAGCAGATGAAGTTTAAAATCCTTTCATAATCCTGTTGTCCTTTGGGACCATTTGGTGGTTTTGGGTTTCCAAAGTAACTAAAAAGCAATCTTTAAGGTCTTGAAAATAGTAATTTATAATTTGGAATGGGAACAAATTGTAGATAATTTGTGTCAACTTAATTTTCATTTGACCAATCATGTTCCTTGTTATAACCAACAATTCTAGACTACTGAAATTATTTTAAAATGTACTTCGTTATAGTTGCTTGACTGATTATTTTTTTGTTGCTTCCACTCTGTTGCCTGATAAAATCAGCTCACTCGAACGATAAATAAAAACATTGAGGATGCTGGAGAGCGACTGATGGAGTAAGTCACAACCTACAGAGCTCCTGAGAATTTATTAATAAAGCATTATTTAACAGTAATTCAGACAGTGGCCTACCATTGGTTCATAGTTAGCAACACTTTGAAATAATGGGGATGGATTTTGAAGTCTTGCAATGCCTAACAGGAAGGCTAAAAGTCGAGACAGCATGTAGCAGCCCCAGAGACCTACCCAGCAGACTGAACCATCAGCTTCTCCTGTCTCCCCGGGCAGCTCACTCTCAGACCAGGAAGAAGAGGTAACTGATTTCCAGTGGCAAAATCTAGCAATGCTGACAGAACTTAGTAAATCTCCATTAAAATGGAGATAAGAATATATATTGAAAAAAAACTGGCTGCCCTTAAGTCAGTGCTACAGACTAAAAATGCAATTTGTGGCCGAAAAAGTATCCACAGACACAAAACTGGGAAAAATTTAAAATACTATTGAGTTACTGTTAAAGAAATTTCAATGTCGGGGTGTACGAATGATATCTGCTCAATGCAAAAGAAAATTTAAATTCTCATTGCCAATATGATAAAGCTGGAAAGAGATGTGAGGATTTGGAAGTGAGGTCCCGGAGAAATAACATGAGGATTATGGGGGTTCTCGAAGAACCGCCAGCATGAGTACAAATGCAGTATCAGCTTTATTAGAAGAGGCATTCGGGACTGAATAAAGAGCCATGGTGGACCGAGCACACGGAACCTTACAGCCAAAACCAGGGCCAGGGGACTGGGCATGGGCTCTAGTGGCCAGACTTTACTATTACTGTGATTGCGTGGATGTTCTACTCAGAGGTAGAGAACACCGTGAAGTAAAACAGAAGGGGATGACTATCTCAGTTTGCCTAGATATTACTGTGAAAGTGCCCTGAGCCTGGGTGGTGTTCAACAACATTAGACGGGAACTGTGTACCCTGGAGAGGGTACGATACAGGTTAATCTACCCAGCCTGACTATGGGTCACTTATGGCGACAGGTGAAGGATTTACTCTTGGCTGAAGAAGCAGGAGTATATATTGATGCTGAAAAACAACTGATTAAAGTGTGAGTGCAATGGGGTGTTGCCACTTGTTGGGCATTCTTATCTTCATCTGTAGTTACCAAACTTGTTAAGATTGTTAAGGAGGAATTCCAAGACTTGTATAATACAGAATTACTACTCTTAAATTTATATGCAGATTTATTGGGCTGACCGGAGTACCTTGCATGTGCCTGTAAATGTAATTCAAAATTCATGGGAGGATGGTTATGTTTCTTTTCTATATAACCATATTACAGTTTATGGCATGGAAACAGGCCAATCTTGGCCCTTCAAGTCCACACCGGTTCACTCAAACAACTCTGCTAGATCCCCCCCCCACCTATTCTCCGCCCATAACCCTCCAACACCCTCTTATCCATTTATATATCCAGCCTCCTCTTAAATGAAAGAATTGACTCTGCCTCAACTATTTCCTCCGGAAGATTATTCCATTCAGCCACCACTCTCTGAGTGAAGAAGCATCCTCTAATGTTTCTCCTAAAATTTTGCCCCCTTACTCTCAACTTGTGTCCTCTTGTTTCAACCTCCCCTGCTCTCAGGGGAAAGAATCTACTTGCTTCTAGTCTATCTATTCCTTTCATAATTTTAAATACCTCTATCAAATCCCCTCTCAACCATCTACATTCCAGTGAATAAAGTCCTAACCTCTTCAATCTTTCTCTGTACTCTAGGTATTTTAAGCCAGGCAACATCCTTGTAAATCTTCTCTCCACCTTATCTATATCCTTCCTATAATTTGGAGACCAGAACTGAACACAATACTCTAAACCTGTCCTTACCAATGTCTTAAACAGTCGCAGCATCACTTCCCAGCTCCTATACTCTATGTTATGATTTATGAAGGCTAACATACCAAATGCCTTCTTAACCACCCTGTCATCATGGGAATCCACCTTCAAGGAATGCTGCACCAAAACTTCAAGATCTTTGTTTATGTGCATTCCCCAGTGTCCTCCCCTTTACTACATATGTCCTATTTTGATTATTTTTACCAAAATGAAGCACCTCACACTTCTCTACATTAAATTCCATCTGCCATCCTTCAGCCCAACTCTTCAGACAAACCAAATCCCTCTGTAATCCCTGAAAACCTTCCTTACTATCCACCACTCCCCCTATTTTTGTGTTGTCTGCGTATTTACTTACTCAGTTAACCACCCCATCATCCAAATCGTTAATATAAATTATGAACAACAGGGGACCTAGCACCAATCCTTGAGGTACTCCGCTCATCATAGGCTTCCAACCTGACAGACATTTGTCCACCATGACCTTCTGCTGTCTCTCCTCCAGCCACCTCTGAACCCATCTTACTATTTCTCTATTAATCCCTAGTGACTGAACCTTCCTTACTAATCTTTCATATGGAACCTTATCAAAAGCTTTACTAAAATACAGATAGACTACAACTGCCCTACCTTCATCCACCTTTCTTGTCACTTCTTCTAAAATTCAACAAGGTTCATCAAACATGACTTCCCCTTCACACACCCATGCTGGGTGCTCCTGATCAATCCCTGCTTATCTAGATATTTATACACACTATCTCTGAGAATACCCTCCATAACTTTCCCTACCACCAAAGTCAAGCTTACAGGCCTATAATTACTTGGCCGACAACTCGTGCCTTTTTTAAAACAACGGAACTACATTAGCAACCCTCCAATCCCGCAGCCCCACACCCTTCTCCAGTGATCGTTGAAAAATCACTGACAGTGCCTCTGCTATTTGCTCCCTGATCTCCCTTAACGTCCTGGGGAAAATCCCATCAGGACCAGGAGACTTATCCTACTAACCCTAGCAGCTCAAAAACCCTCTCTTTACTAATCCCTATCTTTTCTATAACTAAGCTATTTGCCTCACTTATCTCACATATTCCAATGTCCTTTTCCTTCGTGAACACAGATGAGAAAAAAATCATTTAATATCTCTCCCATCTGATAAGGTTCCTCACACAGTTCACTGCTCTCATTTTCCAGCGGTCCTATTCTATCCTTAACCCTCCTTTTACTATTCACATATCTGTAAAAACCCTTAGGATTCACTTTGACCTTATCAGCTATTGACAACTCATCCTTCTTTTTGCCTTTCTAATTTCCTTTTTTCTGCAATCTATGTAATAATCATACATCTTACCCATTTTTTGCTTAAATTTAGTAAATGCTCCCCTCTTATCCCAAACCAACTTCCTAATTTTTCCAGAAAAGCTTTTGGCCTTGCCTTTCGATCTGACTGGCACGTAAAGATCCTGTACTCTCAATACTTCTTTAAATATCCTCAAAATCTCTTCTACATCCTTTCCAGAAAAAAAATCAGCCCAAATAATTTTCTGCAAATCCCTTCTCATTTCTTCAAATCTAGCCTTCCCCCACTCGAAGACCTTCAACCTCTTTCTATATTTAAGTTAAAGCTAATGACCCATGATCACTGGATCGAAAATTCTCACCATTGCACACTTCTGTCACCTGCCCTATTCCATTCCCTAACAAGATAATTCTCTGAGTCCTTGACGTTTAGGGGCAATGATGTTTGGACCACATGAATGTAAAGTGTTGTCCCCATGGCTTAGTCTTAGAGTGTAGAAGTATGTGGGCGTGTATGCAGAAATGTTTGGGAGGGGGTTAGGGGAGAACACTTGGCACATTCTCAATTAGGGCTGTATAGCCCACAAAATCTAAATGTATAATCCAATGAATCAGAGGAGTCCTGTTGAGAGGACATCTGTCATTTGGAATATCAGAGGAATGGGAAGCTCTATCAAAAGATCAAATATTTTCTCCCATCTGAATTGTTTAAAATCTGCTATAGTATTTTTGCAGGAGACTCACCTTTACATTACCATGGATAAGGCAGGGTTTTCATTTCAATTTCAACTCTAAATCACGAGGGGTAGCTGATAAATAAAAATTTTGTACCATCTAATGTGATAGCAGACAAGGGTAGTAGATATGTCATCATGCAGGTAAGCTGCAGAAACAGGTGCATGTCTGCACCCAACTTCGATGGCATCTCATTTGCTAATATGCTATTAAGAAGGCTTCCCTCATTAGGTACCCACATGATAATTTGGGGGGGGTGGGGGAATTTAAATGATGTTATGGAGACGGATCTAATCCTGCAGCATTTCCCGATTCACCATGGCCAGATTGTTTTCTGACTTGATGTTACAGGCAGGGTTGTTTGGTTGTTTGACCCTTGGAGATTTCACAATCCCTCAACCAAAAAATTATCATTCTTTTTCAAAGTTCACAATTCATATTACTACCCAATCATCCCATTAACCCACTGTGCTGGAGACTTAATTCTCTTCTGGCAGACGAAAAACATATCAGACGATCAGTGATTTCCTCTCACAATCAAAAAGAGTCAATCTCCTATTCTCTACTCTGGGGGTCACTTAAGTATTATTTGAGGAGGGGGGTTAAATAATTTATTTCATACTCAACTTCATTAAATACTGCCAGGATCAATGAACTAACATCCACTATTAATGAAATGGATCAATGCTAACACAGTTTGTTCATCCCCAGAATTATACAAGCAGCATCTTGATTTACAAGCAGAATTTGATCTTGTATCAGCTACACAGGTGGTTATTAATACAAACTTGGGGCACACGTTATGAGCATAATGAAAAGGCAAACTGACTATTGGCAGGCCTCAGGCTGCATCAAGACTGATATCCCAAATGAAATGACAAAAATCAATGCTCCCTTTAAATCCTCCTTCTTGTCACTCTACAAATTCAAATACACTTCTGACAACACCAAAATGAACCAGTTTCTTAACAATCTAACAACTCCGGTCATTGGCCTAAGGAACTGGATGCCTCACTCACTTTGGATTAGATTACAAAGTCGATTAAAATACTGCAGGCTCATGGAGATCGAGGCTCCAATGGAGTTATTAAAAATTTAATGATAAACTAGCTCCATTATTATCAGTGTTCAATGAAGCACTGGAACAAGGAGTTTTACCAACTACTTTAACCCAAACATCAATAATTTTCCTCCTGAAGAAGGATAAGGATCCTATGTCATGTGTTTCCTGAACACTGTTAACTTTGCTTAATGCCGATGTCAAAGTGTTAGCCAAGTCATAGCATCTCAGCCAGAAGGATTGATCATATCTGAAGTGCAGAACAGTTTCATAAAACAGCTCACTTGTCGCTTAACATTCATACAACCTTATTTCCTCGAAACACTTGACAAAATCTCACGAAGTTATAATTTTGCTAGATGCTGAAAAAGCCTTTGATAGGGTAGAGTGGAAGTATCCTTTTGCAGTATTAAAAACAGTTTATCTCCTGGATTCACCTTCTATACACTGCACCACAAGCATTGGTTTACACAAACAGTACTCAGTCTATTTTGTGTTGGAACGTGGTACCTGATAAGGGTGTCGCCTACCTCCTCTTATTTTTGCTATTGCAATCAAACCATTATCCATCATCATACAGTCTTCTCCCACCTTTAAAGGCATTATCCAAAATGGACTTGAAAAGAGAGTTTTAGTATACACTGATGACTTGCTGCTGTTTGTAACAGACCCGCAGTGAAACATTACCTCCATTCTAAGCATTTTGGAGGAATTTGGCTCTTTTTCAGGTAATTAATTGAATCTTCAAAGAGTGAATGTTAGCCCGGCAACAGAACAGCTCTGCAACTTCACCAATCAGACTTGCCTTTTCAGTTTAGTTGATCAGGTTTCAATTACCTAGGTGTAAACATCATAAGCACATTCTCCAATCTCCTAATTTAAAAAAACCTTGCTTCTCTTACTGACCAGGTGAAATCAGATTTTCAGAGATGGAGCAATTTGCCCCTGTCACTAATGGGCAGAATAAATGTAGTCAAAATGAATATGTCACAAAGATTCCTTGTTTCAAACCATTCCCTTATTTCTTCCAAAATATTTTTCACCTCGCTAGATAAAATTTCCTCCTTCATTTGGAATTCTCCAAGGGTCCAAAAAGAATTATTGAAAAACTGTAAGGTTAGTGGAGGATTTGCTCTTCCCAATTTCCTATTTAACTACTGGACAGCACATTTCTTTGGCTTGACTTCACGGACGAAGATTTATGGAGGGGTATGTCCACGTCTGCTGCAGGCCGTTGGTGACTGACAAGTCCGATGCGGGACAGGCAGGTACGGTTGCAGCGGTTGCAAGGGAAACTTGGTTGGTTGGGATTGGGTGTTGGGTTTTTCCTCCTTTGTCTTTTGTCAGTGAGGTGGGCTTTGCGGTCTTCTTCAAAGGAGGTTGCTGCCCGCCGAACTGTGAGGCGCCAAGATGCGCGGTTTGAGGCGATATCAGCCCACTGGCGGTGATCAATATGGCAGGCACCAAGAGATTTCTTTAAGCAGTCCTTGTACCTCTTCTTTGGTGCACCTCTGTCTCGGTGGCCAGTGGAGAGCTCGCCATATAACACAGTCTTGGGAAGGTGATGGTCCTCCATTCTGGAGACGTGACCCACCCGGCGCAGTTTGGTCTTCAGCAGCATGGATTCGATGCTTGCAGACTCTGCCATCTCGAGTACTTTGATGTTGGTGATGAAGTCATTCGAATGAATGTTGAGGATAGAGTGGAGACCGCGCTGATGGAAGCGTTCTAGGAGCCGTAGGTGATGCCGGTAGAGGACCCATGATTCAGAGCCGAACAGGAATGTGGGTATGACAACGGCTCTGTACACGCTGATCTTTGTGTGTTTCTTCAGGTGGTTGTTTTTCCAGACTCTTTTGTGTAGTCTTCCAAAGGCGCTATTTGCCTTGACGAGTCTGTTGTCTATCTCTTTCTCGATCCTTGCATCAGATGAAATGGTGCAGCCGAGGTAGGTAAACTGGTTGACCGTTTTGAGTTCAGTGTGCCCGATGGAGATGTGGGGGGGCTGGAGTTCATGGTGGGGAGCTGGACCTCAGTTTTCTTCAGGCTGACTACCAGCCAAACATTTTGGCAGTTTCCGCAAAACAGGACGTCATGCGCTGGAGAGCTGGCTCTGAATGGGCAACTAAAGTGGCATCGTCTGCAAAGAGTAGTTCACGGACAAGTTGCTGTTGTGTCTTGGTGTGAGCTTGCAGGCGCCTCAGATTGAAGAGACTGCCATCTGTGCGGTACTGGATGTTAACAGCGTCTTCATTCTTGAGGTCTTTCATGGCTTGTTTCAGCATCATGCTGAAGAAGATGGTAAAGAGGGTTGGTGCGAGGACGCAGCCTTGCTTCACGCCGTTGTCAATGGAGAAGGGTTCGGAGAGCTCATTGCTGTATCTGACCCGACCTTGTTGGTTTTCGTGCAGTTGGATAACCATGTTGAGGAACTTGGGGGGGCATCCGAGGCGCTCTAGTATTTGCCAAAACCCTTTCCTGCTCACGGTGTCAAAGGCCTTGGTGAGGCCAACAAAGGTGATGTAGAGTCCTTTGTTTTGTTCTCTGCACTTTTCTTGGAGCTGTCTGAGGGCAAAGACCATGTCAGTAGTTCCTCTGTTTGCGCGAAAGCCACACTGTGATTCTGGTAGGACATTTTTGGCGACACGAGGTATTAGTTTATTAAGGAGAATCCTTAATACATAAGTTAAATTACTGGGTGCATTCCCCAGACCTCCCCTGGTGTAAACTATAAGAGTTATTTTGTAAATCAGCATCTTTAGCCACCATGGTCTATTCATTGCTCACAAAACCCTCTAACCACACCAATGGTGTTCAGAGTTGGTAAAAATTTGATTAGATGCCACTTTAAGTGGGCAATGGCATGAGTTCAGGATTCCTTAAATAATAATCACTAGCCGCTTTCAGGTGCATTCTCCTGCAAGAATGCGCCTGCAGAAGCGGATGCAGACTTGTGGAATGGTCATTCAGGTGGCTGCCCTGAAAGTGCTGCGCTGTCCACCTGAAAGGGACAAGCTGTAATCCCTGGCCGGCCGCCCCTGCCCCGAAGTTCCCCGCCAGCTGCTCTGGCCCCGACATCCCTTCTTGGGGGGCAGGGGAAGCGGGGAGGGGGGCTGAGCCGCTTTCAGGCAGCTACATTCTGGTGCCTAGGGTGAACTTCAGTGCTCCGGCAATTATCCCTTTCGGAGGAGGGTTAGAGAGTGCACCTCGGAGGCACCTCCTGCTCTTTGGTGGCCTACCGACAGCCGCATTGGGGTAGAATATGCGGCTTTACATCGGGGTATTCTGGCCACCTGAAAGAGCCTACTTATTTGCACCTTCAGTTACTAGCCGCTTTCAGGTGGCCAGAATACCCGAATGTAAAGACACCTAAAATACCCCAATACGGCTGTCGAGAGGCCACCTGAAAACGAAAAACCAGTCCCCGAAGAGCACTTATTCAACCCACCTTGGGGAGGTATATTCTCTGCTTCCGAGCGCTCCCCCTAGGCACCTGCAAGTAACAAGGCAAAGCAGCTAGCAGCTTTCAGGTGCCTAGCAGGGTGGGCTGATGAAAGTCAGCCGGCGACCCAACTCCCTGCTGCCGACAGCCCCCTCCCTACTGCCTAACAGTCCCCCAGTGCTGGACTTTGGGGCCCGAAGTCCCGTGCTGGCCGCTCCAGCCTTGTCGTCCCACGCCAGGGGACTGTTGGCAGGTGAAGAGAAGCCGTCAGGTGGCTGCCCCTGCCCTGACTCAGGAGCCGGCATTTGCTCCGCGGCACCTCTTCCCGCTGCGGACCTTTCAGGTGGCAGATCACTGCCTTCAGCGCTGCCACCTGAACATCCCTTCGCAGACACTCGCAGCCGGCTCTGGAGCCGCATTCTCCCGGTGATTCCACCTGAAAGCAGCAACTGAATATTCTTTGGATACATGACAAATTAAAGTTATCAAATGTCTTCATGATCTTTATGCAGACAGTGTTAAGCAGCTTCAGCTCTCTGTCACACACATGTGGCTTACCTGCATCACATTTAGTTCATTACTTTCTGATTTGATTTTTTTTTGTAATTCTTTATTTATTGCACTATGAACCATATCAATCAATATATTTACAGATGCATCTCTTTAAATATTCACAGTGACATTTTCTCTTTTTTTTCCCCATCCTTCCCTTCCCCCTTCCCACCCCCTCCAAAAACAGTAAATATTGAACATATAAAATACAATGAAACAATATCTTTATACAAAAGGAATACAAACAAAAAAGACATATCATCTACTTATACACATTAAATCTGATCATGTTTATCTTCTTATCATTTTAGGTGGTGGTGGTCTGAGGCCTGATCTTTCTATTATGTTCCATTTATGGTTCCCAGGTTTTTTCAAACATTGTAACTTTGTCTTTTAAATTATATGTGATTTTTTTTCCCCCCAATGGGATACCCTTAAACTTGGTATCTTTATTTTCACTTCTTTTCTACCTCTTCGCCACCTCCATCCCTTTTTTCCATTACTGTTTTTTTAAGTTTTCCTTTTTAATCTCAATATATGACAATGCACTTAAGACATGAAATACCCCAACAATCCCCACAAGCAATAACCCTTTAACCCCAAATGAACCTCCCCTCCTTGGATTGCCCCTTGTACCTTAACGACAACCACAACTCCCCTTTCCATTCGGCTTGCGAACTTACTCGCAAGCGTCAACCGATTTCACAGTGACCCTTATTCTACCCCCCCCCCCAGAGAATACTATTTTCCTATACTTATAATAAAGCTTTTTTTTCCTTCTTCCCCTTCTCTTATCCATCTTTAAATCTTTATATATGCATTATCTTTATATTTATTACATATTTTTGTATATTTTCTTGCTGGTCATCCTTCTTCTCTCTTCTCCTGTCCTGCAAATGTTCAGCAAATTCTTGGTCTTTCTTTGGGTCCAAGAAGAGTCTATTCTGTCCCCCAGGAATGAATACTTTGAGTACTGCCGGATGTCTTAATATAAAGTTATACCCTTTTTTCCATAAGATTGTTTTCGCCGTGTTGAATTCCTTCCTCTTCTTTAAAAGTTCGAAGCTTATGTCCAGGTAAAAATTATTTTTTGTCCCTTATATTCCAACGGCTTATTGTCTTCTCCAACCTTCTTTCTTGCCTGCCCCAGTATGTTTTCTCTTGTCGTATATCTTAGAAATTTTACCAATATGGATGTTGGTTTTTGATGTGGTGGCAGTTTCGGTATGCGCACTTTTGATTTCTATTTCTTCATGTGAATCATGTGAATCTGTTATTCCCAGCACCTTTGGGATCCATACTTTTATAAATTCCTTCATATCTGACCTTTCTTTGACTTCTTTCAGTCCCACTATTTTTTATGTTGTTTCGCCTACTGTAGTTTTCCAATACGTCAATTTTTTGTGACAATAAATCTTGTGTCTCTTTAATATTTTTTTCACTCTCTTCCAACTTCCCTCTTAAATCATTTATCTCCATTTCTACAGCAGCTTCTCGTTCCTCCACATTTTCTACTCTTTTCCCTATTTCAGTCATGACCAACTCTTAAGCTTTGTATTCTGTCTTCAGCTCTTTTCATTTTTCTTTTAATTGAACTAAATTCTTTTAATGACCTCATTTGTTCTTCAAAAAAGGCTTTATCTAAACTTTGTCCTTCTATTTTACCTTCTTCTTTCCTTTGAAATTCTTGGTCTTCTTCCTCTTCTTCTGTGTCTGTACCTATGTCTGTGTCATCTTCTCTTTGTATCTTTGTATCTTCATCCTTCTCTGGTGAGCTGCTTCTGTAATCTTGCTGGGCCTCCAACTGCTGTATCTCCTATTGTTGGGCCTCCTGCTACGGGTCGACCCACTGCTGGGCCCCCTGCTGCAGGCCGACCCACTGCTGGACCTCTTGCCACAGGTTGTCCCCCTGTCAGTCGCCCCATTGCCGCTCACCCTCTTCCAGCCCTTCATTCTCTTTCTCACCACTCTTCTTTTCTTCTTTCTTGTTTACTTCTCCTAGCCGAACACCCCGATATTGGGTGTCTCTCAGCTGGCCGTTTCGCAGCTGGCAGCTGCTCAGTAGAGACCCCCTCCCACTGACGTAAACCTTTTCTTTTACTTACGCACTGCACATGAGCAAATCTTTGCGCATGTGCAGTTGCGCGCCTCTTGTCTCTGAGAGCCATTTTTGAAGTCCGCCGGTTGGGAGGACACCGCTCCTCTGGGGACTCACCAACACCGGAGATCAGCCGCTCCTCTCCACGGTGGCTCTCTGTTCCAACATGCAGGTAAGGCTGCCTTTCTTCTCCAGTGATTTTCCTTCTTCCCTTTTCACTGTTATTCTTACTTTTTCTCTTTTGGGTGCCATCTTCTGTCTCTTCTCTGTAACTTTATTTTTCTCTTCCTGTATTTTATGTTTATTGAGCTCTGTTTTTTCACACTTTTTTCTTTTCTTTGGAGAGGGCTGGTTCCACCCAACCAGCCACTACTCCATCACGTGACTCGATATTTTATTTCAAAGGCTTTCCCAAACTTCCCTCAATTACCTGCCAAATAACCACGGGAAGATGCAATATCAGCTAATCCAGGAGTGAGGGGGACAATTTCAAAAATGTGTAGCTCTATTCTGTCAATTAAAAGTCATTAACTTTCCAAAATAAAGACAGAATGGGAGCAAAAATTGGAAATTAAAATTGAGGAGAAACTGTGGGAAGAGAATTCACTCTATCACCTGTATTCAGTTCAAGGTGTTGCACAGGGTTCACTTTTCTAAATCCAGACTGGCAGCCATTTATCTTGAAATAGAGGACAAATGCAATCAGTGTAATGGCTCCATTCCCACCTAAATCACATGTTTCAGTGTCCCAAAGTACAGAGGATCTGGAGCAGAGCCTTTAGCACATTATCCAAAATGTGCCAAGTTAATTTGCCTGTTGACTGCATTATTTGGAATCTCAAACAAATCCCTAAATTCTGTATTTACATCCCCATTAGCCAAGTCTAATCTTGTTACACTTGGAAATCTGATAGGGCCCTTTCTATTACACAATCGATTAAGGACATCAGTTTCTTTATTAAACTAGAGAAATCAAATGCACGTTAAGAGGGTCAACCGGAATTTTTTTCAACAAATGGCAAAAGTTTGTGTTTTTTTTCCCTCTGAATTACAAGTACCTTCAGCGTAAAAGACTAACTGAGACAGTTGTACCAGTATAATCGGTAATATACTGATGATACTATCAGCAAAGGTGCCGAGGGGTGGGGAAGTCCAGGAGTGTATCTGAGGATGTGTGTGAACATTGTGTATATGTTTGTTGGTGTTTTTTTTAAATAGGACCACAATATACATTTGTATGATGTGTACAAAGTTGTTTTTGGTGGTCAATAAATATATTTAAAAAAAACACAAAAATATCACAATGACCTTGGCATCCTCCATCTGGAGAGAGGAAATATTTGCATGATTGCCTCATGATTGTGTGACAATTGGCTTTGCTTACAAAGACCATACCCAATGAATTAGCCTGTACAATTTGGGTTTTAAATTAGGAAACCTGGCTTCTTGACTGACATGCAGTAGGAAGTAGAAAGCTTGTAAAAATGCAGTAAGGCACAAAGTATTTTTCAGAAGGAACAAGAAATTTGCCAAGTAATTGTTGAGCAATTAATGTGATTAGTGTTGTGACAATGAGCCATGAGTTTCAGTGGCCTGTTGTATTTCTAGTCTGCACTTCTTTGTTTCAAGGGACTAAATCCACAGAGCCAAGTTATCAGCAAATGTCCTTCAATGAACTGCTGCTTTAGGCTAAAATTTATATAGTGGAAATGATTTTGAATGAGCATCACCAGCTTGAGATGGAGGAGTCCATGGATCACAAGATATTTACAGATCTGCCAGAATACCAGGCTGACATCGGGTAGGAGTAGCATTTAAGCCGCCCGTATCCTCTATTTATTAAAGAAAACACTGAACAATATGCAAAACATATCTTTAGGAGTTGAAATCAATCATGTTACAGATTGGGTGGACAGTTTTGGAAACTTCATCTGTAAATGTAGATCCTGGAGAGGACCTAGAATTTCTCACAAGCACGTCTGCAATCCTTGTGTCTGAACAAAGAAACTGAAGTAGGGCATTTAAACTTTGACATGTGGTGGGAGTGCACTAAAGAGCCTGAACATTTGGGAGCAATGTTTTATTTTTTTAAAATTTGTATTATAAATAGTAGTGATCTCAACTTTCATTCTTTCAGTTTTCTTATTTCTTGAAGAGTTTTTGTATTAAGTATTAAAATTCTTAATTTGAATCCATGTCTTTCTTTATGAATATTTGCCTCACTTAGTCACGTATTCTTGCAGACAATGAAAGCTGTGCAATCATTCAAGTTTTACTTTGCATTACAATATTGCACAGCTACAATCTTTTCCTTTCAGTATTGCATGTACTTTAACAACTGAGGTGACGAAGAAGCATTTAAAATGAACTAAAATTTAATCAAACAATTCCACTGGTTTACTGAGCAAATGTCGCATCTTAAAGATTATGATAATGGAGAGTATAGCATTGAGTTGTTCCTCAAGTGATTCTAAACAAAAATATTTTGCATTGTATTTCATTACATCAAGAAATCAATCTTAAAATGCTCTTGCCTGTAAAATACTCATCTGAAACTTCTGGGGAATTAAACAAGAAAGTCTGCAAATGCTGTGATTGTGGTTTAATACACAGAAGTGCTGGAGAAACTCAGCAGGTTTATGCTGATGTTTTGGGCCTGAGCCCTTTGAACTGTATCAAGATCATTATGTCATTTTGGTTTGGAAACTTGAATATTTTAATTAGTCTGGTAGAAATTGTGGATATTTTAAGTGGCACTCTTAATGATTTAATTGTGCCATTAATTTGTTAGACGTGTAAATTTACCGGACAAGTAGATGTGCTTTTTGTTTTCTTTCAAATTCATAATTTGCTATAATGCACAAGAAATTTATTTGTGATAGTAATTAAATACATCTGTTCATAAATATGGTTTGTTTTATTTGATCACTGTTGATGGAATTGTATTGGAATGCTACGAATTAATTTATGGCATGTGATTTCTAATTATGTTTTGTTCCCTTTTTTAAATTGCAGTGCAAGCTTCACATAAACAACCCTGGCAAGTCAAGGATGCCACCCTATCCATCTGCTTAACTGTAACGCATCTTGCATCAGAATGTCCATCCATTTTTTAATGAAATAGCATTGATAAAATATTAACAATTGTCTTTTAATATAGGAAAATCCTTTTGTGTGAATTCCATGAAGTGGAGAAGGGGTGCACCTTATTTCTGAGGGGCATTGGGGGAAATAAGTCTGCTTGAAAACACAAACTGTAGCTAAATTATAGAATAGTTATTACATTTATGCTGAGGTTAAGACAAGGTGTGCAGGAAAGAAATAGATCCTTTCCCATTTGGAGTCTTGTAGAAACCAGATCTGGGTTAAATAATTTAGTTACATAATTTGCCAGTATTACAATACTGTTGTTACTGCAAGAAATGGACTAGTTTAGCAAGTGAGATGTTCATTTTGGATCATCTGTATAATTCTGGTTTCCTAGATTCATGAGGTATATTTCTGAAATTTGTGTGTGTTTCTGTCATTAAGGTGGAGTTTAAAATATTTTTTACTTTTAACGTGCATACTAAAGTTGTATTAACTTGGTGCCATAAATTCTCTCTTTTGGATCCTTTTCAATTCCTTCATGGCTGTTGTGGATATGCTTCTGTTATTGACGCTGATCTATTTTCTTCTGGCTTGGCTGTGCCTCTCCTCCACTAATTTTAAAACAAGTACCGTAGTCACTGTGTCAGTTTCACAGATTCTGAATTTTCAGTGGCAGGTTTCTGTTTTGCTTATGAACCAGACATGACTCTGGGATAGCACCCACCCTGAGGGTGAACAGCCCTAACTGTCTATGTTTTAACCTTAAGCCTTTCTGCCAGAAGAGCTGTTAACTGCAACTTGACACATTATAAGATATGAAAGTACTTCCCCTCTTGATCTAATCTTTTGAATGACATAATCTTTTACCATAAATCTAACTTTAAAAAACTCTTTTTAAAAACTCCCATTTAAACTGGTAGAAAGGTAATCTCAGCATTTGCATTTTTTCTTGGGGTTGAATTTTTATCAATATATCAAGTTAGAATTTTAAAACAGATCCTGATAAAAGCTTCACAAAGTTAAATGGTTGCATGCCATCTGTACTATTTGATTAACTGAGTAACTCCTCAGTTTAAACTCAAAAATAACTTGTCCACCAGACTGTCTCAGATGGATGGAGCCTTCCGCAGTGTCAGCTCTGAGCTGGACGGTCAGTGCACCTAAAAATGTAGGCTATTGAACCATGGAGAGAAAAATAGTAACATAACCAGTAATGAAGTCCATCACTACAGCTTTTTCTTATGAAGACTGTATGTTGGCCAAAATGTTAAAATTAATCCTGCAAAAATAATTTTGAGAATGTTAGTCAAAGGAGGATGCATTTAATTATATAGCTTTCCTGGACCATATTGGCTGATTATGCTGGCATCGGTTTTATTTTGTTTTTGTATGTCTTCTGCCTTGTTTTCACAGTAATCCTTGGCTCTGCACGGAATAGCTAAAATCCCACAAATCTAGTTGGATTGTACTTTCACCTTTGAATGTAAGTACAAGAGTTGAAATTGCTTGTATTATTGGCAATGAAACAAAGAGCCCAAAACATTGCTGGACTGTGCTCTAAGCTGTTTTAGTTAGAATGGTTCAGAGCACTTCCAGGGCAAACTAATATCTTGCTCCTGATGTCTTTCGCTCCTTTCCTCATTTTATGTTGTACTCTGTAAAATGCCTTGTATATTAAGAGCTGTCAAGTTTTCTTTCGCATTTACTATGCTCCACCATTTTAATGAGGTAAACACTGCAAAAATTTTTAAGCATATAAATTTCTAATGCATTTTTATATGAATTCCACTCTATTAAATGAGCTTGTTGCTAAATATTGTTATTTCTTTGAGGTGCACCATTACATACCGTAACCAGATATTTTTCTGTTGCCAATGCAGTTTGTAGAGGTGAACTGTGTGTACACAAACAATGTGTACTTCGAGGTTCTGTTTGTGAATTCATAATGGGAACTGAACAGGGGAAGGGGAAATTAGTAAATCCTTAAATATGTTCAAACAGATCTCAAAAGCTACACTTAGAGTTGTGTAATTTAGCTTATACTGTACTTTATCATTGAGGTTTGTAAGGTGATAATGAATAACAGTAGGTCATTTTATTACATATATAAAATACTAAGCTATTCGTTATATTCACATTTTGAGTATTCTAGAGCACATATAAATATAATGGCGCCAGCACTGATGCATTTTATTCAAATATTTTGTATGACTTCTGTGTGGTGTGTGAAGTATTTTTAATGTCCCACCAAAGTATTGTGCTTTGGAGATCATTGTACTACAGCTGCTTGTAACATTAATGCAATTGGCTCCCAGAAGTGGGAGCCCAGAACCTGAATATCTTGCATCTGGTGTGCATTTTTGTGCTTGTGCGTATTGTATGTTATTTCTTTAAATTATGTTTTCTTGCAGTCTTTTCGGTGTACAGTTCTTTTGTCATTGGTGCATGCTTTGTTGTAGCAACTGACTTAGTGTGCTTGCAAAAAGTATACTGTATTGTCATGTCAATGTACTATTCCTGTAAAGCTGTATTCCTTTAACAGTGGAATTGGGAATTGTATATATCTAATTTTGAGGATTTGTCAAGCATTCACTTTTTCGACTGATTACAGCTGGGGAAGTGGGAAAATCGATGTTGTCTTCACATACAAAGTTGTACACATTTCAATTCCAATTTGTCTCTAAAATGGATAGGATATTTAGGGGGAATTGCTTTTCTTTAACAAAATGTTTGTTTCCAGTGCTCAGTAGCCATGTATCAGCTCACAGCTGAGCTATGTGAATCTAAAACCAGAGTTCATAGTGTCACTTGGAATAGTAGTTGAGGTGCTGCAGTTTCATTCAACAGGATTCAATCTACTGATTTCTGAAGGAAAAAAATATGATTTTCATCTGGGGCAAGATTGGATCTGGCTGTACTAATTGTTACAGATTAATATTCTGCTTCTGCAGCCAAGGTTTCAGCAGGGAACTGCAACTGTAAAAGCAACAGTAAGTTAAAAGGTTATCATGCCCTTTGCCTTATTTCACCAACTTGCCTTTTCAGGCAATTTTCTTTGTGCACAGGTTTCCCAATTTCATTCCAGGGTTTGGAAGTGCACTTAAGTTTTTATTAGATTCTGTTCCTTTTTTTAACCTCCTCTCACCACTGTTTAACCAATGTTCTTTCTTTAACTTTCCTCTGTAGCTTCTTTATCTAATTATCCTGCTGCCTGCCCCCTTCTCTACTGGACAAGATTCCCAAAGCTTTAGAAGAGCTACAATATATTCACACACCATGCAGAAGAATTCTTTCTTTGGTCATCATCTTATCTCTGCTCCTTGCTGGTAACATTTCTTGTACTGTAGCATGTTAGATATACATATATTTTATACATTTCTGGTGAGAAAAATCCAAAAGCATTCTACATGGAAGGACCAAGAGTGGACAATGTAATATAATGCAAGCACTTGACCTTCCCTTAAGTTTAGGGTCTGTCTAATGTAAAATTTTATTGTGGTTTTGGAGATGGAGACAGTAGTGCCTCTGGTAATTTGCTGTGATCACATTATTTGGACCTGTGAGTCTTGTACTTTTTACTTTCCAATTCACTTCTGCAAGTAAGCCCACTTTATTCAAACAGTTTGAATTGTTTTTTGGTTGATTATAATTCCGATTTACGTGAATGCAAAATTAGTGGGAAAAGACAGATCAAATGTTGACACGCAATATTCTTGAGTTTTCAGCATGAAAATCGAGGAAGGCCAAAATTTTTAAACAATAGGTTAAAAAATGCTCATTTTTTAGTTTTAATGTCATTTGTATCAACTGAATGAAAAGCATTTTTAAAAAAAAACCCTGAAAATATCACTTTTATTGTCTCTGGATTTTACTGTGACCTATTTTATACATGATTTATGAACTTAGTGGGGATGTAGGTCATTTAGGTGTAATTGGGTAGCAGATGCTCATGGGCCGAGGGGTCTGTTACTGTGCTGTATGTCTAAAACTAAAACTTGACATCATTGAAGCAGTTGGATTTATTTATTGATGTAATATTTGGTCAATAATTGAAAGCCTTTCAAAGGATTATTACAAGGTGAAGGGCACAGAGGGAGCTAATTCAGCCCATCGTTTCTGGGTCACATAACTGGAGCTACTCAAGTTTCACCTTCTAACACTGGTGTAGATCACTGCTCTTCAAATGCAGCTGTTTTGCAGTAATGGATTAAAGATTAAATGTTTTCCAACAATTAATCCAAATAACAAAAAATTATTCTGGTTAATGTATTTCAAGACGTGAAGGGTGCAATTCTGATGTGATCTTGGTTGAAAACTGTCCTTTGGTATAACCATGCTGGCTTTTCAGATATCCAATGTTCTGATCTCGTTAAGTAGGCTTTACTCTTACATTTGAAAACTTGGTTGAGACTGTGAAACTGAATTTTAAACCAACATTTCACCCTAAATATCCTTGTGATAAGCATTTTCATCCATCTGCACTGATGTTTTACCTAGAAGTTTGATTTCTGATGTATTTTTATTTTGAATTAAATAAAAGCTGGGTAAAATAAGTTCTGTTTCTCTTCTCCTTTGAATGTTTCCAATGCAAATCCAAATTAAACTTGATTTTAGCCTTCTACTGAGCAGATGGGTCATGGCCAAAATCTGTTTCCTTACTTTTCCACTGAAGAAGACCCCTCCAGCACTGCTCCTACTTGGGCCAGGGTGAAATTCCCAGGAATGCAGGACTTCCCAAGCCTTTTACACCATGGTACAAATTCCCTGGCAATTTATGGGGGTCCCACCCCCAGTGATGACACAGTACGTGCTCACAGAACTAAAAGTAAGTGCCCCACTCTCGGGCTGCTTCTGGGAAATCCACCACATAAGTGCTGGCTTCCCCTGCCTTGGTCATTTGCCTAACTCTAGTTAAGATAATTTTGAGGCTCCTTTTAATTTTAACTGAATCAGTTACCATTACAGTATACCCACAAGTAGCATGGTAAATTAACTTCCTGATTACAATAGTGGCATGTAATACTAGAACTCAGGTTTGATATATGAATTTTCAAAGCTAGTTTGGCTAAAAATAGAAAGCATTAAATATTTTGTTTTCAACAGAAACTAATTCCTGAATCTTTACTGGACATTCTCTGCTTTGTGCACTAAAGTTAAATTTGTTAAGAATGTTAAATTGATAACTAGTATATTGTAAAACATCACCTGCCAGTTCTGAACAAGATAAAACATATGATTCAGTCAAGGACAATTTTATTGCTGCCAGAAGCACCTCAGCAGTACAACTGCAATTCTTCAGGGTGTGCAGTACCTTTTTCAGACTGTAGAGAGAGCACTGTGCCCACCAGGTGATTTAAGAAACAAGTAGGAAAAATAAACAATTACTTTCCAAGATCAATTAATGCATAGCAGAGCGAAAGAAAATTTAATCTTAAATAACTGCTCTTATAGAATTATTGATCTTATGTGAATTCCTGGTAATGAAGCCTACTGTAATGCAAACTAAAGCTACTGTTTTTTTCCAGTATAAAAATTGGAGCTCAGATTTGTGCAAGAAAAACTGATGCACATTTGTGGCAAGTTTGTGGTTTCCCAAAAATGGCACAATTCAATTAAAAGAACAAATAAATAGGCATTTTCAATTAACGATTCTAGCATTAAATACTGAATTCACATAAAATCAACTACATCCTCTTACAAAAAAATTAAATGACTTCTTCAGATCCAAAAGAATAGTACATCTTCCAAATCGTAAGAAATAAAACTCAAAAGTGCTCTTTCCATGATAAAACAAATTCTTGCACAGTCTTTCAGCATTAAAAGTCTTCTCTTGTGCATAGCCAGAACCTCAAAAATTTAGCTCTTGGGGCAGTTTACTAGCACCGTGACCACTCCAGATTTATTTGTTTGACAAATTTTGTTTACATTCTGAAGAGCCCCATAAACCTCTCTAAAATTCTCTTCAAAGGTCAGGATGTAAAAGACAACATGCACAAACATATCTATAAGCACAAGGAACACAAGTCAAAATTAGACAGTTAGCAACAACTAATTTATAAAATTGAGAGTAACAGTTAATTATGGACTTGCAGAGGGAACAAATGGCACAAAACAGATTTAGAAATGGATGCAATTATACTGACAACATTGGAGAGAAAACTTTAAAATTGCTACAATTTTTTTGTTCCAGTTTTTGGGTCTTTTAATTTTTTTAATACATTATTTTTTAAAATACTTTTTAATGAGTGTTCAAATAAATGTTTAGACTAAAATTAGCAGCATGAAAATGTTTAGCTCATTTCATTTCAGCCTGGTAAGGTATGCCCTTCAACAAAACTGCTTCCATGTTACAGCAGCTTCAGCCTCAAACCGTAAGTATTTTGCCCAGTTAGATGACTGTAACAGGATGGAGTGGAGGACATGGGGATATACTGCCCTCTTTAATCTGCAGATTTGTGCTACAAATAGAGGTTACAGCATCCATCCCCACACTTTCCTGACTGCTATCTTCATTATACAAGCGCTTTATCCCATCATAGAAGTCATCAACATCCATTTCTTCTACTTTGCGTTTTGCTGAGGCTTGCTTGCAGCTGGAAGAAGCAGGCAGGCATCGGTATGGTGCTGCTGTACTGCCAATTCTTTTGGTGGTGTCCTTGATAAACTCTGGCTCTGTGGTAGGGGAGGAACATTGTTTAAGCACTCCCCTAGCACATGAGACCAAGGTTTGCTTGCAGGGGTTGTAGATGTACAGTGCATTGGGTGGTTGGGAAGACGGAAATGTGGAAAGATGTCGAGCCACAAGCTCTCGACACCGAATTAACTGTAAGCTACCAATCTGAAAATGTAAAAAGGGAGTGCAGTGTTACTCTGAACCTGAAGAAAACATGCAAATTGTACTGAGCACTCACTAATTTTAAATAAACTAACATCATAAAACTACAAAATGTAATACTTAAACATTGCATTCAGCAACAAAAAAGTTTCAAGTAGTTTTAAGAGCTTGGCTACTTGGGATTTCAGACAATGAACATTAATGTTCAAATTCACTTAAAAAAAAAAATTAAACCCATTACCCAAAGTTGTTCAATGGATGTTTAAAATGTACACAGCAGCTTTTAGAGGTTACAATGCCCTCAATAAGGAACTCTTCTCTATTCCTCCCTATGTCGTTGGTACCTACATGTACCACGACTTCGGTCTCATCTCCCTCCCCCTTTAGGATGTCCTGGACTCGAGCAGCAACCATCCCCATCCGGTTCTCCTTGCTCTGTCCACAGAATCCCTTGTCTGTATTCCTGACTATCGAGTCCCCTATGACACTTTCCCCAGCTGGGCTGTTTCCCCCAACAGTACCCAAAGAGGAGTACCTGTTGTTGAGGGCCACAGCTCTCTACCACCTACTATTCCTCTTCCCTCTCCTAACCGTGACCCACCCAACCTCCTCCTGTGGCCCTGGCGTGACCACCTGGCTGTAACTATGACGACCTCACTCTCCCTGACCAGAGCGAGGTCATCGAGCTGCAGCTCTAGTTCCTGAACACGGTTCCTGAGGAAGACTCCATGACTTCCCACACCTGACACAGAGAACAGCAAACTGCTCTCACACTCACCCCTTCTCTCTCCTCCTTCCTCAAATAAGTAGAAATTACTAAAGAATACAAAAGCAATTAAACAATTTTTTTCAGGAAGCAAACTTTTTAAACAATTTTGTCCAATGTAACCAATCTAAATACTATTAAAAGCATTTGTTTTATCAATGCACACAGATGTTAACTTTTGAAATGGGCATTCCCAAAATAAACATGGCTGGTGGCAAGGTTAGCATAGCAGTTAGAACAACGCTAGTGCAACACCAGCGACCCGGGTTCAAATCTGACGTTGTCTGCAATGAGTTTGTATTTTTCCTCTGTGTCTATGTGGCTTTCTTCCACGTGCTCTGGTTTCCTCCATTCCCTCAAAACATACAGGGATAAGTCAATTGGGGTACTTGGGCAGCATGGGCTTGTGGCCCAGAAGGACCTGATACTGTGCTGTATATCTAAAATAATAATAAAAAATACCTTTGCTTTTTTCATTAGATCAATCGTGAGAGCTAGCCAATCAGGAATTGATGTTTCCAGTCTGAGGCTGATGATGGCCAATGCAAGTGTAGAGCCCTTGAATTGCAGAAGCTGGTGACAGGCCACACACTGCTGTAGCTGCCTGATAAGGAGTGCAATATGTTGGGTTGGGTTCATCTTCAGTTGGTTGCTGAGCAACTGGGGACGGCTGGACATCATCATAGCATGGAACTAAAATATTTTTAAAAATCAAGATTAATTTCATGTAATGACAAGGTTTTATGGAAGATGAGCAAAAATAAAAATCTTAAGATTACTAAGTTTCAAACAAACATTTCAATCCATCCTATGCAATTGCTTTTTTTTCCCCATCTTGCTGTCTGTAAAGCCCTTTTTTAAAAACAAAATCTAGTTAACGATCATGCCTAACTGTTTTTAAATTACATTCCCTTTTTGATTTCCCTTTTCCTTTCAGTTCTTTCATTCATTTCTGAAAACACCAACATCTTCCATGAACTGGGAACCTATCATAAGTTTTTTTCTGTTAAGTTATTTCATATAAATTCTTCGTAGCCAAAAGATGTAGTACGATCTGGGAAATTCAGTATTAACAGACAGCTATAATCAGAAAATATTTAATCCTGTTTTCTGTCCCTCAACCAATCAACTATCTGGTCTAATACCTTAGCCTCAACCCCATAAACCCATTTAACTTTTTTTGTGGTACATATCTGACTTAAAAAATCTAGATAAACTACTTTCAATAATTGACCCTCATCTTTCCCAACATAAAAACGTAAATGCTGAAAATTCTCAGGAGGTCAAGCTGCATCTGTCACAAAAGAAACTTTTCTTTTCAAGTTACTGTTTCAAGTTGAGCATTTACCAGTATTTTTGCTTTAAGATTTCCAGCATCTGAGGTTTAAGCTCGTTTTTCCTACTAGATACTGCCTCAAAACACTATTAGTTTTGCCATTTTGGACTTGTCCTTCATAAAATCATGTTTCTCCTAATCAGATGAATTTCTCGTTACTGGTTTTCTGTTTCCTTCCTTTCTTAAATAGTGATGTTACTTTCTAATCTACTGAGACTATTCCAAAGTCTATTGATTCCAAAACACATCAGTAATACGTGATCTCTAAAATCCTCTCTCAAAACCTTGCAAATGAGAGTCAGAGGTACAGGTTTCACTCGTATGTTCTCATAATCACTTCTTCAATCACCGGACAGTTGATTCCACTCTACAACATTTGTGCCTTATGCAATGGGAACAGATTCACTAATACAGTAAAATCCCCATTATTCAACACTCAATCAACCAGCAAAAAAAGGAAATAAATAAACAGATAAATAAATATTTAAAAATAGACAAGAATAAATAAAGTTTTAAATAAAAGTTTAAAATTGTAATAGTAAACGTTCTCCGAAGCATCACACAACTCCTTGCGAACAAATATTCAGCCAGCGGAGCATCCTGCTCGCGCTCCACCTACAGCAGATGTTTGAATAAAGATGTCAGGATATATTGTCATGAACAAGTCATGAAATTTGTTGTTCTGCAGCAGCGTCGTAATGCATATTATAACCATCTTACGACATTACTATTAAAAATAAAGTAACAACAGTACACAAAAAGTAAGGTTCATTGATCATTCAGGAATCTGATGGCAGGGGGAAGAAGCTGTCCTTGTGCCACTAAGTGCTCATCTTTAGGATCCTGTACCTTTTCCCTGATGGTAGCAGAGTGAAGAGGACATGAGGGGCTCTTTGAGGACAGAGGCTACTTTTTTAAGACACCATCTCATGGAGATGTCCTCGAAGGAGTGAAGTCTGGTGCCTGTGATGTCGCAGGCCAAGTTAACAACCCTCTGGAGTTTTTTTCTTGTCCTGAGAATTGGCACTTCCATACCAGGCAGTGATGCAACCAGCCAAAATGCTGTCCAAGGTACACCTGTACAAGTTTACGGCATACTGAACTGCCTCACATAGCTGCTGGCGACCCTTCTCTGCGACTGCATCAACGTAGAAGCTCCAATACAGATCCTCAGAGATGCTGACACTCAGGAATTTGAAGTTCTTGATCCTCTCCACTACTGAACCCTCAATGATGAATGGGTCACGTTCCCCTGACTTAATTCATCGAGCTGATCTCTCTCCCTCCTGGACACTTCCTCATTGCCGTTTGTGATTCTGCCGACAACTGTGGTGTCATCGACAAACTTGTCGATGGTATTGGAATTGTGCTTGGCCACACACTTGTGGGTGTATGAGTAGAGCAGTGGGCTCAGCACGTATCCTTGGGGTGCATCTGTGTTGATGATCAGTGAGGAGGAGATGTTGTTTCCAATTCATACTGAATTGACAATGAGTATGTCAAAGATCCAGTTGCAGAGGGGGGTGAACTTTATATAATTAAAGACTACAATACTGATTTTTAAAATTATATTTTGCAATATCTTTTAAACAGAGAATTCTTAATGCAGGTGTATTAGTTAGGCATTGGGTATCAGTCAACAGGAAAATTAGCATATCTGACATCCGCGATCCCCATAGGTGCCAGATAATGGGGATTTTACTGTATTAGTAACGCTAGCAATCAGTGACAGATGGGGCTGACACCAGTAACAATAATTGGCACTATTTCACAATTTCCTCACTAATGCCCAGTTAAGGATTAACAAGATCACAATGTTCCAGGCACATTTTAATCCAAAATGTAGAAGAGCAGCCTATAGCAAATGATTTTGCCATCAAAACTGTTTAATCAAGGAGGCTTATGAAACTGAAAAGTAATCAGGGTGGAAAGCTCTTGACTACCTGGAATGAGACAGTACAAGATATGAATGATTGAGGGCCCAAACCATTTCAAACCCAGGACATCATAGCTACCATCTCCAGCTCTCTGTCCCCTCAAAATAATCCAGAAACAGGATGCTTACAGGATTTCCTTCACAAATCTTGGAACTTCCTTTGGCAATACATTCACATCAGCTGCAGCATTTTTCCACCATCTTTTCAAGAGCAACAAAAGGTTGAATAAATGGTGTGAAACAAGAAAGTCTGCAGTCACTGCAAAAGTGCTGGAGAAACTCAGCAGGTCCTGCAACATCCATAGGAGGAAAAGATGTATAAGCCAATGCTTTGGGCCTAAGCCCTTCATCAAGGTATGAGCAAAAAGCAGGCAGGTGCCTAAATAAAAAGAATGGGTCAACAGCCTGAAGGCATGAATAGGAGGGCTAGAGAGAAAAGCTGACAAATTATCAAGGAGGGGGGGAGGAGGGAAACTCTTAAATGCAGAGCTGGAGGATCAACTCCAAAGTGATGCCTACATCACCTAAATAAAAACATTTGGGGGGATAGTCTGAATAAACCTACCATAAAATAAATCAGCCACAAAATATTACAAGAAAACACATGATGCTTTTGCTCTAAGGCGATATATCACAATGCCACTTGTTAAAAGAGGAAATTCTAAGAAAATGTATTTACAACATGAAGGAAATCCAAAGATGTGGCTGTATGCAGATCCCAGTTCAGCTTATCCAGTATAATCTTTTCCATTCGCAGAATATCTGCAGATGAACAACCACAGTTGCTATTCTTTACTATATCCTTCAGAGATGGGATGATCTGTAGAGGAAAAATAACACTAATGCTGTTATATATACTCCAAAACATATTTTCATCAGCCTACGCCTGGATGCACCTGCAACGCATTTTAAATTTAAATTAAGCATATAACATCTCATACAATTTCTGAGACACTCAGAATCAGAATTTGTCATAAGGTATGAAATTCAGAATTCACTCCTCAAGAATCTTAAATTTCATATATATCCAAAAATATAAATATATTTTATAAATTATCTTACATTTTAACAGTCACCAGTACAGAAAATATTAGACCACAAACGTTCAATAATATTGGCTTTGTCATTACAGAGTTCTTATAGGACTCATCAGCTTCACACTAATTCCCAGAGTTATCCAATCCGTCCCATTCCTTCTCTCTTTTCCCTCAAACTTCACAATCTATTTTCTCTTATCTAGTCACTAACTCTCCATTTTGCAACTTGCCTCTATGGAGGTATAATTAACTGAAGCCAATTAGCCTATCAGCACATCTTTGACAGATTAGAGGATCTGTGCAATCCAAAACTCATGAGGAAAATGTACAAACTCTAATGACACCACCTAAACTTTAGTTTGAAAGTCTGAAGATGAACACTGGGGTGGCCAAACTGCAGCTCGCAATCAACAAGTGTCTCTCTGACATGAATGCACTGTTCACGGAAGTATAGCGATCGTGCGATTGTGGCTGTAAAATTAGCAGAGTTCAAGTGTGATCCAGACCACCGCCAGAGCTCCCAACACCCCAACTGCCGTCTCTCGCCGAAGCCCCGGCCGCTCACTCCCCAACCCAGAGGTCCCAATGCCCCGACCACTGTCTCTCACCTAGGCCCTAGCTGCTCACTCATCCAAGCTCCCGGCTGTCTGCCTATCTGAAAATTTTGTGAAGGAAGATGATCAAATTGTAAGAAACAAAAGTATGAAGATGAAAACAGAAATTTAAAGTCAGAGGAGGAGAAAGATTTTGCATTCATCATTACAGGAGATAAACCTGTGTGTCTTATCTGCAATGTGTCCATGACTCATTATGAAGCCAGTAACTTGAAATGCCCCTATGAAACAAATCACAAGAACTTTTCGTCTTGATTATCCTAAATCAGAGTTTTGGAAAAAGACGTTAACTAGCCAGCAGACACAGTTGACAATGTTCAGTAAGGAAGCCGATGCAATGACCGAAGCTAGTTTCTTTATATTGTGGAATATTGCTCACACTAAATGCCCATATTCTGATGGCGAATTTGTAAAGAATATAGCTGAAGTTGTTGCAGTGTTGGATTCAAGTAACAAAACTTAAGCAACTAATAGCAGTAACATTAGTTTCACGCTACATTACAGAGGTATATCTGATAATACATGCAAAATACAAAATGATTTAAAGCATTCACTTGCATTCAGTTTAGCTCTTGACGAATTTACAGACAACCCACAACTGGCAATATTTATTCATATGTTTCCTTTAATGTAAGTGAAAGAAGAGATTTTGGATTTAGACACTAAAAGAAACAACTCATGGTGTTGACTTTAAAAATGTGCTTGAAGGAGCCTCAACAAATGCTGATGTTCCAATGAATAAACTAGTCAGTACTGCAACAGATGGAGCACCTACAGTGGTGGGGACAATCAGGGTTAATTGCATTAATGCAAAGTGATCGCAGCTCTCCAGTGTTTCTCCCTGCTCAATGCATTATTCATTATGAGCACCTGGCAGCCAGATACTTCAAGTTTGAAGATTTTATGAAATCTGTCCTTGAAATTGTCAATTTCATTCACTTAAATGGGAAGACCCACTGACAGTTCAAAACATGTATTGAAGAATTGGGGCTCGAAGATAATAAACCCAGTGATGCTTCTATTGCAGTGTGAGGTGGCTGCTGAATAGCATTAGGCCCTTTCAAGCAGCCTTGTAAAATGGGGTTAGCGCCTCACTCACAAGGAAGCGTGAAAGGGTCTGACACAGTTAGCAACATCCAAAATCAACCTGGTTACTGCCCTACTTCAGAGATAGTCAAGGAACCCACCTAGGTCGCATCCTCCCGTGGCTTGAAAGCGAAAATGGCCGACCCAATTGTTACTCCTGTGACGTCAGTGCTTGCGTGCTGCGTGACAGAAATTCCCCAACAGAAGGGGAGAGAGGGGTCACCGGCAGGCCAGGGGGTGACGCCACGATCGGCCACCGCGGGGGCGGAGGGTAGCAATTGACAGCTGGTGGGGGTGGGGGTGACGGGGTAGATTTACCGATACTTTGCCTGATGCGTCATTCGACGCATCATCACAGGGGCGGGATCCACTTAAATCACCAGGTTTGCAATTTAAGGGGTTGATCCCACTCCAGCTTGAAAGGTCTTGGGAGCGCCACCGACCCATTTAATGTGCCTGGATCCCAGGAGGGCTACCCACGTGGGCAGTTTTAAAGCACCTAATGTCTTGAGTAAGTTTGTGGATTTATTGGAGCCTATTATTAAAAAATTCTATCCTCAACTGGAAAATGATGAATGGATGCTGGATCTAATGTTCCTTACTGATATAATGAATCATCAACAAACTCTTAACTTGGCACTCCAAGGGAAGGATAGGGTTGTTCCTGATCTTACTCAAACAATTTTCAGCTTTCAGAATAGAGTTTTCAAAGACATATTGTCAAGAAACTTCAGTCACTTTCCCAATCTCCAAATAAGAGAAAATACATTCCCTGATATTAAAAGGCCACAAACTGGAAAAATACAAAGATAAATTACAAGGATTGCTTGATTTCTGAGCCAGGTTTGAGGACTTGCAGAAGCTGAAGCCTGCTTCGCCTTTCTTGTAAATCCATTCATGGTTGATGTAATCAATAGGCGCTTTTAAACTGCCGCACCTAGGTAGCCCTCCTGGGACCAATGACACATCACACACTCACCGGATTAAATGAAGTAAAAGATATTAACCTTACTCTTCCGAGGAAGCATGTTTCAACCACATTATATCCCCTTTCCTAACCTTCACTGCTGAGTTCCTCCTCTACATTTGAACTTGGTGCCAACATGCACCACAACACACGCATGCAAGTACTGATGTCACCAGAATAATCGGGTCGGCTATTTTCATTTTCAAGCTGCCAGTAGTTTAACTGGGTTCTCTGACTACCTCCGAGATGGGGCAGGAACCTGGTTGATTTAGGAACACGCTGACTGGGTCGATCCTTTCAAGTTACTTTGTGAGTGGGTCGCTAACCGAGCAAATAGGCCGGTTAACCCCATTTTACAAGGCAGCTTGAAAGCGCCTCATGATGGTTGTCCATTTCTTGGCGCTCTGGTTACAGATTAATCTGCTATTGAACTGGAACTAATAGAATTACAGGAGGATCGGAGTCAAAAGATGATCCATAAATCCCAGTCTACAATTGAGTTCTGAAAGGAAGTTCCAGAAATAAAATATCCTGAACTGAGGAAAACAGTGTGTGACTCACCTCAATTTTCAGCACAATGTACTGCTGTGAATCACTTACTCTGTAATGAAGTTTGTAAGGTTGAACCATTGTGCAATCCTCATAAATAAACACCTGATGGAGCTAAATCTTAAAGCGCTGATGACACATCAGGAGGATTTTCAACGACTCACAGCCAAGGTGGAGACTCACAATAATCAGTCAGGATTTGGAAAATACTTGGTATGTATATGTGTACTTTTTGATTATTGAAATTAAAATAAAGTTGTTTAAAAACTACAGAGATGAATAAATACTATTACAAACATGTATTTCTTATTACATGTCTTGCGGCTCTCAAACGCCAGAAGTTTATCGTATGTGGCTCTTGTGTTAATCAAGTTTGGCCACTCCTCTAGTCAAGATCAAATCTAGATCCCTAGGGCTGATAAATGCACAAGAGTGCTTCCCAGGTAGCTAATATATCTTGGATCAGGCTTAGACTGAAAAACACCCATTCAAAGGAACAAAATTATTTTTTTCTACATACACAAAAAGGAATTTACCTACCTCGTCTTCTTCATTAGTTTTAGCTGCCAGGAAGAAACAACTGATGGCTATGCATCGCAGATATTTTGGACGGGCCTAAAAATAAGGTAGGGTAAAGTTGATTATTAACATTTTTATGTTAATAAAATACTTAATTCCAAAGAGTCTACCATAGTGTGCTATTTGCTTATTTCTCTCATACTAGTTAAAAGTTGAAAATTGCTTTTCCTGGGTTTAAATTTGGAGAATGAAAAAAAAATAGGAATCATGTTAGATAAATGACAGTACAGACTTATTGGGCCCAAAAGGCCTGTTTCTGTAATACAGGCCTCTAAACTACGCAAACACGAGTGGTTAAATAGCCAACTCAAGAATTTGAATATATACCCAACTGCTTACTACAGGGGACTTTAGGGGAAACAATATCTCCAGCAGTCAAATAAAAATAGGAATAAATTAGACCATTGGTAATGACACTTTATTGGATTCCCAAGTACACAACTTTTTATACAGCTGCCCATATGAATAAACATCGAAAAGATAGCAAGTTACTTTTTGAAGGATGTGTAGCAAAGAAAAACCATCTGACCCACTGGCGTTTCCTTACTCCCTCTTTTTAAATGCATCAACATCCATTTTTACTCATATGGCCATTCCCTTATATTCCCACAGCTATTAGGAATGGCATGATCCATATTTTTTATCATTTGGATGAATTACCAGTAGTGTCTTCTACATTCCCCAATGGTTTGGTCTCCACCATAACAATTTTAAAGACCACTTGCATTGTTTTTCAGCTTGATTTTCTTCTGACTGTAGTAAACTCTCCATTAAGACAGCATCCTTTTCTTGTTATCGTCTCTCAAAGTTGAGAATAACTTGCTTACACAATTAAAAAGCAGATGCATACTTTTCAATGCGAGTTGTAGCTCATCAGCCAAAGATTTAACAGAACAAGGCTTGGTTCAATGCCAAGGAGATTCAGGCCTTCGCCTAGAGTCAGGCCATGGGGCGGATCGAAAGTCTGGAACTTACCATTCAGACTGCAGCCCAAATGCTGCTCCAGCATCCCATTCAAAGGAGAGGAGTGCCTTGTAGCACTCTCCGGATCCCCTTGGAGGTGGGCCGACTGGTGCCGTAGTGCCACCCATCATCAATATGTAGCAGAGCAATGGCTGTCTTCTCTACCCATAATCCCCCATGCAGCTGGAACTGTTCTGGGAACTACAGAGCGGTTTTGGCTGCGTGGGGGATTATGGGTAGGGAAGGCAGCCATTGCTCTGCCACGTTTTGAGCCGAAGAGTGCAGCCCCAAGGCCGAAGTGGCCCGGTGTGGCTGTCCCAGCCTGCACTGGCTGCCCCCGACGGTCCCCGCTGGTCCCAGTTGCCCCCGCTGCTCCCCGTTGACAGCCCTCACTGCCCCGAGGGCTCCCCGCCACCCCTGACTTGGAGGGAGAGGGGTGAGTGGGGAGATGGGTCACGGGCTGACGGCATCATCAACCCGTCCCCAAACAGCCACCGCTAGCGCAGCTGCCAATTCAGATTGATCAGCGGAGGGCTGTGCTGTGGAGATGATTCCTCTAGGAGAGGGTTTGGATTATGTGGATCAGAGACCGCCTCCGCACAGAGAGTTAGGTCATTATGTGTTTTGGCAGAGTTTCTTGCTATCTTTCCTATGGTTATTCATATGGGCAGCTGTATAACAAGTTGTGTACTTGGGAATCCAATAAAGTGTCATTACCAATGTCATTCAATTGCATAAAAACATTTTAATATAGCACACGCTTACAGCATGGGTATAGTACTAAATTCTGAATGACAAAAGCAATTTGCATTTAATTGGGACATTAAACAAAACACACACCACAGTCCCAGTATATGCCAGAATTAATCTCCCACAAACACCACCCATCAACTTCCCCCAGAGGTGTCAATCACCCATTAACAAGCTTTGGCGAGGAATCAATTAAATTGATTGCGGACAGGCTTTTGAGTTAAGCAGGATTTTAATTCTATGATAAATTAGACCATTGTATTTTCCTGCAAAATGTGTCCTTAATGCTATCACTACTTTTTTGCTATTAGCATAGAGATCTTAGTTCTCTTCTACTCCGTTTACACCATTATCTGAACAGAATAGTTTCCTTTTTCCAAATTCTAAACTCCCTCTTAGTCATCTGAAATTGAGTATAACTTTGGGAATAAAATCTGAGAACCTATTCTTAACTCTTATCCTTTACTACTCTGTACCTAATTTGCATTTTATTCTAAGTCCACATACTTAGTTAATTATATTTTAAAAAGAAGCCAATACGATTAAGCAAATTTCCCTTTTTGAAATTGGTAATGATCGTGCTAAACTTGGTGGCCTCGGTGAACATGTCCCCCACCCATTGGAAGTTGAAGATGTCATTGTGACAGATGCTGGTGCGCACTGCTCCGTTATATTTTCCAGACACCGTGCATGCGCTCCAGCTCTCTATTCCCTTCCCTTTCCATAGAGAGCTACCCACTCCCCCACTTCAGCATTTTTATTTTCTCCTTTTCCCACCCATATCTATACCTCATGCACTCCACTCTGTTCACTACTGAGCTATCAATGTGTAGTGAAGGGCGGTTGTCCCTTGTCTCCCTGAAGTTCACGAACATCTCCTTCTCTTGTCCCCATTGAGACTCAGACTACAACCTTACAACTATATAACAATTACAGTACGGAAACAGGCCATCTCTGCCCCTCTAGTCCGCACCAATTTAAGTGAACTCCTCTAGTCCCACCTATCCGCTCCCTGTCCATAACCCTCCAATCAATCCCTCACATCCATGCACTAATCCAACCTTCTCTTAAATGACAAAATTTACCCTGCTGCAACCACCTCTTCCAGAAGGTCATTCCACTCAGCCATCTCTCTGAATGAAGAAGCTTCCTCTCATGTTATTTCTAAACTTTTGCTCCATAACCCTTATGACCCTTCACTCCAATCTCACCTACCCTCAAGGGGAAGAGCCTATTCACATCTACTCTGTCTAAACCCCTCATAATTTTAAATACCTCTATCAAATCCCCCCTCAACCTTCTGCACTCCAATGAATAAAGACCCAGTCTACTCAATCTTTCTTTGTATTCTTGATACTGAAATCTAGACAGCATTTTAGTAAATCTTCTTTGCACCCTCTCCACCTTTATTGATATCCTTCCTATAATTTGGGGACCAGAACTGCACACAGTATTCCAAGTTTGGCCTCACCAATGCCTTGAACAGTCTCAACATCACCTCCTAACTCCTATATTCCATGCTTTGTTATAAAGGCTAGCATACCAAAAACATTCTTTACCAACCTATCTACATGAGAATCCACTTTCAAAGAACGATGAGCCGTTAATCAAGATCTCTCTGTTCCTCTGCATTCCTCAATGCCCTCCCCTTCACTGCATATGTCCTGTTTTGATTATTCTTCCCAAAATGAAGCATTGCATACTTATCGATATTAAACTCCATCTGCCATCTTTCAGCCCACTCTTCTAAGCAGTCCAAATCCTTCTGCAGTCCCCAAAAACCATCTTCACTATCCACAACTCCCCCTATTTTTGTATCATCCTCATATTTACTAACCCAATTGACGACTCCATCATCCAAATCATTAATGTAAATGACGAACAACAAGGGACCCAACACTGAGCCCTGAGGCATACCGCTTTTTACCGGCATACATCCTGACAAGAGTTATCCACCATGACTATTTTCTATCCACTGTTGAACCCATCTGAATATCTCAACATTAATACCTAGCACCTGAACCTTCCTTACCAATCTTCCATGTGGAACTTTATCAAAGGCCTTACTGAAATCCATATAGACAACATCTACTGCTCTATCCTCATCGACTTTCCTAGTCACCTCCTCAAGAAATTCAACAAGATATGTCAAACATGACCTTCCCCTCACAAACCCATGTTGGGTGTCCCTAATCAGTCCCTGCCCCTCTAGATACTTATACATATTATCTCTAAGAATACTTCCCATTAGTTTACTTACTGGGCCCTCCAGTGACTATTAAAAAAAAAAAAATCACTGTCAGACCCTCTGCTATTTCCTCCCTGACTTCCCTAAAGGTCCTGGGGAAAATCCCATCGGGACATGGAGACTTATCCACCTTTATATGCCTCAAAAGTTCCAACACCCCCTCTTTCCTAATCCCTACATATTCCATAATCACCCCTTTTGGCTCTCTTATCCTACACGATTCCATATCATTTTCCCTAATGAATACCAAAGAAAAGAACTAATTCAATATCTTCCCCACACATTTGTCTGCTCTGATTCTCTAATGGACAAATTTTAACCTTCACTCTCCTTTTGTTATTCATATATTTGTAAAAACTCTTTGGATTTACTTTCACCCTGTTCACTATAACCACCTCGTACTTTCTTTTCACTATCCTAATTTCTTTCTTAAGCTTCTTTTTACAATCCATGTATGTTCCAAGCATTTCATCCATACTTTGCTTCCTGTATTTAATGAAGGCCTCCCTTTTATCTCGAACCAACTTTCTAATCTTCTTTGAAAACCATGGCTCTCTTCAACCTTTGTCCCTGTCGTTTATTCTAACAGGAACAAAGATTCTGCACCCTCAAAATCTCATCTTTAAATGATCTCCAATTCTTGTCTACCTCCTTCCCATAAAACAAATCAGCCCAAAGCATCCCTTGCAAATCCCTTTTCATTTTATCAAATCTGGCTTTCCCCCACTCAAAAACCTTCATTGTTGGACCAGACCTATCCCTTTCCATAATTATATTGTAACTAATGGTACCATGAATGGAATGACCTTCCAGAAGAGGTAGTTGCAGCAGGGTCAATTCCGTCATTTAAGAAGAGGTTAGATGAGTCCACGCTGCTGAAGATCCAGCTGCGCTGGATGGGTCACGTCTCCAGAATGGAGGACCATCGCCTTCCCAAGATCGTGTTATATGGCGAGCTCTCCACTGGCCACCGTGACAGAGGTGCACCAAAGAAAAGGTACAAGGACTGCCTAAAGAAATCTCTTGGTGCCTGCCACATTGACCACCGCCAGTGGGCTGATATCGCCTCAAACCGTGCATCTTGGCGCCTCACAGTTTGGCGGGCAGCAACCTCCTTTGAAGAAGACCGCAGAGCCTACCTCACTGACAAAAGGCAAAGGAGGAAAAACCCAACACCCAACCCCAACCCACCAATTTTCCCCTGCAACCGCTGCAATCGTGTCTGCCTGTCCCGCATCGGACTTGTCAGCCACAAACGAGCCTGCAGCTGACGTGGACTTTTTACCCCCTCCATAAATCTTCGTCCGCGAAGCCAAGCCAAAGAAGAGATGAGTACATGGATGTGAGAGGGTTGGAGGGTTATGGGCAGGGAGTAGGTAGGTGGAACTAGTTGGAGTTTCACGTAAATTGGTGCAGACTAAAAGGGCCGATATGGCCTGTTTACATACTGTCATTGTTATATGGTTATAGATTTATACAATCACTGGATACGAAGTGCTCCCTAACACACACCTCAGTCATCTGCCCTATCTCATTTCCCAACAGTAGATCAAACACTGCTGCAACAAAAAAAAAATACCCTACATACACTTTACAAATTCTAATCCATCCAGCCCTTTCACAGAATGAGTTTCCCCAATCTATATTAGGAAAGTTAAAACCCCCCCACTAACTCAATCCTGTGCTTATTACAAATCTCAGCTATTTCTTACACATTTGCTCCTCTATTTCTCACTCCCCACTAGGTGATCTATAATACACCCCTATAATTGTATCCTCACCTTTTCCATTTTTTAATTCCACCCATACCACCTCCCTTGACGACCCCTCCAGTCTATCTCACATCAGCATCACTGTTAATATTTTCCCTGACATGCAACGCCACCACCCCCACCCCCTCCCCCCACAACCCCACCAAATTCTATCACACCTAAAGCAGCGAAATCCCGGAATATTTAGCTGCCAGTCACATCCCTCCTGCAACCACATTTCACTAATCGCCACGTCATACTGCCAAGTGTCTATCCACACCTTCAGCTCGTCCCCCTTCTTTACAATACTCCTAGCATGAAACGAGATGATTTCCCACCTCTTCTCTGTAGTTGGACCCATCAACGTTGCTGATGAAGCCAACTACTCTCAGGCCATCTGCAAACTTGATGACATGGTTGGAACTGGATCTGGCGTTGCTGTCGTGGGTCAGAAGCAGGCTGAGTATATAGCCCTGAGTTGCGCCAGTGCTCAGTGTGATAGTGCTCGACGTTCTGCTCCAGACCCAGACAGACTGTGGTCTTTCCTATAGGAATTCCAGAATCTAGTTACCGAGAGGGATGTGGAGTCCCAGTGAGGACAGCTTCTTCCCCAGCCTTTGAGGAATGATTGTATTAAACACCAAGCAGAACTCAATGAATAGCAGTCTGGCATGAGAGACATCATTCTCCAGGTGGATCAGGACAGAGTGGAGAGACATGGCTATAGCATCAGTTGTAATGGTTCCACCTGTAGGCAAATTAAACTGGATGGTACCAGAATGATGGTGGCTGTCTTAATCCATGATGGTGGCTGTCTGCCTTTCTGAACACATTACCTCACATTTATCTGGAATGTACTCCATTTGGACTTTCATGCCCACCTAACCATATTCCAGAATTTACTTCCTTTCCATCAACTAGAATATAAATTGTGATCCCTACATTCAACTCCAAGTCATTTGTGTATGCCACTAGGCATTTTGTCCTAAAACACTGTGAAACTCCACTGCTCACTGCCCTCCAATCCCATTACAACTTTTACATTCTGCAATTTTTAAATTCAACTTGCCGCTTTTTAATCGGATGGAATGGGTTTTTTCTAATCAATCAGCGACATAAAATATTGTCACTTTGCTGAAATTCATTCACATGACATCAAATATCCCACTTTTATCAATACAACCTTTCACATAAAAAAAATCAATTAAGTGGTCATTCACAGGCTTCCCTTCATAAATCCTGTTGACTATTCATACATCTTGTTCATCTTCTAGTCGTTCAGAATTTTATGTATTTTCTGCTGCCAGGTTCAGGTTACCATTTTGGTCACAATAAGATCCACCATTTTCTTCTTTTTGTGCCATGCATTTATGGAACATCTTAGGGCTTCCTTGGCCTCAACTGCCAATAATTTTGCAGACTCATCTTTTGGTGTTCTCATTTCTCCATTAAGTTCACCCTTGAACCTTTATATTCCTCAGTTTCTGCTGTGTTTCTGCCATGTCTTGGTTTTTTAAAAAAACATTTATCCAATCTGCATTTATCTCAAATTATAGGGAATGTCTTTTTATACTGAGTCGTTCTGAATTGTCACCTCTCCCTCAACGGTTCTTCAATCACATGGCTATTTCCATCGACCACATATTAGTAAAAATTGGCATTGCCCCGATTTAGAATTTTACTGCAGTCTATTTTTGTCCTTTCACCAAACTACTCTCATCCCAATCTCTGTTGCATCAATACACTGGCCCACTGCCACCATGACAACAGTCAAACACCCATTTACACATCTAATTTTATTCCCATCAATTGTCTCCAGATTCTACCAGGATGTGGGAAGTTTCAAGAAATCCACTTGGTCACAGGGAGAACCTGCAAACTGCACACAAACACCATTGGAGTTAGAATCAAACTTGGCATTCCGGGGGCCATGAGACACCAGTGTGAGAGATGAGTAACACTGATCTAAAAGAAAAGTGAGGATTGTGAGAGATGAGTGAAACTGATATAAAAATATGAAGATGAGGAAACTAGTATAGATATATGTGTAATGAATAAAGCCAGAATGAATAGGATAAGAATAGATATTAGAATGTAGGAAGTAAAGTTAGTCTGAATAAGATAAGGGTCTTCTAGCCTTTTAGACAGAATCAGCAAGTTCACCAGTATGAATAAGATAAGGATAGATAATAGATAATAGAATGTAGGAAGTAAAGTTAGTCTGAATAAGATAAGGGTCTTCTAGCCTTAGACAGAATTAGCAAGTTTTGCATGTAAGAAGTTAGTCAGCCCTGAGAGTCAGGAAGGTGTAAATAAGGACAATGACATGATGGGACACAGACAGGATACCCCCTGGTCCTCCAAGTTCACAGAAACAGCACGTAGGCAGACAGGATTGCCTAATGCCAAACTCATCCAGGAGGCAGAAGAATGCAAGGGGGAGAGTACTTCTATACTGAAATCAACTGTATAAAAGTTGAGTGAGCCCCAGTGTATGTGTGTATATTCCCAGGGTAAGGGAAGCACCCAACTTTGCATTGTTGTATAATCAATGTTCTTTGTTCTCAATTTTTGTCTCAAGCAATTTCTGTGAAGGTACTTCTGTTTCTAACACCAGCCTTACTATCTAAGCCACTGCACCATTCGTGTCTAGTACCACCATCTCTTCTGTTAGCCTTGTAATACATTAAATCTAAATAGGTTTTGTTTCTTCTACACTCTAATCATCATGCAGTCCCAGATAACATCAAGTGGTTTAAATCCTCAACTATCATTTCACATCATTTTTCTACCTCAGTAATTTGACAATTTTGAAGCTTATGGTAGTCGGCTAGCAATCCATCTGCGTGTATTCCTTAATTCTACCAATATGAGCAAACAAGTTGCTGGAGGAATTCAGCAAGTCAAACAGCATGGGTAGAAATGCTAAGCCAACAAACTGAACCACTAAGTCCCTAATTTGATCAGCCAGATTTTGAATAATCGGAATTGTATTGTATATTCGAGGTACTGGTCTACAATCTTGCAATCTGCCTGCAAGATCTTAATCTTCCTTTCTTATCAAGCCTTTGGTATCAGAATAAACCACAACCTATGGTTATACATGTCTTCTAATGCTGTGCAATACACAAACGTGGTGGAGAAACTCCAACACATTTGTGTGATATACTTGACCCCAGGATCTGCAGATTTCTTGTTTAGCTCCTTCTAAATCTGTACTGGCCCTCTCTCTCAGGATGATCTTCATCTCTGCTACATGCTTGTCTCCAGCCCAAGGTGCAACAGAGTGTCACATTTGGGTATACAAAACTGACTCTCTGCCCCTCATCTGACCTTTCAGCCCAATCTGTACAGCTTTATTAGATAGCCTAAATCAATGTTGACAGTACTGGAGCCTCCATTACCTTCTCTAGTATTCAGACCTGAATACCAAACACTTAAGAGGACTCTTGGATTAACTATCTGATCCTCCTTGTCTGTTCAGCTGTTACCCATTTATTCTGCGTATATATGCTTAACCTGAATATGTACTTTAATACTTTGTCCTGAAAGTAGCATGAATTTTCCACATGACATTCAAATTAATTCTGCCTCTTTACAAAGAAGGAATAATTTAAAAATCCAATTATTCTTCCCAGTCAATATTTATTTAACTTTGGCTTGCTGTTATAGAATCATAATGTATTTATAAACTAAAGATTTATAGTATTTTTAGTAAAGGGACTTTGTGGGTTGGATACAAGACAGATCACACATTCACGTTAGCAGAGAAGAAAGGTCTTCCAAAGACAAAATGTCTGTTAATTCAAAGTCAAGCAGAAGCCATCAAAGCCTTTATCATTGTTCAGTTAAAGTCATAAAAGAGATTGTTCTCCCTTGAAAGTTTGAAGGCACCTGTGTACACAAGAAAGATTGTTAGCTGTGCAGACAACTTGGAGACATTTGCTGGTAAAACTTTTGGAAGAGATGATCTTCAAACAAAACCAGTGGTGATGTTATATCATGTGATTGGGACACCTCAAGAAGGCATCTTTAATATTGAACCATGTTTCACCTGCAGTTAGAGATGCAGTAACCTTCAATGAGAGAGGTACTGTTGTGCGCTCTCCCTTTTATAGAGAAGGAAAACAGAATAATTGGCTTGGAAGGAAAGGGCCACTTTGACTGTCTCTTTGTGAAGAAGGGGCAGTTCTATATTTCTATTTGTGATGGTCACTTCATTTAACCTTTGCCTGAGTTGGTGAAATCATCGTGCAAAACACAAGTTCCGAAACCTCCTCGCAAGAGAGTGAAATTTGTGATAAAGTTATTCGTATAAAGAAATATTTCACTGAAAGCAAATCTACAGAATTCGTGAGTTTGAGAACATTTGATCAGCAATTTAAAGATTGAGTTTCCACACACAAGAGTTCCAAGACTGAACTTTAAAATCATCTCTTAAGAACTATGCATGAACTGTAATGGTTTGAGATTTGCCCCCCCCCCCACCCCCCCCACACACACACACACACAAAGTGGGAGTCATGTGATGGTTGGGTGGAAACAGCCCTCTCCAGAGAAAAGAAAAAAAGTGTGAAAAAACAGAGCTCAATAAATATAAAATATAGGAAGAGAAAGATAGTTACAGTGAAGAGACAGAAGATGGCACCCAAAAGAGAAAAAGTAAGAATAACAGAGAAGAGGGAAGAAGGAAAATCACTGGAGAAGAAAGGCGGCGGCCTTACCTGCACGCCGGAGCAGAGAGCCACTGTGGAGAGGAGCAGCGGATCTCCGATGTTGGTGAGTCCCCAGAGAAGCGGTGTCCTCCTGACTGGCGGACTTCAAAAATGGCTCTCAGAGCCAAGAGGTGCACAACTGCGCATGCGCAAGTAAAAGAAAAGGTCAACGCTGACAAGAGGGGGACTCAGATGAGGAGAGACCAGCTGCAGAGCGGCCAGCTGTGAGACGCCCAGTATGGGGGCGTTCGGCTGGGGGGAATAAAGAAGAAAGAAGAAAAGAACAATAGTAAGAAGGAGAATGAAGGGTGGGAAGAGGATGAGCGGCAATGGGGCGGGAGGCCCAGCAGCGGGTCGACCTGCGGCGGGAGGCCCAGCAGCGGGTCGACCTGCGGCGGGAGGCCCAGCAGCGGGTCGACCTGCGGCGGGAGGCCCAGCAGCGGGTCGACCTGCGGCGGGAGGCCCAGCAGCGGGTCGACCTGCGGCGGGAGGCCCAGCAGCGGGTCGACCTGCGGCGGGAGGCCCAGCAGCGGGTCGACCTGCGGCGGGAGGCCCAGCAGCGGGTCGACCTGCGGCGGGAGGCCCAGCAGCGGGTCGACCTGCGGCGGGAGGCCCAGCAGCGGGTCGACCTGCGGCGGGAGGCCCAGCAGCGGGTCGACCTGCGGCGGGAGGCCCAGCAGCGGGTCGACCTGCGGCGGGAGGCCCAGCAGCGGGTCGACCTGCGGCGGGAGGCCCAGCAGCGGGTCGACCTGCGGCGGGAGGCCCAGCAGCGGGTCGACCTGCGGCGGGAGGCCCAACAACAGGAGACAAAGCAGCTGGAGGCCCAAAAAGGATACAGAAGCAGCTCACCAGAGAAGGATGAAGATACAAAGATACAGAGAAGAAGATGACACAGACATAGATACAGACACAGAAGAAGAGGAAGAAGGCCAAGAATTTCAAAGGAAAGAAGAAAGTAAAATAGAAGGACAAAGTTTAGATAAAGCCTTTTTTGAAGATCAAATGAGGTCATTAAAAGAATGGCTATCATTAGAATTTAATTTAATTAAAAGAAAAATGAAAAGAGCTGAAGACAGAATGCAAAGCTTAAGAGTTGGTCATGACTGAAATAGGGAAAAGACTGGAAAATGTGGAGGAACGAGAAGCTGCTGTAAAAATGGAGATAAATGATTTAAGAGGGAAGTTGGAAGAGAGGGAAAAAAATTAAAGAGACACAAGATTTATTGTCACAAAAAATCAACGTATTGGAAAACTACAGTAGGCGAAACAACATAAAAATATTGGGCCTGAAAGAAGTCAAAGAAGGGTCAGATATGAAGGAATTTATAAAAGGATGGATCCCGAAGGTGCTGGGAATAACAGACTCACTTGAAGAAATAGAAATGGCGCATAGAGCGCTAGTACCGAAATCGCCCCCACATCAAAAACCGACATCCATATTGGTAAAATTTCTAAGATATATGACAAGAGAAAACATACTGGGGCAGGCAAGAAAGAAGGTTGGAGAAGACAATAAGCCATTGGAATATAAGGGACAAAAAATATTTTTTTACCCGGACATAAGCTCCAAACTTTTAAAGAAGAGGAAGGAATTCAACACGGCGAAAACAATCTTATGGAAGAAAGGGTATAACTTTATATTAAGAGATCCAGCAGTACTCAAAGTATTCATTCCTGATGGACGGAATAGACTGTTCTTGGACCCAAAGAAAGCCCAAGAATTTGCTGAACATTTGCAGGACAGGAGAAGAGAGGAGGAGGAGTGACAAGGATGACCAGCAAGAAAATATACAAAAATATGTAATAAATATAAAGATAATGCATAGATAAAGATTTAAAGAAGGATAAGAGAAGGGGAAGAAGGAAAAAAAAGAGAGAGCTTTGTTATAAGTATAGGAAAATAGTGTTATCTGGGGGGGGGGGGCTGGGGAGGGGAGAATAAGGGTCACTGCAAAAATCGGTTGACGCTTGCGAGTAAGTTCTCAAGCCGAATGGAAAGGGGAGTTGTGGTTGCCGTCAAGGGACAGGAGGCAATCCAAGGAGGGGAGGTTCATTTGGGAGTTAAAGGGTTATTGCTTGTGGGGATTGTTGAGGTATTTCATGTCTTAAATACGTTGTCATATATTGAGATTAAAAAGGAAAACTTAAAAAACAGTAATGGAAAAAAGGGATGGAGGTGGTGGAAAAGAAGTGAAAATAAAGATACAAGATGGCCATGTTGGACTATATGACTATAAACATGAATGGAATATATATCCAAGTTTAAGTGTATCCTATTGGGGAAAAAAAAATCACATATAATTTAAAAGACAAATAGGCACCATGGTGTAGAAATCACACAATTTGAATTTTAATATAGTGAAATTTAAATTTTGTCAATGTCCACCTACAATACCATGGCTGGTAGAGCTGCTCCCTCACAGCTCCAATGAGCCTGTTTCAATCCTGACCTCAAATTGCCTGTGGGGAGTTTGTAATACCTTCATCCTGTGATGATGTGGGTTTCCTCCCATATCAAAGATGCGCATTTGTTTAATTAAATGGCCATGGCAAATTGCACCTACAATGCAGGTGAGTGGCAGTAGCCGAGGTGGGAGCATGTGTTGGAGGGGAGGGAATTGTTGGTGGCAGGGGAGATGGTGCAAATCTATGGCGAAAATGAGTAGGGAAGTGAGATTGCTCTGTGATTTGACATAGACTTAATGGGCTTAAATGCTTTCCCAGGTTGTGACGCATGGAAGAAAATGGTTTTATTTAAAAATGTTGCAATAGGTACTATAATGACTACCACAAAAATTATACATCATAAATGAAAATCTATTCCAAATCTGAATCTAGAAAGATGTACAAGCCATGAGTTTTAAAAGTTTAAATTTCAACTGAGTTCAGAATTCAGTGCAGGCATTAAAGCTAACTTACTGTTAGCCCTAAGCGCTGAAAATATCAGAATTGTAACCAGTAGCCAAACTCATAAATTGAATGCTTTTAAGTTTTTTTAAAAAAGTTAATGATATATCATAATATTTTAAAATTGTTTGTTTCACAATGTTCACAGATTCCAATTTGCGTCTTGCAAGGCTATCTTTCACATATACCTGATGAAGGCATAACATTTTAATCAGTTTTCAAAACTGCAGTGTAAGAACAGAAAGCAATTAACATTAATACTAACCTTGTTTCCCATTCAGCAAAGGTTAAATCATCCAGACCGGCACCTTAGTACAGTTATTTCACCCATGTGAACAGATTTGACTCAATTTTAATGTGACTTTTAATAAAATCTCAATTTCTTTATAGTTTATCAGATAGAATGAGTGGTACATTGAACAATATTTATCGGTTTATTTATTTTTAAGTGTATATTTGTCTTGCATCTGTATTGCTTGTGTTAGTCTGGATGTGTGCTTGCATGTTTTGCGCTGAGGACCAGAGAATGCTGTTTCGTAGGACTGTATTTGTGCAATCAGATGATAAATACATTTGAACTTATTACATTTTGTTTTAGGACTTGAAAGTTGATCGAGACACAGTGTCAAGAAAGTTTAAAACAAGAACAGAAAATCTTACCCAAACAATATCTGTATGAACTCAGCGGGTCAAGCAGCATCAGTGGGAGAAAAACAATGGTCACCATTTCAAAGTTAAAACCATCATAGAAACTCGTTAATGTGGAAGAGAACGTAGGGAAAAATGGACAGGGTGGAAGCGGTGGGGCAGCAGTCCAGCCCCATAAAGTATTGGTGATTAGAGGGAGGTGAAGCATAATGAACAGAAGCAGTAGATTGGAAGATGACAAACAGAAAGGGAGACAATAAAAAAAGGATCAGGTGGCAAGTCATGAAGGGTAGAGTGGGTGATAAGAAGCCAAAGGCAGTCAATGTTTGAATCTACTAAGAGGTGAGTACTGTGATATAGAGACCATATGGAACCAAGTGCATGGTGGAGTAAGAATAATCCATTGGAGACTATTTTGCACAGCATCTGCATTCTGTTCACAATAAACACCCTGAGCTCCCGGTTACATGAAATTTCAACTCCCCTTCCTATTCCCACATCAACCTGTCTACCCTAGGCCTTCTCCACTGCCAGAGTGAGGCACAACATAAACTAGAGCAACAAAACCATATTTTCCAGCTGGATAGTCTTTAGAGAAGTTTCTAATTTCAGCTAATGAATCTTCTTCTCTTCGTCTATACCCCACCTACTCTTCCCCTTACCCCCTTTTGTTGTCCCCTTTTTCACCCACACTGATCCAGCCTCCCATCCATTCTCATTCCCCTTCCTCTATGGTTCCATTCCCATCTCCTCACAGGTGTCTTCTGCTCTCTCCTTCCTCTACTCAAAAAATTGGGTCCATGTGGTCATCTTCTCATCTTCCTCTGCTTGACTCACTTGTGTTTTTTTTAATAATTGCCTCTACCTTTGCCTGACACCTTCAAAATTTTCTGCTTCTGTTTTACCTCTGTCTAGTTCACCAATCCCATATGTGGCCCCTGGCCTCCTTACACTGGCTTCTTTTCTACAAAGAGTTTTGGCATGAAATGTTAACTATTCATCTCTCACTGATACTGTTTGATCAGTTGTGTTCCTCCAACTAATTGTGTTTGACTTCAGATTCCAGCCTTTGCAGTCTCCAGAAAATAATGGACCAGGCCCAATAAATTGAGCTGTCTTCTTTTATAAACAAAATCAAGTTAAATATAACTTGACTAAGGTTGAAAACATTTAGAGTCACTACTGATCAGTTATGATTGGGCCTTTAAACAAAAGTGCCTATAATTTTTACATTTCTATGGACTGGGATGCCCATCAATGTGCAGATCTTAGCCATAAAGATTCAAGATGGCTCCAAATGCAAGCTCTATTAAATAATTTTAGCAAAACATTTTATCTTTCCTCACTTTCTAAGCATTGCTTAAAGTTGATGTGGTGGGAGTAGATTACTCACTTTGCATGGCTGGCATGAGCAGTTCTTGACACAATACTGTCATTTTTCAGCTGACAAATGAAAAAGTGGGCAGGTCGTATTCTCTCACAAAGAGAACTAAACTCATGGAAGTGCTATCCCAAAGTAATTCAGCCCAGGATATGCATTAGATTATTCACAAATATGCAATTAATTGAAACCAATTAATTGAATCATTTTTTTGCCACATGTATCAAAAAGGCTTTGTATTACTTGATATCCAGGCAAGTCAAAACCTACATTGATAGTGCAGTAATAACGAATAAACAAGACACAGGGTGGAGTATACTGTTATAATACTCAAATTAGAGCAGGGCACAGAGGAAAACCTACAGAAATATTAGATAACAACCCCAAGATTTTACACAAGTTTCTTACCTTTACTAGGGCCAAAAACCTATCCAAAATAGTGACAGAAAGAGAAAAGGTTTCTGGATAAAAGTAAAATATGCTGTTCAGTTCAGCCAGCCATTGAATAACCTCATCCCGCTGTGCTGGAGAGACATCAGTGTCCTGTAGATCAAGAGAAATCATACACAACACATTTTGAAATTTTGTTAAAGTAAAATTAAGTTCCACACAAACAAGACAACATGAGCAACAATGGATCTTGGCTCAATCCTATCCTAGACAGCAGAATGAACCCACTTGGCCAAAACCTGAACAGGTGATCAGCACTGATTTTTAAACAGTGTCACAAAATGAGTATGATAGGAGTAAAATTCAATGTTCGTGCAATAAATGCACTATACAAAGATAGCTTGATAGCATACAATTTGTTGTTCTGTGTTACAATTTTTACAGAATTGGGCTTTTTTCAATTTGAAAAATCCCTCATCCCAGCCTTTAACCTCACTAATTTACCAAACGAACTGACATTCAATCCATTATGTTTATTTTTCCTTCACACGCAAAAAGGAAACAAAATGAGCAACTAAAAAGTGTCCCCTGGAATACACCAGGTGAGACAATATCAGGGTATGCCTTAGCAAAATGCTTTCAACACAATGCAATTCTCCCAATAAAACATTAGATAACATTAGATGAATAAAATATATTAATCTATCTACATATTCTGGTCATAATATGATCAGAAAGTGTTGGAAATACAGTTTTAGTAACATTTGATGTTAATGAATTGTCAGAATTAAACTAATTTGCAAGTTGTAAACAAAGACTGTGAGAGGGTAAAAGAAAACCAAAATGTTGAATGACAGTAGAAGATACCAAGACTTAAAGGTACACGTGCAGAATAATCATCTGAAGTTACCAAGGGAATGTAGAAGGAATGTTGGGAATCAAACTAAAAATACTAGAATTGCTAAATTATATGGAATGCTGAAAGACTAGTGCGCCAAGTTCAAGCCTCATTGAAACTATACAAGAATCTGAAAATTAAATGAATTACAATGACAGACACAGCTCAGAATCACAAAGTGTTCTGTAAATTGGTCACCAAATGTCTCACCAACAAAGAGGAAACAACATTGCGATTTGAAAAAGTAGCAGCATAAGCCACAAGTTGTTAATTTACATGAATAGAATTAGCTGCCACAGATGGTGGCAGGAAATGTCCAAAAGTGTAAAATACAGTGTGACTTTTAAGATAAATTTAATTTAACAAAATATATACAACTTTCTAGAAAGCAACCCAAGATATGGAAAACAATGATTTGGCCTAACACATGTACAGCAAAACCCTGGTTTTCAGTACCGACCGAGATTAGTAGATGCCGGATAAGCGAGTTTCCCGGTTGCTTGAGATTTATTCATACAGTGCCTAACTAACACACCTGCATTAGTTTAAAAGACAAAAATACTATACTGTACTTACACTGAATAAACTTCAGGTGCATGAATATAAAATCTTAAAAGTATTTTACTTTATTTTCAGTCATATTCTTTGAAAATATTTAACCGTTGCTGCAGGTTCCTTCCCCCTTCCACGGAGCCGCCAGAAAGCCGAACAATTATATTGTAGATAATTAACCCTTCTCCCACAAGTTTATAGATATACTTAATAAACTAATATACTTAGCAAAGATAAAGACTCTTATTACTCAGGGATAATCAAGAGACACCTCAACAGCAAGCAGCATCAACCAACTCTTCATCCTACACGGTGCCATTTTATTCAGTCACAACTTTATTCAAACAGCTGCTGCGAGCAAAGCACGACCAAGGCACTCCGCTAGCTAGATATTTGCTCCCATCTTCATCAAAGGTGCACGTGTTACTTCAAAGAACATTTACAATTCTAAACTTTTATTTATTTATTTTTAATTCTTATTATTTGTATGTTTATTTATTTATTGATTGATTTATTTTCCTCCCGCAAAAATTGGCACTTACTGGAATTCCCGATAACAGGGTTTTTTCCATTCCCTCAGGAATCATTGCCTGCTGCACAAATTAAAAATTCCCCAAATATTGCTGCAAGCCTTATTGTTTGCGATCATCTAGGAAATTATATTCTTCAATACTACCCATCCTGTATTATAAATCAGTCTTCATCAGAAAGTACAAGGTTTTTTGGGAAGTGGCTTTATAAGGAAAGAACCAAGATAAAAGATACTAATTTAGGTTGATTAATTTTGTAGAGATTAACTGCTTGCGCCTTTGAGCAAAACCATATACATTTTACTGAACATACATTTAATTTTGCAATGCAGTAAATGAGAAGATTTTAAATAGTAAAGTCATTACCTGATTGTTTAGATATTTTGGCACGTACACTTTCCACATCTGTGCTTCCCTAGAGACTGCCTTCTCCAAAAGGATGGACAGCCTCTGGCTCTCCAGGGGTCCTGAAAACTTCATGGCACCCCTTGGATATGCCAACCTCCCAAATGGATACAGCTACCTGAAAATTGAAATTGATAATCATTTCAGTACAAGAACCATTTTTATTAGGGGACTGAACCAGTTTATACTAAACAAATGCAAAAAAAATTACATTCCTTTAAATCACTTAAAAAGACATTATAGCTTTAATCATCCCCATTTATCACCATATTCTGTTGTTTAAACAACAATATGGTACTCAGCTGGGATTATTTTCATTTTGACACCTGGTTAAAAACTAGTACGATAAAGTAACAGGATAGAACAACAAAATGACTCCGATTTTACTGAGAACTGCCAGCTGTTTATCTTCATGAAGTTTGCGATTTCTGGACACATGGGTCCCAGAATAGATATCACAGCTTCCTGACAGTTACTTGCTCTAGTCATCCTGATTATGCTTCACTACTGCCTCCTTATGACAAGTGAGATGGGAGAAAAGATTAAGAAAATTTTGTCCCGTCTCCACTCAAAACTGGCCCAGATCATAGCCAGAAAACACAAATTCGCACAGTGCCAGGATAGGAGCAGTAATAAAGTTAGGGGCTTCAACATCAAAAAGACCGCTGTAGTGCATCAAGATTCATATGAAAGTATTCACTATGTGAGGTGTGGAAGTACTATAAACAGTTCCTTCTGTTCCCCACTCATCCAAGAAAATTACCGGGAAAGAAGTGAGGCTAATGTGGAATATTGTAAAACAAGGCAAAAAAGGAACAAACTGAAATTAGATTGGTAAATCACAAACATCTTAAAAGTGCATTGGTTGTCCCTTTTATTGCAAATCATATTCAAATTGAACATTACATGATTTTTTGAACCAAAAAAATTAGAATTGGAAACTTTCACCAACATCTTAGTCACTGAGAATTGTTGAATATAGTGAAATCCCCATTATCCAGCACCTATGGAGATGATGAATGCCAGAAATGCAAATTTTCTGGTTGACTGAGAATCACTCTTCCAATGCCTAAATACAACTGCATTAAGAAAAGGAGGAAAAACCCAACACCCAACCCCAACCAACCAATTTTCCCTTGCAACCGCTGCAATCGTGTCTGCCTGTCCCGCATCGGACTTGTCAGCCACAATCGAGCCTGCAGCTGACGTGGACTTTTTACCCCCTCCATAAATCTTCGTCCGCGAAGCCAAGCCAAAGAAGAATACACAGTTTTGAAAGAGAAGTCAGTGCAAAATGTAAAGAATTTAGAAAAAATCAGTATTGTAGATTTATTATGTAAAGTTCACTTAAATCAAGTAATTCCCGTAACCTACAAAATTTAAATTGGAACCCCAGTTGCTGGCACTGCAAGTGTTGCACTAGCTGCTACGCTAACTATGCCACCATCATAATTAATCCCCTCCCCCAAGTTTACAGATAAAGCCTTATTAATATACTTAATTCTAATAAAAGACATTAGGCAGGGAGAGTCACTCCAGTGGCATCAACAGGTTCTTCATCCTGGGCACCGCCTTTTCATTCCAACGCAACTTTATTTAAACTTTATTCAAACAGCTCTATAGCCAGGGCTTGACTGGGATGCTCCACTGGCTGTTTGCTCTCATCTTCAGCAAGGTTACCCGACTCACCTCCACACAAGTGTCCTGGTCAGGTTTCCTGGCACTGACAACCCAGCTCACTATAGTGACAGTGAAAAGAATGCATTGAAGAGGCATTCCTAGTTCAGCGAGTGAAAAGAATGCATCGATGGGCATTCCTAGGTCAGCAGGGCAAACCTGTGCGTGTACAACAAAGTCTTAGCGCTCCCCCGCTGGGTCCATCCTGCGAGTCATGTTAATTTGACTTTATTTATTTACTTACTTGAGATGTTTTTGCTGGGTGTTTTGAGTTTCTGGTTGATTGAATTCCAGATAATTAGGATTTTATTGTATCTGAGCTTGAACCCAAAAACAACTCTCTCCAAAAAAAGTTGCTTCACGCAGATGTAAAAGATTACAAGCTGCTTAAAAAATCCCAATGATCCCTAGTTAGTGAAAGTTCACAATGCAGAGGTTTTGATACAGATTACACCCAGGTAATAACTGTAAAAGTACTTGGTGCTCTGTAAAGCCCACCTTCAGAAAGGATTTGCAAGGACTCTGGCAAATATAGTTATCTGCATCTCTACAAGTATTCTGTTTTGATGCGCAGATTACAATGTACGTCTAAAATATATTTTAGCACATAATGTAAATGCAATTTTTGGGGAGAAGAAGACCACCGATATAATAACCAACCATTTGACAATTACTAAAATTCTGCAATGAGATTACAATTGCATAGCCCTTCGAAGCAACTGAACACCAGAAAACAGGCATGAAATCTTAAAATATGCCATTTATATGGAGTTAAATTCACAAGAAACACTGAAGATGAAATTATGCTCTTTAGGCCTAAAATATTATTCATTAAAAATTATTTTAATACTTAAAAATAACCAAGAGATCCACCTGTAAAGTTCCAGTTACTTAGGTCCAAAAATCTCTGATGAGTATGAAAATAAAACTTTCAAGCTGCATTATATTGACATATTAAAATAAAAACACTATGTTCCCAACCATAATTTCTATTTTACAGCAAATCAAATAAATAGTCACAGATAAAAATGCCCTTTGGAACCAATATTTCACCCCAAAGCCTCACCTTCTGGTGTTATTAAATCTTCATCATATGAAATACAAGACAGACCACCATTTGAATGAAAAAACTCCTGTCAATACTGAATGTTTCACATCTGGATACTTTGTACTCTTTCAACAGGCATTGCCAACAATAGATTCAATGTGCTTTACTCTGGGAATCTGGGCCACCTTCCAGGATATGTACAAGTTGCTGTTTTTTTTTAAACTTTCTGACCGGGATTGTAAAGGATGTTCCTTTATTTCTGGACCATCCTGATAAAAAGGTGTGGCAATCCATCCTAATTGAAGTTTTTTTTGGAAAAAAAATACAGTAAAAATCTGTTATCTAAAATTTAAGCAACCAGCAACCCCAAACAATTGCAAATAAATAAGTCAAAACAATTAAAATAAATAAGAATTAATAACAATTTAAATAAAAGTTTAAAATGATGTAAGTAAATGTTCTCCAAAACAACACACAAATCCTTTGTGAAGATGGGAGCAAACTTCCAGACAGCGGAGTACCCAGTCGTGCCAAGCCCAGAGCAGCTGTTTGAATAAAATGGTGTCGCCTAGGATGAAGAGCTGGCCGATGCCACTTGCTGCTGGGGCAACTCTCACAAAGTGTCTCCCTATCCCTACCTAGTGAGAGTCTTTACTAATATACTTACTAATACACTAATAAAAATAATGTTTTATCCATAAACTTGGTGGTGGGGGTGTTAATTATGAAGGCAGTATGGTTAGTGTAATGCTGTAACAGCACCAGTGACCAGGATTCAAATTTAAATTTTGTATGTTACGGGAATTACCTGATTAAAGTGAACTTTACATAATTAAGGAAAATACTGTCTTTTGGGGTTTTTTTTAACTTCTTAATGCAGGTGTATTAGGCATTGTAAGAGTCAAGCAACTGGAAAATTCACATGTCCAGCATCTATCAATCCCCGTAGCTAGATGCTGGATACTGGAGGTTTTACTGTATTGCACAGAAATTGAAAGTAGTCAAGTCAAAGCCTCAAGAACTGGCTAAACTGGATACCTACGATAACTGTCTACATCAAGCAAGGTCCACTTTTATTGTTAATCAAGTGGTCATGCTCAGAATTTAGGATTGATACTGCTGACCAGAATTAATAAGACAAGCTTTTAATTGTATTATTAAAAACATTTTTTACAAATGACTGAATGTGGTATGGGTTGCTACCGGCAGGCATAGAGAAATAATTCAACCAACATACTGATTAGATAATAAAGATATCAGCTAGCAGGCTGGTTTTGAGGTTCATGGGTACAAAGCAATCAGATACTGAGTAGCTGTTTATAAGATTTTGTATTTCAGTAATTAATTAATACCCTCAACAGCACTGGATTGAAAAGGCACAAACTTAATAAACAAGAACACACAAATGAACAAGCTTAAAAGCACCAAGGGAGCTTGATAGCATGGAATAGTGCAAAGCTAAAGATAGGCATTCAGATTTCACTAATATATTGTACTCGCTACGCTTATGAATACAGTTCTAAATCTGGCAAATGTCAGCACATAATAAAGATCTAAAGTTTTTAATACTTGACTCTTTAGTACAACCTGTCATACATTAGCAATGATAGCACCGCTGTGCTGTGGCACAACAAAGATGGCTAGTGTTGTAATGAAGACTGAGTTAAACACATCAAACAGGAAAGATCTTAGAAAATGCATGGCCTGGTAAAATTTTCTAATTTCAAATTACTTAAGTTAACTGTAATTTGATTAAAAATACCATACTTTAAAAGAAATGTCCGTCACAAAGATTTTCTTAATAAAATCACCAATGCTGGATGAACTCAGCGGGTCTTGAAGCATCCATAGAAGGCAAGGCTGTACACCTGGAGGAAGGGCTCAAGCCCAAAATGTCAGTTGTATATTTTACCTCCTATGGATGCCACAAGACCTGCTGAGTTCCTCCACCATTTCAGTGTGTTTACTACAATCACAGCACCTCCAGACTTTCATGGTTCACAATTCTTTTCTTGTCTTGCCTAGTGGATTATTTTGCAAAGTATTAACTATCTGATCTGGTCACTGTTTTCATGTAATGGTGACGATACAAATAGAATTCTGGCGGGTCTGTACTAAGTAAACAAGCAACACTCACCACAAAGAATCCAACCCTTTTTTTCCCCTCAACCAAAAAAAAGGACATTCCACAATGGAGATAACATAGCTCTTCCTCAATCTAAAAATCTTACACCTTTGCACAACTTGTCATTTTTTTCCCTCATTTTAAATTTATAATGGAAACTCCATATACCAACATACTGGAGCGGCAGCTACACTGCTAACTGAAGGATCACACAATCAGAAAGGTTGAATTCAGTGAGCAAAACTAATTTATTGGAGGCTGCCTGGCTGGTCTGAAACTCCCAGCCTAGACCTGGCTGAGAACAGCACTGTGGGGGCCCCGACGTCACCTGGGCATCACGTGGGTCGCCAAGCACAGGCTTCTGAGCCCAGTGCCGAGGTCGGGAGGAAACCCCTGACGGCACCATTTTGGCCGGCTGCCCCACCGCTTGCATGACAAGCGGGGCTGGTTCGCCTACCTAATGGCATACCGTCACATAGCCCCCCCCCCCACAGAACTGGCGCCAATGTCCTTTTTTGCCGGGCGGCCTCGCTTCTTAGGTTGGACCACAACTACTGGCTTGGTCGGGTCGAGGTGGGCTGGCTTTAACCTGTGCACAGTAAACAGCTCCCTCTTACCCCCAATGTCCAGTGTGAAAGTGGATCCTGAACGCTGGATGACTTTGTACAGCCCTTCGTATGGTCTTTGTAGAGGTGCTGTGGACGGGCCCCGCCTGATAAAAATGTACTCTGCGGAGTACAGTTCGCTGGGGATGTAAGAGGCCTGTGTGCCGTGTCTGAGCGGAGGTGGGGGTGTGAAGGAGTCCAACCGAGCCTTGAAGCGGGAAAGTAGACCGTGCAGTGACTGCTGGGGGTTGTGAGGTGTGTTGACGAACTCACTGGGTAGGGCTAGCGGTGCACCGTAAACCAGCTCAGCTAATGACGCCTGTAGTTCTTCTTTGGGTTTTGAGCGGATGCCCAGAAGCACTCAAGGCAGCTCGTCCACCCAGTCGAGGCCGGTGAGTCGGGGCATAAGTGCCGACTTAAGGTGGCAGTGCAATCACTCGACTAGCCCATTGGCCTGTGGGTGATAGCTGTGGCGTGATGTAGCTTGATTACCAGCCTGTTGGTGAGCTGTGCCCAGAGCGCAGATGTGAACTGGGCGCCCCGATCATTGGTGAGATGGTTCAGGACGCCGAACCGGGCAACCCAACCGTTCAAAAGTGCTCGCGAGCAGGAGTCCGTGGAGGCATCTGGCATCAGGATCACCTCAGGCCGAGTGGTGCGGTCTACCACTGTAAAAAAAAATAAGTTACCTCAGGAAATGGGTAAGGGTCCAATGATGTCCACATGTATGTGGCTGAACCATTCCCAAATGTGTTCGAAATCTTGTACGGGCGGTCTGGTGTGCCTGTGTACCTTGGAAAGCTGGCAATGGGTGTAGGTTCTGGCCCAGTCCACAATCTGCTTCTGAAGCCTGTGCCAGACGAAACGTTCTCCCACCATATAGACCGTGGACCTGATGGAAGGGTGGGAAAGGTCATGGATATGGTAGAAGACTTGCCTGCACCACTGTTGGGGAACCATTGGTCGCGGGGTGCCCATGGAGACATCGCACAGGATGGTGCCCTCAACGTGAGGAGTCGGGAGGTCCTGGAACCGCAGGCCCATGATGGCAGTCCTGAAGGCCTGCGTCTCCTTGTCGGACCTGCTCCCGAGCGAGCTGGTCGAAGTTGAAGCCAGGTGTCAGCGCGCAAATGGCCAGTCGTGAGAGTGCGTCGGCGACCAAGTTGTCTTTCCCCGCCTTGTGTCGAATGTCAGTGGTGAACTCTGACACGAAAGAGAGGTGACGCATGTTGGCAGGCTGACCAGGGATCTCTTGCCATAGCGAGCGCCTGAGTGAGGGGTTTGTGGTCGGTAAAAATGGTGAAAGGCCTCCCCTCCAAGAAATAGTGGAAATGACACACTGCACTCCAGCAGACGAAGAAGTCGGCTAAAGAATGCCAGTGGTTTCCACTGTCCGTTCACCTGCTGCTCCAGGATGGCGCCGATGGCCAGGGCAGAGGCATCGACGGAGAACGCCATATGCAGGTCGGTACGTGGGTGGACGAGCAGGGTAGCCTTCGCGAGGGCAACTTTCGTGGCTTTGAATGCCCTGCTGACCTCTGGAGTCCAGGCAAGTGTCTCATCTTTGGCCGCGATGAGGGCGAAGAGCGGCTGCATGATGCGCGCAGCGCCTGGAATGAAGCGGTTATAAAAATTGACCATGCCCACAAACTCCTGTAGCCCCTTGAGGTTGTCCGGGCGTGGGAACTCCCTGACTGTAGCGACCTTCGTCGCGGCAGGTGTGGCTCTTTCGGCCGTGATGGTATGGCCCAGGAACTACATGGACTCTTTCCCAAACTGGGATTTGGCCGGATTGATCATTAGGCTGAAGTCGGCCAGTCGGGGGAAGAGGGTGCGCAGATTATACTTGAGTTGTGCCCAGTCTCTGCTGATGACAAGGATGTTGTCCAGGTAAATGAATGTGAAATTCAAATCCCTGCCCACTATGTCCATAAGGCGCTGGAAGGTCTGGGTGGCATTCTTGAGCCCAAACTGCATGCGTTGGAACTCGAACAAGCCAAAGGGGATGATGTTGTTTTGGGTATGTCCTCAGCGTGCACCGGGATTTGGTGATACCCTCGCGCCATGCAGGTTGGACGTAAAGTCCTGGATGTGAGGGATCGGGTAAAGGTCAGGTACTGTCGCGTCGTTAAGCCGTCGATAATCTCTGCAGGGGCGCCAGCCATCGGAGGCTTTCAGGACCAGGTGGAGTAGTGAGACCCAGCTCCTGCAGATGCAAGAACTCTTCCTTCGCTATCTGGAGCTTATCTGGCGGGAGCCTGCATGCCTTGGATGGGGATGTAATGAAACACCCCGTGGCGTGGTGAGGCGGCAGAGAACTGCGAATTGAGGAGGAACGGGAACTTGTCCAGGATACGCTGAAACTCGTCCTTGGGCATGCTGATCGTGGCCACCTGCGGCTGCTCTGTGCAGGAGGCATTGAGGCAAACGGATTGGAAGGTACGGGAATCTACCAGTCGCCCACCTCGAATGTTGACCAGGAGTCAGTGGGCGAGGAGGAAGTCAACACCCAGGATGGCAGTTGGGAGGGATGAAACGGTGAACCTCCATGAGAACTTCTGCTGGCCGATCTGGAAGTGGACGGTCTTGTCTCCATACGTTCGGATCTCCGTCGAATTGGCTGCACAGAGGGGAGGTCCTCTAGGCCAGTTCCCAGACTCGATGGCTGTGGCCGGGATGACGCTGATCTGGGGCCCGGTGTCGACGAGGAAACGTCAGCCACTGACTGAATCCCACAGGTAAAGAAGGCTGTGTTCTTGGCCAGCTGCCGCAACCATTAACAACAGCCAGCATGCTCATTTCCCTGGAACGAGCAGGGTTGACAACACTTCAAAGCCTTGGTCCCCTAGCGCTGGTGGAAGAAGCAGAGGCCTGAAGTGGATAGCCTGCTTCTGGCTATGCTCTTTGAGGCCGTGTTTTCCACCGCAGCGCTAGAGGAGGGCTTGGCGTGGTCATGCCCATGACTCATAACCTGCTGGACTGCTGAGCCCTCTGGGAATCGTTCGAGTTGCAGCTCCTGAGCCTTTTGAGCGACCTTCCTAGGGTTGACGAAGCTCTCCTGGGACAGTAACAGCCAGATGTCTTCAGGCAGATGGTTGAGGAAGATGCACTCGAAGAGTGGGCAGTTGGTGTGATCGCCCATGAGCACGAGCATCTCGTCCATCAACTCGATTGGAGTTCTGTCCCCCACGGCCATCGAGGCGCAGAATTCAAGCGCCACGCTGATGCCTGGAGAGGCCGAGGGAGCCGGTGAGCACCCGCTTGATGGTCCCGTACTTATCTTCAGTGGGTGGGTGCTGAACGAGGTGCGGCACTTGTTTGGCGGTGGCCTGGTCCGGGGCAGGAACCACATGGTAAAACTTAGTCGAATCCAATTAAATCTGGCGGAGGTGAAACTGTGCATCTGCATGGCTGAACCAGGTCTCCGGCTCCTGAACCCAGAAGTCAGGAAGCTTGATGGCTATAGCGTTGATCGAAGGGTCTTTCATGACATTTTAACCTGTCGGGGTCACCAATTGTAGCGGCGGCTACACTGCTAGCTGAAGGATCGCACAACCAGACAGGTTGAGTTCAGTGAGCAAAACTGATTTATTGCAGGCTGCCTGGCTGGTCTTATACTCCCAGCCCGGACCTGGCTGAGAACTGCGCTGTGGGGGCCCCGACGTCACTTGGGCGTCACATGGGTCGCCAAGCGCAGGCTTCTGAGCCCAGTGCAGAGGTCGGGAGGAAACCCCCAATGGCGCCATTTTGGCCAGCTGCCCCACCGCGTGAGTGACAAGCGGGGCCGGTTTGCCTGCCTAATGGTGTACCGCCACAATACAAACAAAACCTCCTTTCAGTGGAAGTGTGTAGAGTACATTATATAGGCATTATATTGCAATTAACATGATGCTGCCAGTTTATTTTTATTAAATTAAAAACTTAAATTCACAAGAAATTTAAGGACAAAAAAGACTTTCAAATGAATTTCTTAAACAAAATTGACAGACACTTCAAAATATTGATTAAATTTCTACCCCCTCTTCTCCAACAATAGGCTCTTTCCAAGTTAATAGTAAAATTTAAAACATTCTGCCAGTAGCTGGTAAAGAATTCTGTATTCACAAAGAACCTTGTAGAGCTGCAGAGGTAACCCTAATGTGGTGAGATATAGAAAAAGCCAGCCACCATATATACATGTAATATTTTCCTTATGCTGCATGAATTTCAGACATTCCCCCCCCACCACCCCTCAAGATTTTTACGTCCGCAAGTCTTCTCTAATCCTCACATCAATTATTTTCCCGAAGTCCCCTTGTTAAAGCTCTGTCAAGGGAAATCGTTAGCTCAATCTAGGCTTCTCACTTTAATACATCAACTAAAGCCCCTGTCAAGTCATTTTTGTTTCACAGAAATCACCTCCTATCGTCAATTTCTCAGCTATAATTTTCCAGCCCTTGCAAAATCTTAATAAATTTTCTTTACATCTCTCTATTGATATAACACCATTTATTTAGTGTTGCAAATAGAACAGTACCCAGCACTATTAGCTGCAACCTAATAAGTCTTTCATTTAGCCCAATCTGCAACTGGCTCCTTGATTTCCTGTCAATCAGTCTGCAATCAGTGAAGGTGGGTCACAACATCTCTTCTAAAATCACACTTAACACTGGCACTCTCCAAGGATACATACTCAGCCTCCAATTATATTCTCTCAGCACCCACAACTATACAGCTAAATAATATTCCAACTCCATCTTCAAAGATTGGAGGTGGGAGGAGTCACGTGACAGAGTAGTGGCCGGTAGGAGAATACCAGCCCTCTCCAGAAAAGAAGAAATAAAGTGAAGAAAATACAAAGATCAAGAAATACAAAACATAACAAATAAAAGATAAAGTTGTAGAGAAAAGAAAGAAAATGGCACCCAAGAAGGAAAAAGTAAAAACAACGGGAAAAAAGAAGACGCCGGAAGAGAAAGGAGAAGGTCTTACCTGCATGAAGAAACAGGGAGCCATCGTGGAGAAGAGAGCCCGTTCTCCAAGGTTGGAGACGACCCCGCAGAGTGGCGACACCGCAGAGTCACGACCCCCCCGACTGCAAAAATGGCTCTTTGAGCCAAACAAAAGTGCGCTCGCTAAGGAAAAGGAGAACATCGTTGGGAGGGGTGCCCAGCTGAGGAGCGGGCAAACACAACGCAACCAGCTGAGGGATCCCCAACACCAGGGCTCTCAGCTGGAAGAAGAGGAAAGAGGCAGGAAAGGAAGTGAAAGGAAAGAAGAGCAGCAGCAGGAGGCCCAACAGATGAATAGCCCAGAAGAAGAGGACCAACAGCAAGAATCCAAGCAAGAAGCCCAGCAAAGTGAGGCAAGCACCTCATCAGAAAAGTCAGAAAAGACACAGATACAAGGAAGAGAAGAAGAAGACACAAACACAGGTGCAGACACAGAAGAAGAGGAAGAAGAAGACCAGAATTTGCACAGAGAAATAGAAGGTAAAATAGATGGACAGAATATAGATTTAAAAAAGATTTCAAGAACAAATGAGAGCATTAAAAGAATGGTTGACATTAGAATTTAGTGAAATAAAAAGAAAAAGTGAGTAGAAGAGAGCTGGTCATGACAGAAATAGGGAAAAGATTAGAAAATGTGGAAGAACGAGAAACTGCTGTAGAAATGGAAGAAGAAAATTGGAAGAAAGTGACAAAAAAGTTAGTCACAAGAGTTGTTCACTCAGATAATTGATATGTTGGAAAATTATAGTAGGCAAAACAACATAAAGATAGTGGGTCTAAAGGAAGATGAAGAAGGCACAGATTTGAGAGAATTTATAAACGAATGGATCCCAAAGGTCCTCGAAATGACAGAAATACAGGAAGGAATGGAAATAGAAAGGGCACACAGAACACTAGCTCGGAAACCACAGACACATCAAAAACCAAGATCAGTTTTAGTAAAATTTTTGAGATATACGACAAGAGAAAATATACTAGAGCGGGCAAGGAATAAAATTAGAGAAGACAATAAACCATTGGAATACAAGGGTCAAAAAATATTTTTTTACCCAGACACAAGTTTTGAACTCTTAAAGAAGAGGAAGGAGTTTAATACAGCATAATCGATCCTATGGAAAAAAGGTTATAAATTTATGTTAAGATGTCCAGCTGTGCTTAAAAATATTTATCCCTGGGGAGCAAAACAGACTGTTCTCGGATACGGAGGAAGCACAAAAATTTGCAGAATGCCTGGAGGACAGAAGGAGAAATGAAGAGATGTAACAAGAATGAAAACTGGCGATAAAATACATATAAATATGTAAAAACAATGTATACGTAAGAACTATAGAAAGGAAGAAAAGGGAAGAAAGGAAGTAAAGGGAAAAAAAAGAGGGTGAGCTTTGTTATATGTGAAGAAAAAAGTCTTTTCTAGAGGGGGTTGTGTGGGAGAGAATAACCATCACTGCGAAATCAGTTAACACTTGAGAGTGGGTTCGCAATCCAAATGGAGAGAGGAGTTGTGGTTGCTCATCAAGGGATAAGGGGCAACTCAGAGAGGGCGGGGGGACATTTGGGGTTAAGGGAATATTAGATGTGGGAGTTGTTGAAGTATTTTATGTTTTAAATGTGTTGTCATACATTTGAGTTCAAAAAGGGAAAACTGAGACATGAAAATGGGGAAAAGGGGGATGGTGGTGGTGAGGAAGCGGAAATGAGGTATAAACAGGATATGAGATGGCCATGTTGAACTATATGACTATAAATATTAATGGAATACATAACCAAGTTAAACAAAAAAGGCTATTAAATTTGCTGAAAAAAGAAAAAATAGACATAGCATTTGTGCAGGAAACGCATCTAACTGAAGTGGAACATAATAAATTAAAGAGAGACTGGGTAGGGCACGTAGCGGCAGCATCATATAATTCAAAAGCTAGAGGTGTAGTTATATTAATTAATAAAAATGTACTCATCAAAATAGAGGAGGAAATAAGAGATCCAGCAGTATGTAATGATAAAGTGTCAGATATATTCAGAATTTTGGAATTTGCTCAATATATATGCACCTAATGAAGAGGATCAAAAGTTTATGCAAGATTTTTTTTTGAAGATTGTAGATATGCAGGGGAATATATTGGTAGGAGGGGATTTTAACCTTAATTTGATTCCAATGTTGGATAAAACTGGACAAAAGACTAGCAAAAAGAATAAAGTGGCCAAATTTATGGTTAAATCAATGCAGGAAATGAAACTTATGGATTTATGGAGGAGTCAACACCCAAAGGAGAAGGAATACTCATATTATTCAAGTAGGCATAAAACATACTCAAGGATTGATATGTTTTTGTTGTCAGCCCATATTCAAGGGAGAGTTAGGAAAACTGAATATAAAGCTAGATTTCTATCTGATCATTCACCCCTGTTATTAGCGATAGAACTGGAAAACATCCCACCAAGAACATAGAGATGGAGGTTAAACTGCATGCTACTTAAAAGGCAGGAATTAAGAGAGTTTATTGAACACCAAATGAAAATGTACTTTGAAATAAATACGGAATCAGTGAAAAACAAATTTATATTATGGGATGCAATGAAAGCTTTTATTAGAGAGCAGATAATAAGTTATGTAACTAAGATGAAAAAGAACTACAATCGGGAAATTCTTTCTTTGGCTTGGCTTCGCGGACGAAGATTTATGGAGGGGGTAAAATCTGGAAATAGAACACTTGGAAAGGGAGATAGTAAGTACAGAAAAAGAAGGGATGATATATCAAAAAGAGAATTGGCGGACAAAAAAAAAATACGAAACATTATAAACCTATAAGGTGGAGAAGAATAATGAAAATAAAGCAAAAGTATTATGAACTAGGAGAAAAAACACACAAAATATAAGCCTGGCAACTTAAAACAGAACAAGCTAAAAGAACTGTATTGGCATCAAGGAAAAAGGACAAACAAATTACATATAATCCAATGGAGATTAATGAGAACTTTATGGAATTTTATGAACGATTATACCAAACTGAGAATGAGGGGAAAGAAGACAAAATAGAAGAGGTTTTGGCTAAAATTGAACTGCCGAAATTGCAAGAAGAGGAGCAAAACAAGCTGATAAAACCATTTGAAATAGAGGAAGTACAGGATATATTAAAAAAGCTGCCAATCAATAAAATGCCTGGAGAGGATGGATTCCCAATAGAATTCTATAAAACATTTAAAGGGTTATTAATTCCTCCTCTCCTGGAAGTAATGAACCAGATAGAAGAAACACAAAACTTGCCAGATTCATGTAAGACAGCAATAATTACAGTAATACCAAAGACGGGGAAGGATCCACTAACACCAGCATCATATAGACCAATATCTCTACTTAATTCAGATTATAAGATAATAGCAAAATTATTAGCAAACAGATTGGTCGGCTGTGTACCAAAAATAGTAAAACAAGATCAAACTGGATTTATTAAGAACAGCGGATAATGTCTGTAAATTTATTAATCTAATTCATGCAGTTCAAGGAAATAAGAAGCCAACAGTGGCTGTAGCTTTAGACACAGAAAAAGCCTTTGACAGGGTAGAATTATTTATTCAAAGTATTACAGAGGTTCAATCTACCAGAAAAATATATTAATTGGATTCTTCTTTGGCTTGGCTTCGCGGACGAAGATTTATGGAGGGGGTAAAAAGTCCACGTCAGCTGCAGGCTCGTTTGTGGCTGACAAGTCCGATGCGGGACAGGCAGACACGATTGCAGCGGTTGCAAGGGAAAATTGGTTGGTTGGGGTTGGGTGTTGGGTTTTTCCTCCTTTGCCTTTTGTCAGTGAGGTGGGCTCTGCGGTCTTCTTCAAAGGAGGTTGCTGCCCGCCAAACTGTGAGGCGCCAAGATGCACGGTTTGAGGCGATATCAGCCCACTGGCGGTGGTCAATGTGACAGGCACCAAGAGATTTCTTTAGGCAGTCCTTGTACCTTTTCTTTGGTGCACCTCTTGTCACGGTGGCCAGTGGAGAGCTCGCCATATAACACGATCTTGGGAAGGCGATGGTCCTCCATTCTGGAGACGTGACCCACCCAGCGCAGCTGGATCTTCAGCAGCATGGACTCGATGCTGTCGACCTCTGCCATCTCGAGTACTTCGACATTAGGGGTGTAAGCGCTCCAATGGATGTTGAGGATGGAGCGGAGACAACGCTGGTGGAAGCGTTCTAGGAGCCGTAGGTGGTGCCGGTAGAGGACCCATGATTCGGAGCCGAACAGGAGTGTGGGTATGACAACGGCTCTGTATACGCTTATCTTTGTGAGGTTTTTCAGTTGGTTGTTTTTCCAGATTCTTTTGTGTAGTCTTCCAAAGGCGCTATTTGCCTTGGCGAGTCTGTTGTCTATCTCATTGTCGATCCTTGCATCTGATGAAATGGTGCAGCCGAGATAGGTAAACTGGTTGACCGTTTTGAGTTTTGTGTGCCCGATGGAGATGTGGGGGGGCTGGTAGTCATGGTGGGGAGCTGGCTGATGAAGGACCTCAGTTTTCTTCAGGCTGACTTCCAGGCCAAACATTTTGGCAGTTTCCGCAAAGCAGGACGTCAAGCGCTGAAGAGCTGGCTCTGAATGGGCAACTAAAGCGGCATCATCTGCAAAGAGTAGTTCACGGACAAGTTTCTCTTGTGTCTTGGTGTGAGCTTGCAGGCGCCTCAGATTGAAGAGACTTCCATCCGTGCGGTACCGGATGTAAACAGCGTCTTCATTGTTGGGGTCTTTCATGGCTTGGTTCAGCATTATGCTGAAGAAGATTGAAAAGAGGGTTGGTGCGAGAACACAGCCTTGCTTCACGCCATTGTTAATGGAGAAGGGTTCGGAGAGCTCATTGCTGTATCTGACCCGACCTTGTTGGTTTTCGTGCAGTTGGATAATCATGTTGAGGAACTTTGGGGGACATCCGATGCGCTCTAGTATTTGCCAAAGCCCTTTCCTGCTCACGGTGTCGAAGGCTTTGGTGAGGTCAACAAAGGTGATGTAGAATCCTTTGTTTTGTTCTCTGCACTTTTCTTGGAGCTGTCTGAGGGCAAAGACCATGTCAGTGGTTCCTCTGTTTGCGCGAAAGCCGCACTGTGATTCTGGGAGAATATTCTCGGCGACACTAGGTATTATTCTATTTAGTAGAATCCTAGCGAAGATTTTGCCTGCAATGGAGAGCAACGTGATTCCCCTGTAGTTTGAGCAGTGTGATTTCTCGCCTTTGTTTTTGTACAGGGTGATGATGGTGGCATCACGAAGATCCTGAGGCAGTTGATGACCATTGAGGACCATTGGCGAAGGTAACAGTAAATGGATATGTATCGAACCAATTTAAATTAAGCAGGTCAACTAGGCAGGGATGTCCACTATCTCCCTCACTGTTCGCTTTAGCAATAGAACCATTGGCAGAACTGATAAGAACAGAAAAGAAAAGGGATAAAAATAAAGGAGGAGTATAAAATCAGTTTATTTGCAGATGACATCATAGTATACTTAACAGAACCAGAAATATCAATAAAAGAACTACATAAGAAATTGAAGGAATATGGAGAAATGTCGGGGTACGGGATCAACGCAAAGAAAAGTGAAGTGATGCCAATGAGTAATGCGGATTATACAGAATTTAAAAAAGAATCACCATTTAAATGGCAAACACAAGCAATCCGATACCTAGGTATCAGATTAGATAATAATTTAAAGCACCCGTACAAACTAAATTATCAGCCACAAATAAAGAAATTGCAGGAAGACTTAAAACATTGGAAAGAATTACTGATAACATTGATAGGGAGGGTAAATTGCATTAAATTGAATGTCTTCCCCAGGATACAATACTTATTTCAATCATTACCAATTCCCTTAACAGAAATTCTTTAATGAACTAAAGAGAATAATAAGGAAATTTTTATGGAAAGGGGGGAAACTGAGGATAGCGTTAGATAAATTAAGAGAGGTACAACAAAGGTGGTTTGCAGTTACCAAACTTAAAAAATTATTATAGAGCCGCACAATTAAGGTATTTATCAGATTTTGGTCAGACAAGGGAAAAACCAGATTGGACTAAGATAGAACTAGATAAAATAAGGGAGAAGGTACCGGAACATATACTTTATAAGTGGGATTAAAAGCTGGTACAATATAAAAGCTCACCAGTATTGCATCATTTACTCAATATATGGAAGAAAATTCACTTAGAAAGGAAAAAAACAAATTACCAAATACCAAAATTATTATTGCCGCAAAATCAGCTAATCCCTTTTACAATAGATAACCTTTCCTTTAGAGAATGGGAGAAAAAAGGAATTAAAAGAATAGAAAATTGTTTTTTGGGAAATAATTTATTAACATTTGAACAAATGAAGTACAAATATGGAATAACTCATGATACAATGTTTGCATACCATCAACTGAAAGCCTACTTAAAGGATAAATTGGGAAACAGACTGAGATTACCAGAAGGAAGCAGCTTTGAATATGTGATTACAGACACAATGATAATTTAAACATTTATAACAAACATGTACATCAAGCTGCAAGAGAAGGAAAATTATGAAATAAGCTAAAAACCCAAACAAAAGTGGGTAAAAAGATTTAAACATAAAGATAAAAAATGAAACATGGGAAAAGTTATGCTCTGGAACTATGAAGAACATAATAAACACAAGGTTACGCATGATTCAGTATAATTGGTTTCACAGGTTATATATCACGCCCCAAAAGTTAAAAAAAAAAATGGGATCCAACAGTATCAGACAGACGTTTTCGCTGTAAGAAGGAAATGGGAAGAACAGTACATGCAATTTGGGCATGTGAGAAAGTGAAAAAGTTTTGGGAAGATCTAAATCAGATATTAAATAAAATCATAAAAAGCAACATCAAAAAATCCAGAGATCTTTCTTCTAAGTAATATAAGTAAAGAATTAGACCTCAAACTGGATGAAGTGCAAAAAAGATTTATTATGATAGCCTTAGCTGTAGCAAAAAAATGTATAATGTCAACCTGGAAATCAGAAGAGAACCTGAGACTACAGCAATGGTACATGGAAATGAATAAATATATTCCATTGGAAAAAATAACATATCATTTAAAAAATAAAGTCACATTATTTGAGCAAATTTAGGAGCCGTACATGGAACATAACAGAGAGGGCTTGCCTCGGACCACCACCCCCTAAAATGATAATGAAGACAAAATGACTTGTTCCAGTGTGTAAAAGTAGATGACACATTTTTCTTGTTTATTTTCATTGTGTGATGACATTGTTTAATGGTTTTATTGTATTGTACATGTTAAATGTTTAATGGGTTTGGACGGGGGTGGGAAGGGGGGAGGGAAGGTGGGGGGGAAAAAAGGGGAGAAAATGCTACTTTGTATATTTAAGAGAGAAATGTTTGTATGTATTTTGATTAATATGGTTCACAGTGTGAAAAATTTTTAAAAATTTAAAAAATAAAAATTGGAAGTCACAGTGAATGCAACTCAATACCAAACATGAACTTCCCTCCAGTCTAAGGATTTCATCTACATCAGCCATTGCCTAGGAATGGCAAAGAATGAAACACACCCTGGATACACTTTCTTCTCTCTCCTCCCATCAAGGAGAAGGCTAAAGAGCATGAAAGCAAGCAACAGACAAACTTTCTTCCCTGCAGCCATCAGGCTCCTGAACAAACCCCACACGATGCTAACAATGCTGCCCTTGCTAGGTGCTAATAGATCCTTCTTTTCATTGCAAACTGTGTTATTTACACAGCATGACCATTAGAGATAACTGGTTGCTCAGGTCACAGAAGAACCACTCAACGTACTAGACATTTTGCCACAAATAAACAAAGCAATCAGCATCAGTTCAAGCAAGACCTTGCTGCTAACATTCCACGTTTCAGCCAAAGACAAAAATCCCAAACACCTCGATCACCTTTTCTACAGGCATTTCAAAATCTCTCAGCTTCTTTTGCTCTCAGTTTGTCCATTTCATGCACTTTCCACTTATTATGTATTGCCTCACTATTCATATTTGCAAATAGATGGCCTCATTGGACTGAATTCCATTTTATCTTTATATATCCTATTTAACTAGACCATTGGTTGCTTGAAGTTGAACTTTTTAACCTCACGATCAACCATTTGCAAACTTTGGCATCATCAAACTATTTATATTAACTTCTACTAAATGAACCAAAATAAAGGATAAACCGAGCTGATCTTGTCCACATTGGTTGCAGTGTGGACTGCACAGTCCTCCTGCAAGTGTTTCAATTGTCATACAAAAGACCTCTTTCTTCCCATTGTATGGCACAAAGATCTTACAAAATTGAATAGAATAAGAAAAGATGTGGCAGCACAAAACTGTACATTCATGAACTGTTGAGGAATACTAGCAGAAGCAATGTACACCAGCATACCCTTCACTCACAAATCAGGGAGTCAACCCTAATCCAGTCATGACTGCAGAGGAGTTGCAAATCAGTACCACACAAAGCTAAAAATGAAGTGTCAAGCCAGTGAAGGGAAAAGTGTGTTTCTTATCAGGAAAAATTGCAGATGGAGCAATGTACTCTTACAATAGATCAGATCAAAACTCTACAGACCTAGATGGTGGACATTTAAATAGCTAACAGGAGACAGCTCCAGTAACATCTGCATCCTCAATGGCACAAACCAGCTAAAGACCAGACTGAACATTAGTCAGTTCTAAGAGCTGATGATGAGCTTTCTTTACATTCTTTTGAGATCCCACCAGACAGAGGTCAGTCTTCAAGAAAATTTATTCCTGCCAGAGATCAAAAATCAGCCAGGAGCTTGAAGTACACCAAAACCATGGGATCAGACAACAATCCAACTGCATTGCAGAACTTACTGCACTCTAGCCAAGATCTTCCAGTACACTTCCAACACTAGAATCCACCTGATAGCTTGAAAAAGTGCCCATATATGTCCTGTTCACAGAAAAGACATTAAATTAGGCTAATTACTGTGGACTAGCCTCTCAACCTTTAGTAAAGTAGTAGGGGGGCCCTGTTGGCAATGCTGTCAAGCACCACATTCTCACCAATGCATGGTTTAGGTTTTGCCATGACCATTTGATTTGAGACCTCGTTTTAGACCACAGCGCCAATTCCAAAGGCAAAATGACAGTGACAATAGGGCAACATATGACCAAGTGGGACATCAAGGACCTGTAGTACTAATGAAGTCAATAGGCATCCATGGAGTAACGTTAATGCTCATTGAATGGACGCTAATGGTTGGAGAGCAATAGGGCCTCGTGAGCCCTAACCTGTAGGTATTATTGCAGTGTTCAATTTCATTTGCAACTCTTCAGAAAGTGAAGCACGCCACACAAGCATGCATCAAGACATTTTTAAAAATTTCAAACATGGGCTGGAAAGATAAACTCCAAAAAAAAATGTCTAGCCACCTACCTTTAACTTGTAATACATCATTGCTACTGATACAAATACCCTGGCTACAAACCAGGTCAGAGTATCCTGAGGCAAATGACTCAACTGCTGCCACCCCAAAGCCTTTGGACCTTCAAGGCACAATGCACCTTCAAGAGAAATCAGCATGCTCAATAAATGCCATGTTAAATCCTAAAAAAAAATACATTCCTATATTTCCTAGAAAATGTATTCTCATTGAAATTTCAGATCTCTACAATTTAATAAGCAATGCACTAGTTTCTTCACCAAAGAGAAGAAAACTGGATATGTTGATAGGATGAGATAAAAATGAAGTTGGGGTGGCAGCTCCTGGCTGACCATAAAAATGTATAAAATATTATCTATGCATCTGTACTATGCACAGATGTCAATGACTACAAGCATATACATTAACCAGGCAGTGTAAAGACCAACTGATGCTAACAGACAGAACATTACTACAACTTCTTGCTCAATATACTATCTTGGCATATACTGGAAAATGCACCTTAGACTTGTGCAATTCACATAATACACCAACCAGTCAGTCATAGAAGCCAGTCCAAATACTTTATTTCGTCTATAGGCAGTCTTTCAAATTTTTTTTAAAAACATACTTGCAATAATGTTCCAATAACCATGTAAAACATCATCCGCATAGACTTTAGATTAAAATATCTAATATTCAAGTTTATTCTCCACATTAATGCCAATTGAACAGAATAGAAACTATACCTGCAAACAAAAGTTCTCTTTTCTATTTTGAACAGGTCTGATGTCCTGAAATCCAATTCCTAAAATTGCACTACGACAGGTACCAAAGGTTTTATGAATTAACAAAGCACCATTGATATCACTGCCTTCATTCTTGAATAATCTGATTCAATGTTCTGCAATTACCAATTTTTAAAGAGAATAATTTAACAAAGAGCTGCAAGTCATCCCCATGATCAACATGTGATGCAGCTTCTGCTTAATTTCATTTTAAAAATAGGTACACTGATCAACTGTGTTCAACTGAAAACAGATGAAACTATACTAATTGTGTCTGCAAATTTTCTGAATCGCTTGCAGTAAAACTATCAAAAATATTATAACAAATTAATGAATGTATATGAAATATATAACCTAAAGGAAAACAATTTTCGTACTATCTTGTGATAAACTCTTTGTAATATCACTTTTCTTGTCATTACCTATTTAAATAATCAGAATCAAATTATCGATGATGCAGGTCACAATACTCGCTTTACACCTACGACTGTGTGGCTCAGTCCGAGAACAACGCCATCTACAAATTTGCTGACAATACCACAGTAGTGGGCTGTATAAAAAGGGGCAATCAGTCAGCATATAGGAAATTGAAAATTTGGCTGACTGCACACAGCAACAGCAACTTCGCACACAATGTCACCAAAACCAAGGAGTTGATTTTTGACTTCAGGAAGGGAGAACAAGAGCTGTACGATCCAGTGAAAATTGGGGGAAGAGAGGTAGAAAGGGTCTGCAGTGCCTCTACTTCCTCAGGAGTTTGCAGAGGTTTTGTATGACACCAGAAACGCTGGGAAATTTCTACAGGTGTGTGGTGGAAAGTGCGCTGACCAGCTGCATCACGATCTGCTTTGGAGACATCAATACCCCTGTGTAAAACTCTAAAATGTAGTGGACACAGCCCAGGACATCCCAGGCAACATCCTCTCTACCATTGAGAACATCTACAGGGAATGCTGCCATTAGAGAGCAGCAGTAATCATCAAGGATCAACATGACCCAGCACATGGTCTGTTCTCACTACTACCATTAGGAAAGAGGTATAGGTGCAACAAGTCTTGCACCACCAGGTTTAGGAACAGCTGCTACCCCTCCACCATCAGACTCCTCAACAAGAAGCTCAATCAGGAACTCATTTAAGGACCCTTACTTTTGCACGTTATAGAGGTTTTTGTGGGTTTTTTTCTGTAGTACAGTCAGTTATTCAAGATTTCTTTTCTTGTTTACACATGTACATTGTATAGTTTTTTTTGCATTACCAGTAAGTGGTAATTCTGCCTCGTCTGCAGAAAAGGATTGCATATGATGTCATGTATGTACCCTGACAATAAATCTGAAATCTAAATCTGAACGCTGATACTACCAAGCTACAAATTACTAACTTGCAGGATAAAAATAAAACTGAAAACACAAAAGGAAAGAAGATCATATTTAAGGACAGGGTAAAGTGAACAAAACAAAGCTTTAATTATCAATGAACAGGAATAAAAAGATGAGATTATTTGAAAATTTTGACTACAAAGCTTGTGATCATGCCACAGATCTAACTACAAGAAAATAACTCTGATATTGGTTCATGCAGCAAATTGCCATATGTACAGAAAATGCAACATATACCCAAGTTTGTCAGGAACCCCGCTGTACTAATAACTAAGCCCAGTCAACTGAATTTTAAAAATCTACTCCCCCCCCACCCATAGCTGCTCCAATTTCCCCCACCTTCTTACCTCCCTCACACATATGTACCCTCACCAGGATGTCCCTCGGGTCTATCCTCACACCTCCCCATACCAGTCCCATGCCAAATCCCCTCCACATATTCCACAAGCCCCATCTCTCTACCCAACCATCCTCCAGGCCCCTGACGTCTAATTGGGTCCTGACCTTGATCCCTCATTGGGTGCTCCCAGCTCCTCTGTGGTGAACATCGCTCACCACCACACCCCCATCTCTGTTGGGTTCTTCCCCCTCAACTCCTTACTGGGTCCTCCCCCAAGCCCTTGAGAAGTATTCTCCCTCATACCCGCCCAAGCTCACACCAGGTCCTTCTCCTGGACACCCTGCCCTGACCCCTTGCCAGGATTACCACCACGACACACCCCCCCAAATCGGGGTCCTCCCCAATTACCCCCTTACCAGGTTTCATAACTTGCCCCGGATATTTCGCTAGTTACCCCCCCTCCCCCTTGTCAGGCCCCCACATCCTCCATAGCCCAACCCTTCAATGGATCCCACCACTCACTCCAATCGTTTGCTGGTCCCCCTCTCCCCCCCTCCTCCTCTCCCCCCCTCCCCCCCTTCCCCTCTCCCCCCTCCCCCTCTCCCTCTCCCCCCTCCCCCTCTCCCCCCTCCCCCCTCCCCCTCTCCCCCCTCCCCCTCTCCCCCCTCCCCCTCTCCCCCCTCCTCCTCTCCCCCTCCTCCTCTCCCCCTCCTCCTCTCCCCCTCCTCCTCTCCCCCTCCTCCTCTCCCTCTCCCCCTCCTCCTCTCCCTCTCCCCCTCCTCCTCTCCCTCTCCCCCTCCTCCTCTCCCTCTCCCCCTCCTCCTCTCCCTCTCCCCCTCCTCCTCTCCCTCTCCCCCTCCTCCTCTCCCTCTCCCCCTCCTCCTCTCCCTCTCCCCCTCCTCCTCTCCCTCTCCTCCTCTCCCTCTCCCCCCTCCTCCTCTCCCTCTCCCCCCTCCTCCTCTCCCTCTCCCCCCTCCTCCTCTCCCTCTCCCCCCTCCTCCTCTCCCTCTCCCCCCTCCTCCTCTCCCTCTCCCCCCTCCTCCTCTCCCTCTCCCCCCTCCTCCTCTCCCTCTCCCCCCTCCTCCTCTCCCTCTCCCCCCTCCTCCTCTCCCCTTTCCTCCCCCTCCCCATCACCCTGGCCCCCTTTCCGTCCCCCCTCCTCGTCCATCAGGCTTCTCCTCCCCATCATCCCTTCCTCCCATTGGTGTTCCCCTTCAGGGAGCCCGCGATCTTCTCACCTCCCCCGCAAAGCTGCGCTCTTGACCGTCGGCCTGGATCCCCCGGTCCATGAACCCGTTCGCTGCCGCTCGCCTCACGGTTCCATGCCGGTGGCCAAGCGATATCTGTGTTCGGGAGCGACGACCTCGCTGCCCTGGCTGGGGACAGCGGCCGCTCGAGGGTCTGGGCGGCCTGAACTCGGCCCACTCTCACCGTTCCCTCCCTCCCACCCTCCGCCGCCCGCGGCCGCGACCCGCACGAAGATCCGACCGGGGCCTCACTGCACAGCCTTGCCGCGGAGTATCATCCTCGCCCAATTCTCCACCTCTTCCCCGACCTTCAGCCTCCTCACACCCGCATCCAACCCGCTCCAAGAACAGCCACTATCTTTCACAAGTAGACGGAGATCCAGACAGAAGCAAAATGATTGGAACTACTTTATTGGGGCGAAAGCGGCAGGTGGTGTGTGCAGAGGTTGTGTGGTCCACGGTCCCAGAATGCTCCACGGTGCATGTAAACAACGGTCATGGCATAGCTGAATCTGCTTCTGTTCTTTGAAAGGGACAGTGTTTGAACTTTTCTTTAACTGTCACACTACTGTTTAATTTATTGTATTTAAAGTAAACCACTATTCGGTAGGTTTGGCAGCGCCCATGGCGAGTGGTAAATAAAGCAGTATTTCAATTTTTGCATTGGCCAAAGTCGAGGCAATGCAAGTGAATGAAATAAAAGTGATACATAAAGGGCGAGTGAAGGAACAAACGTAGATCTTCAAATTATACATTTTCTAGGTGAGAATGAGCCTTTATATCTTGTTAACTGTCCATTTAATCTATTCGTCAATACAGAACAATCCATCTGTGTCTGTCCGTCCGTCCGTCGTCGTCCCCCCCCCCCACTTTCAGTAGCTCTGCAAAGTTAACCCCACTGCTCTTCGCCTTCAGATTCTTTTGCAGTTTGACTACTTAAGATAGCAGCAGAGTTTAGGGTCAATTGTTCCTGGAGCAGTAAGAACAGCTACAATTACTTGAAACATTAATACTGCTGATCTCCCCATAGAGGCACCCTGATCTACTGATCCTTTACAGAATTTTCAGCTTTTTTATTGATTTAGACTGTGAGCTTTTTCTGCTATGTCCTTTTAGCAGTTTTTTTTTGTCTTCAAGCATCTTGCGTATGCAAGGTTTATAGTTGAAAACACTGAACACCAATAAAATCCTTGTCAGTGAAATATGTCACACCTTCACCACCACACCCCCATCACTGTTGTGTTCTTCCCCCTTAACTCCTTACTGGGTCCTCTCCCAAGCCCTCGAGAAGTATTCTCCCTCATACCCTCATTTTAAAAAGCATTCAACATGGTAAGATTTCTTCTTATACTCCACATTAAAATCATATTTTAGAAGGCATGCTGTGACAAAGATTTTTAAGCAAACATTTCTTTAAAATGTGTGCAACTACAAATAGAATTATTAGAAATATGAAATATTAACAAAAATAATTTTGACCTGATCACAGATGACATGAAATAGGAATGTAAATTTAATGGAATTCATCAGGAACAGCTGCTACCCCTCTACTATCAGACTTCTCAACAACAATCTCAGTCAGGGATACATTTAAGGACTTTTACCTTTGGACTTTATTGACTTTTTTCTTCTATTCGTTTACATTTCATTATTTGTTTACATGTGTACATTGTGTACAGTTTTATTTGCATACCACTAAGTGGTAATTCTGCCACGCCTGCAGGAAAAATAAACTTAGGGTTTTAAGTGATGTCATATATGTACTCTGACAATAAATCTGATTTAATTTAAAACCATATACCGACTATTCATCAAGAAGCAGATCAGGGGGCAATACATCAAGCAGGAGTATGAAATTCTTCTTGATTTAAAAGGAATGAATTAAAATTTCTTTATTCAGTCTAATGGAAATGAATTGGAATAATAATGAACATTCAGGGGGGCGGGAGGGAAATGGACTGACATCTATCGAATCATGTGTGTTTTGATGGCTTGGGCCACAACCTGTAAAATAGAGGGGGGTGATGTATATTATTTGAACAATGTTAACAGGGTTTTTTTAATTTTTACTTTATCTTTTTTCTTTTTCTTTTTTACCTGGATTGATAAGACTGATATGCCTTGGAACAAGAGTTAAAAAAGATTTGAAATACCAAGGAGTTGGGAGAAGAGAGGTGAAGGGGAGGTATGGTTTCCAATTGTTTTTAAAAAAATACTGACAGGTAAAATATTGAATACTTTAAGCTTTAATATAAAAGGGCTTAATAGCTCAGTGAAAAGGAAGAGGATTTTGGCATATATTAAGAACATGAAGAATGATAAAGCTCTTATGCAAGCAACATTTAATTGAAAGAGAACATCAGAAGGGAGATAGATATGTTATAGTACATTGTCAAATTTTTTTCAGAGTATTTGACACTTCTGAATATATATGCACCGAATGCAGATGATGAAAAATTTACACAAGAAACACTAATAAATTTAGCAAATGCACAAGAAAATATATTAATAGATGGAGATTTTAATTTTTGTTTAGTTCCAGTTTTAGATAGATCTACAAGAGCAATAAGAAGGACAAAAGCAGCTAATGCTACATTGTTGTTAATGAATGATTTAAATTTAATAGATTCTTGGTGAAGAATTCATCCAAGAGAAAGAACTTGCTCCTTTTCAAATAGACAATTCTTACTCGAGGATTGACTTCTTTTTTAATATCTATGCAACTTCAAGGTAGAATTCAAGAAGCGGAGTATAAGGCAAGAATTTTATCCGATCATTTTCCTTTGTTGTTGACAATAACAATGTTGGACAAAGAAAAATCAATTTATAGGTGGAGGTTCAACTCTATGCTATTAAAAAGAAAAGATTTTTGTAAATTCTTTAGAAGACGGATAAGGAATTTCTTTGAGACCAATTCCAATTTGGTTACTAATAAATTTATTTTATGGGACACAATGAAAGCTTATTTATGATGTCAAATAATAAGTTATACTTTTAAAAATAAGAAGGATTGTATGAAAGAAGTAGAACAATTAGAGACAGGGAGAACAGATTTAGAAAAGGACTTACAGTGACGTAAATGAGGACAAAGATGGCTTATTAATAAAAAGCTTCAGTACAATACTCTACAAACATGAGGTTGAAGACTGGTCTATTGCTCTGCCATCTCTGTTTATATTCATTCCCTGCCTCTTACGACAGGAGTGATGTCATTGCAGCACCATTTGCTGCTGTTTCCTGCCATGTGGGAGGTCACGCGATCGTCATGTTTGCCAGCCATTTTGTGAGCTGGGTCACAACTCAGTTCACAGGCTGCTACATGACCCCCTCCCCCAGAACCAGTGATCGGAGTGTCCGTCGCTGCTTTGGACAGCCTACCTCTGCGTCAAAGGACTGAGTCTCGACTGACTGGCTCATGTCTACATGGGCCGGTATCAGCTGGTCGAGGGTGAAAGTTTCCTCTTTGCCAATACACATGTCCAATACACATGTTGACCTGTTTTGCCTGACAACCCTGTACTGCTCCTCATATGGCCATTGGAGGGGTGCCTGGTGCACTCCCCTTCACACAAAAAGATATTCATAGGTATGCATGTCCTTGGGGATGAAAGATTTGGGCTGGCTGTGTGGCGGGGGCTGTGGAGGGGCTTTCCCTCAGCTGTTTCATTGCCACCATGGGATTTCTGGATCCTTGGTGGCACCTAAGAACACCCTTGGAATTACCAAGGGTGTGCCATACACCATTTCTGCTGTGGAGGCATTAGCTCAGTACATATCCCCAGAAGGACCCAAGGCAGTTTATTCACCCAGTTGGATCCCTTAAGCCGTACTATCAGAGCTGCTTTTAATTGTCTGTGGAACTGCTCCATCAACCCATTGGCCTGCGGGTAATATGCCATGGTATGGTAGAGTTGGGTTTGGGTAGCGTCACCCAGAGCTTTGAGGTAAATTGCATTCCCTGTCAAAGGTGAGATGATCCAGGACTTCGAACCTGAACACCAGGTGTTGACTAGTGCCCTGGTGCAGGTCTCCGTGGTCATGCCGGCCATGGGAACTGCTTTTGGCCACCTGGTGGAGTGGTCAACCATAGTGAAGAGGTATCTCACCCCACGGGAAACCAGTAGCGGCCCCACGATGTCGACGTGGACATGGCTGAACCTATACCACGCTGGCTCAAATGTCTGGGGAGGTGCTTTCATGTGAGTTTGCACCTTTGACGCCTGTCAGAGCGTGTCGGTCTTGGTCCACTGACTGACCTGTTTGCAGAGCCCATGCCAGATGAACCTGCTGGCCACCATCTTTACCGTAACTCTGATGGCTGGATGCACCATGTTGTACACTGTGTCAAAGACCTCCCATCTCCATGCTGCTGGCATGATGGGGTTTGCCAGTGGAGACGTCGCAGAGGAGTGTCTGGTTGCAAGGGGTGATGATGACATTTTCCAGCTGCAGCCCAGAAAGCACTGTCCTGTACACCAGGATCTCAGGGTCTTCATGCTGTGCCCTGGCTAGGGCTGAAGAGTATGCCCTGGGATACGGTGTGGATGGACTAGAAGGTGGGACGAGTGCATTGGCCACCACATTGCTCTAGTCGTCTATGTGTTGGATGTCCACGGTGAATTCAGACATGTAGGAAAGGTGCCTCTGCTGCCTGACCGACCATGGATCAGACAATTTGTGGAAGGCGAAAGTCAGTGGTGTGTGGTCTGTGAAGACCTTGAATTTTCTGCCTTGCAGAAAGTATTGGAAGTGCCTGACCGCCAGGTACAGCACCAATAGCTCCTGGTAAAAGGCGCTGTATTTAAGTTCAAGTGGCTGGAGATGCCTGCTAAAATAGACCAGGTGCTGCCATTGTCCATCAATCAGCTGTTAGAGGACCCCTTCGACCACTGTGCTGGAGGCATCCACTGTGAGGGGAGTTGGCGTCTCCGGCCTAGGTGAACCAGAAGGGTGGCATTGGCCAAAGTATGCTTCACCTTCTGGAACACCTCCAAGGCCTCCCCATCCCAGGCAATGTCTTTATTTTTCCCCATCATGAGTGCGAAAACAGGGTGCATGATCCAAGCTGCTGCCGGTATGAATGGATGGTAGAAGTTAATCATACTGGCGAACTGCAGCCCCTTCGTGGTGCAAAGTTTTGCGTACTGCAGAACGGCCTCCACCTTCTCGGGCAGTGATTTCGCTCCATAGTGGTCAATTTGATGACCCAGGAAGTCAATAGTGTCCCACCAAAATTGACACTTGGCGGGATTGATGGTCAACCTGAACCCCTGAAGGCGGGTGAGCAGTTGTCCAAGGTGGGCCGTGTGCTCTGAATGGTTGCCGCTGGTAATATCATCCAGGTAGATGAACGCGAATGGGAGGTCCCAGCCCACCACATCCAACAGCTGCTGAAAAGTCTGAGCAGCATTCTTAAGCCCGAAGGTCATCCTCATGAATTTGAACAAGCCAAAGGGGGTGATTATGGTGGTTTTGGATATATCCTTGGGGTGTACTGGGATTTGATGATAAACCCTGATTAAATTGACCTTTGAAAACACCTGTGCCCCTTGTAAGTTGGCAGTAATATCTTGGATATGGGATACTTGATAGCCTTGTTGAGACATCAGTAGTCACCACACGGCCTCCACCCTCCTGCTGCCTTCGGGACCATGTGCATGGGGGAGACCCAGGGACTGTACCACCATCGCATTATCCCGAACTCCTCCATTTTTTTAAATTCCTCTTTGGCGAGGGCACATTTTCAGGGGAGAGGTGGTGCGCCCTGGTGTGGAGCGGGGTACCCTCGGAGAGAATGTGGTGCCTTACCCCAAGCTTTGGTTCCGTGGAGGAGAATTGTGGTGTCACAATTGCATGGAACTCCTCCAGGATGCATATGTAGGCATCATCGGACAGCGTGGTGGAGTCAAGGTGGTGGGTCGGTAGTTTGGCTTTTCCCAGGGGCATCGTTTGAAAAGTTCTGGTGTGCATCAAACGCTACCCTTTGAAGTCTACCAGCAGGCTGTGGGTGCACAGGAAATCAGCTTTACTTACACCTCTGCTGTGACAGTAAAAATCCACTGAAATTGATGGCCAGCAAATTGTAGGGGGACAGTGTGAGTGCCATAAGTTCATATAAAGGTTCTGTTCATTGCCCTCAGTTCTTGTAGGCCGTGGGGGGAAGGACACTTATTTCAGTACTGGTATGCGTGAGGAACCGCCTTCCCAACAGAGAGTCCCACACATGGAGGAGGCTGACACGTTGGCCAACCACCACAGCCATAAAGGACAGATGACCATGATGTTTCCCAGTAACGCACAGAGTGGGCAGCATTGACTGGCCTCGCACCCCATCGCTGATGGTAATAACAATATGGCTGGGTAGAGGGGGACCACTTGCCTCTCCATCTGCTGTGGCCTTGTTGCCAGCTGGAATCTAGTCTGTTCCACCAAGACTCCGTTTTCTTTCTTCACTCTCCAGAGAATGCCTACCCAGGCTGCAACTTTCCTCGGGTCGCCGAGGTCCTTCTCAGCGAGCAAGAGTCGAATATCCTCAGGCAGCTGCTCCAGGAATATCTCTCAAAGAGCAGGCAAGGTTTGTGCCCCTTGGCAAATGCAAGCATCTCACTTACGACGGCGGATGGGGCCCTGTCCCCCAAGCCGTCCAAGTGCAGCAGACAGGTGGCACGCTCGCGCCATTATAGCCTGAAAATGCGGGTTAGTAGCTCTTTGAGGACACCATATTTGCCTTGTTCTGGAGGCTGCTGTAGAAAATCATCAACCCTTGCTGCTGTATCCTAGATGAGCGAGCACACTACATACGGCGGCGGCAATCTGTTGAAGGTGGAACTGGGCTTCGGCCTGTTTGAACCACACGTGTGGCTGCAGCGCCCAGAATATTGGCAGCTTGAGTGAGACTGAGTGGAGAGCTTGGTCTGTCATCAATGTTGCGAACGCGCTACACGAAGTATAGAGTAAAAATGACACACACAGTTGAGTTGAGGTCGAAGACTGATTTATTGCTCTGCCAGTTCTGTTTATATTCACTCCCTGCCTCTGATGTCATCGCAGCGCCAGCCTCCAACTGGCCAGCATTCCTGCCATTGCCAGCTGTTTCCTTTCATGTGGGAAGTCACGTGGGGCGATGGCCATTGGTCCCTGTGGGGCCCTCGCAATTGTCATGTTCCCCTACAATTTTGTGAACAGGGTCGCGACTTGGTTCATGGGCCGCTACAATATATAAGTTGAATTATACTCCTTAAGGAAATTGATGAAAATTTTTAAAAATGGATAGAGTTACCAATGATATTATTGGGAAGAGTTAATTGTATAAAAATGAATATATTTCCAAGAGTGCAATATGTTTTTCAGACATTACCCATACCTCTTTTTTCAGGAATTAATAAATATGTAAGAAAATTCCTTTGGAAGGACAAGATGTTGAGAGTTTTAGAAAAATTAACATGGAAATGTGAATTAGAAGGTCTGCAACTTCCAAATTTTAAAAATTATAATAAAGCTACACAAATGATACTTCTCTCTTTTTTTTGAAGAGGGAGAGAAACCAGCATGGATTAAAATAGAGATGGATAAGATACGAGAGAAGATACCAGAAGATTTCATATATAAATGAGAACTGAGATTAATATCTGGAGACAGGGATACACCACTGTTGAAGCATTTGATTAATATATGGAATAAAGTAAATAATGAAATGGGAATGAGGAATTTTGGGTTAATTAAAATCCCTTTGATTCAAAATAGAGTTATACCATTTACTATGAATAATTGACAATTTAATATTTGGTTCTCTAAAGGAATTAGAAATATAGCAGATTGTTATTAAGGAATAAATTTAATGTCACTTGATCAATTATAAAATAAATATGGGATACAAAATAAACAAATAAAAGCATATTTATGAGATGAATTGGGTCCAATGATGTTATTACCTGAAAGAAGTGAAATAGTAACTTTGATTTGCGAAGATCTATTTAAGAAATTTATATCCGTGTGATAATACAACCACAGTACTGGGCTGTGTGCCCACCAGCCTAATGCAGAGGGCAACTTCTGAACCTGCAGGAAGACCACCTGGGAGGCTGACTCCACCTGGCCGACTGTCAATCACCGACCAGTATATAGACTTGAGCCAGCCCCTCCCAGGCCAGTCACACGTGGAGCCATCGAGACTACTACTGGTGTACAACAGAGTTTAAGTGGATTAAAGCCTGTAGTACAGTCTTTTCTGTATTTTGTGTCTGCTTGCTACACCACAGTGCACCACAGTTTAATCCACTTAAAATTTAAAGACCATGGAGCAGTTCCTCACCATCAAGAGTCTGGAAAGCGACCCCCCAACACCCAGAAGCCCCAGCGCACTTCAAGATCTGGAAGCTTGCGATTGAGGTGATCATCCAGATTCAGGCTGAGGTGATTAACACAAACCAAAAGAGACTTATGGTACTTCGCACCAAACTGGACCCCCATGCTTTCCAGGCTATCAGAGTCTGCATGGACTTGCGATGGCGTCCTGGAAAGCATGTATAGGCCCCTGACGAATGTGCTGTACGCCTGGTACCTGGTACTCAGCATCAGGTTGCAGCAGCCAGGTGAGACAGCAGACACCTATCTGGGGGCTCTGCATGAGCTAGCTCGCCCATGTCTGACCAAGTCTGGGGTGCCGGAAGGGGAGATGGAGCATCTCATCTGAGATGCCTGCATGCAAGGGTTGTGATCGAGGGCCACTGGCAGAGACTGTTGGAAGAAAATACTGCCACCCTTACCAGAATCATGGAGGTGGTTCGCTCTCTAGAAGCTGCAGCCCACCATGTAGAAGTTTTCGATGCCCAACTTCCCCAACCTCTAGCCTGGCCGATGCCGACAACTGCTGTCACTGAGGAACCTCACGGAGAGGAGACGATCACTGCACCAACGCAACCCACCGCTGTAAGTACTGCGGGTCCCGGAGTGGGTGGGACAGGCACATCCGAAAGAGCTGCCCAGCGAAGAACTTGCATTGCTCCAGATGTGGTAAGAAAGGGCACTTCGCTAAGGTATGCCTCTTTTATAACCACCAGGAGCACTGCAGCCCTCCACAATCAGCCGGGAACCCCCGCAGCCACTGCCATGTGCAAAGACCAGGCAGTGCCATTACTCAGCCCGCCATTTCCTCCTGCCACGTGCATCCACCGGGCATCGCCATCATGGGCCAGCCGGCCTCGACCATCCCAACACGCTCACCTTGCCAACCGGATGACATGGTCAACATGTGCACCCACATAATTGCGTACCCAACACACCCCATGGCCCAGAGGGAAGCCACTGGCAGCTATTCGCCACAACCATTGGGGAGCAGCAACTCCATGGACTCAGGTGCTTGATGATGGACATCGCTGACAATGGGATTGTAACAAAATGCCTGTTTGATAGCAGCAGTACTGAGAGCTTTGTGCACCCGAACGTAGCCTGGACGCTGAAATTAAAGGTATACCCCACAAACTTCGCTATCGCCTTCACTGCCCAGGACCACTTTATCACAGCACTCGGGCGCTGCTCAGCAGATCTGACAGTGGGTGGGGAAATATATCACAGGTTCAGGCTCCTGGTCATGCCAAAATTCTGTGCTCCTGTCATCTTAGGGCTGACTTCCAATGCCACCTCCAAAACCTCACCCTCGCCTTCGGTGGCCTCTCCACCCTACGGGTGCCTCCTCCATTCCTCTTCAACTACCTGAAGCCAAACTGTAAGCCTATAGCTGCCAAAAGCAGGCGCTATTGTGCGGCCGGCAGGACCTTTATCAAGGCAGATGTGAGACGGCTTCTGGTAGAAGATATCAGAGTCCAGCTCTAGCTCTGGAGATCCAAGGTCCTGGTTGTAAAAGGGGGCAGCAAACCGAGGATGGTCATCAACTATAGCCAGACCATCAACTGATACACCTAGCTGGACGCCTATGCCCTACCTCGAATAGCCGACATATTCAATGAGATAGCACACTATAAGGTTTTCTCCACAATTAGCCTGAAGTCAGCCTACCACCAACTCCCCATCCAAGCCCGGGATAAACCTTATACTGCCTTTGAGGCAGATGGACGCCTCTACCAGTTCCGCCAGGTTCCCTTTAGGGTCACAAATGGGGTCTCCGTGTTTCTGTGGGTGGTGGACAACATGGTAGACCGGCACAATAGAGCGACCTTCCCGTACTTGGACAATGTCACTATCTGTGGCCATGACCAGCAGGACCATGATACCAACCTGGAGAGATTTCTCTGTATGGCTGAGGAGCTGAATCTCACTACAAGGAAAAGTGCATGTTCAGCGCTACCTGCCTCACCATCCTGGGATACATCATGGAACACGGTGTCATTGGTCCTGACCCTGAACACATGTGCCTCCTAATGGAACTGCCCCTCCCTCACAAGTTCAAGGCCCTCTGCAGGTGCCTAGGGCTCTTCTCTTACCACTCCCAGTGGGTCCCCCGCTTCTCGGTCAAGGTCCGCCCACTAGCCCAAGCAACTAACTTTCCCCTCTCCCTGAGGTGCAAGCAGCATTTGCCCACTTCGCTAATGCCACGATGCATGCTATGGGCAAAGACACCCCATTCCAGATGGAGTACAATACTTCTGATGTTGCTCTCGCGGCCACCCTCAACCAAGGGGAAGATCCATGCCCTTCTTTTCCAGGACCTTCCACGGTTCAGAGCTCGGGCACTCCGCCAGTGAAAAGGAGATCCAGGCTATCATGGAAGCGGTCCACAACTGGCACCACTACCTGGCAGGCAGGAGTTTTACCTTTCTCACTGACCAGCGCCCAGTGGCATTCATGTTCAGCAATACCCATGAGGGCAAGATCAAGAACGACAAGATCTTGCACTAGAGAGTTGAGCTGGCCATGTTCAGCTACAAGATCCAGTACAGACCGGGGAAGTTCAACAATTTCCCCTGACACCCTGTCCTGGACCTGCCCCAGCGTGCAGTCTAACCAACCGCAGGCACTTCATGACACTCTTTGCCACCTAGGCGTCATGCACCTGTATAATTTCATTAAGTCCTAGAACCTTCTCTTCACAGTCCAAGAAGTTCAGACCATGACTGAGTCATGTACGGTCTGTGTAGAGTGCAAACTGTGCTTCTTCCGCCCACCACAGGCTCAAGTCGTCAAGGCCACTCGACCCTTCGAGCGGCTCAGAGTCGACTTAAAGGGGCCCCTGCCTTCCACAAACAAGAATGTCTACTTCCTCTTGGTCATAGACGAATACTCCTGCTTTCCCATTGCCATCCCTTGCCCTGACACCTCCACCGACATTGTTATCAGGGCACTGACGCAGATCTTTACCATGTTCAGATACCTGGCCTTCATCCACAGTGAATGGGGATCCAGTTTCATGAGTGAGGAGCTGCGCCAGTAACTGATAGCAAAAGGCATTGCAGCTAGTCACATGACTAGCTATAACCCTGGGACCGTGGGCAGGTGGAGTGCAAAAATGGGTAGATCTGAAAGGCAGTTGTCCTGTGTCTGTCAACTACTGGTGAGGGCCTCTCTGAGGCACTCCATGCCACATAGTAGCTCTTGTGCACAGCTACCAATCAGACTCCTCATGAGCGCCTTTTCTCATTCCCTAGAAAATCAGCAACTGGCATCTCTCTCCCAATATGGCTAACGTCTCCAGGACAGGTGCTCCTCTGCAAGCACGTGTGGACCCACAAGTCCGACCTCCTGGTTGAGCAGGTGCTCCTTCTCCATTCGAACCTAAACTACACCTACGTCAGGTACCCCAGTGGACATGAGGACATTGTCTCGACCAAGGATCTGGCACCAGCAGGGGCCATTATGAATACCCTGCCCAACCTACCCACCACAGGTATCCTTGACCCACCCAGGATTCACTGGGAGCCGACGTTCTTCCCTTGCCTCTCCAGAGGGCTCCACACATACACCCCATCACAGCCAGACACCACCCTGCACACACCACTGGTCACCCCAGCCACCCCGGACCTGGCCGACCCTCAGGCAACCCCGCCCTCACTGACCATTGACCAGGAGCCTACCCTGCAACAGTCACAGAGGCACAGATAGCCGCTGGGCCACCTGAACTTGTAAATGCTACCCGGCACTAAGACAACCCCCCAGATTCTTTTTAAGAAGGGGATGAATGTGGTGATACCACCACAGCACGAGGATGCATGCCCACCAGCCTATTGCAGGGGGAAACCACTATACCTGCAGGAAAACCACCTGGGAGGCTGACACCTGGCCAGCTGCCAATCACCAACCTGTACATAGACTTGAGCCGACCACTCCCGGGCCAGTCACACGTGGAGCCATTGAGACTACTACTGGTATACAACAGAGTAAGTGAATTAAAGCTTGTAGTACAGTCTTTGATGTGTTTTGTGTCTACTTGCTGCAACACAACGCACCACAATCTGTTATTTATATATTATTGGAAAAGGGAACTTTGAAGCAGGGAATCCATAGATCTAGACAGAGATGGGAAATGGATTTAAATAGAAGTATAGTGGAGAAAAATTGGCAGGAACTATGTTATGATAGTATGACAAATACAATTAATGTTAGATATATATTGGTTCAATATAACTTTTACATCAATTGTATCTTACTCCACAAAAATTAAAAAGATTATAATTAGATTTATCAGACAAATGTTTTAGGTGTAGTTACTTTTTGCAATACCTTTTTGCATTCTACATGGTCATGTTCAAAATTGAGGCCATTTTGGATAGAATTAGGAAAATTTCTAGAACAAGTTACGGGAGTTAAATTTCCACAAGATCCAATTATTTTCTTACCAGGTAATATTTGAACAATAAGACCCAAATTGAAATAGAATTTTTTCCAAAAGGAATTTGTGAAAATTACATTAGAGGTTGCAAGAAAATGTATAGCAGTGACATGGAAATCAGATTCCCATTTAGGGATGGAAATCTGCATGTAGAAATACATAGTTGTATATCTCTTGAGAAAATTACATATAATTTAAGAAATAAATATGATACTTTTTTGAAAAATTGATTCCCATATTTATACCATAGGTATTTATTTATAAAGAGCTTTCTCTGAACCTCATGAAACCTTGCTAACTCCTTGGGATAAATAAATGATGATATTGAGAAGAAAAAGTTGTGTGAATGTTGCTAATATTTTGGTAACCAGATGAGTTTTTCTTTGTATTTCATTTTACTTTTCCTTTTGCTTTTTTCTTTTCTTGGGGATTATTATTTGGCAGGGGGGAGGGGGTTGCTGGGATTCATTGGGGTAGCATGCATAATTGATTTGAAATATATAACTTAAAGAATATTAAAGAAAAATTAAATATATATATTAAGATCTAATCAATGTAAATTGAAATGTAAATATTCTGAATATAACAATCACTTATTAATAAAAAAATTATAATTATCACGCAAAACATGTAATTTTTTCCATTATTAAACAATATCTCATCTCATTATGCCATCTATTAATATCAATCATGTTTGTATCTTTACACGTACTAGCAATAGATTTTTTCGCTACAGATAAAGCTAAATATACAAAAGCAAGCTAAAACTTATCTAATCCCAAGCCTATCAGAGGTTGCAAACTACCCAATAAAAATACTGTCGGATCTAAAAGTATTTTAATCTTATCCAGGTATTCTAAAAACAATTGAATTTTCTTCCAAAAAGATTGTATATGTATACATGACCAAACAGCATGAAAAAAAGTTCCAACTGTATTTCCACATCTAAAACACAAATCTGATTCATGAAAACCATACTTTTTAAATTTTTCAGTTGTTAAGTATAATTGATGTAAAAAATTATAGTTAATCATTGCATAACATGCATTTATCAATCTAGTTACACTATCATAACAGATATCTAACCAATCATCCTCGGAAAAAATAAAACCAGTATCCGCTTCCCATTTACTTTTAAATCTATCCCAACCCTTTTTATCCATGCCATCCTGTAATATTTGATACATAGATGAAATATAACCCTTCTCTGGTACCTTTATAGGAAAAGTCTCAAATTTAGTCATTTCAGGTAAAATCATATCTCTACCAAACATACGTTTTACCAAAGATCGAATTTCATAACAGAGAAACAAAGAATTCTTATCAATACCAAAACTGTCCCTCATCTGATTAAAAGATAAAAATTTACCCTCTTTAAAACAATCTCCCAAATTTTTCACACCTTTAAATCTCCAATGCAATATGGAGATTATGTATTCAAAAAGAAATAAGTTGATTATTATACAATGGAGTCAAAGCCAATAATTTACCCCTAGAGCCTATAATTTTATTTTTCTTAATCCATAATTTCATTAAATGTTTAGTATAGGCACATTATATTGTTGTAACAAATTTATATTCCATCTAAACAAAAATTGATGTATTTCAAATTCAGAAATATTTACCATCTCAATTTTGGCCCAACTAGGAATCCGTACCAAATCCATCAATGAACTAATAAATTTAAGTTGGGCTGCTTCATAATAATTTTGAAAATGTGGTAAACGTAATCCCCCTAACTCATATTTCCAAGTTAATTTATTCAAAGCTACTCTCGAAAATTTACCACTCCATAAAAACACCCTAACCATTTTATTCAAGTCTCAAAAAAAATATTATCAAGTAAATACAGAATAGATTGAAACAAATATTGTATACACAGAAAAATTTTCATCTTAATTGTATTTATCCTACCCAATAAATTAATAGGTAAATCTTTCCATTTAATCAAATCAGTTTTAATTTTTTTTATTAACAGAACATAATTTAATTCATATAAAGATTGATAATTAACATCCAAAATTATACCCAAATATTTAATTCAATCAGTCCATTTCAAATTAATAATATTCTTATAAACTGAATAATCTCCTTCACTTACCGGTAATATTTAACTTTTTTCCCAATTAACTTTATATCCAGAAAGACATCCATATTGTATTAAACACTCCTTCAAGTACAAAAGTGACTGAGCTAGGTTTGTTAAATACACCAATACATCATCAGCAAATAAATTAATTTTATACTCCTTGTCTAAAACTTTCATACCTTGTATCTGTGTATTTTGTCTTATCAGCTATGCTAAAGGTTCAATCACTAACTCAAACAAAGCTGGTGATAAAGGACTACCTTGACGAGTTGATCGAGTCAATTTAAAAGATTCCAAAATCAAACCATTCATCAATACTCTAGCTACCGTTTTACTATATTGAGCCCTAATGCAACCAATAAAGAAAGGACCAAACTTAAATTTCTCCAAAACTTTAAACAAAAAATTCCATTCAACTCTATCAAATGCTTTTTCTCCATCTAAAGATATCACCATTGGGTGATCTGAAGATTGTCGAAATCTATTAATCAAACTAAGCACACGCAAAATATTATCTGAAGCATATCTATTCTTTATAAAACCTGTTTGATCCATATAAATCAACTTAGGTAAAAATTTAGCCAATCTATTTGCTAATATTTTAGCTATTATCTTATAATCTACATTTAACAACGAAATTGGTCTATATGAAGATACTTTCAAAGCATCTCTATCTTTTTTTGGGATTACTGTAATTAAAGCACTAGAACAAGACTCGGGTAATTTATAATGTTCTCCAATTTGACGTAATACATCCCCAAACACTGTAAATAAATTATCATAAAAAATTTTATAAAATTCAACCGAAAATCCATCATCACCAGGCGATTTACCATTCGGCATTTCCATCATAGCCATTTTAATTTCTGAATCAGTAAATGGTTCTTCTAACTCCTGTATATCTGCTTCCTCTAATATTGGTAAATTCAACTGTGATAAAAAAAAGATCAATCGATCCAATTTCTTGTTTTCCTTCAGATGTATATAACTTTTTATAAAATGAAAAAAATTCATCATTAATCTCACAAGGTTTATGTAATAAGAGAATTCCATCTAACAGCATTAATAGTCCTCGAAATTTGTTATTTCTTTAATTGCCACGCCAATACCTTATGTGCTTTCTCTCCCCATTCATAATACTGTTGTTTAGTCCTATTAATCACACATTCAAATTGATAAGATTGCAAAGTATTATATTCCAATTTCAACCTAAATAATTCTATTTTCTGATCTTCTGTAGCATCTTTCTGGAGTTCCTTTTCTAACTCATCAATCTGTTTCTCTAATTCAAGACTCTGATTTAATCGATTCTTTTTCATTTTAGAAGTATAACTAATTATTTGTCCTCTCAAATAAGATTTCATAGCATCCCATAATACAAACATACGTTGAACAGAATTAGAATTTTCTTTCAAAAAAAAGTTAATTTGTTTTTTTTAAAAATCAATAAATTCCGTATTTTTAATAACATTGTATTAAACCTCCAACATGAGGCCACTTGAATTTTCTCAGAAGTTGCATATGTAAAATATAACAAAGAATAATCTGAAATCACCCTACTTTTATATTCCGCTTGTTGTATTTTCCCTTGTAAATGTGCCGATACTAAAAAGAAGTCAGTCCTTGAAAATGATTTGTCTCCAGATGAATAAAAGGAGAAATCTTTCTCTGTCGGATTAAGACATCTCCAAATATCTACTAAATTAAGATCTTTCATCAACGCTTGAACCTGAACTGCCATCTTAGATTTCTTAACTTTCTTCAGAGATTTATCTAATAAAGGTTCAAAAACACAATTAAAATCACCACCAACTAAGATATTATCATTAGCCTGACCCAAACATAAAAATGCATCTGAAATAAATATTTCATCATCTACATTTGGGGCATAAATATTAAGTAAAGTCCCAAATTCACTAAAAATCTTACAATTCAATTTAAGAATACATCCTGCCTTTTCCTCCATTGATTGTAATTCAAAAGATAAATTTTTATGTATCAAGATTGTTACGCTTTTAGCCCTAGAATTAAATGAAGAATATACATGCCCAACCCAGTCCCTCTTTAATTTCATACTTTCCTTCAGATTCAAGTGTGTTTCTTGTAAAAAAAAGCAACATCAATTTTCATTTTCTTAATATACGCCAAGACTCACTTATGCTTGATCGGACTGTTTAAACCTCGAACATTAAAAGCAGCAAACCTCAACTTTGACATATCTACTATTGTTACTAACTACCAATAATATCTTTATATGAAAACTCAAATCAACGTATATAGGCCCTCCAATAGGAAAAATAAATCACAAATTAAAAGCTAACTAAAATGAAAATTTAAAAAATAATAAAGAAAAAAAAAGGAAAACCCCCCCCCCCAAAAAAAAACTACCAAAAGGTAGTAATCCCTGAACAAAAATTGGGTGTGGGTCATCCACCAGTGGCTGATGATTAATAAAGAACTTAGAGCAAATCTCTCCCTCCCCAGCCAAACAATGAATAACATCAAAATATCATAATAACAAAAAAAGAGTAAGAAAAAGAAAATTCTTCTTTTCATCCAAGAAATTCCAATCTTCAAGATCCCATTTCAGAAGAAGTTGAACTCTTTCCATTCCCATTTTTCCCATTTCTGCCATTTCTTCCGTTTCCAGAACAACCAGATTTTTCTTTAGGAGACAATGGTGGACTACGTCTTTGTCCTCTTATATCTGGCAATGAATCAGCAAAAATCATTGCTTCATGATCATTCTCAAAAAACCGGAATTGATAGTCTCCATAAAACACCTTCAACACTGCCGGGAGCGAAAAGTAGACTTATAACCTTTACGCCACCAAACTTCTTTAACTGGATTAAATTGACGTCGACGTTGAATGACCTCTTGACTCAAATCAGGATTTTAAAAAAACTCTGCTGTTCTGAATCAATAACAGAGTTTGTCGTTGTCTCGCATTTTGCACTGCTAGTCGAAGTATTGCTTCTCTGTCCAAATAATTCAAACATTGAATTATTACCGGTCTCGGTGGCTGACTAGCTGAGGGTGTTCTTCTTAGAGCTCTATGGGCTCTTTCCAGTACCAATCCTCCAGAAAAAAATTCTTGCCCTAATACTTGTGGGATCCAGTCTTTAAAGAAACGAAGTGGATCTTGTCCTTCTATACTTTCTGGGAGACCAACGATTTTCACATTATTCCTTCTGCTTTGATTCTCCAAGTAGTCTATTTTCCTCTCTAAGTCCTTCTCGCGTTCTTCCAATTCTATGACTGATTTTTCAACCTTCAACAATTTTTCTGTGTTAGAAGCCACTTGTTGTTTACAGTCCGAAAAAGCAGTGTGAAATTTTAAAAATTCTTCATAAGATGCATCCACATGTGCTTTAACTATATTCAATTCTGAACTTATCATTTGAACCATCTCATTCATTAGAGGCTGAATAACTGCATTTAGTTGCATATACTGTAGCTCAGAAAAGCTCAGCCCTGCTCTCTCTGTCGTAGTGGCAGAACCAGGTAACTGCAGCTCCTGCTGCAACTCAACAGAAGGCATTTTAAAAGTTTTACTGCGGGTCTGGACTCCCAGCGACGGAACCCCGACTTCCTCAGGGGGTTGCCGCTGGTCTCCCCCCACATCTCGTTTTTTCACAAAATCACGAAGGAAAACCATATCTTAAGGTTGAAATGCTTCCTGATGCATTTCCAACAATGGAGTTGTCTTCCTGCTTGCTCCCTCCATTGAAATCGAAAGGCTTTCCAAATCGTGATCCACTTCTTGGGAACACGAACCTTCTTCCAGAGAACTGGTAATTCCAGCGCCATCCTTCACTTGGTGAGTAATATACTTTTTTTTTCAGCTCCCACAGGCAGTCTTTGAGATTTAGACACTGAAGAGATTAAGCCTGAGGCTGTATCAAGTTGTCTAGGCCCCAAATCTTCAGCACTTCGAAAATGTAACTTCTTCTGCACTTGAGGTTTAATCTATTTTACTATTAATGGCCATAATAGTTCCTTAATACTTTAAACTAAAATTTTAAAAGTTTAAACTTGAAAACAAAGGGTTAAAAAAAGGGTACTTAAAAGTCTAGCCAGAGAGGACGAGATTGCACCTCTAGACTCTACGCCATCTTGCCACGCCCCCCAAAAAAAGTTGATATTAATGCCATCTGGTTGGAGGATGAGGTGTTGTTCCTTCAATTTACAGGTGGTCTCAGTCTGGCAGTGCTTTGGAACATGGACAGACATGTCAGCAAGGGAATGGGATAGAGAAATAAAATAGGTGACCACTGGGTGATCCACGCTTTTGCAGATGACAGAGCTGAGAAGCTCAACAAACCAATCTCCCAGTCTGAATCCAGTCTCTCCAATGTAGAGGAAACCACAGCGGGAGCACTGGATGTAGTAGATGACCCCTGCAGATTCACAAGTGAAATGATGCTTCATTTGGAAGGAGTGCTTTGAGCCCTGAGGGCTCAAGTGGAGCATCTCCTGTAGTCACAGGGGTAGGTCCAAAGGGGACGATTATTTGGAAGGGAGGAGTGGACAAGGGAGTCATGGAGGGAGCAGTCCCTGCAGAAGGTAGAGAGGGGAATATGTGTCTAGAGCTGAGATCACGTAGTAGGTGACAGAAATGACGGAGGAGGACATGTTGGATGTGGAGGGATGGTAGGTGAGAACAAGAGGATCCTGTCCTTGTTATGCGTGGGGGCAGAGGGGACCAGGTCAGGTGTGGGGGTAATGGAGGATATATGGGTGAGTGCCGAGTTGATTGTGGTGGAGGGAAAGACACATTGTTTGAAAAAGGAGAACATCTTTATGGTGTTGGCTGCCTTCTTGAGGCAGCACCATGGGAGGTTGGAGTCTCTGATGGACATGGCTGCATTTGTTACCTTCTGGAGCCTTTTGCTTTCCTCGGCAATTGAATTCCAAAACCATGATGTAATGCAACCTGTCAGTATATTTTCCGTAGTGTTCCTGTAGAAGTTTCATAGAATATTTGATAGCATGCCAAATCTCCTCAGACTCCTGGGAAAGTAAAGGCATTAGTGTGTCTTCTCCATAGTTGCCTCAATGTCCTGTCTTCGGGATAGTTCTTCTGAAATATCAACTTCCAGAAACTTGAAACTTATAACTCTCTCCACCTCCAACCCATCAATGCAGACTGGTACGTGATCCCTCAGCCTCTCCTTCCTAAAATCAACAATATGCCCCTAGGTCTTGATGACATAGAGAGGAATGTTGTGGTTCAACCAGATTCTTAATCTCCATTCTTTATTCTGACTCATCATTTCCAATAATTCAGCCAACAGCAGCAGTGTCGGCAGTGAATTTGTAGATCAAGAATGAAGGGAAAATAAAATTGATCAATAAAACAGAATGTTGGAAACAGGCAACAACTGTGGAGAAAGTAAAACTGTATTAACTTTGCAGGGAAATTACTTTTCACCGGAATTGACAATTCTGACACAAACTAGGAAGACTTGTTATTGGAAATGTTAAATTTATTGTTGATTCCTGAGGTCTGTAATCTACTTATTGGAAGATAAGGTGTTGTTCTTCAAGCTGATGTGGCCTTGATGGAGCAGTGTAAGTGGCCAAAGACAGAGAACACAAAGTGGGAGTGTGATGGATAATTAAAGAGATGGGCAGTATGGTGCTCAATATTTTTCTGCAGACTGAAGGGAAATGTTCTGCAAAGCCATTACCAAATCAGCTCACATTGATTTGAACACTTGCATTAGATTTTAACACAGCACAAAATCTGAAGCAGATCCCCAGCCTGAAAGTTGGGAAATCTGTCAAGCTGGTTGTTGGACTTCATGCAGAGTCCACCACAGCAGTGCCAGTTCAGCAAGGTGGAAATTGCCACTACTAATTTACACACCATCATCAATGAAAACTGGGATTACTCCAAAGATACATGGATAAATCCGAATAATAGAGCTGATGCCTTAGCAGAGCATTTGTCCAATGCAAGGTAAGAATATCTTAAAAAGTATTGACAAACACAATAGGTATATGATTGTGAGATTAAATTTCTACTTGTTATAATACAGGTTGTCTAAATTGAATCCCTTTAGATTCAGAACATGTGCTTTTTTTAAAAAAAAAGCTTTGTATATTTCAAGTCAACTGTCAAAACAACAGAAAATAACATCTATTAAAAACAGAAAATGCCAAGAACACTCATCAAGTCAGGCATTATCTGTGGAAAGAGAAACAATGTCAACAGTTTGTTAGAACTAGAAAAAGAGAGAAAATGCTAATTTTAAGATGCAAAAAGGATTGGGGACATTTGAATATGACAAAGAGATGATCTCTGTATCATGTGAAGCCAATTAAAGAGAAAGGGATGGGGGGCGTGGCAAGATGGCGTAGGGAGCAGACGTGCATTCCCGGTCTCCCCCAGGCAGTTTTATAAATACCCGTTTTAAGAATATTTCTTTTCTGTTAAAAGTCTTTGTTTTGTTTATCAATTGTTTTTAGTTTAAAATGGCAACAAAGATTAAGGAAAATAGAGTTCAAATACAGAACAAAACTACACTCTCCGACTTTGGAAGAAACTCGGCCTACTTGCCCAGACAGAACCACGGAGTCAAGGCTGGGATTTTCTTAAGAACGGAGCTCATTAATTGGACTGTCGGATAAGCTGGCCTTGGACACCCCTCTGAAAGATGTTTAAAATGGCAACAAAGATTAAGGAAAATAGAGTTCAAATACAGAACAAAACTACACTCTCCGACTTTGGAAGAAACTCGGCCTACTTGCCCAGACAGAACCACGGAGTCAAGGCTGGGATTTTCTTAAGAATGGAGCTCATTAATTGGACTGTCGGATAAGCTGGCCTTGGACACCCCTCTGAAAGATGGTGATGAATATTGATTTGAAATGTTTTATGAAGATAAATTGCAGTAATTGGCATTGGTTGCCCGTGAGTTTTAAAAATCCAGATAACATTAAAGTTTATTAGTGATTTTTTTTTGATGGAATATCGGAAGGATGAATTTATTATCTATAAATACAGAACAAAATTACATTCTTTGACTTTGGAAGAAATTTTACCTATTTACCCAGACAGAGCCGGAGTTGGTGCTGGAATTTTCTCAAGAACAGAACTTATTAAAGTTGATTTAGGACTCCTTTTTGAAAGATGGCGACGAATGTTGATTTGAAATATTTGAAATATTTTCTGATGATAAACATATATATGGAACTCCTTGACCTGCAATAAGGTTTATCAGTGATTTTTTTGGATGGAATATTGGAAGAGTGAATTTATTATCTGTGAGTATGCATACATTGCAAACAGATTTTAATAGTTTTGAAAAGGTGTTTTTTAAACTAAACAACAAGATCAGTTTAATATTGAGAAAATTGGAAAAAACGGAAACTTTATTATTAAATTTGGAAATTCAGTAGAAAGAAACTATGAACAAGATTGATGATTTATAAAATTAAAGTCGAAGGAGCAATGTCCAAGAAGAGTTAAAAATTTTGAATAAGTTTTTCTTGAAAATAAACAATAATTTCAACTTAACATTGAGAAGATTGACAAAGTGGAAAATTTGGTATTAAATTGGGAAACACAGAAGAAAGAACTTATGAATAACATTGATGCTTTAGAAGATCAAGACCGAAGGAATTATGTTCAAGAAAATTTTAAAAGATTTGAAAAAAACTTTTTTTGAAAGTAAGCTACAAATTCAACTTGAGACTGAGAAGAATGGAAGATTCGGTGTTGAACTGGGATGTTCAGAGGTGTTTTAATTCAGTGGATGAAATTCAGGAAGACTTGAAAAAAAAATTTTTTTTAAAACAACTTTTATTGATTGTAAACAATGTTTAACTCAGTGTTGGGAGGGTGGAAAGGGTGCAAAATTTAATATCAAGTTTGGATTTTCAAAAAAAAAGAGTTTATGAATAAGATTGGTTAAATTGATGGACCGGGGTTTTATGGATATAAGAAATGATGATTTTTTGGTTTATACGTGTATTTTGTATGCCTGGGGGTGGGGGGGGGGGGATGGAGTTGTACTTCTGCTCCCGAAAGTCATATGCAACTTGTGGTTTATACCACACCCATTTGGGTTTTTGGGAATTAACCACCGCAAGGTGGTTTCCTAAGGGGTTAGGGGAGGTGGGGGGGGGGTGAAAATTTGAAAATTATTTAGTATCTATTATGTAATATTATACTAAGTCAATTTGAAATGAATGTATGGAGATACTATAAATAAATTTCAAAAAAAAAAGAGAAAGGGATGGGGTTGGGTAGAGCAGGGGAGAGAGAAAGATAGAGAGGGAAAGAAAATGCTGGAGAACTTTATACGGTGTACTTTATACAACATTTCAGGCTTGAGCCCTTCATCAGGGTATGGAAAAATGTCTGCAGGTGTCCGAACATAAAAGGTAGGGAAAGGGGGGGAGCTCTCCCTCTCTCTTTCTGTCAATCCTCCAAGTCCCACCTTTGTCTTTTATTGTCGTCACGTCTGCATCTGTGAGGAAACTTGGGATAGTTTCAAAAGTGAATGAGCTCCACAAAAGCATGTTTAATGTTTTAATTAGCTTATTAATGACAAATTAGATTAGAATTCTGACTTCAATAATGCACCAGAGTCTACAGAAACATCTGTAAGCTGTCATAATTTTGTTTCCCACCATGCATGCCATCAAAGTATCAACCTTTCCTGGACAACAGAATCATAGTACATGTATGGAAATGCAGCAGTGATGCAACAGCACTGATCTAACTCAGACTGGTGACCTGTAGAATCTGAAGGACGGATTCCTAATTTGTGACATCAGGTGAGGGAAGGGTAATTTAGGTGTTTTTTTTAAATATTTTATTTAAAATGTTTCCATACATGTCATTAATAAACATAAATAAATATTGATTAATTTTAAAATTACAATGATTACATGCTGGTTTTAGCCCACCCTTGCCCTCTTCTCCATCCCTCATAATGCCTCCCTCCCACTCAGGTAATTTTGGATGTTGTAATTGACATGTCCAAACCCAACAAGATTTTAAATTTTGTGCAAATTTGGATGGAATCATGTATGACCTGCCAAACCATCTGTTGGTCCAGAGAGCTAGCTTCAAGCAGAACATCTTTCTTAGGTGATTGGGATGGGGAGATCTGAGGAGGAATTCACCAAAGGTTTCCTTAAGATATTCAAAAAAGCATTCCTCATGACTCACAAGGAAATGACTAATCTTGTTAGTGTTCAGATGAAAATGACAGATTGTTTCTCAATGTTATCAACTTCCAACTTACATTTTTCAAGAGGGATTTGCTAGATTGGACTTGGTGACTTTGTCTAAATTACCCTTCATTCTCCTGTACTCCATATAATTTATTTACCCATTCCACGATAGGATAGGTTTCTCATCCCTCCTAACTCATCTAAATGGTGCACATCTCTTGTGCTCCGTGCCATCCCTACTGTGACTGTCTAACACACACTGTAATGGATATTGAGATCGACAATTGGCCTCCGATTCAACCCAATGAACTGTGGTGTTGAGACTTGATTAAAAATGTCAGAGTGACTATCAGACAGTCAGCAATCTATTACTGATGATATGAGGAGTGTTGAGACATTATGGACTTGTAATAATTTGTCCACAAAGGTAGCATTAAAGGATAGAATCAAACCTGGATTGCAGGACCTGCAAGCCAAAATGATATATGCAGGAAAGCTTCGAGAAATTTGCAATGTCTGTGAAAACTTTGGTCTTACAGAAGCAATGTTCCATGTTACAAAAGTTGGAAAGAAGGGAAGGAAGAGAAGAACAAAAGGAAAGGCTTGAAATAGAAGATTATCATCCAGTGGCACTGACATCTACGATTGTGAAGTGCTTTGAGTGAATGGGTAATAGAACACATCAAATCACACCTTTCAGTTTGTCTACCATCCAAACTGGTCCATAGATGATAGAATAGCCTTGACCCTCCACTGCATCCTGACACACCTAGAAAATGATCCCTCATAAGCCAGGCTGTTGTTCATTGAATTAGGCACAATCATACCTCAGAAGCTGGCAGATAAACTGTCCTTACTGGGATCCAACACCCCTCTCTACAACTGAGCTTCTCCAGCATTTTGTGTTTTTAAACTCAGAGCTCTACTGAAGACCCTTGTAAGACCCTACCCTTTGTTATAAGCTGATAAAAGCGTTTTCTCCCTCCAGTTATGAGATCTTTTATTTGCGTTACAAAGTCTTAAATTGCTGGAGTTCGATTTACATGTAGAATCTTCTGACTTAATGTCAAGGTTGATATGATATGAGCTCAACTAACATATATTTAATCATATGCTGGTGATGCATTAAATAGATATTGAGCTTGCTAGCTGAGGCATCAAGCAAGAAAACTTTTTTTTGCTGACTGCTTCTATCACCTGAGAGAGGAGAAGAGTGGAATTTCCATTAGATGCATAGATTGTGGGTAATCTTTGAGTGATCGAGGGTGAGCCCTTCTTCGCTTGATGCTCTGTTGTTGACATGGTGTTGATATGGCTGGTTTATTTCACCTGCTGGACAAAGATGACTCCCAAAATATTGATAGTGAATCGTATGGCTTTGGTGGTGGTGCATGAATGGATGTAATTGGATTTTTGCTTGTGGCAATTGTCTGATACTTGTTGAGCATGAATGTTATTTGCCACTTTTCACCTCAGTGACCTCACATGTGGGTCTCCACTCTGGCCCTAGCAGTTTACAGAACCAAGCTCCTGACGTGGGTTTTCACCTTGGCCCCTGCGACCTACAGGACTCAGCCTCCGTCACGAATTCCCACCCTGCCTCTGGAAGTGCATGTGTCTCTTTCTCTCCACCCTCTGACTTTGCCAACCCTCCCCACCCTCCCTTGGACCTTTCCTACCCTCCACCTCCTGATCCACCTCATTCTCCTCCCTTCCTCAACACCCTCTACCCCACTGAACCTTCCCCTAACCCCTGCCTGGTCTTCACCATCCCCTCGGACTTTCCCCTCTTGAAGATTGAATGCTCTGTCCGCAGTAGAGGCCTCACCTTTGTCTCTTTTGCCCACACCTTAATGAGTTCCTCATACGCCATGATGCTGAACTCTTTTTTTCATCTCCATGCCTACTTCCACAACCATGATTCTCCACATTCCCCCCCCCCCACACCAAGCTTTAATCCTTCTTCCTCCTTGGTCTCTGCTTGTCCCCCCCACCTGGTCCAGTCCCTCCCCACCTACATCTGGGATACTTCACATGCCCTTCATCACTTCAACAGTTCCCTGAACTCGATCATCTCATGTTTACCATGGACATCCAATCACTATACACCTCCATTCCCCATACTGAAGTCCTCAAAGCCCATTGTTTCTTTCTAAATAATAGAACCAACCAGTCCCCCTCCACCTTGTTCCGGTCTATAATGATCTGGACCATTATATTTCCAATTGCTGCCATGACATCAACTATATCAACTTCACTACTCCCCTCACTCAATCCAATCTCACCTCCTTGGAATGCCTGGCCCTCCACACACTCTGCACCAATCTGAACCTCACCATCAATCCTGCAGACAACTGTGGTGCTGTTGTGATCTAGCGCACTGACCTCTGTCTGGTTGAAGCCAGATGACAACTCTCAGACAACTCCTCTTACTTATCCCTCTAACAGGACCCCACCAAAACTCATCAAACTACTGTATAACACACCATCTCCAAACTCATCACTTCTGATCTTCTCCCTGGCATGGTCTCCAACCTTATTGTTTCCCAACCATACTGCCCATTTCTACCTCCAACCCAAGATCCATAAATCCAATTGTCCAGCCAGACCCATCATGTTCATGCCCCACTGAATTGGTCTCCTCTTATACAGTAGACTTTTTCATATCTTTTTCCAATCTACTTTCTTCTTGGTTATGTAAAACCACCTTGTTCCCTTGTTCGTAGATAAATTACCACAATCTTTTTATGAAACAACCATATCTTTAATTTCTAAAAAGATAAATGTTGAGAAATATAATACTGTATATTTTTATATATATAATATATTCATGGTGAAAAGACTGGTAATTTACTTGCAGGTCAATTGAAAGGTATTGCAGTTAAAAAAAACAAATTAATAAGATTGGAATGAGAGATAGCACAATGACAACAGATCATTCTAAAATTAATGAGACTTTCAAACAATTTTATTCTAATCTTTACACTTCTGAATTTAAGAATAATTTTACTTCAATGGCAGAGATTTTAGAATGAATAAATTTACCCACCCTATCTCAGGACAAGCATACATGACTGGAGGAACCTATTTCTCTATAGCTATCTATCTCCTCTTTGCAGTCTGGTAAATCTCCAGGTCCAGATGGATTTCCTGTAGAATTTTATAAATCTTTTTCTAAATGGCTTGTACCTTATCTAAGCTCTGTGTTTGAAGATTCATTTCAAAAAGGAATACTTCCTTCATCTTTTTATGAGGCTAGTATTTCTCTTGTTTTGAAAAAAGGGAAAGAAGCAACAGAAAATGCTTCTTATAGACTAATTACATTACTTAATGTTGATACAAAGATTTTATCTAAATTGTTAGCGTTTAGAAAATATTCTACCAACAATTATTAACTCTGACCAAACAGATTTTATTAAAAACTGTTATTACTACTATAACATATTCTTTTTTTTCTTTTTGGCTTGGCTTCGCGGACGAAGATTTATGGAGGGGGTAAAAGTCCACGTCAGCTGCAGGCTCGTTTGTGGCTGACAAGTCCGATGCGGGACAGGCAGACACAGTTGCAGCGGCTGCAGGGGAAAATTGGTTGGTTGGGGTTGGGTGTTGGGTTTTTCCTCCTTTGCCTTTTGTCAGTGAGGTGGGCTCTGCGGTCTTCTTCAAAGGAGGTTGCTGCCCGCCAAACTGTGAGGCGCCAAGATGCACGGTTTGAGGCGTTATCAGCCCACTGGCGGTGGTCAATGTGGCAGGCACCAAGAGATTTCTTTAGGCGGTCCTTGTACCTTTTCTTTGGTGCACCTCTGTCACGGTGGCCAGTGGAGAGCTCGCCATATAACACGATCTTGGGAAGGCGATGGTCCTCCATTCTGGAGACGTGACCCATCCAGCGCAGCTGGATCTTCAGCAGCGTGGACTCGATGCTGTCAACCTCTGCCATCTCGAGTACTTCGACGTTAGGGATGAAAGCGCTCCAATGGATGTTGAGGATGGAGCGGAGACAACGCTGGTGGAAGCGTTCTAGGAGCCGTAGGTGGTGCCGGTAGAGGACCCATGATTCGGAGCCGAACAGGAGTGTGGGTATGACAACGGCTCTGTATACGCTTATCTTTGTGAGGTTTTTCAGTTGGTTGTTTTTCCAGACTCTTTTGTGTAGTCTTCCAAAGGCGCTATTTGCCTTGGCGAGTCTGTTGTTTATCTCATTGTCGATCCTTGCATCTGATGAAATGGTGCAGCCGAGATAGGTAAACTGGTTGACCGTCTTGAGTTTTGTGTGCCCGATGGAGATGTGGGGGGGCTGGTAGTCATGGTGGGGAGCTGGCTGATGGAGGACCTCAGTTTTCTTCAGGCTGACTTCCAGGCCAAACATTTTGGCAGTTTCCGCAAAGCAGGACGTCAAGCGCTGAAGAGCTGGCTCTGAATGGGCAACTAAAGCGGCATCATCTGCAAAGAGTAGTTCACGGACAAGTTTCTCTTGTGTCTTGGTGTGAGCTTGCAGGCGCCTCAGATTGAAGAGACTGCCATCCGTGCGGTACCGGATGTAAACAGCGTCTTCATTGTTGGGGTCTTTCATGGCTTGGTTCAGCATCATGCTGAAGAAGATTGAAAAGAGAGTTGGTGTGAGAACACAGCCTTGCTTCACGCCATTGTTAATGGAGAAGGGTTCAGAGAGCTCATTGCTGTATCTGACCCGACCTTGTTGGTTTTCGTGCAGTTGGATAATCATGTTGAGGAACTTTGGGGGACATCCGATGCGCTCTAGTATTTGCCAAAGCCCTTTCCTGCTCACGGTGTCAAGCAGTATATAACATATACCGAGTATTGAATACACCATATTTGCCCTCTACCCAAGCAATGGAATATGTTCTTTCACTGATGCTGAAAAAGCATTTGATGGTGTAGAATAGATATATCTATTTGCTATATTAAAGAAATTTAATTTTGGACCAGATTTTATTAATTGGATTGAAATATTATACTTGCGTACTATGGGTTCAATTTGTTCTAATCTACAAGAGTCAAAAATGTTTAGGCTATGTAGGGGAACATCACAAGAATGTCTATCAAGTCCTTTACTGTTTGATATAATATTAGAACCATTAGCAGTAGCCCTTCAACTAAAGGATTAATCAGAAACAGAATTGAACATAAATATCTCACTATGCGGATGATTTATTGCTTTTTATTTCAAATTCAGAGGTTTCTATACAAAATATATTAACTATATTCACTTTTACCTTTAAAGGATCTGTTTTAATGTATTCTAAATTTCTGTTCAAAAGAGTTAAATTTCAATATTCAAATATCACTATCACAAAAGGTTGTAAGAAATTTTTGTAATATTACTTAATCAGATTAAAATATTATTATCAGGATGGTCACCACTTTTGATAACAATGATTGGAAGTATTAATTTAATTAAAATGAACATTCTACCAAAATTTTTTGTATCTTTTTCAAGCCTTACCAAATTTTATTCCAAAATCCTTTTTTAATTCATTAGACTTGGTTATTTCTTCATATATATGGCAGGGAAAACAACCACAAACAAGTAAAGCACATCTTCAGAAAGGTTCCAACCTTCATCCCTAAGTCTTTTTTTGATATTAATGATTCTAGCATTTCTTCAAATATGTAGCAAAACAAGAACTCTAGGTTAAATAAGAAATATATACAGAAATTAAAAAAGGATGGTGGCATGGCATTGTCTCATTTTAGATTCTGTTAATGGGTGATTAATATTTGGTATTTAATTTTCTGGACACAAAATTTAGATGAAATTCATTGTTCACAAAGGGCGAGTCTTGAACGCAGGTTTGTGCAGGGGTTCTCATTGGCCTCTGTTTTTAGAGGCCTTATTCCCCTTTGTACTCACTAAATTGAATAAACAAATGAAGAATCCCATAATTAAAACACTCAATACGTATATGGTTTCAATTTTGTAAATATTTTGGATTGAACAAATTTATCTTGTCAAGTCCTGTTCTTTCTAATTTTTTTCCAACCATCTAGAATTGATCAAGCTTTTCTTTTCTGAAACATAAAGGGAATAGTATGTTTTCGTGATTTATTTATGGATAACTGCATCATGTCTTTTGCGCAGTTGTCCAATAAATATAATTTGCCTAGATCACATTTTTTCAGATATCTACAGATTAGGAACTGTTAAAATGTCACTTTTTCTACTTTCCAATGCCACATCAGACTGAAGTTTCTAATAAAATTTTATGTTTAAACCCCTTTGAGAAGAGCTTAATAGCAATAATTTATGCTTTGATCCTAAAAATACATCCAATGATATCTGATAAAATTGAAAATAAATGGGAAAGAGAACTTCAGATAGCCTTACCTATAGAGACATGGGAGAAAATTCTCCAATTAGTTAACACTTCTTCAATGTGTGCGCAACACTCTTTTGATACAGTTTAAGGAGGTCCATAGGGCCTATATGTCTAAGGATAAGCCCATTTTTTCTCCCATATAAACTCTATCTGTAACAGATGTCATTCTGAGATACCTTCTCTGACGCATATGTTTTGGTCCTGCCCTTACCTGGAAAAATATTGGAAAGATATTTTTTTTATTAGTTCAGCAGTTTTGCCTATTGACCTACAACCTCATCCTATAACTGCACCTTTTGGACTACCAGTTTTGGACTCTGGCCACTTACCTGTTTCAGCTTGTCGTATGAATCATTTGTTACTTTAATAGCCAGGGCATTTGTTTTACTTAAATGGAAAGATATTAAATCACCTACCACCTTTCAATGCCTTTCGCAAACTATTGACCTTTCGGTTTCGGTTAAATTTGAAGAAACGTGGAGACTATTTATTCAACATTTTCATATGATGTAAGCCAATCCTTTCTGAATCCTCTTAACTTGTATTTAACTTTTATTTGAGTGTAGAGGAGCAGAAAAAATAATTGTTTAACCAGTGAAATATGGTAGCCCAACTTTTGTTTCCTCATCTTTGTTTTGTTTTTTTTAGTTTGGGGGATACTGTAATAAAATTTGATTCTTTTTCATGTTTGGCTTTTAAGAGGTTGGGAGGTTCAGTTTACATATATTACATCTGTGTTTGATACATTAACAGTTATTAATGCATTTCTGATCTCTTTGTATTATTGCTATGTTTATTAACCTGAAACAATAATAAAAAGAAAGAATTGGTCTCTGCTTATCTCAACTCTGCTTTGTCCCCCTTGGTTCCAATCCTTCCCCATCTACATCTTGGACATTTCACACGCCTTCCATCATTTAAACAACTTCCAGTTCTCTGAACTCGTTCGCCTTATGTTTACCATACACCTACATTACAAACAATAGAACCAACCAGTCCTCCTCCGGCTGACAGAAATGATCCTCTAATAATTTTTCCTTTGACCCATTGCACTTTCTCCAGGTTAAAGGGGTAGCCATGTGTACCCACATGGACCCCAGCTATGCTTGCCTTTTTGTTGGCTACATGGAGCAATCCATGCTACAAACCCCCTCAAGGCAAGACCCCTCAAGGCAAGACCCCTCAAGGCAAGACCCCTCAAGGCAAGACCCCTCAAGGCAAGACCCCTCAAGGCAAGACCCCTCAATTCATCCTCCACTACATCAATGACTACTTTGGTGCTGCCTCTTCTACCCATGATGAGCTCATTGACTTCATCCACTTTGCTGCCAACTTCCAACCCCAACACAAATTCACTTGGTCCATCTCTAACAACACTCTCCCTTTTCTCAATCTCTGTCTCCTTCTCAGGAGACATTCTAAACAGAAATATTCTCTAAACACACCAACAGCTACCTATATCTCTTCCCACCCTGTTCCCTGTCAGGATTCCATTCCATTCTCTTAATTCCTCCGTCTCTGTTCCATCCTGCACCCAGGATGAGGACTTGCATGCCAGATCATCAGAGATGTCCTCCTCCTTCAAACAATGTGGCTTTCCCTCAACCACCATCAACTTGGTACTCACCCGCATATCCTCCATTACCTGCACATCTTCCCTGACTCCTGTGTATAGGGGCAGAGAAGAACATGATTCCTCATTTCCTCACCTACCACCCCACCAGTCTCCACATCCTCCTCCACCATTTCTGCCACCTACTACATGATCCCACCACTAGAAACATTCCTTTCTCCTCCCTCTCTGCCTTCTGTAGGGACCACTCCCTCCACGACTCCCTTGTCAATTCCTACTGCTCCACAAATCATTCCCTGGAGATTTACCCTGTGACCACAGGAGATGCTCCACTTGCACCCATACCTCCTCCCTCACCACCATTTAGGGCTCCAAACAGCCTTCCAAGTGAAGCAACTTTTCAGTTATGAATCTGCAGGGGCCATCTACTGCATCTGTTGCTCCTGTTGTGGTCTCCTCTACATCAGAGAAACTGGATGCAGACTGGGAGATCGCTTTGTTGAGGACCTCTGTTCTGTCTGCCACAATAGCGTGGATCTCCCAGTGGCCACCCATTTCAATCTCATTCCCTTGTGGTCTCATGCATGGCTAGATTGAGACCACCTGTAAATTGGAAGAACAACATCTCATCCTTTGACTGGAGATCCTTCAACCAGATGGCATTAATATCAATTTCTCTGGCTTTTGTCAAACCTCCCTTCCTCCCCCCCCCCCCCCCCCCCACCCCGTTGCCTTTACCTCATCCCTTATATCCAATTGACACCTTTTGTTGGTCTGGATGCCACCTCCATCATTTGAATTCTGAGATTTCCTGCTTTTGGCTTATTCTGCTTATTCCTTGAAGAAGGGTTCAGGCCCAAAATGTAAGAAATATATATATTTGTCGCCTATAAAAGCTGAGATCAGATGAGTTCATCCAGCATTTTGGTGTGTTTTTACTATTAATGTGTAGTGAAGGGTGATCGTCCTAGTCTTCCTGAAGTCTACAATTATCTCCTTTGTCTTGTCCACATTGAGACTTTGGTTATTATCTCTGGTAGCCATCTCCCGGGTGAAGTGCAGTTTCCAGATGAAATAGAAACAGCTATGGCAGGGCCTAAATGACATACCCTGTAACAAAACCAAATCCGGTTTTGACAGCAAGGAACTCAATGACTTCTACGTCCAATTCCACCACAAGAATGAGGAAGAACCACCACTGCACACCCCAAGGCCCCTGATGATCCTCCTGTTTGATCTGAGGATGATATGCAGGCTTCCTTCAGGAGAGTGAATCAAAGGAAAGCACCCACTCCGGATGGAGTACCTGACTGAGTGTTGTAAACCTGTGATGACCAACTTGCCAATATATTCACAAATATCTTCAACATCTCACTCCAGCAGGGCATGGTACTTATCTGTTTCAAACAGACATCGATCGTACCAGTGCCCAAGAAGAGTGTGGTAACCTGCCTAAATGATTACCAACCAGTGGCTCTCATGTCAACAGTGATGAAGTGTTTTAAAAGGCTGGTGTTGAAGCACATCAGCTCCTGTCTGAGCGGCAACATATATCCAAAATCAGAATCAGAATTTATTGTCATGAACAAGTCATGAAATTCGGTGCTTTTTGGCACCATCACAGTCCAAACATTCATATTATAATCATGCTACAACATTACGATAAATAAAAAATAAAAATAATAGTGCATGAAAGTAAGGCAATATCTTTTGTTTATTGATTATTCATGAATCTGATGGCAACAGGAAGAAGCTGTCCTTGTGCCATTGAGTGCTCATCTTTAGACATGCCCTGGGTGGTGGTGGGGTCTTTGAGAATAGAGGCTCCTTTGTTAAGACACCGCCTCATGTAGATGTCCTTGATGGAGTGAAGTCTGGTGCCTGTGATGTCACAGGCCAAGTTAACAACCCTCTGCAGTTTATTCTTGTTCTGAGAGTTGGTGCCTCCATACCAGGCAGTGATGCAAAAAGCCAAAATGCTCTCCACGGTGCACCTGTAGAAGTTTAGGAGAGTCTATACTCCCAAAGTATAGCTGCTGGTGAGTCTTCTTTGTGATTGCATCAACATTGGAGGCTCCAAGACAGATCCTCGGAGATGTCGACACTCAGGAATTTGAAGTTCTTGACCCTCTCCACTACTGTGCCCTTGATGAGTTCCCCTGACTTCCTTCTGAAATCCACAATCATCTCCTTGGTTTTGCTAATAATGATTACACCATTCATCGAGCTGATCCATCTCCCTCCTGTATGCTTCCTCATTGATGTTTGTGATCCTGCTGACAACTGTGATGTCATCGGCAAACTTATAGATAGCATTAGAATTTTTCCTGGCCACACAGTGTGGGTGTATAATGAGTAGAGCAGTGGGCTAAGCATGCATTCTTGGGGTGCACCTGTATTGATAATTTGTAAGGAGGAGACGTTGTTTCCAATTCATACTAACTGTGGTCTTCGGATGAGAAAGTCAAGGATCCATTTGCAGAGATGTGTACAAAGGCCTAGAGTTTATAGCTTCTTGACCAGCACTGAGGGAATAATGGTATTGAAGGCGGAGCTGTAGTCGATGAAGAGCAGCCATATGTATGAATTGCTGTTTTTGAGGTGATCCGGAGTTGAGTGGAGAGCCAGTGAAATTACATCTGCTGTGGAGGGATTGTGATGACAGGTGAATTGCAGTTGGTCCAGATCTTTGCTGAGGAACGTGTTAATTCTGGTCATGACCTCTCAAAGCATTTCATCACAGTAGATGTTAGTGCTGCCGGGCAGTAGTCATTGAGGCAGCTCACTCTACTCTTCTTGGGTACCGGGATGACTAATGTAATTTTGAAGCAGATGGGAACCTCTGACCACAGCAATGAGAGGTTAAAATGTCCGCAAACACTCCGGCTACTTGGTTGGCACAGATTTTCAGTACCCTGCCAGGATGTTCTGATGTTGGCCTCAGAGACATTCCAATTTGCCAACAGTTCTACATTGCACTGACTGTACACAAAGCCCTGGAACACCCGTATATCAAAGATGCATACATCACAATACTCCAGTCTGGCATTGAACATGATCACCCCTCAAAATTAATCATCAAACTCCTACACATGGGACTCAACACCCCAGTGTATAAATGTATCCTGAATTTCTTCACGTCCAGACCACAATCAGTGAGAATTGATGATAACATCTCCTCCACAACCTCCCATCAGTACCAGAGCACTACAGGTTATTAGCCCACTGCTCTACTCACTTTACAACAACATCATCTACAAATTTGTTGTTAATAGTGGATTGTATAAAAATGTTAGCATACAGGAGGGAGATTGAAAACTTGGCTGAATGGTGCACCAACAACAACCTCACACTCAACAACACCAAAATCAATGAACCGATTTTGGACTTGAGGAGGGAAAACCAATCCAGCGATCATTGGAGGATCAGAAGTGGAGAGAATGAGCACATTTAAATTCCCGGAGTCACTATTTCTCCAGACTTTTCCTGGACTCAACACATGAATGTCATTGTGCAGAAAGTATGTCAGCGCCTCTACTTTCTCAGGAGTTTGCGGAGGTTTTGAATGACATTGAAAATCTTGGCAAACTTCTATAGATGTGTAGTGGAAAGTATGCTGACTGGCTGTATTATAGCCTGGTATGGGGACACAAATATCTCTGAGAAGAAAACCCTGCAAAAGGTTGTGGACACAACTCAGTGCACCACAGGAAAATCTCTCCCCATCGTGGAGAAAACCTACATGGAATGCTGTAAAAACACAAAATGCTGGAGAAGCTCAGAAGAAACAGATGCCTTTGTGTAGCAAAGGCAAAGATACATAATTGACGATTTGGGTTTGTGCCCATCAAAGGAAAAACCCAACACCCAACCCCAACCAACCAATTTTCCGCTGCAACCGTGTCTGCCTGTCCCGCATCGGACTTGTCAGCCACAAACGAGCCTGCAGCTGACGTGGACATTACCCCTCCATAAATCTTCGTCCGCGAAGCCAAGCCAAAGAATTATCAAGGTTTCTCTTGTTGCTGCCATCAAAAGGTGTTGGTGCCACAAGACAGGAACAGTTGCTTATCCTTCCACCATTTGACACCTAAACAGCAAATTCAATCAGAGACTCATTGAAGAACTCTTGCACATTATTTATTATTGAATATTTATTTTTTGTATTACACAGTTTGTTTGAATTGCCTTCTTGCTTATATTTCTCCCTTTATATACGTATCTTTTCTCGAGTAGTGTTTTTTGCCACTACCAATGAGTAGAAGTTCTGCCTGGCCTCCAGGGAAGAGAATCATGCGATGTCGTGTGTGTACTCTGACAATAAACCTAAAATTTGAACTTAACCTATCCATGCATAATATTAACCTATCATTTTATTTTAGATACTCAGAAGCATGTTCTGAATTTCATTCCTATCTGGTTTCAGTTTTCTGTAGAAAAAAAAAATCAGGTGTCTACTGTTGTCAGTTTGGCCACTTGGCTTCAACCACCCTGTAAAGGCTGTAAATAAATCAAATTGATAAAAACTGATTTTTGTACCCATCCTCTTATTTCTATTGGGGAGGAGGGGATGCAGAGGTTCACCAAAGATGAATCTGGAAATTGTACTATTATCCAATAAGGACAGCAACCTGGTTTATCTGAGTGAGGAAAATTAAAATAAGAGATAACTCGATTAATTATAACACAATTTGTAAAATCTTGTTTCAGCATGCTTCAATTTCACCACAAAACACAACAACGTTCAAGGCACCTTAAATTACCGAAATGAAATCTGCACAACAACACTGCAAAGGTTTAAAGTCCAATTCCACCAATTCGCAGCCACCGAGTCACTTACAAATGACCAATCAGACCTCTGACTCTTCTCGATACAGCAGCTGTATGTGATTAATGCTGACCAACCAGGTTCCGAGTTCACCAACCAATGATCAAATGCCATTTTCGGCGGACTTTTCAAAGTGGCCAATCAGAGCTGGACCTTTAACTCGAGCGACAAAGTGCACTAACTGGGAATGGAATGTGCATCCGCGTCGCCTCAACAGCCGAAACTGGAAACCTTAACAGAGCTTCAATGAGTCACCGAGTTCCGAACACCCGGCCTCATGCATTTACGGGGAAATGCAGACGCGAGCCAGTCTGCGCCGAGTCGCTGCGAAAAATTGGGTAAGAAAGGGGAACTATTTTCTGACTGTTTGCTCCTCCGCCGCGGTGATGTCGTCGCTCCGAGTAAATATCCGACCTCGGGTCAGAGGAGAGGGACAGGAAACTGGTGGAAGGACGGAGGGAATAAGAGGGAGGAAAGGAGAGGGGGAGAAACGGAAGGAAAGAATAAGATTGTCGTGAATGAGGGGGAAAGAAAGACTGAGCCGGACGAAATAACGGAGAGGAGAGCTCGAAGGGGCCGGAGGTGTTGGGGGGACGGGGAAGTGAGGGAGCCGGGCAGCGGATGATTGCCGATACCCCGTCCCCTCCTCTCCTCTGCCTTGATACCCGAGGGTGGCATTCAACAACAAAGCCGTGAGTTCGAAGACGGGGAGGGGGAGGGGGAGGGGGAGGGGGGGTCTGCGTGTAAAACTGGGGGCGCGGTTTTGGGGGGGGGTCTGCGTGTAAAACTGGGGGCGCGGTTTGTGGGGGGGGGGTGGTCCGGTTCGGGCGAATGTTAAATCGGAGGGAGAGTTGGCCCTGGTGCTTTCTCCTGGGCAGTGGCATCAAACTATGGGTAAATAGGGGTAGTCCGGGTGTTGGTGCTAAACCGGTGTTTGATTCGGAAATGGCCTGTTTAGGTCGGTGCTGGACTGCGAGTTCCTCAAGTTATTTCTGTGGATGTTTGTTTGTGTGGAGAGCGTTTTTCCCCTCCTGTATCATCGGCCTTTTTGCAGGATTAACTTGATGTGGAGCGTTGCCAAAGGTTGTGTTTGAATGAATTTTAAGTAACTCAGATAAATAAATACCTCTTATGAATGCATTTTCGGTGTTTGTAACTTTTAATATTTTTGACTTTTGTTTTAAGATGAAGGATCTATTCACTCATGAGCACAACAGTGAAGTTTATAAAGTATTAAATCAGATAAATCAATACTTGGAACAAGAATCCAAATTTTTACCACGCTCGAGGGGTCTGGATGCAATAGAATCAACCTTGGAGGTAGGCCTGAATCTTATCGTGCTCATGGGGAAGGTGGGTGGAAGAGGTGAAGAATAATTCCTTTTTATTCCTATTTTGAATATCTGTTCCTTGATGTGTTTTTTTTAATGCTTGCCTTTTTGATCTCTTATATTTAAGACAGAAGTAAAAAATAATTTGTTGACCTGTTATCCAAATTAATATAACAACCTAGTGTAACTAGTCCACAGGACCCCAAAACCCAGCAGCAAGAGAAATTCACCAAGACAAATGGTTACTTAAACAAAAGTTACTTTTAATTTTTTCAAACATAAAAACAGGATCAAATTTTAACTTATTACTATTAACTTAACTTAACCCCCTTCCCTCTCCCTCTCTTTCTTAGAGAAAGCCTGTTTGGACTTTACCATCTACTTGCAAAACCACATGAAGCCTCTTTAGAACAGCAAACTGCAACCAGACAGATTGCTGGCACCGAAATCAGTTTCTGTCTGGGCATCTGTTGCTTTAAAGACAAATGTCCATTTATTCCAAAGCATAAGTCCATTTCACACCTACTTGTGAAGAATCCATAGGCATTCTTCAAAGTTTTTGTCAAGTCACTTTGGACATGAAGTCTCTCTTTCAGCAAAACTCTTGCATTTTGATTTGTAAGTATCTGTTTGTTTGTGAAGTGAACTACACTAAACCCCCACAATCTATCTCTTTTAAAGACCTATTAATATATAATATAACCCGTAACAATAGGGAAATGACACTGCTTTTTAGTTCCTGGTTGTTTGCAACACTTTAGTCACAAATCTATTATGACAAATTAATGTGACAGATTATATTGTGTTTGTATTGTATATAGATATGTTTTTGGGAGATAAACTGGGGCAGTTTTTTTTTAGTGTAGGTCACATACAAACACTTTAAAACAGATTATTTAAAATACTGGAGCTCTGCTCATGCTAGACATGTCGGCCCCATAGAGAGTGCACAAGAGACTACTAATGGATTGTTGCTTACAAAAAGGCAACAGATGAAAGAACGTCAGAGCCTTAGACTTTCTGGAGTTGAACTTGCTGTTCTAAGAGAGTCGTGTGGTTTTGCATGTAGAGAGAGTAAAACAGGTTTTCTCTCTGGGGGGGGAGAGAGATACACACAGAATTCAGTTTTACAGACAGCAGCAGCAGTTGGGACGAACAGGACAAGCTGGCAAGCTTGTGGTAAAACCCCATTTGAAAGATGGGTTGTGAGTTCTTAGTTCAGCCTGGTCAAAGCCCTTGTGGTTCATGCAAGAGGAGAGGACTGGCTGTCTAATATTTCACTTGAAATAAGAGGAACAAAAAGGAACTCTGGTGACCTGAAAGAAAGAGGTTATCATCTGGGGAACCCTAAGAGGGCAAGTTTCTTTGACAAGACACTGAAGTGGCTGATTGACAAGAACCTTCCTGAGTGGTAACCATTTACCTTTCACGCAACAAAGCCTGGTGAATTTTATAAATATTAAATTCTGTGCACGGTATAAGAATTGCCTGCAACCACTGAACTTGGAGGAATGAGAACTGAGATTGTACTGTGAACCAAAGAACTTTTCTGAACTTACATCCACGTGTGCTTAGAATTAGAAGGGGGTTAAGTTGGGTTAGTTAAAGTGTGATTCTGTTTTGATGTCTAAGGATAATTAAAAGCAACTTTTGTTCACATAACCATTTGTTTTGGTGAATATCTATTGCTGCTGGGTTTTGGGGGTCTTCTGGGCTCCTACCACCAAGTACTGATTTTAAAAAAAAATGCAATTATTAGGTGTAGGTTTAGTTAAGTAGTTGTCTGCATTAACTATTCAGTTCTGCTTTTGTCTTTGTCATGCATGATATGCTATCAAAGCTTGATGTCAACACTTATCAGAGAGAAACTCTTCAAGTAGATATATTGCATTTTAGCTTGTAAAAAAAAAATTACACAATGCAAATAATTGTGAGGAGTTGCACTTTGGAAGGACAAATTTGTGCAGTAGAACAGGTGGATTGAAAATGCACATAATTCCTTGAAAGTGGTGTCACGGCTAGATAGGATCTTAAAAGAGAGCTTTTAACTGGCCTTCATGAATCAAAGTATATGGATATTATATTGAAGATATGAAAGACATTTGTGAGACCAAATATGGAATATTATGTTCAGTTTTGGTCACCTAGATTCAGAGTACATGCATAACATCAGACATACCTGAGATGCTTTTTCTTGCAGGCGGTGCAGAATTATCACTTAATGGTAGTGCAAAAAAAACTACATGTATCCATGTAAACAAACTGCAATACAGGGAGAATTGTAAAAAAAAAACAAAAGAGCACAAGAGTGCTTAAATAAGTCACTGATTTAATTTGTTGAGGTGTCTGATGGTGGAGGGGCAGCAGATTTTCCTGAACCTGGTGTTGAGTCTTGTGGCACCTATATCTCTTGATGGCAGCAACGAGAACAGACTGTGCTGAATGGTGTTGATCCTTGATGATTACTGCTACTCTTTAATGGCAGAGTTCCCTGTAGATGTACTCAATAGAGTGGAGGGTTTTTCCTGTAATGTCCACTACTTTTTGCAGGGCTTTATGCTCAGGGGTGTTGGTGTCCCCGTACCAGATCTACAAAAAAATGTATCCATAAGAATGAGAGTGCAGAGAAGTATAGCAAAGATTTTTCTGGGACGAGCTAAATTATAAGGAAAGGTTATGTAGGTTAGAACTGGAGCATTGGCAAGTGAGGGGAGAATTGATGGAGCTATACAAAATTATGAGGAGTATAGATAGCTTGAATGCAACCAGGCTTTTTTTCCCCCTAGATAGGGACTAGAGGACATGGGCTAAAGGTGAAATGTTAGGGGGAACTTTAGAAAGAGTGCCTTCACTTGGAGGAAGGTTAGAGCGTGGTACAGCTGTTCATGGAAATGGTGGATGCAGGTTTAATTGTGACATTGAAGAGAAATTTAGATAGGTACATTGATGGGAGGGGTTTGGTGCAACTCAATTAGAATAGACTGAAAAATAGTTGGACATGGAATAGATGGACCAAAGGGACTATTTCTGTGCTGTAGTGTGCCATTGTTCTAAGACGAGACCGATATGGGGTCTTAACCAGAAATGTTGACTTGTACACTTTTGTCCTCCAAGATGCTGCTTGACCTGCTGAGTTCTCCAAGTGTTTTTTTATTTATTCCAGATTCCAGCATTTGTAATTTTTTTTTTGTTGCCCTATTCTAATCTTTCTAGAGAGTAGCATTGAACCATCACATCAAATTTAAATGTATTGTAGAAATGTTACTATTTATTTAACTTTTGAGAAGTGAAATAACAATGTTATATTTTTGGTTTGCAGAATGACGATTGCGTCTCTCCTAAGTTAAGAGATGTCAAAGTGGAAGATCTCAGGAGCTTGACCAGGTTTTTTGGCTGCAGCACTGAAACTTTTGTTTTGGCAGTTAATCTACTTGACAGATTTCTGTCCTTCATGAAGGTGAGAATTCCGAAGAATTGTTCAATCTTTTTGTCTATATTTATGTCAATGATTGATTAGTAGGACTCTTTATTTTGGTTGGATTCACAAAATTAAAACTCTCCTGGCTACTTGTGTTCTTTCTGTAGGTGCGACCAAAACATCTGCCCTGTCTTGGAATAAGTGTCTTCCATCTCGCCGCAAAGACTATTGAGGAAGACTGCAATGTTCCTTCTGACCATGATCTCCTTCGTATCAGCCATTGCAAGTTTACAGTGTCTGATCTTAAGAGAATGGAAAAGATAGTCTATGAAAAACTAAATGGGGAGCTCAAAGCTGTCACAGCCTTCCATTTTTTACACCTATATCATGCTCTAGCACAGCACCATATAACTGAAGGGTTAGTATCTATTTGTTAATGGTGGGAAAGCCCTTCACTACTTGCATTATTTTTTTCTCCATTTTTAAGCAGGGTCTTTAAATGAGTTCTTCCTCTGTAGCAAAAACAAATCTGCATTTTTCTCCATTGTTTGCTGTTTAAATATGGTCCAAGCTTTAACTGAATTATTGTGCAAACCCTATTTTCTTTCACTTAAGGAAAGAATACCTGATCCTTGATAAACTGGAAGCACAACTGAAAGCCTGCAACTGCCGATTTGTGTTTTCAAAGGCTAAAGTGAGTTTGATAGAATGCTTTTTTTTCATTTTTTTTGAGCCAATAAGTATTTCTTGTTTGATTGAAAGAAATGTTGTACTGTAACTTTCTTTCCTTTGCAGCCATCTGTGTTGGCTTTGTCACTTTTGGCCCTTGAAGTTGAAAACCTGAAATATGTAGACTTGTTTGAGATAATACTACGTATTCAAAAACATTCCAAAGTAAGTATTTGGGAAGAAATATTTCACAATGCCTTCCTTTCAATGCCTGAACATTTTCTACTTTTTAATAAGTAAAAATTAAATTCTTTTTACTGTTTGCAAAAACTGCTGACTTGGAACTTGATGGCATTAGAAATTTGTTTTTAAGTTTTGTCTAGTAATGCTGACGTGTAGAATTAACTGGAGAAAATAAGATCTTGTACTAATAAAGGCTGCAAATCAACAGAATGCATGATTTGATATAAATTTCAACTTTTTAAAAACCCACTAAAAGTCATCAGATTCAGAGCATATGGCACACTTTGCTGCAATACAAATTAAAAAGTTGATATTTAGAATAATCATGCCTCGATATTTAATATTTAGTTGGGACAATTTCATTTTAAACATTTAATTATAGAAGAATGCAAACTTTATTAAACATTTCCTTGACGAGACCCAAATAATTTGGATAACATAATTACAATAGATTCTGAAGTACAATGAACTGGATCATATTCAATTTTGCATACTCTCTGTGCTATTCCTGCCACACATCTGCATTCTTCAAGTCAGATTATACTGGATGCTTTATGTCAGTGCTATCAAAAGCATTTGAATTGCTTTTGAATCTAGTGATCATGGATACTTTTGGTGCTTTTGAGATTAATTTTAAATGAAATTTCAAAAATACTTAAGGTTATAGTAGTTATCTCATTCAAATGAATAGTGCATCTTTTTCTTCAGTTCATTGTATTTTGCCCCTGGAATCAATGGTGAATCCAATAAGTCTTTGAATGTGCTGGCATCTGACCTTCAGCTCGCCTCTTCTGTATTGTAATGTGCAAGCATTAAACTTGAGAATAAGCTGACAAATATATTGCTGTTAGCTATCACTTGGAGGTTCTGAAGAAAATCTGTACAATCCACTTCACTTTTTTATTTCAAGACTGTATGCGAGCCTGTTGAAAGGTTATATTTGTAGCAAGCTTTTCTGATTTGTTGAAAGATTCTGTCCTAACATTATTTTTCAGATAAGCCATCATGACTTGGTATACTGGCATGAATTGGTCTCGCAATGCATGGTTGACTATTCTTCTCCTGAATGTTGCAAACCTGATAACAAAAAGTTGGTGTGGATTGTTTCAAGGCGTACAGCCCGTCATTTGCAGAATAGCTACTATAGTGTCCCTGAACTGCCGACTATTCCAGAAGCTGTTTGTTACAATGAAACAGGAAGGTAAATGTATTTTGTTGGCCATATGTAGAGATCTTCCTATATTTAAAAGCATGTTTACTGGAAGATGACTTTCTGCAGTTGTAGAGTTGAATTTGATTTATCTTTTGGGTAGTGTTCTATCATTCATTGTTACTTTGGTTTTTTTTTAAAGTGACGATTCTTGTGAAGAAATGAGCTGCAGTGAAAGTAGTCTGAGTAGTTCCCCAAGGAGTGACACAGCAGAAGAGTTCTTCCCTGAAGACTTCTTGTATCCATCCAAGTGGGAAAATCTGCGTTTCCACACTCCATCTGCAAACTCATTGTAGATCAGTGGTCATCCACTCTCACATCCTTACTTTTTTAATTGTCCATACCAAGGTGTATTTAAAAAGTGAAATGCTCTTGCAATTTTTTAAATGTGAATTGAGATGTTTTTTTTGTATTCCACTGTTCCTATCTGCATTGTTTGAAGGATATGCAGTTTTCAGAATTGTCCTTTTGGCGATGTTCTTTTCAGAACTTTGCTATTTGTTTAGGAACATTTGTTCCCTTTCCCACAGAAACAAAAATGGCTGAGGATTTGAGATTTCCCCAAGTTCTAATTAACCTATGATCCCTTACTGCTGATCTAATGCTTTGATTTTTAGCATGTTATAATCGCTATTGGTTGGATGTTTTAAATGCTTTCCATTTTTTTGAACAAATTCTATTTGTATTGGTTTTAATAACTATATTTTATGGTGCTTTAATTTTTTTTAGATGAAAATCAGTAGGTGGGAAGTTCCAACCAAAAACAGATATTCCTTCAAAACATACATACAGAAAACTTCCTTGATTGATAAAAGAGCCTGCAAAGTCACTTCTCTTTTAAAAACCCCAAAAATATGTAACTTTATAACTATGTCCCTCATCTATTTAATAAGCATACAATATGCAATTCTAAACAACTTGCAGTTTTATATTAACTGAAGCACTTAGTTTTATGATCTTGTTATTTGTATCCATTAGCAGAAAAAGTGCACAGGTGAGAGAATTTTTTTAAATTATGGCTTAGTTTGAAGCCTTTTGGAAGCCATTAAATTGAAGGGAAATGTATCAATGCTGATGTGCAATTTATTTTATAAATTTGTAGCTGGACAGTTCTTTGTGTGATTTTTTTTTAATATATAAAGACTATGGTTATTTGTGAAGGTTACTAATACTTCAAGGCTGACTTGAACGGTTTATGGGAATTGATTAATACCGATCATTTTGGTTGGAATAGTTTGGCAGGAAAGGCATTATTTATGAAAGAAATGGAGTTATTGGGTACAATGGGAATATGCCCAGCTAAAGCTGTTCAAAAGGAGCTGAGTAGCTGAATCATTCTTTCAAGTTTTGTTTCTGTTCCGCAATTGAATTGCCCAATATTTAGAACATCCTCATTTGGAATAGATTAAATATTTAAGTCAAATAACTTTATATTTGCAGATGTAGATTGCAAACTTTGATAGCTGCAATTCCTAAACAACTGTGATGCCAAAGTGTTCCTGACCCTACAATCCTGCACTTCTTTGCTGTTCTTTCCTTCCGCCACCACCCACTTTTGACAGACTATATATGTCACATTGACAGGTGTAAGCAATCTCAAGTCTAGCAGCAGTTTATGTCTGTCATTGCTTGAACTGATTGAGAGAGAGTGAAGATCATTTGGATTAGGCATGTCTTTTAGAAACAAACAGCACTTTGGGGTGGAAGGGGGAGGGATTGTTGAAGTTTCTGGGTTGAGATCTTGCTGCTCAGCCTTCTGGGGGTTTTTTGCTCCATATCCCACCATTGTTTGTGTCTTTGTAATGCTGAAATGCAAGCTTTTTTTAAAATGAGTGTCACCTGGAAACAGTCTTTTTCTAAAACTTGCAAATAGTAGAACTGTGAGAGTAATGTCAAAAACATATACTCAGGAAACTTTTGGTATTCTTTTCGCTTTGTAAAATCATTTGGTGGTTCAAGTGCCAATGAATGTTTTTACCATGTTATTTTACAGGTTGGCATAGTTGGCCAATGAATGTTTTCTCCTAGTTTATACTCTGCAGAAGTAACAAAGCTACTTTCTATCCAATGTAGGTGTTTGCAAGATGATTCCTATTTATGAAGTGTAACAGCAAAATTGAAATGTACAGAAAAGTGCACTTATTTTTTCCTATTTGGATTTAAAAGCAATTCAATGCACTTAAATGTATGTAGCACTGCAATTGTGTAGCATTGTGTAAACATTCACTGTAGATACTAACTTATTGTATATTTCCAGTTTATAAATACTGTGTACTCATCAATCATAACGCTACCAAGAAATGTAGGATAAATAAATACTTTTTTTAAAAAATGGTTGTGCATTTAAATGGATTAAGTCAGTATTCGGCTGCAAAAGCATTTTGTGCAATCCATTTTGCTTTTATCTTTGTGGTGTTATTCCTTCAAAGCAGTGTTTGTCAACTTTTTTCCACTTGCATACCACCTTAAATAATCCCTTACTAACCACAGGGCACCTATGCCATAGCATGCCATGTAAATGGAAAGAAAATGGTGGAGAATCACTGATCTAGAGTGTTCATAGCCACAGGGTATTCGTTGTTCCAAACATGGAGCTGTGTGAGGTTATTCAATGTGCTATATTAGAATCAGAATTTATTTCATAAACATTGTCACAAAATTCATTGTTTTGCTGCAGCACTAAATGCAAATAGTGCTGCAAATTACATTTCGGAAAGTAGAATTAATGCAAAAATCTGATGGCAGAGGGGAAGAAGCTGCCTTTGTGATAAGGGCATGGCCTGAGTGGTGAGGATGAAGACTGCTTTAAGACACCACCTCTTGTAGACCTCAATGGAGTGAAAACTGATGCCCATGATGGTGCTGGCTGAGGTGGTTTCCTGTCCTGTGCAATGGTACCTCCATAACCAGATAGTGATGCAACCAGTCAGAATACTCTCCAAGGAAATTTGCAAGTCCGTGGTGTCGTACCAAATCTCAAATTCTTCACTAAGTATAGCTGCTGATTAGCTGCTTTTGTGATTTCATAGATTATGAAGTCTTCAGATGATGACACCCAGGAGTTTGAAGTTCTTAACCCTTTCCACCACTCCCTTGATGAGGACTGGTTCGTGTTCTCCTGATTTTCTGCACCACCCCCCGCCCCAAAGTTCGCAATCAGCTCTTTAGGTTTGCTAATGTTGAGTGCAAAGTTATGACGGCACTCAACTAACCGATCTATCCCCCTCATGTATGCATCCTCATTGCTGTTTGATTCTGCCGACTACTAATGTCATTGGCAAGTTTATAGACTGCCTTTGAATTGTGCTTTGTCATGCGTTCACGGGTGTAGAGCAGTGGGAGAGAAATTACAAGTTCCATAATTTAGGATTTTACTGTATCGATGTTGGGGGTGAAATGGATGATGAAACCAGTTTCTGAATTGTAATGACTGGATCCTGATTTCAAATAACAATGGACATCAAAGACTGCTTCCTGAACAGTTTTGAGTGTAATTTCTGGATTTGGGAGGCTGATCTGAAAATCACATTAAATTGTTCCTATCATGAACAATTATATATAAAAAAAAATTGTAACCTATTTTTATGGAATCCTGTTGTATTTAAAGTCTACTCAAGCATACTAAACCATGGTGCAGTCAGTGACAAACATGGCAAAAGGTTTCTCCAGGACATTGCAGCCATGGAAAAGTAGTATCATGGCAACTGGAATCCATCAATGGTAGCCAACTATTGTTGAACAATGATATGAGGCATTAGATAAGTAGTACAAATAAAAATTAGTGGTAAAATATTTTTAGGTCAGTTGAACTAATGCAATTAAACATGCTAAATTCAATAAAAGTTCATTTAATGTTTTTTCAACTAAATATGTGAATCAGCAAATCTGAAATTATCATTGAGCTCATCTTGGAGTTGTCTATCATAATCCCCAATTTCTTTTCAGGAAGCAAACTTTGGGGTGGGGAGGGGGATGAAATGTCCAGTGCAATTGTTCCACATTTGAGGAGTGAAGGTTTGTTGATAATTTTGTTTAAGGGAAATGAATGGCAAGGAGCCAAACTGCATTCGTCGCTATTTAAACATATCTATTGGGTGAAAATGCATTTTGACTAAAAGCCAGGCAGCTATCAAGAGTATACAAGAGGAAGAGGACTGGGATTTGAATTTGTAACCGGCAATCTAATTTTTCCACACAAGATGCAATGTGATTGTTGGCAGCTTTTTTAAAAAAAACATTCTTACAATTTTCATGCCAGATGCAGAAATAATGTCAGAATAGGCTGGCAAAGCAAATTTAGTACCCCATATAGTGCTTGGGACCTGTCTCACAAATTTAAGTGCCTAACAATAGTGAATAAAAAAATATCATCTTTCAGATTTACTTTATGTTGGCCTCCCCTCCAATTTAGAATTGTTATATGTGTTCATTTGTCTGGCTTCTTTCCTATATTTAATGCCTTCCTGTAGTTTTAGAATTTTGTCCTTTTAATATTTAATTTGTACTTTTAACTATCCAGGCCCCAAGATCTGGAATTTCCTCATTAAGCCTCTTAATGACCCTCTAACTGAAAATTAGTGGTTTTTAAAAAAATTTTTGGCTCAAATTCTGTTTGAGCATGTTAGATGGTTGAACAATGTTAAATGCATCATGTATGCCATTTGATGAGCTAACCTTAAATCATAAGGGTGGGAGTATTGATAACATGATAGGGAAATAAAAAGAACCTGGGTTTAATCCAGTGTAAGTATTCAACAACCAGTGAGAGTCGAGGCTATTTTTGTTCTAATTCTAATTGGTGAACTTTTCTGGTCATAATTTTCAGTTAGTCTTTTTGCACATAATAACCTAATGTATATTATCTGTGATTGGATGATAACATACGAAACATTTCTAGTGCTGTCATGAAATCCTTAATTACATTCCAGAACAATTTACAAACTTTGGTCAAAGAGCTCTGCTATAGGTTCTCATGGGGTTAGTTGAGCATTTCTCTAAATATTAATAGGTTTTAAAAAATGTGCAACTTGGGCCTCCATTATCTTATTCTTTCCACATGCCCCTATTGCACAACTAAGCAGTCTGTATTTGTGGTAATAAATTGGTATGTCCTTTCACTCTATGCAATTCAGTATCTTAATTACTAGTAAGATTACCGTTTGGTCTCTTATTTAATAGGTACCAGCCAGTAGTTTCCGCAAAGCAGGACGTCAAGCGCTGAAGAGCTGGCTCTGAATGGGCAACTAAAGCGGCATCGTCTGCAAAGAGTAGTTCACGGACAAGTTTCTCTTGTGTCTTGGTGTGAGCTTGCAGGCGCCTCAGATTGAAGAGACTGCATTCCGTGCGGTACCGGATGTAAACAGCGTCTTCATTGTTGGGGTCTTTCATGGCTTGGTTCAGCATTATGCTGAAGAAGATTGAAAAGAGGGTTGGTGCGAGAACACAGCCTTGCTTCACGCCATTGTTAATGGAGAAGGGTTCAGAGAGCTCATTGCTGTATCTGACCCGACCTTGTTGGTTTTTGTGCAGTTGGATAATCATGTTGAGGAACTTTGGGGGACATCCGATGCGCTCTAGTATTTGCCAAAGCCCTTTCCTGCTCACGGTGTCGAAGGCTTTGGTGAGGTCAACAAAGGTGATGTAGAGTCCTTTGTTTTGTTCTCTGCACTTTTCTTGGAGCTGTCTGAGGGCAAAGACCATGTCAGTAGTTCCTCTGTTTGCGCGAAAGCCGCACTGTGATTCTGGGAGAATATTCTCAGCGACACTAGGTATTATTCTATTTAGTAGAATCCTAGCGAAGATTTTGCCTGCAATGGAGAGCAGCGTGATTCCCCTGTAGTTTGAGCAGTCTGATTTCTCACCTTTGTTTTTGTACAGGGTGATGATGGTGGCATCACGAAGGTCCTGAGGCAGTTTTCCTTGGTCCCAACAAAGCTTGAAAAACTCATGCAGTTTGGCATGCAGAGTTTTGCCGCCAGCCTTCCAGACCTCTGGGGGGATTCCATCCATACCTGCTGCTTTGCCACTTTTCAGTTGTTTGATTGCCTTATATGTCTCATCCAGGGTGAGGACCTCATCCAGCTCTAGCCTTAGGGGCTGTTGAGGGACCTGGAGCAGGGCGGAATCTTGGACTGAGTGGTTGGCACTGAAAAGAGATTGGAAGTGTTCTGACCATCGGTTGAGGATGGAGATCTTGTCGCTGAGGAGGACTTTGCCGTCTGAGCTGCGCAGCGGGCTTTGGACTTGGGGTGAGGGGCCGTACACAGCCTTTAGATCCTCGTAGAAACCCCCGAAGTCGCCAATGTCCGCGCTGAGCTGGGTTCATTTGGCGAGGCTAGTCCACCACTCATTTTGGATCTCCCGGAGTTTGCGCTGAAGATGGCTGCATGCGCGACGGAAGGCTTGTTTCTTCTCTGGACAGGACGGCTTTGCAAGGTGAGCCTGGTGGGCAACTCGCTTCTTTGCCAGCAGCTCCTGGATTTCCTGGCTGTTTTCGTCAAACCAGTCCTCGTTTTTCCTGGAGGAGAAGCCCAGTACCTCTTCAGTGGATTGCAGTATGGTAGTCTTCAACTGATCCCAGAGGGTTTCAGGGGACGGGTCCGTGAGGCGGGTTGCATCGTCGAGCTTTGCTTTGAGGTTTGCCTCGTCTGACTGCAGGTTTCCAACATTGAACCTCTTTCTGGGGGCTTTACTGTTCCTGGACTTTGGCTTGAAGTGAAGGTTGAGCTTGCAGCGAACCAGCCGGTGGTCAGTGTGGCATTCTGCGCTAGGCATGACCCTGGTGGGGAGCACATCTCGTTTGTCACTTTCTCGCACCAGGATGTAGTCCAAGAGGTGCCAGTGTTTGGATCGGGGATGCATCCAGGTGGTCTTAAGGCTGTCCCTCTGCTGAAAAAGGGTGTTTGTAATGACAAGCCGCTGTTCTGCGCAGAGCTCCAACAGGAGGCGCCCATTGCCCAGGATTCCTGGCCAGGTTTCTGAGTCTTTGCCGACACGAGCGTTGAAGTCGCCCAGGATGACAACCTTGTCGGCTGTAGGGGTGCGTTGGATGAGGTTGCACAGGTCGGTGTAGAACTTGTCCTTCTCTGCTGGTTCCGCCTGGAGGGTTGGAGCATAGACACTGATGAGGGTGATGCGACGCATGTTTTGAAGGGGGAGTCGCATGGACATGATTCGGTCCGAGAGGCCTGTCGGAAGGTTTTCGAGTTTGGAGGCAATTAAGTTCTTGACCATGAAGCCTACACCAGATAGGCGTCGTTCATCCGAAGGCTTGCCAGACCAGTAGAGTGTGTAGCCCGCGCCGCGTTCTTGGAGGCTGCCTACATCTGCAAGGCGGACTTCACTGAGAGCGGCTATGTCGATGTCAAGTCTGAGGAGTTCATGTGCAATGAGGGCAGACCGACGTTCAGGTCAGTGGCTGTCAGCCTTGTCTAGCATGGTTCTGATGTTCCAGTATGCTAGCTTGAGTTTGTGAGCATCTTTGGAGGGGGAGGACGTGGAGGGGGAGGACGTGGAGGGGGAGGACGTGGAGGGGGAGGACGTGGAGGGGGAGGACGTGGAGGGGGAGGACGTGGAGGGGGAGGACGTGGAGGGGGAGGACGTGGAGGGGGAGGACGTGGAGGGGGAGGACGTGGAGGGGGAGGACGTGGAGGGGGAGGACGTGGAGGGGGAGGACGTGGAGGGGGAGGACGTGGAGGGGGAGGACGTGGAGGGGGAGGACGTGGAGGGGGAGGACGTGGAGGGGGAGGACGTGGAGGGGGAGGACGTGGAGGGGGAGGACGTGGAGGGGGAGGACGTGGAGGGGGAGGACGTGGAGGGGGAGGACGTGGAGGGGGAGGACGTGGACCTGTCCTCGGGCCTGCGCAAAGGAGCTTTTAGGTGGAGTGCAGTGCGCGCAGTACTGGCCCCACCCTTTACACCCATAGTTCGTGTGCCGTGGCCAAGCAAGCTGGGACGTGGCAGCGAGGTCCTTCCAAAATGTTTGGCCTGGAAGTCAGCCTGAAGAAAACTGAGGTCCTCCATGCCTACCAGCCCCCCACCATGCCTACCAGCCCCCCACCATGCCTACCAGCCCCCCACCATGCCTACCAGCCCCCCACCATGCCTACCAGCCCCCCACCATGCCTACCAGCCCCCCACCATGCCTACCAGCCCCCCACCATGCCTACCAGCCCCCCACCATGCCTACCAGCCCCCCACCATGCCTACCAGCCCCCCACCATGCCTACCAGCCCCCCACCATGCCTACCAGCCCCCCACCATGCCTACCAGCCCCCCACCATGCCTACCAGCCCCCCACCATGCCTACCAGCCCCCCACCATGCCTACCAGCCCCCCACCATGCCTACCAGCCCCCCACCATGCCTACCAGCCCCCCACCATGCCTACCAGCCCCCCACCATGCCTACCAGCCCCCCACCATGCCTACCAGCCCCCCACCATGCCTACCAGCCCCCCACCATGCCTACCAGCCCCCCACCATGCCTACCAGCCCCCCACCATGCCTACCAGCCCCCCACCATGCCTACCAGCCCCCCACCATGCCTACCAGCCCCCCACCATGCCTACCAGCTCCCCACCATGCCTACCAGCCCCCCCACATCTCCATCGGGCACACAAAACTCAAAACGGTCAACCAGTTTACCTATCTCGGCTGCACCATTTCATCAGATGCAAGGATCGACAATGAGATAGACAACAGACTCGCCAAGGCAAATAGCGCCTTTGGAAGACTACACAAAAGAGTCTGGAAAAACAACCAACTGAAAAACCTCACAAAGATAAGCGTATACAGAGCGTTGTCATACCCACACTCCTGTTCGGCTCCGAATCATGGGTCCTCTACCGGCATCACCTACGGCTCCTAGAACGCTTCCACCAGCGTTGTCTCCGCTCCATCCTCAACATCCATTGGAGCGCTTTCATCCCTAATGTCGAAGTACTCGTGATGGCAGAGGTCGGCAGCATCGAGTCCACGCTGCTGAAGATCCAGCTGCGCTGGGTGGGTCACGTCTCCAGAATGGAGGACCATCGCCTTCCCAAGATCGTGTTATATGGCGAGCTCTCCACTGGCCACCGAGACAGAGGTGCACCAAAGAAAAGGTACAAGGACTGCCTAAAGAAATCTCTTGGTGCCTGCCACATTGACCACCGCCAGTGGTCTGATATCGCCTCAAACCGTGCATCTTGGCGCCTCACAGTTTGGCGGGCAGCAACCTCCTTTGAAGAAGACCGCAGAGCCCACCTCACTGACAAAAGGCAAAGGAGGAAAAACCCAACACCCAACCCCAACCAACCAATTTTCCCCTGCAGCCGCTGCAACCGTGTCTGCCTGTCCCGCATCGGACTTGTCAGCCACAAACGAGCCTGCAGCTGACGTGGACTTTTACCCCCTCCATAAATCTTCGTCCGCGAAGCCAAGCCAAAGAAAAGACCAGCCAGTAGGAAGAAGTTGTGTCCTGTGTGGAAACTGATTCCATTAATTTCAAATGAAATAGATGGTAGCTTTCCTATTGGCATCCTTTCTTCCTGATCAAGCTTTCCAGTTTAACAGCTGAAGAGTACAAACGATAAATATTGTGTCCCCACAATTATGGTTATAAGACTCTTGGCATGTAACGGCACAATCATGGAATTTTGCTGCTACATGGGCAGTCTAAAAAGAAATGTGCAGGAATTTTGAGTCCATTCTTGCACAGTGCAAGACCCCGACAACTCTTTGGAGGAACCTTGCACTGTAAATCGTACTGGAAAAATTCATTAACAGTCACCCATTCTACTGCACGTCCAACCATCGGGACTGTTGCACTCAGGGACTTGCAGTCTAAAAAGGTGCCCAGTATGAATGACCACATGGGAAGTCATTATGTTAATTTTTTTTCTTCCTGACTTTGCAGTCTGAAAACCATAAATGAATCATTCTGAAAAGATGGTTCCTAGGCACTCAGAAATTTGTGATGTCAAATAGAAACTACTGACTACCAGCGAATCAATTCCAATTTGCCTACTAAAGCAACAGGTTTACGGCAGATGCCATTTCACTGGCTCTATACATAGCCCTGGACAGTAAAGACGCATATATGAGGATGCTCTTGAATGACGGCAGTTTGACATTTAACACCATCTCAAAACCGATAAGCAAACTCCAAGATATGGGCCTCAATGTGTATCCCATTGTGTAATTGGATCCTGGATTTCATCACCTCCAGACCATAATCAAGAACATCTCATTTGGCTTGGCTTCGCGGACGAAGATTTATGGAGGGGTATGTCCACGTCTGCTGCAGGCTCGTTGGTGACTGACAAGTCCGATGCGGGACAGGCAGGCACGGTTGCAGCGGTTGCAAGGGAAAATTGGTGGGTTGGGTTGGGTGTTGGGTTTTTCCTCCTTTGTCTTTTGTCAGTGAGGTGGGCTCTGCAGTCTTCTTCAAAGGAGGTTGCTGCCCGCCAAACTGTGAGGCGCCAAGATGCACGGTTGGATGCGATATCAGCCCACTGGCGGTGGTCAATGGGGCAGGCACCAAGAGATTTCTTTAGGCAGTCCTTGTACCTCTTCTTTGGTGCACCTCTATCTCGGTGGCCAGTGGAGAGCTCGCCATATAACACGATCTTGGGAAGGCGATGGTCCTCCATTCTGGAGACGTGACCCACCCAGCGCAGTTGGGTCTTCAGCAGTGTGGATTCAATGCTTGCGGACTCTGCCAGCTCGAGTACTTCGATGTTGGTGATGAAGTCACTCCAATGAATGTTGAGGATGGAGCGGAGACAACGCTGAAGGAAGCGTTCTAGGAGCTGTAGGTGATGCCAGTAGAGGACCCATGATTTGGAGCCGAACAGGAGCGTGGGTATGATAACAGCTCTGTACACGCTGATCTTTGTGTGTTTCTTCAGGTGGTTGTTTTTCCAGACTCTTGTGTAGTCTTCCAAAGGCGCTATTTGACTTGGCGAGTCTGTTGTCTATCTCGTTGTCAATCCTTGCGACAGATGAAATGGTGCAGCCAAGGTAGGTAAACTGGTTGACCGTTTTGAGTTCTGTGTGCCCGATGGAGATGTGGGGGTGCTGTTTGATGGAGGACCTCAGTTTTCTTCAGGCTGACTTCCAGGCCAAACATTTTGGCAGTTTCCGCAAAACAGGACGTCATGCGCTGGAGAGCTGCCTCTGAATGGGCAACTAAAGCAGCATCGTCTGCAAAGAGTAGTTCATGGACAATCATCTCCACAATTATCAGAAACAGCATCACAGGGTGGCATACTCAGCCCCCTGCTGTACTCACTTTACACCCATGACTGTGAGGCTTGGTACAATCACATCACTATCTACAAATTTGCTAACAAATTTGTAGTGGGTTGTATAAAAAGGGGTGATGAGTCAGCACACAAGAGGGAGATTGAAAATTTGGCTAAATTGTGCACTAACAACAATCTTGCACTTAATGTCACCAAAATCAAAGAGCTGATTGTGGACTTAAGGAAGGGAAAACCAAAGGTATATAATTCAGTGATCACTGGGGGACAGAGGTGGAGAGAGTGAGCAAAGTTAAATTCCTAGGAATCACTATATTGGACCCAGCACACTAATGTCTTCATGGAGGGCTAATCAGCATCAGGTATTTGTGGAAATTTGATATGAGACTGAAAACCTTGGAAAAATTCCGCTGATGTGTATTAGAGAGTGCGCTGATTTGCTACATCACAGCCTGTTTAGGGGATACCAATAACTTTGAGCAGAAAGCCCTGCAAAAGCCTAGTACATCATGGACAAAACTCTCCCCACCATCCAGAACATCTACATGGAATACTGCCATAAGAGATCAGCAACAGTTATCAAGGATCCACACTACCCAGGACATGCACTGTTCTTGAAAAGAGGTATAGGTGCCACAAAACTCTCAGAAATAGTTACTACACCTCCACCATCAGTGTTGATGCATGTATTTATGCACACTATGTTAAAATGTCATATCAAGCACCAACGAAGTCATGTTTGACTACTGATGACGATGCCGGCGTTCGGCAGTGGCCATGAAGGGTTGTAGACTCTGGGGGAGCAGTGGACTGGTGCAGAACACCAGTAACGGGGAGCACACCCACCCTGCGTGCCGAAGGCCTCCTCAGCATGTCAGAGGTTTTGATCTGGGCTCAGGTTGCCAATAGTTTGAACGGAACTGAAGTCTTCAATGGCTGGAGGGCAGCAGGTGTGCTGGGGAAAATCCATAGACACTCCATGGGCTCTCTTTTGCTTCTCTTTCTCTGACTGTAAGGGATGCTGGGCAATGCTCATGCTGAATTTGCTGTATAACAGACGAAAGGCAATTTTGTGTAATATTACATTTCTATTTTATTGTATGACAATATATAGTATCTGATCTAGGGAACTATCACAATCAAAAAATTAAGTTATTATTCAAGAGTATAAAGCAAGTACTTAATATCAGGTTAACTGATATTAGTGATTGCAAATACTCTAAGAACTATTAAAACACAATTCGTGCTTGATATTAAAAAAAATTCCAAGTGACAACTAAATTAATTGCCATCAAAAGCCTATATGCATTGTGGTACAAACTGGTTTCTTCAAATGGAAAATATTCAGTGATATTTTTCAAGTTTGTAAATTAATTGGAGATAGATAATATTTACATTAAATATGTTTTGGTCACAGTTGTAAACCCAAGGAAAATCAATTGTAGAATTATACTATTTTTTTCTGGATAAGCTCAATACATCTTAACCAAAATTTGTCCAGGCATTTCCATGTATGAATTGTCCTTGCACCAGAACATCATTAGTGATTACAGAAAATGGTGGCTTTCTTTGACCCTTGCAGAGGAACTTGAATGACATTGTCTGGATGGATTCATCTTTGGACAATCAACACAGTTCCAGATAGCATTTCCTGTAATGTAAGTCATTTGTCTATGTTCTTCCTTTACACCCCTGTTCCCAACCTCATCATCTCTGACGTATCACCTCACTGAATGCCCCAGATCCTTCCATTCTGCTTCCTCATGAGCTAACCCCTTCATCACCAACCAACCATGACCTTTTCCTCAAACCTCTAAGCATTGTAGGCATCCCAATTTGCCTAAATCTTGTGAACCATATTTTACAATCCTTAATTACACAATGCCAATAGAAATTGGAAAGAGGGCCACATTGGATGCAGATTATAGTGGGAAGGATAAAAGAAACCCTTTTGGTTTAGAGTGATAAAATTGTGGAGCATGGGAACAGACTCTTGGACCAATGGAGTTCAGTTCATACTGACCACCCACCACCTATTTATGCTAATCCTATGTTTAAGGCAATATATTCTCCTCACACATCTATAACTCCCCTCCGTCATATTTACAGTGGTCAATTAACCCACCAACTTACACACCATTGGGATGTGGGAAGAAACTGGAGCACCCAAGGAAAACCTGTGCAAAAGAGCAACCGAGGTTGGGGTTGGTGGAGATGTGAGGACACAGTTTTCTGCTGCTTATTATTATTTATTTTGTGTGGCTTTTCAAAAGTTATCATCAATCACACACACCTCCTGAACTTTTACGTTTTAATGTGAGGAATGCAGGTCTTAAATATAAGGAATATGGCCCTAACGATCAACTAAAGAAGAGTTAAAGAAATCGTCGAAAAAAAAAAAGAGGACTAATGGTCCGGGAGCAGGGGGCTTTCCCCAAGAGGATGGCCTGATCAGATGACAACATCCTCTGGGACGCACTTGATCTGTGGCTGGCAGAGCCTGAAAAAGAAATGCCAGCGCGCATGCAGGAAGAATCGCGAATGCACGGTATGCATAATACTGGGAATGCTGGTGGAGATGGACGCCAATAGCAGAATGCTGGATTGGCAGTGGGAGAAGTCGTGGAGGAGACATCCTCACACATACGTGGTAAGCATAATATTGGGGAAGCCAGTGGAGACAGACGCCGACAGCGGGACGCTGGATCGGCAGTTGGAGAAGTCAGAAACAGTGCTCCATACTAATAAAACTATACAATGAGGGAGAAAATATTAGAACTGGCAATGAAAAGAGTGAAAGAAAATAAGGAACAACTGGAGTATAATGTGGAAAAAAATATTCTTTTATCCAGACATTAGTTTTGAACTTTTAAAGAAACGAAAGGAGCTTAATTTAGCAAAAAATGTACTATGTAAAAAAGTTATAACTTTGTGTTGTGGTATCCAGTGGTGTTGAAGGTATTTATTCCTGGAGGACAAAATAGACTGTTTTCAGATCTAGAAGAAGCTCATCGCTTTGCAGACCAATTAGCAAATAAGCAACAAGAAGAGGAGTAAAAGAAATATTATAAGGACTATTAAGATAATGTATATTGTTTATAATGTATATGTATTCTGTGTTTTAAAATGTGTGTGTGTGCAAGCTGCTCTAATTCATCCCAAACCACCTCTAAATACTCTATCACACCTTCCCCCTTCAAAGGGAATTTTAACTCTTGAGTTAAAATTCAGTTATAACTAAACTGTCTTAAAACTACTAAAGAAATAACAATACACAATAAATAACATGACATACAGTAATTCAATTTCGAGAGTATTTCTATAAATGATCAATTTTAACACCTTGACAAACAATAGGCAATCACAAATTTACACCTCTGATATGGTTAATTTGCAGATCATATTCTTGTAGTATCAAACTCTAGTTTAACAATCTTCTGTTTTTATTTTTCATTTTATTCAAAAAAACCAGAGGATTGTGGTCAGTGAATGTAACAATTGGTTCATGAGAGGTACCAAGATACACATCAAAATTCTGCAGAGCAAGTATGATAGCCAATAGTTCTTTTTTAATAGTGGAATAGTTCTTTTGATGAAGATTGAATTTTTTTTTTGAAAAGTAGACAACTGGATGGTCAATTTCATTATGTTTTTGCAATAAAACTACACCTGCTGCTCCCTCACTGGTGTCCACTGCTATAGAAAATGATCTGTCAAAATCAGGAGATTTTAATACAGGGCAATGGCATAGCATCTCCTTTAAATCCTGGATGAGCCCCCATAAAATATTACGGAGTCCAGAGGACCCCAAAAACCAGCAGCAATAAATATGCACCACAACACAGGGTTACTTCAACAAAAGTTGTTTTTAATTATATTTGAACAAAAAAAAATTAAACTTTAACTTATTACTTAACCCCCTCTAATACTAAGCGCAGGTGTGTGTAATGTATATTTAAGATTAGAAAAGTTCTTTGGTTCACAGTCCAATCTCACTGGTTGCAGGCAATTCTTGTACGGTGCACAGAAGTTAGCGTTAACAAAGTTCACCAGTCTTTGGTGCTTAACAGGCAAATGGTTACCACTCAGGAGGGTTCTTGCTGGTTTTCAGAGAGAGATTCCTTTTCCAGGACATCTTCAACTGATTCCTTCTCAATCAGTCTTGCTGACGAAACTTGCCTCCTTCAGGAATCTTTCTTTCAGGTCACCTTTCAGACCACCTGTCTTCTCCTTTGACCAGGCAGCCTTCCAAAGTTTGCCAGCTTGTCCCTCTGGAACAGATTTCTGTCTCTCTCCTCTCACACCCTCCCTCTCTGAGAGCAAAACTCTTCTCCTCTGCCTGCAAAGATCACATGCTCTCCAGGCAAGCTGCTGTCCATACTTTGTTACCTCCTGCAAAGAGCATTCTGCAAAAGTCCTGGAAATATTCTGTATTTTAAAATGTGTGTGTGCAAACTGCTCTAACAATTCCTCTCAAACAACCTCTAAATACTCTGTCACAATATAAATAAGTTGGAATGTTCATAGTTTGAGTACAGATGTTTAAGGTTTAAAAAAAAGGCTTTGTTATATTTTTAAGAGTAACATAATAGTGTTTTTTCTGGGTGAGGGTCTGGGAAAGGGGAGAGAATCTACCAACTGCGAAATCTGTTGAAGTTTGCGGTTGATATCACAACCCAGGTAAAAAAGGGAGTTGTGGTTGTCTTGCAAGATAGCAATGACAACTCAGTAAAGGGGGAATTAAAGTTGTTGGGTTTTTTTAATAGTATTGTTTGGTTTATTTATGGTTTTTGTTATTTTCTTATTAGTTGGGTCATCACATATAGTAAAGAATAAGAACAATTTAAAGACTGATTTTGGAAGAAGGGAGATGGAGGGGTTGAAGAGGTGGGAGAGAGCTGAAAACATGAGTAAGATGAGTACATTGAATTATATGACTATTAATATTAATGGAATCCACAATCAAATTAAGACAAAAAAGTTACTGACACTGCTTAAGAAAGAGAGAATAGATATAATATTTAAACAAGAAACACACTTAACTGAATTAGAACATCGCAAGTTGAAGAGAGACTGGGTAAGTCATGTAGTGGCATCATCGTACAACTCAAAAGCTAGGGGAGTTGCTATATTAGTTAATAAAGATCTGCCAATTAAGATAAATGAAGTAATAATGGACCCAGCAGGTAGACATGTAATGATGTAGTGCCAGATTTATTCAGAATTTTGGAATATCTATGCACCTAATAAAGATGACCAGCAATTTATGCAGGGCATCTTTTTAAAGATAGCAGACACTTAGGGGCACATTTTACTTGGGGGGTGGCTCTCATTTTAACCTAGACCCATTGATAGATAAAACCAGGAAAACAACTATAAATAATAAAGCAGCCAAATTTACGTTAAACTCAATGCATGATTTGAAGATAATTGACATATGGAGAATACAACACCCAAAAGAAAGAGATTATTCAAACAGACATAAAACCTATTCTAGGATCAATATGTTCTTGTTGTCGGCTCAGATTCAGGAGAGAGTTCGAAAGACCGAATATAAGACAAGACTGTTATCTGACCACTCACCCTTGTTATTGACAATTGATTTAGAAGATATTCCACCAAAAACATATTCTTCTTTCTTCTTTGGCTTGGCTTCGTGGATGAAGATTTATGGAGGGGTAAATGTCCACGTCAGTCGCAGGCTCGTTTGTGGCTGACAAGTCCGATGCGGGACAGGCAGACACGGTTGCAGCGGTTGCAGGGGAAAATTGGTTGGTTGGGGTTGGGTGTTGGGTTTTTCCTCCTTTGTCTTTTGTCAGTGAGGTGGGCTCAGCGGTCTTCTTCAAAGGAGGTTGCTGCCCGCCGAACTGTGAGGCACCAAGATGCACGGTTTGAGGCGATATCAGCCCACTGGCGGTGGTCAATGTGGCAGGCACCAAGAGATTTCTTTAGGCAGTCCTTGTACCTCTTCTTTGGTGCACCTCTGTCACGGTGGCCAGTGGAGAGCTCGCCATATAACACGATCTTGGGAAGGCGATGGTCCTCCATTCTGGAGACGTGACCTACCCAGCGCAGTTGGATCTTCAGCAGCGTGGATTCGATGCTGTCGGCCTCTGCCATCTCGAGTACTTCGATGTTAGGGATGAAGTCACTCCAATGAATGTTGAGGATGGAGCGGAGACAATGCTGGTGGAAGCGTTCTAGGAGCCGTAGGTGATGCCAGTAGAGGACCCATGATTCGGAGCCGAACAGAAGTTTGGGTATGTCAATGGTTCTGTATACGCTAATCTTTGTGAGGTTTTTCCAGACTCTTTTGTGTAGTCTTCCAAAGGCGCTATTTGCCTTGGCTAGTCTGTTGACTATCTCGTTGTCGATCCTTGCATCCGATGAAATGGTGCAGCCGAGATAGGTAAACTGGTTGACTGTTTTGAGTTTTGTGTGCCCAATGGAGATGTGGGGGTGCTGGTAGTCATGGTGGGGAGCTGGCTGATGGAGGACCTCAGTTTTCTTCAGGCTGACTTCCAGGCCAAACATTTTGGCAGTTTCAGCAAAACAGGACGTCAAGCGCTGAAGAGCTGGCTCTGAATGGGCAACTAAAGCGGCATCGTCTGCAAAGAGTAGTTCACGGACAAGTTGCTCTTGTGTCTTGGTGTGAGCTTGCAGGCGCCTCAGTTTGAAGAGACTGCCATCTGTGTGGTACCGGATGTAAACAGCGTCTTCATTCTTGAGGTCTTTCATGGCTTGGTTCAGCATCATGCTGAAGAAGATTGAAAAGAGGGTTGGTGCGAGAACGCAGCCTTGCTTCACACCATTGCTAATGGAGAAGGGTTCAGAGAGCTACATATAGATGAAGGCTGAACCCTATATTGTTAAAAAGGTGAGACTTCTGGCAATACATTGAACAACAAATCAAAATATATTTTGAGACAAATACAAATTCAGTAACAGATAAATTTATATTATGCGATGCAATGAAGGCCTTTATTAGAGGTCAAATAAATAGTTACACGACTAAGATTAAAAATAAATATAATCAGGAAATAGAACAATTAGAAAAAGAAATAGTAATTATCGAAAAAGTCTTAATGAGAAGTGGAGATATAGATAAAAAGAGAGAATTGGCAGAGAAAAAGATTAAAATATGTTACATTACAAACATACTAAGTGGATAAAAACATTATGTAAACAAAGCAAATATGAATTAAGAGAGAAAATCCATAAAATATTGGCTTGGCAGCTAAAAATAGAACAAGCAAAAAGAACTATCTTAGCCACAAGGAAGGAGGATAAACAGATTTCATATAACCCAATAGAGATTAATGGAATTTTTTTTTAATTCTGAAAGCAATTGTATCAAACTGAAAATTCAGGGAAAAACGACAAAATTGATGAATTTTTATCAAACATTGAATTACCCCAATTACAATTGGAAGATAAAAATAAATTATCAAAACCCCTGACAATTGCAGAAAAATCAGGATACATTAATGACATTACCAAATGATAAAATACCAGGCAAAGATGGATTCCCTACAGAGTTTTTATAAAGTATTTAGTAGTCTATTAATTCTGCCCCTTTTATAAATAATGAAACAGGTGGAAGAGACCCAAAATTTGCCTAACTCATGTAAAACGGCAATAATTACAGTAATTCCAAAAACGGGAAAAGATCCGCTGTCACCAGTGTCATATAGACCAATATCTTTACTAAATACAGATTATAAATGAACACGTTCCCAGTTTGCTTTGGCCATAGAACCATTGACAGAGCTGATAAGAAGGGAACCTAGGATAAAGAGGATTAAGATAAAAGAAGAATTAAAAATTAGCTTGTTTGCAGATGATATTATAGTATATTTAACAGACCCAAATAAATCAATAAAAAGGTTATATATAAAATTGAAAGAATAAGGAGAGATATCAGGATACAAGGTTAATATCGATAAAAGTGAAGTGATGTCAATGAACAAAGTCGATTATACAAAATGTAAAAAGGAATCTCCTTTTAAATTGCAATCACAAGCTATTCGTTACCTTGGTATCAGGGTAGATAACAATTCAAATTATTTGTATAAATTAAACTACCAACGTTAATAAAAAAAAACAAGAAGATTTAGAGAAATGGGAAGATTTACCACTAACCCTAATAGGGAGAGTAAACTGCATCAAGATGAATATATTTCCACGGATACAATATCTGTTCCAAATGCTACCGATTCCCTTGACAGGAGAACTTTTTATGTAACTGAATAAATTAGAAGAAAATTTTTATGAAAAGGTAAAAAATCAATAATGGCTTTGGAAAAATTAACATGGAGAATTGAAGCTACCAAATTTCAAAAATTATTATAGGGCAGTACAATTAAGATATCTTTCAGAATTTTATCAGATGAGAGAAAAACCGGACTGGCTCAAGATGGAATTATACAAACTAGGAGAAAAAGTCCCAGAACATTTACTCTATAAATGAGATGAGAAACTAGTGCAACCAACAATCTACCAATACTAAAAACATGGAAGAGAATACATCTGGAGCGAAATATGATAAATGATCAAATACCAAAAATGCTACTAACGCAAAACTCATTAATTCCTTTTACAATAGACAATTTATTTTTTAAGGAATGAGTGAGAAAAGGAATTAAAAGAATAAAAGTCTGCTTTTGGGAAATAATTTATTAACATTTGAACTGTTAAAAGACAAATATGGGATATCACATAGTACAATATTTTCATACTATCAGTTGAAAACTTATTTAAAAGAAAAGTTGGGAACTAGTCTAAGATTACCTGAGAGTAGCTGCTCTGAATATTTAATTACAGACACTGCAATAGAAAAAAAAATTATTACAAATATGTACAGAAAATTTCAATACAAGAAAAATGATGAAGCAATGTACAAACTTGAACAGGGTTTGGAAAAAGATTTAAAAATACGAATGAAGAATGAAACATGGGAGGAACGATGCACAGGGACCATGAGTAATACAATAAATACTCAGTTTTGTATGATGCAATTGGCTACATAGATTATATGTGACATCACAAAAGTTAAAAGAATGGAATCCAACACTATCAGACAAATGTTTCCATTGTAAACAAGAAATTGGAACAATATTACACGCAATTTTGACATGTACAAAAGTGAAAACTTTTTGGGAGGATTTAAACTTAATATTTAAATAGAATTACAAAAAAAATAAGATACCAAAAGATCCAGAAATCTTCCTGTTAAACAATATAAAAGACAAAGAATTGGGCCTAAAATTAGACAGGGCTCAGAAAAGATTTACTGTGATTGCACTTGCAGTAGCAAGAAAGTGCATAATGATAACTTGGAAAGTGGAGGCAACCTTAAAAATACAACAATGGTACATAGAAATGAACAAGTATATTCCATTTGAAAAAATTACCTACAATCTAAAAGACAAATATACTTTATTTGAACAAATTTGGGAACCATACATAGAGTATATTAGAAACTGCCGATTTCAGACCTCCATCTCCTGAAGTGATAAGCTACAAGTATGAAAATACTTAAACATGGAATTTTGAACGATATGATTTTTAAAAAAAAATTCTTTTGTGTTCTTTTATTGTTTATTTATTTATCTTTTATTCTTTCTTTATGTCATGGGGGTAGTGAGGGTGGGGGGAAGGGGGAAAAATATCACTGTGTATATTTTAATGATGAATGTTTGTATATATTGTTATTGAAATGGTTCACAGTGAAGTATTAAATAAAAAAATTATTAAAAAGTAAGCTATTCGTTTAAAGGTGAGGAGCTTTCCTGGAGAGAGTAAAGATCAGCTAAGATTTGAAAACAAGCTCCCTTTCAGCCAGCTCTCCAACGAGAGCACACATTTGTAAAACTAGTGATGCAACTGTTTTTAAAAAAAAGGTGGATTTTGGTTCTCAGAGAACTACATTTCCAAAAATGAATCTTCAAACCAAAAGAGTGAATTACTATGGACAACTTTTAATAACATTTGTATCTAGGCTTCCCATGCACAACAAACAATAAATTTTAGAATCAATGTGTATTTTTAAAGTATGAAATCGCTGCCAAAATTTTTGTTACCTTGAAGCTTCAAAGGCTTAAAGCTTGGCCCTAAAATCAAGGCTGTGCAGTTAAACCAGGGAAGCTGAGCACTTGTTGAAGTTCTGAGTAGTTGTTGTGGCCTCCTTCGGTCGTGATCGACCATAGTACGATGCCTAAAGCAAAGCTGGATTGGCCTCTCCAGGGTGCAAGCCAAGGCAGGGTTGATATCAAGATCTGTTTGCTGCCCATGCAGTGGGACCCCCACTTCATGCTAATGACAGGTCCAAATAAACAATGAAAGTCATTACAATTTGGTGCCAGCAGCATTATAAGAATTGCTGTACAGCTGGATACAGGAGTCAACCGCCTTTTGGACTCTGACTCCGGATTTGTCATTGGAGATTACTCCTAACACCTTTCCCATGAGCAGATATAGCCACAAGGCACCAGAAGTTTGAAATTGGAGTATTCCCTCTCCTTGATGAGTTACAATCTGTGGTCATCTGCCCGGAGCAACTGGTTTCAAGGTGCCAGTGGCCCACCTTTGCCCCTTCTCCTGTCAGTGAGAATAGCTCCACCAGGAATAAGAACTATGCCACATATGAAGGCCAGGAGTTGGACTTGGTTGTTAGAGGCTGGTGGAGTGCCTATGGATCAGTACTGGGTCCGCTGCTGTTTGTCATATGTATTAATGATCTAGATGTTAGGGAGGCAAGTTGGATTAATAAATTTGCAGATGATGCAAAGGTTGGTGGTGTTGTGGACAGTGAGGAAGATTATCAAAACTTACAGGGTGATATAGGACAGTTAGAAGAGTGGTTTGAAAGATGGCAGATGGAGTTTAATACTGATAAATGTGAGGTGCTACATTTTGGTAGGACTAATCAAAATAGGACATACACGTTAAATGGTAGACAATTGAGGAGTGCAGTGGAACAAAAGGATTTAGGAGTCATGGTACATAATTCTCTGAAAGTTGAATCACATGAGGATAGGGTGGTGAAGAAGGCATTTAGTATTTTGGCTTTCATAAATCAGAGTATAGAACACAGGAGTTGGGATGTTATGTTGAAATTGTATAAGGCATTATTGAGGCCAAATTTGGAATAATATGTGCAGTTTTATTCGCAGAATTACAGGAAGGATATAAACAGTACAAAGAGACCAGGGGAAATGTACGAGAATGCTACAGGGAAAGGTTGAGCAGGCTGGGACTTTATTCTCTGGGGCATAGAAGGTTGAGCGGTGATTTGATAGAGTTATTCAAAATTATAAGGGAGATGGACAGAGTCAATGTAGATAGCCTTTTTCCACTTAGAGTGGGGGAGATTCAAACAAGAGGGTATGGATTGAGAGTAAAAGGGGAAAAGTTTAAGGTAAACATAAGGGGAAATTTCTTCACACAGAGGGTGGTGGGGGTATGGAATGGACTTCCAGCAGTGATGGTAGAAGCGAGATCAATTTTAATATTCATGGAAAAGTTGGGTATATGGACAGGAGAGGTGTGGAGGGTTATGGGCCAAATGCGGGTCAGTGGGACGAGGTGGGAGATGATGTTCGGCACGGACTAGTAGGGCCAAACTGGAATCTTTCTGTGCTGTAAATGGTTATATGATTATATATGGAGACACATGCCACAAAGACCATTTGTGCAGCAGTGGGAATTCATCTCCATTACCACCCTTTGGCTATAACAATCTTCTGAGTTGTAAGTTCAGCATATCACACCAGAAAAGACCCAACCATTCTTATCACATTCTCTGCTTGCTGAGGGATAACTATTGACCAGGGTTACTCCTCGGTTGCTGTCAAGGTACAGGCAATACAATTTCAGTCAAACATAGATGGAAGGCAAGGATTTGTACCCAGCACCTCCAGGTTCAATACAATGGTGTCCTCATTGAGCTGGCCCTTTACACAATAAGTCATCATGGAATTCTGTCAGCCTTTGAAGCTTACATGGAGCTAAAATGATCACATCACACTGTGATAGTTTTATAACAGAGGGATAGAGTTGTGCAACAAGCAAACATGTCCTTTGGCCCATTGAATCTGTGTTGACCATCATCCAGCCAATTACACATCTGACAGTAATCCCATTTTATTCTCTCCCCTTCTCATCAAATTATTTTATAAACCTCTGAAAGTAAGATCATCCTTCAGCCTCTTATAATCAAGATGGTCAAAAATTGAAAGAATTGTAGCTTCTCCAGCTTGGGTTTGGTCCAAATTGGCTATGGTTGAGTAAGATTTGGATTCATTTAAAATTTTATACCAAAGCATACCTGTGCAGTAGGAGCCGCACCTAGAATTATGACTTCATAGGTTACGTGCTCAGGTGTGGAGGATCACAAACCTTCTGAATCAGGGCTGAAAATCTTTCCAGCTGAGTCAAGCAATTAAAATATGACCAAAAGTTTTAATCACTGCTTCTGGCATTAGCACTGTCATTAGAACTTTTTACACTTGTGTCCCACTAAATTGGTCATTCTATGTCCCGGGATAGGAATGGCGTTTTTGGTGTTCACACTTGACCACTCTTAACTGGGACACTGAATACGTTTACACTTGCAAGGAGCCATCCCTGGGGTTAGGACTGGTCTACCTTCTACCAGTGACATCATGACTCATCATGAATGATGGTGGACCTGCCCTAAATCCTGATCGATGTATTATGATCTTTTATTTGAACAAAAGTAATCATGCCTAATTATAACATAATTAAGCTTTATGTACAGCACAGTATGAGCCCTTCAGTCCCTGTTGTTGTTGTGCTGACCTACATAAACCTTTATAAGGGAACATGGGGAAGTGCTAGGAATGAATAGCATTTGCAGACAATTTTTAAAAAGCATGGGAAAGTTGGTAGCGCTATTGTGCACAATTTATAAAGACAGTGGGCAAAAGCGATGGCAGACCTGCCCTCCCAGAATGCTGTGTGGCAGAGAAAGGGTGTATACACAGCTGCATGGATGGAGCTCTCACAGAGGGCTTTCTCTGCCATACACATTCTGGGAAATCAGGTCCGCCATCGCTTTTTCCCCACGGTCTTTATAAATTGTGTGCTATAGAGCTACCAAATTTCCCACGCTGTTTAAAAATTTTCTGCTATTGCTATTTATTGATATTTATTTCTTCTCTCTCTCTCTCTCTCTCTCTCTCTCTCTCTCTCTCTCACCCCCCCCACCCCCACCCCCCCACACTGTGACTTTCACATGGAAATGTTTTTACCTTAATTTTAATCTTTTCTTCCTTCACGTTCCTGCATTCATGCAAAAACTTGGGCATTTCTATACCAGAATGTGATTGCCAGTTCTACATTTACCTGATTGCAACACTGGGATCTGCAGACACTGGGGATTGTACTAGAGGTCGAAGCTGTCTATCCCTGGCTTGAGATGACGTCACCTCATGCCGGCGGTAAGAAGATTTTCATTTCACACTAGGTCAGTGGTTCTCAACCTTTTTCTTTCCACTCACAAACCACTTTAAATATTCCCTATGCCATAGGTGCTCTGTGATTAGTAAGGGATTGCTTATGGTGGGGTGTGGGTGGAAAGAAAAAGGTTGAAAACCACTGTTTTAATCAGACCTAAATGACTTATTTTGTGCACTGCTTCATAACTCCAAAGGAAATGGGCCAATGACATTTTTTCTCAAGCAAAATATTTCAGTAACAATTGGGTCTAGAGCAGTGATTCTCCACCTTCCCTTCCCACTCACATCCCACCTTAAGCAATCCCTTACTGATTACAGAGCACCGATGGCACAGGGATTAATTAAAGTATGTGAGTGGAAAGAAAAAAGATTGAGACCACTGCACTAGACCCTTTTTAAGCCAATTGACCGTTAATTCCTGGGATAACTTGCAAGTGTGAAAGGGGCTCTTGTCTGAATCAGAGGCTTGGTGATTCCACCCCTGTGTTAGTGTTTGATTCATAATGTCATTGAATCAAATGTAGCGAGGAGGACATATTATACTTTCTGAAGAGCTGTACTGTGAATGAGATATTACCCAATATTTGGACAACATTCCTTTTTCAATCAATGCCACCAAGACCAGATTCACCTGTTATTTATTAGGATGGCTTGTAATGTATCTAAATTATAAAATAAATTAGGTACTGAAACTGCTGAAATGATTTTAAGCAATAGAACAGATAATGAAATAATTTTAAAATATTTAAGAAAAATAGGATAGTGGAGGAGTAAGGCAGATCTAAAACAAAATTAAAAATTACACAGTGGTGCTGGAAATCTGAGATTAAAGCAGAAATTATTAGAAATACTTGGAGTCAACATTTCAGATTGAAGACACTTTGTCAGAACAGATGAAGGGATTTCAACCCCAAAAATGATCACTGACTCACTTCCCACAAATGTGTTGAGATCTAGAAATAGAAGCATAAGAATCTAAGAAATTGAGCAGGAAAATTGGGACTGCTTGTTTGGACAGGTTTCTCAGAGGCCCTTCAAATAGTCCTTCATGGTAAATGTTCCGGCCTAATGCAGTCCTATTTACTGCTGACTATAGTGGAGGTGAAAGTGGCAGGATTCCCATGGGAATTTGTGGTGCTGGCCATACTAACCTTGACATGACAGTGACACTCATAAGAGATGTTGATTATGGTGGTGTTGTTGATGGGACAGATACACAAAAACGTTCATCTTCACTGATGAAAATTCTTGACGCCAAGGAAAGATCAGCTCTAGTACCCCTGCCTTTCCATTCCCATGTCTCTGGAATACCAATAGCCAGAACAGCAGATTCCCTTAGATGATAATTTCAGCTTTATTGGATTCTTTCAGACCCCAGTGAAGAATTTTGCAGAAATCTTGTGTGCCTGCCATCACAAATCTCATGCTCCTTGTTATGGTCCAGGTGATTGGGACATAGAAGATAGCATAATCCTGTCTACCTTAATTCTTCTCTTTTAAATGTGTGAGGCTACATTGGGTAGTGTTGTCGGAGGACAAACCAGCTGCCAAATCAAGGTTTTGTTCCACCCCACCCATTAGTGCACATCTTGCCGTTTTCCATGTCAATTGCCTGAACTGGACACTCCAGTCTGCCTGTACTTGGCCTTGGGCCATTGGCTATTGTAATTGGAATAATCCTCCTGGCACTGAGCCATTATCTCCGCTAATGATCTGGGCTGGAGTCTCCAGCATTATAAATGTGCCATGTGTTCTTTGTTCTCCCTCTTTGCCAGCTTGGGACTACCTTGCTACACTCCAGGCCTAGAAATGTGGAAGGGTGCTGGAGAAACTGTTGGTAAGATGTGGACTGTTTAAAAGGGTTAGGAGCATTTAATCAGTGTCCTTTGTAGCATAGATCCATGCCTGCACTGAATCAAGCGGTGGTGGGGCATCATAGTGATTTTTCCTAGTACCAGTTCATTGTACGCGCGCGCGCGTGTGTGTGCGCGTGTGTGTGCGTGTGTTGCATCTCTTACCACTTCCCACACTTGCCTTCTGTAAATAAATCTTTCCCCATCAAAACTGTGTGTCAGGAGTCCTTGCCTTTGAGACCGACCAAACCTGTTTCCTCACTCACAACAGAGGCCTGAGAGTAAGACATCAAGATTTTAATTATATCACATAATAACTGGCAAATACAAATATTTTATTTGGTATTATCTTTGGGGTTATGGAAACATATCTCGATATGGCTACAATAAAGGAATGTAGTGTTGGTGTGTTGCACATAAACATTAGAAAAGTCCAGAAGTTCTAGTACTTCTGGGAATATTAATGGAAGTGGTTGACTTTTCTCTTCGGGAGGGAAGAATCACTTCGAGCCATGTGGTGAAAGTGATAGGGGGTGTTGTTTGTGACTGGCCTGGCTTTTAGTGGGGTGGGGGGGAGGAGGTTGAAATGAGATGAAGGAAGCTGACAGTATGATTGGAAGTAGGAATAGGGAAGTGGTATTAAATCTTAAGAGAATGGAGATTAGGAATAGTGATCAGCGTAAAGATGTGGAATGATGAGAATTAAGGGGTGGAAGAATTATGGGATGAGGGGCTGTAGATCAGAGAAAGAGACCAGCCTACAGAATAGAAGCATTAGGGAGACATTCAATGTGGAGTAGGGATATCCCAAGGATTTTGGGAAGTTTCTCACTTGGCTGCACAGTGCACCTTGTTGTTCTGAGCGTAACCAACAATGAACTGCCCCTGGACAATCTGGTCCAAGTTCCTCTGCCATGTTCTGATGGAGGAATGAACACGTGATCCCAGCAATGAATCATCCCAGAATTGCAAAGATAACTTGCAACAGGGATTTCCCAGTCTCATCTCTTGATTGGCATCATCTGATCTAGAAAATGTTGCAAACAGGAATTTCAGGTTAGATCAATTTTCAATTACACAAAGTAACATGATGTGATTCAATTTCTGGATATCCAATGCTCAGCTTGTCCCACCTCTCCATCATCACCTTCAGGTCTCAATATTATAACAATCTGCCATAAAAGCAGAAAATGCTGGAAACACTTAGCATGTCAAGCAGCAAATGTAGAAAGAGAAACAGCTCATGTCTCAGGTCTTGGATGCAGTTTTGATCAAGGGTTCTGGATGTGAAATGTTAACTGCTCTTTCCACAGATGTTCTCTGACATGCACTGTTTTCCTTGATTTTCTGCTTTATTAATATCGAATCCTGAGGTCAAATAAAGTCAACACTCTGAGGTTGAGTTCAAATATGCTCAGTTTTATTCCACCATTACTGTTTTTTACTCCCTCATGGTCCTGTGCAACATGTCAGCCAATACAATCGATAACCAATCTATATTATCCTGCAAGGCATTATAGTCGATAACCGAACTATTACTTATCACTCTTTGGCTTGGCTTCGCGGACGAAGATTTATGGAGGGGGTAAAAGTCCTCGTCAGCTGCAGACTCGTTTGTGGCTGACAAGTCCGATGCGGGACAGGCAGACACGGTTGCAGCGGCTGCAGGGGAAAATTGGTTGGTTGGGGTTGGGTGTTGGGTTTTTCCTCCTTTGCCTTTTGTCAGTGAGGTGGGCTCTGCAGTCTTCTTCAAATGCTGCCCGCCAAACTGTGAGGCGCCAAGATGCACGGTTTGAGGCGATATCAGCCCACTGGCAGTGGTCAATGTGGCAGGCACCAAGAGATTTCTTTAGGCAGTCCTTGTACCTTTTCTTTGGTGCACCTCTGTCACGGTGGCCAGTGGAGAGCTCGCCATATAACACGATCTTGGGAAGGCGATGGTCCTCCATTCTGGAGACGTGACCCACCCAGCGCAGCTGGATCTTCAGCAGCGTGGACTCGATGCTGTCGACCTCTGCCATCTCGAGTACTTCGACGTTAGGGATGAAAGCGCTCCAATGGATGTTGAGGATGGAGCGGAGACAACGCTGGTGGAAGCGTTCTAGGAGCCGTAGGTGATGCCGGTAGAGGACCCATGATTCGGAGCCGAACAGGAGTGTGGGTATGACAACGGCTTATCACTACAACAATTATAACTGCATTAATGAAGCTCCAGTCTGAGTTCAAAGACTGCACTTCCTGAGAAGACTGAAGCGGGCAAAGCTACAAGCCACCATCCTTTCGACTTTCTACAGAAGCTCCATCAAGAGCATCCTGGCTGGCTCATCACAGTGTGGTATGATTGATGTTGAGCATTGGATTGGAGGTCAATCCACAGGACCATAGGAACGGCAAAGAGGATCACTGGGGTCTCCCTACCCCCTTGACATGATCGACTGGGATTGTTGTCTGAAGAGGTCTCGCAAAATTGTTAAGGGTTCCTACCACTCCACATGCAGCATCTTCCAGCTACTCCTGTCGGGAAAGAGATGGACAAGAATCAGAGCCAGACAACCACTCTGAGAACCAGCTTCCTCCCAAAGCCAGTGAGACTAATGAACTACTCATACTGTTCATACAATCCCTCTTAGAATCTATTATTATTTAACAATATTTATATATACTTCATATAAATCACTTGTAAATATGTGTGCTACGTCTATATATATATTCACACCAAGGACCAAACAACACTGTTTCATCCAGTTGTACTTTACAATTGAATGATAATAACAAACTTGAACATGAACTTGAGACAGACAGGCAACACAGTCACTTAAATAAAAGCCTGTTAAGATAAACTGAGTGACAGTCATCTGGAAAACCTTTGAATTGCTACATCAGATTCAACTTCTCTGGGAATCTGAGTGATGGAATTAGGATTCTGTCCTCCTTAATTCTTTGAATTAACTTGCCCTACATCATGCCAGCTTATTCTAGTAAGGAACTTCTCTAAGAATAGAGTGTCTGTTTTCTAAATTAAGGTGAACAAAATATTTCCTCAGTTTATAATTTTTTTTGTTTTCTTTGTCTGGCTTTGCAAAACAAATTGTTCCATATTACAGGAAATCTTTGAGATCATGTCCACATTTTAACTTTTGATTCAGATAAAGAGGATTATTTTTTATTGTTTCTCTAAAATTGTAACCATAAACAAACAGAAAATATTTTGTATCCAACATTCATTTTTTACAAGATGCAAACATACCTTAGCTATTGGTCCTCCATCTGTACCATCTGTGGTGGCACAGTGATAAGACATGATCATTCAAAGGTGAGGCCTAGATGATCTGACTTTGACTGGACTTCATCAGGTGATGTTGAGACTTTTCTGGATCCACGAATTGGAATGCTTCAGAGTGCAACCGCACACCTGCCCCCACACCCGACTGCTTATACACACACACGCATTATTTATCTGTATCCAATAATTTCTAAGATTTCAATTCTGGGGTACATAGCTGATTTAAAGTCATTTGGTGGTTGTGGAGAAGGCACCACAATAAGTGCGTATATTGTCAATCAATGTGATATCATAAACAGCGAGATTTTACAGTGGAAAAGTGATGGCGTTATTGCTGAACAGGAAGAAAATTGCCCAGAGTGATCAGACAGTTTCTGTAGTGTGACTTCTTTTTTGGCATCTCATCCCTGTGGCTGTCAATTTAAGGGGATCCCTGACTTACAGGAACTACGATGTCACAATTATTTTCTTTTAACCATATAACCATATAACCACTTACAGCACAGAACAGGCCAGTTCGGCCCTACTAGTCCATGCCGTAACAAATCCCCACACTCCTAGTCCCACTGACCAGCACCCGGTCCATACCCCTCTAGTCCTCTCCTATCCATGTAACGATCCAGTCTTTCCTTAAATGTAACCAATGATCCCGCCTCAACCATGTCTGCCGGAAGCTCATTCCATATCCCTACCACCCTTTGCGTAAAGAAATTTCCCCTCATGTTCCCCTTATAATTTTCCCCCTTCAATCTTAAACCATCCCCTCTAGTTTGAATCTCCCCCACTCTTAATTGAAAAAGCCTATCCACATTTACTCTGTCTGTCCCTTTTAAAATCTTAAACACCTCTATCAAGTCCCCCCTCAATCTTCTACGCTCCAGAGAAAAAAAGCCCCAGTCTGCACAACCGTTCCCTGTAACTCAAACCTTGAAATCCTGTCAACATTCTCGTGAACCTTCTCTGCACTCTCTCTATTTTGTTTATATCTTTCCTATAATTTGGTGACCAAAACTGTACACAGTACTCCAAATTTGGCCTCACCAATGCCTTGTACAATTTCATCATAACCTCCCTACTCTTGAATTCAATACTCCGATTTATGAAGGCCAACATTCCAAATGCCTTCTTCACCACACCATCTACCTGAGTATCAGCCTTGAGGGTACTATTTACCATCACTCCTAAATCCCTTTGTTGCTCTGCACTCCTCAATTGTCTACCATTCAATGTATATGACCTATTTAAATTTGCCTTTCCAAAATGTAGCACCTCACATTTATCTGTATTAAATTCCATCAGCCATTTCTCAGCCCACACCTCCAGCCTTCCTAAATCACCTTTTAATCTACGGTAATCTACCTCACTGTCCACAACACCACCAATCTTTGTGTCATCCGCAAACTTGCTTATCCAATTCTCCACCCCTACATCCAGATTGTTAATATATATAACAAATAATAGTGGACCCAGGACCGAACCCTGAGGAACTCCACTGGTCACCGGCCTCCAATTGGACAAACAATTTTCTACCACTACTCTCTGACACCTCCCATCCAACCACTGCTGAATCCATTTCACTACCTCTTTATTTATACCTAATGCCTCCACCTTTTTTCCTAACCTCCTGTGGGGAACTTTGTCAAAAGCTTAACTAAAGTCCAAATAGACAACATCCACAGCTTTCCCTTCATCAACCTTTTTTGTAACCCCCTCGAAGAACTCAATCAGGTTTGTCAAGCATGATCTACCCCTGACAAAACCATGCTGATTACTCCCTATCAATCCCTGTACCTCCAAAAATTTGTAAATAGCATCCCTCAGAACACTTTACATCAACTTGCCCACCACAGATGTCAGACTTACAGGCCTATAATTCCCAGGTTTGCATTTGGACCCTTTCTTAAACAGAGGAACCACATGTGCCACCCTCCAATCCTTTGGCACCACCCCCGTGGCCAGTGACATCCTAAATATCTCTGTTAATGGCCCCACTAACTGTCCACTAGCCTCCCTGAGTGTCCTAGGGAATATTTTGTCCGGTCCGGGAGATTTATCCACCTTTATCTTTTTTAACACAGCCATCACTACCTCCTCGGTTATCCTTATATGCTTCATGACCTCCCCACTATTTTTCTTTACTTCAACTGGTTCAACATTTTTTTTCCCTAGTGAATACCGAGGCAAAGAAATCATTCAAAATTTCCCCCATTTCCTCAGACTTCTCACTCAGCCTACCCTCGCTATCTTCAAGGGGTCCAATTTTATCTCTCACTAATCTTTTACTTTTAATGTACCTATAGAAACCCTTTGGATTTAGTTTTACTCTGTCTGCCAAAGCCTCTTCATGCCTTTTTTTGGTCTTTCTAATTTCTTTCTTAAGATTCCTTCTACACTCCTTGTAGTCCTCCTTCAACTTCTCAGCTCCCTGCTCTTTATACCTCTTTATACCTCTTTATGTTAAGCTTTAAAATGTAACAGATTGCAAATAAGAAGATTAAAAGGGAAATCGAATGATCAAGAACACGCTTTTGCATTGCTTTATTTTAAGAGGTATTAATATTGTTTACAGAGCAATATATATTAAAATCATATAAATGTCTCATTGGCTTGGCTTCGCAGACGAAGATTTATGGAGGGGGTAAATGTCCACATCAGCTGCAGGCTCGTTTGTGGCTGACAAGTCCGATGCGGGACAGGCAGACACGGTTGCAGCGGTTGCAGGGGAAAATTGATTGGTTGGGGTTGGGTGTTGGGTTTTTCCTCCTTTGTCTTTTGTCAGTGAGGTGGGCTCAGCGGTCTTCTTCAAAGGAGGTTGCTGCCCGCCGAACTGTGAGGCGCCAAGATGCACAGTTTGAGGCGATATCAGCCCACTGGCAGTGGTCAATGTGGCAGGCACCAAGAGATTTCTTTAGGCAGTCCTTGTACCTCTTCTTTGGTGCACCTCTGACACGGTGGCCAGTGGAGAGATCGCCATATAACACGATCTTGGGAAGGCGATGGTCCTCCATTCTGGAGACGTGACCTACCCAGCGCAGTTGGATCTTCAGCAGCATGGATTCGATGCTGTCGGCCTCTGCCATCTCGAATACTTCGATGTTAGGGATGAAGTCACTCCAATAAATGTGGAGGATGGAGCGGAGACAACGCTGGTGGAAGCATTCTAGGAGCCGTAGGTGATGCTGGTAGAGGACCCATGATTCGGAGCCGAACAGGACAACGGCTCTGTATACGCTTATTTTTGTGAGGTTTTTCAGATGGTTGTTTTTCCAGACTCTTTTGTGTAGTCTTCCAAAGGCGCTATTTGCCTTGGCGAGTCTGTTGTCTATCTCGTTGTCGATCCTTGCATCTGATGAAATGGTGCAGCCGAGATAGGTAAACTGGTTGACCGTTTTGAGTTTTGTGTGCCCGATGGAGGTGTGGGGGGGCTGGTAGTCATGGTGGAGAGCTGGCTGATGGAGGACCTCAGTTTTCTTCAGGCTGACTTCCAGGCCAAACATTTTGGCAGTTTCCGCAAAACAGGACGTCAAGCGCTGAAGAGCTGGCTCTGAATGGCCAACTAAAGTGGCATCGTCTGAAAAGAATAGTTCACGGACAAGTTGCTCTTGTGTCTTGGTGTGACCTTGCAGGCGCCTCAGATTGAAGAGACTGCCATCCGTGTGGTACCGGATGTAAACAGCGTCTTCATTGTTGAGATCTTTCATGGCTTGATTCAGCATCATGCTGAAGAAGATTGAAAAGAGGGTTGGTGCGAGAACGCAGCCTTGCTTCACACAAGGAGAAGGGTTCATTGCTGTATCTGACCCGATCTTGTTGGTTTTCGTGCAGTTGGATAACCATGTTGAGGAACTTTGAGGGGCATCCGATGCGCTCTAGTATTTGCCAAAGCCCTTTCCTGCTCACGGTGTCGAAGGCTTTGGTGAGGTCAACAAAGGTGACGTAGAGTCCTTTGTTTTGTTCTCTGCACTTTTCTTGGAGCTGTCTGAGGGCAAAGACCATGTCAGTAGTTCCACTGTTTGCGCGAAAGCCGCACTGTGATTCTGGGAGAACATTCTCGGCGACACTAGGTATTATTCTATTTAGGAGAATCCTAGCGAAGATTTTGCCTGCAATGGAGAGCAGCGTGATTCCCCTGTAGTTTGAGCAGTCTGATTTCTCGCCTTTGTTTTTGTACAGGGTGATGATGATGGCATCACAAAGGTCCTGAGGCAGTTTTCCTTGGTCCCAACAAAGCTTGAAAAACTCATGCAGTTTGACATGCAGAGTTTTGCCGCCAGCCTTCCAGTCCTCTGGGGGGATTCCATCCATACCTGCTTCTTTGCCACTTTTCAGTTGTTCAATTGCCTTATATGTCTCTTCCCGGGTGAGGACCTCATCCAGCTCTAGCCTTAGGAGCTGTTGAGGGAGCTGGAGCAGGGCGGAATCTTGGACTGAGTGGTTGGCACTGAAAAGAGATTGGAAGTGTTCTGACCATCGGTTGAGGATGGGGATCTTGTCGCTGAGGAGGACTTTGCCGTCTGAGCTGCGCAGCGGCCTTTAGACTTGGGGTGAGGGGCCGTACACAGCCTTTTTTTCTTTGGCTTGGCTACGCGGACGAAGATTTATGGAGGGGGTAAAAAGTCCACGTCAGCTGCAGGCTCGTTTGTGGCTGACCAGTCCGATGCGGGACAGGCAGACACGATTGCAGCGGTTGCAAGGGAAAATTGGTTGGTTGGGGTTGGGTGTTGGGTTTTTCCTCCTTTGCCTTTTGTCAGTGAGGTGGGCTCTGCGGTCTTCTTCAAAGGAGGCTGCTGCCCGCCAAACTGTGAGGCGCCAAGATGCACGGTTTGAGGCGTTATCAGCCCACTGGCGGTGGTCAATGTGGCAGGCACCAAGAGATTTCTTTAGGCAGTCCTTGTACCTTTTCTTTGGTGCACCTCTGTCACGGTGGCCAGTGGAGAGCTCGCCATATAATACGATCTTGGGAAGGCGATGGTCCTCCATTCTGGAGACGTGACCCATCCAGCGCAGCTGGATCTTCAGCAGCGTGGACTCGATGCTGTCGACCTCTGCCATCTCGAGTACCTTTAGAGCCTCGTAAAAAAACCCTGAAGTATGTTATTATTAAATAACAATGAAATAGATTGACATCAGAAATAAAATTTTACTTTAAAAATATTTAATAGTAAGGTGAGTTTCAAGAGCATTGCACTACTATTAGTTAATAAAGGACATAAAAAAAATTAAGAACAAACATTCAATGAAATAAAGCAAAACAGAAAAAGAAATAGAGAATCTTATGTTTTTAATGAAGCTTAGTGGCACCATTAATGTACCCAGCCTTGGCTGATGTGATGCTGGGGAACTGGATGGGAAGTGCATTTAGTCGTAGAGTTCAGTATGGTCTGGGATAAACCCAGCAGGGAAGTACCAGGTCAGACACATTGTACAGAAGGCCTCTGACCTCCAGCACATCTTCAGAAGAAAGCAAACAGACACCAGTTCCCTATGGAAACAATCACCTGCACTGAGGCAGGATGTAACCCAATGATTTGGAAATTGTTCTTGACCAATACATGCAAATAGAATCTCTTCTTTGACACGCAGGAAGAAATTGGCACCAGTCCACTCCGCAGCACAATTTCATCGTACAGTTTCTAGCTTGTCTTCCAGATTCAGTTAAGCTGCATCATGCCTTTCTGTCAATCAATGGAAAATCATTTAGTATTCTTTCAAAGAGGTTTAACATCAGAAAATAGTTCCATAAATTGTGATGTTCATGGTTGAATTAAGGATGTTTCATTCATTAACAGGGAGATTCCACACTTGTCTGAGTCATGATGGCCCTGGCAGTGTGACAGCAATTGTAATTATTTTAAGTAGCTGAATGATGCAGGAAGTGTGCCTCACGGGGAATTCCACTATCTGGATGTTTGTGGTTCTAAATTCCACAAAATCACTGAGACTGAGAATTTCTTCAACCTTATTTAAAAAAATAGTAGCCAATGGGCTTTTCCCAACCCTGCTTCTCTTGGTGTCGAATAGACTTTCCTGTTGAGGTGTCTCCTTTTTTTGGCACCAGAATACAGGTTATTATCTCAAACAGGAACATTCCCACCATTTTCAGATGATGACAGAATTACAATGAAGGAATACCTAGAGCCAGAGAACAATGGAATGTAGCTCAGGCCAATTCATTTAGAACCCTTGTTGGGTGTGGTGGGACAATGAAAGCAAGACCTACAGGGATCTGAATATGGATGCACACATTCCAATCAGAATAGTTGCTCACGTTGCCTCGATGGAGGCAACTTCCACCTGAAGTTACAAAGCAGTACAGTAACTTCCACTTGCCCAGTAAAGCCTGCAGGATGCCAAGGAGAAACCTTTCCATTTGCCTTCACTGCCATCCTGTTACTGATTATGTTCTTAAGCTAAAGAACACACAAATGCTGGAGGAACTCAACAGGTCAGACAGTGCCTTTATGTAGCAAAGGTAAAGATAAATCACCAACATTTCAGGCTTGATGCAGGGCTACATAAAGGCACTGTTTGACCTGCTGAGTTTCTCCAGCATTTGTGTGTTTTTTCACTTAACCATGGTGTCGACAGAATCCTGTGTTTTACCCATGTTCTTACACTAACATGTGCTGATTAACCTTTCACGGTATTTTCTGGTTAAAAGGGTCATGCTTTGAACTTTTGACCGTGGCTTGCAGCTCACCTCACCACAATTGCTAACATCCCATTTAACAGTCTTGTAACCCTTCAACTTCTACACTGGTGTTCCATGCCACTTTGCCAGGACTTCCCTGCTCATTTGTTGTACTGTATCTTGTGCAAAAGGAATTAATGCCCACTATTGTGGGTGGCACTATACATTGTGGAGGAAATGGATCTAAAGGATCCTCAATCCAAACAACCTTGGCTTTAGACAGAAGGATATGGAATTTCTGAAGAGTCACATAAGGCTACATGAAATGGCTAGCTAGGCAACCTAGTAGCAGATTGCTTATGGGCACCTTTAATGTCACCAAAGTACAACTTCCCATCCTTTTCTTGCTTCTCTAATTCTCTCATCCTCAGCATCTAGCCTGATTTCCTGCCATTCCACCACTGTAATAGGTGAAACAGAAGAATACTGGGGAAGAGGATGATAAGGGGTAAGGCCGCTGGGAGTTTAAACTAAGCACATCAGCCATTCTGACTACATATAGCATTAACCCAGTGTTATGTTAACTCAGTGAAGAAATTACTGTCACATAAATCCCCATCCTGTTTGATCTCCTACAAGAGAGTTTTTAATGGTAGCATGAGATTATCATTATCTTGTTTTATAGTAAACTTTAAAATCCACATATCCTTCAATCTTCCCACAGTGATTTCCATAGTTGTGCAAGTGTGAAGAATGCTGATGAGCTGGCCTACTGGTAATTGGCTCTTCTTAGATTAATGTTGGATTCGGAACTCATTAAAAAATATATATTTATTTTTTATTATTATGTGTATTGAGATACAGTGAAACACTTTCTTTTGTGTGCCGTTCAAAGGACAGCAAAGAGTCACCACTCTCTGGTACCATCCTGAGGAGAAATAGAAAGAAAAGAAAGGAAGTCTGTTCAGAGACAGCAAGTGGTTGAGGATGCAGCCACATCCACCCTCCTGCATGAAAGAGAAAGGAGCATAGGGAATGTGGGTAGCCTGAAGCTGGAAAATTCAATGTTCATACCATTTGGTTGTCGACTACCCAAAGTGGAATATATGATGTTCTTTTAGTTTGTGTTTGGCCTCAGCCTGGCAATGGAGAAGACCGAGGACTTACAGGTCAGTGTGGGAATGGGAAGGGGAGTTGAACTGGCATGCAACCAGAGGTCAGGACATCCATTGCCAGCTGAGCATAGGTGTTCTACAAAACAGTCAACCATTTTACTCTTGGTCTTGTCTTTGTAGAGGCCACAGTGAACAAAGTTTATTATGTGAATCTTTGCCTCACTTGGAAGGGCTGTTTGAGTGATGATGAAGCAGGAGGTGCAGTGTCAAGCATTGCATTTCCAGTAACAGTTGGTGCTGAGGAAAATGCCAGTGGGTGTGGAATGGTGGGCGGGTAGCTTTGTCCAAACCAGAGTGTCATGGAGAAAGTGGTCTCTGCAGAAAGATCCTCTTTCAGTGCTTCTGCCACTTTTGGAACAAACTAATATGTTCACTTCGGCACTGAAAGAGGATCTTGAATTCTGAGAAGGAATACTTCTTAATCTGTATACAGTAACAACCACTTAAAATAATAGTTACTTTTTAGTTGTAGTTTCCGTGGCCTCTTTTACTAACATCTGGGTGCCAACATTGATGCCAAAATATGTCATAACTCGGTTCATGTCATAACTCGGCTGGTATTATAATTTAAGACAGAACCAACAGTGTAATTAAATAATCCAGTCGAATATTGGGGTTAGTGCTGCAAAGATGAAAGGAAACAACAATACATCCTATCTTCATGTTAAAAACAGAATTTCCATGGATGTACGTTGCTCTACAATAAATGAAAAAAAAGCAAAATTAAAGAAGTCACATAATATGAAAAATGTTCATATTACAATTGTGTAGCTTGTATTGGAATTATTTGACATCTTTTAATTGCCCGAATGACATGAACTTCCCCCTCATAACAGTCTTTGATACACCCGATCCCTTTCTGGCAGCAGGAGTCCAGGATCTTGTTACCCATGGTCATAGATATCAATTTATTCTAGGTTAGGGGAGTTTTGGGGGATAACCCCACTTTAAACCCAATAATCTAATTTATCTTTTGCCATGTTTGAATTATGTGTTTTAATTTGGTGTTGTCCATTTTCTCATTATTAATTTAGTATCCCATTCATATATAATCTCTCATGCTATCTTCTCTCCTACTGCATGTGAGCTGAAGAGAGTATACCACCCTATCAAAGAGAGAGGCAATAAAACTCGATTGGGCCGCTCAGTAATATTTTTTGAAGTCTGGGAGTTTCATTCCTCCCAGTCTCCATGGAGACTCTAGCCACTTTACCCCTCCAAAGAAACTGCCTAACACTTCTGTTGAATGTCTTAAAGAAACTCTGGGGCAACGGCATAAGCAAAGATTGAAAGAGATATTGTAGCCTTGGCATCACGTTCATTTTAATGCAATTAACCCTGCCCATCAATGTTATGGGCAGATTTATCCATCTATGCAGGTCCTCTTTAATTTTTCCAAATAGAGGGAGATCATTCAATTTATATACATTTTGAAGGTTATTTCCCACTCTTATCCCCAGGTATTTAATCCCCTTTTGTGGCCACTTTAACTTACTTTCTCACTGATACTCTTCATAATCCCATTTTGTAAGTGGCATTATTTCACTCTTATCATAATTTATTTTGTATCCCGAGTATAGTCTGTAGCCTTACCCAATGACCCTGCTGATTCTGTCAAATATATCAACTCATCATCTGCAAATAAGTTGATTTTATGTTCGTCCTGGCCCAATCTAAATCCTTTAATACTTGAATCTCGGCAAATGACTTCAATAGCTAATATAGAGTTGGGGACAGTGGACAATCCTGTCTACTAGGTCTAGTCATCGGGAACTCTGGATCCAACCCAAATTTTTCCATGACTTTAACCAAGATGTCCCACTCCAGTCTATCAAAGGCTTTTCGTGCATCTAGGGCCATGGCTATGCTTGGATCCACTCTTGCCTGTGCCAGATGTATTATATTATATTGTCTACTGATGGCCTTTTCTGTATGAACCCCACCTGATTAGGGTTTGTTAACTTTGGTAAATATTTAGCCAATCTGTTTGCCAGAGCTTTGGCAATATTCATATTCAGAGGTGAGATTGCTCTATAAGAAGACGACTTCAATGCATCCTTATCCTTTTTGGGGATCACTGTTATTATTGCCTTCGAGAAGGCCTCCAGGAGAGTATGGGTCTCAGCTGTCTGTTCCACCACGTCCATGAAGAGTGGCATCAAAAAGTCCTTGAACTTTTTGTAAAATTCAGGAGGGAAACCATCCTCCTCGTGAGGTTTATTAGTTTGTAGCGAGCTCAGTCCTTTTACTATTTCTTCCTCAGAGAAGGGAGTGTCTAATCCTTCCCAGTTCTTGGGCTCTAAATCTGATAATTCCAAATTAGACAAGAATTCCTCTATTTTCTCAAAGTCACCCATTGACTCAGATTTATACAATTCCACATAAAATTGCCTAAATGCTTTGTTTATTTCCTTCGGTTTTATGAAATTCGGTCTGTCTCTTTTTAAATCGCATTAATTGTCCTTGTGGTTTCCTCCTCCCTCAACTTCCAGGAGCTCTTTTCCCTAGCTACTAGGACTCCAAAACCCAGAAGCAACAGAAATTCATGAAGACAAATGGTTACTTAAACAAAAGTTGCTTTTAATTGTCTTTAAACATGAAAACTGGATCAAACTTTAACTTATTACTATGAACTTAACTAACCTAACTTAACCCCTTTCTAATTCTATGTATGAGTAAGTTTAGAAAAGTTCTTTAATTCACAGTCCAATCTCACTTCTGATTCCTCCAAGTTCACTGGTTGCAGGAAATTTTTATACTGTGCACAGAATTTAACATTTATGAAGTTCACCAGGCTTTGGTGCTTGAAAGGTAAATGGTTACCACTCAGGAAGGTTCTTGTAGGTTTTCAGAGAGAGATTTGTTGGTTGCTGGACACAAAATTATTTCTTCAAATCAGCCACGTCAGTGTCTTGCCGAAGAAACTTTCCTCAACAGGGTATTCCAGATGATAACCTCTTTCTTTCAGGTCATCGCAGAGTTTCTTTTTGTTTCTCTTTTTTCAAGTGAAACATTAGGCATCCAGTCCTCTCCTCTTGTATGGACCACAAGGGATTTGACCAGGCTGATCTAAGCACTCACAACCTGTCTTCAACATGGGATTTTTTCACAAGCTTGCTAGCTTGTCCTGTTCCAGTCCCGGCTGCTGATGCTGAACTCTCTCTCTCTGTGCCAGAGAAAAGCCTGTTTGACTCTTTCTGCTTGCAAAACCACATGACCCACTTATAACAGTAAGCTGCGGCTCCAATCCTAATCCTCTGAGTTTTTTCATCTGTTGCATTTCAAAACAACAATCCATTAGTGGTCTCTATAGGAACTCCCTAAAGCTTTTGCAAAGGCACTTGGAGTTGGCCTGTCTAGCTTGAGCAGAGCTCCAATATTTTAAATGAGATCTGTTCTGAAGTATTTGTATTTGACCTACATTAAAAAGCCTGCCACAATTGATCTCCTTTAAAAATACATATATACAATATAAAATACAACATAATCTGTCACCTTTGCTTAGATCTTATTATCGCTTTTCCCATCTTATACGTTTCCATAGTGTTGTACTTGAGCTTTTTATTTTGTTAACATTCTATATTTTTCCTCAGAGCCTGATTTTTGGTAGTCCTTTTTCAATTGAGTTATCTCTTGTTCCAAATTAACTTCCCTCATATATCCTTTCTTAATGCCTTTAGTATATCCAATTATCCTCTCACTTGAGAGAGGCTTTTAATGTATCCCATATCAGAAATTTGTTGGCAATAGAGGTACAATTTGTCTTGCAAAATATTTCTATTTGAGCTCTAATGTAACTACAAAATTCTGATTTTATCAATAGCAATAGGTTAAGGTGCCACCTGTTCACCATGGCTTGTTTGTCTGGAGTGATAATAGTTAAAGTCAAAGACAGATGATCTGATAATAGCCTCACCATGTACTCAGTTTTCACAATCCTACCCTCTAATTGGGCTGAGGCCAGGAAAAAAATCAATTCTGGTGTAAGAATCATGTTGTTTTGAGTAGAAGGAATAATCCCTCTCCCTCAGGTGTCACCATCTCCAGGCATCCACCTGATTTAGCTCCTTCATGAGGGCCAGAGCTGTGTTTTCCACTCTGGGTTTCTTCATTTTCTTTGGTGACTTGTCCAATACTAGGTCCAGGTAAAAGTTAAAATCCACTCCAACTAATTCATTTTCATGCCCTTCTGCCAAGTGTAAAAAGACACTTTATATAAATCTTTCTTCATCAAAATTGGGGGCATATATATTCATTAGTGTACAGGATTCCAAATATATGACAAATTACAAATCTGCCCGCTGGGTCTATGACTATGTCTTTCATCTCCAGTGGAACATTTTCCCCTATTAAAATAGCTACTTACAACCTGTCTTCAACATGGGGTATTTTCACAAGCTTGCCAGCTTGTCCTGTTCCAGTCACAGCTGCTGATGCTGAACTTAATTTTTGATGCTCCCTACTTGAAAGATGGGTCTTTTTAAAAAAAAATCTAAGAAAGAACTAATGATGACTGGTTTTAAAATGCCAAGAAACAAGCCCAAAGTCATTCTATGTAAATATGATTTTCTACTTGGTAACACTGTTTCCTTTGGTAATGCATGGACATATTTCTAGGTCTGGATTTGAAGTCCTTGCTTTTTATTTGTCTTCCTCGTGTAGTTTTAGGGTGACTTGTAAAAACTGAATTGAATAGAACTGGAGAGATTAGAAGAGAAAATTTTATTTATAAGTGGATGAGTAAAACTGTTAATAATTATAAATCTCCGGTTTTGTTTCATTTGATAAGTTTGGAGGTTACTAAAATTATAGGAATGCCAGGTAGATTATCTACATGTACTCCTTTGTTGCAAAATAAGAGTTTGCTTTTCACAATGGACAAAAACCTCCTTAAAATTTGGAACCAGAAAGGAATAAGAATGATTGTTTTGAGGTGAGTTGCTTTTTATCATTTGATAGGTTGAAGGAGAAATACCAAATTCCTAATAATACTCTTTATTGTTACTATTAACTTAAATCAACATTGTATGATTGTTTACAGAGACATTTGGAATTACCTAAAGAATCATTATTTGAGGTATTCATTTGAGATGAAAGAAAGAAAGGATTTATTTCAGAAATGTACAAAGTATTACAACGGAAAATGTCTAAGGGATAACTTGCATAAATCATGACTTAAATGGGAAGAAGTTTTGGAGATTCAGTTTGATATAGATAATTGGAGGAAGATTAATAAAGATACTACGACAAAATTAATTAACGTTAGGTATAGGTTGGTAACTTATAATTTTATACATCAATTATATTTAACTCCTGAACATTTGAAATGATATAAATTGAGTGCTGCAGATTTGTGTTTTTGATGCAATGAGCAGAAGGGTACATATTTGCATTTAGTTTGGGCATGTGATAAGATTAAAGCTTTTTGGGCTTGAAGTGCCAGTTAATGAAGAAGATGAAGGCTATGTAGTTAACCAGGAATCATGGCTTTGTACTAGTGGTACAATAATGAAAGACAAGGGGCGCACACACAGTTATACCCAAGGGGAGTGTCTTTAGTGGTAGAGATAATACACGACCAATGTTAGTAAAGCAGACTAAGCACAGCGGGAGACTGACAGCACAACACAGATTCACCACGTGGCTAAATTAAGAGACTGTTTCAGGAAATCTTGAAAATACACTTTTCTCTAGACCCAAAGATCTTTTTAATTGGGGACCTTACTGAAATGGCTTTATTACATAAATTAAATACATTTCAAATGGCATTTTTGAGATTGGCTTTAGTTGTAGCAAGGACTGTTTCATGGAAAGATCAAATGGAGCTTAGCTTACAAAAATGGCATTCAGAAATGAGGTCATGCATTCCAATGCAGAAGATAACTTATAATTTTAGAGATTCATATTATAGATTTAAAAAGATTTGGAGCCCATAATTGGATTATTTTAATTTGAAAATCTGAAACTGGTTGTTTGCGGCTGGATCTCCACATTGAATACTAAATAAATGATTGAAGTTGTTCTCCTTATCTTTTTTTTTGCTTTTTTAAATGGGGAATAGGGGGGTAGCTTTAGGTTAAGAGGAGGGGTGAGTTGGGGGGGTTAGGTATGTAGATGTTTTTTTAGATCTTGTAGTATTTTCTATGTAACCATGTAAATTGATTTTTGATCATTTGTTAATTCTAATTCTGTAATTGTGGTTATTACTTTGTTTTCTAATAAATAAAATATTTTTTTTAAAAATAATTTTTAGGCATGGTAAGTTTTGACACTCCAGAAGACAGAGGAGCATACTGTATTTTTAGGGGCTGATGCCCTTCTCTAATGCTGATGTCAACAGCACACTGAATTGAATGTAGTCCGTCAAGAACCATGTAATTTGCATTTCAATGTATCTTTCTGGGTATATAAAAAAGTTAGTAATATTACCATTTTTTATGGGTGCTATTGGTAAATATATCACAAAAAAAGGCAGTGCTGCCACTGGTGTGGGCCCGAGAGAACTGGGAGCAGAGACACAGCGCTGCTCCGCAGGGTCTTGCTGCCTGGCCCTGATGCCAATGCTGCAATCAGGCTATTGTGTCAAAAAATAATATTGGACATCATGTCAAATTTTATTAATAGTTAGTGTGTATTAATGGGTGCTATCTAAAAGACAAATCCACTTATTAATGTGGCAAAACTTCTTCTTCTTTCATCTTCCTATTACAAAAAAGCCCAGCAATTTATTCTACAAATCTGCTGCAAATAATATTTAACCTTTAGGGAATCCGAGCAGATATCCAAATATGAAGATGTTATGTTCTGTAGAAAAAAAGTTAATTAAAAAGTACTGTTAAATACACAAAAATGTTTAATTGAGACACCATTATAGAAAGTGATGGAATGATCTATTAAGTGACTTTGGCTATAAATTAAGCCGCCAAACTTGGAATTAAAACACACATACGCATATAATTTAGTTCCATTGTTTGTTTTGAGTGAATCTGGATTATTGTTTGTTTTTAATCATAACTAAAATTCAGACAGCTTTGCTGTAGCCTGAATTTGAAGTGATTATTCATCTCAGAGACAATTGCATTCAGAGCCTGTATATCAACCGGGAAACCAAAAATAGACACCAGATAACAGAATCGACAGAGAATCAAGAACAGAAAACTGGAGAATATCTGTTGACTTATTTGGACTATCTATCTACAGTGAAACCTCATTAGAACGCGATTCATTAATCCGCAGAATCGCTTATAGCACGGGTGTCTGTGGACCCCAAACATTGATTTTAGGATGTCAGGCTAACCGTGGCTAACAGCCACAAACTCAAAAATGGATTCTCATGACTCATTTACAAGATGTGTATGTTAATATGTGGAGCTTAAAGGTCTTATTATAGGGTTGGAGTCACAGTATTCTGTTTTTCTGCTTCCTGAATCATGACATCTGTTCCACGACTCGGCTGTAATGCGGTATGAAATCTTGGACCCCAATTACCACGTTCTAACGAGGTTTTACTGTAGTTTCTTAATACTGCTGTGTATATAACTTAAATTCAAAAATTATCTGGCTGGTTTACCTGCTTACATGACATTACGTTATCCTGTTGGGGGTTCTGACAGCCACTATCTGCTGAGCTTGGGTGCAGAGCTTATTCAGTTGCTGAAGGCATTCAGGGCCAGAGCGAGTCACTTGCATTTGGAAAAGCTCTGTGTAATAAATGTGCCGGGATATGGCCTCTCCGCAGACTACAAGAGTGACATGGGAAAAAACTGCAAAGTCGAAGATCATGACTCAAGAACTTAGGCAATTCACCAGTCATCAGAAAATGGAGCTCATCATCAAGTCCCTTTGGGTAATCAAGGCTGAGAGATTCAAACCTTCAATATTGTCCTTCCAAATGACTACCTATATGGAGTATCTGGTAGACTATGTTAAAGGCACTTGACCAATCTCATTCTTTTTTTCTTCATGCTTGCTGCCCTGCAATAATTAATTCAAAAGACATTCACTAGCTAGTAATAGAGAAATTAAATAACAATGTAAACACCAAGAGCAGGATGAAAAGAAATGTGGTCCAGGAACACTTCAAGGTGTGAGTAAAAAGTAGGCAGGTGCCTGAATAAAAAGGCTGGGGAGAAAGAAGGAAAGGGCAGGGGAAGGAGCACAGACTAACAGACAAAAGGTGATAGTTGGCAACAAAGTGGATAAAGTTGACAAACTCATTAGGGGTGTATGAAGCAGCACCAAATGAGTCATTGATGTAGTGGAGGAAGCCTGTGCAGACTTATAGCATGGATTGCTCCATATAGCCAACAAAAAGGTAGGCATAGCTGGGACCTATGCAGGTACCCATGGCTAACCATTGTTCTTGCAGGGTACAAGACAGCCACCATCATCCTGTAACCAAAGAGGCATCAATAATAGGCCTCAATGAATACCGCCCAGTGGCACTGACCTCCACCATAATGAAATGTTTTGAGCATCTGGTGATAGAATGCATTAAAACACACCCCTCAGAGACACTAGACCCATTTCAATTTGCCTGCAGAAGGAACCATTCCACAGATGTTGCTATAGCCTTGCCCATTCACTCTGTCCTGATCCACCTAGAGAATGATAGCTCATATGCTAGGCTGCAGTTCATTGACTTCAGCTTTGCACTTAATGCGATCATTTCCCAGAGGCTGGTGGAGAAGCTGCCCTTGCTGGGACTCATCGGCCCTCTCTGTAACTGGATTCTGGACTTCCTAAGGAAAGACCACAGTCTGCCTGGGTCAGTAGCAGAATGTCAAGCACCAGCATGCAGAGCACTGGTGTATCTTAGGGCTGTGTGCTTAGCCCACTCCCGTTCATGCTACAGACCCACAAATGCATTGCCAGATCCAGCTCCAATAGTGTCATCAAGTTTGCAGATGACACAACAGTAGTTGGCCTCATTAGCAACAATGAGTTCCACTACAGAGAAGAGGTGGAAAATCTGGTTATATGATGAGAGAGTAACAACCTGAGTCTCAATGTGGACAAGACAAAAGAGATGATTGTGGATTTCAGGAGTTCCAAGAACAACTACCCTCCACTACATATCAACAACTCCATAGTGGAGAGAGTGGAGACCACTAAGTTCCTTGGAGTTCATTTGATGAGTGACCTATCGTGAACACACAACATCTCCTCACTTGTTAGGAAGGTGCAAGAGTGACTGCAATTCCTGAAGTGGGCAAGGCAACTATCATGTCAACTTTCTACAGGAGCTTTTTCAAGATCTTCCTGGCTGTTTATATTGCAGTGTAGTATGGTTGTTGCAGAGAAATGGATCAGAAGTCAATCCACAGGACCAGAAGAGTGGCAGAGAGGATCACTGGAGTCTCCTCCCCCTTTTCCATTGATGTGATCTATTGGGATCGGTCTTCTGAAGAGGGCATGCAAAATCATTGAGGACCCCTTGTATCTTGCAGACAGCATCTTTCAGCTGCTCCTGTCAGGAAAGAGATACAGGAGTATCAGATCCAGCACCAACAGGATGAGAAACAACTTCTTCCCATGACCAATGAGAATGCTGAATAACCAAAGAAACTGCTCACATTAACCATTCAAGATTCTCATATTCAAAAAGCATTATTTATTGTATATGAATATTTGTTCTGCATCTGTATTGCTTATCTATTCATGTGTTATGTCTGGTGGTGTGTCTGTGTGTTTTGAACCAAGGTCGAGCAATCACTGTTCTGTCAGGTTGTACTTATGCAATCAGATAACAATAAACTTGACAATTCAATCTCCTTTCCTCCAGCTCTGCATTCATAGCCTCCCCCTCCCCTGGTCAATTCTCACAATTGGTCTGTGGTCCTCCCCCTGCCCTTTCTTTCCTGCTCCCAAGGCTTTTAATTCATGCCCTTGCCTGGTTTTATTAAAACGTTGAATAAGCACTCAAGTCTACTACTCCTGGTGGTAGAACCAGGAGTAGTAGAACCAGTAGCATCAGGCTGAGGAACAGTCAAGGGCAGTGAGACTGTTGAACAACTAAGGAACTGCTCACACTAACCCTCCAAAATGCTATTATTTATTCAACTATATTTATTTTATATATATATTTTTTTTTTCTTTGGCTTGGTTTGGCGGATGCATGACTTGTCTGTATGTGTTATATGTCTGGTTGTTTTTGCACTGAGGACTGGAGAATGCTGTTTCGCTGGGTTGTACTTATGCAATTGGATGATAAATATACTTGAACTTGAGGCCAAAACATCAATTATATATCTTTACCTCCTGTGGATGCTGTGAGATCTGCTGAATTCCTCCAGTATTTCTCTGTTTTACTATAATCACAGTGTCTACTGACTTTCGTGTTTCACACTATTATAATTCCAATTTTTTCTTACACTATGGTAACTGTGAATATTTATTATCAATCTTTTGTATTTATTGCCTCTTTTTCAATCTAATTTAATGCATACCATTGGAGCTTTTTTTTAAAATGAAGTACCCATTTGGCATGAAAGTCTGCAGACACTGATTGTAGTACAAACTTAGAAATGCTGGAAGAACTCAACGTGTCCTGGCTGGCTGCAGCAAGTAAGAACTTTGATGCATTTGTATATTGACAATATACATGACAATAAACTCATTATCAATTTTATAAAAGAAGCTAAAGTACTGTGTGCAGTTGTGGTCTCCAAAGTATGGGAAGGATGTCATAGGATATGGAGAAAATTTGCCTGGAATGAAGCAGTTCAGTTCAGAGGGGAGAAAGGAGAAGCTCGGTCCTTCTCTCTGAAGTTGAGGAAGTTACGATGGGACATGATTGGGATAAATAAAATTATGAGGGATGTCGATAGGGTAGACTGCAGGAAACTTAGTTTAGGGCCAGAGATTCAGATGGAAATTATGCAGGCAAATGAGATTAGTTATATTTGTATCATGATTAGCACAGACATTGTGAGCTAAAGGGCCTGTTCTTGTGCTGTACTGTTCCATGTTCTAACATTAACTTTGTCTTTTAATTCTTTGCTCGTGTCACCTTAAAATTATTTATTCAAAACTGTACTAGGGCTTGTTGTTCAATAGTCAGTATATCATCTTATAAAAGTCTTTGTCATATACTTTCACTTGAAACTACATGAAATTATTGATATAAAATAGCAGATATATATTGCTTTTCCAGCTGAAGTACTTGAAACAACAATTAATTATTTATATGCCAGATAATAGTTGTGCTAAATGAGTGACATGACCTCCAAAGACTTTGTTATCAAGGAATAAAATGTTCTGGTACATTAAATTTATACTTTCACTTTCTGGAAGTACTTAGTATCAGAAACATCAAGATAATGAATGGCCTCATTCAGTACTTAGTCTGAGAAATCCCAGAATCTAAAGCTGACTTTCACTTACTTAAGACAAGCCACTGCTTCTTTGCCCTTCTTTTAAATTTATCTTGTAAGCATGAGACATAAATGGTAGTATGGGTGCTGGAGGTTTCCAGGTATTGGATCAGATGCAACTGATAGCACATGATATTGGTTGGTAAAGGAAAGATGTAAAGGCTGAACTAAAATTACCACTACATTTGGAGAACTGAACTATTGTAACTGGTACTTCACAATGGGCTTTAATTGATATGTATACTGGTGTCTGATCCTCTGCTAAACTTCACCATAGGCACATCACTGTTGATAACTTACATCTCTGTACATGTTCCATTTGCCACTGGGAACATCAACAATTGTAGTTAATCTCCAGCACACAAATGTATCAAACATGTATTTGTTTTCCAGAGAAAATAACATCGTTATATTTCCCATGGAAAGGAAACAGCAGCAGAAAAAGGACATTGAATTTTCCCAAATGCATAATTTCCCAAAGTGTAGAGGAGTGAGTGGTTGCAGTGGGAATCTGATCAGCTCTGGCCAAAGAAAAATGCTAGAAAGGAATTTTCCTTGTGGCTTCCCTTCATTTGCTGGTTTTCTGAGGCCAAAGTCTCATAATAGAAAATACCATTGAAAATTAAAACCCTATGGATGCAGGAAATCTAAAAAGCAGAAAAATCTGTTTCTAGCATTTTGTTTTTAATGTAAAGGACAAGTTCAAATTTATTGTCATCTGATTGTACATATACATATGCTACCCATTGAAACAGCATAACTCCAGACTAGAGTGCACACACACACTGCCACACACTGCCACACACTACACCCTTCACACAAATGACATATGTATATAGCGATCCAAAATAAATATATATAATTGTAGCGAGGTCACTACGGCTACAGCTAGGTTATAGCCCTAAGGCTGTAGCTCGAATCCGAAGGAGAAGAAAGACAATACACACCAGTAGAGTGTATTTGACACTGAGTTTATTCAGTGGCAGCTCTGCCTTTTATAGTCAGCTTGGCCGTGTCTCCACCGGGTCGTGGCTTGAGCGGACTGGCTATCGATTGGTTACCTTGGATGCCCAGGCCCCAATTGGGCTCCCTGCGATCCACCGGCAGTAATTGGCCAGTTTCACCACTCTGCCAGCGGCTTATGAAAATGGGCGTTTCAGGCTGCACAATGCTTTCCCATCGCCACGTTCAACAGCCATTTCCTGTGTCGGCCCAGGGCATGGGCCATAGGTTGCTACATAACAATAATTTACTGATTTCTAGGATTGTTCAAGTCTCACCATCTGTGGGGACAAGCTGTTTCCTAGTCTGGCAGTCCTGGTTTTTAAGCTCCTGTACCTCTTCCTTGAAGGTAGGTAATGTCTCAAAGATGTTGCAGGCCATCATCAGCTACCTGTGAGTTATCTCACACCCAATATTTTGGGGGAGTTACCGCTTTGGGCGGTTTAAACAGGAGGAGGTAGTCGTGACCTCCGACCTGTTTTTTTTTTCTTTTTAATTTTTGGGTTAAGAAGTGAAGGTTTTTTTTGTTTTTTTTTAAATAAATATTTTTTTTAACTCTTTTGTTTTCTGATTGTAATTGAGAGGGAATTAGGAGGTTTTTTTTCTCTCCTTTTTTTCTCTTTTTTTGGGGGGGGGTTTTCTCTCTTTTTTAAGAGGATGATGTCACAGAAGATAATGTCAAAAATTGAGGATGTTGAATTAGATGAAGAGGAAGATGAAGGGAAAGGAGATAAGAAGAAAAAGAAGAAAATCAAGTACAAATACATTGAGGGAGAAGAGTTTAATAAAATTAAGTTAATTTCGATAGAGAATTTTGAAGATGTTATAAATGAAGAATATGGAGAATTTTATAAGAGTTTGAACTTTTTTTTTCTTTTTTTATATAAGGGGAGGGGAAGGGAATAAAAAGTTTATCTGATTGTTTTTCTAAGGGATGTTTTTGTTCTCTCGATGAATTATAAAGGAAACTTGGTATTAATGGAAATTCTGTATTTATGTATTACTAATTATGAATTTTTGTATAACAGATATGTGGTTGATATATGATTTTAATATTTGAACTTAGTTTTAAAGTGGATTTCATTTGTTAAATACATGTATTATGTTTGATTTAAATATATGTTTAAGGGTATTATTTTTGTATTGATTTTTTTTTGTTGTTAGTAATTTTTTTTGTTGTTAAGTTTTATCCTTTTTTTGTAAGTGGGGTTTTTTCTATTTTATTTACAACATTGTTAATTAATTCTTCACTCTTTATTTTGGGGGGGAGGGTTGGACTAATTTTAAATTAGATGATTAATGTGTTATAATTATTGGGGGGGTTCATTTGTGTAGTTTAATGATGTAGTTTTCTAATTTTTATTATCTTATTTTTTATTATTTCTTTAAATGTAATTTTTATTTTATTCATGTCATAAAATTTTAAATAAAGTTTTAAAAAAAAGATATTGCAGGCCAGATGGTAACAAGTAGCATTTGAAGCATACAGCTTCACTAAGTAAATGAATCACCTCCTGAGATCAGATCCATTTCCCCACCCAAGCCATCCCTATTAAAATCAGAAAAAGACAGGTTAACAATTTAACAAATTTTAAGAACCACTCCAACCCCCTCCTCTTCCCCTTCCACCTTTTCTGGGAGGAGCAAATCAACCTATGTTTCAACTTCCTGCAAATGGAGCCAAACATTTTCTGTTGCACAGAAATAAAAAAAAAGTCATTACATTTTGGCCCACATTTTGCATCTTTAACAATGGCAAAATATGTCATCATTACATTATGAATCAACAGTAATATAGTATGTAGACTAAGCATAGCTGTTATGTCTCTGGAGTTACTTGGGAGGCTTCTTGAATAACTTAAGAGATGCGAGATTCAAATAACAAAAGAGACTTTACTTACTGATGTCTTTCTTCATCTCCAAAAACTGTTCTCTCTCTCTCTCTCTCTCTGTCTCACACGCGCGCGCACCCACGCACACACACACACACACACACACACACACACACACACACACACACACACACACACACACACACACACACACACACACACACTTATACAGTGATGCACTAGTTACTACAGTGAGAAGGGTGTATTCTTGCACGGTTACAAAATATTTTGCATGATTCCGACTAATAACAGTAAGTTATCGACAGATACTTGGATAGGAAATGTTTAGAATGATATGGGTCGAAAACAAGAAGAGCTTGGTCACCATGAAAGGCCTGTTTCCATGCTGTAGACCTTGTCTAACAAGCCCCTTAGGAAAATCAATTCTGATAATAGATCATCAACCTGAAACACTAACAGTTTCTTTCTCCATCAATGCCTAAACTGCTGTATCTGTTTTTTAATCCTGAGGCTCTTCATGATGACCTGCTGATCCAGAGTACATTGATCTTCAAGAAATTTGATGGCAAATTTAGGTAGCTAGAAATGATTTTTGTTGGAAAACAGCCTAAAGATATTACACTTTGCTACAAGGTGTTCATCTTTAATGTTTAACTTGGCCAAATATTACTGCTTGCTGTGATGTTTCTTTAAATTGTAATAAGGAAATGTGGGTTCTTTTAAAACAACTATTCTTTATTAGCTAAAGTACACACTTCATGTGGAGGCATCCATTTTGAATTCCCTGAGTTGCAACCAACTAGTTTCTGACTCCCTCTAGTGGTCAAGAGGATCATTAGCATGCTATCATTACATTCCCTTTTCTTGAGATGTTTAATCTAACAACATGACACACTAATACAGTGTTTATTTCAAATTAAAGTTCAACACAAATGTAAACACAATATCAGCACCACAAACATTTTAAGTGCGCAGTTCTTTTTCTTTTATAGATTCAGTCTGTCAGGTGCTTTGATAATCCGTGTGGATCTTCTTAACACAGGTATTGACTCTGCTGGTCCACTGCTGTCTAGCACTGGTGGCGTTTCCTCTGTTGCTGTGTAGGCTGGATCTTCTCCATTTGTCTGTTCCTGCAGTGCCTCTTGCATTTTCAGCAGGCTCTTTTGATTCCTTCTCAGTATTTGACCCTCCTCTGTTCTAACAGTGTAGGATCTTGGATTTACTTCCTCCAGAACAGTGGCCTTTTTGTCCCAAGTGTTGGAATCTCTGAGTCTCATGTTGTGCCAGTGGCCCTAAGCTTCTTGCTGACTTGTCACAGTTTGCTTTTTGTCTGTTCTGCAGACACTTTTGTTTCCATTCAACATCTTCAACATCTCTGTTCTTGTTTGGGTCTGCAGAGTGGAGGTGTGGTGTGTAGTCTATGTCCCATCAGAAGCTCAGCAGGTGACATGCATGTTCAAGAGGCGAAGCTCTGTAACTGAATAGAGCTAGATATGAATCTGAGCCACTGTCTAGTGATATTTTGAGTAACTGTTTAACTATGTGAACTCCTTTCTCTGCTTTACTGTTTGATTATGGAAGCAAAGGACTTGAAGTCGCATGTCGAAAATCATATTTTTCTTCAATGTTCTAGAATTCTCTACAACTGTAGCATGGTCCATTGTCACTGTAGACAATTTGAGGAATTCCACATCTTGCAAAGATCAATTTCATATATTTGATCACACAAGCAGCAGACATGTTAGGAAGCAGCACAATCTCAGGATAGTTTGATAGATAATCAATAACCAGCAAGTAATTATTTCTAGTCACCTGGAACAGATCAGTCCCAACTTTCTGCCATGGTTCTGCTGGTAAATCAGTTATTAACATGGGTTCCTTTGTCTGCTTTGCATGATGTTTCAAACAGGTCTCACAGCTTGAAACCATCCTGTCAATGTCAGTTTATTCCTGTCCAAAAAACAGCAGTTCTGTCCCTCTTCTTGTATTTCTCCATTCCAATGTACCTCTTGTGCACCTTTTTCAGCATCCCTTGTTGCAGTGATTGAGGAATGATCATTCTGCCCTATCTGAGTAGAAGCCCATTGACAACACTCTGCTCAGCAGTGATGTTGTAGTATGGATGACATTTACCTCTAGGCCAACCTTCATTCAGATACTTTATGACCTTCTGTAGAATTGTCTCCTTTTCTATTCAGCTGCGATCTGCTTGAATTTCATGTCAGATAGGGGAAGAGATTCTGTGATCAGGTTCACGTGGAGATTCACATCTGTCTCTGTGGAACTCTCATTGTGTGCTTCACTCTGTGTCATTGCCCTGGATAATGCATCAGCTAAGACAATATGCTTTCCTGGTGTGAACACCAATTCAAAGTCAGAACGTTGTAGCTTCATTATCAGTCTTTGGATTCTCAGCAACATTTCACTGAGATTTTTTCTTGATTATTGCTATTAAAGTTTGAAAACCACTGCTCTAAAACAACTGCAACATGACCTCCCAACATCTGTTTCCTGATTGATAAAGGCCAACGTGTTGAAAGCCTTTTAGGCCACTCTATCGACCTATGATGCCAATTTCAAGGAACTATGTACCCATAGTCCTGGATCCTTCTGCTCTGCAACACTTCCTGGATCCCTATCATTCACCGTATAGGTCCTCCCCATATCCTATATATCAAGCCATAACTCAATAAGCAAAGCAAAGAGTATGCAGATAAATTACAGATTTCAGCAAGAAGGACATGTGAATGTGAAAATATTCTTTAATGAAGCCTAAAGGTGGAATGGGCATCATCGTCATTGAAGACATCTTCCATATCCAAAGTGAACTGGAGGAATGAAAGCATCTCCTCAGTTGCTCTGAATTTGTTTAGCCCAAACCCTCTGTACAATTGGTGACTAATGCATGATGCAATGCAGTGGGCAAATCATAGCAATACTACAGAGCAAAGAATCCTTTGGCTAAGTGGCATTTCAAAAATACATTACTTAATTAAATGAATCAAGTAACTTTAAATACATCTGTTTTGAAAGACAATGGAAAACACGTTTCAATATATGCCGAAGAATTTGGTTGCTAAGTCTATGTCATCTACCTCTTCCTCAAAGGCCATTTGAAATTATGGAAAACTAAAAGCAAAATTGTTTTGTAATTATTACAATGAATCTGATAGTGCATATGTAAAGTGTTGCTCGTAGTCAACAATTGAAAACATTAAAATTTAGCTTATTTAGTTATTAAGTGCACCAAAAGTGGTTCTGAGCCATTCAGAAGATTCCCTTGCAATTAAGTTGATCTGGTTTTCAGTGGGTTTTAATGGGGCTGGAAATCAACCATCATAATCAAGATCATAATCCAGTGTGACCTGTTGGAATACATTTGAGTATGAATGTTCTTATTCCTGTCACAATCAAGTAGTTCGCTAACATAGAAACAGATCTCACAGCTTTGTACTGCAGCTTTTTGATTGGAAGCAGATGTGAATTAGAATGAGGATGTTGATGCACCCAAGATTTACCATTTACAATGGGAAGACCACTCTGTGTTGCATACTGCCTGGGCTCCTATCACATTTCTTACTTTTTCCTTTTGTCAAATGAGGATACAAACCCAAAGCACTAAGCTGCAAATCCTATGTAACTATTTAAGGTTGCACAAGAAAAATGGCCATTTGAGGTGCAGTAAATGGAAATGAATGGAAATGGAAATGAATAAGAACATTAGTAGTAAGTCTTTCCAGTGCTCTAAGTCGTCTTGTAATTTTTTCATTAATGGCTGATAATTTAGTTTATATAGATGGCTGAGATTATTATTTAGTTGTATACCTAGGTATCGAATTGCTTGTGTTTGCCATCTAAATGGTGATTCTTCCTTAAACTTGGTGAAATCCGCATTATTCATTGGCATTGCCTCACTTTTATTTGCGTTGATCTTGTACCCCGATACTTCTCCATATTCCTTCAATTTCTTATGTAATTCTTTTATTGATATTTCTGGTTCTGTTAAGTATATTATAACATCATCTGCAAATAGACTGATTTTATATTCCTCTTTTATTTTTATTCCTCGTATTTTATTTTCTGTTCTTATCAGTTCTGCTAGTGGTTCTATAGCTAACGCGAATAGTGAGGGAGATAGTGAACATCCCTGCTTTGTTGACCTGCTTAATTTAAATTTGTTTGATATATATCCATTTACTGCCACTTTCGCCAATGGCCCCTTATATAATGCATTAGTCCAATTAATATATTTCTCTGGTAGGTTGAATTTTTGTAGTACTTTGAATAAATAATTCCATTCTACTCTGTCAAAGGCTTTCTCTGCGTCTAAAGCAACCGCTACTGTTGGAGTTTTGTTTCCTTGTACTGCATGGATTAAGTTAATGAATTTACAGATATTGTCCGTTGTTCGTCTTTTTTTAATAAATCCAGTTTGGTCTAGTTTTACTATTTTTGGTACACAGTCAGCCAATCTTTTTTGCTAATAGTTTAGCTATTATCTTATAATCTGTGTTAAGTAGAGATATTGGTCTATACGATGCTGGTGTTTGTGGATCTTTCCCTGTCTTTGGTATTACTGTAATTATTGCTGTTTTGCATGAATCTGATATGTTTTGTGTTCTTTCAATCTGGTTCATTACTTCCAGGAGAGGAGGAATTAATAAGTCTTTGAATGTTTTATAGAATTCTATTGGGAGTCCATCCTCTCCCTGTGTTTTATTGTTCAGTAGTTTTTTTAATATCTCCTGTATTTCTTCTATTTAATTTACTTTGCTCCTCTGTTTGTAATTTCGGTAGTTCAATTTTAGTTAGAAATTCATCTATTTTGTCTTCTTTTCCTTCATTTTCAGTTTGATATAATTGTTCGTAGAATTCCCTGAAGTTTTTGTTGATCTCCATTGGGTTATATGTAATTTATTTGTCCTTTTTCCTTGATGCCAATACCGTTCTTTTAGTTTGTTCTGTCTTAAGCTGCCACGCTAGAATTTTGTGCATTTTTTCTCCTAGCTCATAATATTTCTGTTTTGTCTTCATTATGTTCTTCTCCACCTTATATGTTTGTAGTGTTTCATATTTTATTTTCTTGTCTGTCAATTCTCTTCTTTTAGTTGTATCTTCCTTTATTGCTAATTCTTTTTCTGTATTTGTTATTTCCCTTTCCAACTGTTCTATTTCTCAATTGTAGTCCTTCTTCATCTTAGTTACATAACTTATTATCTGTCCTCTGATGAATGCTTTCATTGCGTCCCATAGTATAAATTTATTTTTCACTGATTCCGTATTTATTTCAAAGTACATTTTAATTTGTCGCTCAATGAATTCTCTAAAATCTTGTCTTTTAAGTAGCATGGAATTTAATTCTTGGTGGGATGTCCTCTAGCTCTATTGCCAATAACAGGGGTGAGTGATCTGATAACAATCTAGCTTTATATTCCGTTTTCTTAACTCTTCCTTGAATGTGGGCTGATAACAGGAATAGGTCTATCCTTGAGTATGTTTTATGTCTACTTGAATAATATGAATATTCCTTTTCCTTTGGGTGTTGTTTCCTCCATATATCCAAAAGTTGCATTTCCTACATAACACTGATAGGAAGGATAAACTGTATTAAAATGAACATCTTCCCAAGGATACAATACCTATTTGAGTCATTACCAATTCACCTAACAGAGAAATTCTTCAAGGAGCTAAAGAAAATAATAAGGAAATTCTTATGGAAAGGGGGGAAACCGAGGATAGCACTAGATAAATTAACAGAATGGTACAAACAAGGAGGCTTACAACTACCAAAGTTTAAAAAATTATTATAGAGCAGCACAATTAAGATACCTATCAGATTTTTATCAAACAAGGGAAAAACCAGATTGGACCAGATGAGAGCTAGATAAAATAGGGGAGAAGATACCTGAGCATATACTCTATAAGTGGGATGAAAAATTGGTGCAACGTAGGAATTCAGCAGTATTACACCATCTGCTCAACATTTGGAAGAAGATTCACGTAGAAAGGAATAAAATAAATGATCAAATACCAAAATTAATATTAACACAAAATCAACTAATCCCTTTCACAATAAATAACCTTTCCTTCAGAGAATGGGAGAGAAAAGGGATCAAAAGAATAGAAAATTGTTTTTCGGGAAATAAATTATTATCTTTTGAACAAATGAAGGACAAATATAATATAACTCACGATACAAGGTTTGCATACCACCAACTGAAAACCAACTTGAAGGACAAATTGGGAAACAGTCTGAGGTTACTAGAAGGAAGAAATTTTGAATATGTGATTACAGACACAATGATAATTAAAAAATTTATAACAAACATGTACATCAAACTGCAAGAAAAGGAGAACGAGGAAACAAAAACCTAAACAAAAATGGGAACAAGATCTAAACATAAAGATAAAGAATGAAACATGGAAAAGCTATGCTCCGGAACCATGAGAAATACAATGAACATGAGGTTACGTATGATACAATATAATTGGTTACACAGGCTATACATCACACCCCAAAAGTTAAATAAATGGGACCCAACAGTATCAGACAGATGTTTTCGCTGTAAAAAGGAAACGGGAACAACAATTCATTCAATTTGGACATGTGAGAAAGAGGAAAAATTTTGGGAAGATCTAAACCAGATATTAAATAAAATCACAAAAAGCAATATACCAAAAAACCCAGAGACCTTCCTTCTAAGTAATATAAGAAATAAAGAATTTGGACTCGATTTGGATGGAGCACAGAAAAGATTTATTATGATAGCCCTAGCTGTAGCAAAAAAATGGATTATGTCAACCTGGAAATTAGAAGACAACTTGAGAATACAACAATGGTACATAGATATAAATAAATGTATTCCATTAGAAAAAATAACATATAATTTAAGAAATAACATCACAATATTCAAACAAATATGGGAACCAAACATGAAATACAACAGAGAAATCCTACCATGAACCTCCACCACCTAAAATGACAGTAGGAGAAGACAACAAAATGAACTGACTCAGTATATAAAAGTAAAAGATAAAAATTTCTTGTTTATTTTATTAAGTGACAACATTGTTCAACGGATTTAATGTATCTTATAGATTGAAATTTGAATAAATGGGAAGGGGGAGAGGGAGGGAGGGAGGGAAGGGAGGGGGAAAAGGGGAGAAAATGACACTGTATATATTCAAGAGAAAAATGTCTGTATGTATTTTGGTCAATATGGTTTATTGTGTAAAAAATAAAAAATAAAAAAAAAAAGAAATGAATAAGAACATAAGAAGAGGAGCGATGCGCCATACAGATCATTGAGCTTGAACCAATATTCAATAAAGTTGTGGCTGATCCAATGCTCCAAGAACTGCACCTCTTGTTTAAAAATCTTACAATATCAACTTAAAAGATAAATATCCACAAAGAGTTCCTGAGACTAACAACAAAAAATTTAGAGGGTAAATAAAATTTTAATTTCTGTCCCAAATAGCTAAACTATTATCCTGAATTATGTTCACCCTGTTCCAGATTTTCCAGCTAGCAGAAAGAGCCGTTGGTCACCTCCTCCTTAAATTCATTCTTGAATCTTAATAGCTTCTCCCCTCCTCAATCTTTTGGATGCAAAAGTCAAGAAATAATTGGCAAAAGTTAATGATGCATTTAAGTTTAAATTTTTTAATTTAAATTTATTTTAAATTTAGACCATACAGCACAGTAACAGGCCCTTTTGGCCTATGAGTCTGTGCCACCCAATTATACACAATTAATCCCAATACATTTTTGAACAGTGGAAGGAAACCAGAGCAGTGGGGAAAACCCTCGCAGAATGTACAAACTCCTTATAGACAGTTTGGATTCAAACCCTGGTCTTTGGAACTGTAACAGTTTTATAGGGAAAGTGATTAGGGCAGTGAACTAGCAAGGGGTTCAGCTGAAGGACCCACATAGGCTACAGGTGGTTGGCAACGCAGTCAAAGGACTCACACAGGCTGTGGACTACTGGAGATTGGCTCATGGGAACCGGATATCAGAACCGGGATTAGATAGAGTGTTGAGGGAAAGAGTGGTTCCCGAAGGGGCTCAGGCACTGAAGGCTCCTAATCATATCAAAAGTTTGGATCTAGAGTTCAGGTTGCTGAAGGTTTGAACTGAAGGCTTCGCAGCTGCAGAGGAAGTAGAAGCGCTGGAAGTGAATCCACAAACACTTAATGTCTCTGAGGGACTCTTTTGCTTCTTTTTCTCCTATTATTAGGGAGGCCAGGCAATGCTCATGTCGACTCTTTGCCCTTTGACAGACAAAAGACGAAGTATATCATTGTGGTGGCATGTTATTACACCACTAGGTCAGTAGGTCTACCGCCAGTGGGCTGATATCGCCTCAAACCGTGCATCTTGGCGCCTCACAGTTCGGCGGGCAGCAACCTCCTTTGAGGAAGACCGCAGAGCCCACCTCACTGACAAAAGACAAAGGAGGAAAAACCCAACACCCAACCCCAACCAACCAATTTTCCCTTGTAACCGCTGCAACCGTGTCTGCCTGTCCCGCATCGGACTTTTCAGCCACAAACGAGCCTGCAGCTGACGTGGACATTACCCCTCCATAAATCTTCGTCCGCGAAGCCAAGCCAAAGAAAAAGGTCACTAGGTGGCTCACCTGGTGACCTTGCATATATAAACTGGTTGCAGCTCATTCCCCATTCTGGTCTAGGCTTGCACAGAGGCAAGGCCTAGCTGTATATATTAGTCTATTAAAACTAGCATTTTACCTGCACTGTCTCGTGTGGTTTGATGCTAGATGCCATCACTCAAATATATTGCATCTTTAAAGCATTATTATGTGACAATCAAATTACTTAACATGAGCTTGCTGCTACAGTTTCTGAGTCAACCCTCTGAATGCAGATAGTGCACCTCCTTTCTCCACCAATTAGAGTGCTGAAGAAGTCGTCTGTGTTCTGCCTCAATGACTACCACCCAGTTGCACTCACATCCATCATCATGAAGTGCTTCAAGAGGCTTGTCATGGGGCTCGTCAAGCTCCTACTGCCCCTGTCACGAGACTCCCTGCAGTTCACATACAGACCTAACCACTTTATGGATGATGCCATTGCCACTGCCCTCCATCTAGCCCTCACCCACCTGGAAAATAAGGACTCATATGTTTGTTGACTTAACTCAGCATTCAACACAATCATACCACAGTACCTAATAAGGAATTTGAAACTGGTGGGTCTAAACACCTCCCCCTGCAATTAGCTTCTTAACTTCCTGTCTGGGAGACCTCACGCAGTCTGGATTGGTAACAGTTATCTCCAAAACTATCACACTGAACATGCCCCCCACCCCCCCCCACCTAGGACAGTGTACTGAGTCCACTGTTATTCACTCTGTTGATCCACGACTGTGCAGCTAAACACAGCTTGAACCACATCAGGTTCGCTGACAACATAACTGTGGTGGGCATGATCAGTATGAATGATGAGTCACCGTACAGAGATGAAGTACAGTCGCTAACAGTCTGGTGCAGAGCCAACAATCTGCATCTGAACTTTAAAAAGACAACTTCAAGAGGGCCCGAGGGGAACCTTGCACTGCTGACGATTGATGGCTCCATCGCTGAAGCCATCAAGAGTATCAGGTTCCTTGGAGTTCACTTGGTGGGGAACCTCACATGGTCCCTTAACTCAAGCTCGACAGCCAAGAAAGACCAGCAGCGCCTCTACTTCCTGCAAAGGATGAGTAAAGTTAATCTCCCACACTTCATTCTACAGAGGATGTATCGAGAGCATCCTGTGCAACTGCATCACCGCCTAGTTTGGAAACTGTACCACCTTAGACCGCAAGACCCTACAGAGAATAGTGAAATAAGCAGAAATTATCATTGGGAGGTCTCTTCCCACTATGAAGGACATTTACAATGCAGGCAAAAAGCAATATAGATTGTGAAGACTTCGACATATCCCTCAAATAAACTGTCCTCCCTTCTGCCATCAGGTAGGAGGTACCGTAGCACTCATGCCCTTATGTCCAGATTGAGCAATAGCTTTTCCCCCCAAACCATCAGACTCCTAACTCCCAGAACATTTGGGGATAGGGTACTGTGGACTGTTACTGTATAAGTCTTAATATTTTAATGTGCTTAACTTCTCTTCTAACTTATATTTATGTAAATATGCTCTGTGGTCCTGGTACGAACGATAAATAAAGACGACTTGACTTGAAAGTAAGAAGGCAAAAGCAACATATTTACTCTGAAGCTAGTCTTCTCTACCCTCTAGTGGAGAAGTATGAAATAGCACTAGTGGAGGGTACTCTTCATCTCAATGACTGTCCTGAGGATTCAAATAAGCAAAGCGTAACCTTGGCACTGCAAGAACAGCATCCTGCACTCTACCAGAACAATTGTTCAATTTCCCACATTACACTTCCAAAAATGCTAATCTTTCAACAGGGTTTACCAGGTTAAAAGGAAAGAATAGAAATGAGAAAGCTTACAAATTATTGCATTTCAAAGGCAGTAAATGCAGTAGCCAACAAACTAACTTACTGTTGAGGCTTTTACTACCAAATCCAGGCCTATGTTTCCTGCATAGACTCTTCATTGGAATTTCATCTGGACCTGGCATACTTTCTTTTTTCAAATACTGCTGTGGATTGCTAACATTTTATTATATTACTATTATAACTGATGGCACCAAGTGACTCAGGGAAAAACTCAAGGCTGTAAAGATTTGAATCAGAATTTATTGTCATGAACATGAATTTAGTTGCTTTGTGGCAGCATCATAGTGCAAACATTTAGACAAACCACATTACAAAATAAAAATAGTGGAAGAAAAAGAAAAAGTAGTGTCTATGATTCATTGTTCATTTAGGAATCTGATGGCAGAGGGGAAGAAGCTGTCCTTAGGCTGCTGAGTATTCGTCTTCAGGCTCCTGTACATTTTCCCTGTATGAAAACAAAGGCGAGAAATCAGACTGCTCAAACTACAGGGGAATCGCGCTGCTCCCCATTGCAGGCAAAATCTTCGCTAGGATTCTCCTTAATAGACTAATACCTAGTGTCGCCAAAAATGTCCTCCCAGAATCACAGAATGGCTTTCGCGCAAACAGAGGAACTACTGACATGGTCTTTGCCCTCAGACAGCTCCAAGAAAAGTGCAGAGAACAAAACAAAAGACTCTACATCACCTTTGTTCACCTCACCAAAGCCTTTGACACCGTGAGCAGGAAAGGGCTTTGGTAAATTCTAGAGTGCCTCGGATGCCCCCCAAAGTTCCTCAATATGGTTATCCAACTGCACAAAAACCAACAAGGTCAGATCAGATATAGCAATGAGCTCTCTGAACCCTTCTCCATTAACAATGGCGTGAAGCAAGGCTGCGTTCTCGCACCAACCCTCTTTTCAATCTTCTTCAGCATGATGCTGAATCAAGCCATGAAAGACCTCAAGAATGAAGACGCTGTTTACATCCGGTACCACACGGATGGCAGTCTCTTCAATCTGAGGCGCCTGCAAGCTCACACCAAGACACAAGAGCAACTTGTCCGTGAACTACTCTTTGCAGACGATGCCGCTTTAGTTGCCCATTCAGAGCCAGCTCTTCAGTGCTTGACGTCCTGTTTTGCAGAAACTGCCAAAATGTTTGGCCTGGAAGTCCGCCTGAAGAAAACTGAGGTCCTCCATCAGCCAGCTCCCCACCATGACTACCAGCCCTCCCACATCTCCATCGGGCACACAAAACTCAAAACGGTCAACCGGTTTACCTATCTCGGCTGCTGCACCATTTCATCAGATGCAAGGATCGACAATGAGATAGACAACAGACTCGCCAAGGCAAATAGTGCCTTTGGAAGACTACACAAAAGAGTCTGGAAAAACAACCAACTGAAAAACCTCACAAAGATTAGCGTATACAGAGCCGTTGTCATACCCACACTCCTGCTCGGCTCTGAATCAGGGGTCCTCTACCGGCATCACCTATGGCTCCTAGAACGCTTCCACCAGTGTTGTCTCCGCTCCATCCTCAACATTCATTGGAGCGACTTCATCCCTAACATCGAAGTACTCGAGATGGCAGAGGCCGACAGCATCGAATCCACGCTGCTGAAGATCCAACTGCGCTGGGTAGGTCACGTCTCCAGAATGGAGGACCATTGCCTTCCCAAGATCGTGTTATATGGTGAGCTCTCCACTGGCCACCGTGACAGAGGTGCACCAAAGAAGAGGTACAAGGACTGCCTAAAGAAATCTCTTGGTGCCTGCCACATTGACCACCGCCCAGTGGGCTGATATCGCCTCAAACCGAGCATCTTGGCACCTCACAGCTCGGCGGGCAGGAACCTCCTTTGAAGAAGACCACAGAGCCCGCCTCACTAACAAAAGACAAAGGAGGAAAAACCCAACACCCAACCCCAACCAACTAATTTTCCCCTGCAACCGCTGCAACCGTGTCTGCCTGTCCCACATCAGACTTGTCAGCCACAAACGAGCCTGCAGCTGACATGGACATTTACCCCTCTATAAATCTTCGTCCGCGAAGCCAAGCCAAAGAAAGAAAGAGCAGAGTGAAAAGGGCATGGCTTGGGAAGTGGGGGTCCTTGAGGATAGAGGCTGCAATCACGAAGAATCACAAAGAAGATTTGCCAGCGGCTAAACTTTGAGGTGTTTGAGGAGATTCGGTATGTCACCGAACTTTTTAAAACTACTATAGGTGTACCATGGAGAGCATTCTGGCTGGTTGCACCACTGCCTGGTATGGAGGTGCCAATCCTCAGGACAAGAAAAAATTCAAGAGGGTTGTTAACTCAACTTGCGACATTACAGGCACCAGACTTCACTCCATCAAGGTCATCTACAAGAGGCGAAGTCTTAAAAAGGCAGCCTCTATCTTCAAAGACCCCCACCACCAAGACCATTCCTTCTTCACTCTGGTACCATCAGGGAAAAGGTACAGGAGTCTAAAGATAAGCACTCAGCATCACAAGGACAGCTTCTTCCCCGCTGCCATCATGTTCCTGAGTAATCAATGAACCAAAGACACTGCCTTACTTTTTCTTGCACAATTTTTAAAAATTGTTGTAAGGAGGTGTATATGAATGTTTGTACGATGATGCTGTCACAAAACACCAAATTTTGTGGCTTGTTCATGACAATAAATTTTGATGATGCCCTCGATGGAGTGAAGACTGGTGGTCATGATGTTGCAGGCCAACTTAACACCTTCTGGATTTTTTTCTTGTCTTGAGCATTGGCACCTCCATACTAAACAGTGATGCAACCAACCTGAATACTCTCCACGGTATACCTGTAGAAGCTCTCGAGAGGCTTTGGTGACATACTGAATATCCTCAAACTTTACCAAAATTTGGTTGAGAAAATTGAATCCATATATTTATGTACTTATCATTTTTTGTAACGCTTGTTGGTTTGCTAATATGAGATCCCATTGGCGCATGTGCAGCCAATTCATCTCTTTGACTTGCAGCACATAGCATGAAAGCCATTTTGAGCACCGACAAAACTTCAAAAAAGACGGTACATCGTGTTTAATTCAATCCAACCAACATGTGGAGGCCGAGCGTAAACCCCAGGGAGGCTCTTCCTCAAAGGAGGTGAGCAAAAAGCGATCCAGGGCAGCTGGTGGGAGGTTCCCGTGCCCTGAGCTGGGAGAGGAGCGCAGCAAAAAGGCTTCAAGCTCACAGAACTCCTACAGCGCAGTCGAAGCACCAAAGAACCAGTGGGCCTTCCGTGGAGCAGTCAACCCACTGAGAAGCAGCAATGCTGACCTACCTCCATTGAGGGTTGAGTTAGGGCAAGTCAATCTACCTCCATTGTGGGTGGGATCAGGTGACAGTGGCCTACCCTCATGGAGGGTGGGGCCCAAGTCTAGCTGAACTGACCTAACTACGTTGAAATTGGGGTCTGACATGTCTGGCAGTGATACAGAGATGCTGCCGCAGGAGGCGAGCTCAATGAGGGTATGTCGCCTCAGTTCTAGCAGCAGTAAAGAGGAGGTGCCTTCACTTAGTAAGACAAGGTCTAGCTACTTTACGACCCACTCATCGGGCAGTTAATCTGACCACTTGATGGGCGAGGATGACCAGCAACCGCACAAAAAGCCTGAGAAAAGGCAACATAAATGTCTGATCCACGGGCACCTGCTCAATCGGGGTCCATCACAAAAGCCTGCCAGAGTGCAGAGCCTATGACCAATGAGGAGATCTTGCTAAGACTGGATAAGTTGGAAGGCATGATATCAGCAATCATGAGTAAACCACAAGTGCCTTCTTAGCAGGGGGAGGAATCTTATTTCCAATATGTTGATCCACAGAAATTCCTTCCAGTTAGGAGTAATAGCTTATACAATTATATATGCAGCCCCCAGATCATGGAAGCTACACATAAAGGATTATGTATTTAGAACATGAAAATGTAATAGAACGCTGCTGTTGGGAAGAGAATGAGTTTGTCTCAAACATATTCACGAGACCTAAGAGGATTGAGGGAACAAGAGCAATCTTAGATTTATCTGACCTAAATATGTCTTATACCAACATTTTAAAATGGACATGATTCATTCCATTATGCCATTATTACGTAAGGGCTATTTTATGGCATCCATCGATTTACAAGATGCTTACTATTCAGTATCTATACACCTGCTCTCTAGAAAGTACCTGAAGTATATTTGGAAGGATGAATTGTGGCAATATAAGGCATTACCTAATGGACTTAGTTGGGTGCCAGAATATTTACAAAATTACTGAAAGTGGTTTTCTCCTTCCTCAGAAAGGATGAACACATGGTGATGGGTTAGTTGGATGACACCATCATGATCGGCAGGTCCATGGGCGAAACACAGAGAGCAGTGAACGCCACTACAGCGCTGCTACAGGAACTGGGATTTATTATACACCCAGAAAAATCAGTCCTCAGCCCAACCAGAGAAACTAAATTCCTCAGGTTCCTCTTAAATAATCTATGAGAAATACCCTGCCAAAAGATAAAAAGGTGGAAATTCTTTAGGCTTGTAGTGCTTTGCAGAATCACGTCCCTCTATACGTAAAGTAGCAAAAGTAATTGGGAAATTGGTGGTTGCTTTCACAGCTGTTCAGTATAGTCCGCCAAAGTATAGATTCCTAGAAAGAGATAAAGTACAAACCTTAAAGGTCCCCAGGAGTCATTTTGATAGACCTATGAGCTTATGGCAAGAGGCTAGAGCAGAACATGCATGGCGGATGACAAATGTATCTCAGGCTTATGCCATGATAGAGATTATAAAGTTTGATATGGAAATCCAATCAGATGCTAGAGGTGAAGGATGGGGCGCCACAGACTTAACGACCTCTTCCGGTGGCAGTTGGCCTATTCAAGAGATTAGACTGGCATTAATTTTCTAGAAATGTTGGCAACTCAGTTGGCACTGAAGTTGTTCTGTGCAGAGAAAAGGTATACACATGTTGATGAGGTTAGACAACTCCTCAGCATACCCGAATAGGAGGTTTGAAGTCCCCATCATATAACTGGCTCGCAATACAGACATGGAGTTGATGTATCAAAAGGAATATCTGGATTACATCTGCATATTTGAACTATCAGGTGGATTTGATATCTAGAAAGTTCAATGTTAGAACGGAATGGATGTTGGGAGGAAAGAGTTTTAATCTGATAGTACAAAATTTTGGGTTGCCAGAGAACGATCTGTTTGCATCTCGTTTAAATGCCCAAGTACCGAGATATGTATCCTGGTTGCCAGATCACCAGGCAGAAGCCATAGACGTCTTTACGATTGATTGGGCAGAACTGAATTTTTATGCTTTTCCCCCCTTCTCATTAGTAGCATCTGCAGACTTTCATGTTTTACTCCAGGACATTAAAGATTTGTCTACATTTTAGTAATAGCATTTTTTTTGCACTAACTGCAACTATGAGTATTTATCTAACCCTTTATATTTATTGCCTTTTGATTCTTGTAGTAACTTGATATTTATTGTTAGTATATTTTATGTATCTGTGTAGCTGCACCAAACAAGAATTTCAGTGCAGCTGCACATTGTACATTCATTTGACAACAAACTCTCACCTTAACACTCTACAAGGTAGTGAAGTAATTTTGGGGTGACACACTATTTGTTAAGAAATTGAGCAGGCAATTTACATGCCATCCATGACAAGACAATGTGATATCTTCAGAGATGTTTTAAGGGACTATGCACATTTTTAAAACGTTACAACCTTTTCTCTGTCAACTTGATCATTTATTCCCATGACAAGAGCGTCTATTTAGTGAGTCAGGTATCAGACATACAAATAGCATGGTCAGCCTGATGGAACTAGGCATATTAAATGGATCCAGCAGAGAATGTTCCAGTGAATTTGGAGAATATTATAGAAGCAGCAAAGGTGATATTTCTCCTGTCTCAATGTGCCTTCTGTAGAAGGCTCATGTTTCAAAAGCATCTCAAATCACTGCTGTCCCATAGAATGAGTTCTTTCTTCCTCTTCAAACACCCTTTTCTTCAACCAACTAAAGGCTGTGTTGGTGCAATGAAAGTGGCAATGATGTTCATCGTCGATATTTTCTGATAAATGGCTTCCAAAGAATGTTAAGTTTTCCAGGGTCTCATCATGAACTTATTTGCTGGAGGACAGTGTGGTAAGAGTGAGGAAGGTTGGTAGTTACTGTAGTGATAGAGTTCTACCACCAGGAACTGTCGGGAGTGTGTGGCATCTGAGGTACGTTGCATCTTGGGAATGCTGTTGCATCTTGTGTAGATCCAAGGTGGAGGACTCCATATGAGGTCCTGACTGTGTGTATTCTGTCTTAATGCTGTTTGATTTAATTGGTTAAAAAGAACCCAAGTTTCTTTATTGTAATAAAAGAAATATCATTTGTTTCATGGAGGTTGAGTGCAAGGCCTGTATCTTCTATTCTTCAAAGAATAAGTTAACAATGGTTTGTTGCTCAGAGTTCAAGTTTATTTACCATCTGATTTGTCAAGTACAACCTGACCAGTGTTCTCCAGTCCTTGGTGTAAAACACTGCATTTACACATAGAGACATAATACACATACAAATGAATCATATGCACAGTATTGTGACAGAGTAGATAGAGGTGTTTGGGAGATAAATTGGGAAAGGTTTGTTAGAGCAGGTCACACACAAACACTTTAAAACACAGAATTTTTGCAGGAGCTTTTGCAAGATGCTCAGACTCATGATGGACTATTATTTGCAAAAAGGCAACAAATGTAACAGCCGGCAACTGCAGCTTTGTCTGGAATGGAGCATTTACTGTCTGGAAGGCCATGTGATCTTTGCAGGCAGAGAGGAGAAAAAGAAGCTTTGCTCTCAGAGTTGGAGGGAGTGAGAGAGAGAGAGAGGGAGGAGACACAGACATCGGGCCCAGAGGGACAAGCTGGCAAGCTTTGGAAGACAGCCTGGTCAAAGGAGAAGACTGGCTGCCCGGTGTTTCCCTTGGAATAGAAGAAACAGAAAGGCACTCTGTGGTGACCTGAAAGAAAGAGGTTATCATCTGGAAAACCCTGAAGGGGGCAAGACACTGGAGTGGCTGATTAAAAAGGAATCAGTTGTGGATGTCCTGGAACAAGAAAAACTCTCTCTGAAAACCAACATGAACCTTTCTGAGTGGTAACCATTTACCTGTTAAGCACCAAAGCCCATTGAACTTTATTAATGCTAACTTCTGTGCACAGTATTAGCATTGCCTGCAACCAGTGAGATTGGACTGTGAACCAAAGAACTTTGCTGAACTTACACACACATGCACTTAGAATTAGAGGGGGTTAAGTAGGTTAAATGAGTCAATAGAGATAAGATAAAGTTTGATTCTATTTTCATGTTCAAAGATAATTAAAAGCAATTTTTGTTTAAGTAACCCTTTATCATGGTGCATATCTATTGCTCATAACAGTATGTATATACAAATATTAAAATAAATAAATATTATTGTTAAATAAATAGTAGTCATGGAGGGTTTGTATGAGCAGTTCATTCATCATTCAGCAATCTGATTGCCCATGGAAAAAAGCTATTTCTCAGCTAGATGGTTTTGGCTCTGATACTCCTGTATCTCTTTTCAAATGGGAGTAGCTGGAAGATACTGAAGATTTTCTGAGCCCTCTTTAGGCAACGATCCTGGTAAATCACGTCAATGGGGGGGGGGGGGGAGGGAAATCTATTGATCCTCTCTGCTGCTCTTATGGATTAACCTCCGATCTGATGCTCAACAGCAACCCTACCGCACTGTGGTGCAGCCAGCCAGGACGCTCACAATAGAGCTATGAGAATGTTGTCAGGATGGTGGCCGGTAGCCTTGCCAGCCTCAGTCTTCTCAAGATGTGCGGTTGCTGTTGCACCTTCCTGACAAGTGAAGAGATGTGTGTCCAGGATAGGTCACTTCTTGAGAGGACTCCAAGGAACTGGTGATAGCTATTCTATCTACGACCGAGCTATTAATGTTTATTAGAGGATGGTCATCCCTAGTCCTCCTGGTCCTTTGTCTTGTCCACATTGAGACTCAGGTTGTTATTTTCACACCATATCACAAGATTTACCACCTCTGTCGTGCGACTCATTGTTGTTGCTGTTGAGTCCAACTACTGTCATGTCATCTGCAAATGATGACTCTACTAGAGCTGAAACTAGCGTTGGAGTCGTGGGTCAGTAGCGTGAACAGGAGTGGAGTGAGCACACAGCCCTAAGTTACGCCAGTGCTTAGCAGGATGGTGTTTGACGTTCTGCCGCCAACCCAGACAGACTGAGGTTTTTTTGTTAGGAAGTCTAGAATCCAGTTACAGAGTCTGCAAACACAAGTATTGTCTGCATTCTGCAGCTCAGTGACTGAGGATGAGATTATCCTGATTCTGCTGTATACTGTCCAAATGTTAATCAGTTTCCTATTGGTTCTGAAGGTCAGCTCCACACCAGAAGTAAACAATCCAGTGATTATTGGAGGATCAGAGGTGGAGAGGGTGAGGAAATTTACATTCTTGGGAGCCACTATCTCAGAGGATCTTTCCTGGACCCAACACACCAATGGCATCATGAAGAAAGCACGTCAACGCCTCTACTTCCTCAGGAGTTTTCAGAGGTTTGGTGAACCCTGGGAAGTTTCTACAGAGGTGTGGTGGAAAGTGTGCTTCTTGGCTGCATCATGGACTGGTATGGGGACACCAATACCCCTGAACGTAAAGCCCTGCAAAAGGTCGTGGACATAGTCCAGGACATCACGGGAAAAACCCACCCCACTATTGAACTACATCCACGATTGGATTGGATAGCAGCAGCAATCATTAAGGATCCACACCACCCAGCACATGCTCTGTTCTCACTGCTGCCATCAGGAAGAAGGTATAGGTTCCACAGGACTCACACCACTAGGTTCAGGAGCAGCTGCTACCCCTCTACCATCAGACGTCAAACTCAATCCAACGTCTTCTTATAGATGGCCATCTCTGAGGCTTCCTCGTATAATCTTCCACCATCACGTTCCCTCTGTTCGTCCGCTACTGATTTGACCGACGCACGCATGCGCAGGGCTTTTCCGCGGTGACGGGGAAGGAGCGACGGACGCTTCGGAATGACGTGCGCCTGCACGGCTTGTAGGAGCGCAGCGAGATGATGAGATGGCCAGCCGCGAGCCGATTGTTGGCCGCGTACGCGCCGCCGAGGAGTCCCCCGAGCTGGAGGGTAATCGCTGCCTTCGCGCCTGCAGACCACCAGGCTCGCGCTCGGCGCGCACCGCACGCCAGGTGGGGCAGCGGCCTATCAGCGGCGGGGCTGGTCGGGTCGGCTCCTCTGGCGGCGCAGCCTTTCCTTAAACTGATGAGGCTGGACAAACCGATCGGTAAACCAAAGCGGGGTGGGGTTGGGGGAGGGGAGTGCATGCCGGGGTGGGGGGGGGGGGGGGTGGATGAGTGCGCGGGGGATTAGGATATTGGTTGGGGGAAGAAGCTGATGTGCAAGGGTTCATAAGGAGAGGACAGGTGGTGGATGGTGAAAATTGAGGGGGAGTAATTTGGGAGGCTTTTGTGTGTTGAGATAGTGTTGAACTGAGAAGGTTTAATGGGTAGGCAAAATGGGCTGTGAATGGGCATAGACTGGAGAACGTTAATCGAGAGGACACCACTCAACTCGATATACTTTTAACACAGACACTACCTTCTGGTAAATTATTCCCGTTTTTCTATGTAAAAAGAGCAGAACCGGAATGGGGGTGACATTCCAGTTCTGACTTTTTTTTGCCTAGACCCCTTGTCGTTTTCCCAGAATGCCTGCAGTGTAAACACTGCAAGTGTTCTGGGACTAATTCGGATCAAAGTGTACTGACATTTTCTCAGTATATTTGTAATTTTCTTAGTGCTGCCTGCTCTCTCCCGCAGTCCGCTGTCCGGACAGTCCGCTGCCAGCTCTCTCCCACGGCCTGCTGTCCCACTGTATCCCATTGGACCCCTGTCTGCTCTCTGTTGCAATGAGCCTAACCAGAACCCCAACCATAGCCCTAACCCTATCCCAAATCCTAACCCTAACCCTAAAGTGTTAATATAAGGTCACCACTATGCAGACAAATTTACCCCAGGGCATATCAAAATGCACAACTGATCCCACTAAGAGCTAGAAACTAACATAGGGTAATGAAAGCATAGGCCAACCAAAAGTGCCAGTTTATAGTTACACAGAACCTCTGAGAGAGGAGACCAGTGAACACAAGAGGGATGATTATCCTTCCCACATATTGATAAGTTAACCTGAACCTTTACCCTAGATTTGACCCTAGGTCTGCCAGATTGTGACCAAGCTGCTCTGTGGATTTGTCCTTATTGAACAATCTGAAGCCTACCGCCTCACTCCCCCCACTGACACCCCACCACCAGCCCCCAACGAAAGGTAGCAGTGATTAATAAGGGATTGCTTAAGGTGGTATGTGAGTGGAAAGAAAAAGTTTGAAATTCACTTCTTTCAATCAATACTTGCAGTAGATTTTCCCACACACTTAATTGTGTGTGCATTTCCCCCACTCCTTTATACATTGTCAACATATGTCTTATTAAATTGTGTGTTTTTGTTCCATGCTCTTTCATATTGTGCATGTATGTGCTTTATTCCCACGCTCTTCTATTAATTGTTTTTTAAAAATAAAAATACCAATTGATAGCAAACCCTTGGTTTCAGACTCGTCTCTCACTTTCTCAACACAACAATGACCAGTGTGGGGACCTTCAGTGTTTCTGTTGGCATTACTCACCATTATCACCCAATTTCAACCTGGCATATAAAACTGGGGGAATATTTTTGAGTGGGTCTAACATTGCCGTCAAATACAGTATGTTATATGTGACATTAGATGCAGACACCGACACTATTGAGTTATACATCCTGCCACTTTTGTTCATGGAATGCCAGTATGCTAACTAAAATCACAGACAGAAATGGAGATTTGCAGTTTTGGTTATTCCTGTGTCCAATGCTGGGATATCAGAGACTATTTAACGGTAAAATCCAGCGAAGTCTGTAAAAATCATGTGTTTCCAGGTACATGTGCAGCAATTGTAATTTCCTCAATATTTTCCTCCAGTGTAGGCTATCTGAAATAAATAGTTAGACAGGAGCAGATGCTACATGTGCTAAGTCACTTGCTAATCTCCTTTGATTTTCCCCAATTCTTGTTGTAAACCACTGTGTGGTTGTTGAGGATTTGGTCGAGTTCTGGCTGTGAGGTGTCATGTAGTTTACATTGAGTATTGAACTGATTTCCAGCCAGTCGAGGGGAATGTGTTGTAGCCAGTTTCTTCTGAAGAGTGCTGGTCCTTGGGTATCTACGATGTAGAGAGAGAGAGTGTTTTGGTTGCTTTTGTTTGTATTGTGCTTGGACCATACTTTTTCCAAACACTGATTCTGTCTCCTACGACAGATCTTAGAGTTATTTCAGTTGTTTTTAACCAGGAGGCATGGTAGCAAGCATAACTTTACATGTAACAGCATTATGGACACCTCTGTCCCTGTGTCTAACTCCATCTTCAGGGGGTGTCTGTTTATTTTTAGCTGTATAAAGATTGCTATGTTTCTTCCATTTATTCCTTGGATGTATAATATCTCAGGAGCTGAAATTTCAGGAGCTTGAAGGTCAGCCGTTGGGCTGTTATCATTATCTTTGGTAGGTTGCCTCTCTCTGCAATTGTTTTGACTTTAGCCGCCTATTTAGTTGTAGGCCACCTGCACTTTAGAAGCGGACATTTAGCTTTGATATGTCCTTCTATTCTGCAATGGTTGCATTTAGAATTTTTGAAGAAACTGTTTTCTAGTCGGTGGTTGTATTTCCCACAACAAAAGCATTGTTGGCGGGAAGACCTCCTGACTAGAAGGTCTGGTTGACCCACATCCAAGTTTTTATCTGTCATTTCAGAGCTGCAGGCAGTTCTGTATGCAATCTGTAATGTAACGTCTTGATCCATTCCTAATAATTTTTGCCTTGCTTGGTGACTTGGTGACTAATCTGCCTCACAGTGCCTGATTTAGAAACTGCTTGAAATGACAGTGCTCTGCTAGTTTGCGCAACGATGCCAGGTATTCACTTACTGTTTCTCCTGATCTCCTTTCATAGAATCGTTGACTTTCTGCCATAACTGGTGGTTTGGGGCTTAAATGGTTCTTTAAAGCTGTGCATAATTCGTTGAATGTCTTTCTCCCTGGATCCTCCGGGGACAGCAAGGTCTTAAGAGGTTGAATGTTTTGCTGCCCATTATACTGAGGACGAGGGCACGTTTGTGGTTTTCTGGACCTTCCACAATATTGTGGGCTAAGCAGTAGTAGTTCAACCATTCTACGTAGTTATCCCAACTTTCTTCTACTTCGTTGAATTCCCCGAACTTTCCCTCTGCCATCTTGGCACGCTTTCACCTTGATCATTTGGCAGAATTTGTTGGGGTTGTTAGGCAGTTGTTTTCCTTCTCATGGTATGGAGTATGTGTAGGGTTTGTTTCTTTCCTCGTTGCCACTATTGTGTATGCACTCACATAACTAAGACTCAGACGTGATGCTTTCTCTTCGTTTACTTCTATTAGACTAACCTGGGAACTGACACACAGGGTTATATAAATATGGAAGGGTGACATCATGACGTGGGTGTCATTTTGTTTAGCAGAGGCCGGGCTTATACCGAACATTAAATATTTAGGGATTTGGTCAGATAATAATCTGAAGAATTTATATAAATTGAATTATTTATCATTACTCAAAATGTTGAGGAAGATTTTTTAAAATGGATCAATTTACCTATAACTTTAGTGGGAAGGGTTTATTGTATTAAGATGAACATATTTCCAAGAATATAATATCTTTTTCAAACATTACCTATTACATCAATTTTTTCTCAAGAATTGAACAAATATGTCAGGAAGTTTTCTGGAAAGGTAAAATGCCAAGAGTCTCTGTAGAAAAGCTGACATGGAAATATGAACTGTGAGGCTTACAGCTTCCTAATTTCAAAAATTACTATTGAGTGGCACAAATGACATTTCTTACTTTTTTTGAAAGAGAAGAAAAACTGGAATGGGTTAAAATAGAACTGAATAAAATAGGAGAGAGAAAAATGGAAGCATTCATATGGAATGCAAAATTGATGCTTGGTTTAAAAGAAACACCATTGTTGAAGCACCAGATTAATATCTGGAATAAAATAAATGATGAATTGGTGTAAGAGGATGTATATCACCTAAAATGACTGACTCAAATCTGATACCTTTTTAAAAAGATAATCAATTTTTAGATATTTGGTTTTGTAATGGGATTATTAATGTTGAAGATTGTTATGAAAAGGGTCAATTGATGTCATTTGAACAATTGAGAAATAAATATGGAATAACCTAAAATACCCTTTTTTTTGTTATTTTTAATTGAGAATATATTTGAGGGACAAGCTAGTGAATTAGAAATTCTTATTAGGAGAGAAATTGTAAAGAAATTTACTTCTATAATATGTTCTTTATACAAATAGGAACTCCAAAATGTGAAGTTCATAAATCTAGATAGAGGTGGGAACTAGATTTGAATATTGCAAATGATGAGCAAATATGGGCACATCTTTGCAGCGACTGTATGACTAACACTGTTAATGTAAGGTATATATTCATTCAGTATAATTTTTTACATCGGTTATATCCTTACACTAGAAAAATTGAATAGATTGAAATTAGATTGATCAGATCAATGTTTTAGGTGTGGTGAGGATGTAGGAACATTTTTACATTCAACTTGGTTTTGTCCCAAGGTAAGACCTTTTTGGGTGGATTTAGGGAGCTTTTTGCATTTCTGTAAAATCCAGATTAATTTTTATTGGGAAATATTGAAGGAACAAGACCTAAACTAAAATTCCCAACATATCAATTGGAATTTGTTAAAGTTGCATTAACAGTGGCAAGGAAATGTGGTGCATTTACTTGGAAATTGGATATGCTTTTGGGTATGGCACAATGGAATGCAGAAATTCAAAGTTGTATTCCTTTGGAAAAAATTATATATAATTTGAGAAATAAATCTGCTACGTTTTTACAAATTTGACACCCATATACTCAAACATTAGGTTTAAATTTGTAATATTGTGCTTCCTGTGCTTCTGGACCTGTGAAAATCTTCTCTGAATTGTATTAAAGAACTCTGTTTAAATCTATGTGTTAGATGGCATCCCTTTTGCAATCCTGAAAGTTTTGTTTTTCTATACTATATTGTATCTTTTATATTAATTATTTATAATATATAAATAGGGTGAGGGCTTGGGGGGACATTCGGGTGGGGATATATACCATCATGAATATAGTTTCTAGTTTTTTTTTTGCAATTTGTATTATAATCTTTACTGCATGTATGGAAAAAATTTTTAAAGAAAATATTCAAAAGAAAGAAAATTGAATGCCCCATTAGAAGTCAATGGGTTGTACATGATATAAATGTTCTCAGGTGCATCAATTTCAATACAAGGAGTAATGTAGAAAAGGGAGACTAGCTTAGAGTATGGATTAGCATGTGGAATAATGACATTGTGATCACCAGTGAAACTTGGATAGAACATGGGAGGGGGCGCCACGAAAGGGGGAAGAGTGACATTGCTCGACAAGGAAAATATCACAGCTGTGCTCAGGAAGCACAAACCAGATGGCTTATCTACTGAGGCTATATGGGTGGAGCTGAGGAACAGGAAAGATATGACTACACTCATGGGGTTGTATTATAGACTGCCCAATAGTCAGCGAGAATTAGAGGAGCAAATCTGTAGCGAGATGGTAGACAGCTGCAGAAAACATAAGGTTATGATGGTGGGAGATTTTAATTTTCCACAGGTTGACTGGAACTCCCATACTATAAAAGGGCTGGATGGCTTGGAGTTCATCAAATGTGTTCAAGAAAGTTTTCTAAATCAATATGTATAGGAACCAACTAGAGAGAGTGAAATACTGGATCTCCTATAAGGGAACAAGAGGACAGTTGACAGAAATATATGTAGGGGAACATTTTGAGTCCAGTAATAATAATGCCATTAGTTTCAAGTTAATTATGGAGAAGGATAGGTCTAGGGATCGGGTTGAGATTCTAAATTGGAGAAAGGCCAATTTTGATGAAATTATAAAAGATTTAGAATGTATGGATTGGGATAAGTTGTTTTCGGGCAAGGATGTGTGAGGTAAGTGAAAGGTGAAATTCTGAAAGTACAAAGTTTGTATGTTCCTGTCAGGATTAAAGGCAAGTTTAACACACATAGGAAACCTTGGTTTTTAAGGGATATGGTGGTCTGGTTTGGAAGAAGAGAGAGATATAGGCAACATGGAGAAAATTAGGTTCTTGAGGACAAAAAAAAATGCAAGAAAAATCTCAAGAAAGAAATCAAGAGAGCTAAAAGAAGACGAGGTTTCTTTGGCAGACAACATGAAGGAAAATCTTAAGGGTTTCTATAAGTATATTAAGAGCAAAAAGATAATGGGACAAAATTGGCCGCCTTGGAGAGTGGTCAGCTTTGTATGGAGCCAAAAGAGATGGAGGAGATCTCAAATGTGTTTTCTTTCATCAGTATTCACTCAGTAAATGGGCACAGAAAAAAGAAAGCAAGCAGTGAGGTCATATACAGATTAAAGAGCAGGAGATGTTTGCTGTCTTAAAGCAAATCAGGGTGGAAAAATCCTCAGGGTCTGACAAGATATTCACTTGGACTTTGAGGGAGGCTAGTGTAGAAATTGCGGGGCTCTAGCAGAAATATTTAAAATACCCTTAGCCTCGGGTGTGGTGCCGGAAGATTGGCGGGTAGCTCACGTTGTTCCATTGTTTAAAAATAGGCTGCAAATGTAACCCTGGAAATTATAGGCCAGTGAGCTGGACATCAGTGGTAGGTAAATTATTTGAAGGTGATCTAAGAGATCGGATATATAATTATTTGGATAACTAGGATCTGATTATGAATAATCAACATTTCTTTGTGTGGTAGATTATGTTTAATCAATCTTATAGAGTTTTTCAAGGAGGTTACCAGGAAAGTTGACAAAGGAAAGGCTGTGACAAGGTCCTGTATGCGAGGTTAGTCAGGAAGTTTCATGTGCTAGGTATTCATGGTGAAGTAGTGAACTGATTTTGACAATGGCTGGACGGGAGAAGCCAGAGTAGTGGTGGATGATTGCTTTTTAGACTGGAGGCCTGTGACGAGTGATGTGCCTCAGGGATTGGTTCTGGGACCATTGTTGTTTGCATTTATATCAATGATCTGGATGATCATTGATAGAGACGGTAAATTGGATTAGCAATTTTGAAGATGACACTGAGATTGGAGGTATTGTGGACAGAGAGGAATCTTTTCTAAGCTTGCAGAGGGATCTGAGCCAGCTAGAAAGATAGGCTGAGAAATGGCAGGTGGGATTTCATGCAGACAAGTGTAAGGTATTTGGTTTTGGAAGAACAAACCAAGAAAGGACATACAAGGTAAATGGTAGGTAATTGAGAGGTGTGGTACAACAGAGGGTTCCAAAGAGAGCTTTTGGCATATTGACCTTCGTAAATCAAAGTATTGAGTTTAGGAGTTGGAATATTATGGTAAATTTGTATAAGATGCAGGTGAGGCCAAATTTGGAGTATTGTGTGTAGTTTTGGTCACCTAACTACAGGAAAGTTATCAATAAGATAAGATTTATTAGGATTTTGCTGGGACTTCAGGAAAAGGTTAAGCAGGTTCGGACTATTCCCTGGAGCATAGAAGAATGAGAGGAAATTTGATAGAGGTATTTAAGATTATGAGGGGAATAAACAGAGTAAATGTAAGTAAGCTTTTTTCAACTGAGGATAAGTGAGATGCACACCAGAGGATAGGAGTTCAGGGTGAAAGGAGAAAAGTTTAGGGGGAACATGATGGGGAACTGCTTCACACAGAGAGTGGTGGGAGTGTGGCACGAGCTGCCAGCTGAGGTGGTGAATACGGGCTCTATTTTAATATTTAAGAAGGATTTGGACAGGTTCATGGATGGGAGAAGTATGGAGGGCTATGGACTGGATGCAGGTCAGTGGACTAGGCAAAAAAAATGGTTGGAAACTGACTAGAAGGGCCGAAGGAGCCAATTTCTGTGCTGTAAAGTTCTGTGTTTCTATGGGATAGTGTTACAGTTAAACAAAAGTGCAAGGCATATTGTCACATAAGACAAAAATGCGGGATATAGTATTACAAAGTACACTTAAATAGTGCAAGGCCTATTTTACTAGTGAGAGGTCTGTTCAAGAGACTACAAGAGCAGGAAAAGCAAGAAACAGTCCCTGATTCAGGAGTGCGTGCTTTAAAATTTGTGGGGTGATGGAAGGGGAAGAGTGTGTCGGGGCTGCAATGAGTCCTTTAATATTTTGGCAGCTTTCCTGAGACAATGGGATATGTGTTGTGTATTCTTTCCTTAAAAAATACATTTGCGCAAGGAGAAATGTTGTGCCTTGTTAGGTCTGTGACGTTATGCCCCTGAATATACCCACAACACTCTTTCCCTCTTCCCCCCCCCCCACAAAAATAATGGTTCGTTTAACAGCATATAAGCAGTAAGTATACTAAACTACCATAAGCCTAACGAATGTAAATATAACTAATCATGTTAATTACTATTCCGCGTAACAATGTAAATGTTTTGGTATGAAACACACCAAGTCGGCAAGTCATTGTATGTAGTCCCTCAGAGGTATTGGAAGACGTCTTTCCCTTTTGGATCTTCTTGGAGATGAAGGAGGACTTCAGGAGAAGGTAATACCTCCTTATCGGCTCGCTCTCAGGGCTGTGAGCTCAGCAGTTGGTCGGCACTATTCTATGTCTGTTCTCCACTGCCCTCCTGAGCAGCCCATGATGAGTGTGCCTCCACAATTGGTAAGGGAATTATCTTAGGAGTGTCACCATTGAAATGTTCCCAAAATGAGGTGTCTTGGAGATGATTTGTCTTTGGAGCAGACACTGGGTCATCCACTGCTCTTAACTGGCAGATGTATTACTTCCATCCTTTGTTTCCCACCAGTACAGAATATGAATGTGGACTCTTCTTTAAGAAGCACACCTCTTATCCATGTTTCTTTATTTTCTCGGTAATCCCTTACCAGTACTCGATCCCCAATTTCCAAAGATCTGATCGGCTTACTCAGAAATGTTGACTGTTGGATACAAAAGCCGATGTCTAGGTGCACTGTAGTGAGTTAGGTTCTTAAGTTACGCTCAAACATCAGTTTTGCTGGCATTCATTTCATTGTGGAGTGCAGTGTGTTTCTAAATGACACAGGAAATCTGCAATTTTGTGATTCCATGATATTTTCAGTGTCTTCTTTGTCTTCATGGCTGCACAAAGCATTCAGCTTCTCCATTGGTACTTGGGTGGTAGGGTGCCGACAAGAAGTATCGTACATTGTTATAACATAGAAATAGTTTAAAAGCATCTGATACAAATTGAGGTCCATTATCGGAGATTAGTTCTATAGGTAATCCTTATCCTGCAAAAATATCTGCAGTCTCTCAGTTGTCTGTCCTGTCATTGTCATTCACTTATGTGATACTACTGGCCATTTGGAGTGTGGATCAAACACAATAAGAAAATTTTCACTCGTAAAATGGACCAGTGAAATCAACATGAATCTGGTGCCATGGTTGTGATGGCCATTTCCATGGGTTAGCTTCAGCTTGGGGTGCTTTGGGTTGCATTTCATGGCAAATGTAACATCTTCTCACCATCTGGTCAAAATCAATGTCAATTGATGGCCACCGGACATGCACGCATGCCAGGGCTTTCATTCAGACCATCCCAATATGATTGATGTGGAGCTCGGATTACATGGTCTCTTGCTATTTCTTAGGAATGATTGTCCTTGTCCCCCACAATAAGCAACCCTCTTTGATCGATATCTCTATCGATCCCTATGGTTCAGGAGAAATAGTGTTGACCTTGGGCCACCCGGTTAAGGTGAAGTATAGAACCTTTGACAGTGTCCGTACAATTTTGCTGATAGTTTTTGCTGTCATCGGTAAATGAAGTTGTTCCTAATTAATAGCTGTTGCTTCTGCCGTCCAGTTAATCACCTCTTCTGTCTGTTCAGTCTAAAGCAGAGGTAAGCATGATAAAGCATCAGCATGGCTATTTTGGTTTGCTGGACTATGTTTTAAGTCCTAATCGTATGCCACAAGTTCCATTGCCCACCTTTGAATTCTTGTCACCCTTTCTAAAATTAAGGTGAACTTCCTACCATATAGGTATTGATAAAATCACTTTAGACCAGAAATTACGGCAAGTCCTTCTTTTTCCAGTTGTGCACAATTACGTTCACAAACTGTCAGAGTGGGAAGCATAAGCCACAGATTGTTCTCCCTTTTCTGTGACCTGCAGCTGTACAGCATCCAAACCAACTGGCAAAGCATTAACAGCTAGGATTACTTCTTTATCTGGGTTGGTTGCGAACATTATCGCTTGAGGTCAGTAATTTCTTCAAGCGATTGAACGCTTTATTTGTCTCCGCATTCCAGCACCATTTCTGATCTTTTTTCAAATAATTGGTTAAGTGGGCTCAACAGCATTGATATGTTGGGGATGTGTTTTCGATAATGGTTAACCAAACCCAAGAATTATTGTAGTTTGGTTTGATTTGATGGACAGGATTCCCTGCGGACAGCATCAGTGCCAGCTGTATCCATTCGGACTCCTTCACTATTAATTGTAAATCCCAAATATATTACTGAGGGTATCAAAAATATGCATTTGTCTTGGTCAGACGGACTTTAGCTTGTTGCAGTCAGGCGAGGACCTTTTCCAGGTTTGTTGGATGCTCTGTGTCGTCACGACCTGTAATGATAATGTCATTGAAGTAGTATCCAACATTTATTCTGTGCAATAATTTGTCCATAACTGCCTGAAACATCATTGGTGCAGATGATATTCCATACGGCATTCTAATGTAAGTGAACAATCCCAAATGAATATTGATTGCCACATACATTTCGATTCAGAATCCATTTCAACTTACTGGTACGCTTGTGATAAATCCAATTTCATGAACTTTTTTCCACCATTCAGAGCTTGAAATAATTCCTCCACTCTGGGAATGGGATGTTCAGGTACTTGCAGAGGTTGATTAATGGTGATTTTGTAATCATGTCAAATTCGAATTTCACTTTTGGCTTTTCTGACTGGCACAATAGGAGCTACTCAGTCGCTGTACTGAAGTTTTTCAATGATTCCTTTGTTTTTCAATCCTTTGAGTTCCAACTCAAATTTTTTTTTTAAATGGCAAAAGGTACCGCCCTTGGCTTGTACGACGGATTTGGCATCAGGCTTCAATTGCAATTTAGCCAGACCCTTTCCAAAAACTGTTTGATACTTCTGAAGCACTTGCTCCAGCTTTGATTTTGGCTCACCCTCAACTTCCTTCCAATCCAGTTGGATGTGTGACAACCACTCTTTTCCAAACAACGTTGGGTCCCTTTGTGTCACTGACGTAGAGGGACATTTTTTTCAGTGTCTGTCCCTTGTATTCGATGTCTACATTTTCCTAGCACTTTGACTTTCTCCCCATGACCGTCTTCAGTACCATGTCGGACTGTTTCTTATTAAGATTGAGTAATAGTTTTACTTTAGAGCTTTCGGCATTAAGGACACAGCTGCCCCTGTGTCCGAATAGTGTTGTAGGTATATGCAGGTGTGTGACATCACATAACAATATTGTACTGTGGAGTTGGGAGGAACCATTTTGATTTGAATAAACAAGGCACAACACTTCTTGTGCAAGTGTATTTTTTAAGAAAAGAATACACATCAAATTGGCGACGAGGATAAAAACGAAAACTATTTCATACTCCGAAGGTTAAAGAGATTTGGATGTGTTAGGTCTGCTTTGTTCATGAATGAGTGAGTCAGACACCAGACTGAGTCGAAATCAAGGTTCTTTGTACTTTATTACCGGATTGTAACACTTGCAACTAACAGTGTTAGTTGGAGAAGGCGCATTCTGCCGTTATCAGCAAGTGGTGTTTATTTTATACCTCAGGATACGTACTTAGTAAATTATCATACCATTACATTGTCCAATGAATAAACTGTTGCTATCCTTCTCTGCTAGCTTGCTGCACATCAATTTGTCATTACCACTCTTATCTTGAGAGTACAAGTTCATTCCCAGCTCATGATGTTTTTACCTAACAATCCCTCCTTTGTCCTCTTTAGAGGACAATCTTGCCCTGACTATGCTACCACCGCGTTCGCCTATTATTGTCAAGCTCTATACGGGTTCTGTTCACGGGGTTGTTCGGCTGGTGGGCGAGGGCTCCCCCCAACCCTCTTTTGCGTATACCCCCCGTCCGTTTCCCCGATCCCATTGCCCGTTTACAAGTTTCATCCCCATTTTCCCCCAAGCAAATAACTAGCTAATCCCCCCCAAACATTAGTAAGTACCCAAGTTAACATATGGTCTACAATCTATTTCATAATATTTGTTCTACAATCTATTTTATAATGTTTGTGTTACAATCAATGTTATAATATTTGTGTTACAATCTATTTCATAAACTCTCCTCCCCGTCACATTCTCCATCAGACTCCAGATCGATCTCAGCAACTTTTGACGCCTCCTGTAATGTGAGATAGTCCCGCTCCGCAGCCTGCACAGCTTGATATTTCGGAGGCAGCTCATCGTGGTTGGCAAAGGCTCTCTCAATGGTCCTCGTGACCAGCGTTCGAATGCATGGAATACAACAACAGCCACAAGTGATAAAAATTGATACAGAAATGAACAATCCTAGCAAAAGTTGTCCTAACATTGTGCCCCATCTCCCAAACACTCCCTGTAACCAGGACAAAACAGGGTTAGAGACTCCAGATTGGGCTTTTAATTCCTTCTCCAATGCCCTAAGTTTTGTTAGCCCCTTAGTGAGTGATCCATCTGGCCCTGTGTTATTAGAGATAGAAGTGCAGCATAGATCTCCAAACATGGCACACACTCCGCCTTTTTCTGCCAGGACCATATCAATCGCTATCCTATTCTGAAGTGTCATAAGGGAAGTTTCTGACAGTTGTTGGTGTACTGCCTCAACAACGTCCCTGGTCAAATTTGCAAGGCGCTGGACATTATAGTGAATTAGGTTGATCCTATTTACATTTTTATTTACTGTGATGGGAAAAATTGCACTAAATATAGGAAAACTTTCAAACCCAGCTGCAATCTCATCGACTAGTTTAAATTCGTCCGGTATATTCCGGGCTTGGCCAATTGCATCAATCCATACCCCGTCAGGGTTCCTTCCTCCTGGCCCCAAGAGTCCAACACTCCTCCTTCTTCTCCACATCCAACCCTCTGTGTGGTGTAAATCTAGGGCATCCTCGTCCCCCTCCTGCCTTTCCACAATCAGGACTGGCGCATTAAGCGTTACTAGAGCACACCGACCATTCCAGTTAGAGGGGAGCCAGTTATACAGCACTCTCCCTCCGCAAAACCACCAAATATCTGCCCTAGCCTGGGTCAAGCGGGTTGCACTACTGCTGCCTGAGAGATCAACATGAGTCCTGCACGAGTCACTGGGCAGCCAACCCATGTGGAAAGCGTGCGCTGCTGTGTTGTTATTGGCGAAGCAAGTAACATTACTTATGCCCGTGGACCTAAAGATAGGGGGGGCCACATTAGCCGGAGCTATGGGAAACGCCTGTTCCCATGTCAGACACCTATTCAGTGGGTTAGATTCTGACATTAGGTTCAAGGCGCAGTCCATAGCATCTGTCTCCTCAAAAATCGATCTGCTCATCCGTAACAATGGCCTTCCTCGGGCACAGATCCAGCAGTTCCCATACCCTGCCTGGTCCACATATTTATCCATCTGTTCTATCCAGGAGTTTGTCTCATCTATACCTGTCTCAATTGCTATCTTCTCTCCCCTGGACAGCTTCGTACTGTCAAATGTTCGCAATGCCCCCTCTGTCGAAGTGGGTTTAGGTATGTCCTTTGTGTAGGTTTGTAAGTCGAACCTCACCATTCCCCAAGGATCTTTTCCACTTACAGACACTCCAATCATTAGGTAGAGGAGGTCTCCGACACCATGTTCTCTCCCTGTGCCCCCCTCACATATCTTAGAGCTCCATCCCTTCATATCCCACGGGTTGTTCAGCCCCGCTTTTACTGCCAAAATCAGGGGATTCTTTCCTTCCGTAGTATGGGTCACAGCACCACGTATCGGAGATTTTAGTGAAAAAATTATAATAGGGTCTGCTGGACCCTTTGTTAAGGGGTTTTCTTATCCATCTAGTGTCGGGTCCTGTCCACCACCAAACCTCACCCCAAGACGGACATACATTTAGGCCCCACTTAGGATATCCTCTCTGAAAGTTACACATGTAAATATCATATCCTCTCCAGGATGCCTCATTCCTACCACACGCTATTACACTGCATAGATCGAACTGGAAGGTGCTATCCCTGTCTTTGTCTATCTTCAGAATAACTTTGGCCCCGCAGGGATCCAAGCTACTCTGTTGACTTATTTGGCATCCCATCAGTAGGAATGCCCATAGGGCCCTCGGCATTGTCCACATGAGTCTCATCAATTTTTCCAAGACTGGCTACTTGCTGTTTTGCCTTGGAACAAAAGGCAAAATGATGCCAATTATTATCCCCTGGTTTGTCAATTCTTACCGACCTATCTGTTACGGCGCTAACAGTGTATGGTCCAGACCACCTAATTTCAGTCCAATGTACTTTCCCTGGTTTACGGATATACACCAGGTCTCCCTCCTTCACTGGAACTCCTTCAGTGTCCGGGTTTTCCTTATTTGCATTCGCCACCTGTTGTGAGACTAAAGCAACCATATTACCCAGCATCTGCATATAATGGTCCAGTTCCACTTCCCTTTCTTCCCACAACTTTACCCAGGCTGGATCAGTCTTTGGACCGGGCATGGGTCGACCCGTTAGAATCTCGTGCGGTGACAGGAAGGTATCTTTGGCCTTCTCTTGTCGCATAGACATCAGTACTAATGGCAATGCCTCGACCCAATTCAACCTGGTCCCACCCAAAACCTTTCCTAATTTAGATTTTATCGTCCTGTTTGCCCTTTCTACCAGCCCCTGGCTCTCAGGCCTATAGACACTACCGAAACGGTGTTTGATCCCTAAGTATTCTTCAACCTGTCGGATCAGCTCATTCTTAAAATGAGACCCATTATCAGAGCATATCCTGCTGGGGACTCCGTAGCGGGGTATTAACTCTCGCGTCAGCCAGCCTATTACACTATCCGCATCTTCCCTCTGTGTTGGGACAGCCTCCACCCACCGTGAGAACCTATCCACCGCCACTAAGAGATATCGGTATCCTTCCTTTGTCCTAAGGTCAGTACTCATATCTGTATAGTCAATATAGATCTCTTTCCATGGGGCTGTCGGTACTGGAAATCGTAAAAGCGGGTGGGGTAAGGTGATCCTTTGGTTATGCCCATTGCAGATAGCACATTCAGCTCTAAAGTTGTCAATGTGCTCGCGTAAGTGGGGATTCCACCAATGTTGTTTAAGCGTATTATAAGTTTTGGTGGCGCTAATGTGAGTCGGCCCATGTGGTTCTTCAAATAATAACGGAAGTAATTGGCGGGGGGCAACTATCGTACCTATCGGGGAGCGCCAAACATGTACTGTCTGATTGTCATAGATGATCTCCTGTCGTGTAGCACCGTGTTTCATCCATTCCTCTTTCTCACTTGGGCTAGCTATTTCCTGTATTTCTATCAGGTGCTCAATATTCGGTGGGGGTCCCTCTCCCTCCTTTTCTGTGTGATCACTCAACTTGCTACAATCTTCCCTATTCTCCAATTCCTCTTTCTTGCTATGGGACCTCAAAATCATCCCCTGTGTAGGTTCATGATAACCACATGAGTGGTTTGGCTGCCCTGTCAGCTGCCGTGTTTCCCTTCCCTTCCTTTGTGTTTTCAAGGGAATGGCCTGCCACCTTAATTAGGCTCAGAGCCCGGGGAAGCATGACCGCCCTGACCAGTCTCCGTAAAACCAGATCATGACGGACGTTTTGTCTGGCAGCAGTCCGAAAGTCCCTTCTTATCCACCCTGGTGCTTCAATATGGACTGTACTCCAAGCATACGCAGAGTCAGTATAAATGTTAACCGATTTACCTTCGCTCAGCTCCGATCCTCTTATGAGCCCTATCACTTCTGCCAATTGTGCTGATGCCGGTTGGGGAATGATAGAGGACTCTACTAGATAGGGTGCATCATCCACCCATCCTACCACTGCATATCCCACCACATTACCCTCTGAATTTTTGTGGCAACTTCCATCTGTAAATAACTCCCAATCCACCTCCTCCATGGGATCCTCAAATAGCTTCTCCCTCAGCTTGGAATCTATCTTGACTCTTGCTACACAGTCATGCGTTTCCATCAATCCCGAGTTCAATCCCCTAGCCATGTTGGACTAGTTGTCCCTTGGCGACCTGAAGGTGATGTGAGGACCCTTAAGGGCGTCCTCCATCTTAATGGATCTGTTGGCCGAGAAGCTGAAGGCATTAGACATTAAAAGGGCTGAGACACTGTGGTCTGTATTAATAACCAGGGGATGACAGAGGACAATATGTGCGGTTTTTTGTATCGTTCTAGCTACTGCTGCGAGATATCGGAGACATGGGGCCTTTCCTCATTCTACATTGTCTAGTCTGCAACTATAGTAACTCAATACCTTCCTTCGTCCTCTATCCTTCTGATATAGTACTGAGCTAACAATGCCCCCAGTTTCAGCCACGTCCAAGTGGAATTCTTTACTATAATCCGGATTAGCCAGGCTGATCGTTTTCCCCAATTCATGTTTAACACGCAGGAAAACCGCCTCGCGTTCTACATTCCACCTGACTGGTTCCTTAAGCCTTCGGTGACCTATCTCTGTGACCATTTCCCTCAAACCCTGGGTCAAACTCACATATCCTGGGACATAAGTTCGACTATATCCACAGAGCCCCAAAAATGCTAGCATGTCTTGTACTGTTGTAGGTTTCCGATAACCTAGTATCGTTTCTCTATGTGCCTCAGACGTGGCCGTACCATTTTTACCGACGAGTCTTTCTAGGAAAGTTACCACCCTCCTTCCAATCTGACATTTCGACCTCTTTACTTTAAACCCAGCCTCACCTAACCCCCTGAGTAAAACCGCTGTCCCCATTAGGCACCCATGTGCCGTTCTCCCTGCTAATAGCAGGTCATCTACATACTGAATCAGTGTAACATCTTCCGGGAGCTTCAATTTCATTAGGATTTCACTAAGGGCCTGATTGAACAGTCCTGGACTGTCCTTATAACCCTGAGGTAATCTAGTATATGTGTACCGATTTTCTTGGTAAGTGAAGGCGAACCAGTCTTGGCATTCCTCGGCTAATTTTAAGCAGAAGAATGCGTTTGCCAGATCAATGACAGTATAGTATTCGTGCTCTGGACTCAGAGCCCTAAGTGCAACGTATGGGTCTGGGACTGGTCTCCCGATGGTCTTGGTAGCAAAGTTAATTTCCCGGAGGTCGTGTACCATCCTCCAGTCTTTTCTACCCGGTTTGGGGACAGGCATGATGGGCGTGTTCCACATGCTGTCTGGTGCCGCCCTCAAAACCCCCGACTCCATTAACCCTCCTATCGTTCCTCTAATACCCACCTCCTGACTGGGCGACAAGCGGTATTGTTTTCTCCATATCGGTTTCTGCCTGGGGTTGGCCAATTCCAGAAATACCTCCCCTTTTATTGCTCCCACATCATAAGGCCCCGTTGTCCATATTTGTGGACTCAGATCAGAAAGATATTTGTCTGAGTCCCCGTGATCAATATTTTCTCCTTTTATGGGTCGGTCTCTTTCTACTTTCTCATTCACTACCCAGTCCCATGCTTCAATATTCAGTCTGACAAATTTCTCTCCCTCCGAGGTGGAATATCCCGGGATTTCTGTCTGCCTATATTCACACCCCATCGCTTCCTTCACCATCGGACCCAACTGTCGGGCGTGGTGATCTTTGGCAATTCCCAAGGTTACATGTGGCACACTTTCTACTCCTAAGCAGAACCACTTCATTTGTTCTTCTGTCATGACAACCATAGCAGCTATTCCCTCCTTACCCACAAAGATAAATGGACAATGTATCATTTCTGTCTTCCCTTCTTTTAGAGAGTCCCACCTCTCCTCATGGATGGTATAGTTTAATGTTACATGCATAGGATCCAGTGGATATTGGTAATCCCCATACTGAGGAATACTGGCCCTCCACTCAAAAAACTGTTTAATCAACCCCGGGCCTGGTTCATCATACAGTAGTCGACTCCAGAAAATAATAACCTCCACAGAGTCTTCTGAAGCATTGGTTGGAGTCATTACTATAAACTGTCCTTCCCTTTCTATTGTGTCCCCTGGGTATGTTAACCGAAGGCCCATCTCAGAACATTGTATGGTTATTCCCAGTTTAGTAAGAATGTCCCTTGCCAATAAATTAATGGGGCAACTTGGCACAACCAGGACAGGTACTCTAACCCTTTGTCGTCTAAATGTCATGTCGATGTTGTCTGTATAGGGCTGTGTTTCCCTTATCCCGGAGAATCCTATTGTAGATAATGTTTTGCCCGAATATGTGCTCCCTGGGGGCTGTTTAATCACGGTCGTAACCGCTGCCCCTGTGTCAATCATAAATTCAATTTTTTCTCCATTTACCGTCCCCCAAATTTTCGGTGGCTCCCAGGGAGGCGTGATTTTTGATTCTCCAGGGCCCCATCAATAATCAAATTCAGCACCTTCCCTAATATCGTCATCACACTGGGGTGCCTGGACTTGTTGATCACTCTGCCATCCCCCAATTTTCTGGGGCCGATCAATGTGTCCACCCCTACCCCTTGCTTGTCCTCTTAAATTTCCTCCTCTTCCTCTATAGCCTCTAATAGAGGGTAATCCTTTTCCCCTTCCTCTCCCAGCCTCTGGACAGTCCCGCTGGTAGTGTCCAGGATTTTGGCAGTGCCAGCATAGGGTATGTTCTCCTCTATACATGGTACTTAGTGGTCTTTCCCAACCATTCCTTACTTGGGGTCCCGGATTTATCACTGGCCCCATGGCCTGTGGGACTATCTGTTGGGCCGCTAGTTTAATCCCTATTTGTTCTATGGTTCTCATCAATTTATCGGTTGTCTTGTCCACTCCCTTCTGGGATGCACTTTCTGACTTAGCCTGCTCTGATTGACGATGTCGTTTGAGTGCATGTGTCAGGTGTCTTTTCCACAAGTCCTCTGACATCGTATCTAATCCCACAATGTCCCTTAATTTTGCTTGAACCGGACCAGGTAGTCCGTTTATTGTCCCATTGCGAAAATGAACATTTCCCAGGGGGCTGTGGTCGAGTCTTTCTCCAGTCCCTGTCTCCCATAAGTCCCATGCTCGAGAGAGGTACTCGTGCACAGTCTCCCCTTCTTTTAGTTGGAGGGTTACCAAGGCGTCCAAACTATAGGGTGTAGGGAATGTTTCTCTAAGTGCTTCCCAAAATCTATTTCGAAGTGGGTCAAATTCTATTTCATCCCCCAATTTACTGCTTCTAAGGATTCTCTCTATTTGCTTCAGGGCCCCTTCTGCCTTCATTTTTATCATGATAGTTCTGACATCTGCGAGTGCTAATTGTTCTTGACAGGTTTCTCGCTCAAAACAAGAAATCCATGGACCAGCCCCATTACTCAATGGAGGAAGTTTTTTCATTAGACTCTCTAAGTCCATTCGTGACCAGGGTACATATTTTTGATTTCCCCGCCCCGTGATCAGCAATGGGCATTGATATCTCAATTTTGGGGATTTCTGTCCCTTTTTTACTCTTGGAATACATCTATTTATTCCACCCTGTTCAGACACCTCTTCGTCACTACTGTCACTGTCCCCGTCAGGTTCTAATGTCTCAGAGTCAAAGGTATATCGTTCACGCTCGTCTCTAAGATAATTTTTTCGGTCACAGTCTAGTGGTTTCACGTCTTTCTCTTTCGTCCTAACTATGTCCAGGCGGGCATGTCTACTCTTCTCCCTCCCGAGTTCTTTTATGCTACTTCCCTCCCAAGGTGGGCCGTATCTCGTTTCCTCATCTGTACTACACTTTTCGTCCTTTATTCCTATTACTGTTCCTCCAGCTTTGAGTTCTGCTGACAGTGTTGTAGTTATCTTTTCCATTTCTTTCAATACACCTACCATTAATTCTTTTTGTTCCTTACTGATCTGCCCCAGCACATTCATATCTTTGTTTAAGTTTTTAACGTTATCCTGAACCTTTTTCATGTTCCTGTCATGTCCCAGTGTTTCAATATCTGGATATAAGGGACGTGACTCCTGGGTCCCGTCTGGGGTGTCAGGGGTACCTTGTGACTCCACATATGCATAGGGCGGGGGTCTACAAGCTATTTCTACAGGGGCCATAATAGGTGGGTTGTCAGGGAGACCAAATTCTTCGAATATAGCTAGGACATCGCGGTACTGCATCTCCTTGTCTCTCATCTTTTTTTTTGTGCAGACTCTCGATTAAAGATTTTCCTTTCTATGTCCCGTTTTGTTTCTTCCAGCTTATCTAAGACTCTACGTTTTAAAATTTTGTTTCCCTCACCTGTCAGGAACATCTCAGTGCTCCCGGGTAACCAACCCCTCTTCCTCCAACGATCTACACATTTTCGGAGAATTTTTTGTTTCTCCAATGCCACATTACTGGTATTTCGCTTCCCTAACTCCTGATTAATTTCCCTAATAACTTGGTCAAAGGACTTAGCAGGCAACTGTGTAGCCATTGCTGCAGGACCGCTTCCTAATGCTTCTCTTAATTTAGGTTCTTGTCCGTTAAGAGGATCTATGTTAACAAAAACCGCCTTTAAAAATGTCTCCTTACAGGCCGGATGACAAAGGTTTTTTAGCGAAACAGTCTCCAAGCCTGTTTCTCCAGTGGACCTCAGACTATCCTGTGTACTCTGAATGCTCGTCTTCCACTCTCTTTTTTCCCAAAGAGGTCGGAAGATTAGGTTACAACTAGGAAACCAAGTTTCTGGGCTATATTTTTGTCCAGTTTCCCTGTACCAATCTATGAATTTACTTAACTTTATCTCCTTGGTGATGCTGGGAATACATACCCTCATTTAACTTATCAAAAATACTTCGAATAAACCGGGTGTCTCTTAAGATTCTGTCAACTTTTTCAATGATATCTCCTACCTGATCCGGACACAGCTTTTGCAGCCTTTCGTCGTCGTCCTTGTTCACCAGGCAGGCGTCCCTGAGTACTCTTTTTGTCCTCTCAAGGTCACTAATGTCCGCTGTGGTATTCCACCACGGCGAATTGGGGAAATAAATTCTTAAGTTTTCAAGTGTACAGACATTATCATACCTACCGGACATTTATAAGTGAGTCTTATACAATTGAGGCCAATAAGCCTGAACCTTTGTTTTCTTACAAAGCCCAACCTTCACATGGGAGATTTCTCCTCTTAATAACCAGTTTAGGGCAGAAAACTCAGGTCCTCAATTGTTCTCAGACCACCTTCTCACTCTATTTGACTTTGCAACGTCACAATAAAGACTTTTTAAACTATAGTAGTTTGTCGGCGAAGCACTTATCAAATGTCACTAAAACACCTTAAGGACTTTTCTTTTATCTGTAACCACTGACGTGTTACAATCCTGGCAGGTGACGACCTTCAATTATGGTCGTCTAATTTGTCCGATCTCCAGTTCTTACTGACAATCATAAAGATTTTAAAAGAGAGAATTTTGTTAAAACAGGCTTCTCTGGACCTTTTTATCAGCCGGCTGAGATGATTGTCAAGAAAAACAGAAACCGTCGTCCAGTGTCCACTTACCCATCACGTCGGGGTCACCAAATTGTTAGGTCTGCTTTGTTCACGAATGAGTGAGTCAGACACCAGACTGAGTCGAAATCAAGGTTCTTTGTTCTTTATTACCGGATTGTAACACTTGCAACTAACAGTGTTAGTTGGAGAAGGCGCATTCTGCCGTTATCAGCAAGTGGTGTTTTTTTTATACCTCAGGATACGTACTTAGTAAATTATCATACCATTACATTGTCCAATGAATAAACTGTTGCTATCCTTCTCTGCTAGCTTGCTGCACATCAATTTGTCATTACCACTCTTATCTTGAGAGTACAAGGTCACAACTGCATCTTGTTACGGCCCAGCACTGGGTGACTCCTTCTTCATTCCCAGCTCATGATGTTTTTACCTAACAGATGTGGAAAAATGAAAACTGGAGCCACATTGAGCCGCACATGCTCATTCACATTGGAACAGAGATAAAGAAAAGAGAACAAAGAGAAGTGTTAAAATGGTGAAAGGATGTTTTGGAGAATACAAAGAATTGGAAGACTGGTATTATTTGGAGAGGTTTGATATGTTCTTTGTTACCATAATATAAGGGATATGGATGCCTACAGAAGGAAACAGGTACTGTTTTTAAGTGAGGTAGAGAGAAAGGCATACAGCCTTTTGAAATCTCTTGGCACCGGCAAGACCAAGTACTAAGTCTTATGAAGAATAATGTGCTGTAGTTGTAGAACATCTATCTCCAAAACCGGTAGTGATCGAAGAAAGATACAAATTTTATACAGGAAAGCAAAAACCATTGGAAACTGTGAATCAATATTGGGCTGAATTGCATACACTGTCGGAAACATGTCATTTTGGAGATTTCTTGAACAGGGCTTTAAGAGATAGGTTTGTAATCAGTTTGGCTGACAGCAACACCCAGCAAAAAAGATTTAAACATTAAGTCTGCGTATGATACAGCATTGACTTTCAAAATGGCCAACGAAAACATGGATATTATGCAAGGGGAGCAGCACGTGGTGGTAAAAGTAAACTGCAAAGAATACTTCTGTTGCGGGAGGAGTAACCACAGTCCTGATCATTCTTACTTCAAAAGGACCAAGTGTCATCTATGTGACAAAGAGGGATAAATCAAGTCCAAATGCCCAAGGAAAAGAAAAAGTAGAGAAAGGAAAATTGCCTAAGGAAGAAAAATCAAACTGAAACACAAAAAAGTTGTCCAAAGTGAAAAACGTCATGGAGAATGGCGAAAGTCTTAGCTGTGGCTCTGAGGAGGACTCTTTATTGGAAGTAAAGTATATTCATAATGTATTGGATTGAAAAATTGAAAATTTTGGTTCATGTTAAAATTAACAGTGTGAAGATGGAATGAATGGAGGAGAGCTTGGTTTACATGATTTTTCAGTGACATTCACAGCTCTGCAGTTTCTTGCAGTCTCTGGCATGGCAGTTCCCATGGGAAGCTGTGATGCATTTGGACAGGATACCTTCTGCAGGATATTTCAGTACGGGACATTGAGGTCATGTCAAATTTTATCTTCCCTCTCCATTCTCAGCCCTGCAAAACATTTGACAATCTCTTTCCGCTGACAGATGGTGCTTGACCAAGTGAGTTCCTGTGGTGGGTTTTATTATAATTTGATTCTGTAATGAATATGATTTAGTGTAATCTATTAGTCCAGTTAAAAAAGCTGATGGAACCTTGGTTTATCATCTCAATTATCTTGGTTTATCATCTTATTTAGAAGATAAAATCCCTGCACTGAATTGTTGGATTAGATCATGAGGGGCATAGATGCACTAAATAGTTGGAGTCTTAAATTCCCAGAGTAAGGGAATTTAAATCGAGACTGCTTGGATTTAAGGAGTGAGAGGAAAGATTTGAAAGGGACTGGAGGGTCACCTTCACAAAGCGTAATGTTTCTATGGAATGAGCTGCCAGAGGAAATGGTGGAGACATTGTAACAATTAAGACCATTTGACATTTACCTAGATAGGAAAGGATTAAAAGGATATAATCTAAAGGCAGGCAAAGGGTGCTATCTTAGTGAGATAGACAAGTTGGCCAAAGGGTCTTTCTCCATAATGTGGGTCTCTGAGTCTAGTTAATGTACTTGGCTATTTGGAGTGGGTCGTGCAATGTACTATTTATAATAATATTCAACTTACCGGTATTCTTTTTGCTTTTCGTTTTGCAATGTTAATATGGTAACGGTATTGGTAATAGGAAAGCTTTAACTTGTCATAATTTAATATTTTAGGGACGTGGTTGCTATATTTGCCTTGTACCTGGAGTATTGGTTTAGCAGCTGAGCCAGGCTGCCTTCCAGATCTGTCCATGCTGGCACTTTTTGGAACAGGCGCGATGTTGATGCGAGGAGCTGGGTGTACAATTAATGATATGTGGGATAAAGACATTGATAGAAAGGTAAAACTCCTGAAGAACATTCTTTCCTGTGTAAGCTATTTACTTATATAGAACACTATATACATTTTTCTTTTAAGAAGAGTCACCATTTTAAAACAGTTTTGTGCTATTTTTCATACAGTTGCTCAGCAGTTGAGATAATTATCATCTTAAAATCAGTAGTGAAACTGTTCAAGACTCAAATATATCAATGCTGAGGCTGTCACCAGGTTGGAGTGTTAGGGATTCATTAGTTTGGGGATTGATCAGAAGAGGGATTAGATTTATTTTGAGAGCTAATAATCAGAAGTTCGAGAGACTGCAGGAATGATTGTTTATCACACATGCCAGCCCTTGATCATTTCAACAAAATTCTGCAGCAAACAGCATCTCAAGACACGGTTACTTAGAAGACAAAGTCAGGAACACAATGGAATACTAGCCACTTGACTGATGAATGAATGGACCAGTGATGGTGAAGATTCCATTATTGTCACTTAATACTACATTTAGAATGTAACATACATGAAATTCTTTAATTTTGTCTACCATAATGAAGACAGAGAGTTGCCACTTTGTCCAGCGCACCTCATAGAAATGAGGTCCCAGCAAGGAACGAACTTGCAACCCCTGGTTTACAAGACCAGTCCTCCAACCACTAAGCAACAGTGAGTCTGTTGCATGAATATAGATGATGGATGGTTGTATAATAAGGTGGAATTAATAACAAAGAACTTGAGATATTGTATGTTATGGAAGTTAGATTCCAGAAATTCAGTCACTTGTTCTGATGCAGGATCTTGACCAAAACTTTGGCTATCCCTTTTCACCTCCACAAATGCTTAGTTTGTTTTTGCTCCAGACTACATAATCTGCAGTCTCGTATGCATACAGTTACTTGGCATCCTGTATTAGGTGTAAGGCCTATAAAAATTATTTTGTCCTGAAGCACAAAGTACTGTATATGGTTTAATGGTCATTACCTTCCTTGGCAATTAGTAACAGGAAGTGCCTATTACTTTGTTCCTCTCACCACAGGTGTTAGATCAAAGTATTTCCCACTTTCCCAGATTTCCAGCTTTTGAATTTTTTTGCTTTTTAAATGCTAGAGTTAATTTATCTCCTAAATTCCATAATGCTGTCTGACCTGTTACACATTTACAGCATTTGTAATGTTAATACTGATTACTGTTATTCCAATGCCAGATTTAATATCGTTCTGTCTTTTAATATGTGTTATCAAAGATTCTTGTTCATTATTATGCATCCCTCTGATCTCCAACAGGTTGCCAGAACTGAAAATCGTCCCATAGCTGCTGGAGAAATTAGTCGTTTTCAAGCTCTTATTTTTTTGGGTGGTCAGCTAAGTCTAGCACTTGGTGTTCTCTTATGTTTAAATTATTACAGGTAAGTGAAACAGCTGCTCTTGTAATGGGTCAAATTCTGTTACTTGATTAGTGTAAAGGAATTAGAGGGACAAATTGAATACATATACTGATTTGTTTTGTAACCCATATGTTGTATTGAGGTGCCTTTTGTGGAGAAAAAATTTCATTGGACAATCTAATGAACCTTACTGGTTCAAATTCAAGTTTATGACCAGATGAGGCAGTGTTTTTCCAGACCTCGGTGCACACATGCACAATGCATTTCTTATGCAAAACATAATAATCACATGATCCATATGAATATAAAATAAATACTGGTATGTATAAATATTCTGGAATAACATTTATTGCTGGATGGTTATAGTTGCACTCTGTGGACTTCATCTGGGATTGTGGTTTTGTCATGTGAGCATAAAATGAGGCAAGCTAGGCCCGGACAGAGAATAAGAGGAGATCTTGTTGAAATTTAAGTGGTAATTGAAATATATAAAATTCTTAAGTGGCTTAATGGTATTGATGAGTTAATGTTACTTTGGCTGATATGGAGATGAAGCATTGATGGATTGAGATCAGGGCCTCAGGGCCTATTACTGGATAGGTGGGAGGGCAAAATTTGGTGGTGACATGGGTATTGGTGCCCAGTCTGATCAGTAAGCTTAGAGGATGGGGTTGGGGTAGTGCTGGATGCTGGTTTAAGGAGGGGATGCTGAAAATAAATGATAAAAAGGACGTTCCCTTTTGGTGTCTTAAACTGGCAATGTGTTGCAAAGAATCAAATTTTGTAGGATGTTTGTGATTGGGACACTGCTGGCTAATTTTTTTCATGAAATGGTGCAGAAGGAAGATGGGACAGGAAGTGATGTGCTACTCATCTGACAAAGAAATCACATGAGATGTGCAAGCTTAATGCAACACTAAAGTGCCCAGACAAATTTCAACTAATGTGAAATGATCCAGACAGGATTGTTAATATCTTATATTGTTTAATTAGATTTTCAATCATCAAGCACTAAAACAAACAACTCGCTGCAACATAATTAACATGTTATATGTGTATTTTACAAACCAGGCAACTCCCTCCGCGCGTTATATGCATGTCACACAATACGAGAATATTTTTACATGTTGAAAGAAAGCACACAATTAATAGCGGGCATGGGAAAGTTGAACCATCAATTTATAGCAGGCATGGAATATAATAGCAGTATTGAAAGAAAGCGCACAATGTATAGCGGCGGTGGGAAATTTTAATCCTGGGAGTATCTCTTTGTACTGAATGCCATGGTATTCTGGCTAGGGTACTGCATCATATCAATGTTAATTGCCTGGACCCATCCCTGAGGGAGGAGATTAACATGTCAAGTACTTCTGATTTGAAACATTAGAATCAAAATCCTGCTTAATTCTGAAGCCTGTCTTCAATCTATTTGATTCCTCTCCAAAGCTAATTAATGTGATGCAGGAGGATATCATCTATATAATTGGCAATTGACACCTCTGGGGGAAGTTGATTGGGTGTTAATTATGGGGGATTAATTGTGGCAGATACTGGTATGTGTTTGTCTCATGTCCCATTTAAATGCAAATTGCTTTTGCCATTTGGAATTTAGAATACTACACCCATGCGATTATATATGTGTGCGCGTTATACGAAAATATTTTTATACAATTTATGATTTTCTGCGCATTATATGCATGTGCACGTTATATGAGTGAAAATATGGTATCAGACAGTCATTCATTAGGAAAGCTGGTTGATCATATTTAATGCAGTTTTCCATGATGGGACTTGAGCCACATTTCCTATCTTACTATCCAGATTGGGTTTGTTAATATCCTCAATTGATTACGTTGACTTGTTTCAGTGAACGGAAGTGTACAGTGTTTCCTGAAACATGATTAAGTGCCAGTTATGCAGGTGAATACCCAGCTGTTAACTCAGTCTGGTCATCTGTGCCTCTGACTTGATGCAGAATGTGCTGGAGATCATGTGCTGGTACATCTCATTACTGCTTCAAAATGTACAGAGTTGAAGGGCCACCCAGCCCCAAATGGTGCAGCCAAAAGAAATGTTCAATTGGAGCTACTGGGTTTTATGGAAAGTAAATTTAGCTGTTACTTGTTTTTCTCTTCTCATCTTGTATTTAAATGTTTAATACCAGTTTACGGAATTTTAAATATAATTTTTATATTTTACATTTTAATTATTTAAATCAATTTGAACTTTAAAAAAAATTACTGATTAAAAACAGTGAAGCATAAGTTGTCAAAGACTACTAGAGCAACATGTGTTGGTTTGGACCCTTGGGATGCAATGCCATTCAATAAGATGACTATGACAGCAATGCCTTGTTGTAGTTGAGACCCATGTGGCTGAAATTTTTAAGGTTGATCACATGGCTGGAATGATGGGCAATAAAAGAGCTAAAAAGTGATTCAGATTGAATGTGACCTTGGACGGATAAATTCTGAAGTTATCGTTTTATAAATGGCCTGAAGTGGGCAGAGTCCACCTGTTATGAAAATTGATAGTAATGTTTCATTTATAATGTATATTGTTATATTTTAGTGTTATGCAATCAAGAAACTGCAATACTATTTTTAATACAACTTTAGGTAGCAAGTTTAATTCACAAAATACCTTTGGATCAACCAGATGAAACACCAAAACGTCATATGGAAGCTTTATGTTTGCTTTTATAAGATTAAGATTAAAATATATCCATGAGAAATGGAGGCATGGGTTTCATGCATTGGTCATATAAGCGTATTTTGGCGGTGTGGGCTGTATTGAAAGCGTCCAGGCTGGCTGCATCAAGGTGTGGTATGGTTGCTAAAGAGAATTGGATTGGAGGTCAATCATCTACTCCTGTGAGGAAAGAGATACAGGAGTATCAGAACCAGAACCACCAGGCTGAGAAACAGCTTCTTCCCATGGGCATTGAGAATGCTGAACAACCAAAGGAACTGCTCACTAACTATCTGAGACTTTTCCGGTTGCTTGGGATTGCTTGTTGCATGGATTGGTGAGGCGGGCCAATTTTAAACCCGCATTTTTTATCTATTTATTTTCCAAGATCTTTTTGCCAGTTGCCTGAGGCTGCTGGTTGCTTAAATCTCAGATAATTGGATTTACTGTATTGAACTACTCTTTGCAGACGATGCCGCTTTAGTTGCCCATTCAGAGCCAGCTCTCCAGCGCTTGACGTCCTGTTTTGCGGAAACTGCCAAAATGTTTGGCCTGGAAGTCAGCCTGAAGAAAACAGGTCCTCCATCAGCCACCTCCCCACCATGACTACCAGCCCCCCCACATCTCCATCGGGCACACAAAACTCAAAACGGTCAACCAGTTTACCTATCTCGGCTGCACCATTTCATCGGATGCAAGGATCGACAACAAGATAGACAACAGACTCGCCAAGGCAAATAGCGCCTTTGGAAGACTACACAAAAGAGTCTGGAAAAACAACCAACTGAAAAACCTCACAAAGATTAGCGTATACAGAGCCGTTGTCATACCCACACTCCTGTTCGGCTCCGAATCATGGGTCCTCCACCGGCATCACCTACGGCTCCTAGAACGCTTCCACCAGCGTTGTCTCCACTCCATCCTCAACATTCATTGGAGCGACTTCATCACCAACATTGAAGTACTTGAGATGACAGAGGCCGACAGCATCGAATCCACGCTGCTGAAGATCAAACTGCGCTGGGTAGGTCATGTCTCCAGAATGGAGGGCCATCGCCTTTCCAAGATCGTGTTATATGGCGAGCTCTCCACTGCCCACCGTGACAGAGGTGCACCAAAGAAGAGGTACAAGGACTGCCTAAAGAAATCTCTTGGTGCCTGCCACATTGACCACTGCCAGTGGGCTGATATCGCCTCCAACCGTGCATCTTGGCGCCTCGCAGTTTGGCGGGCAGCAACCTCCTTTGAAGAAGACCGCAGAGCCCACCTCACTGACAAAAGACAAAGGAGGAAAAACCCAACTCCAACCAACCAATTTTCCCTTGCAACCGCTGCAACTGTGTCTGCCTGTCCCACATCGGACTTGTCAGCCACAAACGAGCCTGCAGCTGACGTGGACATTACCTCTCCATAAATCTTCGTCCGCGAAGCTAAGTCAAAGAAAGAAAAATGTATTATATGTCTGTATGTGTACTACGTCTGTTGTGTACCTGCATGTTTGCACCAAGAACTGGAGATTCATTGGATTGTACTTGTGCAGTCGGATGACAATAAACTTGAACATTATTGGTGCAGTGTCCAAATGGTATTGTCACCTTAACGATTTTTAAAATTGCTTTATCTTAAATTGATAAAGATCAATTTTAAAGAAATGTATTCAAACAAACTGAAGGAACAAGCAGAGACAACCTTGCAAGTTTGGTTGCAATTTGTTTCAGGGGTACAAGACAGGAGTGATAAAGATACATACTTTAGCAGAATGTGACATCTAGTGATGAAAGGATAAGTTTCCCTCATCTTTTATCATTACATTTGTTATCCTTTATAAAGTTAACCAAGAACAGTAATACATAGTTCTAAATCTATGTGCAGTACTAAAAATGTAATGTGGCAACATTTCAGCACTTGTTCCACAATGATATAAACTATCTGGAAACACTGCAGTGAACAAACGTAAAAAGATTCAAGATTCTTTTATTGTCATGTAATATTACAGGAAATTTACTTTAATCTCATAAGACTGACAGATTCGCCATCAGCAGAAATTGCTGGGCGCGTCTTGCAGTTGGAAAAAGAGAGTACACCCAGGGTCACGAGTGCTTGGGATTTGCCTCCAGTGCTCCCACAGTCTCTGCAGCCACACATTCTTCAGTCTCTCCCATCAGCAGCCTGAGCTCCAGATTTGAACTTCCAACACAATCAGGAATTCTTCAGTGCCTTTGGCACCTTCTCGCATTCTGGTTCCAATACCTGGTACCCATTCAACCTGTCTCGAACCACTGTCCAGCAGTCTGCAGCCTGGTGTGAGTCCTTTGGCCATTGTGGCCTGTAACCCACAGCCTGCATGGGTTCCTCACCTCGAGTCGCTAACAGCCCCACTGCCTGTGTATTCTTCGACTACAGAACCTCACTGGTCCACCACTGTGGTCATCATCCCGTGGGTTGTCTCCTCTGCTTCACTTCAAATGGGGTGGAGGTGGGCGGTGGGCTCCCTGTTTTCTGGTGCCCTGCGCCAGTCCTCATCTCTAGTCTGCAACCCAACAAGGCTGCTGTTGATCGTAGGCAATGCCATCTTGTGCACAGACCCCGCGGTTGCAGGATTTTAAAATGAACCACCTTTTTCTCCTTTAACAACTGTATGGAGATGTTGATAGTTAGACTGGGTAAAGCTAAACCTCTATTCTTTTTAAGTTTTTCTAAATGGACTTTATTTAGGTGAAGACGCTGTGCGTCATTTTCACTATTTCTTGGAGGGGAGGCCTTTCACCATTTTTACCGACCACAAACCCCTCACTCAGGAGCTCGCTATGGCTAGAGATCCCTGGTCGGCCCGCCAACAGTGTCATCTGTCCTTTGTGTCGGAGTGTCAGAGTTCACCACCGACATTCGGCACAAGGCGGAGAAAGACAACATGGTCACCGACGTGCTCTCCCAACCAGCCATTTGCACGCTGACACCCGGCTTAGACTACGCCCGGGACCAGAAGTCCGACAAAGACCTTCAGGACTGCCATCACAGGCCTGCGGTTCCAGGACCTCCCGACTCCTCTCAGTGACGATACCATCCTGTGCGATGTCTCCATGGGCACCCCGCGACCGGTGGTTCCCCAGCAGTGACGCAGGCAAGTTTTCCACCATATCCACAACCTTTCTCACCCTTCCATCAGGTCCACGGTTCATATGGTGGCAGAACGCTTCGTCTCGCACGGGCTTCAAAAGCAGATTGCAGACTTGGCCAGGACCTGCACCCATTGCCAGCTTTCCAAGGTACACAAGCACATCAGAGCACCCGTGCAGGATTTCGAACATGTCCAAGAATGGTTCAGCCACATACATGTGGACATTGTTGGCCCCTTACCCGTTTCCTGAGGTAACCATTACCTTTTCATGGTGGTAGACCGCACCACTCATTGGCCCGAGGTGATTCTGATGCCAGATGCCTCCACGGACTCCTGCTCCCGAGCACTTTTGACCAGTTGGGTTGTCCAGTTCGGCGTCCCGACCCACCTCACCAGTGACCGAGGCGCGCAGTTCACCTCCGCGCTCTGGACACAGCTCACCAACAGGCTGGGAATCGAGCTGCATCACACAACAGCCTATCACCCACAGGCCAATGGACTGGTCGATCGATTGCACCGCCACCTTAAGTTGGCATTTATGGCCCACCTCACCGGCCCTGACTGGATGGATGAGCTGCCTTGGGTGTTCCTGGGCATCCGTTCCACACCCAAAGAAAACCTGCAGGCGTCATCGGCTGAGCTGGTGTATGGTGCACCGCTAGCCCTGCCCAGTGAGTTTATCAATGCACCTCACAACCCTCAACAGTCACCGCACAGTTTACTTCTCCGCCACCAGGCCCAGATGAACTCCTTTACACCCCCACCACCGCCCAGACACAGCACACGGGCCTCTTGTGTCCCCAGTGAGCTGTATTCTGCTGAATATGTTTTTATCAGATGAGGCCTGTCCACAGCACCCCTTCAAAGACCGTATGAAGGGCTGTTTAGAGTCATCCAGCGTTCAGGATCCACCTTCACACTGGACATCGGTGGTAAGAGGGAACTATTTACTGTGGACAGATTAAAGCCAGCACGCCTCAACCCCAACGAGCCAGTGGTCGAGGCTCAGCCCAAGAAGCGAGGCTGCCCGGCAAAGAAGGACATTGATGCCGCTTCTGGGGGGGGGGGGGCGGGGGTGGCACGCCATTAGGCAGGCGAACCGGCCCTGCATGTCACGCATATGGCGGGGCAGCCGGCCAAGATGGCACCGTCAGGGGTTTCTTCCCGACCTCGGCACCAGGGTTAGAAGCCCGCACTCTGCGGCCCACGTGACTCCAGGCATAAGACCAGCCAGGCAGACCTCAATAAATCAATTTTGCTCACTGAACTTAACCCATTTGGTTGTGGAGTTATTCAGTAAGCAGAGTAGCCATTGCTACAATATATCCATATGTACTCTGTATTTTTGGATGTGAAATTTCAATGTTAATAAAAATATTGAAAAGATAGTTGGACTGGGCAGTAGGACCCTGCGGAGGAGTGCTGTGTCTCCCCACTTTCTGTGGGTCTGCACCAGCGTCTGTGGCACCATTGCAGCAGCTCTATCAGCATTGCCATAATTTATTATTTTTTGGATGATGCCTTCACCTGCTGCTTCTTAGCAATCTCGAACATACAGTTTTTCAGTCTGTTTCTCTCTGATTGAAGCTGCCTGAACTGCTGAGTATCTCCAATAGTTTTGCCTTTATCTCAACTTTACAGTACTGTATCTGCAGTTTCCTTTTTGTTTTTCATATCCCGTAGCCTAAAACGATCTGCTGTACCTTTTACATCTCAACACTTCATTTCAATATATTTTTTAAAAAATCAAATTTAAAGTTAGACAGTTAAAGCCTTTTCAGCACCCAATTAACTTACATCCTTGGTACATTTCGAATGGTGGGAGGAAACTGGAGCCCCTGGGAAAATCCACACGTACAAACAACTTACAGACAGTGTGGGATTTGAACCCCAGTCCCGATCGCTGACACTTTAAGGGCCTTGCGGTAACTGCTACGCCAACAGTGGTGCCCCCGCTACGCCAACCGTGCCACCCAATATATTGGCTAAAATACCAATTTAAGTTATTAATTCTGGTGATCCTATGTTTTTCCAAATCAGCGATGTTCATTTCTATCTATTGACAGCATTTTACTTGGAGCTGCATCGCTGGGTCTCGTGGTCTCCTACCCTCTGATGAAGAGGCTAACTTATTGGCCACAATTTATTTTGGGTAAGGAAGAATTTTGTGACTTTGCACTAACAGGGGGAAAAAACTTGTAGATGGAATTTGATCATTTCAACTTATTTTTGAAGTTGATATTAAAGTTTACTCATTATCACCTTACTTTTTGTATGTCTTCATTTGAGAATGAAATGGTTGCTTGAGATATAAAGCAATTAAAAATTCAGTAAGGTGGCGCTGATGTTTAACTTATTGCACTATGCTTCTGAGAATCAGAAATCAATGTTCCTTCAGTCGAAACCACACTAAACAATTTTCTATGCACACGAGTAAGATTTAGGGATCTGGCAATTGAAATGCAATATGATGCACATCTTTCAAGATTTCAGAGATTTATTTGTAACTTCCCCTAAAGGCCTAAAACTTATAATCTGCCACCAATATTTACTCACTTTAATTTACTTACCCATTTTTATGTTATAAACTGTAAAATTTGAATGTCATATCTGTATTTGATTTTTGCCAAATTTAATTTATTCCAAGCACATCATCCATCACTACGTTATTGCTTCCAAAATCCCTCCCCACTTTTGGATGGGGCACAGCTTGATTCCTCTTTAATGATTTTGATAAATTTTTAATCTTTAATGATTTTTTTAGACTTCTAAACAGTTTAAAACATTTCAAGCATTGTAAACAAATTGCTAATCCCAGGCATGAATTTTTCACATGGTTCATCATTTAAGATAGTAATGTATGTCTCGGTATGTATAAATAAATAAATAATTACATTCCACTTGGTCTCTGATATTAAAAGTTTTTTCTGGGTTCAGTGAATTTGTTTTCCATAAAATACCTATACATAAGAACTAGGACTAAATTAGGAGTTCTCCTGTCTTAATCAGATTGTTTTTCAGATTTCAGATTTATTGTCAGAATACATACATGACATACAACTCTGATTCCTTTTTCCTGCTGGTGCGGCAGAATTACCACTAATTAGTAGTGCAGAATTTAACTGCACATAGTCTGAACATGTGAACAGTTAAAAGAACTGTAAACAGATAACGAATGCAAACAAACTGACTGTGCAGTACAGGGACAGCAAAGAAAATGAATAAAGTGCACAAGTAAATGTCCTTAAATTAGCCCCTGATTGAGTTTGTCATTGAGGAGTCTGATGGAGGATGGGTAGCAGCTGATCCTGAGCCTGGTGGTGTGAGTCTTGTTGCACCTATACCTCTTTCCTGATGGCAGCAGCAAGAACAGAGCATGTGGTGGGTTGTGTGGTTCTTTGATGATTGCTGCTGCCCTCCGATGGCAGCATTCCCAGAAGATGTATTCATTAGTGGGGAGGGCTTTGTCTGTAATGTCCTGGGCTATTTCCACTACCTTTTGGAGGGCTTTATGCTCAGGAGTATTGGTGTTCCCATACTAGACTGTAATGCATCTGGTCAGTACACATTCCATCACACCTCTTTTCCAGGGTTTATGATGACATACAAAACCTCCACAAACTCCTGAGGATGTAGAGGCACTGATGTGCTTTCTTCATGATACCATTGGTGTGTTGGGTCCAGGAAAGATTCTCCAAGATAGTGACTTCTAAGAAACTAAATGTGCTCACCCACTCCATCTCTGATCCCCCAATGATCACTGGATTGTATATCTCTGGCTTTACTGAAGTCAATTAGCCTCTTTATTTTGGTGACTGAGTCAAGGTGGTTGTTGGTGCACCATTCAGCCATTCAGTCTCCCATCCTGTACGCTGACTCATCCCCATCCTTTATACAACCCACTACTATGGTATTGTCAGCAAATGTGTAAATGGTGTTATTGTCATACCGAGCTACACAGTTATAGGTGTAAAGTGATTAGAGCAGGGGGCTAAGAACACAGCCCTGTGGTGCTCTGGTACTGATGGAGATTGTGAAGAAGTTGTTGCCAATCTTCACTGATTGTGGTCTGGAGGTGAGGAAATCCATGATCCAGTTACATAGTGAGGTATTAACTCCCAAGTCTTGGAGTTTGCTGATCAGTTTTGAGGGGATGATGGTGTTAAGTGCCAAACTGTAGTCGATAAAGAGCTTCCTGATGTATGATCTTTGCTGTCCAGATGTTCCAAGGCTTTGTGTAAGGCCATTGAGATGGCATCTGCCGTAGATCTGTGTTGTCACCATTCAGACAGGAGCAGAGAAGCTTCATCACCAGCCTTTCAAAACACTGTTGATGTGTTACTGGTTGATAGTCATTAAGGCAGGTTACTGCAAGAGTGTTTTCAAGAGTATTTTGTAACTTTTTGGTAGTATTCTTAAATGAGAATTTCTCTTTGCTTGAGATACTTGGATCCAGTTGGTTAACATTTGTTTTATACCTAATTTTCCCTCTCCATTACATCAGTTTGATGTCCATTGAGATTTTATTTGGGACAGTGCTTTAGAATTTATATAAATATAATTGATTTGTCCACAAACTATTGTCTTATAGGTCTCACATTCAACTGGGGAGCCCTTTTAGGTTGGTCTGCTGTGAAGGGCACCTGTGATTGGTCAATCTGTCTACCACTTTATATCTCTGGTGTCATGTGGACATTGATATATGACACTATTTATGCACATCAGGTAAGGTCATCAATTATGGTTTATCTAAATGTCAGTTTCTTGGCATCCTGAAGAAACCATACAGTCTCACAGAATTTGTTAAAACCTAAATTCAGCTATTTGACAGCTAAAACTGCATTTCCACACACTAGTATTTTAATGGTAGGCAAACAACTTACTGAAGTAGACAGAAAATTTTCAAATTGAACTAAGGAATTGGGATTTAAAATACATTTGATGATGTTTTGGAAAAAAAAATCCTCCTACCCTTCTAATCTTTCTACCAACCATTTTAAATCCATGCGCATTGGATCTTGACTCTCTGCTATGACAAAAAAGATCCTTGATAATTTTGTGTACCTCAGCAAAATCTCCCTTCAGCTTCTTGAGTTCCAAAAAAACCCACAGCATATCCGGTGTTTCCTCGTATCTAAATTTTGCTGCATATGGCAGTATGCCTGCAAATATCCCATTGTTCCTCTCCAGCCCAATTATATTTTTCCTGTGTTATTATGATCAGAATTATATTTATGACCAAAAGCTGTAGTGTAATCTTCCTGCCCTTGTATTCTATGCCACAGCTAACAAAAGAAAGCATCCCATAATACAGTTAAACAAGAAGTCTGCAGATGCTAGGGTTGAGTGCAATGCACAAACATGCTGGAGAAACTCAGCAGGTCATGTAGCATCCATAGGAAGTAAAGGGTAACCATCGTTTCTGGCTTGGGCCCGTCATCAGTTTATTTATTGAGTTTTTTTTTAACCTATTGAGTTTCTCCAGTACGTTTAGATTAGATTTAGATTTCAAATTTATTGTCAAGAGTAGATACATGACATCACATACAACCCTGAGATTTTGTTTCCTGCATGCCAAGAAGAATTACCACTTACTGGTGGGCAAAAAAAACTGCACAATGTACACATGTAAACAACTGACTGTGCTATACAAAGAGGAGAAAAAAAACCATTAAAGTGCAAGAGTCCTTAAATGAGTCCCTAATTGAGTTTGTCGTTGAGTGGAGGGGCATACTTCTTTCCTGATATTAGCAGTGAGAATAGAGCATGTGCTGGGTGGTGTGGATCCTTGATGATGCCAGTGTTCCCCGTAGATGTTTTTGATCGTGGGAAGGGGTTTGGCTGTGATGACCTGGGACTGTCCACTACCTTTTTCAGGGCTTTACACTTAGGGGTATTAGTGTCTCCATACCAGACTGTGATGCAGCCAGTCAGCACACTTCCACAGCACATCTGTAGAAATTTGCCAGGGTTTCCTATTTCATACCAAATCTCCACAAACTCTTGAAGTAGAGGTGCTGATGTGCTTTCTTCATGATGCCATAAGTGTGTTGGGTCAGGAAAGATCCTCCAAGGTATTGACACCCTAGAACTTAAATTTGCTCACCCTCTCCACCCCTGATCTCCCCAATGATCACTAGATCGTACACATCTGGTTTTCCCTTCCTAAAGTCAACAATTAGTGTTTTTGGTTTTGGATCACATAATATGCCTTTTTAACCACTTTACAAACCTTGCTATCTATAAGGATCTGTGGACAGGCTCTTCAAAGTCTACTCCACACCTGCAATTATTCTGTTTCTCGTTGTTGTACCTCTCCAAATGCTTCATCTCAAACTTTTCTGAATTGAATTCCATTTGCTATATTTCTGCTCAACTGACCAGACCTTTTATACTTCCCTAAACTCAAAATTGTTATTTCTTACTATCAATCTTGCCATTTAATTTTGATTCATCAACAATCATTTTTATTATGCAACCTACATTTAAGCCTAATCGTCAATATAGAATTAGTGTTTGATGAAAATTCTTGGAGTTTGCTACATTCCCAGGGCTGAACTGATATTTTGTTCATCTTCACCCACAACTGCCTTGGCATACCTGACCAATCTCTCCCTTCAACTTGCAATGCTCCAATGTACAATTGTTACTGACTCCAGGCCTGGTCCATTCTGCACTCCACTCTCTTTGTCCCCCCACCCCACACTGATTTCCCATGATAGGCCACAATTCACTAGAATCTTGCTGTTCAGTTACCTTGTGTAACATTGTTGTTTCATTGTTTTCCATAAGTAATTTCTAGCCCAATGTACACCCTTTCATAATGTACTTTATATTTTCCATAACAGAATATTGGACCAGGAAGTTTATGCTGGAAATGTCTAAAACACTAGTTATGCAACATCAAGAATAACAGTATAATTCTAGTCACAGCACAAGAAAAATGTACTGGTAATTTTTTTTTTTGCATTCTTGTGCAGTTAAATACTGTTGAAACATTTGCTTTATGGGAACATGTTGTCCACCTATTACTTTAGGAGTGCAATCTTTAACGTATTTATTGCATCCATTGATAAAACATAGAACTCAGCCAGTCACATTTTCCCTGCTCTATGCTGAAATGTTTTAAGCTTAAAGTTTCAACAGAGAGAAAGATTCTTCTGAAAGCAGTTAATAGATCAACTCTAATATTCATATTGCTGTACAAAGTAAAAGGGCAAGAGAAAAATAACAGGAGCTTGAAGGCTGTGGGGCAGGAACTATTGGTCTATTGGTGTGTGATTCTACACTCTTGGACCTTCTCCCCGACGAGAGGAAGAAGAGAATGTGTCCAAGGTGTGATGGGTCTTTCAGAATGTTGGCTGATATTCACAGGCAAGGAGAGATGTAAATGGAATCTAGGGAGTGTGACATTTGCATGAGGGAGCTGCAACATCGTTCAATCTTGGGAAGAGCAGCTTTCATGCCACATTGATGGATGTAGCAGGTATGCTGTCGATGGTACATCTACACAAGTTGTTGAGGAGCGTGCGGGACATGGCAAACTTCCTTAGTCTTCTCAGAAAGTTTGTGTGCTATCTTGTCTGTCATGTCAGTGTGCTTGATCCAGGTCACTGGAAATATTTACCAAGAACCTGAAGCTCTCTACTCTATTTTCCAGTGCTATTGATGTCGACGGGAATATAGTCTCTATCGCCTCTTCTGAGCTCTGTGATAAACTCCTTCATCTTGTGTGTTTATTTCTATAGAGATGGTCTTGCCTCTTTTAACCATAACTTGAATGAATCCAAAATGTAATTATGAATTTGTTGGTTTTTTAAATATTTAGTCATTTATAAATATCTTTTACTTGTGACGTGGCTAGTTATAAAATCATGGCTGCAAGGCACATGGAACATTTTGTTCTACATACAAAATATAAATGTTTTTCTACCTTCCTAATTTTGGGAGGAGTGTCATTTAAGTTATATTCATTGAAATTTTTAATGATTATTATTTTTAAGAATATTGTATTCTGTTTATTCCATACAAAGAGATATTGGTTGCATTCTTTTTCAATTGCATCTTCTGAACTCCTAAATATATTGGTCTTGTACATGAGTGTCTTGAGAAGACAACAGCACTTTTTTGAAATGTGATGTGCTATTCTTCAACTTGCTATTTTCTATCTAGGATAAAGCAGATGATATTCTGGTTGGAGTGAAATCGACTGCATTGAAGTTTCAAGAGCAGACTAAACGATGGCTAATGGGATTTAGCACAATCATGATGACAGGATTGGCAGTGGTAGGACTAAACAGTGAACAGACATTGCCCTATTATGTAGCTATGGTAGCTGTTGGATCTCATCTAGCCCATCAGGTATGAACAATTATATGTGTTATTTTGACTGTAATTTGCACAAAACATGTTCTTTTATAATTAAGCGAGGCCGGAGTTTTGAATTATTTCTTTTTACTTTTTATACCCTGTGATAGTACAGACCTATCACCAATGTATATAGTTACAGTATCTAGAGTGTAATGACTGTGCTTACAGCGATTGGCTGAGAGCTTAGCCACGCCTACTGTCTGGGCCTTAAAGGGTTGTGTCCCTAGCCAGGTCGGATCATTCCGGACTGGTCGGCCACCTGTGAAGAGCTCCTGTCTTTTGCTAATAAAAGCCTTGGTTTGGATCAACAAATCTTCGGTTCTTTTGACGAGCTCTACATACCCCTACAAAAGAGAGTGGCTAGGATAATTTAAGAGAAATATCTATCCAGTTTTGCCATGTGTATAATTGTTAAATGTTTTGAATATTGATGAATCTACCTAGTATCTCTGTCTTTTAACAACAGCTCCACCATCAATTGCAATCTGTAAGAAATTACCAATTTAATATTGACTTGAAAATTTTGCTCTACCTTTGGCTGTATAAGCTGGTCTGAGCAAGTTTAAAACTTTAAAGGCTCAGAAGAGCTAACAATGAATATTTTGATCACTAATGAATAATAAGCACAAAAGATCATTAAATTGTTTTTAATGCAAGATAATTGAACAAGAATTTAAAAATTTTCATCCCATTTTGCAGCTTCATTTAAAGCTTTCATGAATAATTAAAAGTGTAAAACTTAATTCCTCTTATCATGAACTTTTGTTGGAGTTGAACTTAAAAAAATATGTTCACCTTTCTTTAGTTTATTTTTTTCTTTATTTGACATCAAATTTATTGGTACAGGTACACCATCTTTTATCCGGAACCTTTGGGGGACAGTGTGTTCCGAATTTCGGATTTTTCCGGATTTCGGAAAGCCCACCCAAATTGTGCTGACTTATCTACCCCCACTCCCTTTCAGTCGGCCGACATGGCAAAACTGGATAGATATTTCTCTTAAATTATCCTAGCCACTCTCTTTTGTAGGGGTATGTAGAGCTCGTCGAAAGAACCAAAGACTTGTTGATCCAAACCAAGTTCCAGTCCCTCAGCCGCCAGGTCGCCTCCCCCAAGCGCCAGACCCTCGGCTGCCTCCCCCAAGTGCTGGGCGCCTCTCTCCCCACTTACCGGATTTTGGAGCTTTTCGGATTTTAGAAGTCCGGATAAAGGATCGTGTACCTGTATTCACTCTAATTCCCCCTCCTTTGACCATACTTTTTAAAAAATTTTCCCTAACCTTTTAAATTCATTGATTGTGTCAGTCTTATGAGGCCTATTGGAATTAAAGATGACTCACTTTATTCTGGGTTCTGAGGTGTAGTTAATGAGACAGCAGACTCTTCAACATGTGAGGCAAGAGGTAGCTGATGGCCTGGTGGGTAATTTGTGAGGTGGTGCACATTTTATTATGTTTATTCATGGTTTCACAATACATCCAGAATGTTCCTTCTCTATTTTGAGTGTCATGAGCTAGAATTTGCCAGGAATCAGTGGAAATGTTGCATTTCTTCTCGAAAAGCTTGAGATTTCCTTAAATATTTTCTCTGTCCATTTCCATAGCAGAGTTGGGAATAGAGTGTCTGTTTCAGGAGTTGAGCACCTTAGCAATGTAGTCTGCCCAGCATATCCAACTTAAAACCACTCTGGCCTTAATACATGTCACTTGGGTCTTAAGATGCTTGATCTTGGAAGTGTTTAGGAGGGCAGAGATACCTACTGCCAAGTAGGTGAGTTTTGTGCCAGGTTCGAGGTCTTGATCTTTAAATACATTTTTCTTCAGTTGACCAAAGGATGTACGGGTGGATTGAGGGCGATAGTGAATTTCATTGATGTTTGCCTTTGCAGACAGGTGGGCCCGAAGTGTGGAAGATACAATATTCAATTTATTTAAAAATGTCATATTACATGAAATTCCCTTTTGTTGTAAGGCAGGGAGATTCGCCATCAGTAGAAATTGCCTGAAGCACCTCTTAGAGAAAGAGAAACAAGAGAGTTTCCCCCAGAGTCACCAAGTGTCCTTGGATTTGCGTCCAGAACTCCTGCATCCACAGAGTCCAGTCCAAATCACTGGCAACTGAGTTCCAGATACAAACCCTGATATGAATAGGAACCCTTCAGCACCGTCTTGCATTCCAGTTCCGATACCTGGTACCCATTCAGCCACACTCGAGCCAGTCTCCAGCATTCCGCTACTTGGTGTGAGTCCCTTGACTACAGTCTCCATCTGCCCACAACCAGCGTGGGTTCCTCTCCTTGAGTTATCAGCAGTCCGCTGCTTGTGTGTTTTTCAGCTGCAGAACCCCTCACTGCTCCACTGCCCTAGTCATCATCCTATGGATCGTCTCCTCTGCTTCTCTTCAGACTAGGGGGTGTTCACAGGGTTTCTCTATGAACCTTTATTGTTGTAGATTATGCTCAGACATGTTGGTGCACTTCTAATCATATCATTGCCAGACAATGCCTCCACCATTTTAAGGCCAAAATGGTTTTTTCCCCAATGAATGCAGGAAAATATTTGTCTGATCAGGTCTGATGTGTCACAGAAGATACTATTTTCTTGATTAACTAATATCAAATGGTTTACATTTTAATAAATATCTAGAAAAATTTGGTTATTTTGTATATAAATTTAAGAAAGCCTGGGTAATGTAGTAAGATTAATATAATGGCTCTCCTGCCAAATTTTATCCTGGGGCTTAATTCAAGGATCAGTATTTTATGTATTAGAGTACTCTCACTTTGTTTCACGTACGTAGAAAGTAAACATCAAATGATAAAAAGAGAATGAATAAGCTAGACATCATGGAACATATCCAGATTTTATAATTTAATTGGATCATTCTGAGAGCTACAGATCATATGGGAACATTTATGACCTGGATTGTTGTACTTTAATTGCGGTACCACAAAAGAGTATAGCTATTGCACAAGAAAATACCGGTAAGTAAAATCTCATTCAATGAACTCTATTCCTTTTATGTCAATCCGTGTTTATCTAAAAATATAAAAGGTCTATCTTTAATATTATGAATTTATGGTCACAATTCATCAAAATAGTAGCAAATGAGCCTTTTTATAAATACTTTCAATTATTCTTTTAAATAAACATTTTGTTTAAAGATGCATGTAAAATTCTTTATTAAAGATATTGATTCAGCTGAATGTGTATTCTGCTCTTTCCAAAATAGATATACTCATTGGACATAAACAGTCCTCAAGACTGCTGGAAGAAATTCTGTTTGAATCGCACATTGGGACTCGTACTATTTTCTGGAATTGTATTTGGAAATCTGTGGAAAAGAAAGACAAAGACTGATGAAACAGGAAAAGTGCAGAGCTGATCTGTGCATCAGGATGCATATGCCAAAATTAAAATATGAAAGAAAACCAGATAAAGAAACAATTTCAATATCATACCTTTACTAACCACATAATTTATATATTTTGTATCTAAAAATAGTAATCTGGAGTAAAAAAACAAACTAATAGAGGAATTCAAAAGGTCAAGAGGCATCTGTGGAAATGGTGGCCAAGGAATTAATGTCATACAATATGGAAACAGGCCCTTTGCCAAACTTGTCTTTACCAACCACAAAGTCCCATCCACACTAGTCCCAACCTGCCTGGTTTGACTCATTTCCCTCTGTCTAAACCAATCCATATATCTGTCCAAATATTTTTTTATAGGTGGCAATAGTACCTGCCTCATCTACTTCCTCCAGCAATTTGTTCCATGCACTCACTGTGTAAAATAAAACTTATCTCTCAGGTCTTCCTCTTCACCAAAGACCATTGTCCTCTAGTTACTGACTTCCTTATTCTGGGCAATAGACTCTGTACTCTCACATGATCTATTCCTCTTAAAGTTTTGTATACCTCTATCAGATCACCCCCTTGTCCTCCTGCATTAAAAATCTTAGAAATAAATCCCTAGCCTACTCAATGTCTCTGTATAGATCAGGCCCCTGAGTCTTTAATCTTCTCTCCATCCTCCTCCTGATTGACAACTTTCCTATAGCTTGGTGACCAAATTGAACACAATACTCCAAAAGGTGCCTCATCAATGTTTTGTACAAGAACAACATGACCTCCCAACTTCAATACTGAATACCCTGGACTAATGAAGGCCAGCCTATCTTCCTGTGATGCCACTTTCAAAGTACTATGTACCTTAAATCCTGAATCCCTCTGCTCTACAACAGTCCCCAGATCCCTGCCATTCACTGTAGATCTTGCACATTAGACCTCTTACTTTCCTATTCCAACTGATAAAGATCTTGCTGAATTTTTTGGCAATCATCTTCACTTTCTACAATACCAGACACTGTTGTTATTCACAAACTTGCTGTGTATGTTTTATCTAATTAAAGTTTGGAGATGACCATCAGCAATGGGCCCAGCATGAAACCCTGAATCATACCACTAGTCACAGGCTTCCAGTCTAAAACACAACCTTCCAACATCACTTCTACTTTCTTCCATGAAACCTATTTTATCCATTCAGTTATCTGTTCTTGAATTCCGTGTAACCTTACCTTCCAGAGCAGCCTACAGTACAGAACCTTATCAAATGGCTTGCTGAAATCCATATATACAATACAGTGTGGCACCATTATAATGTGATCATGGGGGGGGGGGGGGGGGTCCATAAATCTCATTGCAAAAAAAGCAAGGGTGTACTAAATCAGGATTTTAATAAATTGTTGTTGTTACAGTTGAAATTAAAACACAAATTATCTGATAAGACACATTTACTTGACCCAATGATCCAGTACTTGTGTTTGGAGTATTGGAGCATCTGATTATAAATCCGTGTGCATCTGTGTTTGGAACTGCTGTCTCTTTGTCAAGGTCCCCACTCCTGCCAGAAGCCCGATGCCCCTGTTCATGCTGCGGATCCAACATCCCCACTCCTTCCAGGAACCCATCACCCAAGTCCAATGACTTATCGCGGTGTATCTGAACTTGTATTAAATTGGGGCATGTAAAAATTGGGGTTTCACTGTATGTACAGCTTTGCCTTCGTCAACCTTTTTGAAGACATGACCTCCAACTTACAAAATGGTGGACTATCCCTAATCACCCCTTGTCCATCTAAGTGCATGTAGATCTTCTCACTTGGAAGACTGTAGTAACTTAGCAAACCCAGATGTTTGGCCCACTGGCCTGTAGTTCCCGTGCAGCATTTCTTAAATAGAGGCACAGCATGTACTTTCCTCCTGACTTAATAAATCTCAGCCAGCAAACCTGCAATTTTCTATCTAGTTTCCCATAGTTTCCTAAAATAAAAACACAAGGTATCCGCCTACATTTTGCTGATACCTTGATGAAGGGTTCCAGCTGGAAATGCTGGTTATGTATCTTTATCTTTGATATTCAACAGACTCGCCAAGGCAAATAGCACCTTTGGAAGACTACACAAAAGAGTCTGGAAAAACAACCAACTGAAAAACCTCACAAAGATAAGCGTATACAGAGCCGTTGTCATACCCACACTCCTGTTCGGCTCCAAATCATGGGTCCTCTACCGGCATCACCTACGGCTCCTAGAACACTTCCACCAGCGTTTTCTCCGCTCCATCCTCAACATTCATTGGAGCGACTTCATCCCTAACATCGAAGTACTCAAGATGGCAGAGGCCGACAGCATCGAATCCACGCTGTTGAAGATCCAACTGCGCTGGGTAGGTCATGTCTCCAGAATGGAGGACCATCGCCTTCTCAAGAAGTTATATGGCGAGCTCTCCACTGGCCATCGTGTCAGAGGTGCACCAAAGAGGTACAAGGACTGCCTAAAGAAATCTCTTGGTGCCTGCCACATTTACCACCGCCAGTGGGCTGATATCGCCTCAAACCGTGCATCTTGGCGCCTCACAGTTCGGCGGGCAGCAACCTCCTTTGAAGAAGACCGCAGAGCCCACCTCACTGACAAAAGGCAAAGGAGGAAAAACCCAACACCCAACCCCAACCAACAAATTTTCTCCTGCAACCGCTGCAACCGTGTCTGCCTGTCCTGCAACAGACTTGTCAGCCACAAACGAGCCTGCAGCTGACGTGGACATTTACCCCTCCATAAATCTTCATCCGCGAAGCCAAGCCAAAGATAAAATACACTGTTTGACCTGTTGAGTTTCTCCAGCGTTGTGGTTTTACTTCAATAACAGCATATGCAGATTTTGGCATTTTATTCTTGGAGATTTGTCTACCTTCATACAGATCAGGACCTTCGCCAACTGTAATACTGACTGTTCTCAAGACATTACTACTGACTGTCTCAAGTTCCCAGTCCTCTCTCCACAGTAAAAACAGAGAGATACTCATTGAGAATCTTGCCCATTTCCTGTGGCTCCACACAAAGTTGACTGTTGATTCCTGAAGAGTGGCATTTTTTCCTCTGGTTACTCTTTTCTCTTTATTAAGTATATAAAATTCTGATTTATTTTTAGCTTGCTCCTCAGTTCCTGAAAATCCTCCTGGTATACACTTGATCCCAGCTACTTATACCTGCCTCCTTGCCCTTGACCAGAGGCTGAATTTCCCTCATCATCCAACTCTTGTCAACACACTTGCTCTTCAAACATCCTGTTCTATTCAATTTGAACTAGTTCTCTTGCACCTTCAAAGTTAGCTTTGCCCAAATTCTGAATTTTGATATGGTCCGGCCCTGTTTCTCTCCATAACTATCTTATGGACACTTCATCCCTTCCCAACTTCCCAAGGCTAAATCAAACATTGCTCTTTTCCTTGAACACACTTAACAAATTCCACCCCATCTAAACCTTTCACTCAATGGCTTTCCCAGTCAATATTTGGAAGGTTAAGGTCCCCTACTTTGACAAGCTTATTTGACCTGCAGCTGGGCTCAATCTCCTGGCATATTTGCATCTCTAACCCCCGTTCACACTTTGACAGGACTATACTACACTTCAAACAAGGTGCTTATGGCTTTCTTGTTCTCAGCTGAACCCAAACCTCACTAGCTGTCCCACCTGTAATGTCATCTCTGACCACTGCCTTGATATCCAATGTATAACATGATGTTCCCTCTTTTACCCCCACCTCTGTGCCTCCTGATGCATCTGATGTTGACATTTTAGATCATGATCCTTCATCAGTCTGCATCGCAGTGAGCTGTGCAGAGAAAACTGGGAGAGCTTGTGCATATTTCACCAAAAAGTTATTTTCATGTGTAGCAGTGCTAGAGGGATTGAATTTAAAAGCAGGAAGGTTCTGTTGTGATTGTACAAAGTACTACTGAGGTTGTACCTGGAGTACTGTGTGCAAATCTGCTGTCTTCAGAATGGATATACTGGCTTTGGTGGCAGTGTAGTGGAGGTTCACCAGGTTGATTCCAGAAATAAGGGTTTATGAGTGATTGAATAGCCTCTGACTCCAATAATTAAAGATGAGTGGGAATTTTATAGAAACATGGAAATCAGAAATTAGAGAGGTGAGAGTAGAATAAGCCACCAGCTAAAGTGGTGAATGCGGGCTTAATTTTGAAAATTTGGATAGGTACATGGACGGCAATTATTCAAGTATGGGTCAATGGGACTTGGCAGAATAATAGTTCAACATGGACTAGATGGGCCAAAGGGCTTATTTCTATGCAGTAGGGTTCTATGTTTTTAGAAGTACAGAGGTTGTTTCCACTGGAAGGTGAGACAAGGAATTCGGGACATTACCTCAAGATTCAGGGAGCAGATTTAACACAGAGAAACTAATTCTCCCAGAGAGGAATTCTCAGCCCAATGAACCAGTAGTGTCTGCCTCATTGAATGTATTTAAGATACAGAATTTTGAATAGCAGGGGAATTAAATGTTATGGAAACAGGAGGGTAAATAGAGTTGAATCAAGATTCAATTTATTGGCACGTATAAAAACAGTATCATATTACACAAAATTGCTTTTGTCTGCTGTCAGGCAGACAGATTCACCATCAGCAGAAATTGTCTGAAGCTCCTCTGTCAGTGAGAGAAGTGAAGCAAAAGAGAGTTCCCTCCAGAGTCTAAGTGTCTGTGGATTTGCCCAAGTGCTCCCGCAGTCTCCGCAGCCACACGTGGTCCAATCCAAATCATCGGCAACCCGAGCTCCAGATCCAAACCTCTGATATGATTAGGAATCCTTCAGCACTCTCTCGCATCCTGGTTCTGATACATGGTACCCCTTCACCCAGTTTCAAGCCAGTCTCCAGCAGTCCGCAACCTGATGCAAATCTCTTGACCACAGTCTCCAGCAGCCCGCAGCTTCTATGGGCTTCTCGCTTTGGGTCGCCAGTAGCCCGCCACCTGTGTGGTTCCTTCAGCTGCGGAACCCCTCAGTGGTCCACCGCCATGGTCACCGTCCCAGGGGTCGGTCCTCTGTTTCTTGGGTGGGGAAGGGGTAGTGTCATTTTCTGGTGCCCTGTGCCAGTCCTTCTCTGAGTGTGTAATCCCTTGTGTCTGCTGCAGATCATCTTAGGTGCAGATCCTGTGGTCATGGGATTTTAAATAAAACCACCGTTCCTTTAACAGATCATTCAAACCTTGTACAAAGCTGACATCAGTCAAACTGGGCAGTTGGACCCTGCAGGAGCACTGTTTCTCCATTTTGTGCAAATCCGTACCAGCAGCAGTGCTCCTGTTACAGCAGCGCCATCAAATCAGCCATGATATTATTGAATGATGGAACTGGTTCAATGAATCAGATGATCTACTTCTTTTTCTTGTTTTATGAAATGTCAATGATTACACACAATCCTCACCTCAGTGAATTCCTCTAGCAGTTTGTTAATTCCAAGTTCAGGTTTGAAAATGGTTTGGAATTATTCAAATGCTTATTTAAATATGTCAAAACCTACTTTAAATCTTTAGCCTTTAATCAATTTTCTTTTACTTCAGAAATCCTAATAACTGATTATTATTTAAACTTCTGGTTGTGGAAATAAAATATTTTACAGGCTATTTAAAGCTAACAACAATAAAGTTCTATAATCCCTTTATCCATTTTACAGAAATTTTTATTTACTGTCACTCCAAGTTTATATCTTTTCTATCCTTTGTATGCACAAAGGAAACTCAAATAACTGCAGATGCTGGACATCTGAAATAAAAACAGAAAATTCTGGAAATTCAGCAGGTGCAAGGGCATCAATGGAAAGAGAAACCAGGGCACAGTTTGTGATAGAAGATCATTAGTGCTGGAAACGTGAGAAAACAAGTTTTAAGTTACAAAGCAGGCAAGAGAAGAATGAAAACAACAAAGGGTGTTTCTCTGACAGATGAGGTCAGGTCTGCCCAGGTGATCCAAGTATTTAGGGAGTGGTTGATAAATTAATGAGGTCAATTAGAGAGAAAAGCAAAAAAAGGCATGTTAAGAGCTGATATGCAGGTCAGAGCGAGATCAAAAGGAGAATGTTGGAAAGTATGTTGTTCACCAGTAAGTCTCATGTTTTTTTTGTTTGTTGATAATCTTTGAGCCATTTTTGGATTTTATCCTCAATGACATGTAGTTTGATTTTTGTTCAGTGATCACCAACGACAGTCCAAATTTTCCATGTCCATTAGTTCATCATTATTAATGTTGCTCTTCCTTGGAATCCTCCAAGATCATCTTCTGATACAGGGTCCTCAGTGGAGCATGATGAGAAATGCTCTCACTTCTTTCAAAAGGGTTCATGGATGACCTCTGATCCACAGCCCTAAGGAAGTGGACAACTCAATAACATCCTCGCAGATGGACATAGGTTTGTTCAATCCTTTTATGCCAGCTTGTATGACAGTAAGGCCACAGACAACAACAAGCAGGAGAGTGCATCAGCCACCGACCATGGGATGCTGACAGACTCCATCTGTTCCTTTGAGATGAATAAAACTCCCAGATGCGATGACTGATAAGCTGAGTTTCATGTGGCCTGTGAGACTGGGTGGACCCGGACCTGCTGGAAGTGAACAACACTATACTGGCCAGCAGCATGTCAGACTCCATGAGGAAGGGCATCATCACTCATCTACAGAAGGAAGGGGTAGAAGGAGGACATCAGGAACTGGAGATCCATATCATTGTACTCAAAATCCTTTCCAAGCCCATTGCCTAGTGGGTCACCTGCTCTGAAATAGGTGATCCACCCAGACCAAACCTGTGCTGTTTTGGACAATAAAATCTTTGGCAGCCTAATGCTACTCTGAGATATCATCGCCTATGTGCAGGACAGGACGGTGGATACCTGCCTGCTCAGCTTGGACCAGGAGTAGACCCTCAATAAAATATCACCCACATACATGATGAATATGATATCTAAAATGGGATTTGGAGAGGGAATCAAAAATTGGATTCAACTGTTTTACACAGACATCTATAGTGCAGTTTGAATTAATTGGTGGGGAACATAGCTTTCCCATAAAGTGTAGAGTCAGGCAGGGTTGTTTGTGTCCTGCACAGAGTCTTATTCTGAATCCATTAGGAAGTATGTCAGCATTTGAGTTGTGACGTTGCCAGGAAGTAGAGGCACTCAGGTCAAAGTCACTGTTTTCTGTTCAGACACACAATCGAACTGCAGACTGATTAGCATCTGCAGCTAGTTTGAGTTGGCATTAGGCATAAGAGTTAAGGGATGAAGATCAAGGCAATGCTCTTCAATAACTGGCTTGACCAGTCTGCCATCCCATTCATAGCCACACCTGAATACCTGAAGGTGTTAAGGATTTGGTTTGGAGTGGCTGGGGCGTGTAACAAAAATTGGTCAGAGCAGATAGCAAAGGTCCTCCAGAAATTGAGACTGTAGGTGCAGCGCTCCCTCTAAGTAAGAGGGAAGATTCTGGTCATCAGGTGCGAGGTGCTCCCAGTATGTGGCACAGATGTGGTCCAACCACCCCCTCCTCTTCATCCCTCTGCCCTTGGCCTTGCACCTAGTAAAGCCTGTGACCACTGCTGACTCACAAGAGACCACCCTCGGGTGCCTAGATAAGCCTGCACAAGTCAGCAAGCGAGAACAAGGACAACTTCAATGTCAAGTGAAAGATGCAGCCAGCAGCCAATGAAGGTTTTGATTAGTTAGTTTGGGCTGAAAAAGAGGACCGCCTAGAATGGCGCACCCTAACATAGTTTATTCTTTGTTCTTTCATGGGATTCAGTAACTCATACATCTGGTGACCTCATTACTATACAAACTCGTCACTTATGGAAATGGCTGGTGGTAAAAACAAACAGTTTGAACATCTAGACATTTGACAAAAGGTTAGTCATACTTGATTTTGGCCTCCAAAAGCCTTTTCAATGGATTTTCACCATAGCAAACATCTCAAAACCCATCATCTTTCACACTTCTCTCTGCTTGTGGATTTAAAGAATTGTCATTCAATAGACTGTTACATGTGTGCACTGGTGAGCTGTATCCACTCTCCCACAATGACTGTCACCTCCATACCAGGAGTTGCTCAAACAATTCTATCCCCTGGTAACTCGTTTGTCACAATGATGCCAAACATGTGGTGACTCACCACATCCAGACCCATGGTGGTCCTGTTTCAGCACAAGTCTGCAGGCCACCCCTGGACTGCCTAAAGATTGTGAAAGCTAAGTTCAGTCATATGGAAGAGCTGCTGGGCATCACTTCTACATATGGTTCCAAAGATATCTCCAGGAGAATGGCGGCCTTGTGTACATTATCATGCCCTTAATAATGCCTGCATCCCAATTTGATACAGCATCCTGCATTTGCAGGATTTCTTGGCAAACCTGCATGGCAAGTAGGTGTTCATGAAGATGGACCTTGTGCGCAGCAATTACCAAATCCTGGTCAAGCCAGCAGATACTTCCAAGGTAGCTGTGATTACTCCGTTTGGTATTTTTAAATTTTCTACAGCTACTGCTTGATTTGCAGAACGCAGGCCCACTGTTCCAGCAATGCATGAACCACATTCCCTCTGGCCTCAATTTCATCTACGCATGCATCGATGATGTTCTGGTAGTGAGTTCCAGTGAAGCAGTGCACAGGAACCATTTCTTGTCACTGTTTCAGCGATTGACGAACATGAAATTTTAATCAACCAAGCAAATTCATGTATGGTGTCAGCTAACTCACATTTTGGGGACATCAAGTAATGGAAAATGGCATCTTGCTGGAAGATTTCAGATTTTTTGTCTAGAGTACATAAATTACATCACATACAACTCTGAGATTCTTATTCCTGCAGGTGAGGCAGAATCATCACTTATTGGTAGTGCAAAAAAAACTACACAATCTACACAGGTAAACTAATAAAGAACTATAAACAGACAATAAAATGTAAGCAAACTCTGCAATTCAGAGAAAAAATTTAAAAAATCAATAAAGTGCAAAAATTAAAATCCTTAAACAAGTCTCTGAGTTTGTTGTTGAGGAGTCTGATATTGGAGGGGTAGCAGTTGTTCCTGAACTTGGAGGTGTGAGTCTTGTGGCACCTACGGTAACAGTGAGAACAGAGCCTGCGCTGGTGGTGTGGATCTTGATGATTGCTGCTACTCTCCGATGTCAGTATTCCTTGTAGATGTTCTTAATGGTGGGGAGGGTTTTGCCTGTGATGTCCTGGGCGATGTCCACTACCTTTTGCAGGGCTTTATGCTGAGGGGTATTGGTGTCCCCATAGCAGACTGTGATGCAGCTGGTTAGCACACTTTCCACCACACACCTGTAGAATATTGCCAGGGTTTTTTGATGTCATACCAAACCTTGGAAAACTCCTGAGGAAGTAGAGGTTTTTGGTGATACCATTAGTGTGTTAAGTGCTGGAATGATCCTCTGAGATAGTGACGCCCAAGAACTTAAATTTGGTCACCCTCTCCTCCTCTGATCTCCCAGTGATCCCTTCCTGAATTCAACAATCAGCTCCTTAGTTTTGGTGACATTGAGTGCAAGGTTGTTGTTGATGCACCATTTTTAATTTTTAAAAAAATTTTTCACACTATGAACCATACTGACCAAAATACACACAAACATTTCCCTCTTGAATATTCCCCTTCTCCCCCTCCCTTCCCTCCCTCCTTCACACCCCTCCCCACCCACTCAACATTCAACATATATGATACATTAAACAATGTCATCACACAATGAAAATAAACAAGAAATTTGTGTCATCTACTTTTACACACTGGGTCAGTTCATTTCGTCTTCTCCTTCTTTCATTTTAGGTGGTGGAGGTCCATGGTAGGACTTCTCTGTTGTGTTCCATGTACGGTTCCCAAATTTGTTCGAATGCTGTGATGTTATTTCTTAAATTTTATGTTATTTTTTTCCAATGGAATACATTTATTCATTTCTATGTACCATTGCTGTATTCTCGGGCTATCTTCTAATTTCCAGGTTGACATAATACATTTTTTTGCTACAGCTAAGGCTATCATAATAAATCTTTTTTGTGCTCCATCCAAATTGAGTCCAAGTTCTTTACTTCTTATATTACTTAGAAGAAAGATCTCTGGATTTTTTGGTATGTTGCTTTTTGTGATTTTATTTAATACCTGATTTAGATTTTCCCAAAACTTTTTCCTCTTTCTCACATGCCCAAATTGCATGTACTGTTGTTCCCGTTTCCTTCTTACAGCAAAAACATCTGTTTGATACTGTTGGATCCCATTTATTTAACTTTTGGGGCATGGTATATAGCTTGTGTAATCAATTATATTGTATCATGCGTAACCTTGTGTTTATTGTATTTCTCATAGTTCCGGAGCATAGCTTTTCCTATGTTTCATTCTTTATCTTTATGTTTAGATCTTGTTCCCATTTTTGTTTGGCTTTACAGCTTGTTTCCTCATTCTCTTTCTCTTGCAGTTTGATGTACATGTTTGTTATAAATTTTTAAATTATCATTGTGTCTGTAATCACATATTCAAAACTGCTTCCTTCTGGTAACCTCAGTCTGCTTCCCAATTTATCCTTCAAGTAGGTTTTCAGTTGGTGGTTTGCAAACATTGTACCGTGAGTTATACTATATTTGTACTTCATTTGTTCAAAAGATAATAATTTATTTCCCGAAAAATATTCTTTTGATCCCTTTTCTCTCCCATTCTCTAAAGGAAAGGTTATTTATTGTGAAAGGGATTAGTTGATTCTGCATCATAATTAATTTTGGTAGTTGATAATTTGTTTTATTCCTTTCTACATGAATCTTCTTCCAAATGTTGAGCCGATGGTGCAGTACTGGTGAATTCCTATGTTGCACCAGCTTTTCATCCCACTTATATATTATATGTTCAGGTACCTTCTTCCCTATTTTATCTAGCTCTAATCTGGTCCAATCTGGTTTTTCCCTTGTTTGATAAAAATCTGATAGGTATCTTAATTGTGCTGCTCTATAATAATTCTTAAAGTTTGGTAGCTGTAAGCTGCCTTGTTTGTAACATTTTGTTAATTTATCTAGTGCTATCCTCGGTTTCCCCCCTTTCCATAAGAATTTCCTTATTATTTTCCTTAGCTCCTTGAAAAATTTCTCTGTTAGGTGAATTGGTAACGATTGGAATAGGTATTATATCCTTGGGAAGATACTCATTTTAATGCAATTTACCCTTCCTATCAGTATTAGTGGTAAATCTTTCCAATTTTCTAAGTCATCTTGTAATTTCTTCAGTAATGGCTGATAATTTAGTTTGTATAGATGGCCTAGATTACTATCTAGTCTAATACCTAGGTATCGGAATGCTTGTGTTTGCCATTCAAATGGTGATTCTTTCTTAAACTTTGTGAAATCTGCATTATTCATTGGCATCACTTCACTTTTATTTCCATTGATTTTGTACCCTGATATTTCTCCATATTCCTTCAATTTATTATGTAATTCTTTTATTGATATTTCTGGTTCTGTTAAGTATACTATGATGTCATCTGCAAATAGACTAATTTTATATTCCTTCTCTTTTATTTTTATCCCTCTTATTTTATTTTCTGTTCTTATCAGTTCTGCCAGTGGTTCTATAGCTAATGCGAACAGTGAGGGAGATAGTGGACATCCCTGCTTCATTTAAATTGGTTTGATATATATCCATTTACTGTCACCTTCGCCAATGGTCCCTTATATAATGCTTTAAACCAATTAATATATTTCTCTGGTAGGTTGAACCTATGTAGTACTTTGACTAAATAATTCCATTCTACTTTGTCAAAGGTTTTCTCTGCTCTAAGGCAACTGCCACTGTTGGCATCTTGTTTCCTTGTACTGCATGGATTAAGTTAATGAACTTACAGATATGGTCCATTGTTTGTCTTTCCTTAATAAATCCAGTTTGATCTAGTTTTACTATTTTTGGTACACAGTCAGTAAATCTGTTTGCTAATAGTTTAACTATTATCTTTTAATCTGTGTTAAGTAGAGATATTGGTCTATACGATGCTGGTGTTAGTGGATCTTTCCCCATCTTTGGTATTACTGTAATTATTGCTGTTTTGCATGAATCTGGCATGTTTTGTGTTTCTTCAATCTGGCTCATTACTTCCAGGATGGGAGGAATTAATAAGTCTTTAAATGTTTTATAGAATTCTATTGGGAGTCCGTCCTCTCCCGGCGTTTTATTGTTCGGTAGTTTTTTTAATCTATCCTGTATTTCAAATGATTTTATTAATTTATTTTGCTCCTCTTCTTGCAATTTTGGGAGTTCAATTTTAGCTAGAAACTCATCTATTTCATCTTCTTTCCCTTCGTTCAGTTCGATATAATTGCTCGTAGAATTCCTTGAAGTTTTCATTGATCTCCGTTGGGTTATACATAATTTGTTTGTCCTTTTTCCTTGATGCCAATACCGTTCTTTTAGTTTGTTCTGTCTTAAGCTGCAAGCTAGTATTTTGTACATTTTTTCTCCTAGCTCATAATACTTCTGTTTTGTCTTCATTATGTTCTTTTCCATCTTGTATGTTTGTAGTGTTTCGTATTTTATTTTTTTGTCTGCCAATTCTCTTCTTTTTGTTGTATCTTCCCTTGTTGCTAATTCTTTTTCTGTACTTGCTATTTCCCTTTCCAGCTGTTCTATTTCCCAATTGTAGTCCTTCTTCATCTTAGTTACATAACTTATTATCTGCCCTCTGATGAATGCTTTCATTGCATCCCATAGTATAAATTTATATTTCACTGATTCTGTATTTATTTCAAAGTCATTTTAATTTGTCACTCAATGAATTCTCTAAAATCCTGTCTTTTAAGTAGCATGGAGTTTAATCTCCGTCTATACATTCTCGGTGGGATGTCCTCCAGCTCTATTGCTAATAACAAGGATGAGTGATCCAATAACAATCTAGCTTTATATTCCGTTTTTCTAACTCTCCCTTGGATATGGGCTGACAACAGGAACAGGTCTATCCTTGAGTATGTTTTGTGTCTACCCGAATAATATGAGTATTCCTTCTCCTTTGGGTGTTGTCTCCTCCATATATCCAAAAGTTGCATTTCCTGCATCGATTTAACCATAAATCTGGTTACTTTGTTCTTTCTGCTAGTCTTTTTTTCCAGTTTTATCCACCTTTGAGTCCAAATTAAGGTTAAAGTCCCCTCCTATCAGTATATTCCCCTGCGTATCTGCAATCTTCAAAAAGATATCTTGCATAAATTTTTGATCCTCTTCATTAGGTGTATATACATTGAGCAAATTTCAAAATTCTGAATATATCTGACACTTTATCATTATATACCTCCCTGCTGGATCTATTATTTCTTCCTCTATTTTGATTGGTACATTTTTATTGATTAATATAGCTACTCCTCTGGCTTTTGAATTATATGATGCTGCCATTACGTGCCCTACCCAGTCTCTCTTAATTTCTTGTGTTCCACTTCAGTTAGATGTGTTTCCTGCATGAATGCTATATCAATTTTTTCTTTCTTCAGTAAATTTAACAGCCTCTTCCTTTTGATTTTGTTATTTATTCTGTTAATATTTATAGTCATATAGTTCAACATGGCCATTTCATACTTCGTTTACCTCTCATTTCCGCTTCCTCATCACCACCTTTCCTCCTTATCCATTTCTGTTTTCTTTTTTTGAACGCACTGTAAGATGGTGTAGAGTCTAAACGTGCAATCTCGACCTCTCTGGCCAGACTTTTAAATACCTGTTTTTTAACCCTTTGTTTCCAAGTTTAAACTTTTTAAATTTTAGTTTAAAGAATTAAGGAATTATTATGGCCACTAATGGTAAGAAGACTAAATCTCGTTTAAACGAAGATACATTTTCGAAGTGCTGAAGATCTGGGGCCTAGACGACTTGAAACAGGCCCAGGCTCAATTTCTTCATTGCCTAAATCCCAAAGATCGCCTGTGGAGGCTGAAACAAAAATCTTCTACTCACCAAATGAAGGATTGGATGAGAAAACAACAAGATGTGGGGGTAGACCAGCGGGGACCCCCTGAAGAAGTCGAGGTGCCATCGCTGGGAGTCCAGTCCTGCAGTAAAAGTTTTTTAATGCCTTCTGTTGAATTGCAGCAGGAGCTGCAGTTACCTTGTTCTGCCACTATGTCAGAGAGAGCAGAGCTGAGTTTTACTGATGATTTACAGTGTACGCAATTGAATGCAGTTATTCAAGCTGTTATAAAACCTTGGTTGACATCTCTGATGAATGAAATGGTTCAGATGAATGCTGGTATAAGTTCAGAATTAAATATGGTTAAGACACGTGTGGATGCATCTTATGAAGAATTTAAAAAATTTTGGACTGCTCTTTTGGACTGTAAACAACAAGTGACTTCTGAATAAAAAAAGTGTTGAAGGTGGAAAAATCGTGGAGATCGTGAGAAGGAGCTAGAAAGAAAAATAGATTATTTGGAAAATCAAAGCAGAAGGAATAATGTTGATTCAGAATAGTAGAATCTTTTTTTTAATCCTGATCTGAGTCAAGATGTCATTTAACGTCGACGTCGATTTAATCCAGTTAAAGAAGTTTTGTGGCGTAAAGGTTAAAAGTCTACTTTTCATTACCCTGCAGTGTTAAAGGTCTTTTACGGAGACTATCAATTTCGGTTTTTTGAAACTGATTGTGAAGCAATGATTTTTGCTGACTCATTGCTGGATATAAGAGGACAAAGACATAGCTCACCATTATCTCCTAAAGAAAAATTTGGTAGTTCTGGAAATGGAAGAAATGGCAGAAATGGGAAAAATGGGAATGGAAAGAGTCCACCTCCTTCCGAAATGGGATCTTCGAGACTGGAGTCTTTTGGATGAAAAGAAGAATTTTCTTATTTTGTTTTTTCTTTTGTTATTATGATACTTGGATGTTACTGATTGTTTGGCTGGGGAGGGGGAGATTTGCACTAAATTATTTACTAGTCATCAGCCACTGGTGGGTGATCCACACCCAATTTTTGTTTAGGGGATTACTACCTTTTGGTAGTTTTTTTTGGGGGGGGGGGATTTTCTTATTGTTTATTTATTTATTTTTAAACTTTTTTCTTAGTTTTTAATTTGTGATTTTTTTTATTGGAGGGCGTTGATTTGAGTTCTTATATAAAGATATTATTGGTATTTAGTAATAATAGTAGATATGTCGAAGTTGAGGTTTGGTATTTTTAATGTTCGAGGATTAAATAGTGCGATTAAACGTAAGCGAGTCTTGGCATATATTAAGAAAATGAAAATTGATATTGCCTTTTTACAAGAAACACATTTGAATGTGAAGGAAAGTGTGAAATTAAAAAAGGATTGGGTTGGGCATGTATATTTTTCTTCATTTAATTCTAAAGCTATAGGTGTAGCAATTTTGATACATAAAAATTTATCTTTTGAATTACATTCAATGGAGGAAAAGGCAGGATGTATTCTTAAATTGAATTGTAAGATTTTTAGTGAATTTTGGACTTTACTTAATATTTATGCTCCAAATGCAGATGATGAAGTATTTATTTCGGATGCATTTTTATGTTTGGTCAAGCTAATGATAATATTTTAGTTGGTGGTGATTTTAATTGTGTTTTGGAACCTTTATTAGATAAATCTCTGAAGAAAGTTTAAAAAATCCAAGATGGCAATCCAGGTCCGAACGTTGATGAAAGATCTTAATTTAGTAGATATTTGGAGACGTCTTAATCCAACAGAGAAAGATTTTTCCTTTTATTCATCTAGACATGAATCGTTTTCAAGGATTGACTTCTTTTTAGTATCGGCACATTTACAAGGGAAAATACAACAAACGGAATATAAAAGTAGGGTGATTTCAGATCATTCTATGTTATATTTTACATATGAAACTTCTGAGAAAATTCAAATAGCTTATCATTGGAGATTTAATACAATGTTGTTAAAAAATACAGAATTTATTGATTTTTTGTAAAAACAAATTAGCTTTTTTTGAAAGAAAATTCTAAATCTGTTCAAAGTAAGTTTGTATATGGGATGCTATGAAAGCCTATTTGAAAGGACAAATAATTAGTTATACTTCTAAAATAAAAAAGAATCGATTAAATCAGAATCTTGAATTAGAGAAACAGATCGATGAGTTTGAAAAGGAATTTCAGAAAGATGCTACAGAAGATCAGAAAATAGAATTATCTAGGCTGAAATTCAAATATAATACATTGCAATCTTATCAATTTGTATGTGTGATTAATAGGACTAAACAACGATATTATGAATGGGGAGAGAAAGCACATAAGGTATTGGCATGACAATTAAAGAAAGAACAGATATCAAGGACTATTAATGCTGTTAAACGGAATTCTCTTATAAACCTTGTGAGATTAATGATGAATTTTATTCATTTTATTAAAAATTATATACATTTGAAGGAAAACAGGAAAGTGGATCGAATGATTATTTTTATCACAGTTGAATTTACCAATATTAGAGGATGGATATATACAGGAGTTAGAAGAACCATTTACTGATTCAGAAATTAAAATGGCTAGGCTGGAAATGCCAAATGGTAAATCGCCTGGTGATGATGGATTTTCAGTTGAATTTTATAAAAATTTTTATGATGATTTATCTACAGTGTTTGGGGATGTATTACGTCAAGTTGGAGAACACTATGATTTACCTGAATCTTGTTCTAGTGCTTTAATTACAATAATTCCTAAAAAAAGATAGAGATCCTTTGAAGATATCTTCATATAGACCAATTTCATTGCTAAATGTAGATTATAAAATAATAGCTAAAGTATTAGCGAATAGATTGGCTAAATTTTTACCAAAGTTGATTCATATTGATCAAACAGGTTTTATAAAGAATAGATATGCTTCAGATAATATTTTGCGAGCGATTAGTTTGATTAACAGATTTTGACAATCTTCAGATCACCCAATGGTGATATCTTTAGATGCAGAAAAAGCATTTGATAGAGTTAAATGGAATTTTTTGTTTAAAGTTTTGGAGAAATTTAAGTTTGGTCCTTCTTTTATTGGTTGGATTAGGGCTTTATATAGTAAACCAGTAGTTAGAGTATTGACGAATGGTTTGATTTTGGAATCTTTTAAGTTAACTCAATCAACTCGTCAAGGTTGTCCTTTATCACCAGCTTTGTTTGCATTAGTGATTGAACCTTTAGCACAGTTGATAAGACAAAATACACAGATACAAGGTATGAAAGTTTTAGATGAGAGGTATACATTTAACTTATTTGCTGATGACGTATTTGAGTATTTAACAAATCCAGCTAAGTCACTTTTGCATTTGAAGGAATGTTTAATACAATATGGGTGTCTTTCTGGATATAAAGTTAATTGGAAAAAAGTGAAATATTACTGGTAAGTGAAGGAGATTATTCAGTTTATAAGAATATTATTAATTTGAAGTGGACTGATCAAATTATCTGGGTATAATTTTGAATTATGCTCCGTTAATGAAAAAAATTAAAACTGATTTCATTAAATGGAAAGATTTACCTATTAATTTAATGGGAAGGATAAATACAATTAAGATGAATATCTTTCCGCGTATACAATATTTGTTTCAATCTATTCCGTATTTATTTGATAATTTTCTTTAGATTTAAATAAAATGGTTAGAGAGTTTTTATGGAGGGGTAAATTTTCAAGAGTAGCTTTGAACAAATTAACCTGGAAATATGAGTTAGGGGGACTACATTTACCACATTTTCAAAATTATTATGAGGCAGCCCAACTTAAATATATTAGTTCATTGATGGATTTGGTACGGCCTCCTAGTTGGTCTAAAATTGAGATGGCAAGTATTTCTGAATTTGAAATACATCAATTTTTGTTTAGGTGGAATATAAATTTGTTACAACAATATAATGTGCCTATACTAAAACATTTAATGAAGTTATGGATAAAGAAAAATAAAATTATAGGTTCTCGGGTGTTGACTCCATTGTATAATAATCAACTTATTTCTTTTTCAATACATAATCAAAGTTTATTGCATTGGAGATTTAAAAGTGTGAAAAATTTGGGAGATTGTTTTAAAGAGGGTAAATTTTTATCTTTTAATCAGCTGAGGGAAGATTTTGGTATTGATAAGAATTCTTTATTTCTTTATTATCAAATTCGATCTTTGGTAAAATGTATGTTTGGTAGAGATATGATTTTACCTAAAATGACTAAATTTGAGACTTCTCTTATGAAGGTACCAGAGAAGGGTTATATTTCATTTATGTATCAAATATTACAGGATGGTATGGATGGGATAGATCTAAAATTAAATGGGAAGCAGATATTGGTTTTACTTTTTCTGAAGAGGATTGGTTAGATATCTGTTATGATAGTGTAACTAGATTGATAAATGAACGTTATGCAATGATTAATTACAATTTTTTACATCAATTATATTTGACACCTGAAAAAAAAATTTTAAATATGGTTTTAATGAATCAGATTTGTGTTTTAGATGTGGTGATACGGTTGGAACTTTTTTTCATACTGTTTGGTCATGTATACATATACAATCTCTTTGGAAGAAAATTCAATCGTTTTTAGAATATCTGTATATGATTAAAATAGTTTTAGATCCAACAGTATTTTTATTGGGTAGTTTTCAACCTCTGAAAGGCTTGGGATTAGATAAGTTTCAGCTTGCTTTTGTATATTTAGCTTTATCTGTAGCAAAAAAGAGTATTGCTAGTATGTGGAAAGATTCAAATATGATTATATTAATAGATGGCATAATGAGATGAAATATTGTTTAATAATGGAAAAATTACATATGTTTCACATGATAATTATAATTTTTTTATTAATAAGTGGCTGTTATACTCAGAATATTTACATTTCAATTTATATTGATTAGATTTTAATATGTATATTTAACTTTTTAAAAAATATTCTTTCTATTTTTTATGGCTCTCCTTAGGAGAGTTGGCTGAAAGTGGGGGGGGGGGGATCTTTTCTTTTCTTTTCTTTCTCTTTTTTTTATATAAAAAGATTTTCATGTTCATGTTTAATTGCTGTATATGTCATATATTTTTTTTGTACAGGGTGATGATGATGGCATCACGAAGGTCCTGAGGCAGTTTTCCTTGGTTCCAGCAAAGCTTGAAAAACTCATGCAGTTTGGCATGCAGAGTTTTGCCGCCAGCGTTCCAGACCTCTGGGGGGATTCCATCCATACCTGCTGCTTTGCCACTTTTCAGTTGTTCAATTGCCTTATATGTCTCTTCCCGGGTGAGGACTTCATCGAGCTCTAGCCTTAGGGGCTGTTGAGGGAGCTGGAGCAGGGCCACATTGACCACCGCCAGTGGGCTGATATCGCCTCAAACCGTGCATCTTGGCGCCTCACAGTTCGGCGGGCAGCAACCTCCTTTGAAGAAGACCACAGAGCCCACCTCACTGACAAAAGACAAAGGAGGAAAAACCCAACACCCAACCCCAACCAACCAATTTTCCCCTGCAACCACTGCAACCGTGTCTGCCTGTCCCGCATCGGACTTGTCAGCCACAAACGAGCCTGCAGATGCCGTGGACATTTACCCCTCCATAAATCTTCATCCGTGAAGCCAAGCCAAAGATGTCATATATTATTTGTTTTTTGAACGAATAAATAAAGTTTAAAAAAAAGAACACACTGTAAGACAACACTTCTAAAACATAAAATATTTCCACTATTCCCACATCTAAAATTCCCTTAACACCAAATGTCCCCCCCTCCCCTCTCTGAGTTGCCCCTTGCCGGGCAACCACAACTCCCCTCTCCATTTGGATTGTGAACCCGCTCGCAAACGTCAACTGATTTCGCAGAGACTGTTATTCTCTTCCACCCAGCCCCCTCCAGAAAAACTTTTATCTTCACATATAGCAAAGCTCTCCCTCTTAATTCCCCCCTTACTTCTTTTCTTCCCTTTCTTCCCCTTCTTAATTATTACTTATACATTATTTTCTTCTTTATTTGAAGTTTGTCGTCATTCTTGTTCTTGTTACATCTCTTCATCTCTCTGTCCGTTCTGCAAATTCTTGTGCTTTCTCCGGATCTGAGAACAGTCTGTTTTGCTGCCCCGGGATAACTATTTTAAGCATCGTTGGATATCTTAACATAAATTTATAGCCTTTCTTCCATAGGATTGATTTTGCTGCATTAAACTCCTTCCATTTCTTTAGGAGCTCAAACTTATGTCTGGGTAGAATTTTTTTTTTGACCTTTGTATTCCAGTGGCTTTTTGTCTTCTCTCATTTTTTTCATTTGCCTACTCCAATATATTTTCTCTTGTCATATATCTCAGGAATTTTACTAGAATGGATCTTGGTTTTTTGTTGTGGCTGTGGTTTGGGGGCTAATGTTCTGTGTGCCCTTTCTATTTCCATTCCTTCCTGTATTTCTGGCATTCCGAGGACCCTGGGGATCCATTCTTTTATAAATTCTTTCATATCTTTGCCTTCGTCATCTTCCTTAAGGCCCACTATCTTTATATTGTTTCTCCTATTATAGTTTTCCATTATATCCATCTCCTGAGCTAACAACTCCTGTGTTTCTTTAACTTTTTTATCAGTTTCTTCCAATTTTCTTTTTAAGTCGTCCACTTCCAATTCTACGGCTGTTTCTCGTTCTTCCACCTTGTCTACTCTTTTCCCTATTTCTGTCATGACCATCTCTAATCTACTCACTTTTTCTTCTGTACCTTTTATTCTTCTTTTTATTTCATTAAATTCTTATGTCTGCCATTCTTTTACTGCTTCCATATATTCTTGAATTTTTTAAAATCTATGTACAGTCCATTCCCTTTATCTTCTATTTCTCTGTGCAGAGCTTGATGTTCTCCTTCTTCTTCTTCTGTGTCTACTCTAGGGTTTGTGTCCTCTACTTCTCTTCCTTGTATCTGTTTCTCTTCTGATTTTCTTGTTGGGCTGTTTGTCTCAGTTTCTTGGGTATTTTTTTTTAATGGTGTCTTGATGTTGGTCCACTTCTTCTGGGCTGGTTATCTGTTGTGTCTCTGGTTTCCTTTTTTCATTCTCCTCCCTCCCGTTCCCATTATTTTCTGTATTTTCCCGCTGGGAGCCCTGCTGTCAGGTCTCTCTCAACTGTTCATGCTGTGGAGTTCCACTCCACAGCTGGTCCCCCCTCCCGTCGGTTTTGTCTTTGTTGTGCGCATCGCGCATCTCTGTTTGGCTCCGTGAGCCATCTTTGTAGTCCTGCGTTCAGTGGGTCGCGACCCTGCGGGTTTTCCACTGACCTCAGGGAGTGGGCTCCTCTTTCCATGGTGGGTCCCTGCTTCTTCATACAGGTAAGGCCTTCACCTTTCTCTTCCGGCGTCTTTCCTTCTTTTCTTCCCGTTGTTTTTGGCTTTTCTTTCTTTGGTGCCATTTCCTCCACACCTTTATTTTTTATTTGTTGTGGTTTGTGTGTCTGGGGCTTTGCTTTTTCTTTACTTTTTTCCTTCTTTTCTGGAGAGGGCTGGTATTCTCCTACTGGCCACTACACCATCACGTGACTCCTCCGTTGATGCACCATTCAGTCAAGTTTTCAATCTCCATCCACTTCTATGGTATTGTTGGCAAATTTGTAGACAGTATTGTCGTACCAAGCCACACAGTTGTAGGTGCTAAGAACGCACCCCTGTTATGCTCCAGTACTGATGGAGATTGTGGAGGAGATATTCTTACCAATCCTCACTGATAATGGTCTGGAGGTGAGGAAATCCAGGATCCAATTACACATTGGGGTGTTGAATTCCATGTCTTGGAGTTTGCTGATCAGTTTTGAGGAGATAATGGTGTTAAATGCTGAACTCTACTCAATAAAGAGCATCTTGATGAATGCATCTTTACCGTCCAGGTATTTCAGGGCTTTGTGTAGAGTCAGTGAGATGACATCCACTGTAGCTATGATAGGTGAATTGGAATGTATCCATGTAACTGCTCAGACAGGAGCTGATATGCTTCATCTCCAGCTTTTCAAAACACTTCATCACTGTTAATGTTAGTGCTATTGGTCATTAAGGCAGGTTACTACACTCTTCTTATTTTCTTTTTCAATATTTTTATTAACATTGAAATTTCACAACCAAAAATACAGAGTACATATGAATGATGTTAAAATTCAAAAAGACACATTACACTTAAATCATATCATTTCATCCAAGGTACTCCACATTTTAATCAAACAGATTACATTATATTGATATTATATTTTATTATGAAAAAAGGAAAATCTAAACCAACTACCAAGAAAGAATCTGGCCAAAAAAAAGAAAAGGAAGTCAGAATTCTTCTCAGAGAGATAACTTACCTCATTAATCAACATTTCTACCTTCATAACAAATCAAAGATTATAAAAGTAATTCAAAAGAGTCCTCACAGTGTTTGAAAAGTTACATTCAAATCGAAAATTGAGCATCTAATCTTCTCTAAGTTTAAATATGACGACGTCCATAACCATTGAACATGATGAGGCAGGCCCTCCATCTGAACAACACTGCTCGCCTAGTCATAAGATCAATAAAAGCTAATACATTGTGGAGATACAACCACTACACTGGCCACGTTCCCACCAGCCTCCTGCAGGGGGCAACCACTGCACTCATGGAGTCAGCAGAGGACAGTCAGGCACCTGTGGAGCTAGCAAGATATTAAGGCTGGTGTGTATAGTTTGAGCTGATTAAAGCCTGTAGTACAGTCTTGTGTTTTGTGTTTGCTGCACCACAGCCCATCACAATTTAATCAGCTCAAAATTTAAAGTATCATGGAGAAGTTCCTCATAATCAAGAGGCTGGATATTGACCCTCAACGCCTGAATGCCCCAGCACACATTGAGATCTGGACACATGCGATTGAGGCGATCATACAGACGCAGGCTGAGGTCATCAACATGAGCCAGATGGTACTTCGCACCAAAAACTGGGCTCCTGCACTTTCCAGGCTATCCAAGACTACATGGACTTCAAGTCAGTGCTGGCCATCCTGGAAAGCCCTGATGAATGTGATCTACACCTGATCTACACCTCAGCATTAGGGTACAGTAGCCAGGTGAGACAGCAGACGCTTACCTGGGGGCACTGTGGGAGCTAGCTCGCCCATGTACGATTGAAGGGTGACTGAAGGGGAGGTGGAGCGACTCGTCCTAGATGCCTGCTTGCAAGGGTTGTGGTTGAGGGCTACTCAACAGAGACTGCTGGAAGAGAATAATGCTTTCCTTACCAGGATTATGGAGGTGGTCTGCTCACTAGAAGCTGTGGCTCACCATGTAGAGGCCTTCAATGCTCAACTCCTCCAACCTCTAGCCTGGTCGACAGCGATGATAACAGTTGCTGAGGGGCCCCACGTGGAAGAGACGATCACCACCACCGATGCAGTCCGCTGCTCTAAGTACTGCAGGTTTTGGTATGGGTCAGATAGGCAATCCCGAAAGAGCTGCGCAGTAAGGAACTCACATTGCTCCCAATGCAGCAAGAAAGGCCACTTCGCTAAGGTGTGCCTCCTGAGACCCACAGGGAGTACTGCAGCCCTCCAAGGCCAACCGGGAGCCCCGCCCGACACCGCCAGGTGTGAGTGCCGGACAGCGCCATTACTCCACCTGCCACTTCCGCCTGCACTGTCAACCTCATTTCCGGCCAGGCCGTCCACCCGCACCACCGCTGTGTGCTCACCATGGGCGCTGCCATCTTTCATTGTCCGACTTCCACCTGCACCAAAGACGTCATGTCTGCCTGCACCAATGGCATCACCTCCGGCCTCACTTCCATTCAGGTTGTCTGACTGCACTGATGCCATATGTGTCCCCTGGGTGATGCCATCAAGGACCAGCTGGCCCCCAACTGCCCCAACTTACTTGACTCGCCGACCGGATGATGTGGTCTACATGTGCGTGTGCAGAACTGCACACCCGCCATACCCCACCCCCCAAAGGGCACTCGCTGGTTGCTATTCACCTCAACCATTGGAAAGCAGCGACTCAAACCCCGAGGTGGTCCTACACTAAAGGAGGACATTCCCCATGGTCTTGGGTGCTTGATGATGGACGTTGCTGTCAACAGGAAGGTAACAAAATGCCTGTTTGATAGCAGTAGTACTGAAAGCTTTGTGCACCCGAACATGGTTTGTACGCTGAAATACCACCAAACTTCTTTATTGTCTTCCCTGCCCAGGACCACTACATCATGGCACTCAGGTGCTGCTCTTTGGACTTGACAGTCGGGGGGGGGGGGGGGGGGGGGGGAACATATCATGGGTTCAGGCTCCTGGTCATGCCTAAGTTCTGTGCCCCTGTCATCATAGAGCTGGACTTCCAGTGCCACCTCCACAGACTCACCCTCCCCTTCAGTGGCCCACACCCCCAACTCACCATCCACAGCACAAAGTCCAGTGACCGCCCCCAATCCACCTGTGACCTCTCTACCCTACAAGTGAAACCTCCATCCCTCTTCAATGACCTGACACCAGACTGTCAGCCCATAGCTGCCAAAATTAGGCACTACTGTGCGGCTGACTGAACCTTTTATCAAGGCAGAGGTGAGACGGCTTCTGGCAGAAAGAATCATAGAGCCCAGCATCAGCCCCTGGTGATCCTAGGTTCTGGTTGTCAAAGGGGGCAGCAAACCAAGGATGTTCATTGACTATAGCAAGACCAACAACCAGTACATCCAGCTGGATGCCTACCCTCTGCCCCGCATTGCCAACATGTTCAACGAGATAGCCCACTACAGGGTCTGCTCCATGATTGACCTGAAGTTGGCCTATCACCAACTCTCCATTCAGACCCGGGATATACCGCCTTTGAGGCAGATTGGCACCTCTACCAGTTCCACTGGGTTCCTTTCGGGGTCACAAATGGAGTCTCCATGTTCCAGCGGGAGATTGACCAAATGGTAGACCAGCACAATCTAAGAGCGACCTTCCCGTACTTGGAGAATATCACTATCTGCGGCCATGATGACAATCTGGAGAGATTTCTCTGGTCTGATGAGGAGCTGAACCTCACTTACAACAAAGAGAGAGTGTGTGTTCAGCCCCACCCGCCTTGCCATCATGGGGTACCTTGAGGAGCACAGTGTCATTGGTCCTGATCCTGAATGCATGTGCCCCTAATGGAACGTCCCCTTCCCCACAAGCTCAAGGCCCTCTGCAAGTGCTTCGGGCTCTTCTCTTACCACTCCCAGTGGGTCCCCCACTTCTTGGACAAGGTCCACCCACTGACCAAGTCACAACCTTTCCCCTCCCCACCGAGATGCAAGTGGCCTTCGCCCATATCAGGCAGGACATTGCCAATCCCACAATACATTCCGTGGACAAGACCACCCCATTCCAGGTGGAGTGCGATGCCTCTGATGTCACCCTCACTGCCACCCTCAATCAAGAGGGCAGAACTGTGACCTTTTTCTCCAGGACCCTTCATGGTTCAGAGCTCGGACACTCTGCCATCCAAAAGGAGGCCCAGGCAATCATGGAAGTGGTCCACCACTGGAGCCACTACCTGGCAGACAGAAGGCTCACCTTTCTCAGTGACCAGCGCGCAGTGACATTCATGTGCAGCACCACCCACAGAGGCAAGATCAAAAATGACAAGATCTTGTGCTGGAGCATCGAGCTGGCCACATTCAGCTATAACATCCAGTATAGGCTGGGGAAGTCCAACGACTCCCCCAATACCCTGTCCCAGACCTGTGTCAGCGCGCAGTGTGAACAACTGCAGGTGCTGCACAATACACTGCCACCCAGGTATCACGCGCCTGTACCATTTCTTTAAGTTCCAGAACCTCCCCTTGTCATGGTTTTCTGAAGCCAATAGCGAGTCAGGCAACACGGAGAATTCTTCAAGAAGTTTAAACATTTATTTGCAAGTAAAGGCTGAAGCAATCAGAGAACAAGTCACTGATCACTCACTGAACACAGCATGCTTTCTTTTATGTCAAATCCTGTCCTTGCTTGTTCAATCCGTCATGTCCCTTATCTTGGCTACACATTGATTCTCAATTCACCACCATTCTTGCTTAGTATTACTTATTTACTTGACTAATCATGTCTCAAGACCACGTGTTCTGACATTTTCTGCCACTATTATTTTCGAACCCCCTTTCTTCTCTGTTTTTTCAAGTTCTTATCACATGCTATGCCTCACTTCTCGCCACCCTTATATTTTTATCCGTAAATGGTACATGGTTACACAGAATTGCTAACTGGATACATAGTAAAAGTAAATGTTTAAAAGTATAGAGTAATAAAAAAGATAATTATCGCAATACAAAGTAAATATATATAGTAATTTAAAAAAGCCTGTTGCTATGAGTCACTGCCCCTTTTTTAATACAGATTTTCAGTTACTTCTCATTGTCCGACTTTGATTGATATTTTGTACCAATTAGCTCATCCTAGGTTCATTTCCTGGTCGTAGTACTCTTATCACTTCTCCTTGCACTACACTTATCTTCTCGTAACCGGGCTGTTTCAGAATAAATCACTCGCCTCTGTGGTTCCCCTACCTCGTCCTGTCTGACTTCTTCTGTCTGATTTCCTGTTACTCCCATTTAGGACCCTGAAGTTTTCTCTCTGGACTTGTGTTTTAAAGTTAGCAGTTTTGTGTAAACTTGGGGATGAAAATATTTTCCCTCTTTGTGTTTTAAAGTTAGCAGGCTTTGGAGACAGAAAATTCTACACATACTATACTCAGCCAACTTTTCTACATACTGTGGCTGTTAATTAATTACATTAATATTTTCCATAAACAGTGTAGTTGAAGTACATAGTAAATTTTTACATAGTAATGGATTAATGAATACATAATGAATAGTACATAGGTATATTTTCCATACCTTCACCGTCCAAGAAGTCCGGACCATCACTGAGTCCTGCAGAGACTATTGTGGCGGAGTATTATGTTTTTGGGAGATAAATTGGGAAAGGTTTGTAAGAGTAGGTCACATACCAACACTTTAAAACAGATCTTATTTGAAATAGTGGAGCTCTGCTAATGCTAGACATTTGGCTCCACAGCTTCTGCAAGAGCTTTGAGAGTGCTCAAGAGACTTCACTAATGGATTGTTGTTTACAAAAGACAACAAGTGAAAGATCTTGTTGGAGTGGCAAAATGTCTGGAAGGGAACTTGTTGTTCTAAGAGGGTCATGCGGTTTTGCAAGCAGTGAGAGTCAAACAAGCTTTCTCTCAGTGAGAGAGAGAGAGAGAGAGAGAGACACACACACACACACACACACACACACACACACACACACACACAGATCACTTGTACAGTGTTACAGCCAGTAACCGCAACTGGGACTGGAACAGGACAAGCTGATAAGTTTGTGGAAAACCCATTTGGAAGATGGCCTGGTCAAAGCCCTTGTGGTTCATGCAAGAGGAGAGGACTGGAGGTCTAATGTTTCACTTGGAATAAGAGAAACAAGAAAGAACTCTGTGGTGACCTGAAAGAAAGAGGTAATCATCTGGAGAACCTTGAAGTGGCAAGTTTCATCAGCAAAACACTGAAGTGGCTGATAGAATTAAATGTACAGCAAATCTCTCTGAAAACTGACAAGAACCTTCCTGAGCAGGAACCATTTACCTTTCAAGCACCAAAGCCTGGTGAACCTTATAAATGTTAAATTCTGTGCACAGAACGGGTACACAATTCTTTATCCAGAACCCTTGGGGTCAGTGTGTTCCAAATTTTGGATTTTTCTGAATTTCAGAACAGAAGCCAGCTGCCCCAGATTTAAGTTCACCTGAATTGTGCTGCCGTATCCACCCCCACCCCCTTCCAGTTGCGCTGCTGGTTTCTCCTCATCGCCTGCCCGAGTCGCACTGCTGGTCTCTACCCTTCACCCACCCGAGTCGCGCTGCCAGTCTCTCGCCCTCCATGCCAGTTTTTGGAACTTTCCAGATTTTAGATGTCTAGATAAAGGATTGTGTACCTGTTTAAGAATTGCCTGCAAACAGTGAACTTGGAGGAGTGAGAAGTGAGATAGGAACATAGGAACATAGGAAGTAGGAACAGGAGTAGGCCAAAATGGCCCATTGAGCCTGCTCCGCTATTCAATACGATCATGGCTGATCTAATTTATGACCTAACTCCATCTACCTGCCTTCTCCCCATATCCCCTAATTCCTCTGTCATGTAAAAATTTATCTAACCGAATTTTAAATATGTTTAATGAGGCAGCCTCAACCACTTCCCTGGTTAGAGAATTCCAAACATTCACTACTCTCTGGGAAAAACTATTTTTCCTCATCTGTCCTAAATCTACTCCCCTGAATCTTGAGACTGTGTCCTCTCATTTTAGTTTCCCCGGCCAGCTCAAAAAACCTTCCTACATCTATCCTATCCATACTCTTCATAATCCTATATGTTTCTATAAGATCTCCTCTCATTCTTCTGAACTCGAGCGAATACAATCCTAAACGATTTAATCTTTCATCAAAAGTCAACCCCTTCATCCCAGGGATCAACCTAGTAAACCTCCTCTGGACCGTTTCCAAAGCCAGTATATCCTTCCTCAAATATGGAGACCAGAACTGGACACAGTACTCCAGGTGCGGTCTCACCTGTACCTTATACAGTTGCAACATTACCTCCCTACTCCTGAATTCAATTCCTCTAGCGATGAAGGCCAACATTCCATTTGCCTTCTTAATAACCTGCTGCATCTGCAACCTAACTTTTTGCAATTCATGCACAAGCACTCCCAAGTCCCTCTGCACAACAGCATGCTGTAGTTTTTCACCCTTTAAATAATATTCAACTCTTTTATTTTTCTTGCCAAAGTGGATAACCTCACACTTACTAACATTGTACTCCATCTGCCAGACCTTTGCCCACTCATCCAGCTTAACTATATCCCTCTGCAGACTCTCCACATCCTCATTACAATTTCCTCTTCCACTCAATTTGGTGTCATCCGCAAACTTGGCTACACCACATTTTGTCCCCTCCTCCAAGTCATCAATGTAAATGATGAACAGTTGTGGGCCTAACACTGACCCCTCCAGCACCCCACTTACCACTCTCTGCCAACCTGAAAAACTCCCATTTATCCCGACTATCTGCCTCCTATCAGACAACCAAATTTCAATCCAGGCCAATATACTTCCCCGGACTCCACTTTCCTGTAACTTACTGATAAGTCTCATGCGGCACCTTATCAAAGGCTTTCTGGAAATCCAAATATACAACATCAACCTGTTCCCCTCTATCCACCGCACCCATTATATCCTCAAAGAATCCTAACAAGTTTGTCAAACAAGATCTTCCCTTTCTAAAACCATGCTGCGTCTGCCTGATTGAACCCTTACATTCCAAAAGTTTCACTATTTCATCTTTAATGACGGCTTCAAGCATTTTTGCAACTACAGACGTCAAGCTAATTGGCTGAGATTGGACTGTGAACTAAAGAACTTTTCTGAATTTACACACACATTACATTCACCTGCACTTAGAATTAGAAGGGGGTTAAGTTAGGTTAGTTAAGTTAAAGTGTGATTCTATTTTCATGTTTAAAGATAATTAAAAGCAACTTTTGTTTAAGTAACCATTTGTCTTGGTGAATATCTATTGCTGCTGTGTTTATGGGTCCTCTAGGCTCATAACACTGTGCAGAGTGAAAACCATGCTTCTTCCACCCATCACCTGCCCACTTGCCCTTCGAGCGACTCAGTATCAACTTCAACGGACCACTGCCTTCCACAAATAAGAGCGTCTATTTCCTCTCAGTCTTAGACAAATAATCCCATTTTCCCTTCGCCATCCCTTTCCCTGACACCTTCACCACCTCTATTATTATTAAGGCACTAACGCAGATCTTCACCATGTTTGGATACCTGGCCTTTATCCACAGTGACCAGGGGTCCAGCTTCATGAGTGAGGAGCTGCACCAGTACCTGACAGGGTGAGGCATTGTGGATAGTTACACAACTAACTACAACTCAAGGAGCAACGGACAGGTAGAGCATAAAAACAGGGTGATCTGGAAGGTATTCCTCCTGGCCATGAGGTCAAAAGGTTGATCCATCGACTATTGGCAAGGGGCCCTCCTCAAGGCACTCCACGCCATATGGTCACTCTTGTGCACGGATACCAATCAGACCTCTCACAAATGCCTTTTCTTCTTTCCTAGGAAATCGGTGACTGGCGTCTCCCTGCCAACATGGCTGACATCTCTGGGACCGCTACTCCTCTGCAAACACAACCCACAAGTCCGACCCCCTGGTCGAGCATGTACTCCTTCTCCATTCAAACCTGAACACGCCTATGACAGGTACCCCAATAGACATGAGGATACCGTCTCGACCAGGAATCTGGAACCAGTGGGGGTCCAACCTTCCACCACAGGCATCCCTGGCCCATCCAGGATTTTCCAGGAGCAGAGCCCCTCCCTCATCCTCTCTAGAGGGCCCCACTCCTTGCGAACCCGGCCCACACATACACTCCCTCACTGCCAGACACCATCCCGCCCACACCATTGGCCGCCCTGGTCACCCTAGACCCAGCCAGCCCTCAGGCAGCCCTGTCCCTGACAACTATTTACCACGAGCCAGCCCTGCAACAGTCTCAGAGGCACAGACAACCGCTGGACCACCTGAACTTGTAAATACTATCCAGTGCCAAAGGACACCACCCAAGGACTCATTTTAAGAAAGGGTGAATGTGGTGATACAACCACAAAACTGGCTGCACTACTACCAGCCTACTGCAGGGGCAACCACTGTACCTGCAGGTAGGCAACCTGGGAGGCTGACCCCACCTGGTCTGTAATATAGACCTGAGCCGGCCCCTCCCTGGGTCAGTCGGCACGTGGAGCCAGCAAAGGACATCAGGCTCACATTGAGCTAGCAAAGATATTAAGAGTGTTTTTTTAATATGATTGCTTCCCCTAACTTTAGATCCTGGCTATGGCCCTGTTACTGACCACATGGTGCAGCTCCGCAAGTGCCTGTTTGTAATCAGCATTTGGAGGGATATAACCTCAGTTGAGAATCACTGATGAGAACTCCTGGGGTAGGTAGAATAGTCTGCATTTAATCGAGATTTGTGTAAGGCAGTAGAGCAGGAGGTGGTCATAATGTCTGTGCACCACCCAGAATTAATGAAAAAGCACACACTGTTCCCTCTCTCTTTGCCAAAATCCAAGTTCTGATCCAGTCTACGAATGCTGAAACCATCTGGCCGTCAGCAGTGGCTGGTATCTTCTCTGTCGCCAGGTCTCGGTGCAGCAAACAGCTGAGATTTGTCTTTATCTGTCTCTGATAAAGCCGCCTTGCCCTCAGTTTGTCAATTTTATCTTTAGTGACTGGACATTCACCAGTAATATGGATGGTAGTGGGGGAGACACCTCCGCTTCAGTTTTGTTTGGATCCCGGCCCTCACTCCATGTTTCTGGCCTCAACCTTAAGACCTCTGCGTTCTGGTTGCTGTTCCTGACTCAACTGTTACCTGGGAGATTTGTAAATCATTAACTCTGTTCATCAGCTCTTCAGTCATTAAAAAAAAACTGGCATGCAGTTGATTGTAATAAAAGCAGCTTGAAAGGTAAGTACTTTAAAGGAGAACTGTATATGCCATTGTCTTTGACAACTCTGGAATTTCCATTTGAAATATTGGCTTGGAACAATATCCTTTGAACAAGACAACCGCCCCCTTTCCAAATCTGGCATTTACCACTGACCAATGGATGCTGTTTAAAGCAAATCATAATATTTTAATAACATGATCATTTAAAGGTTTAAATTTTATTTGGATATTTTAAAATAAACCACTGTTGGCTCCTGTAACAAGCCATTTAAACCCTATACAGAGTCGACAGCAGTCGGACCGGATAGATGGACCCCGCGGAGGAGCACTGAGTCTTCGCAAATGACTAACGGGGCATGTGCGAGATTGCGTTGGGTCCGGTGTTGTGATTTCATTGTCAGGGTAAGAATTTTAGACCCTTTGTATAGGCTGACCCAATTTTAAATAAAATTTTTATGTTTTGGGTCTGTCCTATACAGCAGCATATATGGTATTTTTACTACTTTAGAGTTAAACATGCAGGAAATTCAAAACTACTCCATGTCAAATTTGTTCATCCATTACAACGATTCTTGGGGATGATGAATTTCTACCACCTACCAAACGCTGCCAGTTCCCTCTTACCACTGACCAACTTACTCAAAGATTCAGACAAATCGACTTCCAAGAATCTGTTGTGTTTACCCGAAAATGCTATTGAGGCTTTCAACACCATGAAGAAAACTCTCACTGATGTCACTCTGCTCGTCAACCAGAGGCCCAACGCCTTACTCTCACTCACCAAGGATGCCTCAGTCAATGCCGTGGGAGCTGTTTTGGAGCAACGAGTCAATGACAGGTTGGAGCCTCTGGCATTTTTTTTACAGTAAAATTGTCACCTCTCAGATGAGGTGTAGTACATTTGGATGAGAACTTCTGGCTATCTACCTTGTCGACAAGCATTTCTGCTATTTGTAGGAAGGCTATTTATACAGACCATCAACTGCTCATGTGTACCTCTCACACAAGTGCGCAGAACTATTCAACACAGGAAATCTGCTACTTGGACTTTGTCCTGAAAATCGCCAATGACAACAGGCACATCCAAAAAACAGTGAATCCTGTTGCCGATGCTCTTTCAGGACTGGAAGTGGGTGCTCTTCACGCAACCACAGTAATCAATTTTAATGCAATGGCTTGTGCACGATGCACTGATCCCGAGCTCATACAGTACCACCAAAATGATACAGCTCTCAAACTTGAAGACTTACGCATTAGCGACTCATGGGAGATGACAGCGTGTGAAATGTCCAACAACAAGCCAAGATCCTTTTTGCCCATATCAATCCATTTTGAACCTTTCAGTGCACTCCACAGCCTCTCCCATCTGGGTAAGAAAGTGGCAATCAAGCTGGTTACTGAACATTTCACCTGACCACACAACAAGCACGATGTCGAGCTATGGGTGAAGATCTGCTTGCCTTGCAACAGTCCAAGGTCTTCAGACATATTAAAACCCCATTTAGACATTTCCCTGTACCATTTTCCTGATTTGAGCATGTTCATTTTGATTTGGTTGGTCCACTCCCACCATCGAGAGGTTATACCTATTTACTCATTTGCAAAGATGGAACAAGAAGCTATCCCAGTCACCAACATATCCATGGAGACAGTAGCCAAGATTTTCGTTGACCAACAGGTTCCAGTTTTTGGTGTCCCAAGTATGATTACAATGGACAGAGAATCATAGTTTGAATTGGCACTCTTCTGAGGACTTACTGACTAGATTCAGATGACCATCCACAGGCAAACAGCCTTATCGAATGTTTCCATTGTCAACTGGTGGATGATGCATCCCAGTGGAGCGAATCATTAACCATGTTCCTGCTCTGCATTTATCAATGTATGAATGCCAACCTAGAATGTTCAATGACAGAAATGGTCTCTGGAACCACTCTGACACTTCCCAGAGAATTTGGCAAACTGGCTCTTACAACCAGACCACATTGTGAGAGATGAGTAACACTGATCTAAAAGAAAAGTGAGGATTGTGAGAGATGAGTAAAACTGATATAAAAATATGAAGATGAGGAAACTAGTATGGATATATGTGTAATGAATAAAGCCAGTATGAATAGGATAATAATAGATATTAGAATGTAGGAAGTAAAGTTAGTCTGAATAAGATAAGGGTCTTCTAGCCTTTTAGACAGAATCAGCAAGTTCACCAGTATGAATAAGATAAGGATAGATAATAGATAATAGAATGTAGGAAGTAAAGTTAGTCTGAATAAGATAAGGGTCTTCTAGCCTTAGACAGAATTATCAAGTTCTGCATGTAAGAAGTTAGTCAGCCCTGAGAGTCAGGAAGATGTAAATAAGGACAATGACATGATGGGACACCGACAGGATACCCCCTGGTCCTCCAAGTTCACAGAAACAGCACGTAGGCAGACAGGATTTCCTAATGCCAAACTCATCCAGGAAGCAGAAGAATGTAAGGGGGAGGGTATTTCTATACTGAAATCAACTGTATAAAAGTTGGGTGAGCCCCACTGTATGTGTGTATATTCCCAGGGTAAGGGGAAGCACCCAACTTTGCATTGTTGTATAATAAATGTTCTTTGTTCTCAATTTTTGACTCGAGCAATTTCTGTGAAGGTACTTCTGTTTCTAACAACATGATCCTGCCAATTACGTCAACCGACTATGGCAAATTGCAATTACTCAGGACAACACTGATGCGGCAAGCGGCTACAATGGACTATGAGGCACCCAACATACAATGCTGCTCACGTCTTGCTTTGACATGATGCCATTCGTCAACCTCTTCAGCAAGCACACAATGGCCCTTACCAAATCATTCAACGCCAACCCAAAAGTTTTGTGAAACATCAAAACAGAAAGAATGACACCATATCTGTCAATCATTTAAAAACAGCACGTGTTGAGAACCAGCCGACTACATCACCCATCGAACTGGTGAAGTCACAACACTACAGCCCTTCCTGTCAACAACCGCCCATGCTTCAGTACTAAACAAGATCCAGCCGAACAAGCAACCCACAAAACCAATATGTGGCTGGTCAAAACTAGACAGTTCCCACTTCATGTGACTCAGAGGCTGAAGGGGAAGCTGTCCTAGCTTCGGATTCTACGTGTGTTTCGTGTAGGGCCTGTTGCCGCTGGGGACTTACAGAAGGCCACGCTCATGGGTACAGATAAGGACAACTTCAAGGTCAAGTGCAAGATGAAGCCAAGAGCCAGCATGGGGTGTGATTAGTTAGTTTGGACTGTAAAAGAGGCTTGCCTAATAAACTAAGGTCACAATGTCTCAGGTTCAGCTTAACATTGTTTATTCTTTCTTTGTTGTGGGATTCAGTAACTCCTACATCCTCACTATCACCTGAGCTGTCTTCCAGTTCATCTGGGATTCCCGAATGGAATAGATCCAACGTGTTGGTGGCCATGTACAAGTTATTTGATAATGGAAGCAATGGTGACAGACATACTGATGACCACCTTTGTGTGTGGTTGCATCAGGTTGTGTATGGAACCAATGAACAAGGGCACAAAATGCCCCTGAAGTTCTACCTGTCCCAGGTGTTCCGAAGGATAGGCCCGGCCCCCATTGCTATGCAATGTCCCTGTATGGTAAATATATTGTTTTGGGGTGGTTTCCTGAACAAGTAAACAAGAAGTCTGCAGATGCTAGAAATGCTGGAAGAACTCATAGATCAGACAACCTCCATGGAAAGCAATAGGCTTGCATCCTTCTTTGGGAGTGCCAAAAATCAGATAGATGCCTTGTGATGGGAAGAATAGGTTTCACAGGTTTAAAGAGTAACAAGTCCTGGACATGTATTAGTAGAAAGAGTGGTCTTTTATTTATGCAAGAGAATTCACAACAGGGAAAGCATGCTTGCTCTCTCTCTCTCTCTCACACACACACACACACACACACACACACACACACACACACACACACACACACACACACACACACACACACACACACATGCACACACACACACATGCACACACACACACATGCACACACACACACATGCACACACATGCACACACACACACACTTCATACAAATCATACACATTAGACAAAGAAGTTAATCACTGATAATTACACCTCCTGAGAAATCACTAGTAACTGTAACTCCCGATTGTGACGCGAGGCTTAAACAAACAAACAGTACCCACCATCCCTCTCTCACTTGCAGCATGAAACACCGATTAACTAAAAGGTACAAATCTGGCTATAATTTTAAATAGGTGAGATACTACATTCTCCCTGGATGAATGTCACAAATAGCTCCCACCCTGTACCAGCATACACCTCATAACTGGTTCTCCAGTGTCACCAACAGCCCGCCACCTGGATCGGACCCCTCACAGTCAGCCTTTCACCATCACCCATGGCTCACAACTTATGCTTTATGCTGCAACCAGCTAAAAGGGCCAGCCCAGTTGTGCCCATGTGACCTGTGAGGACAAAAGGCTGGTCAATGACCCTCCAGGAGCAAGCACATGGAAATTTCTTTGTTTGGACCAATTTCCTGTCTGACCTATTAGATAATCCTCTCGATTACATTTCACCCCTTGATAGTCACTATACCATGTTACTCTATCCACAAACTAATACAAACTCAAGGTACACTTTATGAAATTACACACACAATAGACTAGGATAATGCACACTATTATGAGACCGATGGCCCAGTGGCCCACCAACTTCCTATTTCACCATGAAATGTTGAGTTCAAGGAACAGCTACAAAGCTCATTTAATTTGTTTATTGACTGTCAAATATGTCAAATGAGTGATATTCCCCGATTGATCTGAAATGTAAGTGCAACACTCTTTGCCAACAACAGCAAAGGTCCCACCCTCTTTGTGAGCACGTTGTCCAGGGCCATTCAATTCCCTCCATATGCCGAAATACCACAGCCATCTCATTGGACATTTATCTATGTGCTCCCTCAGATTTTCAAGGTGTATGGTAGCGCGACTCCAAAAAATCAGCACCTGACCCATCCCAAGTGGAGCCATGGATTGGCCCAGCAGTTGCAGATCTAGAGTGTACTTCGCTGGGTGGTTAGCTGCAGACACTGTCATGCCTGCATACTGTTCCTGCTCACTGGTTGGACCAGTGCTGGTTGTGCTATTTGCACAAACGTTCCTTAGCCCTGCATATCAGCTGGGGACTTACTCTGAGAGTCAGGACCAAATGTACACTGAAAAAGACCAGCGCTTGAACCATCCCTCCCTCCAAGGGTCGCTAAAATTGTGGTCATTACTAGTGTTAGGCAAAGTTGGTAGCAGCTAGTAGCCACAAGCCATCTATTTGTCTCCCTGCAATCCATGGGAATCCCAATTCCCTGAGGAGGGACACAAGATGGTGCCCCATTTCCCCCCCCCCCACTCCCTTCGTGGCTCAAGGTGATCCAACTTGTCCATTGGCTTGTCATTATCTGTGGCCAGGCTGCCAACTTCAGTACTATCATCTAAACATCCTGGGATTCCACCTCCTCTACCCATGGGGCTGTTCCTGTTAGTCTGTTCACAAGGATGCATAGAGGACACACATACACAACAGGAGACCCAAACACGTATGCTGGTTAGTATTGAGAAAAGCATCACAACCACACACATCTCCAGTCAAGACTCCTTGAACCCTGCTCACGGCGCCAATTATGATGGGGAAAATTGCTTCAAAGAGTAACAAGAACGAGACGTGTTAGTAGAAACAGTGATCCTTCAGGGAGGACGAGTCCGTGAGGCGGATTGCATCCTCGAGCTTTGCTTTGAGGTTTGCCTGGAAGTTTCCTCTCACTTCGTCTGACTGCAGGTTTCCAACATTGAACCTCTTTCTGGGGGCTTTACTGTTCCTGGACTTTGGCTTGAAGTGAAGGTTGAGCTTGCAGCGAACCAGCCGGTGGTCAGGGTCAGTGTGGCATTCCGCGCTGGGCATGACCCTGGTGTGGAGCACATCTCGCTTGTCTCTTTCTCGCACCAGGAAGTAGTCCAGGAGGTGCCAGTGTTTGGATTGGGGATGCATCCAGGTAGTCTTCAGGCTGTCCCTCTACTGAAAAAGGGTGTTTGTAATGACAAGCCGCTGTTCTGTGCAGAGCTCCTTATTTACACAAGGGGGAATTCACATTCCATGCACAAATCACGCACATTGAATGCTGGCTAATCACTGATAATTGTTCCTCCTGATAAATTACCGATAATCACACCTCCCGATTGAGACAATCCACCACCACTCTCACTAGCAGGCATGGCACACTGATGAACTAAAAGGTACAAATCCGATTTCAATCTACAACAGGTGAGGCACTAGTGTCTCATGACACAAATAGCCATATAACCATATAACAATTACAGCACAGAAACAGGCCAATTTGGCCCTTCTAGTCCGCATTGATCCAAGTACCCTCCTCTAATCCCACTTACCAGCACTCTTCCCATATCCCTCCATCCCCCTCCCATCCATATACTTATCTAACTCTTTCTTAAATGACAAAATTGACCCTGCCTCCACCACCTTTCCTGGAAGCCCATTCCACACAGTAACCACTCTCTGAGTAAAGAAGTTCCCCCTCATGTTACTCCTAAACCTTTGCCCGTCAACTCTCAACCCATGACCTCTTGTATCCATCTCTCCTACTCTCAATGGGAAAAGCCTTTCCACATCAACTCTATCTATCCCTCTGTAGAGCTTGTCGAAAGAACCAAAGACTTGTTGATCCAAACCAAGGCTTTTATTAGCAAAAGACAGGAGCTCTTCACAGGTGGCCGACCAGTCCGGAATGATCCGACCTGGCTAGGGACACAACCCTTTAAGGCCCAGACAGTAGGTGTGGCTAAGCTCTCAGCCAATCGCTGTAAGCACAGTCATTACATCTAGATACTGTAACTATATACATTGGTGATAGGTCTGTACTATCACACCCTCTCATTATCTTAAACACCTATCAAATCCCCTCTCAGCCTTCTATGTTCCAAGGAATAAAGACCTAATTTGCTCAATCTCTCCTTGTATTCCAGATGCTGAAACCCAATCAACATTTTTGTAAATCTCTGCACTCTCTCTACTCTGTCTATATAAACTGTACAAGGCATTGGTGAGGCCAAAATTAGAGTACTGTGTTCAGTTATGGTCACCGATTTATAGGAAGGAAACCCAATCAACATTTTTGTAAATCTCTGCACTCTCTCTATCTTGTTAATATCCTTCCTATAAATCGGTGACCATAACTGAACACAGTACTCTAAATTTGGCCTCACCAATGCCTTGTACAGTTTCATCATTACTTCCCAACTCCTATATTCTATGCACTGATTTATATAGGCAAGCATACTAAAGGCCTTCTTCACCACCCTATCCACATGCGCTCCTACCTTCAGGCAACAATGCACCATTATTCCTAGATCTTTCTGCTCCACTGCATTCTTCAATGCCCTCCCATTTGCCACATATGTCTTACTTTGATTATTCTTTCCAAAATGAAGCACCTCACACTTATCAGCATTAAACTTCATCTGCCATCTTTCTGCCCACTCCTCTATGCAGTTTAAATCCCTCTGCAATCTTTGAAAACCCTCTTCATCATCCACAATTACCCCTATTTTAGTATCATCTGCATATTTACTAATCCAATTTACTGCCCCATCCTCCAGATCATTAATATATATGACAAACAGCAACGGACCCTGAGGTACACCGCTTGTCACCGGCCTCCACCCTGATAGCTCCCACATTGTACTGACATACACCTCACATCTTGTTCTCAGGATTCACAGCTCACAACCTGGATTGGACCCTTCGCAATCAGTCGTCCATCGTCACCTGTGGCTTGCAACCTGGAGTGGAGCTCATGGATGTCTCAAGGGTGCAAAGAAGGTGACCTGCTCCATGTGGTAGGCTTTATGCTACAGCTGGCTAGAGTGCGCCCTCATGAACTGTGAGGAGCAAAGGTGTCCGATGGAGCAAGTATTTGTGTGCCCACATGACCAATGAGAACCAATTGTGTGGCAGCCTCTCCTGTGGGTGAATCTAACCTTGACTGACATAGGGAAATGAATTTTGACCTGCCTCCTGTCTGGCTGGTCAGATGATCCTCCAGGAGCAAGCACATGGAAATTCTTTGTTCGGACCTGCTTCCTGTCCAACCTGTTGTATAATCCTCTGGATAACAGGCCCAAACAAAAAGGTGGGGCATTAGAGACGGGTTGGGGGGGGGGAGATTAGCAGGTGATAATGGATACAGGTGGGAGGGAAGAAGTGAAAGGAGACAAGAGGTGATGAGGAGGGGGCAGAGGGCTAAGAATGATGTTCTCTGATTAGGAAGGAATCTGATCTCTGATCTGAAAGGAAGGGATAGGGCAGGGGACGAGGGAGTCAGTGGGATGAGAGAAAGTGGGAGAACAGGGGAGAGGGTTACTGTGAATTACAGAAGTCAATATTGATGCCATCTGGTTGAAGACTGCTGAGAGAGAATATAAGTAAATCACAAAATTCTGTGGACACCGTGGTTGAAATAAAAACACACAATGCAGGTCAAACAGTGTCCTTTATGTACCAAAGGCAGATACATAACTGATGTTTCGGGCTTGAGCCCATCATCAAAGTATAAGACAATGCTGGCAGGCATCCGAATAAAAGAATAGGAGGGGTGGCAAGGCTGGAGATGATAGGTGGAGAAAGGAGGGAGGAGATAGCAGCAATGAGAGGGAAGGGAATGGTGGGGGTGTGTGGGTGAAAGAGCTGGAAAGGCAGGAAATGGGGAGAGGAAAGAAAAGGCGAGCAGGTTTAATGGAAAGCAGTAAAGTCAATGTTAATGCCACATGACTGGAGGGTACCCAGCTGGAAAATAAGGTGTTGATCCTCCAATCTGCAGGTGGTCAGGGTAGAACAGTACATAAGACCATCGGCAGACATGTGAATGTGGGACTGTGACTCAGAATTGAAGTGGTCAGCCACTGGGAGGTCACTGTGGTTGTAAATGGAGCAGAGGTGTTGAGCAGAGCGATCTCCCAGTCTGCGACCTGTCTCTCTGATGTACGGAATCACACAAAGGGAGCACCGGATGCAGCAAATCAGTCCTGCGAGTACACAAGTGAAGTTTTGCTTCATTTGAAAGACCTGTTTGGAACCCTGGACTGTGGAGATGGAGGTGGTGTGGGCACAAGTGTTGCACCTTCTGCAGGGACAGAGGAAGGTGCCGGGGGTGTGATGGGTGGGGAGGGATGAATGCACGAGGGAATCACAGAGGAAGCGGTCTATACAGATGGATGAGAGGGGAGGAGAGGGAATATAAGATGTTGTTCTTCCAATTTAGGTGTGGCTTCATCCTGGCAGTACATAAGGCCATGGACAGACATGGCAGTGATGTGTTGAATTAAAATGGTTGTCCACTGGGAGGTCCTTGCTGTTGCAACAAATAGATTAGATGTGCTCAATAAAGCAGTCCCTCAATCTGCATCTAGTCTCCCTGATATAGAGGAGGGAGCACTGGAGTGCAACTATCCAGATGGAAAACGTCATCGCCAGAACATTAACAAGCACCAGGACTGGGCCTGGCTGCCGGTGAGTGGAGCTCTCTCAGTCAGATCCTTCCTGTACCACCGGAACATCACCCCAATACAGGTTTACCTCAAGATGACTGTGGTGGAGAAGGACAGTGGCCCACCTCTTTGCAGACCGTAGATTTGTTGAGAGTATGTGGAGAAAGATGCAAGAGTCCTTGTCATGGACCTCAGCAGCAATGTAACAGATTGATGGCCTGCTTCTGGAGATCCAAGCAAAGATACATCCAGAACTGCTGAAAGGTCATCAGTTTGGTGAAAGATGCTCTTTGGTCTTCCCAAAACTTGTGATCTTCCAGCAGATGTTGGTGAGGGAATGCTGCCGACTGGCACATTCCAGGCTGCAGGAGTACATGCTGAGGGACTCACTGAGGCTTGGTGCAGCCAAATCATGGGCTTTGCCCAGAAGGACCATAGAGTTTTTATCACTAATGGGCATTGAGGGGATGAGTCAGGTGGAGGAAATAACCCCAGGAGGCCATGGTAAGGGAAAGTGCTATGTAGTAACATAAATGGCTAATACTACAATGTACAGCAATGGAATGTATACACCATTATGGACCATGGACAGACCAGGGACATTATTAAATATGCAGCAGGAGAGAGAGAATCATGCACTGTGGGAAATGATGAAGCAGCATGTCGAGAAAGCAAATAGCTGCTTGGAGCATGAGAGCCACGTGCTGGGAGAATTGATAGCTGTCAGGAGCGCGAGAGCCTCGCGCTGAAGCCGGTTGGCTCATGGAGAGCACACCCACTGTTGTCAATCCTCTCCGCCAATCAGGAGAGCTGAAGGCACGCGTTTGGGCAGTAGAATAGCCCAGCGCACTGAGTTTGAACAGTTAGTCGGACAGTGGTTAGTCAGGCAGTCAGTCTGTGTGTGGGTGCTCATCCGGCAGCTGCAGCAGGCAGGAGGCTGAGTTGCTTCATTCACGGGTGCCAGCACTGTCAGTTAGAAGAAAGGAGACTGAATTGCTTTGTTAGCACTGTTATCCTGACAGCAGTTTGTGACACTGGCTCCCAGAGTGTGTGTGTCTCCGACTTGTGCTTCTCCAGTCATGTGGCAGAAGTCACTTGACAACCCAAGACAGGGCTTTAGAGCAGAAGACTGGAAATGGAATCAAAGCTGGAGATTTTCCAGCTATTCTGACCTTCTACCTCAAGTTCTCTTTTCCACTTAATCCCTAACATTTAAGTCTCAAGCCTTAAATCCAAATATTTCTCAATATCACCTGTAATTATATTCAATAACTGAGCCATCAGCGGTAGTGAATTGAAAAGATTTTCATCTGCAGAAAGGAACCATCTTGTATTCATAATTACAATGGCCAAATTCCTACCTGAGACAATGTCATTTGAGTAGATTCTCCAACCAAGAAATGAGCTCTCTTGGCATCTACATTGTCAATCCTTTATAATCATATATTGTTGTATTGAGGGTAAAATAAAGTAGGTAAAGGAAAATACAAGGGAGTGTAAGGTGTTGCCCTAATTTTGTTATTCATCCTGTGAATCCACACTGTATTGCATTATAGGAAGTCAAATATGCAGCCCATAATCCAGGTTTGATCTCACCAAAGATCCTGACATTTGCAGAAAATCAACTTTTGTACCCCACCCATTGAACTAAAATACCACACATGTCTTTATATAGAACTGTAGAGCTTGTCGAAAGAACCAAAGACTTGTTGATCCAAACCAAGGCTTTTATTAGCAAAAGACAGGAGCTCTTCACAGGTGGCCAACCAGTCCGGAATGATCCGACCTGGCTAGGGACACAACCCTTTAAGGCCCAGACAGTAGGCGTGGCTAAGCTCTCAGCCAAACGCTGTAAGCACAGTCATTACACTCTAGATACTGTAACTATATACATTGGTGATAGGTCTGTACTATCACAAGAACGATCTGAAACAAAATTTTCATCTTAAAATTGAGTAATCCTATACAAAGAATTTAAGTTCTTACCTTGATGACAAAGTCTCAACACTGCCGCCATCTTCCTGCTGGCTCTTGCGCAATCCCACGCATGCCCTGTTAGCTATTTGTAAAATCTCAGCACTCCACTGCGGGGTCTGTCCGGCCAGTCTGACTGCCAATGGCTCTGTACAGGCTTTAAGTGGCTTGTTACAAGAGCCAATAGTGGTTTATTTTAAAATATTCTTTTCAAGCTAAACCTTTAAATGATCATTTGTTATTAAAAATTGTGACTTTGATTTTAACAGCATCAGGTGCCAGATATTTTCAGGGGTATCACTCAAAGCCAACATTTTAAGTGGAAATTCCAGGGACATCCTATACAAGAGTTGTCCTATACAAAGCCATGTACAGTACATAATTTATCTTCTTAATCCCTTGTTGGAATTATATTAACAACCATTTAACAATTACAGTACGGAAACAGGCCATCTCTTCCCCTCTAGTCCGCACCAATTTAAGTGAACTCCTCTAGTCCCACCTACCCGCTCCCTATCCATAACCCTCCAATCCCCTCACATCCATGCACTCATCCAACCTTCTCTTAAATGACAAAATTGACCCTGCTGCAACCACCTCTTCTGGAAGGTCATTCCACTCAGCCACCTCTCTGAATGAAGAAGCTTCCTATCATGTTATTTCTAAACTTTTGCCCCATAACCCTTAACTTATGACCCCTCATTCCAATCTCACCTACCCTCAAGGGGAAGAGCCTATTCACATCTACACTGTCTAAACCCCTCATAATTTTAAATACCTCTATCAAATCCCCCCTCAACCTTCTACGCTCCAATGAATAAAGACCCAGTCTACTCAATCTTTCTTTGCATTTCTGATACTGCAATTCAGGCTAAAATAGTATGCTAAAATCTTTTATTGAGTTGTTCGCCAACTCCATTTTCTACTGCTATCAGCTCTATGACACTATTCTCACCAAGACTTGATCTCCACCTCTCACACCTTCTGTCCTATCACCTCTGGAGCCTCCCCCAAATTCCTTCCTCCTTTTTATCTATGATTTCACCCATTCTATATGAGTCTCGATAGAAGTTTCACAGCTGAAACTTTGTCTGACCATTTCCATCATGGATGATGTCAGACTTGCTGAGTTCTTCCAGCAATTTTTTGTCCACTCTGAATCAGAATTTCAGAATCAGAATCTATTGTCATAAATGTGTCGATGAAATTTGTGGTTTGGCAGCAGTATTCACAGTCCAAATATTGCTACAAATTTTTAAAAATTAAATAAATAAATTAGTGCAAAAAGAAGAGAAAGTGAGGTAGTGTCTATGGTTCATTGTCCATTCAGAAATCTGTTGGTGAAGGGGAAGAAGCTGTTTTTGTACCATTGGGTGTTCATCTACAGGCTCCTGTACCTCCTTCCTGATGGTAGCAGTGTGAAGTAGAATGGCCTGGATGGTGAGGGTCCTTGAGGGTTCTTGTAAATTCCTTAATGGAGTAAAGGCTGGTGCTCATGATGGCACTGGCCGAGTTCACAACTCTTTGTAGTCTTTTCTTGTTCTGTGCATTAGCACCTCCATATCAGACAGTGATGCAACCAGTCAGAATGCTCTCCACGGTTCACCTATAGAGATTTCCAAGTCTTAGGTGACTTACCAAACCTTCTCAAACTCCTCATAATGTATAGTCACTGGCGAGCCTTCTTCATGATTGAATCGACATGGAGGCCCCCAGGATAGATCTTCAGAAATGTTGACACCCAGGAATTTGAAGTTCTTAAATCTATCCTCTGCTGGGCCCTCGATGAAAATTATAATTGTGAACTTTGTTTGGAAGAAAGGCTCATAAAATTTGTCTGAAAGAACTCAAGAAGCATTTAAACTTTAATGAAAAGTCCAGTTTTCTGTTAGAATATGTCTGTCTCATTGCACAGTTTAAAATCAAGCCAACCCTTGAGAGACACCTGTGATCTTCAAGATAAGATATAATTCTGGTTTGCAGAATCTGGCAGGAAGCCCAGAATTTGTTATTTTAACACCTGTTAAGCCAGCTTGCGTGAAGTACCACAGATTCAACCAAGCTGCAATCCTCTTAAAGGGACCAAGTAAGATACAAATTTGTTTACAGTTCCCAGGAACCAGGACAAGCCAGGAGAAGACAGTCTGAAGTGTGAAGAACCCAATATGGAGAAGAAGAAATCTCATTGGGCTAAAGACCTTGAGAAAACAGCTCCTCTCAAAGAACTGTTTGGTTGTAAGTTGAGCCAGCAAGGCGGACCGACAACAGTTGGCAGGAGATTGGAACCAGCCACCACAGAAGAAGCAGATTCAACTACCAAGTAAAAAGAAGACACCGATAAGGCTTCATTTGCTGACAAAGATTAGTGGAATTAAAACAGATGAATGTACATTGCAATGCCCCACTGGTGCTGTATCAAATGAAATGCAGAAGATAGAGACTCAATCTGAAAGTTTAGATGTGGATCCTGATGATAGTATTTCCAAGGTTATGAGCACAGGAAGATCTTCAAAGTCTTCAAAGGCACCTAGAGCAAGTACAGCTTCACGTGCTTCAAACACATCAGCTATGCATGCTAAGGAGCAAGCAGACTTGGCTTCTGTCTGTACACAATGTGAGTGGTTAGAGAAAAGAAGATATGGAAGCTGAAATGAAGAATCAGCAAATAAGGTAAGAAGCTGAAATGAAGAATCAGCAAATAAGGTAAGAAGCTGAAATGAAGATTCAGCAAGAACAACAAAAAAGATTATTGAAGAGAGAAAAGACTAGAGCTTGAGGAACAACGTGCAAGGAATACAGCCAAAGTAAAAGCATTAGCTCAGGCTTCTGCAAGATCTATTGCTCAAAGTGAAACGCCCAAAGGGCTCGCACCTAACATTCCAGCAGATCAATGGGTACTGCAGCCACAATAAACAAGTATACTCGAGCAGAGAGCCATGGGTGGCTCTGCTAGAGTTCAAATGACAATGACCAATCCTGTCGAAAGGGCTAGCGACATTCAATCTCTTCAGAGCGCACAATATACGAATCAAGGCTCCAGCATCTGCAGCTTTTGTGTATCTCTCTCGTCTTACTCATTTTGAGAGAGAGGTGGTTATCTTGGCACCATGGCACCAGACTTTCAATCTCTTTCCTGTATTGTGACCCAGCTTTATTTGATTCCTGATCAGACACTGTATTGTCACCATTGTTGCAGGTGATCTGATTCAGATATAGCACACAGTTCTGGCCACAGAGGATATGCCATATTGATGTGAAACTTGCTGCTGGCCTTTGGATGGGCTATTCTCCCATTTAAGAAGGTATAAAAGATACTGCTATTCAAGAGAGGAAAATATTCCTGGCCAATTTCTACTGCTTAACCAATATTGTTAACACCAGTTTTTTGGCCATTATCTTGGTGCTATTTATTTAATCATGCTCTGCACATGTTGGTACATTTCTTTGGATTAAATAGATGGCTACACAGAAAATTCTTAATTGGCTCTAATGTGCTTTGTTCCTTTGTGAGGCCACAACAGGTGTTGCCGGATGGAAATCTTTCCGTATCTTAGATTCAATGAGAAGCATGTACCACATTTTCATCTGGCATGATTGTAGAGCGCATCGAAAGAACCAAAGACTTGTTGATCCAAACCAAGGCTTTTATTAACTAGAAGACTGGAGCATATCACAAGTAGGTCGACCAGTCCAGAATGACCTGGTCTGGCTAGGAGCAATCCTTTAAGATCTGCCCGTAGGTGTGGCTACACTCTCAGCCAATCACAGTCATCCTACACTACAATCTGTACATATACACATTGGTGATAGAATCTGTACTATCACAATGATGTAAATTCACTTCCTACCACATGAATTTCTAAAATTCCTTAAAAGTACAAAATAAAAGCAGAAAACTCTGGAAATAGCAGGCAGAGAAAGAATCAGATTAAGAGTGCTTCACACATGCTGCTTCACCTTGATCTGTATTGAAACATTATGCTTTATTTCACATTTCCAACATCAGCACTTTTGTTCTTTCTTGTTCTCTCTTAGTTTATTTGATTATCGGATGGTGCCCTTCAATCTATTCTGCTTTGATGCTACAGCAGCAGAAAATGCCCTTTGAGAGAATAGATGGTCTCTGATCTGCGAAGTTTTGCGTTTTATGTTTTATTTCCGTTTTCCACCATTGGAGTTTTCTTTCATTGATTGCTTTGGATTGTGCTTGAGATTCTGTTCACAAGGACTAGTATTTACAGTAACCAGGAAGTACTGTGTAAACAAACTGCAATGCTGAGCTTCCCAACAAGTACAGATATTCAGTATCTTGAAATGTTATCTGTCATTTGAAGAGCTATTAATAAATTACGAAGTTCTGAATGTACATTAATGGTGATTTCATAACTTCAGCAAAAGTTGCCCCAGAGGTGATTCAAGCTTGCATTGTTATAGAGTATTTGATTAAATGCATTGCTAGACAAATGAGCCATCCCTAAACCAACAGTTAGTTGGTAATGAGCATTCTTTTTCCTTTACACCAATGTATTTATTTTCTTGGTAAACATTGTGCATTTAATTAAAAATCCAAATATTATGGCTCAGGTAACCATTTTTATTATCAATAGCTGATCATTTAATAGGAAGAGATCCCATTTAGGTACCCAGGAAGGTCTTGTTATTGCAGTTTCACAGTGAATCTAGTGAACAAAGAGAAGCTGGAGTGACTCAGTGAGTCAGGCTGCATCCATGGATATAAATGATCAGTCACGTTTCAGGTTGGGACCCTTCAGCGAAACTGGTAAATGGTCCCAACCTGAACCATTCCTCTTCATAGATGCTGCTTGACCCTGTTGAATCCCTCCAGTTTCTTTTAATTAATGCAGGATTCCTGCACCTGCAGTTTTTGTGTCTCTCACAGCATCACATGCCCTACTTTTGTTCCTCGACTTTCCGTTGTATTTAACCCCAAACTCCACATTAGACTATATACAGGATGTATACTCTCACTAAGACCAACTATTTATATCTTTATAAATTCAAGTTCAAGTTTATCTGATTGTACAAGCACATCCTGGTGAAATAACATTCTCTGGACCTCAGTGCAAAAACATGCCAACACATATCCAGATATAAACACATACAGACAAACAATACATATGCAGTATGTATATACATCTATAAGATAATTAATATTGTTTCACAAATAGTAGAGTCTTAGAGGGTTTGTATGAGCAGGTCATTCAGTCATTCAGCTAACACACTGCCTGTGGGAAGAAGCCTTGTCTCAGCATGGTGCTCATGGGTCCGATACTCCTGTATCTCTTTCCCAATGGGAGTAGCCGAAAGATGCTGTGTGCCTGCACACCCTCTTCAAACAATGATCCAGGTAGATCATGTTGATGGGGGCGGGGGGGGGGGGAGTGGGGAATGGGGAGTGATCCTCTTTGCTGCTCATATGGTCTTGTGAATTGACCTCCAATCCAATGCTCTACACCACACATGTCAAACTCAGGCCCGTGGTAAAAATTTGGCCCATGATATAATTATATTTGGCCCGCAAGATCATATCAAATATGTATTAGAGCTGGCCCGCTGGCCGCCGCGCCAGTATAGCACATGCACAGCTAATACTACAAATCCCAGAATGCTTTGCAAATGCGTTGGCTCAGGCCCGTCAGCCCGCTAATCGCCCCCACCTCCTCTCTTTACTTTCATTAGCATCTGCAGTCGCCCAACTCACATGTAATAAACCCCTTACGAAAAATGGCCAAAAGAAAGACAGAAAACAGGACCTTTCAAGACAGGTGGGAGACAGACTATATGTTCATCATTTTAAAAGACAAACTTGTTTGTCTTGTGTGTGGAGCCAGCGTGTCTGTAGTTAAAGAATATAACATACGACGACACTATGAAACGAAACACCAGGACAGGTATAAGGATCTGAACGAGAAGCAAAAGCTCCAGAAGGTGGAGGAGATGAAAAGAAGTCTGGTTTTACAGCAAACTTTATTTTATATTTTATTTCTCATTTGTTAATGCTTCTTCTGGAAAGAGTTTAACCAAAACTATTATTAAACATTTATTTTAATAAGAAAAAGTTTAACATTACATATGTTGAAAGAAGAGAAAACATGCAGATGTTGTTGAAAATTTTCAATAAATATTTAGTTTGGCCCACGACTTAGTGCAAGTTTTTAATCTTGGCTCTCTGTGAATTTGAGTTTGACACCCCTGCTCTACACCAACCGCACCAGCTTTGCAACTGGCCAGGACACTCTCGATAAAGACAGTTGACAAGATCATGGCCGTTAGCCTTGCCCGCCTCAGTCTTCTCAGGACGTGCTGTTGCTATAGCGCCTTCCTGACAAGTGAGGAGATGTGTGTCCAGGATAGATCACTTCTTAAGTGGTCTCCGAAGAACATGGTGCTCTCTACTCTCTCCACTACTGAGCTATTCATATGTAGTGGAGGGAGGGGGGTCTTTCCGGGTCCTCCTGAAGTCCACAATCATCTCCTTCATCTTGTCCATATTGAGACTTGGGTTGTTATTCATGAGGCCAACGACTGTCATGTCATGTGCAAACTTGATGACTCTGTTGGAGCTTCCCAAGAACCATGCCCAATTCCAGTCTTGACTCATTTCATATGCTACTGGACATTCACCTACATCTATGGACCTGACTATTCTAGTGCACTTTTGACTCCCCATTTCTATCTGTCTTAAACTTTAAATCTCCTGGTTTCATCCTGAAATGATTGTTGTTGACTTACAAAGGCTCTTATTTGAACAAAGTCAGAGTTTTAAAATGTTTCCCCTTGTCTTCAAATGGCACTAGGGTCTTGCCCTTTGTCTGTATCTCAACCAGTTTTGCCAACTCCCAAAATATCTGTTGTTGTTGTTCCTTTTATTGTCACAAAATAATATATTCAAAATGTAATATACATGATATACTTCAACTTTTGTCTGCTGAGTGCAAACAAAGAGTTGCCATGGGCATTGAGTGCCACTCCTAACAATAGGAGAAAGAGAAGCAAAAGAAGGTCCCTTCAGAGATGCTGGGTGTCCGTGGATTCACCTCCACTGCTGTTGCAACCCCAACAGACACCAGTTCAAACAATCAGCAACCCAAGCTCCAGATCCAAACCTCGGATACAAGCAGGAAGCTTTCAGTGCCCGAGGCCTCTCGGGAGCCCTACTTGCCCTCTCAAATCTCACTTCCGATACCTGGTTCCCTGAGGCAGTCTTGTGTGGGTTCTTCGACCATGTCCCTGCAAACCTGCAGCCTGTGTGAGTCTTTTGACTGCAATTAGCCAACAGCCTGTAGTCTGTCTGTGTCCTTCAGCCGTTGAGCCCCTCGTTGGCCCTTTGCTGTGGTCAGCATCCTGTAGGGTCATTCCCTATAGTTTTCCATTTCAATGGAGGGCGTTAACCCTGACTCTGGTGCCCTATGCCTGCCTGATGCTCCCCTGTTTTCTGCAACCCCTTTTGCTATGCTGCTCAGCACAGGGGCTGGCATGTTGGGCACAGACCCATGGATGCAGGATCTGTGCTCCTCCGTCTTTGCTCTGTCAAGCAGGCCTGATCTTAAAAACCTTAAATTACTGAACCTCTTAAAATTTATGCTTCACGTTTGCAAATTTCTCTTCTGTTTGAGTTATCTTAGTGCAACATGATATTCTTGAAGAAAGTGTCAGTGTGACATTCACTTCTGGGAGTCTTCAGCCATGCCCAAATGATCTTCTCTTACACATTTAATAATCAAGGAATATCCTGCCCATTCAATACATAGAGTATCGAACAGGCAAATCTACAGCACAATACAGGCCCTTCGGCCCACTGTGTTGTACCAATCTAATAAAGTTACTCTAACACCTGCTTAGAATTTCTCAACTGCATAACCCTCCATTTTACTCAGTTCCATGTATCTATCTAATAGTCTCCTAAAAGATCTTATTGTATTTGTATCCATCTGCATTCCATGCACTCACCACTCTCTGTTATGAAAATGATTACTTTTTATTACTTTCAAAATATACTTGCATTATGTAACCATTAATCAATGATTATTTACTATATGTTCACTACTCAATTAATTCAGTTTTTATACAGTTATTCACTTTTACCGTTGAACAATAATAATCAAAGCAAGGACAAAAGATAAGGATGGCGAGACATGATGAATCACGTGGTAAAGATACAGGATAGGGAGGATGGGTAAAAGTTAATGGTGGCAGAATATCATGGAAGATGTGGTTTGAAGCATGATTGGATAAAGGAATGAAAAATAATGGTGGCAAACCAAAGACTGGCATGCTGCTAAGATAAGGGACATGATTGATTAAACAAGCATGGTCAGGTTGTAACATAAAAACAGGACGCATACTGTGTTCGTTGGGTTTTGAACAGTGACTTGTTCACTGACTGCCTCCGCCTTTACTTGCAAATAAAGGTTTAACTTTTCTGAAAAGTTATCTGCGTTGCCTGACTCGTTTTTGGACATCGAAAAGCCATGACACTGGAAAAGCTAGCCTCCCAACCAGATTAAAACTATGCCTCCTCGTGTTAATCATCTCAGCCCTGGGAATAAAACCTGTGGCCATCCATACAATCATTGTTTATCTTTGTCTTGTACACCTTTATCAGCTCACCGCTCATCCTGTGTCACTCCAAGAGCAATTGCCACGTTCGTTCAATCTATCCTCATAAAACATGATCTCCAATCCAGGCAGCATTCTTGTAAATCTCCTCTACATCCTGACAATTCATACACATTCCTTATCAGATTATGCTTCTCTGAATGCTTGTAAATCCTGTCTCTTAGGATCTTCTCCAATGTGAAAACAATAAATTCCTCATACCCTAACACGCCTGCCTCAATAATGCTCATTAGGTTCAGTTCCAAAATATCTGCAATTCTTTCTGGCATATTTAACGAAGGTGGATCGTCCAAAAAATGTTGTTTTTTTACCCACAGCCAAGTTTGTTGCTAAATAAATCACAGTACACAAGCAAATATCATGGTTTTCTTTAGAATTTCAACCTGCAGTCTAAATGCATCTTTGATCCTTCTGATCTCCCAACTGGTTCCATGATCCCTCTGTTATTTGGTTCCACATCACATTACTTATCAGATTCCCGCTCCTGCAGCCTCTTGTTTCTTCACAGCACCTTCTGGCCTCTGTCTACCTTTTCCCTCCCCCACCTGGCTCACTCCATATAACCATATAATCATATAACCGTTTACAGCACGGAAACAGGTCATGTCAGCCTTTTAAGTCCGTACCAGTTCACTTGAACAACTCCACTAGCTCCTCCACAAACTCCTGAGGAAGTAGAGGCTTTCTTCATGATGCCTGCCCAACACTGCCCAGGTAACCCTCCTTACCTGGTTCCATCTACTGCTTACCCCCTCTCCTCCCCCCATGATAAGCTGAAATGTACATGCTGAAGCTTCCTTAGAACTTGCTAAATCATTGAAAGGTTGGCCACTATCACTGCCAGCTGCCTTCGAGGTATCTTGAGCTTTTTTTAGTTATTATCCAAGGGAAAATAAATTGCCTTATCTCTTGTGAAAAATGGAGATGTAGTATAATTAAATAAATCTGGAATTTCTTTTGAAAGTTCTCGTGCCAGTAAAGGTGTGCACGCAACATAAAAAGAAACAACACTGCTCAAAGAGCCCATTAGGTTCATAATGACCTTTGGAGAAGAAATTCTGCTAACTTCTTCAGCAAGCCCAACCTGAGCGAATGTGACTGGCTTCTGGCATGCCTGGCAGCCTTCCAAGAGTTGCTTCACTTGGAAGGACTGTTTGAGGCCAGAATAGTGGGGATGGAGGAGCTGTAGGTGCAAGTGTGGCACTTCTTACAGTCATAGTGGTTGGTAACAGGGTGGCAATTGGTGGGGAGGGATGAGTGGGCAAGGGAATCATAGAGGGAAAACAGAAAGGAGAGGGCAGGATCTCATGCGCTGCCAAAATGAGGCCATGTGCAAAATGGAGGAATAACACCTTACATTCCATCTTGGCAATTGCCAAGCAAACAGCATTAAAATCGGCTTCTCCAAATTCTGTTAACCCCCCCTCCCCTGGTGTCTCTCTTTCCCTGCCCTTCTTTCTCCTTTCTTCCAGCTCCTCACTCCCTTCCTATCCTTCTCCTATCAGAGAGCTACCCCTTCTGCCCTCTCCCCATCACTTCTCAGATTTTCTCTTCTACCCTCCCACTTGAGAGCTTGTGTTTCTCCCCCTGTCCTTTCCTTTATATTCGTGTCCATCTATTTTTTCTGAATCCTGACAAAGGCCCTAGGCCTGAAACTTTGGTTACCCTTTACTTTCTACAAATCTGCGTGAACTGCTGAGTTTCTCCAGCATTTTTGTGCTTTGCTCTCATCCCCAGTATCTGCAGATTTTCTTATTTAGCCCAAATAAGAAGTTGCGTTAGGGGTGAGGGGGGGGTGGGGAGGAAGGAAAGGGGAGGGAACACAGATGTTGGTGATACATGAATGGTGGCAGGAGAGGAAGAAAAGAAGAAGCTGAGATGTTTGGGGAAGAGGGAAAAGAGTTAAGAAAGATGCTTTCTGACAGATTGAAACTTTCCCCTCTCCCACCTTCTTACTTGGAAATTTGCCTGTTCATGATGATCCTGAAGATGGGCTTAGGCCTGAAACATCATCTGCCTATCGCTTTCCATGGATGCTGTGTTATTTGTGTATTGTTCAAGTTCTTCAGCAACTGCAAACTTCTTGTTTATCTGAAATCTTACTGAGACATTTTACCGCAACCTTGATTGGAGTTTTTATATGTGCTCTGCTTGCCATTGAGAAAGGGGTGTCAAACTCCAGTACCCAGCATTACTGATGTGTTGCTTCACTAGATTATGCTGTCTGAGCAGTTCGGGTGGACAAACCCTTCCTATGTCAGGACTACAGACAATGCACATGAGGCGCATGATAGAAGAGCCGATAAACATGAAGGACAAATTTAGGCAGTATTGTTACCCAAGGAAAAGTCAAATAAAATAGGTAGATAGCAGGTCACGGCTGCCAAGGGGTGATTGTAGATGGGAAATGAGACAGTTATCAGAAAGAGATAGAACAGGACGTTGGTAGTGGAGTGAGGGACAAACCTTTGATTTATCCCACCTTGGTTGCGTATGTGGATGAGTCCAGAAGGTGCATGGATAGGCAGTTTTGAAGGGCTCTGTGTTAATGGATCAGCATGGAACAGCAGTATGGAGAGGAGGTCTAGTGGGGATGGTATTAGCTCAGGGTGGCTGAGCTACTAACATTGACTGAAGCAGTAATGTTAGTCAAAGGAAGGCAAGTTAATGCCTTGGGTTTGAGCATGGCTGTGTGAAAGGCTGGAGTAAGCAAGGGTATGTCACACAGGGAGGAGGGCACCCAAGACATTTGGATGTCGTTTGAGAGTTAGCCAAGGCAATGAAGCAGCCCACAGACACAGCCATGATAAAGGAAGATTAAGAGCAGAGATCAATTGGGGAACTTGGGGGCCTGATCTAACCACTCCTGAAGCTACTGAAATACCAGTTGAATAAGAGATGTATATGGTAACTTCATGTCCAGAAAAGATAAGCATCAGCAGGGTGCGGGCAGCAGTGCATAGAGAAAAAAAAAATCTCACTGTAAACAAAAAGGTAGGGAGAATATTAAGAATCTCAGGTATTAGGCCTTATTTGCAATCAGGTTAGGTTGCTAAAAATGTTCCAGAAATTAGAACATACAGGGCTCAGTAATATGTTGAGTCACCTACTCAAAGATCGGTGATGGCCTGGAATTGGTTGAGGTGTAGCAAAGCACCATCAGAGTCACAGCTCCACCCTAAAGCATCTTGGGAGAACATACAGATTTTTCAGGATACACAAGAGACTGCAGATGATGGAACCAAAAGCATTAAACAAACTGCTGAAGGAATTCAGCAGGTCAGACAGCATCTGAGGAGGGTAAGAGACAGTCGATGCTTCAGGTTGAGACCTGGGGTCAGGACTGGGAGTGGGATAGACCGCCCACTCCCAGTAAAGGGGAGATCACCAATATAAAGAGGTGAGGAGGAGTTTATGGACAGATGGAGCCAAAGGGAAGGCAAGAGATTGCATCAGAGGCTGGGAGGTGATAAATGGGGACCACACAGGCCTACGGATTATGGAATTTAATGAGAAAGGATGGTGATGAGTAGAACCGAATATGGGAGGGATGGTTGACATGGGCCAAGTTGGAGGAGTGTGGGGAACTGTGTAACAGATGGCCAGAGCTGGGTTAGAAATAAGGTTGTGTGTGAGAGGACCTAGATGGATCAGAGGGTGTGGAATTACCTGAAACTAGAGAATGTTCATGCTATGAGGTGGACTACCCAGGTGGAATATGAGGTGTTATGCCTTTGCTTTGTGGTTGGGCCCCACCCTGGCAGTGTTGGCTGAGGACTAACTGGTCGGCATGGGAACAGGGAAGGGAGTTAAAGTGGCTTGCAAACAGCCATTGCAGAGAGAGCTCAGGTGTTCGGCAAAACATTGCCATGTCTGTGCTAGGTCTCTCCAAGGTGGAGGAGGTCACATTGAGAGCACTGCATGCAGTTGGAGTTAGGAACATAGGAACATAGGAAGTAGGAACAGGAGTAGGCCAAAAATGGCCCATCGAGCCTGCTCCGTCATTCAATACGATCATGGCTGATCTAATTTATGACCTAACTCCACCTACCTGCCTTCTCCCCATATCCCCTAATTCCTCTATCATGAAAAAATTGATCTAACCAAATTTTAAATATGTTTAATGAGGCAGCCTCAACCACTTCCCTGTTTAGAGAATTCCAAACATTCACTACTCTCTGGAAAAAACTATTTTTCCTCATCTCTGTCCTAAATCTACTCCCCCGAATCTTGAGACTGTGTCCTCTCGTTTTAGTTTCCCCGGCCAGCTCAAAAAACCTTCCTACATCTATCCTATCCATACACTTCAAAATCCTGTATGTTTCTATAAGATCTCCTCTCATTCTTCTGATCTCGAGCGAATACAATCCTAGACAATTTAATCTTTCATTATAAGTCAACCCCTTCATCCCAGGGATCAACCTAGTAAACCTCCTCTGGACCGTCTCCAAAGCCTTCCTCAAATATGGAGACCAGAACTGGACACAGTACTCCAGGTGCAGTCTCACCAGTACCTTATGCAGTTGCAACATTACCTCCCTACTCCTCAATTCAATTCCTCTAGCGATGAAGGCCAACATTCCATTTGCCTTCTTAATAACCTGCTGCACCTGCAACCTAACTTTTTGGGATTCATGAACAAGCACTCCCAACTCCCTCTACACAACAGCATGCTGTAGTTTTTCACCCTTTAAATAATATTCAGCTCTTTTATTTTTCTTGCCAAAGTGGATAACCTCACACTTACTAACATTGTACTCCATCTGCCAGACCTTGGAGCAGGTGAAACTCAGCTTTACTTGGACGGGCTATTTAGGACCCTCGATATTGCTGAGGGAGGGCCTGTCAGGAGAGATGATCCACCTCCCGCAATTGCAGGAGAAGAAACCTGAAGATGGGGATAGATGAGTGAACTAGGGAGAGGGATCCCTACATAAAACAGATCAGGGTGAGGAGAGGGAAAGTGTAACTGGTGGCGAAATCACATTGTATCTGGCAGAAATGTGTGCTAGTTGCAGGGGCTAATTGGGTGAAAGGCAAGAATGTGAAGAGGTTTTCTAGCTGGGGTGGGGAAAGTTAAAGGCAGGGGGAGAGAAGAAACCTTGGAAATGGATGAGGTGCAGATGAAGCTCAGAAAAAGGGAAGCCATGTTTCCTGAGGAAGGAGTGTCTTGAAGTGGAAAGCCTCATCTCAAGAACAAAAGCAGAAAAACAGAATGGATCGAGGTTTAGGGTGGAGGTGGTGTAGCCAAGGTAGCTGTGGGAGTTGATGGGTTTATAGTAAATGTCAATGGATAATTTTCTATTGAGATGAAGTCAGCAAGGGAAGAGAGGTGTCAGAAAATGTCCATGTGAGCTTGAGGATAGAGTGGATGTTAGTAGTGAAGTTGATAAGATTGAAAGCTCTCTATGGGTTCAGGAAACAGTGCAGATGCAGTCATCAATGTAGCTGGGAAATAGATGAGGAGTGGTGCCTGAGTACGTTGGAATCAAGGACTGCACCAAGTAGCAAATGAAAAAGCAGACACAGCTGGGACCCATTCAAGTGCCCATGGCCACACTCTAGATTTGTAGAAGATGAGACAATTCAAAGGAGAAGTCATTCAGGGCAAGAACAAACTCTGCCAGGCAGTAGAGAGTGTTCACTGAGGGAATGCAGTGATCTGAGATTCACTGGTGATGGGTTGTGCAGATGGTTGGCTCCGCCCCCAGATTCCACCCCCATCTACCCATATTTAACTTAGGTTTCCCTCCTAAACCCTGAGCCTTACTGAAGACCCTTGTAAGACTCTTTGTTATAAGCTAATAAAAGCATGTGTTCTCCCTCCAGTCGTGAAAGCTTTTATTCGCACCACAATTTTATTAGCTTACAAGAAGATGGAAGCGCTACTCAAGTCGAACCTGCTGCTGATCGACCCTCTGTCCCCAGATGCTGCTGAGGAGTTTCTTTACTGGCTGGACTCTTTCCATGCCTACCTGAATGTGACCAAGGATGTGTTCGACTCGGATGAACTCGAGAGGTTGGCCCTTGTTTCAGGGTAGGGATGAAGGAGTATGCAGTCTTTTGTGACTGTGCAACCCATGATGCTGCCATTGAGGCTTTGAAGGCTCAGTACCTGAAGACACAAAATGAGGTCCTAGCGAGATGTCGAATCGCTCTATGTCGGCAACAGCGTGGAGAGATCATTGATGACCATCTGCTTGACCTGTGAACTCTTGCCAAGAAGCCGGTATGAAATAGCTGCCGGCTGAGTTCGTGAGGAAGAGCAGATCTGGGACACCCTAGTCACAGGGGTCCTCTCAAGATACATGGGGCATCAACTACATGAGTCAGGTAAGAAAGACTTGACCAGCCATGTTGAACTGGCCAAGTCCCTTGAACAGACCCAGCTCAAGACCGACGACCTCGAAGCCAACAACAACGCTTTTCCCAGCGAACCCTTCCCAGGACTGGCATCCCCCGCTACCCCTGGCCTATCGGCAGCTGCCTCCTGTGCTAGAGAGCACTCCCACACTAGTGAGTGCTTCTTCTATGGTAGAAGCCAGCATCCTCGCTCTTGATGCCCAGCTATGGACCCTGTCTGCTCCAGCTGTAGTAAGAGGGGGACACTGGGCGAGGGTCTGCTGCACGAAGGAAACACCAGGGAAATCCACAGCCTGCACAGCTCCTGACTCCTGACTCCGACAGTCCCAAGCCATCACCCTCAGCCCCGAACACGCCAGAACCTACCTGCTGCACTACAAGCCGAAGGAGAGTGGCAGTTGGAAAATATCGCAAAGTCTTGGCGGCCCTCTTGCCATGATTCAAATTTAGCAGCATCATCTTCAGAGGAGGAAGAAGGGCGGCCATCTTGCCTGCTTGCGCATCAGGAAGAAGCGAGCAAGAAGGACTATGGAGTCTCCAGGGTCCTAGCATCAATGGTTTTGGACCAAGACAGATCCAATCAACTCAGCAACTCTATGGTGACTGTCAAGGTAAACGGACACTCAACTAGATGCTTAATTGACACTGACTCTACAGAAAGTTCCATAGACTCTCAGACTGTTTGGGAATACAAACTTAAACGGTATCCTTCCAATTACCATATATTTCTAGCATCTCATTCACACTCCACTTGTATCCAAGAACATTGTACTGTTGTTGGGCATTACCAGTTACCCCAATTATCACAAGGACAAAGATTGAGGGGAACGATAGGCTTTATTGTACAGAAGACTTGAGCTGGCCCGGATTCAAACTGGGGAAGTGCAGGGAAGGGAGAGGTGGCCCGACCTTTATGGCCTGGGTCCCAGGGGAGGAGTCCAGGGGAGAATATCATCAGGAGGTGGACCAGCCCGAGCCAATTAGCACACACAATCCATTCCATTACATTCACCCCCTCTTTTTTAACAGAACCCCCCCCCCCTTTGACACAACGAAAGGGGAGAGAGAAGGAAAAAAAATTTTGCGAGAGGTTTAGCTGCAACAGTGACTTCCTCCTTCTGCGGGACCGCCGGAGGGCAGGCGTGTCCGATCTCTGCTGTTTGGGAGGGGAAGCTGTCCCGGGTGGGGGGGCAGGGGAGGGAACAGTCTGGGTCGAGGTGATGCTTGAGGGCTCCTGGGAGGAAGGGGGATTTGATGCCTCCCGAAGGACCGACTCCTGGAGAGGGGAGCTGGGGGGCTCAGTCTCCAGTATTGCTCTCCCATGTGGGGTGGTCTGCTCTGTGAGATAGGCTGTGACAGGTAGGGCGGTTTCGGGATCCCGGTCCTTGCCAGGTCTCAGATAGACACAGTGTCCTCGTGGCCATCGGGGAATCTCACAAACATGTATTGTGGGTTGGTGTGTTTGAGGTGTACTGCTTCCACCAGTGGATCTGTCTTATGGCCCCTCGTGTGTCTCCGTAGCAAGACTGGCCCTGGGGCTGCCAACCAAAGAGGAATAGAGGCACCATTCGCCAATCTCCAAGGGAAAGCAAACAAACGTTCATGCGGGGTGGTGTTAGTCACAGTGCATAGGAGCGATTGGATGGCGTGTAGCGCTTCAGGCAAAACGTCCTCTCAGTGGGACACCGGCATGTTTTTGGACCTAAGGGCCAGGAGCACCGCCTTCCAGATGGTGGTGTTCTCCCTTTCCACCTCTCCATTACCCCTGGGGTTATAGCTGGTGGTCCTGCTGGTGGCTCTGCCTCTGGCCAAGAAGTACTGTCGCAGCTCCTCACTCATGAATGAGGTCCTCCAATCGCTGTGGATGTATTCAGGGTACCCAAACAGGGTGAAGATATTGCGCAGCGCCTTGATTACCGTCGCCGAGGTCATATCCGGGCGGGGAATAGCAAAGGGGAACCTGGAGAATACGTCCTCCACTGTCAGGAAGTAGGCATTCCTATTTGTAGTGGATAGGGGGCCCTTGAAATCGACACTGAGCCATTCAAAAGGGCGTGTGGCCTTGATGAGATGACCCTTCTTGGGCCGGTAGAACTGCGGCTTACATTCAGTGCAGATCTGGCAGCGTCTTGTCATGGACTGGACGTCCTCAACGGACTAGGGAAGGTTTCGAGTCTTGAAGTGGTATAGCCTTGTGACTCTGGGGTGGCACAGACTGTCATGGAGAGTCTGGAGATGGTCAAGATGTGTGCTGGCACACGTCCTCCGGGATAGGGCATCTGGGGAATCATTGAGTTTACCTGGTCAGTATAAGATGTCGTAATTATATGTGGAGAGCTCGATCCTCCACCTAAGAAACTTGTCATTCTTGATTTTATCCCACTGTTTAATATTAAACATGAAGGCCACGACTCTCTGGTCTGTCAGCAAAGTAAAACGTTTACTGGCCAGGAAATGTCGCCAGTGGTGCACTGCCTCAACGATCTCTTGGGCCTCCTTCTTGACTGAGGAGTGACGTACCTCAGGACCGTGCAGGGTGCAGGAGAAAAATGCTACTGGCCTGCCTGCCTGGTTAAGAGTGGTAACCAGTGCGAAATCGGAGGCATTGCCCTCCACCTGAAATGGGATGGACTCGTCCACGGCATGCATTGTGGCCTTTGCGATGTCTCCTCGGATCTGATAGAATGCAGCTTGGGTTTTGCCGATAATGGGAAAAATGTGGACTTAATCAGGGGGTGGGTTTTATTGGCATAATTGGGCACCCATTGTATATAATAGGAAAACAGTCCCAGGCACCTTTTCAGCACCTTTAGAGTGTTTGGGACGGGGTGCACCATAAGGAGTCGCATGCAGTCAAGGTCCGGGGCAATGACACCATGTGCCACGACACAACCGAGAAGGGCCAGACTGTCTGTGTTGAACACACACTTGTCCTTATTGTACATCAAGTTGAGAGACTTGGCCTTACGTAAGAACCTTGCGAGGTTTGCATCATGGTCCTGCTGGTCATGGCCGCAGATGGTGATATTGTCAAGATATTGGAACGTCGCCATCAGCTTGTGCTCTTGCATGTAGTACTTTCAGCCTCTTCTCATCCGAATCAACCACCTCAGCAGCGGCCTCCAGGAAGTTGTTGAAGCAATTGACCCACTGCTCAAAGAGTTCTGATGCACCCGGGACTTGGGAGTCCACCTCTAGCTGATCGGGGCGCAGCAACTTCTCCATTACCGGAGCCGTTAACATTTTATGTACAATAAAATGTTGGGCTCTACCAGTTTCCGCAATAATCACAAGGACATAGACTGAGGGGGAACGATAGGCTTTATTGCACAGAAGACTTGAGCTCCCCTGGGTCCCAGGGGAGGAGTCCAGATCAGAGTGTCATCAGTGGGTGGGCCAGCCCGAGCCAATTAGCACACACAATCCATACTATTACAACTGTACATTTTCTTTTGAAGGGGGGAATTTTGTAAACTTCGGTTGTATGTGCTTAATGATTTATGTGCTCCAGTACTGTTGGGTCTACTCATATATAACCCAGGTTTCCTGCCTAAATCCTGAGCCTTACTGAAGGCCCTACCCTTTGTTATAAGCTAATAAAAGTGTGCGTTCTCCCTCCAGTTATGAGAGATTTTATTCACACCACAGGGAAACTGGTTGCATCTCTGCGCTAGGAAGAAATGGAGCAGAGGCTCAGGCCTTCCTGATGGGGAAATGGAAGAGTAGTGGGACTGGACATCCATGATGAATATGAAGTAGTGTGGCCAGGGAATCAGAAGTGAAGAGCATGTGTGAAGGCCCAGATGTAGATTGGAAGGAACTGGTGAAGGGGGGAACCAAGATAGAGTCGAGGTATGAGGAGGTAGGTTCAATGGGACAAGAGCAAGCAGAAACACTTTTGGCCTAACAAGGCAGCCCTGCTTGTGGATCATGGATAGGGAATAGAAATGGGCAGCTCCGATGGGGAATTGGGATTTGTGATGGGCTGGGAGATGGCAGCCTGATGAGGTCATAGCCCAGGGGTAGGTATGAGGATATGTCCGTGAGCTGCCATCTTGCCTACAGCATCTTGCAGGATCCTTACTTGACAGCAGGGGAAAGAAGTACTGGAGACATGATGGACTGCAGATGCTGGAATCTGAAGATCAACACAATCTGCTGGAGCAATTCAGCAGTTAGAGCAGCATCAGTCAACACTTCAGGCTGGACTGCTTCATCAACAATGTGGGGAGATAGCCAATAGAATGAGGACAGGTTGAGAGGGGTTGGACAGGGGCCAGTAGGACTTTGAGGTGGTGGAGGATGACAGACAGAGCCATTTGATTGGTAAGTGCCAGACAAAGGGAGAGGGTGCGGCAACAGGTCAGATGAAGAAGGATGAATCAGACAGGGTGGAGGGTGGTGTTAAGTGGAGCTAAGGGCTGCCAACGCTGGAATCTGAGAAGAGAAGGTGATATAATGAAAGGTATGGGGGAAGGAATGATAGACAAATGGAACCAAAGATAGAGGGGTGCAGAATCCTATGAGGAATTGTAGGTGTAAATGGATGGAACCAGAGAGGGAGGGGGATGAGAATGGGTGGGTGTGACACAGAGGTCACCTCACAGGTTAAACGGGAAATAAATCACTGGTCAGAGGCAATAAATTAAAAGTCACTTCCCCTTGTCAATCAAAATTAGACCTGCCCATAGACTACCCCCCCCTTTCTGATTGGTAATTTTCCAATTTGAAGTCACATATTCCAGACCAAACCCCTTCCGATTGGTCAACCTCCTCACCTGAAGTCCCATGACTTGATAACTGGGCCAGCCTCTTGCCCTGAGTGGTATTAAAAAAAACTTTTTTTTATATATACCCCTCAGATGATTTTGTTTCTCTTTTTGTTATCCCAAGCCTGTTCCTGGCTGTGATTTGCAGGCTGTGCTAGAGGACCAATTGGGAGCTGGATTATGGTGTGTACGTGGGGGAACCATCATTAGTTCATCTGGTTTAACTTTTACACTTGAATCTGTAGCTAGTTAGCTGCTTTAATCAGTTTACTGTGGCTGTACATTGGGAGATGGCAGATACTCTGCTCTAACCCTCACTAGTCTAAATGCCTTCTCTCTGTTTTTGTAGTTTAGTGAACTTGCATTTTAGCAAAGCTGGTTTGCATGTGGACGTCTGTCTCCAGTTTTATGTTTACTCCTGGTTGTAAATTTTACATTTGGATTCTAATGTATTTCCAGGGTTGTAACTCCTTGAACCCTTTGAAAGGCAGTGGGTGGGAAATGGTACAAGAATGAAGTGGGTGGAAAGAGAAGAGGTGGAAGAATGTGAGATGCTCATTAGAAGAAAGTAGGGACTTTGTTACCTGAAATTTGAAAATTTCATGATGTTTATATTCTTGGGCTGTTGACTGTCCAGACAAAATATATGATGTGTTTAGCTTTACTGTGGTAGTGGTGAAGGCCAATGTGGAAATGGGAGAGGGGGGGAGTTGAAATGGCATACAGCTAGGAGTGCATTGTGGACAGAACCAAGATGGTCCCCAAATCTGTGTTTGGTTTCACTGGCATAGAGGAACCCATGTTGGGAGTACCAAATGCAGTAGATGAGGTTAGAGGGGAGGTGCATGTGAATCTTTCCCTCACATGGAAGGGCTGTTTAGGTCTCTGGATAATGGGGAGGGAGGAAGTGTGTTGCACCTCCTGTGATTGCAGGGGAAAGTATTAGGGGTACCAGAGAGTTGGGTGGTGAGTGATGAGTAGCTAGGAAATCATGGCAGGAACAATCCTTGTAGAAGGAAGAACAGGGTGGGGAGGGGTAAAATTGTCTGGAGGTGGAAAAGATGAAGGATGATGTGTGAATGTGGAGGGTGAAAGGAGAGGACAGGAAAAACCCTCTCCCTGATTTGGTTGGAGGGAATTTTATCCGTAATTTTATTTAAAAATGGTCTGCGGGTGGAGGGCAGCAATGACCCCCTGAGGAAGTCGGGGGGCCGTCATTGGGTGTCAAAACTCACAGCAAAACGACTAGAATGCTGCCTTTTGAAGTACAACCAGAAGAAGACTTACCTTACTCTACCACTGCACAAGAAATGGAAGAAGAGCTGGAAGAAAGTGAGTTACAAATTACGGAACCGGATTCTGCATTTCAAATTGCATTTCAGCCTGTTTATATGATGTTTGAAGGTATTGCTTTTTATTTGGATGTCATTACTGGTCAATTGAACCAGCTGGTTCAAATGAATACTGATATGAGTTCAGACCTAACTATGGTTAAGGCAGAAGCTAAAGAAAATTGGGAAAACTTAAAAAAATTTGAAGCTTCCTTTTCTGAATGTAAACAACAGGTACAATCCAATACAGAAACAATAATAAAGATGGAAAAATCAGTTAAAGATTTAGGAGCCCGGGAAAGAGAATTAACAAAAAAAATAGACTATTTGGAAAATCAAAGCAGAAGAAATAATGTGAAAATTGTGGGTTTACCAGAAGGTATAGAAGGTCAAGATCCTGTCAATTTTTTTAAAAATTGGATTCCCCAGATGTTAAGGGGAAGAGTCTTTTCCTGATAGATTGGTATTGGAAAGAGCACATAGAGCTTTAACAAGAACACCCTTACCTGGTCAATCTCCAAGAGCTGAGATAGTTCGTTGTTTGAACTGTTTGGATAGAGAGACAATTCTTCGACTTGCAGTTCAAAATGCAAGACAAAGGCAAGCTCCAATGATGGTTTTCTTCTAGAGTTTTCTTCTACCCTGATTTGAGTCAAGATGTCATCAGACGCTGACATGAATTTAATCCAGTTAAAGATGTTTTATGGCGTAAAGGTTACAAATTTGCTTTTCGTTATCCTGCTGTGTTGAAAGAGTTTTATGGAAATTATCAGTCTCAATTCTTTGAGATTGAGCATGAAGCAATGGTTTTAGCTAATTCGTTACCAGATGTCAGAGGACAAAGAGGAAGTCCACCATTATCTCCTAAAAGAAAATCTGATGGTCTTGGAAATGGGAAAAATGGCAGAAGTGGAAAGAATGAGAATGGAAAGAGTTCATTTTTCTCTTGAAATGAGTTCACCATCTGGACTGTAATCTAAAGGCTGATTTTTTTTTTGTAATATGTTAATATTTTTGATTAGCTGGCTGGGGAGGAGGGGATTGCACTAATTTCTTTGTTAGTCATCAGTCACTAGTGGGCAATCCACACCCAGTTTTTTTAGGGAGTTACTACCTTTTGGTAGTTTTTTTTGGTTTTTTTGTTGTTTTTCTTTTTTCTTATTAATTAATATTATTTTTATTTGGAGGGCCCATATGTTTTAATTTGGGGGTCCTATATATATTTAAAAAAATTTCTTTCTTTGTTATTATTAATTTTGTGATTATTTTTGGTATTTAGTTATTGTGTTAGATATGTCAAATTTGAAATTTGCTACTTTTAGTGTTCAGGGATTAAACAACCTGATCAAGCGTAAGAGAGTTTTGGCATATATCAAAAAGATGAAAATTGATATTGCTTTTTTACAGGAGACACATTTGAATGAAAAAGAAAGTATGAAATTGAAGAGGGACAGAGTTGAACGTGTTTTCTTTTCTTCATTTAACTCTAAAGTTAATGGAGTAGCAATTTTGATACATAAAAATCTATATTTTGAATTACAATTCAATGAAAATGAATACAGGAAGTATTCTTGAATTGAATTGTAAGATTTTTAATGAATTTTGGACTTTACTCAACATGTAGGCACCAAATGTGGATGATGAAGCATTTATTTCGGATGTATTTTTGCTTCTGGGACAAGCTAATGAAAATGTTCTGGTTGGAGAAGATTTTAATTGTTTTGGAACCTTCATTAGATAAATCTCCAAAAAATGTTAAAAAATACAAAATGGCAATTCAAATTAGAGCTTTGATGAAAGATTTTAATTTAGTGGACATTTGGCGACATCTCAACCCAACAGAGAAGGATTTCTCCTTTTTATTAATTTAGACATGAATCTTTTTCCAGAATTGATTTTTTTTTTTAGTATTGGCACATTTACAGGGGAAAACACTGCAAGCAGAATATAAAAGTCGGGTAATTTCAGATCATTCTTTGTTGTATTTTACTTATGAAAGTTCTGAAAAAGTTTGTGCAGCTTCTCGTTGGAGATTTAATACGATGTTGTTAAAAAAAGCATAATTTATTGAATTTTTTAAAAAGCAAATCAATTTATTTTTGGAAGAAAATGTTAACTCCGTTCAGAGTAAATTTATATTGTGGGATGCTGTGAAAGCTTACTTGAAAGGTCAAATAATTAGTTAGACTCTAAGGTTAAAAAGAATTATTCGACCGAGAGCCTTGAATTAGAGAAACAGATTGATGAATTAGAAAAGGAATTTCAAAGAGATGTGACAGAAAATCAGAAGACAGAGTTGTCTAGATTGAAATTGAAATACAATACATTGCAATCTTGTCAATTTGAATGCTTGATTAATAGATCTAAACAACAGTACTATGAATGGGGTGAGAAAGCGCATAAGGTACTTGCATGGCAGTTAAACAAAGAACTGGTATCAAGGGTTATTAATGCATTCAGACGAAATTCGACTGTTACTTACAAACCTCGTGAGATTAATGATGAGTTTTATTCATTTTATAAGAAATGATATACTACTGAGGAAAAACAGGAGAGCGAATCGATTGACTCCTTTTTATCAATGTTGAAATTACCGGTATTAGAAGAAGACATATTGGAGCTGGAGGCTCCTTTTACTGATTTAGAAATTAAATTGGCTATGTTGGAAATGCCGAATGGAAAATCACCTGGTGATGATGGGTTTTCGGTTGAATTTTATAATGATTTATCTACAGTGTTTGGAGATGTGTTAGAACAGATTAATGAACATTATGATTTACCTGAATCATGCTCTTGTGCCTTAATTACTGTAATTCCTAAGAAGGATAGAGATCCGTTGAAGGTGTCTTCATATAGACCAATTTCTTTGTTGAATATAGACTATAAAATAATAGCTAAAGTATTAGCGAATCCATTGGCTAAATTTTTACCTAAGTTGCTACATGTTGATCAAACAGGTTTCATAAAGAAACCTTCAGATAATATTCTTCGAGTGATTAATAAATATCAACAGTGCCCTGACCATCCGATGGTGATATCTCTTGATGGAGAAAATGCTTTTGATAGAGTTGAGTAGAACTTTTTATTTAAAGTTTTAGAGAAATTTAAGTTTGGTCCTTCTTTTATTGGTTGGATTAAAGCTTTATATAATAAACCAATAGCCAGGATATTGACAAATGGTAAGATTTCAGAACCTTTTAAATTAACCCATTCAACTCGACAAGGTTGTCCTTTGTCTCCAGCTTTGTTTGCGTTAGTAATTGAACCTTTAGCACAACTGATACGACAAAATACACACATACAAGGTATGAGAGTTTTAGATGAGGAGTATAAAATTAATTTATTTGCTGATGATGTTCTGGTGTATTTAACAAACCCAGCTCAGTCACTTTTACACTTGAAGGAATGTTTAACACAATATGGATCTTTGTCTGGATATAAAGTTAATTGGGAAAAAAGTGAAATTTTACCGATAGGTGAAGGAGATTATTCAGTTTATAAGAATATTATTAATTTGAAGTGGACTGATCGAATTAAATATTTGGGTATAAATGTGGATGTTGATTATCAATCTTTACATAAATTAAATTATGTACCGTTAATGAAAAAGATCAAAGCTGATTTGATTAATTGGAAGAATAAATACAATTAAAATGAAAATGTTTCCATGTATACAATATTTGTTTCAGTCAATTCCGTGTTTACTTGATAAGAATTTTTTCTGAGATTTAAATAAAATGGTTAGGGAATTTTTATGGAAGGGTAAATTTCCGAGAGTAGCTTTGAATAAGTTAACTTGGAAATATGCAATAGGGGGATTACATTTACCACATTTTCAAAATTATTATGAGGCAGCTCAACTTAAATTTATTAGTTCTTTAATGTATTTGGAATGACCCCCTAGTTGGGCTAAAATTAAGATGGCGAATATTTTTGAATTTGAAATGTATCAATTTTTGTTTCGGTGGAATTTAAATTTATTACAACAATATAATGTGCCTATACTAAACCATTTAATGAAGTTATGGATGAGGAAAAATAGAACAATAGGTTCTAAGAGTAAATTATTGACTTTAACACTGTTATATAATAATCAACTTATTCCTTTTTCAATCCATAATCAATGTTTATTACATTGGAAATCTAAAGGTATAAAAAATTTGGGAGATTGTTTTAAGGAAGGTAAATTTTTATCCTTTGATCAAATGAGGAAAGATTTTGGTATTAATGAGAATTCTTTATTCGTTTATTATTAACTTCAATCCTTAGTAAAACAAAAATTTGGTAGAGATATGACTTTACCTAAATTGACTAAATTTGAATCTTTTCTTGTGATTGTACCAAAGAAGGGATATATTTCATTGATGTACCAAATATTACAGGAGAATATGGAAAAAAAGGATGGGATAGATCTAAGATTAAATGGGAAAAGGATATAAATTTTATTTTTTCCAAGGTTGACTGGTTAGATATTTGTTCTGATAGTGTTACTAGATTAATAAATGTTCATTATGCAATGGTTAATTACAATTTTTTACATCAATTGTGTTTAACACCTGAAAAGATTTTTTTTTAAATGGTTTTAGTGAATCAGATTCTTGTTTTAGATGCGGTAATTCGGTTGGAACTTTTTTTTCATGTTGTTTGGTTATGTTGTTTGGTTTGGAAAGCAATTCAATTGTGTTTGGAACATTTGTATAAGATTAAAATATTTCTAGACCTGACAATATTTTTGTTGGGAAGTTGAATCCTTTGAAAGATTTGGGATTAGATAAATTTCAGATTGCTTTTGTATATTTAGCTTTATCTGTAGCAAAAAAATGTATAGTAAGAACATGGAAAAATGCTAATGTGATTGATATTAATAGATGGCATAATGAGATGAAAACTTGTTTGGTAATGGAAAAAATCACGTACGTTTCAATGATAATTATTCTTTTATTCTTAATAAGTGGTCTTTATATTCAGAATATTGACATTTAAATTTACTTTGATTAGATTTTAGTAAATATATTTCAGTTTATATTTTAGTTTTTTTTTCTCTTTGGCTCTCCTAAATTTATATTTAAATTTTTTTATTGTTCACGATATGTACTTTTTTTTTTACTGTATGTAATATTGAACAAATAAATAAAGTTGTGAAAAAAAAGAGAAATTGGGGAGTGAATGAGAGTTTTGAGGAGGGAAAAAGTTTTCTTCCAGCAGGAAGCAGAAGGCTTTAAGATGGGGTATGTAGATGTACAGAGATGACATCCATGGTGAAGGTGACCATAAGGCACAAGATTAGAATTAGGCCATTCAGCCCATCGAATATCATTCATCATTTGAATCATGGCTGATTTATTTTTCGCTCCTGACGCTATTCCATTGCCATTTCCTAATAATCATTGGTATCCTCACTAATCAAGAACCTGTCAACCTCTGTTTTAAATATGCCCAATGACTTGGCTTCCACAATGCCTGTGGCAACAGATTCCTCTGGTTAAAGAAATTTCTCCACTCTATCCAGGCCTTCCAATGTTCAGTAGGTTTCAATGACCAGTTCAGAGCCATTAAACACTTCATTCTGTTAAATCTGTTATCCTTGGATTAATTTTTTGTAAGCCTCTTCAATGCTACTGCATCCTTCCTTAGATATGGGGCCCAAAACTGCTCACAATGTTCCAAATGGGGTCTGGTAAACCCTAGCATTCCATCTTCACGGTTATATTCTAGTCCTCTCAAAATGAATGTGAGTGTTACATTTGCCTTCTTTACTACAGAGTCATCCTGCAAGTTCAAATTTGGGGAATCCTGCATTTGGTGCTCTGCTTTCTCCCCATTTAGAAGATAGTTTGTGAATTTATTTCTTCTATCAAGATGCATGACCGTACATTTCCTTCTGCCACTTATTTGTCCACTCTCCCAACCTGTCCAAGTCCCTCCACCGACTCCTTGCTTCCTCCTGCTCCTCCACCTATCTTTGTATCTTTTGCAGATTTGGCCTCAAAACCAATAATTCTGTCATCCAGATTATTAAGCCAGATGCTCTTGGAAGGGAACCAATATCCTGGCAGGGAGGTTTGCAAATGCATTGGGAGGTGGGGGGAGGTTTAAACTAGATTCACATGTGGGTGGGAACCAAACTGACAAGGCAGAGGAAGAGTCTGTTGGTGCACAAGTAGGGACAGCTGGTAGGATGTTTCTGTGGAAGGACAGGCAGATAGGGCAAAATTGCAGCCATGAGGATGCCATAGGGACACAGAGTCAACAAAGTAACAAATACAGGGCCAAAGATTTTGTACTTAAATGCACGCAGTATAAGAAATAAAGTGGATGACCTTGCAGTGCAGCTACACATCGGTATAATGTTGTGGCTATCACAGAGTCATGGCTAAAGGATGGATGTCATTGGGAGCTGAATGTCCAAGGATACACAATGTATCAAAAGGATAGGTAGGTTGGCAGAGGGGTTGATGTGGCTCTGTTGGTAAGGAACATTAAATCATTAGAAAGAGGTGACCTAGATTCAGAAGAAAGAGAACCATTGTGGGTTGGTAAAGGCCAAAAGACACTGGCAGTTATATACAGATCTCCAAACAGTAGCCAGAATGTGGACAACCGATTACAACAGCAAATATAAAAAGTGCCGCAGGTTCATCAATGTTATGATAATCTTGGGGATTTTAACAGGCAAGTAGATTGGGAAAAACAAGGTTGAGTTGGGATCTCAAGGGAATTTGTGGAAAGCCTATGAGATGGCTTTTTAGAGTAGTTGGTTAATGAGCCACAAGGGGACCAGCTGTACTGAATTGGGTGTTGAGTAAACACCTGAGGTGATGAGAGAGCTTGAAGCAAAGGAGCCATTAGGAGGCAGTGATTACAATATGACTGAGTTCATTTTGAGATTAAACAAGGAGATGCATTGGTATTTCAGTGGAGTATTGGGAATGAAAGTGGCACGAGAGAGGAGCTAGCCAAATTAGATTGAAAGGGGCACTAGTAACAACAATGGATGGAGTTTCTGCAAGAAACAAGGAGGGTGCAGGATAAATTATACCAAAAAGAAGGAAAAATTTGAATGGAAAAATGTCACACCTGTGTCTTAAAAGGAAAATCAAAGGCAATGTGAAAGCAAATGAGAGGAAATAGAAGGAAACAAAAATTGGTGGGAAGATAGAGAATTGAGATGTTTTTAAAAGCTCGCAGAACATACAAAAAAACTCTCAAGGACGGAAAAGATGAAATATGAAAGTAGATTGGCAAATAATAGAGGATACAAAACGCTTCTTCAAATGTATAAAGAGTGAAAGAGGGGTGAGAGTAGATATAGGACCACTAGAAAATGAAGCTGGAGAAATAATAATAGGAGACAAGGAGATCTTAGAGGAGCCAAATGAGTATTTTGCATCAGTCTTCACAGTGAAAAACATTAGCAGTGTGCTGGTTGTCAAAGGGAACCAGGGAAGGTAAGTGAGGGCAGTTACTAATTCAAGGGAGAATGTGCTCAGAAAACTGAATGGTCTAAGGGAGAATAAGTCTCCTGGACCAGATGGAATCCTCTCTCAGGTTCTGAAAGAGTTAACAGTAGAGATTGTAGAGCATTGGCAATGATCTTTCAGGAATCAATAGATTTGGTATGGTCTCGGGGGACTGGAAAATCACAAATGTCAGCACACTCTTCAAGAAGGAGTAAGGTAGCAGTAAAGAATTTATAGACTAAAACAGAACAAGCTAAAAGAACGGTATTGGCATCAAGGAAAAAGGACAAACAAATCACATATAACCCAACAGAGATTAATGAAAACTTTGAGGAATTTTATGAACAATTATACCAAACTGAGAACGAGTGGAAAGATGATAAAATAGACGAATTTTTAGCTAAAATTTAAATGCTGAAATTACAAGAAGAGGAACAAAATAAACTAATAAAACCATTTGAAGCTCCTGAACAATAAAGCACCAGGAGAGGATAGATTTCCAATAGAATTTTATAAAACATTTAAAGAGTTATAAATTCCTCCTCTCCTGGAAGTAATGAATCAGAGAGAAGAAACACAAAACTTGCCAGATTCATGTAAGACAGCAATAATTACAGTAATACCAAAGACAGGGAAGGATCCATTAACACCAGCATCATATAGACTAATGTCTCTACTTAACTCAGATTATAAGATAATAGCAAAATTATTAGCAAACATATTGGCCTATTGTGTACCAAAAATAGTAAAACAAGATCAAAGTGGATTTATTAAAAAAAGACGAACAGCGGATAATGTCTATAAACTTATTAATCTAATTTATGCAGTTCAAGGAAATAAAAAAAACAATAGTGGCTGTTGCTTTAGATGCAGAAAAAGCATTTGACAGAGGTGAGTGGAACTACTTATTTAAAGTATTACAGAAGTTCAATCTACTAGAAAAATATATTAATTGGATTAAAGCATTGAATAATGGACCTTGGCGAAGGTAGTCTTTTGCTTGGCTTCGCGGACGAAGATTTATGGAGGGGGTAAAAAGTCCACGTCAGCTGCAGGCTCGTTTGTGGCTGACAAGTCCGATGCGGGACAGGCAGACACGATTGCAGTGGTTGCAGGGGAAAATTGGTGGGATGGGGTTGGGTGTTGGGTTTTTCCTCCTTTGCCTTTTGTCAGTGAGGTAGGCTCTGCGGTCTTCTTCAAAGGAGGTTGCTGCCCGCCAAACTGTGAGGCGCCAAGATGCACGGTTTGAGGCGATATCAGCCCACTGGCGGTGGTCAATGTGGCAGGCACCAAGAGATTTCTTTAGGCAGTCCTTGTACCTTTTCTTTGGTGCACCTCTGTCATGGTGGCCAGTGGAGAGCTCGCCATATAACACGATCTTGGGAAGGCGATGGTCCTCCATTCTGGAGACGTGACCCATCCAGCGCAGCTGGATCTTCAGCAGCGTGGACTCGATGCTGTCGACCTCTGCCATCTCGAGTACTTCGACGTTAGGGATGTAAGCGCTCCAATGGATGTTGAGGATGGAGCGGAGACAACGCTGGTGGAAGCGTTCTAGGAGCCGTAGGTGGTGCCGGTAGAGGACCCATGATTCGGAGCCGAACAGGAATGTGGGTATGACAACGGCTCTGTATACGCTTATCTTTGTGAGGTTTTTCAGTTGGTTGTTTTTCCAGACTCTTTTGTGTAGTCTTCCAAAGGCGCTATTTGCCTTGGCGAGTCTGTTGTCTATCTCATTGTCGATTAGTGGGCGAAGGTAGTAGTAAATGGATATATATCAAACCAATTTAAATTAAGTAGGTCAACTAGAAAGGGATGTCCATTATCCCCCTCATTGTTCACCTTAGCAATAGAACCTTTGGCAGAACTGATAAGAATAGAAAATAAAATAAAATGGATAAAAATAAAGGAGAAGGAGTATAAAATCAGCTTATGGGCAGATGACATCATAGTATATCTAACAGAACCAGAGATATCAATAAAAGAATTACATAAGAAACAGAAATATGGAGAAATATCAGGGTACAAGATCAACGCAAAGAAAAATGAAATGATACCGATGAGTAATGCGGATTATACAGAATTTTAAAAAGAATCACCATTTAAATGGCAAGCAATCTGATACCTAGGTATCAGGTTAGATAATAACTTAAGGCACTTGTACAAACTAAATTATCAGCCACTAATAAAGAAATTGCAGGAAGACTTAGAACATTGGAAAGAATTACTACTAACACTGATAGGAAGGGTAAACTGCATTAAAATGAACATGTTCCCAAGGATACAATACTTATTTCAAACGTTACCAATTCTCTTATGTTCTGGGTAAACTTGTACCTCTCACTTTGTTCGTTTTAGATTGGTCACAGTGTTTGAGCTTCCGAAAGAAAACAGAGACACACATCGAGAGCACTTCAGTTTACACAAATCTTTATTACAAAGTCTTAAGCAGATTTCAAACTACAATATGCAAGCCCTCCCTAATCATACTTAACAACACCTGGACTGGTCCCAACTGCCAAAGCGAGGCAATGACGGCACACTTGTAGTAGGTTGCCGGCGTGCCGATAGCAGCTTCTTCACCTGCCCTGACCGGGACGTTGCTCGAACTCTGGCTGTTCTTCCTTCTTGACAAGGGGTGTTCCCATGCCTCGGAGAGTCTAAACATCAGCAGCAGGACCACAGGCTTATATACCCCAAAAATAATTAATCATGCGCCTACTCCTTCTAACATTTGTTAGTCAAAATCAAAACTGAGCATACTATTCTACAATTTAGAAGATTAATTATTATGGAAAAAGGATGCTATGATTTCTTGGTTTATCTCGTAGATACAAAGACTTATTAAAACTTCTCAGGTTTTGCAATGCCATGCTATCCTACATTTAGGAAAGAACAATTAATCATGCACCTACTCCTTTTAACATTTGTTACTCAAAATCAAAGATGAACATACTATCCCACAATTTAGAAGATTAATTATTATGGAACCAGGATGCTATGATTTCCTGGTTTATCTCGTAGATGCAGACTTATTAAAACTTCTCGAGCAAGACAGGTTGTGACTAATTCGTCAATTTCAGAGTGTCGCATTTGACAACTGCTTTCCTTGGGCCTCACGGTGGAATTCCATTTCAAAGTGTATCTTCAGATAAATCCCCATGGCTGAGTTTAATTACATCTGCTAGTTCTGAAAGTAAGGTGACCTGAGTGTGGCCCCAGTGTCGTCAGTTCCACATAAGCAAAAAAGCATCTGGGCACATGGTTTTAATCCTCCATTACATTCCACCCCTTGGTCACAATCTGTCATTTGCGAGGCCTAACCAGTATTTGAGTACAGAGGGAGCAAAAAAGAGAAATTAAAACAACAATTACAAAGATAAGCAATGACGCGAGCAACCAACGGAGGATAGTGTGGCCCACTCCCCCAAATGCAGCAGTTAGCCATGAGAAAGGATTCCACCCAAAGCTCATACTGTCCTTATGGGCCACAGTACCTGGATGCTGAAGCTCACGAACAGATTTGGAAACATGCTTAACAATATCAGATATATTAGTGGATACATCGGGCCATGTCCCCCACGGGCAATTCCCTCGGAACGTCCTCGACATTACAAATCCAATTGCTGGCATCAAAGCAGCGGTTAAGCCAGATCAGCAGGAGCACAAGTTGGAGGACCTGGAACAAAGAAGCCTGACATATGTCACTCATGATGCCGTAAGTGTTCAGTATTTAAACAAACTAAACCATCCTGTCCCTCAATAGCTACCCACCGAGTGTTACCCTGGGCAGTTGTCACTATTTTCCCTTTTACAGGAGGGCCACTACCTGATGGTGCCACCCATACCTTTTGTCCGGCATTCTCTGGCTCAGGAATGGGGGGCAATGACTGTTTTTCCTCTGGAATAGGCTGTAGTCAGTGAAGTCGGTGGAAAGGTGTACCTCCCTTCAAAGGGCGATGATTCAAATTGTCGACTGCCTGCTGCAGCACATGGCACCACCCCTTCAGGGTCCCCAGTGGTGTTAACAAACGAATTTGTTCCTTCAGTAAGCCATTCATTCATTTAACTAACCCGGCAGCCTGCAGGTAATAAGGAATATGGTGAACCCATAAAATACTGTTGTCATCTGCCCAATCACTGATTGCCTTCACGGAGAAGTGCGAGCCATTATCAGACTGAATTTCCTCTGGTACATCATAACGAGAAGTTAAATGGTTTAGTCCTTGGATAGTGCTATCTTGGTGGGAAAAGCAAAAACCAGGCCCGAAAAGGTGTCAACCATTACTAGGACGTAACGTTTACCCATACAGTGTGGCATAGGGTCTATGTAATCCATTTGCCAGACCGCAGCTGAGCGAGCACCCCATCTTATTCGGCCATGCGGACTAGGAGGAACGGTGTGGGACTTCACAAGCTGGCAGGCTGGGTGTGTTCGCACGACCATGCAGACATTGTTCTGATGGATGGGTAAGGTATGTGTATGGGCCCACATAGCTGATTCCTTCTCCCCCAAATGGCCACTCTGTTCGTGTGCCCATCGAGCCAGGGGGACGGTATCAGTATGGCTGATAGTGGCAAGCTGATCTGCTACTGCATTATGTTGTGCCATGTTCGTCGTCACATTGGTATGGGTGTCAACGTGATATATGGTTATCTCACGATGATGGGAAGCATCCCACAACAGCTGCCACAACTGTTTGCCCCATACTGGGCGGTCATGTATCAGCCAGTCATTCTTTTGCCAATCAGGCATCCATACCACTAGTCCATTAGCCACAGCCCAGGAATCAGTAAACAAGCGAAGAGGGTGATCATGGGGGTTTAGTGGTAAAGTGACCGCCTTCAACTCAGCATACTGACTGGAGCCACCATCCCCCTCCTCCAATAAGTGAGTTCCTGACCTGGGATGGTAAGCCACCGCCTTCCACTTCTGCTTTCCTTGCACCCACCGGCTGCTACCATCAGTAAACCAGACGTCCTCTTGTTCTGCTTCCTGTACCATCTCTTCCGTGGCCCCTTGGATCATCACATCATCAATATAATGGTGAATTGAGAGGGAAGGTGATACTGGCACCGTCTCCAAATCATGGGCAATTAGGCTGTGGAAAATAGTGGGAGAGTGTACATAGCCCTGAGGGAGGTGGGTGAAGGTATACTGGTACCCCTTCCAGCTAAAGCCAAACTGATCTTGTGAGACCTCAGCTATAAGAATACTGAAGAAGGCATTAGCGAGATCAATGACAGCATACCATGTTCCAGAGTTCCCAGTAGCAATGTTTTCAATGAGGGTAACAATGTCTGGAACTGCTGAAGCAAGTGGTGGGGCATGTTTGTTCAAAAAATGATAGTCAACTATCATTCTCCAGGAGCCATCCGGCTTCTGAACCGGCCAAACAGGGCTATTAAAGGGTGACGTTGCGGGCCTCACTACCCCTTCTTCTTGCAAAGCATCGATGGTGGCAGTAATCTCTTCCTGTCCCCCAGGGAGGCGACATTGTGGAATGCATACTTGTTTCAGGGGGGGAGGCACCATCACAGGATCCCACTTAACCCGACCCACCTACTGGTCTTTTAGTAATAGTCCGAATTCCAAATGCAAATCCCCCTTGGCTAGTATTAAGGGCCATACCGGCCAACATATTAATACCCAGGATACACTCGTCAGTGGCAGCTACCAGATAAGGGAAGGGCCATCACCCACCATGGCGTGGACTTTTATTTCCTTCACCAGGGTGATCGCTCCTCCCATCCCCTCTATTTGAAATATTGGTCCTGTCCAGAGGTTAGGGTTACCCGGAATCACCGAGTGTTCTGCACCGGTATCGACCAAGGCCAAATATTGGTGGTCATTACCCCCACCCCAATGGATTGTTAACGGCATGTAGGGCCGCGGGTCCCCGTGTATCCTCCGTGTCTCAATAGAGTAGACACGGGGGCCCTGCCCACACCCTCATGCTTTAGTAGGGTTCGGGGGCTTCCAGGCCTACATGCCACTATGATCCATAAGAGCCTTTTTAACCATTTGTTGTACCTCATCACAGATAACTGGAGCAAGAGAAGCTGGCTCGATGGGAGCAGCAGTGGGAGCAGAAGGCACAGCTGGGCCAGGAGGACTCAACAGCTGGGGAAGATGTTCCTCTGCCTTCCTCTTATAAAGGGCATAAAGGACCGCAGTAGGTTTCCCATCAATATCACTTTTAGGTACGTCTAACTTTAACAAGGTTAGAAAAAGGTCCTTTCTTGTCGGTCCGTTATGAGCAGCAGCCCCTCTCTTTTCATCCTGCTTGTCTGATTTAACCTGGGTTGTACGTGAGTGGATTTTACCTCCCAACTCTAATTCTCTAAGCCCAGATAAGGCGTGGACCGCCTCAGATACAGGGTGCCCAATTAGCGGACTAGTTACGGACAGAACCAGTCCCCGTACAGTGGGTTGGGCGGAACGAACCAATCGGGTATGTATTCCGGCTGTGAATATCTCTTCATCAGGGCTCCCCCCATGTACCTACAGCCTCAAACGCCCTGCATACAAGGCAGAGGCCAGGGGCTGCTGACGAATTACTCCTATACCCTTCTCTGGGGTGCCCCAATTGTTCTGTAAATGTAAATCCCAATCTACTGGTGATGGGTATACTCGTAGCAGGGCAACCCCTAGAGTGGCAAGTAAGTAATCCACCTCTCTTCCTCTACCCTGCAGCTCAGCAGTGACCCAGATATCAGTAGTCAATGTTCCTAATCCCAACAATTCCTCAGGGGTTAAATATACATTACCCCCTCCTTGCTCCCAAACACGCAGGAGCCAGGCTGCCAGAGTTTCTCCCGCCTTTTGCCTAAATCGATCTCCAATGGCAGCCAGTTCTTTTATAGAGAAGTCACGGATTATTGACTGCTCTTGACCCCTGCTCCCACTTTGACCCACAGGGACCTTTGCCCAATGGACGGGACAAGGCCTAGGCCATCCCGTAGAGGGAGTAGACCATAGAGCATAAGCAGGGGTTCGGGTATCTTCCCCTGGGTCCGCTTGGGAGATCGGGGTATCTACCCTTTCAATCTCTACTCTTACATCATCTCCCCTTCCGTCTGTTTGGGAAGTCTGCTGCCTTATGGGGCGGGCGTGAACAGCGGGTGGAGAGGGCAGTATGTTAGGCACATGCTGAGGAGTATCTGCATTATTACCATGGTCATCTTTCCAGATATTCCAGTCCCATTCATCAATTACATCAGGATCGTCGCCATTCCTTATCATGGCACGAATACGATGTGGATCGGGTTCTACTCCTGAAAAAGCACACACAATTGATGGTGTTCTTTTTCAGAAAAAAGGGGGTGGAAGATGTGTGCTCATGTATGTGAGTATCACACTAGACCCAACGGAAGACAGACACCCACCATGTACAAGACATGCAGCAGGAGTAGCAAAGATTCTACAAAAGGTGGCACACATAGTAATGGGACATGGCCTGACGGTATTAACAACACATAGCATTGTAGCATTTGTGAGCTCGACAGCATTTACAATGACTTCACTAAGGCAGACGAGACTAGAAAAGATCCTGAATGCTCCAAATGTTACATTTACCCATGAAGGCATTAACATGGCAGACAATATGGGAGAGGGAGAACCACACTGTTGTGAGAAGAGGGTAGTGAAGGATATTAAAATAAGACCTGACCTACAGGCTACACCCTTAAGAGAACCAGATGAAACCTTGTTTACAGATGGGTGCTGTTACAGACACCCCACAGATGGATTGAAAGCTGCATATGCGGTGGTACGAAAAACTACAGGAGGATTTGAAGAAATCATTACAGGGACAGTGAGAGGAAAGGAGTCAGCACAACTCGCAGAACTACAGGGAATGATAGCAGCATTAGAATGGGCAGAAGGGAAGGAGGTCAATATATATACAGACTCGGCATATGTGGTAGGGACAATTCAGGTCGAACTTAGTCAATGGATTAGAAGTGGGTTTTTAACAGCAGCAAGGACCCCAATTAAACACGAGAAGGATGTTAGGAAACTGGCTGAGGCCCTCCTGAAACCAAGGGCATTAGCAGTTCTTAAATGTAAAGGACATGATAGAACAGATACGATGGTGGCTCGGGGAAATCAGGAAGCGGACATGGCCGCTAAAAGGGCAGCAGGATACGGCCCTCAGTTTATTATGATACAGGCAGACAGAACAGCACATGACTTATTACCACCGTGTAGGGTAGAAGTAATAGTACAGGAACAAGCAAAGGCATCACCTCAGGAAAGGATGGTATGGGAGGAAAGGGGGGCAACCAAGGATCAAGGACTATGGAGATCGATAGACGGGAGGCCAGTTTTACCATCTGGACTCATGAAACCCCTCCTCGAGGAGGCGCATGGGCTAACACACTGTGGAAAGAAGCAGATGATAAGATACTTGATACATTGGTGGCACCCCTTCCTGCCGGCGATGGTGGAGAACCATATTAGAGAGTGTGATGTATGTATAGCTTTCAATGTAAAGGCGACTGTAAAGCCACATGAAGGTCAGTTCCCTCTACCTAAGTTACCAGGGCAGGAAATCGTACTGGATTATACGGACATGATTGAGAGGGTAAGTGGCTATCGATACCTCTTAGTAGCAGTAGATGTGTTCACAGGGTGGCCGGAGGCAATCCCTGCCAAAAGAGAAGATGCAAGGACGGTATGTAAATTCCTGATCAACCAGTATATTCCGAGACACGGATTCCCTAGAAAAATCAGGTCTGACAATGGAAGTCATTTTAAGAATAATAATCTACAGGAGGTAGAAGCAATGTTGGGATTGAAACATGCCTTTGGAACGGTGTACCATCCGCAATCCCAAGGGAAAGTGGAGAGGATGAACCAAACAATAAAAAGTAAGATCGGGAAAGTACAGGCACGGACCAAACTAAATTGGGTGGATGCGTTGCCCCTGGCATTAATGTCAGTAAGGAGTTCGGTAAGTTCTGTGACAGGATTTACTCCATATGAACTACGAACAGGGCACCAGTTTCCAGGACCGGGAGCCGGAATTCAGACAATGAAGAATGAGGTAAGCTCTATGGGATGCAAGCTTTATTATGAAAAACTAACGGCTCTGGTGTCAGATTTTTCACAACAGGTCACAAGTCCCAACAGAGAAGGGGAAACACCGATACCTTCAGTCGCGGAGTCGGTTCTGCTAAAGGTCATCAAAAGAAAGTGGTCGGAGCCCAGGTGGACAGGACCCTACAGAGTGGTGGAGAGGACGTCCCACGCGGTTCGACTACAAGGAAAAGGCGAGACGTGGTATCATTGGAGTCAGTGTGCAGCAACGGACCCACCGACACGGACACTGGAACAGATTCGAACGGAGGTGACTGAGAACCTGTGAAGCAACCACGGACTAAGAACACTTAAAGTCCTTTTTTAAAGAGACTATTGGACTACAGTGACTGTGTATCAGTGGTTGACGGCATAATCAAGTTATTGGCATCAAAACAACGAAAGAAGCTGGGATGAATACTATGTGGGGACTATGGGTACTGGTATTCCGAGCCCTTGAAGGGGCTGGAGTAGAAAACCACTGTACAAAGTGTGTGTACTCGGCCTGGGGGTCGCACAACGAAAAAGAACAGTACTTTACTGATTGGACTAACTTTCCTGAACACTGTGTGGGGACTCACACAGGACGTAAGTGTGTGCATAATGGACAAGTGTATGATGTTAAATTCAATAAGGGCTCTTTACAGTTCACATCAAATCGAGACCGCTGTCCCCAAGGAGTAACGTGGTTTTGTGCCCCGGAGGGAGACCAAGAGAAGGAGAAAGGGGGCTCAATTCCCATTCAGAGGATACAGTGGGAACCCATGTGGCAAACGGGGAAACAACCATATGTATGGGACAGAGATAAGGGGGATATCTATGCCAACGCTAAATGCCAGGCAGCCACCCACGGAGCAGGGGACAATAGATGGGTAGACCTTTGCCAAACTACGGCAGAACTCTTGGGGGTAAAAAACTGTTGGGTATGTGGGGGACCCACAAGAGATGGGTCATGGCCATGGAGCGGGGAGCCACTGGAAGTGTGGGAGTTGATGAGTTTTCAAGGACTAGCAGAGGAAACGCGCCCCCGCCAGATATGGCATTTAGCTAATCACCCATTAGGAGAGGAATGTATCAGGAAGAAGCAAGGCCATCATTATAAAGGAGATTCGAGGTGCACAAGGGTTAAAATCTTGGGAAAGTTCCCTCGATGGCATCCTCAGCGTCCCCGGTGGTTCCTGTCCCCACAGAAGGTAGCGAATTGCAAATCTATCACCGCTCCCTCCCGTGGGAAAGTGGTATGGAATTGCACGGGCGTGAATCCATATGAAGGGGTTCCCTCACTCAGACAATTTTGGGCGCATCCCTATCCACATGGATTTGCCCCAGAGGGATTATATTGGATTTGTGGGAATATGGCATACACTTTTTTGGAGCCAGACTGGAGGGGAACGTGCTGTATAGGTATCATTCAACCACAATTTGTGCTGTTACCACAGAACGACTCACATCAGTTAGCCACACAGGCATATCAGGGGCTACACCAGAAAAGGGAGTTAAAGATCGGTGAGTGGGGAGAGGACTGGCCCCCAGAGCGTATTATTTCTTATTATGGACCTGCCACTTGGGCCCAGGATGGGTCCTGGGGATATCGAACCCCAATTTACATGTTAAACCGTCTGATTCGCTTACAAGCTATTTTGGAAATTATCACCAATAACACTGCCACTGCCCTTGATCTGTTGGCAGAAGAGCAGCAACAGATTAGAGCCACTGTGTTTCAAAACCGTTTAGCCTTAGACTACTTGTTAGCCACTGAAGGGGGAGTGTGTGGGAAATTAAATCTCACTAATTGTTGTTTAAAAATCGATAACAATGGGCAAGCAGTAAAGGAGATTTCTTCAGGTATTCGCAAATTAGCTCACGTCCCGGTTCAGACCTGGCGACCCTTGGGCAGCACATGGCTGGGAAATTTGTTCTCTGGAGACTGGGGATGGATACATACTATAGTGCTAGTTGCTGGATTTGTGGTTTTGACGTTGATTCTGATCCCGTGCATCCTTCCCTGCCTCCAGTGCCTCATTCAACGAGCGCTGTCACATAGAGACATCCCCAGACCCCAAGGCATGTATTTGTCCCTACTGCCCTCTCAAGAGTGTAATGATTACAAGGGATCAGAAATGCCAACCCTGGCATGTAACCCGGATTTCTCTATCTAATAAGTTAACTGGTGGTTGGTCTCATTTTCATGAGACCAAAAGGGGGACTGTTGGAATCTAGGGGTTAAAACATTATGAAATAAATGATTAATTAATAAGTTTATTTGTACTGCATGAGTCAGGGAAAGAGGAATGTGGCTAAGTGGCTGTCACAGCATGGAGCAAAGTTGGCTGAACAGAAATTGGCCGCTCCCAAGATACAGGGAGAGGATATGCATAAAACGATTTAGGAGGTATGCTCAACTGAAGGAGGTGGGAAGTAGCACAGGAGACACAGGCCAGATCAGAACAAAGAATGGCCCGCAAGAATCAAAGGGAATGGAAAACCAGTCTAGGAGGAAGATTAAGGCACGAGGAGGTGTTAAAGAGAACAGCAGAAATTGGCCAGACAGGGACCAAATGGTGATTAGAAATATCTGGGGATGAATTAATTTCAGATCTAAACAACAGGATAGTCTGGCCTGGAGGATTAACATGGGAAGGCTACACCCCAGAAATCTGCAAAACAGGAGATGACTTGTGATAACCCTTATGCAAAAAGATCTAGCAGGGAAAACAACTTTTGTTCTGTGTGATAAGATTGACCTATATAAACTGTGCCAACTGGACAATAGGGGTCAGTCTCGGGGAGTAGCTCACTGGCAGGTGACCTATGAACTAACAGACTGACCCAGAGCTCTGATAAGTTTTATTCTTGTGCTGTGCTGTGCTGTGTGGTGTAATAAACTGACTGTTGAACCGAATACCTTCTCCTATCACTTCATTCAACGAACGCGCTGGACTCAGCTCACACATAGACTAAATTAAGAGTAAATAAATTAAAGCCAGAGTCCAACACTCCATGCCTTTCTTTATCTGCACAGAGCTGCTGCCAGAGTTTAATATTACGGCAGATCGTTTGGACATGCTTATCCTCCCATTCTCTGGCTCAGTCCTGACTGGCGCAAACAATCTCACTCATCATGGAACAGCATTGTCGCAGAGCTTCTAGCTCCTCCTCTAGTTGCCCTCTCTTACGCTGAGATTCTACTTCTCGCTGAACTGATTCTGCTTCACGCTGAACGGAGTGGCGTAAGGCTGTGGCCAGCAACCAAAAACCATCCGTCAGTGTCCCCTTTTTACCAGAAAATTTACTTTCTCGAAGGAGAGTGGCAACCCGCTCTCCCAGAGGTGCACTTGATGGGTCTAACTTCTCATCCCAACTAATGGGTGGTCCCAACAAAGACAGGGTATTGGCTAACATGCCAAACCCATCGTCTTTGGAAGTCCATCCCAGAATCAAGAACTGCTCAGGGCTCACCTCTTTCTTTCGGCGAAACATCTTGAGACTAATCCTGTTCGCAGCGCCAATTGTTCTGGGTAAACTTGTACCTCTCACTTTGTTCGTTTTAGATTGGTCACAGTGTTTGAGCTTCCGAAAGAAAACAGAGACACACATCGAGAGCACTTCAGTTTACACAAATCTTTATTACAAAGTCTTAAGCAGATTTCAAACTACAATATGCAAACCCTCCCTAATCATACTTAACAACGCCTGGATTGGTCCCAACTGCCAAAGTGAGGCAATGACGGCACACTTGTAGTAGGTTGCCGGGGCACCGGTAGCAGCTTCTTCACTTCCCCCGACCGGGACGTTGCTCGGACTCTGGCTGTTCTTCCTTCTTGACAAGGGGTGCTCCCACCCCTCGGAGAGTCTAAACATCAGCAGCAGGACTACAGGCTTATATACCCCAAAAACAATTAATCATGCGCCTACTCCTTCTAACATTTGTCAGTCAAAATCAAAACTGAACATACTATTCTACAATTTAGAAGATTAATTATTATGGAACCAGGATGCTATGATTTCCTGGTTTATCTCGTAGATACAAAGACTTATTAAAACTTCTCAGGCTTTGCAATGCCATGCTATCCTACATTTAGGAAAGAACAATTAATCATGCGCCTTCTCCTTTTAACATTTGTTAGTCAAAATCAAAGCTGAACATACTATCCTACAATTTAGAAGATTAATTATTATGGAACTAGGATGCTATGATTTCCTGGTTTATCTCGTAGATACAAAGACTTATTAAAACTTCTCGAGAAAGACAGGTTGTGACTAATTCGTCAATTTCAGAGTGTCGCATTTGACAACTGCTTTCCCTGGGCCTCACAGTGGAATTTCATTTCAAAGTGTATCTTCAGATAAATCCCCATGGCTGAGTTTAATTACATCTGCTAGTTCTGAAAGTAAGGTGACCTGAGTGTGGCCCCAGTGTCATCAGTTCCACATAAGCAAAAAGCATCTGGGCACATGGTTTTAATCCTCCATTACACCTTAACAGAAAAATTCTTTAATGAACTGAAGAGAATAAAAAGAAACTGAGGGTAGCATTAGATAAATTAACAGAGAGGTATAACCAAGGTGGTTTGCAGTTACCAAACTTCAGAAATTATTATAGAGCAGCACAATTAAGGTATTTATCAGATTTTTACCAGATAGGGGAAAAACCAGACTGTCTAAGATAGAACTAGATAAAATAGGAGAGAAGGTACCAGAACATATACTTTATGTGGGATGAAAAGTTGGTGCAATATAAAAGCTCACCAGTATTGCATCATTTACTTAATATATGGAAGAAGATCCACTTAGAAAGGAAAACAAATACCAAAATTATTATTGATGCAAAATCCACTAATCCCTTTTACAATAGATAACCTTTCCTTTAGAGAATTGGAGAGAAAAGGAATCAAAAGAATAGAAAATTGTTTATTTTTGGGAAATAATTTATTAACATTTGAACAGTTGAAGTACAAATATGGAATAATACATGGTACAATGTTTGCATACCATCAACTGAAAGCTTATTTAAAGGATAAATTGGGAAACTGACTGAGATTACCAGAAGCAAGCAGCTTTGAATATGTGATTACAGACACAATGATAATTAAAAGATTTATAATGAACATGTACATTAAGCTGCAAGATGAGGAAAATGATGAAATAAATTATAAACCTAAACAAAAGTTGGAAAAGGATTTAAACATAAAAATAAAAAATGAAGCATGGGAAAAGTTATGTTCTGGAACTATGAAGAATACAATAAACACAAGGTTACGCATGATACAGTATAATTGGTTACACAGGATATATATCACTCCTTAAAAATTAAAAGAATGGATCCAACATTATCAGATAGATGTTTTTGCTGTAAGAAGGAAATGGGAACAACAGTACATGCAATTTGGGCATGTGAGAAAGTGGAAAAGTTTTGGGAAGATCTAAATCAGGTATTAAATAAAATCACAAAAGCAACATACCAAAAAATCCAGAGATCTTTCTTCTAAGTAATATAAGAAGTAAAGAATTAGGCCTCAAACTGGATGAAGCGCAAAAAAGATTTATTATGATAGCCTTAGCTGTAGCAAAAAAATGTATGTCAACTTGGAAAATGGAAGAGAGCCTGAGATTAATGTGGAAATGAATAAATGTATTCCATTGGAAAAAATAGCATATAATTTTAAAAAGAAAGTCACATTGTTTGAACAAATTTGGGAACCATACATGGAACATAACAGAGAGAGCTTGCCTCAGACCTTCATCCCCTAAAATGATAAGAAGACAAAATGACTTGATTCAGTGTGTAACAAATAGATGACACATTTTTCTTGTTTATTTTCCTTTGTGTGAAGATATTGTTTTATGGTTTTATTGTATGTATATGTTGAATATCTATGGGTTTTGGAGGGGGGTGGGAAGAGGGAAGGGAGGGAAAAGGGGGGAAAAAGGGAGAAAATGCCACTGTGTATATTTAATGAGAAACGTTTGTACACATTTTGGTTGATAAGGTTCACAGTGTGAAAATTTAAAAAAAAGAATTTATAGACCAGTTAGCTTGACATCAGTGATTGAGAAGATGTTGGACTTGATTGTCAAGGATGAGGTAACAGATTGCTGGGAGGAACATTGCAAGTTGGGCCAAAGCCAGCGTGGTTTCCTTAAGAGAAAATCTTTCTTAATAAAGCTGTTGGAATTCTTTGAAGAAGTGACAAACAGGCAGGATAGGGAGATGTAGTGGATGTTGTGTATTTGGATTTTCAGAAGGCTTTGAGAAGTGTGCAACAGATTTGTTAACTAATGTTAAACTATATTTCCTTTATTAAAAAATTATAGTAAATTATAGTTAAAATATTGTATTTGTGTTCTTAGTAAGTTAGCTATGGGTTGGTACAGGACCACATACAGGTCACAGCACATTTATAGAGAAGCAGTGTTTTCTGAGAAGTGTGTTTATTCTCAGAGTTGACGTGTCTTGGATAGACAGAGCTAATGGATTTCAAATGGGTCTTAATTATTCAAGAACTGCTGAGGAAGTGATCTGTTTTTAATCAAAGCCACTTAAAGCCTCTTGAACAGAGATGAGGTTAGCAGTTGTGGATATGGAATGGTTTTGAAAATGGAACAGAATTTTGGTAGAAATAAAACTGATGGTCAAGTGGTTTCCAATAAATGAGGATGGACTTATCCATGATGTAACTGACATATGACTTGGAGAAATGTATTACTGAATTCAGACACTTTGAGTTCAGTTTTGGAGTTTGGAGCTTGGAGTTCGCAGAAGTCAAAACTCTGTGACATACAGTGGTTGAAACCTTGTGAAAGAAAGAGTGGAGTTACAGTAACCAGAATTGGTGCTGTTTGTGTGTTACTCATAGAAGAAGGGGAGCACCGAATCAGTAGCTTTTTAATTAATGAAGGCCACTTTGCTGTCTCTTTGGAAAAGAGGACAGAATTCTACTAGGTCTATTTTTGTGTTTGGCCACTTCATTTAATCTTTGTTTGGTATTCATTAACCTGCTTCTCAATGCCCTGCATTGCCCAAGGTTTCAGAATCAGAATTTAGGGCCATGAATATGTCATGAAATTCTGCCCACCAGGCTCACCTTGCAAAGCCGTCCTGGTCAGAGAAGAAATAAGCCTCTGCCGCGCATGCAGCCATCTTCAGCGCAAACTCCGGGAGATCCAAAATGAGTGGTGGACTAGCCTCGCCAAACGAACCCAGCTCAGCGCGGACATTGGCGACTTCAGGGGTTTTTAACGAGGCTCTAAAGGCTGTGTAAGGCCCCTCACCCCAAGTCCAAAGCCCGCTGCGCAGCTCAGATGGCAAAGTCCTCCTCAGTGACAAGATCTCCATCCTCAACCGATCGTCAGAACATTTCCAATCTCTTTTCAGTGCCAACTGCTCAGTCCAAGAATCCGCCCTGCTCCAGTTCCCTCAACAGGCCCTAAGGCTAGAGCTGGATGAGGTCCTCACCCGGGAAGAGACATATAAGGCAATTGACAACTGAAAAGTGGCAAAGCAGCAGGTATGGATGGAATCCCCCCAGAGGTCTGGAAGGCTGACGGCAAAACTCTGCATGCCAAACTGCATGAGTTTTTCAAGCTCTGCTGGGACCAAGGAAAGCTGCCTCAGGACCTTCGTGATGCCATCATCATCACCCTGTACAAAAACAAAGGCGAGAAATCAGACTGCTCAAACTACAGGGGAATCACGCTCTCTCCATTGCAGGCAAAATCTTTGCTAGGATTCTCCTAAATAGAATAATACCTAGTGTCGCCGAGAATGTTCTCCCAGAATCACAGTGTGGCTTTCGCGCAAACAGAGGAACTACTGACATGGTCTTTGCCCTCAGACAGCTACAAGAAAAGTGCAGAGAACAAAACAAAAGACTCTACATCACCTTTGTTGACCTCACTAAAGCCTTCGACACCATGAGCAGGAAAGGGCTTTGGCAAATACTAGAGTGCCTCGGATGCCCCCCAAAGTTCCTCAACGCGGTTATCCAACTGCACGAAAACCAACAAGGTCGGGTCAGATACTGCAATGAGCTCTCTGAACCCTTCTCCATTAACAATGGCGTGAAGCAAGCCTGCATTCTCGCACCAACCCTCTTTTCAATCTTCTTCAGCATGATGCTGAAACAAGCCATGAAAGACCTCAACAATGAAGACGCTGTTTACATCTGGTACTGCACGGATGGCAGTCTCTTCAATCTGAGGCGCCTGCAAGCTCACACCAAGACACAAGAGCAACTTGTCCGTGAACTATTCTTTGCAGACGACGCCACTTTAGTTGCCCATTCACAGCCAGCTCTTCAGCGCTTGATGTCCTGTTTTGCGGAAACTGCCAAAATGTTTGGTCTGGAAGTCAGCCTGAAGAAAACTGAGGTCCTCCATCAGCCAGCTCCCCACCATGACTACCAGCCCCCCCACATCTCCATCGGGCACACAAAACTCAAAACGGTCAACCGGTTTACCTATCTCGGCTGCACCATTTCATCGGATGCAAGAATCGACAACGAGATAGACAACAGACTCGTCAAGGCAAATAGCGCCTTTGGAAGACTACACAAAAGAGTCTGGAAAAACAACCAACTGAGAAACCTCACAAAGATTAGCGTATACAGGGCCGTTGTCATACCCACACTCCTGTTCGGCTCCGAATCATGGGTCCTCTACCGGCATCACCTACGGCTCCTAGAATGCATCCACCAGCGTTGTCTCCATCCTCAACATTCATTGGAGCGACTTCATTCCTAACATCGAAGTACTCGAGATGGCAGAGGCCGACAGCATCGAATCCACGCTGTTGAAGATCCAACTGCGCTGGGCAGGTCACGTCTCCAGAATGGAGGACCATCGCCTTCCCAAGATCGTGTTATATGCCGAGCTCTCCACTGGTGCACCAAAGAAGAGGTACAAGGACTGCCTAAAGAAATCTCTTGGTGCCTGCCACATTGACTACCGCCAGTGGGCTGATATCGCCTCAAACCGTGCATCTTGGCGCCTCACAGTTCGGCGGGCAGCAACCTCCTCTGAAGAAGACCGCAGAGCCCACCTCACTGACAAAAATCAAAGGAGTAAAAACCCAACACCCAACCCCAACCAACCAATTTTCCCCTGCAACTGCTGCAACCATGTCTGCCTGTCCCGCATCGGACTTGTCAGCCACAAACGAGCCTGCAGCTGACGTGGACATTACCCCTACATAAATCTTCATCCGTGAAGCCAAGCCAAAGAAGAATAAAGGTTAATGGATTATGTAAGGATACAGTGGCTGCTTGTGCAATAGTGGGAATATAATTGCCTTCTTAACATCTATGTCATAGTGCCATAATTTCACAAGTATCTCACTAAACCCTGGGTTCAAGACACTCTGACTTCCCCAGAACATTTGTAGACTTTACAAGGTAACATGTAATGGTAAACACAAAATTCAGGTAAGTGATACTTGTAAGGGTCTCATGCAGAATACTGCCCAAATTGTGTATAAATGTATGATGAACACTCTGATGCTTTTAGTGTGTGGGGCTCAGTGTGGAGAATGAGTCGTGGAACTCTTTCTTGAATCCCCTCACTCCCTCTAGTGCAGTGGTTCTCAACCTTTTTCCACTCACATATCACTTTAAGTAATCCCTATGCCATCAGTGCTCTGTGATTAGTAAGGGATTGTTTAAGGTGGTATGTGTGTGGGAAGGGAAGGTTGAGAAACACTGCTCTAGATCCAATTGTTACTAAAATATTTTGCTTGAGGCAAATTGTCATTGGCCCATTTCTTTTGGAGTTCTGAAACTGTGAACTTAGTCATTTGGGTAAGGTTAAAACAGTGGTTTTCAAACATTTTCTTTCCACCCACATACCACTTAAGCAATCCCATTCTAATCACAGAGCACTCAAGGCATTGGGAATACTTAAAGTGGCTTGTGAGTGGAAAGAAAAACATTGAGAACCACTGCTCTAACATTACAAAGGGTTAAATAAAGAAGCTGTTGAACATTTAATTGGTTTGAAAATCAGTTTTAATCACACCCAATTGACTTGTTATTTGCAGTTTCATAACTTCAAAGGAAATGGGTCAATGACAATTTTGATCAAGCAAAATATTTCAGTAACATTTGGGTCTTGAGCAATGATTCTCAACCTTGCCTTCCCTTCCCAGAGCAGGCTAACTTTAGCAACAGTGCAAATGTTGCTATAAATTACATTTCAAAAATAAATAGTGCAAGAAAATAGGAAAAAGTGAGACAGTGTCTGTGGTCCATTGTCCATTCTGAAATCTGATGGCAGAGGGGGAAGAAGCTATTCTTGTACTGCTGGATGTTATTCTTCAGGCTCTTGTACCTCCTTCCTGATGGTAGCAGAGTGAAGAGGGCATGAATTGGGTGGTTGGAGTCCTTGAGGAGAGAGGCTATTTTCTTAGGACACCGCCTCTTGTAGATATCCTTGATCGAGTGAAGACTGGTGCCTGTGATGTTGCTGGGCAAGTTAACAACTCTAGTTTTTTTTTTCTTGTCCTGTGCATTGGCAGCTTCGTATGAGATAGTACATCTGTAGAAATTTTCGAGTCTTTAGTGACATTCCAACTCTCCTCAAACTCTTCTTGATTGCCTCGACATGGAGGCCCCAGGACAAATCCTCAGATATTGACACCAGAAATTCTAAGTTCTTGACTTTCTCCACTGCTGACCCCTTAATGAAGACTGGTTTGTGTTCTGCTGATTTCCCCCTGGAGCCCACAATCAGCTCCTTGGTTTTTTGCTCAGGTTGTTGTGACAAGTTGGTCTATCTCCCTCCTATATACTTCCTCATTGCTGCCTGTGATCTGCCGATGACTGGCATTATCAGCAAATTTGTAACTGGCATTATAATTGTGCCCGGCCACACAGTCAAGGACATAGAGTGAGTAGAGCAGTGGGTTGAACACGCATCCTTGAGGAGTGCCTGTGTTGATCATTAGTGAGGCGGAGACGTTGTCTGGTTAAGTCGGGAAAAGACCCAGGTCTGTCTATCAACTGTTCATAAAATAGTAAATCTGTCCCTTTGTATCTGGTTAGACATCTGGTCAGATATGCATATAATGTATGTATTGAATTGTTATTATTATTGGCCTATAATCTATCAGAAAAAAGTGGAAAAGCACAATGGTTTCCCTTTGTTCTCTGTTCTATGGAATTGTTGCCTCTAACAGTTTCTTCACAAGTGTTAAAGAATAAGCCATGGCAGCTTTTAGTAGATCTGGGTTTTGTGTGCTGTTTTAATCATTCAATTTTGAGTGACAGCAGTTACTTTCATTCTGCTGTTTGATTTGGAAAAAGTGCTGGAGAAATACCACCAACACTAACTCCTAATAATCAATTAGTAAGATTGGCAATGCAATGCTGGTGTCCTCTCCCAAGTCAACATCTCACCGTAAAAGTTCTTATCATATTCAGCCAGATCTGAGGGCTCAGCCATATCCTCTTCATGCCTGAAACTAATCTTCTCAAAGCAAGCATCGAACTCCATAATGGCAAAACATTTCCAGGGAAATGGAAATACTTTGAGCACATCCTAAAATCTCTTTGAAAAAAATGCTACATCAGCATCCAATCTTCCACTGTAACTGTTCAGAATGGAGAACGGACATCCAGTGAGTACTGTGAACCTTTGATCTCTACCACAGAAACACATTGAACCTATTGGTCAACAAAAAGAAGAGAATTGGCGGACAAAAAAATAAAATACGAAACACTACAAACATATTAGGTGGAGAAGAACATAATGAAGACAAAGCAGAAGTATTGAGCTAGGAGAAAAAATGCACAAAATACTAGCTTGGCAGCTTAAAACAAAACAAGCTAAAAGAACGGTATTGGCATCAAGGAAAAAGGACAAACAAATTATATATAACCCAACAGAGATCAATGAAAACTTCAAGGAATTCTACGAGCAATTATACCGAACTGAGAACGAAGGGAAAGAAGACAAAATAGATGAGTTTCCAGCTAAAATTGAACTACCGAAATTGCAAGAGGAGCAAAACAAATTGATAAAACCATTTGAAATAGAGGAAATACAGGATATATTAAAAAACTACCAAACAATAAAACGCCTGGAGAGGACGGACTCCCAATAGAATTTTATAAAACATTTAAAGAGTTACTAATTCCTCCCCTCCTGGAAGTAATGAACTAGATTGAAGAAACACAAAACCTGCCAGATTCATGTAACACAGCAATAATTACAGTAATACCAAAGATGGGGAAAGATCCACTAACACCAGCATCGTATAGACCAATATCTCTACTTAACACAGATTATAAGATAATAGCAAAACTATTAGCCAACAGATTGGCCGACTGTGTACCAAAAATAGTAAAACTAGATCAAACTGGATTTATTAAGAAAAGACGAACAACGGACAATATCTGTAAGTTCATTAACTTAATCCATGCAGTACAAGGAATTAAGACGCCAACAGTGGCGGTTGCTTTAGATGCAGAGAAAGCCTTTGACAGGGCAGAATGGAATTATTTATTCAAAGTACTACAGAAGTTCAACCTACCAGAGAAATATATTAATTGGATTAAAGCAATATATAAGGGACCATTGGTGAAGGTGACAGTAAATGGATATATATTGAACCAATTTAAATTAAGCAGATCAACTAGGCAGAGATGTCCACTATCTCCCTCACTGTTCGCTTTAGCTATCGAACCCTTGGCAGAACTGATAAAAACAGAAAATAAAATAAAAGGGATAAAAATAAAAGAGAAAGAATATACAATCAGTCGATTTACAGATGACATCATAGTATACTTAACAGAACCAGAATTATCAATAAAAGAATTACATAATAAATTGAAGGAATATGGAGAAATATTGGGGTACAAGATCAACACAAATAAAAGTGAAGTGATGCCAATGAATAATGCGGATTTCGCAAAGTTTAAGAAAGAATCACCATTTAAATGGCAAACACAAGTATTCCGATACCTAGGTATTAGACGAGATAATAATCTAGGCCATCTATACAAATTAAATTATCAGCCATTAATGAAGAAATTACAAGATGACTTAGAACTTTGGAAAGATTTACCACTAACACTGATAGGAAGGGTAAATTGCATTAAAATGAATATCTTCCCAAAGATTCAATACCTATTTCAATCGTTACCAATTCCCTTAACAGAGCTAAAGAAAATAATAAGGAAATTCTTATGGAAAGGGGGGGAAACCGAGGATGGCACTAGATAAATTAACAGAATGGTACAAACAAGGGGGCTTACAGCTACCAACTTTAAGAATTATTAAAGAGCAGCACAATTAAGATATCTATCAGATTTTTATCAAACAAGGGAAAAACCAGATTGGACCAGGTTAGAGCTAGATAAAATAGGGGAGAAGGTACCAGAACATATACTTTATAAGTGGGAGGAAAAACTGGTGCAACATAGAAGTTCACCAGGACTGCACCATCTGCTCAACATTTGGAAGAAGATTCACGTAGATTGGAAAAAAAACAAATTACCAACTACCAAAATTATTATTGATGCAAAATCAACTAATCTCTTTCACAATAGATAACCTTTCCTTTAGAGAAAAGGGATCAAAAGAATAGAAAATTGTTTTTTGGGAAATAATTTATTATCTTTTGAACAAATGAAGGACAAATATGGTATAACTCACGGTACAATGTTTGCATACCACTAACTGAAAACCGACTTGAAAGACAAATTGGGAAGCAGACTGAGGTTACAAGAAGGAAGCAGTTTTGAATATGTGATTACAGACACAATGATAATTAAAAGATTTATAACAGACATGTACATCAAGCTGCAAGAGAAAAAGAATGATGAAATAAGCTGTAAACCCAAACAAAAGTGGGAACAAGATCTAAACAAAAAGATAAAAACTGAAAAATGGGAAAATCTATGCTCCGGAACTATGAGAAATACAATAAACAGAATAAAATTTCTCAAGGTTGGCATAATGATCCTCCGTGTCATGGCCGCAGATGGTGACATTGTTCAGATATGGGAAAGTAGCTGTTAGCCCAATCTGGTCCACCATCCAGTTCATTTCCCGCTGGAAGACCGTGACGCCATTCGTGACCACAAAGGGTACCCTTAGGAATTGATACAGCCGCCCATTCGCTTCGAAGGCTGTGAAAGGTCGGTCTTTTCGGCGGATCAGGAGCTGGTGATAGGCCGAACGTAAGTCAATAGTGGAGAACATGCGGTATTGGGCGATCTGATTCACCACATCCATGATCTGTTGGAGGGGGTACGCATCCAGAAGCGTGAAGCAGTTGATTGTCTGGCTGTAGTCAACCACCAACCGCAGCTTCTCCTCATTTTTAACAACCATCACCTGGGCTCAGCAGTGGTGGGTCCCTGGTCGGTAGCGGTGGCAGCTGTTGAAGTCGGGGCTGGGGCCTGGTTGGATGTTGCTTCGTGAGGGAAGGTGAAGCAGGTCAACGTCATTGCGGCAAGGTTGGGTTGTACCTTCCGCGCCCCGTGACGTCAGGCACTGCCGCGCAGTGGAGCCCTCGCTCTCACTGGACGAGAACTCTGAGGAATAAATGTTTAAATGGGAGGGTAGAGGTTGGGCTTCACACGAGGCACTGTGTTTGACGGTGGCCATTTTGGAGGGATAGACTACAGCAAAATGGCCATTTTAAGGCACCTCTGGCACCTGGCTTTTCTCGCCAGGCACTAGGACCTGTTGTGCTTGTCCCTCCCGCAGAAATAACACTTTGAGGTCACATCGGGCAGTGTAGCAGCAGGCTGTCAGGGGGCCGGGGGGGTAGTAGGGTTGAGGGAGGGCATCCTACTCACATCAGAGCTTGGGATCCAGCCCTGAGAGTACACGTCCATACTTAAGACCGCATCCTCCATTGTCTCTGCGATCTGGATCACGTCCTCTAGGATTACTCCCCCGTGCTCTAGCAGGCGCTGCCTCACCTCATATGATCAGAACCCAGTCACGTAGGCACCCCGAATGAGATCGTCTGTGGTCTCCACAGCAGTTCTGTCTGTGCAGGCACAGTCCCTGCCCATTGCCCTTAGTGCTTGACTCACCGGGCTGTTGCCTCCTTGTTGCTAGTTTGTACCGAGTGTAGACCCTGTTCAGTGGTCACTTGTAGAGCGCTTTCAGCACCTTCATTTCTGCAGCGTAAGTGGTCGCGTCCTGGATGCTCTGGTAGACTCTCGGGATTCCATAGTCATGAATATTAGCAGTCAACGGCTGTCCTCTATCACGGCAGGGTCAGAGAGTTGTAAGTATGTTTTGAAGCACCTCACCCAGTGCTTAAAGTCATTTGAGGCTGTAGCCGACTGTGGGTCGATGTCGAGGCATTCCAGCCGTAGCATACGCTCCATCCCTTTAAAACTTTCTAGTTAATAAAATTGTAGAGCACATCGCAAGTATCAAAGGCTTGTTGATCCAAACCAAGGCTTTTATTAACTAGAAGACTGGAGTGTTGGTCGACCAGTCCAGAATGACCTGGTCTGGCTAGGAGCCACCCTTTAAGACCTGCCAGTAGGCGTGGCTACGCTCTCAGCCAATCACAATCATCCTACACTACAATCTATACATGTACACATTGGTGATAGAATCTGTACTATCACAGAGCTATACCTGACTACACTCGTGTGTGTGTGTGTGTGTGTGTGTGTGTGTGTGTGTGTGTGTGTGTGTGTGTGTGTGTGTGTGTGTGTGTGTGTGTGTGTGTGTGTGTGGCACGCAGCTACAAAACAGTGTAGTTGAAGTACATAGTAAATTGTTACATAGTAATGGATTAATGAATACATAATGAATAGTACATAGGTATATTTTCCATATATTCCCCCTTTGAGATCTAAATGTTCTCACAAAAAGAGAGAGAAGACAAAGAGTTGCACACATAAAAGGTCTGGTTTTACAGTAGTTATCCCTAAAACTGTTATTTACAATTTTCTGTGTTTCGATTTCAAAGTATTCTCTCTCTATTTTCCTGGGCCACTGAGCCAAAAATCTGCCACTCAATGTTTGCAACAGGGAAAAAGACTCAGAAACCCTTACAGACTATTCTCAACCTTATCGCACTCTTCTTGAATATCTTGTAAAGAAAGTTTGGACCTTAGCCCGCCCTCTTTACTGACAGTAGGAATGTCTGATTTATCTCACTCCTTCCCCCTTGAATCGAACCCTGGTCTCCCAGGGAATCTAAACAGAGAACTTGTCATGTATTTCTTATCTGCACTACCTGCATTCCAAAGCCATCTGTTGATGCTGTACCAGTCCATATCATTCATGGAGCCTCTCCTCAATCTAGACATCAGGCTTTCATTTTCTGTTTTAATGCACTTTTATACTTCTAAATTATTTTAATATTCACTTTAATACTACATTCCTTATCTTAGATTTGTCTTTTGGTTTGTAATTTTTAATTAGCTAATATCACAATTGCATAGAAGATATATGACCCCCATGACCCTCCAAATATTCAAGTTAGCCAAACAAGCCATCCATTCTGACCCCTCACTCCCTTCTAAAACTGTCTAACGGATTATAGGTGGCTTCTGTGGCCTTAGAGATATTGAAGGATTTTATCTGTATCTTTAGTAATGCACTTATCCCCTACAATTGAGCATAAACCACACCACCCTGGGTAGCAAACTGATATTCCACCACATATCTTTTTTGTTGTGAGAAAAGCCTCAATTCTACCGATTCTCAATTAACAGCCTCCAACCCTGTCATTATCTCAGCCCAATGCTGTTAAGCCACAGATGAGAAGATTGCGATTCTCAGCAGCCATCACCCTAACTGATCTTACAAGCGATATGGAGCTGAGGACTCCCCATCCGATGTCAGATCCTAGGGTAACAGGATTGTTACAGTCTGCATAAATTTCTTTGTCACTCCTCAGGTGATGATCCATCTTATGACTCTAGCATTTTCTGGGCATGGTATGACAAGAGGTCTTAACATCTCAATGGCAAACAAGGCAAGGAGGCTGTTTCCAGTAATACATTGGCTTTCTTTAAACTTATAAAATGCGGTGGGGTCTTGGTACATTTGTTGGTACCAATGTCTGGGATCTCCCTCTCCCTCTCCCCCAACTACCTGATTCCTTGAGTTGCATTCAAACATTCCTTCCTTAAACAAGTGCATGAGAAGTGTCCTTCCTTAATCCTACAGTTGTGTTCCCGGCAGCGTTCTTCTATACAAGGCAAATCATCTTTCAATTTTACTATCCCACATTCCCATCTCAGACCATCAAAACACATGGGGTAACTATTATTTAAGAAATATGCTGACTGTTCTAATTCAGAAGTGATTGCAAGTACCCTGGCAACCTCCTCTAGACATACTCTGATCAAATAAGTGTTACTGGCTTTCTATACACCTTCCTTTATCTGCTTGGAACCACTTAAGCGATTCATTAGCAAATAGCCCTAACTTCTGACTGGTGTAGCTTTTGTACATGATGTGTAGAGGGAACCACATATTTAAATTAACAGGACCCCATCCAAATAGTAGTGAGCCACGGATATGCTTTATGTCAAAATAAATGTCTTATTGTATATACTAAGAGTCTTGCATCAACTCTCTCCCAGTTTAGTACAGCTATATGACTGGAGATACCATTTAATAAAAGATATCATGTTACATCCTGCTGTCCTCCACATGTTTATATCTTTGTAGTCCATTCTGTCTCAAAATCCATTTTATTATTTTCTTTATGGGTGTAGGTCTGTGTTTTGAGGGGATACCACCTGTTGAGTTGGTTAGAATATGGGAATAGATTCAACAGCTGTTAATAGTCATCTTATCAACATATAAGTAAGGCACATTTAAAAGGTATTATGCCATCACCAAAAATTCCTCTTTTCTGTCACGACTCCGGAATGCAGTTCAAAGGATAAGATGACAAGAGGCAATAATAATAAAGTTCTCATGTTGTCGCTGGGCCTCTCTTTTTCAATCTGTTATAATAAGTCTTAATGTCTTAGCCGGGTCTTTTTCCTTAAATCGGTTTGGAGTATCTAGTGAGGCTGTTCTTCAAGCATTCAGTGTTATTACCGGGACCTGGAATAGCCCTTTCCAGCAAGTTACCAGAACATAATTCTCAGGTTTGACAGGATATTCACCACTTTGATCTGTTGGATCACCCTCCTTTTGGTAGGCTTGTTGTATCTGTGAATGCTTCTCTCAAAAAGTTTTAGTTAGATTACTCAAATATTTGCTTATGTCATCACCTAATGATAATAAATCCATCCCTTCTGGCATTCAGGGCTTTTCTCCCCAAGATGTCTGTAATGGCTGTCCTTGGATTATCTCTGCAGCAGATAGCCCTGACTCAGCCTGCAGGTGGCACTTTTTAGCAATTTTAGGTATCCTCAATCAATTTGGCCAGTTTAACTTTTTTGTTTCATTCGCACATTCCACTATTCCTGCTGTCTGGGGTTAACGGGAGTAGAGGAACCATTATAATCACCAATTCCTTTATCCAATTCAACCCAGTTTCTGTGGTCAACTTAGTCAATTTATTCTTTAAGCACCCAGGCAAATCAATAATAACAAGACAATAGTTATGTACTTAATTCTATAAAATCAATCCATATACACTCAAATTGTAGGCATTCAGTTTCTTTACCAGGATTATTTTGTAGATATATAATACATTCCTTCCTTTGGAAGGTCCTATTTTCTCCTATGCCACTCCTCAGTCAATCTACATTATTGCATATATATAATTAAGTAGTATGAGTAAATAAAATTGCATTTGGAACAAGGGTGGTTCATAATTTGGTTTCCGGCACACCTCCTTTACAGAGCTTAATGAAATGGCAGGAGCGTCCCCTGAACTTGTGCTTTATCCCCATATCAGGCAAGACCATTCTATTCAAGCAGTTTATCACTTTCTAAATAAAATGGTGAAGCTTTAGGATTATGAACTTGTCCATTAACTTATTGTTGACTGGTTGAATTTTCCAGTCTATAAATAATTTTTAAAAACATTTACCTATTTAATGTGTAACCTTTACTGCAAGCTTATTCTCTCTGCAGCAGGGTTCTTGAACTTGGAGAGTGAATCATCCTGTCTGAAGCTGTTCCATCAGGATGTCCCCAGTTTCCCAGCAAAGGGAAAGCTGTTAGTGACTTTAACTTGCATGAGCATGTTAGGAGTATTTTCCTTCTGCATCACTTCTGAAATCATTCCCTGAAGAATTATTGCTGAACTGTGACTCAGGAGTCTATAGTTTTCATATGAGAATTTACAGAAACTTATTTCCTCGTTATCTGTGTGAATTTTCTTGTCCTCTGTTTTGTTGACAAAGGGTGTGACCAGCTGAGTATGGGTGAAAATGGGAGATGGGCAAAGTCCAAGGTCCAGAATAAAAGTGGCTGAAGATCATATCAGCATGAAATTCTTTATCTCAGAACTGATAGGATCATTTAAAATAAATATTAAAAGGAAGGGGGGGAGTGTATTGTCTGTTCACACAGTGAACGAGCAGTAAGTAATTTAACCTAACAGTAACTGATTGACAAAAGGCCAGCCCACTTGTCTTCCCAAGCTATATAAAGCTGGGGAAAAAAAGTTGCAGCTGATTTTTCATTGCTGTGAAGGGGAAGGAGTATCGAGGATCCATTTCTTTACGGGAAGCGGTGAGTTAGTTATAGATATTAGCAAATTAAAAGCAGAAAAATAATGTAGTCAATACAATGTGAACTATATTGAACATTCACCTAACAAACTAAAGTGCCCAGTTTAGCAGCAATAGATTATTGAAGTTAACTGAATTCAGATATGACTCACTGCTTCTGAAAATACTATCTGAACTTTCTCCAAAATGTAGGTTTACAGGTGCTCTCTCAATATTTAGCAACATAAAAAACACTGGAGGAACTCAGCAGGTGGAAGGCAACAGATAGTCTACATTTATGAATCAAAACTGTCAACTGCCTATTGCTTTCTATGGATGCTGCCTGTCAGGTACTTTGAGAATTGCTCCAGTTTTCTACCATCTGCAGTCGTCTTTTTAATGTCTCATTCTTTGGAAGCTGGGTTATCAAAAATGTAACAGAGACGTCAAAACACTGAAATTTGGATTTTTGATATCTAAAACACAGTGAAAATCAATATCTGTTTTAAGAGCAATTTAAAAGCTCCTCTTATAATAAGAGCTCCCTTGGGATCAGAGGAATGCTTTGGTCAGGGAAGTTTCTGCCAGTACAGGTGTGTTTGGCACAAGTTTGAGGCTGGGTGATCATGGGTTTTGGATTGGGCCAGACAGATGGTGACTTGCTTCCTGGAAGCAAGGCTTAGTCCAGGATTCCTCCAAATAATTCAAGTATCAAGAACCAGGGTTCTTGGTTATGGGGCTCACGAGCTTGGCTTCATTACTGATCAACGTGGGGGGGGGGGGTGGGGAAATAGGAGGTCATACAGGGATGCACAGGCAGCTCAGACAGAGGAGGTGGCGACATCCACGGCCATTCATGTCTCTGAAGGGATTTTCTTTGCCTCTCTTTCTTTTGTTAATGGCATTGAATTAGTTGGAAACTCTATACTTGCCCTTGTTGGGCATACAAAAGGAAGCTTTTTTGTGTATCTTTGTTTAAGTGACAATTAATTGAAACTCTAATCTTGATTTGAATTTGAACTTTGGATATCCAGAGAGATTATTCACTCGCAAGCAAAGTGGTCAAACAATCAAAGAAAGTGACACTGCAATTAAATGGGGGGTAAAACATGGGATTCTGCTGATACCATGGTTAAGTGACCTGCTGAGTTTCTCCAGCATTTGTTTTTTGTGCAATTAAATGGAGTTCTAATGAAACTGCACCTTTGTGCTTAATATTCTTGTAATGGAGGAAGTAGATTAAAGGTTTAAGAAATTAATACCAGGATCAGAGGAGAGGGCGGAGGTGGAAGAAAGGAGGGGAGGGGGGGGGTGTCTTCGGTAAACTTCTACCTCTCATTTTGTTCATTTTAGATTGGTCACATTGTTTGAGCTACCGAAAGAAAATAGACACACACACCGAGAGCAGTTCAGATTATACAAATGTTTATTACAAATTCAAAAGCTGATTTCACACTACAGTATACAAGCCCTTCCCAACTATACTTATCAACGCTTGGACTGGTCCCAACTGCCGAAGCGAGGCAACGACTGCACACTTGTAGTAGGTTGTCAGGGGGCCGGTAGCAGCTTCTCCACCTCCCCCGACCGGGACATTGGCTGGATTCCAGAAGTTCTTCTTCTTCTTGCTGAGAGATGTTGCCACCTCTCGAAGAGTCTCAAACTTCAGCAGCGGGACCATGGCTTATATTACCAAAAAACTGCTTACCCAAGCACCTATTCCCAGCACAGCAAGAAAGATAAGCGAGCAAGCTAGCATGCTAGGCTTCTAATGAATAACATAATTTTCAGCTTATCACTTTGAATACAATGGTTTATTTTGCATCAAGGCTAGGCCGCTAACAGTCTGTGATCAAAACAAGCAGGAAGATTAAATGTTCTTGGTACAGATGTCCTTTCTTCAGATAACAGCATCTCTGGTCCCTTGGTGGAATTTAGCTTATGTCTGTTGATTCTAAAAACAATTAGGTTCTCAGCCTTGCAGAACCCAGAGCTGCAAATTAAAAAAAAAACAGGTTCTGTTGGAATCTAGGGGTTAAAACATTATGAAATAAATGATTAATCAATAAGTTCATTTGTACTGCATGAGTCAGGGAAAGAGGAATGTGGCTAAGTGGCTGTCACAGCATGGAGCAAAGTTGGCTGAACAAAATTGGCTGCTCCCAAGATACAGGGAGAGGATATGCATAAAACGATTTAGGAGGAATGCTCAACTGAAGGAGGTGGGAAGTAGCACAGGAGACACAGGCCAGATCAGAACAAAGAATGGCCCACAAGAATCAAAGGGAATGGAAAACCAGTCTAGGAGGAAGATTAAGGCACGAGGAGGTGTTAAAGAGAACAGCAGAAATTGGCCAGACAGGGACCAAATGGTGATTAGAAATATCTGGGGATGAATTAATTTCAGATCTAAACAACAGGATAGTCTGGCCTGGAGGACTAACATGGGAATGCTACACCCCAGAAATCTGCAAAACAGGAGATGACTTGTGATAACCCTTATGCAAAAAGATCTAGCAGGGAAAACAACTTTTGTTCTGTGTGATAAGATTGACCTATATAAACTGTGCCAACTGGACAATAGGGGTCGGTCTCGGGGAGTAGCTCACTGGCAGGTGACCTATGAACTAACAGACTGACCCAGAGCTCTGTTAAGTTTTATTCTTGTGCTGTGCTGTGCTGTGTGGTGTAATAAACTGACTGTTGAACCGAATACCTTCTCCTATCACTTCATTCAACGAACGCGCTGGACTCAGCTCACACATAGACTAAATTAAGAGTAAATAAATTAAAGCCAGAGTCCAACAGTTCTCAGCCCTGCAAAAGCAAGAGCTGCAAATTAAAAAAAAACAGGTTAGAATCTTCCATTACAGGGGGGGGGGGGAGGATCAGTCAAACAAAGAGACATTACACAGCCTGAGTTTATAAAAATGAACTCTAGAGTTTATAAAAATGAACTAGTTGAAACATTCTAAATTTTTACAGGACTTAACACAGTGGATGATTTTTCTGTGATATTAAAACTAAAGAGTTACAGTCTCAAACTGAGGACCTGGCAACTCTGTTCAAAATTGAGAAGAAATTTCCTCTCCCATGTATGAGCTTGTGAGAAACAGAAGTACCTTCACAGATTTCGCTCGAGACAAAAATTGAGAACAAAGAACATTTATTGTACATCAGTGCAAAGTTACGTGCTTCCCCTTACCCTGGGAATACACACACATACTGGGGCTCACCCAACTTTTATACAGTTCATTTCAGTGTAGAGGTACCCTCCCCCCCTAACATTCTTCTGCCTCCTAGATTGGTTTGGCATTTAGTAATTTTGTCTGCAGAACTTGAAAGATCATGGGGTATCCTGTCTGGGTCCCATCATGTCATTGTTCTTATTCATGAATCTGCCTTTGTCCTTATTCACACATCTCAACCCCCCCAGGACTTACTATTAATGCAGAACTTGCTAATTCTTTCTATAAGACCCTTATTCTATTATACTTGCGTAACCCTTCCTCACACTCTTATCGGAATTCATCCCAACTTAGCACTTACTTAACTTCCTCTAGTCTAGTCTAGTATTCCTTATTTCATTTTCATACTAGCTTTACTTCCTATATTCTATTATCTCTCACAAGTTAATCTTTTAATTCTTCACTTCAAGACTGTGAAGACAGTCACTGAATGTAATCGAGGCAGAGATCAATATGAACTTTGGGGGATTCAAAATATATTGATTTAGAACAGGGAAGTGGTGCTGAGGCTCTACCATTTACTTTTCGTCCTGCCTGTTGAGATACATGTTCTGACAATAACCACAACAGCAGTGCGAGTATAAGACAGCTTTAATAAACTGATATGTACACTGAGGTCTTGTCTCTCTGCAAAAGACAAACCTGGAAGGCTAGACTGTGCTCTGGACTGCTTTATATACAAGGTCACTGGGATGACACCTGGTGACCTAGTGGTGCAATTACATATCACGACATTCACCCCCCCCTTTAAAAATTTGTTATCTCCCTCCGCCCACCTCGTCCTCCTTCCCTTGTTTGTAAGTTCATAAGTCCAAAATTTTTTGTGGTTTCCGTTGCCTTCTGGATCTCCTTGGTAGTGGTATAGGGGTGGGGAGTGCGGTCTGCCTTTCAGCCTTTCTTGGTGGAGGTGTCGGACTGGGAAGTACTGGTTGGTCATGTGGTCGTGTGGGTTGGGGATACTCTTGTATGGGATTAGGTCCTGCCATCAAGTCTAGGGTGGTGATCTTTTGTGGGACGGGCGTACCCAGGGTCCTGATTTCCGGGGTGGGTGGTGTAGTCCTCTGGGGTAACTCAATGGACGACTGTTCTAGTGACTGCAGCTGCGCTCCTTGTTGATCCATAGACATCTGTGTTTCCGCCACCTACTATCATAAGTAGGTTGACCAGTCCAGAATGACCTGGTCTTGCTAGAAGCAATCCTTTCAGACCTGCCAGTAGGTGTGGCTACACTTTCAGCCAATCTCAGTCATCCTACACTAGCATCTGAACATATGTACATACACACAATGGTGATAGAATCTGTACTATCACAGAGGGCAAGGCGGTTGACTAACCGCTGGTCAATAAAACTTTGTGCTTTCACTATCTATTAAGCAATTTACCCTCACATCATTAATTTTGATGCACACAGTGGCGTCAGATAAATTGTGTGGACTCGCCTGATTGATGCGTGGGGAAGCAAGTCTGGCATCTCCTTCCATCTGATAGTATTCATCTCCTGAAGACTGTGTCCTCTGCTCTGTAGCATTTGTCCAAGATGGCCGGCTGCACATGGCATTCTTCTTCTTCTGTTTGTCTGTGGAGAAAGAAGAACTTTCCCGCCTCACATTAGCATGAGAATGGGCCTTGGCTGTGGCCTTGGGGCTTCTGCAGACTTTTGCATAATGCCCACGTTTTCTACAGTTGGAACAGACATTTTCTCTGGCAGGGCAGAGGGCTCTGGGGTGGTTTCTTTGTCTACAGAAAAAGCATTTGGGACCCTCAAGGTGCTGCGGCTGCTGTGGATTCCTGTGAGGCAGCATACTTTTCTTTTCGTGGGGCTAGAGAGTCCAGCAGTGTGACGTTTGTCCAAGCGCCAGAGTCCTATGAGTACTCCTCCAATTCTTTCCTGATGCTTTCTAAAGCTTCTGCAATAGTATCTGCTTCATCTAGCCCCACCATTCCTTTCTCCAGCAATCGATGTCTCGTCTCAGTGGACCGTATGCCCGCAACAATTCTGTCCCTAATAAAGTTCTCCGCATACTCCTGAGTTGATATTTCTTTAAAGTGGCAGCTGCTTGCCAGGTCTTTCAGAGAGAGTATAAAGTCTCTGGCAGACTCCCCTACTTCTTGTGACCTGTTCATGAGTCTGTACCGGGAGTGGAGTTTGCTATCTTCTTCTTCTTCTTTGGCTTGGCTTCGCGGACGAAGATTTATGGAGGGGGGTAAAAGTCCACGTCAGCTGCAGGCTCGTTTGTGGCTGACAAGTCCGATGCGGGACAGGCAGACACGGTTGCAGTGGCTGCAGGGGAAAATTGGTTGGTTGGGGTTGGGTGTTGGGTTTTTCCTCCTTTACCTTTTGTTAGTGAGGTGGGCTCTGCGGTCTTCTTCAAAGCAGGTTGCTGCCCGCCAAACTGTGAGGCGCCAAGATGCACGGTTTGAGGCGATATCAGCCCACTGGCGGTGGTCAATGTGGCAGGCACCAAGAGATTTCTTTAGGCAGTCCTTGTACCTTTTCTTTGGTGCACCTCTGTCACGGTGGCCAGTGGAGAGCTCGCCATATAACACGATCTTGGGAAGGCGATGGTCCTCCATTCTGGAGACGTGACCCACCCAGCGCAGCTGGATCTTCAGCAGCGTGGACTCGATGCTGTCGACCTCTGCCATCTCGACTACTTCGACGTTAGGGATGAAAGCGCTCCAATGGATGTTGAGGATGGAGCGGAGACAACGCTGGTGGAAGCGTTCTAGGAGCCGTAGGTGATGCCGGTAGAGGACCCATGATTCGGAGCCGAACAGGAGTGTGGGTATGACAACGGCTCTGTATAGGCTTATCTTTGTGAGGTTTTTCAGTTGGTTGTTTTTCCAGAGTCTTTTGTGTAGTCTTCCAAAGGCGCTATTTGCCTTGGCGAGTCTGTTGTCTATCTCATTGTCGATCCTTGCATCTGATGAAATGGTGCAGCCGAGATAGGTAAACTGGTTGACCGTTTTGAGTTTTGTGTGCCCGATGGAGATGTGGGGAGGCTGGTAGTCATGGTGGGGAGCTGGCTGATGGAGGACCTCAGTTTTCTTCAGGCTGACGTCCAGGCCAAACATTTTGGCAGTTTCCACAAAGCAGGACGTCAAGTGCTGAAGAGCTGGCTGTGAATGGGCAACTAAAGCGGCATCGTCTGCAAAGAGTAGTTCACGGACAAGTTTCTCTTGTGTCTTGGTGTGAGCTTGCAGGCGCCTCAGATTGAAGAGACTGCCATCCGTGCGGTACCGGATGTAAACAGCGTCTTCATTGTTGGGGTCTTTCATGGCTTGGTTCAGCATCATGCTGAAGAAGATTGAAAAGAGGGTTAGTGCGAGAACACAGCCTTGCTTCACGCCATTGTTAATGGAGAAGGGTTCAGAGAGCTCATTGCTGTATCTGACCCGACCTTGTTGGTTTTCGTGCAGTTGGATAATCATGTTGTGGAACTTTGGGGGACATCCGATGCGCTCTAGTATTTGCCAAAGCCCTTTCCTGCTCATGGTGTCGAAGGCTTTGGTGAGGTCAACAAAGGTGATGTAGAGTCCTTTGTTTTGTTCTCTGCACTTTTCTTGGAGCTGTCTGAGGGCAAAGACCATGTCAGTAGTTCCTCTGTTTGCGCGAAAGCCGCACTGTGATTCTGGGAGAATATTCTCAGCGACACTAGGCTATTTAGTAGAATCCTAGCGAAGCCCCTTACTGTAATGTCTTTGTAAAATGCTCATTGCCTCTTGGTAGGACCTGGCATCTTGTATAAGGGAGTAAGGGTGGTCTCCCAGCTGGGCTAACAGCAGGATTAATAGCTCTTTATCTGATGCCTCAGCACCCTCCACATAATTCAGAAAGCATCTCTGCCAGTGGCTGAAGTGAGTGCCGGCTCCGGGATTTCTGGGGTTGAGCTCCAGCCTGTCTGGTCACAGCACATGGCTAAGCTGCAGTCTCTGGTCCCTTAGGTGTAGCAAGGGTGGACCCTGGGGTACTTGGAGCTGCTGGTAGAGCCTCTGTGGGGCTTGTGTCTGCTGGATCTGTAACCTGGGTGCTTGGGGCTGTTGGCTGAGTCTCTGGCTTTGGGACATTTGCATCGGGCTTAGGGGGATCCCAGCGGTAGCGTCAGGTCTCCGTGGTACTGGGGAAACTGCTGCTGGGGGAGTGACGGTAGCGGTGTCTGCTTTCCCTGGCTCTGGAGTGGTTGGGAATTCTGCACATACGTGGCGATCGGGAGCACGACTTGTGGAGATCCTTCCACCCGCACTTGTAGTGGCCCCTTTCTGATCCGACTGGGGTTTAGGGTCGGCGGCGCCTGTACCAGCGAACCCACGGGCAGGCAGGGCTCTTGGCCATTTCTTACCGGCCCTATCGTACTTCTGTGGTCTTCCCTGCATTCCACCACGATTCCAGTACAGCGGTTCCTCGCCATCTCGTCCCCGGATTCCATTCCTCAGGAAGAGTCTTTAGGTGGTCGGGAATGCATGTTGGAGCAGAAGCAGCTTCCATCCTAGTAGGTATCATATTAGTTTATTAAATTGTACTGACAATAACCACAACAGCAGTGCGAGTATAAGACAGCTTTAATAAATTAATAAGTACACTAAGAGGTCTTTTCTCTCTGCAAGACGAACCTGGAAGGCTAGACTGTAGGGACGACCCCTGGTGACCTGGTGGTGTAATTACTAGGTGGTGACCTAGTGGTGTAATTACATATCACCACAATGCAACACCTTGCCCTTAATTGAGTTAAATTCTAAGTTGAAATATTTACTGGTCTACACCAGCTTCTATTTAATTTGTGCTGATGTATTTCTTGCTTTTTTTTTAAACCCCCTTCAGTCTTTCTCCATTATTCGCGTTTGTTGTTGACTGATTCCACAGCCAGATCAGCCATGATCCTATTGAATGGAGGGCAGAACAAGCACAGTGGGCAGATGGGTGATTCCTGCTCTGATCTGGTGTTCATATGTCCTTGCCTTGCTGATGCCTTGTTGTGCTTTAAAATAGTTGTGCATTGCAGGAATGGTTTCTAGGCAAAACAATCAAATACATTCTTGACAAATCACTACACATTGAAAACTTTCTATTTATGGAAAAAAAGAGATGAAAAGAATGTATTGATAACAAGCTGAAACTGAGGGAAGTATTGCAATCTAGCTAAGAACAGAATTTAATATACATGTACAATATTTTATTGTATAGCCCAAAATGTGTTTTAAGTGGGTGATTCTGACACTGTATTGAAAGCGAATTGGCCATAGATCAAATAAAGCATGTACACTCTTCCTGCATTTAGCATTACACTGAACAATTGGTTGAGTCCTGCATGTGGTTCCATTATAGTGTTAATACTACCTTCCTTAACAACTTGCAAACAGAATCAAGTAGTCTCTCAAAGTCCAAGTGGATATTTTACTTCTTTTGACTTTAATGTTTCTAATGCTCAATTCTTTTTGATGGTCACTTTATCCAATTACAATAAAACCCCTGGTATACGGCACCTACAGGGATTGGTAGATGCCAGATAAATGAGTTTTCTGGTTGCTTGAGACTCACTCTCACATTGCTTAACTAATACACCTGCATTAAGAATTTAAAACAATTTAAAAGACAAAGAAACTATACTGTACTTCCACTTCATTTACATGTATATAAACCTTAAAGCATTTTGCTTTATTTTCAGACGCATTATTTGAAAGCTCTTAACTGTTGCTGCATCTGTAGGTTCTTCCCCCTCTATGGAGCCACCCGAAAGATGAACAATAACATCAGAATTAACCCTCCCTCCCCTAAGTTTACAGATAAGGCCTTACTAATGTACTCAATATACTTATAAAGACTCTTACTACACAGGGATAAGTAGGTACTTTAAGAGAGTCACCCCAATGGTGGGCAGAATCAACAGCTCTTCATTTTATTCAAACACAACTTTATTCAAATGTTATTCAAACAGCAGTTATGAGCAAACCCAACCAAGGCTGAATATTTTCTCCCATCTTCACCGATGGTTTATGTGTTGCTTCAGAGAACATTTACATTTTTAAACTTTTATTTAAATATTTATGTATTCTTATTTATTTCAAATAGCTTGTTTTCCTTGATTTTTTTTGCCAGTTGCTTGAATTTTGGATAACAGGGATTTTACTGTAGTTCCCTCACTCTGTGAGAGCATGCTGCACTTCTACCTGCCACTGAACTCACCAATGAGAGCTTTGGCAACTGATGAGTTTGGGACAAGGTTCTACCAGTGGTCAAATCCATTCTCTTGCAATGTAGAAGGGCCAACCTTGAGGTAAGTCCCCAATCAAGGGAAGACTGCTCTTTATTGAGCTCAGCAACTCCCTGCCAAACAAAAGATCCAGCTGATAACATGACTGAGCCACACAAATTGGTTGATGCTGGTATTTAAATACTAGGTTTAGGGATATAATGTGTTCGCTTTATAGCCTTTCATTCAACCAATTAATTCTAGCCTCAACAGCTTATGTTTTCAAGTAGTTTGATAAGTAAAATAATTTATAGTGAACTTAAGTCTATGTAATAGATGTACACTATTCACCATTTCAAGCCTGTTCCATCATTTGATGAGATTGCAATTCATTCTGACTTCATTTTCCACCTATATAGTATGTTTGATGTAGAAAAATCCTTTAATCTCATGTTTAAGATTACCTAATTTCAACAGTCATTTGAAGAGGAACATTTCAAACTTCCTCCACCCTTTCCATGTCGATCTGGTCCCTGATTTCATTTCTCGAAGTAAGACCTCTAATTTTTAAGCCACCAGTCCTCATCCTGAAGCTTCCAACCAGTCATATCAATGCATTGCTTTTTGTCTTAATAGTTCTCTTTAATGTGTTGAAAATTTGAATCAAATCATCCTTCACCTTCTAAATTTCAGGAAGTACGATTTCAATGTCTGCAATCTATTCTCATAAATTAAAGGATACAGATGAGAAAATAATTTTGATAAATTGTCACTCCTGAGAACGTGGTGCCCTGAACACATCAAAGTGCTTGGCTGTACCCGCCTATTTGGATTCTGGTCCGCAAGGTATAAAGATCAATATTCCATTTGTCTCATTATTTTCTGCACTCATTTATCATTCTTGAACTTGAACACAAGGACCCTCATCATTTGGAGCTTTATGCCACTTGGGAAAAAAATGTCCTTTTTTCCTATTCTCTGTCTTATCATTTCACTACTTGGGAAGTACTCAAAATGAAATCCAGTTTTTCTCAGTTCATTCATATCTATTCACATTTCTTTGCAAATTGTTGGTTCAATTTGTGTGTTTGCCATGATTTCCCTCTTTAAATAATCCCTGCGTGCTACTGTCAATTGAATGGGTGATAAATACATTCCAATAATTAAGGGTCCAACACTGCTAAATTACAGTGTGGCATCCTGACCACCATGGAGAGGCAGCAGTCTGTTTAAGTCAGATCAGATGACCAGGGAGCTGCTTTTTGTCACACCATTCAATAAAATGGAGAGCAGGTGTAATGGAGCCACCATTTTGGGCCGTGCTTGAGCCATGTGCAGTGATTGAGGCTGAGGTATTGGCTTGTGAGTAAAGCTGAGTAGGGTTACTGGTAAGAAGCATGCCATTTCAAATGGTGTTGCGGGGGGTGAAGGATCAAAATGGCCTTGCAGCAGAACTAGTATCAGCATAACAGGCTCTGAGATTCAGCAGGGAAGGTGAGGTTAGGCAGAGCGACAGTAATAGGTGATGCCATTATCAAGGGGACCCAAATAAGACATTCTGTGGCCATAAAGAGGTGGCTAGGGAGAGAATCGGCCCAATTAAATACCAATATGGCTGGCTTTGAGTGGAGAAGGGTGGGATTTTTAATGAATATTTCTCATCTATTTTTACTGGGGTGAAGACCATGGAAGCTTGACTGAAGGAAACAAGTGGCAAAGGACCATATCAGAGCTACCAGGGAAGGGTTTTGGCAGCCTTTGAATATATTAAAGTGGGCACATTTCCAGTGCCAGATGAACTGCATTCTTGTACATGCCAGCAAATTTATTTTGGAGCCCCTTGCTGAGATATTTTATATATATATAAAAATACCTGGACAAGGCAGGCAATAATACGACTGTGAGCTTAATATCAGTGGGCAGAACATTGCTGTTGGAGATTCTGAGGGATAGAACTACCAGCGTATCTCTACGTATCTCTAGTCAGTGACTGACTGGAGATAGTCAAGGTGGATTTGTGCATGGCAGATCATGTCAAACCAAAGGTTTTTAAAGTGCCAAAGGGAAATAATGAGGGCAAGGCAGTAGATATTGTATATAGTGTTCATAGGAGGTAAAGATACATATATAAGCAATGTTTTGGGCCTGAGTCCTTCATCAAGGTACCTTCTTTACCAACTTTACCTTCTATTGACACTGCATGACCTGCTGAGTTCCTCCATCAATTTTGTGAATTCAAAACTGGCTTAGTAGAATGAGGCAGAGGGTAGGAGTGAAGGAATGTTGTTCTGAATGGGGGCCCATGACCAGTCATGCAGGGGTCTGTAATGGGTCAACTGTTTGTCATCTATATTAATAATGTAAATGGCAATGATGTTAACACTATTAGTAAATTTGTAGATGGCACCAAAACTGTTGGAGTAGAGGACAGTGAGGAAAGATATCCAATTTTACTGAGGAATCTCGATCAGTTGGGAAGGAGGGCCAAAGAGTGGCAAATGAAATTTAACTCTGACAAGGGTGAGGTGTTGGACTTCAGTGATCAAACCAGGACAGGACTTGATTGGTGCAGCCCTGGAGAGTGATCTACGGCTTCTATGGCATAGCTCCTTGAAATTTGTAATTCAGATGGACAAGGTAGTGAAGAAGGTATTTGTCAGCTCCTCCCAATTAGACAGGATATAGAGTACCAAATTTGGGGTCTCATGATTGATGCAGCTGTACAAGGTATTGGTGAAACCACACTTGTGCAGTTCTGGTTGCCCAGCTGTAAGAAGGACATCAATAAATGGGAAGAGGTAGAGAGGAGATTCACCAGGATGTTGCTGGGATGGGAGGGCTTGTGCTATAAGCAGATAAGCTTAGTCTTCATTCAACATAGTGAAGGAGGCTGAGGGATGATCTCATAGAGGTTTATAAAATGAGGAGAAATTTCTTCAGCCAGAGGATAGTGTATCGGTGGAATTCATTGCCACAGATGGCTGTGGAGGCCATCATTGAATATATTTAAAGCAGAGGTTGATAGGTTCTTGATAAGGATGTTAAAGGCTATGGGAGGCAGGAGAATAGGACTGGGAGGAAAAATACATCAGCCATAATTCGAATAGTTGAGCAGACTCGATGGGTTGAATGGCTTAATTCTGCTCCTTCAACTTATGATCTTATCATGGGGTCCATGGAAAAAGGCAATGCACACAGACTTTATCCCAGAGTAAATGATTTGAGGGCATAGCCTTAAGGTGAGAAGGGAAAGATTTAAGAGGAATCTGAGGGGAAACTTTTTCATGCTGAAGGTGATCCATATCTGGAATGAGCTGTTAGAGGGAACTGTTGAAGCGGGCACAGTAACAATGTTCAAAAGATATTTGGACAGAAGGATATGGAAGAATTGCGTGCAAATGAGACTAGCCCAGAAAGGTAAAGTTCACCATGGACAAGAAGGGCAAGTTCTTTGGTGTGTGACTCAGACTTTGACACCTGTCCATTAACTGTCTTTCCATTTTCTCCCTTTCTCTAATTAAGTTACTATATGAAAACATTCTGGATGTGAAACTTGAGCTGAATGCCATAGGGAGCACAGGAACCAGGGCTCCAGTGAACATCAGAAGAGATAACTGGAAATCCAGACCCCAATGTGTGTTCAGGAGGGACATGAGAATGTGGGCCCTGGATTGTTAGTGGGACCACAGAAAGTAGCAACATGGGCACCAGATGCTGAAGAATCAGAATTTCTGAACAAGGCAATAGCAAATTATGGAGGTTTTACTGAATTTTCTGGGGACACACTACCCAAGAAGAATTTGATCAGTTTGCCCTTTTATGGGGAGAGTGAAACTATTACAAATGGCTAACCTTGCAGCAGGCAAAGAATTGCTGGAGGAACTCGGCAGGTCAGTCAGCAACATATCAAGACAGAACCTGCTGAGTTCTTCCAGCGATCCTCCGCATGGTCACGATTCCAGCATCTGCAGCTTTTGTTCTTCTAGCCTTACAATAGCACTGGTATTTCCAACATTTTCAGAGATGTGCTATCCATCCTTTCCCTCCCTCTCTGCACTTTACAACTAATGTGTTTTATCCTCACTCACCCAGTTCTGGTGAACAGTCTTTCACCTGAAATATGAACTTTCCTTATCTTTTCATTGATGCTGCTTGCCCTGCAGGATATCACAAACAGTTTCTGCTTTTATTTCAAATTTCCAGCATCTGTTATGCTTTAACATTCAATGATTGGAGAAAGCAACGGTGTGAAAATATTTAATTAATTATTCTTCAGCAAAGACAGGCTGAACTTAAAATAATCGATCTGGATCTCATGTGCCTTCAGTTCTGAATGAATGTGAGGAAGGATTTTAACCATATATCCATTTCCCTCCATTGATGCCGCCTGACCTGCTGAGTTCCTCCAGCAGTTGGTTTTTTACTCTAGATTCCAGCAGCTTCAGTCTCTTGTGTCTCTGAATTGTGACTCTTTGTACACCAAAGAAAAGGTACAAGGACTGCCTAAAGAAATCTCTTGGTGCCTGCCACATTGACCACCGCCAGTGGGCTGATAACGCCTCAAACCGTGCATCTTGGCGCCTCACAGTTTGGCGGGCAGCAGCCTCCTTTGAAGAAGACCGCAGAGCCCACCTCACTGACAAAAGGCAAAGGAGGAAAAACCCAACACCCAACCCCAACCAACCAATTTTCCCTTGCAACCGCTGCAATCGTGTCTGCCTGTCCCGCATCGGACTGGTCAGCCACAAACGAGCCTGCAGCTGACGTGGACTTTTTTACCCCCTCCATAAATCTTCGTCCGCGAAGCCAAGCCAAAGACACTCAGCTAGATTAGCACATAATTACAATGCATTGAGAATGGGAGAAAAGGGATTGCCTTTATGAAATGCCCTCTTCATTGCTGTGACAATTATGTTGGAGTGTGCATGTCATGTTGCTTCATTTCATTAACAGCCCTTGTATAATTGTGAGGAAAAACCAGAAGATCAAAACACTGATTGTTCCCCACCTTGAATAAATATTACAAAGTATAGCAAGGGTGAGGTTGGGATTAGTTTGTTTGAACAGGTATTTCACCTAACAGCTGGACACACAGGAATGTCAAATAACCTTTGAATGAGAAAACTACAAGAGAATGGAGCCAAGTGTGCTGAGAAGACTCATGGTGGAGGAATGTGGTGTTCTGGGCCATATGCATGACCATTTGATTGCAGCTTCATGTTTGCTTTCCTTCAACCCAACTCCCTTTGGAAATTTTCTCAACGTTATGTATTCTGGAGAGTGATACTTGGGCCATAGTAAGCTGCATGCAATAGTATGAGTGGGAGAGCCTATTGTACAGTTGTGCAAGCATTTGCTTTGCCAATAATTAATGAATAATGCTGTGTGAAATTGAAATTTGCAGGAAAAATAAAATTGTACAAAGTAATCTGGTCTAGTTGGCTGTTCAAACCTTTGTGTAACACACATTATTAAAATGCAGCGATGACCAAGAGGGGAAGCAATTGCACGATACATTTCCTGAACCATTGTTGTGTTGGTCTTTTGTTTTCACTGTACATTCAGTGTCTTAAAACATTATTGCCTGTAGAAATGGAATGGAATTGCTCTTAAAAAATGCCCTCTTCTGCATTTTTAACTTGAATTTTATTGATTTATAGCCCAGCTAAGCTTACTTCTTCACTAATTTTTGGTTGGACAGAACCAATTCTACCCTCGACAGCTCCAACCCTTACCCAATCTAGAATCCCACAGACCCCTCCTATCACCAACACTAAGATCAAACGGTGGCTCATTCTCTTTATGATATCCAAGGTGGTCTTATGAATTCCCTCCGAAAGTTACAGCAATATGGATCCTTGTTATTGGAGCTGAATGAGTTCAAAGAGCTGGCAATGTACACTCCACTTTTGGAGGAGTGTGTGGATGCAGTGTTTTATTGTTGAAACACAGAACCAAATGCCATCAATCACTTCCCACTATTATTTCTAGATTTCATCCTGGTGAAGTAAAATGGCACAGTTTGGAGCAGGCCAGGTGGTGATTATGTCTCAGCCTGCTTCTGTAGGACAAACCAACTGGAGTACTGGATTGTGCAGCTGTTGTGATGACGTGGGAGTATGTAAGTCGAGCCATGTATACATTTGCACTCTTCCGACACCGTAATAAAAATGTTTTTTGATAATTTTCTCTATAAAACAAACTGTTCACTTTCCTAATTTGCCACACAACTATAGTTCAAAAATAATTGATTGAGATCAATAAGGTGGAGAGGGTGCAGAGAAGATTTACTAAAATGTTGCCTGGATTGCAGTATCGAGAATACAAAGAAAGGCTGAGTAGATTGGGGCTTTATTCATCAGAGCGTAGAAGGTTGAGGGGGGATTTGATAGAGGAATATAAAATTATGAGGGGGATAGATAGAGTAGATGTAAATAGTCTCTTCCCCTTGAGGGTAAGTGAAATTGGGAAGTAACATAAGAGGAAGCTTCTTCACCTCCGGAAGAGGTGGTTGCAGCAGGATCAACTTTGTCATTTAAGAGAAGGTTTTAAGAGAAGTGCATGGATGTGAGGGGATTGGAAGGTTATGGACAGGGAGCAGGTAGGTGGGACTAGAGGAGATCACTTAAATCGATGTGGACTAGAGGAGCTGAGATGGCCTGTTTCCGTATTGTAATTGGTTATGCAAAGTGTTTTTGAAAGTCTAAGATTGTGAAATGTGTCACATAATTGTAAAGAGGTCATTTTGTTTCCTTGTTTCCATCCTGTAATGTTGGCTCCTCTAACACAAGAGTATTAAAGCTGCGTATATCACCTGATAGCAAACTAGACTGACTATACAAGATTTACTAGTTGATCATCGAAGCTATTCATGGTTCATTGGCAACACTGGCTTTTGTTAAATATCACCAACTACTTGTTCTTTTCACTGTTACTTGTTAGGTCTGCTTTGTTCATGAATGAGTGAGACAAACACCAGACTGAGTCGAAATCAGGGTTCTTTGTTCTTTATTACCGGATTGTAACACTTGCAACTAACCATGTTAGTCGGAGAATGCATTCTGCCGTTATCAGCAAAATGGTGATTTTTTATACCCTTGGATACATGCTTAGAACATCATCATATCATTACTTGTCCAATTACTAAAACTGTTGCTATCCTTTCCCTGCTAGCTTCCTGCCTCTCAATCCATCAATGTCTCTCTTATCTTGTAAGTACAAGGATGCATTCACATCTTGTTACAGCCCCGCACAGGGTAACTCCTTACACATTCCCATCTCATGATGTTTTACCTTACATACTCCACCAATGTGTAATGTAAGCAGTATCCTCTTATTAGTGTGGGGATCTTGGAATTCGTGATCCAACCCCCGAGACTTGTTCCACTGAATGTTACCATTAGTCTGATATAGAATGATAGGAGGTCACTGATGTTCGTATTTGACACTGGCTAGTAGATTCAAGCTGGATGTAGCCAGCTATGTTGAGTTCAGGTATCAGATAAGTTCTCGGGGCTGGGGCAGATTGGTCTTGGCCAGCTTTTTATCAATAGATTATCTAAGGTACTGTACTTAAAGAATCTAACCACTGCTTCTGAGCCTAACAAGACTCAACTACACATAATAATAATATCAACAGCATCGGCAAATGTTGGAAATATTCTGTGGATCAGGCGGATTATGTGGAAATCAGATTTAAGAAAAAAAAAGCATTCTCAGTTTCTCTGTTCTCCTGAAATGAACATAGTGACACATTTGTACTTCACATTGCCTCTTGTGTTTCTAGGTTGCTGTGGGATATTCTGTACAATCTGCCTTGGATGTCAGATTGCAGGGAATATGAACGAGTGCTGTCTTTGTGGTACTTCCATGGCTATGAGGACTCTCGTCAGAACAAAGTATAACATCACTGTAAGTAGGTCAGATTTTAAAACATATGAGAGCATGAAATAAAAGGTTGCAAACCTATCCATTTTATAGTTAAACTATCCTATTGTTTAATATCCTGGAGCAAAACTCTATGTCAATCCTTCAGGGTTCTCAAAAATAACTCTGGAGAATTCAGTTACTGTCAAGTCTCCTTTATGCAACCCACACTTGCTGATCCTTTGACATTATTCTTGCCCCAGGTGTTATGATCCATCCCCCACCAGTGACCATATGGAGAATCTAATCATTGTCACTCTGCACCTTTGCTACAGTCTCTGATCCTTCTCTCTACAGGGTTTATTCTTCACTTCTGTGAATGATGTAACCTGCAAATGGTGCAGTCCCACCTCTAGTTTATCCTGATGGCTTTTTGACATCTTGCTACAGAGAAGGACTTGCAATAAGTTTTCATTGCTTTTGATGGTCATAAATGTGTAAAACCTGCCAGCTAAAAATCAGTATGTTCAGGCCAAATGCAAGAGGGCATTATTGGGACAAATGGTGACCATTTGGTAAAGAAGCGCACCATTCCAAGCACTATTTATGTGGCATGAGACCTAGCAAGTTTGATTAAAAGTAAATTTACAACTGCAATTTGGGAATGATTAAAATGGAAATATTCAACTAGAGAATTGTAAGAGGCTGTGCCAATCACAATGCAGTGTTTTCCTTTTTAAATTCTGCAGTGTGGCTCAAGCCCCAGATATGGATCATCGGATGTGTTACAGGCAACATCATTTCTATTAAGAATTGGACAAACTAAGAGGAAATCAAATAAAACTCATCTGAGGCTTGGGAAAAGGTTTAACCCTCCTTCTGCTTTGGTCTTTTTCAGTTTTCTGTTTTCTATATTTTTTTCTTTCACCTTCACTTTCCTTGTGAAAATGACTGAGACTCACATTGTTTTATTTTGAACATCTCCCAATTGTCTAGAATGTGGGGTTGAAGGTAATTTTGCAATGAGTGAGGGCATGGAAGGAGTGGGTGGGTTTTGCACGAGATAGCCTCCTTCAGAGACGCCGATGCTTTGACTATAACAGGCTCGGGCTACTGAGAATGGAGCCCAGAGCCTTCACTGAGGGCAAGTAGGATTATTGTAAGTGGTGATGTAGAAGCTAAGGACCCAGGCACATGGGGAATAACAACCACCTGTTAGGGACACTTGTGTCCCAGGGAGAAGTCTGTAGTGCTGACACTGAGACTGTCAAGTGTTAAACAAATTTGACAGTATGTTGACCACTACCCTCCCCTGCATTGTTCTACCTGCCAAAACAATTGTCCTTATTTGTTCCCACCTGTCAATGTTAAGTCTGTCTCAACACTCCCCTTTTTCCGCACCCTACCTGACTCCACCTAGCCATCATTCCCCACCCTCATTTGCTTCCACCAGCTCTGGATTTACATTCCTAGTTCTGATGCAAGGGTTGGGCCCAAAATAACACCATTCCTCTACCTCCACAAATGCTGCTTGACCTGCCTGAGTTCTTCCAGCAGTTTGTACTTTGAACGGTTGACAATTGTTTGATTTTTAATCAAGAATTAGTTTGGTTCCAGACAGACCTGCACCATTTAGGGTTTGAAAGATCTTGATCCACTACCTCGCCAAGATGTAACATCACAGTGTATACTGGACATCTAATCATTTTCAACACTAAATAATTTCACATACTGGTTACATTATACCCAATGTGTGGTATATTGCAAAAACATTCAGTCTGTGAACTTTGAAGATTTTGTCATAATAAAATGCTGTAGAGATGAGATGTTTAATACAAGATGAATGAAAATGTGATATTGCACGCTATTTCTCATCTGACATGAGGCTCCCATGCAAATAAGCATTATTCCCTATGCTGGATGTTCCTGGGTCCTTGGCTTCTAGACTTCCATAGATTTCACCCAACTTCAGATCAAAGCAGGGAATTATTTTGAAGTTCATTGTTCAGACCAACCCAAATGGGCAAAAAAAAACTGTTAATGCCAGAAATCTAAAATAAAAAAAAAACAAACAGAAAATGCAGGTCAGGTAAAATCTGTGGAAATGAAACAATGAACATTTCAAGAGTAGGCTCTGAAGTAGGACTGGCGAGGGGTTGCATGTCTGAGTCATTGACTGTTTCTCAGATTGACCTAAATACAGTAGCGGATTCATGGTTTTAAATAAAAAGCAAGGGCAAAATGCAAGTAAAACCATGAATAAATAGATGTGCAGATAAGGGGACAGGAGCATATTAATGTTTACTTACATTGCAGTTTTTTTGCTGTTTTGCAGGGGACTCTCTGCAAAGATTGGTTAATTACCATGTGTTGCCTCCCATGTTCTCTCTGCCAAATTAAAAGAGAAATCAATATTCGAAAGTGATCCAGTTAAATTTCATCTTGGATACATTTTCCTTTGTATGGTAAGTTGAGGATGCCTGGTTCTTTTTGTAAGGATAGCTGAAGGCATTGTGAGCAGAATGATTATACATCACTTGTGGGTGATTGTTGCTGCTGTGTCCAAGTTTCAACATGGATCGTTCCTCAGGTTGCCATGTTATCCTGAATGTTACTCTGTTTTGTAAGAGTTCTTTCAATTTTTGGGGGGAAGTTGGGCCTTGTTGCCAAGGCCAGATGTTATTTCCCATTTCTCATTGCCCCAGGGGAGGTGAAAGCAAACCTCCTTGAACCACTACAGATCTTTTGGTGAAGGCACTGGATCATTGTCATTTGGCAGGCAGCCTCAAGGTTTGGAAGGGACTATTTCAAGGCTGGGCCAGAGTGTGACTTGGATAGGGATCTGCCTGCTGCTCTTATAATTCTTGGTGGAGATCATAGGTTTAGGAGGTGTGGCTGCACTGAGATATCTACTGCGAGATATGATGGATCTCTAATTGAATGCCATAAGTGTGATACAAAATAATACTGAATTCAGCAAAAAAAACTTTCCCTGATAATATGCATCTAAGGCAAGCTCTGGTCACAATTTGCAAAAATCCTTTTATTATGAAAATAAGATGTTCATGTGGCCTCTGCTTAGAGACAAAAAAAATTGATAACCTAAAATTGAGCTTTCTGATCTTATCGAAGCTATGAAGCTTCCAAGCTTTTATGAAGACTTGAAGTCCATTTTTAAAAATTCATAATCATTTATAGATGCATAAATGAGTTTACAGAAGTGATCAATTTGGTAGTATTCTGTTTGGTATCAAGTTTCATATTTCCTTATGCAGCAAGGCCATCTATGTCAGCCTTTAGAGCAACCTCATCAATCTGATTTCCCCTATTTATTTGCCTGTAATCTATTCTCTTTAAGCTCTCATCAATCCCACCTCTTCTATTTCCCAACAACATTGGGGGTAAGTTACAGGAGTCGGTCAACATGTTGTCCAAGTGTTCAGAATCTGGGAGGAAGAGAAAGCTCCTGGGAAATCGTATTTTTACAGGGGGAGTGTGCAAACTTCACACCAACAGCAGATCAGAACTGAACCATCAAGTCTATCCAGGTGCCATACCAAGAAGTAGTTGGGAGGCAGTGGTGGTTGTTGTCGACCACAGAGGAGGTGGCAGCTATTGGGAGTAGGAGAAGAGTGGCTCTGCAGTGGAAGCTGGTGTAACCAGGGAAAGCACTGTCTACTCTGGGGTGGGTGCCAGGAGTCAGCAAAGTTATGGCAGCTACAGACCTCTTACTGAGTCTAGGATTTTGATTTGCTGGTGTGTTAAAATACTTGAACCCCAGTTTGGACATTGATATTACCTGTTGTTTGTTTACTGTAAAATTTTCTGTGGATTGCATGCAAAACAAAGCTTTTCACTGTATCTCTGCATAGATGATAATAAACTAGACCTGGGTTGCTGGAGCTGTGGGGCAGTAGCACCACCTGCTGCAGCAATGTGCTGCTCTTCATGTTGAATTTTTTTCACTAATGAGTTTTCTTTACTGACAGGATATTATGCTGCAAAATAATGAAGATGGGTTTATAGGAAAGACCAAAATTGTTTATAATCACAGAAGCAAAGCAAATAATGGAATGTTGCATCAGCAATAACAGATTGAAATCTGTCAACCAGTTTCTACTACTATTTCCTTCAAAGCCATGTGAATGAACACCTTCAGATCTGAAATCATTCCTAGAGCCATGTGACCTTTCACAGCCTTCAGGGGAAATCTTCTCTGTAATGTACCACAGAAAAATATGCAAGCAGCACAGAATGCACAATTTTTTTCTTTAGGAAACTGAGGAGAGAAAACTATTTAAAACCAGGCAAATCTAAAGAGGACAAAAAGCCAAGTTTGAGAAATCAATGATAATGTTCTGGTTAGATTTGATTCAAATTAAAATCTTCAATTCAGATTTTAAATGAGCATTTTCCTAGATTTACTTTGCATTAGTTGTCCATAAATGCTCAAATCTGAAACTACTTTCCAGAAATAGACTTCTATTTTATCATATTAATATTTGAATGTTTATTTAAAGTAAGTTGTTGGCAGAACAGCTGAAATTAGTTGAATTACAATATAAGAATTATCAACCAATAGTGCAGATCTTGAATGTTGCTGGGTCTGGCCAAATCTTAGTGTCTCCAGATGAGAAATGTCATTAATAATGGACTAGATCTTCCCTTCACCCTGCAACCAGAAAAATAATCATTTTCAATATAGCAGCTCGAGAATACACAAAAAGGCAAGCAAAATTGTAGCAATGCATGCTTGTTGAAGTATCTGAAACTGGAAATCTGATCTTGGCTAGTTTGCTTTGATAAATTGCATTTAAATAAAAATATGAATTTAATTTTGTGTGATTAGCTATGAATATCACAGAAATGTTGGCAGTTCATCCTATCTACTCCAATATTGTACTTCTGCTCTTCCTGGAGCACATACAACAGGTCTCTTGGTTTTAGCCAATCCACCTGCACTCAGTGTTGGGTTATGACACCAGTGCAGGTTGGCACTGTACTGCAAACATATTTAATGTATTTTTGTTAAGAGTTAATTTTGAGACCACTTCACAATAATGGAGGCAGCCATCAGGGCCAAGTTCAGGGGCTGGTAGAAGCGCTTTTCCTGGCTGTTGGACTGTGGATGGTAGGCCATGGTGTGGTGCAGCTGGGTCCCAAGTACCTGTGCCAGTGTCAACCACAGACGACTGACGACTGCATTGGTTCTGCCTCTTGTATTCTTGCAGAACTTAACAATTTCATAACTTCACTGCCAGCTTCCACCCAGCCCTTAAATTTATCTAAACAGTTTCTGACACCTCTCTCTTCCTTGTCTTATCAGTCTCCATCTTAGGACAAACTCTCCAGACATCTGTTAAAAACCCACTGACTCTCTCAGCTACCTGGATTATACGTCTTCCCTCCCTGATTCTTATAAGGATGCCATTTCTTTCTCCTAATTCCTCTGCATCTTTTTGCAGGATGAGAACTTCCATTCCAGGACATCTGAAATCTCCTCTATCTTTAATATACAGTGAATCCTCATTAGAATGTGATTCGGTAATCTGCAGAATTGCTTATAGCGCAGGTGTCTGTGGATCCTAAACATTGATTTTTAGGATGCCAGGCTAACAGTGGCTAACAGCCACAAACTCAAAATTGGACTCATGACTCATTTACAAGATGTGTACATTAATATGTGGAGTTTAAAGGTCTTATTATAGGGTTTGAGTCACAGTATTCTGTTTTCCAGCTTCCTGAATCATGATGTATATGCATCTGTTCCGCGACTTGGCTGTAATGCTGTATAAAATCTTGAACCCCAACTACCGCGTTCTAATGAGGCTTTACTGTATGTGGACCCAGCCCCCTCTCCCCACCAACTACAGCCTGCACCTGTATCTCCTTCATTTCTTCCAATACCCCCAGGCAGAATAAGGATGGAGTCCCACTAGTCTTCCTTCCCTTAACTCCATATTCTCTTTACTGAGAATGCTATATATTTCAGTCCTACTGAAGAAGTAAAACAGAATTTCGTTACAGAACTAACGCAGCAATTCTTATTTTCATAGAACTCTACAGCACAGGAACAGGCCATTTGGCCCATCTCATCCCCTTCTGCCAAATTCAGTTTGATCCCACCACCAGTCATATATTCCCCTCTACCCCTATCTGCTTTGTTTCTCTGACAACTCACAGTCTGATTTTGACTCCCCGCCAACTCTTCCACCTAATTAAGTACACTGTAACTATAGACAGTGCAAAACTTGTCCCTACATCTCTTCCCCCACCAGCCCCTTGTTTCCTTCCAGGGCAGCAAACAGGTGAGGCAGAGTTCTATATGCACATCATCCAACCTGATCTGCTGCATTCAGTGTATCTAGTGTGGCCCCATCACATTAGTGAGACCAAATTTAGATTGGGTGACTGTGTCACTGAATACCTAAGCTTGAACTTTCTCCAGCAAACCATTTCAACTCTCCCAACCATGCCTGCATGGATATGTCTGTCCTTGGTCTATTGCCAGGGTGAGGCCAAATGTAAGCTGGGGAACAACGTATCATATTCTTCCAAGACATCCTTAACAAATGCATGAAAGTCTTCTCTTAGGCAACCTCCATGTCCATCTGGCTCCATTTCCTCTTTACCAACTCCTATTTGTACTTTTGTTACTAACTTTTCCCACCTTTCTTCCCAATGGTTTCTTGATCTACCTGATCCCCAACTCTCCCACATTCTGTCTAATACCTGATCAACTGTTGGCCCTTCATAGATGTAATGTCATCCCCTTTTCACTTCAGTCCTGATAAAGGGTTCTGACCAGAAATGTTGATGGACCATTTCCCTCCCCCCCCCCCCCCCATGGATGCTGTCTGACCTGCTGAGTTCCTCCAGCAGCTCATTGCTTGCTGAAAACAGCACTCATTGTACAAGGATAAATCCCATGTTACCAAGTAGGTCCTTACTGAGAATGCTATATATTTTAGTCCTTCTGCAGAAGTAAAACACAATTTCTTTACAGACATAATTGCAGCAAATCTTATATCCGATAATTAGTTTTCATAGAGCTTTACATCACAGATACAAACCATTTGGCCCTTCTAGTCCCTGCACAAACTAGTATCCTGCTTAGTTCCATTGACCTGCATTCGGACCATAGGCCTCAATCATATACCAATCCAAAGTTTTCTTAAAGATCAAAATTGAGCCTGCATTCACCACTTCTGCTGGCAGCTTGTTCCACTACTCTCACTACTCTCTGCATGCAGAAGTTCTCCTAATTTCACCTATATCCTCTAGTTCATGTCTTACCCTGCTTGCATTTACTCTATCTAGACTCTTCATAATTTTATATCCCACAATCAAATCTCCCCTCATTCTTCTGCACTCCAGGGAATAAAGTCCTAACCAATTTAACCTCTTCCTGAAACTCAGATCCTGAAGTCTCAGCATATCCAGTGAATCTCTTCTGCATTCTTTCAATCCTATTCATCTCTTTCCTGTAGTTAGGTGGCCAAAACTGCACACAATACTCCACATTTGACCTCACCAATGTCTTGTACAACTTCACCATTACGTTCAAACTCCTATTCTCAATACTTATGAAGGCCAATATGCCAAAAGTTCTCTTAAGAAACTTTTCCCCCTTTCATTTTTGTACAATGTTTCTGCGCACTGAAATTAATGTGAAGTTTCTTGCCATGTGATAGGTTCCCATTGTGAGGGTTGCAGGAGTTCAATTCACTTACAGTTAAAGATATGTTTTGGTCGAAGAAGAGCAAACATTAAAATTAACAGCACAATGATGTGTATAATTATTACATCTGCCTTATCAAGTTTAAAATGTATAATTGGTAACAAAGTTTTATTGATGCTCTGCCTTGTAACTCCCCCAGTTAATAATTGAGCACCTACAATCCACAGCAAATAATGAGTTATGTTGGAAAGAAAACCTATGGTATTACACATCACTGATTCAAATATGCACTTCTTTATGATTTAAATTTTATTCTGTTCTTTAAAAAGGTTTGCCCAAACCCTTGAGTCAGTGATAGCTTCTGAATTTTAGTCTTTTCAGAGTAGATTTCAATACTTCTCATGACTAAAATTGAGAAATGCATCAATTGCAAAATAATGTCAAGAGACCCGAGAGTGCATCTAATTCAGTTTAAGATTCTGCACCATTTTTATTGGACTCCATCAAGGTTATATAGATTAGGGTTGAAAAATACCCCTGAATGCTGGCACTGTGAGGTGGATAAAGGGGACTTAGTACATGTGCTTTGATTTTGTCCCAGAATTCAAGAATTTTGGATTATGATACATATTGGTGAAGCTTCAGGTATTCAAATTCTTTTTTGCCCCACACTTTTTGTCTTGGGAGACACACTTGGGTTATTTGGAGATTAAAAACTCTCAAAATTGGATTCAGACAAGTATAATGGTAGGAAGACAAATGATACTTAGAGGTTGGAAGAATTTGGGGTGGGGGGGAAAAAAACCATCATTTCAGGAGGGGGCCTCAGAAATGTCCAAAGAGGCAGTGTTTGAACGCACGTCTTACAAACAGTTTGATAAATTGGGCATTTATACACAATAATGGGGAAAATATCTAGGTTTCCTGCGGGGAGGTGAATGATGGTGGATGTTGTGGTGAAGCATATTAATGAATGGCAGTTTTTTCTGTTATTAGAGGTCAAAATAGACACGTATGGTTATTGATATTTTTTGCTGCCACATTTGTTTCTATTTTATGGATGTTCATGTATTGTAACTTATGATTTACATAACTTTTACAAAAAATTTTTTACATAAACTTTTACATAAATTACATAAAATTTACATAATTTCCCTGCCACATTGACCACCGCCAGTGGGCTGATATCGCCTCCAACCGTGCATCTTGGCGCCTCACAGTTCGGCGGGCAGCAACCTCCTTTGAAGAAGACCGCAGAGCCCACCTCACTGACAAAAGACAAAGCAGGAAAAACCCAACACCCAACCAACCAATTTTCCCTTGTAACCGCTGCAACCGTGTCTGCCTGTCCCACATCGGACTTGTCAGCCACAAATGAGCCTGCAGCTGATGTGGACATTACCCCTCCATAAATCTTCGTCCGCGAAGCCAAGCCAAAGGAAACATAACTTTAACACTGACTCAAGGGTTTGGGCAAAGCTTTTTAAAGAACACAATAAAATTTAAATCATAAAGAAGTGCATATTTGAATCAGTGATGTCCATAGGTTTTCTTTCCAACATAACTCATTATTTGCTGTGGATTGTAGGTGCTCAATTATTAACTGAGGGAGTTACAAGGCAGAGCATCAATGAAACTTTGTTACCAATTATACATTTTAAACTTGTTAAGGCAGCATTGAGAAGCAATCTGTTTTTATGTGCTAAAAGCAATAAAAACTGGGCTAGTTTTAAGGAGTGGTTAATAATAAAGACAAAAAGATTACAATAGCCATTTAAGTTATTAAAATATAAATTGAATGCTGGTTTGGGAGTCTGTGGGCTGTAGTAAATCTGCAAAAGGAAAGGTTTGGAAACCATTGGTTAAGATAGGAGGAGAAACCTTTCCAGTGAGAATTTATTGTCTAAAACACACAACCAGAAAGGGGACAGAAAGGACCTGCGTAGAAAAAGAATGGACAAATTGTGGGACCAGGTTTAAAAAAAAAGGGCAGGTCACGATGCAATGTGTGTTACTCCAAGATGAAGCTGGAAGACATCCTATATTTAATATGTTTTCAAATATGTTTTATAAAAATTCTAATGCACTTTTTATTTGTTTAAAATGGGAGATTCATTAACCAAGATTTTAAATTTCAGACACAAAGTATAATGGACTGTATTAATAATGCAAAATGACAAACACTGTGTAGCACAATCAATGACCACATGCAGACACAAAGCACATGTCCTTAATGTCCTGAAACTTCCAGCATACAACTACATGCTTCTGGCACAGATCCAAGGCTGGAACTTAGGGAGGAGACCAGGGCTCTCAGCCTTTATTGGGAAAGTACAGGGAGGAGTTATCAGGTCGGAGGTGGACTAGCCTGAGCAGTCCAGTGAAGTCCCTGCATTACCATGTTCCACCACATTCACCCTTTCCTTTATGGATAAAGTCCTGCGGGTTGAAGTGGGTCAGTGTCCATTGTCATTGTCTCCAGTCATGCAGTCTATACCAGTTCACAGATTCAGCCGGTCCGGTGGCGTTATCTACTGCTACGATAGCCGCAGCACTGGTGGTGTCGTCATCAGCTCCTGCGATGCGGTGACCCATCTGGCTGAGTGTCCAAGGGCTGATGTGAATTGGTTCCAAAGCGGATGGGAACGTCGGTTGTTCCGTTGGGAGTTGCAGGGGTGTTGGGGGCAGGGGTCTGAAGGGCCGTGGTGGTGATTGTAAGAGATCATTGACCTGGACGATACTTGGGGCTGGCTGGTCGCTGATGAGGGCTTCAGGGCACACCTCCCATGCTGTGGCCCTTGCTTGAGCCAGGTCCAGGATAGACATGGGTGTACTGGGGGTTAGCTTGCAAGAGATGCACTTCCCCGACCAGCAGGTCTGCATTGTGGGTCCTAACATGTCTATGGAGAAGCACTGGCCAGACCAGACCAGCAGCATGGTTCCTGACACTGACCTCCTAGGGAAGGAGAACAGCTTCTCATGTGGGTTGGTATTAATGGCCATACAGAATAGCGACCTGGTGGCATGCAGTGCTTCTGGGAGATGGACATTCCTTTTGACTTGAGGGCCAAAAGGATTGCCCTCCAGACAGTGCTGTTCTCCCTTTCTACCTACCCGTTTCCACGGTGGTTGTAACTGGTGGTTCTGCTTGGACAGATTCCCCTTGGACAGAAAGTAATGACGCAACTCCTCACACATTTTTAATATTTTATTTATATTTTCACGCAAGCTTGTACAGCCATATACAGTGTCATGCCAACAATGGCTGTATTCATTTCTTTATGACTGTATATACAAGGCTGTGTCTCTACCAATACCCCTCCCCGCCCCATATAAAACAAGACGATCACTCAAACTTCGATGAACAACAACAAAACTTTAACAACAGGAAAATAAATAACAAGGGGCAGGGATTGTCACAGTTCAGTGGGTGGCCTCTGGGCCGATATCCATTCTTGACTTTCCTTGATCAGGATCAGTACAAGGGAGAGGAAACTGCAGCAAGGAATGGGGAAACCAGTCACCGCCATGCACCTATGTAGTGCATGTGTGGCTGCCAGATCTTACGAAAGGTACTATATTTGTTTCTCAAGTTATAAGTTATATTCTCCAGGGGAACACAGCTCTGCATTTCCCTGTTCGATCGTTCGATACTAAGACTAGAGTCAGACTTCCAAGTTGTCACAATGCACTTCCTGACCACTGCCAATGCGATTAACACAAATTGGATTTGAAATTTGGACAGTTTCATTGTAAGTCCATTATATTTCCCAGCAGGAACAACTCTGGGTCCTGTGGGAACCCCTTGCCTATAATTTTCTCCAGGACTTGGCCTAGATGTACCAAGGGCCTCACCTTAATACATGATCAGATTGCATGCACAAACACCCCGGTCGCCAAGCCACATCTGAAGCATTGGTCCGAGAGTTCCAGTTTTGACCTGTTTATTTGCTGTGGCATTAGATACAGCTGGTGCAAAAAATTTATACTGGACCAGCCTGCAACTTGCATTGATGACCGTGGTCATGCTTTCCTGGTACGTCCCAGCAGTAGAGGTCCCAGCACCACTCATCAATTGCAATGCCCAAGTCCGACTCCCATCTTTCTCTCGACCTATGAAGGCCTGGTTTGGGTCCCTCTGACTGGAACAGGCAATACATTGTTGAGATAAATTTCTTACTGCTCCCCCTTTGAATCAAGGCCTCTATGTTACTGCATCAAGGTAGTGCCATACTTGGACCCAATCTTTGGCTTGGCTTCGCGGACGAAGATTTATGGAGGGGGTAAAAGTCCACGTCAGCTGCAGGCTCGTTTGTGGCTGACAAGTCCGATGCGGGACAGGCAGACACGGTTGCAGTGGCTGCAGGGGAAAATTGGTTGGTTGGGGTTGGGTGTTGGGTCTTTCCTCCTTTGCCTTTTGTCAGTGAGGTGGGCTCTGCGGTCTTCTTCAAAGGAGGTTGCTGCCCGCCAAACTGTGAGGCGCCAAGATGCACGGTTTGAGGCGATATCAGCCCACTGGCGGTGGTCAATGTGGCAGGCACCAAGAGATTTCTTTAGGCAGTCTTGTACCTTTTCTTTGGTGCACCTCTGTCACGGTGGCCAGTGGAGAGCTCGCCATATAACACGATCTTGGGAAGGCGATGGTCCTCCATTCTGGAGACGTGACCCATCCAGCGCAGCTGGATCTTCAGCAGCGTGGACTCGATGCTGTCGACCTCTGCCATCTCGAGTACTTCGACGTTAGGGATGAAAGCGCTCCAATGGATGTTGAGGATGGAGCGGAGACAACACTGGTGGAAGCGTTCTAGGAGCCGTAGGTGATGCCGGTAGAGGACCCATGATTCAGAGCCGAACAGGAGTGTGGGTATGACAACGGCTCTGTATACGCTTATCTTTGTGAGGTTTTTCAGTTGGTTGTTTTTCCAGACTCTTTTGTGTAGTCTTCCAAAGGCGCTATTTGCCTTGGCGAGTCTGTTGTCTATCTCATTGTCGATCCTTGCATCTGATGAAATGGTGCAGCCGAGATAGGTAAACTGGTTGACCGTTTTGAGTTTTGTGTGCCCGATGGAGATGTGGGGGGGCTGGTAGTCATGGTGGGGAGCTGGCTGATGGAGGACCTCAGTTTTCTTCAGGCTGACTTCCAGGCTTGGACCCAATACGTCCCGTAGAAAAGTCCTTATTTGAAGATAGTAGTGGAATGTCTGAGTTGGCGAAGCATTTTTATTTTTTTAGCTGCTAAAATTACATTAATTGCCCCTGCTTGTAACAGTCTTCTATGCACCTGATGCCATTACAGCACCAGATGTCCCGGATCTTGTTACCTACTGTTAATGGTATTAATTTATTAGGAGTCAGGGGTGATTTTGGTGACAGCTCCACTTTAGCGTTCAGATACTGGTTAATTTTGATCCAGATACTAATTATTTGTTTTAGTATGGGGATGCCCTTCTTCCTTGACAGCAATTTGGCGTCCCATTTATAAATGAAATCCTCTGCTATCTTCTCACCTGCCAAGTGCAGACCAATTTGTTTATCAATTTCAGTAAATGCAACACCAATCTGTTTGCCAGGGCTTTGGCCAGGATCTTGTAATCAGTATTCAGCACGGAAATTGGCCTATAAGAAGAGGGCATGAGTGGATCTTTCCCCTTCTTCAAAATCATCATTATAATCGTCATCACCTCCATATGCAGATACATTAATAAATCCTTAATTTCTCAATAGAACTCAGGCAGAAATCCATCCTCTCCCGGAGACGTTCCTGCTTGTAGCGCACACAATGCTTTACCCAGTTCTTTTGTACAATCCTTCATAGACCCTGAAGGTCTAATTAATTTCCTTTAGTTTATATGAGACCTGTCCATTCCCCATTTGTGTTGCATTAATTGTTCTAGAGGCTTGTTCTGCCCTCAACTGCCAAGCGAGGAACTTGTGCACTCTCTCCCCCAACTCATAATACTTTTGTCTCAACCTCATAATGGCCTTCTCCATACTATATGTCTGAAGCATATTATATTCCAATTTCTTGTTTGTGAGAGCTCTATAAATGGTCCTCCGAGCCAGATTCCTGAAAATCCTTCTCTAATTGGGTAATGTCCTTTCCCAATTCCTCCACTTCTCATATCATTTTTCTTGACTGTCTTTGTATACCCAATTATTTGGCCCCTCAAGTACGTCTTAAGGGTGTCCCACAGAAGAAATTTATCTGGAGTAGAGGGGCCATTGTCCTCACAGAATAGGGCAATTTGAGTTCTTATAAAACTACAAAACTCCAACTTTTTCAACAGCAAAATGTTAAGATGCCATCTGTATGCTGTACCTTGCTTATCTGGCATATCTATAGTCAAAACCAAGGGGGAATGGTCTGAGAGAAGCCTTGCCCTATAATCAGCTTCCACGATCCTATCTTCCAAATGTGCTGAAGCCAGACAAAAATCTATTCTAGAGTAGGAGTCATGTTGTTTCGAGTAGAATGAATAGTCCCTCTCCCTTGGATGCTCTCTCCACTACACATCTATCAAATTCAGCTCTCTCATGCAGTCAATGGTGGCTTTCGCCACCCTGGTCCTAGTTATCCATTTTGTGGATTTATCCAGCACAGGATCCAGACATAGATTAAAGTCACCCCTTATTAAATTTTTTCGTTCCCCTCTGCCAATCGTAGGGACATGTCCTGTATACATTTTTCATCATCATAGTTGGGGGCGTACACATTCACTAGGGTCCAGGATGCTGAATATATCTGACAGTGCACCACAACGAATCTTCCCATTTTGTCTGTGATCACCTTCTGCACCTGCACTGGAACATTCTTCCCTACTAGAAGTGCCACTCCCCTTGCCTTTGAGCCGAATGAGGAGGATATAACCTGACCCATCCATCCCCTTTTTAGCTTTTGATGTTCCTGCTTGGTTAAATACGTCTCTTGAAGGAAGGTTAGATCTATCCTTTTTTTTTAATGTGTGCCAAGACCCTTTTCTGCTTCTCAGTACCGTTTAAGCCATTGACATTAAAAGTAGCAAACATACATTCTTACCCATTACCCCTGGGTTCCTCCCCTAAATACTTCCCCTTCCACCACCTCCGCCCCCCACCGCACCCCCAATCTCTCACCATCTGCCCTTTGCTCCGGTCCATCTGAGCAGCAACAAGCCCTGGAAAAGAAATAGAAACTCCACACACCCATTTGCTCACAACACTTCACTAGTAAAGGTCAAGGACAGTAACAAGAACAAAAGTAAAAAATAAGGGAACTAGCCAAAAAAGTTAAGACAAGCATACATACCCTCTGTAACCATACACTTATTCAATTCCCGATTACCTTTCCACAACAGTCCCTCCTTCATACTATATCCACCCCCTCCTTGGTCAGTGACAATCTTCTATCTACTCCCACCCCCTCCCCTCATAGGTTGTGCAGTTTGCACCTTTCATCTCCTCCCTCCAACTCCAAAGCAAAAAAAAAATTAGTTATAACATTTATTTCCATTTGTCTTCTTTTCTCATGCTGTCTTTTCATTTAAACACCTGAGTATCTTACAATTCACAGGGAGTCCATATATTTCTGTGATTAGTTGTCTTTTTGGTTTGAGCTCTTTTTACCCACAAATGTGGGTAAATCCTCTGCCATTTGCCACACACTCTCTGGATCAGTAACAAATTTCCTCTCTCCCTCACCCCACCCCACCCCCCCCCCCCTCCAGCAAAAGCACCTTAAGATGGCCGGGTACCTCAGTACACACTCATGGTCCTTCTGTTTAATTGTCCTTTTTGCTGGGTCCTCACCTTTAAGAGCACCACACTGATATCGGGGTAGAAAAAAATCTTGTTTCCCTCTATTTCCATGGGAACCCCCCTCCTCTGTTTCACCCCAATTGCTGCTGCCCTCAGTATCTCCTCCCTGTCCTGGTATCGTATAATTTTACGAAGACAGAATGGCTTCGGGAGGAGGGACCTGTGTGCACTTTTCACCTCTGCCCAGCACCCTGGAGATCCATCCTCCTTCAACCCCACTATTTTGATGTTGTTTCTCCAGCTGAAATTTTCTAGGGAATCTCGCTTTCCCCATATCAGATCACTTTCTTTCATTAAAGAGTCAATTTTCTTCCCCATGCTATTAATAGTGTGAGAGATGAGTAAAACTAATATGAAAATATGAAAGATGAGGAAATTAGTATGGATATACGTGTAATGAATAAACCCAGTATAAATAGGATAAGGATAGATATTAGAATCTCACACCAACCATCTTTTCAATCTTCTTCAGCATGATGCTCAAACAAGCCATGAAAGACCTCAACAATGAAGACGCTGTTTACATCCGGTACCGGACGGATGGCAGTCTCTTCCATCTGAGGCACCTGCAAGCTCACACCAAGACACAAGAGCAACTTGTCCGTGAACTACTCTTTGCAGACGATGCCGCTTTAGTTGACCATTCAGAGCCAGCTCTTCAGCGCTTGACGTCCTGTTTTGCGGAAACTGCCAAAATGTTTGGCCTGGAAGTCAGCCTGAAGAAAACTGAGGTCCTCCATCAGCCAGCTCCCCACCATGACTACCAGCCCCCCCCACATCTCCATCGGGCACACAAAACTCAAAACGGTCAACCAGTTTACCTATCTCGGCTGCACCATTTCATCGGATGCAAGGATCGACAACGAGATAGACAACAGACTCGCCAAGGTAAATAGCGCCTTTGGAAGACTACACAAAAGAGTCTGGAAAAACAACCAACTGAAAAACCTCACAAAGATTAGTGTATACAGAGCCATTGTCATACCCACACTCCTGTTCGGCTCCGAATCATGGGTCCTCTACCGGCATCACCTACGGCTCCTAGAACGCTTCCACCAGCGTTGTCTCCGCTCCATCCTCAACATTCATTGGAGCGACTTCATCACCAACATCGAAGTACTCGAGATGGCAGAGGCCGACAGCATCGAATCCACGCTGCTGAAGATCCAACTGCGCTGGGTAGGTCACGTCTCCAGAATGGAGGACCATGGCCTTCCCAAGATCGTGTTATATGGCGAGCTCTCCACTGGCCACCGTGACGGAGGTGCACCAAAGAAGAGGTACAAGGACTGCCTAAAGAAATCTCTTGGTGCCTGCCACATTGACCACCGCCAGTGGGCTGATATCGCCTCAAACCGTGCATCTTGGTGCCTCACAGTTCAGCGGGCAGCAACCTCCTTTGAAGAAGACCGCAGAGCCCACCTCACTGACAAAAGACAAAGGAGGAAAAACCCAACACCCAACCCCAACCAACCAATTTTCCCTTGCAACCGCTGCAACCGTGTCTGCCTGTCCCGCATCGGACTTGTCAGCCACAAATGAACTTGCAGCAGACGTGGACATTACCCCTCCATAAATCTTCATCCGCGAAGCCAAACCAAAGAAAAAATAAGAATGTAGGAAGGAGAATTAGTCTGAATAAGATAAGGGTCTTCTAGCCTTAGACAGAATTAGCAAGTTCTGCATATAAGAAGTTTGTAGCCCTGAGAGTCGGGAAGGTGTGAATAAGAACAAAGGCAGGTTTGTGAATAAGGACAATAAGGACAATGACATGATGGGACACCGACAGGATACCCCCTGGTTCTCCAAGTTCACAGAAACAGCACGTAGGCAGACAGGATTGCCTAATGCCAAACTCATCCAGGAGGCAGAAGAATGTAAGGGGGAGGGTACTTCTATACTGAAATAAACATAAAAGTTGGGTGAGCCCCAGTGTATGCGTGTATTCCCAGGGTAAGGGGAAGCACCCAACTTTGCATTGTTGCATAATAAATGTTCTTTGTTCTCAATTTTTGTCTCGAGCGAAATCTGTGAAGGTACTTCTGTTTCTAACAAATAGCATCCTCTGTTACCCTCACTCTCTCCTCCACTTCCCATTAATCCTGTACCTTATCAAACTTTTAACCCATAACCTCAATCCTTTTATCCGTGACTTGATCTCCATGAGAGTAAATGCCTGCATAGCATCACGCAGGGAAGGCTCTGAGCCTCCCTGTGTGTTTTGCCTCACTAAGGCTCTCCTCTTGAGCCCTAAGGCTGCTCGCAGACACCCTTCTCCAGGGTCATTGCTACCCAGGCCCTTCCCCCCACCCCCAGTCCCCAACCTCCTCACCGTCACTGCTGCTGTCTTCTCCAGAATATCCAGTGCTGTACTTTTTCCCTGCCCATTCCTCCCTTCTCCTCAGCCTTTTAATTCAGGTGTCTGCCTGCTTTTTACTCACACCTTGAAGTAGTGCTCAGGCCCGAAACATCAGTTATATATCTTTACCTCATATGGGCACTGCAAGACCTGTTGAGTCTCAAGATTCTCAGAATGATCCCAAATGCTACTTCTCCACTTTGAGCGGTCTTGGCCCAAAGATTTGCAAGAATTAGAATGTATGTCACTTTTCTTAAAGGAGGTTTTAAGCAAAATCTTAAAACTTTATCTTTTAACACTGGTGTCAGCCATAGGAATGGAATGGCCTTCCCAACATAGCCAAACAGAGTGTCATAGGGCTTTGATGCTTAGTCATTGTCCGAGCATTGGTGAGAGTCCTGGTGCCCCCAGGGCTGTGTGCTCAGCATGCGGTCGTTCACACTGCTGACTTACGATTGGACTGTCAGATCCAGCTCAAACCGTGTCAGCACACAGAGAGGAGATTTAGAGAGATTTGTCAAATGGTACGAGAACAACAGCCTGCAAGACAAAGGAGATGATGATGGACTTCAGGAGGGTGTTGGTTGATGCACATAAATAGCTCCATCGCGAGAGAACAAAGTAAATAATACACAAGGGATGATCTAACCTGGACCCACTTCACCTCCTAATTAGTTATGAAGGCAGAGCAGCAAATTACATTTTCTAAGAAGGATGAGGCATGCAAGGCTTACTGCCTCCATTCTGATAACAGAAGCACAATTTAGAGAGCCCCATTTGGCAGCACCATTGAGTGGCATAGAAGATGCGAGACATCAGACTGCAAAACCCGCTGGAGAGCTATGAAACCCATTGAAAACATCACGGAGGTCTCCCTCTCCCCTTTTGATGACACTTACCAGGACTGTTGTTCACAAAGGGTCTGAAGCATTGTTGAGGATTCCTACCATCCTCGCTACAATCTTTTTGATGTACTTTCACTAGGAAGGAGATAAAGGTGTATCAGGTCTAGAACTGCCAGCTTTATCCCTCGAACTGTGAGATAAATGAATAAAGGTCTGTTATTGTGTAAAAACTCTAAATTAAAATATGCAGATTGCTTGACTAGAACTAGGCAACACTGGAGCTCCACTTGTGAAACAAGGTAGGGCATGGTCAAGAACTAGAAAGTCTACACTTGGGCAGGGCTGGAATTAATGTCTGGGGTGGGGAGAATAGGCTTTTGAAGAGGATTTAAACTAATAGGGCGGGGGAATGGGAACCTATGTGGAAGGTCAAAGTGAAGTAATATGGGTACAGAAGCAAGAGTCAGAAAAGTAAAAGTGGAAGGCAGAACAAGTAAAGGCAAATGACACGAAGTTAACTTTGTAAAACAGTAATGAGTGTGAGGGCACGACGTCCGAGTGCCCAAACCATTTGAAATAAAGATTGTGAGTTTATGGCATAAATCAGTACAAAGGGTAGAGGAATGTGGCTGCAGTGTGGGGAAAAAAATGAAATTGAGTATCAAGCTGTATCCAGTAATTCAGAAGGAGTGGCAGGAAGATAATGAAGGTGGGATAGTGCCCTTAATAAAGGATGAAAACAGGCTCTAAGGAGTAAAATATTGAATCAATCTGGGTGGGGAGTGGGAAATTGGGCATCATTTCCAGGCTACCAAACAATAACATGGTGGTGACAGAAAGAAATAGCTGATGCATGCAAGAACAGAATGGCAATTGTCAAGGGGAAATCAAGTCATTCAAGGCAGCTTCAGAAGTTCATAGAAAAAATTCTTGATAGTTTTCTTGAACATCATGTAACGAATCAGCATACTATTTTAGATCCAGTCTTGTGTAAAGAGTAAAATCAATTATCTCATAGTTAGAGATCCTCTCAGAAACAGTAAACACAGTATGGTTGAATTTCTAATACAGTTGAAGGGTGAGAAAATAGAATCCAAAACACAAGTTCTGCCTAAAACCAGTGGTTCTCAACCTTTTACTTTCTCCTCACATACCACCTTAAATAATCCTTTATTAACCACTGAGCATCTATGGCATCCAATGAAAGAAAAAGTTTGAGAACCACTGGCCTAGACAAAGAAGACTACACGAGGATGAGGGAGGAGTTGGCCAACATATAATGGGAGCTCAGGGTACATAGGGGGGAGAGCGGAGTATTTTCAAAGAGATTATTCAGTGCTCTAGAGAAGTCTTTGGCTTGGCTTCGTGGACGAAGATTTATGGAGGGGTAAAGTCCACGTCAGCTGCAGGCTCGTTTGTGGCTGACAAGTCCGATGCGGGACAGGCAGACACGGTTGCAGCGGTTGCAAGGGAAAATTGGTTGGTTGGGGTTGGGTGTTGGGTTTTTCCTCCTTTGTCTTTTGACAGTGAGGTGGGCTCTGCGGTCTTCTTCAAAGGAGGTTGCTGCCCGCCGAACTGTGAGGCGCCAAGATGCACGGTTTGAGGTGAGATCAGCCCACTGGCGGTGGTCAATGTAGCAGGCACCAAGAGCTTTCTTTAGGCAGTCCTTGTACTTCTTTGGTGCACGTCTGTCTCGGTGGCCAGTGGAGAGCTCACCATATAACATGATCTTGGGAAGGTGATGGTCCTCCATTCTGGAGACGTGACCTACCCAGCGCAGTTGGATCTTCAGCAGCGTGGATTCGATGCTGTCGGCCTCTGTCATCTCGAGTACTTCGATGTCAGAGATGAAGTCGCTCCAATGAATGTTGAGGATGGAGTGGAGACAACGCTGGTGGAAGCGTTCTAGGAGCCAAAGGTGATGCCAGTAGAGGACCCATGATTCGGAGCCAAACAGGAGTGTGGGTATGACAACGGCTCTGTATACGCTAATCTTTGTGAGGTTTTTCTGCTGGTTGTTTTTCCAGACTCTTTTGTGTAGTCTTCCAAAGGCGCTATTTGCCTTGGCGAGTCTGTTGTCTATCTCGTTGTCGATCCTTGCATCTGATGAAATGGTGCAGCCGAGATAGGTAAACTGGTTGACCGTTTTGAGTTTTGTGTGCCCGATGGAGATGTGGGGTGGCTGGTAGTCATGGTAGGGAGCTGGTTGATGGAGGACCTCAGTTTTCTTCAGGCTGACTTCCAGGCCAAATATTTTGGCAGTTTCCACAAAACAGGACGTCAAGCGCTGAAGAGCTGGCTCTGAATGGGCAACTAAAGCGGCATCGTCTGCAAAGAGTAGTTCATGGACAAGTTGCTCTTGTGTCTTGGTGTGAGCTTGCAGGCGCCTCAGATGGAAGAGACTGTCATCCGTGCGGTACCGGATGTAAAAGCGTCTTCATTCTTCAGGTCTATCATGGCTTGTTTCAGCATCATGCTGAAGAAGATTGAAAAGAGGGTTGGTGTGAGAATGCAGCCTTGCTTCACGCCATTGTTTATGGAGAAGGGTTCAGAGAGCTCATTGCTGTATCTGACCCGACCTTGTTGGTTTTCGTGCAGTTGGATAACCATGTTGAGGAACTTTGGGGGGCATCCGAGGTGCTCTAGTATTTGCCACAGCCCTTTCCTACTCACGGTGTCGAAGGCTTTAGTGAGGTCAACAAAGGTGATGTAGAGTCCTTTTTTTTGTTCTCTGCACTTTTCTTGGATCTGTCTGAGGGCAAAGACCATGTCAGTAGTTCCTCTGTTTGCGCGAAAGCCGCACTGTGATTCTGGGAGAACATTCTCGGCGACACTAGGTATTATTCTATTTAGGAGAATCCTAGCGAAGATTTTGCTTGCAATGGAGAGCAGCGTGATTCCCCTGTAGAGAAGTATATACCAGTTAAAACAAGGACAGTGGGATAGAAAGAGGCTGCTGTGGCTAACTTAGGAAATACATTAAGGCATTAATTAAAAGCCAATGCATTTGAAATGGCCAAGTAAGAAATTTGGAGATTGGGAACTTTAAAAAGCAGCAATAGATCCACTAAGAAAAAAAAAATTAAAAATAGATTATGAAAGTTAATTAGCACTGAATATAAAAGATAATTTTATTAATGTATAAAGAGGAAAAGAGAGGCTAAAGTAAATAAGGCCCTTGGAAGATGAGAAGGGGGAATTAATGATGGGTGATATGAATAAAAGCTATTGAGGTTGGTTTCCGTGTGCCATCACAATATTAAATGGCAAAGCAGGTTCGATAGGCCAGATGGATACCCTTGATCAGGTTTCTCATGTGACTGATGTGTCAGTGGGGGAGCATTTTGGGACCAATGACCATAATTAAAATGATAATAGAAAAGGAGTGGTCCCCAAATGTTGTAAATTGGGGGAGACCTAATTTTGATGACAAAAGACATGCACTTTTGAAAGATGATTGGAGGTAACGGTTTACACAGTGATCTCTGGTATATGGGAAGCCTTTTTAAAGTGAGATGGGAAAAGCTCAGACAGCATGTTCCTGTTAAAGAGCAAGATTAAAATGAAAGCCCTGGCTGATGAGGAATATTGAGGCTCTGTTTAGGTAAAAATAAAGTATAAAGACAGATTTAGTCACTCGATTTGCGTAAATTGTCTGAGTACAAGAGATGCAGGAGTTCACTGAAGGTCAGGAAGGCAAAAAAAAAACAAATATGAGATGGCTTTGGTGCAATAAGGTAAAGGAGAATCCAAAGATTTTGCAAGCATATTGAGAGCAAAATGTTAACTAGGGTGAGCACATTATTTTAATGATAAAGGAATTCATCTTTGTGTGGATATGGTGGAGATCTTTAATAATTACTTCCCACTTCTATCTACTGTGGAAAAGCATCGAAACGAAGGAATTAAGGGAAATTAATAGTGATATCTTGGAATGTAGACATACTACTACAAAATTTTGGGCTAATGAAGGTCTTAAAGCACCTCAAGGTTGATTACTTGTGTCAGACAATGTGGGAAGCTCATGAATAAATTACAGAAAGACGTCTCCTCTACGTCAGAGACTGGACGGATACTGGGAGAGCACCTCAGCTCTATCTGCCACAATAGCATGGATCTCCTAGTGGCCACCCATTTCAATTCCACATCCCATTCCCTTGCTGACAGGCCTTTTCATGTTCTCATGCAGTACCAGACTGAGACCATATAACCATATAACCATTTACGGAGCAGAAACAGGCCATGTTGGCCTTTCGAGTCCGCACCGGTTCACTGATCTTGTGCGCCCTCTTCAGGCATTGGTGATTTTAAGTGTAGTTTATCTTTGAGAATTTTAACATCTATCCATAGGTACTCTGTACTTTGGATGTGAAATCTCATATTAAAATATTCAAAAACATTGGCTGTGTGGGAGAAGCCAGTGAGTGGCCGTGGACAATTACTTCTCAGACTGGAGGCCTGTGACTAGTGGTGTGCTGCAGGGATCGGTGCTGGGACCAGCGTAGCTTGTCATCTAGATCCACAATCTGGACAGCAATGTGGTGATTGGATCAGCAAGTTTGCAGACAATACTCAGATCAGAAGCGTTGTGGACAGCAAGGAAGGTTTTTAAAGCTTGCAGAGGGATCTGGACCAGCTGGAATAAACAGCAGATGGAATTTAACATGAACAACTGTGAGTTGTTGTGTTTTGAAGGCCAAACCATGAAAAGACGGTGAACAGTCGGACACTGAGGAGTGTGGTAGAACAGAGGGAACTGGGAAAGTGCTGTCACAGGTGGATAGAGTTGTAAAGAGAATTTTTGTAATATTGGCCTTCATATATCAAAGTACCACCTGCAAATTGGAGGAGGAACACCTCATCTTCCGTCTGGGCACCCTCTAACCAGATGGTATTAATATCGACTTCTCTGGCTTTTGTTACCCCTCCCCACCTCACACTTCCCCCATTGCCTTCCCTCAGCTCGGTTTCTTCCTTCTGTGTCTCCTTTCACATAGACATGAAAAATACTCAACTCTCTATCATATCCAATTAACACCTTTTGTTGGTCTGGATTCCTCCCCCAGCCAGCATTTTCTGAATGCTGAGATTTTAAATACCTATATCAAATCTCCCCTCATTCTTCTACACTCTTGGGATTAAAGACCTAACCTGTTTAGCCTTTCCCTGTAACTCAGTTCCAGAAGGACAGGCAACATCCTAGTAAATCTTCTCTGTATTCTTTCAATCCTATTGATATCTTTCCTGTAGTTAGGTGACCAAAACTATACACAATACTCCAAATTTGGTCTCACCAAAGACTTATACAACTTTACCATAACATCACAACTCCTATAGTCAATACTTTAATTTATGAAGGCCAATATGTCAAAAGCTCTCTTTACATTCCTATCACTGATGATGCCACTTTCAAGGAATTATGTATCTCTATTCCCAGATCTCTCTGTTCTACTGCGCTCTTTAGTGCCCTGCCATTTACCATGTATGTCCTACCCTGGTTTGTCTTTCCAAAATGCAACTTGTCTGCATTAAATTCCATCTGCCACTTTTCATCCTATTTTTCTAGTTGGTCCAGATCTCTCTGCAACCTTTGAAAGCCTTACTCATTGTTCACACTTACACTTTTTGTGTCATCTGCAAACTTGCTGATCCAATTTTTCACATGATCATAGATGACAAACATCAATGGTCCAAGCTCCAATGCCTAAGGCACACCACTAATCACAGGCCTCCAGTCTGAGAAGCATCTTCCACTATCACTCTCTAGTTTCTCCTGAAAAGCCAATGTTGAATTTCCAGTTTACTACTTCACCATGAATACTGAGCCACTGAACCTTCTTGATTAATCTCCCATATGGAACTTTGTCAAAGGCCTTACTAACCCTCCAATCCTCTGGCACCTCACCCGTGGCTAAGGACATTTTAAATATTTCTGCCAGAGTCCTTACAATTTCTACACTAGTCTCGCTCAAGGTCTGAGGGAATATCTTGTCAGGCCCTGGGAATTTATCCACCCTTATTTGCTTTAAGACAGCTCCTCCTCTTAAAGTCCATGTCAGCATTCCTTCACTCTTGCCTTTCAGTGGAGTGGACCCTTGGGTGAATGGGCCATAGATCACCTTAATACCTCAGAAAAATCCAAATATGTAAAAGCTGACAATGAGTTCAAGAGCTTCTCTGCATTCACTTGGTTGTGGGTTTTCTGTTGACCTCTGCCTTCAGGTGGATAACTGCTTCTTTTTTTCCCCTCAAGGAATAGTGCAGCTTCTAATCCAGGATATCGTATGTTTGCAGGTAGTTACCTTCTCAACCTTCTGATCATTCTCATCAAACCAGCCCTTCATGGTGGAGAAGCCATGAATTTCTTTACGTGTGTCAGGCTGACTCCAGGCTGTAGCTCCTGTTAGGAGTTGTAAAAGGAAGTAGTGATGGAGAAACTAATGGGACTAAAGACTAAAGGTTAGGAGATAAAACGGAAGAGGGTGGCCAGAGTTAACATAGGACCCTTGGAGGATGAGAAAGGAAAACTGGTAGCAAAAAATTAGGAAATGGCCGAGGCATTAAACAAATATTTTGTCTCAGTCTTCACGGTGGAAGACACGTCCAGCATGCCCAAGTGCGGAGTTCAGGATGCGAATGTTGGGGAAGGTCTTGATAAAATAGTTGTTACAAAGGAAGTAGTGATGGAGAAACTAATGGGACTAAAGCCAGACAAATCACCTGGTCCTGATGATATGCATCCAAGGGTTCTGAAGGAAATGGCAGAAGTTATAGTTGATGCATTGGTGGTCATATACAAAAATTCCTTGGATTCTGAGCAGGTCCTGGCAGACTGGAAGACAGCAAATGTCACGCCACTTTTTAAGAAGGGATGTAGGCTGAAGACTGGAAATTATCGGCCAATTAGCTTGAAGTCTGTAGTTGGAAAAATGCTTGAAGCTGTCATTAAAGGTGAAATAGTGAAACTTTTGGAATGTAAGGGTTCAATCCGGCAGACGCAGCATGGTTTTAGAAAGGGAAGATCTTGTTTGACAAACTTGTTAGGATTCTTTGAGGATATAATGGGTGCGGTGGATAGAGGGGAACAGGTTGATGTTGCATATTTGGATTTCCAGAAAGCGTTTGATAAGGTGCCGCATGAGACTTATCAGTAAATTACAGGAAAGTATATTGGCCTGGATTGAAAATTGGTTGTCTGACAGGAGGCAGAGAGTCGGGATAAATGGGAGTTTTTCAGGTTGGCAGAGAGTGGTAAGTGGGGTGCCGCAGGGGAGATGGCAGGTAGGTGAAGTTAGGTCATAAATTAGATCAGCCATGATCGTATTGAATGGCGGAGCAGGCTCGATGGGCCATTTTTGGCCTACTCCTGTTCCTACTTCCTATGTTCCTATGTAGGTGGGAGCTATCAGGTCATCTGGAGAATTGTTTGAGGGGAGCTGGCCTCATCAAGGTCTCTGGAACCTTCAATGCTGATAATGTTGCAGCAATATCTCCATTGTCACGGAAATGGATGGCCTAGATTTAGTGTTGCTGTCATGGCGCGCACGCACGCACTGTAAAACAGTTTAAACTAGCTGGTGAAAGTGAACAATCTTACTGGAGATTTACTGCATTGAGAACATTCATTCAGATCCTCACAAAATTACAAAAATGCTATTGTGGTGAAATATTTCTCATTTCATTTGTTCATTCAACTCCACCACAAGTTTTTTTTTGTCACTTGTGAATTTTGAATATTTACTTACTCTCAATTGCATGTGTTTGTCATTTTTTCTTTCCTTTTTAAAATATTTTTATTGAGTTCAATAAAATAATGTTGCATTAATGTAAGGAATATAAAATTGTATACAAAATCTATAACTGATAAAAATGTTCTAATTAAGTTTCTAATTTTTGTTAATTAATATTATTTGATTTAAAATGAAAATCACATGAATTACTTTATAAGCAATCTGCTCATAATTGGTAAAATATCAATTAATATTATAGTCTCAGACCATCACCTATAAATTCCAATTAATCAACTTCTATTATAAAAAAACTAGCACTAATCTAACCTCTCCCTCTAATCGAGGATACTGACAAAAAAATACAAAGAAAAAAGAGAACAACAAAACTGGATCGGATCGTTACCTCCAGAAACCAGATGGAGCATCGCCAGAGCAGCCCAACCGCCCAAAACTGCCAACCATAATATTCTATGAATGGATCCCATATCTTTTCAAACAGGAACTTTTAAATCTTTGATATTATTTCTATTTTATCCCCCAAACTTAAATATGCCGTCACATCATGTAGCCACTGCCCATGAGTTGGTGGAAGTTCATCTTTCCACTTTATTAAAACCCAACCATCTCTTGAGATACAGACAAAGATATAGTTGAATCGCGAATAAAGCCAAACAAGGCTGTCAAAAGGCATGGATCTATTTTATTCTTCCTATTTTGCAACATTCCCAAAACATGTATATTAGTGAGGCCTCTAAAATTTTACACCTTTCACACAATGGAAAGGTTGTGCAGACTGGGGCTATTTTCTCTGGAGCGTAGAAGATTGAGAGGGGACTTGATAGAGGTGTTTAAGATTTTAAAAGGGACAGACAGAGTAAACGTGGATAGGCTTTTTCAATTAAGAGTGGGGGAGATTCAAACTAGAGGGCATGGTTTAAGATTGAAGGGGGAAAATTATAAGGGGAACATGAGGGGAAATTTCTTTATGCAAAGGGTGGTAGGGATGTGGAATGAGCTTCCGACAGACGTGGTCGAGGCGGGATCATTGGTTACGTTTAAGGAAAGACTGGATAGTTACATGGATAGGAGAGGACTGGAGGGGTATGGACCGGGTGCTGGTCAGTGGGACTAGGAGGGTGGGGATTTGTTACGGCATGGACTAGAAGGGCCGAACTGGCCTGTTCTGTGCTGTAAGTGGTTATATGGATCAACACGTGCATAAAAATGAGATAAGTTTAGACCATGTGTATTCTGTGTATCACGTTAAATTGTAATAAACAATGTCAACACAAAATGATGCATCATTAATCAAACTAAGTGTGGAATGAGAGTACTCATCTGAAAAAGTTATATTAAGATCTCCTTCCCATTCATTTTTAATCTTAACCATTGAGGTTAGTCTTAAATCCAATAAATTATTATAAATACATGATATGTGTACACTGTGTACAAATTGCAAATCAAAAAATACCAAGAATATTTGAATCTGTGATTTGAGGAAAATCTTATAGCTTAGATTGGACAAAATGTCTAACTTGGAAATATCTAAAAGATGTCTACTGGAAAGGTGTGTCATTTTTTTAAATATAGAGTTTCAATATTTTTTTCACAATCTTAAAATCTTCCATTATAACAGATGCTGTTATTTTGAAACTGGTCAGCTTCCAGACAATTAGTTCAATAAAACCCCACCAGCCAATAAATAGCCAACTCTTACAAAAACAAAATGTTTAAGACAATGAATAAGCAGATCAGAATCAGTTTGTCCAAATGAGCAGAAGTAGTTGAGACAAAGGAATAGCCAAAGTTGATGGAGAAGAAACTTAGAATACAGTAAAAATCCCCATTTTCCCTAATTCTAGCCACCAGTACCTCAAGCTGCCAGCAAAAAATTTTTTTTGGAAAATAAATAGGTAAAAAATACAAAAGTTTATAATTTGCTCCCCTAACAGTCAACTCACCAATTACCCACAGCTTCAAGCAACTGGAAAGTTCACATCTGGCATCTACCAATTCCCATAGGTGCCCGATTCGTGCTTTTTACTGAGGATAAGACACCAAGTTAGGATGGGATGCATCCAAGTGATGCAAAGTTAAAAAACTACAGATGTATTGGCCACAGCCTTTCAATCCTTCTTAGTTATAGGGTAGCCTGTAAGAGAATGGTAGAACTGTGAATACAATGCACTTGCTCAAACAAGTATGCAAGGAAAAGCACAGAAACTACAGATCCCTCTGACCTCTTGGTAAAGCTGCTAGAAATAATATTTGGAGGCAATATTTTATCACTCAAAATATTAAAGGAAGCCGACATGGATTTGTTTGAAGGCATTGTGTCTAATTAGGTAACTTTTTTTGATGGTCAGGGAGGATTGTTGAGGACAGATAGATGGTTCACAGGGATCAGCATTTTGGCTTTTGCATTTTCACATACTTTTTAATGATTTGGACTATTGACTTGGTTATACAAAATTCAGTTTTAACATTTTAGGATAAAAAAGCTTAGAGCTATTGAAAAGAATATCCAGATAACAACTAAATGAAAAAAACAAAAAAATACTAGGGTATGTAACCAACAGGCTTTTTAAAATTACTTTGGTTATACTGAGATGTCACTCTTAACAAATAAGATCACCTGTAAAACTAGTTAGTTCTGTGTATCTTGATTTAAAAAAAGCAGGAGTCGTCCATACTCCAAATGCAAAATTGGTAATTATTCCAGATCATTATTGTAAAGTTAACCAATAAAATTTGTCTCAATTGGAATCCACAAAAAGACCATAATTAGAGAAATTTTGTTGATCGAGTTTAAAAAAGCTAGGATAGAAAAAATACCACTGGAAAAACTTAGCAGATCAAGTAGCATCTGTGGAGTCAGAGGGATACATTGACAATTCAGTCAAGGCCCTACATCAGGACTTAGAAGCGTGGACTATACCTTGATCTCCAAAGATGCTGCTTGACCCAACAAGGTCTCCACAGATGCTGCTTGACTTAACAAGGTCCGCAGAACTTTGTTTTTTTTTGCTCCAGATTCCAGCATCAATAGTCTCATCTCTCCATTTTACATCAGTTTGAAAAGTTTGCTACAGCCCCACCTTCTGGCTCAAGAGACAAAGCAAAATGAGAACCATTTTTAATGTTTTCACTTAACAAGCCTTTGCTCAGTCCATAGAATTTTGCCAAACATTATTTGGATTTTAAGAATCTATCTAAATAATTTTACAAGTTGCACAAATCTAAACAGTGAACATGAATAAAAAAAAGTTACTGTAGAGAAATAGACGCTGTGGATGCTAGAAGCTTGAGCAGCCAAATCGCTGGACGAACTCAGCAGGTCAGACCACATCCATGAGTAGAAATGAAATCCCGATAAAGGATTCTAATTCAAATCAGGGTGACCATTTCTACCCTTGGATGTGGTCTGACCTGCTGAGCTTCTCCGTCAATTTTTTGTCTGTTCAAGAATTACTGTGGAGTTGTTACCAGAAATATGAGGACATCGCGGTATGGGGTTTCATATTAAAATGGCTAGAAATGTAGAAAATTATCACCAAAACACAAGTCAACAAAATATAATCTCCCAATCCTGCAGGAATGCAAGAAATTAGATTAGAGCTCCCCTATCAACATTCAATTTTTTTTTAAATCTCACCTTTATTTCTATTTTATACCTGGATTCATGTGGTTTCCAAAGATCCATTGATCTTCTTCTTCAATACACTGAAGATATTCACAATTCATTTAGTGAAGTGATTTATACAGATCTGAAATCTAAATGGCCAAATCCTTATCCTGAGATATGGCTCGAGACATTTTAAGACCAGTGGCTCCCAAACTTTCTTCTCCTTAAGTATGCCTGTGCAATAAACCCACAAATGATTTGGGAGGGGGTGGGGAGCTGCTGAGCTCAATCTTCTCCCTACCAGGATTTTTGTTTTGCTGGGAATTTTTTTTCTCTGTCATCAAATCTACAACCTTATTTCACATTTATCTGAAAAAAGGCAAAGGAGGAAAAACCCAACACCCAACCCCAACCAACCAATTTTCCCCTGCAACCGCTGCAACTGTGTCTGCCTGTCCCGCATCGGACTTGTCAGCCACAAACGAGCCTGCAGCTGACGTGGACATTTACCCCCTCCATAAATCTTTGTCCGCAAAGCCAAGCCAAAGAAAGATTATAAAGGTGATATTTGACAAGGTTTTACTGTACAGGTGATATAACTACAATACATATGGACTGAAGTTCTCATTAACTGTGGCCACATGCAAGATACACCAACTACAATAGTACAAATTACAATAGCCAAGACAATAGCAAGATACAAATATAAAAGGATAAATATTCACAGTTGCAGATAGTACAAGAAAAAGTGAAGCTTTAAAAGAGCAGACACATCTTTTGATGGTCCAGAGGTAGTTTATGGTTAGGCTAGTGCCAGGAGGTTCAAGAGCCTAATAACCATTGGGGAAAAAAAATGCTCTTGAACCTACCGATTCTGAATTTCAGGCATCTGAACCATCTGCCTGAAGGAGACATGAGGAAAGATTGTGACCAGGGAGAAAGGGATCCTTAAACAGATATCTTCAAAGGCTGGGATGTCTTTGCCAGTGATGGACTTCACTAGTTTTGTCATTTTCTGCAGTCTACTGCATTCCAAATCAGGCAGCAATATGGCCAATCAGCTGACTTTCCACTGTACAATAGCAGAATTTTAAAAAATTTAGACTTCATGTTGACCTATGAACCTGTGCCACCCAATTATACCTAATTAACCTACAACCCTGATAAGTTTTGAACATACTCATTCCTTACAGATAGCATTGGATTCAAACCATGGTTGCTGGCACTGTAACAGCGTTGCCCTAACTGCTATGTTATAATCGTGCTGCCCAGTTAGAGACAATAATCGACAACTCTCCAAATCTCCTCCTCAAACCTACAAGAAAATAGAGGAATCGGTGCACCTTCTTTATGGTTGCTTTGTTCTCACTCCAAGATGTGGACAGGTACATGGTTCCCTTGGCTTCCTCTTCCTAAAGTCCACAATGATCTCCTTGTCTTGCTGACGTTGAGAGCAAGATTGTTGTTCTGGCACCACCCAACCAGATTCTTAATCTTCCAATATTCTGACTCATCATTTCCTGTTATTCAGCCAAAAATGGTGTTGTTTATCCAAATTTACGGTCTGCATTGGAGCTAAACTTGGCTACGTAATTGTGGGAGTAGAGACGATGTCTTTGTTGCATTGTCACAGACCTCCTAACACAATCCCACAGACCAAGGTTAAGAAATACTGCTTGAGACCCTGTAGTCAAGGGACCATTCTCTCAGCATTAACACCTTAAACCCCTCTGAACTTCATTCAATTCAGTGAAATCACCTCAATTGTTCCCAAACTCCCCAGAATAAAAACAAAATTCACCTATTCAGACATCATACACCTTTGGCTTTATTAGAAACAGATGAAATCACAATCCCTCAATCAAGAAAAATGTACTAGTCCCACATGATTTAAAAAAAATGCTCTTACTTCACCTCTTGAAAGCAGTAGGGTGGTTATTTAGCAAATCTGAGTGATTGGCTGCCTACCTCAGGTTTAAACATTGTGACTTTTAAAGTATGAAGTGTTGAAACGTCTGTGGTTAACACTACAAAAACCTTGAGATAATCCAGATTCTAAAGAACTAAGGATTCAATGTTAGTACTGAGATACAATTAATCATTTGAATTGAAGATTAGTAGGATAACAAAAAGAAATCTGTGGAGGGAGTTGGTCAAAGTCTTAAATAGTCTTTCTTCTTTTCAAGAGCTTTTATGTGAAAAAATAGCTGTAATTTTAAAATTATAAGTGGCTTCAGGATCTTAATGGTATAGTTAAGTATACGTTTTTTTACACTTACATGCATATTTTGTTACAAAACATATAAATATTAAGTACATGTACGCAATAATATTTATTCTTGTAGTTTTTAAATTGCTAATTTGTATTAGTTTCAATAATCAAAAAGTACACACACACCAAATATTTTCAAAATCCTGACGGATTATTGTGAGTCTCCATCTTGGTTGGGAGTTGTTGAAAATCCAGCTGATATGTTGACGAGTCTGTCTGAATTAGCTCTGTCAGGTGTTGATTTTTGACTTCACAAACTTCATTACAGAGCACTGTGGGAGGGCAGTTGAAGTGCTGGGAGCTTAGCTGGAAGGGTGGCCAGGACCTAGTTGAGAGTCCACAGCCAGGGTGTTGGGAGCTCGGATTGGGTCTAGGACATTTTGGCACCAGACTTCACCACCCACAGTTTGGCGCTGGGCATTTTGGTGCCAACAGTTAGGGTACAACAATTTATTCACTTATTATACTCATTATGAAGTGAGGAGCAGCAGGCCATTGTGTGGAACACTGCACTCAGGACAGAGGCAGTCACTCTATCGTGTCAAGCTGACTGACGCAGTACTATGGGTGCTGGACGTTTACTAGCACTTGACGGTGAGTCAGCAGCAGACAGTGGGAGGGAACCTGTTGCTGAGCCCTTTCGGGGTAGCAGAGGTAGGTTGTCCCGAGGCTGGGGACCAGACAGCGATACCCTCATGATCCCTGATCCTCTGCCATCCAGCCCCCTCCACCCAATTCCTCCCCCGAACCCGTTGACACAGTCAATTGTTGTAGCCTAACTGTTCACACCAAGAAACAATTTTAATCAATGCGTAATATTTATTATATTTAATTAAAATTATAATAAATGACATGCCATGTCTGTCGCTAAATGTGGGAGCTGGCGCCAAACTGTGGACACCAAAATACCCGAGGGGGCTACAAAAGTAATTTTTGCTCCGCAAAATATCCATTGCCAGAGTGAGTGCCAAAATATCCGGTACCAAATTGAGGGAACCAAAATATCCAATTCTGCTCAGACTGGTGGGCGGATGGCTAGGATTGGATGGTAAGTCCGCGTTCAAGGCATCCAGATGGGCAGGTGACTGAGGTGAGTCCACAGCAGTAGTGATGGAAGTTCAGATAGGTGGGAAGTCGGGGCCTGGACGAGAGTCCGTGGCCGAGGAATTGGGAGCTCAGGCAGCCAGGGCCTAGGCGAGAGTCTATCGTCAGGACATTGGGTGCTCAGATTGGGAGTGAGCACCAGCTCATACGATTCCCGTCTCAGCTAACATATTTCTGGTGAGCCGCACATTACATATCAGAGTTGCATCTGGTTCAAGAGCCACGGTTTGGCCACTTCTGAACCATATTGTCTCTCAAAGTGATTAAAGTCTCTGTTCTTTCAAATGGTTTAATGAAACTGGTCATAAATTTAATCAAGTCATTCTCAAATCTTTTTGTTCATATGTTGATGAAAGGCTCAAGCCTGAAATGTTAGGCATCTTTATCTTTGCTATATAATGTGCATTATTCGACCAGCAACATTGTATTCAATCACAGCATGTGCAGACTTTGTGTTTTGCTCTATACTTTAGACATTCTCAATACCTGTTGCTTTTAAATCAAAATGGCATCAAAATTAGTGCAATTCAGAACATTTGACGAATATGGCTGTTTGAGTATAACCAGGAGTGCAGTTCATAGGTGGAAGCAAATGTAAATTCTGAAGCTAGAGACACAATCTACAGAAGAAAACAGCTGGATGACAGAAACAAAAACATTAAAACCACCTGAAACAGAGACAAGTGGCAAAGTTAACCAGGGCATAAACTAAAAGCATTCCAATTGACGGGTTGCATTTGCCTCAACTCAAAAGACAACTCTCTACTCAGCTTTCCTGAAAAGGAAATGTAGGCCTCTTGGTACTCATTTAACTTAGCACATCTCTCCATCTAAATGTTAATTCATATCCAATAACCCTCCCAACCAACACTACACCCCTTTTTCTCATCACCACCATCCTATAATAAACATTGCTAGCACAACCCATTTTATTCCCTCTCCATTTGACTCTATTTCCCAACCCAGTACCTCACGTATTATTTCCATATCTTCAAGCATTAGCATATTTTATTACCTCAATTACTCTACTCCTTGCTATTCTGAAATTACCTTCCTTGGTATAACCTTCACCCATTTCCTTCTCCAACTTCATTAGTCTCCCCATTTTCTTCACAATCCAAATTGGCCTGGAAAGCTCAAAATTGGTCTCAACTGACCATGTGCAATCCTAAGACAAATCATCTGGTCTTTTACTCAAATTAATTCTTTGCAGGAGATTTCATAACTAAAAGTACTTACACAATTTTCTACTTCAGCTGTAAGGTGTGTTCAGAATCCTAGCTTGTAGGTTAATTAACAATTTTAATTTGTTATCTGCAAAGTTGCATTTTTTGCAGCATAATTACTTGTTCAAAGGAAAAGACATAAAAATGTACTGTTAATGCTAAACTGAGCAAGGTTATAAAGGAAATGGTTTTCAAGTTCAAAACATATGTCTTGGATTATCTGCCTCTTACAACACTTTACAAATTTGTTGGTGCAAAACATGCCTTCCCAATTTAGGAGATTAAGGTTTCTTTATTCAGGAGCCGTGGGCAACTATCCCACAGGAACAATATCTTGCAAGTAAACAGTATGTGCAAATAATATGTACACATTCCATTCACAAACATGAGTATTTCACTCATATTGAAAACCAAAGTCAGCCTTCAATTTTATTTTTTTTAAACAAGGAAATCTGTAAACCCCAAACAGTTTTTTAAGTTATCGCAAAGTTATTATTTGATAAACAATTAAGTGCAGAAACAAAGACATTCTCAGTAAAACAGACAATATCACTAACTGCTTTGGGAACAGTTTATTTTCTGGAATAACAACTTACGTTAGCACAGATCCAATCTGTTGTTGTCTTCAGATTTCAGAAAACAATTCCCAAATAATCTGGAATAGCTTCCTTCATGAAAGGTCAAAAAAAAAGTTCTGTAGTTTCTCGTCTAAACCCGAGCAAACTGAGTCTGAATCCAGTAACGAGCAACTAAATTCAATGAACAAATCTCAGTTGCTGCGTTCATAAATAACCCCCTTAAATGGATCCAGGATTGTTGAAGAAAGTACTTCCATGTGCAATACAGAAATGATGAAATTTAATTTCCTATTTTAAAATAAATGTCAATAACCTCAATGGCAAAATAAGTTCTGTAAAAAGGAGATTTTATCTTTGGAATATGGAAGGGGGTGGGTGCAACTGAATGATGATGGTGGTTGCAATTCCATACATTTTGTTCAGGCAATTATTGTGACATCTGAGCTTCCATTGCCTGGGCTGTCCATTCGGGAGCAGCCTGACTGATTTTCTCCAGGAGATTGTTCACTTGGAAACAAAGGGACTGGATTTGTTTGTCCCACGTGGGCAAGGCTTCACGAGCTGGAAGAATAAGATAAATGCATGAGTCTTTAAAGTACTCCCATGACACAAAAAAAATCTTTTTGAGAGCTGCTAGTTTAGAATGCAAGAATTGAACGAGTGGGTCATTCTGCTCTTTCCATTTGTACTGTACTCATTAAAACTCCAACATCCGCTGTTACCCTTGGCTTAGAGTATAACTTTCTTTGAGTTCAGAGAAATTCTTTCAAGATTCGATGAGAGAATGCCTGGTTATGCTGAATAAACAACCTTTGCATCTCCAGCTCTGCTCCCCACTCAAAGACACACTGGCTATCACAGGTAAAGGAGGGCTGAGGATGAGTCAGATCAGCCTGATCGTCTTGAATGGCTGGGCTCATTTGAGCAGCTAAGTGGACTACGCCTGTTCCTATTTTCTAATACAAATTTCCAGATTCTTGAATATCAGCTGAGAGTATCACTGGAGTCTCCCTTTCTTCTTTTGACAATATTCACTGAAAGTGTTGCCTAAATAGGGTTCATAGAATTATCGAGGATCCTGCTCATGCATCACACGGTTTCTTTGACTCACTACCACCAGGAAGGAGGAAGAAGTGCCCCAAAATCATGACTGCCAGGCTGGGAAATAGCTTCATCTTCTACCCCCCCCCCCCCCCCCACCCCCAAGACTGAGATTTATCTGGTAATCGTGTAAATAAATCTATAATTTAAAAAAAATTATTTATGTGATCATTGTGCACCATGGTCTGGAGAGAAGCTATTTCGTCAGGTTGTACATGTACAATCAGATAATAATATAATTGAACAAAAAGAAAGTAAGTGGAAACCAACTAGCCTGACATCTAAAAACATGGAATTCACTAAAAAGTGCCATGAAAAATCAAATTCTCCAATCGATCCAAGAGTGTTTTGAGAAAGAAACTAGTAGGGAATAGGGGTTCTGATAAGAAGTGTTAGCAAGTGGGCATACCATATCCAAATTTTCAAAAGACATTTGATATTGTACCACTCAAAATATTGCTATAATAAGTAAGAGCTCAGAAGTTGGGAGTGACACTTCAACTTGGAATGTCAATTAGTTAAAGGAATAATGCAGAAATTAGCAATAAATAGGTAATTTTCAAGGCATCACAATGCTCGTTGTGTTGTCCAAAGGATCAGTGCTGGGCCTTCAGCCATTTTATACTTATTTTAATAGTTTAGATTAAAAAATAGGCAATTTAAAGCAAAACCTCTGGTGTCCAGAACCTATGGGGATTGGTTGATGCTGGATAACTGTATTTTCCAGATAGAACCATAGAACTCTACAGCATAGAAAACAGGCCATTCTAGTCTGTGCTGAAACATCATTCCTCTAGTTCCACTGACCTGCTCCAATTCCATAATCCTCCAGACCTCTCCCATCCATGTACCTATCCAATTTATTCTTAAAACTTAAGAGTGTGCCCACATTTACTACATTAGATGGCAGCTCATTCCACACTCCCACCACTCTGAGTGAAGAAGTTCCCCCTTTCACCCTAAAGCCATGTCCTCTTGTATTTATCTCTCCTAATCTAAGTGGAAAAAGCCCATTACCACTCAGTCTATACCCCTCATAATTTTGTAAACTATCAAATCTTCCCTCATTCTTCTTCGCTCCAAGAAACAAAGTCCTAACCTGATTAATCCTTCCCTCTAACTCAACTCCTGAAAACGTGGCAACATCCTGGTAAATCTTCTCTGCCCTCTCAATCTTACTGCTGTCCTTCTTGTAGTTTGGCAATCAGAACTACACACAAAACTCCAAATTTGGCCTTACCATAACATCCCAACTCATGTACTCAACACTTTGATTTATGAAGGCCAAGATGCCAAAAGCACTCTTTACAACCTGTGACACCACTGTCAGGGAATTATGTATCTGTATTCCCAGAGTCCTTTGTTCCTCTTCACTTCTCAGTGCCCTACCATTTACTATGGATGTTCTACCCTGGTTTGTCCTTCCAAAATGCAACACCTCACACTTGTCTGCATTAAATCCACATAATTGGCCATTTTCTGGCCTATTTTCCAGTTGGTCCAGATCTCTCTGCAAGCTATGAAAGCCTTCCTCACTATCCACAACCCCCACAATCCAAGTGTCATCAGCAAACTTGATGATCCAATTTCCCACATTATCATCCAGATCATTGATATAGACAACAAACAACAATGGTCCCAGCACTGATCCCTGAGGCACAGGCCTCCAGTTTGAGAAGTAATCACCCTCTGTCTTCTCTCATTCAGCTAATTTTGAATCCAGTTTACAACCTCTCCATGGATACCTAGTGACTGAATCTTCGGAACTAACCTCCCATGTGGGATATTGCCAAAGGTCTTACTCAAGTACACGTAGACAACATCCACAGCCTTTCCTTCATCTACTTTCCTGGTAACCTCTTCGAAAAATTAAGATTCATTGAATACGACCAACCATACACAAAGCCATGCTGACTGTCCTTAATCAGCCCTTGGCTGCTCAAATACTTGTATATCCAATCTCTCAGAACACTCTCCAATAATTTACCCACTATTAACCTAAGGCTCACCGCCTTGAAATTTGACAACGTTGGCCTGACTCCAATCAAATGTCACATTCTGTCCTTTGCTTCTCTTTTGGCCAGACATGAGGTATTATTAAGATGGAGGGATGCTGCCCCCCCCCCACCCCCACACACACACATGCTCAGTGGCTGAGACATTATGTCCTGTCTAAATCTTGAAAGGATCTGTAACTCAGTTAGTAACTTAAACAAAAAGTTCCAAAAGGTGTGGGGACTTTTCCTGAATTATTTCCAGAACCTCTAGTTAAACTAAGGACTTTTCACTTGCTTTTTGTCTTTTCTTTCTTTGCTGATCCCCAACAGTAATATAATCTGTATAAGCTTATCATTTGCTTAACCTTTCTTCTTTTACAGATGTTCTTATTTATTTTCCTGCTTTTTTTCTTTTTCTTTATTAAATATAAAACCTGACTTCCAGCACCTTATTACTCCAGGAATGAAGTACATTTTTAAATATAGAACTCCGACTTATAGATGGGGTTAAAGTGGTGAGGGGTGATTGGGATAAGATTGAACAATGAGCTTTTATCGTGGAATGTGCTCTACGAGTTTGATCATTTTTGTTGGACTTGTTAAATCTGACATACATGTTGAGCACTACAAATTTTCTAAACATATTTTATGTAAAATTCAATAAATATTCTTGAGAAAAGAATTTGCCTTTACTAAACATATCCTTGCCAGAAAATAACTTTTCCCAATCTATTCTTCCTAAATTCTTTCTCATTTCCATAACATTGGCCTTTCTCCAATTTCAAATCTCAACTCGAGGACCAGACCTGTCCTTACCCATAATTAACTTGAAACCAATGACATGATGGTCACTGGACCCAAAACGTTTGCCTGTACATTCTTCTGTCACCTAACCTGCCTGGTTTCCTAAGAGGAGATCAAGTATTGCATCCTCTCTCGTTGGTATCTCTATATACTGATTTAGAAAACTTTTCTGAACACGTTTTACAAACTCCAAGCCATCCAACCCTTTTACAGTACAGGAGGCCCAGTCAATATGTAAAAAGTTAAATATCCTACCATCACAACTTTTTGTTTCTTACATCGGTCTGCTATCTCTCCACAGATTTACTCCCCCAATTCTCATTGGGTAGTCTATAATACAATCCTATCAGTATAGTCACACCTTTCCCGTTCCTCAGCTCCACCCATATGGCCTCTATAGATGAGCCCTCTGGGCTGTCCTGTCTAAGCACAGCTGAGATATTTTCCCTGACAAGCAATGCCACACCTCCCTTTCATTCCTCCCCCTCTATCACTTTGAAACAACTGAACCCTGGAACATGGAGGTGCCAGTCCTGCCCCTCCTGCAACCAAGTCTCACTAATAGCAATAATGTCATAATCCCTCGTGCCAATCCACATCCGAAGGAAGTCTGTCTTTCCAACAATACTCCTTGCATTGAAATGAATACACCTCAGAACATTGCTATCATGTACAAACCTTTGATTTCTGTTCATACATGCAGTCCTCACATGACCTTCATCCTTCTCCACCTCATTATCTGTTTTAACACACTAGTTCCCATTTCCCCGCCCCCCACCCCCCAAACCCGGAGCAGCACTAGCAAACCTACCCACAAAGATGTTAGTCCCCTCGAGTTCAGGTGAAAACCGTCCTGTCGGAACAGGTCCCAACTTCACTGGAACAGAGCCCAAACGCCCAAAAACATGAAGCCCTCACTCCTGCACTATCTCATTCGCCATGTATTTAGCTGCATTAACTTCCTATTTCTAACCTCACTATCACGGGGCATGGGTAGCATTCCTGAGATCACAACCCTGGAGGCCCTGTCCTTCAACTTTGCACTCAACTCCCTGAACTCTTTTTGCAGGACCTCGTCATCCTTCCAACCCACGTCATTGGTCACAACATGGACCATGACATTTGGCTGCTTACCCTCCCTCCTGTGAATACCAAGAGCTCGATCCGAGATCCTGGCATCAATGAGGCAACAGACCATCCAGGATTCTTAATCTCTCCCACAGAACCTCTTATCTGTCTCCCTATCAAATCCTCCATCATTACTGCTCTCTTCTTTTCCCTCCTTCCCTTCTGAATTGAGGGTCCAGTCTTGTTACTAGAGACGTTACAATTACAACTTGTCCCTGGTAGATTGTCCCCACCAACAATATCCAAAATGGTATACGTACTGTTGATGAGAATGACCACAGGGATGCTCTGCTTTCTCTGACTATTCCCTCTCCCTCTCCTGACAGTCACCCAGCTACCTGCCTCTTGACTTTTGGGGGATGACTGTCTCTCTGAAACTCCTCTCTATCACTACCTCTGCCTATCAAATGATCTGGAGTTCATCCAGCTCCAGTTCCCTGGTATGGGAACATCAATACCCCCCGAGTGTAAAACCCTCCAAAAGGTAGTGGACACAGCCCAGGACATCACAGGCAAAACCCTTCTCACTATTGAGTACATCGACAGGGAATGCTGATGTCAGAGGGCAGCAGCAATCATCAAAGACCCACACCATCCAACATATACTCTGTTCACGCTGATACCATCAGGAAACAGGTCCAGGTGCCACAACACTCGCACCATCAGGTTCAGGAACAGCTGCTACCGCTCCACCATCAGAATCTTCAACGACAAAGTCAATCAGAGGCTCAGTTAAGGACCCTTACTTGTGCACTTTACTGATTTTCTTTTTGTTCTCTGTATGGCACAGTTTGTACATTCGTTATCAGTTAACAGTTCTCTTATTTGTTTACCCTGTGTACAGTTTATTTTTTGCACTACCAATTAATGGTAATTCTGACGGGCCAGCAGAAAAAAGGAATCTCAGGGCTGTATGTGTTGTCATGCATGTACTCTGACAATAAATCTGAAATCTAACTTGGTTTGTCAGGAGCTGTAGCTGGAGTGTAGTCATCAGGGACAATTATGCTGCTCCAGATTTCCCACAAACTGAGCAATCCACTGCCCTAGCTGACCCTATTATCTATTCCAAATTTAATTAAAGCATTAAACGACCTCAACTGGCCTTACCTCACTGGAAGCAAGCTCTTCCGAAGCCTCTCGAGCCAAAGGTCTACTCCTACCCTGAGCCACTCAATCACTGGCCGCTCCTCTTCAGCTTCCCTTCCTTTTATTTGTCCCTGCCAATTTTCTCAAATACTCTCTCCAAACTCAACATGCTGCTTAACCTTTCAATTGCCCTCCTCGCTCTTTAAAATGACCTCACTTACACTCACCTCTTTCCCAAATCTTTCACTCCTCCTCTCGCTTCAATGTTCCCACGATCCAAATGGCCAGAGTCCCTGCTCCTCTCTTTTTAAAACTGTCTCACTTACACTCACTTCCCTCTCAAGTCTTTCGCTCCACCTCTCGCTTGGGATTTACTCTTACAATGCCTAACTACTACCCTTCAAAAAGAATAAACAGCTTAAAAGACAAAAGACAAAAATGTTATACAGTACTTGCACTGAATAAATTTCACTTGCATGAATAGATAAACCTGAAAGCACTTTATTTTCAGTCACATTCTTTGACTGTTCCTGCATCTACAGGTTCCTCCCCTCCACAGAGCCGCCTGAAAGAGAACTAACACTTTCCAAACTCCCCCTATCCCACCCAAGTTTACAGATAAAGCCTCTGACCAGGGCAACTCTAACTAAACAGCGGTAATGAGACACTTTAAGAGAGTCATTCAAATGGCGAGTGGCATCAACCACTCATCCTGGGCGATGCCATTGCTGTTTCATACAACTTTATTTAAACATCTGCTACAAGCAAAGCGCAACCAAGGCACTTGGTATTCAGCACTGGCTGAATATTTGCACCCATCTTCACCGAAGGTTTGTGTGTTACTTCAGAGAAAATTTGCTTTTACAATTTTAAACTTGCAGTAAAATTTCCAATATCAAGCACCCCATCAACAAGAAACTCAAACAACCAGCAAAAAACAAAATAAGTTAATAGATTGATTTAAAAATAAAGTTTCAAATAAAAGTTTATAATTGTAATACCAAATGTTCTCTGAAGCAACACACCTTGAGAACAAACATTCAGCCAGGGGAGTACCCTCGTTGTTCCCCACATTCAGCATCTGAAAATCTCAATGAACTGAGCTCACAATGAAGGTAAATAATAATTTAAATATCTACTTATTAATGGTATTCATTCAACAAGCCAACCCAACTGATCCTTCTGTGTTAAGGTAAAGCAGTTTCTTGCTAATGTAGATTGAATGCCTAGACTAAATCAGCTCTTAACATTGAGATCAATGAACTGGATGAGGGTTCCCTCTGAAGGCTCATTCAGACACTTTGTTGGTCTGTACTGTTCGGATCCAAAAAATTAAGAAAAGATAAAAAATTTCTGTGATTGGAATTGAATGAGTAGCTCCATAAAGCATTACAGCACAGAAACAGGCCCTTTGGCCTATCTATCTGTGCAAAACTATTTTTCTGCCCAGACCCACTGACCTGCAACTGGAACATATCCCTCCATACCCCTCCCATTCATGTATCTGTCCAAATTTTTCTTAAATGTCACAATTAACCTGCATTTATCAATTCAGCTGGCAGCTTGATTAACACTCCCACCACTCTGTGCGAAGAAGTTCTATGTTCCACAGAACATTACAGTACAGAAAACAGGCCCTTCAACCATTCTAGTCAATGCTGAACTATTATCCTGCCTTGATCCACTGACCTGCACCTAGTGCAAAGACCTCCATACTCATTATTTTCATATACCTGTCCAAATTCTTAAGTGTGAAAATTGAGCCCATATTTACCACTTCAGTTGGCAGCTCGTTCGACACTTCCACCACTCTCTGTGTGAAGAAGTTTCCTACTAAACCTTTTGCCATTTCACCCTTAACCCATGTCCTCTGGTTTCTATTTCACCTAACCTCAGTGGAAAAAGCCTACTTGCATTTAATCTATCTATACCCATAATTCTGTATACCTCAATCAAATCTCCCCTCATCTTCTACACTCCAGGGGATAAAGTCCTAACTGTTTAACTTTTCCCTGTAACTCAGTTCCTGAAGTCCCAGCAACATCCTAGTGCATCTTCTCTGCACTCTGTGTCTTCATGATATCTTTCCTATAGTTAAGTGATGAAAACTGCACACCATACTCCCAAATTTGGCCTCACCAATGTCTTATACAAATTTACCATAACATCTCAACTCCTATACTCAATATTTTGATTTATGAAGGCCAAAATATCAAAAACTTTCTTCACAACCCAGGGAATTATATATCTGTTCTGCTGCACTCCTCTGTACTTTACCATTTTCCATGTATGTCCTACCTTGGTTTTTCCTTCCAAAATGCAATACCTCAGATCTGTCTCCATTAAATTCCATCTGCCATTTTTCAGCTCATTTTCCCAGCAAGTCTAGATCCCTCTGCAAGCTTTGAAAACCTTCCTTGCAGTCCACTACACCTCCAAACTTTGTGTCCTCTGCAAACTTGCTGATCTAATTTGCCACATGGTCATCCAGATCACTGATATAGATGACAAACAACAATGGTCTCAGCACTGATCCTTGAGGCTCACCACAAGTTACAGGCCTCCAGTCTGAGAAGCAATCACCCACTTCTCATGCATAGCCAATGTCAAATCCAGTTTACTACCTCACCATGAATACCAAGCGTTTGAACTCTCCATACTATTCTCTTATGTGGAATCTTGTCAATGATCTTACAAAAGTCCATGTAATACAACATCCACAGTCTTTCCTTCAACAAGTTTCCTGGCAACTTCCTTGAAAAACTATATAAGATTGGTTCACTACGACCTACCATGCACAAAGCCACGATGACTATCCGTAAACAGTCCTTGGCTATTTAAATAATTGTATATCCGATATTTTAGGACATCTTCCAATAATTTACATCAGGCTCTTAAGGCACCTTCCAATACTGAAGTTGGGTTCACTGGCCTAAAATTTCCTGGGTTACTTTTAGAGCCTTTTTGAAACACTGGAATCATCCTGCACGTCACCTGTGGCTAAGGACATTTTAAATATTTTTGCCAGGGCCCCTGCAGTTTCCACACTAGCCTCCCTCAAGATCCGAGGAATATCTTGTCAGGCCTTGCAGATTTACCCATCCTTATTTGCTGTCACACAGCAAGCATCTCCTCCTCTTTAATCTGTATACGGTCCATGACCTCACTACTAGTTTTCCTTACTTCCCTAGATACTGTGACAGTTTCCTGAGTAAACACTGATGCAAAAAACCATTTAAATGCTCTCTCATCTCTTCTGGTTCCATACATAGCCAAACATTCTGATCTTCAAGGGGATCAATTTTATCCCTTGCTATCCTTTTGCTCTTAATATACCTGCAGAAATCCTAAGAATTTCCCTTCACATTGTCTGCCAAAGCAATCTAATGTCTTCTTTTAGCCCTCCTAATTTACTTCCTAAGTTTTTTCCTTGCAGTTTTTATGCTCCACAAGTGCTTCACTTGCTCCTTATTACATATACCTGCTAAACAGCTCTCTTCTTCTAAACCATATCCTTGATATCCCTCAAAACCAAGGTTCCCTATGCCTGTTAACTTTGTCTTTAATCCTGACATGAATATATAAACTCTGTACTCAAAAGTTCACCCTTGAAGGCCTTCCACTCACCAAGCACGTCCTTGCCACAAAACAACCTGTCCTAATCCACTCTTTCTACATCCTTTCTCATTTTCTCATTGGACTTTATCCAATTAATAATCTCAACCAGAGGACCAGACCTATCCTTATCCAAATTTTAAAATTGATGGCATTATGATCTCAGGACCCAGTGTTCCCCTACACCAGGGGTGTCAAACTCAAATTCACGGAGGGCCAAAATTAAAAACTTGGACTAAGTCGAGGGCCGAACTAAATATTTATTGAAAATTTTCAACATCATCTGCATGTTTTCTCTTCTTTCAACATATGTAATGTTAAACTTTTTCTTATTAAAATAAATGTTTAATAATAGTTTTGGATAAACTCTTTTATTGTCATTGGCCCATTTCCTTTAGCATTCTGAAACCATGCACATGACGAGTCAATGAGGGATGATTAAAGCAGTGGTCTTCAAACTTTTTCTTTCCACCCACAGACCACCTTAAGCAATCCCCTACTAATCAGAGAGCACCAATGGCACAGGGACGCGAGTGGAAAGAAAAAGGTTGAGAACTGTTGTATTGTGGTAACTCCACATCTGATTAGGTTAACTGTTAGGCAAGTGGTCAGAGAAGGACCCCCCCCCACCCCATGAAAGGCTTAAATCACAGGAACAAAATAAGCTTCCGTCTCACTGCTCCCAATCTTACACACAGTCCTGATGTGGAATGTGGGGTTGCAGCTCCACGTTCACCTGAGTTCAGGTGCTGTCTGTGTGGACTTTGTACGCTCTCCCCTTGTCTTGGACCAACAGGTCGTTTGCCTGACGAAGGCACCCGAACCCCCCGTTGAAACGCCGGCGTCCGGGGCGGTGGAGGAATTGGCTGAGAAGAGCGCGTTGCTCCCACCCCCCTCCCATGGTTGGAGAAGGATTAAACTGCGATCTCACGGCGCCGGGCTCGTCTCCAACAAAAGGAGCGGGAGGCAGGGTCCGCCTCGCACGGAGCGAGGGGGAAGGCATCGCCAACGAGACAAGCGCAGACCCAGTGAGGATGGTCCCCAACTCCAGCCGCGTCTGTGTGTCCGGGAGCCGGGCGGGCTGAGTGCAGCGCTCCGATCCCCGAGATTCGGGACTCTGAGATCCCTCCACACCTCCGGCGTCTTCATTTTCACCTTCAGTGTGCATGCGCTATACTGGCGTGGCGGCCAGCGGGCCAACTCTAATATATATTTAATATGATCTTGCGGGCCAAATATAATTATATCGCGGGCCAAAGTTTGACATGTGTGCCCTACACACACTTCCGTCATCTGCCCTGTCTCGTTTCACAAAAGGAGATCCAGTATTGCATTCTCTCAAGTCAGCACCTCTATATATTGATTTTTAAATCTTTCCTGAACACATTTGACAAACTTCAAGCCATCCAGCCCTTTTACATTACAGGAGTCCCAGTCAACGTGTGGAAAGTTAAAGTCACTTTAACTTTTTCCTGTTTCCTGCAGCTATCTTCTACTTACAGATTTGCTCCTCCAATTCTCGCTGACTATTGGATGGTTTATAATACAATCCCATTAATGTGGCCATACGTTTCCCCTTCCTCATTCCACCCATATGGCTTCAGTTGAGGAATCCTTTAGTCTGTACAGTTTGAGTACTGCTGTGACATTTTCCCTGTCTAGTAATACCACTCCTCCCCCTTCTATCCCTCCCACTCTATAACGTCAGAAACACTGGAGCCCTGGCGCATTGTGAGCTGCCAATCCCAATCCTCCTGTAACCAACTAACGGCCACAATATCATAATCCAACATGCCAATCCACGTGCTAAACTTGTCCACTTTTCTATAATATTCCTTGCATTGAAATAGATACATTGTGGTGGCTCACCACAAGGCAGGCGAACCGGCCCCGCTTGTAAGCCACACAGTGGGGCAGCTGGTCAAAATGGCGCCGTCGGGGGTTTCCCTTCCTTCCAGCACGGGGCTCAGAAACCCGTGCTGGGGGACCACATGACACCCGGGTGACATCAGCACCCTCCAGCGCAGTTCTCAGCCAGGTCCGGGCTGGGAGTATAAGTGCAGCCCAGCATTCTGCAAAAAACTAGTCTGCTCACTGAGCTCAACCCGTCTGGTTGTGTGTGTGTTATTGCAGGAGCAGTGTAGCTGCCGCTACAATTGGTGACCCCGACTGGTTCAAACATCTTTGAACCCATCATGACCGAGCCTGGGATCAGCGCTATAGCCGTGAAACTGTCTGAATTCTGGGTTCAGGAGCCGGAGACCTGGTTCGGACACGAGGAGGCTCAGTTTCACCTCTGCCAGATTTCGTCCGACATGACCAAATTCTACCATGTGGTCGCTGCCCTGGACAAGGCCACCACCTGACGCGTGCTGCACCTCGTTCAGCACTCACCTGCCGAAGACAAATAAGAGACCATCAAACAAGTGCTTACCGGATCCCTCAGACTATCCAGGCACCAGCGTGCCACTTGGATGTTGCAACTCGACGCCTGGGGGACAGGTCCCCGATGGAGCTGATGGATGAGATGCTCACTCTCATGGGTGAGCACACCAACTGCCCACTCTTCGAGCGCATCTTCCTCGACCATATGCCCGGGGACATCTGGCCGCTGCTGGTCCAGGAGAGCTTCACCAAGCCGAGGAAGGTCACCCAGAAGGCCCAAGAGCTATGGCTCGCATGATTCCTGGAGGGCTCAGTGGTCCAGCAGGTCACGAGGCACGGGCACGACCACGCCAAGCCCGCACCTAGCGCTGTGGTAGAGCACCCAGCCCCTGCAGAGCATAACCAAGGTCACAGCATCCGCTTCAGGCCTCTGCTTCTACCACCAGCTCTGGGAGCCAAGGCTCAGAAGTGTCGTCAGCCCTGCTCGTTAATGGCTGCGGCGGCTGGCCAAGGACACAGCCTCCTCTACATGTGGGGCTCAGTCAGCAGCCGGCGGTTCTTCGTTGACATTGGAGCCCAGATCAGCGTCATCCTGGCCACGGCTGTCGAGTTCAGGAACTGACCTCGTGGACCTACCCTCCTTGCGGCCAATGCAAGGGCAATCCGGACATATGGAGACAAGACAGACCACTTCCAGATCGGTCAACTGAATTTCACGTGGAGGTTCACCATCTCATCCCTCCCGATTGCCATCCTGGGTGCAGACTTCCTCCTCACACATGGGCTTCTGGTGGACATTTGGAGTAGGCGACTGGTGGACGCCTGTACCTTCCAGGCCATTCGCCTCAACGCCTCCCGCTCGGAGCAACCGCAGATGGCCACGATCAGCACGCCCAGAGAAGAGTTCCAGTGAATCCTGGACAAGTTCCCGACAATCCTCAAGCCACCTTTCTCCGCTGCCTCGCCGCACCATGGAGTGTTCCACCACATCCCCACCCATGGCCAACCAGTTCGTGCCAAGGCACGCCGGTTCCCACCTGACAAGCTCCAGGTAGCAAAGGAGGAGTTTTCGCACTTGTTGGAGCTGGGGATCATTCGGCGGTCCAACAGCCCATGGGTCTCACCGCTCCACCTGGTCCCGAAGGCCTCCAGCGGCTGGTGTTCCTGCAGAGACTATCAACGGTTCGAGGCAACCATTCCTGACCGTTAACCCATCCCTCACATCCAAGACTTTACGGCCAACCTGCACGGCGCAAGGGTTTTCTCCAAGATTGACCTTGGATATCACCAGATCCCAGTGCACCCTGAGGACATACCCAAGACGGCCATCATCACCCCCTTTGGCTTGTTTGAATTCCTGCGCATGCCATTTGGGCTCAAGAACGCCGCTCAAATTTTCCAGCACCTCAAGGACTTAGATTTCGTCTTTATTTATTTGGACGACATCCTCGTCGCAAGCAAGGACCGGGCGCAACGCAAGGCCCATCTATGTGCCCTTTTCTCCCAAATGGCTGATTTCATCCTTACCATCAACCCGGCCAAGTGCCGGATCGGAAAAGTGTCCATGCAGTTCCTGGGGCATACCATCACGGCCGAAGAAGCCACGACCGCCACTGCAAAGGTCACCGCTATTAGGGAGTTCCCACGCCTGGACAGCCTCAAGGGGCTGCAGGAGTTCGTGGATATGGTCAAAGTTTACAACCACTTCATCCCGGGAGCTGTGCACATCATGCAGCCGCTGTTTGCCCTCATTGCAGCCAAGCACAAGACGCTAGCTTGGAACCCAGAAGCCTGCACCGTATTCGAGGCCACCAAGGATGCCCTTGCGAAGGCTGCCATGCTCACCCACACGCACACTGACCAAGCATATGGCACTCTCTGTCGATGCCTCTGTCACAGCCATCAGTGTCGTCCTGGAGCAGCAGGTGAATGGACATTGGAAGCCGCTGGCATTCTTCAGCCGCCTGCTCCGCCCGCAGGAATGCAAGTATAGTGCCTTCGACCGTGAGTTACTGGGCATTTACCTGGCGGTGCGGCATTTCTGCTATTTTTTGGAGATGAGGACTTTTACCATTTTCACCAACCACAAACCCCTCACCCAGGTGCCCGTGATGGCAAAGGATCCCTGGTCGGCCTGCCAGCAGCGTCACCTCTCTTTCGTGTCGGAGTTTACCACCGACATTCGGCACAAGGCGGGGAAGGACAATGCGGTTGCCGATGCACTCTCGTGACCAGCCATCTGCACGCTGATGCCTGGCCTCGACTTCGATCAGCTCGCCCGGTACCAGGAATCTGATGAGGAGACGAGGGCCTTCAAGACCGCCATCACGGGCCTGCGGTTCAGAGACCTCCCAACTGTGAGAGGCGAAGGTACCATCTTGTCCGATATCTCCTTGGGCACCCCGCGGCCAGTGGTTCCCCAGCAGTGGCGCAGGCAGGTCTTCCGCAACATCTACGACCTTTCACATCCGTCCATCAGGTCCACGGTCCGGATGGTGGCAGAATGGTTCGTATGGCATGGGCTGCGGAAGCAGATCGTGGGCTGGGCCAGAACATGCACCCATTGCCAGACGTCCAAGGTGCACAGGCACACCAGGGCGCCCGTACAGGAGTTCAAGCATGTCCAGGAATGGTTCAGCCACATTCATGTGGACATCGTCAGGCCTTTACCCGTTTCCCGGGGCAACCATTAGCTGTTTACAGTGGTGGACCACACCACTCGCTGGCCCGAGGCAATCATGATGCCAGACGCCTCCACCGACTCCTGCTCCCGAACACTGTTGCATGGTTGGGTTGCCTGGTTCGGCATTCTGGGTCACTTCACCAGCAATCGGGGCGCTCAGTTCACATTTGCACTCTGGGCACAGCTCGCCAATAGGTTGGGGATCCAGCTACACCACACCACAGCCTACCACCTGCAGGCCAATGGACTGGTCGAACGTCTGCACCTTAAGACGGCGCTCATGGCCCACCTTACCAGCCCCGACTGGGCAGACAAACTGTCTTAGGTGCTCCTGGGCATCCGCTCCACTCCCAAGGAAGATCTGCAGGCGTCATCAGCTGAGCTGGTCTACAGTGTGCCGCTAGCACTACCTGGTGAGTTTGTCAACACACCTCACAATCCCCAGTGGTCGCCGCACGAACTACTTCCTCACCTCAGGGCACGCTTGGACTTGTTCAAACCCCCACTGCCGCCAAGGCACGGCACCCGCCGTCTCACGTTCCTGGCGAACTGCTTTCCGCAGAGTACGTTTTCATTCGGCGGGGCCTGACCGCGACACCTCTGCAGCGACCGTACAAGGGGCCGTACAGGATTGTGCAGCGTTCCGGCTCGACATTCACGCTGGACATTGGCGGCAGGCAGGAACTGTTTACCATGGACAGACACCTCGATCCCACCGAGCCCGTGGTCGTTGCCCAGCACAAGAAGTGAGGCCGCCTGGCGAAAAAGGACATTGGCGCCGGTTCTGGGGGGGGGGGCTGTGTGGTGGCTCACTACGAGGCAGGCGAATCGGCCCCGCTTGTAAGCCACGCGGCGGGGCAGCCAGCCAAAATGATGCCGTCGGGGGGGGTTTTCCCTTCCTTCCAGAACGGGGCTCTGAAACCCGCGTTGGTGGAACCACGTGACGCCCGGGTGACTCAGCCAGGTCGGGCTGGGAGTACAAGTGCAGCCCAGTAGCCTGCAATAAACCAGCCTGGTCACTGAGCTCAACCCGTCTGTTTGTGTGTGTTATTCCAGGAGCAGTGGAGCTGCCGCTACAACATCTCAGAAAATTATTCCCACCTTACACAACCTTTAGTTTTCTGTCTTTGTATGCAGCCTGAACAATTCCCCCCACTCGCCTATCTGCTCTGGCACTCTGGTTCCCATCCCTCTGCAAATCTAGTTTTAACCCCCAGGAGCAGTACGAGAAAACTTTCCAACAAGGATATTAGTCTCCCTGCAGTTCAGATGTAAACCTCCCCAGCAGTTCAGGTCCCACCTTCCCTGAAAGGGAGCCCATGATCCAAAAGTGTGAAGGCCTCCCTTCTGCATCATCTCTTTAGCCACATATTAAGCTGCATTATCCTCCTATCTGTAAACACACTGTCACATGGCCCTGTTAGCAGATTTGCAATTGGATCGCTCATTTAGTCCTGTATCTGAGCTACAAAAGTGAAGGGGATGATGGCCTGCTAGCACTTAGTGAGATAGGATGGTATTTAAAGTTACTGGAACAGAACACATCGTGACAAAAGGAGAGAGGGGCAAAAATTAAGGCAATTTAAATGAGAAAAATGCAGGAGTCCATACCAACTTGAATAAGAACAATCTGTAGTTTGCAGCACCATGAGTAAAAGCAGTTCTTTGTTAAATCAGCACCTCTAGTCGAGCTCAGTTCTGTTGGTGGCTGGTACCTTATTAGATTTTACATCACAATTTCCAACATTTTTTTTTGCAATATACCTGGCCACGAGCTGAAAATGGGAAGTAATGCCATGAAAACAAAAATATCAAGAAGAACTTCTCTTTCTAACTTCGTAACAGTGTACATCCTTATCCCTTCAAGGTCTCTTTCATTTTAGCCATTCACTTAAACACATCAGGTTCCACACAAGAAACTGCTCCATTATTTTCTGTCAATGGTGAATAAGCAGAAAATTCCTTCAAGTCAAACCAAGATGATTCAAGCCATGATTTTTGGTCATTCCAGTTCCTTCCCCATCATTTCAACCCAAGAAATGGTGTCAAAATCAAATCACTATGTTAATCCACATATTTGTTCGAGATCTCTGATTTTCATAACATGACTAGCTCTTTCTTTGTCTCAGCTGATCTGTTGCAGAAAGGTTCATGCATGCCTACATAAAGCTAAACACATACATTCGGATGCTGCCCTGGTCACCCTATATTTGTATGAACATATAAATTATGAGAGACTATTCAGCCCCTCAAATCTGATCCAAACATTTAACAAGATCATTGTTTTCTGTCTGCAAGCTCAAATCTGCCTTCCTGCGTAATTGCAGTTATTTTTCACTCCCAAGTATCTATCTACCTCTGCCTTAAAAATATTCAAGACTGAAATTCCCTTGAAGGGTAATGGAAGCAAACCCACAGCAAAAAAATTAAAATAATTTCATCCTAGTCTTAAATAGGTAACCACATTGCTTTAAATAATGACCTATCATTCCAGATTCTGCCCCAAGCAAACAATCTTCACGTTCACCCGAGAATCTTTCATGCTTTGATTCAAGTCCACTCTCACTCTTGTGCAATTCACAAACTTTACGAAAAATTTAACAGGTCACACAGCATCCATAGGATGGTAACCAACATTTCAGGACTCAGGCCCTTCATGGGGTCGTAAACCTGATGAAAGGACCTGACCTGAAATATTGGTTACACTTTACTTCCTATTGTTGGAACCAAGGAGTTAAGTAATCATGGAAAAGTACAAAGAATGTCAGAGTAAAACAAAATGGATAAACCACTTTAGTAGGAATGATGAGTCATAAGGATACATGGGAGGTGTTGACTGGAACAGAAGATTATGGCCCAGACGTGAACAAAGAAATAATTAGAAATATCTGGGGTATGGATTAACTTCTGATCAAAACAACAGGATGTTCTGGCCTTGGGGAATTATCCACACCATAGATAATTCCAGAGCAGGAAATTGCTTGAGATAAATCTTATGTAACAAAAAAAAACCAACTCTTGGTCAATGTAACAATGTTGATCTATACAAACAGAAGAGACTGGACAGTAGGAGTCAGTCTTGGGAAAAGTTCACCGAGAAGGTGACCTATGAACTAACGACTGAACCAGAGCTCTGTTAAGGTTTATTCTTGTGCTATGTAATAAACTGATTGTGAAACCGAATATCTTCTCCTATCACTTCATTCAACAAGCACACTGGACTCAGCCGACACATAGACCAAATTGAGGGTAGGGTAAAGCCAGAGTCCGACAATTTGGTGGCCCCGACGTGATAAAGATGGAGAAGTGACGGAAGAGAAAGAGACGAAACAACAGTTGATTGTGGTGTGGTGATAACAACAAGTGGCCACTCAACAAAAGGAGGTAAGCAGACCCCTGTTTAAACGAAGTTCTGCTATTGGCAATGATAAAATTGTGTGTTGTCACTACTCTGCAAAAGTCCTAGTAGAAGCCAATGAATAAAACATAAGGAAATACAGGGGTTAGAGTCCCCTGGAAGGAATCCGGGGGTTAGATTCCTCCGGAAGGAATCCGGGGGTTAGAGTCCCCTTAGAGGAATAGGGGTTAGAGTCCCCCAGTAGAGACATAGAGGTAAGGGTTAAAATCCTTTGCCAAATAAGAATTAGTTAACATATTGTATAACAGTTATTTGTTTTAGTATTGTGCAAAGTTTTTATTTTGTGTTTTCAAGAAAGTGTGAAGGTTCAAAGTAGGTTGATGGGGGCGAAATTCTACTAGGTGAGATACTCATTAAATTACATACGAGGTCTGAAGGGGAATAGGTTGGAACACAAGATGGAAGGAGAATTTGGGGATGACTGTCAAAAGTACGAGGGATGTAGATAGATTCCTCCATCTGTAAACCAGCAGTGGAAAAAAACAAGGAGTCAATTGGCGGGAGGCCTACCAAAGGGAGAGGAAGTCTTCTTCTTTGGCTTGGCTTCGCGGACGAAGATTTATGGAGGCGGTAAAAGTCCATGTCAGCTGCAGGCTCGATTGTGGCTGACAAGTCCGATGCGGGACAGGCTGACACGGTTGCAGCGGTTGCAGGGGAAAATTGGTTGGTTGGGGTTGGGTGTTGGGTTTATCCTCCTTTGTCTTTTGTCAGTGAGGTGGGCTCTGCGGTCTTCTTCAAAGGAGGTTGCTGCCCGCCAAACTGTGAGGCGCCAAGATGCACGGTTTGAGGCGATATCAGCCCACTGGGGGTGGTCAATGTGGCAGGTACCAAGAGATTTCTTTAGGCAGTCCTTGTACCTCTTCTTTGGTGCACCTCTGTCACGGTGGCCAGTGGAGAGCTCGCCATATAACACGATCTTGGGAAGGCGATGGTCCTCCATTCTGGAGATGTGACCCACCCAGCGCAGCTGGATCTTCAGCAGCGTGGACTCGATGCTGTCGGCCTCTGCCATCTCGAGTACTTCACTGTTAGGGATGAAGTCACTCCAATGAAAGTTGAGGATGGAGCGGAGACAACGCTGGTGGAAGCGTTCTAGGAGCCGTAGGTGATGCCGGTAGAGGACCCATGATTCGGAGCCGAACAGGAGTGTGGGTATGACAACGGCTCTGTATACGCTTATCTTTGTGAGGTTTTTCAGTTGGTTGTTTTTCCAGACTCTTTTGTGTAGTCTTCCAAAGGCGCTATTTGCCTTGGCAAGTCTGTTGTCTATCTCGTTGTCGATCCTTGGATCTGATGAAATGGTGCAGCCGAGATAGGTAAACTGGTTGACCGTTTTGAGTGCCCGATGGAGATGTGGGGGAGCTGGTAGTCATGGTGGGGAGCTGGCTGATGGAGGACCTCCGTTTTCTTCAGGCTGACTTCCAGGCCAAACATTTTGGCAGTTTCCACAAAACAGGACGTCAAGTGCTGAAGAGCTGGCTCTGAATGGGCAACTAAAGCGGCATCGTCTGCAAAGAGTAGTTCACGGACAAGTTGCTCTTGTATCTTGGTGTGAGCTTGCAGGCGCCTCAGATTGAAGAGACTGCCATCTGTGCGGTACCGGATTTAAACAGCGTCTTCATTGTTGAGGTCTTTCATGGCTTGGTTCAGCATCATGCTGAAGAAGATTGAAAAGAGGGTTGGTGCGAGAACCAAAGGGAGAGGAAGTAAAGGCTATGAAATGGTATGATCAGATATGGAAAGAGATGCGGGATCAGGGGAAAGTGCCACTGGACTCAGAAAAAAATCAGGCTCGTTTTGTACCTAGGAGAAGCCGAAAGGGAGGTACAGGAGGTACAGGAGCATGAAAGGAATGGACAAGGGTCTATCTTAAATAGAAGAAAAATTTAAACAACAGAAGGAAGCGAAGGAACAGAGGAGGGCAAATTTACATAATATGACATTGGCTTGCATGGCTGTGGAAACAAACCTTCAGCATGCTACTAAAAAGGCATCCCCTATCCAAAAGGAGAGAAAGGGGGAGGAGGTGCCAGGGGAGGTTAAGCCATCAGCCCCGCTCTATCCAGTTACCAGAGACATTGCCACCACCTTATCCGATTCCCCAGATGTCAGTGATGCAGATAAATGAGGGAATAGTGAATGTCACTGAAATAGGAGGACAAGAACTCCAGGAGGAGAAGGAGAGACTTAAGATAGTTGTGCAGGAAAGTGTGGAGGCAATGGAGGAATTGATGAAGGGAATACAGGACGATGTATGAAAAGTAAGGGAAAATAGTATGCGACTGGAAAGAATAAATAAGAAAGAACAAGAACAAACACTTGAGAATGTCTTCTCGGTAGGAATGCCAGAGGATCACTCCACCCCTCATAATAGACAACAGGAAGAGGAGGCAATGAGGGGAGATGACCCAGTGAGTGTAAGATGGCAGCGGGAAAGAGTTCGGGATGAGGAAAGTGAGATAGCGAGTGGAAGTGTGGAGAGCGAGGATGAGGAACAGCTGGTCACTATTATGGGAAGAATGATTACACACAAAGGACAGGGTCAGAGAAGAGCTCGTTTCCCCCCCCCGAGATATGGGTTGCGAGATCGGGATGAATTATGTCCTCCAGAAAGGTATAGACAGATGCCGCTAATCTATAAAGGACCGCAAGTCCGGGAAAGGTATCAACCCTTCTCATTCACCGATATGAATTGTGTTTTGGACAAAATGCCACCTCCTACTGAGGGAGGCAGAGTGTGGATGGGAAAGTTCTGCCAACATACGATTGGACACAAGATAGCCATGGAGGACTGGAGAGCATTATTAGGCAAACAGCTTGGGTTGTGGGAAATACAGCAGGTGGAAATGGTCGCAGGAACCACTATGTGCTCTGATCCCAAACCATTTGCAAAATATGATACAGCACTAGGAGGTGCAATGCGGGATAAGTTTCCTGTTCGCCCCGGTGTCATGCAGTCCCTGACATTTTCCATTGAGGAGGACGAGGAGGTCTCGACCTTTTTGACTCAGTGTAAAGAGATTTGGACGAATAAGGCAGGAAGGAGTCCACCCAGCTACAGGACCTCTACAGACGACGTTGTTTAGGTCAGGTGTGATGAGCGGTTTACCAGCAGTAGTCAGGGAGGCATTAGAAAATAACCCTGATATTCCTGGTTGCTCAACTGAACAATGGGAAAAACATTTGACCCATCACATGAATCGTCATAGGGCTAAGCAAGAGGAGGACAAACAAATTACAGAGTCTGCACAAATGCAACTCCTTAAGCTCCAATTGGAAGAAGCTAGGAAAAAGGCCAACGAGGCAAAAGAGAATCCCTCGAAGGGTGCAAACCAGATGGTTCAGCAGCCACCACAGCTGCCACAAGGGAATAATACGAATTGGCACCCGTCCCCAAATTGGGCACCGGGTCCCACCTATAGGGGCAGGACTGGGGGTCCAATGGGAGGAATCCGAGGAAGAGGGAGAGGTCGGGGTGTTCCACGAATGCCGCCATCCGTATGTTTTGGATGTGGTCAACCAGGGCACTGGAAAAGAGAGTGCCCCCTAGCATGGGGTCCTCAGGGCACTGGGGGAAGGGGATATGGACCACCACAGTATGAGCCTTGGGTCCAGCCCCAGAGATCGTCAATGCCACCCCCGGTACATCAAGCACCCCATGCGGCTATAGCTCCGATGGGACAATTCCCATTGCTGACGGAGGAGGAGCAATGGTACCAGCAGTGACGGGGCCCGAGCACCCAGGAGCAGGCTGGGTTGGCAGACTCCTTCCTGCAGATAAAAGTGATGGACATGGAAGTTTCCTTTTTAGTAGATACAGGTGCTAGATTTTCGACACTTACCGGCGCTAAGGTTCAATCAAAAATATCATCCCTTAGCGTCCAGTTGATAGGGTTCTCGGGTACGCCAGAAAATCTGCCATTTTCTATGCCACGAGTCACTTCTGTGGCAGGACCGACTTTCGCACACCAATATATTCTGTCGGCAATGTGCCCTACTAATCTTTTGGGCAGAGATCTGCTGGTCAGGTGTGGAGCATCGGTCCTTTGTGGACCCAACGGAATAGAGGTCACCTTTCCAAATGGATACTCAGTGAACTGCTCATTAGCTACGCTTCATTCCAGTTCTCAGATGTTGTTGTCAGCCTCTGGAGGATCCGTGTCTGAGGGACTGTGGGCCGACATTTACTGGGGACTGCTGGAACCGGAGGACTTACAGAGGGGAGGGCTGCTAACGCTTTAAAATCAATGGAAGCCATGGATCCAGACATTACACCCATATACCCCTCCTTCAGGCCCCCTCTATGTTACACTCTTACGATAGAGATGGGGATGAGATTTATCAGCATGCCTTTTATGAAGAGGTAGAGGGCACGCAATGGGAAATTAATTCGGACTACATAGTGTTAGGAAAGGAAGGAGTGGCCGCTATGGTTGCACTGACATCTGAGCAGCTTGAGTGGTATGCGATGGCCGGTGAGGCCGTCCCTCATGTAACTCTTGCAATCGGCACTAATCACCAGGCAAAGGACTTGGGACCAATGTGTTGGAACTTGATGTTCTTGAGGGACTGGTCCGATACTCAAATACCGACATTGCAGTTTTCTCCATCTGGTCAGGCGTACAGGATTTCATACCCTTCAAATAATCGGGTCCTCCTCAAGCATAGACAGACTGAACGCTTTCATGGTAGAGAAACGACTCTGCCCCTGTGTTAGATTCTCTTCCTGAGGACCTTTGGTCAGCAGGACCAGCAGACGTGGATTTTTGCCAGCAGGTTGATCCCATAACCTTTGAACTTTCAGATTATACTCCCGTTTGGCAGACACAGTATCCCCATAAACCCGAGGCTGAGGCAGGTCTGGCAGATACCATTGATGGCCTAATGTATTCAGGGGTGTTGGAGCATTCGTGTTCGAGTTGGAATACGCCCATCTTACCTGTTCCGAAACAGGACATGGGCAAATATCGGATAGCCCATGATTTAAAGTGCATCAATGGTATTGTGCGAACACCCACAGTTCCAGTACCAAACCCATATACCGCCATGACTGCTTTAATCCTTGACCACAAGCGGTTCTCTTGTATAGATTTAGCAAATGCTTTCTTTTGCTTACCACTGGCCGAGCAATTAAGAGATGTGTTTTCCTTTGTGTATAGAGTGTAAGGTAAAACATCATGAGATGGGAATGTGTAAGGAGTTACCCTGTACAGGGCTGTAACAAGATGTGAATGCATCCTTGTACTTACAAGATAAGAGAGACATTGATGGATTGAGAGGCAGGAAGCTAGCAGGGAAAGGATAGCAACAGTTTTAGTCATTGGACAAGTAATGATATGATGATGTTCTAAGCACGTATCCAAGGGTATAAAAAAATCACCATTTTGCTGATAACGGCAGAATGCATTCTCCGACTAACATTGTTAGTCGCAAGTGTTACAATCCGGTAATAAAGAACAAAGAACCCTGATTTCGACTCAGTCTGGTGTTTGTCTCACTCATTCATGAACAAAGCAGACCTAACAAGAGGTATAAAGTTACACTATACTCGACTCCCGCAGGGCTTTATCTTATCCCCATGGATTTTCAAATTGGTTTTGAAAGAACAGCTGGGGGGGCTAGAACTGCCAGGTGGAGTAGTTCTGATCCAGTACGTAGACGACATCTTATTGGTAGCACCTGATCATGTCTCCTGTCTGGAGGCCACAAGGCTCCTGCTAATGCAGCTGTTCACGGCAGTTTTTAAGGTCTCTCGTTTAAAGTTGCAATGTTGCAGACAAGTGGTCTCCTTTTTAGGAAGAATGGTCTCAGTGAAAGGTACAGGAATATTCCCTGTGCATCAAACAGCGATACTACATCATCCAAAACCAAAGACAGTTAAGGAGATGCTTTCGTTTTTGGGTTTGACACGTTATAGTAGGCAGTTTATCCCATCGTATGGTGAGTTGACACATCCACTGTGAACTTTGGTAAATGAGCAGGGGATGAGGAATCTGGGGGCTACACCTGATTGGACTGCACAGGCCAAGATGAGTTTTATTCTACTTAAGCAAGCTCTTACAACCGCCATAGATTTGACGATTCCAAATTATAGAGACCCTTTCTTTTTGGATGTTTCTGAAAAAGCACACACAATTAATGGTGTCCTTTTTCAGAAAAAAGAGGGTGGAAGATGTGTGCTCATGTATGTGAGTATCACACTGGATCCGGCTGAAGACAGACACCCACCATATACAAGATATGCGGCGGGGGTAGCAAAAATTTTACAAAAGGTGGCACACATGGTGATGGGACATGCCCTGACGGTATTATCAACACACAGTATTATGGCATTTGTGAACTAGACGGCGTTTAATATGACGTCACTGCGGCAGACAAGACTGGAGAAGATCTTGAATGCTCCAAATATTACGTTTAACCATGAAGGCATTAACATGGCAGACAATATGGGAGAGGGAGAACCACACTGTTGTGAAAAGAGGGTACCTAGGGATATTAAAATAAGACCTGATTTACAGGCTACATCCCTGAGAGAACCAGACAAAACCTTATTTACAGATGGTTGTTGTTACAGACAACCCACGGACGGATTAAAAGCCGCTTTTGTGGTAGTACGAAAAACTACAGAAGGATTTGAAGAAATTATTACAGGGACAGTGAGAGGAAAGGAGTCAGCACAACTGGCCGAACTACAGGGAATGATGGCAGCATTAGAATGGGCAGAAGGAAAGGAGGTAAATATATATACAGATTCGGCATATGTGGTAGGGAGAATACAGGTTGAGCTTAGTAAATGGATTAGAAGTGGGTTTTTAACAGCAGCAAGGACCCCAATTAAACACGAGAAGCATGTTAGGAAATTGCCTGAGGCACTCCTGAAACTAAGGGCAGTAGCAGTTATTAAATGTAAGGGCCATGATAAAAGTGATACAATGGTAGCTCGGGGAAATCAGGAAGCGGATACGGCTGCAAAAAGGGCAGCAGGGTACGGCCCTCAGTTTATTATGATGCAGGCAGAGAGAACGGCACATGACATATTGCCGTCTTGTGAGGTAGGAGTAGTAATTCAGGAACAAGCGAAGGTCTCACCCCAGGAAATGATGATATGGAAAGAAAGGGGGGCAACCGAAGATCAAGGACTGTGGAGATCAATGGACGGTAGGCCAATATTACCATCTGGACTCATGAACCCCCTCCTGGAGGAGGCGCATGGGTTAACCCACTGCGGGAAGAAACAGATGATAAGGTATTTGATACATTGGTGGCACCCCTTCCTGCCGGCGATGGTGGAGAATCATATCAGAGAGTGTAAGGTAAGTACGACATATAATGTCAGGGCGACTGTGAAACCTCACGAAGGACAGTTTCCGTTGCCTAGGTTACCAGGGCAGGAAATTATAATTGATTACACGGACATGATAGAGAGGGTAAGGGGATATCGATACCTCTTAGTAGCATTAGATGTGTATACTGCTTGGCCGGAAGCAATCCCTGACAGAAGAGAAGATGCAAAGATGGTAATTAAGTTCCTAATCAACCAGTATATTCCTATACACAGATTTCATAGTGGACACATTTTAAGAGTAAAGATTTACAGGAGGTAAAACACACTTTTGGAACGATGTATCATCCACAATCCCAAAGGAAAGTGGAGAGGATGAACCAAACAATAAAAGGTAAGACCGGGAAAGTGCAGGCACGGACCAAATTAAATTGGGTGGATGCGTTGCCCCTGGCATTGATGTCAATAAGGAGTTCGGTAAGTTCTGTGACAGGATTTACTCTGTATGAACTACAAATGGGGCACCAGTTTCCTGCACCTAGAGCAGGGATTCAGACCATGAAGGAAGAAGTAAGCCCCATGTAAGCTTTATTATGATAAACTAACAGCTCTGGTATCAGCTTTTTCACAACAGGTTGCAAGTACCGAACGGAAAGGTGAAACCCCGATACCATCAGTTGCGGAGTGGGTTCTGCTAAAGGTGATCAAGAGAAAGTGGTCGGAGCCCAGGTGGACCGGACCCTACAGAGTGGTGGAAAGAACATCCCACACAGTTCCACTACAAGGAAAAGGAGAGACTTGGTATCACTGGAGTCAGTGTGCAGCAACGGACCCACCTTCACGGACACTGGAACAGACTCGAATGGAGATGACCAAGACCCTGTGAAGAAAGTGTTGTCTAAGAATTTTTACGGGTCCCTTTAAAGATATTATTGGATTACAGTTACTGTATACCAGTATTTGAAGTGATATATCTATCTTGAAGTTGACAGAATGACACGGTTGATTGTAATACCATTGGTTCTGACAATAGTGGTTTGGGTCAGAGCCGCGACGCTGCCACCAACATTGAACCGGCACACTTCAATAATTAGGTGAGAAAAACCGAATGGGAATTGGAAATAGGGAAATTTTACGTGTGCAGCTGGAAAAAGTTGCGTGATTGGGAATAGGACTACCGTATGTGAGGGAAGTAGGGTATATTCCCATCGATGGTATACTGACATTGCTCTGAGTAAGGGGGAATCAGTTAACCTGACGATAAAATGGGAACCAGGAGTGACAATGTTCTGTGAAGTCAACAGTAACTCTTCCCACTATGAGAATAAGCAATGGCTAAGGGAGTGGTCAAAGAAGAAGGAAAACTCGACCGACAGTGATAGGCATACCGTTGTGCTAAATGGGACCAAGTGGTATGGCTGTAAAAACAACACTGAAATGAGTGGGAGACCAGGAATGGTGGTAGGATGGCTGGTCAGGTCGGCACGTCAGGAAGAAACTAATATGGGACATTTGAGACGTATGCTTACCACTTGTACTCCAGTAGTTAGAACCCCCCCATGTGTTAAATGTAACAGTCCAAATAAAATATGAAACTCAGACTTCAGGAATCTGCAAGGTAACTGAGATAGAGATGAGTTTGGAAAAACCATTTTACAAACTTAGAAGTAAAAGGGACTTGTTGGGAACGGTGTTAGGCAGTGTTGGAACAGGGATAGGGGCTCTAAACTCCATGGTCATAGAGACCCTGCAAGATAAAGTACAGACTGTGGGAGGATTAGTTGGTGAAGGAATAAAGCTGCGGAATGTGTGGGATAAGAGATTGCAGCATGCACAGTGTCGAACTATCTCACGGACGTTATGACATGGAAGCAGAATTCGCAAGTAGAGAAGGAATTGGAGAAAGTGATAAAGGATCAGACAAGTCTGAATAAGAATTATACTTATTGTATGATGAAAGAAGTAGCAAGGCAACTGTTACGAGCAGAATTAGAATGAAAGGTTTATTCCTTTCACTCGCAGACCTGGGAGGAAATGTTGGGGATTGAGCAAAGGGATGAAACTTTGAATTTGACGGTCCGACCTCGTCCTAAATATTCTCACTGTGATAAGAAAGGATGCAACATTACTATGGAAATGATTAGTGGCATAATGCTCAGATTTGGTGTCAGTATCGGATACTGCCCCAGTTGTTTGGGAATAATTTTTGGTATCCAATATTTCAAGGAAAGTGGGTAGATGTTCAGAATAGGACCCATTCTGCTAAAGGTTGTGTCCACTGGCCATTTGGGATGGTATGTCCATATCAGACAGCCGTTTATGAGCCACGTTCTATGGAGCACTCAGTAGGCACTTGCCAGTGGGAAGTGACATCGAATGACATTGTTATATCCGAAATTGGACCGCAACACGTCTGTGTGTCGGGAACGTGGCCGATATATCTAGATGGTATTCTCCACAAACCCCCGATAAACAAATGTGTAAAAGGAGTATACACTTTATTTGATCCTAGGACGGAAAAGACATATAAATTTGGCCATTGGACACAGGTAAAATGCTATAAGACAGTTCGTTCTATAGATCCTGTGCCTCCGGTGATTAATCTTACTTGGCTGCATGACCTGGTGATAGCCAATAAAGAAGTCACCCAAGCTTTTGCCCATGAGGGAAGAGAACTGAATCAGCTTGTACTTGAAATGAGTTATAAGGAAGGCCAGCTGGTGCGTATCGCAGACAAAGTCACTTCCCTCACCGTCCATCATTGGTGGGACATATTTTATGGATGGTCCCCAAAAGCATCAGTTGTTTTTAGATTAGAGCCTGCAGCTGACGTGGACATTACCCCTCCATAAATCTTCATCCGCGAAGCCAAGCCAAAGAAAGAAAGACACCCAATTGTAATCTTGGGAATTATTCTTATCCTTTTAATTATAATAACATATATATTGGGAATTAGAGTTAGAAGGCTGATTGCCACAGTAACAGGTTTGGTTGCTGAAGTGGAGGATCGTACTTAGTCGGTAGGAATTCGATCCGAATTACTCACCTTAAAACACGAGGGAGAAGCTTAATTGGTTGGTCTCATTTTCATGAGACCAAAAGGGGGACTTGTTGGAACCAAGGAGTTAAGTAATCATGGAAAAGTACAAAGAATGTCAGAGTAAAACAAAATGGATAAACCACTTTAGTAGGAATGATGAGTCATAAGGATACATGGGAGGTGTTGATTGGAACAGAAGATTATGGCCCAGACGAGAACAAAGAATTAGAAATATCTGGGGTATGGATCGACTTCTGATCAAAAATTGCTTGAGATAAATCTTATGCAAGGAGTCTATCAAAAAAAAGTCAACTCTTAGTCAATGTAACAATGTTGATCTATATAAACAGAAGAGACTGGACAGTAGGAGTCAGTCTTGGGAAATAGTTCACCGAGGTGACCTATTAACTAACGACTGAACCAGAGCTCTGTTAAGCTTTATTCTTGCGCTATTAATAAACTGATATTGAAACCGAATACCTTCTCCTGTCACTTCATTCAACGAGCACGCTGGACTCAGCCGACACATAGACCAAATTGAGGGTAGGGTAAAGCCAGAGTCCGACACTATGAATGGTGTATGGCCAGGTGAGTTTCTCTTGACTGTTTGTATGTTGCACTCAACCCCAGCATCTGCAACTTTCTTGATCAACTCCACTCTCACTCTTCTCTCCTCTCGCCAGTACAAGCTTAGTGTGACGGATTATGTTATATTTAATATTGTATATAGATATGTTTTAAAGAAGATAAATTGTAGGGGTTTTTTTAAGTGTTGCTCACAACAAACAAACAGTTCACAACACAGATCTCATTTAAAATGCCAGACAGTCCAGGATCCCAGTGCCTTTGTAAAGACAATGGAAACTGCTTTGCTGAAGGACTTCACAAGTAGGTGTTAATTGGACATGCTGTGGGGTAATGGATTATTGTTTTGGAAAGCAACAGATGAACAGACTCAGAAGATTGGGTCCAGTGCCGCAATATGTCTGAATGCAGTTTGCTGTTCTAAGAAGGTCATGTGGTTTTGCAAGCACACAGAGAGAGACAGATGAGTTCAGCCTGTTCAAAGCCACTGTGGTCCATACAAGAAGAGGTGGCTGGCTGTATAATGTTTCGGCTGAGATAAGGGAAACAGAAAAGGAACTCTGTGGTGACCTGAAAGAAAGAGGTTATCACCTGGAAAACCCTGGCAAGTTTCTTCGGCAAGACAATGAAGTGGTTGATCAGAAGGAATCAGTTTGTGTGTGTCCAAAGAGCAACAAATCTCTCTCTGAAAACTGACAAGAACCTTCCTGATTAGTAACCATTTACCTTTCAAGCTCCAAAGCCAGAAGAAGATTCATAAATGTTATATTCTGTGTACAGTATAAAAAATTGCCTGATACCGGTAAACTTTGAGTGAGAAATGAGATTGGACTGTGAATCAAAGAACTTTTCTGAACTTACAGACAAATTACATACATGTGAGCTTAGAATTAGAAGGGGTTTAAGTTAGGTTAAGTTGATAGTAATAAGAAGTTTAATCCTGTTTTTATGTTTAAAGAAAATTAAAAGTAACTTTTGTTAAAGTAACCATTTGTCTTGGTGAATTTCTTTTGCTGCTGGGTTTTGGGGTCCTCTGGGCTCGTCACACTAGCCACTCCAGCATTTCATTACAGATTGACTGACCTATTTCTAGCTTACTACATCTTCTCTGAATTAACACAAATGCATCTTCATTCTTCCTTAAATACATCAACTCTGTTCTCAGTAATGTCCCATATCACTGAAGGATAGTCTCTACTTTTGCACTTAGTAACATTCTGACACCTTTTCTGATCATTTGCCATACCTGCATCCCAGCCTTTTTAAAAGAAAATTTACACATGAGGACTTCAAGACCTCTCTACACCTCAGAATTCTATTTCTCATCATTTATATCATGTGCCTTTTCAGTATTTCTGCCACAATGGAGAGTTTGGCATTTTCCCACATTGTGTTTCATTTGCCATATCTTTACCCACACACCAAATCAATAATGTCTCTTACCATGTTTACATAATCATCATATAGCAATCATCTTTGGTAATTTCATGAAAACCATTTATACACCAGAACAATGTAGAAAATTAAAGAACCAGCACCAATCCCTGTAACACATTACACATTTTCTGCCAACACGAAAAAATCATTCATGCCTACTGTTTATCAACCAATCTTTTATCTGCACCAATATGCAGCCTTCTATATAACCATTGACCCAACACTCATCATATTCCTTCTACAAATGTAGAACCTCCAACAATTTTCCTCTATTACTGCAATGAATTCCTAGACATTGGTCTTACACAATTTCTCCTTCACAAAACCCAGATGACTTTGTCTAGTTAATCTTGTCTGATTAACCAATAGGCACTGAATTCTTTGACAAAACAATGCACTGTTACTAAAATGTCACAGCATCTCACTACCTACTTAATTGTGCAAAATTATAAAAGCACAAACTATAGAGAGCAATATTTTCAGATGGGAGATAAATAGAAACACTTACTTTCAAAGTGAACAATTCCATCAATTTGATCAATAAATCCATTCATTCGTCCCTCAGTGATCATCTGAGAGGCAATTTTCTCTGCCTAGTGGAGAAAGTACAGAAGAAAGCAATCAAATCATCTTTTCAATGTTCACAAATAAAGCCACTTTTCAGGCCAAGATAATGGCTAATTAACACATTTAAATTCCCACATATTAAAGAAATTACATTTTCATAAATGTCATAATTATCCAAGTTTAACTGGAAAATATATTAATTAAGTACAATCATTTTTAATCACCTACAGTACTTTGTTCTGGACAAAGATTATAACCAGTCTACTGGGAGTAAACCAAGATTCTGGGGTAAAATTAATTTCTAAAAATTAAATGTTCCTCTTGTTAACAGAAGCCCAGATGTTTAAATGATGAAGTAAAATGTTTTAATCTATAACTAAGTGTTAATATGTTCAAAAATGTACATTGATAAATGAAGCCAGTTTGCCACAAATAACAATTTCTGATTACACATATTCAAGGATACACAAATTAGAGTCAGAAATAAATCTAAAATTATTTTTGTTTTAACTTTTCCTAAATGTTTAGCACTTGGTGAGTTAATTCAACAACATAAACCTTGCATAAAGGTAAACAAGTATAATTCTTGTTTTTAATTTTTGCCTTCATCTTTTCTGTTACCTTAAATCTCAAACTCAACAATACCTCGTGGATGCATAAAGATACCAAAAAATCTCAATTGAAATAAATGTTATGCATATATGTCTTTTATGACATAGATCAGTTGTTTCAACACAAAGTATCTTATTTCACAAATAAATAAAAGAACCAGTTATTTTGATGCTTTTTAGAAAAAGAAACCAATTTAAATTCATGCACGTTAAATATAGGAATATAGCAGCAAGTAGCTCTAAAATCTGCTATTAAATAAAATCAGGTTATCTGTGAAAACTCCAAATACCCAAACTTACCCTATAATATCTTCAAACGACCATGATTTAATATTAACTGACCTAGCATCAATTTCAATTTGCTGAAAAGTGTTCAACACTTCTACTACCAGTTGGATTTAATTCACTTCTCCACTGAAAGGCTAGGCTATAATTTATACTCAATACCCCATTCAGATCTTCCTATTTCATGACAACAGATTCTCTCTTTTCAGACTTTCCGTTCACTGTCAGTAGGTTATATAAATCCACATTAAAAAAAAACCATTCAAGATGTATTAAACAATAATTTCCTGCTGTTCACCAGCAGATTTGAAAATTATTTTAATCAGCATGTAACTTATAATGTATTAAGTTTTGTATTCATTCTCAAATCAAAAATTAAACAGATTATTTAAAGGATATTACACTCAAATCGGGAGCAAATTAAAGATCAAAAAGCAAATACAAGAGAGATAATCAGTCAGTATTTCTATGGAGAAAACAGAGATCAATACATTCTACAGTACAACTTGTACTGTTTTAATTGATGCTACCAAACAAGCAGTGTACTTTCAGTGATTCCAAATTTTCAGCATTTCCTCATCCTTTCAAGGCAGATAAAAGTCAATTTATTCTGCCCCAGAATCAGAAGTGTATCCTGTTTTCAGTTTTCATTGTCCCATAGAATATCAGTTTGCCAATCAATTCTGAGATTGCACCTAATTGAGTGCTGTCGCCCGAGATGTGCTTCAGAATCAGAATGAGGCTATTTCTTGGCTATATAGTTAGCACAGTGAAGATTTTTCATTATCAGTCTGGAATTAAATGTCCTAATTAAGTAGAAATGCTCCATTAGAAAATTTTACCATGTTAATACGATAAAGAGATAAAATAGATAAACAGCATGGGTAAAAATTATCCAAAGGATTAGTTGTATTAAACACATTATAGCCAACCCTTTGCACAAAATTCAAACAAAATCCAATTAGATCAAATGTTATAAAAATATTTAATGTATTTGTGGGCTAATGACAAATTGTTGCAAGATGGGCAAGGAGTGCATGCCATAAAATTCCTGTGGCAAACAGGATAAATGCTAGGATCCTAAATGATTGAACTCAGAAATATTGACAATTATATTTTTGTCAATTCCAGAAATTATGAGTAGCTTCAAACACAGAAAAACCTTCAGGCCCAGAATGTTAATGACTGCTTCAGCACTGAAACTACTACAGTGGAAACTTTCCAATTACAAGCTAATCCACATCAAACAAATGTCTGCGAACATTCTATACAAAGTTCAAATGCCTACATTGGGTCAAATTTTCTGTTAAAAATAATGGTGATGCCAATGCTCATTCTACAAAAGCAAATGGACAGAAATATCCAGCTTTCATGCAAACATTAGAATTTGAAACTTGGAAGCGATGGACCAATTCTCCTGTACACTGGTTCTTCATTGATACACTCAACCATCTCCCTGATGAATCCATCAACTTGTAGACATAGGTCATTATATGCCCTTCAGCTCACAATGTTGTGCCTTACTAAATGTCTTACTAAAATCTATATGCAGCACACCTACTGCCTTACCTTCAATTTCTTTTGTTACTTCCTCAAAAAAAACTCAATTCTACTTGTGAGGCACAACCTACCTCTCAAAGCCATGCTGACTATCCCTGAGAAGACTATGCTTCTCTAAATGCATTGTTTATCCTTTCCCAAATAATTCTCTCCAATATTTACCATCACTTCAGCAAGAATCACTGGTTTACAATTCCCAGGATTCTCCCCATTACCCTTTTTTTTTAAACAAAGGGACGAGATTTGCTACTCTTCAATTCTCTGGTACCTCTCTAAACGTTAATGTTCGAGAGACATGTTCCCTCCTTTATCCTTTGTAGCCCAACTTTCACTCCAGCCATCCTTCTATTCTTCACATATGCATAGAACACCCTAGGAGAGCTAGAAGGGGCACAAAAAGGCATCGACTCATAGGATTAAAGAAAACCTCAAGTCCTTCCTGGCCATGATACAATTCTCATGACCCCTTCCTGACTTTTTCCTTCCTAAACCTCATGTATGCTTCCCTCCTAACGAGCTGTCACACCACTTTTGCTCCCTTATCCGATCATCTTTTCCCTGTCTCAGTGGGACAAACCGTCCAGAATCCTGTGGAAATGGTATCAAAACATCCTCCACATCTGTGGTTTTCTCCAAGAACATCTGTTCCCAATTTCAGTCTTTGTCCATGCTGACAAAGTTAGTCCCATTTGCTTGCATTCAGAATGCAGCAAAGCAAGATGTTCAATAATTTAACTTGAATGGTCAATGACAAGCAATCCACGTTCAAATTCCATTTCTTACAAAATGTACGAGCAAACTCAAACAGCACTTAAATCATCACATTTACACCATTGACCTCTCACCTGCATCAATTTTCATTCAACATACATACCCTTAACCTCCTCTTTATACACACTGAATTATCTCTGGTTATTTTCCAGACATCACAATGAGCCAACCATACAATCATGGGAGTGGATTATTCAAATGATGCCATAAATAGTAATGCCAATCAGTAGAAGACATGACCCTCCTGAAGGTGATTGCATCTTCATAATAATCCTTCTCACTTCTCATCCCCCACTTGTTCCACAATATTTTCTGATTTACAAGTAACGTGGTAGAGAGCATACACCATTAATTCATCCTCTCCATTTAACTCCTGCACCTTTCATATTTCAAGTATCAAGAATGAATAATCTGGCTAATAAATGAAAAAAATTAACAAAACAGTGATAGGGAAGCAGACTATTACTTGATTTCAAAATTAGAACCACAAGTTTGATTACCAGAGGCCAAGATCACAAAGAAGTTCTATTCCAGAAGATTCAGATAAGAATGACAAAGGGGAAGATTACAAAATAAATAAAAAAATATGAAACCATTAGTGGATTAGAAAAATCAAGACTCAAGGTTCTTTATTGTCATGTACATAATACACAAGATCTGTTTACTTTGGCTTGCCTGCAAAGGCAAATCGGAAAGCATGGTGCACAGAGAAGACATGCATCAATTTCAGAGAAGGCATGACCAACTCATTTGCAGATTTTATCATTACATAATACAAGGCGAATATAGTTTCTTTCACTGTAGCATTGGCAGCAGGCACCTGATGTCTTGAATGCTGCATTCAGCTCCATTATAACAGAAGATTACAATATAAGGGAGTTAGTGGTACATCATGGTAGCTCTTCAGTCTGCCTCCAATAGGGTTATTAAAGGGAGTGGCATTGCTCTCAGGAAAAATGGTACACATCATCCTTCTGGACCCTCTTGGGCCATGATTTTAGCCTGTGTCCAATTGATTAGATTGATTGAAGTCATAACAAAGGAGTACAAATTATAGCCTGGCCTTTTAGATAGTCATAAAAATTCACCTCCATTGAAAGTCAGTCAGTAACTTTCCACTAACATCTACAGCCATCACAATTCCTCCTTTGGTACTAAATGTACTAATAATGCTAAGTAAATAGATCCATTTCTGTTGCAGTAGATCACAAAGAAGTTCTGTTCCAGAAGATTCAGATAAGAATGACAAAGGGGAAGATTACAAAAAAAACAAAAAAATATGAAACCATTAGTGGATTAGAAAAATCAAGATTCAAAGTCTAATAAAGTAATGTACATTCAACAGCACTCACAGGGAAGGATGCAGTGAAAATGAAGTTTCACACTCTGATTATGTTCAATGCAAAAGAAAATTAAATGCATGGTCGTTTCATTGAGTGTAATCTTCGATTGGAGTTATAACTGCTGGAGGTCACAGATTTCAATTAAGATGTAATTTTCATATACAGTGAACCACTAAACATTCATGCATCAGAATTGCTCCCCAAATATCAAAGAAGTAATGGATCCTGCAGAAATTATCTCTTCCCTTCTGCCTTTAAGAAATCTCTGCTTATTCATCCAAGCATGTTGTAGTAGAAGGGAATGCTTACCAATGCATTCAAGCCTGGGAGAAACTGTTTTACCCTGAAGATACAAAATGGCTCTCTGCACATGTATCTCTGAAAACTTTTGCAACTTGAAACAACAATCAAAAGCACAGAACACTGATGATCACAGTGTAACAGCCAGATGAAATATACCAGCAACTAACTGGTCCAAGAAAACGTAGATTTAAAATTTACACCATGTTCACCTTTTGTCCATAAACCCTCTTGCTCCTCTAACTGTGTGGCATTCGGATTTTGATCATTATACTATTATTGAACTGCAGCTCACAATGTACTTAATACAGGGAATTTTAAGAAAAGGGTTAATTATTCTTTTTTTTAAAAGTTCTGCTAGAATTCCCTGAGTGTGATGTGTGTGCCTTCTGCTTTACAGGATTTCTCTAAAAATCTAAGGTCCAAATCGAATATAATTGCTTCGATCAAAACCCAGAAGGGCATGTTTTCAATGTTTTACTATTTTGAAAATTTCTATGAAGAAATTGTTTTATCTGTAATTGTCAGAATATACCAGGTTAATGAAGGAAATTCAGGATCCATTATACACACTGAAATCTACACATAGCATCACTACTGTAGGAGCTGCAGAACGGTAGTACTGGATTGACATCATCGAGGCTACAGTACTGGACTGTAATCTAAACAATGACATGGATGTACACTGAAAACTTGTGAATTTGGTGTTTCAATACATTTTAAAGCATTATTGTGTTACTTGTCACTCCCTCAAGAATCTTTTCGGTCTTGCTTACTTTGTTATTACTGGCTGACAGTTAACAAATGGAGTCGTAGTGCATTTGATTTGTAAAACCAAAGCAAAAGCCAACAAAAGAACTGAAATTAATCTTGAAATTCATTTCAAATAACTCTTGCATAGTTTATTAAGTACTAAATTGTTAAAAGCGTCATTGCTTTCACCAGAAATAGTAATGTGTAAAATCCATTCAAATTGGGTGAGTCAATATAGTTATATAATTATTAAATAATATAGCTGAGTAAATTGAAAAAATGGTATGCAAGTGAAACAAAATAGGGACAATTTAGTAAAAAAATACACATACATACAGCCTGTTTGAGCTGGTAGTTTCATTCACTTCTCCTACTCCAAGTCTATCAACATTTCAAATTTCTAAAAACCTTGAGAAAAATACACTGATGTGCAATCTTTCCCAGAACTAAGGTAGTGTAGTGGTATGCTTGGAGGGAGTGGGCAGAACCAGCGCTAACAGCTCCTGTCTTGTGACAGCTAGACAATAGGCTCCTATCTACTGGCAACTAGCCACTGCAGCCACGAGGCTTGGTGACTCAGCAGCACCCGTACGTTTACTGAGAAGTCCTGGCCTACTCAACGTAGCTATGTCATGAGGTCGTTAGCACTTCAGAAGTCATGACGCCAGGTCACATGTTGTATGTCTATATTAAGCCTGATAACACTGTAATAAATGCTCTTCTCTTCGCTGGCTGACAACCAGATGTGGTCTTGGTATTTCAACAGGATGGCGTATGAACACAAACATCATCCACCACATTGGTGACCCCAACAGGTCTAGCCAGTAGCTAGACCCTACAACAGAGACACTCAACTAGACGAAATATTCCAAGCTCACGAAACTACCTCCTCCGTACATAATCCACCCTTTCATTTCAGACAGGATTTCCAAGATTCACAACAGGCCTCTATGATTATGCTAACTATTCAGTTTTAAGTGCATTAATAATGATTTGGCAGTTGATTACTATTGAGGATCAAAGATTTTTCTATCCAATTTACTGAAGTGAAAGCAAAATATAGGAAGATAAAGGGATAATGTTCCACTTCAACATGACACCCAGTCTTCCAAAGCCTGCCATTTGAAAGGACGGACCAAGATTCAAATCCGGGTCACTGGCACTGTAACAGCTTTATGCTAACTGTTCCGCCCTAAGTAGAACAAGTCCTTTGACCCTTGATGTTATACTAACCTATATATTCCTATCAAAAGAAAAACTAAACCCTTCCTACCTTGTCACCCTCTATTTTTCTTTCATCCATGTAACCAAGAGTGTCTTAAATGCCCCTAATGTTTCAGCCTCCTGCACCATCCTTGGCAAGGCATTCCAGGTACCCACAACTCTGTTTAAAGGAAAAAAAAACCCTGATAACTCCCCTAAGCTTTCCGCCCCTTACTTTGTACTGATATCCTCTGGTGTTTGCTATTCCTGCCCTGGGAAAAAGACACTGGCCATCTATCTTATCAATGCCTCTCAGAATCTTATAGACCTCTATTAAGTCTCCTCTCATCCTTTTTCACTGCAAAGCAAAAAGCCTCTGCTAATCTTGCATCACAAAAATTACATTTCTTTTAATATCTAGTCCTCAATACCAGTTCATCGCTTTGATAGGAGGGAAAACCAGAAAATGTAATTTCAAATAATTTATTCCAATTGTTGCTCTTTTCAAGCAGAAATGCCCAGTTCTAAAAGCTTTTTTTCCAATTTACATAAAACAAACTTGTGCCAAAATATCCAGAGAAGCCATTTATTTCTATTTAAATAGAAATTATTTGATGCCTGTCTACCTATGAATTTAATTCAGGGGCTATTACACAGTTTAAAAAAAAATCAATACTTTGAGAGCTTACCTTGGCTGGTGGAATTTCTAGCAAAGCTCCAAGCTCTTCAAATGTAATATTATTGTATAGTTTACTGGCAGAAAGCAGGTTGTGCTCAATGACAGCCCTGTCCAGTATACTGGAACCTGGTATCAAGGGAGGAAACATCACATAATTACAAATGAATATAATGTGATACGTGCTTAAAACAATTAAACAAAGGACAAAGGCCTTTCACCCATTAGAATAATCAGAAAGGAAAAGATATTGCGATTAGCACTCAACTTGTAGACAGTACAGTAATTGTGATATTTACCTCAAATTTCCTATTGGTAAGCTCTGTTCTTCCCTACTGGGCAGAGTGGTCAGAAGAAACATCTCCCATGTCTCCTCCTCCTCGTCTACCACAGTAGATTTTTAATTTTTTAAAATATTTCCTAGGCTCACAACACCAACATACAAAACATCGGGATTTTACTCAGCACTTTAAATGAGTAATATTATTAAATGTGGTGGATTGTGACCACAAAAGTGTCCTGTTAATCCATAAAGACAAAATCCCAAACTCACTTTCAATAGTAGCATCCACATCAGAATGTTACATTTACAGCTCTTTTAAAGGTCTGAATCCTCATCCCCTTTCAAAACAAATTGAGTTTTCTGTTTCAAGAAAGCAGGAAAAAAAAAATTGAATGATCTTTTTGCATCATTTATGTGGCAATAAAGAGCACTTATAGTCAACCAAAGTAACTCGGACATTCAGTAGGAATCCAGCAACTATCAGCCATTCACACCTCAATGGGTCCTCAGAAGCCCAAGGTGCAACCCCAACCCCCACCTGCCATCATCACCATAATTCAGCTCCATTGCTCAATGATTTCCTGACAAGTCTGACTATACTTATCATTGAGCTTTTAATTTTACCCCACAGTGGACTGGTGTGGAAATAGCAACCCCATTCATTTGAATGGGTCACCAATCCTTGCATTTTACTTTATCTTAACATGTTTTTGATTTAATTATTGGTTTTACATATTTTTGACATATTCATTGCTCAAAAAAAATCTACATTCTGTTTCTCCAAACTTTTTTTAAAAAAAAATATACACATACCCAAAACCAATGTTCCATATATAACATAGACTAACCCCTTTCAGGGAATTCTTGTATAGTTTTAATTCTCTACAAATGCCCAAAGCAACAGTAGAGCTAAAATTTGTCCTCGTCCCTCCGAGCAATTAACACAATCATTTACTGCCTGCTTCTACTTGATTGCCCTGGATGATACTGTGTTTCACATTGTTCACTCATTAATGACTAATGCCAAATTTGATCTTTCTTTCTTCTTTCTTTCTTTGGCTTGGCTTCGCGGATGAAGATTTATGGAGGGGTATGTCAGTTGCAGGCTCGTTTGTGGCTGACAAGTCCGATGCGGGACAGGCAGACATGGTTGCAGCGGTTGCAATGGAAAATTGGTTGGTTGGGGTTGGGTGTTGGGTTTTTCCTCCTTTGTCTTTTGTCAGTGAGGTGGGCTCTGCAGTCTTCTTCAAAGGAGGTTGCTGCCCGCCGAACTGTGAGGTGCCAAGATGCATGGTTTTAGGCGAGATCAGCCCACTGGCGGTGGTCAATGGGGCAGGCACCAAGAGATTTCTTTAGGCAGTCCTTGTACCTCTTCTTTGGTGCACCTCTGACTCGGTGGCCAGTGGAGAGCTCGCCATAGGACACAATCTTGGGAAGGCGATGGTCCTCCATTCTGGAGACGTGACCTACCCAGCGCAGTTGGATCTTCAGCAGAGTGGATTCGATGCTGTCGGCCTCTGCCACCTCGAGTACTTCGACGTTAGGGATGAAGTCGCTCCAATGAATGTTGAGGATGGAGTGGAGACAACACTGGTGGAAGCGTTCTAGGAGCTGTAGGTGATGCCGGTAGAGGACCCATGATTTGGAGCCGTTTGATACAACTTCATAAAAAGGCTAAAAAAAATTGAAAACATGTTGCTATTCTGCATCGATTCTCCTCACCCAAAGAAAACTGTTGGTGTTGCAAGTGTTACCAGCTTAGTTAATCTGAAATTGAATTTGTCATTATTTGCATTATCTTCACCCAGTAAACCCTCAGTGAATTAAAGAAAATATATTTTTATCCAGACCACTTCAGAATAGCCAAACATTTTTTCTTGTTATTCCTCAATGTCCAGAGAATAAAACTCTTTTCATTTAACCTTTGAGATACTAGTATGAAGGGGAATCAATTGAGAGCTCAGGGTCCTTAAATTACAGTCACAAAAAAGTAAGAACCTCAGGATGAATAAAATAATTATTAATAAAATATTATTATTAACAACTTTTAATGACACTAAATTGGAAGTTTTTTTTAGTTGCATTACCAGCAAAAAGATACAGTAATTAATACAATTCAAGAAAGAGAATAATGCATAACCTAACACAGTCAGATCACTGATATATTGACATAATGACAACAAAATTCTCCTCTGCACTTCCGTTCAAGGCTAAATGTATGACTTAACAATGTAGGGTAGGTGCTTCAAGATAGTACACCATTACATTTTACCATGAATAAATAACACTTTGTGAATAAAGACTTCTAGTTTAGCAGAAGTATCAACAACTAACGAAAATGGCAGCACTTCCAGAACTTCTTCAGCTAGTGAGGACCTGAAAGAGCGGGGAATGGAGACACAGTGCTGCTCCATAGATTCATACTACCTGATCCTGATGCCAACAGTTCCATATAAACTGTAAATGACCTGTTAAAGGAGCTGACATTTTCTTTTTAAAATCCTGTAACCATGGAGGTCAGCACCCAAGATGGCAGCACCTGCGATGGGCAGCGTAGGACGAGGGGAGCAGCAGGCAGAAACAGGGAGAAGATCCCACATTGAATAGGAGAACCATGGGAGAGGGCCCTACAGGGAGGTAACCACAGCCGCAGACCAGCAAGGAGCTCTGTAATGGAAGAACCCCCAGAAATTGTAGGCTGTGGCTAACTTGCTGTCGAAATACTCACACACTGTGGGCTGTTGGCAACTTGCAGTTAAAGGACTCAAACAGGCTGCAGCCTGCTGATGACTGGCTTGTAGGAACCAGGCTTGAAACTGGGATTTGTGAGGGTGCGGAGGGCAAGAATGGCTCCTACAGGTCTTTGGGTGGTGAAGATTTCCAGATCATATCAAATGTTTGGACCTGGAGCTCAGGTTGCCAATGGGTTAAACACGAGTATGTGCTACTGCAGTGGCTGCGGAAGTGCTGGGGCTGAACCTATGGACACTATCTTTGAAGGGTCTCTCTTTTACTTGTCCCTTATTGTTTGGGGCACTGGGCAATGCTCATGGCAACTCTGTTTGCCTTACAGCAGACAAATGTTGAAATACATCATGTACATTACATTTTATGTATTATTACCAGACAACAAAAGAAACTAGTTTAATTAGTCCATTAAAAAGGTTTAAATGATGTCTTGAGTTCATTATACACAAATAATTCTGCTACACACAAATAAAAAGGTGTGAAACACACACCTTCAGGACAAAAACAGACTGTGAAGACTTTACCATCAGCAGTCGTTGCTTTTTGGTGAGGCATCAGCATGGCAGCAAACTCCTGTAGCTGGTTCCCTCGAATAATTCTATCCAGATACATTTTCTCTAGAATACCATAAGCTGCAAGTTGCTGGCAGCGTTCATCCTTAAACAGGGTTGCCAGCATACGGGAACGCTGCTGTCCTATAGGGAAAAAGCACAATCAAAAGAAACACAGTGAAATTTAATACTTTGTTGCATTGTAGTACGTTGTCACATTATGGTGTCTATCAAATTTTGTTTCCCCTTTCCCTTGCTAGAAAATCTGTTTTCAAATACCAGTACTTTATACAAAAACATTTAAACATTTCTATGACATTTACTGTAATAACATTTGGTACTTCAAATTACAAAACAATCAGAACAAAAGAAAACCTATTTTTCCAAACAGCAAATTTATTTATCTGAATAACTTTAATGTGTGGCATTTAAAATGCCTTTTTTAAAAGCAAGAAAAGTTATTTACTTGCATGCCTTAGATTCTGCTCATGATTCATTTACAAACTTCAACTTGAAGTTTTAAGATTTCATCCTTTGATTCAATATATATTATCCGATGCGTTCATTTGTGTCAGCAAGAGCCTCAAGTCGAAGTTTTATTTGAGTACAATTTCTAAGCTTGTTCTCACTACAAGGTTTATTTACCCTTTGCAAAAATAATTCCAAAAACTATTCTGGTATTTGTTTTGGATCAATTCAGCTATGCTCAAAAGATTTGCTAACAAAGACAGAGTAAAAAGACCGAAAGAGCCCCATGTCCAGATCCCTGAAAAAGGACATTTGACCTAACAGATTCAAGGCCATTTATATGTTCCATTTGCCTCTTTCCAACCTTTCTTAGGTAAATCTATTGGTGTTGTCCTCTATTTGCTTCTCTCTCACATACTTGTCCAACCTCCACACAAATAAGACCATTTGTATTTTGTAATGCTCTAAAACAGCTACCAGTAGGTGAAAAACAGGAACACCAATTTATGTACAAAAAATATTCCTTTGATTTACTGGACATGACTGGCAAGACTGGCATTTACTATCTACTCTAATTGTCCTCAAAAGCTGACAGGGAAATGCTGGAATCCTTCTGAGGAAGCAATTTTCACATCCCTGCCCCCTCAAACTCTATGATAATCACCCAGAAAGGGAGTTCTGCGAGAGTCTCTCTCACTGTGCCCTTCTGCAATTCTACAATCATGTAATCACCCAGGGCAGTTAGGTAGAATTTTCTGGAATTCAAACAATGATAAGGACTTTGGAGTAGAATTAGACTACTTGGCCTATCGAGTCTGCTCACCATTCCATCTTGGCTGATTTATGACCATTTTTGATCCATTCTCCTGCTTTCACCCTGTAACCTTTGATTTCCCTTCCAATCAAGAATATCTTCCTCCATTTTAAAGTAGGTTTCCACAGCTGTCTGCTCGAATGAATTCCATAAATTCACCACCCTTGAGGTAAAGAAATTCCTCCTCATATCTGTTCTAAAGGGATGTTTTTGCATTCTGAGACTGTCAGACTCCTGCACCATATGGGGAAAAAAAACTCTCCATGTTCATTCTATCCGGTCCTCAGTATTCAGTAGGTTTCATTGAGATTCCCCCTTCATCCTTTTAACTCCAATGAGTTCAGTCATATGATCACCCTTTCATTCCTTAAATGCCAACATATCCTTCCTTAGGTAAGGAGCCTATAACGGATCACAATACTCCAAGCGCAATCTCATCAATACCTTACAAGGCCTCAACATTAAAGCTCTGTTTTTATATTAAAGGTTTTTCTCCAGATGTCTAGTGAATTTTTCACAATAAAAACTTCAACAGTGCATTATTTTACAACATGAAAAGTCATGCTCATCTGATGCTTTCATATGAAATAATAATTTTTTTTAAAAAGTCACAGTGGAGGTCAACCAATTTTTCATTTCAATACAATTTATTCCAGTATGAACTATGCAATTAACCAAGCAAAGACATAATTTTGATAATGCAATACAGTAATCTTACAATACTATTATTTGTTTTTAAAGCCTACTATTTGTTCTTTTAGTAATACTTGCACTACCAGTTACATGGAAATCAATATCTTATTTTAGATCCTCTGAAGTCGCAACAAATTTATAAGATAGACATTGGAGGTATACACTAGCATTCCTGTTTCAGGATCACTTTCAAATCAGAAACTTTTATTTTGATTCCACTTTGAAGTTTTATAATAAACAGACAAGTTTAAATTTAGACATATAGCACAGTAATAGACTATTCCGGCCCATGAGTCTGTGCCACTCAATTTACACCCTGGTATGTTTTGAACAGTGGGAGGAAACCAGAGCCTCCGGATAAAACCCACGCAGACATGGGGAGAACATACAAACTCCTTACTGACAGCACGGGATTCAAAGCCAGGTTTGGTCTAAATCCCTGGCGCTGTAAAGGCGCTGCGCTAACCACTAAACCAACCGTGCCACCCTAGATATCCTCCAAAATCCACCATTTTCTGATGGAAATTCTTTTATGGAAATTAACAGGTCAGAGTCTGGTTTAACAATACAACTGCAGGCATGCTGAATAATCATGAGAAATGCAGTCTAAGACAACTCAACTTGCTGCTTATAGTATGTTAGAATTACCCACAACTCTAGGAGTGTTGGGCAACAATACAATACCTGCTGATGCAAGAATGGTGCAGTGCAGTGCATGCTTTAGTGCCTCTAGGCGCTCAGTTTCATGAACTATAGATTTGTACGAAAGCTCATTATATCTCTGGGCAGCTTCTATAAATTTCCTTCTGTAATCAAGGACACGAGCATAGCATACCTGAAGACAAAGACATAGAAGAGTTTTACTGTACTGAAAATAAACCATTTGTATTTTGTAATGCTCTAAAATAGCTACTAGTAGGTAAAAAACAGGAACACCAATTTATGTACAAAAATTATTCCTTTGATTTACTGGACATGACTGGCCAAGACTGGCATTTACTATCTACTCTAATTGCCCTCAAAAGCTGACAGTGAAATGCTGGAATCCTTCTGAGGAAGCAATTTTCACATCCCTGCCCTCTCAAACTCTATGATAATGTAATCACCCAGAAAGGGAGTTCTGCGAGAGTCTCTCTCACTATCCCCTTCTGCAATTCTACAATCATGTAATCACCCAGGGCAATGAGGTAGAATTTTCTGGAATTCAAACAATGATAAAGGGAATAGCAATATATTTCTAAGTAGGGATGGTGTGTGACATGCAGGGGAACTTGAAGGTGGTTCTTCCAAGTTTTCACCAGCTTTGACCTTGTCATAATAACTTGCAGGTATGACACTCAAATTAACCATGCCAGATTACTGCAGTGCAGCTTATCTATATTAAAGTGATCATAGTTCTTTGAATTGAGTGATTATATTTTGACACAAAGTAATAATATAATGGCAACTCCAAATTCATTACAATATGTATAGAAATAAATAGTTCATATGCTTAAGAGAAACCAAACAAATAATAAAATACCACTGATCTGATACCCTTGGTCCTTCTTCATCCATAAATGCCCTGCCAAGTATTTCCAGCATTTTATATTTTCTTTTATATTTTTAAAGATGTTTTCCTATTTATCAGAATTAAGGATGCTCATTGATATTTCAGAGTTCAATTACATCCAAAGCTTCTTGGATAATCAAAACGATTTCTTGCATGCAACAAGACTCGGAACAACATTTAAGTGTGAGCTAATAAGTGGCAAGTATCTTTCATGCTACTCAATGATCTAACAGAAGGGTTCCTCTTAACATGACTGTTGTCAAGTCCATGGACCAGAAAGTTAACTCAACCAGTCACCTTAAATAGTAGAGCTACAAAAAAAGTCAGTTGCGACAATCCCAAGCACAATGGACTAAATTTCTACTTGTCTCACTGTATCCAGCTTCAACTACACTCGAGAAGCTCAATGCAACACAGGAAAATTTAGTCAACTGAATTAGTGCTCAGCTACATAATATTAATGCTCTCTGCTGCCAACACAACTGGGTGCAGTGTACTATCCACTCAAATAAAATGTTCAGATAGCCAATCAATCATTTTGTTCTAGATCTTCTTCCCCCCACCCCCCCACCCCGCCAAGTATTTCTCCCCATTCCTATCCCAATTATATTGATTCAAACTGGACTTCATGCGTGGTGGCCATGGACCAGTGCTTCACCAAGCAATCTATTGATAATCTTAATCACCAACTGCCTTTGCATTACTCAATAGTTTGATACACAGGAGAAAAGCCAGTGAATATCCAAATATATATTTGAAACGCAAGGGATGGGAAACTGTTAAATTTCTTCCTCCCTAACTCAATTATTTCAGATAGCATTGGAAATCAACAAAACCACCGAGGCAACATTAGAGTTTGCTGAACTCTTTGAAATGTAAATATTCTCACTGATCCAGTGTTTTCTTTTAAAATTTTTTTTTTAATCAAATTTTGAATTTAGACATACACAGGCCATTTCGGCCCATGAGCTTTGCTTCCCAATTACACCAAATTGACCCAAGTTTTTGAACAGTGTGAGGAAACAGGAGACCCTGGGGAAACCCACGCAGACACAGGGAGAAGTTATAAACAGCGCAGGATTCGAACCAAAGTTCCAATCTCTGGTGGTGCCTATTAATGGTCTTCATTAATGCAAGGAACATCTTTTCCAAACAAGGATTCTACCTTGTAATGTATCTGCAATTGTTCATTGGTGGATTCATTCTGAAGGAGAGATGCCCGGTTAATGTAAGCTTCTGCTTGGACAGGATCATCATCTTCCAGATACAAACGAGCAATTTTCAGATAGGTGTCCAGTTTATAATCCACATTATACTGCCTGCAAAAATAAAAGCCAAGCATCAACATACAAGGCCTTTTTTCAAAATTGTACACGACCTGGTAAGTTTCAGAATATAAAGCTAGGCAAAGGATTTTAAAATAGAAAAATATTTTGTTTTTTTTTTCTTTAAGCTAAATTTTAAGTCTTATCTTGAAGAGTCTGACAAACACATTCTACCATTTTAATTGATTCTAGATAAAGGTATCCATTCACTTATAAAGGTTGTATTTCAGGAAAACATTGCAGTTAGCAAAATCTCAAATTGAAAATGTGTTTCCTATCAGTTTTAATTAAAAACCCTGCATACATCCCAGATCTCAACAATCATTGTTTTAAAATAAGAACAGTGCTTAATGTAAGTAAAGTCTTGTAAATGTGGCAGTGACTGTCCTCTACATGGATTTTTACCAAAGCATTTGACATGGTAGACTGATCCAGAAGGTTAAGATGTCAACTCATGGTTAAGATTTCAAATTGGCTTACCCATAGAAGACAAAGGGTAGTGGTAGAAGAGTATAATTCTGACTGGAGGACTATGACCAGTGATGTTCCATAGATCAGCGCTGAAAACCCTATTCATTGTGATACATAGAAATGATTGAAAATATTGATGGGTGGGTTCGTAAGTTTGCAGATGACACAAAGATTTGTGGAGTTACAGACAGCATAGAGAGCCATCATAGAATACAACAGGACATAGATCAGTTACAGATAGGGGCAGAGAAATGGCACATGGAATTCAATCCAAGAAAGTGTGAAATGTTAGGGGTAAGTATACAGTTAATGGTAGAACCTTTAACTGCATACAACTATCTAGGATCCAAGTTTAAGGCTCTTGAAAATGGCCAAGTCAGTAGATGGGTGGTAAAGAAGACATATGGTTGCTTGCCTTCATTAGACAAGGCTTTGAGTACAAGAGTGAGGAGTTATGTTGCAGCTATACAAAACTTTGGTTAGGCCTCACTTGGAGAACTGTATGAAATTTAGGTTGAAATTCATGAATGATTTTGATGCTTTGGAACAGGCATAGAAGAGACTTACGAGGATGTTGCCTGGATTAGAATATCAGGTCATTAAGGAGGGGCTGAACAAATTTTGGTCGTTTTCACTGTAGTATTTAATGGAAGTTCATGGAATTATGAAATACACTAATAGGACTGACAATTAGAACCTTTTTCAAGAATGTCAAGAACCAGAAGACTATTTAAGATTTAAAGATGTGTGAGGCATTTGTTTTTTTTTAAATATACAGTAGAATATCCCAGCAACAGGCTGCCAGAGGTAATGGTGGAAAAAGATTTGGATAGAAACATTTAAGTCATCTGATGGCACAAGTATAACCCGAAGAAACAGCGTTCTCTAGTCCTCAGTGCAAAACATGAAAGCACACAACCAAACATAACACATATACAGACAAGCAATACATATGCAGGACAAATAGAGACAAACAAAATAAATAAAAATTGTTTAATAAATAGTAGTCTTGGATGGTTAGTGTGCAGTTCATTTAGTCGTTCAGAATTCTCACTACTCATGGGAAGAACCTGTTTCTCCACCTGGCGGTGCGGGCTCTGATACTCCTGTATATCTTTTCTGATGGGAGTATCTGAAAGATGCTGTGTGAGAGGTGGAAGGGGTCCTCAAATTTTGCATATACTGGTTCAAACCATGATCCTGGTAGATCATGTTGATTGGGGATGGCATGGGTGGGGCAGGGAGAAAAAAAAGAGACCCCATGATTGAGATCCTCTCTGCCATTCTTATAGTTAAGTATACTCCAAGGTAACTGGTGCTCTCCATTAATAAGTTATTAATGTGTAGTGGAGGGTGGTCATTCATGGTCCTCCTGAAGTCCCTGTTCATCTTCTTCAACTTGTCCCCTTTGAGACTCAGACTGTTATTCTCCACCTCTTCTCTGTAGTGCGACTCATCATTGTTGCTAATGAAGCCAACTACTGTTGTGTCATTCATCATGCAAACTCGATGACTGTTGGAGCTGGACGTGGCATTGCAGTCGTGGGTCAGCAGCATGGACAGGATCAGGATGAGCACACAGTGCTCGACTTTCTGCTGCTGACCCGGGTTGACTGCAGTCTTTCCGTTAGGAAGTCCAAAATCCAGTTACAGAGAGGGATGTTGAGTCCCAGCAAGGACAGTTTCTCCACCAGCCTCTGGGGAATGATCGTATTAAATGATGAAGTCGAAGTACAGCAGTCGTATGAGGCTTCTCCTCCATGTGGGTCAGTATGAAGTGAAGGGACAAGCCTATAGCTGTTAGAAGACATACAACTAAGCAGGGAGTATATATAGATCATGTGCGGGTAGAAGTGAGCTTAATTCACCATTGTATTTAGCAAAGATATCTAGGACCAATGGGTCCTGTGCTGTTCTGATCTATGTTTTCTAAATTATTGACATGCATCCTAAAGAGACAACAGCAAAAATTCACAAGATTTGTATATTGAAGGATACCCATCATATTAAAAAAAAGCAGCTAATCCAATTTAGACTGCTAAAATACACATACATTATACTCTTGAAAATCATGAATAAAAACCATTCCACCATTGTTCTGGAAAGAGATCCAGGTGAGGCCAATACATTCTCAGAAAAATAGGAGAGAAAAATTTAGAGATTTTAGTGAGCCAATGGATTGTTGATAAGTCATTCATCCACCCACTCTTTCCAGTAGATATAAAATTCAGAGAACTGACGGAAAAAGGGCAAGACCTCAAAATACTCTGCAAAAGTAGGTAATAAAAATTGGGAAAGCAGTAACTCTTCTACAATAGTATTCTGGGTCAATAATTCATATATGGCAGTGGTGACATGTTACTACGTCATGGGTACCAACAAACCAATTATAGGTGCAATGAAATGTCAGCGACATTCCTTTAGGAATGTTAATCATACAAAAAAATAAAGAAAAAATGAACATGTAGATATTAATTTTGAAATGAACCACCTTGCTAAAAATATTTACAAGCAAATGCAAAAATGAATCAAGTTCCATCTAATTACGCACTTCTGCCCAGTTTCTAACGGAATTCCCACCAAAACTTGTGCAGCGTTTCTCCAGTCTTCTTCCTTCTCATATATGGTGGCTAGATGCTGTCTAATGGAAGCTACCTGCAAAATAAATATAACATCCATGACCACACACTAAATGCATTTGTATTTTCCTGCCTCCCACCCATCCCACAAAAAACTCAGGTCAACCCTCATCTCGCATGGAAGATTATCCCTTTTTCTGGGGATTTCATCCTCATTGTGCCTCCATGAACTGTCCAAAAGTAAGACAAGCAGCAGAGATCTACTTAGTGGATGGTAATCATGGTCAAGCTGAAAAATGATCCTCAAAGCAATACTCACCTACAAGTACTTGCTACCTGTGGAGAACTACATTATGCAAATACATAATTAAGTTCTGCTGTACAGTGTCTACAAAAACAAACCCGTCATGTTGCTTTTGCCTCTGCACTGACAGTAACTTTTCCTGCTTCATCTGATTTACCAGTCAAACCAACAACAATGTGCAAGTTATGGCTCTAAATTGATGAATAAATATAAACTGATGGAAGGAAAAGAGTAATACAAAATATTAGCTTTCCTGGTTCTACCCACCTATTACCGACAAATTTCATCCACTGGATCCCCTCCCTCATTTATCATTCACCATCTCCTAATTGCTCACATTATCACCTTTCTTGGTGTTCCTGCTTATCTAGCAGCTGAATCCACTTCCTTTGCTCCAGCTACTCTTTGACATTTGTCAATTTCTGTCTCCTCCAATCACCCACATGCCCGTCTTCCAACTCCTCCACTCTCCTTCCCTACCTTGTTCTATTTGCCAATCATCCTTCACCCCCTGCTCAATCCATCTATCACCTGCTGGCCAGCTTCACACCTTAGTCTTTCCTCTTTATTCCGGCTACGATCCCACTCCACTCTCAAACGCAAAGAGTCTTGACCTGAAATATAAATAATTCTTCTCCCTCACAGATGCAGAGTTCTTCCACCAGTTTGTTTCGTTCTCTAGATTCCAGCATCGGCCATCTCATCTCCAATATCAAATTGTAAACTGACATAGGTAATCAAATATGGATTAAAAATCTTAGATATCTGTACTACATCTTTTTTAAAGAGGGATGAATGACAACAGGACAAAGGATGTACCCATTCAGCTTTGCAACCCAATATAAAATTGATCAGCTTGAAGCTCTAAAGACACTATCACATGGAATTTTTTGGATGATTTAAGTTGAGTCAGAATAAGAAAGGGTTTGTCATTCATTTTTAAAATTTTTAAAATTTTTTTACACTATGAGCCATATTAATCAAAATACACACAAACATTTCCCTCTTGAATATACACAGTGGCATTTTCTCCCCTTCCCCCCCCCTTCTTCATTCCCACCCTCTTCCAAACCCATTAAACGTTCAACATATACAAATACAATAAACCCATTAAACAATGTCATCACACAATGAAAATAAACAAGAAAATTGTGTCATCTACTTTTACACACTGGATCATGTCAATTCGTCTTCTTCTCATTCTATCATTTTAGGGGATGGAGGTCCGCGGTAGGCCCTCTCTGTTGTGTTCCATGTACAGTTGCCAAATTTGTTCAAATAATATGACTTTATTTTTTTTAATTATGTTATTTTTTCCAATGGAATACATTTATTCATTTCTATGTACCATTGCTGTACTCAGACTCTCTTCTGATTTCCAAGTTGACATTATACATTTTTTTGCTACAGCTAAGGCTGTCGTAATAAATCTTTTTTGCGCTTCATTCAGTTTGAGGCCTAATTCTTTACTTCTTATATTACTTAGAAGATCTCTGGATTTTTTGGTATGTTGCTTTTTGTGATTTTATTTAATACCTGATTTAGATCTTCCCAAAACTTTTTCACATTCTCACATGCCCAAATTGCATGTACTGTTGTTCCCGTTTCCTTCTTACAGCGATAATGTAAGATGATTAACTTTTGGGGTGTGATATATAGCCTGCGTAACCTTGTATTTATTATATTTCTGATAGTTCCGGAGCATAGCTTTTCCCATATTTCATTTTTTATCGTTATGTTTAGATATTTTTCCCCACTTTTGTTTGGGTTTCAGAAACAGGAGGTTGTGAGTAAATTGTTGGGACTGAGGGCTGATAAATCCCCAGGGTCTGATGGGCTGCATCCCAGGGTGCTTAAAGAAGTTGCTATGGAAATTGTGGAAGCACTGGTCGACATTTTCCAAAGTTCCACAGATTCGGGGGAGGTCCCTGAGGATTGGAGAGTGGCTGATGTGGTGCCGATTTTTAAGAAGGGAGGGAGGGAGAAAACGGGAAATTATAGACCGGTCAGCCTGACGTCGGTGGTGGGGAAGATATTGGAGTCTATCATAAAAGGAGTAATAGCAGAACACTTAGGCAGAAATAATAGCATAAGGTCTAGTCAGCATGGATTCCTTAAGGGTAAGTCATGCTTGACTAACCTTCTGGAATTTTTCGAGGATGTGACAAAGAGGGTGGACTTGGGAGAGCCAGTGGATGTGGTGTATTTGGACTTCCAGAAGGCCTTTGATAAGGTACCACACGGGAGACTAGTGGGCAAGATCAGGGAACATGGTATTGGAGGTAAGGTGCTGACATGGATAGGAAATTGGTTAAGAAATAGGAAACAAAGGGTTGGGGTAAGCGGGTCTTTTTCAGGATGGCAGGATGTGACGAGTGGAGTGCTGCAGGGATCGGTATTGGGTCCTCAGTTGTTTGTAATTTATGTAAATGATTTGGATGAGGGGATTATTAATAACTTGAGCAAATTTGAAGATGACACGAAACTGGGTGGCGGTGTGGGGTGTGAGGAGGATGTCAGGAAAATGCAGAGGGACTTGGACAGGTTGGGGGAGTGGGCTGCTGAATGGAAGATGACGTTCAATGTAAGCAAATGTGAGGTTATACATTTTGGGGGCAATAATAGGAAAGCTGAGTATTATTTAAATGGAGACAAGCTAGGGAGTGGGGAGGAGCAAATGGATCTGGGAGTACTTGTTCACCGGTCACTGAAGACTAGCATGCAGGTTCAGAAAGCTGTGAAGAAGGCAAATGGCATGTTGGCTTTCATAAAGAGGGGATTGGAGTATAGGAACAGAGACGCCCTTCTGCAGTTGTACAGGGCCATGGTGAGATCCCACCTGGAGTATTGCATCCAGTTCTGGTCTCCAATTTTGAGGAAGGACATACTAGCTATAGAGGGTGTGTAGCGCAGATTTACAAGGTTAGTTCCAGGGATGGCGGGGTTGACATATGCTGAAAGGCTAGAAAAACTGGACTTGTATCCGATGGAGTTTAGAAGGATGAGGGGGGACATGATTGAGGTATACAAAATTATCAGGGGGATAGACAGGGTGAAGTCGGATTACTTGTTCCCAATGATGGGGGAGACAAGGACTAGAGGGCATAGTTTAAGAATACAGGGTAGGCCCTTTAGGACGGAGATGAGAAAACATTTTTTTACCCAGAGAAGTGTGAATCTGTGGAATGCTCTGCCACAGAGGGTGGTAGAAGCAGATTTGCAGATTATGTTCAAAAGAGAGTTAGATAAGACTCTAGTGGGCAAAGGAGTTAAGGATTATGGGGATAAGGCTGGAAAGGGGTAGTGATGGTAGTGATCAGCCATGATCTGTAAAATGGCGGTGCTGGCTCGACGGGCTGAAGGGCCTACTCCAGCTCCTATTGTCTATTGTCTATTGTCTATTTATAGCTTATTTCATCATTTTCTTTCTCTTGCAGCTTGATGTATATGTTTGTTATAAATCTTATTATCGTTATTTCTGTAATCACATATTCAAAGCTGCTTCCTTCTGGTAATCTCAGTCTTCCTCCCAATTTGTCCTTTAAGTAGGTTTTCAGTTGGTGGTTTGCAAACATTGTATCATGAGTTATTCCATATTTGTACTTCATTTGTTCAAATGATAATAAATTATTTCCCAAAAAACAATTTTCTATTCTTTTAATTCTTTTTCTCTCCCATTCTCTAAAGGAAAGGTTATCTATTGTGAAAGGGATTAGTTGATTTTGCGTCAGTTATAATTTTGGTAGTTGGCAATTTGATTTTTTTCCTTTCTACGTGAATCTTCTTCTATACGTTGAGTAAATGGTGCAGTACTATTAGTTCTTATTAGTTCTGCCAAAGGTTCTATAGCTAAAGCGAACAGTGAGGGAGATAGTGGACATCCCTGCCTAGTTGACCTGCTTAATTTAAATTGGTTCGATATATATCCATTTACTGTCACCTTTGCCAATGGTCCCTTATATAATGCTTTAATCCAATTAATATATTTCTCTGCTAGGTTGAACCTCTAATACTTTGAATAAATAATTCCAGTCTACCCTGTCAAAGGCTTTCTCTGCGTCTAAAGCAACAGCCACTGTTGGTATCTTAGTTCCTTGTACTGCATTGATTAAGTTAATGAACTTACAGATATTGTCCGTTGTTCGTCTTTTCTTAATAAATCCAGTTTGATCTAGTTTTACTATTTTTGGTACACAGTCAGCCAATCTATTTGCTAATAGTTTTGTTATTATCTTATAATCTGAGTTAAGTAAAGTTATTGGTCTATGTGATGCTGATGTTAGTGGATCTTTCCCCATCTTTGGTATTACTGTAATTATTGCTGTTTTACATGAATCTGGCAAGTTTTGTGTTTCTTCTATCTGGTTTATTACTTCCAGGAGAGGAGGAATTAATAACTCTTTAAATGTTTTATAGAATTCTCCAGGCATTTTATTGTTCGGTAGCTTTTTTAATATATCCTGTATTTCCTCTATTTCAAATGGTTTTATCAATTTGTTTTGCTCCTCTTCTTGCAATTTCGGTAGTTCAGGTTTCATCATTCATTTTGAGTCTGATAAAAACTCACAGCTTTTATTAACAGAAGTACTTTTAATGCATTTTGAATGTGTAACTGCACTTGAATAAACTCCTGCTTCATCTTCCTGTTTTCACATTTTCCCCAGTGACAGAAGAGAGCGACTCATTACTGTATATTGCACTGCTGTAGTTTGCTTACACCAACATAGAATATTCATAAATTTGTTCATCTTATTGAACTAAATAATTTCACACTGAAAAATAAAATTGTAGTTTCTTTCACTTTTTTTATTCTCAGTCTGGTGTACCTGTTCTTCAAATGAAATAACTCTAGGCTGGATCTTTTCCAAAGTGAAGTGATAAATTTCTTTGGCTGTACCATCAGGAAGATTTGGTAGATGGGAGCAAAAATCAGTCAGCAGTTGCCGGGAAATCACAAGACTGACGTTTTCATTGACCACTGTATTTAAACAGAGACATTCCATAAGTACATGTTAATAATTTACTGCCACACAGATGTGCCCATCTCTTCATAAATTATTGTTGCTGATTACAAGTGCAAATATTTCAGATTATTTGCAAGATTTATGACAACCATACTTTAATTGCAAATACATGTCTATTAGTACATGGATTTCTTACATTAGATTTGCCTTGGTGTGTGTCCCTTGAGATCAATGGTTCTCAACCTTTTCCTTTCCACTCATACCACTTTTAAGTATTCCCTATGCCACTGATGCTCTGTGATTAGTAAAGGATTACTTAAGGTGGCATGTGGGTGGAAAGTTTGAAAACCGTTGTTTTAATTGTACCTCACTGACTCATTATATGAACAGTTTCACAACTCCAAATAGGCCAATGACAATTTTTCTCAAGCAAAATATTTCAGTAATACTTGGGTCTAGAGCAGTGATTCTCAAACTCCCCTCCCCTTCCCACTCACATACTACTTTAAGCAATCCCTTACTAATCACAGAGCACCTATGGCATAGGGATTACTTAAAGTGGCCTGTGAGTGGAAAGAAAAAGGTGGAGAACCACTACTTTAGATCCTCAAGATCAACTGCAGAATGAATAGATTCTTAATCTGATACAAATAGGTTGATGACATTTCAATGAAATATATAATGTCATTTGTTCAACTATACATGACAATTATTTTTCGACCTGTGCACAAGATGAGAGACATGCCTCGGCATAACTGCATTTGACCAATTAATTGGGCTAAATTAGAACAGTTACTGATTTGAATCACCACTGGATAAAAAAAGCTAGATTAACTAGGTTCTATCACCAAAGGGTTTCAAGAAATAGCCTAAATTAAAGCTATTTATAAGAGGTTAGTTATTTCATATATTACTTCGTGTTTGCATAGCAAATATATAAATGTTCATGTTATTCAGTTACCCTGGGTTTTCCATTTTAGATTTGATATAATCTGAAGGTGAACGCTTTACTGCTTTTGAAGTCAGGAAAGCAATCTTGTGAAATCATATGTTAAATTCCTGCATCTTATAAATTACTCTGCAAGATTTGCTGTTCATTACCTTATATTATTAAAAGGTTAGCCAGATCTTGAGATAAAATAGACACCATGAATGACTTACTGGTTTAAAACAGCCAAAATGATCTTGAGCAAGAGAAGATCCATAAATGTCACAAATAACAAAAATGTTAAAAAATTGGGATATTTTCCACTTCCAATTCTTAATCTCTCAGTGCTGCATTCAGAGCTTCTCACCCGCTTCAAAAGGGCATCAATCACCCTGGTCGGTGCCCAAGAAGAGTAAGGTGAGCTGCCTAAATGACAATTGTCCAGTAGCTCTCGCATCTACTGAGATTAAATACTTTGAGAGGTTGGTCAAGGCCAGAATTAACTCACACCCAAGTAAAGAACTGGACCCACTGCAATTCACTCCACATCAGATGCTCTCCATTCAGCACTGGATCACTTAGAATACAGCAACATGTACATCAGGCTACTCTTCATCACCTACAGCTCTGCTTTCAATACCATCATAACTCAGTGCTGTCATCAAGCTCCCAAACCTCGGCCTCTGCACCCCCCCTCTGCAAATGGATCCTTGACTTACTCATCAGCAGATCACAGTCAGTACAAATCAGAACAGCGTCTCCTTCTTACAGATGAATGCAGGTGCACCTCAAGGATGTGTGCTTAACCCACTGCTCTATTCACTATACACCCATGGCTGCGTGGCTAGGCACAATTCAAATGTCATTTACAAATTTGCCACTGACACGTCAGCAGAATCACAGACGACAACGAGGAAATGTACAAGAGGGAGATAGATCAGCAAGTTGAGCAGTGTCACATCAACTGTACACTCAGTGTTTACAAATCCAAGGAGCTCGTTGTGGACTTCAGGAAGAGGAAATCAGGAGAACATGAACCACATCTCATCAATGGGTCACCAGTGGAAAGGATTAAGAGCTTCAAGTTCCTGGGCGCCAACATCTGTGAGGATCTGTCCTGGGGTCTCCACGTCAATACAATCATGAAGAAGGCTCGCCAGCATCTATATTGCGTGAGGAGGATTTGGTATGACACCAAAGACTTGCAATTTTTAAAAAAAAAAAAACAACAGGTGTACCTTGGAGAGCATTCTGACATCACTGTCTATTATAGAGATGCCAATGCACAGGACAAGAAAAACTAGAGTTGTGAGTTTGGCCAGTGCCATCATGGGCATCAGTCTCCAAACCATCAAGGCCATCTACAAGAGGTAGTGTCTTGAGAAAGCAACCCCCAATTCTCAAGGACCCCCACCACCCAGGCCATACCCTCCTCACACTGGTACCATCAGGAGGCACAGGAGCCCAAGGACAACACCCAGCAGCACAAGGACAGCTTCTTCCCCTCTGCCATCAGATTTTTGCATGGATAATGAACCACAAACACAACCTCACTTTCTCTTATTTTTACACTAATTTTTTTTAATACAAAAATAAAAGAAATATTTGCACTATATAATGCTGCCGTAAAACAAGACATTTTGTCACATGTTCATGACAAGAAATTATGATTCTAATCTGGCTTCCTCATTTCAGATTCATTGTTAGAGTACCTACATAGCATCGCTTACTGCCCTGAGATTCTTTTTCCTGCTGCTTCTCTCCAATGGTGTGCACCAGCAATCATCAAAGACCCACACCACCCAGCCCACACTCTGTTCTCGCAGCTGCCATCGGGAAAGAGGGATAGCTACCACAAGACTTGCAGGTTCAGGAACAGCTGCTATCTGTCTACCATCAGACTCCTTAACGACAAACTCAATCAGGGACTCTTACTTGTGCACTTTATTGATTTTCTTTTTCATTCTCTGTATTGTATAGTCAGTTTGTTTACATTTGTACCTGTCTACAGTTGTTTGTTAACATGTTTACATTGTGCGATTTTTTTGATCGACCAATTAGTCTTTGGCTTGGCTTCGCGGACGAAGATTTATGGAGGGGGTAAAAAGTCCACGTCAGCTGCAGGCTCGTTTGTGGCTGACCAGTCCGATGCGGGACAGGCAGACACGATTGCAGCGGTTGCAAGGGAAAATTGGTTGGTTGGGGTTGGGTGTTGGGTTTTTCCTCCTTTGCCTTTTGTCAGTGAGGTGGGCTCTGCGGTCTTCTTCAAAGGAGGCTGCTGCCCGCCAAACTGTGAGGCGCCAAGATGCACGGTTTGAGGCGTTATCAGCCCACTGGCGGTGGTCAATGTGGCAGGCACCAAGAGATTTCTTTAGGCAGTCCTTGTACCTTTTCTTTGGTGCACCTCTGTCACGGTGGCCAGTGGAGAGCTCGCCATATAATACGATCTTGGGAAGGCGATGGTCCTCCATTCTGGAGACGTGACCCATCCAGCGCAGCTGAATCTTCAGCAGCGTGGACTCGATGCTGTCGACCTCTGCCATCTCGAGTACCTCGACGTTAGGGGTGTGAGCGCTCCAATGGATGTTGAGGATGGAGCGGAGACAACGCTGGTGGAAGCGTTCTAGGAGCCGTAGGTGGTGCCGGTAGAGGACCCATGATTCGGAGCCGAACAGGAGTGTGGGTATGACAACGGCTCTGTATACGCTTATCTTTGTGAGGTTTTTCAGTTGGTTGTTTTTCCAGACTCTTTTGTGTAGTCTTCCAAAGGCGCTATTTGCCTTGGCGAGTCTGTTGTCTATCTCATTGTCGATCCTTGCATCTGATGAAATGGTGCAGCCGAGATAGGTAAACTGGTTGACCGTTTTGAGTTTTGTGTGCCCGATGGAGATGTGGGGGGGCTGGTAGTCATGGTGGGGAGCTGGCTGATGGAGGACCTCAGTTTTCTTCAGGCTGACTTCCAGGCCAAACATTTTGGCAGTTTCCGCAAAGCAGGACGTCAAGCGCTGAAGAGCTGGCTCTGAATGGGCAACTAAAGCGGCATCATCTGCAAAGAGTAGTTCACGGACAAGTTTCTCTTGTGTCTTGGTGTGAGCTTGCAGGCGCCTCAGATTGAAGAGACTGCCATCCGTGCGGTACCGGATGTAAACAGCGTCTTCATTGTTGGGGTCTTTCATGGCTTGGTTCAGCATCATGCTGAAGAAGATTGAAAAGAGGGTTGGTGCGAGAACACAGCCTTGCTTCACGCCATTGTTAATGGAGAAGGGTTCAGAGAGCTCATTGCTGTATCTGACCCGACCTTGTTGGTTTTCGTGCAGTTGGATAATCATGTTGAGGAACTTTGGGGGACATCCGATGCGCTCTAGTATTTGCCAAAGCCCTTTCCTGCTCACGGTGTCGAAGGCTTTGGTGAGGTCAACAAAGGTGATGTAGAGTCCTTTGTTTTGTTCTCTGCACTTTTCTTGGAGCTGTCTGAGGGCAAAGACCATGTCAGTGGTTCCTCTGTTTGCGCGAAAGCCGCACTGTGATTCTGGGAGAATATTCTCAGCGACACTAGGTATTATTCTATTTAGTAGAATCCTAGCGAAGATTTTGCCTGCAATGGAGAGCAACGTGATTCCCCTGTAGTTTGAGCAGTCTGATTTCTCGCCTTTGTTTTTGTACAGGGTGATGATGGTGGCATCACGAAGATCCTGAGGCAGTTTACCTTGGTCCCAACAAAGCTTGAAAAACTCATGCAGTTTGGCATGCAGAGTTTTGCCGCCAGCCTTCCAGACTTCTGGGGGGATTCCATCCATACCTGCTGCTTTGCCACTTTTCAGTTGTTCGATTGCCTTATATGTCTCATCCAGGGTGGGAACCTCATCCAGCTCTAGCCTTAGGGGCTGTTGAGGGAGCTGGAGCAGGGCGGAATCTTGGACTGAGCGGTTGGTACTGAAAAGAGATTGGAAGTGTTCTGACCATCGGTTGAGGATGGAGATCTTGTCGCTGAGGAGGACTTTGCCGTCTGAGCTGCGCAGCGGGCTTTGGACTTGGGGTGAGGGGCCGTACACAGCCTTTAGAGCCTCGTAGAAACCCCTGAAGTCGCCAATGTCCGCGCTGAGCTGTGTTCGTTTGGCGAGGCTAGTCCACCACTCATTTTGGATCTCCCGGAGTTTGCGCTGAAGATGGCTGCATGCGCGACGGAAGGCTTGTTTCTTCTCTGGACAGGACGGCTTTGTAAGGTGAGCCTGGTGGGCAGCTCGCTTCTTTGCCAGCAGCTCCTGGATTTCCTGGCTGTTTTCGTCAAACCAGTCCTTGTTTTTCCTGGAGGAGAAGCCCAGTACCTCTTCAGTGGATTGCAGTATGGTAGCCTTCAACTGATCCCAGAGGGTTTCAGGGGACGGGTCCGTGAGGCGGGTTGCAACGTCGAGCTTTGCTTTGAGGTTTGCCTGGAAGTTTCCTCTCGCTTCGTCTGACTGCAGTTTTCCAACATTGAACCTCTTTCTGGGGGCTTTATTGTTCCTGGGCTTTGGCTTGAAGTGAAGGTTGAGCTTGCAGCGAACCAGCCGGTCAGTGTGGCATTCTGCGCTAGGCATGACCCTGGTGTGGAGCACATCTTGTTTGTCACTTTCTCGCACCAGGATGTAGTCCAGGAGGTGCCAGTGTTTGGATCGGGGATGCATCCAGGTGGTCTTAAGGCTGTCCCTCTGCTGAAAAAGGGTGTTTGTAATGACAAGCCGCTGTTCTGCGCAGAGCTCCAACAGGAGGCGCCCATTGTCGTTGCACTTGCCGACGCCATGCTTGCCCAGGATTCCTGGCCAGGTTTCTGAGTCTTTGCCGACACGAGCGTTGAAGTCGCCCAGGATGACAACCTTGTCGGCTGTAGGGGTACGTTGGATGAGGTTGCGCAGGTCGGTGTAGAACTTGTTCTTTTCTGCTGGTTCCGCCTGGAGGGTTGGAGCATAGACACTGATGAGGGTGATGTGACGCTTGTTTTGAAGTGGGAGTCGCATGGACATGATTCGGTCCGAGAGGCCTGTCGGAAGGTTTTCGAGTTTGGAGGCAATGAAGCTCTTGACCATGAAGCCTACACCAGATAGGCGTCGTTCATCCGAAGGCTTGCCAGACCAGTAGAGTGTGTAGCCCGCGCCGCGTTCTTGGAGGCTGCCTACATCTGCCAGGCGGACTTCACTGAGAGCGGCTATGTCGATGTCAAGTCTGAGGAGTTCATGTGCAATGAGGGCAGACCGACGTTCAGGTCGGTGGCTGTCAGTCTTGTCTAGCATGGTTCTGATGTTCCAGCATGCTAGCTTGAGTTTGTGAGCATCTTTTGAGGGGGAGGACGTGGAGGGGGAGGACGTGGAGGGGGAGGACGTGGAGGGGGAGGACGTGGAGGGGGAGGACGTGGAGGGGGAGGACGTGGAGGGGGAGGACGTGGAGGGGGAGGACGTGGAGGGGGAGGACGTGGAGGGGGAGGACGTGGAGGGGGAGGACGTGGAGGGGGAGGACGTGGAGGGGGAGGACGTGGAGGGGGAGGACGTGGAGGGGGAGGACGTGGAGGGGGAGGACGTGGAGGGGGAGGACGTGGAGGGGGAGGACGTGGAGGGGGAGGACGTGGAGGGGGAGGACGTGGAGGGGGAGGACGTGGAGGGGGAGGACGTGGAGGGGGAGGACGTGGAGGGGGAGGACGTGGAGGGGGAGGACGTGGAGGGGGAGGACGTGGAGGGGGAGGACGTGGAGGGGGAGGACGTGGAGGGGGAGGACGTGGAGGGGGAGGACGTGGAGGGGGAGGACGTGGAGGGGGAGGACGTGGAGGGGGAGGACGTGGAGGGGGAGGACGTGGAGGGGGAGGACGTGGAGGGGGAGGACGTGGAGGGGGAGGACGTGGAGGGGGAGGACGTGGAGGGGGAGGACGTGGAGGGGGAGGACGTGGAGGGGGAGGACGTGGAGGGGGAGGACGTGGAGGGGGAGGACGTGGACCTGTCCTCGGGCCTGCGTAAAGGAGCTTTTAGGTGGAGTGCAGTGCGCGCAGTACTGGCCCCACCCTTTACACCCATGGTTCGTGTGCCGTGGCCAAGCAAGCTGGGACGTGGCAGCGAGGTCCTTGGGTCGTAGGTTTTATATCGGAGTGGCCTTCTCCTATGCAGGTTTCTTACCCGGGCTGGAGGGGCCTGCCTCCCCTCCTAGGTCGGTCCATACTGCCCGGACCGGGGCCGAGGCCGCCGCAGTTCACCCTGTGCCTGGACTGGGGCCACCGCCTCCCACTCCCTGCCCGGACCGGGGCCTCCGCCTGCCTCACTCGACCGAGGCCGGGGCCGCCGTCCCCCCCTTGCTCCTGCCCGTATCGGGGCCGCCGCCGTCTACCCTTCGCCCGGACCGGGGCCGGGGCCGCTGCTGCTCTCCCTGTGCCCGGACTGGGGCCGCCGTCTCCCCCTTGCTCCTGCCCGTATCGGGGCCGCCGCCGTCTACCCTTCGCCCGGACCGGGGCCGGGGCCGCTGCTGCTCTCCCTGTGCCTGGACTGGGGCCGCCGCCTCCCACTCCCTGTCCGGACCGGGGCCTCCGCCTGCCTCACTCGACCGAGGCCGGGGCCGCCGTCTCCCCCTTGCTCCTGCCCGTATCGGGGCCGCCGCCGTCTACCCTTCGCCCGGACCGGGGCCGGGGCCGCTGCTGCTCTCCCTGTGCCCGGACTGGGGCCGCCGTCTCCCCCTTGCTCCTGCCCGGATCGGGGCCGCCGCCGTCTACCCTTCGCCCGGACCGGGGCCGGGGCCGCTGCTGCTCTCCCTGTGCCCGGACTGGGGCCGCCGTCTCCCCCTTGCTCCTGCCCACTTAAAGAATGTAGGACCAAAATTACATTTATCTATAAATAAATTAACTTTCCAGACTTGTGATCATGGAGGTTTCAACAATTCTTCTCAATATTATCTACAATTGTAGATTTGCAACATACAATGGGATACAATTCTTCCTATCATAACTAGAACTACAGTACAACTCCGATTATCCAAAATCAACTTCTCCAAATTCCTCAGTTATCCAAAATTTTTTCGGTGCCAAACTGACTGGGGACATCGGACTCCTGGCAGCAGCAGTAGTGGATCTCGGGCTCCCAGGCAGGAGTGGAGCCTCGATGGGGATGTGTCGGTGATAGGCGGTGGCCAGCAATTTTTTTTGGTGAGAATTAAACTTTATTTTAATGCTTAAAAAGCCTTACCTTGTTGTTTGTTGTTGTATAAACACTGTTACAAATGATTTGCTGTTGAGACATGACCAGTTCTCCACAAAAACAAATTATCCAAAATGGGCCCTGTCCCGACCATTTCAGATAATTGGAGTTGCACTGTAATTTAATGAGAAATTTTGTTGCAGGGCTGATATAATGTACTGTCGTGGACTTGAAGTAGAAAAATTGCACATTTCTGCAGTATGACCTGCTTATTCTTTATTGTGTTTTCCCCATCAAATTTACATCACGTGTTTTTTGTTTCAATAATTTAATGCTGTGAGATTGTCATAATTCACCAAATTAGTCACTAGGCATTTTAACCACGAGTGCATTATTTATAGCATTTTCACTTACAACTTTTCCATTTCTTTGATTTTTCTGTAGCTGTCTAACCTTTCATCATAAATGTAATTTTATTGAAAAACTATATACACACAAACAAAATTCAAATTAACTTACCCCATACAGGCTTGCAAAATCTAATGCCAACATAACACTTCAGTAGACTGTCAAGCCCTTCACCCATTTTATTAAACATGTTAGTCCAAATCCCTTCTATTGTTCCAAATATTAGAAACTCCAGTGGCGGATTCATAACCATCAAACAAGTCTGGAACAGTTATCTGTGTGTGGAGCTTGCACACTCTCCCTTTGGCCTTGTTTGGGTGCTTTGGTTTCTTCCCATATTCCCAATGGTTACAGGTTGGTAGACTCATTGACCATTATAAATTACAACTAAAGGATAGAATATGCAGGATGTTGAATGGTGAGAGAGAGAGAGAATGAGCACATTTCATGGTCTACAGAGCCAGTTTCCATGGAAACCTCTTCATGACTCTGGCCTTGATATTTTCCAACAGGTTAGCAAGTAGCAAAAGTAAAATTATTAATTAAAAAAGTTAGCAAACAGGAAACTACAACAGGGAAAATATAATAATTTTTCATAAAGCACATTAAACCAGGGGACTAAAAAAATACAAATCATAGACTTATGCAAGATTAATTGTATTTGAAAAACACATTGGACTTCCACACACACGCGTATATATGACAGGTAGAATGAGGAAGAACCAAAAGATGTGGTGCATTTGGATTTTTCAGAAGCCCTTAGATAAAATCCCACATAAGAAGTTAGTGTGCAAAATTAAAACAGGATTGGGCACAGTATACTGGCATTAAAATTAGTTGACAGAGGGAAAAGAATAAAGAGATCTTCTTTGCGATAGCATGCGATAATAGTTGGATATCACAAGGAAAAGTGTGTAAGCATCAGTTATTCATAGCATATCAATAATTTGGATGAATAAATGGAATATTTCTGTCCTTGTTAATCACATGAAACAATATAGGATGCAATGAGAAATATTAAGAGGAAATAGCCAAGAAGAACAAAAGAGTTGTGAAAATGGAGGGGAAGATAAAATAAATATTGGCTTGAAGAGAGAGAATATTTTGAATAGTGTAAAGCTATCTTGAGCCACCATGAGGGTTAAGGAAGTGGAAAAATGCTCCTCAAACTGGGAAGGCAATGGAGAATTATTTTCAATAAGAGTACAGAAAAACAGCACCACACAAAGGACAAAATTTTCTGGATTTAGCACACAATTAATATCATGAACAATACTCACTAGCCTCAACAAAGGCTTTCAAAGCCTCCAGCTGTTCGGCTCCTGTGAGCTGCAAAGCTTTTTCCAGGATCTGGCGGTACCTATAAAGGGCATGACAGGTTTAGGGTTCTAATCTTAAAACATAAATTGTACTTTAGGATTTAGGTATATTTGATTCATATACAAGGAGTGATTTATTTTTAATGTCTGCCCAGCTAAAATTCTGAGTGATAAAAGCAGAATACCTTGCAAGACTTTTCTTTAAAAATTAGACCACTCACCACTAACATTAACTATTGCAATAATGGAAAAGCAAGAAAATGTATACAGATGACGTCTTAATGCCATGTTACTCAAAAAGACTTCTGCGAGTTTAAGAGACAGATAAAAATATTTTGCAAAACAAATCAGCCATCTACTAATAATAGCTTTTTGATATGAGACATGCTCCAAACACACATAAAGGGACAATTTATATCCTATACCAAAAACCTTGAGAGAATATATGGCAGAAGTAAACAGTTTGGAGAAAGCTATTACAGAATTAGAAAAAAAAAATCAAAGAACAGGACCACAAGAAGAATATAGACTAATGGAGAATAAAAAGCTAAGATACAATACATTGCAAATATATAGAACAGAAAAAGCTATATTAAAAATTAAACAAAAATATTATGTTTGCCGAACGGGCACAAAGACTTATCTTGGCATGTTAAAACAGAGGAGTCATCAAGAATAATCTCTTCTCTTCTTCTCTCTTTGGCTTGGCTTCGTGGACGAAGATTTATGGAGGGTTAATGTCCACGTCAGCTGCAGGCTCGTTTGTGGCTGACAAGTCCAATGCGTTGTCAACTATGACAAGCAGACACGGTTGCAGCAGTTGCAAGGGAAAATTGGTTGGTTGGGGTTGGGTGTTGGGTTTTTCCTCCTTTGTCTTTTGTCAGTGAGGTGGGCTCTGCGGTCTTCTTCAAAGGAGGTTGCTGCCCGCCGAACTGTGAGGCGCCAAGATGCACGGTTTGAGGCGATATCAGCCCACTGGCGGTGGTCAATGTGGCAGGCACCAAGAGATTTCTTTAGGCAGTCCTTGTACCTCTTCTTTGGTGCACCTCTGTCACGGTGGCCAGTGGAGAGCTCGCCATATACCACGATCTTGGGAAGGCCATGGTCCTCCATTCTGGAGACGTGACCTACCCAGCGCAGTTGGATCTTCAGCAGCGTGGATTCGATGCTGTCGGCCTCTGCCATCTCGAGTACTTCGACGTTAGGGATGAAGTCGCTCCGATGAATGTTGAGGATGGAGCGGAGACAACGCTGATGGAAGCGTTCTAAGAGCCGTAGGTGAGGACCCATGATTCGGAGCCGAACAGGAGTGTGGGTATGACAATGGCTCTGTATACGCTAATCTTTGTGAGGTTTTTCAGTTGGTTACGATGCCGCTTTAGTTGCCCATTCAGAGCCAGCTCTTCAGCGCTTGACGTCCTGTTTTGCGGAAACTGCCAAAATGTTTGGCCTGGAAGTCAGCTTGAAGAAAACTGAGGTCCTCCATCAGCCAGCCCCCCCACATCTCCATCGGGCACACAAAACTCAAAACGGTCAAACAGTTTACCTATCTCGGCTGCACCATTTCATCGGATGCAAGGATCGACAACGAGATAGACAACAGACTCGCCAAGGTAAATAGCGCCTTTGGAAGACTACACAAAAGAGTCTGAAAAAACAACCAACTGAAAAACCTCACAAAGATTAGCATATACAGAGCCGTTGTCATACCTACACTCCTGTTCGGCTCCGAATCATCAAGAATAATAAACACTATAAAAACAGAGACAGATACTCTAACATATAAACAAAAGGAAATTAGTATCTTCAGACAATATTACTTGAAATTATACAAATCAGAAGTACTAAGAGATGAGAATGAAATGGAAGAATTTCTGTTGAATGATGAACTTCCAAAACCAGAAGAGAAAAGATATAACCATACACCCTTTTACAAGATAAGAAATTGAAAGAGCCCTGAGTACCCTGCAGGCTAATGAATCACCGGGGGAGGATGGATTCCCTCCCGAGTTTTACAAACAATTCAAAGAATTACTAATGCCCCTATTAATGGATGCTCTGGACCAAGCAGTAGAAGCACAGAGCCCCCAATCCAAGTATTACAGTCTCCCCGGACGTGGAAAAAGCATTCGACCGTTTGGAATAGTCCTTTCTATTTAAAACACTGGCATAGGCAGAACATTTAAATAAACTATATAAAAAATATCATAAACCACAAGCTAAAATTATAATCTCTGGAGTAGATTGAGTAGACAGGGATGCCCCCTGTCCCCAGCGCTTTTTATACTACCGATCGAACCTCTCGCAGAGCTAAGAGAGGATCCAAATATAAAGGAGTTCAAAGTTGGACAAGAAGAATACAAAATGAGTTTATTTTCCGAATAGGTGCTATTGTTCCCATCAGACCCAGTTAAATCTTTGGAAAAATTACAAGGAACATTAGAAAAATATGGAAGAGTATCTGGCTATAAAATAAATATGGACAAATGCGAGAATGCCATTGACATATTTAGAAAGCAGAAGGTATCAAAGGGGAAGTAAATTTAAATGGAAAACAGATGGAATAAAATATCTAAGAATTGCATAAATTATGTTCCTCTTTTGGGGAAAATAAAAAAAGACCTGTAGAAATGGAGAGATTTACCAATTACTTTAGTGGGAAGGCTTAATTGTGTCAAAATGAAAGTAATGCCAAGACTACAATATCTTTTTCCAATCGCTGCCTATTCCATTATTTAATAATTTAAAGAAATTTTTAGGTAATCAGATTAAACAGCTCCTATGGAACAACAAGGTACCAAGAATCACACTGGAAAAACTGACATGGGATTATAGGCTGGGAGAATTTAAACTTCTGGATTTTTAAAAAATACTTCCCAACGGCACAGGCTACATTTCTCACAGCCTTCTTTGTGGAAGACAGCCCCCCACTCTTAGATTCAAATGGGATTCTCTTCAATGGGGGAGGGGGAAGCAAAGGATTTTAATCGATAAATGGAGTGTTAAATCACTAAAAAAGACAGTAATTCCATACTAATACACATGATCAGAACATGGCAGGAAATTAATGAATGTATAGGGAAAAAAGGAGGAATATCAATAAAAGCTCCATTGTGTAGAAATGTGTTCTTGCCTATGAACATAGACAATAAGATATTGAATTTGTGGTACGATAAAGGAATAAGATAATATTAAAGACTTTTACAGTCTTTGCACAACTAAAACATAAATACAGTTTGGTCAATGGGACCTTCTATTGTTTTCTCCAGCTAAGATTATTCCTAAGAGAAAGATGGGGATCAACGTTGACCCTACCTGAAATTAGTGAAATGGAACAAATGGTCTGGATGGGGAATATATGCAAATTTATAAAAAATATATTATGCTCTCCAAAGTGAAATTGCAAAACCAGGTTTACAGAGGTCAAGGGAAAAATAGGAGTCAGACCTGGGTGTAGTAATCTCAGAAAGAAGCTGGTCAGATTGGTGTACAGACAACATGACATCAATTATAAATGCAAGATATGGACTGGTTCAGTACAATTTTCTTCACCAATTACATCCTACCCCACAGATGTTACATAGATCAAAAGCAGAAACATCAGAGATATGTTTCAGATGGAGGACTGAAATAGGAACTTGTCTACATGCTACATGGTTGTGCATAAAGATGAGGCCATTTTGGCAAGATATCGCAGGAACATTAACTAGGATAACAGAAGTGCCCTTTGTGGGCGACCTGGACCTGTACCCAAGGCAATTTTATTGAAATAAGCAACAAATTGACTAAATATCAAATCTCATTTGAAAATAATAGCACGAGCAGTAGCAAAAAATCTATTGCGATCACTTGAAAGTCTAACTCCCCTCCACTTCTAGCATAATGGACTGTGGAAGTGAACAGCTGGAAAACCAAGGAAAAAAAATCATATAATTTAAAGAATAAGTATGACACTTCTGTAAAGATTTGGCAGCCATTCCTGGAATACATTGGGGCCCAAATACAGTAACAGAAAGAATATAAATGTTGATATTATACATACCCAAAAGTGGCTTCCCCAACTCTATTCTATATATTTAATAGATATGCAAGCTCTGACAGTGTGTGGATCTGCATGTATAGATGGAGGTAGGGAAGGGATTTTTGTTTTTTGTTGTTTCTAAGTTTAATACATGGTGTTATTGAAGATTTTATTATAAAGATTTTGAAAAAAAAAATTCAAAAAAAAATAAGATTTAAGTACATTTCAAAAATCTTACTAAAATAAGTACTATCGTCAAAATTTAACTAGTGACAAGCCAATATCATAGAAAATAACCTGATTCAGCTGTATCCCCTGTCTTATTTACAGGGGATTTCAGATTACCTATAGACCCAAGATGAACCCAAATCTAACCATCTTAATTCACATATTTTATACAAATAAGTGAAGTCCAAGTTCATTCTATAGTAGATATTGTATATGTTTTAAAGGAGATAAATTGTGGCAGGTTTTTTTTTTAAAGTGTAGGTCATATACATACACTTCAAAACAGATCTCATTTAAAAAGCTCTGAGCTCTGCTCAAGCCAGACAGGCCCAGCTTTGAGTGCCTTTGCAAAAACTTTGAAGACTTCACAAATGGATTGCTGTTTTGGAAGAACTCATAGGTTCGGAGCCACAGTCTAAGTGCAGTTGGCTGTTCTAAGAGAGTCATGTGGTTTTGCAAGCAGAGGGAGTCAAACAGAGAGAGAGAGAGAGAGAGAGAGAGAGAGAGAGAGAGAGAGAGAGAGAGAGAGAGAGAAAGAACACGCTACAGTTCAGCAGCAACAGCTGGGACTGGAACATGACAAGCTTGTGGAAAAACCCCATTTTGAAGATGGGTTGTGAGTGCTTAGTTCAGCCTGGTCAAAGCCCTTGTGGTCCATACAAGAGGATAGGACTGGCTGCATAATGTTTCACTTGAAATAAGGGGGGGGGAAAAAAAGGAACTCTGTGGTCACCTAAAAGAAAGAGGTAATCATCTGGAATACCCTGATGGGGCAAGTTTCTTCGGAAAGACACTGAACTGGCGGATCTAAAAGGAATCATTTGTGGGTGTCCCATGAGCAACAAATATCTCTGAAAACCGACAAGAACCTTCCTGAGCAGTAACCATTCACCTTTCAAGCACCAAAGCCTGGTGAACTTCATAAATTTTAAATTCTGTGCACAGTACAAGAATTGCCTGCAACCAGTGAACTTGGAGGAATGAGAAGTGAGATTGGACTGTGAATTAAAGAACTTTTCTAAACTTGCACACACATTAAATACATATGCACTTAGAATTAGAAGGGGGTTAAGTTAGGTTAAGTAAATTAATAGTAATAAGAGTTTGATCTTGCTTTCGTGTTTAAAGATCATTAAAAGCAACTTTTGTTTACGTAACCATTTGTCTTCATGAATTTCTGTTGCTGCTGGGTTTTGGGGTCCTCATTCAGTTGTGGTCTAAAGTTTTCACTTCTGATCCATTTACAAAGGTTTTTGGTTACTAAATTCAAAGGATAAATATTTTTAATTCAATTTGTGAGCCTCTGTTGCATTCATTTCATTATAATTAAGCCACAGAATGCATACCATATTGGAAGTATGCAAAAATAAATCCATGAAAATATGGTTGTATTAAATGGGACAAATTACTCCTTTAATTTGCTCCCAACTGGTTTTAAATTGTGATAGTAAGATATTTTAACTTTCCACACAAAGACTTGGACTCTCACACGGTAAAAGGACTGGATGCATTGAAGTTTGTCAAATGTGTACAGGAAACCTTTCTACATCAATATGTAGAGGTGCCAACAAGGGAAGATGCAACAGTTAATCTTCATTTAAGGAACCAGACATGTCAGGTGGCAGAAATATGAGGATTTTGGGTCCAGTGACCATATCATTAGTTTCAAGTTAATTATGTTGAAGGATAGGTCTGGTCCTCGAGTTGAGGTGCTGAATTGGAGAAAGGCCAATTTTGAGGAAATGAGGAAGGATCTCAGAAGAGTCAATTAGAATAAGTTATTTTCTGGCAAGGATGCAACTAGAAAGTGGAAGGCCTTCAAGAACAAATGAACTAGATGATGATGTGGTGAATTGGAAGAACAAAATTTTGAGACTGCAAAGATAGCATGCTTCTAACAGGAAATAAGGGCAAAGTTAACAGACATAAGGAACTTCAGGAAATAAGGGCAAAGTTAACAGACATAGGGAACTTTGGTTTTTCAGGGATATTAGAGAGCTGGTTAAGAAAAGGAGGGGACTATATATTTGGTACAGGCACAAAGAGCAAATAAGCTACTTGCAGAGTATAGAAAATGTAAGAGAATGCTTAAGGAAATTAGGAAGGTGCTTCGCCAGATAATATGACTGAAAATTCAAAGAGTTTCTACAAGTATATTAAAAGTAAAAGGATAGTAAGGGACAGAATTGGACCTCTAGAAAATCAGAGTGGTCAACTATGTGTGAGGCCTCACGAAATGGGGGAGATCTTGAACAATTTTTTTTTTTTTTTTTTGCATCGGTATTTACGCAGGTAACTGGCATAGTGAATAAGGATGAGGAGAAACAAACAGAAGTGTAATGGAACATATGGAGTTTAAGTAGAAGGAGGTGCTAGCTGCCTTGAAATGAATAAAGGTACACAAATCCCCTGGACCAGATATATTTCCCTGCACCTTGATGAAGACAAGTGCTGAAATTGCAGGGCCCATGGTGGATATATTCAAAATGTCCTTAGTCACAGGGGAAGTGCCAGAGGATTGGAGAGTAGTTTGGGTTATCCCACATTTTAAGAAGGGCTCCTAAAGTAAACCAGGTAATTATAGGCCAGTGAGCCTAATGTCAGTAGTATGTAAATTATTTGAAAGATTTCTGAGAGATAGGATATATAGATATTTGGACTGTCATCAGCTGATTAAGGACAGTCAGCATGGACTTATGCGTAGTAGGTTATGTTTAACACATCTTCTAGAGTTTTTTGAGAGAGTTACCAAGAAGGTTGATGAGGGAAAGGCTGTGGATGTTGTTTATATGGACTTTAGTAAGACCTTTAACAAGGCTCCATACGAGTGGGAGGTCGGCTCCATACGAGTGGGAGGTCGGCTCCATACGAGTGGGAGGTCGGCTCCATACGAGTGGGAGGTCGGCTCCATACGAGTGGGAGGTCGGCTCCATACGAGTGGGAGGTCGGCTCCATACGAGTGGGAGGTCGGCTCCATACGAGTGGGAGGTCGGCTCCATACGAGTGGGAGGTCGGCTCCATACGAGTGGGAGGTCGGCTCCATACGAGTGGGAGGTCGGCTCCATACGAGTGGGAGGTCGGCTCCATACGAGTGGGAGGTCGGCTCCATACGAGTGGGAGGTCGGCTCCATACGAGTGGGAGGTCGGCTCCATACGAGTGGGAGGTCGGCTCCATACGAGTGGGAGGTCGGCTCCATACGAGTGGGAGGTCGGCTCCATACGAGTGGGAGGTCGGCTCCATACGAGTGGGAGGTCGGCTCCATACGAGTGGGAGGTCGGCTCCATACGAGTGGGAGGTCGGCTCCATACGAGTGGGAGGTCGGCTCCATACGAGTGGGAGGTCGGCTCCATACGAGTGGGAGGTCGGCTCCATACGAGTGGGAGGTCGGCTCCATACGAGTGGGAGGTCGGCTCCATACGAGTGGGAGGTCGGCTCCATACGAGTGGGAGGTCGGCTCCATACGAGTGGGAGGTCGGCTCCATACGAGTGGGAGGTCGGCTCCATACGAGTGGGAGGTCGGCTCCATACGAGTGGGAGGTCGGCTCCATACGAGTGGGAGGTCGGCTCCATACGAGTGGGAGGTCGGCTCCATACGAGTGGGAGGTCGGCTCCATACGAGTGGGAGGTCGGCTCCATACGAGTGGGAGGTCGGCTCCATACGAGTGGGAGGTCGGCTCCATACGAGTGGGAGGTCGGCTCCATACGAGTGGGAGGTCGGCTCCATACGAGTGGGAGGTCGGCTCCATACGAGTGGGAGGTCGGCTCCATACGAGTGGGAGGTCGGCTCCATACGAGTGGGAGGTCGGCTCCATACGAGTGGGAGGTCGGCTCCATACGAGTGGGAGGTCGGCTCCATACGAGTGGGAGGTCGGCTCCATACGAGTGGGAGGTCGGCTCCATACGAGTGGGAGGTCGGCTCCATACGAGTGGGAGGTCGGCTCCATACGAGTGGGAGGTCGGCTCCATACGAGTGGGAGGTCGGCTCCATACGAGTGGGAGGTCGGCTCCATACGAGTGGGAGGTCGGCTCCATACGAGTGGGAGGTCGGCTCCATACGAGTGGGAGGTCGGCTCCATACGAGTGGGAGGTCGGCTCCATACGAGTGGGAGGTCGGCTCCATACGAGTGGGAGGTCGGCTCCATACGAGTGGGAGGTCGGCTCCATACGAGTGGGAGGTCGGCTCCATACGAGTGGGAGGTCGGCTCCATACGAGTGGGAGGTCGGCTCCATACGAGTGGGAGGTCGGCTCCATACGAGTGGGAGGTCGGCTCCATACGAGTGGGAGGTCGGCTCCATACGAGTGGGAGGTCGGCTCCATACGAGTGGGAGGTCGGCTCCATACGAGTGGGAGGTCGGCTCCATACGAGTGGGAGGTCGGCTCCATACGAGTGGGAGGTCGGCTCCATACGAGTGGGAGGTCGGCTCCATACGAGTGGGAGGTCGGCTCCATACGAGTGGGAGGTCGGCTCCATACGAGTGGGAGGTCGGCTCCATACGAGTGGGAGGTCGGCTCCATACGAGTGGGAGGTCGGCTCCATACGAGTGGGAGGTCGGCTCCATACGAGTGGGAGGTCGGCTCCATACGAGTGGGAGGTCGGCTCCATACGAGTGGGAGGTCGGCTCCATACGAGTGGGAGGTCGGCTCCATACGAGTGGGAGGTCGGCTCCATACGAGTGGGAGGTCGGCTCCATACGAGTGGGAGGTCGGCTCCATACGAGTGGGAGGTCGGCTCCATACGAGTGGGAGGTCGGCTCCATACGAGTGGGAGGTCGGCTCCATACGAGTGGGAGGTCGGCTCCATACGAGTGGGAGGTCGGCTCCATACGAGTGGGAGGTCGGCTCCATACGAGTGGGAGGTCGGCTCCATACGAGTGGGAGGTCGGCTCCATACGAGTGGGAGGTCGGCTCCATACGAGTGGGAGGTCGGCTCCATACGAGTGGGAGGTCGGCTCCATACGAGTGGGAGGTCGGCTCCATACGAGTGGGAGGTCGGCTCCATACGAGTGGGAGGTCGGCTCCATACGAGTGGGAGGTCGGCTCCATACGAGTGGGAGGTCGGCTCCATACGAGTGGGAGGTCGGCTCCATACGAGTGGGAGGTCGGCTCCATACGAGTGGGAGGTCGGCTCCATACGAGTGGGAGGTCGGCTCCATACGAGTGGGAGGTCGGCTCCATACGAGTGGGAGGTCGGCTCCATACGAGTGGGAGGTCGGCTCCATACGAGTGGGAGGTCGGCTCCATACGAGTGGGAGGTCGGCTCCATACGAGTGGGAGGTCGGCTCCATACGAGTGGGAGGTCGGCTCCATACGAGTGGGAGGTCGGCTCCATACGAGTGGGAGGTCGGCTCCATACGAGTGGGAGGTCGGCTCCATACGAGTGGGAGGTCGGCTCCATACGAGTGGGAGGTCGGCTCCATACGAGTGGGAGGTCGGCTCCATACGAGTGGGAGGTCGGCTCCATACGAGTGGGAGGTCGGCTCCATACGAGTGGGAGGTCGGCTCCATACGAGTGGGAGGTCGGCTCCATACGAGTGGGAGGTCGGCTCCATACGAGTGGGAGGTCGGCTCCATACGAGTGGGAGGTCGGCTCCATACGAGTGGGAGGTCGGCTCCATACGAGTGGGAGGTCGGCTCCATACGAGTGGGAGGTCGGCTCCATACGAGTGGGAGGTCGGCTCCATACGAGTGGGAGGTCGGCTCCATACGAGTGGGAGGTCGGCTCCATACGAGTGGGAGGTCGGCTCCATACGAGTGGGAGGTCGGCTCCATACGAGTGGGAGGTCGGCTCCATACGAGTGGGAGGTCGGCTCCATACGAGTGGGAGGTCGGCTCCATACGAGTGGGAGGTCGGCTCCATACGAGTGGGAGGTCGGCTCCATACGAGTGGGAGGTCGGCTCCATACGAGTGGGAGGTCGGCTCCATACGAGTGGGAGGTCGGCTCCATACGAGTGGGAGGTCGGCTCCATACGAGTGGGAGGTCGGCTCCATACGAGTGGGAGGTCGGCTCCATACGAGTGGGAGGTCGGCTCCATACGAGTGGGAGGTCGGCTCCATACGAGTGGGAGGTCGGCTCCATACGAGTGGGAGGTCGGCTCCATACGAGTGGGAGGTCGGCTCCATACGAGTGGGAGGTCGGCTCCATACGAGTGGGAGGTCGGCTCCATACGAGTGGGAGGTCGGCTCCATACGAGTGGGAGGTCGGTTCAAAAGATTAGGACATCCATAGAGAGGTTGCAAACTGGATTCAAAATAGGCTTGGTGAAATAAAACAGTGGATGGTTGCTTCTCAGACTGGAAGTCTGTGTTCAATGGTGTGCCTCAAGGATATGTGTTGGGACCATTATTGTTTGTTATCTATATAAATGAACTAGATGATGATGTGGTGAATTGGATCAACACGTTTGTTGATGACACAAAGATAGGAGGCACAGTGGACTGTGGGAAGATTTTCAAAGCTTGCAGAGGGATCTGGACCAGCTGGCAAATTGGACCAGTAAATGGCTGATGGAATTTAATTCAGATATGCGTGAGGTGTTGCACTTTGGAAGAGTGAATCAGGGTGTAGGCCATTAGGGAGTGGGAGGAGCAAAGAAATCTGGGAATACATGTACATTGTTGCCTGAAGGTGGTATTGTATGTGGACAGGGTTGTAAAAAAAAGCTTTTGGCATCTTAGCCTTTATAAATCGAAGTATTGAGTAATAAATAAGTTGGGATGTTATGTTGAAGATATTGGTGAGGTCACACTTAGAATATTGTGTGCAGTTCTAGTCGCCCAGCAGCAGGAAAGATATCAATAAGATTGAAAGAGTGGAGAGAAGACTTACTAAGATGTTACTGGGTGTTCAGGAGTTGAGATACCGGGAAGATTAAATAGGTTAGTACTATACTCCTTGAAATGATAAAGAATGAGGGGAGACTTGTTAGAGGTTTATAACATTATGAGGAGCATAGACAGTAGATGAGAGTAGGATGTTTCCACATAGATTGGGGGAGATAAATATGAGAGGTCATAGCTTTAGGCTGAAAGGGGAGAGGTACAAATGATCCAATGCAGAGATTGAAGTGTGGAACGAGCTGCCATCTGATAAAAATGACTTGCAATTCTCCCATAATCACAGTGCGGCTTTCGCGTAAACAGAGAAACTACTGACATGGTCTTTGCCCTCAGACAGCTCCAAGTAAAGTGCAGAGAACAAAACAAAGGACTCTACATGACCTTTGTTGACCTCACCAAACCTTCGACACCGTGAGCAGGAAAGGGCTTTGGCAAATACTAGAGCACATCGGATGCCCCCCAAAGTTCCTCAACATGGTTATCCAACTGCACGAAAACCAACAAGGTCGGGTCAGATACAGCAATGAGCTCTCTGAACCCTTCTCCATTAACAATGGCGTGAAACAAGGCTGCATTCTCGCACCAACCCTCTTTTCAATCTTCTTCAGCATGATGCTGAACCAAGCCATGAAAGACCTCAACAATGAAGACGCTGTTCACATCCGGTACCGCACGGATGGCAGTCTCTTCAATCTGAGGCGCCTGCAAGCTCACACCAAGACACAAGAGCCACTTGTCCATGAACTACTCTTCGCAGACGATGCCGCTTTAGTTGCCTATTCGGAGCCAGCTCTTCAGCACTTGACGTCCTGTTTTGCGGAAACTGCCAAAATGTTTGGCCTGGAAGTCAGCCTGAAGAAAACTGAGGTCCTCCATCAAACAGCTCCCCACCATGACTACCAGCCCCCCCACATCTCCATCGAGCACACAAAACTCAAAACGGTCAACCAGTTTACCTATCTCGGCTGCACCATTTCATCAGATGCAAGGATCGACAACGAGATAGACAACAGACTCGCCAAGGCAAATAGCACCTTTGGAAGACTACACAAAAGAGTCTGGAAAAACAACCAACTGAAAAACCTCACAAAGATAAGCGTATACAGAGCCGTTGTCATACCCACACTCCTGTTCGGCTCCGAATCATGGGTCCTCCACCGGCATCACCTACGGCTCCTAGAACGCTTCCACCAGCGTTGTCTCCACTCCATCCTCAACATTCATTGGAGCGACTTCATCCCCAACATCGAAGTACTCGAGATGGCAGAGGCCGACAGCATCGAATCCACGCTGTTGAAGATCCAACTGCGCTGGGTAGGTCACGTCTCCAGAATGGAGGACCATCGCCTTCCCAAGATCGTGTTATATGGCGAGCTCTCCACTGGCCATCGTGTCAGAGGTGCACCAAAGAAGAGGTACAAGGACTGCCTCAAGAAATCTCTTGGTGCCTGCCACATTGACCACCGCCAGTGGGCTGATATCGCCTCAAACTGTGCATCTTGGCGCCTCACAGTTCGGCGGGCAGCAACCTCCTTTGAAGAAGACCACAGAGCCCACCTCACTGACAAAAGACAAAGGAGGAAAAACCCAACACCCAACCTCAACCAACAAATTTTCCCCTGCAACCGCTGCAACCGTGTCTGCCTGACCCGCATCGGACTTGTCAGCCACAAACGAGCCTGCAGCTGACGTGGACATTTACCCCCTCCGTAAATCTTCGTCCGCGAAGCCAAGTCAAAGATAAGCCAAAGTCTTTTCCTGTGTGTTTAATCTAAACAAAGTTAGCGTTTGAATGTGCTATTGTACTGGGTAGGACTAGAGTAAGATGAAGATAGTCCAGATAATATCTTTGACTATATACTTTTGAATGTATTAATATTTTATTGTCCATTTATCAATTGTTTTAAGTATGGTTTACTGTTTTAAGAGTTCAAATAAACAGCAAAAATCTCTATGCTACTTTGGAACAGACTTTTCATTTTTAACAAATCAAAAAATGACATCTGCATGTTACTCAAGCAATTATAAAGAGAAATAGTTGCAATACATTCTGATATTAATCCTCTTCATGTCTTCTTCTTTGGCTTGGCTTCGCGGATGAATATTTATGGAGGGGCTAAATGTCCACATCAGCTGCAGGCTCGTTTGTGGCTGAGAAGTCCAATGCGTTGTCAATTATGACAAGCAGACACGGTTGCAGCGGTTGCAAGGGAAAATTGGTTGGTTGGGGTTGGGTGTTGGGTTTTTCCTCCTTTGTCTTTTGTCAGTGAGGTGGGCTCTGCGGTCTTCTTCAAAGGAGGTTGCTGCCCGCCGAACTGTGAGGTGCCAAGATGCACGGTTTGAGGCGATATCAGCCCACTGGCGGTGGTCAATGTGGCAGGCACCAAGAGATTTCTTTAGGCAGTCCTTCTGCAAATAACATTCACAGAACTACTTCTGCACTCGTGCAAGTAGGAAGACATGGAATTTTTAAAAAGTCCACTTTACTTTTGTAAAATATAGAAGAGTATAACAAATCTCTTTAATGATTTATTTTTGTGGTTTCGTTCAAAATAAAATGATCTTAGATTGTTCACTGTGCATCACATACAAGTTGCTTTTCTATGCCCAGAAAACATCTTTATCACCCAAATAATGATTTTAAGTTAGCAACATAGCATTAATTAACCAGGAGGATGAAGATTAATCAGAAGTGAAGAAAGCTCTTCAGTCCAGTGAATACCAACCATAATCAAAAATCTCCATCTAAAATCACTAATACAGCATCTGTTCCCACTGTCTTGGTAACCATCTATTTCTGAGGTTGAACACACTAATTAAGCATCATGCATCTCCCTCATCTTGCTTGCACCAGCATAAAACTAAGCCCAATTGGCTCTCATGACATGTGAAATTTTGATTTTGAACTGCTTTGTGGCTGTGAGAGACAAGACAAAGTGAACGTTTTGAACAAAAAGCTACTGGTTCTCGAAGCTATCCTTTCAGTGGTCAACCTCACCAGCATCCCAAGATTAATATGTCATGGTCTGAATTTATGCCATCCATTAGTTTATTTGTAATGAATCTAGAACTGCCTTAAGGAGCTATTGCAAAGCTGTACCAATGGCCGCAGGCTGTCCTAAACTGTATCAGTGACAATTATCGGGGCGATAGTTTACAATACCAGCGATCAGGACAGAGGTTCCAATCCCATGCTGCCTGTAAGGAATTTGTATGTTCTCACCCATGGGGCTCTGGTTTCCTCCCACCGTTCAAAACATACCAGGGGTTATAGGTCAATTGGGTGGCACAGGCTAGTGGGCTGAAATGGCCTGTTACCGCGTTGTATGTCTAAATTAAAATTCAAGTTCAAGTTTATTATCATCTGATTGTATGTGCACAATATTAGTCCATTTAAACAGGTTGTAGGGTTGAGTGGAAATGTTTGCAAGTAACTGCGCTGGGTAGGTCACGTCTCCAGAATGGAGGACCATCGTCTTCCCAAGATCGTGTTATATGGCGAGCTCTCCACTGGCCATCGTGTCAGAGGTGCACCAAAGAAGAGGTACAAGGACTGCCTCAAGAAATCTCTTGGTGCCTGCCACATTGACCACCGCCAGTGGGCTGATATCGCCTCAAACTGTGCATCTTGGCGCCTCACAGTTCAGCGGGCAGCAACCTCCTTTGAAGAAGACTGCAGAGCCCACCTCACTGACAAAAGACAAAGGAGGAAAAACCCAACACCCAACCCACCAATTTTCCCTTGCAACCGCTGCAACCGTGTCTGCCTGTCCCGCATCGGACTTGTCAGCCACAAACGAGCCTGCAGCTGACGTGGACATTACCCCTCCATAAATCTTCGTCCGCGAAGCCAAGCCAAAGAAGAAGAATTTATGCATTACTTCACCCTCCATGTTCAGAATTATTCTTACAATTCCTCTAAATTTCTTCCCCAAAAAATGTTGTGTAATTATGGAAGTCAAAACTGAATATTGTATCTCCACTGCCTTGTCAAACCAACTTGAATACCACTGTGGACTTAAATTCCACCTTCAGATATACAGTACACTCAACTTCTTATTTACCACCTTCCATAAGAAACATTCTCTAAGTCTCTTAGCTTTAGGTCTTGTGACTGGTATGAAGTATTTTTTTGTTGGCACTCACTGCAACCTTCAGGTATAAGGTACAGAAAGTGTTCATGAACAGTTTCTAACAGCCATCAGGCTCTTGAATCTCCCCTTGTAATCTTGGACTGCTCTGACACCTCAAAAAGTCTGTCTACACAATTGTAAGGTCATTATTGCACCAAGATAATTGAATATTTATTAGCTATCTGTCTTTTGTATTTATTATCCCTTTTTAATACATAAAGCATGGTAACAGCCTGTACCACCCAACTGACCCTCATCCCCCGGTACATTTTGAAGGGTGGGAGGAAATGAGAACACCCAGGGAAAACCCACGCAGACACAGGGACAATGTACAAACTCTTTACAGACAGTGTGGGATTCAAATCCAGGTCCGATCACTGGTGTTGTAACAGCATTGTACTAACTGCTATGCTAATTGTGTCACCCGTCAGGGAACATCGAGTCCAGTGATTGTAATGCCATTAGTTTCAAAATAATTGTGGATAAAAATAGGTCTGGTCCTCAGGTTGAGATTCTAAATTGGAAATGAGAAAAGATCTAAAAAGTGTAGATTGGGACAGGTTGTTTTCCAGCAAGGATATGCTCTGTAGATAGAAGGCATTCAAAGGCAAAATTGAGAGTATAGTGTTTGTAATGTTCATGTCAGGATTAAAGAGACGAAGAATTTTGGTTTACAAGGGACATTGTGGATCTGGTTAAAAGAGGGGTGTATAGCATGCATAGGCAACGAGGAACAAATAAGGTACTTGTGAAGCATAAAAAATGCAAAGAAAACCTTAAGAAGTAAATATTTTATATACAGAGTACAAAAAAATCCAAGTAAAAATCTTAAAGAAATAGGGAAGGCCAAAAGAAGATGAGTGAAAAACTAAAGTCTGCAAACTGTGATTGCAGTAAAAATGCAAATGTTGAAGGAACTCTGGTCTTGGACAAGGACTCACCAGCAGTTCTACTTTGTGAAGTATCTGAGGAGATTCGGTATGTCACCGAAAACTCTAAACATCTCCTGGTGTGCTGTGGAGAGGATTCTGCCTGGTTGCATCACTGCCTGGTATGGAGGCGCCAATTCTCAGGACAAGAAGAAACTCCAGAGGGTTGTTAACTCGGCCTGTCATATCACAGTCACCAGACTTCACTCTATTGAGGACATCTACATGAGGCAGTGTCTTAAAAAAACTTATCCTCAAAAACTCCCACCACCCAGGCCATGCCCTCTTCACTCTGCTACCATTGGGGAAAAAAGTACAGGAGCCTAAAGATGAGCACTCAACGGCACAAGGACAACTTGCAACCTGCTTTAAAAAGGTCACCATCATTGCCAGTCCCAAAGAAAGCATAATAGGCCTTAAGTACAAAATTCAACCGAATTGCCATTAGATTCCTGAATAATCAATAATTCAAAGACACTGCCGTACTTTTTGTGCACTATTATTTTATTTATGTTGTAAGATGGTTATAATGTGAATGTTTGTACCATGATGCTGCAACAAAACATCGAATTTCATGACTTGTTCATGGCTATTAATTCTGCAAGTGGTAAAGCTGTTACTGATATCTTGGGCCTGAGCCTGAATTAAAAGGCTGGGAAGAGGGAAAGAGAGCATGGGAAGGAGCACAGACCAACAGACAGAAGGTGATAATTGGGAGGACAGGTGGTGAAAATTGATCAGGGAGAGGGTGGCTCTGAATGTCGAGATGGAGGAAAGGATACAGAGGGGAAAGAGACAGGGCTAGAGGAAAGAAGAAATTGGGATAGGTGGGAAGGGGTGCTAATGGGAACCAGAGACTACTATCTTAATGCTATTTTATTGGAGACTGTATGCAAGGTGCTGTTCCTCCTTTTGCAGGTGGTCTCAGTCTGGCAGTGCATGAGACCATGGACAGGCACGTCGCCATGTGAGTGGGTTGGGAATTAATTGGATTGTCACTGGGAGATCCTGGCCATAGTGGCTCATTGAAGTGATCTCCCAATCTGCATCCAGTCTTGGGGGAACTAGATGGCTGTGCCAAAGAAACTATCTTTGAACTAGTACAATTTCATACTCTTGAACTTTCTCCCTGATGGGAAAAGATAAAAGAGGAAGGCCAGGACGAGATGTGTCCTTTATTATGTTGGCTGTCTTCAGAGGCCACAAGCGTAGATGGATGAGTGATAGGTGTGTGTTGTTCTGAGCTGCATTCACACCTTCTGCAGATTCTTCTGATTGTGGGTAGAACAGCTCCTGAAACTCATTATAATGAATCCAACTTGGAAGATTTTGATGGTACACCTGTAATGCATATGGGCATAGGACAAACTTCCTTAGACTTCTAAGAAATAGATGCCTTTATGCAGTTTCTTGACCATTGTGTTAATGTGCTTATCAAGTCACTGGAAACGTTTACTTTCAAGATCTTGAATGTATCAACTGTCTCCACTTCATAACTGATGTGGACAGGAGAGTTCACTCTACCCAACACCAACTCATCTCTATGATTAACTGCTTTGTCTTGCTGACATTGACTGAGTATTATCTTCACACTAGGCTACTAGATTCTATCTCCTTTCTGTATTTTGTCCCATCTTATTTGATATCCAGCTTATGAATATGGTGTTGTCAGAGAATTTAAAGATGAAGTTGAAGCAGTATTTGGCAACACAATTGTGGGTGTAGAGAAAGGATAGGTGTAGATGAAATCACACCTTTGCAGGGTGCTGATGCAGTATGATCATGGAGGAGGTGCGACTTCCCATCTTTGATGTCTTTTACACAAGGATCCAGTTACAGAGGAGGGTGCTGATGCCAAGGTCTAAAAGTTTGGGGATGAGTTTGCTGAAGACTGGTATTTAAGGCAGAGTTGTAGTGAATACTCCATAGTCTGACACAGATTCTCAGGGTCCAGGGTAGAGAGGAGGATCAGGAAGATTGTGTCTGCTGTAGACCTGTTCGGATTGTAGGCAAATTGAAGTGAAGCAAGACTGGCAGGGAAGCTAGAATTGATATGAATCATGACCAACTTTGTAAACCAGTTCATGATAATGGTTAGTAGTAATTTAAGCCCAATTTTGTACTTAAGGCCTATTATGCTTTCTTTGGGACTGGCAATGATGGTGACCTTTTTAAAGCAGGTTGCAAGGCCTGATGCAAGGAGAAATTAAAGATATCTGTGAATATACCCACCTGCTGACCTGCATAGGTTCTCATGACATGGCCAGGAACTCCATCTGGGTCCAACGCTTTCTGCGGGTTCGCTCTTCTGAAGCCCAACAAGTCAGTAACAGTGACTGTGTGCACGAGCACATGAAGTAGTTGACACAGATGTCATTACCTCACTAGCTCCCTATTCAAAGTGAGCTTTGGACACATTAAGTTTGTCAGGGAATGTTGTGCATGCTATGCTGCCATCTTTTGCCTTTGTCTTGGAGCAGAAATGCTCTGTTCATTAACAAACATCAGCATTGTACTCTTATTCAGGATAATGAGAGGACAGCGACGTGACATAAACATTGGTGTTTCATTGATAGAATGGCTCATTCTTCAGGCACTTAATCAATAATTGCCTATTTCATCTTTGAGGACATTATAATATCAGCAAAATCTATCATCTCTCCCCACCAGATACAGCTAATAGTATAACCAACACTATTCCTACCAAAAATTAAATCTCTTTATACGTTTTGTGCAAGCTTTGAGCTGAGAACTCAAAAGTCAACCGAATTGTTCAATGCAACTTACTCGAATGCTAAAAAAAAGTCACAAAATCCGCGTAATAAAAACCCTCCTTTCTTCTCCTCCCCCCATCCCATCCCATATACACTTGCTGTTGTCACCGCCAAATTACCAGCAGCAGTCTACCCTCTGACCTATGGCCAACCGTCAATAAGCCTACTTATTGAATCGCAGCCTGCATTACAACCGAAACGTATCTAATGTTCATTCAAAGCCCTTCAAACCTGTTTTCCAAATGAGATCACTGGACTACAGTCAAGCCACTTTTTTTCCTTCGTCGCTACCATGAGAAAGTGAGGGAGGAAACTGCCCCATGTTCACTTGGACAGAAAATCACCAGCACTGTGGGAAAAACTTGAGAACCTGGAGTCGAAATCCCGATCTTCAATAATTTTAACAAAAACTATGCATTTACGAGTCAAGAATAACAACACATGTTGAGGCCAAGATCAGCCGAGCTTCAAGCGGTCTGCGGGCCGTCACCAGGCTCAATGTCGTTCCACCCCCACCCCCTCCCCACACACAGTTGGCAGCGCATACCTTTCCACGTCTCCCCCCACCCACAACACTCACTTTCCGGCCAGATCCTTGTGGGAACCGCTGGAGTTCATCAGCACCGACAGATCCTGCCTCATCGCTGCCGCCGCCATGTTTCTCCGACCAGCCAACGAGCACGGAAAGAGACCCCGGTCTTGACCATAAAGAAGCAACAGCGCCACCTAGTCTTCGGAGGCCAGCCTGGAAGCGGAGAACCAAGTCGCCTCGACGAGGTGGGAGCATCAATTCGAACGCGAATATTTGACACATTCTCGCGGGCGGACGTGGGTCTAAATTAGTCATCAATAAGTCCAGGCAGTCAATTGGCTTGGAGCCCATTTAATTTCATTGTCGCACCCTGGTCATTTAGTTGGGTGTCCCAGACTCGTCTACCAGTTTCTTGATCACTTTCCAAAGGAACACACAACATCCAAGAAGATCCCCCAATTGAAAGAGGCATAATCTATGCAAGTTAAGACTGCAAATAACCCGGATATTAGCAATTGTTAATTCTTCCCAAATAGCACGTTGAATGTCTTCCTGAAGATTTTGTTTCAAAAGGCAGGAACTTGATTTAGACTGTAAAAGCAGAGATACAAGTGATGGCAAATGCTGGAATCTGCAGCCAAAAAGCAAACCATTGAAAGAAACCTTATGGGCCAAGCACCATCTCTGAAGGTAAAACAATGGTACACGTTTTGGGCTGAGACCCATCATCAGGGCTGAGTACAGAGGGAAGAAATCCAGCATAGAGATGAGATGGAGTGATGAGGCAAAGGATGGTAAATGATAGGTGAGGGTTGAGGGGAGATGGGCAGATGGAACGAGGTGGGGGAATGGGTTTGGAGACTGAAGCTGGTCGGTGGAAGAAATGCTTGCAGATGGAGGGGAGAGAGGATGGCATAGAACTGAGAGAGCTGGAAGGTGATAGGCCATAGGAGATTAGAAGTTTGGGGGGGGGGGGTGAAAAGGTGTTGCATTACTCAGGAGATGGAAATAATAGGTCAATCACCTTTTATGAAAGTGAGGAAAGTTGCAAAATATCTCTCTCTCTATTTTTAAGATGCAGCAAAGTAGAACTTGAGACCAGACTACTTTTTTCTTTGGCTTGGCTTCGCGGACGAAGATTTATGGAGGGGGTAAATGTCCACGTCAGCTGCAGGCTCGTTTGTGGCTGACAAGTCCGATGCGGGACAGGCAGACACGGTTGCAGCGGTTGCAGGGGAAAATTGGTTGGTTGGGGTTGGGTGTTGGGTTTTTCCTCCTTTGCCTTTTGTCAGTGAGGTGGGCTCAGCGGTCTTCTTCAAAGGAGGTTGCTGCCCGCCAAACTGTGAGGCGCCAAGATGCACGGTTTGAGGCGATATCAGCCCACTGGCGGAGGTCAATGTGGCAGGCACCAAGAGATTTCTTTAGGCAGTCCTTGTACCTCTTCTTTGGTGCACCTCTGTCACGGTGGCCAGTGGAGAGCTCGCCATATAACACGATCTTGGGAAGGCGATGGTCCTCCATTCTGGAGACGTGACCCACCCAGCGCAGCTGGATCTTAAGTACCTTCTGGAGGGCAAATCCTCAGAAAGCATCTTGTCCAGATGGTGTATTTGGTCTGGTTTTTAAAACCTGCATTGACCAAATGGTTGGAGTTTTTGCAGAAATTTTCAAACTCTTGCTGCCACAGTATGAGGTCCTCATCTGCTTCAAAAGGACATGGATCATAGAGTGGCCATTCCAAGGGAGGACATGGTCATAAGTTTTATATATTATCTCTCACACACACACACACACACACACACACACACACACACACACACACACACACACACACACACACCTTTTTAAGATTTAAATGATTGCAAAAACAACAAATGGAAACATTTTGATATACACTCTCCTTTGGAATGGCCATATCTGTGACTAAGAAGTGCAAGGTGACCTGCCTCAAAAACTATTGGATGGTGGCACTTGCACCTACTGCAAAATGCTTTGAGATTGGTTATGGAGCAAATCAATTCCTGTCTTAGGAAGAACTGAGGAAATTGTGCCCAATTGACTCATTATGTGCATGGTTTCATAACTCCAAAGGAAATGGGCCAATGACCATTTTTCTCAAAAGAAATATTTCAGTAACAATTGGGTCTACAGCAGTTATTCTCAACCTTCCCTTCCCACTCACATTACCACTTTAAACAATCCCTTACTAATCACAGAGCACTTATGGCATAGAGATTGCTTAAGGTGGAATGTGTGTTTGGGGGACCATTTTGAAAACCACTGACCTAGATGAATTAAACTGAACCATCACAACAGATCAACAGTGGATGTCATCTCGTTGGTCCTCTGCTCTGCATTGGATCATTTGGACAACAGGAGCACCTACATCAAGTTGTTGTTCATTAACTACAGTTTAGCATTCAACATCATAACAGCAAAATTAATTATCAGACTTGGAGATCTAGGGCTTGATTCATCTTTGATTTCCTCTGTGGCAGACCCCAAACAATGTGGAATAGCAAACCCCAAACAATGTAGATTGGCAATATCACCTCTTCCTCACTTACCATTAACACAGGAGCACATCATGCCTATGGGTTTAATCCCCTGTTCTACTCTCGATATACTTATGATTGTTTTGCAAGTTTGTCTCCACACAATCTATAAATTTGCAGATGCCACCACCACTGTTTGCTGAACAGCAAACTGTCAGAATATAGGATGAAGATTGAAAATCTAGTGGTATGGTGCCAGAATAACAATCTTGCTCTCAATATCAACAAGACTTTATTGTAGACCTTAGTTATGGAAGGCCAAGAGACCCCGCACTTGTCTTTGTTAGTGGGATGAGGAGGGTTAGTTCCTTGGATTCCACATTTTGGTGGACTGCTCCAAGATCCAACTCATTGAAGCAATTGTGAAGAAGGCACATCCACACTTTGACTTTCAAAGAAATCTGAGGAGTCTATTAAAGAAATCTGAGGAGTCTATTAAAGAAATCTGAGGAGTCTATTAAAGAAATCTGAGGAGTCTATTAAAGAAATCTGAGGAGTCTATTATGTACACTGACCTCTTGTCCATTGAGGATATCCATGAGAGGCCCTGTCTTAGGAGAGCAGACAACATCATAGAGGTCCCCCATCATCTGAGTCACAACCTATTTTCACTACTAGCTTCATACAGAAGGTACAGAAGTTTTACAGCACCTCTAGTTTCTCGAGCTTTCTCTTGAATTTCTGTGTTAGATTCTAACCACAAACTAGTCTCCGGCCACCAAATGATCTTTTTATACCATTAAACATCTTTTTTTTCCTTGCACTTACTGCAACAATTAATATTTATCTATCCATCTTTTTAGATTTATTATCTCTTATCAGTCATGCCATGTTGTGATAATTAAACATATACTATCATTGTTGGTATTCGCTTGTTTGGCCACAGCAAGCAAGAATTTCAGTGCATCTGTACATTGTGCTTATGTAATTGACAATAAACTCTCATTATGCATTACAATTGGCACAATTAGTCTTTTGTAAAGAAAGAACATTGAAGCATCTGATGTGCATCATTGGCCCCAGAAAATCATTTTGATCTTGTTGTATTCATGTTGAAAAACAAATGGGTATTTGTGGAAGTTCATCTTAGGATTGATTATGTCACTAAGATTACAAACAGGGTGGTTTTGCAGAGGAATTGTAAGAAAGAAATGAAATCCTTGTAGGCTTTACTTTTTCATCCTCACAAGCAACAAGGAGATGATTTCCCCTTGTCCCCACCTAACACCTCTCAACATATCATTTTCCACCACTTACTTCATGATCTCACCACCAGACACATCTTCCCCTCTCCACCTTCTGAGGGTACTGCTCCCTCTGTGATTCTAGTCCACTCCATCCCTCCCACCAATTGTCCCCTTGGCACATACCGCTGGGACCACAGGAAGTGCTACACTTGCACCCTTACCTTCTCCCTCACCACCATTCGTGCCCCAAACGCTTCACTTGTGAATCTGCAGGCGTCATCTACTGAATCTGGTGCTCCTGATTTCCATTAGACCCCCCCCCCCCTGCTTCCATCCCCTTTCTCTTTTACTCTAGCTCTCTCTCTCTCTTTCCTTCAGAGTTACCTCTCTCCTAATCAAATCTTAGTTTTCTTCTCCTGTCCTATCCAATTATCACCTTTTGTCTTTTGGTCTGTGCTCTCCCCTGCTCTTTCTTTCCTTCAACCCAACCTTTTAATTCGGATGCCTACCTGCTTTTTACTCTTGAAGAAGGACTCAGGCCTGAAATGTCAGTTATTTTTCTCCTACGGATGCTGCTGGACCTGCTGAATTCTTCCAGCATTGTGTTTTTTAACTAAGATTGCAAACACCTTTTTGTGTTTGGAAAGTATCACGTTCATTGGGTTCACAGAGAAATGAGTCTGGACACAAGTGTTACAATCAAAGGTAACTTTATTGAACACAGGAAACAAACGGGGAAGACTTCAAATGATACTTAATTACTCTACAACTATATAGACCTGGGGTGGCCAACCTTTTACATTCCATACATCAATTTTTTCACTAGTTCAGATGCACTATACAACTCTTGTAAAAACATAATGTAGACATATTTAGGATTTTTACATGATCTCTTGATTTAATACAAAAACAAGATAAATATTACTTCATTAAAATTGCCAAAAATAATTGCAACGTTAGATTTATTCTCAATAAAACCCATTTCTAGCTCTAAATCTACTTGAATTCCTGTTATAGATTTTCTACAAATCAGTTTTTGGTTAATACCTTTTGCACGAGTGGGCTTACTTTTTTGTGCAATGCGCCACTTCTTATCCTCCAATGCACCACTTTTGGTACATGCACCATAGGTTGGCCATCCTGATTTATAGACATTCACATGGACCCAGGTTGGACTCTGATACCAGTGCCCACCTACCTTCTACATGTACACACTTCAGACCGGGACTTTCAAACACACTCCCAATTCCCTGCACCAATGGGGGTGCAGCTCTCTGCAAGCACTGATCTATCACAGTATTGAGGGAAACATGGCCTCCCTGCCTGTCTAGAATGTGTGTATTGCAGGTGATCAGGTGTCCTCCCTGTCTGAAACTTATTTAGAAGTCACATCCACCTGTTGATCAAGATTGGACTCTGGCCAGCCATTCATGCACGGCTTACTGTTAGCTAATTTAAATCACCAAGAGTCATTATTGGCTAGAAGCACAGATTAGCACAGTATATAACACTAATGCGCAGCACATTCTCTCTGCTTTGTGATCAAAGCCCCAGACATTGCTCCACTCCAGGTTGCTACTGTGGACATTGTTGGAAGTGTCATGGTTAAGGTGTGCACTGAACCTGAGCCATAGTTTTGTGATAGATCAATACTTGCAGGAAGCCATATCCCTGTTGGTCAGGGAACAGGGTGTGTGTAAAAGTCTCTGTTTGTAGTGTGTGTATTCAAGTGTGTGAACATAAGTTCACTATTCGAGTCTGACCTAGGTCCAATGTGAATGTCTATATCATTGCTTAAATGAAATATTAATCAAATACCATTTAACTTTTTCCCCTCTGTCTCCCGTGTAATAAAGTTACATGTGATTGTAACACACGTCCAAACTTGTATCTCTGTGAGCCCACTGAACCTGATACTCTTCCCTACAGAACAAGTACTGTGGCTTAACATAAGTGTAGTGCACACCTTACCTGTGATTCCGCTAGCAATGTCCACAGTAGTGACCTGGAATGGAGTGATATCCAGAACTTGGACCAAGAGGCAAAGAGAAAGAAATGTGGTAAGCATTATGTTTTATGCTGTTCTGAGCTGGACGTCTGGCCAATGATGGCATGGTCATTTAACTAAGCCAATGGTAAGGTGTGCACTAATGAGTCCAACTTTGATTGGGAGATGATGTGATTTTCAAATAAGTTTTAGAGGTCATGTGATCTTCTACAATCCACAATGTTCCAGAGAGGTCAAATTTTCCTCCACAATCCACATATAACACACCCTGATGTGAAACAAATATTCTGATAATTAGAAGGGTTGAGGAAGTTACTATTGGGATAGTGGTATGTGTTACAAGTGTTTGTAAATGTAAAATGTAAAATGCTGTGCTTTTGGGTACGTTTCATTTAATGGTCACGGGTTATTTTTAAATCTTATTTATGGAAGTAAATCACTCAAGAATACACACAGAACGCCCAGAAGTTAAATAAATGGGATCCAACAGTATCAGATAGATGTTTTCGCTGTAAGAAGGAAACGGGAACAACAGTACATGCAATTGGGCATGTGAAAAAGTGGAAAAGATTTGGGAAGATCTAAATCAGGTATTAAATAAAATCACAAAAAGCAACATACCAAAAAATCCAGAGATCTTCCTTTGAAGTAATATAAGAAGTAAGAACTTGGCCTCAATCTGGATGAAGCACAAAAAAGATTTATTATGATAGCCTTAGCTGTAGCAAAAAAATGTATAATGTCAACCTGGAAATCAGAAGCCTGAGAATACAGAAATGGTACATAGAAATGAATAAATGTATTCCATTGGAAAAAAAACATATAATTTAAGAAATAACATTACAGTATTTAAACAAATTTGGGAACCATACATGGAACACAACAGAGAAGTCCTACCGTGCACCTCCACCACCTAAAATGACAGAATGAGAAGAAGATGAAATGAACTGACCCAGTTTGTAAAAGTAGAAGACACAAATTTCTTGTTTATTTTCATTGTGTGATGACATTGTTTAATGTATCGTATATGTTGAACGTTTAGTGGGTGGGGAAGGAGGGAGGGAAGGGAGGGTGGGAAAGGGGAGAAAATGACACTGTGTATATTCAAGAGGGAAATGTTTATGTGTATTTTGGTCAATATGATTCATAGTGTGAAAAATAAAAAAAAAATTTCTTTTTTAATTAAAAAAAATACACACAGAAAACCTTTTAACACGGTGTCAGTGGCAGACCCAGACAGTAAATTTAGTTGATTAATTCCAGTTTATTTGGTTTTCAACTTTAGTAGGATTTCTAAACACACTCATTACCTATAATTTTTATTTACAATTGCACCAAAACATTAAAAAAAAACCCTTGTATCATGAATTAGTTGCTTTACTATTGGTGTGTCTGTTTTTAGAGATCATCGACAAATCAAACAACAATGATATTGCCCCATGCACCATGGGAATTAATAATCATGTAATCAATATAATTCTGAAATACTTTTTTTTTTTAATTTTTTATTTTTCATACCATAAATCACATTAACCATGATACACACTTTTTCCTTTTCACACATATACAGTGCCATTTTCTCCCCCCCCCCCCTCCTCCCATCCCATCTTCCCTACCTCCCCCCTCCTGTCCATTTAAGGTATACAATCTAGGATACATTAAACCAGTCAGACAATGTTGTCATTCAATAAAAATACACCAGAAATTCTACTGAGTCCATTCTTTTCATTTCCTTTTCCTTCCGTTAACTTAGGTAATGATTGTCCCCGGTAGGTTTTCGCTATTGTATTTAATGTAAGGCTCCCATATTTGTTCGAATATTTCAATATTATTTCTTAAACTATATGTTATTTTTTCTAATGGAATACATTTATTCATTTCTATATACCATTGTTGTATTTTCAAATTATCTTCCTATTTCCAGGTTGACATAATACATTTTTTTGCTACGGCTAGAGCTATCTTAACAAATCTTTTTTGTGCATCCTCCAAATCAATTCCAAATTCTTTATTTTTTATGTTACTTAGGAGGAAGATCTCTGGATTCTTTGGTATATTGTTTTCTGTTATTTTATTTAATATCTGATTTAGATCTTCCCAAAATTTTTTTACTTTCTCACATGTCCAGATTGCATGAATTGTTGTTCCCATTTCTTTTTTACATCAAAAACATCTATCAGATACTGTTGGGTCCCATTTATTTAACTTTTGAGGTGTAATGTATAGCCTGTGTATCCAGTTATATTGTATCATACGTAACCTCGTATTTATTGTATTTCTCATCGTTCCGGAGCATAACTTCTCCCATGTTTCCTTTTTTATCTTTATATTTAAATCTTGTTCCCATTTTTGTTTAGTTTTACCATTTGTTTCCTCATTCTCCTTTTCTTGCAGTTTAATATACATATTTGTTATAAATGTTTTGATTAACATTGTATCTGTAATCACATATTCAAGGTTACTTCCCTCTGGCAAACTCAAACTGCTTCCTAATTTATCCTTCAAGTAGGATCTCAATTGGTAATATGCCAGCGCTGTATCTCCAGTTATATTGTACTTATCTTTCATTTGTTCAAAGGATAAGAATCTATTTCCTGAAAAACAATTTTCTATTCTTTTAATCCCTTTTTTTTCCCATTCTCTAAAGGAAAGGTTATCTATTGTAAAAGGGAGTAACTTGTTTTGCGTCAATATTAGTTTTGGTAATTGATAATTTGTTTTATTTCTTTCTACATGAATCTTCTTCCAAATATTGAGGAGATGATGTAATACTGGAGAAGTTCTATGTTGTACCAATTTTTCATCCCATTTATATAATATGTGTTCAGGTATCTTTTCCCCTATTTTATCTAATTCTAATCTCGTCCAATCTGGCTTTTCCCTTGTTTGATAAAAATCTGATAGGTATCTTAATTGTGCGGCTCTATAATAATTTTTTAAGTTTGGCAGTTGTAAGCCTCCTTGTTTATACCATTCTGTTAATTTATCTAGTGCTATCCTCGGCTTCCCCCCTCTCCATAAAAATTTCCTTATTATTTTCTTTAACTCCTTGAAGAATTTCTCTGTCAGTTGTATTGGCAATGCCTGAAATAAGTATAATATCCTTGGAAAAATGTTCATTTTAATACAGTTTATCCTTCCTATTAGTGTTAGTGGTAAATCTTTCCAATGCTCTAAATCGTCCTGTAATTTTTTCATTAGTGGATAATAATTGAGTTTATATAGTTGGCCGAGATTTTTGTTTATTTGTACACCTAGGTATCTTATTGCTTGCATTTACCATCTAAATGGTGATTCCTTCTTAAATTTTGAGAAATCCGCATTATTCATAGGCATTGCTTCACTTTTATTTACATTTATCTTGTAACCCGACACTTCTCCATATTCCTTCAATTTCTTATATAATTCTTTTATTGATAGTTCTGGTTCTGTTAAGTACACTATAACATCATCCGCAAATAAACTGATTTTATATTCCTTGTCTTTTATTTTTATTACTTTTATATTATTATCTGTTCTTATCAATTCTGCTAGTGGTTCTATAGCTAACGGAAACAATAAAGGTGATAGTAGGCATCCCTGTCGTGTTGACCTGCTTAAGTTAAATTGTTTTGATACATGTCCATTTACAGTCACTTTCGCCAATGGTCCCTTATATAACGCTTTAATCCAATTAATATACTTCTCCGGTAAACTGAATTTTTGCAATACTTTGAACAAATAATTCCATTCTACTCTGTCAAAGGCCTTCTCTGCATCTAACGCAACTGCTACTGTTGGTGCTTTATTCCCTTCTACTGCATGAATTAAGTTAATAAATTTACAAATATTGTCTGTTGTGCGTCTTTTTTTGATAAATCCAGTTTGGTCTAGATTTACCATTTTCAGTACATACTCTGCTAATGTGTTTGCTAATAATTTAGCTATTATCTTATAATCTGTGTTAAGTAACGATATATGACGCTGGTGTGAGTGGATCTTTCCCTTGCTTTAGTATTACTGTAATTATTGCTGTTTTACATGAATCTGGTAAGCTTTGCGTTTTATCAATCTGGTTGATTACTTCCAGGAGGGGCAGAATTAATAAGTCTTTAAATGTTTTATAGAATTCTATTGGGAATCCATCCTCTCCTGGTGTCTTATTATTTGGTAATTTTTTTATTATCTCTTGTATTTCTACTATTCCAAATGGCTCTGTTAATTTATTTTGTTCCTCTATTTGTAGTTTTGGAAGTTCAATTTTAGTTAGAAATTCATCTATTTTGCCTTCTTTCCCTTTGTTTTCAGTTCGGTATAATTGTTCATAGAATTCTCTAAAGTTTTCCTTAATTACTTTTGGATTATATGTAATTTGTTTGTCTTTTTTCCTTGGTGCCAATACCATTTTCTTAGCTTGTTCTGTCTTAAGCTGCCATGCAAGGATTTTGTGCGTTTTTTCACCTAGTTCATAATATTTCTGTTTTGTCTTCATTATATTTTTCTCCACCTTATATGTTTGTAGTGTTTCATATTTTATTTTTTTATCTGCCAATTCTCTTCTTTTAGTAATATCTTCCTTCATTACTAATTCTTTTTCTATATTTACTATTTCCCTTTCCAACTGCTCTGTTTCCTGATTATAGTCCTTCTTCATCTTGGTTACATAACTTATTATTTGCCCTCTAATGAATGCTTTCATTGCATCCCATAGTATAAACTTATCTTCCACTGATTCCGTATTTATTTCAAAATACATTTTAATTTGTTTTTCAATAAATTCTCTAAAATCCTGCCTTTTAAGTAACATGGGGTTTAATCTCCATCTATACATTCTTGGAGGGATGTCCTCTAACTTTACTGTCAATATTAAGGGTGAATGGTCCGATAGTATTCTAGCTTTATATTCTGTTTTTTTTTATGAGCTGATAACAAAAATAGGTCTATTCTTGAGTATGTTTTATGTCTAGCCGAGTAATATGAATATTCCTTTTCCTTTGGGTGTTGTTTCCTCCATATATCCAAGAGTTGCATTTCTTGCATCGATTTAATTATAAATTTGGTTACTTTGTTCTTTCTGTTAATTTTTTTCCCAGTTTTGTCCATATTTGAATCCAAATTCAGGTTGAAATCCCCTGCTATTAATATGTTCCCATGCGTATCTGCTATCTTCAAAAAGATATCTTGCATAAACTTTTGATCTTCTTCGTTAGGTGAATATACATTGAGTAGATTCCAAAACTCCGAATATATCTGACATTTTATCATTACATATCTCCCTGCTGGATCTATTATTTCCTCTTCTATTTTAAATGGCACATTTTTACTAATTAATATAGCTACTCCTCTTGCTTTTGAATTATACGATGCTGCTGTTACGTGTCCTACCCAATCTCTCTTTAATTTCTTATGCTCCAATTCAGTTAAATGTGTTTCTTGCACAAATGCTATATCAATTTTTTCTTTTTTCAGTAAATTTAGCAGTTTCTTCCTTTTAATTTGGTTATGTATTCCATTAATATTTAAAGTCATATAGTTCAACGTAGCCATTTTATACTTTGTTTATCTTCCCTTTCCGTTTCTCCATCATTACCTTTCCTTCTTATCCATTTCTGTTTTCTTGTTTTGAATCCTTTATAAGACAACATTCCTAAAACATCAAACATTTTCCTTATTCTCCTATTTAAAACTTCTTTAGCCCCAATCCCCCCTTCCCCTCCTGAGTTGTCCTTTATCCCTTGTCGGACAACCACATCTCCCCTCTCCATTTGGATTTGCGAATTCACTCGCAAGCGTCAGCTGATTTTGCAGTGACCGCAACACCCCCCCACCCAGCCCCCCCAGAAAAGATTTCACTTTTCATATGTGACAAAGGTCACTCTTTTAATTCCCTCCTTATTCCCTCTATTCCTTTTCCTTCCCTTATTAATTCTTTTCTATACTATCTATATTTTCCTCTAAATACAGATACATTCATGTATGCACATTATACATATACACACATATACCTCTTTACCCACATACATATAAATCGTGGTCATTTTTACTCTTATTAGATGTCTTCATCTCTCTGTTTGTTTTGTAGTTGTTCTGCAAATTTCCTTGCTTCCTCTGGATCCGAGAATAGTTTTTTTCCCATAAGATCATTTTCGATGTTTTGAACTCCCTCCTCCTCTTCAGTAGTTCAAAACTTATGTCTTTTTAGTTTGCAGTCTTTTGTATTCTCGTTACACGTCTTCATCTCTCAGTCTATTTTGTAATTGTTCTGCAAATTTTCGTGCTTCCTCTGGATCCGAGAATAGTCTGTTTTGTTGTCCTGGAATAAATATTTTCAATACCACTGGATGCTTTAGTATAAATTTATACCCTTTCTTCCATAAAATCGCCTTTGCTGTATTGAACTCCTTTCTCTTTTTCAGGAGTTCAAAACTTATATCTGGATGAATGAAGATTTTTTGCCCTTTGTACTCCAGTGGCTTATTGTCCTCTCTTACTTTTTCCATTGTTTTCTCCAGTACCTTTTCTCTTGTAGTATATCTTAGGAATTTTACTAAAACAGATCTTGGCTTTTGTTGTGATTGTGGTTTAAAGGCCAATGCTCTATGTGCCCTTTCTATTTCCATTTCTTGCTGTAGTTCTGGACATCCTAGGATCCTAGGGATCCAATCTTTTATAAACTCTCTCATATTTTTGCCTTCTTCATCTTCCTTAAGGCCCACTATCTTTATGTTATTTCTTCTGTTATAATTTTCCATTATATCTATTTTCTGAGCTAACAGTTCTTGTGTCTCTTCAACTTTTTTATTAGATTCCTCTAATTTCTTTTTTAAGTCCTCTACCTCCATTTCTACTGCTGCTTCTTGTTCTTGCACCTTGTCCATTCTTTTTCCCATTTCTGATAAGGTCATATCTATTTTATTCATTTTCTCTTCTGTATTGTTTATTCTTCTTCTTAAATCATTAAATTCTTGCGCTTGCCATTCTTTAAATGACTCCATGTATTCTTTAATAAGAGAAAGTATATCCTTTATCTTGCCTTTCCCTTCTTCTTCTATTTCACTGTACTCTTCCTCTTCCTCTTCTTCCTCTGGGTTGGCCATCTGTTGTTTCTTTGTTGCCCTTTTCTTCTCTTCTTTCTTGTTTTCGTTGTCTTCTATGTTCTCCTCTTGCTGCAGGTGTTCTGCAGCTGTCATTGCCGGCTGTGGAGATCGACTCCCCAGCTGGTCACCCCTCCCGTCGGTGTGTTTTTTTTCATGCGCATCGCGCATGCGCGATGAGTCGCGCTTGCGCACTTTTACTCGGCTCAGCGAGCCATTTTTGGAGTCCATATTCTACCGACCTGAGGGAGCGGGTTTCTCTCTCCACCGCGGGCCTCTTCGAACAGGTAAGGCCTTTTCCTTCATCTTCCGTTGTCTTCTCTTCTTACCGTTGGTTTCGACTTTTCTTTTTTCGTCGCCATCTTCTTTCCACCTTTATATTCACTTTACTTTGATTTTTATTTCTGTGCCTTTGTGTTTTGCTTTGTTTTTTCTGACTTTTCTGGAGAGGGCTGGAGTTCACCGTGCGGCCACTACTCCATCACGTGACTCCTCCCTAATTCTGAAATACTTAATATAGAGCTTACAAAATTCAATGAAATAGATGCAAACAACTTATCTGTTATACTTGCATAGACTAGCTGCATAAATTATCCTGACAAAATAAAGATGCAAAATTCCAATAAAAGGACACAGAGCTATTTGGCAACTCAGTGCAGAAAACATTATAGTAGTTATCCTATTTTTAATGTTTCATTCACTTGTCCTTACTCCAAATGGCTTGAGAGTAAAAATAGGCTATCTGGTGTGTTTCTCAGAATGAAGTGGTGGCTGATAAAACACAAAATTTGGCTTTTCTGTGTATAAGGAAGTGGATACAAGTTATAGTTTAGAGTGTTATTATTCTTCCAATTCTTGCTGCAGTATTCTTTCATTCTTCATTGCTATCAGTTTAGCCCAGAGGTTCAGTTTCAGATCTCATATTTTATTCCTTCCCCAGGTCCCTTAATCCTACATTCTAAATTCACTCACATCTATCTCTACATTTCCCAATAAAACTCTATTCCTTACCTTCACATTCAGCACTTCACTGACTGTCTCTTTGGTCTCATTCTAAACATTGCCATCGTAAACATAACTAACCACGTTTTGTCCTTGATTAGGCCCAGTCCACTTGCTGAAATCAAATGTTTATTTTTCTCTCTTCTAAAGGATAAAAATTTAAAATTGGTCTCCTCTGACATAACCCCACCATGATTACCTCTCCATTTAATTGTAACCTGGCATCCATTTCAGCGTTGTCCAATGTTCTATCTTTCACCTTGTGATTCTTTCTTCCTCTACTCCACTGTTATCGACACTCTTAAATCTGGTCTTCCAGATTAACTGCACATCATCTTCCTATCACTAGTCTCTTTTAAAATATAAATATAAAACTTTTTTTGCTGATGTTTCATTACTCTTTTAATATTCCAGCTCTACTTTGTCGATTAAAGGTGATTGATAAAGCAAGTTGTTATTTCTGATCACCTGAAAAAATTTTTTCAAATATTTTTGAATTCTGTTGCTGTCTTGCTTTATCAAAACTTTTTCTGTAAATTAAATTGGCAGATCTTACTGATCACGAATGGAGGAAAATTTATTTTTCGGAGATCCAGTGCCATTAAGATTCAAAATATAAAGTTCAAATTTATTGTCTGAGTACATTCATGACATCACATACAGTCCTGAGATTATTTTTCCTGTGGGCCAAGCAGAATTTCTACTGATCAGTAGTACAAACTGTACTCGAGAAAGAGAGCTATACAAAAGATAGAAATGTAAACAAACTGTGCACACACAGATATAATAAATGTGCAAATGAGTCCTTAAATGAAGCTCTGATTGAGCTGTTGTTTAGAAATCAGCTGGTGGAGAGGTAGCAATTGTTCCTGGAAACTGGTTGTATGACTCTTGAGGCACCTATTCCTCTTTTGTGATGGCAGCAGGGAGAACAGAACATGTCCTGGATAGGGTGGATCCTTGATTGTCACTGTTCTCCATACGGATTGTCTCGAGGTGCACTACCTTTTGTGGGGCTTTTGCTCAGAGGTATTGGTGCCCTTCATACCAGGCTGTGATGCAGCCAGTCAGCTCTCTTTCCAGTTCACTTCTGTAGAAGTTTGCTAAGTTTTCCAGTATCATACTGAGCCTCGACAAACCCCTGAGGAAATGGAGGCATTGATGTGTTTTCTTCATGATGACATTAGTATGTTGTGTACAGGAGTCCGTGATGGTGACTCTCAGGAATTTAACAGACCTGATTCTTGAATAGACATAAAATGATGATCAAAGGTAATGCTGCAGAGGAAGAAAGTAAGATGTGATATCAGTCACCTTGGATCCCCTTACCACTGGACTAAATATTTGCTTTGTTAAACCTGTGTGCTGTCTGGTGTGCAATGACCATTCCATCTTAAAAGAGATCAGACAAAAGTTTCTTCCACTCAATGTTAACTTTGAGACTGGGAATGTAAGGACCCCAATGGACAGACCACTTCAATGATTGACCTGAAACATAAAATAATGTCCTTTGTTAACAGATGTTGCCTGACCAATTGAATATTTTGATCTATTTCCTTTTTCCCCAATACTGAGACCAGTGTTGATGATCAGAAACTTTTTTTTAATGGTACAGTTTAATTCACATGTGCTTCAAGAAGCAACCGATGGGTTACTTGATGTTCTCTATTTTGGTTTACATCCCATTTCCTCAAATTCTCTTTGCAAAATCACTTTCTATCTTATTTGACTATGTTTTTATTCAGTTGACTAGATATATGCTCTCTACTAAATCCTGACTGTTAATGCTCAGTACTTTGGGGTGCATTGTATTTCACTTGGTTTATTAATTAAGCTACTGCTGTTTTACTCCTTAATAGGTTATGAAGAATGCAGCATAAGTACCAACATTTGGCCATTTCTTTTTTGACATGATTGTAATTTTGATCTATTGCAAGAAAGGACTCATCTTGCATAGTGTCTGCTATTGTACTGATGCAAAAAAAAGACAAACAGAAACAGATCCCATAATCTGATTCATAGACGATGGATTTTACTCAGTGTCACAGTGTGAAATGAAGAATGAGAAAATGATCAGATCTAATTGAGTTGAAGTTCAGTAAAAGTCATTTATTTAAACAGTCACACACAGCTTTTGAAAGCCCTGTATGTTCCAAATGATGTCATCGCATTCTGATGCCACTCGGAACCTTCCAAACCGGTTTGATTAAGCCTTCACTGAGCCACTACATGGCTCCGCCCCCCCAGAACCAGTGATAGGAAGCTAAACATCTGGTGTCATTACTGTCGATTGCTTTTGGGCAGTCGTCCATGACTTCGTATTGGGGGTCAATTTTCCAAGCCGCTCCTGCAGTCTGCCTATGTCTTCTGTTGGTGGCACCTCCTGTATGGATGCCGTAGGTACAGACTCCCCAGGTACAATGAATGGGGCTCCATAAATCAACTCGGCTGATGAAGAGTTGAGATCCTCATTGGATGCCATTCTTATTCTCAGGAGGATCTGCTCAATCGGGATCCCTGGAAGCAGGCCATCATTGCAGCCTTCATGTGCCTATGGAACCACTCCACCAGGCCATTGAACCGCAGGTGGTAGAGCTACATTCACAGCAGTCGTGACAAAATGTCCCAGAGTGCTGAGGTAAACTGTGGGCCTCTGTCAGAGATGGCGTATGTGGGTAGGCCGAACCAAGATATTCAGGCAGAAATAAAAGCTCTGGCACATGAATCAGTCAATGAATCTAATGGGAAGCTGTTCAACTACATTGCTTCCATTCCAGACTAAGATCATTCCAAGATCATTGTTAAACAGGAAAGTCTCCAGGAGCTGGGGTTGTAGTGCAATACACAAAAATGCTGGAGAAACTCAGCAGTTCATGCCACATTTGTAGGAAGTAAATGCTTTGGGCCTGGGCCTTTTGTCAATAGGCCATTTCATGTCAGGCCTCTGCCCTGAGGCCAGCTACAGAAGCGGATGGAAAACTAAGAACTTGGCTTTCAGACAGCAGCCCTAAAAGGCTGCTCCAGCATCCCATTCATATCCAGAGGTACCTCGTAGTGCCCCCCCGGATCCGATGGAGGCGGGGCAACTGGTGCCATAGCGCCACCGTCGTACAAATGCAGTAGAGCAATGGGGATCTTCCCTACCCATAATCCCCCAGGCAGCTGGAACTGGGAAGATGCCCATTGCTCTACTGTGTTTTGGGCCGCAAAGTGCAGCCCCGAAGGCAGAAGCAACCTAGTGTAGCTGTCCCAGCCCGCACCGGCTGCCACTTGATGGCTCCCACTACCACGACAGCCCCCACTGACAGTTCCCGTTGCCCCAATGGTCCCAGCTGCCCTGCCGGCCCCCGCTGACAGCTCCTGCTGCCCTTCCACCCCTGTCTTGTAGGGAGAGGGATGAGTGGAGAGATGGGTTGATGGTATCATCATCCTGCCCCTCAAGAGCAGCTTAGCGCGGCTGTACATTCAGATCGATCATCAGAGTGCAGCGCTCCGCTGATTATCCCTCTCCACGAGGGGTTGGATTCTGCGGCTTGGAGACAGCCTCAGAACATTCTGAGAGATACGTAGTTATGCGTTTTGGTTGAGGTTCTCTGCCTTTACATTTGGGCTTTTGCCCTATCTGAAAGGACCTAATGGTTCAGGGCCGAAACATTGATTATCCTTTATTCCAAGATCAACGTTGCCTCTCTATACACTCTGAAGGTGAGCCAGATGTTGTTGCTGACTTGTTCTTTGAAGATAAGGGAATCTATCTGCCTTGACGTCTACAAATAAGAATCTTCCAGCAAGTTGGTCCCACTGCAGAACATCTCCACCTCTTGACGAAGATCCATAACAAGTCCCTGGAAAACATGGTCCACTCTCCACATCTAAGAATGCAACTCTCAATGAACTCGACCTTCGAGAAAAAGCACGTTTGAAGATCAAGATTGCACACAAAATTCATGATTGACGATCTGAATTACCTAAGGTAGCTACTTCAAATAACTGGATAAATACCTCCAATGTCAAATACTCCAAACACACTGGGGCGAGATGAACCAGTGACATTTTATAAATGACCAATTGTTAGTGTCAATATAGAGATGTTAATTTCGCCGCGTACACTTCTTGCATGCCTGATACCTGGCTCCCAAAACAATTCCATCATCCCCACGATCTATTATGGCATGAGAACACAATAGGGAGCGAGGAAACAAACTAACCATGGTCTTGGTGTCTCCTTTAAAGTGTGACATCCAGAGAAAACGGAGGGAATCCATTCAAAATGGCAAGAAGTATGGAAGATGGCTGTGAGAACATTACATTGTTTCACTGGGGGAAGTCCCCAAGGTCGCATCATCGCCCCACATTCCTCCTTGGGGCAGAGTCCCCTGCTCCCCTTCGGCCGGAGTGCCAGCCCTCAGAGCAACAGCGCCAAACGTGGCGACACAGTGACATGGTGCCCGCGGCTTAACGTCTGACGTCACTGGGCATGAACGCGGGGATTCGGTGGCGAAAGTGGGCGGCAGCCGTTTGCGTGCGAACGTCGTGCTTCGCGGAATGGAATGATATTATGGGATGTTGGACGGGGGGAGGAATGGCGATGGGCGCGTGATTTTGAACAAACGCTCGGTGTCCCGGTGAGCAGAGCTCAGTGAGAGGGTTGACGGACGGCGGCGCCAGGCCTGGGGCCTGCAGTCGGCATCAATATACAGCGTCCGACACCCTTCTGCCTCGCAGCGGCCTGATTGCGAACGCCGGTGAGTTGCTTGGCAGCGGCGCTTGTAATGCGGGTGTGTGTCTCCCGGTGAGTAAAGGGAGGGGAGAGGAGAGGCGGCGCCGTGAGTGGGGGGCACGGCGCCATCGTCAGCTCCCCGGCGCGGATCCTTTCATGTTGATGTTTGACAGCGTGTCTCGGTCCCGACTGATGCCATCCGTGCACGCTTGATCCAGGCGGCAGACGGCGTTCCTGCCCCGGGAATCACGGCTGAAGTCCCGGGCGGGAGTCGGTGTCTGCTCCAGGAGCCACCTCGAACCTTGGCGGAAGTCGGTGTCTCTGCTCTAGGAGCAACGCCTTCATCTCGAGATGGGATCCTGGGTTTCTTTAGTCCGGAGGCAACCCTTGATCCCTGGACGGGAACCGATGTCTCTCGTCCAATAAGCAGTCCCTTGATCTCCAGACGAGAGCTGGTGTCTTGTCACCTTGCTCCGGACAGGAGCCGGTGTTTCTACTTCGGGAACAGCCCGTTACAGTTTCTGTTCTCCAGACACTTGCTTCCATTACCCACGGTGTGGTCTTTTTCTTGTCTCCAGCATTTTGTTTTCTGATGACAAGTTATTTGGGTCATCTCCTTTCCCTGATGTTCTTTTTGTTTGAATTTCGTTTCCCGCCCCACCTCTCTCGACCCGTCCGGTTAAAAAAGTCGTCCTCGAATCGGGGCGGGGAAAGAGACCGTGCAAACTAAAAAAAATAGTGTGTAATTTTAACACGTTCGGAAACGTTTCTAATTCCTGGTTACCATTCTATTTCCCTTTGGCATGTCAGTGCAATGTTTTGCACTTTGTGATCAGATTTTATATTTAATAATGCAAATAGTTGAGGGATTCTGCCTGCAACTTGTGTCGGGTGATCCGTGGATCTGTTGCAATTCCAAGATTTCATGGAGTTTTGTCTTGGCTCCTGGCCGATGTCTAGAACTATCGATATCTCCCGGATAATCATCGAAAGCGGTGTATGCAGTCAACGTTATCCCTAATGTGCAGAGCCTTTTGTAGATTGTAGTTTTCTTTTCATGCTGACCATTTCCTCAGGCGCCAGCTATTTGATCTGGATGAAGAAATGTTTTTGTTGGTGTGTGTATGTTGGAGTCGCCAGAGCACATCTGTTGAGATTTTACTTGGAGCAGGTAGATTGTCGATTTGTAACTTTTCTGTGGGTGATCCTTGCGACAAATGCATCGAGCGTTGTTTTCGGGCTAAATTTGGGATGTGTGCATTTCCTGTTGAGTTTTTTTTTTCGCGGTTTTTTCGTATTATTTTGTGATCTCAGACATTCACAGGCCCTGCCTTTCTGTGGAAATGTGATGACGAGGTGAAAATGGCGGAGCTTTCGAAATGCTATCCCTGCCTAATAATACACTCGAGCCAAATCCAATAAGCTCGACCGGAGTTTCGGGTTTTTTTTCCCCACCAGCGAGCGCAAACATGAAATGAAACATTCTTCCTTTTATTTAATGCCTTCAGGCAAGCGAGTTTTAACTAGAGGCCTGCCGTTCAATTTTTGAGATAATTTGGAGAGACGAATGGTCAGTTTCAGCCTTGAGGTTACGTTTTAAGTTGTCTGACCGTCTAGTTGACCTGTTCCGAGATGAATGAGGAAAAGAAGGTGCATTCACTTAGGTGCGATATTTTTTTAAAGGGATAAGTAGCGGCAAATGGTCGTTTCTGTCTTCTCTAAGAATAACGAGCAGAAATCGTTAACGTCTGTTGCAAGAATGCGACCCTTTGATCTTTTCCCTGTCGTGCGGTCAATATTGGGCAACCTATTAAAGAGCGCTCCTCTCCCCTTAAATCTGAACCCATCTGTTCGACATCCTAATGTAGGTCCTGTATTTAAGTTCCGTTTCAGGCATGGACAATGACCTATCAAATATCTAACACCTCAGATATATATTAGACTTGAGCAACACCATTAATTTGTCAATCAAAACTTTCCAACACATTTGCTTAAAGCTGTTGCACATCTTAGTGAAAGTGTTGAGGAAGGAGTGAATTTTTGAGATGGTCTGTTAGCTGACCTTTCATGATTTCTAGTTTTTTCTATCTCTCGTGATTGGGAAGTTGTCATTCATTTATTAAACATGTGCTTTTTTTCTTCTCTGCTGGGGCTATTTCAGACCATGACGAATTTTAGAGGATTAAAATGTTATCTTTGCACCCACCATTTTTGGAACGATGCAAGCTATCAGGTCCAGAGGATTTTTTGGGGATACTGTTTTATTTATTTATTTTAAGACCATAAAGAGCTTATTGGACATTGGGTTCTCTTCATTTACTGTGAAATGGGCATTAATATTTTGCACCTGTCATTTCATTATTTGTCATAATTTCACCTGATTTTTTGGGTCCCTGATATTTTATTATTTTTGCTGTTGTTTGCTTTTGCTACCACTTTGTATTCCGCCTCTGATGAACATTAAGTTTATTGCTTTTGTAAATCATCCAATCTTCTGACCTCCTTCACAACACGAGAAACCTCTTCATCTTGCATTGAAGACTTTTTTGAAAATGTTATTTAAAAGAATAAAAATCATAGCCAAATATAAAATACAGTAATCAAATATTAATATCAAGTCCATTATACATGATGGTATTAAAAACCCATCCCCTTAACAAAGCCACAAGACAGAAATAAGAAAAAGAGAAAGAAAAGTAAGAAAAACAAGACAAACCTGGTTGCCAGAGGACACCTCTCACTCCATGGCTCTGACCATTTGTATCTTTTAATACTTCCAAGGAGGTTTTCAAAGTTTATGGAAAACATCTATAAATTCCTGCAAATTGGAAATACAGGTACCAAATTTTCAAAAATACATCATATTCTCAGATTATGTAATCTTCTCAAGAGGAACGCAGCTATGCATTTCTGCATTCCTTTGGTCCATACCTAAATGGGTGTCTGGTTTCCAAGTGACTGCTATACATTTTCTTACTACTGACAACACAATCTTTACAAATTCTTTTCGATATATAGATTTTTTTCAAATTTGGTTTTATCCCTTCAATATTATCTATTATTCCTGTAACCTAATCAAAAAATGTTGCCAAATTTATCCAAAAGGGTCTCACTTTAGAGCAGGACTGAGTAAAAAAAAAAAAAAAGTACCCATCTCCTGACCACATCTAAAACACTGGTCTGATATGTCTGATTTAAATCTGTTTAACTTCTGTGGCGAGAGATATAATTGATGTAAAAATTATAATGAACTAATCTGTATCTAGCATTTATAGTGTTTGTCATACTATCTCAACATAACTCTGTCCAATTTTGTCATCAATGTGATACAAGCCCAGAGGACCCCAAAACTTAGCAGCAGTAGATATTTGCCAAGACACATGATTAATTGAACAAAAGTTGCTTTTAATTATCTTTAAACATGAAGACAGAATCACACTCTAACTTATCACCATTGACTTAACTATCCTAACTTAACCCCCTTCTAATTCTAAGCACACGTGTATGTAATGTGTATGTAAGTTCAGAAAAGTTCTTTGCTTCACAGTCCAATCTCACTTCTCAATTCTCCAAGTTGACTGGTTCCAGCAATTCTTATACTGTGCACAGAATTTAACATTTATAAAGTTCACCAGGCTTTTGTGCATGAAAGGTAAATGGTTACTGCTCAGGAAGGTTCTTGTTGGTTTTCATAGAGATATTTGTTGTATGCTGGACACCCACAACTGATTCCTTTTTAATCAGCCACTTCAGTGTCTTGCCGAAGAAACCTGCCCCATCAGGATTTTCCAGATGATAACCTCTTACAGGTCACCACAGAGTTCTTTTTGTTCTTATTTCAAGTGAAATATTAGACAGCCAATCCTCTCCTCTTGCATGAACCACATTAGGGCTTTGACCAGGCTGAACTAAGCGCTCACAACCCATCTTCCAAATGGGGCTTTCCACAAGCTTGCCAGCTTGTCATGTTCGAGTCCCAGCTGCTGCTGCTGACTGTATCACTACAGAATCTCTCTCTCCCTTTCTCTCTCTCTCTCTGAGAGAATAGCCTGTTTGACTCTCTCTACTTGCAAAACTACATGACCCTCCTAGATTAGCAAGTTCCTCTCCAGACAGTCTGTGGCTCCGACAAGTTTTTTCATCTGTTGCCTTTTTGTAAACAACAATCCATTAGTGAAGTCTCTTGGGCCCTCTCCAAAACTTTTGAAAAGGCTCTGGGGGTGACATGTCTAGCATGAGCAGAGCTCCAGTATTTTAAATAAGTTCTGTTTATATGTGACCTACACTAAAAAACCTGCCCCAATTTATCTCCCAAAAACATATCTATGATCTGTCACATATGTTAATATTTAAATCCATCTTCCACATCGCTGTCTAGACCTATGGATTCCTTGTTTGGAGTACCCTTCTGCAATAAAATGAACATAACTGAAATAAGTTTCTTTATATGTCTGTTATGAATCAGCATTTCCATATCACCACATTTTGGTAATAACATTGACGGACCCAGTTTATCTTTTAAATAAGCCCTTCATTGATAATAACAAAAAAGTGCATTATTTTGTATCCCATATTTATTTTTAATTGTTCAAATGACATTAAATTTCTTCCTTCATAACAATCTTCTATATATCTAGTTCCTTCCTGAGACCAAATATTTAAAAATTGATTATCCATTGAAAATGAAATAAATCTGTTTTGTTTCAAAGGCATTTTGGAGAGCAACCCCCCCCCCCACCATTGTTTATCTTATTCATGACACAGTGGAACCTTGTTTTAACACGATGGTTCAAGTCCAACAATTGAATTCCGAAAAATAAAGGGTCGTGCTATATCGGTGTCACAAAAACAGTTTTTTAAAAAAAAATTAAAGAACAGATGTATAATTCCTGTATTTGCAATCGTCTTTTTAAAAATTTCTTACAATCATCATTTTATTTCTTAAAAAAGCAATTGAGTGTTCATTGCATGAATGCAGCATGTCATTGGCAGCGAGCAAAATCCAAAATGCTTCTGGGTTGGAAGATTTTTACATGATCCACATCTTGGGTCTCCAACCAATTTGGTTAGCCTCGAGGTATTCAATATCTTCAGATACTTGTGGGGGTGGGGGTGGAAGCTCTAACTCAAACTTCCATGTCACCTTATCTATTCTAAAGAAACTCTTGACATCTTACCCTTCCATAGAAACTTTCATGTATACTTTAACTTTTGGAAAAAAAACTTTTGTGGCAACATTATTGGCAATGTTCATTTTAACACAATTAATTCTACCTAATAATGTTATTGGTAATATCATCCACTTATTCAAATCTCCAATTTTCTTAAGTAAAGGTAAATAATTCAATTAATATAAATTATTTAATTTGTTATCTACCTGTGTTCCATTCATCAGCCATTTAAATTGGGTATCTTTTTGGCACTGAGTATAATCCCTCTCACACCTCTTCTATTTGAGGAATCAAACTGTAAAAAAAAATTAAATATTGTGCAAGCTCTCTGAATCTCTAAGATCCATTGTTCAGTTTGTACAACAGGGTTACCAGTAAAGTTCAGGTGTGCTCTCTATTCTAAATGACAATCCTAGTTTAAATGCATTATTCTCATTAATAGTGCATTTGCCAATCTGGGGAAAAAAGCTGTAATTTCACTTTCAAGAATTTATTGCCTTCTGCATCACATATTAATACTTTAGTGGTTGTTTATTAATTCTAAATTCAGATTGTGTTGAAGAGAATACTCAGATGCCATGGGAGCTAAGAAGGCACCAAAGCAGTCTAATTGGCCTGTGTGAGACCTTGATGGCTCTCAGTGGTGTAATCAAATTAGCTCCATTCCCCAGTTCTATCCCAAAAGCTTTGCATTTACATCATTCAAGTGCCTTATCCAATTTATTTTAAGTCCATGATGACATTTGTTTCCATAACTCCTGTCAACTGCAAGTTCCAGACCATGCTAAATAAGAAAAGCCTTCATCTTATTCAATTTCACCCTCCTCCCATTTCCCCACCCAACCTTTTTTTTTAAAGGGTAAAGCAGGTAAATTTGCAGTTTTCCAAGGATTCCATTTGTGATGCAAGTGAATTTTTGGAAATTCAAAGTCAAACATCAGCTATCTAACCACCTTTTAAGACATTGAGATAAGTATAGCAGGATTGAGAGCCACATTAACAATTTGCTTGATACCACTTTCTTGGTGATAATAAATTTCCCCCTCCCCACATACTAATTCATAATTACATATTTGATATGCTCTGTTATGGAGCTCAATTTAAAAAAAAAAGACTTTAATTCATATGCCATCTCCTGTTTTTTTTAATTCTCTGAATTTGCTTTCCATGGGACCAACACTATCATTTAGAACTATAGAACATTACAGCACAGAAATAAGTTCCTTTGGCCCTTCTAGTCTGTGCCAAACCATTTTTTTGCTTAGTCCCACTGACCTGCACCCAGTCCATATCCCTCCATACCTTTTCCGTCTATATACCTGTCCAAATTCTTCTTAAATGTTAAAATTGAGCCTGCATTCACCACTTCAGCTGGCAGCTCGTTCCACACTCACCACTCTGTGTGAAGAAGTTCCCCCTCGCCCCCCCCCCCCAAATTTTTCCCCTTTCACCCTTAACCCATGTCTTCTGATTTGCATCTCATCTACCCTCAGTGGAAAAAAGCTTTGTCTATCTCCCCCATAATTTTAAATACCTCTATCAAATCTCTTCTTATTCTTCTACACTCCAGGGAATAAAGTCCTAACCTCTAACTTTTTCCTGTACTTATTCCTCTTGTCCTGGCAACATCCTAGTAAATCTCTGCATTCTTTCTATCTTATTGATGTCTTTCCTGTTGTTAGGTGAGCAAAACTACAGACAATATTCCAAATTTGGCCTCACCAATGTCTGAAACAACTTTCTCCTAACATTTCAATTCATTACTTTGATTTATGAAGGCCATTGTGCCAAAAGCACTCTTTACAACCCTATCCACCTGAGACACCACTTTCAGGGAATTATGTATCTGTATTCCCAGATCCCTCTGTTCTACCACACTCCTTAGTGCCTTACCATTTACCATGTATATTCTTTCTTGGTTTGTCCTTCCAAAATGCAACACCTCACACTTGTATGCATTAAATAGCATCTGCCATTTTTCAGCTCATTTTCCCAGCTGGCCCAAATCCTCTGGCACCTTGAAAACCTTCTTTACTGTCCACAACACTTCCAATATTAGTGTCATCTTCAAAATGCAATTAAGCACATTATCATCTAAATCATAGATACAGATAACAAACCACATTGGGCCCAACACTGATCCTTGAGGCACACCACTAGTCAGCAGACCTCCAGTCTGAGAAGCAATCATCTACCACTACTCTCTAGCTTCTCCCATTCAGCCATTGTTGATTCCATTTCACTACTTCACCATGAGTACCTAGTGTCTGAATCTTCCTGACTAACCTCCCATATGGGACCTTGTCAAAGTCCTTGCTAAAGTCCACGTGGACACCATCTGCAGCCTTTCCTCCATCAACTTTCCTGGTAACCAACTCAAAAAACTTATTAGATCAGTTAAACACAACCTAATACACATAAAGCAAAGCTGACTATCCCTGATAGTCAGGGATAGGAACAACCAAGGTGGTGCTCAGTAAATACCCACGATTAGTGCCCACTCCTTAACAATATGCATTGCCATGTCAGCGGTGTGCCACTGCAGCTGGCTGTGTCAGCCCTATACTAGGATAGCAGTAAACTTGGCCCGGACCGCAGTCACCAGGTGTTCCCACGATGGTGCCATTATCGACCCAATTGTCTGCTGGTCTGACAGACTGCCCAGGGCGCTTGGTTCTCAAGTAGAGAGAAGGGAATTGGGAGCCCCCTTGTCTCCCAACTGAAGCAGCAGCATGGCTAAGTGTTCGCCTGGCTGCTGGTGGTGTTAATTCCATTACCCGGTTAGCCTCTTATCAGAGTAGCCCTGGGGTCCATTATCTCACACTGACCACCTGAGGTTCTTTTTCCCCCCCCACCCCCACCCCCATTTTAGAGAGTTGGTGGGGTGCCCTCGTAGTCCTGGACAGCGTGGTCACTGGTTGGGCTGATCAAGGCTTGGGCACACAGGTAAGAGGAAGTGTGTTGTGGGACTTGGTTTCCTCAGGGTTAAGATCATCCATCCATGCACACCTATTCCCCCAACCACCTGTCGATCCCCTCCTCCTGCTGGACAATGGCTTGGACTTTTCCTGAGTTGCTGTGAGCCAGACCAGAGGGCTTGCAGTTGCTGTGTTTCGATCAGCATGGAAACTGCCTCCATGATTTTAAAGTCTAAATTGCTCACTTGCCCCTGGGCCACCTGCAGTGCCTCTTGAAGTTCCCGACATTAAATGTTGCAGGGATTCTCTCTCCTATTTTTCCAGGTTGCTTGCCCTTGGGCAGTTTGCCCTGCCTCTTGCCATTCCCATCTTGCAGCGATTCTATCTTTCTGGGTGCCTTGACAACTTAGCTCAGACGTGATATTCCACTGGCGCCTGAGTAGGGATATCAGTATCATTGGGCTGCCCCATGACTCTCCCAGGAAATCCCAATAACTCCAGGTGCGAGACCACATGGTGCCCTGTCTTCTCCCTGTGGGGGTCCAACCTGTTATCCCATTTGATTTGCATGGCATGTCTTGCCAGCCATGCTTCCAAATAGTTAAATCCCTGATGGTCATTGGTCCACCCGGGAATTTTAAACTCCGACCCCAGGGTCCCTTTGCTACTTGTGGGTCGCCTCCTGCTGCCCCCATTGGTAAGCACGTACACAATAAACCATCACCCAACAGGACACCCACGCACACAGTTATCAATATCTCTTGCATGGTTAAAACAGTCTCCCACTCTCACATGGTTAAAACTCGATGTGTGCCCATTTGTAACTCTTTGAACCCTGTTTGCAGTGCAAGTTGTTGTTGAGAAAGAGTATCCTGTTCGGTGGGTTCAGAGAGAGATGAGTCTGGACACAAGGGTTTGCAATCACACGTAACTTGAACAGGGCAATTTATAGAAGAGAGTGGGAAATTCATAATGGGAATAAAACACGTGCACAATTTATAAAAGACCATGGGGAAAACATTAAACAGTACACAATTACTAATTCACACAGGTGATGTAGACATTCATACACTATAAACAGGGGATCAATACACCCTCCCGGACCCCTGATTGTTGGGAGGCGGCTCTAGTACACACTGTATGCAGGGTATTGTGACAGAATATGTTGCATTTTGTATATAGATATGATTTTGGGAGATAAAGTGTGGCAGGTTTTTTTTAGTGTAGGTCACATACAAACACTTCAAATCCGATCTCTTAAAATACTGAAGCTCTGCTCAAGCTAGACAGGCTGGCTTCGAATACCTTTGCAAAAGCTTTGGGACGTGCCCAAGGGACTTTGCTAATGGATTGTTGTTTTGAAAAGCAACAGGTGAAAGAACTCCGAGAATTAGGTTTCAAGCTGCCATCTGTCTGAGTGGAGGTTGCTGTTCTAAGAGGATCGTGTGGTTTTGCAAGCAGACAGAGTAAAATGGGCTTTTTTCTGGGGGGGGGTGGGGAGAGAGAGAAAGAGGATTCCGTTCTGTAGTTTTACAGTCAGCAGCAACAGCTGGGATTGAACAGGACAAGCTGGCAAGCTTGTGGAAAAACCCCATTTTGAAGATGGGTTGTGAGTATTTAGTTCAGCCTAGTCCATGCAAGAGGAGAGGACTGGTTGCCTAATGTTTCACTTGAAATCAGAGAAACAAAAAGGAATTCTCTGGTGACCTGAAAGAAAGAGGTTATCATCCGGAAACCTGATGGGGCAAGTTCCTTCGGCAAGGCACTAAACTGGCAGATCTAAAAGGAATCAGTTGTGGGTGTCCCACAAGCAACAAATTTCTCTCTGAAAACTGTCAAGAACCTTTCTGAGCAGTAACCATTTACTTTTCAAGCACAAAACCCTGGTGAACTTTATTAATGTTAAATTCTGTGCACAGTATAAGAATTGCCTGCAACCATTCCACTTGGAGGAATGAGAAGTGAGATTGGACTGTGAATCAAATAATTTTTGTCAACATGTGCACACATTACATGCATGTGTGCTTAGAATTAGAAGGGAGTTAAGTTAATAGTAATAAGTTAAAGTTTGATCCTGTTTTCATGTTTAAAGATAATTAAAAGCATCTTTTGTTTAAGTAACTATCTATTACTGCTGGATTTTGGGCTCGGACCCCTAATCATTGGGAGGTGGCTCTTGTGCACACTGTACGCAGGGGTGTATACACGTTCCCGGACCCCTGCTCATTGAGAGTGGCGGCTCTACTGCAAGTATTGGACTGTAGCAATACTACGGCTCAGCTTAAGTGCAGTGCACAATTTATCTGCCACCCTTCCAAACGACGTCCACAATCACGATCTGGCATGGTGTGGTGTCTGGGGCTTGGACCATGAGGCAGAGAGAGCGAAATGTGCTCTGTGCTGGTGCTAAAACCAGTGCTAATCTGTGTGTCTTGCCAATAATGATGCTGAGTGATTTGAATTATCCAACAACAATTTGTGCTCTAATTCGTGACCGGAGTCCAATGTTGACTGACAATGGATGTCACTTCTGAATAAGTTCCAGACACGAAGGACATTTGATCACCTACAATGCACACATTCCAGACAGGCAGGGAAGCCACATTTCCTCTATGCACATCTTTTCCTTTAGTGCCATTCCTAGCACAATCAACCTCTACGTTGTCTCCCTATATCCAGAAATCTGTTGATCTGTTTTAAATGAAATCTATGACCGACCCTTCATGGACTTCTGGGATCGAGAATTCAAAGGATTTACCATCATCTGAGTGAAGAAACCTCACAGGCTTGAACGGCCTTCCACCTATTCTGATACTTTGCCTCAAATCATGGTGAATTTCTTGATCAGTGAAAGCATTCATCCTGCAACTAGCTTATCAAGCTGCTTTTAGGATTTTGTAAATTTCCGAGATCTCCTCATTGTCCTGAACTCTTGGGAATGCAGTTTTGGTCCACTTGTTCTCACTTTGAATGGCAAATTTGTTGTTCTAAGAATCTGTGCAGTAGATCTTCACTTTTTTTTGTAATTCTTTATTTATAAATCTTCACTATTTTCTAAGGCAAATGCATTCTTTCTTTGGTGGATTGACAAAACTGCTTATACTTAGTGCAGGTAAGTCTCTCCAAGGCCCTATTCAATTGCAACATGACTTCCTTGCATCAAGCCTTCCGAACATGCCATTTACCTTCCACATGATCTGTGCATTTGCATATTGACCTTGAACCTGTGTATAAGCAGACACAATTCCCATTAAACATCAGAATCACTCTATCCTGTACTATTGTTTAAATATTGTACTTTTTTGTTATGTGCACCAGAGTAGATGATCTCACATTTTTCCCCATTATTTTCCTCCTGCCATATTCTACTTACTTGCCCAGCTTGTCAATGTCCCCTTAACTCTTTATGTCCTCTATACCTGCAATCCTGCATTATTTTGGAGATGTGAATTTTGACCCTTCACACCCCCCCACCCCCCCAACACCCCCAAGCAAACTTTAGATTGTGAATAAGTAGTACTGGGTCACTTCTGTGTCATCTCATGAATCATAGCCTAAGGACATAAGAAGGATAGGATTATTCACTTTTTTTTGTCTGATGGCTAGCTTTCTATCCCTGTCTGTGTATTGACCTTGATTACCATGCACCTTAATTGGTTAACCATCCTTGAATAGGATTTTGCTTCTTGATCAATCAATTCAGTTGTTGGTCAAAACTTGCTTTTCCAAATCCATGCAGGGTTTCCATAATTAACTGTGATTCCTCCAAGTATTTCTGAATATTTTTTCCTGATTTGCTGTTTCTAAAATTTGTCAAACTCTTGGGGTTCTATCTTTTTACCATGGTTATAGGATTTGACACTTTCCAATCAATTACTTAATATGTAAGGGAAAGAAATGGCACTGGTTTGATGAGCATGACCAGGAATTGTTAAACAAGTGGAAACTATTAGAGGTTCTATTGTCTCAAGGGAAAATAAATTGTTCTGCAGGTGCCTAAAAAACTGATGTCAAGCAGGAAACCACTCTGGTGGTTATTAAGAATGCAAGAGGCCCAACAACCTGCTGTCACTGTATTTTTCTGCACTTTAAAGCCACATAGTCCAAGGATTCAAGACTCCATCCCAAAGAGAACTAAATTCAAAGGGAGACGTGAGGACCAAGGGGCTGACGGCACCTATATTTTGGACCTCAACAGTGACTTTATCCTTTATCCTTAATGTGACTATCCTGCATCAGTCTTTTAAGTCCAGATCTGCAGCTATTCCTGATTCAGATGAAGGTCTAATGCAGTATTTTTTTTAAAATGACCGTAGGCATCCATGCTGACGGTTAAATGTTGGCAGTGAAGTATAGCGGTCAAATTCACAACTTTGTGGTTCACATCTTGGAAGAAGTGAATATGCCAGATGACTTCAGATTGTATAATTGGGACCATCTTTGGATAAGACAGAAATTGTAGAGGGATTTCTTTGTTGTCTGCTACAAGGAAAGTTTTCTCCAGGAACGTTCTCGTCTACTGCCCACCAGTACCTGAAGAGCTGCTTCCTGAATCTCAGTTTAGATTTTGTCCATCTTGAAGCATTGTTGGTGCTATCTTTGCCATACAATAATTCAAGGAGCAGTGCATTAATCACTTCATGTGGCCCATTTTTATTTTTGACCTCATTTAAAACTTTTGACTCCATGAACCAAGAAATGCCAGCTTTCGCATATTGGACACCTTGCAGAAATTGGTCTCTCTGTTGACTCTGATTCTTAATGCTATGGAAGCAATATTTTAACCAGTACGTTTGCAGCAGAACCAATCTGAAGGTATTGAGCAGTGATATGTCATTTCCACTGTTCTTCCAATATTTGCACTGCATCTTGCCTCCAATCAACTTCCCACAGGAGGCAATAAGCCTTGGTAATTGAGCTGAAGTAGGCAGGTGATGAGCTAGTATTTGCTAATGTTCACAGTTTGACATGTGATCCTTGACCTGATCAGTAAAGTTTACAAGAAGCTGACCTTATTAGTTTGCAAGACAACCTCTTCTTTCAGTCTGCCACAACTGTAAAACATGACCCTTTGACATTAAAGGTTCATGATGAAACCCTGGAAAACCTGAATAACTTCTTGCATCTTGGCTGCCACTTCTATGTCAAGAATTCAGATTTATCATTGCGACCATGTCATGAAATTTGTTGTTTTGTGGCAGCGTTACAGTGCAGATATTTCTATAAAAATTGCATTTAAATAAATTAGTGCAAAAATAAAAGAAAGTGAGGTCATGGATGTGGTTCAATATCTTTTCAGAAATCTGATGCCAGAGGGGATTGATCTAAATGATGAAATTGGCGATCACCGTTGGTGATTCAGCACAATAATTTTTGTTTCGATTTTAAGAAATGTGTGAGAAGATCAAGATATCGTTTCTTGTGGTTTACAGGGAAGCAGTGATTCCTGACTTCTGTGGCACGGGCAACTTGTGGAAGCGTCTCATCCCTGGAAAGTTGCTGCTAATTCTGCTTCTGCAAAATCCTACTGATCCTCTGGAAGGTTCAAATGAACTGATATCAGCATCTTCTCTCAATCCAACTTTCTCAGCTTTGAGGACCAAATTATATTTGATCAGTTCCCTGAGGCAGGTTGGATTTGGATGCCTGACACCAAGCTGTCCAGACATATTCTATTCTGAGCTGTGTCATAGGAAGATGTTCCCAGTTCGGACAAAAGAAAAATATGTGGATATTTTTGCAGTTATCTTGTTGGGATGATGGGAATATAATGTCACTACTGATCAGTCATGAATACTGTTCTTGAATTGAGTTAAAGAGAAGCATTTCGATGTCATCGAGGGCCTCCAATCCATGTGTTGAAAGCACACTCACCCCAATGTTAAAAAAAAAAATGGAAGGAGTAAACAATCTTGCAACTTGCCACCTGTCCATCCAATTGGCAGAGTTTGCTGTTCCATTTGGCCCCATCAGCTTCATCCAGATTTCTGGCAAGGCCCTTCTTGATCCTGAAGGACTGCCTAAGAAGGGAAGAGGAGGGATAAAAGTTTATGGCAAACTGTCAAACATCTTCATCTCCACTTTTCTAAGCAATCTGGAATGTAAGCCATAGGACCAGATGTTTTATCTAATTGATCTATGGGTGGCTTCTGCAAACCCTGACTCAGTTTTTAACTTCATCCCTGACTTCTACTGTCTCGACTGCTCCCAGAATTTTGTCAGCATCATTGTCTTTGGTAACCACGAGCACTGCTTTCGCCCTCAAATCATCTATTAGCTTCTTTACCTCATTTTAATCTTTTACCAGTCTCTGCATAATTTGATTTGCCCTTTTGTTCCCAGGCTTATTTTCCTTGCTACATTTCCCAACTCAAGATGTCATTTGTGCATTCTTTTGTTCATCTTATTCATGATTTTGTCACATACCTGGCTTTGGTTGACCTATATTTCCCTCTTGTGGGACCATTTCTGAACATCTTCTCAAATATATTTTTTTGCTTTGTGATACTTCTTTCTCCTGAAGGTCTCTTGTTCCATTTTATGCTGGTCATTGCCCCGTGAAATTAGTAGACGTTGCAATTTAACTGTTGTTTTAAATTGTTGCATCCTCTTTATCTATTACTAATTTAAACCGGAGGATAAAAACTCTTACCTGTGTATTATCTCACAGACGGTTCACCCACCGAATTTATGCAGCATCTTGTCTGCACTCTTTAAATCTTATTGATATCCTTTCTGAAGCTAGATGACTAAAACTGTGCAGAATACTCCAAATTTGGCCACACCAATGTCTTGTACAATCTTGCTATAATATTCCAACTCATACACTCAGTACTTTGATTTATGAAGGCCAACATGTCAAAAGCTCTCTTTATGATCCTATCTTCCTGTAAAACTTTCAGGGAAGTGTTCTACTGCACTCTTCATTGCTCTCCTGTTTACCGTGTAAGTCCTATCTTGGTTTGTCCTTCCAAAATGCAACACCTTGCACTTGTCTGCATTCAATTCCATCTGCCATTTTCTGTCCCATTTTTCCAGCTGGTCCAGATCCCTCTGCAAGCCTTGAAAGCCTTCCACGCTGTGCATAGCTCCTCCAATCTTAGTGTCATCTTCAAACTTGCTGATCCAATTTCCCACATTATCATCCAGATCATTGATATAGATGACAGTAATGGTCCCAGTACGGATCCCTGAGTCACACTACTAGTCACAAGCCTCCAGTCTGAGAAGTAATCATGCACTACCACTCTCTGGGTTCTCCCATAAAGCCAATGTCATATCCACTTTACTACCTCACCATGAATATAGAGTGAACCTTCCTGATTAACCTTCCATGTGGAATCTTGTCAAAGGCCTTGCTAAAGTCCATGTAGACAACATCCACTGTCAACTTTCTTGGTAACCTCCTCAAAAATCTCTAAGATTGGTTAAACACAACCTAGCATAAGCCATGTGGACTATCCTTGGTCCCTAGCTATCCGTATACTTGTATATCCAATCTCTTAGAATTCCTTCCAAAACCTACTTCTATTGTCAGGCTCACCGGCCTATAATTTCCTGGGTTATTTTTGGATCCTTTTTTAAACAACGGAACAAATATGTGGATGAACATTTTAAATACATCTGCCAGGGCCCCTGCAATTTCTGCACAGCCTCTCAATGTCTGAGGGAATAACTTGTCAGGCCCTTGGGGATTTATCCACCTTTATTTGCTTTATGACAGCAAGTACTTCCTCTTTAATCTGTATACATGACCTCACTGCTTGTTTGCTTCACTTCCCTTGACTCTGTGCCAGTTTCCTGAATAAATACAGATGTAAAAAACCCATTCAAGATTTCTCCCATCTCTTCTGACTCCATACGTAGCTGACCACTCTCATCATCAGGAAGACCAATTTTGTTTCTGACTATCCTTTTGCTCTTAACGTGCCTATAGAAGCCCTTAGAATTTTCCTTCACCTTGTTTGTCAAAGCAACCTTGTGTCTTCTTTAGTCTTCTGAATTCTGTAATTCTTTTTGCAGATTTACCTTCTACTGTTTGTAGGTCTAATGTGATTATATTATTTTTTATTCTCTACTCTTCTGACATTTTAAGATCAAAATATTTTATACTTCCACCCCACTTTCTCTTGTTCTTTTCATATCTTTTCTACACTCTTTGTAACTGAACATTAATTAGTTCCCATTTTGAACCAAGTTTCCATTGTTGTCCTTCCATTATTCCTGCATGGTGAATTGTGTTTATAAGTCAGTACCTTAATATCCAATATAAATTGGATATAAATAAAAATGCTTTGTATTTGCAGACTTGCATTCTAAGATTTTTGTGTTCCACGTTGTGCATTTTGTTTTGATCTAATGCGATATTGCTTGGCAATTGTGCTTTATGAGAAAAGTCATATACCCTTTGAAACTATCCAAACTCTATACAATATGTGACCTTGAATTTCATTCAACCAGAAAATTATCTGACTCTTATTGAGATGACATTAATTCCAACTGTTACTATACATGTTTCATTAAAAAAAATATATTATTAAATTTTACATTTAAGGATAGACTGGATCGTTACATGGAGAGGAGAGGACTGGAGGGGTATGGACCGGGTGCTGGTCAGTGGGACCAGGAGGGTGGGGATTTGTTACGGCATGGACTAGTAGGGCCAAACTGGCCTGTTCTGTGCTGTAAGTGGTTATATGGTTATGGTTGTATGGTTATTTTAAAAGACTCATGCAACAAAAAAAAAATATATATATATAATATAAAATATATATATAATATATATATATAATATATATATAATATAATATATATATTATATATATATATAATATAATATATATATAATATATATAATATAATATATATATAATATATATAATACTATTTGCCTTGGCGAGTCTGTTGTCTATCTCATTGTCGATCCTTGCATCTGATGAAATGGTGCAGCCGAGATAGGTAAACTGGTTGACCGTTTTGAGTTTTGTGTGCCCGATGGAGATGTGGGGGGGCTGGTAATCATGGTGGGGAGCTGGCTGATGGAGGACCTCAGTTTTCTTCAGGCTGACTTCCAGGCCAAACATTTTGGCAGTTTCCGCAAAGCAGGACGTCAAGCGCTGAAGAGCTGGCTCTGAATGGGCAACTAAAGCGGCATCGTCTGCAAAGAGTAGTTCACGGACAAGTTTCTCTTGTGTCTTGGTGTGAGCTTGCAGGCGCCTCAGATTGAAGAGACTGCCATCCGTGCGGTACCGGATGTAAACAGCGTCTTCATTGTTGGGGTCTTTCATGGCTTGGTTCAGCATCATGCTGAAGAAGATTGAAAAGAGGGTTGGTGCGAGAACACAGCCTTGCTTCACGCCATTGTTAATGGAGAAGGGTTCAGAGAGCTCATTGCTGTATCTGACCCGACCTTGTTGGTTTTCGTGCAGTTGGATAATCATGTTGAGGAACTTTGGGGGACATCCGATACCTTTGAAGAAGACCGCAGAGCCTACCTCACTGACAAAAGGCAAAGGAGGAAAAACCCAACACCCATCCCCAACCAACCAATTTTCCCCTGCAACCGCTGCAATCGTGTCTGCCTGTCCCGCATCGGACTTGTCAGCCACAAACGAGTCTGCAGCTGACGTGGACTTTTTACCCCCTCCATAAATCTTCGTCCGCGAAGCCAAGCCAAAGAAAAGATATAATATATATATATATATATAAATAATAAAAATGAAGTACTCCCCCCCCCCACCTCTTCCCCAGCTATTAAATAAACTATAAAAGGCAAAGTTTAAAAAAAACTAAAAATTGAAATTAAAAACTAAAAATTAAAATGTCGTCTGCACCACAACCTTAATAGTCTCTTTATTTATCTGTCAGGATAGCTTGTATCTTAATTTATTTTTCTTAAAGGGGGTATAGATCATATCTGCACACCTATATGTCTCATGTATGGTTGATGTACTTCAATGAGTGTGTCATAGTAGTTATAAGTAATCTTCTCCAGGGGAATGCAACTTTGCATTTTTGTATTCCACCATGTAATACTCAGTTGACTTCCATGCAACCACTATACACTTCCTGGCTAACAATAAAACGATCTTCACAAATTGAATTTGGTGTTTGGATAATCTAAACTGTACTTCACTAATATCTCCCAGAAGGAACAATTCTGGGTCTTATGGCAACTCCACTTTTGTAATTTTTTTTTAAAGATGTCCTCCAAGTCTACCCAGACGGATAGCCAGGTGAGGTGGCTAAAAGTTCCAAATTTTACACTGCATTTGAAACACATATTCACAGTTTCTGACTTTAATGTATTTCTTGCGATATGAGGTACAACTGATGCAGGAAATTGGACTGCACCCGCTTGCATCTAGCATTGATAATCCCTGTCATGCTGTTTAGACACAAGTCATCCCACCAATTTTAATTAATCTTTGTACCCGAGTCCTGACTTCTATCTCTCCTTTGACTGATGTAATCCAGGTTTCAGGCCCTCATTTTGGAGTATGAAATATATTCTAGCAATAAATTTAAATGCATTCCCCTGTCGAATTAGAATCTCCATGACATCTACACTCTGACAGTCATTGTTTTTCCTAATTTGTCTTTGAAGAAAGATCTCAATTGTAGGAAGCAAAATTAACCCAAATTTAATTCACAGTTTCTCGAATTACATTAGTTGCCCTTGATCATAACAGCCCTTGATAAACCTTATCCCTTTTTGGAACAGGTGTCCAGAATCTTGTTGTCCAGCATCATGGGTATTAAATTAGGAGGAAGCCCCACCTTTAATCCAATGCATTTTATATTTTTTGCCATATTTGGTATATATATTTTAATTAGGGGTTATTTGTCTTTTTGGATATTAATTTCACCCAAGGGTGACTATCTCTGGATGCAGAAAAGGCCTTTGATAGATTGGAATGGGACTTCCTGTTTAAGGTACTGTTTAAAAAAAAAAAAAAAAAAAATGGATTGGAATAAACATTTATAAATTAGGTGAGAACATTCTATCATAAACGCCACAAATTATCACAAATGGACAAATATCTCCAGTGTTCCCACTGAGTAGATCTAGTAGACAGGGCTGACCTTTGTCGCCAGCTCTGTTTACATTAGCCATTGAACCACTGGCGGAAACCATTCGACAGGGTCCAGACATAAGGTGGGCCAGGTGGAACACAAAATCGATTTACTTACTGATGATGTGTTAATATATTTGACAGATCCTGAGGGGTTGTTGGCCAGACGAAGGACCACATTGGAAGAATTTGGGAAGGTCTCAGGATTTAAAATAAATTTGGACAAAAGTGAAATTATGGCCTTTGACTAAAAGGAATTACAAACTTTATCAACAAGGAAGCCAATTAAAGTGGCAACAAGAAGGTATCAAATATTTAGGGGTAAGAGTAGAAAAAGATTTAAGCAATATATACAGTACAACTTTGATTATCCAAAATGGTCGGGACTGGGCCCATTTGTGATAAACTTTTTTGGCAAACTGGTCATTTTTTAAAAAAACAGCCCAGTAGCAACAGTAAATCACTTATAACAGTGTTTAAACAACAACAAACAATAAGGTAAGGCTTTTTAAATCTCACCAAAAAAATGCTGGCCACTGCTGAACACCGACATCTACCCACCAAGGCCCCGTTCATGCAGGGAGCCTGAGGTCTGCTGCTGTCGGCGTGGGAAGCCCAACGTCCCCTGTCAGTTCAACTCCGAAAAAGTTTTGGATAACGGAGATTTCGTCAAGTCCAATTTTGGACAATCAGAGTTGAACTGCACAAGTTAAATTATCTCACTTTGCTCCAGAAGATAGAGGAGGACTTGGCTAGATGGAAAGCTCTGCCCATAATGTTACTGAATGAAGGTGAAGACTGCAATATCTTTTTAAAATGCTATCCATTCCATTGCCCCAGTGCTTCTTCAAAATACTCAATGACCTTGTCAGAAACTTTTTTGTGGAATGGGAAGGTGGTGAGAGTCTCCATGGAAAAATAACATGGGAATATAAATTAGAGGGACAAAATTACCAGATTTCAAAAAATTATTTTGGACTTCCCAGGTGTGATTTATCACCTCACTGAGGGAAGGGGGGAGCACCCTTCTTTAGCATAAATTGGGCTACACTCAATAGGGGAAAGGACAGCAGAAGAATTTGTATATAAATGGAAAACCAAATTAATTTCCATGTTTCAGTTTCTTAATGCAAAAGTTCCAAAATTGACTTACAGAAGTCAATGCACTCTTTTTTTTTGGGGATCTATTTAACTTCTTGTGTTTCTAGAATCCTGATTAGTTGCTTTAATTAAAAAAAATGAAGGTGTTGAAAGAAAGCTTCCCTCAATTAGGATAAATAAACAGCTGGAGAGCAAGTCATTAATGGCCTTTATTGACTTGGGTAAATTTGGTTAGTACAACAGAATATTTTCCTCAGGAATTGCTTCTGATTTGCGATTATTTGATCCATACCAAAAAGGACTGAAACTTTGGGTAAGTTCAAGAATGGATTTAACTGTGTTTATCTGCAATGTTAAACTCAGTGCTGATATTCTTTGTTTGGGGAAATATGAAAGGAAGCCATTGGGCAAAGTACTAGAGGACCGTTGATGTTGCTTTCAGATGGTCATCTACCTTGTCATAAACACTGGATCTAAATTGACATTTTCTTAACCTGCCTATATTTCAATTGTCATGTTCTCGTCCACACTGAAACTGCTTTCTTCCACCTTCTATCACTCTCTCTCCAAGAGATTGGAAGGGCCCTTGTTAACTTGAAAACAATAGCTGATCTATGAAGTTTTGGTTATTTTATTTAAGCAACCTCTAGTAAACCTCAATGAGAACATTTCCATAAGAAATTGTATTATTAATAGTTAATCCCAAGTGGTATCAGTGCTGCGCAACTGATCAGGAAAAGGAGATGTAAGGTGCTCCTTCCATCCGATACCCTAGAGGTCACCCTTTGCAAGGTGTAGCACCTGTTTAGCCTCCCAATCAGGGTCACATGAAGCCATGGATTGCAGATAATGGATGGTTTTTACAAGCAGATTCTACAAATTAGAATTTATGTTTGTAAAACTAAAAATGCTGGACATACGAATCTGCTGATCAATTGCCAGTGTTACCTGTCCAGTATGGACACTGCATCTGAAGAAGCCAATGGGAAACCAATATTTTTCCCTTATAAATGATGCCCATATTTGTCTTGTTAGTTCTTGTGGCATAGTTGTTTCAGCTTAGTATAAGAACTTGTTTCACAAGTTCCAGCAGAATAGGAGGATATCATCCTTGTGTTTTCCTAACGCCTATAACCAAAAAAAATCAGTAACTTAAGTGCTTTAGCGCATCCTGTGGTAGTGAAAGATGCTATATAGATGCACTTGTGTTGGTTTAACTTGGTGATTATTGACCATTGGCAGTATTCTTTGGAGTTTCCACCTGGTAATATTTGCTGCAAGACATGGTGAGTTGAAGGAATGATCTGATATAAGCCTTGCTTTATATTGAATCTGCAATCTTGCTGATAGTAAAACATGCCTATTAGAATAAACCTAATAATCCCTTACTCCAGGATATATCCTTCTCCAAATATCAACAAAGTTCAAGTCTTGCATTAATGACAATTATTTTTGCTGCCTTAGATTTTAACACACTCTTTGTAGATCTATCCAATAAGGGGTCTAAACAAATATTAAAATCTCCACCTATTAAAATATTTTCATTAGCTTCTTCCATATTTAGAAAAGTTTCTTGTATAAATTTACCATCATCCACATTTGGAGCATAAACATTCATTAATGTCCATTATTCCGAAAAAAAAATCTGACAATTTATTAAACAAACCAGCCAAATGTGTCCAAAACTATTATTATTTTAATTGGAAATATTTTATTTAAAATTGCTACTCCTCCAGCTTTTTGTATTAAAATACGACGCCACTACTGTTCCAACCCAACCCCTTTTTAATTTTTGGTGTTCCTTTTCAATTAAATGTGGTTCTTGCAAAAAAAGCAATATCTACTTTCAATTTTTAAATATATATCAGTACTCTCTTTCTCTTTATAGGATTTTGAAGCCTGTTTACATTAAAATTCATAAATTTTAATCCTTTACTCATTTGAAAAATTTAAAAATTCTTGCATATTCACCAATCCCTTCAGTACCACATAACATTAAATCCAGTAAAGAAGAAGATACTTGGTTGTATATTTGAAAGAAAGAAAAGAAAAAGAAGAAAAGAAAGCCCTCTTGAGCATTGTCATAAAATCCCCTGCCAATGCTACCACCCTCCATTTTTCAGGTTGCTACTATAACATCCATGGTTTGGCAGAAACCAGTGTGCATGCCTCCGGCTCCTCCAAGTATATTCAATTCGCCTCTACAGATCACTTCCAGATTTTTTTTACTGCAAAAATATCATTTTCCACCTTCATGTGTCCACTCTTTGAGTCAGCTCTTGATGTATATAAAAAAATTTCTTGGCCCTCCTTGAACAAAGACTTTCAGAGTTGCAGTGTGACGCAGAATAAAAGTGTATCCCTTCTTGCACGATATATTTTTAACCAGATTAAAACTTTTCCTTCTCTTCAATAACTTAAAGCTTGTGTTGAGATAAAAGAAAATTTTATTTCCTCCATATTCCAGTGGCGCTTTTCTTTAGCTTGTTTGGCTGCTAATTCCAAAACTCTTTCCCTCACTTGATAATGAAGAAATTTAACCAAAATAGGTCTCGGTTTTTGATTCGGCTGAGCTCGCTCATTATCAATGTTCCCCTTTAAAATGCTCTTGACCAAAAATTTGTGGAATCCAATGCTGTAAAAACTGAATAATATAATTTCCTTCCTCTCCCTCCTTCAGACCAATGATCTTAATATTATTTCTTCGACTGAAATTTTCAAATGAGTCCACTTTCTCAAATAATTGTTTATTCATCTCCAACACATGTTCCAATCCCTAATCCACTTTATCTATTTATTCTTGAAGAAATTGATTATCCAAATTAATGCTTTGAATTTTCTCTTCCACTTCCTGATGCTTTTTCTGCATTTCTTTAACCATTTTCAAATACAGTATTAACTTTAACCATATAACCACTTACAGCACAGAACAGGCCCTACTAGTTCATGCCGTAACAAATCCCCACCCTCCTGGTCCCACTGACCAGCACCCGGTCCATACCCCTCCAGTCCTCTCCTCTCCATGTAACGATCCAGTCTATCCTTAAATGTAAAATTTAATAATATATTTTTTTTAATGAAACATGTATAGTAACAGTTGGAATTAATGTCATCTCAATAAGAGTCAGATAATTTTCTGGTTGAATGAAATTCAAGGTCACATATTGTATAGAGTTTGGATAGTTTCAAAGGGTATATGACTTTTCTCATAAAGCACAATTGCCAAGCAATATCGCATTAGATCAAAACAAACTGCACAACGTGGAACACAAAATCTTAGAATGCAAGTCTGCAAATACAAAGCATGTAGAATAAAGGTACTGACTTATAAACACAATTCACCATGCAGGAATTTAATCTCTGATTTCTTAATATCACATCTAATTAACTTTAATTCCTCCATAGTCATAAATAATATTTCTTAAACTTTTGGGATAGTTTTAATTTTCATCCTTACCCCTTCTGTTTCTTCCAACATTTCCTCTGGACCTTGTTGTTGTTGTTCTTCTTCATCCTCTTCTTCTTATCTTCTCCCAGTTCCAATATTTTCTCCTCAGGCAGCCTCTTGGACTGCCCCAGGAGCCTGTCTGGTAGGCCTTGTAAGCCATTTGGACAAGGCCACCCTGACTCGTTCGTGGGTCCCTGTTGTTGCAGGGATACCACACCTTGCTGGGAGGCTCTCCAATCGAAGAGGTTGCACCACAGGTCCCGGCTTCTCCTCGAAGGTTGGCCTTTTTCTTGCTGTCCTCCTTCCATTTTCTCTGTAGGTTCTTCTGCCTCTTTATCTTTCTTTGGCAGTGTTTTATTTTTTTCTTTGGTTGTTTACAAATGATTCAGAGGAATTTCAAACTTTTATCTGCTTTTTTTCCCCCACTTTTTCCTGGAAGAGTCGGATTCTTTGTCCTGGCTCTACATCCTCCTGACCTTTTTGTTTTTGATCTAAATCCAGAGTGAGCAGGTGTTTTTTTCTTTTAAGAAGCAGCCTATTTAAAAGCATGTTTTGTTTAGAATTGTATCGTGTTCTATAACATTGCTCTTATTTTAATATGCACTTAATTAGTTTCTAAATCTTGTTTGTTAATGTAATAAATCCTATTGGAAGTGAGACAAATGTTCTGATTATTTGCAATATAAAGGTAATGGATGAAAAATAATACTGTTATTATCCAAAGTGAATTCTTCTTAATATTGGCATTCAGGACAGGGAAGAAAATATTACACTGATATTCCACTGAACTGAGATCCTTTGGACACATAGTCCCGTGTGCAGCCTTCCACAGGTTATCCCTGTCTCCTTGTCAGTGAGGCCATCTGCAGTATAGGGCCCATCTCAATGTGGCTAGTTCACCATTGTACATTAAGGACAGCATTGGTTACGACAATTTTAAGGCATTTAATCTAATGAGAAATAGTTGGACAATGGGTTGAAAATAGAATTAGATCAAAGGAAATAACCTCCTCCACAATCTCTATTAGTACCAGAGCACCACAGGGTTGTGTACATGTATGACTTTGTGGCTCAGTATGACATTAACACCAACTACAAATTTGCCAACAATACCACTGTAGTGGATTCCATAAAGGAAGGGGGGTAAATCCGCACACAGGATGGAGATTGAAAACTTGGCTGAATGGGTACACCAACAGCAACCTTGCATTCAATGTCATCAAAACTAAGGAGCTGATTGTTGACTTCAGGAAAGGAAAGCCAGAGGTAAACAATTCATTGATCATTGGGAATCAGAGGTGGGGAGGGTGAGCAAATTTACATTCTTGGGAGTCACTATCTCAGAGGATCTTTCCTGGACCCAACACACCAATGACATCCGTGAAGAAAGTACGAAAACGCCTGTACTTCCTCAAGAGTTTGTGGAGGTTTGGTTTAACATCAGAAACCCTGGCAAATTGGTGGAAAGTATGCTGACCAGCTGCATCACGGTCTTGTATGGGGATACCAATACCTCCGAGCATAAAGCCCTCCAAATGGTAGTGAACACATCCCAGGGCATCACAGCAAAACCCTCCCCACTATTGAGTACATCTACAGGGCACACTGCTGTTCGAAAGCAGAAGCAAACATCAAAGACCCACACCACCCAGCACATGCTTAGTTTATGCTACTACCATCAGGAAAGAGGTATAGGTGCCGTAAGACTCATACCATCAGGTTCAGGAACAGCTGCTACCCCCTCCACCATCAGACTCCTCAATGACAAACTCAATCAGAGACTCATTTAAACTTGAGCACTTTATTGATTTTCTTTTTGTTCTCTTTTTTACTGTCAGCTTGTTTACATTTTATCTGTTTACAGTTCTTTGTTTACATATTTTACACTGTGTGCAGTTTTTGTTTTGCTTTACCAATTGGTGGTAATTCTGACATGCCAGTAAGAAAAAGGAATCTCACGGTTGTATGTGATGTCATGTATGTTCTCTGACAATAAATCTGAAAACATTTTTAATGTGAACAAAAATGTTGTATGCCTAGGGATTAGGAAATTTTAGAATTCTGTGGAGCAAGGTGAAAGATTTTGAAATGGAAATGGTAGATAGAACATGAGTAATCTAGTGAAAAGTAACTTTAAATGTTTTTGTAGAAGTGTAAAAAGGAACATATTGATAAAAGTTAATGTGCAAATCTCACCAAGTAAGATAGAAAGGATTGTATTACAAAATAAGAAAATGGCAAATAAATAAAATTTTGGATCCTCCTTTGGGAGGAACTGCTCTGAAGGGAATGAAAAAAATAGGTACGAGTTTCTCGTGTACTTTGTTTAAATTGATACAACTGAAACGTGATTAAATCCCAGGGAGGTAGTAAATGGAATGGTTATTGTAATCCAAAATGCTAGAGATTCCAGACTGTTTCCCAGACATTAAGAACGAGTGGATGTAATTTCATAACTTAAACCAAGAAGAGAGGGAAAAAAACTGAAAGACCAGTTAGTCTAACATCATTAGCAGGGAAAAAGCTAGTAGCATCTCTTATGGAATGGTGAAAAAACACTTGGAAAATAATATAAAAGGATTGGGCTAAGTCAGCATGGTTTATAAAAAAGAGATCCCGACTGACGATCTGAGTTTTATGTTCTTCCTAGCAGAATAGATAGAATAAACAATGTGTATGTTGTTATTGAGACCTTGAAAAGGTACCTTACAAAATCAAAATTTAGAGTTCATGTGATTAGATATAGCAGGAAGATGTGAATTGAGAATTGGTTAACAAAAAGAAGGAATAATGGATCATTTTTAATGACGGAGACTGATTTGTGAGATGCCACCGAGATAATTGTTGGAGCTCCAGGTGTTCACATTCAATGTAAAAGAGTTTGATCATAGATTCTCAATGTGGGGCGTGGTTTAGCTGGATCACTACGGTTATAGCTCAGGGTAGAAACACCAAGGGAGTGTAATCGACACTGACTTTATTGGGCTGCCCTTTATAGGCAGCTGGCTGTGTCACCATTGGAGTGTGGCTTGAGTGAAGCTACCTGCTGATTGGTTGTCCCGGATGCGCAAGCCCAGATTGGACCCCCTGCAATCCGCTGGCTGTGAATTGCTGATTTGACCTCTATTCCTGCAGCCTATTTGAGCAGACGTCTCATCCCACGTGCTGTCTGCCTCATTGTTGTATTCTACCACTGCTGTGTTGGCCCATGGAGTGGGTCGTGACCCGCTACTCCACCGCTGTCCCCCTCCCCACTGAACTGGCAATTGGGACACTGTCTTTTGGTGGCCGACTCTTGTGTCATGGGGTCGAGTGAGTAATTGGCTGGTTAACGTCCAAGTGGGCCGGTTTCAGCTGGTCGAGCATGAAGGTCTCCTCCCTGCCACCAATGTCCAATACACAGGTGGAGCTGTTGTGTGTGACAACATGGTATGGCCATAAGGCTTTTGAAGGGGTGGCTGGTGGGACTCGTGTTGGACAAAAACGTAGTGACAGTCTTCAAAGTCTTTGGGACAAAGGTGCTGGCTTGCCCATGAGCTCTGGGTTTAACTAGGGCTAGTGAGCCCAGGCGCTCGCGCATTCGAGACAATGCAGCCGCTGAGAGCTCCTTTAAGTCCTTGGAAGCTGCCACAAATACTCCCTGAATGACTAGGGGTGCGCCATAGACCAACTCTGCAGAGAATGCCTCGAGATCTTCTTTTGGGGGGGAGCGGATGCCTATCAACACCCAAGGGAGTTTGTCTGCCCAGTTCAGTCCGGTAAGTCGGGCCATCAGAGCTGTCTTCAGGTGCATGTGGAATTTCTCCACCAGCCCATTGGCCTGCATGTGGTATGCTGCGGTGTGGTGGAATTGATTCCCCAGGGCATTTGTTAAGGTGGTCCACAGGCTGGAAGTGAATTTGGCCCCCCCTATCAGATGTTAAGTGTTCTGGGACCCTGAAACTTGCCACCCAGGTGTTCAGTAATGCCCATGCAAGTGTCTCTGTAGAGATTTGTGGTAGCAGCGCCACCTCTGGCCATCTAGATATCCGGTTGACTAAGGTCAATAGATAGCGTGCACCTCTGGATACCGGTAGGGGCCCCACATGTGCATGTGGCTGAAACGGCGGTGTGCTGGTTTGAAAGGCCGCAGAGGGGCTTTAATGTGGGTCTGGACCTTGGATGCCTGGCACTGAGTATGTTTTGGCCCACTGAGTGACCTCTTTACAGAACCCGTGCCAGATATACCTGTTGGCCACCATTCTAACTGGAGTCCTGATAGAGCAGGCGAGTTTAGATTCAGTCCACAATTTGGCTCACCCCACTATGTGACTGGAATGAAAGCCACTGTTTTAATTGTACCTAATTGACTTGTTATGTGTACGGTTGCAAAACTCCAAAGGAAATGGGCCAATAACAATTTTTCTCAAGCAAAATATTTCAGTATCAATTGGATCTAGAGCAGTGATTCTCAACCTTCCCTTCCCACTCGTATACCCTTACTAATCGCAGAACACTGATGGCATAGGGATTACTTAAAGTGGTATGTGAGTGGAAAGAAAAAGGTTGAGAACCACTGCTCTAATTTTTTGCACTGGAAAGCTTTGGTGAGATGATGCATATTTTTCACAGAATTATGCAGGTATATATAAATTCTATAATGAAGTTATTTAAACAAGAGTTGATGAAATATTGTTGAGCTACATGATTAAAGCAGATAAACTGCTCCCTGTTTTGCAGCTGTTGTTAGTCATTTTAAAGTTGGATTCCAAGTACATGTATTCCCTCTCAATGTAATTAGTTGGCTATGCTGGAGCTGAATGTTAATCAAATGCTTCATTAATCAAGGGGGAACAGTTGCGATGGAGCTGTGAAAAGCGAAAAGAAAAATTAATGGAGATGTAGTTTATAAAATGTTACACATGCCATTTGTTGTTCTTTTTATTGTCACAACATCATGCATTAAAAATGTAATATACATGATACACATTCATATACCTGATACACTTCAACTTTTATCTGCCATAAGGCAAACAGTCACCCCATGAACATTGCCTGGCACCCCTTGCTGTGGGAGAAAGAGAAGAAAAAGAGAGTCCCTTCCAAGATGCTCAGTGTCTTTGGATTCTGCTGCCACACAGACTCCAGTTCAAACTATTGGCAAACCAAGCTTCAGATCCAAACTTCTGCCTTGATCAGGAAGCCTTCCATGTCCAGGAGCCCTTCTTGCTCCCAGCACCCTCTCTAATCCTGGTAACAATACCTTGTTCTTGGACCAGTCTTCAACAGTCCACAGTTGTTTAGGATATTTGTCCACAAGAAGCCAGCATCAGCGGCTTGCATGGGTCTTCAGGTTCTGAGCCCCTCACTGGTCCACTGCTGTGGTCACTGACCTGTAGGATTGATTCCTATGCTTCTCCTTCTCAAAAGGTAGAGTTCTCCTTCTTCCTGATCCTCTATGCTGGCCTGCTCCCAAAGAGTTTGCAGCCCTGTGTCTATGCTCCCATTCTCCCAGGTCTGTACCAGTGGCAGCAATGCTATTACAGCAGCTTCAGCTGCACCACCGTTTTTTTTTTTTCATTTCACTTCAAGTCACGCAATTTAAATTCCTTTTGTACAACACTAAGCATTTCTCATCTTCACATTATGTAAAATTATTGCAGTAGGGTGGGTACATATAAGGATTACAGGATATTGCTAGAACATTTTAGCCATGAAAAAGGTTTGGATAGGCTGGTGTTGTTTTCTTTGGAACAAAGGTGCTGAAGAGAGATTTGTTTTAAAGGAATATTTGAAGACCAGAATAGACATAAAGTGGAAGGTCTACTGGGAAAGATTCCTTCTCTCATACCTCTAAAATCTGGACCTACAGAAGGGATCTCAAGACTTGGAATCAAAATTCATTGGAACGATAAGTAAACCAACTCTTGAAATAGATGATCTGAACTCTGCTGTGAGTGGAGATCACCAAAGGGCAAACTTTAAAATAAATAAATAGATAGATCATGATGCCCTGAAAGCCCATTTGAAGAAGGGCAATGTCCCGATTTTGTCCAGGGAATCTCTAGCCCATGACTGCTCAAATTGGAGGTCGACTAATCAGGGTAATATTGAGAACCTGGAGGTTATGCATTGGGAACAGTGAGAAGGCCTACTTAAGGAGTGAACCTCATCCTGCTTGTATTGGCCCCTTCGATTGGACAATGTGGTTTACTTAGAACCCATAAAACCAGAGTGGAAAATGTCACCGTGTATCTTGAGGCTCTGCCTGAGAAGATGTAAATTGAATCATTGAAGGGACACATTTCTCTTGCTAGAAGTTCCAAAAATCAAAGGAAATTGATTTTAAATAGATTGCAGTGTTTCTTCATTACCTTTCAATCATTCTTCATTTACTTCAAGGTGGTCGGTGGCTGGAACTTGCTGCTGGAAAGAGTAGTGGAGACAGAAACCCACAGTTACTTTCAGGATGTCGATCAAAGTGCTTGCTTTTACAAGCTTGCAGGACCACAGACTTGGGTGCTGGAAGGAAGAATCAAGTTTGATTGAGCTTTTTGGGATATAATGGACAAATTGCCCGAGTGGCCTCATTCTGTTTTTTGTAAATTTTCTGTTATTAAATCAAAAGAACAACAACTTTTTTTTTGTGGTCAGCTTGGTTTGATCCTTTTCTCCACATCTCTAACTTGGGTTGTAACATGAGAGTTCAGAATTTATCTTTCATCACCTCATTTTAAGTTGACTCGGCCATTGTTATATTTTTTGTTTTTTGTTAAACATTCTCTCAATGGACCTCTCCATGGGCAGAGTGGTTAATATTGCAGTTCTTTCTTTGGCTTGGCTTCACGGACGAAGATTTATGGAGGGGGTAAATGTCCACGTCAGCTGCAGGCACGTTTGTGGCTGACAAGTCCGATGCGGGACAGGCAGACGCGGTTGCAGGGGAAAATTGGTTGGTTGGGGTTGGGTGTTGGGTTTTTCCTCCTTTGCCTTTTGTCAGTGAGGTGGGCTCTGCGGTCTTCTTCAAAGGAGGTTGCTGCCCGCCAAACTGTGAGGTGCCAAGATGCACGGTTTGAGGCGATATCAGCCCACTGGCAGTGGTCAATGTGGCAGGCACCAAGAGATTTCTTTAGACAGTCCTTGTACCTTTTCTTTGGTGCACCTCTGTCACGGTGGCCAGTGGAGAGCTCGCCATATAATACAATCTTGGTAAGGCGATGGTCCTCCATTCTGGAGACGTGACCCACCCAGCGCAGCTGGATCTTCAGCAGCGTGGATTCGATGCTGTCGACCTCTGCCATCTCGAGTACTTTGACGTTAGGGATGAAAGCGCTCCAATGAATGTTGAGGATGGAGTGGAGTCAACGCTGGTGGAAGCGTTCTAGGAGCCGTAGGTGATGCCGGTAGAGGACCTATGATTCGGAGCCGAACAGGAGTGTGGGTATGATAACGGCTCTGTATACGCTTATCTTTGTGAGGTTTTTCAGTTGGTTGTTTTTCCAGACTCTTTTGTGTAGTCTTCCAAAGGCGCTATTTGCCTTGGCGAGTCTGTTGTCTATCTCGTTGTCGATCCTTGCATCTGATGAAATGGTGCAGCCGAGATAGGTAAACTGGTTGACCGTTTTGAGTTTTGTGTGCCCGATGGAGATGTGGGGGGGCTGGTAGTCATGGTGGGGAGCTGGCTGATGGAGGACCTCGGTTTTCTTCAGGCTGACTTCCAGGCCAAACATATTGCAGTTAATGCAATGTTATAGCATCATCGACCTGGGTTTGAATCTGGCAGTGTCTGTTTGTCCATTATCCCCATGACCTGTGTGTGTTTTTCCTGGGTGATCTAATGTACTCCCACTCTCCAAAATGAACGGGATTGGTAGGTTAATTGGGCGACATTGATTCAATGGATGGGAATGGGCTTTGTGAATAGTCTCAAAGGATGCTTGATATATGGATAGAGTATATTTGTGTCTATCCAGGATTACTCAGTAATTTTCCTCCATGGGATCTTGGGAAGCTGCAGCAAGTAAAACTTGCATTTGTAAATTTTACCTGTAGGAATAACTCTTTCTCACTTTATTTTTATGTATGATTATGCCAAGTAAGAGCATGTTATAGTTAGTATGAAGTCCATGAATAAATCTTTGGCCTGTAAAGATACTTGAGTAGCAATGAGATAGCAAATAATGCTCAATATTTTTTCAATGATCAGATAGTGGAGAGTGGAATTAAAGAATGAGTTTCATTAATTGGAGGATGGGAAGAAAGGTATTGGTTAAAGATGATGTGTGGATCCAAAGAGACATAGAACATTGGTGTACTGATGACAGTGTCAGCAAATGTTTCTTGTGCCAGGGCTGTATAAGCTTTACTATGGACATAGACACAGATTCACAGGATGGCTAATGACCTAGATTGAAGATCATCTGCACCAGGAGACAATTGGAAAGGAAAGATGAAAATGTGTTGTCCTTTTTTTTGTATCTTTTAAGAGAAAATTTCTCTTTTTTCAACTATCCTCTCCGAAACATCCTATCATCCTACAAACATGCAGCTATTGCATATCTAATACACTAGGGTAAGAGGGCATACTATTTTCTTTGGACGTGGTGGAAAAATAATAATTATTAATACATAGAATTTGTAGTTTTCATGAAGATTCCTGGACATGGCCATGTTTTAGATTTATTGACAAATGTGCATTAAATGCTTCAGTTGCAACCACAAACATATTTGAAGTATGATGTTGATTTAAGGACCATGCTTAATGGGTATTAATGTATTCTAACTGTGCTTTCATGAGCTCTGAAGGTTGGTGCATGTACCTGACCAAATAAAAATCAAGTTTTTATTTGGCTGATTTGTACTTGTAACCTTTTTCATTTTTGTGATTTTTAATCTGATTTATTGGCTTGCATACGATTCTGGTGTATGTCAGGCCTTATCTCTTGCGGTAGTGTGGAGTAGTTTAGCATGGATTCCAGAACTAAATTTCAATTGACTTTTTACAATTTTTTAAAAAGCCACACACATTATCTTTTCAAAATGAAGATGGAAAAAAATATCTGCAGAAATTCTGTGCAGCTATTCAAATTTTGCTATCAGATTCTTGTAAAGTAGGGTTATTACTGGATTTTACAACTCTGCATCTTATAATTTATGTAAAATGTTGCAGATGCCAATAATTGTAAACAGGAAATGTCAGCGTGGGAAAAGTTGGATACAATCAACATGCCAGCACAGAAGATATTTTGAAGGTGAGTAAGTTAATAAGCACCTTTAAAAAGGAATACCTTTCCAGTAAATTGTCAAATTTGTTTAAAGCATTTAAATCAATATTCACCATTTTTAGATATTAATTTCAGAAAGTTTATAATTAAGTTTTGATCATATGGAGAATCTGCTTTTTTGTTTGCATGTGCTCACTCTCCCTTCTTCATTAACTTTTTCATTTGCCCTTTTTGTCTCAATCCTTCCACTGGTTCAGATTTGTCACATACGTTTTCTGATGCAGAAAAAGGAACTAGAGCGGATCTTTCAGCCTTCAGGTTTGTACTACCATTCCTTACAGTGAAACATGATCTCTCTTAATGCTATGTTTTTGTTCTTTCCCTATACCCCTTCATGTCTTTGTGTTAGACATTTATATGTGACCTTAAATATATAATTTGTTTTTTGTGCTGTCTAATGAGGAATTCCATGAAATTTCTAGCATTTGAGTCTGCGAGCTTCTTGTCTCAATCCTAAATCTTATGCCTGGAGTTAGTGACTCCTCATTCTAAACACTCAACCATGAGAAACTTGGAAAACTGCCTCCGTGTCCATCTCTAGTTATAAGAATTTTCAGAATTTCAACTGGATGTTCTCTCCTCTCACCTCCACCCCCCCCCCCCCCCACCCTGCCATTCTTCTCAACTCTGAATATAGATCTGTTCATCAGTAGTTCTTCTCATGGGACATTCTTGCAGTCTAATGAAATTCTGTTGTACTCTACATCAAGTGTATATTTTCCTGTGTAAGGAGACCAATACTGCACACACTGCATGTCTAATGTAGTTGTAACAGGACATCATTATGAAAATACTTGTCCCCTTTCATGAAAGCTTGTATACCCTTTGCTGCATAATAGTTTGCTTTCAATGACTGGCATACAAACACATCTAAGTCTTCTACATCAGAGGTTCCAAATCTAACATAATTTAAATAATGTGCACCCTTTTTTCAATTTTTGAACAAATTGGGTAACCACATTTGTCTGTTATTTATGTCCATTTGCTCAATATGTCCAAGTTGCCATGAAGCTTCTTTGCATCCTGCTTGAAATTCACAATCCCCTCAGTCTCATAACATTGTACTACTTTGGTTTGCCATTTTGTTTCTTCAAATCAGGTGCTGATCTATCCAGTCCTCCATTAGTTACAACCATCTTTATTTAAAAAAAATCCACCCATTTCTATCTGCTTAATATCCTGTTTATTAATCAATTTTCACTCCATTGCCAGTGTATTACCTATATAACCCCATACCTTGTATCACATTGATCTTTTATGTGGGCTTTATCAAAGGCTTAATGAAAATCCAAGCATACTGTATCCATTGCTTTATCCCCTCTTTTTTAACCAGTTACATCCTAAAAGAAAACTCCTGTAGGTTTTTCAAACATTTCCCTTCCAGAAATCTGTTGATCATTTGTTATGATGGCTTTACCCTCCACTGTGTGGGTTGGACAATGGTGATAGGGAAAAAAAACAGGTATCATCATGAACTCACCGTGGAGCTCAAGCATGATGTTTATGCCCCAGTCCTGCTATCCCGATCTGAAACATCTGGTCATCAAGAGTTGCCCATTCTATTTGCCGAGGGAGTTCATTGCCATCATCCTGATCACAGTGTAATTCCGTCTGAGGCTTGCATCAAGCCAGCACTGGAGGGCCTGAGCACTGTGGTCAGCAGCCACGAGGTAGCACAACCTGATGCTTTTCCGATCATTGTAGGGAACTTCAACCGGGCCAACCTGAGGAAATCCTAACTAATGATCATCAGCATGTTACCTGCGAGACCAGGGGAGCAAAAGCACTCAACCACTGCTACACCACTATGAGGAATGCCTACCGAGCTATCCCATGACTACACCTGGCTGTTCTTGTACTCCAAATGTACAAGCAGAGGCTGAGGACTGCAGCACCAGTGGTGAAGATGCTAAAAGTATGGCTGAGGGAGGCAGAGGAGCGCCTGCAGGATTGCTTTGAATCAGTGAACTGGACCATATTCTAAGACCCCTCCTCAGACGTGAATAAATATACGACAGCTGTCACCGATATCATCAAGACTTGTGTGGATGAGTGTTTGCTCATGCACACGTACTGGGAATTCCACAACCAGAACCCTTGGATTAATCAGAAGATTCAAAGCTGCTGAGTGTGAGATCAAGGGTGTTAAGGCCAGGTCTCGACGGGAAGGCTTGGTACAACCTGCGGAAGGCTGTCTCAGCAACAAAGAGGCAAATCCAAGGGAAGTTGGAGACAGATTATACAAAGCGCGATAAAACACCTTAAATGGCTGTAATGCTTGCTTTGAGAATGAGAATTCAATGGTGCTGGCAAGAATCCCTGCAGAGATTGGCAGCCCTGTGACATCGCTCTCTGAGGCTGACGTCAGAATATCATTGAAGAGGGTGAACCCTTAAGACGTTAGGCCCTGATGGCATACCTGGCAGGGTTCTTAAAATCTGGCCAACTAACTCACCAGAGGATTCACGGACATTTTCAATCTCTCACTGCTGCAGTTGGAGGTTCCCACCTGCTTCAAAAGCCCTTTAATCATTCTGGTGCCCAAGAAGAGCAGTAGCACACACATCTACTCTAATGAAATGCTTTGAGAAGTTGGTCATGACCAGGATTAACAGTATTTGGGTAAAAATTTGGACCCACTGCAATTCTCCTCCCATCACAATCTCTCCACAGCAGATGCAATATCACTGGCTCTCCACTCTGCTCTGGATTACCTAGACAACAGCAACACATGCATTCGACTACACTTCATTGACTACAGTTTTACCTTCAACACCATCATTCTCTCAGTACTGGTCAACAAGCTCCGAACCCTGCACCTGGATCCTTGACTTCCTCATCGGAAGATCATGATCAGTACGAATTTTGAAACAAAGTTTCTTCCTCACCGACAATCACCACAGGCACACCTCACAAGGATTTGAGCTACTCACTTTATGCCCATGACTGTGAGGCTAGACACAATTCAGAGGTCATCTACAAATTTGACTATGTCATCATGGCGTCAGCAAAATAAGACGCCAATGAAGAGCCATTCAGAAGAGAGGTAGATCAACGAGTTGAGTGGTGTCACAACAACAACCTTGCATTAACAAAACCAAAGAGCTGATTGCGGATGCCATGATACAATCACAAAGAAGGCTCGCCAGCGGTTACACTGTTTGAGGAGATTCAATAAGTCACCAAAGACTCTTGGAAATCTCTACAGGTGTACTGTGGAGAACATTCTGACTGATTGCATCACTGTCTGATATGAAGATGCTAATGCACAGGACAGGAAAACACTCCAGAAAGTTGTTAACTCGGCCAGCAACATCACAGACACCAGTCTTCATTTAATCAAGGACATCAACAAGAGGAGGTGTCTTAAGAAGACAGCCTCTATCCTCAAGGACCACACCACCCAGGCCAAGCCCTCTTCACACTGCTACCGTCAGGAAAAAGATACAGGATCCTGAAGACAACCACCCAGCGACACAAGAACAGTTTCTTCCCCTCTGCCATCAGATTTCTGAATGGACAATGAACCACAGACATTGCCTCACTTTATCCTGTTTTTTTTTCAATCTTTTTTATTGGTTTTTATAATAAATATAGTACAATGAAGAAAAGAGAACAAAACTGAAAATACAATATTACATATATATCAAGATAAAACTTCAAACAGTATAAACTCAGTTTTCCCCCCCTCCACTGCACTGGATGAAGACAGAAAAGACATTAAAATAAATATAAAAACCCCACCTATCCTATTCGATGTTTTTTTTTAAAATCTAAGCAGCTTATCCTGAGGGTTGCATATATTTTGTAGCTTTGATTCTTTTCAACTGTATTTCAAGTGGAGCTACGACCCAATCCAATAACTACTCTTTTTTTGGAGTTATTGAACTAGATACAAGGATTTTTTTCTGAACCTACGCAAAAGTGACCTTCTCTCTTGGCTAGAAGATTGGTCTTATTCAAATGGAAAGACTTTAAACCATCAACAGTGTTTCAATGGTTCTCTCATAATATATCTTGTTTAAGTTTAGAAAAAAAATTAGATATCATGTATTTGATTCATCAGTGAAATTTGAAGATGCATGGCAATCTTTTGTGTCTTATTTTCATTTGATGTAAATGTTTTAATTTGACTAGATGACTCTTCCAAATGAGATATAGTCTGACCTTTTTGTTTTTTTGATTCATGGTATGTATCCTATTTTTTTGCACTATTTATTTTTGAAATGTAACTTAAGTTATATTTTTCTTACAACTAACTGGTTTATAGTTTTTTATCCTTTTTTTAAAAGTAGTGGGAGTACATTTGCTCCTCTCTTGTGTGAAGGAATTTGTAGGATTCTTGGAAATGATTGATGTATCCATTACCACCATGGCTACCTTCTTACTTTGGATTCCCCATTAGTAATCCTTGAGGATTTTATTAGATTTCAGTTCCATTGATGTATCCAGGATTATTTCTTACTAATTTCCTCGAGTTCCTCACTTTTATTAGATCCTCGGTTTCCTAACATTTCTGTAAAATATGTTCTGTGAACCGAAGTGTTTGTCCAATCGTTTTGCCATTTTACCATTGCCCATTCTGATTTCTTCCATTTCTGTAGATCAGCACTTGACCAACCTTTTTGTAGATTTGCAGAACACTTTCATGTTTCTTTTAAGTTTGCTCTCTCATCAATGTTTTGGCAATATTGTAGTCCAACTGTTTCTAATCCCTTTTTGGCACTTTCCTTGGGAACCTTTGCATCGATCAATATCATAAAGTTTATTTGGTCATGTATGTATTTTCCTTGTATTTTCTGCTAAGCAAAAATGTTTAACTATAGTTCCAGTATTTGTTCCTTTATATGTTAGCTATTTCTGATGTAGTTTTTTTTAATTGAAAACCTATCTATCACAGACAACTCATTCCTTGTGCTTTTGTTTAGATTTGAAACTTTAATTTCATGTTCAACTACTTCATGTTTTACTTTCGTTGAAGTATTTTCTCATGTTGTTCTTTACTGCGCCTTAAGATTAGAAACTTGCAGCAAAGAAATGGGACCTTTTTTTGCATAACTCATCAGTATGGGACAGTTTATTCCCTAATTGACTGCTCAACTTCAATTATTACAATCGCATATATCACTTGCAGTTTTTTTTTTGTACCATTAAAACCTTTATCCTTTTAAAAATGGCATCTTTTTTACAGACCCATTTTAACTTTTAGCCATCTTAAACATTTGCTGTCAGTGTAAGTGCTGCGCAGTTGATCAGGAAAAGGTGGCAGGCATTCCTTCTGTCTGATAGCCTACAAGTCACCCTTGGCAGGTGTAGTACCTGCAATCTAGGTGACATTAAGCCATGGATTGTATATAGTGGATGGTTTTCACAAGCAGATTCTATAAATTGGAATTTATGATTGTAAAACTGAACACTGGGTAGATGAATCTGCTGATCAATGGTCAGGGTTGCTCATCCAGTATGGACACTGTATCTGAAGAAGGCAACGGGAAACCACTTCAGTATTTTTCTCTTGTATAATCATGAACTCAACATCAACTACGGTCTCAGCTCAAAGGTAGAGCCTTCACAGGAGAAGCAACAACTGCAATTCGGAGAGTCAGAGATGGTGATGGATGAAGAGACATGATTACCCACGCTGAACTGCAAAGCACCTGAATGAATGAAACATTTGCTATTTTGTTATTTATACCCATTTGTTAATACACCTTCTATGCTCATTCACTTCCTGGTGTGATCTAGTCATTCTTATCCCAATCACTTTCCTCTTTTTCTTGTTGGTTCTCTCTAGTACCATGTTTCCCTTCATTTCATCAAGTTTAAAGTTCTCTTTAGTTCTCTAATTATTGGATTTATTAAAACTCTAGCCTCAGTGAAGTTCAGGTGTTGTTTGTCCAAATGGACAATTCTCCTTCCCCTGTATTGATTTTTCTTGCCTGATCAAAGTCTAGTTCATTCGTCTAATTGATCCTATTAATCTTGTGCCAATTTGCATGCGGTTGGGTAATCAGAAGTTCTCTCTTTATAGTTCTGACTTGCAATTTAGTGTCTAGTTGCATAAATTCTCTCAGCAGACCCTCTTTCCTAGGTACCAACAACATACTGTGGACTGCAACAACTCGATCTTTCCCCTTCTGCTCTGAGTTTCTCTTCAGCCTGGAAGAGATGTCCCTTATCCTGGCACCAGGTAGGCAATAGAGCCTTCAGATCTATTTCTCCTGGCTTCAGAGGATACTCTATCCTTTCACAATATTTTTATCCAGTGAAATCGTATTCATTTTAACTTTCAAATGGTACAAAGTACTGGAGTCAGTTTCCTTCCTTTTGTAGGCCCACACTTATTCACAAGGATTGCACAAACCTTGAATCAATTGGACGGGCTTGGGGACAGCCACATTCTTTCTTTTTCAATATTTTTAAACAATAGTACGTAAGTAAGAACTATTAATCAAAAGTAATATATAAAAAGGAATATACAGGAAAAAACAGTTATATAAGAAAAATAAAACTATAATATAAAAATTCAAATATATAATGGTCAAACAGAAAGTAAAGTGGTAAACACTTAACCAGTTACAACATATGGCTAATTGAAAAAAAAATTTTCTTTAAAAAGTAAATATTATACTATACGACAAATTCTAACCCCTTCCCATCTGAAATTATCTGGTAAGTGCATATAATTTCACTACCATAAAAATAAACCTCAAACATACAAAGCAGGATCCAAGTGATCTTATTAATTGCAAAAATAGTTAATGAAAGAACCCCATAAACTTAAAAAAAAAAATCTGTTACAATAGAAGAACATCTGATTTTTTTTTCTCTCTGAAGTTAGGCATGTCATCATATTGGATATCCATTGAATATAAGTAGGAGGGTCAGCATTTTTCCATCTCATCAGTATTGAACGTCCAGCAAGAAGGGAGGCAAAAGAGACTACATGGGATTGAGACATAGTTAAATTCAAATCATTTGTATTTGTTGAACCAAAAAAAAAGCAATTATAGGATTAGGTATCAGATTTACATTGATATTTAAAGATAAGGAATGAAAAATATCCTCCCAAAAAATGGAAAGGGAGGAACAAGACCAAAACATATGTAACGAAGCACCTTCTTCAGTCTTATACCTGTCACATTTTGCGGAAATGCTAGAGTAAAATTTAGCCAATTGAACTTTAGAAAAGTAAGCTCGATGTACTACTTTAAATTGTAAAAGCAAATGTCAGGCACAAACGACTTTCAAAACTATCTTTTGGATCCTAGCTTGCATCCTGCAGTCATCCCTTGTTAATCTCGTGTGTCTGTCCTGAAGCAAATAACTAAGGTAATTCTCTCCTTGACATTTTGCTGTATTTAACCGTGACACCAATGGTTCAATAGAAAGCTAACGTTCCTTAAACTACAATCAACAGATGCCACAAGCTTTATTTCAGCAACAAACCATCTCCTTTTCTTTAATTAATTTAATTTGTTGAACATTAAATTATTTGCCTTGTTTATTAAATGTAGTTGTCAAAATGTAAATGCTCTATTTATATCCAGTATTAAAATTAAATGCAGACATGATTGAAAATATTAAGAACATAATACAAGTACACAATCCTTTATCCGGACATCTAAAATCCGGAAAGCTCCAAAATCGGCAAGTGGGGAGAGAGACGGCAGCGCGAGTCGGGAGGGCGAGGGGGAGAGACCAGCAACGTGAGTTGGACGGGCGAGGGGGAGAGACCGGCAGTGCAAGTCGGGCGGGTGGGAGATCAGCAGTGCAAGTCGGGCAGGTGAGGGGGAGGGACCGGCAGCACGAGTCAGGCGGGTGAAGGGGAGAGACCGGCAGTACGAGTTGGGCGGGTGAGGGGGAGAGACTGGCAGCGCGAGGTGGATGGGGAGACCAGCTGCACAAGTAGGGGGGGAGACTGGCAATGTGAGTCGGGCAGGCAAGTTGGGGGAGAGATGGCAGCATTTCTGGAAGGGGGTGGGGTTGGTACAGCAGCACAATTCGGGTGGGTTTAAATCTGGCTTTCTGAAATCCGGAAAAATCTGAAATTTGGGACACACTGCCCCCAAGGGTTCCGGATAAAGGATTGTGTACCTGTAACATAAGAAATTGGAGCAAGAGTAAGCCACCTGGCCTGTCGATCATGGCTGATCTGGCTATCGACTCAGCTTCAGACATGTTTCCCAAAACACCTTAAGGTCAGGAAGGTACAAAGTTCAATTCCATTCTATTCTTAGGAGGTTAAGCAATAGCTACTTGTGTGAATTTTGATATTTAATGGTATTGCCTTTTTCTTAACAATATTTTTGGGATTATCATGCAACAGGAACTCAACTGAAGAAAATTCAAAAATATAATGACTGCAAGAGGAGGTAAAAAGGCTTGTAATCCTGCAGCAAGAGGCTCCTCTCTTGACACCCCAAAGCCTTCTGCCATGTTTCAATAAGACATGACTTGTTTGTGATGTAGTATTGTGAGCTCTAACAATACCTGAGAAGTTCAACAACATCCCAGCAGCCTGCTTGACTGGAACCTCAACCTCATCATTTAAAAATAAACTGGACATTATGCCTCCAGTATGCTCTGGCTGCATTGCATAACAAATATGCAAAATTGATCAGGGTTGCTCTCCTCCTAAACCTAGGACCTCCATAATCTTGAAGATCAAGGGCAGCAGTTGCATGCAGGTTTCCTTCCAAGTTGGATACTACCCTGACATGGAAATGTGTCACTTCATTGTCACAAGGTCCAAATCCTGGAACACTCCACACAAGAACTTGTTGGGAATGCGTTTATCAAAAAGACTGAATTGGTTCAGGAAAGTGACACCCCACCCCACTAACTTCAAGAGCAATGAATGCTGTGCTCTCCAGCAATGTCAGCTTGTCAGCATCCCAAAAATGGATATAATTTAAATAATATTATATTTAGCTGAATCTGATTGTGCAAAACATTATCTGACTTAACCATGAATGAAAATTTGAAGCAAACGCACACGACATTGCAAAGAAAGAAAATTAAAATTCCTGAAACAAAATTTAAAAAATAAAGACAATAGATCCTTTTTCCTCTCCACAACTTGAAGGCCCTTGTATGTCTGCATAATATTGTCTGTCTTTCTTCCACCTGCCATAAAATTGGATATCTTCATAGCAGGAGCATAGGAGCTTAAAATAAGTAATATTCTTTCATCCTATACTTGATAAACAACCTTGTCATGGTCTCCAAATGCATAATTTGGTTTAAAATGTGTTTAAAAGCATCTGCAATTTTGTCACACCTTTTGAGAACTCTTCATTCCTTAAAATCTGGCCTCCCTGCTTGTCACTTGTGGCTGAGCCTTCAGCTGTCCAGATCAAAAGCTTGAAGTCCCCTCTGATGTTTAAAAGCATCTGCAATTTTGTCACACCTTTTGAGAACTCTTCATTCCTTAAAATCTGGCCTCCCTGCTTGTCACTTGTGGCTGAGCCTTCAGCTGTCCAGATCAAAAGCTTGAAGTCCCCTCTGATGTCAGTCACTGGTGCCATTGTTTCTGGTGAGTTAGAAAGATGGGGTTTACAGTTTATCGATGGACTTTAATATTATTTAAATTTGGTAGATACAATTGTATAAATGATTGTGGGTGCTTTCTCTGCCCAAATAAGATGCTGTGTTTTCTACTTTAGAATAGTGACCCAGTACTTGGTTTTACATGTCAAGGGCATGAAAGGCACAATATAAATGCTAGGTTTTCTTTTAAATAGTTCAAATTAAAAATTGAAAATGCTAGAAATACTCAGCAGGTCAGAGAGTATCTATGGAAAGAAATGGAATTAATGTTTCAGCACACAGATCATTCACCAAAACTGGTTTAGTTTAAGCCTATTTTTAAATGAACTTTGCTGTTGGTTTTTAATTTTTTTTTCAACTTGAGCTTTTGTTGATCTTTTAAAATACAAGTTGTTATTTTTTTGGATGTTTATTGATTTTGTGCCATCAAGGATGCATCTCTGGAGAGCTTTTCCCAGTCGGTTGCAAATGTATAATTATTTTGTTTGTAGCAACTGAATTCTACTTTTATTTTCTCCTTTTGTTTCAGTTACCTAGACCTTGCAAGGTATCGGCAATATTAAGATGGAGGTGGTATCAGCTGAGGTGATTAGTCTGCTTCCCGAGGAGATAATGGACACAACAGTCATTGAAGAAGACCGTATTGAGGCTGTCACAATAACTTCAGAGCATGGAGATTTAGTTCCTATGGACACTGAACTGGACGAAATTGCAAATCCAGATGAAGGCAAGAACTCTGAGGTTCTATCCAACCTTGAAGACCATGTTACTGTGATATCAAATAATAGTACTCCACTTGTTTTAAATGACACATTGGTAAAAATTGAAGTAAATCCTGACAGTGGCCCACCGTCCTCAAGTAACATTAGCCCCCCAGGTCCAACTGCTGGAACTTCATCAGAAAATCAGGTTGTTCTTAATCCAATATCAGAATCCTCTGATCATCCTATTTCAAGCCAAACTGTTAAATCAGAATCAGAAGGACAACAGTTTGTAGTGACAACATTTAGAAAGTCCCGACAGTCTGTCGTACTTTCATTGCCGTCAAGTCAAACAACCCACCTTCAAGTCCCATCACAATTGCATGATATGGATCCACATGTGCAGAAACAAATCAAGATGGTTACTCTTGACAGAAAGCCAGGAGTCGGAGCATCAAATACTTCAGCTTCTGGGAACTCAGCATTAAATGCATCGATCCAGCCTTCGCCAAATCAGCTGAAAACATTACCGGTAAGGGATGATTTGTTTCTAATTAAGTTCCAAACTATACTAAAACTATGACTTAGTAAGCAATTATACAGCACAGATACAGGCTTTGAGCCTACTACGTCAAAGCTGACCTTTTGCCCATTTGCACTAATCCCATTTGGCTTACATTTGAACTGTATCCTTCTTGGCCTCACCTAAAAACCTCTTAAATATAGTAATTGTATCTCATTTCACCACCACCTCTGGAGCATATGCCAGATATCAATGACAATATACTCCACATAAATTCAAGTTTTCCTTTGTTGTTTCTAGTGGTTTCTTAGATTTAATTGTCATTGGTTTTCATGATTAAATGTGCCTCAAGTGATCACTAATTGTGCAAAGCAAATATTCCTGATATCTGACTTAAAGTAAGCGTTCTACTTTGACTTTGTGGTCCTTTAATTTGCTATTGTGGTTTAGATATTTCTTTCTAATTGCTCTCTTTACCTAGCTCTGTAGCAAAGTGCCTTTCATCTATATATCCATTGCCAAAACAATCGATATATTCACTGCCAAAACAGCTCCGAGTACTTGGTGCACTTTGATGGGAGCATTGAAAAGTTTTGTTCTGATTTCTGCTGATATATCTGACTCACTTTTGCATATAGATTCAAGTATACCATTGTCAATTTTGTTAATTTAGATTTCAGATTTATTGTCAGAGAATATACATAACATCTCATACAACCCTAAGATTCTTTTTCCTGCAGGTGAGGCTAAATTACCTCTTTTTGGTAGCGCAAAAAAAAACTACACAATGTATACGTGGAAACAAATAAAGATCTGTAATTAGATAATGAATGTAAACAAACCATGCAATACTGAGATGGAAAAAAAATAAAGCGCAAAAATAAGAGTCTTTAAATGAGACCCTGATTGAGTTTGTTGCTGAGTCGTCTTATGGTGGAGGGATAGCAGCTGTTGCTGAACCTGGTGGTGCAAGTCGTGGCACCTATACCACTTTGCAGAGGGCAGCAGCGAGAACAGAGCATGTGGGATGGATCCTTGGATGATTGCAGCTGCTCTCCAATGGCAGCATTCCCTGTAGATGTTCTAGATAGTGGGAGCAATTTTGCCTGTGCTGTGTCCACTACCTTTTGGAGGGCTTTATGCTCAAAGGTATTGGTGTCCCCATACCAGACTGTGATGCAGCTGGTCAGACACTTTCCATCACACAACTGTTGAAAATTGCCAAGGTTTCTGGTGTCCAAACCTCTGCAAACTCCTGAAGAAGAAGAGGCACTGATGTGCTTGCTTCACAATGCCATTAGTGTGTTCAGTCCAGGAAAAATCCTCCAGATAATGACTCCCAAGAACTTCAATTTGCTCACCCTCTCCACTCCAATTTTCCCCCAATGATCACTGAATTATATATCTCTGGATTTCCCTTACTCCTTCAAATTAAGAATTGCAGGTTTGTACATTATCACCTATTATGAATATCAGCATCGCATGTAGTTTTCCATCTACTGGGATCTTTTGTACTCTAGTATCTGTAACTGTTGCTTTGCAAACATCACTCTCTGCTCTTAACGTTCTGGGCTGGATCGTAAATAAATTCTGCAATTTGTGTTTTAAGGCAATGAATTGTGAATTATAATGTTGTCATCTTACTTGCACTGAATTACAAATAGTGGATTTTTTTTAATTTGGAGGAATGTTGCTCCGAAAAGGTTTATTTCTGATGCCTTTTTCATGTTCGAGCCCTATTTTTAAGGAAGCTCTTAAACATCCAAGTGTTTTTTAAACACAAACTTGCAGGTGTTGTCGTCAAAGCGATGAGTACAGATTATTCGAAGACAAATGTGAATTTGTTTTTTGCTTGCAGAACTTCTTTTTAGTGTGATCTATAAAATGGTCAGGTTTAAGATTAATGTAATTTTTAAGTGAAATCCCTGTACGTAAGAAGTGTTTTAATGTATTTAAATAAAATGTTAACCATAGAATTGAATTGGCGGACAAAAAGATAAAATACAAAACAGTACAAATGTATAAGGTGGAGAAGAACATAATGAAAATAAAGCAGAAGTATTATGAGCTAGGAGAAAAAACGCACAAAATACTAGCTTGGCAGCTTAAAACAGAACAAGCTAAAAGAATGGTATTGGCATCAAGGAAAAAGGACAAACAAATTACATATAACCCAACAGAGATCAATGAACACTTTAAGGAATTCTACGAGCAATTATACCGAACTGAGAACGAAAGGAAAGAAGACAAAATAGATGAATTTCTAGCTAAATTTGAACTACTGAAATTGCAAGAAGAGGTGCAAAACAAATTGATAAAACCATTTGAATTAGAGGAAATACAAGATATATTAAAAAAGCTACCGAACAATAAAACGTCTGGGGAGGACGGACTCCCAATAGAATTTTATAAAACATTTAAAGAGTTACTAATTCCTCCCCTCCTGGAAGTAATGAACTAGATTGAAGAATCACAAAACATGCCAGATTCATGTAACACAGCAATAATTACAGTAATACCAAAGATGGGGAAAGATCCACTAACACCAGCATCACATAGACCAATATCTCTACTTAACTCAGATTATAAGATAAGAGCAAAACTATTAGCAAACAGATTGACCGACTGTGTACCAAAAATAGTAAAACTAGATCAAACTGGATTTATTAAGAAAAGACGAACAACGGACAATATCTGTAAGTTCATTAACTTGATCCATGCAGTACAAGGAAATAAGATACCAACAGTGGCTGTTGCTTTAGATGCAAAGAAAGCCTTTGACAGAGTAGAATGGAATTATTTATTCAAAGTATTAGAGGTTCAACCTACCAGAGAAATATATTAATTGGATTAAAGCATTATATAAGGGTCCAATAGCAAAGATGACAGTAAATGGATATATATCGAACCAATTTAAATTAAGCAGGTCAACTAGGCAGGGATGTCCACTATCTCCCTTACTGTTCACTTTAGCTATAGAACCATTGGCAGAAAATAAAAATAAAAGGGATAAAAATAAAAGAGAAAGAATATAAAATCAGTCTATTTGCAAATAACATCATAGTATTCTTAACAGAACCAGAATTATCAATAAAAGAATTACATAAGAAATTGAAGGAATATGGAGAAATATCGGGGTACAAGATCAATGCAAATAAAAGTGATGCCAATGAATAATGTGGATTACACAAAGTTAAAAAAAAAATCACCATTTAAATGGCAAAAACAAGCAAACTGATACTTAGGTATTAGACTAGATAATAATCTAGGCCATCTATACAAATTAAATTATCAGCCAATAATGAAGAAATTACAAGATGACTTAGAACATTGGAAAGATTTACCACTAACACTGATAGGAAGGGTTTCTTTCTTTGGCTTGGCTTCGCGGACGAAGATTTATGGAGGGGGTAAAAAGTCCACGTCAGCTGCAGGCTCGTTTGTGGCTGACAAGTCCGATGCGGGACAGGCAGACACGATTGCAGCGGTTGCAAGGGAAAATTTGTTGGTTGGGGTTGGGTGTTGGGTTTTTCCTCCTTTGCCTTTTGTCAGTGAGGTGGGCTCTGCGGTCTTCTTCAAAGGAGGTTGCAGCCCGCCAAACTGTGAGGCGCCAAGATGCACGGTTTGAGGCGTTATCAGCCCACTGGCGGTGGTCAATGTGGCAGGCACCAAGAGATTTCTTTAGGCAGTCCTTGTACCTTTTCTTTGGTGCACCTCTGTCACGGTGGCCAGTGGAGAGCTCGCCATATAACACGATCTTGGGAAGGCGATGGTCCTCCATTCTGGAGACGTGACCCATCCAGCGCAGCTGGATCTTCAGCAGCGTGGACTCGATGCTGTCGACCTCTGCCATCTCGAGTACTTCGACGTTAGGGGTATAAGCGCTCCAATGGATGTTGAGGATGGAGCGGAGACAACGCTGGTGGAAGCGTTCTAGGAGGCCGTAGGTGGTGCCGGTAGAGGACCCATGATTCAGAGCCGAACAGGAGTGTGGGTATGACAACGGCTCTGTATACGCATATCTTTGTGAGGTTTTTCAGTTGGTTGTTTTTCCAGACTCTTTTGTGTAGTCTTCCAAAGGCGCTATTTGCCTTGGCGAGTCTGTTGTCTATCTCATTGTCGATCCTTGCATCTGATGAAATGGTGCAGCCGAGATAGGTAAACTGGTTGACCGTTTTGAGTTTTGTGTGCCCGATGGAGATGTGGGGGGGCTGGTAGTCATGGTGGGGAGCTGGCTGATGGAGGACCTCAGTTTTCTTCAGGCTGACTTCCAGGCCAAACATTTTGGCAGTTTCCGCAAAGCAGGACGTCAAGCGCTGAAGAGCTGGCTCTGAATGGGCAACTAAAGCGGCATCATCTGCAAAGAGTAGTTCACGGACAAGTTTCTCTTGTGTCTTGGTGTGAGCTTGCAGGCGCCTCAGATTGAAGAGACTGCCATCCGTGCGGTACCGGATGTAAACAGCGTCTTCATTGTTGGGGTCTTTCATGGCTTGGTTCAGCATCATGCTGAAGAAGATTGAAAAGAGGGTTGGTGCGAGAACACAGCCTTGCTTCACGCCATTGTTAATGGAGAAGGGTTCAGAGAGCTCATTGCTGTATCTGACCCGACCTTGTTGGTTTTCGTGCAGTTGGATAATCATGTTGAGGAACTTTGGGGGACATCCGATGCGCTCTAGTATTTGCCAAAGCCCTTTCCTGCTCACGGTGTCGAAGGCTTTGGTGAGGTCAACAAAGGTGATGTAGAGTCCTTTGTTTTGTTCTCTGCACTTTTCTTGGAGCTGTCTGAGGGCAAAGACCATGTCAGTGGTTCCTCTGTTTGCGCGAAAGCCGCACTGTGATTCTGGGAGAATATTCTCGGCGACACTAGGTATTATTCTATTTAGTAGAATCCTAGCGAAGATTTTGCCTGCAATGGAGAGCAACGTGATTCCCCTGTAGTTTGAGCAGTCTGATTTCTCGCCTTTGTTTTTGTACAGGGTGATGATGGTGGCATCACGAAGATCCTGAGGCAGTTTACCTTGGTCCCAACAAAGCTTGAAAAACTCATGCAGTTTGGCATGCAGAGTTTTGCCGCCAGCCTTCCAGACTTCTGGGGGGATTCCATCCATACCTGCTGCTTTGCCACTTTTCAGTTGTTCGATTGCCTTATATGTCTCATCCAGGGTGGGAACCTCATCCAGCTCTAGCCTTAGGGGCTGTTGAGGGAGCTGGAGCAGGGCGGAATCTTGGACTGAGCGGTTGGCACTGAAAAGAGATTGGAAGTGTTCTGACCATCGGTTGAGGATGGAGATCTTGTCGCTGAGGAGGACTTTGCCGTCTGAGCTGCGCAGCGGGCTTTGGACTTGGGGTGAGGGGCCGTACACAGCCTTTAGAGCCTCGTAGAAACCCCTGAAGTCGCCAATGTCCGCGCTGAGCTGTGTTCGTTTGGCGAGGCTAGTCCACCACTCATTTTGGATCTCCCGGAGTTTGCGCTGAAGATGGCTGCATGCGCGACGGAAGGCTTGTTTCTTCTCTGGACAGGACGGCTTTGTAAGGTGAGCCTGGTGGGCAGCTCGCTTCTTTGCCAGCAGCTCCTGGATTTCCTGGCTGTTTTCGTCAAACCAGTCCTTGTTTTTCCTGGAGGAGAAGCCCAGTACCTCTTCAGTGGATTGCAGTATGGTAGTCTTCAACTGATCCCAGAGGGTTTCAGGGGACGGGTCCGTGAGGCAGGTTGCATCGTCGAGCTTTGCTTTGAGGTTTGCCTGGAAGTTTCCTCTCGCTTCGTCTGACTGCAGGTTTCCAACATTGAACCTCTTTCTGGGGGCTTTATTGTTCCTGGGCTTTGGTTTGAAGTGAAGGTTGAGCTTGCAGCGAACCAGCCGGTGGTCAGTGTGGCATTCCGCGCTAGGCATGACCCTGGTGTGGAGCACATCTCGTTTGTCACTTTCTCGCACCAGGATGTAGTCCAGGAGGTGCCAGTGTTTGGATCGGGGATGCATCCAGGTGGTCTTAAGGCTGTCCCTCTGCTGAAAAAGGGTGTTTGTAATGATAAGCCGCTGTTCTGCGCAGAGCTCCAACAGGAGGCGCCCATTGTCGTTGCACTTGCCGACGCCATGCTTGCCCAGGATTCCTGGCCAGGTTTCTGAGTCTTTGCCGACACGAGCGTTGAAGTCGCCCAGGATGACAACCTTGTCGGCTGTAGGGGTACGTTGGATGAGGTTGCGCAGGTCGGTGTAGAACTTGTTCTTTTCTGCTGGTTCCGCCTGGAGGGTTGGAGCATAGACACTGATGAGGGTGATGTGACGCTTGTTTTGAAGTGGGAGTCGCATGGACATGATTCGGTCCGAGAGGCCTGTCGGAAGGTTTTCGAGTTTGGAGGCAATGAAGCTCTTGACCATGAAGCCTACACCAGGAAGGGTAAATTGCATTAAAATGAATGCATTAAAATGAATGCATTAAAATGCATTAAAATGAATGCATTAAAATGAATGCATTAAAATGCATTAAAATGAATGCATTAAAATGAATGCATTAAAATGCATTAAAATGAATGCATTAAAATGAATGCATTAAAATGCATTAAAATGAATGCATTAAAATGAATGCATTAAAATGAATGCATTAAAATGCATTAAAATGAATATCTTCCCAAGGATGCAATACCTATTTCAACCAATTCCCTTAACAGAGAAATTCTTCAATGAGCTAAAGAAAATAATAAGGAAATTCTTATGGAAAGGGGGGAGAAACCGAGGATGGCACTAGATAAATTAACAGAATGGTACAAACAAGGTGGTTTGCTGCTACCAAACTTTAAAAATTATTATAGAGCAGCACAATTAAGATATCTATCAGATTTTTATCAAACAAGAGAAAAACCAGATTGGACCAAGATAGAGCTAAATAAAATAGGGGAGAAGGTACCAGAACATATACTTTATAAGTGGGATGAAAAACTGGTGCAATATAGAAGTTCTCCAGTACTGTACCATTTGTTCAACATATGGAAGAAGATTCACTTAGAAAGGAAAAAAACAAATTGCCAAATACCAAAATTATTATTGACGCAAAATCAGCTAATCTCTTTTACAATAGATAACCTTTCCTTTAGAGAATGGGAGACAAAAGGAATTAAAAGAATAGAAAATTGTTTTTTGGGAAATAATTTATTATAATTTGAACAAATGAAGTACAAATATGGAATAACTCATGGTACAATGTTTGCATACCACCAGCTGAAAACCTACGTAAAGGACAAATTGGCTGAGGTTACCAGAAGGAAGCAGCTTTGAATATGTGATTACTGACACAATGATAATTAAAAGATTTATAACAAACATGTACATCAAGCTGCAAGAGAAAGAAAATGATGAAATAAGCTATAAACCCAAACAAAAGTGGGAAAAAGATCTAAACATAAAGATTAAAAAATGAAATATGGGAAAAGTTATGTTCCGGGACTATGAGAAATATAATAAATACGAGGTTAAGCATGATGCAATATAATTGGTTACACAGGGTATATATCATGCCCCAAAAGTTAAATAAATGGGATCCAACGGTATCAGATAGAAGTTTTCGCTGTAAGAAGGAAACTGGAACAACAGTACATGCAATTTGGGCATGTGAGAAAGTGGAAAAATGTTGGGAAGATCTAAATCGGATATTAAATAAAATCACAAAAAGCAACATACCAAAAAATCCAGAGATCTTTCTTCTAAGTTATAAGAAGTAAAGAATTAGGCCTCAAGCTGGATGAAGCGCAAAAAAGATTTATTATGATAGCCTTAGCTGTAGCAAAAAAATATATAATGTCAACTTGGAAATGAGAAGAGAGCCTGAGAGTACAGCAATGGTACATAGAAATGAATAAATGTATTCCATTGGAAAAAATAACATACAATTTAAAAAATAAAGTCACATTGTTTGAACATATTTGGAAACTGTACATGGAACACAACAGAGAGGGCCTATCGTGGACCTCCACCCCTAAAATGATAGAATGAGATGAAGACGAAATGAACTGACCCAGTAAAATTTTCTTGTTTATTTTCATTGTGTGATGACATTGTTTAATGGTTTTATTGTATTGTATATGTTGAACGTTTAATGGGTTTGGGGGGGTGGGAAGGGAGGGGGAAAAGGGGAGAAAATAACACTGTGTATATTCAAGAGGGAAATGTTTGTGTGTATTTTGGTTAATATGGTTCATAGTGTGAAAAATAAAAAAATTTAAAAAAAGAATGTCATCACTGCATCTCTAATTGGACCTGGCATACTGTGTGTCTCGTTCACATTGGGCAACCCAGTGTGCCATTCAAAGCTGATAGGTAATGATATTACCTCGACAGGTAATTAATTTGCGGGTCGATTTGGCCCCTTCCCCCCCCCCCCCCCCCCACCAACTGGTTCATGAACATTCAATAGCAGGTGAACCAAAAAATTGGCAGTTAATTACTGGTTCAAGTGCCAGTGTGAAAGGGGCAAATTGCCTCTCAAACATGTCCATAATGGTACTGGCTGAGTTTCAATGAGATCCCCTTCTATTCGCCTAAATTCCAATGGGTACAGGCCAAGAACTGTCAAATGCTCTTCATATAATTCATTCCTGGAATTATCCTCTGATCACTCTCCAATGTCAGTATATCCTTTCTTCAAGACTCTTCAATAACAAACTCAATCAGAGACTCATTTATAACTATATAACAATTACAGTACAGAAAAAGGCCATCTCGGCCCCTCTAGTCCTCACTGATTTAAATAATTTCCTCTTGACCCACCTACCTGCTCCCTGTCCATAACCCTCCAATTTAGGGACTCTTGCTTGTGTAGTTTATTGATTTTAATTTGTTTTCTCTGTATTGCACAGTCATTTTGTTTACATTTATTTGTTTACAGTTTTTGTATTTGTTTATATGTTTAGGCTGTGTACAGTTTATTTTTTGCACTACCAATTAATGGTAATTCTGTTGTGCCTGCAGGAAAAAGGAATCTCAGGTTGTATGTGATGTCATGTATGTATTATGACAATAAATCTGAAATCTTAAATGAGCCCAAAACTGCTCACAATAGTTCACGGTCTCACCACTGTTGTATAAAGCATCAGCATCACATCTCTGCCTTTGTTTTCTATTCATCTTTGCATTTGCCTTCTTCACCACCAACTCAATATGCAAATTTACTTTCACACTCTCCTGCACTAGGACTCCCAGGGCCCTTTGCATATGGATATTTTCAGTTTTCTCCCAAATTTAAAAAAAATAGTCTGCTGTTTATTTTTTTCTCTACCAAAGTGCATGACCATACCTTTTCAGACATTGTATTTCATTTTCCACATCCCTGCCCATTCTCCTTGTATATACATAGGACCTTTTGCAGCTTCCTCAACACTACCTGCTCATCCACCTACCTTTGTATCATCTGCAAATTTGGCCTCAAAGTCATTTATTCTATAATCCAAACCATTAATATGCAACATAAAAAGAGGTGGCCAATAAGCCAGTGCTCGACCCATGTCGGTATAGCGTTATACCACAGGCTCCTGTTTTGTTAAGTAGCTTCATATGCACCACCTTGTCAAAGGCCTTCTGAAAATCCAAATACCAATATCTACTGCATCTCCTTTGACAAGTCAGTGTGCTACTTCTTCAAAGATTTCCAATTGGGTTAACGAGTGAGATTCTCCCTTGAGGAAACCATGCTGGCTTTAACCTTTCTTGTCATGTGCCTCCAAGTGCTCTGTAGCCTCATCTTTAACAATTGACTCCAACATCTTCCCAATCACTGATGTCAGGCTAACCAGTGTATAATTTTTTTTCTGCTTCCTCTCTCCCTACCTTCTTAGATAGTGGGGTGACATTTGTGATTTTCCAGTCCTTGGGAACCTAAAAGAATCTGCTGATTCCTGAAAGATCATTACCAATGCCTCCACAATTTCTATTGCTATTTCTTTCAGAACTCGAGGGTGTAATTCATCTGGTCAAGGAGACCTATCCACCCTTAGGCCATCCAGCACTTTGAGTACCTTCTTCTTGAAAGAGCAACTCTACTCACTTCCATTCCCTGATACCCTTCAACATCTGGCACACTGCCAATGTCTTCCGCAGTGAAGACTGGTGCAAAATACTCATTTAGTTCCTCTGCCATATCCTTGTCTCCCATCATTTCTCCAGCCTCATTTTAAAGTGGTCTTGTATCTTGTCTTGCAACTCTTTTACTATTTATATACTTGAAGATTTTTGTATCTTCCTTGATGTTTGCTAGCCTTCTTTCAAACTTTATCTTTTCCCTCCATGTGTGTTTTTTTTGTTATCTGCTGCAAGTTTTTGAAGACATTCCAATTCTCTGTCTTTCCACTAACTTTCGCCTGACTTCAGTTTCTCCTTGTTAAATCTGAAATTGAACTCCGTTGAGAAGAGTAAAACCAAACAGGAACAAATTCTTGACTACAGTAAAACCCCTGGTATCCAACACCTATGGGGATTGGTAGATGCTGGAAAAGTGAATATTCCAGTTGCCTGAGATTGTGTCCTGTGATTGACAAACTAAGAGCGACACATGCCAATTTTAAGTTTCCTTATTTTTTATCTTTGTTATTTTCCGCAATTTTTTTTGGCTGTTGCTTGAGGCTGCCGGATAAGAGGGGTTTTACTGTATTATGATTTAAACTTATGATATTTACAAGCTAATTTACGGTTCCAAAGTTCAGTTTTGTTAGATATTGAAATGTTTATGAATTCTAAGAAAAAAGTTGCTAATGCTAGAAACATAAAACTAATTGCCAAATTCAGGCATATTTGTTGAGAGGGAGAAAACCTATTATTTCGGGTAGATGAGCTTCCTCCATTTGAGTTAACAGGAACAACTAGAATCTTACTTCTATCTCACATCTGCTACCTGAAGCAAATAAATAATACTTGAAATTTTCATAATTTAATGGAAAAAAAAGTCAATGAGCTGCATCAATTTTCTACTTATTTTAGTGGAATAGTTTTATCTTGTAGCTTGCAAGATCATTTGGCTTTTTCACAGCAACCCATGGCTTTTTGATTTTACTTAAAAGAAACTGTATTCTTACACTGTTCTACATTAGCCATTATAGCAAGGGTGTCAAACTCAAATTCACAGAGGGCCAAAATTAAAAACTTGGACTAAGTCGTGGGCCAAACTAAATATTTATTGAAAATTTTCAACAACATCTGCATGTTTTCTCTTCTTTCAACATATCTAATGTTAAACTTTTTCTTATTAAAATAAATGTTTAATAATAGTTTTGGTTAAACTCTTTCCAGAAGAAGCATTAACAAATAAGAAATAAAATATTCAATAAGTAATATTTCTCTATAGCCTTTAAGCTCCTTTTAAATGTATTTTTTTTCACAAGCCAACAAGTCAAAAAAATAACAAATTGCTTCCATGACAAACAGGTTTGTCTTTTAAAATGATGAACATATAGTCTGCCTCCCACCTGTCTTGAAAGGTCCTGTTTTCTGTCTTTCGTTTGGCCATTTTTCATAAGGGGTTTATTACATGTAAGTTGGGCAACAGGTCACAGATGCTAATGAAAGTAAAGAGAGGAGGTGGGGGCGATTAGCGGGCTGACAGGCTGGCGCCAACGCATTTGCAAAGCATTCTGGGATTTGTAGTATTAGCTGTGCATGCGCTATACTGGCGCGGTGGCCAGCGGGCCAGCTCTAATACATATTTGATATGATCTTGCAGGCCAAATATAATTACATCACGGGCCAAATTTGGCCCGCGAGCCTGAGTTTGACATGTGTGCATTATAGGGTTCTTCAGTTTTGTTCATGCCATAGCAGAATGTAAAATGGTAAATTGTTATGTATCTCGGAGCATGGACTTGGATCATCTTTTTATTACGTCATGCTTATAGAACATAACAAGTCATTTTCATAAACCTCTGGTAACCATTTTCATTAGTCCTAGTGAAAGCTCACCAAGCCAAGGGGTTCACCTGCTTCATTCAAAATGAATTTGCGAGTGATGTCCTCTTTCATTGTGCATTCATATCATTTTGATCCCAGTTTCTTTTGTGACAACTATACAGCTCCAAAAGTTTAAACTGTGTTGTACTCATGTGGTGATCAAGGTGCTCTTAAATCTGCTGGGTAGTTTTACCGTTAACCACAATAATTTTGGTATATAGATGAGTTTGTGACTTTTACCTGATTCTGTCACTTGTGATGTACTGGGCTGTGCTATTTTTTTGCAGGGCTTTTCACTCAGAGGTATTAGTGCCTCTATTCTAGGCTGTAGTCGCTCACCACACTTTCCACTGCACATCTGTAGACATTTGCCAAGGTTTCCATTGTCATACCAAACCTTTGCAAACTCTGACATGCTTTCTTCATGATGATGTGCTTCAACATCAGCCTCTCAAAACACTTCCTCACTGTGGATGTGAGTGTCACTGGTCATTTGGGCAAGTTACCACACTCTTTTTGGGCACTAGTATGATTGAGGCCTGTTTGACAGATGGGTACCACACACTGCAAGTGTGAGATTTTGAAGATCTCTGTGAATACGTTGGCATGTTGGTCAGTGCAGGTTTTCAGAACTTGGCCAGATACTCTGTCTTGACAGGATGCTTTCCTTGGATTCACTCTCCTGAAGCCAGCCTGCACATCCTCTTCAGTTGTGTTTGTGTTCCTCCATTTATTTTCTCCCCTTTCCTTCCCTTTATCTATTTGTCCTCTATCCACATTTTTTTTTTCATTTTCTATATGGTCAAATGATGTCCCATGGAAGGTATCCAGCAAAGGATGCAGCTTGCATCTTAAATTGTTCTGGCTAGTCTTCTGTAGAAGTCATGATCAGCAGGACTTCTGTTCTTATAAACTCCGTTGAAATTAGACTAGGTGCCTCTTTACAAAAGGTAGAGACATGATGGACTGAGAGCTGTCCAGTTTTCTAACTTCCCATGATCCATCCAAATATTTTGCAGTGTATATTTGTCATTGGAACCTCCCTTCTTTTTTGGAATATCTGGTTAGGAACACCAAGTCAACAAAGCAGAAAAAGATTTTAAAGACTTGTTAACTTAAATTTACACTTTTTTTTATACTCTGCAGATCAGCAAGAAATTGACATCCACTTCTGCTGCAACACCAATGATCACAAAAGTTATCATTGCCAAACCTGTCCACAAGAATGTTATATCAGGTTATTCTACCATAGTTTTTTCAGTGATTTACAGACTTTTTTGTGAGCTTAATTCTGCAGAATATAAATATTTAAATATATTTATTTTTAATTTTTGTGGTTATTTTGCAGGTAGAATTCTTCCTCAGAATGCAATTGGAACTGCCCCAAATACCATTACCATTTCTGAAAGTGGTGTTACTGGAGCCAATCTCAACACTGCAGCACAACAGTTAGCCAATAAGATCGCCATCTCGCCACTGAAGTCTCCAAATAAGGTTTGATCCTCTCTTTATTTTGCGGAGTGGATTGTAGACCAGGGATATTGGAGTGAGGGGAGTAAATTTGACAAGTTTGAAGCCTGAAGTTGATCAGTTATTTACATATTATTCAACTGTTCATGCTTTTCGAGCTGCCTCCATTTACTATCTCCTCTTAAAAACAAATTGAAAAAGCAATAAACAGCAGTCAACACTTTCTTTCCTTCATGGCCTCATTTTGATTTTGCTGTTACCATGGCAGATGAAATTTAATGTAGACAGTGTGAGATGTTGCTCTTTGGGAGGACAAACCTGGATAGGACTGGCATGATGAACAGGAGGGCACTGTGATAGAACAGAGGGATCTGGGAATACAAATATATTAATTCCTTGAAAGTAGTGCCATAAGTAAATGGAGTCATAAAGAGAGCTTTAGGGATAAATCCAAATACTGAGTACAGGATGTTGAAGTTCTATAAGACATTGGTGAGGCCAAATTTGAAGTATTTTTTGCAGTTTTAGTCACTTACCTTTGGGAATGTTATCGATATGGTTGAAAGAAAGCAGACTTAAGGAACTGAGTTTTAGGGAAGGGTAGAATTGAGTTAGAATTTTATTCTCTGATGTGTCAGAGAATGAAAGAATGTTTGATGGAGGTATACAGGTTTGTGTGAGATATGAATTAGAGTTTGTGGGTTAAGGATGAAGGGTGAAATGTTTAAGAGGAACATTTGTGGAACTTCTCAGAAGGTCATGAAATTTGGAATGAGCTGCCAGCAGAAGCTGTGGATGTGGGTTCAATTTCAACATTTCAGAGAGATTTGGATAGGTACTTGGAAGGAGGGTGATGGAGGGTTATACCCTGGGTGCAGGTCGATAGAACTCGGCTGAAAAATCCTTTCTCACTAACTAGATGGGCTGAAGGACCTGTTTCTACACAGTATTGTTCTATGCTTCATACATTTTGATTTTCCTTGTCTTTTTGTGAAGAGCATTTGAGCAGTCTTAATCCAACTATTAAAGGGAATAAACACTGCATCCAGCAATTTAGTACAATTTTGTGATAAGATTATGAAATGGAGATGTCGTGCTGATTTACTGGCTTCCACCTCACTTCCTTTTATACATCTGTTAACTATGACTTTTTAATTAATTACCGTATGTATTTCTTGAGCAGACAGTGAAACCTGCTGTGCAGACACTAACTATGGGAACAATGAATACCACCCAATTCAAAACCATCATTCCTTTGACAACACCTCCCAATGTTCAGCAGATTCAAGTACCAGGCAGTAAGTTTCATTATGTACGCCTAGTTACTGCAACAACGGCCAGTGGTTCCTCCCAGGCGGTCAGCTCCAGTTCCAACACCAACACACAGCCCTTAACACAAGGTTTGCTTTAAGAAAATTGTATTCTGAAATTGTTTTTCAATAATGTTTGATGAATCCATATGAATATTTTTTTCTCTCTCTGATGAATCACTGTCAATATCAAGAAGTATGCCTTCCCATACAAAACCTCTTAACTGCTGTAATGCTGAGGTGTTGATGCTGTTTACAAGGAACAATAAATGTTTATAGATCGAGATGAGTAATGAACTCATTTAGTGAGCTGTATTGAAGATTAGGTTTTAATTTTATTCACCTTCTTGCATTTATTGAGGCAGAATAAATGTTACTTAATTCTTTATAATATAGAAGCATGAAGAACTTTTGCTTTCCTTGCAAAACATTTGGCACCATCAGCGTTATTTTTTTAGCTCATCAACATTTATGATACATTTATTAACATTAAATTTGCAGAGATTTTAAACCTCAATGTGTTTTTTTTGGGTGGGGTATTGAGAATAATTTAACATAATTACTGCAAGATTGTGGCATGTTGAGGGAAGAGACAAAAGAGAAGTTATCTGCTTTAATTGGTAGCTTTAGAAATGTTAATAGATGTGAACAATTAATATAGACCAATAAAATTTAAATGTAGTAATATTCTACATTCAAGCACTTCATTGAAGGTTCATGAGTGTTGGGGGAAGGAGAGAAATTTTATGCCCCAATTTTTTTCTGCGGTTATTCATAATCTGATTTGACAGTTTTGCTACTTTCCTGGATTCTCATTCCAACTGTTATTTAAGTTGTCTCTGCTTCTTTTTCAAAGCTACTGTTATGCTTAACCTTCTCATCTTCAAATTACCACTGCACCATCTCAAGTTCTTATGCGTATGGAACCTTCTAAATCTATTTTTTTTTTTTTTGCAACTTACTGTTTGAAGTTTGTCACTTTTCTCCCTTGGCATAGTTTTCAAATAGTCTCAATTAAAGTCGCAGATTATATCCACTGCAGTTATCGTCAGGTTATGATAATCTCTGAATTCTTTGGCGTATTTGCCATCCAACTCAATCACTGTTCCTGCCGGTCTTTTTCAATGGAAAACCTGCTTTTTAAAATATTTTTTATAAGTTTTTAAACCCAAACATGCAATGAACAAATACAAAGAAAAAATTGAAAACCGAATAAAAAATAATAATCCATGGTACATGATGACTATAATCCCCCACCCTCTTATGAAAGTTAATAAAATCTCAAAGAAATACAGTTAAAAGAAGAAAGAAAGAGAGAGTGAGGGATTGTCGGGGATCCATTGTCTACCCCACAGGTTTCACCTATTCACGATTTACCTAGATCTCGTTAGCATAGGTCTCGTGGGTAAGATGGGGCACAATTAAAAATTTGCACTTAACTTTTGTAGAAATGGCTGCCATATTTTTAAGATCATGTCATATTTATTACTTAGATTATAGGTCATCTTCACAACTATGCATTTCCGCATTCCAACGGGCTATACCAAGATGTGAATCAGACTTCCAAGTAACCACTATGCATTTCATGACCACTGCCAATGTGATCTTGACAAATATTGTTTGATGTAGGGACAACCTCATTTTCGGTCTTACACTGGCAATATCCAGTAAGAATAGTTCTGGGATCTGTGGAAATTGAATTCCCGTAATTTGCTCTGAGCTTTCCCAGATATACCCGAAAGGGTCTTACCTTGGAACATCTCGAAGTTGAATGTAGAAAAAAGTTCCTATCTCCTCACCACACCTAAAGCATTGATCTGAAATGTCTGATTTTAATTTATTTAATTTTTGCAGTGTGAGATATAACTCGTGCAAAAACTTATATTGCACCAATTTGTATCTTGGATTTATTGTAATTGTCATACAGTCCCAACATAAATCAGACCAGCTTTGGTCACCAATACTTATACTTAAGTCTGATTTCCATCTCTGCCTAGACATGTACTCCCTGTTTTAGGGTTCCCATTTGAAGAAAGAGTTACATTGCTGAAGTAAATTTCTTTGTGTTTCCCTTTCAAACAGAGTCTCCACATCACTACAGTTGGATAGAATCATTGTCAGGCCCAGTTTATCCCTTAAATATTTTCTTAACTGAAAAAAGCAAAATATTGTATTGTTAGCAATACCATACTTTCTAATTGTTCAAATGACATCAGTTGCCTCTGCACATAACGATCCTTAATGAACCAAATCCCATTGTTAAGGGTATAAGTCTATTCTGAGCCAGGGGTGTTTTTGGAAATGGTCCCCATCTGGTAATTTATTTTGCTCCAAATATTAATTATATGTTTTAACAAAGGGGCTTCTTTCTCACCAGATATTAATTTTGGGTCCCATTTATATTTTCTCTCCCACTTTATACAATTCTGTTTACACCCATGAAGACTTATCTTCTCCCTCAAATAGGGAGATAAGAAATTTAGTCTGAGCTGCCCAATAATAATTTTTTAAGTTTGGGAGTTATAAACCTCCCAGTTCATATTTCCATGTTAATTTTTCTATGGAGACTCTAATTGTTTTACTTTTCCAAAGAAATTTTCTGACATGTTTATTTAGTTCCTGGAAAAAAAAACCCTGAGCCAATGGTATGGACAGTGTCTGAAAAATATATTGTACTCTTGGAAATATATTCATTTTTACACAATTGACTCTACCAACTAGTGTTATTGGCAGAGCTATCCACCTCTTCAAGTCTTCTTTAACATTTTTAAGCAAGGGGAGATAATTTAATTTGTATAAATTCTGTAAATTATTATATATTTTAATCCCTGAATATTTTATTCCATTATGGGCCATTTAAATTGAGTGCTTCTTTGACATTCACTATAGTCCCCACCCGTAAATGGCATAATTTTGCTCTTATCCCAATTTATTTTATAACCTGAGACTTTCCCATACTCTTCCAGTTTTGAGTACAATTTCTGTACTGAAATTACTGGTTCTGTCAAATTTTTCAGTATATGGTCTGCAAATAAATTAATGTTCTATAATGGAAAATCTGCTTAATTAATTTTGCACAGCAGACATTATCTTTTGCATTTGTTCTTTTCAGTATGTCTGCCCTTAGATTAGATTCAACTTTATTGTCATTGTGCCAAGTAAAATACAAAGCTTAATGAAATACAATTAGTATCCAACCAGAAGTTTAAAAAATACTGCTATATACAAATAACTACATGCAATCATTAGTACAGGTACACAATCCTTCATCTGGAACCGTTCAGGGACAGTGTGTTCCGAATTTTGGGTTTTTCTGGATTTCGGAAAAACCAATTTAAGCCCACCCCAATTGTGCTGCCATATCCACCCCCATCCACTTCTAGTCGCGCTGCCGGTCTCATGCCCCACTCATTCTGCAGGTCTCTCCCCCCACCCCCGACTCGCACTGCTGATCTCCCCTGCCCGGTCGCCTCACATTGCCAGTCTCTCCCCCCTTACCCATCTGCCTCGCGCCGCCGGTCTCCCGCCTCGCGCCGCCGGTCTCCCGCCTCGCGCCGCCGGTCTCCCGCCTCGCGCCGCCGGTCTCCCGCCTCGCGCCGCCGGTCTCCCGCCTCGCGCCGCCGGTCTCCCGCCTCGCGCCGCCGGTCTCCCGCCTCGCGCCGCCGGTCTCCCGCCTCGCGCCGCCGGTCTCCCGCCTCGCGCCGCCGGTCTCCCGCCTCGCGCCGCCGGTCTCCCGCCTCGCGCCGCCGGTCTCCCGCCTCGCGCCGCCGGTCTCCCGCCTCGCGCCGCCGGTCTCCCGCCTCGCGCCGCCGGTCTCCCGCCTCGCGCCGCCGGTCTCCCGCCTCGCGCCGCCGGTCTCCCGCCTCGCGCCGCCGGTCTCCCGCCTCGCGCCGCCGGTCTCCCGCCTCGCGCCGCCGGTCTCCCGCCTCGCGCCGCCGGTCTCCCGCCTCGCGCCGCCGGTCTCCCGCCTCGCGCCGCCGGTCTCCCGCCTCGCGCCGCCGGTCTCCCGCCTCGCGCCGCCGGTCTCCCGCCTCGCGCCGCCGGTCTCCCGCCTCGCGCTGCCGGTCTCCCGCCTCGCGCCGCCGGTCTCCCGCCTCGCGCCGCCGGTCTCCCGCCTCGCGCCGCCGGTCTCCCGCCTCGCGCCGCCGGTCTCCCGCCTCGCGCCGCCGGTCTCCCGCCTGGCGCCGCCGGTCTCCCGCCTGGCGCCGCCGGTCTCCCGCCTCGCGCCGCCGGTCTCCCGCCTCGCGCCGCCGGTCTCCCGCCTCGCGCCGCCGGTCTCCCGCCTCGCGCCGCCGGTCTCTCTCCCCACTTGTCGGATTTTGCATGTCCGGATAAAGGATTGTGTACCTGTAGTAACATTTTCGTCATCTTCAAACATACATTTTCATACTTATTCTGTTGATTTGCAGGTTCACTTCCATCAACACCTAAATTGCGATACTGCTGCTTTAATTCTGAAACCCCTTAGCTGAAGTTTTCCTCCATTTGAAGACTGGGGAGTGGTTTGCTTTTTCCTATATCATGAAGTTAATGGACAAAATGGGATCCTTCTAAGCTAATTTTTCTGCAATTCCTGGGAATCTGATACCAACTCTTTTCTTTAGATATCCTCTGCTGTGATCTTGCCACATGCAATTGCAGCCTGCTGACAATCTTGCCTTTCCAATTTTAGCCTCATGTTGGTGTTCAAATATCCATCTCAGTTTGCCAACTACCACTTGAGTAACCAGCCCATTTTCATCCCAGAATCACCAGCAGTTAAAATCCTTAATAATAGCTTGTTACTGATAAATTCCACTCTTCCTGTCGACTTTATTTCATTTCCTCTTCATCCTCATGTCCAAAATAGGTTCATCCACCTGCTCAAACTTTATATCATCCTTTGTGACTAAAATTGCCTTCCAGTTACCAATACCTCCAATTTAAATTTTGATTTTTTTTTTGCATTTAATGCTGCATTCCATCTGTTCCTGAATTTTTTTTAGCCTTGCAGTTAACAGCCATTTGTTCCTCCTGATTGTTTTTTTTGTCTTTTGTGCATCAGTAATAGTAGTTTAGATTTTCTTCTCCAAACTCCTTGGTTTCCTGTTTGGTCTACTTTTGATCACATACAGAAGTCTTTTCCCTTTGTTTAATTTTTAAGTTTGCACAATGCCTGGAGTTTTCGTCAAATGACTGGTATTGAATTTGAGACTGAGCACTTTGGGGGTTTTATTATCTGTGTAACTTAAGAACATAAAATGCACCATTCATTCTTAGTTTTACAGATTATGTATTTGATCATTAATATTGGGTTGAGGACCAGATGTGTGTGTGTGTTTTTTTTTATTGGGTAATTTGATTAAACTTGGATTATTCAAAGTTAACATGAAGAAACAAATTTAGAAGAAATTAACCACACAAACTGCAAGTAAATGAGAATCATTATAACAATAATTCTAAAGTAGCAAAATACATCTTGGGGCAGTTGCAATGTCCTGCAGTAGCATTTCACAAGATGTTTGACAAAAGGTTTTGGTATACTACTACTGTTATTCAGAGCAATCCATAAAAGTGCTGGAGAAACTCAGGAAGTCACATAATATCCATAGGAAGCAAAGGTATATAACCAACATTTCGGGCCTGAGCCCTTCATCAAAGTATGAGCAGAAGGCAGGCAGGTACCTGAATAAAAGGGTGGGGGAAGGAGGGAACAAGAGGTAGGAGGAGGAGTGCAGGCCAACAGGAAAGAGGTCATCGGTGAATCTGGGTGGGAGGATTGGCAGCTTGTCTCTCCAATTCCGCCCTTCCACCCACATCATCTATTACCTTTTGCTTGTTGGCCTTGCTCCTACCCCTTCTTCCCTCCTGTCCCTACCTTTTATTCAGGCATTTGCCTGCTTTCTGCTTGTACCTTTACAAAGAACTCAGCCCTGAAACGTTGGTTATATTCCTTTGCTTCCTATGGGCGCTGTGTGACCTGCTACATTTCTCCAACACTACAGTCATAATGTCTTCAGACTTTCCTGTTTAACTGTGATTCAGTTAAATAGCACAACTAGCATGAGTGGTTATTAAAATAGGCCATGCATTGTTAAAGATAATCCCTCTAGGATTCTTCAGAACATTAATGTTAATAATAACCATATAACAATTACAGCATGGAAACACACCATTACGGCCCTTCTAGTCCATGCCGAGACTCTTACACTCTCCTAGTCCTACTGACTTGCACTCTGCCCATAGCTCTCCATACCCTTTCCATCCACATAGCTATCCAATTTTTTTCTGAAAAGTGACGTTGTACCTGTCTCCATTACTTCCACTGGAAGTTCATTCCACACAGACGCCACTCTGAGTAAAGAAATTTGCTCATGTTACACCAAAATTTTTTGCCCATTAACTCTTAGCTCATGTCCCCTAGTTTGAATCTCCCCTATCCTGAATGGAAAAAGTCTATCCACATCTACTCTATCTATCCTCCTCAAATTTTAAAAAAAACCTCTATCAAATTCCTTCCCCCCCCCGCCCCCCCCCAGCTTTCTACACTCCAAGGAATAAAGACCGAACTTGTTTAACCTTTCTTTATAAACTTAGTTGCTGACTCCGAAACCCAGGTATCATTCTGGTGAATCTTCTCTATACTCTCTCTATTTTGTTCACATCCTTCCTATAATTTGGTAACCAGAACTGAACACAATATTCCAAATTTGGTCTCACCATGCCGTGTACAATTTTAATATTACCTCCCAACTCTTATGCTCTGCTTTATAAAAGACCTGCTTCACTACTTTAACCGCCTGAGATTCTACCTTCAGGAAACTGTGTACTATTATTCCTATATCTCTCTGCGTTCTTTAGCCCCCTACCATTCACCATGTATGTCCTATTTTCATTAGTCCTACCAAAATGTAGCACCTCACATTTGTCAGCATGAAACTCTTTGCCAACTTTCAGCCCATTCTTCTAACTTGCCCAAATCTCTCTGCAAGCTTTGAAAACCACCTACATTATCTACAATGCCACCTATCTTAGTATCATTTGCATACTTACTAATCCAATTTACCACCCCATCATCTAGATCATTAATGTATATAGCAAACAACAATGGACCAAGTACAGATCCTTGAGGCACACCACTAGACACCAGCTTCCAACCTGACAGTTATTCACCACAATCTCTGACATCTCCCATCCAGCCACTGTTGAAACCATTTTACACTTCAATATTCACACCTAATGTTGGAACCTTCCTAACTAACCTTCTTACTGGAATCCATATACACAACATCCACTGCCTTACCCTTGTCAATTTTCCTGGTAACTTCTTCAAAAAATTCAGAAAGATTTGTCAAACATCACTTTCCATGCACAAATCCATGTTGACTGTTCCTAATCATACCATGGATATTGAGATAATTATATATACACCATCTCTAAGAACACGTTCCATTAGTTTGCCCACCATTGACGTCAAACTTACAGGTCGATAATTGCTCTGTTTACTCCTTGAACCCTTTTTAATGCATGGAGTAATCTCTAATGAGCATTTTTTGTTATTGGCCCAGTAATATTTTGAATTTTATTTAGCTGGAGTGTTGTCAGAAATGCATGATAGTGACCCACACCAGGAGATTTCAGAGCAGATGAAGCAGGTTTTGAGGAGTATTGTTTAGCAGAGACAGTAGCAGAGAGCTTGAAGGAGAGATTTCCAGATTTTCAGGCTGTGCAGTTGATATTTTTACAGAAATGTGTTATAGGACATTTATCAACCTTAAATATGCTTTGTGGATGGGATGGACTGAATGTTGGTTCTAGATTGGTATGTTTTCTGTGTCTTTAGAAAATGTATTTTAAACTATATATTTTAAATTTTGTTTTACCTGTTTAAAAGAAAAATCATGAATTGCGCAGTAATCCATGGCTCTTTATTTATGTATTTAACTTCCACCATTTCAGATAGTATTGCATGGCCTAATGACATACTGAGGCAGGATTACACACTAAGATGTACTCCAAAACTGAACCCTTTGGCAAGATGCCAATGTATGGAACAGCAGAAAAAAAATAGTTTATTTCTACTTTGCATTCTTAGATGCACATTTTTTACTGAATTTGTCCATTTTAAGAAGTGAGGTGCCCACAGGAAAATGCAGTTTTAAGACTTGCTTTTCTTTTCTTGAAAGATACAAAATATTATTGATTCCTGAATAAGTTGGTTATTTCCTGTCATTTTTTAAACTGGATTTTGTATTCTATGTGCCCAATCTATATGCTCTGAAGTTAACAGTGCTCTTTACTGTTAACTATTTTCTCTTTGTCAGTGACAAAAGGCAAAGGAGGAAAAACCCAACACCCAACCCCAACCCACCAATTTTCCCCTGCAACCGCTGCAATCGTGTCTGCCTGTCCCGCATCGGACTTGTCAGCCACAAACGAGCCTGCAGCTGACGTGGACTTTTTACCCCCTCCATAAGTCTTCGTCCGCGAAGCCAAGCCAAAAAAAAGATTTTCTCTTTGTATTCTCTGAAAACTTCCAGATAGTAGTTTAGAAAAGTCCACTTTTTCAATCCCTCTGCGGGAAACCCCATTAATTTTCAAGGACATAGTAAACATTATTCCAGAGGAGATAAATTTAAAATGAGAATAAGGTAAATAATTTTAAGGTCTTGGTTCTTGTGAATGGCATTTGAAACAGAGATGAAGATTCTATAACATAATATGCAAAGAGGAGATCAAGAGGCACAAAACATTATTTTACCTAAACCATAACCCTGACAATTTTGAGATAATTTTTTTTACCTTTTTTAATGCTTTTAAGAATATAATGAATATTTATTATGTGTGTTATTGTATTTTTAGTTTTGTTCCTTTTTTTTCATTGTACTAAAACCAATTTTAAAAAATTGAAAAAGAAAGAATATAATGTATTTTAAATTTGTTTCTGGAACTCTGGAGAAATTTTCTTTAAATACTGCTACAAATTTTCAAAACCCCTGTATATTACCAGCTGTTATTAGCATTTTTTTTACACCAGCCAGTTTTTCAATTAATGTTGTGGAGTATGATATTTCAAAGCAAATTTTCTATTTGATCTTGTAATACCTTGTTGTTTGCCTCAACCAGCAAAGACCGTTGTACTGAATCCACAAGTTCGTATGTCTGTTCCGATTGCACCGGCACAGAGTATTAAAAATGTGAGTAATTTGTCAAATGTTCCAATGTATCATCTCTGGATGACAGTGGTAGGTTTGTCAAATCTGATTATTTCCCCCTCCCCCCCCCAAACACATCATTTTCTTTGTTTTGTTAGTACTTATTTCCTTGATGGATTCTAGCATTTTTTTTTGGACAACTGAAGTCAGGTTAACTTTTCTGCAATTTCCTTTTTTTTTCCCAATCCTTTCAGTATTTGTTATTCATTTACTGGCTCACATTTCTATAAAGTCTGTTTTGGAATTTAAAAAAATTAGGTCATTAATTTATTCATTAACTGTGCGGCCATTTCTTTTGTGTCCAGTAGATTTGCCATGTTTTAGTTCCTGTTATGTGCCTAGATAGTGACATACATGACCTTCCTTAATTTCTTCACCATGAATTAATTAAAAGGAAAGCAAATAACCCATTATTGAAACATGTAATTTATATTTGTGATTAAAATTAAACAACTTGTGGGATAAAAAGAGGGATTATCCTCAAAGACGCCTCTATTTCAATACCCATGCATTCGAGTAATAGGATCTTGGCTACCTGGTACCAACATGGTATCAGGTGCACTGAAGATTGTTAAGATCAACAGGGGCAATTTGTGGCCTTTGAGAGTCTTAAAAATAAATATAATTTACCTAACAACACATTCTTCTGCTTTTTCCAATTGCGATCTCTTCTGAGGGAAGAGTGGGGATCATTAATGGTTCTATCAATGTTCCCAGATGTGGAAATTCTAATTCAAAAGGTGAATGCAATCAAATTTATCTATAATATGTTCTGATCCGAGATCAAAGCCCAAAATCTGGACTGCATAGATGGAGGGAGAGATGAGAATCTGATTTGAGCATTGTAATCGATCCACAATGCTGGTCAGATCTATGTACAGATAGTATGACTACCTTAATTAGTTCTAGATAAAGACTGATTCATTATAATTTTATGCACCAATTATATCTCGCACCTCAGATGCATAAAAATAAACCAGAATTTTTTTTATAGGTGTTTTAGGTGTGGTATAGATGTTGGTACCTTTTTATGCACAAAATTAAGACCCTTTTGGGTAGAATTGGGGGAAGAATTGACAAAAATTGTGGGGATGAATTTTCCTCCAGACCCAGAATAGTTTCTTCTGGTGCATTTGGCAGCTATAAAAGTTAACTTCTCCAGAAGTAAAGCTAAATTTATTAAAATTGTGTTCTCAATAGCCAGGAAATGTATAGCGGTAACATGGAAATCGAATTCCCTACTTCACATTGATCATTGGAACATGCAAAGTTATATCCCCCTTGAGAAGATGATTTATAATCTTAGGAATAGATATAGTATATCATTAAAATTTGGCAACTTTATTTAGATTACTTAACTGCCTAAATTGTATAATTTATTTTGATGTTTGTCAATTAGTATACTCCTTATTAGAAATTTAATACTTTTAAAATGGTGTGACTCTAAGATGTCGAACCTTGTTCCTATTGCTTTTTCTTTTCTATTTTCTTTATTTTTATCTCCCTCTATTCCCTGCTGTCTGTCCTCTTTTCATTTTAATCTGGGGAGGGGGCACTGGGAGAAGAGGGCTCTCCTTTCCTCTCCTTTTTTATTTTTGGGCCTTATGAATGTTTTTCTATTATTTTATATTCAATGTATTATTGTTATTACATTAATTGACTCCAATAGTCTGTATTTTCTTAAAACTTAAATAAAATATTCCAAAAAATTGTATTCACCATGAAAAGACTTGACATTCCCTCCTTTATACAGGGAGTTCCCAGGTTAAGAACTAGTTCCATTACCTGGGTCTGTCTTTAACTTGTATTTAAGTCGGAACAAGTACAGACGGTCCTTAATTTAGCATCAGTTAGTCAAATGTTTATCTTGGTATATAGCATAGAGTATATATTTTATCTTTCTATGCATAAGAAACACTTCCAAATGCACTACATCTTAACAGAATAATACAGCAGCTAATTAGCTGATGCAGGAGAAGATGATGGAGAAATAGCTGCTGTTGGAGAGAATGGACCTGGTGCTGGAGAGTCAGGGTTTGATTCTGCTGCTGGAGTGGGGGGGAGGGGGGGGCGTAGTTTACTACTGGAGTCAATTTCTTGAAATAATCATCAAATGAGGTTTGTACAGAGCTTTTCTTTTTGTCATAAATGGCCTTTGTAGCAGTTGAGGTCATCGGTAACTGCACGGTAAACTTTGTTGAACCTCTTTTTCAGGATCTTGCTCCTCTAACTTTGCCATCCTTGCTTCAATGAGACAAAAGGTCTCAGCTAACTCTCTTCAAAAACTTTTTCGGTTCTGGAGTGTTTAGGTCTGAATCTTCAATGCTGTCATCCATTGCACTAGTTCCATAAGGTCTTCATTGGTCAGTGCTTTGGCATGGGAGTTTAGTAACTCTACAACATCATTTTCACTGATGTCTAACTGCAATTGATTACCAGTGTTATCACAGCTTGCCTGGCTTTGGCAATGTCCCCTGAAACCCCTGAAAAGCATGCACGAATTGGGGGCACAATTTGATCTACACTCCTTTCATATTTGACTGCTTAACTTCATCCCAAGAATCAGCAATATTTTTAGAGGAGTCACGGGATGGAGTAGTGGCCGGACGGTGAACTCCAGCCCTCTCCAGAAAAGTCGGGAAAAACAAGAGAAAATACAAAGGCACAGAAATAAAAGTTAAAGAAAAGTGAGTATAAAGGTGGAAAGAAGATGGCAACAAAAAAAGAAAAATCAAAATCAACGGTAAGAAGAGAAGAAGAGAAGACAACGGAGGAAGAAGGAGAAGGCCTTACCTGTCCGAAGAGGCCCACTGTGGAGAGAGAAGCCCACTTCCTCAGGTCGGTAGAAATAGGACTACAAAAATGGCTCGCTGAGCCAAGTAAAAGTGCGCAACCGCGCATGAAAAAAAACACACCGACGGGAGGGGGGACCAGCTGGGGAGTCGATCTCCACAGCCGGCAACAACAGCTGCAGAACACCTGCAGCAAGAAGAGACCACAGAAGACAATGGAAACAAGAAAGAAGAGAAGAAAAGGGCAACAAAGAAACAACAGATGGCCAACCCAGAGGAAGAAGAAGAGGAAGAATACAGTGAAATAGAAGAAGAAGGGAAAGGCAAGATAAAGGATATACTTTCTCTTGTTAGAGGATACATGGAGTCATTTAAAGAATGGCAAACACAGGAATTTAATGATTTAAGAAGAAGAATAAACAACACAGAAGAGAAAATGAATAAAATAGATATGACCTTAACAGAAATGGGAAAGAAAATGGACAAGATGGAAGAGCGGGCAGTAGCAGCAGAAATGGAGGTAGAAGACTTAAAAAAGAAATTGGAGGAATCTAATAAAAAAACTAAAGAGACACAAGAACTACTAGCTCAAAAAATAGATATAATGGAAAATTATAACACAAGAAATAACATAAAGATAGTGGGCCTTAAGGAAGATGAAGAAGGCAAGAATATGAGGGAGTTTATAAAAGAGTGGATCCCTAAGACCCTAGGATGTCCAGAACTACAGCAAGAAATGGAAATAGAAAGGGCACATAGAGCATTGGCCTCTAAACCACAACCACAACAAAAACCAAGATCTATTTTAGTAAAATTCCTAAGATATACTACAAGAGAAAAGGTACTGGAGAAGACAATGGAAAAAATAAGAGAGGGCAACAAACCACTGGAGTATAAAGGGCAAAAAATCTTCATTTATCCAGATATAAGTTTTGAACTCCTAAAGAAGAGAAAAGAGTTCAATACAGCAAAGGCGATTTTATGGAAGAAAGGATATAAATTTATACTAAAGCATCCAGCGGTATTGAAAATATTTATTCCTGGACAACAAAACAGACTATTCTCGGATCCAGAAGAAGCACGAAAATTTGCAGAACAATTACAAAAATAGACTGAGGGATGAAGACGGGTAATGAGAGTAAAAATGATCACGATTGATATGTATGCGGGTAAAGAGGTATAAGAGTGAATAGAGACAATGTGCATACGTGAATGCATCTGTACTTAGAGGAAAATATAGATAGTATAGACAAGAATTAATAAGGGAAGGTAATGGAATAGAGTGAATAAGGAGGGAATTAAAAGAGTGACCTTTGTTACATATGAAAAGTGAAATCTTTTCTGGGGGGGGCTGGGTGGGGGGGAAATAGCGGTCACTGCAAAATCAGTTGACGCTTGCGAGTGGATTCGCAAACCCAAATGGAGAGGGGAGATGTGGTTGTCCGACAAGGGATAAAGGACAACTCAGGAGGGGAAGGGGAGATTGGGGATAAAGAAGATATAAATAGGAGAATAAGGAAAATGTTGGATGTTGTAGGAATGTTGTCTTATAAAGAGTTGAAAATAAGAAAACAGAAATGGAAAAGGAGGAAAGGTAATGATGGAAAAACGGAAAGAGAAGATAAACAAAATATAAAATGGCTACGCTGAACTATATGACTTTAAATATTAATGGAATACATAACCAAATTAAAAGGAAGAAACTACTAAATTTACTGAAAAAGGAAAAAATTGATATAGCATTCGTCCAAGAAACACACTTAACTGAATTGGAGCACAAGAAATTAAAGAGAGATTGGGTAGGACATGTAACAGCAGCATCGTATAATTCAAAAGCAAGAGGAGTGGCTATATTAATTAGTAAAAATGTGCCATTTAAAATAGAAGAGGAAATAATAGATCCAGCAGGGAGATATGTTATGATAAAATGTCAGATATATTCGGAGTTTTGGAATCTACTTAATGTATATTCACCTAACGAAGAAGATCAAAAGTTTATGCAAGATATCTTTTTGAAGGTAGCTAATACGCAAGGGAACATACTAATAGGAAGGGATTTCAACCTGAATTTGGATCCAAATATGGATAAAACGGGGAAAAAAATTAACAGGAAGAACAAAGTAACCAAATTTATAATTAAATCAATGCAAGAAATGAAACTTTTGGATATATGGAGGAAACAAAACCCAAAAGAAAAGGAATACTCATACTACTCGGCTAGACATAAAACATACTCAAGAATAGACCTATTTTTGTTATCAGCTAGTATGCAGGATAGAGTAAGAAAAACAGAATATAAAGCGAGAATGCGATCGGACCATTCACCCTTAATATTGACAGTAAAGCTAGAGGACATCCCTCCAAGAATGTATAGATGGAGATTAAACCCCATGCTACTTAAAAGACAGGATTTTATAGAATTTATTGAAAAACAATTAAAAATGTATTTTGAAGTAAATACGGAATCAGTGGAAGATAAGTTTATACTATGGGACGCAATGAAAGCATTCATTAGAGGGCAAATAATAAGTTATGTAACCAAGATGAAGAAGGACTATAATCAGGAAACAGAGCAGTTGGAAAGGGAAATAGTAAACATAGAAAAAAAATTAGCAATGAAGGAAGATACAACTAAAAGAAGAGAATTGGCGGATAAAAAAATAAAATATGAAACATTACAAACATATAAGGTAGAGAAGAATATAATGAAAACAAAACAGAAATATTATGAACTAGGTGAAAAAACGCACAAAATCCTAGCATGGCAGCTTAAGACAGAACAAGTTAAGAAAATGGTATTGGCATCAAGGAAAAAAGACAAACAAATTACATATAATCCAAAAGAAATTAAGGAAAACTTTAGAGAATTCTATGAACAATTACACCGAACTGAAAACGAAGGGAAAGAAGGGAAAATAGATGAATTTTTGACTAAAATTGAACTACCAAAACTACAAATAGAGGAACAAAATAAATTAACAGAACCATTTGGAACAGTAGAAATACAAGAGATAATAAAAAAATTACCAAATAATAAGACACCAGGAGAGGATGGATTTCCAATAGAATTCTACAAAACATTTAAAGACTTATTAATACCGCCCCTCCTGGATGTAATCAACCAGATTGATGAAACACAAAGCTTACCAGATTCATGTAAAACAGCAATAATTACAGTAATACTAAAACAAGGGAAAGATCCACTCTCACCAGTGTCATATAGACCAATATCTTTGCTAAACACAGATTATAAGATAATAGCTAAACTATTAGCAAACAGATTAGCAGAACAGGTACCGAAAATGGTAAATTTAGACCAAACTGGATTTATCAAAAAAAGACGCACAACAGACAATATTTGTAAATTTATTAACTTAATTCATGCAGTAGAAGGAAATAAAGCACCTGCAGTAGCAGTTGCTTTAGACGCAGAGAAGGCCTTCGACAGAGTAGAATGGAATTATTTGTTCAAAGAATTGCAAAAATTCAGTTTACTGGAGAAGTATATTAATTGGGTTAAAGCATTATATAAGGGACCGTTAGCGAAAGTGACAGTAAATGGACATGTATCAAAGCAACTTAACTTAAGCAGGTCAACGCGGCAGGGATGCCCACTATCACCTTTATTGTTTGCGCTAGCTATAGAACCACTAGCAGAATTGATAAGAATAGATAATAATATAAAAGGAATAAAAATAAAAGACAGGGAATATAAAATCAGTCTATTTGCGGATGATGTTATATTGTACTTAACAGAACCAGAACTATCAATAAAAGAATTATATAAGAAATTGAAGGAATATGGAGAAGTATCAGGTTACAAGATAAACGTAAATAAAAGTGAAGCAATGCCTATGAATAATGCAGATTTCTCAAAATTTAAGAAGGAATCTCCATTCAGATGGCAAATGCAGGCAATAAGATACCTAGGTGTACAAATAAACAAAAATCTAGGCCAATTATATAAACTCAATTACAATCCACTAATGAAAAAATTACAGGACGATTTAGAGCATTGGAAAGATCTACCACTAACACTGATAGGAAGGATAAACTGTATTAAAATGAACATTTTTCCAAGGATATTATACTTATTTCAGGCATTGCCAATACAACTGACAGAAAAATTCTTCAAAGAGTTAAAGAAAATAATAAGGAAATTTTTATGGAGAGGGGGGAAACCGAGGATAGCACTAGATAAATTAACAGAATGGTATAAACAAGGAGGCTTACAATTGCCAAACTTCAAAAATTATTATAGAGCCGCACAATTAAGATACCTATCAGATTTTTATCAAACAAGGGAAAAACCAGACTGGACAAGATTAGAATTAGATAAAATAGGGGAAAAGATACCTGAATACATATTATATAAATGGGACGAAAAATTGGTACAACATAGAACTTCTCCAGTATTACATCATCTCCTCAATATTTGGAAGAAGATCCATGTAGAAAGAAATAAAACAAATTATCAATTACCAAAACTAATATTGACGCAAAATAAGCTACTCCCTTTTACAATAGATAACCTTTCCTTTAGAGAATGGGGGAAAAAAGGGATTAAAAGAATAGAAAATTGTTTTTCAGGAAGTAGATTCTTATCCTTTGAGCAAATGAGAGATAAGTACAATATAACTGGAGATACAGCGCTGGCATATTACCAACTGAGATCCTACTTGAAGGATAAATTAGGAAGCAATCTGAGTTTACCAGAGGAAAGTAACCTTGAATATGTGATTACAGATACAATGTTAATCAAAAGATTTATAACAAATATGTATATTAAACTGCAAGAAAAGGAAAATGAGGAAACAAATGGTAAAACTAAACAAAAATGGGAACAAGATTTAAATATAAAGATAAAAAAGGAAACATGGGAGAAATTATGTTCTGGAACGATGAGAAATACAATAAATACGAGACTACGTATGATACAATATAATTGGTTACACAGACTATACATTACACTGCAAAAGTTAAATAAATGGGACCCAACAGTATCTGATAGATGTTTTCGATGTAAAAAAGAAATGGGAACAACAATTCATGCAATCTGGACATGTGAGAGAGTAGAAAAATTTTGGGATGATCTCAATCAGATATTAAATAAAATAACAGAAAACAATATACCAAAGAATCCAGAGATCTTTCTCCTAAGTAACATAAAAAACAAAGAATTTGGAATTGATTTGGAGGATGCACAAAAAAGATTTGTTAAGATAGCCCTAGCCGTAGCAAAAAAATGTATTATGTCAACCTGGAAATTGGAAGATAATTTGAAAATACAACAATGGTATATAGAAATGAATAAATGTATTCCATTAGAAAAAATAACATATAGTTTAAGAAATAATATTGAAATATTCGAACAAATATGGGAGCCTTACATTAAATACAATAGCGAAAACCTACCGGGGACAAACATTACTAAGTTGATAGAAGGAGAAGGAAAGAAAAGAATGGACTCAGTAGAATTTCTGGTGTATTTTTGTTGAATGACAACATTGTCTGACTGGTTTAATGCAACCTAGATTGTCTACCTAAAATAGATGAGACGGGGGGGGTGGGGGGGTGGCCTGGGAGGAGGGAGGTGGGGGGGAGAAAAAGTCACTGTATATGTGTGAAAAAGAAAAAGTGTATATCATGGCTAATGTGATTTATGGTGTGAAAAATAAAAAAAAAAGAAAAAAGAATCAGCAATATTTTTGAAGGCATTGTAGATGTTGTAATTCCTCCAGAACTCCCTGAAGCTCATCACATCATCCTGGGTAGCCCTGACCGCTTGTGAGAAGATCTGCTGTAAATAATAGGCCTTAAAGGAGGCTCTGACTCCTTGATCCACTGGCTGAAGAAGCAGTGTGGTGTGGGGGTCAAATTACAATCTTTACATCTGAGTGAAGATCATCTAAAGTGCTTTGTCGAGCACAAGAAGAATCTTGAAAGGAATTTTCTTGGCCAAGCCATAACGTTCAACAGCAGGAACAAAATGATCCAAGAACCAATCTTAAAATCTGGCATTTGTAACCCAAGCCTTTGCATTTGCCTTTGAAATAACAGGAAGAAATGCTTTATGATATGTCATGTCCTCGATTGTACGATCAGAGGTCTTCATAAATACTAAGAAAAGCTTGTAAGTTTAAAAGCACAAATCTTTACTCACATCAGTTACTGGTCATGTATTCATACAATGTTGCACTGAGCATGTTCACCATTCAAGTGTGATGCGGCTCTTACAGTCTTACAGTGTTCATGCTCCAGCATAAAATAGTCCCAAGTTTCCTCTGTATATAGCATCCCTCCTTATTTAAAAAAAATTATTAAAATATTAAAGAATTTATTAAGATTTAACATTTCTTAAACATAAATTGTTACTGGTTCTTTACCTGCAATTGCCATTAAGAATTATTTATTCTAATTACATAATTGCAATTCTATATTCTGTTCAGCAGAATCGCACTGGTGGTAGGATGTTGCTTCTCCACCTTGTAAACCTTGTGTATGTTTGGTTCAGTAGTGTTAGTTCACTTGTGGATGGTGGTGTTGTTTGCCTCGGTTCTCCTGTTGCTTGCTGTTCACTCATTGTTTTTGGTTGGGGTTTCTCCTCGCATTCTCGACACTTTGTGAGAGTGCGTTTAATTGTCTATACATGCCTCTCAATGAATCCATGGCCCTTGGGGTAATGTGATGATGAAGTAGTGATGGTGAACCCATATTCTGTAGCTATTTCTCTGAATTCTCGCGATGTGAATTGGGTCCCATTGTTACATATTACTTGTTCAGGTATCCCCTGTTCTGTGAAGAGGGCACATGCTGCAGCAGTGATAGTTGATGCTTTCAGGTTCTTCACTTTCCTGATGAAGGGGAATTTGGAGTAGTAGCAGGACACAATCAGATACCATTCTTGGTTTTCTGTGAACAGGACTGCTCCCATTGTGTGCCATGGCCTGGCAGATATCATCTCTTTTTGTTTATTTCTGGCATGCCAGACATATAGCCACCATGTTTTCCATGTCATCAAACATGCCTATCCAGTAAACTGCTAAGTTTGGTGTATTTTCTGGAGAATTTCTTTTTTCATTGTCTTTGGTATTATCAGCCAAGACCCTGCCAGCAGTACATTGTTTTTCAGGGATATGTCGTCCCTCACAGACCAATACTGGCGTATTGTAGGCTGTACCTGTTTTATCCTTTCTGGCCATCCCTGTATCACCTGTTGGGAGAGCAGCTGTAGCTCCTCATCCTTTGTGGTTTCTTCTTTAATCAGGTTTAGTTTGTTATTGGTTACCCCAAAGAGGTGATGTATCTTGATTCCATGTCTTTCATATTTTTCTTTGGGGAAAGATGGGACAAAGCATTGGCTTTGTCAGATTTAGGGAGTGATACACAAGCAATGGCTTGAGCTTGAAATCCCAGAATGCGTTGCCCCCAAGCAATAATGTAGGCCTGTCCTTCATTGCCTTATAGGTCCTTTCAGGCATTTTTTCAAAAATAAGCCAGTCTCCTCTACATTGAATATTTGGTCTTTCCAATAACCTTCCTCCTCAATAATTTTATTGCAACTATCATTTTAATCCTTACAAATTTCTTTTAACATTTCAGGAAAATCACTCACTGTACTTGCTGCTTCATCTTGCACTTTAATGTTATGTAAATTTGCCCTAACTTTGAAACGATTAAAGCAACTCCTAATTGCAACAAATTGTTCACAATCACCTTCACTTGTTGCACGTGCAGCTTTTAAATCATTGAAAAGGCTTTGAGCCTTTTCTTGCACTAAAGTAAGGCTAACAAGCATCTTACGCTGATTTTGATCATCTAACCAAATTATCAATAACCTTTCCATTTCAATAATTAAACTACTGCATTGCTTATAATAATTGAAGCTCTCATCAGGACAGGGCGTTTCACATGCTCCATTATTCTCACTTTATTTCTTAAAACTGTTCCGGTCGTTGACTGACAAGCCTAATGCTTTTCCAATGACTGATGGTGTTTCACCACTTTTTGATCGCTTTATTATTTCCACTTTAATTTCAATCGTGATCCTTTTCCTTTACCTTTATAGATCAGTAGCACTTGAATTGGATTTACGCTTTGGAGACATGGTTACTCTGTTATTATGCGTGTACAGTAATTTCAGGACTTTTATCTTGGTAGATTTGGTATAGGTCAAATACAGTGCAGGTGTGTCAGGATTTTTCCCATGTTGAACTTGAAGGTGGAATCAGCTGCAAAGAAGCATCTGCTTATTTCTGGCTGCTTTTAATCCAACGAGGCAGTAAAGAGTTGCCAAACTGTTGGTTCACGAGTCACTTGTAAACTAAATGAAACCAGAGTATACAGTATTGTACATATGCGATGTTTGAATCCATACTTTTCAATTTGAAATCCATTCCCACACTTGCGATATGCAGTACCCTACTCTCTCACGATGCTGGGCTGTGGCAGCATCACACGAGCTTTTAATATATAAGTGGCCATCCCTTTTTTCATCCACAGATGTGGGTGTTATTCTGATTTACTTTTTTCTCCCTCTTTCATCTCTAAGATGTTAAAATAATTGTTACCTTGACTGCTTTGGTTTTCACCCAGTCACAAACAGCCCTTTCCCTCTCTGCAACATAAATTACACTTGTATTCTCTCTTTTCCAATTTTGATAAATTATTTTTGATCTGTGCTCCATGTTCCTCTACTCAAAGTTGCTGCTTGACCTGCTTTAATGCTTTGAATCTTTTCTATACTTATTAAATTTCCAGCATTCAGGTCTTTTTTAAATTAATTGCTGTTCTAGTAAATCTTCTGTGAACTCCTTTTGAGTTCCTGCCATCCTCATGGAATCATTGTCACCAGAATTGTTCACTATTTTGCAGCAAAGTCTAACAAATATTTACTGTTTCTTCCTCTTGTCCTTTTGTTTCTGTTGAAAACCTTGGATACTGAATGCCTTGGACAGTCTTGTTTTGAACTCTGCCTTGTGTATTTGAAGCTTCTTTTTCTATATCCTTTTTTATTAACTTTGCTCATTTTCATGGCAAATCAATTGGTCAAGTTTCCTTTTAATATATTAAAATGTAACATACAGGATATATTTTAATTTTTTCCTGTTGTAAGGCACCCCTTACTGGATTTACAAAATTGGTTTAAAGTATTAAATGCCATTTGCTGTAAGTGTAATTTATCTGTCTGTAATTCTTCCTAAATTTGATTGTAACTGCATTCAGATATAAAAACAACTTTTTTTTAAAATTTCTGACTTCAGGTAATTCCCAAACCTATTACTGGCACCACACAAATGGTTACCACCAGCCAGCCTCAACAAAGACTCATTATGCCTGCAACTGCATTACCACAGATCCAACCCAATTTAACAAATCTCCCACCAGGCACTGTTTTGGCACCAGCACCTGGAGCTGGCAACATGGGGTATGCAGTACTCCCAGCTCAGTATGTTACACAGGCAAGTAAAACAACCCACTTGCAGAGGCTTAATACACTAGAGTTTAAAGAAAAATGTAACAATTCAGTTTGTAACCAGAAGATGTAATATCAAAGGTGCATCTTAACACTGAATGCCAGTCTATTATACATTATATGGAGATTTGTTGGGGGCAGTATTTCTCTGGTTAAAAGATCTTTGAAAGCAGATGTCTTGGTGAACTTCTATTGCATGCTAACTGTAAGTCAAGAATATTTTGATAGTGTTTACTGGATTTGTGTAGACAAAAATGATAATCACTGTTCCCTGATGATTTTCACTGGTTCCTATTCTAAGCAACTGAGATGAATAGACAGTAGCATTTGGTCCCTATTGTACACTTCCTTGCCCTGAAAGTAGTGCAAGGTCATTGTGCATATGCAAAGCAGCTGTTTCCACACTGAGAAAATCAGCATATTTTGATGGATGGACAGTTTTTTTTCCAGTCAGTGCATGTCACCACTTGTGTTTTGCATAAGATCAAAAGAAGCAAACGGGTCATGGCAAAGACTAGAGATGCAAGTTGTTGCAGGTAAAATGCATGCTCAGAACAGTTTGGGTGAAGGGATTATACCCAGCACATTTCAGCATTTCTATTAAAAAAACATACCTCATTTAAAGAAATCTTGCCTCTCATAGTAACATAGTTGCAGAATGATAACTGGTTAAGAAAATACTTGTCATTGTGTGAACCAATTAAGTGAATCTATTTGTGTGTTCCTGGATGGTACAAGATTGCTGAGCATGGATAAGGGTATCAATGGTCTCTCAGTAGTCGCAACCTTGTCTCAGAATTTTAGACTCCACTCAACCTCTTCACGTAACCTATAACTAGGCAATGCCCATTCTCCTCACCCACACTCGACCCTCCCCCCACTGTCACCTATTCCTGGCCCTTGCCTTTCCCCTTATCTATATCTTGTTCACTCTTTCACTGGTTACTTCCTAGCACCCTGCACACAGTCAAGCATGCTCACTTCCTCCTGCCCATTGGTTCAAAATACAAATCTTTTAGATTGCATTTTGCCTTGCATTTTTAATGAGAAATGAAGAAAGTTTGAAACAATTTCTATAAAGGTTCTATTGTATTCTCATTGCGCATTTGTGAAAATAAATGTAGATGATGCACAGAATTGGAAGTGGGCAAGAAAAGTGTCAAAATACGCAACAAGTAATTTTGATTTTCTTTTCATTAGTTACAACAGACCTCCTATGTTTCAATATCCAGCAACAATGGATTTTCTGGAACATCCAATATTCAGACTCAAGCAAAACTGCCAATCAATGGGTGAGACTAGTCAATCCATCATTGTAGTTTTAATGTTGCACTTGGGCCTCTTCTCAAGCTGTTTCATGCAACTTCTATTCCATTCTCCCAAAGCCTCTGCAGCTGTCCTTAAATCCATCTTTATTGCTTATCCTAACCACTCCATGAGCAAAGAATTTTCTCCTGAATTTCCTATTTAAATTTTTGGGTTAACTTGAATTAACAGCTACTAATTTTACTTTTCCCCACAAGTGAATGCTTTCTTCCTGCTGTCTTCCATGGATTTCATTTCACATTCAGAATTTTCTGTTCAGTGAACATAATTAATATTCATTGATGGGTTTTGATTATATAAACATGGAAACTACAGATGCTGGAATCTTGAACCAACTTGCTGGAGGCCTGAAGTGTTGGCTGACCATTCCTACCGTTAGATGCTGACTAACCTACTTCCTCCAGCAATGTTTTGGGTACCGATAACATTCTGATAACACTGAGCTTTTGGTGTTAATTTTTAAGACCACGTGAAATTCATTTCTTTCCAGATATTTATGTTTCATCTTGCAGGATTTTGATGTAAAACATAAATGCAATCCTCCAAATGGGTTGAGGATTTGTCCTGATATGTTGGCTGAGCTACGTTTGTGGACTGCAGAGTACATGTTTCTGGGCTAAAGTCAGGCCATCTAGCTGGTAGCTCCTTTTCCAATTGAGATTTAGAAAATATCAACTTAATTGAGCTAATCATTTTTTGAAACATAATTACTTCAATTTGTAGTATTGTCTGATTAAGGAAGGAACATAGCACCTTTTTATCATGTTTAAAATGAAAATTTGGGAGAAAAAGTTAAAGGAGCAGTTTGAACAAATTGTAAACTTTTTCAGGCACAATTAAAAGAAATCTGGTAACCTAATAAATTCAGTGCATATTGAATTAATTTGTTTTAATCTGTAATACCACATTAAGCTTAAATTGGTTTTGATTTTCTCTTTCGATTTTTTTCTTATCTTTCTTGCTCTCCCTTTTAATACAGATCATCCACTTCAGAATCAGGATCACGGCCAAGGAAACCTTGTAATTGTACAAAGTCTCAGTGTCTCAAACTGTAAGTAAGAACTCTGTTCCAAAGTAGAATTTTTGAATAATGACTAAATTCCCAACCCTCCTTTCCCTTCCCTGACCATTCAACAACCCATCATTGTCCCCAACCTACTGCTTTGAAGTACTTCGTGAGCAAAATTTATCATTTTTATATATGTCAGGCCGTATAAGATTATAAAGAGAGCTTGTGGCACATTGACCTTATAAACCAAAATATTGAGCACAGGAATATGATATTGAGTACAAGCATTGGGATGTTCTATTGAAGATGTCAATAATATTAAAAATGTGCAGAGAAAATTTACATGTATTTTGCTGCGACTTGGAGCTGAGTTACAGGGCGAGGTTGAAAAGGCTCAGACGCTATTCCCTAGAGGGTCGGAGAATGAGGGGAGATTTGATCGAGATATATAAAATTGATGGCTAAAGATAGGGTAATGCAAATAAGACGAGGACTAGCAGACATGGGAAAGGAAAGGTGTTTGAGGGGAACATTGTGACAGATTATATCATATTTTATATTGTATATAGATATGTTTTTGAAGGAGATAGATTGTGGGGGTAGTATAGGTCAAAAACAAACACAAGCACTTCACAAAACAATCTCATTTAAAATGCCAGAGCTTTGCTGAAGCCAGACAGTCCAGGCTCCAAGTGCCTTTGCAAAAACTTTGAAGAAGTTACCTATAGAGACTTCACAGGTAGGTGTTAATTGGACAAGCTGTGGAATAATGGACTATTGTTTTGAAAGTGACAGATGAATGGACTCAGATGTTTGGGTCTGGTGCCGCAATCTGGTTCTAGTTTGCTGTTCTAAGAAGGTCTTGTAGTTTTTCAAGCAGAGACAGAGAGTAGACCAAACAGGCTTTCTCTAAGGAAGAGAGAGAGAAAACTGGTTTCTGCAGTCATGGCAAGCTGGCAGCTTATTGAAACCCCATTTTGAAGACTGGTTGTGAATTCTGAGTTCAGCCTGTTCAAAACCCTTGTGGTCCATACAAGAAGAAATGGCTGGCTTGAGTGTTTTACCTGAAATAAGGGAAACAAAAGAAACTCTGTGGTGACCTTCATAAGAAGAGATTATCATTTGGAAAATCTTGATGGAGCAAGTTTCTTCAGCAAAACACTGAAGTGGGTGATCAGAGGGAATCAGTTTGTGTGTGTCCAGCGAGCAATAAATCTCTCTGAAACCAACAAGAACCTTCCTGAGTGGTAACCAATTACCTTTAAGCACCAGAGCTTGGTGAAAATTCATAAATGTTAAATTCTGTGCACAGTATAAGAATTCCCTGATACCGGTGAACTTGGAGAAGTGAGATTGGACTATGAATCAAAGAACTTTTCCAAACTTGTACATATTACATACATGTGCACTTAGAATTAGAAGGGGGATAATAATGTTAAAGTTTGATCCTGTTTTCATGTTTAAAAAAAAATAAAAATGACTTTTGTTTAAGTAACCATTTGTCTTAGTGAATTTCTATTGCTGATGGGTTTTGGAGTCCTCTGGGCCCGTAACAGCATTAAAAGAAAATTCTTCACTTGCAAGGTGATAAGACTGTGGAATGAGCTTCCAGCAGAAATGCTGGATGCAGGTTCAATTTTGACATTTAAGATAAATTTTGATAGGTACATGGATGGTAAGGGTATAGGGTGCTATGGTCTGGGTGCGATGGGACTAGGCAAACTAGTAGTTCATTACGGACTAGATGGTGCAAAGGGCCAATGTCTGTGATGTGTTCCTTAGTTCTAATAAGCAGGTTATGATTAGGTACCAAGGATAATGTATCCTAGTTTGTCAATGCAAAGTTAGTTGTGAAAATGAGATAGAGGTAGGGAATGACAGTATTGAGCAAAAGGTGGTAAATGGAGCATTACAAAAGAAGAGTAATGTGTCAGACCAATAAATGTTGCAATTCATACAATGATTGCTTGCTGTAGACACGAGACTCCAGAGGCTGAAACCTGAAGCTAAATACAATTTGTTGGAGGTTATCATTTGGAAAATCCTGATGGAGCAACTTTATTCGGTATCCGTATCAGTCGATGAAAAAGAGTGGTCATTATTTGAGTAAAAACTCTTGTTCTGATGAAGAGTTTTGACTCAAAACAATGACCATTCTTTTTTTCCCCAATGTTGCTTGACTTACTGAGTTCCTCCAGCAAATGTGTTCAAATCACTTGTTGCTCCTGGATGGAAAAGCCACATAATCTCCCCACTTGCGGCCAAAGACATACTCACCTGAAGCGGCAGAAGCTCCTCCGAGGCACTGACCCCAACCCTTCTCCGGGAAGGATAATCATCAGAGATCCGCGGTCTGCCGACGCACCTGAGTGTGCAGCTGCTGTAAGCAGCTGCCTGGGGGCGGACTGATGACTCCATCAGCCAGCGACTGGGGAGGGGAGGTTGGGGCAGTGGCGGTTGGCGGGGAGATGGCTGGTGTGGGCTGTCACAGCGCGTCTGGCTGCACCTGCACTCGGGCTGCTCTCTTTGGCTCAAAATGCGGCATAACAATGGCGGGCTTCCCTACCCATAATCCCCCATGCAGCTGGAACTGTTATGGGAAACACAAAGTGGTTCCACCTGCGTGGGGGATTATGGGTAGGGAAGATGGCCATTGCTATGCTACAAATTTATGACGGATGGCACTGTGGCACCGGTCCCCCCATCTCCATTAGATCCGGAGGTACTGCGAGGTGCCTCAGGATATGAATAGGCCAGGCAATGCTGCAACCAGCCCTTTAGGTCTGCCATCTGAAAGTGAGTCCGCAAGTTAAGATCTGCTCCTTCCGCCGCCCTCAAGGCGGGGGGTCCATCTGAAAGGGCCTATTATCACACTACAAATCCCTGATAATGTCTTACTGTACATTAGAGGGCTCTGTTGAGACTACACTTCATATGGATGGGATTCTGAGTTGTCTGCACTTCTTATGTTATGTGGATATATTGGGGTGCTGTAATTTTTAGATGTACTGTATATTTTGGCATATAAGTTGACCCCTTCCCCCTTTATCAGCCTCATTTTTAGGGTTTTCTGATATATCCAGCATACAAGTTGACCCCCATTTTTCTGGCTGCCTGAGGTGCCCTGTTGACCGGCGTAGAAATCAACCCCCAAAGCTCATGATGCCTGAGATGGGCCATTGACTGGCTTATAGATCGTGCAGATTGATATGCTGGGTGTTGGCTGGAGGTGATTGCTATCATGGAGGGTCCATCGACAAAACACAGCACACAATGAAAATATGAAGTGAGCTTTAAGTTGAAAGTGATAGAAGTGGTCGAGAAAACCAAAAACTGAACTGCTGCAAGAAAATTTGATGTGAATGAAAGGTGGTAAGAGATTGGAGGAAGAAAGAAGAAACTGAAGAAAAATACCAAAAAGGCAATGTTCTTTGAGAAAAGGAATCACTCGTTGGCCAGAGTTGAAAAATCACGTTGCAGAATGGGTATGTGAACAGAGGCAAATTCACGACACAGTCACCTGAAGTAAAATAAGAACATTTGCACTGCAGTGGGCCAAGTCACTCTCAGACTTCAGTGATGATTTTGAGGCTACAGTAGGCTAGGTCAATCATTTCATGAACAGGAAAAATCTGATATTATGCCAAAAAAACAAAAATTGCACAGAAACTACCAAAAGATCTTGATCATAAAGTTGTAAGTTTTCACCAATTAATTATATGGAACCGGCAGAAACACCAGTTTGCATTGGCAAATATCAGAAACATGGATGAAAGAAATCCCCATGAATTTTGACATGATAGGCAATAGAACAGTGGAATGGAAAAGTGTTAAAACTGTGCAAACCAGAAGTACAGGCCATGAAAGGACCAGTTTTACCATGGTGTCATCGTGCATGCCCAATAGGGCCAAGTTAAGACCCATGATAATCTTCAAACGCAAAATTAAACTGAAAATGCAATTCTCTCCAGGTAGTTTTGTACATTTTCATGAAAAATAGTGGATGGATGAAAGTGGTGTAAAACTATGGATAGACAATGTGTGGAACAGGCGACCAGGTAGTTTATGCAAAGAACGGAGTTTGCTGGTCTGCGATATGTTTCGTAGCCACTTAACTGAGATCACTAAAAATAGATTAGCGCCTCATGATACTTTCGTGGCAGTTATCCCAGATGGTTGGACATCAATATTGCAATCTCTTGATGTCTGCTTGAACGAGCCATTTAAAGACCATGTGCACAAGGAATGGAATACATGGATGTCAAGTGCAGAAAAGTTGTCTACAAAAGGCGGGGCAATATGTGCTGCATCACTTGATATGCGCTGTAACTTTGTGCTCAAGGAATGGGACAAAGTTAAAGTAGAGACTATGATAAAATCATTTTAAAAGTGTGGTATCTCTTGTGCAATTGATGGCACAGAAGATGATTTATTGTGGGACACTGACGATGAAGCTGAAACCACCTCCTCAGATACAGTCTGGGACCCATATGATAACTGTTTAAACAGTGAGAGTATGGATGTGCTTGCTGCCTTCTTTTCGATGATAGAGAGAGTGATTTTGAAGGGTCTAAATGTGTTGTTTTCGGACTATGATAGCAATTTTGAAAGGTGCTAATTGTGTTGTTTTCAATTAAAAATCTCAATGAAAATCTGTTGCAGTCGAGCTTTTTTAGTAATTGATTTTAGTAAAAGATTTCTTGTGTGCCAAATCAGATTTTCAAGGGTCAACTTGTACACCAAATCAGTTTTTCCAGGGTAGACTTGTACGCCAGATCAGCACGGATTGGATTTTAAGGTTTCAAAAGTATATCCTGCATCTAGGTCTTTAGAGTCATGAGTGCTGGTGTGGTTTTGACCGTAACTCATATAGATCAGGGTTTTAAAGATATATTTTCAATAATGTACGCCTTTGTAGGGGGTGTGTTCTTTTTTTTTGTTTTTCTTTTCTTTTTTTCAATACACCTACATATATTAAAAACATTAAGAAATATAATATTTGTGTTTTTAAAATGAGAGGGATAGGAATGGGAAGATGGATGGTTAGTAGATTTAGTAAAGAGATTTGATGGCTGGAAAATTTTAAAAAATTTAGTATTAATATTAACGGTATACAGAATCGAATAAAGTGGAAAAAATTATTAGTGTATACGAAAAAAGCAAAAATAGACATTGCTCTTTTACAAGCAACTCATTTGACATAAGAAGAACATGAAAAATTAAAAAGAGATTGGGTAGGAACTGTAATAGCATCCTTATTTAATTCAAAAGCTAGAGGTACAGCAATATTGATAAATAAAAATTTACCAGTGAAAATATTGGACACAATTGTAGATATAGCAGGAAGATATGGTATATTGTCAGATTTATTCAGAACAATGGACTTTAATGTGTATATGCACCTAATGTAGATGATGGTAAATTTGTACAAGTTATCTTTATGCAATTATTAAATGCTAAGGGGAAAATTATATTAGGGTGAGATTTTAATTTTACTTTTGAACCTAAACTGGATAGATCAGGTGATAAAATGATGAGTTAAATTTTTAAGTTTGATAAATGTAGCACAAAAGTTACATATGATCCAGAGAAAGCATTTAATAGACTGGAATGGGATTTTTTTTTGTTTAAAGTATTTAATGCATTTGGGATTCCAAATACTTTTGTAAATTGGATAAAAGCATTGTATGATCAGTTAAAAGCAAAAGTCAAAAATATCAAAACCTTTTTTGTTAGGAAGGTCCTCTAGACAAGGTTGTCCTTGTCACATTTTTATTTGCATTAGCAATAGAGCCATTCGCAGAAACAATTAAAAGTGATAAAGAAATTAAGGAATTTGAGATAGGTAATGAGCATAAAATTAGTTTGTTTGCAGATGATGTTATAGTATATTTAACAAGACTAGAAATATCGTTGAATATGAGATTTGTGTCGGGTTATAAAGTTAATGTTGATAAAAATGAAGTGGTCTATGGTTGATATGGATTCTTCATAATGTAAGAGATTGACAAAATTTAAGTGGCAAAAAGAAGCAATTAAATATTTAAGAAAATTGATAGAAATATAAATAATTTATTTAAGTTAAATTATTCACCACTATTAAAAAATATAAAAGAGATGAGAAGATGGGAAGATTTACCAATAACGTTAATAGGATGGGTGAATTGTATTAAGATTAATATTGTTCCAAGAATACAATATTTATTTTAATTCATGTACCAGAAACATTTTTTTCAGATTTTGAATAAAATTATATGAGAATTTATTTGTGAAAAGTAAAATGTCAAGAATTGGTCTTGAAAAATTAACATGGAAGTTTGATCAGGGAGGACTAAGATAACCGAATTTTTAAAATTATTATAAAGGCAGCTCAATTAAGATTTTTGTCTTGCCATTATCAAATGGGTGAGAAAACAGCTTTGGATTCAGATTGAAATAAATAAGATTGGAGAAACTATCCCAGAACAAATTATGTATAAATGGAATAGTGAATTGTTTAAAGGAAAAGAGGAAGTACCAATTATAAAACATGTGTTGAAAATATGGAATGGAATTCATATGGAGAGAGGGATTAAAAATTATCAATGACCTAAAATGTTGTTAAAACAAAATCAACTTCTTCCTTTCACTTTGAATAATTCATTATTTGATAATTGGTGTAGTAAAGGTATACAGAGGATAAAAGATTGTTTTTTGGGATCTTTCTTTTTAACTTTTGACCAATTAAAAGTTAAATATAATATACAAAATAATACAATTTTTGCATATTATCCATTAAAATCATGTTTAAAAAATAAATTGGGAATAGATTTGAGACTCTCGGAACAAAGTCAATTTGAAGGTATAAAAACAGATACATTTATTATCAAGAAATATATTACTAATATGTATATAAAATTACAAGAAACTAAAAGAAAAAAGATTTATATAAATCAAAATTATGATGGGAGAAAGATTTAAATATACAAATTCAGGAGGAAATATGGTCAAAATTGTGTTACAAATACAGTTAATGCTCGATATCAAATGATTCAATATAATTTTCATCAATTGTATTATATTCCTCAAAAATTGAATGGACTTAATTCTAAATATCCGGATAAGGGTTTTCGATGTAGTAAGGAAACAGGGACCTTTTTCCATTCGGTCTGGTCCTGTGAGAAATTGGAACAATTTTGGAACGATTTTAGTGTATTGTTCCTACAAATTATGAAGATAAAAATGCAAAAAGATCCAGAATATTTTTACTTGGGAATATATACAAGAAGATACATATTTGGAATTGGATAAATATCAAGAAAAATGTTAAAATATAGCTGTAATGACTGCAAAGAAATGTATAGCGGTAACATGGAAAACTGAGGGTTTGGTTTAAAAATAGGCAGTTGGCATATTGAAATGCAAAATTGTATATCTTTAGAAAAATTTACATAGTTTAAGGAATTGAATTGGAAACTTTTATCAAATTTGGGAGCCATACATGGATTTTATGAATAAAAGTTTTTCCATAACCTCCACTTTGCCCATCCCTCTCTGTTAGTAATTATTAAAAAAAGTACATGAATATTATATATGTTGATAATATTATACTTGTAGAAGTAGGTGCTCTTTTTTTTCTTTCCTGAGGAGGGTTGGGGAGAAAATTTTTTAAAAATTTGTATCTTTTTGTATGGCTTACTAAGTTACTGTATTATTGAGTTTATACTTTGTATTGGCACAAATAATAAATAAAATTTTCAAAAATAAAAGTTAGATAGAGCTCTTAAAGTGCTAAGGGATATGGGGAGAAGGCAGGAATGAGGTACTGATTGTGAATGATCAGCCATGATCACAGTGAATGACGGTGCTGGTTTGAAGGGCCAAATGGCCTACTCCTGCACCATTGTCTACCGAGAGCATCCTGGCTGGCTGCATCACAGTATGGTATGGCTACTGCAGAAAAATGGATCGGAGGTTAATCCACAGGAGCATAAGAGTGGCAGAGAGGATCATGGGAGTTCTCTTCCTCTCTCCCCCCCACAAAAGCAATATCTGAAGAGGGCATGCAAAATCATTGAGGATTCCTTTCACCCTGCATACAGCATCTTTCAGTTGTTCCCGTCGGGGAAGACACACAGGAGTATCAGAGCCAGCACCAGCTGAGGAACAGCTTCTTTCCACGGGAAGTGGCAATGCTGAACGTCCAAAGGAACTGCTCACACTAACCATCCAAGACTCTCATTTGGACAAAATATAATTTATTTATTTTTATAGATATGATACTTGCCCTGCATATGTATTATTTGTCCATGTGTATTATGTCTGGTTGTGTGTCTGCATGTTTTTGCACCAAGGACCAGAGAACTTGTACAATCAGAAGACAATAAGCTTGACGTGTCGGCTGGATAAGTGTAGAATCTTACTGGCATCTTCCATTAGCTATCCCCTCCCCCAGCTGATCCATTGGTAAGAAGCAAGTTCCAGAGTGAAATTTGTGCAGCTTGACCTTGTATTCACAGCTGATTTGCCAGCTGAAAATTAAGGTGATCTGTTGCACTTGCCACTGTATTTTTCTCCTTGACCAGTTTAAAATGGGTGTCAGCTCCTTTTGTTATAATTGATTTATTTATGCCACTATAAGTTCAATAAATTTTGCTTTATCAAAGAATGATACACAATCTAACGGTGTAATATTTCTATTTTATGTATGTAAATTTCCTGATATTAATATAAATCATCTTCAACAAATATTTATTAATTTAGATACTGTGATTGCTTTGCAAACGGAGAATTCTGCAATAGTTGCAATTGTACCAACTGTTTTAACAATCTGGATCATGAAGCGGAGCGGCTAAAAGCAATAAAGGTGAGTGAGATTCCTTAGTGTACCTCTAATGTAAGCATGCAATTCGTATTACATTTTCAGGACCATATTTCCATCACCGATCTATTTTCACCTTGTTCGCCTGATCTGACATCATCAATTTTTGCATGCATTACAATCATCACTTTGCTGCTTTCCCTCCACTTTTCCCCAGTGAAACTTCAGACACGAGGCAAATAACAGATAGCATGAGTAATGAGCTTACCAGTAATTTTCCAATAACTGAAAAGACTAAGAGAAGATAAATTGGTTACTTGGGTTAGGTATCATGGAGTGCACAGAATTCTTGCAATTGTAGCTGGGTAAAATATCAGTTCCTTCAGAAAAACAAGATTTTAATTGTGAAATACACATCAAAAGAGTGAACAACATTAAATGCAATCCTGCGATAATTTCATTTTCCTAGCTGCTGAGTCGATTGTAATTTTGAGACTGAATAGAGATCATAACCTCACAGTCGAATGAATTTGAGACCAATGGATATTCTATTTCTTTTTTTGTCATAGAAATTTCTTAAAGCTTTTGGTGAAATTGTATTTGTAACTTTTTAAAAATTACTGTTGAATCTTCACCTCTCACATTAACATTACCTACTGGAGGAGTTTTAGCATTTTATTTCATTTTATTTTAGCATAATATATGCACATTGATTGTTTCCCACTTCTTTCAACAAAATTTTGAAGGCTTGCTTCACTTTCCCATGAGACAATATTGGAGAACTCAAAGTATCATGTTGTATCAATGTTGTATTGTAATTTGAAAATGGCTCTCTCCCTTTAATCCTCAAGAATAATTCATTATTTCTCTGCTCATGGACTGCAAATATATTTGTCTATTTGTGACATAAATTTGTGTCCACCTTCCTTTCAGGGATTGTTCCTTCAAGTTTGTTGCACATATTTAGAATCCACTAAAAATCTTGGGTTCCCATGGTTAGCATAGCAATTCTTTGGCTTGGCTTCGCGGACGAAGATTTTCTGCTACAGGCTCGTTGGTGACTGACAAGTCCGATGCGGGACAGGGAGGCGCGGTTGCAAGGGAAAATTGGTTGGTTGGGGTTGGGTTTTTCCTCCTTTGTCTTTTGTCAGTGAGGTGGGCTCTGCGGTCTTCTTCAAAGGAGGTTGTCTATCTGGTTGTCAATCCTTGCATAATAATAACAGTAATAATAATAGCTATTACAGCGCCAGTACTGATTAATTACAGCAGTTTTCATTGTAAAGCATAGTTGAAGGAAAAGGTCATTTCATGGTCATTTGAGTATGTATTTCTAAATGCCCAAATTCTTCTCTTTCTTCCCCAGGCATGCCTTGACAGAAATCCAGAGGCATTTAAGCCGAAGATTGGAAAAGGCAAAGAAGGTGAATCTGATAGACGCCATAGTAAAGGATGTAATTGCAAGAGGTCAGGATGTTTGAAAAACTATTGTGAATGCTATGAGGTAAGAACCATTGAACAAGATGTTGTTTTAAATCCATTATCTGTTTGATTTTCAAAAGAAACCAAGATCTTTCAAAACTTTTTTTTTCAATAAACATCTGCAGATTTGCTTGTCCTTCAGAAAATGATTTGTAACCTTTCATGATTGTGCTGGTTCTTGAGGTTAATCAGACAACTCGAGTACTTTTCTCCAATAATATCCATCTTGTGTAATCATAATGAAGTTGAAAGAGAGTCATGGCTGTACTCAATCCTAGTCCTGGAATGCAGTACAGCCCAGAATAGGCCTTTGGCCCACAAATTGTCTCAACCTTTACAAACTCCTTCTCTATGATTAAACTAACCTTTCTCTCCATCACAGCCCATAAACCTCCATCATGTCTTTTAAATGTCCTTATTGTCAGTCTCTACAACCACCCCAGTAGTGCGTTCCAGGCACCCATCAGACATCTCCCCTAAACTTTCCTCCACTCACCTTAAACAAGTCATTGCTGCCTTGGAGGAGTGGGGAGGTACTAGCAGTCTACTATTGCCTCTCATAATATTGTACACCTCTGTAGTTGCTTTTCATCTTCTATCGCTTCAAAGGGGAGAAGCCTCAGCTTACTCAAGCTTTCCTCATCAGACATGTTCTCTCTTCCAGAAAGCAGCCTGGTAAATCTCCTCTGTGCTCTCTAAATTTACCACATCTTTCCAATACTGAGGAGACCAAAACTGAACACAATACTCTGTGTGGTCTAACTAGAGTTTTACAAAGCTGAAATTGCTCTTCGACTGCATTTGTTTAAGAGACATAGCACGATAACAGACCCTTCCAGCCCGCAAGCACATGTTACTCAAATAGACCCATGTGATCAATTAACCAACCCTAAAGGCCACTATAAATATGTGCAGCAATCATGAGGAATCTATTGGATTCCCTCTGCTATTCCACGTTACTAAGATTCTTGCCATTAGCCATGTACTCCACCTTCATATTCAGTCTTCTGAAGTGTATAATTTCATACTTTTCCAGATTGAACTCCATTGTCGCTCTCTGCCCAACTCTGCATCCTGTCTATATCCTGTTGTATCTGTGGAAGAAATTTTATGAAGAAAGGATTGACACTTCCACTAACATAATTGGCAAACAGCCTGATTTAATACTGCACCTGTTCAGTGAGATATTATCTAGAGGCTAAATTGTCGCCTTGACCACTGTGGTAATTCTTCCTCATATTGGGAAAAAAACTAAGATTTTAATATTCAAAGATTTTGGACAAGGTCTTGATGTAGATCTCTCAGGTTTATTTCAGGATGTCATCCTATTTTCTGTGATAACTTGATTATTTCTCTGTATAAATGTGCATGCTTGTAGAGGTGGAATTTTAGAGTTGGATGGCAGTGGAAACTGCTCTCTACTCAATGGTATATCATGTGAAATAAAGTTTGTGAAATGATACACGAGGTCTCCGATCAGTTAATTTCATCGACAGTAACCTACAACTTTCTACGGAATCCACAACGCCTTCAATCTAAACCACTCCTCCACTTCACATCCGAATCATACATAAAAATTACAAAGAGCACGAATCCCAGAACAGATTCCTGTGAACACCAGTGGTCAGCCACCTCCTGGTAGAATACATTCCATCTACTACCACCCTCTGTCCTCTGTGAGCAAGGCCTCTCTAAATGCATGCAGCCAGGTTTCCATGGATCCTATGCTTCATTACTTTCTGGATGAGCCTACCGTGGGGAACATTGTCAAATGCCTTACTGAAACCCATTTCTAGCACATCCACTGCACTACTTCATCAGGTTAAACAAGAAGACTGCGAATGCTGGGGAACTCCAACAATATAGAAAAAATGTTCTGGAGGAACTATGCAGTCATGCAACACCCATGAAAAGCAATAGGCAGTCAACGTTTAGGGCCTGAGACTTTCTATTTGCTTTATCACCTCCTTAAAACTCAATTGGGCTCATGAGGCATGAGCTATCCTTGAGAAAGCCATGATGGCTATCCATAATAAGACTATGCTCCAAATGCTCGTAAATCATGTCCTTAAGAATCCTTCCCAGTAGTTTGCCCACCACTGACGCAAAACTCGGTGATCTGTAATTCCCAGGATTAGCCTTAATTTCTTGAATTCGGAACAACAATTCCTGTCCTCCAATCCTCCAGTACCACTACTGTGGCCAGGAAGAATGCAAAGATCATTGTCAGTGCCACAGCAATATTTCCCTTGCTTCCTATAGTACTGTGGTGAATGTCTGCCAAGCTGCCTGTCTTCCCCCCCACTCCCCCCCCCCCGGCAATCCTTGCTGTACGAACATTGGCTGTGGATTATCTTTACTGTTAAGGACACTCCCCTTGGATATAACTGTGTATGCACCTATTGTCTTTCATTATTGTACCATGAGTTTCTGCTAATAAAAGCCATGATTATTGTTTGACCACATCGTCTTTGTCTACTTCATCAACTGGCACTTCAATTTTATTAGCAGAAATGGATGCAGCACTCAAGCCAGAGCGGCTGATAATCGACCAGTCTGCCCCAAGGGCCAGAGAAATTTTCAACCACTGGATTGCTTGTTTCGATTACTACATGGCTCAAAACAACGTGGTCGAGGAGGCGATACAGTGGGGCCACCTGAACTCTCTGCTAGGTGAGGTCCCTTTCGCCGTAACGCAAGGAGCTACCACTCTGGCTATAGCCCGGGAATGTTTGACTGCTCACTATGCAGCGCCACGGAATGTGGTGCTTGCTCGACTCCAGTTGCTGACTAGACGCCAGAAACCTGGGGAAAGTGATGCTGCCTATGCACTGGCCCTCGACTCGCTGGCAAACAAATGTGATGTCAGGGCAGTCAATGTGCAACAACATCGCAATGCCTTGAAGCTGGATGCTTTTGTCAACAGGATTGACTCCAGTTATATCTGACAGAGGCTGCTGGAGACGGAGCCCTTAACCTACGACCGGGCAGTCACTCTAGCCAAAACACTGAGAAGTGCCATGCGGTCCAGTGAAATGCTAGAAACCGAAAAGGAAACATCCAGGAGTGCTGGATCCATGAAGGAAAGAAAAAGGTGAACTCCTGAAAAATGTTACTTCTATGATAAGAGGGGGCACCCCAGACAGAAGTGCCCGGCTCGATTTGCTACCTGCAGCTATTGTGGGAAACTCGGCCACTTCGCTAAAGTGTGTAAGGCGAAAAGTACTCCCACTGATAAAGAGAAGAGAAACACCAAGAAAATTCATCCTGGAGCTACAGGAATGGAAGACAACTGTGAAAAGGGGGAATCTTCAGACAAGCAGGCTGAATCGATTTCAAGTGATGGTGAGGTGAGATCCCCTGTGATAGCTCAATTGACTGTAAAGCTTGGGGGATGTTACAGACTGGAACAGTCGACTATGAAGGGGGAGGTGAATGGTGAGACTCTTGATTGTCTAATAGACTCGGGGAGTACTGACAGCTACATCCACGAGAAAGTTGCCAGAGCCTTAAATTTGCGGAGATATCCAGCGAACCGAAAGATTGATGGCTTGTAGTGAACTTACAAAAACTGTATGGGACAAGTGTAAAGTTACTTTAAATTTGCAAGGACATTGCCTTGCTGATGTGTGGCTCTTTATTATGCCGGAGCTCTGCGCCCCTGTGCTACTGGGGTTAGATATTCAATCTCAGATGAACAGTGTAGTGTTAAATTTCGGTGGGCCACTACCCACACTTAACATCACCCGCACTAGTTACTGCGGTCTGTCCGTATTAAAGATCAAAGCTCCTTCCTTTTATCAGTGATTTATCCCCTGAGTGTCAGCCAATTGCCACTAAGAGCCGTTCTTACAGTAAAGAGGATTGTGAGTTTATCAAAGCGGAGACCCAGAGACTGCTTAAAGAGGGAGTAATTGAACCGAGTAAGAGTCCATGGCTGGCCTAAGTGGTAGTCATGAAAAATCACACTAAGAGACGATTGGCTATTGACTACAGCCAGACAATCAACTATTACACTAACTTGGATGCCTACCCCATGCCACCCATCAATGAAATGATTACTCAGATAGAGTACACTTTGTATTGCGCTGTCATGATAATGAATATGTATGAGATGTACCGGAAGTCACGTGGTATGAGAGAGAGAGATAAGAACACAAGCAGGAGAGCAAAGGAAAACGGGAAAATAAAAAGACACTAAGAAGTTTACCTGATAAACTTGTGTTTAATGTTTCATTAACTTCACATTTCGGGCCACAAATGTGACATTGGCGACGAGGAAGAAAGAAGCTTGAAGAAAATTAAAGACTAAACAAGATTACAGAGGATTACAGACAACTTCAAGGTGATAAGAATTTTCTCTTTGCTCAGTACTTTTGGGGCTGGAATATTTCCTCATGGCTGGTGCAGACGGTGACTTTCTAATGCATAGTGGAATTGCTAATTTTGACCCGACTGGTGATGCAAGCACTGTAAGTGTGAAGTGGAAGGAATGGCTGGAAGAATTTGAATCCTACGCCGACAGTCGTGGCCTATTTCTAGATACCAGTACAGTTGAACAAAAAGCGCAGTGAAGGGCGTTACTTCTTTTCACTGCAGGACCCTCAGTTCGGGAAACATTTAAGACACTTTTAAATACTGGAAGGAAGGATGAGTACCGAAAAGCGGTAGATGAATTAAACGCACACTATGTAGTGACACCGAATGCTACATTTCAACGCCATTTGTTTAGGAGAACGAGACAAGAAGATGGCCAGACAATTGCTCAGTACGTGACGAGACTACGCCAGCTAGCTGTTGGATGCAATTACATGCCAGCTGATTTGGACAACCAATTATTGGATCAAGTCGTACAGCACTGCAGATCAGATAAACTCAGAAGACGTCTACTGGAAAGAGGGAGTGAGTTGGAACTCACCGATGCTTTAACCATTGCTGCTGCATTAGAGGCTGTTGAAGGGCAATTTCATACCATGATCCTGAAAGACAACTCAAGCCAGCAAATTAAGAGGCTCTCACATCGCCATAATCAGCCAAGATATACGCCGACACAGGACGTGGAGTGTTATAGATGTGGAAACCGAGGTCACTTTGGAAAAGACCCATATTGCCCGGCCAAAGGCAAAGTTTGCAGAAAGTGTGGAGGTAAGGACCACTTTGCAAAGAAGTGCAAAAGCAAGTCCAATGCAGACCAGAAGAGGAAGAGTACAACTTCCAAAGGCAAAACCTGGGGGAAAGGAAAGTATCCTGGAAAGAAAGATACCATTCGCCAGATAGATGGTGACGATGATGATACCCAGGAGGAACAGAGTTGTTACCAATTTACGTTGAATGAAGTACGTCATGAGAAGGTCCCAGTGATCATTGGCGGAGTGACAGTTCAGGTCATTGTAGACTCAGGCAGTGACAGTAATGTGATTGATCGACATTTATGGGAGAAGTTGAAAAGGAAAAAGATCATCTGTACCTCAAAGAAGTGTTCCAAGAAACTGTATCCATACACAGTAACCAAGCCATTGCAGACCATTGGATGTTTTACTGTAACTGTTGAAGCTGGAGATAAGTACACCGAAGCAGAGTTTATGGTCATAGAAGAGAGGGGAGAACCATTGTTGAGTAGAAGCACAGCGCAAGACCTGGCAATACTTCATATTGGAGCTTGTGTCAATTCAATTCAGTCATACGAGGATATGAAGCAAGAATTCCCCGCAGTCTTCCAAGGAGTAGGAAAGATGAAAGGTCGACAATTGAAGCTATAGGTAGATGAAACGGTCAAACCCAAAGCACAACCAATGCGCCGAACTCCGTTTGGACTTCGTGGGAAAGTCGAAGCCAAAATTAAAGAATTGATCGAACAAGACATTATAGAACCGGTGGAACATTCGACACAATGGGTCAGTCCCGTAGTGATTGTGCCCAAACCAAAGGGTGACATAAGACTATGTGTTGACATGAGAACGACACCCTATACCAACAGTGGAGGAAATACTTCAAGAACTAACTACCAGCAAGGTATTCTCAAAAATTGATCTGAAATGGGGCTATCATCAATTAGAGCTGGATCCAGGTTCCCGAGATGTAACTACATTTGTGACTCACTGTGGATTGTATCGTTACAAGAGACTATCATTTGGAATTAATGCAGCTTCGGAGATCTACCAGTATGAAATCCATCGAGTGATTCAAGGCATTCCTGGAGTTGCCAACATTTCTGACGACATCATAGTCCATGCACCAATGAAGGAAGAGCATGACAAACGGTTGAGGCATGTACTATCTAGACTACAGGAGGCAGGCCTTACCGTGAATGGAAACAAGTGCCAGTTCGGTGTGTCAGAAATGGACTTCATAGGACACAGACTTACACGGGAAGGACTAAACCCTGCAGAGGCCAAGGTGAAAGCTATTGCAGAGGCACGTGCACCTCAGAACGCAACAGAGGTGAGGAGTTTCCTAGGATTGGTTAATTTTTGTGCAAAGTTCATTCCTAATTTCGCTACAGTGGCAGAACCACTAAGGAAACTAACCAGGAAAGGTGTACCATTTCATTTTGGATCTGAGCAGAAGAAAGCATTCACAGCGCTGAAGCAAAGCATGACAGATGCAAAAACTCTTGGATATTATGATCCGGCGGCATCAACCAAAGTCATAGCGGATGCCAGCCCAGTTGGTTTAGGAGCCGTGTTGGTCCAGATGCATGATGGAGGACCAAGAATCATTGCCTATGCCAGCAAATCGTTATCAGATGTGGAAAGAAGATACTCTCAGACAGAGAAAGAAGCACTCGGACTTGTACGGGCCTGTGAGAGGTTCCATGCATATTTATACGGCATTGAATTTGAACTCATCACAGATCATAAGCCATTAGAGGTGATCTATGCACCTAGATCCAAACCATGTGCCAGAATAGAGAGATGGGTACTCAGACTACAACCCTACAAATATAAAGTAATCCACATTGCAGGGAAAGCAAACACTGCAGATCCGCTGTCCAGATTGGTGAAGGATGGTGGTCCACAATCCAAGTCAGAATTGGGAACAGAAACAGAGAGCTTTGTACGCTTCGTAGCTATTCAGGCGACACCGAAAGCTGTGACTACGAAGGAGGTCGAGAGAGAATCTGAACATGATCCAGAACTCATGAAAGTAAGAGAATGCATACAGAGTGGACAATGGGACAAGTGTACTCACAAGGCTTACATTCCCATTAGAGACGAACTTTGATACGTCGGACAGTGTGTATTAAGAGGTTGCAGATTGGTGATACCGCAAAGATTGAGACCGAAGATCGTATCCTTAGTGCATGAAGGACACCTAGGCATTGTTAGTACCAAGCAAAACCTCAGGACCAAGGTTTGGAGGCCAGGTTGTGATAAAGACGCAGAGAAATTTGTTAAAACTTGTCACGGATGTCAAATCACAAGTAGGAGTAATCCGCCAGAATCGATCTGTTGTACGCAATTTCCGACAGGACCATGGATCGACGTAGCTGTTGATTTTCTTGGACCTTTACCGACGGGTGAATCAATTATGGTAGTGATAGATTACTACAGCAGATACTATGAGTACATGGTGTTGAAGTCCACAACCACTGAAAAAACAATACAAGCGTTAGCAGAGATATTTGCAAGATATGGATTACCTGTTACATTATACTCTGACAATGGTCCACAATTCATTTCAGAGACATTTACGGAATACATGAGGACCGCAGGTATCCACCATCATAAAGTAACTCCGAAATGGCCGCAAGCCAATGGAGAAGTAGAGAGACAAAATCAGTCCATTGAAAAACCGTTGAGGATTGCACACGCAGAAGGACAAAATTGGCGAGAAGCATTGCTATCTTATGTGGCTGTCTATCGAGCAACGCCTCGTGCAACCACTGGAAAAAGTCCTGCAGAAGCATTTTTTGGGAGAAAAATCCGCACAAAAATGCCAGAAATAAAGGAAATCCGAGACGACCAGGAGATGAGGGACCACGATGCTGAAAAGAAAGGTGCAGCAAAGCTGTACACAGATTCGAAACGTTGAGCCAAGTATTCAGACATCATGCCAGGAGATAATGTTCTAGTGAGGCATGAAACTGGTGGTAAGCTAGACACACCTTATTACCATCAACCCTATACTGTTGTATCCAGAAGTGGCAGTATGGTGACAGTCAAGTCTCCGACTGGAGTCCTGTATAAGAGAATTGTATCAAGTGTAAAAAGGTACCAGTCTAGAGATACATCGAGCGAAGAGGTTGAAAGGCCAATACAAGATGCTGAAACTGAGAGACCTGATGATGTTCCAGAGGCAGTTACCAGCACTCCTGATGGAGTGACTAGAGCGCTATAAACACCTGAAGCCGTGGCGAGCAGTATGTCCGACGCTGAGAGTGAACAACCGAGAAGCGGCGACAATATCGCAGGCAGGCCGAAACGAAACCGGAAAGTGCCCAAACGATACGAAGACTTTGTGCCATAGTTTTAATAAGAACTTTGGGACGGTATTTTAATCTTGTATCATAAAGTGCGTGTATGAGTGCTGTAGGAAGTAAATTTTATGTAGTTGAGTTATAGTATTACCATTAGTTACGATGTTTGTATGTTTCCGAGGGATATTGATAAGTGAAGGTAAAGTTTATTTCTGATTAAAGGAGGGATGTCATGATAATGAATATGTATGAGATGTACCGGAAGTCACGTGGTATGAGAGAGAGATAAGAACACAAGCAGAAAACAAAGGAAAACGGGAAAATAAAAAGACACTAAGAAGTTTACCTGATAAACTTGTGTTTAATGTTTTATTAACTTCACATTTCGGGCCACAAATGTGACATACTCCACTATCGACCTCAAAGCAGCTTACCACCAAATCCCCATTAAGAAAAGGGAATGGCCCTATACGACTTTTGAGGCAAATTGACCTACAAAGCCCATTATGTTTTAAGCAGTGGCAGGAATCTGGAGCACCCAGAGGAAACCCACTCAGACACGGGGAGAACGTACAAACTCCTTATAGTGAGGGATTCTAATCCAGGTCACTGACTCTGTAACAGCGTTGCAATAACTTCTATTCTAACCATGCCGCCTTAGTTGAAAATGGAAGATATAAATTTCAAAGCTGCTTCCTTCTGGTAATCTCAATCTGTTACTCAATTTATCCTTTAAGTTGGTGGTATGCAAACATTGTACCGTGAGTTATACCATATTTGCACTTCATTTGTTCAAAAGATAATAATTTATTTCCTGAAAACAATTTTCTATTCTTTTGATCCCTTTTCACTCCCATTCTCTAAAGGAAAGGTAATCTATTGTGAAGGGGGATTAGTTGATTTTGCATCAATATTAATTTTGGTAGTTGATAATTTGTTTTTTCCTATCTATATGAATCTTCTTCCAAATGTTGAGCAGATGGTGCAGTACTGGTGAATTCCCATGTTGCACCAGCTTTTCATCCCACTTATATACTAGGTACCTTCTCCCTATTTTATCTAGCTCTAATGGTCCAGTCTGGTGTTTTCCTTGTTTGATAGAAGTCTGATAGGTATCTTAATTGTGCTGCTCTATAATAATTCTTAAAGTTTGGTAGCTGTAAGCCCTCTTGTTTGTACTATTCTGTTAATTTATCTAGCGCTATCCTCGGTTTCCCCCCTTTCCATAAGAATTTCCTTATTATTCTCTTTAGTTCATTAAAGAATTTCTCTTAAGGGAATTGGTAATGATTGAAATAAGTGTTGTATCCTTGGGAAGACATTAATTTTAATGCAATTTACCCTCCCTATCAATGTTAGTGGTAATTCTTTCCAATGTTCTAAGTCATCTTGTAATTTCTTCATTAATGGCTGATAATTTCAATTGTATAGATGGTCTAGATTATTATCTAACCTAATACCTAGGTATCGGACTGCTTGTGTTTGCCATTTAAATGGTGATTCTTTTTAAAATTCTGTATAATCCGTATTACTCATTGGCATCATTTCACTTTTATTTGTGTTGATCTTGTACCCTGATATTTCTCCATCAATTTCTTATCTAAATCTTTTATTGATATTTTTGGTTCTGTTAATGATGTCATCTGCAAATGAACTGATTTTATACTCCTTCTCCTTTATTTTTATCCCTTTTATTTTATTTTCTGTTCTTACCAGTTCTGCCAATGGTTCTATTGCTAAAACGAACAGTGAGGGGGGATAATGGACATCCCTCCCTAGTTGACCTACTTAATTTGAATTGGTTTGATACATATCCATTTACTGTTACCTTCGCCAATGGTCAATTATATAATGCTTTAATCCAATTAATATATTTTTCTGGTAGATTAAACCTCTGTAATACTTTGAATAAATAATTCCATTCTACTCTGTCAAAGGCTTTTTCTGCATCTAAAGCAAAAGCCACTGTTGGCTTGTTATTTCCTTGAACTGCATGAATTAGATTAATAAGTTTACAGACATTATCCGCTGTTCATCTTTTCGTAATAAATCCAGTCTGATCTTGTTTTACTATTTTTGGTACACAATTGGCCAATCTGTTTGCTAATAATTTCAATATTATCTTATAATCTGAAATAAGTAGAGATATTGGTCTATATGATGCTGGTGTTAGTGGATCCTTCCCCGTATCCTGTACTTCCTCTATTTCAAATGGTTTTATCAGTTTGTTTTGTTCCTCTTCTTGCAATTTTGGCAGTTCTTCAATTCTAGCTAAAAACTCTTCTATTTTATAACTTTCATAAAATTGTTCATAAAATTCCTTAAAGTTTTCATTAATCTCTATTGGATTATATGTAATTTGTTTGTCCTTTTTCCTTGATGCCAATACAGTTCTTTTAGCTTGTTCTGTTTTAAGTTGCCAGGCTAATATTTTGTGTTTTTTCTCCTAGTTTGTAATACTTTTGCTTTATTTTCATTATGTTCTTCTTCACCTTGTACGTTTGTAATGTTTCGTATTTTATTTTGTTGTCTGCCAATTTTCTCCTTTTTGTTATATCATCCCTTGTTGCTTTTCTGTACTTACTATCTCCCTTTCCAACCGCTCTATTTCCCAATTGTAGTCCTTTTTCATCTTAGTTACATAACTTATTATCTGCCCTCTAATGAAGGCTTTCATTGCGTCCCATAATATAAATTTCTTTTTCACTGATTCCGTATTTATTTCAAAATATGTTTTAATTTGGCGTTCAATAAACTCTAAACTTCTGCCTTTTAAGTAACATGGAGTTTAACCTCCATCTATATGTTCTTGGTGGAATGTCCTCCAGTTCTATTGCTAATAACAGGGGTGAATGATCAGATAGAAATCTAACTTTCTTTTCAGTTTTTCTAACTCTCCCTTGAATATGGGCCAACAACAAAAACACATCAATCCTTGAGCGTGTTTTATGCCTACTTGAATAATGAGTATTCCTTCTCTCTTGGGTGCTGCCTCCTCCATATATCCATAAGTTTCATTTCCTGCATTGATTTAACCATAAATTTGTCCAATTATTCTTTTTACTTGTCTTTTGTCCAGTTTTATCCAACATTGTATCCAAATTAAGGTTAAAATCGCCTCCTATCAATATATTTCCTTGTGTATCTACAATCTTCAAAAAAATATCCTGTATAAACTTTTGATCCTCTTCATTAAGTGGTTATACATTGAGCAAATTCCAAAATTCTGAATATATCTGACACTTTATCATTACATACCTCCCTGCTGGATCTATTAGTTCCTCCTCTCTTTTGATTGGTACATTTTTATTAAATTTAATCTAACTACACGTCTGGATTTTGAATTATATGATGCTGCCACTACGTGTCCTACCCAGTCTCTCTTCAATTTGTTATGTTCCACTTCAGTTAGATGTGTTTCCTGCACAAATATTATATCAATTTTTTCTTTTTTCATTAAATTTAATAGCCTCTTTCTTTTGAATCAAAAGAAAAATGTTGAGGAGTACGCCAGGGGTATGCCAGGAGTATGCCAGGGTCTCGGTCCCCTACTGCCAATGATTCTTCTCAAAAGTGTCTGTCCAAGATCCCTCCTCATTCATGACTGAGACTAATGTCAGGACTATCATTTGACTACATTTTGCGCTTGTGCGGCTTTTTGTATGTATTATGTGGTTTACATGCAAGAATTTAAAAGATTTCCACTTTCAGAATAAATGTTGGTGAAGGAGTTTATTGTATTTTGTGTACACATTTATATTGCAAAGTTAGTGCTGAGGTACGCGGTGGGAGGAATTAAAAAGTCAATGGTGTTCTTTTATTGTAAAATATATAAGCTAAAATGTATGATTTTGTTTAAAGTTGAAAGAGAGCAATCAACACTAAATTACACTGGGAGAACCATATCAGAAATTTTTCAGGTGGCACATTTGCTCTGTTCTTTGACGTTATCTCAAAGTTTGTGTCAGATGTTAGCTGACTGTTAATGTGAGAATATTTTGACTTTCTGTTCTCCAATAATCTTTATTGGAATGCCCTTTGTTTTGGAGATGATGATGAATATTGGTTGAAATAATTGATTGCTAATGTTTTCCTTGGATTTTTTTGCTTGTCAGGCAAAGATCATGTGTTCATCAATATGCAAATGTATTGGCTGTAAAAATTTTGAGGAGAGCCCCGAGCGAAAGACACTAATGCATTTGGCAGATGCTGCAGAAGTTCGTGTACAGCAACAGACTGCTGCGAAAACCAAGCTTTCATCACAGATCTCCGATTTACTCACTAGAACAACACCATCTATTACAAGTGGTGGAGGAAAGTAGGTGGATCAATAAATTCAAATAGTGTGCATGTGGAGACAGGATTTGCACTGTATGTGTGTGGGGACAGGGTACACCCTGTGTGAGTGTTTGTGGACAGAATCCAGTGTGTGTGTGAACGCAGAGTGCACCATGTGTGTAGACAGTGGCCACGTGTGTCTGGAAAGTGTACTCTGTGTGTGTCTGTGTGGGGCCAAGTGTACCGTGTTTGGAGAGAATGTGGAAAATCACTGCTTGGTGCAGAGTGTGTGTAGACAGAGTTCATGTGTGTGTGTCTGGACAGAGTGTTGTGTGTGTGTGGAGAGAATATGGAAAATCACATTGCTTGCATCTTTTTGGCCTCTTGTGCATATACCAGCTAAAAGGAAATGTTACTTGGAATAATCTCACATCCCAACTCCCAGTTCTTTGCTCTATACATCACTGCTTATTCAAGTACTTCCAGCACCTTTATAATAGGTGATGATTTCTGACTCTACCACACATGCAAGCAGCATGTTCAAGAGGCCCAACCTTTGCTCTCCCACCTCACCACAGAAAATTGTGGATTTCCCCAAAATCTCAACTTTTAAATTAAACAGCCTTTATTTCCCAAATCACCAATGCACGCAAATCCCCATTTTACAGGCGGTGGGTGGTTACATTCATAGAAAACAGTCCCTATCGTAATTTTCTGTAACGCAAAGCCATGACATTGGCATGTGTATCAAGAAACGAGAATTTAAAAAGAAAAGGCTTCTGTAGTTATTTTCTAAAAGTACTGAGGGCAAACTTTATTCTGTATCTAAAATGTTTGATAGTGTTATACAAAGTGTGAAGTTCCATTCCCAAACTACCATAGCACAGTGGTTGTCTGTCTCCTCTCACCTTATCCCATCTCATTGCACCTACATCTTCTGCTCCCCTGATGAATCATGGGCATGCTTATAAGGTCTCAATGTTACTCCACCCATCAAGGATCCGACATTACACATTCTCTCTCCAAGTCCATAATATTAGACTGATTGATATTGAATTCTACAGCATTATTTTGCCCACCAAACTGGTGCATTGATCTTATTTAATCATCTTTCTTGCTATCAATCTCGCAGCAGCAATATTATGGAACTGTAGCGACTGCTACAGCACAGAAAACACACCACTGAACTTGGTGAGGTTTCCAGTAAAACTGTTTATTTGAATTTCACGCGCACCCCTTTAAGTCCAACAGGAGTTCCCTGCACAGTGGTGACATCAGCAAGCTGTGGCCCAAGCCACGAAGCAATGAGCAAGCCCCGACGACGCCATCTTCTGCAGCTGTTCCACCAGTGTGGCAGTACAAACGGGACCGGTTCGCTTACATAGATGTGTGCCGTCACATGACTTCATTTGTATGGCATGAACATATTAACGAGCTCCCATAATATTATAGTGGACTTCAATAGGAATTTTGTTTGAAGGCTGCACCAAGCAATTGGAGTCAGGTAACTCAGGCAGTTGGAGCTGAAAAGCTCAGATCAGCAGGATGCTCATTAGCCAATTGAGATCAAGTGATCCAGTGAACTTGTGACAAAGGGTGGTATTAATTCACTTCAACTCAGCAGTCTAGGGAGTTGGTACTATTGACGAATTCCTTACAGTATATGCAACAGTGAGTTGGAAATTTAGAACTAATTAGTTTTTTTGTACAATATGATTACATTCAAAAGTATGACATGTGTGCATGTGTAAAGGACAAAGCTACCCACACAGCCCCTATCTTTCTCCAACTCCCCACCCATCGTGGCTTCTTTCTTGCCTTTTGTGGAATGGTGAACTTGGGCAACTTCACACATTACAGTACTGGATAGTTACCAATGTTAGTTAAAGGCACAACTAGTTCTGAAGCCTTCAGTGGAGTACTGCAAGGATGATGACTTGTGCTAAAGCATTTTCATATCAACATTTGGTGTTAAGTGAAGTGAAGTGAATTGAATGGCTGAAAGCTAGCTTCTTCAATGAAGAGATGTCAGGAGAAGACTAAGATGCAACACAACTCTACAATGATGATCCTATAACTAATCCTTCAATTTGAATGTGTCAAGTGAATGTTCACTGATCCCTTTTTCTAAGCATTTAGGCTCTTTTTTAATTTTTTTGAACTTGCAACAAATTATACTTGGATATTGCAAAATGAATGAAGGAAATTTTCCAAAAGGTTCTTCAAAAATACAAAATTTATCAATGATTCCCTTTTGTCAGATTTTTAATTTTTTTTTCAGGTTGCCATTCACATTTGTTACAAAAGAAGTGGCAGAAGCAACTTGTGAATGTCTTCTTGCACAAGCTGAGGAAGGAGAGAAGAATAGTCAAACGAAGGCAGTCACGGAACACATGATTCTAGAAGAATTTGGTCGTTGCTTAATGCAGATTATAAACTCAGCAGGCAAAGCCAAAGGAGATGCTTGTGTTCTTCGCTGCTGATCCACTGCTGGAGCTGAACAGAAAGTATCATGAGAAAATTCTGCTAACATTTTAAAACAAAATTGCTTAACAGTTTTGTGCTTGCCATGTTTTACAGCTATATGGTTAGCAAAGGCTTTCAAAAAGTCAGATTATTTCTTGGTAGATTTTCTGCCATTTGTCTGACTCTGGTGCCTTTTTAAAAATTAAAATGCTTAGGATACAAAGTAGATTTTATGATGTAAATCAGTGTGAATATGCAAAACACTTATTGAGGAGGCACTATTTTGATGCTTTTGGTGATATTTTACATATTTTGCATCCCTCTATGCAAGGCTGCTTTCTTTAATCTTCTATCACCCAAAATATTATGGTTTCTTTGAGTATTCTATCCTTCCATCTGCCAGAATAAGAACTTTCTTTTAGCCTGAGGTACAAACTGTTTTTGGATTTGGCAATGGAATATCCGCAGACTGTACATGCTGTTAAGCAATCTCCCCAAAATGACATTCAACAAACTTTACAAGGATCAAGTTTTGAATGAAGGACTGTTTTAAAAATGTCTTGGGACCTGAGGGTGGAAATTAGATTTTAATTGGCAGAAAAGCTGAGCATTATGTATGATCTATCTTGACCACATGTATATAAACTCACTCCTTTTGAATACTCCATTAATGATCGAGTCTCTTGGTCCAGAGAACATTGCCATATACTGGTAACTGATAGACTGGTAGACTTCAGTGGTGCTTTATCACACTCATGATCCACAAAAAGGTACGCTTTATGGAAGTCATCTCGAGGAATTAAGCTCTCTTGACCCTTTGAAACTTGTACTGGTGAGTAACCACACCTCAAAGCTGCCAATGAACAAGACGGAAAGGTGCACAACTAAGTGAGGGCTTTTCTGCTCCTTCCTCTTAAGTTGCATTCCTTGGACATTTTTGTCTTGACCCACTCTTGTGCAAAAACATAGCTGGTTTCCTACTTAAAAAGCAGATAAGAGTAATGAGGCATCCCTGTCTAGTTCAACACCATTGGCTGTGGCTTTGAAGCAATCTCTCAACTATGAATGAAGATCAGAAAAGTGAGAAACAAATACAGTGGTAATCTGTTTTATCTTTCATGTCTTTCAAGGAACTGATTGTCAAATTAAAGTTATGAGGTAAGTATTAATTACTTCCCGTAAAAGCATATTTTGCACATCCTTTTTGTGCTGAAACGTTTGGGTTGACAAATCTGAATAGGAATTCTAAAAGTGGCTGTTTATCTAAACCTATCCATTTACAGAGTGCAATATGCAAAATTAAGACACCTTGTTTTAATTTAACCTCTAAAATGGCAAACTGACATTGCCTTTTTTCAATTGGATCATTGAAATTACAGTATACTCCTTCTCCACCTCCATTTCTTTCAAAACAAATAGTGCTTTATAAAGTATTGCTACGATTTCTTTTGTGATGTACAGCTATAGAAAGACCAATTGGAAGTGTTGCCTGTTTAATATCAAAATTAAACAGTCATCTTAATAAAACCAGTGTTCTCAGTGTCATAAACTTCACAAAAGCTTGTTACTTACTGCTATTTTCATATAACAAGATAACAAGGAATAGTCTGTTATAGAGGTGACAGATAAAATTGTTTTTAAAAAAAAATGTATTTTTACAGATTGTTAGAACAGGGTATTTGATGCTAATTAAAATCCATACTTGCCTTAGATTAATTATTATGACTTGAGCAATGGCATCTAAAATGTGTTTTAATGGACAACTTGCTTCAGGTTTAAGTGGAGCTATGCATAGGCTTTCTCTGCTGTGCCAGTGCTTCGGGTGCTCCACTAATTTTGTGTATACTGTTAATTTAGTCACCACAGCTGTATTATGTCTTTTTAAATATTAAATACAATGACTCGGGAATAGATCGTGAAAGTTTGTGTAGCTGTTCCTATGTGTTTCATTGGCATTAATTTGAAGCCGGTTTTGTGTCTTTCTAAAATTTTTTTGTGCATTTTCCTCTGATTTATTTGTATTTCTCCATTTTTTCATGTAATAATTTTTTCCACCATAATTAAAAGCAGTGCAGTATGTTTTGTAACATTTAAATGGATTAATTGCCTCCTGTGTAACATCTAAAAGCAGAAGAGTCCTTTATTTATCTTACCTTCACTTTCCTTTGTTTTTAACTATAGCTGGATAAATGGATTTTCTAATGAGAACTGAAGTTATGCATGCAAAGCTTCAGATAATACATTTAGTTATGATTTTTGTTGTCAATTTAAATCTTTGGGATACTGTAATCTGATAGCCATTGAGAGGATATGCATAATAAACACAGAATACAATGGAGATGCCCAGATAGTCATGTAGCATCTCTGGAGAAATAAGAGTTAATGTTTCATATCAATACACCCGCCTGCTGGAGAAACTCAGCAGGTTGTGCAGGATCCATAAATTATTTCAGTCCTTCGTATATTACCTGATAAAGAGCCCAGTCTCAAAATATTGGATACCCATAGCTACTCTTGGATGTTACATGACCTGCTGAATTTCTCCAGCACATTTAGGATTTGCACTTAACCCCAGCATCTGCGGATATTCTTGTTTAACTCTTGATGTTTCAGATCAATTATATTTTATCTGGATGGTCATAAAAAAGGCCAAAAACATTAATACTGTTACTTTCTCCACATACTACCTGACCTGCCGAGTTTATATGGAATATTGTTTGAAGTCAGATTTCCAATACCCAAACTTTTTTTTGTTGTTGTTGCTTTTCAATGAAGATTGGTACTTAAATGAATAATTTGAGTGCACTCCATTCTTCATATTTGAATATTTCATTTGCAGGTTTGAGGATGATCATATAAAATTTAGGAGCTGTGCATATTCTTTGCACTATTTGTAGAGAACCCAGTAAATATGATTCTTCATACGTTATTATGAAACTTTTTTTTTGCACAATTCTAATTTGTAGATATAGGAAGGAATAATTGGGACAGAACGCAGTTATCCCTGAAGATTTCTCTCATTGCCTTGGACTCAACAATGTGAAATTGACAGCAGACAGATTTAAAACACATTTTTAAAAAAAAAAAACATTTAACTCCTTTTTAATGTGTTACTTCACTTATCAGTGATCATCTTTGTACTAATGATGGCCTTTATCTAGATAGATGTTCATTTCAAGAAGTTAAAGAATAAAACCAAGGTGATGACAGTTTTTAAATGTACATACAAAAATGTTAATTTGAAACTATTTAAGGAAATAGTCTTGTAGAGACTAGGTTGATTATTTTAATAAAGTGGTGTTAGAAGGATGCTATGCACTGGGGTTATTAATGTTTTGTACTCTGCAGTCTTGAGGCATGGATACTTGATTCTCTGATCAAATTTCAACTGCTGAGTTGCATTGCTATGGAGAAAAACTGAGATGAGCCTAGTGAAATCAATAACTCATCTTCCTACTGTTCTTGGCTACCTCTTGGCAATTGGCTGAGTGCATTGGGTAACAGTAACAAGCAGCTGACTCAACCGTGCACTTGTAATTTAGTCAGAACTTTGCATTTTTCCAAAAATAAAATTAGGCTTGAGTTATCCTGCCTTTGTCCTTAAATTTTCTCTTGGAATGCCATGCATAGTTTTTAACCAAAGAGAACAAAAAAAAGCAAGTTTTGAGAAGTTTTGTTAAGGAATGTTTCCCCATTAAATCACAAACCATCCGTTTCAACTCTCATCCTACTTTTCTCGAATTGTGTTATGTACTTGTTCGATCCTGTCTGCTTGTACCATCTGGGTTTCTGTGATTTTAATGCCAGACTATATAACCTTGTTTCTTACCCTCTGCCTTATATGTCTGACAGTGTGACTCTTCTCAGCAGTTTTATTAAGAGTGTCTACCTAGACTTGCTTCAGAGTACCAATAGCAAAGGGACTGAATATGGAATACAGAGTAAAACTCACTTGAAAAATTATTCAAATGTTGCTAGTTGCAGGTCTTCTCGCATAATATGATCCTTCTGACAGTTCCATCTTGTCTAATTTTCATTAAGACTAGTTAGGAAATTAAAAATCTCTTCCCATCCTAAACTTTTACTGGTCAGCATTACCTTTGTAGCATAACCAGATATTTCAAATTACAATATCAGATGTTCCATATTAGTTTATTAAGGAAATGCATTTTTAGAAAAAGGATTGGTGTTGACTATAATGAGTGGTCATATTTATGACCCTAACCAACTTGAAATCCTAGCCTTACTGGATCATTATGAAATTGAGATTTTTGAGGGTTAAAATATGACAAGGTGTATGAAATGTTGCTGTTCAAATAATTGGGAGCAACAGCGTTTGATGGAAACTTCCGAATTTTGTCTGGAATTTTACAGCAGTCAGTCATGATCTTTCATTTTTTTTTTTTTTAATTTTTTTTTTTTCATTTTTTTTTTTTTTTTAATTTTTTATTTTTCACACCATAAATCACAATAGCCATGATATACACTTTTTCTTTTCCACACATTTACAGTGACTTTTTCTCCCTCCCCCCTCCCTCCTCCCAAGCCACCCCCCCACACCCCCCCCTCTCATCCATTTTAGGTATACAATCTAGGTTGCATTAATTCAGTTAGACAATGTTGTCATTCAACAAAAATACACCAGAAATTCTACTGAGTATGATCTTTCATTTTAAAGATTGAATTTATATGGGTTTTTCACATGATTTTATTTTTAATTGGATTACATCCTGACTATGCAAAGTACAAGATCCTATGTTTAATTGAAGCTATCCCTCATCACCTAGTTTTAAAACCATTCAGGTTGTGATGCCAAGTTTAGTTTGTTGAACGTCCAGAATAATTTATGAACTGAAGTAGAATTTTATTATAAAGTTCTGTCAAAATTTTTAATACTTCCACACTGCTTGCATTCAATATACAGTACTCCATGCTCTCGTAGCAGGGTACAAGCTTGCATTGCTCTAAGCATTCAGCTGGGAAAGTAACAATTATTTCATACTTGTAATGGCAAATAAAAATCACAGACTACGCTTTCATTTGTGTTGGTTGTGTGTATTTTAAATTAGCAAGAACGTGGTATGGGATCAGCTGATATCCCATTTTTTTCATTGTTTTTGCTTGTGTTCATAGTGTACATTGTACCTTTTTATAAATCATCTTTGATTTTAACTTTATATATTCTGTACTATACTGATGTGTATATTTAATTATTGTAGCTGTCCAAAAAAGTTTCTGACTGGTGAATTGTTTCATGATCTTGCTTTCAATGTCTATCAAGTTCAGTACTTAATTTTCTCGAGAAATCAGTTGTATTTACCTGAACATGGTATTTATAATTTGCCTTTATCATTTGAACCTTGAGACATTTAAAGGGGAACTGCACCATGTTAAACAGATCAATTCCTTTCAAGGGATCTCCAGCAGCTTCCTTTTTTTAAAAAAAAAGAAATGATTCATGCAGAGAAAGAGATGAGCATTTTTATCATTTGATTTAATTATAATTTTTAAGCAAGCCTTTGTCTCCTATTCATAGGACTTTAGTGGCTTGCTTAATAAGCTGGGAAAAAATGCTTGCAGTGGTTAGAGCAAAGTCAAACAAAAATGTGTAACGAGTTACATGACAGTTTCCCAGAATATTTCAAATGGAATTCTGAAGATGTTTGTTTATTATTTTTACTTGTGACTTTTGTTTTAGCATACTTTTGGGTCATGTATTCTAATGCCAACTTTTATATATGGTAAATAGCTGAATTTATAATAAACGATATAATTGGCCACTTGTTTTATTCTTCATATGTCATGATTTTAACACAGTGCCTTTAATTGTGATTTGGAATGTAACTATAAAAAGTTGCTTTAAGCTTCTGGCCTGCAATCCGGAATGATTGAATATAGGACAAGACCAGAATATACAGACAAAAGAAAATGAGGAATTTTGTATTGAACTACCAGCCCATGTTTTTTTTCCATTCTTAATGACGATGACAGACCTGCCCATTTTGAGAATGTTTCAAATTCCAGCTTCCTTGCTTGTCTCACTGCAAGAAGAATGCCCCATTTTAGCTCCTCCATGAGACAATCAAAGGGAAACTTTTCTGCAGGTGTGATAGGTATTTGGGAGAGATCTTCAACAGCAAGATATTGCAATTCCCACATTTCAGTTTTTTTAATCGTCCTCTTGCCATTTTCCAACCCCCCAAAAAAGTTTGACTTGCGCACTTTAAAATGGAAGTATGTATAATCATGAAATTAAAACTTGACCTCATTCTGAATCCAACCCAATTTGAGAGCTATCTTTTTGCATAACTTAATCCTAAAGCATTTTACAGAAAAGTAGAGAACAGAACCTGGTATTCTGCATGTATAGCGCCATTGTTCATGGTACTGGTGTACTTTTAAAGGGTGATCCCACATTCCTTAAAGGTTTATTACTGACTTATGATATAAATCAAAAGTTGTTGGTTGCAATACGCTATGAATAATTGACCAATGTTTGCTGCCTGCAGTGTGATGATATTTGGTGTGAAAAAACTCAAATCATTCTGAGTAGTGTGTAGCTTTAACTTGAATGTTTTCTAAGCAATGCGAAGACAATTGCAACAAAACTAAAATATACATTGCCTCAGTTAGGGACTAGTGAAAATTGTTGCTGAAATTTGGTGGAATAATGAATGTAAGTTGTGATTTTCTTTGAGCAGTTACACAAATGGTTAAATTTGCCATTTCACTCCTTTGTCGTTAACATCATTGGGTAATACCATTTTAAAATGTAAAATTTGATAAACTGCAATTTTAATTCTTTTTTTTTCATCAGCCCCAATTAGAAAATCCTCAGTACTATTGAGATTTGTTCTGGTGGTACCATATTTCCAGTTTAGTTTGTGATTGCATACCTAGTAGGAGGAGAAAAATGTCTCTACAAAGCAATCAAATAACTTTTGTGAACCAGAATAGGATTTTTTTAAAATAAAGTAGACCTTGAAGTCATTAGTTATGCCAGTACCTCCTTTTTATGTGATCAATGCTTCTGATTTCTAGACTCAGGATGCTTAGCAATGCAGAAAATCACATTATTGGCTTGAATAGATGGCAACAATTGGCTACAGTAAGCAGGATCAAATTTACAGAATGATGTCAGGCTTTACATCAATCAATTAAGGATACTTGTACCAAAAATAATGCTTCTTTTGATATGTGCCTATGATTTTGTTAACAATCTAGGGATCAAGTCTGTTCAGATTATTTTTTAGAAAATAAATGTGCTTCATTAAAGCCATTTGATGAGATCCCTCATGGTAGCTCATCTAGATGCATGGGAAAGGCTTCTGAGTAGACATGAATATGGAGGGAAAGATGTCATGTGTAATAAGCATCATTTTAGTTTAATTTGGGCATCATGTTTGTTGCAGACATTGTGAGCTCAAGAGCCGGTTTCTCTGTACTTGAACTTCCTCTGAACTAAGAACCTAAAAAAAACTTGTATGAAAGTTGATGTGCATGAAATGGTCATGGAGTAATTATACATAAGTTACCCATGGTTCACTATAAATTTATAGAAACAGCAGCTAAACTACTCACAATGTTGTGTATTGTTCACATAACCAGCAAGTAAGTAACATTTGAGTCATAATTCTCTCCTTCCAAATACATAGCAATTAGGACACTGGACTGAAGTTTAAGAGCCTGGTTGGGTTCACTTTTCTTGTATCCTTTAAAATATATGGCAAGGGTTGAAATTTTGCATTCGATTCTAACTTCCCAATGTGTATTTTCAAAATCTTGGCTATTATGAAAATGATAATGCTGGAAGCATTGCACATCAATCAGCATCTCAGGAGAAATAGAGCTAATATTTTGATCTAAATGTATTTTCAAAAGCAAAGGAAATGGGATCTGCAGAGAAATCTTGCAGAAAATCATTGTCAATGACTTGCAAAGTGAACTGCATAATTCTACCAATCTTGCATTCTCCCAGTTTCTCTACTTCACCTGTTTGACAATGCTATATTCCAGAGGTGGCCAATCTTTTCATCTTTAAACATACAGCATGGGAACAGGCCATTTCGGCCCATGACTCCATGCCCCCCAATTAACCTCCCCTGGTACATACTTGTGGGCTGAAATGGCCTGTTCCTGTGCTGTATGTCTAAATTAAAAGGTTGACTACCCCTACTCCATACCACTGGAAGCTTATACTTTTGCATTCCCTCTTGGATGAGTATTCACCAACTGTAACCTAGAATCTGGTTAAGGTATCTTCTATTTGGTTTCCATGCCACAATTCTCCACATTGAATGAATCAACACTTAAAGTATTGCCACATCCTCTGCCCTGCAAGAACTTCAGGTTCATTCTTCCACTCCACTGGGTTGGTCTGGTTTCTTGCTAATTTCTCTCCCCATTATGCCAGCTTGATGAGCAGTGGTAGGAGATGCCATCTCCTTATGACACAATGCCCCATTATCAAGTAAAACTGTCATACTTTTAATTTAGTGTACTATATGCATTACACATGATGCATTCCTGGCAATGGGGAAACCAAATTGGGTAACTGCTTTGCAGAACAACTTCACAAGCAAGCAAAAGTTTTCTTTGGTTTCCATTTTTTCTTCCTGTTTCTCACTCCAAGCCCTCGGACTTTAGTCCCACTCAGTTCCAATAAAATTAATGGGCATCATGAAAACTACTTCATCTTCCAACCAGGCATTTTGGAGTCTTCTGAATTCAACAATTTGGGTTATCTTCTCTGATACTGTATTTGTCGTAATGGAAATGGAATATTCATGGAAATTGCTGTTATTGAATGGGACATTGTTGAAATCACAACTGCATTTCTATATTTTTTGGTTTGCTCTGTTTCTTTACCTTATTATTTTGCTTCCAGTGAATCTATTGGAGAAGGCCGAGTTTATTTTAATCTCTACCGTGATTGCAGGTATAGAACCTCCACCACCTAGGCCGTGCCCTCTTCACTCGACTACCATCGAGGAAAAAGGTACAGGAGCCTGAGATGAGCACTCAGCAGCACAAGGACAGATTTGTTCCCTCTGCTAAATTCCTGAATGAACAATGAACCACAAACACTACTTTACTTTGACTTTCTCTTTTGGAATATGGTTTATATAAATGTTTGCACTGTGATGTTGCCTCAAGATAACGAATTTCGTGATGTTCGTGACAAATTTTGATTCTGACATGGTTAATCATTGTCTTATCTAGTTGCTCAACACATACATTATCACAATTTCAACTTTGTCACATGAGACCTGTTATAATAAGAGTGGCCGAGCAACCCTAACGTGTGTACAACTGTAGAATATAGGAGATCAAGAGCACGATTTTGGAGTCATGCCACAATGGAAAGAACAGCACTGAGGTTCATGCAGGAGCTGGATAGCTGCTGGGAAGAAACTGTCTTTAATTTGTGACTGCATGATTTCCCTCTCTCAAAGGTGTTGCACTTTAGGAGGTCAAATATAAGGGGAAGGTATATAGTTAATTGCAGGGCACTTAAAAACAATGAAGAATCAGGTGGATCCAGGTCCAGAGTTCATTGATAGTGGCCATAAAAGTGAATTGTTTAGCGAAGGTATATGAAATGCCTGGCTTCATTGAGCAGAGCATTGAGTGTAAAAGTAAGGAAATCATTGTTGGGGTTATATAAAATGTTGATTTGTACACACTTGAAATACAGTGTGTACTTCTGTGAAGACTTTGATGGAGTTGATGAGAATTTTTATCCCCAGGATAAAAGTATCACAAACTAGATGATGTGTATTTCAGATGAGGGAGGGAGATGTATGGGGGGAAAAATTTTACAAAGTGGTCAGAGCCTGGAAAAGGCTGCCAGGATTGGTGGAGGAAGCAGATACAATAATGGCATTTAAGAGGATTCCAGAAAAACACATGAATATGAAGGGGATGTAGGAATATCTATCAAGTGCAAGAAGCTTTTGAGTTTGATTCAGACATCGTGTTTGGGACAGATGGGTTGGAGGGCCTGCTCCTGTACTGTAATATTCTATGAATATTCTTGCGCTTTCTTGCTGAAGGGAAAAGGGAGAAGTGTGTGTGTGTCTGGTGTGGGATAAGTCTTTCAGTAGGTCGGCTGCCCTTCCTGGGCAACAGGTGTTGATGGAGGGGAGAGTGGTTTGGTGACAGTGAATGCAGCACTCATTTTAATGACCACCTTCATGTGTGGCTGCATCAGGCTGCGCGTAGAACCAAAGTGCCACTATGCACTGAGGTTCCACCTGTACCAGGCATTGCAAAAGATGGGCCTGGCCCTGTTACCCCACCATGTCCCAGCCAGCTGGACTCGGCTACACCACCTATCCTTCGTGGAAAAGTTTTTTTCAGACCAACACCTTTGACCATCCGGCTGTGGTCAGCACGGATTGTCCTGCGGATACTGAGAGACAAAGACCCAATGGATCCAGTGGGATGGTTCCCTGAGCAGACTGACCACATCATCTGGTGGAATGCCTCATTGCTAGTGTTCACAATGAAGCATCAAGACTTGGTGAGAGAAGTCCTCCCAGTCAAATCCTTCCTGTAGAACTGGACCATCACCCACCAAGCGCATGGGCCTCAAGATGACCTGCAGTGGAGTGGAGACTGTCACCCACCTCTTTGCTGAATGCACTTGGCAAAGAGTGTGCAGAGAAGGATGCAAGGGTCCTTGTCATGGTTCATTCCCAGCAGCAATATAACAGAGGACTCTGATCTACAGGCTTTTCCCAGAGAAGCACCCAGAGTCAGAAATCCAGAACTGCTGGAAGACCATCAACTCGGTAAAAGACGCACTTTGGTCTGCTGGAAACCTGTTGGTCTTTGAGCACAGTGAGATGTCAGTGGGGGAATGAAAATGCTGCTGACTGGCACATTCCAGGTTGCAGGAGTACATGCTGAGAGATGCACTGAAGCTTGGTGCAGACAATGCGAGAGCACTGTCAGGAAGGACCGCAAACTAGAGTCCTCTCATTGCTGGGGATTGAGACTGAGAGGAAGTCCCTCAAATAATGGGGAGGGGAGTTTGGGGGGAGAGAGAGAGAGGAGAGAAGCCACAAGGGGTCACAGTAGTGGTAATGGTGTAACTGGAATCGAATTTAACAAAGAACAATGATGGAAATGTATGGATATGACAGTGGATGCCATCTCACTGGCTCTATGCAAAGTCCTGGAACAGCTGGACAGCAAAGATGCATAAATCAGGATGCTCTTTATTGACTACTTTTTGGTACTTAACAACATCATCCCCTCAAAAACTGATCAGCAAACACCAAGACCTCAGCATTAACGCCCCACTGTGTAATTTGATCCTGGATTTCCTCACCTCCAGACCACAATCAGTGAAGATTAGTAAGAACATCTCATCCACCACCTCCATCAGTACTGGAGCACCACAGGGCTGTGTTCTCAGCCCCTTGCTCTACTCACTTTACACCTACACCTGTGTAGCTCGGTATGACAATAACGCCATCTACAAATTTGCTGATGATACCACAATAGTGGCTTGTATAAAGGAAAGGGATGAGTCAACATATAGGATGGAGATTGAAAACGTGGCTGAATGGTGCCCTCAATGTCACCAAAACTCTGATTGTTGACTTCATGAAAGAAAACCAGAGGTGTAAAATCCAGTGATCATTGAGGGATCAGAGGTGGAGAGGGTCACTATCTTGGAGGATTTTTCCTGGACCCAACACACCAATCACATCATGAAGAAAGCACATCAGCCACAACTTCCTCAGGTGTTTGTGAAGGTTTGGTATGACACCAGAAACCCTGGCAATTTCGACAGAGGTGTGATGGAAAGTGTGCTGACCAGCCGCATTACAGTCTAGACGGGAATATCAATACCCCTGAGCATAAAGCCCTCCAAAAGGTAGTGGACACAGCCCAGGATATCATGGGCAAAACTCCACTATTGAGAACATCTACAGGGAACACTGCCATTGGAGAGCGGCAGTAGTCACAAAGACCTCACCACTGACATCATTAGGGGGGCATGAACCACACAGGGTGACACCATCAGAGGGGGTGACACCCGAATAACTATAAAAAAATTTTGTGCAATATTTCAGCAGAAATTTTTTTTATAAAAATGTCCCTGTAGTTAGTTATAATAACAAAAACATTTTTCATAAGCCAAACTTACATATATCAATATACCTATGAGGTATATTGCTAGTTGTTTATCTCACCACTGTTGCCATTACATTCAGTGATATACAGGAATTATGATTTGCGAGTAACATTGGTACAAAAAAATATTAAGTATTCTGTATGGTCTGATATGGGAGTAGGTCCATGAGAGTGGGGGGAGGTGACACCATTAGTTACTGCACTGGGTGACATCAACCTGAGAGATACCACTGACGCACACCACTTAGCAGACACTCTGTTCTCACTGCTACCATCAGGAAAGAGATGTAGGTGCCACAATACTCGCACCACCAGGTTCAGAACAGCTGCTACCCCTCTACCATCTGAATCCTCAATGACAAAGTCAATCAGAAATTCATTTAAGGACTCTTACTTGTGCTCTTTATTGATTTTCATTTTGTTCTCTCTGCATTGCACAGTCAGTTTGTTTACATTTATTATCTGTTTACAGTTTTGTTTGCATGTTTACACTGTATACAATTTTTATTTTTGCACTAATTAGTGGTCATTCTGCACCGACAGGAAAGAGGATCTCAGGGTTGTGATATCCTGATGTATGTACTCTAACAATAAATCTGAAAGTAAAGGTGGGAACAGACTGAACGATTTTCCCTTTGTAAATAACTGATTGTGAATAAAATCTATTTTTGGAATAAAAAAGAATCCACTCAGACTATCTTTGGCAGCAGTTTCTGATTTTGAGCAGAGTTTCTCCCATGTCACACTGCAATCCATTAGCTAGAATGCTTTCTATGGTGCTCTAGTGTGAATAAAAGCTCTCACGACTGGAGGGAGAACATACTCTTTTATTAGCTTATAATTGAGGGTAGGGTCTAACAGTGATCTTCAGAGGGACTCCGGTTTTAGGTGGGAAACCATGGTTATATATGGGTAGATGGGGTGGAGCCAGCCATCAGTATAACATACCACCAGTGAATCTGTTCACTGCATTCACCCTGGTTTATGGATGAAGTTGGAGAACATTGATTCAGAAAAAAATATACATTTATTTACAAATTTGTGTTCTGGAGATCCTGGTGGAGTGCCTAAACACTGGAGGTCCTTGGGTCTCCTGGTCCCCTTGTGGAGGAGGAGTGGTGGTTGGGGTCTCTGGTTCTACAGTGGAGAGGGTGCTCTTCTAAACCGGATTCCCTGAGGCCCTGACTGGGGGTGGTGAGAATGAATTCCGTGGCTTGCAGGGCACTTGAGGCAATGGACTTTCTGTTTCAGTGGGTGCCAGGTGCCTGATGGATCCAATGTCCTCCCTGCCATCCGAGTACTCCACATAGGTGTACGTGGGATTGGTGTGGAGCAGTTTCAGCCTTTCAATCAGGGGGTCGGTCTTGCTTCTCCTCACGTGCTTCCTGAGAAGGACTGGACCAGGAGTGGTGAGCCAGGTTGGGAGTGTAGTTCCTGATGCCAACTTTCTTTCGTAAGTGAATAGGAGCTCATGAGTAGTGTTGGTCACAGTACGTAGTAGCAACCGGATGGAAAGGAGTGCCATAAGAAGGACTTCCTGCCAGTGTGAGTCTGGAAGGCCTCTTGAATTCAAGGCCAATTTGATAGCCTTCCAGACAATGGTGTTTTCCTTTTCAACCTGCCCATTCCTCCGGGGGTTGTAGCTTGTAGTCCTGCTGGATGCGACACCCCTGGCCAACAGGTACTGACATAGCTTGTCACTCATAAGAGATGACCCCTGGTCGTTTTGAATATAGCCGGGCAAAAATGGAATCTCAGGCTTTTATGACTGATGAAGTGGATGTGTCTGGACATGGAATGGCGAACGGGAAGCAGGAGTACTCATCAATGTTAGGAAGAAGATGTTCCTGTTTGTGGAGGGGAGAGGTCCTTTAAAATCAACACTGAGCTGTTCGAAGGGCCTGGATGACTTGATCAGGTGCGCCTTTGCAAGGCGGTTGAAGTGTGGCTTGCACTCTGTGCAGATCTGGAAAGACCTGCCCATTTCCATGATGTCTTCCATAGAGTAGGGCAGCTTGCGCACCTTGTCAAAATGAGCCATGCAGGTAACCCCTGGGTGGCAGAGCTCATTATGTAGAGACCACACTTGACCAGTGTATAGAGAGGGACAGCTTCCTCTGAATAAGACATTTGGGGGGTCATTAAGGGCTCCTGGCCAATAGGCAATGTCATAATTATAAGTGGAGAGTTCGATCCTCCACCAAGCAATTTTGTCATTCTTCATTTTGCTTCTCTTGACATTATTAAGCGTGAATGTGACAGAGCGCTGGTCAGTGAGGAGCGTAAATTTCCTACCAGCCAGGTAGTGCCTCCAATGCCTCATGGCTTCAACAATGGCTTGAGCCTCTGTTCTGGTAAACTTGTACCTCTCACTTTGTTCATTTTAGATTGGTCACAGTGTTTGAGCTACTGAAAGAAAACACACGCTGAGAGCACTTCAGTTTATACAAATCTTTATTACTAAATCTAAAGGTGATTTCAAACTACAATATGCAAGACCTTCCCAATTATACTTATCAACGCCTGGACTGGTCCCAACTGCCGAAGCGAGGCAATGACCGCACACTTGTAGTAAGTTGTCGGGGCGCCGGTAGCAGCTTCTCCACCTCCCCCGACCAGGACATTGGTTGGACTCTAGAAGTTCTTCTTCTTGCTGAGAGATGTTTCCACCCCTCAGAGAGCCTGAAACTTCAGCAGCGAGACCATGGTTTATATTACCCAAAAATTGTTTACTCATAGCCCATCACCCTGAATAAATGGTTTACTTATCTTCAAGGTCTCCTGACAGTCTGCAACCAACAAAAGACAACTGCATCTCTGGGCCTCATGGTGGAATTTAGATTATGTCTTCTGATTCACATCCATACATTCTTGCATAAGCTGGTAAGCTGGTCTAAATCCTCCATACAGCCTCCTTTTCCACAGAGGGGTTCCGGAGCTTATGGCCTTGCGATGTCAGAGAAAAGAATGCAACTGGCCTGCCCACCTGGTTGAGGGTAGCGACCAGGACTATGTCCGAAGCATCACTTTCCTCTTTGAAAGGTACATTCTTGTCCACCGCATGCATGGCGACTTTTGCATTGTGATTCCGGAGATAGTTAAAAGCCATTTGGGCTTTAGCTGAAAGGGGGAAAATAGTGGCTTTTACGAAAGGGCAAACCTTATCAACATATTGAGGGATCCACTGGGCATAATATGAGAAAAACCAGGTATTTCCTCAAAGCCTCATGGCCCTTCAAACGGGGATCTCTAACAGGGGGTGCATCCTATTTGGATTGGGGGCAATGATGCCATTTTCCACCACGTAGCCAAGGATAGCCAGATGTTTAGTCCTAAACAGGCACTTGTCAAAGTTATAAGTGAGATTCAGAATTTTGCCATGTGGAAAAAGCTCTGGAGGTTGGTGTCATGGCCTTCCAAGGTATGGCCACAGATGGTGACATTATCGAGGTAGGGGAAGGTAGCCTTCAACCCATACTCATCCACCATTTTGTCCATCTGCCTCTGGAAGATAGAAACCCCATGAGTAATACCAAAAGGGACCCTCCAGAATTGATAGAGATGACCATTAGTCTCAAATGCCATATATGAATGGTCCTCGGAATAGATTGGCAGCTGGTGATAAGCAGCTTTCAGGTCAATGATCGAATAGACCCGATACTGCGCAATATCATTCACCATGTCCAAAGCAGGTAGGTGTCCAGGAGTGTGTACCAATTAATGTTTTGGCTATAGTCAATTACTAGCCTGGACTTGTTTTCCCCTTTTACCACTACAACCTGCATTCTCCATGGGCTGGTGCTAGGTTTGATGATACCTTCATCCAGCAGATACTGTCTCAGACTGTATGAAATCTTAGTCTGCTGTGCTATACATCCTGCTCTTGATAGCAATAGGTTTGCAGTCTGGGGACAATTTCAGGAAGAGAGGAGGGAGGTTAATACTCAGTGTGGAGAGGGTGCATGTGGGTTCTGATTTTCGGGACCCTCCGTTCTGAACCATTGCAGGGGGGAGGGGACCAGAATTCTCCAAGGTCATGCTTTTAAGGTGACACAGAATGTCCAGTCCCAACAGCACTGGAGCACACAATTCATCAAGTACATATAGGCATATCTTACAAAACTCCCCCTTCAGACAACAAATGTACTATACAATGTTGTTGAATGTGCTTAGAATGTGACTGAGATGCATATGCAAGGAATATGTGATAATTGGGAGGATACATCTTTAGGATGAATTCTTGCATTGTCCGTGAGTCTATGAAGCTTTCAGAAGAGCCCGTGTCGATTAAGCATTTAGTGGAATATCCGTTTACCTTCACAGTCTCTATGGAGTTGCTGAGCTGGTGAGTTCTGTCCTGATCTAGAACCATTGAGGAATGGACCATGGAGACTCCATACTCCTCACTCGAGTGGCTCCCATCATTCTGGGTTGCCCGTGGGTATGATGGCATCGACCCCATGGTGCAGTAAGATGGCTGCCCTCCTTCCTCCTCTGACGATGATGGCGCCATTTGAAATTGAGTCATGGCAAGATGGCAGCTGAGCCTTTTCATGCCATTTCCTCACTGCCACCCTCCATTGGTGTGTAACACAGCAAGTGGGTTTGGGTGAATTCGGGGCAGACCAGCTTGGGGTTGGAATCGGATCCGGGAGCGGTGCAGGCCGTGGACTTCCCTGGGCTTCCCCTCACACGGCAAACCCTCAGCCAATGTCCTTTCTTGATGGAATACACTGAGTCTTGAGCTGGGCAATGCAATCAGGGATACTGCGTCACCGCAGAAAAAGCACTCCCTAAAGCGGGAACCCTCCATAGCACAGGAAGCGGCAGCCATTAGGACTGGTGTAGTGGAAGCAGCCGGTCCTTGGAAGGGGTCACCTGGGTGAGCGAGCTCAATAGTTTTGTGGTCATTGTTCTTGAGCTTGGCCTGTTCCAATGATATGGCCAGTTCAACATGACTAGCCAGGTAATTCTTACCTGACTCAAGCAGTCGCTGCCTCATGTATCTTGACCGAACCCTCACGTTAGAGTGTCCCATATCTGTTCTTCTTCATGAACATGCTCCGTAGGCATTTCGTACCTCCACCTTGTAGTGCGCGTCAAAAGAACCAAAGACTTGTTGATCCAAACCAAGGCTTTTATTAACTAAAAGACTGGAGTATATCACAAGTGGGTCAACCAGTCCAGAATGACCTGGTCTGGCTAGGAGCAATCCTTTAAGACCTGCCAGTAGGTGTGGCTACACTCTCAGCCAATCACAGTCATCCTATACTACCATCTGTACATATGTACATATGCACATTGGTGATAGAATCTGTACTATCACACACCTGCCCTTCTTGGCAAGTTTACCCAGGGCACACATGAATGGGTAATGATTGAAATAAATATTGTATTCTTGGAAAAATATTCATCGTAATACAATTCACCCATCCTATTAAAGTTATTGGTAAATTTTTCCATCTTCTCAGATCTTCTTCTATCCTTTTTACTAGCAATGAATAATTTAACTTTAATAAATTATTTATATTTCTGTCAATTTTTGTTCTTAAATATTTAACTGTTTCTTTTTGCCACTTGAATTTTGTCAAACTCCTACATTGTGAATAATCCATATCAATCATTGACATCACCTCACCTTTATCAACATTAACTTTATAAACCAATACTGATCCATATTCTATTAATCTCATATTCAACAATATTTCTGATCTTGTTAAATATACTATAACATCATTCGCAAACAAACTAATTTTATGTCTTTATTACCTATCTCAAATCCCTTAATTTCTAATTATTTCTGCCAATGGTGCTATTGCTAATGCACATAAAGAAAGGTGGCAATGGACAACCTTGTCTAGAGGTTTTGATATTTGTCCATTCATAATGACTTTTGCTTTTGGCTGATCATATAATGCTTTTATCCAATTTACAAAAGTATTTGGAATCTCAGATACATTAAGTACTCTAACAAAAAAATCCCACTCCAATTTATCAAATGCTTTCTCTGCATCTAATGCAACTGCTACTGCTGGTATCTCTCTATTTTGTGCTTCATTTATCAAACTTAAGAATTTAACTATATTATCTGCCATGCTTATATTTTGAATAAAACCAGTTTGATCCATATTTATTCATTTTGGTAAAAATTTAGCTAACTGATTAGCTAATAATTTTGATACAATTTTATAATTTGTATACAGTAGTAATTTTGGTCTATATGAAGAAGGTTGTAGACAATTCTTTCCTTTCTTTGGAATTACTGTTATTAACTCTGTTTTGAAAGATTCTGGTAGGTAATCTCTTTCATTTGGTCTAATTCATTGTTGTTCGGGTTCATGTGGGTCCCACAGGTTAAGAACCAGACCAAAATTGAGGTACAAAGCACGTTTATTTCAGGATGCAAATGGGACAACAGAGTCAATATGCTAGGCGAACCTATACACACATACACACACAATACGCAAGGGGTAAATGTACTCTTCGGATAATGAGGGAGGGATCGACAGAAGACTGGGGGAAATTGCATGAACATAAACATTCAACAGTCAGGATCAAGGTGATACTATATGCCCCATCCCTTGACTGGCACGGACACGGCTCTTGCTACCTGGCCTTGAGACTCACTCTAACCCAGTGTGAAAGGTGCTACTTATATGCCACGAGGAGTCCAAAGAGGCAGAACAAAGGGGCACGTGGTCCTTCATAGTTCTCCAGGCAGTACTGGGGGGTCAATCACTTGAGGCCATCTGGGCCCTGTTGGCTGCTTTGACCAATGGTTCAAAGCCAAGTGCAAGGGCTTAGCAGGGGTCAACTGAGGTGATTCACCTGGGCCAATTGAGTGAAGATCAGGGCTGAGTCTGGGCAGGCTGTCTGGACTGCAGCACCTGGTGTCTTAGGTCGGCCAATCGCAAGGGTCACCTTGATTGCTTGGGATGAGTCTTTGACCTTGAGTGGCAGGCATGGTGTCCTCCAAACAGGAGCACAGCAGCACCACCAGGTGGTGGACGCTGCCTGTCCATTACATTCATTAATACAGGTACTAATAATTCCTTAAATTCTTTATAAAATTCTGATGAAAATCATCTTAACCTGTTGCTTTATTATTCTGTAATGACATTAATGTCTCATAAACCTATTTTTAAAAATGTATTAGATAATTTTAATTTTTCATCTTCATCTAACATAGGCAATTTAACTTGTCACAAATACTCTTCTATTTTATTATCATCTTTCAAAGATCCTGATAACATTTGGCATAAAATTCCTTAAAATTTTCACTTATTTCCTATATTTTATGTAATTTGACCAGTACTTTTCTTAGCAACAATCATTGTTATAGAAATTTGCTCTGCTTTTAATTGCCATGCTAATACTTTATGAGCTCTTTCACCTTGTTCATAATATTTTTGTCTTGTACAAATTTACCATAATCTACATTAGGTGTATATACATTCATTAAAGTCCATTGTTCCAAATAAATCAGACAATTAACCATAACATATCTTCCTGCTACATCTACAATAGTGTCCTGTATTTTCACTGGTAAGTTTTTATTTATCAGTATTGCTGTACCTCTAACTTTTGAATTAAACAAGGATGTTATTATAGTTCATATCCAATCTCTTTTTAATTTTTCATGTTCTTTTTCTGTCAAATGTTTCTTGTAAAAGAGCAATGTCTGTTTTTGCCTTTTTCACATACACTAATAATTTTTCTGCTTTATTTGATTCTGTATACCGTTAATAGTTGGTTGTTTTTCCAGACTCTTTTGTGTAGTCTTCCAAAGGCGCTATTTGCCTTGGCGAGTCTGTTGTCTATCTCATTGTCGATCCTTGCATCTGATGAAATGGTGCAGCCGAGATAGGTAAACTGGTTGACCGTTTTGAGTTTTGTGTGCCCGATGGAGATGTGGGGGGGCTGGTAGTCATGGTGGGGAGCTGGCTGATGGAGGACCTCAGTTTTCTTCAGGCTGACTTCCAGGCCAAACATTTTGGCAGTTTCCGCAAAGCAGGGCGTCAAGCGCTGAAGAGCTGGCTCTGAATGGGCAACTAAAGCGGCATCATCTGCAAAGAGTAGTTCACGGACAAGTTTCTCTTGTGTCTTGGTGTGAGCTTGCAGGCGCCTCAGATTGAAGAGACTGCCATCCGTGCGGTACCGGATGTAAACAGCGTCTTCATTGTTGGGGTCTTTCATGGCTTGGTTCAGCATCATGCTGAAGAAGATTGAAAAGAGGGTTGGTGCGAGAACACAGCCTTGCTTCACGCCATTGTTAATGGAGACTGAAAAACCTCACAAAGATAAGCGTATACAGAGCCGTTGTCATACCCACACTCCTGTTCGGCTCCGAATCATGGGTCCTCTACCGGCACCACCTACGGCTCCTAGAACGCTTCCACCAGCGTTGTCTCCGCTCCATCCTCAACATCCATTGGAGCGCTTACACCCCTAACGTCGAAGTACTCGAGATGGCAGAGGTCGACAGCATCGAGTCCACGCTGCTGAAGATCCAGCTGCGCTGGATGGGTCACGTCTCCAGAATGGAGGACCATCGCCTTCCCAAGATCATGTTATATGGCGAGCTCTCCACTGGCCACCGTGACAGAGGTGCACCAAAGAAAAGGTACAAGGACTGCCTAAAGAAATCTCTTGGTGCCTGCCACATTGACCACCGCCAGTGGGCTGATAACGCCTCAAACCGTGCATCTTGGCGCCTCACAGTTTGGCGGGCAGCAACCTCCTTTGAAGAAGACCGCAGAGCCCACCTCACTGACAAAAGGCAAAGGAGGAAAAACCCAACACCCAACCCCAACCAACCAATTTTCCCTTGCAACCGCTGCAATCGTGTCTGCCTGTCCCGCATCGGACTTGTCAGCCACAAACGAGCCTGCAGCTGACGTGGACTTTTTACCCCCTCCATAAATCTTCGTCCGCGAAGCCAAGCCAAAGAATACCGTTAATATTAATACTAATAAAATTCAGTTTTCTAGCCATCTCTTTACTAAATCTAGTAATTTACTAAAACACAGAGAATTCTTCACAAAGTTTTAACCTTTATTTGCAAGTGAAGGCTGAGGCAATGAGAGAACAGGTCACTGATTTCCCACTGGACTTAGCATGCATCCTCTTTCATGTTACAGACCTGACCTTGCTATTCAATCAATCATGTCCCCATATCTTAGCAGCATATCAATCTAATATTTTGAACCACATGTTTTATCATAGCTTTCCACCGTTATATTTTACTCATTCATCATGGAATTCATAGTAAATGTACATAGTAAGTTGTTCAAAATAAATACTACATGGTTACATAGTAATTGATTAATGAATACATGTTAAATAATTCATTGATTAATGGATACATCGTGCATTGTTTAATGCATGCATATAGTAAAAGTACAAAAGTAAATAATGCCATATATTTCCCCCTTTGAGACCTAAGTGGTCTCACAGGGAGAGAGAGAGAGAGAGAGAAGACAAAGAGTTGTGCACATAAAAGATCACATTCAACTACAGTAGTTATCCCTAAAACTGGGTCATTTACAATTTTCCATGTTCAGATTTTGAAGTATTTTCTCTCCATTTCCTTAGGTCACTGAGCCAAAAACCTGTCTGTTAATTTCTGAAACAGGAAAAAAAGACCCAGAAACCCTCACAGGCTATTCTCAGCCCTATCACACTCTTTTTGAATGTCTTGTGTGTCATGTAAATTATAACAGTATATCATTGGGGCTTCTTTTCCTCGAATTTGGTTCTTCAATCTCCAGGAGCATTGGAAATCGTTTTGCTGTGGCGTGCACTAGAAGGGACTTGAGAAAGGGAAGAAAACAACACAATTGCACAGATTAGTAGGACAATGCCAGCAGTCAATGAAACCTTGGTAAACATGCTCCCCAACCTCCTAGTTTATTTTCTAGCCAGTCTTGTGTTATTAAGTATGAAAGTGCAACAGTGTTCTCCAAAGAGGTTGCACACACCCACTTTTCTACAAGTAGCCAATCCAGGGCCTGCCTGTTTTGCTATGCAATCTTACTAGTTGCTTCCAGCTGTTCTCCTAATGCAGAGAGAGCCTCATCAGTGTAGTTGATAAATTGCTGTTGGTTATAATAAATATAGTTAATCCATTCTCTACTTTCAGCAGGTGTTATCCAAAAGAACACTGATTCTAGTTTGGTGGCAATTTCATTTCTGGCTTTAAACTCATTGGGGATAGCCCTTGGTTACCCTATGGCATCGATCATAACTGCTGGATCAGGGGTAAACTCTCTCTTTTTATGTTGGGATGACTGTTCTTGTGGAGCATCAAATTGTATCATCAGGGATACCATGATGTCGTGTCTTATCATTATCTGTATGCAAGTACCTTGCCAGTTGAGGGGAAGCATTGGTCTGAATCCCCCTTCCAGACCGCACAACCACCAAGTATCTGCAAGAGGGCTAGTCTGGATCCCTTCAGGGCAAAAGGGACCCCATCCTACTCTGGATGGCTGACCCGACCCGTCTCTGGATGGCTGACCCGACTCTGTCTCTTGATTTTTTTCCATGTGTTCACACAATTTCCTTTAAAGTAACCCATGTCTAACATTCATAATTCAATTGAGAATGTCTGGTTTCCTTTACATCTCTTGTTCAGTGTGTCATATTGGTTCTGACTATATTGCAGGGACGCTTGGCCCAATATATACTATTGAGGGCAATAGAGTATTTAGCCCCACACTTGTCATAACACGTTTCTCATACCTGAGCATATTTAGCACACTGTTTATCATTCTCCAGTATCCACCGGCAACAGGTGGACGTATTATAGGGCATGGGTACTACATATCCATACCAGCTCTGCCTTAGAGCAGAGATAACAGTCCTGTCTAATCATCATTACTGCCATGTAATTCGCTCATTGGTACCAGGGATTGTGACCACGACAAGGAGTTAGATTCTATATTCCTTTCTTTTGATTTTTGTGGTGTCTCAGCATTACCAGGCTAAATCTGCCAGGTTGTTGGTTTCCAAGTCTGCACATGGTTGGGGAGGTGTGTTTTTATTGTGAGGCGTGTCACTGGTCATCCCCAAACCACCTCATCCACACCACCAAGAGAAGGATTGTCTTCCAGAGACTCAGTGCTTTCAGAGCTGTCGGGGGCTCCGAAAACCTCACTTACTATTGGCCGAAGCCTTGCGGGGGATGGCGGTGGTTTAGCAATTGCCAGCTCTTCCTGTTCTTCCTCCATCGTCCCTTTCTCTCTCCCACTTACCTTAGGCTCAGTATCAGACTGCACCCGTGGGTTCACCTTGGTACAGTGGTTGAGATGGTACCATGTAGTTCGACCCTCTACTTGGACTGCAGTGGGTGATGCCTTGGTAACCGTGAATGGCCCTCCCCTTCTTGGCTCATTCCACTTTCTTCCGAAAGCCCATACATAAATCTATACTCCAAGTTAAATAGGTCCTTCCTCCTGGTCAGTTTCTGGCTCCTTTTGTTTTTTTCCTGTGTATAGATAGACTTATGTATCATAGTTAGTTGTTGCATGTACAGTTTGAGCTCTACCTCTAACTGTTCCAGATTCAGTCCTTTACATGGGCCTCTCCATTTGGATACCAGCATGGGTCTACTGGTGAGCATTTCATGTGGTGTCAGGTGTGTCATACGGTTAGTCTGCAGGCAGCAACTCATCAGCGCTAATGGCAATGCATTGATTCAATTAAGCTTATTGCTTGCACAGATCTTGTTCAGTTTAGCTTTCAGAGTCCCATTAATTCTTTCTGCCATACCTTGTGACTGGGGATGGTACACACATCCAAATCTCTGCTTTATTCTCAGTCTGCAATACCATTTTGAGAAAAGGCCAATCCTTTATCTGAGCTGATTTCTGTAGGTATACCAAATCTTGGAATTACTTCATTTGTTATAAATTTCACTACAGATTCTGCCCTTAAATTCTAAGATGGTACTGTCTCTACCTATCTGCTAAATATATCAATTACTACTAGCATGTACCTTTTCCCTCTTACCATCTTTATAACGTCCATGTAGTCGATCACCAGGTGTCTGTCTAAATGGCCCTCTGGGCACAGGTACGTGACCTATAGGAGTTGTTATTCCTTTTCTAACATTGTTTTGAGCACATACCTCATACTATGATAAGATGAGATCAACTGAAACCTGTAGATAGGGTGAGAAAAAAAACATATTTTTTAAACTTTTATCATTACTTCCCCCCCACCCACTTTGCACAATGATCTAACCCATGTGCTTCTGAAATGAGGATAGTCAGCAAAGGGGTGGGTGCTACCAACAAGTCTTCTTTGGTGCTCCACAGGTCCTCCAGGTCCTGCTTAGCTTCCCTCTGTCTTCACATTGTTTGTCCTGCTAAAGTTACCTTACCTTGCATTTCAATTATATCCTCCTTTGTGGGTTCTGGATCCAGGCTTACCTGAGGTACGATAACAGCTAAATCACATCCAGAAGCTTTCCTGGCTGCTTTGTTCACAGCCTGATTTCCCTTTGTTCTCATGTAATTTCCCTTCTTCTGTGCCTGACAGCCAGTGCTCTCAGCTTCGTCAATGCTTTTATCAAATCTGAAATTTGCTGATATGAGGTCTCCATTTCTTTTTTTGAAACCTCGGTTTCCATACTGCCCCAAACAAATGACACACCCCATGAGCATATGCTGAATCTATATAAATATCAACTTTCTCACCTTCCATCATTTCGCATGCTACTGTTAAAGCCTTATTTTCTGCTAACTGGGTTGAAAAAGGTTGCGGACAAGCTTCCAATTTAATTGTCCTAAAGCTTGATTGGTCCTGTTGCACTACCGTGAACCCCGCGTGATTTCCATTGTTGTCCCTATAGTAAGCCATCCACAAACTAGTCTTCATCATCTAGTGGACCTGACTATGAGTCCACTCTTAACTTAGCAAATACCATCGCTTTTCCTACACAATCATGGAGTTCTCCATCATAGCCAAATGGGACATAATCAGCTAGACGGCACACAAAATCAATGAACCGGTGCGGACTTGAAAGGCCAACATGGCCTGTTTCCGCTCCGTAAATGGTTATATGGTTATATATGTTACTTGTGGTCTACATTTGTAAAGTTATGTCTGGAAATGTCAATAACATCTGAAATGCTGCTATCCTGGCTAGTGTCAACATGAATTTTCCCTTTTCCAATAGTTCTGCTACCCTTATGGTGTGTGTACAAGATCACAGGTCACAGACTTTGCCTTTTCATTACGTTTAGTATAATGCAGCCAGTCCCTGGTAGCAAGATCCTTGAGCTACTTCATCCAATCTTGTAGTGTAGTATGCTACGGCTGTTTCACTTTCCCTATGCCCGTTTCCTGCGTCAGCACTGCTGCAGCATAGCCCTCCTGTCTGTGACAATACATACAGATGAAAGACCTTCTCGTAGTTTGGTAAGGGTAGGGCTGGGGCTGACTGTAATTCCTGCTTAATGGTGTTAAAAACTGTTTCTGCCTCATTATTCCACTGCAAAACATTTCTCAGGCTTGTGTGCCCTGCTTCCTTCATTATTTTCCTTAATGGCATCACAATTTCAGCATATTCTCCAATCCAATCTATATCCTGCCATTCCCAATAATGTCATCATCTTTCCTACTGTCTGAGGTTTAGAGGCTTTAGTTATTGCTTCAATTTGATCCAGCGCTATTATCTTTGTTCCTTTAGATATTAATTTACCCAAGTATTCTACTTGCTGTTTGCAAAATTACAGCTGCTTTCTAGATACTTTATGACCTCCATATGCCAATCTTTCCAAAAGGGTTAGGGTATCCTGTTTGCACTGTTCCTTACTTTCGGAGCAGACCAACAAATCATCCACATACTGTATCAGTGTACTTGGTATGCCCTCCAAGTCTGCCTTCAACACTTGATTGAAGACTTGCGGCGTGTTTAAATCCCTGTGGCATTCTAGTATAGGTGTACGGGGTACCTCTGTAAGTAAAAGTAAGCAAATACTGACACTGGTCTGCTAAGGGAATACTAAAAAACGCTGAACACAGATCAATTACTGAGAAGCAAGTTGCTTCTGGTGGAATGTTAGTCAGCAGGGTATGTGGATTGGGGATGACTGCTGGCCATGCTCGCACCATCTCATTTACTGCTCATAAGTCGTGTACTAGTCTCCATTTAGACTTATCTGCCTTCAGAACAGGTAGTAGCAGGGTGTTACAGGGACTATCTGTCTCTTTAAGGACCCCTGCTATATTGCAGGCGCTATACCTTCTTCTGCTTCTGGTTTTAGGGGATATTGTGGTCTTCTAGGTGGAATTGTTTCCTGTTTCAATTCTATTTCCACTGGGCTTGCTGATTTTACTCTACTGTATTATGTTGTGACCATAGAAGGGATGGCAGCTCACTCAACCTTTTGTTCTTTTGCTGTTCTCCTTCTTCTCTTAGCAATGGCAGATGTTGCTAGGGAGTTATTTCAACATCCTTTGATGTTCCTACCATGTCTATGTTTACCATTACTTTGTTTTCAGATTTCCATACCTTCGGTGACAGTGCCGACTTGCTTCACCAGGGGCCCCAAGTCTTTGGACTGGTGTTCTTCATTTACAAGCAACGCTACATGGGGTGCAGCTTCTGGTACCCTATACCATTTTTCCAGGAAGGTGTTCCATTTAATTTGTAAGGCTGCCCTGTTTTCCATTTATTATAGCCTCTCCTTTTAGCTGATGCTGGGTGCTTGCCCCCTATGCACCACTGCCCCTCTAATATCTTGCTCTGAGTTTCATCAAAGATCACTGGACAATGTAACTCAGACTTGGGTGGTGTGTGGCCTTGGGTAATATGGCCAACATGCCCTGTTTCCACTTTCTCCAAGTTTCCCAGATTTGATCTTCTATGTCTCCTATCCAAAATATGTTGGCTTTCCTAGCTTCCTGCATCAATTGAGCACTTGTTCTTTCCACGCTCAAACCATTTCTGGTACATTCTAATTTTAATTCTAGTTTTAACAGGGTGTCTCTGTCTAGTAAATTGATCAGAGTCCCTTTAGACACTAATATTGGCAATTCTATTTCTTTGTTACTCGTCCCTAAACATACTGGGGCTGTGTATTGTGTTAACTGTGTTTTTCCCAAGAACCCTACAGTTTTAACAAATTTTCTTGACTTGGGAAGGTGGAAGGTGTATTGTAGTTGCAAACAAGTATATGTGGCTCCAGTGTCCATCATTCATTAGTGTTGATTGCCTTTCCAAAATGACCTTAACCATGGGTTCTTCTTCCACTTCCCATGTTATCATTGGATAATGTCCTTTCCCTTCTGGGTTCTCTGGGCACCCCTAGTATCTCTCATAGGGGTTCACAGGTCCGAATTGGACCTACTGGGGCTGGTCATAGGTTAAAATATTGCTCTCTACCCTTTGATTCCTGTTGAAATGAGTCAGGCCATGGTCTGTGTGGGCAGTCTCTTTTAATGTGTCCTGGATGTATACATTCCCAACACAATCTCTCAGTCTCCCTTTCCACCTGTCTCTTTACTGGCCCTTTTTGCCCATAACCTCTCTGTTCCCATCCTTGGGAGCTCCAGTCCTGTCTGGGCTGTTGTCTAAATTTGTGTGGTCCCTGATAGGGCATCTGCACAAATAACCCCCCCAGAGACATTTATTATTGGCAATGAATTTCTAGCCTTTGTCTGGCTCCACTATAGGACTCGTTATGTGCTAGCATGTCGCTCATTTGGTTGTCACAACTAAGTCTGTTGTTACTGGCAACATCTTCTTTCCTTTTTTGTGCTCTTTCTTTTTAAGCTCTTTGAGCTGCATCTGAGCTAACTTCCTTTGCACCTCTTCCTGCTGTTCTGCCAGTCTCTTTTTATCTTTTTGATATTTTTTGACTGTGTGGACCAGGTAGTCCGTGAACTGTGGGTGGGATATAGATGTCAGTCCCACTACCTCCTCTAGTCTAGTCTTAAATTGAGGGGCATTGCATCCACAACATCAGTTCGGAACATGGTGGTCATTTGCTGGTTACCCTCCACTTCTTGTTCCATTTCATGTTTCCACTTTTTCCAGTCGGTTGTCTAGATAGGCTGCTGGATTTTCTGTGTCCCCCAGTGGGGCCCATTTTAAAGCTTTGGGGTCTGCTTTGTGTGGGTAACAGTTCTTGAGGACTTGCCATACTTGTCTGACTGGATCAAAGCCAACATCATCAATCATTGGATTGTCCACCACTTTTGTTATGCCAGCCATCTCCATCAGTTTCTTAGTTTGGAGGTTCCTATCTCTTTCACCAGTAGAACCTTTAAGTATCCCATAGCTAATAATCATCCCATGGTTTCCTCCTCAAAGGCCCTGATCCATTTTCCTGACCCTTCATGTATGTTGGGCAGGGCATTCCCCCAAGGAACATATTGTGTTTGACCTGTCCTTTTCAATAGTAATGGCATCATTCTCCCTTCTGCTCCCTTTGTTTCCTCTTTAATTTCTAACCTTGTTTCTATTTCTAAGCCTTCCCATCCTGGTCCTCCCCAGATTGCCACCTTCCCTCGTTTTTCCATGTTCCTTCCATGTATCTCTTTCCCCCTCATTTCAGCTTCCATCCCATACCTTGGGTACCTTGAAACTCCAATTTTTCCTGCATTCTCCTATTCCCTTCCTCCTTCTATCTCCCTTTCCAACCCTTTTCTTTCTTCCTCTTTTTCTCTGCAGTCCCTCAGGACCTCTCCTGCCTTGGCGGATTCTTCTTCCCCTTGTGTTGCCCACGAGTCGGTCACTAACCATTTTCATTTATTATCCCCTTCATTTTTCTCACTTCCATTTTTAATTAGCAAGTATTCCTCGAGATCGTTCTCCCTTCTTAGGGCCTGCAACCTCCTAATATCTGCCTCCAATTCTCTTTTTTCCCATTTTTTCCCTTTCCCTCTGTCCTCTCTTCTCTATATTCCCTTGCATCTCTTCTTGTTGTCTCAGATTGTTACTTCTCCCTCTATTTCCACTATTCCTTTTACCATAAGACACTGTTTTAAGTCTTCCAGGCCTAAATAGGGAGTGGGATTTTCAGAGTTCTCTAGGCTTCTTCTCCTGATTCTCCTCCCTTTCTGGCTGTTTTTCACCTTCTTCTTTTGTTATCTTTATTGCCTAGTTCTCCTTCTGCTCTAAAAAGCTTCAATTTCTCTGCCTTCTGCTCTCTCTTTTGTTCTCGTGTTTCAGATTTATAATTCTTGATTAATACTTCCATTTCATCACACATGTCTATGTCAAAAGTTCCTTCCTTTGGCCACTTGATTAACAATTTTTTAGTCCTTTTTTTCCCATTTTTCAGAAGTTTTTATGATATTGTTTTTAGATACTGGGAACTCAGTATTTCAACTGCATTTGCTTTATTCATTGTGCTATTTTCTTATTATTTTTAAAAATATTTTATTTTAGTTTTCGTGCTATTTTATTCAATACAATGAATTAGTTCGACTGTAACTTTTATTTCTGTCCCATCCACTTCTTCACAACCACTGCACTATTTCTCTACATTATTTCTATTTCCTCCCTTATAATCCTAGTTTATCACTCACCAATTCTTTCCGGCTTTGTGTAATTTTATGAAATGTTATCCAATTTGGTCTGATATTTCTAGCCTACCTGATCTGCCCATGCAAACCCCTATACTCTTAGGGTGGTATCCATAGAATGTTTTATCCTGCCTGTATAGACTTCGACTCTCATAGGGTGGTATTCGCAGGATGCCTCATCCATTCTGTTCCAGCCCTGTCTGTACAGACCCTCATGACCTGCGAGGTGGTATCCACAGGGACTTACCAACACCACATGGGGGAAGTTTTACTTCTTTAATCAATTTCTATCTCTTATTCCTACTCATCCCATTGCATAGTTTTCCTGATCAATCCTTTGAGCTTCCTCTCGTTAATTTCTCAATAGATTCTTTGGATCGGAGAGACCCCCTGACTGTCATTTGGTCCTTCTGTTCCCAACAGATCTTTCAGTCTGAATTTAAAGCGAAACCCCTTTACCTTTTTGTGGGTGGCCGACCCTTATCCGTTGGTCCTGAGAAGATCCCTGAGGGGCTGGGAAGCACCCTCCTTTCTGCTGGGTCTCAGTGCCAAATTTGTCGTGGTTCTCTGAAGTCCAAAAACTAGTCAGGTAACACAGAGAATTCTTCACGAAGTTTTAACCTTTATTTCAAGTAAAGGCTGAGGCAATCAGAGAACAGGTCGCTGATTTATTTCCCACTGGACTTAGCATGCATCCTCTTTTTATGTTACATTCCTGACCTTGCTACTCAATCATGTCCCCCATATCTTAGCAGCATATCAATCTAATATTTTGAACCACGTGTTTTATCATAGCTTGCCATCGTTATCTTTAACTCATCCTCCTTATCGGGATATCTACCACTTGTCTCACCATCTCTTGCCACCTTTATCTTTTACTCATTCACCGCGGAATTGACAGTAAAGAGAATATAGTAAGTTGTTCAAAGTAAACATGGTTACATAGTAAATAATGAATGGATACTTCGTACATTGTTTAATGCATGCACAGTAAGAGTAAATAATCCCGTGGTTTCCAGAATAGCCCGGTGTTTTTGGCTCGCTCTGTAGGCCGTGGATCGTGCAGCGTGTCTGGACTGCAGAGGACCTCTCCCCTGCAACAGGAAGGCCATGGCAAGCTGTCACTCACCGCCGTTAGGCTCCGCCCCCTGGCCGAGCCTGCGTCATATCCGGATGGACGGGCGCGTGTTCTCGTCTTTCTGCTCGAAGTTAGCGCGTCGGGGTGTTGGAGGATCGGTGTCCATCGGCCGCAAGCCCGCGGGGTGGGCGCCGCTGCCCCGAGGACCTGGTCATGGCGGCGAGTTCGGGACCTGATGCCCGGCGTTTCGGTCGGTTTGGCGCCGATGGTGCGGGCGGCCCGGGGATGGGGTCGGTGAGGGTTGAGGGCCGCTGCCGCTGGCACCTCGCTGCTGGCGTTCGCGGCCTCCGACAGCGACGGGACCCGCGCCGTCGCTGGGCCCGGGCGGTCGGGCCTGCGCCTCCCGCAGTGCCTGGCATCTGAAGTGGGCGAGGGTGTGAGAATCGCGGCTGATGCAGGTGGTGGCTGGAATGATGCCTCAGGCGTGGTCGTGAAGTGTCTCCAGGCTCCTGGCCCTGCACGTTAACGTGGTTGGGTTGTTTGTCCTAATCTTTTCTTTTCTTTGGCTTGGCTTCGCGGACGAAGATTTATGGAGGGGGTAAAAAGTCCACGTCAGCTGCAGGCTCGTTTGTGGCTGACCAGTCCGAGTCCTAATCTACCAGTAGGAACATTATTAATAATCATTTAAACGATTGAGGAACTAACATGTAGTCTGTCTTTATGAACAGGTCTTTGTTCGCCGGAAGGGAAACGACGTTGTGCTGCTGCTCTGCCAATTATGGCAAAGTCATGGAACAGACCACGAGTACGTGCACATGCAGCTTCATTTTGATCACTAGTTTAAACAATGTTTTCAGTGGGAATTCATCTCAGTGAGGAAAATAGACTTCTGTCCAAAATACAGATTACCCAATGATTAAAATTTATCACTATTCTTGAGTTATCCTTTTACTAAGGAGAAGACTACATGTCCTGCAATTATGAGGGTTATCTGTTTTAAGTAATTAAATCAACAACCTTTGTTTTTATATTGCAATAACACTTTTTTTCTGTTTTATTTCTCACTGCAGGAAGACGAGATTAACAAATAGAGATCTCGTGTAGCTAAGGCAAACCTCAAAGGTAACAAAGCAATAGTTTGCTATAAAACAATTCTTGTCATTGATAAAAGAGAAAAAAAGTAAATTATGAGTTAATTGTTCTATTTTCACAGATAACCTTTAAGAATAAATCAAAATTTCTAATCAATTGCCTGTGGGTGGGGTGGGGGGGAAGGGAAAGGGTTTTACAAATGAGATGTGCATTGCATGAATTGAATATGACTATCATGATCTCAAGGTTAAATACTGGTTGGAGTAAAAGCAATGCTGGAGAAACTCAGCAGGTCAAACTGTGTACTTTGGCAAAGAAAGATACACAACCAATGTTTTGGACCTGAGCCTTTCATCATGGTATGAAAAAATGTAGGGTGGATAAGGGAGGGAGGGCACATCAGCAAGCAGCTGGGTGGCTCTGAATGGAGAGGGAAGGAGGTGGGAGAAATCAATGTTCATGCCATCCAGTTGGAGAGTACCAAGATGGAAAATAAGTGTTTCTACTCCAATCTATGGGTGGTTCTTTTAGTTCCCAATGCCATGTGCTGTGGCATTATTACTCCAGTTCTGTTGAGATTCTATTTTATGCTTCAGTGCTGAGCTGCAGTACATAAAGAGGGATGAATGTACATGTCTGATGATTAGAACCTTTACCACTGCTGTTCACATCATGATTTTCCATGATTATGTTGCAAGACTGAGGACATGTTTTCAAAACAAATAGCCTTCTGTTTTAAAATTCTTACAGACCTTTAATGGCTTTCGTCTATTAGGTTTGGATTGTTGGTCTAATGTTAAGCAACTTGTTTTTGGTTTCATATTTAGATGATCATTGAACTCGAACTACATTTGCCATGCTGATTTGTGTGGCAGTCATCTGTGCCATTAGTTAAAGGTATGTACTCAAGTTCTTGTGAGTTGGCTCAGGAATTTGGCATTTAGGAAAAGTGCCACCAGTATTATCAATTATTAATCTAGAGTTTGAAATGCTGAGGAAAGCTCTAAGTCTAATATAAAGGTTAAATGCTTATGTCTTTTTCAGGTACAATTATACTGCTTCAAATTTCCTGGTATAAAATTATCAAAATGACCACCAGGTGATAAATCACGTTTTTGGTCGCTGATTGAAGTTTACTTTTTCATCTTATTTTTATGGATAATCAAGCTTTATATGATCAGAAAGAAGGGGGTGTTTGAACATGGGTATCGGGGCTGCTATTTATTATTTAAAATAAGTTAGCTGTGATGAGTCTCGCATGCCTTTCTGAGATTATATCTGTAGAAGTATCAGAGGCTGTTAGTGAGCTAACTTTATCAGCTTGCTTTTCTATTTCAATACTAATCAATTTAAAGTAATTTGTTAGGATAATTGTTGGTCTTAACTTGGGTTACTGGGGGCATGGAAATGGTGAAAATCTAAGTTTTCCTTTACTTGGTGTGATGAATGACAATTATCAATATAATTATAATACTGCAGGAAAAATATTTTGTGATCGTGACTAGGTTTATTTCACTTTTCGGGATAACATTGTTCACTGATCTGCTAGTACAAGCCTATTTTAATTCCACATTTTTCAAGAGTTGAGCAGACATTTGTAACCACTGGCTAATTGTGTCATGGCTTTGAAGTCTAGTTTGGCTTTTAGGGAATAAATGTTCAATGTCGATGACATTGGGACAGTCTTTCAAATGTTATTGGCAATTAAAGGCCAATTTTCCCCCAGCTCTTAATTGGAAGTGTCCGTATTTGAAATGTCGAGACTTTTTTATGTTTAAGCTCCCTATTTTATCCTTTGTAGGTTCAGAAAGGTGTGAACCAATGGCTTACCAATATTAAAGCTACCAACACCACCCTCCAGGCTGAATGATCATGTGGTACTGACTTGACCAATCTTGTCTTTTGATAGGTAATTTAATCCTCTTTTTACTTGATGTTCAGTGAATGGAGAAGTTCATGAGTGTCCCATCGATTATGTCACTAACTAAGGATAATCAAGCTTCCATGTGATTGGAAGGAAGGGAGTGTTTAAACATGAGATTTGGAACTGTTATGAATGCTTTGTTTTATCCCCAGCAGTTGTTGGTCTTGGTAACAAAAATTATGTAACCTGTGTGCAATACGCTCAGTGTCTATCTACTATTTAACTGTTAGCTGTGATGAATCTCGCATGCCTTTCTGAGATTATATCTGCGGAAGTATCAGAGGCTGTTACTGAGCTAACTTCTGATCAGCTTGCTTTTTTACATCAGTTTTAATTGTGTCATGCTGGCTTTAATGGAATAAACATCCAAAGTTGTTAACAATGGGGCAATCTTTCAAATGTTATTGCCTTATGATTTGTATTGCATCTTAATATTTAAAGGTTAGTTTTTAAGCATTTTAAAGCTCCCTTTTTCTTCCCTCGCAAGTTTAGGAAGGTGCGAGCAAGCAGATTACCAATATTAAAACTACCAACGCCACTGGCATGGCTGAATCATCATGGTACACGTGACCAATCTTAAATTGGGTAATTGAGTTTTCTTTTTACTTGGGTGATGTTCAGTGAGTAGAAATGTTCATGACTGTCCCATTGATTATATTACGTCACTAACTACCCATCTGACCCTGTAAAGGGCAGGATTATACATCCATTTAAATGAGGGTACAGTCTTAGAATATTTTGCTTTGGGGATGATGGCATATTACCAAACTTTTCATGTTCTGTTTTTATAATTGGAGTATTGTTTTGAAGAAGAGAGCAAGCTTAAAGTTTGTGCAATGAATCAAGATTGAAAAATATTTTTTGCTATGAATTTGACATGATAGAGTAAGATTGTTTTAACATTTCATGAATCTCTTCAGTCTTTTTTCTTCATCTCCACAGACCTTGTTGGCAATGATCCAGTTTGTGTTTAGCAAGTAACTGCTGGGCTATGTGAAAACTTCATTTTCTCTTAAAGAATTGTGGATGAACTGATGAAGTTGTGTACTGTATTGTCAAATCAGAAATAAAGAGCAGATGATCAAATTAAATTTTTTAAACATTTATTATAATTTACTGTAAGTCAAATTACCTTGACAACCCATGGACATATAAGACTACCCCCCCCTTCCCATTTCAGCAGGGAATATTACCTGTATTTACAGGTAAGCATTTAATGTCATTGAAATAGGTAGCTACAGTATAGCTGAAAAGAAACTTGGGAAAAATGCAACTAGGACAAAAGGAAAAATCTTTTTAATAATAATGCTGTAATTTACAAGAGAAAACAAAAGATGCTTCGCTATAACAGAAAACATTTTGTATAACAAACTGCGCAGCCTGCTGTTGGTCCCCCCACTGGTTCACTGCTCCGCTTTGATCTGGGGGGAAGTGGGGCAATGGGATTAGTGACGGGCTGTCAGATGGGGGGGGGGGGGGGGGGCAGTGGGACCAGTGCAAGTACTGACAGCAAGCTGCCAGGAGAGTTTCCCAACAGTCTGCCACCAGCCCCTACACTGATTGCCCCACCCCTGACACCTTGCCACCAGTCCCCAACAATAAATAGCAGTGAGTCACACAGTGACAATGATTACTGGCGGGGTCACCATTATCACCCTAATTTCAACTTTGCAAACAAGACCCAGGGATATTTTGGGGGGAATAAAAGGTGAGTTGTATGCCATCAAATACTGTAATTTGTTTACAACTGGGATCCCATCCTGATTTATTCCCGGACTAACAATTTCATTTCTACAGTCAAACTGGTAAAACTGCATGAAAATTGGCAGGATGGAATCTTACCATTTTTTTCCATAGAATAATGCCCTTCCAAGTGTTCCATTATTTCTATTGTTCCTGGGTTACCAAAGGGCTGGCTGATTTGTATGCCTTTGGATTAACTTGTCTGAGGATTTCAGTGCTTGTCTCTTTGCACTTGCATTATTTAAACTAGTGCATCTGAAGATAACTCAATTCCACATTTCTGTTCTTGTGCTAATTGATCCAGATTGGCCCTTTCTCATGATTTTGAGATCCCTCTGTCCTCTTTATTTTTACAATTCTGTTTTTAGGCATACCTCGCAGACACTATTCTCATTCCCCCTTGTATATATTGGATTTACATTTTGATAGTCCTCTGTGGTGATTTCGGTTATTTAAAAATTGATAATGGACCCAAAATTGTGTGCTCCAAATGTAGATAATTTTGCATGCATGTTTCTCATCTCCATTCCTGAGAAACTTGTTTTAACACTTCCAGATACCTCAGTTCCTCTTACTGTGATCAAAGATTTTAGTGTACTAGCTTAAATTTGTCAGTACAATCCTATTTTTTTCTAATTTTTTTAGAGGCCTGGTGTCTTTCAACCCTCCATGATTAATGTTTCTTTTCTATCTGGCAAAATCCAGGAAATAGCTAGGATATATCCATAGTAAAAAGACAATGGTGGAGAAACTCAGCAGGTCAAACTGTGTCCAAAGATAAATATCCTTCCTTGCAATTACGCATCCTGTATCATAATCTGAATGTCTTGTCACACTGGTGCACTTTGCCTTTTTTTGAGTCCTCAATGTTAATCATGATTGAAATAAACACACCATCAGATCATTCTTTTCATCTTCCCTTAGATGAAGCAGTACCCTGAAGGGCTATAAACAGTAATGTTCTCGGTATGGGGAATTCAATCTTCATTTTCAAGATTTACATGTTCACAGCACTGTTGGCTGGATTCTGAAGGACATTGATACCAGAATGGGTTTGTGGCAGTAGTTGAACCAACATGAGTTAAAACTGGTTTAAGTCAAAAAATATCTGACAGGCATCTGTTATTGACAGCTTTATTTTCACATCCAGGGTAGCCCTGATTGTTGTGTGGGAAGGGAAAGGAGTTTAGTATAATCAGACTAAACATTACTGAAGCTAGCAACTGCTTACACTCATACAAGCACAGTACATCCCAGTCACATTGGATACAATTACTGATAATACCAACTACAGATTGTATTGCAACCAAGGATCACAATATACTACCTGTCATATCTTGTATAACATGCACATGGCTCAGATGCTATCTTCAACAATGTACAACTGCCCTGATCCCTATATAGTGCACATCTTACCAACAACTCCTCCAGCGTTGTCCACAGTGGCAATCTGGAATGGAGTAGGATTTGTCTCAGGGCCAAAGAGCAAGAGCTGCTTTTTATAGTACAGTAAGTTGGAGGATCTGGCCAGATAATTGCTAGGTGATTAAAGGGGCCAGTTGTCAGATGTGCACTAATGTGCGTAATCCAACCTTGGATTGGCAGGTGATGCATCTTCCAACTAGGTACTCGCTGGTGGGATCTCGTGACAGACGAGATTCTCCATGCTACAACTGTACCACATACTAAGTAGGATTGAATTTTGAATGATCTGGAAATTCAAAGCAGGGCATTTTTGAGGGATTGGGCCAAAAGATGTAGAATTGTACACCACTTTACAGTCTATAATCTCATGACCTGGTCTATCCCTCTGTGTTAATCTTCGCAAGTGATCTATTCACCTCTTCAACTGCAATGTGCTAAAATCAGCAGATTCACAGAACAACGTCTAGCCAATTGTGTAACTAAATGCATTTAATTAGTGATAATCAGATAGAAATGACCAGCATATGGTGAGGAACTGCATTCAATTTATGTTCCCAGAGGCCTCAATCTTGCTTCCACCTTTTGGATCAACTAGTCTTTGGAAATGTTAATGGTCAGATTGGTGCTGAAGGGAAGTGCATATAAACCTAGAATGCTTGCCATCCAATGTCTGTGATAATGGTCAAAATGTCAAGGATAATGGGTTAATTTGTGACAGGAGCGAGAGTAACCATTTTCAGTGTCTCAGCAAGCAGACGAGTTGAAGACTGAAAAATCAAGAGGGGTGGGTGGGTATGAAACAAATTATTGCACTTTAAAAAAATTCTAACTAAGGCATGTTCAGAAAAACTGGCAACTGAAAAGGAACTGGAGGCAGGATTAATTTCCAGAATGTGTGGGAACAGACTCCTCTTAGTGATTGGCAAAATTGTTCAAAATCAGCTGCAGTTGAAGATAACATGGGGATTCTTTTGTGCCAGCACTGAAGGGGGGTGTATTCAGAATCTAAAAGGTCTAAAGAAGTACAATGGAGTGCAGGGGCTTGAGGTTATTTCTTAATCTTAATAAATTTATAAGAAATCTAGGTTGTGGTGGTCTGAACCTTAACCAATCTCAGAAATTATGTGTACTTACAAAAGCAAAGAAAGAAAAATAGGAGTAGCCCATTCAGCCCCTCATGACCTTTGCAAGTCACTGGCTACTTTACTAAATTCTTGATTCCCTTAATACCCAAAGATCAAGTGATGAGGCTCTTATATCTTCACTGAACCCCTATGGTAGAGAATTCTGATTGTTCACGGTGTTCCATGTGAAAATAATTTAATCTCAATTCTGAATGGCACACCTTTAGTTTGAAACAGAAATTCTGCCTGGTCTGCAAGAAAGAATTTCCGGCTTGTATGTAATGTCATGAAAGAAATGGTGGACCTTCCATAACAGCAGCACAGTAGACCCTGGAGAGCGGAGACTCAATGCTGCTCTGAAGGGTTCAACTGCCTGGTTCGAATGCCAGCAGCTTCATATAGGTTTTGAAAGGAGCCGACAATGTTTTAAGTAAAATCCAGCATCTGCAGAGGTCTGTGCCCAAGATGGCGGTGCCTGTGCTCTGCAGTGGCCATAAGGGGTTCCTCTCCAGGGAGCAGCAGATGGTTGCAGGCACCAGATACAAGGATGACACCCCTTGATAAATAGAAGCAGAGGAGACGACCCTACAAGGTGGTGACCACGGTAGTGAACCAGCAAGGTGCTGATGGGCCTACGCAGGCTGCAGCCAACTTACGGTCAGGGAATCTGCACGTTCTGCAGGCTGCTGGAGACTGGATCATGGGAACCAAATATTGGAGCCAGGGTTCTGAGAGCAAGAAGGGCTTCCAAAGGGCCTAGGGTCCTGATCGTGTCGGAGATTTGGATCTGGAGCTCGGGTTACTGATGAATCAAGCATGGGTCTGTGCATGTAGAGTCTGCAGGAGCATTTGAGGCAAATCTATGGATGCTCCGTGACTAATGGGACTTTCACTTCTCTTTCTCTCTTACTGTAAGAGGTGCCAGGAGACACTAATGGTGACTCTTTGTCTGCCTTATGGCAGGCAGAAGGCAATTTTGTGTAATATTACGTGTTCTGTCCTCATACATGACAATAAAGGAATCTTGAATGTCTGTACTCTGACAATAAATTTAAACGTTGAACTTTGAATTCTGGTTCTAGTCACAACCAGAGGAAGCATTCTAGCCTGTTAAGCAATGAACAAATTTAATTTCCTCACCTATTCACGCAACCTGCTAAAATATAAAGCCTGATCGCTCTACATACTCTTCACACAACTCACGTTGCCACACAGTATCAGCAGCAGATCAGATATATAACAGTTCCCTCATCATTCATCTAAACTGAACAGAGGTGACTCACGCATATCCCTGCAGTGTCTTACTGTTCACAAGTGAAATACAGTACACAATGAGAAGAATTCTTCTGTGAACAGACAGTTGTGGAGAAACCACAATTTAGAATGTAGGAGTAGATTCAAGATTCTTTTATTGTCATGCTATAAACACAGAAAATAGAATAATACACAAAATTTCCTTTTGTCTTACCATAAGGCAGACAAAGATTTGGCATCAGCGGAAAGTGCCTGGTGCCCCTTACAGTCAGAGAAAGAAAAGCATAATAGATTTCCCCCACCCAGAGTCACTGAGTGTCCATGGATTCTCCCCCAGTACTCTCATAGCCTCGGCAGAAACACAGACTTCAGATCAAACTATTGGCAACCCAAGCTCCAGATTTGAACCTCCGAAGTGATCAGGAATCCCTCAGTGCTCTCGGCACCCTCTCGCATCTAGGTTCCGATACCTGCTATCCCATCAACCAGTTGACAGCAGTCAACAGACTGGTGTGAGTCGTTTGACCACAGTCGGCCACAGCCTGCATGGGTTGCTCACCTAGAATCACCAACTGTGTGTTCAGCCTTAGAGACATATACTCGTCTGCTGTCATTGTCCCACATGGTCATCTCCTTTGCTTCTCTTTCTCAAATGGGTGGTGGTCTCCACTTTTTCTGTTTTCCTGCACCAGTCTTCTGCTTCCCTGGAGTCTGCAATCCATTGTGGCCACTGACTTGGGCTTGGAGCCTGCGGTTGCAGGATTTTAAAAATAAAACACTGTTGGCTCCTTTAACAGGCTGTTTAAAGCCTGTGTGGAGCTGTCGGCAATAGGTCCAGTGGTAGAACTCTGCAGAGGAGCACTGCATCTCCACTCCTCTCTCTCCATGTGCCTGCACCAGTGGCAGCACAGCCAGCAGCTCCGGCAGCATTGACATTTTTTAAGGAAGGCAAGGGAGGGGAGTGGGAGAGAGTTGTCATGGGGTTCATTCAGAAGCCTGATGGCTGCAGGGAGAAATCTATCTTTAAGCCAATTGGTGCATTCTTTCACACTCGAGCTTTTTCCCCAGTGGGAGAAGGGAGTGTGTCCAGGGTGTGATGGGCCTTTCACTGTGTTGTCTGCCTGGTGATGTAGATGGAGTCTATGGAGGGGAGGAAAGTTTGAGTTATATTCTGCGCAGCATTCACTACCTTCTGTAGTTTCTTCCAATCTTGAGCTGAGCAGCTCCCATTCAACACTGTGATGCATCTTGGATCATGTTTTGCCTGTGCCAAATGTATAATGTTAAATAGTCTGCTCAAGTTATTAGAAGAGTGCTTGATGAAGCCCTCTTGGTCCTGATCTATCAACTTGGGAAGGTACCAACACAGCCTATTGGTCAGTGCCTTGGCTATTATTTTGTTATCTGTATTTAGTGGGAGATAGGTCTATATAAGGATGGCTTCAATGGGTCCCTGTTCTTTTTAGATATCACCATAATGATAGCTGTTGAAAAAGATTCTGGGAAAGTCTGCTTCTCCACCACCTGGTTCATTACACCCATTAATAATAGGTGAATAGGTCTTTGAATTCCTTATAAAACTCAGGGGGAAAGCTGTCCTCTCCTAGAGACTTGTTTGTAACGTACTCAAGGCCCGTTCGATTTCCTCACTGGAAACTGGAGCATTTGTTTCACTCTGAATGTTTTCAGCATGTTGTATTTAAGTTTCTTATTTTCCAATTCCTGATATTTCTCATTTGATCCCAGGTTTTGGTATTTTTTTCCAATTTTGTGATCTCCTGTTCCAGTGTCTCCATTTTAGCCAAGTGTTTTTGTTTAATACTTTAGGTACACAAAATTATTTGCCCCCTAAGATATTATTAATTCAGGGACAATTTGTTTCACAAAACAGAGCAATTTGGTCCCTTATAAAAGCACAAAAGTCTGGGTTTTTCCAACAGCATAACATTAAAGCGCCACCTATAAGCATTTGCCCATTTTTCAGGCATTGTTATTTGCAAGGTCAATGGTAAGTGATCTGATACTACCCTTGCTAAATATTCCAACCGAAGCACTCTGCCTTCCAACCAGGCCAACATCAGAAAATAATCAAATCTGGTATGAGAGTCATGGGACTTTGAGTAAAAGAAGTAGTCCCTAGCCTGCAAGCTCCACTGCCTCCATATGTCTATCAAATTTAATTATTTCATAAAGGCCAGAATGGTTTTTGCTACCTTGGACCTCATCAATGTCTTTGTTGTCTTAGCTAGAATAGGGTCCAGACAAAAATTTAGATCTCCTCCCATTAATATGTTCTGTTTACCCTCTGCAGCCCTGTTTGTCATCAAAGTTTGGTGCATAGAGATTTAGCAGTGTCCAGGGTTCCGAATATAACTGACAGTGTACCATTACAAATCTCCTGGCCGGGTCTGTAGCTCCAACACTCACCACCACCTTTTGTGTATTAAAAGCCTTAGAGCTGAAGGAGGAAGAGAACACTTACCCCACCCAGTAACTTTTAAGTTTATCATGTTCCCTTTTCATTAAATGCATTTCCTGAAGAATATTATATTTGCTCTCAATTTTTTAAAGAGAGCCAGGACCCACTTCCTCTTTATGGTGCTGTTTAAACCATTTGCATGGTTACTAATAAATTTGATTGTCTTATTCATTTGTGTTTCTATATCTTATCTTTTTACCTTCACAGCATCCCTGTTTGTCTTGAATAGTGCCCTCCTCACACCTTCCCGTCGTTCATGGTCTCTCCATACCAACGTCCATACCAGCCACAAAGGGAAAAAGGAGAATAAAAATAAACATAAAAAATACAAAATTCCACCATAGGAAAACCTAGATAAAATAAAATAAACCTTAAAAAACCCCCAATATATCAAAGTTAACAAGCAAAATATCCCGTCCTCTGTTTTGGTGCCCCTCCTCTCTGCTTCTGCTATTTTGAATCTCCTTGTGTGCCATCTTTCCCCTTGTCCAGTCTGCAGTGTGGCCTTGCATAGCCTCTTCTGCCTCAAGCTCCCATTATTTTCCTTGTTTATACAATTTTTTGAAAAAACAAGGAAAAGTATATAGCCTTCCATTCCCTCCCATCAATGTAAAACTTTATCAGAACCCTGGCAACTATGTACAACAATAACCTCAATCATCTTAATTGTTTTTGTGAATCAATAATTTTAAGACTCTAATGACCCCCCCTTTGTTCCATAGCTTCTCAGGTATTCTTCAGGGGTTCGATTCAGCCTGTATTCTTGCAGGCATACACATTTCCTGGTAATTCCTGGGTGCATAACATAGAATCCCGTGGCTCCTTAAAGTGTTTCCCCTCCCAGTAGAATGATTTTTTAGGGTGGCTGGGTACAGCATTGCATACTCTACTTCTTTCTCAATATTTTCTTGACCTGGTCAAATTATTTTCATTGTTTTAGCAGCACAGGACTCAGGTCAGGGAAGAACATCAATCTCCACCCCCCCCCCCCACCAAGAATTCCATCACTCTCCCTTGATCAGGTAATCATTGCCCTTGGCACTGTTTCCCAGTCCTGGCTACTAACAAACCGGATCAGAACTGACCTCAGGCATTGATTTGGGGCGGGATGGGGGGCCAAATGTCTGATGGGCCCTTTCTATGGTGAGAGGGCTCTAAATCGATCCCTTCCCAACACTTTGGGGATCCAGTGTCCAAAGAACTCCACTGAACCCTTCCCTTCTTCCCCCTCTTTCAGGACCAGTAGTCTAATGTTACTGGCCCGATTGTAGTTTTCCAGATAGTCTAACTTATCTATCGGCTGGTTTTTCTTTTCGATGACTCATGCATTGGCTGCATTTTCCAGTCTATCTTGGACATACCCCATCTTGGCTTCCAGGACCTCAACACAATTTGTCAGAGCCCCAATTGAAGTCCGTTGAGCAAGCCCTCGAGACATCTTTTAGCCTGGTGTTCAGTCATTGCTCCAGACCTCCAATCTGGGTCACCAGTGACTGCACAGCTGCCAGAACATTTTGGTTGGGCGAGCCCAAAGTCGCAGGCTTTATCCTCATGCCTTCAGCACTAGGCCTTGATAGCAGCGCAGGAGCCTGCGGGCCACTAGCATCGAGTGAGTTTTCACTTGATATTTTTGCCGTTTCTAGCAGGTTCTGATCCTCTGCTGCCTGCTTCTTCTTGTTCTTGCCCATCTTACTTCAGCGAGGGTAAGTTTAACTTCTATTTATAAACATTATTTTCCTTGTTTTAGAGGCTTTTAGATGGGAGATCTCTGAGCACGTTCTTTCAGCCTCTCAGCATCACGTGACTCCACCAATGTTCTCTTGCTTTGGAAAAAGATAGAGACTATCTACTATGTCTATTCCCCTCATAATGTTGAAAGAATCGTCATAAGCTTAACCCTTAGATTCTAGGGATCCAGTGAGAAAGGTCACAATCCATCCAATCTCCCCTTGTAACTCAAGCCCTCTATTCCAAGCAATATCCTGGTGAATCACTTCTGAATTCTTTCTAGTCCAACCAAATCCTTTCATAGAGTGTTGACCAGAGCTGCATACCATATTCCAAATGTGGCATAACAAATGTGGCTTAACTCTTACATTCAATAACCCTGCCTCATGGTTTCTTCACGACACTATCCATCTCTGTTGCCATTTTTGGGGAGGTATGAACATTTACCCCAAGGTCCCTCTGTGCGTCAATACTTCCAAAGTCCCTGCATTTACTGTAAATGTCTGAGCAGTATTAGACAACTCCAAATGCATTACCTTACACTGGTCTGGATTAAGTTTCACCACCTGAACTTTCTAAACTTTGCCAAAAATCTTGCTAATGTCTATGTATACCAAATCTACCAATTTTCTGTCATCAGTTTTCTTTGGGACCTCCTCAGAAAACAATTGAATTGGTGAGATAGGAATTAATGCATGATCTCTCCTTTGGTTGAACTGGTGACCAAGACAAACCCTGAGCTCCTCACAACTGTTGTGGAACATATGCAGTCAACCTGAGAGCTTGGCTCAGAGGTACTCAGAAATCAATGCCATTTGCAGTCCCAATGATATGGCGAAACCAGAAGGATTATGTTTCAAACTGTTACTTCTGTCTGTCTGATGTATCTGGCTTCTCTACTAAAAATCTATTCAATACTCCCATCTGCCTTCAGCCATGAGATCAGTGCTGCATGGCATCAGTTTTGCCTCTTCTGAAGCAGGCAGAAATATGGAGCCTAAATGAGGCAAATGAAAATGCCACAGTGCACAAACCAGATGTGCAAAACCACACTGATCAAGATGTTGAACTGTTGATGCCTGGTTATCCTCATCTGATAACCCACTCAGAATTGAATGACCTGGTCAGGAACTTGGGTCTGTCAAAAGCAAAAGCAGAGCTACTTGGTTCAAAACTGCAAGGATGGGGCTTGAGGTTTGTTGTCACAAGATTTGAAAATGTCTGTCTTTCAGAGGCCTGAAGAGCATTTGACAATCTTCTTTACTAAGGTTGACAACCTCTGTTTCTGCACTGACATTGATGGGTTGTTCATGGCTTTGGGTTATATGCATGAGCCACAACAATGCCATTTTTAAAGATTCATCAAAGTTAAATCTAAAAGCTGTCCTGTTACACAATGGCAATGTTCACCCTTTCAGTACCCATTAGCTATGTTGTACACATGAAAGAAACCTATGATAACGTTGAACTGTTTTTGAAACATGTACATCTGTGGTGATCTAAAAGTATTGGGACTACTACGAGGAATGCAGCTTGGAGATACCAAGTACTATTGTTTCTTTTGTGAATGGGATAGCTGTGCTAAAAAGACACATTACATTAAAAAGATCTGGCTGCTCTGAAAGCATTTGGTTCCAGGTCAGAAAAATGTGCCACTTGCTGGCCCAACGAAGATATTTCTGCCTCCGCTTTGTATAAACTTGGATTGATGAGAAATCAATGAACAAGGAAAGTGAAGGATTTTGCTATTTGAAACAGATGTTTCCAAGAATGACTGATCCCAAGATTGCGGAAGGCCTATTTGTTCGTCTACAAATCAGACACGTTATCAAGGATAGGCAGTTCAAAGATCTGCTAGTGGAAATGGAGAAAATAGCATGGAAGCATTTAAAGATGTTTAGAATTTTCTTGGCAACTACAGAGCACCAAACTAAATCCAGCTTATTGACAACATGCTTCAAGCATAGAAAAGCAAAGATCTAAATCAGGTATTAAATAAAATCACAAAAAGCAACATACCAAAAAAATCCAGAGATCTTTCTTCTAAGTAATATAAGAAGTAAAGAATTAGGCCTCAAACTGGATGAAGCACAAAAAAGATTTATTATGATAGCCTTCGCTGTAGCAAAAAAATGTATAATGTCAACCTGGAAATCAAAAGAGAGCCTGAGAGTACAGCAATGGTACATAGAAATGAATAAATGTATTCCATCAGAAAAAATAACATATAATGTGACTTTATTTTTTAAATTATTCAAACAAATTTGGGAACTGTACATAGAACACAACAGAGAGGGCCTACCGCAGACCTCCACCCCCTAAAATGATAGAATGAGAAGAAGACAAAATGAACTGACCCAGTGTGTAAAAGTAGATGATACAATTTTCTTATTTATTTTCATTGTGTGATAACATTGTTTAATGGGATTATTGTAATGTATATGTTGAACGTTTAGTGGGTAGAGAGAAAAAGGGGAGAAAATGACACTGTATAGTCAAGAGGGAAATGTTTGTGTGTATTTTGGTTAATATGGTTCATAGTGTGAAAATTTAAAAATTAAAAAAAAAAGCATTGAAAACTATGAAGTGAGACATGTCATTGAAAATTCATTTTCTGCATTTGCACTTGGACTTCCCTGCTGATCTTGGTGCAGTCAGTGACGAACATGGTGAAAGGTTTTACCAGGACATTTTGATCATGGAAAAGCAGTATCAGGGTAACTGGAATCCATCCATACTGGCTGACTATTGTTGGACACCAACATGAGAGGCATCAGATGCTAAGGACAATGAAAATCAGTGGCAGAACATTTTTAGGTCAGTTGAACTAATCCAATGAGCCACCATGGTTATGGTAAATTCAAACATGCTAAATTCAATAAAAGTTAATGTAATGTTTCTCCAACTTCCTACATGATAGAACAAATCAGAATTTATCTTTGTGTTCAGCTTGAAGTTGTCTATCATAATCCCCAAATTTTTCAGGAAGCAAACCTTCTGAAAACATTTTTGTCCAGTGTAATGTAAAATGTGCCTTGACTGTCCGGCTTATATATTAAAAAAATGGATAAATGCTGCTCAGTATTGCTACATCATTCCACTTTCAATCATCAGATACACATGGGGAGGGCTGTCATCAATACACACTGATGTCCAGTCTTGGTTTTGCAAGTTACCCCTTGCCTCCAAATTTCATCTCAGCTTGGTTCAAAAATGGATTAAACAGCTGGATTCCAGAGGCAAGGTGAAACTGACTGCCCTTGAATATCAAAGAAGCATTTGACCAAATAAGGTATTAAGACACCCTGATAAAACTAGAGTCCAAAGACATAAAGGTGAAAACATTCCTATGGTTGGAGTCATAGCTCATTCAAAGGAAGATGGTTGTGGATGATGGAGCTCAGTCTTCATCAATTACTTTTCTTCCACAGTAAAGCTAGGATAGTTATACAATGTCTACTTCCTCTCACAGTTCCCCATTAAATGAAGCAGTCCAAACGTGTAAACATTTCAAGTGACATTCGAATATCACAAGCAAGGTATTGACCTTCCATACCCCACCATCGTCATCCTGGGCTATGAGATCACTATAGACCAGAAACTAAAGTCGAGTAGGCACATAAACTGTGGCTACAAAAGCTGGGCATGCTGCAGGAAGTGACTTGGCTCCTGTTACTACCCATCCCCCTACGAAATCTTTCCACCACGCACAAGGCATGAGGCAGGAATGTAAAGGAATATTGTCTGCTTGTCTGGATGAATGCAATCCTAACAACTCTCATGTTTGATACCATGCAGGAAAGAAAAATAGTGCATCCATCACCCTAATCATTCATTCCTTACAACTCCGGTACACCATTACTGGACTGGTTACCATCACGGTTAGTGCAGCAGTTTGCCCAATGCTATTACAGTTCGAAGGAGTTTGCGTGTTCTCCCCATGTCTTTGTGGGTTTCCTCCCACAGTTCAAAATGTATGGGGTTGAAGGGTTAATTGCATGTAATTGGGCAATGCAGTTTTCATGGGAAGGGTTTTCTACCGTGTGCATCATTAAATTAAAATAAAATTAATGACAGCTACTCACCTAAATTAACCCAACAGCACTTTCTAAATCTATGACCTCTACCTTGAAAGACAAGGGCAGAAGGCACATAGGAACATTGCCACCTGCAGGTTCTTCTGCAAGTTGCAGACTGCCCTGACTTCAAATGTATTGCTGTTCATTCGTTGTTGCTGGATCTAAATCCTTCTCAACAGTATTGCAGGTGTATCCTCACTAGAAGGACTGACTACAGCAATTCAAGGCAGCGGTTCAACTTTGATCCCTTCTCAAGAATAGATGAGGATGGACAATGAACATAACAAAATCACAGTATGACAGATTTATACAGCACAAAAATAGTCCTTTCAAGTTTATTGTCGTCTGATTGTACAAATACCTGACAAAACAGCATTCTCCTCTCAGTGCAAAACACGCACACAACCAGTTAAATTATATATATGAAAGACAAGTATTTCATTCATCACACACACACACACACACACACAAATAAATAAATATTCTTTCATGAATATGAGAGTCTAGGATGGTCAGTAGGAGCTCTTCCTTTGGTTATTCAGCATTCTCATTGACTGTGGGAAGAAGCTATTTCTTGGCCTGGTGACAGTGGCCCTGATACTCCTGGATCTCTTTCCCAAATAGAGCAGCTGAAAGATGTGTGTTGGAAGGGGTCATCAATGATTTTGCATGCCCTTAACAGGCCTAATCCTGTTAGATCAAATCAAAGATGGGGGGGGGGGGGGGGTGCAGACTCCAGTGATCTTCTCTGCCACTCATGTGGTCCTGTGGATTGATCTCTGATCCATTTTTCTGCAGCAGTCAGCACCCAGGGCTCTCTCCATAGAGATCCTGTAGAAGGTTGACATAATGGTCCAGCAATGGCTCATCTTATGCATGTTAACCTGAACTATTCTTATTTGCCTGTATTTGGCCCTTATCCTTCCAAAACTTTCCTATCCATGATCTTGTAATCGTATCTACCTCTGCTGCTTGCTCTGACAACCTATTCCATATGCCCACCACTCTCTGTGTGGAAAGATCTGGCGCTTGGGTCTCCTTTAAATCTCTCCTCTCTCACCTTAAATCTATGCCCTCTAATTTTAGTGTCCCTATTCTGGAAAAGCGGCAGAGACCTTCCACTTTATTGTGTGCCCATCCTTCACTCCAAGGAAATCTGTCCCCCATTCCATCCAAACTCTGCTTATAACTTAAAACCCTCCTGTCCTGACCACAAACTTATGAAACGTTTCTGCAGCCTCTCTAGCTTAATTACACCCTTCTAGTCTGGCAACCAGAACTGAACACAATAATCTCACCAATTCCAAATCTTATTCAATATTCTGTTTCTAGAATGCAAGTGTACCAAATGCCTTCTTCACCAAAAACGTTAACGATGTCAAAATTAGCGTAGCAATGAGTGCAATATTATTAGAGCTCCAATAACCGTGGTTCGAATCCCACATTGTTTGTATGTTCTCCCTGGGTCTGCGCGGGTTTCCTCTGGGTTCTTCTCTCACTGTCCAAAAATAAACCGACGGAGTCTGGAGGTTCATCGGTGTCTTTGGGAGACACAGGCTTGTGGGCCGGAAGGGCATGTTGTCCTGTTGTATTTCTAAATGAAAACAAAAATCTCCTGATGCTCTCCTTGCATTCTATGCTCTCCAGCATTGCCATCTCTTTGGTTTGTATGTAATTATTATTGTGGGGCCTGAGAAATCCTGCAGTTCAAATGAGGGCACAATATTTATGCCATGGACATATTAGTTAGGTATCAGTATGATTTCGTCTTCATTTTCAAAAGCAACATAAAATATAGGATGAACCAGAGACCAAAAAGGCAAACCCTTTATTATCAACGTATTCAACCATCGAGTAACAACTCACAGTTCAGGCAATGAACAAGTCAACTGATTATCCAGAACATTTATGTTGGACAGCATATTTGGGGGATTATTGGGGGATCCATTACTACCCCAATACACACCATATGTATCAATTGATCTCTCTATTATCCATTCGCTTACCCATTTATTTCTCGATCAGTTGATTATAAATGTGCAGTATTATGATGCTACATAATGATTGTAACACAGTAGTTTAATAAAATTTCCAGTGGGCCAGTAAGTTTAAAGAATGCAGGGGAAATGGCGTTGAAAGGGAGTGTGGAAAACTGAGCTTCAGGGAACACGTCAACTGGGGCGACAATGATTTGAGAGCCTCTCGATACTCGTGGGTTAACAGGGTCTTGGAGCCAGATGTCGAACTTTCGAAGTGGCCGGATAACAGATTATCGGAGCTTCATCATGTGCCTCGGCTCAACGAGTGTTTGTCCAATCGTGGCGGCCTCATCCACTGGACGGGACCGCACAACAGTGGGCGTCGAGCCCACGCATCGCACCAGTAAGTACCAACTGATCCGGAGATGCTGCTTGACTCGCCGGGTTCCGTCAGCAGTTTGCTGTTGGAGCTCCAGCGCCCGCAGGCTCTCACCATTCAGTCAGACCCACTGGTCCCGCTGCTCGCAGTGTCCGTCCCGGGTTGTGGCCATTGGCAGCGACGCCAGATTCTGTTCACTCGCCTTTGCACCGGCGTCCGCTTCTGCGCTGCATTGTTCGGTGGGCGAGGCGTGGCTCCTCGCCTCTCAGCTGCTGGGCGGACTCAGCCAGCTGAGGAAGCGGAAGTGTGGACGTCTCGGTCCAATCTGCTTTGGCTGCCACGTTGGTGGAGACGTGGACTTGTCCGACTGGGCTGAGCACCGACCACACGGAGGTGAGCCGGGGACCAGGTGCCGCTGACCGGGGGGTGGAGGTGCTCTTCCCGAGTCCCTCCTCGCAGGGTTGAGGCCTCGGCGGCCGGTTGAATCGTCCCCGGCTGAGACCGAGTGCCGGAGTGGCCAGGCCGAGGGGCACTTGCATTGAATTCACTTGAATTGCATTGGCCCTGTCCTCTTCGGTTCGACCTTTTCTGCCCCCACGAGTTCTTCATGATCCCTTCTTCCTTGCACCAGACCCAACTAGACCTGGTCTGTCATCTCTCCTGTCGCCTTCCCTGGTTGTCACGTTTTCCTTGGATTCGGCTGGCTTGCAATCTGTGAGTATCAGTGGGTGACTGAGGATGGTCGGTCACGGTTCTGTCTACCGGGGGAGTTTAACCCTCTAATGTGAGGCAGGAGCTTCACTTTCCTGGTCATTTCTTGGTTGCATGTTCGCCTGGCCTCCTGTTTTCGCAATGAAGATATTTATTTCCGATCGAGGAGTTAGTGTGGACCTTGGTGTAATGTTTGAGCTGAAAGGCTAAGTCTCTGATAACGCAGCCCGACACTGTCAGTCCGAACTTCGCATTGGAACGAGGGGTTGAAATAACTACCAAGAGAGGATACAAATAACCTCCCAAGGATGTTGGGAAACATTGAGACTAATGCAAGGGAGGAACTGAAAGAAATCAGTATCTCTAAGGACATGGTCTTGGGGAAATTGATGGGGTTGAAGGCAGATAAATCCCAAGGGCCTGATAATCTACATCCTAGGGTACTTAAGGAAGTGGCCATTCAGATAGCAGATGCTTTAAGAATTATTTTCCAGAACTCGATAGACTCAGGATCAGTACCCATGGATTGGAGGGTAGCTAATGTTACCCCACTATTTAAAAAGGGGGGTAGAGAAAAAGCGGGGAATTATCGGCCGGTGAGCCTTACATCAGTAGTGGGCAAAATGATGGAATCCGTTATTAAGGATGTAATAGCGGAGCATATGACTAGCAGAGAAGGGATCGGACGGAGTCAACAAAAGGTAAATCGTGCTTGACAAATCTATTGGAATTCTTTGAGATGGTGACAGGTAAAATAGATGGGGGAGAGCCAGTGGATGTGGTGTACCTGGACTTCCAGAAGGCCTTCGATAAGGTCCCGCGTAAACGACTGGCTTCCAAAATCAAGGCTCATGGGATTGGGGGCAAGGTATTGATGTGGATTGAGAACTGGCTGGCAGGTAGAAGACAGAGAGTTGGGATAAATGGCTCGTTTTCTGAGTGGCAGGCGGTGACCAGTGGGGTGCCACAGGGATCTGTACTGGGACCCCAGCTGTTCACAATTTACATTAATGATCTGGATGAGGGGATTGGATGTAATATCTCCAAATTTGCAGATGACACTAAGCTAGGAGGGGTTGTGTGCACGGAAGAGAGGGTCAGGAAGCTCCAGTGTGATTTGGATAAATTGAGGGACTGGGCAGATACATGGCAAATGCACTACAATGTGGATAAATGTGAGGTTATCCACTTTGGTAATACAAACCGGAGGGCAGATTACGATTTGAATGGCAATAGATTAAGAGATGGGGAAGTGCAGAGAGACCTAGGGGTACTTGTACATCAGTCTCTGAAGGTGAGCATGCAGGTACAGAGTATAGGAACAAGGATACCTTACTGCAGCTGTAAAGGACCTTGGTGAGGCCACACCTGGACTATTGTGTGCAGTTTTGGTCACCTTATCTAAGGAAGGATGTTCTTGCAATGGAGGGAGTGCAGAGGCGATTCACCAGGCTGATGCCTGGAATGGCAGGAATGACTTATGAGGAAAAATTGTACAAATTGGGATTGTACTTGCTGGAGTTTAGAAGATTGAGAGGGGATCTCATAGAGACATATAAAATTCTGGCAGGACTGGACAGAATGGATGCAGATGGGATGTTTCCAATGATGGGAAAATCCAGAACCCGGGGCCATGGTTTGAGGATAATAGGCAAACCATTTAGGACCGAGATGAGGAGGAATTTCTTGACCCAGAGGGTGGTGAATCTGTGGAATTCATTGCCACGGAGGGCAGTAGAGGCAGGTTCATTAAATCTATTTAAGAGGGAATTAGAAATATTTCTTCAGTATAAGGGTATTAAAGGTTACGGAGAAAAGGCGGGGACGGGGTACTGAACTTTAAGATCAGTCATGATCTCGTTGAATGGTGGAGCAGGCTTGAAGGGTCGAATGACCTACTCCTGCTCCTATCTTCTATGTTTCTAATTCAGTGAAAGTTGCAACAGTATTCTCCTTCTGATCCATTTTTCTCCACCAGTCAGCACCCAGGGCACTCTCCATAGAAATCCTGTAGAAGGTTGACATAATGGTCCAGCAATGGCTCATCTTATGCATGTTAACCTGAACTATTCTTATTTGCCTGTATTTGGCCCTTATCCTTCCAAAACTTTCCTATCCATTGTATCTACTTCTGCTGCTTGCTCTGACAACCTGTGAGGTTATGACTTGTGCAACCCCCTGCTCACCTAAATCCATTCACACACATGCTGTTCCTTTCTGAGGAGTGGGGTATCCTTCTATCAGTTCACTGCCGTCTGAGGCAGTGAACTGCAGTACCAAAGGATTAGTACCTGTTTTTAATTTGCCACTTTTTTGGATGAAGTTCTTGGCTAGATGCAAGAAAAACCCCAAGCACCATGTGGCACTTCATTTGAAAGAGAAGCAGTTACTTCTTTTCATTGATCTTTCTGGTCAAAGCATCAGTAAACTGGTCACTTTTGTGCTCCTCTCAGTACCTGCATAAATAAACTAATTCATTCGTGATGCCACAGTTTTAAGTGTAAGGTTATTTGTCACAAGATACCGACCAAGAAGGGTTCTGCAAACAGACCAACAGTTTATCTCTACCATTATGTGTAGAGAGCACGATTTAACAGTGTAGGGAGTACAGCAAAAAGGAAGATCAATGGGAGGATTGTGTCCATGAAGCGATGGATTTTTCAGTATCTTGACTGAATTTCTAGGTAGTGGGAAATGCAGAGTCCAATACAGGGAGGGAAGTTTGTGTGATGTTCTGAGCTGCATTCACTACCTCTAGCTTCTTCCGATGTAGAACAGAACAGCTCCCGTTCAACAATGGGATGCATCCAGCAACTATGTTTTTATGGTGCACCTGTAGAAGTTGTTGAGGCATGTGACATATGTGAAGACTGTGAAACATATGGAGGATGTTTGACACCATCAACCATGACCTTGTTCAATGGCAGAGAGGGCTCGACAGGCCAGATGGCCTACTCCAGCTCCTTAAATTCTCAGAAAGTAAAGGCACCTTCTTGGTGTGCTTTCTTGTTCATCCAGTCAATATGCTTATTGGAGCTATTTTTAAGAACTTGATTAATTAATTGCATTAATACTTGTTAAAAGGCTTTGTGAAGTTGTGACCAATGATTTTTTTCCTGCCTTGTTATAGTTGTGTCTGGGGAGGAGGTGTGGGTGAAATTAAGTTGGGAGTACAATGGACCCTTGAGAACGATGACGCTATGGAATGGGGTTACATTGGAGTGCTATGAACTGGATACTTGCACTTGTAGTTGAAAGTAATTAACTTCTTTGAAGTAGGAAATATGAGAGGGAGAATACTTCCAGGCTTTATTCTGCATTTCCCTCTGTTAAATTTTGCAATCCCTGCAAGAACAGCTCAATTCTTGGACAAGCTATGTAGATAGAACTTCTTCTCAACAAAAGATCGAAAGAACATAGGAAAATAGGAGTAGGACACCAGGCGCTTCAAGCTTTCCCTGCCATTTTGATTGTCTTCCACAAGTCTGTTTGAATATTTTCAAGTCAAGTTTATTGTCATCTGATTGTACAAGTACAACCTGACGAAAGAGGGTTCTTCGGTCCTCAGTGCAAAACATGCAGATACACATCCAGACATAGCACACATATAATATACATGCAGGACAAATATCATATCTATAAAAATAAATATTCTTTTGTATATATGAGAGTCTTGGATGGTTAGTGTGAACAGAGTTCCTTTGATCATTCAGCATTCTCACTGCCTGTGGGAAGAAGCTGTTCCTCAGCCTGGTGGTGCTGGATCTGATACTCCTGCATCACTTCCCCAGCAGGAGCAGCTGAAAGATGCTGTGTGCAGGGTGGGAGGGCTCCTCATTGATTTTACACGCCCTCTTCAGTCAATGATCCCAGTAGATCATGCCAATGTGGGGGGATGGGGGAGGGGGGAAGGAAGGGAGACTCCAATGATCCTTTCTACCACTCTTGTGGATCTGTTTTCATTGCCCAATCATGTACCCCATTAATACAGAAGGCTCATGATGCAGAATACTGATATTAACACAGAAGAATAATAGAGTTTAGCATCAACAGTTCTTCATTTTTCTAATGCAGGATAGTTTGAAACCACATTGTAGGACCCCCTTCAAAACCCAAAAATAGCTTTGGATCGTACAAAACAATTTGCTGTAGCACCTCCCTGCTCCAGTGACCCAGGTTCAATTATGAACTCTAGTGCTGTCCATGTAGAGTTTGCATGTTCTTTTTGATTGTCTGGGTTTGTCCAGATACTCCAGCACTCTTCCTTAGATTTGTAGGTTACTTGGTTACTCGTTGGAGGACTACTGGTACAATGTAACCCAGTACTACCTGTCGCATGGTCAGGTGGTTGGTGACTAACCAGGCTTGCAACTCCCAGATGAAAACCAAGACCTGCCAAAAGGTGGGTGAACCCTCTTTGTAGCATCAACGGCCATCTAGCAAACACATGCCATGAATGGTCTAACCATTCACTGCAATAACTTCCCCCAGATGCCTTGGATCTGGGAGGGGATGTCGAGATGGTGGATCTGGACCTGTGCCATCCCCCTACTCACCTAAATCCATTCACACACATGCTGTTCCTTTCTGAGGAGTGGGGTATCCTCCAATCAAACTCCACAAACTGACTGAAAGGAACCTTCATCATTCTATGGGATGGATAGCCAGATTGTACATTTTCCCCAGAGTAAGTAAGTAAGTGGTAGAATCTAAGGTGAGTCAATGGGAACATGGGGAAAATAGTTAGAGGGAAAATTAATTGGGGAATGAGATTGCTCTGTGAGCTACTATTCTTGACAGGCCAATCTACCTCATAGAGAAATATGAAGCTCAGTTGGCTTCTATCAGCAATTGCAGGGAAGATGGCAGTAATTTTTTACCCTCGAAATTAATGTACTTCTCTCTCTCATTCTTTGATGATATTACCATCCAGGTATCTGTCCGATGTCGACTATCCAATATCAGCAATGTTTTGGTGCACAGACATTTCAAAATTTAAAACCCTCTCAAGAGACTTAGTTTTCATTTACCCATCCTAAATTGCAGATTCCTTCTGTTGAGACAGCCTGTAGTGCAGGATGAAGGTTTTGAGTTCAGGATTAAACCAGATGAAATGCTCTTTCAATGTCAACTCTCGGAAGCCTTGTAAGAATTTTATACCTTTCAATTTTCATTTTTCTGAGGCTGAGAACAAATCTGGACTTGAGGAAGGAAAAGCACAAGAACTGCAGAAGCTGGAATCTTGAGCAAACAAAGAGAAGTTGGAGAGACCCAGCAGATCAGGCATGGGGAGAAATGGGCAGTCATTTTGGGATGGGGCCCATTTTTAAGACTGAGGGGGAAGTGGAGATACCAAGCATAAAAGGGGGTTGGTGAAAAGCCTGGGTAGGGGCCAAGTGGTAATAGGCTACTGTCCACATGAAGGTGGGAATGGTGGAGAGACATGTAGGGACAGCAATAGGGGTGTTTAGGGGAAAGGAAGTATGTGAACCGATAAAGGACTGGTTAAAACACTTGACACCACAATGGGATGGGGATGACCTGAAATTGGAAAATTTCAATCCTGTTCATTTGTAGGTCATCCAGCTAACATATAATATGTTTCCTCAAATTTACATTTGACCTCATCCTGGCAATGGAGGAACCTGAGGTCACACAGACCTGCGTGGGATGGGAAAATGAACTAAAATGGCTGCACCTGAGAGTTGCAAGAACTGAGTACAGGTGCTTAGTGAAACAATCACCCAATCTGTGTTTAGTCTCACCGATGTAGAGGAGGAGACATTGAGAGCACCAAATGTCGGAGGCGAGGTTGGGTGAGATGCATATGTAACTTCGCCTCACTGGACTTGATTGCTTTTGAAGGATATGTTGGACTTTGGTGGAAGCAGCTGAAATATTGAAAAGAGCTTTTGTGACAAGATTATTCTTCATTTTTAATTATACTTGAAATGATTTAGTGAGTGATTGAAAACTTTTGAAGGAAGATGGTCAAATGTCCTGGCTAAGTTTGTATAATTGGGAAGAGTAATCTGATGATAATTGACTTTGCAGTATAATTTTTGTTTAACATAAAATCAGAACATTATGGTATTTTGTTGTCAGTGGAAATTGGAATTTAGATATCTGCTCTTTTGGAGGTGCTATGATACGATTTAGTTTTTTTAAAAACCTCTGAAATATTTTCTGTACATCCCTATTTTCTCTGATTTCTGTTTAATGGTACTCCTCAGTAACATTTATATTTGAAAAGAGTTTTTGTATTTTGGAATATTTCTGCTTTGATAACCTTTTCTAGCAGCTGTTGCATAAGCAATTATTGATAGGTTTTTATATTTTCCTCCTTCGAAGATGTTGGCTGCCAACTTTGCTCAGTTATTAAATGTACATCTTGTATGTAAAAATTATTTTGACCCAGTCACAGGTCATTCAAAGCTTACCTTTTCTGTGAAAACCTAAAAGTTTTATGAAGTATGTGCACTGCCTTGGGACCTTCTTCCATTATTACTCCACAAGACTCTCCTTTCTTTTCAAGTCAAGTTTATTGTCATCTAATTGTACAAATGCAACCCGACAAAACAGCGTCCTCTGGTCCTCAGTGCAAAACATACAGACACACAACTAGCCCTAATAGACGAAGAATACATATGCAGGACAAGTATTTCAGCGATTAAAAATAAATATTGTTTTGTATATATGAGAGTCTCAGGTGGTTAGTCTTTGGTTGCTCAGCATTCTAACTGCCTGTGAGAAGGAGCTGTTCCTCTGCCTGGTAATCCTGGCACTGATACTTCTGTATCTCTTCCCCAAAGGGAGCAGCTGAAAGATGCTGCGTATAGAATTGAAGGGGTCCTCAATGATATGGCATGCTCGCTTCAGACAGTGATCCTGGTAGATCACATTGATGGGGGGGGGGGGGGGGGGGGGGGAGGAGACACACTCCCGTGATCCTCTCTGCCACTCTTATGGTCCTATGGATTGACCTCCAATACATTTCTCAGCAGCAACCCTACCACTGTGATGCAGCCGGCTTGGACGCTCTCGATAGAGCTCCTATAGAAGATTGACATAATGGTGGCCGGTAGCCTTGCCCGCTTCAGTCTTTTCAGATAGTAAATTTGCTGTTGCACCTTCCTGACAAGTGAGGAGATGTTGAGTGTCCGCGGTAGGCTCACCTTTAATGATCAATGCTTTCCTTTAAATAATCAGTGCTAGACTTCTTGTGACCATATGTTTTTGTAACTGTGCATTTGCTCTGCTACTAACAACTGTATGAATGTCAGAATTGACTGTTCATGGAAGTACCCTTCTCGTGGAACTGCATATAATATAACAATCGACTTCAAAACTTGAAGTTCATATTTGAAACATTTAATGACGCCCAAAACACCATAAAAAACTTTGAGTTCTTCGGCTTTGGGGTGTCTTGGTTAAAAAAATAGTTATTTTCCTTATGGCTCTCTGATCTCTGAAAGAATATTGATCTTGAGAAAATAACCCAGTTTGGCTGTGGTGTCCATTCTCAGTGTAAATTATTCTGCTGGCTTTCACTGGACTTGTACAAAAAAAATCATCTGGTCAAGGTACAAGGAGGCTGCAGTCACAGTTTTTTAAATTTTCCATAAGTAATTTTTTCCTCCTCTTCTCATACACTTTAAATTTTTAAAAATTTTAGACATACAGCATGGTAATAGACCATTTCGGTCGATGAGTCCGTGCTGCTCAATTTACAGCCCATTAACCTACACCCCCGGTACATTTTTGAATGGTGGGAGGAAACCGGAGACCCTGGGGAAAACTCATGCAGACATGGGAGAATGCACAAACTCCTGACAGACAGCATGGGATTTGAACCCTGTCCCGATCGCTGGCGCTTTAAAGGCATTGTGCTAACCGCTAAGCCAACCATGCTGCCCCTTTGACAAGGTTTTATAATCAAATGGTGTTAGCTGAAATTTGTTTACTCTCCAATCCTGATCCTGAATTAGTGTTGTACCGCAACATAAGTTTTGGCTTTTGTACTTTGGTTAGTCATAGTTTAAAAAGAAAACTATACATATTGTCTGTTTCTGTGGATCAGTGTAGACTTTTATTCTTTTGTTTATTGCAGCACTGATTACTTCCCTCTCATTGGTCTTTCTTTCAAGCCATAGTGAACAAGAATGAAGCTTAAAGAAATCAACCGGACTGCTATCCAGGCGTGGAGTCCAGCTCAGCATCATCCAATTTATTTAGCTGCAGGTAAGAGAATTGTTGGTGTGGAAGTTCAATGGAAAACAAATTGCTTACCAAAACCTTCTGTGCATCTTAGAAGAAAGCTATTTATCCAGAGAAAATGATCTTCATGCATAGATCATCTGAGAAAAATATTGCATAATTTCAACAAAAGCAACACAAGTGAAAACTGAAAATATAAATAATATATTAAAAAAAATTGTTTCCAGTATCTATTGTCCACATTTAGGGTGAGCACAAGGGTGTGCAGTTGGTGGAGCCACTGCCTCACAGATCTGGAGATCCAGCTTTGATCCTGACCTTGAGTGCTGTTCATATACAATTCGCACCAGTATAGATGCAGTGGTTATCTCCAAGTGCTCTGGTTTCCTTCTGCATCCAAAAGAGAGGTGGGTTGGTAGGCTAATTGACTGCTGTAAATGTCCTCTCTAGTGCAGTGTGAATGATAGAATGTGGAGGAAGTTGAAGAGAATGGGAGAATTAAAAAAAAAAGGATTAATGTAGAGATGAGTGTAAAATAGGTAGGGTATAGTCGGTTTGGACTTGCTGGGCCGAAGGGTCTATTTCCATGTTGCACCTCTCTGTAACTCTTGAATTCAGTTCAGTTCAAATTTATTGACATGTACCATGGGTGCTGTGAGAAAGTTTGTGAGCAGTCCAGTTCCTATACATAGCACAGTGAGCCAGACGTAATACAGAAGTGCAGAGTTATACAGAAAGACATCATTTGGTAGAGAGCAAAGTTATTTGGTTGTGGTCCTTTGTGCCAAAGTGGTTTCTATTTTAGCAAGGGTTCACAATTGCATTTCTTGAAGAATTTGAAATGATGACCAGGGTTACTGGTCCAGTGCTATACCAATGTTATTACAGTGAGATAGAGATAGAGAAACAGTGATCTTGCTGTGAAATGCATTTATTTGAATTTGGAGTGAAGATCGGTCAGACAATGCATGGCTCAACTAAAGTGATTCAACGTCACCAAATGTCCTTGCACAGCCTCATTGGAATTGTCAGACTTGGCCCGCCCTTGAGAAAGGCAACTCTAATTAGTTGGGTCTTGATCTGTACTGATAAAAATTTATAAGACTTTGAACGTGGCTATTGAAATTACTCTGGTAGTCAAAGGAAATGACGAGTGATCAGTCAAATAATTCAATTTAATTAATTAGAATTTCCACCCCATTTTCTGGATTGTAATTATTAAAAGTATTGCACCAAAATAATTCGACAGGAAAATCATTACTGTATCCTTGTCCAAATAAGTAGTTTCAAGAGGGATTTTTATGCAATAGTTCATGGAGATGATGTTCAAAAAATTGCTTTGAGAACTTAAGTTTCATATTTTTTTAACCTTTTTATAATTAAAAAAAGTGTCATATAGTATGAACATAATAATATAGGACATTGTGCTTGACAATAAACATCATAATTGTCTGTGTTTCATGACAATAAAAATATATAATGATCAGTTTATATATAAAGCTCATACAAACAGTTAGTTTGTTCTTCTTGAGGAATTTGATCTCAATTTCCTCACTCTTTGAAGCATATCTCAGTCTTCCTGTAATTCCATTTGTACACACTACAATATTGATGTAAAATTACATGTTCCATTTTCTCATATTTGTATATTCGTAACTGCCAATTTTCTTGATACTTTTTCCAATTTTATAACAAAATTTGAGCTTGCTATATGATTATAAAACTCAAACTGAGTGCCACATGTACCACTTTCAGTATATAAGTATTTGATAGGAAATTTTTTTGTTACAAAGAGTGAAATATTGCAATGTTGTACAAGTGAGTTGCAGAAAGGAAGTTGATGAACATTAAAAAAGAATATGAAAAGAGCTTGCAGAAACACTTCTCTGAAGGCAATGGGATGTCCATTGATCTAATATAAGATAAAACTGTAAACCTCTTACCCAGCTAAAACATGCTCCACCTTGTGCATATTGTTTGCATAACCTCCTATTTTCTCAACGCTTTTCCATTATATTTGCACTGGAAGTTGCTGATATCAAATTGTTACCTTGAAGTTGAACCTTTGCTCAGAGAAGACCCCCTTATCCCCTCAGTTTTGCATCTCAGTTGCTGAACTACACTCACATGTTCCAGCCATTTACCTGTAAGTTTCACAGTGGCTAGAGGTCTGCAATTCAAATATAAAAATATAAGAAATGAAAGTCAAGCATGTGACTCCCTGTGGCCATTTAATCAGATGATGATTCACCTCAGTGCCACTGAGGCTATAATTCCTGATTCTCTTGATATAGAAGAATGAATTCATTTCTGAACTGAATGTTCTCATTCACAGCCATCTTGAGTAGAGAATTCCAAAGATTCGCATCCTTCCAGGCAGGAAAAAAGTCTGTACATCTTAATCCAGAATGGTCAACTATTAATTCTGAGTCAGAAATTCATTCATACATCTGGTATGTCGAGCTCATTTTGTTTCAATGAGGTTATCCCTTAATTTTCTAAACTATAGAGAATATAGACAAAATTTGCTTAATCTAGCCATGCACAACATTACACCCACTCCAGGATGAGGCTTCATTGCATTCCCTCAATCACAAATGTCGTGTTGCCTTCTGAATTGCTTGCTGCACATGGATACAGGGTTTCCAAGATTCTCTTAATCACCAACGCCTTACAACCTTGTCTTTAGTGTGAGTGAGATGCATCTAACAAGTGCAATTCAATTATCATGAGTATTTTAAGCCCTATCTACTCTTGGGAAACCAAATTAGGAATTTCAGGAAGTGTATAAGAGCTGGTTTTCTGGATCAGTATGTTATAGAACCAATAAAGTAATAGACAATTTTAGAGCCAGTGTTCTACATGAGGAAGGCTTTGTTAATCTTTGGAAAATGATATTTGTGATTGAAGGAGCACAGTGAAGGTTTGCCAATCTGGGGTGGGTGTATTGTCCTGCATGGTCAGATTATGCAGACTGGGTCTATTTTCTCTAGAGATTAGAAAAATAAAGGGTAACCTTGTTGAAACGAAGTGCGTTTGACATGGCAGAAGTAAGAATGAATCACAGTTTCAGCATTAGTGATTGACCATTTAGGATTAAGAACTAAAGACTTTTTTCCAACCTATGAATCTTTGTATTTGGAGTTTCTTGTTCCACTCCTTCTTGCTGAATGCTTGTGGTTATCTTGCTTGGGCAACATTCTGCCTTACAAGAAAACATGGAGTTAAATTCTTAGTTACCTTGAATTTTGAGTCAGAATAATTCAGTTAACCATTTCTGACTGGTTACCTATTTGCGGGCTAAGTGTTTACCACTTTATATGACGAGCTTGCCACTGCAAATAAAAACTATAGGGCAAAGAAAATATCACACCGAAACAACATTGAACAAAAGTTACATCAAAACATAATTTACAATTCACTGTGCATGTGCTAATTCACCAATTCTACAACACAATCTTTGCTCATATTAAATGCGTGTCACAACATTTTAAGGTACTTAACTTACACTGTTGGGTCCCTTGCTTCTTCTGTAACACTGAAGGGAGAATCTGCAATGAAATGCATTAACAGTCAGATTGACTGTCGAGTTCTCAGTAAAAGCAATAGGTAATTAAATGACAATAATTATGCAAAATGTAATTATTTGTGTCATAGACTGGTTTACTCTTGTTGTTTGTTTAATCAAAACTTTAGATCGGGGGTCCTCAAACATTGACCCCTTCGTGAAATCCTTGATTCCCTTATAGACCCCCCAGGCCTGTTCAAAAACAAACAAATAAATAAGTAGACATGCAGTTTCCATCTGCATTAGTGAGGGAAAATGCATACCATATGCATAGCATCCTGGCCTCCCAGCAACAACCCAAACTTTGTTTTAAAACCCCAATTGCCAAGTCACAAATCTTTAAATTAAGCAAGTAGGTGATTACAATTACAGTTTCAAAAAAACTTTTTCTTCTGGCCGGGAAGATGCCAAACAGAGCTGGGTCTTCAGCATTGGTGATTCAGTTTTCAACATTGACTCCCTAGCATTTTTGACCCCTTGGATAGTCCCATTGACCCCCCAGGGGTTGATGTCGACCACTTTGGAGACCCCTCCTATAGATTAAAATAATTTGTTTTCCAGATATTAAAGAGGTCAAAAGGATGTAATGGAGAATCAGTATTATTTTTGAAGTAACATGTTAAAATTTGAAGGGTAAAACTCAAGATTCTGTTGACACTGTGGTTAAGTGGAAAAAAATACACAAATGCTGGAGAAACCCGGCAGGTCAATCAATGCCTTTATGGAGCATCACCAACGTTTTGGGCTTGAGCCCTTCATCAAGGTGTTAAAAATTTGAAAGTTAGTCAGGAGAGATTCTCATAATCACAATGTAGAAAGGGTAGACATTTGTAGATTACAGGGCTGGAAGCTATTTCATATGGCTGACTTTCTAGAAAAAAATGGCTATCGATTATTTGTTACAATTGTTAAATTTATATTTGCAGGCAATAATTGATGTTTGCCAATAACATTCTGCAACCTGCAACAAGGGCAGCAAGGTTGTCATAGCAGTTAGCGCAATGCCTTTACAGGACCAGCAATCGGGACTGGGTTTGAATCCCACGCAGTCTGTAAGGAGTTTGTGTGTTCTTCCTGTGTCTGCGTGGGTTTTCCCCAGGGGCTCCGGTTTCCTTCCGCTGTTCAAAACGTACCAGGAGTGTAAGCTAATTGGGTGTAAATTGGGTTGCACGGACTTGTGGGTCGAAATGGCCTGTTATTGTGTTGTATGTCTAAATGTTTTTAAAAAACCTTAAGGCAATATTTAGCTTGTACATTTATTACTGTGTGTCAGTAGTGCTAAGCTATTGTGTTTAACTGTTAACAACAGGCACTTCAGCCCAGCAGCTAGATGCTACATTTAGTACAAATGCTTCCCTGGAGATCTTTGAGCTGGATCTTGCCGACTCCACCTTGGACATGAAATCATGTGGTACTTTCTCTTCCAATCACAGGTAAATGAAACTAGTCAGAGTTATTTTGTTTGTCACATTAGGCGGTGATCTTGTATCCAATTAACAAGGTGTCCTTTTACGATCAGCTCACTCAGCATTAGATTAGATTCAATTAGATTAAATTCACTTTATTGTCATTGTACCAGTAAACCAGCCAATGAAATACAACCAGCATCTAACCAAAAGTTTAAAAAAGTGCTATATGCATTATAATAAAACATGCAATTAAAACCAATAAGAAGACTATTCTACAGCAAACTGTTAAAAAGTGCTGATTTTATAATGAGTGAAGGACCACTCAACCCTGGGTTTCAGTGTATATTTTTAAAAAAAAAGCTGCTCTTGAGCTGACTGGTGCGCGAGTGAAGGCTCCTGTGGTGTCTGCCCGATGGGAGAAGAGTAAAAAATCCGTGATTCGGGTGCAGTGAATCTTTGATGATGTTTCTTGCCCTGCTCAGACATCATTCCCAATAGATTTTTTCGATGGTAGGCAATGGGATGCCAACAATCCATTGGACATTTTTCACTTCTTGCTGGAGTGCCTTGTGATTTTGTGCAAGACAATTCGTACACCACACTGAAATACTGCATGTTAACACGCTCTCAATAGTGCATCTATAGAAATCCAACAGTATCCTGGGACAGAGGTGGATCCTCCTCATGTTCCTCAAAAAATAAAGACACTGCTGTGCCTTTTTAATCAGAATTGAAGAATTCAGGGACCAAGTGAGATCTTCAGAGATATGGACGCCAAGGAATTTAAAGATTGATAAACGTCCACACCACTCCATTGATGTAAATTGGGATGTGAGTGTGCCTTGTGGCTTGCCTGAAGTCCATGCTGATCTCCATAAAGATAAGTCATTCAATCTGTGAAATTAGGTCCAACAAATCAGCAAACTCCAAGACCTGAACCTCAATACTCCACTGGGTAATTGGATTCTGGATTTTCTCACCTCCAGAACATGATCAGTGAGAATTGGTAAGTACATCTCCACCAATAATGGAGCACCACAGGGCTGCGTACTTGGCCAACTGCTCGACTTGCTTTACACCCATGACTGTGTGGCTTGGTGTGGTAGTAGTTATCGTAGAGGACTTGAACATGTACATAAATTGGATGAATCAGGTTTGTGGTGCAATTTATCTAAGTTTGCTGGTGACACTAAATTGAATGGGAAGCAAATTGTGCAGAGGATATGGAGAGACTGCAGAGAGATATTGATAGGTTAAGATGGAGTACAATGTCGATAAATGTGAGGTTATCCACTTAGGAATGAAAAATGGAAGATCAGAATATTGTTTAAATTGCAAGTAAATGCAGCACGCTGCTGTGCAGAAGGATGTGGGAGTGCTTGTGCATGAATCACAAAAGGTTGATTTGCAAGTGCAGGAGGCTATCGAGAAGGTGAATAAAATGTTGGCCTTCACTGCTAGAGAGATTGAAGGTTATGCTGGAACTGTACAAGGTGCTGGTGAGACCACATCTTGAATACTGTGTGCGGCTCTGGTTTCCTTGCTTGAGGAAGGATCTATTGGCTTTGGAGACAGTGTAGAGGAGATTCTCTAAGTTCATTCCAGGCATGAAGGGGTTGGCCTTTGAGGAATGTTACGAACTAACTAACCAATCCCGCCCCCCCCCGCCACCCAATGGAAGAATCGTCAGACAGTGGCAAATTCAAAATAATAGTTTTTATTAAGCTATTAATCACATAATAGTTCTCACTTAACTCTAAACTTAAACCCCACAGTGCGCAAATGTAATTATATTAATGTGTGTATATTAAAGTCCAAACTATTTCAGTTTGAACTTAAGTCTGAAGTTAGTTTTAATGCCTGGTATTTTAAAGTCTTGTTGAACTTGAAGATCTATTAAATTGTAGTTCGGAAGTGATTATGAAATCTCAAGTTCTTTTAAATTGTTGCTTAAAGCAGTAATGAAGTATTTGTTAACACTGACTCGGTCTTTAGGCTGTTCACACTCACAAATCTTGTTCAGCTATTTTCCCAGGAAGAGATTTCTTCTTAAACTCTCACACTGGTTTTTCTCTTAGCTTCTTAAGAATTCTGAAGTTCTGGTCCAAGATGACACTCCCTTCTAATAACAAAAAGAGACAGGCAGAAGTGGTCTGGCTTACTTTAAAGACACTTAAAACAGCACCTCCTCCTCCAGAAAATACTGTCAATCTTCTTTTTCTCCTGGTTTCTGCTTCTTTTTGGGTTCAAGATGCCTCTGCCTTCGGAGATAAATATATACAACCTTAAATTCCTATGAAATTACATCACCAATGAGGTCAGTCTTAATTCCAAGAAAATATGTGATCAGTTAATGGAATTTTAAACAGTTACCAACCCCAATTTCTTGTAAACCATGTGATATTCATACCTCTGTCTTGTAGATCACATGACTCCGAAAGATTACCTCACTTCTTTTTCAAAGGCTTCCCTCTCAAATATACTTTAAGTATATCGCTCACGTGGCTCTGAGTATCATTTCTCTTGTTCAAGAGGGTTTAATTAGTTTAAAAACTGATGGCTTCCTTCAGCAGTTCTTATTGAGTACTTAGATACTTCAATTTGTAATAAAGCAAACACTCCGTTATTCTTGTATATTTAAGACCCACTTCGGATTCATTAGCTCTGTCTTTCAAAGACATGTTGAGTCTGAAAATTAACACTCTTTCTGAGTTCAATGATGTATCTGTAAATGTTCTGACCTGTGTGACCCTGTACCAGCTCACAACTAACTTACTAAGAATACATATACAATATTTTAACTCTATAATTTACTGAGACAATTTTATAAGAAATATAGCTTAACCTTATCCTAAATATTGCTATTAACACAGATCCATTACAGGAGGTATTGCATTGTCTGAGACAGTACTCACTGGAATTTGGAAGGACAAGAGGGGATCTTATAGAAACATATAAAATTATGAAAGGCATAGATAAGATAGAGGTAGGTAAGTTCTTGACATTGGTAGGGGAGACTTGAATTAGGGGACGTAGCCTCAAGATTCATGGTAGTAGATTTTGGATGAAGGTGAGGAGGAACTGCTTTTCCCAAAGGGTGGTGAATATGTGGAATTAGCTGCCCATTGAAGCAGTGGAGGTGACCTCAGTAAATATATTTAAGACAAAGCTGAATAAATTTCTACATAGTAAGTGAATTAAGGGATATGGGGAAAAGGCAGGTAGGTGGAAATGAGCTTTCATTAGATCAGCCATGTTGTCATTGAATGGTGGAGCAAGCTCAATGGGCTGGATGGCCTACTCCTGCTCCTTTTTCTTCAGTTCTTGTTTGTTCGTATGACAATAACACCTTCTACAAATTTGATGATATTACCATGGTTGTATAAAAAGGGGCATACAGGAGGGAGATTGAAAACTTGGCTGAATGGTGTACTGACAACAACCTCGTGAGTGAAACATGGAAGTCTGCAGATGCAGTAATTGTAGTAGAAACATAAATACTGGAGGAACTCAGTAGGTCTCACAGCATTCATAGGAGTAAAGGTATATGACTGATGTTTAGGGCCTGACCCTTTTTTTTCAAGGTATGAGGAAAAAGCAGGTGGGTTCCTGAATTTAAAGGCTGTGGAGAAGGAAAGAAAGCAGGAGGAGGAGCACAGACCAACAAACAAAGGGTGAGAATTGGATATGGATAGGAGAGGGAAAAGGTGAGAATTGATTGGGGGAGGGCGGCTTTGTCTCTGAATGCAGAGCAAGGGAAAAGGAGACAGTGGAAAAAGGAAAGAGATAGGCAGAGCTGGAGGAAAGGAGACATGGGGATAGGACTAACGGAAACCGGAGAAGTCCATCCAGTTGGAGGGTGCCCAGATGGAATATCAGATATTGTTCTTTCAATTTACAGGTGGTCTGGCAGTGCATGAGATGATGGACAGACATGTTGGCATGGGAATGGGGTCAGGAATTGAAATGGGTGGCCACTGGGAGATCCCCACTATTGTGATGGACAGAGCTGAGATGCCAAACGAAGCAATCTCCAGTCTGCATCCAGTCTCACTTCGTAGTCACAATGTCACCAAAATCAAGCAGCTGATTGTGGACTTCAGGAAGAGAAACTGGAGGTGTATGATCCAGTGCTTATTGGGGGATCAGAGGTGGAGAGGGTGAGCAAATTTAAATTCCTGAGAGTCATTATCTCGGAGGACCTTTCCTGGACCCAACACGAGAATGTAATTATGAAGAAAGCACGTCAGCTCCTCTACTTCAGGAATTTGCGGAGCTTTAGTGTGACATTGTAAACCTTGGCAAACATCTACAGATGTGTGGTGGAAAGTGTGCTGACCAGCTACAACATGGCCTTGTATGGCAGCACCAATAACTCTGAGCTGAAAGCCCTGCAGAAGGTAGTGGACCAGTCCAATGCATCACATCAATACTCTCCCCACCATCGAGAAAATCTACATGGAACGCTACTGCTGGACAGTAGCAGCAATCATCAAGGATTCACACCACCCAGCACATGCTCTGTTCTTGCTGCTTCCATCAGGAAAGAGTATCGGTACCACAAGACTTATCCACCAGGTTCAGGAACAGCTGCTATCCCTCCACCATTGGACTCCTCAACAACAAATTCAGTTGGAGGCACATTTAAAGACTCTTACTTATTTTTATGTATGTATCTTTTCCTGAGTATAGTTTTTTTTGGACTACCAATAAGAAGAAATTCTGCCTGATCTTTGACAATTGGCATGGGTTTTACATTTTCTCTTTGCTCATATTTTGTTCCATTTTTTCATCTATTCCACCCATTCCATTCCCATCTCCCCCCCCCCCCCCCCCCCCCGCTCCCCCTCATGCTTACATTCATCTTGTCCTTCCCACTCTGGGATTTACTGAACTTGTTTGGTAACCATTCCCTGTTCAGTTACTCTCATTTGATTTTTGCCCTTCCCCTTCCCTTTTCCCCACCCACTTGACTAATGCTTTTTTTTCTCTCACTGTCCTCTCTGTGTTCTCCCTCTCTTTTGCTCGCTGCGCCTCTTCTTCTCTTGCTCGCCCTCTCCCTCCCTCATGCTCCCCCTCTCTTTTTCAGTCCTTTTATGGAATTTTAATATAATATGAAACATCAATAGACAATGGATGGAAAGAATAAGGAAACATGAGTGACAAGATTGGAATATGCAACAACCAGTGAAAGATAATAGTGTCTTCATCTCCCCAAACACAGTCAAAGAGAGAAAGAAAATTCACATTACACTAAAACCCCCTATATTTATCTATAAAAATAAGTTTGAAAAACCAACAAAAAAAATCACTGGAAAGCCTTGGAACAGCATTCATCAAACATAAGAAGCCTGGTCCTCATCCACAAGAGAAATTTGATGGTATCAGGAAAGGGCAACAACTCTAAAAGAAAAATGTTAGAACTTGTATGAATGGGTGCCAAGTGTCTTCAAATTTAATAGAAGAATCAAATGTGGCACTTCTAATTTTTCCTAAATTCAAGCAAACCATGGTTTGTTTGTATTGGACTATAGTAGGAGGCATGGGGTCCCTCCATCAAAAAGGCATTGCTCTCCTAGCCATTAGGGTAGTGAAAGCTATCATCCGATGAGCAGAAGCCAGACAGTGACCTACACCTGCTCCTAAAACTCTGAAAAGAGCAGTTAAGAGATTTGGCTGTAAACCAATTGCAAGAATTACTGAAAGAGTACCAAAGACATTTTTCCAAAACTGGACAGGACCAAAACATATGGGTCAATGAAGCCACTTGTGAATTACACCTGTCACAGATTGGATTCAAATTAGGAAAAATACGGGCATGCTTGTCCTTAGACATGTGCACCCTATGCACTACTTTAAATTGAATAAGGGAGCGTCGTGCACACATTGATGGGGTATTAACTAGTTTAAGAATCTTTTTCCACATCTCTGCAGAAGAAGATTGTTGAAGCTCCTGCTCCCATACCCTTTTAAATTTATCAGTCAAGACTGGCCACAATTTTAATAACATCATCTATAATTGCTATTAAACCCTTCTGGGAGGGGTTCAAACAAAAAATGGCATTAACCATGTCTGACTGATATAGCAGGGGAAAACTGGGTAATATTGCAGTCAAAGAATGTCTAATTTGAAA